>NC_140665.1:50815866-55815866 GCF_054131305.1 Coturnix japonica | reverse complement strand
AGACGCCAGGAATTACTGATCCACCAAAGCCACAAAACAAGCAGGTTGGGATTTCCAGTTTGTGTCTTCATACTGAAACATTTCTACATTTATTGATGGCTTGACTGCATTTTTTTTTAACTACAGAGTATTGTTTCTCAGATTGCCAAGACTGTTTTCTTGTTTAAAATGCCAAGATATCTGGATCTGCAGAGAACATCAAAATGAGATCGTTTACTTTCATACGGACTTTTTGACACTACTTCACATCAGGATAAGTACATCCCCAAGGAATCAAATATGTTTAGAAAAATGCATAAATGAGCACAAATAAGCATCCTGAGAAAATATCAACATTTCTTAATGTTTAGTTTTAATATTTTTAAATCCCCCCCCCCCCCCCCCCCCAAAAATGCTTCATTTCATAAGTTGTTCTGGCCTGAAATATGACACATTTAAAAACAAAGCAGAATGAAAGGTAGTTAAAAGTAATGAAGATCAAATCATGGTCAGAGCTGAGATATGCCAAGAGGAAATTGAATAAAATGGAGTAAAAGTATGCCACAATAAAAAGAGATAGAGAGATTTCACCTTAAGACTTAATAAGATGGAAAAATAAATTAAGAAATAAAGATAAACTTAACTGAAAATAATTCAGTTAGTACAGCTCTGCTATATGCAGAACATATGCTAATATGTCAGACTGCTGAATGAGGTCTGATTGCCTTTCTTGCCATCTGCAGTTACACCACTGAAACAGTTCGTTTAAGCCAAACTGTATTCCCAACTATAAATCTGATTCTGTGCATGAATTTGTGTTAGGCTTAGAAACTACATAGGAAAACCTCCTTCAGAGATTTTCTTGGAAGAGTAGAGAGATAAATTCAAGAAGCATTTGTTTTCATTTAAAATACACTATTTTCCAGAACTGCTGCAAAAGGGTGTTGCTGTGGTATTTATACGAAGATACTATTTTATTAGCTCTAAATTGAAAAGTATGGCAAATCTCTTAGTCTCATGTCATGATGATGGAGCTACTTGCTTGCACATGTCCTTGGCCTTCTGCCTTCCTCAGGCACCACTATAATCAAAAGAAGTTTTGTATTTTCTTGAGGGTCACGGTAGACAACACAGAATAATACTGGATTAGTTACCACATAATCTGTCAGACAACCTCCTAACCATATTAGAAACTCATGCAGAACCAACAAACTGGTAGAATGGCTGAAGAAGTGACGTGTGGGTCCATCTGGCCAACACCTGCTCAAGTAGGGAAATCCAGAGCGGGGGGCTCAGGCCCATGCCTGGATGGTTTCTGAAGAGGGTGGGAGACTCCACAGAGTCTGGGCAGCCTATGCCAGCACTCAATAGCTTGCTCTGAAAATCAATCTATATTGTCACTTACTTTTTTAGGGTTCATCACTTGGGCACTTATTAATCCATGTAAGATGTATTTTATTGCTGTGTTAATTGTTAAATCAGAATGTTGTGTATTAATGTGTCAAAAATCCTTTTAAAGTCTAAGTATATTAATTATTTTTCACTACCTAAATTACAACAAAGAATTATATAAAGTGTTCTTAATAAGAACAGAAAGGACTTTCTTCAAAATCATGAAGATTGACACTAATTATATTCCTAGCTTTTTATTCCATATCGATTAAAAAGTGCATTAGCATTACTTTATTTTTCTCAGAATTGTTAATAGGTTTAACCAGTTGGGCTGGCTTTTAAAATATCATTATGATATCCATAGTCTACTGAAGATTCTAAATGTAGTAGCAATTGAGTATTATCAGATTGTATGTATATTTAGCTAAGTCTCCCACATGGACACTTGCTGGGCATCCCACTTTCAAAATATTGATGGCATCTTAACATTCATTTTAAATTCTAATCATAATTATGTAATAGTTAATTGTCCCAGTCTAAGCTAATCATCAAATCTTCCTCTATAAACAATTGAAAAAATAATTACCCCAACTTCTAACACAGCTACATTACGATATGTGGATAGAAAAGCTGAAATTAATTTTTCTATTTCTGGCTGGACAATGAATGAAGTATGGACAAACACCTTTGAAACTCCAAGAGCTGAATTCAAAATGTCTTATGCAGAATAGCATGATTCCAATCTGAAAAATTTCAAAATGGCCAACTGTTATCCTCTGCTAGAAGTACATCGTGATTCCCTGCAACCAGAGTCTAGGAACAGTTTCATTATTTTTAGAGTTATGAACAATCTTACATGCTCCCTCTACAGCTAATAGAGGGAATCAGCATAGCAAAATTCAATGTGAAATCTGAGCGAAGAAGAAGGTGTAGATTCTAGTTTTATACATATATCCTTCTCTTAATTCTCTTGTCACTTACATTTAGGTTAGGTTTTTCTACCTTTTCATTTAGTTGAAAGCACATTTATGGTGCTCTGTAGTAGTTAACACATACAAACAGTTGTTCTTTTATTGTGCTTTTACACAAACACACACATACAGTTTCACACACTCCTATTCATACATAATTCACATCACTGTTAGTATTTATGTTTCAGAATTTTACACTAAACCCATCTTTAAGAAAAAAGTCCTAAATACTGTCCTAATCTCTGGAGGATGTGCTTCTTCCTATATCTCTTTGCTAGTCTACATAACTTATAATTTACAGCAATTACACTGAATCTCCCTCCCTCCTTTTTATTATAGGTATATATTTGTTAAATTTTAATTGATACATTCATTTAATGACTGTAGTTGGAGGGGTTTTAACATGTAGGCGTACTGCTTCTTAATTGTGAGATGTGACTTCTGGACACCTCATAAATTCTTGTTAAGTAACTTCCAAATTACTTCCGCTATTTGCTTTCTGTATTTATTTTTTCTAACCCATTATCTCTCAAAATTTTATCCAGGTTTCTAAAATTCTCTCCTTTGAAGTATTGAATATATGTATATTACTGTCCTCTGTTTTCGCATAATGAATGCAATTAGATCCACTGATCTGTTCATATTTATTCAAGGTAATGAGGCTCAAAATAGAATTACCTTATGTTAGGTTCAATGCCTTTTGTGTTAGACAATTATCATCTATCATTTTTAGAAACTTCAGTGATGTTTTACTACAGACTGCATACAACCTCCATCACAGGTCTTTAAAATGGAAGGCACCAAGAACAATACAATTTGTCTTTCCAGACAACAGTTCTGACACAGATAATCATCTCTCTAAAGTAAAGTGCTGCACTCCTTTTATGAATGTTCTTTCTTTTTGTAAACAAGCTTTATCTAATTATTTTAAAATTTCAGTCACATAAATGTATTTGCAATATCAATTATGTTCTCTTTCTCCTCAGTATTAAGAATTTTCCGCTTCTCTAGCTGGCTACACAGACTTCTGGCACTAATCTACAGACACCAGGAAAGAAATACATTGTCTTTCTCCCTCACTTATCTGTTTGCTCACAGAGTTTGAATTAAAAAATATTACTATTTCTTCTATGGAAAACTTGAAGTATTGTCCATTGCTTGTATGATCTTCTCAGCTGATCTATCTCTTTTTAAGTCAGTGAAAAATCTTCCTATAACTTCAAGGATGGCTGAAATGCAACCCAGCAATCTTGTTTTTCCTGGTTTGTCTTTTTTTCTGCCAATGTCAGCCTGCTTTAGATTCAGGGAGGAAAGTGAGTAAGGTGTTTATTTTGTGATTAATGGCCATAGTCTTTGCATGTACTGAGAGAAATTTCAGAAGTGTTGGACTGTCAATCCTTCAGGTCCCATAAACATTAGATAAGGGAGATAGACTGCTGAGGAGATGTCATGATAAGATACACAGGTAAGGAAGCTGCATGATCCATACTGTGAAATGTATGTGTTCATTTGACTGACAAAGAAGTTGCTGTTTTTATTCTCCTGTCAGTAGCCAGATTACTCTTAAGAATCTCCTAAAGATTAGGAAAGGGAACAGAGGAAGGAAAATGTCTCAACAAATAAAGATCTGATGTTATTGAGTATGACAGCTGATCCCATTGGCTTTGTATTTGCTTAAATATTTGTTCTCAGACTGAAATAATATGTTGATGCTTAATTCTGGTTTGATGGAAAATGTTAGTTTGCATAAATTCACAGCTTTCTTTAAGAATGCTCTGAGCCACACAAACTAAATCCCCCAAGCAAATTACCATTTAAGAAAATATTTTATTTCCCTGGGTCTCAAAGGACAAAGCAAGCTTTGGTAAAAGAATGAGAGCTTTTATTACATATTATGAAGAGAAGAGGAAGAAGAGATGAAAAAATTAAAGCAGCCAAAACTAAAACTATTTAGAAAGTTGGTAGTGGTGAGTGATGTGGAGTCACTGGCTGCTTACCTATTTCTCACATCATAGCTCATCATCTGAAAAAAAGGTAGGCACTCAGAACATCCAACAACAGGAGAATGTGGTTCCACAAAAGTGTGGTTGAAAGAGCTTAAGGGGAGGCAAAGAGGGAAGCATGGGAGACTGGAAGTAAAGCAAAGCAAAGCAGAGAGGACCCCTAACATCTTCATCTGAGTTTGCACTGACATAACAAAAGGAAGTGTTAAAGTGTATAGAAACTCAAGATGAGAGGAAATATTCAGCTTGTTAGGATTTTTTATTGAGTGTTGCCTGTACTGGACTAGCAGCAATTCTTGTTCCTTATAAAAGCAAGGCTGCATAGAACAAATCTTACATACCTCTGAGAGGTGAAAAAGAAGCCAGGTTATTTCTTCTGGAAGTTGGGTTATGTGTTCTGAAAGCTGGCATAGGATTGATCATAACTGCATGCAGAGTAAAAGGTGACTTATTCCTCCCCTGACCAATATTATCCTGTTCTTTCCTCTACACAGACTCAGTCACCAATTTTAGGTGGACATTTACTCAACTTATAATGACTCCCAGAGCTCAGCATGTAAAGGGGAAATTTGTCATCTTGCAGCACTGCCAGGAGAGAACACAGTTAATAGGTTGGGTGAAAGACCTAAATAGTGGTATACTATTATTTTTTGTGTCCATGAATCAGTGAACTGATATAGAATGCCACAGCATATTCTTGAATACATGAGAAAAGATACTCCTTACTACTTGGCTAGGTGTAGGCGACAAATTTCCACTGCATTTCCTCACTTAACATTAGTTAAACATCCATGGCACCCTGAGGCTTCTGTCTTTAGTATAAAAGAAAGAACACTGGATTTCAATGCTCAAGTTTCATCACACATGGATATGGATAAAGATGATACTGCAAATGAATTTTTACAGTGGAGATGTGTCTATTCTGTAAGGTAATTAAAAAAATCACATAATTCTTAAAATTCAACAAAGGTGGATAATTCAACTAATTTTGAGTAGATTAGACAGAAATCCCCTAATATTTATTGATAATAATAAAGAGAAAAAATAAAGGTCAGAAACAAAAAGTGGGTTTTTTTTGTATTTTTTGGGTTTTTTTTTTGTTTTGTTTTATTTTGTCCTCTTAGTACTCAGTATAAAAGTAAAATTATTTAATCTCTCCTTTTTGAAGTAAATAAAAAAAATATGGTCTATTATCATACATTGTGAAAGCAGGCTTATGGCATATCAACTGCACACTGAAGATGTGTTTTTAAGGTCTGTAGATGTATTGTACCAAAACTGTTGTCACTTGAGGAACAATTTCTCATTATGGTTACACATCCTGTGACACTGCGGTTCTTGGTATCTATTGGCCCATGAATATGCATGCTGAAGTTATAAAATAAGTCATATTTCTTTTCTGTTTTCATTAATAAATATATTTTAATTATTATTATTTTTAAGTAGTTTTTCTTGGTCCACAGCAACACTGGAAAGACATGAAGACAAGATGTTGCCCTGAAGTAACAGCTGAGAGTCTTTTGGTGAACAGACTGAAGAATTTTACTTTCTTGACCTCAGAATTACTCTAAGCTTTTACATATGAATATAGTTTGCATGGATAGAAACAGGAACATTTCATAGAATCATTTTGTAGAATTGTTTAGATTGGAAAAGACTACTAAAATAATCTATCCCAACCATCTACTTCATTAGCAAAGCAAAATTAGCTTAATAATTATTGCCCAAGGCTTCATCTCTCTCTTTTTCTTCAACCTAGACTATTCTTACACAGCAGGGGAACTTCTTGTCTACACAGAGTTTCTTTGTTCACTCTTCAGTGCTAAAAGCTGTAGCAATTTCATATTTGAGACATTTGATTAAGACTGTATTTAATTTATGTTCTTTTCATCTAATTTATATTCAAATATCTGGGTGAAAGACTTTGTTTATGGTGATGTGAAGTTCATGGGTTTTCATGAGAATTCAGTGCTTTACTGAAGTTTTTATAGTAATTTTTCTTTACTCTCTTTGGTACACAAGGAAATGAGTGCTTCTAAACATCTATGAATTGTATTTATCTTACTCAAATACTGTCTAAAACAGATATGTAATGAATAAATATACATAGTAGCAGAAGAGACATGTATTGCAAATCTACCTTCTTTGTGATGCAGTTAGGCATGAGTTTCCTAACTTCCCCCGTGTAAATACAGCAAAAAGTAAAACGACTCCATTAGCTCTGGACAGTGTAGATAGAAGCAAACATCACAAAAGGACTACTTGTTCCAACAGCGACGAGTAAGTACTTTAGAATATATGAAGCTCCACCAGAGGTGCCTATCTTTCTATATCATCTACAGAGTGAGATGGACTTTTTTGTGAAGACTGTGAGATTCTGAGGTGCCTGGGAAGAGCAAAGGAAGAGCTGGACAGCTTAGGAACAAGACTGCACCAGTGGAGGCAAGGAGAAGTGTTGTTATATAACCTAAGAAATATTGCAATACAAGGTTGTGAATTATTTCAGGTAGCAACAAGGGGTAGGAGAATATGATAGGCAAGAAGCTGTGAGAAAAAATGACTTGATATGTAAAATAAGTAACTGTATGTATAAGACAAGAATCAGTAGAAAGCTAGAGGGAAAGCATGAATTATGCAGACAATTATCCTTACTGATTAGAAGAAACCTTCAGGGGTGGAACGGCAGCTCCTCACAATTTAGGAATTAGCAAAGAGCGTCTGAAATCCCATCTGAGTGGCAAAAGGAAAAGCCTACAGTTTTGCGAAGATATTTTGGGTATTTTATTTTTAACTTGAGATGACAACAATAAAAAGTACAAAAGGAAAAGCACTGAGAGAAACTGGATTCCCAGCAAAAGTGAAAAAGTCAGCAGGCAAACAAAATCAGCAAGAGCAGGAGGGGAAAACTCATTTTAAACCTCTAGATCCTAATTAAAGCTTGGAAGATTTTTAAGACCCTTAAGGGAAGGTGACTGAGGAAATGTCATTTGGAGTTCGAGATTTGATGCAGCAAAAGAGACAATAGAACTTCTTTAAAATGTGGTGAGACAGTATAGATTTCAGTGCCAACTCCTGAATATGATGTAAACAGTTAAATGAGGGAATTAGCAGTCATTATATGTATATACTGGCATGTATATGCATGTATATAAGATATACATATATCTTATATCTCTTGCATTATGCTACTATACTACCAGAGGAAAGCTGAGCCGTGAAAGAAACCATAAATGAAAACACCTATGGGTGGCCAAGACAAAAGCTGAAGCTATCTAATATCATCAAGCAACCAAATTATTTTTGTTCTAGGTACTTACAAAAGATAATCTCTTAGTGCTGTTATTTGTTTCAGTTCAAGAAATTGAATGAGACAAAAAGAAACAGATAGTGGGATATGTGTCTATAAGTTGAAGTGAGTATTTCCTCACTTTGACTCATGTATTTACAGTTTTGAGAAGTAAATATTAAATTAATTCATATATTTTTTTCTTTGTTAGCTATTTGGTGAATACAGTATTGTACATATGGCAAAGATACTACCATTGGCCAAGAATACAGAGATACGTTTTCATCCAAGAAACATGGTGTGTAGGGGGGGGAAGAGGGAGAATAGATGCAAATGGAAGGCATTATTTTCTATTGTGCTTTTATACAGCTAACAATGTTAAAACTAGAGTACAATATATCATTTTCAGTACTGTGTGTAATCAGTGTTTATGGCTTTTTATATTCTCAAATAGCTCAATTTACTCATTCAGACAAAGCTTGTGCCATATCAGTGAATCTCCCATTGTCAGGAATCATACAGACTGAAGTAAATGGTAGATTAACCATCCATGGATTGTGAGGAACAAGCTTTGCCATTTGGAAAGTCAGCTACAGAAACATTACTATTTCTGATTCTGTCAGTACATTATAATTATTCAGAAGTCCTTTATTTTTAATATTAAATTCTAATACCTATAGATGTTGATTTTGTCCTAAATTTATTCTTTGACAAAACTTACGGCTTTTCAGCTTCTTGCTGAAAAAAATGCTAATGAAAATTAAGTTCAGACTTATATCTGGCAAAATATTTGCAGTTTTATCAGCTATCATTATGCTATTCCTGTCTCAGAAGGAATGTTATCTTGGAAGGAATTATATGTGTAAATGCTGTGTATTAAAGCAAGTAAATTCTCTGAGGTTGTGCATCTCACAGGCTAAAGAAGTTAGACGGCAGGATTTTTGATGTTATTTTCCATCAAGGATAACTAGTCAGTGACATGTGTGAGAACATATTAAAAGGCATGAGTGTACACAATATATCAGCCATAGCAGGCTGGTAAGTAATTGTAAAAGGCAATGTGGGTTTTATTTGAAAACGTAGGTCTTAATTTTAACTGGAAGAACTGAAATCAGTCAGTAGATGCAGAAAGGTAAATGGTAGATTGCTAAGGAAAACATGTGTAGCTTGTTTGATTGAAAAGTTGTATAAATAGTTTATAAATGAAGTTTTCCTTACAATAAATAATAATAATAATAATAAATGCAATGAAAAATGCATGCTGGAGTTATTTAGTATGTGTGCACTCAGTATCACTTGAAGCAAAAGTTTTTTTAGGCATTAACACCTCTGGAGCAGGCCATCTCCTGCACGGCTTGAAGGTTTCCTAATGAAGAAAGTAAAGATAAAGAGGTCTAGAGGGAAACACAATGTTCAGGTTTTCAAAGTGTTACTCACAAGTAACATTTATTCTATATATGTCACGGGAGAAATATTCACTGACAAACTTTTTTTTGCAAGTATATGTAAATGTGAAAGTAAATTACACCTCTGACACTTGGCAGGTTGTCTGTCGAGCTCTAGCAACACCACTGGTAGCAGTTGGCCTTTGAAGACTGTCAAAGATTAAAGCTCTCAGGTGAATATGTGCTTTCACTTCATTCATGTAACTGTTCCTGAGCTGAAATATAAAATAGTAGAAATACTGGTGCCCCTTCTCAGAGTGACTGCCTGCAAGTTAAAATTGGCATCATGTCAAAACATTTAGCAAATTTCAATTAAACTGAAATTTCGTGCTATTTCTGGCTGGAGAGCAAGGCTATAAGGAGAAGAGCTGAGCTGGTCTCTTCCAGTTATTCTACTGCAGTTCAAACTGGGACCTGTAATACCTGAGCCCTTCAGAGCAGCAGGGAGCTCACTCTCCTTGTGGAGTGGGAGGAAAGGGGTCAAAGGGAGAAAGTGGGAGATACCAAAGCCAAAAACAGCCTACCAGCTCCCACCCCTCATAAATCACTTCCTTGGAGTGCTAGCACTTACAGCTCAGAAGGCAGTAGCTGTCCCTGCAGGTCAGACAATCTAACGAATGCGTAGTGCAGAGATATTTTGATTGATCATGATCTGTTTTTCACATCTTAAAATCTGATTAAAATGCCAGGTTAACACTGGACCGTAATAGCTCTATTCATAGGCTTTACTGAAAAATGAGTTACAAAGGTGGTTGAAAAATCAGACTTCAAATATTCAGCTCTGCCTGCATACTTTTCTCCTCTGTCCTGAAATGCACATGGATCAGTGACAAAACTGCTTTTTTTGCACAGGCATGAAGCATTTAGATCGATGCACCAGTAAGGCCATTGTGCTTCACTGCTGATATTGGGTTTCTGTTTCCAGGTGTTAGGTAGCAAGAGAGCTCTGTGGGAAGGATGGTGCTGCACACAGCCAACTGCAGCCCCCTCCATCAATACCAGAACAGGTTGCAGCTGAACCCATTGGCCACATATGAGGTACCTTTGAAAGATGTATGTGGAAAAGAGCAGAAAAGGCTTCAGAAGACAGTGTCAGCTGAACATAAAAAAAAATCAGGTTAAGTATATTGAACATTACAGTAGCTTAGCTACTACTTCTAAGAATAGTTACCTACAATACTATGGCTCTGAAATTTAGGCATGAAATAGATAGATTTTAGAGATGCTAGGCTTCAGTTGACATGACTGGAAATGATAAACATTTGACACTGCTAAAAATAAAGCATCAAATAAATAGCTTTTTGAAATCTGAGGTTATAATTCAATGTTCTGAGCATAACAATTTGAATTTATTTAGGCGCGGCAGTGCTTCTGACTACTGTTATCAAAATGATGTGATGCTAGCTATGTCACTAAGACTCAGGTAGAAATCAGTTAAAGAGATTAAAGATATCAGTTAAGAGTAAACATTTCTAAATAAATCTGTCTGACACCCAGTGTTACCAGGATATTCACATTTAAGGTTGAGTTTGCCTGTTAAACTTCAAATATGTGTTGAGAACTATACTTTAGAATGTCTCCCTTTCATCTGAAATATATGCTAATTACCTTATAGCTTATCAACATCATAAATTATAGATTACTGTATATTGGTTATAGCCAACCTATTAAGGCTATTAGAGACATTTATGAAGGGGGAAATGTAAGGGGAAAAAAGAGAGAGAGAGAGAAGCAGAACTCCTTTAACTCTTCTGTTACTCAACTAGTAGGTAGTGGAATTTTGTGCCCATGGTATAGTCAAGCATAATCTAAAGACTGCATTAACAGGTAAAGATTTTTAATATGCCTTTTTGGCATATTTTTTAAAGCCAAATTTTTAACAGGTAGTATAGTGCTTTGTGAAGCAAGGGTCCATATTTGGGAATCATCTATATGTCCAAGAAATAATTTTTGGACTATTTATTCTATACAACAGCTCCTAATTGCAAATCTGACACGAAAGGACTATGGAAAACCGATTCACCGTTCCTATAATTTCCATAGTAGTTATGGTAGAATACGCTGATGTAAATCCATTCAATGCTCCCTCCATCTGTTCATTGCCCAAGTGATGTGACAAACAACATAAAATGCAAAAGCAACAAAACAGCAACTTAAATCACATGAGAACAATCCAACAAGGAAAAGTTTAAGAGTCCTGTTCTCATTCTAGTGTTTTCTTCATTTCTTCATTTCTTTCTTCATTCTTCATTTCTAGTGTTTACAGCTGACCAAGGGAAAAGCTGGATGATACAGAATATTCTCTGATTAGATTTATGGGAATGGCAGTTACTGCACAATCTTTACATGTCAAATCAGGAGATTTCTGTGAGGTAGATATAATCTTGTTGCTGAAATATATTTGCATTTTTGTGAAAAAAAAAAAAAAGTAGAGCTGACACAAGAGAGAATATGTATACTGTATTCAGCTTCCTCCATGCTATGTGAATAATGAAAGTAAGGAACTATGCTGCAGGTTCTGAGCTAAATTTGAATATGAAAGATTATATGAACAACAGGTTGAATATGAAAGGTTACATTAAGAAGTGACATGTCCAGATCTCATTCCCTCCTTCCTTCTCCCTCACAAAGAGAAAACCAAGGTGTAAACATTAGTTACAGTCTTCTTCCCTAAAATGCATCTTATATTCTGCATTTCATAATGATGACGTTCTATCAAAGGAAAAATGTATTTAAATTTAGATGGCCCTCACTATGTTCTAAGATTTTTTTGATCTCTAGTTGCAGCCATGCGAGTTTGAGATTGCAAACACATGAAGAATAAATTTATCCAGTGCTGCAGGTGCATTTTAGCTAAAATTTTATACACTGGCATTTTTATGTGCATCACGTAGACATATAGTCTTGAAATTTTGCTTTTGCTGTCACTTTTTGACTAGCTCTATTTAGAAACTTGAAATACTTGCTGTTCCTAGATTAGATACCAGCATCAGGCATCTCCCTTTAATTCTCAGTACAATCCTTTGATGAAATAAAGCAGACTGTTTCACTCAGAAGTCTATAATGTATTGCGGAGTATGACTTTAGCTTCAAGGAAGTTCCTGCCCTGGACAACAGTCGGAGTTGACTCTTGTTCCCAATTCTGGAAAATAATCATTTAAAATCAAGATCTAAGCATCTGTTTAGCTTTCTAAACACATAAGAGTGTACATCCCTATACTTAGAAGATACTCATATTGTCAGTAGAGCTTGATGGGAGGTGTGTTTAGGCACCTTTAAAAGAGATTCACCTTTATATCTTTAGGGACATGTTTATTAATTCTGTTTTGGTGTCATTCTGTTTTATACCTATGACTATGACTTGTTGATAATAAGATCTCTGCAGATTTAGTCAATATTAGGGATATGAAGGTAGATAACTCAGAGGAATCACCATGGAGAAATAAATATGAACTATCTGATATTCTAAAGTAAACATTATATCTCACATAAATAAATATAAACCAGATTAGAACCCAATTTGGAAATGAGTCTATAATGGCACAGCTTGAAAGAAATACAGAGAGAAACTTTCTTTGGTGAATATTGAAGTGTTGAGTCCTTTCTAAGCAAATGTACTATACAGAGTGTATAATTATGAGTGCTTCCCTGTAAGTAATGCTGGCTCACAATGTTGGAGGCAGATGCTGGTGGTATTACAGTAGATGCTGAACCATCTTCTCAATATTCCATTGCTGTATGACAGACAGCAGCAGAGAGGTAATCTGAAAAACTGGCATCTGATATGAAAGTATGGACAAAGTGTGTCATTGAATTCCTCCCTGCATTAAAAATGGCACTCATTGACATTTGTCAACACTTGCTGAACAGTTATGGAGACCAAACAGTGGGCGTGAGCACAGTGAGGCAGTGGGTGGTGCATTTCAGCAATGATGCCATCACAATAAGTATGAAACAGCAGGTCACCTTCACTGCTTCAGATATTTATGAGCATGGCAAGCCAGCTCTTGCTCACTGCCGGTGAAGAAGCACACACTGAATCAAAATACACCTTCAGTATGATTTGATACAGAACCAACATTTCACCAAATATGAAGGAAAGAAATGTGTGCTTATCCTACACTGCCTTTTAAAGACTATACAAGCAACATGGAACTGAATGTAATTGTACTTTGGAATTGCCTGGTAAGGTGGCTGAGTTTTTGAATTGTTAAACTTACTTCTCCTGCTGAGACCAAATAAGGCAAGGTAGACTTACAGTGATGTAAATTACAGTCATAATAACATGAACTTTGGTTCTGCTATGAAAGGCTATAACATTAGAATTTAACTGTTTTTTTTTTTTTCTTCCTACTGTTGCTTTGCTCATATATCCAGAGGTACTGTACAAGTTAGTACAAAATTTTTTGGCCTTTTACTGCTCTACACAAATACCACTTGCATCACTCTGACAGATTATACTGTTCATTTTCCCATTCAAATTAACTCAGGTTTATGGTCTCTGTCGTTACCCAGATTAACTGGATATAGATTTTCATTTGCCTGTGCAGTGTTAGAGTATGAAACGTGTTTCCCTGGAAACTTTAAAAGCAATCATTTACATAAACAGCATTGTCATCAAAGCTGCACAATTCTTCAGTTGAAATTAAAAAACAAACAAACAAACAAAAACTATGTCATTGATTGAAAACATTTGCATTTTAAACAATCTAAGAAAGCACTTCTATTTAATTTTGGGGACCAAAGCAGTACTTATTCTCATTATAAATATGAAAGTAATTTCAGAAAATATTTTCACTTCTAGACTAACAGCATCCACTGGAATATCTAATTAAAACACCTCCAAATTCTGCTTAAATATTTATCTCTAATTGTCATGCAAAACACTTCTGCCCTTTCCTCTGGGCAGGGCAAAAACCACTGTCCTTTTGGCACAGATTGCTTTCACCAGCCAAGAATGTTTGGATTACTTTAATTATTATTCAGGTAATTCTAATCTTCTCTACTAAGCTATTTACAGAAATCTCTTCAAACTGTTATTTTTTTCCTCACAGATGCCCAACTAATATTCTCTTCTCCTCTACCTTTCCCCTTTCCCTTCTCTGCTGTTTTGCCTAAATGGGATGCCAAGGTACTGGGAAATAGGAAAAGTGCATGCACATGCACATATGTGCTCCCATATGTACTCAGCACTGAGTTGCATCATTAGAATATTTTGTTAATTCTTTTAGATGAACTGTAGCTCCCAGGTTTTGCCATCTGCTTTAGAAGGAAAGCTCAGTACAGTAGTATCTGCCTTCTCTTTTTATTATGATTTCTAATGAGCAATGTGCAAAGCTTACAATGCTGAAAGTTTTAGCTCAGACCATAGTTACTGATGTGAATGGGTAAGTTAGCTTGAATTTCTCCTGTTTTTAAATGGACATTTCTATGTAACAGATCTATTTTTGAGCTGGAAGACATAATATTAATGATTATTAGTAATTGTCTACATAAAGACATCGAGATATTTTAGGTAATTTGATGTAGTACAGAGACATTATTGCTTTTGTTTTTCACAAGGAAAAACAGTGAGTGGGAGAGAGAGAATGTGACTTGTTTAAAGGTCATATGGCAAATATTGACAAAACTGAGTTCCAGAATGAAATCTTGGCTTAGGTTAAATCAAAGGCAAAACTCACAGTGATATCAATGGGCTCTCATCCCAGGCTCCCACCCTGACAAGATGGTGAGGAGAGATATTGAAGAGAAAAAGTGTTACAAAAAAGTAATTTGGCAATTTTAGGACCTCTATTCACAGCCAAATCCCTTCTGAGTATGATATGATGCTGTGCCCTAAATGTTATTACATTGACTCTCGTGTGGTGGTGCTCACGTTTGAAAATGCAGCAAGGTTAAAATATGTCCTTTTTCTTTTACTCCTTTGCAGAGCTTAGGGATGAACTGCACACATAAACAAACATTCATCAGCATTAGCACAGACTTATGTGACATTGGAAGGATTATTTTTGTATAATTGGAGTGCTATAAAAGAGTCAAACAGTTACTGGGACTAGATGTGTCTGTGGGTACCACTTTCTTATTACCATGTCAGACACAAATTCAGTTGTAATGATTGAATTTTGTAAGGAAATGAATCATGAAGTGTGAGAAAAAGAATCTAAAACATTTAATGCTAAATTTAAGGGCACAGAAAAAGGACTTGGACTCCACAGAAAATGCTAAGACCAGATCCCTTAAGTCTTTCCAACTTAACTATTTTCTTTAACACTGAAAAGTATTATCACAGTATGTTTCGTGCTCCAGTTCATATCTAGTGTAAATTACAAATCAGAAAATATTTGACCTCAGTCTAACTCTTACTGTCCTGATTCTAGGAGGTATTTATTTCATATTTCTCATACTTCTCTGTAATTGAATTAAAATATACTTACCAAAAATTTACTTACCAAAATTTACGTACTTTTAAAACAGATGCAGTCACCACCTTTTCATTTTCTACTAGTTTAAATATTTCAGAAACTTTAAGAAACATCCCTGTCCTTTTTAATTCCCTTTGGAGCAATGTTTTTACAGTGTTAATCTTATGCAGGAAGGTTGAAATATATTACTAATAAATTCACAGATCGTTCAGAATATTGCAGAATGATGGTAGGTTTAAAACAAACAAACAAACAAAAGAAAACAAAACAAAACAAAAAAACAAAAAAAACAGGCTGAATGGTGACCAGATTTTGAAAATGATAGTTGTAATGAGTAGGGCAGTAGGAGTTTACCTGAATAGCATTGGTTACATTCCATCCTGCTTCCCAGCTGGAGAGCAGTTTCACCTGGGCCTGTGGCAGTGGAGCTGGGGTCTCATATCCTTGATCCTGGTGGCAAACGTCAAGCTCAAAGTTCAGGAGTCCATCTGGCTTATCTCTCTCCTCACTGTGAACCTTGTTTAGTTCATCTCTCCTAGCAAAATTCACATTTTCTTCATCAGTGTCTAGGCAACTGTCCCATCTTATCATCTGCAAAAGGAAAGATGGTGTTTCCCTAAAGCAGGTGAAAAGAGATGAAAAAGTCTGCTTCAGGCGAGCCATCTTTAATAGCAAATATTAAAATAAAATCTTTCTTGACTTCTCTTAATGTTGATCAGCAGCTGTACATCATTAATCCTATTGCTAGGTTAGCACTGGTATTGTAGTTATGATTAACAAAGTTTGTTGTCCTTAGTTCATTTATTTATTCCAGTTTCAAAAGACAGCTAACGAAATATCTTCAGCGTCTTCAGTGTACTGCCCAGAAAGGTCTGCTGTGAGATTTAATAGTTTGCAAGCCACAATTTAAAATTCAAATCCTTTTTCCTTCTACCTGTTTTATCTACATACATCAGTCAGTCATTCATGAAGCATCTACAGGTGGCTGCAAGAATCTCATTCTGGAAATTATGCATGTTTCTAATACAAATAAATAGTTCTGCTGAAAGGAAGAGAAATGCTTCATTAAAACCTAGATTTGATGGACTGACTGCAAGGTAAATGCACGTAAACAAGCTCACTTCTCTCAGTGTAAGAACACTTCTATGTTTCAGTGTCTACAGAGGTCAGTAGAACTTTAAAAATGTTCTTTAAAAAGCTCAAAGTTGCAAGAAAAAAAAAAAAAACATAGCTTGCTCATAACTATAGTTAATTCACAATTGCAGGTGACAGGGGGACGACACAGAGCTGTGATTATATACTTACTGTAGGAATGTGATAATTATGATTATTCCTGCTATGAAATCCTAAAAGTACTATTTACCTTAATATCCCTGTCCTTCCTTGGAAGGAATTTGTGAAGGAAAGGTTACACAGTTGTAGAATTATTTCCTTTTGATGTTTTCCAAGCCTGCCTCATGTTTCTCTTTCCACTTTATTTCTTTAATAAAAACACTAAGTTTTAACAGCAGTATTTCTACATTAAAAATGGAATATCTAGGACAACAGTCATGCTGGAAAAAACTATTTGCTTATACAATGTCCAAATTTGACCACATGAGATGAAGTATAGTCCTTGTTTGCACAAGCATTACCTTTCTTGTAGTTCTAATTACCTGAATTCTCTGAAGAAATTTCATTGAGAAATAGAGAACACCAAATTGATAACTTCTCTGCCAGATAAATGTAAACTACGAACTTAGTAGAACTTCTCAGTTCTCATCCATTTCCAAAATTAAGTATCCAAATGCCAAATAAAAAAAAGCAAGTTTATAAGTTTCCAGAAATACCTGATTTTTAATTAAAATATTTATTTTAGCTCTCTTGGGCTTGGTGTACTGTTGGAACTATCAGTTTCAATGAAATACCCTTATTAGTCTCCAACATACAATGTATCACAGAACATTACAGATTACTATTGTACAATATTTATTATTATTTATAATACTAGTTAGACATCTTAGCTAAAATCGAGATTCCTTTGAATTAAGATGCTCTAAAATCAAACAGTAAGAGACAGCCTCTTTACAAGAGGTTTACAGTTTAACAAGAAATGACAGACAGATGCTTGGCAGTTTGGGAATCTGTTCTCCTTCTTTCTCTACTAGGCATCCATTGTGTATGTTACCTGCAGCTTTTACTTTTGCAGTCAGTAGGACAAATTATGCTCTTAATTAGTTACATTGGTGTATATCTATTGGATGTTTCACTGACATAAGTAATGAGCAAAGGAAGATGTATCAAATCTTGTTTTATTATTGCATAAAAAAGTGCTGCTTATGTGACTGCAGGAAACTGAATACTCCTGCTACTTACAGGGCATCCAGAAAAATCAAACAGTAAAAGCAGTAACTAAGGACTAGACTCAGTCAAAGTGTAGCTTCATTCTTTGTTTTTCCCATTCATTACTTATGCTAGTCATTCTTTCTTAACATGTTCTTCATACACTCAAGCTACTATTATAAGCTTCATTAAACCTATTATCTGTTTTGGGCTAAAAACTTCATGATTTGTGGTAGAATACAGTCGTCACTGTCTTTGTCAGCTATTTATATATTTCTATTTCAGTACCTGAAACATGTTTAAAATTTTCTCCACCTAGAGGAGCAGACTATTGCTGTGATTCAGAAGCTTGGTAGGACTGGACTTCGGGAACAGGAAGGATTGTTGGATAGGCACGTAAATGATATACTTCTTGGTCAGAGGGATCACAGTATGACTTTATGCTGTCAAGAATAAGCTCTTCAGGACTGACAATTGCCTTGGACATTTAAAAAAAATTTTTTTTAATTTTTTTATTTTTTAGAATCTATTTGACTCTAATACCTTCCAGTTTTCCATTGCCTTTCAAGGACAATGTTTCAGAACAGCAATGAAAAGTGGGTCAGTGTAGTTTCATAATTCCATTTGCTTTTATTTTAGACAGATGTGCAGTTACAGATCATTTTATGAGACAGTCAATCCTATCTCTTCCTTATAGCCTCATCTTAGCTATGGGACACAGGTTTGTTTCAAGTACAAGGATGAATCATGGCTGCTTAGCATACTCTTTTGAAACGATGAAGATCTGTCTTCAGAAATAAAATAAGTTTGTTAAAGATTCACCATTCTTAGTCAGAAGACTAGCTGGCCAAATAGAGCACTTCTAGATATGTCATTTCTTTTTCTCTAGAATAAATGCCTGCATGAAGGTTGTACGCTACTATTACTGACTGAGTTACTTCACACCTGTAGGATTTTTTCAGGCTTTTGCATGACAATGCACTAGATCCATGGGTAAACCTGGCTCTAAGAGCATGCAAATTTTGGATTTAGGAAAGATAGATAAGTGACACATTCTCACAGAACCCTAAAGATGTATGATGGAGAGGAGTGCTGATTACCAATGTTGTGCAGTTGAGGTACATACTGGCCGCCCCATTCCCCAAAACGAGATCAATAGGATTCTTTTTTGGTAAAGAGGTTTTCTTTTCCATAGTATCAGCCTATCACTCCGTAGTGCCCGAATGACTCCAAACTAAAAAAGAGATTAAAGTGCAAAATTAAAAATATACACCATTTTGATAAACATCTCTAGAAGGAGTGTCACAGACTATTTGTCAATCCTTTGCTTTATTCATAGTGACTGAGGTGAATAAAGTGAGTAAATTTTTTTGGTAGTGAAATAAGGATTTCAATTTTGGTACTATGGTTCTCTAATATAAACATTTGCAACATTTTTCATAATTGCAACTGGTACTTCTTACCAGTGCTCAGATTTCTGATCTGAATTCATTTTATCCAGGTGTTTCTGCCAATTACACAAATTTGGAAAGTTGATACAGATTGTGCATAGCATACAATGAAAGATAATTTTAGTTGTTGACTGTATATTTATGAATAGGCTTGTTTGGTATAAACTTAGATTTATTTATATGTTTTTATAACATTTCTGTGTTGCTTACTCTATGCATATTTTTATAACAAATCTTTAACTTCATACTCAAAATGTTTATGCAGACAGGGTCATACTATGATTTTCATGTATACAGGACTTCAGAAATGTATGACTGTAAATATGTATGCCATTTTACAAATACACAAAGGATGAAGTTCCTTACCTAAGAAGCCAAACTCTAATCCTGACAGAAAACAATTTAAAACAGGGAGAAATTAATGGAGTTGTTAACAACACTCATACTGGGAAGTTCTTTGAATGATCTTGATTCTTGGCCAGAATTTGTAAGAGATGATTTTAATCAGAGAATGAGTATAAAGATGTTCAAAGTCCAAGGGACAGGAAAGTATTTAATTTACTAGTAGTGCAGATAAATAAGACAATACAGTAGAGGACTGTGAGAGATACACATCTGGATGGTATAAGTGAGAGAAAATGAATAAGAGAAAGCACAGAGACAGAAAGGAAACTGGAACAGCCAAGTGGTCCAGGTCAGGATGTTATAATAATAATATTTTATTTGTTTATGTACAACAAAAACATCAAATATCTCTAATACCTGAGTGGTCAGTCATTTTTTTACAATCTCAAATTTGGTGTATGTTTATTGTTTATTTTTGTTGCAGTTGAGGGAAAGAGATTCTGGCAATTTTCACAGTTATAGACATTATGCTGGACAAAGTATTATAATTTGTGAGTACACAAATGTAAGAATATTGAGGGAAAAAAGAAAGAAAATTCATCATTTCATCAAGAGCAGTTATTCAAACACATTACAGGGATGGCCCTTACAGAATGTATGCATGGTCTTCAAATGAAGATCACAGAAGATGCTAGTGCTAGAGGTAGGTGTTAATATCAGTTAATTGTAGTGCATTCTGAGCTACAACTTCAGGTCCCTTTCATGTACCTAGCAAAATAAGAAATGTAATTCTAGCAAATGGCTTATCTAAGTTTAAAGCTAGTATCTGAGGCAGATCAGCTGCCACAGATCAGTGTCATGAAATTTACTATTTTCCCCCCTCACCATAAGGGAAATCCAGTATCACCTGCTTACTTGTGAATAAATATCTGTACAGAACCCATATGAAGGCAGATGAGATGAAACCCAGTGCATATATTTTTTAATGCCCACTTCATTCTGCAAATAACTACTGCTGCTGCGTAGATCCTTGCAGTGTTTCTACCAGATACTGATTAAATTTGGCATTCAAATCAATGAAGATTTTTGGCAATTTTGCTGATAATTTCTGTACGTCGGTTCAGGTACATAAATATCATAGAATGCAAGTTGGAAGGGAACCACAGGAATAATTGAATTCAACTCCTGGCTCCACACAGGACTACCCAACATTCAAACCCCATGTCTGAGAGAAGTGTCTAAACACTTCTTGAACTCCAGCAGTATGGGGCCATGACCAGCACCTCGAGGAGCCTGCTCCAGTGCTCAGCTCTGATGAAGAACCTTTTCCTAATCTCCAACTTGACCTCTCCTTGCTGCTTCCTCAGGTCCTACCTCTGTCACCAGAGAGCAGAGTTCAGTGCTACCCCTCCACTTCCTCATGATGAGATCTGAGCCATCATGAGTTCTTTGTTCAGCTTCCTCTTCTCTGAGCTGAACAAACCAAGGGACTCCAGCCACTACTTACACATTTTGCCTTCTGAACAGTTCACCATCTTTGTTACTTTTGGAGGCTCTCTAATATTTCTGTGTCCTTCTTACATTGTGGCAGTCAAATCTGAATCCAGTTCTCAAGGTAAAGCTGCATCAGTGCAGAGCAGAGTGGGATAACTCCTTCCTTTGTCAAGGGGCAGTGCTGGGCCTGATGCACTCTAATTGGTTCCTTTGGCTGTCAGGGCACACTGCTGACTTGATTCAGCTTCTCAACCAGAAGCCTGAGATCTCTTTCTGTGTGGCTACTGTTCTTCTCATCCCCTTGTTTCTGTATGTATGTAAGGGGTTCCCTCATTCCAAGTGCAGAATCTGGTACTTACTCTTGTTAAACTTCATGTTCCTGGTAATTGCCCGGCCCCCCAGTTTATAAAGATCTTTCTGCAATGCTTCTCTATCCTTGAGAGAATCAACAGGTCCTGCTGATTTAATGTAATCTTGTATGGGTAAATGGTAATCACAGCCTGAATCTTTGATTAATCAGCTGAGGCAAGTGTTGGGTCAGCTGTGGGAGCACAGATGAGGGTAATTCATCTGTGCTCCCGGAAGGGGTGGAGCTTGACTCCACCTCTTCTAGACTTCATTCAAGGGCTGACCACCACTACGGTAGCATCTCTTGGAGATTGCTCTTTGTGGAGGTTGCCTCAGTGTTTTCCACCAGACTGAAGACTTCTATACTGGTGAGTATTTACTATATATAACCTTTTGGATATTTAGCACCATCCTTCTTGTATTATTACCATTTTTGTACTATTTTCACCTTACAAATCTTAAAAAAAAAATAATAATAAGCAAAAAAAAAATAATTTAAGCAAAAAAAAAAAAAAAAGCAAATACAAACAACTCAGTTTTCAAAGATTACTAAAAAAAAGAGCATTAAAACTTTTTTAATCAAGATGTAATGCCAGGATTTGAAATCTCGTTGATTTAGAAGGGTAGAAGATTAAAAGTCTCAAATTATAGGCTTGCAGGTAGTAGGAAATTCATGATGATCATTTCAATCTATATGAGGACTGCTCCAAAAGGAGTCTCCTTATATTGGCCTGTGACATCAGAGGCAGAAGTTGGTTGTATGACAAGTGCAATTGAACCTTCCGACCAACATTTCATTACATTGTGTAATGTTGTTGCATGGCAATGCAACAGATCGCTGCAGGAAGGGCAGTCTGACCAAATGACCTCTGACATGGAAGAGCAGATGAAGCAAATGTGTGTCATTGACTTCCCCCCTGAGGAAAAGAAAAGGTACCCACTGATATTCATCAGTGCTTTCTGAATGTTTATGGAGACCAAAAAGTGGATGTGAGCTGTAAGGTGGTGCCTTTCAGCAGTGGTGACAGTGGAATGTCTCTGCTGCTGCAGATATTTACAAGCACGGTATGCAGTCACCTGTTCATCACTGGTGAAAACACATAGTTAATAGTGGTATTGATACTGAAAAATAGCATTTTTAGCTCAGAATTTGCTCTATCAAAGCATTATTGTGCTCTTTGTATCAGTTTCCATGCAAATAAGACACATTACTTTTAGAGTGGCCTACATAGTTTGGATGTTGTACACTTTTTCCATAATGCTCCACACTGAGAATGACCTCCCACTGATCTCCAGTCAGACACTGAGTGACTCAACATCACACTCTGGGTATGACCTTGCAACTATTCCCTTATGCATCAAACAGTCCACCCATCAGATTCCTATCTTTTCAATTTAGAGAGAAAGAAGTTGTGGGGGACCATATCAAAGGACATTCAGGACGGCAGATAGCTGACATCAGTAGCTCCTCCATCATCAGTTGATGAGGTTATGCCATCAAGGAAGGTCACTTAGTTGGTTAGTTGGTTAGGCAGGACTCGCCTTTGGAGAAGCCATGCAAGCTGTTCCACGCCACCTCCCTCTTCTCCATGTGCCTTAGCATAGCTTCCAGAAGGATCAACCACTAGTTCAAGCTGTGACCAAACAGTTCTAGTTCCCCAGAAGGGCATCTATTACTTGACTCAGGAATTTATCCTCAATGCAGGATAAATCAGGAGCCTCCTGGAATGTCCATAGCTTGCTGTGATATTTTTCCAGTGGTGGTTGAATTCCCCCAGCAGAATGAAAGCCTTTGTTTGTGATGTTGCCTGTAGTTGAAGGAAAAAGGCTTCAACAGGCAGCCTGTAGTGGGCATCAAGTACAAGGCTCCCACTTTTTTTGTCTTTAACTCTCACATGTAAGCTTTTGGCTTGCTAATGGTCATTCTTCAAGGACAGCTCTTCACACCATTTCTTTGTTGATGTAGAAGGCAATGCTTCCTCCCTTCCATCCTTGCCTGTCAGCTGGTAGCCATTGATAGCTATGCTCCAATGTTTCAGTGACTGCAACAGAAGAAGCTGAGCATTGTATCTGTTGCTGTGTCTGTTAGCTGTCCCTGTTGCACTCAGGGCATCCTTTGAAAGAGGAAGCAAAGTTGGAATAACTTAGTATTACTTGTACAGTCCAATAGTGTCTATTTTTTGAGTAGGAGAGGGTCTTCTGTTCTATGCTTTACTGGAGTATAATGCATCCAGATAGACAAATAATGCTACTGTCAAGAGATTTATTTAAACTAATTATCACAAAAGGGGGTTTTTATCTTCTGCATGAGCAGAATGCCTGAACATTCTGCATTTCCTGACAGTTATAAAAGTTATGCAGAAGACAACATTGAGAAACTCCTCTCCCACACTGAAAAACTTAGATGGTTTCTCTTAAACGGACCATTATTAATTGTTTTCAGAAATATTTCAGAAGATTGATTCATGCATAAAAATGCTTTTAGTCAAGGATTTTCTCTGCTTAAAAAGCTTTATAATTTTCTTCTTGAAGAAAGATCTTTAATTACATTGAAGCAATAGAGTGGAATTTGTGCATATATTCTAATTATATACCAGTAAAACTGAAAAGCTCTTCGTTAAAACCATGTGGAGAAAAATCAGAGGCATGCCAGCACTTCATTACTGAGAACTTAAGAGGAATTGTGTGGTGGCTTATTATCAGCATTGCATAAATAGAAGGGCACTCTACATATTGCATATGTTGACACAATCTTTTAGATTAAAAACAGACTGATTTGGAGAAAACAGAAGAGGATACAAATTAACTCAGTAAATTAAGCCAAATAAATTAATTTGACATAGTGATAATGGCACCTTGTTACCTATTTAGTAGACAAGTGTAATAATAAACATGTATTTTTCTAATTTAAATTTGTGTACATTCATATCTGTGCATAGATATATATACAGAGCATACAAGATGAAAGATCAAGGTTGGTTCAACCACAACCTAATTAAATCTAAGTGATCACCAAATTTTATAGTTAGTTCATATAATGGTTCACAAGAACTACATGCTTATAGCATGAGCAGAATATATGCAACATTTTCTGTTTAAACATAAGCCTTTATGATGAAGCAGAGTTTTCTCATGCTGTAAACAAGAACAGCTGGTGCACAGGCTGTCTTACAACACACTGTAATAACAATACAATAGACTTATTGTTAGTTGCATGTTTGTGTATAAAGAAGTTATTCATGTTTTAAACACAGAATTACTGAGCAATTCTTGCCAAATTGCAGACCCTCATCAAGAATTCCCTTGAAGTCAGAAGCACGTTACTTTTTACTGTTTAGTGTTAGTCCATATTATGATAAAATATTTAAGCCTTATAAGAAGGGTGGGTTTCCACAATATGTTGCTGCTGACTGCAAATTTGTAGGAGGGAAGTGAATAAATTTTAATTTGATCAGATTAGGAGTATAGCAGTAGAAGGTAGAAATGAGAAAGGAAATAACAGCCTCCTTACAGTGAATTCGTTTGCTGAAACTCACATATGGCCCACTCCTGCAATTCATCCTTTGCTACCAAGTTCCTTTATATTATAACTTTCCCATGAAAGTAAAAATAGATAAAAAATAGAAAGTATATTGCTGCATATTCTAAGTGAACTAGCTAATTAAACATGAAGAAATGTGACAGTGATTTGATCACAGGAAGTTCACAACACAACTTCTTGTGGCTGTGTAAAACATCTAGCTAATTATTTGTTAGATTAAACAACATACATAATTTCTTAATATTTTCAATATTTGATATTTCTATCAGTAATTATTTGCAATGACAGGTATTAATTACTTTTTCAGGATGACTTTAAAATAGGTCACGTATGAATCAGACCTAGTTTATTACAGACCAAAGTCTCTTGCAATCTGCTACTTAAACAGATTTAACTTGATTTTAAACTCCAAGGATTTCTTATCTAAACAATTCCTATGAGAGAAAAACAAACAAACAAACATGTTATTTCTAGCTCATCACAGAATCAAAGAATCACAGAATTGTAGGGACTGGAAAGGACCTCTGCAGACTGCCTGTGTTAACCTCTCTGCTAAAGCAGATTCCCTACAGCAGGTTACAAAAGAAAGTGCCCAGACAGGTTTTGAGTACCTGTTCATAGGAGACTCCAAAACCTCTCTCGTCAGCTTGTTTGGGTGCTTTGTAACCCTCAAGGTAAAAAAGTTTTTTCTCATGTTCATATGGAACTTTCCATATTCCAGCTTGTGCCCATTGCCTCTTGTTCTGTTGCTGGGCAGCACTGAAAAGAACCCAGCCGCATCCATTTGTCTCCTGCCCACTAGATATTTATAAGTATCAGCCTACCTCAGCCTTTTCCAGTTTGTACAGTAACAGGTTTCTCAGCCTTTCCTCATTATTCTGCTAGACTGTGTAGAATTACCTGCCTCTTTCAAACTGGAGAGCCCAAAACTGAACCCAGTACTCTAGATGTGTCTTCATCATGGCAGAGTAGAGGAGGAGAAGAATATCCTTTGATCTGCTGGCCAAGTTCATTTTAGTACTCCCCAGGATACCATTGATCTTCTTTTCCACAGGGGCAAATTGCTGGTTCATGGTGAACCTGCTGTTCACCAAAACACCTTAGTCGTTCTCCACTCTCCAGTGGGTCAGACCCTAATTTGTACTATTGCATGCAGTTATCACTCCCTATGTGTAGAACTCTACACCAGCACTTGCTGAACCTTGTAAGGTTCCTCTCTGACCAGCTCCCCAGCCTGCCCATTTGTCTCACAGAATAGCAGCACAGCTTTCTGGTGTGTTAGCCACTCCTCCCCACTTTGTATCTTCAGTAAATTTGCTGAGGGCGCATTCTACCCCTTCATCCAAGTCATTTATGAAAACAAGACTGGACCAAATACAGATCCCTGGGGATCATTGCTAGCTACAGGCCTCCGACTAGACTCTGTGCTGCTGGCCTCAAGTTGCACCAGGGGAGATTCAAGAGAGATGTTAGGAAATAGTACTTTTCTGAAAGAGTGGTCATGTGCTGGAATGGGCTGCCCAGGGACGCAGTGGAGTCACAGGCCCTGGAGGTGTTCAAGTAACATTTAAATACTGTGTGAGAGACATGGTATAGTGAGAACTACTGGTGATAGGTGAACAGTTGGACTGGATGATCTTGTAGATCTTTGACAACCTTGGTAATTCTATGATCACAACCATCTGAACTCTGCTAGTCAGCCAGTTCTTAGTCCACCTCACTGTCCACTCACCTATCCCACACTTCCTAATTTTCTCTATGAGGATATTGAGGAAGACAGTGACAAATGCTTTTCTGAAGCCATTACACAGAATCCACTGCTCTCCCCTCATTATCCAGCTACTCGCTGATAGCTATCAGATTGATCAAGCTTCAAGGTGCTTCATTTGGGTTGGGGCAATCTCAATTATGTGTACAGACTGGGAAAAGAACTCAGGAGTACAGCCCTGCAGGGAAGGACCTGAGAGTTCTGGCAGGCAAAAAGCTTGAAATGAGCCATCAGTATGCTCTTGCAGCCCAGAAACCCAGCTGTGTCCTGGGCTGCATCAAAAGAGGGGTGGCAAGAAGGGCAAGGGAGGTGATTGTCTCCCTTTATTCAGCACTTGTGAGGCCTCATCTGGAGTACTGAATCCAGATCTGGGATGCCCAGTACCAGAAAAATGTGGAACTGATGAGGAAGGTACAGAGGAGAGCCTCAAAGATAATCAGAATGCTGGAGCACCTCTCTTATGAGGCAAGATTAAAGGAGCCAGACTTGTTCAGCTTAGAAAAGGCTTAAGGAAGATGGCATTGCAGCCTTTCAGTATTTAAAAGGAGTTTATAAACAGTAAGGAGAGTGACTTATGCAGTCAAACAGCAATTGGAAAATGGTTTAAAACTAAAAGAGTGGAGGTCTAGATGTTTGAATGATTTTTTTTTTTATTCAGGGGTTGTTGAGACATTGAAATAGGTTGCTCAGGGGTTGTTGAGACATTGAAATAGGTTGTGGATACTCTGTCCCTGGAGATGTTCAAGGCCAGAATGGGTAGAACCCAGGGCAACTTGAGCTAGTGAATGTCTACCCTGCCATCCACTGGCATGGCAAAGGGGTTAGAACTAGGCAATTTTTAAGATACCTTTCAACCCAAGCCATTCTTTGATACCGTGTCATTTAGGCAGAACTTTTGTTCCAATTTCTGCCCAGCGCTTCTTGTTATAGCACTGGGTGCCACTGATAATAGCCTGGCTCCATCATCTTTGCAGTCTCCCTTCAGGTATTTTAACACATATTAAGTCTACCCTGGGCCTCATCCAGGCTGAAGTGTCCCCGGACACTCTACCCAATAGCTTTTCTCTGAGTACCTTACTGGGGGCAAAGGCCTTATTGAGTTCCAGGAAGATATTATCTATTAATCTGGTGATCACCTTCCCAGGAATCAAGGTGAGGCTGACCAGGCTGTGGTTCCCCTGGGTCTACTCTGCCATCCTTAAAGATAGGAGTGACATTTGCTTTCCTCAATCTTGGACCCAGTTGCCATGATCAGGCAAAGATATAGAGTGGCCTCACAATCATATCTGCCAGTTTCCTCAACACTCACTCTCACTGGTGCATTCTGTCAAGGCCTATGAACTTATGAAAATCCAATTTGCTCAAGTACTCCTTGACCCGATCCTCTTCCGTACAAGGTGCATCTTCCTTCATCCAGTCTTTCAGCCTGGACTCTGAGACCTGGGATTCCCAAAGGCCAGTCTTCCTGGTAAACACTAAGGGAAAGAAGGCATTCAGTACCTCAACCTTTTCAGTACCCTGGGTAACAAGGTCTCCTGTTTCCTTCAGGAAAAGTCTCACACTTCCCCTAGTTCTTCTTTTGTCGCTGAGGTACTTGGAGAAGCCCTTTTAGCTGCCCTCGATGTCTCTGGCCAGATCCAATTTCAAGCTTTATTTTTCTTAACTTAGTCCCTGTTTGCTTAGACAGTGTCATTATATTACTCCCATGTGACCTACTGTGGCTTCCATCTTCTTTTTTGTGTTTAAGTTTGGCCAAGAACACCTTGTTGGTCTATACAGGCCTCCTGTCACTTTTGTCTGACTTCCTCTTTGTTGAGATGAGTTGCTTCTCAGCTTATTATATCAAGAATTCCAACTGTGATTATTGTAGTTATAGTGGGACTGGAATTGTGCAAGTATGTTTCTCACAAAGTATTTGCTAATAGAAATAGACAAAGCTGAACAAGTAACACTGCATACTGAGATCAGCTTTGGAATGAAAAGAGAGGAATTAAGAACTGACATGCATCTGCTGCTCTACTAGGAAAACCCTTAAGTAACCCTCCCTTTTCCCAATTAGAAATTGTTAGCTGCAGCCAAGAGAAAAATGGGTTTAAAAGAATTGCAGGATTTCAGACAATGTTCCATGTAAACAAAAGAATCAAGAAAAAAAGGCCTGCTTATATAGCCAGGACATAGCAGTCTTTTGTCTGTCAGATAAACTCAATTTCTCAGATTTTTGATAAGATTTCTCATTATTAATTTGTAATAAAAGGAAGGTTTCTTTGGTATCTGTAGAAAATCTATAATAAAATGTTAAATTGTGGCTTGCGTAATACACCCACATCAGACTGTAAGTATCCCTGTTATCTGCACCATAGTTTTTCACAGTAAGCTATTGAATGGAGTAAATCATAAATGCTGAATGTACAATGTGACTAACTCAACTCTCTTTTCATAGACAGGAGCCAGGAAAATATTTACTAAATATTTTATTTTATTACTAAAAATAGTTGTGTTGGTATTGGTTGTGCAATGTCTGTTTGCTTCAAAATCTGTTTGAGCTCTCTGAAGTGGTTTTATAAAGCAAATGCTTCTCTCCAAAAATTTCTGTGTGTTCTGCTCTCACTATTCACTGCTCAGCAAATCCTGTTCACCTGTAATGCTCATAATAAATAGACCTGGCTCAAGGCCTTTTTCTGAAGAGTGCTGGAGATCAGAAATAAGAATTCTCCAGAGCTCTTTCTAACTTCACACAAAGAATCCTCAGGTTCACTGTATCTTGACGTAAAGGTAGAAGTTCAGCTGCTTGTTCCTATAAATCTACCAATTCAGTTACAACACTTAAATATATTCTAAATTCTATTGCTGTGAGTGAAAGATCAAGAAACTTTCACTTTAGAGAAAGGCTAAATATTCTCTTTGCTTCTAAAGCAATGCAGTGCTCGATCACAGTAAAACAAACAAACAAACTAGAAAATTTTATTTTATTTGAAACATGGAAACAATATGGAAGTTAGTAAAAAATTAATATTCTTATATATGACAATTTCATGAATGTTCAGTCTTCTCCCACTGATATTTTCTTATTTCATAAATAAGATTATTTTCTTTTTGTTCTCAAGAAATGTGTATCTGTTGCTTCTATGCAAGATAATATAGGGCTTCTTGTCTGACCTAGGGTAGATGCACTTCAGTGCTGATTGTTGCTTAAAATATTGAGCTGCAAGAATAGCCTGGGTTTGTAGACATGCATTGTTGCCCCACATAAAAAGATGAACCCCTTTTTTAGAAATAGAGGATATTTCCAATGCTTCACAGTCCTCAGTGGAGATGTCTTCTGCCTTGGAAACCTGTGTTTCTTCAGTTTGCTACTTTCTTTCTGGAGTAGATGATTAGGAAATTATTATTTCCCTCTCTCCAGTCATTACATGTTTATCTTCTGGCACCCTGTTTAAGAAATTGTCAGGCTACAGAAAAGCACCCAAAAGAAATTGTAGACAGCCAACTGAGTTTCTCAGGTTGTACCATACCTTGAGTCAGAAGTAACTCACTACAAAAGATATTTACTGTTTCTTCTTCCAAATTACATGATCAGAGTGATCTGGAAAAGAACTGGTACTTCTCAGGAGAGGAAGGGATTCCAACACTAGCAAATGGTCTGTGCTTTTGTAGACAAGTGTCACAAAAGTGCTTCAAGAGAGAAACCATACATAACTTGCTCTTCAGGCACCGATATCTCAAAGCACATCTTTTTGTCCCATGTCCTTGTAAACCCTGCAACAGGTAGACAAGTCTTCCAGGATTTTCTGCTGACTGATGGAAACCCGTACACATTCTAGCAGTTTGTTAGCATAGAATTAGAGACCTCAGGGAATATGATAAAAAGAGCTGGGTAGTATTTCCTGAGTCTAGGTTCCTGGTTCAGAATAGCAGCATGGTCTCCAGGGAAGATTGGGAAATGTGTGGGAAGCATCCCACAAACAGATTTTTGGACTTGCTACATGTGTGCGCAGCCATTCACTATGTCTTATGTTAGATGCTGAATGAAATTAATTTTTTTCTTCAACTTTTACAGGACCTGGTCTTCTCTGAGCATTTATAACAGTAGGATGATACATACAGTTGTGATAAGGACTTGGAAGTGGTCATGCTTTGACACAGATCATTCTCAACTGCAGAAAATTCAGCTAGAAAATGGATAAGTGACATGTATGTTCCATCATCCGGAGATGATGTTGGCAGTATGCAGTAGAGGATTAACCTTCCTGCCAGTATTCTATTACATTTTGTTACTATGTGAAAGATGGCAACAGAGGGGCAATCTGACAAAATGGATGAAGCAAAGGAGTGCAATTAAATTCCTCTGTGCTGAAAAAAATTCCATTGGCATTCATCTGCAGTTAAAGAAAGACAGGAAATGTTTAGAAAGAGTCTAGCAGAGAAACACAAAGATATCGAAAGGCCTGGAGTATCTCCCTTATGAAGAAAGGCTGGGAGACCTGAGACTGTTCAACCTGGAGAGTAGAAGACTGAGGGGAAGAAACATATCAATGCTTATAAATACCTAATGGGCAGAAGTCAAGCAGATGAGGCTATTCTCTTTTCGGTGCTGCCCAGCAACAGAACAAGAGGCACTGGGTACCGGAAGTTTCATATGAACACAAGGAAAAACTTTTTTATTTTGAGGGTTACCAAGCTCCCGAACAAGCTGACAAGAGATGCTGAGGAGTCTCCTGTGGAGGTATTCAAAACCTGCCTGGGCACTTTCCTTGGTAACTTACTATAGGGAATCAGCTTTAGCAGAGGGGTTGGTTTAGACAATCTCCTGAGGTGCCTTCTAACCCCTACAATTCTGCAGCTCTGTAATAGCAAACAAGTACTAAACATTAAAAACAAAATTAAGAATTGCTATGCAACTAATCTTGGTACAGAAGGGTGACAAAGACTTGTTTGTTTGGCATTCCAAAAATCCTGGCATCAGAAACAGGTCTGATGTGCCTAATGCTGGTGTTATGTGACTGTGAGAGCACAAAGTATAGTGAACAGTCATCTCTTCTTTCAGTTAGTTATACTAGTCATGGATTCTTTTCCACGGATGTTGGAAGGAATGTATATGTACCTAAAGCCCAGAACAGCTGGGCATGTTTCCCTATTAAACCTGATAATGTTGTCTCAGGTTTCACTTAGGGGGACAGAAATAACCAAGCCTAGTGCTATCTTCTGGAAGATGGACTTGGGTATATTGAAACTTGAAGCTCACTGTTGATCACTCCAGAATTTGGAAAAGGAAATGGTACTATAGTAAACATTAGTACTGGCTTTCCTCTCAGCTAGGACTGTGAAGTCACATCAAGTTATGATATGCAGAGTTATCTCAGAAATTCAAAGTATGAATGTGAATGAATCTGTGAGTCACCAAAATATTCTTGCTAGGACAGTCATTGAAAGAGATCTGGAAGAACGTTGTAAACATAGGCACAGGCTTCTGCATTTCAGTTGTTTAAGTGCAACACTGGTTACAAAATAAATCAACTTTCTGATAAAACTGACAGAAAGCAGCAGTAGGATGTGCTACAATGTAGTTGAGATATTAGCTCACAACAGAAACTGAGTTGAAATGCATATAAAACATGAGGGTACTAATATTGCTTAAAACAATGTTTCAGGCTACAAGGTACCTGGTAACAGGAAAAAAAAAAAAAAAAAAAAAAAAAAAGCATTTTTTTGTTCAGACCAGAACTGCAAAACATTTCCCAAGCAAACCACTATAGCTCAAGTGATATACAGAAAATGATATAATTCCATGCTTAATATGTTAACTAGAATTAGGAAAGGAATATTTGAAAGTTTTGAACTAGTAGGCTGGAACAAGAACAATCATTTATTAAGCATATTACTTTTTTCATCCTGAGCAATGAATCTCGAAAACCACAGTGGTTTGTCAAAATAATTAAATTCCATTTGCTTTTCAGATATGAATATATACTTATCTTGCTAAAGTAAACCTTGCTTGCTACTCAGATACCCAAATGTTCATATCTATATTTTCTAAACCACATTTTTCTTTACCCTTTATCGGGAAAGGCAAAACAAAAAAAAATTATAAAAAGTAATAATAAAAAATCGCTGCTTTCCTCACGCTGATTACAACTGCCAGTGTCTCTCACATTGATCTTACTAAGGGAGTTGTATTCTCAGAATCAGGTTCACATGTATTGTAGGGATAAATTAAAACTGATTTTTTTTCTGTATTTTTGACAGTGCTAATTTCTTTCTGATATACTTTCATTTCTGTTATCAACTACTCAGATTATTGATTTAAAAAATGTAGTAGGAGATTTGGGGTATTATACCATTATCAGGTTTGTTTTGTAATTTCTTTACATCTGTGGATAGTTATCTACATGTTATTTTTCACAGATTTTTTTTATTTCCTTCACTGGTAACAACGATGTCAGTTAATCTAAAAAGGTTTTTTTTGCTATCTTTTGAAAATCCCCAGTGATTTCTGTTGTGACAATGCTGTACAGATAAAGAATTTTAGTTTAGTGCTTTAACAACCTGCACACAAAGCCCTCCAAAAACCCAGATGTCAAACCACACTAAAGAAAACTGTGAAACTAGTTAATTGAACCGAGGCACAGTTTGTCTATGCCTAGGTCATAGGTAGAGGAAAGCATTTCTCAGTTCTTGTCAATATCCTGAGTGCAGCCTGCTTTCAGCATGAGCTCTAATGTGACTGGGCTACATAACCTCGAGTCACACTCTGGTGACCCTTTGTGGGCTGTGAAGGACTCTCCTAGATACTGCATAAGGAAGAAATAAGCAAGGTTGAATGATTTCCAAGCAAATCTCTGATGCCTTCTCAGTTTTTTTCATTTGTGAGATTTGTGTCATTTATATATTAATGAGATTTAGGCTACCTTAATAGCTCTTACTGAGGGCTAAATCTAGGACAGACTACAGTAGAAGTACACAGCAGTGGGTATTGATAGTATATGGCAAACACAATGTATTTACTATTTACCAGTAATTTACTGTGGTGTTAAATACACACATCTAAAGAAAATTCCTCAAATTTCTGAGCTATTAAAAATACGCTTTGCCAAAATTCAAGTTTACTTTCTCTTTTCCTGTCTTTTGTTTATCTTACTCATCCCCATTCATTAGCCCTCTACAATAAAGATTTTATCTTGTTAAAGCTATACTTTTTACTGCCTTCTGTCCTCATGCTTGAAGATGCTATTCTCAATTATGTAAATGGGTTTGTGTCCATATTGTTTGATTCAAGTATTTTGGTGCAGGATTTGCATGTATTCCAACATGACATAATGCCTGGAGAGCACTGCAACTCAAGGACTGCTTCATCATCCCCTTTATCTTGATAATATGAGCCTTCAATTCCACAGTTGTGACCTACTCCTAACCCTTGACAAGGGGACACAAGGCATACTGAGACGTCCTTTATAATGAGATGAGCCAACTCAGGTCACTTTTCTACTGTATGCAGACTATGAAAGTTTATGCATGCTATTTTGTCATTGTCAGGGAGAAGCAAGAGGGTGATGCTCTGCAAGGCAAACCTGAAGCTGAGGACAGGATCAAGGCAAAGAGGGCAGTGACCTCACTGACAAGAGCATGTGAGTGAAGGGAGCAGAAAAAGCCTGGTAACAGTAGTCACACAGTCTCATAATTGCCAAATAGGTCTGTAGTGACAAGATATGCCTGGATCAAGGACAGAAAGTCAAGTGATTGGGCCAAGGAGATATGCACAAGCATACCTCCAGCACGTCTCAGGCAGAGAACCAGGATAAGAGCCTGAGCTCTTATCTGTTCCCAACAGAATTGGGAAAGGCTCCCAGGGAGGCTTCCCATGGTTCTCCTCAAGGATTCTGCAAAATTAAATCCAATCCTCCATCCAGGAAGCCCAATTCTCAGGATGGATGAGAATGCATGTAGTTCCAGCTGTTTCCTGCTGCCTTAGTAATGAAATGATTTTGTCCGTTTTGGAGTGTGAATGCATTTATGCTAACTCAGGAGTTAGGAAGACACACTAACTGGAGAGTGTTGATGCATCCTCTGTCTATGTATACTCTGCAGAGGACATATTAAATATCATTTCAATACTCTCTACCATAACTGTAAGGAATCAGTAGTCTCCTCTCATGAGTTTGAGATAGAGCCTAATTTATTTTATGTTTTATTTATTTGTTTGTTTGTTTGTTTGTTTATTTATTTATTTATTTGGAAAAGACCTCAAAGATCATCAAGTCCAACCACAGCCTAACGATAGTACCCTAACTCTAACAACCCTCTGCTAAATCATATCTCTGATCTGGGTGCCTTTAAGTGATTTCATAAAAAATAGAGATTTCAAAAAAAAAAAAGAGATTTTGTTAAATTTATGTATACTTTTGTTTTACTCATGCATTAAAATTGAAAACTATGAGACACTTGTTTAAACTTCTCAGCTCACTAAAGTTTGGAAATACAAGTAATTTTCAAGGATCTTTTAAGGTTTTTCCATTTCTGTCAGGAAAACTTTCTATCAACAGCATCACTAGAACTCTTAATAATATGGATAGCATTTATATTTACAAATATTAATGTATATGACTTTCATTAAAGGCAGTATTTAACATACAGTAAATAAGTATATATGCACTTACATTGCTCTGAAATTAATGTTTCTTCTTTATTTCCGTGGATACTAGAGCAGATTCAAAAAGTACAATAATACTGTCTGATACAGTTAATTCTGTCATAAAACACTATTTTTCAGCATAGCCACCACCATTACCTATGTGATTTCACCACCAATGAACAAGACAAGACTTCATGCTGCACTCACTGAAATTCGCATGGCCATCCATAATGGCTTGTCATTCATGTTGCTGTCACCACTACAGAAACACTCTACCCACTGTCTCATTGTGTTCACATCCACCGTTTGGTCTCCATAAACATTCAGCAAGTGTCAATGAATGTCAGTGGGTGCAATTTTTTCTGCATGGAGGAATTCAATTATGCAGCTTTGCTTTAAATGCACTTCCACATCTGATGCTATTTTGTCAGACTGCCATTCTGCTACCATCACTTACACAGCAGCAAAATGTTACAGAATACTGCCAAGAAGGTTCACTCTGTGCTGCCATACCAACAACATCTGCTTTTGATGTTGTAGGCCAACATAATAAAATAGGAGGCATTACCTTTGTCCCAGACCCTGTATATCATCAGAAAATTAAAACCATATATAGCAACTGTTAGAAGCATGTTTATATACATACACTTAATATTGTCATTTAAGTGTTATGTTGAATGATAATAAAGCAAAATGCATGGTTTTAATATTCATTTCAGATGAATTTTAAGATTTTATTGTCTAATATTCCAGAGACAGAAACAGCTTAGGTCAAATGCCTCATTATCCATTTGTAAAAACAAGTATTTTATAAGATGTAACTAGATAAAAAGATGTAAAATACAAGTTTTGAAACAAGTTATAAAGGGAATTATTTGCACTACATCAATTCCAATCCACCAAGAAGTTTTTTTTAGTTTTTTTTTTTTGTTTTTTTTTTTTTTACATTTCGATTTATGCAAGTCTTTCTATTTTCCCACAAGATCATTAAAAGAATTGTATTCTTTTAATAATAACAAGCATGCCATTCAAATGTGATAAAAATCACAGACAGAAATGTTGACTGTGATGAGATGAGATGAGTTGACTGTGATGAGATGCTCTATTAGTCAAACCTTCTGTTTGTTGGAGCTCTTTTGCCAGCATAAGATCAGGTCAGCCATGGCTTTTTCCAAGTTCTGTTAGCTCTTGATTTTCTCCAGGTTGCTCTGAACCTAAAGTCTATCAGTTTTTGTGTCCAGCATCTTACCGAGTCCAGTGTCATCTGCAAATCTGCTTTGATTGATAAATTAAACATTATAAGACAGTTTCAATCTATTGGTTATTTTCCTACCTGATGCCTTCTGCTCTTCTGAACATATAGTTACCAGCCTTACATAAAACAAACCTAGGAATGTATTCTTTTTATCTTTGCCAAGCTGTCAAGCTAAACCTCAATGAGACATGACCTGTAAGACATTCAGTTTCTTGTAGAATAGATAGAAAAGATAGAAAAAGATCAACAGTTTCATCAACGTAGTTTTTTGCCATGTGGCTGTTTCTTCCTATGTTTTATTGGTTCTGGATATCTAGAACATGCAGGTTATGCTACCATACTCTGTGAAGAGTTCTGCAGAAAACAGATAGCCAGAGATAACTATAATGAACACACTTAAAGCTCATGTCATGGACTAACATTTTTTCCATTAAAATAATTTTCCAGCCACAAGTGATACTGTGTAGCTATCAATCAATCTATCAATAAAGATTCCATGATTATATAATTCTAATTTTTTTTTCTGCTAGAGAAATATGGTCTTCAAATCTACAGAAGCTCATCAGTAACTCTTCACATCTTAAAATGATAATGTTCTAATGCCATCAACACACTTACAAATCCACAATGATTTATTATTTTATGAACTATTGTTTGCTGTACTTTTTTTTTTCTCTAACTTTAGTAGTGTTACTATTCCTGGAAAAGAATTTAAAAAGTTGGAGTTTCTAAAAAAAAATTATTGCAGATAAAAATCTTTCAGTTTAAAAAGAGATAGATTTAATGCCTCTATTTTTCACGTTATAAGTTGGTAATAGTCTACTGAAGTGAACCTTGCTTTTAGGCTGCTGCATCAACTTACTTTTAACGGTCTTGGAGTGCAACATCACTGTGAAGAGAAAAATCACCTAAGCAACCTTACAATGCTAAAAAGCCTGTAGCTGAAATGTGTAGAAGGAAACAGAAGGGACACTGTCTGGAATTTTTATTTGTCAGATATTGCCCATCTGTTTCTCCCCCTACCTTCATGTTTTGCAGTAATTTTCTTTTTCTTTTTTTCTTTTTCTTTCTTTCTTTTTTTTTTTTTAAGGATGGCAAGTCAGTATAATTCTACAGAATTGGTTTAATCTTCTGCTTTATTATCATTATTTAATTTTTATTTTTTTACAATTCATTAACAGCTGGCAGAAAAACATATAACCCACAGTGATGATTCAGCCAAACAATCCTTATTTCCTTTACATGAGAGGCAAAGTTATACTTCAGGGAAAAATTAGTAGATACTAACTCTTCTTATTAATCAGTTCTAACAATTTTGTCAGTTTCTCATGTGCAGCAGATCTCCCAAGTAAGTTAATTATATAGAGTGTTCTTAAATGCATCCTAAAACTGAAAAGATTATGTGTCAAGATTACGTTCTTAATCTTTTTAACTTAATCTCTATATATCTATATATACATATATAGTGTATATCTATCTATCTATCTATCTATCTATCTATCTATCTATCTATCTATATGCAATTTAAAATAGCAGCAGAGTTAGAAAAAACAACAGTTCAAAAGAAAGTTATCAGATGTCAAGAAATGAGTGTCTCTTACAAATAGTACACAGAATCCACTATCAGGCAAGACCATGACTCCTGTCTGTTCCTTATGCCCATAACTGTGAGGTGTTAATAGATAAGCACATGGCTTTGTTAAAGTTAATAAAAAATAATGGCAGTAGATGGGTTAGGTACATGATATTCATAGTCTGACTAATTACAGGGGTGGTGAGCAAGGCAAAATGAAGGGTTTGAAACAAGAGAGTACTGAAATAAAAATGAGCTCCATTCTAATGTCGTTTGTATCTCTTAAAATTGTAACAGTTCTGCCCTTGACTCTAGCCTTCTCTGGATGCAGTCACTACTGCTGTCATCCCTCGTATCCCTTCTTATTCAATTACCGTATTTACATGTACTCTGTTTCTACAGCCTAGCTCTACTTTTCCTTGTTTTTTTAAAACTTATTTTCTTTCCCCTTTTAGTTTTGCAAGATTATGTCCTGACCTGCAGCTATTTGCATCTGCTAGCATACTAGCCTGTAAACTGAAAATACATGACTCCAGCAACAAAAGGTCTCAGGGAATGCTTTCCTACCAGTGTTAGATTCCCACTTATGTCCCCTTGATTTTGAATGCAACTGGCTATTTTGATCCAGATTCAGTCCTGACTCTTGTGCTTTGCTTAAGGGACTCTTGTCCCTTCCTTAATATCTGCTTTGAATGAGCAGAACCATGGCACTAGGATATCAATTGTTCTTCGCGACTTTAGTCCAAACCACTGATCTCACCTCACCTTGCCCTTAAAATGGGTTAAATCTTTTACTGTTGTGATTCACAAATTTCAGCTCCTCCTAAATGCTCTATCTGGTTCTTATACATTTACACCTCATTTTAAATTTTATTTACTTAACCTTTTGATTACAGTCCTCTTAGGAACATAGGACAGAGCTGCACAGGTCATAAAATTCATTTATCCTGCCTTTTCTTGCCAAGTGTGTGATACAACTACTTTCATAAATCTGCCAAGTTCTATCTTTAAATACATTTACTCCTCTTGCCCTTCTAAGAGAAGGTTGTTTTTGCGCCTAATAATTAGAAACTATTCTGCAGCCTGATTTATATCTTGCTTATGCTTGTTTCCTTTTGTGACAATTCCATCTATTATCATCACTGATATATTTAGAACTGTTTCACATCTTTCAGTTTTCATTTTACCAAGTTAAACAAATCAAAGTTTTCTAATCTTTATATCTGAGATATTTCTCCATTCCCCAGAGTCTTCTGTTCTATTTGAGTCTGAATTCATTCTTCTTGAACATGGGTGATCACAATTTCCTATGATATCCAATGCGGGATGTAATAGTACAACAGTATAAATTTTCATATCTTCATGGGAAATGTTTTATCTGATCCTAAGCTTTATGTATCCTAGGCACTAGCTTATTTCATAGACCTAACGTTCTGGTGGCTCAAAAACTCTTTGTGAGTCATGTTCACTCAGGAATTTCACCTGGCTAGAGTCTCTATTGTTAATTTTCATAAGAAGAAGTTACTGTTAGACAGCATGTGCATGATACTGAATCTTGTACTATAGAGTATCAGTATTCTCTAATTCTCTGTTACTTCAGTCATCAAAACCAAAAACTGTATACGTTTATTATCCACAGAAATATTTTCAGCAAAACTCATTAAAAAACCTCTCATTAAATGATGTTTGTCCCCAGATAAAGCATTACCTGATTAGACTCACACCCTTCTTTCATCCCAGAAGTTCTCACCTCATCCAGTGTTACAGCTGAAAAGCTTCATACCAATCTCCATTTTGCTAGTCATGACACTAAGTGCACCAACAGTCTCTTCGCCCCATTTCTATGGGGTGCTTCTATACTTGTGCTCAAGACCACCTGTGAACCTGTGCATCTATGTCTTAGGCCATAGTGACAGAGCTGTGCAATGAAGAGCTGGGAGACACCTTGTTGGTGCTTTGCATGCATTTAAGCTCAGGTCTTTGCTCTTGGTCTCTGTGATCTGCCTGACTTGCTTTGAAATGACCCAGACCTTGATCTACAGGGTTCATTTCCTAGCTTGACTTCAGAAAGGTCTCCTCACTATGAACCAGAACTGGACTTTAGGCTGTTCCTAGTTATTTTCACCAGACCTGCTCTACTTTCATTTGGGTGGAACTGAGCCCTGTTAGTGAGACCAATTATCTGTCTGTGATGTTATCTTCACTTTCCAATATTCTTCTTGTCAGGAGCAAGGTCCTACTTGCTGCTGCTTGACACAGCTCAGCATTTTACAGTACAAAATTATTTCCAGTGGTTGATTTAAGCCAGTAGGTTATTCTAGCATATCTTGCCTTTCCATGTCCTCATACAACTACACTTTACAGCTCTGGTGTATGGTTACAGAGGTATTAATATTGGCACTGAATGGTGATTAGGTACTTGGGTATTACAGCAGTGCAGCTGAACTGGCATAAGTTCTCGCTGAAATAGAAACATTAGATGGACAAAATAGAGACAGCAAGAAAACTGTGGATAGTGCCATAAAAAACATCTTCCTTTCTGTCTCTCATATCTGACTGTATGCTTCCAGAACAAAGCAAATAGTTCTTGAGATGAAAGCCATCACGATGAATCTTGAATTTGGGTTTCTCTGTAAGTGCAGAAGGCCGCTACATCATCTCTTGGCAAGAGGATCTGAGTATTTTCCATTTGCTTGTGACAAATGTCTGAGCCGCATAAGAGCATCATTGTTGTTGTACTCTCCTGGGAGAGTTGGAGAAGTGGCCTTCCAGACAGCCACGGAAGCAGTGGGTGCCCTCTGACAGGCACCAGAACTGAGGCCATCTGAGGTGAAACAACAGAACTGAGTGGCTGCAGTGAAGAGAGACAAGTCTACTCAGTACAGGATAAAAGGGGGAGGAATAAACAAGCTGTGTTGCTGGATGCCACACTTTGTTGTACACAACATACAGTGTCCCCATGAATTCTGGTTTGATGTACCAAGAGAAATACACCAGCAGAAAAGGCTGCGGTTTGAGAACTGAAATAGGCAGTGCAGCAAATTCAGATGTGCTTTTCTGGACACCAGATGTCCCCATAAAAGTTGCTTAATGTTGACTTCAGCAACTAAAGATGTGTTTGTGTGCATACATCCTGGAGTACTTATATGGGGAAACACGCACAATTATCAAATCTCAGTGTGAAATACAAGGAAAGCTCAGCTGGAAGCATTGTACTGAAGGACTGCGGGGATGCAGGGTGGCTGTGCAGTCAGAAGCAGGCCTGTGCAGCTTCTTGGCACCTCCTGCAGACACCGTGTAGCTCAGTCGAGCTTTGCTTTACTAGCAATTACCATCCATTATGTCCTGCTCCAATAAGCTTACAAGCTTGCTCGCAGTCTTGTTCTTCCATTTTCAAAATGCCTTCCAGGAAAGCTGGTACTTTTCTATCTTTGAGCAAACCTGATGTTCCCAAGGAGGCTGGGCGGGCTGTGAGAGCCGGGCACCGGCGACTGCACTTAATGCACGTGCCTCCCACGGTGTACGGCCCTCGGCGGACCCGCAGCGCGCAGCTCCCCCCGGGGCCCGGAGGTCCCTGTCGCTTCGCTCAGAGCCGTCCCGTTGCGGCGGGGCGGAGAGCGGCGGGCGGGGTGGAGGGGGTAGGGGTGTGTCCTGCTCCTTGTCCGGGGCACCGGGGTCCTCTCTCCGGCAGCTCACTCGTCTGGCGGGGTGGGCCGGCAGTTCGGCCGCCGGGGAGCGATGGCACGGGCAAGTTTGCTATTCCTCCTGCTCCTGGCTGCGCTCTGCAGCCGGGGTCAGCCGCCGCCGCCGCCGCAAAGAGGTACCGGGGAGCGGGGAGCGTGACGAGAGCGAGAGTCCCGAAGTGACAGCAGCCCGTGCCTCGCTCCGGGGCCGCGGAAGACGCGGGGTGGGGGGCGGCCGTGGCAACGGGGTGAGGGACGGGTAGCCCCCAGTCTGGGGGACGGGCGGGCACTGCTTCCTGGGACGTGGTCAGGCCGATGGGATCTTATGGGAGAGCCTTAAAAACCGTCTTCAGCTCTCAGTGCCACTTCTGGTGCCTGCCTTGATGTTCTTAACTTTTTTAGCCCTGCTAAAAGCAGTTCAGTAAGGATAGACGATGGGTGCAATAAAATAGAGCTATGGGAATAGCTTCTAGCTTCGAGTAGTGTGTGATGCCGCGATGTAGGCTGAACGTTTGGCATTAGGAATTTTTGGTCAGTTTAGGGTGTACTGAACTTTAAAAATACGATGCACTGTTATTTTGGGGTGGTGGTGGGGGGGCAGTGAGGGGGAAGAGGGCAAATGTCTCAACTTGCTTAATACTAATCTTACTGCATGAGGATAAATGAGCGTTGATCAAGTACATCTGTGTAGGTGCTAGAATAACCCAGAGATAAAATCCCTCCCAGAATTATGCTGTGGTTAGCTGATGAATTAATGGCAAATATGGAAGGTAGAAAAATACTGATTTGGCTTTTTTGTTTTGTTTTGTTTTGTTTTGTTTTGTTTTCCAAACCTCTACTCTGAAGAGATGTGACTATCTTAAGTGAGAAAGTGGGCATCTTGGGCTTTCATAGGCTGCACTGTTGCTGCACTCTTATAACTGAGTTCTGGTGATTCAGAGAGGAAATCTAGCAAATCTAATTTCATGTTAATAATATGATGATGGGACACAATCACAGATGAGTTCAAGTGCTGGCCTGCCAAATTTTAAAGACGTTTACTGTCTTCTGAATTTCTTTCTGAGATCTGTCACAGCTGCTGGGTGGTGATTGCACTGTGTGGACCTCACTGTGTTGCCCAGGCAAAAAGGTACTGAATTCCTTTGCAGTGCAAAAAGTTTGAAAAGTGTGATTTCATCAAGTCCTGGAGGATATATATGATGTACAAAAGTATTACAAGACCCTTGATTTATACCTTTGGAGCTAACAACTCTTGTTTTTCCAGCTACAGTTATTTGGCAATACCCATAAATACTGGATGGTGTTACTCTAATTGTTAGCACCAGTCAGATGTCTGTGGAGAAGATTATGTAACAGAGCTGCAATGCTTTGAAAAACAGAATTTGAGACATCACAATGAATTCCCATGTTGTTTCTTAGAACAGAACAGTTCAAGAACATTTTGCACCTCAAACATGAGAACAATCTGTAATTCTGTGGGTTGTTTTTCTTTTTTCTTCCGTTTTTAAGTCAGTAGAAGATTTATTGTGGTCAGAAACCTGGAGTTAATTTTAAGTTTTTGTTTCTGCTACACGTGTTGTTCTACTCCTCGAATGAACACTAAGTATCATGTAGAATTTCTCATCAAATGGTAGTACAGGAGCCAGAAAGACGTGCACATCCTCTAACAGTGTTTCTTAAAGATACACCTAACTTATGGCTCAGGCAAACTTACTGAAGCACTATATAATGTTATTTTAAAAGTTAACCCTTGGTTCATGAGATGTGAGAGGGACAAAGTAGTAACAGCATAAGAAAGAATAACCAGTATTAGGGATGGGGACAAGAAGCTGAAATGCTGTGCTGTAACCTGATCTGTGGTGTCAGCTGCTGAGAGCAACAAGATAACACAGGAGGTGCAGGTGTTCCTTCACATCAAAAAAATCCCAAGTGTAAGTTGACTCTTAACAGGTGATGTAGATAGGACGCTCGAGAAGTCAAAGGGAAATGAGGGGTGAATATCAATAATATAGAATAATAACATGAAATTAGCAGAATGTTGCAGTTGGTCAACATTTTTTTTTACTTTATCTACGGACAAAGGTTATTGAAGTGAGTTTTCAGAATTTAGTTTAAAACTGCCATATAGTATGTTATATCTATGCTCTTTTACATTCATCCATTCTATATGCTACTATGGTTACTAAGTAGCTTTGTAGCTAAATATATGTTGTGGTTATTTGTAACATTTTACTTTTAAATTATTGTCCATCCTGATTCCATCTGATTTAATAATTGCTTGAGACAGTGAAAGCAGAGTATTTAGATGAGTTTTAGGCTTAAAATGGAAGAAAGGAAAACACAATATTTAAAATTCTGGATAAGGTGTTGGAAATAGGTAGAACTGTCCAGTCTGACTAGAGCCATAAATCTCTGCTTTTGTACACACTTTGACTTGAGTAAATCTCAGCAAAACTGGGAGAGGTGGATCTTGTACAAGAATGCATGACTTTCTCTAATAAGTAGAAACTTAAGATGTATTTTAATATAAAAACCCTTAGTATTCATTTTTCATTTTACAATTTTATTTATTTTTTTAGGAGTCTAAAATCAGAACTGTGAATCTTTAACCTGTTCCATAAATCCCCTTTAAAATAATACAACAAACAGTCATTTTTAATTAGTTCAGGCTGGAGGAAGGAGTCCACCCACATATGTTCTGATTTCTTATCCAACTACTTGGACTGACAGTTTTTGGAGATTATCACATTTCGGAATAAAAGGCAGCAATGAATCCCTAGTGTATGGATTTTTTGTTTGTCTTTCCTGAAGTCCAGACTTATTATATTTGTAGGTCAGGAATGGTAATAGGACACAAAGACAGGCAAATATAAAACAGTCGGTTTACCTGATCATTTCCTGTTCTTTCCCTATTTTTATATTAGTCAGTAAGCCCGTATCTAGTGAATATTTTTCTTTCTTAATGAAAGCAGTGTCCATAGTATCTGAGAGCTCTTACACCACAGGCTATACTAACAATAGCACAGCCAACATCTTGCTTTCAGATGTCAAATACAGACTAAGTTGTTTGCTAAAATTTATGCTGTCTCCAATCATATCTTTGAAAGAGGAAAGAGATTTTCTTGATGCTTGCCAATAATGCTAGTTCATAAGCAGGCTCCTGCTGATGACTATGTGTTATTGTCTTATACTGGCTCCTGTAGTTGCTGGTCATCTCCTAGTTTCAGCTTTAATGCAGTTTTGATATTCTTCTTAACCCAAAGGTATATAGATAAGAGAGATTATGAAGAAACTGATAATGAGTTTTGGACTGCTTCTGTACCATGGTTAAAGTAGAGATTGGACCTTACTTCTTTTTCATGTTTAGGATTTATTTTGGCTAGGAAATGATTGTATCTCCAGACAAAGTAACTTAAATTGTTGTGATTTTTGTCCTGAGGGATAATGAAGGACTCTCAGGATTTTTGAATGAAAACTAAAAGGTCTAGCAGTTCCTGCCCTCAACTTTTTCAGAGGTTCGGTCTCTATTAGTTGTTCCATAGCATCACACGGATTTGCCTTAGACTGTTCTCCCTGCCAGATTCCTCTAGCAGACATTGTCTTTGAATCAGACCTTGTAATAACAATAATCTCTAAAGCAGCTGTAGAAGTATTATGCCAGGGAGCTCTTGTGAAACCTCGGGAAGAATGATGAACATTTCTACAGAGTGGATTATACAAATACCGTTACAACTTCTTTAGTCACAACTCACATGTGCTTCTACTTCTGTCATAATGAAGCTAAGGTGCGATAAAAAAAGTTACTAAATGTGAACAAAATGTTTGTTTTTAAAATTATTTTTATTAACTATTTTATTATACTATTTATTATAACTATTTTATTAACTATTGATTTTTATAGAAAATGGATATATCTTGTAATTCTTCACCTACCTGATGAGTAAGGTAGTGTTTGGGGTCAGTTAAAAAGAATAATTTTTCATCAGAAGAGTTTTGAGAACAGTTTGAAACGTAATGTATTTTTTTCCTGCTGCTTTAGTAAAGTGGAGTGAAGTTGTGGGTAGGCAGCTGGGAACTGAAAGGTGCAAGAAAAATAAATCAGAGATACTGGTTTTCTGCCTACTTGTGAGTGCTGAACAAAGATTTATTTTACTTTTCTACATATACACAACCTCTTCAGATAAACCCTCAGAATTTTAGATGCAGTTTTCACTTGGGCATCTTCTGCTGGAAGATGCTGAACACAACTGCATGATTCCTCTGTTCAGGCAGGATGCTCAACAGACTGTAATTCTGTTCTACAGAAACATATGACAGTTCTATTATAGGAAAATGCATCTATACTTACTTCCTCAGAGTGTATCATGCACTGAGAACTCTTGTACCTCTGGCATTGTAGTTCAAAGCTGGGAGAAAAAATGAATTGAATGGCATTATTTACACAAATTACCATGCTTCTAAATATGTATGATAAAATATGATGGCTACACTGAACATAATGCCTCCTATTTGGTTGGCTTATGATATCAGAGGAGGATGTTGATCTCATGGTAGCCTGAGCCTGAGCCTTCTCACCAATATTCCGTTACATGTTGTTGTCATGAAACAGATGGCAGCACAGGGGCAGTCTGAAAGAATGGTGTTTGACGTGGAAGTGGGAATGAAGCAAAGGCACATAATTGAATTCTTCCATGCTGAAAAAAATGGCACCCGCTGACATTCATCTACAGTCACTGCATGTCTGTAGAGACCAAACAGTGGATGTGAGCACAGTGAGGTGAGCACAGCTCAGCACTGACAACAACAGTGGATCAACTCCACTGGTACTGATTTGCACAAGCACAGCATGCAGGCTCTTATTCATCCCTGGCAAAAATGCGTAGGTAATAGTGATGATTATGTGGAGAGATAGCCTTTTTTAGATAAGAATTTCCTCAATCAAGCAGTGTTATTGTGCTCTTTGTATATGTTGTAGTTTTCCTAGAGATAAATAGGACACATTATTTTCATATTGACTGCGTTCTTAGGTTGCAGTGATAACTGTTTTGTGCATTTTCCAAACCTGGCTACAATTGTAGGGAATATGAATAGTATGGAATTCTCTGAAACCAGAGAGCTCTATGAAACAAGAAATCCATGCTTGCTTAAGAATGCAAAGTAACATATTAAACATACAGGACATTTCTATTTCTGGTGTTTTCAAATAACAAATTCAACATGTGCATATGCACAAGTTCTGGAAGCAGTGATTTGAGTGTGATTCAGTTGCACGTTTGGTTTGATTGTATGAATTTTGTGTGCCTTTCTTGTAGTGACAACAAAAAGATGATTGTTGAGTATCAAAAGTACACTAACAATGAATAAAAGAATCCCCATATAGAGGGCATAGCCTCACTGGCTCTTGATGCTAGTGTAAAGGGACAAAGATTTCTGTTAAATATTCTTCTCAAAGAAGAACTGGACCTCGCACAAAATCTTATTCTTTACCATGCAAGGACATCCACCAGCTTCTGCCCATTTAGTTGGAAAATATATTTGTACTACATACACTCATGACTAGAGTGTCTCCAGCTGGGCACAGCTTTCTGACTTAATTCCATTGTACAAGGTTGTGTGTGGGCTCAGAGTCTGTGTAAGCTGGATCAACTTCTCCCCCGTCACTTTTGTTATGGTTATATAGTAAATATGGCAAATATTTTCTAAAGTCAGATTTGCTGGGAAGCTTTTACATGCATACCCTATAATCACTGATTATGCATGCAGCTTCAGTTTCCCCCTCTAACTGCAGCTTTGACACAGAAAACAAGGTGGTCATTTGCCAGAAAAATTAAAAGTTAAACATATGTACTGGCTTTATAGCATGTTAACTAGAGGGGAAAATGCACTAAGGCTGCTTGCTGCCTTGGCAGGAGTTATTTAAAAGGGACTTTGAAGCTCAGTTTAATTGGTGAAAACTTTTGTGATGCAGAAAAATTATGAAAAGGGCAATAGTATTAATCAAGAGCTTGAGTCACTTGGGAAGAATAGAGTATCTTAGAAGAATGAATTGGAACTGAAGTAGTTATCAGCTATTTGTTGATTCATGGAAGATATGACTTATCTTTTGGTCAGTATTGTTATTCTCCTTATTTCTCTTCTTGCTGTCCTTAGATAACAGTAGCTAAAGGGATCAGCGAATGCAGCTGTGTTCTAATATATTGTTTCTTCATGTTAATAATGCACGTGTGGTTGATTATATAGTACTTTGCTTCTGCTTAAAATACTTATTTGTCCTAACATTCCTTCAGAGGTGATGTAATGCAAGAGCACCAGCACTTCTGTGTAAGGGTTTACTGATCCCCAAGAAAGTACATGGAGGCAAGTTAGCAGATACCTCCAGATAAGCTTCGGTATAAGCTTGTGCCTTTAGATAATCAATAATCTGATTAGGGTTTATGCAAGTATGCACTGCTGAAATCAGGACTGTCAGCAACTCAGGAAATTAATTTTGGAGTTTGCTGAGTCTCTGGCTCTATATGTGGCAGAAGCAAATATATAACATATATACATGCAAAAGAGCAGTGGACATCATGAGGGAGGATGCTGAGAACAAGATAGTGGACGTCATTTTTCAATTAAATCAAACTTTGTGTTCCCCCATATCTTCTGTGCTGTGTTTAGCTCTGATCTCTGCATCTTAAGTGTGATACAATGGAGTTTTGAAAGTTACTGAGAAGGGTGATTAAAATGACTAAGTGCTTGGAGCAGTGAACTTAGAAAGGGAGACTCAAAAAAATCAGGATCCTTGGGTTGGGAGTGGAAATATCAAGGAAGTGACAGAACAGGTTGCACTTGGAAGCTGTGAATGCCACTTCTCTACTCAAGGGAAGGTTGTATGGGACTTGGAGCAACCTCTAATGCACATATGTCCAATTTTTTTGATTGCCTGGATTGCACTGAGTGAAGAGGAATTTTCTTTGGATGCAGATACCTTGGTCATTCCAAAAGTAATGCCTCCTATTTATTTCCATGGAAATTACAGCAGATACAAAGAGCACAATAACACTGCTTGATTGAGCAAATTCTTAGCTACAAAACACTATCTCTCCACATAATCATCACCACTACCTATGCATTTTTGCCAGGGATGAACAAGAGTCTGCATGCTGTGCTTGTAAGAATCTGTACCGGTGGAGGTTATCACTGTTGTTGCTACTAAAACACACCACCCATCACCTTATTGTTCTCATATCCAATGTTTGGTCTCTACAAACATTCAGCAAATGTAGATCGAGGTCAGTGGTTGCCATTTTTTCTCTAAAAAGGAGGTCTTATAAAAGTCTGGTAAAGAGACAAGATTATTTTTTTTAATTGCAACTCTATAGCTTCCATCTGAATACGTGCAGGTAATATATTTATGTGAACTGAAAATAGAATCAAAAGTATCCCAAAATTATGACTTTTTTTTCAGCAGTCTTGAAAACTATTTTCATATTCTTTTATCAGAATGGGAAGGTTCAGCCTTTGTGATATTCACAAGAATGTATTTAGACAGCATATCAAAACCCATAAAATTATTTGTATTAACTTGAGCTAGTACTACAGTGCACTCTCCTCATGCCCTGGTTTCAGTCCAGTGGGGCTAATAGTGCTCTGGTGTTCTGTTGGTGCTGAGGGGCCAAGCCAGGCCACTTAGTGGGGCAGAGACAGAGCTGCTGCTGTGATGGGGCAGGGGTGGCCACAGTGCAAGGTGTGCCAGGCTGTGGGCTGAAAATGCCTACTCTAGTGGAAGATGTCTGTGCCCATGGTAAGGGAGTTGGAACTAAATCATCTTTAAAGGTTGTTTGCAGGCCAAACCATTCTCTGTTTTGACTGAGGTTTGTACAATCACAAAGGCAAAAGTAAAGGTGAACATTGAACTACTATCCACCAAGTACAGAACTTAGGAGCTCTGATGCAAATTGTGTGGAAATTAGATTAAAGGGTAAAATTCATCTTACAGGATAATGAACTTCTGGAATTGACCGCCATAGAAGAGTTTACTGATAGAGAACACCAACAGTTTCAAGAAGGACTTGGACAAATTTACGGACAGAGAGTCTGTAAAGGGATGCCAGTAAGGGAGCACTTAGAAACCTTTGTGGGATGCGGAATAACATACAGAGAATGACCACAGTATCTCAGTAGTCTATGTTATTTCTCCCAATTGAATGTCAGAACCCTATTTTGGAGGGAGTTGGAGAAAGGGTTAGGAGAAAAGAAAATCATAAAGAAACCAAGTGAAACTGGGGAGTAACAGATAAAGTTGAGGAAAGTGAGTGGGGACTGAAGGATCATAAATGGAAAAGGAAGTAGAGGTAGGTGTGTATCAGGACAGCTTGAAACTTCCCAGTGCTTGCTGAATGATTAGGGAGTTGAGATGATACTACACAGTGATGGGTGCTGAGAAATGTGAGAGGATTGTGAAATGAAAAGAGACTCTCATTCTGGAATGTTACTGCTCCTTTCACTTCTATCCTAGCTCCTCTTGAGTTTTGTGTTCTTATGATTTGGAAGGTAAGAGGTTTATGAGGAAACAACACCACCAATTAGAATCAGAGAGACATTACTTAAGGCTAAGCAGTCCCAGTATTCTCACTGTCAACTTGTGGAACAAATGCTCCAATCTCCAGTTATCTTTGTGGCCTTATGCTGGCCTGGCTCCAAAGTGTCTATACCTTGTACTCAGCATTTTTGTGTTTGCACACAGCAATTATGTGTGCATTTACCACTGCTGAGCAGAGATCACCTACCTCATGCTTCTGGCAGCTCTCTTCCTAATGATGGCTAGAATTCTTGAAATCCTTTGCTGAGAGGGCACGTGGCTGGCTTATGTTCAGTTTGTCCACCAGGACCCCTACAAAGCTGCTTTCCAACCAGTTGGCTACCAGCCAGTACTGTTCCATAAAATACAAAAATTAAGATAGTACTTCTAGTGAAGTACCAGCTAATCATACCCTGACTGAATTCTTGAAGATAGACTGCACATGGCAGGAAAGTATTGCTTTATGTATGTGTTCCTGTCTTTCCTTGAACAAGAAAACCTAACCAGCAGAGAGGATATGGGGATATATAAACCATTTTATTAAGCATCATGGTAATTTGTATTTTTATATTTTTACTTTTTGAGTTTAGACATAAGTTAGCATATTGCTAATGCTGGGAGAAGATTGAAGGACAGTTTTTTTAAAAGTTTTGACAAGGTGTATGTCTGGCTTGGGATATAATTAATCTTAAATTGAAGTGATAGAGCTGAACAGTAGTGATACTGGAAGCTTATCTGTAATAGTTGTAATACTAGTAGTTATCTACAGAACCTGGTTTCTTCAACTAGCAGGAGAAAAAGGAATATTCAAGTGAAAAGTATGCAGTCATTTTCCTATGGCTCATCTATTAAAGGTCCAGCATGAAATAAGTGTTCCTCTTTATCTGTCAGATGCTATAGTACTCAGGAATTCCAGTTCTATACAGGATTGTTTAGGTGTGATCTGTATACTTTTTATGAGAATCTCTTTGGAGGATGAGAAAATCTGGAGGCAGTCCATTCAAAACCAATCCATTATACCTCCAATGTAGAGACTCTTTTTACTCTTCTACTTCTGTTCTGTGAACCATTTGTGCATCTGTCATGTAAGAAATTCTAATTGTTTTACTTTTCCTTCATTTCAGTTGTACATATTTTCCTAAGAAGCCAACCCTTAACATGCAAAATATGGACTTAAACTATTAGCCCTCTCAATCAGTTGTTGCTAGTCTCTGTGTTTATGTATTGCTGTTATGAAAGCACCAAAGGTTGTTTTTCCCCAGTAACTGTTGCATGGACTATCTATTATCTTAATTCTACAATTTCATTGTGTGTAACAGAGGCTGAGGGGCCTAAGTACTCCTATGAGTACTTAGCATACCCCCAGTGTCAAATGGGACTAGAGAAGTATTTACACTGCATAGATGAATTACTTTGATTATGGAGTGTGAAGGGCATTTTTCTAGTCTGTTCTTGCCCCAAAAGCAGAACTCTTTCTAGGAAATAGTGAAGATTTTTGCCGCATGGTATGAGCATAAATATTCCCAATTAATTGAAAATACATTGGTAAATGAATCTGTTAATTGATCAAGTACTTCTGTAAAAAAACAAAGTTCAAAGTGAGTCAATATTATTAAGACCTTCTACAATGAGATGAAATTACCCAGATCAATGTTTAAAAATTTTTAGTAATTATTAAGTTTCATGTTAAGAAGTCATTATATTCTAGTACAGCAGACCTTTATTCATTGAATTCAGTTTTAAAATGTAGCATTTGTCTATGGTATGACAGTATATCTCCAATTATTTTCTAGAAACGAAATAGAAAATATGTATTCATTGCTAGATCAGATCTATAGAGAGTCAAAGGAAATAATTTTCTAATTACCTGTTTTTATTTAAGGCTGTTAGTTTAAATATCTGATTAAAAATACCTGATATCATGTGATGTGCATTAATTTTAGTGTGAAAATTAGGTTTGTTTGAAATTACAGAAGGAAATCTTACTGACTTCTAGGCAAGAATTTAATTCCCAGTCTTTAAAAGGGGAGCATACAATCCAGGAAATAAGAGTTTGTTCAGTCTTAATGTTGTTCTGAACACATGTAAGCATAAGCTATTTATTTCTGCTGATTGTAAGAACAAGAGGAGCTGGAGGGTCCCACAGCTGTCAGTATGAATAGCTAAGTCTTCAGCATGAGCTATAGTTGAAAACTAGTGACTGAGTTGCAATAGTGAGCTTTTAGTAAGTGTTCTTTTATGCTAAAATAAGACTTTGTTTCTATACTTGTATCAGTTGTTTCAGCTTCATAGTGGTTCATAACAGTGAACAATGACAGCTAACTTTTAAGGTAAACTTATTGTTGATAGGGAATGAAAAGGGAAGTTTTTTAAAAAAGACAGATCCACCCTAAACTTAGGAATTAAATTTCTGTGTAACCAAGCTGAAATCTCTTCACTTTATCTTCTGCATGGAAGAAACAGCTGTTCTGAATGTGTAAAGATCAAAATATCAATTGGCTTGTCATCAGATGGTATTTCCAGTATCCCACCCATCTATTTCACGAACATTAATCACTCCTACCCATCCACTTATGAGTATATGCATATTTTATGAAACATTTGACCAATGGTAATTTCAAACAGTCATATTTCTTATAGTTTTTAGTTAAATTTTGTCCCCAGTATGCCATACCATAGAGTGGAGGACTTTTATTTCATCACCATGTACATTACTCAGCCAAAGTTGCAACTTACTTACTGTTTAGAACTGCTACTTATTATTTAACTGCGTTAAAACACTAAATTGAATTAGTTATTTTCAGGAACAGTTTTGAGTAAGTCTTTAGTTTTAATTTTAGACTATGAAAATGCCTGAGATACAGAACAAGGAGGTTGCTGAATCTCTGTCTTTTCCTATCTTGGTGATTACATGGTTAACTTATTGCTGTACTTCCACTTAATTGGAAATATTCTGTAGAGATGCATATATTTCTAATATAATGTTTTTGCAGTCTTTCTGAATGTGCGTGGCTAGATCCCCATATATATCAGTTGACAAAGAAAATAGTACAATGATGAGTATATGTTTTTGAAAGGTGATATTTGTACTTAGGGGATCTTCAGTGGTGTGGAGAAGAGGGTGAAGCTGGATGTAATAAATGCACTTTCAATAGTTAGATACTGTACTACACTTAACCTGCTATGATTTCAGTGTCCTTATTTTATAAATGCTTACATGCTCAGTATGGGATTTTTGAAACATGTCCACTTACTGTTATTAATTGAATGCTTTGTTATTGTAAAGTCAGACAGTAGAAAGACAAGTAGTAAATGAAAGATTTAGGTCAGTGACTTTCTAAATTAGGCAAAAATCCATCTTTTTGTCTTTGCTCATAAACTACTGCAAACATTGTATTTGAGCAACATAAAGAGGAAGTTATAAATTTCAAAAAAGGCTAAAAAACATTGTCCTAGATTTGCATCTGGATTTTGTTACCAGTCTCAAGATGCTACCTAGAGCAACAACATGCAGCATGGGAAATCTGATAATGTTGTGCATCTTTCAACATCATGCATTCTAAATTGAGCATGGTTTCCTGTAGTATTGCTGATATGCCAGATAAAACAATCTTGGGTCCAAAATCAACCTCTGTTATAAATGCATGCTCTTTGTTATCTGTATCTGTGCTGTGATGTGTGATTAACTGTTCCTTATCAGAAGAGGAAGAACATTTTTGTTTTTGGAATTGTGTGTAGACTTGCTTTTGAGTGATAAGCAATTGCAACTTATATGATTGTTTGGTTCAAATGAAGTTAAATATTATTTTATGCTACATTTACGTTTTATTCAAAGCACCTTTATCTTCTACTCTCATACCTCAATTTTATTTTATTTTTTTTTTATATTAAATATGAATATGTGTGTATATATATATTCAATTGATCCTGGAAAAGTTAGAGATCTTTAAGATATTCTCTCAAGAGACTCCATTTTTGGTTTTGGTAGAAAGGTTAGAAGCCTATATTTAGAAGTTTGAAAAGTCTGTGTTATTAATCCTGTAATTTTTAGGATCTGGAATTGTGATTCAGTTGGTTATTCCACATCCATTTAAATAAACATCCTTAGAACTCTGGAGACTGCTTTCCATATCCAAACCCAAAGCAGTTTGATCTAAGTTCTCATTCTCATGAGCATTATGAGGATTATAATGGATGAAATCATTCATTAGAGAAACTAGTGCACTTAGGGAAAAACGTGTGAGCTTTTTGGGTGTGAAGTCCTCCTTCAGATATAAAGTATCTTAATAATGCCTTTATCTCCCTGAAAGACACAAAACAACATATGTCTCTGAACCTTGTAACATTCAAAATTGTTTGAAACCTCAGCAAGTACTAGTGAGGTGACATTTCAGATTTACTAAAAGCCACCTTTCCTTACTACAGAAAAACAAGGAAAAATGTGAGAAATGACTTACAAGTTGGAAAAGTGGCCTTAGAGGGTGGCAATATCTTTAAAAAGATGAATTGGTGTAATCTGGGGGAGGTGCAGAAACTACAGGAACACGAACTTCAAAAATCTTCTAAAAGGCTAGTGAATAATAATAACAGGTATATTATGGACAGAAGACAACTTTAGTACATGCTGTAGATCTGTCCAGGCATTTAAGTAGCAAATGTGTATAATTATTTTCCCTCTGGGTGCTATTACTATCTGTGCTATCCTGGATATGTCATATATTTTATCTCTGTCTAAGGTACTTTGAAAAACTCTTCTAAATGTAAGATACTCTACTTCATATTCCTGGTAGCATTAAAAAACAAGATACATACCTACTTGTCTGTGTCTTTTGCAGTCATACATCTATAAAATTAAATAATATTCATGCTTCACAAGTACAATAGTAATCTAAGTTAATAAGGCTAGACTTTTTCTGGGAGAATGTTCCGCTACCTGTGTTGTTTCTTAAACTGCCTTCCTAGGAATATGGAATGACTGTAATTGCAGTCATTCAATGCACATTACAGCTGAAGTTCACTGAAGTTAAGCTACATTTGACAAAGTCAGCAAGTAAATATAATACTGGTAACACTTTCTCTCCTTGATTTGGTTAGTGGTAAGTGCAGACATGCTGCAAAGAATCATAGAATGGCCTGTGTTGAAAAGGACCTCAAAGATCAACTAGTTTCAACCCCCCTGTAATTTTTAGTGTGATCTAGAGTCACGAAAGCATTACAAATCATAACAGGCATTTCAAAGATCTTGGTCACTTACTAGTCACTTACGTATTACTGAAATTAATGTATTCTTAGTATTTTTTGAGTTTTTTGTTTGGCTTCCAATATGTAATGAAAACTTATATTTTGGAATATGATGGAGCTAATACAAATGTTGATGGACATAATTCAAACTCTTGAGTGTGTTAGTACTGTTTCCAAAGTAAGTGAACTGAGTATCACAGATATCTCCATGCCATGTTTATGTACGTCATACGTATTTTGATTGACTTTTATGCTTAATCAGATGTAAGTTTATTATTAGCATGAGTGAAAACTCTTCTGATATCTTTCCATTTTCTGGTTGCAACTCAGGAAGGCAAAAGACATCCAGAAAATAAAATACACTGGAATAAAAGGCACCATGTACTTTATCACCATGCACTTACTTGTGGGACATTGCTTAATACCTTACATGTATATTTAGAAATTAAGATTCCTTGTCTTGGTCTTTCACAGAATCACAGAATTGTAGGGGTTGGAAGGGACCTCTAGAGATCATCGAGTCCAACCCCTCTGCCAAAGCAGGCTCCCTACACCACGTCACACAGGTAGGCATCCAGGCAGGTCTTGAATATCTCCAGAGAAGGAGACTCCACCACCTCCCTGGGCAGCCTGTTCCAGTGCTCCGTCACCCTCACTGTAAAGTAGCTCTTCCGCACATTCGTGTGGAACTTCCTATGCTGTAGATTCATCCCATTACCCCTAGTCCTGTCCCCACATACTTCTGAAAAGAGACCAGCCTCGCCACTATGGCTCCCTCAGGTATTTATAAACCTGGATCAAGTCCCCTCTCAGCCTTCTTTTCTCAAGGCTAAACAGACCCAGTTCCCTGAGTCTCTCCTCATAGGGGAGATGCTCCAGGCCCTTCACCATCTTTGTGGCCCTCCACTGGACTCTTTCCAAGAGATCCCTGTCTTTTTTGTACTGGGGAGCCCAGAACTGGACACAATATTCCAGATGAGGCCTCACCAGGGCAGAGTAGAGGGGGAGGATCACCTCCCTCAACCTGCTGGACACTCTCTTTTTAATACACCCCAGTATGCCATTGGCCTTTTTGGCTACAAGGGCACACTGCTGGCTCATGGCCAATCTGTCATCCACCAGGCCCAGGTCCCTCTCAGCAGAGCTCCCCTCCAGCAGGTCTTCCCCCAGCCTGTACTGGTGCATGCAGTTATTTCTACCCAGGTGCAAGACTCTACACTTGCTTTTGTTAAACCTCATCCAGTTTCTTACTGCCCAGCTTTCCAGCCTGTCCAGGTCTCGCTGAATGGCAGCACAGCCTTCAGGTGTGTCAGCCAATCCTCCCAACTTCGTGTCATCAGCAAACTTCCTGAGGGTGGCCACTATCCCCTCATCAAGGTCATTGATGAAGATGTTGAACAAGACCTGACCCAGTACTGACTCCTGGGGGATGACTTTGTCTTGTTTCTCAAAGGAGTAATTCTTCTTTGTCAACTTATGTAAAATGGAAATTGACTTTACAATAGTAAAAAACTGAAGTGTTGAGTAATTTTCTTACCATCTATAAAGCCTGAAAAGGTACAATCCAGTACCACATGCAGATTCTTACGGATATATTCTGCAACACTTCTCCTTTTATTGTTTGTCCTAAGGCTGAAAACTTCTTTTCTTGTCAAGTGGCATGGTGGTAGATACATGAAAATCCTTCAGTGGTGCATTTGCATCCAGGCTCCTTTTGGGAATGGAAAACTTTAGGGTGGAGCTGAAAGGCCTTTTATACAACCCCGTTTCCGTAGTTGAGTGTTATAGGCCTAAGCTGTAGGAAAGGAAACCCAAGTAGCATGTGAAGCTGTAATAGTAAGTATACTGTGCAGCTGAGAACTGTAATATACCCTAGATTGCAAATTCTTAGCAGACAATACATGAAGATGTTGAAAAAGGGGTTTTCTTTAGTTTCTTATTAGATCAGATTTATAAGAAGTTTTGAAACCACAGGATCAATAATGATTTAATTTTGAGGCTATCTATATAAGTAGGCTGTAATTTTATGATGTAAATTTAACAAGCCAAAGTATGCTATAGGGGATCTAGATAAACACTGAGGTCTTCTCCTATTGGTAGAACTAAAACTAATTTAGTTGAGAATAGATAGATTAAAATATATATCTAAAATGAACTGTGATATGGAAAAATTTCCTGGAATATATAGAACCATGAAAAATATAAATGTATAAAAGCTCTCAGACACATATGTGTGCCCCGGTGGTGCAGGTGGTAGGAATGCCGCATTGCAACACCGGGGCCCCGGTGTTCGAATCCCCTGTGGCGCAAGTGGTAGAAGTGCCGCTCTGCAGCACAGAGGCTCGAATCCCGAGGGTTGGACTCGATGATCTCTAAGGTCCCTTCCAATCCGCACGAGACTATTACTATTATTACTATTACTATTACTATTACTATTACTATTACTATTACTATTACTATTACTATTACTATTACTATTACTATTACTATTATTACTATATACTGGCACCAACATTTGGAAATAATTTGAACAAATATTTGGAGACTGAGAACAACACTAATAAAAGGAGTATTGAGTGCAGACAGAAACTTTATAATGAAGGATTTCAACATTTTTAAAAATACTATTAAACAATAACATTGAAACAGAAGCCCAGAAAAGTATTCCTTGTTGATTTGGTGTGGTCTTTTTCTGCATCTTCTAGAATACTTAGTGGTCACTGTGTTCAACCTCATACAATAAATGAAACATGAATTTGATGCAGTGAATCAACTCCTACATTCCTGAAAATGTATTATAAGGAGATCAGGTAGAAGAAGGAAAACGAAATGGAAACTTGAAATAGTTCTAAGCTCATAAGCTTTACTTCCTTATATATCTGTTGTATAAATAACATTTCTTCTGGTAGAGTAGTCTAAAATCCCTCAACAGGCTTGAGACATGATGGAAGACCGTAGATCTCCACCTCCATCATTTATTTTGATCTTATAATTTACTTTAAAAATAACAGCATTCAGTCTGTGCTAAAAAAGCTTTTCTCTTGTGATTTATGCGCAGTTTGTTGTCAATAAACCTTTGAGACAGGAAAGCTTATTTGATGCCCAGTAGGGTGCTAAAAATATTAAAATGCCTAGCATGTTAATAAAAAGCTTTTTTTTTTTTTTTCTTTTTCTAACAATGTTACTGTATTTCTCTTAAAAAAGAAACTTAAAATAGCTCTTAGAAAAGATTCTGCCCTGCTGAGGTGGAATCCAAAGCTCCTGGTCGTCTAAAGTACACAAGCTGGAAGAATGTGTTCCCTTACATTCCCCTGTCAGCATGACCTAATTGCCATCTGACTGTTCAGCTCGACATGATTTTTTTATCGTAATTCAGTATTTAGCCTCTTTGGCTTACTGAATGTTAAAGGAACTTATCCCATCCTTTGTCTTGTACAGCATCAGATGAGCTGAAACTGTCTCTTTTGTTACACAACTCCACAGGCCAGCTCTCAAATGACTGAGATCTTCAGTCAACTTGTCTCATACGATTTCTCTTTGACATGGTAAATTTCTTATACTTTCTATCTGAAATATCACAGTTGTATTTTAAAAATATTATAAAATTACCAACTTTGGGTGTGAGCTATAAGTGAAGAGAAGGGTATAAAGCGCAAGAAAACTGTCAAAAGCAGACAGTACTGATTGAGCATTCTAGATAAAACCTCTGTCGTAGTTCCTAGCAATCAATCACAAAAAATGTCATAAGGAAAGTAGGTAGGAAGAAGGGATAAAGAAAAGAAGAAAATAAATTTAACCTGAAAGATTAAGGAATGCAATGGTTCTAATTTGAATAAAACGAAATAAATCAATGCACTTAAATTGTATTGACTTATTTAGAAACACAAATCAACAAAGCATACATGAAAGCTAGTAGGGAAATATTTTGTAATACTGTAAAGGTATAAAATAGTGGCACAAATGCACTGTTCTGACAAAGAAAGATCCAGTACTCTTTTTCTAGAAAGCAGAATTGATCCATGGAATGGTGCCGTGAAAGTCAGTAATTCAGTACAGAAGCTAATTTCTTGCACTTGCAAGTTGGCATCAAAGGCTAAAGAAGTCATCTGTTTACAGCTGATGTCAACCTTGCTGTCTTTTAAGGAAGCTGCCTACCACATCTTACTGGATTTATTTTAATGGTCACGCAGCTAATTTAGAACTACTTAGATATTGTATCAGTGGAGAAGAATACGCCAGTGGCTTCTTGCTCAAGCTTGGCTTAGTGTATGGTTGTGGTCCTTAAAACCACTCAAAATGTGGTAGGGCTGATGGAAGAGGAATTTCCCCTCCACTTCTTGGTAGAGGAAGGCTCAGAGGAAAGAGAAAATCTGAGAGGACTTAATGCCTTTCTTATTTTTGGGAAGTGCTTTTATGATATAATTTTACTCTCTTCTTGTAGACAATTTGTACACCTTAAAGGACATCGTTGGTTTCATTTTTTCAGCTGATCTAGGATCCTAGAGACCTTTAACCTAAGAAGATACCAAGAGTCTCTGCTTTTGACTTCCAAGAACTTCTAGCAGAAATGTAGGTGTCACAAAATCTTAGGTAATTAACTCTACCAATAAAAAATTAGAAATGAAGTTGTTAAAGACAGCTGATGTTTGATGTAGGCTGCAGTAAGACTTTTTTTAGACCTTGTACAGACTTTTATATATTAGGGGCATGAAGTTCAGTTCTCTGCTTTCTTGTTCCTTCATTAAATTGTTGGCGATTTACTCAATCTGTTTTTATGCTCATCAGTGCTTTTTTTCCCCTAAGCGTTTAATACAACAAACTTTTCTACCATACATCTGTTAACATTTCTTTTGTGTTTTGGTTTTTAAAACATTCCCATTAAAGGCACTCAATCAAATTTCTTATTACATCTACTTTAGCTATATGTGCCTTTCAGAGTATTGGCCAAACAAAATGATTTATAATTCATATAACTCATTTTAAAAATAGGTTTAATAAAGCAGACTTCTTTTATTTACTCAATTTTAAATTATTTGTTGGCAGTCAGATTGTATGTACTTCTTTTTGTTACAGTTGGGTAGAAGCGTGGAAGAAAGTTCTGGAAGTGTCCTAAAACATCAACAGATGTTTTACAAAATTACTTTGAGTGGGCTGTTAACTATGCCATTCTTTTGGGCTAATTTCCTAATTTCGTATTGCATTTCCTTCTTCAAAGGGAAATCTTATACATTAAGCATTATAGTCCACAGTCTCTCTGAGTTGGAAAAATATGTCCCTCTGATCAATATGTTCCAATTGCTCACAGAAACTATTAAAGAAGCAGCATAAATGATGCAGTGACATACTGACAATAATATGTATAGAAGACAACAAAGGCTTGATTTGAAAAGTAAACTTGTGCTTTGGAACGACACCTTTTCTTTATTGTCACTGTGAAGAATGGCTGTCATCTTTACTGTTAGAAAATAAAGGCATCAGTGAATATTAAAGTAATATCAGCACTTAATGTAATATACAGTTAAGTGATGTGAAGACATGAAAATTAGTTCGTGATTATGCATGCTTAAATTAGACTTTGGGGTTCTTGGGAAAAGTTGTAAGCTATGTTGTAATTCTTTCTGTTTGAGAGAAGGAAGCACCTTTGGGAGTCTGTAGATACATAACACTTTTATGTCAGCCTGGAAATCATCAACAGGACTGACTAGTAGAAAATATATTCTTCTGCATCCTGTTCCACAAGAAAGTAAAACAATAAAACCTGAGACCAAACTTGCTATATGAAAAAATATCTCAACAAATACAATGTTTACATTTTTCTTTTTTTAAATCAGATTGCACAAGTAAATTATGTTTTCTTAAATGATTGTGGATTGTTTGATATATTTTAAAAATTATTTTAATATTTTTAGCAATTAAATTGCTGATAGTTTATTTAGATTATTATTTTGCATAAGGTTGATTTCACTGGACATAAGAAGTCAAGCATGTCAGATGCCAAATTCTGTAGCTGACAATGAATCTTGTTAAATACAGAGGAAAAATTAGTATTGGATCTTTGCTTTTTCTTCATGAGAGTAAGGTTGATTCCTTCTACCCTAATGACCAAGTAACTGGTGACAGTGTGTTGGTCTTTAGGCAAGGACCATGATTTCTTAGATAAGCAGAACAGCTTAGAGCTATACAAGTACTTATGTGTCAGTAGGATTTGGACCAGATAGTAATGTGTCATGCATCCCAGCTGTGGTCTGGAGTTGTGAGCTGTTCTCTGACTCAGACAATTTGGAAAGGGGCAGCATGTTCTCTCCTGTTTATCTTTCCTGGGTACATATAGACGTTATTGCTCCTGCTTTCAATATTTTCACACTAATGCCTTATAAAAGGCAGTTGATTAGCTAAAGTTATTGGAAGTATTCCTTTGTGTCTTCTTTACAGCTTTGCACAGTGCAGCTTTGCACTTAGACCATCTGGATATCTGGACATTTGATCAAAGTATAAGGGACAGCCAGACACTTGCATTTGAAAATGCACTAGTTGACCCTAGCAACTTTTTCCTACGTGAATCAAACTGCTTTAGTACTAAAACTCTTTATGAATGTGCAATAGAACTATGAACATAAGCGTAGGAATAGAAACAAAGGCAAATAAGTGAGACTCACACTGTGCACAGACTAATCCTGGCTAAAAGTGCTTAACTGTTGTGTCATGAATAGCATGATGTAGACATCACATCCTGAGAGAACTGTTCAAATAAGTACCATTTGATTTTGTGTCATGTGGGTATAGGAACCTTGTATTTGAAGGGAACATTATTAGGACTGGCAGTTTTGATCTTTGTCATCTGTTTTTCATTAAGTACATTTGGAAAATATACTTGCTACCAGGTTTCTGCCAAACACCTGAGCCTGTGTTTTGCTCTCATTGAAATGCTCCTGAGGACATCTATAATAATAATAACATCCCATCTTGGAGGAATGAGCATCTGCAGTGTATTTTGTGAGTTTTTAACCACATTGAAAATAATTATCTGTTTTTTTAGTGTGACTGTTTCTGGTAGAAGAAAAGGTTTTAATAAGGTTTAGTAGTCATTTTTTTTTTTAAATGAAACTATTGGAAAAAGATGCAAGAAAAAAATTACTTTAGATTACAGAAGATTTCTTGATAGTTCCCTTCATATGAGGACTAAGTAGCAGTTGAGTAATCTACATATATATATATATATATATACAAATCTACAAATATATATATACATATATATATATGGTCTAAGACAATTCCTATTCTCTTAGTGCAGTCCAGGCAATAAAATGGCTGGACATCCATGCTCTGCAGGGTTTAGTTAGTTGACAATACATATGTTTTCAGAACTGAGGTGATGTTCAAGCAGTAATGGAGTTTAGTCTCTAAGCAGAGTCTAAGTTGAATAAAGGATGCAGAAACTTCCAGACTTTTGCCCAAAGAAGTCATATAAAATAGAGTTTTGGTATAATTGTTATACATACTCTAAATACAGACAGTCAGTGCTTCTCTAGCTGGTCATTCTCAAAAGTGATATTTTCAGTGGTGAGTGAGAAACCTCACATGGAGAATGAATGATAAATGAATGGGCAGCAGCCTAAGATAGTTTTCTTCTGATTCATTTTAAATATAGAAGTCTTATTTATTCTGAATTGTCATTATTATAATGACACTGTTGTAGCTGATACTCAAATCATATTTTACTGTGAAACTTGGAAGTAACACCATAAGATCGTCACCACAGTGTGGTTAGGATTGCCTTCTGTAGCTAGTTGAATACAAGCATTGGTTTATTTAGAAATTAAGATGGACAAGTCATATCCCAGGACCTCTTCAGATTATGGCATTGTTTTGGGGAAAACAGGAAAATGGCAGATGTCGTACCAGCATTTGAAAAGTAAAAATATAATGTTCAAGGTAGTGGTAGACTGATTGGCATTACATTAATGCAAAGAATAATCTTGCTGCAGATTGATAATTGGAGGCTATCAAAGTGCATTGTACTTTCGTGATTAGATTAAAAATTAACTGAAAATTGAATTCTAAGAAGTAGTCTCATGAAACAACTATAATAAACTTTGTTAGGTTATGCATTTCAACAAAGTTGACATATTTAGTTCTCTAAATTATTTAGTTTACTTTGATCAGCTTAACCTCATTAAAATTAGTATTCTCCAAAGTCCAATACATCTCAGATTTAATAACTTATATCCCAGAGAAACCGTAAACAGAAAATCAGGTAGCGTGCCAGAGGATCCTTTCTTGTGCAGAGGCTGTTTATGATCGTTATAACATATCTACAAGGAAATCCGAAGTTGTTACTAGTAAGTATTATAGTGTCATAAACTTTGGTTAAGCAACCATTAAAATAAACAAATTTATACGAAGTTTTGCAGCATAATATAGATTGCAAAATAACCTAATCTGATATTTATAAGCATCTTGTAAAAATCTATTGCCTAGGAGCAGCATGTGATCAGGTCTAATGAAGAAGTCTTCTCTGTGCCTCCAAGTACAGAACTCTGCTCTACTCTGTTTTTTTCTGTCATTGTCTGTAGCAATTAATGCAAAAAGATTTTATTTTCAAAAATAAATTAATTTTGAAGCCAGAACCAAGACATAACTCTGAGAGGTTTTTTTCCTACATTTCCACACCCATCCCTCCCCAAGAATCATTTTTGTATTCTTTCTTTGTGAGATTCTTTAATCCCCTTAAGTAGTTTTTACTCTATACTAGATCTGTTCTTGGTTTACTAATGGTAATACCCTCACTGCCCTTCAGTTTGTACTAATTTGTATAATCAGAAAAGTATTAGTAAACAGTGTCCAATTCTGCATTTTCCATTTTAAGAAAATTCTAAATTTCAAATCATAAAAACAAAAATTCAGCTAAAGTTTTTGTTTCTGAAATTCTAACATGAATATAGAATTTGTTTTTCTGTTACGATTTGAAGGTACTATCTTTATAAAAACCTTAGTGCTTTCTGAAAGTCTCTGATATTTTTTCCCTCCTTGTTTTCTAGTAAATTGTCAAAACAATTTGAGTTGCATTTGCTTCCCATGAAATTTGCACAACACGATTCCAGAAAGAGTGATGATTGTGATTGGTAAATAATAGAAAGCTGAATTAAGCTAGTGTCTGTGTTTGTTATGAGTATGCTTTTATGGGATTTGATCTGCGTCTTGTCCTGTTGCAAAATATTTCTATTGTGCCAAAAGAACTTATTACAGGCAGGAGTCAAATTGACTCAAACTTAGAGCTTTTGCACAAATACTAGTTATTTGTATTGCATCTGGAAGATGGTGAATGTCTTCCAGCTGTTTAGCATTTTACTATGAATTATTTATTATTCTGACATTTCTGTTCTTTCAGTGATATTCAGGAAAATTGCTGTTGAAATGCAAGTGTACTTATGCAAATAGAGACTTGAGTTAGATTTCAGATTAACTCAGTGGGATACATGTTCTATAACAAAAGCATGTTGTGTGTTTTTCCTTTTAAACAAAAGAATTTAGATTTATTTATTTTTTTACCCCTGAATTCTTTTATGCTTAGCAAAGTAGGTGGTTACAAGCAGATCTTACATGAAATGAATGGTACAGTATGCTAGATATAGATAGATTTCCATGGTTTTTGTTCTACTTATGTACTTTTCTACCTCTAGAGAAACTGTAGTATTTTTCAGTTTGGTTTCTTTGATTTTTCAGGCAACTTTTAATTCAAGTGAGGCATATATTATTTAATTAAAATACTTCTTAAAATATTTATTGCTTTGGTGAGAGAGGAAGCATCTGTTGTCAATATGGATTAGCCCTACCTTCTCTTCTTAACAAGGCACAGAAAACTGACCATTCTTTTGGTTGTAACTTAGAGTATTTCTGTCTTCTCTATAAACCTTCCTCAGTTGTTCTCTATAATTATGCAGAAATTAAAATCATACATGGATTCCCTTCCTCCATTAATTCTACTCTTGCTGTTTAAGTGATGCAGAAGTGGATTAATTTTATTGAGAAACTATAGTGAGTAATTAGTCCATTAGTTGTTTCACAGATAAAAGATAGATGCACCATTCACATAATCACCGAACTTATGTCTCTATCTGGCATAGATATTCAAATTATTATTATTATTTTTAAGCCAAATCGTTAACATATGCTGTAAGTCACAGTTAAAAGACTAACACATCAGGTAACATTACAGAAATTAACTAATTCCCAGCAATTAAAATCTGAACACAGTGCATCAATATCATTACAACAATTAAACAGATCAATACAGTGGGAAAAGTGTTATAATAAAGGTGCGGTGGTAGAAAGATCATCATGATAGAATGGCGCTATAAAGGAAAGGAAGAAAATTGCTCACCCATATCAGGAAAGTCTAGTTTCACAGGAGAAAGCTTTGCTAAGCAAACAACCCTTAAATGGGGCCTAGGAGATGTGCAGCCAGGCTCCACCCCTTCCAGTCATGCAGCTGAATTGCCTTCACCTGTGCTCCCAGGGCAGACCTGGTTCTTTTCCCCCAGGTGTTCAAGTTTAAGCTTCAACATGCCATATGAATAATATATAGCAGACTGGAAATTGTCCCAAATGATCTGACAGCCTTACAGTATTTGTGCGGTGTTTTCACATTCATGTCACTGTGATTTCTGCTGAAGCGAAGCCAGACTTTCACCACTTACCACTGTGTTGTTAAGGTGAAAGGTCTGGAGAATTCCTGTCTTGAGAAAGGTAAAATTGTCTTCTTGAACTTGCTTCTGTACTCTTAAAAATTACTTTTATGTTAGCATAGTTAAATTAAAATACTTTTTCTTGAATGTGTTTTTGAGAAGATCTAGATAGTGAGATGCCTATGAGTATGTCCAGTTTCTCTATCCTTAGTTATACATTATGTAAGTATTGAATTCTGCAAAATTCAAATGAATTATGAAATTATTATATTCAGATAAGACAGCAATAGTCAGCAAGGGAAGGTAAATTACTTGGTCAGTTTAGAAGGCTATACCTTTTTTTGAGGCATCCAATGATTCACTGAAGATTAAAGGCTAAAACTGCTTGATCTTGACTACCTGTTGCTACTCTGTTAACTGGATAGGATTTCACAGAGATAGAAGTCTTTTAATCTGACAGTAGAACATATCAAGTAAATCAAAAGATGATGACAATATAATATATGTTCAAAATACTAGTAAAGCAGCCAATCTGTACAACTTTCACAGTTCAGCGGAGTCATAATACTTGCCGGTTTAACCTATGTATGTTTTCAGTGTAGCTAGATGTCTGCAAATGCTTAACATATATTGGGTTATATACAAGAATAAAAATAGATGTTAAATGACCGTATTTTTAATTGAGAAAACATTCATTGTAATTCTATCACCATGTTGCAGTGGGAAATTCATCATAGGATGATGAATACACTGACTAAGGAAAAATATATCATAATCCATTGGGGTAGTTGAGTTTCAGAGTTTCAGATTTTTGTTTGTGCATTCTGAGGATTTTGTATCTCCAGTTAAATTCAGAAATTGTTTAGTTTGTGGTTGTTCCAATACTTTCTGTTTAGTTCAGAGTTACAAGTGGTTGGTGAATTTGCTTTATTGTATTTTCTATGTAGATGAGTATTTCTCTTTAAATAAATTATTTCCCTTAATGATCATTCTCCTTCTGAAGGGGAATATATGAAGTCCATGCTTTTACTAGAGTTATTAAATTTTGTGTGATGCCTGATTACAGCATATAAGTGTATGTAAGTATAAATGAGAATCTTCGTAACATCTACATCAGCCTACTCTGGTAAAATCCTGCTTCAGCTTCCATTTAAGTATTTTAGAAGTGCTGAAATTGAATTTACTTGTACAGAGTGACATGTTTAAATGTACTCTTTAGTCTTTATTTTAATTTCACTGTTTTTGTAAGTAGAGCCGAAGCAGAAATATTATGTCATGTCTTGAAGCAGTGATTGAGCACCTGGTGGGAAGGAAGGGCCAACCCAGGGGAACTCAGGTGCATGAGTGATTGGAAGGGGTGGAACCAGGATTCACCCCTTCCCAGATCTCAGTTAAGGGCTGATGGTGGGGGCAAGCATTTCTCTTTGGAGATCCCTGTGTACTGGATACTGTTTAAGGGTAAGTAATGTTTGGTGTTGATTTTTTGGTTTTTGTTTTTAATTTTAATGTGATTTTATGAAAGCATGAAATTTTTTTTGCTTATTGTATTCTTCAGATATGGCTTTTTTCCTTTCTATTTATACCCTGTTCTGAACACAAAATAAATATTTTCTTTTTTTAAATCTTTGCGTTTTGAGTATTTATTCTGACTTTATTTGATGCTTAAATAACTCTAAAGAACTAAGAAATTAAATGATAACTGCTTCTGAAGTCAGGTAGAAATATTACTTTTCTTTAATAGCCAATAAATGGTGTTACAGAAAGTTTGTGAGGTTTATTTATTAATTCCTACTGCCAACATGAAACTTTTGGAGTGCTTCCTCCTGGCCCAGAAACAAAGGAAACTACAGCTGTAATACTTGAGGTATTTTGCTGCTAAACTGTAGGAGATCTCTTTTTAACTATGCACAGCCAAAAAACATTTGAACAGGTTGGTAAGTTAAGCAGACACTAACAAGTCATCAGAGGTCTGCTCTATATGGCAGGTGTACTCTGAAGTGCAAAGGTATTCAACTAACTGATGCAACAATTTCTCTTTGCCCCATTTATTTTCAGTATCCAGAGAACTGTTCTGACTTGCAGAAATTTTACTAAAAATATTAGTCTAAAACATGAAAAGATCCCTTAATCTGATTTTCTGAGTTTAACGGGTTGGATCTAATTAAAAGTTAATTGCTATAGTAAGAAAATCAGTGAAGTGCTATCTCCTGGTTGCTTCTTATTTGCTTTTCCTGATTTGTACGTTTTATCAAATAGTGGTCTGATTAAATTGATAAGGTTAATACAGCTATTGTGAAGTTCTCTTGTAGTAATCTTACAGGCATCTGAAGGTTCTTTTGGTCTAGACAGAGCATCCCCAAATTAATTCAGTATATATTCTCAAGAGTTCCAATCATGTCCTTGTTTCAGGCAATACAGTGCTAATATGATATTAATAGGTCATTGCTGATGTTACTGAGCAACAAGAGGACACCTGGGGCCCTTGAAGTGCAGCAGCAGGGGTTGGGCAGAGCAAACACAGGTGCCTGAATTAGGCCAGGGGCTGTTTTATTCCAGGTGATGCCATGCCAGGGTTGTAGAGTTGGTTGGCGTGGCCTCTGCTCAGGGGCTGTAAGGTGTTGGTTGGTGGGGCTGAGGCTTTGCAGTGCTGCAGGGCCTCGTGCTGGTTGGTGGGTGTTGAGTAACTCTGCTGTGGCTGTATGTGTAGGGATAGTTATTGTATTTTTGTTTTAGTTTTCCTCTTTTGTTTTAGCAAATAGTTTTAATCACAACTTGTGAGTTCTACTTTGTTTCCCGTTCTTCACTCTGGTTGGGGCTTAGTGACAGTGTCCATGTGTGGTTTGAGCTGCTGCTGTGGATTTAACCACAATTTTTGTCCTCTGAACAGGTCCATACCTTAACAAGTGCTCAGGTCTCACTTTGGGCAGGTTTATACTGCTGTTTCTAACCTTCATCTACTGATAAAAGTTCTAATATGAGCTGCTGAGACATTGGAGCTGGATAGACTGTACCTATAATTAGCTGATATGGGATGATAGTCACCTATCTGTAACTATGATGCATGGAAAATTTATAATCTGAGGTCTATTGTAGGCCCTGTATGTTTGCTGTGGAACTAGCTACAGTTAGCTAGTTCCAGCTAGCCAGTAATAGCTCCCCTTCCTGTGTTTGTACAGCTGATTATTCCTGTGAAAGTTTTGGAATTCACTGGATTTCAAGCTCTGCTTCTCAGATTCTCTTGCTACTAGTGTTCATCTAATCCCGTTCCCCAGACTGTGCCAGTACAATAAGTATTCTCTTTGTGTAACTAATAAACATTAGGACTAGAGGGAACGGTTTCAAGCTGTGGCAGGGGAGACTCAGACTGGACATTAGGAAATATTACTTCTGAGAAAGGGTGTTAGGCACTGGAATGGGCTGCCCAGGGAGGTGGTGGAGTCACAGACCCTGGGGGTGTTCAAGGAAAGACTGGATGTTGTGTTGAGGGGCATGGTTTAGTTGGAGCTATTGGTAATAGGTGAATGGTTGGAGTGATCTTTTAGGTCTTTTCCAACCTTGGTGATTCTGTGATTCTATATTATAATTGAATGTGGAACATAATTAGAGATCTATTGCTGTTTGAGTACTTTTGTTTCTACAGTGAATATTGATTAACAACCTGTCTCTTTCATACCTGAAGTATTTTCACTTGGTAAAATGATCCAGCTTCAGCTTTCAGGGGAGGGGGGGATGGAAATGAGAAATAGATGCAATATATAATTTAATCTGAAAAGTGATTGGCGTTTTCACTTCATTTTTCTTTTTCTTTCTTTTTTTTTTTTTTTTTTTTTTTTTTTTTACCTTTTATCTATCCCTAGGTAGCTGACAGGCTTGTATAAATAAGATGTTATAATTTTTACTGTATACTACTACTAGTAGTAATAATAGTAATAAAAAAAGGGAGGCGTTACTTTCAGAGCAATCATCATATTAGTAGTAAGAATAAATAAATAAAAGATATAATCTAGTTGTTTGCTGTGGTGAGTGGCTTAAGTAATGGGTTTTTGCTGTGTTAGGAATATCTCAGTTCCTAGATGGTACAGGATTGTGATTATTGTTTTGTCTTTGTTCACATCACAGAAATATAGAATCTGATTTTGTGTAGAGATTTTATGTATTTTAGTAAATTCAACTTACTCTAATAAGTTGATACTTATTCTAATAAGTCTAATTAGAGTCTAATACTCTAATTGGTGATTCATATTCTTTGCTATAGAAGCAGGATAGTTAACAGGAGATGCATGAATAGAAAGTTGGGGAAAGGAAAGTAGGAAAACAATTTTCTTCTCAGAATGATGATTAGATTCTTTTACTTTTAAAATTGTGTAATAAATACCTTTTTGCATTGATGATGTTCTGAATTTCTTTCTGGCTGAACTTTGAGAGATAGTAATAGAGCTGTTAAATACACCAAGTTACACTTAATTTAAAAATCAATTAAAACAGAGAAGATACTTGCCATGACATCAACTGGATAATAATAATAAAAAAAAATTAATTGGTCCAGTTGTCTTATAAAAGCTATTTTTTGTATTTACTCGTTTGAATAATCTTTTATGCCATCATGATTTTTCTTCATGGCTTAATTCTCTGCATTTAGCAAGAAGTATATACAAACAGCTTCTCAGTTCCATACACTTTACTTTTCCCTCAATGTTTCTTTGAGGTAAATCCTTCAAATTGACCTTTTAATGTAAGACAGTCAAATACTGTTCTAAGGGGAAAAAAGACTTAAAAAAAAAAAAAAAAAAGTCCGTCCAGTACAAAAAATAAAAGGGAATATATACTGACACAGAACATTTCCCAGAAAGCTTTAGGAATGTTTAGGACTATGACTGCTCACTTATTACAGAGATTATAAATAATCCTGGGTATGAGAAACTGAGAACCTTAGAGCCTAATGAATGACAAGAAGAATTTTTGCCTGAGAAAAATGTAATAGTTGTGAAGATTAAGGATGACTAAAAAAAGAATGCTCTTCTAACCTCCTAATATTTTGATAGCCTGTGCTGGGTTCAGCAGAGGTTCGTCCAGTTGGCACGGACATTGTTTGAAAAAGTAAATATTTGCAAAGATTATTCAAAGCGATTGGTAATTTGGAAGTATAAAATATTCTTTCCAAATGAAATTTGTGATCTCTAATTTGTGATTCTTACTGCAAGTGATGTTGTCTGGACATTTTTTATTTGGTAGTTAGCAACTTTATTCTTGTTATGCTAATTTGATGGTCCGTTTTCTTAGTAACATTCACTCGTGTATACACACAAGCACATATATATATATATGTGTGTGTGTGTATATATATACACACACACACAGTATGGCAGCTGCTCTGAAAACAGCGTTTCTCACTGTATTATGTTGGCCCATGTCATCAGAGGCAGATGTTGGTGGCATACCAGAAGAGGCTGAACCTTCCTGGCTGTATTCCATTACATTTTGTTGCTGTGTGGTAGGTGGCAACTGGGGGCAGTCTGACAGATTTGTGTCTGACGTGGAAAATCATATGAAACAAGGGTATGTTATGAATTCCTCCGGGGAAAGAGTGGTAGTCATTGACATTGACTGATACTTGCTGAATATTTACATAGTCCAAACAGTGTATGTGGGTGCATTCAGGTGATGGGTGGTGGTGACATTGGATCACCTTCACTGGTACACTTTTTCATAAGCCTGGTATGCAAGCTCTTGTTCACCTCTTGTGGAAATGCCTATCTAATTGTGGTGCCTATGGAAATAGGAGGCATTGCTTTCAGAGTGACCTATGTGTATTGGGTCAGGAAGTTTCTATTAAAATCATCTAGATGTGTTTGGATTCAAGCAATCAGTCAATCTCAGATGACTATTCTGCCAAGGAATTAGATATGCTATGCAATTAAGATTGGGAATTTTTAGTCTTAAATAATAGTAGTTGTTTTATTGGACTGGAATGATGCTATTAAGTAGTATTTTTAGTAGCTAGTTTTAATTTATCCAAGTGACCAAACGCAAAGTATACATATCTAAAAGGAGATGTGAAAGACCATAGTTCACAATTCAAACAATTTAAAACAGGCCTTTGTAGTTAAAAACATCTCTGAAAATTGTTTTTTTGTTGCTTTTTTTTTTTTTTCCATTTTCTCACAGATGCTTTTTGAGTCCCAGCATGGAGTAGTAAGGAAAATATACTAGAACTATTCTTTCTGGGTCATAATGGCTGCTGTATATGATGATGCCTGTACCTATTTTACAGCTGGAGGAACTGATCTATTTATTTATTTATTTATTTTACAGACAATAATGAGTAGATCAGACAATCTAAAGTGTCTTGTTTAATTGCTTAGCCTGCTAGTACTACAATATTATATACTCATCTTACTTTTTAATCCTTAAGTCTTTGATTTTCTTTATGCTGTAAAAACTCTGTCCTCATAATAGATACTAAGTAATAGCTATACCTAAAGTCCTAGCGTCTGACACTTGTGCTTTACAGAAATTTCAGATAAACATGAATTTACAGGTCATCTTACTGTGCATTTTCAGAAACATTCTTGAGCCAAAATATAGTGGTGACTGCACTTTTATTTTAGACAGAGCACATTACACAAAAGCTTTTCTAGATTGATACCTAGCATCTATTCTTACTGAATGTATAAATAAAAGACTCAGGCTCTGAGGAATAATAAAGATGTGATCACAGCTTTGTAGTTATGATGATTAAAAACTGACCACTGGAAAAAGCATGGCTAGTGCTCTAGTATCTTCCTGAGATCTGTTTTATGTGCTGTACATGCGTTTAAAAGAATAGCATAAAATGTTTAAATAAATAAATCTTTGCAGTGTGGACTTGTCTCCCAGATAAGGGTAAGTGCAGTGGCTTCAGAAACAGGAATTCACTATTCCAACTGTGATAATAGAATTGTGAGTTGAGTTTTAGGAGACAATTGGAGGCTCTAGATTTTATGTGAGAGAAGGCACTTTGTGGTTGTGACAGTGAAAGCCTGCTAGTCTGTATTTTCTCTCCTGTAAATTCCCTGAAATGTGGATTGTGACTTATTGTTTCTACTTTACCTAGTAGCACGTTTATTGAAGACTTTTCAGATATTGCTCTAATTACTGCAGTAATGTGATTTTTAGATCACATTTCATCACTGTATCCAAGTATATGCTCTACTTCAGACATAGGCCTTAATTCTACTGCTTGCAGTGTAACTTAAGTAAGCATGTCTTTTGGATTTAAGACCTTGTAAGTACTTCATGTACAGTGTTCAAAAACTACTGAAGTAAAAACTACCTGTGGAATGGCAATAGACTATTATCATATTGATAACAGTAGGACTGTGTCAGAAGTTCATCTGGTTTGTAGTCTTGCTGTCAGCCACAGTTGAGTATTTTATTATTATTATTAATATTCTATTTAAACACTCTGTAGAAAGTGGTTAAATGAGTATAATGGAAGTCAATACTGAAATATCTTCAAGATGTACCTTAGCCAGCGTCTGGTCATGTACCTTCCTGTGTGTGGGCTGCTTCCAGTTGTTCAGCTCCAGAAACAAAAACATCACATACAAAGGAAATTTTGATTTTTTTTTTTGTTTCTTTTTTAATCCCAAGTGAACTGATGAATGCTGACAAAGACCATGTGAATACTGTAGTACTGTTACTGTTCCCTTAGTGTCTAGTAAATTTGATTTAGAATTGTGCTGTGATATCCAAGTTAACTTTAAACTACTGAACCCTTCATCTTTCCCAGCCCCTTTCTCCCCCCTGCCCCCCCCCCCAAAACAAACAAACAAACAAAAACAAGCCATCCACACACATAAAAAAGAAAGATGTTAAAAGGTAAAACTGACATCCTATAGTGAAATTCACTCCCCCTAAATCCCACTAAACAGTCAATCTTAGTTTATTTTTCCACTCCTTGTATCCAGGATTGCATTTTTCTCTAGAAAAAGACCTATACAGCTACTAACTACATGCAACCATGTTTGTATAAGTAATAAAAAAGGCTTATACTATTGTGTTGTGGTTTTACAATAGGATTTCATGCACCCTATAGGAAGTAAGCAAATTAATTTGTATCGTATGTTTTTCTTGACTTCCTTCTGTAGTCACAACCTGAAACTTAGCTTAATGCTGATAGTTGACAGTCTTAAAGATCTCTTGCAACAGAAGTTGTCTATTTTTTCTTTCCTGAGTCGGTGTGTATTTCTAGAAATAAGACCATGTCTGTACAGGTTACTTGAGAAATATAGGGAAGTTTTTAATTAGCTGTTGTGGGCTTATCACAGTATCACAGTCTCATGTGGGTTGGAAGGGACCTTAGAGATCATCGAGTCCAACCCCTGGGATCTGAGCCTCCTGTGTAGCAGAGCAGCACTTCTACCACTTGCACCAGAGGGGGGATTAGAACCCGGGTCTCCAGTGTTGCAAGGCGGCATTCCTACCACTTGCGCCACTGGAGGCTTAGTTTTGTTCTGTTTTCTTGTTAGTAACAACTATGTGGCTCTTCAGTGCAGAGATGACCATCAGATAATTTACTGGCAACTCTGTGTCTAGAATATGAACTAAGTCAATACAAATGCACTACTACTTGTAACTGCAGTAGGGTAGGCAGGGCTGGCTCTGTTCTGTGTGGCCTTGTGTTATGTAGGCATACTGTAAATTTAACTTTGTTTTTTGCTTTCCTTGATTCAAATTCAGGAGAAGTTATTCCCTTAGTGCATAGGAAATCAGAAGTTCAGACCATGAGCTCTACTGATGTATGCAAAGTGTTTTGTGACTTTGAGCATGTAAATTATATGAAGGGCAAGCTATTCATCTTCAAAATTTCTTTTGGCCTTGGAGTATTTATAGAGACTCCCTGTGGAGCTGCACAGTCAAGCATCCCCCAGCTGTGGAACAGCTTACGGACAGCACTCTGAAGAGTATGTATACACGTGGAAAACTCATTAAGACATACCCTGGAAGCAAGAAGGTTATTTCTGTGGTTTCACTTTATCTCTAAAAATTTTGGATTTGTTTATTTAATTCCTTCTTTGGAGTACTTTTTGTTACCGCTCAAGGTTAGCTTCAAGTGGGAGTAAGTGTCATTGCGTTCACTGTTCTAATGGCTAACAGGCATTTAGGATCAAGCCTGTGTGGGATATTCAGCTGTTTGTAGGCCCTGCAGTACAGATTCTAAAAACACATGGATGAGTGAAAAAGGGAGCTGGAAATAGGATACATGAAAAAGAGAAGGCTTAGATTCTATGGAAAGGGAAAGGTTTGGTGCACAGCGTAAGAAATAAGGTATAATAAAAACATGAGACCATTAAATAGGGTTATAAACACTTTTCATCTGTATTTATAGATTTCTTAGTTACAAAGGAGAAGCTGAAAGAAACAAAGACTGATAAGAGGCAGAAAGACAGATGTAGATTAAAACTACAATGAAGAAATGCAAGGACAAGAAGAGGGAGTGGGAGCCAGCAAGTAAGCTGCACAGAACAGAGGGATTCCAAAGGTCCTTGCTGGCAGTGGTCCCAGCAGGGGAGAATCTGTTGCTGGTTTTGTGCACAGTATTTCTCAGAAAGTCCTAGTTGGTCTGAAGTTCTTCAGAATAGGGCAACCATTCTGCAAGTCTGAGGTGGATATATTTGTTTATGCATTGTGTTTTTATTTAGATCCAGAGATTCATAGTTCTAGATGTAAATCTATGGTACATTTCATTACCATCTTATGAGCTCTAGATAATTCAGCTACCTGTGTACCTTTTTAAAGATGTTTCAGTGAGCTTTTTTTTTTTTTTTTTTTTTTTTTAACCTGATCAGGATCAAATTAAGGGGGTGTATACTGACCTTTCCAACTTGGAGAGATTTTGTTTGTATCTCAGATACACAAACTTCCTTTCATACTGTTCTTAACCAACAGATGTGGGACCTGACTGGAGCTACTCCAAAGTGCATTTACTTCTTCCTTGGAATGCCTACAACACAGATAGTTTTGTGTCCTTAGCACGAGGTGTTTTGCTTTTCATGTCCCTTATTACTCTGCTGTGCTCCTTATTACATCTGACATTAGACATGGCAGGAAAAAAGAAAATGAACACAAGTATTGATAAAAATAGACATGAAGCATTGAGCTGCAGTATTACTAGAGCCCTTGAACTGAGACAATGAACTTCTATGGCTCCTTTTAAACTACAATTTAAGAACCCCTGTTTGGAATGTGAATCTTTTTGCATGAATTTATTAGCACAGATTTTTGTGCTCAACTTTACCTAATCATGTTCATGTAAGGAGCTACAGGAATATCAATAGAACTAGAGGGTCCAGTTTATCCTTGTCTCAAGGATGTCTGACTTACTGAGTTGTCTAGATAATGAACAGCTGTTAAATGATTAAAAATATAATTATATTTCATCATGCTATTTAGCAGTAAACCAGTTTTTGTTGAGAAGGAACGCTTATAATATTAATGGACGTGGAACATGTGCTAATTCTTTGCTTAAGTTATTTACTTCTGTCACTTTTTTGGGTGACTTTTGCCATCTGAGAAGCCTCTCACAAGGCAAATTTCCATCAGTTTCAAAGTTGCTTCGGTATTTTGTTCTCTTCCCTTATGACTGTGTCTTTTGTTCAGTCATTTAAGATATGGCACTACAAAAATATATTACTTCTTGCTTTTCCATAGAAGACAAACTAGGGTTGAATTTGTAGCTTATCCATAGAGGGTAAGAGATTCTTCTCTTCAAATAAGTCCTTTAAATGTAAGGTCTTAAGTGCAACTCTTCTAATTAGTCATCTTTAAGGCTACCTAAAAAGACCTGAATCGTACAGTTTTGGGGTTTAAAGCTTGTCTTTGATTTGATGCTTTTAAAAATGCTTACTGGTGTTCTGGATCGAGACCTGTATTCTGCATCTATACCTTCTGCACTAGCAAAGGGCAGGGCTTGCTAAAAATTTACACTATTCAAGTTTATAACATTCAGGCTCTTTAATTTAAAAAAAAAAAAAAAAAAAAAAAAAGTAAAAGCAGTGGAAGCCATTCCTGACAAGAAGCTTGGCTGGGCATGTCCTTTCTATGCGGCAATTTGTGGAAACAAGCTTGAGATTGATCTAATATGAGTTCCTGTTGTTAGTACATTGAGAGAAGATATAATGCTGTAGACATAAAATCCCTACTGTCATATATGAGGTAACAGAATTCCACAATTGCAGGTGTTGGAAGGGACCTCAAGAGACTGTGGAGTTCACTCCGCTCAGTGATGAATTTTGTAATGCAGTAAGACCGAAGTCTTGTTATTAGTAAATAGTAAATTTGCATTAAATTTGGAGTTGCTGCACTATTCTGGCTCTCCCAACTAATTTAATAAGTTTTAACTAGTTGTATGTTCTCGCAAACAACTTTTCATGTGCTGTTAAGCAAGTTGGAGTCGGTGTACAGTGAACTGAGACCCTTGTGAATTTTTATCATCAAAATAAAGCTGTGGAGTGTCTTATCCTTCTAAATGATCTGCATGTAAAGTGAAATGAAACAATCTGCAGATTATGAAAGGGAATGGGTACTGAAAAAAAAAAATACTAATAAGATCTTGCTGCAAGTGGTATCACATGGGAGGTGAACTTGGTCAAAGGATATATTAACTCTGGTCTTGTAATAGGAAGTTGTATTAGAAGGTTGTATTCCAGTCAGCCTGACAGACAGCCTCTGGGGTCTCCAGAGGGTGGATAAAATGTGAGAAGTATTAGGCTTCACTCTGTTAGTAGTTGTGAAAAGCCATGTGTTCTGATGTTCTGTAGCCTGTTCTGCTGCAGCCATGGGTGAAGCAGTGCCACAAGAGAAAACTATTTTTATTTTTCTTTAGCTGTTATTTTTAATATCTTGTAATGATGTACAGAATTTTGCACTGTGCAAGAAACTGCCTTTGTGATGCTCTTCTCTCACTACAGAATAATCAATATTATATCTCTGGATTCAAAGCCCGCCTGTAGCAAATCTGTTCATAGGCAAGATACTCTGATATAGCTTACATCTTAGGGTTGAAGCTACAAAACTGTTTGTTCTCTCTATCTCTAGTGTAGGCAAATTATTGATGCTCTGCATGCTTCAAAACAGGGTGTGTTGATTTGAGTGCTTATGCTTCCTCTCCTGCTGCTTATGTGGACTTGTTCTAAGGGCTCAACTTTTCTCTGAGCTGTACCTTGTAGCAAGAAGCTTTCGTTATTCAACTTTTTAATTGCCTTCTGTCTGACTAACTTCTGTTTCTGTGCCGTTTCTTTGGTCTGAGGTAGTTATGGGGTTTTTTTTCCCCTATTTTCTGGTACAAGTCTTTAAGTATCAACAATAAACAAGTAACAGAAATGAAAAGCAACTCAATTCTCCTTACAGATAGCACTTTGTAAGTTTATTGGGGAAAAACAGTGAGCCCTATAAGAAATTATGAACTCTAATTACTATTAGTCTAGTTGCATATATTATAATTCAATAAGTTGTTATTTGATTACTATGACTTGGCTTTGTGTTGCTTTTTTTTTAGTAATGAAGTGCTTTCATGGTACATTTTTTAGGAGGAGTTAGATGAGAATATCTTATAGAATAGTGGGTTGAAAAATAGGAAATATATGTTTGAGCTCCTCAGTGTGTTGCACATATCAAGGGGAGGGGGGATTTTGGCGCGCTGTGCCAAAATAAGTGAAATAATCAGATTTCTTGTAAATAGCATTATGGCCATCTGCAATATTGCTCTCTGGTTATTGCACATATTCTTTGTTTTAGACAGTTGCTTTACTCTTCCTACTGTAGGAAAACATTTTCGCTTGCATCACCAGTCATCTCTAAGGACTATAAAAACAGGTTTCCTTACATGTGCAAGACGATAGTGTTTCCGATTGGTTTTCTAAGGAATTGTTGTTTCTAAAGCTCCAAGGATGCAAACATGAAACATGAATTCAATCTTAAATTGTTTGGGAGAATTTTTTTGGTAATAAACAGGAATGTCATATTAAAGAAAGGTCTTAAGCTAATGGTTCTGGCAATTGATTGCTGCTAACTAGGGCTGATGCAAAGGGTGTTGTTGGCTTAAAGGAGCTTTGGAATTAGGTTTCCTGACAGCCATCCAGTCCACCTACTCTACTGATCTGATTTCACCAGCTGCATTTTAGTTGCATCGATTGCCTAAAATACACATGATTTTTCTTTTATGTATTTTGCAGTTTTTTTATTTTATTTTATTTTTGAAATAGATTTGACAATAATGTGAGAATGAAAAAAAATAATCTTCCCATCAAGTAGTTTTTAAAGTGCTGGAGAGTGGATTGAAAACTGAAATCCTACATCAATTGGAATGAATTCTTAAAAGCTGGATAGAAGTTGTAACTTTAACTACCAGGCTGTTCGTTGGGATGAACACTGCAGGTACCCTGTATAGATGCGAGTTAGTGACTTATTTTGTCTACTGGCTCCAGATAGAACAGGGATCTGAAAGTTGTGGCAACAATTGCAGATTTTTATTTTTATTTATTTTTTATTTTTTATTTAAAAGCCATGGTAAATTTCAGTTCTTAAGTTACTGGGAGGAAGCAGTGTGAATAAATCCATGCGATATAATGTGTGAGTTTGAGGTTGATTCAAGAACAAGTACGATTATGTGCCTCTGAACTTGAGGAGTTCCCCATATTTGTCATTTGTCCCTGTTTTCCATCCAATTTTTGGGAGGTTCAGCAGTCTGCAGGAGCAGTGTTAAGTTTCTGTGAATGCAAGATTAACTAAGGTCTGCTTTATTTTTGTTTTGGTGCTGGGGCTTCTCTTGTTGACGCTTTCTCTTATGTTCAGCTGACATTTTATATTTGAGTTTAACAATGTAAAAGAATGAGTGTTGTTGATGCACGCAGCACTGATGTGCTTTACCACTATGACACCATGCATATTGTAGTTAATAACTCTGTGGAAGGCATGTTCTATCCTGAAAGCATTGAAAAAAGAGAATGAGTGGGGCTTGCACAGTTGTTTTAGTATTTTGTGTTCCTAGTTCCTACTTTTACCCTGGCTTTTCAGCATCCACAAACTACAATTAAATCCTACCTTTGTTTCTGAAGAAAGAGTTTCATCAGTTTTCTGTACCATTTGCATTCTAATTTAGAATATTTTGTAATGGTGCATATTTTTAGTTTGATTAGGTGCCCAATAGACTATTGCAGGGGAGCTAAAAATGGTGTGTTCCTAAAGCATGCTCCATCTTACAGTGTAAAACTCTTTTTCCCAAAGTTTTACCATACAATTTCAGGTCTTCTGACACTCTTCCTACAAGAAAAGTCTGCATTTCAATGGTAGGATTTTTACTAAAAATGTCATCTAAAATGAATTAGTAAAACAATTATTAGAGCTCCTTGGCTCTAACTAAAAACAGTTTATCAAATTAAGGTCAAATAACTTGTTTTAATCACCATACGTATTTTAGAGTATATTTATTAATAATATAGCGATTTTTTAAATTTTTTTTTTTTTAAATCATGTTTGTCTAGTTAAATATCAGATTAGTAACCTTCTATTCTTAGATTGAAACTTCTCATTCAGTCTGATGTGTTAGGGTAATGTGAAGAAATTCTGAATAGTGAAGGTCATTTTGAATTCAGTAAATAAGGCTGTGACCTGATTCAAGCTTCATTAATTTCTAGAGGTGAAAATCATATTTGGGTATTTACAGCTGCTTACTGAAGTTAAACGATTGTTTGAACTAGTGCCCTATAACAGGCCTTACATTTAACATAGAAAGGGACTGCATCAATTCAAAGAAGACGAAGGCGGTACAAAATCCCCCAAAAAGGGGAAAAATAACTTATTTTGGTTAGCAATATCCATGTAATACTTCCAGCATCATAAGGTGCTCCTCTAGAAGGAGAATAGGCTCCAAGCTAAGAGTTAGCTTGCATAAACAAAAGAAACATGAGCCCTTTAACCGCAAAAGAAAAACACAAAAGACAATCATGGCCAAAAGGAGATAAGATAATCCTTTTTCTTTTTTTCAGTTTTATTATTTTCATCTATGTTAAGGGAAATAACCGAGTGGGTATTCTCGTTGCTTTAAGTAGAAATAAGGTATCTTGGTCTTGACCCCAGTATTTCTAACTTGTACAGAGAAAACAAAACAAATTTTCGCATAAATCATCTTCAGAAGGGGCAAATGCTAGATGCTCTGCTGTGTGCTAGAAATCTGCAGATTTACATGTGAACCTCCAGTTTCATCAACTGGTGATGTAATTTCTTTATTTCTCTGCTGACTATGATTTTTTTCTTTTTTCTCATGTTCTATAGAACTGAAGGGCTTAGGTCCAAGTATGGTGCTTGGGATCACCTGTCAAATCAGTCAAAAGTCATTTTCAGTAATACTCTTGTTTTTCTTCACTTGGAAGAAATAATTGCTTCTTGGATGGAATGTTGTTTTATTTCTTGTAATTATTTTCATTTTATACTGTTTGTTCAAAGAGAACCCTTTCTAACATGAGAATGTTTGGCCAGTACTCAAGAAGCGCTATGTTGTTAAAGCATCGGCTCTGTGAGGAAAGAACTGAACAGGATATATATATATATATATATATATATATATATCAATATATATATATTTGATGTAAGAATGAAAGAGACTGTGTTGTGGGGGCAGAATGTTTTAACCTCAAGCTATTGGTTTCCATTTTCACGTTACACTGTACTTTAATCCCATGAACCAGTCACTAGCTGCAGACAACCATGTTTCAGATGAGTTTTCTATTGTGTTCTGTTTTTTTCTGCAGGGTTAGCCAGTGGTGCCTATGTTACTGTTGCAGAACGTAAATTGCTTTCCTGAACTTTGGGAATCACTTCAGTATACTTTGAAGCAGTACAGGATTTTAAATGTACAAGTATTAATATTTCACTGTTGTTGAGAAACTGTCTCACTTGCTCTTCTCTGTAGCATAGTCTACAAATTAATTACTTAGCATGTCTGAAATACCGGTTTTTATTAGACATTCAAAGACAGAATATCACATTTTATTCTTTTGAAGTAAATCACAGAGCAGTGCTCTGTAAGTATTTTCCTGCTAAATTTTTCCCTCACCACCCCCATTTTTTTCATAACCTATTTAATCCGTTTTTTATTTATGTCTGTTACCTGTGTCCATGAATACAATAATGCATTCCTATGAATAGAAATAAGTCAGTTGAATAAGTTGACATCTGGGATGGAGAGCAGATAATACTCTTCTCTTGCATTTATTTACAAATACTTGATAACCTTGGTTTTGCTTTTCTTTTAAGCCTATATTAATATTACTCTCCTTATCCTTTTATAACGTTTCACTTCTGCTTAATAAACCAGTCCAGATCCCCAATAATTTCTTTGTATATTAGTGAATTTCTAGTAGTAGCTGTGTCACTTATGATGTAAAATCCTGTTTTAACTCTAGTATCTAGTAACACTAAGACCTGAAAACTGCATGATAACTGAAGATGGAAATTGATATCATAGGAGGTTAGCTGATAAATAGAGCTATGCATTTCTAGGAATAGAATTAAATTAATTTGTCTTGCATTGCTAAAAGTGCATTGGATATAAGCTGTGGAAGTATCTTTTTTTTAGGAGTAATCAAACAGCTCAAATTAATTAACCTTTATGTTCAAGGTTTTATGCGCTGTACAATTTGCGTGTACAGAGATTGCAATTCTTAGGCAATAGAAGTCAGAAATATGTTGCTTTGATCTTTCACAGACAGCTGTAATGATCAAGGATTTGGATAATATTAATAATATTTTGAGAGACCATGTTTTTGAAGAATCATTCATCTGAAGAGGCAATTGGAGTTAAGAAAATTGGCTTCATCTATGGCTCGGAAATCTGTTCAGTGCTATATATCTGTCCAAGAATATTTAAGATTTCTGACATTTGGAGGTAATTCCCAAGTCAGGCAAATGTCACTCTATCATCTATAACTGCTTTTGTTTTGTGTGCTTTTGTGTGTTTGTTTTTTAACAGCGATAAACTGACGAGGTGAAATGAATATTCAGAGTAAATTATTAAAATGAATTTCAGGTGCATCTCTGGAAACATATAATCATGGTACCTTGGGAACAGCCTCTCATAAGATAGCACAGAATAGAATTTCACATTTCTGAAATTTCTTGGAATGGAATAGAAGAGTGGGAGTGAAGCTCTGGAGAGAGGATTTCTAGTGTGTTTTAGCCCTAGTGAGCTGGACTTAGGCGATATGTTTCTTTTTCTTATGTTATAATCTCCTCTGCCTTTTGATATACTGAATGTACATGAAGGTCCAGGAGTAAATTGTAATCTGGGATGAATGGAAACTGTATGTTTGGTGATCTGACCTTCTATTTTGTGGAACTGTGTGAATACAGAGGTTGTGACTCACTTGTGAACTGGCAGTTGAGGTGAGGACTGTTGATGTCTGTTAATGCTCCATATAAACTTTATGTAAGCACTGAGAACTGAAAGAAGTCTTGCTCACCTTGAGGTAGACACTGGGAAATTACTTTTTCAGAAGCTAAGCTGTGGTATTTTATATGTAGTTCCTTGATGTCACTACTTAATATGCTTTATGTTCTCAGTGAAGATTTCTTTCTCAGTGTGAAACTTTTTCCTAAAGAGGGCCAATATTCCAACGTCATTAATGTCTGAACTTACCACACAATTAAAAGGTTCCCTAGCACATATATCTAATGTGAATGAGCCAACAAATGCATCTTAATTTTGGAAGGCTTCTGCAGTTTGTTCAAGGTGTGTGTGGCAAATGTAATTCATACTTTGCTGGCTAGTGGCCCTTTTTGTGAATACCTATTCTTCAGTTGTCTACCCATCGTGTTGGAAAGTACTTTTCTTCTTGGGAACCCTATCATGTTGTCATGATGTACTTTAATCTCAGTGTTTTCCCTTCTGTCTTTGTTTTCAGCCTATCGAAAAAGTCAAGCAGTGCACACACCAAGGGCTAGAGGAAGTGACACAGTTGAGAAAAGTCTGCCATTTGAGGTCCAAAAGCTTTACTAGCTGCAGAGCAATCAGAATATCACAGTTTTGCTGAACGTCTGAAAGCCGTTGTATGAGAAATGATTTGCAAACAATACTGTATAAAAATCACTATGATGAATATGGTATACTTGATTAACTGCATGTGGAGTGTTGCATTGTAGATTAATACCAAGTGTGAATTGTTGTAGGACATCTTTGGGTAAGATTACATCACTGAACTTTTTGTTTATTTGAAACAACACATAGTAGACTGTGAGAGTATCTCAACTCCAGAGAACCTAGAGCTTGAAAGCTGGTTGGTAGCCCCTAATTTTAGACCTCAAAAGAAATCACGGTGAGAGCGGATTTTAAGACATTTTGTGGCCCACCAACTGTCCTGCTTGCTGGGTCTTCAAGTCTATGCTTCCTGATTCTAACTGGATAAGCACACAGCTTCTCTGCACATCTTTTAATTAGGGAGGGTTCTGATGAAATTAGGGCATTCATCTGCTTGCTCTGAAGAAGCTTATGTATATTCCTGGCCTAACTAAAGGGTCTGTTTATTTGTGGTACGTACTGTGAATTGTGGAATACATCTTCCCCATATTTACCAGCTCCATTAAAAGCTGTTTGCTTGGGAGTTGAGTCTTGCCTGGGGCAGATGTGACAATGCAGCACTCTCTCAGGCTGCTTGATTTTTCCATTCTGCCTATATTCTTCATGGAAATGAAGTACCTTGAGGACCGACATCTGCTTATCTGTGGAAGTTACTTTTCTGAGTAGCTGCTGTGTGTTCTGGAATTAAGTTTTTTACAGCAATGCTATCTAACCTTTGAGCTGTCAAGACAACTGAAGAGGGGGGTCGGACAGTAGAGGGTATGACACTGCTCCAAAGGAGAATGAACTGGAGCAGGAAACATTTTTGCATAAGTGTTCTTATAAATTTAATGGTGTCAGTAGCCCAGTTGAGAGTACATTCTGCTGCTGCTTAGGATGTTAGAGGAGAAGCTCTGTTTTTGTATCAAACTGAGGAAAGGCTCTGATGGAAATGCTCTGGAGTGTGTAGAAGTCTTTCAGGAACATCTAACAGAAGGGTTCATCATTTCCAGCTGCTTAGCTGAACTCTGAGGCCATGAGAACACAGGCGCTTGTTTTCTAACATTTCTCAGGATACATAAATTACTCTTCTCTGCAGGCAAACACTAGGTTCCTAGTTTGCTCCCAGATTATTTCAAGAAATATTCCTTAACATGCTATGTATGTCCTGGAAGACTGACAACCAAGAGAAACCTAAGCATCGCTGATGACAGTGGGAATTTGGTTTCAAAGGAATCAAGTTCATCAGGGTTGCAATCCTGTATGTGTGTGTATATATATATATACATATATATATATATACATATATATATATATACACACACACAAGTGTTTTGTTTTTTTTTAATAGAAATAGTTGAAGCATTTGTACAATGACCTTTCTGTTTTGCAGAAGTGGGTTGAAATGTTGCTCAGCTGCTGATCATATGTTCTTGTAATAGTCTTTAATTGGCAAAAACAGCCTGCACCACTGAGTATTTGAATAAATTTTCATGGAGGTAGCTTCTTTTGTTTAGAGCTGTATAGGATCTTGTTGGACTATGTTGGTTTTTTTTTTTTTTGTTATATCATTGAAGGTATTCTGTGGTGTGTGATCCTACTTCTGTAATCTGTTAGAGAATAAAGGAAGCAGAACCCAGGAGAAGGAATGAGTCTAACTACTGGTCTTCACCTTGATTATTACTAAGTATTTTAAGTCCAGTTTATTGTTTGCCTGGCTCAAGACTCTATATTTACAGGCAAAATGTGGCTGTGGTTTGCTTATAGTGACAGGTATCACCAAAACCACTTTATTTTGTTGTTCATTATGAAACTATTTTGCACCCCCCAAATGAAGATTTATAGCTTGTTCTGCTCTAAGACGTGTTACTAAAACTAAATTACAGTTGATGAAAACCATGGAATCTCGTAAGTATTTTTTTTAAATTTTTTCTTTTACAAGAGGTTGCATTTTTTAAGACTGTAGAGTTCAGGACTGTGTGTAAAATCTACTATTCAAATATTTCTGAATTATAAGTTTTGTGGAAAATATACTGTACTCATAGTTTGAATGTGTAAATCCGAGTGTTATAATACAGTAAAATACTTCTGAAATTCTGAATGTCATAGTACTGCAAAGTATGTTGCATTTTCCCATTTTTGTGTTTTATAAAGGAGCAGCGCTGCCACTGAAATGAAGGTTGGTTCATTTTGAAAATCTTATTTTATTGACTTTCCTGAAATATTACTCCTTAATATGAAAAACATTCCTCCAGTTCTTTGTGTTTTTGTCCCTGGTTTGGAAGAGCTAAGTTCAAATACTAATGGCTTACAGAAAGTTCTGCTTTATACTGTGGTTAAAATTGTATGGCCTACTGTAGTTTGCAAAGCCAACTACATCAAAATCTTTGCCCTCATATCTCAACTGGAAAAATTAATAGAATACAGACAATTCTAGATTGATAAAAAGAGAGCCAAGTATTTTTTTTTAATCTCCTTGTTTAAAAAGTGTGTCTTTCATTACTTTATGTACAAAGTTATTAATTGATCAATTTAATGCTAAAACGGTGAATTTTTGCTTTGAAAGTTTTATATAAACTTTTTTTTTTGCCTGAAAATGACAATTTACTTCAGCATTACAAGTCAGAGTATTTTTAGATGATGTTCACAATGAAATAGTCATGAATTCTATAGACTGGAATTGGTGCTGCTAACTGTATAATCTGATAGAAATAGAAATAGTTAAGCTTATTGTTGATATCCATTATTTACTTCTCATCTGCTGCAACTCGGTTAAAACGCATTACCTTGGATGCTTGATTTTCCTTTAAAATAGGAAGTTGGAACACTGGTGTGCTTTGAGTATCTAGCGTGTGACTGCTCAAATGGAAAAAGTTCAAAACATGATCAACTTCTGTATACAAGTCTGTTTGAATATCAGTCCATAAAGCTTTTACTTCAGTGCTATTCACAGTAATTCTTTCTATTACTTTAATTTGAGTAGGTAAGATTGACGGTGAAATTGGCCATGATAATTAGTTGATATCTTTTTTTTTTTTTTTTTTGTTATCTAGACGGTAGGATGATGGAATATAAATGTAGTGTATTACAGTTTGTGGGTTTTATTCACCTCTGAGCAGTGACAACGCTGTCAGGTCTCATGGAAAATTCTGAAGCTACTTAAAACAATTTTTCTAGCAACTTTTGTCAGGAACCTTAACTCTTAGAAAAGCAAAAATATAAGTGTCAAAGAATGTGCAAGATAATTGAGCACTGAAATTAAATTTGAATATAAGAGCCTCCTTAGCTTTTTTTTATTTCTTGTATTGTGCAAGGAGCATTTGTGTCATCTGAAATGCAGTGAGTCATCTCTTATGGACAAGTAGCTGTGGTCTGCCACTGCTGTGATTAGGAAAAAGTAGACATCCTTAGGCAGCTGTCCACTTAGATTACCAATTACATTTTTGTTACTTTATTACAAGTGATTTTGAAGACAGAAGACAATCTGATTTTATTCAAAACTTCCATATATGTTACCCCCTGTACTGTTGGTCTATTAACTGTAATCTAACAAATTCTATGTAAGCCCATATTACTGTGCTAGAGCTGTCTGTCATCCTAGATCACGTCATATCTGTGCTGTATCCTTCCATCAGGTGCTATTCCTGTATGCCCTGAAATATTAGTGACTTTACAGATTTGACTGTTTACTTTTAGACTACAGGATGCTGGAGGTTCATTACGGACTCAGTTGTTCTGTGATCAGTTTGCCTTCAATGAAATATTTGTCTGTCTAAATCTCGAGTAGTTGCTTCTGTTGAATTAGGTAGCAGATGCCCTGGATTTTTCCTCTACTTGCCAATGTCAGTTCTGCTTTCTTTCTTTTTTATTTTTTTTTTTCTTTTCCTCCCCACTAGGTAAATTATAGAGAATTGTTGTTAAACAACTAATTCCTAAATTCTTCCTCATCAGTGACTTTTCTTGAACTTTTCCCATCCTGTTTTTTTTTAAATAAATCATCTTTCTAGCCATCAAACAAAATTTACAGTGAAAATTGCATTAACTCTGGATAACTGTGTGCTGTTCATTAAATAGATAGGTTTGGACCATGTTATATCTTTGATTCCAAATTGTACATTTCCTTCATTTAGTTATTTACTGAGAAGTACATATTTAAACAAATGGACATTCCAGTATGATGTAAAGCCAGTTTGTATGTAGGAAGTGCTTACTTTACCTTGCAGCTTTATGTCAGGGTATTTTTGAAGTTGATTGTACCTAGCTAATCTTCTGGAAATTCTTGATCTTCTGGAAATCATTTAATATTTAAATATGCAAGAATCATTGAATATCAGCTGTTTGGGTGTGTTGCACTTTCACTGTGTCTCTATTAATATTAGTCATGCTTCAACACAGGAAGGTTAGTCACTGCAGTTAAATTCCAGAAGAAGGGAATTCTCCTGGGTGGTATTTTCTCATCTAACTGTGGCAAGAATTATACATCTCTGTAGTATGATTCACTCTGCTTGTATTAGTGTCTTAAGAGGAATCTCTCGAGGAGCATAATTTAACTCTATGTATTTTTTTAGTTAAGTTTCATCAATAATGTGTGTACAGTTAAAAGTGTTTTTATTTTTTTATTTTTCTGCCTTTCAAATTAAATTGCCAAGAGCTGATCTATGCATAAAACGGAAGAGGAAATGTTATTGTGTCCTGTTATATCAATGTCTGTCTGAAGAGAGGATGGTTTAATTAGGTTTACTGTAATAGCTATTATTTGAAAAATAGCCATCTATGGTTATCCTGATAGATCTAAGGAATGTATTAAAAATATTTTTGTATTTTCCTTTTTGAATACTTGAGTGGTTCGTGTGTATTGTATTTAATGTTGCACAACTGTTCTTGTGTGTTGGACAATTCTATAACCTGTACATGATTCTGTAGGTCATGCAGAATTGTTATAACTGCAGAGTAGCATTCACAGCTGCTGGAATATAGAAGCAGTTGTTAGATAAAATGTTTCTGTGGCTCTGAAATGAATCTTCTGCACATATTACTTCCTGTGATAAATCAAAGCACATTTGTAGCAGGTTTCCAATTGCAAGTGTGTGTGCTCAAGAGCTTAATGAAACTCAAGACACATATCTCAAGAATGTTTTGAGTGTTCTGAATTCACTTTCCTGCTTCTCAGCTGCATTCAGTATTTAGAGGAAGAACTTTGTACCTTTCCTACAAATCCTATGAATTGTGCAGATGTAGCAATGGTAATTATAATAGGAAGTGATTTCCTGATTAAGGTAAATTTTCTTCCATCTAAGTTTGTACAGGTTATTAAAAGTAATAATAAAAATAATGATTTCAGCTTACCTGATTCTAACAGTGAAGGAGACAAAACTGATTTCACTTTATAGTACTGTATTTCAATGTTATTCAGCACTGTCTTTTGGCTTACAATGTTTAGGATTATTACAGGTTTCTCAGTCATCCACAGGATAGCAACAACAGTAAATGAGATTTAAACAGGTTACCGAGGAGGCTTGTCTTAAAACTTTATGTTGTTTTATAACTGAGTTATTTTTAATGTCAAGCTAGAAGCATCATACACCGCTAGATTAAACTATCTTGGTAAACATGAACAGGATTTATACATATACCAAAATCTGTAGAATTCTTACTGTAGCCTATATTGTAAAATCATTAGGTTGGAAAAGACCTTTAAAATCATCAAGTCCAGCTGTTACCCCATCACCACTGTGACCACTAAACTATTTCTGTAAGTGCTATATTCACACATTTCCTTACATCTCATATGTATCTTTTTGTCCCTTAAGTTTTCAGACCAGTTAAAAAGGGAAGGTATTGCTTTGTGTAATGCACTGCACTGGTTGTATGCTTCAAAGTGGTAAGGATTTTTTTTCAGTCAAATCGTGTCTGTGTCAGAGTTGCTCTGTGGTGGAATTTTAGAGATTTGCTTGGAAACTAGGGATTGTACCTACTACTTCTATCAGAAATATGAGTGCTATGGCTAGAACATTACAAACCAAGTAAAAGAACTTGAGGTTCTACCATAAGTATTCTTTGTGTGTTTGCTGGAAATGAGAAATACTGTTAAAAGCTTGTTATCCCACTTTTTGTAAAAATACACAAAAAGAGAACTTTGGAGAAAACTTGCAAAGACCTCCCTCATCCTGTGTTTTATTGGGGAAGTTAATAGTTATGTTTTTTCCTACACTTTATGTAGATATATTTCACAACCCAAGATAGTAGTACCACATTTTCTTTTTTTTTTTTCATAAACTTTGGGAGGAAGATACTATTTTGTAGTTGCGTAGGCTCAGAAGTGCCTAATGAGTTCCCTGTGAAATCACATCTGTTCTTGTTTAATTTTTGTTCTATTTGCTATTGTTCTACCCCTTAATAGTTCTCTTACTAGCCAAACCTACAATCGTAATATGTAAAAAGTCTCTTCCTTAAGAATAACATTAGCTAACTACATTCGTCATTTTGTTCACAAGTGACTTGCTAAATTTCTGTTACTTATTTAAAGGTCCTCACCCTTACCAACTGCCTGAGGGAATGTCTGAAAGGACTTAAGATGTGGAAAATAATCTTTGAATGTTTTTATTTCAGTTGCCTTCCATTCCCACACCCCTGTTGTATCTAAGATAACTGTATGTTTTTTGCTTCCATGACTTAATTAGCATTCATATGATTACTCTTTATCTGGTAAATATGGTACATATTTTTATATGTAAATAAGGAAAAGTTATCTTGTGCTGTGACCAGTTCACCATTCAGTACTTTGTTTTACCACCTTCAAGCAAGGATGGATACTCACTAGGAATTGGGATAATGTTCTCCAGCATTAAGAGCTCTGCTTTTATCTGAATTCTTATTTATGTAGTTGCATGTTATCAATATTACCATAGAATTTGGGATGGTGGATATGTATGTATTCAGTTAGAGAAGTTAGAGACAGTCTGCAGGGATTACACTTATTGTAACTGGAACCAGCAACTCTGTGTCAAACTGAAATCGCATCTTAATTTCTGATGTTTTCTTTCTCAATGATTTCTCAATCCATCTTTGATTAAATTCTGAAATGATAGCATCAGCTGCCTGAGGCAAATTACATTTCTGCTGCCAAAGGTAAGGCTTTTAAGGCTTCTGACATGAATGAGTTCCTGAAAAGAGTATCCTTAATATAGATAAGCATGTGCCAGTGCTGAACTTGAGGATGAGCAGTTGAACTCTTAACTCTGACTCCAGTGGAATTATGCTGTAACTTAAGTGGAAATTCATAGTTTTCAAAGTTTGGTGGCCTACACAGTCTAGAAATTTGGTTGCTTTTCTTGACAGAAGTCAATAGTAGGTGTGTGACTGCAAGTACTCATGGCTATAGTAGTGTTAAATGAATGGAGAGGGAAACACATAACCTCTGAGTGTGTGGCTCCACGCACTGACTTGCCTGACATCCCATAACAGCATACGCTTTCAGAAGAAGGGAACCTGCCTATTCCCCTGGTTTCCCCACAGTTTTTTTTTTTTTCTGCCTTTATTTCTGTGTGGTCACTGAACACTGTTTCCTCAGGTGTGTGTGTGTAACTACCAAAAATGAATAGAATGTTGGTGAGAAGGTTCAACCTCTACTGCCGTACTGCCAACATCTGCTTCTGATGTCATGGGCCAACATAATAAAATAGGGAGCATTGTTTTCAGAATAGCCCTTGTGTATAAAATAACACTGTGTCTTAGTTTGTCTTAGTTTTATCTCAACTTGTGAGTTCTACTTTGTTGGTTGTTTTTTGTTTGTTTGTTTTTTTCATTCTCTGCCCTATCCCACTGTGAAAAGAGGGAGTGAATGACTGTGTGGTGCTGGGCCACATGCTGAGTTATACCACAACACAGTTCTCTGGTTCAGTAGTCTTTTCTTGCTATTTTTGATGGGCTGGACTTTCTCAGTGACTGTGGAGATGCAGGTAAATGTCTTTGTTAGCAATAGGAATTTGTTACTGTAAAATCAGAATGAAATAAATACAGTTGAGTATTTTGTGCTGGGCTTAAATCTATTCTGTGCCAGGTATGTTACTCTGTGTTATTAGTAACAAACAAACAAAAGGATTGAGATTGCTTTTCATTCCAAACTTTGTCTACATAATTCAATGCTTTTCATATTCAGTTTACTTCCAACTACATGTTGATTTACAGTTTAGGTTAATGTGTATGCCTCACTTTATTTTGATATGAAAAGAATTACAGCAGGGGTGTTTTCTGACTGTTACAATTGCTGTCCTGTCTACGTTGTCTGTTCTTGGATGACTAAAAACAGACTCTTCAGATTCACTATGCAACATTTGCATTCAAAGAAAGTAACAATAAAAGCACATGACCAAATTGTTAATAATAAAATAGAAATCTATTTTCTTAAATTAGACAGCAGATTGCAAATGATTGCAGTCTTGAGCCTTAATGATTTGCAGAAACCGAGCTTGAGTAGGATTGCTTATTAATAAGGAGATAGTGATTTGATCACTGTTACGGGAATATGACAGTTTTTATGGTTGATTTCAGGAAAGTAAATCACAAAATAGAAAAATCACAGTTGTTTTTAATGTTACCACATTCACTGTGGGTGCGTTATCAGAACAAAACTAGTGTTAATATACTTCCTCTTGTAGTACAAAGCCAGAACAGTGCTCACTGTAGCTTTAAAGAACACCTACAAGGAAACTGCTTGCTCCATCAAATAATGACTAAAATTTTATAAAATATTTTGCAGGTTGAAGAATATGTTAGGGAGGTTGAAAAATCATTTCACTACTGTCAGACTACTTTTATTCATTTTCCCGTCTACCTGCGAGACAGTGAAATGAGCTGAACAGGAACACTTCCATTGTGATTTGGCAGATATGGTACCAACACATTCACATCCCACTTTTCTGCCAAATGCCACTCTTAACTGGAGTGGTATTAGCTATTTGTGTTTGACTCTCTTAGGTGGAAATAATGCAAAGCCTGTGATGGGGAGAAGGAGATCTCATAGTTTTTTAATGATATTCTATGGGTTTTGGTTCTTCTGCTCTGAATGCTGTTCCTTGGCATACAGGCACTAAAGCTAGCTTTTGGTGCTTTGATCAGTATCCTGTGAAGATTCATTCTGAAGCCAAAAATGGTTTTGTACCTTTCAGTAAAAAATATTTGAGTTAAACCAAGTATAATTTATGTCTGTTTCTGATTTGACAGTTTGGGTAAATAGGAACATATTTGACTGTAAGGAATCTGGGAGGACAATCAGGTATTATGTAATAGAATCAAAGTTATATGTCTGTTTCAGTAGTGTGTTCTTCATATTCCTGGTGCAACTGTATGTCCATATATACAACAATTTGAATTCCATGAGGACTCTGTGATTGAAGTGACTTAGACAAAGCATTTACACATGTTGAGGTAGTTAGTCACAGAAATCATTATTTTGCTGTCATGTAAGTAATGTTTAAGAATGAACACCATGCCCTTTTAAGTTCTTAGTGGATTTAGGTTGGAGTGTAGAGTTAAGATTATGGTACGTGGTATAGCAATTTAATGTGCTGAATAACCATGGAGTCAGTATTTTTCTTCTGGTATTTGGTGTATGGAGTCACTAAATTCATTTGATTGCTGTAAGTAAATGATCCTTTCATGTGAAGTATAAACTCTATCAAAGCACAGAGTATTTAGAACTGCATATGGAGATTTAACTTCTCTTTTTTACCCCTTAACAAAGAATCATTATGTCCTTGGTACTTACACAAAATTGGTCCGAAATATAGCTGAACTGTGTAAGACACTATTGGTTTGTCTTCATTTAAGTACAGCTTTTACTGGATTTTTCTGGCCTTTTTTTTTTTTTTCTTTCTTTTTTCTTTTTTTTCTGTAACCAGCACAGTAATATCAAAGTGTCTGTTAAACATGAACTTTTGGGGTAGTAATTTCTTGCAGTACGCACACAAGTGAATTATATAATATTCATTACATCCATTTGAAGATCTCAAGGTCCTTTTGCAAAAGGACTTGGAATCTATATCATATTTTCCAGTGGTAATGGTGTGAATAGGGAAGGTTTCTTATGCTTAAGGAGAAAATGAATGTATTTGACAGGTATAAGTAATTAGCTTTAAAAAAAGGTGTCATAAGAGGTATATTTGGAAGTTCTAACCTCATTTATTTGTGTTTTTATTCTCTCTTAACCAGACATGTAGTGTTTTTGACCTGCTTGCATTTTTTTTTTACTCTATTTATTTGAAGTGCTGAGACCTCATTTTGTATTGCAATGTCAGTAAAAACAAAACAACAAAAAAACCCCAGTTACTGATAGGGCAGAGATCTCCGTTTTATAGATGTGGAATGAGACCTAATGTGGGGTCTTAGAATAGACCAATGATGGATTTGAGAGCAGAACTTTGATATTTTGACTTCCAGATGTTAGTGTGATTGATGCATCTCTGTATACTTTTAGCAGAGAAATTTTATAAAAGCTATTTCCATTTCTTTTAAGTAACACTTAACAAAAAAAAAAAAAAGAAAAAAAAGCCAGAAACGGAAGGAGGAAAATTCCATTCATCTTAGGATGCCACATGAAGGAAATTTGCACAGTTCTGTTGTTATTTATAGAGAAGGCATTCTAATTGAAAAAAGTCATGCTCTTAGAAGTAGGAGTACAGTGCTGCTTGTTCTTTTTATTTTAAACTAAAATAGAAATTGTATGACAAATTTTAAATAGAAATTTGTATTGACAAATTGCATTTAACAGAATAGTTATGGCGTATGTTGCTACTTTTGCAATTAAAAGCATAAGTTTAATAAGTATTATTAAAAATCATCATATATATATATATATTTGATATATATATTTGATGGAGGATATATATATATATATATATATATATATATATATATATATATATCCTTGCCTTTTTCCCCTCTAAAAAAGGCAGACAATACAATGACTTTACTGTATTAGGTAATGGTAGACTGACTGAATGTAAAATCAACTAGTGGAGCTGGAGGAGAATCAGAAGATTAATGTTAAAGGTTTAAGTGTTCTAAGTAGAAGTTTTTAAGAGTGTCTGAGGACATGAAGCCATGTTTTTAGTATTGAGTTTTTAAATATCAAGTATACTTGAAATGAAAGGTTCAGGTTTTTATACGATTATCTTTGGAGTTCTGTCTCTGACAAATCTGCAATATTATATATCAGATTACTCTTTTCTTTTTGTTTCAAATAAGACCATAAATACTCAAGTCTAGCCTATAGAGGGATTATAATATTGTGTATTGACTGTACAATTGAAGCATTACTTAAAAAAAGAGAAAGCCTGTCAATATCACTTTACAGAGGGAATATACAACTGTGGAAAACCTGTCTACCAACCTATGTGCTCAATGTTACTAAAAAGTTTGAATACTCAGATGAGAAGAAATCTGTGAGGAATATTTGCTCTATGGGAGTTAAGTGGTTGTCAGAAGATGACCCCAAGTGTTATTTCAGAATATGAACTATTAATTGAAATATACATATCTGCTTACTTTCCAATAAGTGGATAACTATCACTTTCCATGAATTTAATAATTGTCTGGCATTTTAGCTTTGATCATTTTTTTCAACAACTGGATAGGCAGTGCATAGATAGGGACCCTTTCTAGCATAGTTATAGGATGTATAAGATGGAAAACATGATACTGTTCAGTATTATGGTGTGTTACCCCTATAATTGGTTCTGGTATACTAATAACTACCAAATCTGTACTTAGTTTCAACAGTCTTTGTCTTGGGATTAGTTTAGCAGCTGAATACACTGCAAAGGTGCTAAAATAAAGGTTGGTATATATGTAATAGTGAAACATACTTTTTTATAATAGTTACACTGACTGGAATTTTGTACAACCCTGAAGCAATCAGTGCTTTAGTTGTATGAAAAAGGGACTACATGGATATAAGTGTTTCAAGGTTACAAACAGAAAATCCAGACAAGAATTATTTTTCAACTCCTTTGTGTAACACTACAAAGAACGTAAAGACTAATGAGTAATTGTTCACTATTTTATTGCTTAGAGGTTCAAATATATTTTTTGTAAGCTCTTGAAATCTTAAATATATAGTGTTAGAAAATTCTACGGGAAAGAAGAGACTTGGCAATTATTATCTTACTATATATATAATATTATATATATATAATACCATATATATTGTATATATTATCTTAGAAATTTTAGTTTGGGATTTTATAATAGTATTATTAGAACAGTTCTCTTAAAATTCAGCACTACAATTTAACAAGAGGATAGACTATATTTGTGTGTAATAAGAACTGTGGTGTTTGCAGATGCAACTCCACACCTTACTTCCAAAGTAACTGATTCTACAGTGGCTATTGCTCAGTTGGAAGACTTTTTCTGCAGGAAATTACTATGAAGAAAATGTTTATGACACTGCAGAAATCATACTTATTCAACCTTGCAATTTTGTTTTTAAATAATGACTTTTTTTGTCATAGAAGATAATGTTTCCTGTCTATAAGGAATAGATTGTCTTCCTCAGTCTTTTCTCTGCATTTAGGATACACCAAATATCAAAACATGGTACATTTCCTGAATTTTTTTTTTATTATTATTATTTTTTCCACTATAATATAGTTTCTCTCCTCTTACCTGTAGGGATTTTGAAGTTTTACCTATTTTCTTTTGATTTTTCTTTTGAAAAATGCTGTGCCTATTTCCTTGTTCTCTCTATCCTTAAAGAAGCTTCTTGGGCCCCATTACCTTCCCTGTTTCATTTATCAAAGTCTTCCAAATTCTATGTAAGTTGGGAGCTACATTTCATTGCTGCTTGTCTTTGGGAACAGGGTCTTTTCTGTGGTGTTCAGCAACAACACAAGGCACAACGGGCAAAAACTGGAACAAGGGAAGTTCAATGTAAATGTGTGAAAGAACTTTCTTACTTCGCATGTAACAGCACTGAAACCAGGTGCCCAGAGGGACTGTGGAGTCTCCTTCTCTGGAGGTACTAAAGACCGAACTGGATACTTTCCTGCTCAAACTCCTGTAAGAGGCTTGCTTTTTGCAGAGGGTTTGGACTCAATATCCAGAGGTTCTTTGCAACTCCTATGATTCTATCATCTGCAAATTCTTTTTTTCTGCTTGCCATGGGTCACAGTACCTATTCTTATTCCTTTCTGCTTCCAAGTTTTCACTGATCAATCAGTAATTTTTCTTCAGTTACACATTCTCTTAATAACTGGACTGTATGGAATGGACAACCAAATGCATTACCTGGAAATCATTAATAAGTGAATTAGTTGTTTGGTTTTTTTTGTTTTTGTTTTTTTTTTTTTTGTTTTGTTTTTGTTTTTTGTCAGCCAGTTCTGTTGTGTGTAGATTCATAGATGGCCATTACAGGCAGTTAAATCTGCTGCTCTTCTAACTGATGTAACTCTAATATTTATTTATTTGTGTGTGTGTGTGCTCCTCAGTCTCTGCCAGGCTGGTAAATAATTAAGAGAGCTCTGAAGGTTCTTATCTTACAGTCAGTCATCGTAGTATTTGAGAAATGTTCAAAAATGATATCAACTTAATAAGACAGCTTACATTGCAATTTATTTATTTATTTTTTGCATGGGTATTTATTGTCACCCAGCTATGTTTTGTCAACAATAAAGCTAAAAGTCCCATAGTATAATGTAGAACTGTGTGCGTCAGTATGTAGTTTATGTGAACTCAGAGGGTATAGAAAATAATGCCTCATAGAATGGAGCAATCTGTCACCTGGAAAAACTGAAATTAGTATCAGTCATCGGGAAATTTGTACAAAGGTCTATTGTTATAGGCAAAGTGTGTGGCACCTGGAAACTTTTTTTTTGCAGTTTTCTAACTTTCAAAATAGGGAGACCAGCTGAAGGAAAATCCATGATATGTATTTTTTGTCTGAAACTTATGAAAAAAAACAATCTATTAGCTCTTCATCTGAGCGTCCATTGGTAAAATCTCTAATTATTCAAATAAATATCACAATAGTGATAGTAGTATTGCTGAAGATTGTTAATATCCTACTGCAACACCTGAAAGTTTCCTTTCCTTGATGTGTCATCCTGTGCATTTTTACAACAATGTACAAGGATTCATCTGTATGCAATCCTTATTAATTTTAATTGAAAGTAAAGCTGTGGTATCTGTGACAGCTCTGAGTCTACTTTTATAAAGACGAAGAACAGGCTTTGCGCTAATGCAGAGAAGTATTAAGAGAAACTGATGTAATTTAATTTTCACGAATGTTAAAGGAAATATGTGTAAGAATGTTCAAGCTGACATAATCTAAGCCAGATGTCTTAGGCAGTCACAAGCAGGAACTGTATACCAGGGTGCACATTTTGTCACTAATTCTAGTGAATTTTAGAATGTAGTCTCTCTGGCTTGCTGACAACTATCTGCTGAGTCCTCATTTGATCTTACTATTCAGTCACAGTTGAAGTTGGGGGACAAAAATCTATTTAAGGAAGCTATTAGGCTTATGTGTTTTGTTGTTTTTTTTCCTCTGGAACATTATGGCTTTTAAATATGTTTTCAATATTTATTAAAACATATTGAAATAATGAAATCATTTTAGAAAGTGTAATGCTAGTGTGACTGCATTTATGTACAAACATACTAGGTAGTGCATCATTTATGTTTTACTGAAATTATGATTATGTAGATATGCTGTTCCAACATTTTATAGCCCACTTGTACCAAAGTTTATGCAAAATAAGTGTATATAATATACAATGACTATTTCAATATGCTAGAACTAAAGAAGATGATTAAACTAACACAATGTTCAAAATGTTTCTGGGATCTTATACATAATTGAGGAGTTCTCTAAGTTTGTGTATAAGAAATGCCAATCTGTATTACAGCACAATATGTGTTAAATGCAAATTAAGCTTTTTTTAGTATTATTTCTGTTATTCTGCCAATTCATGCCTCAGAATACTGCCTGTGTGGAAATGAAATCAACCCAACATGTTTTATTCATTGGGAAGTTGAGAGGTTATATTTGAATTGTGGAAAGCATGTTTTATACTCTTTATTCAGTACTGTAGTTAGTAAAGACTTAGGTATTTCTCACTGTTTTCCTACAAGAATTGAAATTAAATGGATCAAAAATTACAATGTTATCTGAGGTGACAAAGTTCTTTATAAAACAATTTTTTAAAGAAATAATTATTTATTGTAGCCTGGCTTTCAGTAATGTGGACATGTAAAATATTAAAAGTAAATATTGCATGCAGTTGAAAGGCGGGTTTTGAGATCAGCATGGATGGGAAATCATGTTTAGGCAACCTGATATCATTCAATGTAGTGTGACTGACTTGGTGGATGAGGTGAGAGCAGCGTGTGTTGTTTATCTTAACTTTATTAAGGCTTTTGCTGTCTTCATAACATCTTCATAGAAAAGTTGATGAAATACAGGCTAGGTAAGTTGTCAGAGAGCTGAACTGAAAACAATGTCCAAGCCCAAATAACCGTGATAAGTGGCACAAAGTGTAGTGAATGGCTGCGAATGTACTAAAGAACTTGAAGCATCTTTCCTGTGATAGAGGCTTAAAGACAAGAGAACAACATGTTGGTGGGTAAATCAGCTCAGAAAATGGGAATTGGACTTGATTTTTATTCAAGCTCACCAGCTGAGAGAAATAAAATTTGCCCTGAGGAATCAGATGGAAACAATTTAAAATTAAGTGCAAGAAGTCTTTTACATGTGCTTAGATCAATTATTCCATTTGTGCTTTCATAATTTAGTTTGGGTTTTTTAAGTGTAGATGATGAGTAAAGGTCATTTATTAAACTCCACAACATGACTTCGTTGTCTCTTGTAAGAGACCAGAGCAAACATTTCAGTCTTTCTGTTTAAGCTGATAGTGTGGAGATTTAATGACACTAGCTAATTCTGGCTCTGCAATGTGGTTTCAAGAAGACTGGCTGTATGGCTTTGTGGTTTTGTTTCTGTGGTTTGTTCTCTTATGTTTTTTGTTGTTGTTTTACTTTTTTGCCTTACATAAAGTAGTAGCTTTGTTAAGAAAAAGTCAGGAGTATATTTTGCCTGGAGGCTTCAGATTCCAAAGTCCTCTTCTACCATTAAGAAAATTTTCATTTTGGTTTTTCATTTTAATCCAGTATCCTAATCTTTTTTTTTGTTGTTGTTGTTTCCTCTCCTTGTTAAGTGGGAGGGAACTAGGAAGACTAATCATCTTCATTTGTATTTTTCCCATTCTGTTCTTCATAATAGCTTTATTTGACAGCTGTGGAAAAAAATATATTAGTTATAAAACTAGGAGATGAATGATATATCTTCCACAATATAATATGGACTGAGCCAATTGCAGTTTTTTTACACACCATTTTTAGAATTTATTTATTTATTTATTTATTTATTGCTCTTAAGTCAGCAAAGGCCTTAGAGGTTTTTTGAGCTGTGGAAGGGCAAGGGTAATATGACTATGTAATCAATGACCCCTCTTCAGGTGCCTCTGTGAGGCTAGCTTTGTTATTGAGCTTCTTTAGGTTTGGCTGTTATTTTATTCTGAGTCTCTTATGTTGAAGTTGAATATGTGGTGGGGTATGTGTGATGTTACACAGTGTGATGAGAGAAAATCACCTGAAGCTAAAAGCAAACCATCTTTATCACTAAACATCTGAAACTACATTTCAAAAAAACAAAAAAAAAACACCAAGGGTGGCTACATAATAACACTGCAGTGTACAATATCTTAAGGCAACAGAAAAACAGACGTAAATGGGGACTGAAGTAGTTGTTGTTTGACTTTGTTTTCTTCTGGACAAATGGGCCTAGTGTCATGTTTTCTTCAGTCTGTGAGCTCTGTTGTGTCTGGGAAGCTATTTCTTCTAATTGGACTTATTTTCCAGTTGTATAAAACTCTATATCTGCATTGTGGATAGAGTGCATTAAGTTATTCCCTGTGGTGCACTGCTGGAAACTATTCTTTGCTGCAACATCCTTTGTCCTGATTTCTTCTCCCCACTGTGTTCCCACACGCTATCATAGCTTTGTGCTGCAGCAGACAAGTATCTCTTTTTCCAGTGACACATCTTAGAACATCAGAAATTGACATATTCTCTTTTGTCTTCTTAGTACATGTTCAGTGGCAAACAGCTCTGCTTGATTGCATGAGCATTTCAAAGTGTAGACCAGGAAGATTGGCTGGAAAAGTTAGACATATTTAGGCAGGCTGTGTTGTTTGCTTCTTTGAAGAGAATAGGGGTATTTTGAGAAGACTGAACGAAAAATAAATGGTGCCAAATATTGGTCTGCTCAGAAAAGAGGAGTATGCAATTCTTAAAGGAGCTTTCTTTGAGGATGAAAAACACTTTCTCAGTTCTAACGTTTTCGTAAGACACAAAGAAATCCCAAAGCTGGTAAACTTAAGTATGACATCTGTCTTGGAAGTGTGCTTAAAATATTATATATATAAATAATGAGGTTTTTAAATTATAATTTTCCTAGTTTGTAGGGACTGCTTTAATTTACATTAATTTTTCTCTCAGTAAAATGCAGGGCTATCTGACTGTGTAACAGTAATCTAGGTATTGAATAATACTGCATGCTAAATTTCAGTGGCCAGCCATTATCTGTGAAGAAGGTAAGTTAGTTGTCTTTCAGCCTCTAATGTTATCAAGGTCTTTCTCTTTCTGGTTTGTTTTTCTTTTCCAGTCTCTCCCACTCAGGCAGTTCCTTCCTTCAGCTTTGTGCAGAGCTGCCTTCTGCAGTCTACCATCTGCTGTTACTGAATGATGGTTCCTTGTTGCTCACTCTAGGCAGCTGCTACTTTCTCTGTGCTGTAGAATAAGCCTAACAGAGTTTATAATCTTAATCGTGGTTCTTCTTTCCATTGTGATGGCACAATGTCCTTCTAGTGAGATATATCCCACCAGTTATGGTATAGATGTAGGATACTGTGTTGAGATTTGTCATTGTCCACGTGTTATGTGTAGAGAAGTAAGGAAAAATCAGTCAGAACTGGTAATTGTTAGAAAGACTAATGTACAATGTAATTATTTTGTTTACCTCTCTGTACTTTTTCCTTTGCTGCTGTAGCTGCTCCTTGACATATTCTGAAAGTAGATTGTACCACTGAACATCGCTGCTTTATAATAAACCAGTAACCACCACTCAGCTGCTGGAGTTATAGTTAGTGTCTGTGATCTCCCACTAGAATCCTTATGTCCTCTCTCCCTTTCCATGGGAAACCTACTAGGACTTGCAATGTGCTCTTAAGGTCAATCAAATAGGGCTGTTTGGTAGGGGTGTGAGAATGAGATAGTCTTTAATTGCTGACAGACTTTATAAAAATGTCTTGTACCTGCTACTTGTGTATCACGTGCTTCTGCTGATCTAAGCGTCCAGTATGTTTTTCTCTTTGAAGCAGATGTTCAGATCTACATGGATCCAGAAACCGTTAAATAAAATTGGCATTGTAGCTAACACTAAGGTAACAGGGTCTACTTAATATTTAAGATTGGCAGTGCAAACTCATGCTCATCAAAGTTTGTAGGCAAAAATCACTTATGTATTCCTCCTGATTTACTGCTGATCAGTTTAGCAATTTTTAAGTGTTTCTGTTGACATTGTGTGGTATGCTTATCATCAGTATTCTGGTAAGAACTGGTGTTTCATTTTGTTTGTGAACTCTGAATACCCTTGTTTGATATACCCTTTTAGAGAATTTGATTAGTTTGTGGTATTTTCCTTCCATAGAGAATTATCTGTCAACACTAGAAAAACTAGCAAACAGGCTTCCACATGTAATAGCTTCATAGCATATGTTGCATGCTTATAGATCTAAGTCTGAAGCAGAAAGATGGTCTTACCTATCTATTCACAGATGCTGAACCCAAATTGTTCAAGCCTAATTACTGTCTATTTACACTCCAATCTTTTCCATCTCTTTTCTTTTTGCAACTGCTAGAATTTTGGATTATTATTTTTAAAGGTAAAAGGAGTGGTCTTGAGTATTGTTGTTTTTTGTTGTTTGTTTTTGTGACATAAAGGAGGGAAAAGATTGATATAGCTAGCAGTTAAAAGGATTAGATTTTATCTTCTTGCACTTGATCTGCACAAAATAGAGAATGTCTTTCTGATTTGGATGTATTTTACCCAGTCTTTAGATTGGAGCAAAAGTTTCTGAAGATATTTGGCAACAAAGAAAGAAAATCTGTCTGTAACTACAGTAGATCAGGATTTGCAAGTATTTCACGAGCTGACTGGCCATAAAATTCAAGATGAAATTGATAACTAAATAAAATTTATAAAGAACAATTGAAAAAGATGCTTAAAACTGGTATACCTCTAAAGCGTTCATATTGCATTATTACTGTCATAAGAAAGTAAAGAAAAACTCTCAAAATGAAATGAGGTGTTCTGAACTGTCCTGTCTTCTCCTCAGTGGCTATAGTTGGATAGAGAGTGTATATTAGCATCATAAACGTTTTTATTTCAAATTCAAAGAGCCTAATAAAAGATCAACACATGTTTTAATCTTCTACATTTCTGGAGTTTCATGCCTGTTTTGTTGAAGCATTATTAATTGATAGAAAGCAATATGAAATACATTGTTTCCTTTATTACATCAGGTTTGTGCGTCAAATGTACATTAAAAACAAAGCCTTATTTTGGGCTTTGGGCACTGTTCCTTCACTTTTTGGGCTGATGGGGGGATCCTTTTTTTTTATTCACTACTACAGCCAATGTTTCTCTGAACATCTAAGAAAACCTGCAAACTGGCACAGAGAAAAAATGATACAGGAATCAAATATATGCTTTCTATACCCCTTCCCTATTAGGCAGAGTAGAATTTTCTATTCACCCAGTTCTAGTTTTGACTGTGCATTGAGTAGGTTTATGTCATCAGTAGTCATGACTTCAGTCTCTCTGTGGTAAGGGGGTCTCATTCCTGCACTGGATAGGCCACAGGATAATTAAGCTAGTTAATAAAGCAGATCTGAGTTTTTTCTCTAAAGAATCTATGAATAACTATAGACAATATGAATGATGTTCACTGGAAATAGCCAGCTCTCTATAATTTACAGTTCAAGAAGCAGTATGGCAGAGGAGAGCTCCTTTTTAGGTAACTGGCCATTTTGCAACAGTTAAAAATGACATAAGTGTCTGAGACTTGATGTTTAAAGATGACATCTTATGGTAGGAAATACTAATTTAAAGGGAAGAAAATATGAATTCCACTTCCCACTCTGGGTACCTGAATTATGTCTTGCATCCCAAAAGGTCAACCTGATGCAGAAAATTTCCCTTTAGTTCTCTCAAGAAAAGCTCCAGGTCCAAATAGAAGTACTATTTATTCATCTTTAAAACAGAAACTATTTGAAAAAAAAATAATATTCAAATGGGCAGTTGATAACTGTGAATTTAAACTTGTTAAAATTAATCATCAGCTTGGAGCCTGAATGCTGTCTGTAGTGTTGGGGCACTTTGAACATCTCTTGCACTCTGCCTACTGGATTCATTCCTTTGAGGAATTCCTGCCGGGAGCAGAATGTGACACAGACATCACACAATCTCTTCAGTGAAGCATCTGATGCTGGTTTAGGTGCTTGTGTGTGTGCATTGACTATGCACAAGTTTGTGTAGTATCTGTGGCCTGTGTTGCATTGTGCTTTAAAGATGTTACCTGAAAGTCTATTTTTGTTCTAAATGATGAGCTTCTTAAGTACACTACATTTATCTATGCCTCTTAAATTGTGATAAAATTTAGAACGTGTCTATGATTTGTGTATAGGCATTCTATGTGCATATTTTTATAACTCTGTGAATAACGAAGGCTTTTTGCATGCTGATTTTCAGCTGTTTCATTGTTTTTTTCAAAAGCATTTTCTTGCTGTCACAAATTGCAAGTTGCTTCATGAGGTATCGCTGAGTTCTTTTTAGCAGGATCCCTTTTGTGGAAATAAACTACTCAGCTCCAAATGCCAGACTCTGTGTTAAAAATCTAAGGGATTACTAACTTTTAGCCTATTAGCTCTATGTAGTATAAAAGAGAATAATGAGGATCTAAGTCAACATAGGAGGTTCCACAGCCATTAACTCATCTATTCTCCTTATGCTTACATTTTTTTTCCATGTATCCCTGTTGCAGAAGGCAGCAAATACCACTGATTGCATTGAATAAAGATGCAAATACAACTGTATAGATTTTCAAATGTGATGAAATTGGGCTGGAATCTGTACAAAATCAATAGAATTTAAACCATTGATTGAAAGGATTACACAGGTTAGTAACTAATTGGTTGCCTTGAACAAGCAGTAAATTTAATATGGTTTTAAAGCGAGTTGTGAGTCACTAACTCACAATGTCAGAGGACAGCTGTATCATGACCATCTAAGCTCGTTAATTAAATGGCATACAGGTTAATTGCAGACTGGATACTGGAGTTTAAAGGATTGAAAGAAGTCAGCTGAATAGCGTTCTTTATCTGTGGATGAGGAGAAAGTCATTTTTTAAAAAGCTTTAACAATGTACAATAACTGCAAATTCAGTTTTGTTTGAAGTCTTATTTTAAGGTTATAATAATCCAATAAGTTTATAAATTGAAAGTATTATGTAAGACTAGTGTCAACTGTCACCAAATACATCTGAAGATTATCTCAGTCTGTGCCTCAGAGTTTTCACATTGCTTTGGTTTAACATCCAGCCATGTCAAATTATGCTTTTCAGGATGCAAAACTGATTAATTTCATGTGAAAGGTTAATGTATACATTCAACCCATCATATCAGTCTGTCTCCATGAATCAATTTTATCATGGCTCAGTGGCTTTGATTAGTGTTTATTGGAACTGAGAGTAAGCCAAGTTAATGATGGTTCTTCATACAGATTATAGTTTTATAGCTTATTGCCACCTAGAACTCACTTCAGCAGAATACTCAGATGTGCATAAGTGCTGTGCTGAATGAAAATTATATCAACAGCATGTGCACTTGGAAAACAATAACAACAGTACTGCTGTAAGAGACGTGAAGTTGCATACATTATTTCTCCTTCTTGAGGAAAGGATGGCAGGAAGCAAACCATACAAGGCAGATGTTATTCCTGTTGCTGCATTAATTACTCAGTTCACCTGATAGTAAGGGTAACTATGAGGTCTTAAGCAGAATGGAAACATGGTGTGACAGAAGTGATGTAGTATGCTTTTTCCATGGGGATTTAAGCAGAAAGAATAAGAGTTTTCATAAGTAGTTTGTGTACAGCGATTTGAAGTCCAGTTGAGTAAGTAGTCATGATAATGATTTGATGATGAAAAAAATAATTGGAAGGTGCTTTGTATGTTTCCATACTTTTTTTTCTCCTCTGGCATTCTGCTGCTCAGGGTACAACCAGAGGGCACCAATTTGAATTCTAGAAGGGAGTGAGAAATAAATCACCAGTATAATTACTTTAATCTAAATTTTGAATTGAAAGCTGAAGTTGCTGATGTTTTTGTGTGCTTCACTATTTCTAAGGCTGTTAAAAACAAAGCCTCTTGATTTGATGCAATAATAGTTATTATGTTTGTGATTTTATGGCGTTTTGTAGGTTGCTTTTGTTGATTATTTTGTTTCGTTTTGTTTGCAGGTTTATTTCCTGCAGTGCTGAACTTGGCTACTAGTGCTCTCATCACAACCAATGCTACCTGTGGGGAAAAGGGTCGGGAAATGTACTGCAAACTTGTTGAACATGTTCCTGGACAGCCTGCAAGAAATCCTCAGTGCCGTATTTGTGATCAAAGGAGTAGGGTTCCACATCGTAAGTGTGCACTGTTTTCATTTATTTCTCTTAAGTGCGTGTTTTTTGTTTTGTTTTTGTTTTTCCACAATGGTTTCAAATACTCATCAGATTAAGCTGTTTGTCATTAGCCTAATTACTATAAAATGTCTATCTCATTCTTGTCTCATGCTTGTCTCTTATACTAGTATTTTAAAATCTGTTTTGTGTACTCTGAATCTTTTAAGTGAAGCACTGGAATTCAAAATTAGGAAAACTAAGTGTCTTTAAGTGTCTACAGGTATTTTTGAATTCTTCTGCTATATACTGACCATTAAAGAAAAAGAGATTACTGTTTTCTGTATACCTGTGTGCCAAATTTGAAATTTTAGCCTGCAGTTTCCAATTGGACAGTTTATCACTGGGGTCAGGGTCTCAGATGGATTTTTCTAGCTCTCATTTAAAGCTAAGATTTGTGAATGTGATCAGAACTGTAAGAATTGTCTAAATGTTACACCTGGGTATTTTTTGTTTGTTTTCTTGTTAAAAAAATAAAATTTGCTATTAACACCACTTGTAACACAAAAAGTGTAACTTTAATGGGTTGGTGCTCACTGATGCCATTGAATAATTTGGTTTTTAAATTTCACATTTTTTTACATTTCCAATTTTGCAGGCTTATGCTTTTGCTTCTTCAAAACCCTTTAATTTTATCTTTAAACATGTTTAGGCATTCTGTCTTTCCTTAATGAGATAAGGCTCCTGTCCTCCACAGGTGGTTGATGTAGCAAGGAAATAGAGACGCAAAAAGTATCTATCATCTGGCTGGCTGATTTAAATATTAATTAGAATAACAAGTAAATTAATCAGTTTATGAATAAATTCTTTGAAAGACTTGGAAGAGCTAATAATGAAATGTATTCCAGTTTTATACACTGTAAGCCTGTCAGTTGAGAAATCTGTCCATATGAGATGGGTAAGATTTTTCGGACCTAGTTATATTCTTGCAGACAGAACCTGCTCACCTGTTGTATTTGATTATCTTTGGGTTATTTTTAACCACAGTGTGTAGGCTTGCTCTAGGTAATTAAGGAGTTCAAAATACATCATGTTCTTTTCTCGAGGTTTTGATATTCTCCAGTTCATACAGGTGAGAATCATGGTTTGGACACAAAAAATAACCTGAACTAGTGTTGTATTTTTCTCAGCCTAAGTAACATAAAAATATTTTATAAGACAACTTCAGTAACTTAGGAAGTCTAAAAATCTGAGATTAATTCTCTTCTGTAAATTAGCTTTTAGCCAAATTACTTGGGATTTTCTTGGGACGCTGCAGCACAGTCCGGGGACATGAAAAACTGCATCTTGGACTTTGATATGAATGGTTTATAAATCTTTGAGTCATCTCTGTAGACATATATATATAAGACAATTTCCCAATTGGGAAATATATTATGTAACTAAGATGATATGATTTATAAGTTCTGGTTTCTAAAGTTACTCTCATGTGTGCTTAAAAATACAAGTCCCATTATTACTCTAATTTCTGCTTTCTTTGCATAATGTATCTCCAGATCCTGATTTGTTGTTTGTTACAGCATTAGAGACTTCAGTACTTGAAACTTCAGAGGAATGTGTAAAAGTGATCACACCATGTGATTTAGAAACTTGTTTCGTACAGAATCAGGAGAGCTTTCAATTTTATTTAAGCAGTCTTTGTGATTCTAACCAAGATCAATGAACTAATATTAGATTAGCATTCCAGTAATAAGCATTAGAGCTGTGCTACAAGAGAAAAAGTAGTTTCCTGTTTTATTTTAATACGCTGCCTTATTTGTTCTGTGAATGTATTTTAATCTAGAATTTAAGTCTAAAACCATTTAAACCTTTGGATGATTCTTCAATATAATGACATATTTCTGCTGCTCTAACAGAACGACATCCAATTACAAATGCAATTGATGGCAAGAACACTTGGTGGCAAAGTCCTAGTATCCAGAATGGAATTGAATATCATTACGTGACTATTACACTGGACCTCCAACAGGTAAACTTATTCTGTTTGCTTATTTCTGCCAGTAATTTCTAGTTTACACAGATATTTACTTGTTTTTACTTTCCTTTCTGCTCTGTGTTTCTTTCATATTATGAAGATGCTCTTGGCTTCACATATAGTTCTTTCTCATTTATATGGGCAATGCTGACTGTCTTGATATATGTAACATGATAAATCACATTAAAAATAATTAGTAAATTTTTTGGAAGTCATGTTAAAAGTATTTTAAATATAGCTTTCTCATTTTCAGCGTGACATAGTTTGGCCCTATAAAGTGAATTAAAAGAGGAATATTCGTGAGCAAAATTTGGTTTTGATGAATGTTGTTTATTGTTTAAGTAACATAGAGTAATATAGTGCTATGCGTTTAACAGTACTTCAGCTGTACCAAGAGTATACATGCATGTGGTAGAGTATTTTAAGAGACAGTTTGGAAAGTAAAGGGGAGAAGTTTAAGAGGTCTTTAAATTACCTTTTATCACTGAACCCTTACTTGACATCTGCAACCAACAGAATGAAGTTATTTGATACTTACAAAATGCTATATAGATTCCAGGGATTTATAAAGTGGATTTGAAGGCTAAAGGAAAATTATATATATATATATATATATATATATATACACACATATATATATAATTTTATTTTTTTTTCCCCACTTAAATTCTTTTCTGCTTGTAACTGACCCATATTTGTCTGCAACTTTAACAAGATACTGAACGTGTACTCTATTTTCCAGGTTTTAAGAGAAAAGGGGGAGGTCCTTTCCAGCTGTCCCTTCCTCTCTTATCTGTTCATTGAGATCAGTTTTCTGTTTTGATTTATTAGTAGTAGTTTCCCAGTTGCAAAGAGAATAATAGCTGGTTACTAAGGAAGCTTGAATAAAGTGTGGCTTGGTAGCAAAATTAAATCAGAGGTGTTGTACAGTTTGTGGGCATGCAGACAATGTTTTATTGCAAGAGATGATAGTCTTAACTTAGTTTGGAACTCAGAACTTCGGCAAGATTTAATGAAGAGCATAGTACTCAAATTTCTAGTTTTGCCTTTTATTTCTTGAAAACAAACTGTCATGCAAGTGATCTGATGGTAAAAGTTTTAATGAGTAGCTTGAATCTGGGGCAGTAAAGCATTTGAAGGTCTCTTTACTACTTCATTTGAATCCTTAAAGAATTGTTTGCTTTCTGGCTTTGGAGCACTTGTAGACCTTCTCTTTTTATAATAACGTGTCCTTGGCCTTCTATCCATAAAAGTATTTAATGCTCATTTCTGCTTCAGTCAGCAGAACTAAACTTTTATATGGAAGTTTAATTTTTAAACATCTGTAAATCAGGAAGTTATGTTAAAAATGTCTTTCAGGCTTTCAGAGTTAAGTTTTCCCACATTGCAAGTGTTTGGGCTTCTTGGCTCTGATCTGTTAATACGGAAGTAGATCTATCATTAGAACTGTGTTAGCATCTTTGTTTTTTGGCAGTGTAGTGGTTCTTATGTAGTTCTTTGGTCAGATTTGCTGAACTGGAGTTTTACTCGTGTGGTTTGTTTGCTTGTTGTCTTGTTCCTGCTGTGTTAATATCTAGATGATTTTAATAAATATGGAACACTGTACATCCTAAGAATTAGTTACTTTCTAGTATACTCAAAGCTTGCAATTACAGCATCAGTGGCATGTTGAAGGAAAAGTACAAAATGTTCTAATATATTGAAAAGCTTCTTTGTCTGTTGTATGGCAGCAGTCTGAGAATATTGCACTGTCTTTTGTGGTTTTGCTGTATTTTGTGTGGTTGTTCTTAAGTAAGACGAGGCTAAAGTATGAGCTTGTATTCATTATTTTTCCCCTTTACTCTCTTGCTTATTGTTCCAAGCAAGCTTGGTGGTCCTTTTACAGGACTATTACTGATGCCTTCTATTAAACCCATTGTGTTGCATTTACTGTAATTTGAGAGGAACAGTGCTGAAGTTCCTGGGTTGGTCAAAAAAGGTGAGATAAGGCTGAGATAAGACACTGCTTTATGGCACCCTCTTTCTGGTGTGAGTAGCCCATGTAGTTAGGCAGGTGTGTTTACTTAGATTTTACCTTCTTATATTGTTTCAGTTGTCCCTGGCTTGTTGTAAGATTTCAAGTGAGCTGCGATATTGCCAACATGTCTCAGGATAGCAGATAGAGTCCCTTCTAGCACCCTCTAGTCTGTCTGTGCTATCCTGTGGCTTATTATGGGCAGGCTCACTGTTATCATTCTTCCCCCCACAAACTTAAATAAGTGTCCTGCCAATGAGCATTGATAGCTTTTTCCCAAAGACCCTCATCCACCTATAAGAGAGGTGAAATCTGTCCGGTGACTGCAAGCCCGTTGGCTGTTTCATTGTCAAAAACACCAAAGTTTTGGTAGTGTCATTAGTGTCAAAGCCAAGTGTTTATAGATTGGATCCTTCTACTTCTTACAGTGTCCTTACAGGAAGTAGAGATGTACAGATGATCTGTGCCCTCGATTCCTTCAGCAGGCATCCCAAGGCTTTAAAGTTCATTTGATAATTATTGAACCAAATGTAGCTGCTTTATTACCACATCATATGGAAAAGTATTAAGAGATAAACGTGTTCATAATGGTCTTCGTAGGGTCTGTTGTTTGGTTTTATGAATGGTGGGTTCTTGTGTATGATGGGTTCTGTAATCCAGCACTTTGACAAAGTGCTTCAAAATTCTTAGTTTATTTTTTTAAATTGTTTTTAGATATTGAATTTTTGGTTGTGTATAAGCATACTGTACCTAACGTGTGCTGCTATGCTGAGAACCACCATATGTACTACGCAGTGTTGACCTATAATAGGAATATTTGGGTGTAAATTGACACCAACTGATGGAAAAAATATGGACATTGATGTTTCAGTTATTCTTTGTTAGCAAATAGTGACTCATGGGGAAAAACGGAAGCAGATTTCAGAGAGGACTTGTTTTCATTTACTGCTGGGGACCTAGCTCACTTGCCAGGACTTTGAACTAATTCTGTTCTGAATCATGGGCTGAATGTCTGTTAGCAGCTTAAAATGAAGCACTTATGTTTATAATCTTTTTTCTTTTTTTTTTTTTCTCTTTTTTTTTTTGGTGTGTGTGTGAAAAGAATCCCATTTGTGAGAGCATCAAGATATATTTACAATGTCAATCAACGCTTACTAAATGAGGGCATTTAGACTGACCTCAAAAGCATGCTGCTTGTCTGAGCTAAAAAGCTAGTGTGGATGTACCACTGTAAGTTCTGTGTGAACAGAGTCCAGATTTTAAGTTCAGTCTATCAGAATCAACATGCACCAAATTTCCCCAAGTTTTAAAGCAATACAGCTAACCTGCATTATGGGAAGAGGGAAGTATGAGAGGAGAAAGCTTCTGTGAAGATACATTGCTGTGGAACCTTGCTTGTCATCTGCTCCTTAGCTTTGCCAGTATAACTGCTGTGTTGATAGCTGTTCAAAGGAAATGCTATTTTTACCTGTCAGCTCCCCTGATGCAAGATATTAGCCAGATTTCTTGGAGGAGCACAGCTCTGTTTCAGAGTACGTCACTGTCACACAGCAGCAGAGGTCACGTGCTTGTTTGCCATGGATAACTTCAGGCAAACATGACAAGCTCTGTCTTGTATAACTGCAATGAAGAGGTTGCCCAGATGAGTGGCTAGATTAAGGATGCCCATTTCTGATGTCTTTAAAGTAATACATGTTTCTAATGAAAGATTACATGAGCAAATTCTTATTTTCATCTTCACTTCTGTGCTCGCTTCTAGCCCACTTCCCTCTCCTTCCTAGTATTCTACTGTAAAGGGTTACAAAAAGATGGCTGTAAGAGGATTGGCTTGGGGTACTTGAGTAGTCTCAAAAGTAGTGCTGCCTTCTTTCAGTAATCTTGAAGGAGGAATAACAAAGTTTTGAAGTCTTGACTACTTCAAGGTTGGGGCGTGGTTTTGAATTCTGGAACCACATTCCTACAGTCTGGCAAAAACTGGTGAAATGCTCAGTATAGAATTCTGTGCAGTTGAGCATCATGATTAAAACCAGTTAAACTCATCCTTTAGTGAACAGCTGCAGTCACTTTTGCAGACACAGTGAATTGCAAGGCACACTGGATGATATGGTGTTTCAGTTCCCTTGATGCAAAACTTCAGCCAGATCTTTTAATGTGGATGAATAGATGAGTTTATTTTAACTAAGCCAACAGATCTCAGTGGCTGAGGAATCAGACCAGTTAGTGCAATACCACCAGATTAAAGTAGCCTTTACACATTGTGTATAAATCCTATACACAATGGTATGGGGAATATGTGTATCACTAGGAGATGGAGATCTTTGTTATTCTCTGCTGTGGAAGATCAAATATATATTTTGGGTTGTAGAGGGGAGTTATAGCTAACTTTCCATTAAGAACTAATGATATCAAGTATCAGAATAGCTAAAAGAATAAACAAAGTTAATAATTATCTTTTTATATATGAAGGTTACAAGGAAGATGGAGACAGGACAGTGATTTTAAAATGGAAGTGTACTCTCCCCAGATAAGGAAAATTAAAGCACCACTTAATTCTGTATTAAATTTGCATACGCATCCAAAGATTTTTGCATAGGTTTTCAGTTAGAATTTTCTCTTTCTCTTTTACTACAGTTATGTGCCTTAATTGTCCCCAAGCCAAAATGTAATTTAATAGAAATGTAAGTTGATATAAGTTTTGACATCTTACCAACAAATGTCTGTCTGTTTTGCTCATTTTCTCAAAAAAAAAAATATTTGTCTAAGGAGAGAAGAGCAAACAGAAGCAAAGCCTGCTCAGACAACAATAGTGCAGTTTCATGGCTATGATTTTTCCTTCATCTCTCTCTAAACAGACTAAACATTCCCATTTCCCCTGGTCTGGCACTAGGCACTGAACTAGATCAATACCTTGTTACTGAAAACTACTTTTGACTTTTTTGGTTTTTTTTGGGTTTTTTTTTGTTACTTTATTTTATTTATTTATTTATTTTTGTGGGGTTGGCTTTCTGGCAGGTTAATTTCCTAGTTTTGCTCCTTCTGTGAGGATTTGATGCTAGGAGGTGGGAGGGCCACAAATTTCTGAGGTGGTGGGGTAGCAGTTCTGTTTTGCTGGAGTAGATGTCACTCTGCTGGCCTCAGCTGATGATAAAGCTTGGATGTGTAAAATACTGATCTGTACACCTACTGATCTGTAGGAGTGATGGGTGGTGAGGAAACATTATTTTCACCTGCAGTCCATGCCTGCAAAATGGAGGTGTAATCCCACATTTAGCATTTGTATTTCACATTTCTGGCACGAGTTGTTCTATTTTAAAGTAATGTAAATGTTTGAGGATACAAAGCATTTAAATACTCATCTTAATAACTACAAAGAAGTCATGAGCCCAGTTCCCTGGCTTAATCATTCCTATCCAGTGGTACTGGACAGTTGAAGTTAGAGTCCTAAGAAAAAAAAGATGCAGCTAGAACTGTGGAAATGAGTATGTGAAACCAATAGAGAAGAATGACATCTGTTCCATTTCATTGAAGTCCCTATCCAATTTTTATGCTTATAACTCTGTTAGTTGTGAAACTGATTTATTTTTTAGTAACTCCTTTCATTTCTTAGTCCTATAATTAGTTGGTAATGCAATAATCTGGTGTCTATAGAATGAAATAAATTGTACTTTACCCTCCAGGTATTCTTTTTAACCAAAGCAAAGCTAATGAATTTTAATATAGTTTATAATTAAATAATTTTGGGGGAAAAAAGTACAGAAAGGAAAAAATGCATAAAAATATCAGTGATGATGTGTAGCAAGCATACCTAGAAAACTTAATTATTAGTAACTGTAAAAACAAACTTACCTGCAGTAAATATTTTGACATTGCTGTAAATGTTCTTAAGAACTACTTGGTTTGTACGAGTTTGGAAGTGTACTTTACATTGTGTCATTTTCCACCAGGTGTTTTAGGAAGCAGAGAATACACCTGAGCAGAGTACATGTTCTAGTTGTGTAGCATCTTAGTGACAGATGTCACTGAGGCTGAAGTTATTGTCTCAAATTAAAGAATTTACATATTCACATCACTTAACACAGAAGTCTAAAGGAAAACAAGTGACACAAACAAAAAGCACATTCTTAGATACAAGAATACAACAGTTGTTGTTTTATTGATACCAAACCTAATATTAAAATATTAAGACATTAAATATTATAATATTTATTATTACTATATTAAATATTATAATAAATACTTAAAATGTAAAGATTTGGTGCTTTTGTGACCAGTTAGGAATTCAACAATAGAGTTTAGCTGTTTATATTTCAAAATTTATTTTTTGCTGAACTCTGAAATGGAGCCGGAAACTAGGTGGTAATATATCTTTGTTCGGTTAGTGGGACACTTGGTCACTGTGAAATGCAGCTAAAAAGAGAACAGCTCATTGAAGGAAATGAGAATAGCTTTTTACCTGTAATACTCTTTTCACTACAAAAAGCAGGCAAGACATCAGTTCCTGTAGCAATTCAATGCTAAAACACTTTTATTTCTTAAGTAGAAGAATAGTCTTTTCTGCCCTTCCCTTCTGGTGTTTAGGTTTGAGGACTAAAAGTTTGATTCTTGCCATTTCCATCTATTTTCCTTTCTTCACCATGGTGTCTCTCCGTGGAAATAAGTGATTAGCCTTAGGAAATGAAGTGAAAGGGAATTGCTTTCTGCTTTTATTTAAAAGTGCTATGAAAAGAGATGACTGACTTTTAGCCTTCAATTCTGGCATACAGTAGCTCAATGATGAGCAGAAAATATGGTCAACAGGAAGCAGATATTCTTTTTCAGGCCTTCACAAACAACTGAATAATGAGTAATGGAGAACACCAACAGAGAAAATTACAAAGAACAAAGCTGACATTGCCAGCAACTTTACAGGTACTTACACTTTCTGTTTGGTTTAATACATCTCAGATGTTCAATTGCTGGACAACTTGAGAACATTACAATTTGACATTTTATAAAGTGCACTGTTCTAATAGCATTTGTTTTTAAAATGACATATTACAATCATCATTTACATATGAGCAAATGTGGTGAGGGTATTAATAAAGAGGATTTATTTTTCTCAAGAACAACATATTTTTAAAGGAACCTGAGTCTCCCTAGTAGTTATATCACAGAATCATAGGGGTTGGAAGGGACCTCCAGAGATCATCAAGTCCAACCTCCTTCCAAAGCAGGTTCCCTACATCAGGTTACATGAATAGGCAGCCAGGTGAGTCTTGAATATCTCCAGAGAAGGAGACTCCACAACCCCTCTGCACAGCCTGGTCCAGTGCTCTGTTACCCTCACCTTAAAGTTCTTTTGCACATTTGTGCAGAACTTCCTATGTTCCAGTTTCTGCTCATTTCCCCTTGTCCTGTTGATGTTATGAAGGGAAAGGGGAAAGCCAATATTGCTCAAAGCAGAGGAATTTTTAAACTGTTTTAAAATACTCAATGAAAGTAACAGTTTTGTAGCTATTAACTGAATGGGACTGACTCAATTTTTCTCCAGTAAGAAAATGTGTAAATTTCTGAAGCTGAGTTTTGTTTGGAGGTGGCTGTCCTTTTTACCTTCAGAAGATATGCTGCAGTGTGGTAGGATTCTCAGGTTTTTCCAACAGTGTTCTGTGATCATTCTGCTTTTAGGATAGCATTCTTAGTGGGTGTTTTTTTGCTTGTTTGTTTTTTCTGGGGTACATGATGCTCTGCTAGATATTAACTGGAACTGTTTGCAACTGTTATGGGGAAAAAAAGATCTCTGTGATGTTTGTATCAGGTGTATGCATCTTTCAGCCCAAATTCCCCACCTGGTAGCAATGTTTCTGTTGGAAGGAGCTCTGATGAACAGGAGAGACACTGTCATTAGAAGGCAAACTGCAGCATGGCATGGAGCTGTTTGGCTTTCTAAATTGTTATTGGCCGAATCCTAGACAATTTTTATTCTGCTATGCCAACATTTTCAATTACAGTATTTCTAACTGAGAATGTTTGAAACCATCGCTGTCTTTCAGGACAGTGATAGAAAAAGATTAATGTTAGATGTTGGTCTGAGAAACGTGTAGAGTCACTCCACTTCTAAATCAGGCTTTCTTTCTAAGTTGGATGCCAGGCTAAAATAAGACAGTTATTTCTAAGTAGCCAATCATTTGATAATTGTTGCAGCAAAAGTATATGTTATAAATAAAAATAAAACACATCAAAACTATAATCTATAGCAGCATATGTAAACGGAAATATGACTGGCTACATAGAATCAGAAGTAATTGATGCGGTCACTTGAAAACAATAACTGTTTCTCTAATTCATAAAGTCTCCATTTCAGCTCATTAGCAGAAGTAGTTATATTTTGTTGGTGTTTCTCATCTAAAGCCTGTAGAAGGATAAGTTATTCCAAAATGGAAGACTATAACAATTGTGATTGCTGGTCATTCTAGGTACTATTTAACTTGGTAGTCTGACAAAAGCAAGGCTGTGGCTCTGTGTCTCCATGTTCAGACTACCCCAAAGCAGAGAAGGAGACAGATAGCTAGTCACATTAAATAGTTCTTTTTATCTTCTTTTACTTCTGTCTTGCACTTACTCCTACAAACTAACTTGATTTTACCCTTCCCCTACCACTGGTCCCTCCCCTAACCATTACATTGGGAGTCTCAACCATTTATACTTTAAATCATCCCACATTAAGTTAGACACAGTCCAAATATATATATTCTTTCCCATGCGTCTCTCAGTGAGTTGCACAACCCTGTAGCCAATACACCTTGTTAGTCTGTAAGATATTCCATATTTGGTTGACATGTCTAAATGGATTTTGCACTGGGACAGTAGGTGTTTGCAGTACTTTGTCATCCCTAACAGCACTTGTAAATGATAGGTCAAATAATCCCATAAATGTTTAGGGCCACAGGTTTTGTCAATTATTTATGACACAGTCAGAGGAAAAAAAAGCCTTGCCCAAATTATGTACACTTCTCAATAAAGGGTACGTTTATTTGATCTCTGAATTGTAATAATATTCAAACATATAGATATGGTAAAGAAGTAGACACATTTTGCTCCATATTGCTAATGGAAGCTTCCTCTAGAGGCATTACTATCCTCTGTTTGAAAAAGGAAATGGAAATAAATGGAAATACTGAAATTAATTTATAGAATTGTATGGTACTGTATCATTTTTCTGGTGTTTTTCTGACCTATATGAAAAGTTTCTAACTGAAGGATCTATTTTTTAATTATTAGTGCAGGTGGGAATCAGGCATAATGAGAGTTCCTGCTTCACTAGCTAACCTTATGCAGACTAATGATTCACTTCAGCTTTATCTGGATAATATTAGTGTAGCAGATTACCTGGAGTAGCAGGATGCAGTTTTCTATGTCTTATGAGGCATTCATAAGAAGACATGATGCTATAATTTATGGAACTGTACTGAGCACAGATTGTGAAGTAGATCTTAGTGCTGAGACAGTCACTGCTGAAAATGAGGCCCAAGACTCATTCTGTTTCTCTTCTGAAGGACTATGTTGTCTATTATTTGGGAATAGCTTAAAGGATTATTTATTTCTCTCTCACTCTAGTAATTACACTGTGGTCATGTAAGCAGAGTAAGTAGGAGAAAAAAGCGCTAGTTGTAGTCTTGCACCTGTGTTAATGCACTATTACTGCCACTGGGCAGCTCGGTATTACTCCATTATCACATTTGTATCAACAGACTTTGATCTTCAGGTTACTTTCCACTGGACTTGCACAAAGCCAGATGTGCTCTCAGACTGGACAGAGAGGTTATTTGAGAAGTGTCTTCTTATGGATGCTATTTAAAAAGTAAAATATACATCCTCCATGAATTTGCTTCCTATGTTTTCTTCAATCCAGTATTAAGTGAAAAACAACAAGAATATAATCCAGAGCATGTTTCTGATGTTTGCTCATCCTTGCTTAACTGTAAATAACAGTATACCTGTGTTTTACAAGTCTGAACTTCAATTCCAGCTCTGTTTTCCCTGTGCAAGAAGTCATTTTGTTTTATACAACAGAGCATCTCTCTTTTACTTCTTCAGAAGAAATGGTGAATACCACAAATCACTGGGTGTAGATTGCAGATTCTGAATCAGATCAAAAACTGTAACAGGCGAGGATAAAAAAAAAAACACAAAAAACCCGAGGATAAAAACAACCCTTCATATGTACTATTGTATTTAAATTAATGAGCTTTTATCCTTGTCAAGCTTAGATAAAGAATAATGATTTCCCCTCCACTATGACCTGCACTTTACTATTTCATTTCCACTGTTTGTTTTTTTTTTAATTTTGTTGGGGAGGGGAGTGGGGGTGGCTAAGTGAAGTCAAATATGCTGTATAAATTACAGTCAAACTGTATGGTATCTAAGTAAGAAATGGGAATTCAAACCAGAATGTACATGAGAAGTTGCTAAAATAGGTCTCTAATTTGAAACTAGCTATAAGAAATTTCACTCTCCTTCATAGTCTGGTATATCAAAGCACACAAACAAAAAAGAGCTTCTGGTTGGTTATATTGTTTCACTCCACTGAGCCAAAGTATCTGAGAAGTTTGAAGAGCTAAATATTACTTGTGGCCAAAAAGCATTTAATAATTAATCTTCTGTGTGGCTTTGGATATTTTAGAGCTGTCATATAAGAAACAATGTCTGCGCACTTAAGATTAAAAGTTTGTTATCAATCATGTCCTAAAGTGCAAATCCACCATAGGAGAAGCCCTAGCAAGGAGTTTATCCTTGGTTGGAAGCCTTTCAAGATTTAAGGAATGCTTAAAATATTCATTTTAGAATAAAAAATTTTAGAAGTAATCTGAAATGAAGTCTCTAATATGAATGGCTGAACTGGATGAATTTGTGGCTTCACTGGACCATTCTGATACAAATTCTGTTTACTCATAGATTTGTTACACAGGCAAAGGAAAATGTAATTTACTATAAAGAAAATTTGTCCTTAAAGTATAGCTCTTGCTTATTACCTCCCATAGGAAATAATGTTCTCTAATAACTCTAGTTATTCTCCTTCTTTTCAAAGTACTTAGTTAGGTGAAGGGAAACAGTTTGGGGATTTTCTTCTGTTTACAGTGAAGTGTTTGTGACTGTGACATAATATATTTAGTTAGTTGCGGCCACAATGGAAAATGTGTTAATAAAAGCTTTTAAGAGAAAAAGGGTATCTGTGAAATGGTAATATGAGTCCTATTGCTGTTTCTTTCAATTATTACTGTAACATTTTCTTAAAGCCACATTATTAATTGTTTAAATATTCATGTCAGATACAGTGCGGACCAATTCTGAATCTTTCAGCTTCTTTGCAATATAGAACATCCCAGATGATGTGCTTTGGTATTTTCATATAAAGATTCATAGAGTTGCATCTTAGAAATATAAATTTGCTCTATTTTCTCTTTTTTTTCTTCTTTTTCCCCCTAATGGAAATAGTTGCTTTCTCTCCTTAACTTCAATTTTACCTCACTAACACCTAGTTGTTACTTTGGAAAAATACAGTAATACTGTGTCACTAACATAGGTCATTCCGGAATGTAAAATGTATTGTTTTTCTTGCATTCCAGCAAACCTGTGAATTGAAATAAACCTAGATAAATCAACTGAAAAGGCATGTGAAATGGACCATAATGAGCACTGTCTACATGCTTTCATTCTGTTTGTAGTGGTAGTTAATGCATTTCTACCCTATAGAATTAAAGCTACTGTGCTGAGTCACATGATATAAGTAATGTTTTATAAAATTATTTCAGTCAGATATGATTACTTTTCAGTGGCTTAAACCTATGTTTTTACTTAAGAGCAATAAAATTGCAGCACAGTTTGGTACCTTTCAAATATTGCAAGAGGTGTATGTGTATAAATAACAAAGTCACTTATTCAAATTGTAAATATATGAACATAAGCTTTCCAACCATATGGTTGAAACTACAGCTTAGCAATTATTTACTAAGTTACCTTACGTTTAAAGTGCTTTGAAATTCTATTTGCAAAGTTTATCCTTTCCTAATTCAACAAATCTTTTTCCAGAAAAGATGGAGAGTTTACTTCTCTAGTTAAAGATTTTCAATGGAATCTGGGACCGTATTACATTTTTAGGGGAAAAAAAGCAACAAACCAATGTGCATATTTTATACTTTATTTTCTTAGTTTGCAATTATTAGGACATTTGAATAAGTTTTTAATTGCATCTTTATATATATTTTAACACTATTTCTATTTTTTTCAGATTTTCCAGATTGCATATGTTATTGTGAAAGCAGCTAATTCACCTCGACCTGGGAATTGGATATTAGAGCGTTCTCTGGATGGTGTAGACTATCAACCATGGCAGTATTATGCTATTACAGATAGCGAGTGCCTGACACGCTACAACATTCATCCCCGTCCTGGAACTCCATCCTATATAAAAGATGATGAAGTTATATGCACCTCTTATTATTCTAAGATCCATCCACTGGAGAATGGAGAGGTAAGATCAGATATTGCATCATACGTGGTAATGTGACAGGAAAAAAATGCTTGGCTTAATTGGAAAATATGAGTCTTGCTTAGAGAAAATGCATGAGGAAGTTTGAAAAATGGAGAGATAGCCTATTTGCAATTGTAAAAATGACATTTTACGTTATCCTGCACAAATGCGTAAGATATGTGCTCTAAGTTTGGCTCTAAAGTGTGCTTTTGTAGATAATCCAACAAGAAATCACTTGCGCATTAAGGAGAAGACGTTCTAAATACTTTGTGTGCATATCACTTGAATGCAGATAGTGATAGAGCAAGGGGAAACAGTTTTAACACTGGTGGAGGTTGCTCAGAGAAGCTGTGCATACCCTATGCTTGGAGGCATTCAAAATCAGGTTGAATGGGGCCCAGGGCAGTCTGATTTGGTGGGAGACAGCCTTGCCTGTGACAGGGAATTGGAACTGGATGGTGTTTAAGTTTTTGTTTTTGTTTGTTTTTTAACCTAAGTGGTTCTATGACATAAATCCATGATGTAATTGTCATACTTGCACACAGATGTGGATTTTACTAATCTGTAGTGTCTTGGTGTAATCAGTGCCTCCTTGTATTCTTCACTGTCACTGCTGAACTATATTTATTACAGCCTTTATTCAGTACATCTGTATATATCTTTGATATATACTTATACATATCTTAAATTGAAATGTTGACTTGAGTAGAAGTTAATTCTTGCCTTAAGTGGGCAATTAATCATTTTCCAACTTGTCTCTATTTGCTGGAGTTGGCATTCTGCCCTGAACTTAACAAACAGTAAGCTTCTGCTGAACAGTTTCCTTAAACAGGAAGAAGACCTGGAGGGTGGGGGGGAAGTATTAATTTGTTCACTTCCATGAGGAAGAATGGAACTGTTCTGTACAAGCATAGTCTGTGAATACCATATGATTTAAGCCACTCTAAATTAATCTTACCTCACATGTTATCTGAGCTATCTCCCTAATAGAGACAGAACATATTGAAATTAAAACACCAAGGCTTTGCTTCTTTTGTGACCAGAGGAATTCCACATGAATTAACCATCCCACATTTTAAACAATATTTCTGTCACAGGTACAATGCTATATTTAGCTGTTTATGTAGCTATAGATGGCCTTATAAAATACATTGCATTAGCACAGAATAATTCACATTTCTTCAAAAATGTAATATGAAAAAATAAAGCAATTCATATCTATTTCAGATTTACTTGCAAATGTGTTGGAAGAGATATTTCTTGGCTCCTGGTCTTCCAGCGGAACCATATTTGCATATCATTTATTTCTGTTCTATGCATCAGATATTACAGAGAATTTGTAAGACTGATGGAGTTATGAAATGTGTCTGTTATGCACCTTTCCTTTCCTTCAAAATCCTTGAGCTATTTGGACACAGAGTTCAAGCTCAAGAAGCTTGATGGACTGCAGAAAGAGCTGTCAGCAAACCAGTACCAAAACCTAATCTATGTTCACTCGCTTTAAGATTTGCTGTCTAAGACAAAGAAAAATATTCTTGTCATGTAAACTTTCATTTAAAATTTTAGTCAGCGACCTGATTGAAGGTCGCTTCAATTGATTGATTAGGTTATTTTAAGCAAAATAATTTGGGCTTTTATTAGTGTAAGCATTTGCACAGCAAGCATTCTTTTAGCTGCACACAATTGGAAAGCAAGTAGCAACACATAAAATACACTGTGATTTATCTTCATATTAGCCTAACCAACTTTTCTGTCACATGTGAATAAACAAGCTGTAGACTGAGTTATTTGCATAGCATTATTTTGAGTATTTTTATGATTTAAGAGAAAAACATGTAACAAAATCTTCTGGATGTTGAGAATTGTAGAATCATGAGTAGAAATGAAACTATCTGAAATAAGGGAATTTCTCCCAAAAGTATAGACTTGAATACAGAGATTAAGATTTCAGTTTATACTCTCTCTAAAAGCAAACAATAATAAATGAATCAATTTAGAAATCAGTGCATCATTAGAACACGCTTGCTAAAGTAGACACATTATAACATAGATCATTTTTCTGATACTCATCAGTAAATCAAAATGCAAAATTTTTCAAAATTACTAATTGAACATGAAAAATGTGTCCTCAAGCCAGAAAAAAACTGAAAGTGCTTATTAAATGATGAGTAATTTTTTAATATAATAGAATTGATGTGTGTGTGTGTGTATATATATATATATATATATATATATATATATATATACTATATATATATATATAAATCCCTAATATTCTGGAAAACATTGCATTTCTTCACATTAATGTTTTCTGAAAATGTAAAAGGCAAGAAGAATGTGTGAATTCTCTCACTATACAATCTTATTTGGAGTAGCCAATTGACTGTTTAGTTCATGTGAGTGTCAACATATAGAGAAATGCTGACAGAATTTTTCAATAACTACAGAGTTTTTCAATAATTGTAGTCATCAGTTGCACGTTAGTTATGTAAACTCATAAGCAGAAGAAATGCTTTCCTTTCTCTGGGTAGAATATCAATGGACACGGGTGGAATTTAGTTTACACATGCTACAGATACTGAGCATGATCTGCCAGTTTGGTAGGAAGATTTAATGTGAGGAGGGATTAAGATGGTAGAGCTGAATTAACTGAAAATGTGCGATACTTTTCATTCAAAAAACATAGCTCTAAGTGTGTGGGCATAGCTAATGGAAAAATCTCTCAGCAGACACATGGAGATAATATTGCCCCATGCCAGTATTATCAGATGCAAGGTGTTCTCTTTAAGTTCTTGCTCAGGTTAATACTTGTGCAGTTTTGATTTCTTATGTACTTGCTTTTAATCCCATTGCAGAGACCATATGAACAGGACAACAGAGTTGAAACCCTTCCTATGTGTTTTTGAACTCCACCCAAAAAGGTTCATGTTTGTTCATGTAAAGTTAACAGGAGATGGCAGATCACCAAAATAGTGATCTTATAATTGCTTTTCAAGCAGGAACCCTATTGTGTGGGTGGGGAGGGGGTGTGGAAATATATATATGCAGAAAAGGAAAAAGAATTACTATAGTCATAACATTTTTATAGTTGAATTCTGAGCTTCAGTTTCGAACTTGATGTATACTGATATGCACAATAACATTTGATTTCTATCCCTTAATTTAATATGTAACTTATTTACTTATTTAGTAACTTATACTTTTTGACTCACTTCAGGAGCATATTCAGCTTAACTATCTTGCAGTCAAGGAAAAAAAATATTAACAATGTCTGTACTATTTGGGAGATTTTTGGACAATATCACAATGATTAAGGTTGGAAGGAACCTCTGGGTCCATCTGGTAGAAGCCCTGATCAAGGAAGTCCCCCCAAAGCAGGTTGCTGAGAATCACATCCAGGTGGCTTCTGAAGATCTCCAAGGAAGGAGGCTCCACAGTTTCTCTGGGCAGCCAGAGCACAAGAAAAGAATTTTAAAATAATCAGAGCTGTACTTTATATCCAGTTTTAGTCAGTTCATGAGATTTCCTCATCTAGATGTGGAAATCATACTGCTAGTGAATCCATACTCCAAACACTTCTCCACCAGTACCTCAGGTCCTTAAGAGTTCTTGCATGCACAGTATTCTATGACAATTTATTCCTTTGTCTGCTGGACAAAGGATCATCATTTCATTTTCTCAGTTCCTTCTGTTTTCCTCTGAACTCCAGTTCTCTTACAGAAAGAGCAACTTGTAAACATTCAAACTGAATTTACTTTTTTTGTGATGCTTTACAGACTTATACTTTTATCAACTATTTGCTAGGCTGAAGGGTCCTACCAGACTGTTTTTGCTTTTGTCTTTTTTTATACATATATATAAAAGCTGTTCCACTTATATCTTCATCATCTTGTCCTTCTTTAAGGTTTTTCCAGGAAGAATATGCTCATTTTGAGATGAGGAGGCAGAATTTGGGATGTGCTGAATTTATGCACATGCTTTTGATTTTATGCGTACTTGTATTTGACTTGCTGTTTTGGATTTCAGCTGAATGTTGTTGCTCACTGAAGTCTAATAATTTCCCCAGGAAAAAATAGTAAACGCTGTACTAGACACTGTGCCAATTGTGCCTCAGTAGCTTCTTTTCCCTCTCTGAGTGTCAAAATTCTCACTTTGCTTCCTTTCTTTTTGAGATCTTTCCATCCTTAATTAACTCCTTATATTTTTCACCAATTCATATGTACTTCATCTATGACTTTCTTGTTTAAAGTAATTTTTGTTTTCAGTTTACTTCTTCACTTTGTAATATTCTCTGACAATTTTTCTTGTCTCAGCTTTAATGCAGTTTTTAAAGGTCTGAGATGCCAAAGCAGTGAATGTAATGCAGGTGTTTGAATAGATAGAAATGAGCATTTTATGCTGGCTATGCCATTTTAATTGACTGTTTTGTGTCTCACATGTCTGTTGAAATTTCATAAGCATGATTCTACTTCCTGGTGTTAAATTTTACTGTTTCATTCCAACCCCCACATTTTTATTCATTTATTTTTGAGTGCTCACCTATATTTGTACAGGCCTTCACAAGTCTTTTTTATTTTTTTTCTATGATTTCTGCATAAAACCCTGACTTTGTTTTATCAAAGAATTCAGCCCACAAAAGGTCATGTTTTCATAGCAAGAAGATATAGAACTTGCAGCTTATTTTAATAAATTTGGTGAGGGGAAATTTCTCAACAAGAATCCCTCAGTCGAGAGAATACTAGTTAATAGATTTACTTCAGTTCAGCTTAATCAGTTGTTTTATTCTCTTTTTTTTTTTCCTCTTTTTTTCATATTACCATAACTAAAGTTAAAGGGAAAGTACTTGGCAGTATTTCCAGAGAAATGCTAGAAATAAATACATCATGCTTCTAAAAGACTTTTTTGGATGATTGGTTATTGATCAGTAGAACTGCGTAGTAGTATTTCTGTGTACAAAAAGGTTCAAAGTTAGAGACCAAAATAAATCGGCAAGTGTTTTCTCTGTTAACAGCATAATGTAAGGTTCTCTTTTTAGCAAGGAAGTTCTTCCTGTCTATTATGTTGACATAGCCTGCACTAGCACTAAAGCTAAGGAGTTATGGTGGGAGTTAAGTAACCTTTCTCCTTCCTTTTCTGCAAATAAGTTTTCCTATTATTGAAGTGGTGAGAAGCTATTATTGAAGTGGTGAGAATGATATTGTGATCAAGGTGATGCTTGTGCTGCTCCTTCAAAACCTTAACATTCTGATTCTTCTGCAATGGTAGCGATGTAAATGTGAAATCAAAGAACAAAATACTGTTTCTGCAGTTAGAAAGGCCATGTGCACACATTCATTAGTCTTTACTTTCTTCAGTCAAGAGGAAATTCAAAGGGTGTACTAAGCATGTAAAGAAGACAAATAGCAACAGGATCCTTAGCAATAGTGTTATTTTCTTAACTTGACATAGCACTTGATTGCGGCTCCTTTGCTCCTTTTTAAATACCTCTTCGTACTGAATATTTCAGCTCCCTTTGGCCTTTCTCTATGACCTGGGCAATTTTCTGTTCTCTAGGTTAATGTCAGAACAATGATGATGGGAAGCATTGGACTCTGCTACTTCCCAACTTTCGCTTGCTAGTTTTCTTCTTCTATACAGTTTTGTTTGTCTTGCTCTTTACGGTCTCATTAATTCATAGAGAAAGAAAGGGAGAAAAAATGACTTGCAAGTGAATTTTTTAGTCCAGTTTTCTCCTTCTCCCCATAACTAGATTTAATCTGAGTCTGAGACTGTCCACAGTAAGAGAGCAGAGGGTTGTAATTCTTAGAAGTACACAACTGAAATGTAATTTAAGACTTTTTTTTTCCTAGTAAGAGATTATATAGATGCTATAGTGATTCAAACAAATTCTGAGCAAGTTTTCAGATAGTAGTATTGATGCTATTTTTATAATTAATGTTTTTCACTTGACTTTCTCCAGCAGCCCAGTCAGTATCCAGAATTCTTGTTTTTATTGCAGAATAATAATCTGTTAATTCCCAAAGAATTATAATGCTAAGGTTTTGTTTTCAATTGGATGTGATATAGAAAAGAGCTATTCAGTAAAATGCAATGCTAGTAATATCTCACTCCTTTCCCTCAGCTGAATCACCCAAGGCATTTTGAATGAGTTAGCTTAATTTCCCTATATTTGTTATGCATCTCTGTACTTTTCCTTAGATCATTTGAAGTTGTGGCATATTTTTCTGCATTAGTATTTTATCGATATATTGCAAAAAAGGGGTGTTAGAAGAAAAAAAAAACTAGGAAATAATCTTTGTGGATAAAACTGTACAGTAATTTAAAGTGGCTCTTCCAGCGCTGTGGTTTAAGCAACGATTATTGTTATAGAGTGATAAGTAAAGCCAGAATCAGAAACTCCAAAATATGGTTTTGTGAACAACTTTTTCTTAACTGGATGTCTGAACAGGGACAATAACAGTAATTTAAACTATTCTAGGTTTTTTGTTTGTTTGTTTGTTTGTTTGTTTTTTGTGTGTGTGTGTCTTTTGTTTTTAAACAGCGGATAGGAGGTTTTGATTTTGAACAATATGAATTGTTCCAAAATGAAAACATTAGCTGCTCAGGAGAGAAGCAGAGGAGTGGCATTAAGTTCTGCTCTCTGCTGACAGTGACAGAACTCAAGAGAGCAACCTGGAGTTCTGTCAGAGGAGGATTATGTTGGATGCAAGGAAAAGGTTCTTCACCACAGGGAATTGGGCATGTAATAGGCTTCTAAAGAACAGCGGGCATGGCCCTAAATGCTGTAATTCAAGGAGAGTTTGGACAGCACTTGTGGTCATAGGGTTTGAATTGAGTGGTCCTGTCTGGAGCCAGGAGTTGGACTCAGTGATCCTTGTGGGTATCCACAGGATATTCTGTGATTCTATAACATAAAATCACTGATTTTATTATTTAATTTATTATTAAGCATTTCCTAACATAAATTTGTAGATAGATGTAACAAGAAAACTGTAAACATTTGACATGCAAATGCAATAGTATTGGAAAACTTTTGAAAGCATCTAGAATTTAAGACAACTTTATTTTATTATGAGAACAGTCTTTGCAATATTTTGTTCAAATATCACAAAACTAAATTTGTAAGTCAGTAATTTAATTGCATTTTAACAATATTTGTTATTAATATTTACCTGAGAATTGGGAAATGTAATAGTTTCAAGTTGACAGTTCCTACTGAGCTTGAGTTTCTGATGTTTAATATTACGGGAAGCAGAATGCACATAAAGTGTATAATGTGCTTTTAAATTGTTCATCAAAGAGAAAACAATTGTTGAAGCTGTTAATAATACAGCGATCTGTCATTACTTTAAAAAGAAGTCAGACAGTGTTTGCTGGTGCATCTCTGTGGTCCAAGTTTGAATAAGAATTTCTTTTGTGTAGTTAGTCAGGTATTCTACTTTACCATCGTCGCATGTCTTATGTCCCCTGAGAAGATGATCATGTCTTCTGTGATTTCTGGGGGAGGGGGAAAGAAAGAAAAATAAATTCTCTGAATTTAGAATGCAATAAAGTGACAGTATACAAAGTATATATTATACATAATAGTTTTTCAGTTGTTTGATCTTTTCCTTTAAAATCCATCATTTATTGATTGCAATAGTTACTGAAGAGCTACTCATCTTTGTGTAGATCTGTTAGCATTTCCAAATTATGCAAGGAAGACTGTGCACACAGTTTTCTAATTCAATGCATTCTTTTAGCATTGTTAAGAGAAGTAGTACATATAAGTCATGGCATTTGCTTGTAGTATCCAAATATGCTTTCTTATTGGGTCCGTTAGATGATTTTTGGTCAGTATTAGATTTGATTCCAGGAGAGAAGCAGTAAGTTTCTTTATTTTATTTTTGTCCAGTTACTGCATTTGTCAATGGGAAATGAAGGTCCTCAGCAGATCATTGTCTTGGGTGTGGGGGAGCTGATACTTGAAGACCTTGCCCACATAACTGAAATACTTAATAGAAAATATTAAATGAAGTACTACTCATAATCATTTTTCACTTAGAGTTGAAGTCCCAAACATTTATTTACTTTGGCCATCTATTGCATTTTTTGTAGAATTTTTGTAGAATCCTGAGATGAGAAAATGCAACACAACTTTCTGAGTGGCTTGTTTGTTTTGAGTAATTGCTAACTCATTAATAATTATTGAAATAATGGCTTATTTTGTGTTTTTAATTAGTTTAGGGGCCAAAGGGCTGGCCAACTTTGTAAAGGATGATAAGCAAATGGGAGATGCAAAGATGAGAGAGAGTAAATATGGTAAAGTTTGTAAGGTAACTTACAAACATAGGCTGGGAGAAATCCAGTAAATACTTGTTACTCAAATGAATAATTTCTTGCAATAAAATAATAAAATTTTATATTGTAGGGAAAAAAAAAAAAGAAGAAAAAGAAAAAAAAAAAAAGGCTTTTAAATGGTAGGATTTGTTAAACTCCAAGTAAACTACAAGAAGAAATAATTTTGATCAGTAAAATTTCCCTGAAGTAGAGACCTAAAAATAGATCGACCTAAAGTCAAATGTAGGTATGCTTTAATGTAGGCATGTCTACATCATGGCGAAAGCTCTGCTTCTGAAGCGGCCCAACCCAGACACTCAGCACCAGCTAAACACCAGATCACTTTTAGCCCCATCTGGGTTGAAACCTGGGCACAAGGAGAGTGCCATGCAGAGCCAGCTCAATTTAATGCAAATGAGTTTATGGATTTTAATATATTGGGTAAACACAGGCCTATAAATGGCAAAAATATGTAGCTGTGCTTTGTTTTGATAAATTAATTTGAGAATATGCTTTAAGATTGCTGAAAAAATCATCAGTGTTTCAGTTTATTTGTGACTAAATTTGCTTTCAACGTAAATGCGCTACTTGTGCATATTTAAATAGAACGTATAAAATTGTGACTAAAAATTGGCCATGTCTCTTTACCAGACGTTCATAAGCCTTCTCTTACCAGAGAGAAATAACCCTCACTTCCCAGCCATGTCTTACTTGTGTCATCTCTTTTTGGCAGCACAAACATTTGTGAACAGCTATTCTGAAGAATGAAGAATAGAAATAGTAAAATTTAATCGTATAGCCCTGAGAAATACTTTGAGAGCTCACTGAGAATTGCAGCCGCCAGTGGAGACTGTTAGAAATTCAGTGTTTTGTGTCTGAGTATTTATTCATGCAGTATTTCTGTGCGGTTTGTATCTGTTGTCATTTCCATGGAAATAAATAGGCTGCATTACTTTTGGAGCAACTACATGGCCCAACATAATTTTTCTTCACGTAGTGTTGCTCAGGCAAACCAAAAGGTCGGCCAACTATGCTTTATTGTGAGTCCTAAGGACTTTGTGTAAATGAAAATCATATCCAAATAATATAGTTCATCTGGAGTTTTCATTTTAAATAGAAGTATTACAACAAATCAGTATGAGGGTAGTAAATGAGCCACTGTAATACAAATGTACAAATTCTTTGAAAGCAATCCAGAAGCTAGATGAAAGGGGTAGGGAAAGCACTGATACTTTATTCTTATAGATGTGTATATGTGTATAATGTGCTTTTAAATTGTATATATATATGTTTATATATATGTGGCATTAGAAAACAAAGTGTATACAAAATCTTGGTCTAGCAAGAAATGTAGGATTTGTGCAAATCAACATAAAATCACTGCAATGCAAGCAAAATTTAGAATAACAATAATGCTATCATTACAAACCAAGAAAAACATGAGAAGCTTTTTAAAGCATATTAGAATAATAAAGCTGTGAGGATATTGAGATACAATACTGTCCTTTGAGTGCCAAGGCCTGTAAATATACCACATGTGCCTTGAGCTTTCTATGGAAGAACTTGTTACAGTAGAGCATCTCTTTGTTTTAGAAGAGGATCTTCCAAGGGATGTATAGAACATATAGAATTTTTTGTTCAAAAGTACTGATGGTGCTATATGAATTACTAGTGTGGTTAGCTGTAGCAGAGAAATGGTTAAGTGAACCAATTCTTCTGAAATGTTTCACAATGACTCTGAGTTTTCTAATAGAAGAGTAAAAAATAAAAAATAGGAGGCATATTGATAAATGCTAACAAGGAGAGCAACTGACAGGAAAACAGTGAACTCACAGATCTATTTAAGTTGTTAACATGAAACAAGCTATACAGATGGGAGTGGTCTCATCAATACAGCCTTTCAAGACCAGTGGTTCTTGAAAATATAATTTATCAGAAGTCTAAAGAAATCACAACATCCTGAATTAGAGCAGAATAACCTCTTACTGATTGCTTATCACTTAGAAGATGGGAAATGAAGGAATAAATGTTTATCTAGAGAAAGGTAACAGCACAGTCAGTCTATTCACAACTAAAGTGAAAGTGATTTAATAAGGTGAACAAGGTTTTGAGATATACAATAGGAATAATTACATTTTTAGTTTTACTATGCAAGCTGTTGCAGGATCTGTTTGACTGTGATTAATATAAAATGCTGCGTTGATAAATGTTATGTGTTATATAAGGAAAAAAATAACTCTTCTTACATGTATGCATAGAAGGGGTTTTCAATTAGTAACTCCCACTTAGAAAGGAGGTCTTTGTTTGGAACATTCTCCAGAAATCTTTTCAAATACAGTTGTCTCTAAAACTTCAATAAACCATTTTTTTTTCTTTTAAGAAAAAAAAATCAGCATTTGCAAAACCAAAAATCTTGTAACATTTTATATATCAAGAAATCATCAAATGGAATGAAACATTAGATGTGAAGTGGTCAAGGACTTTTTCAAAACAGTAAATGCACTGATTTTTGCATAGAGTAAACTAAGCTGTGTAATCAGTAGTGCCCAAAGTTTAAATGAGATCCAAATCTGTTGAACAATTTCATGGAAATTAAGTCTATTAAATGGTCTTAAAAATTCAATTATATGCTCCTGTTTAAAATGAGTTGAGGCTGCAGGTTGTCAAAATATGAGAAATATGTACTCGGAGCAAAAAATACTTCACTGGAATTGTTTCCCAAATCATCCATACTGGCTGCTGTTAGAGACAGGAGATTGGGCTAATTATATATTTGGTGAAACATGCTCTGGCTGTTTCAGTGTTTAAGGTCTGGTGTTGGTTGGCAGCAGGTGACTAAATGGGGATAAGGAATGGCAAAAACATGATGTGACAAAGGAAAAAAGCAAGCTGGTTTACTGTAGAAATTGTAATTTTCAGTAAATGAGATCCAAAAAACTGAAGTAGCTGAGAGTTTGACAAAACCCTGCCAAGTTTAGTTTCTGTAGCAAAAATAAATGCTAGTATGGCTGTATTTTTACAATTATTCATAGGAGCAACAAGGACAAAAAAGAACCAAACAAAACAACAAAACCACTTGTTTTCTTTTATCTTCTTTACTTTACAGAAGTTTTGTTGTATCATTCCCGGCCTTTTAAATTCATTCTTTTCTACTGTTTATTTTCCCCCAATTTTTTTCATAGCTTTTTCATAATTTATTTATTTATTTTTTTTTCTTTCATAAAATATTTTCAAATTTGAGAAGATCAGGTTAGGAATAATAGAGGAGCAAAACTTTATTTTATTTTACACCTCAATATCCTATTTTATCTTTCTTCTTAAATAAATGTTTATAAGGGCATTGTGTGATTATCATTCAAAGGTATCCCATCTGGTTTTCGAAAGTATTCTTCAGTGTGTTGTCCAAAGAATATGACTCAGCTTTTACCAGTTCTAATGGGCTTTACCACTAAAGCAAAATAATAATAATAATAATTTTTTGTTTAAAGTTCAAAAGTCATGAGATTTATCATTAAAAAGAAGAATGCAGAAGTAATGTAAAGCATATCGCTTCAGTTTATTTAATGATAACATTCAGGAGCAGATGTACTTGTTTACTGCTTTTAACAGAATTATTTTTATATCCTGAAACCCTTGCCCTTCCTTCAGGAACAGATTAAATCCACGCATTCTCACCCTTTTACTTCAGCTGTTGTGTTTGGCAGCCCGTTGCAACTGCTTACAGCTGCACAAATTCCAGTGGATTTTCTTTCTGTTGGTCCCCATTCTGTTCAGGCCAGAATCTGGCTGTAATTCCACAATGCCCTTCACAGTACACCTCATTCAGGAACAAGACTAGTGAAAAGTGCCATGAATTTTCAGGATAATCAGCTAATAAAAGAAATTATGAGGGCTGCTCTGAAAGTAATGCCTCCTGTTATTGTGTTGGCCCACAACGTCAGGGGCATATGTTGGCGACATGACAGTGGGGCTGAACCTTCCTATCAATACTCCATTACATGTTGCTATGTGACATTCATTGATGCTTGCTGAAAGTTTATCGAGACCAAACAATGGATGCGAGTGGTGTATTTTAGCAGTAGTGGCAGGATACAGGATTTCATGAGACTATTGTATAGGCTCTTGGTCAGTGCTGTCAAAAATGCATAGCATGTTGCAAATTAGGGTTTTGTAGCTGAGAATTTGCTCTATGGCATAGTGCTATTGTGCTCTTTGTATCTGTTGCAGTTTCCTTGGAAATAAAGAGGGACATTACTTTTGGAGTGACCTACATAATAATGGGAAGATGTCTTCTTACTATAACATACCGTTTTAGTTTAGGCCTTTAAAATAAAAACTAAGAAAAAACACACTGTAATTTAGATATTTGTTATGCTTTTTGAGTATGTTGTGAAGAAAACGTTTGATAAACCCTTTCACTTTATCTTTAATAAGGTAATGGTACCTAACTCAACAATACCGATGTGTGTCACTTCAGCACCAAAACATAGCCTAATATAATTTTCAGAATTGCACTGTTCTTGGAGATGATGTTGGCATCAGCTACTGAGTGTTCATGCCTTCATTTCTTATTCTAATCTGCCTGTGTAAGAGCAGTCAGGTTAGAAAGAAGCTGTGTGACACTAAGGAAATGCAAAATGGAATGTCACCAAGTTGTACATGCTTTCAGGTATGGGAGATCAGTCCACTGATGTTTTAAAACAGCTTAAATTTGTTATTTTGAAAGCATAAGCAACCTGTAGCTTTGTGTTTAAGAACCTATAACTTAGTACTAATTGTAGTTCATTCTAGATAACTTAAAATACTGGCTCAATATTTTTCATCTTTGAGAATGTTCCTGCAAGCCATCTTATTACTAAGCAAGAAATAGGTCTTTTACTATATGAGTAGATGGTGTTTCATTTACATTTACGCTTTGAAAAGCTAGCAGAATATAAACAGTTATTGCTGCATTAAAGCACATTATTCCAGGCCTTGCACTGTGTTGTCTGAATCATGTACAAGCGCTGTTATTCTGAACTCTTGCTGAAAGCTACAGCATGGTTTAGTGCTTCTACTTAGTTAAAGTGGTAGCAAAAAGAAAATAAAATCTTGAAATGACAATACGCTCTCAGAATAATCATATTCCTTATTATTCTATCATTTATAAATAACCATTGTTCTGACAATGAACAGTCTGATTAAAAGCATGCAAGATGATGTCTTTGAGAAATTGTTTCTTGTCTAAAAATGACAAGCCTGAGAATTATTGGAAAGGTACAAAAGGCGTGGCTAGATTAAACAGTATCTCTTTCAGGTGAAATTGGAAACAGTAAAATGACAAAAATGTGTTAATAAGAACTGAGGAGATGAAGCTTCATTTAGCTAAGATGTATAGTTGTTAATGACACAATAGTATTTGCTAAACAGTTCGTTAAACTGACATTTGTCTGTATTCTTTGGGGGAATTAGTTAGTTGAGATAGAGTTTGATATGCATAGCCCTTGACATTTTAATGCAAGTTTAAGCACTGTATTTCAAGCAGCTCTTATACTCATTAGTGAAGCACAGAATAAATTTGTGCTTTCACTTACTAAACTATTAATAAATTAAGACAGTGAGATATTTATTAGAACTACAGAAAAACTTGCCAAATACACTATTTCTCATACACAGTTTTAGAAAATGCATTTGCAGTGAAAAATGGGATGATTTCTGGCATGTGCTTTCATCTACTATTCTAGTTTCGAAACTTACTAGGCTAGTGCTTGCATTAAGAAAACAGATTTATTTATTTTATTTTTTTGTCTCTAGAGAATAAATATAGGACACCAAGAGATTAATTAATCAACAGCAATTTTAAGGCCAGTATTAGGTAGGAAAATTATAAGAACTACTGAATTACCTGTAGAAAACTGATGTTCAGTATTGTTCGTCTTAGTGTTGGTGAGCTTGCATAACATGAGAAGGTAAATTGTGGAGTCCCATTATAATTAAATAATTTTAAAACTGATTAATGCCTTAACTGCTGATTAACAAGTAGCAAGTCTTTTTTTGTAGGACAGAAGCTTTTCTCTCTTTTATGTTGCCTTCTGATGTATTTAAGTGAGGAATTGACCTTTCTTGAAAATATTTTAGGTTCAGACTTCTGACTTACACAGCCACAATATTGATATGATAGCTAAAACTCTGCTGAGTACTTAAAGTGAGTTCTTGACCACTAATAGGCAAAACCTGTGGAGAGCTGGCCACAGTGAGATCTCCCTGGAACCTTCTGTTTTCCAAGCTATACAGGCCCATATCACTCAACCTTTCCTCATAGAAGAGGATGAATCTCTTCTCTGTGTCTCTTTGTATGAAGAGATAGTGTCCCTGTCTGTAGAAAGTTTGCTCTGGTTGGGGATTTTTGACACCAAGCAGTAGAACACAGGAGGATGTCAGCAGACTGAACATCAGTGGTGACTGAAAAGATTTTTAACTGACTTTTCTCTGTGACTCTGAAGCCTGAACTGGCAAATGTACCACAGGATAGGCAGACGCAGTCCTTACCTGCTGGTTGTTGACTTTTGGCTCCAGGAGGAAGGCTCCTTTACCTCCAGATGGACAACTACAGAATAGGTTCAGAAGCTGGTATCAGGTAAAGGGCTGAGAGCTCTCTTAAATGAGGTATCTGAGTAAGCTAAACCTACATCACTCAGGAGCCATCAGTCAACAGTCTATTGAAGAAGTCAATGTGAATTTGATGGTAGGTTGGACAGTGAGATTAAGTGCAACCTTAGCAAGTTTGTAGATGGCATAGATCTGGATGGTGCTGCTGACATGCTGGACAAAAGGGATGTCATCTGTTGGGACCTTATCAGGCTCAAGAACTAAGTCCAATTACCAAAGATACAGGGTGGGCAATGAGTGCAGCTAGTAAATAAATGATTTAGCACAGATTCTAGTTAGGAGTATAACAGTTTAACAATTGTCATGTAAAAATAATCAGGGTGTTTTGTTTTTTTTTTAAACTGCCAAGGCACAATTTAAAGATAGAAAAGCACAAAAATTTCTAGAGTCCTTAGGGTTTGTTTAAAGTTACTATCATGTGCACTTGAAACACATGCATGCTACATTTAAGAGTGGCTCCAACAATACTGAAGAATACTTAAGCCACAAGCTAATGAAACCGTGAAGATATTAAAAGTAAAATTGCATCACTTCTGAATTGCAGTCAGATCTTTTCTGACAAAAAAAAAAAAAAAAAAGAAAGAAAAAAAAAAAAGAAAAAAAAAAAGGGCAAATAAAGAGGAAAATAAGCTCCAGCAACTGAAATGTTAAACCACAATAGATTCAAAAAAGTTTTTTGTTTTACTGAGTATGAAGTTGAAATAATCTTTTTCTGAAGCACATCAGATTCAAGAAGTCTGTCAGAGAATTGGTGAGCTGAGAGATGATCAAAGAGCACTCCAGGAAGATGAGGTCATTGCAGGAAAGCTAAATTAATGATTTGAATCAGTTTTTGCTATGGAGAGTGTTAGGGGAGCTTCTTCACAGGAAACATTATTTACTGGATAGGAATTTGAGAATTCACAAACTAGATTGTTAACTGAAGAGGAATAGAAATAATTGATAAATTTAATCATGAAGAGTAACTCAAGTCTAGAATAATTGAATTATAGCAGTAACTATTTAATTTCTCACTTAAAAACAGTCTCAGTAGCAGAAGAGTGTAGGATGTCAGATTAAGCACCAGATTTTTTTTAAACCTTCCTTAGGAAACTAAGGAAATTACAGAACTCAAAGATTGATAGGTGTGGCAACCTAATTAATAATTAAAAAATAATCTAATAAAGAATAGATCTGGTAGACATACGTATACTTGTTTGTTCTAATTGAAGAACTGGGAATTCATTGGGAGCTGGGTTTAATGCAAGCAAAAGGAGACTTTTGACTTTTTCCCCTACAATGTGTAAATAAAGTTAGAAAATCATCATTTAATGGGTATAGCTTCAAAAGATTATCTGGATTTGAATTGCACTGAGTTCATGGAAGTCCTTCAGGGCTTACTAAGTGTATGGAATCTATGTATTAGGAATGATTAGGTATGCTTCTCTTTGTCCTACCTGTAGTATGCTGTAGTAGTTTTGGTTACTGTATGACACAGGTTAGTTCACATAGTTCACTTGCTTCTGACACAGTACAGAGATTCTAATTCACTGAGATGTATATTTAATATGTTTAGGAGCATCTCTGTTGTTCAACCTACCAGAAAGAAAAAATATTAAAGAAAAAAAAAAAAATGTGTAGTAGCAGTAAATTCGATTTACTGGTATTTAGTCCTGGAAGATTTCCTGATTCAAGAAGAATATTCTGGGGTTGGAAATCCTGTTGTTTTCATGTAGAATCTGAAGTGGTGATTACCTCAATCTTGGAATTGATAAATAAAAGCTGTCCATAGAACCTGAGGAAAATTTGAGATTGTTTTCTCATGGGGACTTGAATTATCGAAATTATGGATTAAGTTATTAATGCTTTCCTGGTAGACTCTGCCTGTAGAATTCCCACGTGATTCATACTATATTACATGTATATGTAGTGTAGGACATTTGTGCCTTAGCTGCCTGTGTGAAAATGCAACTAATCTGTGCATTAACTCAGAGCTATAAATTAAGTACTATGATGAACATGAATGATATAAAGGTAGATGAATATTGAGAACTGTGTTCACTGTAGCAGTTTTCAAATCTGAATCAAAAACTTTTGGAAGACAGAGGCCATGTTATTGTTTTGACTGAAAACTTGCTGTTATGCAAACTGCATCTTACAAATAAGGGCAGGATTGTGCTGGCAGGTAAAAAGAGAAAGTAAGTTCTTGCAAAACAGATCTGTGTTATTGTGAAAGAATCATATTGAATATGTTTTAAGTTCAATTTCTACTCAAACTTCATTACAAATATTATTTATGACTTGGACTGATTTATGACAAATGTCCCTGAAGTACACTTAGTTTCTTCCTTATATTCTTTTCAAGGAGTAGGAACAGTTTAACTGGACACTATTAAAGTTCATTGCAAATATTTCCAGGGAGAAAGTAATGATTTCATCACAGATGTTGAGAGGAGGAGAAATAGAGTAAATAATTTTGCCTTTGTAAAAAATTCCCTTTGGATTTATTTTTTGTAGAACTACCCAGTTTAAATTTCCTGATCTCAGTGTCTTCTTTTATGTACATGCTGGAGCACATACCATATTTAATGCAGGATGTAGCTACATTTCAGTAACTATGGCAGATTATTTGTTGTTTTAAGATGAAATTGTGAACATTTCATCACAAATATGAAAGGCAATATAAATGGGTGTTATCATATTTGTTAGGTTGCCTCTGCCAAAATGTATGTGCTCCTGGCAGATAGATTTGTAGCACCTTTTAAAAAGGAAGTCACTTTTGAGGGGAAAAGAAAAATACTCTGGGGATTTTTTTATTAATTTATATCTTAATTCTGCAAAACTATTGCTCCAAGATATTTTTTTCACCTAGTAATTGTCTTAGGACTCACTTAAAAAAAATTAAATAGATTAGAAGATATGACTGCTATTTGTCAGCTGTGTCATTTGGGGTCAAGCTGCACCTGTAATTCATACATTTAACTCTCTGTGGGCACTTTCTTATTACAGTACGTGGGTTTTTACCTGCATCTTTCTCCCCAAACACACCAAAAATCTGATATTTTTTCTCTATTTTGACAAGGTAGTCAGACTGCTGCATATAACCCTGATGCTGTTGTTGTTGCAAGGTGAATGACAGAATGTTTTCAGCACTATGTTGTGTGTATTTTTTCTCTTTGACTGGAATATCAACATTTCAGTATTCATGGAATCATAGAATCACCAAGGTTGGAAAAGACCTATAAGATCATCCAGTCCAACCATCCACCCGTCGCCAATAGTTCTCACTAGACCATGTCCCTCAACACAACGTCCAAACATTCCTTGAACACCTCCAGGGTTGGTGACTCCACCACCTACCTGGGCATCCCATCCAGTTTAAGACCACAACCTTGATGTGTGATGCCTGTAAGAAAGGAATCTCTCAGATCCCTTTTAAGGAAGGAGGTGATAATACAATAAGTTTAAAAAAAAAAAAAAAAGGATTTTCTTGCCCACTGGTTAATGTGCAAAGAAGTTTTAGGCACCTGTTATTCTTAAAGTCTTGCTTATTTTGGAAAGATCTATTGATTTTCACTGGACCTATTGTCACCATCTCCCTGTTTCTTTTGAAGTTTACTCTCCACACATGTTCACTGCTGTATTTTTGCTGGGGACCTGAGCAATTGGCTTGCTGGCCATGTGCTTTTTTCCAGCTTATAGACAGACATTTCTCATTCAGGAGCTCATCTTTACTTCCTGCAGGGGTTTTAGTGTAATCTTTTCCTGTACCCTGTCTTTTTCATGGCATTTTATTCTGTTTCTTTTCAGCCAGCTGTCTAATTACTTGTAGTCAGGAGTAAAACTGAGTCAAAGTTCAAAGCGAGAGTGTTGTTATGATCTCAGGAGGAGGCAGCAATATCACTTGTTCCTGGAGATAACCTGGAAAAAGCTCTGAGGTGCTTTATGTGTTTGGGAAAGATATGACGAAAAGTTACTCCCAGCAGAATGGCTCAGTGTGATTTTGCAGATACAATAGAACAGAATGCTGAATGCAGTGAGGTTTAGGGTTACCCCATTGGTAATGATAATAAAAAGGTAATAGTTATCACATAAGCAGTGCAAAACAGCTGTTACTCAATAAGCCTTCTATTCAGTGCCTGCCAAAACTCTAGGAGAGTAAGATCTGCTGCTCTGCAGGGAGTAAAGAGATTTGGTGTTTCTTGTCCTGGCATTTTAAATGTAGCCATTTTCCTGAAACAGTGGCTATGCAACCATGTTCACTGACAGGAAATGGCTGAGTGGCCTGACCTTTCAGTTAGAGTGCTGAGGTGAGATGCACAATATATATGTGTTGCAAAGTATAAATTATTCCCTTATTCATTCTAATGTTCTGCTTTTTTAGATCATCGCCAAAACATCTTTCAGTGTACCAGCCTGTAATAAAAGTGCCCCAGTTAAAATTTAACGCTTCAGAATACAGGAAAATTAATGTATTTTCCTCCCTTTTCCTAGACATTCATTAACAATATTTGCTATACCTGACATTTTTTTGTCTTCTTGTAGGACTTTTCTAAGAACTCTTCTGTAGCAGACCATCTGTTTTCTTCTGTTGATAAACAGTTACTCTGTGTTCTATAGTGATCAACTGGAGAGGGTTCATCTTGGCAGGAGAGTGAGAAAATTGCCCATTTTTTAGGCTTATCCTGGTTTCTGCAATTGGAGTCAGAGACATTCCGAAAGAGTTACAAGGCACGCTTACCCAGTTTTCCAGCATTTAGATAGGCACAATAGGCAGGGAAAGGGGGAGAATTTTTACAGAAACCAAACTGTAAATGAAGAGTGGATCCTTGGAAAAAACAAGTATTGAAAATGAACTCAACTTGTTGAGAACAAGATTCAAAGGCATCGTTGTACTGCATGAGGAGAGAGTGGAAGGTGCTTATGAATGCTTACCTTATCTCACCCAGCTGTTCTAGTTTTCAGGATTTCAGAAGATATCATGGCTTTCGAAAAAACATACTCCAAGTTGCAAAAGGTACAAACTCATCCCTGGTGAATTTGGAGTCCCGTTCCAAGTATCCATTCCTTTAACTCAGATTTTTGATCCCTTCATTTGTTCAACAACTTGAAAAATATTTATTTAACGTTAGAAGAAATGTAATGCCAGCAGAATGAATGTTATTGTAGGGCACTGCAGATTTATTCAGTTTGTGCTATAATTATTCTATAGCTTATATAGCTTTGCTCAGAAAGGGATTAATGAATATGTGGAATATTTTTGTGGAGGCATCTGAGTTATATAGATGAAGATATTTTATATTTACAAGGTATTCACACAGTGCCTTTAATGATATTTAGTGACATAATCATGGCAGCATTGCTATCATCCAATGGCTTGTTGCTTTTACAATTCTGTCTGCAGATTCACACTTCTCTAATTAATGGACGGCCTAGTGCTGATGATCCTTCACGTACATTACTGGAATTCACCTCCGCACGCTTTATTCGCCTGAGATTTCAGAGGATACGGACATTAAATGCTGATTTAATGATGTTTGCACACAAAGATCCCACTGAAATTGACCCCATCGTTACAAGGAGGGTAAGTTCTGGCAAGACATTAGAAATATGTGTGTAGAAGTTCTCTTAGAAATTATGTGCTTCGTTTTTCTTAATGTAAGAAATTTTGGAAGATTGTGGCTAGTTGTTGCTGCTTATCTGAATACTGGTAATAATAGGATTTCCTCATCTTCTTAGTGTTTTGTATATCAGAAATCACAGTTTAATGTTTTCTGCTTAATGGTTTTATTAACATATGTAAACATAGAGCTCCCTTGACTGCATATATACTGATGCGGGTATAATTGGCAAATAGCAGCTGTTAGATAATGTTCTCTTGCCTCTTCAGCTGCTCAATCCTTTTTTACCTTTAGCATTCCTTGAATATTTTGTTTGAGTACAGTTTCTAGTACTGGTAGTATTAGTAGCAGTACTACCTGGATGCAACTTATTTTTGGCATTTTTATATGATTGTTGCTAGCAGGTAAATTTTAAATCCTGTTTTTGTTTAAAAGAATGGATGCTGAACTCAAGTTCATACCACGTCAGTCTTCTCCACTGTTATTTGTATATACACACCCCTGACTTCTGTCTTTCCACACTCCATACATTCTTCCTATGACAGATGTCTGTCTTCCTGCTCCAGTGCTGCATGTTATTCTGTAGTTTTTTTTCCTCTGATTTTATTTTATTTTTTTCCCATTATTGTTCACTTCTTTCTTTTAATCTTATTTTAATTCTGGAGAATTAAAATTTTTAGGGGTTTAATTTTTTTTAATTCTGGAGAATTAAAATTTTTTAGGAATTTTTAGGGTACCACTATAATAATTGGCATTCTTGGCTTTCAGTACCATCAGTGACAGATAACTGTAAAGAGAAAAATTCTCTTCTTTCACACTGCTTTTGTAGTTTTTGCTTTTTCCTCCAAGTTTGTAGGAAAATGGATACTTTAAAAGTTTGGAATGTGGCATTCTGTTAAGTACCCCCAAACCCAGAATTGTTTTCAGTTGAGTGTAGTTATTGCTGACCTCACTAATAATGAAATTGTATGTTTATCTAAGTATGTAAATTTAGTGATTCTAAGTAAGTAGAATCACAAAGTTGAATTTAAGATCGCAATTCACACTCTGAAAATCACTATATACTCATTAAAACCAATTGCAGGACAATCTACCAGTTTCTCAAATCAACAGAGAACAATAGCTCCTGTATCGCAGGTCTTCATGAGATATTTTTTATAGGAAGAAAGACTGATTGAAACTTGCAATACTTTTCTGGCTTTTTCTCTAGAACAAGATATTCCAACAAATAGGAGAAAGAGGGTAGTCATAATTTATACATTTTCTGTTTGGTAGAATGTTAATAATGAATTATGGGAGTTTCTGCTTCATTTAATAAAAAGGTTGAACACAGAAACAGAAAAATTTTAAATGGCATATGTTTGTTTTGATTAGCAAATTTTAAAACATTAAAGGATCCTCACCATAACAGACAGAAGTGGGCAAGATGTCATCTAACGTTTACTTTTCAAATATGTGTTATATATGAGGGTGGTGAGGCACTGGAACAGATTGCTTAGAGATGTGGTGGTTGCTCCATCCCTGGAGATATTCAGGGTCAGACTGGACAGGGTTCTGAGAAACATGGTCAAACTGTAGGTTTCCTTATTCATTGCAGGGGATTTGGAATAGTTGACCTTTAAGGGTCCCTTCCAACTCAAGTGATTCTATGATAAATGCTCTTTCAACCTCCTTTCTGGTTAGGGGTGTTAACCTCCACCAAAGGTAAACGATCATATATAAGAATAAAAGGTCAGAAGTTACTTAAATCTTATCAAAGAGGGCTCCTCTATGGCCATCCTGAAGTTCTTTCCACAGCCCAGAGAATGTCCAAGTAATACCCAACTAAGATGAACAAAGGTTTACCTAACCTGAGCTTTTTTTCCTAACAGGAGCTTTTTACCTAATCTGAGCTTTTTTTCCCTAACTTTTCCTTTCTCCTCATTATCGTACCTTTGTCTTTTGATGTTTTCTGAAGGGATTAAATTCTACAGCATTTGAATTTTCATGATCCTCTGAACATATTGCCTATGTTCGTATTTGGTGTGTGTTGTGTATAAATTGACATGGCTGTTGTCGCTTCAAACAAATGGAACTGTGCCAATTTATACCCTTTCTCTCACTCAGCCTGAATCTGTTGATCCATATCTAGCTTGAATTATACTTTATACTATGTTTTTAATAGATCAAAAAAAGAAGTAAAACAGCACCTGACAGTTTTGTCACCAGAAATGAATTCTGTACTTTGACACATGCATTTTTCAATCCACTTAGCAATTCAATTTCTGTTTTGTCTTACAGTATTACTATTCTATAAAAGATATCTCAGTTGGTGGCATGTGCATATGCTCAGGCCATGCAAAGGCTTGTCCACTTGATCCGGTGACCAATGTACGTATTATTTTTTTCTTCTATCTTTACTTTTTTGTCTTCCATCCTTCTTCCCTCTCTAAATGTGCCTTAATCACAGGGTGGAATATAAAAAATAATCATGATATGCCTCAGAGTTTTGTGAATTTACATTTCTTCTTCATCTACAACATACATATTCAAACCACTAGTTTTGTGTTGCCCTCTTTTTTTAATGCTTTAATAACTATATATTTATATAATCTTTTTTATTTCTATTTATTTTATTACATATTTTATATGTGGCCTAGAACAATTTCTTTTTACTCAGTGCAGCCTAGGCAATCCGAAAGATTGAACACCCATGACCTAAAAGAACAGTCAGAAACTGTGCCAGGATAAAATAGTGCTGGCAGCCAGAATGATTACCATTCATGCAACATCAGCAGGAGCTTTCTCTATATTGGCAGAATGGATTTCAGATAATTCAGTTCATATTCAGTTTTCCTAGGGAAAAAAAAAAAAAACCAACAAAAAAAAAACCAAACCAAAACAAAACAAAAACAATTAAAAAAAAAAACAACACGCAAACAAACAGAAATTAGGGTTATGTTACGTATCTGTAGAATTGAATACTGACAGTTTTTCTTATTTAATATTAGTTCTTATATTTCCTAAATAACTGACAAGTATTTAATCAATACTTGCAAACAAATGATGACTCTATAATGGCATATTTACTATACATGAAATGTTGTGTGATCAGTCTACTCATGAAAATCACAAACTGCTCACAATTTATTCTAAACATGTAGATCTTTCTAAACCATTAATAAATACATAGCTATTATAACAGAAATATAGAAATATATTATTGATAGTCAAAATACACAACATCACTAATACAGAATCTGCAATCTACTATTAGTGGTGTGCCACAGTATGGGAGCTCTTCATATACTGTTCACTCAATTAGAATTTTTGTGCATTATAACAGGAAATCTTGTTTCTGTATGACACTGAAAAATTGCATGAGAACTGATTAAAGATTTAAATAAATAAATAAATAAATAAAAGCCAAAACAAAACAAACAAAAATCACTGAGAAGAAATCTGACAGATATTACATTAGCATTTCTAAGCAGTTTCCATGGTACCTTTCAAAAATTTTACAAACTCCTTGCTTTAATTCTTGCAAGTCTTTTCAGTAGCAAGTGATGTAGTATTGTTTCAAAGACATAGATGTTTTCTGTTATCAAACTGCTGTGTTATCTTAGTGCCATGTGGCCCTACCTCAGAAAATAACTGCTATCATTGCAGATGAAGGCAGGCTTCAGGTCATTGGGCTACTTGATTAAAAGAGAATTTTGACAAGTGCGGTATCATCTTTTGTAGGATGTCAAATATATATTTTCTTGCCAGTATTACAAATACAGTAAGTGAAACAATTCAAGCCATAAGAGATTTGGAATGTTTGGTTTAGATCTCCAAGTATACTCTCTAGAATCTACTGAAATAGGTGGACTTAGGCTTGTAAAACATTATGACTGCATAAATTTTCTTCCAGCATTCAGAAAGATAAACTTGCTTGAATTTACTGCCTTGCTGTTCTGAAACATTCTTTAGCTTGTCCTTGTTCTGCAAGATTCATGCTTTGCCTGAATTGGCCATAGAATTTCTCTGAGTAATCTTGTTATGTTGTCCTTGAGAGGGCTCACATGGGCCTTAGGATATCTGCTCCACAGTTGGAAAGTCAGTTTTTGTTCCTGTCTGTAAACAACGGTTTGTTTCTTTCTCTGTCTTCTTCTGAGGGTTTGCACATTGCCTACAACAATATTTTCATGCTGAGATTAAGCTGGGACTGAGGTGATCTGAGAAACTAAAAGACCACTGCAAGGGTGGTGATCTTCCTCCCACCTCCTGTTTAATCCTTCACATGCTGACCTCATATGCAATTTAGTTGTACAATTAGAAGGTTACAAGATGAGTTGAATCATCCAGCAAAAAATGATCTTAAAAGTAAAGAAGACTGTTTTTATGGAATCAGAGAGCAGACCTGATTTTACTCTGCAGCTGCAGGAGTGCTACATCAAGGGAAAGGCAGAGGCTGGATCATCCTTTCTAGTGCAAGCTAGCGATCAGTTTTCCTGTAATGCAAAGCTCTGTTTGAGGTCTATCAGCACTTTGTCTTATTTGCTGCTCTGGGAAACATTCTCTTATTCTCCTTGCTTCAGTAAGTTGGAAGTAGATTCTCCTATGTTCTTAGATTCTCCTAAGATTCTCTGGCCAAATTCCTCCACACTCTGGCTGCTTTCCTAAAATTGAACTATTCAAGTTAAACAAACTTTTGTCTCTCATGAGTGAACACAGGATGCATAAATAAATAAAAATGAGTAAGCAAAGGAATTACAGATTTTAGCCATTAATGTTTTCATAATTTCAGCTGGAATGCAGATTACATACAAGGACAAAGTCTTCAAATCATTACATTTTGTAAATATTTGTTTTTCTTTTAAATTAGAAATCTGTCTGTCAGTGTGAGCACAACACTTGTGGAGAGACATGTGATCGGTGTTGTCCTGGTTTCAATCAAAAGCCTTGGCATGCTGGGACTTTCCTGGTTAAGCATGAATGTGAACGTAAGTTGAAAGCAGAATAGAAGAGGATTACTGTAGCTGCTGGTGAAAACTGAAATTGAGTCCTAAATTATTTTGCAATTTATGTTATTTCTAACCACATTTGTTGATGAATCGGTGTTGCTTACTTATTTAGACTGACTCAAAAAGTCAGTAGAAAAATAACACATAGAATTGTACTTTTAATGAATTTAGAATATTTCAGTTTACATCTGAACTTCTCAAAAAGTTTTAAGACTCTCTTTTTTTCTCACTAAATTCTTATGTGTATATGGGAAAAACAGTGTTTCTTTTGACATCTTTTAGCTTTCGTGGAAGTTATTTTAATTCACTCATACCATTCTGTTATCTTTTTCTTATGATTTCTCTTAAGTTGCTATTTCATGAGCTGTATGTGTGTGCAACTACCAAAAATTTCTGGATCATCAATTTTAAAAAGGAAGAAAATAAAAATGGAAGAACCTACTTAATTTATATCTGTTCACTACATTGCCCTCTGAGACAAAACATCAAGAAAAGAATACAATATGCGGAGTTTCAGGCTGCATTTGTGACTAGACCACATTGCTTTTTGTAGATGAAATAGAAAATTAATGCTTGAATGTGTTCTCGGTTATACTGCATGTCGTACAAATGAATGAAATGTTAAAAGACTGATTTTTGATAACTTAGAAAGTCTTTGATAATATAATTCCATTTCTTTTAGCATGCAACTGTCATGGGAAGACTGAAGAATGTTACTACGATCAGAACGTGGCAGACAGAAATCAGAGTTTGAATATTTTTGGAGAATACGTTGGAGGTGGAGTGTGTGTTAATTGTACAAGCCACACTGACGGCATAAACTGTGAGACCTGTGTTGATGGCTACTTCAGACCTGAAGGGGTAAATGCATGTTCTGTTGTCGCTTCCCTGTAATTCATTATGTTCAAACAATCACTTCAGCATGGAGAATTTAGTATTAAAAAGAGGTGACAGAATTTTGATGCCATTTTATGAATGTTAACTTTTAACTCTGACAGTGTAGCAATTACTTTTCACAGCTGGAAATCTGTAAAGTTAATGTTCACAGACATATGAAACTAAATCTTCTTGATATGAAGGAATGCACGGAGGTCAGAGCCTCCAGCTAATATTTCAGTTAAAAGGACGATGTGGTCCTGTAAACAGAACTTTTACCTCAGTAATGAATTTCAAGATGTGTTATCAAAGAACAAAGAAATATTGCAACACTCAGTATTGGAGAAATTCTTTTATCATTTTTATTTTTTAAACATAATCTACAAAAATAATAACTGAAATTCTATGATGTACCAGGAATGCTTTTCATTTTTAGTGCAACAAGAATTGTTTTTTGTGTTTCAGCATATATGGTTATATTTTCTTCTAAAACAAAGCTGTCAGAAGATGCACATTATATTAAGTTGTATTGCCAATATAGGCAGTGCCTGTGCTTTAAATAGCTACACTAATTGTGTGTGTTTAAATTCCTGACATTTTGTCTGCGTAGGTTCAGTTGAGGAAATCGTGCCCATTAGTCTGATTGCTTTTCACTCCTCAAACAGAAAACATCAGCAAATAACAATAATTACATTCTCCCTGATACAGTGCTTTTAGTCTTAGAGCCTGTAGAAGAGGAGTACTGATCTATTCAGCAGTATGACACTTGATTTATTCATTAATCGGTTGCATCTGACTAAATAGGAACTATATCTCTCTATATACATTATATAATATAGATGAAATTGTAAGTAATTTACTTCCCCAGTGTGGTGTTAGACTAAAGTTTAATATTGTTTGAGATAGCCTTTTCTGGAAGGACAGGAAATTGTTTGCTTTTCTTTTTTTTCTTTTCTTTTTCTTTTTTTTTTTTTTTTTTGCTTCCCTTTTTGTGTAGTTATTCACTGATGAACAACAATTTAGTTAGTTAGTTGAATCTTGTTGACCAAACTGAACTATTTGTCAAGGTTACTTTAGCTCATGAATGTTTAAAATTTAGTTCAAATGATTGCTGTTTAAAGTCCACTTTAGATTCAGAGGGCTGGAGCAACCCCCGTACTTGGATAGGCTGAGAGAGCTGGAGTTCTTCAGCCTGAAAAAGGCACTGAGAGGACCTTATAGTGGCCTTTCAGTACTTGAAGGTAGTCTCCAGGAAAGCTGAGGAGGGACTTTTTGTGAGTCTATGTAGCGACGGGATGAGGGGAAGTGTCTTGAAACTGGAACAGGATAGATTTAGACTAGTTATTAAGAAGTTACTTACTGTGTGAGTAATGAGACACTGGAACAGGTCTCCCAGCAAGGTGTGGAAGCATTTAAGACCAGGCTGGCTGGGGTTCTGAGCAACCTGGTCTAGTGGTAGGTGTTTCTGCCTATAGAAGGCAATTTGAAGTAGATGATCTTAAAGGTCCCTTCCAGTCCAAACTCTTGTATGATTCAATGATACTCGATTATTTATTTTAATATATAAGTCTCTGTTAATAAGTATAGACTTGCTTTGTTTTTGTTGAAAACCTAATTGTATCTAAACATATATGTTTCTGATGAAAATCTAAGGTGGAACATTAAACTTGAGACTGCATGGGTTGAGTTAGGCAACCATCCTTTTTTGTTTCCTACACAGAATGCTGGTCCCTCCTAATTTTTCTTTAAAAAGTAGATAAGTGTTTCCATTCACTAAAGGTTTTGTTCTTGTAATATCTCTCTTTCTGTAGGTATTGCCAGATAGCCCAGATCCATGCCAGCCTTGTTCCTGTGATCCAGTTGGATCTTTACATGAAACCTGTGTCAAAGATGAAAAACATGCAGAAGGAGGTAATATTCCTAAAATATGATATTAAAGCTGAAATTCAGCTGCGATTAAAGAAAAACTGAGTCATATTCTTCCTTTTTTAAAAAAGGAAATTCCAACTATTTTTTTTTTCTTGTTGTTTACTCATATGGACATCCAGTTTAAATGATAATTTTCTTTAGAAATTCAGATTTTATATCTCCAGATTTTCTGAAGCTTCATTCAGATACATGGCTTGTAAACGTGGTACATTTGGGAGAGCATTACCCATGGAATATTTGGGAGTTTTGTCTTTACACTGCTTTCTTCTTTTACAGCAGAGATTAAAACTAGTACGAGTGTAATCTTTACATCACTTTACTTCTCCACACATATTTGAATTTAACCCTAGAAAAAATTTGCTTGAAATGTGATATATCTTCTGCCATCTATACTATCTGCATAGGATTATAAGCTCATCATGATAGCCATGAAAAAACCTATATTCCTATATGGAATTAATTCCTGTCGTGTGCTTTGGAAACAATATATTGTAGTACATTTCTGCTGCTTTTGCTGACAAACTTCTGAAAATATTGTAGGAAGCCAATAAAAGTCAAGTTCTTAAGGGATATTTTAATTGGGCTAATTGCAATTTATTGATAAGAAATGTTGTAGCAGTCTCTTTTTAAAAAAAAAAAAAATGGGGATCAATGAAAATATAACAATCAATTACTACCTCAGTTCCTTGAAACTAAAATTTCTATGTACAGTGGTGGAACCTGATTACTATCACAACAGTGATTAGTAGCAGGTTGACTTCGGCCTGTTGTCTGCTGCCCATCCAGCCATTATCTTACTCTTCCACCTAGGTAGGACAAGGTAGAAAATAAGACCAAAAAATTCATGGCTAATGATAAAGACGAGATCTTTTCCCAGTTGCTGTCACAGACTTGGGGAAAACTAATTTTATTTATTTCCAATTTAAGTAGATTTGGATAGTGATAATCAAAGACAAGAAGTAAAATACATCTGCAGGCTCAACCTCATTCCTTCATTCTCAGCTCCTCTACCTCCTTACCTGTACAACAACTGGCAGAATGAGTTGGATCAGTCCATAACACCTACTATCTGCCACCCATTTCTCCTCCCACTTTTCCATAGCTGTTGTGTGGATCCTTTACAGAGACTGCAGTCCTTCAGCAAAAATTTATTTGCACTGTGGGTTCTCCATGAGTCCGTGTTCCTTCAGGATCTATCCCCATTCTCTTTCTTGGCGTTCTCTGCATGTCTGTAGTGTAGGCACCTGTCCCAGCATAGTCTCGTGCAGGCTGTAGGGGTATTTCTTATAGATCTGGAAAATAAACTAGTTTGTAAGATAAAAACCCTTAAACTAAAATGGAAATGTATAATCACTGGGATATAAAATCTTTGTGAACTGTTCTTAAGGAAAATAAATTCAAATGCTGTATGTTTTCTGCGTGCCTCAGTACTATAGGTAAGTAACAGTTAAAGCAGATCTTTGTAATAAATATCACTGCAATTGGTACACAGATGAAATGCAGCAAGAGGATTTCAAAGGCTGTATATGTAGGTGTTTCAGGCTACGGGAAGATAGGAGAAGGGCATGAAGGAATCATGCTATAATTTCTTATTTCTGCAGAAAAAAAATTTATATATATTTATATTTTAAACATGTAATTTCAATTTTGATCAGCTTTGTATAACTGTATCCTCATATATCTCACTGATCATTCTGAAATTATTCATATTTTTATGGTGGGTTTTTTTTTTTCACTTTGACTGTCCGAAAATGTTTTTCAAATATTGTTTCATAGTAACAATATTTGATATTTTCAGAAGCATTATAGATAAAGATCAGAGCCAAAAACTTTCAATAAATCATGATATGTTTACAAATTGTGGCACTGGTAAAATAAGCGACAGGCAGTCAAGTATTGTATTTTAAAATTAACTTCTTCACTCATGTTCAGTCAATACTAATAATAGCTAATAATAGACAACTGAATATTGCCTGTTACTGTGACACTGAGGTCACTTACAGTTGTCCATACAAAAGTGAAGATGAAATCTATGCATTTTGAACTAATTTGTACTACATCATTTAGGATTCCCTGATAAGTTATTACTCTTTTTTCAAGCCACACTAACTGGATGTTAGCAAATAGCTATCTTTATTTTCTTTTAAGTGTAAAGTTCGCAGACATAGAATTTCGTGATTCAGATGCTATTGTGCACCCAAATAGTGATCTTTATTTTTGCTGAAAAACATTCTCAGACATCATAGGATAAATAAGAGTCAGACTTTATTCAGGCTTCCTAGACCTTTGCGCAGCAAACAGTCCCACTGACTTCCACAATATTATTTTTGGAATATATATGTTATTGAATAGGACTAAGAACAAGGCCAGTCTCTGGATTGTGAGCTTTTTCAAGGATTTGTAGCATGATTTTGCATGGGTTTATTTTCATGTAATTTTGAAAGATGGGTAGGCTAAGAAGAAGCTGATAAAACTTGTATTTCAAGATGATTCATTCTCCAGAATGAACTTTTAAACTTCTGTACTTTCAGAGATATGTCATAGAATGATAATATTCAGGTAGAAAACAGTGAAAAACCCTATTCAGACAGGGCCTATGAAATAATAAACAAAACCCTTAAGGTATACTGAAATATAAGTTCTTTACAATAGCAACAAAAGAAGGACCTGGAACATTTACTGTGATTCATAATTTAATTAGTCGTTTGACACACTAAACTCTACAGAAGCTTGGTAAAGATGATCAAGAGTACACCTACAAGGAATTTATATACTGTGTAGAAACATGAGCATGATTTTTGACAGTATGATAGTATTGTAAATTAAAGATGAGCCAAATGTGAGCCATACAGGCTTACTATATCAACAAGAAAAATATCTGATAGGTTAAAATCTCCACAGCTACCTCCTTGTGTTGTAGCATGTGAGGCTTCTTAATAGCTAGACACCAACTACAGTATGAACTATATAAGAGAGGAATTTACTTGGGTGGTGAAAGCTGCATTTCAGGTCCTTATCTCTCTTCCTCAGTTGCTAAGAAAAGAGAGGAAAGGAAGGTTCTTGATGAAAAACGAAAAAAAAATGGACTGACTGGGCAATGAAAGAGAGACAAATTTAAATGAGTATTTGGGAGTTTTGTTCCATGCTGAAACATGTTATTGAATTTGAATTTGCAGAGACTTGAGTTGTGAAATCTAAGAAAGGATACATTATTCTTCCAATTAAGGCAGGACCATCTATAAAAAGGCAAACTTGCCTATGTCTTTTGCTTCTCAAATGGGATATACAGCACGATTATTATATCTGAGACATGGAATCATGAAATGCCTTGGGCTGGAAGGAATCTCAAAGACCATCTAGTTCCAACTCCCTTGCCATGTGCTGGGTTGACAGGCACTGGATCAAACTGCCCAGCAACCCATCAGGCTTGGCTTTGAAGGCCTCCAGGTATGGCACATGCACAGCTTCTCTGGGCAACATGTTCCAGTGGCACACCACTCTCTGAGTGAAAAATTTCTTCCTAACTTCTGACCTAAATCTCCCCTCTTTCAGTTTAAATCCATTCCCCCTTCTCCTGTCACTATCTACCTGTGTAAAAAGTCAGTCCTCCTGCTTGTAAGTATTTTAAGATCACAATAATGGGTTTCCCCTAAAGCCTTCTCCAAGCTAAACATGCCCAATTCTCTCAACTTTTCTCCATAGAAAAGATGCTCCAGCTCTCTGATCATCTTTGTGGCCCTCCACTGGACTCACTCCAAAAGCTCCACCTTTTTCTTGTGCTGGGGACCACGGGCCTGGACACAGTAGTCCAGATGGAGACAAGGACAGAGTAGAGGGGGACAGTCACCTCCCTCTCCCTTCTGGCTGCCACTCCTTTGATGCAGCCCAGGATACAGTTGACCCTCCAGGCTGCAACATCTTGCATTTGGCCTCATTTAATTTCACTTGGTTCTCATGGGCCCACTTTTCAAGACTGTCTGGGTCCCTTTGGATGGTATCTGTTCCTTTTATTGTGACAACTGTACCTCTTAGCTTGGTGTCATCAGCAAACTTACACAGTCGAAGTCATTGATAAAGATGTTGAAGAGCATCAGATTCAAAACAGATTCCTAGGGGACACCATTTATGACCACCCTCCACTTGGAGGAGCTATTGGCAACAACCTTCTGGCTACAACCATCCAGCCAATTCTTTATCTACTGAACAGTTCACCCTTTAAATCCATTTCTCTCCAATTTACAGATAAGGGAATGATGCAGGATTATGTCAAAGGCCTTGCATAAGTCCAAGTAGATGACATCAGCTACCTTTCCTTTGTCCACCAGTTCCATCACGTGGTGAAGCTCCATGGTCTTCTCAGGCACAGATGTGAGGCTTATTGACCTATAGTTCACAGTATCTTCCTTTCTCCCTTTATTAAAAATGGGAGAGATGTTTCCTTTTTTTTCCAGTCACCAAGGACTTCATCTGACAGCCATGACTTTTCAGCTACACTGTAGAGTGAGTTGGCAACTTCATCAGCCAGCTTCTTCAAGACAGTAGGGTGCATATTGTCTGGTCTCTTAGACTTATACACATTCACCCTCCTGTGGTAGTCTTGAACTTGCTCTGCTCTTATGCTGGGAGACATGTTGCTCCCCCAACCCCTTTTTGGAATTTCAGGGATGTGAGAGACTCAGGAAGCCTGACTGGCAATGAAAACTGTGGCAAAGAACTCACTAAGTACCTTAGCCTTCTCCGCGTCTCAGATGGCCAGTTTTCCCTTTTTGTTTATCAGATGGGATATAGTCTCCTTTGCCTGTCTCTTGTGGCCAATGTACAGAAAAAACCTCCCTTATTGTTGTTTTTTACATCCCTTGCTAAACTTTAACTCTGCATGTACTTTGGCTTTCCTGATCCCATTCTTGCACAACCTGGCAGCATCCTTGTACTCGCCGCAGGCCACTCATCCCCCACTTCCACTAATACTTTTCCTTTTTTTCCCCTCAGTCTTACCAACAAGTCCTTGCTCAGTCATGCTGACTTCCTGCCTCCTCTGCTTTATTTCTTATTCTGGAGAAATAGGACTCTCATATCTGGAGGACCAGAGGTTTCTTTCATAAACCAAGATTGTGCATTGGCCCAGTTTATAAAAGAGCCTGAGGTCTGCAGTGCTGCACAGCCTCACCAGTGGCTAGCTTAGAGAGTAACTCATAAATCTGGGAAGCAGATAGACCATAGTTCAAATCCATGGAGCAAATGATTTTGTGATAGGGAGTTGGACTCGATGATCTCTGGAGGTCTTTTCAAACCCCTTTGATTCTGTGATTCTCTGTGGGGGGGGAAAAAAAAAAAAAAAGAAAAAAGTGGTCTATCTATGATGTGTTATGGGATATCAAAAAAGCAGCAAGATAAACTGAATTGCAGTGCAGATAATATAATTTTAAACTCCTGTAGGTAACTACTTCTTCAAGCTTTTAGTTGGAGAAAACATTAAAATAAATAAATAAATGAAATCAGGATTTACCCATATGGAACTGTTTTAAAACATTTTTCTTGAAGAGCCAGCAAATTCAAAAGCCTTGTAGGATTGTAAAGGCCTCACTGACATCCAGTTTATCTAAAACAAGGAATTTGATTTAGGAGCTGAATCAAAATAAACAATTCAACAAATGGCAAGCATGGAGTTTATAGTTTGGATGTTAGGTGCTCTAGAAAGATATATTCTTCTAATTCAATTCAAGTGACATAACTAAGCTAGGAAAGAAAAAATATATGTATATTTAGATTCCAAAAAGAAGTTCCTTGAAAAAAAGCAGAAGTTATATTCTACAGAGGATAATAGAAAAGAACATAAATCCTGACTGGTTTGTAAGGTTATAATATTAACCATGTGTTAAAACATTATAAAAAGTAATATGCAGATATTTAAATGTTGATGAGTACTTCTTTAGATAAATCAAAATCTCGATGATGGCTGGACACTGAAATTTAGTAGTTAAAATGATTAAGATGTATTCAGTTTATAACAGGAGAAATCAAGAAAGAAATTCCAAAAAAGCAGGATGTATTCTTTGTAACTATGAATAGAAGAGCTCAGGGGATTTCCCTTTTTTTTTTTTTTTCGTGGAAACATGAGGCAAGTTGGAAGAAGTGTCTCAAACAGATGTGTCAATCTTAGAGCAAGATGACAAGTGAATAATAATAGAAAAGCATTCAAAATGTATGGCATGGCATATATGTGGCACCAGGAGGTAGTTAGAAAAGAAGTTGCTGAAATATTATATATGTAGTTTATAGTACTTTATAAGATGCAAATTAATCTTATATAGTTATAAACTGTTTATCCAGTTTGTAAAAGAAAGGTAGAGAAGTCCAGGAAATTAAATCATGAGATCTAGTTTCTGTATCAAGAAAATCAGTGGAACTAAAATAAAGAAAAATTCATATTTTTAACAATCTGCAGCTAAAATGAGCAAAACATAAGATCAGGTGGGTTTTTTTGTGTGTTTTTTTTGTTTGTTTGTTTGTTTGACTGTTTCTGTGGAGGGCAGTATTCCTTATGAATCTATTTGAAGAAGCCAAGGTTTATTTGACTAATGAATTACTTTAATGTTCAAAGAGTTTTGTCAAGATTCTTCAACAAATACCACGAGAAAAGTAGAATAGAAAAAGGAAGAAGGATTCTGTCACAGATGAGTACTTGGTTAAGAGAATAAATGGACCATTTTCACAGTGATGATCAGCATGAACTGCTGAGAATATTCATATTTAACCTGGAAAGGGGACGAGTAGGAAGGTGACAAAGTTTGCAAGTACAAAATCTTTCAGCACAGTAAAATGAAAGAGCTGCAAAATGTTCAGGGATCTTAAGATAGTCAGTGGATGGGTAATAAAATAACTGATGAAATTCTGTAGCAATTAAATGAAAAGTTAAGCAGAGAAAAATGTAATTCTACTTGTACATTGACTGCAGTAATTTTTGAATAAGACATTAGCAATTGTGAAACAGTTCTTACAGTTACCTTGGACTGTGCCTTGGAAGTATCAGCTCAGTGCTGTCTCAGCTGTTGTAAAAGGTCAACACAGCCTTAAAAAATATTACTAATGTTTTAAAAGAAAAAATGAAAAAAATCATGTCATTTGTAAGTCCTCACTATACCTTCTTGAATAATTTATTAGAAATTGAAATTGAGAAATAATAGGGATTTTCACCTATTCAGAACAGTTTCTTTTTAAAAAGATATAAATAAGCATAGAATTTTTTTGACATACAAAATAAAATCGTCATGTGGGATAGGATAGAGTTATACTGAAATCACAGATTACATGGAGGTAGTGAGAAAGCAACAGTTATTTGCTGTTTTCTATGGTATGACATTTAAAGGGCAGCAAATACAGATTTAGTGTATATCAGTGTTTAATTTCACACTACACGTGGCTAAATGCAGAACTTACTGCTAGAGAGCTTTATGGATTCAGGAAGCAAAAGCATATGCAAAGGTAGTCAGGCAAATTAATGGAAGAGGGGATTTTTGGATCTGCTAAATGCAAGGGCTTAGGGACAAGTTACAGTTCAGTAGATCTCTAATATACAGATTTTGGGAAGCTCAAAATTTAAATAACTATAGTCAGCTCTCAGACAGGATATTGAGTTGAATCAGTGTAGGTCTGAGCCAGAGTTTGTTACACCTACATACCAGAATGTATATAAGTATATCATACCTACAAACAGTGTTGCTATAAGCACTCTAATAAACATATCCAATAATAGTAATAATAAATCAAAAGTGTATCATGTTTTTTTTTCCCTCTTCCCATAGATATGTTGCCTGGTTTCTGTCACTGCAAGACCGGCTATGGAGGAGAGCACTGCAATAGATGTGCCTTGGGTTATACAGGATATCCTGACTGCCTGCCCTGCAACTGCTCAGTGGAAGGCAGCATGAATATTGATCCTTGTGTAGGTCTCTGTGTCTGCAAGGTATGGATATCAAATTCTTGTGAGCCATAGGATGATATTAATGATACTGAAAGATTACAATCAATGATCTTCTATCATATAGTGAAATTAGTGAAATTATTCATTAGAAATAATTGAGAATCCTAAAATACTTAAAATATATCCCAAAGTACAAGAATGTACAAGAAGTACTTGACTCCATCAGTTCATGCTGTATGCACTCTGGTGTGTCAGCTGAGCAGCACTGAAATCTAATCAGAGAATTAACCTCATCCTCACTTTATATAACAGTCACATGTTTTCTGTCAAAACTAAAATCTATCCATATCACAATTCTAATTAATTGACTATTAAGTCTAGAAGGTCAGAATTTATTACATTCTGAATTGAAACAATGGTTAAGATGTCATACTCTGATTAAAAGATAATTAGTGCTTAATTGCTCTTATTTTTATGACTTTATTGGTGTAAACTGACTTGTTGGTAAAATCAGTCTAACATGAGTATATAGGTAATAGAGGTATAGTTTCTATCCCAAAGCAAACATGCTCTGTACACACCTTTTTTCCTCTTTGGTTATCCTTTACCTCCTTTTTGATTGCTGTAATCTCCTTCTAAGTGCATATAGTAGAAAAAATAACACCCTTTTCAGACAGCTTAGAAGTATCAGTAGATGCATACACATTTATTTTCACTAGAAATGTTCGAACTCAAGTCAAAGCAGATTATGGTCAAAAGGACACTGAAATCATCAGATTAGCTATGCTCCATATGAAGACTAAAGAGGGATGCCTGAACAAGTTAATAGCAGGTCTTAAGAAAAATGCTTCCCCTCTTTTAATCACATCTTTCAATTACATATAATGAGCTCTGAAATTTACTGAAGATAGTTTTCTTGTTAAGGAAATTGACTGCTGAAAAAAGTTCTGAGGGTGAGCAGCAAACTGTGAGTGAACATTAGGCTGTTATCTCTACCACGTTAGCCGGAGTAAACTGATGTACAAAAAGGTGAGGGGCAAGTGTAAATGCCTGTTTTATCACAGATTGGCACTGAAAGCTTTCTGAAGGTATATGGTCAAAGTTTTGTATCACTTAAAAATGAACTAAAAACCCGACTGAGAAGCAAATTAGTCATTTATTTATTTATTTATTTATTTGTTCTCCATATTTTCTCCTTTCCTCTTACTTAATCCATCTCCTATAACTATAACTCTGCCTTATTTTCTCCATCTTTGCAGCATCTTAGCCAGGAGGCAACAAAATGGCTTTTGTTGAACTTATTTTAGAGCAATACATTTCATGCAAGCTTAGACTACACAGTGTGGGCAGGCTTTTCATGACTGGTATAACCAAAACAAAGTACTTGTAGTTTGTGTCTCCTGTCACAATGTTGATTTCTTCAGCCATACTTACAAGATTACTCAAGATTTTTGAGGCCGCAACATTTTGTCCCGTACTTGCTTCCCTTCTCACTCCCTTAAGCATAAAGGAGGTAAATTAGATTAGTCCCTGGAATCAAGGACATATAGAAGAAGAATTAAAAATCTTACGAAGCTCAAATTCTGTCTTCTGCATTTATAAGTAAATCTATTAACTTATTGTGTAGAAGATCTAGTTCTAATATTTATGAATAAGAACAGTAATTTCTATAAATATCTTTTTAGCTCGGCATTAAAGCAAAAGAGAGTATGAAGCTGAGTATCTCAAGTTCTAACCCATGACAACTGAAGTAATTTTCTAATGTGCATTTTCAGGAACATGTTGAAGGAGAAAACTGTGATCGTTGCAAATCAGGCTTCTTCAATCTGCAGCAAAATAATCCCAAAGGCTGTGAGGAATGTTTCTGCTCTGGGAAAACTAATGTCTGCACAAGCTCTCACTTTACATACAGAAATGTAAGAAAATTCCTGCTGTATCAGTATATGCCACCAATTCTGTGTTTTTGTGGGTTCTCACTTTCTGTTGGCACAGGAGTGCATCTTACTGCATAACACTATGTATGTTTTTTTTATGCCCTACACATTCTGTCATTTATCATGAAGAAAATACTTTAAAACTTTGTATTTTCTTCATTTGACAAAGTTCTGAAAAATGTGCGATTGAATAGGGAGAAGTGCAAAAGAACTTATAAGTGTCTCAAACGAAGCCATGTGCTTCAGTCCTGGAATGTGCTTGCATAATCAGTACTAAATTAAATGCAACATATTGACAGAGCAGGCCTTTTTTATAGGTCACTATTAGATTTCTAGACCTGAAATAATTAAGAATTTTGAAACACTGAATGTACAACATTTATCTTCTATAAGGAAAAGGACATTTTGAATGCATTTCTTCTGCATACTGCATCCCTAGGAAAATATGGGAAAGTGAGATAAAAATACTCTTCTTATTCGTACTCAGCATCAAGTATACTCTAAACTCTATGTTAGTTCTCAAAACTAACACACCAATTCCACTGTAACAGATGTATGCTACATATTCATATCTGTAGATCTAGTTTAGGAATTATGTTTCAGATCTGGTAGCTTCTCGTCTTGGCTGCACAGTATGCTAGAAATCTGAAAATAATATCATATGCCTAGTGTGTTCATCTGTGTGCCAGCATCTAGAAAAATTTCTAGCCCACAGCTAAACTAGTAAATTGTTCTGCTGATAGCCAGGTTCCAGAAACCATTCTTGTATGATCGGTGTTTTCATCTCTGCTGATGCAAAAGTTTTGATGCTTGCCAGCTTCTTTTTAGGTTTTCTAAAAAAGCTGTATATTTAAAGTTGTAAATTGTAACACTTTAGAATTACAAATTAGTATGAATTATATTGTTTATGACAATATAATTACAATATAATTCATATTGTAATTATATATTTATATTTATGACAATATAATTCATGACAATCTGAAAATATAGATCCGTTTTTCAGGTCACCTTCTGTACTCTGTTGTGACTGATATTATTTATTGTAAACTCATTTAATATATTCTGAGGAATCGTATATATATATATATATATATATATATATAGTTGTAAAATTGAACTTCTTCCTCCCTTTGGATGATATAAAACACACAATATTTACTTCAGACAAACTATTCATGAGTTCTAATTCCCAGATGCAAAAAATAAGATAAATTGTTGTTGTTATTTACCCTATTATTACTTTTGTTCTTAAACTACCTTTAATTATATTTATATACCTACTCATTTTTAATAAAATGAAAGAATGAGAGATGGTGACAATTAAAATGATTGATGTGTTAATTCTGATCGTATTATGTTTTTGTTTTGTTTTCTGCCATCATAGATAGAAGATATGAATGGTTGGTACCTAGTTGGCATATCTGGTCTCATCCGAGTTACTCCTAAGCAAAAGAGCATTGGTGGGCGTCAGCAGCTTAGCATCAACAACGTGTCTGCACGTAAAGTACTACCACAGACTTATTATTGGAGTGCACCCAGTTCTTATTTGGGCAACAAAGTAAGTGCAGATGGTACTTGCCTCGACACTGATTTGGTTTATTGGGAAAATAAATAAATAAATAAAAGGTTTAGAATCGGGGTAGAACTGAGGTAAAGCTGGATAGCTGTCTAACCAGCAAAATTTCAAGCAGGAAGGAATAAGGCATATGGAATGATGTAAAAAGTATACAGAAAAAATTAACTAAGTATTTTTGACCTTCAGCCTATTTTGTATTTCTGGTGTCAGGTATTAAAGTGGTATTTATCGTTGACATTCTTATTATTCTTATTATTTTTATTATTATTGAATGAATTAGCTGGCATGTATTTCATCTTGTCCTGTTCTCTTCCCACTTTTCCCACTTTGTGTTCATCTCTGAAAACTCATTTTTTCATCTGCTATTCAAAAGATGCAAGTTACGTATCAGATGTTGTGGGGGTGTGTTACAAAACTTTACTGTTTAGCAAGAGATTTCTGTAGGGATTACTTTGCCCTAGAACTCAGAAAATCCTATCGTGAGCTCCGCACTACTTCTAGTGCATATAGAGATCAAAGTCTATATGTTTGTGCATACACAGGTATTCATGCTTTGCCAGTTTATGCCAAACATTTGCTTTCTAAAATCATGAGTGCCTTAGTGGTCTGATTGCTGGTCTTTTAGGCTTCCTGCTATTATAAATGATACCCTCAGAAAAATCTCTTTTATTTTTTTCTTCTGGAGAAACAGACTAAGGTCTGAATGAGTTATAAATGTGAATAAACAGCTTTCCATCTCTTATAATGTTGATTACAGTAAAAAATGTATCTAAAGTACTAACACTAGCACAAGCACTTTTCCCGTGGTACTCTCTTCAAGCGAGTCATCCTCTTATTTATTTATTTTCTTCCTGCTGGCTGCAAATCAACATGACAGAAGGTAAGAGAGCATGTGGAAACTAAATAGAATCATTCCAAAGAATTGGACATCCTGTTCAAGGCAATGATTTGTTAAAGGTACTCAGGCCTGTTTCATTGGTCAAGGGAGTGTCTTTCTATAATTTTCTATACCTAGTGAACTTACCTTGTGATAAGAAGTGGTACTTTTCTAGACAGAATTTCATCCTGCTTCTTTCCAGTGAGCAGAATAATGATAAGAATGTGCATGAAGTGTATGAATATGGAAGGTATTTTTTCAGTGTAATTTGGAGGTCCTTTGTGGTTACTAGCAGACATCTCTGTATGAATGAAACAATTTCCTTAATAATGAAACTATATGAATTTTTGATACTACACTAATACTGAAAGCAATCACAAATTACCACAGTACATCTTAAATGTCATGTTGCATCATGTAAATTGGAGTCATAAAGACCTGCTTAATCCATATGACACAGTGGGAATGGAATATTGCAAGTCCTTACTTGTAAACGCAAACATTTCTTTAAACAGCTGCAGCTGGATAAAACCAAGAAGCCAAAACCTGATGAAAACACTTTCCTGAGACTGATTGCTAGCTTTAATGTAGTATGATATTTGGTGTCACAAAGCTAGGCGAGCTTCTTTAAGAATTCTTGTTGTAGAAAAAGTAGAAAATGATTTAGGAAATCTTGAAGCAAGATGTACATTTCTATTGTAATTCACAAACCTTGTGCCACAGAAAACCACCTGTCCTTTTTATTGTTAAAATTACTGCTCTTAAATGGTACTCCTGAAAATAGAATTGAGTTGCAAAACACGGTAACCGTTCTGCATTTTCCAGTTTTCAAATATATCTCAAAATCCTTATTTAAAATGTTTCTTTTAATATAAAGTCGGCATATTGTGCATAAGCCTCCACAGTATTGCTTGCCATATGTACACTATCTGCTTGTTTTACATGTCTCTCAAAATACTACTTCTAGTTTAAAAAGTAAAAAGAAAAGGGCTTTAAGTGGGATATTCTGAATGTGCAGCCTTCAGCTTCCTTTTTCATGAATTATATTAGACTATATGAAACCAATCTTTTTATCTCCAAAGAGAGATTATAAATAACAAGCAGTTATAGATGATGCAGTAAATATTTTATGTAAAAGGGAGACTAGAGTGTAGATTATTTTGACATCACTTGTATCCTTTCATTCTCCTAAATATACTTGCTGATAGGACAACATAAACCATTTTGAACAAATACATATAATTATTTGGGGGGAGGAGCCAGTTTTTTTCCATACCTACCTATATGATGCTTCTAACTAAAAGCCATTTTTGAAGCAGAATGCAATTTGGAAGTAATCTGGTGGAATTTGATTTCTAGAAACTAGTGGATAATTGGGGAGAACAAATTTAAAAGTGGCTAGTGTTAAGGCTTTAGTAAGGACCGTAAAATAGTTTATCTTCCTGCCTGCTTTGTAATAACCTACTGAACTAAGAATTAGAGCAATCGTGAGAACAAGTGGCCTGTTAAAGTTTGTAGTTACTGAAAAATTGACTTATTCTATCAACTCTAATAACGTTGTTAGGTGTGTAAAAGCATCATTTGTTTTTTCGTCAGCACTTTTTTTTAACAAGCAACCTGTATATTAAATGCTAAAGTATTTTTATAAATGTGTCCGAAAGTGTTATGAATTGCACTCTGATAGTTTGACCAGAGCACTGAAAAGAGAGTATAAATTAATTAAAATTAGATACTAATCTCAGTGAAGTGGTTTGAAAAAAAAACTGTTATTTTAAAGTCAGTATGGGAGTGTCCATGATGTTTCAAAAATCTTACACTATGTATGTGCTCTGCCTGATATCCTTTGATATCTCTGCAAAAAATAAAAAAAATTAGGTAATTTGTATGCTGAGAAGCCTCCTACAGTTAGTCTGTATAGCTAATATGCACAATATAGAGTATGTAGACCACATAAGACTCCATATAGAAACATCCATCTTTGGTTACAGGAAGCTTCTCTTTGTTTTCTATCTTTTGCAAATGTGTACCTTTATTTGCTATAGCCCAACTTTAACCATGATGGTGAAGATGTAACTCACCCCTTTCACATGGTTAGAGCACTGCTCTTGGTCAGCAGTCATAGCTTAGTTCAGCTCTTAGGCAGTAGATGGCTTAGAATTCAGGTCCTTGAACACTTTAATCAGCACCCGGTATCCATATATTAATTAGACAAGTGTACTCTAACTCCTTTGGCTGGTTTTGGACAGCTCTTACTGCTGCCGTTTTTCAGACCGTAAACAACACAGCAGAAGCTTTAAATCACCTCTGCTCCAAAACACCATTGGCTTACTGACAGATTTTGTTAAGATTGAGCAGTTTCTTGTATCAAATGAAATTTTAGAGTTGTCATGTGAACTAATTCTACAGCATGATCCCATTCAGCATGAGTTCTTCATGAAGTCAGACTATACCAAAAATTAAAGTAAAAGATGCCTGTATAACAAGCTTTGTTAGATCGAAAATATTCTAGTACACCATGTTTCTTAACTCTCATATACTTTCAAGCATTCATATGTGCATCCATTTTTTTTTCCTCTGAATGCTAGTAAAAATCAGGACAGCAGCTGAAAGTTTTGTGTTGAGTCTATGCAAGCAGAACAGTAAGGGTGTCTTGTTCAACTTAAAAATAGCATTTCATTTCTTTTGCCTATTCTTTTATAATTAGCTGTGTAACCTGTTTGCTGGCTTTAAAAAGTCAATATTTCTTTGATTCTAGGCATGAAGACTATAATAAGCCTACAGTCAGTATGTACAAACTTCAAAAAATCTATTGGGCTTTAAAATGTATTCTAGTGTGGAAAGCTATAGATTGGGATGAGATTTTTTTTGTGACATTGTCTGCTGCAGATTGCCCAGAATACCTGGTAGGATTAAATATTGAATTCTAAAATAATCATAAGCTAGGTCTTTGTGGCTTTTATGTTTATTTCCTTCCATTTGTTTTCATTTCTTAGGCAATTGTGGTGCAAAAGGCAGAATAATGCAAAGCAAATTGCAGTCTGCAGCTCACAGGGGGAAACGAAGGAGTTGAAACCCAAAACATAAAGAAGCGTAAATAATACAATAATCAGCTGGAACAGAAATGCCAAGATCAATTGTCCTAAATTATTAATGCATCTAAACCCAGAAAGCTTCATCTTGTATTGTCATGGTGTCAGATGTCAAGACTTTCTAGTTGGTAGGACATGATTGAATTCAATAAATCCCCAAGTCTTTTTCTTGATTTTACTTCCTGCCTCTAAAAGGAGAACAATCTAACGGCTTTTTATATAAATGGGTATCCAAGATGCAAAATAAATTGTTATTGGAAGCCACTTTTTTTCTGCTATCATTTTGTTTAGAAATTCATTTGCCTCTCAGGAAAAACAGTGTCTGACTTAGCGTACAGAATTACAGTCATCTCTGTCTTAAATTGAGCCTGCATGTGTCTGTATGAATTTTGTCAGGAAACCGAGGGAGTGAAATTTAAGTTGTCTAATGCTTTTCTCCATAATGTGCCTTTAAAATATCTTTCTTTCACCTGGTTGTCTGGAGAATTAGGCTCTTGTGTAGAGGATTAGTTAGCACAGATGAATTGCCCTAATCTGAATCTAATATTTTGGAACAAAATGGCAGTGCTTGAAGTATCTGCTGTTAGTCTGAAGGATTTTTTTCTGTAGTGATGGAAGTCCTTTGCTTCATGATGAATTAACTTTGCTCATATCCTGTGCACATAAGTGAGTTTCAGAACCAGATTTGACCATGCAACAAAGAACATCTACAATAGGAAAAATAAGGAGGGGATGTAGTAGGGAACATAACTGTGTCATTTATGATATATTAAAAATATTTTCTGCAGGCACTAATTGATTCTTAATGTCTTGTACGTTTGAGTGAAATAGTCATAGTGAATAGTGTTATATGCACATTATTCACATATTTGAAATAAGCATGAAACAGCATCAGCGGCAAGTAGTATTCCAGAAATCTGTATTTGGTGTAACATCCCTGAATTTATTCACAGTTGCTGCAAATCCTCCAATTTTTAAAAAAGTGTATCTAGCCAATGTGTGGCAGAAAATTGAGATGGATCATTTGTACCAAGATACATAGATTCAGTCAACAGTATGAAGTGGTTTTCAGCTTGCACTAAGTGTGCTGCTTAGTTTATTAGCACTTTTTTCACTATAGCTTTTAAAAACTGAGACAGTAGCCAAATTCAGATACTGAAAGGAACAGACAAACAACTGGTGTACAAGTCTAGAGCAAAACATTTTAAAGATCAGAACCATGGCTGACTGATTCTTTCTTTAAGTTTGCTTAACTTACACTACACAGTTTAGATTATTTAGCTTTGATGAAATATTCTCTCTGCATGTCTCCAAAAAATATGACAAAAGTGTATCTATGCATCATTTCATACTGATGACTAGCCAAAGTTTGCTTGATCCTCAGTAGAAAATGAAATATTCCTGTACTCATGGACTGCCTTATTTGTAGTGTTCAGCTACTCACTACCGAGGAGTGTGACCAACCCACCAGAGCATATGTACATTTCACAAACTTTTCTCCTTTATATTTCTTTCCAGTGATGTTTGGATAGCCCTTTGGGACCGTTCAAGTAAAGCTTTTATTGTGATTGCAGTGGAAACTAGGGATACCTTATAGACTTCTAAGAGCCTCTGAAGTCAGTTTGAGCAGGACTCAGAGTCTGACTGGCTGAGTCCACTAACAGCAGTGGTATTGAGTATCCCATCACACATTTAATTTCTTTCTGCTAAAACCATCTTATGCTGCTTTAAGGAGAAGTGGAAATTTATTATAGGTGAAATTATTTTATAAATCCCATGTGTCCTTTGCTTTAAGTTCTTGCCCAAGTTTGCCTTCAAGGTTAGGATTTTAATCAATAGAGGCAATTGAAAAGTGGAGAAGCAAACCAACAAACAAAAAAGAAAAGTAGAAGGGATGTAAATGTTAGAGAAAGAGTACTGAGGGGCACTAGGAAATAGTTATAGTAAATTTCTTGCTAGATTGAAAGGTCTTACTCTTATTATGTTTGATCCAAAAATTAAAATACTGAAGGATGAAAGAAAGCAGAAGAAAAGGTCTGTGACTTAAAACTAACATGTTAGTTGATTTGTAGTGAGTGCTAATGAACATGAAAGAAAAAGAAGCATGCTGACAGTGGTTTAATATGCTTCTCCTGAGCTGGAGATAGTTAAATTCAATGGCAGTTGCTTAAGACTGCAAAGGAACTGACATTTAAAGTGAGGATATATGGATTTTATACACACAACATACATTTTCAGTAAAGAATCTTTTGCTTTGAAGATGATAATTGGAGTTACTTAATGATCATTAGTTACCTGGAAGTAAATAGTATAATGGAATGTTGTATGTAGTGTCATGTTATATTTTAACCAGTTAATAGGTCTGATAGACCTAATTCATCGTTTTAACAATGGTACGTTATAACCATTACCATTAGAAAAAAAGTCCTCTATTTTTACAATAAAATATTGTTCTACTGTATATTTTAAAATTTCACTAATAGTAATTAAAGTAAAAAGTCACCCATTTTTAAAACACAAAGCACTATGGCTAACTAGGATGTTGAAGAAAGAGTGTCTGCTCGGCATTTCAACATGTACTTATTTAATTACAAAGTCATTGGCAAAAGGAAACTGAAAAAGGCATCCAAAACTATTACAAAAAGTTGCTATTTCTTTTATTCTAAGTTTGTTTCTGGGAAGAAACTAGTTCCACAACTAATTCTATTAAAAAAATAAATTATTTCTAATTCTTGACTTCATAAATATTGGTGAATTATATAAATATAAATATTGGTGAGTTATATAAATGATAAAAACCCCTATGATGAGTGCCTTACAAGCTCTGTTTTTCAGAGTGATTCTCCATACATATTGAATTTCCAGTTAGTCACCAAAAACAAGGTATTAAAGTGCTCACTTTTGTATATTTTGTCTTAAAAGACAGTAAGGCAGACTTACTCTTACTCTTCAGATCATTTGATATGAACATCAGACTTCTCCAGTTTTACTGGGTCTGTCTGGGCTTGAGTTAGTTTTCTTCATATCAATATGGTGCTGTGTCTAAAACAATGTAAATAAAATGCTAGGCTTTTGACTCTTGCCAAGCAGAGTTTGTGCAGCATCAGGGCTTTCTCTTCAGCCTCTAAGTCAGTGGGCAAGAAATAGTGAGAAGACACATCTAAGACAGCGGATCTGAAGTGGCCAAAGGGATATTTAATTTCCAAATCCAATATCCCTGTTTAATATCTTTATTGACAACCTTGATAAGGGGATTCAGTACACCCTCAGTAAGCCGCAGATGACACCAAGTTAGGAGGAAGTGTCAATCTGCCTGAGGATAGAAAGATCCTGCAGAAGGATCTAGGTAAGCTGGATGTCTGGGATGAGGCCAGTGGGATGAAGACCAAGTTCTGGGTCATGCACATTGGCCATGACAACCCCAGGCCAGGCAGTGCTACAGGCTTGGGGCAGAGTGGAAAACTGCACAGAGAAGAAGGACCTGGAGGTGTTGGTCAGTGCTTAGCTGAACATGAGACTACAGTGTGCCCAGGAAGTTAAGAATGCCAATGGCATCCCGGCTAATATCAGAAACAATGGAGCTAGGAGGAGCAGAGAAGTGATTGTCCCTCTGTGCTCAGTGCTGATGAGGCCACATCCTAAGTACTTTCCTCACTACAAGAAAGACATTGAGGCCCTGGAGAGTGTCCAGAGAAGGGGAAAAAAAGCTGTTGAGGGGACTGGAGCACAAGTCTTTTGAAGAGACTGCTTAGTCTGGAGAAGAGGAGGCTCAGATGAGTTGCGACTGCCCTCCACTAGTAATGAAAGGAGGTTGTGGTGAGGTGGGAGTCAACATATTTTCCTGTATAACTGGTTTTAGGATGAGAGGGAATGGTCTCAGATCAGGTATTAAGAAAAATTTCTTCTTCAAAGAGATATCATATGCTGGAATGGTCTGTCCAGGAGGTAACTGAGTCACTGTCATGGCAGTATTCATGGTAGGTGGACAGTTGGACTGGATGACCTCAGGGGTCTTTTCCGATCTTTGTGATACAGTGATTCTACAATATTCCCCTAGCATGTGATGTAATATGCTCAATAGTAAAAGTTCAGGAATAAGAGGAAGAATGCAACACAGGTTTGTCTATGGCATTTATCTAACGACTACTGCCCTACTTTCCAGGAACCTGCCTGCCTTAGGATAATACTGACTAAATTCCTCTTGTTGCTTTGCCTTCATATACTGCCTTTGTCTTTCCTGTAAAACCATCACTGTCTTGATCCATTAATCTTTTCACTTTTCTTCTAGGGGAAGGGTGGGGTGAGAGTTAGAATGGATGTTTGGCAGTTGTCTGGGGTTAACTCACCATAACTCCACTGGAAGTTATGAATGAAATAAAATCTTAAAGCATTTGACAAAAGAAGTTTGCACCTTAAAGCATTTAGTAAAAAAATTTGGGAGTGTGTCTTTACAATTTCTTTATTCTTTAAAATTTGAGAATCAAATGGGAGCCAAAGCTGACAAGAATGAAGCAAAACAGTGATCGTGAGTTTGAAGTACTGGTTTAGTTTTAATTTGCCTTTTCATACATTCATTGTCCCAAATACTTTGATAGCATGCATTCATCTAATATGTGAACAGAGCATCCTTTAAATCCTGTAGGTCCTGTGTCTTCTTCATACAATTCTATCTGTCTCATCTATTCTATGATTTCCTAACTGCTAAAAATTTCTGAATGGATCCATCTTGCTTCATTTAAGTTCTAGCAGGCAAAATGAGCTCTATTCCTCTATATTCCCATGAGGTTTACATACTGTAAGCTTTTAGGAGGAGAGAATTATCAGAACAAAGATTTTATTTTCCAGAGACTCTAACTACAATAAAATTTCTTCTGAAAGAAAACCTCAGTGGAAATTTTAAATATTCAGTAAGTTTCTAGAAGGGAGGACTAGAAAAAGGAATTTGTCTTTGTCTTCCTGGACCCAAGAGACAAAGGGGTTAAGACCAGGTATTTGGCACTTTGAAAGAATAATCATGTGCTTGAACCCCAGTCTGAACTGAGATGAATTATTGAACAAGTGGTTTGTTAGGTGATTGAATATTACCTGCAAAGCACCGCTCATCTCCTTGAGGCATATCTACAGTTAACTGAATTGAGCCAATTAGACTGACTGTCTCTTCAATGAGTTGTGACCTATCAATGGTAATAGCTTATTATGATGATAAATGAACCTATCTCTCAAACTGAAGCCTGAGTATACACTTCAGCAGTTTCCCTGAATCGCAAGACCGTTACCTCTCAACTTCAGATTGACAGAAGCATCAGCAATGAAAGTAGGTAGCATGCATGAGTAGACACGGGTGATTGTTGAACCCAAATGAATATATTTACAATTATTCTTGAAGTTGTTTTGTTTGTTTCAATGGACCTGCCTGAACACTCCATATTTGCTAGAAGTCCCTAACATTTCTCACAATATGTGCAATATCACTCCTGTCTCCTGAGATGGCTGGATGAATTTCTGATTGGTCTTTACTTGCCTTTTCTGTCTCAGGGGCACTCTATATTGTGATGTAAGACAATACTTTCTTTTTCTAATTGAAGAGTTTATTTGTTTTGCCTTCTCAGTCTTATCAATTTGCTGTCCAGAAGTAATTTCCTCATAATAATAAGAAAGTTAGAGGGACTGTAAAGCTACCGGTATTTTTCATTAATTTCTAATGTAGTTCTGAAATCTTCAAATATCATAAAATATCTAGAATGGTTGTGGAGCAGTTCTTTGTTTTGTTTAACTCCAGGAACAGGAATTCTTCCCACAATGAAGGCAGTTGTTTCAACAACTTTCTGTACAAGCTTTCTTCTGTTGTTTTTGTGCATTTGTTTGATTGATTCATAGTTAAGGATTTCAGTTTATTTTATTAATTTAAAATAACAGTGCCTGGTCGTATATACTTTCAATTTACCATTCAGAAACAAGATCTTGGTTATATATCAAAATTTTAATTAATTTTCCAAGGGAAATGCTTTTATAAATTTTTGAACTATTTTTTGCTAATGAACAAGATAGCTACAGTATGCTCTGTAAGCATGGCCTAGAATGAGGACTTCACTGAATGAAGGCTTTAAGCTATGCATCTACCCAGTAAGCAAAGGAATACCCTCTTGTGTATTTAAATGTGTATTTAATAGGGCAAAATATCTGCAGTTCTAAATTTGCTTTGCCATGAGCTGGATGATACCATTAATATTGCAGCAATATTAACACATATAAATACCTTGGATAGTAGTACATAGTTTTCCATCAGTGTTTTATTTCCCATGCTCCAGAAAGCCATATTATAGTGTTTAGTTTACATTACAGGGATTTTTCTTTTGTTTGTTTTTGTGTGTTTTTTTTTTTGTTTGTTTGTTTTTTGTTTCTTAAGATAAGGTTATCAAGATCTGTTATATAATTAAGAAAACTTTTCTTCTTACATGTTTTGAATAAAATGAGACAGTACTCAGCTATGCATACATCTAGTTATTTAAAATGTTTGCCAAGTAAAAAGAACAGATAAAACCCAGAAAAGTGAAATGAAGAACAAAATGAGTAGTAGATCAGTATCCTGTTGTCATTAGCTATGGAAAACAATATTTCCTAATTTAATAAACTGAGGCAGTAGAAACTAATAAACTGGTGGAATTAAACTGTTGAGGTTTTTTTGTTTTTGTTTGTTTGTTTTGAGGTGTTTTTTTTTAACTTGCAAAGTAGATTTGTGACAACAGATGTCCTTGAAGCTAATCAAATAAATAGAAATGTTGTTTAGTCAGCTGTGTCTTATTACTTAAGTATTTGAGTTAATTCTGTTTAGTCTGCTGTGGTGAAACATCCTTTTGAGAATGAACTTTCTACTGATTTATTGCTGTGGTTCATGCAATGCCATGTACAATTCAGGAAATCGCTCCTCTTTCATAGATGATGTGGTAGTTCATCTTAGGTACATGCACAAAAATACAGTTCTGTCAATCTCTCATGTCTTTACTTTCATGTCATACATAAAACACATATGCAGTTGAATACAAATAGCTTTCTACATTTGTCTCAACTGTGCAACAGAAATATGAATGTATGAAAATGTTCAAGGGAGTAAAACTAGCCACATAGGATTAAAGACATGTAGAGAGTTTGAGATATGAGGATAATCAAGGCAACTTTTCTATAGCAAACATCAAGATTTTACATGAAAGCTAGCTGGGAATTCTTCATTCAAATGCTGACCTGGAGATTTTCTACCAAACATTTTCAAATTTTCTTTTAGACAAATTGAAGTGAGATAGTATTTTTATAGTTTGGCCCGTGACATTGCCATATCAATTCTTCTGAGCCAATCAAGCACTAATGTAGATTTTCTGAGCTACTGCGGCAGGCACCTGTGGATCTGTAGTTTCTGTGTTTTCTGTTATTACTGAAAAGAGATTAGTAGCAGTTGAAAATTATTAATATTTGGTAACAAACACAGCATCTACAAAATCTCTTCTTCCCAATGTGACTATGATCAGACAGGTAACCTAATCAGCAAATCATCAAACTCATTACCAACATTACCAAGCCTTCACAGAACTCTTGTGGGGGGGAAAAAAAAGGAAAGGGAGTTGCTATTGCATTTCAGAATTATAAATCTAATGGTTTTGTGCAAGTTCCAGACAAAAATATGTTTACATTAGAAAAGCATTACCACATTTTCAATGTAAGCTTTTGTAAAAGCAAAAATCGAAAAAATCTGATGAAGTTCACACATTTCAGTGTAAAGAATGAAGAATTTTCCCCTTCATTTATATATATTTTGATGCTTTGTTCTATACTTTTGGACTACTGTCTGTATACCTTGCTCTTTGCTTGTAATTGTATTGCTCTAGGCATATATGAAAAATGTAGATTTATTTATTTTTCCTATAAATGGTTATTTAGCTCCTTTGTCTGCGTTCTTTCCAATGCCATGAACAAAGTCAGTTTTGAGGAATATGGCAATTCTGGGCTGTATTGTGCAGCATGTTAAGCTTATTCTGATCACATACTGTATGTTCCAAAAGGTAAATGCTTTTGTTTCCCTTTATCAGATTTTTTTTTTTTTTTTTTACGTTATGTTTCTTTCAAACTGTCTTCCAGTATTTTGGATGGCTAAACGCTGTAGGTTCTGTTTAGAAAATCCTTGTTAAATGATAAATGAAGCACACTACCACAACTGAACCTTACTATTTTCCTAAATGCTGCTAAAAAAAATGTCTCTTTTGTAGGTGTTTTTGTTTTGTTTTGTTTTGTTTTCTGTTTTCTTCCATAGATTCCTGTTTTTTATCCAGAAATACATTTAAATTGTTGTGTGTGTTTCCCTTATGTAATTTGAATATTCAATTCATTTAAACAGATTTCTGCATAAACTGAACTCGTAGCTGTGTTCTGCTGTTTTGCTGATATTTACAGAAGATGAGTCTAAACAGATTTTTGACCTTACCTACGAAACTCCTTCTAGTATTTTTACACCACAAATACAATTTCATATTCAAATCACAAAATCTTCACAAAGCTGATAAATCATATGTGAGATTCGTTACTTAAGTATCTGTAAGTGAAACTGTTGATCACTGCCTAAACCTCTGATCAACAATCTGAGGCAAGCAATGAGTCAGCTGCGGGAGCACAGGTGAAGGTAATTCAGCTGTGCTCCTGGAAGGACTGGAGCATGACTCCATCTCTCCTAGATCCCAGTTAAGGGCTGACCACCACTGAGGTAGTATGTCTTTCTGGAGACTGTTCCTTTGTGGAGTTCTGCTGGTGAGCTTCAACATTATCCATCTTGATTGAAGGCCTCAGAGTTGGTGAGTCTTTTCCTTAGATACCCTCTGTCCATCTGTTTTCAACTATACTTGTTATATTCCAACTATGCAGTACCTGAGATTTTTTTCTGTGATGATAGGGGAGATAAACAGTGAAAATATGTGTCTAGTGACTGTAGTCACCCATGTCTTCAAAAATGAAGTTCTAGCTTGCTAGAAGTTGCTTTCTAGTTTGGGAAGGCGCAGCTTTCTTAATTTCTAAAGCATATTTATTACTGCTGCAGCATTTCATAAAGCACTGAAAGTATGAGTTATTTTCCAAAATGTGTTCACTTTACCTGAAGAATATAGTGAATTTAAGCTTCTATTCCAAAGCAGGATTTATTTTGGTCTAGGCAGGTAGTGACTGACACTTTACAATAAGTGAGTGCTAGTTAATGCTTCATTAATGCAAAATGATCCATCATAATGAGTATTGCTGTCTATGCTGAATTATGATAAAATACTTATGAAGGGATAAATGACATTCATTGTAAAACCTAATGTATATCATTATGTATATAATTATGGTCAGTGTTAAAACAATGAATACCAAATGAATGAGTAATAGGAGGGACACTAAAGCTAGATTTTATTCATTATCTGTGGTGGTAAAAATATGTAATTTTTACCATGGATTTGTATCATAACACATATGTATGCACGCTGACTGTAATGTGGGACAATCCGGAAAAATTGAACAGTGCAGCAAAAAGTTCTCAACCTCTGTATTAAAAGGACTTTATAATATATTTTTTAATGTAAAATGTTGGAAGTTCAAAGTAAGTAGTTTGAATGCTGCCCAATAGGCCATAAATCTTGTCTTTTTTTCTTTTGTATATAAAGCAACTTAAATAGAATTCCTAGCAATATGACAGTAGCAATTAAGCAACCATTTTATTGTTGGTGTGCTTTATTATCCTGACAGTGTGAACAAAAGCATAAATACATGAGAGACATGAGCTTCCCAAGTAAGTAGTACATCACCTTGGGACAGCATTCAATGTCTTGTTAAGAGCAGAGATAAAAGCATTCAGTAAGCCAGCTCCAGCTATGAGTAACTGGTGTGTTCAATGAGCTCCTCCAAGTTCCCAAGAGTTGTAACTGTTGTCCATAGCCCTAATTTGCCATTGTAAGCTTTCTTAGAATATGTAACAGATTCTCTTAATTTATTCATTCCTTGTTAGTTTTTGTGCCAGTTCTCCACAAAGAGATTTTGATAGCTACATGCTGTAGAGATAATTGTGTTGATAATGATTCACCATAATATGTCACATCTTCACACTGAGTTCTTGTGTTTAGGGAGGAGAAAGGGAAAAAGTGGAGTTCATGGGACAACTGTATCTAGGAACACTGGACGCATATTTGTGTAATGCCTGATTATGATTTAGATTACTAAGAAAAAAATGATTTTTAAGCAGTTCTAAAAGGTTTCTTATTTTTTTATTTGATTTTGTGTTTCTTTTGAATTTGTTTGTTTTGGTAAAGTAACTTAAGTGGAAATGCTCCCATTTTATCTCTGTCTGTATCTGGTATACAGTTATAGATTTTTTTTTATCCAGTTCTATATTATGTAATCTGTTCTGTGGATCTGTGTTAAGTATTGTGCAGTGGCTCTGTGGAAGAACTTTAACCTGCAGTACTGAGGGCACTTCACACAAAACAGGAACATAATGTGTAATAAAGCAGTAAACTGCAAACAGAAGAGGGATTTGTCCTGAGAGGGAGATCATAGATTTTTGAAGGGATATCATAGATTCTTGCGATGTAATTTTATTTGGTTCTTCAGGGAATACAGGGGATGAGATGGCAATATATTATCTTCTGAGATTTTCTTGTTGTTATGACTGTGAGGCACTGTAGGAAAGGCTTATATGTCCAGTTTTTGGCGTGAAATAATAAACCTTCTGTATCTTTCTGAGGAAAAGACAAAGTTTGAGGAAAACAGCATGTCATAAAATCACTTTGGTTTGAAAGAATCATTTAATCCCCTGTTGTGGGTAGAGTTACCACCCAGCAGATCAAGCTGCCCTGGGCCCTATCCAACATGGCCTTGAATGCCTCCAGGGAGGGGGCACCCGTATCTTCTCTGGGCAAAATGTTCTAGGGTTTCATCACCCTCTAAGTAAAATATTTCTCCTAACATCTAAACTAAATCTTCCCTCTTTTTGTTTAAAGCCATTCCCCCTTGCTCTATGACCAGCAAAATGTGTTTAAAAAAAAAAATAAAAAATCTGTCTACTTTCTGTTTTAAATCCCCCCTTAAGAACTGGAGTGCTACAATGAGGTCTACCAAGAGCTTTCTCTTCTCCAAGCTAAACAGGCCCATCTCTCAACCATTCTTCCAACCATTCTTCTTAGGAGAGGTTTTCCAGCCTTTTCATCATTTTCGTGGACTTTCCTGGGCCCTCTCCAACAACTCTACATCTTTCTTGTATTGGGGACCCCAGATCTGGATGCTCTACTCCAAGTGGGGCCTCACAAGGGCAGACTAGAGGGGAACACTCACCTCCCTGTCTCTGCTGCTCCTTTTCCCAGCCCCCCACTGCCTCCTTTAATGAAGCCCATGTTACAGTTGGCTTTCTGGGCTGCAAGTGTACACTGCTGGCACATGTGCTGGCTTTTCACTTTCCTGGACTGCTGGATCTTTCTCTGCAGGGCTGTTTGCAAGGAGTTCTCCCAGTCTGTACACATATCTTGTATTACTTCAACCCAAGTGCAAGACTGCACTTGGCTTTTATTGAACCTCGTCAAGTTCTCATGGATGCACTTTTCAAGCATGTCCAGGTCTGTTTGGATGGCATCCCTTCCTTCTATTTTTATCAGCTGCACTACTCAGATTGGTGTCAGTGCTAAGCTTGCTGAGGTTACACTCCAAAAGGTGTTGAAGAGTAAATGCCAAGGAATAGATTTAAGAAGCAGGCGAGAGCATGGTGGCACTTGATTCTCCTAACTTCTGTCTTGGGTGCCTCTGGTGGTGGTGTCTTTGTGTTTAAAAGGCTTCAGTCATCCTAGCTATACATTCAAGTCTTTATCATGTGAACATCTAGCAGTTATAGGACTCAATTGGGGCATGATCTGAGTCTGTAACAGCCTAATCTGTACTACTCTGTACTAATGTTGTATGATTCTGAAAATGTTTTCTCTTGCCTCACTGGCACTATTAATTTGTTGTTGTTTTGCTTGGGTAAAAAACAGTACTCTAACCATCTATGCTTGCAAATTGGATAAGTTTCATGGAGGCAAAATCATCTGTAAAGAAATGTAATTATTTTCCTTGAATTCAAAGCACAAATTACTGTATTTGTTTCTCGTCTTCTTATTTAAACAGCAGCCTTGCTTTCTACTACATCATATGCTGATCAGAAAGAAAATATTTTGAGATTACATCATGGGAAAAACTGTTAAATCTTTCTTTTTAAGAAGACAAGTTATTTCTGCCTTCACATTTAGAGACTTCTGCTAAATAGTTACAACATTTGTTGTCAGTGATTAGAATCTATATGTCCAATGAGTTAATGCATTTTATAATTTTGCTGTTATAAAGACTTCAAGAAATTTTCAGTCTCTGTAAGTCAGTTTACTATCAAAGTAAGCAAAGAAACAAAGTATTGTTATTTCTTCTCTAGTTTATCTAGTTAATGTATCCCATACTAACTTTTTGTGTTGGAATGTACAAAAAAAGCAGTAGGCTCTGGAAACAGATCTGAGTTAGTTTAAAAAAGACTGAAGAAGGGGAAGTAATAAATCAGATCAAGTAGGATCACAGGAGGATACAGAAAAGAATAATTAACATAACTACTTTCTGAGGCACATTCTGGCTTTTCCTGAGTGGGCCTATGCAACAGAAATAGTGGTAAAATAAAAATAAAACTTTTCTCACTTCTCTTGCAGAAATGTGATGAATATTGCATTGTCTAAAACCAGCTCCTTTCTGGCTGAGGACTTCAGTTTTGTAGGGTTGTTAATAGTAAAAATAATAATAATAATAATAATAATAAAATTTTAAAAACTGATTTTTATTTTTCAGCTCCTTGTGTGCAGCAATGTTCTCATTACTCCTTTAGCGATGTACTGTTTTATGACATTTTACATGCCATCAGCATTAGTTAAGAGGCAGAGAAGTGATACATTGTTTCCTGATTTCTTGTTTTAGGTCTTAAATATCAGCTTGGGACAGAAAAGAGTGAAGAAGTGTGTGTACACAAAATAGAGCTGAGATTTTTGCTATACTAAATCTGTAACCTGCTTTGTTATTGTCTTCTTCATTTTTGTAGATAACAGCGATTACAGCTACCCAGTCTTCAGTTGGTGAACGTTACTTGTCTGCTGTTTCTTGTATAGTGGGATCCAGACTAAAGCATATGGATGCCTAAATGTTTATTCCTTGTTGAAATATGTAGTTTTACATGTGCATATGTATGTTAGGTGATTTATTAAGCCTTTTAGATGTAAATACACTTCAAAACTGAAAACAAAACCTTCCACGGTAGACATTATTGCTAGAGCACTAAAATTAGTTATAAAGATCTTATAAATATGTTCAAAGGGAATTGTGGAGTTCTTGTTCATTTTCTATGACTTTTGGAGGCAAGTAATTGAATAGCTGTCTTGTGCAAAAGTACAAGACAGAGGAACCTTAGCAAGTTAATCACTTCAGAGTTCCTCCTCCTTTCCAGAAATGAGCATTGTTAGGAGATTAGTGCTACAAAAACAATGTGAGCTGAGAGATGCTTGTGCTGTAGGGACTGAGGATTAAGTACAGCTCCAACAGTCAATTCACTTAATAACTTTTCATGTCTGAAGTTACATTATCCACTTTTCTATCTTTTATAGAATCCAGCTAAGCTAGATCAATATCCTGAGTAAATGTGGCTTTCTATTTTGGGATGACATTTTTCTACTTGGCAGGATGTTATCTTCATACAACATGTGTACAGTATGGTACTAATTTATGTTGGTCTGGGAAAAGTTGTCTTAAATCTTGCATAGTGTATTAAGACTTCTAACTATTACTTTAGACATTTTAACATGTTCTTAAAACATCAAACACCTCCTCATCTTACTGTAAAAGGATACTGAATAGAGGAGGTAGGTAAGAAAAAAAGCAGGGTCTAGAGTAGTTTCTGTTTTGAATTAAAGGACTAATGTTATCTACATCATGAGCTTCTCATTCCAGCAGACTGATATTGGTGTAATAAAACAGTGATTTTTGCCAAAACTGTAGACACAAACTACTGTATTCAGCCATAAGAACTGGGTAGAATGGGTTTTGAATACAGATTACTAATGAGGAAACCTATTTGCAAATTAGTCTCTGTGATACTTTGTAAAAAATGTTATTCATGTGGATGCTTTAAGAACACACCTGAATTAATACACCGAGATTGCCAGAACCTGTTATCTAGAGTTGATACCACTGATACGAGCATACTGTTGACAACCCATGCTGTTGTACTAGTAGCAACAATTTAAAGAATAAGCTATGTAGTAGTATAATTAATAAAATTATTACTTTACACTACTTTATTTTTCCATCCTCCAGAAGAGAGTTCTCCCATCCAAACTATAATTTGAGAATGTATCCTAACTCATGCTGCCTGGTAAATTATTTCCAGGAGAATTTAGGAGAATGTCAGCATCTGCTTTAATGATTTTAAAGTATGGCAGTTCAGCTTCACTGCTCAGACCCACACTCTGGCAATGTTTACTTTTCCTTTATAAATGTTGCTGAAGAGTGTGGAGCTACTTAAAGCTCATCATTATGTCTTCTAGCATCTCCACCACTGAGAATTCTCATTGCTATGTGAATATATCAGACTAACAGAATACTTACATCCTGTTTGAGTTAAGCTACGTACTGTAGCCAAATAATTATGCCTGAAAATTATGCTACTTAAGAACTATAATCTTATTTTTATTTTTGGTTACTCTCAACACACTGTTTTTCTCATTAAGAAAAAATACTCTCTAGAAGACCAGTTTTTTTCTTTTGCCTGCTGATATTTAGAGAGTACTTCTGGTATTATTTCCCTAAATACAAGCCTCTGTGCTCATATTTTGAAATTCTCCAGAATTAAGCAGAACTGCAGTTGTGATTAGAAAAACTCCAAATTGATTTAATTGTTTGGGAAGATGACTGTCACCAGCGAAAACACTTTTAACCAGTTCAAACAATTCAGATTTGCTTGCTTACTGTGCAGCTTATCAAGTAAACTCCTTAAATGTAGAAACTTTGTCAAATAATTAGTTCTGTTCTGGTGTGTTCAGTTTAGAAGTCGGTCTTTTGGGCTCCTTGTGAAGGGAAGAGACAAGTTTCCAAAAGGGGAATGCAGAGCTTTAACTCAGTCATGGTTGAATGTTTGTATACTATCTTCTCCTCCACTGAGAGTAGAGAGACAATATTATTGGTCAGTTCTCTAAAAGTAAATTAGGCACCTAACATCGGTTGGGGTTAGGTTACCTGGAACTTCCACTTTGGTTTTGAAAGATTCTGCTTTGTCTAATATTCCAAAATGCTGACAATAAATAAATAAAATGATCAAAACTTTATTCCATTAATGAGAAGTACCTTAGTTTCTCATTTCTTTGTTATCACCAATGTGGTGCAAATGTTCCAAACTAATTTTAAGTGATCTGCGTTAGGTTTCAATAACTAAAGCATTGAAGACTGCTTCCAACCTTCAAGTTAACCCAGGTGTCTCTATATACAATAAGCCATTATTTTTTTTGTACAATTTTGAATCAGCATGCCTTGTATAACTGGAAGGGATTTTTAAGATAACCTAGTTCCAATCCCCCTGCTACAGGCAGGAACACCTCCCACTAGACCAGGCTGCTCAAAGCCCTATCCAGCCTGGCCTTGAATGCTTCCAGGGAGGGGTCATCCACAACCTATCTTTGCAACCTGTTCCAGATTCCCAGTAAAATTTAGTTACTTTATTTAAGAATTAATATAAATTAAATATGCTGAAACCTGCATAAATACTTGTGCTATCTGAGACAGTGTAAGAATAAAAGCAGTTCATGTCACAAACTCTACAATGTCCTGAGGACTTGCCCTTGTTGAGCAGAGACTTCTCTTTTCCTAGACAGTTGCAAATGCTACTGCGCTGTGGAGACATCTATAGTACTAACTGAAGTAAGCAGCCAAATTAACATTCAGTTGTATGCCCACTTAATATGGAAATTTAGCTTCCTGCATTGGCTCCAGTGTGATTTGAGATCACTGGAAGATCATGTATTAGTGGCTGGAATGCTGAAGAAATAATTATTGGATCTGAATTTTAAATTGTGAACTAAATTTAGGATTTTAAAAACCATAGGCTGCAATTTTACCATTTTGTTGATCAGAGTATTTAAAAATGGAATACTTACACAGAGCAAATGTCAGACCCTGATACTTCTTTCTGAGCATCACTGTTTCTGCAAATTGCTGTGCAAGTGATGTTAAATTTTACCATAGAAATGAAGTGGTTTTGGGGGGAAAAAAAAATAAGACTTTCATTATAACATTGAGAATGCATGGGGAATTTTATGCATAGGACTGTGAACTGTCCCCAGAAAATCTTATGGAGGGAGAGAATTTCTTACAAATGTATTTGTTAATGGTTTACAAAAGCTTAAAGTTTTATGTGCAAAGTTTTTTACAAGAATGTGACAGCAACAAAGATAAAATGCATGTGTTTGTTCATACAAGCTATTCTGCATGTCACACAGGTGCTGTATATTTAAGTTTGTTTCCTAAGTAGAGCATACTTAAATTTTATAGGCTTAATAATTTTAATAATCTAAATGTCCTTCAGATGTTTGTGGTTTTTATTTTGTTTTGTTGGTGCTTGTTTTTTGTTGGTTTTTATATTTTTTTTGGTAGATTTTATGAATAGCATACTACTCCCCACTGTTTCCCTTTCCATTCTTTCTTCTACCTAACATAAATCATTTAAATGTTTTGAACTCTATGCTCAGACTTAACTCATGAAATAGATTGACTACAAAAAACACTTAGCAGACTTGGCACAGAACAATACAGTTATTGGAAAGATCTAGTTTTCCACATCTTAAGTAGCTCATAGAATTATAGAATGGCCAAGGTTGGAGAAGACCTCTTAGATCTCCCAGTCCAGCTCTACCACATCTATGTATTTCTGGAATAGTCAGTAACTTCAACAGCCTGGAAAGGCTGCTCCTGTGCCTGACCACTCTTTTGGAGAAGTTTTTCCTAACATTCACACTAAAACTCTGCTAGTGCAACTTGAGTCTATTCCCTCTAGACCTATTGCTAGTTACCTGAGAGAAGAGTCCTACTGTACCACAACCTCCTTTCAGGTAGTTGTAGCGAGACATAAGGTCTCCCCTGAGCCTCCTCTGCTCCAGACTAAACAATCCCAGCTCCCTCAGCTGCTCCTCAAAGGCTTGTGCTCCAGGCTCCTCATGAGTTTTGTTGCCTCTTGCTAACTGGCCTAGTCTCCTCAGAGACCATTAGCATAATCTCCAGCTCTTCAGAAAGGAAATTATCTTGTTAGCACTTCGTGGTACAAAAAGAAGACTGATCTACTGTTTTTAGAAATGTTCAGAAATCAAGTTCATGGAACTACATCAGATTATCTCTGTAAGCTATAGTTAGACAAAGGAATGGTCTGTCTAGCCTGGGAAGTGGTCTCCAGCAGTAACCAATATTTATAGAATAATATTAGGAAACAGGCAGTCATCAGTGCAGTCCAGTATATAGCAATTTGCAGAAATTTCCTAAGCTAGAGAGTTCTGTGATAATTTTGGATAGGATAATGAAATGTTAAATGGATTAGAAAATACACAACATTTTGTTGTTTATATGTATGTTTTCTTCATAACTGATTTTCTTTCATTCTTAAGCTGTAATTGGTACTTAATGTTAGAGGTCATGAAAGACTAACAGATGGTCTGGAAAAACCAGGTGGGATGAGACAGGTGAAGAAAATGGATTCATATATCAGTAAAGGGAATGATGACTAAGGAGGACTGAAAAGCACGTTGAAACTAATCTCTCTGTTCTAACTTTTCAAGAACAGTGAATCTAAGAAGTTTTGTTGTCAGCAGTAGGGAAGGGAATTTGTCCTTTGACCAAGTAAAATGTTGATGATCTGGAACACATTGCTAATTCAAATCAAGGACTTCCAGCCTGTAGATAGACGTTGAAACAAATTAACTCCCTGTCTATATAATTAAGTTCCTACATTAGTTTTATTTAAATATAGATTAACATTTGAGAAAAAGTTTATGGTGTGTTCTTAATGTGACTAGAAACTTGTATAACTTTGTGTAGGTCACAGTCCTCATCTAACATATTTTAAACTGCACTAAGTTAAGTTAAGCTCAGCATTTTAAATCATTTTTCTACTAGTGCTTTAGTGAAGTGAGAGCTCTTTTATCCACATTTTATCTTCCAGCTATGAAGTTAATTGTTACTTCAGTCTACTCCATTTGCATTAAATCTAAGGCAACATGAAATCTTGCTAAATATTAAGGAGTTTGAGATTGAGGCAGAAAATTTATGTTGTTAGTTAAGATTTGTTTTATTAGGATTTAGCAGCTGGTCTTACATTAGAAGTGAGCAGAAAACATACACTGCCAACAAAAATAAGGAAGAAAAATCACATTCAACTAAATGAAATTTATGTTGGAATGTAAATCACATTAATCACTTTCAGAAGACCTTGTATTTATATATTATATATGAGCTATATACAAGGATATTGACTCATCGTGAAGTTTATGGCTAATGGTTACATCAGAAATTCAAAAGATATTGAAAGGAAGTCAAGGTTGATATCCTGGCTAAAGTGGCAAGTGAAGATTGTTTTTCCAACCTATCTGTTGAAAGTCAGGATAAAAACTTGAAGAAATATTACTGAAATAAAGGACATAGTAGTGGATAATAATAATTCCTAAATTCTATTAAGTTCAAGATTCATGCACTGCTATTTAGCTTTAACAATCCCAGAGCATGTAATGAAGTTCTAGTCTGATACTTTACTATTTTAGGTTGTAAAATTGAAGTTATTCTTTGAGCTGGTGTTTGTAACACTGAAAATGAGAACGATTTCATCATTCTTCTGGTCTTCAGCACACATAAGATACTGTCATTCTTCAGTCTCCAAGGATTTAAGTGAGAAAACATTAATCAATTGTTAGAAACTGAACTTATGTTGAGAGAAATAGAGAACTTGAAGTGATTGCTCTGCTTTTTGTAATACTTCATTATTTAAATATTACAGCTAGTATATGTTAAACATATTTGTCCTGACAGTACAGTAAGCAATACTCTCATCTTTACAAAATTAATATATAAGAATTTGTTACTGGCATCAAGGGGGATGTATTCTTAGAGATTTTGAGGCACCTAATTGTAAAATCTGTGTATCTTCTCCATAGCATCACAAACATGAATATACTTCGTGTATTCATAAGGAAAAAAAGAAAACACACATAAACCCCCTTGTGCACACATTTATTTTTCCCTTCTGTCAGATCAGATTGTAATTGTGTCAGATGTTTTTGTAATATTCTACATCTGTTTCATGTGGTTTTTTGTTTTTTGGTTTGGTTGTTTGTTTTTTTTTGGTTGTTTTTTTTTTTATTTTTTTATTTTTTACTAAAACACTGTTGCAGTTCCAATATTATGAAGGATCTTTATTATTAGGATGTATCCATCAATTTTCAATTGTAGATAGCCCAAAACAGAGTAAGACTTAAACAAAATATAAAGAACTGGACCTATTTAATGGAAAATATGCATGAATAAAATTTATGTGAACTGAAGCAAAAGTTTTAAATAGCTAACAGGCAGCTGCTGTATGGAGGAAAGAAACTTTTTGTCGAGTACATGATGGATAGGACAAAAAAGAGTGGGCTAGAATAATAGCAACAAGGGAAAGGTGTCACATTAGGGAAACTTCTAACCAGAAAAATTAATAGTTCAAATACCTGGAGGAAGTTACTGCAGCTACATCACAGATGTGTTTTAGAATATCTTCAATGACACATGTTTGTCTAAGTATTAATACATTTCATAGGAAGCTACTGAGCTTTCGGTTTTACACCTTGTATTTTCCTGATACTATCAGATTTGACAGTTCCTTATTGTGACCCAAGAACTCTTTCATCTTATTTTATTTCTGTTGTACTAAAAAGGGATAGTAAGAAGGCAGCTGGATGGACAGCTAGCAGGCAGGTAATGTCTTCCAAAGTCGGTAATGTCTTCCAAAATCAGCAAAGTCTTCCAAACTCAGAGATGGCCTTCAGTTCTAATATTGGTAGCTATTTTATCACCAGCCTTTGAAGACTGACCATCATATCTATCCATCATTGTTAACACTTAAGTTGATCACTTTTAGCTATGCTCTTCTACCTGAACCTCGTTAAATACCCAATGGTGTGTTTTTGCTTTTGGTGGTGGTCTGCAGTTCTTTTTCTGATCCTACCTAAATTTGTTTTTCAGCCATCTGTTACAACACCAGTATCTCCTTCCTTATGTTGGTTGTTCTTTCAGGATCTATTTATATAGTTTCTTTCATTTAAATCTGCCAGTGGTTTTTACTGCGTCCTAATTTTATTTTGATCCAAGATTTTGAGTCAGGACACTGTCTGAAAAATGACAGATCTATCCTTCTTTCACATTCACAATGAATGACATAATAAATATATATTTTCATGAAGGCAGTGGCCTAGAAGGAAGATGCCTGTCATCAAAAGTGTGAAGTATCCATACTTACAATAACAGTAGCCAGGTAAAATACATCTAGTGCCATTTTACTATAAGTCAAAGAATTTCTTTCTCCATAAAACTGAAAGAGTAGGAAATGTGTTAGCTGAATAGAAAATAGAAAAAGTGAATTGAAGAGGTCTGTTATAGCTAGTAAGGTCTAGTATATCTTGTGGAAAGATACAAAAGTTACAGTGTTGAATTAAGATGATTAATGTGAATATCTGGAAGATAAATTTTCAGAAGAAAAAAAGTCGCACCACTTTATTTTTATTGCTGTATGTGAATTCTTACTCAGTATTCATCCTGCACATACATTATGATAGTGTCAGATTTTTTTGCAACACTAGACTTTATGCGTTTATTCTAATCTAAGATGTGAGGATTGTGTTACTTTTTAGATGCTTATGATATTTTCAGAAGATTAGAGTGTATATATAGGACAATATTATCACACAGTTTTCAGGCTTAATTTGTTGTGCAGTATATTCTGTAGCCAAACGAAACGAAATATCTGACTTCTGTAAAGTGTATTTGTGAGTAGAATGAGAGGCTTTCTTGTAAATATGTGGCAGTTGCTTAAATCAACATTACACCTTTTGCAAGAATATTTACAAAATACCACATGATGAAGTGCAGGAAGACAACAGGCCATTTAATCTCAGCAGAACTTTTACCTACCTGCATAAAATAAAATTCTTGTTTTTGTAATCACATTCACACTCTCTATTTTAATATATCTCATGGTTTATGACTTCCATGGAGCCTATGTAAGACTGATGTTGATACTTTCTACAACTTGACCAGAGACTTTTCTACTAGAAGACAAAGTACATAATTTGTTAGAAAAGATAATCCTTCTAGTCTGGAAAATGAAGATAATGAAGCTATAGGAACAGCTGGCAATAAGCAGCAACCTGACTTGTCTTGCTGTAAAACATAGTTCTTCTGATCAGGTTAATTTAAGGAAGAGATATGTATTATCTTTTTCTTTCTTCAAAGAAAAATAAACTAAATTAATGTTAAAAATAGCACATTCAGGTTCCAGGTCCAGGAGAGTCTGTCAGCAAGCAGGACATCTGTAGCGAGGGATCTGATGGCAGACACCTTCTTCTTCAGCACACAAGCATCATGTTGGAAGGAATCTGATGGCAGAAACCTTTCTTGTTCTTCAGCATGCAGGTGTCAGGTTGTGAGGAATCTGATTTCAGAAAACCCTAGCTTCGTGGTTGTTGATTCTTCTTTTATCTTCCTTTTTTTCTGCCTATGTAACATTCCTGGGTGCTTGGGTAAGGGTCTTGTGCAGCACCCCCTGAGATGGCCATCTTCCTCGAGACAAGCCCACACAAAAGACCACTTCACGGCCATTCATGCAGCAGCTTATCTCTCTCTCATTGCCCTTGTCCACCTGTGTCCCTCAGACAAAGGGTTTCTCACCCTCCCTCCAGCCTTCTAAGAATAAACATCTTTCTTTTATGAAAGATGTTATGTAAGAAATACAAATAATCTAAACCTTATGGGGGCTGGGGGGAGTTGGGGAACAAATATTTTCAGAGAGAACCTTGTGATGATCTGGGGAAACAAACTTTTTTTATTATTATTATTTTTAAAAAGCAGCACAGTTCTGTAGTTTGAAAAGATTAATGTTTATCACCTTTGTGAGCATATATGCTATGCTAGTGTATATGAATACATTGCCTCAAGAAAGAGTAATATGCTGATTACCATGTTTGGTGATAGCAAGTGCATAGTTATTTTCTTGATGAAATAAATAACAAATGACAGATTTTAACAACATTGGATTTTTTGAATTCTGTTTTAAAGCATGTTTAGTAATTAAGTGTCGTCTGTACTGCTCACAAAAATATTTGCTCCTGGAGTAAAATAGTATTAAAATTCATAGCTTTTGTGTAATATTTACATATATCTAGTTACTATTAACTAGCATGAATCATGCATTTCCACTAACATCAAATGTTAGTTTTTCCTCTGAAAGAAAACAGAGATATTTTTCAAAATTATGTTAGTTTGTCATAAATAAGCTTAGTGGAAGAAAGGCAAGCCAGTAAAGTGGCAATGAATTTAATCAAGGGAAAGCATTGGCTCCATAGTCAAAGTAGTTCAATACATTCTGACTGAGAATAGAGCATTTTCAGGAAAAATCACAGGAGTTCTGATTCACTGCTTTGTTTTCCATGCCTTGAAAAATCAAATCAAAATACAAGGATGTTTTGGTTTTTTTTTTTCTTTTATGATTAGTGTCAGTGAGTTATAGAGCATAAAGACATGTTTATACAGTTCTGTATCATTGTTTAATGCTCAACTGTTTGTTTTTACTGCTTTTATTTTGATGTGTGATCCTTAGAGGTCTCTGTGATATTCAGTGAAATACTAAATAAGAATGTATTATTGTTGTGTTATCAAAAGATGAGCCACCTCTGAGAGAGGAGAGAATTGGCTTTGCTTATCCCTGCATTTTGTTAGAAATAAAAGAATTCAAAATATTGATATATTTACATACCACTTCATTCAAAGTCTCCCACTTTCAAAGTTAAAAACACTGACAGATATTAAAAATAGTATATCCTTTCTGCTGGAATAATTTTTGCAAAACTGATACTGCACTTGCACAACTCCTTTGTATTTGAAATATTATGATATGTTTCAATTTCTTACTGTATCCCAAAGTGCTAGTTATGTCATATGTTGCTTTGAGTTATTTGTGCAGCCATCATCGTGGTACAGTTTTTCTCTTAGTAATGTGGCAAAACAGTTAAGTAGAAAGAGGTAGGAAAATCCCTCTTGGTTAGCAAATTGGCTAAAAATTAAGGTGTTTTTCATTATCTGTTGAAATAACATTCCTAAGCTATATTCTTTGATGTTTTACAAACACAGAAACAAAAGACACCAAGAATACTTACAGCCTTTGTATAACCAAGAGAGAGTATTTAAATATTTCTTGCTGCTGGTTGCATTGCTTGAGCTTTTTTTGATAGCAAGTCAACATTTTTGGAAGTATTCATGGATTTTGATTTTTTAAGATCATAATGTGTTTGTGTGTATTCAACCATACTGGATGCAAATATTGATTACTCGTTAAAGCAATAGCATGACTAAGGAAAGTTTTTTTTACTAAGGTTAGCTTTTAATTTGGTCTTGGACACTTGCTCTTGTGTTATACTCCTGCATTTTTTTGTTTTTAGTGATCCTTGTGTTCTGGGATTTTGTTGCCATAGAAATATGAGCTTTCTTTAGTTTTGCAAAAGTATGCAAATTCTTGTACTTAGTTAAATATTCATGGCAGAGTACAGCCAGAGATGGGAGGGCAAGGGTTGGTACCTACATCTTAATGGAATTGACATTGATATAAATGTTCTTATTAGAATTTAATTTTAGTATTACAAGAAGGAATTTATTGATTTGTCTACTGTAATTATGGTATGTCCCTTTGGAAGACTATGAAACTATGAAACTATGAAATTAGTAAAATTAAGAATTTCTTTTAGTTGTGAGACTGACAACTAAAAGTCCAGCAGTAAACAGTTTTAATTTAAAAACATTTGATGTGGATATATTATTTACAATCATATCTCTATCACTGATTGTCTGAAACATCTACACAGTGAAAGAATAAGCAGGATTTTTTTCTAGACCTATGACTAAATCATTCTGTCCCTGCTAAATTAATGTTTATTAATATTAGAATAAGCGAGCAACTGGTGAGTTTAAATTAGCAGGTCTTCGAGGAGCAGCTGAAGGAACTGGGATTGTTCAGTCTGGAGAAGAGGAGGCTCAGGGAAGACCTTATTGCTCTCTATAACTACCTGAGGGAGGTTGTAGTGAGTTGGGGATCACCCTCTTCTCTCGTGTAAGTGGTGGTAGGACTAGAGGGAATGGCTTCAAGCTGGGCCAGGGAGGATGCTACTTCTCTGAAAGAGTGGTCAAGCAGTGGTGGAGTCACCAAACCTGGAGGTGTTCAAGGAACTTTTGGATGTTGTACTGAGGGACATGGTCTAGTGAGAACTATTGGTGATGGGCAGATGGTTGGACTGAATGATTCTCATCCACCAGGACCCCAGGTCCATCTCAGCAGAGCTGCTCTCAAGGAAATCTTCCCCCAGTTTGTATAAATACCTCGTGTTGCCTGAACCCAAGTGCAGCACCCTGCACTTGACCTTATTGAACCTCATTGGGTTAACATGGGCCCACTTCTCCAGCCTGTCCGGGTCCCTCTGGATGGCTTTCCTTCCTTCTAATGTATCGATGGCACCACTCAGCTTGGTGTCATTTGCAAAGTTGCTGAGGGTGCACTTGATGCCATTGTCTGTGTCAGTGATGAAGATGTTGAAGAGCACCAGTCCCAGGACTGACCCCAGAGGAACACCACTCGTGACTGACCTCCACCCTGACACAGAACCATTAATCACAACCCTTTCGCTGTGTCCATCTAGCCAATTTCTAATCCAACATGCAGTCTTCTTTAGGAACTGAGATTCTATTGATTTTTTTTTTTATTATTTTTTATTTTTTTACTTTTCCCCCTTTCAGGAAAATGGTATCACTAAATGTCTTTATATTCTGCACAAAACACAATGAATTGTTGAATATTATGTGTATGTCTATTTTTTCTTTGCTTCCAAATAATGTAGTATAGTTCATCTAAGGAGGAAGAGACCCTGAGTTGATGCATGGTAATACTAATATAGCATAGAGATGGACAAGATAAACGCAGAGGTCTCTTCCGTCCTTAATCTGTTAGTTCTGTGATTCTATGAGAGTCAAAGAGAACAACAACAACAACAAAAAAGTGGCTGTATATTGTTTATACAGTTCCAGAAAACAATGAGTTAGAAATCCTCTTATAATGTTTTTTGTCTATTTTATTTTATTTTATTTTATTTTATTTTATTTTATTTTATTTTATTTTATTTTATTTTATTTTATTTTATTTTATTTTATTTTATTTTATTTTATTTTATTTTATTTTATTTTATTTAAGCTAAGCCACAACTGTACTATCAACCAAAAGGAACAATTATTTTACTCCTCGCTTTAATAGAAATATTACTATAATGCTTCAGAGGGGCCTGTATATCCTATCTAAATTGAAGTTTTTCTGAGTGTGTGTATTTAGAGATTTCTAATAGGTTTTTGAGTAGAACTAAATATACAGTCTTTACTGAAAGCTATTACTAACTAAATGAATAAAACTTTGATGTTTTCTAGATGGTTATTTCGCTGGAATTCCTTTTAGTCTCTGCCTTCCTTCATTCTATGACCAACATGAAGACCAGATCAGCAGTACACAATTAAATGCCATAAATTTACAGCAGGCTCTTGTGCCTAAAGAAGATAATAATCCAGATGGGAGCTGGATGGAACATTGCATGAAACATAAGTGAATTAAAATAGAAAGCAGAATTTTGGCCATTTCCTGCAGTTTGTGGGCTGGTTAAAAAAAAAAAAAAAAAAGTAAAAAAAAAAAACAGTATGCATTTAGAGCTATCTGCTAAGATGTTAAACTGTGACTTCAACACTTTATCAAATTATATCATGGTGATACAGATACCTGTCAATTTTGGCTGGGGGAGTGGGGGGTAGGGTGCGAGAAAAGTTAGGAGATATCTTTCTTTTGTTCTAAAGGTTCTAAAGATTTCCAACATATAGTCAGACCTGGTATTCTGGTAGCAAATATCTCTATATTTGCTGAAATCTGTGTCATAAAATAAATGTGTATCTAGAGAGTTAGTGAAGGTGAAAGAGTCCAAATAAACTTTGACATTTTACTGCAGCTCTATATCTTGTAAATCCAAGGCGGCTAGTAGGGAATGTTAAACTCAATGTTATATGATTTTCTTAATTCCAACCACTGCATCTAGGGGTAGATACTGCCACCAAGAATATGGTACAGACACAGAAAGACTAAACATCCGTGTAATTTCATAGAATGATGACAGAAAGCAAAAGAAATTTTCACTGATATATCAGGAATTTTTTTATTCTATTTTGAGAATGCTCTCTAGGGTAAAAGAATGTTCCTTCTCCTAACCATGATTTACTATCAACAACTTGCTGTGAGACTCCTTCATGGTTTTGTATTCAGTGGTACATGTATTAGCATTCTCCAATTGAAGTCTTCTGCCTGTTCATGTTTGTAAACTTTTTTTCTTTTACTGTCTTTGTTATGTTTTTTCCAGTAGCATTTGTTCACTTGGCATAGTTCTAATGCCTATCTATCAGATAGTGTAACAGCATTTACAGTTTGTGTTTTCAAAAAAAAAGCATGTCTCTGCTCTATAGCTGTATTGCAGGTGTATAGTTCTAATAAAAATATTAGCTTTCTTTGCAATGCTTATCTCTCAAGTAGGAACTTTCTTAACTATATTTCTGATAGAAACAATAACAGTGAGGATGGAAAATATTGTCCAACTTCTTAATTTTTGTTATGTCTTTTATTTCACTCATTTCTAAAGACTGGCTTTGTGCAAGTCTAAATCTAGCTTAATGTATTTTTGCTATAAAAGGCATGATGTTCCCTTGGATCAGGTCAGAGATCAAAGCCCTTTTAAGCTGTATCCATTGATACACAAATGAAACTACTTTAGATATAAGCAGGTTTCACTTTTTTGGCTTTAACAACACACTTATCACGTAACTCTTATGTGAAATGTATTTTATTTCTTCACGTTATTTTTTAACTATAAATAAATAGTGAATTGGTTTGAAAGTTTTCCATTGGTGTTTCACAGTGTGTAAAAACATTTTATGTTTTGAATGTAATATTAATAGCCTACTATTGTATCAGTGACATTCTGAATTTCTTCCAGTGCCAATGGCAAGTTCTGCGATCTGTTCAAAGATGGAATTTTCAGTTTTCTGCTTCTAGTTTAAAAACTGCATTTAATTCCAGGGGAATAAGCATTTGGAGTCAAGTGAAGTTGTGTACCTGTGTCTCTTCCCATCAGGAACTTGTGACCTTGCAGTTTGTTTAGGAATAGACTTCCTTAAGCAGTATGTTTTCTAGTGACTAGCATAATGTATTAAGAGGCCAAAAAAAACCAAAACCAGGTAGGTGTTGCAGGCTATTAGTAACAACTTTCTTGAGTTATTCAAATATAAGGGGGTTGAAGAGATTGTGTTCTTCTAAATATCTGATATCATTCTTTTATTATGGAAGTGTTTACCTCTTCCATTTTGAAGGGAAACACTTTTTTTTCCTTCGGTTTTATCATCTGTTGAATCTGAATGCAGTTGCCATAAATGTCAATTGCCTATTTTACATAGGGTCTATGTACTTTTCTGTGCATACATATAATTTTTTCATAGTTAACTAAGATAAACTGTCTAGCTTTTCTGTTATTTGTAATTAATGAGTTAGTTGGAGCTGCACTACTCTGTACTTGAATCTGGCCAGCATGAGTTACTTTCATCAGCACAGTTAGAAGAGGCTGTATATCATGTCTTACGTTCTTCCATCTGCTATATCTTCTCTCAATCTTTGGAAACAAGAGTCTTTTGATCACCAGATTTATAATTGTTGTAACACTGAGAACATGTATTGTCACTCTTTGTGCCTACATGCTTCAGCATACCTGCTAATCTTTTGCTGTATACTCTTAGAAATATGTATATTTACATATCTCCTTAATACTATTATTAAATATTTTTATATTTATCAAAGTGATGCTTAGATTTGATATCTAATTGTTTATATGCAGTCTAAAACTAATTTACATTTTCCAGTTTTTCATGACAAAGTTAGTGTCAGTACCCTGCGTTTGAGTGTTAAAAGAGCATAGGAAAACTATGGAATGACTTGAAATGATCTGGTTAATGACCTCTTGCTCTGAAAGATCAAGTGAACTGATGTGAAGGGCTAGAACTTAATTTTAAAGTAAATGAATTTGACTCCAAGAGGAAAAATTCTTACTGTTATTTTACAGTTCATCTTAAGAACAACTTAACTAGATTTACCTCTTCTTTGGCAGTTTGCCCCACCAACAAAACTGAGGTTATTGAGTCTTTTAAAGGTGGCTTACGTTGCTGATGTAGGGGACCAGCCTAAATGAAAACCATGTAACTGAAACATACTGAAAACCTAATCAAGTGGAAATTTGCTGTTTCTGATTAATTCATGAGTCAGTGTGTATAAGTAATATGCATTTTTCATTAGATACAGAAGTCTCTGAACACAACTTTGAGATCCCTGAGAATGAAGAAAACAGTCCATATAGCTGTAATCTGTGGGCGTCTGGTGTCTGCCTATGTGGTGTTTTTTTTGCACCAGAAGTCTATTTAATGAAAATGCTGCCGCTTAAATGAATTTCCCCCAAAACATTTAAAGTCTTTTAATCAGTTCATTCATTAATTACACTTTTTTCATCTGTACAGTGATGTATATTGACAATAATTCAAAGATGGTACAAGAGAGGTGGTGATAAGTACCCAAAAGGTTATTTAATGGAAAGACTCACCCAATAGAGGCCTTCAGTCTGCTGAAAAACACTGAGGCAATCTCTGCCAAGGAGCAATCTTAAAGAGATGTTGTTGCAGTGGTGGTCAGCCCTTAAATGAGGTCTAGAGGAGGTGTAGTCAGGCTCCGCTCCTTCTGGGAGCACAGCTGAATTACCCTCACCTGTGCTCCCACAGCTGACCTGAAACCTGCCTCAGCTGATTAATCAGAGGTTCAGGCTGTGATTACCAATTTCCCATACGTTCATCTTTTTTTTTTCCTTTCTAGGTAACAGCAGCTGGAGGGCTTCTGAAATTTACAGTCTCCTATGATTTCACAAAGCAAGAAGAAGCATCTCAATTGATGGTCCAGCCTGATGTCATCATAGAGGTAATGACTGCATTTTCAGCCACCAAAGGAAAAAATATAAGAAAGAAGGAAAGAAAGAATATCGCCTTCTTCAGATTTTCAATGCAAAACCTGTTGATTGAGAACCACTGCAAAACGGCAGGGTTTATATAACTTAATGTCATTTATTGTATCAGAAAATATCACGCTTTAAAGAATTACAATCTTCTGTATTTAAATGGCCTCCTACCAATATTGCAGTAGTTTATAAAACTGTATTTCATTTGACTGGCTGAGATAATACTTCTATGTTCTTTCAACAGACTTGTTCTGTGCAGCTCATAATTGTATGAGTTTATTTGCATTGACTTTCTGCGTAATCAGGCAAGCCCAATTTAGTTTATGAAAGATTAATATTATTCCTGATATTCATTATTCTCATAAAAATATGTATTATTAAATAAAACATATACCTTTGTTGATTGCAATAATATAGCTTTTTATAATTTATTTCATATATATATATATATATATATATATATATGAAATATATTTATATAACTCTTATATCTCTCTCTAGGGAGGAGGTGATTTGAGAATCAGCACTCCAAAAGGCCGAATTCACCTGCAGCCTTCTGAAGTGCATACTGAAGAAATTGTTCTGAAACCAGAATCTTTCTCTTTGCATGGCACTGATGTTCCAGTAAGCAGGAGGGATTTCATGACCATATTTGCAAACATAAAGAGGATCCTCATAAGAGCCACATACAGCTATGGGATGAATGCCATCTACAGGTGAATGGGGGAAATGTGTCAGTGTTTACATGCAGTTTCTCAAAATACTTTAAAACAAACTTTAATTTATTATCATTAAATCCATAACATTTATTTACATGTTCAGACAGATAGTACCTTTTTTCATTTTGGGTATCAGCCATGTAAGAAGGTGAAATCACAGGGACTGTTAAGACGTGAATGACAAACAGGTTCATAAATGCGATTATTCTGTAAATACTATAATTCTCATGTGTACAGTAAATCACAGAGCACAGTGATGACATGTCCAAGTAAGAAATAATATATTGCTTATATAATGTTTTCCTCACTTAGTAATCACAGAAGGCTGCATTAGCAGTGGAATAGAGAATAACATTCTAAACCACTAATCTGGCCAAGCAGCTAGAGGGGAGTTTTCAGCTTTTTTAATGAGTACCACATGCAGAACTGGTTAATGCCAAAGCCTTTCCTTTGATTTATGTCAAACTGCTGCCTAGACTGCCTAAATCAAGTATTTTATGTGAATTCTTTTGAGCCTTCTCAAAATAAATAAATAAATAAATAAATAATGAAACATGTCCTTAGAAACTACATAGTGGCTCTGTCTTAGTGGCTACTGTGTGGTTGAACCTGTAAAGCTCATTTTGCATTTAAAATTTTGATAAGTGCATAAGCAGATTGTAAGCGTAACATTCCAGGTAGGCTAAAAGACCTGATGCTGTGTAATTGCACTCTTGTTATAAACGTTATTAATTAAGTGGCATAAATAATACTTTTTAAAAGACATGCAACAAATTGATTGTGTAGTAGCTTTCTACTTACAAATCATGAGACCCAAAATGCACTTTAATGCAGACATCACTTGATAGTTTGACATGACAAGGTAGTTTGAAAAGGAGGAAGTTGATAGTATTTTAGTGGGTATTTGTTGAAAGAATAGATACAGTTCTTGCCAATGTGAAATATTTTAAGTACTCAAATAATCATTAATATGCTTAGGTAACTAAATATATCCTAAATTGAAAGGCAGGTTTTGTTAATAGTATATAGTTTTCTCTTTTGAACTTTGTCATTATAATATTTTTTTCTTTTTTTCCACTGCTGGAAGAATTCACTATTCTTCAGGCTCTTCCTGTTTCTGTGGTTTATTAGTGTGTATTATATCTTATCTTATAAGGTTGCATTTCACTGCAATCTTGAATTTGAGCCAAACTGATTCTTGATTTGCTCATTCAGTCATCAGCCTGAACTACTGTAATCCACTTTGAAGACCATACTTGTCCCAGAACCTTCCCTTTCCACCATGGTGTTCAAGGACAGTCAAACCACCAGGGCGTAGCTCATCCCTTACACAGTAGGAGTAGATAATGAAAAGTTATTAATGAGCAGTTTATAGATGAGACCAATGGGAGTACAAAGGGACAATTTCTGCATTCCACTGCCATTACGAAATTTTCTAAATTAAGATTGCATGAACAATTTTAAGATGAATGATAGGGGCTCTATGTTGTTTTGAATGAAAACCTCTGGGCAAGAGGTTTTACTGAGTATTCTGGGAAATGCAAACTTATCTGTTAGGGGTTTACATACATATGTATACTGACATTTGCACTATGATGAGAAAAGGAGCTCTCCTGCAATGAATGTTTTGTCTAAGCAGTTAAAATGTCAGAAGAGTGTATGTTGCTGGACACATACTGGCTTCACATTGCTTTTATTGTTGAATACAGCAGTGCATGTGGGATCACAGAATTTTAGGGTTTGGAAGGGACCTCTAAAGATCATCGAGTCCAACCCCCCTGCCAAAGCAGATGGTCAGGTCAGCACAGCTGTGTAGAACTGGCGTGTTCTGTAGTTTGTACATTGTAAGGAAGAAGTGGCAAATCTGTAACTGTTATGTCTGGAAGACCATGTGTTGCCTCCTGCACCCCCAGATAACTACTTTAACCATTTGGCCATGTGTGTGGTATTTGTAGTCTGTCATGTAGTTTGCTTCATAGGTAGCCTTTCAAACCTTTTAGTAATATATTATTGATAACTTGCCAGAAACATGTCTTGAAAATGTTCTTCAGGAAGAGCTTCAGGACTTACCTATAATTTGTGCTTTGCAAGGTGGTGGCATCACATTCTGGGTATAGTGACATTACACTCTGGAATACTGATCCATTAAAGACAGTGATTTAAAAAGAGGTTCAGTGAAGGACTAAAATAATTTTGAGGAGTGCCTTGTTGGCTAGAGATGGTTTTGTGTTATTGCTACACTTAGTAGTCCTTCTGATGCCTTTTTACTTACCAGAAAAGAATTCAATGGCAAATGTTTTACAGTGATTACTATCACTATCCATAGAAGCCTCTGAAAATATTTTGTTCTAAAGAAAACATTTTGTTAACTGCTGTCAGGATGCTCATTCCAGTTAAGTGGGGGAGAAGACCAGGTCTGAGCAGTGGACACAGGTGAACTTCATGAAGTTCAACAAATCCAAATGCAAGATCTTGCACCTGGGTTGAAGAAACCCCCATTAACAATACAAGCTGGGGTATGAAAAGGACTTGGGAATACTGGGGAATAGGAAGCTAAACATGAGTCAGCAATGTGCCCTTGCAGCCCAGAAAGCCAACTGTATCCTGGGCTACATCAAAACAAGTGTGGCCAGCAGGCTGAGGGAGGTAATCCTGCCCCTCTACTTTGCTCTGGTGGGGCCTTACCTAGAGTTCTGTATCCAGATGTGGTGTCTCACAGAAGAGACATAGACCTGTTGGAGTACATCCAGAGAATGGCCACAGAAATGATCCATGGAAAGGAGCACCTCTAATAAGAGTACAGGCTGGGAGAGCTGGGTCTGTTCATTCTGGAAAAGAGAAAGTTGTGAGGTGATCTGATAGCAGCCTTTCAGTATCTGTAGGGAAGGCACAGGAAAGAAGTGGACAGACTCTTTAGCAGGACCTGTTGTGGTAGACCAAGGGGAAATGGTTTCAAGCTTGAAGAGGAGAAATTTAGGTTGGACATGAAAGTCTTTTACAGTGGGGGTGTTGAGGCACTGGAAGATGTTGTCTAGAGGTGTGGCTGATGTCCTGTCCCCAGAGACTTTCAATGTGAGGCTCGATTAGCCCCTGGGCAACCTGAGCTAGCTGTTCAGGTCCCTGTTCGTTGCAGAGGAGTTGGACTAGATGACCTTTCCAATTCTAAGAATTCTATTAGTCTAAGATTCCAAGATCCAGTTTTAGATTCCAGTCATAATGACATGAATTGGATTCTTCACCTTCAATTTCACTGAAGGAATAATAAATTCACTCATTTCAGTGGGGTTTACTGTATGGAGTTAAATTTCTGAACAGTATGTGCTCCTAGTCAAATGACGTAGTGGCATCTACTGAAATCAAGCCCAACTTATGGTCAGTTCCTACAGGCATTTTGCTGATCTCCTGCTCCAGATCTGATTTCTTTATTTTCTATTTGACTTTAACTCATGCTAAAACATACCAGGCACAAAGCTGTTCTCAAAGTTGTTTTTATTGTCTGGATAAGGAGCTTCAAGATATGGTTTAGTGACTTGTAGCAAAGGTAATGGGAGGACGGTTGGACTAGATGATCCTGTAGGTCATTTTCAACCTTGTGATTCTATGATTCTGTAACTCTAATACTATGAAAAACAGACATTTCCTCATTATTCTGTTCCCTTAGCTCAGCAAAGGGTGGACTCCAAGAGAAGATATTTGTGCTAAGGAAATAAATTAGAACTAAAATTTCTTAGATACATATATAGTTTATAAGTAGATATGAACTAAATTATTATTATTATTTAAACAGGTATGGTGGTCAGATGAATATTCCTCTCAGAGAGTAAAGCAGAGAGACAGAGAGTCTAGCAGAGGGACAGAAATATTACAGGGCTATTTGATCCCTTATGGATGACAGTTTCTTCAGTAGAACCATGCAAAATAATAATCTAAGTTTTCTTTACTTAGCAACTTGATAATTTAAATATTGAAATTGTTCAAAATGAGTAATGGAAAGTAGTTCTTTTGTCAGGATTTACAAGGGTGCAGTTATAATCTGTGATTGAGACCAGACCAAAGTGGAGAACCTGGGAATTCAACAGAGTTGTTTCCAGTTAGCAAGAACTTTAACTTGAAGGCTATAATTTTTATCCTTGTTTAATTTAACACACACACACACACACACACACACACAAAAACAAACAAAAAAAACAGTTAATTACTAACTGTTAATTATTAGTTAATTATTAGCACCTTGAAATAGTTAACCAAACACTGTACAAATTATATGTAGGCTTTGTAACAGGCTGCTCAGGGAGACTGCTGAGTCTCCTTCTATGGAGTGTTTTCTTAAAACCCACCAAGACATTTTGCTATAAAACCTACTGTGGTGAACCTGCTTTAGCAGGGGGGTTGGATTTGGTGATCTACTATAATTCTGTGATTCTGTAATGTGCCAATGATGAATTAGACTAGAGCATGTTTTAGAGAGCATGTTCTATAAGCTTAGAAAATTGCTAGCACTCTATGGCACAACTAGGAATCTTCCTCAAATGGCCTTTCATTTACATTATCAAGTAGGGTAAAATATTAGAATGCAGAAATGCAGCAATCAGTTTATTAGTGATTACAGCATCTGGGTTTTTGTTTTGTTGGTTTTTTTTGTTTGTTTGAGAAATTGTGCTCAGACTTGACAGATCTTTCAAACTGTAGAAATTGAGTCCATCTGTGGGAAGAGCAACAAGCCAAGACAACTCTCTTGTATCAAGTTGTTTAATCTAATGTTGTTAGTTTCTGATTCAAGAATGTTTAGTAGCATTGTTCCTTTAGGTTTGAAATGTGGGGTGGCCAATAACAGTAACTATTGTGGTGCTAAAGATAATGCTTGCAGCCACATGTAGAGTTGAAGCTAGATTCAAACAAAAAGAGGGAAGGAATGGCGGAGGATTTACTTCCATAAGCAGAATTAGGTTCAAGACAAATGAGCAATGATTGGGTCAGTACTTCTTGTGCTTTATGTAGCTAATGTGATTCAGATGCCTGGCACAGCAGACAGTAAACTATGCTGATACTGCCTGAAACGTCCCCTTCCCTTTTAATCTTGTTTGTTTTTAGAAGTCAACAGTTGCCTGCTGACAGTAGCAGTCAGCTTAAATATTTGGTCTCAACTTTGAATCTCAAATTGTTCATGCATCTCCAGGATCTAGTGTCCCATTACTGCCAGCATTATGTATTTCATTGAATGCAGAAAGGCATCGAGGAATTGAAACTGCAACATCAAAATGGGAAGAAAAAAAAATCATTGCAGCTTTCTTCAATGTGAAACTGTTAATGTTAAAAACTGTTAAACACATTAAAATCCCATTTAGTGAATAACAGAATCTAATGAAAATTGGAACAATTCAGTGAATACAAATGTGGGATAATACTGAATGGATGGTTTCTGTGTTTAAATGCTTCTCTTTGTACCAAGGTCTGTTACTTGGTGAAGAGATCTCCCTGTGAACCTAGATAGGAACAGGCATCATTCTCTCAAGTATTTCAAGAATCTTTTCCAGAGGTTCTAATATTAACAAATTAGATATAACTTTCTGACAGCATAATCCCCAATGGTAGTCCCTCCAAAGCTTAGTCTTATACCCAGTCATGACAACATTTGTTGTTCTGCCTGTTACCTGTGGGTTTATGAAACCTTTTTGTTTATTGTCCATCTTCATCATATTTGTATGTTTGTTTTTTAATAAAGCTCAGTTTTTGTCTAAACAAGAGGAGAGAATTCTAGCAGAACTTCCTTTAGGCAAGAAGGTGGTTGGGTTTTTTTTTTGTGTTTTAAACTTTCTTTTCCCATCTTCCCTTTGCCTAAAATTATATAATGTAAGGTACTCATTTTAGGACAATTGCTACTGCCATAAATAGTGGTGATATTTGTTAGATTATAAGAATTGGAAACATAAATATATTATGATTTTTATAGTATGCACTTAGCAGAAAAATCTCCAACTCTCTCCTCCTTGTCATTTGGAAAACTAACAAGACTACTAGTATGAGGTCTTATTCCATGTACGTAACACTTAGATCCTGCTGGACATAGCTGAAATCTTTTTCACAGAGGCTGGCTCTCCAAAATAAAAAGACCTCATATCAAAGATAAGTAATGTAGTATTTTAGAAAGTTGGAGTAGTGTTTTAAAAATGTTAAAAACATTGCTTGGTGTCAAATTCTTTTTATATACAGCCATAATACAAATTGCAACATAGAGCTTGGTGGCCAGGAATAGCCCTCCTTCTAACACAGTCCAGTGAGACTTTAAAATCAATTTTCATCAATGTATGTCTGACCATGGTCTCCCTCACATGATAGCCAAAAAAAAGTAACAAGCCTATGGAAGTAGATTAGGAGAAATAGATAACTTTGAATATCTTCTTTATTATTTTTTTTTCTTTCTGATTAAAAATAATAATAATTAAAAAAAAAAAAAGCTCTAAAACATAAGCAAGCCAACCAATATCAATATATGCTGTTGCATCCAAGTACACAAATACTTTTGTCTAAATCACTGTGTTAACTCTTTCATTTCTGTTACATCCAGACTAAATGATGTTAGCATTGAAGCTGCTGACTATTCTTCAACTGGGAGAAAGCTGGCATCTCCAGTGGAGTTATGTGACTGTCCCCCAGGTTATGATGGTACTTCATGTGAGGTTAGTATCACAATGCAGACTATATATATCAAATGTGCTAACACTGTGATAGCTATAAGGGACCAGCGGCCCTGTGTTGATATTATGTAATAAAAGAACTATCCATTCCTGTTATGAGTTTGGTTTATGTTGTCTAGTTAGCTTTATTTCTAGGTAGCAGTGATATTTGAAATCTAGCGTTCTACACCTCTGTGGTGATTTCTAAGTTGTAAAAAGAAAAGACGTTTCTCTGAACAACAGAAAACAAAACCAGTATTTGGTGCCCTTCAACCGCTTGATGTTATATAAAAATATCAATACTAGAAGAAGGATAGCAGTTATCTGTACTGTACCTAACAAAGTTGGTTCAAATTACCTGAGTTAATGTGGTTAAGTTTCCTCATTTTTTTTTTCTCCAGGGCTTTGCCATTTGCCATGGAATCTTTGTAGATTGTGTTCAGTCCTGTGAGGATTGTTTCCATACATGCTTAACCACAAATTTATTATCTGTCTTCCAGTGTGTTCATGCATGTACACATATGATTAGTCATCTCTTATATGCATAGTTTGGATTAAATAGACAAAAAAAATAAAAAATAAAAAATTCAGAATCTTTGCCTTTAAGGAAATAGACTCAAACACCAAGATGCTCTGCTTCACAAAACCACAAACAGTATGCCATTTACACAGACACTCTAGGCATTTCCTTGTCATCTCTCCTTTTCTTTAAAATCTCCAATGCTTATATGTGATATTTAGGGCCTAGAGTCTAGTTTCATGCCAAATGTGCGTGCTTCTTGCTGAGGCTAGATAAACACTAATCTAGAAAGAAGACTTGAGGAAACAAATAGATATCCCTTTCACTTCCAAAATGGTACAGGCAGGGGAAAAAAGTAGAATATTGCCTACCTAAAATTAAAAATTAATTTTAAGTTAATTGTCTGTTCGATTGTTTGAGACCAAAAGTAGAACAAAATGTCATTGTGCTTCACACATTTGTTTTTTTGGTTTGTTTTTTTCCTTTGATTTTAATTAAATTCAGATTTTTTGTGGTGATTTCCAAGAAAAATAATTGTAAAGGCCCAAACAATTGGAAAGACACATATTCCAGTACCTACTTTTGCATTTGAAGCTGTGAGTCTTGAGTAAGGTTCCTGACTTGGTGTTGCTGAAGTTCTCTGTCTGACACTGGGCTCAACTTGATGTTCTTAAAAGTCTTTTCCAACCTAAAAGATTCTATAATTCTAGGATTCAGTGCTAAACCTTCTGTCCAGTTCAAAACAGCCCATAAATTCTGATTCATTTTTAAGATCATACCTGAAAACAAAAAGATTGTATGTAGACAGCAGCAAATTTAAAGACTATGTTGTGAGAAGGTGTACTCCTTGGTGCTTGTTCTACATGCAGGCTACGTGCTACTACAGACTCCATGAATTAAACTACAAAGGTTGCTCTCAAAGTAAAGCCTTATGTTATGGCAGTAGAAGTTGAACCTTCCCACCAATATTCCGTTACATTCTGTTGCTATATGACAGATGGCAGCAGAGGGGCACTCTGACCAAATGACGTCTGACATGGAAGAGCATATGAAGGAAAGATGTATCCTTGAATTCCTCTATCTGGAAAAAAATTGCATCCACTGACATTCATTGACCCTTGCTGGATGTTTAAGAGGACTGAACAGTGGATGTAAACACAATGAGGTGGTAGGTGGTGTGTTTCAGGAGTGGTGACAGTGACATGCAAGATAAGCTGTGTTCTGGATGAACCTACACAGCTGTCACACCATGAAAGAACACCTCAATCAGCTAACCTACATATATCAATGGATTGCAACCAGGGAACTGTTTATGGAGATGAATATACCTTCATTTTGTTGGAAATAATGCTGGCAACATAGAAATCTCATAAAGTTTGTACTAGGTGGATCCCACAGATTCTCACATAGGAACAGAAAGAACATCAAAAGATTGTCAGGACGTACTGAAGGGATTGTGTCATTACCAGTGACAAGACCAGTGTTGACCATATGTCAACAGTATGAGTTAAAATCGTTACTGAAGTTCATGAAGTGGCATCATGCGAATTCTTCTTCAAAGAAGAAGCTCAAGATGCAACTCTCTGTGGGTAAAGTGATATGCACTATCCTTTTGGGAAAGGAAAAGAATGACCCTTCTGGATTTCTTGGAACCTGGGCAAACCATCAAGTTTGGTCACTATATTGCAGTGCTGTCCAAGCTGAAGGCTTAAACTTCCAAAGTGAGTCCACAGAAGTAGACAACCTTTCTTTTGCATTATGAAGTTTGAAGATGTAGTCTTAGTTAGACTATCCTACCACACCCACCATATAGTCCATATTTGGTGCCATGTGACTTCTGTCTGTTCAGATCAGTGAAAGATGGATTTTCCTAGCTACAATGTCATTGTTGCAGCTGTGAAACAGTGAATCACATCTGCCATTATAGATTTTTATGAGCATGGTATACAGGCTCTTGCACATCACTGGTAAAAATGCAAAGCTTATGGTGGTTACTATGTTGAAAAATAATATCTTGCAGCTGAGAATTTGCTCTATCTAATGGTTTTCTTTATATCTGTAGTAGTTTCCATGGAAATGAATAGATGGCATTACTTTTGGAGTGACCTATGTATTTTGTATTCCCTACCCCTAGATTGGAATTCCTACCAGAACTGAAGACCAAAAAGATATGATAGGCTTCTGCCTGAATATACTCATTGAATTTCAGAGCACTTTTGTTCAGCTCAGAAATGCCATTTCACAAAGCTGGCCTATTTTAGGATAGAAAGACAGTGAAAAGTTTTCATTTCCAAGCATTTATTCACAGATTAATTTCTCACGAGTCTTTTGTAGCAGAGGTTCTATGTATATCATATGTGGAATATTTGTGCTTGACAGATAAAAATGTGGAAATATTTTTCTCTTCTGAGTAGGTGGCTTTGCTTTTTATAACAAGAATAGGAAAGGAAAAAAAAGCAAGGTTTTCAATTCCCATATAAACTATCAGTTAAGAAAGAATGCAACCATAATTTGAAATTGTGGAATTATTTAGAATGCTGTTTCTTTTTCTTCCAGACACTACTGGACTTATGCAATAATTCTTCCCGTTTTAACCAACCACAGTGTTATTTTTACTGAATCTATGCAGGATTTCAGTTGCATTTTCTTTTCATCATAAAATTTTACATATCTGTTTGTTTCCTGGGTAATAATATTGTGGTACCTGGTATACATACTGCAGCAAAGAAGACAATCGCTATTTACTTATTTTCTTTATATGAATGTTTTGGCATTATCAGTATTCAGAAAACAACCATTACAATTTAAAGCGTGCTGTCTCTTGTGAGATTGTTCCATTACACATACTTGGAATTTATTTTCTGTAAGATTCTGTTTGAAGGAAATTGTTAAGTTTTTGCTGGTATGTCTGAGAACTGAACACATAATTTCATGAGCTTAGGTAAAACAGACAAAATTTTAGATTTCAAATACTGTTGATATGTGACAGTTACTTTGTTCTATTTATGTGAATCTTAATTATTTGTCTAATTGCTCTTCTCTACTGGATTTATTCCTTTTCTATTTGCTCCTTTGCTTTCCCAATGGAAGAATTTATGTTTAATTTGTACTGCTATGACAGTCAGGCAGGAAAGTCAGAACTTTCCTGGCTATTGGATTTTATGTCTTTTCTTAAAATTGTTATCTGCAATCTTTTATTTTAAGTCTGTTTCAAGATTTGCTATTCTGTGTCTAAGCCCTTTAGTATTAGTAACAGTTGGAAAATGAAAAAAAGTTCAGGGATATATATGTTTTTTAAATAATCTTTTCAGTTCATCTTCAAATTGCTTATACATTTAGCAGGGGGGAAAATAAATGAAAAAAAAGAAAACCAACAGAATATTGTTTTTATTTTTGTGAAGGAGAATCTTCTTGTTATCTCCTTGTAGAGTGTGTGTAAAGGGGAAGGAATTTGCTTTATTAGAGGATGCTTTCAGTAGTCTATCTCTTTATATTAACCAGGTGCCCCTTTGGCATACCCTTTTTATGTTATACAACACGTTTGGGTCATGTGAGCAATCTTGTTGAGGAAGGATGGTTCAGAAAAACTATAAGCCATTTGTGAGTTATATGTTAAGGAAGAATGGTGCCTGACATCACAGGATGAAGAAGCAGAATAGCTGCATTTTCAGTGATGAATCATGTTTGTATGATATCACTAGCCCTGCTTTTCCTGGTTTAAATATTGCACTTAGATTAAAAAAAGAAAAGAAACAATTTCTAGTCAAAAGTGTAGTTCTATTACCAGGCTGTGATTAGACTGTGTTTTAATTGCTCTTTACCGCTGAGCTTCTCATAAGAGTTTTTTGTTGTTTAGGGGTTACTTTTTGCTTCTTCCATCTCCTTCAGTATTTTGCCTTCAGGCTATTTTTGGTCTGTAGCTCTTGCTTTGATGCTGTCATATTTTAATTCTTCATTTCTCTGTTTTATTTTACCACTTCAGAAGAATGATCAAGTTAAGGCTTCCTCTAACCTCACATCTGCAAATGCTAGGGTCAATGCAAAGCCACAGCACTAATAAGAACAAATTCCTAGAGAAATGTTGGTGTTTCTATTCATTTGACAAGGATGTATTTTTGTGTGCGTGTATCAAATTTTAATTACGTTTTAAAACTCCTTTTCCCCATTCAAACGATCTGTTGTATGTTTTCCCTGCAGTATTGCTGGCCACAACACAGACGCGTGAATGGCACAATCTTTGGTGGAGTCTGCATGCCATGTACATGCTTTGGTCATGCAGAATCATGTGATGATATCACAGGGGAATGCCTGGTAAGTTACCTTCATATAGAAAGCCTGGTGAACCTCAGCAAAATCAATTCAATATGCAAGCATAATTGACTTAACCACCTCTGAGACCTGGAATATCTAAACAGAGAGAAAAAGAAAGATCTTTATGTTGAACTGTTGCTGAAGTAAAGATTAAATCCCCTCTTTCCAAGAAATTGTAGCTTCTACAAGTAAACAAAATGAATTTTTAATTACATAGGAATTATGTTTTGAAAGTGAATCAATAGCACAAAATATGGCATGCAGAAGACAGTAAACATAGTGTTCTTTCAGGCAAAATTTATATCCCCCTTTTTCTTGTTCTCTGTATTATTATTTTTTTATGCTACACTTTATGGTATCTAGCAGATAAAATTGTAAATTCTGTTCCAGCATGATATGAAGATATTATTATTATCTTCATTTAAATTCTTACTAAATCTTGGGGGGGTGGGGGGGGGCGGGGGAGAGGGAGGGGAAGTATTTAATGAATTATAAAGAAGTAAAAGAAAATTGTGGCTAAATCAACTTTTTTCCTCATAGCACATGGAGAGTTTATCAGGAGTTACCTATTCAGGACTTAAAATCCAGGATGTTACCCATAGCCAGCATACTAACGTACTGCTACTTCCAGCCTATTTGGTAGCCTTTTGGAATGGGTGATTTATGCTGAAAAGGCTGCTCTGACTAACTCAAGTGCGTTCTAGTTTCATATTGTCTGACAAGGCACAAAGCTTGAAGCATTTCTCATTTCATTAGTCTTGCAGAAACACAATTTGAGCCATTGCCAGATTAGTGGGATATCACACTCTCATTTCCCTGCAGAATTTCTAGCAGACTCTGTATTGTGCATGTTTCTAAATGTTCCCTTTTATTTCCCCAAGAAAAAGCAGATGGGAAAAGTCCAAAATGAAAATTCAGGCTTATATTTTTCAATGTAATTTGGCATTTAGAATTATTGCTGGTCTTCCTGTTTTCCCCATACAAGATATTCAATTGCACTGTAGTACAAAACAAGACATCCTTAATGTGTAGATCAGTGAGTTTTTCAAATTACTTTTTCATGAATAGAAGCTTAAAATGATTCGCAATTTAATTACACTGTAAGACTTAAAGAAGCACCAAGGACAAAAAAAAAAACACTTACAACATAACAGTCATGTTTTGAATCCTTCCATTGCATGCTGTGTAAATATTTATGTCTAGTGTAATAGGGATTTGCATTTCTTGATAAAGATAGAATTTATTGCATTAATGATTTTAGCCTCCACCTATGACAGTTTTAACAGCAGTGTTAAAACATTTCTGTTAACAGAAATGAAAGTTACATCCTAACTCCTGACTATTTTGTGTCAGGGACCATAGCCAGATGGAGTTCTGAGGTTGCTTTCCTTCTGCATCCTCAAGTTTTAGCCCTTGATTGAACGAGTTCTTTATTTTATTCTCTTGCACCAGCCTGGATGTGAGACAAATTTGTAGAGTTCCATACTGTATTATTTTTGCAATTCCAGCTGATGTTAACTATTGACTGAGATAGCAGTGTTCCCCCTTCCAGCATTTCAAGGACTGCTGTTGTAAGGACAACAGTGCTGAGGAGGAAGTGGAAAATAACTAGCTGTAAATGTACTGTAGTTTGTGCATGCTATCACATATTCTGTATTTCTTTTTTCCTGTCTGAGCTTATGCTAGATCATTCTGTAAAGAGGAGCACAGGGAGCCTTAGACCAGGTCTGGATTTTCTTGCAGCTTACTTTGAAAACACTGTAAATGAAGTTAGATTGGTTAGTATCCATGCAGGCTATTAAATACTGCTATTCAATTTGGTTCATAAGCCTTTTGAAGTGAAAGAGGGAGAAGTCTGAATGCTGAAAAAGAGAAGTGTTTCACATCAAAGGCATTATTTCTATTGAGGTTTACACAGCCTTTTGGCCTCCTTATTATTATTCATGGTGTTTTTTCAGCAATACAGCAGACAATTTACGCATCTAATTTACTGATATGATGCTTTTTTACTCTTCCTTAGCTTTGAAATGTAGTTGAAAAGCAGCTGAAACACATTTTTGACTTGTGATGAAAGCTCAAATCATCTGCTTTGACATAGGCCTGTATAGAAAGCTCATTTTAACGCATATCTTGTAGTAACCTGTAAAGCCCTTTGATCCCGCAGCAACCATATAGAGAGATGTGTAGTATATAATTCTCATTACCATTGTGGTAAACATAACTTGTTTGGTACATAGGACAAGTTCTAGCATACAGAATCATCCTTCTGTAATTTTACATACAGACTTTAATGGTAGTTTTAGAAGAATGATGAAACTTAATCCTTGTGAAGAGCAAAAAAACATTCCAAGGTGTTTCATTCATGGCAACGTATTACATTCTCACTAGTAAGAAAAGAGAAAACATATTTTTTGTACTTTGAGTTGTGCTGAAATTACTAAGAGGGAAGTCCTCGGCTGTATCCATTTTCTGTCTGATTCATTTGTATATAAGCAGCATATACTGTGTAGACTGAGGATAGTGGTAGTCAAGCTTTTGAAAGTTTTCTTTGTACAAGCAATATTTTCAGATACACAGAAACAAATAATGGATCCTCAGCAAAATTCAGGGTAGGCCATACCACAAGTGAAAAATATTATGTAAAGCCTGTGCAACGCTCTTGATTGTAATACCAGGAAAGGAAATTGTTGATGTAATTTTGACATTACAGTAGGTTGAAAATGCCTGAAGAGCACATTCATGCTCTCAAACAGATAATAAAATGATTCTATGAGTAGAAAAATGTATTAAAATAGATATAGTTGTGTATCTTCATTTTCTTTAACTATCAACTTCACTGTCTGTCTATGTGACAAATATACTCCAAGACTGGGCTGCAACATGCCAAAGCACTAACCAGAGAGTTGGTCATACTCCCTGATTAGTTTTAATTTCATCACTAGCCTTCTATTTTAATAATGTATATAGTCATACACTCAGCTGCAGTCCCAGATAAGCAGATGAGTTTTTTTCAGTGTGAACTTAAGCTTCCTTGACACTATGCATACAGATTTCCACTTGGTTTCTTCCAAGCTTGGAAAGCCGTCTCAGTAGGAAGTGTTAAAAATGCACTCCAGCAATAAAGTCTTTGGGCAAGAAAGTCTGATTCATGCATAAATTTTTTAATGAAAATGAATTCCACAATCTTGCTTGTTCAGAGGCTAAGTGAAGTTTGATGGTGTTTGGATATAAAAGAGATCCAGAAAAATGGATGCCTTCAAAATAATTCAAGATCTAGTCAATCAAATTTGAAGGCATAAAGATTTCAGCATAAACTAATTCCTGGTCATAAAGTCTGAGAATCTGTGGAATGGAGCACTGACTTTTATTTACTTATTTTTTATTAAAACCACCAGCTAAATGTGTTAGAATGAATTGTAGTTCCAAGGGGAATATATCTGCAGTTAAGGACAGTTGTTTATGATTATCTTCATACCGAGTCTCATGATATGTTAAAAAAAATATGAATATTCATGCAAACATGAAATTAAGACTTACTTCATAGTTTTAAGTCATTACTGTACATTTGACAGGTTTCAAACTGAGATTAGACCAGTTAATATGAAGGAAACACAGATTTTATATTTTTTATTTTTTTTGCGAGTATTGATAATCCCTTTAGAAGGGCTAATAACTCACCTATTTTAGCAAGGTGATCTGCAAATTTGGCAAGTGAGTATAAAAGTTAGTGCATCACTTAACAGGCAAGGTATGTCACATGTACACTGTCTAAATGTTGTTCTTTGTCCTATAAAATCAAGACCGAACTGGGGAGAAAAGTAAGACTGCACAAGATTGTTGTTTTTTAATCTATAGTCACAATGAGGGAGAAGGTGGATGTACAGATCTGATTTTAAGGAGAGCTAGATGGCACATAGAAACAGCTAGAGTTAGGTTTTAAGAAAATAATTCATCAAAGAGAAGGTTGTCAGCTCTTTGTAATGTGAATTGCTTTCTCTAAAAATTGAAGGATTTTTGTTGCTTTCTTTATTTCCTTAGAAAAAGAAGCAGCTGCAAATAACACCCTGTAAGCTTTAAAATGTTGTATTAGTTCCCCTTGCTTTAATAACATCCTTGACATGTAAGCAGTTCATATTCTTAAAAAACATAAAGATATGTCTGAGCTCAACACAAAAGAAGAATCCATTATTTTTCAGAATAAGTACAAATAATTTGACATAATGCTTTTTAAAAAATGAATTGTAAAGGGTTTTTCCATCTGTAAGATTGAAATTATTTTTTTTATATCTTTTAAAAGCATATTTTAACGTTCGCAGTTACTTTTTAAGTATGCCCTGCAGATTCTTTTCAAATATAGCACTTAAAGTAACAATCAAATGGACTTAAATGACCTAATGAAATAGGATTTAACCCAGCTGAAGGATCTAAAGACATACTTGTATTTGACTAGAAGTCTCAATTGTTGGTATTAGTGCACAATCTATCAAATGTCTGACAATTTAATATGCTGACTAATGCTTTCATTTCAAAGAAACACAGATTTTATGTACACACAAGCAATAAATATGCACACTTTATAAATAAACAGTAATTCTGGAGACAGGTGCTTCTGTCAACAGTATGCCTATGACTAAAAAGAAGTACAGTGATTATTCAGCTGCCCAAATACATGGCACCAGCTCTGCGGAGTACAGAGCAAAATCTTTATTTCCATACTGTTAACATTCTGTTCATTAGAACAGTGCCATTTTCTTTACCCTCTACTGATGGTATGTTATGTTTCAGGCAGTAATACTGTTAAGTGTATCAGCAGCATATCCATGACTTTTTTTGTAAGTGGTAGAACAGTTTTACAGATGTTCTTCAAAATGTTTTAATGAAAATAATGAGGTTAAAAATACCTACACATATTAACAAAACTTAAGGATTTTAAAGCAGCGGTTTCAGATGTAGGGTGAGCCAGAGATTCTAGAATTGATCTGGAGCCTTACGCGTTATCTAAACTTCATCAGATTGCATTCCATTTAATAAAATCTATTTTGTGGCATTCACCTTGTCTTTTTCAAGTTGTCATTTGCTTTTTCAATCTATATCTGAGCGCAACAAGTCAGAATTTAGCAGTCAAATTAAATTTGCTATTTCTCTGTTTGCTTTGTAAGGGATGTGTTTGAGCGATGTGTAACAAATAATATTTTATATTACATATTCTAATAGTCTAGTGTGATAATATTTGGGAGGAAATAAAAAAGTACAGAAAAGTTTGGGCCAGAAAGCTACTTGTCCCTGACAGGGGGACCAGCACAATAGGAAGATGTTACAAAAGAAATATGAGAAATGTTCACCTGTTTCTAAAGATCTAGGCTTACAGAAGAAACTCCACAGAGGATGAATCCCCAACAAGAAATCCTTCCTCAGTGGCAGTCAGCCCTTACATGGGGTCCAAGAGAAGTGGAGCCAGGCTCCAGGTTTTTCAGTTGCACAGGTGACTTGCTTCCACCTGTGCTCCCATGACTGGCTGGGTCATGTCTTCAGGTGGTTCAGGCTGTGACTCAGCAGTTCCCATACAATAATTTTCTAAATTTGTTAAGGATGCTGTCAAATTGTTTAGGATTTTTTAATCTTTTGAGGTGGAAGGGAAGTATAGAAGGGAATACTTTTCTTTAAACTGTACAGCATGTGTTGTTACCAATCAGCATGAGAAATCTATTCTCAGAGTACTAATTCCCATTCTGTGAAAAAGAGATCATTTAATTTGAGATTAGGCCAAAGAGTATATATGAAAATACAGATCAACTTCTGCTATTTTTGAGGAGAGTATTGGATTCCTGCTTCTAAACCCTAACCTTTCAGATGTTTAGATAATCTGTTTCTTTTATTACAAGACCCAGTCACATGAAAGAATAAAAATTGGCTAGGACCTAATATACGGTATACTTATCCTTGTTTCTACATGAAAAATGTGCTACCCTTCACAAATATATTTAGCTTGCTGCCAGATGTATGCCTTGTAAAATGAACTAACACACATAAATGCAAAATATTCAATTTTATAAATTGCATTATCTGAACTTTATATCTTGGATCAGCGTCTGAGAACAGTAAAAAAAATCTAATCTGTTGCAAGACTGCGGTGCTCAACCTGTTTTGTGATACTCTGAGCACTAGTTTTATTTAAGCAAGCTGAAACACTATTGTTACAATTACATGTTGGAACATTTCTCTGTTTCATATAAAGAAAAAAATATCTGAAATATAACAAAAAGCTGATGTGTGTGAAGCACAAATTCTCATAGCTATTCTCTGGAACTGGTTCTCAGCTGACAACAGAAAATTAGAATGTATCTTGTAAGCTTCATACAAGTCTGTTGAGAGAACAGGTGAGGTGGTTGACATTCAGAAACTTTTCCACACATATGTTTTCTAATTGTGAATTTGTATTTTTTGCCTTCTGTTTAGGACTGCAAACACAACACAGGTGGTTCTTATTGTGATAGATGTCTTCCTGGTTTCTATGGTGATCCTACTAAAGGAACAGCTGAAGACTGTCAGTTGTGTGCTTGCCCACTAAATATACCTTCTAACAAGTAAGATGTATATTTATTATAAATTATACTTTTTCACTTAGTAAATTATATATTCTTTTTGAATTTATATCATTGTACATATATATGAGATTATGTGTGCTTTAAGCAAATAACATATTCTACAGTATAGGCTTTTATTCTCATTTTACAGTCATATAGAGCACTCAGCATTGCTGAGAGACAAAGATCGAGTCTAAAGCTGGACTAGAGTAGACTAGGAAGAAAAATTCTGTATTTTGGATAACTGCTCTTTTCATTGAAAAAAAGACTAGTGTTTGGTTTTGGTTTTTTTGTGCTTTTTTTTTGTGCTTTTTGATAGTAGATTTTTCTAGATTTAAGGTTGAAGTTAACAATTAGATTTTTTTATTTTTTTTTTTGTATAATTGATTTTAGAATCACATTATAGTGATAAGACTGTTATTTCTTCTGCTGGTAATTTTTGTAACATTCAGCAATAATGTTGACTGATGGAAAAAAAAAACTATCGTATCCTGCACTACAACAGAAGAACTGTGGCCAGCAGCTTGAGAGAAATAATTCTCTTGTTCTAATTTACATAGAATGCTACATCCAGGTCTGGGGCCCCCAGCACAAGAAAGATGTATAACTGTTTGAGTAGTATCAGAGCACTACCAAGAAGATGAATAGAGGGCTAGAGTATCTCTGTTAACCGGAGAGACTGAGAGAGTTGGGCTTGTTCAGTTGTCTGGAGATGCGAAGAATGGGGGAAGTGGGAAGCGGAATTCCAGTACTTAAAGAGGGGGAGAATTTACAGAAAAGCTTGAGAGGGTGTTTTTACCAGGGAATGTAGTGATAGAAAAATGTCTTTAAAATAAAAGAGCCTAAATTTAGATAAGGGAGAAATTATTTGTCGCAAAGGTGGTGAGGCACTGACACAGGCTGCGTAGAGAAGCTGTGGATGCCCCATCCCTGGAGGTGCTCAAGGGTTAGATGAGTTCCTGGGCATCCTGATCTAGTGGAAGATACCTCCTGCCCATAATGGGGAGCTTGGAACTGGATGGTCTTTAAGATCCCTTCCAGTTCAAACCGTTCCATGATCATGCTGATTCATTTGTATAACACTAAAACACTAATCAAAAGTATGATCAATTTTCTTTATAAAAAGTTGTTTGTGCTGCTTGCTACCTACAGTTTAAGGCCAACCCGAAACATAGATGAACCAGTTTTTACTCTCTAATAGTTCAAGATAATGCCACAGGCAATAGGATTTTGTCATATTCCTTCTCTGATCAATGCAGTTTTAATCTGACAATTTATGCGCAGGAGTCCGAGGGAATTTTAAGATGGAAGTCTTCTATTATCACAGCTCTATAGTTGGTTTTATTAGCTACACTTGAGTTTATGCTTGCTGCTCAGGCATGATTCCTTTGATGTTCTCATTGCTTTCACATTTCAGAATTTCCCTGCATAGTTAGTTAATCTTCCTATTGTTAGTGAATGCTGTACTGATAAAACAGGAAAAACACTATCACATTTATATCTGGTGCAGATGTGCAACAAACCAAGTCAAATAAATTGAATTCAAGTTTGTATTGGCAAAATGCCTGGAGACTTCTATTATGTATCCATCAGAGTTCTGGCTGCTTTCCTCCTTTTTGAAATTGAATAAGAGTACCCTCTGTAATATTTAGATCTCTTGAAAAACATAGGTACCAAACATGTATAAATGTTATTGAACTATGGACGTCTGAGATTCCCAAGCCCTACAGAATTTAGGCCTACATTAGAAGTCTGCAATAGCTTTAGAAATTTAGAAATGTATTTAGGAATACTAAAATGGAAAAAAAACAAAACTGCGAACCTCCTCAGGCTTTGTGGAACTCATACTGTAAAACTGAAGCTCTTGTTCCTACAATTCTAGGCTTAAATTTGTTTATGAAGGAAAAATGAGGGGTCTATTAAACATTTAAAGTGTTCTCTGAAGACTTAAATTAGTCAGTTTTATACATTACCTTTATAATGTAACTTTAGTTGGCAGTGACCTTTATGTGTTTAGAATAATGTAAGTTATATGAATTATTCAGATTCTTGAATTCATCCTTCATGTGAACAATTGAGAAATTTTCACCAAACACATATCACTATGGAGATGTGATATATGCTATGCTATTCTGCACAGCATAACAAGTGAATAATTTATGTACTAAAATCCTAGAAATGGCTGTTGATATACTCTAACTCCTATAGGATTTAATTTCTAATGTGGCACAACAGGGCATCTGTAGATCTTTAAGCTAAGTACTAGCCATTTGGTATACAGAGAATATTGTCCTTAGAATGAACCTCTGACATGTATTTGTACTAATAAAATAGTGCTGACTTTTATAACAATATCTTATATCTTTATGATATCTGTAGTGTTTTTTACAGTGCTTAACTTTGTCTTTTCCTCTGCAGTGCCATACAAGGCAGAGCAGAAACATTTATCCATTTCAGAAATGTGATGGATTTATTCCAGAGTTAGTTTAAGCTGTTTTATTCTGCTTATTTTCTCCTCTGTTTCCTAATGCCATATACTCAGTTCCTGTAGCCAATCATGAAATTTTGTTCTAAAGCATAGCAGTAATAAGTGACTTGCCAAATGTCAGAAAACAATTCTGGGCAAAATTATGAAATGAAAATTGTGTTTTGTAAATCCTGGGATATATCTTCTTATTTTGTACAAATCTCTGTATTTATACCTATATAGAATCATTAAGGTTAAAAAAGACTGCTAAGGTCATCTAGTCCAATTATTAACCCATCACCACCATGCCCATGAAATGAGTACTTCTTTCTTTTCATTAATTCAACATTCTTACAATGTGTTCCAACATTCTTAGTCTTAATGGGGATTTAAATAATCTGATCTTTTCACAGACATTATCAGATTTCTGTGTATAATTTTTCTGACTAAGTGCAAAAATCTGAGATAAGTACTGCTTATCTTTTGAAGTGGCAAAAAGTTTAATATTTTCTAAATAAACACTACAGAAATGTTATATTTCTAGAACTGAAATGGAACACGTCTCACTCAGCCCATGAAGGTAACAAATAACTTTACAGCTTGTGAACTAGGAAATCTGATAGCTTTCAGGATGTTAATATTTTATTGGAGAATTACATACAATTGCAAATATATTTATTCCAAACAGGTGGTTTCTGTAGCGTATTTCTAAGCTGTTAGAGATCTCTTTCCCCCATCAATCAAATACCTATATGTATACCACTTCTGTTACTATGTCTTAACTGGCGTTCTATTGCTATTTTATGTAAGACTACAAAAAGACTGATGTGGAACCAAAAGAGACTAAGATTCTCTGAAATGTATTTTAACTAATCATTGCATACTGCTTGTTAATAATTAATTACTACTGAATACTGAGATTCTAAATCTCAGTGAGATAAACTCTAATTTTCTCATCTTGCTATCATATATTTCCTTTATAGTGTGCATTTGGAAATTTCTCAGTATGTTAATGCTTAACATTCATATATAGATTGACTCTCAAGTTAAAGAGCAGAAGAAAACTCAGTCTGATCATAATCCCTAAAATACAGAAATTATGCTATTAATGATCATTGATAATAAGTACTTAGTTGTTATAATCTACAATTTATGCATTTGAATTCAGAGTTCTCAGCAGATTTGTGGAAGAGTCAATCTTGAGCAACGCTATGATGAACTTTGATAGCATCTCCATAAAACTTTCCCACATCATTCTTATGAAAGATTGAGATCAGAATGGATGAGCAGCACCCTATTTGAAGTCTCAGGTGCTGCTGATTAGATTTACTGATAATGTGTACTTCAGTTTAAAAATGCATTTATTGCTGTATGCAAGTAGAACTAACAATTATTTATTCAATTGGCTTCTCATATGTACCTGAATATGTTCTTAATTGAATGTCATTGCAAAATAAAACAAACATAATTCTTATTTAAAAGAGGAAAATCCTAATACCTATCTGTGTTTACTGGAACTGACTTGCCCACATTTTTCTTACTGATTTCTGTCTATGGGAAATTGAATTATTTCTTTATGAAAAACTGGGTATTTAGGAAGGATGCTATCCTATAGTAGAAACAGAAGGAAGAGGAACTTAGTTCAGACCATAGGATGGGTGTCTCCTGAGTAACAAAGTCCAATCATCGGCAGATAATTATGTTATGATCCTAATTAATCTCTTCTGGCCTCCCTCTGCCCATTATTTTTTAGAAAGTTTCATTATATACCCTGCTTTAAATTATCCAAGCTCAGACGTTGTCTATTTGTTACTGTAGTAACATAATCTTTTACCTGAATATAACTTCTTTCTGATCTATTTGTTCATTATGTTCTTTCCCAACTTCTGTTTTACTAAGTTATGAAAACCATTTACAGTGTCTTTTTTTCAGCTAGATGCTTTGTTTTCCTTTTGTGAACAGTCACTCCACCATGCACCTGCTCCCATTCTTTTCTTTTTCTAATAGATTGACCAGAACTGTTTTCAGTAATTTAGATGAAGCTCTATAAAGGTGTTAATGTTTTTGTCCTTATTGATCACTTCAGAATGATAGGAGAGCAGGTCACCTCTTTCTGTGCATTGGTGTTTAGTGTTTTTTAAAAGAGTCAGACTGTTTATTCACAGAAGTATGTTAAGGGAGGAAGAGAGTGAAATGCTAAAAACCAAAGGAGCAGTGTTTGAAGTTGAATATGAGCAAAGTAAGCAGAGTTTGCAGGTGGCTATGGTATCCCTGCTTATGAAACAAACAACAAAATCTACCAGCTAAGAATAAGAAAAGCATAGCAAAGAGGTAAAACTCTGTACTCTGCAAGATATTCTTAAACATCAGTGTTCTGGTCTGGCCTGATGTGTCAGCTTGTTGGCACTCACTTGGAAGCTGCACCAGCTATTTCCATTTTGCCCCAGTCCTTTCTTGTTCACTGGATTCCTTTCACAGTCCCATATATGCAAAGTTCAATATAGTCATCCCTCAGAAATATTTATTTTGGGGAATATTACGGCATAGCTTGTTTTGCCAGGCCCTCAGGGGCACAAACAAACAGCTGTGCATTCCTGCCATTTTAATGCTATCTAGGCCACTTAGTGGCAAGCTGAGGTCCTGTAATAACAGGCTGTTGGGATGCTGCCATCTGTTACTCTATATTCAGTGTCACAGAAATAGCAGAGTCATTCCAAATTTTGTTTGCTGGAGTCAAACTTAAGCTCCATGCTAGACTAGAATCCCATTTCTAGGGCACTGTTTTGCAAATTAATGATCTCTGAAGTGGGATGAGAACTATCATGCTGACAGTCTTTTCTTTATGTTTCCTCCTTGTCCCTCTTCTTGCCCAATATCAACAACACAGCTTTAGCCCAACATGCCATTTTGACCGAAGCCATGGATTAATATGTGATGAATGCCCAGTTGGGTATGTGGGACCACGCTGTGAGAGGTGAGTACAATTTTTTTTAACTGTATGAGATCTGAACTATAAGTATTTATTTCAGGGAACAGTACCTTTCTTTTTTGCTGCCTCCCCTTCTCAACTCTGCTCCATTATCTGAAACTTGCTGAAGAAATTCCTGTTCATTTTCCTCTGACATCACACCCATGTATTTACATACTTATATAGTCTTCATCCTACTTTCCATCCATTCCTTGAAAAAGTGTTTGCTTTATTGCTTTGTGGCAAATTACAAAGCTTCAAAGAAGCATTTGCTGAGAGGTAAGAAACCTTTTTAAAATTATTCTCTGAGCAGTTGCATGAATCTTTTGAGACTTCTTTCCTTAATTGTCTCTTTCTGCCACTTGCTTAGAGTCACAGTGAATCAAGTATTCAGTAAATTATTGTTCCTTCTTCTTGAAAAGTTAATACACAATTAAACCACAATCCTTGTGATAAGTTATTTGTTGGTTTTAATTATTTATAAAAGAATATTTTACCTTTGTTACTTCTAGTTTTCTGTTACAACCTTTATTTAGCAAATACAAGAAGATAGGTTTTAGTGGCAACAGAGAATCTCTATTTGCTAAACATGTAGAAAATCTCAATATGTTCATGTGTTATGTTATTACACAAAAAGGCAAATTAAAAAAAAAATAATCTCCTGTTTTGTCTTCCTTTGGCTATGATAGGTCCAGATGACATAAGTACTCAGAAAGAAGGTTCTCTGCACTGATAACCTCATCTGCCTTCTCGTATTCAATTACTTTGAAAGAGTCACACAGAATTTAAGTGAAACAGAAGGATAGTAGAAGCAATAGTGCTAAGCTGCCAGGGTCCCCTTTCCATAGGTGGTGAGAATGCAGAGACAGCGAAGTTTCACTGTATCTGTGCACCTTTCTATCTTTTAGGATTTTGTGTGGATAGAATAAGTTTTAGGAGCAGTTAGTTTGCCATGCTAGTTGTTTGGAGGTCACAGTGAATCAGCACTGGCTTTGGCTCTATGATACACATCCCTCATGACTTTATGATTAACACCTTTTTTAAGAGGGACTGTGAGGGATCCAGATAACAGTCTATCACCTGGCTAGATAGCTGTAGGGAATGAAAGTGTGGCATTTCTATATCTTAGCCTGCTTCTGCCATTTGACACCTCCATGAGCTGCTTGCAGCATTTTCCAACATATACTCTAAAAATATAAGGCTTCTGAATGAAGACTTTGTAAGTCAGGGAAAAGTACTGGATAGGGAAAAGTAGGAATGAATCAAGAGAAAGAGCCGACCGGGAAAAGGAGAAACCTGTCCATACGCCATAAATCACCCTGTAGTTGTATCTTTCCAAATTGCATTTACGACTATTTCCTCTTAAATCCCCTACTGTGCTATATCTGTCCTAAAGTGGGAGTATAGGCTGTCACCTGTTTCCACCCATCATCACTAAGACTGCTCTTGCTGAGTTCTATCTCTGCTTGTTTTTTCCCGTCTATCTTGGAAGTCATCACCTTTCTTTAAGCTAGTGGGCTGTGAAGTTAATGATGGCAGGAATAAATCACTTTGGTGCAGAACACTTTGGTAGCACTTTGTCAATGTAGGGTCATTGACAGCTTCCATTAGCAACAAGTGCTGTTTCTGAGTGGAGTGCAGGCTTAGCTGCAATATGAGAGAATCTGAATAAGTGGCAGGCTTGGATTTTTAGCATTATTTCCCAAGGAAATAAGGCATGTGTGATCTTTTAGTGCATGTCTGGCTGCCCACAAAAACATTTGAACTTGTAGGTCAATTTCAACCAAATTTGACAGAAGGGTAGAAGTTCTCACAGATAGTAATTGTTTCTGAAAATTTCATGAGAAGTGGCTGAATAGAGGTTAGTAAATCAGGACATGTCATAGTTAAGGGAGACAGTACTGCGTGATCTCACACCTAATTAAACAGCAGAGAATACAAGCACAAGAGAGCAGGAGCAAATGAGCAAGAGAGTTTATTAAATGCTTTGACTATAAGAAAAATTCTACAGGGCAAGGAAAACACACTGCTGTAGCCTGAGGGATTGCTCACTGCTGAACAGCAACATCCTGCTGCAAATAATCAGTCCCTAGCCTTGTAACCATGAGATATAAATCCACTGGAAATTAAACCATTAATTCCATTGCTCATGGAATGATTCTCTTTCATTTATAACAAGCTGTTTGGAAATGCCCACAACTGTCAATAATAATGAACAGAAGAAAGCACATTGGCTTTTGCAATTGTTAATAGTGATTCTGTAATTGCTGAAAGTGTTTATGTGGAATTCTGGATCATTTTAGCAACCACATATTGGCGACTAATCTGTCTGACATGGTTGTCTAACTGAACAGTCCTAAATTATCATTTATCTCTAAGTGTAGAGAAAGCGTCATTTTCCTATTTAATCCTTTTCCCCAGTAAATGAGATTTATGTTCTTCCTTTGCTCATTATTCAATTTCCCAGTATGTACAGGGTACGGTAGACTCTCTCCTGTCTCTGTACAAAAGGTTTATGTAAAAAAGTTGTGCTTTGTGCCCAACATATTTACAGAATTGTAAGATGCATTTGCCAGTTGCACAGCCTTAATATTGAAAAAAGCCCACAGTCTTAGAAACAAGAGCCCACAGTTGTTTTTTCTTTAGGGAAAAGAAACAAAAGTGAGTGAGTCTTGCTTCTCCTTTAGTACTCCTTCATTTATGTATATAATTGGAGAAACCTTTTCCTCCGAGAAGTGGTAAGGAAAAGTCTGTGTAACTTTAGTGGGAGGAAAAGGATGAACTATTTCACATCTTTCCTCCCCTATACACCCCAGCATCCTTCAAATCTAGCACATTGTCACCATGCAGGCCCTTCTGAGTCTCTTGACTTCAATATGCTGCTGCTTCTAGCTAACATAATTTTTTTCCACTGTGCCAGAATTACAAACCTATATTGCAGTGCTGATGGGAAAGGGGACCAACATTCAGAATGTTTTATAAAACAAATGTGTTGTGCGGGCTTGTTTCCAGGTTGCAAAGAGAAGCACTCTGATATTAGAAAATGCATTATAGATTTCTGCCTGGTCATACAACAGTAACATCCATGTTGTGCGTCTGAGGTAAAATTTTTAACAGCAAGTTCACAGGTTGTTTCCCCACTGGACTTCTACCCAATTTCATACACAAATTGGATGCACATAATTTTCAGAGCAACTGTGAAAACAGTATTTTAATATTTTCATACTTTCAAGTATTTAGATTTACAGCAGACATTAACGCTGTCTCAACATTTTTATTTTTATTTTTTCCAGTTAAACATAAAGACATAGTGTATGTTAGGACTATGTTTTTGTGCATATTTGTGTATATACATACAAACACATAGACCGCAGTCAAGAAAATTAATTCAATTCTACCTAGGGGCACTACACGCTTTTTCACATATAGTTATATATGTGCTCATTCTTTGGTTCCAGTTATGCCAAGTAAAAACTGTCACTCATGGGAAACATCTGCATTTGAAGCTGGAGGTAAACAGAGACAGAAAGTGTATGGGGGGGGAAACCGTTCTTGAATGTCTTTTTTCCCTGTCCTTACTCCTATTTGTTGATTTTCTGATTTATGTTTGTTGTTTTTGCTTTTTGTTCATCTCAATGATATTCTGTTGTACTTTGCAATTATTTAATAATATATGTTTTTTCTAATCCATAAGTGTAATTTCCAGTGCCACATATATTTTTGACTTTTTATTGTGAACCTTCCCAAATATATAGTGCTTTGAATCTGAGAATGGCTAAAATAGAAATATCCTTATGGGAACAAAGGTGGAATTAGATAAAGTAGGTATTTTTTTCTAGTCTACATCTGTAACTTCATCAGAAGTGGGAGAAAATGTTGAAGAATTTACACATAGATAAGTACTTAGGGTGTTCTGTTAAGTTTAGCTCATTTGTTCCTTTCGGGATCTAATCATCTTGAATCTGAATTCAAGAATATCTATGTGTTTAAGTAGAATGTATCTGATGAGGGTGAGTTTTACTAATTTTAATTAGCAAAATCTAAATTGATGAGAGGAAAAAAAAGGTGATATCAAGGTCTCCTGCTATTAATAGAAGGAAATGATTATCCGTGCATTTCTTGCAAATCCCTGGAGCTTTTTTTTTTTTTTTTCCAGGCACTGCTTGGTAAGTTTATAGGAATGCTTTAAGATACTGAAGTAATTCTTAAATGAAAGGAAAAAATGGAAAATTTGTGCACATTAAGTGAAGTCAGATAGGTTAGTAGTACCAAAAGTTACAAATTCTTGACAAGTATGCAAGTGGTAAATGAGAAGTATCACAGCAAAGCATAAGTGAACTTCACATATCACTCTTCTTATATTCTTCTTATTTTGAGTAAAATAGGATCCTGCCTTAATTATGTAGTTATACTTTGGCTTTTCTAAATCATAGCTATTTATTGTTACATGTACCAAGAAATTCCTGGCCTTTGTAACTGAGATTTAATCTCTGGGGGAAAAGAATGTCAAGTTCTATTTGGGAAAATAAGCTAAATTTTAGTCTTTTGTGGTTGCTGAAGTATTCTCAGTTCCTTTTTAATAATGAAGAAACAGCCATTTATTTTCTGGAAATAATACAAGGAGGTAAAATATGTAACTGCATTTGTGAATGCAGTGGAGCACAGTGGACTAGATTATGAAAATTATGCTTGTGTTAATGAGTACTTACATCCATCTGAACCACTGGACTGTTTGTATAAATTATGCATATGTTTGGGTCCATGTTATGGATACTTTTAAAGAACAGGAATAATTTTCCTTTGAATAACAGCCTACTATTTAAAAGTAAAAATAAAAATGATTATTTCTAGCTATCAGTGCCTCCCTACTCTGTCATACACTTTGATACTGATATTGAATAATACTTAAGAAATGTTTAGATTGTTTTGTTTAGGGTCAGACTGGAAATTTTATGAGACATTCTAGGCATTCTGGATGAAGGGAAAAGGATGAACTTGATGAGTATAAGCGGAAAAGAGTAAATGCGTAGTGGAGCTGTGTGTTTCCATATTAGGATGCTACCCAAAATTCTTTCTAGATCTTACCATCTTGTACTGTTACAAAGCAGGGTGGATAATATATGCATAGATTAAATCTGAAAATGAATCAATTTAAAATAATAGGAAATGTTTGTGTGATTTATGTAACTTATCTTCTCTTTACATTAGAGTTCATCTGAGATCAGCACAAATAACTTCATTAGCTGGAACTGTGCGTTTTTTTCTTCCTTCACTATCAATAACTTGTTTTAACTGTAAAGTCTACACAAATGTAATAGGAAGGGAAAGCTGCCCAAAATATAAATAGGAAACAGGCTGAGACATGTACAAATTTTATTTAAATGCACACTCATTTTAAATCAGGTTCATTAACTTGTTTTACATAATGTTAACTAGAAAGTGCAGGTGGCCAAGGTGGAAAAGATGATATTTTTAAATGTATCTATTAAAATAAGGAAGGAACTCTGCTAGAAAGTCATTATCCCTTGGAATCCTATAATTCTTTTTCAAAAGATTTCTAGGAAACTTTTTACTATCTGTCTATACAAAGAAATAAACAACCCATAATTAAGTGACCATGCAGTAGATCAAGGGAAGGCTATATGAGTGGGGAATCTCATTATGTAAAGAATTTTATGTCTATACCATTTTCTAACCTGTAGCAAACAAGTTATTTATGTGAATGGAGAAAATCATCAGACTTGCTGGGAAATGAGCGAAGAAGGATATCTAGGCATGATGTGCTGAAATACAAAGCCTATCTAACGTGGACCTGAATTCCTCTAGAGTCCCAGTAGACAGATTTCTTATTATGCTTTGTCTTGTCTTCAGTGCCAGTGACAAGATTTTTCTCCCATTGAAATCTAATTACTAGCAGAACTGGCAGGATTTCAGCTGGTTCTGTATCTACAGTATTGTTAAAGAGAAGGAGGGAGAGAGAGAGAAAAGGACGTTAAGAAATACTTAGAAAAAGATCCAGTAATTTTTAGTGATTAGTGAGACAATAAAATTAAATATTTCTAATAAGATTATTTAAGTGTCCTAACTCGTGATCTCTTTTACTTTAGGTGTGCAGAAGGCTATTTTGGACAACCTCTAATACCAGGGGGATCATGCCAACCATGCCAATGTAATAACAACCTTGACTTATCCGTTCCTGGCAGCTGTGACAGCTTGTCTGGTGCTTGCCTGATATGTAAGTCAGGTACAACGGGCCAGTTTTGTGAAAGGTGTGCTGATGGATATTTTGGTGATGCTCTTGATGCAAGGAACTGTCAACGTAAGTCATGAACTTTTAGTACTTCTGACAGAATTGATCTATTCTGAATCTTTCTTTGTGAGAGGAAGAATATGCCTCTGTATGTGCGTAGAGGAGAATGATATGGTGTGCTCATACCTCTAAGAATTCTGTTTTACTTGCATCTGCATCTGGAAAGGGTGATTTCAAAATAAATAAAATTATGAACCTGTTACAAAGCTTTGTCCTGTAGCTGAAGCAATAATGAAGCAGATGTGGAACAGACATAGGAGAACGGAAAATTACATGGATGCAAAAGGTTATGCTAAATGTCAGATCTACAAAAATAAATAGAAATAAATAGAAATGCACTATGTCATGTGGGGAAATCTCATTAATCCCATTGGTCATTTCAGGCCAGTACTGAAAGGAGGAGAAAAAGATATTTCAGTTACTGAAGTGTTCAAATTTGGCAAAACTTGTGACCTTCTTTCCATTTATGTGACATTTGTGTTGAATGGTGCTTTACAGGACAGAGGCATCCTGCCAAGTTGAGCCTGCTGGCTCCTGTTGAATGTTGTGAGGTGCTATGGAGTAAAGTGCCTGGCACTGTAACAAGCCACCACTTCTCATCAGTGTTGTGTGGAGGTATGTTGTTTTAGCCCCAGATTCAGTGTCAGACTTCCACACTGATTGCATGAAGTTGTGGCAAACAGATAGAGGAGCTAGTATGAGCAGGAGTTTTGGCTTCTGTAGCAGGCAGTAACTCTTACTGAGTCCTTGGCACTATTCGGGACACAGCTCTTAGAATTCTAGCTTAAAAATATTCACATATACTTCTCAATCCATTTGAGGAATAGAATCAAACAGATTTTAAGATCTTGTGAAAGAGCAGAGTACTTTATTTCTCTGTTATTAGAATTAAATCCTCATCTTTCTTTGGAATGAATGCAGAGCCACTCCACTGAGAACAAAGATGTAAAATGCCAGTAAAGGTCTTGGGCACTAGCTTATTGCTCTTAGTAGCACAGGGACCATTTATAGCAAGACGTTGCAAGCACTGAATTCTGATCTGCTGGCATCCATTTTGAGGATTTGCTTTGTTAGTGGGGTGAGGTTTGACAGTTGGAATACAAGGTCGTGTTTGACTACCTAAGACAACATTGGGAACTCCAGAGATTTAGAATGTAACTAGGTTTCTCAGCTAAGCCTAATAAACTTGGATATATGTAAATTAATATGCAATCATGGAGAGACGTAGCTGTATAAATGCTTTCTGTAGCTATGTGGTGCTAAATAAAAGTTAGATAATCACATACATTCTTTACACTAGTTAAAAATTCATTATGATGTCCTATAAGTTAGGGTACTAAGTGTGTACTGTGATTTTTAAAAGCAGTGCATTTCAGAAATCATAGCTTCAAGTAGCTGATCACCATTCCTGCAGCACTGACAGGGCTCTTACTTTGAACATTCCTGCAGTAGTGGTAGCTGCATGGGAGAGAGATATAGTATTAGGAGAGTTCCAAAAACACACAATTAAAACCAAAAAGTATTAAAGAAAAAGCACATATTTAAAGTAGAATTACAAGTTTTGCTTTTGTTTGTAGCATCACTGACAATGAGAGTCCTGTAATGTATTCATATTCATAGCTTTGTGTTTTGTGTTCACATTTACCTTGCATTCATCTGCTCTCTCTTTCATGTGGGTTTTCTTTTTTTTTTTTTTGCATATGATTTTTTTTTATTTCCTTTGCAGACTTCCATGAAGTTTGCCCTGCAGCTACAATATCAGAAGGACCGTGCCTTTGTTGTTTTCAATTTCTTTCCTTATTAAAAAGCCAAAACCGAGAGTATTGCAAAGCATGAATTTTGCTCTCGAATTATTGTTTGAAATGTTCTTTGCTCTTTCACAGTACTGTGCTGTTGTCATATGCATTAACCATTTCAAATGGCAGTACAACTTTATATCGCTATAGCTTCTCTGAATTTCTTGGTGTATCTGTAAAAAATAATAAATCTAAGAACATGGAGCAAATGTCCTAGAATTATTTGATTTCAATTTTGTAGATTGCTTTTTGCTGTGAAACAGTACAGTATCCTGAAGCAAATAGCTAGAGGTTGTGCTGATGGTAAAGATGGTGATGTGAGATTATTTAAAGCAAGTATCCAAGTGTGCCTAGTATCACTGTTGGAGGAGAATTAGTGTGGGGCTTCATTATAATTACAGTCTTATAAATATTTATACAAATCAAGAGGGATTGAGAGAGGTCTTAACCAGTGTCATTTTGGGAGAAAGTAAGACAAATTTCTCTGACAGGCTGTATTGTATTATAGCAACCTTTTAGAATTTGGGACAATTGCTGGTTTTGCAGTAGATCTGAATGAATAGAAAGGGTTTAGGTGAGATAAATGCAGTTTATCAGATTAACAGTTAAGTGAATAACCCTGACTGCATTTTTCTTCAGTATGTGCATGCTGCCAGTGCCAAGAAAATAGTCTAAGTCTTAATTCCCAAATCATGTTTCACCACTGTCTTGCACACACACAGTCAGCTGTAACTGAGTTAAGACTACACGACATTCCACTTGGAGTAATATATGAGTCCTGCTCTGAAAGTAGTACCTTTTATATTAATATTTTTGCATGTGACTTCAGTCAGATGTTGGCAGTATGGAAGTAGAGGCTGAACCTTCCCACCAATATTCCATTATGTTTTGTTGCTGTGTGACAGATGGCAGCAGAGGGACAGCCTGACCAAATAGCTGCTGACATGGAAGTACATGTGAAGCAAAAGGGGTATCACTTAATTCCTCCATGCAGAAAAGATTGTTTTCACTGGCATTCATTGATGGTTGTTGAATGTTGATGGAGACCAAACAGCTGATGCAAGTACAGTAAGGTGGTGGATGGTGCATTCCAGCAGTAGTGACAGTGGGTCATATCTATTGGTACAGATTTTGACTGGTGTGGCATTCAGGCTTCTGTTCATTGCTGCTGGAAATACAGAGCTAATGGTGGTGACTGTGTTGCAAAAATAGTGTTTTGTAGCTGAGGATTTACTCTATCAAACAGTGTTATTGTGCGGTTCAAATCTGTTGCAGTTTCCTTGGAAATATTAGGAGACCTTACTTTCAGTGTGATTTATTAAACTAACTTGTGTACAAAACCAGTGAGATTATTTATCTATTTATTTATCAATATCCTTCTGATTTTTATGTTTTTTACATTCCTGTTTAAGAAAAAAAGATCCAAGTAAAATCTTTGTGCTTTGAAATCTGTGTTAAAATGTTGCTGCTAATTTGTATTCATAATGTTTATGTGGGTTTGGGCTTGCACATCATATTTTGACCAGTGACCAGTATAACTGGAATATACTGTAAATGTGTACTTGTAGTACCCTTCTATGTGTTCATTTTGGATTGTTAATAGTTTTAAAACATATGTATTATGGTAATGGGTATGGAAGAAGGCTGAAACAGGGTGAAAGAGGTGAACATCATTACCAGATTTACAAGAACAATTATTCTGGGTTTTTTATATATATTTACGTGTTGTACTATTATTATCTACTCTCAGAAATATGAAATTTTTGCAAACATTTGAGAAATAAGACCATGAACAGATTGAAGCAAAATATGAAATCACTTTTGTTTGAAAGAAGGAACTTGTGCATAATACCTCAGAAATAGAGGGAGTAGCAGGAAACACTCCTTTCCATTTACAGTGTAGTAAGTCCAGTGGAGTCATGATTAAGATCCTCTTGTGATGGTCTATACGTAGGAAAAAATACAACTGCTTTGTTTCTAGTGGCACCTTATGATGTGCAAGTATGTGATCACTATGTGTTTACTGTTGGAACTCTTAAGTGTTTCTTAAAGCAAAGCTGTCAATGTTGAGACAAAGACAACACATGGTTAGGCTAGTGCAAGAAGGGAAAATGTGGGCTGGGGCCTCTCTCAAAGAGTAGATTGGTAATAAATATAGCAATGAGGACTCCTGTCTCTATGTGGAAAAAATGGCACAGAAGCCTGTTCATGCTAATGGAATTGGTGTCTGTATGGTCATAGTCCCTTTGACATAATAACTTTCTTCCCTATTGTGATTGCTGCATGATAAAAGATTTGTGATCTAAGGGCGTAAAGGGTAATAGAAATTGTTTGTAAAACTTATTCTTAAATATGAGAATGCAGGAAGCAAGACTTTTTTCTTTTTTCTGATAAGAAGCAGAATTTCTTTTTCACCGCTTTTTAAAAATCCTTAGGCAATTTGTGTCATGGGTTGGGCTGGTTGCTTGGGTTCTATTTCCTCTGTGAGCCCTAATGCTGTTGCTGGAACAGAGGTCCTTGAGGTGGCATGTGAGAAGGTTTTCTATAAAGTGGAAACCAAATTTCCCAGTGAAATAATTTGGAGTAAAATTCTGCATTTTTATGGGTAGGTAGATGTTGATTGTCATTGTCTGGGTTTTTCTCCGGCCTGCATTATTGAGTTTGTCCAGATGGCAAAAACTGTGCTGTAAAAATTTAACTGTTAAAGTCAGAATCACTAGTGTAAGTATACTGGAAACACATTAACAGTTTCTTCTTTTTCCTCTGTAGCCTGCCGTTGCCACGTCAATGGATCCATCTCAGAGATCTGTGACTCTCAGACTGGCCAGTGTGAGTGTAAAGCCAACGTGGTTGGGCGCCAGTGTGACATGTGCAAGGTGAGTGATGAGGAGCCATGGATGTTTCGGTTTGCTTCAATCTGGTGTTTAATGGGCTTCTTTTGTTGTTTTGTTGTTGTTGGTTTTGGGTGTTGTTTTTTTGTTTCACTTAAGGAACAAATAGGAATAGTTTTTGTGTATGGGAAGAATATGAAAGAAAATGGCCTCTTAAAAATGTTTTTCAAAGCTTTACTGGAGCAAAACAAACAACAAAAGTAAATTTCCCTTTGCACTCAATCAAAATACTTTAAGCCTCACTGCACATACAAATACATATTTTTGTATGGTAAATATATTTCATATTTAGAATGTTTAATACAAATAAATTGGAATATTGCAGGTCTGAAAAAATTCCTCTGTGAAGAAAGTTGCAAAATATTTGATAGAATCTGGTATTCAAAAAAGGAAATTGATTGTTTATTCCTACTGTGAATATTCTGCTTTTACATTCATCACATTTATCACAGGAATTCTTTTGGTATTTTTCTAATACTGTACTTTCTTGTTTATGCTGAAAATGTCTTTTTTCTTGATGTTGTTTTGCTGTCGTGTAAGTCACTGGGGGAAAAAAACAAACGACAACAATGTCTTTCATGAACTTTCACAGAGAGATTTCTTTAGGCAGCTCAGAAATATGTTACAACCAGCTGAACATGTCTTTGTTTCAGCATGAAGATTCATGGGTTAAATCTCTGTCCTCACAACACGCTGTGTGTGTGATTTAAAGCACATAAATAATTGTGCAGAAGCCAAAAGGATTATTTCACCCATCAAGCTACATAGTTTTTTGCAGTAGTATCCCAGGGGAGAATGCTTTCATTTCAGCAATGTTTAAATACTCCATTTGAAGAAGTATTGGTAGTATCAATGGAATTTGCCACACACAATATAATATGCACATAAAATATGTCAGTATCATATTGCTAATACAAAATCAGCTACTGTTAGGAATTAATCTTTGTTTACTACTATCTATATTCCTGTACTCTTTTATTTGGTGCAATTACATTTCCTCTGCTTTCTAACAGTGTTTACTTTTCATTTTTAAAGCCCAGCTACTTCTGGGCCCCAGATAAACGGTTTTGTATACCCTGTGGCTGCAGTGCCTTAGGATCCATGTCACTGCAATGTGATATATCAGGAAGATGTATCTGCAAATCAGGATTCACAGGCAAACGCTGTGAAATCAGCAGACAGGTGCCTAAATTGAAAGAAAGTGCAAGAAGCAGTCAGCAGATTCGAGTCCCCCCTCGAAGATGGGGCTTCAGCAGTGCCAGTGGGTGCCCACGGGGCGCTTACCAGCCTGCTACTCTGGTAATCAGAAACTGTGTGCATCGCATGGGCTGAAACTGTGTATTTGCTTGTAGTGGTTTGTTATTCTTGTTGTTGTTTCTCTTAAATTTTAATGAAATGTGCTTTGATACACAGAATTAACAAGAAAAGACTGTGCTCTGTTTGTGATATTCCCCACATCCAAAGATGCCACACAGGCCAGAAGTCAAATAACAGAGTAATTCCAAAAGCAGCACAAACAGTAGTGTGCATAAAATATATGGGTGATATACATACATCAGTGTTATCAATTCAATAGAGCAAACCTTTCTACTCTAGTGATTAAAGAACCAAACAGATAGGAGCTCATGAGATGAATCCTCACCAGAGGCTAAATATTAAGGTCTAGCCTTGAAATAACAAACACAATAGGTGTTAAAAGTACCAATATTTTGAGATATTTTAAATTTTTAGCCAGGACAAGCGCAGGCTATTTGAATACAATTCCCAAAATAACAGAAATATTCATCATCACATGTCAACAAAACAGCTTATCTCCTAAAATGATGTAATAATTATAGTGCAATTGCTTCTAACTGAGCAGTGTTTTAAGTAATTTGCTGTTTTATTTTATTTTTTTTCTCCTGCAGCCCAAGACATCCATATATACTCCATTTGAAAAATAACTGACAGTATTTTGTTTTCCTTAGTCAGGTTCAAGGACACACGCTTTATTTACTCAAATGGATTCTTTTGGTGAATGTGAACTTTTACCTTTTTAACATGTTTGACATAGCTCTGTTGACCACACAAATACTCAGAATACACTGGTGCAGAGTCAAATATAGTACAATATTCAGAAGGTATTATGTTTCCTTGTTGTCATCCGTGATCCTATCTATTGTTCAATAGATGTGACTCTCAATTTCTGTGTAAACAAGCCTGGCCAAGGGTTCAGCCTGGAGTCTCGTCTTAGGAGCTTGCATGACTGATCAAAATGTCTTTCACTGAGAAAAGCTCATCACTGAACAGAACCCAGCATGCTAGTGATCTTTTCTTCATTCACGCAGTGTGGAGTGCTAGTGATCAGACTGTTTTTTCTATTTTTCACCCTTATAAACAGAATTTATTAGATCCTATTAAACTTTCTTTTGAGAGCTGAGCTGCATGCTGTGCATTGGTTGCTTCACTGTATTAATCTGATTGTCTGTCCTGAAGATTTTGCATATTTACATTTCTGAGTACTTTTTCCTGTGTAATACAAATCTTTAGAGATACACTGTATATTTAATTGAACCTTGGAGTTTAATTACATGGATTAGAATAATCTTTTCTCTCTGATGCACCGTATTTTGTCATGCTGAAGTATATAATTTGCAAAGCATTTCATTATAGAAACTGGAAATGAGAATCATGGTGATTCCTTATTATACGTATAATCAAGCATTTGCTTAGTGTCTGTGTTTCTTCAGGCAAAATTCTCACTATAGACACAATCCCATGTACTGATACATATCAGTAGATTCCCTCTAGGAATGTGGAACATCAACAGTAATCTCAGAGTTCAGATTTGAGGACTTTTATGTGGAAGCCTGCCAAAGTCTCCGAGATTTCACCTACACAGATTAGGAGTTTAACTGGAAACAAATCTATGAAAATCTAAATCAGTGCATCTCTGCTGATTTGAAAAATCTGTGCTGATTTATACTAGGCAAAAAATCTAACAGCAAATGGCTGAGGTGTGCAGTAGCATGTACTAAAAATAAATATTTCACTTCAGCCCATTTATAATCATTAGCAGTTATTTTTTATGTATATATTTAAAAAAAAAAAAAAAGAAAAGAAAAGAAAAAAAAAGGTAATTCTTACTAGCTTGTAATGCAAACAAATACATCCTATCTGTGTTCATCTGAAGTTATTCCTAAGAATCATTCGGAAGAAATGCCCTTGAGTTTCAGGATACTGTGCACAGGTAGTGCACATTCTCCTCTCAAAGGAGACAGAATCTTCCTGTCCAGAGTCTTTCTGGTTGAATCAGTGTCCATTTATAGCAGAGAATTTGAATTTGTTTTCTTAGAAACCAATCCTGCCTAACATAATCTTACAATCCAGACACAGCATGCACAGATGATTCAGGCCTTCTATTTAATTTAAGTAGGAAATTTCTGAAAGCCAGTCTGGAGACCATACATAATAACCTTCTTGAAATTGTATATTTGGAAACACAACCTCATACAAAGTGTACTGTATAGAGAACATTTGTGGTAATAGCAGTTAACATTCTGAAATATTTAGTCCTTTTGAACTGTGTAGCCATTTAGTGCCCTTGCCACAGTTTTATCTCTACAAACATGTTTGTTAAGAACAGAACTACAGAATCAACAGAGGGGAAAAAGAAGAGGGGAAAAAAAAAAAAAAAAAAAAAGAAGAAGAAAAAGAAAAAGAGGAGGATCTCTCTGCTATCCATAGGCACTCAGCTTTTCATTTTCCCCAGTAATCTTTCCATGTAGTAACTACTCTTCTTTCCTCTCTTGGTGGCAGCCTGAAACATTTGGCTTACAGTCTTCCAGAGGATGTGTTCCCTGCAACTGCAACTCTTTTGGTTCCAAATCCTTTGACTGCGATGGAAATGGACAGTGTTACTGCCAGCCAGGAGTGACAGGGAAGAAGTGTGACCGTTGTGCTCATGGATTTTACAACTTTGAAGAAGGAGGCTGTACTCGTATGTAAATACTTCATGGCCAATTGCAAATTTATTTATTTGTCTACATATCTATTCATTTTCTTAGTAAGTTGGCTGGTTGTGGATTGCCTAACAAATTTTCCTGACAGGTAGTCATTTTCATGGGCAGCCCTGTAAATCTGTCAATTGGCAAATAGAATTATTGGCAAGAACAAAAGACCCAAGCTATTTCTGCTATCTTAAGATTAATTTATGGCTAATCTTCCATAGGTAGCTATATTTACAAGGAACAGAATTGTCTTTTTCTCCATGTGCTTTCTGCCCAAAATACATATATGAAGTTCGTGTAATTTTGCTATAGTAATGTCATAGACTGATTTGTGTGCTTACCAAATATCAACAGCTTGGCACATGTTTTTTCAATTCACATCCTTTCCTTTTCTTCTAGTTTTATCCCAAACGTTCTCACTGTCCTTTAAAGGTTGATCCTCTTTTATTAAATTCTGTACAGTAATGTTTAGAATCTTGCTTACTTGTATACTTTATCTGAAAATCTTTTTGTACGCACACACAAAAACAAATCTACTATGTTCCGTGTGTAAGCACAGTAAATTTATTCTCCTCCAGATACTGAAATTATGGCATCATCATGAAATATTCTCAGTTACTTCTTTATATTTGTGTTTATTCTTTTGGACATAAGGTCAAACATTCAAACACTGAAATGGATACATCCTGTCCTTTAAGCAGGACAGACGGCTAGGTCAAAAATAATCTAAACCATTGATTCCTTCACAGAGAAATGTCTATCTTTGCTTACAGGTCTGTACTTCTGAAGTTTCATAAACTAGTTTAGATCTGGTCACAGGAGGCATAGATAATTGTCTAGAGTGTTGGCCTGCCAGAGATGCAATGACCCCTTGCTGTTGATGGAGTGCTACTAGTCTGAGGATATTGCTGCTGTTATTCTTCTGGTCAGAGCTGTAGAGTGTTCTTCCCAGCAGCAAAATGGTCTTCCTCAGTATTCTAATCCTCCTGCTTTTCCATAAGAAATAGCAGCATGAGTAGCAAGCCTAGCTTTCTGCTATCTCTAGCTTATCTCTTCTATGATTCTTACTTCTTTAGCTTTGGTATGGAAGGAGCATCTATTTTTTGAGACCCATACTTGTGTAGCAAAATTCAGTTTCATCTGTTGGACTGATACAGAATCACAGAATGGCCTGGGCTGAAAAGTACCACAGTGATCATTTAGTTTCAGTCCCCCTAATGTGGGCAGGGTGGCCAACCACTAGAACAGGCTGCCCAGAGCCTCATCCAACCTGGCCTTGAATGCCTCCAGGGATGGGGCATCCACAACCTGTTCCAGTGTGTCACCACCCTCTGAATAAAAAACTCCCACCTAATCTCTAACCCAAATCTCCTATCTCAGTTTAAAACCATTCCCCCATGCTATATCACTATCCACTCATGTAAACAGTCATTCCCCCTCCTCTTCTCTTCTCCAACCTAAACAAGCCCAGTTCCCTCAAACTTTCTTCATAGTCCAGCCCTCTGATCATCTCAGTGACCTGGATGCAGTACTCCTGGTGGAGCCTCACGAGAGCTGAGTAGAGGGGGACAATCACCTCCCTCTCCCTGCCGACCTGCTTTTAATACAGCCCAGAACACAGTTGGCCTTCCAGGATGCAAATGCACATTGCTGGCTTGTGTTCAGCTTTTCATCCACCAGGACCCCCAAGTCCATCTCTGCAGGGTTGTTCTCAAGGTGCTCTTACCCCAGTATATGCCTTGAGCCAGAGTAGTTTATAGTTCATAACTGAAAATTTTACTCCATGGTATTGTCTGTCTTGTGATGAAAGGGGCAAGAAAGTATTTACCATGTTGTAAAGCTGACATTATGGAAAAGGAAAAGGTTGGTTCACAAACTCACTGCTGAGAGAGCTTGAAGTAAATTACAAATGATAAATGTGATCCTAAAGTTTTTAGTGCATATTGGAGAGAAAAAATTACTGTAGATGATCTTAATGATTATACTCTTACAATAACATTTCACAATTTAAAAGCACATTGCTCTTGTGAAATGTTACAAAATGTTGTTAATTTCATACAGTTGGGGAGGGAAAATGAGAAGGCAATTAACAAGTTTTCACATTACTTTAACTGCTCTCCTGATAAACGTGGAAAGACTGAGTTTAGTGCAAAACTAAATATTTTAAATAGAAGTGTCTCTGCCTATGTTCATCAAGTATTTTAAATAACCTCAACAGATTTTAAGAAGTTTCAAAGTGAGTATAACAGATGCAAAGGTTTTTTTTCTTTTCAAAGTGCTTTTTATTCCACATTTATTATTAGTAAACCTTTTGCACTTTCTTTCATATGGCCAAAAAAAATACAAATCAAATCACAGAGAAAACTCAGAAATTTAATAGAAGTGAAGCAAGTTATGTTAGAAGAAAGTGCACAAAAATGAATACTAAGTATTCATAAGAATTCACAAAAACTTCAGTCTCACAATGACATATGTACTTCTAAAACATCACCATGATGTGCCAAATGACTGTATCACTTGTTTTCATATGTTGCATCTGTCATCATTCAGGCTAAACTTACTTGCATTGGCTATCTCATTTTGGAAGCATTATGGGGAAAAATGAAGATCAGTTCTTATCTGAACTACAGATATGAGTTTTATCTTTGCATATCTCATTGCCTTGGTTTGCTTGTAAGTAGGATAGAATAGCTGAGTTGCAAGAGGCCTTCAATGATCATTTTGTCTGTCCATTCCAGGGCTAAATATATATTATCGAGGGCAGTATTCAAATGTCTTTTTGAACACTGACCTTATGGGGCTATACTGGTATATGGGATAATAAAGTATTAGTTATAAAGGCAATGAATGCAAACACAGCCCTCTGTGATGGGGCATCATGTTACACTGCCCTGTAGGCTTACCAAGGGGCTGATTAACACTCAAAGGGCTGATTAACACTCAGAGAGTGATAGTTTGCTTATGATGCTTTTGCTGTGGTCTCAGCGGTAATGTTAAGGAGGGTATGAAAGTAAACATACACTGGTTCTGCTCTTTAGAATGATGAAGTGTTGTGTACCTCTTCACTTCTAATCTTTGTCACCAATGAACTGTTCACCTAATAACACTTAAACGTCAAAGATCCCTTTTGGTACCACTTTGAAAACCAAGCTAGTTTCATTAAATAAAATCTGCAGAGGATTACAGTTTCATGTGAACACATTGTACTCCTGATAAAGCTTGTAGTAGAAATATTGATATATAAGGGGGTAACTTTCACTTTGCTCTACTTTGTTTCTGTTTCGCATAAAGCCTGTGCCTGTTCACAATTTGGTAATAATTGTGATCCCGTCAGTGGCCGCTGTATCTGTCCCCCCAATACCATTGGAGAGATGTGTGACAAGTGTGCACCAAATCACTGGGGCCATGACATTGTCCATGGTTGCAAGGTGAGTGGATCTCTTTTCTCTGTCACTTCATTCCCATCAGATAAACATAGTAGTTTGTAGGTGGGATACAAATTTAGGTTTGTAAATCATTGTTTCTTCTTCCATTAGAAGTTTTAGTGTCATTCAGACTATAGTATGAATGTTGGCGATCAATTACTGTGTGTTACGGACTCTTTCAGGTTTGTAGCCTGGACATCGAACAACCTGTTTATATTATAGTGCTGTCATGCTGAGTTTGTATCCTGATTTTTCTAGCTACAGTTGAATTTAACACGTGTGAGGAGATTTCCATATGTATTAGTTTCAGAGTTAATTTTTTCTCCCCATAGTGTTTAGTATGATGCTACATTTTGGTATTATGAGAAAATCAGTGTAGAATAGCACGCTAATGTTTTAGCTGTTGCCGAGTAATGCTGTACAGAGACAAGTTTCCTCTGCTTTTCCTATTGTTCTGGTAGCAAGGGGGCTTGGAGTTGGACACAAGGAGCTGGGTGGGGAAAACATCAGGATGGGTGACTTAAACCAGCCAAAGGGATATTCCATACTGTAAGACATCACGAAGAAGGAAAGTTTGAAAAAGGGGGCACATTGTTCCTTGCCTGGGCTGCTGCTGCTCAGGAACTAGCTGGGCATAGGTCAATGGGTGGTGAGCAGTAGCTTGTGCATCACTTGTTTTATACATATATGTAGAGAGAGATTTATATACATGATTGTCATAACTGTTATCCCTTTCTCCTCTTCCTTAGTAAGTAGTTTTACATCAGCTCATGAGTTCTACTTTGCTTTTTCTCATTTCCTCCCCATCCCACTAGAAAGGTGGGGGAATGAGCAAACAACTGTGTGGTGCTGAGCCACCTGTCAGGTTAAACCAAAGCACCACAGTATTATACAATGCAGAAATGTGTAACTACAGTAATTGACCTTCCCTTTGCAGAACAAATTTACTTTGGCCCTACTTTTGATGTTAGTGGAAAGACATACTTGAATTTAATTTATAAGAGCTTTGACTTGTGCATAAAGAGGTAGTGGAGAAGAAACAGCTGCCTTACCCATAAAATATACTTTCTTCCTATTTCCCTAAAAGGTAAATCTTACTTTCCTCTAAATCCTTCTTATTCTGGTATTTGGTGGTTATGAAAGTCTTAGAAGGGGAGTAAGGAGGGACAAGAAGAAGAAAAATAATATAATGTCAAATAGGCCATGAAAGCTATTGATGTTGTACTCCTGAGTTGAACAGTATTTTGTTGAGGTTGAATACTAGTTATAGTGAATACTGTGCTGTGTTTAAATGTCTTCTTCTCTCTGCCTTTCTTAGTAACGATGAGGCATTTATAGTACTGCTGCAATTACTCCAGAAAAATTATTTTGTCTGATCATGGGCATACACCAATAATGTGCTTTCTTAGAAGACTATTTGGCATGTAGCTCAGGTAGCAAACCAATTATTTCTGTGTGTATGGGAAGCTCCTCTTGTGAAACCTCTACTGCACTGCTGTGGTACAGATTCCTGGCTTCTGAAGCCAGCCTATTATGAGGTTGAAGACCTCTGTTTGAGCTCTGGTGCATCTTTTCTTATTGTCTTTTATGTGGGCACATTCATATGGCAGTTCCATGGCATCAGCTAAATTAATAATGATCTTTCAGCCTATGTCTCTTTCAGTAATTTCTGCAAAGTGTGAACTACTCACATTCTGTACATTTCCTGGGCAGTTATAACTCAAAGGGTTAGAAAGTGTTGCATAAAACTATTTGCTTGCAAGACAAACAACGTTTGATTGCAGTTTAAGTTTTGATATTGCACACTGAACTACTTCAGTATATGATGAAGAATTTGTTTTCTAAGCTTTATTTTCAAATATATCTTGCAGAACAAAGTTCTTTCTGTAAGAAGGTTTTATTTCTTAAGCAGTAGTTTAGCAGTCTAACATGCAACTAGCAGTTGAGTATTTTATCTTGCATACAGTAAAAACTGCAGTTGAATGTTTCCTTCATATAATCACCTTCTTTAGAAATGGTCATTTCAGAGGAGAAAAAACATTCTGATCTATCTGATGCCATTCATACAATAAACAGTTTTTCATATAAACTGATTCCACATTTTCTTCAGCACTTTTTCAGCTTTGTGTCCTTAATTTTAGCAAGTCTATCCATGTCAGTTACTGTGGTAACCTATACTGCTGGCACCGGGTTTGCTATTGCAAGCTTAAATTCTTCATATGACATTCTTCATGTCAATGAAGAATAAATGTCCTGGACTAACTTTGTTGTACAGTCACAGTAATAGCACTGAAGGATTTTTCTGTTCTTTGGGAGACTGCAGCTTTACCAGCTACTGCTACTTGCTTCTATACTCGGTATCTAGACCCCTTGGCAGATCACCTATTTCTTTCCTTTCTTGCCTGTGGAAACTCTTTCTGTTAGCAAGTTTACTTCCCAGTACACCAGAAGATTAAATATCTTTGTCTGTTGCCACGCAAATTGTTATTATCTAAGAGTCCTGTTTGTAAAAAGAAGATAGTTACCTGCCGTACAGATCAGTTATAATCATTGTGCTAGATTCCACTGGGACTGCTGCCCCTGAGCAGCTCCAGTTTTAGCAAAGGAGTCTGAACTTGCCCCCTATTTCATTCATAGTAAGACATGTTTAGGAGTCCCATTTCCTAAATTAACTTATCTGCAGAGTATGCCAGTACCCTACTTCCTGCTGGATTTTTCATTTCACTTTTGAATTTACCATTGATAAATAACATATGTTCAAGAAGAAAACAATGTTTCTAAATGTATTCAGTGTAATTTTTTGGTCTGTTTAGTGTAATTGCTTGACATTTGTTGACTAAAGATTAATGCCTATCTTAATAATTCACATGTTGTCTTTGGACAGAGGAAGTTCATAGTGTAAGAACTCTATCAGTACTTGAAAGATGTGAGACGTTTTTCTTCCACTGGGTTGGTTGGTTGGTTTGTTCTACATGCACAACGGCAACTTTTTTCTTGTTTTTTTTTCTTTTCAGCCCTGTAACTGTAGCTTCCATGGAGCCCTAAGTTCTCAGTGTGACTTAAATACAGGCTGCTGCTTCTGCCGCCCTGAATTCTCTGGGGATAAATGCACTGAGTGCAGGTCCGGTTACTGGAATTATCCACAATGTGTTGCTTGTCAGTGTGTCCTGTCTGGGACTGATCCACGGAGCTGTGATACAGATTTGGGGACATGCTCATGTGTTAATCATACTGGCCAGTGCAGCTGCAAGGTAGGGCAAAGAAAACTGTAAGTTGATCTTGTGCTTGCTGAGAAATTTACTTCAAAATTCCTTGATATTTATGCTTGTGCAAATAATATGTGCAAACAAATCTACTCATCTGTTGCAGTGCTTTTGCTATCTATTGTAAGGGGAGTTTAACATAAAAACTGAAGTGCTCATCTATTGCTTTTACACATGCTAACACTTGTTATCCTCTTTGGTTCTCCTCTCCCTTTGTGTTTCTTCCTGGTCTTGCAGAACAAAATGTTGCTAATTTAAACATTCAGTACACTTGTTCAGACACTTGACAAACTAAAAGGAAAAACAGCTACAGCTCTGGCTCACTGTAGTGAGTTTACTAAGTGGGAATCGCCAACAGGTAAAAGCATAGAATTCTCTGCAGCAGTATCTATTTTTTTCTGAGTAGATTGTGTACAATTCGAGAGTATTAAAACTGACTTCGTGACTTCAGTAAGATTTTTGGTATCATCACCCACAGCCTTCTTACTTGGAATTCTGAGGGTAATTGCAAACTTTGGTGCATTGAAAATCAGCTAGATTTCTGGGCTTAAGGAAAGATTTTTACATACAGTTGGTAGCCAGCAAGTAGAATACACCAGGACTCATGTCTGAACAGTAGAAATGCGGTCTATGTGCTGCTTGAAAGCTGACCTTGGAAAATACAAAGTCATGAATTGCAGCAAGGAGATGGGTAAAGGTAAGAACGTGAAGTGGAACATCCTCGAGTCAGTATGATTTGGGAGGTAAAAGCTGAATAGTAATCTACTGAAATGCACAAGACATTTGTCCAACAAGACAAGGTTTTGCACTTTGGGCTGCAACAATCTGTGATATTTATAGACTGAGGGAAGAACTCCTTGAGAGCAGCCCTGCAGCGAAGGACTTGGCGGTCCTGGTGAATGAGAAGCTGAACATGAGCCAGGAGTGCACTTGCAGCCCGTAAGTCCAACTGTGTTCTGGACTGCATTAAAAAAGGGTGATCAGCAGGGAGGTGATTGTACCCCTCTGCTTGGCTCTTGTGAAGCCCTAGCTGGAGTGCTGTGTCAAGGCCTGGGGCCTTGGAAAGACACGGAAGAGGTCTTGGAATGAGTCCAAAGGAGGGCCACTAAGATAATCAAAAGGCTAGAACACCTCTCCTATGAAGAAAAGTCGAGGGAACTGGGCTTGTTTAGATTGGAATAGAGAAGGCTCTAGGGAGATCTCATTGTGGTCTCCCAGTACTTGAAGGGAGCATATGTACAGGAGGGGAAATGGGTGTTTACATGGGCGGATAGTGATAGGACAAGAGGGGATGGTTTTAAATGGAGAGAGGGTTAGGTATTAAGAAGAAGCTTTTCTCTCAGGGTGATGATGCATGGGAAATGGTTGTCCAAGGAGGCTGTGAATGCTCCATCCCTGGAGGCGTTCAAGGCCAGGTTGGATGTGGCTCTGGGCAATCTGTTCTATTGGTTGGTGATGCTGCCCATGGCAAGGGGGTTGAAACTAGATGATATTTGAGATCCTTTTAAACCCAGGCTATTCTATGATCCTTCCTCTTCTCTCAGGGTACTTGGAAATGGCAGTTTTAAATTTTGATTTAAAAATGTAGAAGATCAGGAGAAGGGCTGAAAAGAGACTTAAGGCAGATAGATGGTCTATAAATATATGCTGAGGGAGCAGGAACTGGATTCTGCTACTCTTAAGGAAGAATAAAAGCTGAGGGAAAAAGTAATAGCAGCTGACAGAAACTTCAAAGAGTAATCGTAAATATCACAGAGTCAAGTCCTTTTTGATGTTAGCAAAAGGTGTTATAGAATCAACAGATGCATATGGCAGCTTGGGAATTTTAGGTTGGATATTAGGGAAGAAACCACTAGGAAAGTTGTGAAAGAGATTATCCAGAAAGGTTGTAAAATCCTCATTCTTTGACATTTGCATGTACTGACTAGCTGCTAACCTGATCTAATATTGATTTTCTTCATGGAAGAGGTTTCTAAAAATGGCCTCAAGAGATTGCTTATGCAGTTTTGATTCATTCTTCTTTAGGGACTGTCCTGACACAGAGTAAGCAAAATTCAAGGATAAGTTCAAAATGTATAATTGCCAGGTAATTCTTTCATTAATTGGACAACATTCAGTTCATTCTGAGTTAAAGCACAGATTCAGTAGAGAAACTGTAAAATCAATTAGGTTAGAATGTACCTCTGGAGATGATTAAGGTCATCTCCTTCTTTGAATGAGACTGCTGAGATAATATTTCCAAGGATGGAGATTCCATAACCTGTGTGAGAACTGCTTGGCCACCGTGTATTTTTCTGGTGTATTTGAATAGAACCTGTCCTATTCTATTTTCTAAGTAGTAATTTATTCGATGGTAGGAACATAAGCAAACTGAATATTGACAGACACCTTTTGAGGAAAAAGCTGTTTCTTGGCCTCATGAGCAGTGCTATCTGTCTTATGTCATTCACTGAAATTGAAAAATAAAAGTGCTTTGATTTTTTTCAGACTTTTTTCATGTGCTTCAGCTCCACTGACCATCTTGGTGTCCCTTTAGTTAGGTCCACTGTACTGTCTTTCATGTAGGTCTTCCAAGCTCACAATAGAAACGGTGGAGTCTTACCACATTTTTGAATATAAATATTTCATTCCTGATTCATTTAAGACAGAAAATATGTTTCTGTGAATGCAAATTAAAAATATATATTCAGCTGATATTTAAAAACTGCAACTGATACAAACCAATACAAAGCAAGTAGAACTTTATGACAAAAAATGAAAACATAATACTGGATTAAGTCAGTGGTTAGTTTTGCATTTTTATTTTATTTTATTTTATTTTTAGTGCTTACGTTTGGTTAACATTCTTACTAACTTTTATGAAAGACTTACACATTGGTGAAGGAAGATCTTTTAAAGGGGTAATCATTGCCTTTGAAACCTGCTGTTACAGCTGGAGAAAATAGGCTTTCAGACGCTCAGGATCTTCTTTGTCAGCCCTGACTAAAAGCATCCAAATTAAAGCTAAATACAATGTAACCACATTTGCTCATAGTTGCATGTGGAAATGAGGTTAAAATGGTAAATCCCCAGGGAAAGTGTTGGTTTCCATTGTAATGTTTGGAAAGTTTATTTTCTTTTTTAGATTGTCTTCTTGGTATTACTGAGAAGAAAAGGAGAAGGAAAAAAAAGGGGGGGGGGGGAGAGAGAGCACTGCTTTCATATTGGCAATTTTTTTTTTCAATACCTTGGTCTCTGTATAAAATGGCTTTAAAAGTCTGTGAATAAATTAATGCTAATCTAGGCTATCTGGGTTTGCTTTTTATTTGGACTAATTGAAAAATGAAAATAAAAGCATTGACATTATAACAGTGAAACATTTCAGCCTTGTTAATACAGTTCAGTGATGTGGAAAAAAGTCAGATGAAGAGGGGAAAGCTTTTCTCCACAATATTTCCACTCAAGTATGTTTCTCAGTAAGAATATTTAGTAGTGTAGCTTAAATGTTTTACCTAGTCAAAACTCCTGTTAAACAAAAACTTTGATTAGTCCTAGCAGTTTCAGAAGGATGCATTTTTTTTCTTATCAATCATTTATTTGGCCTGCTGCATCCTAAGTACCATTTGATCTTTCTGTGTATGCAACTATCCCTAAGGAGCCAGCAGATACTCAGAGTTACTTAGTGGACACAAGTGCAAATGTCACTTTTATATTAATTTATATGTTTGTCTACACACATTTTAAAAGGCTGGAAAGCTCATTGAGGCTCCTTACACTTATTCCATTATTAATATTGTTCCGTTTTCTTTTTCTTATTGTTGTCTGTAATTAAAGCTTGCATTTTTCTATTTTATTTATTTTTTTCTTTTAATGCTCTTTCTATTCCAGGTCAACGTGGAAGGTGTCCACTGTGACAGGTGCAAGTCTGGCACATTTGGCCTCTCTGCCAGAAACCCACTTGGCTGCAGCAGTTGCTATTGCTTTGGCTTGACTACACAGTGTAGTGAGGCAAGGGGTCTGATCCGTGTGTGGGTGAGTAGGGAACTGCTGAGCCATGTAATGAGATAATGTTGTTCCTTGCAGGCATATTTTAGTCAAGTACTGAAAGATAGCTAGAAAATAGCCAAATATTTAAGCAGTCATTTTCCTCTTTATAATTTGAGAAGTGGAAAGTGTAGTATCTTCCATTAGAATACCAGGATCAAAGCGTTAAAAGTGAGTAGATAAATAACTAGTGATATGATAATAGATATCAAGTTCATGTAAAGCTGTTAAAACCTAGGAACAGGCTATTTAGTCACATATGGGGAAATGAGGCATTTCAGTGCACTGTAACATAATCCCTGGTATATGATACACAGTTTATCCACAGGTATTCAAGGGTCATAGATACTTGTCCAATGTAGATTTGCTATGGTCCTGTTATCTGTTTATTTCCATTACTTTTTCTAAAATTATTATATTTAAAAGTGCTTAGGGAAGATGCTGCCATATTTAAATCTGAGAATGGAAATCCCTTAGAGAAAAAAAAAGTGGATCTTTTTTTTCTTTCATGTGGAAAAGGATTCTGAAACCTATGTTAGAATGTATAGTAAGACAGATTGAATTTCTCCATTTATCTATATAATGAGTACAAAACACACATTGAAATCACTACTGTCTATCACATCACGAGGCAGCACAAAGCAGTAACATTGTTTAAACCTCCTGATGATCTGGTGTGTCTCAGTTAGTTTCCTCTCATATTTATACTCACATCTGAGCAAATGTGTGTACACAGCTCATCTGGTTTTTGGCTCTGTGATGTATTACAGAACTGGAATCGATTTAAACTGATTGACACTGAATTCTTCCAGCTGTTATTGGTTATTTCTGATGCTATTTCAGGTGCTTCAAATGGCATTAGACATGTTTAGACAAGCGAGTCTTGTCCTTTATGACAATAAGGCTTTTCAGAAATTCAAATGTGTTGACCCCTTTCTAGATGTCTAACATTTAGTTAAGACAGGAACTCAGGATATCTCACACGGAGCTAGCAATTGTCAGGGATGTTTCTGTTTCCAGTCAGTCCATGCTGTAAATGGAAGTAATGAAACGCTGTAAATACAGCACAGAACTTGAGTGAATTTCTTACAACCTGATCCCAAAATCTTGAACATCCTGTTAATGAAATGACTGTTATGATCTGGCATTAGTTTTCTTCCCTTTCCTAACTCTTTAGGGAACATCAGTTTTAATACTGGTCCTTTTTTGTGTTCATACATTTCCTGAGATACCTCTGTATGAATAGAATTACTAAAACAGATCCTAGAGTTTTGATTGAAATTGCCCATAGTATTGCATAGAAGTGCAAACGGTCTGATGCTGTGTTCCACAGTCAAGTGTTCATGAGAAATATGCTTCATTGTAATTTATGTTTCTCACACTTGGAACAGAGGAGGCTTATGACAAATAGTACCATGAAAATCATATTAATGTAATTAATGGGATCTCTCTTAAGAAACTCTTTCAATGAGTTCTAATACATTTTTCTTTAGTATGAGGACAGGATGGAAAATGCTTAAGGCATCATTATTAACAGTATTTCTCCTTACCTATTTTTAGTGAAATTGTTGAAGTCAAATGAAAAAAAAACTGCAAATATATGTAAAAAGTTAAACTTCAAAGACAAACACTTATTTCCTTCATAGGGAGAAGTAGATCTGATTTTCTTATTATTATTTTGAACATATATAGGTGACCTTGAGGCCGGAGCAAATGGTTCTGCCACTGGTGGATGAAAACCTTCACCAAAGCACTCTTTCAGGGATTGCATTCCAGCCTCCTGAAATAGTGGCAAATATAGAGCAGGTGATGCAGATTCTTCGGTCAGAACCTGTTTACTGGAGGCTTCCAGAGCAGTTTGAAGGACGAAAGGTAAACATTTGAATCTACCGAATACGTACACGGCTTTAATTTTATTTTTTTTTTAGTATTTGTATTTTACAGTACCTTCATTTTTCATCCTCTGTGCATGTCTTCACACAGTTGAAAGAACTTGACTCCAGAGGCATAGAAATCTACAAGTCTTTAGCACCAACACTATTTTATAACAGTTAGTGTCAATAACATGTATGATTTTTCTACTGAACAAATTTTCTTGTAAAAACTTTATTTAAGAAAAGTAAGCTTTATTAACTAAGATATTTCTTGTAACTTTTTGTTTTTCTTTGTTTTGCCAGTTCTCCAAAATGCCATGTATTTTATAGTCATGTAGGATAAAATGACTGAAATAAACCTCCTTTTGGAGGCTTATTAATATTATTATGCACCATGGTACTGATATTTATTTTGCACTTTGGGCACTCTGGTTGGAGAGAGCTTACATATTCCTTTCTCTAGATATAAACTTCTGGGAATGCAAAGACAAATAAAATGAAAGGAATAACACTTTTTTTTTTTTTTTTTTTTTTCATGTTGTTTTTAATAGCACAGTACAATAACAAATTGCTGATAGGTAATTTCAAGCACAGTCCCTATCCCTAGACAGTTCTACAAGCATATACTGCTATTTTGTACCACACGTGCACTAATAGGGTTGTGTACAGGTGCAGAATGTATCCATTATCTACATATGCCCTGAGAATTATTTTTAGACAAAAATGAGGTTTATTTTTGTACTTTATGTTTTCCTTTTTAGCTGACTGCTTACGGAGGGAAACTAAAATATGCAATCTACTTTGAAGCACGAGAAGAAACAGGTTTTACTACTTACTACCCCCAAGTGATCATCAGAGGTGGCCCTCCCACCCATACAAGAATTATTGTCCGTCATATGGCTGCCCCTCTGATTGGACAGCTGACAAGGCATGAGATAGAACTGACAGAGGTAATGTTCCCATCTGCTCTTTCACCATATCATAAACGCTGATTTTTATTTTTTTTTAATATTCCTAATAATCTATTTTGTGGGTTTTTTTTTTAATTACTGTTTTTCAGCATGAATGGGAATATTATGGTGATGGCCAAAGAGTGAGAAACGTTGTGCACTGGGAATATCAGGATGACTCAACAGTCAACAAGACTACATCTCAGGCAGATTTTACATGGAAATATTATGCAGATGATTCAAGGCCAAGTAGAGTTGTATCCCGGGAAGACTTCCTGAATGTGCTGTATGATGTTCATTACATTCTTATTAAGGCTACTCATGGCAACATCATGAGGCAGAGCAGGTAACTGTTTCACATGGTAGTCTGAAATAGTGTAGTAGTCAGAGATAAAAAGATAGAACTTCCTAATAGAATTTTTATTCAAAACATAAACAGTTACTGAGAAAAAAAGGGAGGATTTAGTGTTCAGCACAACAAAAGACTGAAGAAAGTGAAATTTTATTTGATAGAAAATGTAAATCATAATACGTAAACAAAATCTTTATTTTCTGGACCCTTTATCAGAAAACACATGTAAGTGCACACGTCTTGAAACAATCCAGAAGTATTTTTGAATAAATATCTTATTTTTGGAAATATGATGTTGCAAGAGAAAATTATTTCATTTATGTTTAATTACAAGTTGAAACTACCTTAAATAGGAAACAAAGAACAGAGTGTTCCTTTAACAAAAATGGAACTTACTCCATTATATGAGGGTAAATTCAATATTTTCTTTTTTGTTTATTCATCAATAAATGTGATGGATAAAGAGAATGCCTACTAAATTTAAAGTGGGCAGGAAATTAGAAAGCAACATAAATCAGACAACAAAATAATAGTCATCGTACCAAAATCTGGCTGCAATCTAAAGGACAAGTATAAGATTTTATGCTTTGAAAGAAGTAGTCAATTAAACAAAATAGATAAACAAGGAACAACTTCTTAGTTACCTATTCTTCAAAAAGTAATCTTTTGTTTACAACATACCGCCAGATGAATGTGATTCAGTAATGATAGTCTTGTTAGAAATGTAAATATTCTACCTGAAATATAAACAGGAACATTCAGCAAAGTATAAAGAATTAAAACCAACACCAGTAAAGTCAAAGCATCCAGTCTGGGAAGCTCTGATTCAAGAAATAATGTCTAAAGCATTCTGAGTTTGAACAACATCAGAGGTCAGAAAACATGGTCTGTGAGGGAGGATGTAAAGAACCAACTTTATGTAGAAGTTAGAAATTTTCTTAAGGTGCATCAAATGTTGCCACAAAGAGGAAGAAAAGAATTAATACCCTGTTTAAAAAAAAAAAAAAAAAAGAATTTGGTCTTCATAGTGAAAGATTTGCATATTTGCATTGGACATATGAAACAATTTCCTGGGAGTAAAGAAGTTCTGAAATAGATTGCATAGAATATTCTTGAACTTTTTTTTTATAAGGAAATGGTTATAACCTTTGTGAGCAAAAATTTAATTCAAATTTAATTTGAAATTCAACTTAGTATCAGAAGTTGAGAAAAGAAAAATAGCTTCGTCCTAGTATTGGCAGTATATTAGTTATATCGCATAGCAGCAATGCTAATGTTTAAGGCTTGGTTGTTTTCTTGGTGTTGTGTTTTTTGTTGTTATTGTTTTACTTTTGCTTCAAAGCTGCAGCATTACTGGTGATTTAGAGATTTCTGCTCAGAATCCAAAGCCATACATTTTTTCTCCTGTAGTGTTCATTTTGTTACCCTCGCTTTCATATTCAGTACTGTCAGTTGAAACATTTCTTTCACTAGATCTTGCTTTTCAGGCAGCCAGACTGTGATAATAAATGAGTTTCAATTGGAAATATGTTTTCAATTTGACTGTGAATTACTTCAATATCCCTGACACTGATCAGATAGCAGTTGTTAGTCTGCTTCCTATTAGCCATGTTCCGAAAGCCAGCCAAGCTTGAAAGTCCCTAAGAAACATTTTCACACAAACAACATGTAACTTTGTGAACAATGTTATTATGTAAATTCAACTTTTTGACTGTAAATAGTTTTTTGCAGCACACCAACCATTGCCTCAACCTTGAAAATGATGGGGAGGCAGATTTTATTTAGTTTTTCCATTTAATGTACAGAGATTTCAACAAAGGTCTGTACTGACACATCAGATCTAAATATTTTTGCCCTCTTCAGTCCTCTTTTTTGATCTGGCTTTATTTATTTGTTCTTTCAATTTCTTTGCTTCACTGAACCCACTTCTTCAAGTAGTAAGAAGAGAGCACAGGGTTAAAGTTATTAGATGATTTGGGGATTTTGTATTCACACAAGGTATAAAAAGGTATATCTCTGTTCAACTAAACTCAATCACAAAAAGCTTGTTTATTTCAACAGTGAGCTTTTACTTTTCCCATAGTCATGTTGACATTGGTTTCTATGGGCCAAAGTGCCAAATGGTGCAACTCATTAATCACTGGGAATAAATGAGCAGACTATGAGCATGAACAAGAGATGAGTGTTTCTGTGACCTTCTCTGCATTAAGCCTAAGCACAGACACTTACTGAGTAGACTGTAGCAGTACTGCCTGTTTGTTCAGCCAATTATTCACAAACTCCTCAACATTTTCTGTTACCTGGACATTATATTGGAGGTCCTAAAACTTAACATCACTCTACCCTTCTTATTTATCAAGATGTTAAGGATTTTCAGTGGTGGAGACATTAGAGGTTCTAATAGTACTGGGTAGTTCTATCTACAAGTAGGATATCTTGTTTGTTTGCTTGCATTAGATTGTTTGCTAGATTTCAGTTATTTAGATGATCCTCCAGAGGGAAGAAAAGAAACAGAAAAAACAAAAAAAAAAAAAGTAAAGAAAAAAAAGAAAAAAAAAAAATTTATCTGGCTACAGATCTTAAAATTCCTGGGGAGAAGAAGAAACAAAAAAGAAAAAAAAAGCAAACGAAGTCTGTGCTTTAATGTCTGTTTAGCAACATGCTATAGGCTGCTTCATTTGTGGGGTATATATTTTATTGTATTTTAATAGTTGCCTCATTAAAAGCTCATTTATTGAACAATTTTATCTCTATACTTATTGTGAATTGGAACTGCATTTAATGTGTGACTTTGATTTCTTAATGAGTCCTTCTGAATGAAAAATCAGATTTAAGCTACTGTTAGTAGTTTTAGTAAAAAGAGATGAATGGGAAAAAAAAAAAAAAAAAAAGAAAAAAGAAAAGAAAAGTATTAGTAATAGCAAAAATCTGCTCTTTTATTGCCTGTAAGCCAGGAAGCCTACAGAAAGCCAAGGAAGGCAATATTCTGCCATACAAGGTGAACTAACTCGTTTGGAATTAGTGCTTCTCTCCTCTTATTAAAGATGCTTGCTCCCTTTTTCTTTCAGGATTTCTGAGATCTCAATGGAAGTTGCTGAAGGTGGCGTTGTTTCTGGAATGACTCCTCAGGCTAACTTGATTGAGCAATGTGACTGCCCACTGGGTTATTCTGGTTTGTCATGCGAGGTACGTTACTAATTTTACTTCCTTTTGTATTTCTGCCTTCTGTGTTCCAAGTCTTAGTAAGATGTGACTAGCAATTATTGTGTGGATTCCCTTAACTGAGATAGGTACTCTCAATATCTATCTTACATGGAATTTTAGCCCTGCTTTTTTGTTTGTTTTGTTTGTTTTTTTCCTATTAAGTAAATATGAATTGCAATGAATTGTGTGATTGAGGCTGAGATATTTTGGACAAATAAGAGCTTAATACTATTGTACTTTTGTACATGTACTAGGTTGTTGTATTTTGATAAGGATATGCAATACATCTATAATACCATATCTGCCTAGAGGCAGATCTATAGGCATCATTTTATCAAGGCCATGACTCACAGCATCTGTGGAGAAGCATCTGTGTCCATTTATTAAAAAATTCTATAAATTCTTGATACTTAAAAGTAAACTACAAATTAAAATTTGTAATAGTGAATAATAAGGGTTACTTAATCCTTGCTTAATCCATTTTAGTGAAAATTGAATGGGATTTTTGCAAATAAGCCATAAAAACAAACTTGGAAAGAAACAAAGTATATTAAAACTGTAGTACTCAAAATATAGCCATGCAGAATCTTGAAATTCTATTTTGTAAAGGTTTTCTGGATTTTTCAGTTTGCCTTATAGATTCCACAGGAAGAGTTTAATATGTAGACCTGTGACTGCAGAATAATAATTAACATTTTGTCTCTCTGCTTCTGATGATGAGACTTGCACTTTGTCTGTGCAACGCAATGTGTTTTCATTATTCAGCAGCACTGGCAGTTCCAAAAACTTTTGTTTCAATTGCAAGGTAGAGGTAGCAGGTAATATCTCCTCAAGTATTCTGCAAATCCCCCAGATATCCTGAATAAGTGGAATCTTGTAAAGGGTTTCCCAAAGTCATCAGTCTGAGAAAAATTGGAGTAAGTAAATAAAGGGGTTGTACATCACTGTTTCATGGAGCAAATGAGGTAGCGGGTACAGTGGGTTCATATGAAATGTGTGAAAGGAAACAAAAGAAGGCAATTTCTTTACGTGCTTTTCGGGTAAGAGCATACACCTGAATGTATTTAAATGCACACACACAAGAAAGTAGTACTTCAGCATTTGCTCCAAAGTACAGTTGAGTTGATTTGTTCTTTTGTTGTTGATTCTGGTGTTGGTTTTTAGGTTTTATGGGCTTATGTTTTTGTTTTTTTCAAACTACTGAAATAGACTACATTTTCCCAGAAAAATATACGATAATGTAATTACAACTTTATTTTAATTCACACCAGGGGCTAGAATAAATATCTCAGTTGCAACCTTCATATGTTGTGCCTAATTGTGCAATCTTCATACACTCATAATGTAGTTTATTTTTAGTGGTCACAGTGAAGATTATGGTGTGTTTTCAAAAGGTTTATTTAATTTCAACAGGAGAAAAAAGAAGTATCTGTTAATGAGGCATTTTTTAAACCAATAGAGTGTATGTATCTATTTCATGATTTATCCTACAATTCCATTGTGAGGACTGAGTGCAGAACATTTTTTACTACGAAGAATATTTATTTCCTATTTATTTCTTAATTCAGAAGCAGGCTGAAAAAACAATGTTAAGAGTTTTCCTCATGGCTACTTCTAAAAACAACTTCCAAGCTAATGATGAAAAATATAGTTTACTACTTCATCTTTTGTAAATGTTCCATTTTATCTCAGAAGTACTTAAATCAAAATAGATGACAAAAATATCATCTATTACTTATCAGAAAAAATGTACAGCTAAAGGTTAGTTGTTTGTTTGGGTTTTTTTTGAGGATGAACCATATATTTTTATCTAAAATCACTAAATGTCACTGAACACAAGTACCTGTACTACGTTAAATATGGACTTCTTTGGGGATGGAAAGAGAGGAAAAAAATAGGAAATTATAGTAAGAAACAAAATTACTTTCAAATGAGATTATTTATCTAAATTGGAATTCCTCGCAAACCATGAAAAAGCAGATAGACTCTTTCTATGCTTCAGGGATCTTAATGTAGTCTAAGTCAAAATAAAGGAGGAAAGCAGAAATGAGTTAACTTCCTTTTTATGTGATTTAAAAGAAAATAATTGTGTTTATGCATTTTCCATAACTTACTCCTGGTAGTTTTGGCAATGATTATAAAACTGTCAAGAGCTGTATGAATAGAACAGTACATGTCAGGCAGTACTTGACTGGATAATCCAGATTTTGATGATAAAAAATTACTTATTCCAAATTCCCTTTTCTTTATTTTGCATTCACTGTATTGCTGTGTGGAAAGGTAAACTGCTCACACTCTTTCCAAAAAGCACAAACTGAGGGCAGCAGTAGGAAACAACCACATCAATCTATCTTCATAGGCGCCTTGATCCACTGGGTTATGGAGCTTATACATGAGATGAGGGACTTACCCTAATGGCCTAAAATATCAAAATGGTCCTGTTTCTATTTTTATGCTTTCCAGCACTTTAATACGTTTCCGTAATAAGCCTGAAATAAAGATCAAGTGCTGGATTTTGCATGTCAGCATCACTAACAATATTTGAGTTGCTCTTAAAATTTTATTGCCAAAGTTGGGTAGGATAGACTCTGACAGATAAATAAGATTTGAGGCTAATAGTCTCAAGACATAGAAAACCTTTTGATATTTTGAATTCTCTACTTTTTATGTACTTCACCTTATACAGCTATAAATAATGCAGCCATGCAGCCATTTTTTTTGGTTGTCATCTGGTTTTTGCTTTTTTTCCATCAGGCAGTATGTAGGCAGATATTAGCTTGTCAAACCTGAAAAACTCACCAAGGGTGAAGGAAATGGAATCATCATGCTTTCTCTCCAAAGTCCATGCAAAATTTTTTGTTGAAAACAAACCTTATTCTTAAGAAATGAAAGGAAGTTTGCTTGATGCACAGTGAGAGCAGTGAGGTGTTCAGCATTTGAATGAAAGGCCTCTCAAGCTGTAATATGAAAAGTCTGGTGCCAGTGGAGTGCTCCAGGGAGTTTTCAGCACTGTTTCCAATTAGGGCTGGCTCTTGTTATCTGCAAAGTGCTCTATATTGTTTGTAACACAGGTGGAAACCTGTCAGGTTCTTTTCACAACTTGTAAAAACCGGTGATTGGGAAGATAAGCCTGCAATGCTCCCTATACTCAGTTCACTCTGTAATGATCTGTTTTCCTGTGCATCTTTTTCTTTTTTTACTGCAGTCGTGCTCTCCAGGATTTTACAGACTACACGCCTCACATGGAGGAAGGATACCTAGTCAGTCCCTAGGTACCTGTGTTATGTGTCAATGTCATGGGCACAGTACTATGTGTGACCCTGAAACATCAGTTTGTCAGGTACAACATTTCTGAACTTAATGTAGTTTAATAAAATTAATGTTGTGTAAATGAATCAAATTAAAATAGAGGATGATAGCTGAATCTAGTTTATTTAAACTGCGGTCAGTTTACTGGATAGAGTGAACTGTCCATCTGTAAAGTTTTCTTTTTGTCTACATTTAGATTATGGAGTACTTTCTTGCTTTTGAATTGCTATTTATGTGAAACCCTAACTGTCTGCAGATTAATAATCTCCAAAGGTGCCCGTGTCTTGCAATAAGCGAAATGTTGTTCTTAAATGTAATAATAGACATGACCTGATGCAGTAAAACAGAATTTTAATTGTTTTCCTTCCTTCAGTAACTAGAACATAAAGGGATGTATGGGTTAAAAGATTCCTTGTGATACGTTTGGCCAGCTACAGATCTCCATTCATTCACTGTGTAAGGCCATATGTAACACAGCACATATTTGATAGATGTTCAAAGCAAGCAGTTCCACTGTGAATCATATCATGGAGAAAAACTTTGAATCTCAATTCATTTAAATCCCTAAGATTGGGAACAAAATATTGTCTGCTCTTTTTTTTTTTTTTTTTAATGTAATTATCAAATACTTCTTTCATTCTGGCTCATTTCTCTGCAGAATTGTCAGCACAATACTGCTGGTCAGCACTGTGAGATATGTGCTTTGGGATTTTATGGCATTGTACAAGGATCTCCAGAGGACTGCCAGCCTTGTGCTTGTCCCCTATCCATTTCCAGTAACAAGTAAGCAAGCAAATGCATGACAAAGAATTGCCATTCCGGCAAGAAATAATTTTATTTGGGGCTCACTGAGTCCTCTTTCAAATGGCTTCAGGAGGACTGGATTGTAGAGGGTTGTACTAAAACTTGCTGCTAATTGATCTTTCCTTAAATGTTAGAAATTGCTCCCTTGTTAATTTTTGATTAATAAAATAATAAGTGGTAGAAAATGCAATATTCAACAGATAATGAATGTGTGTTATAGAGATATTCTCAGTTAGATCAGAACTCAAGTACAATATAGCCACAAGGGAGCTATAATAGTCTTATGCTCATATTTTATGTTGGTATAAATGTATTACAGTGCTTTTCTTGCTCACTATGGAATGTATTGATTCCTTATTTAATGTTATGTGAGTTTTAGACAATTTTTGAAAGATAGAATAATTTAAAAGCAATACAGTTATTGCAGTATAAATTTTATTGGTCGATTTATGCTAATGAGCTTGGCTATGATGTCTCTGCATGTGTTCCTAATAGATGGTGCTTTAGCACTTGAGATTTGTTTGCTGTTTTGCTGAAAAGCTCTTAGTGCTATTTGGAATCATATCATAGTGCTGCTCTGGAAAGGTTTGTGTTTCATGATTGTTCCATTGAAAGGTTGGAGGTCCTCTTTAAAATCATATTTTCTGTGTTTTGTTTGACCTTTAGGATATTTTAGGGAGTATTTCAGCCAGTGTATCTGTGAAGGTGGTTGTTTTTTTTTTCCATCTGTCTTCATTTTATCATATTTAAGTGGTTTGAGGGTTTCTCTCTTTCTTTCTTTTGTTTTTTTTTTCTTTTTTCTTTTGTTTTTTTTTAAACAGGGCATATGTTTTGCAAACATCCATTGCTAAACACATCGTGATCTTTTATCCAAAGCAAGTACTTTTTATGAAAACTTGCAAAAACAGAAAAAAAAGCAACCAATAGAATTAGGGAGAAAGGGATTAAGGGAAGTGCCCCTCAACTTAGAAAATTAGAGCATAGTCCTGACTACAGGTTTTTCTTGTTTTTTGTTGTTGCTGTCTCCTTTTCCACAAGCATGTTTTCTGTTACAACCTGATTATTTGTTGTATTTACTGATGTCAGCAAAAGGCATTCAAGTCACAGAGAGTAAGATTAACTTGTGTGCCTTGGGTGAACATGCAAACTACTGAGCTGCCTCAGGATGAGAGAAGGGTGATAAACAAAGTACCTGTTCTTCCTGCAGCTGTACTGTCTGCATGAGTCTTGATGTTGTCAGGGTCATGCTTGTATAAAAGTGATCTTGTGGCCTTTCCTGTATAAATGCTATTGTAGGAGATATTTGAATAAAACTTATTCTGAGCTTAGTAGAAACACTACAATTCTACTATCATAATCATCCAATTTTTTTAATGGTCATCTAGAGAGGATACAGATATAAATATGTCCAGAAACAGAGATTCTTATTTTGCACTGCTTCAGTAAGATGTCTATAGACAGGAGTGTGGGGCTTACTTCTTCCGTAGCTGTAGATCAACAACTTAAGCACCTGTAAAGTCTATGAATAGCAATTGAAAAAATTGGAAAAATATACATCCCACATATGATAAAACTGGAGGAAATCACAATTGCAGAGAGTGCAGAACAGGAGGTGTTTTCAATGAGTGTCTGTCTGTCTGTATACATCCATCTTTCCACTGTTGATAGATGATTCCCAAAGTGTTAGCATAGATTACATGCCTAACTAGGTGGGATAAATCTACTCCATAGAGCTACATTATCAAGCAGAAAATTGAGGTATCACGCATCAAATTTGTATGAGTTGTGCAGTTCTGTCAAAGCTCTTAAAGATGCTATTGAGGAAAAAAAGAAACAAAAAAACAAAAACCAACAAAATAACTAAATGCAAATATTCCATGGTATTTGATTAATCATAATCTGCATTAAATGTAGATAGCTAATGAGCTGTCTTATTAGCTTATGATGTCATGGCTGATAGTACTGTTTGTAAATGTGTTGTGCAACTACTTTTATTTATGAAATTTTACAGAATTCCATTAGGGTTTTAGGTTTTAAATACTGTCTTTTACTGTTTTATAAAGCAAAGAGAATGAATTGTTTATAGGAGTATGGATCAATTGTGATGGAGGTGAAAATTTGTTGGATAATGAATGTGCAAGTAGTAGATCAATTTGTTTATATTTTTTGAAAGGGTGTAATTTTATTACTCATTCAAGCACTATTGATTTAACTCAGTATAAGCAAGTTATGGTAGAATGCTGACTGTACTGTACCAAGAAGGAACTCTAGGCTCACCACTAGCAATCTCTGCATATCTGGCTCTACTTCCTCAAATAGTTGAGTGACTTTCACAGTATTAATATTCAGTTGTGTTCCTTTTCACCTCTCAGCACTGTTTTTCTGTTGTTATAACTGTACAGGTACTTAATATGCTAACATTCACACAACACCCTACTTTACACAGTTCCCATAGGTATCCACTGATGTCACTAGTTCATCATATATATTATTCATGTATATCATGACAATAAAAATAATTTGCTGTCATCTTTGATATGACCATTCCTTGATCATGAAGATGATAGGTTTTAGGTTATTTAGTCTATGGGCAGCCTTTTGTCTTCTTTATATTCAAACTAGTATTAAATAAGATTGTAAGGATTGGATATCTGGTAGCTCAGTTTCTTAATTTCATCTTGCACATCCTTCTCTTAAGTTTGCATTCTTGATCACTGGGAGTGACAGCACCATTCAGTTTTGCAGTCCTACAACATGGGTGTTGCTTACTCGCTTGCCTCCTTGGATCCTACTCTTGTTGATTCTGCCCTTCTAGCATTTGTCTAAATTTTGCCAGGAGCTTGAAGAATTCTTAATAAAAAGAAGGAATGTCTCACAGGTAGCAGATAAGAAAGTGTTGTCATTTGCATTGAAACATAAAGCTTACCACTGACCTTTCTACAACACAAGTTATATGATGCAATAGAGCACAAACAGTTATTTTTTCATTTGCTTTTACTTCAGTTTTAGCCCTTCTTGTGTTCTGGAAGGACCTAGTGATTATCGGTGTACTGCATGCCCACCTGGATATGAAGGCCAGTATTGTGAAAGGTAGGATGAATGAATGAAAAAAGAGGCAAGTAACATATGAGTGAGGGAAAGCAACATCCTTCAGTGCTGAGTGTATGTTTATTGATGTTTAAATGCATACTTTCAAATAAGTTATTTGCTTTTTACACGTTGTTCAAATTCAGCTGCAATAGACCATACCTACATACTGTGAATTGTGTTACTTATACCACTTATATTGTCTTAGTCTTTGTTTCTTTCCCCTCGGCCACAGAAGTAAATATATATATACATACACCACATTTATCTAAAATTACATGCAATGCTTAATAGTGTGATTTAGTGTCATTCTTATCCTTTATTCAAGTGCTTGTATTGTCCCCATGACACCAATTTCAAAAAACATTTATATGTAAATATATTGATGACAAAACTGCAAACTAGTAACCCAGAAGATAGCCATTGTCTCATCCATAGCAACACTATGGGATTAAGATGATCTCACATAACTATAGAATCAATAAGATTGGAAAAGACCTTTAAGATCATCTAGTCCAACTGTCCACTTGCCACCAATATTGCCCAACAAACCTTGTTCTTAAGTACTACATCTACCCTTTCCTTATCACCTTCAGGAACACTGACTTAGTCACTTCCCTGGGCAGCCTGTTCCCATGCTTCATCACTCTTTCTAAGGAGAAATTTTTCCTAATATCCAATTTGAACATCCCCTGGGAGCAATTAGAGGCTGTTCTCTCATACTGTCACTAGTTCTGCAAGAGAAGAGGATGACGCCAACCATGTCACAACCTCCTTTCAGATGTAGAGAGCCCTAAGGTCTCTTCTGAGCCTCCTCTTCTTCAGACTGTACAATGCCAGTTTCCTCAGCCTCTCCTCACAATGCTTGTTTTCCAGAACCCTCATAGACTTCACTGCCCTTCTCTGTACGTGTTCTAGAACTTCACTTCTAATGCAAAATACAAAAGGCTAATGGAAGAAAAAAAAGTCTTTAAATCAAACAGCTAATGTAGGAACTTCTGTGTCATGATGTCACAGAAATCTAACTGAAATAATTTCTGCATATTCTTCCAGTCTAGTCTGTTCTGTGTCCTGGTTATGAGATTATGCCCATCATCATTGCATTGGACAATCTGCAATATTTCCTCCTGTAAAGGCATGCTGAGTAATACATCACCACAATTTTTTTTAATGGTTTGTGATTTGTTATTCATGTGCACTTTGCTTCTTTGTTGACCAAATTTGTTTTTTATTTGCAATGTCTAGATGTTCTCCTGGCTACACAGGGAATCCACAAACCCCAGGAGGATCCTGCCAGGAATGTGAGTGTGATCAATATGGTTCTATGCCTGTCCCATGTGACCCTGCCACTGGAGTGTGTACTTGCAAGCCTGGATTCACAGGGTGGAAGTGTGCTGGCTGTGAACATCGATATGCACGTGATGGCATGAAATGCATTTGTACGTATACTAACAAATTTTGGAGAATACATGACTGTTTTCCATATTTCAGAAATTCAGTCCTGCTATTGCAGCTGTCATTTGTGTGGCTTCCTTTGAAAATGCTTGTCATGTTTCTTACTAGTTTAGCATTCTGTTCTATTTTTTTCCACAAGCCTTGAAATGTTAGGAAAACTTGCAGTAATTCTTAAAATGCTCACTGAAAATTGTCAGCAAAGCTTGGGAATTTTTTTTTTTTTTTCTGGGCTTTTAAAGTCTGTAGGTTTGCTAAGGGTTGGCACTGGTGTTGTGAAAGATAAAATATTTGCTCTTCATGAATTTTTTAGTGTTGTCCTAAATGTTTAACCAGCAGTTGCAGTGCTTTGTGACACAAGTCACACAGGAAAACAGGAAAGTTTTTATCAAGGTTTATCTTGGTCGTGTTGATTCAAAAACTATTTATATTTTTACTAGATGTACGGAATGGCATTATGAGATATCCAGGAACAAATAATATATTTTACTAAAAAGAAAATTATAGCTGATTCAACCTAAGGCGTCAGGTTACATCTTACAGTATTGATATCTTTTCCCTACCTTCAGTTTTATTATTTTCTGATTGGTTTGTCTTTTATTATTCTTGGGATTTTTTTTTCCCCATTATATTAAGTAATGTTAGTTTCGAGAACACATTTTTTCCTGTTATATTGTATACTTATGTCCAATCAAATAATAATCATAATAATAATATTAAGAATCAGAGAGCAAAATTTTTCCTGAACACATAATAAATCCTGAACGAAACATAAGGCATTTTCTTTTCCACTCCTCCATCTTCATCCACCCTGAGTAGAAACTAATCTGCAGTATCCTTTCTTTTTTCTTTTCCGCTCAAGGCTAACATTTTCCATTTTAAAATAGAATATAGATATATATCTTGTGAGCTCACATTATGCTATATTTAATATATGCCTCTTTAATATATATTGGCATTAACTAGTTTTAATGTTTTTACCTTAAATTTTATCCACAAAAGGATTTAAAATAAAGTTTATTCCATTTTGTAGGGCTTTTGGCCTGTGAGGGGTACATGAAACATCAGGGCAAATAGATATCATACATGCAGTTTCTTTTTCATAGAATGTGGCCAGTCTGTATCGAAATACTCAGAGGTCTGAGAAGTCTACAGCTCTGTAACATTAATATCAACTAGTACAGTCCCAGCAAACTGTAAGCAATTTAAAAACAAATTGGAAAGATAGAGCAACACAGGAAATGCTAAAAATGAATGAAGACATCGCATCAGTCAAAAATGAAGTGTGGTTTTTCTGAGTGGATAAGCAGGAAGCTATTAGTTAAATAAGGCTATACATAGCCATATGGGGCTACAGAGTGCAGTACATAGTTTCACTTGGATTAATTGTTATGATCAGTTCTTGGATAGTGACTTGGTCTTAGGCTTCTAAGCGTGATTACTAAGTTCAGTGCTCTCACATTATTAGTCCTGGTTTTAGGTACAGTTCCTTTTTGAAAGTGAGTGGAGAAATTACTGGGAATATATACATAAACGTTTTTATTAATAATATGGTGTCAGTTCATTAATGGAAGTGATGTAAGTTAGAATGGAATGATGTAAGTTAAGTCTAAATATCCTTTATCTTAAACAGTTTCAAATTGCTTCAAAATGAATGCAAATAGAGTAGGTAACTATTTCAGAGAGGTAGCTATACATTCAAATCCATCTCACAGCTCGTGTGTCAAGGAGAAATATAGTCACGAGTTAAGTTCCTAGCTCTTGCAGTTACAAAATTTTAAAATAACTGCGATTTCCAGAGTGGTACCTGAATGAAGATGATTTTTTTCTACATCCTGAATATCTGTTCAGGACTAATTCCAGAACTAGCCATTGTTTTCAGCCATGGGCACTCCTTAATATGTGTTTTATTCAGGATGGAAGAGTTTCTTTGTATAAAACAGGTTAAGTGAAAGTTTTCACTTGTAGTAGTTTTCCAATTTGTTAATCAGACTGTTTCATGGTGTGGATAATAAGGTTAAAAATCTCACTATCAATGGGAAAAGCTGTGTGCAGGCAAATCCAATTTTCCACCTTTTTGCTTTGAAAGCTGTGGCCCTCTATAATTTTTGATTTAACTGTGGCATAATTGTGTGCTGGTGTTAAAATGTATCTGCACTACCTGGAGCAGCATTTTTGCTTCAGCTGGTTAATTGATTTTCATCCAAAAAAACAATCCTTTGACTTTGTATATAGATGTTTCGTGACATTGCTAGGAGGGAGGATACAAATAAAGAGATTATATCTGTTGGTCAGAAAAAAATAAAAAAATAAAAAAAATAAAAAAAAGAACCATCTAGAGAAATAGACGGGAGGCACCTGACTGTCTCCTGTACCACAGAAGCAAGTTGCTCTGGCACTATGTCGATAACATCCCTGTCATAAATTGCAAAAACTGCTTAAATATTTCAGTAGACAATTCATGATTGTTTGCTCTTGCTACATGCAAGTTATTCTGTTTAAACATTCCTCAACCCCATATAATACCTACTCTGCCTTTGTTAGTGCAGGGCAACACTCCCTGGCAGAGACTGATCGATAAACCACTTACTTTTGGAGCACATGTACTATGCTAGACAAGGGAACTGTGGCGAACACGGACTTGGTTGAAATTTGTCCATGGTTAACACTATCTCGTGTGTCACAGGCTTCAGAGCACAGCTGTGTTTTATTTAACTGTTAGAGATGTATTGCTGCAGTCCCTAATTTTCTTTAATAGTTGCTGTCAAAGAACCATTAGAAACATCTTTCAAGGAAGCCCTAAAGATTTATATTGTTATTCCCATAACATTTCACTGTTCCAGTCTGATTTTAATGCAGCTGAAAATTTGATCCTATAAACAGTATGTTTTTAGTTTTGTGTATCAACCACTTCCAAACTACTCGGTAAACACTTTTCTGACTAGCTTCAGGTGTAAATAAGCCTTAATGGTAATAATAATAGTGATTAAGTACTTTAATGTACAGAAAATTAATGCCATATGTAGAATCCTGTTTGCATTCCATATTTCAAACGAATTGCAAGCATGTATCCACTTTTATTCATTTGCAGTTTAATTTCAAATACTGGTGCAATTGCTTTGTAGCTGTTAGAAATGTGAAAAAAGCCCTAGCTAGGTAGTAAAATGGTCTGGTGTGATGAAAATGCATGCAAATACAATCACTCATGCTTGGATATAGTTGTAAGAAATATAAAACTGGTTAAGCTATTCAATATTATGTTTTGGAAGGAGAAAAAAGAAAATCTGAATATTTAACAAAGAATAAGCATCTGAATGAAAAAAATTTGGAAAATTCTGTCAAAGGTCACACTGTACTAAAAGACATAAAAGCTGAAGGCTACACATTTAAGTTAATGTTTAAATATATCTCCTATTGTAAGTATTCTAAAGGTTTTAGAGTAAAAATTTACAATCAAAAAACAAACAAACAAACAAGCAAACAGAACAAGGCATTTTTATACTGATTAAACTTATCTATTTTTCACATAGCTGAAAATCTGTTTTATTACAGTCTTACTTCTAACTTGCCATTTTTAAGTTGCTTTTTGCATGACATGTTTCAGTGCTGTGTTGTAACAGTTATATTTTAGAAAACTGCAGGTAGAATGGAAAGAGAAGATATTTTTAAAAGCCCCTCTGTGAAGAAGAATTTATTTACTGCTAAGTAACAACAGAAAGATAATAATAGGTGAATGTCACAGGGAGAATTTACTCTCCATTATGTTTTTAGAACAGAACAACAGTATTTTCTTTTGTATGTACTTAGGGGATAGAAAGAAATATCCAAAAAGTAGATTTTTATTTTTTTTTAATTGGTTTTGCAAAGTTCTGAATGATCGGTGATGTATCATAAAGATTGTAAATTCTTGCATTGCTATGGTTAATGACTCGATTATTTCCCAGCTAAAGTAACCAATCATCGTGTAATCATAATAATCTGATGAGGATTTCCTTGTAATTTTTATCTTAATTAATCTTCTTCTTTGGCCAGCTTTCAGTTCTCTATTGAAACAGTCAGTAGCCAATAGGAAAACAGATAGTAACTGCAAATTAATTTTAGTAATTCTGGCAGCATCCTTTCTTAATTTAAAATATGACAAAATTTCTCACAAATTTTCTCTAACACTTACAGATTTAGATTTTCAGTTATAAGTTCAAATCAATTGTCTTCTATGTGACCAATATCTCCTTATGTATCACTGTCATATTTACTGTAATAAGTGCACTTCAATGCATTTGAACACCTCAGTGTTCATTATGATGAAAATTATCAACAGGAGGCAATTGCTGAGTGACCTATACTCAGCATAGTATTCAAGACATTTAATTTCTTCCTAAATCTCAATAGTTCCAATCCAGAACACAGCTGAGCTGTATGATGAGAAGCAGCAGCCACTTCTCCATTTATCTATAACCAGCATGGTCAAGCAGGCTGAGATCACTGATCCAAGTTTTTCATACACATACCAACATTATGGAAACAAGACAAAAAGCATATTGCTCCTTCCTCATCCTTTCTAGAGACCTTTGATCTTGTCTACAAAAGGAGGAGTTAAAAAGAGATTGGATTGAGCCTGTAGCAATTGTGTGTTGTTATTTTTTTACATTAGTAGTTTCTCTGGCGTGTTTTTTGTTTTACCCTGTGACATTCCACTTCAGTTGTAGAGTTTGTAGTATGTAAAATGAAGACCTTTAAATTGCACTGCTCTCAGAACAGTGACTGTTCTTGTCACTGTTCAGGGGGGGAAAAAAAATGAAAAAAGAAAAAGAAGAATAAATCCTAGTGAGAACTTCAAGGTTTTATCATTAAACATACAGCAAGTCAGAACTCACCTTCTGAATGCTTTCTGAGCACCAGTCATAACTACAGTAGAGTCCTATAAAGAGTTTTGCTTCAGTATTTTTAGTGTATTTGGAACACAAACTACAGAAACCTTTCCTCAGGAGTACGCTCTTGTCATAGGTGTTCCTTGGGGTCAAGCAAAACTTCAGTGTAGAGCAGTCAATTTGGTTCTGCTGTGTGAGATTAAAGATGAACAGGAATCAGTCATGACCTAGAGAGGTCAAACAGATATTTCATTGTTAGGAATTTTTCTTTAACTCAGTCTCATGAAAAAAAATGGACATTCAGCTCTACTATAGTCAACAAACTTAAATCGTTACACATTTAAGTCTTTCTTATAGGTAAAAGGAGGACATTGGATAGTCAGACAAAGACAGATGGGATTCTCTTACTGCCTGCCTGGTCTTGGACACTTAAATGTAGTACTTAAAGCAGACTGCCGTTTGCAAGGAGAGGGAGTTTTTCCCACTTGCCTCATGAGAAAGAGGGAGCTCTTACAATTCTGCTCCTTGCAGAATCAAGATTTTCCCTCTGTATTAGGCAGTAGCTCTATGATCACAGTCATCTCAAATTCAGAATTAAGCAGAGACGCTGTCTCTTTCCAAAGTCAGATCTTGAAGAATCTGTGAAAAGAAACATCTTGCTCCCACACAGTCTCTGATTCAGCAGGGGCTAGAAGGTTATTACAAACCTTCAGAGGCTGATCTGAAAATGATAGCATGTAATACCAGGTCTGTGAAGTACTCGCCTGGCTTCTGCTATGTTGTGAGTGTAACAGAATGTGTGAGCCCTTATGACACAGAGGTAAGAACTGATCTTTTCATTTCACTGGCCAGCTGTTCCATTGTCTGCATGAGCTCAATATGGGACCAACACTTCCTGCTTGGCATGGAAGCTATTATCAGAGGTTCTCTCTGTTTTAGTTTTGTTTTATGATGATTGAGCTCATGTTGAGTTAATACCCATATTTCAGTGTCTTTTGCCCTTCTCAAGTGCTCTGTAACCGATCAAGTACCGACATGTATCAAAACCAATAAATAGGGTTTTATAAACAACAAAAGTAAAAAACCTGAGTCATTTCCTTAGATACTGATTTAGCTTAAATTTTGGAGATAACGCCACTCACACAAATCCCCTGAAACAAGTAGAATTTTCAATGCACCTTAAGCTTATAGCAGCCCACAAGGGCTCTGTTTTGGTAGGCTATTGTGTTAACGACTGTAGGCACTGAAGCTTTACTCAGCAGCTCACCCACTCCCACACAGTGTAATGGGGAAGAGAACTGGATAGGTAAAAGCAAGAAAATTCATGGACTGAGACATGTTAGTACCTCAAACAAAGCTGCATAGGCAAGCAGGGCAAAATAATTCGCTTCTTCCCTTTGACGGGCAAGTGTTCAGCCATTCCCAGGAGAGCAGGATTCCGTCATGCTTAATAGTTACTTGGAAAGACAGCTACCATAACTCCACAGATCAACCCCCTTCTCCTTCTTTCCCCCAGCTATTAATGCTGAGCAAAATGTTATCTCGTAGGGAGTACAAGTTTGGTTATACAGCTCTCCTACCTGTGTCCCCTCCCCATCTGTTGCTGACCCCCAGGCTCCTCATTATGAGACTGTGGCAGAATCAGGGAAGGCCTTTGTGCTGTGCAAGCACTGCTCAGCAAGAATTAAAACATGGGTGTATTATCATTGTTGTGGTCACAAATACAGAGCGCACCACCACATGAGACACTGTGGAAAAAATAATCTCTGTTCTGGCCAAAATGAGTACAGGAGTGGAAAGAAGGTTGTTCGGCTTTAAATCAATACCAGAATGGGGAAAAAATAGGGTAATGGCCAAAAGTTGGATAAGAGCAGTGAAAAATCAGCTGTTTTTATTGATTCTACCAGAAACAGTAATACTGAAGAGGCAGCAGCTGTCATAAATTAAGACCACTATCAGAGATTTCATGGTTTCCCTTACATCAGATATTACCTAGACATAACACTGATGCACTGTGCAGCCAATGCATTTTAAAAGCAATAAATGTATTAAAGAAAAATTCTGTAAGGATAATTGCCCAGGTGGAGGAACATACTATTGCTCTGTCACCCCTTTCCTTTATTGTATGTTATTTTCTCTTTGTAAGAATAAGTGGCTATATATGCATAAATTTGTAGTGTTTCTAATTACTTGATCAGTTATTTCTTCAAATAAAATTTCTTTAGCATGCAAATGTTGGAGATGCTCATCACAAGAGGTAAGTCAAAATCCTTTATGGAGCTTCTTGTGCATGGGGAAATATGATAAAAGTGGGAAAAAGTAATTTCCATTAGCTGCTCGCTGCAGAATTGTATTATTGACTGCATGATTTGCTTCTCACATGCTTGTAGTGTTGTAATGATCTGAATTTAGTGCTGCATTTATTTATATTAGACACAAATTCATCTTGACAGTTTTATAGATAAAGACGCGTAAAAATTTTGTCTCATAAAATATAATCATGCTCCTGAAATATTGCCTTAGATCTAGTGCCTTTCAGGCTGCATACTGGAGTAGGTTACTTCTGTCTCATCTACTCAACTGTGGTCCTCACTTGACATACTTAATCTTTTCAATTGGTTAATTTATATTGAATGTTCACTACACAGTGCCAATTTTTAACTCATTGAGAATACTTCATGTCTTTATAAGATGCCTTTTTTTAAACTGTTGTTATTGATGTGAATTAAGTTTATTGTCAACATATAACAAATTTTTATTGTTTTGTTACCATCCACTGTGATAATTTTGAGGGTGAATAGATCTATCTTATTTTATAAGTGAAATATTACGTATCAGAAGAAAAATAATTGTTTTTTTTAAGTAAATCTTTTCAGGTCCAGGATTACTATTTTTGCATTATGAAAAGTGATTACATTCTAGACCAGCTACAGAACAGATGTTTGTTACATGTAGCATTCAGTTTGCTGTAAAACTTGCATTTATTCTCCCTAATTTCTGAAAGCAAACATATACGTGACAAGAGCTGGAGCGGTGTTAATTTTATATATGTATTTCCTGTTAGAACTTGAATCAGAATGTATCATCTAATGGCTACAGAGAATTTCTAGTTCAGTTTATGTAACAAAATATTGAGATATAGGAGGAAGGAGTCTGAAATGGAAGCAGTGAAAATGCAAATGGAGATCTTAAAATAACATTATATAGTTTTCTGCACACATTTCTTACTGAACTAATGCAGAATCTACCTTTTCTCCTTTTCACTCACCACGATCTTCTTAGTGTATAAAACTAGAATTCACAATTTTTACTTTTCCTGTATTTGACTCACTGTACTGGAGAGTCATTCTACCTAATAAGAAATACATTTAAGATTGATGTGGCTGAAAACCTTAAAAATCAGTCTATGTGAACAAGACATTTCAGAAAAAAAAAAATGAAATTCCCTGTTGAAAATGACTTACCTTTTTCTTCAAACACATGCATATTTCTCACTGGTTTTCTGCCAGTGTGCTATCTAGGAGCTTTATTGAGATAAACAGTTGTATACTTGTAAAAATTTTCTGTGAAAATATGTCTCTTAATATCACTGGAGAACACATTCATTGCTTCACAATTTGCTCCATGTCCTAAGAAGTGGTTTACTTTGTCAGCCATATGCAACACCTTTATTTCTGAAAACAGAAAGGTATTCCTATAACTCCTTTGGATTGGATGAGGAATTTTCCTCTCTGCAGCATCCATAGTACAAGTTTTTAGTTATGAGAATGTCTTGTGATATTTAATAGAAGGTGAAGAGGGGGTGGAAATGCAAACTACTTTTGTTATATGCAGCCTTCACTGGTATTTTTCATGCAAAAGAGTATTTGCAAGCAAAAAAAAAAATCATACATGAAAAATTTCTAACCTGGTAAGTGACAGGAGTTAGGAAAAAGCATTTCTTAAAAGAAAACTGACAATATTTTTTCCCAGACTCTTTTTACTGTTTGCATTACAATTTAAACATGAGTGGCCATGGTGTTATTGACTATAAAATACATAAAGTGTTAGATTTCTGTAGTTTATCTTATGGTTCAAATTCACAACTGTGCTATAGATTTTAAACTGCTCCTTAGATTTTCCAAATTACCTGTCCACTTTTCCCAGACTTTCTCCAAATTACTTGTCTAAGTTAAGATTTTATATGAGTTTTGTCTGTAATGGGAAACGTTAATTTTTCCTCTTTTTGTGAGGTAAACCTACTAATTTTGCCCTCTGTTCTATATTATATTGTCTTATTACTAACTCCCGAGCAATGAAGTATTTCCTGTTCCCCAGCTGCTGTCTCCACTTTTTATCACACTGTGCTGTTGGGGTAAATTATCTGAAACGAGCATTAACTTTCAAAAATTCTATGTGTGATGTAAAATATTTCTAACTCAAATATATGCCTTAAACATTTATCAGAAATGAAACGGTTTTGCTGTTCTTCTCCTAGCTTGCGATGATGAATGTACTGGACTCCTTCTTGATGACCTGGATCGACTAAACCAGATGATCATGAGTGTTAACCTGACTGGTCCACTGCCTGCTCCATATAAATTGTTGTATAGTTTTGAGAACACCACACAGGAATTAAAGGTATGTATGCACACATATACAAATGTTACATATTCACATAACCTAATAATCATGCTCCAGTATAACTCTCTGTGCAAAAAATGCAGCTATAAGTAGGTTCAGGGAAGTAGGTTTAGTTACTTCCAACTTCCTTTAGTTGGTAAGTGGTTATTAAAGTTACTTATTTCGAATTATTTTAATATGTAAATCATGCAGAAATAATTTGTTTACATATATGCAAGGATTATACTTGCACAGGAGAAGTAACACTTGATATAAATAAAATAGTGTTCATGCTTATTGTCCAGAAAGCAGCTATGCATTGTATTCAATCTATGGTTACCTACCACACTTACGGATTTTTCACTAAAATATGCAAAGCTGTCAAGATTCCTAAGGAAAGCACAATGGATGGATGTGACAAATGGGTAAATGATAAACAGGGGTTGCATCATGTAATGAAAAGGAAATGCTTCTTGTTCTTTTCTCTACAATATTTGGAAGCGTGTAGAACCATAAAATACAGACTTTTACTTTCCTTCCTCTTCTACAGCATTTGCTTTCACCTCAGCGAGCACCAGAAAGACTTCTTCAGTTAGCTCAGGAAAATCTGGATACACTGGTGACAGAAATGGATGAACTACTGACAAGAGTAAGTCTATGATCCCATTGGGGTCTATGGGTTCACTTAAAGCAGAATAATGACAGAATATGAATTAAACATGTAGGAATAGATGAATTATAAGATGCTTCTCGGTTCTCAATATTTGAAATGACATCAGGTTCTCTAAAAACACCTTTTTTGGACCAATTCACAGAGATAAATTTCCTGTAAAGCTTTATAATGTAAGAGGAAACTAATAAAGAGCTTCCAAGAATAAGCCTACTTGGAAAATCTGAGACTGAATGAAATAGAGGTCTTCATATCAACTGCAGGTTATATTTCAGGCTCAGTGGTAACTAATGTGCCTACCACACTGTTTCTCGCATGGCTGGAGTCTTTCTTAGATCAGCTGAGGCTTTTGGAAACTGGGCTGCCTGGTTCCCTTCTTTTTCTTCTGAATTTTAGTGTGATCTGTGGTATCTGTTGCATTAACAACATCATCTCATAGTATTCTCTTTTAAATCTGACTATCTCAAGATTGTTCTCAGTCTGTTTCCCTTTTTAAGACTGTCACACTACAAGTAGCCTGGTTTCACTAAGATGTGCTTGTTGTCCAGCCATCTCAAGCCCATTATAGGATTATTTTATTTTTTTTGTGGTATTATTTCCCATTAATATCTGTGGGCATTGGCGGGGTGTTTTTTTGGTGGTCTTTGTTTGTGAGTGTGTGTGTGTGTGTGTTTTTGTTGGTTTGTTTTTCCCAGGAACTGTAGAGGTAGTGGTAGCCTTGGCTGATTCATTTATTTTAAACAGCTTTTATTGGAAGATAGTGAAATTCTTCATTTAGCAAATAACTTGTACCCATGAAGAGTCTATGAATGAGTAATTAAAATGGGGACAGGAGAAGTCAAAGAAGAACTCAAATATTGCAGAGGGTGTGTACATTTATTTAAATATATACATTCTATTTCTAATTTATGAGGAAACCTGAGAACATTTTGGATTTCAGTTGATGTGCTATTTACTATTTATATTGAAATATTGAAACTTTTGAGGTAGACTTTTTTTTTTGTCAGTACAGTATTGTCTAAGAAAATAATATAAATTGTACCACCTAGTGGATAAAAAATAGGAAAATGAAACAAAGACAATAAAAACACATTTATCCCAAAGGCATTAATGTGATGGCCTAGCAAAAATAATGTTAATGACTAGGTTCTCCCTGGCAATGAAATAGCAACATAAGCAAAATATTGATTGCTGTGAGGTTGGTATATACACCTGAGAGAATTTACCTCAACCCCATGTAGCTTTAGCATACTTACAGAACCAAAAATCTCAAAGCAATTGGTTTAATTGTGTGTTGTATGCAGTTTTGAAAAATCTCTGCGAAACCTTGGATGGATAAGTAAGCAACTATAGTGAATGTATGCATTTGTATGCTCATGTGTTTGTGTACATATGCACTCCCACACTCATACATGCATATGAGTTTTTTTCACTTCTGCCTGATCTTTTATTTTTCTGTTGGGAATAACTATGATAGCTTTAAGTTTAGAAGTTGTGGGTTGTTTTTTTAAACTCATGAGAGCCCTACAAGCATAGAAAATTGTATTTCTATTATGATTTCTCAATCTTTTTCTTTTGCACAGTTGCTCTTTTTAATAGCCTTTTCCAACTATTCCCTTCCACACTCTCTGTCCAATACCACCAACCTCATATATTTCAATCCCTCCTGTAAGTTACCTAAGATAAGCTAGAAATTCTAAGTTTCTCTGAAGCAGTCTCGAAAGGAAAACTGTTGAAAATGTGATCTTAGGGAATTAGCCCGGTTATAACCACTTTCCTTCCTGCTGTTTGTGCAGTGAGTAAGTTGCCTTATGATCTCTAGTTTAACTAGTCCTACTGTCTTTCTATGTTTGTGAATAGGGTTAATGTTTCAAAAAGAAGAATGGAATATTGAAGTCTCATTCCTAAATGAAGACATAGTTCAAAACTACATAAGAAGTAATTAATGCACACAGTGGAACCATAGGTAGCAAAGTTTCTGCTCATATCTGACTTTCCGGCTTGACAAAGTGAAAGCAGTAGTGATAAGGATGAGGATTCTTGAGGAATCTTTTTCCATGAGCAAAAATGTCCACCAATTTTAAGGCAAAATGTAGAAACAGTAGTATTTACAAAACAACTTTTCAACCAGTCAAAAACTTTTCAAACAGCTGCATCTGTCAATGCAGCTCTCTTTTTTCTTTTTATTTCTTTCAGTGACAAATTGTACCACATCTTCGTTATATGACATACACACGATCCTCTTTCTCTTGAACTGGTTACAGTGTCATGCACTTGCATGCTGTTTCCTACATTTGTTACCTAAGATAGCCCTAAGATTTCTCATCTCTTGTCAGTTCACTATTTTTAATTAGAAACACCTCCTCCTTTCTATTTTCATACATTCAGAGAACCTACAAGAGAGTCAGGGATCCTCTTGATTGAAGAGTGACTTATTTTGATTTTTTAGTCATCCTCATTTCTTCCCTACCACTGGATTTGTCAAGTTCAGAAATGTGTGGAAGTAGTAGTAGAGGCAACCTAGTTTGCAACAATTGGATGCATATAGATGGTGAGCCAAGAGCTTCTATTTTTACAGTGTCATCTGAGTCATCCTTCTTTCTGTTGTCTGTACCCCACTAGTTACAGAAATGTATGTTGGGCTCCACTCCCACTGCCAGCTGCTAATGTTAGTATAATCTTTACATTAGATCAGGGCATCCTATAGAACCTCTATCATTAAATACACACTGTGAACTTCACAAGGGCAGGCTGGTCTCAGAGTCTTGCTTTATCCAATTTCTGTTGTGGAGATCTCCCTTATGCAAAGAGGTCTCATTTGCATCCAGACAGATTCATTCCAAATCCTTGTTCTGGGCTAGGTCTGCTGGACTCTCAGTCTTCTCCCAGAGTCTGTTACTTCTTTAATCTTAAACATTAGCAGCAGTTGAAGTCTGACTTTATGGAAATTACGAACAGTTGTAAACTGAATATATAGCAAATAAGTAGGATTTTATTAATAAATGGAAGGATTTAATTAGCCATGCAATGGCTAGGTACAGTGTGAAAGATGTTTGTGATTCAGTTTGGTTTATGGAGTTAAAGCTAGACCAGAAAATGAAGTGAAAGGTTATTTTTCAGCAAAGCAATTTATGGCAAAATACAGAAAGCATACAGTGGAGCAGGATGAGATTTAAGTACTAAAAAGAACTGTTACAGAGTGAAAATGGAAACTGTGTGATGACAGATTAATATGCATGAAAATATAGTGTATGCCACTCAGTCATAAATAGAGAGCTTAAAGTGGCCAATTGGAATTAACATGAATGCAAAAAAGTAATAAAAAATAAGAGAAGTCTATGCAAGTTTTTGATCACCGTTTGTAATAAAGGATATAGAAATATATAATATAATGAATTTGAATGTGAAAATTCTAAAAAAAAAAAAAAAAAAAAAAAAATTCAAGGCAAAGATTAAATGGACTATTGGGGAGGATAAGACAGTATATAATAAAATTGTTTTCAATTAAATGAAGAATTATGTCGGAAATGGAAAGCTAGGCTAGAGCAGTGGTACATCAAGGCTGTTCAGTATTTCTGCCTTTTTTTCTATTGCAGTTTCCTTTTACAACTCACTATGACAATATTTTAACACTGAATGCAGGCAGGTAGAAGGTTTTGTAAATCTTAGAGGAAGTAAGCATTAGCATGATTAAAGCTGCATAAATATGAAAAAAAAAAAAAGGGCAAAAATAAAACTAACTCCCCCGGTTTTGTATGGGTTCCTAATTCTTCTGATGTCATCTGTTTAATCATTTTCATATAAATTACTTGTGCAGTAGTGACTCTGAAGTAAACCAAAACAGTAAGCAACATGATCATGCCAAGAATTTCATTGGAGAAACCCAGCTGTCCTGACTTATCTTGAGGGCTTTCATGTAAAAGCTAATCAAGTAAAAATAATTGTTTAAAAAATGATGCTGTTTCTCTTTGACCATTTTATATATATATATATAAAATATAATTTATTTTACTTTTTGTAACCTAGAAAATGGTCTATATAGCTCAACTCAGTTTGCTTGGAATTATTGGCCTCCTAGCCATTTCCCAGGGATTTGAAAGGCCATAATGCTCTGTTTATAGTTGTATCTTGAGAGTACAGTTTGGACAGTCACAACCCAACCACTGGTTAAAGAGAGAAGGAGATGTTTTGTTTTATTTTGTTTCACAGTGCATCTTAACAAGCTTAGTTGCCTGAAATAGCTCATGTGTAATAAAAAATGGGTCAATTTTGCACATAGAGATCTTGAAGAACTAACTAGAAAGTATTAACGTTATTCCTTTCCTCAACATGTTTTTCAGGTATGAAGCAGATACCTTTATTCATGTTGCTTCATGCTGCTGTTATGAATCAATAAAATTATAAAGTCTTTAGTTGTACAAAGTGTACATGTTAGCAACCCAGTAAGTTATGAGCCAACAGCTTCAAACAATGGAGCTGAACAACTCTGTTTCACTTCTTTTCCTCTTTTGCTCTGTTTAACTAACATATGGATTTTAAATTCTCCTTGCTTGTTGGTATAGTCTGTCTCTTTGAGAACTCTTCAAGGGAAGAAAGAAAGAGGTCAAGATATCTGTCGCACTTTGTCAATAGTAAAGTTCATAACTGTGAAACTATGGAAAGGATCCCCTAAAGGATACATTTATGGGTTTTTTTAAGCACTTTCAGTGAAAAATTTCATCCTGTGTCTCTTTGTGTGCAGTGGCACATAACTAAAATCTCTAAGAACCTGAAGCCTTCTGATTTCCATGAAGAGGAGAAGGTAAAACAGTTTGTGCAACTGTACAGAACATGACATTTCCCATACATTTGATCAATAATCCATTGCTTTTTGCCCAAAGAAAGTTTTGTACGTAAATTCAAGTAAATTCCATTAGGGATTTTGCATGGTGAAGCCTCGTCCTGTTTATTAATTGAGCTTTTCCTGAATTTGGTTCACTAGGCTACCAAGGTGACAGCAGATGGTGAGCAAACAAGGCAGGATGCTGAGAGGACTAATGACAGAGCAAGATCTCTTGGACAGTTCATGAAAAGCATTCTCCAAGCTGCTGAAGGTATTGGAAAAAGCAAAATGTGCCAGTTGTTTCCTAAGAAAGTTGAATGATGGTGGGGAAGAGGGCCTGAGAGTCAGTGTGGAAGAGAGTTTAGCCATTGAAAAAAGTAGTCTGATTGAAACATTTCATTTAGAAACAAGCTTCCTATGAACACTGACTAGCAGGATATTGAGTACGTTCCTTCATTATTTTTTCAGATACTGGAAGAAAAACTATTATGAAGAAGTAACTAACAGGGCTTAGCTTTTGTTCATCTACACAGCAGTTACAAATATAGATATACAAATATACAAATATATAAATATACAAAAATACCTTCTTAACATTGCAGATGGAAATTATTGTCATAAATCAGTTGTTTCTGGAACTATATAGTTTAATATCTTATAGTGTGCTGTGGTAGAAAAATTCAGTCAGTTCTTGATTATGATACCATACATACATCTATATCCTTCACCCTTTTTGTCCACTTCTGGGTATCTGCTTCTAAATACAAGTTCTCTATCTGTGGGTGACTTTAAGTCCTCTTCCCTCCTTTTCTTTCCCAGATTTCCCAATCATTTATTCTTCTTCAGATTGCTAAATCTGAATGCTAAAAATGAAATTCTGAAGGTCTTCAAAAGTAATTTAAAATTTCATTTTCACTGTTTGCCCTTTAATTTTGTGAGCAATATCACAGTTATCTTCTGCTATTTTAAATGTTAATTGCAAATTCTTTCTTCTGAGGGGGCAAAAAGCAGAGGAATGCATTTCTTATACTGGATATAAAATCTTTTTCATTGTAATTGTTGTGCTTAAAAGAGAGCTACAATAAAAGTTTTGAGGAGACATATCTCTCATTTGTTACTGTTCACAGGATTAACCACCTTTTTTTCTTCACAGCAGATTGCAAATTGCGTTTGACTTGCTGATAGAGTTGACATGAAAGTTCTTCAGGCTTCTCTGTCCCTTTCATTTACTAACTCCCTCCACGCATGGTTTTTGCCCACTTGCAGCTGTAAATGAAGATGCTATAAGACTGAATGAAACGCTTGGAACCCCAGACAAGACCTTGGAGAAGAGTTTCCCAGAACTGCAGAGTGAGGCTGACAGAATGGTCACAGAAATGAGAAGTAAAAAGCTGAATATGCAAGAAAGAATAGCTCAGGATGAGTTCAAGTGAGTAGAGAGACCACTGTCTTCAGCCTCCCTGTGATAATATCTGACTCTTGTAACTGTCGTACAACATTCTAACCAAGTTTTCAAGCTGGGGCTTTCAGAAATATGAAGGAAAGCAGAGTCTAGCATTTCACATCTATTAATTGAGCACTTGCATTTTTTGAAATGATTATGTAGGTGGAAACCACTTCCTACCAAATTACATCTTTGCTCCACACATACCAGTAATGTTTATCATAAAATTCTAAGCAATTTTTTTTTCTTATGTTTAGCTTCTACTTTTCATCTGATGAAAGGTTTTAGTACCAAAGATCTTGGAGAAAAAAAAAAACATCTGGTGCCTTTGCATTTTCTTTGTTTTGTTTGTTTGTTTGAATGAAGACCAGTTGGTCTAATAAAATATTATCTGCTTGTAAATTTTGTCCACTAGCATGGGCATTCCAAGCAGTATAGAATCAAGTTTGTATTGCCTATCTTATACACTCAACATACTTCCAAAAATCCTACCAGTACAGTATTTCTGCTATACTTCTGATAGTCCAACTTTTTTTTCCTTGAGAAAGGGTATACTGAAAATGTATTCTTCACCAATGGCTTGTTGCTCCTTCTACTCTGCCCTGGTGAGGTCACATTTAGATGACTGTGTCCAGTTCTGGGGTCCCTAGTTAAAAAAAAGACAGGGGTCTCCTAGAAGGAGTCCAGCAGTGGGCCTGGAAAATCTCCTGTATGATGAAAGATGAATTAACCTGGGTCTGTTCAGCCTAAAAGTAAAAAGAAAAGAAGACTGAGAATGGATCTGATAAATGTTTATAAATATCTAAAGAGAAGTGGGCAGCAAATGGATGAGGCCAGGCTCTTCTCGGTGGTGTGTAGCAATTAGACAAGGACTAATGGCCTAAAATGTTTTCATAGGAACATCCACATTAACTTGCAGAACTTCTTGGTGTCAAGGATGATGGAGCACTGGAACCAGTTGCTTGGAGAGGTTGAGGGGTCTCCTACATATAGAGATATTCAAGACCTGTCTGAAAATCTACCTGTGAGACCTATTGTAGGGTACCTGCTTTAGCAGGGAGATTGGACTCGATAAACTCTTGAGGTGTCTTCCAGCCCCTGTGATTCTGTAATTCTTTGACTTGTATTTCATTAGACAGAGCAGAGAGTAAAATCCGTAAGAGGTCAAAATAGAAAGGTTAGCTTTACAGAACCAATGAGTTGTCCTGAGTTTGATTACTGGTTAGATAAGAAGTTTGTGCTGTACTACAAGGCAAGGTCATAAAAAGGAAATCTGTCTGTCTCATGTTGTATTAATGCAAATAAATGAAATGTGTAGGAAAATCTTACTTTACTATCAGATACTGACAATGTTAATTTACCTCCCTTCACCACCTCCCATCCCCGCCCCCCAGAAAAAAATCATTATTCAACTTCATTAAGCATGTGTTCTCATGAAAGTTACTGTGAGTTTTAAATCCCATTTCATTACATTTGGATTATTAGGTGTAAGAAATACAAATTCAGTACCTTTATGTTATGGTATATTGCAGGAATGCGGAAGATCTTTTGAACAAAGTGAAGAAATTATTTGGAGAGCCCAGTGAGAAAAACGAGGATCTCAAAAATGAAGTTTGGGACAAGCTAGCAAACTACCACACCAAAGTTGACGATGCTCGAGATCTGCTAAGAGATGCTATGAAAAAAATTAGAGAGGCTAATCATTTATCTGCAGTCAACCAAAATAACATGACCATGGTAGAGGTGAGCGCTGACAAGATGTATCGTTGATTAAGTTAATGTCTGATCAAACTCTGAAACTTTGCATATACACTTTGTAACTAAATCTTGAAACAAACAAACAAACAAAAATAGCAGTAGAACAAAATTGTTATTCAAATATAACTAAATCTGATGTAAATGTAAACAGATATATTCTTCAGAATCAGGAAACAATTGGCTTGTAAAAGGAGAATTACTTGACAGCTTTCTTTACCAAAGTGGTACTTACTGCTTATATAATTTGAGTGGAAGATGCTGTTGAATTTATTATTTTGGGGGAGGTTGAATTCATCTGAGTATGAGTATTCATGCAAGATCAAAATAGAGTTAAGTTAATATTTTTGCTACCATATATTTACTCACAGGAAGTTTTCTTTTTGATCTTCTCCAACCCCTAGGAAGAGTAGGCAGATATTACACAGTAATTAATCAAACTATCTTCCATAGTTTGTAGTTGCTATAAAAGATCACCCTCATAGCAGAGGTCTGCTTTTGATTTAATTTAAATTGCAAAGATTCAAAGAGCACATTATACTGTACATTAGCAAGCATTTAACTGAGATATTAAGTGCAGAGTCAACTTAATGAAGATAAATTTTTCCACTCTGTTTATATCATGATGAGCTTTCACCTCATGTGAAATTATGAGCTTAGAGTTCCAGAATCGCAGTTCTCCGGCTTGATTGAATTAAGGAAATACTGTGCTGTACATAAGTTAGATGTTCTCTGTTCTCTGCATTTTCTTCCCAAAGGTAAAAGGAGAAAGGCTGGATAAACTATCTCCTGCTGTATCAGTTTTTAAAATACTATCTGTATCACAGTATGAAAATGCCTGAAGGCATCCTCAGGAATCTTGTCCAAAAAAGTGGTTTTGAGAAGTTTTGTTTTGTTTTTGTTTTGCTTTAATTTTACCCCTGTTTTGACCAACAGGCCATTATAGTACTCTTTAGACTGCAATGACATGATCACTTGTGAGGCTAATCTGTGATACCTAAAGGATCTTACACAGGAAGTCACCAGTTGCTTAGTCAGAAAACCACCATTATTACACAATATGCAGTATTTCTACTATTTAGAAAATCAAGAATCCAAAGATTCTTTTAAACCATCGTCTATTATTTTTATATTCATTATTTAGTGAAAAAATAGTGAACATAAAGATCAAAGTAACAGAATACTTTGACAAATTTTGCCTGCATGACCTGTGTAGATAATTGTTAAAATGAGAAAGTTGTACATCTGAGTAAAGGTTAGGATTTCTAATTACTTTCTGATTCATCTTACCCTAGTGCTGCAGTCAGTAACCTCTATGATAGAACAACCAAAAATGTACTATGTGGGAGGGAGGGGATACAAAGCTGGGGACAGGAAGAGAAAGAAAGATATCTTACTTTAAACGTGCTCTATTGCTGTTACTGTCTTTGGTCGGGAAGATCAGAGAATTCCAGAAGTCTGACCTTTATGGAATGGTGACAAAATACACTCTATTGGTTTCAAATACTGGCATTACTTTCATCACTCACATTTTGATCTGTGTGAACACATCCTATAGAAAAAGAAGCAAGCTGTAGAAGATGGCAGGAAAGGTGTTGAGAAAAGTCTGCAGGAAGGGAATGAAATCCTTAATGAAGCCAACAACCTTACAAATGAAATCAACTTAGCTGTAGAGGTAGGTGTTTTATCATCTTTATTTGAGAATTAGTATAATCAGTTGCAATACAGTATTGTGCTGTTAGTATTAGAAACAGGGTATCTAATTCAAATAACTCCTTATTTTTCTTTTTTATTTATCAATGTTAAAATATTTTTGTTATTTTGAAGGAATTTCTATTACTTTATGACAGAATTTCAAACCCAGTATGTTGAAAAGATGAAGTTTGAGATTTAAATGATTACACAAAGAGCTAGCACATCATTTTTTGTTGCATCTTTTAAAAATATTGTATTGTGATTGTGGTACTGACTTTGTCTGTAGAATTGTAGATGCAGCAAACCTGTTCATTGTCTCACACTGTCTCTGTGATCTAGATGTAGATTTATCTGCACTAAGACTGTGTGTGCATATGAGAAATAATTTGTTGCCTGTGGCAACAATTTTGAATCTAGATAGATCAAAGAGATGAGTGGATTGTACTCTAATTTTACACAACGGTTTTGAAAGTCTTACCTCAAAAGTTTAATAATGGAGTTTGCAGCCTTACCTATATAGAGATATGACTGGTTCTAGAAATATTTCCATCTTGCACTGTAAGTTTTTATAATGAATGGAAAAAAGCCATGTGGCAAAATGGGAAGGAAAACAATTTAAGACATCTTACTAAGACAGAAATGGCAGATCTCCCAAAGCATAATTCTCAGTAAAGGTATTTTAATATTCAAAAACACATTTGAGTCAAACAAATTGTCATATAACATGAAACTTTTGTCACTGGCAAGTTATTACTGGGAGGATGGTTATGAGTTAGTATAACTATGTATACATTTATATTTAGGATATAAATCCAAAGTAGAGGTAGCAAATATTTAAACTTTGTAGTTTAATAATTGTAAAATAATAACTTGAGAGGCAAGAAGCTGTGCTATACTGTTTTGTTTATCTTCTGCTCTCCAGACCAACCCATCCTTTATTCTTTCCATTAGTTCCCCTCAAATGTTAATGCATCTGTAAATTATGATGGAATATCTTACAATGAAAATGTATAAAGGGCTACAGAATGATTGCATTCAGGTACTTAAAGGTCTTACTTATGTCATTTTATGTCAGTACGTGGAAAGTGTTGCAGATAAGATACAGTCAATGTCCGATCAGCTGAAAGATAAAATAGACGATTTATCACAAGAAATTCAAGACAAAATGCTTCCAGAAAAGGTATTACAAGCTGAGAACCATGCAGCACAGCTGAATGAATCATCTGCAGTACTGGATGGGTAAGGCAGCCATTTATTGGTTGGTGATGGTAAAATTATAAAGCAGGCTTGTAAGATCGCTTAACAGAAACTCAAGGGTATTCTTTTCAGACTTTGATATCTTGTCCTTCAAAAACGGGAGGTAAGAAAATTTTTTTTCTCTCTATTTGACATTCTCATTTCTATTTGGCCAAGCTCAAAGTGGAAAGGACTGTAAGAATGACACTGTATAACTCATCATGAATATAACTTCTTGGAAAGACTGGAAAGAGTAGTTTTCATTTATTGGAAGAGAGTGAGGGGTGTGTATTTGCGTTGTTGATTTTCTGCATTTAAGAAAGAAATCAATAAAAAGGATGTGTAATTTTGCACCTCTAAAATTTAACAAATATATTATGGATATTGTGTGTCCCAGACTTCTCCCCGGTGTAGTTCTACAAAAGCACTGTATGAATAGAAAGCTTTAGGTTTTATTTTTAAGATCATAGAACCATTTGAGTTGGTAGGGACACTTAAAGGTTATCTAGTCTAACTCCCCTGCAGCGACTGGGGACAACTACAGGTAGATCAGATTGGTGTCTAATTTATGTCCTATCATGCCTATCATGATAGACCCTGTTGTCCCCTTCTTTCTTATAGCCCCAATTATATACTGAAAGGCTGCTGCTAGTTCTCCACAGAGCCTTCCCTTTTCCAGACTGCAGAGCCCCAGCTGTCTCAGCCTCTCCTTGTAGGGAAGGTGTTCCAACCCTTGGGTCATTTTTGTGGATGTCTCTGGATATGCTCTAGCAGGTCCACATCTCTCCTGTACTAAGGACTCTGCATCCGAACACAGTACTCCAGGTGAAGCTTGCAGAGTAGAAGGGCAGGATCGCCTCTCTCACCCTGCTGGCCATGCTTCTTTTGATGCACTCCAGGATACAGTTGGCTTTTAGGGCAGAGAGGGCACATTGCTGGCTCATGTCTAGCATGCTTTCAGCCAGTACACCCATGTCCTTAGTAGCAGGGCTGTGCTCTATCTTTATATCCCCCAATCCTCCAGATCAACAATATGCTCTCTTTTTTTTTTTTTTTTTTTTTTTTTTTTTTTTTTTTTAAATTGTTGCTTACATCTTTTAAAGATACCTGAGACTTTAATATCCCAAAGACTTGTGAACAGGCACATTTTTTCTTGTCAGGCTCTGCAATCTTGAGAAAAAGGCACAATTATCTTCGTATACTGTGTAGTCACATCACTCTAGATAGCTTAATTTACATTAAGGAGTACATAAAATAATCATAGCTGACTAAAAAGGAATTAAAGGGTACTATTTCTAAAAGAAAGTGGCTTTTGTAAATGGTATACAAACTGTCTGATAATGACAAATGGCAGTGGTGCACCTCTGAACCTAAAGTAGATGACAAGTGCCATATCCAACTGCTGTAGTTGTAAATATCCAAATATACGGAAAGCTGGCAGTGAGGAACTAAGAAGTAGTGAAAACACCACAAAAAGTATTTTGCTGCTTTAATGAGATATTGATAGGATAAATTTTGAGCTACAGGTTTTTGACTTCTTAAATAGTCTTTTTTGGGGTGTATACTTGTGCTTCTTTCTTAACATAGGCCTTAGGGACCTCAGAGCAAAGTTTAAAGCACTTTAATACCCTTTGGGGGGGGGCAGGGAGTAGCATAGCTCTTTGTTCCTTACTGTGGTTTAGCAATACCATGTATACTTCCATACAATCTAGACATCATCTGCAGTTTCTCATTATACACAGTAAAGAATGAAGAATCAAAGACACTTAAAATTATCTTTAAAAACGAAATATTGAAACTTTACATTCTAGTGTGGTCATGGTCAGATTCATAGTCTCAGAGGAGAAAGAAATGACGATGCCTTTTGTCATCTCACATCAGGATAAAGCTTTTAGATCATGAACTGTAAAGCCATACTTTACAGGAATACTCAGTGTCTATCTATCTTAGGATTTCAAAAATGCATCTATCCTCACAACTGGCATTTGGGCATCTTTCAGATAATACTAAATTTGCTGAAAAATGCCACTTCATCTTATAAGAGAAATTGAGGGAGAGCTTTTTCTCTCAAATCACCCCCTAAGGCATGAAATAGCCTATTGATTGATGGTGAAGATGATGTGCTGGGAGTTAGAACATGGAACAGATCGTGAATTTAACCTAGGAAACAGATTGTTATTTTTTCTGTATACAAAGAAGTATTAGTATAGGGTTCTCCCTTATGCCTAATAGCCCGCTGATAAATAAATGTTATTGGTTTGTGGAAAACTCCATTTAGTTCCTTCCTAACCTGAAGGTTTTTGAAACATATTTCTAAGCAGTACTTTAGCTACTAGCTAGATAACTATTGTAGGTTGCCCATTTCTCTAACTCAGTATCACAAAAAACTTACTACAATCTAATAAGCTTCATCTGTATTTAAGGAGGGAGAAGGCTCTTCCAAGAATGATGCTGATGCAGTTCAATCATGTGGCAATCTGAAGGGAATCTGTTTCCCACTGTTAACTACATGTAAAGTCCAGGGAAAATACCCTCCATCCCCTTTGTTTTTCCTGTTGCATTTTATAGAAATAATGAAATATTAATTAAGGCACAGATTGGAGCCCAGCTACCTCAGTTTTTCAGAGAATATATGTATTATGAGATTAGAGAATGAATTTCTCTCTCTTCCACGCTGTCTCCATGACTAAGTATTTTCTATAGGCTGGAACACATCCAGGTGAAATAATACTTTCCTCCCTTACATTATCATACATCATACACTGTAATCTTTGATCTCACAGCACCTCCTTATCAAAAAACATTTTATGTCTTTCTACACAGATAAAATGTGAATTCTGCAAAACACATGACACCATAATTCCTGAAATTTCCAATGTAGCATTCCTCTCTAACACAGTGTCTTAGAAATATCCTTAACAAAGACTGATGGGTTTGAAAAAGTAGGGTGCTGTATTCTCTTGAGCTCTGATAGTAGATTTAATTGTTTGTTTACTTTTTCTGTCCCAACAGAATCCTTGCTGAAGCCAAAAACATTTCTTTCAATGCCACACTTGCTTTCAATGCTTATACCAACATCAAGGATAACATAGATGAAGCTGAAAAAGTTGCCAAGGAAGCCAAGGTTCTTGCAAATGAAGCTATGAAAGCGGTAAGAAAACAAAGTAAACTGGGAAAGGAGACTTAAATTTTCAGTGGAACTATCCTGAACATCTTCCCAGTTATGTATTTTACCATCTTTGAGAGACTGGAGCCACCACCACAGATTCTTGTATTGACAACAGAACAAAATGCCCATGCCAGAGCTTCGTGTTCTTTAACTGTATCTCAATTTATCCATGCATACTGTACTTTACTCTTTTTTTTTCTTTTTCTTTTTGTTGTCCTTCCTCCATCAGTCCTTTCAGTCTCTGCCTAAGGATCAAGCCAACAGCTTCTATGAGAAGGCTTTGAATGAACAGTTAGTTCTTATGATACTTGATAAGGCCAGTTTATAATTATCAACAGTTTACTGGGCAACTTGGCCTGGTTTCATGACTAATGGGGCATGGGGACCAATGGACCCATGCCCAGGGAAAGGGGTAAAGGGACAAAGGCAGGAAGATTGGAGATGGGCTTAGAAGCAAAACAGTGGCAATGTTTGGAGGAGGAGAGTTGGCAAACCCTGTATTTGATACAGGAATGTGTAGGTGAACAAAAATAAATTGCAGTAACAGCACTTGCACATGCATAAAAGTATCTTGCAGAGAGCTATTTCAGACAAATGGATAGCAAGAATATAAAAAGCACTAACATGCTGGAAAGGTCCATATTTAGGAGAGGGATAAAGCAAACTATTTGTTGCGCAAAAATTCATATATATTTTTAGACAGTTTCTGTTGTCAAATAGTATTTCAGATAACATTAATTACTATATTTCTGTCTTGAAAGGAAAAAGTGTCACTTTACACATTAGTATGTACAAGTTCTCTGAAAAACAGTTATTTGTTTTGCTGGAACTGCTAATTATGCTGCAGAAGTAAATAAGAACCTTTGGATTTTTATGTTATTTTATTTTAAATGCATTAGAATTTAATGCGGATAGCTCTCCTTTGTTCCCTTTGTGACTCACAGGGAGTAAGGCAAGGAGCTGTAGTAAGGATCAATTAAAGAAAAAAGGCACATACAGCAGTTGAGAAACAAAGCAAGCAATTACAGTGTGACTACAGTAGTGTTTATGTCAGATGGAGAACTGGCTGATGGTACCATGGAGAGGAAGTGGATAGATAATTTGAAAGGGTTGGTGGTGGAGAGATGGGCAGTATGATGCAAGTGAGTAGCAATAAAAGGCACTAAGATATAGTTCAGGAGGGATTCTAAGCATCTCCTCTCTATTAAGAAACCCGTTCTTATTATGTGCTCTCTATGTGCAACAGGAGTTGATTAAGAGGAAAATGGAGAGAGCTACAGCCTTTTAAATGTAAACATAGTGATAATCCATGGCTTATCATCACACTGGTGCACAGTATGGTAAAGTTTCCTCATTATTTGGTAAATAACAATGGGATAATAATAGGGTTTGGGGCTAAATTTAACTGATATTTGTTAGCTTAACTGCTAAAATTAGTAAGTCAGTCTCTCTCTTTTTGAGGGCCCCAAGGAACTTCAGTCTGAGCTTCAGCAGGAAGAGTGCCTCATTGCTGACTGGAGCACTGTAGTTTTAGCACTCTCCTAGAAGATAGTGTTTGTAAATTTGAGCCAACTCAAACAGCAGACTCTAAAAACTCTGCTCCTTCTGGAGTAGATGGTCTTTGGGCCCTGGTGTAGAAGGCAGAGATAATCATCCCTCCTAGTGAAACTGGAGCCATGTTCTCTTTGTAATGAAACCAACTGTGGATGTCTGTCTTCTGTAAAGGACTCTGATCTCCAGAAGCCAGCAGATGCATCACTGAGCCCAACCTTTCACAGTAAATGATAGTGTTGGGTTGATGTAGGGAAGGTTTCCCAATAGCAGCAAACTGGTTCATAAACTAGCAGTGGTCAGTACTGAGCTGAGCTTTAGAGTCTACCCTGCAAGTTACTGGAATGATTAATCTATGCAAACTTCAGAGGTATCTCTGAATTTGGAGTTATTTTTGTTTTTAATAGCGAAGATTAGTTTGATTTTAAATTAAGCTAATGTTGCTTAAAGCACGAACAAAGTGATGCTTCAAATCCATCGTGATTACAGAAAGCCTGATAAATGACTGGGGAAAAAAATGTATTAAAAATATGATAGAAAAATTTCTCTTAAGCTTTTTATGATGGATTTGCTCTTCCCTTTAAAAGAAAAATAAATTTATCACAGATGAGAAACCTCAAGCATTTGGGGCTGCCTCAGTATCCTGTGACTTAGTCAAGACAGTAACTGACTGAGGAGTGGAGTCATGTTAACTGATCCTGCTTCTGTATTATAGATCAAAATCATAATTTTAAAATGCGTCTTGAAAAATTATTTTTATTTCATAGGCTTTTTAGAATAGTAACTGGTACTACAGGTGACATGGTAGGTTATAATGTTCTACTTCCTTCTTTTTTCTGTCTCCCTTCGTAGTGGGACTCTAGCAGTTGTGTTGGGTCCCTATGCTTCCTTGCATGTTAACAACATAAAGCAGCCTATCAGTCCTCCTCAAGACAGGAGGATTACATATATACATAGAACTACACCTACACTTCTGTCAGTGACCAACATAATACCTACTTCATGCTTACATCTTCTCATGAAATGTCAGGTAAAAAGGAGAATACCTTTGTACCAAGGCTTCATTAGTTTTCTGTCTGTGTTCAGAACATGTCCAGCATGTACTGGTGGGGGAGTCTTCATAGGATGCTGTTACCACAGCTAAACAAACTTGCAGCCTGTAATCTTCTTCCTGATAATGTGCTAACTTTCTGCTGAAATCTGTTTCTAATTGCCAGCTTGGACTCAGTTATTGTCCCTGATTTGATGAACTTGCTTTTGCATTGCAAATCTGGCCTTCCAGCTTCTTTCTATTGAAATGAAACTTCTTTATCATCCTGTCAACCCTAACAGCCTGTTTTGTTTTTTTTTTTATAATAACAACAATCATTGTTTTGAAATCCATTCTCACGTCGACCCAAGTTCTGATTCTAACAGGAAAATTACAGTAGTATTGTCTGATTTGTCAGGTGCATCTGCCATGAAATCTGGCCAGGCATTCTTTCTTCAAGAGCAATCTTTTACTTAACTGGTTGGTCTTTTGTAGCTGAGAATTTTGCTCTATTAAGTATTGATATTGTGGTCTTCGTATCTGTCATTGTTTCCATGGAAATAAATAGGAAACATTAATTTTGGAGTGACCTATGTGTTATCAGTGCTACTTATATTAGGTAATAAAGACAAAATTTATAAACAACTAGTTTTGTTGATCTTTCAAATATAAAACCTTTGTTGATGTGGGGAGGAATTTGCATACACAGCCTAATAGTTCAAGTGAGCTCAGCAGTAACAAGGTCCAGGTTTAATAAAATCACTCATCACATGTTGAAACTTGAGCCTAAATTTACATCCCTTATGACTACAAAAAATCTGTAATAGCTGTATCCCATTGACATAAGGCAACTTATGCCCTGAGATGTTCCTTTAAAAGAAATCTAAATTTTGAGATCATTTAAAGCATTCTTTAAGATTTTTTGGAAGAAAGAGATACAGGCAGCATTTCCAATATATGTTCCTTAAAATATCATTGAAAAACAACAATTCAGCAGTTACAAAAATATCACCTCTTGTTCATTACATAAATAATGAATAGTATTAATAACTATGTCATTTAATTGACACACAGTTCATTTTTGAGTATATGTTTCTGCTCCTAAAAATGAAGAATAGCTGCTTCTTAATTACATACTTGTAACAAGGCTGACCGATGACTAATATAGAAAGTTACCTGCCTGTCGAGAGTATTCTCAATGAAATGGATTCAGTATGATATGCAACTTGAGTTCATTCTTACAAACTGATAAGTAACCGGATCAGCACCTAGAGCATTTCCTACTGACTGAAAATGCTAATCTAATTTAGAAAAATCATGTGACCAATTGATCAATCTCAGCACTGCAGAGAGATTTCAAAAGACTTTTTTTAATGACATGATAGTAGGATGGATATTCAGTAATAAAACTATTTCATATTAACTGTAGTTTTCCCCTATTTTTAAACTCTATTTGTTTCATTGCATCTTCAATTTACTGACCTTGCAATTACAAGTCTTGACTTTATCTCTGTTTTCTGTATTAGAATTTAGATCATCAGATTCAGCCTGCCTTCTAAAAGTATTGTAGCTGCTCCTGGGAAGAAATATTGTACCTGGAGAAAGAAAGTCTTGTTTATGTTGAAAGATTTTTGCTTGTTTGTTTTTGAAAAAGTTCTGTTTCTATGGACAGATCTCTTTCCATAATGATATAATCATTTTCTTTTCTTATTAAAGTCATGGCTGGTATTCCAAAGGAGAACTGGCTTCCTGTAAAAACAAAGGAAATAGAGAAAAAAACATTTTTTAGTCCTGTGAAAACCAATTTAACAATGATATATGGTTAAGAGCACAATTATGTTCATTTAAAATTGAGATGATTGTTCACTTAGATCATTTTCATACATCTTTAATGTCTTCAGGCTTTCTCCTATAACACTGTTTGTTTCTCTGCAGACATCTGGTCCTCAAGGATCACTGAAGGATGATGCCAAGAGCTCTCTTCAGAAAAGTTTCAAGGTCTTTAATGATGCCACAGTGCTAGAAAATGATGTTAAAGGTATGTACACTATGTAGCATGCAGGTTCGTTAAATGGAAGAAAAAATATTGTGAGGCTCCTTTGTTACCATTGTGAATAAGCCAAGTCAGTAGAAAAAAGTATATTTCATTTTCTATTTTAAAGATTGAACCAAGTATCAACTGAAAAGAAAGATTATATTCCACATCCATAATGCCTGGGACAAGCATCCCAGGCAGTTATATTGAGATGTGTCCATTTCTGGGATAAGAAGGCTAAGATTAGATCTTAGTCTTTTCTTGATGACTACATTAAGGGTTGAGAGTAAATGGAAATGAGAGAGGAAGGGGACAACAGGTTCTGATTTAGAAAATGCTCTACCAGAAAAATAGCGCAAAAAACAACCCAATACTGTATTTTTGTTCTTGTTAATACAAGAGGGAGGCAGTTTGGTGACAAATATGCTATGGGAGGTAAGTATATTGCTAAGTATCTTCTTCAAAAATAAAACTAAAAACACATAACCAAAGAAAAATTATGATTTCTTGCCTGCACAAAAAAGTATTTATTTGTTCCTGAAGTGTTAATATGTGGGTGGGTGCAGCTCAAATGATAACATTTGTGGAATCCAAACCAAATTCTTTGTTATGCAGGCAAGTAAAGCGTTCATTTTTCTGCAATTACTGCAGAAACTTGTACTTGATATCTTCCACTGGAAAAACAAAACAAACAAACAAACAAAAAAAGCATAGTTTTTTGAATGTTGCTGCTTGGTGAGATGTAACAACTGGTAGATAATTCAGATTAGACTGTTTATAATGATTTGAGTAGTTTCTCCTCAATAAATGAAAGCCCTGTTGTTGAATGCCATAGTGTGCAAAAGTAGGGTACAATGTACTACATGCTGTGTAACAGTAGAAAAGGCAAATATCACAGAGAAATGTAAGAACATAACCAAAACTTATGAAACATTCTTTCCAGAGTGTAAGGGTTACTAATGCTTTAGCAAAATTACTGTCTTCAGTCCTGGGTACTGAATTTCTGGAAGGTTCTGAGCCTATGATTTCAGTGTTCATTTGAGCTGTTGTGCAATCTTGCAAGCAAAAACAATTTATTGCTTGTATCTTCATCCGGACAGATTGTTTTATAGGCCTTCTTAGAAAATACTTATTGCAGCGTTAATGAAGCATCTGTTTACCGGTACTCAACATTTCTTTCTCCACAGCAGTTTTATAAAGGAGCTGAAAAATATTTCATTTCAACTAAGGGGAAATAAGTATGATACAATTATCCACTTTGAAATGGACCAGCATTCTGAGTTTCACATGCGTACCTTTGTTAAAAATGTGTAATATTATTGCTTTGGTCTCTTGGTTTTACATATACAGAAAACACAGTGTTTGTGCCAATGATATTTTAAAGTCTTTGAGGGAGACCAGTTAGATGAGTCTTCCATACAGCTATTTTTGAAGGTCATTCATCCAAGTATGGACTAATTTTCCTATTAGTCTAGATAGAATATGTTCAAGTTTGTAACTGGGTGCTTTATTCCGAATTGGTATTCTATAATCATCTCCTATTTATACTGTTATTTTAGTATATGTATTGAAAAGATGTTTCCAGTCAATTTAACGTTACAAAAATCTTTTCATACTGTGTACACTATACTTTAGTTTGATACAGTTGGCTGAAGCTATTGTGCTACTACAGGGTTAATCTGGAATTAATTGCAGATAAAGATATAGTACTTATTCACTTAGGTAGGAAAACAGATCCTGGGCATGAAAGAAATTTAAAAAAAAAAAAAAAAAAGGTGGGAGGAAAACAACTATGACATAAAACTTCTTGCTCATCACAGGGTTTGAAAAATTAAGCTAAAATTAAGTTTGTTTGCTTCATGCATCAGATCTAGAAAAATAAACCACATATGGTAAACACTTGAGGTTGATATTTTAGCTGTCTGTCACAGAGATGATGCCTTAAGCTTTCACGTGATACTGCAGCAGGTAAAAATAATTTTTATTAGAGACAAGATAGATTTTTATAATGGAGCCTAGTTTTTGAGATTTTAGAATGTATGATTTTCACTGGAATATCCATTACAAAAATGACACAGCTTAAAAAATGAGATCCATATAACACATACTCATCATTCAGTTATTACTTCACTTTCATTAATTTCTGGCAGCTCTAGGGTGTCACCTAATGTTTAGTAAGGTCATAAGACAAAATTATTAATAATGTCAATTGTGCTTCTATATCATATACAGTTTGAAAGTTAAAAACACTATTTTATTTTAGTAGCTCTAAGGAGAAAATAACTGTCTATGTTTACAAGTAAATATTGAGTCTATTTTTAGATTGCTCTTTATTGTGACATTTCTGCCAGATTCAGTACTAATTTAAGGCCAGCACGTTTTTGTAAATATGTCTCAGAAAATCATAAAATATTATGGGAGGCCAGCAGACAATCTAAGTAACATTGCAGAAGTGGAAAGTGTAGAGATGTTGCTCATGCCCCTTGCTGGACCATGCACCAACTTGCCGTAGCTGGTGTATTGGACACAAAAAAAGCAGTACTGCCTCTTTGCACCACAGAGTGTAGTCCATAGCTTTCTGTGCTCCATGGATGGTTACATCAGAGTAATCTGTGCTCTTTCAAGTCTGTTCTCAAGGATGAAATAAAAATGTCTGTACTTGGATATATATCAATACTGTGTGCTCACAGGTCTGTCCAATTTAACCCTGAAAAACAAACAAACAAACTCAATAAGACAGTACTTCAGAGATTTGGGGGGAAAAAAATGATGTTATTACTCCATTTTACTTCAGTGAGCATTTCAGTTGGTATCTATTTCAGGTTTCTAAAGTGATCTATAAGCATTCTAAAGGTTCATATAGCAATCCTAATGTAACTAGGAAGCAGTACTTATCGTGCAAGCATTAGATCTTCTGTGCTCTTGCCTCATACTGAAGGTTAATGAGATGCAGTTTTCCTAATGTTCTCTGATACACTTTAGATTTAATTTGCTCCACATGCACAAACATTCTGAACTTTCAATGTATGCCTTTTTGCAACCAATAAAACATGTCCACACTCCACATCTTCAACCACACAGACATACATAAAGATAAAATGAAAAATCAGCTTGTTTTTCCCACCCTACTTTTTCTCCAAAGTGATGAAGTTAGTAGTATTATGAACATAATCTCTCTGTATGTCTTGATGTGTTCAGGATAGAAAGTGAGATTTGAGTGTAAAACTCACAGGAAAAGATGCATTTTCCTGTACTTCTTACAAAGCCACCCTGTTCAGGGTCTCTACTGAAAGTGAATAATGGGTGATGGACACTCTGTAATGATCTGGTAGACAGAAATTATCATTAGCTTAAAATTTCTTTGCCTGAACTACAGGTAGTACATTAGTTAAAGTAATAAAAATCTCAAGTAATGTACATTCCAGAAATCCAGCCTCAGCTATGACAGAGGTGGGAGTGTTTTCTTGCTGTTATGACATTCCCCTGTTTTGTGGTCAATTACACTAGGTATAAAACAGCTGTTAATCATGAAAATGCTTTATATTACTACCAAAAACTGCTGAATTAGACCTTAGAAAGCAAAGCTTCGGACAGAAGCTATTAAAAAGGAGATTTAATCATTCCATTCTCTGTGGGGGTGGAAGTTAGAAGGAATAACCCTGGTGGAAGAAGGAAAATCTGTATCTACTGCACTGGCTAAGGAGTTTTGAAAATTTGGCTACAAATGAGTGAATGCTACTGCCTGTCAGCTTCATTCTCTCTGTGCCTTGGGGGATTTTTAGTTTGCCAGGAGCAATTTTTCTTCCTTATAGTTTTGAATTTACTGTTTTAAAAATATACTTGCCCAGTGCAGATTGGAGGCGATGAATAGGCTTTGTCAAAACTGATCAATGAGAAGTAAAAATAAGATATAAAAACACCTCTTCAGCTGGAGACTGTGTCAGGTGGCTACTGAAATTCAACTCGTGTCATTTCTTTTGCTTAAGAATTGACAAGTTGAGGGATGTTGTTTTGTCTGATAGCAAGTGAATATTTTTAGCCAAAACATTTTCCAGCTGATGGGCACAGCTATATGCCTTGTTTGTATATTTTCCTCTGCTTTGGATTTTTGCTGGCCTAGCATATTGCATCCAGGAAATTATTGCCTAATATTTGTAAAAAATATTCAATATTATATTCATGCACAAGCTGATACTGTAATGTCTTTTTAAAAAGTTAAGCATTATTAGCCATATTTCTCTAATTAAATCCTTTTCCCTTGTTAATTTGTAAATCTTGTTTCTTTTCAGGTTAAAAATTTAGCTTGTCACTCCTCATCCTCCTGATTGGATGAGACTGACTGTTTTGCAAGAACCAAAACAAACATAATAGAAAGGGATGTGCGTAACTGGCAGTTAATTTGTGCAGTATCCAATCAGTAGAAACAGCTGTGTGTGTAGCTCCTCAAGAGATTTCGACCTTTATTTTGTTTTGGGGAGCACACAGTGGGCACCATGGCCTTATGATACCTTCTTAGACAGTCTCATGGAAAAATGTTTGGTCCTGCTCTCAGAAGATTCCTACTTCCACTCACATTGCAGTGGTGATACACCATCAGTAATTAACTCATGCCACATATGCATGTGCTTTGTGGAGATTTGCAAAAACTTGTCTCTTGTAAAAACAAATCACAAACAATAAGAAATTAAGTTTCTTAATAAAATATATGAGTGTAAGGATTTTTTTTTATTTTATTTTATTGACTCAGAAGGAAAAGGAATAATAATTGTTCTATAATGCAATGCTTAATCATGGAAATATTACCAGCAATTTAAAATCTTTGCTTATGTTAACCAAGCCAGAAAATGTAAAGGTCCATACCTGCAAAGTGAGACAGGATCTTCCTTAAACTTTCATGTCTGGTTTTAGTGATTCATGGATAGTTTTGTTGATTTGAAACAAAAAAATCCTTGTACATTGATTGGCATCTTGTGCCATCTTTGTGCAGAGCTAATCAAGTGGAAACAGGAATGAGACATATTTCTCAAGATATTTCTCAACCAACACTTTAATGTGAGTTGACAGTGCCTGGCATCTTTCAGTTCAGACCCACTAACCTTCTCCAAGTCAGATCAGCTCTGCATTTTGCAAAAATTTAAATTGTTGTTGTTCATATTTTATTTATGTGATTAATTTGAGGGTCTCGGGACTTCAAATTACAGATCTGGCATTCTTCATTAATGCTAATAACAAAAGGATGGGGAAAACCTGAAGTGAAGTTAGTTTAGCTTGTAATTAATAGTCAAAATTAGATCAAAGAGGCTGTCTGGGTTACAGTAGGGAAATCTACTTAAAAGTATAGTTTCATGTTTTGATCACTGCGCAGAGTAAACAATTTCTATGAAAAGCTCCCTCAAGGCACTTATTTATCTCTTCATTATTTTAATATAAAAACAACAACAACAACAAACAGTACATTTGAAGAATTAAAAAATATTAAACGTTACATTTCAGTATTCAGGAGTTCTAGGAAAAAATTACTTAGTAAAATCCATAAAAATTATTGTTATGGTTTCAAAGCTGAAAACAGAAGTGGGGAAGCATGATTCTGCAAATGTATAACTCAGAGATAATTAATGTTCAATCTGGCAGAGTAAGGAGGAGAAAAAGAGCTTATTTATATTAATTTAATGCAACAAAGTTACTATACCACCACTTGAAATTAATCAGACATGTCAGGAATGTTAACACACTTTATAAACACTAGCATTACAAAAAGCCACCAGAGACACCATAAAAATATCAGGCACCATGATTTCAAAATTGAATGCAGGAAGTTAAAACAGTTTTGTCAGTATTATTAGTTAATGACAAATGAACTCTGATAAAGTCTCAGATCACTTAAAAGCAGAATCTTATGTGTTCATCCTAGTTTAACATCACATGTAACTACTCCTAAGAGTAGTTTCATTCATCTGCAGAGACAAAAATGACTGCTTAGAAATATTTTTGAGGAGGAGGATAATCTCACAATTTATGGAAGATTCTTCCCAACTTTATTCTGTGGTTAACAGTGCTTTTCATACTTGACACCAATGTCCTATTAGTCTGCTGCAGCATGTTGCAAGAATTAAGACCTGCCTCTAGGCACACCTGAACTGTTGCTCTAATTTAAATGAGGCAAAAAGATCTCTACCTGAATGGCATTTCAAAGGATCTAGCAACAAAAACATGATTCTCATTTGCATTCCATTTACAATTTCTGTCTTGGAAATAGCCTTGGAAGATTTAGTTAATGATTTCTTGAAGGTAATGTGCATTTTGTTTGATTTTTCTAATTTCAAATTGCTCTTTGCACATCTATTTTTAAGAAACCTTTCTCTTTTAGAATCCATGAATTCCACAATCCTATTTTTAACCCATTATTCTGTTTATTCTCTCACAAAAGGTTACAGCTCTGATGCTGTTGGAGATCTAATACGTCTAATTTTTGTTCCTTATTCAAAAGTAATACTTTCTGTTTTTCACAAGTATGTGTCCTATTCACTGAGAAATTTCTTCTCCAGTATGTTTTCCTATTCCAGGACGTACTTCGATATGTATCCAGAAACCATGTGTTTATTTTCAATAACCTGTCATATATCTGATGGTCACTGTCATACTTTGTGTCTTAAACTACTTTTATACAAATTATTCTCCTCCTTTTGCTATCAAGCACCATGATGTTGAATTAGTTTCCCAACAAGGCATGCCTTTAAGTTAATAAATAACCACCTGTCAGTTCTAAAGAGCTCCATACCAATATAAAGAAATGTTGAAAAATGCTCCCTAACATAGTTGTTTAAGCATTAAGCATTTTCTGTGCCAAACTTAACATTATAATTTTGAAATAATGTCTATTTAAATAGCAGTAAAGCTTAGAATCTCAATTTTGAGAGTTTGTAAAATTATTGCTAATGCTGAATACTTTTCCAAAAATCCCTCCATAATTTTTATTTAAAGCTATTGATGAAGATAAATATATGTATTTATTTCATAATAATGTGTTGTTAGTGTAGTCTTCTCATATTAATGATGGGGCGATATGATGTGTTTTCTTCAAATATTGCATCAACATTGGTTATCTTTCAGAAGATTCTTGAGAGCTGTGCCTTGGTCATTCTGAGTGGAGCAGTAAGCTGACATGATCAGTCTTACTTCTTTCCATACAATGGTCAAATCATTTGTCCCGGGTAACATCTTTAAGATGAAAATTTGAGTTTGGTTGGAGACAGGAATCAAAGCTATGACTAAACTTCACATTTGAATCTTCCAGTGGAGTCTGAGTAAACTATTCCATCTATGATTGCCTTTTTTTTTTTAAATTACCTCTGTAAACCTTGGGAAATCCTCTGATAAACAGAACGGTAACATAAACTAAAACATTTAGATATTATGGAAGCAGAAATCTTAAGCTGAAAACATTATCGCTGATACCTACAAGTGGATTTACTGGACTTATTTACGCTATTTAATATCTTAATGTTAAACGACTTGCAAATTATTGTTATTATAGAACAGGAGGATAACCTGGACAGCATGCAGAACAGACTGAAAGAAGCTGATGAGAAGAATTCTATTCTCCTGAAAACTTTGAATGAAACCTTTGGGAAGCTCTCAGCCATTCCTAATGGTAAGCCTGAAAGGTACCGCAAAGCTTGACTTATCCCTGCCCTGTTTCATCATTTTCTATCACCTAACATCTATCTGATTTTTATCTGGTCCATGTCACGCACACTTTGACCATGGGCTGCTGTACTAAGATACAGATAAGCTATGTTAGAAAGAATTGGCCTGAAAACAGGTATCTTTAACTTTGTATTTTGGCACAGTAAAAAGAATCGCATTTCTATAATTTGTAAAAGATTGGTTTCAGATTGAATAAGGATTTCAGGAATTATGATACATCCCGAGGCAGACTTTTCTTTAAACATGAAAAGCATATTTATGAAACTTATGTAAAATGAAGCATGGTTCTTATGATAACCTAAGAAAAGTAAACACCTTCTGGCTTTGCAGAAAAGATCAGAATGGAATCTGCTCTTTTTGTCTTACCTTTCTAGCACATTCTCATTGATTTGTGCTGCAGTATCATTTTAATATCAGTTTGGCATAGTGTGTCTTAGAACTGGAGCAGGCTATCCTCAATATAACCTAAAGTACTAAGCATACTTACAGTTTTATCTACCACCTCTGGGGAAAATAAAAATAATAACAAAAATGTGTTATATCAATTAAAATCCTAAAATGCTGGAATGTTAGCTACTTAGTGTTGAGATGTGAGATAAAATGTATTTTTCTTATAATAGATGGAATGGTTTGTTTAGTTTTTTATAGAAAACAAGGAAGTTTTATCAGCCATTTGATACAACTATTATCTCTAAGAAGCCCTGCATTATAATTAACTGAAGATGTGCCTTAAGAAAAGTCTCTGAAGAAAGTCGATATTCTTTCTGATCTGTGCAGATCTGGGAGGTCCAGACTACAAGTAAAAACTTGGTGTGAGAAGTGATTCATCGTGCACATTGTTGTATTCAAGATTACAGATAACTGAAATGTTTTGTTTTAGATGTAGCACTCCTTGAAATCAGGTGTTCACAAGAATTTGCTTTAATATGTCATATCTTATGCCACTTTCTGGGTTCTGACCGCAGGTATTAACATGACTGCTTCTCTTCTTGTGCACAGATAGATGTCTGAGTCAAATAAAATGGACCTCAGAGGCCAGTGAGCCTTTGGAGACAGAATACTGAGTATGAAACATGTAAAAGATACATGAAATATGCAGCCATTAGCAATGTAATAAGCTCTTGTCAGTTTAGAGTTACAGGGTGCTTGCTCTTGGGACAAGGACACTCTCATATGCAAGTAGATATGTCACAAGTGTGAAATTCAGATAAAATAAATTACTTGAATGAGAAAATACAGTAAATTAGTAATCCAATAAGGAAATAACTAATGGGGACAGGAGAGAAAATGACCCTGTCATTTATTTTGTTCTTCAAGGTTTCACTGAAACAGAGTGCAGCTTAAGCTAATAATTCTTGTTTCTATGCTATAGAAATAGCCAAATAAAGTAACCAAATTAAAATGAACAAACAAAAAATGAGATAGAGGGGTAGATCATCTTTAGGACAAAGAGCTACACATAGAAATATTGATAGAAAATAAATATAATTGGTGTGATAAGTAGAGGGAAGTAACAAGGTAATTCCATTTTCCATTCTGCCAGAAAGGGGTGCAACCTGTAATAATGAACTCAAAAAGAGATAGTTTGATAAGATGAAAAAAGAGAGTGTAAAAAGGCAATCAGAGAGCTCTTCTTTCACTTCTCAGTATTGGTGATGTTAACGAGTAAAGGATCTGTTGTGTTTTCAAGCTGCTACTGTATTTTGGGGCGTTTTCAAAGACAAACTTTCAGAAATAAGAGTGGAATAGCTTGGAGCAGATGTATAATATGCTTTTGCTCAACAAAATAAAAGGGGTTCAGAACAAACCTTCCAATTCTCTACAACCTTAGGAAGCATTGTCTTTTCTCTGGGCCAAGGCTTGATGGCATTGTACTTTCCACAGAATATAAAGAACACAACTGTTTGGAAATTTACACTCTTGATCCCCTGAAATTGAGATAATGTCTGTGTTTTCTCGTGTCTTCGTACAGTCAGAAGCATGGAGTCATCTTCAAGCACAGCTTCATATAAACACTCTATCAACCATCTCTTAGCCAGAACTGGGAAAAAAACCACATCCTCCTTTGCTTTCCCAATACTGCAGTACAGTCTGTTAACTGCACTGACTACAACATGGACCTGCAGTCAGTATAAGTGGCACTGTTGCTGTGTGGTCACTTCAGAGTTGTTGAAACTTCAGATGTGCACTCCTAAGTGTTCTTATAACTGAGGGACACAAGGACATATTGGACACCACAATGAGAAAGCAATTCCAAGAGCAATTTCATAGTTTTGCAGGAAGCAGATACCAAAGAATATTCCTGCAAGTACCAAAACTTCACTGTGGGGTGTTTTCTTCTCTTCAGGAGTATTTGTAGTCTCAAAAAATAGAGGATCAGATTCTGTAATCCAGACATACAATTAATAATATCTTACTACATGTGAAGTAGGAGATCCTAAATATTACAGAACTACACAACACAATTTAAGATGGTTGAATTTTAGCCCAGCTTTATTCTTGAGATGTATGAAGACAACTTCTGTACTCTAGAGAGTTATTTAATCGTCCTTTTCTACCTACAGATACAGCTGTAAAGGTACAGGCAGCTAAAGAAAAAGCAAGACAAGCCAACAATACTGCAAATGATGTCCTGGCTCAGATTAAAGACCTCAACCAGAATCTCCTTGGCTTAAGAAACAACTACAGTAAGCTTGCAGATGATGTGGCAAAAACAAATGCTGTTGTGAAGGATCCTATCAAGAACAGTAAGTTCTTTTTTGCTACGTTGTTGTTTTTGTTTGTTTGTTTGCTTTTAGTTTCTTTGTTTTGTGGTTTCAATTTGCATCTCAAAATGAAACAGACGCTCCACAATTTCACTCTTATAGCGTTACTGTGCTGAGATAAAAAGGAAACTATTGTTTCTATTTTCTATCTTACATACATTTAAGAAAAAAATAAAATGAACTTTTAAATCTTAGGAACTGCTGTTAGTATTCTGTGAAAAAAGCTAGTGTCAGCAGCTTGAACATGTAGTTGTGTACGTCTGAACCACAGACTAGTGCTTTAAATAGATAGGTGAATAATTAAAGAACCAGTCCGCGACTGACAATACGCCACTTGATTCATGTAAAATTCCTTGCACTAACTCAGCCTCCAGTCAACCAGATAACAACTTCTGGGTGATATGCAATGACTTCTTTCGTACAAGCTACTGTTTATGGTAGAATACTGAAAACACTTGGGAAGAAAAAAGGTAAAAATGAAAATGTTTTTAAGGCTGTTTTTTGGTAGTAAAACCTGTTATCAAATATAACAATTTCTTTAGCAAGCGTTTTAGCAGCTTCTCTAGCAATTTCCACTATGGTTGTGATGGATAACATTGCATTCTAAATTGTATAACATTTTACTGTAGATTAGGAGAGCATATTGTGTAGGTGAGTACAGCCAGGGCTGAATATTTTTACGAAATTACTGAAGGACTAACTTTTCAGCTAATCCGTGCTTTCCAGGTTATAGTCAACTTAGCAAAACTAGGCACCTAAAAATGTCTAGTTTAGGAAATTGTCAGTCCCATTCCATGGAAACATATCCTACTAGCAAACATAGTTAATCCCAATAATTGTTTGTCACTGTCTTCCTATTAGAAATCTCTCAAATTTCATTAACTGAAATACATGTGTGAATCCCAAATATAATAATCAGACCGAAAAATCCCTAGTAGTTTAGACAGTATTAAAAACAGTTTTTGATAGAAAGAATTGGAAATATGATTATATTATGGCCAGTTATGCAACAAGCAAATCTACAAGGTAATAACATCTGACTTGTTAGTGATAACAGGCAAGTGGCCTAAACCTAGTAGTTTCTTGGCATTTTTGGATATAGAATACGTCAGGTCTAGAATCCTGTCCATTAACTTACTTTACATTTGTGATTAGATATTCAAAACATTTTCTTATGCTGTGTTCTGTTTTTGTTTTTTTTTCTCTTTTCTTTGTCTCCCTATCTTGCCTACAGAAATAAGTACGTATATCTTCTTTCTTGCTTTTTTTATTGTGCCTTTTCCCGTAGATAATGGTGATTCATTGCTTACTGCCAAAGCTTATGCATGGTGTTTCACATTGCTCATTCGAATGGTTACTTTTTGAAGGCTCTGAGAAAGTAGCTTGGTAACTAGCCTAACTTATGAAACTTGTAAGCAAAATCCTGAAAGTTGTTCTGAGTCAGTATTCAGAAACCAGATAACCAGACTTTCATGCAATTTGTAAGCATTACCCAACTATAATAATTACTATTTTGATTTAGTCTACATTCTTTAGGTAAGTGCTGATCTGTCCATTTCCCAGTCATCCACACAATTCCATACTCTCACAATAGTCAAGTGTTGCGTTCTTTACATCTCCTGAAAAAATGTATCAAAGAGAAGCTGTTGTGTTCACCAGTTGTAGGTTGAAAGTCCTGCGAAACATAAAGAAAAAAATCTCCTTTGTAAAATCATTTTTCATTGGAGGAAGAGAAAAAAGAAAATATGTCAATATTACTGCCATTTTTTTTTAAATCTGTGTTCAAACCATAAATGTAATTTTTTGCTATCAGATAATTTTAAGTGATCAGAATTAAATTGTTCTTGTTGCGATTATAGAAAATTTAAGAATGAACTTCAAGTTAATTCACCATTTAACTATAATCCTCCAGCTCTTCTGTGGCAACTACTAATGGAAGCTAACCAATTTTTATTAATCTAACATATTTTTTAAAACCAGGGTTAGGAAAAAAAAAAACAAAAAACATGTAAGTACTTAATTTGTATCTGTATTTTGTTCCAGTATGTATTTTCATTACTCTTATCACTTGAGGCACAGTTACTACTTCAAAATCCTTGTTTAACATCTGTATCTTCTGTTGCTACATTAACTTCATTCTAAATGTTCATAAATGGCCTAATTCTGTTCAGGTAGCTTCCTGGTCTGTGTATAGCTCATATTAGCATATAATATTGCCTGAGTGTTGTCTGTGCAGAATTTTCTCAATTTTTTTTAAATCACACTTTATAATTACAGCCTGACACCACTCTAAAATTGTGCTTTGTTCTTTCTTATAAAGTTGCTGATGCGGATTCTAGTATAAAACACCTGGAAAAGGAGGCAGATCGCCTACTAGATAAACTCAAGCCAATCAAAGAACTTCAGGATAATTTAGGGAAAAACATTTCTCAGATAAAAGAGCTGATAAACCAAGCTCGGAAGCAAGCCAATTCGGTAAGCCTTTTTCTCGGTAAGGTGACCTTTTAAATATTAGTGGTATTTTATTTCTTACTTTTCTATTTCTTTTCCTCAAGGTGAATACTTTCTAATACCAAAAACAAGCAAACAAGCAAACAAACAAACAAAAAAACTGTAAAAAGTGTGTAGAGAAAGCTAGTAATGGAGTATAATTTCTCAGATAAACAGAAAATATTCTGATAATTTCCTCTCTGTGTTTTGTTTCTGCATTTAAAATGCACTTTTGTTAAATGGATAATATATGTAGGATTGTATATGGAAAAGTTGCTATTTAAAAAGTACTGTGGTAATAGCATAGCAGAAAAAATCACTATGTCATTGATGACTAAGCAGTGATAATAAGCTTCTGGTGTCAATTCACAGAATTTATATAATCTGAGAATATGGAGTCTAAGGATGCAAACTCGGGTTGAGAACGTATTTCTATTTTGATTATTGAGTTTGAAGTCCATCCCTCTTATTCTGTAATACTCTAATCTTGATGACCAGCTGGGTAATGCTAAGGTTAATTAGCTTGTGACCCAGTAGAACATGAGAAAAATATTCTTAAGATGGTACGTCAGGAATCTTCCTGAAAAATGGTCAGGGGAAACAAAACAAAACAAAACAAAACAAAAACAAAAAAAAACCAACCTGCAGAATTGGAGTCCAGAAGGGATGTCTTTTATATATTTGCCCACAAAAGAAGAAGAAGTTACAGTGATGCAACAGTTGTCCTCTTATGTTCATCTTATGTCTTCTAAGGCTTCTAAGTACTCATCTCCTCAGTATTTTTGAGAAAGGGAAATAGTGTGTTTGTTCCTATAACAGATCTGATTTTTGACAAAGTCTGCCCTAAGCAAGAGGTGATACCATTACATACATCTCCTCTAATACATAAACATGTCTACCTGGAATCGATTGTAGTGACATTATGTCTATGTCGGCATTATGAGAGCAAATAGTATACTGTTTTCATCTGTGCTATTGAGCCCGAGGAAACTAGCACAAGTGTCCGAATGCATATGTCACTTGAGCTGTAAAAATGAAACCTAATAATGAATACCAGTTCCACTTGGGACTATGTAAAAACAGTGTTAGACACAGCTGTTGGTTAAAAAGTAATTATTAAAAGGTGTCTTAAATTAGTATAATCAAAGAAATTACAAAGAAAAATAGATCATCATCTCTACCCCAGAGCAATGTGTTGCAGTTCCTACAGAAGCACTGCATATTTTCCTGGCTACGTATTCTACTTACAGTCTATCTCCACTGCCAGAATTCCCCAGCTGCTTGTGTTAGACCTGTGTATCTTCTAGCTATTTTTGATCCATATAATTGATCCTTTCAAACCCAAATGCCAGAAAGAGTTTGTATCACCTTTTAATCAAAATATAAGAAACAATCCCAGAAAGAAAATTGTATTTCTACCTCCTGTACGTATCCAAGCAACTACCTGCTACTTGTAGCACAGAGATTGTAATGATGAACAAAATAAACAAAAGTTATATTTTTGTAATGATTTAGAAACATCTTTTAATTACTTCTGGAATAATAACCAGTCAACTGAATTTTTTCTAATACGCTTTTTTCAAAGATCAAAGTGTCTGTGTCTTCTGGAGGCAACTGTATTCGGACATACAGACCAGAAATAAAGAAAGGAACATACAATACCATCATTGTCAATGTGAAGACTGCAGTTGCTGACAATCTGCTTTTTTACCTTGGAAGTGCCAAGTTTGTAAGTTTGTCTCTTGCTTTTCTTATCAGCATTGCTCAGTCAAATCAGGTTACTGACAAACACAGAAGATGAAAAAGGCTTTTCTTTTTAACTCTTTGAGGCTTCAAAGTAATAGTAGAGGGTCTAAGACAAACTAGATGCTTGCTTTGGTATTAATATAGCGACTTCTAAAAATATAACTGGCAAATATTTTTTAGTATTTTAACTAGCTATAAAATCTGAGACATCTAAGCAAGCTATATTAGGGCTTTAAAATTCACAGTGCAACCAGAGCAGTTTGGGGGTTGGTAGTGGGTTTTTTCCTTGGGGAAGAAGTGGCTAATCATCTTCCATCTGTCAAAGCTCCAGTTTATTGTAATTTTATGTCAGGACTATGATTGCAAGCACAATAATGATGAATGATTCAGTTTCCCATGGGCAGTCTAGCAGACAAGCTTCTGGAATAATCAATAATAATTCAGTAAATGGGAAAGAATAGTGCATTTCTAACATTTTGAACTATATGTTTTATTTACCTAAAACAAAATGAAGAGCCTAGATGGCGTCATGTATTAGTCTACAATCCTGATATGTTTCTGCCATCCAATGGATGTTTTACAAGTAATGTCAGTCTGAGTTAAGTCCTGTTCTTAGTCGCTACAATACCAACATTTCTGTAAGTCTAGCAGCTTACATGCTATGTAACACTGACAGAAGTCATTTGTCATATTTTTCATAAGATTCCTTGTTTGAATCAAGAAAAGCAGGGAAAAGACAATCTCAGTCACTGCAAGAGTTATTTTTCATACTTCATTGTCTCCAAGTGAATTTCAGTTTCCCCATTCTGATGCCTTCTGAAATGTGAAGAGATCCAGAGAGTTTTCTTTAATCAAAATTTGAGATTGCTTCTGTTCTTTTATTTTGCATGCAGACTGACTTCTTGGCCATAGAAATGCGGAAAGGGAAGGTGAGCTTCCTGTGGGATGTGGGATCTGGTGTTGGACGCGTAGAGTATCCAGATCTAACCATTAATGATGGGTTTTGGTACCGGATTGAAGCCTCTAGGCAAGTACATATTTCACCACCAAGATTTGGTTCCTAAAGAAAAAGCAGCCAAATAAAGCAAGATTTACTTCCAATCCACTGATATCAAGTTTCACAGAATCACAGGGGTTGAAAGGGGGACCTATGGAGATCACGTAGTACAACCTTTCTGCTAAAGCAGGTTCCCTACAGTTGGTTATATGGGAACATGTCCAGGCAGGTTTTGAATATCTTCAGGGAAGGAGACTTCACAGGATGGGATGAGCAGCTCATTCCAGTGCTCTGTTACCCTCAAAGCAAAGAAGTTTTTGTCACGCTTTATGGAATTTCCTGTATTCCAGTCTGTGACTATTACCCCTTGCTTTGTAATTGGACACCACTGAAGAGGACCTAGCCCCATCCAATTGACTCCCACTCATTAGATACTTATAAGCATTGATTAGATCTTCCCCTCAGGCTTATCTTCTCTGGGCTGAAGAGTTGCAGATCTCTCAGCCTTTCCTCATATGAGAAATGCTTCAGACCCCTCATCATCTCTGGTATTCCAATAGGCTATTAAGAAATTCCCTGACTTTCTTGAACAAAGGAGCCCAGAACTGGACATGCTACTTCAAATGTGGCCTCACAGTAGAGTGGGAGGATAACTTCCCTTGACTGCTGGCCATGGTCTTTTTAATACACCCCACAAGAGGATGCATGTCGGCCATAAGGGCATGCTGTTGACTTATGGCCAACCCATTATTTACCTGGATATCCAGGTCCTTCTCCACAGAGCTGCTTTACAGCATGTCAGCTTTTAACCTATGCCAATGCATGCAACTCCTCCACAGGTGTAGGACTTCACATTTGTCTTTATCTCAGGTTTGCACATCTCAGGTTTATGGAAGTGTTTGCTGTGTTTAAAACATCTATTTTTAATGCAAGGTAATATCATACTTATAAGGAATTGTAGGCTGGTTTAGTGGAAGGTTTTGAGACTACATCCAATATTACCAAAAGTGAATACATTGCAATTACTATTGAAATGTGAATTATTCTGCATCAAGAATGTATTTTCATCACATACTTTCCCTCACGCATCAGCAGTCCACGACTGCTTATATTTCCTTCTTTTCTACCTTTCAATTTAGCTTTATGAATTCTCTTCTTCAACTAGCATCCTTTAAAAATTTGTTACAGGTTTTGACATTCAGACAGATAACTGCTATTCTTTTCATCTTGAATTTCAAAGAGTAGCACCATTTCTGAGTTTCTGGTCGTGCAGTACTAGAAATGAAAGGTCTGTCATACACCAGCATCTTGATTCTTACTCAAAACGCCATTTCCATACCCAAAATATCTCTTCAAACTAGAGATATTAAAAAAGATACAGCTTATGAAAAATCTAGGATAAAATATTCTGAAAAGTTAAAACTATGCTTTGTATTTCAGTCCAGTTACTGGATGCTTTTGAACTTTAGATAAATAGATACCTTAATATTCAATTTTCAAATTAGTTTCTTGAATTTTGTATTTTCCATTTAAATAGCATGTGACATACAGTTTAATAATTACAGCATAAGGACTATGTAACTTTATATCCATTATCCTTTCCTCTTGAATTACTCACCTAGTAATTTAGATAACATTGTCTATATTGCAATCTGATATGAAGCTGAATAATCCTCTTGCATCCTTACGTGCTGTATTTCACCTAGTATTAAATATAGAAGTGATAGTACAGTCCTATTCTGAGAGAAAGAAGAAAGGGAAAAGACAAGTTCTAATTCCAGTTACACGCATAGCTCTGAAAGAAGAAAATGGAATCCAGTTTAAATAATTTAGCAAAATCACAGAAATCAGACATTTAGGACAGAGAAAGAAATAAAATTATGGCACTTTTTCTAGTTGCTGGCTTAATGAAACCTCACTGCTTGAAAAATACAAGCTGGGTTATGATAGGAATTGTTGAAATCTTTATCACTTCATATTATGCATACTAAAATAGCTTCATGACACAGTAATGCCAGACTTCTATTTACAAGAAAGCTGCTTCAGCAGAATTTGGGCCAGGATATGGTATAAAAATTCACACATCCTACAAATGCACAGTGCCTATTAAGTTATTTGTTCTAGATATATAGGATGTGCATGCCATTAGTTTTATACAAACTGCTGGATCAGCAATTTGGAACAATTACAGCTGCACAATTCAGGAGAATTACATGCAAAGGCATCAGTTGGATTCATGGGATTGAGATGAAGAACTCAGGACTAGTTTTATATTCTTAAGGCAGACTTCATTAATCATGTGCCCTGCTGAAGATTTTCTGACTTCAAATATTTTAGTCCATTTGATAACCCTTCTTCATCAGCTGTTGAAGAGTTCTATTCATTATATTATATCTTTTTTTTTTTTTCTCTAAATTTCTTCTCAGTTCCAGCTACTTTTTCAGCAAACTGACAGAGCTGCCAGCAGGATGTCCACTTAGAGGGAAGGCGAGGCCAGAAAGGCCTTGGGGAAATTCTGGCCTTGCAAAATTTTGCCTAGCATTTCAATGACAACAGGCATTGGAACATGTTTGTCATGGTAGATTTAACTATGCAAATATGGAAGCTTTAAAGATTGATAGCAGGTTTTAACCAAGAATCTGAAAAGGTCTTATAAAGAAATGTGTTGGCTCAGAGGCAGTGAAATCCTCAAAATCATTCAGCTTATGGATTGAAATCTAAATATGAAACAGCTGACTGTTGAGTGATGATCAGGGATATTCAATTCAGTTAACCACCAGGCCAAAATTTCCCATCTGTTATGACCAATTTATTAACTACTGCATCTGTTTTCCATAGAAGCTTTTTATTTTCCTTGTCTTTTTATTTCAAGTACACTAATTCTTTGCATTTTATCATATATACAGAGGCCATCATGGAAATCTTTACATTTTTATTTGTGTAGAATTGGAGTAAAATGTATTTATTCCTTTAGTGTCGCATTTGCCTATGGAATAAGCAATTCCCTTTACTTTGATGACACAAGAGCTTAACAGCCACTTACAGAGTTATTTACCTTCTAACAGATGAATCTGATTGACATTAAAAACTGCAATCAACTGAAGTATCAATTAATGAAGGAAAATATGACATAAACAGTTAGTGACAAAAAGATTAGAAGCAGGTTTGAAAAATGCAGGGTCATTTTTGTGGAACAGTCAAATACATATAGAATATTTTTGACGCACTCTTGATGAAACAATGTCACTTGACGTCAGCAGGCCTGTTAGGAGTTGGATCTAATTAGTTGTGATTTTAATCAGGCACATTTTAAATATTCTCATTACTAATGGCAGAGTTTAAACAATGCCCTTCCTCAGAAGGAAGGACAGATGAATCATAAGTCCACACTAAAGCACATCCAGTTCAGCTCAGCAAGAATTCAATCATAAACTACTGAGGCAAATCTAAGCCATACTTTCCAGTATTGGTTTTCTTTGCAGTCCAGGTATTAAGGAGCAGACGTTTCTTTATGGTATTCCATAATCTAATGTTGATAACTTGCAGAAGTCATCTCAACTTTATCATAAATTTCCTAAAGAGCAAATCCTGCATGTGTGATATTGTGCAAATGTATCAGATGATCAGCAATCAAAGTGCTGGTATATCTTTAACCCAATAGTTCAACTAGCATTGACTATCACCAGAATAGTATTTTCTTATCTGATTACTTGTCATGCATCAGATTCCAATGTCTTTTTGCTGTCAAGTTAGCCAAGTTCTTTCTTCAAGCTCAATTGTCCTCCCTAAGCAAGAGAGAATTATTTATGAAAGAGACTCTATAGTTAGTAGTTCAATCTGTTTGAAGATGAAAGACACCCATGCTACTTGTAACACATTAGGCACCCTAAAAAGTGTCAGTCTGCTCAGTCACTTCTATGTTATTGCATTTAAATGTTTTTACACTGGAATCATTGGAGTCGTGATTTCAGTTTAATAAAAGCTTCTAGTAACTGTTGAGTCTTTCAACAATTTCTACATTGAGAACTATGTTTTTAAGTCCTTTATAGGGCTTTTGTTAATAAACATGAATAATAATAAAAACAAACGTGATTTTGTTAATTAACCTGGAAAAAAAAAAACCAAAATTGAGAATTTCTGCCACATAGAATGCTATCTACTTAAAATTCTTTGGAATAATATAATGCTCTTTGGAAAAAAATGTAAAATAATTGTCATTAAGAATTTGCAACCAAAAAAAAATTAACTAGAAGAATGTGAATTGTTTTACCCCACTGCTTTTAAATGCTTGGAAGTAACTATGCATTCACATACCCCAGATATCACAGGGAGATGTCCTGAAACTCCCATCTATATGGTCTCCTGAGTTGCTAGATGAAGCTAGAAGTAATTGAAAATCTCAAGTATTTTTTTGCAAATATATGGATTTCACATTGAAAGCTTTGATGTCCCTGTCTCCAGGGCAGGCAAGATGGCATAAATTTACAAAGATATTCCCCACTGAATGGAAACCCTCAAAATTACTTTGCAGCCTTGCTTCACAGTTCAGGGGAAATTTATCAAAACTGAAATGTCACAACTAACCCTTTTTTTTCTTTTTTTTCTTTTCTTTTCTTTTATTTTCTTTTTTTGCTTTAAATGACTTATTTCTAGTGAGATGTTATTTCACAAGAAAACTCTCAATTTGTTCTTGTTTGTGGGTGACAGGTTCTGTGCTACATGGATTTTTGAAGAGATTTCTAGACATAAATGCATAGTTTTCTTTTTTTACTTTCTTCCCATTCTGTAAAGCCTGGGTCCAGTAAACTTTCTAAATGCAGAAATATTTATTAGACTTTCTAGATCTCTAAACTCAGAAATAAGTAATGTCTCATTTTAACTCATTCAGTAATCAGTTATGTATTCAAGTAAAGCGTCAATTAATAGAACAAACAACCAGGGAGCTCCAGTACATAAAGAACAATTTCTGTGCACCCCAGTAAAGCTACACTGTCACATGATCATTTGTTGCAGAGCAAATACAATCTAGTAAAGCTTATAAAAGTCATAATATAGTTTGAGTATTTGCCTATCTCATTTGTTACATCAGGAAACAATTAGTCAAGGCTAGTTTTGTTACAATATTAATAATTTATTTTTTTTTTAAAAAAAAAGCAATTGTCATGTTTCAGTGAAAGTTTCACCTCATCTGTCTATTGAATTGTGTGCTAAAAAAACACAGAGGTGATGAAAAGAAACTCTCTTAAAATTACACAAGTCTGAGAGTCTATTCATCTGTATCAAAATGGACCATAACCAAATCAGTAATACATGCCTCCATTAAAAGATGCCAACTAAAAAGACTACTTACCATATTTAACTGTGGTTTACTGAACCTGTATTTATTTTCTCAAAATGTCTAGGACTGGGAAAAATGGCACAATATCAGTACGAGCTCTGGATGGTCCCAAAGCCAGCATTGTGCCAGCCACTTTCAGTGGTGTCTCTCCACCTGGATATACCATTTTGGATGTAGATGCTAATGCCCTGCTGTTTGTTGGAGGTTTAACTGGAAAAATAAAGGTAATGTACTGTATGGCACTATTGTATTCCATTACTACTTACAGTAAAAGTAGCAAGCTTTAGTATGATCGTGTCTTTGTTGGAGGTGCTTTAGTAGTATTTCTGCTCTTGAGAGATTATTAGGAATATGTAGGCTTTCTGTCTAGGAGCAATTAAGGGTGTCTGCTTTGTGTCATAAACAAGAACTCTTCAAATGTATTTTTACAATTATTGAATCATCAATTGCTAAAAGTGGCTCTACACAGAGACCAGTGACCCTTACAAAACAAGAATGACCTCACTAGCTAAACATATTCTGTGCCTTGATTTGCTTTTTCAGAGGCAATGAAAATAAACTGGAGAGAGATGGTTTATATCCTACACCTAAAAGTTATTCTTAGTTTTCTTTCGTTCTTGGTGGTGTTGTTGGGAGGTTTTTGGGTTTTTTGTTGGGTTTTTTTTTTTTGGTCTTGTTTTGTTTTTTGGGGTGTTTTCTTTGTTTGTTTGTTTGTTTTTGCTGTGTTTGATAAACATCAATTTCTACTTCTGTTTTTTTATCACTAACAAATGTAATTACACTGGCATTATGTTGTATTCCTTACTTGCCGTAATGACTAGTGGAATATTTATTCCACTGAGCAAAACCGACACTGTTCTGTGCCTGCAGTGCTGTGCAGTGGCCAAAAGCTCAAAAACACGCAAGTCCTTAAAGGCTGTAGGATTTTCTCTGCCTACCCCATTGAAATGTGTAACTGAAGTTTGCAGTGACTGCTCACTCAGGAAGACTGGCCCATGTACCGATTCTAAATGCCAGAGCTGTGATTAAGAACATCCTTTCATTGTTCCACACTTAGAAAAATACTTGAGAGTTTGGTTAATAAATTATTTACATTACATTGATGATTAAGACAGTAGAAAGTAAGTGATGGGTAGCTTTTGTTCTGTTTTCTTTGCGTGATCCACTGAAGGAGTTGTGAAACTTCAAACTCAAATGCCAGCCTAGACCTGAACCTTATTTAGATTTTAGAATCATAGAATTGCCCAGGTTGGAAAAGACTCCAAAGATCATCAGGTCCTAACCATACTACCCTAACTCTAACAACCTTCCGCTAAATCATGTCCCTGAGCACCACATCCAAGCAGGTTTTAAACACATCCAGGGATGGTGGACTTAACCACCTCCTTGGGGAGCCTATTCCAGTGCCTAACAACCCTTTTGTTTTAGATTTCACTTGCAAGTTAGAGTGCATGTGGGACAAGTACTGAAATGTAATTGCACCATTTATATATGTGTCAAACCTCTCAGAGCTTTGACCTGAATTCTACTTTGAAAAAATATTTCTATGGTCACATTAAGAATCCAGAGAATAGGAGATGTCACACAGCATAAATGTGTCATGAGATAAATTAGTCTCATTCCTGGTCATGATTTCAATGGCAAAGTTATTACATTAGACGAATAAAAATGTATATTTTCATTTATGTCATTTTTAATTTTTACAGCTCTCTTGTTGTTAAATTAAGTGCCCTTAGTATTGCAGTCTGATGGCAGGAAAAGTGAGGCAAAGGTGTAAGCAGAGATCATATCTAATATTTGAATAACCAGGCCCCAAAACTCACACCTATGACTCTTGTAAAATGTCACCACTTCTAACAAAGGTCAACTCACTTGATTTAGTTTGAGTTTTAACATTTGTTTTATCTAATGCATACTATTTCACTTTTATTTTTTAATGTTATTTGTAATTATTTGGGGTTTTTATTCAATATTTAAATACTAACATTGTTTAAATAACACTCAGTTACCAAGAATTGCTTAATGATGGATTGTGTGTTTAAGAAAAAGTTAGGAATAGAAGAACAGCAAAGGATTTCCAAAGCAAAAAGAATTCAAGGGCCCTTGATCTATCAGGATAAATATAAGGGTCTGAAATGAAGTAATGTTTAAACCTAAGCACTTTCCTAAATGTTTTTAATTTTTACCTTAGACAGTGAGTCAGAGGTGAATACTGAGCATGCTTACTGAGCACATAACACAGTTTTAGTATCATGTGTGAGGTGAAGTAATGAACTGGAACAGAAATTATGGAAGCTGCAGAAAATGTGATACTAGAGCATTGATTTTCAAACTCAGTAAGAATGCTCCAAGTGTTTTCTCAGGATTTCCCAATTTTTTTCATCTTAATATAGAAAAGTATCCTGATTTATTTATTTAATTTATTCCCCCCTGGGTAAATAAACAGAAGGGCAGAGACAGGAAGACAGTGCATTGTACATTCAGTATGACTGGAATATTTCCTATCTAGGGTTTTAAGCATTTTCAGACTTGCTCTATTCAGGCAATCTGTGAATTAAAGAAAATAAATGGTAAATTTACTTTTTTTAAGAAATATTTGTCATCAGTTGTCATGTTCACAAAATATTGTCTTTAACTGGGAATTTTTTTTAATGCTATGAAGCATTTTGGACATTTTTCAAGGTCAGTGATTTTTATTTTTCTTTTTTATTATTATTTTTATTGAGTTTTGGACTGTGTGATTAGATTGACCTTAGATTTGACCCAGGATTTCACTCATTTTCCTTTTTGAGAATGTTTTTTTCAGTGTATTCATAAAGAATGCTCACTTTCAGCTTTTAAAAACATCTTTCATTTGGCTTGAGTAGAAGACTATGATACTTATATACCATGAATTTCTTAGAAGTGACATTAAGTTCCTACTTGTTGCTAATTAAAACCTTCCCAATTACCCCAGGAAATATCATCAGAACATGAAGTCTTTTGAGTCACACTTTTGCTGAAATATTTTTAAGTTGTACTTTTCCATATTCTCTTGCAAGTTCTTAATATTCATAATTGCTGTATGGAAAACAGCAGGTGCTTGTCTATCTTAAATAGTTAAGTAAATAGTTTTTCAATCAGTTCATATTGATGAAATGATATTTAAATGAAGCCAGGTATTTTTAGAAAGATCGTTCTGAGGTGAGTACTCTGTGTACAATCATATATTACTTACCTGATCACAGCACCATGTTATGATCAAATCAGCCTTACCCAATGTGTGTGATCCTAACCCAAAGAATTTTGATGCATTAGAAGTTAAAATTGCTTTGCTATCTGCACTTTTTTCTGCATCCAAAATTCAGCATGACCTTTACATGTGTAGCCAGCTGAGCTCACAGTCAGTCTTTTAGTTTGAATACTCAATTTCCAGGCTTTTGAGAATCAAGAACAGGTGAATTTTGCTAGTTGCATTGTGGGCAAGATTCCTCATAGCTCTTTCCGTGATATCTCAAACAAATACATAAACAGACATCAGTGAGAGACTGCTGTTGCACTAGCGCAAGCAAGCAGTTCTCCAGATGGCTGGGAAGCAGATGGTGATGTGAAAGCCCAGGCAGGTCCTCATTTTTCTGTGATCATTCTGCATAGGTCTTTCTTAGTCTCAATTAAATGAGCCTTTTCATCTTGACTGATACAAAAGTTATCTCACTTTTTTTGCCGTTTAATTGTTCTAGAGGATTAAATAGATTAAATATTAATCTTGATGTGTAAAATAATAAGAAACATCTTCTGGTATTTGATGTCTTTGTATTAGTTGTGCTTTCAGATATAGTAAGTCACTTCAAACGAAATTCAGCAATTGTTTTCTCTTACAGAAATCAGATGCTGTAAGAGTAACCACTTTCACAGGCTGTATGGGCGAAACCTTCCTAGACAGCAAACCCATAGGACTATGGAATTTCAGAGATATAGAGGGTGACTGCAAAGGGTGTGCCGTCAGGTAGGTAACATATTGCTCCTTTCTAAGCCTGTTTGTGGGGATGCTGTGGTCTGTTGTCAACAGGAGAGGAAATTCTGCAGTAGCCATCAAATTCCAGTAGGCAGCTTAGAAAATTGAATTATAAGAAATAGGAAGTTATGTTAAAATTATGTCAAGAGGAGAATAACCCAATCTGTGTTAAAAAGGGGTCAGTATTTTACCTGAGTGTGAATGGTGTAATGGTGCTGTGAATCAGACTCCACCACTGGCCAGGGTTAGTCAAAATGTGAGGGATGGTGAGATCCACAGTGTGACAGATTCTGGCACATGGGCAGGATTTTGCAGCTGTATTGTGGGTGCCTGCACGTCATAAGGCACAGGGCAGTCAGGTGTGTCAGTGCGTCTTTCACAGCCGCCAGTGTAGTTAGCAGAGACACCAAAAGGGAAAGGGTTTCCTTTCTCAAATAAGAAGGACCTTTCTAGTGTGTCTGTGTACTTTAAGGGTGGTGTCCCATCTTCCTTCCTCTTTTCCATGAGATATTTTTCTGCACCATGATTCAGCATCAAAAGCAGCACTGCCGAAAGCCCCCGTACAGATGTGCTGAGACTATTCCATAGATTGTTATTTAAAGAATGATTCTGAGTCTCTCACATCCCAGTTTTGGCTTTCACCATGACATACTGCATAAAAGCAGTATTATTCTCTTAGATACTCCTGATTTTTAGCAAATTTTGCAGTACCAGTATATAGTATAGAGTTATCAATGTGTTAGGCAAAATCACTGTAGACTCAGTCAGAGAAGTTAAAAGTAGACTTGTACTCGACTGAGTAGCCTACTTTGAAATATCTGCTATGGCTTTGTCCTTTCAAAATGGTGGAAATTCCAGTTGTGAACAGAATTTTGGAAATGCTGGAGGGTTTCCTTGATTAGAAATGTAGGTACTGGATGCTTAGGTTAAAACTTAGGGAGCGTGATGATGTATATGTGTTTCAGTTCCAAGCAAGTCCTAGTAGAGAGATCTAGACTTTATATGCATCTCTGTCTAAATTTTTCTCATTCATTAATGATAGTGCAGATCTCTTTGTTTGGAGTAGAGTGGGTGGGTGGAAGATGATTGAAAAAAGGAAAACTAGACTTGAAATTCATAGAAAACTGTATTAAAATTTCACTTTTACCTTAACCCAATTTTCTTGTTTCAGAAAGAATCCAGTTCTCCTGCAAAATCTATTTTAAAAAGCTAACTGCTAAATGTAGTTATGTAGGGCAAGAGGGCTATCTTCAACACCCCTGTATGTATGCCAAGTTAAATGAGAAACATTCTCCTATCCAGTATTCCACATGTAGGTCTCTTGTTCAACGATAATTGTTTGTTATTAAACAAAGAGATTGCTGTCATCCAGCCATCTGATCTGTGTGACAAATGGTCAAGAGCGTATCATAACAATAATATTAAACGATATCATAGCCTCATCTTTTCTGTAATGACAGGGACTGATGCTTCTCCTCTTGCAGCTTGTGGGTAAACAAAGAATCACAGTTTACAAGGCTTTCAGTCTGTAGCCATCCAGAAGGTGTAAAGTCCCTAACATTAACAAAACCAACATTTATTACAAGAATGCTGTTTTACAGGGAAGATTGCAAAATGACCGGTTATAGTCCACAGGATTTATACAACAGATTCTTTTTCCATCTTCTTCCCAGAAGTGCTTTCTTGTTGAACATCTGGTGAGCTGACCTTGTAGTCCCACTTCTAAGAATTTGGGCTTGATACAAAATCAAGCCAAGTTCAGGAAGATTCCCGAAAGGCAGCTTCTTGCTCCCCTGCTCTACTCTTCTGCTTCACCTCCACATGTTTTTTTCCCTTTTAATTTCACATGGCAAAGAAAAATGTTTGGAATTGCCCCCTTTCAGCCCGCAGGTGGCAGATGGTGAAGGAACAGTCCAGTTTGATGGTGACAGCTATGCTGTAGTGAGCCGCCCAATCCGCTGGAACCCTAATATTTCTACAGTCATGTTCAAATTCAGGACCTTCTCATCCAATGCTCTGCTGATGTATCTTGCTACTGAGGACCTGGTAAGAACAAAGAATACTACTTACAGGTTTCAGCCCATCTTTGCAATGGCTTAATTCTTCGTATCATGAACACAAGTGGAAATTTAATGTGCTGCTGTCTAGGTATGATGCTGCCAGGCAAAGACAAGCTTATAGTATGCATGCTGACCAACTTGTTTTTACAAACTTGTGAGAGTTACTGAGTATCCAGCTGTTAGTCTCCAGATTTTCTGATATTATTAATGAATTGAAATTTATTTCCAATGATTACTTGTGCACGTATTGCAAACTATGGTGATAATTTGTATAGTTTAAAATACCACGGTGGGTAGCAGGGTGAGAAAGAATACCAGAAGAGACAACTCCCAGGGAGAAGTCCTGCTCATCAGTGGAAAAAAGTTTTGTGTTTAATGTAAGTCACATTAAAGGGGAGCTGAGTGGTGCAGCAAATAGCATGTGGCAGAGATGGCTTTTTTTTTTTTTTTTTAAATAAGTTTTACAAGTGGTGCCTTTTACTGCTAAAATAAAAATCAAAAATATTAGTTATGAAACCTGCATGGGATTTCTGTTTATGCAGATTTGTGCGGACAATGGGAGTTTCTCATAAAAACATCTGGCATGATCCTCCCCAGGAAACAGGAGTAAATTGGTTTCAGCATCTCTCATCCAAATCAATTTGCAATTCTGACTGAGAAGACAATCCTTTCTTTATCCATCTTTCCTTATCCTTTCCATATGGGCCAGTTACAAAAAGCTGTCCTCAGTGATATCTTGAAGAGTTATTGAGCTCTCAATACAAGACAAGCCAGTGTACTGGCATATCTTGTACTTATGTTGTTTTTATAATTTATAATTAATTACGTAATTGAATATTAAAAGTATAATTAAGGTAATTATTTGAGATGATTTTATGTCATTAGCTGGGATAATTAATATATGTTTTTTTCTGTGAAAAAATTATTTAGTTGAACTCATGGAAAAACACTGGGATCTGGAAAGCAGGAGGCCTCTGATAAAATTTATATCTTAAAATGAGGTCCCACAGTATGAAGACACTGAGGACACGCTTTCTTGTAGTGCATGGATAGACATGTGTAAACATGTAGAACAAAGTGTTGTGTTGATATACATAACATTTTTCTCAGTTTTGCACAAGTGTTCACACAATAAAGTATTTTCAATCCTTCTAGTGGAACTAGCCATGAGCAAAATGATTACTAGACTTCTAAAGCTGGCATGGCTGATGTGTTCGTGTCCTGGGTTTTAGTTCCACCATTACTTGCTTAATGCCTTTCAGGCTATCCAGTCCCCTGGCTATATGTTTTTCTTCTTCTAATCTACCAGCTCTTTCTCTGTAGATACTGAAGTGTACACTACTGCTCCAGTCAAACATCTTAGTTATGGTTTAAATATTGTTATCAGTGGATAAGTAGATTTTTTTAAAAGTTTGTGAAAAGTTGTATGTTGCCATTTAGAAAAAAAAGCATTTACTTAATGTCACATGCGTCTTACCAAAATGAACAAGAATTGTAATTTGTTCTTCTAATGCATATGTATATCTAATCCCTTTTATTAACAGAAGGATTTCATGAGTGTAGAACTCAGCGGTGGGCGTATAAAAGTCAGCTATGATCTGGGTTCGGGTACAGCTTCTGTTATCAGCAACCGAAATCACAATGATGGCAAATGGAAGTCTTTTACTCTATCGAGAATTCAAAAGCATGGTGAGTTCCTGTGGAGTTAGTATGAGTTTCCCAGTTCCTTATTTAGTACAGCTAAGCATCTAATCAGGGGGAAGGAAATTTTCAAAACTGATGAAATTACAGAATTCTAGTGGTTTAGCAACTCCTTTTGGTTAGATTACTGGTATGCTGGAATGCACCTGAGTGACTGCAGCATCAAACAGGCCTATTATGATATTCTTTTGAAACAGGTAGTTTCATTTTCAGGCATAATTCTGTTTTACAGCTGTGTAAATTACGTTCTGCCATGCTTTTCAAATAGAGAAGCTTTTTCATCAGTTCACTGATGTTCTAATTAAGAAAGCAGACTTGTGTGATTTTAGTGAGGACAGCAATAGCATTTATGTTGTACTGTTCTTTCATGCTCAGCATATCCCAAAGCATTTTTAAAAGCAATGATTTAAATGTTGATAGTACAGTATTGCAGCAGACAAACATAGCAGCCATTTTAAATTCCCTAATAACTACAGAATGCCATCAATCTGCATGGAAGCAACTGTGAATGTCTTCAAGACTGCCAGTGACTCTTTAACCTATTACAAAATGTGAAGTGGTGGTGTTTGATAGTATACATAAAATGCTGGCTAACAAAACTCTCTTGTTGTTGTAATCTACTTATAGGACTGGTGGAAATTTCCCTGAGCCAAGTTCATGTGGCACACTCAGTGCTTTTGTATTGCTAAAGTCATCTTGCCTTCTGAATCTCTTGGGTCCCCAAGGGTGCTGAAATATGCTCTTCCTCCTGTAGTCCCTACATTGCCAGCTCTCAGACCTGTCATCCAAGTGACAAGATAGAGCCAGGCCAGTGGTTAGAATGACTCAGAGCTCTCACCTATAGATTTTCTGCAGATTTAGAAGTATACCTTGATCTCTTAGTGCATATTTAACTCAGAAAATATTACAATACACTACGTCACACAATTGCAATTTCTTCATGTCATTCAAACATATTGTATGTTTGTATAGAATTTATTGGTATAGAAATAAAAATTATGCTCAGTCTGTCTACTGTAAGGCATAGAAGAGAAGTCTATCCCCCATTCAATTATTTCACTCCTGAAAACTGGGCACTTTGGTTTGGCATTCTGCATTTCTTCTCTCTTTAAAGGCTCTGTCCACAACAGGTTCACTTGTAGATTCAATTGGAAGTAATCCCTTCCATTTAGCTGCCTAGAGAAAAAAAGGAAGGGTGGAAGAAAGAAAGAAGAAAAGCAGGAAGGATGAAAGAAGAAAAGGACCTTTTGCATCCCTAAGAGATAATGTTCCCTTCTTTCTTGGAGGCTGTTCATCACTTTTCAGTGTGCCATGTCTCTCTCACTGAACTTTAAATTCTGTATTAATCCACACATTGAAAATGTAGATAGAATAATCATTTAAGTATAATGGTTGTATATAGTTCATCTTACAGTTCATTTGTGACTTCAGATTGAGATTAGACATGACAGCAACTGACTGCTTTGGGTTAAAAATGGTTTAGAGTGACGGATGGCAAATCTCTTAGGCATATCATGATAATCCTTAACAAAATTGTAATCTAAAATATCCTGTTCAAGTGTCAACTTTTGGACTGAAATCACAAATTAAATGTAAAATTATCTCTTCTGTCTTGATTTTGTCCTGAAATGTGAGTTCCAAATTGCATTGACACAAATAACGTAACAAACTGAAATTGGTTTGGAAAATACAAATAACTAAAGCATACAGAATTGCTGTAGTTTTTGAGGTTGTTATGGAAACAGAGGAGAGTGTGGGTCTCTCCCTCTGAATGTATCTGACATAAATTGGGAAACCCAGTGCCCTAACTTCAAAATGAAACTCTCCTTATTTCTTCCTTCACCTGCAAATCCTCTAATTATTTATCCTTTTTTATTTATTTTATTTATATTTGCTAAGACATTATTTTTAATGTCTGATGTTTTGAAACTAATCTTTTATTTCTTCCAGCCAACATATCAATTGTAGACATAGACACCAATGAAGAAGAGATGATAGCAACAACCTCTACAGGCAGCCACTTTGGACTCAACTTAAAGGGGCATGAAAAAATATATTTTGGTGGACTGCCAACCCTTAGAAACTTAAGGTAACATGACTCAAAGAAATCTCTTCACCTTTGGGAAGGGAATGTAAATGTAGTGTAATCCTATTGCATCTATCTATTTATCAAATACATTTGCTGTAAGTAAATGGTAGATTGCCAGTGTACTCTATACTGCCAGACCAAAGCTTCATCACTGGTGCATTTCAATGCTACTCAAGCTCAAGTTACATAAATACGATGCAAATTGATGTTGTATGCTATGCAGCTTTCTGATTCTGTGCAGAATCATGATGTAGCTGGCTTTCTTTTCAGTCTATTTTCTTAATTGATGAATAGAATTTATTACTCCAGCCACATAGAAACACCCCCATAGTTGCATAAAAATGAAGCATGAGTGCTTAACATGTGCATGAGTAGAAAACTATTCCTTGTAGATTTACTGTGAAATTGCTACATGTTTCTAGTTAAACAGGGTCACTATAGATACTACGCATAAATAAACCAAATCAAATATTTTAAATGCCTGAACCCGAACTTTTGACTCCAATAAAATTATTTTTTTTTTAATTGCATATTATTTTTTATAAACTTCAATAAACTAAAGTAACTAGGTAAGAGACTCTTGAAATTAGTGAGTGTATTACACGGTTTTAAATAGTTTTTAAGTTTCTAATGAATATTCAGCAGTTTTGCAATGACAGGAACAAAAGAATTGTGTGCTACAATGAACAGATGAGCAGTGCAGGAACAAACTCATTAATCTATGTCACTTTTAGCTACATGGCATAATGACAGCCTTGAAGTTGTCTTCTGCACAAGAACTGTTGTAATTAGTCTACAGGCTGTTCTGCAACTAGAAGAATGGACATATTAGTTAATTTATTAGATTAACGGCTAACCTCTGATGTCAAATCATCCAGCAATACTAAGATGTAAGCTGTTTTACGCATGAGATTTAACACTATACTATGTAATTGTGCAATCACACCAGCACATAATGTCTAGAGCAATTTTGGCTTTTTTTTTTTTTTTTTTTTAATGTGTGTGTGTGATTGCTCAGAAGATCAGCTTACAGCAACTATTTGGACCTTTAGTAACCATTTTGCCTACAGCTATGATTCATCAGTCATTGGTACAAGATGGATGTTACAGTAAATTAGAGTCAAAAGCAGTGAAAAGGGGACTAAGGCAAAACTGAACTGCTACAAACAATAGATGCTGCATTCCCCAACTTTGTAATTTTCAGCTTGTGTCAGTCTGCCACATTCTTTTACATAATTTGCTTTTTATTCATGACCAAGTACAGCAACAAATTATAAAAGCTTTCTGATGTACTACATTTTCAGGTACTTTGCTAATTATCATACCCTGACAGTGTATATAGAATCTCACCATCCATTATGTATTATTTGCATATCTACTGTGCTGTGAAATATTTTGAACCTTGTTAATAAGTGTCATTAGTTATAATTAATGTAATTTTTTTTTTTTTTGTCTTTCTTTCTCGTCATAGTATGAAAGCAAGGTAAAAATAATCAGATTACTTGCATGACTTGCATGTGTCTAGTAAGTGTAGCTTGAAAGCACAAGCAGCAGTGCAGTAGCAGCTTGGGGGTAGTGTTTATACCAGCTGTTATGCTAAGGCTGTAAATTCAGCAAGTTGTTCCTGCTGCAACAAGCAAATCTGCTTCCAAGTGCTTAACGCTGTCATGTTACATGCTGTGCCCACACCTACACAAATTACTTCTATTTTCTTCACACAGCTGCTTAATTCAGCTGTGTTTGTTTATTATACTGGAATGCATTAGAAGAAAAGTTACAGCAAGCTATATTTCCAAGTTTAGGATCTCTAGGTTGTGATAGCAGCATAGTCTAGGGTCAGTAAAGGAGCTATGCACTCTAAGGCTGTGAGTTAATTACTGAGGAAGGCATGAAAGCTAGGCGCAGGCTTTTGTGAAGTTTGCCACTTCTGAGTTTGAATATTATGGAAAAGATTGAGGATGTCACCTGATTTTTACTAGAATTTCAGTTTGCAGCCATTTGCTTCTACTAGTTTTGTTTTGATTTTTCAGAGAGGAATATATCCTGACTCTGTTTTGCAGCATATTTCCTGGGTTGACTTAGAGATATATAATTTTCCTAACACATTCCAAGAAACTCACTCTATTAAAGAAAACTAGAATAGATTATTTCTTCCCATGCTCCAGTATCTTTTCATGTCATCACTTGAAAATGATACTAATTTGGCACAAAAGAATAACGATAACAATCTGAGATCTGAATGAACTTGTACCTTGTTTTGTATGCTTTGGAGGAGAACGAAGAGAAAAAGAAGTGTTAAAACAGCATCAAACAAGTATCAGATTAGTAAAAGAACGTAGAGTTCATATGGATGAGGAATTACAAGCAACAATTACAGGAGCTGCCTGTAACCAGGCAGCATCAGAGCAGCCTTGAACTGGACAGGACTGGATGGCAATGACAGGGACAGTATGGGCACTGTTCACAGGGACACAGCAAATGAGTTTTGTTGCTGGGAAATAGAGCTAAGAAATAGAAAATCTAAAATGAAAGAAAGATGAGCACAACTTACATGATTGTGAATATATCGGAATAAGTAGTATTTCAGTAAGACAGACTGTTTGAGTCATATAGGGGCTGACAATTTGCCAGAGAATACTGCGCTTGCTAGGATGGCTATTATGCAAAGAATGGCTTTTGGTGCCAAAACACGCAGCTATACAGTGTCTGTGCAAAATGGTTTAATTTTGGAATTAACAACGTTTTAAAATTTTTCTTACTTCCTAGGGAGCTGAGTTGTTTCTTTTGTCTCACCAGTCTTAACTCCTTATTAATTTTTCAAATTCATTTTTCTTTCTTTGAGCTGCTCATATTATTCAGATATTCTACTAAACTGTCAGCACTCATGGGTGACTGTAACATTGCGAGTGAATTAACTACTGCTTTGTTTCATGGTACAAATGGTAGCTTTTTTTTTCCTTAATCGCCTTCATAAGGCTTCTATTTGTGCAAACCTGGTTCAAAACTTGCCTGCAATTATGGTCTTTCTCTGGTGTTCCCAGGTCTGCAATCTGAAGATCAGATTTTTGCACTCAAGCATACAAGCTTTGGTGCAACTTTGAGGGGTTTTCTCATTTCTTCCAGATGATGAGTGAAAATCTGGAAATTTGCCATTCTGTCATAATGTTTTATGCCTTGGATGAGTAATCAGGTTCTATGACAAACCCAAGTGTTTTATTTCTGCTATCTGCTTGAGAAAGTTAAGTGTACTGCTGTGTTCCAAACAAATACGCAGCAGCATTCATATGAAAGATACTCAAAATATAAAGAAATCTATTATCAGTCCATGTGAACATAAAGGGTTCCTAAAGCATAAAAAATAATCAAAAATGAATTTTATTTTTTACACCTTGGCAAATACTTCATCCAAAATTGTTGTATGCTATAAAAGTTTCTTTCATTAAGATCCAGCATGCATAAAGATGAATGAAACGTCTTTCTTCCAGTCAAGGTTTCTCCTTATTGTTATGATTTTCCATACTGCTTCTCTCATCTTTGTCATAGCTTAGTGCATTTAAATGCTGAATGTGACAGCACTCCTTTACCAAGGAAGAAAGAAAAGAAGGGTCTGTTGACAAAGGCAATGAATCCTCTGTTACACCTTTGATAAGTGATAAGCGTATTATGAGTGGAAGGCAAGATGTATTTGTCTGAGTGTGTGCATTTAAAAACAAAAATCAAGCATCTGTGTGCATCTCAAAAACTGCATGTATCTGTGTGTTCACTAAAGTCTGGTTTTGAAAATACATTTTACTTTTGAATTTTTTTTTAGACCTGAAGTGAACTTAAAGAAATATTCAGGTTGCCTCAAAGAGATAGAAATTTCAAGGACCCCATATAATATATTGAGTAGTCCTGATTTTGTTGGCCTAACCAAAGGATGCACACTGGAGGTTAGTAGGATTATGTTATGTTATGTTATGTTATATTATATTTTATATTATATTATATTATATTATATTATATTATATTATATTATATTATATTATATTATATTATATTATATTATATTATATTATATTATATTATATTATTTGGTCTTAAAGGATATAAATGTTTTCTGATTTTATGACAGAACATCTTAATCCTGTGAGATGTGTTTAGATGCATATAGTGATCTAACCTCAACATCAGTACTGGTATATTTAAGAGAAATATGGATGAGTCTGATTAGCATGTAAACCAGTTTTCCAGATCCTGACTTCTTAGTTTTTATTTCAGCTGTCCAGGAATAATATCTATCTACCCAATGTAGGATTTTCTAAAATGTTTAACAGTGGTAAAGCTCAACTGTGAGCAATGACGTAGTTCAAATTTTGCATCTTATTTCAGTTCATCAAAAACTTTAAATTTTTCTTGGCCAGAAAATAAGTATTCCTCTATTCATGTTTTTCTGTTGCTGCGAATCATAGAAAGAGCTCCGCTTATCAGGTTGTTTGTTTTTTTAAAAATACCCTTGAGGTTTCAGGGCTTGAAAACTGATTGGATTGAATATTGTATGGCAGAATTAAAGCATTCTAAATATACAAAACAGGATATGTAGGATAATTTAAGGTGTGACAAATAAAAGCATACAAAAAGACTGGATATACTTAGTTACATAAATGCACTGGGATTTCAAAGAAAGGTAAACATAAGCAATGATTTTATCTGATGTGCTCTTCTATCTCTACATCTAAAAACAGTTCTATTGTACTGAAAAAAAATGGTGAATTGTTTTCTGAAAATAATTGTTTATATAGGCTAGACTTCCCCAGATGGTAGATTGCAAGAATTGGAAGAAGTTACAGAAAATTTTCAGGAGTATGCATCAATTTATTATTTGATGACACACTCTGCTCTTTAAATTGTGCTGGTGGCTATGAATGTAGAAAAGAGTTGAGACATAAACAACAAACACTTCATTTACAAGCCTGGGTCTTCAAGAAGTCAGTACTGCTTAATGAAGCAATTATGGTGAAGTACTAATGATTGATTAATGGAAAGTAATTTCAAAGCAAGTTTGAAGAATAATAGAATCTAGTTTGTGTTCACATTAAATGTTGCTATCAATGGTACTGATTTGAAAGCAAAGTCTTACCATATTTACATTAGAACTTTGCATTCCTATAAGGACAAACTCCAGAAATATCCTCATGTGATAGGTGTAAACAGTTAATGTTTGCACGATATTTTGAAAAGTAAGTTGCTTAAATTTTTTTACTTTCCATCTCTTAACCCTTTTTCATTTCCATAGTTTTAGTTAAATTTTAGTTAGCTTTCTCTGTGTTCATACACTGCTTTTAATCCTAATTTTCTGTCCTCTTCTACAGAATATTTATACAGTTAGTTTCCCCAAGCAAGGCTTTTTGGAAATGCCACCTGTCTCCTTTGATGTGGGCACAGAAATCAACCTCTCCTTCAGCACCAAGAATGAGTCTGGAATCATTTTGTTTGGCTCAAGCGGCACAGTTGTTCCCCCCAGGAGAAAGCGCAGAAACACTGGAAGGAAAACTGCCCCTTCAAAGAGAAAACGCAGACAGACCGGACAGGTATGAGGCAAAAGATACAAAAACAAACAAACACCACACAATTATAATGAATTTCTTCCATTCAGTTTTGTTCTGAGACACTGCTGCATGTTATACTTTATAACTATTTTTCACTCAAAGGGTGATGACACTGAAACAGGTTGACCAGAGAGGTCGTAGATGCTCCATCCCTGGAGGCAAACAAGGCCAGGTTGGATGTGACGCTGGGCAGCCTGGTTTAGTAGTGGTTGGTGACGCTGTCCCAGGGCAGGGGAGTTGAAACTATATAACCTTTGAGGTTCTTTTCAACCCAGGCCATTCTATCATCTATTGGTTGTTGTTAAACAACAGATTTGTGTTGGTTTTTTTTTTTTATCATATAGATGCTCCCAGGTTGCTTTTGTTTGTTTTTAAGTATTTGAGAATTTGAGTCCTTATCCTAACTACTACTTGTGCACTACTTATTATACCTGGAAACATCTCTCATTCCTGGTCATATTGACACAAATAACAACCATTCCATTTTCAGTGAAACAAAAAAGAACAAGTCACTAAGAGCAGCACAGTGTAAGCCCCCTGGTGCTTAGGATCACTACTGTGGGATTTGTGACTTAAGAGTGCTCCAACCTTTCTTCTTCCCCCTTAAAATACTAATCTACACTATAAATCCTTCTTGAAAAGAATAAAGTCAGTCTATTTAGAGGAAATACCTGCACTGTCTAAATGACTAACTGGTGCAGATGTGATGGCTGTTAGAAATTGTTCAAGTCTCGAATAATTGAAAACATCATATATAGACATAGTAAAGCAAAGATAAAATACATGGCTTCCTTCTTTTGGGAAATAATATTTCATTGCTCTTCACACCTGCCTGGGGACAGAACTCCCAGTGATCTTAAGGAACACACCACAGGGACAATTCTTTATAAAGGCTCTCTCACACGGCATTGACTTCAGGGCATGTGTTCCTTTAACATTATCCATCTCTTCAGGTCACAAGTGTGCATGACATGCATTGCTACAGTAACTGTAGGTTAGATCCCAGTATTCACTACAAGGTGTTATTGGTTGCTAGAGTAACTGTGAGTGTGGTTTGCCGGCCCTACAAATGCAGAACTCACTCTGTGACCAATGCTATTCAGATTTTGAGGTTTCAAACCTTGGAACATCTAAAATCAGAAGAATTTTAGGTCCAAAGTATCCTTTCTTCCCTTTGGATGATTATGCATAGAGCTAACTCTTCTGATGAAGTTTTCCAGAAGTACCTAATCTCACTCATTCATCATTATAAAAATATTGTGGAGCCTGAATGTGGCAGAAGCAGCAGAACTGTAATTACAATATTGTGACTACAGTGAGCAAATTAAAAACAAACTTAAGAAAATAAAGCATACGTAGTAATGTAAAACTAAGTAAAACTGTGTATTTTGAAATGTAACTTACCTTCATATAACAAAATGTCCATTGCAGGCTTACTATGCAGTGTTCCTGAACAGAGGCCGATTGGAAGTGCATATCTCCACTGGAATCCAAGATCCCCACAGGATCACCATCAGACCAGAAGCAGTCAAGTTTCATGATGGCAGAGCGCACTCTGTTAGGATAGAAAGATCTAAAGGGTAACAATCTGGCGGTGCTACAGAACATGCAGCACATATCATTTAACAAAATGAATGCATCAGTGTCATCAGCAATCCACTCAAATGCTTCCACTGAAGTTAGTTTCCCATCAGTACCTTTTATTCCACAGAGCAAGGCTGTTACTGTTTTGAAATGCCACGTGTTGTTGAATACACAGTGGTGCCCAGATAAATATGGTAAAACAGTGAAGACACATAGAGATTAATAACAATATTTCTTATTGCTGGAAAGCCACTGAACACCTTTTCAGACCATTTTGAACAGAATTTCACTTAACTTCCTTTACCCTTTCACAGCTGTTACAAGAAATGCTTATTATTACTTCATCACTTGAGAAATAATAAGGAATAGTGCTACTGAAGTAGCAAGAATAATTAATGGCCTGACATCACCCTTGTTCCAAGCTGTTTGATGCAGTGGGCATTTACTGTACAAACATTCAGTGGATTAGTGCACTGTGTACGAAATCGCTCTTTCTTGCTTTGTTCAAAAGAAATTAGAAAGGCACATAACACCCAGCATGTTACAAAATGTGGTAGATGTAATTGAACAGGCTTACTCAAACACACTGAATGCTAGGCATCGCTTTCTATGCTCAGTAACAATACAACCACCTCCTTGAGCGACAGCTCCAGTCTGTCTAGTCCCCACGTGCCCTTCCATAACTTCTATCTTCTCTCTAACCTGCTTTACTTTTTTTTCAGTATGATTTTTTAATTTCAATTTCTTTTGTATTATTAAATAATTCTTGTAAATAATGCCTTCAGACAGTATTTCTCCCTGGTTTCGATGTCTATCAATCTAGTCAGAGGTAAAACTGCACATTCCTTGGAGGAAAAAAGTTACTCTGGAAATGTACTACTGCATTATGCAAAACACCACGTGCTGCTGTGACAGAACACAATTATCCAGTAATGATAATAATAAGCTCTCAACAACAGAGATAGTTCTTTCCAGCAGTGCTACAGCAAGTACAGTAGCTTGACCTGTGAGAGTACATCAAGACAACAATTGCTGCACAATGCCACCCAGTGATGATGCTTGTTAGATGAATGACCATTTTTATTTATTTTTTTTTTTTAAGTAGCTCTGTTACAACACAATTTGTCTGAACTTTACAAGTTTCTGTAAGCTGAAATGGAGGGAAAAGACATCAATTAAGACCAGCACCCTCCTCAACGTGAACACATGCTTTATTTGATTTAATGTCATTCGAAAACTCTCCAGACAGCTAATTGCCCATGTAATTATAAACTATTTGTTTTCTCTTCCAAAGTAATTATAGGATACTGTTTGACAACTAATGCACGTTATTGTATGGTTCCACTTGGTGCCAAAATGTTTACTATGGTAATGGCTAAAGATAAGATAAAAAGTATGTGAGCTGACAAAGATGTTGACAGTCACTATCCATGTAGCACAAAGAATAACTCAAGATCTGACAGGCTCGTTTCCTTATACTTCCTCTGAAGGCACTGGAGAGAAAAGTCCTCCCTGGGACACTTCACAGAACCTAAATTATTCTCTTAGCCCCAGAGCAATCTTTGCCTTTCTATCACTGAGGGATCTGGGTGGGGGAAATCCTAGAGATTCCTCAGATCCCTCAAAACATAGGGTATTTAATATGCACTTCCTCAAATCCTCTGTAAAATGTACAACTTTCTGACCCTACAGTTTTCTAGACCAAATGAACACACACACATTTATCAGGAAATTGGAAAGCTTATGTATTGTATGTCAGTTATTTAATTCAAGTGCTTGAATAACTATCCAGTTCTATGTAGAACTTGCCTAAATAACAAAGTCAAGTATTTTACATATGAAAATTGGTCTCTTTTCAATTAACGTTTTCAATACTTCATTTCTGTCCAACATTAGTAATTTAATACAGTTTTTCAACATAAAGAAATAAATAACATTCCACATTCACATTCAAAAATACTGAAGTTATTATCCAACCTTGCAGTTGATTCCTGCGATCAGAGCAGTCTGCAGTTTGTCCCCCTGCAAGAATATAATAGCTTGTACAAACCAAGAAATAAGGAGCCATATGAAAAGCAACCCCCTGCTGTTCCCATCCCACTGAGCACAGTATGACTATGTAGCATCACAGTACAGCAGGCTTGGTTCCTGCCATGTCACTGCTGTCACACTACAAACCTCTTCTTGTACATCCAGAGGCTGATGTTGCCGCCTCTCCACAGCACCATTTTGCCAAGCTCTGTTGGAGATCTACTAAGGAAGCAAAGCAGTAACTGAAAACTACCTAAAGGTTAATATTCATTTAGTGTGAACCTCTAATTACAGCATTTGGGTTCATTCAGTCTACTAGCTGCTGCAGGAGCAAATAGGACCTGTAAAATAGTGATGCCAATGCAAAGGATAACCAGCATAAAATGTGTTTTTCGCTTTTAAATCCCCAATACCCCCCAGGATGTTCACTGTGCAAGTAGATGAAGACAAAGTCCAGTCTCAGAGACTGCCAACAGACCAGCCCATCTCTGTTAGGAAACTCTTTGTTGGGGGTACTTCTTCTGAGTTTCACACCGTGCCTCTCAGAAACATACCACCATTCGAGGGCTGTATATGGAATCTCGTCATTAATGCCACGTAAGTCACACTAATGCCAACAAATGTCTGTTTAAATGTCTTGGTTACCAAAGGAAACATCATTGTTGCAACAAATCACAATAACAAGTCCTAGAACACATTCTATATTCTTATTAAGACCTTGAATTTTTGTGTGTGATATGCATTCCATAGGAAGTGCAATTAGTGAACTCTTTTACAGACAATGTAACACCTACCTATTAAACCATAAAATAGACCTGAAAAAAAAACCACAGTAATTCTGCAGTAAGGCTTGTCTCAGTGATGGGTATTTATGGAATCCAACATTTTCTTAAGTAAGCAAGGCTGATCTCCAAGAGTATCCAAATTCTAACAAATACTGAGGAAATTAATTTGCCCAGGGAGGTGGTGGAGTCTCCTTCTCTGGAGGTATTCAAGACTAACCTGTGCGACATGGTGTAAGGAACCTGCTTTGGCAGGGGGGTTGGACTCAATCTCTAGAGGTCCCTTCCAACCCCTACAATTCTGTGATTCTAATTTAAGTGTCTTACCTCAGTAATCAAACCAGATGGGTTTAATCCTGGCAGTTGTGTCCTGTGAAGTGGAAAGGAACTGCAGCATATAGCTATTTGGTTTAAAAAAAAAAAAAAAAGAAAGGTGGTAAAGCCATAGAAAAACTAATAACAGACCTTGATTTCTTCATGTGTTCTCAGCCCCATGGACTTTGCTGAACATGTGGCCTTTGAAAATGCAGATATTGGCCAATGTCCCTTTTTGGAACCAGAGGCCAGGCCACCTGAAGAAGAAGATAAACCAGTTCATTCAACAGTCCTGATCCAACCTGAGCCAGACAGAGAGAAGGAAACAGCAGAGACATATCTTGCTGGAGCTTCTCCATCTCCTCCAACATCTATATCTTCCCCATTTGTAAGTACAGATTACTTCACCTAGTTAAAGTTTGAAAAGATTTTGTTATGAGGCAAAAATGAAAAGTAAGCTATTGAGAATTATTTGTCAAAAAATAGTAACAATTCAGTAGGATACCATATAGGGAACACCTTGTCAGTAAGACACGGATAATGGAAATCCATTTGATTATAATTGCTTGGATTGTCTCTACAGTATTTTCAAGAATGATGTAGCAGCAAGAATTACATCTGGCTTGTGTGCTTAGCCCTGAACACTCACACTTCAGGATGTGAGACAACCAATACTTGATCAGAACTGGAGAGGAAATTTTCCTGTGGGAAATCCCTATCATTACAATATTTCTTATGCTGTTCTCTGAAGCATGTGGTAACAGCCAATTCAGTGACAGGACTGAAGAAACAGATAGTCTAGAGGTGTTTTATATGGCAGTTCCTCCACTACTCTTTTTTAAATTTTGTCCTGAGACTTTACAGCCAAAACCCTAGTCAGTGCTGAATGATGGTGGTTCCCAGGATTCTTAAGAAGCTAAATAACAGCAGCGTTATACAATGACATTTAAGAAGAAACTTCTGTCACACATCTTTTACAAGTTGATGTAATATGTTACAATCCAAAACAGACATAAGCTTAAATATCTAAGTATTAAAATGAATAATATATCCATGGGAAATTACACTGAGGAAAAATAACTATTTGCATTTTGTTACTTATGTAAACAAACCATGGGTTTATACAGTATACAGTTCAGTTTGTGTGGTATGTACACATACACATATATCAGGTACAACCAAGTTAGTAAATTGGATGGTTTCTTTCAGGTTGGCTTTTCTAACCATTTTCAAAGGAGCTCCCGAACCAGGTGAAAGTCAGGATTAACGATCATGAAATTCTGTCAGCAAGAGAGAAATTAACCTGAATTCCCTGTGTCACTCATTCTCTGGTTCTCCTGAAAATAAGTAGGATATCTAGCAGTGTTTTCTTACAAAAATAATGGTACAAACTTATGTCAAAAACCATTAATTTATATTTGAAATTCACATCCACCTTAATTGGCCAGAGGCATACATTATGATTTATCTAGAATTTGTCAGGCACTAAAACACATGTAACCATCTATGTATCTGGAAAGTCCCTTCCAGCTTAAACAATTCTGTGATTCCATCATACTTGCAACTAGCTCTGAGGCCCAGAATTGTAAATACTTTTCATGCTTCAGGACAGCATTGTGATTAACTCCCACGAGGTGGAGTTGTTGTAATACAAGGGCTGTAATGCATCTCTGTTTGCAGTTAAAAGTTAGCAAATAAACAGCATAGTGAGCTTACCATACAAAGATAAGGAACTACACAATGACAAGGTAAAGAGGGTTAGCCAGTCTTAATGAACACTGCTGTAAAAGAGTGCAGTCAAACAAAACAAATAGACTGAAATATTTGAGAGGAAAAACAAAATGGAAAAAAAAAAATGGAATATTATCTCTTTGTTTAAATGGAAATAGTTTCTGGTGTTAACTAAACTAGGTGAGTTTTGCATAAAGTATCTAGAACTATGATAACTTGAAATAGCGTTCTGAGTAAAAATCCAAATAAAACACCATTACCCCACTTTCTCACTTGGTAAAATGAAACAGTTCTAGTGTTCTGAAGACCTGAAACTACATTAAATAAAGAAAGCTTCTGGACCATTTTTACATTCATCCAAGTTTTCCAATGTATTTTATAGGAAATGTTGTAGCATATTAACTGGGGTTTAATAATGGGACAATTACACTTAGACAGAAGCCCAGCTTAGAAATACTATATATGAAGAATACACAGCAGGAGAATAAATAAATAAATAATAAAAGAAAAAAGAAAAAAAAAATAAATCATTTCTACTTAAGAGGCCTAAGTGAATTATAATGTTTTAAAAAAAACCTCTAAGAGAACTTAAATAAAACTCCACAATCTCCACTGTGCATCTGTCTCTGGTTTCAAGCTTTTGGAGGGGAGATTCAGGCTGGACATTAGGAAAAAATACTTCTCAGAAAGGGTGGTCAGGCACTGGAATGGAACTGTGGACTGCCCAGGGAGGTGTTGGAGTCACCAACCCTGTGGGTGTTCAAGGAATAATTGGACGTTGCGTTGAGCGACATGGTTTAGCGGGAGCTATTGGTAACAGGTGAACAGTTGGATTGGATGATCTTTTAGGTCTTTTCCAACCTTGGTGATTCTATGATTCTCAGGGGGGGGAGTTAAATCCCAAACAAACAAACAAAAAATTAAATACCTCTACTAAAAGCAACATGATTTAGAATTACAAGAGTTGGGAAATACACTGGTCACTACTCTGCTGTTGCTGCTTCCTGCGAGTGCCAAAATGTTTCTCAACTGAGACCAGTGCTTGGGTAACTGCTGCTTCTGCCTCATATTATTCACTGCTTCTCAGGACTCGCTTGCTGCTGAAATGAAGAGCGCCGGCATTACAACTGACCCCATGACGGTACCTTACAACATTTTTTCCAAGCATTACTTCATTGCTTTATTAACACAGTCCAAGGAGCTGTGAGTGCTGCTTCACTTGTGTTCCTTTTTTCCTGCATTCCCTGTGATTACTAATACAGCATTGGTTGTAGAAAATGTGTGACACAGTCCATCAGTGGGCATTTCTATTCTTTGTTTTCACTGTGATTCACACTCCTTGACTTACCAGCTGAATACCTGATATCTGAAAGTGCAGCTGAAGAGTTCAGTCTTGAGGCTCTCAGGTAATATAGGAGATTATTGAGCAGCCTCTTTTAAATACAGGACACTATCAAGCCATTACAGAGAAAACAGAGCCAGGATATTTTAATGTAGGCCAATAATCTATGTTAACTTGGCAGTCTCGTGGAGGCTGTAAAGCTGGCTGTCCTTAGCTAAAATGAAAGCAGAAATAAGCTTCTACATAAAACCTTCTAAATAAAACCTAAATTAAACCTGCAAGCACACCCTACTGATGTTTCATCCTTTTACTGGCATTTCTCCATCAAGCCAATGGACACAGACTTTTATTGACCAATATTTATCCATAATAAATTGCTATATGCTTGGAACAATTCCAGGTATCGCAGGTGTATCCAGCATGTTCCCTCACATCTCGCATTTCTGTACACTCCTCCTGCTGAGATGCAGAAAAACTGCACCTTTTGTTGGTGTAGTGGAGCAGCCACAAGTTCAGGCCAGAGCCGTCACTAACAGAAACCAGCCAAAGAATCAACTGAATGTCAGAATGTGTGCTCTAAACATAAAGCTTCCACAGGAAAGTATATATTAATTTATTTTTCAGTTCTTTCCTGTCACTGTAGTACCAGCAGCTGGTCCCCATCTCCAGATTTTAGCCAGCCCAAATACCACAGAAAATACTATTTACAGATACGTATATCATCTACTGCTAATGCAGCTAATTTGATGCTCATTGGAAGCCTGTTGTCACACATTCATAACTTACTTCAGCCCTGCTGAATTTTCCTTGTTGCTTTTCCTCCCCCTCTCCTTGCACACTGATGTATCATAATAATGTATGGTGTTCTTCTCTACAGAGCATTAATTGTGGAAAATTAATTTTAGAAGTTCTCTGTACCATTACCATTGTGAAGGTCTTTATGACGCGTAAAACAAAAAATACAACAGTACCAAAAAGCCTGACTGAAAGGGAGAAAGAAAGAAATTTTCCCTTTGCAGCTGAAATCTCAGTGCCTGATGAGTCACTCATGACATTTTCCAAATGTTTCACAGAAAGAGTTCTTTGTCAGTAAAGCACTGCACCTTGTGATTTGCAGGTCCCTGCTGAGTTGGGCTCAAATAAGAGACTGCCACCAACTCCAAATGATATCAGGCATAGTGCTTAAAAACAGAGCATGCAGCTATGAACATTTGTTTGTTTCCCCATAGTATTGTTGTCCTTGTGTTAGATCTTCTAAGCAGTTTCTTCACAATACTCTCAGTGGGAGGCATGAGTAGGAGCTGGTAATTACCACAGTCTCTCATTGCCCCAGGCAGCCGCATCCTAGAGCTTTAGGGCCAGAGATTTAAAGACCTGATAATATTAAAAAGGGGAAATTATACTGGCAGAGGTGTTTTACCTGCTGTTGTTGTATCACTCTAAATTTAATAAAAGTAAAGCAGGCAGGGATGGGGTTCTTCATTTACACACCAGGTAGCATCTGCATTAGATTGTTCAAGAAGTTTAAAAAGTTGTTACTTCTATAAATCAATTAATTGCTTCCCTTACTGTTGGTGTGAGCCTTTTAGCCACAACAGAGGAAATGTCCTCATATTAAAAAAAAAAAAGAAAAAAAAAAAAGAAAAAAAAATTGTTAAACATATATATGAAAAAGCAAAGGCTCATTGACACTTGCAAGATCTGTAGATCTCATTATTTTTAAGTTAACTAGACTCGAAATTGACAGGATAGCATCTCCTTAAATTTTAAGTCTGACCTTGTTTCTGTAAGATGGCATCCTGTGGTATAAAACTTAGTTATATGAGAGAGGAGTACACTGAGCCGCCTTGAAATCACTTAAGAATCTTGTAAATACCCACTGATGGCATGAAAGCAGCAATGCTCATATATTACTTTTATTTGCTTTTACAACCAACTTAATGAGCTCTGCTTTTAAACCAAGTTCCTGTCATACTGCTTTATAATTTCAGCTAGCCTGGGAGACATCAGCACACCAGAGAAGTGCAAGGCTAGTGTCTAGACTAGCAGAAATATTCTGATTCCTGAGCAGCTGGAGGACTTCCAGCCTGTACACACGTGAGATGCAAAATACAAAGTTTGCATGAGCATTGTATATTTTGCAGGACTCCTGCGTTGCCGACACAGAACCAAGCATTTTGGAAGGTGGCAAGCATTTTGGTCTTTCAAGGAACAGCCACATTGCTGTTGCATTTGATGGCACCAAAGTGAAAAACAGGTATGTTATTTTGGTAATGAATTTTGATGAAGCAACATGAAAATAAAATGCCACTTATAAGAGTCACAAAAGCTTCTCCCACAGTTATGAGCATAAACTTAAAACGACCATATTCCATGACTAATTCCTTTCATTGCAAAAACATAAGTAGGATTAAAACATAAAATCTAGGCAATGAGCTGCCTATCTCAGCAGTCCTCACTAAAACTTTTTAACTTTTCTGTAAGTTTTCAGGCACATATAGATCCTAAACTGACTTTTAAAAGAAAAATTGCAGACAGAAGAATCTTACCAAGTCATGTGATCAAGTTCTTAGATCGCTTTTTGGAAAGAAGTTTCTTAGTTCAGTAACTTAATTTCTTGCAATAAGCCAACCTTGCATTCCCTTTGTTGCAGTAGTTAAGATTAGGCTTGCACAGTAAACAGACAAAATGACATTGTCCTCCTACCATACAGCTACATTTCCTCCCCCCAACACTGACACAAACAAGAGTTCCAAGAGCTTTGTCCAGAAATGCAGATGTTTTCAGCAGGTTTGGCAAGCTATAACTTGTTAAGTATTCAATTTTGCTGTGAAGACACGTTATTATTAAGAAATATGCCATGTTACACCAGTGGGCATATTCGTTGCTGTACTGATTTACAAGTCCACCTACCTCCCACTTATTTGTTACCTGTAAAGACGCTATACTGTATATTTTATTTATGCTAGTTTTAGACAACTAGGAAAACAAAAGAAAAATGTAATCCTGTGGTCCTTGCACATCTTTTCAAATCAAAATCCAGGCCTGACCAATTTCAGGCAATGATTTTAGATATTTATATAATCAACTACTTCCAGGTAATCAGTGCTTAATATTCCAACTGTAAAGTCTCCTCTCTGCCTCTTTAAAAGCTTTGTAACCTGTCTTCAGACAGTAGGACTCATTAGACACTCAACATTTGCTGAATGTCTCTATAGCCTTCTCCTCTCTGTGAGCTTTTTGTGTCTGAATGATGGGTACTGCCACTGAAATTTTACAAATGCTGGGATTTTCCAGCAATGACAGCTGCAGCTGAGAAATTGAATCTCCAAATTCTATGCCAAAGTTGCACTTCTGTATTTCCACAGTAACAGGGCTAATGAACACTCACATGTCAGGGATCAGATGTGTATGAAATGCAACATGCATGTGACCAAGTTATCTTGCCTAACCTCTGTTGGACAAGTAAAATGCTTGTGTAAACTCATTTTTACACACTGTAAAGTTTTGTTAGACAAATGCAAAGAGATATTTTCTCTATTGTGCAACTCTGAATAACCTTCTCTTTGTCCCTGTCCTCCTGCTTGTTTGATTTTTCAGACTTACAATTGAATTTGAAGTCCGAACAATGGCTGACTCTGGCTTGCTGTTTTATATGGCCCGCATCAACCATGCTGATTTTGCTACAGTTCAGATAAAGAGTGGACTGCCTTACTTCAGCTATGATCTGGGAAGTGGAGACACCAACACAATGATTCCCAATAAAATAAATGATGGCCAGTGGCACAAGGTACTACAGTCTCTAATGCCAAATTACTCTATCTTAAGGGAAAACAAAGCTGAAGGATTTGCTAAAACATAGCATATACAAGCTAAGCCTTCAATTAGACATCTCTGTAGTCTGCAACAATCATGTCTGAATACATCTTTAAAAGCCAGCTGTTTATATGCTGATAATGTCACTCTTTGGACACAATGCTAACAAGAAAAATAATAATAATAATAATAACATTCAACATGCAACATTAATTCAATTCATTAGGGAATACATTTTATATTCATGGGTGTATTTGGCAGCCTATTTTGTAAATTTATGAGAGGAATCATTTATCAATATATGCCACAAGTAGTATTCTGGTGGTAAGGGAAGGAACAATAACACAACCATGATATTCAGTATTTACTGGGCCAAGGACAACAGATACAGAATATATTTATTAGACAAAATAAAAGCTTGAAGACAACAATAAAGACACAGAAGAAAACAGGTAACTATGCATTCCAGTTACATGCAATAATAGTTATTACGTTCTGAACAGATGTTGGTATCGTCACTATTAACAGTTCTATCACCAAGAGTAAATCATCTGTACCATAGGAGTTTTATCTTCATTGGGTTTTTATTCAGGACCTTTTTGATGCTAGCAGACACTCTAAATGTAACATAGTTTCATAAGGGGAAAAAATAAAGTTCTAGTCAGCATTTAATGAGCTTTACCTACTGCCTTAGAAGCCTGGCAGCGAACTAACACTCCCTCCTGCTATGACCTCCTTTTAGCCTTATTTTCTCTATTTTCTAAACATACTATCAGGGATATCTATTTCTTAATGCAAGGCAATCCTTGTTGGGCATGCAATTTGACACTCTGTGGGGGATGAAACCTTGTAATAAATGTAATAAAAGAATGGAGACAAATCCAAATTCAGAACACCAAAAAAGCAAAAGAAAATCCATTTTGGAGGGCTAGGGGAAAGGCAGTCTCTTTAATAAATAACCACACTTACTGTTTTTAAAAAAGCAGAAAAAAACCTATTGAAATAGTTTAGAAAAAAATGTTTCCATCAGGTCTACTGTCTCTGGACAGAAATTAGCCTTCAGTTGTTGGGACAGAACCTGATGAGCTTTGCAGCATCTGCATACCTTCAATGCAGTTCACAGCCCATTTCTCTGAACAGAAGTTGTACAAACACAGCTGGCACTACTCCAGCCTGAACTATCATTTGAGGTACACTCAAACTAAAGGAATCACGATCTAATATCCTGACCGTGCTGTAACAAAACTTGTTAGAAAATGATAGCAACGTGATAAAAGCAACATGTGCTTTTATCATTTAAAATTTTCTGGCTTTAGTACTTACCATTACTATCTGATTCTAGGAAAAAGAATATTGTAGTGTGCCTATGGTAGCAGTAATGTAGCTTTCAAAAGGAATCCCACATCTTCTCAGTAATTCTAATAAATAACACTCATGATGTCTCCTGAAGCATGTCTAATTAAAAGGCAACCATTTGTTTGCATAGAACCTTATACAGGAGCTCTGTTCCATGGACGCTATCCATAATTGCTACTCAAGCACTTCTGCTAACCACTACTTTCTCAGTTATTGTTATAAATTTTGTAATAAGTCTAACAGTCCAATCTGGAAACTCTTTGTTATAGTGGCATTGTCTGTAATTGTATTACATTTGTGCTTCTTTTTAGATAAAAGTCATTCGAACCAAGCAAGAAGGAAACCTCATTGTAGATGGTGTTTCAAACAGGACTGTTAGCCCAAAAAAGGCTGATATATTGGATGTTGTGGGAATGCTCTATGTTGGTGGGCTGCCTGTAAACTACACAACAAGAAGAATTGGTCCTGTAAGTAAATTTAACTAAGTATCCTACACTTCTTAAGCATGTCTTGATCAGTACCTATGCCTTCTCAGTTTTGTTTTTCCAATGACAGCTAAAGAATTTTGATAAAGTGGACTTTACAGAAGATATACTACCCTCTGTCTGTGGAAGGACTGGACTTCAAAACCAGTTAATGCAAAGAGCCAGTAATAGCAAACAGTTACTGTTACAGGAAAGTAACTTGGAAACTTGATCCAAGAAGTCACATGGATCACTACACAGCCAGAGAATAAGACACTGGATGCTACTTGCCTTTTCTTTTGGCCATAAATTCATCTAGCACTGAGCACCAGTAAATAGTGAAAGCATCTCCTAAGAGAAGCAGCAGAAACCAAAACTATCTTGAATTAAGTATCCAGTAGTACTGCTGCTTACTGTATTAGTTGGGTTTTTGTTGTTCTTATTAACCCAGGCAAGAAGACATTTTGAAGTAGACCATGAAAACTGTGTTGTCCTTGAATGTAATTATTTATCACTGTTTCAGTTTAAATTCCCAGCTTCCCTGCTGATAAAAAAAATATCTTCGTAAACAGATAGCCCAGAGTAGTCAAGCATCATTTTGGCTTAAACACAGTAGGATTAAAAGGAAGTGTTCCCTCACCAAAACCGTGTGGATTTATGTAAACACAACTGAGGCATGAAGAACATTAACATACATAACTACCCTAAAGTATAATTCCTAGTATTACAAATTACATTGTTTGAAATACAACTGAAATTTACAAATAATAATCTAAGGATAAAGGTAACACTAAATCCTTACCTACTGCTCTTTGTCAGAAGTAATAGAGGGAACCCAAGCAAATAAATGGCTCAGTCTGGCAATAAAAATCTTGTCAGATTCTGACAGTCTTAAGTGCTTTGGGATTTAACGAAGCTGTGACTTCAAATGTCATTCACAGAAGATAAAAATCATTGCCTGCCATGCAGTCATTCTCAGTAAAATACATCTCATGATGTATTAATAGAATATTGTGTTGCATGCTTCACATAAAGTCTCTGAAGCAAAGTTGAAAGCATGTAGTATCTTACTTAGGGCTTTCTTCTAAACATCTTTAGATGTCAGTCTAGTACATACCAGTAGGTGGGATGGCTTCCTCTTCAGTGCAGAGGAGTGATACCTACTTGTTTGGCTCCAGCAGATGTCACATTTTTAGTACTTAAAATTAGGCTTTTTCCTGAATTATAACAACCTGTTACATTAAAATTAACCAGATTTGCTTTTCTATATGGAAACTCAAGTTCTTCAGTACAGAATGTTATCAAGTTGTCCACAAATCTTGCATTTGTATGATTGATTTTCAAGGTAAAGATGACAAGATTTGTTTTGTAGGATGGAGTTTTTAGTAACAAAATATAGATTTGGAGATGATTTTCATTTAGAAATTAGAAAAAGGCCTAATGAAATATCTGATAGAAAGCATTACTTGGATCAGAACTGAATATATTCACTGATATTTTATACATATTTAGTGAACATTTTGTACAGGTTTATTTAGTAGTAATAAGCAATATAATGCCATGTTACATGCAGTGGGTTGTGTGAAGAGTCAAGACTACCCTCTTTTCTATATTCATACATATTTCTTCACAGCATTTTACTTGCTGATTTTTGTTTTCCTCCTTCCTACTACTTTACTTATTATGCATTACTTTTCTTCTTGGAAGTGCTTATTTTGCCTTTGTCGGAAGCTGAGAACCAAGATGCAGCTCCTGCAGAGCTAGGGAAGGAGAGCTGAGGGGCTGTTCACAGAGTAGGAGGTGCCACTGGAACAGCACCTGCACAGCCCCTCAGCCCTACCCTCACTCATTCACATCAACAGCTTCAATGGGTACACACCACCACCCACGGTTACAGAATTGTGCCAAATCCTGCTCTCTGACCAATAGTGTGGCCATTATCAGTGTGGTCACTAGCTCTATGGAACGTTATGTGAAGAATTATATATGACTAACCTTTACATAAAGGCTTTGTTCATTTTTTGCAGCTGCCTATACTTATTAGCTCAGTTTCATCATGCAACAGTAGGCCTACAGTAATGCGATTAAATGGGAGGAAAAAAAGTTAAAAATAAATAAATAAATAAAAATAACCACCCTCCTAAAACTACCAGCAGCCCAGAGAACTATATCCAATATCTTTGTCTACTTAAAAATGCCATAACCTAGTCAATTAAAAAGGTAAAGTACAGGACATTAAATTCCTGCATTGCTGATGTAATTTGCTATGTTTCATTATGCAGTGTATTATTTTACATTCCCTCCATTAAGCCAAATAGATGTGAGTCAGATCACATCTCTGGAAAGTAATGTTATTCATCCTTCATGCAACTGAGATTAGATTCCAATTACAGTCAGATATTAAGGATTAGCTACGTAAAATTCAAGTTTCATTCAACTCCATAAATCCAGAAGAGAAGCAAAGGAAAAGTTGTTTATGATGACAACATTTAGGCCTTTATGCTGAGCATTTCAGCTTGCCTGGAAAGGAGGGGGAAAAGGGAAATGGGATAAAAACAGTGGCAATCTAAGGAGGAAAAACTTATTTTACTAAATATGATATCGGAATACAAGATAACACAATATAATATAATTGAGGCCAATAAATCAAACGAAACAGAGAGAAAGAGTCCCCGAAAACTGAGAGGCCTACTGTGAACTCTATTGTGTCTATCACTCTACTGTGAACTCGCTTCCCGCTCTCCGAGAGTCCAAGCGAGAGAGCACTCCAGCCTGGGAACAAGATTATATAGCGTTCTGGTCCCGTGACTTATCCCTGACTGTGATGTTCTCTGGGATATGTAGTCTTCTTCTGTGGACTGCACATTCGATAAAAGTATCCATGTTTTACATGATGTTATGATGTGGAATACTGATAGCAAAATTACAAAACCATGACAGCACTGTTATAAATTTTGTTTGAAATGTGGTATGCAGGTCACCTATAGCATTGATGGCTGCATCAGAAATTTTAAGATGACAGAATCACCAGTTGACCTGGATAACCCAACTTCAAGCTTCCGTGTTGGAAAATGCTTTGTCGCTGCTCAGAAAGGAACGTACTTCGATGGAACAGGCTTTGCCAAAACAGGTAACAGTAATTTTGCTGACAGGACAAGAACAAAGGAAAAAGAGAAGTTGTTTTCCAAACGTTCTGTGCTGTTGCCTGGAAGCAAGGCGAGACCAGTACTAGAAAAAACTCACTTAAAACATTCAATTATCTTGCCTAAAGATAGAACACATGACTTTCTAAGCAAGGGCTCACACTCAGTACAGCCACCATTATCATTTCTTACACTGTTTTCACATGAAATGGAGTACCTTAATAATGCTACATTATGGAGGGTAATTATCTTGCATTACTCCAGCAACACACTGTGTAATTATTAGGAATAAAGTAATTGAATGCTTCACTTCACTGTACCTTCCCTTTTTTCTAAGTTGGTGCATACAAGGTGGGAACAGATCTGCTTGTGGAATTCGAATTCCGCACAACACGAATGAACGGTGTGCTTCTAGGAGTCAGCAGCCAGAAAATGGATGGACTTGGCATCGAATTAGTGGATGGAAAAGTGAGTAGCCAGTCAGTCTTGAATCCATATAATGGCTCTTGGAGTACATATAATTTAAATGCATGCTTACTACTCCAGTCTCAAGATATATCTGTCAGTATCAGGATCGCCTTACATGCTCAACTTGCCACTTCCCATACATTCAGAGGTTCTTACACTTTTACAAACATTTTCTGAAAGATTCTGTAATGCTTGAGTTTACTAAAACTTCAACATCAATACTTAAATTAGTAAAAATGTGAAAAGCTTTGAAAAAAAGCATTTTCATCAATCATGCTGGTTTCTTATGTATATTTTTTTATTTCAGGGTCTGGTGAAACAGTCAGTATTCCCTTCTCTAAAGATAGCTATTTAGAGAGGGGACTCAAAAACTAAGGCAAAAATGAGGAAATGAACTATGCAACAATTTAGCACTTCTCTACTCACATTTATCTGAGTGACATAATGCAGAGCCTCCCTGAGCCTACGAAGGACATCAATCCATACTTAAGTTTTGATTTAGTAACAGATCCTATGTGCATAATCTGAGCGTGTTGATTTAAAATACACAAAAATGCAACAGAAATAAGAACTATATATATATGACTATATATATACATATATTACATATGTATAACTATTTTGAGAACTAGCTCACTTTCACATCCTGATTTCAGGTGATGTTTCACGTTGACAATGGTGCAGGCCGATTCTCTGCTGTCTATGAGCCTGATGCACCAGCCAGCTTGTGTGATGGGCAGTGGCACAAGGTTGTTGCAAACAAGATCAAGCACCGTTTAGAGCTGACTGTGGATGACAGACAGGTGAATGGTAACAGCCCAAACAGGGCCTCAACCTCAGCAGACACTAATGACCCCATCTTTGTAGGAGGATATCCCGGTAAGCATTCAATGCACAAGTAATGCTTTACTTCATGCTCTGGCAACTGTCTTGATAACGTCTTAAATGCAATTAGGACTAGCACACTAAAGCTGATGGATTAAAGCACCCACATTTGTACCACTTGGCATGAAACTTGTTTCTGCATTCAGTTCCATTTCAAAATAAGTTCTGCATCTCTAAGGGATTCTCACCAATCCACTTGCACCGTCTCAAATGGAGATTCAGTCACATAAGAGCAAGGAGACTTTCTGCCTTCTGCCACAACACACACGGCCTCCCACTTCTCCCACTTAGTACCTTCTTGTTCAGTAATAAAGTAGTAGCAGTATTTGACAAATTTAAATGTGCTGGAAGAATAACACTGAAAAAGCAAAGCACTGCATATATCAGTCTATGAAATTTAAGGAATCGAAAAATGTACAATAGCCTGTACATAGAGAGAAGAGAGATCGCCATCTCTTTCCAATAAATATCTTTGCTGTGGAGTCTAGTGATTTTTTAAATGATACTAATCAAAATTTGCTGCACAGTAGTCTGGAAGTGTTGAGAGAACTTGCTTCAAGCAGAAGTAATTGAATAGAATTCCAAACTGGACTGAGCTCTGCAACCAGCTCCATCTACCACTATGTTGTCAATGAATGCTAGTTCATCAACAATCAATCTTGCCTGATAGCAATTTTCTTTCTAAAAGCACAGTTAAAACGTTTGCAAATGGTCAGTTCTCTTGTATTTATCATCATGTGTCCCTCACGTTTGTAAACAAAACAAACAGAAAATAATTAAAAACCTGAAGTACCAACTCTAACTTATATAATCCCTTTTGCTTTTTATTTTTTCCTCCCTCAGATGGTGTGACTCAGTTTGGATTGACTACTAATATTCGTTTCAAAGGATGCATTCGATCTCTGAAGCTCACCAAGGGTACTGCCAAACCTCAAGAGATTAACTTCAGCAAAGCTCTGGAGCTGAAGGGTGTTCAGGTGTCATGCCCTGCAAGCTAACTGTCATTCAGCTCATGTGGGCCTGTTCATATAAGCATTTCAGACTAAAAACATAAAACCAACAAACAAAAAAAAAAAACCTATATATACATTGCATTCATAATAAAATGCCTTCATGCAAATATGTGAGTTGTGTTTGTGGTATATTAAAATGGCTTTTTCAGGGTACCTAGAGAACATAATTAATCTTCTCCCTGCCTTTTTATTAAGGGAGTGGGAAAAAACATATTGCTTATTCTCCCCCTCCCTTTCCTTGTAGTCTGAAATGGATATATTTCAGCATACATCTGCTGAACAAGATAACCTATTAAGCAGGTGTTCCTTTACTGTGGTGCTTACATTCCTTTACCAGCCTGAGGACGATGGACATGTACTTATTCACACCTCTTTCCTTCATTTTTAAAATGGGTATTTACCTTGCTTCAAAAAAGCTTGCTTTGGTCACTTCCCGCAGTTTTCAGAAGTTTTATGTGGCTGCTGTTACGCTATGGTCAGGGAAGGAAGATATTTCTTCCTGCTTGGTTTATTTGACATCACTACTAACAGCACATTATATCTAAAATTACTGCTGTATTCTTTGAACACTGGACTTAAGAGAGTAGAACCAGGTTCTACTCATTTACCTGGAGAGATGGTTTTAAATGGTCTGTAATTTTAAAAAAATGTTAATATCACCTCCCTGCAACTACACAATCTTAAAGTTACTCATAGCACACTTCACAGTCCCAGCTCATAAAGGATGGCAAGAGCTGACACTACTGCATTAGAATAGAATGGAGATGAAGCAGGAGAATCCCAGAAAGCACTGCATGGCACATGATGCTAATCTTTGCTATCACAGATTTAATAAAACCCATCCTAAACATTTAGACTCTAATGCTTGATGTTGTCAGTTTGTGAAGTATTCTGGACGCAGTAGCCAACCCAGATATTCCTGAAATAAAATCTGGAGTGTTCTGCAAACAGCAGTTTAAACATCAAGTGGAAGAAAGAAGTTGCTTCTCTGATTCGTGCTGAAATGCCAAATACTGGTGATTTTCCATCAGCACTGAGTGTGTTTTATAAGACCAGGAAATAATCACTAAATCATCTATTTATTTTTTTTCTATGGATTTTTTCAAATTGTCAAGTTTGACTTTTGCAAAGCTGGCATTGGGACATTCAGAGAACAGGACACCAACCTGCATGACCTACTGTAGGGTACCCAGTTCAGCAAGGGGGCTGATTTCAATAGTCTCTTGAGGTCCCTTCCAACTCCTGCATCTCAAAGAAAAATAGCTATTTTTTGGGAAGCCCTGAATTGACTTCTGCAGGCATTCTAGTTTCCAATTGCAACTGGTCTTTCAGTGTTAATAATTAATGGCCAGGCAATGCTATGCATGTTCCAAGTGTAAAGCGTTCATTCATGCATTTATTTTATCCTGTGTTACCTGTATTTTCCTGCTCCTATCCATGTAATATTTCAGGATTGTTTGAGAAGCTTAATAGTCTATCAGATTTCAAATATAGTTGAATACTTACAAAATTCATGAAAAAATATGAACCCAAAAACTCATCTGCAGACTGTTTTCTGTTGTTAACATGAATTCCATACAAAGCCAGAACCAGCCAAGCCATTTTGACCATTACACCCACAGGCACTTGCTAGGTCAAAGACATTTTCCCCTGCTCTCATTTTTCTATTCAGCACATTGAATTCCTTTTAACATAAGCTTGCTTGCAAATTCTTATATTTTTTAAGACTTCAGAGCTGAGAGAAATTGAGACAACTGAGACAAGAATGCCAGAAGTCAGTTCCACACCCTCCCTCAGAGGCAGGGAACTGCAACTGGCCTGCTCAGACATATGTCAGCAGTGGTCTGTCACAAAGACGGCTTTGCCTTAGAAACAAATGCTGGAGTTTCTGCATAAAAGAAATTGGAAAAAAAAAAAGAGAGACTTTTATATTCTGTGCTCTACTGAATTATTTCTTCCTTGCATGGCCTTGGAGGAATGTGTGGGAGAGAGCAAAAACAATGAAACGATGTACATTACTACATTTCTTAAACATTGGAGGGGAAAGAATCAACCAACTGCTGTCCTTTGCTAAAGGAAATAAATCCAGTAGGTTGAAACAACCACTGCTTTAGCAAATGGACAAGTTAAAAGCAAATTGTAAAAACTGCCTAATTCTTTTTTTTTTTTTTTTTAAATAGATTGTTGAATGGTTGCATCAAGTACTGCTAGAAAGGCTTTTTGCCTTTGAAGATTCAGCAGAGTGTCTGGGAACGATCCCAAATGACTTTTATTTATTTATTTATGCTGTATAACAGATTCGTAGCTCGGTAGTCTCTAGTCAGACCAAAAATGCAGAATATAGCAGGCTTTGAGCCTCAGAACCATATTCAAACTGTTAGATAGAGATTATGACACTGCTTTCTGTGCCAAAAATCTTTCCAGTTCAGGGCTGCACACTAACATCTATGAAGTGTGTATTTAAATCCTTATTTTTGGTGGATTTTCTTTTTTCTTTTGCATAAATCAGAGCTTGTTGTCCTTTTTCTTTTTTTTTTTTTCCTCCTATGTTTTTCCACGGATGCTACAACTAAGAGCACAGTAACGCTATTTGATAGTGCAAGTTCTCAGCTGCAAAACACTATTTTTCAATATAGGCATCACCATCAGTGCCATGGTTTTATGATTTTTTGTTATTGGTATTCCACATCATAACGTCATGTAGAGCACTGGGAGTTAAAGTGTTACTGGTCCAAGTACCTGTCCCAGAAGAGAATTACTACATTTCCCCCAGCAGACTGTTCACTGTACTGTTATCATTTCCACTCAGAGGGAAAAGATAAAAGGCCTTCATAGGTCATTAGACCTCCCCTTCCCTTTTGATCTCAGCAGTGCATGAGCTCCCTAGATCGTCTCACCTCAGCATTAGAGTTAGGCCTTCGGATTTCGGACACTCTTTCATTTTATTTGATTTATTTCCTTGAATTCTAATTATATTGTAGTATGTCATATTATAGTGTATTATCTTGCATTCTGATATCTTATTTAGTAAATTAGTTCGTTTCTCCTCAGATCATCGCCACTGTTTTTTGTTTTTAGACCCATCTCTCTACCCCTCTCCTTTTTCTCTTTTCCCTTTTGGGGCAGGGATCCATGGGTTCCCCCATCCCACTAGTTATGGAACCAGGACAAAACAGTCTGTAAACCATTGAGTGTTAGCAATGCACTTTTGTCAACAATGAGGTAAAAGCCTGCATGCCATACTTTACTTATGGCAATCTACACCAGTTCAGGCAACACATGCTGCTGCTATTGCCACTGCTGAAATGCACTACCTGCTGCCTCACGGTGCTCACATCCACTGTTCAGTCTCCATAAACATTCAGGAAATGTTGATGAATGTCAGTTAGTGCCATTTTTTCCCCACATGGAGGAATTCAATTCCACATCTTTGCTTTATGGGCACCATCACATCAGATGCCATTCTTTCAGACTGCCCTTCTGCTTCCATCCATCACACAGCAACAACATGTAACAGAATATTTGCAGGAAGGCTCAGCCTCTACTTCCATACCACCAACATCTGCCTCTGACATCATGGGCCAACATAGTGTGGGAGGCATTACTTTCAGAGCAGCTCTTGTATTTAAGATTGCCCATTCTGACTGAGGACACTCTCAGGCATTTATGACAAACACTCTGCGGGTGGGACAAACTTCAGCTCTAGCTTTAGGAAAATTGCTACATGGGAAAAAAAATTGTGGATTTGATTTCAAATGCACTCACTTTTCAACTTAAACTCTTTGAAAAGGGTAATAATATACTTGTGCTTTCAACCTAATCATGCTTTCATTGTTACATAAAAGCTGAAAGATAAAATAGTTTTGTTGGTTTATTATTTTTCTTCAAAATGAACAAGAAAAACTTAAACTGCTTAAAAAGCAAGTCTGACTAAGATGTTATTTTTAATCTGCATTTTTGAATATCAAATTTTTTGAATATCAAATTCTACCAGTACACGTTGGCCAACCATCAAGTCTTACAGTATACATACAAGCTGAACTCCTGTCATAAATAAAAGCCAACATCACCGTTATTGTCTCATTGTCCTGGTTTTAGCTGGTCTATAACAGCTGCAGTAAGAGAAGCTGAAACATCCTTGGCTCTCAGCAGCACTGCTCAGCAACAACTGAAACATCGCTGTGTTATCAGCATTGCTTTTCTCCTAAACCCAAACACAGCATCATACTAAACACTATGGAAAAAAAATAATTAACTCTGTCCCAGCCGAAACCAGGACATTCATGCTTCATAATCAGATGAAAAAGTATCCAGAACTTTCTGTAGAAGCAATCCTTAAATATACTGCTCATGCGTCATGCAAACCCAATATTATTCAGTCTACATATTGCTATGCTGCTACTATTTATACTCAGAAGTATAAATAACATCTTCAGGTAGATGAAATCCTAGATGATTCCTGATATGATGCATCTATTTTAACTCCAAAAACCAAACTTCTTCCATTTCAACTTTAGTGGACAGCATAGCATAATATGACAGTACTTTAGAAGTTAAAATACCTAGTTTAACAAAAAAATAATATTCTATGGAAAGAAAACCCATCAGTCAGCTCTCTTACACATCTCATGCTCCCACTGGGACCAGCATCAGAACAGAGCTCAAATCTAACACTGTCTCAATTTTCACTTGGCTACAGAGTTACTTATTTCAAAGAGCGCTGCATAAAACTTTTCTAATGCTAGAGAGTCACATCTTCTTTTCTTTGTTTGAGCACAGATTTAAACCTATGCTTTCTGCCTTCCTCTTAGTATGCAACACATTACTACACAATAATGATAATGAAAGCAGATGTCTGGAATTCAAAAGACTAACTTTTATGATATGTAGCATTATGTAACATTACGCAAAGTTGAATAACCCATTGTGACATCTCCCGTTCCAGTCATAATTTATTTCAACAACTTCTGTGCTTTTAGTTGGCACAAGCAAGCAAAGTTGACTGGCATCTGAGGCCCCAGAGCTGTAAATTTCATGTGGCTTTCTTCACTAGGATTCTGTGCTACAATACAACACAAAAACACAAATTTGATTTCACAACCAAAGGCCTCACTGAACTTCACACCAGCAAACTGCCTCTTTGTGAATGGAAGAGCCACCCATGTGTGTGCCCAGCACTCTGCGCCAAGAGACTACAGAGCATATGTGAGGCAGGCCCCAAAGTCCCCCAGAGCAGAGAGCTAGAAGAAATTGAGGCTTCCCCTCCACAGTTTGGAACAATCGAGAATAGTTGAGAGCCTTCTCAGCACTGAGATACTCAGAGGTGCAGACAGGCCTGAAACCACAGACTGAAGTCTCTGTAGCTTCCTCAAGAACTTGCTGAGCTTTCTTACAAAGAAAGGAACTCCCTAGTGACCTGAGATGCACACATGGCCACTTAGATCTGTGGCACAGAACAGCAGCAATTTAAGAAACTGACTTGTCATATGTATTCACTCAAGCCCGCTTCTTTCTGTTAAGAACTGTGTTATTGCCACTATTCAGTCTATTTTGATGATCAGAGCAAATATCCCAATGGTTTAATAAAGGGGGGGAGGGGGTAAATTTGGCTGGAATAGCCAAAGTTATTGATAATTCACCGATACTGAGGCAAGTAAGAAAAATCTGCTACTTCTGACTGCTGTTACAATATTGTTGGTTGGTGGGAAATCTTGAGGCAGAAGGGCCAGAGTATGGAAAATACTGCAGTGCATCTCTTCCAGACCACGGACAGAAGGCCAGACTGACTCCTCAGATGATCAATAAAAATACCAGCAATGGGTTGGCCTAAATAAGAAAACCAGTTTTCACCTGGCACTGCTTATTGCTGATGCACGCTGAAGGAATGGGTTACAACATGCAAAACACTGACATTAGATCTTAATAGGAGTTAACATAGAACAGCTTAGGTTGTGAGTAACTTAAATATCATCCAGTTCCACTCTCCCACCATACGCAACGCTGTCACCCGCTTAAGGCTGCCCAGGGTCCAATCCAGTCTGGCCTTGAGCTCTTCAAGGGATGGGGCACACACAGCCTCTCTAAGCAACCTCTTCCTGCACCTCACCTCCCATAGAGTAAAAATCATTTTCCTAATATCTAACCTAAATCTCCCCTCTTTTAGTTTAAAGCCATTCCGCCTTGTCCTATCACTATCAGGCCAAGTAAAAAGTCAGTCCCTCCTCCCACTTGTAAGCTTCCCTCAAGTACTGCAAGGTCACAGGGAGATATCTCTGGAGTCTTCTCCAAGTGCAACAAGCCCAATTGTTATACACTAATACAGCCACATGGACAGTTCTGAGAAGGAAATAAGCAGGTGAGGAATGCCATTATAGCACAGCAGAAGAAAGAGTTGCCACAGCTAAGAGTACTTCAGATTGAAACCTGTGCCAGGGCAGATGCATAATGGCACAGGGGTTTGTTTCTGACTTCTCTCAGTGACAGAATGCAAAATAATTAAATAAATAAATAAATACCATAAAATCTGCTCAAGGCACCTGTATCTACCTCTATCACAGCGCTCACACAACCTGAGGATTCCAAGTATTCAGCACTGATTATGGGTATAGGTAGGTGTTCCAATTGTGCTTGGGGTTTTATTCTGTTTATACATTTTCTAAATAATTATGGACCAGAAAATTCAATACTGCTTCACACACTACTGAGTTGATTAGTGCCCATCCCACAAAGGGATTAGAGAGAGGAAAACAAAAATGCTGCTTTCTTCTTACATTAAAGCATTCGGCATATCGACTAAAATCCAGCAGAGCCCTTTGCAAGGCAAGGTTTCAAGAGGTACAGTGAGACTAATGTGCAACCATAACATATATCTAAGACCAGGTCTGCAAGATGCTAAGTGCAAGACTAGGGCAAGCATAGCCACAAGGATCACAGCTTTTCATACAACATTCAGCAGGGATATTATTTTAACCTTCCAACTATGTTTTATATACCTATCTTCAGGACCAGCATACTCTCAGACACCAGCAGGCACTGGCATATTGTGTTTTAAAGCATCTACAGTGTTCTTCTGTAAAAGATACTGGATGTCCCTACTGCTTAGGAATTTATAAAAGTACTGTGGCAGATGGGGAATTAGGTTTACCATTTAGCTGCCCTGTCCATGGACCATTTTTCATCCACTTCCCTTAAGTTTCATTTTTACCAGCACTTCTCTTATCCATAGTCACTTGGATTGAAAAAAAGACAGTTCCTTTTTTACTTTGTGGTGTGACAACTTTGTTTTATGTTGCATCCTGTTTTGCACGATGTAAGAACTGACAGTTTGGATTGAAAACAATTACAGATTGCTAGGGCAAAAAAAAGAATCAGTCATGTTAGCGATGACATGTTCCTTTCTTCATAATGATACTTCTCTTACTTGTTTATGAAATAATATAATTCCAAATCAAAATCTTTTTTGGCTCTCTGCATTTTTCCTATTACTTCATATGTGACTGACTTGGGGCAAGCGAGAAAGCAAAGTAGATATTCCTGTACCATGGGGGAAACTCTTGAGAGAGACACAGGCAGGCATAGCTGTAAGCCTAAAAAAGAAGGTCATGAAGCAAAGAAAACCCCAAATCTGCGAGGAAAAAGAAAAAGGAAAAAAAAAACAAGCCAGCACAGAATAGAAATGGCTTGAAAAGGCCACCTTACTTATCCTCCCATATTTGAAGGGAGATCTTCAATTCATTGTTTTTAAACTCAGTGACTCTGGCTTTGGGCAAGGTTCTCCCTCGTGGAGGAGTTCAAGACAAAAGGCACACTGCACTTCAGCTCTTGCCAGCCAAATGCAAGCACACTTCAAGGTAAAGGCAATTTTACAACCATGCTTCATTTATCAAACCTGACAAGTACTGCACATTATGCTTTCCATGTAATAGTTCGACTGTAAATTTACCCTCAGCAAGACCCTCTCATATGCATTCAAACTAATTTACTTCTCAGTAATCAAGTCCTACCTCATAATTTGCTTAAGTGCAGGGCTTAAATTGACTAAATCAAATGCATTTGCGCAAACTCCATAAACAGAGCCATTACCCACCAAAAAAGCAAGTTTAAGAGCATCAGATGCTCCCTTACAGTGAGAAAGCTGGCTCAGGAGCCCCACATCACTCAAGCTAACAACCATGTTTCACTCTGCATTTCATTAGCCAGACTCGGGCCTCTGATATCTCTTTTTTCTATAAAGGGAAGTGTAAGGAGCATACAAAGCTTCATTGAGTGCTGCAACCAAAGCAGCTAATGCTCACTTCCCAGTGTAATGAAAAGGAACCAGCAGTGAAAGATATATTTAAATACTCCCGCTAACACATACATTAGTTAAGCCATAGCCATTCTTAAAGATCTCAGCCACCTTGCACACCGCCTCCATTCAAAGAGAAAGCCATAAAACTGTGGGAGCACTGTGTCAGTACATGATTTTTACAGCAGTGCAAATATGGCTGCGTCATGCTCATCAGCCTCCAAGACAGCACCTCAAAAGAGATACGCAGTTCTAAAGGGCATTCATCCTTTTGAACTTTCCTTTGAATATCACCCAAACCACAATTCACCTGTCAAGGATGGACATTTCCATCACCTGCACCATAATTTATCCCCAAATACTTGTTAGTATAAATTTAGTCCAGTGGCTTTGCAATTTAAACATCACGGTACCGTTAGCAATGGAAGCCAATATCTAGGTAGTGTGGGTTCAAAACTATTTAAAGACTTCAAGCTTGCTGACTGCTGCAGTGCAAACAGGGATTAAGCAGCTATGTTCATTCTTAAGGTTTCAATCTATATTTCAACTATCTAGCTTCCATGAAGGGAAAAAAAAAATAAACCATTACCAATATTAGTAAGACAATATTTTTTGTTAATACCTATAAAATAATCTCAAACTCGTATAGCTTGAGATGAAAGCCTTAAACTAGCAGGCTAATTGGAAACAACTGCCAAGTTTTTAATGCAAACAATTAATAAAACATAGCATTTATGAAATGCTTATCTTTAAAATGCTTTAGGAATTCATTTTTCTATTAATAACCAAAAGTGGTAATCTGGGTTTACTGTGAATAGCATGGAATAGCATGCCTATGGCAAAGCCATTAAACCCAGGAAATTAAGTCATCCAACACATTAAGTATACCATTCATTTTCAACTGCTTCTCCTTTGCTATTTCTGCCTTCAGCTGCCTACATACTAATCTCCATCAAAAATTAATAAGTAAGACACCGTTGTGGCTACCAAGATAACACACTAAATAATTATGTACAGATCTATCAGAAACAGGTTTGCCTTGGGCATGCCCAGCAGTTCTGGAGTACCTTCATATATATTGGCCCTGAAGAGCAATAGTACTAATAACAGATGGGATCTAGTGACTGAGAAATAGTTATATACTGCATGGGGGTCTCAATGCTCTGTAGCTCAGGTGTAAAGCACCTGAACAGTATAAGAATTATCAGCGCTTTGCAACAGCTTTGTTTGTTTGGTTGTTTAATGCTTCTACTAAGGATTAATTTTTGATTGATGCTACATGAGGGAACTGGAAGTTTATGAGATGACTGTCAGCTGAGAATGTTGTAGCACACACACCAGCACAGACTACTCAGCAAAACCCTTCACTTAGGAAACAAGAGAAAATGGGATTTGCAAATACTATGCATAGAATTCCTTTCCTGGATCTCAGGCCTGGTGTTAGGTTGTTGGTTTAGATATGGATTTTATTTATTTTATTTATTTTATTTATTTTTCTTAGAATACATACTTCTTTTCTGAGTATTATTAGCCTTACTTTTCATTGTCTTTATATACAAACTATAGCCCAGCACACAGCACACTAGAACATACCTACAGGAACAGGCCCAGTATTAGTCACACTTCCATAGCCCACAACCTAAAACTTTAAGTTCTGAATTCAACTCAGTTACAATTAGACTTGCTTAGTGATGCAGGGAAATTTATGTATTAATTCAGTGCATCCTAAGGAAATTTTTGAGGCAAAAAACTATCTGAGCCATAAAGCAAGTCACAGTGGTAACTTCTACTTTAGCTCTTGCTCTTCAGGATGTGCATCAGAACCCAGGTGCAGGTGGTCAATTTTTTATGTAAAACCAATTACTGCACTCAGCATTTCTCTGCCCAAACCCAGCTGGAGCATGAGGGATGCCACAGGTCTAGAAAATAAAATGAGTGCCAGTAGCTTAATTCCTTTATTTTCTCTGTAAAAGCATATCAGATCACATAGCACTTTTTTTTTTTGCTGTCTAAGACAACACTGCAAATCCTGACAGCTGATGACAGAAGATACAATGGCGCATAAAGGTCTCTGCATGGACTACTGGCTGACGGTGATCTCATGTGTCCTCTCCAACCTCTCCTTGAAGTGAGGGTAGGAGCAGAGATTTCAATTTCTTTCCATTCTGCACAGCTGCCAGCACTCCCTGTGACGGAGACTCTTTGAGCATGCAGGCAGCTTATAGAAATCAATCCTTACATTACACAGAGATGAAATATAATCTCATGTTCCTCACTGTTAAAGGAAACCTGGCAAACATCTCCCAAGACACAGCAAGCCTTCTTCTGCTCATACAGTACAGAGTGAAGTTGGTTTTAAAAAAACAAGATGAATCAATGCAATTCAAACCCTCTATCTTCCCCGTGCTCTTTCCCCCAAAGCAGACCTCCCTGTCCCCATCAACAAACAATTACTTATTTAGCAGAGGTTTGCGCTTTGTTTTTTCACAGCAGTTTAGACATGTACACGTTGCCAGTGCATCTCTTGTTCTAATTCTCCTGCCATTTCAGACTAATAAAATAAATACTAGTTACCCACTGCCTTGTCGTGAAGCCTATTAAACAGCACTGAAAGAAAAAGTGCGTGAAGGAGTCAACCACTGTAGCAACATACATAATATTACTTTCTTCGTGGAACATAGGACTCCCAGGAAATGGTGAGTTTTCTAGGTGAGATCTTCCTTACAGCAGAAGTCAGTTTTCATGGTGTTAAAATGATTCCTTTTGCTCTGCCCATTGAGACGTTTTATTTCTTCCTCAGTCTCGAACTTTCCAGTTCCCTATTCCTCCTTTTGCCCATATCCCAACTACATCATCCACACTGCCTGCAAACGCAGCCTATGCAAGCTAATAAGATAGCTACTGTCCATTCACAGCAATCACAGCATGAGAGGAAACACCATAGAATTACAAAATCAGAAACAGCAAACAAAATTGAGGCAATTCACTGTAAACAAGACTCTAGCCAGCAGCAACCACATGTTTCTAAAAGGCCTCCTTGAAGTTCAGTATCAGATGCTTAACTCACTCCCTCCACTTTAAGAGCTTGTTTAAGGAAACAAACAAACAAACCACCAGCAGACAAGTAATCCCAGTCCACACAGTACATCTTAAACTTGTCAGGTTGTACCAGAAAGCAGACTAGCACAGGGCCATGCAACCAGGCTTCTTACTCAGTCACCATGTTTCTCCTTCCCCCAGCAGCTGTTGCTTGATTCATTAGTAATACAAAACCAAACACGCTGTTCAGCCCATTCAGAAGAAGAAAGTAACTTACCTTTTGTGCAACACACCAGATATCAGTAGTATCCAGACAGCTCTCTCAAGGACAGAGTAAGGAGGTAGATAAAGAACTGACACTGCAAGAACCTTGACACAAAACAAAGTCTTTAACAAACAAGGCTGAACTGTAGCTTCACTTCTGCCCCTCCCTCACTTTCCCAGGTGCTCAGAATGAGGTTATTGCCTCCAGCCATGTGCCTCAGACTATCAGCATAAGGGGGGGGGGGGGGGGGGGGGTGAGAAAGGGCAAAGGCCTCTGCATCCAGCCTGCCTCCTAAAGCAGTTGTAGCAGTACTGCCATTGGTATGTTCTTGGTCTCTTACTGGGATCTTGGGGCTCTAGGTAGGTCATGTTGGCTGCTGGCCTGGAATGCTCATCTCTTTGGTTAGGAATTAGTAAGGAAACTGACAAAGGTGATTGGAGAATTGTTTCCCTTTTTGTGTGGGTTAACTTCCTTCATTATGTCAAAATACAGAGGTGATTCCTCTTTCAGAATTAAAATGACAAACATTTATGCTCTTTCACCTTCCCTGTAACTGAAGACACACAGTGAAAATTATTTTATACTAGTTTTATACTCAAAACCAAGATTAGATAAAGCATTTCATAAGCACCCAACAATTATGTCTGTCTCTAGGTGCCCAGCTTGGGGCACAGCAATAAGAGCCGACTATTGAAAAGCAAGTACATGAACGGTACACATGCTTTTGAGAACTGCTCTACTGAAAAAGTAATTCCTGCTCACGTATGTCATGTTGGGAAACATCAGCCAAGTGCAATCACATTTTGAAAATTCAGGTAGAGGTGGTTGCTATATAACCTGCCAGTAAAGTCCCTGTCTTGTTTTCTGCCATACATTTCTGTGTATGTCGCTTTGCAGTAATATCATATTAGCTGTTTTTCTCCAAAATTTTTGCAAACAGGCTACCAAAATACAATCAGGAGACTAGAGGAAGGGCTACTCAAAACCAAATAATAATTCTGGATGATATGTGTCCAGAATTGGAAGCCTGGCACAGGGTATTGTAAGCTCCTGTTGGCTCATAGCAGGGAGACAAGTCAAACAGGGTCAGATGTTACAACATAAAACTCACTTGTAGCTTTAGAAACAGTCAGACAGGAGGCAAAGAGGTGGGAAAAAGAAGTGGATGTTCATGAATGTCACCCTGCCTTTTCTCTGCCCAGTCTCTGGTTTAATAAGGTATTCCTGCAGGTATGCTGTTTTTCATGCTATTCTAGATAAATCATTGTCATCCAGGTAGGTTGTCATGTCACCATTCAATTCCTTCTAGGTAATTTCAGAAACTGTGGACATCACTGGTCCTAGTTGAGATCTCCCAGAACTCTAGACTCTCTCTTTCATGAGAAATGCCATTTCAGGGCTGCAATCCTGTCCTTTAGCCATTGGGGTATATTCCCATTGAGGTCTTTGAAATCAGAAGAAAAACTTATACCCGGCTTTCTCAGTTGTTCTCATTGCTCTCAGAGCTTTTATCCCAGAAGACTCCTTCTCAACAGAATGAATTTCAACAGCCTCAAGCTCCTTTTGAGTCTCCCTGAATAGGCTATCTTGTTCAGCTTGCAGCAAACAAGAACATCACGCTGCTGTCACTTCCAGAACTGAGTTCCAACCACATAACAAGCCTGTTCAAATTTCCCTTTGTTTTCTACAACATCAGTGCTTTGCTTTTTAAATAAATATTCAACTCCAGATTTTGATGGATATTTATTTGTCATTGTTCAGTTTCACTAACTGTTCCCTTCTGCCCACGTCGTAAAACAAGGAACAGGGATGCTTACGGTTTCATTGTGGATTATATTTCACAACACACACATGTATATATATATACACACACACACACACACACACACACACATATATATACACACATATATTAATCCTTTTTCTGCTGTACATAACTGAGAAGCAGTATCACTTCCTCCAGAGCTGAGCAAAGAGAACTTAGAAACTCACTCTTGTCATGCACATCATTCAAAGTGAACACTTGTGAACTGCAGGACAGGACTGATACTTGATTAGTACTGCTGGATGGCTTGTTCAAAGTGGTCAAGAAAAAAGGGGCTACTTGCTGCAAGTTAATTCCTACAAAGAGTTATTAACTACCTGCCAACCAGTCTTTCACTGCTAAGTGTGACAAAATCAACATACTCAGAACCAAGTCTCCACTGTAACACCTCCAGTACAAGGAAGGCAGCACACAGTAAGCTAAGCCCTTACGAAAGCCTGGCCCATAAAAGTTAGAACTGACCCTTCTGTTCCTTAATAAATGTCAATGAGACACCAGAGACAATTAGGCTGGATAGTTTTGCTTACTTCACATTTTCTGTTCTTCAGATATAAGGCCGTTCAACTTTTTCTGTTTTATCCATGGTATGAATGTACTCTCTGAGGACAGTTTAAAGGGGAATAGCAACAAACTGTTCCTGGCAGAAAGGGCACATGAAAATGCTGCGCTGGGGTAAATTTGTAGGGACTTCTGCTTTAGAGACAAATTTGATACTGTTTTCCAAACTTAGAATCACATTTCTTAACATACTTCAGCTAAACCAGGTTTTCTATAATAATTATAAGTATACTGAAGACCTGGCCATTGCCATAACTTTTGAGATTAATGTCTGTACCTGACACTTAGAACTGCCGTTTCCTTGTTCACAAATCCCTTTGCCAGAGGGCAGACAGCAGGTGCATTTGTTGGGACCAATTAAACTAAATGAAGACAAAAGCAGATAAAAGCTGCACTGAAACGTGCTGAGCCAAAGCATTCCTGACACTGTAAATACTTAGAAGTGATATAAAAGGTCAGAGGATAAATAAATCAACAGCTTAAGAAAAGATCATTTGTACCCGTGCTATTTCATTCAGAAATGAATGGCATTTGTGAGAAACAGTGGCACAAAAAAAGAATTTAAGAAAGACTGGGTAATTGCAGAGGTTGTTTAACATTTCTAAGCAGGGCATTGGACGATCATTTACGAGAATGAGAAGACAAAGCACAAGGGCAAGGGACTGCTGGTGGCGTGCAGTCACTGTGAGCCTGAGTGTATGGAGCATGAGCAGAAGCCTGGCTGCTGGGTTACAATTAGAAGCCATGCAGAGCTACTCTCCCTCAGGTCTGCGTGGCACCACTACTGCCTTCAAGGTCATGGGGCACCGAGACCACAAAAGGCAACAAAAAGCGTGGAAGGAATCAGCTGGGAAAAAGAAATTGTTTCTGAACTGTGGGGTTAAAAGAAAAAATAAATAAATAAAAAAAAATTAGTGTATTAGCATTCAAACAAGACAAAAAGGGAAAATGTTGCATTCCATTAGGATTGTTCTTTTGTGATAAATAATAATCAAACTGTCACAAAGGAGAGGACTGAAGTTGGAGGTAACCCTTGATGAGATTGCCAATGATCCAACAAGCCCCAGCTTCCAAAATGCTACTCCAAGTCACCCCATTACAGCAGGCAGCCGTGGCAGGGAGGATTTCAGCACAGTGCTGGCCCTCCAGAGGCGCTCCCTTTTTAAAAAGCAGAAAGAAAGCAGGCACGCTCTTCAGCTTTGAGTTCTTCGCAGTGAACAACGGGAGACCTTGGAGCGAGCCTTTGGTAGGGGCAAGGATGGTGCCAAGTGTTTCTGTGCTCTCAGACATGACCTGAAGGCAAGCTGCTGCAGTGAAGAGATGAGCACAAGCAGTGAGAGTGGTTTAGAACTTTCTCTGTATGTTCTGAGACAGCCTGCAAGGAGAGAAAAACCTCTGCCTCAAGAGGCATTGTAGATGTTTTGCATAGTATTAAGCACAGAGATTATGAAATGCTGTCTAGAGAGCACAACTCCTACCTTAATTTGCTAAAGCTCACCTTGACATAAACTGTTGTACAGTTAAGGTGTCAGGGCCTCAGTCACTTTCTTAAACTGAATTCCACAAGAGAACTGCTGTGCTTTTGTGAAGTGGAACCTACTCCAACAAGGAGCCCAACAGAGACTGGCTGCAAAACTTAAAAGAAAAATGTTCTGAAAATACAGAAAAGCAATCCTGCCCACAGGTGGGAATCATGCTTTGAGTAGCACACTACAGGGATGGTATTAGAAAAGAACAGAGAGGTCTTAGAACTGCACTGACACGGCTGAAGCAAAATTTATATCAACATACATTTACTATTATGATAACTTTCAAAGAAAAACTGCACAAGGATCTGGACACTCTTGAACTCCCTTTATCATGTACTACATACTATAACCACACAAAGGAGCAGACCAACAATGCTGACTCTACAGAGTATATCCAAAATGCTGATCACAACAGAAGTCTCAAAAACACCTTGTGCACTGCAGCAGGGAAAAAGGCTATGAGACAAATAGCAGGAGATCTCTTGGCATCTCTAGATCCTCCTGAGGCAGGGCCAGCCAAGTGTCAGCAGTTGCAGTGTCCCTGGTCCCTGTCTGAGAAGCAGAGGTTGGGATCAGCAGCAGTTTATATGCCATGACAGCTCTGTACCTATCCACGTGCTAGAAATCAACAGAGCCCAGCTGAGCAGCCTAAAGTGTTCCTTAGCTGAATAGCTAAGTCTGCGCCTAGCCAGAGGTGCGAGATTTCCCCAGCATATGCAGGACTGCCATGGATACAATTGCCTGTCCAGTGGCTAAATGATGTGTGCGAGCACTGTGGGAACCTCCTGATCCCTGGAGAGAGAGACAAAAAAAAAAGATTATTTTTTAAGACTGAGGACATCTCAGCAGGAAGCAGCAACAGCAGAGTAGTGACCAGTGTATTTCCCAACTCTTGTAATTCTAAATCATGTTGCCTTTAGTAGAGGTATTTAATTTTTTGTTTGTTTGTTTGGGATTTAACTCCCCCTCCTGAGAATCATAGAATCACCAAGGTTGGAAAAGACCCAAAAGATCATCCAGTCCAACCATTCGCCTATTACCAAAAGCTCCCACTAAACCATGTCCCTCAACACAACGTCCAGTCACTCCTTGAACACCCCCAGAGTCAGTGACTCCACCACCTCCCTGTGCAGTCCATTCCAGTGCCTCAGCTCTCTCTGGAAGACCTCCTGTGAAACAGTTCTGCATAGGGATAACAGCAACATTTGGTCTACAGAATTGACTGCCTTGTTTTTTCTACTTGGAAGGAACTGAAATAAACAAGAATCTTCTGAAATACTCCATTTCATGATTGCACAGTGGCCCTTTGTTGGCTGTCTTAACAATACTTTACAATACTTTCAACAGTAAGATTTATTTTTTAACACAATAATTTTCTCACGTCTCCTTTTACAATCTAGCTAAGCAGAACTGGGGCAAAATCAGGAGACCACCCTTGTAGAGATCTTCAATGTAATAAAAATAAAGGCACTTTGTCTTGGTAGGAAAAGCTGAATGACTGAGAAGGGTTTTGCAATGGTATGATTGCTGGCCAACTTTTTTGCAAAACCATATCCAAACTCATAACCATGCCAGAATTGTCTCTTAACTCACTGCTAAACTCAATGAAAGGAAAATCTTGTTTTGGTTTAAAATGACACATTGAAGGCGCCAGTGCAGATTTTTGCCAGGACTCCAAAACTTCATTAGAATGGTTATATAAAGTTGCTCTTATCTCTCTTGCCTCATACCCCCATGAGATGCAGATTACTTCAAGGTCAAGCATTTAAAACAGAAAACAGCATCCCAGATGGATGTCACCTGGCTGCATCCTATGACCTTACAGTCTATGGAAGCAAAATGGTGTACTGAATATGTATGAGACAGTCAAGAAGAAAAAGAGCCAGACTGGAATACTGAGATGGGCAACTCTCACTTGGTACATCATGGACGTGTGGCTCCCCACAGCACCATCTGCTCAGGCTGTGGACCCTGCTGAAAGAAACTCCCTTTGTTCAGTCTCACTCAGACTCATACATAAGTTGTTTGGTTTTTTTTTTGGCTAAAGACTATAAAGAGGATGAGCATCCAAAATAAGGGCTTGGGAGCTCATTTACCTTGTAACTTACAGCATACTGCAGGAGCATACTAGAATATAATTAAGGCAACTATATTAGACTAGTTACTATTTTCAGACAAACCCAAAATCAGAAGACATGCTTTCATTCAAAAATCATTTCACAGATTAAGGGGAGAAGTGACTGAGCAAGAAACCAGATCTAGATTGGATGCAGCCCAGGGTTTGGAGCCTAAATCAGATGCTTGAACATTTTGGAGCACCTAATGTTCTCCCATTTACTCTGGGTCATTTGGAATGAGTCAATTGATAATGAGCACATTGATAAATAGAAAGGGATACTCCAGTAACTTGTGAAGTTCTGCTGTGCAAAGCTGTCTGTCCTCACAGTTTTACCAGACAACTCTACTCTGATTTTGTGCATCCCTAGGCATCACCTCTTCATTCTTCATGCTCTGGGGACACAGGAATTCCCATGGGAAAGAACCCAGTGCTGGCTTACCTGCAGGATCTGAACCAGTGACTCAACATATAGGAGCTGAGACAGCTACACTAGAAACCAGGTGTTTTCAAGACATGTAATGGTAAGATATGATTCTGAAACAGTAAAACAAACAGACTTTGCCTATCAGCAGGAATTAATGCTACTTATTGGTCACAGGGTGACTCAGGAAGAATGAAGAATCCTTTCAACTGTCCCCAAAGTGACCAACTGGAGAGCAGTAACATCTGTGGAGATTTTGAACCAGCACTTATGAAACGGGATGGAAAGTTGTGTTCCTGTTACTACTTAATGCCTGCACACACGTGAACACTGCCATTGGATACTAGCCAATTTTAGGTCTGATATTTGTCCAGGATGAAGGTGGCTCCAAACAGACCTATGAGAGGAGGGCACAGGTGTACTGCTGCCCACCCCACAGGTAGCTCAGCAGGGAGGGTGCTCACTGAGTTCCTCCCAGCAGGGGATGAAGGGGGATCAACTGTTCTAGCCAGAAGTTAGGAGCAAGCTACACCACAAAAGCCAGCCCTGAATCTGCTTCAGTGCCTACATAAAGGCAGAATTTATGCTGTCACCCTCCCTTTGATCAAAGGGCTTGTTCTGCCTCTATCTTCCTTTCCGTCGCCTCATTTTATGGAACTCACAGAAATTTAATTATTTTTGAGACGTTCTCTCCCCCTACTCTGTCTGCCAAGAATGATTGAAGTCTGCCAGCAGATCCAGAAGTAATTAGGGGAAGACACACACTGGCAGTGAGATTACCCCAGACACTTTCCCTCGGAAATCAGGCTAAAACTCACAGTATTATATTTATTAAAACTGTCCCCTGAAGTCAGATTTATGATAGCTGAAGTCCCGTTACGGGTGATACGGCAGATTTTTTAACAGTTTTGGAGGATTATATTTGGTTTCTACAAATGAGATTGATCTCAGCCCTTCAGCCGCAGGCAAGGCATATAGGAATAGTTCTCCAATATGCTAAATGGAGATGAGAAGTGCTTACCTGCCTCTTCTTGTGCAAACAGAAACAATGGTTTGAAGATCCTGCAAGCATTGCCCTAATAAAAAGTAATTATTGTAAACACTGCTGTAAAATTAGCGCATACACATTGTATTCTTGAATGGCTGCAACGTTTTAGAAATAAAAGTGCTACAGAGATTCACTCCTTATATATATTGAGGTACATTAGAGGAAACCACGCACTTAGCAAATCCTTCACCGAGATTGCTTTTCTACGGCAAATTAACCCTTAATGCTTAGTAAAAGAGCATATTTTGTTAAACAGCTTCAGTAACTTTTAGGAAGAAAAGTAATGGATTGCAAAGTTTTAGGCAGGACTTCCTAAAGCATTTTCTCCTCAGTGGGCGCATCTCCTAAGGCCCTGAATTCAGAGCAGCCTCGTGGAAGCCTGTGCCAGTGCTTACCATGGAATGGCCGAGGTGGAAAGGGACCCGTGTGCCCATCTGCTCCAACCCTTGGGCAAGGAGGGAGACCCAGGGTACTCAGCATCACATCCAGGTGGCTTCTGAAGATCTTCAATGAGGAGACTCCACAGCCTCTGGTCAACCTGTGCCCATGCTCCATCACTCGCATGGCACAACAGTGCTGCCTGATGGTCACAGCACACACCCAGACCCACTCATCTCCCCAGTGTCTCCATGAAATCCCCCCTGCTGGCCTGTGGTTGAGGGCCACCTCAGCACACTGAGGGCAAAGGTGGGATGGAAGGTGGCACCCTCCCAGCGCTCTCTTGTGAGACGGGAATGCGAGGACCCCCGGGTGGAGGCGGCGGAGGGGGTGGGAAAGAGCAGGCACGAGCCACCCAGAGACGAAAATCCGGGAGCTGGGAAAGGGGCTGGCAGCCAGGGCAACCTCTACACTTAACATTCAAACAAAAGCATCTGGAACGCCACCCAAAGCAGACGAAGCGCTTCGCAAGACAACGCTTGCAGCGCGCAGCCGCTTCTCTCCCCGGCTCACTCACTGCCGCGTAAGTTCCAGCTCCGTCCGCGAGGGGGCACCATAGCACCGCGGCCGGGCGCGTTCCGTTCCCTCTTGTTATCATTAGCGCTGTCATTAGTGTTTCATACCCATGGTAACTTTTCACATAATAACTCAAAGGAGAAGAGCGTCCAGAAAAAAAAATAATAATAACATTTAATTATAAAAGAGCTTTTTAAATTAAAAAAAAAAAAAAATAGATAATGGCACTAAACCAGAAACAAAGTTATTTAAAAGATCATAGCCAGCAGGCGGTTGTAATGCTATGCCAGAACCATACAGCTGTTCCATCCTCAGCACTTTGCTCCTGATTGGCGTCCCAGTTGTGAGCAGCTGCATACAGAACTATACGTACTACAACACACGTCATTTCTGAGTTACATGACAAAAAACACTTTCTATGCATTGCATTAGATTCATAAATATTTTGCCTAAGCACTGCTCTGGTTTTCTACTCTATCCCTTAAAGGACAGCAAGCGAGTTTTGTTCTACTGACAAAGTGATTTGCCTCACGGGCAGTGCCGCCATGGCACAGTGCAACACCACAGGGGTACCCACAGAGACAGCACAGGGAGCAGATCTGCTGCAGCAGCCTCCAATTGCCTTCATCCCGGTCTGGAGAATCCTTCGCTGCATCCTGTCTGAGACTTTGTAAGAACAATAAATACTTACACCTCTCAAATTGTTCATACACTGTGGATAACTAAATCAGAAGGTGCCCACATTTTTTTCCATGACCTGTCAGAATTCTACTTCGCTGCTTGTGTGTAAAATAGAGTTCCAGTGGTTTCTTAGGGAATAACACAGCCAGGGCCTGTGTCCAAAGCTCAGCAGGAAGGCCCCTGAGTCCTTTAATCAGCTTTGATCAAGTTTAAAAAAAAAACAAAAACCAAAATCAAATGCAGTTCTTGATTGTATATAGATATTCCCTATGAGGTCAATGTAATTCTGAGTGCATAGGAAGAAAATGCTTAATTCCAAGGATATCATTTCACAGTAGTTACTTCAGGTGGTCAGCACACAGGTATGCGCTACAGCAGGGGTGAGCTAGTTTACAAATCAACTGTGAAGTGATACGCAGTTTCAAATGAGCCCAAAGCATTGCTATGGGACTGGGTTACAAAGCCACAGCCACAGCAATTTGTGCTGCAGTGAGCCATGTCAGTCTGCAGTTCAGTGTCAGTGACTTCCACAGGGAGCATTCAGTCCTTCCTTCCCTGCCAAGAGGAGGACTTGCAATAGTTCACCATTGGACTATATTTTCAAGTGGTTTAGACAGAATCTATCAGGGAAGGTAGAACTTAATTCTAGCCTCATCCAGGATAGACCAGATGTAAAGCTGGTGGTAGGTAATACCTATGCACAGCAGACCTTTACCCTGATTTTGAGTGAAAGGTTTGGTGGACTTCTATGTGAAACTGAGCCTACAGTTTCTCTCCACAGTTATTTTATTCATCCTGAAAGTCTTTATTGTGCTCATAACTGGCAGATTTTGGCAGTTCACAAAATGCTCTGCAATCTATCAGATGTCCAAAAAAAAAAAAAAACAAAAATAAAACACCTGAAATCAACATTTGCAACATATCCGAGCATCACTGCTGAAAAACTCAGACATCTTCCTAGTGGTGACAGACAATATGCCAGAAGGGACACTGCCAAGAGTGGTGAGCTTTAAAAGTGACTCACTGCGTTACACTGTCCTCCTTTAAAATAAAAAATAATAATAATAATAATATCAAGAATACAATCAACCGTAATAAGAATAAAAATATTAAAAAGATCTAGCAAAAAGATGCATAGAAAGCAGTTTCACAGTTGTTTTTAAATAGCTTCTATCAAGGTTTACCTAGAAAGTGAACAAAATTAGGACTTCCAAAGACAAAATATACATTGTACTGCAGTTTTTTTTTCCTGCAAATTTCACACTTACTTGAGAAATGGTTTTAGGTATTTTTAATACTGTACCATTCAGAAGTGCTGATTAGGATTTGGTTCTCCAGTGTCCTACCACTGCAAAAACCTATACGGATACACACTTCTATGCAAACAGATTTTAGATCTCTAATATAAAGAGGTTAAACATCTGTTTGAAAAATAAATTCTTCTGAAACCAGACCTAACAGATGGGAGTATCATCAAGGGAGATTAGTGCCATTAAAATGTTTAACTGACTTATTCTCGTATCAAATAAATGGGAAAAGTTCTTTCTGGTATCTTGCTGTAAGTAAAAGTGAAAATTTACTGGTAATCACTGTTGGGTTTCCATTGCCTTTTCTATTAATATGTATAAATACAGCCAAATGTTGAAAGAACACACTACCCCTTTGAAAAATTCAGCATTACAAAGTAAGTCCATGGTTTGTTCTTTTGCCATTTGCTTAGCTCTGCTTAGATTTTATAACCCACTCAGCATTTGGGTTGAGCTGGTACAGGTCCTTCATGTAGGTATCATCATCGAGGCAGCGTTCCCCTTAAAAAAAAAAAAAAAAAAAGGAAAAAACATCAGTAAAGAAAAAAAATAAATTAAAAATAAGAAATTATTTACAAAGTTGCTGGTTTATTCCATTTAGGTTTTCAAGTTATTTCTGTGGCATTTAACAATGGACAACATAGCTAAAGTCCAGAAGTGCTTTCATCCTGCTCATCTATCTTGCAGAGGACAGGATGCAGGGTGAGGCTGTCAGGGAAACTGTGGGAGGTTCCAACTCTGTGGCTCTGGGTCAGATTCTTCACACAGACTGTTTGCATGGAAGCTCCACTCTCTGAAGGTTTAATAATGGAAAACAGGGCCCTGATTGCCTTGTGGTTAATTCAAAATTCCTTTGAAACCCATTAACATTTCTTTCTTTTCTGAAATGGAAAGTTTGAGCAGAGTTTGTCCTTGCTAAGAAGGTATTGCTCCCCACCCTGCTTCTCTCGGTTACACTCCTGTATAGCACTTCTAGTGGTTACTGTCACAAGAGATATAAGTAGTATAATGTTTTTGGTGCATTACAAGCAACTAATTTATGTTCAGTAGCTATGATGAAAAAAACATGCTGTTCCATCAAGATCAGCTTTCTCCTCTCATTTCCCCAGGGGCTTTTGCGTTTGCAGTTATTCACTACAGCCCCTCTCCTACTCCACTGTACAAGTGATTGAGGTAGATGACTGGTAGATTCTTTAATCTGCCATCCAGATGTTTCTGGAAATGCATTCTCCAAAAGCAGAAGGCAGGCAGAGGTGTCACCCTGCAGAGGGGTCAGCCTGCCAGCTGTCCTGACACCCTGCTTAGAACAGGCAAGCAAATGAGATTGTCTGCTCAAATAGGCTCTTCCTGATACACCTCTGTCCCCTCCCCATGCCAGGTGGCAGCCTGTCTCCTCTCAGGCATTTTTATCCCAACCAGTGTGCTAAGTACCACCCACACTCCTGGACAAGCCCCCCAGTGACAGCACAGGAAAAAAAAGTTGTGGATGTTTAATCCCTGGATGAATTCAAGGTCACATTAGACGGGGCTCTGGAGAGTGAGTGGGAGCCCTGCTCATGGCACGAGGCTGGAACTGGATAATCATTAAGGTCCCTTCCAACCATAACCATTCTGAAATGCTATGACTTCTGTATCCAATCCTGCTCATGAACAATAGCACAAGTCCTGCTCAGTGCCATGAAGCCCCACACTGTACTGGGTACACACTAAAAAAAAAGTCTGGAGACTCCAGCAGCTCCATTTGTTAGGGTAAAGGATGTCAGCATTGCTCATATTACAACAGTGAGAGTAAGCATAGGAGTACATTATGAGACTGTCGGGTTGTCTCCCTTTTGGGCTCCTTGTACATCAGCCACATTGGGAAGAAAGGAACTGCAAAGATTTGGAAAGCCTGTCTGTATTAACCTGTAGAGCGGGTGAATGTCAAGGAGTTCCTCTTGTCTCAGATGAGAGACTGTGCATATAATGGATATGCAAGAGAAAGATGATATACTAAGGTGGCATCCAGATATCTTACTTTTTAGGTGTTTTTTTGTTTGGTTGGTTGTTGGGCTTTTTTGCCTTCAAAGCTACTAAGAGCACAAAACATATCTCTTGCAGGGAAAATATGAAAGTGTTACTTTTAACTTACATTAAATTTTTTAGCTTAGACATAAAAAATTAAATTGAAGTAGTGATTAGGTTAAATGGAATAATGATAAAAATAGCAACTACGTGCAGTATTTAAATTTGAAGTACAGACATATGGTATATTCATGGGAGTTTATAGTTTCAGATAAAGCTTAATATGCCATGGTTGACAAGGAAAAAGTGAATGTAAGTTCAATACAATGCTGTCTTCTAGGTTTTGGGGTGTGTCAGATTTTGAGGGTTTTTTGCTCAGCTTATGAAAAATAAAGGGAACTGATTCCTAACACAAAATACTTTTGTATTCATCAAAGGAAATTTCTGAACTGCTTTCAGTGTTAGCCTTTGGCCTTCACCTTGCTGATCTGCTATTTGCTTTAATCAGTGGTTACACAGAGCAGGAAAGACTAACTGTTTGAAAATTTCATTACTTGCTCATTTTTCTATTTTAATGGTCATTTCCTCATTGGAGCCTGCAAGCAACACTCCAATGAGAAGCATGAAGGGCTGTAAGTTCACTTATTATGCCTCAGTACAAAGAGATGAAGAAGATGAACTTCAAGCACCTTCCAATCCAATCTTTCTATGCTTCTTTATTGTACATATGTATCAGGAACATCTGAAACAGTAGTCTTCCTCCTCTAGAAGAGATGATAATGTACTACTAACAGAATGATTACACCACCTTCTTTGCTTCCTTCTCCTCAAGGTTAACTTTCTGCTTTAGTGTCAGGATGTGAATAAACGCAGTCACACAGTAAATCCATCTATTAAGTGCTGAACAGTCTTATTCTAACAAAAGAAGTACAGAAGCAATTCTTACCGATATTTCCTCCTATTTCATAAAGAAAGACCTCTTCTTTCTTGAGTGTTTGGACATTTCCACTGTCGGGAACAAAAACCTCTGATTAACTGTACTGCAAAAGACCTTGTACTCTAGCAAAGACTTTCTACACCAATAACTGAGACACTTCTAGTAGAAGTTCTGCTAATTAAGATCAGTAGTGCAGCAGCTGTAAATCCTTTGTGTTTATACTCAATAACCGATAAAGTAAGCAAACAAGAACATCTCTGCATGCTAGTGCACACAGTCCTGCAAGTGAGCAATAAACTACAGAAAAGGTGTAAATGAGATACATAGGTCACTCCAAAAGTAATACCTCCTATGTATTTCCCAGGGAAACTACAACAGATAAAAAAGAACACAATTACACTTTTTGACAGAAAAAATTCTCAGCAAGAAAACAATATTTTTCAGTGTTGCCTCCGTGATTAGCTATGCACTTTTGCCAGCAATGAACAAGAACCTGCATACCACGCTTGTAACAATGTGAACCAGTGCAGGTGACCCACTGTCTTTGTTGCTACTGCTGAAACACACCACCTACTGCCTCACTGTGCTCACCATTTGGACTCCATAAACATTTAGCAAGCACTGATGAATTGTCAATGGATGCCAATTTTTCTGCATGGAGGAATTCAATTCCACACTTTTGCTTCATGGGCACTTCCATGTCAGACACCATTCTGTCAGACTGCCCCTCTGCTGCCATCTGTCACACAGCAACAACATGTAATGGAATACTGGTGGGAAGGTTCAACTTCTACTGCCACACCAACTCTCACGTCATGAGCCAAGATAATAAAAGAGGAGGCATTACTTTTGGAGCAGCCTTTATAGATGTGAAGAGTCTGTGGTTTTTAGAAAAGCATTCAATTGTTATTAGCAAGTAGCCTAATATTTACCCTCTAATTTTTCTTTCACTGTTGCTGCAAAAATAAGTATTCCCCTCACACACTTCATATGTCTGAAAAAGCCAAGCGGTTGGGTAGGGAAACCACATTCTTGTTGGTTTTAATTTTGCTGCAACTAAAAGAAGTGAAAAAATCATACAGAGGAGGAATGAAGTCCCTGAATTACAAAGAGAGTTTATTTTTCTCACTGTTATATATCTAAAGATATATGCTATGGGGCAGCCAAAAAAAATAACTTTCTGTCAAAAATATAAGCCCCTGAAAACAGCTTTTAAGAAAAACTGGCTTCTTGATCTCACCCAGAGCACTATGTTGCTGCTTTAGCATGATGCTCATCTGTGGTAATAATTTGGGCTTTCTTTGCTAAATCTATTCTGTTTCTTACTTTGCTCATGTATATATAAAATAAATGTAAAAGCTTTACTAAAACATTTCTCAGTGGAATTGGATAACACTAAACTTTCCTCTTAAAACACTGCATGAGCAACATTTTCAGATATCTGTACTATTGTTATATATTAACGCTATTTTTATATAATGTTTTCACTTTTACTCATCTCTTTCTTTCTTAGACTTGTTTTCTTGGAGATCTGTTCTTCTGAGAACATCACAAAAGTACCCTTGGCCCATCAGACTAAGGAGTGGATCAGTTTTTACTAATAGTTTCTGTGCATTCCTGAGGGCTGCGTGAGCCTTAGAGGTATTATAAACATGAGATTAATTCCTCAAGTGTATATTCTAGTGGGCTAAATTTGACCCAAAAAGTTCATGAACTCACTTTGATTCAAACTGCTTTTAAACTTTTTTTTTTTCTTGATAGAACACACGTTAATAAAACAAAAATGTATCTGTACCTTTTCTCACTGAGAAATCTGGCTACTATATCACTGGCTTTCAGGTCTTCTGTCAGCTGTATTGCCATGGAAACTTTTGAAAGATGAGGCGCTTGCACCCGTATCACTCCCTGAGGAACATCAGCCTGCAAAGCAATAACGGTGTTGGAACAAAGCTGTGAGCAGCTGGCTTTGATGAGTTACTCAAAATACAGTACGGAATAAGTAACAGTACAGTGCTCTGTAAGTGCACTTTACCACTTTCTACTACACTTCGCTGCAGAAATACGGTAACTACAGAGAAATTCAGTAAATTGCATAAGGCCTTCAAATCTCTTTTTACATATATAAAGAGCCTCAGAACAAAAGAATAGCAGTGCTTAATTATTTTTCAAAGATGTTAGAAATAACAGGTATTGCTATATTAAGAACCCACACACACAGGTATGACAAAAAGCATATGAGACTGATACAGAAAAGATGGATGCTGTAAGCATGAAAGCCAAGCAGCTCCTTCATTCCATGCCCTCCTGAAACTTCCAGAAGGAACCTTTCCACTTTTGTTTAAACTGAATTTCATGCCAAAGGAAAGAGAGGGGGGGAAAAAAAAGTTAACATGAAGTATTCATAGGGCATTCTACTTTAAGTGATACCTATTTTAAGGAAATACTTCCTACTGAAACAGATATTCATTACAAGAGCTTTCTATTCCTACTTTTTATTCTCCAGAATATATTCAGCAAGTCAACCTACATAACTGATTTGTATGTTATTTCAACCCAAAAGTCTTTAGTGACAAACATCAACAATATCATTTATAGAGAAGGAGGGCTCCACAGGATCATTTTTCTGTTCAACTTGTACATAGAATCATAGAATCCTTAGAGTTGGAACGGACCTTTAAAAGTCATCTAGTCCAATTCCCCTGCAATGAACGGGGACACCCAAAACTCAATCAGACTGCTCAGAGCCCCTCTAGCCTGAGCTTGAATGTTTCCAAGGATGAGGCATCAAACATCTCTCTGGGCAGCCTGTTCCAATGCCTCACCACTCATACTGTAAATACTTCTTCCCAATATCCAACATAGATCTCTCCTCTTTTAGTTTGAAACCATTTCCCCCTGTCCTATCACCACATATCCTGCTGAAAAGCCTATCCCCCTTCTTTCTAATAATCTCTGAAAGGCTGCTATCTGGTTACCTTGGAGCTGTCTCTTCTCCAGGCTGAACAGCCCCAGCTCTCTCTCAGCCTGACAGGACATTTAAAGCTACAGATGGCATAATTTATTTGTGAATAAGTTCTTAATTTATGATCACGAAAATGTTAAAGTAATTTTTCTATTCTTATTACATCATCCAAGTGAACTCATTTTGATAGAAAAGGAAATGTAGAAACATAAGTGGTCAAAGTTTATTATGACAGTTCATTCTCTTCTTTTTTCCCACTGTTTAGTGCAATTGTAAGGCTGTTCTTTAATAATAAATGAACAAATCTGGGCACCTAGGAATATCTTCTCTGAAACCATGTGAGTTAAACTAATAGAGAACAAGTTTTAATTTGTTCAGAATCAAAAGTATGTTTTCCTTAGAAAGCTAAAGGCTTATTAATATGCATAAGTGACATGCTACTATTAGTAATTTTAACCAAGAAATCCTTCTACATCAAGTTCTTCTATTTACTGGTTTCTAAAATAACAGGCATAATGACTACATATGTCTAAAGCATTAGGAATCACCAAATTGACAACTTGCTTCACAGTAATCATACAATCAAAGATTCATAAGGCTGCAAAGGATCTCAAAAAGCAATTCCCTATACCTATCTCTAAATTTTCCTGATCTATTCTTTAAGGCCTTCACCCATGGAAACAATGGCTGTAGCTACTGGATTGAAAAATAACCCGTTTATATGTTCTTTTTTAATTTTTCCAGACTGTTGGGATGATGCTTCCTAGCAAAAGGATACATAACTTTTAAAGATGAAAAGGCTATTTACAGTTGTCCCTAAACGGTCTTCTATCATATTCACTGTAAATTTGTTTCATTTTAGTATATAATTCTGTGCTATTTTGTTTTAGTTGATTTTAATGAAGTCTTCTTCTCCAGATTCAGTTGGTTAACAGTCCTTTTCTCTGTACAGCAGGCATTTAATAAATGATTTAGAAAGCTGCCTGCCTTGAGTGTATGAGAGAAGAATGAGTAATGTCCACCAAGCAGTAACATTACAGTCAGAGTAATTACTGTTTATTTAAACAGAATCATTATTAGCTCAGCTAATGAATGCATTTTGCTACTTGCACTACCTACATTTATTCATGCTCAGCTGCACAGTATGTTCATGGTGCCAAACAACAGATAATGAATATCCTCTAGTCCATTCACTATACAAGTTGGTGGGACAGAAAAAGTGACCATAAATCATCTAGGAGCAGACTCACAGAAGGAACTGTTCTCTGCACAGCACAATTCAAAACATTCAAATTAGGGCTTTCCATAGAAACTTTATGTTTCACAAAAGAGCTGCAGGTACTTGGCTGTAGGATCTGCAGCGGATCTCTTGCTGATTACTCTGCATGACATGCTTGGATATTCATCAGGCTAGACAAAGGGAGGGATGAAGCAACTGCACGGTATTTTCACTATTGATTCAGATGATGGATTTATACTTACTAAATGTGCAAATGATACCAACCAAGGAAGAAGTACAGGATTATGAAGAACAAAACTGGAGTTAAAATGAACTTGCTAAGTGAGAGACAAACCTGAAAGAATTGGGATGCAGTTGTTCTCTTCGAACTGCAAGTAGTGCACCTCACCTGGGACAATGAACTGTACAGATCTATTAGACAAACCTAGTAGCGTTGTATTTTGCCACCAACAAGGCTGCTCATTTATTTTGGAACAATTGCAATATGTAGAGGAATACAGTGACAGGTTGTATCTATTAGCTATTCTAGTGGATACACTTGCAGTCACTAGGGCATCTTTCTTTGCCTGGCTAAAGCCTAAAGCACTGTACACACCCATCACAGCATAAAGACTTACTCTCTAACATAATCTTGGGCCATATAATTGCATACTTAGCTGCCCCCAAAAGCTATCAGCCTTCATAAACCCCATTAATCACTCTCAAAGATTTTGCCCCAAATCTACCCCCTTTGCACAGGAAATTCTGCCTTAAAAGAGGGAGAGAGATCGATAGAAAAGCCTCATGAGATATAAGATTTATGCAGATTATCAAATGAGCTGACTGCCATGGAAACATTGAAGGAAGATTATGGAAGTGACTCAAGCTCTGGCTATCTCTGTTTAACCACGTGGTGTGCCACCAGCATGCGTAACTTTCACTTAGGTTTTATTCAACTGCAAGCAAGATAATTAACTCTCAACATTTTCAGACAGCATTCACCAGAGCAGTGCTTCACAAGTTTAAGTGCCTCACTTGCCATCTAATGGTGGAGTTTAGTCCAGAAACTGCACAGTTAAATCACCTCAATTTCAAGCTAAGGCAGTATAAACTGATAATTGAAGGGGGACAGTGGGGGAAGCTTTTTTCTTAAAGAACTTTAAGAACTGAGGCAATTTCAGCCACACAGAAAAATGTATAAGTGTCATTTACAATGAAGCCATATCATACCTGGGAATATGGTTTTAAGAATACTGTGTTCCCAGGCACCCTAATTATGGAATGCTTTGAATAGGAGTGAAAAACGTGTGAAAAAAAAATCTATTTAATTTTGCAGGGAATCCCCAGCGATTTCTGGGGCTTAAAGAAAATTATTTGATAGCAACCTTCCATTTATGCTTAGGTAAGAATTTTGGGTAAGTATTACATGAGACTTCAGTCATAACTCTCTAGTGGATTAAAAAGACATATTTTACTATAAAAATCATCAGCACTGAATTACAAAAAAAAAAAATTCTGATATGTGAAGCTGTAATAGCACTTGCCTATTTCAACGCATTTGCTGTCATTTCTCTGTTGAACAGTGGATGGCAGCATTCCTTTAAGTGTCAGCCCACATTAATTCTGCTGAACTGTATTCAAAGAATCCTCTCCATATTAGACAGTACAAAATAAAAGTCAATTTTTAATTAGCTTTATTTTAAAACTGTAGATAACTCCTGATTTTGTGCATAGATTACTCCAAGTATAGTCATATAGATATGAAAGTGTGGCAAAGTACTGCTCAATTCATTTTAAAGATACGCCACTACTGCATGGAAAGTGAGGCAAAAACACTTAAATATATGGTCCTAGCAGATGCTGGATGCAACTGTCCAAAGGATCCATGTTTTTGCAGATTCATATATATATATATGTGTGTATGTGTGTGTGTGTGTATGTATATGCATATGTATTACATACATATGTATGTAATACACATGCACACATATATTTGCAATATCAATTCAGGCGGATACCATTGAAAACATATTCACATGCCATACTCTCTTTTTTGTCTTTATGTGTTAACCATCTTTGCTTTTATCAGAAAATGACAACTTTTTGTTGTTTGTTTTTCTAACTGTTTGCCATACACATACTTGTTAAGTAAGATTCAAACCAATGCATTTTTATAAACTACCACAAGGTGTCTCTAATTCACTGAAATCTTCAGTTTGATCTCAGCTCACAAGATGGTATTTTCTGGTACGGATTCATTACGTTGTGGAAACACGTATAATTGATGTTATCTGTCTTTCAAATGCATTACAATAAGATACTGTACTGCAATAGCACAGTAAGCTTTAAAAATAGCAATTATTAACTTTACTGAAGTCGTAAGTAACAAACAAATTGAAGGCACATGGGATATATTTTTGAAATGTTTCTACATTATTGGGAGAAGCCAAATAAAAGTATTTCTAAAGTACAGGAAAATAATCACACTGCAATGCCACAGAAATTTTGTGCCTTTTGAAAGAGTTCTGCAGTGTTAAACTGCAACATACATGGCATCACTGATGGGTCTGGCAGAAGTTATTTACATCCTGAACTAAAGACAGTATTCATTGGGTTAAGTTGGGAGGAGACAGTTGAACAGTAACTACATAAGGAGCATTTTATCAGTTTTCACATGGTTTTTTGTTTGTTTGCTTTGTTTTTATGGGGGGAAGGGAACAGGAAATTAGGATGGGAAGCAGTGCACGCTCTAGCATGCTTCACTTTATCAGGAATACTTAAATTCACTGGGACAAAGACTTCAGTGGTACAGGAGTTCCTGTGGGCAGAAGAATCATTAAATGCTACCTTAGCTTCCAAACATTTCCAAAATACCAAATCTGAAACTTAATTGAGAGGTATTTGTTTTAAGTAAACTCATGGAATTCTATTGGGCATCAACACGGCTAAATCTTCAGATACTGAACGCTGTCACAATACTTGTTCCCTCTACAAATACAATCTACTTTTGTGTCAGACACCCAAACCGAAACAACCTGTGTGATATCACTTTTCCAAATAGAAACATTTTGAAAAATCCAGGGAAAAGATAAACACCTCAACCTTCCAAAAGTGTTACAATGGTAACCTGTAACCTGAAACCTATCTATTAACCTCCTATTTATTGAAATTATCCATTAAATAAATGTAGATATCCTCTTGGCAATATCCACTTTTACACTAGAGAGATAACAAACTTATTAATACAGTTTTCTTACATCATTAGGAGTCTTGTCCTGCTTCTCATGCTTTTCCCGATCATAAGCCATCTTTTTCAGAAGTTTCTTCATAGCTTTGTCCTTTTTCTCCTTCTTCTGGTTTTCAGTGTTTTGTTTTCTCACTTGGTTAACAATAAACTTGGGAATCTAGATGAATATAGATAATAAGCATTCACTAACCACATCATTTCCATAACTAACTAACAAAAGCATTTCAAATTTACAGATCGTCAAGTAAGAATGGAAAAAATAATATCTATTCCAAAGTAGTAATTAAGGATTCAAATAACATAAAGCTATGAGATTATTTTATAAACACTGCACTTGTGATGTTATATCTCTCTCAGCGGAAGAGAAGTGGAATCATACAGGTTTTACTTTCCTCAGTTAAAAAAATTCATTCGGTGCCTAATCTGTACAGTGGTGATAATTTTTCCACACTTCAGCAAAGGTCAAGATTCTTTAAAGATGCTGATGGATAACAAATCTTCAAGTTCTCCAGTCTGCTTATGGGACAGTTTTCTTGAGACTATGACACAAGTTCATGTTTTTATCACAACATACTTTATATAAGGCAAAGTCTGGCCCAAAAGTCTGAATTTAAGGACTATGTTCCCCGTGAGTATCTCTAAGCAGACAAGAGTAAATTCCTTGTAACAATGCATATTAACAGAACAAATACAAAGATCCCACAAGGATTCATTTTTGAGTTCACGTACAGTACATACTAAATACTGAAACTCGGACCATCAGAACTCAACTCCAGCGTAATATGTAATGATTCTACTTCATTCCCTTCAGAGTTACCTATGAGAAAGAACCCAGCTGGACAGGGCTGACTGATCTTTCTCTAAATCATGGAAATATGTTCACATTACTTCTTTGTCCAGATGCCTTTTTTGTGAGATTTATGGGATTTTTCCCCCCTTAGGAATACACTTACTGTCCAGAGAAGTTTTTGGTACTGAATCATAAAGCGCATGACATTTGCTGTTCCAGCTGCCATAGCAAACTCGCTTTGTTCAATACTCTTTGAGCCAAGCCCTTGAAATGTGAAAAGGTTTGGGGCCATCACCATTGCAACATTGTTTAGTGTCATTTTGTTTTTCTCTCGATGATCTATTACCCTTTGGAGGAATTCGAGCAGTACCTGAAATTACAGCAGAATTTAAAGCTCAACTTCGCACACAATAAAAGTTAGATCGAAACATGATGTCATTATTCCTAACAAAACCATATTACAAACAAGAAGTGTGGATATGCTTCTTCACAGGACTGCAATACAAGTTTTTTTTTATGTAACAAAGTAAATAATTCTTGTTAATAGTGTTTTCAAAAGAATTTAATCTACTCTAAAGCTCTGTGCAGTGAGATTTTACAAAAGACTTCTTATGTAGGTACATAAGTAGCATTTCCTATATACTTTTGAAAACATTACTGTTGATTTTTTCTTATAATGAAAGTGAATACAATAATGCCAGCTGTCATCATCATGGAAGCATAAAGTGGCTAGTTCTGTGAGGTAGAGGAATAGTGAGTAAACCACCGAGTTGTGAATGACAGGTGGCCAGTTACAAACTGTCAATCTTTAATTAATTCAGTTCCAAATATTTATAACTCTACTTAGGAATCCTCCTCAGTGCTTTCACACATTAAGTTAATTCAAAAAGGAAAATATGTTTAAGCAATAAAAACAAACAGGATTTTATTTATTATTATTTTTTTTCTATGGCAGATGATGTTTTGTATTGCACAGAAATCCTTGAAATTTACTTTTGATTATAGCAATTTTAATAGTAAATATTTTCTGAAAGAGACTGATAGCACTGCTACAGAAGGACATGTTGAAATTGGAAATATCTATGAGTGATGTGATGCAAATAATAGTAGGAAGTGACAAGTAGTTATTTATGTAGTAGAAACAAAAGACAGAGGTAAAAGTAAAAAAAAAAAATACATAAAAAGATAAACTCATTTCATAAAAGCAAACACGAATCCGTAGTATTCTAGTATATTTTATTTTTTGTGCTGCAAATAATGACTGCTACTGCTAAAAAATAGATAAGAAATTTTAAGAGAAAAGGTCATTCGCTGGAAGATTATTATTGCAATCTCCTGGAAGAATTTCAAGTCATACTCTTAAAGTCATCTGGGAGGAATTAGGGTCCAAAGTCATGGTTTTTTTTCTTAAGTTCTGAGAAATATGGGGGAAAAAACAAAAAAAAAGAATCCTCAGTTTCAGCATTAACTTTGAACAGAAAAGAAAAACAATGTTGAAAGATAACAGCTTTCATTATAGTGGGTTCACAGAAACAGCCAAAATGTTCACACATGAAGAAATGTATTGCCAATTCTAACCTTCAGTGTGTCTCTGTTTGCTTCAGGTAGAAGGATAACCAAAAGATTCAAAGCTTGCAGCTGCTGTTTCTTCCTTGGAAGATCTGCCAGTAAAGCAAAAGAACTTCAGTATTTTTAAATTGTCATCTGTCCTTTTCAGAAAGCATGATTTTCAAGTGGAAACCCCTTATAAAATGCTGAATGCATGCACGTGGCTTGTTGTCATAGTGTGACAAAGGACTGGCAAAATCCTTCTTTTCTGATTTTTTTTCCTAAACACTCTTGTGTGATTCAGTTGCTGTATGACTCAACTGTTTTTTGGCAGTAATTTTCACAGCCTTGTGATTTTCTGTTTTGCAATGTTAAAAGAGAAAACTATCCATCTAATGGTTCCTCCCTTTTTGAGCCTGTGCCTAAAATTTCAAGAGTTTATTCAAAGCTGCTTTCACAGTTTCTGTGATTGCCTTAACAGTTGCACTATCTCCCAAGTCACCCCCACAAGACACCAGCAACATGAGTAGCAACAGCTGGAGTGGCAAATCAGTGGGGATAAAGCCAACAGCAAAGAAACTAAATACTTATCTACAGCAGGGAGCGTCATAGCAAGCATGGCATGGCTCCTAAATCCTGGCAGTGCGGAGCAGTGAAAAGCCCCAACTCCCTCACGTTTGTCCCTTGCGATAAACTTCCTCCTGTCATACTTCAGAGGAAGTGCTCTGGAGAGCCTTCCCAGCAGATTCCTAATGAATCAGGCCATACACAACACAAGTGAAGAAGGACCTGCATGTGACACAGTTTTACTCCACCACTTCAAAGCTTAACAGGTCTGGTTTTGCGCATCCCAATGGGATTCCAACAGAACAGCTATTTCAAATATATTTTGTATTATTATTGTATTGAAAATTAATGATATAATTAAAAGACTGGTAAATTATACAGTCTTTTGAAACATGCAAACAGTGACAACGGTGTACTTGGCTGCTTAGGAAGACTTACATTAAAAGTAAGAACACAATAGCAAAACCATTAAGATTTATTACTTAAATCAATGTTTTCCATCCATTCACCTAAATAACATTCTACTTCTAGTTCGGTCAGTCACTTAAATTAACAAAATAAATTGTTTTAATTAAGTCATTGAAATATTTGAATAGTAAAAAGTCTAACCTTACTAATTAAACACATTATCATGAAAAACACCATTTACTGTCGCAAAGATGACTTCTTTTCTCTAACACCTAATCTTACTGCACACAACCAATACAATGGGCAAACTATTTAAACAATTGGAGTCTACAAAGTGTTACGTCTGTTCTATATCAAATTCTTTGTCTCCATGCATTTTGCATCCTGTTATCTGAGTATTTCCTGGATAAGTAAAACCACAAAAGGCTTAAAGACAGCTCAGAAGTGGCAAGCAGGAACCATTGTGGCTCCAAACAGTATCTGTTAATCGGAACATCCTTGAAGAACTGTTAGCTGTCAGCATCACCTGAAAGAATTCTGGCCTGTTTTAACTTGCTGCTCTGTGCTGCAAAATCAACTCCACTATGCAACAGGCTTAGGCTCCAGCCCCCTACTCACATTGATTGAAGGCCTTTGCCCTTGAAAAGAACTACTAACCTGGAGAGTGGAACTGCTGGTAGTTCTGAAGAATAACTGCCTGTCTGATGGAAAATGGGAATTATCTGATAATGCACTTAGAAATAAGCCATCGTCACTGAGCCCATAAACAGGCAGGAATAATTTGTCTGAAACCAACACCCCTGTGTTGACTGAGATGTTGATGCATGTGGACTCTCACTCCTGATTCACTGTCACCGAGCTGCTTTATTTATGCTACCAGCTGGTAAGCTTGCTGTCTTGGTGACCAGTTGGAAAGAAGGATGTTTACACAGGAACTTGCTGACCTCAAGGGATTAGTGATGATTAGCAGTTTAGACAATTCTGTTGTAACTTTTCCAGTTGCAAATGAATACAATACTCTCCATGTGCCATGCTAAACAGTATACATTACCATTTCTTGGGTTTTGAGCATAACTATTACATCTTTGCTGTTGTCTTCTTTTAAATGGAGATTATAAACAAGAGGGAAAACAACTTTTTACAAGGGTAGTGAGAGGACAAGGAGGAATGGTTTTAAACTGAAGGAGGGAAGATTTAGATTATATGTCATTGGGAAGTTTTTCTCTGAGAAAGTGATGAGGTGCTGGAACAGGTTGCCCATGGAGGCTGTGGGTGCCCTGTCTTTGAGGTGTTTAAGGCCAGGTTGCATGGGGCACTGGGCAACCTGATCCAGAGACTCTCTCTGGCAAGGGGGTTGGAAATTGATAATCCTTGAGGTCCCTTCCAATCCAAGCCAGTCTATGATTCTATGAAACAAATATTATTCATAAGCTGATATAACCTTACATAACTTTCTTTTAACTCCTCTATAATTCCTTAAGACCACTAAAAACATAACAAAAAGTGACAATATGATTTCATTTTATAAGTAAGCTAAGTAGATGTTCAATGAAAAATATTACTTTGCTAATGTTTATTAGCAAATATACACTGTTGGCTTTTTTTCTGACTATAAGTAATATTTGTGATTTGTTTTCCTTCACATAATATTAGTGAAAATGATAGTACAGCAGAGAAGCAATTCTCTGCACTGTATTATTTCTTCACAACCGAGATGGAAAGGACGCTACTCACTCTGCACATCTTGGAAAGCTTTGAGATATTCTACAGTTAGGAGCGGTTGAGGCAGTTCACGGATGAAGAGTTTTAGAAGACTTGCGGCATCATGTTGTTTTACATTTTCCCAGTTGAAAGTCCCTTCATAAAATTTTGCTTCCAATTCTTGGCAAAGGCTCTGCAAGGCAGTAGATAAAGACAGCACCAATAACAACTTGCCTGCTAGAAGTCATGCATTATACACACTGCAATCTTTTCCTTACTTTGAAAGGGGTAAAGAAAAAAAAAAAAAAAGGAACATCTGAAATATTAACTCCAGTTGCTACTGATCTTTTGCTACAAAAAAATAAATTGAAGATCAGAAGCACTGAAAACAAACAAGTAGTGATGGGCAGCAGATTGCCAAAGCATACAGGAAGAAATCCCACAGGTCTGCTTCAGCCATCTGGAATAAGAACCAGGTACCACATTCATTCACATGAGGGTTATGGCCTCTCCTTCCCACAAAATACTAAGATGTGGCTGACATAATCAACTATCATGAAACCACATACCAAAGGGTACTGTTTTAATGCATGCATAATCTTTTTCACAGACAAATACGACAATTATGCATGCTGACAAACAGCTTCCCATCAAAATATACATTATGGTGAGGCTAGTTCTCTTTTTAAAGTAGGGGGAAAAGTTTTCTTTGACTTGATAGCTGGATATCTTGTGATCTGTAGGGAATGTTATGCTGCTGGACAGGCACAGCTTTGCCCACCACTGGATGTTACACACCCTTTCTATGGAAGAAGATTCTACTCCATAACATATGATTTTGCAACAGTAGCAGAAGAGTAAACAGTACTGATTGCTACCTCATAAGCCTGACAGCAAATATCACTGTACACCCAACCTGCTCCCATAAGAGTACTACGACTCGTCTTCTACAGATGTAAGAACAGAAGCACTCTGTAGTGACTAAGTCAGTCTCAGTCCCCCTTAAGGAACAGCTCCTGCCATGCACTCACTTCATTTGTTTGTCATTGGCAGAGTGGAAACCAGCCCCAGCAACCCTGTTCTAGTAAGGCCAGTGACCTTACAGGTATGACTCAACATGCCTCTTCTTTTTGCCTAAGCTCTTCCAGACAGAAAATGAGTAGAGACACTTGGTAGTTTTGCAGAGGATGTAAGACAAAGCAAGAAAAAGTGCTATGGAAAAATATAGCCTTAATTATTTGTCAGGCCAAGAAGGGCACACTGGATATAGAATAACAATTAATTTTTAAGATACAGTTCTCACTGAATTTAACTTTATCCAAGTGGAAAATTTGGAAAATGTGAACACTTAGGTTGATAAAAATTAGATGTTCTGAACTGTCCTCCAGAGAGATCTTCTGTCTCCATAGATTATGTACAAGGTTCAGTGGTGCTAAGGTACTAACTCAGGTGGGCATCATTTTCTTCCCATCAACTGATGTAGAGTGGAAAATAAAGAATGAAAAAAATATATATAAAAAAATTTTTAAAATCTTAGTTACTGGTAAATAAACAACAACAGTTTCCATAATACTACCTTCCTTTAGTCTCCAGTGAACCAGCTGCTGGACAAAGTCCGACATGACAGAGGCTGGCAGACGTCTTTGGACAGCTGAATCCACTTAAATTATCTGTTTAGCATTTAAGGCCAGTTCAGACCATCTTTTTAACACATGGACTCTTGGCATGAATCATACTGTGTATTTCGTTTCCTGCACTAAGTAAAACACTGGGGAAGAGTCTGTGTGTAATTGGCATCCATTCTGTGAAGTGTCAGTGTGTGTGAACGGATGCGCCTAACAAGGATGCGTTCAGAGAGCTAAGAAGTTAGCTCTGTTGCTGTTCATAAAAATAAATCTGAAAGGTTCTTCAGCGCATGCTGCCTGCCTTGCTCTGTAATGTAGGTTAAATCTAGCTATTAAAGCAAGCTTCCAATGCCAGAAAAAAAAACTTTCTCCTGGGGTCGAAGACTGTGTATGAACTGTTCAGATGATTAAGCTGGTTCAAGGGAAAAACAACAACAAGAGGCTGGAAAGTTTGTGCCAAGAATTAATGAGATTTTGGCACAACTCAATTTGAAACATAGCCTTGACTCTGCTTCCAACTTGAACTTTCCCCAAAACTACACTGGATCAAACCATCAGCCTCCTGGCTAATATAACTCATTTTTCTTTCTGAAAAGACTTTTCTTTCTGGTTTTGAAGATTTTAATAACAGTCTGGCCTCAAAATATATTTCTGTGACAAAATAAAATCAGGGAGAGCAAATAAGCTTTTAGGGGTGCTAAATATTTATGCAGTGTTTTACCTTTACTCTTGTTGCAACTCCGGGTATTCTAAGAAGTCCTTCTGTTTCCAGAGTTGCCTCTTCTATCTGGGAAATCAACTGTCAAACACAAACCAAACTGGATAAATGAAGATATCAATTAAAAATTACTAGTAAATGGTTCTAATATATTGAAGCCTTATGTATGTATACATGTGGTACAAATATACAACATGAGCACACAAATGCACAGTTTAGAAATTGATTAGATTTGTTGTAGATGTAGAATAAAATCTTTAACATGGCTATTGCTCCTTCAAAGAATACCACTAAAGAATTTGTCTCTTCTATTAAATATAAACTGTATATCTACAGACCTCCTTCAGATGCTAAAGTAGCTATCTTACAAATACTCTTCAACTTCACCAAAGGAAATCAGAGTACTACTAGTTGAATTACTACTACCAGAGTAGTAATTCATAGCTTTTATAAATTGCAGACTCATTGCAACAAAGAAAAAAGCAAACTATTAAATCCATAGAATCACAGAATCATTGAGGTTGGGAAATACTTCTAACATCATCTAGTTCAACTGTCCACTTACCATAAATATTGCCCACTAAACCACTTTCCCTAGTACCACATCTAATAAATTAATAAGTAAATAAATAAATAAGTATAGCTTCAAATAAAAGTTAATGTAACTTGTCTGGAGTAATATATTGTAAGCTTTGCTACAGGGAGAAAATAAATTCAGAACAAAATGTTACTGACTGTCATTTGCAGGTATGGAAGAAGTAGCTGACTTGCTTGTGCTTATTTACCTTCTGAAAAATCAGTGGTATCTTGGTGCCTGGCACCTTCTTCTGATCCTGCTCCAGTAGAACTGATAGTGGGACACCAAACAAGCCACAGTCTGAAGGATAAAGCAACAGAAACTGAGATATTATCTGTAACTGTTCCTAAACATGCAATAATGGCATAAAACCATACTTTGGATGCAGTAAGCTTATTTGACACATTTATAGAGTTTGTTCAAAGTGTTTGGATATTTTCATCAATGAGTTATTGTAAAAAGCATTTTGACTACAGTGATACATTCATCTCTTCTGCCAGTCATAAATCAAGACTCTTCTGTTTTGACTTCTGACATCTGCATGTTCTGCAGTACAGTGAAGCAAATTGTATAAATGAACCACCTGCATGGTTCTGGTTTATAGAGTAATTCTGATGACGACTGTGGAATGTGCATCTTCATCATTCAGTGTAAGATACTATAGACAAGATGCAAAAGACATGAGTAAAATATACAGAAATATGGCTACGAAAATAAAACAGATGTAATTATCAGTTCCTCTCAAGAGCTCTCTACAAGAGTTTTGAAGAGGGATTCAACCTTTCATGTGTTATTGCATTATACAAAACCATCATGATAGAATGATTAGCATCTTCCATAAGTCAGTTTTCTTTTTCTTCTTGTTTTTTCTCTAAAAAAGCAAAATTTTCATTAAGTCTGGGTTGAAAAATTGCTTTTAAAAGTTGCTAAGGTTTCACAAACAAAAAATAAAATACAAAATAAAATAAAAATAAAATATCTCATTAATCTATTCTTCATACAAAAATATATTCGTCTTGAAGTAGATGGGACACCCGTTTGTTTTAAGGCCCAGGTGAATAGAAGAGAATGACTTTTGAAAGACAGCCATACTAGACAATACTAACCCAGAGTCTGTTGCCAAAGAATTTCTCAGCAAAAAGTACAGATAACTGCTGCATATGCAATTTGTATGAAGCAGCAAATAATTCTACATGTAGCTAAAAGCTGCTCATACTACTATCAAGCACAGAACAGCAGCTGTAATTACTAAAAAGATGACAGCTCTTCAAAAAGCGTGATATATATCAAAGAAACATCATTTGAAGCACCACATCAAGGAGTTCTTTCTATCAGAGTAAGAAGTCTACCAATAAAATACATGGACTCATATATACATCCAGTAGCTATAGTCCATAGTTATATCAGCTTGAAGATCTTGTCAATAACGAAAGTTTCCTCTGAGATGAAGTTGGAGAAACAAACTGTAGGGGGCCAATAAAAAGGCAGCAGCACAGCATTCCATGGAATAATCACGCTTTCATCGTCTTTATGTACTCAAGCACAAAGGAGAACAGCCAGTAGACACTCCACTGTGTCAGTCATTTAGGCAAACGCTTCCTGAGTCTTCACTCAGGAGGAGGGGATCAGGTATAGCAACAAGGCACTGAAGTAATTACACTGAAGAGCAGATCCATAGGCAAGGAAATCTGACATGTCATTGTATTTATTCTACACATTTCTATGAGTCTAGCCCATCTTTTTTAATTTTGTGAAATATAAAGCTTTTAATCAACACAATACACTTCACAACTGCTTGTCATTTAGACAATGTTATTAAGGCAATGTACTCAACAGTAAGATTTGGTAAGAAGGACCAACTGAAACTAAGACCCAAAACACAAGAAAGTGTTTGCCTTTTTCTGTGTATTAATAGTACTGCAAGCACTTCTACAAGAAAATTTAGAGGAACAAGATCTCATACATGTTTCTGTTTATGACATTTGCATTTTAAAAGTTCTTTTCTACTACCATAAAGCTGAGACTATTCTGAAGAATATATTGTACCTTGCTATATATGTCTCAAGACTCTGTTGCTTTCAATTATATAAAGTGAGCTATTTCACTGTCACACTGACTGAACCTTGAGAACTGGATTTTGAACAAAATAGACTTGTGATTAACTGGTAACACATTTCAAGCTCTTGTAAAACATTTAGCAGAAGGCAGAAATACAGAAAGCAAACAAAGCACTGTAATCCTCTAGCATCTTGAAATCCTCTAGCATCTAGTTTCCATGCGTCCTAAGTCCCTAAGAAAAGCACTGTGATTATACATATATATGTACTCCATTGACTTGTAGAGCAAAATGGTATATTGCAACTGTCTCAAAATTCTTTGCAAAAGCTCAGATCTTTCACTTTGCATGATGCACTGTAGCCTCAGAAAGTACCAGATGGGCACAGCTATGTGACCCAGGAAAGTTTGTGCCAGACGTAACAGGAAAGCAGGTGACAAGGGTCGCTATTATCTTCAACCAAGACCAAGAAAAGCAAAAGGTAAGGTCAGGTAGGTCTTGCACAGTACCTACCTTCATGAGGAATTTCAGGAATGACAAAAAGCACATACATCTATCCACCCAGGGAATATATGATCTCATAGAAACTTTTGTGAAGCCATTTCTGTACAGAATGCTAGTAAGTGGAAGGTCCCTCCCTCCTCACTCCTTGGTTACTTGCCAGTGTCTGGCCTGAGTTTTAATTTTATACAGAGAGCACAGTCTCCAGACTGACTGTGTATATGAACTCGCCTAAAACGTGCCCTGAGTTAAGATGCACAATTAAATGCTGCTCAGTACCTGTTACTATTTATCAATTAGATATAAATTTTCTGCTAGAAATTCATAACTAACCAGATACATTTGTTCCATTTGATTAAAACCTATTTGTTTCAGTGTATGAAACACTAACTCACCTTTGGTTTTGATTTTTGCAGCTTTTTGTTGCTTGAATTCTGTCCCAAGTACGTCATAGAGAGCAGTCAATTCAATCAGTGCTAAAGAATAGACTTTCTTCATGTCCTGAGGGGCCAGGTCACCAATCTTTGTAGTACCCGTTTTGTCCTTTGGCAGTCTGAAATTCTAAAGGCAGAGATTTGTAGCACAGAGAACAATCCAAGTCATAACAAATTACTTTGCTCGAAGGCTGTGCTCGAGTACAGAGTACAACCTTTCATCACAAAGCCTGCTGCTACTAATGGAAACATGGAGGAATCCCCTGAACACTTTCCAAAGCAGACAAGCTTTGAATCATAGGAGGATTTACATTGCTGGTAACTTCTGGAAGTCACCTAATCCAACTGCACACTCAAAGCAAGGGTAAATTCAAAATATGATCAGCTTGCTCATATTGTTGTCCAAATGAATTTTGAAATTTTGAAATTCTACAACATCTGGGAGCAGCTGCTTTGGTGCTTAACACACTCATGGAGAGTTGTTTTCTTTGCAAAATGGGATTTCCCTTGTTGTCACTTGTATCCATTGCCTCTTGTCCTTTCACAGTGCATTTCCAGTCTGGCTTTGTCTTGTTTATAAAACTCCACCTACCCATCTTCTGTATCTTTTTGCAGGTTACAGTGGTGGAAACATATGTCCACTAACAATCCTATGCATGTACAATTGGGATAGAAATCTCTCTGCATTTATTCAACCAAAATAACATATCTGACTACCATACAAATAAGAGTAAAGGGATTTCCTTCTTATGGAATGGGGAACCATAATTATGGATCATGTATATTGCAATAACTTCTGTACACTGGGAAGCTGCAGTCAGAAATGAATATAAAGAACTGTGCTCAGATGGACAGGGAGACATTCCTAATTCACAGAGCTTTTTAACACCACCTTTCATCAGCAGGCTTCTAAGTCATACTATTGCCTACGGCTGATATTAGCAGCATACATGACTCAGAGCAGGAAGGCTGACAAGATTTCTTCTCCATTTGAAAAGAACAAATATTATACTCCAGAATGATTTTCTCACCCTTTACAGACCCAGCAATAGCACATCTGACCTCATTTGGTGAATGATTTGGTGGCTACGGTGCATGGCTACAACTGTACATACTTAAAAGAGTACATAAATACAATTTACAAATTGTAGATACATAGTCAGTTTTCTCCTTGAGGTTTCCTTGACTCACACAATGTTTAAAAATAGCTGCCAACTATGAAGGTGCAACAAATCAAAACTGTAGCTGTAAGTAGGAAACTCCCTTCCTTCTCTATCATTTTGCCACTCCTTTCATCACTGAAATAGAAATCCCCTAGCACAAGCACCGAGCAATCTTTCACAAGCTGAGCCAAAGGTATAGGCTAAATCATGTAGCACATGTGTAAATAAGTAAGAGTAAGCTAGACCATAGCTATCACTTCCTTGTTAAAAGCCGCATTACAGAAATGTGACTCAAACGCTTTAGAATTCATTTCTAAATATCCATTAGTGTCTGGTGCATAATGTTTGAACTAGGATACATGGAGTAATTACTATTTGAAGAACTGCATGTGTCTTTATCAAAATTAAGTGTTTAAAGAAGTGAAACATTATTACTTCAGCTACCACATTTATTCAGATGTGTTTGGATACACTACTAGACAAAAGAGATTTTTTTCACGCCAGTCATTAGTTCACAGGTCATACATAACTGCATGTTCACAAAATGTTAGGCAAAGAAAGGTCCTTAGAGATGCCTGGGGATCAAGGACTGAATGTCTTGGAGGATCTTATTTTGTTTCTATTTAGATTCTTTCAGAATTGAGGTTTTTTATACTGAGTTGGAAGGTAAAACTGAGTAAAAAGTAATCCTTAGCTCCCTGCCACTTCACTTCAGACTCCTATAGACCACTCTGTCGTTCATTTTCATCCTCCAGATAACTACACAAGGTTTCCACAGAAAACCCGGTAACTCCTATTTGTTGATAAAAGGTATTATGATCACCTTCAGTAACAGGAAAAATGGCTGTAAACAAATGAAATAAGGACATGGACTGTGTACAATTATGCCATTATTCCAGCTTAATATTACTAGACCATTATTTTGAACACATAAATTGACTTCTGCTAGAATTACAAGGACACATGTAATGATACAAAAGTAGTAACTTCCATGTTACTGAGAATACTATTCCCCAAAATCTTTGTTTATCCCCATAAAGCTAGGTCCAACAATATTCTTTTAAACCTAATTCACTCAGTGTCAAATAAACATCATTTGAACAGTAACACTCATCAGTGAAAACAGTGATAGCAATAAATAGGAAACATACCGTGTGAAGAGTATCACCCCCTCCATCCTTATACACTTTGCCTACTGAGTTGTCTTTGAGATTAGCTGCCTGTTCTGCAAACGGTATCTCCAAATTGATGTCAGTCTCTGAAAATGGCGTGTCTCCAAGTGGGCTCTTCTGCTCATTAGCTCCAAGACTGAACTTCACATCTGAAAACAGAGTAGAAATAATAACAATCAACAGCAGCGGAGTTGACCATCAATCAACATATGATAGTAATGTAGAAATCAGTCCTATGCAAGAGACAAACTTCTAGTTGCAAATGCACTTACTCCTATGTTTTCCTGCTAGTTGAAAATGGATACGGAGCCTTGAAAGAAGGCTCCATCTCTTGTAGATTTTCTAGAATAATTCTGCCAAGGCATGTGACCTTTCTACTATGAAGAAATAAAGGAATCCACTTCAAAGAAACAGCAGATTACCAAGACCTTCCAGAGCCAAATAGCTCTGGCATCAGAATTTTCTTGCCATGAAACACGTTCCAGACTCAAAGACTGTAATACCCCGTAAGCAAAACAGCTTTTTTTTTTTTTGCTTTTTTTTTTTTTTTTCTGCTGACGTAATTTCAGAAGCAAAACACTAAGTTTATTCTACAACCCAAAACTTTAACATCACAGAAGGTTTGAGGTTGGCAGAGCCTTCTGGGTCTGTTTGGTTCAATCCCTGTTCAAGCTGGGGCACTCAGAGCAGGCTGCCCAGACCAGTGCCCAGGCAGTTTTTGAAGATCTCCAAGGAAGGAACCCCTCTGGGCAACATGCACCAGTGCTTAGTCACATGCACCATAAAGAAGGGGCTTCTTGATGTTCACGGGAAACCTCCTGTGTTGCAATTCAACCCCACTGCCTCTTGTCCTAGCACTAGAAAAGAAAAAGAGCATGGTCTTACCAGTGCTGAGTAAAAGGGAAGGATTATCTCCCTTGAACTCCTGGCAACATACCTACTAATGCAGCCCAGGATGTCATCAGCCTTCATTGCCACAAGAGCCCATTACCAGTTTGTATTTAACTTCTTGTCCACCAGGATCACCTTTATGCATAGCTGCTTTTCAGCTGGGAGCACCCAGCATGCACTGGTGCATGGGGCTGTTCCTAACAAGTTGCAGTACTTCTCCCTCATCTCTCCAGTATGACAAGGTCCTTCGTATAGCAGCATGTCCCTCTGGCATATCAGCCACTCCCTCTAGTCTTATACCATCTGCAGATTTGCTGAACGTACACTCCTCCCATCATTCAGACTATTAACGAAGATTTAACACAGGACTGGATACAGTAACAACCCCTGGAGTATGCTGTTAGTGACTGACCTCCAACCAGGTTTCATGCTTCTGATCATCTCTTCTGAAAACTGATCTCTAGGCCCAGCCATTCAGTTTCCAGTCCATGTCAATTTCTGCTCACCCATCTGCAAGTAATATCTTGAAATAATGAAGACTACACAGATGGCCTGACATTCCTTTCCTCACCTCCAGTCTGAAGTCATCAAAACTAGACATACTTCCATGATACTGGGAAGGACTAAATACAGAATAACCAACTTACTTCTATTTCTTTGTTCCTCATACCTCAGTTGAACATTAGACAAATTTGGAATAAGGAAGAAAACAAAGAGACAGTTCTGATTTTAGAGAGAAGTCTACTTCTACTACTACCAAACTTCAGCTTGAATTTTGAAAATATCAAGGAAGATGCAAGAGGAAAATTATATTTTAATTAACACTATTTAATACAAAGCACTGAAGTAATTTAGCCAGAGAAAAATTTCAGTCTCTTTAGCATCACTTGTGATGTTGTGCTTCTCAAAGGTCACAGCCAGGGTGAGGTTCCTCCTACAAGGCATTCCAAATGCCCTGAAGTATTTGTTTAATTTAATTTCAAACTTTTCTAAAAACAGAGCAAATGGAAGCAAAATAATACTACTCATTTCAATGGGACCATGCTTCTGACACCAGCTCCTACCACAAGGTCCTGTTTCCTGTTCAAATATAACACACAGCTAGTGTAGAAAAAGAGGGAAGGAAACACACACAAGCTGAGTAGAACCATCAGCAGATCATATACTCTTGTATATGAATATGGTATAGCTAACAGACTTCTTTATGCCTCTGTGGGAAATTTTTTGTATCACCTAGAATAATCGTGCTAAGCAAACCCAGAAAACCTCCAGAGAATAGTTACAGCTACAGCAGCATCTGATGTGAAGCAGCGGAAAGGCTGTGGCAAGGGTGATTTAGGGAGAAGGCATTGGGGAAGTGTTGCTCTACACTGATACGTTCAGTGGCCTGCTAAAAAGCTGAGTTGCAGTCATGCAAACTAACATATGATAACAACATATGAAGCATCAAGTTTTAAAAGAACTTATAACAACTCTAATTTTTTTCTGAATCATATCTGCATTTAATTGAAGATGACATATAAAACATGACTTGTCACTGCTACGCTTTAGAGTGAAAACTGAACATTACCTCCAGCTGCTAGGATCAAACTCAGGTCCTAGCAGACAAGCAAATGGGTGAAGGCATCAGTAGCCACTACCTGGTAGGACACAGCGTTTAATGCAGCCACTCCTGCTTCAGTTTAATTGATCTATTGCTGAGACAGTTCCAGAAAGAGCAGCAGAACTTGAGTTAAAATGTTTGACTCTACTTACAGCCAAGCAATGAGTTGAGAAGCAGAATAAAACATTTCTAAATTTCACTGCTTAAATATTCCCAGATTCTCTTTTCAGAGTGGCATCTACTCACTTTTGATAGTCTCTGAAAGACTCCTGAAGCATATGCTAAAGATTAAGTTGATCGTGAAACTAGAGCTACTGCTTTCAGTAAATAGACATATGAGACGTCAGTACCAAACATATCCAAGGTCAAATTCTTCTCTGGCTTCGATCTCTGGCCTCTATGTGCATTTGCCTACATAACACCATGTAAACTGTTTAATGTATCCAAACGAAAGGAAAAGGGTTCCCAGTCCACCCAAGACTTCTGTCATGCTAATGTAGCCCACACGTGACCTACATACTTCTTATCAGCATGGAAGGGATCTGATGATCTGACATTAACAAACAATAAAGCAGTAGCTCTTATTTCTGTCCTTGGGTACCAAGGTACACTTCAAAGCAGATGCCTTGCTAACAGTATACACATTTTTTTAAACGTCTGAGACTGCTGCTGTTGTGGGAAGTTTCTTATTGATTGTATTGTACTGTTTCTATTGTGCACTTATTAACTAGGAAGCAGCTGTAGGAGGAAGCAGCTTCAGCATTCTGTCAAGCTGCCAACTGCATGTAGTATTTCAGGAAAGAAATGCAAGTGTGATACAGAAAATATAAATATTGTCTATGAGAATGTGGTGACCATATTTTAAGTCAGACTGTAGCCTTTCCCTGGTTCACAGTGCTGTTTAAACACCACATAAAATTACGGGAATTATTCAGGAGTGGGATGGAGTGTTAGGTTTGGAGTTTCTTCTTATTAAAATGTGGAAAAAAAATCATAAGTATCAACCTTGCTATTTCCATATTTTGACAGGCAATCTAAAGTATACACCAGTAGTGCTATACTTTTAAATCCTAATTGATAGTTGGAATGGCTGATTTTAACTGACAAAATGTTTATCTATAATGTAAAATCATTAACTGACCTTTAATAGGAAGTCCTAAAAGCTTGCAATCTTTCCACTAAAACTCTAGCAATCCAGTCATAAAATCCTTATTTACCACACAAAATAAAAAGTAGAAGCAAACTTAATTAAAAAATACATTTCAGTCTTTTTTCATACCAAAAAGCAAGAATTACAGTTCTGTTCACGTTACAGGAAGCACTTCAGTCCTTTCATTCATTTATGATTATTGTGCTTTTCGGTTGCCTTTATATAGAGGTTTTACTTACTTTCCTTGCAGCTAACTCAGTGTGTGGGACAACCAGAATCCCACAGTAAACTGACATTTGCTGATCCCCTGGTAAAGTTAAAGCAGATGAATAGCTAAATACTCATTATTCTTTTATTACTATTTCTTGAGATGCCTCAGTGGCATGGATATCTATTAATTTTCACAGGCATCCAAAGAGAATTACTTTTTTTCTTTGGCAATTGTTGAACATACTGCTAGCTTTGAGGGATTTCAATGAGGGTTATGGATTGTTAAAAAGAAAATGCATATGTTACTCCAAATTTTCTTCTTCCTTTTTGTAGACACTTTCTGTACCAACATGAAACAGACAAACGCTTAAAGCCAGAATGGGTCCCTCCAAAAAACTGAAATGTGCATCTATTAATAAAAGAAACTTAGGAACTTACTAAACTGTTGTGTTTGATCAGGCAGAAAAGAATGAACATGTAATGGTTTCGTGTTACTCCCTGTGTTTGCATACAATGCTCAGGCAAGAAACAAGGTGTACTGAACAGGCAAGAATGGAGGAAGAACAAGTTCACACAGCCCATTTGTGTACAGTCTGGCAGAAGCACTTGAGAATGCTGCATTCAAATACCAAGTTAGGAGCAGTCAACCCCTTTGGCGAAGCACAAAAGGGATTAATTCACTCAAACAGTTTTAAGAAATCCCAATTAAGAAATCTGAATTTAAGATCTGGATTATTATTGTATTTTTTTTAACAATGTCTAAGATGGTACGCATTTTTTTCAGTTAGAACTGGTACAACTTCTTTGTTAAAAGGGGTTTCCAATTTAAAATAATGCTTTTGGATTTCATAAATATTTAGTATCTGAAATATCAAGCACTGTTTACTTCTTGCCTTAAAAATGTTCACTGTTTGTATAACACTAATTAGCTCAGCATTCTGGAGGAAAGATCACAGTACAGCACTGAAACAGGTGCAGTGCTTTTAACACTTCTAAACTTGGATGGTTTTTCCTTCTTGTTCTGATCCCAGGAGTAAGGCCCACTTCAGCACACTGACGAGAGCAGAAGTGTATGAGAATGTAAGCAGGCTGCATTTGCCATCCACATCACAATCTGTGCTGTGGAGAGCTAGCATATGGGAGCTGCTTTTCAGAATTTCCTATTTCTGAAGGGTTCATCAGGGCCACTGGAAAAAAAGAACCAGATGTGATAAAAAGTCTGTAATAATTGCTTGGTAATTTTCCAGCTCCGAATCCTACAGTGCAGTTTATTGACAAAAGCACCAGGCATCTCTTCCTTCCCTTCTGCTGAACCAGCAGCCTGGCAGTCTTCCCAGTTTTTATACTGTTCTTATTCCAGTGAGGTTTGCTGAGAGTGAGAGAGGGAAGGATTAACAACACTTCTGGAAACACAGTTTTAGGGATATTAAGAGCCGTTCTATATTCACCTCTCCCTATTCAGCTTCCAAGCACATCCTGCATTGTTCGTTGCTGTTTCTCAAGTCTAATCCTAAAGCAATTTTATTATGTGTATATATAAAATATATATATATTTAAAGAAATCTGAATACAGGTCAGTATTCTATAACTGGAGAAGTTCATTTCCCGACTTAATTACAGATGAGTAACTAAGTAACTCGCAGTAGGAAACCTGATCTACTTTCCTGAGTATTTAAGGAAGCTGTAGGGTCCAGTTGACACCTATATGCTATTCAGTATCCCAGAAAGAAAAAAAAAAAGACTCACAAACAGTCCAGAAAAGCAACGCAGTACCTTGAAGTTTAAGTGGCTGCTCGATAATGCCTTGATCCTTACAGTGACAGGCATAATGGTATGGTACATACATTTTTTAGAAACAAGGGAATCACTGCAAGGTGACAATATTTTATTACTGTCACTCAAGAAAATCAGGAAGCTTTGTCAAAGTCTTCAACCAAAATTCAGACTCTCAAACCATAAACTATGGGTTCAACCAGGGTCTTTTGTGCTCTGTTTTACATGGCTGGGAGTGGGAGGGGGAAGTTCTGAAGGTCTTCCACAGGTATTGCACTCTTTTTGCATAATCACACACTACTGAACACAGCTCAACTAGAATACTAATTTCTTCCCATTTTACTTGTAAAAGTAAACAGCCTTTTCTTCTAGTTTTGTTTTTCATTCATAATGAGTTGCAGACATGCAGCCAGTTCTCGCCTGTGCTGTATGTTTATAGCTCATTTGTTTTTGTTCTCTTATAAGCTCATCAGTGCATATGTATACTGCTTAATTTCCTGTACTGTACAGCAGAGATAAACCAGAATGGATAAATTAAGATCAGGAAAGACTTAAGAATAACCTTTGAGAAGAGACTTCTCCCAGGTGACTTGATTATAAGATGATCACAAACAAGGTTTCCCAGATGGCTCAAAGAATACAACCAACAGCCACACTTAAAAACTTTACAGTGCACAACAGAGGCCAGAATAGGTTTTCCCATGAGAATTTCATTTTATTTTGCCAAAAATTTACTTGAAATACCAATTTGTGAAGTAGATTGTAAAACAGAAATCCTACAAACAAGAAAAAAATCTGTCTAGCATTACCTTTTGTTTCATCCTGCATTTCATTTTTGCTTTCAGTTGTTCTTACAGCTGAGGGTTCACTTCTATCACAGACCTAAGAAAGGAACAATAAATACAATGTAGAAGCACACCTATGTATCTCAGTCAAAATCCTTTCATCAAAGACAAAGGAGATCTGAAATATAAGTAATTAAGAAAGTGGTAACTATCATCCCTCCTCTTCCTAAAAAGATACATAACTTAATTTTCCAGTTTTGTAAGGAATAAGAAAATGTATTCTTTCTATATTTCTGTGGGGATGAACTACTCACTCAAGATTTCTCATATTCTATGAATTGCATTACAACTATCATAGAAACAATATTTCTGAACATACAGAAAATCTGCACCGGTACATACATATATGGGTACACATATATTCATTTACTATTTTTACCTCCCTGTAATTTTTATGATCTTTTTTGCAACTTAGATCAACAACAAATGTTTAGATATCATGAAAAATCCAGAGTGCTAATCAGCACTATTTAAGTCCTCATTTGCTGATAATATAAATATAATTAATATAATTTCTACTACCAAAATAAACTTTTATACACACTTATTTAAAATCAGACATAGCGAGAGATAAAAGAAGATAGTAAGACTACTTAGAAAATTATTAATGTTCCACAGATCAGTAGCAGCACACTGGAAATTGCACAGATAAGCAGACTTCCAACCTGTAAGAAATGTCTAGCTTCTCTTTGGCAGGAATATAGCAGGAAACTTAGCAGAAACATCACAACACTGTCTATTGTTTTACCTTTCCTCCTGCTTGCCCCCAGATGAGGGGGGGGTTACAGTACTTTCAAATACTATTATTGAACTGGGATGACCTCATACAGCTGCAGATGGCTTCAGTCCTCTTTTGTTAAATAAAAGCTTTCTAATGATGAGAAACTATCAAAGTTACCTAGGAAGCTGTGAAAATTACCTCATGACTGGCTTTCTGTGACTGATTTGATAGATAAACCCAAGCACTGACTTCAGAATTATCTTGCTTTGGAGAAAGGAATGCAGAATAGGTTTAAGGGCCTATATTTACATTATTTCAATCAAAGGGAAAGGCTTAAGAGAAACATTATTATTATTATTATTATTATTATTATTATTTCTATATTTAACCAATATCTTGTTACATACATCTCACATGGTTACAATCATCTGTCTGCTTGCATTATTCCTTTTTCATATTATCAGAATCAAAACATGCAGCTTAAGAGAAGCAGAAGTCTACAGAACACTGTAACACATGACTTTCAGACGTTACAATGTGTAGTTTAAAAAGGAACATGAGTATTTCTTGTACTTGACCAAAATAGCAAACACACTTGAAAGGGAAATTACATAGCCTTAGGTTACATTATATTTTATCTAAATTGCTCTACTATTAAATCTTGTAACTTTTAAGGGTAGTCAATTCCAAACCAAATCCCAGAAATCTTTTATGGAGTTAGTATTTCTTCTGTAAGCACATACAAAGCAGAATGGGAAGTTCTGCCTCCAGGACATACATTTGAGCTTACAAACATCCCCCACCACGTTTCACCTTCACTGAAGATGAAAGAAGCTGCCCGGGGAGAAGCAGCAGCTAAGGCAGGGAGGAAATGAACTCCTCTCAAAATCCATCACACTAATGCTGTGTTGGCTGCATAGCAAAAGCAGGAGTGACAACCAAAGATGGGGCTGGGATTTGGTAAGCTAGTGGTGTACTGCCATCCAGCCAGCATTTCCTTCCAGCTGAAAGCCTGCTTCCTTTTTGAGGAAGAGAGAGCGTACACTTCTCTGCAGAAGAGGAATTCTAATTACAGTCCCGTTTTCCTCCTTCCCCTTTCGTGCAAGACAGAGGAGCTCTCCTGATCAACAGCCCACAAGGGAAAACAGGAACCTTTCAGAACCCAGCAGAAAAACTTGCCACATACTTTTTAATGATATGCAGGAGACCTAGGAGTTAGTACAGTGGTCTAGATCCCAGCTGACCTCCCTTATTTCCCTTTTTCTAAAGGGAACAACCAAAGTGTCCTAGTAACATGTAATGTTATCACTATATGGCACACATTCGCAGGTTTTACCAAGTGTGCTTTTGGTTGCCCTTTGGGTGTTTGTTGTCATGATTTTTGTGCTTGAGTTAAATCCAATTAAAACCAAAATTAAATCCAATCAGTTTCTAATCACAGAGTGACTGCTTTATTCATCCCCTCAGAGTAACATGAGGCCTGCATACATACTGCATTATGCAAAATAAAATTGCTTTACAAAGTCAAGTCTGGACCAATGCTACTCCTATACATGCTTAAAAATTTCTCTTAGAAATCAGTAAAAAATTAGACACAAATCTTCTAGAAATAGCTCTTTTATGTTGCTGCTGCTCTCTCCTCTCCTCCTATCTGTCCCTCTCTCTTCTCTGTCATCATCAAAGAAAATGACAGCCAGGAACTTACCTTTCCCTTTGGGTCACTTTGTGGTCTGAAGATATCTCTGACATCAGGAATCTGGTGGTGTTTGTTCTTTTTCCTCAAGGTCTGTGTGACAGTCTCTACTCGTTTTTCTACTGCTGCCTTCTGGGTTCGGGTCAGAGTGGACAGGAATACCATGCTTTCTTGGGAATCACCTGTGCTCTCAGCAAACAGATTGGACAGACCTGCCTCCTTCAGCCATTCTTCTTCCAGTTCTCCCTCTGAGACAGGCAAAGAAATAAGGGCATAAATACTGGCTTTCCAGCACTGTTAAACACACTGGTCTACAAGGACATGATATAGCTAATACAGTTCACAGGGAGGAAAAAAAAAAAAAAAAAAAAAAGAAAAACTTTGGGGATCCACAATAAAGAACAATTCTTTACACTTATCATAATGACTTGGGGGGAAAAAAAAGTTGTTTGTGAAGCACTTCAAAAGAGTTACCATATCATATTAAGGCTTTTAAAACAGTTAGCCCAAAAGAGACCACTACAGGACAATCTATCATAATTGACAGCACTTTCATTACACATTACCCTATTTTATAAATGTTACTTAGATACAAATTTGTATGAGAAATCCGAAAGCCTCTGATCACTGCTGCTTCACTGACTTTTAGTTCAGTCCTCGATCTTTTTAGCCTCCTTGCTGACACGGTTCTAATCAGTTTTCTTGATACATTAATCCCATAACCCTCCATTAGCTCAAATTATTGAAGGACAAACCAGGCTATAGGAGTCACCTTAACGCTATTTTTTAATCAGTTCTTCTGACATAGTCTCCAGACTGCTGACAGCTCATAAAATGATTATTGCTTTGGTCTTACAACTGGTAGAGCATCCAATATTGACAGATTGTTACACATGAAGGATGAGAAAGCTATTCAGTAGTGCCATCAATAGCAAAACTTCTGCTTCTGAAATCATATCCTCCAATGGTAATTTCTTTTAAACACAGACACTAGGTTCTATCTGTAACAATCTAGCTTATAGTGCTACATTGTTACAAAAACCTTTCTCAAACTTCCAAGCAACATTTCAATGTTTCAGATGCCTAAAAATGGTCCTGAGTTGGCATGTCAACTTTACTATTGCTTGTATTTTCCCTCAGTGCCCAGTGCACATCCAAGTGGGCATCTAAATTTTAAAAGTATTCAGAAAATAAACACAACGCTTTAAGCATGAACTTTGCAGCAGCTGTGTAGCCAAACACAGAATCTGACACAATTCTTGCACATTTTGGTATTAGAGCAAGAAAGGAGGTTTATGTCTATTCTCCAGAGCAGGTGTAAGAGAAGCATACCCTGTCCCCCCTTGCCTTGCATTTGTATGACTGCATCTCAAGCAAGCCTGTTGCCCAGGCAGCCTGCAGGAGAGTAGCAATGTCCCACATGTTCATGAGAGCTCATTCAAGTGAGGTGTTGCACATAACGTGAGTTCTGGGGCACAGCAACAGCTGGTTGAGCTCATCAGCTCTGCTGAGCTGACTCATTTTAGCTTCTGCCAGCATAGTGTTAGCAGCTGAAGCCTGTGAGGAAGAAAGCTATATATAAGTTAAAAAAGGAAATGGTGGGGTTTGGACTGCAGAGCCTGAAGGCGTATCAGCAGCAGCAAGCTGGTGTTTTAAAACAACAACAAAAAAGGAGGGTCATGTGTTGCAGAACAACAGTCTCTGCTAGTCAGGAGATGCAGATTTTTGTAAGAATCTGAGAGGGGAAGTTATTGCAATGTTTTTGTTTTGAGAGAGAGAAGAACGGAATTAAGGATCTTACTTCTCTTTTGTCTGATGGAACAAGAAAAATAAACCGCCCAGCTTATTCTACAATCATGCATTCAAGAGTGATGCTTCCATGAAACAAAAGTAATGCAATGAAACAGCCAATACAGTTGTAAGCCTATAAGTTACTTAGCTAAGTTAATCATTGGCTTGTCCTTGTGAAGTTTCTATCCACAAGAAAGGACAGTAGTGAACAACTTACACAAAGTAAACTGCAAACAAAGGTTTACAGTTCTCAGTCAGTAAGTACAGGGAACAATTTACATTCTCTACAAGTACCGTTCAAAAGAAAAACAGCCTTTTACTTATTTCCAGCGCAATTCTCTTTCAGTGCACTGTGCATCAGAGGCAAATGAATTTTCAATAATGTGTGTTCAACAGAGTAACTCTCCTTTTTTAAGAATGTTTTGTGAGTCCATCTCTTGAAATAACCCTTAAAGAAAATCCCCAAATAAGCAAAATGATGTTCATTCACAACAATGTTTTTCATTACCATCTGGCTCCTTTACTACAATTGCTTGTCGTTCCTCATGATTATTTCCTCTGGTTTCATGAATGTTTTCAACTTCCTTCCAAAAATCATCCAAAGACATTGCATCCAGCGAGTCCTGAGAACCTGAGCGATCAAATGATGCTCCATCTGGGATCCTCCTGGAATCATCATGGTTCATTGTATATTGGCCAGAACGGCGGCTATTAACATAAAATAGAGAGCAATTCTTCATTAGCATTTTAAAAGACAGGATACATTAACACCTGCAAAGGCCCATCGTGATGAGCTGTGTCCAAGTATCAAAACAAACTACTGTCAACAAGTAAATTGAGACATTTAAGATTACTTTCAATATTTGGAACATATTTTAATCTAGCACCATCATATATGTGATAAACATATCTGCCAAACGGGAATGACAAAGAAAAAATAACCATTCCAAGTTCTAGTAATCCTAGTCACATCTGATCTCTCAATCAATCTACAATAATCAGTTCTGCTAACTTCATAGTGTCTAACATTATGGTATCTTTGTAGCACCACTGTTGATGAAGAATTTTTGAAGATCACCTTTCTTTTTGAGTAAAATCTTATAGCTTCAACATACCCCTGCTATTTTCCCTTGTTTTTTTGCTTCTGTTCTTTTATTAATGTTTATTCTGGTATCTATGACCTTATTTATATCTGAAAGAGGACAAAGTAAAATTACCGTAGTTATGGATTGTGAACTGCTAAGTCTAAATGTTTAATCAAGGTCACTCTTTGTTTCTTTCTATCTTGCTTCCTCTCTGACTGAATATTTACCATTTTAATAGGTTGATGTTTCTAGGGTTTAGTACACGCTGAAAAATGCATTTTGCTAAGGCCTTTGAAAGCCATCTTTCGTCTTAAGTACAGCTGCAATTGGGAGGACAAAGCGTCATAAAGAAGAAGCAGATTGTACTATTAGAAACTGTATCTAACTTCAAAATTGACCCTATTCTAAGAGGGGGAAAATTGGACGGATAATCTTCAGCAGTCCTTTCAAAATTAAGGAACTCCACTACTACACCGGCACATCAGAATTAATTCTAATATCAAAATATAGCACGTCCTTAACATTTCAGGGACAGCTTCAGCTGTCTTTCACAGAATCACAGAATGGCCTGGGTTGGAAGGGACCTCAAGGATCATAAATCTCCAGCCCCCCCACCACATTCAGGGCCACCAACCTCCGCATTTAATACTAGACCAGGCTGTGCAGGGCCCTATCCAGCCTGGCCTTGAACACCTCCAGGGATGGGGAGGTGTCTTGTTTCATGCTTGAATTTATCTCCATGCTTAAAGAGTAGAGGTTACGTTTGGGTTAAGTAATAAATATTGTTTATTCCAAGAGAAAAACAAAGGAAAGATCAAGATCTGTGGATTTATCACAAGGTAAACCCAGCAAAGTAAGACCTTCCTACCTTTCCATTTGGCTGACTTTGCAGGTTTATCTAGAACTAAAACAAATGCATCTAGTCCCTACATTTTATCTTGGGACAACTAACGCTTGTAAGGTACCCCTAGGTAAAAAAGTCATACCTTTCTCTCTGAAGATAAGCCCCTTGTGCGTCCAACTCACAGATCCTTTCACTCCACCATGCGCTTGATTCTCTGATAAGAAATACTAACTATATGGACTTTGCCTTTAAAGGTAAAGAGCCCTATGGAAGGACAATCAGTTTCTACCCGCCCTGCCTCTTTGCTCTAAGTACAAGTTAATAAATGACAATGAATTACCAAGCTCATATGCACCCCAACATTATTCTAGAACCTGCTGCTACATGGAAGCCCAGAAAAAAAAATACATAAGGGAGCATTTAGTCCATGCACTAATTGCAGTAATATTTTACTGTTAAAGCACAGTGTCCAATAAATACAATTTCTGCATGTAGATAACTTGGTCCTTTAACCTTTCTGCACAAACACATCCTTTTTCAGGCTTGTGCAGCCTGTGAACCCAGCAGCAATTACTGTAAAACAATGTTCCTAGAGATATGTTGGAAGCATCCTAAAAAGCCAAAGCAGAGACAGAATAGCCATTTTCTGAAGGGTATGAGCCTTGGGAAGCAGGCCAGGCTTCCAGCCACAGCTCAGGCTTCCCACCTCACACTGCTGAAGATGCCCAGACCAGGCCAAAAGCTCTCCACATACAGGCACTGCACACTTGAACTGCAAGTAAAAGGAGGTCAAACTTCAGCTTATCGACTCTTGAGCCAACCACCTGAAGCTGCTCAGCAGGTTTTCAATAGCCTTTCACCTTTGGAACAACTTGCTCCAGCTAACCAACCTCTGCTGAAATTTAACCACCACAGCACACCATGCAAAAGGTAAAGCCAACTGATCTAATACAGTAAAATGGAGCACACTGGGGATAGTGTGGCAAAATTAGGCTGCTGCTGTAGGCCACAACTCCATGAAAACTTTATCCCAGTCTTCCAGAAAAGGAAGCTCCTTTGCTTACCCAGATCAAACCACATCTCAAACAGAAGTTTGTGTCATCAGATGCACAGCTGGCATCTGGCATAAAGACTCAAGGCCATCTTCAGGGCTCTGTGAGCATTTGCTGTATAAAAACACTCCCTTAATCATCAGAGACTGAACTCTTCAATGACAGGTCACAGCTTTGCTTTAGCTGACCAAACATAAGCATCTTTTCTTGTACAGCTCTTTGTGGTACAAACTCTTCATCGCTTGTTGACAAATCAGTACAGCACCTCCCACCTCTGCGCAAGCCATAAAGCCACTGGGCATTATGAAGGACGTCATTGAGAGAACCACACAACTAGAAAAACCTCCCAAAATAAGCATTCACAACAAAACCTGGCAGGTTTATTGCAAATCTCTCATGTCTCATTTTGCATTCATGCTTAATGAAAGCCACCTATGGGGCCAATCAGCATCAACTCAGGAGCTGACACTAGAGATCATCATGCCTGCACCAGCCTCCCTGCTCCTTTATATTTGCTGCATGGTCTTTCAACCCACCATCCCCAATTTCTGTTTAGGATGCAAACACCTTGCATTTTAAAATTCTAAGCCCTCTTCTTGTTCTGCATGTCTCCACACTCACAGTAAATATTTCTGTGGGCTAGGACACAAATAAGCTCACACAGAGAGAAAACTCCTAAAACTTCAGCTGACAGAGCAGGTCAGATCTTACATTCACTTTGCTTAGTTTCATTTTCTTGCTTTGCATGCCCCACAAGAGAAAAAATGCCAGTGAAGTGGTATTTGGAGAGCAATCTGCACAGCAGAGGTGCCAGGCATACTCATCTCTGTATGTCCAGTAACCCTTGTGTATAACGAGGCACAACCAAGTAGGGGCCACTGAAGACATTGAGCCCAGCCTTGCTATCATAAGGTTGGTTTTAAGGAAAAAAAAAAAATCAAATGAAAAAGTACAGAACTGGTACTTGTTTTTACATATCTATTGACAAGACTAAAAACATGAGACTTCTGATGCAACCTTCCACTAAATCCAATCCAGTGATGCTTAGCAAGCACCAGCAGTATATCATACAATACAAACACACAGCTGAGAACACATTATAATCAAGTTGTTTTGTTTTGTTTTTTAAAGAGAAAGGAGAATGGAAAAAGCCATCAATCTTAAGATTCTAAAGAATCTGGAAGGGAGGCATATTTTAAAAAATAATGAATCCCACATTCTCAGCAAGAGTCATAAAATAACAAGCTGGAAAAACTATCAGTAGGAAACAAACACCAGTCATTGAAAACAAAAACAACAAACCCCAACTATTCCTGCAGTTGCAGAAAATATCACTTCTCCAGCACATTTCTATTTTTTACAGCATTCAGATATTTTTATTGAAAATTTGAAGAAATTTTCACAAGTAGCTTCAAGGAAACGTCTTCTTCCAGAAAGACTACAAACACAAGCACTTAAAATAACACATTCAGCATTCCAGATTGCTAAATCATAAGCGTATTCTCCAGCAACTTTGAAAATAAAGTGCTTATTTCCACTACAGCATTAGCTAACACTCAAAGCTCATTCAGTTCTATTTCCAATCACTAGTAAATAGTTCACTGTCCAGACAGCTTCACAGGAAGCAGTGCAATACTCTTCTTTCCAAATTATACAGTCAGTTCTGACCTCTGATATTCAGACACACAGTTTGAAGCCCAAAAGATTTTTGACTATTTATCTCAACATAAAACTGAGTCCCTGGGTATAAAACCCACTCTTCAATATAGTCAAACATCCCTTTACTGCTGACTCTTATCAGAGTTATCTTCTTGTCCCACTCACTGGGGATGTTTTTATTTATTAGAAACACCAAGGATGTGAGACAAAGCACTTCACTTCTTCCAGAGGGCAGCCATTAAAAACAGTTCTTGTAATGAACACTACTCATTATACACTTCATAGAACTGAAAGGACAAAATTTGCATGGAAATGAACCATATTTGTATTATTTCAATAATATAAAATATTTCAAATAAAGAGATAAGCAAGAACCTAAGAGAAGACCTGCATGTAAATAACTTACGTCTTTCCTTTCATGACCAAACACTTCCTTTCTCAGCCTGTAAAAGGATGCAACCCTTCATGTTGATCACTGTTTTATACAGTAATCAAAATATGCTTTTTTCTTAAGGTTCAGTCAACATGGTTTTTATTTCATCAATAACCACTTTATATTTGTACAGTTGCTTTATTTCCTAATTTCTTTCCTATAAAATCTGTCTGTTCCATTGCTTTCTTAACTGCTCATAACCAGTATTTGTCACCAGTAACCACAGGAGCCAAAGATTAAGCAGTTAGTAAGGTGCATCTTTGCTGGCATTTCAAATAAATTAAGTTCACAGATAGCTAATTTTACACTTACTTCTTCTCACTTATGAAACATAGATTATGTTGTATTTTAAAACAGTGAGTGATGAGAAAAAGATCACGGTTATTTCTGTAGTGCTGGACTCTAATTTTGGACCTGGGTACGATCACTCTACATCACTGTACAGGCCTAATCATTGTACAGAATCCTTATGTATTACATACATGGATGGATATATACCAGATGTGCAAATACACAAAGAGGTACAAATACTAAATGCAAGGATTTTCAAGGTAAAAAAAAATAGGGAATATAAATGCACAGTTAAACCAAATTTGAGATTGGTTTGACATTCTTGGCTTTGAAAGCTTCTTTAAGTAACCCTGTCCATAAACCATCGTGACTGGTGTTCTTGTAGAGGCAACATCTTGAGTGCTGTAGCCCCTTCAGACATACTCTCCGACACTACAGTAAAATAGCACCTTCCTCCCAGACTTACAGAAAATGATTAAAACACATCTGACTACAACCATAAGTCATCAGCAACTTGTGAAATGGCCATGCAAACAGCCTCATTTCTGCCATAGACTGCATAGATTTGGCCATTTACATGACAGCTCTTGGTATTAGAATTGTAGCCATACCTTGAATGATACTGATCTCACTGTCAGTGCGGATCACACGCATGGTTAGAGTTAATAACCTGATAAACCAGATGCACAAAGGCCGCGAGGAAAGCAAAAATAAAAGGGTGGGGATTTGGCCTGGAGAGGTGAAGCATGCTATTCAAATTCATGGTGCAAATCTGTGATACAAATAAGAATAGTAGTCAGATCTCTGGAGTCTTTTCCCATGGACCACTGATCTTTAAAGATCAATATCTGACCGATCTGCAAGGCGGATAGAAGGAAGCACATTTGTTGTGTGTTTATGACTCCAGCACTGTGGCTATAAATAGAGCTGCTCTCTCAAAACAGTGTTATCTTGTTGACAGAAGAATTACAAAGTCAAGAGTGATTCAAGCAGTAATTTTAAGTTTGTACAAAGGCTAAGCAGATGTAAACAACTAAAAAATGCCTATGGATATCATGCTCATTTTGAAAACTATTTACTGAGCAATCTTAAATATAAATACAGGACTTCCTTTTCAATCTAAACAAACAATGAGGAAGATAAGGAGAAAGAAACAATGTGGTCTCCCGTCCCACTTTTCATCCCAAGAGCTGTACTACTGAAACCAGGGACTAAAACCAGCTTCCCCATTTTTCTCCTTTCAGGAAGCTAAGATGCACGGCAAGGTGCAAAGCCTTCTTAGTTGAATTAACCAAAAAAACCTTAATCCAGCAGCTGCGGGACCTGTCTGGCTGGAGCCCCCTGTTCTTGGTTGGAACACCAGTCTCAGGAATGACCTGCAGCCCTTCCCATAGCCACTGCAACCTACCTAAGAGACATCCTGATCATTCACAGTTTCAAGGCAGAGCTACAGCCCAAAGATCAGGCATGAGGATAACAAAAGGCCTCTATTCCAAGGATTCTCCTTATTTTACTTGGTTTCAACCTAATCTTAAAGAAATTTCTTTCTGTCTCACAAGTCCTTTGTCAAGTATTGAGAGCTTTGCATTGCAGCTTTGAGCATATTTCAAAGAAGTATCAAACTGTAATGGATATGACCATCAAAGCAGGTTGTTCCAAAGTAACTGTATTTTACATAAAGCTATGGAGCACTGACACTACCTAAGTCTTCAATGCTTCATGTGGTTTAATATGTATTAAAAATATTCTTTCTACTACATAGAAAGCTAAAATCTCCTGGCAAGCAGAAGTCCCTTTCTCCAGCTTTCATGAGCAGCAGGTAACCGTTTAGCAATACCTAATGAGACCCAAGTCTGGAAATCTGAGGTCCACAAAAGTGAACAGATATTTCTTGCCCCTTTTAAAGTATTTGGTATCTTTTAGAAGGTACCACAGAAACTTCAGAGTGAGCCTGAACTCTGCTTTTCTTATAGCTCTTAAATCCTGTCACACATCGCAACAACCGTATCCTTTTCTTTCTACCTTTTCTAATATGTATTCTTTCCATGACTGACTGCAAACTCTTCATCAATACAAATCCTAGCAGTTTTGGTGCATTGACACACACCTTTTTTTCCACAACAGAAATGTTTTCTTATAGCTATTTTGTGACCTCATGGGACATTCTGAATGCCAGCTGTGATCAAGCTTGCCCAAATCCCTGTTAAGCTCCAAAGCAAAGTAAAAAAAAAAAAAAAAAAAAACAAAAAAAAAACAGTAAGGCAAAGTTTTGTTCTCCTTCCAAATAGCACATACAGTCACTGCAAAGATGGTATAAAAAGCCCTGAGCAAGGAGAATCGGGTCTTTTAGAGCTTTGTGTAGTACCATTAACTGAGGTGAATACCTAGAGAGTTTTTTAAAAAAACCACTAAATAAAACACCACTACAAACACTAGCACTTTAAACAGGGCAACATCAGAGCTGCCGGATTATAGGTCTAATACACACACACACTCACAGATTATTATTATGACTATTCAGTGATATCCTTATTACTATTTATGTAAGATTTTTACCATAGTGAACATGAGCTTTCACCCTCCTTTCCCAATCTGTAATTGCAGAAAACAGGAAAGAAACTATGGCAATGACCATAGGTGATCCCAGATATGATGACAAAAGCTAATCCACCTGTAGCATATATGTAGCACTTCTAAGAAGGTTAAAATATTTCTTGGCATTTCCTTTAATAGGACATCTTGCTCCTACAGACTCATTTAGACTCCACCTACTACCTATTTGTGATACGGTAAATTATAATTAGAGTGAGCTTATACGCACACACACCCCATCTAAAATGGTGTTACAGATCATTGCCCCCTGTGTACGTATACATGAGATAATTTATTAGCCACAACATGTGGCTCTGGACAGCCTGGTCAAGTGGTTGGTGACCCTGTCCACTGCAGGGGGGTTAAAATTAGATTATGTTTGAGGTCTTTTCAACCCAGGCCATTCTATGATTCTATGATCTACAAAGTTACTAGATACAACAATCTAAATTGTTTAAAAATAAACATCTTGTTCCTTTCTCCAAAACAGGAAAACTAGAATTTGGGATCAACAACCACAGCTGTGAAGCCTGCACCCCCCAGAACCGACTGGACTACCTGCATTTCCTTGTGTTTGGGGTGCCTGCTGCATTCCTGTGTCTGTGCTGTTAAAAACTCTAAGTGTGTGTTTTTAGCTCTATTCTTCAGACACAACGAAGCCTACTTATTTCTTTTAGTAAAAGATGAGCCTCCTGGTACCCAGTTTTGGAGCTTTAAGTAAAAAGGATCATGTATTAACAGACTTGCAACAGTATCACAATAAGCTTAACTGCGAAGTAGTATCAAAAGAAGTTTGGTTTTTTTTTTTTTGCTTTTACTTCTGCATGGACAAAATGAGTAGACCATATTGTCTCAGGTTCTGCCACTCTAAATCTCTTAATTCTCATTCTACTTGAATTAATACTCTGAAAGACTTTCAAAATGTAATCCTATTGTTTGTCCATACGTAGCATTTTTCTGTTCAAAAGCACGTATCTTACAAAGGAAAATAACAATTGCTGGAAATCCAAACCCACCAGAGAGGAAAACAAACAGATGAGGGCAGAGGGGCGACCACCACATTTACAGTCACACAACTGTCACCATTTTAGAAGCAACTCATGAGCACTTTCAGAGGAGCTAGATATCATTACAGAAGCTTGAGTTCCACTGAATGAAAACAGAAGTTAGTCTCCAAACGGAGCATTCAGTGTACTTCCTTTTCACACAGTTCTTTGTTCAAAACTCCAGTTGTAACCAAAAAATATTGCACGTGGCTAGGAAAACAAGGAAAAGAATGGACTCACTTGAGTCTCCTCTGTCCTTTTTGGCTCTGCTCCATGATGAGTTATCTGCTTTTCTCATTCCTTCTAAATGCCTTCTATGTCATCTGTTTCCATACAGGCATTTTTTGTTCCCTTCTGTACTTGTAATTATTTTATTCTCTGCAATTAATATAAATTAAATATATATATGCAACGTATGTTCTCTACAACAATTCTCATGCTGCTTATTGGAAAAATATTCAAATACATCGTATATGTTTCTAAAGTATTTTTTGTGTGTAATCTCCTAAGAGAATCACTGGAACTAATCTCACAAAGAAGAGAATAAAACCTGTGTGAGATTACTTCAGACCCTATAAATATCAAAGAGCACCAAGTAGAAAGTGAAATAGATATAGTATTTGTAATTCCATTACTGAGAGGCACAGAGAAGGAAGATTTAAATAATTTATTTTTCTTTTCACAGCAGGGAGAAAAAAAAAAAATAAGTGTGTCAACAAAGCCTGATTTAAGCTATCGTGGCAAATGCCACAGCCATCTAGTAAAGAACAGTCACAGCCATGAAATGATACTGGAGACACTTCTGTGCCTCTAAAAGCAATTAGCCCTCTAAAAGCATTAGCTCTTACCATGTTAAAGGACCTACTAATTAGACCTATAACCCTGTTAGTTACTAATGTAAGGCCTACAGCACAATTCAGTAATTTTGTTTGTGCTTGAAGGAAGTTGGCAGGCATTCATAGTCAATTTATCGCAGTGTAATCCTTACATTCGGAAGAAATTGTAAATAAATTTGTATGAGCATTCCTAAACAGCAGGCATGAAAATCCCTGCAAGAGTCTCAAGACATTTTGTAAGGGATCTGTTCTCATAACCCCAACAAACCAACAAAGATGCACTAAGACCAAGCAGAGCAATGCTTTTACACAAGATACAGGAGGGTAGGAAGCAGAGCTGCCTACAGAAAGTGCTGTGGAGGCAATCGTGTGGATTCAATGGCCCAGTACAGAGAAATGACCTAGTGGTAGTTTCGATGCAAGTATCAGGAAGGTGTTTGCAACAGTGACTCCTAGGCCAAAGGACATCAGCTTCAAAAGTGGTCACGGTGACGTCATCTGTTCTTGGAGCAGCTGACACAAAGAAAAGCTGCGTACATCGCTGCACGAGGGAAGTCTGCTCTGTGCCATGCTGAAAGAGACACAGCAAAGGCAGACTGCAGTGCAGGATTGCCCTGATCCAGCTATGTCCTTCACACAGCCCCACCACAGAAAGGAGACAGCAGAAAAACCCAGTCGCATCAGCAGAAAAAAAGAGATTGAAAGAGGCACCCAGGCACAATTCTTGCATTTTATCTTCAAGGGCAGCTACTAATGACATGACTCTGCAGAGCCTTTGCAACTTCTCCTTGCCTACTAAATCCTTTTTTTCTAAGCTAAGATTCCCAGGCAATATTTGATCCAGATAAATTGTCAGCAGCTCTCTCTGTTACACACACTAATGAGCACTTCCAAAGGCTCCGTGTCCTATGACCCAGGAGGAACCCCACTAAACAAAACAAAACTACGCTAATATATTCCCTCCCACCTTGTATTTCTGATAGTCTTTACATGTCAGTAGACAAATAAGGAAGCAGGAAGCCACTCAGAAGCACAGATTCTGTCCTCCCTCTGCCTTTCCTACCACTCGTGCTTTCCAAATACTGGCAAAGAAGATATAAAAATATTCATTTTTTTCAACAAGGCTCCCTGCAAAGCTGTAATAGTTCTTTTATGAATAAAAATGTCTTTTCAGTTACAAAGCATACAGATGTACAGCTACCAATTTGGATATACAAATGCTTTCATGTGCAAGTTTGGAAACTAACAGTAGCCTTGTCATAAAAGCCTGGTCTGTAATTTAAGAGCTCCAGCTGCTCAGTTGTTTCACTCTCACAGCTTAGAAAAACTTTCCACAAGTGATGGAAATGTCCTCTAATTCAGTGCGAAGGTGACACAGTAGAAGAAATGACAGGTTTTCCAGCATCCGGTTCTTGAGAAACAATGAGGAGCAATTAGCTACAGTAATTTATCTGTTCTCAGTTTGGGTCTCCCTTTCTAGGATGTTCAGCCACTTAATGACTACCACAGTATCCACAGCTGTGCTGCCAACAAGGCGTGGGCATCAGGACTTGAACACAGTGACAGAACTTCCAGCAGTAAGGAATGAAAAAAAGTTTCGCTTCGTTCCAGGAGAGGAGAAAATCAATGAGAACATAACACAGAATAAGCAAGCAAGCAAGAAAGCAAGCAAGAAAGCAAGCAAGAAAGCAAGCAAGAAAGCAAGCAAGAAAGCAAGCAAGAAAGCAAGCAAGAAAGCAAGAAAGAAAGCAAGAAAGAAAGCAAGAAAGAAAGCAAGAAAGAAAGCAAGAAAGAAAGCAAGAAAGAAAGCAAGAAAGAAAGAAAAAACCAATCCCAAAAAACAAAATCAAAGAAAAGAAATAAACAAAAAGAAGAAAGAGCAAACAGGACTAAGCATCCAAAATAGAAAACAAACCCTACAAAACAATCCCATATGTTAGTGATTTTTCTCATGTTAGTTGATTTTACTCATGTAACCCTTGTTTTTCTTGTTTCCTCCAACAGCATTACATTTTGTTTTTATTTACTCTTAAATCTGGTTCTTATTTGGATCAGCAGACTCTTCCACATTAACCAAAACTGAACATCACCACAGAAGACTGTTGTCACGTTTTTAAGAGTGCAAGAGGAAACAGTCAAAACTAGACAGAAACTGAGGGCTGATAGTCATGGCACGCAAAGGCCGCTTGCTCTTCTAAACCACCATGTAGGCAGTTCATACGTCTTTTCTGCTGATATTGTTCTCTGTGCTACTATTCTAAGATGCCAGCCCATTTCACAAGATGGCAATCAGTTATAGAAAGCAACACTAACAAAACATCGGCCTTTTCAGAGTGAGTGCATCACAGACCTAAGCCATAACTCTTACCCTGCAAACCCCAACACAACGCTTGAGTGCAAGGCCAACTGCCAGCAAAATAAATAAGTAAATAAATAAATAATAATCTAAATGGAAAATGACATGGCACTCACTGTACTCTTTTAAAATGTCCCCATGTAGCTAGCAGTTAAACTTCAACTTTAGATGCTGTCCTTTGTGCAAACAGGGTAAAAATAACACTTATTCATAACACCAAGAAGCTATGATTATCAAACTCAGTAAAGGAAATGCTCAAATAGGGTGTAATCCATATGCCAATGTTTCTATAAACTCCTATTTATTTATTTTTTGCCATACGTGCATACTGCATGCATAGAGGAACATAAACAATGTTAAGTCCTCTTGAGTGTTACTACCCATAACTGTTAGTTACAGGACTAAGCTCCCAATGCCAGACAACTGTACTTCAAATTATGAGGCACATCTTCAACAAATAAATACCAGATGTTTTTATACCTCTTCACACGTGCACAGGAAGAACAAAAAAAAAAAAAACCAAAACATTCAGTGCATGCAATATTAAGGCCTACGTGAAAACCCCAGTCCAATTAATTTGAGAAAATCAAATTACATCAGTGGCAAAAGCTTGCAATTTAAGGGAAAGGGAAGGGAAAAAGGATAGCCAGCCTGAGTGAGCAGTCAAGAACCTGGCTCCAGGCTCCCGTTACATTTTAGGTGGAAGCTCAGATTATAATACGCTATCTGAAAGGCCGGAAAAGACCGTAATGTAAAATTGCATATGCTGAATCATTCTTTATTGTCCTGCCACACCCTGCCCTGCTTCTCTCTGGCACGGCCCTATGCAGAGGTGCTGATTGACAGTCTGGTTCCAGCTACATTTCTCACCCTGTTAGCTCCCAGCTCTCACCAGCTAAGTAGCTATAGTTCCCTTAGTTCCCTTTCCCAAAAATATACAACAGAAACTCAATTTGTTCCTTATCTGTATTTCAGAGATTAAATACATACATGTATTTCAATTGAAACTTCTAGACAAAAATTATGACAGTCGATATTGAGGTCTGTGTTTAATGAAATCTCTATCAAACAATTCTGCAAATGAACGGTAAGTGAAAACATACAAGTGACTGTGTGCCTTACACTCACTCACTGTTCTCATCTGAAGCACAAAGTGCCAAATATGAGATTTCACAGCAAGAAGCTCATAAAGTTTATGGAAAATTTTATGAACGCTTCCTCTAGACAAGGGGAAAAAAGACCACATATCTATTCTATGTTTGTACCTCAAAGAAGAACGATTACCATGGCGTAAATAACCTTCTCTAAAAGAAAAAAAATAGAAAGAATTTGGGGAACTGGACAGCTGCTTCGACATTTTAATTAGTACACAATATTTTATTGACATTTGCATAATATTTTATTATCTAATACCTTTAGTCTCTTTTACCCTGAAAACAAAACATTACCGCAATGAAAAGTTAGGCTGTGTTTCTTATAGTAACTCAGATGCATGATTCTGACTACACATCAAAGCACTATCATAAATAGGAAGTATTTTGTGTGTGCTTTGAAACTAAGGTGATGTTTTTGGTGCAAAGTTCAGAGCAAAGAAAGGTGTGTTTAAACAAGGCATCAATTAGCAAGCTTTCACAAGCTTATCAATCAACAATCAACTACAATTTAGAAGCTGCAATGTACCTAATTATAGCATACTGGAATGAATGTTGGGCTTTTTCTGTTTGTGAAACATGCTGTGCTATGCAGTTAGTCATGTAAAGCTTGCCTTGCCTCATTACAGCTCCAAAAGAAGTCTAAGTGCTCCACAGCATTCTTCGCCAGAGAATGCCACTGAATCCCAAGGATCTCTTCTCACACTGCAACACATCTTTTACAGCTACAAGATGTGCACTCTACTGGATCTTCTAACAGTATGAGTATGGACAAAATTAGCCAGAGATAAAGCCAACACTCAGAGCGGATGCTAAAGGTCAAACTATTCCTGAACCAGCTAACAATCTGCCACAGTACAAAGTTAAGGCATCAAATACCTTTCTAACAAACTTGAACCAAGACATTTACATTATATCAGACTAATCTCTTACAGAATGTGGTCATAGCCAGTACTGGCACTCATAAAAATGAATTATCTTGACAAATCACGGCTCCATAATAATCACATTAAGCTGACACGGATGAAGCTTGCTACCAGTGGGTTCCGTCAAACCCTTCCTCTCCTGTGGGCTCTCGTTACTTTCATTGTGTCAGCATCATCACTGCCAAGTGAAGAAATCAATCTGTCTAAAAACACTTCATACTACTTGCAGAGGGATTCTTTTCTTTATGCAGCTCAGCCTAGTTCAAACAGATCAGAAATGACAATGACAGGACAAGAAAAAAAGCGTAGGTGAGAGGTGGAATCAAACTCCACTTGCAGTGATGTCCCCACTCCTTGCAACCTTCACTCATCTTAGCCTAATTTGACCACAACCTGTACACACTGTCACTGTGCATCAACATTTCTGCTGACTTGAGCTCTTGAAGGCTTCTGAAATGAAAAGAAAAAGTTTCAGGAAATAGTGTGCACCTCTGAGAGATGCAGTAGTTTTCTTTCCACAGAACAAGAAGATATTCCTCAAGTCTACCTGAAATATGAGGACAACACAGCAAAGCCATGAGAACTATTTTAGTAGGACACAAATGCTCATCTTCTGTGAACACAGCTGACAGAAATGACTTTTCCCAAAAAAAACAATGCTATTACCAGTGTTCTCTTATCTACTTGTGGCAAAGAAAATAATGCGGTGAAGCTCTAGAAGCTACACAATGAATGTTGTTTGATCTACGTTCTCTTGGCAATGGCCAAGAGAGAAACTGTTTTCCATTAGCCCATGGTAACCACAGCTTTGGTCTCCCACTGTGACTGCCAAATGAGTAATGACTGTGTAGGTAACAGTGTTTAACAGTACTCCCTTACTGTTCAGCAGCTGAGGCTTTCAGTTACAGCTCCAAGCTCCTTGCTTTGTATCTAGGATCACAGACTCATAACCATGGCTATAACCACAATTACTATATGACAACGTGGGCAATTACAAGCACAACAGAACTTCCTAATCCATTTGTCCAGTTGAAATATAGCCTTGCACTCTCCCAAATAAGTCACAAACCTCCCCATTACCTCACAATATAATATACTTCCAGACCTTGATGAAACAATTTAATATAGGCACAGAATTTCTAATAGAGAGAGGCAGAGTCAATAGTGGCCTCAAGTAAAGCCAACTATTGTTCTGACAGTGACATGGCTATCAGATAAAAGCAAACAACAGATTAAAAATAGTAAAAAATAAACAATGTACTCTGTCATACACTAAATATTGACAAAACAATTCTCACCTATTCACTTAGGTATGTAAGTATTCCTCTGGTTTACAAATAGGGAAGTTGAAACGTGTGACTTCCCCAAGCCCAGGTAAAAGCTGCCTTAGGGACTGGTGGACAGAAAGAAGAGGTAATCTGAGGTGTGGGAGGATGGGAAGTTGTACTGATGCTAAATCAAGCAAAACATACCAACTGTTCTGCTGCAGGTTAGCCTTGAGTATGCATGATGAGGTATTTATTTACGTACCAAGTTTAGGATTATTCTTACTTATTTGCTTTCTCATGTCTGGGATACCTTTGATCATATTTCTAAGCAGACTAGAAACATTCACCTTTGCTACTTCTCAAATATTTCACACAAACCATCTCACTCTTCCAACAACTGCAACACAAAAAGAAAAACAAACAAATCACCTGCAATACATTTTACATATTTATCACCTGTAGATCTAAGAAGCTTCCCTATGAAAAAAAGAAGTATGTTGTAAGAATAGGTCTCTGAAATTCTACTGAGAACATTTCAAGGCTAATGGGACTGGGATGCTGCAGGAAGCAGGGCAAGGAACAGCTTTACATAATGAAGCAGAACATGGAACAGATGATCATCAGAGAAGTTATGACCAAGGATCTGACTGTTTCTGTGCCCATTTTCATACTGTTGTGATAGCAGACAGCACAAAACAACAACCAAGAGTAAGTGCACAGCTTCAGCTTTTGCTGATGTGTTAATTCATTACACTGTTTGGGATATCACCAAAACCACCTCAGAAAATGGTAGCTAAATTTGTACCTTATAAAATAGGTCAAATCAGTCTGCTTTTTACATATCCAAATACTTTATAGAACTAAAAAAAATTTCCCCCCTCCCCAACTGTTTGGTAGAAATATTTAAATTCCTTGCCCATACATGATTATTTTGAGATCAAGATTCCAAGTCAGAGATGGGTTCACTAAAAAACAAGCAATCTTCACAAAACACCCCATTGTCACACTGGAAATACTCAAGGCTTACTAGTCTGGAGTTCTTCATCCCTGGTCATGTTCATTTACTGAGGAGTACAAAGTGACAATCAGTGACCCATACAAAACAGGAATCCGCAATACCATTCACAGGAGGAACTTCAATGTATCAGTAACTGTAATCATGGCCTCAGTTCAGCTGTAGTATTAAGTTTTGTAGAAGAAAAACAAAATGAATGCAGATACTGAGTAACTCTAGTAAAAAGGAGCAACTACAGAGCTGGGCACTTGCATTGCATACATCACTGAAGCATGTACAAACAGCCTTTTTAAAACCACGCCAATCTCAGCTTCATCCTCTCTGGTGACAGCTATGAAACAAAAGTATTGGCAATAACAACTTATTAACTGAGTGACAATAGCAGCAGACAGAAAATGCCATTGGCCTTTTTCGAGATCAAATTCATCAGATCAGCTCTTCAAAGAAAAAGAAGTTAGAGAAACAAACAAAAAATGAGTATTAATTTGATGATTCTACATTTAGAATTAATCTTGAAATTCAGATTTACAAGGCTTCCACAGTACTCTGCTCAGCAGGTCAGCTGCATTCTACCTCTACACAAGGTTTACATGCCTAGACCAGCACATCTAGCAATGTCTTGTTTTATGCTCTTTATCACCTAGATTTGTGCACATTTGAGAAAGGACTAAATTAAAATGCTCAAAAGGCCCATGTGTTTCACATCCCTTATAGCTAGACAAGCATGTCATCTCATTCTCTGTATGTTCTTAAAACAGAAAAGAAAGCTAGTGCAAAGAAAGCCCTAATTTTCCTCTGTTCTGCTATGAAGTTCCACTGATTCAGCACAGTTATTTTCACTTGAGACCTACTTAAGGGCTGGACTGAGAGTAGAACTGAATAGGCTATTTTCACTGATAGCAAAGGGCATTAAACCCAATCTACATCCACAACACAGAGCGATCTAGGTTAGTTAGTGAACTGAGCTTATTGAAATAATGTTTTATAACACTGACAGATGATATATGGATATTTAAGTGCAAGAGCCAGTGACCACGTCTGTTCAGGGAGGAAAGCCCTGATGAAGAGCTCGGGCAGAGCAGAAAGGAGATGCAACTCAAAGAAAGTTCTAACAGGATGCTTAGTAAAACAAGTGTGCCTACAGTTTATATAGCTGAATGAGGAGCAAACTAGCAGCACAGAAGTGATTTTAGCTGTGTGGGTCATGACACTGACACTGAAGTATTCCAAGTAATTCAGGCTGGGAGGTAAAGGTGAGGCTGAGTAGCAGGACATGTATAAAGAAGAATGCTGAAAATTGGAGGAACAGAAGAAGAGTCACGCACACACAGAATCACAGAATTGTAGGGGTTGGAAGGGACCTCTAGAGATCATCGAGTCCAACCCCCCTGCCAAAGCAGGCTCCCTACACCACGTCACACAGGTAGGCGTCCAGGCGGGTCTTGAATATCTCCAGAGAAAGAGACTCCACCACCTCCCTGGGCAGCCTGTTCCACACACAAAAATTTAGACTGAAGAAACAAAGAGAATCAAAACCAATTATTTGTTCAAGCTACCAAAGTAAAATTGTACTGCAGCTCAACAATAGGCGAACTGACAGTAGGAGGTCTTCATTGGAAAAACATAGTAAACACCAAAGGTAGAAGACAGGTAAAGTGAAAGTCAAAATAAGGCACAAGATGAGGAAGGGGGAACCAGAGAAAGCAGGAATTTGGAATCAAGGAAGCCGGAAACAGTGGGCTGCCACACTGTGCTGTCTGTAGCTCAAGTTACTGGGATTAATACACTTGTAACTAAGCAACACGTTAGGGGTCTGCAGTACACTACATATTAATACATACATGTAGCATAAAAGACTCAAAAGCAATTCTAGTTAAAGCAACTCAGCACACTTGTCTATTAGCTCTCTTCTAGTACGCTGACAGGTATTCACACAACAAACATTCAAATTAGCAAGCAAATTCAAGGCAGGAAAGATCTGTGCGCACGTAGGCTTAAACTCAGCAGAAAAAAAAACTGCTATGATTTTATGAAGTCAGCTGTAATACGATGGATCTTTGCTCTGCATAAGCAAAGCAACACGTGGCAGGTCCTGTGCTAAGCCACCCATACTGGTGTCATGGAAGACAGGTTACAGGGGGTAGGAACAACAAATGCTGTGATGATATATATGGAAAATCCAAAATCTGTGCTGTACAAATGGATTGCAAAAGAAAGTGCTCCACCACCACGCACCAGTTGCTTCTTGCATCCTTAGTATTATATGCATCTCTCACTGTGCTTTAGTCCTCCATACGGGACTTCAAGAGCATGCCATTGGTGGGAAGAGAGAGGGAAAGAAACAAGACCTTTTCTCTGTGAAGGAACAAGAAATTGCCCTTCACAAAAGGTATGAATTCCTGTTCACTACTAGATTTCTTCTTAGGTTGATCCCCTCTGTTCCACTGCCACACACTGCCCAGCTTCTGCTGACATCTCCCATATTCACATGGGTGCAGCAGTGAAGCAGGACAGTGAATCTCAGGGACCGTGGATGTTACAGCTGGCAGGTGTCATTTGACAGAGGAGACCTGAGGAGGTGGCAAACTTCTCTTTTACAGTAGCCAAGGGTTACAGCACTCTTTCCAGAACTGGTCTGGGTTTTAGTTCCATCTAAAGGAAACTGAGCTTGTTGTTCTCGTTTTGCAAGTGAGCGTCAGCAAACCAAACGCTATATTTAAATACAGCAAATAAGTGAGCGTGCGTGTAAGTACATAGCCTCTGGGGAAGAAGATCTATGCTCTAGCCTTTACAAAGCACTGATGTCCTTCTTAACAAAGTCACTCGCAATATAAAGACACACAGGATCCTTGAGAGCACATGTTAAAATGGCACTAGCTTGCAAAGCTGTGAAACTCAAATCAGTCCTTTGCAGCAAGTTTACGATGTGTAATGAAGTGGCAACAGAAGTGCACATGCTGGCTGCTGGTGAGAAAGCACAGTGGCTCTATGGAAGCATACAGGGAAGCTATGACTCACATGACAGTTCGGTGCAGAGAGGGAGATCATACAGAACCACAGCCTCTGAGATACGACAAAGATGGAAGAGAAAAGCAAAGTCAAGTCTCAGTGGCCATCACTTTTAAACGCATTTAACTGCAACTCATTTTGCCCTTATAGATTGGGTTCTTGAAGATGCACTGTAGCAAAATTTTATTTTCCTTGCACACTGGTATGTATGCACTTAGTTCCACATACATTTAGTTTATGCTTAGGCACACAAACCATGTTTCACATGATGCTTATAAGCCTACAGGGGCCAAAGCATCCACCAAAACAGTCATGGATTACAAGTTACTTGATGTACCCTTCTGTTCTACAGTTCATTTAACATCAAGCAGTTCCGTAGGAGAAATCAACAAAAACAAACTGTGGGTTGACATCATAATGAAAAGGAGGTAACACAAATATGCGAGCAGCAAGACAGCCAATAAATACAGGTGTAGTGGATCTAATATGTTAAAGCTGAGAAGTGAGAAAATGGAAGCATTGTGGAAGGATGCTACTACCAGGTAACCTACCTCTGAGATTTCACTAAGGAAATTCTTAGTTAAATACTTGGGTATAACACAGAAGTGACCCATAATCAATATCTAAAATACAAGATACTCTTTTGACCATTACTTTGACATAAACTGTAAATAGAGTTATATTGCAAGGACAGCTTTGATGCTATTTTGTGCATCAACGCTGTCAAGGCAATACTGCTGAATTGTCACACTTGGAAGTGAACACATGGAGGTTTTTCTAGATTTTAGCTTGATGAGCCAACAGTAAGGCAAGTCTTTCTGAAAGGCAGCACTTCACAGGATGACTGTACCTTTAAAGGGCCAGAACAGAAAAGCAAAGTGATCTATTAGATCAGTGAAATTCTGCAGCCTCATCAAGCAAAACTTCTCATGCCTGAAGTAAAAACCAAATCATTTGGAAGCACAGCCCCTTCCTAAGATGCACTTTATGTGGAGCAGGGTCATCACATCACTTTTTCAAGGATGCATCAGTGCCACACTTCAAACATTCAGAAAACAACACAGTCTCCAATATTAATTGTTTTGAATGCCCTTGAAAATAAGAACTCAACATAGCGTGGCTGCTTGTCTTTCCAAAAGGTTACATCACATCACAACATAAACAGCTGGCAGTGCATTACATCAGCTTCTTCATACTCGGATCCCTGTTGAGAAGTTCTCCAATTAACAGAGAGAAGTTAAGTTAGATATATTGAGGGCCATGCTACTGAAAGAGGCATCTCAACTTAGCAAGCTAAACAGCAAACATGCATGGTTTTTGAAGCTGTAACACTGCCAGTAGTGGGATTCAGACAAACTATGTATGGAAATCCCCTGATAGATACATTTCTATCTTACAATAAAGAAGATTGCATCTCACATTTATTCCCCTGCACACTCTCCCTTCATAACACCATGTGTATTGCCCAACCAGAATAATTTGTGCAGGATCACTGTTGGCATTGCAGACCTAGAGTGCCTTTCCACATGAAGTTAAGACAACAGTGGGAACTACAGCAGAGTTGATGGTAGCATCACTTAAGAGAACGAGACTCAGAAGGAACAGAAGCCCACCTGCATTGCTCAATCACTATGTAGGCTGCACTTCTCAACTCCGTTCTTGCCTCTGCTGTGAACTCATGGCATGACATACCGTCACGCATCGCTTATCTTTACTGCATGGTGACATACAGTACTTCCATTTATCTATCTTTTTTGATGAGATTATAATCTCTTTGGTCAGACGCACTCATTATGCGCATATGTAAGCAATGTGTCAGCATCAATACCTTCCCAGATTCAATTGGCTTTCGTGCATTAATAAAAGTCCCATCTTTCTCAATGGGACCTTTGTTACCCGTTACAGCAAGGAAGGGACGGGACTGAATAGGCTGCAGGGACAAAGCACGCCTAAAAGAAGTCTCTGGTTAGTGTTATGAGGCAGCTGTGCTTGTGCCGGCATTAAACACACCACGGGGTGCGGGGAGATGCACAGCCTTCATGAATGCTGCTTCCTTTGCCCATTTTTAATTCCGTCTTTAAAGCAAAACGACGAATGCTGTAAAAAGTTTATCTCGTCCCTACCTGCAACTGCTCTCAATCAAAATAAATAAATAAATAAATGAAAATTAAAAAATAACCAATCAAACGGAAACTAAACAAACCCAACAATGATTACACCTGATCCCACGGGATCGGGCCTCACGGCGAGCACAGCCCAGTGTTAACAACCTTGGGTTGCTCGGGCAGCTCGCTGTTACTCCCAGCTACGGCGCCTTGACGACAGCCGGCACCTGCTCGCCGCAAGCCCCGCTCAGCGTTAGGAGAGCGAAGGGTGAAAGCGAGAAGCACGGCGGAAAAGACACCGGGCCGAGACGGACACGCTCGGCCGCCCGGCGCAGCCCCTGCCCGACCGGCTCCGCTCGTGCCCCGCCGTGGGCCGCACCTGCCCGGCCACACTCACCCGCCGGTGCCGCCGCTGGGGTGGTAGGCGGTGAGCACCACGCCGCGGGAGCCGGACAGCCAGCTCATGGTGCGAGCCGCCGCATCCCTTCCTTCAGCGGACGCTGAGGCGGAGCGAGGCGGAGCGAGGCGGCCCGGCCGCTGCTCGGCGCGGCACAGCCTCCCACCGGAGCGTAGAGCAGCGGGGCAGGACCGCTGACGGCACAGAGGCCCGCCGGGACCGTGCCCCTCCCGCTCCTCCTCCTCCTCCCGCCGCCGCGGCGGGGACCGGGTGCCCGGCAGCACCAGCGGGAGGGTCACGGAGCCGCTTCCGGCTGCGGCTGCTGGCGGCCCGCTCCTGCCGCCTCGCGCCGGGCTCGGGCTGCAGCCGGCGGGGAAGCGCTGCGAAGGAGGCAGTCAAACGTTACCGCGCTTTGAGCGCCGCGTAACGGGGCGGGACCATCGCTGCTGCCCACGGACGGGGGCTTGGGAATGGCTTGGATCATAAAAAACGGGCTTGTTCTCGGTTTCTGGTGCTGCTGTGCGTGCTGTCCGTAACACTGAATCGCAGCAGTTCGTTCCACGCTGGCTTTCACTTCTACATGAAGCGGATTTTATTTAAATTACAGTCTATCATTACAAAAATTCCAGTGAGCAGCAGGGGCAGATGAGGACACAGGGAGTTGGGCTGCCTCATCGCGGCAGTGTCCTTCCTCAGCTTCTGACTGCAGCCACTTTTGCCACAAGGAAATGGATTGGCTTCAATGTTGACAGAACTATTGTATTTCTTTTTCCCTTTCAAAGGGAAAAAAAAAAAAAAAATGCAACTGTTTTGCTTGCAAGGAAACATCTAAAAAATCCAGCACTGAGTGTCCTGGTTCATACAGACATCCCAAAATCTGTAAGCATTGTACCCTTAAATAGGAGCACAGAGACTCCTCCAGCCTGTGCTGTAAAGAGCAGCTGAGGGAACTGATTGTTCAGTCTGGAGGAGGCTCAGGGGAGACCTTGTTGCCCTCTACAACTACCTTCAGGTAGGTCATAATGAAGTGGGTGTTGGCCTCTCTTCCCAGGTAATAGTGATAGGACAAAAGATTATGGCTTTAAGTTGTGCCAGGGGAAGTTTAGGTTGGATATTAGGAAAATAGTAGCAATGCATTCGAAACAGGCTGCCCAGGGAGGTGGTGGAGTCACTGTCCCTGGAGGTGTTCAAGAAATATGTGGATGTGGCACTGAAGAACCTAGTTAGCGGACATGGCGCCAATGGGTTGACAGCTGGACTCTATGTTAGAAGTCTTTTGAAACCTTAATGTTACTATGATTCAGTAGAGAACTGCTCTCCATGGTCAAATGAACAGAACTGCCCTCAGGTGGAGCAGGGCCAACGCATCCTTCAGAGCCCACCTTGCTCTCAGAGCCGGGAGCTATTGGCTTTGCAGAATCAATGGGTGATGTCTGGGCATAACTGGATTTTGTCATTGACTTAAGCAGATAACTTTATCCAGATTTCTTCTTAAAAGGGTGGCTTTGTATGAAACACCAAGTGGGTTGTCCTTTACTTCTTTGAAAAGAGTCACGGCACCATTAAGTTCCAAGCTACTTCTGAGCGGCCCATTCCCTTTGTCCATCACTGAAGGTCAAGTTCAGTCTGTGCCTTAGGTAAGTGAAAACAACTGGGGTCAGAGGTGTGTTTAGCAAAGCCTAGTTCTTCCATGTCTTATAGAATCATAGAATTACTCAGGTTGGAAAAGACCTCAAAAATCATCAAGTCCAACCACAGCCTAACCATAGTAGCCTACCTCTAACAACTCTCTGCTAAATCATATCTCTGAGCACTACATCCAAACAGCTCTGAAACACATTCAGGGACAGTGACTCAATAACCTCCTTGGGCAGCCTATTCCAGTGTTTGACTACCCTTTCTGTAAAGAAGTGTTTCCTAACGTCCAACCTAAACTTACCTTGGTGCAACTTGAGGCCATTTTCCCTCATTCTGTCACCTGTGACCAGTGAGAAGAGACTTGCCCTGCTCTCACTGTAAGCACCCTTCAGATACTGGAAGAGAACAATCAGGTCTCCCCTCAGCTTCCTTTTCCCCAAACTAAACAGCCCCAGCTCCTTCATCCTCTCCTCATAGGGCTGATTTTCCAAGCCCTTCACAAGCCTCGTTGCCCTTCTCTGGACCTGCTCCAGTACCTCCATGTCTTTTTTTGCACTGCGATGCCCAAAACTGAACACAGTACTTGAGGTGAAACCTCACCAGTGCCAAGTACAGTGGCAGGATGACTTCCCTAGTCCTGCGCACCACACCATTCCTGATACAAGCCAAGATGTCATTGGCCTTCTTGGCCACCTGGGAGACTGCTTTATCTGTAAGCAACTTGTTAGGTTTCTTGGACTATCTTTTTGTACACAAATTTACTTTTTTTTTTTTTTTTTTTTTTTTTTTTTTTTTTTTGAGGCCATTATATCCCAGCACACAGCTACAGTGCATCATCTCTCAGGCCGCGACTGAAAGGCAGAAATCAATTACTCACACACAGACACATGCAACACTCAACTGTTTGCACTGATCGTTCTAAAAGTACAACAACATGAGATGACAAAGCACCCTGTTAATATACATCACTGCACCTATTTACTGTTGCCTTTGGCTCTATTTAAATGCATATGTGTTTAATTGTTGAACAGCTTATGCAGAATACAGAATTATTTTGTTAAGGACCCAACCTTTTTCTTTTAAATTGAAACAAGAAAACTAGAAATGTAAATTAAATGAAATTGCCTTAGGACCTGGCAGTTTCAAAAATCTTCAGCTAGCTGGCTGGATGCCACATACTCTACTTGATTGTAAAACTATCTTCAAAGAGAAGATTAAGGAAGAAAGAAAGAAAGAAAAGTGAAATATCTAAAGCATTCTGTGCTTAATGAGTGCTTGCCAAAGTGTTGTGCCAAACAGAATATATATTAGGTGCCATAAGAGCAAAAATAGAAAGTGCTTTTTTCTTTGATAATCATCTTAAAACACATCATAATTAGGGCACAATGCATGTTACACCCTCTATAAAGAAAGAATGCAAGAAGCACAGTGTAGCCAGTATGGTGTCAGAAGGGGCTGGTCAAAGAAAACTTTACTGCAAATGGAAAGTGGGAGAAGAACTGTATGCTGTCAAGTGACAGATGAAGAATGAGAAAATCTAGAATGATCTTATATTTATCAACTGGAGAGTAAGCAAGTCTTTTAAAGCCTATCACAACGCTGATGGTGAAAAGAAAGGACATAGAAAGAAAGAAATTCTATTAATAAGCGAGGATAGAAATTAAATTACTGACAACTGAGAAACACCAAAGATACTAATTGCTTTCTTAAATCTGCCTTTAGTATGACGCACTTCAAATGTGCTGAGCATGACATAGCTCCTGCGGATTTAGGAGCTTAGTTCTAGGAACACTTTTTTCCTTTACTTTGTCTGACACAGTAATTCAGCTTGGTAGGTTCAAACTTCTTCCTGCTATGATGACAGAGCTCCACTCTGGTTTATTTTTCTTTGCAGAAATGATTCTGGAGGCAGCTAGATAACCTAGACCTACAGATGTTTTATTTCCATACACTGACAGGAATATCCTCACAGTTTCACTAGTCTGTCCTTTGCCTAAAATAACTTACAGTCAGAAATTACTGAGTTGTGGACTCATTATCAAAGCCATATCCTATCCAAGACTTGTAGTTACTAGTCTTTTTCTTAACATGGTACGAGTATGATAATGTGAAAAGTAAGGTTTCTTGTTATCATCTAGATAAGAAGGCACACTACTTATGTGGTAGAAAAAAAGATATCACTGAGGGAGGAGATTACTAATCATGTTGTCTTGCTGCTGAAACCCAAGACTTTTTCAAAGAGTTCAAATATTTAGATTAAGAAGTCATGCAGTGTCCTTCCATATAACATAATCAGTCACCAGGGCTAAGCAGGTCACGCAGGAAACATGTGATTAGTGTGGCTTTTTTTAATAAAGCAATTACTCAAAAGAAAATGTCTCAGAAAATGTTTCATTTGTCACTGTTTCCACAGAACCACAAAATGTCTTGGGTTGGAAGAAACCTTAAAGATCACACAGTCCCAACCCCATGCTGCCACCCACCAGCTCAGCTGCCCAGGGCCCCATCCAACCTGGCCTTGAGTGTGTCCAGGGATGGGTACCACAGCTTCTTTGGGCAGCCTGTGCCACTGCCTCACCACCCTCCAAGTAAAGAATTTCCTCATATCAACTAATCCAAATTTCCCCTCTTTTAGTTTAAAACCATTCTCCCTTGCCCTATCACTATCCACCCAAGTAAAAAGCCAGTCTCCCTCCTGATTATAAATTTATATTAAGTACTGGAAGGACTGAGCATGCATTTGTTTAACATCTGCTTTTTAATTCTCTCCTCAAAACATTTTTTTTTTCCTTTTTTTCCAACACTGATTCTTTTTTATTTCCAGGTCATGGTTGATTTTTCACATTCAGTGTTTCTGATGATACATCAATTACCAGCAGGTAGAAACACAACCTATTGAGAAGCACTGGTTTGAGGAAATCATAGCAGATAAGCTTATGATTCCAAATTCACTGACTGACTTCAATGGCCTTACATGGATATATTCTCACTGAGCTATAGAGTTCTTCTTGGAAGCAACACTAGAGTGTTCAGACAAGGAATGCAGGGCTGCAGCAAATGGACAACTATCCTTCAGGACTTGCAAAGTAGATTTGCAACAACCTGGTGCAGGAGATAATGCTAATCCCTGGCATTACCTACTGTAAAAGTTGTTCAAACCAATTTTAAACCAAACAGAAAATCCCTCAGCCAGCTCACTGCATTTCCATTGTCCAGATTATTTTTCCAGGGCTCCAGCTAGCAGCCAGAGATGGCAAGAAACAGAAAGAACAGAAAGTTTTTTGTGCATTGTAAGATGACATTGAACACTTGCTAAGCTTTATACTTGGTGTTGTACTCCACTACATGAAGACACACACATCTGAGTAGTGTTCTGCAGCCATTAATAACTGATGTTAGCAGCACTATGGGAAAGAATATATAGTATAGGAAAGAATATTATATGTGCAGGGTATGATTTTGCTGCTTAACCCTTGATGACTACATCCATGCAAGTGTTTTTAGGCTCTGCTCAAAGGCTGTCAAATGTTCACTTTTAGCTAGTAAAATCATCTGTCTTATATTATCCATCTTTAGAACATAAAGATGAATCATGCTCTAGAACTATCTGCTTCTTTCCATGGACAAGGAAGATAAACTTGATGATGTAGGTAACACACAGATGTCCACATCTGTCAGATAAGCTCTACTTTTAATGTTTTTATGTTACCTGTGAAAAGACATAACTTGCGATAGTAATAGTAATAGTAATAGTCTCGTGCGGGTTGGAAGGGACCTTAGAGATCATCGAGTCCAACTCCCGGGATTCGACCCTCTGTGCTGCAAAGTGGCACTTCTACCACTTGCACCACAGGGGGGATTCGAACCCCAGGTCCTGGTGTTGCAAGGCGGCATTCCTACCACTTGCGCCACCGGGGCACACTATGTTCAGTTAAAATGTGCACCATATGGCATATAAAACATGGAGTGTTCAGTACTTTGGAATGTACAGTACCAGTATGTAGGAAGTGGTTTAGACCAGCTTAGCTACCCCTGAATAGAAAAGATAGGGATGAAGTCACGCACTTGTATGATGAAAGCAAACTCACATACAGAAAGCTGGTAATATTCTTGCTAGCCAGCACGTAAGGGACTTTTCTTACAGCCTGATCCTTCAAGCTATTATGTATGGATCCTGTATTCAAATTTTAATAGGATTTTTAATGGACAAATATGTCCACTACTACCAGAACACTGCTCGATAAGTGAAGGACTTATTCTGTAAGCAACGCAGAATTGTCACAGAAGCAACTAAAAAGACACAATCAGAGGTAGGAGAAATAACCCCTCCAGGCTCACTACAAGTAGTGCTGGCCTTCCCCCTCACTGCCCTTCACACACAGATCTGAGCAGATGACTTGTTCCAAGCCTTAGCAAAAAGAAGAAAAAAAAAGAAGGGAAAAAAAAAAAAAAAAGAAAGAAAAGGGAGCACTTCTCACCTTCCGTTCTTTTCCTGCAAGTTACTCTAAAATGTATCTGGTGCACTCTGGTGGCTGCTTTAGTAATTCTTTATTTGAGGAGTGCAGAAGGTGAAATAGTAATTACTGAGACTGTTTCTGAGATTATCCAAAGCTTTATAAGCACATGAGTTTGTTTATTCCAGTTTCTTCAGTTTGATTTTTCTCGAATGAAACCCCCTGAAGAAATTCAGGTCACACCCACCACTGCCCATCTGTTTACCTTGCAGAAATCACAGGGAGTTTTGACTGTACAAGGTTCTCATCTTGCCTGCTTTAATGTTTTTGCTCGTGGTCAGACAGCTGTTCCATTTTACCCAGAGGTATATCAGTTTTAGTAGTAGTAATTTATTCATGTTTATTTACTATGTGACCTTGCACAGTTCTCATCCATGCTTGCATCCCTTTCTCTGTCCACACGTTGAGGTTAACAATATCGAGCTCTTTGTGAAGATTATTCACCATACTGTGAATTGCATTTAAAAGTACTGAAAGTACAATATATTACTTCTTGTTGCTTTACTATGATGATTTTCTTTTGGCATCTGATTTAATAGGGATTAAAAAAGGCATAATAGCATTGTTTTCTGTATCCAAGAGCACAGACAACAAATGATAAACCTTGTACACTTTACCCTGTCTCCACAGGAGGAGTAGGTCTGTTGGGAAAAACCTAATACTATGCCCAAAGTTTCACACCACTTTGGGAAAGTTAGCATTAACTGGGGAGGTGGTAGAGGTATTTTCACTGGTGACTCTGAGTGCCTTCTTTCTTTTGAACTAGTTTTGATACAATTCTAGTTTTTCACACTATTACCTCACATGTACCTCTAATTGTGAGAAGAGTGTATTTTTAAAATAAAGTTATCTTAGTCTTTCTTAATTCTCTCACAGTGTCTTAGATGTGACACAGGTAGACACTGTCCTAGCGTATGAAAATGAAATAAACATAGAACTCTGGAGCACAGCATCCAATGTTCCTGATCAATCCATTCTTACATTTATATGAAGCAGCTCTATAATACTTCAAAAAGTTTTTCTGAGTTAAACACACTACATGCTTGCTATTCTGACAGAGATCTTCCATCATCTTCCTTATCATTTTTTTTTAACATCTGTTCCAATTTGAATAAATGTTCCCTGAGCATAAGGGTCTTGAACTCTATAGAACAACTGTACACTATCACAAACACATTGCTGTGGAGAACATTTGCTCTTCTCGTGGCTGTGGCACTGGAGCTTACATTTCTCCTAACACTGCTTTCAACACAGCTGCACACGATGCAGTTTGAACAGATTTGCTGACCAGTTTGCACATCAAAGCGTGCATAGGAAGGTCATTCGGAGAGCTCTTGTTAGGGATACCTGCTGACTTTCTGTCCTGAGTTTGCTGTTGTACAAATGGCAGAATACCTGGTTTTATTCTCTTGGACAGTGTAAGTGACACTAAATCCACTGGGGACAGAGGAGTAGAGAAACTTCTCATAATCCAAAACTCCACCTCTCTTGTTTTTGCAGTCAAGTTTAGACTGCTATATCCAGCACTTCAGTGTAATTGAACAGACAAACCAACCAGTGCACAAGCTTCACCAAGTGAAACTGAGATGGTGGCAGCAAGTGAAAGCCACATCCTGAAACCAAAACCTGTAAACAGCATGACTTGCTGTGTTAACAATCAGGCTGTGCCTCATTCAGCATCACAGTCTGTGTCAGTTACTTCCCTGAACCACTTCAGGCTATGTCACAGCGTGGGTCAGAACAGTTTCTTCACTCAACATCTGGCTAAGAAGCTGAAGCCAAGTATGTCCTTTACGTCAGCCTACTTTTTGACTCCGTGCTCTTCCTCTCACTATCTTTCTAATTTTGCTGCTGTCTGCAGAATTCATCACAGCTGAATCTGCAGTGCAGAAACATCTGGTGAAGCAAAATATATAACAGCAGTGCCAGAGAAGTTTTTGCTTTTTTTCTGTTTAGTCAGAAAAGCTCATGAAAATGATGACAAAATAAGCCAGAGTTACCCAGAAACGTGGCTGCTAGCTGACAACAAACCCTTCAGAACAACTAAGGAAATAATTGCCTGAGTCATCAGCTGCTTAAAAGAAAACCTTACTCTGCAAAGGCTTTTTAACTAGAGGCTGCCCAATAAAATGTCAAGTTAACCCAGAGGAAAGCATTTTTAGTTCTTCCTTATTGATTTGGAGAACAATAATAGTCATTTTGCATCATTCCTTTTGCACCCAAGACAAATAATCATAATTTTTAACACCTTTCCCTCCTCCTTGTTTAACACAGTGAAATCAAATTTCTGTTTATGGAATAACGCAAGCAGTGTATTTTCACTACTCTGAATTCAAAACAGTCTTCTGAATGCAACATGAATTTTAAAAACGGTTTACACCAACTCAGAACTGCATTTTCCAGAAATTTAGCTACAATTAAAAAGAAGGGCACCACCCTTCAGCTATATATGAAGTCCTAACTAGAGTTTGAGAAACCGGAGATTAATGGGACATCTCTTAAAACTATATCTTTAAGAGTCAGAGATAGAAACAGAAGGGAGTAAGAGCATTCCCCATATTCTTGCTTGCTGCAGCTTTCTTATCAGCTTCCCAGGCTTGTTTCTGTTATTTTTATGACAGCTTTTGCGTAAACCATCTTTAACAGCAATGTGTAGCACTTTTGATTTTGAATTAAAGGATAGGACATCTGCATTTAGAAATTACTTTCCTTTTCCAATAGCTTTCTTGTAACAAGGACTTGTCAAATTTTGAAGAAATTTGCAAACATAAACTGTAAGAATAAAAGTGATAATTTGTTTTGGATGTTTTCCTGATGCTTTTTGTTTGTCCTCCATAACTATTCAAAACATAACTCTTGTGCAGAACAAATACAAAGAAAATTGGTGTAAACACGTGAACACATGTGCAAGAAACTGTAACAAGAAATAAATATCTGAGGGCTGATTTGATTCTTTGTGGTTGAAAGCAGCCCATGCTAAATCTGAAAGAAATATCAGTCATAAAGCAAGAAACATAAAAGCTCAAAGTAATGTCATAGCTATACCTATACGTATCTACTGCTATATGTACCAAGCAATAACCTTCCAGTCCATAAGCATTTTTAGTCTGATGTATAGCCACATACATGCTACAAGTCATTTTAAAGAAAGCATCACATCTGTAGCCTCTATGGCCTCAGTCTTCACAGAGTACATCTGTGATGTTCACTGATAATTAAAGTTAGGAAATAATTTCTTGTGGCTAATGTGCACATATCTGTCTGCAGAGATTGTGACAGAGTTCTACCATGAAGCTCAGATGGATCTGTGGAAACACAAGGCAAGAATATGCTACCAGCGCTGTGTATTTTAGAAGCAATAGCTGGTGTTACAGAAGACTAATCTTAAAAGTTTGTCTATAGAGGGATATAATGCACGTAGTTCCTGCAGGAAAACCATAATATTTACAGTTCACTTGGAAAACATTCACAAAAAGTGGTATTTGGGTAATAGCAGTCAAATTTACTTTGATATAAATCAATACAGTATCTTGCTATTTAATAGCTCTCATAAGATACAGTAGTGTTCACCATATGTCAGCCAAAAAAAAAAAACATCCAACCACAAACAAAACCAAACCAGCATTGCACAGCATGCCAGGAGTGCGTGCTGCCTGTCAGGGGTTACACCACATCGCCAGCACAAGGGACTGCACACCTGGGGGACAGCTGTCACCAGAGCATGGGGCTCAGTGCCAGCAGCCCCCAGGCACCCACACCACTGCTGGATGCTTGGCAGATTATCAGTCCCTGTTAAGATTAAGATGGCTGCAAAAAACTTCCTTGCTTTTATCTGTTTCAAATATATATATATGTATATATTTTACAATCTTTAATATTGTGTTTTAGAAAGTAAGCATTTTCAATAATTTAAGGGGACTGATGGATTAATATATCCTCAATAAAAAGAGATTTGTCCCATGCGTGAGCATGCATGTAACAACGACATTTGGCAGAATGCATTACTTGCAAAGATACTTCTCATGCCATCAGCTCTGCCAGTCTTGAGGGAATTTAGCTGTTTCATTTAGGGAACGTTTTAGAAAACCACACATGGGGGCAGTCACCTGCAGGACCATCTCTCCAATTGCCACCTGCTGGCTGCCGTGCAAAGTTCCCACACCATGGATGGATCTCTGCTCCACAACAGTCTGCAAGTTGTTCAGAACTGTAATAGTGGCATTAACAAGTACTACGAAATCACATTCATGTCAGCTCAGCAGACTGGAGTAATCAGGTAAGGCTCATCGTTACCCATGTCGTTTGTGTTTTGCTTCTCTCTGGGCTGTCGAGTGTCATCTAGATTTAAGAGAACAAGCTACAAGGGTGAAGAATGAATCAGAAACATGGCAAAAACAGCACATACTTGACAGACAAACAAACAAGGCTCACATACCATCTCAATGTTTTCTCTCAACAGATGACTGTAAATGCAGGCATATAATCATCTGCTGTAGGAGAGTCTCATCCTCCCCCTGGCATTATCTGCTGCAACATTTGTTCAGGAAGACTTTAATCTGGCTCCCAGAAGGACCTCAGTGCCCTTCTTTCATCCTCTCAAGAGCAGCACTGGCCGCTCTGGAGCTGGATAGCTCTTCCATCTCTGCAGGTTTGTAAATTCTCTTCTGGGGAGAGAATTCACATTTGTAGGATGAACTGCTTTCTTTCTTTGAGTTTATAAAACATCTGTCATGTTTAAACTGCTTATTCATTGTTTTTCTGTTCATTGAGGATAACTTTACAACAATCAAACAAATTCCAATTCTGCTTTTGCCTTACATTTTTTTTGCTAGATCTCCATTTGAAACTCTGTAAGGATTTGCTTGCAATTCTCCCCCTGAAGCCTGCACTGAAATGACAGGAATACCAAGGGTTGGCTCCCTCTCACCTTTGTGCTCAGAAATTTCCCACTCAGGCTCATCACAGCAGTACCCACAGTTTCAGAGCACTTCCCAAAGGTATTGCTGAAAGATGCTTTCTCACTGGGTCCTTCTATACTTGGCCAATTTTACTCTTCCAAAACTGGTGAAGAAAAAAAAAAAAAAGCAGACCCCAGTGTAGATGAATTTTTTTCACTATTAAAATATTTATATCTAATTTAATGCCTCTACAGGCATTTAGCTGCCAATCCAAAGTGATGGTCTACTGTATCTGCAGCATGGCTTTAACTAATACAGCTACTGTAAATAAAACTTCACATTTCTCACTGATATATGCTGGTTTTCAAGTACACAAAAGCCCAGAATTCACAGAACTCACAGTATTTACAAAAATTACTCTTCAGACACTCAGCCTGAAGGCCACATGTCCATACACTACTTCTGGGGCTCCTGACCTGATCCTCAAATGTGTGCTGCCATGAATAAAAAGTTAAGGGGAAAAAGCTGCACATCTGCCAAAACCATTCTTTTGGCTTTTTCTTCTCCTGCTATTTTCTTCTCTCCAATTGCTTTGGGGCATCACTAAAAATACAAAATTGCTACACAAGATTATTGTTGCTTGTGAACAGATTTCAAGCTGAAGATCATTTCCTTTTCAGAGCCCCAGTTTGAAAGCAATCTATTTGTGGAAACATCGGGTTCTGCAATATTATCTATGCAAAGTGCATTTCATTACAGTAATCCCAGGAAGATGCTTTCACAAAGAATCTGCACAATGTATAATGTGTGCTGTAATCTATTACAGAATGTAGCCATAACAATCTTAAAAGTGCTAAGTGCTGCCTAAAATACTCATTACAGGGGTGAAAATAGAACTCTGGTTTACCAAATGACATAATTTCTTAGCTGCTAACAAGCTTTGAAACAGGAGTAACTTAAGGATGATGACATCCTGAACTGGGAATGCCAGCCTCCTGGGGCTTCAAACTGTGCTGGAGTCACTGGAGTTCCCTACACCGAACTGTTCAGTTCAGAATGTTGCAACTATTTTACCCAGCATAATTTCTCATTCTTTTGACTGTAGAAAATTACCTTAATGAAAAGCTAAGCTGATGCTTTAAAATGAAACTTCATAACAACTGCCTTGCAAGGACACTAATGTCAAAATACAAGGCCTTAGTACAAGCTTTGCACTTCGAGCTACTCACAGTTGAGAATGAAAAGTGCAATAATGTTGAAATAAATGTTTATGTACCATTCTTCAATAGCAACACGGATAATACACAAAAAAACACCAGGAATGTAGCTACAAATCTAACAATGGCAATTTTTTGTACTGTACTTTGTGCATATCAGAAAGTCTTTTGAGCCACAAAAGTACATGCCAAACTCTTCTGGCATAACATTCTCTTACAAGTAAACAGTGCACACTAATAATAAAATAAGTACTAGTCTAAATCACACATTCAGACCACAGCTGCTGCTAAGAGGATGGATGATTGTTCCCAGCAACCAAACAAATCATAATGGAAGCTGTGTTTATGATAAGCAATATTAATATTTAAATTGCATTGAATATCATTTCTCACTCAGGGCTCGTACAGGTAATCCTAGCAATTTTTCTACTGGCTTCTGTAATTACAGCAGCAAATTAAAAATAAAGAAAATATTAAGAGGCAGGGAAGGCAGGCCGCAGATGAAGCCTAGGCCTTAAGCAAGTAAGATGCAAAACTTGGAGTGAAAAAAAAAAAGTTATCCCAGTGGACTGTTTACTGTGCCTTAGAGTGCAAAAACTAAGGGGAATTGATTATAACCAAGATGAAAAAACAGATCCCAAACAGACAGAAGGTGGTGGCATTTCCCATGAAGTGTCATTATGCTTGTCACAGGATGCTGTGTAGACTAAAAGCTTGCAGAGGTCTGAGGTGAGACCAGAGAAGTTAGAGGAAAATAAATCCACGAACTATTACCAAACCTGTGGGAAGAAATCTGGCTCAGGATCTTCCTGGTAGCATATGGCTGCAAGCTGGCAAAAGCACTGTGTGCCTGCACTGCTTTACAACTCCGTAAAGGAAATAAGCACTAACAGGACACCACGCTGATGGACTTTTAGTCCAATCCAGAACAGCTACTTTTGTGTTCACATAGACTATAAATAAAAATGATTCTGGTTCCTTGCAGCAATGAAAGTAGTGTAAATGTGTATGAGCAACAAAAAGTACAGATTATGGTGCAGTATATACCGCTGTAGTAAAAAAAACCCCACACCGTTATGACACTGCATTATCTTAAAAATTAAATCAGTTTAATATTTGATTTTGCTGTTGTTGTTTTTTGTTTGTTTTAAGGAACACTTTAAAAAGTGAATTACCATAAACCTATCACAGATACAATTTTCTCATCAGATTTTAAAGCACCCCTATTCAAGGAAATCTAGATCACATTTAATCTGCTTTGGTCACAAAAAAACTCCAGGAATTCAGCTCACAGTCTGGATCCCAACAACTGCAGTTTGGCCTGCTCCAGAGATGAAGCAATTCTTCAATTCCAACAGCTGTAGCTGAAACATTTTAAACACAGAATAACATTGATGGTGCACTTATCTGCAGAACACAGTCCCGTTTCTCAAGTGCAAGCCAAGTTTTTACCTCAGGGGAGACGTTCAGTGCTACCTTTATTCAGTGAATTATGTATTAGCAAAGTAAACCTGTATTTAAATTTCAATGCAGCATTTTAGTCGAGTGAAACTGTTGTATTTAAGCCCTGATTGGGAACGTAAATATAAAAAATGTCAATGGAACAACACCAAAAAAGGATGCCCTTTGCAACAATCTGAACTTAAGAGTGATGTTTTGAGTTAAACAATTACAACTGCCAAATGACTTTTGCAAGAGCAAAACACAGTAATACTAAGAATTCCTCTCTATTGAAGACCTTCTAGAAAAAAAATAAATAAACTCCATTATCACTATGCAAAGTCAGTACATATCAGACTTCACATCTCTCTGACAACTGCATTCAGACACATACCCAGAGTTGCTTGTACTGATGCACATCAACTGTCCTACTGACTGTTTGGCTCTGGAGTTATGTTAGAGACAAGTACATTCTTGGGTTCCAGCTCTACTTCAAATGAACTGTATATCCTTCAGACTAAACTACAGCAGATAGTACAAATAAAGGAAACTCTCTTGAGAATACTCACAAGAACTGACCTGTTTAAAGATGATATTAAATACACTTTACACATGAGGACTTTATTATAAGCAGAGTATTGTATATTTTGTTTCCTTCCATTTTATCTCTGAAAATTTGACAAGTATTTATACATCCTTCAATGTCATAAAAATGCCTGTAATATTTAATTCTATGTATTAGAGCTTCTAATATTTGAATTTTGCCCCATCCATTTATATTTGCACATAAAGTCTCATCACTGGAGGCAGCTAGTATGAAAGAGCAAGCAGAACCCAGTGATTTGCTAGGCTAACAATCTTAGCATGACTATTACCAGAGTGTGTCCTCTAAATTACAACCTTGTGTATATATAGACTACAATACCAGTAATTAATAAGAAGCCCAGCCTCTGCACATTTGATCCATAGCATGTTCCAGCCATGGATATCACTGTGTTCAAACACAAAGAATTCTGTTTTTCACAGCGTATACATGCTAGAAAGAGCAGACAACAGAGTAAGATAATTCAGTCTTTTCAGTCCTGGTATTAGGAATACCTTGTTTTTTTTCACTTCTATTATATGTTTCCTCAAATCAATTGTGCAAATCAGAGCAAAACAGTTCTCAGACTGACATTGACATAATTCTTTCCAGTGTCTTAGTGGGAGTAATATCCTCAGCATGACCTGCAGCACAAATACACAGCACCGGGTAACAGTGAACGCTAACTGGTCACCTTCATTGCTCCCTGTCAATATGCCCATCACTACTCTAACTTTTAAGGAGTTCACCTGAAACTATAATTAAGTATTTTGGAGGCTCCTCAATTTTTAGTTTCTTTTCTTTTCTGGAGAGATATAAGATTACCTGCCTGACCCGAAACATGGCTTTTATTTTCTCTCCTCTGTCCATGCCTGCACTTTATTTTGTTCCCAAGCTAAACTCAGAAAGCATCCATAAAGAGGGACATGATGATCTTCAGGCAATATTTTCTCATCTCACAACTACCACCAATCACTCTTCTGCACACCACTGACACAAAAAGAGATTTTTATAAAAATACTATCTACTGAGTGTTCATTTATATGTTACATTTTAACATTACAAACATCCCATCTTCTGTTTTCAATAAATAATTGGTCAGTTGACAATTTTTATTATTTTTTTTAATTGCCAGTACCAGATGTATTTAATATATGAGCATTAAAACAGACACCAGTAAAATCACTGACAATCTATCCTGAGATTCAGTGTCCTCACCACACTGACACAGATCAGTTTATCTTCAGCCTTCAGCTAAGTGCCCCAGCAATGCAAAGCTCAGGATGTACCTGAGGCAAACACAGCCCAGTGGCAGGAAATCAGCAGCTGGCAGGAACTGCAGAGATGTCAGCAACTCCTGTCCAGTTGCACCACTGGTCTTCTACCTTCAGAAGCTTCAGAACCTGAGGTAAACCCTTAGATGGATAGCAACATGAAGCCAGAACCATTAAAATGGTGTCTCTGCATTGGCTCTAGAGGCACCTTGAAAGAAAATATAATACCCTATACAGTTCTGAAGTCTACTCTATACAGGACAACAGGATTTATCTCCCCTTTAGTAAATTGAAATTGACCTTGTACCTTGCCAGGTGAAAGAATACAATGTAAACTGCCAGCATCACAGACTGCAGAAGGGATTTAGCGTATACAAGGGAGTTCACTGCCTGCAAAACGCTCTTGAAGTTCTGAAAGACACTTCCAATTGACATTTACACAAGCACATCTGCTCTGTCCTCATTTCATCCCATAACACAGAAAGTCTTCCCAGATCCCATGTGCAGCAAGTGCTTATACATGCTTTCCAATGCTTTTCCAATGATTGCTTCCAAATAACTTCTTACCCCATATCACTTTCAACACAGATATGTTCTAATATCTTAAATGTAAATAATAACTTATATTCTCTACATTTTGATGAGTGCCATTTATTAGTTAGTTATGGCAATGGTCACCTCTGTTTTCTTTCTATTTTGTTTCTTCCAGTTGTTATTGACAATGTGGGGCATGTCACACAGCAGACAGTACACTCCTTCTCTGGAGAACAAAAGCTAAGGGCAGATTTTTTGCTGCAGATAATTCAAAAGATTATCACACAACCCAATCCTTAAATTTTATTAGAAATTGATCTCTTAACTGAATTAACTACCCACAGCAGGTTTTTATCCAAATTAAGTTTACTTCTGACATTTGCCTAGAGGCAGATGGCAGTCTTTAAAGATTACTGGAGATCTAAACCCTTTTCTCTCATATGTATAATTACAAATCAATAACGGGTCTCTAATTCATAGAGATCATGTGCTTTTCTCTGGCTATGGAATCTGTTGTCATTATGCCTAGATCTAATTGCATTTACTGTTGTAATAGCAAAATGTAATAATTCTCTAAGAGATTAAACTGTTGCAAGCATTGACCACCTAATATGGTACCATATACTTCCCTGCTATGAAAAGCAGAGAAAACCAAAACTGTTTATATAAAATTGAAAATTCCTTTAGAATAAATGCATGGAATACCAGCTCTTCTCCAGTACACATGCTTCACTGTAATTCCATGCCAGTAAGACATGGGGAGAAATCCCACAGCTTGCTTCCATGGCAGAGACTCATTCATCTAAGACAAACTGTAAGTGGCTCCCAAAAACATGATCTCCTAGTTATGAGGATGTTACCACAACTTTAAATGTCTTTCTGCACATGTATTTGCACATCTGAACAACCAGGAACACAATGGATGTCCTAACGCAGAAGTCAATGGCTTCACTTTTCCTCACAGAGGAAACCATAAGGAATGTGAAGTACAAAATAATGCACATTCCTTGCTCTTTAGAAGGCGAATTTCTTAGTCACAACAATCAGACATACTAACAACTGTTGAATTTTCATTACTCCTTAACAACTGTTAAATGTGTTTTACATAACAGAAAGCCAAAGAGAATACAAGAGGCATACTGCTACTCTTACTGTGCTAATTTGGTTTAGAATTCACAATTAGGTGTCTCACCTTCTTCCCACTGAACACTGCTTATACATACAACTTTGTTCCCTTTTTTGTCCACACCAAAGTATTACAGAAGAGTTACTGAAGTAATGAAATATTACACTCTTTATAATGGCTGCATGTCACTCCTTCCCAGAAATGTTCTATACAATTACAGTGCCAAACACCTACAGACAAATAATGTCAAGGATACATCTCTAACTACTTTAATGTTTACTTGTAGATTCTGATATTCAGTCACGCATAAGTCATATTCAGAAATTTGTTTTCTGAACAAAAATCAAAGAATTAACTTGTGCTATAGAACTGGCTATAGGGATTGCTTTGCACCTGTGAAAAGGAGGAGGGACTCTTCTCTAATTTCTGCCTGAGGTATAGAAAAGAAGAAAAACGTACGTGTAAGCAAGGGCAAGCAGGTCTGGTTCTCAGTATCTTGTGTATGCACATGCACATGCATTTCAACAATGAATAGCCTTTTGGTTTTGATGCAGGAATTACAGCAATGTCCATGCTGCCAGTAAACACTCCTGAGCATAGAGCAATAGAGAAGTTATTACTGCTCTATTTCCTAGCAGTATGAAAAGAGCCCATTTGCCCTTGCTGGTAGGGTCCTGCTGCAGGGCAGAGAGCAATAGCACCTCTTTGCCTTCCTACAGCAGCTGGCATGCCTGCTGAAAAGCTGAAATGGGGTTTCCTGAGCTCTGGGAATCGTCCCACTTTTATATAGTTTCTGAGATGCACTGCACACAGCTGGAAGGGCAAATACTAAATGCAAACAAAAAAGTGCCTTTAGTCAAAGCTATCCTAAAAGTACTCACCACTGTATTGTACAAGTTTAATAGAATGAAAATAGCTGGATGGGCACTCCTAACTCAGTTTCAGAATTTTCTGCCAATTGTCGCGTATTGGTTAGAAAGTAGTTTAAACTATTTCAAAATACATTTATTTTATTTATTTATTTTGAGTCAAATATATGACGAGAGCTGATAAAGATGCAACCATCTTTAGTCAAAACGAGTAGAATTAACTACTTGAAAGTATAAAATGGGGAATTCAATTTTATATGTGTTACTCTGTGCTTGACAGTGCCCAAGTCTTTCAAAATACTCTGAATGAATGGATATTTTGAGATGCAGAAGTAAATAGAAAAATGAAGTAAAGTACAACAAATACATCTTTACCAAATTAGTACAGGTTTTGGTATCAAAATAACTTAATTGATTTAAAAGGGATACACAACTAATTTAACCTTTATGTACTTCACTAGTACATTTGATATTGTACCACAAAAGGAACATAATTACATTTACAGTTACACTAACAAGAGAGCAATGTAAGTTTATAAACTGGGGAAAGAATTAGCTGGAAAAAAAAGATAGTATTGAATGGAAAAATGAGTTGACAGGTTGAGGAAGAGAAGTCTTCCTATTACAGCTTCTCAAGGTTCCTTCTCACTAGCCATGTTTCTATTTAATATATTCATTAATAACTTTAGCACAAAAAGAAGAATTTGAAGTTTGCTGATAGCATGAAATTACGAATACTAATTTAGAGAAAGTCCAGACTGTTTTACAGGGGGAAAGAAAAAAAGGATGAATAGAAGGATTGGAAAAGATGATCCATATGGTTGTATTTAATCTGTTACTGTTGCTGCTGTTTGTGAGTACACATAGAAACCTGAGATGAGAAGAAATGCATAGGAACTTCCCATTGATAACTGCATGTTTAAAGATAGAAATCCATTAATCTTACTATTTAGGAGTGAAGTGTTAGGATATCCATCATGGCCTAATAGAATCAGTACATTTCTGAATAAGTCATTCCACAGGGAAACACTTTGTCTAAGTATGGTTGGCATGGACAATGAACAAAGCAGTCCAGTTGTAACAACTACAACTTCAATCTCTAAGCAGGAGGAAGATCACCCCCTCCTCTATGCTCCTTCTCAGCTAGTCCCTTACAGCCAAACAAGGTGCTGGAGCAGCAGGAACACCCCATCAGCACACTGTCCCAGTGTCCCTTCTGAAGTATTTTCCAGGCCCACCAGAAATGTCCCCAGGCAAGATCCAGTTCATTGACCACATCTTGAGCCACACACACCCAGATCATGAATTTTAAAGAAGCAGATTAAGTCCATACTGCTATTAAAACCCAGTGAGACCTCCTGGTGAGCGTAAAGCTGTTGCAATCAGGGGAAGGGAGGAAGATGAGACAGACAGAACTATTTTATTCACTGGCCAACTATTTTGAAATACAAAAACTGCACATATCACAGGGGTCTCACAACCATATATAATAATGTTTTATTTGTTGCTGTTTCAAGTAACAATCTTGCTGTATTTTGTGTGGCATTTCCAAAACAGCACATCAGGCCTGGTGCAGCTCTTTCCCACCCGTGTAGCTTAATTATTTCCATTTTCTAAAATGGAAACTGTGCCTAACATAAACACACTCAATTCAAATTTCTGCAATACAGTTTACTGTGGAATATCCTTGGCGGCACTGAATGCCACCTTCTCCCTGATGAATGTCTTACATTCATGGGTCCACGTCTTTGTCTTCAGTTTGTGGTGCTTGGTGCTGTGCTCCAGAGCTGTTCTATCTGCCACTGTCCCCTTTGTCTGTTGTCCTCAGGAATCACTGCTCAGCTCATTTTTGTACAACATTATGCTTTCCCACATTGTGCTATCTTTTTCCATGTGGAGATAACTACATTTGCTCATAAACAGTATATTTTAGAATGATTTCTTCAGCTGATTCATTCCCATTAAGCGAGCCTGCATTTATTTCACTGAAACCAATCAGAAGTTTATGGACAAGCTGAATGGGAATTTTGCTGTTGACTTATATGGGTACAGAGTCATCCTCTAAAACAGATAATGAGTCAATGTTTGTAAGACACCAAGAACTGCTACCTGACTTCTCTTCACAAGTATGAGCATTCTATTTCAATCTATTTGCTTCTGATTTCCAGAAAGGGCATTTTCCAGAACAGCTGCATAGTAACCAAGGGTGTAATATTCTTCCTTTATCTTTGCAATCCTGCTTTTGGAAATTATGTCAAATTAAAAGGGAAGAAATATTCATTCGATTCCCACATTTCTGCCAGCTGTGCAAGTCCTACAGTAACCTCATTGTAACAACTGTTTGGACTGCCCAACATACTATTTTATTGGCGTGCTCTCATCTTGTCACACACTGCATTCTTCTGAATTTCTTAAGTACAGTCCTTCACACCCAAATATCTTTTCCTTGTGACATATTAGCATAACATTTATTGACTTAACAGCAGAAGAACTTTAAAATCCAATTCATGAACCTGGTCTTTCTGGTATTTATACAGATTAAGAGTAGGACAGCTGACCAAGCACCTTATCATTTATGTGCATGCTGCACTCCTGAGAAAAAGGGACAGTGCTGATGATAAGCATTTTTCCCAGCACAACAGCTGCCTATCAATTCTTAACTCATCAGCAGAGCCTAATTTTTTGTTTCCTTGCTGTTAAGTGATTTTTAACTATTTCTATTCTCATGTAAATTAAAACTATATTTCATAGCTAATTAGAAATGTACTAAAATGGTTTAATCAGAGCTCATAACAATTTCATGGAAATGTCAGATAATTTCATGCTTCTTCTCTTTCCTACATCACAATTTTCAGTGTTCATTGCTATCTTACTGCTCACTCTCTAAGGGAGGTGCAGAATAAAGGACAATATGATGCTCAATAGCAGGTCAGTGTCTGACCAGAGCAGACTGCAATACTCAGGATCTATCTGTCACGATCTGGTGATGTGGATGGACAAAAACATACTACTCTGCTAAAATTAAGCTGCATTTTAAGCCTGAGCTCACAACCAATTACCTTTTCCTGTTCTGCTCCAAATGAAAATACAAGTTCTCTCCACTGAGAGAACACCTCTCGACTTCAAGAACACCTTTTGCTTCTTTACATCCCTTCAGGTACTGCTGCTATTCACCTCTCCAGTGACACTCAGTAAAACACTTATCCTCCTATTCAGATTTGACAAATGGAAACTTACCTAACTCACTAACTCACAGGGTGTGTAGGCAATGATTTCTCATTCTCCAGTTCCTTCCACATTTACCCAGAGAAGGAGCAGAGGCATAAACCTCCACAGACCAATTTAGTTAGAGCTGTGGTTTCAGTTGAGCTTACAGAACAGGCTGGATAGTTTTAACAACTGAATGTCCTGTTGGGATAATAACTTCAAAACCTGGTGACACTACATGCCTCTACAATCAATGCTAAATTGCTATCATTTTAATAACTGGTTAATAGCTTCTACAGACTGCATATATTCCAGGAACAAACTCTAAAACTACACTGATAAAAAGTTATAGTAAAATTGGTTGTTCCCTCCCTCCCCACACACTTATTGGAACGTTTATTTTCACTTATTGGAATAGTTTCCTAACTTGGGCAAACACTGAACTAATTAAATCCATGCACAGAGCCAGTGCACTTCACATTAATATGCTACACAAAAGTAACCCTGCTTTTACAGACCGGATTTCTGACTTAGTCCACACTCCCTCCTGCTACACTTTCTTCATCTTTTCTATTAAGTCTTTGGAAGCCGCTTAAGCATCTGTGCACACGAGAACAATTTTGATTGCCGCCATCGAAGTGGTACATCACCGGGACATGGCACTTCCTCGCTTCCTGCACACTTCACACAGAAATTGCCGCACCGACGTGATAAATCCTAATAAGAACAGACGAAACCCACTTCCAACCGCCTGCTCGCAATTTCTCCCCCTACTTTCTAGGGCAGAGCCGGAGGTCACCCATACCTGAGGTGCAGGTAATGCACCAGCTTCGTCACCACCGTCACCATCTTCCCGGGTCACCTTCCCCGCCGCAGCGCTCCAGGGCTCCTGCAAGCGCCGCTTCAGCTCTGCCCGCTCCCGGGGCTACTCTGCGGGAAGACCCGCCCGCACAGGGGGGGGATGCCACCTCCTGCGGGGCAGCCGCGCCCCGGCCCCCGCCCCGGCCCGCCTCTCCACCGCCTCGCCCGGGGCTCGACCCCGCCTACGGTGTGTCTGGAAGAGGCGATACCAGCAGCTGCTGCGAGGGCTGCTGGGCTGGAGAAGATACACCTAATGGAGAAGGGGGGCGAGTGAGGGTCTGGGGAAATGCTTTGAACTGCTTCGACCTTTTCTTTGCAGGTGAAGAGATGATTTGCTGATGGAGTGTAAGCGCCTGAGCAGGGAGATCTCTAGAAGCAGAGGATTCTTTAATCTTTCAGGCAGAGGCATTACCAGAGCTGAAGGACTGAAGCAGTAACGAGATACGTACAAGCTGGGAACAATGAAACACATCTTTTGGATTATAGTGAGAGTGATGGAACACTGAAACAATTTATGGAAAGTGATAAGGCATTTTGGATCTCTTCAAATATCATGACGGGATAACTTCCCTATAAGAATAGAATTGTAGAATGGTTTTGGTTGGGAAGGACCTTAAATATCATCCAGCCCCAACCCCCCACCGTGGCTGACCCCACCAGCTCAGGCTGCCCAGGGCCCCATCCAACCTGACCTTGAGCATCTCCAGGGACGGGGCACCACAGTTTCTCTGGGCAGCCTGTGCTGGCTCACCACTGCCCTCTGAGTGAAAAAATTCCCCCCTAACATCTAATCTAAACCTACACCCTTTTAGTTCAAAGCCTTTACTCTTTGCCTTATGACTACACTGATCCGGATCAAGGGCCACACTCCAGTTTTCTTGCAGACCTTCTTTAGGTAATGGGGACATCACATATAAATTATCTCCACATACATCTCTGTACAAATCACATAAAAACATCTATATGCATTTGTTTGAGGTTATTGAGAGAATTCTGCGGTCTTCATTACTCTGCAGGCTGGCTGATGGCCAGATCAGAGTGGTAACTCCAGACTTTCAAATGCATGAATACTAATTATTTTCTTTCTGCTGTGCTTCAAATTGAGAATATCTCTTCAGCTGAATTCTTCCTTTCTTGTGCATTCCTCCTGGGCACTGAACCACACAAAAATCTTGGAAAAGAAGTATGTGAGAGTAATTTAAAGATGACAGTGATACACACATTGACTTATAAGTGGGAAGATTGAAAAGGAAAATTATGATTTATCTTAGTGACTTATTCTTCTGAAGCCCTTCATTGCGTTGGTAACATTCAGACTGCTAAAACTGTAGAAATAAAGAAAAGTCAGATGACATAAATTTTTTCCAGTTCACCAATACATATTTAAGGACTGTGGGTAGCTTAGAAATCAGCCATGCCACAAAGGTAAAACCTGTATATTAAAAAAAATAATAAGGTTTTAGTGTTAGGTTACCACACCCTTCTGAAATGTTAGGTGCAGTAAATTGTCTTTCAGTTTTACTAGGAAGAACTGATTGGAAATCCCCAAGGACAGTAACAACTTTGAGTTTCTGGTTTGCTGAATTTTGTAATCCTTTCCATCTGTACATTCTTGACAGTATCAGACTTGAGAGACAAGTGTGTTTAGTTTTTGTTGACAAATCAGACAGAAAAAGGAGATTTTGTAAAGATGGAGGAGTTGGGGGAGATAGTTAAAACAGGTTTTTATGTATATACATATACTGCTATTTAGAATATTTGTAGCACCTGCTATAGATAGCTTGATGTGCCAGATCCTCAGACTTATTTTCATTGGTCACTATTTTACTCTCTAAAAATCTCTGTACTTGCTGCATTTCTCATCTCACATCAATTACATCCCCAAAAAATGAGCCCTTCACTTTTTAACTCATTCTCATCCGTGACCTTTATGCAGCCCTACACCATTTACACCTCTGCCACACTGGTGGACCAGAGGGAAAAAGTTTCACTTCTAGCAAGCTTAACCTGGCTGCCTTCCTTTTGTGCTTAGCAGTCCCCCTCCGCATTGTCGTATTTGTTGTTAATGTTTGCTATTTCTTACCAGCATTCTCCAATTAATCTTTACTTGCTAATTATATTTTGTAGTTATTCCTACAATAAAGCCATTTGTAAAAAGATTTTAAAATATGAAATAGTTGTAAACTACTGCCAACAAATTTCATTTTAAAAGACCACAAGGGTGTGTAATCATTTGATCTAGTAAAGGTGTATGTTTGGCGGCCCTGCTAGGCAGGGGGGTTGGAACTACATGATCCTTGAGGTCCCTTCCAACCCGGGTCATTCTGTAATCATCATCTTCGGGCATTTTGATGCCCATCATAAAGGTCTAAATAGTTCTGGATATTGGAAATTGAGCTGACTATTTTCACCACGCTAAGGGTTGAAAGCAAACCTTTTCAGAATAAGATATTTGGTCACTCAGAGGGAACAACTGTAGCATAAGCTGCTGGTAAGCAGAAATTAATACCTAATCCTATTAGCCAATATATAGCTTTCTCCCTGCTGCATCATTGTATGTTCTTTTTACAGCATTTAATTAATTCCATACAATTCTTTGTTCTTACATTTCTGGCTTGCAGACCTCATCCTGATGTACATGAATCAGCAAAGCCTGGTGTATCAGTAAATCAGGAGTAGTGGCTAGAAACAGAAGACTAGTGTAACGAGTGTAATTAAGGGTAAAGAATTTGAGAAAGAGCTGCCATCGTTTGAAGTCAAAGCTTTGCCTGCAGAGGAAATCCTTGGGAAAGGATTTGAATAAGCTCCATGGAGTGAAGAAGCACAGTCTATATAATATTCCCCATCAAAACACACTCTGAGCACTATCAGAAGAGTTCACTGGCTAAAATGGATCACGTGATTAAGTGTCAGGAGAATATAGGAGCTAGTCAATGTATTGAGCATATCATGTTGTAACACATGGAGGAATCCAGGTCTACCTAGAGAATTAAGCGTTCATAATTTAACACAATCTACAGGCAGAGCTCCAGAGAAGAAGCAGAACTGGATTCTGGCAACAAAACTTGTGTTTGGTAGCTTGAAGCAATCTGCATTTGTGAGGCTTGTGTCCTATAGCAACAATGTCGTTAGAAGCCCTAGGATTTGTGTGAGATTTAGTTTTGATAATTCCAAAATATGCTGAAAGTAATAATGTGTTTCAACTCTTAAAATGGAATTATAGGGAGGTATGTGCCTTCCTAAAATTCATACCAATTATGTTTTGTTTTAGTTAAAAAATGTGGAGTACTTTTTTCTATACTGCTTCTGAACAAATCATGGCCACTCAAAATTTGTTCATTTGTTGCTTACTGATAGTCACATGTTGTTTCTTGTCTTATTTACTTACAGGACCAAGGAGAATCAATGCAAAAAGTATAATTTTACAATTAGCCCTAGTCATTTGCATAGAAAAAGGCACACTACAGGAAAAAAAAAAAAAAAAGGAAAAAGAAGAAAAAGCACCTTCAAGGTAACAGCAAGACATCAATTTGCGGTGTTAGAAATTAACATAATATTTTACATAATGATCCTCTTTGCTGATCATTGAAATAACATAGTTACCTCGGCAACTGGAACATTTTGCAAATGTTATCTAGTGATACATAACACCTTCTAAAAATACGTGCAACAAATAAGGTATGCAACACTATTTTTTCAATAAAAATACCTTCTAAGTAGATTTTTTTGTGAGAATATTTCAGTTTAGGACAATTTTGTGTTTAATTAAAAGTGATTTTACTTGCTCAGATCCTGAAAACCTGTCGCTGCTTCATTTCCTGACAATGGAAAACAATAACTGGTTTTCGATTACATTTTGATTTCTTCTTTAAATGTGTAATTGGTTAATGACTGGGAAATCAAATTTATTCCGAAGTGAAATGTTGCATTCCTAAATAACTCCTGGAAAATATGGCACACCAAGAAATTAACTAATTAATTAGACCTAGTGGGCTTACCACTTCAGATCTGAATGCTTCTACTGCCGTTCCATCCCTATTGTTCTCGTCATGTTCATACCCATGTGAGACTGCATAATGGAAACCTAATGTGACTGAAATGAAGTCACTGACACGCTGAACTCTTTTCTTTTTCAAACAAACTCAGTTAACTACACTCCAAATTGGTTTTGGCTGTCTTAAAAATTAATTTTTGTGCAGAAATGACTTCCTGAAAAATTTTGCCAGCACCTCATTACCAGAGCATCTCCCATTAGGGAGCGAATAGGTATATAACCAGGCAGGTTATTGTGTTCATATCCTCCAAATTTCTTTTTTCATTCTTCTTGGGTAGTAAAACAGTTACTTGAAACCTGAAACAGACTTGAAACAACCTCTTCCCTCTGCCTTTACTAATCATTAGCTGCTCTTCTCTCTCTGGGGAGTGTACAAAGGAATGCTCGCCAATTCCACAGGGCTTGCTAGCATTTTCCAGTGAAGCAGTGTTCAAACAATTCCTTAGAATTATGCTTACTTTTAAACAGCAAATGCAAATTAATATAAATATGATGTAATTTTGAATTTGCTCGTATAATTTGAATAACACCTACATTTACTTATTTACTTATTTATTTGTTGCATTTAGCATCACATGAGGCATCAAACAAACTGATCTTTTTTATTCTTATTAATGTTGCTTTATGTGGACTCCCACCCCTGCTCAAGTTCTATGTGGTTAATCAAGGAACTTTTTCCGTATACTTTGAAAGCTGCTGATCAGATGCAATTTCAGTACAAAGGTTTCTGAAGACTCTTTTGAAATAGGTAATTCTTAACATATTTGAACAATGTTCCACCTGCTGAAGATCTGGAAAAATGTAAGCCTTGAGAGAAGATCTGGCTAAATTTAAGTGGTCCATTGGTAGAGTATTGCTCAAATGGGGATAACGTAATCTTTGTTATTCAGAGTGCACACTCCTTTTCACAAATCACTTCTCAAATCCATAGCAAATGATATTATGTTAGAATTTTATTTTACTTTATTTTATTTTATTTTATTTTATTTTATTTTATTTTATTTTATTTTATTTATTTTATTTTATTTATTTATTTGAAAATATTGAACAGAAAAGGCCAGGCTGTGACTATCTTTGATTTAGGATAATGACAACAAGAATTTGGAAGTATCTTTGCATACTTTTTACAGGCTCCAGCTTCAATTACCATCCACTTATTTGACTGAAACTGTTTTCAAGGGGAAGGTAATTGTAGAAGAATTGAGACATGAACCTTCACTCAGACTTTACTTGTCTGTAGTTTTTGTTCTAATATTGCTTCCATATCCCCAGCCCTGAATCCTTGATGTCAAGATGATACCCAGGCATAAATTTTCCCAATATTTTACCCATACTTGCAGTAGGCACCTGTGTGTACAATACCTGTTCATTTCATCCCATGAACAGAAGAACAAATAGGGTAGGATGCAAGTTTGTCACACAGCATGCTTGCTCTAAAACATAGACATAATTACCTATTCATCAGCAGAACAGAGGATGGGTCTTGGGCCTGTGTCTTAAAGTCACTATGTGAGTTAAAGGATTTAAAACCAACAGTAAAGGTATTAATTACATCATCAAATTTTATAGCCATTCCTAAAACCTTTATCCTCTCTGACATCTAATGAGAGAGTGCCTGCTGTCTGGGGCTGTGATTAGCTCACAAAAAAAAAGGAGAGATTAAGGCCTTAGCCATTACTGAGCAGATGGATCACTACACAGGATCTTAAGCCAAGAAATAAATATTTTAAGTCACATTTGGAAGATACAAAATATTTAAATAAAGCTTTAAACACCTGGAGATTAACCAGGATCTAGCTTTATGATGTGACAATAGGTAAACCAGAAGATGGAATGAAGATTGTATAAGTCTTTCAAATCCTTTCTCTGGTTAACAAAGCTCACTTGGTCACCATGGCTGTTACTTCTCAAGAATCTACAGTCATAGGAATCCCATGCATGAATATCCATGTTAGGGAACTGCAGTCAGGTGACTCGTATACCTGTTGCTGTTTATCTAGTGTTATTCATACTGGTTTCCGTGTTTATTGGTGGAGCAGCTGTTGGTATTTTTAGCACAGAAATACTGAGAACTGTGGTGATTTTTTGGCTTGCATTTCTAAGTTTGGATACAAAGAGGCTGTACATGTTGATTAAGCATTTTACAGACATAGAAAAAATAAGGGGTTTTTGTCTGAATATCTAGCTCGTTACCTCACCAGCAAATTGTATATATTTAAATCTGTATTGTTAAGAAAGTGCCAAGTAATTTTTTTTACATTTTCTGTGCTCCATAGTTCAATATTTGCCTGTCTTTACATAATTTATTCAGTTTCTTTGTCTCAGAACAACTTTATGAAGCGATTCATGCCTTGACATGACACCAAAGACAGCACTGGTAGAATAGAAATAAAAACTGAGTCTCCAAAAATGTACTTCTCTCACAATCTTTGTTATGAGAAATAAATCACCATTTGGAAAAAGAGTGAATACAGAGCCATTTAGGGAGAGGGCTGAATTGAGGACAGTGATGATCTATCTCAGTAGGTGGTTCAGTATGATGAGAAAGAGTTCTCTCTGGAAAGAAATATTTAAATGACTCTAAGTATAGTGCTATTAAGATATGGCATTTGTGTACTGTTCCACTGATTTCTGCAGATAATGCCTGCATCTTCCCTGTGAACTCTGCCTATAATCTCAGAGTAGAAAAGGATAAATTCTCCCTCTGCTTGTAGGATTTTCTAGTGTATCTACACTCCTATGATATCTGTGCAAATTCATGACTGTTAAACTGTACCAAAAGGTATTCAATACTGAAGAACAAACCCATGCCATCTCAACTAGACACTATTCTTGGGCCAGGTAGCAAAGAATACTGAAAATCCCAAGGCATTATCCACAAATAAATCACTGATTTTAGTGGCATCTACAGATGTGGAGATCATCTTCTCTTGAACAATACAGACACAAGCAAAAATGTGTTGTGGCTTACACATAGCAATTGTGTTGTGAGGCTCCAGTGTCACAAGTTCAGCCTACAAGTCTTTCCTTCTTTCACAGATATTGCACATTTATGTGTTCTCCATTCCTGCTTTCATTTTCTTTTATTCCAGATACTTTTGGTGTTGTTTTTTCTCTAATGCTCCATCTACTATTTTCCTTACTTTCCTTCTGCGTTCTGTAGTGGACTTTTCTCATAGTCTTTGGCAATTCTGTTGAGAAATATATACAAAGCCCTTCTTTTCCTCCAGGGGACCATCTTCCCTACCTGTCTAGAATGTTATCAATGAATCACACACAAATTGGTCAGGTGTGTCACTTTTTATTGCTCCAGAAATAATCACTTTTGTCATATTCCAAAATGCCATTTTGGTGCAAAATGTAGAAATCACACAGATATGACCTCTGAAACCTTCTAACCATACAGTGCCCAAACAGATATAGCTGATATTGCTTATATAATAGAAATCTGTTTGTGTGATGAGAACTTGGTCTACTCTTTAAACATTATTTGTAATATTTATCATTGATGATCAATATAAAAATAGACACTTGGGAATAACATACAATGCTGAAATTGTCTCATCATTACATATATGAAAGTAATGCACAAACCTCTTTTTTTTAAATAATACTAAGGTTACTCGCTATGGTTCTGACTGTGCTTGTTTTTCTAGCACTAGCCAAGTTGTTCATGCTTTGGAGAGATTCTGTGGATAAAGCTCTCTTCATGTTGCCTGAAGGTATTTTCTTACCAATGGTTTAAGATTTTAAATAAGGAAGAAAAGTTTAAAATGTCAAGACTGAGCAACAGAACTATTGCAAGCTGCAGCTGGGCTGACACCTGTGTAGGAAAATCTTGACAGTTTAAAAATAGAAACTTGTTCCATCCATGGATTAACTCTATATCTAATCCATGTTCTGGCACATGGTACCCTACCTACATGTGCAAACTGCATACTGACTAGGACAGAGATATGGTTTTACACTGAACTATTTAATTCCCATCAAATTTACAGTTTTAAACTGAAAGAAACAGCAAAAATGAGTGAATATCTTTCAGGCAGATAACACCAGTCAGCTGTGGGCTCACTAATATTTATGGAGATACACATGTATTGAAATCAAAGGGATGGCTCAATCCAGCCATCAGTGCAGGCTGGTTAATCAACTCCCTAGAATTATCCTTGCTGACTTCAGTATGCAGCATATTATACTTCATTTGATCTTATTGAGCTACTTATTGAGTCTATATATATATATATATGCAGTTTGTCTCTAAAATTACTAACATATCTGCCATTCACAGAAGACAATCTCACTTTTGTGAGACTGAAAAGTGCTTCTCATGTGCATGTACTTTCAATATTAAAATGTACATGCAAATTATAAAACTTGCAGTGCCTTCTAATATGTTGGATTAGATCATGAGAAGACGGATTCTTCAGAGGCATTGTCTGTTGAGTCAGATTAAGGCAAATAAAACATTGCACTCCTGTACGAACACCAATCCAGCCCTGCTCTTCTAAGCAAACTGCAGTTGAATTTCAATCACTAATGTTGCATTTAAAATGAAATTGCTTTCTGGTAATTTTGCTGCTAGGATTTTCTTTTGGTTAAATGGATAAAAAGCTAGTTGAAGTCACTACTGTCATTGGTTTGTGTTTGTTTTTGTTGTTTTGGGGTGTTTTTTTTTGTTTGTTTGTTTGTTTTTAATTACAACTATCCACAGACCAGAAGTTTGGCATTTTTCCACACACAGCTGGGGAGGAGAGAAAGAGGTATGTAAAAAAGTGCCTGCTGGTAACATTTGCTTTCCTCATTCCAGAACAATCACACCATAACTGAATCATTACTTCAAGACAGAATAGCCTGAAGCTGTCGTAGAAAACATGTAACTGTAACATCCTTGGAAGTTGAGAAGTCAACCAAATATTAGTGGTTGTAAACCCGATTAGTTCTGTCTTGGTCACTGTGTAGGTAAGAGCTTTAAGATGGAAAGAGATACAGAGCAGTGTGCTGTTCAAGGAAGTCAAGGGTTTGCCAGTAGATGTTGCCTTAAACTTACACTGATTTATACCAGCTGGGATGATGCTCAACTTCTGCAGTGCTCATGAAAGGACAGACTACAACAGATAACAATTGCTTTGAAGACATTGAATACAGGTTCATTTCTCCCTGTATGAGTATTACATCATTGCTCTTATAGTCTTGTTTGTTTGTTTGTTTGTTTGTTTGTTTTTAAAAATACAGCGTATCTAATTATTTGATGAATGGAATACATACATACAAAAGCTGAGTGATTACATACAACAGCTAAAAGTGATGACATTGACCTTGCAAACAAATTTAAGATATAAGAGGTGAATTATTAACCTTACAATCAGTTTCTAGCTTCATTTCAATTGTGTTGTGTAAAAAATCTTAGAAATTATATTAAAATAAATGCAGAATCTAATTTTCCTTTTCAAAAATCATCTAGAACAGGGTAAATGAAGTTGTCTTTAAATAAACAATATGCCAAAATCTGTCCTCCGCAAATCATAGAAATTACTCCAGATCCTGAAAGAAAATACAAAGCTGTTTAGTATTAATTTGTATAGTGCAATGCAAACATTATAATAAAACATAAAGCAACCCTTCTTTTTGACTTTTGTTTTTGTTTTTTGTTTTTTAATAGCCTGCTCACTTAAACTCTTTGCCCAAGATTTAATCACCAACGAAGAGATCAGTTCCAGCAATTTATGATACAAAGCCAGCTGCAGTACAGGGAATTTATTTGCCTGTCTTCGTTAGGAATTACTACAGCTATTGATCCTTGTTATCCATCATAAAAGAAAGAAGAATGGATTCCAGTACTTTCTCCTTTTAGTTATTTTTCATGATAATGTATTCTAGCTTAGGACTATCCTTCAAATTTTGAAAAATAATAAAACATTCCAAAATACATGTTTGCCATTCACTGTAGGGAAATGCGATGAGTGAGGATCTATCCAATCTGTCATAGATATCTGCTCATAGAAACACGGAGAATCAGAATCAGAGAATCAGAGAATCAGAGTATCAGAAAATGGCCTGGGTGGGAAAGGACCTCAAGGATCATCAGTCTCCAACCCCCTTGTCTCAGGCAGGGCTGCTAACCTCCACATTTAATACTAAACCAGGCTGCCCAGGGCCCCATCCTAACTGGTCTTGAACACCTCCAGGGATGGGGCATCCACAGCCTCCCTGGGCAGCCTGTGCCAGCACCTCAACATTCTCTCTGTGAAGAACTTCCCACTGATATTCAACCTAAATCTTCCCTCTCTCAACTTAAAACCACTTCCACTTATCCTATCCACTTTCACATTGTTCATAAAAATTATTTTTGATCTCTATTTATTTCCACTGACTGTAAAGACTACTAAGGAAGGCTAGCTTCGAAAATTGTCTATTTGACACCAGAATTAGACGCCATAGATAATTTGATTAGTCAGGACTTAGCATGACTCATTTCAGCAACACGAACATATCTGCTATTTGTTAGGAAGATTATCATAAGCTGAATACATTCTGGTCTTAAAATAGATGTCAGCCCAGTGTTACTTGTCTGCGATCTTACAAGAAATGTCGATGAAAAACATATATCTCTCTTCCTTAAATATTGTCAATTCCCAAATTACTGAGACTACAATAGAAAAAAAATGAATACTGTAAAAAACATTTTTCTAGATTCTAAAAACTTAAAGTCAAAAGATATTATACCTAGTGCAATCCACCAATGTAACATCAGAGGAAATTCGGACATAACTGGAAGGAGGAGAAAAAGAGAAACGTACATATGTGAACAATAATGATGAGGATATGCAAATATTATATTATTAAATACAATACCTGCTTAGTTATCTTTTATACATTCTATGCATTTTATTGTTGAAATTGCAAACTGCTATTGAGATACTCATCGTTCAGATACTTGATCACACCATTATGCTCAGTGGGTGAGCAATAACCCTGGGAACCAAATCTTAAATAGTACAAGTGTGTGCTAAGCTGAGGATTTTGATTGTAAAATCTCTGAAAAGGGAATTCATTTATTATTACATAACAGAAACACTGCTTGCTTGGTAGGTAGTCGATACACTCCTGCAATGCAAATGATTTCATCTGCCTGACAATTTCAATTTGATGGGTTATAACAGCATGTGAGAGACAGAGCTGTATCCTGCAAGTGATCCCTGTTACCTGGCATGCTCTGCCACATGTCTTGCAGCTACCTCTGCCTTATGTGAGCCACCCCACATCTCCATCACGTGACTGATGTGAACCAGTGCAGCCCCATTAGGGTTGGCAGGGCTGTGGAGCAGTGAACTGGAAGGCACACTGCATGCTCCACTGTTTGAGTTCAGCAGCACAGCCTGGGATGCTCATCTGAAAGAACTAAGAGCAGCTCTGCATTGTTTGGAGATCAAAGTGTGCCATGTGATATTATGATAGAAGATAGCCTACTGCATAAGAAAGTGCATTTTGTGGTATTTTTTGTAAATTTCCTGATTCAAGTATGAAAAATAATAATATTAATGAGGAATAACAGCAACTTAAATTCCATGAAATCAAATTTAGTAAATGAAAATTATGCTTTATTTTTACATTCAGCTCTTTTTTAGTTTCTGAAGTACCTTGACATGGAATAGAATAGAATAGAATAGAATAGAATAGAATAGAATAGAATAGAATAGAATAGAATAGAATAGAATAGGAATATAGAATAAACAGATGATGCACTGGAAAGTGGAAGATCAATTATTTTGTAGTAGAGAGGGAGTTCAAATTAGTCAGTGATGTTTTTTTCCTAATCCTAATTCTAGAATAAAAGCATTACATTCATCTTTGTAGAAGAAAAAACTTCCATGTGAGCTCTGTCACCCAGGCCTTTTCCCTTGGTTCCTTCCAAAGGAGAAGAGTTCCAGAGAAAACAAATAAACAAACAAACAAATAACACTTCAATGGTAAAATCCATTATCTTCTTCAATGAGGTTTTAGTTCTAATATTTGAACTTAGTATGCTGAGGCAAACTCCATTTTTACTTTGAACTAACGTTGGAGTGTTAGTGAGTCAGAAGTGGACAGCTCTGAATTTCTCGTTTTAGAGAACACACCTCCAGAAGTTGTCTCTAGGATGAGTATTTCACATTAGCTGCCATTACAGATTGCAAAATAAATCTCTGAAATATTTATAACAGAAATGTATCTCTAAATACCGTAACAAAAACAGAATTGATGTTTAGAAGTAAAAATTTAAATACATGTGTAAGTCAAGTGGATGGAAAGCAGAGGTGCATGTATTCAGCTCCAAGGAAGAATGATAACCCATGGCACAATGGGTGAGCCATGGTCACTTAGTCCTTCTTTATGTGATACTATACATATATTTAGCAGAAAACAAACTTACCAATGGAAGTTATGATGATATGAATAACAGTAACCGTTACAGCATAATCCCAAACCCATTCTTCCACCACCAGGGCAAAGAGCAGACCGCAAACGAAAAAAGTAATTTCCAATGAGATTACAAGAACTGAAAATGAAAATAGAATATTTACTCCAAGAACAGATTTGAAAATCATTTCCTCTTATGCCCAGGTAATAGCAATAAGAATTTAAAATCTCTGAGACAGTGTTATGCAAATTATGTTTGATTAGGTCAAATATTACTCTAGTGCTTTGATTATAAAGTTCATTTCTAATTTTACCACAAACACTGCAAGGGTTCTATACTGATTTACCCATAGACTTACAAACGTTCTTTATTTTTTAAAAAACTTAGGGATAAGCAGGGGGAGGACCAGTGCTCTAGTTCTTTCTTAAGGAGAAATAGTGTGGAAAAAGACCCAGGGTCTTTGCACATGGCACTAAATAGACTCGGTTGATACAGACATAGGTCAACTCTTCCTCTTCCGAAATAGAGCAGTGTGGTTAAGGGTTTACATCCAGTACAAAACTTCATAGCTTTCTCTCTGTCTTCTGCTTCACATCATGTATGTGTAGCAGTGCAAGTTAAAGACAAGACACATAAGGGGAAATAGAGCAGAAAGCCATCCCCATGAGCTGAGCACAGGCCATCCCTTTTGATCTCATGGGTCCACATCACACCAGGCTAGCAGGAGCTGATTGGGAAATGCCTGCTGGTCACTCAGCAATGCCCTGGGTGTAACAATAACAGAACACTAGTACTTCATGTAATTTTCAATTTAAGGTCTTTTACTTCTTCTTTTTAAGCACCTATACATATTGAAATAATATTTTACCAGATATATAAATTTATTTTACCATTGCAGTAATGTAATACCTAACATTACTGTAGCTCAGAAAGAGCACTATTATTTTTTCACTGTATTTAATTTATACATCTGGCAGCATTTTGTGACTCAGTTTTATTCCATTCTTTAGACAGTCAATTATTTCCTACTGTAATCTAGATCTTTCACCCAGCAGTTAAAAGAAATGTAAGAGCATAAAAGAAAAAAAATAAACAAGTATAAAACCACAAATGGTTAGGAAAACAGAAAATACACTTCAAAAAAAGTACTCTTTGACAATGCAATTTATTTCTTATTAAAGTTAATTTTAATAGTATCTACTTATTTTTTTCCAGTAATTCTATAACTTCAAAAGCATGCTCAATGTAGGCAGTTGCACTGAAAGTTTTCCATTAAACTGGGCCACAACTGTAGCTCTGAGCTGAGCTGAGATTTACATTTTTATTTCCAGCCTATCTTTCAATGACATCATTCCACTTTTAGCAGGCATGAGTGAGACTCTTGTACAGACTAGTTCTCATTTGTAATGCCATTCAGAGAGCTCAGCTGTGTCTCTGAGTCCACAGACTTTGAAGAGACCTGCCCAGGTTTTGCTGCTCCACATTATTGCATGAGTTGGATGGAAGGAAATACTGAATTCTAACCATAGACATGGTTATCACAAATCATAACCATGACATAGTGGCTGTCTTTGGCACATTAAACACGTCCTGCATCGAACTCTGATATAATTTTGGAGCAAAAAATGTCATGTTGAGATACAGTAATTACATCAGGGCCCTGAAAAAGTAGTTCCAATGGAATATGATTAAATTTTCTTTTCCATTGCTGCAAATGGAATGTTCTTTTTTTTTTCATCTGAAATCCACATTGGCACTGTACAAATATTCATGCATTTTTAACATTCTTTTTAACACGATCAACTGAACAATTTGCTTTTAAGCAGTTCTAATTAGCATTTCTAATCATAGGGGATGTGGTTTTCCTTTGCAAAACAGAATGCAAGTCTGGTAAAATTTCGTGTATGCGTGTGATTTTTAAACGATAGTTTAGGAACGTGAATATTTTTGAAGGCTTCAGACAAAGCTGCAGGAATTTGTGTTAGGATGCATAAAGGTCCATTTAGGAGCTGAATTACGATAAAACTCCAACATTTTAATGTCCATTATATTCAGGCATTACCAAAGCAAAATTTCCATGAGTTGGATACAACCTATTCTTCAGTTTCTGAGTCCATTACAGTTCATGAGAAATATGTTATGATATGAAAGTTATATTTAATAATTTTTTGTGGAGCTTTACAGAAAAGAGGTCATCATTCTCTTGTGAAAATTCAGCATCCTGGTACAGTAGTACGTTGCTTTCAAATGATCAAGATCAGAACACCTCAAGGAAATGCTTGGTAATCATCTGATTAATGAACAGCAATATATAAATGAAAAGTGAAGCAAACATGAATAAAGATTTAAATGCAGTGTAGTTAAAATACTGGAAATATTATCATTGCTAAAAAGAGTCTGAAATATTGCCTATAAGGAAGACAAGTTTACATCTAGATATGATCTATTTTCTTGACTCAGAAAAAACATAGAAACAAACTTAAATTACCTAGATAGTGTGGGTTAAGCCATGATGGGTTTGTCTTAAAATCAAAAGGTGCCAAACCATCCAACATTTTAACCCTGTAGAAATAGAATAAATATATTTAACCACAGCTTTAATTTTCAATAAAAATGTAAAGACTACATGATGAATTATTGGTCCTTTTAAAATAAAATTTCAAGTAAAATATTCTGGACTTTACAGGCTTTTTCTACATTTCATTCATGTTTTGATCTTGCCCTCAGTGATCTCAGTTTCTGTGATCTCCACTTCTATTTAAGATATGTCTGGCACTATACATTCTAATCAATAGTTTCTTAAGGGAAGATAATTTCTCTTTCATATTGACTATAACGTCTTTCCTTTTTAATTTTTTATGTTATATTTCTCTCATGTTCATTTACTTACAGGGTGAAAGTGCAAGGAAGTATATTACAGCCAGCATTTTGTATTGCTTTTGAGTATCCTTTTACTGATATACAAAGGCATTGGTTACAACAATTTAATGAAGACTTGGTTACAACAGTTTAGCTGAATTTAGAAAACACACTCGCAGAATAGCTGAGACTGAATGCCTCTTGTCCAGAGTCACTGCTCAACCAGATATATCCTATGTATCCAGCTGTAGCACATGGTTATAGTAAAGGTAAAGATGTCTTACTTGAATATGGCAAAGCAAACAGAAAGGACCACATAGTACACAGTGTAGAAAACTGCCATGCATATCAACAGGTTCACCAGAACAACCTGAGAAAGAGAAAAAGAAAATCTAATGCTATGTTTACAGTATGTATATAATTGTCAAAAATAAATCCAGATTTCTGTCAAGCATAATATTTTAGAGAATATCATATTTAGCCAGAAGTTGCTGATTACAAAAATACTGTTAGAAGCTTTTTCCTACATTTTGGCTCCTGATGTTATAATGCATGGGTTTTTTTGTTTTTGTTTTTGTTTTTTAATGGTGTATCTACTACTCAGCTATTGAGTTTATAAGCATTCAGAGAATGAGAAGTGTATTTATTGACAGTTACTACACTGGTGACCCCTTTAAGATCACTCGGATTTATAGCCAGCTTAATTTTTAACTTAAAAGAAATGCTACATTGTAATTATGTTGAAACTGTATATAAATAAAATGTAGAAAATTGCAAGGAGTAACTAGTAAGTTTTCCAGCCCCTAGAAGATATGTCATCCCAGTATTTATTTCCAAAGCTATGGATGTAGACAACTTAAGTGAGTAATATGAGATATCTGTCAAAAACCTTTAGAGATCAATTGCTTGTTTATTTAAAATAAATAAAATCAAACTCCAAATTAGTAACAAACTAACTAACAGAACAACGACAAAACAAAATAAGCATACGAGTTTCAGAAAGTTACCACTATTTTATGATCCAGCACTAAGTCTTTAAGAGGAGAGAAAAACTTAGTCTTCACTTCTCATCTGAAGTTTCAGAAGTAACACAACCAGAGAAGAAGACTGAAACTTAACCTGACCGTGTCCATAAAATGTCTTCAGATCTTTTCTTTTCAAGAGAAACATTACTTATGGCTCTGCTTGGTTGACTTCCTGAATTATCCAGGCCCTAGGGCTCATATTAATTCACATAGGTATGGGGTAAAATTATGTTTTAAAGGTTAATGTACTTTGGAAACAAAAATAGATTCATGCTAATGCAGAACACCGTCATTTTTTGTTTATCTGGGATGATACAACAACATTCTAGTTTTTTAATTGGGCCACTGGGAGTGGGGATTGCTGTGCATCACATTTGAGTAACTGCTCCAGCAATATTGTGTGCTTACCTGAGAACAAGAGACTGAAGACATATACTACAGTCTGTTAGGGTAGTAAATAAAATCAGTTATTTTCTATAAATTCCTATTTGTTGTGCATTTTCTCAGTTTATCTGGTGCTTTACCGTGTCATATTTATCTTTCTCTTAACCAACTGAAGAACTGGAACAAGTTGTCCAGAGAGTTGGTGGATTCTCCATCTCTGGAGACATTCAAGGGTCTTCCTCTTCCATATGTGTTCTACCTTTCCCCTATTAGAGCTTTTTTTTTTCCCATTCTTATCTGAGTATTCTTAAGCCTACATTTCACTTCACATCTTTCTTTACTTCATGCTGCTAGTATTTGATGCCTTATTTCTATACTTTTTATGATCCTTTATGTTCTGACTGTAACTGAATGCTCTTATGAAATTCAAAGATGCCATGGAAACCTGACACCTTATGCCACAATGGTAGTCTCTTCTTAGTTATTCTTCCACATTTTCATATTTCTGAGGTCCAGCAAAACTTAATAAGTGGTAATAGGTCCTCCTTCATTGTGCACTGGCGTGTTTTTCAGACATAGACAACAATTATTTCTCTTTGTATTTATCTTGTTCTCCAATGAAAGAATGTGAACATGAACACTATTAACAGCAACATCCTCACAGGAAAAACTGTAGATGGCCCATAATAAGGGCATAATGATCATTCTGATCCCTTACCTACCTATTCTGGTGCCTCTAGATACCAATAATTATTTAGCAGAAGCTAAATCCATTTCAGCTTTTAGTGTATCTCCTTCACTTAACTTCAAAGTAAAAGCTGAATGGCAGAAAATGCATTCTTAAGAATACATCAGGGTGGTTTGTATAACATTTACTCAAGATGTCTGTACCTTGTGTGTGGTGACTCATCCTACCCTAAAGAATTCAAACTTCCACTTTCAAGAAAACATCCATATCCTACTTGCTGTAATTTCTGTGAAAGAAAGGGAGAGGAAGGCTAAGCATGGGGTGAAGCGTCTCTCCTAAGAAGACAGGCTGAAGGAACAGGGTTTGTTTAGCCTGGAAAAGAGAAGTCTGCAGGGAGACCTCACTATGGTTTCCCAATTTTTAAAGGGAGTTTATAAACACAAAGGTAATAAACTTTTTTAATGGGTAGGTAGTGGTGGGACAAGGGGGAATGCTTTTAAACTAAAAGAGGGGAGATTTAGATTAGAAGTCAGGGAGAAATTATATACTGAGAGAGTGGTGAGGTGCTAAAACAGGTTGTGCGGAGTGTCTGTGCCCCATCCCTGGAAGTGTTTAAGGCCTGTCTGGATAGGGCCCTGGACAATCTGATCTAGTACTTGATCTAGAGACTGTCAATCCTGCCTGTAGTGCAAGAGTTGGAACATGATGTTCCTTGAGGTCCCTTTTAACCCAAGCCATTCTATGATTCTCTGATTCATGGCCATACTTTTCCCTGACTAATTATTTTTACTTTCATGGAATCACAGAATCACAGGGTTTGGACTGGTTCTCAAGAGATCACCAAGTTCAATCCACCGCTAAAGAAGGTACCCTAAAATAGGTTGCACAGGTAGGCATCCAAACAGGTAGAATAAGTATAAGGACATGGAAAGCACAACTATGCAGCAATGAAGGATTCAGCAGTGCGTATTTCGAATTCTATTGAGCCAGAGATTGTGTCTGTGTCATCTTACTGGGGTTTCCTTCCATTATTTTTTCCAACTGTCTTTCAATGTCTAGAATAACTCATGAAAAAAAAAACATACCACAGTTTAATTCTGGGTGTTTTAAAAAGGAGCCTAAACCTACTGAACAGAAATTTGAATAACTAGTTTGTGAAATATCCTCTAGTTCTTATGTCATCTGAAATTGTTAATATTTTGTTCCTTTCTTATGCTTTGCTCTGTTATCCCTGATTATTTCTAACTCAACATGGTCCTATGTGGCAGACATTTAAGATGAAACCTTCTCACCTAAGTCCCACCAAATATGAAATCTGTACCTCATCAGTGATTGCTGTTTTTAAATAAAACACAGTTCTGAGTCAAGATTTCAATTAAGAAAAACAAAAAATGTAAGCCAGTTCTGAAATGTAATTTTCCTTCTTATTTAATTTGTTGTATGTTGGTAAAAGCTGCTGAAAAATCAGACCTTATTCAAGGAGGCAGTGTCTCTGAAAAGAGCTACAGATGAACATTAGCTCAAGCTAATTCAGTTTTAGGAGCTTCCCTTTCCATTGTGTGGTACAAAACAAGCCCTTAAGGCTTTATGTTTTAAGGTGGGAGAATATGAAGATAAGTGAGGAAGCAGTACTACCTCTAAGTATAGGATTAGGGAACACAAAGTGGCATCCAATTTAGCATCAGCAAATTTTAAGTATGTTAAGAAATGAAGAAGGTGCAGAGAAGAGCCATAAAAGAGAGCTGATGGCTAGAAATGCTTTTTTCATTAGGACTACAACTCTAAAGAGGTCAATCTGTTTAGTTCTGAAGGCTGATTTGATTATGATGGATAAGTACCTTTGCAGGCAGAAAATACCAGGTACTTAGGGGCTCTTTAATCTATCAGAAAAGCCATATGAAGTAAACAGCTGTAAGTTATAGCTAGACAAATGGAAAATATACATGAAAGATATTTTTAACTGTAAAGGCAATTAGTTAATGGAACAAACTGCCTTTGGTAATAATGGATTATTTAAAGCAAAACCAGGTGCCTCTCTGGATAAAGCTTCACTTGAACATCTCCAGTGTTTACTTTGCCATGTGATAAATAATATACTTAGAGAACCATCTGATATTGATGGAAGTGTGGACCATTTTCCAAATGGTTTATGTTATTTTTATGTTGCTAAATATGAACGGTGGAAGTACATCACTGTATCTATGTCCCACAAGTACATGAAACAGTAGGCAAGGAACTCATTGTACCCATACAAACTAATATTTGTCAATATGTAAATGTCCAGAAGAGTCTTCTACTATTCTATTTCTATTATTTCACTAAAGTAAAATAAAAATGGAGAATGATTAGTGTCTTGTCAGCTGGTTTTCTCTGACGGCAAAATACAGCTTTCCCATTTCCTGTATCGTTACTATTATTCCAAATGGCAATTGGCCAAATAACCTATGTGATCTTTTCCTTGATGTACTCCATGGCCACTGCAGTGTTTATTGACTGCAGTGTTACTTGCAAGTGACATGCGGCCCCTTCTGCCCCAAAAGTATCCCAAAACATTGACAGATGAATCTATGGCACATTTTTTGTGAGAAATATTTTCACTTTATTTCTCTGGGCTGGCACACATTCCCTGGAATTCTCTCTTGTCTGCCTCCTGTAAGCCTTATCTGGTCCAGATGCAGATTTGTACTGTAATAAAAGTGGTAAGACAGGACTGAAGTGAAAATAACAAGGCTGAAGAAAGACTCTGAGCTGATGGCCTAATGACCTTTAATTACAGTAGGTAAATTCCTGGCCTCTCTTGAAGTCAGTGAAAAACTTGCTTTGGTTTCAAAGGCCTGGGATTTTTCTCTCTTTTCCCAGAATATTAGTCGCTGTGTAAGAGACATGGTGAAGTATTAGAGTGCTTTGCACAGTCAAGGAAGCTAAAGAAAGACATGCAGCTCAGTGCTAAGAATATGATCTTATTGAATTGAAACCCTTTGAACAATTTCCAGTTGTGTCACATTCGATTATTTTTAACCTTTCCACTGAAAATTATATATATATATATTTTATATCAAAATATATTTTATTTTCAAACTTATTGTTTTCCCTTTCTAACAAGTTAAGAACTACAAAGCCATTTATTATATGCCAAAGGCAGTGAAAGAAAGAATTTCAGGAATATACCAGTGTCATTAAACTTAGGATAAAATTCCATGATTATATCTCATACTACATCACTCCATATATTTTGAAATCCTTGTAATAAAATATACTTTGCAGTACTTATTATCAGAAAGATTGGATAAGATCTCCTGTGCTATTTACTTTTTTGAAAATGAACATTAAGAAGTACTCCATAACAACGAAAGCAACTCCTTTTTCAAGATCTGCAGGGCTGACTAACACTCTAAATACTACTATTACTCTAAGTACTACAGCACTATACACACTCAGTTCCCTTTACCTTGGTTTCAGCAGTTTTGACCTTGAGAGCCATGGACACATGATGAGTGAAAGGAAGTGTTGTTGCTATACTTCTTATGCCAATATCAACAGGAAGAAGCAGCTGTTTTTCACCCCAAAAAACATTCTTATAGGTAAGTACAGGGCAGAGTGAGGTAAGTTGATTGGATTAAATTGAATTGAGACAGAAGCCATCTGCGAGATAACTCTAAGCCGCTGAAGACCAAACAGAAAATCCTCCTCAGTGTCTTAATGCTTATACATTTGTATCTACAACTGGCAGAAGGCTATCTATGATTCTAATTCACCATTTAGGGACAAGATTATGAATAGTGTTTTCTTTTTTGTTTGAAAAAACAAACTCATTCTGTTTGAGTTTTTCAGCACTCATTTGATCACAGTTGATTAAGGTTGGCATACCTCCATACTTCCAATTAGTTTTACAATTTTTTAAATTAATTATGTTGATCATAGTTGTGGAGCAGTTCATTCTTCACCTTGTTCCTTGTTAACATTTTCCTTCTGACTATCACTTTATTACATTACATATAATTCACATTAGATTAGATATAATTAGGTTAAGAAATGATAGACTCACATTATGACTCTTCTTATTTCTTCAGGAGAATGAAATTTAGCATGCTTTAGAGAAGCTCCACCTTCCACTGAGCAATTCCTTAATGGATTTGGATTTGACTTTTTACAGATGCATTATGATTTATTATGCCATATTGGGAAAAAAAATTAGATCATATAAAGGAATGCTTCTGAAACTGAATGAACTTTTTTTCCCTATCACTGACATAATCTGTGCAGGTTTCATTATTGTTAGTGTCTTTTTAATCAAGTAAAATTAATGCTGTCTGGTTTATTATATGGTTTGTACAAAGCAAACAAAAGCTTTTACTCATGGATTTGATAGTACCAGGTTGTGAATACTGCCCAAGAATGTACAGGTAGTGTTGTGTGAAATTCCTTCCTGTCCCAAATATGAACACAAAGCCCTGTGCTTCAGTGTAGTACACAGTGATATCAAAGGAATAGAATGTAACAATGACAGTAAAAACCTAAATTAATTTGCATAAATTGTTGCAGTGCTAACCACACAAATGGCAGATTAACAAAAAAGTATTGGTTTTAGTAATTAATAAATGACTGAAAATAAACAAAAGGTTTCATCCAAAGAGCATCATGTCTATCCCAAGAAAACGGGGCCTAAAATTTGCATAAATCTATGCAGTAGCAGGATAACTGAAGAAAGTAATGGATTCCATTGGTTTAAGATCATTATTAAACATAATCATTCATGATTTACTCACTCAATCATTCTAACCAAAGTCTGAGGATAGAAACAAAGTCACTGAATTCCGTGGGTAGATAATGGAAGCTATAGGCATGGTTTTGCTGTTGAGACTCAGAAGTTCCTCTCATTCCTATTGTGAAGCTGAACACTTTAAGAGAAGACAGTATTTTTGCTGCAGCTTTGCTTCCATCCTGGAAACAGCTGGACTGTTGTAACAGTAACAAACAGCAGCAAATCAAAACTGGGAGTGGCAGAATTGTGTCTGATCCAAAATGCTGACTATAAGGCATAGTAGTGAATTAGAAAGATATTGTGTTGCTGCTGGCAAAATGTCCAGATAGTGGAATAGCCGCTTTTTATTTTCTTCTTCTTTTTTATTTTGTTTTGTTTTGTTTTATTTTTCTTCACTAGGTCAGCTACAGGAGATATAACAATTCCTATTCAGCACAGAGAGGCAAAAGACCATTTTTAGTACAGGTTAAACTAAATTATCTATTTTGTTTTCAGCTAACCATGTTTTTTTTAAATGATTTTTTCCAAAGCAATTAATTGTTAGTAATAAGATGAGGAAAAAATAGTGCTACCTTACCTTTTAACCCCTAGTTTTTCTGCTGTTTTGATTTACAGAAGCATCCAGGAAACAGTTGCTTTGATAGAGCATCTATGCCTTACTTCACATGTTTGGGAACAGTTAATAACCACTGTTATTTGGGATGTGGCTGTACGCATGTATTTTACTCCTATTGAGGAAGACTTAACAGTGATTAAAGCATAACTGCAGATAGCTAGAGAACAGAGATTCAGTACAGACAGCTTTTGAAAGTGAAACTGAAGATACATCTGTAGGCCATTATCTCTTTCAAGTGACATAATGACACAATACCTACTTCCTATCTGTTACTTGGGGCAAAACAAAAAGGCATTTTGTAATAATGAAGAGAAAAATTATAGAATCTTAGTGCTAAGTTTACTTTTAAGCTTATTATTTACATTTTAAATAAAATGTTCCAATTTAAGCCCTCAGTTTATAATGCTCTCTAATGGCACTGCAAAAATAACAGACAGCATTTGAGGAGGTGTATCATATGGGAATATAACAAGAATATCTATCATGGAAATCAACAAGTGGTTTGTGTTGCTGATGTGCTGACTATGGGCCATACAGCACACTATGCCTTCTGACACAAAGCCAGACCCAGGATTGTACTTTTTAGCTAGCTCCAAATAATACAGGGTCTTAGAATCAGGAAAATGACTGAAATCTGAAGAATGTTGATTCATTATCCTGGAATACTTAAGGAAAATACAAAGATCAACCAAATGGATGATATCTACAGTACATGTAGAGAAAGTCTTAATTCTCTGAAGGGTGATGACATCAAAACACGTGTACTCTGTCTCCATCTGCTGATGGGAGGAACAGTACTTAAATTGTGTGCAATGAAGAAGAGATTAGAGAAAAAAAAAAAAAAGGAAAAAAAAAAAGAGAGAGAGAGAGAAAAGTGGCCACTATTAAAAAAAAATAAATCACGCACTAAGAATATGTAAAGAAAATTTGATTGAAATGCACATTTGCTACAACTTTAACTGATAAAACCTTTTATCCTAGGAAAGACAAAGACCACACATAGGTTGATGCTGATCAGATGTGCATTAAACAATCTTACTATGACAGTCTGGCTCCTATATGAAAGGAGGGAGAATTGTGTCAGGCCTGGGGTCTATCTCCCTCCTTTCCTTGTTTAGCTGCTCTGCAGAATGGATACATTTTGAGAAACTGGAAATTTAAGAATTGAGTGGAAGCAGGAATGCACTTTCAATGATGCCGTTATTCCAGATTTTGTCAGATTGCTCTAAACAATGTCCCAACTCATGAAAATATCATGTAAATGAGCTTCCAGCTCCTGAAAAGTTGCCCCCCTTGAACTTCATGTAAAAGCTCGTGAACTCTAAAATGTTCATAGCATTAAACTAAAAAAAATGATGTCACTTTTTAATGTGCAAACTACAAATGAATTAGATTCTCAAAAAGATCATTAACCCCAATGAGCTGAACACATTCAATACAGAGCTTGAAACTGCTGGCAAAGAAACCAATTTTATAAGCTTTATTTATTCAAACTGTACATTGTTTTTATTGTTCACGAACAGCGTGGGATTGACAGAACTGGAAATGCAATCTTCTGTTTTTCTAGGGCTCTCACACAATTGTAACAAAGTAAACTTTCCACTCTGGCCTTACTATATGTCTAAGAAACAAGTTTAATTGGCTGCATTTTAAAAATGAATATTTGCCCTATCTGCTGAGCAGCTTAATGTGCTTATTACCGCAGTGCCATATTTTGGAGGTATTCTTGCATATATAGTTTAGTGGGAAAATTTGATGACTACAGTGAAGCTCTGAAAAGTCTCTTCAGGACTTAAGACCATAGAAAAAGGAGGAGATGGCTGTGAAATTACTGCTGCTGCTGGTAGACGAATGTATGTCATGCTGGATCAGGCAGCCTCAGGTAAGGCTCACTCGCACACCTGTGCTCACTCTGATTGCTGGCACCACGGCCATTGGGACCCTGAGCCACAGTCTGACTCCAGCTGCTGGCACAATGGACCCTGTGCAGACATGAGCATGGTTCCTTATCCAAGAGAGAATAAGAGTTTAAGAAGGAGATGGTTTGGACCACATCGATTTGGTGCAGACCATGACCAGACATGCATGCTGACTGGCAAAGTATCTGTGTGAGACTGGCTCTTTTTACCACCTTATCCCTCTATGTTCTCACATTTGTTCTTCTACTCATGAAAAACCCTCTTTTTCCAACTTTGGTAGCTCTCCTAAATGTCCTGCCATTAATCCTGTACTACACCCAAATGATCACGTACTGTGCACAAATCATCTGCATCCCATAATGTGCTCCACATCTGAGTAGCAATATTTTCCTTCTCAAAGGCTACCTGAGGGCTGCTCCAGCTGGACAGTGGTGGGCTTCTCACCTAGACAGTGGGTCTGGGGCTCTCCTAGGCAGGTCTGTGAATTGCCCAGGTGAGGTGTTTGCTCCTAAGGGTGAATGGTTTGGGCCTATGACTGCCACTGTGTCCCCATGTTCCCTGGGCTCTTGGAGATGAGTTGTGTCTCTCCTAAGGTGGGCCTGGAGGCAGGTTGGAGTATCAAGGAATTAGATGGGCCTGGAAAGGAGCCCTCAGTGGGATTCTTTGGGTTCCCCCTCCCACATTGTCTATCTGTATTCCTTCATGGATATGCAGATGGGCCATTGGCACATCGTCTAAAAGTTAACAAACCCGTTTTGCCAGCATTTGGAAAAGCCAAAATCTAGCTGAAAGGACTCAACAGGTGATTTTAGAATGGTCGAACATTTTATGGGACTCTATTTTATAACAGTGTGCTAGATGGCATGGACAGGAACCTCTCCAGCCAACATCTGATTTTACGTGCAATCTCATTTCTGTGCCCAAGAACGTTTCCAGCCACACCCTAATTCCCAGGAGTAGATGTAACTGTGAGGTCTATAAGAAAGGACCTAACAGACTTATTTTTGTTCACAGCAGGTGGTTGTTTGCTCAGCCCAGCAATGTATTGCACTAATTAACCATCTTCTTCTGGCACCCTGAGGAGAGATACCAAAACTGACTTGACCCGGTTTGCAAACCGAACACTTCCTTCATTTGCAGAAGTGTATTTTTTTGATGGAAGTACTGGTTTATGCACTGGCGAGGTAGTAGATAGAAATTTGCACTGCCAATAGCTACTGCAAATGTGTTGAAACACAACCAAGGGATAGCTGGGGAAGATCTACTGAGGACCATTCCATACTCACAGTTTTCCCTTTCTCTTCTAAGAGGTAATTTAAATAAACTTACCTCTGCTCTGTCACACGGCTTTTCAAATTATGCAGTAAATCATTCTGCATGTATTTTGTCCTGTTCATGTAGTGTGATCTTGCTGTTTCTTGGTGTATGAGGAAAGTGTTTTAAAAACAACAAACCTCTAAGCCAGAGATGTCTCTATAGAGGAGTCAGGATAAAGTGTGTCTTTTCTTATTAAATTGAAAAGTGATACAAATTAATGATGTTATTTGCAAGCTTTGGTTTGAACTCGTTCAGTGTAAGAAAATACAGAAATTCTAAAAGTGATTTGATGTAGAATAAACCACGTCCAGGATGGATTTCTATCTACAGCACTTTATTGTTTGTATTTATTTTTCTACATTCATGATGTAGAAAATTTATCTACATTCAACACACATTGCTTTTACTTAGAAAATAAGAATGCATAGTGTTGGAACAACCTTGTTACTCACATTCTTGCTCTCAGCAGGTTTTGAAATTACTGTGAAGATGGTGCTGAGGCATTGTTGATTTTCAGATCTGTCATTTCTAGAAAATAAAGATTCCTACATTGATGAGTAAAAAGATATTTCTCCAGCTTCTCACTCTAACAGCAATTAGCAGTCTTAGAGTCAAGCACCCTAAAACAAAAGATAGTTCTGCTCTCAGTTACACCTGTTGAACTCCATTATCTTCTGTTCTGCCCTAATTACATATATACAAACTCATTCACTTGACCTTGCTGACCCTGCCATTAGAACTTTAATTAACTCCTGTGACCATGATTCATGGCCCATAACAAAATGCAAGTTATTTTATCCTGGCTAGGTTGGCAACTGGGGCTAAATGTATACTTTTAATGAATCAAGCATTTGTCTGTGAGCACCAAATAGGAGGCTGAATACATATGCCTTCAGTAACTCAGTAAAACATCTATGTATATTTATACTTTTGACTACTGCAGTGTAAGCAGACATACTTTTCAGCTCAAAAGCCTGATAAATTCTCCCATCTAAACAATTTTTACTCAATTTTACTGCTTATCTGACTTTAAATCCAGCTGACATTTGTCAGAAAACAACAACAAGGAAACGTATTTACAACATCTCCAAAATATATTTCAACAACTCTTCAGAACAGCTCCAGTTTAATAGAATTCATTATTAGATGGTTTTCTGCCAGATAATAGATAATGACATCCTAGTAAGAATTTCAGCAGACTGAATGTTCTTTAGATCCAATTTTTTGTGTCCCATTGCTCAAGTTTTCAATATTTTGGGGACCGCCCACTCACTCAGAATACAGTAAAAACTGGAGGACCTGTGCTCCGCTCTGACCTTTTGTCACTCCTTGTTTCCCATTGCTCACTACCGTTAGCTGCTCTTTGGCATGGCTTCCAAATTGCTGATGTCAGCTTGCTCTCAGGTATTTCGTATCCATAGCTGTGGAATCAATTTCCAGTAGAATTTAGATATGCAGGGTAACTCATATAACTATTACTTAGGAAACTGTATTCTGACAGTGGTTTTAATAGTTTTTAAACTTATGACATTTATGGAACCACTTGAGCAGAAGAAATCAATTGGAATTTGAAGAAATGAGACATTCATCTATAGAATAAGATAACACCATTCTTCTATGTCAGGTACACTTCCTTACATGATGCATATGGTAATGATTGTAAAACAATGACTAGTATAGTAAAAATTCAAATGCTTCAGGCAGATGAACGTCCAGCTATTCTCATGAATAGCAAAATTAGCACTAAAAGTAGGGAAACAAACTCACTTGCACAAGCACATAAGCGCTACCAAGCCAACCACTACCAGAAATGCACCTTTTTTGCATTTCCTGAGCAGATTGTAGTAGCTGCTTCAGGTTAGGATGTGTGGAATGTGGCTGCTAGTGGTGGTTATTCTTTCTATTAATAACTCATAACCTTAATACAAACAATCTGACTTGGCCATGTCTTTGCTTTTCCCACATGAACAGCTGCTGTTCCAGTCACTGAGACTACTCAGGCCTGAGTCTGGCTACATAAAAATGTTCAGTAACGGTAGTACATTTCTTTCACTCTCAGAAAGATGGACAGGAAGGGGAGATGTGTAAATTAAAAGGTGCCTGACTGGTTTTTTTTCATCATCTTTCATGCCAAATGTCACAAGTAATGCACACCCAACCACACTGTGCAGGAAGTATTATTGCAAATTCAAATGTTCTTGTATTAGATAGCCAGCTTGAGTTGGGAACTTTTTACTGTCTGAGTGTACAATGCTGTATATATATATATATATATATATATATATAGTTACTCTTTCAAGCCTTAAATAGTTTCCATGTGATAATATGTGTTTTCATACACTTCAACCAATTTAACACACCCAGACGTTTATGATAACGTGTACTGTTTTAAATTACTGTGTTCAAAATATTTGCCACTAGATGGCAAACTGATTGTATGCAGGCTTCCACACAGAAGGAATGTATCTGCTATTTGCTGTGTGACCAGGTGATCGTATTGCATCAAATTTATCCTTCCACAATTCCCTTGAAGCAGCAGAATTATAAATGAGAAAGAGATGGCTTTTTAACATCAGGTACTGAAAGCGCAGACAGTAAGTGAAGATCACGTTTGCTTCTGCTTGCTTGTCGAAATCAAGTCTCTTATGCTACATCTTTTAACTTCACATCATACAGCCAAAACGCAAAAGTTCAGGCCCACCATTCAATTTTAGGTACCAGATATGTTCCATGGTACTTAAGAGATAATGAGTGGCATGTCCTGACCGGGACAAAGGAGGCATGTCAATCAGAATCCCCTTTTATGTGTGTCCAGCTGTACAGGACACATGTAAATGCTCACGTTTTACAAGGCCCAGTCCTTCAAGTGCCACAAATCTCCAATGAAGTTTTACTTCCATCAGTTCACACAGAATGTCAGCTAGAGTCTGGCCTCTTATTATGTTATCCTTTCCTTTTTCCTCAAAATATTGCAATAATTAATGGCTTTTCTGTGCAGCAGCTGCATATTTCCATTCACAAGTGCAATTTGCAGTCACTTATGAAACCACAATAGCCTACTCAAAACCTTGTTTTTATCAGTTTCACACCACTTTGCTGTTGCTATCAATATACAAGAAAGTATTTTATTATACTAGAAAAAACTGGCAGTCTGATATACTTTACTGTGCCTCAGACTCACAGCACCAGCCAGAAACAGAGATCCCTTTCAAAAGCAGGAGTTAGACAAAAACAATCTTGCTTGCCATATTTTACTTTCTTGCATTAGGAGAGGTATATAAATATTACATCTCCTCTCTGCCTTTAACTGATGTTGGTATCCATCTTTGATTACTTTCTATCAGGAATTTGAGTTTTTCTGTGAGTTATAGCCCACGTTGTTCTCTGAATTGGTGTGTTTGAGATTAAACTATTCTTGAAGGCAAAGAACCTGCGGTTGTACTGTCATTTACTTATGGAAATAGGCTGGCGATTCTGACTTGAGATTTATTTTTAACACTGGTTTAACATACTGGTGCAGCGCTATTAAAAAGAAAATTGGGGTACAGATGTTGATTTCATTTATACTGATGTTGCAAATTGATGGCATTTAATAATATGCAGAGGACTGAGGACACATACCAGAATGTTAAGCAAGATTAATTCTAAAAAGATTTGATTCAATATACTTTCTGAGAGAAAAAGAAGTAGAATGAATAGGTGTTCAGCTCCCTCTGTTTTTTCTAAATCTGCATCTGTGTAACTGTGATGTTTATCCCTGTTCTTCATGGGCCTCAGAAATACTGTAGACAGCGTCCTCAGTATGCTTATTAAAGTGCATCTGTGTAGGAAAAAAATCATTGCAACTGTATCCCATGTATGGGACCTTTCGTTATTCAACAATAAAGGTCAGCAGAGTGGTTTTTTTGCCTCATGAGCAATTAGCAACATGTAATACCCTAGAGAACAAGAGTTCAACCACATCTGGATGTGGGACCTCACACGAAATGAATTTGTGCTTAGTGGATGTGCAGAAGATCTTTAATTTTATATCCTCATTGTGTCCTCCTCATGCATTCAGGTTGTCAGTCATTACTGTATTTGGAAGTTGAAAAGAATTTTTTTCACATTATATTCACAAAGTACTTGGAAGGACTTTTCCTTCCTCATCATGTGAAGTGTGGTTTGTCTTCTGAGACCACAACACCCATGGAGCCTCCTGCTCCTGCTGTGACCAGGGGAACAGGTGTCATCATATGTGTCCTGTTTTCTGACTGCAGCTAAAGGCTCTCCATTTAGGGCATTTAGACTCATTCATTTAACTTAATAGCTTAATTTTGAATGCAATACAGTAATATTGTAGTTTGTTTTTTGTACAGGAAATCTTGTAGTTTGTGTTACTTAGTTCGTAAGATGACAGCATCTAACATCTTCTTCCGAGTATACACTGTGAAAATGAAGATTGTACCTATTAAAACTTGCAAGTTGACCTTATTAAAATGTCAAATACAGTGTACTCAGATTTTTTGGCCAAAATGCTGGAGCACTAATCTGAACATGTTATAACTTTTCCTTTTAGACTTTAGCCTTTCTGTAGATATTTCTCACTTGTAGAACGTAAGGGAATCTAGGTACACAACATTTGCTCTTATTGTTTCAGGGGCTCTTTCAAAGAAAAATATGTGAATGCTTTAAAAGTATTTAGCATTTCATATTATAGTATCTCATGAACCTCTTTTCAGTGCAAGACATTGTCTCACTCAAAGGAAAATTGCTAAGAGAAAGCACCTGCAATATTTTAGGCAGGTAGTTTGGATACCATCACACTCTCACAGCCTCGAAGGCTGATGTCATTTTTCTGCAATGGACTGTTTATTTTTCCTATGAGTAAGGAGTTGGTTTTTCTTGTGTTTTGCTTTGCTTTGTTTGAGAAAGTGTACATACTTCCTCATTTCCATTTAAAAGAGCAAAAAAATTCCTTATTTGCAAGGGACCCTTTAGGAAGGGAAAATCTTGCCCTTGTATTAAAAGTTGTGTTAAGAAAAACTAACAGAGTATCAGGAGTTTGCTTGTTCCTCCCACAGACTTTATTTCTGAAATCTGGGAGGCCTCAACATTCCTATGCACATCAGTGGTCTTCAGTTAAACAGGAGAATAATATTTCCTCTACCATGCATTTATTTGGATGTTTGGCTTGTGAAGAAGTAGTATTAGACCTGCAAATACAAGATGACGAACTGTATGTCAAAATTACCAGTCAGATGAAAAATATTAGTACATGCACAGTTTAAGTGTTCAGTATTAAATACTTTGAGAAAAACTATGTTTAAACTTTGCTCTGCTGCCTTCAATTTGACTTCTTTTTAACTACATCATGAGCTGCAGGCATCACTCCGGGATGAGGAGTGTTCTCCAAATTTCATTTCAGCTGAACCAATTATGGTTACATTTTTCCTTGTGTAATCCTTTGCTTTCAGTTTTGTGGTCTGTGAAGTTGCATATGAAGGTGTTCGGCTGTTAGGCACTCAGATGAGTAAATACCCAGTCACTAAAAGATATAAAGCACTCTTCTGAGCTTCATCCTCCCACAGTACTACAAAAAATCTTCCTTTTCTATCCCAGGTTTCTGGCTCTGTATCTTCCTATATTAGCTGTCATTTAATAAATTCTGCACAGGTATGAAAGAATCACAGTCTGGATTTCCTGAATTTGAAGATGAAATGAATGCAACACTTTAAGCTATTGTTCCACTGAAATTAATTTGTCTACATGATATTTTACTGAAACTCCAAACTGTTCTCTGGTATCCGTCCAAAAGTGGAGGTTCTATTTTAGTTACAAAGCTTAACTATGTAGGTTTTCCTTCAGTAAAGGCAAGCTACAATGGTTTTCTCATTCCAGAACTATTGTTTTTTTTCTCTTTATTTATTTAATTCAAGAACCTAGTTGACCCTTTGTGTGGGATGAATCACAGGCTCACCAAAAAAAGTGCCAAAAGCCCCGTAGGACTGAACTAAATGTTCAAGTTGAAACAAACAAATCAGTGTCATTTTGCATAACCAAGAGAGTTGTTTATTGAGGTATTCAGCTTGAAATGAATTGTGGAATAACCACATTAAATTACCTTTCTTTACTTAGAGGCACATCTGGACTCAGGGAATCTTTGGAGGTGAAAAGCTCTGTCTGTTGGGAAAGTGAGAGCTTAAAGTCAAATCTGGTTTGGGATACTCAGCATCCAAGTAAAGGCACCAAAGACCTGACTTTTGAAGTCACTGTGTCTGAAACGTAGTTGCAGAGGAATTCGTATGCAGCCAGCACTAATTAAAAATAGATCTCAAATCTCTGGGTGGCTCTCTGGAAATATGCAATTAGTGACCATCCGAAACAGTTATATTAAAATTATTTGTTTAGAGTTATATGAGAACTCTGTCGGAGACAGATAGAATCTAATTTCAGTATCTCCATTCAGGTAGCTTTCCTTCTGGCAATCCACTGCTTAATATCTTTCTCACCTTCTGACTGCTGAAGTTGATGAAGCAGGAGTTTGATAATCTCTTTCAATTTATAACCTTGTGGAGACCCAGAGGAGATTTCTTATAACGGGGTTCACTGAGTAAGGCTGGGTTTCTGTAGAAGAGGCGGTGTATCATCATGCTGTGGTAGTGTATCATCATGCTTGTGCCCGAGGGTTCAATTTAAGGTTTCAAAAGCATTATCAGCATTGGCATTTTCCATGTGCTAACTGCTTGCATTTAACCTTGCATTGCACCTTTAAAATGGTATTTTGGTGTTCTGCCTGACTCTCATTCCAGCTTTCTTTATTACATTTATATTCGTGTCTTTTTATGTAACCAAATAATTCAGCTTCTACTGACCAGCTTTCAAACCTCTGGTTAGCAGTCCTTGTTTAAGTTGCTGTTCCTTTTCCACCCCATTCCTGAAATCTTCATCAAAACATACTTGTTTGTCCTGGTCTCTTTGCTCAGCTAATCTCAGTTCTCTTCACATACCTTGGCTGTTTGTCACACTCTAAGCCTGTCTCCATCTCCTGCACATACACATGTGTTCATGGCTCCACTCTCAGCTCATCATACTCTTTCCATTTCTTTCTCCCTGTATATACTCACCAACTTCTAAATTCTGTTTTTGTCCACACTGCATTCAAATTAATCTCTCTGCGCTGTGTCAACAGAAGGGTCCCTGAGGGGCACTGGAAAAACATTTTGTGGTGCTTAGCTCTAATCGTAGGAAGAATTATGTTTGTGCAGCTCTGAGCGTGTCCACAGCAGACAGACTCTTCAGTTTGCAGATAAATCTCTAGCAAGACTTTTCTGAACATTTACAAAATGGAATTCATCAAACGTGGGTAGATTTTCAGAGGAGCAGCAGAACCATTTAGCCAGCACAAAGCCTCTCAGTGCATCTCAAATTTAATATTTTTATAGCAAAATCTGTAAAATTAAATGTGAAATATTAAAAACAAAAGTAAAATACAATATTTTCACATGGGCGGCATTACACTTTTTTCTGGCTTTGTTCTCAGACAGTCTTATAATATTTTATCTGTAAATTGAGAAATAAACAAGAGAATCTTCAGACTAAGAAAAAGCATGTTGCAAGAATATTTTCACTCCAAAAGACATTTGGCAAAGATATAAGTAATTAAAAAAGAAGTTCATGAAGTGAGAAGTACTGGGGACATCTTCATTAAAGATTGTGCTGTCAGATCCAATCATAACATATATATTGCTACAAATACTGTGTATTTTCTCCCACGGAATAACTTCCTAGGTGCCAAACCTTGAAGCGACTTGAAGATTTGTGTTTATTAAGGTGAACAATATTCAAACAAAATGTATGCAAAAAAAATGTTTTTTCAACTACGTTTTACCATTCTGACTGAATTACTTAAGCCTAAAGGCCACCTTTCCAGCCTTTTTCAATTATAATGTGTTTATACAATATAGGAAAATTGTATTATATATTCTTACGTATGTAATAAATATATGCATAATAATAACAAGGTTACACTCCTGTCTGTTTTAATTTAGAATGTTCCTCACTCACCCAGCTCCAGGCTTCCCAGCTCCAGGCTCCCCAGTAGGTTCTTAATTCCAGCAAGTCAGATTTGCTGGATTTGCTGGGGATTTTCAATTCATCTTCTATGCGCAGGAATGAAAAGTTACCATATTGAAAAAATGATATATTCTCTCACCTTGAAGATGGGAATTGCCAGTTTTTAAGCTATTTGGCAAGACTCAATATGTCTTTTATTTAACTCAATATACCTCAGCAATATAATTCAAAATTTCGAAGTAACTAATGATTCCCACATCCAGTGGATATCATTGTGAGACAGCCCATATGGAGCAGAGCAGATCTTCCATTCAGCCCGGAAGCAATTACTTATTGTCAACTGGTTTATCAAAAACTATTTTGATGTTGGTGCCTCTGCTTGCTGGGAATACTTACTCAGCAGATGAACTGCAGTTCAAAAGCCAGGTTCACAAGTCAAAAAACATAATCTTTGAATGAATTCCCTCTTTTCCCATCTCCAGCAAGATATTTGTGGCCCACAGAGGCTTCTCTATGTGGATGACAAAGAAATCTTAATTCTGCTGTCTAAGTCAAGAGGAACTCTTCGGTAATATTGGGACTGGAGCTCAGGGGTGGGTGACCAAGGACAGGAGATGTTGCTAGAGCTCAGAAAATCTGCCAGCTGTGCATTCCAGGCCTGGATGAGCCTCAGCTGCTCATACATGCTGCACAGTTGTGCAAAGTCATGGCAAGTTCACTTCCCTGAGCTGGCATATTACTGGATTGGGCTGGGATGATAAGCAAGTGAGCATTCAAGATGAAATAAAGCCCTGGAAGCTGAGAAGAGATGGGTAAGGAAATTAATTTTTTGTTACGTGATCTGCAATCTAATGTCCCTGCTGTTACACAGCCATTGTAAAATAATAATAAAAAATTGCAGACCTTTTGGTTTACAATAAAAATTCAAGGAAGGTTTAAGCATCTCAAGCCCTCTCTCATGGAATTCGAAAACTATGCTTAAAAACAATATTCCAAAGTTTTCCAATTCTTTCCAATAATTGCCAATAAATTTTAAGTTAGAACAGTTTCTTCTGGTAAACTGAATCTATCAGCAGAATCCTTACCTTCATTACAGCTCAATTTTGTAATATATCCTTTGAGGAAATTGTAAATCCAGACTTTGTAAAATCACTACAAGGCTTCCCCAGAGAGGGCTACACTCAGCAGTTTAGTACAATATTACCGTAGCTTTTTCAAGTTATGTTAGTTAGGTACCTTACTTTTGGTCACATACATCAGTCTTTACTGATGAAAAATTGCCAAGGATATGTTAATGTCATAATGAAAATTTTTACTTTTTCTTAACATTCATAATTTTAGAGCCATTTTCGCAGTCTGAATTTTCTATGCGTAAACACGAGATCAACTAAATCCATGAGATTTTGGCTCCAGAAATAGGTTATTTATAGATGTGGCAGAAGTTGCCAAATAGTCTAAAAGATTTTTGAGCCCAGTTCACATTGTGGATTAATGTCCTACTGATTTCTATGGGCTTTCAGTTGACCACTCACTGAGCTTGTCTAGAAGTACATTTTAACCTCTAATTTTTGTTTTTTCCCTCACTTCAGATGCATATAGAATGACCACACTGTTGTTATCTCACGGGGGTATACAGAGAATATAACAATTACACTGGGAGATTCATGCCTTCTTGTCTGTAGTGTAACTCTTATTTCAAAATATCCGGATGTCATCTGACACTCTAAGTACAAGAAATACAGGTGTCATTTGCTGGGATATATGGATCATATGTGCTACCTGGAGATATCACTGGTTAATACATGGATATGATCTACTGCATATTCTACCAGTCTTCATCTACTGCAAATTTCTACTGAAGATTTCTTTTTTAATTCATACCATATTGGAGTAGAAACAAGAAAATGAGTACTTTGATGGTTCTTCAATAGCCAGTGCAAGATGTCCTTGTAGACCTGATTAGTTTTTAGAGAACTGGGCTCTCTATCATGGAGAGCACTTAGTTTTTGCTCATATTGACAAACTCGAAGAGATTGATTTTAGTCAGTGCACACAGACATGGAGTTATCTTTCAGCGAAACTCAGGTGGCAACTATAGCCTAAGTTCACCTCAAGTGACTACTTTTGCATTTGTGTTAAGCTAAGTTAGTTAACCAGTGTCAATAATAGTAATAATAATAATAACAATAATTACTCTTTCTATGGTATACTCAATTTGTTAAACTAATATCTTGTTGGTTAGACAACCAAATCAATGAATATGTTTCTGTTTCCCGTGTATTATAAACTCCATGTTAGAGCTAAAGGGTGGAAAATATATCAAAGTTGGAAATAATAGTTTTCATTCTAATGCCCTATTTTCTGTCTTTCATTACCTACAGGAACATTTAAAACTGAAATTTTCCATGCTTAGCTCCAGACAACATTTATTTTTTACCTATTAGAATACTGGGGAGAAAAGTCTCTGTTCTGAAAGAGTCCTTGTCACATTAAAAAATAAATAAGCAATTCTATCAACAATATAACCATGAATTTAAAATAGTAATTGGCATGGAAATATTCATTACCTCAGAGTGCATCATGTTTCCTTTCCATGAGGAAAATTAATTCTGATTTAACTAAGCTTCAAGGACTCGTAATTTAGATTTAAGCACCTGCAATGGTAGTCCTAGTTAAAGAAAGGTGTTCTTATTGGACACATACTATTGGTTTTGAAACAGATATTCTTGGTAAAACAAGTCTTCAAGTATTGTGAAGTATTACATATTCACAGATGGAGTGTTGTACTGCTATCTTTTTGCTTTAGAGAACTACAACTTACATCATTTGCAATTTACAATGGCTGCTTTTGAATTTGCAAGCTGTGCAAGAGAGGGCTAGTGACAGCAGTGGCAAATACATGTTGGTTTGAATTCCAGCTGAGCACCAATCTTGTCTGCAGTGCACGTATGCATACGCCTATTGCTGTAAGCATGTCTCGACATATTAGCTATTACAGAAGTAGCAGCATGTGCAGTAAGTTTATATGTTTCCTATCCTATTCAAACCCGCAGCTGCAGATTCCCTGATGTGTGCAGAAATGTGCTCACTAGCGCTCTATTTTGATGGGTTGTAGTAATGTACACAAAACTGTACAGTACTGTGGCCTATTTGAGACATTAAAAAAAAACATAATTTCACTTAGAATCTTCATGTATGTGGCTATTTTTTCTCCAACTGTGTCCTCTTATGTCACTCTTCCAATACAAATGCAGAGTGTAGATATCTACTTAGTAGATATCCATCTTCTGTGCAGAAGGATACTGCACCAGAACAACAAAACTGTTCATGTTTTGGCTCATATGCATGTAAGCCATCATATTGCAGAACTCCATGGATGCCTCGTATAGGCCACATATTACATGGGTCTCTTTGCATAAATCCACTTATATAGGTGCTTTCTGCTTTCAGGAAATTATACAACAAATACCATTTTATTATAATGTGATCCTGTTGTTATAGATGTGGGTCAGTCTATTTTTGTGTGTGCTTATATAACTCAATTATTTGTTCCCAGCTGAAGCTTGGCTTACATTCCACAGAGAAGAGCAACTATGCTTCTTGAAAAAAAATATGAAGCCTTTTAAAATATATATACAATATGTAATTATAACATTATAATTTTGGACTCTTCTTTCTCATTTGGATATATTTAGGCAATAAGTCTTGCTCACCTCATGGATGTTCAGAGCTACCTCATCCTAGATGGGTGAGCTGAGAAACATTCCGAGTGCAAACCGATCATCATCATATTGCAGGAAACAGTTTTTGCCATAAGTTTTTGGACTAAGAATCATAATTCTGATATTCACATAGTCTATAACGCTAGGCATTTACCTGAATTCACTGTACTATTAAGTAAAAGCAATAAGCTTCTAAGGTATACGTTTGAATCCCACCCTAAGGAACATTCTTCACCCCATCGGCTTTCTTAGCCTTAGCTCCAAGCTCAATAAGTAACAGAGATACCAGAAGCTTACCGCTACACATCATACCTATGTGAGTTTTGTACACTAAGAGTATCTTACTCCATTATCATCTCTATGATTACTTGTGTGAGTATTATGAAAAATATGGGTAGTATATTTTATTATCAAATATTTGTGAAATCACTAATCTCCTTCATGCTTGCCCAAGTGAGTGATGACAGAAGAAGACTTTTTCTCCTTGGAGCCAATAAAGTCATTGTTTTTTAGGCAAAAATATCTCAGAGTTCTTCTGTTATCTTGGACGTAGCAAATTTTAATAATTCCATGGGAATTTGACAACACCCCCAAATGCAGTATTTGCACACTGCAAATCTAAAAGCCTTTCCATTTCAGCTTCATTTTACCAGTTGAAAGATTTGGAGATTAGGTAAAATAGGGTATATATGCTTCCCAGTAATACACTATAATGGTTATAATGATTATATGGTTCGTGCTCACATGCCACAACATCCTCTTTCTAAAATTTAAGCCACAGAAGATTTTCAGTTTGCAAAGAATTCCCCAGGTGTTAAGAAGCTATGAGGACTCTATGTAAAGTATTATGTGCAGCTTGCCTTTGAACACATGAAAAAGAGCTAGTTTTTGGAAGTTCATTCCCTCTTGAATGCATGGTATACCTCAGTTCCGTTATCACTGGATACAGAAATCAAATCATTTTGTGATAAGCAGTAAATGTAAACCAACATGACCAGATTCTTCCATGAACAGTACAGACTACTGGCATACACAGTTCTGTGCTCAAAGCAAAAAGAATATCCTGTCTGCTTTGTTGTGGTAACCAGGAGACTGTGCTCTCCATTAAAATATGTTTGTTGATCCTTGAACTCTATGATAGGCATGTTAGTTCCATCTCTTGTTATTTTGCATAATTATTTTTCTTAGAATAATCATTCACACTGATCATTATCTTATAGCAGATTGATTTCCTAGTGTGGGGGGTTATATATGGCTTAAAAGTCCACAATGAAAACTCTCATTTACTTAAAGGAGAGCACCATTTCCATTCACGTAACTCAGGCCATGAGAGCAGAGATATGGCAACAGTAACCAATGTTCCAGATCATGAACTGCAAAATTCAACTCTTCAAAGTCTGTTGACTCAGTATTGGTGGCAACACAATATGAATTTCTCTGATTCCAAACAATCCATTTGTTGTCACTCTCAGAAACAGGCCCTATTGATATTTGCTATTGCTTGTCCAAGAGTGGAATGCTATTGCTGCATGTCCAAGTGACATGACATCACTGGAAAAACATTATAGAGACTGCACTTCTTGCTGTTCCACATTTGAGGTTGGATCTGGAAGCTAACAGGAGGATGCTCTGTTTATTGCTGTAATTGCAGTCACATTTAGTAGGCCTACTGAATACCCATCCTTCTACAATCACAGTTGCGAGCACTCCAGTAAGGAAAGCTCATATTAATATATAGAAAATCTTTATTCTGTTTTCCTTCTACTGCCATAAATAATTGAGGTCAGGATTTTGCATTAATCACCTTTAGAAAAAATCTGTATAACTGCAGTAAAACCTGTGCCATTACCTCACATATGCCAAGCATTTATTGCTTGTTGGTGCCATGTGCCTCACACCATTAATATCTTTTTAAAACAAAGTATTTTATTTAATTGTTGGAACAATCTTTTAGATAAAAAGGACTGAAAATAAAGCGAGTCTACTGCATACTAAGGGTTGTCTAATCTTAGGGCTAGTAGATACAAAATTCAGCATTCTTTCTTCTTCATCTCCTGCTGGACCAACTTCTGTTTTACTAGAGATGCCTGTGTTGGTTGCAAATCACTAAGTCTGACATGTTGCTCGAAAAAACTGATCTGTTGGTCTCCAGAAAGAATAAATTAAAGCAAGTTCTAACTCTGTCATTACATCTTAAGGACTTTGGAAAGGACATTCTCCTTTTTTCCGTATGCTGGTGGACTTTGATATCCAATCAGACCTATAAGATGAGCTATTTATTCACTTGTAGTTATTTCTCAGCAGCAGTTATAGATCTAGAAGGTTTTCCAGCAAGATAAACCCTTCATTTGTTGCCCATTTGAACCAAATTGTTATTTGTATCAGAATTACAGGCTGTACTGTTTTTTTTCATTCAGCTTCGGTTCCTAAGAATTAGGCTTGTTCTTGTGCTACTTCATCAACTTTCCTTCTTTGTGAAATTTAAAACATACAGCCTTAGCTCTTGGGTTGACTGCTCGTCTTTGAGATGGTTGATCTGGAGGACCCAGCTGGAACAAACTTTCCAGTGTGGTGCTCTTCTGTGAGGCTTCTGTTATCTTATAACACATATAACAGGACCTGGTACTTTCTGCTAAGAGAAATTACATTGGTACTTACGCACATTTTGTGCTCTCGAACCTTAGAAAAGAGGATGCAGTAAAAGAGCTTCCTGTCAAAAGAGCCCTATGGTTGTTGATCTCCATCTACAAGGGAGATATTGATTGTCACTGCTCCTTAAGCATAGCAAGTCACATTTTCAAAGACTGCAATTCTCCTGTTGTTCCAGCTTTGCCTAACACAGGTTGCTTCTTTTCTTCCTCTGTTAATTTCCTTGTCCCCTCACGCTCTGTTTTCTCTTTACAAATCACTTGTCCTCCACCATGGCTTCTCTTTTACCATTCCCTACTTTCTGCTCTTAGACCCTTTATTCCTACTGATTTCTTTCAGCCTATCATCCATTCCACATCATCCAGTTTCTGCTCTGCCCTGGTACTCCTCCTGCCTACTGCTCCATACTCTTCTGCCCATTCCTACTCCTTTCAAGTGATTCAAGTCTTGCCAGTGCTTCAAACTCCAATGTCCAGCCCGCATTTTCAAACTTCTATCTTTACCCTTGTTCTGGTTCAAGAGCCCCCATTAGTACTTCCACTATAGGTCCACACTTCCATTTGACAGTCTTACAAATGACTTCTTCAGCTTTTATTTCTGATCCAGTGCTTCCCAAAGTTTTCATAGGCAGTATTGCTCTGGATTGATTTCAGCACTCACAGTCCCCAAAGTTTCACATCTGCCTCTGAATTTCCTTCAGGGTGCAAACTGCTTCTAGAAATCTTTGCAGTCTTGCAACTTGGATGAAATCCTTGGAATACCTACTTTGCATTGTCTTGACATACACGGTCTCTAGCAAAAACACTCTCCAAGGCTGCATCTACAATGTGTCCTGGTGTGTACTGGGCTGAAATCTGGCTGGAGAACACTGTGGTTTCTTTCCTTCCCAGAAAAAAAGCAAAAAAAGAGCCACTGCTGTCTTGAGTCTCAAGCTGGTATAGGGTCAGGGTGTGGCCAGAGCACACACTCGAATCTGAAGTACTATTGGTTTCCTAGCTTAGTGTGGAAATTCAATAAATGTGATAATTATTCTGGTATTAGCAGAAACAAACAAACAAAAAAACAACCAACAAATTACCTTTCAATTATCCATTACTGGTAGTGGGTCAGTCTTAATTTCTTCACATTTGTGGGGACACCAAGTCCCTGGGAAGGAAGAGAACACTATCAAGTGGAACTGGGATCACCATGGATTGCAACTCACCTGTCTTTCTGCTAGAAAAACGCATATATCATCTCACCTTCAGTTTCTCAAGCTGCTACACTTCTGTTTTCCCAGCTTTAAGTTTAACAGAGTATCATATGCAACATTTTCTTTCTTGTGATTGCCATCAAGTGAATTTCCATCCTTCTGGTTTGGCTTAGGGAAGGATCATGTGACAGATAGGTGACTGCCAGTATTCAGAAAGGTCACACAATGAGCTGCACAAGTTGCTAGAAGAAGGATGGTAAAACATCACGCACAGGCTACTTTCTAGAAATACAACCATCTTTAAGTGTCTTAGCCTGTACTCCAAAAATCATGATACCAGAAATGCTAATTCAGTAAATAGTAAATACTGTTTATTTTCTTAGTTTATTTTTAGGTATTTACAGAGGAACTATTAGATCACATGATGATGTCAACCCCATCTACAAACTGAATCATTAATGTACATTTCTTTCCCCTAAATACCTTAAATGGTATTCACAACATGGGATTTGGATGGCATGTATGTGAATGTTTATGTGCATACTCTAAGAAGAATAATCATAATTTGGCTATACCTATTCAGCAAGTCAAAAAAATACTCACAGGGAGACCAAATTTAGCTACTCCAAAACATGTCATTAGGCATACTGCCAAAATCATATTAAATGCCATGCTTACATATAGAAAACAAGCATTTAGAATTCTCTGTCTTTGGAATAGACATGGAAGCCTGGTATTAAATAAAATGGCAACAGAAACAATGTTTAAAGAGCATATTTAAATAATGTTTAATCTATTTTTACTCAATAAATTGCTATTGACAAAATAATGGGTTTAGAACACATCACGAGCTGCCAGAATCTGATTAGGGCAAGAATCGAAGGAGACACAACTAATGGAAAGAACCTGTATTAATTTCCCATGTCCTTTAATCAAAGAGCAATCCATTTGAAACTACTTACCCAACAGAACAGCTTTGTTCCAGCTCCAAAGCTGGGTTTCAGTTTTGATGTTCAGCATATATATCTTCCAATGATATCCTTTCCAAATGTGGAACCATTTCTGTGAGGGGCTATGACATACATAGGCAGATCAGATGGACTGGAATTTAACACGTTTTTACAAATCCTGTGATTCTCTTTTAGATTTTTAAAGAAAAAGAGATTTTTCAAGCATAAACAAAATAACTATGCATGAATTGCTTAGAAGTGCATCTTCAAAACAGAGTATGGTGTACTCTTCCCAAAACCCCACCATCATCTGTAGAAATGATCAGCACATGTTCGGTGCCCTAAAGAGTGTTTTAAATAGTAACAAATTATGTCGTTCTTTACATGTCTTCTGCAGAACTCAGCGAATTTGAGGCTACAATGGAATAATCTAATTATTTGGCAACTATCTGCATAAAAATATTTCAATAACATTAGGAAATGACTTTCAAAAAAGCACTGAATGACTTCAGTTACGGTTTATTCTTTGTTTCTAACCCATATATTTCCTCAGTTAAGAGTTCGTGAGGGATATTGGAATTTTCTCATCCTTTCACTTTTATTTTGTGCAAAACTATTCTAGAAGAGTTTAAATATATGCTATTGCTAATTATTACAATAAGGTCAATACTGTTTTCCATAATTAGTTTCTAATGAACATATGTTCATTAATGAAAAGTGCATGCTATGTGCAATGCCATTTGAGCTGAATGGGCATGAGAGATGTTAAACATAGAATAATACTATGTGCCGCACACAGGCACCATCCTGCGAACACATGTGATTTCAGTGTTACCATTTTCAGTAAATTGAAGCTCTCAGGATAGCATGGTAAAAGTCTAAGTCACACCTAAGTTACAAGCATGGACATAGATTTGATTCATAAATATTTCAATGTATGTTCTTATGTAAGTACTTCAGTGAATGGAAGCCAATTCTTCCTGCCAGAGAAGGGCACTTCTATCCTGTGTCCAGTGCAAGGCTGCCCCAGTTGCTGGGATGCACACAGTATATACCCATCATAAATAGTGTATACTCATAATAGCAAAGAAAAGGTTTATTTGGTTTGGTATAAGCCACATTTTGGTTATTCTGACTTTGTAGGTAAGCATTTTTTTTGTCATGTATTTATTTCTGTTGATAATTAATCCTATTATATATTCCTGGTTATCATTATTCCTGTTTTAATAACTTGGGCCACAGTTGTCTCTGTAACTGTAGAAGGAAGCATATGTAAATTCAAGGGAAAGTCTGGACTTGAAAATTACTGGGATAAATAAGAGGCTGAGGGCTATTTTAAAAGAGACGTAACAACATGCCAAACTACTAAAAATGTTTAATTCACTTTGCCAATCCTCGCCTTCAGAATATGGCCATCTTACAGATATCACGTGGTCTGAATAAAACATTTCTGGTAAGTATATTGACTGCATTCAATGTTGGTTTACACTTTGCTTGAAACTTTCTGTCTCTCTGTCTCTCCCTCTTTCTCTCATCTATTTATCTGTCCATATCTACATCTATCTATACTTATACCTATCTATGTATCTAAATGTTTTCAAGTGTCATATATACAACAGATTGCAATCCCCCTCCCTCCCTGTCACCCGTTAGTTAGGCCTCGCGTAGCTCTATTCAGTTTAATGTTGCTTTGCAGCCCTCCTTCTAGGTGAAGGAAGCCCACCTTGTCCGACCCCATAAACAAACAAAAAAACACCCACGGGCCTTCCGTTCATAGCATTTTCTAAACAATGGAAAGGGATAGAAAATATCTCCTATTGTGAGCGCAGGGGGTGATGGAGGGCAGGTGGCACAGGTGAAACTACTTTCCATTTGCAGACCAGCTGCAGCGGGCTGAGGCCCAGCGCCGTAGCAGAGCGCAGGAGTGTGAATGGCCGCACACCCCCCGCCGGGTCCCGTGTGACATCCCGAGGCGAGCGGCTCGGCTCCGCGCTCGGACGGCAGGCAGCGACCCGTCACGCCTTTTAGCGAAAGGACGGGGGAAAAGACGGCGAGAAGACAAAAAAAAGGGAAAAAAAGGTTTAGCGCGTTATTTTCCAAAAGCCCAAAAATAGCAGCGCGCTGCCGCGCAAGCCTCCTTATTATTCCTCCGGCGTCGGCATGCAACCGGGGATGCCGCACCTCGCAGGGCGCCGTGCGCTCCGCCGCCGCCGACTTCAGCCGCCGCCGCTCGCTCTTCCACCCTCGCCCGCGCTGCCACCGCCGCGAGTGCGGCTCCGGCGCAGCGGCAGCGCGGGCGAGGGAGGAAGAACGAGCGGCGGCGGCGGCGGCGGCAGTTTCCCCTTTCCCCAGCCCTGGCTCGGCGGGCGCATGCTCACTTGTGCCCGCAGCCCTGGACCATATTTGTCAGGACCTACTCGAGAGCCGGAGAAAAAGAGAGAGAGAGAATTTGGGGGGGTAAGGAGCGGCGGGTCGCGAGCCGGAGCCGCCGGCCGCGGCCGGGGAACGGCGTCGGCGGCCGAAGGCCGGCGGCGGGGTCGGGTTCGGCCGTAGGTGAGGATGAAAGTTGGAGAGCGAGAGAAAGGCAGAGGCGCACCTCCTCGCCCTCCCTTACGAAACGCCGCCGGGGAAGGGAGGGGGCTTCTCCCCCCCACCCGCGCGGCGGGGATGGAAGTTCGCGCCGGGGAAAGTGGGCAAGTGACTCGCAAGTGGCGGGGGAGCGGCCGGGGCAGGGGGTGCCTCCCAGCGCCCCAAGTGTGTGAGTGAGAAAGAGGAACAAAAGAAAGAGAGAGAGAGGTGCCTGCTATTTCTTTTTCTCTCCCCAAACACATGACGGGAGTACGCGCATCGAGCCGTGCCGCGTATCTCGGCGCAGCCACGGGCACGCACGTATGTGCATGTGCATAGAGCTCCGTATGGGGGAGGGAGCCGCCGAAACGCGCCGGGGGGGCCTTTTTTAGGGGGGGAAGGGGCTCCGCGAGGAGGGGGAAGGGAAGGGGAGAGACATTTTGCGGACTTGCCCCACCGCCGAGCCGCCGCTCGGCTCCATTTAACGCCGCTCGCGGGGCACCGCGGGGACAAACGCGATGGGGCCGGGGGGGGGGAGGGCGCGCGGGGCTGCGCGTCGGAGGGCGGGCGGCGGGGGGGGATCCTGCGCCGCGCTCCCCCCCCGGCCCCGGCTCTTTGTTCGCGCACGCCGAAGGACGGGGCGAGGTGCGGGCGCGGGGGGGCGAGGCGCGGCCGGGGATGGGGGTGGGGGGGCGGTGCGAGAGCCCCGTTTTTTCGGTCGGAAGCGGCAGGCGGCGGCCGGGATGGACCGGTTGAATGTGCCGCGGGTTCCCGTGCGCGAAGGCCGCGCTCAGCGCGCAGCGGAGAGTTTGGCGTGCCCGTCGCTCCCGCACTTTGTGTGCCTGTGCGCGAGAGATATTTAAAATATAATCATCTCCCAATTTCCGCCATTTTGGGGAAAGTTTGCACACACACACACACACACACACACACACGCACATACCGAAAAAAAAAAAAAAAAAGCTTCTTGCGATTTTTTTTTTTTTTTTTTTTAAGAGGAGGAAAAAAAAAGTCTTCGGCTCCAGCGTTCCGCTCCCGCCGCTGCCGTGCGGTGCGCGCTCCCGGGGCCGCTGCGGCAGGCGGGGGGCGAGCGCGGGGCGGCCCCTGCCCGCTGCGGGCCGGCGGCTGGCACCCGCGGGCGGCGCCGGGGGTCCCGCGGGACGGCCCCGCGCTGCCCGCGCACGTGTGTGCGCCCGGACGGGAGGGACGGGCGGGCGGCGAGCGGCTTCGCCCCGAGTTGCGCGCTCTCGGCCCGAGCGCCGCCGGGGGTGCGGCCCCGTCTCCCCCCGCCGCTCCGTCTCCGCAGCCGGTGCATTAACAACAGGATATAGGCACACTTGTTCTCGCTAACGTGCGTGTGAGGCGGCGTTTTCGCGACTGGGGGGAGGGATTTTTTTATTATTATTATTGCGATTATTATTTTGGGTGGGAGCGGCCGCCCGGAGCGCGAGGCCGGGGGGAACCGGGGTGGGGGCCGGGAGCCGCCCCCATTTTGTGGCCGCTTCGTCGGAGCGGCCGCACGCGAGAGCGTGAGAGAAAAAGTTGGAGCGCGGGGCCGGGCTGCTGCGGGCGGGGGGCGACGCGGCGCTGCCCTCCGCGGGCAGGGGCACCTCTCCGTCGGGCGATCTGCGCGTCCAGATTGGCTGCGAGCGGCCGAGGAGCGAATCCCGCAGCCCCCTCGGGAAAGAGAGCGCGCCCCCTCCTCCTCCTCTTCCTCCTCCTCGCTGGGGGAGGGGAGGAGGGAGGAGAAGGTAAAATTTTCCCCTTCCACTCGGAGCCGGCCGCCCTTTCCCGGATCCCCGTCTCGGGGGGAGGGGGGGGCGGGAGTGAGGGGGGGTGGGGAAGGACCCGGTAAACAAGCGGAGTCCCTCTCCGGTTGTGCAACTTCCTCAGGAACCCTCGGCACCCAGTTCCTCTCCCACCCTCGCTCGCACCGCGCTCGCCCCCGCTCCGACCGGGGGTCCGTCTCTTGCCGCGCGCTCCCGTCGCTCCGGGCCGGGGGGAAGGAGGGGGGAGAGAGAAAACGGCGGGGAGCGGCGGCAGAAGCGCGCTCCCTCCGCTCCAGCGCTGCCGGCTCGCGACCGTCGGAGCGGGCGGCCGCTTTGTCTCGTCGCTCCTGCCCGAGCCCCGGCGAAACGCGGACCCGAGCACTCCGGGTTTTTCTCCGCCAGAAAGTTTCGAGTGCGGCAAAACACGCCGCAAAACTGGCCAAGGAGGGACCTCTGGCGGTAGGCCGCGGGCAGCCGGCGGCCGCGCCCGGCGGGCCCCGCGTCGCTGCGCTCCGGCGGCGCGGCTCCAGGCCGAGCGCGGCGGGGTGCGGGGCTCGGAGCGGCCCGGGCCGGCCCCACGCACCGCCGTCGGCCGCCCCGTTGTTCGCGGCGCTCGGAGGCGCTGAGTAACGCTTCCTGGAAACGCGGCCCCGCGGGATGCGTTGGGGAAGGCCGTGACGCGCGGATCCGTGCGGTGACCCGCGGGCAGCGGGACGGGCTGCGCGATCCGTGAGCTGACACGGAGCGAGAGCCGCCTTCTCATTGTTCCGTTCGTTTCCGAGAGGCGCCGGGCTGAGCGCTCGGCTTTTTTTGTTCCTGCCCGCGAGCCAACGCTCCGCAGCGAGCGCTAACAATCAGGTGGAAAGTGTAAATACAACTCGAGACGCGAACGCTCGACTTCACGCCGCTTTCGGAACGGCTCGCGTTGAGAATCAGAGCAGAACGTTCCTGCTGCGGCGTGAAGCCCCTTCGGGAAAGCGGTTCCTGCCCACAGAAGTTCAGCTGTTCCCGGCAGCTCCGGTGAACATCCGCACGAGCGGTGCCGGTGCCGGTGCCGGTGCGGTGCCGCCCGGGCCGCCCTCGCCGCGGGACCCCGCCGCTCCGCCGGTCCCAATGGACGCAGCGCGCCGGTGACGGCGGCTGCCGCAGCGCTCTCATTGGAGGGCGTTTGTTGTCAGCCGGGCAACTGTAGCGAACTTTGGGTTTGTTTGTTGCAGTGTATGGTTCTTATTAATTTCTTGAGTTTTTTCTCCGCTGTTGCTTTCAGTAGTACTGTTTTTTTGTTTTTTTTTTTCTCTAGAAAATGGTGGCGCAGTGAGCCCTTTCCCTCTGGCTGGTTCAGTGTTTTCGGGCATCACTCGGGCTGGCGTTTATGGGTTATTCCCGTTACCCTTCATCTTTTTAATACCGCTGACAGGTAGGATTATGGAATGTAAGCAGTGGGTGTGAGGAACCAGGGATTACATGGATGGGATTTACTGAAGACAGTAATAGTGTGCGTGTAGCCACAGCTTTTTATTGCTTCAGTAGTAGTGCTACTCATCACAATGGGAAATTGGAGCTCTTTGTGGACTGGAGATAAGGAGAAACGAAGCGACCAGTAGTTAGGAGCTAGAAAAAAAGGTGAAATAGTGGTTTAAGGATTGCAGACCCCATAGAGGCTGATAAAAACAGGCAGAATACAGGAGAAGGGCATGAGCCGGGTGCGAGTGTGCAGAGGGGCTCACTGGGAGCTAACGTCACTTCAGACAGTTTGGCATACATCAGGTGATGCGCAGTGTGAGGGTTTGGTGCATCACAGTTCTTCCTGAGATGTCTGCACTGCAAATGGAAGGAGATCACAGTATCACATTATCATAGTCTCATGCGGGTTGGAAGGGACCTTAGAGATCATCGAGTCCAACCCCCAGAATTCAAGCCTCTGTGTAGCAGAGCGGCACTTCTACCACTTGCGCCACAGGGGGATTTGAACCTCCGGTGTTGCAAATGGGATGAGATGGGAGTTTTCTGTCACTCTGTGCCTGATTCAAGGAAACAGAAGAGGTTAACGAACGGGATTTGGGAGTTGTACTCCCAACGCCGCCATGCAACACTGGGGCCCAGAGTTCGAATCCCCCTGTGGTGCAAGTGGTAGAAGTGCCGCTCTGCTACACAGAGGCTCGAATCCCGGGGGCTGGACTCGATGATCTCTAAGGTCCCTTCCAACCCGCACGAAACTATGAAACTATGAAACTTAGTATGTGAGCATCATAAGACCCCATTCAGGACTGCACAGAGAGGGATGGAAACAAACAAGTCATGGAGGTGTTGTAGAGGAGATCTTTCCTCAGAGCTCCTCAGGTACAAATTCTCTATAAACAAGTTGGAAGTTGTTAGTGGTGAATTTTAGTAGCTGATAGAATAGCGTCAGTATTGGGTATTGTAGTGCTTTGTGGATGTTTGAAAATGACAAAGTAGTCAAAAGCTGTGTGTAACTGTGTTACCCAGTGGTACGCTGTTACAAGTGGAACTTGTGTTAGCTGCTGGCAGAGAGCAGATTCAGTTGTAGATACCGAAACCCATTCTCAGTACCTGATGCAGGCTCACTCCTATCAGAGAACACAGTCTGCAGTTTGTAATGCCTGTGGCCAGGTTCCTTCTGTGAGGAAACAGATTTAAGCCTATCTGCTAGGAAGCAAGACTGAACATACACTGTGTCCCTGGAGAGTGCAGCAGGCAGAGAAGTAGCAAGAGATAAAACAAGAGGAAATAATAGTAAGGGGACAACACTGACAGGAAATCTGGTCCAATTCCTCTTACGAGTGCTAAGGAGGGCAAAGAATTTTAAGCTTAGGTCCCTCTGTGAATATAATTCCTACCTACATATAGTTCATCTTTAAAGTAACTTATATGTAATAAATTTCATGAGCAACAGGCAAAGTAGTGTGACTGACTTGGACAGTCCTTCAACACACAGAAGAATAGTGGAACTGGTAAATTAGTTTTTGAGGGATGAAAAATGAGATTTTGAAGGAAGTGTGTAATCTGCAGATACTTCTTTTAAGGCAACATTAGAAGAATTAGAACATTAAAAGAATTAAAACATTAAACAGATACTTTAAGGCTGCATATTAAAATGTAGTGGATACCCTCAAAATGTTTTATCGTTTCCTGCACTGTTCCTGTTGTGGTTGTTGTTGAAGTACATAATCAAGAAGTGCAAGAGGTGGAAGGATGAGAAAGAGACAAGTGAGAAGAAAAGTGGGCTCACCCTGGTGGGTTTACAGTGAATAGGAAGTAATTCTGGTTTCTCTGTGCTGCAGTTATGAGTGACTTTCCTTTGCTATATTTGTTGTTTTAAAGCTAGATTATACCCAGGTTTGTCTAAAATAAAAGGGAAGATGTGCCATGTGGGGTAGTTCTCTCTTGTTTAGCCTGAGCAGTATGATGATTCAGCCCTGGTAATTTTCCCACACTTATGTGGTAAAGCAGATAAAGACAAATGTATCAGAGCTGCACCAGCTTCTAGGCAGTAGGGCATGAGTGTCTTTTATCTACTTTGGTCATCTCCAGAGAGGAGGCTGTTCTGATACATGTTGCCTCCTGCTGATCAGCTTGATTTCCCCTATGTATATCCCCTCCAGCCTGTGGATTCTGTGCCAAAAGTCTCCTCATTGAAGGTGACCAAAATAGTCTGTGGTATTTGGCTAAAAAGACTTGGGCCTTTGTTTCTGCATGTCTGTCAGGACTGGCGATTCCAGCTCTATGCATGCCTGTAAGGCACATGGGACATTGCTAGGGGCTGTAAGGATATCACCTCCTTTGATGTCTCTCTTTGTCTCTTGGACCTCACCCTCATCACCTGCTGCTTCATACAATCATGGAATCATAGAATTGCTTGAGTTTGAAGAGATATTAAAGACCATCCAATTCCAATCCCCTGCCGTGGGTGGCATTGCCACCCACTGGAGGTGCTCAAGGCCAGGTTGGATGGGGTATCCACAGCTTCTCTGGGCAGCCTGTTCCAGTGCCTGATCACCCACTAAGTAAAGAATTTCTTCCTCATGTTTAACCTAAACTTCCCCTCTTTTATTTTAAAGCCATTCCCCCTTGTCCTGTCATTACCAGACTGTGAAAAAAAGTTTGTCCTCCTCATGTTTATAAGCTCCCTTCAAGTACTGGGAGGCTGCAATGAGGTCTCCCCAGAGTGCTCCAACCCTCTGATCACCTCTTTGACCCTCCTCTGGACCTGCTTGCCCTGCTTGCCACCCCTCTTGATGCAGCCCAGGATACCATCAGCCTTCCAGGCTGCAGCAGCACACTACTGACTTACGTCCAGTTTTTTGTCCATCAGGGCCCCCAAGTCCGCAGGGCTACTCTCAATACATCCTTCTTTCAGTCTGTACGCATATCTAGGATTTCCTCAACCCAAGTGCAACACCTTGCTCTTGGCCTTGTTCATCCTCACTGATTTCATGTGGGCGCACTTTTCAAGCCTGTTCAAGAACTCTGGATGGTGTCCCTCCCTTCTGTTCTTTTAGCTGCACCACTCAGCTTGGTATCATCAGCAAATGTGCTGAGGGTATACTCTATCTTACTGACAATGTCATTGATGGATCTCTGAGGGACACCACTAATGACCTGCCTCCACCACAGAGCCAATGACCACAACTGTCTGTGGTTATCCAACCAGTTCTTTATCCACTGAATGGTTCAGCCTTCAGATCCATAATTCTGCAGTTTAGAGACAAGGGCATGGTGTAGAACCATGCCAAAGGCCTTGTGCAAATTTGAGTATCAGAGATATCAGTTGCCCTTCCTTTGCCCACTGATACCTTCGCTCATTCATAGAAGGCCATCAAATTAATCAGACGTGATATGGCCTTAGAGAAGCCATGCTGGCTGTTTTGGATCACCTCCACATCTTGTGTGTGCCTTATTTTCTCTTCCAGGAGAGGATCTGTTCCATGACCTTCCCAAGCACAAATGTGAAGCTCACCGGCCTGTAGTTCACCTGGTTTTCCTTTCTCTCTTCCTTAAAAATAGGAGTGGTGTTTCCCTTTTTCCAGACACCAGGGACTTCACCTGACAGCCATGACTGACTATTTTTATTTTATTTATTTATTTATTTATTGTCAGACCTTTTCTGGCTCTTTTTGTCTAATTTTACCTCTCTAGGAGAGAGCTGTTAGCCTGGAGTGGGGGCTGGCATCAGCCTCTTCTCTCCTGGAGCAAAGCTGTTTGACTGTCTTGGCACCGTGCTCTCAGAATTCCTTAAAAGTTAAAATAAAAATACAAAGGAATGAGTAAATAGAGCGGACACACCAATCCAGAAAGGTTCTGCCAGTCTTGTAATGCTGACTGCTGGCTTTGCTGTTGAAGGCTCCTTTCTCTGCTGCCCAGTGACCCATACTGAATTGAGCGTGGTGGTCATAAGTCACATGTGGTACTACCTTGTGTGTTTCATAGGAGGTGTCTTAGACTTTCAACATTTGGGCAGGTGTCGGTTAATTCTTTTAAGGCCCGACTGAAATAAAAAAAATCCTTCTATTATTACTTTCTGACGTACTCAGTACATAACCTGTAATTATTTCAAAAAATACTTGTAAGTTTAATTGGCATATTCTCTCCTATTTCTTTGCTTTAAATCTTTAAATAGAGATTCTTTCACCAGGGGAATCTATCTCATTTTTAATGCTGTTATTCTCATTAAGTATCTGTTCTGTGAGGTACTCATTTGTTGCTGAACCAGTTGGTAAAAACTAAGGTTTTTTTTTCTAAAGGATGTGTTTGATCTAATTTTATATGCATGCTCATTGTAATGTTTTTGAGGTTTGTTTTTTTCATGTGTGTATGTCTACAGTAACGTTAATATTGAAATGTGCAAATACAGCACATTCCTCTATAGATCGTCCAGCTTACAGCTGCTAAGACTAAAATTCAGTTGCATCCCTAGTACTGGATTTTGGAGATTCTGTTGGAAAATGACTGTTTCAAGTTCTTACTATTATGGCCTTACCTTCATGTCAGATGGTACTTGGTGGCAGATACAGGCACAGCCCTGTGGTTGCTTGGCTCCATAAAAATAGAGTATCTCTAAAACTTTCTGGAAGTGTTGTAGCAACAGAAATGAAAGCAAATGAAATTATTATGGAAGGAGTTATACTAATTCCAAGAGCTACATCAGAGCTTTAAAAATGAGAATGAGTAGTGAAGACATTCCATAGTTCTCTTTTTAAAGGATTTCATCCTTTTTTAGTACCTCATTGCTGTAATGTAATTGGTCTTTTCCTCCCTCTTTCTTATCAGCTGTAGATAGATGTAGTCCAAACTTTCATCTGTGCAAACTCAGTGAAGCCGGAAACAGATATTTCATTAAGCGTAATTCCCTTTGTTAAATTCATTTCTATCTGCATTGCCCTGTGACCTTTTCATCCACATCACCCACATTTCTGAAAGCTGAAGAGAACCAATATATGAAAGTACAGGCTGTGCCTGTAATCTTAATTTTAGAAGGAAAACAATATCAAATACCCTATCAAATAATGGAGTGTATCTTTATTGCTGGTTGTTACATGGGGTACTTTGTTAGGTGTAATTAATTAAAAAATTGTCTTCTTGGAAGAAATATGTACCTTTCTGTTACAAAGATTTCACTTGAACTTGGTGTTTCTTTTCACAACTGATTCTGTTACGAAGCGTGTCTGTAACACCAGCGGCGCTATCAAAGATGCCAGGACATGCTGCTGTTTTCACTGCGGCTCCTCGCACAGGTCAGCTGCCACTACAAGGAAGTGCTTTCAAATTGCCTCCCAGGCTTCTTCCCACTTTTCATTATTCCTTCTGCAGGAACCTTTGGAATGTGTTTTTCACAATAAACAAGCCACAGAGTGGTTGAGTGGAGCATCCACTAAATTGGGTTAGAAACTTGAGTTAATACAGAGCACAGCTTTGTCTGTGCCTGAGCAGGCCGGCTGTGGGGAGCAAGTCACACCAGCATGCTTGGAAAAGTGTATTTTATGTTCCATTTTGTGGATTTCTGGGTAGATCAAAATTTCAGCTATTTCTTAGCAGCTTGGGTATTGTGTTTTTGTGAGAATTCTCTTGGTTCTGCCGTTGTGCTGCTGTTGAGTTTGGTGTCAGTGCACGTGAGCCGTTCCCTTGCCTTGCTAAAGGCTGGCTTCATGGTGGGCTTGGGCTCTTGAACTTACCATACTCTGTGCTCAGGTCAAGTTCACTTTGTCTGGTGGGAGCTGTTCTGAGGTTGGGTGGTGAGTTTGCCAGGGAGAGTTTTTAAAAGCCAAGAACTTTTAAAGGTTTTTCTCCTCAGCTTTCAGTCTGAAGCTTCTGAAAGATCCACATTTACTTGTGCATGGTTTGTATCTTTTTCTGTTGCCTGTGAGTAAATGGGTGTCACTCAGTTTTTGTGGACTTCGCAAATTTTCAGAGCATTAATAGATAATTGTGGAAACTAAATTTTGAGGGTAGGACCTACATTAAATATTAAGATTTTGAATAATAAGGTCAAAGAAACCTATCTACCTTTTTGAATTTCAAATACTGATACTTACAAGGGAAGTTTGTAGTCAGTCTGCAGATAGAAAATGAGGCTTAGAAGGTGTTAAAGAGTTCAAGGAGTGTTAATTTGAAAAGGAATAAGCTTTTGCTAATAGTTCACAAACTGAAGATATGACTCATTTTTCCATAAATTGTTTCAATTGCTAGGCACAACACAGAAGTCCTTCAGAAAGGGATTCAGTGATTCAGATTCTGCATCCAACAAATGCTAAATTAGGTGCCAGGCCACAAAGATCGCTGGGTTGGTAAGAAGCAGAAAGGAGTAAGCTGGTGCTAGTCACAAATGGCTGCTGTCGCCATTTGCAGTTCAGTGCAACTGATGACAACTTTGTGATAGAGAGAAGTGCTGGGCTAAAGCCAGGCACCAGTGGCAAGTGTGACGTGGTGGTGTTGCTTGTGTGGATGAACTTTTGCCATGAGGAAGAATGTCCAAATCTGCTATTTCTAAAGAGAAGTATTTTCTCCTATGCTTTCACTGTACTGAAACAGAGGGATCTGGTAAAATAAGGTCTTGTGAAGCCGGAATATGCTCTCCCGTGCGTGTCTACATGTAAATGAATTTCACTAATACGAGTCAAGTATGTGGTGAAACTGTGGAGATAGGCAAGAAATACCTGGGTCTCCTGAGTCAGATGGTGAAAATGAAAGATAGTTTTTAATTCATTTTGCAATTTTAATTTGAACTTGGATAAAGCTTTCACATCAGCATGTTATGAGATATTAAGGAAAACTTTAATATCTTCTTAACTTAATAAGCTCTTTTTAATAGTTCTTAGTTCTCTTTGATAGTTCTTTCTGTCTCATTCCTCAGAACAGAGTTTTTCTTAGGTATGCTTAATGTATGTTTTCCCCATGTCAATTTGTTTGCAGTTAGAGATTTTGCATTTCTCCCCAATTCAGCCTCATTACCAGCCTCCTGCTGTATAAAGGAGGGATTACTTTTTAATGTTTTCAGAAGATTTTCCCTTGTTGCTTTTACACTAGCTTATATTATCAGCATTGTCATCAGTTGTCCGCATTGTCAGTATGCCAAGAAGTGTTTAATGCTAATCTATGAAGTGCATTTGAAGAAATATCCAGTGAAATGAGCATTTTTAACATTTTTAGTTTAAAATCTTTTTTCTTTTTTTTTCCCTCTTAGTACATGCATCATGAATGAATCTGCCTCCAGCGGAAATGGCCAGGAGTTTGATGTATTTAGTGTTATGGACTGGAAGGATGGCATAGGTACATTGCCAGGGAGTGACCTGAAGGTAAGATTTGCAATTTTTGATAAGCAAAATACAAATTTTAAATGCCAGAGGAATGTATTTCACAAGCTGGTGTGTAGGTATCTGCTTCTATGAATAAAACATGAATCTGCAGCTCTGAGTTAAGAGACTGTAGCCTGTTAGCTTTTAGCTCCGGAGTCTCTTGATTCAGTTTCTGGTGCTGGCAAAGACAACAGTCATCCCCGTAGGAAGGCATAAATTAACACTGCCTCACTATACAGACAGAAGTAATCAAATGCACAAAATGTAAGAAATTTAAAATTCAGTCCATTTAAGGTATTACAGTACTGTCTAACTAAGAATGCCTGTACTGTCACTGATTTTCACAGTCTCGTATTCTTAGTTCTTTTTATTTCTAAAAATATTTTATTTTTTCTGTGTTTTGTCATGTGGCTTTTGCCTAGCAAAATGAGTAAAGTGAGTGCTTCTGAGATTGCTATAGTTTAGCAATTTGAATGGCATTGGAATAGTACTTTTAATTAATTTTTTCACACTGCATGTATTTACCCAAGTAAATTATAGCAGAGTTCTGTGGTTGTTTTTTTGTTGTGGTTGTTTTTGTTTTAATATTTAATGTATTTGTTTGGTTTTCTTTGGGTAGTGATATATTTTACTATGTCCTCCGAAGATTTCCCTGTCAGCATTAGCTAAAAATGCAGCTTTGGCGTTAGAGGCTTCTTGCTCTTTTTTTCCTTTTGATTATAGTGGATATTCTCCTATGATTCCATTTAGACAAACATTGATGACATTTTCTAGATGTCTGTTTTGTGAATCTCACAAAATTTGAGTTTCACAAAGTTATTAACAAGTGTGTTTTTAAAGGCACTTTATATTCCTTGATGCCTAATACAATTTCTTGTGTTGAAAGGGTAAAAATGTGTGAAATTCAGGATCTATATGTTGCAGGTGTTATTGTTTTCTTTATGTTTTTGTTTATTGTTAAAACAGAGAATTGTAGAATAAAATCACAGATGAATTTTCTTTGGAAAAGACCTCTGGACTACCTTGTCTTGACCCCACACTCCAAGCAAGATCAGACTACTCCAGGCCTTTTCCAGGGCAGATTTGACTACTGTCAGGGCTGGAGATTCCACCACCTCTGGACAACTTGTCCAAGTATTTCAGCGCCCTTATGGTGTTTGTTTGATTATATTTTCCTTTTACTAGTACTTAATTGCAGGTTCTTTCAGCTTCTCCTTACCTGTCATCTAATGCGGCCTTTGTTTTGGCGAGCATATGTGGGACTTGCTCCCATATCATAAAATCACAGAATCACTAGGTTTGGAAAAGGCCTACAAAATCATCCAGTCCAACTGTCCACCTATCACCAACAGTTCTCATTAAACCATGTCCCTCAACATGTCTAAACATTCCTTAAATATGTTGATGTTTTTCCAATACTGGACACAGCAGACTGTATCTGCTCTCACCAGAACTGTGTAGAGGTGAATAACCAGATGCTTTGACCTGTGGGCTACACTCTTGCTGAAACAGCCCTGGATGCTTCTGGCTTTCATTGCTGCCACAGTGTGTAGCTGTCTTGTGTTCAGCTTGCCTATGGGACCTTTTTTTGCAGAGCTGCTTTCATGCAGCCAGCCTTGGGCTGAAGTGTTGTACACAGCCATTCCACCCCAGGTGCAGGCCTTTCATTTGCTTCTGCACTACTTCATGAGGTCTCGTTAGTCCATTCTTTCAGCAGGTAGAACTTTTCTGAACAGCAGCCCAGCACTCCAGTGTATCCAATTTGGTGGTTTCCTATTCCTGTCTATACCCATTCAGAAACATTTTCTTGTTGTCTGTGCTAGTTTGTTCTCCAGCTGAGCTTTCAGTTTCCAAATGCCATCATCTCTGTATGAAGATTCTCTATGTCTCCTTTGTGTTACCTTCTGCATATTTCCTCCCTTTGCATTTGAACTAAGTCAGAAGTTCTCAGTTCTTTCCTGCTGGCCTTCATCCACATTTGCCTAACTTCTAGTGCATTGACATGCATCTTTTGATGTGAAAAGGTTGACCCTGGAGATATCTAGGTCTCCTGAGCCTGTTTACCCTTTAGAACTGTCTCTTGTATGATCCTGCCAAGTGAATCTCTGAGCCAGCCAATATCTTCTCTCCTGAAATTCGGTGCTGTTATTGCAGGGTTCATTTTGCTCCTTTCGGACTTCACTGTCTCATGGTCACTGCTTAGAATGCTGGCATCAACCTCCACATCCCTGACGAGTTCTGTATTTTTTTAATAAGTTCAGAATTTTAAAATTCCTTTACTTTTCAGTAAGCAAAGTTGTGTGAAAGGCAAACATAATACTAAAACATTTGCAGAAGGAATACAAAAGGGTGAAAGTCAAGAAAATACAATATCTTATTATTCATCAGTATGTGCTGTGTTCTGCTTTTCCTGTGTTAAAAAAACAAAAACAACAACAAAAAACACCCACAAAACAGAAGCAAAAGTTGGCTCATTAATTAGTAGAGGAATAGGAAAGCTTTGATATGAAGTGAGCAAAAAAAAAAACAACTGGGAGATGTAATTGAGCATAATTTCAAGAAATCATGCAAGATAATGCATTTTGGAGGAAAGTCTGAGCTTCATTTTAAGGTTGTTCTAATGGCAAACTGATTGTTAGACATAAACCAATAATTGGTTTTTGGATAGAAACTCTTTCTTTTGTCCAGGCACTGGAGAAAACACTGTGAGAGGTGAGATGGTAATGTACACAGAATAATGAAAGATTAATCTTCAGAGAGAACAGGGCAGGTAGCTATTTATTTATTTTTTTATATAACATAAGATGAAGGGGATACTCAAAGAAATCAAAGTGGAACCATTCTAAAAGTGAGCGAAGGAAAAATATTTTCTAACAATGCAGAATTACCCTGAGGAGCTGAGTGGACCAGAGAACATCAAGACACAGAAAGGTTAGACATTTATGTAGGTAACAGAACAGCTGGGGGTGTTAGAAAAGTAAGGATTTTAATCTTCTGAGGGAATTGTAACAACTCATTTTTTCAGGATTGCTTCAAATAATGATGGTTAAAAGGGTGACTAATCCCATGAAGCTGTAAATGTGATAATCAAAAAATATGTTATGCTCTTTATGGAATTCACAGAATAGGGTTGATTCAGGTGGTTTACCTGAACTGTATTGATAAAAGACTATTTCAGTACCGTGTTCTGGACCTCAAGAAAGTGGCCTTGTGTAGCAGTTGCTTCTTATAAACTTGCATGTGTCCTCCAGAAATTACAGTAACCACATTCCACTTAAGATATCAAATGATTGCCATTTATTTAGACTGAAATACAATTGAAAAATCCAATGAGAACAGTGTAGTGGCATTGTGTACAAATCCAAATACTGTGCTTTTCTAGATTGGTAAAAGATTGGAGTGCTTGGGTTTTTTATGTAATAAATAATGTACAATAGCTGAACTCTACAGTGAATCATATGTTGCTTACGTCTAGTATATTTTTCTCTTGATAAAATATTGGAAAAAAAATGTTGTAAGTTAAAGATACACCAAATTTTGAAATGCTGCTTTTTAATATAGATCTACTTGAACTCCTTATTTTCAGTCACAGGGCATTTACCTGTCCTTATTGCTTGCATGAGGAAGTTTCATACTTACTTTTCTGTACAGGTATTCTAAGAGATCTCTTTTCCTGTGTGTCATATTAACACCCAACCTCATCAATAGAAATTATCAGGCAAGTGTAGCTGATGTAGTTGTAGTTAGAGCAACCTTTTTTTTAGAACCACTTCAGTTTTGTGAATACAAGATCCTCTATGAATGAAACGAAGTAATAACCATTTTAAGTAATGTCAGTGCTTGAAACATTTATAAATCATTTTGCTCAATATTTTCTAAACTTTGTTCATATTTAACTTTTCTTATGACACAGAAAAACAACCAGATATAGGTAATAATTTCTTTTTTTCTTATTATGAAGTACTGTTTCATGCTAACCGAACTTCATGGAGAAATACTGCACCAGGGGGCAGTCAGCTTCCAGCTTAATGAACACAAGAGAGCTGCATCATACACCAAGCCTCAGTTCTCAACCAGCCCATGGTCTCTTATCCCTTTTAAAATCCATAAAATGCTAAAAATGTTTTCTTCCTGTGATTTTAGGTTGGATATAAGGAAAAACTTTACAGAAAATGTTGTTAAGCACTGGAATAGGCTCCCCAGGGAGACAGTTGAGTCACCATCCCTGGATGTGTTTAAAAACTGTTCATGTGGTGCTCAGGGACATGATTTAGTGCAGGGTTGTTTGTTAGGGTGGGATGGTTGGGTTGTGGTTGGACTCCGTGATCTTTAAGGTCTTTTCCAGCATGAGTGATTCTATGATTTTCTGCAGTGTTAGTTGTTAGATTTTTGTTGGCTGTAATTGGAGGAAACTGTACAAACACGTTCTCTTGACAAGTTTCCTTAAAACTTCTTAGTAAAAATGGGCTTAAGATAGTTAATATTTCTTGAACATTACTTTGAGCATGTGACAGGTAAATAGTGAGTGTTTGTGGAAAATGCTAGAATTCCAAATTATTCAAGAGAAAGTGAATTAAGATTATACAGTATGATGCACCAAGGACCGAGAACAGAAATTTTAGCATTGTATGTTAGGTGTTCTTTCAAGATGTATAAATAAACCAGAAAACTTGAATTCCAGTGATGTTTAAAATAGTTTACAAATCACAGAAAGCCTTCATGTGGCAGATTAAGTATTACACGCTCTTCTGAAAAATGTCAGTGCTTACCAGTTATTCTGCATGGTGTGAATGTGAATGTGAAATACATTTTTTTTCTTGAAGTCTGAGTGCCGAGTGCTGGCAGTAACACCATCACTTCAAGATTTAAATGTACTCATTAAATTGGAAAAGCTGTAATAATTTATAATTACTTCCTACCAGTGACAGAAGTTTATGAAGTACTTTGTAACAAGTTTGTTCTACAGTGCTTATGTTTTGAGAGTGAACTGTTACAAGCTGCATGGACTGAGTTTTGGTCATTGAGACAGTAGTAAATCTGATGGTGAAGAAATTAACCTGTAAATAGATCTGAGCAGCTGATCTCATAGAAAACTGGCTATTACAGCAGAACAGGAATGGCAGAATTCTGGCCAGCTAAGCACCAATACTGGGTATTTTGAGCCGCACAGTGAAGAGTGAGGCCATGATTCTAACTGGTGTGTTTTGCACTGTGCAGACAGTCCAAAGCAGCAGCCTGTACCTTTTCACCTGCCTGTTCTGAGTTCCAGTCACATTCACTTGAGACAATTAATGTTTTGAAAGCAAGTTACACTTTTCTCGTATGGTTACATGGAAAAAAATACTAGTGCAGCACTTTCCTTGTGTAAAGCCAGCTCTGCTTTCCTGCAGCGTCATGGGCTGCACTTTGGGTCAAGGTGGTGAGTTCTTCCACAGGGTGTAGGTTTCTGCAGGATCTGTTAGCTATAGGGTACCACTTGGCCCTGTCAGGAGGACACTGACTGAAAGAGGTACTTGTTCGCCTTCAGAGAAGCTGAGAAGAGGCAGCTCAAGGAGGAGAAAGCAAGTAGTGATAGACTTCCTTAGACCACAAGTCAGTCCAAGAAGATCTAGTGGTCTCTTGCCACATGGAAATGGCTTTCTTCTGTTGCAACCTAATGTAATTAATTAGCTTATGTTGTGTCTCATTGCCATGGATTTTTGAATAACACTATGCCTTGTAAAAAACCTAATTTTTACCTTTGTTAAGAAGAAAGACCAGAAAGGAGATTTCACTATTAAAATCGCTAAAACTCCCAAGTCAAGGAATGACAGAATTAAGTTTCTCTTGGATCTTTAATTGTACGTATAGTCTACTGCACTAAAGAAATTGGATTGAAACATGTATAATTAATCAACAAATAGCGATTCTCTACTGCATCATCTACTGTAGGAGCTGTGAGACTTGTGAATATCCAGGCAGAGGACTTCAGGAACAAAAAGGTGAAGGTTTAGTGAGTGGTGCAGGTGAGTCCCACACAGGAAGGTTCAGTTCTGCGTTCTCTGGTACACAGCCTTCCTGTGTGGTGCTGAACAACTTGCTGAACCCAAAATTTGGCAAGTAGCTTTTCATTTTCTATTTGTCACTTGTTTGGATCTCCTGGGATATATTAGCAGCTGGTATTTAGAAATACTCTGGCTGAAATAATTCAGAGCCAGGAGTGCTCTACAGGTCGAGCTCTGGATCAATAAGTGTGTTGGCAGACAGGAGTATAAAAATACCCAGCAGAGCCTTGACTTCTGACTCTGGCATGGATTTATGTGTTTCCTTAAGAGAGCCTCTTTAGTTGTGATTTCCTCACCAAGTGGAGATAAGGCAGACTGAGTGTGCAGTGGGGAGCAATCACTGGGAAGCCCTCTGGCACTGAGATAGTTCTTGAGTGGTCTGGAGGGAAAAATTGGAAGAGACTGAAGATGTCTAAGAATCAAGTTACTGAAGTTTACTCCAGACAAGGCTGAAGTGTGGGGAAATGTCTGTCTCTCTTACTAGAGGTAAATGTTTGCTGATGGTACCTAGGCTTTCAGTTGGAAGTGATGATGTACCTATATTATCATTGAGAGTGGGGGTGGGAGTTGTAGTTTGATAGTAAGCCCTTCAACTGTTTCCTGCTTGTGCCTGCCTGGGTAAGGGCATTTGGATAAAAATTGTTACTTATTACTATTGGATTACCTTGTTGCACTGTTACTGAAGCACCTTTGAATCAATTTCGGATTGGTTGAAGCGCTTGACTTGTGCCAGCACCGATTCCAGTGGAGGGGGTCTGGATCTGCCGGTTGATAGTGTGGAATTTAATTTCTGATGGTGATGACTTAGGGAACCCTAAATATGAAGGGATTCTTCTTAGCTTGTTTGTTGTTTTTGTTCCGCTTTTGCCATGTTTGACAGAGCTGGAGCATCCAGACTGCATTTGCCTTTACCTTCAAATGAAGAGAATAGCCAGGTGCCAGTACTCATTTCTGTGTCCTTTATATATGAAAGAATTTAAATGGTGTGTCCAGGCAAGCTGCAGAAATCGAGTGCTTGCCAAGGGCTCTGGACTGAGCTGTGATCATGGTTCTCGGGGTGATGAATAGCTAGTAAGAGATAATCGTGTTTCATTTTGTGAGTGGCTAAGAACAGAGGTTTTATTTCAGAAGTTATTTCACACTGCATTGTAACCGATGTTGTTAGAGTACCTAAAGCTTTTGGAGATACACGCTCCTTGTTATTTCAAGTCTCTTTGTTTGTTTGCTTGTTTTTAAAGAAAATAAGCAGTTATTCTACTTTCAAACAATGGAGTGTAACCTCAGTGGTCAAAGAAAGAGGATCTGCCTCCTTTTGTGACTATTATTCAGTTCGTGGTTGAGGCGGCAGTTCTGTGAATGAAAATAGTAGTCATGCATGTAAAGGCTTTATCAAACATATGTAGTGAGAAAAAGGTTGAATAGACAAGTTCTTGGCACTTACTAACTCACTCAGTATTTAAAAATTGTTTGGCAAGTAATGGGATGTAGTTGCACATATAATGTCTATGGGCAGTTCCTTTGCTCTGAAGAGAGGTGGAGCTGTAAGATGCCAGAAAGCCTCAGTTTATATGAGCAGTCCTGCTGAAACCACTGGGGTTGTTTATAGTTAAAATCAAGAATGGTGATAACTGTTTGCTAGGTAGAGATTCATGTATAGCTACTGGGAATGTATGCCTAATGTCCCCTGTGTCCCAGTGCCCTCTTCATGGACTGCTTTTTAACTCCTTCATTTAAGTTTAGTTACTTTGTAGTCTTGATGAGAAAATACTCAATTTATTTTGGATAATACAAATTTTGAGGGTTTCATCTGAGCCAGTTTGCTGTCACACTACTGTGTGGTCAAGGTAAGTTTTATTCCTGAAGTTATAGTCAGAGTGCATTAACAATTATATATATTTCTATGAGATCATTGTCCTAATCTTGCCCAGTAGATGGTACTGTTGGCCATGTTTTGTAATTTATTTTGAAGTTGTTCATTAGGTACATTTTTTTATTTATCTTTTGCATTGACCTGCTCTTACTTTTCATCCTTTTTATTTCTGCCTGCTCTCCTAAATATAATTTTTACCCTGTAGAAAACAGTAGGCTTTATTCTGATTTGATCTCTGTGAGTACTGATGAAGTCTTGTGCACGCCTGAAAAGGCAGAAGTAACAGTTGGTTGAGATAGTCTGATATTTGTTGCTCTGAGTTAGATACAAGCGGCAGCAAGGAACTAATTTAAAAACTGTATTGTGTAAATTTCTATCCCCAGTAGGTTTGCTTTTCTAAGAACTGATTTGCCGTGTGATAGACTGTTCTCATTCTTTGTGAATTTATTTGTATTTCACATTGGTTAATAGATATACTTAGTATTTTTACCAGATGCGGAACAAGGTAACTGAAAGCCCTTTTAACATATAATTCCCCCTAAATAAAACCACAGAGTGCCTCCCAACCTGCATGACAAAACAGAGAACCTTTATCAGAAATAAGAAAGTGCTGAAGCCGTTAGAGATGGAATAGAGGCGGTCTACCTGTGATGTTATGCATAGTCAGATTCTGGTCCCCTTTCACTGAAAAAAAGTGAATTTCTGCAGTTGAGAACAACACACTGTGGACAAGGCTGATAAGTGTCTGGAGAACCATTTTCACAAGAGGAATAGAAGCAGCTTGTGTTTAGCATAGTGAAATGAAACCTAGAGGTGCAGAATCCCTCAAATCAGAGGTATACCCAGAGTGTAAGTCCTGGAAAAAAGAAAAAACAGAGTAATGTTGGTTTAAGAACAAATGAGAATAAACTGACTGAGTAAACTTAAATGGAAAGTCAGAGGAAGTTTTTTCAAGTAAGAGATTTCAGAAAATTGTTTTTTAGAAAACATTTAAGAAATGGGATTTCATTAGAGTTTGCAAAGTGTACACTTCTGCTTTGCAGCTGAGGTGTCTGAAATACTTTGTCTGGTACAGTGGCATGCAGAAAACAAAGCTTTTGTTACAGTACCTCATACTACATTCTAATTCTGTGGACATTTTAATGCATTTTTATTATTATTTTTAATTATTTATAGTTAGCAGTTTTGAATCCTGTAGAAAAAGCTAACACGTAAATAGTCAGAAATGGTTCAGAAAGTATTTATAATGCTTGATCATTATATGTTTACACCTTGGCTTTTGTGAACATATTCTTCTTTTTCTGAATGAAAATTAAAACATTCCTGGGGGTTGAATTGGCACTCAAGTAAGCTGAAGTGCTGGTATATCAGGAAATCATTTCCTGAGGATGTGAAAATGTATCTCAGCATCAAGTGGAAGGAATCTGTAGTGTTTGGATGGAAGTTACTGTTTAATTTCCTTTCAATCCTTTAGCAGTGGAAACTACTAAACAGGGCAGTTAAGTTCTGTGTTGTATACTTAATCACTAACAATTGGACTCATTTTGCCAACACAGTTTATGGTACATGTTAAATGAGAAGAACTGCAGTAAGTTTAAAATGTGTGTTTTGCCTTTGTGGCTCACCCGTAGGAAGCTCTGATAGTGAAGCATTCTACTTAATTGTTACATTTATTTGTATTTATTCTTCTGTATGTTTGCTGAGCAAACCTATTGAGATTTTTTTCCTCTTTTTCTTCTTAACTTTTAAGATTGTTTTCATTGGCTAGAATAGAGAACTGACTGTCTTGTTCAAAGCTTACTTAATGTTTGCAAATAGGCATTTGGCAAAAGTGATTTGAATTTGTACTCAACAACCTTTCTAGATTATTTTAAACACTGAAGTGATAAAAATTAAGCTACTTTATGAGATTATTTTAAAAGTACTTGGTAATTATCTGACTTTGTTTCCATCCATTTTACTTTACTGTTTTCCATCCATGTTTGCTTTGCTGAGGACAGGTTTTAGGAAAATGCCTATAAATACCTTTCTGTCATCCTTCAGCAGTAGACACTGGTAGCTCTTACTCTGTGAGGGCTTTGAGCAACATGTTACTCTGCACAACTATCTATACTGTATTTAAGTAATTAACCTCTGTCATAAGTTTTCCATTGCTGTTCTTCCTTGACTAAAACCAGAGATCGGAGGCATTTTTCTGGTTAGCTATTGAGAGCTCACTGTGCAGAAGTTGTAGTTTGGGAAAGATTGAGCTAAAGCAGTTCTGTCTGCTGTGAGTTCATGGCTGGATGCTTGTGAGGGTTAAGCAGGAGGCCCCTGATATCCATAGAGACAAGGCTGTGAGAAAAGTAGGAGACTTTTCTCCTGCCCACTGAGACAGGAAATGATGGTTGTGCTCAGTTTTAACCCTAAAGCCTAAGCGCAGTTTAGTATACTGGCCTAGCTGCTATGCAATTTCTGCTGTGAGCATCCTGATGTAAAAGAGTATCCAGGAGCAGCCTCTCTGCCTTCATCTATTTATAGGTATTTGAGGTGTGTCAGTCAGCCCCCCAGAGTCCAAAGGGCAGGCTAGTGTCAGAGTGGCACTAGTGGTGGATATGGGCTTAACACAGATCAGGCCATACAGAAAAGCTTTGCATATCAACTGAACTCTTCAGAAATACTTTTAGTGCATCTATGTTTGTTGTGGCCAGGCAGCCACTGAATTGTAGCAGTCTTCCTGCTGAGACAGCTGCTAAAGTACCATGCCTTGTAGAAACTGTACAGGTTTTGCCTCTAGAATCCACCATTTTCTGAGGCAGCAGACAAAGCGCAAATAGCAAAAATTAGCTCAGCAGAAGTAGGAACCAGATGGGGTGTTGAAGTCAGCTGTGAGACACAGGGATCCTCTTCCAAATGGTAACTCTGTTTCTCTTCATTGAAGCAGCATAAATGTCTGTCCACAAACTTGAGTGTGAGCGTGTGGTGTTAGGGTATTTAGTGTCCTTTCAAAGCTGAACTCGTGGTCTTTCAGTCCAGATGGATTTGTTGGCAGCTTGTCCACAATTGCCTTTCTGTTGCAAACGTAGCTGATTTTAAGCAAAAAAACTTGGCTTTCAGTCAGAACCACTTGCAGACCACAGCGGGGCCCAGTATAAGTGGACGTGGTTCATCCTAGACTCTCCTGAGGCATAGAGTGGCGCAGTGCCAGGACTTTCCTGAGGCACAATGCTGGGCAGTTTTTCTCCTTATTTACTCAATGTAAAATTGCCTATTTAGTGATACAGAAATACGCTTAATGCTACTGCTCTGAAGAAGTATTCCAGCAGGCGGGTACAGGGGAGTTTTGGAAGACTCTCCTGGACCTATTTTTTTTTCTGTTGATCTTTTTTGATCACAGCACCTCACTGCTAGAGATCTTTGATAGAGCTCAGATAGTTATACCCCCTTTACTATTTAAAGTAGACTGTCACAGACAAAATACTGTCTTTAGTTCAACCCATACACCCAGCTGGGCCTGGAAACCAAGTAGTGGCTGGAAAGCGGGAGGTTTATTTTCGTCTGGTAGCACAGTAATTATTATGGCATTTGGAAGGCGCTTTTCTGCTGGCAGCAGGATGGTATAACTCACAGCGATGCTGTGTAAGCACAGCATGTGGGATATTGTTGAGCCTTGCTTCTGGCTGACAGTAATATCACATTCAGTGTGTAATTAAACAGTTCATAAACTGCCTTGAGATGTTTGTTTATGGGCACTTTACAGCAGAGAAGTGCAGTGTTTTGCAGGATGCTGGAATTTTTGTGCTCTGCAAAGCATTTGTATTTGATGTGCCTTTTCTTTGACAGAAATACTCAGTGACCAGAGTGCATTATTCTGCTGTCAATGAAAGACATACAATAACGTGATTTCCCTGCCAATTTCTGTTACTGATTTTTGCTTTCTTATTTTAGCTAAATAGCAAACTACGTGTGGATGCATCTGTATCAATACTTTAGTAAACTGTAATTTTAGACTACAAAATGAGTCTGTGTTTTGCTTTTCAGAAACAATGCTTGTTTATGGGTGGATAAGTAGAAACACTTAGAAACTGGGTAATATGATAAGGATAACTGTGCAAATGATGACGTAAGAAAGCACTAGTAAATTTTTGCTGTACTTTGTGCCACTTGTTTTATTTCTACCAGTTTAGAGTGAATGAATTTGGAGCGCTGGAGGTGATTACAGATGAAAATGAGATGGAAAGTGTTAAAAAAGCCATGGCTACCACCACCTGGATGGTTCCAACTGCTCAAGAAGGTCAGCTGAAGTTCTCTGTAGTAGACTGTGTTATATGTAACGTACCAGTTTTTCTATAAGATTGCCCCCCAAATTAAAATGAAAAACTTATTTGCTTAATGCACAGAGTATCTCTCATGATCCTACCTGTTTCTTTGGTTGCTGATAATTATGAAAGAAATGTAGTTTAAGGTAAAAGGAAATAATTCCACTGTTAAATATCTGAAGTTGAATTATGGCCACAGTTTTCTCTTACAGTAATTTAAGTTTAGAATTAGTATTTTTGTGTTTAATTTTAGGAGTAGTCAACTCCTTACTCGAAATTGTTCGGATTTTTTTGTGCTGTCATTTTCATTTAGCTGGTTCTCCAGACTGCTCACAGACCTGACCTCCTACAGTGTTCATTTCTGTCTGTAAACAGCCTTTGTGTAACATTGGTTGCTACTCAACTGCTACCACCAATCTCAATTTATGTCTCTGCACTGTTTCCCAGCTTCTGCAGACTATATCACAACATTAAAATTAGAGTGTAATAACCATTTACGTTTATCAAGAGTGGTGACATTCTAATAGTTTCGTAGTGTCTGTCTACATAACAAGGTGCAAAACAAGCACAATACTTTATTTAAAGTACTGATATAAGAAAACACTTCTAGTGTCCATGGGAGTTTGGTTTACATGGTCCAAAATCCTGAAAATTTTGGTAGGATGATGGAGCAGCATGAAAGAATATCACAGCTGGTTTTGTGGTTACTTACAAATACTTTTTTTTTTCTTTTCCCTTTTTATGTTATATTTTATCAATTATCTTTTTGAATATGCATTCTGTAAGTTGAGAAACAGGATTTGAAATTCCATTTTAATAATCATCAGTAACCTTTCGCAAATCAGAGTAGGCAAAGTTAATTAAAGTATTCTTTTGCTGCTACCCCGTCATCATGTGACTTCTATAAATAACTGAAACACTTAAATCAAAGGGAAGGTAGTTTGGATCTCAGCAAGAAGGTCTGAATCTTCAGAACATGGCTACTTTTGGCCTATAGGTTTCCAAGTCAGTGATTATTTTTATAATATTCAAGATTCAGGTATATGATGAGAGTGACAGTGACATGATAGTGTCTGAGTGACTGAGAGATCACAGCTGCTTACAGAAAAACACATCTGTCCAGTAAGCCTGAAAAATTGCTGCTGAATTTGTGTGTTTTGGGGCACATAAATACATTAAGCAATAATCACAAATATCTCGCACAGTCTTTGATTAATTTATTGCTCCCCAAAGATCTAATACTGCTAAAATTTTCAGTTATGTGAGGAAACGGTTTGTTTGAACTCTGGAGTGTAAATATATAGCGTAAATAATGTACTATTCTAGTGTAGATAGTCTGCAAACAAGAGTTCATTTTATTCAATTTTTAAAGAGTTTGGTGTTCAAACAAAAGAAATAGTGACTTGAAATTTGTATTTTGGAGGTGTAAAGTGAATGGTCTTCTTCAGGAACTGGAGAACTTCAGTGCTGAATAGTTGACTGTGAACAAAAGTAAGAGCATACTCCCCTAGGCTACATGCCTCCTCAGGGGAAGCCATAGCTTAGGATAAATTAATAACTTACTGTTTTAAAATCTATTTGCTACAAGTTAGTTGTTTGTATGTTTGGTTTGGTTTTCACTTTTGGTAGACTTCAGGGTTGTTGAGCAATAGCTGCTGCAGTGAAAGACTGGAATGTAGTTAGTGCTTTATTTCCAGAAGTAAGTTACAAAATATTAAAAGATAACTTTTCTCCGGATGACCCTACATGTCAAAAATGAGGCATGTCAGTGTGACACAAAGTGATGAACTCTGTGCAACAGCAACTCTCTAGATAGTCAGCATAGTTCCTATCACAAAATTCACTCATTCCATGAGTAGCAACTTCAGTGTCAGTGTGCCAGTGATGCCAGGAGAATGAAATCAGTAGATTCTTTCTGGTATTTTAATATGAAAAGTTGTTGGGAATAAATCACATACAGACATAAATTCTCAGTTCTTAATTCTAGCAAAAGTGGCATGACTTCAGTTTTCTGTTTGTTTACCAGGCTTGCTAAAGATCACTGGAAATGTATCACCTCTACCTAAGTAAATTTATTTTTTCATTGTGCAGCCTTTTCAGAAAAGACAGGGATCTCCACAAAGTTGAAGGAAACTGCAAAAATGGATGGACTTGTTTTCTGTGAAAACTGTTACCACTATGGTACTATAGAAGAATTTGTTCCTGAAGGGAAATTTTGCAGCCAAAAATGTGCCCAGCAAGTAAAAAACAAGTAGGTACTATTATAAAGCATAGAAACATAGAACTTGGCATATATGCAGCATGAGATAAAAGTGTTGGGATAAAACATTAATGGTGCAGCAGCCATGTTTTGATGAGTCTCCAGCAGTTTATAATATTCTTTCACTGTTTTTAAACTGAATGAGTTATGAAACATTTGCTTTTTGTCTAATGCTGATGTTGAAGGCGGACTTCTTTACTCAGAGTGCTGTGCTCTGCTGTCAGATGCAAACAGTGATACAGACTATGGGATGTATGAATCAGTGTCAAACTCCTACCCTGTTTCATAATCACTGGAATTAAGATAATCAGTAATTAGATGGTTGGTGTGGTAAGTTAATTGTAATTAAGTTCAAGAGCTGTATTATAGATGACAGTGAGTTAAAACATGAACATACTGTGGTTTCTCTGTTCCTTTTCTTTGAGCTACTGCAGTTCGTCTCATCATAAATGAAGACTTGAGTTAGTGGGTCCATTCTGTGTTGCATTCTGTATTACAGCAATTTTTTACATCTATGTTTTTGTGCATTTCCCCCATTTTTAGTTAACTGCTTTGCCATTTTCTATTCTGATTGCTTGTTTAGCAATTTCAGTCACATATCAACTTTTTCCAATTGGATTTGTCAGTCTTAATAGTTACCATTTCTTTCCTTTCTGTAAACTGCCTTGCAGTCCTAAACATTACACAGTTTGCTTCTTTGCCAGATTTGGTGGTACATGAGAAAAGACTTACTGTTTAAAATGTGCTAAACCTGTTCAGTGCAGGCTGACAGCTGTCCTTTTGCAGTTCTATTGTTTGTCTTTCAGCTTAATTTTTTGACAGATGTAATTTTCAGTAGTTTTTCTAAGAATGTATTTTTCATAATGCCGTAGGACCTACAAGCACTTGACCTTTAGGTTTACTTGCATTTTACTTCTGTTATGAATATGAGAAATGAAATAATATTTTTTTAATCACTGTGTTGCTCCTGTAATAGAGAACCAAAGGAGGAAAAGCCCAACATGGAATGCAACGGAGATGATGAATCCAAAGTCATTCGGAAAAGAAAAACAAAATTACCTCTCAAAGAAGAGTCCAGGGATAATGAAGAGAAGAAAGAGAATCCTGATGAAGCGGTTAGTATGCATCATAAATACATTTCTGCAAACATTTTAATAGGAATTTTGCCCTCTTATGCAATGTCAGTAGCTTCATCGCTCTACAAATAGAAGTGACTTCATTGCTCTGTCAAAGCCACAATAAGTACTTGGTTCACTTACCGTTTTCATTATGCCTCTTCAACACATTCTAATTGTTGACAATGAACTGATAGAAACTGCTTTTTTTCTCTCTTCCTTCCTTTCTTTTTCTTTTTTTTATTTTTAAGAACAGAACAAAAGGAACATAAAGGAAAACTGATGCCAACCCAGACTTGATTGTACTGTAGTATAGAAAAACAAGACAATGTATTTCCCGATACCTGTTACTTTTTTACTCTACACATGAATAAAAAAAAATACAGACTAGTATTTTATAGACAAATACAGACATAGACATATGTAAGGGACATTCTGTTACAGTTATGGAGAGTGTACTTTTGATTTTTGTAGTGTAATTTGCCTTAGAAAAGCATAGCCAACAGTTACCAGGACCTTCTTTGATTTAGGAAGGAGCATATTCAAATTGTCTGATTTTGGTGTTCCGACTTATGGTTAGTGGTGATTACCATAATTTCCATGGATAATTTTTATAAAGATATAAAAACACACTAAAGCAAACAAAGTAGCCGTGTCCAGCTCTGATTATGCTTATAGAGATGAGTAATCTAACCTCCAAGACTTCCTCACCACAAGGAAGTTCATGTGGCTCTTGCTGTCATTGCCCTGACTTGTTCTGGAGACTCTGGATCATGGTGACACTTGCTACTTAAAACTAAATGCTGGAACCTAGGAGAAACATTTTGTCTATGCTTGAGATAGTTTTCAGTTCCAGAAGAAGCAGCACCCACAGTCTTATCAGCTTTGTTATTTTTAGCAGTGGATGGGTTTGGTAGTAGGGGTTGTTGTCCAGTCAATCTCAAGGTGGCTTCCATTTTACGTGTGTTGTCTTATTCTTCAGAGGGCATACCTGCTAAATCTCTTGCTCCTCTGGTTGGCTATGGAGTATTTCATGAAAGAATGAAAATAGAAATGACAAATGGATTGGGATTTGGGTTTGTTTTATGCTGCAGTGTAATGCACTTTGGGGCTCCTTTTTTTTCCCTTTTGGAGTTATTTTTCATCTGAGAACAAGAATTTTCAGTGACTTCCCATAATGTTTGTTTTCCTCCCAGTAGCTGTGGCATTACTGGTAGGAGCACTGTTTGGAGAGAGAAGGGGAGAGCACTTCAGTCAGAGAACTGTGGAGAGATGCAGTACGTGTCAGAAGAGAGTCCGCAGCTGTCCTTGGGAAACATTTGGGGACAGCTCCTTTGCTGCCATGTGTTTCTGCTCTCCCAAATGAGGACCTGTTTTGTTTATTAGTTCAGATGCTTGGGAAGCCGCTACTAATCAAGCAATGAAATAAACAAAAAGGATCAGTACCATTTTATGTTTAGTTGAATAATTTAATTGAATGTATAATCAAATTATACATTTGAACAAAGCAGAAAAAGATGTGAAAAAGGTTTGCCTTCATGTTATTTTGGAAGCGTGAACATATCAAAAGTACAGCTATTTATGTCCAGCTCAATTGGTCCTACTGAAGACTCACTGATCTGTCCCTGGCATAGACAAAGCCGTGCTGGCTGAGAGCCAGGTGCTGGGAGTGTTCTGTCATTTCCACTGTGTTTGCTGTGATTTGTCACTGGTCGCTTGCTTAGTTTTTATTAGACATCTACAGGTTTGTCTGAGATAATGGAGATCTATCTGGAAGCAATTCAAATGAAGCCAAGTTAAACCTTGCATGTCTGTTTTTTAGCTATTAGACTTCTGAACTAATATTTGTATTCTTTCTATTTAGGAGGACAAATCTGAAGGCAGAATTTTAAGAGTCTCACAGAGAGCCAGGAGAAAACGAAAAGGGGAACTAACAGTTTTGAAACAAAGTAAGTTAAATTATGAAACAAAATCTCAAGTATTACGTACTTACGTGATACCTATCTCTTACTGTGAATTGCCAGCATTGTTTCCTCAAATTTTTATCCACTATTAAATACAGTTTTGCCCATCTGCAAAAAGACAGTGTCAGTGTTATCTGTAGTAATTAAGTTTTAAGGACTGATGGACTGAGAGAACCAAGTGGAAACTTTGGGGATATAAAACAAATCTCAGAGACTGACTGCCTCTTACAAAGATACAGTTTATATATGTCTGGCAGTGTGGAGTCATATAGTAAGCGTAAATGTAGCTGATGCACAATTTAGTTTTCTTTTCATCCCTCTAAAGAATACCAGTATTAAGAGGAATCTGACCAATTTTGTTCCCAGATGTTGAAAGGCATGTATTAAGCAGAAGTGAAAGTTTCCTTTTCTTTCCTTGGGGATCAATTTTGTATCTATGGTATGGCTGGAAATAGACACATTTATGAAACTGTTTAGGAATAATTGCTATAATCAGTCCAAAGGGAAATATACTGCATGAAGTGGCATAATAAAGCATTTTTTTAAATGAGCACTGTTTTTTCAAGCTGTTCATATGATAGATACTTTTTGGGAGATTCAGAAAATCAGTACTCACCAGAAAGCTACATCTTGCCCTCCAGGGTGTTTCTTTTGGTATGCTGGGAGCCATTACCAGAAGTTTCCCTTAGCACAGAGCTCCAAGTAGCTCTGCTACACAGTAGGCATATCATACAATGATTGAGGATGCAATGTGTAAAAGTTACAGAAGATTCTCTTCCTGAGATAGAATTGTTCCTGAAATATAAATACCATTTCTGTAGTTGAATTCAGAACTGAGACCGTATCAAGAATGGGGAGTTCAAGCACAAAGCTGGTGCTGACTGGACACTGTTGTCCACTGACAGAATTATTTGTATAGATTTGTCCTGTTAGGGCAAATGTGTGTTCAGAACCAAGCATATAAATGTGTATTATTGTGCCAAGCAACACATCTCTTAAATAACAGAACAGATAACAGCTGGGTTAATCACAAGTAAAATGGTCTTTAAAAGCATTGACCAATTTCTGTGGTTCTGACTTTTGTTATATTCTGGTTGAATTATTTATTTCTTTGGGAGAGTTTGGCATCACTATTGTTATGGTTCACATTTTAAATAAGAAACACTTAGCCAGAGCATTATTTAAGAGGCTTATTTCTCTTGTGAGTAGCCTGCAGTCAGAATCAGACCAGGATCACATTGTGGATGATGAAAAATCCTCCTGCTGACATGAGCTGATGATCTGAATTGCTAAGCTATGTGCATAGAGGAGGCATTTTAGGCAGTGAGCAGCAGAGCAGAGTGGAGGTATATGAAAATAGATGTGTACATGGTCAGTCTCACAGACCATCTGTTTTTTAGGTTTCTGGCTTTTGCTAATGCAGTTAGTGCCTTATTCTTGAGCACTAAAACTTACTACTCACTGCTGTTTCCTTAAGATGAACTATAATCAATAATGCATGTGCAAGTATATGCAAGTGTCCATACTACATAGTTTCTCCTTTATGTTAATGAAAAAATGAGGCTGGGAAAAAAGATCTGGTGAAAGTTCTCATTGTCTGGAAAAATCATTGAATCACTGCCTTTCCACCCAAAAACATCAAACTACATAGTGAGTGCTGTCATAGAATAAAGTGTTTTAACTAAGGTTAAAAAAAGAATATGTATTAACTGCTGTCCAATCAAAAATGCTTTGCTGAACTGGAATTCTCTTTTTCTGAAGAAAATGTTTAAAATACAGACCTAATTTTTATGATTTGATCTGATCTTATTAAGTGTGTTTGCAAATTGTACATCTTAATGCTTTTATAGGAGCAGTAAGATAAAAGAGGCATAAGGCAAGATTATATAAATTGTTCTCATCACATGAATGAGCTTTTTCTTCTTACTAATCAAGAGTGGAACTGATGGAAATGATTCTGTACAAACCTGCATGTTCGTGCTGCCTTAAATCTACACAACTACTGTTTTCTTGAAATAAATCCTGAGAAACACCATGAATGCATTTTAATAAGACATAGATTTGAGATAGATATGTTATAAACATGTTGCTCATTTTATTTTCTTGAGAAATTAACAGAGAAATCTTTTGTTATTCTGTCCTTTATAGCTGTATCCTCTAAAGGGAAGCAAGCGTGGTGTTGGGCATCGTATCTAGAGGAAGAAAAGGCTATTGCAGTACCTACTAAGCTTTTTAAAGAGGTATGATCTTCTGAAGTTGAGATCATCATCAACTAGGAACATCAGGAAATTTCTAGGGAAATCAATTGAAATAAAAATAATATGTTACACTTCTCTAGTGATAAACCTATGTGATTAGGGCAATGCATCAGCAATCATCCAAGTATTCAGAATATGTGTAAAATTAGTTATCTTTCTCTGCTTTTTCAAAGAAGTGTGTGGTTTTAGTTGAATGCTGTCAGCTGAGACCATAGAAAACAGCTGCTTTTCCAAAGTCTGCAAGTTCTGTCTTCCTTTGTAATTTCTAAGGCTAAAAATCTGATATGTATTTTCATTTTTATGTGCCATATCATTTCCTTTAAATATGCTCAGAAAGCTGGTACAAAGGTCGTCGTTCAGCTTGTTGCTTTCATTATATTACCTGTCTTTTTGTAGTTCTTGCTGAAGTTATATCTTTTATTACATCTGATACTAGTTTGCCTTGTTCCCATTTTGCCTGTCATCTGATTAGATGTCACATCATCACCTCTTGCTTGTCCTTTGCCTGCTATGGTTGTCTTTGTCATTTGCCATTTCAGTGGTTTTGCTTGTGCTGTCTCTTGCTCAGATGAGAGCTTTGTATGCAAATCAACAAAGCTTTCATGCTGCTCTCTTCTTTTGTAAAAGCTGGAAAAACATATGAACATTCTCAGCCGCTGTACTTCTGCACTGTATAATTCTAACAGTTATACTTCTTTCTTATAATCCTGTCCTTAACTTGGAGTCTGTTACTTGAATCCAATTTTTTTTCTTTGCTTTGCACTCCAACTATTAAATCCCTCTTGCACAGAGATTGGCATTTTAGTTAACACATGCGAGTGGCTGATCTTTAATGGGTTCTTCTAGAGATTGCTGAGATACAAAATTAATTAAAGAAGTAAAGAATATTGCAGTGTAGAGAATCCAAAAATTTCTAAGTGCAAGAATGCCAGTTACCTGACCATCGTTTGCTGTATCCTCCTGTGCTATACACTGATTGAAAAACTGACCCAAAAAATCCTGGTAATTAATACCTGAATTTCACTGTCTGAAATGTAGATTTAAAATGTGTTGCTTTGCCTGTCTGAAGTGAAATGCTGCTGCTGCAGCACACAGTCATGTACCAGCCTTTCTGGGCACTGTGCATGGTGTTAAAGTCTTGAATGGTATGATGATGTAGCATTTATTTTGTTTCCTCACCTCCTTCCTCATTCAGTGTATCTTCGTTAATATGTTCTTGTAAAGTTTTTAACCCGTGGGTAACTTTAGCTTTTTATTTAGCGTACGATATTCTTAAAACCCGTAGTTGAGAGAATCTTATTTCCGATCAGAAGAGGCCAGGTAATATTACTCCATTTTACAGATAGACAAGCAAATCACGTGAACAGTATTGTTAAAACAAAAACAAACAAACAGAAACATGCTCAGCAACAATTATGAATCCTTTTTTCCTGTTTGGTTTTTGAGAACTACTGTACTCTTTTTCTATTTCAGAAGCAATAATTTTGTTTAGCATAACAGAGAAGCCTTCCCACTACCTGTTACTTAAATCTCAGACTTACTTCTAGGCTGCAACTGACAAGATCTTATTGTTCTGAGAAAAGGAAATTAACTGACCCTTGAGTTTTGTATTTCTTCAATCTCCAGTTCCCCTAATGCAATCTTCTGGGTTTTGTCTATGTTCTTGCCCCAAAGAAGAACATTTCTATTTCTCATTTGCAGACTGCTTTTACATTTACTCTTTTGTTCTTATTTCTTTCCTTAACAATCTATCTTTAAATGTTTGTTATGAAGGAAATGCAGGGTAACTAAGTTTGTTACAGGCTTTACCTCCGGCGCTGTATGACATAAGCATAATGTAGAAAATTGAAATCTGTTAAATAGCATTGAAGTTACTAAGCTACTCAAATTTGCTTGTTATTTTACTATAAAAGAAATAGTGTGTTGCCTTAAAAGTTTTCAGTTTGACAGTGGAAAATGTTGTGGATGATTCATGTCTCATATTTCAGGAAATAGCTGGATGATATTTGTGTAATCTTTGTCATACTCTTTGTAGAATTTGAAGTTTACAATATTTATGATACCCATGAAGGAAAAAAAACAAAACAAAACAGATCTGTGGCTTAATTGTTTTTTTCCTTTGTACCAGCTTGTGCAAAAACTCTGTTACCTTTCTGGCTACTGTTCTTCAATGTCTTGCTATTTCCAGCATTTCATTGTTACACTAAAATATTCTGTTGCGATGCAGTCAGTTGGAACTGCAAGACCATCAAGATGAGCTTAGAAAACTTCAGTTTATTGATTTAAATAAATAAAGGTTATTTATTTATATTTATATAAAAATATATTTATATATACTGTTTTTTTTCTTTCATCTTGAGGAAGTATCCAGAATTACACATATTCATTAAATGTCCATTGGGAAGAAAAACATCAAGGATGGCACTGCTAAGATGAAATAACTTTTCAGACCCGTGTACTTTAGTCAGCCACTCTGATCTCTCAAACTAAGCTCTACAAAATCCAGCCAGGTTTTAGAAGGACTCTTCATCTATTAGCTGACCCCTTTAGGCTGACTTGGATTTTTTTTTTCAGATGAATTACAGCCAGAGCCATCAGAGAGAGGGTTCTCATCCTTTCCTGTAGAGACCTACAGAGGTCTCACCTTTCATTGGCTGGATAGCATGTATAACTTTTAGGTTGCATAAGTTAGGTAAAAGAGATCCTCTCTTTGTGTTTCTCTGTATTCATTTCCCAGAAGAGTTTTGGATATTTTGGCACAAGTATGTTCTGTGTTTTTATTCATTTTCTTATTCCTCTGCATTTCTTCTTTTGCTTTTTAAGATTTTGAGTGAATGGATTGTATATTCTTTTGATTATATTTGATTTTTATTTGGTAATGCATATGTTCTTTTTGCATAAAACTTTTTTTGTTAGTATTCTGTCTAAGTTCAGGAAAAAATTTGTGATGGATGTCCATAGCTTCCTTCTTTAAAGAAGAACAAGGAGCATGATACAGGGAATTCAATGCCTTCCTGTTGAAAATATTTATTCTGCTTAGCCTCATTTCACTTTCTTTCTTTTTTCGTTTTCCTTTTTCTTTGCCTTTTTCTTTTTTTAAATATATTTTTCTGGATTCATTGTAATGTAATATAAATAGAATGGTTTGCATTGGAAGGGACCTTTAAGATCATCTAGTTCCAACCCCCCACTATAGGCAGAGAAACCTCCCTCTAGACTCGGTTGCTCAAAGCCCCATCCAGCCTGGCCTTGAATATTTCCAGGGAAGGGGCATCTACAGTCTCACTGGGCAACTTGTTCCAGTGTCTCACCACCTTCTCAGTAAAGGATTTCTTCCTAATATCTAGTCTAAGTCTACCCTCTTCCTGCTTAAAGCCATTTCCCTTCATCCTGGTGCTACGTGCCCTTATAAGAAGTCCTTCCCCAGCTTTCCTGTAGGCCTCTGAAAGAGTAATAATGTTTCAGAAATGTTCATGGGAAGCGAGGTTATCTTGATTCAACATGGAAAGGAGAAAATGATGATAAAGAGGAAATCCTCTATGTATGGAAATGATACTTCGTATTTCTGCTTTACAGTTCATCTTTGATGGTCTGAGATGGAGAAAAGGCAGAGTAGGGTATTATTGTTGGGATTATTATAGAAATGCTGACCAGCCGAAAATTGGGAAAACGTTACTGCACAGGCTGAAAAATTAATCATTTCATTCTTAGAATATTTAATTGGCAGTTATTGAAAAAAGTTGAGGGCCAACTTTATTCTCACCTTGGGTAACTTCTTCTAATTCCTCATAGTTTTCCGCAATACTCTAAAGCTTTATGTCATCACTGTGTTTTTCAGTTTCTCTTTTCCTCAGTTATGTTTTTAAACATGAAAAACTTCCTTTAAAATAACATATTAATTCCTTCAGAAACACGAGTAATAAATATTCACTGTTATTTTCCTTGTAAAGATATTCTGTTTTTCTTTGGTACTCTTTCAAAAGTATTGAAACTGTTCTTTTCCATTTCAGTATCAGTCTTTCCCATACAACAAAAACGGATTCAAACCAGGGATGAAGCTGGAGGGTGTGGATCCTGAGCACCAGTCAATCTATTGTGTTCTCACTGTGGCTGAGGTAATCTCCTGGCAACTGTTAGTTTTCTAAGAGCAGCTGTGGTGCACAGCGACAGAAGAAACTCCACTGGAAGAGCAACTGCTGGAAGTAGAAAAATGAGAAGTTTAACAACTGATTTTTAGTGCTTGTATAGAAGTTTGTTAGTATTTCAGTTGGTGTACTCACTGATAAAAATGTTTAGGCTTTTTTTTTTTTTTCCTTGCACTGCAATTGTGCTACATTTTCTTTTTCAGTCTTACTGACTCAGAAATTGGCTCTACTGACAACCTCTACAAGTTAGTCTACTGTATAAATGTTTTGTACCTTTTTGCTGACTTATGAAGTAATATTTTTCATGAGAAGTTTCTTTGCTTTTAAAAACATAGATGAGAACCCACTTCGCAGTTACAGTGTTTATGTCTATTAAGTGTACATTAATTTTTACAGTTTTACTAAGGTTCATTTTTTGGAGAGGAGTTGTTCAGTATAGTAAAAAGAGGAAACAGAAATAGGTAGGTATTCTACTCTGCATCACTGATAGACAGCTGTAATTTCATTGTTTATATTTTAATACCTTAGGTTTTTTTCATTGCCACTTCTGAATGGCCCATGGTCATATTCCATTTCTATTGATTTCTTCTATTCTCTTGTGGATGCTGTATGTCAGTAGATGAGTATTGCCTGTATACTGGATACTTATCAGTAAGTGACAGATCATGTCTTATGGCAGAATGACCTGTCATAAGTTCTGAGGTGACATAAATTCTGTGTAATTCTGAGGTGACAAAATGAAAGTGTAAATTAAATATATAATAGGGTGAGTGTAATATTAAAGAATTTAACTTATGACTGAAGGAAAAGTTACAGCATTTGGTACTCAGGAAGGTGTGGACAACTTGAGTCTGGGAGAGAGGAATTTCATCTCCTGTTTTTACCTTTTTCAATTATCATCTTATTGCTTTATGGAATAATGAAGCTCTGGGGCATCTCTCAGTTGGCTCTTCATGTTTAACATAGTCATTTTTGGAGTTTTACCAGTATTCTCTCTCACATTGACAAATCAGGATAGCTTCAAAGCATCATTATCTACACTTGCTCTGTTATTGTATCAGATGCATATCAATAGTCTTTTTGGGATTTCTGTTTTATTCTTATGTTGAGCTGGAACAATTTTCACATTTTTATACAGTAATAGTGGTATCCAGCTCTCAGTTAATGCTCTTTACAAAAAGAGGTGGTTCTCAGATTGAGAATACCTTTACTTCTTTATCATGCTTTCTTTTTTATTAAGTTGTCCGGTTCTAGCTTGAGCAGAGATAAAAGGCTGACTAAAAACACACTGTCAGTATGCATAATGCTGAACATGAGCTGTTATGTATAGGGTGAGGATCTCTAAGTGTTGTATGCTCTGCATTCTTGCTTTTAGGTCTGTGGCTATAGAATACGACTCCACTTTGATGGATACCCAGACTGCTACGATTTCTGGGTGAATGCTGATTCTTCAGACATTCATCCTGTTGGATGGTGTGAAAAAACAGGTCACAAGCTTCATCCGCCCAAAGGTACTGTTTCGTTTGAATTGCATGCATTTTCTCAGATTTAGACTACCTTTGTAATGTTGTAAAAAAGTTTTTGGCAGAAATGTTTTTGGTTTTTTTAGTCAGAAAAATTGAACATATTAAATTAAGCTCTCTATTAAGTCTTGCTAAAATCTTGAGGTTGAAATCTTGCTTTTTTAATTTGGTGGAAATGCATAGAAGGCAGGGAATGAAACAAACCAGAGAAGTAATGCATAAGGCATTAGGAGAGAAAGTTAAGCAACAAATGTAGACCCCAAATGAACTATTTTTGCAAGTAAACAAGCAGCATCTTGGCAGGTGAGAATCTTTTAGTGGAAGATCTCAGGACATTTCCATTATTACATATTAATTGTTTTAGACCAATAAAGACTGTGCTTTTGCCTCAAAGAGTAAGCTTTTTATAGAGACAAAAATAGGAATGAAGAGATTGAGAGGGAGAGAAAAGTTTACAACCTGAAAATGTAGTCTACACATAGATTATGTGTAGATAGTAAATGGCACACGTGTGTTGAAATATTTTTAATTTGCTTATTTAATTATTCCATTTCTGGTTATGTAACTGTTTTATTTTGGTGGTTGGAGGGTATCTATCAAATAGTATCATTGTGAAAGGGCTAATGGACTCCCTTCTTGGGAGGGAAGAGAGTGTGTGGGGAGAAAGGGAGCAAGCCCTGAACACCGGGGTGTTCTAAAATAGAGTAGGTTGATAGGCCCTAGAACATATGCAAAATGGTGACAATAGAGAAGAAGATGTACATAATGAAGTATTAAAAAACTGTGGATGCAAGTGCTCAGATGCAGAAAGTAGGAATAAAACCACCAAAAGTGTATGGGCTAGATATATATGGCCAGCCCGTGAGGAAAAAGTGGCATTTCTTTAGCTGAGCCACGTAGGAAAATGAAGGAGCATGGGCTGCAGCTCTTCTGAGCTCTTCACAGGCTGCTCAGTGGCCTCAGGGCAAGACTGCTCCATGCTACCACTGTCGTACATGCCTTGTTCTGCATAACTGGCTGTATAGAAACAGTGATTTCTTGAACACAAATCATATTTTTTTTCTCAGGAAGTTGATCCCCATTGAAGTAACATGTAGCAAATGAGCTCTAGAATGATTGGTGTTACTAATGCAAACTTTGTATGTTTTATTTTCATAGTGCAAGTTTGTCATATTTTTCATCTTAAATGCCACATTTAGAAAGCATAATCTTCTGTTAATCATGAATTATTGTTATTGGAGGAGAGTCTTCTTCTGAGACAATTGTATGAAATTTCTTCATTTTCTCTTCTAGCCTTACTTTGGTAAGGTTATTTGTTTAGTTTATTTTTTCACCACACTGGACCATTGTATCTCATTTACTTAGCAAAATCATAAAGCCTATCAGAAGAACTGAGAACAATAGCCTGGGAGGAAATGTGGAGGTACTTGTCAGGAATCTGGTTGTCATCCTGCACAGCTGTGTAATCCTACTACCTTCAAGAATATAATCTTAACTTTTGAATAACAAGATCATTCTCTGGTGTTTCATCAGAGACCAGCAAAGTATTCTGCCCTATATGTCGCTTAGCTACTTTGCTTCATTTTAGCAGTAAACTCTACGATTATTTACAAGGCTTGATTGCTGAAACCTGCTCTCATCCTTGTGAGACTTCTTTGTTGCCGTAATGCAAGTTTGCCTTGCATGTGGAATGGAAAACAAACGAGAAAGAACAAGTGGTGTTGTAGGATCATACTTTGGGAGGAGATGGAAGAGAATTGGGTGTTCACCAGTTACAGGCATTTTTTTATTTTTTTTTTTTACTTTTGCAGCAGAAGGACATTTGTAGTGTCTTTGAAAATATGGGATTCTAGAAGGTTAAACAAAGCTATTACAGTCTGTGACATATTTGAACAGCACTTCAAATAGTCAAGAGGTGACACATTTCACACATTTCAGTAGATGAGGAAATCACTTACCACAATTGATGGTGTTTTGAATCTTGTTTTACTGGATTATAACATATGAATTAAAATAAATGTATTTAAAACACATCTACAGGTGAATAAAGGAAGAAAGCTCTATGTACTTACAGCTCTTTTAATGATTAAATATTTGAACAATTTCACATGACCAGTTTATGGAGTTTTATGTATTAAGAATTAATTTTCATTTTCTCCAGGAAAATATTAGAAGATGCAAACTATGAACAGAATTTTAGATTTCTTTGTAAGTGCATAGAATAAAAATATGGGAAATGCACGTAGCGGACAGTTTACCCTATGAGTCCGTATGGGAATCTGTGGCATTGATGGTATAAACAGCTGTTTTGGTATATCCTAGCAAATTTGTTTTTGAGCTACTTGTGATCTTGCTGAATCAGTGGGAAAGTAAGGTAAAGTCTGTAGGAAGCGTGGAAGTTAATTTTATTAAACTGACTGACTTAGTTAGAAGAGCTTTTGGGTCTTCGGGGCCTTTGCTGGTTCTGAAATCGAAGCCACTCACTGAAAATTCACAAGAGAGCACTTGCTCTGGGCTTATCTGTTTTGTGTGTCAGTCAGTTCACTGAAGCTGGGTGTAGCTGTGGGGCAGAGAAAAGGCAGGTGGTGAGATGTGGCATTCTTGCAGAAAAAGAGGTGGCTTGTAGCCTGTGCTGCTTGGAGAGTTTTGTTGGAACAGAGAGAGATTGTAATATCAAACTGCCTTACTGTGATTTTTGATTCCTTGTAGGAATCAAATTTTTGGTTCTAGGCTTCCCTCTAAGTATTGTTCTTTACATTGATGACCTTAGTGTCTGGTGATCAGGACAGAGATTAGGATCAGAGGCCAGAGATCAGAAACTGTGCAGCAGTTTTGTAAGAAGTGCTCCCTGCATAATTTTGAAGGTGAAACTGAAACTGAGCTGAAGTCTCCTGAGTTGGTGCCTAGTGCAATCATTTATATGGCTACTCTTCCTTCTAGATGAGGATTAGGAACAGTTTAAATGTCAGTCCTAGCAGACCACAAGAAACTAATAATGTACAGCAGTACTTTGTTCAATTAGTGTAAAGAAATCTTGACATTTTTGTAAGGAGGATCATCCTACCCTAAACAAAGAACATGATTCCTCCTTGTAATGCCAGATGTGGAAAAAAATAAATAAATGGAAGAGCTTAATCAACTTTCTTTTGAATTCTGTAAGCTACAGTGTGTCCAGCTTCAGTTTCTAATAATCCAACTTAGTGATCCTTCAGAGATTCACTGAGTTCATATTAGGGTAAAATTAATAATAGTTTTGAAATATTTCTTTCTTATATAGTCTGTGTGATATAAGAAAAAATATTGGATAAGTTCTTTAGTTTTAAAATTCTATGAAGAATTTTATAACTGGATGGAAAAAATAATTTCAACAATTAAGATGAAATCAACTACATTCACCTTGTGTCCCATACCTGTCTTATTTTTACCCTTTTTTTACTTAGGATATAAAGAAGAAGAATTCAGCTGGCCCTCATATCTAAAGACATGCAAGGCTCAAGCTGCTCCTAAATCTCTATTTGAAAACCAGAATGCAGTAAGTACTCATTTGTTACAGGTAGTGTGGAAAGTAGTTAGTGTGCTCACATATGTGTTAGGTTTACTGCACTTTCCAGTGGTGGCAGGTTTCACTTCAGTTTATCTCTGTAGTTCTCATTTTGTAATTTATTAATCTGTTTAAACACCAGATAGGTTCAGAAATTTTATATTAAATGAATCCTAATAGTTTGTTGTTCCTAATCTCACATCACAATGTTGTGGAACAAGCACTGGCTTTCAGAGAGAGTATACGAGACAGAGTTGAAACCGATATATTTAATTTTAGCATCATGTTCAGTACTTCTTTTTTATTTTATAAGCCATGAGTCTCTCTGTATTTGAGCACCTCTCATGTCAACTAATTAGGCTGCTGCCACTCTGTTGGAGCAGCTATTTGAGAAACTTAGAAATGACATGAATATATTGATTGTGAACAGTGGGGAGATTTCTGGATTTACAGCATTTATCTTTAATTAAATGTCTTCCTCTATATAGACAGTGATTCCATCGGGATTTCGAGTAGGGATGAAACTGGAAGCCGTAGACAAAAAGAACCCTACATTCGTTTGTGTTGCTACGGTAACAGACATGGTGGACAATCGTTTTCTGGTTCATTTTGACAACTGGGATGAGAGTTACGACTACTGGTATGATGTTTTTGATCTGTATCCTAGTGAGACGTATCGGAAACATGTTAGCTTTAAGCAGTGCTTTCTATGATATTTTCCAGGAAGTATATACAGTTGCAATATCAACTTTTGCTAGATTTGTAGTCGGCCACCACAGTATCTCCATGGTAGGCAGGATGACTCAAATTTCCTTTGTTGGGTTACACACGAAAAATTTTCAGAGATTGTGCTGACTGTTTGTATGTGCTGCTATATCTAGAGCTGTGGTCTAATTTCTCATTTCAATTACACATGTGAATGGTTTACAGGCTGGTTTGGCCCTGTTCTGTGATGAGCGGGGCGGAGGGATTTCTCAGAATCTGTGCCTCTGGAGATTGGAAAACAGGGAACCCCAAATTATTTGGGAAAAAAATGCCAACAATGTGATAAGAAATGAACTCATTTACTAAATAGAGTATCGAAGAAACAAGATAAAACAGTATAATACAATATAATTAGAATTTGGATTGACCAAATCAGATATAATGAAAAAGCGATAGTCTGAAGGAAAAAAAAAAGAAGGCCTTACGCTAATGTTGAGATGTAGACGCAATAGTCAAGTCAAGCAGCAGGGAGGATAGCTGAAGGAAAGATAGCATCAGTTGACCCACCAGTGCCCTTATATGCGTTCTCCCCAGTGCAGGAATGATATCAGCACAGTGAGCAGTCTGCTGGGGAATGTAGTTTCTTCTCTATGGTATGCAGAACGGGGGCATTAACACTTTAATTCCCAGTGCACTACATGATGTGGAATACTGATGACCATAAAACCATGACACGCAGTATACTGAGGTTAATATTTTTAGTGAAGAATGTGCACCATAATAATGTGACTGGCCTTAGAATTAGGTTTACATAATGTGAAACTAAGACCGTATCTTCTCATGAGTCTCTTGGTCCAGTATGTTGTTTAGCCTGAACTTTAGCTGTCTTTTGTAATGTATCAGGATGGTAGCAAAAGCTGGTTTTACTCTTCTGTATTCTATGTAAATTGGGACCCTAATGTCCTTCCCTGTGTTGGAGATGGCCTGTCTATATTGTTGTACAGAGGAAAGGCTTTGTGAAAAGTCAGTGCAAGAAGCAAAGACGTATTATAAGCATGAAGATCCCCAAAGAAGTTATGATTTTGGCTGTTACAGAACAGGTTTTTGTTTACAATTGCATATTCTTGTTGTAGATCATTTAGAGCAAAATAGTGTATCTTACATTCTTTTATGAGTGAATTAGTGTAGAACAGGCTGTAAGGAGAATTAATGCAGAATGTTGTAAGGCCACATCGTGGCTTCTGCAGTGGTAATTGAAATCTATAGGTAAGCCTGTAAAAATAAATGCAGAAAGCTTTCTTCTTCTGTATTTGATGACTGCTTGGGCACTGTGTCATTGAGAATGATGTGAAACTACAACTTCAAAACTTTGTGTGTAACTTGAGATAATAATTGTATGGGCTATCTGACAAATAATCTGTAGGAGAATTAATTTCTGACAAATAAGCTGTAGGAGAATTAATTTATTGAATCAGCAGTGAGCAGGCATTTCAGGGAAGAGCTGAGTGACAAGATGATAGGCCATATTACTCAAAGACTGGAAAGATTAGTAATTATTTCCATGACAAAATAATGCAAAGCTTGCACTTCCTCTACAAAGTAGCAGGAGAGTGGGAAGTGGTAAAATATATTCTGAATTTCCTGGTATGTACATGCTCGTGAATAACAGTTATGCTATTAATTAATAATGAAAACAGCATTTATGTAAGGCTTTTATGGCAGATGAAGACAATGTAATATAACCTGCAGTTTGTTCAGAGGTGGCATAGGTGCATTGCATTGTACTATGTATAGCAGACATACACTGAATTTCAAGCATAGTAATGTTGTCATGTCAACAGGCCTCCCTTTCTGCACTGTTGTAATTGAGAACAGAAGTGAATAGAGGAGGAAGGAGAGAAAATAGAATAGTGAATGAAAATAGTGATGGAATGTCTAACCAAAAGAGAACATGAAAATGCACCCCATTTATCTTCTTAATTTCAATACAAGATTTAGAGGGGCCTTAAAAAATCTTGAGTGCATAAACTTCTCATCAGTGTCTGTAACAAAAATTGAAAGGTCTGTTGGGATTACCCAGAGTGGAGGACCTGCAATTTCCCTACTCCTTTATGCAAGTTTAAATCTCAGACTTACAATGGTTTCAGTAAGGAGAAATGGTTTATGTTGTGTATGTCGTTGAGGATTTTCCATCAAGTAACTTTATTTTTTGGGCTATATTTAAACAAGCTCCATCTTTCATTTAGATTAGGCAAATTGAACTTTTTCATTCATTATATAAAGTCATTTGTTTTCTTGAATGAGTGAGAGACAGTTGACTAATTTTACCAGACTTCATGAAATAAGTATGAAACAACAACCATGGCCTAAGCAATTTAGGCTCCAAGCTTTCAACCTGAATATGTTTTTCCTGACTTTTCTGGAGTGTTAGAAAATACACAAATGGTTGCAAATAAGTACGAGCTAGAACTAGTCACTGCTACCACTCCTTACTGCATAGTGGTGATATTTTAAATCCTATTAAATAGTCTCCTGGCAGTGTCTTTTAGAGGGAAGAAAAGTGAACAAAATGGGCATTCATGATGGAGAATTTTGGTCTCTCTTCCACAGGCTTTCCAGTCCTTTCCATCTATTCTGCAGTTTTTGCTGAAACAAATGATACTTCTTTCAGAGCCAAAAACATTCCATTGGAAATTCCACTCCAACTGCTTTTAAGGTTGGAATAAATCTGGAAATGGTCATTTGTATCTCCATAAGTTAACTGTATATCCACTCTGGCTTTCAATTCTCTATTCTCTTAAATCTGCTTTGTTTTCACACAGGTTTCCATAGCCTGAGCTTCCTAATTCTTTTTTTTTTTTTTTTTCCTGGCAAAAACTTAAACAGAGTGTTAGCAGAAGTTGTACTAGCTTGTTGCTGCTTGCCCTCAGGAGAGATTTTGTGGTGGTAGTGCTAAGAGCACTGCAGCCCAGCCTCACTGGGTCAGAGGGTTCTGGCTGCCCTAATCCACTGCTTGGTCTGAATATCCCCCGCAGAGGAGGTGCTACATCAAATTTTAGGATCAGCTTACCAAGAGTGTGGTGCCCTATGCTTCACTCATTGTCCATCCTGCATAGAAAAGTGATTTTTAGTGCCCCTTGTGGAGATAAATCAGTTTTAATGATCTTAATAATGTTAATTAAATGACTGTTGTGTGATACAGTTAAGACTGGACAGAGATATGGGCTGGATTTTTGTGTGATACAAAATAAGTGGCCAGTTCAGCTCTCCACCAGCATCTGCTACTTCATTAACAGCAAAACCTTCAAAAAATATGGTCCACTTGTTTCTTTTTTCTTTTCTTTTCTTGGTTTTTTTTTGGGTTTTTTTTTTTTTTTTGAGATAATGAATTTTGCTGCTTCCTTTCTTTGAAAGGAATGATCTTTTTGAAGTAATTATTACACCAGAAGGAGGATAAAACAATCTTAAAGAATTGAGAATCACAGTACATGCTTTTAGCTGCTTTGAATGGATAATAGTCTAATGAATGATCCTGAAGCCGTAAAACATTATGTAAATCACCATGGTCTGTCTTATCGTCAGGTTATCAATACAAAATATGGCAATGTGACTTGCTAGGCCACTTCTGTATACATACCTTATGAGTCACATTTTGGGAAGTCATAACCTAAAATAATACCTTCTTATCAATGATGAAGTATTCTCAGTTATTCACTAGATGGGGCTGCAGGATGACTTCTATGTTTTTCTTTCCTTCTTTTTTTTTTTTTTTCGATTTATTTTTCTTTTCTTTTTTTCTTTTCTTTTCTTTTCTTTTCTTTTCTTTTCTTTTCTTTTCTTTTCTTTTCTTTTCTTTTCTTTTCTTTTCTTTTCTTTTCTTTTCTTTTCTTTTCTTTTCTTTTCTTTTCTTTTCTTTTCTTTTCTTTTCTTTTCTTTTCTTTTCTTTTCTTTTCTTTTCTCTTCTTTTCTTTTCTCTTCTTTTCTTTTCTCTTCTTTTCTCTTCTTTTCTCTTCTTTTCCTTTTCTTTTCCTTTTCTTTTCCTTTTCTTTTCCTTTTCTTTTCTTTTCTTTTCTTTTCTTTTCTTTTCTTTTCTTTTCTTTTCTTTTCTTTTCTTTTCTTTTCTTTTCTTTTCTTTTCTTTTCTTTTCTTTTCTTTTCTTTTCTTTTCTTTTCTTTTCTTTTCTTTTCTTTTCTTTTCTTTTCTTTTCTTTTCTTTTCTCTTCTCTTCTTTTCTTTTCTCTTCTTTTCTTTTCTCTTCTTTTCTCTTCTTTTCTCTTCTTTTCCTTTTCTTTTCCTTTTCTTTTCCTTTTCTTTTCCTTTTCTTTTCTTTTCTTTTCTTTTCTTTTCTTTTCTTTTCTTTTCTTTTCTTTTCTTTTCTTTTCTTTTCTTTTCTTTTCTTTTCTTTTCTTTTCTTTTCTCTTCTCTTCTCTTCTCTTCTCTTCTCTTCTCTTCTCTTTTTTCTTCTTTTCTTTCTTTTCTCATAGTTAGATGGACCAACACGTCACAGTCAAGAAGTTGTATAAGTAGCATTCCTGAGGGCTTAATGTTATTTCTGAATATAATGCATGTATGTATAAGTATTTGGGAGTAGATAAAGGTTTCATTGCAGATTGTATCTAAATTTAATACAGTCATGTTCAAAATACCAAAAAACCTAAAAGAATTGAGTATTCTTTTTTTCTAACAACCAGCATTATCATCTGTCTCTCTCGATCTGAATTGAATGAACAGTTTATATTAAACAGATCTGGGGGAAAAATTAACAGGACAGATGATTATAGCAATAGAAAAGAACTAATTCTGCTTCCATAGCCGTGCCTGCCGTTTGGACGTGCTCCCTGCTGTGAACTAGCAGTCGTTTAGCTGCAGGCATGTTCCTTTCCTGTAGAGTGCTGCACTTGCCAGGGCTCACATTCCCAGCTGCCCTCAGCTTTTTTTATTGTTGGAAGCTATGAACAGTGGAACTTCTTTCTGGCCTTTTACATCATGTAGCTCTTTTTTGCATTGACGTCCTTTGCAGGATGCAGTTCTGTCCCTCCATGCGGTTCAGCTGGCTCTCTGCTTCTTTTTGCTCCATTTCAGCTGCCTGGATTAGTTTCAGTTTCCAGTATAAATAATAGTTGTCTGCATGCTCTCAAAAGACTGAAATAATTGATTGTGAGTGATATTAAAATCTGTGAACATTACAGCCTTTCTCTGTGAATGGAACGTGCCTGACAGATGCTGGTAGTGTTCTATTGCAGTCCAGATGTAGGTACGTGTGGAGGCGCAAAGTTCCTCAGCTCCTGTTCACAGTGGCAGACTTTTGGGCCTAGCGAGTATCTGTGCAATTCATGGATCATTGTGATTTATGAGGCGTGTGAACTGGGTGTTCTGTAATCTGTTTGGGAGTGAATGAGATAAAAAGCTATGGGATGCTGCAAATTGATTGTGAAAAGTCAGCATAGCCTTTGGCATTCCAGCTGACACATCTCGGACTTAGGCTGATAAGCTGTAGCTGTTCTTCCAAACTGGATGTATGTGTGCATGAAATAACTCATTGAAGCATAATAGTTTCGCTTTAAGTTGTGTGTTATTATTACTGAGCTCCAGTTTATATTGTTAAATGGACTGTTAGAAGCTGAAAGCCTGTGTAAAATCACTGTGCAAAGATGGACTGTGTGACCTGGTTTTGCTGGAACAGTGCTGTTGATTTTTTCATGAGGCTTTTGTGATTACAGCTTCTTACAGGCTTGTCTGAAATGACCAGGTTTTCTTGTAAAGCAAACCAAAATATCTCAAGTATTTTATAATGCTCTTTTCAAAGTGAGAAATGTGTGAAGTGATATTTACTATTCAGAATTTTATAAACATGTATTCAAACTGTGTGTTTGCAAAAGCAAAACAGAAGTAATGCTTTCAGGAAGTTTGTCTTGACAAGAGTTTTTACACACTTAGCCCATTACCGTAAGCAAATACTGATAATACTACAGTGGCCCATGAGTATGGGTCTTGATCCCAACTTTAACTCAGGTGAGTTTTGAAAGTAATTTCTGGACTTTACTGCAAAATATTTCAGGAAGTGCTAAGAGTATGTCCTTTCAGTGTGAAAGGATGCCATGTCTGTGTAAAGACTTCTATGTAATACCCTTCTTTTGAGAAGAATAGAAGAGAGGAATACTGCCCCCCATGCTTCTAACCTCTCTTCACAGTTACTGTATAGAGACAGGAAGAAGAAAAAGGGTGAGTGAAGTATTCACCTTTTCTCTAATTGCTTTGGGGCAAAGCATTTTTTATGAGTTGGAGTGCTGAATTTCATCAATGCAAAATTATTATTAAAGATATAATCATTCCTTTTGTTAATGGTGATTTTAGTTATTTAGAAAGTACTTGCTGTGATACTGTAAATACTTATGTGTGTACAAGATAGCTTTATATATTGTATAGGACAAAAAGTTGTTGTTCTTGATGTGAGCTGAATTCTTGCCTATTGTCAGAGCCATTCCAGAATCTACTGAAATCAGGTTTTATCCACTAGAAAGGGATTTATTTGGCATTATTACCAAGAAATAAGAGCCAGGCTCTTTTAAACATAAACCCACAAGATAATTGTAGTAGGCTGGCTAATATTTTTCAGCATTAGTATATGAGTCTTAGGTACAAGGCTATAAGAGTGCTTACTGTGAGAAAATGATTTCAAAACATCTTTTTTCTATTTCAATTGTTGAAATACATCAATACTGAATTTTAGACATCACTGTGTAAAATTTCTTTCTAGATTAAAAAAGTGTTTTGTGTATTCTAAATACAGCATGCTCCTTCATTTTTGTTGTATGCAGCAATGTGATTGTAACCCAAGGCTTATTCTGCAGTCTTCTCTATTCCATGTCTCCTTTTGCATTCTTTAAGACATGCTTGTGTTCAGGGTCTACTGAACTAGCATTTTGACCTGTACATTAGGATGTTAGAGTTCATGCTTATTTACCTTCAACTTTTTTCTTTGTCATAACACTGTTCTTCACACCCTCTTAGGTATTGTGATTATAAACTTGTGGTGTTTTTAAGGAATAAATTAGTACTGCTAACAAAGGGAGATAATAGTGTATGAACTTTCAACATGCTAATGCTTTACAAGTAGAAAATGGATAGCAGTTCTGTTACAACTATGGGGGAGAACAGACCCTCTGTTCAGGTTTTTTGTATTAGTAACTCCTGGGCTGGAGGGAAAAGGCAGGATTAGAAGATAATCTCCAGCCCGTGGTTTGAAACATTGACTTCAGAGAAGGGTTAAATAGAAATTGGATCACAATGACTGATTCAGTATCTTAAGCAAAGACTGTTGTGTACAAAGTAGATGCCTTCATGCACGGATGCTCCTCTGCATGGCTTCTTTCAGGAAATATTTGCAGACTATTTGGAAAGCAGCATCCTTTCAGTTAGGAGGGACAGATTGTGTTCCTATCTAGTCTACTCGGGCTTGGTTTCTTGATCCTGCCTGTGGGAAATGGGAAATGAAGACTGTAACTATTTTAACTTTCATAGACAAGCATCCAGGGTGGTAATCTTGGATTCCTAAGTACCGTCTGCTTCATCAAAAAGCACTGCTGATTATTCAGCAAACTGAAAAAACAATCACTGAGAATTGCTGCAGACATAGAGATGGTGAATGTGTCATAGCAGAGTCTAATGGCCTTTTATTTTTCATGTAGATCAACCTCACTTTTTGCCTTTCCTATTACTATTAAGATATAAGTGCTATATTACATAGGATATAAGCTATATTATAGATGTCCTATATACATTATATTTATATATAAAATATACAACAAGTATGCAAATAATAATATATTTATAGATTATTAATATTGAATACTTAAATAATTTTTCTCTGATGTGTTGATTATATTTTTGCAGTACATTTGTTGTTGTTTTTTTTCCATTGCTTACACAACTTAGTAGCCAGCTTGGTAGCTTTTTTCTAAGTATTATTTGAACAAATGAATGAGTAGAATGAGAGTGATCTCTACTTGTTTTAGAAGATGCCAGTACATCAATTCCAGCTCACTCTGCCTGTTAATCTTCTGTGGTTCTTGTGGTGCACCATAGGCAATGGTACTTCTGCAAAATTTGGTGCACATAGTAGAAAATATAGGAAGTTGTTAGCAGCCTTCTTAAGGCAATTTTCAGCCTTGGTTCACTGATTAGTCCTGCATTCTTTCAGACAGGTTGGGGTCTAAAATCCTGATTTTTCTTTTTCTTTTTTTCTTTTTTTCTTTTCCTGACTCTTTTGCACAAACTTAGGCTTTTCTTGTATTCTGCTGGACTATAATAACATGTTCATAGCTTCATTCAGACCCCTTAGAATTTAGTACTGATTTTTTGCTTGTTATAGACAGTCTGCTGCAGTTGTGCATTATTTTCTAATCTGCCTCCAGGTGCTCTCAGATCTTTAATCAAGGTCTTTAAACTTTTGGTTTAAAGTTTGAGTCTTGATATTGAAAAACTTCCCGTCTGATGGGAAAATATATTCTTGCAACCAAGCAATGTGCTTCCTACAAGAATCTCTATGTCTGAATTTTTCAGGTCCATCATTATAACTTCTCAGTAAAGGTCTACTGACGTAGACTTGATTTATTGACCTGTCAGTTAAATTTTAATAAAGTCCTATGCTTGTATAGGTGGTAATACAGTCTGTGTTAAATGTATTCATATCTTCAGGTTATACTTGCAGTTTTAACTATAAGTTGAGTGTATCACAGGCTATTTAGAATTTGTTAAGTCTTTTTAGTATGTATTATTTTCTAAGCATAATAAGATGTCTGAAGAAATTCATTATTTTTTTTCTCCTCTCAGGTGTGAGGCAGCTAGCCCACATATTCATCCTGTTGGGTGGTGTAAAGAACATAAAAGAACCCTTATCACCCCACCAGGTTTGTATCATGCTACGTATCTGAAAGATATAAGTAATAGCCAGTTGGCAGAATTACGTCTTACAGTGAGTTTATTGTCACCTCTTCTGATTCCTCTTCTCTGTAATTAATAATTGCTATTACTAATTTTTATTTTTTATTGGACATAATTTATTGTGAGTGGAGTTACGATAGATATTAGCTATTAGGTATGTACATATACATACTACTTCAATAAAGATATTATTCATTTGTTGTAAGGTTTACATTGTGAAAATGCTGATAATATAAATTCTATGTAAAATTTTATGCATAATAAAAATAATCTTCATGTGAACTAATTGTTTGGATATCAGGAGTGGTGAGACACTGGAACAGGCCGCCCAGTGTGCAGTTGTGCCCAAGTTGTGCAGTCGCCATCTCTGGAGATATGTGGTACTGAGGGACATGGTTTAGTGGACATAGTGAAGACTAGATGATCATAAAGGTCTTTTCCCACCTTAATGATTCTATGAGTCTATGATTCTAAATACACATAATAATGTGGGGATGAGACAATTGTTTTATGTAATCAAGGAGTCAAACTTGTTAAGGCTCTTGGGAGTCAAGAAGAGAGAGTCAACCATTATGAATGGAAATGTACTAATTGCTAGTGAATATAAGAAAGACTATTTTTCAGTATTGATGTGTGTATCTGGAATAGCTAAATGTCCTCCTTGTCAAGAGAAAAAGAAGATGCTCATATGAGAAGTAGTACAGCTTTCAGATATAAGTGACTTAAAAAGTAATATAAAGACTTGATAGCCTAGTACAAAAAACTTGCCAGAGTGATAAAGCACCTGTGCCATCTGACAGTGGTTAGGCTGGCTGTTATAATATTGCTTTAGTAATTGAAGATATCAAAATAATAGAATCAGAGAATGGCTTTTGAGCAACCTCAAAGATCATCTAGTTCCAACTTTTCTGCCATGGGCAGGGTTGCAGCCTTTACATCAGACTTCTGAGGAGCTCATCAAGTGTGACGTCCAGGGATGGGGAGTCCACAACATCTCTAGGCAACTTGTTCCAGTGCCTCACCATCTTCTGAGCGAATAATTTCTTCCTAACCTCAAACCTAAACCAAATCAGAACATTTGTATGCTGGAGTTTACACAATTTTCTCCTCAAAATGATTAATATGATTTAAGTAAGGTTTGAGGAGAAGTAAGCCTGATAACAAAAATTTTGCATGCTTTGTTTTTTTTTTCCTGGATTAATTTTTAGCTAGATCAGTTTCCTGACTTAATCATCTCAGGATCACTCAAATACAACTTCTATTACACTAAGCAGGAGAGAGTGATTGGGAAATACTTTTTCTCATTGAAACAGTGGCTTATGCTGGCTACTTTTTAAGTAGCTATTTTAGTTATGCTTACTTTCTTGTCAGTTTCATAGTGAATTGTAGTAATGGTTTTATCCCGTAATATGCAAGTTGGTTAAATCTACAGTTGGAACGAGTAGTTCAACAGCTTGCTGATGAAGCTGAAATCTTGGGAGGGGACTGTACATTCTGGGTCTGTAGGGGAATCTGAAGCATAGAACAAAACAGTGTTATAAAACTAAGCTATGCATTCTGTAAATTTTGCATAAGTTTTTTACACTGCAACATTTAATTTTGCTAATATTTCTTTTGTGCCAGACTACCCACATGCTAAGCATTTTTCTTGGGAGAAGTATTTGGAAGAAACCAGCTCATTACCTGCACCTGCAAGGGCTTTTAAAGTGGTGAGAAAATGCTTACGTTTTTACCACGCTTTTAAGTACACATTATTAATTAAATAAGGAAATATATATATGGTGTTCTTATATTGCCCGGTGTATCCAATTAATTTGTTGCATTATAGGAGGTTTATTTTTGTGCAAGTTCACTGTTTGCTATTAGAAATCCTGTAATTACTAATAATAGTTGCTATTACTTTATTATTTTGTTACAAATGGAATTAAATGCTACAAAATATTAGTAATTCATGTAGTTTGCTATGAGAAATTACTGCTTTGCTGTTAGAAATAATAAGATAGCTTCTGAATCATTGTATCATAACTTGAACTCATGTATTTTTACCCCTACATTTTAAATGGTGCAGTAAATACAATGAGAATGTAAAAATGATTGTAGGAGGTAAGGCTGGTTTCCCGTCTAGTCCATTCTCATAGTAGCCAAGGGACAGTTTGTATTTAATATGTTTTGTGAACCTTTTCATCTATGAACCTGTGAAATGGGCATTTAGACAGAATCCAGTGATAGATCCCAAGATTTTGAGAGGACTCTACTTTTGTTTTAGTTTTGGACTTGCTACTTTCTTTCAGTGACATCTATCTTCCCCGTCAGTAGTGGCCTTTTAGGATTTTCAGTGAGGATGCAAAAGACCTCACTGGTAGGATCTTAGATCAGACAGTCGATAGGCCCCTTGCTTCAGAGCTTTCTAATTGGTTTGTCTGAGGTTTTCAGACTAGTGTTACTAATTCTAAATTCTAAATGCTTTGCAAAGAACTGGATTGCCAGAAGCAGAAATGTCGCTTCCAAACCAGGTCATTCTTTGAGTCTTGGAAAATTGCTTTCAATTTTCTTTTTATATTTGTATTTGTCAGAGGAGAAGGGCAGATTTGAAAAAAGAAGGCAGGAAGTTTTTGATGGATTTTAGGCACCATAAGATTAGGTTTGATTTTTTTCTTCTGTTTCACTTAGTTATTTTTGTTTCCTAGAAACCTTCTCATGGGTTCCAGAAAAACATGAAGCTTGAAGTGGTCGACAAGAGAAATCCAGTATTTATCAGAGTAGCAACTATTGTAGATACTGATGACTATAGAATAAAAGTAAGTTTCCCTGTACCATCTCACTTGAGTTCCTAATTAGCACTTATAAACATAAAATCTTATAGTCATAAAATTAAGTAAGAATTCAGCTGTGTCCTGCTAAGCTTTTACTTGCCCTTTTCACTTACTAATATGCACATAATTCCTTTGGGTGGGGTTGTTCTCTTATCTTCTTAGTTCCATTTGCTGACATAGGTAATTAGTAGAGCTGAATATGGAAATTGCTTAGGAAACAGTTGACACAAAACATTTGCCCATTTTATTGAAATAAGGGAAGATTTAATAATTGGGACCCTATAAAATATTTGGCCTAGGCTAACTGAATCTGTCTCTGTAAAGGTTGAAGAAAAGGAGAGAGATACAAGGGATAAATGAAAAAGGAACCCTGATCTCTTGGGCATTGTCAGAAACTTCTGCAATTTTGAAGTTCGTGATAATTGACCGTGTATAATACAGTAATATATAATAGACTTTAGACTGCAATAAGTTCAGATGATGTTGTTTTGTTGTTTTTTTTTTTAAGTACAATTTTTATGATTGAACTGTTTTTGCTTTGTTTTACAAAAACAGCTTCCTCTCTGGAGCATTTGACTGTTAAGACTGGCATATGCCATATATTCAGCTAGGTGGATATGAAGGATATTTGTGTATGCATTTCATAGAGAATTATTCAGCATACCTGTATTTCAAGCAGGGAATGCAGCTGACATTTCCTTTTGAATAAGAATTAGTCAGGTAGGGAGTCATCAGATTTAATTTTCCAGCTAAAGATTAAGTTGGTCATAAAAAAGAAAGAGGGGGAAGTATGCTTTCAAGTCTATCTTATTAATATGGCAGGATTTGTAGCTTCTTGAATGGCAGTTTAATTGACTCTAGAGCATATACTGAAAAGGGCTTCACTTGAACATATGTGTGTATGTGAATCCATGTGTGTACCTGAGAGATCTGAGCCATTGACAACTACAGAAGTTTAGTAATAAAGATATTTATCTTTTGTTTGGAAAAAAAAATGTTCTATGGCAAAAACTGGTGGTTTTTTGGGATGTCACATACCTTGATTTCAGCTTCAGCTCTTTACCCTGGATGATCTGATTTTAATAAATTATTACTTGTTTGTTTGTTTTTTTAAGAGAGAAAAAGACAAAATTTCTTGCTTAGGAATTGAGAGTTAAACATGTCTTGCTGTAGGGATCTGAGCCCAATGATGAAACACACAGTAAATGACCAAATGATGCCATCACTTTTCTTCGCTCAAAGTGTATATAGGTCGAAAATCTAATACATATGTATTTTCTGTGTAACATCCCTAGTTTTCTTAAAATGACTTCTTTAATGGAGATAGATTTCCTAGTTTCTAGATTGCTCAGGGAAACTGATTTAATAGAGAGTCTTTTTAATCTAATATATTTTTCTCTTTTGTAATTGTAGGTCCATTTTGATGGCTGGGATAGTATTTATGATTATTGGATGGATGTAGATAGTCCTGATATCCATCCTGCAGGCTGGTGTACAAAAACTGGACACCCTCTTCAGCCTCCACTGAGTAAGTGAAACTGCATTATAATGTAGAGATGTTAAAGGCCTGTGTACTATGCTGATGTTTCCTATGTCAGTGTTGTCCAAAGAAAGGTAGCGACTAGGATATGCAAAATAATATAAATGTGACATTTATTGCCAAACCAACATAATTTAAAATGTCACTAATTAATCACATTTTCTTAGATAGCTTTAATGACCCTTACTGTAATGGAAATACATTTGTCTGTATGCATAAGAATTAGAGTCAAAACATGAAGTATTAATAAGGATCTGTTGCGTGAGATCCAGGCCCTCTTGAAGCCAATGATAAAACTGCTGTGGTACTTCTACAGGGCCAAGGTATTATTTTTAAGATCTTATGCCTATATCTTCTTGAAAGTTATTGTGCTTTTCAGCATAGAGTCCCGACTGCACTGAGAAGGTGTTCTTTTCAACCCATATTAAAGATAAATCAAACAGAACCATAGTATGAGTAACAAGAGAGTCTTTATCAGCTTGCCCTCTCTGGGAATTTGTTTAACTTGCTGAAGTGGGAAATCTATCATAAGCAGAGGTTACAGGGAGAAGAGATTTTGATGGTAAAGATATATATATAAACTCTGAACAGGTGATTTTTAACTGAGTGCTCTTTTCTGGACTTGCACTGTAGATACTTGACTTGTGACTGAGCTTTGCACAAGTGCTGAGTGCTCCACAGCTATAACAGATCAGAAAAAGCTGTGCTTGGAAAATAAAAAATGCTGAACTCTGAGAAGTTACATGCAAAATAACAGTGATAAGGCACACTCAGAAAGTGGGAATTTGTTACCTGAAAATCTCTGTAGTTCAGTTCAGCATTTCTAAAATGGCAAGAAAAATATTTCCTACCAAGACTGTGATAAGAGCATATTCATTAGCTTACTCTGCATTCCAGTGGTGCAATGATGACTGCCTGTTAGGAAGTTAATTGTTCTGCCTTCAAAGCAGAATCTGAATAGAATGCTGTAAGTACCAAAGCAGAAGTGAATAATGAGAGTAAAATAAGATGCTGCATATCTGCTTCTTAAATTGAGATGTGCACCCTGTGTTATGAAGGACGAGTCCAGTGGGAAAAAGTATTTGGCCACATAAATAAAAATGTATCATGCAGAAAAAGAAATGAATAATGTTGTGACATTTCTATTACCAGTGATTGAAAAAAATATATATATCTTAACCTAGCTAGGAGTGCAAAATATATGACTTCATTTTGGTGGAGGTGGTTAAAGAAATAAAGCTGCAGATGCCCTTTACATACAGGACGTAATCTCTAGTTGTTGGTGTAGGAACCACTGTTCATCTTTTCCAGTGTGTGATGGGAGTTATTGATATTCTGATGTAAGTTTAGATAGAAAAAGGAAAATGGACAATATGAGAGAAGGAAAAGTAACCATTCTTTAAATCTAAAAAGAATAATTCACTGTAGGAATACAATTAAAATAGCATTATTAATGAATAATATGGTAAGACACTCCAGTCTAATGGTGTGGTCTACATGTCTGTCTTAAGTAGCAGGAGCTGTGTGTGAACGCTGTGCTATGCTACCAGTATTAGCCTATAGCAGTCATCATAACAGCTTTATGTGTGTCAGAGTGTTTTATCTGAAGGTATAGAAAAGTCACAATGATTATGATTTTTCTGGCACTAGTTAGGGAATTAGGAATGACGTGTTGGTACTGATTTTAATATCATTTCACAGTGATGCAGCAGCTCTCTTGCACAGATGCAGCTCTTTAAAATGGCATTTTTAGAGTTTCAATTTATTATGTGAAAGGAAAGCATTTGTTAGGGAGCTAATTTGTGCAAAACCATAGCATCAGTGTACTGGTTTGTTTTGCTTCTAGCATATACCTTCCAATTATATTTTATTTTTGTGCTTAACTGACTCTACTGGAAAATTAAACTCTTCTTTTACTTGTTTGAGAGGAAACAGCTGCTTATTCAAGGGTTTGCACAAGTGTAGATATTCCTCAGAACAGAGATGAAAATATTTTATATTTAGAAATTTTTATTTGTTTCAGTACATTTTTCTGTGGTTTGGGGCATGTTTTTTTCCCTAGGTTGTACATAATAAGTGGATAGAAGCAAATTAGGAAATTTTCATACAACATGAATTCTTCTTTTAAAAAAGCAACAAAACCAGAGCTTTTTGTGTTCTTGCTTTAACCTAAGTTTTATCTTTTCTGACTGAATTACTTCTGAGATATGGGAAGAACTTTTTTATTGCCATTAAAGTTGTAGGAAGAAATACGGATGAACTGTTTAACTGTATGAGGGAGTATTTTGGTGGTCAAGTTACTGGATCACTTTTCTTGAGTATCTGGCAGCCGGCTGGCTTGTTAGGCCTTATCCTAAAGAAGATCCTTGTATAAGATGAGGTTCCCTATAATATGCATGTGCAAACAGAAATGCATAAATTGCTTTTGAACATCAGTAGATCGTAGAAGAACCATAGAATTGCTCAGGTTGGAAAAGACCTTAAGGATCATGAAGTCCAACCACAATCTAACCATACTACCCTAACTCCAACAACCCACTGCTAAATCATGGCCCTGAGCACCACATCCAAACAGTTTTTAAACACTCCAGGAATGGTGACTCAACTACCTTCCTGGGGAGCCTAAATGCATTTTTCAGTCCTACTGTAGCACCTTATGTCTCACTATTGACAAGTCTGAAAATCTGAAAGCTACAGGTAGTAGCTTGGTTGTCTAAACCTACCCATTTTTGCATAATTTTCCTGCTTATCTAACTTGTATCCAAATTGAAGTGTCCTACCTTACTTAGTTGTTCCTCGTAAGAACACCATTTCATACCTGGGTTGAGAGTAGGTCGAAGCAGACAAAAAGATTTAAGTTCTGCTATACTAAGATACGATGACTAGATGAGCAGGGAATATTTAAGAGAGCGGTAGACAAAGTAGAATAGTGACATCCTGCCTTGTTCTGTAGCCACTTTCATTGTAACTCCTTCTTGTTTGCCTCTTGCACGGTTACTAGTCACTTAGTATGTGTTTTCATGGAAGAACCCAAGGCCAATGGTAGCTAGGTCTGCCTCAGTTACAGTGTGGCCAGCAGGACTTGGTAAGTAATTGTCCACTTGCACTTTCACTGGCATGACCACACTTAAAATACTGTCTTCTATTTTGGACCCCTCACTACAGGAAATACGTTGAGTTGCTCAAGTGTGTGCAAACAGCAATTTAGCAAGGGAAAGGACTAAAAAACAGGTGTTATGAGGAACGACTGAGGGAACTGGGGTTGTTTAGTCTGGAAAAGGGGAGTCTATGTGGTTCTATTTACAGTTACTTAATAGGAGAGAGGTTAGAAGTCTCATAGTTACTCTAAGATTTACATTGTTTATATAGATGTAGGTCTTCTATAGAGATTTAGTCAGAGTAGTTTTATTTCTCCGTTGGAAGAGATCATTTGAATCTCCATCATACTTTTGCAAAATGCATATTTTAAAGTACATTAAAATTACATATGTCATATGTAATTTCTCTGGCATACAGGTCCCTTGGAGTTAGTGGAAGCTTTGGAGCATGGAGGATGTCCCACGGCAGGATGTAAAGGAATTGGGCATGTAAAAAGAGCAAGACATATTGGCCATCATAGGTATGTGCTGTGAAAATGATTTTTTTCAATTTAGTAATGTCTGCATGCATTTTTTTAAATTGCCGTTCACAAGAAAACTGATCCTGTCTGGAAAAAAATAAATACTAAATTTTGTAAAACTAAATATGAAACTCTTCCAGTTGCCATGGTGAGCACACTGAGATAAACACTAACAATCTGTAACTTTATTTTGCCAGATGAGATTTTTCAAACATCATTTTTGCCATTGTTGATAGATTCTGCTAATCTGTATTTTCCTACGAAGATTCCTTGGCTTGCTGTTTGATTTAGAAGAGGTTATAGACAAATGTGGATAAAGCAGTAACTTTTGAACCTTTTGAAACAAGGTCATTAATGTTTTTTATCACTTGGTTGTTTTGTTCTGCTCAGCAGGGGGAAAGGTTTGCATGTAGACTTGAAAAAAATCTAAAAAGAAAATTCTGATTCACACATTCCCAAATTACAGACCGAACAAATTTCGGTTTATCCTGAGTTTTTCTAGAGATCATTCTGTTGAACACTTAAGTGTAATGCAGAAATGTGAGCCTCCCAGGCTCTCCTGCAAGAGAGCTGACCTAGAGAAGGCAGATGTGTGGGAGAATAAAATGATGCACAAACACACAGGGACACAGGAATACTGACTGAGCCAAAATATTCAGTTTTTGAAATGCTTATGGTATGAGATTAATCTTGAATATTTCAGTAAAGAAAATAACAATGTAACATGTTGAGAACTGAATATCATAAATAGCATTGAACAGCCTTTACACAAATCACTTTCCAAAAATTTTCTTCAAATTCTTTCCATGGAACAGTCATAGGATCCAGTAATGTATGCCATTTTGTGTTTTCTGCTCTTCTGTTACTAGAGGATTGCTCTTTGGTAATTTGTTTATATTTTTCAAGAGTATTATCAAACTCCTATGATCCAAGAGATAGTGCAAGAGATTTACATTTTTGATGGCAGAATTATATCCTGTTGGTGAGAACCTTGGTGATTCTATAAATATCTAAGGGTGGGGCGGGGGGCAAAGTGACAAGACCAGGCTCTTTTCAGTAGTGTGTGGAGACAGGACAAGGGGAAACAGCCAGAAACTGAAGCATAGGAAGTTCCACACAAATGTGCACAATAACTTCTTTATGGTGAGGATGATGGAGCACTGGAACAGGCTGCCTAGAGGTGTTATGGAGTCTCCTTCTCTGGAGATATTCAAGACCTGCCTGGACGCCTACCTGTGTGACCTGGTGTAGGGAACCTGCTTTGGCAGGGGGGTTGGGCTCAATAATCTCTGGAGGTCCCTTCCAACCCCTACGATTCTGTGATTCTGTTAACTACCTGAAGGAAGGTGGTAGTGAGCTAGGGGTTGGCCTCTTCTCTTATGTAACTAGAAGGAATGGCTTTGAGCTGCACTAGGGGAGATTCAGGCTGGATGCTAGGAAATACTACTTCTCTGAAAGAGTGGTCAGGCAGTGGGATGGGCTGCCCAGGGAGGTGGTGGAGTCACTGACCCTGGAGGTGTTCAAGGAATATTTGAACGTTGTGTTGAGGGATGTGGTTTAGTGAGAACTATTGGTGATGGGTGGATGGTTGGACTGGGTGGTCCTGTGGGTCTTTTCCAAACCTAGTGATTCTGTGATTCTATTCTATGATTCTAATTAGGCTACAAGGTTTTGGTGGCATATCAGCACTGGTTCAGGTTATTATCACTTTTTTCCTTCTTTGTCTGTTAATGCTCTTTTTTATTTTTCTTCTTTTTTGTTTGTTTGGCTTTTTATTGTTTGTTTTATGCCTTCCCTTTTGAAAGACTTTGTTAATCTTAGTAGGGTATCTGCTTAAATAATCTAATTGGTACTTAAGAGGTACTTGCACTTTTTTTTTAAGTCTTGCTGAAAAATCTTCCTGGTTGCTCAACTAAAATTCACTTCATATACTGGTAGAGTGAATCATGTATGATTTTTTTAATGTGTTTGATCTTTAAGGCAATAACGTGCAGATTGGGGTATTATCTTCCATAATATCTGCTATCTCAATTGCTTATAATCATATGAATGCAACCACCATTCTCAGCCCAATGCCAAAACTTTAAAAATAAAAATTAGGAAAAAACTTCTGTGGATGTGTCAGAAAAATTTTTCATTTCTGATCTTCTCTCTAAAGTAAGTTTTGGCATTAAAACTTCTAATATTTCACAGGGAAAGGATGAGTAAGAGAGGTATGTTTAGTTATTTAATGTATTCTTTGCTTTTATAGCTGTATTTTCCATGCTATTTAAAGTCATTATCCTTACTCATCCTGAATACTGAGAAATGGCAATCTATTGTGTTTTATTTTTATTACAGTCTTAGCAATCCTGTTATTTACATATGAACTGATAATTCTAAGAGATAAAAATATAACCAAAGAGATTTTGTTGATTGTAAAATAAATCTGCTGTTTCATAGCAAATAAATTAGCATCATAAATGCTTTATACTGTGGTTGTATTAGTTTGCTCTCTGTGTTGATGTATTTTGTGGGTTTTCTTTTCTTGAGCATTTATGAGGAAAATAATGAATTTCTTGTTTATCTGGACTCTACGGATTTGAGGGTAAGGGTCACCCAAAAAATTCTACAATTGTACAATTACTTTTTCTTCTGAAATAACAAAGACTTTTTGAAATTGGTGTAATTATCCACATCAGGTTCAAATCCCTTGAGTCTGTTATCTTGGCAGCCCTGAAATGTATTTAACCATGCTTATTTCTTATTTTTTTTGTGATGAGGTATGTCTGTCTACAGCAAATTTCTGAGTGCAGAAGAGATGATAATTTAAAATGCTAAACAGTTCTGAAATCATGAGAGCTTCTTCCTTAGGAAGCAGATAAAAGCCTGGGTGATTAATTATGAGGTGGGACTAAAGCATTTATTTTCTTTTTGGAAAGTTGATGTTAATAAGGACGATTTATTTATCACCAGTTGATTTAGTTTTGTTTTGCTGGGCGTTTAAAACAGAGATTGGTGTGCAAGTCGGTAGCATCATGCAGATTACCTGCGTATTTGTGATTAGGTTGCACATTGTATGCTTTCTAATATTTAATACTACTACTAACTAATAATAATAATAAAGTCTGAACTGTAATGCAAAACATTTGGTTGCAAGCAGGTCATTTGTGTTTTGCATTAACTCCCCATGAGTAAATATCAAGTCTGCTCCAGTCAATGGTTCTCAATTGAATGATTTTCTGGCAATTAGAATGGGGAAAAAATATATTAGTTTGTAGTTCATAATTAAAATCATGTAGATTGCTAAAGAACACTAGTTGATATTTGCGTGATACTATTTTCATACTAGTGACTCTGTACTTTTTCTGTTAACTAGAAGTTTGCTCTTACTATCAAATAAGGATGACAAGAAGTAAACAATATGCTGAACTGCATTAGGAGTAGGATGTAAGCTTGGAGAGCATTTTATTAGAAACATCATCTGTTATGTGGAAGTGAACTGAACGTGCCACGATGGAGACAATGTTCTCAGAAAACTGTGGTGCAGAAGCACTGAAAGCCTCAGTTCACTATGATGCTCCAGTTCACTATGATGATTTGTTCAGTATCTGCATAAGTAAATCTCATCAGATACTTTTGTGAGTCTCCAGTTTCATTTTCTTTTATGTTAAGGGTGTTACCCCAGCCAAATAGGATTTAAGCTACTGTTAACTGAAGTTTATACTGTTGAAGCAACTTTATGCTAAAAAATATGCATTGGTGATAAACACACATTGTAAGTTGTTGTAGAAAGCATTTGTATCATTTGTTACTAGGATAGTTAAAAATATTTACATAAAGTCAACTGAAGTAAAGACATCAGTAAGTAAAAATTTTAAAATATGCTTACAAAAGAAAATTTTTACTCCAAAAAAAGAAAAAAAATCTAAGTAAAACAATGTTCAGGAATAGTTTTGCTGTTATTTCATAAAAATTCTAGTGATACATAACTTGGATTGTGGTTCTACCAGTAGAAATTAAGAACAAAAGGTTTCCTGTGCTGCTTTCTGTACTTCTTGGGCAGTCAGCAGGTTGTACTATACACACTACTTCTCATTAATAATCAGTGCATTCTTTTTTTGCTTTTTTGCTTTATTCATCACTCCTAATTCAACAAGAGAGTCTTTTTGTAATGTCAGGTTTTTGCTCAGTTTATGTAAAGCTCACAACTAGTAGCTCACTTTCCTCAGTATACAGCAGATAGCCTAATTGCTGTGTCATGCTGATCCTCCAGAGTTGAAATGTATTTTTTTCTGATTAATGTCCTGTGGGGGGCAAGGAGGATGTTAATTTGGATATTTATTTACTGAAACATGGGTTGAGCCTACTGAAGCAGCTCAGATGATAATAGATTATCTTCACAGTTTCAAATATGTGAAACAGCAATAGAAGATGTCTGGCACCATCAGACACACAGCTGGGGTTTTAAATGAAACTGCCACTTCTTGCCATGCTGCCTGTTCTTCTGGAAGACATCAGTACTCAAAGGTCAAGGATATCTGATCAACTTGTAAATGGGCTTTGAACTTCTGCTCTTTTCTAAACAGTGTGTTAAGGTACAAAGTGAAAGCTGCAGCAGAAATCCATGTTCAAGTTGAGAGAAGAGTTAAGAATCCTAATTTAATTTTTAAATAACGTAATGATCAAGACTTCCGAGCACTTGAGTTTTTTCTAGAACTTAGAAAAGTATAAATCAAATACTTCTTTATGTGTGAATAATAAGATTAACTTTTTAGTCTTTGTAGTATACAAGTTAACTGTACTGAAGGCTGGAGGCCCTGAGATTCAGGAATGAGTGATTGATCTAAAGCCACCTAGCTCATACTGACTGCTCATTCATGCTATGTTTTGTTGCAACAAAGCTGACAGAGAAAATAATGAGCATTCATTTTGTTGCTCCAAGTAATAGAAACATCAAAGGACTGTCATAGATTTCTATTTTTTTTTTAACATGATGTAGCAATTCAAATGATTAATTACAAAGCAAAACTCATCTGAATTTAATGCTGTAAAATTTCATTAATATTATAACTATTGTTGACTGAGACTGTTCTTCAGCTTCTGTTTTTGAAGAAAATTCTAAAGGAAAAATGCACAATAAGCAAGTTTCAATGAAAAGCTGATTTTCAAGGGTCCTGCTACTTCTTTAATTTAAAACATACTACTGATTTTGGCAATTAGAATACCTACTAGAGATGAAATTGTACTGTCAGATTTTGTTGAGATGTAAAACCTATTTAATAATAATACATAGCTGAAGTTAAATAGCTATTTGTTTGTGTTTGTGGTTACTTGAGATATTCCTTAAAAGTGCTCAAAACACCCTTGTGGGCACAGGAAGTTGAAAGAAGATTGCATAATTTATTTTATCAGAGTGGCAAAATGGAGATTGATCAACAAATTCCAAGTTTGTGGTAACTGTATATTATCACAGTGGTATGGGTTTGCCACAGCCAGTACATAAATCCCATTTGCGTTGTCTCCATATAACTGTTTTCCAGATGAAAGCCTCTATTTTTCAGCTTATACTTCATTTGAAAGTTAAAAAAGGTATAATTGTGATAGATGCAGTAATATAGAGGATTAAGAATATTAACCAATTTTCCCTGGTCTTCCTCTTTTCTCCCTCATCCTTTAGTTCATAGTTTTTAATTGTTTTAAGGCAGACACCAGCCCTCAGACAGATAAAAAGGTTAGAAAAATGGAAGTAAAAGTATATAAACAAATCTGAAGTATACGCCAAACTCTGCTTAAATAAGTTTGTTAGAATAGCAGAAGTTGTATTCTGTTTCCTCCAAGTTCAGGTTCAGCTCTGCTATGCAAGGATTTAAAAAAAAAGTGGATATTGTCCTGTTCAAATTAACCAACTGAAAAAATACAACAGATTTGCTGTTAGAATCTTGTTTTGATAACCCCAGCAAGATACAACTAAATTGGGTTGTGTAGCCTTAAGGAATTTTCTCTTTTTATGCTACTGCTGACAGAAACGTAAATTGCCACCAGCTTTCTGGGTAGGTTGGTAGGACTGAAATTAGACCTTGTGATAGGAATTGATTCATAGTTGCTGTGAATCCAGATCTTTATGGGTAAAAGATTGGGAGGATATACAGCGTATTTTGAATAAAAGGCCTTTTTTAATGCTCTGCTTTGTGGAATTAACATGATACTTAAAGCTGTTGGTTGGTTTTTTTTTGGTGGGTTTTTTTTTGTTTGTTTTTGTTTTGTTTTTTTTTTGTAAGTCAGAGCTGGCAAGGCATGTTGCTGGCAAGGTAGACTTGTTTCTATTAGACAGCCCTGCTTGGAAATCATATACATTATCAGTGAAATAAAACATTGACATGGTTTTTGGAAAGACACTTTCATTCTTGAAAGAAAATAAAATAAAACCTAGAATGTAGATTTTGATTTTTTTACTTTTCAGCATTACAGAGGTTCTTGTAATTGTACAGATAAGCAGGAGAGCATACTTTAATAGTTAGCATAGTAACTCACTGTCCAAAAACAACAACAACAAAAAACACTTATCTTTGAAGTATAACTCAATGTCTATTACTTATTTTGGACATTGTACCTGTAAGTATGTTAACCAAATAACCAGCTGGACATTTCAGAGACAAAATCTTAGTTGAGTCTGGTGTGTTCTGCATTGCTGTTGTTCCATTTCTTAGCTCTTGGGCAAGCACAGTTTTTATGACATTATTTGTTCAAGTCATTATTAAAAGCACAGTGTCAAATTATCTCACAAATAGGAATGAAGTGAAACGGGATGCTGAATGACATCAGCAAAAACATACTTCTATTGGAATAAAAGCCTCATTTGCAAAGATGGGGCATTCTCTCTCTCCAGTGAGAGAAAGTATGCCATACCTCAGTCTCTTTGTGGACACTATGTAAGCAGGGAAAATAGCCATAGGAATATGATTATGTTATTTGGAGTGAGAAGGATATAGTTAGAGGCATCCTGTATATTATATATAAAATGCCATGAGAGCTTTGAGAGCAGAGTAAATGTTCATCAAGCAATTTTCCAGAATGTATGCTGTAATATAAATTAATATAGTTTGTATTCTATAAGTTGTTGTAGAAATGAAATATGAAAAGCATTTAGGTTGCAGTTTTTAATCAGTATATTTATTAACATTTTAATGTCTGACTATTTGCTTTTTTTCTAATCTTTTCTATGCAAATTGATTCCATCTGCTTCTAGAAAATTGGTCTCAGATGTCATTTCACTTGAAATGAATTGAAGTCTGTAAAGTGAATGAAATTAAGGAAGCACGTCTCTTTCACCTTCCAGTGCATTCAGCTGCCCATACTCTGAGATGAACTTGGACAAGGAAAGCCTCCTACCCGATCGGCTGAGCGGGGAGTTGCCTACAGCCAATCATGTCCCCAGAAACAGAAGGGTGGAAGCAAGGCAAAGATCCCCCTCTCCTATAATCAAGTAATTCTTATTGGAGCCATGCCTATGACTAGCCATGGTGCTTTACTTCAGTGTTGAGTAGCATGATTTGTAGCTGTGTAATAGCTGGATAGTTTCAGGAAAACCTGTCTATTTATCTGCATTTTCATTTTCTGGGAAAGAATGGTTTCATCAGTGCTCACTGAAAAGTTCACTGACTAAACTGATTCTACTATGTCTGATTTAACAACATTTCGGTTTCACATTCAGTTTAACTATGTAAGCTACTAGGTGGTTAGCTGGAATTTAAAATGGGTTGTTTGCCTGTTGGTTTCACTCAAGAAAATGATTTATTTGGGTTTCTTTTATTTGCTGGGGTGGCCTTACTGACATGAATGTAAATTAATGTTACTCTTTGAATAACCACTATAAATTCTGCCATTATTATTGGAGCGGGGAATTGAATTACTGGGTGTGAGTTTTGCAAGAACGATTCATAACTCTGTAGCTGAAGCTTCTTGAAGGAGTACTGTGAAAACACAAATGGATGTGATGCCAAGAGACTTTTCAAATGATGATTTTCTAACAGAAATTTTAAACACAGACTCCTGTGCTCATTTTGTGTTAGGGAGATACACAGGGAGTTTAAGAAGGAATGGAGAAGAGAGGTTTTTCATTCTTTTCAAGGACTATATTGAAGTAAATGTGAAAATGTGAATGTTTATCCTAAGATTCCTTCCATTTTCCTCTGTAATGACCAAGTATTTTCAGTGGTATCCAAATGAGATTCTCAGAGCTGGTTTCAGCTATATGCGTTCAATACAAAATATTCAGCTGTCACTGAGCACTGTTTGGTTCATTTGTTCTTGAATGTCTAAGATTGTAGAAATCTGAAGTGACCCTAATTACCCTCTGGCAGCTAACTTAAATGTGGTTCCAGTGAAGCCAGTGACAGTTTCACCAGTTTTCTGCATAACAGAAACAGCACCAAGTGCTTCTGTTTGAATTCCCGGCTGGCATATTGCATAACATCTGTAGGGTCCTAAAAGCATAGCTGTGTATTGTAAGAGATGGGATAGGAGGAAAATATGATACTTTGAAGTTTTCTTATGTTACAAATCTTTGAAATTGAGAGTTTATTATCAAAAATACAATTAGGCAGGTTAAACAGCAGTGCAGTTGAATTGTCTGCATGTTTTACCTTTAATAAGAAATGATTTGTGATTTAACATTTTGTGACTTTTTGAAAGAAACCCACAGCCCTATTTTTTTTTCAGTTACACTGGTGAGTCTTTATCCATAAAGAAAATAAAGTGAACAATATCTTAATTCCTCTCTTTTTAAAACATTTTGTTAATTTATTCTAAACAGTGACAGAAAATGTCCAAGCCCCGGTCACATAGGCACAAAATCTGCAGCTCATAATCGATCATCTGGAAAAACTGTATCAGAAGCAACTAAGCAGGAAGACAGAGAATGTGCATCTCCTTGCAAGAAGCCCCTATTATGTGATGTGAAAGAAAGGAAGCCACATGGGTAACTATCAGTTTCTTTCAAAGTATGGGTTGTTTAGAGTCTATTTAAAATGCAGCCTACTTGAATGAAGGACAGAGGTTTACCAGTGGAACCCTTGGAAGCAGTGGGGAGAACAAAGAAAGTTCTTCATATTGGAAGAGCATAAAAGCCTTTGGATTAGAAACAGAAAGGAGTGGAGTGTCACAATTTATTTAAGAAATAAGTAATACATATCAGAAAGGATAGGAAAAATACTACAAGTCAGAGAAATTACTGAAAGTAATCTCTTAACTCTCATGCTTAGAGTCTTTTTCTTTTTTTTTTTTTTGACAAAGAATGACATGAAATTGTACATTGGAAAATAATATTTTTGATATATATGTAATTTTATATATATATATATATAGGGTATCTTTGAAACTGAAAATCTGATGCACTTATGTGGGGAAATATGTGAGGCAACAGCATTCCTTTTCTTATTTAATTAGTTATAGCATCAGTGCATTATTTTATTTATTTTTCTTTGCTGAACTAGCATTCCCACTTTCCTTTAAGACAAAAGGACCTGCAGTAGTACAAAGTTAAACTTTTATTATTATTCTTTGCTGTCAGTATTTCTTTAGAACATTCTTTTACATTATTTCTGCCGTCTTTTGGAAAAGACCTATTAGGAGCATTGAACAGTGTTAACATGCCTATCATAAACAAATACCTTTATTTAATCATACTCCATTGAATTCAAACAGTAAAAAGCACAGAATGACAGTAGTGTAGTTCTGAAATTACCTGTGTGAGTTGTTGTATAGCATTTCAATCATATTTATAGTAAATTCCCTTTTATTTTTTTCCTTCTGGAAGTAAACATTGGCCTGAGTATCTCTAAATTAATTGAAGAACAATGTATATGGTCTTTTTTTTTTTAGAGGGTGTTATCTTTATGAAGCCCTAAAATAACTTCTGTTATTTTATATTCATCTTCTGTTGAGTCATTTTCATTCAGAGAATAACAGCTTTGTGCCAACTTTGAACTGCCCAGGGGCTTTTTGAGTTGTTTGTATGCAATGATGGCTCTGTGCATTTTATCATCTAGTATTCCACATTTTTTATGAATCCAGCTTAGCTAGAGAGGACTTGTAAGTTGACTAAGGTTCCTTTTAAACAGGTATGAGAAATGGAATTCACAATATTAGGTATATTTGAACTACTAGAGTTATTCAATATTGAGTATCTGGTTATTACAATACCCAGAGGATATTTTCAGATGTTTATTGGAAGTACACATGCATAATTGAAGACAGATATGCCTACTTTTGTGCTCTTCAGCATCTGAGCTCATTCTGTGGATTTAATTATGTTTGTCTTCAGTACAATTGTGTATGTCCTTATGTTCCAGGTAATGTTATCTTTCATAGAAGTACTTGATTGAGGAACCAACCACATACACAGCAAACTATAAGATTTGTTTTGATGTAAACCTAAGTCATGTTCAGCTAATTTCTAGTTCCTCTTTCTTTCTCTCTTAGCTTTTAATAGATATAAATGTAAGCAATGGAATTAAAATGGAATTAAATCATGCAGCCTATCTTGTATGTCTAGAACAGGGGGGTGGCAAAGGATGATCTTTAAGGTCCCTTCCAATCCAAGTTATTCTGTGATAAACAGATCTGTTTCTTCTGTGGTTTTGTGTTTTGAGGTTAGCTAATCTTGATGGCTGACAGGATGTTAGCTCTAGTTTGGCTTTTTATCAGTGGAGCATTGGTGAAGATATTCTTGTTGATTGCTTCTCTGTTATTTATTAAAGCATGAGTTCATATAGTGGGTTTCTTCTAACCTTTAAGGACTTTTAGTCTGGTGGCTATTTTAACAAAATGCTCTTCATGCACCTAGTATCTCTGATAGCTTTACATCTGTGGTGATTTAGCAAGAATTGGCCAGTGTCCTCAAGTTACCAAAAGAAAGAAGGAATGCACACATAATGTCAGCATGTTCATATAATCTTCATTTCTATAAGAAGCCAGGCTGAAAATATCTCATGAGAGTATGAAAAATAATTTCTCATTGGGTAGCTTTAAAATGAAAATATCCTCCCCTCTTAAAAGATCTCTTATTTTCACTTCTGTTGCCCCTTTTTCTCGATAAATGTCCCCTCTTTGCAAATGTTTCAGTTAGCAAAGTGAGGGTTCAGCCAGAGTTAGCAGGCAAAGAGTGATTCCTTTATAGGAGGTGCATCTGTACATATGTCTTTCACTCTATCCATCTTCTGCCATGGACACATCCATTAACTTCATTTGTATTACAATTTTCTAGTTTCAGTTATGAAGAAAAATGTTTTGGTCTGATTTATGCAATTGTAGTTTATACTACTCTTGAGCCTTAATTGCAAAATTCATGTTAGTAGACATTAGTGTTACCATCTGCGTACGTCAGAAATTAGATCCTCTGTTTTTAATTTTATTATGATGAAACATCCTTTGTGTGGGAATCTTGCAGTTTTAGTAATGATCTAGCATTGTTAGTAAGCAACATTGTCATGCTTAGTGATTTTTATGATGTATTAATAAAAATATACATCTTATTTTCGTCAGAGGAGTACTACAGACAAAGGACTCCGTAAAGAACAAAGAGTGTGAAGAAAAAGAGAAAGAAAATAATCTGCTCATTTCAAATGAAATTAAAGGTAACATCAATGCTTTATTCATTTGATATTAAAATCTGCAGAACTAAAGAAGTGTGACATTTCTTGTAATTCTTCATGAAACTGCATTGCAACTTACTTTTCACATTTGCTATTTCTATCCAGTTTGGTGTTGGGTTTTTTTGTTTATTTTTGGTGGTTTTTTGTTTTTTTGTTTGTTGGTTTGTTTGTTGGTTTGTTTGTTTTTGACAGTAGCACTTCCAGTGTTGTGTTTACCTTATAATCAGCAGAGGGTTTCCTAGGAACTTTATTGCAGTTATAAAGATGAGGGCAAACTGAATGCTGACATAAAATGTTTCCTTTCACTGACTTTTACATATAGATAATTAAACCAATCTGAATGGCTCATTTATTGCTTCAAAAATGAACTGGAAAAACGTTGAAGATACAGAGTTACACATTACAGTTCTAACTTAGTGTTAAGGTGACCTATTAAGCTCCATCTCAGTCTGTTGTGCAGTTTACTTTCTAGCAACTCGTGTGCAGAATGGGTCTTGTTCATGTGAGTTAAAGAGGGAAGGCTAAGATTTTTACTTCATTAAAAAACTGGAAACTGTCCCATAAAGGACTACCAAGATCATTAGATGGTGGTACGTGGTGGTAGAGTAAGTGGTGTGCCTATGAGTTGCTTCAGAGGAAATCTTCTGTGGAGATAAGGAAGAAATTTCTCACCCTGAGTAAAACTGAAGTAGGCTACTCGGAAAAGGACATAGTTTAGCAAGATCCTTAATAGCCTAGTCTAATGCTTTGTTGTCAACAGAACATTGTAAGGTTTTTAGAAATCCCTTCCAACATGGTTTTTGTCATCCAATTTTCTATGGTTATATGTACTGCTTTGTAAAGAATTTTTATTTTGGCAGAATAGACAATTTGAGTAAAATTTCACCAACAAGCTCTGCTTACTAGCTACAATGCTTTTTTTGAGTTGTAAAAACCAGAATGCTTCCTTTAATTACTATTTAACAAAGTCATTCTTTGTCTCCTTTTTGAATACGTGTTTAATGCCTGTTTCATTCTATAACCAAGAAGCAGTAGGTGGGGAATTTTACTTCACATAGGTGCTGCTAACATGAATTAAAAGACTAATGTAATCTCTTCCTATGTGGAATAAATTATATATTCCAATCCAATCATACTGTGCTGCCAGAAATCTGTAATAGGAATTTGTGTCCTAGCTGTTGGCCACCAATGTATGTAAACTAGAACAGTAAGAATGCAGATATCTGTGAATAATAGCAGCTTCCCAGAACAGAAGTAGAATAGATCTATAACTAAAGTGAGCAATCCAAACAAGAATAGCATAGAAATTTGTGATTGTATGAATGATTGCTATTAAGGAATACTAGATATTGTTGTTGATTTTTTTCATTCATAAATGAATTCCAGAGGTTTTCCACAGTTTTACTCAGCAACTGGGAAGCATTCTGTCCTGAGTTCATAGCAGACATTGCTTTTGCATTTGCAATGGATCTAAGTAAATGTAGATATCTTATGTAGTTTGACATCATTTAAGGCATGACTCTTCACTCCTTCCTCCTACGTACATCTGCAACTGCTGCTGCTCTCTAGACAGCAGCAGCAGCAAGCAGCATTTGGCTGAAACCACATTACCACCTGTGCATTACATTCGAGGAGAGTGGGATGGGATCCTCCTTCCTTAAGTTAAGTGATATAAAAAGGGAAATGACCTTGCAAAAAAACCCATAGCATCATGGAGGAGTTAAATGTTATTTTCTAAATAAAACATTCAGTTAAAATGGGGGCAGGGAATTTGCAGACATTTATGGGTATTTTTCCTCAGAAGAACTGAAAAACTTTTTGTTGTGGATGAGACATAAATGTGTGGGCTAGAACTGTACATCTGATTCACTTGGAATTTTATAGCAGTGCAGTGCCGGCTTTGAAGAAGTTTTACAGCTCAGCCTTGGCATTAAGATAGTTCTAGTAGTACTGTATAAATGTTATAAGTGGGTGTTATTTATTGTATCAAAATATTTAAAATTATGTGACCTATGGTGTGATAGACCAACAGTTGTGTTGACATAGCTTTATGTTGTATTGAAAAATTTTTTGCCTTGTAAGAATAGTTACAGAGCCAATATAATCACAATCATAGTGGAAGAAGTCTTACGGTACTCTTCTAGCGTAAGCAAAATTGTACAGCCTTCTTAGGGAGGCCCATATATATTAATAGAAATTAATATGATCTTACTGTGACTGATCTCATCATTGATTGAGGGATTTAATGCTTATTTACTGCTTTCTTTTGTTGAAGTTATTGAAGAACCCAATACCCAGAGGCTTCTGTCCCAGCCAGTTGTTGTGTCTTCAAAGCTGCAAATCCCTGGCCTACCCTTGCGTTGGGAACAACAAAGCAAACTCCTGCCAAGTGTAGCTGGGATCCCAGCCAGTAAGGTTTCTAAGTGGAGCACAGATGAGGTAGTTTTTCCCTGTATCTTTTGTCTCACTGCCAACATCTTTAAATTCTTGGTTGATCCAGAGCTATAGATTAACCCCATAAACTACAAATGATGCCTTAGTACTCAGAAGGTTAGAGCCAGTCAGACCAACTGATCCACAAAATGCCCATTCAGCTACCATCCGGCCCTGAAATTCATTTTGTATATATATAGATATAGGTATAAGCATACATAGAGATACACAGATAAATGTATATGTATATAAACAATTAAATTTATGTGTATATTCACTGAGTTTAGAGAGGGAAAGAAAAGTGCTAAGTGTATGGCCCAACAGATGCTTGATATCTACACTGATGACATCTACAGCATTACAAACATTTTGTGGAATAGCATAGTGGTCAGCTTGGACTGAGGACTATTCCCTGTACATAGTTTGGATATGACAATCTGTTCTAGAAATTAAGAGTGTAGTGTGGAGAGCAGTAGTATTTTAATGGTCAGACCATGACACTTAATTTCAAGATCAGAGCCCTGCCACTGTTCAGGTGGGTAGTCATGCTTGGGTAGGTCCCTGCTTTATTTTCAGAGGTGAAGCACCTTTCTGTGGATGAAACTGCTGGATCTCTTCTACCAGAGAAAAATGAAAATTGAAATTTGATAGAGGATTTGCTAATTCTTCTGCTGTAAAGAATAAAGGAGAAGAAGGCAGCAATTAATTTTGTTTGTGAAAAGAGAATCAGTAAGAGAAGACTCATGATTCTGGATCTTCATATTAGAGTAACTGAGTGATTTTGAGGGAGTATCTATATTCCAGTCTTAAGATGTCCTGTGCACAACAGTGACATGTGCTCCAGTTTGCTAATCCCTCTAGTTACATGTCCAGCTCCGTGACTACATACATCACCAGAATGTGGAAGGCTTAAACTGAAGATGCAAAAACAGCTAAAAACCATTACTTTAATGCTTGTTAGCATTTAAGATTACTTTGAGAAAACACTAGTCTTATTAAATCTGTTGTTTTATTCTTTGTGGCAGGTCTCTGAATTTATACGGAGTTTACCGGGATGTGAAGAACATGGCAAGGTATTTAAAGATGAGGTGGGTACATTTTATTTCAAAAAGTTATCGAGTACAAAGCTTAATGGAAAGATTAATTTTATTTCATCACTAAAGACATATAAGAAGTGTTTGGATGAATTTTGTGTTTGAAGTCAAAAGCAAGTATATGGACTGTAAGGTTGTTTTGCAGCTAATGGGGTGAGAAGAAAGAAGATAAAACTAAGTTTCAACTAGGTCTTATCACACTTAATGCATTTCAAGAAGGCTAATTGATCACAGATTGCCAGTGTGAATAGTTCAGGTGCTTATCCTTACCAGGCCATATGAATGTGCAAAGTATGATGCTGTAATATCCCATGTTGTCATCCCTTGCAAGTGGAGAATAACTGTGGTACTTAAACTTGAGAAGGTAAATGCACCTCCTGAGCATGGCCCTGCTAATTCCAGGCTGCAATGTAGATTTTAATCTAAGGACCAACAATCTCTGGGCATTTTGCACTTGCTTAGATTTTAGGCATTTTACAATTGTATCTGCTATGCAGACCGAGTTCATCCTGCGTCACTTAGGAGGTCTCTCCAAGAGATTTAAAAATCAATAACAGCTGGTGCACTGCTGATTGAATCAACAGATTGGGAGTGCAACAGAGATGGATAAATCCTAAATACTTCTGTTTTCAGAGGTATAAGAAAATTCTTGCCTCCCATAGGGGAGCAAGCTCCATCTGTCTGTGCAGGACCATTCTCTGCCAGTGGTGCCAACCAGAGTGGACTGGCTGGCATCTGTACAGTTCACAGAGAAATAATACCCCGTCTACTAATTCTAATTGTCATACAGGCTTGAAAGATGTTCATTCTGGAATACTCTATCAAGCTTACAACTGAAGGTCTTTCAGTAGGTAGAAGGTGTTGGTTCAGACTTCTGCTGTGGAGATGAACCCCCATCCTTATGTTATGAAGCTGCAAAAAGCCAGGCACCCCTATACTGCAGTGCTTCTGGTTCTGAGCCCATCCAGTCTGGCTTTGTAAATAAAGTGAGTTGACAGTAACCTCAATAACCATGTGGTGCTGGTCTCACTGCAGTGCTTCTCAGCTTGCAGTGCTGCAGTGTTCTGCCTTAACAGCACGTCTGATTCAGAAAGCTCATGTCCTGGTTTCACAGGAAATTAATTACACTAGTTCTATCTCAAGTCGGTATCTCTAAGTCTAAGCAATGCTCCCAGTTTAAACACAATTGACTTTTAGGCTTAGCTGTCCTGTTCACACTGAGAAGTTGCTGCAGATACCAAAGATACTGAAGTTTACCAATAAGTATTTGCCCCAGTTTGCTCTGGAATGTGAGGGCTTTGACTCTTCATGGTCAGATTTAGAATCCTGGTGACAGAATGATTTGCTTACAGGAGAATATTGGTTTGTAATTTTTATTAAAGAAAGAAACACAACAAGAGAAAAAAGGTGTTTTTTCAAAAGGCATTTGTATCAGAGGCAGTTTTACCTAGTCCAACCCGTGTTTACATTTGGGGCATTCATTTTAATTTCCTATTGAATGGACGGAGAAAAGTGGCCTGAAGAGGGTTCCAGTTCTCTAGCTAGGAGTGAAATCTGGAGACTCGCTTATGAAGGCTTGCATACAAGGAAAAGCTAAAATGGCAAAATTAGTTACTATGTTGCAGCACTGTTGAATTCGACTTCATTTTACATTTTAGTAGCTTTTGTTTAATACAGTCAGTATGAAAAAAAAAAACCAACCAGCTAGCTACAAATTAGCCAGACAGTTGTTTTCAAGCAGAAAGATCATTATCCTGTTCTCTTGGACTAATCTGTCTAAAAAGTTTATAGCAAAGCTATCCTGGAGTTTGAAAGCATTTGTATTCAACCATTCTTTTTAGATTGTCGGGTAATTTTCTCTTTATGTTTTCTGAAACATCTATACTGCTTCACTGTCAGACCTATTAATAGCTTTGTGTGTTTTTCTTTTAAAGCAAATTGATGGAGAAGCATTTCTGCTAATGACCCAATCAGACATAGTCAAAATAATGAGCATTAAACTGGGACCAGCCCTAAAAATCTTTAATTCCATTCTGATGTTCAAAGCTGCAGAGAAAAACTCACACAATGAACTCTGAAGATAACGGAAAACGTGTACAAGCCAGCTTCCTCCACTGGAGCTCATGTTTTATTCAAAGCACAAAGACTCACCAGAATTATTGAGTAAGGACTCTCAGAAAGGAAGAAAACTATGTTCTGCACTGGTGGACTGTTCATATTCTCCTAGAGCCGGTATACATCTGAATCCTTCTGGGAAGTGCTCACGCTTTTGAGAAGGTACTTTTTAACAACCAAGTCAGCTAGTCCTATTTACCAAACTAATGGCGCTAATTCTCCATGGAGGGTTAGGATCTCTAACACTCTCTGGACATCAAGAAAAAACCTTCATTGATTATTTATGCTGTATTATATAAGGGAACATTAATATTTTCTAAGAATTCCTGAATTCTGCTTCGTGTACCCATTTTACTTTTTGGTAGCTATTATTTCTTACCATCGAAATAAAAAATGATTAGCCAAAAATTAGGCTATGGGCCAGATGAGACTGTTATGGCTAATACAAATTTGTGCCATAGTTTAAAGATGAAACAGTTAATGTTACATATGTGACACTTTATGCTACAGCATATAACTTTACAGATTATAAAACTGTCTGTTTGCTTGTAACAAACCAAACCTTGTTGGGGTTGAAATTACAATGCTTTTTTGATAACTGAATGTTTTTACTTTTGCACGATTACAAAAATGTTATGTGAGTTTTTCCACCAGCATCTTTAATGTATTTTACCAAAAGATCAGTATAGAGAAGGCTGCAACTGAAAAATAAAGTTTGACTTCATAGAAGACATTCATTTATGCTGCACAATAGAGCCCCAGCCTTTTACATGGGAGTCTGCTTACAGTCCTTCCACACATGAAGGAAAATACATGTATTTTGGGGTAAGATTATTAGCAGAAAAAGAAAATATATTTATTAATGGCAGCACATGATAGTCTCCAGAATACATACCAAAACAGTGGAGATAAACAGTGTGCTAAAGCTAGGACTGCTACTCTGGCTTCATATTCAACGTAAGCTTGTATTCCTAATGGTGGGAGAATTATTTAACCAACCACTTCCTAGCTGAAAAATCTGATTTATAAAGGAATTAAGCATAGTAGGAAAGCCAAAGCATGGAGGGAAAAGCTACTTAAACACCTATCCTGTATAGGCATGAACTAGGTAAAAGGCATGGGCTTCACCAAGTCATTAGCAAGGCTGCAGATTCCACTAGCAGGTACTTGGAGGCTTATTATGTCAGGGAAATTTGTTGCACTTGGTATATATACACATAAGATGTAAACCGGATGCACTTTACACTGGAGAAAGCCTAGCTACTAATATACCAGAATTTTGCTTTTACAAGAAGAGAGAGAAGAGTTGGATCAAGCTTTTGGCAGCCCTCATCTTAGTACTGAGGTGGGCAGTTGCTCAGTAAGAACAGTGTTTCCGTTGTACAGAACTTGGAGAATTTAAAATCTTCCCACAGATTTCGCTAGGCTGTTCTTTGGCTGAAGTTCCTTAAGATTTCAAGAGCCCTTTGTGCCCCTTCCAGATCACACTGGTGACTGGTACCTGCCCCATTGTATGAGGTAAAACAGGGTCAGTATGAAGTAAGTTGCATTGCTCTATTAATTTCCTTCCATAGCATTGCATAAATAATATTTTTTACATTTTGTTCAATATTTGTACAGTCAAATTGCACTCTTATTGTACTACAATACAAATAAAACCTGAATTGGACCTGTCTGTTACATTCATGTATGCCCAGGATTCTCAAATTAAGCTGGATGTTCCAGAGGGTGGTGCGGAGTAGTTCTTCACTGTATTTCATTGTGCTTGTGCATCTGAAAGAGCAACTCAGCTACTGCAAGCTGACCTCACCCAAAACATTTCCTAGATCCATAAACTTGAATTTTGTCATTGACCACAGCTGACATGGAACAGAAAATGCTACATTCTATAGTTTTCCTTCCATGTAGTTCACTTCCTTGAACTCTCACTTTCGGTGTGTGTTTTTCTCTCATGTGCCAGCTTTGAAGCCTTCAGGGAATACCAATGTTTTGCCACTTGACAGAAATCACTTAGGAACATTAGCAACTACCTGAATTCTTATATTCCTACTTATAGGGTACTGTAGTTTAATGAAATGGTCTGGTTAAATGAAATGGTCTGGTTAATTCTCTCTACGAGATGTAGAAAACTTCATTTGAATGAAGCTCTCTTTACTTAGCAAGAGCATAATCACTTCATTCACTTTTGTATGATATGTGACAAGGTAATAGGGCAAACTCTGTTACAAAGCACCCAACAAAAGCAGTAGGACACGAAAAATACTCCAACATAGTTGATCTTTGAAATGATAATTGCAGTTGTGTTGGAGATGACCCAGCAGTTACATGGCTAAGGATATCCCAGTTTCCACGAGAGGCAAGTGAGAATCCTGAAACTTCTTTCTATGAGAGTCAGGTCATTTATTGCAGTATTCTCCCCTCATACTGCACTATACCACTGTAATCTCTGAATTGGACTCACCCTTGTGCAAGCAGTGCTTAAGAAAATCCCTGCAGCTTCCTAAGCCACATTTTTGAGTGTGGAGAATACTGGTGAATGCAGATACTGCTTCGACTACATCAACACTTCTAGAAATGGTGAAAAATGAAACTCTTTAGCAGAATGTTTTGGTTTGGTTTGATTTGGTTTTGGTTTTAAAAAAAGCTATTTACCATCCTGTATATACTAACTCATGCCGTGGTCAAGCTTGCTGGCAGCTGCTGTTGTCCATCCAAAGCAATCCACTATATCAGGATTTTCAGGGGTGCAAGGCACTTAAGGAATTAAGAAGGCTATGGTAGGGAGAAAAGGAGACTGTGGAAGAAGAGAGTAGGGCTCCATTTTGTGCGGGCAGACAGGACACGTACCATGTGGAGAAGACTGATCTGTTCTGGGGAATAAGCTCAGATAGAAAATGAGGCATTTGTTTCCGAGCACAAAAGCTGTTGTTACAAATGCATATGACAGCATCCCAGAAAGTCATTCTTGCTACTTTGAGAACTGATCTCAGAATCCTCATTTGGCAAATTTTGGATTAATGTTAAAAGAAAGAAGAAAACACATCATGCATTGGCTAAAGAATGAAAACTCATCATCTTCAGTGTTTTAAAGCAAAGAAATACATTCAAGCACTTTCAATGATCACATGAAGATAACATAGTAAGAGAGGTAACAAATCTTTAATTTGTGTAAATTCAGAACACTAAGTGCTCACATTCACTCATAAGTACTTTTTAATTCTGATGGTAAAAATTCTGTCTTAATCTGTAAAATGCTCTATGTGGGAAACTGATACATAACACCTGCAGCAAGCTAGAACATTGTATTTACTCTAATGCTTTCAGACTGCTCTAGACAGTTTTAGATTTTTCCAAAAGTAACCAGCAGACATTGTTAAACATAACAGTTAGTAATATACAGACGCTTTCACTAGAACAAGTGCAGTGATTTATCCTCACAGCAAAGATGTATGACAAAATTCCGAATGTTCCTGAGTACACTAGCAAACACTGGGATGTTAGGGATCTAGCCCTCTCTTTACTTGACCTGGGAGGAATGCTTGAGGGATGTCCATCTCAAAAATCAGGGACATGAGGAATTTCAGCGTCCTTTGGATTCTGCTTGGGCACTGGATATTGAACACGTGAAATGCAGCCACCAGTGCTGCCAGAGCTGTGGTACAGTCACTGAGCTGGGCTACTTCTTGTTTTTCTACGTACAGAGCAAACCTGCATGAATTCACATTGAAGGGATTTTTAACTTCCAACACTGGTGTCAATACCTTCACCTAAATGAAGAAAAAGAATATTTCAAATGATATCACAGCATCATTTGGCAAACTGTAAGTTGTAAAAACATCAAAAAATTCAGTAAGCGTAGTAGTACCGCTTTGAATTTAACCTGCATTTCTGCGAATGTTTGCCTTTTATCCAAAAGGCAGGAGAATGTCATCCTTCTCCAGGAGCTAATTTGGGCCAGCAAGAGGCTGAGGGATATGCCCAGGCAGCTCATAAGAACAAGACCACAGCTGCTGGTGTTGTTTCCTACCTCCTCGTTCACTGCAGCAAACAGACTGCAGTCATCTCCAAAGACATCTGGCAGAAGTAAACATGAGGCAGTCATCTTCATATCTGTGAAAGACAAGAATTTTCTGAAATACAGATGAAAACATTGTAGCACTGTGATATCCTGGAAAAACAGATTGTGGCTTATGAAATAACTAACAACTCAGCAGTGGAACTGCTGCTCAGTCCAATTTGATGAGTAGCTTGTGCCACAGTAAAAGTTTAGGTGCCTCATCTGGCAAATGGCCATAGTATTCAAATTCATAACACTCTCACAAACTCTATAGTCCAGTTGGGAAATGCATATCTTCCTCGAGTGGTCATGGCACCAAGTTTACTAGAGTTCAAGAAGCATCTGGACAACACTGTCAGTCATATGGTCTGATTTTTGGGTGGTCCTGTATGGAGTCAGTAGCTGGACTGCCTATGTGTCCCTTCCAACTCGGGTTATTTTGTAATTGCTTTGACTTCCTGGAATTATGCCTTTTTGGACAGCAAATGAAACTCTCAAGAAGTACTTCTCACAGAGTTTAGCTGAGGTGCAGGGATCTACAGCTGCAGTTCAAGAAGGGTAAATTTTATGAGTAACTCTTTCAAATGTTTTGTCCCTACAGAACTACCCTCACCCCAGTTTTCAGATCGAAAGGTGAGTGGCAGCAGTTACTTGCTCCCTTCTCACAGCCAGCAACCAAACATGACATGGACCTCTCTGTATGACTCAGATCCCTGCTTTCCAGAGACTTTATGCTGTACCAGTTTGTGCATTCACCCCTAAAGTGAATTTACTCCTGGAGAGACAGGGTACTTGAAATACAGCACTAAGTGCTTCTTACATTTTTTCACTTCCAGCTTAAAAACAGTCCTTCTCTTTCTAAGGGAAAGTATTTTTTTTACAAGACTGTTCCTCCTTCTGATTTCTTGAGGAAAAGATGGTTAACCTCCTTAAAGCCCACAACCCCTTTTTTATTGCTGAGCATGTTATATGGCATGGAACATCTCTTTTACTAGTTAGGGTCAACTGCATGGTTGTCCCCATCCCAGTCTCTTGTTCATATCCCCCAGTTCTACTCACTGGGAGGAAGAATGAGGAACTGCCTTTAGACTGTGCAAACAATGCTCAGCAACAGCTGACAAACTGGTGAGTTATCAGCCCCATTGTTTTGGTCACTAATCTAAAACACAACACCATACCGACTGCTCTGAAGAAGGTTAATTCCATCCCAGCCAAACCTAGTACAGATATTCAGAGCATAGATTTGTACTGACATTTTAGAGCGTTTTCCTCTGTGTTCTCTTTCAGATGTTCTTGCAGCATAATGTTCATTGGATTATTCTTCACCAGACATAAAGATAATATGCTTTCTGAATAAATCTCCAAAATCTTAATTGTTTTCTGATAAACATCCATGTGTGTGAGAAGCTGGAACTCCCTAAAAAGCTAAAATAAAATATAATTATTATTGCAATGCTTAAAGCCAAAACTGAAAACAATAAATGACAGTAAGATAAGTAAAAAAAAAAGACTGTAAGTTGGATGGTATCATGGCTTCATTTCTTTTCAAAACAGGGAAGAAGTATATGAAGTATCATCAAAGGACTTCCAACAACCTGCTGCTGTTGCATGGCATGGTTAACTCTTGACTGATGCAAAAAAATGTTAAAGAGAACAGTGTTGATCCAAACATCCCTGAACATCCACAGTTGTGTCACATCTATAGTATAAATCAATGTCATTATTAAGTGTACTTCTGTTACCTGATAGGGGCATCTTAAGAAAGGAAAAAGTCTAAGAATGTCCTTTAAAGGTGTCTTATCACAGATCATCTTCCTTCGTATTTGCATTGTTGCATTCATTTTATTATTCACTTCTTTCCAGTTTCTTAGAGTTTTCATATATTCTTGCTTCAGCCAGTTAATGTGTACGTACATTGCATCACCTTCAAGATAAGTAGATTCTTCCTAGCAACAAATCAAGCACAGAATTGTAACAAATCACTTTTCATCTGATGTGAGTTATCTTGTCAGTTCACAATGGAGTCTACATCAAAGTGTAGTGAGTGAAGCTTAGCAGAAGGGTCCTGGAGGGCAGATTGGGTACTGGCTCTGTGAATTGACTCTTGTGTACTGTCACCCTATCATATACACAGAATCTGTCTTCATGTGGTTCCAGAGCTACCAGCTAGTTCTCCCAGGCTCAATTACACATTAGAGTAAATGCATGTGCCTAGTTTGCCTAATTGTGGGGTTGGTATTGTTTTTTGTTGTTTTTTTGTTTGTTTGTTGTTTTAATTAATAGGTTGTTCTAATATCATAGAATGGCCTGGGTTGAAAAGGACCATAATGATCATCTAGTATCTCAGTGTAACTCTTTAGCAATATTAGGTCTGTATTGCCAAGAAAAATAGGATTTTCTTCATACTCATCCAGGTACTAAAAGCAGGACAACAAACTTCCATATTCATACAATGGAAGTATTTACCAAGAAGGAAACCAGAGGAATTAAGAGAAAGAAACCTCTTAATGGAAAGCGTTATTTGAGTCACTTAACAGACAATGTTACTCCATACTTGAAGATTTAATTAATGATTTTCCTCAGAATTATTATTATTTATTGTCCCTGCTGTAACTCCACAAACAGTAATTACAAGTGTGAGAGGTGGTTATCCATAGCGGTACATCTGTGGCTGTAGCCTGTGGCTATTTAGTTTCTACCATAGGAAGCAGTGAATTTGCCCACTGAAGCAAGCTGAGAAAACATACAGATGCTTTGTTAGTGTCATTACCTCTCACACTACACTTAAACCAGCTTTTCTCAAATGTATCATCACTAATACAGCTATCATCTATGTCAGTGGTGGCCTATGGGTCAGGGCCAATGCAAGTTCAGACACTTCTTTGTTTTATTTCCCAGAATATTTAAAACATAGAGCTGAAAAAATACAACATTCAAGACTGCTTTGCAGAGCACTCCATATACAATTTAATTTTCCATTTTTTTGGAAAAAAATCCTTTTTTAAATTGTGTATGTGAAATTCCAAGATTTTCAAGTACAACGTATAGAAGTAAAACATTGTCTCCCTCCTACTATATATCCATGGATTTCAATAGCCAATGTTATCGAAGAAGAAAGACAGCCCTGAATGTTAATTACCGTGATTCCCACAGGTACTCCCTAGCCCTTGCTAGGCCAATGTTACATCAGCATAGTCTGCTCTCATAAAGGACTTGACTGAACAGTAGCATTTGTGCGTGACCAATTAGACCAGGCATTCCTGTCCTCTATCTGAATGCCCAGAAGGAGAGGTCACAGATCAAATGATTTGGTTCATACCCTCCTCAAGCTGGCTGAGAGGAAATGGCAGAGCAGTGGCCATTTCCCTGAGTCCTTTCAAGACTCCAATGAACGGGGGCTGGTGGACTTCAAGTAGACACATTGTTATATTTCTTAGCCTCCAGTAATTTTTTTTCTTCCATCATTTCTTCCAGCCACTTTTCCAACCCAGGCAAACTTGTACCTTCCACAATGCCCTGCATTATGTTCAGCAGTTTAACTATTGTGGTGTCGAAAGCTATGCCTTCATCTTCTAATGATCTTACTGGATTCAGTCAGATAGAGGTCAAACTGTTCGCTTCTAGTTGTACAGCTACACCATGTTCTGTCCACTATCTATTTTCCAGACAAGATTGTCCTATTTAATCATTCCACATAAAACAGTTGTTCTGTACTTTAAAAAATCCCTGTTATTATCTTTGCACATTGTCTGATTTCACTAAAGTCTTTACAAAACAAGCACCATACAGTTTAAAGCACTAGCTGAGATACTGTGATACTACCGGTGTGTACAGGGGAATAACACATTCCCTGTTGTTTCTTTCTTAGATAACTCTGAGTATTCAATGTTTTTCTTCAAACAGCTGCTTATCATTGTGCCAAATGTTCTTCAGCAAGATATAAGAATATCATTTGTGAATGATAATAATAAGCTTAGAGCCCATAGAGTCTATGTTATTAGAGCTGGGTTTTCTCCTTGATCCTTATTGAGCATCCATTGGCATTGAATTTTACCAGCTGTTTTTCTGCCCTGTTAACTCAGTAACATGAAGTTCTTCTACCATTCTCCAAAGACAACCTTTGCCTTTAGTACCCTTAGAAGCACCAGCAAATCTGGTCAGCCAGCTGTTCTCCTTTTTCCCCGTTGTTTAGAAATATATTTAACTGCATAAACTAAGCATTAACAATCTTTTCTACAGTACAACCAAACTATTTCTGCTCAGCTCCAGTTTATCCCCTCAGATTATATCTTTTAAGAGCATTTAAAAGGCAAGTGGTGAAATCTCTCCTGAAGTTAATGTGAACTATATCAGCTGAATTTCTGATGCCCTCAGGGTTGCTGAATACTTCAAAGAACTAACACCTTTGTGAAGCATGACTTCTGTTTACAGAAATTTCATTGATTCTTTCCCAAGTAATTCATCTCTTAGTTCTTGTCAATTTGGCAAATAAAAATAGTAAATTTATTGATCAACACGTTCCCAAAATTTTGGAAACTGGCATCAAATTTTCTACCTCCAAGTTGGTACATCACATTTAGAAGTTTAGCTGGTTTATCATTGAACACATTTGAAGTTTTTTCACAAATGTTGTTTGCTCCTAGGAATTTGCTACAGCTTATTTGAATGATTTATTGTGTAACTTCTCTACTGACCCCTTAAGACACAGAATCACAGAAATGTAGGGGCTGGAAGGGACCTCCAGAGATCATTGAGTCCAACCCCCCTGCCAAAGCAGGTTCCCTACACCAGGTCTCACAGGTAGGTGTCCAGACGGGTCTTGAATATCTCCAGAGAAGGAGACTCCACAACCCCCCTGGGCAGCCTGTTCCAGTGCTCCATCACCAACGCCGTAAAGAAGTTCTTGCGCACAATCATGTGGAACTTCCTATGCTCCAGTTTCTGTCCGTTTCTCCTTGTCCTGTCGCCACACACGGCTGAAAAGAGTCTGGCCTCACCACTTTGCCCCTCACACCTCAGATATTTATAGACCTGCATCAGGTCCCCTCTCAGCTTTCTTTTCTCAAGGCTAAACAGACCCAGTTCACTTCACCTTTCTTTATAGGGGAGATGCTCCAGGCCCTTCAGAGCCAGTTGAGACCTTGCCTTGACTCCAGTATATCTCCATTCACCTAGGCAAGGCAAGCAGCTACAGCTGAGGGACTCTGCATATAGTCAGCCAAGTCTTGAAGAACTAGTTAGGTTAATAAGATTATTAATTAGCTAGACAACTCCATATGACATTTTTGTAAGGAACAATGGAAAGGTACTAGCAAAAATAGACTAGCATCGTCAGAAAGAAACGCTGTCATTACCCACTAAGAAAAATAAAGTGATGGAAAGCCAGACTTTGTTATGGTAATCATCCATTACATTACAGGGAAGGTGATCATAAGTAAGTGATTTTCTTGCAGTGTTCTGCCTGCCTAGAGCAATCATCACCTGTAATCTTTTCATCTTTTTAAGCTGCACTCCTAGGCTGAAGAAAGCTATTGGTAATCCTAAATTATACCTTGTAAATATACCTTGTTTAAACTAGTAATCTGTATAATGGATAAAAATACCTAGCTGTGAAGTGCGTCTAACCAATCAGTCAAATAACAGAACTTCAGAAACCTATGAAGTCTGCACTAGTACCATTTAGATAGAAAAGAAGGACAGTTTTCTACTGGCTTTAGTAGCTTTCAATATTTCAGAGATTACTTGGTTGTTTAAGTGCAGGAGAAGCCAAAGTTTATCTAAAGGATGCTTAATGATAAGTCTGAAGTAGAACACTTGGTGAGTGCAGAATATTTATTTCTTGCAATGAAACAGTGTTCTGGAGCTGGTATTAGACACCAAATTTGCTATGATTTGGGGGCCTCCTCGTCTCCTACACACAGTAGCAAGTCTATGCCTTCTGTATCTAAGCAGTTCATTTAGTCTCTGTACAGTTTCATTCCAAGTGTGGAATTATACAAAGAATATAAACAATATACTGTAATATACAAAGCTACGGAAATACAGATTAGGTGGTAGTTGAGAGGCTAGAATTACTGCATCACTGCATGTTTCTATTTCCAGCTGATTTAGAGCAAGCGTGCTTGTTTATCAGTCAGGAACAGCATAGAGCAGTGGACCTCGCTGGTGCATAAAGACCAATGGCAGTGGCTGCCTTTAGCAGAACCAGCATGAAATTAGAGAACAGCAAACTCAGATGTTTATGGATGAGTAGCTGTTTAAACAGGCAGCCTAGCTGAAAATATGAAGGGAGAAAGGGTCCTAATGTATACTGTTCATTATTTCTAAGCATGGTTCCATTCAAATACAGTCTGAAAGCTGTTAATTGAGTGGGAGAGTATGGCATCACTTGAATTTTACACAAATAATTTAGAACCTTAGGATTTATTGAATTCTAACATCGAGGTAAATTTTGTCTTTTATATACATATATAAATTAACAGACTGTCATGCTTGCAACAAAATGTCTTCAGTGCATAACTTGCCTTATAATTGAATTTTCATAGTCTTCAACCCCTGTTCCTATTTTCTAATTTGCTTTTTTTCTGGAAAACTGTAATAACTGAACATTAACTCAGTCACACCTAAATGTGGGACTCAGAATATTTTCATTTTTTCCTTTTAGTTTTTAATTTGTGAACAGGTTGATTGTTAAGGTAAGTAGGAAGGTAACTGAGAGGTGGATTTATTTGGGGAAAAAGAAGTTACCTCAATGGGACACCACTTTGCAACCTATTTTGCACTAATTTCAAGTGAGATGTCAAGTTAACTTTGACATTTGGGGTGTGAATGGGTTTGGAGAGTTGACTACTGAACCGTTATGCCAACCCCATCGCATTCTAATTTCTGGAGAATCTATCATCAAAGCAAGAAAGCTCATCTAGTACAGCAATATCCCAGTAAAAGTGTGACAGTAACTTTAACCTTTGGTTATTGCAATACACTGTGGAAAAGCAATCCTTTGTAGACTAAAGACAGATCTGCATTAAAGATCTCCTTTTTCAGTGTCTAATTAAACAAATAATCCTTCATGTGGCTTGATTTTCAGTCATGTTACCAGTAACGCTGACTTTCATTGGAGTGATAATAAGACTGTTGGTTAGCGATATTTAATGTTTTTCAGCACAGTCTTAATGGCAGTGTACTTACTTGCTGGATAATAGGAAGAAATTCCTTTATTTTTAAATAATAGAAATTGTGGTTTTGTTTTTTGCTGGAACATGAGAATTTACTTTGATACCTTTTAAAAATGAGGGTTTTGTTTTGTTTTGCTTTTTGTTGTTGTTGTTTTGCTACAAGCAGATGAGAAATACTGTGAAACAGAATAGAAAAAGAGGTCAAACATTAATGAGGTAAGCAGGGTACATCCAACATTTTTACATCAGCGTAGCCTAGACCTTGCCTGAGGCCCTAGGAAGACTCTTAAGCCCTTGAATAAGGGAAGAATGACAGTTGTAGGAAACACATACTTGAGTGCCTATGCCAATAACCACTCTTAACTTGGCATCTCAAGTATCTGTAACTAAAGTCACTGGATCTGGGAGTCACACAGATAATAGGGCTCTTTGCTAGTGCTACAGATGGCTTTTGGCAGTCACCCTTCCCACAGAGAATATTCAAAGCTCTACTGGAACTGTATACAGACTGCATAGACTGCATCAAGATGCTAACCTTTAAACAATGAAGCATACATACATTAAAAAAACTATGGTCCAAATGCCTCACCTATCTCACTTCCTGAAGCAAGATAGTTAGTAGTTTGGTAGGAGATAGGTTCTTAAACACAAAGCCCAAATTCCACAGTGTCCATTTCTTTAATCTTGTTTTTTCCCCACAAAATATGGCCAGAGATTCTAGTAAAAATATCAGTTAAGTTCTTGTTAAAAGCCCTAACTTGTACCCTTTAGCATGTTATGAGTGTCCCAGTCAGAGAAGTTGCTACTTCTCTTCAAGGGAAGGAAGAATTTTTATGCATGATGTGCATTACCAAGGTATAAAAGCTTCTAGTTATTGTTAAAAGCCACTATCATAAATCCTAGAAGTCATTAATGTCAACACCAAAGTAAAATGACTGACTAATCACAGAGTGATGAAAGGTCCTCTGGTGAGAACAGCAAGCATCTCTTGCTCATCTCAAGGGTATATAGCAGTTCCTGAATAGTAAATGTAGCCTCACTGTTGCTAATGACAGTGATCAAGATCTCTTATAAAGAATGTCAACAGAACCTATTAACTCTTCGGTTTTAGAGAGTGAATTGAGAAAGGGCCAGTAGAGAGCCCTGAACGTGATTGGTTTACTCACTGCAGACCGCAGATTCGGATCTCTCACCTGGGACACCTTGGGAATATTCTTTTGAGGGTCTCCACTAATTTGTTCTCTAGAAAAGGCAGAAACTGTTAGATGATAATAAAAATCACACAGGCAGGATTGGTGATGCGAGCATGGGAGTTCCTCTTTTAGACCATGCTTTGATACAGGAACCATCTTGCTGACCAGTGGTAATGTTGGTATAGCTGTTACATTGCCTTTCGTTATGCTGTTTGCAGTTCTCTCATCAGCTCCCAGCAGCTCATAATACGATTTCCTTTGAAAAGACATCCCTAATTTCCTTGCAAGTCATGTTATTGCTTAGAGTATTGCTACTGCTTAACAGTTCTTGATTGCCGAGCCTACTTCCATCAGAGCTGGCATCAATTGTCAAGGTACTTATGCAGTAGCCTTTTCAGTGTTTTCTCTTTGCCTAAAGAAAAAATAATATGTTTGCATACTCACTGGGAGTGTGGTGGAACCCTTGCCTGGGCTAAACTTTTCTACTAAATGGGTTCTTCTTCAGATTAAGAAATGGTTTTCATAGGTAGCTATTCATGTAATTATCTGAATCTTGTGTCTTGATCTTCGAGTACTAGGAAGTGGGTCTTACTGTTCTTTTTGGAATACATTCTGGCATAATGCGTCTCATAAAAACAGTGTATAGAAGAGTTTTTAATTCCACTATTGCAAGAAACAACCTTTTTTTTTTACTTTTTTTTTTTTTTTTCCTGTGGCAACTTTCAAGTTTATCATAATGATGTTTAGTACGAAGTACGTCTTTTGAGTTATTTTATTTGGGGAAAGAATGATCAAGTGAAAAAGAAAATCTGAGTGATCTGTCACAAGTTTGAATCTGAAACATAAGCAATAAGTTGAACTGAGAAAGCATAGCAGTCATGGCACCCTTCATGTCCAAAAGCTGAACACAAAGACTGGGGAAACAGCATAGATTGCTCTCATGCAAAATGAACATGTAGCCTACTGAAGGATCCACACTGACTCATATTTAATTAAAGTAGGCTCTGCTTTAATTATACACAATTACCCTCTTGAGCCAGTCAAATACTTTCAGAGCTAGACTTGCATGTCAGTATTAATTGCAAACTTTCAAAGCCACGTAAGTCATTTTATTTCTGACCACAAATGCTTTCTAATTTGCAAACTATAAAACAGCAAAAGCAAAATGAGATGAAATTTGTTATGCTCCATCAAGGAACTGCCCATACTTCACCCCTTCATGTTAACTCACAGAACAATGGAGATATTGAATGATATGAAAAAGCATGAGGCATAATGTGCGCACCAGCAATTTGTACGCAAAGGTTTTCACTTGACTATCAGAGCACTTTAAAATATTAACTAAGCAGTGCCACACACTATATGTACACATCAAAGTTTTAGTAGAAAAACATTACATCAATACAACCATTGAATGATCATTTGTAAATCCACTTTAACACTTTGGCTGTGTACCTACAAACACATGATTTTGAGGTTTTTAATATAAGGGGAAAACAGGCTATCACTTCTGATTCAACAGTGTACAACATTCACTGCGTAGACTAATTCTGTAGCTGCCAACAACATCCCTCAACCACGTGGCTCAGAGAAGAGTTTCTGTATCTCCTGCACATCAAGTTAGAACTTTGAAAATCTTTCACTCATTTAATTAACTTGGTTTCTTCTTTTACCTGCTGATGGCTTTTCTCCCCTTCATTTCTCCCTTTCCACCCCTATCCTGGGATCTCCTGCCAACTCCTACACTCTCTGCTTTCTTTGAAACCTTGCTTCAAGTTTCCAGTTCCTGCAGTGGCATAATCACATTGATGAACAAGATGTCATTTGTTTTAATCACCTCAAAGACAAACATACTCCTACAAAATGTCTAAAAGGGTTTTGAATCTAAAGTTGTATTGACATAAAAGAAACTCCATCTCAGAGTTGGCAGTGCTCGTTCATGTTTACTTCTTTCATCAGAAAAGACAATTTCTTAATCACAATGAGTGGGAAGCCAGTGGAGTGCCATGAGACGTACAAAAGGATTGGTTTTACCATTTGCCTCCCTGCAGTAGGCCCTAAGACCACCCCCAGAGGCTCCCCAGCTTCAGTATCAGTCTGACAGCAGCAATATTTTACACAGACTAAGAGTCAAAACTAAAAAAACAACAGAGGTAATCTGTTTCACCTCATTAAATGGTTGCATGTCCTTCAATAATCAGCTCCCCTGTGCCAATCTGTACAAAGACTGTTTCCTACATCTGCTCTAAATCAGGTTCTTTATACAGGTTAAAGCTTCCAGGCATCCTCATTTAATTTGGCTCTGGTTACCTACAGATTTTGACCAAAGTCAGAAAGCCCATCACACTGCTTTCCTGCAACCCTCCTTCTGTTTAAAGATAGGAGGCCCATCCGTTTTTTCTGAAGGAAGCTTTCTCTGAAGTATCATCAGTGAATGGGAAATCTCAGCCTTATAGTAAAGCTTCATTGTTCTCTATCACACAATAATGTCAAAAAAATCACATACAGTATCACATATCTCAGCTTCCACCTGGATGCTTCCTGGGCCAGAGGCAAAAATGTATCAGGCAAACCACTCTTGCTTCCCCAAAGACACATATATGCCTGGTAAAGAGTTAGCAGTATGGACATACATAAGCTAATTGAATCGCTTCTTTATCATATTCTTGTAATTAAGTTTTACCATATTTTAATTGTAGCACTGAAAGGAATGTGAGGTGTATTGCCAAAGCATAAAGTTTATGAGCTAATTAGTGTGCTTCAGACACTCACTGGGCATTAATAGCTCTTTGCAAGTTATTTAACTAAAGGGAAATACTGCATCTGCACATATACATTTGTAAGCATCACTAAGCATGTTGTGCATTAGTCCAAATAGCTAGTATATAACGAAGTGTGATGTGGTAGTAGGGTATGACCATTTCATGCCTTCTCAAGCATCACTTTGCATTCTTATTTTTATAGGTTTCAGTTCTTAGGTGTAAACCTCTATTGTTTATCACTGTAACTGGAGATTTATAACCTAAGGCAGAGTGGGAACACTGCATTAAATATAAAAGAATTTCATGTCCAATTGGTGACATCTATAAATGATATCAAATATGCAGAGCATCAAAAGTTGGGTACCTCTTTCTGCGCTTTGATATCATAAGGTTTGTTTTCAGAAGATGAAGATTTCCTCCTCTGTCCTCTCCTGTGGCCAAACTTGCATTTGTTCTTCAAAACTTGCTCATCATCTTCAATGGCTCTCCGCACATATTTGAAACGATCTTTAAGCGCCCGTTTCCATACCAACTGTACCACAAAACAAACAAAAATCTGTCGATGCCGGTATCTTGTAAGGATTTGCTCCATTCCTAATACAGGTTACTTAGATTTAATCTGATTTGATTTTACTTTATTTTTTTAATAGTTTGCCGCTGAACAGAAATATGATGTGAAGGCTTATATTTTGACATTAGCATAGTGGTGGCTTTAGGACTGAGGGATGCACAAGCACCTGTCATGATCTGCCTCAATGTCTGCTAATCAAAAGGCCTACTGGCACCTGCACAGTTCCCCAGGTACATCTTTGAACCTATGGGTAAGGTTAGATGAAGACAAGATCACCAGTGCTGTCAGCAAAACCACAGCTTGTTTTCCTTTTCCAGCTCTTACTTCTGGATATTATCTCTGTGACATCAGGTAACAAAGCTATGTGGTGAGTCAGATCAGCTCACTGATGCCACAAAACCTAATATTTTGCCTCAAACTACCCGGATGATTGCAAAGCTCTACAAGTATTAGATCTAATACAAGGGAGCAGAAAAATAGAGTGAGAATTTCCCTTTTGCAGGAAGCCAGCAGTTACAGTGGATCAAACATGCTATTAAATTGGACTTACTGCTGCTGAAGTAAGAGGGTCAGTTAAATATGTCCTGGTGCTTATGAGATGCCTCAAAGGGTATAAATTGCAGCTTAAAGGCACTTTCCCACTCAGCAGCCAAAGACAGAACTAATGCACTCCCTGCTTCTGTGACATTTTTGTCTTTTTCATTTGGGAACAGAAAAACCAGGGTGCCTGCTGCTTCTCTGATCTGGGTGGACAGCAATATCCATGACATTATAGTGAGACAGCAGCCCACCTGTCCCCAGCTGGGTGCCTCTCAGCAGGACATGTCAGCAACTGCAGACATGCAGGGAAGAAGCCACTAAGCAAAGGCTGTTACACATTTCCACAGGCAAAGCCTGCAATTGCAAGAAGTGAAAATGCTTTTGAGGATCTGACAAAATGACTGATTATTTTAGTTATTGAGGGGTTTTCAGTAGTCATAAGAAACAAAACAAGTGACAAGATGTGATGAAAGAGGTTCAGATAAGTTATTTTATTTTCTAAAACGGACTCTAAGTTGAGCCTATACTCACTGATGCCAAAAACCAGTATAAACACAAGAAATACTCCAAACACCCTACCAAAAAAGTATCCTTTAATGTGTAAGGTCAAGTGTATTTCTACTGAACTACTAGGCAGCACTGTACCTTTGCAGCAGGAATCTGACATGCCAGCCTTTCTCACCCATGGGGTGACTGGAAGGGTATCTCTTAGGCAGTAGTGTGACCTTGCATTCCTTCTGCTGTTCCCACCTCCCAAGGGTTCTAGTTGATAATAAGAGGATCTTTTCTTAAAAGCAATAGATACATTAATGGTGAGAAAACTCAGCAGCAGCTCACACACAAGCTCTGGGCCTTGTGTCATTTCCCTCAGCTTTTATGGGTCAGACCAAGGCTGATGTACCCTCCCAGGGGGGCACTTTGTGTCACCATCTACAGCCCTCATGGAAGTATCCTCTCTCTGGCAGCCATGCTCAAGCTTCTGAGAACTGGAAAGCAAACAAACCCATCTGTGTTTCTAGTGTGTAAAGGTCTGACTTAGGTAATGAGAAGAAATAGAGCACAGACTTCTCATCGTGTGCATTTACAGCATCAGTTTTATTATGCCCCGATACTGTTCTCAAAACCAAGGTGACCACTTACCTTGGAAATTCCACTTCATCTGCCTGAACCACTAATGTTCCTTAACACCCTTCCTAATTCTGTCCTTATACATTTACAGTTAGATGCACATACCCTAGCATTGTGTTCCTAGCACAATTTATTTGTAAAAATCTTTATTTTCAAGGCTAGTAAAACCAAATCTAATGTAACATTTCTCTGAAATGTTTACACATTGTAAAATACTTTAAAATATGATCAACTCAAACTATATTAACAACTGAGAATTTAAACATTCTTAGTGAACTTTTGTGTAGATTTGGTTTTTTTCCTCTTGAAAGCCTTCTTTTAGCTAGTAGATATTTCAGCTTTTTCTTCCACATGGATGAATATACTAATACCTGTGCACAGCTTTAAATATCTCACAAAGTTCAAAACATTCAGCTGTTTTAGCCCGTCCTCCAATAAGTTAAGAGTTTTAACTAAATCTATTTCTGTAACAGGATTCTCATAATCTCATCCAAGTCCCTTCTCACATACCTCTTTCATGAGCAAGACTGCTAGGTCATACATTTACATGGTTTCCTTAGCAAGTAGCATATCTTCTAAAAAGGAGGTTTTTGTTGCATTTTTGAGCCAATTATTTTATTTTTTATGAATACTGGAGGAAAAAAACAACAACAGGAACGTTTACCATGCTTATAAAGTAGTACAAGGATTAGTTTGTGTGTATCTGCCATGGGAGGGAACGGATTACACGCAGATTAAGAGCAGTAATTTACTAGAGAATAATCATTTTGCATGCATCAGTTGCATAATCAAGCATGTCAACAGTGTGATCCTGGATATCACTGGGATCAGAGCACTGCTGAACTCCAGAGTGGCTTAGGGAGGAATAAGCATTTACTAACCCCCTCTGCCTTCCAAATAAAAGTGTACAGTTTTCAACATGAAACAGAGTCAGTGACTCTTTCCAAACAGTTCCTTGTATACTCTTGAAGTAGGAGGAATAAAATATAATAATGCCTTGCAGGCAGTCAGAAACTAACACCCCAGTCGTCTTCTGACTGCTGTGACTATGAAACTGACATTTTATCTTAAAGCCTATTTTTCCTGTAGTTACTTGAAAATAATGCTGTGGTTACATCATAGATCAAAAGCCTAATAATTTATCTCATGACTAAATTGAGGTAAACATTTATTTATTTATAGCTAAATGTTAAAATGTTAATTTGGAGTAGCGCTATTCTTTATGTCAAAGACGACATTACAGGAAAAACTCTTTCAGCTGTCACTTTAAAGCACTTCCAAAAGCCAGTCTGAAAAGGAGATGAAGAAATTGGTTTCATTTCAAGTGCTCCATAAACCTTTTAAGAGAGTTTTCTCTCTCTCTCTTTTTTTTTTATTTTTTTTTTAATGTTATGAAAGATTTATCAGCAATACCAAGTAATTCCCGCTTCTGAGGTGAATAGCCTTCTGAAATTTATAGCACACAGGTAACTTATCAGTAACCTTATTTTAAAACTTACTCAGTTATACTAATCATGGCACAGAAAGATATTATTCCCTACTGCAAATTCAGATGGAAAATCATAACCAAGAAGATAGAATTATAGATAATCTATGAAAACTTGAAACATTAAGCCTTTTACTAAAAGCTGTCTCTTTGCAATAGAACGAGATTGATAATACTCAGTTTCTACATTATGTACATGATGTTTACATGAAGTAGTTTGGAGATGAAAACAAATTGTGTCCAGTTTTATGGGAAAAAAAACTCAATGCTTTATGAGGAAACTTGTTCCCATCATGAAAATGTAGCTCTGTTCACAAGAAGGTAGGCAGGTTTTGGTTTGTTGCTCCATTGCACATCTTACCCCTGTTCACATTCCTAAGCTGTTTCATTTCCATGAAAGTTTAACAGAAGTTGTGACACTCCCAATATGAAGTTTTCCATTACATCAAGTTGTTTACACTTCAATGTTACGTTCTTGACCAGAAGCAAAAAAAAAAAACCAAAAAAAAAAAACCTGTTCTGAAATGTAAAGAACTCTCAAGGGATGAAATTTTCATTTTGTCAGTCAAAGCACAGCTGCCTTCTACTGCCCACCCAAGGCACAAACGTACATACATGCTTGCCATGGACCAGTCCAGAACAGTTTCCACTGCATCATTCCAACAGCCAGTCAGGACACATCCATTTCTGGTGGAGGGCTCCAATCTATTTGGCTTGAGAGTTAAAAAATAACAATCTGCTCCTGATAAAGTTTCCCATTGTATGGAAAAGAATGTGTATGATGCTGGGTCAGTTTTAAGCCTTTGTTGTTGTAGAACACAACTATCTAAATTTATAGCCTCCACAATTGTGGAGTAACTAAAAGAAATGTCTGATGATAGTCCCAATAAAAATAGAAATTTGTCCTTCCCCTCCTCCAAACTTTGGTATACAGACCTACACCTTTAATACATTTCTCTACCTCAACAGAGTCAATGAAGAGGCTTGCCCAGAAGCATTATATTAGCAATACTCAGAACTGCAGCTCCTCACTTACTGATAGTGATTTTTCTCTACATTTGCTTTGTAGTAAGCATGAAAGAAATATCAAAAGACACAGAGCAACTGCTCTGAAATCTCTGTGCCACAACTTGGAAGTTTCCCAGGTTGTTTTCACTAGCACCACTTTGGGGATCGATCTGCAAAACCACAAGCTAATTATTAAAGCATGGATTTATAGGTGGTTTCAGTAAGTCTATTCTTTTCCTGTAATGAAACTCCTCTGAGAGCCCATCCTTAGAACCTCTTTTTTAAGACAGCTTTATAAGGTTGTAAAAAGTTCTTTGGAAGGGCCCAGATGCGCACACCAGGCAGCCCAATGGAGCCGTGACATTGCCCATAACCGGGCAGGGGTCTCCCACTGTGACGTGCAGAGAGATCTTCTGGATTAAGCCACACTGACCTAAGGTTCATTCTTCTGTTGCATTTCTCCCTTCTGAAGAAGCTGTTCATTTTCTTTCAGCCCTCCCGTCTTACAGATGAGGCTGAACCCAGCCCTTGAATATCCACCACATAATCCTCAATTAAAAAAATAAAAAATCTCAAAATCATTTGCTTTCTGGAATAACTGTGCATGTTATGAGTATGTATGTTGAAAGTTAACAGTCTCCTCTGAGTCTCACAAGATTTTACAAGAAGTTATACAAGTATTGCATTGCAAAGCAATGATGAGAAGTCAGAAAGTGTCCTTGGAGACCATGGACATATTTTAAGTCACAAGGGAGTAGGAAAAAAACATGGTTCAAATTTGAGTTTTCTTCTTACACTTCTTTCAGTTATGCGGCTGCTGAGATCCCTACCAGTGTTTAAAACCTTTTTATTTTTATCTTTTTTAAATCTATGCCTATATTCATGACAAATCTAAAACTAAAGCATTATGTTGGTACATACCTAACATTCATATGATTACAACACATTGCAAGAGGGTAAATCATCTGTTAGTCCACATACAGAAAGATTTGTTTCTGGGTTTTTTTAGTTTGTTTTCACCACTACTCCAATGTATCCCCTGGGAGAATTCAAACCCAGAAAAAAAAACAACTGTACACAATGAGCAACCAGGGACCCAGGGAGTGTTTTTTATGCCCCTGAAATGATCTCAGGGTAGCTTTGAGAAACAGCACATAGTTGGATTAACCTTTGATTAACACAATGAATTAAGAATGTGATTTGGCAGGCATGTCAAAGTGAAGCTTACAGCTCTGAATTAATCCACTATACAAGGAACTGATATTGATTTGCTCTGAAGTGTTATTTTCTTGTGATCGATTATGTTGGGAATAAAATAAAATAAAATAAAATAAAATAAATTTTAAAAAAAAGGGAAGAGTTATTTCAATATTTTAACAATAGATTATTGTTTACAATACTTACAAAGCCATTCCCATCTTCATTCAGGAACGGGTATGCCTGCATTAAAGCCCCGACAACAATGTTGTACTGATGACTGTTCGGATACCTGTATAAAGAAGGTCAAAGAAAGAGCTGGTTCTCTAGATGGTATTTGACACTGTCTGGAGGCCATACTGATGCATATTAAACTGACACAATGTTCCCAAAGTATTTCTAAGACCATCAGTTCCCCTTCAAATAACAAAGAGAACACCCTGAAGATTTTGTGCAAATCTTACTGTTGGTTTCAACAGGATTTTAGCCTTAAGCTTCCTCTGTGTAAGTAAGCACATTAAGAAGAATATCTTTACATTCATCTGAAAATTTACTTCTGCACTCTATTAGTAATGACCCCAAACAGACCTAACAATGTTTACTTACAGCGATCCTGCTAGGTACTTTGTCATGTCTGCTTGCAAACAGTCAACCATCCTTATTCTCATGCTGTGATCAGGGTATTTTCTTTCTCTTAGTACCATCTTGACATCGTAAGGAAAATTTGGTAAAGTATAAGAACATGTCCTACATCTTGCAGAACATAATTGCAGATTTGCACTGAAAAAGATTATTTAATTGTGAGCGTATCTTTGATAAGGCAAACAAGAAAGAAAAATATAACCAAAAATTCAACACAAATGAAAGTTATTGCTATACATATTCAGGGCTTACTATCTTAATTTCTACATTTTATGTAAAACTCACAAAAGCTGCAATTAAAACATGTGGTGCTAAAATCAGATGTCAAACGTGAGATGTTATAATCAATCCACATCACATGAATTGCCATCAAATGTTCACTAAATGAAAGCAGAAGGCATGGCAGAAGTAGTCACTTGGGACTCACTACCACCGCAAAATAACCATTACCTACCTTCTTTTATACTGTGTTTCCTCCAGGCCTACTAATTTACTAGTGACTGTAAAATGAACAGCTTAATAGAATAAATTATTATACAAGATATTAGCTGAGACTATCCTCCCAAAGGGGAAAGCAATGAACAGGATAAGGAGAGTTAATCAATGTAACGACTAGAAACACACAAATACACAAGTAGCCTGTATGTCACCCACACCTACAACTCTTAAGAGCCATCAGCACTGTGTGCAAATATCACACCTTAGCTGGTAAAAGCCTGTGACAGGAAATACCCACTAGTTATCTGGAGTGCTCTCGTCCACAGAAGTGGCAAACTGATGCTGGAAAAACACATGAAAAAAGTAGAGGATAACTGAGATTGAAGCACCTAGAAGGTGGTCCTGACACCCCCAGACAGCTTGCCAGTGCTGGAAGCCCAGAGCCAGTGAAGAAATTTCAGAATTAAAATAATCACCACAGTCTTCGAAATCTACACTTTATACACTTAAAGTTTGTAAACCACCACTTGGTAAGAGAAAGCTCCCATCATAAGAGTCCCTAGAAAAAAAATTAACTCCATCCCAGACAAAACCATGGCACACTACTATCTGTCAGTCAAGTCAGTATTTCACTCCTAAAACTCTATTTGGTAGCTTCTACACAAGGCCTGCAGTCTTCACTGGAAGGTTTTTCTGTCTAGTCTCTTTCAGGGAAGAACATAAAGAAAAACCCATGGCAGCCAACATCTTAAGGGTATCAAAATTAACTGCAATACCAATGGACAAGCATCTGTAATAGCTTAATTTATAGCACTTTGAAATACTATTTTTCTGGGAGGCCGCTCATTTTGGGCCCATGCAGCCACAGTTATGGCCTCACTACCTTATTGATTAAATTAGTAACTCCCTATCTTGCTAACCTTGTTATGCTACCACATCTTGGTGTCTTTTAATATAAGTTGGTAGCCTACAGGCTTGTGAAAACTCTACAGATGTTCTACAACAGTACCAATTTCACCACTACTGAAAATTGTGATGCAAAGCTTAAAAAGAATAATTTAGATACTGTGACCTGATCCCCATATATATTAATCACAGTAGCTAGCCGTATTCACAGAACTACTGTTTAGCAATCCAAAATTGGTACAAAATGGTCAGGGGATGCAGCACATCCAAGTTCACCAGCTTCTGTGGTGAAGTAGATGCAAACTGCAGCAAACTTGTCTAAGTACTTTGCAGTCTCACACACACACAAGAGACAAATTACACACATATCCACACAGACACATTCTAATATTTTTTGGTTACAAATAGTTACAAAAATGAAAAAGTGATTTCAAAATTACTTGGAAATCCTCACTATGCAAATAAAGTTAATATGTTCAGCGTAGCATCAGATAGGAAATTTAGAGCCTACAAGTTTGAATCCTGTACTTTCACCAGCTTCTCTGAGGATGCTGATGCAGCAGACAGGCTGCCAGTAACTAAATACAATTTTCAACAAACTGTCATGTAAATCATATAATGTCTTGGGTTGAAAGGGATCTCAATGATCATGTGGCTCCAACCCCCCTGCTGCAGACAAGGTTGCCCAAAATTAATGACTGGGGACATATACATTGAGAAACTTCATTTAGAAATGCAGAGGGTGTTTTACTTGAGTCCAAGGCCACTCCAAAACTCAGTATCAGTATATAAAATGGCAATTACTAAGGCAAACTTGAACCTGATGCTCATCCTAAATGCCTGACTGAAAACCGAGGAATCTACTAAGAGTAGACTGGATGAGCTTGTCTACACAATAAACCTTAGACTACTAACTCTGAGGGAGCATGCTTGATTTGTCAAGTCACCCAATATGTATCTGAGAAATAAAGGAATGCCACTTTCTAACACTACTTTGAAGTTAGAGAGTTTTCTTCCTGAAATTTAGGTGACAGGATATTCCAGTTTTCCTCTACCACCTCAGCTACAAGTTAGTTTTCCAAATAATTCTGGTCACTTAATTCAAGAAAATAAAATGTTATTAAGGTGGCTAGTGGCCATGATTCCATGGCTATGCCCCCTTAACCAGGCCCTCTCCATCTGTCAGTACTAAAAACATTCTCCAAATTCCATCTCACGCTCCAAGTTTCTCTTTATCCTTACCCAACACAGAATGTACTTCCTCACTCTCCAAATGAGATCAGAAAATTCCTTTCATCTCCATGGTGCAAAATATTTGACATTTTACTACCTTTTGCCAAAAAATCATTGCTGTAGGGCAGTCATGTTCAGTATGCGCAGTAATATTTTTAAATGAAATACAAGCTTGTTTGGAAAACGACAACTTCACTCTAAATGTTATTCCCAGAAACAATCACTGGCAAACTTGTTTACCTAGAAGAACAGTTCAGTTAAACTGCACGTGCACTGTGATTTATGCATATAGCTGAGAACTTCCTTGTTAGCAAAGAACAGAATTACAGTTAGATTTTAAGTACAAAAATGTGGCCTGCTTCCAACCTGAGACACAAAAGATAAAATTAAGATCCCGAAAGGTAAATTGCTATGTCTTTCCTCTCAGTTTGTGAGACATTTGACTTTGCAACAGTCCAATGACTGTTATGGTCTCCATTGTCCCCTTGCTGTCACAGGTCCTTTTCCTTACTGGTACTGGGAATCCTGTTACATTGCATCAAGTTATTTCAAGAAGCCATAGAACAGAACAGAAAAATAAATAAATAAATAAACAAAACCCACAGCTACATGTATTAAGTAACCCCTAGGACTCAAAAGCATTGAGGACAGCTTCCCTCACTGCAAAAGAGACAAAAGTTCATGCATCTACAGTAATGGATTCCAGCTATTCAGTTAAGTTTCCAGAGTGCTTAAGTCCACAAATCTATGGTATTCATTGCTGCCTGTTTCATCAGCTTGGGTCCCAGCATCTTAGAAGACTTCACAGTTAAGCAGAACCCTATTCACATTGGTGGCTTCCTATGTTTGGCACTCCATGTTCTGTTTCTGTGCTAGCACAGCATTTGTATGTTATAGAAAAGGGAAAAGAAAATGCTCCTAAGGGAATCTGACTGGTAGAACTTCCATCTAAATCAGGATTTCACCCACATAAGATGTGTTTTGCTATAGCCAAGTACTATTGCTACTTTGCTAGATTTTTTATAATGCAGTGCAACTAGTAGCTAGTATCACCCTCAAGTCTTGGCTTATTTCTTTATTGCGTGTGCATCAGTGCATGTGCAACTCACATCATCATATAAGTAAATCCGGAACTGCTGAACTCAAGTGTTCAGAAACTATGAGATCGGTTGTCATAACTTCCAAAATAAAAAGGCAGCAAACGGGAAATACTGAGGCCCTTTTTGTTCTCTTGCTTAAGTTCGTATTCTTAAGCCTCTCACTACAATGACAGGGAAATGGAATTCTCATTTAAAAGAGACAACAGAGAAAAAAGTGAAGCAACAGAAATTCTTGCAACTTCAAATCCAAAACCCAAATTTAGATATTCAACACCAAATCCCATACAAACCAAACCCAACACAACCCATAGATAGAGTTTCTATGAAGATCAAAGAACAACTGCAGTTAAGATGAGCTATTAAAAATCAACAAAATATAGAATCATAGAATCACCAAGGTTGGAAAAGACCTAAAAGATCATCCAGTCCAACTGTTCACCTATTACTAGTAGCCCCCAGTAGTAAATTATAGTATGATATGTAAATTACAGTAGTAGTATATTATAGCATGATACGTGGAATCTACTATTAAAAAAATTTGTTGATTCAGAAGTATTAGAATAAATTCATGGAAGAAAGACTTAATGTTCAAATTAATGGGCCAAATGCAACTTATGTTTCTGGAATATCTAAGCACTGGTTTTTTGATAGGTGTAATCAGAGGAAGGAGCTTATGTCTGCACTTCCAGACAAACTATAAAGTACTTCTTTTCTTCTGCTTCTGACCACCAGAGACTTTGCACATCTGCTTGTTTTTTAAATGTTTGTTTTTCATGCTCATATGAACCAGCTGGAAAAAGAAAATATATCATATCCACTGGAAATCTCATCAACAGTTCCCACAATGAAACAAATAAACTACTGAAGTACAGAAGTGTGAGGACGTTCCAGTGTCAAACTTCTTCTAGGAACTATTATTTTGTAAATGCACACTTGAAACACTAAATACAGACCAACAAATACAGATATATTGATAATGACATCTTGCAATTCTGTAGGCTCACAGTAATAATTTTAAATAAGTTATTAAAAAGTTGTTAAAAATATAAAACATTAAAAGTGAATGAAGCCGAATTTAAAGTAAATGTTTCAATTTGTTCATGTATTGACACCTTGTAAGCCCAGGTTTATTTGGATAACAATTGTATCTTCCGAAACTACAGCAAATTGAAAGTGTCAAGGCACGATAGAGGGTCTGTTATCCTGTTTGTGCTCTCAAGCCTGCTCTGCAGAAATGACTTGAAGGTATTCAGACTGCAAAGCAGTTGTACAGCACTTGAAAGCCACAGAGCACGATTTTATAGGAAGAACAAATGTACAAATAAAGCTGTAACAGGGCATCACTTAAGGCAAACATCTGGACCATCACACTGGAAACAATGAAAGAAGTGATGTGTTATGTGTATCCTTTGATAAACAAGCACCCTGAGAAAAGGCAGAGAGGACAGAAACCAACCAATAAATGCTAGTTTTCACAGCAGTGTCAGGCATTTACAAGCAATGACAGCCTCTGTCTTAGCAACAAGATAAACACAAGGCTGCCAGGAGCCCTGAGACTGCTAGCACTCCAACAGAGAAGAGCAGGTATTGAGGAAATGCATTTGTTGAGTTGCCCTCTACATGCTATATTGTAGTCTTCACAGAAAGCGACAAGAGAACAAGAAGTTCTTCTCTTTGGAGCTCAACAAAAAGACTGCCTGTTGTATTTCTGTAGCTGTTAACAAAAAGATATTCTGCAAGAAAGATAAACCCATACAATTGCTACAGCCACTTGCTGTGGTTTTGTGTTTCAACAGTCTTCTCCACTCTCTTACTCAGTAATGCAGACAATTATTTAACAGTTGTTAGAACTACCTACAGAGGTAAGATACAGAGAAATTTTAAGCCAATTCACCAGCAATATAATACATAAAAGAACACATTATTCTTTAAAAGCAAAGCCACATTGAAGCACAACATTCAGATTGGAGAAACGAGGAGACAGAGACTACAAGTCAATCAACCTGAATTTTTAAACCATCATTGCTGAACTAAACTAATCCCTGCCAGAAATGACTGAAGGATTGCTCATATGAAATGCTTTGCCACCAGATAAATGGGAAAAGTGGGAGCACCCATGAAAGAGGAGGGAAAGTTTTATTGCTCTTAGTTGCTCTTCAAAATCTAGCCAGCCTGGTGAGAAATGAGTATATATTTTCCTTCTTCTTCAGAAGATAATCCAGCTAGTGCAACAGTTAATAGATGCCAGGGATGTTCAGTTCCATCTGCAGACCTAATCACTTCATTAAAACAGCTGTTTAGGAGGAAGACATTTGCCAGGTACTCATCTGACCTTTAAAGAGAAACCCTCATATGATTTGCTTAGGCCTTCAAGATTATAAATTATCACAGCTCCACTGATTTTCTACCACTTCACCAAGAGGGGCTGTTCCATTTACAGCTGCCTTTCTTTCCTTCTCTTGTGCTTCTCTGACCCAAGGTGAATTTGCATTGCTCTTTTGCAGTCCCCTTACCATTACAGGGTACTAAGGGCATTTGAAATCTTTGTACTGAGAATATTGCTGAGAACACTTCTCAAAGCCAGCCTATTCTGGGTGAGGCTGATTCACACAGCACACTGGAAACTCTTTGAACAAAACAAGGCAAATTACTCATCATTAATTAAAAATAAGCATCCTTTAGAAGCAGAGGACAAAAATCATCACTGCAAAAAGTACAAGTGGCTTATTTCACGGATTTAAATGATCTGAACTTGTTTCACTAACAACTGCACTGGCAGGATCTTAGAGATTGGATTTTTTTGTTGCAGTTTTATTCTCTTGAAGGTCATGGTAGGACTTTATTTTAAAAGCATTAACTGAGTGACTCACTATGACATCTTCTCTGTTCCCCAACAGTCTCATCCTTATTTCTTTTTTAATATTTTAAGTGATAAAATCTTCTTTGGAAGGACCGCTTGTATTGGAATAGTGAAGCTATCAGTCACGTATACAGGGGAGAAACAATAGCTGGGGGGGGGGGGGGCAAAAGGGGGGGACAAAAGGGGATGAGCAGACAGAGCCTCCCAGACAAGAAATCAGTTGCTGTGGAAGAGAAACCAGACTCTTCTACAGCAGTAGCTGGGCATCTCACAGAAGAAAAACAAATCCTCATATTGCTTCCAGATTTTAAAGAGGCTCATTTTGATTCAAGGAAAATAAGGGTGCAAATGGACATGCCTACCTTCCCAAGTACTATATTTAAAGCACCTTTAGTACATGAATATTTTTATATCCGTATTCCACTCAGTAATTGTTTGCAAGATTGTCATTGAAAGACCTGGAGAAAAAAGAATCTTTAAAAACTAATAAAAGCAAACACATACTGTGCTGTTGGCACAAGGTAACCATAAATTAGTGAGCAAGCACAGAGGATAGAAGACAGATAAAACTTCATCTGACCTTTTCAATCATTAATTCTACTGCATTTCAGCTTCTGCTGTTTTCTAAATATATATGATGCTGATATCATCTCTCAATCAAATCAGTTCAATTACCCAGTTCCAAAAAGTTGAAAGGAAAACTGTAAACAGTCATACTGCCTAGCAATATTCTAAAAACTACACAGTAACAAAATCCAAGAAAATGAACCTCTGGCTTGCAGGATAATTTTCACCTTCATTGCCTGACATTTCCCAGTCACTAAGCATAAATACAAATACTGTATGCAGGGATGGGGAAGAGAAAGAAAGTTACACAGTATTTAATGGCAGTTTATATTCAGCTAGAACTTTGGAACTTTTTTTTCCACCTTTTGAAGGCTGAGCCCATCTTGAACCTTTGAATTAGTTTTACATTACTCCAACCATCCTAACACCTCTGTGAACAGTACCCAATCTCACCTCTGTCTGTTCCTGGTTATTTGCTCTAACTTCAGCTAGTCACTTGCTCCAAAAACTTCTGATACCCACATTACTGCATGCCAGAAATCCCTACTCCAAACCACTTACCTTCATTTCACCTTTGCATCCTCCTCTCTCCCCTCCTCACTTTACTGTTATTTCTTCTTGTGCTTATAGGAAGCAATATTTGACAGTTTTACCCTGTAAGACAGGGGCTATTGGAATGCTGTCAGCTTTTGGGTTTTTTTGTTTTGTTTTGTTTTTTTGCATTACAGATCAGAAGAAGCTGGTGACTTTGTTAGGTAGATGTTAGGTGTTGCATGTTTGCCTATTCTTTCTTTTCACCATAATTAATGTGGCTCTGCCTTATCAAAGTTAAAGCTACACAGAAGCAGGAAACAGTTTAACAGATATTCTTCACCAACAGTACATTATGTACAACAAGATGCCCATCAACATAGATTCACCCTAATGGGAGTCTGAGTCATTCTCTAGTCATTAACTGAAACACATAAAAAAATTTCTGGATGAAGCCACCAATGTGACGTTATTACCAGTTTTGCTACTGTAAGCGCTGCTGCTAAAGCCTCTCTGAAAATTGCTAGAACTTGTCTTAGGGGAAGAGTAAATATGCACTGATACACTAGATCTTCCACAGACTATGACACTTTTCTTTTTGGAAGGCATAACTTCTTTCTATGACCCATCTCTTCAGAAGCTCTGAACTAGAGGATGCTCTGTAAACTGTTCCATCCTCAACTACACTCACATGAGATGCTGTTGCTATAAGTGACATCGCTGTTGGCCAGATTTGTATGGGGAGTTTCCCTTTTTCATGAATCAATGCACCTTGAAGTCACGCGTGTTTCCAGACATCCAATTAAAAATCAAAGAAATCTGATACTGTCCTTCAGTGGTGTATGGGAAATTGGTAATCACAGCCTGAACCTCTGATTAATCAGCTGAGGCAAGTTTTGGGTCAGCTGTGGGAGCACAGGTGAGGGTAATTCAGCTGTGCTCCCATAAGGGGTGGAGCCTGACTCTACCTTCTCTAGACCTCATTTAAGGACTGACCACCACTGAAGCAGCATCTCTTTGAGACTGCTCCTTGGTAGAGATTGCCTCAGTGTTTTCTAGAAAACTGAAGGCCTCTATTGGGTGAGTCTTTCTTTTAAATAACCTTTTGGATACTTATCACCACCTCTCTTGTACCATCTTTACATTATTGTCACTATACATCAATGTACAAGTGACTTCTACCTTCAATCGTACATGGAGGTCAAAAGTATCTTGACAATTACTTGGTAATGTCTCTATATCAGCTTCCCATATGTAAACAGTTTCTACTGCTTGGCTCAGAAGTTCCCAACCTTCCCAGTAATGAACACAAGATCCTATTTCCTAATTGTCCCAGTCTAAACTACTGGAAATTACTACTGCACAGAAAGCATTCACTTACTGCACTTGGAACTATGTCCTGTAAACAGATTTAGCTTTGTTCCCTAAAAGGAAAGGAATTGAGCTAAATTCAGTTCATGTACAGAAGGAAGATACACTGAGGACAAGATGAAGAAGAGAGCAAGCAGTAGTGCACCCTCAAGTGCTAGGGTAGCATTGATTTAATTAGCGTGTCAGGGAAATACAGCTGATAGCTCTTGGAATCTCAGCAGCAGGAGAGACAAGGTAGTTTATCTTCACATGGACTCAGGCACCACTGTCACAGTGATGACTCAGCCATAGCTGACACTAGCAGGAAAGCTTCATGTGGCAACAATGCTCATACAGCAAACACTGAAATTCAGGCTTACATCTTTAAGCAACACAAAATGCAATATAATGAATGCTGTGGATCTATGAATCTTTGTTTCTTGTACAGAGAGAGTGAAATTATTACATTGTCACAGAATGGACTGGGCTGGAAGGGATCTCAAGGATCGTGAATCTCCAACCCTCTGCCACAGGCAGGGCCACCAACTTCCATATCTAATACTAGACCAGGCTGCCAACGGCCCCATCCAACCTGGTCTTGAACACATCCAGGGACGGGGCATCCACAACCTCTCTGGTCAGCCTGTTCCAGCACCTCACCACTCTCGTGGGTAAGAACTTAACATTACTTCAAAACAACATTTCCTATATACTGTTCCAGTCGGGAGTCTTTAAATGAAGTCATTCTTACTGGGCCTTGTTCAAAGAACATTTGAAAATAACTGCCTCAAAAGTTTAATACAGCAAATACAGAAAGTTTCAACTAAAGTGAAAGTTCAGGAGTTTGATGACAATTTGTGCAAATTAAAACTGAATTCTAGAGCCAGAACTGATTAAAGTAATGGTAGCAATGTTGATGATCATGTGGTAATGTTTATATTTCACATTTAACACACTGTTAGAGATTATTCAGAGTTTACATTTATAGTAATGACTTTTTCTTTTTGGAGTTCTTGAAGTTTTGAAGTTTTTACTAGCTCTCTAGCTAGTAAACATCAGATCTGAAGTACTACAGAAAGAATAATTTCAATCGGACTGATGTTTTCTGTATGTACTCACCCACTGATCTCGGGAAGCGTTGGCAAACCTGCTTCACAGACACATGCAAAGGATTGCAGCCCACGTTTTTGTTGCTTGTAGTTATTAATCAGGTCCATTAGCAATGCTTGGTGCCCGATCTTCTTCACCAGCTGCTGCACCATACGATCATTCAGAGCCAACAGAGCTGCTCCACTTACTTCTTCTGCTGATTGAAGGATATTACAATCACTTTGAAGTAATTTTAAAGCTATAGAAACATCCTTCATGGCTAGAAATGGGATGATATTTTAGGACAAAATCAAAGATACTTTCTATTAGTGCTCTGTTTCTTCAGCTGCTTTAAAGAAATGATGTCTTTTAGGTACTGTCCTTTCCACTGCCAGAAGTTCAAGTCAGTGCCCAGTGATCTCTTACCTTCCAGTAAGAGAATGCTATGTCTGAAATGCACAGAAGCAGTGAATTAGTATTATAATGCTTAAAATCAGACCTTACTTTGACCGCAGCAGATTGTTGGATTGTTCTTTTGTTTTGTTTTTCCATAATGAAGAAGTGCAAGGAGCACACAGCACAGAGCATGTTCACCTTGCAGTTTCTCCTGTACTTTTGTAGCGTTTATATACACAAACACATTTAGAGTATGCACCCTCAAATAATGCAACTGTAGCGGTATAAAATAGAACCTGTTATGCTTGTAGCACTGACAGCTGTCTCTCAAGAGAAAGTGCACCTCTTTACAAGCAGCCTTAGACTTTCTCCCTGTGCTTCTCAAAGACCACATCACAGACTTGCACTTATTTTAGCTTACTTGCATGCCAGCCCCAAAACAAGCTAAGTAAACAATTAAAAGCATTTTAAAAAGATAAAAGAAACTCAGAAACAACAAGAATTGCCTACCACGAAACTTAGGAACTAGTTCTGCTAAATTGCTCTGTCTCAGCCAGTTGCAGACTTGATCCACAGACCAACTTTCCATCGTTAGGTGTGGCACAGCTAAGTTTCACTGGGAAGCGAAAAGAGAAGACTATTTTCATGCAGAACTAGAGGAAAAAAATATAGAAAGATTAAAGTACTTTGCGAATGCACTTATGTTTACATGCTCTGAAAAAAGAAAGAGTGCGGATAATCCAACTAATGCCTGTCGCGGGTGGCAGCTTCCCTAAATCTCTTTCCTCACCTCCTCTCCTTTCGCCGCTTTCCTTCTGCTCCCAGACACAGCCTCATTCCTTATAAAACACGACCTGCTCCATCACCATTAACACCCAGGTTTCCATACAGAGAGGAAAAAAAAAATAAGGTGTGAAATTCACCACCACCGCGGCTGACATCTTAAAGAAAGACACACACACAAAAAAGGAAAGACAACCAAAACCATCGGATAAGAGTCTGTCGTTTGTATGCTTGTAGAACATCAAGCACATTAACCCCTTCTGCACAACCAATGGGTAGTCAGGCAAACGCTTAACAGCCAATTAACGACAATTAGTGACATTAAATCTGGTGGGGTGGGGAGGGAACAGTCCCCGCTGGCAGCCTCTGGTCGCGTTCCTCAGGCAACAGTAGGCTCCGGAACGAGGTGTGGTGGGACGGGTACATCCCCGGAGTGCCAACTCTGACAGTAGAAAACTCTCTGAGAATGATTTTACTCTTAATGTGCCTTAGCTCCACTACATAAGGGAGCACGTAATGTGCCATAATCGTGCTTTGCAATCCACCCTGGACAATATTAGAGCAAATCATACAGGCAAGATTTTTCAGATGTGAACATGAGTGTCTGACGTTGTCAGCTAAGTACTTCCTTGCTCAAAACACGACCTAGCTTACTAGTTCCTAGGTTACCTTGTATTGTGGTTGGTACCCCATTTCTGCAGACTTTCAATGTGAGGCTGGATCAGGCCCTGGGCAGTCTGATATAACTGTGGTGCCCCTGTGCACTGCATCAGAGTTGGACCAGGTAGCCCTCAGAGGTGCCTTCCAACTCGAAGGATTCTATGATTCTGTACACAGCCTTGCTCTGCTGTCAGAGCAACATTGGTATACCCATGCAAACCTCAGCCGTACCTTTTCTATGGAACTACCAAGAAAAAGGTAAATAACTAAGTAGCATACCACCATTTCCCCTCAACTGCAGAGATCCCCCAAGACAGACACACTCAGATTATGCCGGTACCCTTCAGCAGCTTAAAAGGGTTAAGTTTAAGGGGAATGTCTTGCTGAATTACACAAGTGGATTTAATATGATATGACAACAGTAGCCATACAACTCCTCCCCCAGGCTAAGCAGCAATAACAGGGTGTGAGAAGTCATTATTTGCTGAGAACTCTGGTGTAAATTAAAAATCACACCTTCTTGTCACAGTTTTTACTTCATTGCAAAGAATGAGACTCAAAAAGTCTCAAAAAAAAAAACCCAAACCAAACCAAAAAACTTGAAAGGTAAAACTTAATGCAAAGCAGAACTATACTTGCCTTAATAACCAGTAGAAAAGTAGAGAGATACATTAAAATGGTGGAAAGGTCATTACTTCAATCCAGTAGAAGGTCTGCATCTCAGAATAGTTATTGCTAAAGCAGACATGGAGATACTAACATTTAAAAAGCATCAAGCAAATGACAGCCATGAAAAGCCATATACACTTTTATCACTGTGCAACCAACTCTACAGCACAATGTCCATTTGCACATGGAAATGTGGGTTGTGCACTTTAGGGATAATAAAGTGATGACAGTTTAGAAGTTTATTTAAAGAACATAATATTAAGGGTCACTACACACAAACTTCAAAATGTGTCTCAAAAGTGCTTGCTCACTTCCTTGCAAATATTCCAGATAGGGGAGCTGGGAAAATAGCACTCTAGTCTTCTATCAGCATTCACTTGTGAGAAATAATCTATGGCACTGCAGACTACAGATACATTAATCTTTAACAGACCTCTACACGGCTGTCAGTGAGGTCACAACGAAGGTTTTAGTGCATTTTAGGACCAGAGTGAAGAATGTGATGTATGCACTCCTTTATGTCACAAATATGTGACAAATTTGGCACAGAGTCAGATCTCAGCATTACAAGTGTGAAGATTAGGAATTGATGCATATCATAAATAAAACTCAAGTGTTACCTGTGTGTATTTTTGAATTCTATCTTAATTCATTTTTATCTTTGTGTGCATTACAGAGATGTATTATTTTCCCTCTGCTTACTCCCAAACTAATACAACTATTTAAAATAATTAAATCCAAGCTACAATCTGGAAAGCAGAATGTCTAATCTTGGATACAGTACATGGAAATGTGATCACTTAGCAGGACACCAGTTATTCACCAACGCTCTTAGTAGTATAAAGGGAAGTACTCTAGGAGAAGCACCTCTGCCACCCTCCTAATTAAGAAAATGCCAGCAGCTTCCTACTGACAGTTATCAGGTACATGCTAGCACACAGCATCCATCTTACATCCATCTTACATTTGCTTATAGAAATAGTTAAATGAAGCAATGTGAGGGAAAGAAAATTCAAGTATCAGTGCAGGAATAAATCTCAAAGTTCACACTTCAGTTCTCTTTCCCGTGCTCTGCTGTAGAACAGGTAGCCACAACACAAACTTAGAACAGACACGGTGGAAAACCTGCATCAATTCACAATACACTTGTTTGAGAAGTTTTAGGAAGAAAATTTACACAACCATAACACAGATGCAGATGAAAGGCTAAAAGCCAGGCAGCATTTCTCAACCTTGGTCAGAGCTAAAGAGAATACAAAGGTTACTGGACTTGTCTGTCAACTGAGCTGAAAAACTCTTCTGCTTTATGAATTAGTTCTGAAAAATATTAAGAAAAACAGCTCTCTCCTTAATATGTTTGATTCTGATTAAACATGAAGTTTCTAGTATCCATGAATTCAGTAGATGATCTTTACAAATAATTTTATCTATACTATCTACAGGGCTGATGGAAAAATGTCACACTTCAGCCCAAATACCAAGTTCTCTCTGTTAGACATGTGGAAGTTATTTGGAAAACAATAAAAGAAAGCTGACTTGTTTAAAGGTGATTTAACACTCATAAATGAGCTTCTGACCTTGCCATTGCTGGCAGCAGTACACAAGCCATTTAGTTATAAAAGAAAAACATTTTGTTTTTTGTGAACACAACTTCTGGAAATACAGCCGCTGTAACATCAAGTGCATCCTTTTCAATTAAAAAAAAAGAAATAAATACCCTAACAAATTAAAATACAAGGTTACTGCTTATGGTGAACAAGTAACTGTTAAAAATTCATAAACCTCAAAAATGAAATCTCATATATCACACAAATGCGATCAGGCTGAAGATCCTCAGTACAACGCGGGAACTGCTTCAAAAAGGTAAAGAAAAAAGCCATTTGTTCTTGTAAGAGAAATCACACTGACTTCTTTTCCCTCAGAGTAGAGGTATGAATTTCTCACCAGGACCACCAGTACTTTAGATCATGTCACTGTTTGTGTCTTTGCAAAGGACTTCTATCTATCCCTGAGCAGTGCAGAGACTTCTGACATATACGCCTTGCAGTACAATTCCATAGAAACCTAATTGACAGCTGCCATAATCCTGTCTCTTCTTCACAGTTGTTCATAGGCTCATGCAATCAGTAGCTCAGGCTAAGCTGAAAACATACTTGTATATTGTATTCTTATATAGGTGGTTTTTGAATGGATCAGTCCCTCTAACCGTCTCATATAACAGACAGGTGAAAATAAACAGTGGAACCGTATCCCTAGGTTCACTTAGAAGTTGTATAGGTAAATAACGCATTACAGCAATTGAGATTTCTGTTTTAATGAAACATTGATTTATAAAGTTAGGCCATCATCCAAACAGTGTGTAACATGAACTTCAACAAAGTTTTTGAGCTCTCCTGGTGTTTGATCAGTTGCACAAATCAGAAGGCAGGGAAGGGGTGAGAGTTACAGTAAAGACAAACAGGAACTCCATGCAAATGAATGAATTGCAGTCACTGGAAAAGACAGATGGCTGTGCACAGTCAGTATATGGTCAGTGACATCTTGTCCAAAGGTAACCATTACATAACTGGGAAAACTAAAGATTGCTGCACTTTATGAATTCACAGAATGCACAAAGCTGGTCAGCTCTTTGAAAGAGTCTGTGTTTAAGACACGGGAAAACAAGTCTGAGTAAGTCTGATGCATCTCTCTTTTTTGTTTGCCTGTCAGGGCCAAGAAGGTAAAGCCTTGAGGCTTTTGTCTGTCCCAGACATAGGGGGGTAGTCGAGAGGGCAAGGATAGCAAGGAAACAACCTGTGGAGCCTGCTGAGAATGGTTGGTTGTGGACTGCCTTGCAGCACCCTGACCTTGGACCTGGAAGCTCTTGAGGTGTTTGGGCATGGCTGTGCTCCTCATTCTGCATGGATGAGCAGCAAGGGACATGTGAAATACACAGCTGCCTGAGCAGTGTGTGGTCTGAAGAGCTCCCACATATCACCTTTGTCCCTGTTGTACCAACTTATTTTAGGAGCCGAGAGCGGGGTTGCACTGAGCTGTGCATATCGCCTCCTGTACCCCTGACTTTTAGCATCACTATTTTAGCATCACTGAGGATTGCTGAATTATGTGATTACTAGCTGCTGACAGCACTCCTCCTCCAGCTTATTTATCATATGGAGATGATGAATAACTGGGTTTTAACACATTTCATGATGCACTTTTTTTTTGTTTGTTTGTTTTGCTTTCTGCAGTGAATTCCTAATGACTGTTTCAGTCATAGATTTTTGTATCAAGGAGTTTTGTTGGCATGTTAAACCAGGTGAGTTGATATGATTGAGCTAGATGGTAAAAATAAAACAGGCTGTCACATTGACCTATTTTACACACCAGGAGCTGCACTTTAATTTGGCACCCTTTGCCTCAAACTCTTTAAATATGGGCATACTAAAGGATGGACCAAGCAATGTATTGGATTTTTTTGGCTAATTTATGTCTAGGGTATACACAGCTCACTTCTTCATGTTGTAGCCTTTATGGTTAACCAGATACAACTACACTAACCCAGTCATTATTGCCCACTGCCTGAGTGTTATTTTCTCATTGCATACAGCTGATGAAACCACGCCTGATACAAGAGCTTTAGCTGAAATCACCAGTGGATACTCAGCTGTAGCTGAAATACACAGTGGATAGCCATTTCTATCTGCAAGATGGAAGGAGAAAACTTGGAAGTTTGAACACTGCTGTTCAGGTTATGACAGTGTAAACAGGATATAAGTAAAAGAATTCACAAGGCTTTTTGAGAAGACTGCTTCATCCTGCTTGTCCCATTTTCATCTACAGCTTATTTATGATCAACTCAAAAAACAACAGCCCAACCAACCAAAACAAAGAGAAGGTCCCACACGTAAAGATAGTATATAATCAATCCTTTGTCTTAGTGACAGTGGTTTAAGTATCACAGTCAAAAGATATACTGGCATTGTATTTTTAGACTTGCCTGTTTCAACTGGCAAACCTGCTCCAGGAGAGGTTTCAGTGGTGGAAATTTCAAAGGAAAGTTAACACTTCATCCACGGCTGTAAATTGCTAGAAAGAGAGCAATCAGCCCCATACCCTTCATGTTATGGTCACCTAATGAAGTTAAACTTTTTCCAAAAAGCTAAAAGACATCAGACCCGTGGTTCAGCCTCAGGCAGTTATGAGGCATGTAGGAAAAGTAAGAGTTCAATGATTTCACTTTATTTCACTCACTCCGTGCCTCCTAAACCTACGCATTTTATAAATAAATCTTTTCTGAGTGTAGGTCTTGTTTCCATTGCAGACAGTCAGACTGAAGCAATACAACACCAAAAGAGGTGTGAAATTCTTTGGAATGTCTTAAGTCTGCTAATTCAAAACATCATTTCAGTGTTAAAATGCGAGTAATTTCAACTAAATACATATCCCAAACAGCAATACATGAGTTATATGTACTTTGTTATACACCCTACCCAAGTACAGAACTACATATTTTCATTTTGCAGATATAAAACGCGAGGTATTACAATGCTAATTGATAAAAAAATATATAGATGAGAAAATTTCACATTTCCAGTTTTGAAAATGGCTGATGCTCCTTTATTTCTACTCTGCCTGTCTGTGTAACTGATTGTAAAGCAGACTTCCTTTTCAACTCTTGTACTGATAAGGAAAAAAGAGAGCTTTTACTGAATTTGTACAAACTTTGATAATCTGTTTGCTCAAATCCCTAAACTGTTCATATTCACATGGCTCAGCAGTCAAGGGGAAGTTGTATATCAAAAGCCATTTTTTTTTTTTTTTTACTTTTTATTTTTAATCCAAAGCCTTTGTCACATCTGCTGTCTTTAGCAAACCCAAGAATTTCTAAAGGAATAATAATACTAAAAATCTGCTTCCACTGCCAGTCACTTTTCCACCCAGCAGACAGCACAGGGCAGCTTATGTGAGATAAGGTCAGTGTTGCCATGTTCATCTGCATTTCATCTTTCTCTGCCAGAACCCAGAAACATTCTGTTTTGAAATATTTTTTCCTTCCTAAACATTAATCAGTATATTGATATTCCAGTCATTGTTTTCACATTTGTGTTATCTTTTACATAATACCAAAGGAGAGTATGGGCTACTTAGTTGCCCACAAGCAATGCATTTATTTGACAGAAAGATATGTTAATGAACATTCATAGATGCAGTAGTATACAAGTAGGTATGCAGGCTCGAGTTCATACTTAGGAAACTGTAAACTCATAATTTTTGTGATCAGAATGCAACAAAACTTATTAAAATTGTTCTGTTTTCATATTTGAATGAAAGAGCAGAAGAATAATCTCCTGTATGACCTAAGATCTCAAGAAAATTTTGTATTAACTTGATGTAAGTAAACTGCCTTGAAATTGTTATTCATATGTCTCTCCATATGTATTAATAACAGTAGCTGTCAAATACAGCTCTGGTGAATACTGAAAACTGGACATTTGTAATACACACTGTGGCATGGAAACCATGCTGGGTGAAGAAAGATGTTCAAAGATGAACATGTTTTTGGTCCAAGACTTTGTGTTAATTCACATAATAATTAAGAAATAAAACTCTTATTCCTTTTTCTCATTGTTGGACAAAAGAACAAGTCCTCTGTAGCCCCTTTTCTTGGTGGCTCCCTTCTGGATGCTCTCTTGCTCAGGTGATGCAATCACTGGGGTGCTGTTCAGAGCCAAGCCACAAGAAAAGCACTGTCTCTACTCTCCAATGCAACCTCCCCATATTTCCTGCTCCCACTGTCCCCATCCCTCTCATCACTCCAAGCTCTCTATGATCCTATGAGCCCCACTTGGGACAAACACAGCCAAAAATTCAGCAGATAGTTTTCTGTCAGGTCTGGCTGTTGTCTAGTTCACTGTGGAGGCACAAAAATCTCTCTACCAATAGAAAGAAGGTAGTGACACAAAGATGGCAATGAACTACACCGGGTTTATGTGGAAAGACTTCTTCATTTTGGTAGCAGTGTTGACTTGAAAAAATCTATCAAACTACTGCCTGATTTCAATAAAGATATAGACAAACAGCAGTTTGGGAAGGATATGCCCTGATGTGAAACATTACCTCCACCTTCTTTAATAGAAATTAAAGAAGGGAGGAACCCCTACGTCAGAGGCAGAGTTTGTGGTGTGGCTTACCAAGAATAGGCAGGACTTGGGGGAGTTTAGGTGGAGTTTGGGGAGGGAATTACTAGGAATAGGCAGGACTTGAGAGGAGTTTGGTAGAATGGGGAAAGGCTTTCGCTTATCAATAGCATATTGCAAAGGAAGAAGCTCTTAGAATTCCTGACCTGAAACCTTCAGATAAGAAACTGGACCAATCACCATAAAAGACAACTCATTCAAACTGGCTTGACTATACACTGCACACGTCCAAGAAGGAGTGAAAAGCAAGAAAACATTCAAGGAATTAGTTAGCATAGGACAACCCACTGTCTAGAGTGAGTTAGCAATACCTGCTTTGTGTAATCATGAGTGTGTATTTTGTTCATTCATATCATTCATAAATATGACTGCTTGAGAGACACTAGTTGCACAATTGAGGCAGTACAAGGCCCCCAGTGCAGTGTGTATACACCTTAAATAAACTACCTTACATTCTGACTCTTGTGAGTCTGAGTGCTCTTCTGCAGGTCAACCCAGACCTCCATATTTCCAGTAATTCTTCCAGATAACATTGGTGGAAAAGTCTGCTAAGTGTGGAATGTGGAAAAGCTAGGCCTCCTGCAGACTTGGGTCTGATTTGCCTCTGAGATCCAATGGACAGTTCATCCTGTCTGTTCCTGCTTGTTCCTGCAGTCTTGGCAATGGCTGGTATCACAGTATTTCTGCTTTTCTGAGTGACAGTGCAGCTGCTATTTGCTCCTACTAGGACTTCTGAAAACAGCATCCATCATTTTCTAGTTCAAAGCAGAACAGACTCAGTCTTTAGGCTTGATGTGAGTCGTTCGGGCTACATTTAAATATTTGCATCACAAATGGAGGTCAGTGCTTCAGCTGTGATTCCTACCGTTTGGAAATTCATTGGCTCATTATTCCCCAGTCTAGGACAGTCAATGGAAGAGAATGTGTTCATGACCCTTGGTGACACTAACATGAAACCATGGCTTAAATCCTCTTTGTTAATTTAATCCAAGCTGCTGGACTCTGTACTGATATGCTAAAGGTGGGCAAACAGGCTTCCTTACCATTTTAATGTGGATGAGACTGTGTTTAACAATAGCTGAGGAGCCAGAAATCAACACTAGTAGGCAACCTGAATTCCTAAAGTTTAATGGTATTTGGAAATTCTTACATTACACTTGCAAATCTTGTAAGCATGGACAAATATATACATTTTAAAATCATTGTTATTATTCCCCACTTTTTTTTTTTTTTTTTTTTTTTTTTTCCTGCCTTAAATGCAGTTGGAAGTTTAAGGTCTTTAGTATCTTCAAATTCTTGAGCTGTCCTCCTGCCACAGTGGGGGTGCTGGAGCTCAGACTTCCTATCATAACTCTGTGCCAGTCCAACACCATGTAAAGTTATATCTAGGGCACAGCACAGGATGGTTTCTTTGTGTACAGGGTGTGATTCTCTCTTCATTTGGCATGACCCACTAATGCCATGGGTAGCCAACCAACCTGTCCTCTGGAGTACCAGGTGAACGTGGGGAAAGTTCAGCATTTTCTTTGTCCTTTGGTCTGGCACTGAGCAGGGAGACATTGGGGGAAGCACAGCTGCTCAGGTATTCTCCAATCAGGACATGACAACTATTTGTGCTTTCTTTTTACATGGAAAATCCAGCAATGTTAATATGGTTTTGTCTACTGCATTGCCTTGCTCCATATCAGCTTTAGAATATGAGTGTTTTTTCTTGCCAATGATATAGATACATCATTGGCAAGTAAGATTTAATGGTTGAATATATCTTTCCAACCTTAAATCCTATGAAATATCTAAAACTCAGCTATATCTTAAAAGGCTTAAAATAATCAATGTGAGGACTTAATGTTATTAAAAAGTGTAATTAAGGCAGTCAAAGTATAGCACAATGATTGACTGCTAAATGAATTTTCAAATGCTACCATAAAGCAATATTTCTATTGTATTTATTCCATATTTTTTCTAAATGCTAGTAGATATGAGGTATATTATCAATTATGTTTTAGAAAGCTATGCAAATCCAGTTTTACTGAGGGGAAATGATTAGCTAAATTCCAGACTTTGTCTCTTGGGATCTCTTGACATTAAAGAATTACACCAAACAACTCCAAAGAGATTAACAGCTCATCAGTTTTTTTTAATGCGTGTCCCTGATAGGGTGATGAATTCTGAAAGCAAGCCACTGCTAATCCTGCAGTACTTTAAAATACTGCAAGCTATAAGCTTGGTTAGTTTAAGAACTGTTTCACAATCACTTCTACTTTATTTGCTGTGCAGACAACAAATATAAGAAAATAGACCCTTAACATCTATCCAGCTGCCTGTGATTATTTGTGTGTTTAGCACTGTTACACAATCTTATTTACAGTAAAAGTTTTTGGAAATAACTGGATATCGTTCTGTATTTGGAATGATAAAGTAAGATAGCTGGAATCAAATAAAGTTTTGGGCAAGTGGGAATGTGAAACTTGACCACAGTACATGGGCTGAAATAGGACAAACAAAATGCCTGAGGCTGACAGGAATGAAAAGAACTACTCCAAATGTTCGAAAACAAAATAGCAATGCAGAACAGAACTTTTAAAAATAATTGCAGTATAGCCAAGAATGTTAACATATTCATTAGTGCCAAGCATGTCTTAAACCTATTGTTAGCTTTGAACAAGCAGTGATTAAACTTTACAGAATTTCAGCAGGATAAAATATATCATGGAACGCTGTTGGAGATCACTGCCATATTCAACATAAGCAGCTGGTAACAAAACAAGTCTTCTATTGAAGTTTTTATGGATAATGAATACCTATTAGCTGTTTTTCCTCCATTTCTGATACTGTATGGTTGAAGGGCACCTTTGTGCCTTTTGAAAGTGACAGCAGTAATAAACTGCCAGGCTCCCCAGATTTTTATGCAAGAAAATAAACCAGATTCTTGTATCTACCTGCTGGATCCTCTCCTGGCAGAAAACCATCTTTTATTTTATAAATATTTTAAAAAATAGAATCTGCAATTGCTCTGGTGAAAATTTCCACATGGAAGTCACTGCCAATTAGCAAAAATACCTTATATCCAGCTCTTGTTGAATGCTATGCTTTACAGGCCTCAGAAAAGCTGTGTTAAACTAAAAAGCAAAAGATTGGAAGTGTTGTGCTAGATCATGTACTGAATGTAGCCAAACTGTTTCTACTAAATATATATATTATTATTATTATTATGGTGTATTTTTTATATAGCTGAGAATTTGGATTCTAGTGCGGCAAAACTGAAGTAACACCGTGTAGTATCCATGACTAAGACAATGTCAGTACCACAGTTTTGAAGGCCTTATAGCTATACCTCATGCACCATGTGCAAGAGTTTTGGCTTTTCACATTTCCTAGCGTATGGAAAGGGAAGGGAATTAATACAAAGTTTGAGGGAATATTCTGGACAGCTATCTCAGTCTGGTCAGGAACAATCAGTACAAAGTTAGCTTTAAGCTTGTTGATAGCAGTCAAGATAGATGTCTACATTTGATACTTGACATGGTTTATTCATTGTATGGGAGACTGAGATATTAATCTCAGCTAGGGATTTTATACCACAGTGCTTTGTTTAGGAGTTAAGTGTCAAAGAACTTGTAATGATGGTGAAGCAGTTGACCTTGTTGTGAAATCATGGCAACTAATAGCAGCATTCATGGGGGATAGACTTTCCTCCTTACTTTTATTTGAAAATTTCATCCCATACAAACATAAACTTCAAAGCAAATCTAGTCCTTCAGTGGCATAAACTGTGTCTAAGGGATTGTCCTAATAGTTATCTTGCTGGGTAGATGGAGAGGGAAAATCTAACTTTTAAAATACAGATTCTTCAAATATACACAGATAAAGGCTTACTCTTAAGTTACACTCTTCCAGTGCAAGGACTAATCTATTGCTTGAATGAGTGAAGATTAGTTCTATAGCAGTATCAGTAGTTACAGCTAAAGCTACATCTGGAGCAAAGGAGTTGTAGAATATCCCAAGCTAGGGCAACCTAGGGATCACTGAGTCCAACTCCTCCAAATGTTTTTGTTACATTTATTGCTAACATAATACTAGTAGGTCATGGGAACTGATCCAGTAAACTGCTAAAAGAAAATGTTAACTAAGCCATCTGTCAGCATGATAAAGCTTTGAACACAGGACACTTGCCAGTTATCCTTTCTATGTCTGACATTTTCCTAATTCCATGCAAAATTATGCATTAAATATTTTTGCTATAATCTCAGTGGGTTGTTAATAGCATTTATTTGTTTATTTATATGCATGCTAAGACATCAATGTTAGTCAAAACAATTTGTTGTTATTTGCAGATTTCCCAAACCTCCTGGGTTTTTATAGTTTTGACTTACTTGTTCTTCAGTATTTGTGATTCACTTTCAGCCCAAGGATAGCATATTTAATTAACATTTAACAAACCTATGCCAGTAATTCTAAATCTGGAAAAAAAACTGATATACAGAATGTCTATCCTCAAATAATCTTGATGTTAAAATCAGATGAAGAATTACATTTATTTCAAGTAAATACAAAATATGTATCTCTGTAAAACCCTGATGACTATTACAGAAAATGGACTTCTAAAGAAGCAGTCTTTAAAAGGTAACTATGGCATTTATAAGCAATTTGCTTGGTTTCACTTTAACCCATTCAATTAAATTCTCATGAGCACAGCAAAGTTAGTATTGTAGATTTCACAGAGTACAATCAACTTTAAATTGGATATGAGTGGGGGAAAAGTAAAAATTGTAACACATATCAAGAAAGAAATATTTTTGTTAAAAAAAAAACAAAAACCAAAGTACTGGATTCAACAATTGAAAGATTTTTGCTCAGTATATCCTTAAAAATCTTTCTGATAAATCAGATCTTCTAATCCTGTTAAGTTAGTGTGGCTTGTAAGACATGTTGATGATGTCAAAAGGTGCCTCTTTGACCTGAACTCAGCAAATTTATGAGGATTCACAGCAATTATTGCAATCTTCTCTTAATTAAACTGTATCATTGTTGCAAGAAACTTGCAGGAGTTTTTTTCCCAAATTGATATATTGTGAAGAAAATTAAAGTCCATAAATAGAATGCACAACTTTCTTTCCAGGGCACATTAACAAGAGACTATTCAAGCAAATGGACCTGTGGCAACCTTTTGGTAAGGAAATGCGTATTCTGTAACCTGTCTGAAGGGTTACAAAATTCATTGTGCATTAACTTAGCTTACATTTGCAATGGCTGCCATTTTGGCAGTATTCCAGCCTTGCATCCTCACATGACTGACTGCTTGGTTTGCCGATGTGGACCCTGCTGTACGGGAGCTGACAAACAAATAGCTGGAAAGCTCTCTCTGCAGTTAATTGCACTCAAATTTGGGGGTGTAACACATGGATAAGAAACACAGCTTACACAGAGCAACACACCACCAGTCTGCTTGTCTTCTGGGAAAAAGTGATCACATTAGAACAAACTTCATAGCAAAGGCTTTTACAAAACTGCCACCAGTTTTCATTTAATCAGGTCATGTCTGTCCTGCAGCATGGAGCCACAAGGGAAAGTCCTGTGCAGTCTTCCCATCTGCTCTGAGAATGGTGCGTATTTTGGAGCATGGTAGTTACTGTATTTATCTGAAAACTTGGTCAATGCTCTTTTAAGATCAAATTATAAAGCTCTGTGAAATAATATGGTGTAGTATAGTATAATAACACAATCTTTGAGGCTGCATATAATCCTAAGCATAGCATTTCAGGACAACTGGATAATTCTGTGCATATGTAATGAGTGGTGGCATCTCATAGAAAACTAAGCAACTCTTGAATTGAACCTATAAGCATGCAATGTAATAAGATGTTGTTAAGATGGCAGGCTCAGGTCATTGCACCTTCTAAGATTTTCAAAAGCTGCTGCAATTCTATTCTTGTCATTGAAAACTTAGTGCATGCCAACACGGGGTGAAAAATGGAACTTTTGTGCATAAAAATACTCTTGTAGCTCTGGCATCAGAAAGAGGGTTGCTGTGTTTTTCACTTCAGAATAGGTAGCTCTAACCTTTTATCCCTGAAGAACATCAGGTGGGACCATACTGGTGAGTTATGTCAGTGCATACTTTGCTGTGCTCCTTTCAGGACTTTTGAAATAGGCATCTGTTTTGATTCTTGATCAGTGATGTTGATTCTGACATAAAGATTGCCTGCAGAGGTATAAAAATGTAACTGTTAAATGCTCCTCTCTTCCACCTCACTGCCCATCGTTTCTGTTGGTAACATGAACCTTGGCCTACAGCATCCAGTAAGTTATAGAAGAGAGTAAGAAGAGAAATATTTGATGAGCAGGTAGCTGAAGATTCTTAAGAATAAGGAAGAGAAGAGAAGAGACAAGATGGTCATGTAGCTAGCCATGGTATTTGTCCAAGGAGACTGAACAGAAAGGTACACGGATAGGCTACAGAGATGTAATTTGTTCAAACTGTGAATAGTCTTCTGTAAAACATGTAATACTTCCTCATTTTTTCCTTTGAAACAATTCCTCAGCCTTATGTGGAGATGTATCTTATCTGATGTAGAATCGAACACCTCTTACTCATATGAGATGTAAGCGTTGCTAACTTCAGATCCTCACACACAGAAATTTCACTTAGGTAATGCCACATCTAAGCTGCTATGCCAAAGTTCTGCCAGGGCTTTCCATTTTCCAAGTGTAGCCAGTGAGAAAACTTGCAATTATACTTCTATGATCTGTATGGCTGAAAGACCAACATTTGTTTTAAACTTGCAGTAGTAGCACTGGACCTGCTTTACCAGTAGTTTTGGAAAAAATTGCTTTTAGAGATCTTGACGCAACTATTTAGAAACAGTAATATTGTTTTGCATTTTTTCTGCCTCAGCTCTCCCGTCCTTTGGCCAAGTCAATGCAGAAAGGATTCAGAAAGGATTCCGTGATGTTTGGATGACTGTGAAGGTTATCTCACTCAACTGTTCTCCATTTCTCTAGAAGAGCATCTGGATCTGCATAGATATCACCTGACTTACATCTTTAGGAAATTGTTACCGGCACCTCCAAGTAACAAGCGTATCACTCTGCCATACTTCAGTCTCCATTAAATACTCACTGAAACTTAACCACCACAAATCCGAATATTCACCTGGACTAGACTAATCTTCCTCCAGGAGTTTATGCCTGCAGTTTCTCACTTACCTGCTACTGCCATTAGGCTATCAGACTGCCTAGATTTTGATATTGGTGGTGGACCCACTTATCATGCCTCTCTAGCATTCTTACTTTTAAGATATAATTTTGATTCTGTTTTTGGAAGATTAAAAATGAAACCAACTTTATGCAGCTGTGGCTTGATTCTGTAAGAGCAAACTCATTATATGTGTCGCCATATATACTTCAAAGAAACAGAGATATGTGGCCAAGCACACAAGGTCCTTTGGAATAGCATGCCTAAAGAACTTCATGTCATGGAAAATATAATACATTATTATTAATAAAATAATGTTACTGTGGATGTATTCTGAAGTACCCCATAGTGAACTGAGATAGTAGAGAATGTGGAGTAGCTTAGACTTTCTGCTTGAATATTGCTGCTAATTAACAGCTTTCTGAAGTGCAGGGGTGTTTCTTGCTGAAGGAGAAAATGAATGTCATATTGTATAGGATTATTATAAGCCATTTCTTTATCTCATATAATCATACATTAAGGATTACATACCACATTCTACTACTGATCTACCAGAAATAAAAGCAGATAATTGCCTATTGAAAAATAGCAGGTCTAGAAGAGCTTACTTTATGTTTTGAAAGTTCCCAAATTTTTGACAAACTACACAAGAGTTGCTCATTCTCCTACTCCTGTTTTAACTTCTTTGAACAGAAAAAAAGGTCTTTGTTCACAGAAGCCTTTTTTTACATTTCTTAATGCTGCAGACATTTTTTAACAGAGATGAGATGAAAAACTAGCTCTTTCAGTTGAAGCTTTTATTAGGATAAATTCTAGGATATACTGATCAGCAACAGCTCTTACAAAAATGAACTGCAATGTATTTAAAGACTACAGGCGCTCAAGTTTTACTTCTCAGAAAGGGTGGTGAGGCACTGGAATGGACTGCCCAGGGAGGTGGTGGAGTCACCGACCATGGGGGTGTTCAATGAATGCTTGAATGTTGTGTTGATTGACATGGTTTAGTGAGAGCTATTGGTAATAGGTGAACAGTTGGACTGGATGATCTTTTAGGTCCTTTCCAACCTTGGTGATTCTATGATTCTATGATTCTAAGTTCTTCATTCTACATCTGATATAGAAAATGATATGCTGTTCAGGCTTAGTAAGGTAGAGGTGTTCTCCACTAAGATTTATTCCAATGCAGATTTTCTTTATTGTGTGGTTTCATAGTAATCTTGACCTGATCAGACTGATCAGAATGGAGAATTTCCATTCTCCTCCACATTCTCAGCTTTGCAATTATCTTTTCATCTTGAGCTTTCTGAAAGCGGTGGATCCTGTTGTGATCTATCTGGAGTGTAACCTTTTGGTGTGTTATGGTTCACGTGTTCACTAGGGCAGTGCTGCTGGTTGCCCCTGGAAACATGGGCATGAGACAAAGGCCTCACTGCCCTTGCACTTCCAAATATTGTAGAAACCTCAGCACCCAAAGCAGTGCTCCCCTAAACAACTGCCTCTCTCGAAAACTTCTAAGCAATCAGGATGTGATCCAGGAGGGTCTGTATTGGATCAGCTTCTCTGAATCTAAATGTCATATAAATTCCAGTCTCAAGATTCAGTGTCTTAAATTTCAGAGTGACTTCTAGTCCCCTGCTCCTGAGTGTTAACTTGCTTTAAACTTGGTCTTATGACACTTATGGAATATATATGTAACTCCAGTACAAATGCTTTTACTGTGAGCTACAGTTGTCCTCCTGTGTTTGTGCTGATTTATGCTTTGCTGAAGCTTGGTCTGGGCAGCTACATGCTTGAACTCTGATAGGATTATGAGATGGGTGGATGACATCCAAACTTGGACTAACCTCCCAGCATTTTAGGCCTGCTAAGTCTATTCCTTATTTGTTCTGATTGTGCTCAATTGTATAAAAAACACAGATCAACAGCATGCAATGATTTATCTAAGAAACTGGGTTTAGACTGTCTGCACCTAGAGGGTGATGGGTCTACCAGATTGCAGAGCAGCCTGGTGTAAGACTCTTCCAACATATGTCAGCCCAAGCCTTTGCTGCTGGAGCTGACTCTTCATTGCAGAAGTAGAACATGATTTTATGGAGACAAAGAACAAATGAGGCAAACCTAATTGCAGGCTGGAAACAAGGAAGCCCATTATATGTGCTTGCAATCAGCCTATTCTCTGTATTTTCTTATTTTGCTATATTCATGGAGAATAAGTGTAAAGGGTGAGGAATTTCAGGATATATTTAGAAGATAACAACACGACACTTAGGTTGCATAGGTGCCATGTAATTATTCACTTATCTGGGAAAGATGCTAAATGTTAGATGACAAAAGGTTATGCTGTGGGTTTCCCCATGGATTGCTGATTGCTGTTAGTAAGAATTGATCTCACTGTGGATTAACTGCTGTACTTTGTTACTCAGCACAACATGAAGAAAAAAAAAGAAGAAAAAAAGTCAAGTCTGGTGAAGGTGTGATTTTCTTAGATGAATTACAAGCAATCTTTCCTTCTTAAAAATGTGTTTGCAAACAGGGGCTGATAAGCTTGTAGGACAGATGATTTCTATTAAAAACAGTTTGGCAAACATATGGATTAAGTCTTGCAGAGACAGAAGATACCCAGTTCAATTAAAGTAAATGGCAAGTACATTGATTTTAGTTGCACAGGAACAGACCCAGGACAGTAGGTAAAACAGTGACATTTTAACTGTCAGAGAGAACACAAAGACTGAAACCAAATGTTTACATGTTCAGTGACCTTACACCATAGGAAAATGATTTGTTGTAAGCGGACCCTACATGAAAAGAATATTTAATGATTAACAACTGCACCCTAATTCAGTGCACATGCATTTTGTGATACTTGTATTTGTCTGTCTTAAACCAAATGTTAAATAAAGTTGTAATCCATTACATGCATTTCTTATTTTGTTGAAGATATTCAATAAAAGCTTTTCCACCCTCAAAAAAAGGAGCAAAATCTCTGGATGAGCAAAATTATTATCAGAAACAGTACGGATTCACTAGGTGGCAGCATAGCTAGCAATTTTCTGAAAAACTTGCTTCGAAGTTTGTGCGTGTTTTAGGTGTATTTTGGCCAATCTAGACCTGAACACAGACAGAGAAATGGCCTTTTAGAAAGCTAATATTAATAAAATCTAACCATCGTAAGGGTGGTGTTCTTTCAAAACACGTTAATTTCAGGATATGCTCTGTATCTGAAGCAAATGACATATATATGTTACAGTGTGAGGAAATAGAACAGAGAAATTTAACTTCTAAAAGGAATCACATCATAGCTTTTGATTAGATCTATAGCAGACAAAATTCAAATCACAGCTTTGGATGGTAAAAACATAATATCCAACTATTAAAAGGTATTATGGGTGATCTGAGTTGATCCTAACCAAGGAAAATACTTAGTCAAGATTGCATCTCATGAGAAAAGCATCCTTGTCAGTGCTCTCCAGAACATGGCATAGGGCAAACAGCATGGTGCCAAGTGGAAGAGAAAAGTGAGTAGAGAAGGAAGCTTACCTCCTTGGCTGACCATTTTCCAAGGAATGCTGATGCTGTAAACTTATAGCTGAAGTCTCCTGGCTGGATACGAGACCAGAAGTGGATTTTATTTGTTACAAGATCCTCTCTGATTTCATGGCTTTACTGTAAATGACAGTTTATTTTTTTCCTTCTCTTTAGCTGAAAAACTGGGTTAAAAGCTTCACAGCAGGGAAAATGTGTATGAAAATACATTGGTAAATTGACTAAAATAATTCAGCCTTCAGAACTTCGGAAATTCAGATGAACAGATTGGTCTTCCTCGTCTCTATATTTGCTTTACTATCAACAATAGTAAATTTAGAATGGATAATGATGATTTAATGAAATGTTCTGCAAGCAAGCCATTTCCTGTTGCAAATCAACGTAACTATCCAATAATATTCATTCTCCAGTGCTTCTCTCAGCCTCAGCCAGACATGCTTAATGTTTTTTGAGCATGTTTGCATCACCACTGCTGTTTGTTCATGTTAAGCCCAGGAGTTCTGCATTTAGTCAGGCCTCATTTTCTTTGCCTAATTTCCCGTAATTATTGACTGATAGATCAATTACTTTATATTTCAAACTTCAGAGTTTTAGATGAGTGGTTTCTTTTACGTTTTTTCTGAAGTAACTTTTCAGTAAATTTCAGGGTGCTTCTTTTACCATCAACAACTTTCTTTGCACTAGGAAAAGGAGTAGTAGATAACAATGAACATCAGTCACAGGGACTGGCAACGATTCACACAGTGCTTGAGCTGTGTATGGTCTGTTTAAGACTTCAGCAAACAAACTGGTCCTGTTCAGTCAGGATTGATGCATGTTTTTTATACTTTTGGCAAGCAGAGACCTATGGTTCAGAAACAATGTGTAATATGTTGTAAATGTTGCTGTTTATAATGAAATTAAACAGATTTTGTATCTTTATAGTGCCTGTATGTATTTCAGGGGATGAGAATATCAAAAATACTGTATTCAAAGTTACATTAGTAATTTTTAAAGTTCTTTTTTTCTTTTTTTGCCAAAATGTCAAGCTTTGATAATGCTTTCACTGAAATGCATCAAATTCTTGTACTACTCCTGCACTGTAGTAAAGCTTCTCTAGCACCAAGTCTCTGGGACTTGGACACCATCTTGCTCCCATATCTCAAAAATCAAAGTTCTGAGGTGTCATAGGATTCACCAAAACTAGTGGTGCCCTTTGACCACTTAGCCCACTCCTCATCATGAAAGGCATGAAATCAAGCTAGCAGAGCCATGAGTGCACCAAAACATAGATAGGAACTGATCTAATGTATTTTCCAAAGGAGAAGGGAGGAGTACAAAAGTACAGTTCCTCTATCAGCTGCTGTAAAAGCAGAATAACAGAACACCATCAACCTTGCAAAAGGCTTGCCAAAAGATATGCTTTAAAACTGTATAAACAATTTGGATTCAGAAACATTAAACACATTCACACCTGCTTTAAATCTGTAGCTCTGCAAAATGTCATCTATTTGAATAAAAGCGTATATTTTTCTTTCAGCAAACATCTGTTTGGAAATGATAAATTTATTTTCCTGCTATGAACTTTCCTGTTTCACTTACCCATTTATCCTTCTGTTAGTATAAATATACATCACTGATTAATACTGCATGGCCATAAATGCCCATAAGTTATTCCAGTCTTTGCCTTCTCTCCTTAGCCTCCAAGATGAAGGTTTTTTAAACAATATATGCACAATTGCTGAACTTTCAAACAACCTGGAAACCAAAAATAACCTGCAAATAGGTAGTAGGAGATTGGGAAAGTATTGTTTTGCTTTACCATTAAGTATAAGAAACACTCATTTTCAGTAGAAAGCAGACAACCTCAAAGTGAATGAAAAACAAATTCCCATTTAAATTACTTACATGATTCAGAATCCAAAGAATAACAAGCCAGTGGATAAGAGTATTTGAAAGGAGATTTCATTTTATGAGATATACAGTTATAAGGAAAGTATTACGTGCTTGATTTGAATCAATCTGAGTCCCAGAGATTAGGAAAAAGCAAAGTAATTGAATCAAATATTCATATTTAGAAGCCACCAGGTATTTCTTTAGAATAGAGTAAACAAGGTAGAAAATTAATGTGACATTTAAAACTATAAGCTCATGTTAATATTTGATGTATATTTCAAACTTAAGGTTGTGATCCTTGTGACATGTTCCAATTCAAGTAATATTTCTGAGTTTAATGGAGTTGTTTGAATAAATGAAGGTACATGATTATGAGTCTGTAGAACGAATAGAAAGACACTGAGACTGCAAGATAATCTCAAACTTTTGTATGGCATATTCATTGGGACGTAGAGTTTTCCTGATGAAGCTGCTGCAAGACCACAAATGGTGTGGAAAGTGCTGCATAGTGTTTCATAACATACACATACACAAATGTGAAAAAAGCCCTGTTAAGTTTCTGAAGAAAACTAATATAAATGGTGGAGAAAATAGAGGAGGAATTGATATTAGAGTTTAGAAACTAATGAAAATCCAAATAGATGTATCAGTAAGGAAGCTACAGCTGTACTGTTACAAACACATAATATATTTATAAAGTTCAGTTAAGGAAATTGATGCATCTATTCTGAGTACTTGCAATTAACTTAAATTCATATAAAAATGTGTGTAGGCTGGCCTTTTTTTTTTTTTTTCCTAGCTTTGGTAAAGGATAGGCTCTGGCTTGCTAGCTCAAGATGAAAAATGTCAATTAATAGCTAAGTTAAGAAAAGCATTATCCTTGTTCTGTAGCGTAGACAAAACACAGTTCTACCCATCTCCCATATGAGAAATCCTTCCATGAATAAGACAAAGTTTAATAGAAGTCATAGCTATAGAAACATAGAATGACTGAGGTTGGAAGGGACCTTGGAGGTCACTTGTTCCAACCCTTGCCCAAACAGGAACACCCAGAGCAGGGCTCCCAGCCCCATGTCCAAAAAGGTTCTGAAGATCTCCAAGGAGGAGGAGACTCCATAGCCTATCTGGACAGTCTGTGCTAGTGCTGCATTACACACACAGCACAGAAATGCTACTTGATAGTCAGACAGAAACTCCTGTGTTCCAGTTAGTGCTAAAAATTCTAATCAGAAACACTGGTTGCAAAAGCAGGTTCAATTAAAAATGGCAATACTTGGGCATGTGTTGAAGACTTAATAAGGCAGACGATTGTGGAACGCCAAGCTCCTGTTGTCTTTGGAGTTATGTTATACAGACTGCTGAGCAACTAACTCTTTGGGGGCTGTGTGTTCTAGCGAATCCATTTCCTGCACTGCACAGCCATTTCTTATCTATAACTTGCACTTAGAATGTCACTGGAGGCTCATTGTCTGTAAACAAATAACTTCCTATATTTATGCAGCAATTTTTATTCCCATGCACTTTTAGAGCACTTTAGAGTAAAACTGGGATATTTCCAATACCAGCAAACCTCTAACTACCCTTGCTGTTTCCTATTGTGCAAGAAATGGCTACCCTTGGCAGTTGAGGACAACCATCATTCTTCTGCTCCTAGTCCCTGCATTTTTGAACATTATCAACTGAATCTTTTTATTTAATACTGTGTATGAATGGAATAATATATAGTTGGATTAACAAGCTCCTACATTTTGACAGTGAAAGTTCATTATTCTACACTATCCTGAGGAATCCTGACACAGGAGATTACTTTCTCAACTGGTAATAAATGGATCTGGTAAAGCCCATGTGAATACCCCAGGCACTCTTATGAACAGGTAAAATTAATGCTTGCTACCAGAGACAATATTCTACTCCTGGAGCAGGATTCTCAGTGCAGCTGGTGGATGTTGCAGAAAAACAGAGCAAAAAGATTCTTGTCAAAAACTCTTACGCTGTAAAGGTGCTGCCTGTACTGTGACCACTTCACAGCTATGTTTGGAGTCATCCCTCAGCTAGGCCTGCTCTGAGCCAGGTCAACTACAGGGCTGTTTGTCACTGTAATCTCTACTTCATCTCACACACTCCTTGTTGCTGGGATTGATGAGGCCATCCACAATTAGAATAACAGCAGGGAAAGAAACAAGACACTACAGGTACAGTGGCTTCTTGGTAGAGTCTACATACTTAGTCTCAGCTTCATAGAACCATCCCCATGGGGTCCTGCAAAGTTTTTCAGACACATGGTCTTTCTCTGACTCTTCCAGCTCTATCTCCTGCTCTCCCTCTGGTAAGGACTGAAGTGTGGGTGTCCCAGAGCAAGAAGACCTCTGTTGCTTCCTGCCATCTTCTCAGCAAGTTTGATAATTAAAATTGTGGTTATTCTTCCTATCTGGACTGAGCCAGTGATTTTGAAATCCTCTGTTGTGAGACTGCATGCCCTAGGGGAGGAGGTGTGGCTGTGGAAAGGATCATGACAGCTTACTCGTACTCTTATATATCCTTCAGTTCACCATGGCCCCAGAGGATCAGTCTAACTTTTTAGGGAAAGACACGGAATTAGGCAACATCACATCACAGCTAAGAGTATTTAGTGTAATTAATCAGGTTACCAGCAAAGTCAGTGTCAAATAGACTTTTGATTTATTGTAAATCAGAACTTTGTGTTGTTGTTGGTGTTTTTTTTTAATTTTATTTTATTTTATTTTATTTTATTTTATTTTATTTTATTTTATTTTATTTTATTTTATTTTATTATTTTATTTTATTTTATTTTATTTTATTTTATTTTATTTTATTTTATTTTATTTTATTTTTATTTTAATGAATAATATGGATTTAAGCTTCAGTTGATTGGAGAAACTCAACAGAAACAGTGAGATGCACTCAGAACTCCTGGTAAATAAACTGCAGAGCTAAAATGCATCTGCTGACTGAATGAAAAATAAAGGCTCTTATGTTCTGGTCAACAGTGTAAAACCAGGCTAAGTAACAGCTACTGGTGAGAACATGAGCGCTGCGACAATTGGAAACTGCAGAGGAAATCTAAGCAGAAAAAAAAGTAATTAGTTGTGCAGCAATGTAAGTAAGTGGGAAACCAAGGTTAACAGCAGTAGTTTTCTTGGGGTGGAAAAAATACCAGAATGTGTGTGCCATTCCACCACGTATTTACATGAAGGCCTTCGATGACAGATGAAATAAAAACATGTACTAATCACCTCCTCTCTCTGCTATCCAGTACACTAAATTCACTAAAGTCAATGACAATTTACATGCAAATGGATACATAATACACTGTCTGGTCATGTATAAATAACTGTAACAAAACAACTCTCCCAAGGAAGATGTTATCCAGCTTTGGTTAAGCTGTGAAGAAGAAAATATATTTTCTGAAAAGATGATAAAATAAACAAACAGATACTGGCAAAGTTCCTCACATTTCATTTCAACACAGGGAATGAATTTATATATTGTCAAACTACATCAACAGAGGCTACAGCTCTCCTACTGTGAGCTCTTCTGCAGACATGCTGAAGCAATTAACAATATGCTAAGGTAGTCAAGCTCATTCTGCACAGCATTTTGTTCCATATTATTTATTTCAACTTAAGTATGTTGGGAAATTTGATTAAAAATATCTTTAAAATAACTTTTCTTTTTTGAGAGAAATTTTCTCCTAGCATCAGATTAACCTGCTTTGACACAATCTCTTTCCATCTTTAGTAGTATAATGAAGATATCAATACTTCTCTAAAAGTAATTCCCCTGAAAATAATTTTGCTATAATAAACCCTGGGAGACGTACATAAATAATAGATTAAAAACTCCTCTTTATCAAACTTCTGTGTTAATTACCATTTGAGCAAATATAATATTCAACTCAGTTATAACCCACTCATAAATGAGATTTTAGACAAAATGATGATAATTTGAGGTTTATGGTAGATTTATATGATTGTTGTATAATTATTAATAATGGAATTTTTAAACATTTTGTTGTCTTTGTTGCTGAGTTGTTCATCATTTGCCTTTCAGAAGTAGGCATGAAAATTAAGAGAACAACCATTCTCCATTTATCTATTCCTCATAATGTCTGGAAATTATGGCTGTCATTTTGCTATATGTTTTGACATGACCTTTAAGATTTTCTGCACCTTCTTTAACTGTTTGAATAAAAACTAACTTCCTCTGGTTTCTCAGTGGAATTCAGTTATCCAAAGGACTCATACAATCTCATTACACAGGGAGTCCCTCAAGATGTAATGCAAACACACTCTTCTCTCTTGAACAGGTTCCGGTGCTATTATTGTGCTACTATCCTGAAAATCTACCCTGACAATCTGTATGCATAATGGGAATTTATTAAGATGATTTTGTTCTGGTTTTCTATGCTGAAGACATTTTAGCAATTTATTTTTTCCTGGAACATGAATATTTTTCTGAATTATTTCCTATATTGTAAGTGTGAAGATCTAGCTCTTTAATCAATGATGGGCAGTAAAGGTATGTGATTACAGAGGATAAAATGCTAATGATTACAAAGAGGTGCACTTTCTTTGAGGCACTTCTCACTTCATAAAATTCATGTTTTCGAAGAGCATGCACATATGGTAATGCAACAAAGGGCTTTTAGAACATTCATGTTACTGTAATAAAGCTATTGTCCAATTCTAGTTTCTCTCTTTTTTTTTTTTTTTTTTTTTTTTTTTTTTGTCTAGGAATAATAATATTTAGGAAGTGGATTGCTGGCACTTGTAAGTAATTAATTAGATCTTCTACATAATAAGAATTTATTACATAGACTTTTATTTACTGTGTAGTAAGAGATAGAAGAAATAACTGAGACTTCCCTTAATAATACATCCCAACAGCTGTACAAACATTCCAATGAGAAGCATCTCTTCAGTTTTCTCAGTGGTTCATGGCTTTGTCCTACAAGATAGGTGAGAAGAATTTAAGATGATGTAAAATAGGATGAAGGCCCAATTTACTGTCTATCACTACAGTGAAAATGATTACAGATAATTATAATCCATCAAATTTAAAATACTTCAATAGTACCCTTAAAAATTGTGAACAAAAGTGATACATTTTTTATTATTTATATTTTCATTCAGAAGAACAACAATACTTTCCCCTATATATTACCCTTTCACTTGCTCCTGATTTCTTGTAAGACCACAGTAGAATTCTTTAGGGAGACAGTACAACCTACTGCTCATGCCAGTGTTTACATGAGAAACTTACTGCAAAATTTCATGTTTAATCATGCACTGTGTGGTTTTTTGTTCTCCTACTGGAAGTACATGATGAAAAGATGACATTTCTCTTTTTCTGGCACTATTGCTGGTATTTAATAAGCAGAGACGAGCCCTTCTGCAAACAAGGAAACAACATCCTGCTTACTTATTTTGAAGCAGCCCAAACAGAAGAGCTGTGTATTTTGATTCCTAGTTAAGTATCAGGAAACCTAAAATGCAGAGTAGACCAAGTGTTTGCTGCAAACAATTCAGTGATCTGAGAAAAGAATATGTTTTCTATATTTCAGCTCATTCTACAAAAATATTTCACGAATATATTATTTATTGAGGGCTCCAGCCATAGTGGATACAAAAGCTTACACATTGCCTTCTATGTTCTTTTCAAGATGGTACTGCAATTTAAAGATTTCAGCACAAGAGAGTGTCTCAGACACAGGCCAAAGCTCACAAAGTGCATTGATAACTAAGAAATTGAAAACAAAACATCTGGAAACCTTTTCTCTTCACTATCCCACACATTAAAAAATGAATTTAAATTCATATGCATTTCACTTTCTTTATTTAGTGTATTGTTTAGAGTTTCTTCATCTACCTGAGCATAATAAATAACATTTCTCTTCTTAGATGAGGATTTCAGGTTTCTGTTCAGACAAACATTTCACAAAAAAGGCATAAAAATATTTCATTATACCAATGGAAAACATTTAATAAAATCTGATTTCTCAGATCACTTCATGACATATTAAAACCCACTGAAATCAAACACTGTTTTCATACTTCAAGTGCAAACAAGTATTCCAGCACATTCTTTATGTTTGAAATGCCATGAATACTCTTGATGCTTCACAGAGAGAAAAATATGGCTTCCTATCTACATACATGACTTTCAAAGATTAATTTTTTTAACATATGCACATTTTCATCATACTTGGAAAGTTGAGTGTTAAATCCTGTCTTTGAATTCTTTTCAAAAATGTTAAATCATATGAAAGCATAAAAGGATGAAATTAAATCAGCACTATTAAGCATTGTTGACCACCTGCCAATCATTTGGAAATAGACATTTCTATCTGCATTCTCACTGCCTTCCGAATCTGTTCAAGGTAAAGGTCAAGCCAGTAAGTAATATATTACCTAATATTCCATGCTATTTAATTATTGTTAACATAAATAGTGATAGATGCTAAAATCCTATTTTTGATTCCAACATTTACTTGGTCCTGTGTTTCTTGGCTTCATGTTGCTATTGACAAATATTTACACAACATTTCTGCTGAACAAGACTTGATTGTATTCAGGGTTGCACAGATGCAAACCAAAAAGATGCTATTTGCCATAGAGAGCTGCTAGCAGGGTAAAGACAGCATATGACAGATGAACACTGGGAGTTGCACACATCAGCTAGAGATGCAGCAGCACAGGCACTCCTAAAATTTTTCTTCTCAATATAGGAAGTACTCTCACACTGTTGCTCTATGGAGACCAACGAAGTAGCTTTACTGATACTTGATGAGTACAATTTAGTGCTCAGGTATAAGTCATCACAACAAAAATATTTGTTTTCTGTTAAACATCTTAGCAACTGGATGATGGATGCTGGCATCAAGGCTCAGGAGCTGAGCTGCCAGTACAGCATGGGGTTAGGAAAGGACACTGAGACATCGCTTATAGACCTCTGAGGGTGGTTTCTGCTTGAAGAGATAGGGAGTAGGAAGTAGTAACACTGTCACAAATTAAACCAACAGCCTAGGAGGAACCATTCCTCTTTAGTAATAATTGTCTCAATTCAAAAGAAAGTTACAGAATCACAGAACTGTAGAGGACGGAAAGGACCTCTGAAGATCATTGAGGCCGGTCCCTCTGGTAAAGCAGCTTCCCTACAGTACGTTACACAGGAAAGTGTCCAGGTGGGTTTTGAATACAAGGAGACTCCTCGGCCTCTCTGGGCAACCAGTTCTAGTGCTCTGTTGCCTTCAAAGTAAAGAAGTTCTTCCTCATTTTCTGAGAGAACTTTCAGTGTTGCAGCTTGTGCTCATTGCCCTTTGTTGCCAGTTCTATCCTTGAGATGCCTGCCCTTTAGATATTTATAAGCATTGATAAGACAAGAACATTAGTTCAAGAAATCTCTAGATGTACTTAAGTCCTCCCATGCTGCCTCTTGTTAATGCCAAGAATGTATATCACTCAAATTTGAATACTGTAAGTTTGTTTTAAATTCCTGTGCAAGTGAAGATCCAGTGGAAAATGTGTTGATGCCAATGAAGTCTCTTGAGTGATGGACATTGGATCAGGGCTTGAGTCCACATGGTAATACCACAGGGTACTGTATTTACTGCACATTACAAGTGTGTTTGTTATTGTGATTACATGGCCATCTGAGCCGATTTGTAAATATGTAAATAGGGGTGTGAAGTAGCAAATGATGCAAATACAACAGGAAAGAATGCTCTGGACAAATATGGGTGCAGGTTTCTATGTACACAACATGGTACACTTCACCTAGGCATATGCTTCAATATAATACAAAGAATTACTTTAACGGGTCTTTGCATAACAAAACATACTGCATTTTTTCCCCTATTTTATTCAGCAAAAGGGATTGATCATATTAATCAGAAATGAGTACAGCTGGGATGCAGTGAAACACGCAAGATCTCTTTGGGTGTGTATGTTATAGAAGTATCTACACTATTAATTCCATTTCTTTCTGAAAAACACTGGCATTCAGTTTTTATGACTGAATTTTGCTTAACAGCTTATATAATCTAAGATGGATTGTGATTTAATACTAAGACGCTATTCAGGTCTTTCCCACATTTTAAAGATCTTAGACTGTGTATTTTTAGAGACTAAAACCAGCTGTTAGCCAGAGATCTAGACATATTTTACAGTACTGTGATTATCAGTTATGAACTAACATTTATTATCACCACAGAATCATTGATATCTTATGGAGACTGAATTGGTAATGATGACGCTGAAAAAAAACCTGAGTATGAATAAATGATAGACAGTAGGCTTTCTCCATGTCTTAGTTAAAAGTAAGGGATAAAAGCTTTAGAGAAATATTTGAGTTTAATATTAAGTGGAAAGTAAGCTATGTAAGGTAACTGATTCACAGTGTTATTTACACTAAGTCTTGGCAAAAAACAATTAGGTTTGTTCTTTCAGTAGTGGTCCAGATTTGACTACAGCTCTTCACTGCTCATGGGTATCCCTTTAACTTTCAATTGTATTCACAATCTTAACTCATGGATTCATACTTATCGCCTTAAAGCTTAAGACAGTTCAGTGACCCAAATTCTAACCTAATTCCAGTAGATGTGAGCCTGGACCTTTGAAAAACATCCTGTAGATATATTCCTTCTCCTTCAATGCATTAAATTTACAGAAGACCTGCTCACTGTTTAACTTACCCACTGCCTGGTTTATGGCAGCAAATGAATGACTTGATTTGATGGGCTGAAAGATGCAGGTTTGAAGGGAAACTAGAATAATGGTGCTAACACACCAATTTTCAAACAAAAGTACACCATGCCTTTAAGTGAATTAAAAGGGAGGATCTCACTCATGTGGTTAATTACTGATTCTTGCTATAATCTCAGGAGCAACCACCATCATAATTAATGCATTAACGTGTTTGTTTTACCGGGATGAGCAATATCCGTGTTGACTTTTAAAGCCTGGAATATTGGTTTTGACATTAGCTTACTCCAGAGATTTGCAGATGACTGAGATCTGAAGAGCCTGCGGCCTTATTCTCTTCTTCCTTTCCCATTGCAGAATGGGAGTAAATCCTTTAAATCAATGGTCTTCAGATCATATCAAACTGCTGCAAGTAGAAAAAGTAATAGGCAAAATCTGAAACATACCAGATAAGAAGCAAAGCCATGCAAGTCAAATGTCTCCCAGACACTGGGATGGGCAGATCTTGCTGTGCCATCATCCACGGCAAGCTCCCACAAAACACACTGCACACATTTTAAAAACACAATTATCTTATTTTCATGTATATAACCTATGGGTAGTGTAGAAAAATCATGACTTGGTGGTTCAATGGGAGTGTGACCTTTGTGCATGTACCACACAAGGGTCTAACCCATCTCTATGTAACACAGAGATGCTCCCCACCTCATAGCATTGCTGACACCTATCCCCCAGCCCATTGCTCTGTCCTCACAGCCATGCTGCCTCTGAACTCCTGTAAATTTTTACTTTTTGTGAAGAGGGGCTGTTTGAGAGCATAAATCATCTAAAGACTTCCAAAGACCTGAGGAGCATCTTGTGGCGTGAAAATATGAATGGAGAGGATGTGGTGATGCCGTACTTGGTCTGGGAATGGAAAAAAAAAGAGAGATCTGACAGAAACATAAGAGTAAGAACTGAGAAGATCTCTTTCTTTGCAGCATTACCAGCCTCAGCCATCCCAGGAGACAGTTGTGGAGCTGGTGCTGGCTCACTTCAAGACCTTAGTCCAGATGTCATGATTTATTCATAGCATAGGAGAGTGAAGTTTCCACACATTTACCATTGTGACATTTCCCATGAATTCTAGTGGTAAATATATATATATATATAAATCCAAATATATGCAGAGACACTGACTCTTGAAAAAGAGATCTGGTGTGCACAAGCATCACCCTCTCCCTTACCCCCAGGAGTGTACAGTGGAGTCAGAGAACCTGAGTACACCCCTGTCTGCAGCCTGTCCCTTCCCTTGTTGGCATCAAACACAATGTGCTCTGTGGCAGGCAAACCAAAGTACAGTTCTCAGCAAACAAGCAGAAACCTGATACTTGTAAGCTGTTCTTTCCTTCTCAAATCAAAAGATGCTGAAGCTGGAAATGTGATACTTCCAGCTTCTGCTGAATGTTTCTCTGCCCTTTGCTAGTCCTGAGCTGGATGTCTCCCTGCTAGGGCTGGGTGAGAGCTGGGACTGTCATTGATGTAGCCATCAAGCAAGGGGTCAGTCGTCATGTGACCTCTGAGAACCCACCACTCTCTCTGCACCAGAGGTGTGAGGTCCTACAGCACGGTGGACAGATCACTGCCCATCTCAAGCCTCAGGTACATTCAGATATGCAGATTCTGAGTTCAACATCTTTGTCTTCTCCTAAAGGAGAAGCACTGAGTAGAATAATGGTATGAAAAGCAACGGCAGCTTTGAGATCTAGTCAATTTTCGAAAATCAAAGAAAACCAGCGACAGCAGGTGCAGGTTTGTTGGTTTTACTCTTTTCTTTTTTTTCCCCACGAGCTACACCCGACGTACACGTTGGGTAAAATCCCGTGCAAATAGGAGCCCTTCCCTCGCCGATCCCATCCGCTGGCTGTACTTCACTTGACAGGGAGGTGCGAGCAGCCGGTAGCCAAATTGTCCCGGGCTGGACACCAGGAATGGGCGGACAAACACAAAACCCCCAACATAAGCAGGAATAAACAAAAAAATGAAGGAATAAAAAGAGCTGAATCACGGAAGTGCTCTCGTCCCTGAGCTCTGAAGAAGCCCCCCCCGCCCCCGAATCACCCAGCACTCACCCCGCTCCCACCCGAACACGGCGAACCTCCCGGCCCCGACTTTCGAGCCCCCGCCCAGCTCCTCCTCCCTCGCGGCCGCGGCCCCGCAGCCCGCCGGGGCGGAACCGGACGCCCTACAAAGCTCGCGCCTGGTGGGGCGGGCGGCAGAGCGGCGCTGGGAGGAGGGGAGGCAGCTCTTGGGGGGTCGGCCGCGCCGAGCTTCCGAGGGGAGAAGGGAAAGTTCTGACTCAGTCCCGCCGCCGTCCCACCGCGTGCTGCCTGTCCCTTTCTCCCTCTTCCTCGTCCCGGGAGGAGCGGCGGGAGATGGAGGAGCCGTCCCCGAGGAGTCGGATCCGCAGCCGGCGGTTTTGGGAGTGAAACTTTGCGGCGGGGACCGGCGAAGGGCGGCCGAGCACCCCTCCTCGGGGCCGGCAAAGTTTCTCGTGGCCGCCGCCCGCCCGCGCCCCCTGCCCCCGGCCCCGCTGCTATGGCACCCGCCCGTCGCCGCGGGGCGAGCAGCGGGCGGCCGCCTCCGGTTGTCCGCGCGGCGGCGGTGGCGGGGGGGCGCGCAGCCCCCGGTCGCCGGGCGTCCTTCTCCGGGCGGCAGTGACCGCCCCGCCGCCCGCCTGCCCCCGCCCGAACCTCCTCGCGGATGGGGACGGGCGAGGGGAGCCGCCGCCTAAGCCCGATCCAGACGCCGCTTCACCGGAGCGGCCCCATGTCCTCCACCTCTCGCCGCGCAGCCCCGCAGCGCTCCCCGCCGTGAGAGCGGCGGACGCCCGGCTCCTCCCCGCAGGTAAGCGCTGGGGGATGTGAAGGGTGCTCCGCGCCCCCGAACTTGCAGTGCCTCCGCAGAAAGAGGGCTCTTGGCCGAGCTCCGGCTCTGGGGGGGCTTGGAGGCGCTCCCGGAGACCTGGGCGGCGGGGGGTCAAGCGGGCAGGGGAGGAGAGGCACACGGGGTTGGGATTTGTTTTTATTTTTCCCCCCTCTCTTCCCGAAATAGACTTTGTTCCTCCCGCACGGAGCCGGCGGCACGCTGGGGCTGCCGCTCCCGTGCAGCTGCTACACCCTCTTTTGTCTGCTTCGGCTCCGGAATAGTTTGCGCTCTGCCACCGCCCGCAGCTCCCCGGCCCTGGCAGCTGGCTCCGGGCTCGGCCACGCTGCCCTCCCCGCCTCGGGAAGTTCCCCGTTCGTCTTTATTGCCGCCCAAGTTCGGGTTTTCTTCAGCTTTGTTTAAGGAAAAATGGTGGTGTGACGAGTGCTGGAAAGGCGAAGCGCGCGGACAGCAGGGGGGTTGCACGCCTCCCTCGGTGTGAGCGCAACTCGCTGCTCGAGTAAATCGCTCCCTGGGCATCCAGAAGCCGCTCTGGGGCAGGGTTTGAAGCGGAAGTATCAGGAGCAGGTCGGGGGTGCTGAGGAGGTCTCCTGATATCTATCTCCTGATATCCTATTGCCACAACCATTGTTGTGTTGGCGCTGAATTCAGCGAGTGCAGAGCTGAGGTTGCGGGAGGGATGTCCATTGACACCTGGGACTGATCGTCATTGTTAACCACTGTTGTCTGCTTCATACGGAGGATATAAAATATAACTGCTTTTCCACTTCAAAAACGAGAGCGTTTAGACAGAAGTATTCTTCTAGTGTGTCGTTTTGTATAATGTGAGCTTCAGAATAACCTGTGGTCATGTGGTGGACACTGTACTTACAGTGCTTATGGGACTGAGGGCTGTATTGCTCAAGACTGTCCTGCCACCAAAGGTGGTGTATCCTCTGACTCACCCTATTTCAGGATCAGCGCTCTGGCACTGCATTGTTAATCTTCATTAACTAAATGGTGCTTCCCAGCTGTGAAGGGAAACCGAGTGAGTACCCAGATAGAAGCAAACAGTGCATTTATTTAATTGTTTTCTTGTGCTCCTCCTTAGAAGGTACAAAAAACGCCCCAAAACTGAAAATTTTATTTCCACTGAATATCATTTGAACTATTCAGCAATGAAGCCAAGGGGTCTTTTGGGTTTGGAACACTTTAATGTTCTTCTAGCAAGTATTTTGCTAGAAGATAACTTAGACAGCTTATTTGACAGTAATTTGAGATGTGGGAAAAGATGTGTGGTAGGTAAAGCAGCAGTTTGAAAAGTAAAATCACATATGATTTTTATTTTGTTAGCATGTTTGTTGCTCCTTTGTTGGTTTGCACCAGCGATCCAAAGGAAAGCTGCAAAAGGAATAATGATGTGGGAGTTCAGCATGCTAGAATTATTCTATTCCATGTATAGAAACAGTTCTGCCCAATACAGTCTCGCTAGAATTGCAACTGAATTCATTTTTATGGAAGCTCTGTAATCAGATTATAAGTGGTGGGCTGTCTGGATTTAATCCTGTAAAGTAAGGACTGAGTGAGCTCTCTTCTTGAAGCACTGCAATGTATGCTGACCCTCATGCAGGTGAGTAGTACCAAGCTCTGTCTCTAATGATTACCTGTGGTGTAAGTTTATTGCACAGAGCAATAGGGCAGAAACTCCATTGAAACAGTTCACTGTTTTAGCAGCATTACTGGACCTTTCTTGGACCAAGCTGTATTGTAACGGGTTCTGCTTCCATTTTCTTAAATGCACCTGTGCCATACACAGTTATTCACATCAACCACATCTTGTGGGTTGTATGATCTCGATTGACTCATGCCTCTTTGGGAACAAAAGAGGGAAATAAAAAGTGAAAATTAGTTAAGGACTGGAACGTACATAGGAAACAGCAGGAGGAGACTTCTACTTCTCATAGCTTGTTCAGTATATTTTAGGAGCCAAAAATCTGAAATGCTGAAGATCAGAGAACACTTCCAGTAGAATCATTGAAACCAGATAAAGATATGATATAAAAAGTATGAAGCCTAGGAGCTGCTGTCATGAGTAGCTTCCTATTTATTTATTTATTTTATGGAATGCTGTCAGTCTTGTCTATGATAGGAGTAGAGATGCAGTGGAAATAAGAGCTTGATATCCTAGGTAGTGATGTTGTGTACACTTGACTTGGTGCCATTATGCTTCTTAAACAGATAAATTACTTTTGTCTATAGGTTTTTGATGTCGTGGCTCTGGAATGACAAGAAAACTGCAAGTCTCTTTCCAGTGTGCAGGATCAGGCACTGAAACTAGGATTCATTTGTGAAAGTATGGGCATCTTGTCTCAGTTTAGGTACTGTAAGGTGTTTCAGATGCTGGCATGAGGCTGGCAATGAGTCTAGGGAGAAGTTGACCCCTTGTAGAAAGGTAACTGAAGGCCAGATAGAAAATCCTGCTAGGTAGTGTTTATGCTGTTATTCTACACAGAGACCTTCAAAAGGACTTGAAACCTTATAGTTAAGATTTGTGATGCTGCAATCTAATGGATGTGGGAAGACATCCCAGATATGCCACTGCTGTGAGGATTCAGGGAGGTTCTTCCTGGTGTGTATTTACCAACAGAATCTTTGTACTGCTTCCTGCACCGTGACTACCTTATGTTGCTCAAGCGGTAATGAAGAGTAATCAGTAACAACTGGAAATCTAGATGGTTCATATGCATCTTTTTATTTTAAAATATGTGCACTTTCCTGGTCCACTAGAAATTGAAGGCATTGAGTTAGTGCTTTTGTTTTAAGAAAAGAATAAAGTAAGGAGACATTTCAGCTTTTTTCTCTCACTAGCACATCACCCACACAATCTATGGGTAATTAGGTTCTTAATAAGTGGATTGTAGATTGCACAGAGAGGTGAAATGCTGACAGCGCCAGTGAATGAAACTGCTGAACAGATGTTTGGCACAGCTGTTACCCTACCCACTAGTTTTAGTAGTCTTCATTTTGTGGAGCTGGTGAGAATAAGCATTGTTCTTAATTTCCTTCCTGGGACTACAGTCTGACTGTACAGAAAGCTTGTTCTTCTGTTCTGCCGCCAGTCATTTCTATATGACGCAAAGTTCGGTACCTGTACTATCACTGTATTTGTTGTCTCTTCTCATCTCAGTGTACCCCAGCAGGAGCAGATAAAGTAGACTTGATGGCTGAACACTGTGTTCAGTACTGAAATATTCAGATTATACTGGCTGGTATAATTATATATTATACCTATATATCCTATAGGTATAATTATGTTATCCTACCAGGACTTTATTGCAGGATCAGTGGTTTTTAAACTTTGTGTTTTTGCTTGGCTACTTTTCCTTAAAAATCAAATGTTTTTTTCCTCACTTTTTTTTTTTTTGCACAGCCAGCCAAATGAGATGGATATCTCATAACAAAGAGCTGCTTGTAACCTTTCATCTACAGTACTGGCAGAGCGTGTTTGTATCACTCAGTATTCTTATTTTGATCTTTTGGTGATAGAAATATTACAAAGAACGTGTGGTTCTTTTTGAAAATAATTCAATAAGCAGAAGATGTGAAAAGGAAGGATGAGTTTCCTTTAAGTCATCATCTTTATTTTTCCTCTGTTTCATGCTGGGAAGGTTTGTTGTAACTAAAAAAGTGTGCCACAGAAACACAGGGTCACCTAACCAAAACTGGGCACCTGAGGATCATGTCATCTTCAGTGAGATGCAGTCATGCAGCAGAGAATTTAGGGAAGGTAATGCCAAAAAAAGGCTTCTGGGAAGCGAAGCCATGAACTGCCTTTTTGTGCACAGCCACTGAGAATTGTTAGGAGGACTGTTAGGCAGTTGTCACTTCACTCTGTGGTGTCCATTCTGATAAACATCTCATTATTTGTATCCCACTGGAGTTGTACTCAATTATTCTTTTTATTTTCCTCCAATTAATTAAGTAGAAACAAAGGACATTTTTTTTCCCTACGTTTTGTTTCATTTCTATCCCACTGAGCTTCACAATGATACTCTTACTGATTCTGAGGAATGAGGATTTGATTGTTTCCACTTGAAATGCATTCTCTAACCAAGCAGATCTTAGAAATCACAAGAGATGGATGACATAGTGTAAGTTATTCTCACTGCCACTAGTTTAAAGGCAGAGAACTCGAGAAGAAAAGTCTCCTTTCATGACTTTTTTTTTTTCTTAGCTGTTTCACAAAGACCATTGGACTAGGCATCCCAGTGATGTCGTTTGAAAACCCATGAGTAAAAAGCGTTAATATTTAAGCATTTTGAAAGAGCATATTTCCATAAATTCACTCTGTCTGTGAAATGGGAAGGTTATTTTCAATGAAAGGTTGATACAGTTGGGCACTAATGTCCTATGACTGGTGGGAATTGGTTAGTGGCTTTTAATTCTTTAACGCCAAGCAGGAGAGGTTTTCACTTTGATGCCTTTGACTAATGCTGGGATCTGTGGTGTCAGCTGAGGGAGCAGATATGAAATCAAAACAAGTGGTTTAGTGATTTACAATGATGGTAGCACAACTTCTCCATTAATGGGGGAGGGCAAAGGTCATTTTGATTCTTTTTATTTATTTATTTATTTTTGAAACATCAAAGCAGATTAATTAGGAGGCAGTTAAGAATCTTTAGTTAGTCTTGATGAATTTGGTGTAATAATGATAGCAGTAATAGAATTTGATTTTTGTTTTCAGATTTTCCTTCTGAGTGTGAATAAATGGTTGCCCTTATCTGTAATCAGCAGCCCACTGATGAAGAACAAATTTGTATCTAATTAATTTTATTGTTTGTATTTTGCTATGTATTGAATTGAGAAAGAGTGCTGTTACTTGCCCATCCGTCCAGTTATATTTGTAAAATTGCAATTCAAAGCACTTATATTTTTTTCTCTCTTTTGTGTAATTCAAAATAATGAAGGCGAAAGGGTGTGTTGTAATTTAAAACAAGCAAAAGAAATACCAATCAATTTTGAAATGCTGTTACTGAAAAACATCTACCAATGATTTATTAGAATTCTGTGTGTGAGAAACAGCAGGTAAATGAATAGCTCTCAGAACTGCTAGAATGTTATACCATTTTCCTGCGTACTGGAAAACTCATAATTAAGAAGTAACTTTGTATCGTCAAGGCTTTGTCTTCATACAAGTTGGCAGGATTGTCATGGAATCGCATACTAGCCCAGCAGTTGACTTGATCCAGTTACCAATTTTTTTTTCTGTATCTTCCTGTCTCTGCATGGATACATGAATAGATACAATCTATCTTTCTCTCTTGCTCGGGTATGAAATTCAGCGTATATTGACACTGCAGGGAAACGTAGGTTTTATATATTACTTTCTGAAGAGGGAAAAGAGTAGCACTGCGTGTTGGGGCAGAGTAATACTGCAGCAAAGAAGCTTTCCTAAGTTAGCGTTCCTAGGAACAGGCAAGGTGTACACAACTTGGCTGCTATAGGTTTTTTGCACCATCTTGTGCTACACATTCAGTATTTAAGGTGTCAGGCTACTTTCTGATTTTGGAATAAGATATGCACCAAGGAACCACACTGTCCTGTAGACATGAATGTCATGGTAGGATTGTTTGAGGTCAACTGAATAAACCTGATACCATGTGTGAGATTTGGCAGATGTGTACTTTGTGCTATAAATCTTAGAATCATTTAGGTTAGAAGGGGCCTGCGTGATAGTGTATTTAACAGTTGACTTGTTTCACCTGGGGTATGATTATACTTCTGTAGGAATAAGGAAGAAAGCAAGGTGTGAGGTAAGGAGGAAAAAAATAAAATAGAAGGGGCAGAAGAGAAAAAGTGAATGTCAAAGGGGAAGCTGAAGGAAGAAATGAAGGCAGAGAAATTATGAGGTAATAAATAGTATATTAAAAGGTGAATGTTGCAAGATTCAATGATGTTGATGGAAATAGGCTTAAATAATAAATAGGAAATTACAAACAATATATGGTGGTGTTTCTTTTCTGATGCATTCCTATCTTTTGATTATGAAATGAACTGACAATGAAGAGGTTGTATTCTGGAGGTGCATTTTAAGTTATTTATTTTCTTCTTCACTGTATATCAGAATATATTGATCTATGAAAGTGACATTAAATAGTTCTTGCAGAAGATGCACTTAAGCTAATTTAATCAACCTATGGAGATGCTGAAGGATCTAGAGTGTTAGGAGTTGCTGAGGTCCCTCAGTTTTTCAGCCCAGTGCAGAGGAGGCTGCGGGGCCTCATAGCGTCTGCAGCTCCTTACAAGTGGAGTGGAGGGCAGTGCTGATCTCTGCTCTCTGGTGGCAGTGACAGGACCTAAGGGAACTGCATGGAGCTGGGTTAGGGAAGGGTCAGGGTGGAAGTTAGGAAAAGATTTTTCACCAGAAGGTGATTGGGCACTGGAGCAGGCTGCACAGGGTACTTAGTCACTGCCTCAAGTGTTGGAGTTTATTCCCATTCTTCTTCTAATTCAATTTTATTCTCATGGGACATGGTCTCATTAGCCAGTGCCTCTGGAGGAATAACTGCCAGGTCCTACATATGTTGATGGATATAGATTCAATAGGCTATACAATATTGGAACGACACAAGTCACTGTTTTCCAAACCACATGTACATACAATACACCTACCGATGAAATTACAGAGAGAAGAATTTATTTGTTAGGAACAAACAATTCTGTGTTTTGCAGAACTCCAGTTTGTAGTTTTTCATTGTCCTCTGTAGAGTTAAAATATGGTATTGGAGAATGGGTTTATAGCTAAGACTGAGTTTCCTTTTCATCTTAGTTCCTAATATAGCGAAATTTTTTAATTAAGAATTTTTTTTCTTGTGAAACCTGGAGATTCTGATGAGGTGTCGTATACATTATGTAATTCTTGTAAAAGAAGTGCAGTGATCACAGAGTCAGGATTATGTTATGGGAGACTGAACCCAGATGGAGCTTTCCATTAATGTTTTCACTGGGGTATTCCTATACTGCCTTTAAAGCTACAAATGTTTTATTACTGTGCTTTGTGATATGGCTTTGTGTTGTGTCAAGTTTGTTACTTTTCTTGCCTTCTCCAAAGAATTTTGAGAATATCCAGCCTTTGTTGTTATGTCTGTTTTTAGTCAGTGTACATGGTGCTAGGTGCTTACTCTGTGATAGGGAAGGGAGAGGCTAAAGGGAGCACCTGGAGCAGAAGATGATCTGCTGTCCTTCCGTACAGGAGTTAGACCTAGTACTGCATTATTCTAATCGTTACTGTGCAGAGTTTTGAATAGAGCTTGACATGCATGGTTTTCAGATTTGAGCTAAGGGAGGATATTTTCAGCTCAGAATATTGAGTGCTGTGGAAACAGCCTAACACGTCTCTTAATATTCAGTGAGAAGCTGGTATCAGCATCAATCACAGGTTAAATATGTTAAAACTTGTTGAGATGATGGACTTCAAAGTTCAGTTATAAGCTTAATTTTCTAATTCAGTAATTGTTCCTTTACAGTTGAAGAAGCATCTACTGGGAAAAATGAGGAAGGCAAGGGGAAAAACAAACAAACAAACAAACAAAACCGAACTCCAGTAGTGCAATCTGTGAAGTCAGATGGGGAGAGAGGTTGGTAAAACCAGAGCCAGGGGGGCACTGATGTTGTGGAAGGTTTGGTTTAGAGGATTTTAGTGATGAGTCATTTGTTCTGGAATTAGCTAGGGATGTTGCGCTTCAACAGTGAGAGTCTGCTGGGGAATACCCAAGTGGCTGAAATCCTTCTAGTATTTAGTGGCTTTTTTTTTTCTTTTAGTTTAGATGTTGTTATTGGAGATCCATTGTTTTATATTAATAATCTTAGAATCATAGAATCACTCAGATTGGAAAAGATCTTAAAGACCATTAAGTACAACCATGACCCAACCATACTACCCTAACAACCCACCACTAAATCATGTCCCTGAGCACTACATCCAAATGGTTTTTAAACATACTCAGGGATGGTGATTCAACCACCTCCCTGGGGAGCCTATTCCAGTGCTTAGCAACCCTTTCAATAAAGAAGTTTGTCCCGATATCCAACCTAAACTTAACCTGGCACAACTTGAGGCCATTTCCCTTTGTCCTGTCAAGCTGTGCTGCTGTGCAGTGTTTTGCCTAACCGCATGGATTAGATCCAGTTGCCCACATTCAGTAGCTCTGTGCTGTACAGAAAGCTCATAGAAAACACAAACTGTTACACTTTCTTTGCCTTACACCAAAAACTTTAAAAGTCAGATATAGTTCATTCTTTGACAACTTCAGGACTATGAATACAATGATGCTATGAGGACAGAACTGTAGATGTAAGGGAAGATAGGTCAGTACTGTAAGAGCAGTCACAGACATTATTTTCTAGGGGTAAGCCCACGTTCACAGATAATGTTGTAGACAAGCGGCAGGGAGACTTCCTTCTTATCTGAGTAACTGGAATTATGAGAAGTGGGTCTTACCATGTCATGTGGCTGGAAATGCATGTGGCATTAATATCATAGAACTGTTTCCTTTCTTTGATGAGTCTGAGTGTCCCTTGATGAGACTGAGTGTTGTCACTTGCCATGATTAGCAATTTAGAAGGGAAAGATATGTTTGGGTGACTCTCAGGTCTTCAGCAGTGACAGCGAAGATTTTGACATATAAAGTCAAAAAAAAAATATCAGTAAAAAAAGCCTCAGGAAAGAGGTCTGGTCTGCTTTTGTGGCTATTAGTCATTATGATCAAACTGTAAAAACAAAAAATATGAGCCTCAGCAGAAGTCTGAGAAACAAACCAACCTGACTTTCATTGAACCTTCAAAGATAGTATGACTTCATGTTGTAGCTTTGGGAGAATGGTAAAATTGAAGCTGATAAATGGCTCTTGTTAATCATTTCGTATTTGGCCTTTGTTTTAGTTTTCAGGATACTTTATTGTCAGACTTCTCAAATTGTTCCTTCTCAGTATGGGTTTTGTTTGTTTTGGCTAAGACTAGCTGACATAGTTATAGCACAGCAAATCTTAATTCTGCCTGAATAGTTCATGAACAGGGAGCATGAAAGAACATGACTAGCCAAGCTAGTATTGCATAACTTGAATGTGTCTGAATTTACTAGGGCTATTCTGGCTCATCTGATGATATTTTCTGCTTTTCTCAAGGAAAAAAAAGCAGCTCTTCCTTATGTATATCCTCTTGTGAGGAGAGTGGGGGGCTTAGGGACCTGTTTCTCCTTGTGTTCTAAGAAATAAAAGTAAATCAGGTAGTGAACTCAAACCACCCTCCTATATTGTGTAGATATTGACAAGACACCGGTGTGTATTACAACAAGTAAGAGTCTTATGAGCATGATGCTATGTGAAATGCTTGATAATAGCTGACTATGTTCCTCTCTGAAATAATCCTTCAAACACTTGAGATTTTCCATGTCCCTACATCACTTTGTCTTGTGTGTATATCTTAAGAGGTCTATCCCCTCCTCTTTTGTTTCACGTATTCCTTTTCATTCTCTTGCTACTAAGAGAAGAAAATACATGGAGAAATAAATGCTGGCCTCCTGTGTGACTCCTGCGAAGTTAGTGTATAAAGCTGTATAACTTTCACCAGTCCACTAATACATATGAAAATGGATTTTCTGCTGTCATGGCTCACATTTCCATCAGTCTGAATTTTTAATTTTAATGGAATGCTATTGTACCAAGTCACAAAAATGTTAGAAGACTGGATAACACACTGAGAACTGGATGATGCAAGTTAATAATCATCTTTTCCTGCTGTGATCTCTAGAACTCCATAGAAGGGCTGAATTCTTCTTTGGTTGCTATTGCTGCGGTGGTGTGGTGAGATCCTAACCTTGTGAAGTGAAAGGCAGAATTCACATGTATTTTGACAAGGTTAGGATTTAAATCAGTGTGTTAGGTACTCATGGTCCTAGTAAATACAGTGTACTGGTTTTTACATGGCCCAAAAATGTCAAAGATGCTTTCTGTGAGTCATGCTTTCATGACACAAGTAAAGCAAAACAACTCTCTTGAGTTAGAAGGGTTTTAGTTCAAAGCCGTAAGAATCAGTTTTCACTAATCATTTGCCATCTTGAAGCCTCTAAAGCTTTCTGGAATGTATTTTTCTACAAAGATGACTTTCTAGTTTATCTAAGCTGTGTTACAGTGGTGTTTTTGTTGTTGATTTATGATTGTAAGCGTATGGATTTTAAAACATCTGTCTTTTAAATTTCTAAATGACATTTCTAATGTGCCTGGCTAGAATAATAGCGAGGAATATTTCTATCTACCTTCTTTGATTATAGTAGGATAATATGCATGGTTAAGTAAATTCATCAATGTATGAAATAGATTGTTGATTTTTCTTATTTGTGATACTTAAACTTGTAATGGTAATGTAATGGAGAAGATGTCTCATATAGTCCAGGACAGATACTCTTTAGAGAACTCCTAGAAGTGCCTTAACGCTGATATGAAAGATTGTCTGAGGCCACTAAATCTCAGAAGGTCAGATGTTCATTTGGCAAAAAGCTGCCCATTGCTGAAAGCCCATATCCCCTACTTGCAAAACAGTAGAAAAATCTCAGTAACCTTTTGATCCCAGTCAGCTTAAGCAATAAGCTTAGAGTTGTAGGAGAGAGTGTAGAAATGTGCAGATAATTTACTTTTCTTCTTCTGGCTCTGCAGTCCCATCTGTTGGGGCAGAAGCACTGGAATTTTCTTCCCCCCTCTGTGACATGACCTTCTGCTTCACATGCTAAGAGGCAGTGAGGGTGAGAGGTCTGTGCGAACAAGGCTTCTCTCAGAATGCGCTCTAATAGCTATTTGCTGTGTTTTGGAGTAAACCTATTAAGTCATTTTATCTGCTCAGTAGTGTTCAGTGATCCAGAAAAAAACTCTTCCTCCCCAGTTTTGATGTGAAAAGAGGTAACAGAGCATGCACGTGTCCATTCCCACAGTGTCACTAGGAACTGGTTGAGATCTTCATTGACTCTGCCATAGGTAAGGGCTGCCAAGGTGGACTTGTGTTGGCTGTGAGTGTGGTGGTTGGGATCCATTAGGCTTAAAGTGTGGTCTTAAGGAAAACAAGTTTAGAAGAAAGAGTTGTTTAAGCGGAATAAAAACTGTTGCATTCCTGTGCTGAACAGTTTGTACTGCTAATGTAATTCAAGAACCAGTATTAAATTCATTGTGCATTTCTGAGCTGTTTTAAATGTGGAGTTGTATACCTAAGCCGTATACAGCAGTATGTAGAAATAAAGTGTTCAAATCGTAGTGGTCTCACTATAGAAACAGAGGCAGAAGAATCAGATGATGAGTCTTGTTCTTGCCTATGGGAGAGGTAAGCTGTCTTTGGATGACTTGCCTGATTGTGCCTTCCCAAAAGTTCATAGCCATCTCATTCATGTATTATTTTTATTCCTTTGGAAAATATGGTCTCTAATTTCTTTTCCCTCAGTTTGCTTTTCTGAAGAATGGAGGAATTTCTGTTTGAAGCTTATCAGTCATAAATACTCATGAGGGTTTTTCGAGACCTTTGAATGAAAAGTGCTACAGAAAATCAAATCAGTATTATGTATGCCGACTGGGAAGAGCTCTGTGAATGTTGGTGCCTGAACAGAGTCTAACAGTAAATGCTATCTTCATGCACCAAAATGCATTGGAAATAAAAATATTTAAACAAAAATTAACAGTTGAAATTGGTTACATTTTTAGTAATGATACAGAAGTTAGAGTTAAATATCCTTAGTTATGTCAGCAGCACACAGACAACTGTGATCTTTTCTGGCCATGAGCATGTTTATTTTTTGTGGAACAGTCTTATGTTTGTTTTTAAATGGTACTTTTCCATCAAAGGTATTATTTTAAATTGATTATTTAAGTTCATTATTTGGTCAAACGCAATGGCTTAATGTTAATTTTAGGCAAAAACGTCTAGCTGTATTGGTAAACAGTTGTTGGAAAGGCTGATACTGTTGTGACAATGCTGCTCTCCCGTGTAGCTCCTTGGATAAAATTTAGATTGCATGAACTTGGTGTAGTGAATGGGATGAGTGTGGCTGAGTAGTTTTGAAGTTCCCCAGACACACTGCACAATGCCTTTACTGTATTATTTATGCACAGCAAAAGTTGGGTTGATGCTGGTAAGCCTGTTTGACAAAATTATGTTCTCTATTGTGATGCCTGAGATAATATGGGCACCAGACATGGGGTGACTTTCACAAGGCCCAGTACTCACAAGTTTACTGTAGATGAGCTGTTCCAGATGTAAGGCTGGATAATTTCTACAAACCCTGTTGGGTCAGAAGCAGCTGTCACACTACAAGTTTACATTTAATGTGCAATACTTCATACCAGCAATTTGGTAATGTTTTTGATGATTCAAAGATTTGAATTGTCTTCTACAGCTCACAACTGGATCACTTCAACATTCTCTGAACTGTTTCTAAGTTGAAATAGAAATCTTTCTTTTGTCTTCCTTTGCATCCTGTAGGAAAATTAGTGGAAACTGCATTCCTGATTGAATGTTGGTGTTAACTGTGCACTGAGCAGGACCTTGAAATAGATGACCACTGAAGACCTCATCCAGCCTAAATTATTCAGTGGTTTAAGAAGTGTGGTGTTTTTTGTTGTTATTGGGTTGTTGTTTTGTTTTTTTTTTTTTTTTTTTTTAATGTGAATAAGTCTGCACCCTTCAGAGACATGTTGTTAGACATTAATATAGCTGAAGCCTTACTGAAAGGGATCTGTGAGCACTTTTTTAGTGGCTGTGGAGATGAGGTTAGCTGTCTCTCGCTTCTGTGAAGGTTATGAGTTCCACCCTGTGAAACGGAGCCCCCACCTGCATTCCCAGTTGTTGGCTCAGCAGTTTAGGAGTAACTGAGCCTTACTTCTCCTTGGAATAGGAGTGATAGCCCAGCAATGTGCACTCCTTTTGTTTCTTAAAGCCTCTTGTGTGTAGAATGTTTTTATACCTAACAGTCTAAGTCCATCAGGGCTACTAACTGATAGTTAGTTTTGACATAAAATTACAAGTCACCATGTTTGCAGAAAGATAGTTTTGGCATGTTTATGGGATAGTTAACCAGCTGGAATAGTCTCCAACTGATACCTGCTGTTAGTGCTAGGGAGAACTATTGTGTTGCTTGTATATTTACTGGGTTAGATCTCACTAACCCAGTAAATATAAGTAAGGTGTCTCACTTTATATTCATTGATCATAGAATCTTAGAACAATTTGGGTTGGAAGGGACCTCAAGGATCATTAGGTTGCAGCTTCCCTGCCACAGGCAGGATTGCCAGCCTCTGGATCAAGTACTAGATCAGATTGTGCAGGGCCTCATACATGCTGGCCTTGAACACCACCAGGGACAGGGCATCTACAACCTCTCCGGGCAACCCATTCCAGCAACCCTGTCTACCTATGTAAAAAGTTGTTTGTAATCTCCCTTTAAACACTGGAAAGCCTAATGAGGCCAGTGATCCTTTCAGTATTTCTTGTGGTCCATGGGAGAAGTTCCAAAAACTACTGGGTCAGGAACTGTCAAGCCATCATGGTTCATTCTCATGCCTAGCCCATCGTTAAAAGATTAGCACAGTTTTAAGCACTAGGGGGGATTGCAGGTTTGATTGTCTTTCAAAGCAAAATGCTTGCAATCATTTCCTAAGTTTTAAAAATTTCATCTTTCTGTGAACTGAAGGCATCAGTGAAGGGTGAAAGTAGAAGAAAAATATGAAGGATTACATCTTTAGTAGATATTCTTGAAAAACATCTGCAGGGGGGAAACAAGAACTGCTGAAGAATGACAAATTTTTGTAACTGTTTTTTTTCATTCTAATATTCAGGGAAAAAAGGAAAGCAAGTCATATTGTGTGCATTTCCCCCCCCCCCCCCCCCTAAACACCCCCCCAGTGAACTATGGGAGATTTCATTATGCTTAGTTTGACTTTAATTACAAAAACTGTTCATCTGGAGTGCATGTAACTATAATGAATGTTAACCATCGCTCTGTTTTACATTGAAGTGCTGAGAGCAGAGAAAGTAGGAGGTTTTCTGGAGACAACATCAAGCACTCTTGATGTGGAGACTCAATTTTCTCATATTGATTTTTAAAAATTGACCTTCTAGGTTAACATAGTTTTCCTGAAAATCGAATAATTTACATTTAATATATGTAGCTTATATATTTTGATAACTGTATACTCTGATCTTTCACTTCACTGTTAGTGAATTGCTAGACTTTGCTATCAGAGATGCTTGGACTTAATACACTTGCCCCAGATCTAAGCTAACGTTAGGAAACAGTGAGTGGACAGCAGTGGAGCATAAAGATTTTCCCTCAGAACTGTTCACTTCATGTCCAATTTAATCAAGTGGGTTTATAAGGATTTTGTCAATCACGCCAAGCCATGCTAAAAGATAACTCCTATTGGGTGAATGTGGATAAGCAACTGGATTTCAGAATGTGAGGACAGACATAAGGAGTGACTTATCTTGCGCTTCCTTTAGGATGCAGCTTCTTCAGACAAGTGGCTGGACTTGATACCAGCATGTGAATAGCAAAACTTAGTTTTCAGAAGAGCCCTTCATCTAACAGCTGGCTGTGCAAAATGTAGTTGTTTCTGTCTACACATTGTGATGTCAGACATTTTAATTATCTGCTTAACTTGCATCATGCCATCTGGAGAAAATACTACCTCTGCAAAAAGAAATATAGAAGAGATGTTTTATCCATGGTGGTAGGACTTTGCTTTGTTGTTATTTGTTTTTGTTAGCTGTAGCTCAGAGTTCAGGTTACAGCATCTCATTGCATGATCTAATTGTGCCCAGAGGCTGCAATTCTGGATTGTAATGAAAGGGTGAAAGACTTATTATGGTCTGCTCAAAAGATGTTGGTTCTTTATTCAAAGGCTTGACAACAGAGACTATCTGATGATTGTTGTAAACTATATGCTAATTATGTTTTAAGCCCAGGTGTTTGGTAATACATGCTAGCTTTATATGTAAAGCTTCTGGTTTTATTTGAACATTAGTATTTAGTCATTTTCATTTTTTGAAATCGCCGCATTCACTGATTATTAATATAATGTACATTTTATTTATTTCTACTTCTGTAAAACTATACTACCTTTCACCTATAGCAGGTATTAACTTGGTACAGTGTCTTTAGCTTTTGTATATAGTAATGTTTATCAGCCAACCAATCTGTTCAGTACTGTACTGTCTGAAACCCTTCAGGTCTTGGGACAAAAAACTGAGTCATGACAAGGAGAAGCAGGGGAAATTAAGGAGAAGAGTGAAAACCCATACTGAGTTAGTAATATTATTAAGTCTTTGTTCTCCCTGTAATAAAATGTTGTTTTACTTGTGCATATTTTTAAGGTGTTCTACTATATACCACATAATTTAGTGGACTTTAGTGTTTGCTTTGTTTTAAGGTTGCTTTGGATTAGGACCTTATCATCAGTCTTAAGCAGAACATTTCTCTGGGAACATCAGACAATGTGAGGCATCTCTGGTGTACCTCAGAATATCATTCTAACAATATTTTAGTGTAACTTTGATAAAAACCATCACAGGATTTTTCCTGTTTCCTATATGGAGGTGAGGAACTTACCAGCCCTATTTCCAAGAATTTGAATATGCATGTTAACACAAAAAAAATAACCTCAGGCGTTGTGTTAAAGGAAGTCTGGAAGCAAGCCAAAATATGGCTTTTAGTTTACAGAAGCGTATGACAAACCTAGGTTAGAAGGATATCCAGAGAAAATATTTTTCTCTGCGATCGCACTATACTTAATTGCAGTCAGCTTGCTGAGCATGAAAATATACTACTGGTCCAAGTCATTTTATGATTCTAGGAGACATCTTTTAACTAATATTGAGGATTTGTTTCATAGGATAGTAACTGCACTGTTGGAGAAAGTGAGAATGTAGGGAGAGAGTTCAGGGGATCTACAGGTAGACAGATTCTTTTCTTGTGGAGAATGTACACAGATGTGTCTTGAGGAGGAAAAGGGGTTGTCCTCTGTGATCCCCGGACCTTGCTGAATGAAAGGCATTATTGAATTCTTCTTTATTTACTTTATTTTTAGAATTAAACTTTTTAGGCAAATTGAAAGTATTAAGTGGTGAGAAAAAAAATAATGTGCTTAAAAAGAAACAAATACTTCTACTACGTTTTAACAACTACTTCTATTTGAGATATGGACTGCTGGTTTTTGTTATATTTTTTGGTGACATATTGTTGATTAATGAATAAGCTCATAGGTGCCATTGTGCCTGTGGGTTAGCTGCTGCTAATAACCTAATGGCTGAATCATTTGCATATGACAAATGTTAGAAACTTTACACAGGACTACTTACAAACGTATTTATTCAACTTCTTGTTCAAGTGTCTCCTTTTAACAACTTTGCTAAGACAGAATGAGTCATTCTTTCAAATAAAATACCAGTTTAGAAACATCATATAGCTCATCTGTTTTGTTGATAAGCAAAACCATATGAAATTTTGCACATAATTAGATCTGCCAGTTTCTGTGGAGTGATGGAATTTTCCCCCACCATTCAAACAGTAGAATAGAAAACTGTAGTATTCTGAGCTTCCTTCTGCAAGTTCTTGCCAGTTCTAGCAGCCTTTTGTCACATAAAAAAAAAAAATCACTTTGATTTTAAAGGAGGCAATTTCAGGAATTTAGGTTCACTAATGGCATTCTCCTTCTGTCAGTAATGAAAAAATTCCTAAGTCCAAATTGTGAGACTGTAATTTTATTTTACGTACAGTGTACAGCAGCTCTGAAGAATTTACTGTAATAGTTCTTTGACCTCAAAATGAAGAAGAAAGCTACTGCAGGTAAGTAGACATTTACAAATTAGGCTCTCTGTAGAAGTTTATGCTAAATTTGTAAACATAAAGCATTCTTTTGTCACTATAGAAATAATAATTTAAGTTCCACAATTCCTTTGGGTACATTAAAATGAGTCTTTTACTTTTCAGGGTTATGAAAAGATCAGCATTTTTAAGTTCCACTGCAATTATCATTGTATTCTTTAATAAGCCAATTTAATGCTGAAGCATGAATGTTTACAAATGAATAACAAGAATGGATCTCTTAGGGTTTGAAATGGACAGCCTCCAAAGTCTCCTAAGCTTATAAATAATAAACCCTAGTAGCAGTTGTTTGCTTTGCTGCCTTTTCAAAATATCAGGCATTACTGACAAGAGAAAAATTGAGTCACATATAACATTCTGATTCCATTTGAACTGATGGCAGCTTCCTGTTGCTTGAACTTAGGATTTAACCTTTTGTCTTGTTATGTACTTTCAAAGCACAAATCTGAACATTCAGATAACTAATTGCATAGACAGATGATTGAAAGTTATGCAGAGCTTGCAAAACATAGTTGGTGGACAGATAGAAAATCTGGAGGAGAATGTTAACCCTAGCACTTGTTAGCTGCCCTACTGCTCTCCCACTAAATTCTTCTCCAGCTGAGGTAAATACATTTAACAGTTCAATAACTAAATGGCTGAACAAAGCATGAGTTTCTTCAGCTTATAGCATACCTTGACTTACCTCTGTGTTTTGTCTAGGGTAAATAAGATGGGTTGATTTACTATTCTCTTCTAAAATCCTCAGCAGTGTTACAGGGAGAGGTTAGCTCCTCTTGGTATGGATTATAATTATAATTATTATTTTTTTTAATGGAATGTGTAGTATGGGGCATGTGAGAAGACCTTGATGTTACTTAAGCAATGTTGATATGACTGCAGGATTGAAGGCATCTTTACACCAGATTTAAGCAAACTGTTAAGGGCTGTTAGGGATGGTCGTTGCCAACAGCAGTTCCAGAGTTTGGCGGTTCCTTCTGCCCAGCATTTTGTGCCCAGCCTGGGCAGTCCTGAAACCCATAGGTCTCTGTCCCAGACCAGTGGACACAACTGCTTCTTTCTTTTGCAGGTTCCACTGCTGGTAAAGCTGAATGCTTACCCCTGGGATGTGCACTCAGGCATATCCACTCCTACAGACTTTTGTAGGCAGGGTGCTGCCTTCAGCAGCTACCCACATACTGTACTTCCTGGAGTGATGTAACAGACAAGTCTCTTAAAATCCCAGAACCCTATGATTCTTCTTCCTCTTGGCTGGTAGAAACTGACTTACCCAAGTCTGCTCACCAATCCCCCCAGTTGCTTGCATTTCATCTTTGACTGGATAAAGTTAAATGGAGGAGGTTCTGTTGTTCTGTTTCCTTGATCTCCTCTTGACTGTTAAGCACGGATTCAGAAGCATGGGAAACATTATAGCGGTTACAATGCTAATTGATGCCAACTCCTAACATTTTTGGCATAACAGATCTCTATCTCAGATCTTACATTTCTTCCACTAAAATTGGCACCCAGAATGGTTCATATCCTAAATAGGAAAAAAAATGAAGGTTGAATAAAATGAATGGAGAAAGTACATAGCACAGATATGATGGACAGGATTAGGGGCACACAAACCCAAGTATAGGGTGTATGGGGAAAGGTAAAGTGTGTAGAGATCCAACTAGATCCTAAAAGATTAACAAAGAAACATGGCAGTATGATTTGAGAGATCCTTGGCAACTAAGCGAGAGGCAGTCAGACCCTTCCTGAGGAAGGAGGGAGATGTTGGCAGATGCTAATGTGAAGATGGCACCTAGGGAAGTGAAGGACTGTGAGGAGGCAACTTCTTCTACAAAAGCATCAAAAGACATTCAAAGGAAACATCTGAAATGCTGTGTGTCTTGTTTTTGAGCCTCCTCTGGGATTTTATAATCTGTGAGTATAATCAGCATTATGTACTATGTGTTACAAGATGTATTTTTCTTAAGTTTAAAAGGCATCCATACTAACAGTAAGTACTCAAGTTAAGTGGCACTGCTCAGTTTTACTTGAGTTGTTTGTAATAGAAATAGTAAGGGCTCCAGAGTGATTTCCTATGAGGAATATTTCCAATATTCCTGCATTGAACAGAATATAAATCACAGCAGAATTTCTTCTGTGGTATATTTGTATTCTGTAGTGGTCACAGCAACAAAAAATAGCCCCAACTGGGAAAGTACTGATTATGTTGAAGAACCAATTTTCAGCCGCATCTTATTAATATCTTTGTTACAGGGGAGTTTTGTTTACAATTTCTTTCTTTGTTAGGTTGGGTTTTTTCCTCATCTCAGTAGATAACCTGAGAGAATATGTATGGCTTGAAATACAGCTGTGGATTTTTATGATAGTAAGATGCAGATGTTTTGTTCTTAAAATCATTTTCAGATGTAACTATTTTGATAAGCAGCATTCAGAGACTTCACATTGTTGCCTAAGTGTTTTTTTGCAAATGTGGAATAGAATCTTGAATTCTGAGACACTGTTGAAAATAATAAATCAGGTGTGACTGTTTATTCACTAACACAGATTAATTGAATAATAAGCAGACAATGCGAACATTTGTGGTTGCTCTGTATATATTTAAAAAATACTGTGAACAACAGGAAAATCGTCTTAGAGACAGACATTATCTCCTTTTTTTCCACTAACTTTCAGGGCTAGTTTAAGGTTAATGTATGGCTGCTTTATTCTAGTGAGCAAATGCTTCATAGTAGGCTTTTCATTACCACTGATTTCTTCTAATTTTCACTTTTCATTCTTCTGATTAGGTATGCTCTGTTATCTTAATTTGTTATAGTACTTGCCACATTTTCATGCATATGAAACATCTTCTTAGCTAAAGGAAATTGTCTATCTCAGACACTGCCAAGGGTTTCCTAGCAGGGAGTATAGGGAGCACATGATTCAGTCATAGGCAGCATGGAGGACTTGGACCCATCTGTGTAGAAGATTTGCTTCTTAGCACAAGTGAGACTGCTTAAGACATCTGGCTGTTGGTAAAACAGATTGCTAGAAAGATTGATAGAATTACTTGGTGGAGACATGGAGAGAGGTGAGACCAGATTGGGCAGTGACTTTCAGTAGCAGTCTGTCAAGGCCCTATGAGTTTTGGAGATGTGAGCATATGGTGGGATGAGGACAATGGGATTTGGCCTCGAAAAGTTACCTTTCCACTAAAACTGTAATTAGTTTTATTTTTAAAAGTCAGTTCATTTTGTCTTCTGAATTTATAATTGTGGTTTTCAGCATGCGATCGTTGGTCTGCAAGGGGAGTAGGAAGATGGGCTATGAACAAGACATTCATGAATGATGAATAGGAAAACAAATTCCAGAGAAGGTAGCAGAGGAAAAAAATAAAAATAAAAATAAAAATTAGGCATCTGAGAACATTAAACTTTCAAAAATCACTGATCTAGAAGATGGATATCTTGGTAGCTGAATTACAGGAGCTCAGGCTTTCCTCTTCTTTGCCATAGTCTTTCCTAAGCAGTTTAGCTTTTGAAAATGGGATTTGTTGTTTGCCTTTTGTCTGGCAGTTCAATAGACTAATACTGCATCATGCAGTTACTTAAGCCTTTTCCTGGAAGACATACTTTTTTTTATTATTTCCAATTTTATGGCACAAGTGATTATGGTGTACTTCTAGCTCAAATACCTATTGTCTGTGTATTCAAAAAATAAGAGGAGACATAAAAGCATTGGAAATCAGTGCCTAATGTTTGTTTTAAATGTTGGAACTTGAGTGCTCTTGTAAAACAAAAAGTGTTAACATTTTCTATGTCACTATAGAAAAAAACATCTTAAAAGCTGCAATCTGAAAAAATCACATAGGAAACAGTATCTTACTGTACAATAAATATAAATAAATATAAAAATAAATGGCAAATATGCACAAAATCCACAAAATTAAAAAAAAAAAAAAGAAAGGGACCATTTTCAATTTCTTTTCAGCCATTAATTTAACAAGTAAAAAAAGTAAAAAAAAAGAAAATATAGTGTTTTTTCTTTTCTTTTTTCCCTCTTTCTTTAGCCATGGTTAAGTTTTAAGAGGTTTCATCAAGACTTAGGCCTTGCCCTGAATGCTGTTTGCTTTGAGAAGTCAGCATAATCAACTTCCTTTCCCCATGACGTGTTGCAGGCTGAAAATTTCAAATTACCTAGGGCCAAAGTGCACAACACATAGCACTGCTGATCCCTGACAATTTATAGGCCAACCCTGTATCAATTATTATAGTAGCTTTGCTACTGCTTTCAATTAGAGGTCATCTAGGATTGTTATCATTTTGTGCTGACCTCAGTTCCGAGTGATGTTTTATTTGTTAACATTTGTCCCTTGTCAAGTGTTTCCAGTTATACACTGGGTATTTTATACAAATTGAAGGAACTTTCATAATCAGAAAACTGAATATTGTTATGAGTGCTAAAGGTGGGATAAAGAAGTGCACAGCAGTTATCAGTTACAATTGGGGTAGGTACAGGGGACAACTGTCAGTGCCAAGGATATTTGTGATGATATAAAGGCAGTTGTGGAATCGTGAATTTAATGATAGCCTTTCACCTGTGTCTGGAGGTGGCATCTGTTTCCTCCATCTGTTCTATTCCTCTGCTTATCATCCCACATATGATCCCAGGGTGGAAGCTCAAAATAAGGAACAAAAAGGACTTTAATGGAATTTCAGTTAATACTGTTTTGAAGTCCCCATGCAGCAGGTGGAGTTTCAGTGGATGCATATGGCCTTCTCTGAAGGAGAGGAAGCTGTAGCAGGCTGTCATAAAGCCTGTCATATCCTGCTAGGAAGCTTTCCTTAGCAACATCCTGTCTAGGATAGGACATATATTGCCTGACATAAAATTGTAGTGAAAATAAAGTTTAGAAAGAAAATTCCCTTTGAGAACATCCATTTGGTGGAGCTTCCTGATTTGAAGTAGCGTTGCAGTTTCTGCTTAAAATTCCAGTCTTCATAAAACCCAGCAAACAGGAATACACAAAAATTTTGGCAATTGGGAGTAGCTTGCAGTGAGAGAACAATGGGATACATTAAGAGAAAATAACTGGTCACTGCCATAAATATCTTCAGCACCTCTAATAAATCTGCTGTAGTTGGGCAGCGACTTTCCAGTTCTTGGCAAGCTTGTAGGATGTTCCATAGTAAAGACAAGAATTTGGAAAAGCTCAGGGAGCAGTCTTGGCTGCAGTCTGTGACAGGTGGTAATACATGCATCTGAAAATGGTTTATGTGTTATAAGGATGTTTCCGAAGAGCAGCATGATCCAGGGAGAGTGAAATTGCATTTCATAAAAACAGTTGATTTTTCTAAACCAGACAAATGTCAGTCCTGTGCAGCATTTTTCTTTCTTTTGACAGAAATTGTGTGATTTATAACATGAGTCATTCCATACATGCAGTATTTTGGTTAAAAGAGTCACTTTTACGTGCGAAACATTTCACTCAGACTCGGTGTTGACAATAATATGAAAGAAGAGCTGCTGTAGTGTCTCTTTTCATCATCTTTTTATTTAACCATTTTCAAAAATTTGTAATGAGGTAAAACTAAAATAGAGGGTACGCTACATGTATATTAAACAGCATTATTGCTATTTAATGCTATTTGCAAGAAAGGTGGTTTAGATTATTATTTTTTAAAGCAACTGTGTGAGTGTCCATACTAAATGCAGAAAGTGGTTTTGGCATAAATTAATAACAACAAAAAGCAGAATTGGAAGCAGCCAAAATAGTTTTGGTGTTTTGAAAATAAAACCTTTTTCTTTATGGCTGTCAAGAATATGACTCATCTTTCACATTACTATTGCCACTGTTGAAATGCTTTGGCCACATCACTGTGCTCACATCCACTCTTCGGTCTCAATTAGCATTCAACAAATGTTGATCAGTGTATGAGTGTCATTGTTTCTGTATGGAGGAATTCCAGTTACACACCTTTGCTTTATATGCACTTATATGTCAGATACCATTCTGTCAGACTGCCCCTCTGCTGTCACCTGTCATCATCTGTCACAGAAGTAATAGAACACTGCTGGGAAGATTCGCCCTCTTCTGCCATACCACCAACATCCTCCTCTGATGTCCTAGGCCAGCATAATAAAATAGGAGGTGATATTTTTGGGGTAGTTCTCATATTTTTAAGCTGGTGATAAGATGCAGAAGAAATATTTTGTTTGACACAGAAATACTTTAGGTTGATTATGATTTTGGTGAGAAAGCCAAAAGTTATTTATATAAACTCCAAACAGTTTCCATATTGCTATATTTTCAGGATCGCTGCAGGGCAGCTCTGCCTAAAGTTTCTCAGCATAAAGGCAGCTAAAAATGCAGAACACTGAGGTGTGTTTCAGGTGTTGCTGAATGTCCTCTACAAAATAGCTATATTTTATTTTTGAAAAACTGTACCACTGTTAAAAATTTTCATTCCTGCATGCCTCATTTTTTCTTTGCCTGTGTTGTGTTGTCCACCTTTTTTGTAGTTTCCAAGTTACAACAGCATGTGTGAAAGGAATGATTCAGAATATCTGCATAATAAAATTTCAACCCGCAAGTGAAGGTGTCTTGCCCTGTTAAGGTCAATGCAAATTTTACAACTGATGTTAGAATTTTACCCAGTAGTCTCGCAGCCACCTTAGTTCTTGCGACTAAGTCATCCTATCTAATTTATTGTTTTGATGATGGCTCATAATTCAAGATTCCATTTCACAAATATGGAATGGAACAACACTTAGGTGACACTGTGTAGTGCTCTGAATGCTATTTAAAATAATTAGAAATTGAACCAGAAACCTTTGTTCCCTATTGAGAGAGAACGTTTGTAAATATATTTTCTCATTATCCAAGAGATCTCATTGTTAGTGTCTTCTGACCACAAGGTAGTTATTTGGTATTCATACCTTGCTTCATGGTAGATGAAAAACTTGATATCATTTGATATAATTTAATATCATTTTGTATTCTTTGCACATTCAAGATTTAAATAAAAGCGAGTCATAATTTTATATGCACTTAGAAAAGTAGAATTGCACTTCAAATTGTACAGTATTTCTCTTTTTAATTTAGTTTAGATAAATTATAGTAAAAACAATCCTATCAGTCAGTTCCAGATCAAATTTTACTTGCCTTACTAATGCAGAATTCCTGTTGAAAACTGTGCATTGAGTAAGAGAAGCATTTGCTTAAACATAAATCTTTGAAAAATGTTCTGATTTACAGCAGGTGATTTCAGAGATAGGAAAGAAAAAGAGAGATAAAAATTATACCTATTACTTTGCCTTCTATTTGGAGATAATTAAGTTCAGAGCTACTCAAACAGCATCAGCTATGTTACAGGATGCCCTCCACACCAGAAAATGAAATTAATCAGTCATTGCCATATTAAGTTAAAATGAATTAGATGCAGATAAACCCTGTGCTTTCATTAGTCACGTCAAGATGCAAATATGAAGATATATATCTTTGCATAACTGTTCACAGATAAACAAAATAATTAAATTCACTGCTGTTATGCAACAGATTTTCTCTTAAGTACCTTTTATTTGATTTATGAGAATACACAGTAGGTTCTTTATCTGTATTTTGGCTATGTTGATAAGGTAATTTAATTTTCATTAATCTGAGGTGTCTGGACTCAGGCAGTGACTAAAGAAAACGTATGCGTTTATGCTTAATGCAATGAGTCCATCTAAATCTCTCTGCCTGTAGATGTAGATCTTAGTTTTAATAATGTTCTCCTGAGAGTATAGTATATGATCTGATCTCGGAACTTTGCAAGTGTTAGTCAGAATGATGTCAATTTTGTCCAATGATTAGGAACTGAACATAAGTTTTATTCTTTATCTGTTCAGAGGATTTAACTAATTCACGTCAAAGCAAAATTAATTTTGAGCTTTTGCTCAAAGATTGTTTAGACAGTGCTCTTGGGCATAGTGTTTGAATTTTGAGTGGTCCTGTGTGGAGCCAGGAGCTTGACTCAAAATTCCTTGTGGGTCCCTTCCAACTTTAGATATTCTTATAGAATATCTTTGAGATAGCCTTGAAGGTGTTTCCTCTTTGCTCACATGAGAACCAGACTACAGTAAAGAAATAAGAACTAGTCAAAGGAAACTACTCCATATTTCAAGTTTGAAATAAAAAACTCAGTAAGCTTCAAAAAATCAGATAATTACTGAGAGTATTTCTAGCAGTTACAGTGAAAATCAAAACAAACTCACTTTACATTACAAGAAAAATAGCTAGGGAGAAATTTGTTTTCTGTGGTTTGTATGCATTGCAACTCCCAGCGCAGGGCTTCTTGCAAGTGTTACGTGATAGGCATAAGATGAGTGTGCTGCTGTCATAATTCACCAGTGTGGTTTTCAAAAATAAGGTTTAGGAAAATGATCAAGATTTTATCTGCATTGTAGTCAAGTTGCCACAGATTTATCTGTTACAACTGGATAATTGTCCTGAAGTTGGATTTTAAGTTAATACAGCAGATATACATGCTTTCATTATGTTATTATCAACTTGTAGTCTAGAATATAAGACGTTGTATATTCTTGGTTATGAAGGAATCAGGTCCTTATGGTTAGAGAAGGACTTCAAGCCATTTAGAGTTTGTTGAAGATAGCTATGTATATTAGCTGAGTAAAAACATCTTCAGGATTTGGAAAGACTAGTCTTGGTTTTCTTTCTATGTAATCATAGTTAATCATAGTTGTAAAACATGTTAAATGGTTTCAGAAGATAACTGAGGTGACAGTGAGGAAATACAGGGCAGCATGGAGAAAAATAAAAATCCCAAATAATCTAGAAATCAGCAAAAGGAAACAAGTATGAAAAATGTAGATCTGTTTCAACTGTATGTGACAGGATCAAGAGTTTTCCTCAAATGTCCTCATCAATTAGTAAAAAAGTAAATTGCAGAAACTGTGGAAATTTTAATACCTCCAGTCCATTTGAAAGAACCACTCCCATTCAATAGCACTTGCTTATGTGAGTTCCTTCGCATCTCTGAGTAAATCTTTTATATTAAAACTGTCAGCAGGTTTTCTCAGGAAAGTAATAGGAAAGAATTAGGATCCAACCCTAGTGGATTCAATCCAGTCTTGGTTTCCTGCTGCATTGGCATCAGTCTGCAAGTTATGGAGGGTATTTTTTCCACCTAGCAATGCAGGGAGCATTTTAGATTGTAATGATGGCAAGGTCAGCTCCAATATTCAGATTCTTGACGTTCAGCATGCATTTCAGTGTATTGGTGGATTGACGAATCAAGTGCTCAGAGAATTTAGAAAATGATGAATCTGTCCTGTTTAATACCATTGGGAATTCAGAAAGAAATTGTAACAAATCATTTCATTAGAGAGCAGCGAGCTATTTCACGATCAGATGCAGCTTGTCTCGAAAATGTAGTTGGGTTCAACTGTCTCAGAAAATGTGGCACAAAAACAAATGAGGACAAATCATCCAGGAGTAAAATGGAGCTGGAAGCAAGGAGAGTCTTTCTAGATGTCAAGTCAGAGTGATCCCATTGGGAAAAATACTCTTAAAATGGAGGCAGTAGAATAATTAAAAGATACTACAAAATGATACTGATTTCAATGTAATGAACTTGACGTCTTTTTTGGTCTTGAACATTTAAAAACAACATCTTGTGATATCTTTATCATCAGTAAATGAACTAAACTACTTGTTTTCTCTCTAGATTATAGTTTGACTGTAGGAGCAGCACTGAAGAGAGATTTTAAAAGAGTTGAGGAAACATTTTCACTTAATTGTAAGGAGTTTGTATTGTAGAAGTGTTGTACTTGATATGGTACAAAGCATGAGTTTCATTTTAATTTTGTGTGGAAAAAGAACACAATTAATTGTTACTGAGCAGTTGAATATTAAATGTGAAGTGATCCTTATGAAGAAGACAGTGTCTAGGGGCCAGCTTGAATATTTCAACAAAGCAGCCTCAGTAAGGAAAGATAAACAATGCTTTATTTGTTTATACTCCTTTTGTTTAAACAGATAAAAACTAAATGTAATATGCTCTACCGTATCTCTTGTGTAATCAATTGTTTGACAATAGAAAGATTCATAGTTTTGAATTTTCATATATTTCAACATTCTTGTTACTAAGCATGTTAATAATATTGATGCCAGCTCACCAGGATGAATATTCATCTGACAGATAGCTTGTGAAGAAACTATTGCTGCAGATGATACTTCACAGTAATATTTGATAATAGTGTTTTTCAAGAGCATTTATTATTAATCTTTTTTCCTTCTCTTAATATTTTTTAGAGAATTCTTCAGAATTTCACAGGTTGTGTATGGATTGCAAGGAAATATGTTGAAAATTGAAAGACCTTTCAGTTAGACTGGGACTTTAGGAAAAGGAGTGATAAATCTTTGATAGTCACTTTGCTAATGCTTTCTGAATTAATAAAGTTTTTTTACATGTACAAACATGCATCCTATGTTTTGTTGTTACATAGAGGCTACTCCAATTTAAAGGAGTAATTTTTAAATTTAGGCATAATTCAGCATATTTTGAATCTGCTTTTAGTGTGCAGTTCATCACTCTGGACTGCTGAAATGAATACTGAAAGCTAGTTAAAAATTGTCTAAAATAATGACAGCATCACCTTAAAAGCATATTATTAAAGCAAACAATACAGCTGGCAAATTGTTCTTTAAAATAGTTTTCTGCATTTTTCTGTTAACAAAAACTGATGGGCCCTACAGCCCAGATCAATGGATAGCAAGATGTGCATTCATCAGCTGAAAGCTTACCTGAATTTCTATGAACCAGTTCTTTGTAAAGCTGATATGTGAAGGCAGGACTGAGGACGGAATAGCTGTCTAGGGGAACAGTTAGAACTTAATTACTTAGTGATTAGTAAATAGGAATTTGAGGATGGTGTTGTAGGAAGCTATAGCACGGTTAATAGTTGAGAACTGGACACTTTAATCCTCAAATGCTTAAAGCTAAAACTTGCCTTATTTGCAGGCTCAGACTCCAAAAGTGTCAAAAACTTCAAAGTATTCTGGACACTCAATTTCCTTTTTGGTTGAACGTTCAGGTAACTTCTGAAAAAGGTCCTGGATTGTTCTCCAGAATTTTGCCCTAAGCTTTTTGTTGCATTTTTTGGTAATGTCTTTGAAGAGGAAACACATTAGACGTTTTATAGATACTACTGGTGATAATCTCCTGATGACATTTTCATAGCTCTATTCTGGACATCCTAGAATATGATACTGACTAAGAATAAGTTCAAGTATGCTGAGGTCTGTTTATGATTTTATGGTTAAGAAAACATGAATCAGGACTTTTTAGCTTGAAACAGCATCTATTACTTACCCTTTCTATGAGCCAGTGGAGTAAACAGATTATTTGTCATCATCCCATGGGGCTAAAATCAACCCTCAAGACTTGGCACTCATTGAATGTAACCTAGTTACATTATCAGTGAAATAAAGGCTCATAAAAATTGAGCTACAGTAGAACCACATTACTGTCAAGAATAAAAGAAATAAAAATGTAGATGAATAAAGATGTTCTGAATAGTATTTACCTGTTGCAGCCCTATACAAATCTAGATCTGTAAATCCCTCTCCGAAACATATGTTGAGTTCTTACTTGCCCTTCATTCATCTTGTTCTTATTGCCCTTGCTTTTTTAAAGCAGTATGCTTCTATGATGTGAAGCACAGAAATCTGATGCAGGGCATATAGTTAAGGAGTGCTGCATCACAGATGCAAATAGGATACTGTGTTCACTGTAAAGGAATGGAGAAGGATAAATGTAGCCTGCACTGATGAAAATCAGAACAGGATTAGGAGGAGGCCAGGGCAAGCCCAATTCAATTGAATTTCAGCATGTCACAGTTCTTCAAGCCAGAGTGTCTGTAATTAAATTCAAAAATCAATGTTAATGCTCATCTGGGTCACAGAGCTCAGATCAGAAGATAATCAGGAAGTGCTGGAAAATTGAAGGTTTCATAGAAATGTTCTGCTGGCTGTACTTCATTTCTTCAGCCTTCCTCAGTAATATTTTTGGAACAAGTACTACTCTGTGGGGTAATGCAGTTAGGATTGTGATACTCACTAGGAACAGGTATCACTGTGTTTATTCAGGAGTATAAACAATAGCAGAATAAAACAGGGGGGAAGTAGCGCACTGCTTCATACATGGATTGGGATTTCCAAGCTACAATAAGGCAATGCGTTCACATCTCAACCTCTAGCCGCCTCTCAGAGCTCTTAGTATTTGAGACTTCTAGAGTGGCATGAATATATCAGCATTTCTGAAAGCTGCTGAGTGACGGTGTGGTCCTGCTTTATATGTTATGTGATCCATGTTATATCTCAGGTGGAAAGAAAGTTGGAATCTCCTTACATAGACTGGTCATTGTGAGGTGGTTCACATGGGAAATTTATGGCACCAGCAGATTATATCGTTATTATCATTAGCTCTTTTTAGTGATACTTCTGTAGGGATCTTCGTTTAAGTGAGAATATTTGGTCAAGAAATGTTCTTCATGTGGACTATGTGTGAGAGTGTGTTGTTTGGTATGACCTATGAGCTAGAGGAGAGAGAATTCCTTCCCAGCTAATTTGGGGATTATTTAGAAATCTGTCCCACTGGTCACAAAGCAGGATGACTCATCTAGGATTTTCTTATTTCAGAATTCACTAAGATACTGCACTTGTTCCATATAGTGTGTGTGCACAGTTTCTATGAACTTGATCAGTTTTTGCTTGTCAGATGTGGGATTTTCTGGCTGAATTTCTGGATCTACATATGGATTTTGATCTGACACAGAACAGCTGTGTTTCTGTTTGCTGATTTAAGTCAGCTTAAATAAAGCAGACAAATACCAACTACTAAGATTCTAATTCTGTGTCCCTGCTTTCAGTGTGCTTGGCAGTGAGGAGCTGACTTTTGTGCTTCTGTCATGACAAAGGCATTTACTGTCAGCCTTTGATCAACCATTATGCTTAGTATTGATGCTGACTGTTCATAGGTGTATGGGATGCTTCTTTTGTGTAAGTGGCACAGAAAGGCTATAGCATGTTATCACTATGCAGTAATAAAGATCTGCTATACAGACATCTCTCCATGGCTTGGAAAATGAGACTTGGAACTGGATGGAGTGGGACTGTCCAAGTGAAAAGTCTAAATATAGCTTCCAGCCAATCTGCAATGCTAGGGATATTCATGTTTGCAATTTGCAACTGACAAGAAGTCCCTCTAACGTCCTTAGTAAAACATTGTAACTAATGGAATTTTGCCAATAAGAACACCAACAAAAATACCCACGTGATTTCACTTATTTCCTGATAGTACAGAAGATTAAACTTTCTGATTATATGGTAAGTATCTTATCTTTGGGTCGTTCTCCTCCAAATTTAGATTTTCAGGGAAACAGGATAGATGTTCTGAGTGTCCTCTCTTCTGACCCCCTATTTCACCCACTCAACAACTCAGCTGTGAAAAATTGCAGAAGACCCATGCAAAACATTTTCTCAAATTCACAGCTATTTCAAAGGCAGTAGCATCAGTGTTGACTGGAATTTGGAACACTCTCGGTTTGGATGTGCCTTGATTACAACCACACCCTGGGATCTCAAGACAGTGTGAGAATCCACACACATGTACCAGGGTGATGCAAGCACTTTCCCAAGAGACCTAGCTTACATAACTGGTAAATGCTTAGAAGTGTTCAGAAGACTTCTTAGCAAATGCTGGCTATACTGGTTGGGTATGCTGAATCAGCACAGAGCAGTCCATGACTTTTCTGAGGACTGTATTTCTTCTTTTTACTTGTTGGTATCTTAGGTGTACACTACAATAATGAAAAATGAAGAATAAATGAGAAGCCTAAATGAAGTGCTCATGAAGTGCTTCTTTCAGTCTCTAGGCAGGCGATGGTTGATCCTTTCAGTAGAGGAATAAACAACAGTGTGATGTGGAGGGAAAAGGAGTTTCTTGCTCTACAAAATCTTATCCTCAAGCTGAACTAGTAGGATGTGATCAGCTTCCAAATCTGCCAGCAGCTGCATCTGACTAGTTAACTCCCACAGACCTTGCACATTTCCTACAAATCAAACAAATCAAACTCATGACCAGATGCTTCTCCTACTCTTCTTTTTGGTTTCAGTCTCATATGCTGTGTTCCTTCATCCTTTATGTAGGTCATTTTGTTTGCTTTCTCCTGGCCTCCTATCATGTTCCTGTTTGTTATCTTTATCTTTGTTCATCTGTGTTGGTTAAATTACATTCTGACATCTCAGGCTGTTTTCACATAGTTGCATGATCTGGTTCATCTCTCTGCATGCTCATCTGCCTCTTTATTCTCTCTGGGTGGTCCTTACTGTTTACAGCTCTATTAACCACTATTTCAAATATCAAGTTCAGTTCAAGTTGTACAGAAATTTTTCCCTCTAATATTTGCTCTGTAAATTCTTAGTCAAAGTTTTAGAAGAAAGTAATATTTGTACTTCAGTTTTCTCATGTATCTGGCTTACTGGCACCTCTGATTGGTTTTGCTGCAGTACTTTCTTTGCTTTAATCAAGCAGTGATTACTTTCTTCATGTTTTAGTCCTATAATGAACTTAAACTCATGTATTTATGTATTAATCCATCTGCTTGAACCATTTACTTTACCCAAGTTTTTCTACCTAGAAAACCTTTTCTGCATAATCAAAATCCTTAAGGTTTCTGCAAGGAAAGGGAAGAGAGTGTCCGTCTTCAGAACTGACCTGTGTTAGGGCAGTAACTCGCAAATCTAAACAGCTGTTATACTCCTAGCGTGCTCTGCTTGTTGTTAACTGCAATAATACTGATAGTCTTAACTGTTCTGTAATGTCTGCTATGTTTAGCTGTTGCCTTTCACTCTGTCATTACAGTGGTGTTGGTGATGTTATTCTGCTGAATGCGACTGGCATTGAATTGTAACCTTTAATCTCAGCTGTGCGACAAGTGGAATCATGAATATTTTTTACATGATACTCTGTGTAATTTTTCTAAATTTTAGTGGATACCCTCAGTTATGCTTGGATAATTTTCATTTTGTTTTTGCTTGTTGCTTTAACTGTCTAAATAATTCTATTTCAAGTAATTTAGTAACACTTTCTATTTTAAAAAATAATCAGCTGGTGACATTGTTTTTCACCCTTTCTCCTATACTCTGGCAGCTTCCTGCAGCTTAACCTATAATTGCATTTTCAGTTTATCTCCCTCTCTCTACTTCTTTGCTGTGCTCTTCTTACGCATCACTGATAATTTTGCAGCAGTTTTTTAGAAGAAAAAAAATTACCCACACTATATGTGTTGATACTTAATAGTCTGCTAAGAGACCTTTACCTTCTCTTCAGAAATGCATCTATAAACTGGGCTAAAGCTTTAGATGTACCAGACTGACTGATAGCTACAAATGCTCCATGATGGACTGAGAAGGCCCTTCAGCAATAAGACACAAATATAATTTTTTCAGTAACTGGTAAAAAAAAAAAAAAAAGAAAAAAAATAAAAGGCAAAAGGCTCTTTATTTTCTCCATCCTTGACTCTTAACTCCTTATTGAAATCATCTTTCAGTTGTTTGTGCTATCTATGTTTGCACTGCCAGTCAACTAACAATTTTTAACAAGGTGCTTCAATTAACTTAAGTCACGCATTCAGTTGAGTTTAAATACGCCTTACTTGTATTTCAAGTGCCTTATTGTGAACGTTATTCTGGCTTTGTGTAACTCAGGAGGATTTCCATTAAAAGAAATTGACTCTATCTTTGTAATTAACTGTGACCAGACACATGCGGACGGAAAGCATGCACAATACTAATAGCACTGAGGTGATGTAAAAATTGCAATGCAAGTGAGGACCTCAAGGAGCTGAAAACATAATTTTGCAAGTAATTTGTGAATAAGTCGCAGCCTGTAGTACATACAAATAATAGTTGACTATCTCCTTCTAAAATTAAAATGTTACCTAACATTGGTCATCATTGACATCTGATGCAATCGTATGGTTCGACTGAGTTCTTGTTTTAAATTATACAGGATAGTTCAAATGTATTAAAACAGACATATAGACCTCATAAATGGAGTGCATTGAAACTGAGCAGTGTACTAGCATGCTATCCATGCAATGTATGTATTAATAGGGTACCACGTTTTAGCTAGTGGTACCATTTAATCATTTTCATGTATTACGAATATTCTAATTTTTTTCAGGCCAGATGGCCTACTTCTACACAAACTCCCTGTTATGGACTCAATCTGCAAAGGGCATAACTGGAACAAATGGATGGAACTAAACAGCAGGATAGACATATGCTGATTCATAGATGCAAAATGAAGTCACAGAAGCTATTTTAGTGGCTTTAGTGCCATGGAAAAGCTGTGTTTTTGAAATTTAGGCCAAAAGGATGGAGTGATACAGACCATTTAAGAGTCACAGAGGAAAGTTTTGTGATAGCTATGAAGTCTTCTCTGTGAACACATGGGCATTCTCGGAGCAAGCAGAAGCGAAGAGGTAGCACAGAAGGCCATTCTTATGCTCTTTTAGCTGTCCTTACTCTATGCACTGCCCACATCTCTGTTTTTAACAGGGAAGGAAACTGAACAAAACCATGGGAAGCCTAGCAGATCTCCTTCACTTTTGGAAGTGCCAATTTACAAGCTTCTGTTGCTGCTGATACTTAACAAATCAAGCAGAAAGGTGATCAACATTAAGGACTTTACTGTCCTAGAAACCGCTTAAGCCAAAACATTCATTCTGCTCCTTCTTCTCAGCAATGACAAAGCATCAGTTAAGCTGTTCAGAGTTAAGGAAAAAAATAAATTTTCTAAGCACATCATTTATCTATATGTAGACATATATTTGTCTGTCAAAGATGTAGAATTTCATAAATATGACCTACAATATTTCAGCATCTCGTTGCTGATAAATCACTTGGTTCTCCGTGGATTCTTGCTGTTTACAGTGTTCTTAGTTTTGGGTGTTAGAGCACAAGAAGTGGGTACTATAATGCAAATGGTAATGAGGATGATTAAAAGTAAAGAAGAAATTGTGAGGGATAATTTTCATACTGGGAATTAATTTGACTCCTATATTGACATTTCTGTAGCTTTATATATATGAAAGATTAATTTGCTAGTCTCTGTATCCTGGAACCGCTGCACTTTTTCATGTGTACTTCCTACTTTGCAGTTATGGGTCACCAAACTGAGGAGCAGTAGAAATACTTGCATGTTCTAATGATGCATCTATGTGGAAGTCTGGCTATGGCACTCCAGGATTCAGTTGAAGACCTGATGGAGTTTTACTGTAATTTAATAATGATTTATTTCTCAAATTAATGGGAAAATTTTGCAAAGTATTTTTGAACTATGCTTTCCTTTCTGTGTGAAATATTGCTTTATTTTTTAATCTAGCATTTGAAACTATTATTGCTAATGTATCTTTCTTCTTGGCAGGGTAAGTTGACTTGCACAAAGATCTTCAGTAGAAAAAATATTCTAATACTGACCCATTCTTTTTCTCAGTGTTCCTTGGAATATTGTCATCAAAGGAGATTTCCAAAGGTACTGACAGAACAGAGGAATACTGCTGTAGCTAAGGACCTCAGCAATGCTGAAACAGCTGTCTCTGTTGGATACATAAACACTCATCATGTGGCTGGGGCACTCAGGGAGCCCAGATTTTTGCTTGAAAGGGCTCTCTGTATGTACTTTTCTACTGACACAGACTAAAATGACATAACTAAAAAGTTGGTGGAGGGGCCGGGAACCCAGAATGTCCCACTTCACAGGCTGATGTCTTGGACATTACTTTAAAATTACTCTGCCAGAACTAATTGACAGGAAGCAGGGTTAAGTTTAGATACCAAAGAACTTTTCAGTTAGGTTCTGTCATTATTTGAGTATCTTTGAAAAACTAGTCTTAGGTCTCTAAGGGTAAACAGAGAATGATAATTCCTGCAGTTTTCAGCCTGTATGTTTTACAGAACAAAAGAACGTGATATGTTTTCTAGGTCAGGAGTAAAGCTCTGCTGAAACACCACTGTTGCAGAACAAATAGATTTGAACTCATATTTAATACATATATTATTTAAACCTTATTTTAAATGACTACTTCATTTTGTTCCTGCTATTATTTGATCTTACAGTAGTTGGATTTGTATACACAGTGAGAAATTACAGTTGTTAGAACATGGTAATTAACATGATTAAGTGAGCATGTAGAGCATAAGGACATTTGTTTGGTCTCCTGACAGCTGGTCGCTGCCCACATTAAGTGTGCGTCTCACCTCAAGATTTCACTCTGACTAAATCAAGTAACAGATTGGTGGTTAAGCTAGATGATGTGTAGCCAAAGGACTACAACGTTTTGTTCTTATATACCTTCACAGCAAGTGCCTTCAACTGGTTTAATAATTGGTTATTTGAAATGTTGTGTGCAAGGACTGAAGAACCATCACGTCCTAGTGCATGTAAATGAAGATATTTGTTAACATCTTTAATCTTGTTTCATTTATGGTTTATAGGGAAAGTGAGCTTATTCATATTCTGGCACACTGAGCTCTAGAGTATTAACTTTTCTTTTGCAGTAGGTGACAGATAGCTTTTACAAATTCAGCCTTTCAGAACTAACTTGACACCCCTTACATTATTTATTTCAGGACTGTATGGCTAATATCTGGTCAGCACTTTAATCTGCATTGTGTAAGCTTGATTCCAAATTCCCATTAATTCCATGCATTTGGGATTATAGTTCTAGTATTTCTGGGCTCTGATGTTAACTCACAGCATTCACTTTCTTCAGAAGAAACTTCTTCATTTTCTCTGAAATGTCTGAAAGGTAAAATGAAAAAAAAGGCAAACTGGAATAAATATACAGTCCCACACTCTTCTTATATGCATTTTAAATTAGATTGTGCTCCTAAAATGATAATTTTTTCAATAAAAAAAAAGCTTTTTTCCTATTTATACTGAAAGCAGACAGATGAAGATCATAAAAGATTTAATAAACTAATTATTTAGCCTATAAACATAACTGTCCTAGAATCTCTTCTATTACCTGAATGTGAACACCAACAATGTGAATGAACAAATGTTTCAAAAATAATCCTGAATATTTGGCTAAATAGCCAGGTCTACTTCCAGTTTTGCTACTTGTTTTCAGTAGGAAATGGGTTTATTCATGTGAAAGTTTTAAAATACATAGGTCACTCCAAAAGTGATGTCTCCTATTTATTTTCATGCAAACTACAACATATGCAAAGCACAGTAACAGTATTCAATGGAGCAACTTCTCAGCCACAAAGCACTGTTTTTTTAACATAGTCACCACTATCAGCTATGCATTTTCACCAGCAATGAACAAAAGCCTGCATGCCACGCATGTAAGAATATGCACCAGTGGAGCTGTTTCACACCTGCTGTGACAGCATTGGTGCTTGGACAGTGTAGCTCAGCAGTCCAACTTGTGCTCACATCTACTCTTTGCTCTCTGTAAGCATTCCGCATGCATCAGTGGATGTCAGTGGGTACCATTTTTCCACATGGAGGAATTCAGTGATGCACCTGTGCTTCATACGCACTTGTCCAGTGCCATTTTCCCTGCTACCATTTGATGGGATACTGGTGGCAAGGTTCAACCTCTTCTTGTACCACCAACATCTCCCTCTGACATTGTGGGCCAACATAATAATAAAATAGGAGGCCCACAACGTCACAGGGAGATGCTGATGATACAAGAACAGGTTGAACCTTTTGAAGCAACCTCATAGCTTAGAAACAGATTTTATCACTTCAGTCAGTAAGACAGTTATCACGTTAGTCAATTTAGGCTTAAAAAATCCCAAACTAGTTCTTTTTTTTTTTTTTTTTTTTTTTTTCTTAGTCAAAAAACACATGCACGTACACACACAAAAAACAAACAAACTTGGAAAATGCAAGTAAGTATAAGCAAAAGAAAAGCTGACCGTAACAAAGTTTGTTTGTTTCGTGTGCATATTCGTTTTTTTTTTTTTTTTCTTCTGCTTTTTGTTATAGTTCTCTAATGTGTATTGGAACAGAACATGATATACCCATATCATATGCCATATACCCATATACTCATGCATAATAAGTGAAAAATTCTGTGCATAAGTGAGGAAGTTATCTGTACACACTTCTGAAGAGAAGTGATAGATAATATAATGCAGTGAATACAGACATTACAGTAGGCATACCACAAACAAACATGTCCAGTATCTGAGCACTTGTCTTTCTCTAATCCATCATCTAACACCTGTACTAAGCTGGTACAGATATGCTGAGCAGAATGGCTGGACATTGTAGACATCATATGTGATATGATGTTAATGCATGAGATAGATGTTCTGTGGTCATGAAGAGAACATGTAGTTCATTGTACAGTGACTTAGCAGCTGTTTCAGACATTGGATACCTGATACCAACCTCGTGTTTTATTCTGAATTTCTGAACTTCTGTAAACTCACCAGATTTCCATAGTATGTCTGTAAATGCAACCAAGGAAGGATCAAATGTAAAAGTGAGCGCAGCTGAGCCAGGCAAAAACCTGTAGACCAAATCTAGGCCAAGTCATAAAGCAGTGTTTTGAAAGCAAAATGTAGAGCTCAGGTTCCTTCTTTCTTTGATGTGTGCTCTGTGCTTTTGTGAGTGGCTAACGAGCTCTGTGTAATGCTGCCAATATTGGATGCTGCTGATTTTGCACAGAATTATCATATCTGACCCACAGTAAGGATCAAGCTGGAGAAGAGATAATAGCAAAGAGGACAAGCAGTTTGGGCTTCATACAGTATTGCCCGATGCTCACTTTGCTTTTGACCTTGGCATACTAGTTGGAATAATTAATGTACATGGCAGATACTGTAGGTGATGAAGGCATTCATAAGGGATTTTTCTTTTGTGTAATTTAAAGAATGAAGTCAAGACATTTCCAGAATCTGAGTAAGAGGCATTCTTAGTCTACAGTTATATTTATCAATATTTCTGAGTTGGTAGTTCTTTGTTCAAATTCCATATTTAGTTTTAATTTACCGATTAACTTACAGTAGTGTAGCCACATTGTGTATATGAACCCAGACTCTGAACTGCTGAGTCAGCTGTCTTGAGCAGAATCTTCAATATTTGTTTTGGAATATAAAAAAGCACTATGCACTCATGCCCATGAGCTTTCTAACAGAGAAGAGTCTTGCATTCTTTGGACACAAACTGAATAGCTCTGAGCATTTGGGTTCTGATCAGTTGTGCCTTTGTAACCAAGTTCTTTGCCAGTTGACAGGTTCACTTAAACACTAATGAAGTGCTATTTTATAAGACAGTTTTCTCTCTCTCTCTTTTTTTTATTTTTTATTTTTCCCCAAAGGAAAAGTGAAGAATGAAAGTATTTTTTGAATTGTTGTTTTGTGAATTGGTTAATTTTATAACCTGTCCACAGAGTTGTTATGCAGACACCTAGTATAACAGCCATGGGAATGCTCAGTTAGGAAGTAGGCTGCTCAAGTCATACCTGAACTTGCCAGATGTGAGAGTCCTACTTTAACTAATGCAAGAATAGTCATAAAAGTTAGAATAGGGAATGCTATGGCTCAGGCTTGCTAATGAAATAGAGCAAATATGAGTCTAAATGGAGATAAGATACATTCAGTGTGACTATGAAACATGAATATGCTGGAACGAGTAACAAAAATGATGCACCAGTTCGGTGCATCTTCTGGACTGGCTAAGAGATTATTCGGTTTGGAGAAGATGATGCTCAGAGATGATCTCATCAATGTCTGTAAATATCTTAAGGGAGGGTGCAGTGAAGATAGAACTGGGGTCTTTTCAGTGGTGGCCAGTACCAGGACAAGACACAGTGGGAACAGATTGGAACACAAGAGTTTCCAGCTAAATATCAGAAAGCACTTTTGTGTTGTGTGGGTGATGGAGGACTGGCGCATGTTGCCCAGATACTGTAGAACCTCCTCACTGGAGATCTTCAAAAGCTACTGGGATGTATGTAGAAAAATTACCTCCTTCTCTTTTCTTCCCAACATATGTTCAGTCCATCCTCTAGACCTTCTCTAGATCAGTAGCTTTCTGTCAATTGTTCGCAATTTGTGATCCCTCTGGATTGCTTCAAGTAGATAAATTACATATATATTTAAAGCAGTGCCTATAAATAATACTTTTATGTTCTTATGTGCCATTCCTAGCTGTCTTCCATTGTTTCTTTAGAGATAACTGATGAAGACCTTTGGTGTTGCTTGGGCCAGTACAATGCAGATTTGGAAACTGCTTCCAGATCTAGGTTTTTGGGTGGATCACAGTCAGTTGTCAAATTTTTTCACAGATTTTTACTTATCCTTCATAATAAGCTTTTGTTTTTCACCTGTGAGTGCAAAGATTTTACTGTTTGATATGCAATGCAAATACAGACCATTTGATACAGGTCTACCAGTATCTGGGGAGCCTGAGCTCTTAACCCTTGCTATGGACCTTCTGCCCCTAGACACCCTGGATTCTTTCATTACTTGACCCACATGCAGCCTGCCTTTCCACTTTTATGGTGTGAAATGGCTAGCATGATTTGGCTTGCTTCCATAATCTGGCTGGCAACCAGGAGGTTAAAAGGATATGATTAGTCCCTAAGCTTATCCCTTTGCAGCCTTAAAGAGGCAACATTAAAGGGAGTTCGAACCCAGAGGGTTTGTTTCAGCTGGAAATTTCAAAGCTTTAATATTTTAAATAGGCATGCAATTTTCTGTCTTTGGCTCTGCTTGCATGACTTCAAAATCCCAGCTGAGGTTATGAAGATTTTTAGTACATTTCACATGCTTTCATCTCACCTATTGTGAATTAAAGTAAAATACTTAAAATACCCTATAATCACAAATACAAAAGATACCCTTCTTACTTGCTTTTCTTCTTTAAACATATTTTAAGGACTAGATTATTAGGAGAGAGATGTTTTGCAAAGTAGTCCCGCTATGCGAATGTAACATGTGGATATATAATACATCAGGAACAAAGTTTAGACGTATTCTGTTAAAATCAATTTAATACTGATTTGTTTACTCAGTTATGTTACCAGTTCTCTTATTAGTTTATTATTTGCATTCTTGATTATAAGAATTTACACAGTAATTGCTAGGACTTCAGATTTACCAAAGATAAAGGAAACTTTCCTTGATGTTGAACTTTGTCTACTCAATTTGATATTGAGACACTTGAATAGTAAATAATCGTACCAACAGGAAATAAATTTCCTAATCATCTGAAGTAGCAGAATAGGCAATATCATAGTAATATAAACAAGTCTTTTTCACACTTCTTACTGTAATGAGGTTTAATTCTTTGCTGAAATACAAGATCTGATTTTTTCAGAGTTTTAGATAAAACTAAACTATGGGGAATAGCATGTACAGTTTTGATAACTTCAAATAATTAACTTTGAATAATTTTTCAAACAGTAAGTGTTCCAGTTTTATAGGAAAAGAAATACTCATGCAAAAAGCAAAGGTTGTAAGTGCTAAGGGACATTGAAATCTATCTGGAATAAAACATGCAATATTAAAGAAGTATATTAGTATCCTTTTTTTTTACTTCCCATCTTTGCTGCTGGTATGCATTTTAAATTGAATGTAAGAACTCAGCATAATTCAAATGACAATATATTTATTCAGAAGACTAAGTGGTAGGTAGTGGCAATAACTTTTATTGTACCAAAACAGTTGAAAACAATAGATTTCTGTTTCAGGCACCTGGAATAGAAATGCCAAGCTTCAAGCTAACTACTGGTTGAAACTTAGTATAGTTTCTGAGAGATTAATTAGATGCTTAACAGTTTGACCATCTCTGAAAAAGAAAGTTAGTTGGTATCTATATTGCTAAGGTGATGCTAGTCATTAGGGAGGAAAGATGGATATTACCCTTTAGAGGGTAAAGAGAGAAATGAGGAGTTTATAGTTTGTGAAACCACAAGAAGTTAGCTGGAACCACTACCATGTACTGTGTAGTCAATTCCTTCCATTGAATTTTTGTTCTTGCATACACATCTTTCAGATTTTTCTAGGCTGCCTAGAGATAGAGCCATTGTGTAAGTAGCTGATATTGTCTTATTTGTGATTAAAACAGAAGTGTGCAGTCTGTAATACATTCTTGCAGTTGACACATTTTATATGTGGGATAATCAATAAGTGAGTCAACTGGGCTCAAATCCCACCAAATCGTATCCCACCCATTTTGTCATTTCCTTGGCTTCCAAAGGATAACTGAGCATTACTTGTGTAGGTGGTTCTTAGCTTCAAAGGGGCTCAGTGATTCCTCTTATCTGTCACACCTCCCTGTGGACACGTCCAGGCTGTTCAAGTTGCTCTGCGCTCTGCAGCTGTCTGGAGACACCATCTGCTCTAATGAGTCCCCTGGTCACCTGCCTCTGCCCTCCCTTATTTCTCTAGGTGGACAAATTCAGATATGGCTAACACTATCAGCATGAGCACACCGCATTTCTTTTTAATCATCCATGAAAGCTTGACATACTGATACAAATTAAAATAGAAAATAGGGACCCTTGTCCATCTGTGCTAAATTACAATTTCTCTGCGGTGATTAATCCCTGCCTTACCTATGTTTTATGGAGTGAGTCTACTCCATTTCTTTGTTGATGTGAATCTGACCTTCTGACTCAATCAGCAAAATCACAGAATCAGAGAATAACAGAATATCTGGAGTTGAAAGGGACCCTCAAGAATTGTTAACTCCTGGCTCCACATCGGACCACCCAAAATTCAAACCCTATGTCTGAAAGTGCTTTACAAGCACTCCTTGAACTCCAGCAGTTGGGGCTGTGACCACTGCCCTGGCGAGCCTATTCCATGCCCACTGCCCTCTGGTGAAGAGCCTTTTCCCTATCTCTCAACATGAGGTAGCTCTGTGCTGTTCCCTTGGGTCCTGTTGCTGTTATTAGAGAGCAGAGTTCAGCACTGCCCCTCCACTCCCCTTGTGACCAGCAGTGGCACCCAAACCTGCACCCAGTGCTGGACGTGAGGCCTCACAGAGCAGATTGGGACAAGCCTTTCCTGGCAGCAGCACTTGGCTTGAGGTACCCCAGGGTTCAATTGGCCATTTAGGCTCCCAGGACACACTGCTGGCTCAGATTTCACTTATTGCCATTGCTCTTTCTTTGATCAGCAGATATAAGTCTAGTGGTTACCAGCAAAAAACTTCTAGGAAAGCCTTTTACCCTCTTTCACAATTTTCTTTTATGATAAGCTTCCTTGAGCATCTTAGCAATCTTTGCCCATATGGAAAGGTGATAAAGGAGAATCCCATTCACTGTCTCTGGCAGCTTTGATATGGGCAGCCAATGTAACATAAGAAAGAAGCAGATGTCACTGCACATCTCAGACTGATACTTCTCTTAAAATTACCCAACTGTTTGCAAACCTTTCCTGTATGAATTATTCCTCTGGCTCAAGTATACTCTTAAGACGTCTTGCATCTCCTCTCATCATTTCTTATCACATACGTGTTTCCAGGTGTCACTGAGGGCTTTCCCCCAGGCTCCCTTTCTTTGTCCTTGCTGCATGGATCTCTAAAGTCCATTTTGAGGCTGCTCTTACTTGTTAGCTGGGAAACCTATGGGGAGCAGCTGCTGCTCAGTCCTTTCTTCAAGATAAAGGGCACACAACAACCTGTTACTTCACTTGCTGCTGGATTTCTGGGAGCATCTAGAAACCATGCCAGATGCACAGGACTGCACTTGGCCCACAGCCGGCCTTAAATGTGAAGTACATCTTGCTAAGAGCCATGACCTGAAGCATTAAGAGCCTGAGTCATTCTGCTCTGTACAAATGTTGAAGAGTCAGCACTAGGAAGAGCTACTTTACAGGATCTGTTCCAAGTTATGTTTTTCTTAGTTGATCTTGGAGTGGCCAACAGTGATGGTGCAAGGGTCACGTAACAATGGTATAGTACAAAGCAGTGCTAGACACAGGAGTAAATCTAGGCCACTGTTTCTTTCAAGACTAAAACCATGGAATATTAAGCCTTTGGTCCTGTTGTGGCTTAAACCAGCAGGCAGCTCAGCCCCAAACACCAATTTGCTCACTGCCCTCCAGTGGGGTGGGAGAAAGCATGACAAAAAATTGGGAAAACCCGAGGCTTGACATGAGGACAGTTTAATAGAAGGAAAAATACTAACAACAACAAACAAACACAGAACAAATGATGTAAATGCAGTTACCAGCCACTGACTAGATGCTCAGCCAGTCCTTGAGGAGTGGCTACACCCTTGGACAGCTCTTCCAGTTTTTTGTTCAGCATGAACAATATGGGATGGGATGGGATACCTCTTTGGCCTGTTTGAGTCAGCTGTCCTGCCTCTGTTCCTTCCCACCCCCTTGTGCATCCCCAGTTTCCTCACTGGCAGGGCAGCGTGGGAAGCTAAAAATTGTTGACCCTGTGCTTTCTAAGCACTGCTAAGAAACAACTAAAACAGCAGTGTGTTATTAACATTCTCATCCTAAATCCAACATACCAACCACTATGGAGAAAATTGGCTCTGTTTGAGGCACAACCAAGACAGGTACTGATGTTCTTGCTGAAGGTGAAACAAACAGAACACCTACAAGGTAGAATCTTGAAAAAAACAAACAAACAAACAACATATACTTTAAAAAAGCAAGATGGTAATGTTTTATAAAATGGCTTACAGACCTGTTTCTATATTTTTTCCTCTGTACTCCATACCCATTTTACTGTTATTTGATGCACTTTAGAGCAAGACTGCATCTTTCACAGTGCTACCAAAATATTCTGTCAAAGCTCCTAACATAATCTGATTCCAAATCTTGTTTGTTTGTTCAGAAGCTTCAGTTCTCAATTTTGAGTGAGAGTAAATGTAATCATTATACTAAGCTAAATAAGAAAATTAGCATTTGTCATTGATACTCACAAATTGTGGCTATTCTGTGGTGCAAATAAACAGATCTGCAAGATAATTTGTGGCTACAAAGTCACTTTATTCTAAACATAGTATTTTCTTAAAAAAGATTTTCCATCTTAAAATGCATTTAATTGTAGAAGTCTTATGAAAAGCTTTCTTAAATCATCTCATATCAAGATGTCTGCTAATGCTGTGGATTTTATTAGGTTGAGATAAAAATTCAGCTGTTAATATTAAGTAGTATAGAAGCCTTACCCAGAACTGTGGCTTATTAAAAAATATTTCTTACGCACTTGGTAGTGATTTCTTCCATGAAAGAAAAGAGGTTAATAATATTGATGTCAACTGAAGGGACAGGAAAGAGTCTTTTTCTGTGTAAAAAGTGGTTTTTCACCTTGTTGCAGCCAAAGTTGGTTTCCCCTGCATCCAATTTCTGATGCAGATAAGGTGAAAAGAGGAACAGTGCTCCTCTGAAATGCTGGGAGGAAGATGACCAAATGACTTAAGAGATCTCTTTCTCACTTCAAGAGATCTCAGTTTCTTTCTGTCCTTCAAGTAATTTTTTACCAGTTAATAATTAAATTCATGTATTTTTTTTCCTGCAGTATTTATAAATCTTGAAAATGAGATTTTTTTCTGTAGAAAGATACCTCAAGATGTATTTTTCTTTTTTAACACTTCAGAGTTAGAGAGGAACTCTTGCTAAGCTTGTGTTTAAAATATTTAGCAATCAAATCTGAGCTTATTTGGTTCACTCTTTGATGCAATCCAGGTAGCTGTAATAAACACAATACAGTACATAAAATATCAAATCCTACTAACAGGCAGAGCTTGGATTCAGCACTACCCTGTGCAGCTTCTTGGCAACCCTGAGGTGGACAAGTGTGGGTTTATGTGTGCTACAATATGCCACGTGAATATGGAAACTCCTACCGCTGCAAAGATCTTGGATGTGAGAAAGAGTAAGGGAGCAAATTAGATAATAGCTAAATGATCTATTCATTTCAGTAAAGATAGGTCATAATTCTCTTAATTTATTTCACAGAGAAAACTAATTACTTTTGATTGAGTAAGGACAAATTACAATGACTTTTTATAATGAGTAAGTCCTACTTATTTCTGCCCAGGGACTCAAACATTGTTTTACAGAGAAATAATTGTTTGCTTTTGGCAGAAACCCTTATAGAAAGACATATGAGAAGGTTTGTTTTCATTTATTTTTTTTAATACTATCAACCTCAAAAAACTTTCTTTTGGGGATTTAAAAATGTATCACATAAAAATATGCCTTTTTGTGAAACATTCAAGAAATTAATTGACACAAAACAACTAATGTTGCCCAAATAGCGTAAAAATGGAAGTGAATTGCAGTAAGTGAGAATTTCCAGACAGTTTAGAAACAGAAATCTGACACTACAAGGGAAACTGTTGAAGTTCTTTGAACAATCCTTTCAAGTCTGCTTTCATAAATTCAGAAAATGCTGTATACATAGTACCTCAGGCAGTTTTTTTTTCATTTCTTCTTTTCATAAAGAAAAGTTTTCTTACAGAAGGAATCATTCTGCCTTTTAATAATGATGGTCTACAGAGAGAATTGAGGTTGCCACTTTTTGTCTATCACGTGAATTACGGCTGAAGAAATAATAATGAACATTGGGTATTTTTTTTATTCTTTTTTTTTTTTTTTTTTTTTTTTTTTTCTCTGTGTTATTACTTCCATCAGCCACTGTTCTTAAACTCCTTATTAATTTCATAGTCATGAAATAATAGCAGACTGGAGCAACTTCTATTTGGAAATATGCTTACCTGATACATGTTGGAAATTCATGATAATGTCCAAATAGCACAGTCTGTCCAGTCTGTCTGTTTCTCATACCATAATACATCTCATCTTTTTTGCATGGATGTCACTGTTAGGATTTTTAAAATCCAAATATTTAAAGATTTCTGATGAAGATTATTTTCTGCAAATTGTGAGCAGTCACTGGTTTGCTTTTCCTCTGCTTCGCTCTCTTTCACTTTATGCTCCCAGTCTAACTTCTACTTTATCTGCTTGTTAAACCATCCCCAGCACTGACATTTCACCTTTTTCTCTGCAGCAGACTATAAGCCTTTATCTCTGAGCTTAGCAATACCATCAAAGAAAACATATTTTTTTCATACCCAGCATATAACATCTTGGTTGTATTTTACAATATTATCTAGTATTCGTTCTAATCTATTAATTAACCTTATAATCTATTTTCAAGTCTGATTATGTCTTTTAAAGTAATAATTAATTATCCTGAACTGTGTCATTTTATTCATTACTTCTACTCATAAATAAGTGATCAAACATGACTTTCTTTTTATAAACCCATGCTGGTTCATATTTTCTACATAGCAGACAGCCAAGTGTAAAAAGTATAAAATGAAAAAACATAAAACCAGTTCATAAAAGCAGTGAAGTTTTGAACTCATGAGCTTGAAATTTATGAAAATTGATTATTGGGTAAACTAAACTGAGTCTGTAGTCTGTGATGTAACAACGGAGATTGTATGCAAAGCATGCAGAGAGAAAGATCAGCTTTATTCAGAAGACAGAAGTGATTCTGTAGTTGACACTGAAGTGGTCTTAATAGGCTTATAAAAGATACGTGAAAACATTTTTAAAATGCCATGCAAATCTTAAAACTTCTATTATGTCCTAACTGGATTTAGATGTAGTAGCTTTTAGAAAGTACTAATAATTTAATTATCAATAAATATTTATATATTAACAAAGCATACACAAACTTTCATTGCATCAATGTTTCTGCTTTCTTTTTCCCCCAGGACACAATATAGAACTATGATAGCAACCGGAGGAGTCATAACAGGACTGGCTGCCTTGAAAAGGCAAGACTCTGCCAGATCTCAGCAACATGTAAATCTTGCCGCAGCACCTGCTTCTGAGGAGAAAAAACCAGTCAGACGCCGGCCCAGGGCAGATGTAGTCATTGTCAGGGGCAAAATTCGACTCTATTCTCCATCAGGATTCTTTCTTGTTTTGGGAGTGCTTATTGCATTCTTGGGAATTGCAATGGCCATCCTTGGATACTGGCCTCAAAAGGAGCAGCTTTTGGCATCTGAAGATAGCATATCAGTTAATGAAACCCAGGTCCTAAGAAACCAAGGAAGCATTTTACTTCGTTTCTTTGAGCAGCATGTGCACTCAGATAAGATGAAGATGTTGGGCCCTTTTACCATGGGCATTGGAATCTTCATTTTTATTTGTGCAAATGCCATTCTACATGAAAACCGTGACAAGGAAACAAAAATCATACACATGAGAGACATATACTCCACTGTAATAGACATCCACACCTTGAGGATCAAGGAACAAAAGCAGTTGAGTAGTGCCTTTGCTGGTTTGCTAGGGGAAGGAGAACTCAGGCACAGTGGGAGCTCATGTGCATCACGACTGGCTGCTAACACAGTCGCACCTTTCTCTGGCTTCAAGAGCAGTTTTAGAATGGATAGTTCTGCTGAGGAAGATGAAATTACTTTAAATGAAGATAGGACCACTGCTAGCCTACTGCCACCTCTGCTGACTGAGCAATCTGGTTCAGTGTATGGACTTTACCCTCATTCTAGCAAGGCTTCAGATGACAAAAACACTAGTTCTATAAAGTGTGAAACGAAATCCATTGTATCATCTTCCATTAGTGCTTTCACACTTCCAGTAATTAAACTGAATAACTGTGTTATTGATGAGCCCAGTATAGACAACATAACCGAGGATTCGGAGATCACGAGGAGTCGGTCCAGAAATCTCTCGATGGACTCTTTGGCCATTCCATTAACTGATACCAATGAATCCTGCAAGCCGGCCATGCTTCCACGACATAATTCATTTGTGGACACTCAGCATGACCAGTTCAAGTCTTCTATGACCTTCGGACCAAGCACAGGAAAGCTTTTATCCCCTGGTGCTGCCAGGAAACAGTTTGGTTCCAACACATCTTTGCATCTTCTGTCTTCACATTCAAAGTCCCTGGATTTGGACAGGGGTCCATCTACACTCACTGTCCAAGCTGAACAAAGGAAACATCCCAGCTGGCCCAGGCTGGATCGGAGCAACAGTAAAGGATATATGAAATTAGAAAACAAAGAAGACCCAATGGATAGGCTACTTGTGCCACAATCAGTGGCCAAAAAAGACTTTACCAATAAAGAAAAGCTTCTTATGATATCAAGATCTCATAATAATTTGAGTTTTGAACACGATGAATTTTTGAGTAACAGTTTAAAGCGGGGAACTTCAGAAACAAGGTTTTAATATTTAAATTGGAAATTACAAGATATCATACAGTATTTTCTAAAAAAAACAAACAACAAACAACAAAAACATTTTGACAAGTGTTTCCTTTTCAGTGAAAATTGTACAAGCCTGGTTTTAACCAAATACTTAACAGCATATTAAAATTGCCTTGTGCTAACAGATCTTCATCTTCATAAGGCCAAGTTTTTTGTCATAGTATCATACAGTTGCAATATTGTACATTATCAGTGCTCAGAGAGTTTTGGTACAACTGTTCCAAATTTTTTCCAACTCATTTTTCCTTCTGTTCTGTATAAGCATGTTAGTTACTATCAGTTTGACTCCAGAAGCCTGCATTAGAATAAAAGCTTAGTTTACTTATAAGTTCTGTTTATTTAATGACTGCGAGAGACTAAAAATTTTACTTATGGTCTAGAATGGAAAGTGAGCAGCAGTATGTACTGGAATTGTTAAATTCAGGCCTTCATCCTAGGTGTTGTCTTTCACATATGATACATCTCAGTAACTACAATCTTGCCACTGTCATTGTGAGAAACTTGTTTACATATTGAGGTGGGTGGTTAGAGAAGAGTGGGTACAATTAAAAACATTTTTGTGAATTCGTTGTAATTGATCAAGTTGAATACTAGTGTTGTGAATTACTTACTATGCTTTGTACAATAATGTTTCTACATACATTATAATTTAATCTAGTAATTCCAGGAAAACATATAAAAAAAATCTGAAAATCCTTCTGGGGTTAGCTCTGTAAGGGACCTTGATTGGCAGCAGTTTTAAAATCAAACAATTTGGATTCAATTAAAATCATAGGAACGTAATGATAACATGATTTCAAAAACGTGATATATAGTCAAATGATACTGTGATGTAATTCTGAAGAGAAGAATGGGAAGTGAATATATTGCCTCTCAATAGCAAGAAGCTAAATAACTAGGTCTCTATGGTCAAAATAGCTGATACAAAGCATACAATTCAATATGCACACTAACATAGTATGAAAGCCCTTGCCTGAATTTTTCTTTATAGATTTCACATAATTATTGGTATGGTGGATCACTGAAAGCTTAGCTTACAAGATTTTGCAGAAGTTTGTGACATGTAGAACAATACTGGCAGCTGTAGGCTGTTTATAAAGAAAATGAGAATTTGAGTGTGTATACCAGAATGTTTTATTTCATTAAGGTACCTAGGCCTTAATCCTGCCATGACTGACATGATAGAGAATGTCACTTTGGGTTGCAAGGCTCACTTAGCAGGATGTTGGTCTTAATTGGTCATTTTGGATATATTCACTTAACCTAAATGCTCAGGAATTATTTAAAATGGCTTTTCCCAAAAAGAATCAGATGTGAAAATGTTGTTGTACTTCAGTTGATTATGAAAGATCAAAGACAGAAATACTCATTTTTTTAAAATATTCAGCTCCAAGTTTCAACTGTGCAACGTTTATGTATCAAGAGCACTACTTGCTCAGTGAATTGAGGCATAGTGTTAACTATTAGAACCTCAAGCCTATATATTGTAATAAAGTTGGCGAAATATTTTGCAATGAAGCTTTTAATAACTTTATGGTTTGTGTTCTTAAGACATTTGCTATTTTTTGAAACAAAAATAAAATGTGTATCTACATATCTGATGTAAGACATTTTTTCCTCAATAATCTCAGTTCTTCAATATTGAAGTATAATCAGGTAAGATAATACTGTAAATAATATTATGCTAAATATATTAGCCTGCCACTAGATATTTGACTATGACTAATGTCAGCGATACCTCTACATGTGTAGAAGCTGAATTTACTGTTCTTCTGATATTTATTTATTTAATGTAGTATGAAATTTTTTCCAAATGCTTTTGATATAAGGAAATTTTGTATTAAAAGAACATCCCGTTCTTTTTAGTTTAGCAGTAAGGAAGCTTAGAAAAATGGAAACTACTATTGAACAGACGGAAACGATGTAAACTTTTATTTCATGAATAGCTAAATTAAGTTGTAGTTTAAAGGACTGTTTTTGCTCACTGTTTTACGTGAGAAGAGTTGTCCTTTTTGTAGGTATATCAGAACATGGGCTTTTAATTATTACATAAATACCCGGTATTGAGAAACTGACTGACTTCAGAGAAAATTACTGGCTCCGAAAAACCAAGGTAGAGTGACTGACTTAAGTTAGCAAGAAATTGAAATAGCAAATACAAAGAAGTTGTGTGATAGACAAACTGAAAGATTCCCAAGCTACCCTAAAATTGAACATTTCATTTAGATAATGGCATATACAAAAGTTCCAGAAATGATCCCATCTATTAAATATTAAGTATACACGATAACTCTTGAAAGTAATGAAAAACCCTGTTTTGCTGGGTGTTCAGATCCCAGACTTTAAAGATGTGTGCCAAATCATTCATAAGGCATAAAGTCTAAAGTGCTAAGCCTGATGAGAGGTATGTTTTTAAAAAGTTGTCCAGGACTCTATTTCTGCCCAAATACACTAACCGCAAGGGTAGGCATCAGACTGGAAATGAAGGGCACTGCATCTTTCTATATTCTTTGGATGGTTCTGACTTATTATCTAATTGGAAGAACCTGTAGACATTCAAGAGGTGTGGTCATCTTCATATGTAGAGGTCATAAACCTTAGAGAGGTGCACCGGTCTGAACTCTCTGTAGCTCAGATGGCAAGTAAGGACCCTGGTGAAGACAGGAACGTGTCCTAAATCTTGTTATTTTTAGAGCATAAATGTCATATTCACTCTCTTGCTGATTCAGTTCACAGACTTCTTTATGGATGTAGATTATTTCTGTGCAGCCCCACAGTGACAGGACAACAGCAGGGTGAAAAAGAGTTTCCTGGATTGCTGTAGTCTTAGGTTCCTGCAGACATGTTTGTTCTTTCTAGGAGTGTTTCCATGGTCCTTTTTGAGAAATTCTGCCTTTATCTTGCCAGCACTACCTTTATCGGTTGTTTTTGATTTTCATGCCAAATGTAATATTATCATGAACGATCAGAAATACTTTAACAAGACTGTGTGCATGCATATGTGAAAATGTAAATTGTGTAAGTGGTCTGTTGTAGTACAGGAGTGCTTCAATTAGTATGACTTAGCTATTCGTGGGCAAATTCATGCCCTTTGTCAAACTGTTTTGAATGAAAATGGGGAGAAAATTAGCTGCAGTTATCACAGCTATCACAAGTTAAACGTTCAGTTGACAATTATTAATACTTTCATCAATGTTCCCAATGTGAAAGTGCTGAGTTATGTTTCAGGACTCAGTGTTTTGAATTATCCTTGCTGGAATACTTTCTACATTCAACAAATCCAAGCCAGTAAGATTTATCTCAATGACAGCAGAATTGCAACCCGAAGTGTCGTAAAGAGCGGAAATTTGATGTTGCTTTTATTTTACAGAGGTTTGCTGATATCATTAAAATATTGGAACATATTGAATGGAAAGCAGTATATCTATTTGTTGTTAGTTCCAATTCTGGCAGATGATGCTTCAGTGCAGAGTATAGAGTCATTGTAAGTTGACCATAGGAAGAACCATTAAACTATTGATACTTATCAGTTTTTATTTCAGCTAGTGTAATTATTCAGGGTAACATTCCTGGTAATAGCTAAACCATTTCTGAATCTAATGAAAACCTTCATTTTCTAATGCAATGTTTTTGTAAACTACTGAAGCAGTTAAATTATCAGCTGCCAATAAATATGCTTTCTTTGTCATTCTGAAGATTTTATCAGCACTTTAATTTTATTCCAACAGCCAATTGCCAGGCTATTTAAAAAACAAACAAACAAACAAACCTAGAATAATCTGGTAGGTACTGATATTTCTGGAGAATTTCTATTTTTAAAGAAATGCACAACACTATTTGTTCAGATATCCTGTGATTCACAGCAGAACAGATTTAACACAGATCTTTCTGTTCTCAGAATAGGCTCATGCTTTGTAGGAAATAGTTGTTTTAATCTCTGAATACACGTTTTTTCACTTTTATTATTAAATGTCAGCTCATTAAGACAACTCAGTTTTCCTTCTCATTACTCCCTTATTAATAATACATCTCTACTCAGGCTACATTAGCAGTCAGTGCAGCCCAACAGGAGCAGATCTGTGGCTGGAGATGGGATCCCACTATCCATAGCATATGCATTTCAGAGGGTTTTCATCAAACTAGCTCCCACCTGGTCCTGTTAGACTGAATGTCTGCTGTCCACTGAAACATGTCTTATGCTGCTGGAGCACATCTTGTTTTCCTCTGGCACGAACCGAATCAATGCTATGAGGTTCTCTGATGTGATGTCCCATCCACTGAGGCACTCAAGGCCAGGTTGGATGGGGCCCTGGGCAGCCTGATCTGGTGGGTGGCAGCCCTGCCCATGGCTTTAAAGTCCCGTCCAACCCAAGCCAGTCTTTACTTCTGTGATTGCATGAACTGAAGTGTGGCACACATGTCATATGATGAAATTAACTGCATGCTGGATCTCTGAAAAACTCCATTAATTTCCTCACTGAAGCCTCCTGATACCTTCCTCTGCCAGCCCATCTTGGCACCTCTGAATTTGATATTAAATACTCAGATCTTTTTTTTTTTTTCCTCCTGATTCTCTTAACTTCCAGTTTAGCTAATAATTTCCAATGTACAATGCACCGTGTATCACAAGCCTTTTAGAAGTCAGAATGGATAAGATATGCTACATATTTTACCTACAAAATTATTATTATTTCAAGAAATATTAACTTAATGTGATATGATCTGTCTTTGACATATCTCAGCATTTGATCTTATTTCTCATTCTCAGTTTAGGTCTTTGTCTTAAGCCTACCATCCTATCTGGATCAGGCTTATATGTGTTCAGATAGCTCTTGTTCATTTTGCACTCTGTAAATGCAGTTTAAAAGATTAATTGCTTCCCTCTCTCTCTCAGCTCAGTAGATTTATTGAAATTCTGTGCCATGATGTGTTTTCATTTGCCATTTTTTTCAGGCAACTGTAACGGGGATTATGTGCTTCTGTAGTGTGAGAGCATTTAAGGCTTCAGCATTCTCACAGGTGAGGATTTACACATCTTCTGTTTTCACACTTTTTTTTTCTTTAATTTTTCCACAGTTTTCTATCTCCCATTTCCAGATTTTTTTTCCTACTATTCATCATACCCTTATGCCATTTCCATAATAGTGCACACAACTGAAAAAAAAGAGACAAAGTTATCACTTAGGTATAGGCTACATCTGGAATGAACTTGCCTCCTTTATGCTTTCATGGTCTATCTTTTCCTTTAGGTTAAAGGGTAGTTAGGTTTTGAATTCTTTTCAGAAGCTTCCTATGGTGAGGGTGCATGTTTGTATCTGTTGGTTTGAAAAATGTCTCCTTTACCTCAAATCCTAACCTTCTCGTCTGGCTGATTTCAATAACTTATTCTGAAGTTATCAAAATTTATTCAACTGAAATCAGCACCTTACTTGGAGTCCTTTGTAGTTTTTCCTTGTTGCTTGAAATTAATTGGATCAGCTCAGGGGTACCTGAGTGTGTAGGAGCATCTTGCCTGTGGCACACCCGGCACTTAACAAAAGCAAGTCAGTGTTTTCTGTGATGACTGTTTGTGGTGACATCTGCTCTCTCTTCTGTCTAGGTATCTCTGTGCTTGGTTGTCACAACTACCATTTGTTCACAATCATTTTGTTTCTGGGAAATTAAGTTTCCTACAAGGAATAAAAATTCAAAGTGAAGACAAAACACTATTCAATGTACATCTGCTTTTAGTTCATACATCACAGGGAAAAATATTCTCATGCTTTCTTGCTATTTTCTTTGACTTTCTGGAGGCTTAAATATTTATACATTATATTCTTGAAAATAACCAAAACTGAGTATCCAGGATGAGTATAACTTTGTTACGCAATGGAAAGTATTCTTTTCAGTATTATTCTCCATACTTAATTGAGTCACATTCTTTTCGGTTTTTGGTCTGACTCGTATTTTTTCCAGTGGGGTGCCATCACTACTGTGTTTTGTTCTTCTGTGCAAATGCAGTTAGTTTTGAAATGATTGCAGTACAGAACCACTTCACATAACTTTTCTTGGTGCATATCATTGCATTTTTCAAATAATTCTAAATTTAAATATATCCTATTCTACCTTGAAGGAATATTGTTCCAGTTTATAATTGTCTAATTGAAGCTACTAGTTTTTCAAAGGTCTCACTGGTTTCAAAACATGTGAAGATCAGCTATTATTAAACTGAGGTTTTAATATAGTTAAATTCATCTTGCACCTGCAGAGAATTCATTATATTTTAACAGACAAAAAGTACTCCGATATACATAGTGAGCACATTGTATCATCTCCAGCAAACAAGTGTTCTTCATTATCTCTTTATAGGGACCAGGAAGGGCATTACAATTATAACTAAATTAAAAGACAGTACTCTTTGAATTTTATGCAGAGGAGTCAGGTGAATACAATAGATTAAAAGAGGTTATGAGTTAATAAACTGAACATTAGATTCTCATTAAACTGTGCTTCCTACGTTTGTATGCTTTATAACTAGCTCTTAAAAAGAGGTCTCTTATTGTCAGAGAAAACAGTTCTGGTCATTCTTCTAAATAATAAAATACATTTGTTTCTTTTCCTTTGACTTTTTGAGTCAAGAGGTTTTTTTTTATTTGTTTGGTTTTTTTCTTTTTTTTCCTATGAATGACATAAATACCTCTTATCTGGACTGGCAGTTTTGCAAAGCTTTTGTGCCTTTACATAACATTTTGTTCTACTCTATATTTTCCTTTTATTGGTAGAACAGGTTAGGGCATATCTGGGAGTCATTAGGGGTTCTCTGGTATTTATGTCCACGCTACAGTAATGCTTCAATCTCTAGACGCATAATTGATTTAAGATGTCTAAAACATGTCTGCCAACATAAAAGACAGACTCACGGTCCTTTCTGTCTTTCCAACCCTTTCTACATGATCCTGTTTCTTAAACAGCTTTGTGGTCAAACAGACCAGGAACTGAAACGAACTCAGCAGAAACAGCTAGGGCAGCAGTAACTAATGAACAACCAATAGTAGCAAACAAACTGTCAGGTCAGGAAGCTGGTTTGCTTCTGTGCTCGCTTATGTAAGTGCAGAGGAAAAACTAGAATACCATGGCAGCATCTGATTGGGAATCTTGGCCTCCTCCAAAATTTCATAGTGACTCAGATGAATTAGCATTTTGGATGACAGCATAACCTACTGGTTCCTAGAGAAACAACAGATTGTGCTTTTTAGTATTTTATTTCAGTAATGAGTTCCTAGGATTTCGTGGAATACGTCTATGATTTTCTACCTTTATTTAAGTTTGACAAACAATCATTTTCTTGGTGATTACAAACACATTTGCAGAAATTGAAATCCATTCCTGAAAAGAGGAGAGAATAAGTTTACTTGATATGCATTATTGTTAAGTCGTTTGTTTAGCTTCAGACTGATTTCTAAAGGTAGGCATGGGTGCTTGTTAATAGTTGTCTAAAATATCCAACTGCTGTGTCCCTGAGCCCTCTTACATCTTACTGATTTCCAAAACAGATTGGAAGGATTATTTCTGAATTAAATTCTTTCATTTGAATCATGTGCTAGATCATACATGCAAGAGATCTGTGCACACATACATATGTATATCTGTATACATACATAACATGTTTAATTGAATATGAAAACTGACCTACTTCAGAGCATATTACCTCAGAGCAACCTTGTTCTGTTGCTCAGCAGGGACTAGCAACATCATACAAAGTGGGTGAGGAGAGCGTGATGCCTAAGCCCAAAGTGCTGGGTTGCCTTAATCGATTCCTGCCTCATTGGAATTAGTTGCAGTATCATCACGAGGAATGACTCAGAAAGGATAGACAACTGTTAATGAGATTCAAGTGCCTTTTATGGCTAATTAAAGTTCTGAAGTGTGCAGAATAACATAGTACCAAACTGAGTCTTAGAGGATACAGTCTAAGACATTATCAAATTCTCTGAACTTCTAAAAAATAATGCAAACCTCTTATTATTTCTGGAGAACCTCAGAAAAATCCAACAGTGAATTGAATCAGAATGAGATGTTACTGGGATCAGACTTAGCACTTAATGTATACACTTCTGTTATCATGATATTAGTTTTAAAAAAAAAAAAAAAAAAAGGCAGCTAAATAAGGAATCATTTCCTTGACATATGGCATAGGCCATTATTAAGGTGAACAATTCTTTAGTCTCCTTGGCAGAAATCTCTTTCATTTGAATTCCTGGAACAGAAGCTTGTGTGCTGGCTTGAAACCAGACAGTGTGATTAGACTAAGACGTTTGTTTTCCCCCCTTTTGAGGCAGGTATCTTGGAAGGTCAGAGACTGAAACTCCTTGCAGAGTTAATGGTTATAGCAGAAACAGTAAATTCTATGGAACTGCACTCCCTTTCTGGTTTTATTTCTTCCCTGACATTGGGAAAGTGTGTAAAGGTAAAGAAAGTCTGAGTATTTTTGTATATGCTGATAGCAATATTTAGGCTTTGACAGATTCAAATGTGCTTATATGCACCTATATTATTACAGAACAATAATTTGCAGCATCAAGATCAGAGTTATTTTAAGAAACAGTAGCGTGAGCTTCAGACATATTCTGTGCTTTCAACAGCGATTCACAGTATTAGGTAAGGAGGTTACGTAGGTTTCAATGGAAACAGAGTATATAGGTGGCACGATGACATAAAATATAATAGCCTGTACCATGGCTAAAATTTTGGTTCAGGAAAAGAAAGACTGACCTGTTCACCAAACAAATAACGTGTCATAGTTAACCTTATTTTCAAAGATATTGCTTACATTTGCTTTTGAAAATAGTGACACAAGTACTTTCATTACAGATGCCAGGATAAGCAGTGTACAACTGCTTGTAGCGCATGCATACACAGATCAAGTCCAGATAACATTAATGTTCAATTTTAAATGTGTCTACAGAAAACTACGTATCTTTCATAGTTTGAGTGTCTTCACAATAATCTGTCTTAGAAAAGCATTTGTATTTAATACAGATTCAGCATAAGCAAGCACATGCAGTGAGAGACAAAAGGACTGGTATTATTTAAAACCTGTCACAGAAAATGAAAATGATTCTTAAACACTCATCCCTTGTCAAAGCCACAATTTCAAATGAACTCTTAATACACTGAGCAGAGTGGAAAGATGTGGCATCAATTGATGGAACAACAACTTTAAAATGATGGTTGGTATCTATTTCAGTTGACAAAATGTCAGTTTTTTGACTTCTATAAACTTGGGAAGAGCTGGGCAATATCAGAAAAGGCCATCAAGAAGACCATAGGATTCAGAACATGAAATTATCATTGTTTCCATTTCAGTTTGGGATCAGCCTAGTCCAATTTACAATAATTTCCTTTAGATTTATTTATTTATTTATGTTATTCAAGCCTATGGCTATCATTCTCAAGCTCAAAATGCAGCATTTGCCTTTTTCAGTACGAAGGAACCATCTGTTCTTTCTCCTACACAAATAATACAAAGAAGACATACAACTTCTGTAGCATTATCTAAAAGGAAAACAACATTTGCTTTCTCCAAGTGACATAAATAACATATTGAAAAGTATGTGATCATCTACAGCATATATGTGTTTGGTTATAGCAGAAAATTAATTTGATACAGTGACAAAAATACAATTTTCTGTTAGTAGGAATTAAGGTTTATTTTGCAATGTTCCTGTTCTGTGACTTCCTGTTACAGTGAATTCTGGCTTTAACAGATAAGAAAATGAGAGGGAATAATTTTGCCCATACTAAATCCTTCCTAATTTCAGCCATTTGGCGTTGTGATTTCTACCCTTAAATTAACAGTTTATCCTAATTACAAACTCCTGTAAAGCCAAGAACTGATGTTACTGGGGATATTTCTTAAGAAGGCACTAAAAGAGGTCTTCATGCAATCACAATGGGGCATTGATCATACGTGAGCTTGTGGTCTGGAACTGGCTGCTTTCGTGAAAGAAAAATCCAAAGAAGAGTGTGATTGGCATGTTTTTGCAGGTAATCAGGATTTGATTTGCCTCTAATTGCAAAGTCTTGCAAACAGAACATCATGTCCTGTTCTTTGTGCAATGTCTCCTGAACATCAACATGCTGAATCTCTGTGTGTTGTTGTTCTTCCTCTATATCCTGGACTAGAGTACCCGTACTGCTGTTCCCTAAGCGAGGCAGCAAGGGTGGGGAAACAGCAGGGCCACAGCAGATTACTGAAGAAACTCAGTCTGAAAAGCTGAGTGTTATCAGACAATTTCAAGTCCAGAGATACCAGATTTCAGTTGCCCTAGTTTATGAACTAGGTGGGAGTTTGGTGACAGTAAACTGGGCAGATTGCTGAGCAAGCAAGAAAGCTGTCAGAGGAGTCAGAGGAGTGGCTTTCCACATAAGAAGCACAAGCTGGCCTAGAACAGATCTCAAGGGAGTCCCTCAAAGACAGAGGCCCTATAGAGAGATAGAAATTACACATTTGGGAAAGAAAGAGCTTGAGGACTAGTGGAAAGACTCCTAGTAAATAACAGAAGCCAAACAACTTTCTGCTGTACCTGCTTTTACCACACTACCATGGTTTGACTGTAAATCTTGCAGTATTTGCAGACTGGTTTTCTTGCTCTTTTTGGGAACCTGTTCTGGTTGGAGAGCGAAACTAACTCTATCCAACCCCTCCATTTTTTACTGTGATTCTGCAGAAACTCTGGGAAGTGTGGCTTGAGCGTTCTCTGAATGCTCAGTAGTAAGAAAATGATGGAGAAATAATTTTATTTATTTACATTTCTTAATTTAATTTAAGACCCTGGACTGGGGAAATTTGTAGCCAACTGCAAGATCTCTGCTTTATGAGGTCAGCTTCTTTTGGAAACTCCTTGTAGAGCTGTGTGCACTTGAAATAAAAATACAGTTTCACGGGGGATCTGATAAATGTTTATAAATACCTAAAGGGAATTGGGAGGCAAATGGATGAGGCCAGGCACTTTTCAGTGATGTGTAGTGAAAGGACGATGAGTGATGGCCTAAAACTGTAACACAGGAAGTTCTGTGAAAATATGCAGAAGAGCTTCTATACTGTAAGGGTGTTGGAGCAATGGAACAGGTTGCCCAGTGAGGTTGTGGAGTCTTCTTCAGTGGAGATATTCAAGACTCATCTGGATGCGTACTTGTGTGACCTACTGTAAGGTAGCTGCTTTAGCAGGGGGATTTGAACTCGTTGATCTCATGTGGTCTCTTTCAACCCCTATGTTTCTGTGATTCTGCATTGTGGAAAAGGCCATGTGCCCCAGCAGCAAGTCTGAATCTCTATCTTGTGGCTGCAAATGGAGCCAATAATGTGATACATGACATCTAACTGAGCGGATGGGTTGGATTCATGCCTGCCGAATTAACTACACTACTGCAGGTAGGTGCAAGGGGAGAGAATCCTACTGCACTATCTTTTCCCTCAGTTTTTACTTTCTTTGGCTATAAAAATCCCTTCAAGTGAGAATGGAAGAGAGCAGGAAAGAAAGCTTATTTCAATGTGTTGTTTCTGTGCTTTTGTGTAGAGATTTATTTCAGGATTGGATTTCTGAATTATCTGGGTTTTCACTCCCATATGACAGATGCAGATAATTCAGTGAGAGCCAGATCAAAGCTTGGAGCTGGTGAAATATGAGAGTTTCTTGGTTGTATGACATTTGCTTGTTTTCTTTCATTGACTTCTTGATCCCTTATTTATTTCAAAGAAGAGTTTTGATAAAGCAACATGATCAGTTGACATGTGAGCTAGAAAAAGGGAAGAGCATTTGCCTCCATGGAGTAGGCGCATTTGCAGGCTCCAAAGATCAGCAGAAGCATTTAAGTATCTACAGAACCTTGGCTCACCAGATTTTCAAGTGAGGTTGCTTAATACTTAGATTAACTCTTGTGTGCAAAGACCCTCAGGAACCTTATGGACTTCTATGCCTGTAGGTATTTCATGCCTGGGGCCTATTGCATCCTTCGAGGCCACCAGGATGTAGCTATTTGCATTCTTAGTGCACAAACCAGGTATCCATAGGTATGCCAGCCTGCAAAGGGGCTGAAGAAACAAGGTACTCTGTTCTGCTTTCATCCCAGCTCACACAAGTCAAAGACTTGCTTTAGCTGGTGCTGGTGGTTGATGGCAAATGTGTGTGGAATGAACATCCTTAAATAGATGCATTCACTGCCATTTCTGTGTACACTGCCCTGAAATCTGGCCCTTGTTTGCACTTGACAGACAGAGTGGCTCCTCAACAACTGTTACTTGAGAGCTAAATATACAGTCTTACCCACACAGAGTGCTATCCCGCCTTGAAGACTGCAGTACAGACTTCAGCCCCCCTCCACCCCCCCCGCACTCCCCTTTCCCTGAGACAGGGGAGACAACACAACGAAGAGATATTGTATAGTTAGTAAAAACACTTGAGAGACCCTGTGGCAGAGAGGATTACATACATGCTGTGTCTTGAGGCAAACAACATGAGAAGCATAAGTTACAGGATAAGTGTATTTGTGTTTTGATTTTTTCTTCAAATGCAGACTGCAAGACATCACCATTTACAGAAGGAGGTTATTGTCATCATTTGGAGGGTATAACGGAAAACGCATCCCAGATACAGACAGAATGCATTTTCAGCCTGGCAGAACCCTGGCTCACACTGTTTCAGTGGCGAATGTCCAGGGTGATAATCCCTGCAAGCAATTACTTATCTGGTGCTGATCCTCTAACAGGCTGGAGGAGCAAAGGTCATCAGATGAAAGTAAAACTTAATTATTGTTTTTAATAAATGGAAGATTTATGGGTGACAAGGAAGGATGTTATAGCCATTTAAAAGTAGCAGTTGCACTCATATTGAGCATATGCATGCCTTTGGCATTTTGTTCTGATGACTAAGAGACTGTGGGTGTCAGACTGATAGGAAGGAGGTTAAGGAGGGGAGAGTTGGGTCAATATTTTGCTGCTTTACTTTATAATACTAGAATTTCTCTTCCAGATGTATGTAGGTCACTCTGAAAGTAATGCCTTCTATTTATTTCCATGGAAGCTACAACAGGCACAGAGAGAACAACAAGACTAATTTATGGAGCAAGTTCTCAGATAAAAAATATTATTTTTCAGCATAGTCATCACCGTTAGCTATGCATGTTCACCAGCATGAACAGCAGCCTTCATGCCACGCTTCTAACAATTTCCCCCAGAAGAGGTGACCTAGTGTTTCATAGATGCCATGACAGTGTTATTGCTAGGAAAATGTTGCCCACATGGTCCAACTCTCACTGTGCTCGCGTCTACCCTTTGATCTCCATTAATATTCAGCGAGTGTTGATGAATGTCAATAAGCACTTTTTTTTTCTGTGTGGAGAAAAAAAATCCACTTGTATGTGCTTCCACTGGCTGGATGGCCGGGCCCAAAGAGTTGTGGTCAGTGGCATTGAATCCAGTTGGTGGCTGGTCACAAGCGGTGCCCCCAGGGCTCAGTACTGGGGCCACTTCTATTTAACATCTTTATTAATGATCTTGATGATGGGATTAAGTGCACCCTCAGTAAGTCTGCAGACAACACCAAGTTGGGAGGGAGTATTGATCTGCCTGATGGGAGAAGGGCACTACAGAGGGACCTGGATAGGCTGGATTGAAGGGCCAAGTACTGGGTCCTGCATTTTGGTCACGACAATCCCAGGCAACCCTACAGGCTTGGGGAGGAGTGGCTGGAAAACTGCCTGATGGAAAGTGACCTTGGTGTGCAGGTGGACAATTGGCTGAATATGAGCCAGCAATGTGTCCAGGTGGCCAAGAAGGCCAATGGCATCCTGGCTTGTATCTGGAATGTTGTGGTGAGCAGGACTAGGGAAGTCATCCTGCCCCTGTACTCGGCACTGCTGAGGTCTCACCTTGAGTACTGTGTTCATTTTGGGGCACCTCACTACAGAAAGGACATTGAGCTGCTGGGGCAGGTCCAAAGAAGGGCAACAAGGCTTGTGAAGGGCTTGGAGAATATGCCCTATTAGGAGAGAGTGAATGTACTGGGGCTGTTTAGTCTGGGGTAAAGGAGGCTGAGGGGAGACCTTGTTGCTCTCTTCCAATATCTGAAAAGTACTTACAGAGAGAGTGGGGTTGGTCTTTTCTCACTAGTGACAGGTGAGAGGATGAGGGGAAATGGCCTCATGTTGTGCCAGGGTGAGTTTAGGTTGGCTATCAGGAAACACTTCTTTACAGAAAGGGTTTTTAAGCACTGGAATAGGCTTCCCAGGGTGGTGGTTGTGTCACCATTCCTGGATGTGTTTGAAAATTGCTTGGATGTAGTGCTCAGGGCCATGATTTAGCAGAGGTTTATTAGAGTTAGGGTAGAATGCTTGGGTCGTGGTTGGACTCGATGAATTTAAGGTCTTTTCCAACCTGAGTGATTCTATGGTTCTATTATCCTATGGCAATAAAATGTAATGGAATGTTGGTGGGAAGGTTCAGCCTCTACTGCCATACTACCAAAAACTACCTCTGAAGTCTTGAGCCAATAAAATAGGAAGCATTACTTTGGGAGTGGCTCTTGTATCAATTATTGTCCCTTTTTGTTTTTAGGCAAGTGAAGACCTCCAGTGAGGTCCTACAAGTGTAAAGAGAAAATAAATAGCTTCAGCCTGTCATTAAAGGCAGAGGTTTATTTTAAAGGTCACACTTGAAACATGGGTAAGGAATTAATTATACAGTTAGCTGACTGATAGTTTATTGATCAGCAGTTCCTGTGATGAAATGCCTTTCCATCCTTTAGGAATTAAGCTGCTGGCTTCCTTTCTTAAAAGCTAGCTCTCGTTGCTTTTCTTTGGGGTTTATGTGTAATTTCCATTAAGGCCCTTATAGCTTGTCTGATGCATGTACTTGATCTGCTACATAACTACTGGATCTATTTGCTAGTTTTACTATGACTAGGCAACAACAAAAAACAAACCAAAACAAAAAAAAGTGTTATTCCTCTCTTTCTCCACATTTTTTTCAAACAACATATTTACCACTTCTGCAGCCTCTTTGAACATGAGAATTCTAGTGGCTCAGACACAAGATTTAAGCTGGTAAGAAAAAGACTTAGGGCTATATTTTTGTTAGTCCCAGCAGAATTCAAAGCTCTCTTCATAGACCACAGAACAATGTTTGATGTGGAAGTATTACAGCATGATCACAATAGAGTCTTTTCCAACTTATCAGCATTTTTTTTTTTTTATCAGAAGCTTTCTACATTATTGAGCCTCTGGGAATACAGCTGGAAATTACAGTCATACCACTGGAAATGTGCCCAAAGATCTGATGTCATATAAATGTAGGAACAAAAATTGTCTATATATGGGTGAAGCCAAATTTACACTGTTCACTGTAGAGGTTTTAAAGCAGCAGTGAGAAACAGGCACCCAGAGCATAACTAAGTTCTCCATGAGATGGTGGGCACATCTCTTCTAACTCTAGCAGGATGACTGGGTAAAGACAGTGCTAACAATCCTGCTGCTTTGCAAGCTTTGTTTGGACTAGGCAATAGTAAGACCTTACCTCTTTATGATCATTTCAGAGGTAGTGTGAACTTCATGGGAGTTCACATGTATCCAAATACTGTGCATAAAGAGCATAAAATCATGCCCTATATTTGTTAGATGCAACAGAGTCAATTGTGCTGGAAAGAAATGTTCCCTTCCTGTCCAGCTTCTTGGCATTTCCCAAAAGCATAAAGCTATTTTTGCTGGGAAGAGTTTTCCTTCCCTTTTTGTCTTCCACTCATATGAATTTACAGATTCTTCTACATCTGATTATAAAAAGGAAACTGTAGGAAATCTTCATTATGATCACAGAATTGCAGAATCATAGGGGTTGGGAGGGACCTTCAGAGATCATTGAGTCCAACCTCCCTGATGTTTGCCAATATCTTACTGTACTCTACGGCTACAGATTTCTTCAGGTGGTTAGATAAAGCAAAATGGAATGTGAGTAAAGAATGTATCAATGAGAAACCACCCTCCTGCTCACACAACATGAGCTCTTCTCTCTTAGGGCATCCTAGGTGCTACTTTATGTGCTGGGTATTAGTTTGGTTTTGTTCCATTCCTCTACATTTCCTCTCGTTGAAAGATTTTTTTTGTGTGCGTGTATGTATGTGAGTAACAGTATATAGCATTTAGCTGTAAGCAGGATCGGCTACCAGTGGCCTCGTAAGCTATAAGATGCAGAAATAGTAATAAAGTGATACAGAACTGAAAGAGACGCATTGGTAACTATTACAACAAACAATGCTGGCCAGCAGTGATTCCCTATTGATTCTGATATTAGTTTATTGTTGATAATGTACTTATTAAAAATGGAAAGGACCTTGGTGAGTCAGAGTGTTAAAGAAAGCTGGAATGATCATACACTGCTAGGTGGATTTTGCCACTCTACCTACAGGCAAGTAACAGTTGGCAGTGGGTAGCATGCAGCAATTGACTTTTACATAAAAGAATACTATACCAGAATGGTGTCTGGTAAAAGCTTGACTTCCATTAAGCAGTTGGAACTGTTTCTTGCTGTTTTGGGCAAAAAGGTTTTGTATAATTAGAGTTGTAATTAGAAATGCCAGACCTAATGTTCTGTTGCCTTCTTTGGTTTGAGGACCATGGAAAAAACATTCATGTCTGACAGAAGTTTGCACCTACTAATTACTTGTGAAAAGATTTGGATGGAAAACAGAGTCTCAGTCTTCCAGTAGAAGGAAAGGCAATTAAAAGAGAAAAGCGAGCCATTATGTTATTCATTTCTCTGGTTCATCTGTGCCATTACTGCACTGTTATCAGTCAAACAATATTCCCTTATTAGTGACATTAATTCTGACTTTTATTTATTCTAATGTCTCTGAGCGTAGCTTTGTCATAACAGTGCCAAAAAATGGGAATAAATTGTATTATAATGAAAATAAGACTTGAATACCAACTGACAAATAATTCTGTCCATCTTTTCAAAATGTTCTGTGTGGCTAGGAAAGACAGATTTGAGGGTTACTTTAATTGAAAAGCTTTCACTGGTTTGTCATTTCCTCTTGAATCAATAGCTCTTGCTGCCAACCACAGAAGTTAGTTAACAGATGCTGTCATATAAGACTATTGTAACTTACCAGTTATGCAAAAAGTTTGAAACTTTTTCCCTTTCCTTTCATGAAGACTTATATGCTCTTAAAACAAACCTGACAGTGAGCTTAGGTTGCCCAATATTCAATAATAATAATAATAAAACCTGCTAACTTTATAGTAGGTGATAAAGCATATCTAAAAAGCTAATTACCTTTTAGAGGACCCTATTTCTCTTAGCTAATGGGGAAGGGAACTGTCAGGAATTACTTTCCCTAATTAAGTAGTGTGGGCATTTAAAACTTGTTGAGAGTCATATGACTGTCGTAAATGCTGAGGATAGCACAGAAGTGGTCATTCTGTCCATTTAGAAGTAGAATCACACAATCACAGAATGATCAAGGCTGTAAATTACCTTCAAAATCACAAAGTCCAACCATCAGACTGACCTATCAAGTCTCATCACTGAACTGTATTCCTTTGTAGCATGTCCACACTGCTCTTGAATACCTCCAGGGTTGGGGACTCCACAGCTTCCCTGGGCAGCCTGTTCCATGAAGAACCTTCTCCATGAAGAAATTCTTCCTAACAACTAACCTAAACCTCTCTGGGGCAACTTGCAATCATAGTATCATATCATATCAGATCAGTAGTATCATATTGAATTTATTTATCTGCACAGTGGTGTAGTTTACATGTGTATGTAATAAAATATGGCATTTTTGATGGAATTAAGGGTCACCTACACTGCTACAGTGACAGACTTCTGCTGCTCCTATTGCGATTTCTGCTGCACACATGTTTACAGCTTTACTGAAAAATGGTACAAATTTGAGCTGCTATATGTGATTGATTATTAGGGTAAAACTTTAGCTATAATCAGTAGATATCTATGACCAATACTGGCCTTAAAAGGATACACTAAATTCAGAAATAAAATGAATTAAGACAATTTTAATTTCTTTTATGAATTCTTGGAGTCTTGTCTTCAAAGAGAAGTACACTGGGTTTTTGGTTGTTTGTTTGCTTTCTAATGTAGTCCTGGAAGGTAAGCCTAGCACAAGATTTTCCCCAAGAAATATGCCTGGCTTCTTCTCCTTCCAAAAAGCAAGGATGATGGCGATAAATACAATTTCATGTTTTTCCCAATAAAGCAAATAGAGCTAGTTCATGTTAAAACATGATCTGTTCATCTGTAGAAGCAGTTCACAGCTTGAAATCTTTTGTAACTTCATATTTTACAGGGAGCACTGTCACTGCTGGGGCTGTGTATGGCATGTCCTATGCTAAGTTTCTCATGTCAAGTGAAGCACGTGATTGAATTCAGCAGGCTGTCTTCAGACCAATTTTTCTGCCTCATTAAAGTGACATTCATTGTAATGCAATGTTGATCTTTGCTGAGAACACTGAATGGTGCAGCCCGACATCCAAGTTGCCTCACTGTACATGCAGAGCACTTAATATTTTTATTCTTATTCCTAGTATGGTTATTTATGTGGGTTCAATTTTCCACTTGGTCTTTTTTCCGAGCAGTTTCACCTATGGAGCTGAAAAGATACAAGCATTTATTTTTTCAGCTAGTGGGCAATAAAAATACCATAGGAAGATCAAATCTCGTTAAATTTCTGTTACCAACAGCTATACCAAGAAACGAATCCTTTTTCTCTTTCCACAAAAGCTCTGTACATATGCAATCACTTACTATATCATTCCTGATATGGTTTAAGTAATAGTTCACTTTCTTTTCCCAAGTTTTTAACTTTCAACTTTTAAACCTGCTTCTTACTAGCTAGGTATACTAGCTGCTTGTAAACATGATTTTATTGTGAAATATTGAATTGGAAAAAATATATTAAAATCTACAGATATTTACCTTAATATCCACTCCTAATTCAAAACCAGGCTCATCTCAAATCGATTTTGTTTATATCTTTGGAGTTAGTCCCAAGGATTTTTTTGCAACTTAATTTTTCTTTGATTGATTGATTTACAACACTTGAGATGTTTGGTTGTTCATCCAAGCTACCTTTCTTAGTAGAGTTCATAAACTTGTGAGCTCTCTTGTCAGACAAACAGTTGATTTCTAAGATACCTTTGGACACTCCTAAGCTGTATAATACTTCCTTTCATGTCCAATTAGTTGACAGAAACCTTTTAAACAGAAGACCCATGAAAAACAAATACTGAATAAACTTATATGCACAAGTGTTATCTGTCAGTAGAAATACCAGCACATAACGAAGAGCAGCAACTCCCAAGTATGTAAGCACTTCCACAATCCAAACTTAGTTTTCACAAATATTTGACTGGTATCGGTGTCTCAGCCAGCAGTACAGACTTCAAATGTCTACACTACACTTTATTGTCAAATGGTAATGAAATTGCTATTCAAAAGATATTTTAAGCTACCATGTCTCCTACATGAACAAGGCAAGTTGATTGCTTCCATAGATGGCAGAGGAAAGGAAACATAGCTGGGTGAAAAGGCTGAAGTGCCCTGTTATCTTTGAAGATGCTTTTTCCAAGAAGTGAGGCACACTGTCAGATCCCTGTGGGCAAGTTAGGTTATATCTGTGAACTGGGTAGACAGTGCTGTCTATGCTGCTATGAGACACTTTTGTCTCATAGGTTTCACAAGTAGCAAACTCATTATGAAAGGATTAATCAGTTTAGCCATCATCCTCCTTAAAGCAGATTCCACTTTTACTGTAGAAATCCTTGGAAAGAGTGTCTTATGTCAGTGATATACAGTGGTTATACCCCGTGGTCAACATCAACTTTAAAAATACAATAATGACACCAAGACTGCCTTTCTTCCATAAGTCTAAACTAGACTTCTAAACTAGACAGAGCTGGTGCTCCTTTAAGGAACAAGAGCTAATTTCAGTCTCATCATTATTCATGTAATGTGCTCTTTCATTTTTGATGAGGAAGGATATCCTCTTAAATGAGTTTTAAATCTCTGTGAGTATTTTACTGAACACATGCATAAAATATGGCAGGCTGAACGGAGAATATCTCCATTCTTATTTTGTGGCATCCTCTTAAAGAAAATGAGTGTTTTTCTTTTTAACTTTTGCTTTGATTTATGGCATACTCAGTATGACTAAGGATATCAGTTAATTCTGTCTTGATCATATCTACATGTGATTCACATAATTTATCTAAATGTAGAGCAGCTACAACAGGGCCAAAGAATTGATATTAAAAATACATTCATCTAAACCTTTGGCATTTCTTTGACACATGCATTTAAGCACTGAGCTGTTGGTCATGCGGAATTCGGGCAGATTTGATTATGAGGTTGCCTTGTCTTTTCAAACTAAAAATATGAAAAGTTTTAATATACTTTATTATACCCAAAACAAGGTGCAGTATGGCAGCACGTGAGACTAATGGCTAGAAATAGGTAGTAATTTTGGAATATAGGTCTGCCTGTGTGGCGGTTGCTTTTTCCATCTTTGGAAAGCCCTTTATTCAAGGAACAAAAAATTAAATCTGAATTGTTTTAATGTCTATTTTCATGGGGTAGGTGAGGGGGAAAAGGAATGCTGTAAATTGTTTAACAATATAAAGTAATCATCCAGATTAATATTTCATAGGAGGGAACCATAACCTACTGTATAGGAAGCTGGTAATCACAGCCTGAACCTTTGATTAACCACCTGAGGCAAGTGTCGGGTCAGCTGTGGGAGCACAGGTGAAGGTGATTCAGTTGTGCTCCTAGAAGGGGTGGAGCTTGACTCCACCTCTCCTAGACTTCATTTAAGGGCTGACCACCACAACAACAGCACCTTGTTTTGGAGATTATTCCTTTGTGGAGTTCGGGTGACCAGCCTCAGCATTTTTCCATCTAGATTTAAGCCTCAGAATTGGTGAGTTTCTCCTATAGATAACCGTTGGCTATCTATTATACCACCATTCTTGTATTATCTCCTATTTCCTTACTCTACACCTACATATTATGTAGCAGAGATCAATGGAGAAGTGTAAATTACTTACTCTGGGTAGTAGATCTATGGTATCAATGAAAACTTATTTCAGCTGTGATAAACAAAGATTTCTGAAGAATAACTATAAGTATTCTCAAGTTTTCACAAGGATAGTTTTATGAATTCATTCTTTGGTCTTATTTTTTAATAAATGTACATATATATTTGGTCTTAGGCATTACTAAGTATATCACTATTTAATTCCATCAGATTCTTGTGTTAAGGTTTCTATACTGTTGCATTGAAAATGTTTAGTGAAATGGAGTCACGCCCTGAAGAGTTTTTAGCGCTATATAAATTACCCACATCTTCTAATACCATATTTCTGGAATTCCTGTGAGAGTTTTTGTTTCAGCTTAATACAGTTTGTTTTTTTGTTGTTATTGTTTTGTTGTTGGGTTTTTTGTTTGTTTGTTTTTTAAGGTTAATTAATTATTTGGTGTAAGTTATGGTAACTATGGAAATTTTCAAACTAATATTTCCTGCAGGAGATGCCTATATCTTCCTTTGTGCATTCATATCTTGTGTTTAGATTCCATTTTGGAAGGCAGAACCCATTTGAGATGGAGATGTAAACTTCTCAGAATGAGTTAATACTCCCAAAGAACACATATGGATAAAATAAACTGTCAGCAACAGAGTTCAAATTAAAATTTCCACTTTGCCTACCAGCGCTCTTCTGAATAGCAACATAAACTGCCTCCCAGGAGGCAGAAACTGCCTCATCTTCCCCAGGTCCTCTGTACTGTTCTCTTATGTCTTCTATCCTGTTAGATGCCTGGGCTGTTTTTATAGTATGATCAGTAATGCCTCACTCCAGCAAAAAATCTTCACAGTGAACCCCTGAACTTCACCTGTTTTTGGCTTAGGCCCTACATCTATGACTGGAATAAGATTTAGATATAGGCACTGAAACAGGCATTTTAAATTTAAAACAAAACAGACAGCAAAACGTAAAAGAATAAAAAGGAGAGATGGTGTGGTTGAACTCCTTTGCATGTCTTTATAGAAGAGAATATGAGTGTGAGGTACTGTGATATATATACATAGCAATAAAGGTATTTTTGAGAGTTTGACTACTTTGTGGTAAAGTAAGTTCAGATTTTCTGCATGACTCAAGTGCAGCTGGTGTTCTAAGGGCTGTTAGCTTATCTCCCATCAAAATAAAAGGGGAAATAATGCATGACATTTACACAGAGGAAAGATAGCCAGTGAAGCAGGAAAATGAAATGCTTTCTAGCTACCTCCAATTTCCCTTCTCCTCCCCCAATGACATTATCAATAATTCGTCTTTTTTTTGTGTGTGTAATTTCTTTAGCTCTGAGTCAAGGATAATAAGGCTTTTCCACAATGATAGATCACTTCTGGGGATTTATGGGAATTTAAGGATGTTTCACCAAGTCTTCTCCCAATCCTGGAACAAGTCTTAATGGGATGTAATGAATCTCAGGCATTTTTTCCATGGTGGAAGCAGGATGGATCACCTGGAGTGAGTGGGAGGCCTCAGAGACCTTCTGAGGAATGGCTCTGCTGGGGTACCCAGGATGGCAGATACATGTGTGGTGTGCAGGACAGCCCAGGCTGTGGTGATGAGTGCACAGCCAGGCTTTACCTTGCCTCTGGGAGAGGACAAAGGGTCCAGAGCTGGTCCAGTAGTTCACACCTTTCATTAACAAAAGCAATTCTCTGGAGCAGCTGTAGAGTGGAAATTAATTAAACAAGAGGGGATGATATATCTGAGTCAAGCCTTTCTTCAGAATGATCCATCTTTTTTTCAATAAATGCTTCTAAAAGTCACAGGGAAAAGGGAATGGCAAGGAGTTTGCACATTGTCAAAAGAAGAGCTTAGTGATTGAAAATATGGTGCTTTCTTTGCTTGACAAAATCCAAAAGGGTTTAAACAGCTTTGTTACAAAAGGGCAGGTTTAGCACAGACAACCTTTCCCATCTGAACACAGAACAGGATTTATTAATTAGTAATTATTTCTGTAAAGGACAGGTTCATACTGACAGGAATAATGAAAAATTCATAACAGAGATTTAACATTTCTAATCTGCTGGATTACTGTAAGGAGGCTGCCAAACTTTGGCGACCAGCCAGTGCTAGGAACACAAACAAATATCATAGTTCCCATAGTAACCGGGATCACCTTGGAGATGATTAATACCAGTCTGACTTACAACTGGTGTTCCGGAGATATCACTCTCTACTGATATAATTATGACCCACTGTACTGTAGCTGAGCATCTCCAAAGAAACAGAACTCCATATTTCGCAAGTTCTTCCTCCTACTCTTTGATGGTGGTCCAAAAAGGATATTCTTTCTTTTATATTAAGAACATACTGAGATAAAATGGAAAACCATATAGCACACATTCCGAAGCTATGTGTGCCACACACAAACATAAATAGATATACTGGAGACTATTTAGAAATACTCTGGAACAACTTTTTTTTTTTTTAATGTAGAAGTATATAGTGAACATATCCATAGTGCACTAAGCAAAACTAAGAGCTGTCAGTTTTCATACTTAATCCAAGTACATCAGTTGGTTCCAGTGTAAGAGTGGAGTTTTATGAACAGTATCCTATTCCAAGGTTTTACAGTTTTAGCTTAAAGTTGTTAACTTCATATGATTCTGTCTGGGAAAAAAAAGTTGTCAAAAATTGAAAAATATTTTAGACCTTGTTAACACTGCAGTCAGAGAACTTCTGTATTCTTTGAATAAAACTCCTGTGTCATTTAGTACTTCTGTTTCTACTTGAGTAAAAACTGAATAACAAATCTTGTACATAATTTGCCTGAAAGTGCTAGAGCTGTATGAAGAACTTATGCTATTATCATTGAACTAACAAACATTGCATACAGTTTTGCTTCAATTTCTTATTACTTTCCAGATACATTAAATGGTTTAATTTTAACAGTGACTTGTAAGAGTTTTACATTTACAAAAAAAAACTCATCTTGTATTTACAGAAAAATATTGTTACTGACACCAGTAGTTAATTTTGTTCAAAACACTGCAACTTTTTCTTCAGTGCTGAGCAAAGAAATTAGCTTTCACTGTTTTTAGGTAAATAATCATGCGTTTTCTTTTATCTTTTTTCTTTTTTTAGTGTTGAAATATGTCAGTATTTACGCTAGCATTTGATGAAAAATGTGAAAGTTTCATGGGCTACTTTAAGATATTTCCAGTTTGCTTAGCAAGTCTTAGGTTAGTTACACTAGTCTGAGAATGGAGCATGCCTACGTCATGATGGAAAGTAGTGATCTGAAAAAGTGTGTGACCTTGTGAAAGAATGAGGAACTCTACACATAACCATATTTTAAAAAAAAGGGAGCCAGAATTTTTACTCAGCCAATTAAACTTCTGTCCTATGAAAAATTGTCAGATACTGAGGAAAAACATTTTTCATGAGGAAATCATGTCAGAGTGTTCTAACTTTCTCCTAGGACAAGTCAATATGCTCTGTGAGTGGGAGAAAAGTAGATGACTTGGATGATTCAACACTGTTGTTTTACATTCTCACACAGCCCATCTCACAAAATTTATTCTTATTGAAATTAATTGAAGTCTATATGAAAAACTAAGTGCAAGGGCATACTGCATATCAATGATTTGAGACACATCAAGTCCAATTAAAATGAGTCCAGCAGTGAGAATGCTCATCAGAAGAGACTGAAGGTGTGTATGGAATAAAATGAAATAAACTGAAATCAAAGCAAGCAAGGCATGTATTGCAGTGAAGAGGAAGTGACTAACAATTTGAATAGTAAATATGTATCCAAAAATAGTCTCCTTCCAACTTTTTGGAAATAAGGATTCCTTCTGGATCATTTGCTCCCCTGTGACCCCTTGCATCGAAAACATTCATTCCTCCTAAGGAAGATATGACATCTATGACATCTACTTCCCATGAAGGTTCACAGACAGTGGTTGCAACCTAATCTCCTTTCAGGCTGAAAGAGATGATGCGTACAACTTTGTGACCTTCCTGACAACTTTTCATGAATTTCCCAGTCTCCTCTTTTCCCTAACCCTGTACTCCAGGGACACTGAGAAGTTTTAACAGAGATTTTAGGCAGATTGCAGCTTTAAAAAAAGAAGATTCAACTTCTTGTCGTGAATGACGTTAGTATGCCTGTTTATACTACAGAATGCTACTGTCTCTTTCCATTTTTACTTTTTCTTAGTTTCCATGTGAATAAGATTAACTTGGTGGTGCTGTTCTTCATTAAACTGGAAAGCTCACCAATGAATAAGTAAACACTTATCTCAGTAAAGGCTGTAGGTCCATGATTTGTATATTTCTACTACCCTTCCATTTTTAAATTTAATTCCATCTATACAGGATTCTCTGGGGGATAAAAAACAACAGCTTCATGTGAGAGTGACAATTCAAGGAGAGGAGTGGTGGTTTTAAATGAAAGGAGATTTAGATTAGTTGTTAGGAGGAAATTTTCTGCTCAGAAGGTGGTGGGGCACTGGCGAAGACTGCCCAAAGAAGCTGTGGATATTCCATGTCCAGGGATGCTCAAGGCCAGGTTGAATGGGGCCCTGGGCAGCCTGAGCTGGTGGGCAGCAGTCTTGCCTACAGCAGAGAGTTGGAACTGGGTGGTTTTTAAGGTCCTTTCTAACCCAAGCTGTTCTATGATACTGTATTAAAAATCTTCTAATTTCCTAAATTCATTTCTTATCACTAGTAGAAATCTTGGTGGAAACAAGGGCTAACTAACACATTTTTCCATAAGGAACAAAAACCACATTCTCTCAAGGTAAAAGTACACCTATCCCAAATATTTTGGTGAACATCTATACGTTGTTATGAATTATACTAGATTGCTTCTACATAACTGTTTTTCATTGATTTTTGTTTTTTACTAACACAACCATTGTTTTAATTTTGCAGTTAGAAATGGAGAAGAGGTTGTCTAATCACTTCTAAATGCATTCTCATATTCAGTGGTGTTACCCTCATCTATTTTGAGTTGCTCCAATGTAAGTTAACATGATGAGCCAGCTGTGAGCTCCATATCCAGAGCTATATTAAAACTTCATTTTGCTAAATTATATGTGCCTTGAGGCTTGCAATTTATTCTTCAAGTATCTCACATATTCTTAGCTATGAAATAAATGGATTGGATTTCAAACTAAGGCATGAATCCACTACATATGCTTGCCGTAGGAATAGAATCAGAGGACAATAGTTGTTATACTAGAGACTACACTTCTTTTGTTGGAAAAGAAACAAATGCTCTAACTTTATGAGGATCTGAGTATATTTTCCTCCACTTACAGTCAGGGGATGCTTATCTCCTAGCAAAGACAAGTTTTTACAGAGAACACTTTAAAAATTCTCTTTCAGTTCTTCATAGTGGAAGAAGGATGCCTTTCTATTTTCCCTCCTTGTTTTTGAAAATGGCATGTATCTTCATAATAGTTTTGCTAAAAGTCATTTCTTGAGGAGAAATATGGAACACAAAGGTGCTAATTGGTGGCTATTATCAGTCTGCACATTGAACTTTGCTGATATGAAGAGCTTTAATGACTTCAACAGGGCCACTCATGGCAGAAAATTAAATACATGCATAAACTTTTCTAAGCTTGCCATAAATTATGCTTTACTCAACACTTTCTGAAAAGCAAATGTATGCTTGCTTAGAAGTCTTGTGGTGATGTAACACATTTTATAGATGTAATAAACAGTGAAATTTTGGCCATGCTTAGTATTGGATAAGTTGAAACAAATAATTTAATCAACAGAGAGCAAGTAAAATGGAAGGTGAAGTTGTCCAAGCTCTCTATTAACTACAATTCCTGTTATGACCCCCTGCCACCAGATACATTTTTGGAAACTCACTGTTTAAGAGTATAAATTCTTAAAAGGCTTAAGTTTACACATATGTATTTTGATGTGTCTTTCATAGCAAGTATTTTTGTACATAAGTATGCTGCTAGATATCAGAAAAGCTATTAAAAATTCAGTAATATGTTTGCAGGTTCCTGACAGCCTCCTTGCTGAGTAATGGGATTATTCTACATTGATGTTAATTCAAATTATATAAAAAATAGAAACAAAATGTATTGAAATAAATTACAAGCCTTTACGTATTTCAGTGTAATGTTGTGTGTTTCCCAAAGCCACCCCATGACATCGTGACAAATGAAATAGGAAGAAATTTTTAAAATTCTCTTTATTTTCAAAAATAGCAAGAAAACCATATGCCTTTATGGAAATGCACCCTGAAGGCTGATAAACATTTCCATTTAAGTATGATTTACCAGCTGAAATGTGAAGGATTCCTCTCTGTTCCAAGAACACCATCAGCTGATGATCTGAATGCTTCAAAGAGTGCCCAACTGATTTCAGGGGAGTTTGATGCTGTGGTTAACTCATGAGAAGCCTCACTGACTATAATGAAGATAAGTTGTAGTCAAGCAGATACCAGTGCTCAAACTGTGGCTTCTACAGGATGATCTTTTATTGACAGATCAGTTTGAGGCAGAAAGGGTTTTTTTCACATATTCTTTTCTTGTGGTAAATCATTCCCTCATGCTATTTTTCATTCTTTTATGTCCCGTTACTGTCTACAACAGTTTATTTTCTGATAGAGATGAAAAGGACTAGGGATAATTAGTTGAGCACATTTAAATTCTATCAAATGAATTTAAATAACAGCCTCCTCTCCCATAATAACTTTTGTGAATGTAACACAGAACTTAAAATGTAAGTTTAACTATTCCTCATTAAACCACAGTCCAGCAAAAAAAAATTATATATATATATTTATCACATCCATAGAGCCTACCTGGATGCTGAACAATAAGGTATCTGTGAGGGGTTAAAGACCTGTTCTGCAGTAGTTATTGCCGCACATGGCGTGAGGTATGTTGGGTGGAACTCCACTGTCAATCAATGCTGCAGAAGAAAGCAGAACCCAGTACTCCTCTCTCCAGCTTCCTGATTTGCACACATTCCATGGACATTCTAGGACAGTAAGTAAAAATAGGACTCTTGTCTTAGGGATACATTTCTAGGTAAACACAGTCAAGTTTCAGGCCAGAGTTCTTATCGTCCATTCTTGCACGTAGAGGAAAATGTTGGTAACCAATTTTTGGCTTGTTCTTAAAATAGTAGGTAACTAGCAACATATATCCAGTACTGTGTGCACTAATAGTCACATGGACTGACAATTGAATATGAAGATATAAGCTTGCTTAGAAGGGAGAAGATGAATATAATGGCTATTTTTTAAATTACAGAGCTGTTAAAATAGGTGTTCTCTTAAGCTGGCAAAGAAATTATTTTCTCTATTTATTAAGTTTACCTGCATAAATTCATATGATCATTGATTTCAGCAGAGAAGTGTGGGTGTCAAACTGCACTGTTGCATTTGTTGTACATCAAACCTCACAAACCTTGGTGTTGATAACAAAGAAGCTCCATTACAGGAGGGCTAATAAGATTTCTGAGCTGTTAAAGCTGTATGCATAATTTATACAGTACAAATGGAAGCACTGAAGCCTTCAGCTCACTGTGGAAGCCTTGGAGGCTATAACAGATAGTGTGGTTACATTATTTACATTGCAGTTGCAGTTCCATGTGTCAAAAGAAATCAGTGTCTCTTCATGAAATTATGACACTGACATGGGTTCTACATCAGGTATCTCAGCAAAGACTACCTTACCAGTTAGGTTCCAATTTCCTGAACCTGGTTATCCAGATCAGCAGTGGCATTTCTGCATGCATTTGTCTCCCTCTTCACCCATCTCCTGCTGCTCATTGACCTTAACAGTCCTTAGAGAGAAAAGCGTTCTGAATTTCTATGCTAGAAGAAATGATTGATGACCATGAAAACTGACAGTGCTCAGTACTTCAGAGGAGATGCCTAGAAACTTTAAGAACTAAATTATTTAAAAACTATGTAAGAAAAAGACCTGGTGAGAATTGAAATGGGTTTATATTTAAAATCTTTTCTTAGTTAAAGATACTCAAATACCTTCACTTCAGGGATTATCAATCGTATAAACTGCTTTGGTAATACAATGACTAGAGTATAATTCATTACAGTTCACCTCCCTGTAACTTGCAGGGCTTTCACTAAAGAGGGTTTACACAAGGACCAATATTTTCTCATAATGGAAATATGCCAGAACTTGTCCCACTACTTCCTGGGAATGTGCATCCTGTGACAAATGAGCTGCTTACTATGATAATTATCATGGTGTAACACACTGCTCAGTAAGCTAGCCTTCTGTTCTATCGAAGTACGTAACTTAATTTCAGAATATATTGCCTTCCTGAAGTTATTCTCCATAAAGATTATGAAAATCTTCCTGAACAGAGCTGGACACCACAAGTCTCATTCAGTTCTGGGTTGGTAACACATGCACATAACCATCTTACCTTCCATGCTTAAACTCATCTGCAATACCATTCTTCTTTGCTATGTTATTATCATAGGTGTTCCTGCATCCTGAGAAGTAAAGGCTTGCAGAATCACCATAAAATACTCCCTAAGGTCTCTTTTGCCATAATGCTTAAAAAACAGATTTGACAATGGTTTGATTTTTGGATTACTGAAATCACAAACTTCTATGGTAAACAGTGTTTCCTCACGTTTTATGCATTCCCTCATACTTGAACCCTGTTGTCTTGGTACCTGTGGTGCAAGGATGGACATTTTTTATCCATTTGTAAAACATTTGACACAACATGACTATCTCTGATCCTTTGCAAGGGCTTCTGAGCACTACAGAAACCGCGTGCAACTAGAATAACAGGAGCAGTAAATCGTTTTAGGTCTTTCCTTAATATGACCCAAGAAGGCAGTTTATGTCCTAGAAATTTTATCCAGTAGTTGTGAGGAGTCAGTGCCGAGATGTTTCCCCAAATCTGAATTTCAGTATAGGCAGCTGAAATCTTTTAATTGTTCTTAACTACACAACATTCTCAGTAGGCATATCTGCTTTCTTTGGACTCATCCAGATTAAACCAAATCTAGTTTACAAACAAGAAAGATTTCATGATTGCTTGTTCATTAGCACAGAATGAGCTCCTTGTGAATTGTTGACCATGACAATTTGAAGTAACTAAATGCTTTCCCAAAAATGCCTGTTGTGATTTCTGAAACAGTGCTTGCATTGGTATTGATCATACATTAGAACAAATCCTAAGCCCTTAGCTCATTCTGAAAGTCTATAAAACTTGAAATATATATTACTCCCACATCACCTCAAGTTTTTTTTACTTTTTAATGTCAAATAGCTTTAATTTCCTTGTTCTTAGACATCAGTTCACCTTACTGCAACTACAGTACTAAGCAAATTTTGTAAAGCTTAGATAAGACCACAGCATTTCCTTATGTATGCCTCTGTCCTAAAACATTCGCACAGCGCTTACTAGTATTAAATGTACCAGTATTTTTTCCTAGAATTTTAGGCAACTCAGGGCCATTCTTTGAAGTCATTTACGGTTTCAGCTGAAAGTTCACAGATGGAAAAGAAGCAGGAATCCAGTGAGAACTGTATCTGGAAGTTTTATGAGGTTTTGAAGAGAGTTGCTTCCTTTGGACTCCAACCTGAAAGGGTTCTAAGACCCCTTGTGACACACCCCTATAGCCTTCCTGTATAATATTTACTTAAACTTCTAGTCTAGGTTCCTCCTTCTACTTACCTGAGTGCTTCCAGGAGCCTCAGACAACTGTTTTAGATGTCCTGAGTGCCTTCAGCCCCCACTCAGCCATATTCATTATCAAAATGGGCACATGAAAATAATTTGGGTATCTGCAAGCCATTTCTCCCTTGACATTGTTTAATCTGGCTCAATACAACACAGTTATTTGCTCACCCCCTACCTTTCCAGTGGGATGAAGGAGAGTCTAGTGAAAAAAAAAAAGAATAAAGTAGAACTTGTCCATTGAGATAGAAGTATTTACTTAGAGAAGAGGAAAGTGATAATAATTTTGACTATATATATATATAAACATATAAAATGTTTATATATGTATATATATATATATAAAGATATAAAATGACTATATATTTATATATATATAAACAAGTGATGCACAAGCAATTTCTCTGTAATTTATATTCGATAACTGGTGCTCAGCTAGCCCTCCTAGAAGCAAAATACAGTGAGATGAACTCCTACTCCCTTCAAAACTCTTTCCACATGATGTCTTATGGTATCGAATATCTCTTTGGCCAGTTTAAGTCAACTGTCCTAATTCTGCTCCCAGCTTCTTGGGCCCTTCACCAGGAATAGCCTTAGCTCTGTACAACAGTGCTAAACAGAAACTATAACCATTGGTGTGTTATCTATGCTGTTTTTCTTCTTGAACCAAAATATAATATCCTTTCAGACACTCCATCCCATCTGATACTAAGAAACCACCTCTATGTAATTATTAAGATTTGATTCTGTAGACATTCCATTTTAGAAGAAAAAAGCTTTAATCTGATCTCTGCAATTACACTGTCACTTAGTCAGAAGTGGTTGTCAGGATCAAATCAGCTCTGTCATTTCATGACTAATTGGGAAAATAAACTTTCTTTTTTCCACAGTAATGTCTTTGGACATGCAAATATTCCAAAGTGACAGCTGCTGAACTCCTGCACTTACCACCATGTATGAATATGAATGTTCATATTTGCTGAAAAGGAACATAAAGGAAAACATTTTCTTTGGCACAACATTTACTTTTCCAGGGACAATTGCAAGCCAGTTTTACTTTTAACCAAACTAATGAACCAAAACTGCAGTACTGGCATTGTTTTTACATTGAAGAGGGCTTTTCCTGTGAGCAGAGTAAAATCAGGGAAAAAATAACGAAAACTAATGATTGAGTTCAGTAAATAAGTATTCTACTGAAACAACAAAAGAATTTGTGACTGTTAAGTATAAGCCAACATTAAGAAATTTCTGCTGTTAAGCCATTCTGATTTAAAGACTCTCACAAATGAGCAACATGACAAGGTATACCTGGTCTTAAATAAATATTTATGAGCATTTATGTAAGCAAGGTTGTTACTAAATAGATCTTCCAGGTGTATCATCTTAGTACATCTTCTTAATGCACACTGATACATGTGACTTCATAAAAGTTGAATAATTTCAGGTAACTATGAATAAACTGTTGAAGGATTCTGTCTTAGAAGTTTTTCTCTTATTAAAAAGATGTGAACACACAAGCACAGCTAAATTCAGAGTGCAAAGCCTCTCCCAGGTAGCCAAGTGATGTAAAAAACTTATTTTTAACTCCCACAGACAACAGGTGCAATGCCTTTAAAATCTGAAAAGTGCGCATACAGTTGCCTGCCAAAAACTGAAACCTTATGGAGCAAGGTTGGGATTTAAGGTGATTGCTACAAGCGTAGCTGTTTCATTTCAGACCCAACTTATTCTGAGCTAATATTTAACTTTCTACTTTAGATACTACTACGATAAGCAATTACTGGGTTTTGTTTTCAGGATGAGAATGGATGCAAGAGACTTATGATTTTTTGTTCCTCAGTAACACTGTCAAGATTTGCTTGAAACATATTCTTGTTGCATAAGGTTATTTTCTTTGACATGAAACAAAGGATGGTTTCAGAAAGAGCTACAAACTGCCATTCTGTCCCACTCAGGCAGTAATTTGACTCAGGCAAAGCATAAATGTGAACTCATCTTTTTCTTCCTGCTGATATTGTTTCAGCATAATATGCACAGTTGCCTTTTCTATAAATGTGTCTTGCTGTGGGATATACTTTCTCACATGTGGGTGCGCATTTGTGTCAAAATTGAGGAAAAAAAGCATATTTGAATTCAATCTGTAAATTCTTTAAAGTCAGGTAACCTAAAAATTCTGCTTTGAACAACTGCAATGGAAGAGTACCATATTTTCTTGAGCTGAGCATATGGTAGAGTTCAGAAAGCAAAAGGAGAATCATCAAAACAAAACCTATCACGCCCTACCTTGATTCAATATAGTTAACAGAGCTCCCTGTGAAGCTCACTGTGATAGTCCCCAGACAGACAACCGTATGTAGAGGGAACATCATACAGAAAGTTATATAAACCTGGCATGAAATGTTGCTTGGTGTGGGAAGAATTTTTTTTTCAGACATGTTATAACATAATCAGCCACTGGCAAGTGAAGATAAAAAGTTTGAGATGTTGCCTTAGGACTTTTCTGGTGATTATTTTCTTGTAGATATCAAACAGCTTGATAAATATATAGATAAAGACACAAAGACTTGTTCAAGGACTTTTCTGTCAAAATTATCAGTGATAGTAAAGAGAGATTTTCATTATGCATTTTCTATTTCTCCTCTCTTGGAGAAGCCAAGGTTGATCAAAACATGGAAATGAAATACATTGTTTTGATTTGGGAGGGGATATTATTTGTTTATTTTTGCTCTTGTTTACTCAATACAACAATACATCTCAAAGCTTAGCTGACCTGCGGAGTTCTTTTATAACCTTCCTGGCAACTCAGCAGTGACTAATCTAAAACCGAGTTTGAAAGCCACTGCAGGCTCAGAAAGTGTAATTTACATCATATAGTAGACTGTCTGGTTTTAGAAAAGGGGAAAATTAATTCTCAGGATGATCCTGATGACTTTATTATATCAAAAAAATGTCTTAAAAACAAAGGCAGTCCTTGACATTTGTCACAGCATGAGAGTTTCTATTCTTTGCTGTCCTCTCACAGCCTGATCCGAAGTTCTCAAAGTTCACAAACCCTCCTTTACCTTCAGTGCACTCTGACTGAAACTTTAGGTAGAAAATGACTACAAAAATTTCCCTTAAAATATATAGTAACTGAGTATTAAGTATGAGGGCTGCTCCAAAAGTAATGCCTCCTATTTTCTTATTTTGTCACTATGTCAGAGACTGATGTCAGTGGTACAGCACTAGAAGCTGAACATTCCCACCAGTACTGCATTACATTTTGTTGCCCAGTGATAGATGGCAGCAGAGAGGCAATCTGACAGAATGACATCTTTCACTGAAGTGTGCACGAAGTAAAGGGGTGTCACTGAATTACTCCAGGAGGAAAAGATGGTACCCACTGACATTCATCAACACTTGTTGAAAACTGATAGAAGCCAATGTCAGATGTGAGCTCAGCAGTGGGTGGTGAGTTTCAACAGTGGTGACAGCAATATGAAAGACAAACCATGTTCCATTCAGCCATGCCTTTTTTTTTTTTTTTTTTTTTTTTTTTTTAAAGTGTGGCATGCCAGCTTTTGTTATTTGCTGATGAAAATGAACAGCTGATGATGGTGATTGTGTTGAAAAAAACAGATTTCTTGCTGAGAATCTACTCCATCAAATAGTGTCCCAGTGCCCTTTGCTGTTGTTTCCACAGAGGCATTACTTTTAGAGCAACATATGAATATGACATATATATTGGCACATCCTGTGTCCTAAAAATAGTAGTATGTCACGTATCCTTTTCTGCTCCAGAGTGCTAGTGCTTTTTGCTCTTGGAGTTATTGTCTTTTTTTTTTTTCTTTTTTTCTTCTTTTTGCAGGTTGCTTATTTAATATTTTGCCGGGCAAGGTACCTACAACCTAGCTTTTAGGGGCACCAGGCTCCCTGAGCTGAAGGCAAAGAAATATCTTTAGTCTTAAATCCAACAGCACTGAAGTACTTCAGCACCCAGATGGAAGAACTTTTAGTTGTAAGTTTGGTGGTTGGATTGTTTAACAAATAGAGAAGGAGAGGTATCTGTAAGTCATAACTTCAAAAGCTATACAGACAAAGGTTCAGCATTACTGAAGCATCCTGGAAGAGCTGTAGTTTTTATGTAATTGAGATTTTCTAAAGTAAAGACAATCTAATTTTGTTTTTTAGAATAGAAGGGGGGAGAGAGAGAAAAAAAATAGAAGCAGCAACCCAACAAATGCTGAATTAAAATGTTTAAAACCCTGAAAGTATTCTCGAACACAAATAAGACAAGGGTGTCTGAATTATCCTATAGCTATTCCAAGAGGGATGCTTGTCTTTCCCTTTCAGCTGTTGCTGTTTTGACTAGTTGTATGGACAACCAGATACATCATCTGAGCCAAAAGTAGTTCAAACATACAGTAAAAATTTAGTGCTAACATAATACAACACCATTCTATTAAGCTATCCTCTTTCCAAAACAGTTCCTCTTACAGGTTATTATGAGGACAAAAAAAGGTTTTCATTTCTCCTTGTGCATTTCTACAGCTGATGTTGTAGCAGTTTAACAGACAGGGCCTTCTGCTTTGAAGTAATACAACCAAGTGGGAAGAGAGAGTTCTTTTGCCTAAACATCAGTGGTGACTACACATATTAACATAATCCTAATTTATAAACCAACAAGGTGGGTGAAATCTGTACTCTACAAGATTAACTTTGGTATGAAGCTTCTGTATACAGCAGGCAAGAAAGATGTATGGAGATGCTAGATGCTTTTTTATTTTTTTTTTATTTTTTTATTTTTTGAGAAAGATTGCTTTGGAAATGTTACCTCTTGAACTTGTGTAGCTGAGCCTGCCCGCTGCCTTTCTCATAACCTCTGGCTAGGTATTTACTAAGTGTGTGTGCTACAGATGAATTTGTTCTAATAAAATGAAATGCCCTACTGCTCTGCCACAAATACCACCTCTTAGTCCATGCTTACAGGTCTGAAACCTCAGAAGAATGTCAAGGCCTCTGAAACTGAATATCAGCAGTAAACTTACTTCTATCTGATCTGATATGGTCCCTCACACACACTGCGGGATGCTTACAAATCATCCAGACTTTCCCTAATCTACGTATCCACTGCTGACACTTCTGCTTTCTGCATGCTCATACTGATTACCATGCACGTATGCAGGAATTTGCTTTACTTCTGTTTTTTACTTTTCCTGCTTTCCTTCATTTTGTATAAGGAAGAATTTGCTACTGATGCTGAGATGAAAGCTTCTGACTGAAGCTTTGTACATTCTCTGAAGATTGCCGGTCCCTTCTTATTGTTACATTTTCCAACATGTATAATGGCTTTTGATGGAGACAAAATTGCGGCGACCTCAAGTTATTTATTTTTTGTAGAAACGCTCATCACTTACATGCCTTAATTTCAGAAGTAACCCAAGTAATACGGCCAAGGCCTCTTTGAAATGAAAAAAGTTCTTTCAATAATATTTGGGAGAATTATTGTCATAACAGCAGACGCCAATATGCACTAAAATTCAGGTATGTCTGATAAAACGATTTTTAGAATGCAGACAAATAATTTAAGCAATACCTCATGATAGTAGTAGCTTTATGTAAAGTTATCTCACACTTGCAGCTTGTCAGTAATAAACCAATCTCTATAAATGCTCCCCTCTGATCTCTGCAAGATAATTGCTACTTCTATCTTAAAGAGCAGGTTCTATACTGGTATTATTATTTCTCATTGCTTTCTTCAAATTATATTTTTTATATTCCTGATGTTTGAAGCATTTTACTACAGTGCACACATCTAATGTAAACCACATTCTGAGATGCTACCGTTGAACTCTCAGATTTGTTTTCCTACTGAGAAATTTGTTTCAGAGGTGCAGTGGGATTTCACACCATTTCCTGGATAAAGCATCCACATGTTCAAAGCCATCATTACAATTGGCACTAATTGGGAGCCTTTGCAGAAGTCTGAGCAGAGGCTGAGGTTTTAATAAGCAAAGAGCATGAAACACCCACTCAACACCTAGTGCTGGGCTTCTCCACAGCAGTGTGAGACACATTGTCATGGCAATCGAGAAAGTTTGCACGGCAGTGCTCTCAATAATTAGAAGAGTTGATTCCCTGGAATTTCTATTCTGGAACCCTGCACCAACTCAATATTTTTCTTATTTCTGTTTCAAAAAACTAAGAAACAAAAGCCACTTTCCTTTGTCAAAATAACTACAATACAAAATCCAACAGCCGAAGTGCATTGGATACTGCTAATTAAATAATTGATATCACAACTCAGTATTAATTAGTGAGATCCAACATCTGTTGACTAACAGGCCTAATCAAATCTCTTACCAGTTCCTGCTGTATCACTCTTGTGTCCTGCAAATTGCTCAGTGTTTCCCTGCTTTCTTTTCAATGACTTCTGAGTAAGAAAAGCCTTTAAGTGTCAAAGTTCAATGGATGTTTCAGGAGTGCAGTACGCCTCACAAGGATGCTCTGTACTAATTACTCTGCAGTATCCAGCCACAGCAAGCTCTACAGTATTTAGCATGCGAGCAAATTTACCAAGGACCCTATTAGACCTGAAACCTCTAATCCCTCCCCAGCACTAACTGTTGTGTCTCCCTGCATGAAAGGGGAATGTAATTGTCCTTGTGGAGAGATCAGCCCAGGGACAAGATGGAGCATGGCATTTCTGGTACTGTCTGGATAGAATCAGAGTACAAGGGCAAGAAACTGCAGCCAGCTGTCCTTCACCATGCTATGGGAGGTCTGACTGGGGACAGAAGGGAGTATTTAAAGCATATTTTACAAGAAATATGGAGAGTAACTGACTGGCTGAAGGATTTTGTTGGCTGTATAAATGAGCTTTTTTAAGCAGCAATTCAAATGCAGGCTTTTTAAAGACACGTCTAACTATTCTTGGTTTGTTTGTGCATGTATGTGGCTAATAGCTCTTGGCAGACAGGAAAGGAAGCAGAAGAGCCATGTAAGATAAATCCTGGAGTTCTCAGCCAACACACAACCCGCTATTGTCATCTAAGGGTTGTGGCACCATCACCTTCTGGATGAGAGATGGGTTTGGCTCCCTCCACAACCAGCCTTGCCAAGCCCCTGTTTTTCCCTACACTCCATTTGCACCCCATTTGGGCATAGAGACAGCCTGACTTGCAGATGTTGAATACCTTTGACACAGCTCCTGCTTCTATACATAAGTAAATAAAGCTTCTGGGAACAGCACGAGGAAGATGGCTGTTACTGAATTAGTAACAACAAAATAAATCACAGTAATATAAGCAGAGTTTTGTCTGGGCTTTTTTTAAAGGTAGTAATAAATCAGGCATTTTTATTACAGTGGTTGTGTCATTCTACTCCCTCTAACCACTGTTTCCATTCTTTTGTGGGTGTGTCTGTATACTTCAATGAATACATTAGAGTAAAATGCACAATAGAACCTTCCTCCCCTTAACAATATGAAGAACATTTTATGGAATAACATCTGATCATGTTTCTCCCTGCACTGGCATTCATACCTCCCACGTGAGCTGTCTAAGTGGCTGTTGGAGATTTCATTATCACCAGGTACATTAAATCCAATTTTCAGTTGTACACTGAGCTTGGGTTGAGCTGTGCTGATTCATCAGCATTGCACATCAGCCAATATTTGCCTTACCTAGGTTAGCCCATGAAGGAAAGTTGGTGAGGAAGGCATTGGCTCACGTTTGCTTGGAAGGCCTTTCCTTATTCTTGCCTTTCCCATTTAAGCAATTTCTCTTCGGAGTTTTGCTTCTTTTCTTTGATCCCATATACTGGTGTTGGACATTAACTCAGAGACAAGAAAGCACTAACATTTTGCATTAAATCCAATCAGTTATGCTGAGTTTATGGCAAGGATCATGAAGACAGACAATAAAGCTGGAGTTGTTTAGAGGAAGCAATTTTTATTTTTGCTCACAACTTCTACTTTCTCTTATTTATCTGTAGTAACCAAGGCAGATAGTAAGTATCTTAACTCCATTTCAACTTTAATAACAGTAATCATACATAAAAAGTCTGTATTTATTCTAGTGAGATATAGCAATCAATCCAACAAGATGTAAAAATCAATATTATAAAGCAAGATAGCATTCCAAATAAATTTAATTGCAAAAGTGATTTCTAGTGATTTAATGTAACGTTATTAACTCTTGGACCCTGTGCATACATAAATTAACATAATCTCAGCAAAGTATCAGTCACAGAGCTTTTTCTCTCTCCAAACAGAACCTTGGCTGTATCTTATAACCCTTCATCATGCACAACAGGTGGAGAAAAAAAGCCAAGCTTCCTTAAATCATCCACACTTGTGACAAATCAGTTAAAGAAGCAAAAAAGCTGCATCTTGCATCAGGTAGAATGCCTAGTTGCATGGAGCACGACTCCACTGAGCTCAGCCTAACGTCCCCAACGCCTCACTTGCCAGCTGCCTGGGAAGTGCATGTTCCACAAGTGGCTCTGACACTGCCCCAAACATATATTTTTATATCATTCTAAAAATCTACAGAACTATGCATGTGCCCTATAACCATTTTTATCTTGACTTTATTCTATTTATATATATTTAGCTTTAATCTATTTACTGTCAAGCTCTGCAGCAAATGTACTTAGCAGTTGTCTCAGTAATGTTTCTTCTGACCCACTTCAGCAAAGTGAGCATTTCAGCCTCTTTTATTCTGGGGCATTCACCAGCACAGCCCAGTCCCATTGGGACTTGCTATGCTGTCTGATCTCCTGATAGCTTGGGAGTGCTGGACTTCATCAGAAAATGACTTCTTGCCTTTCTCCCTAAACTCCACTGTTTCTTCATCTGCAAAAATCTGTCCCAGATTTTCAGCAATCTGGAAAAACTAGACTAAACAGGAAAGATGTAAATCAATTGCCACCATGCAAACTATTAGGAGACACGGTCTAAGTGCAGTTGTTTACATATATATTTGGTACGAGCTAATAAATTCAAGGAACAACTAAGTACTGAATAGTTATGGTCTTCCAAACAGTGGTACATGAAGTTTATTCATGAAAATATGGCACATATAGTTGAATTAAACCCATAGAATAACACTTCAAGTTGTTGGTCCTTCCAGGGAAAACCAGATTCCCTGGTGTTGTTGATAAAAGTGATAGCATCAGTTTGTATTCCTGACCCTACAGAAATGATAGAGGATGCACACACTGCTGAGCTGCAGTAAAGACAAAGCATGTATGGTGGCCAGCAGCCCCTTCAAAACTACATTACCTGCATTTAGGCTTCCCAGAACACCTAGACCTGAGAGGCTTGGGATCTTTTGGGTTGAGCTGTTAAAACCAAGCAAAACCTGATCTCTCATTATTACCAAGACAGTTGGTTGTTTAAAGATATCTCGTACTTTTAATGCCTATTAAGGTTGTGAACACTTGGTAACTTATGTCTTCTCCCAGTCCTCTTTTCTTGTGTTTCTCAGGCAGCAATGCTGCAGTATAAATATTAATGAATATGAAGAAACTACCTTGTAAAAAAAACAAACAAAAAACAACAAAAAAAACCCCACAACTAATTTAGTGAGACTGCACCTGTAAAATTGAGCATGCTGTCAGCCTTGACAATGTATGTAATGATGGGCTGAAATCAGAATTGAAAAGTACATCCTAGGATGAACATTCAGCATAAGGGCACGTTGCTCTGCAGTTCTTCCTCTAAGAATACTTTTCAGATTTTCTCAGAATAAAGATACTGTTTTTCCTGTCTTTTGAAGGTAAGCAATAAAGAAAGGGTTTAAGGACTTCAGATTGACTTTGCACTATCCTTAGGATTATATCAGATAACTATTTAGATGATTATTGGAGGGGAAACTTAAATTGGTGCAATGCTATGGAAAGTACAGCAATAATAGAAGAGTGGCACAATCCTAGGCTACAGCAAATAAGAACAAGCTCAAACACAGCAGCTGCTGATACAAAAACAAAGGAAGGAAAAACTGTTTACCTTTACAAGACCTCAGAAACACAGGGATCTCCAGCAAAACATCCTCACCTCCACTGCCAGTCCTTAAATGAGGTCTGGGAAGGGGTGGAGCCTGAATCCACCCCTACCAGCCACTCAGGTGCATTGCATACAGGTGAGCTCCCTTGGGTTAGCCCTGCCATCCCCCCACATTCTCAATCACTGTTTCAGGTTGTGACCTAGCATTATCTGCTACCATTGGATATAAGAAAAACCTTTTTTTTATGATGAGAGTAGTGAAGCACTCATCCCTGGAGACGGTTAGTGTCAGGCTGGACAGAGTTCTGAGCACCCTGATCTGGCTGTAGGCATCCCTATTCACTGCAGGGGAGTTGGACTAGATGCACTTTAAGGGTCCCTTCCAAGTCAAATGATTCTGTGGTGATGATTCTGTGATTTATTGTTTGAAAGGAAAGGAGAAACCTCCCAAGTAAATTAGACGTTATTCCATCCTGGAGAATATTATGCCTGAAGACAGCTGGAAAATATGCAGCTATTGAGAGTGCTGTAGGCTTGGTGCTTTAGTCTGCTTGGTAGCAAAACACGTGCTTACATTCACAGACATGTTTGACTGTGGAAATTGCAGGGTGGTTGGGAGGGATGGAGGCATTGATGTTTGTTGTTGTTTTGTTTGTTTATTTGTTTTTTGTAGTTCTCTACTGAGAACCAAATATGAGAAATAAACACTAACCAGTAAATCAAATGTTGAAAAAATAAATAAATACAGAACAGATGGGCAAATGATGTGTCCAGCTGGCTCATGACACTCATTTTTTCTCATTTGAGCAACAGCCGCATGCAAAGTAGATTGGATATTGTGCTGAAACCATATTTTCCAGAGTGATGCTGCTTCCACTTTTTACCACTTTCTAAATTGGATGAAATTTTTCTCTAATAAGAATTTATGTAGTCAGTCAAATAGTAAGGGACTGCCTCTCATTACACTTCTTTATGGAGAAGGTAAGTGTGAAGATTCATTGCACACCATTGTCATCATCATCATCATCGTCATCATCATCATTTGTGTGATGCGAAACTCTGTGCCTCAGAATACAAGCCTACTGACAGTACAAGCACTCTGCAAAGCTCTTAAGTACACCCTCAACTTTCAGCAGACATCACATGGACCTTCTCTGGACATATCAAGAAGTGAACAAGCTAACTAAACTGTTGTGGAGATATATTTTTGAGAATTAATCTCATTCTCTATCCCCCACAACTGCTGGGAGAAAATATATTCTGAGGGCTAAAAAGTCCAGAGGGCAATACCTTCCCCAGGACTCCTGGCATTGACTTAACCTTGAACTAAATTGAATATTTCAAGTTCTGAAGTATAAATATTGTGAATCTCAATGCTTATACTGTATCTATGGAAGAATTCACAGCAGGAAGGCAAAGAACTAGTTTTTAAAAGATCAGCTATTTCTAGCTTGTTTTACTGTACATCATATATTCTTTTAGCCAATTTTTAAGAATTATGAAGGTATTGAAAACTAGATTCTCATTCCAAATATGGCTTCTTAAATGTAGTGTGACTGAGAATAACATTTGGCCTTGTAGTCTCAGGAATGAGTGGGATGGTCTTAATAAGCATGTAGTTTCATCTATTGACCCTAAGTACAATTGTAAGAAACAGTTTGTTCTGCTGAAATCTCTTTCCATATGTAGAAGAAACTAAAACAAACATTCCAACTGCTCTCATGACATTTGCAAATGTCAACCTGTATTTTTTTCTCAATGAAGATACAACATGATATACCCACAGAGCTCCTTTCCAACCTGAATTATTCTATGATATCACGATCTGTATGTTAGCAAAGATCCTGGGGAATCACATCTGAAAAAAATGTAAGATCAACAGTAAGAGAACACAACTACAGTGCAAGTATTGCCCACTGCAGTGCCTTTCCCAGTTTACATTCAGTTCCTTCTGTTGTCTCCTTAATTTAAAATGTGATTTGCTTTTGACTTGATTGGCAACTAAAAAGTATGATATTCCTTTAAAGTATTTGTTTTACTTTCATGCTAAACACACAAGGGACAGGTATGATGACTGATAAACAATTACATAGAAATTGGAGACAGATTCAGTGCCCATGACCTCTGAGTAGTTCCAACAAAGTCACTGGAAATAGAGACATAAACAGACAACAAGAGGTGCAAAATGCAAAACTTTCATCTTTCCTTTAAACATCCTGTATGTTTTAGTGGCATTTTGAGTATAAAAGTAGGTGTAAACAATACTCTAACCTAATCCTCTGAAGAGAGTATATGCAAGCAAAAAAGGAAATAAAAGGAAAAGATGATGATGTGCAAATGCACAAAGTCAAAATGAGTAATCACTGCTCTTCTCTTTATAAAAACAGTGCTTTCCAGACTTATGATTGCACATAGAAAGTGATTTCATGCCTATGGGGTTCCGTCCGCTCCCTGGTATGCACTTGTTAATAAATTAACAACTTCAGTTTTGAAATTTTTCTTGCACTCTGAAGGAAACTGTGTTCCCTTTTCTTCACGGAGTGAATGTTTTATATCAAACTCAGAAAATAGTCATTTAAAATAAAAAATTGAAGAAGTATCGGTTATTTTGCAAAATGGGTTCAAAAAGACAGCTAGGTATTATTTAAAAAAAAAACAAAAAAACCAACACAAAACAAACAAACAACAGCAACAAGAATTTGCTGTCATTTGCTATTTGAAAAAGATATATAAAACTACTTTTCCATTATGTTTATGGACAAAATGGTGGACTTCCATACTTCTAAGCACACAGCAGTAAATGCTGCTGCATAGAGTGAAACTTATTTTCCTGATTGAAGCATCAACTTTTATCCTCCTGTTTTGCTTTGAAACATTTGCAGCTCTTTGTTTCACATTTTCTCAGACTGTTTCAACTAAATTTTCCAAAACAACTGCTGCTTGAATATCAGGGAACAGCTTTCTTGCATTGACACAAGCTTCTCTCTTCTTATAGTTTAATCACAAGAAGATATTGGCAAGACAAGCCAAATGATAGTCTGTGCATTTGCTAGAGAAATACATTTTCTCTTAGTAAACTCTGCTCTTCCTATGGTGATACTATGTGCAGAGTCAGCTATCGCAGCGGGAAAGACCATGCACATCCAGGCTTACTAAAAATAGCAAGACAACATAGATGATTCTATCAGAGGTTTGGATTAGGTGGTCTCTCTCATATTTCCCAGATTTCCATTCATTTTGATGGAAGAAATGTATGAAACCGAAATGTCCTTGGCTCTGAACACCTCTGCTCAGCAACAACTGAAACATCAGTGTGTTATCAACGTTGTTTTTCTCATAAAGCCAAAACACAGCATCATACTAAACACTGGAGAAAATTAACTCTCTTCCAGATGAAACCATGACATCTCCCAAGTGTTCATTCATCTACCATTCAGCCCAGTCTTTTCACAGTTTAGTTGAAGGCATGAAAATATTTTCAGTCATTTTATTTAGCTACAGAAATATCTCATGTAGCTCCAAGTTTGTTTCAGGCATAGTAACTGCTGTTGTGTTTACCAGAAAGAGGCTATACGTGGAGGTGGTAGAAAGCTGACAAAGTGATGGACTTCTGTACTGCTAGACCATGCAGACACTGTGGGATTGATAACGTGAGCATTTCAGAAGTTGGGTTAGATTTGATGTATTTTGAATTTGCATGTTTTATAACTTTTTCAGATACTTCCTCAACAGCTGTCATCACCTAATCTGGAGAATATTCTGCTGTTTTAAGCAACTGCATGTTGTCAGGTGTAGATTTTTGTGTGATCTAATGTCAGTCATTATTACTCCCCTTCTCTGGAATCAAAATCCTGCAAAACATAAATACTGAACCATGGAGATGAAGTGAATACAAATCTGGATAAATCTCTTAGTCCACTATCTAGTTTTCTTTTTGCTAATATAGGTTTTGATGTTCTTATTTCAGGCATTTAATTCCGCTTCATACATAATGTTTTCAGGCCTATGTCCTGATTAGCTCAAACACTTAGCCTTTCCTACAGAATGAAAATCCTGGGAGCAATCATGAAGGTGGAATGGAGGCAAAGATAACTGGTAATAAAACCCAATGTATTGAAGGTGTCTCAAATGATCAAGGATTTGAAAGCAGAAGTTTATAGTTTCCTTATGACAATAGTCCAAAAACTGCCATCCTGAAACATGAGTCACATGAAAGAGTGGAAACAGAAACTCTTTAAGTAACCTCAAAAAAAAAAAAAAAAAAAAAAAAAGAATACTTAGGAACATAGAGTCTGCAGGGAGGAGGTAAAGGACTGATTAGAGGGACAGCAGGCCAAAGGCCAGGAGAATAAGAGCACTGAATGGGAATGACATGATCTAAGGCAGAAGCACAGTTTTGGTTTTAAGTCAGGAAGCCCATCAAGCTAATAGCCTATCAGAATTGTGAAGAAATATTTTCAGTTGCATATACTTTTGCTTAGTTTGTTAGAAGAAGATATTACAGCATTTTAACCCAAGAACAATTCTTTGAAAGTCTCCTGATGTATAAAATGTCTAACTTTAAGGTAGCACTTAAATAATTATTAAAAGAATATATGATGTGATTGTCTGAGACCGCAGACAGAGCAGAAGACTAGACTTGATGAATGAGGACATTCTATTCCAGCTTCATACTCCCACAGGAAATCTACTCTGAAACAAATCTAATGTTTTGAAATTACATAGTTCAGGTTACAAGGTTGAAATCCTCCCTGTAAAAGTAGTGATTAGGAAAGGTAAAAGGAGTAGCAAAGTCAGCTCTGCAGAACAATACTGTGTGCATCTTCGAGGTGAACAGCTGTCACGGTTTTATGATTTTTGGTTATTGGTATTGCACATCATAATATCATGTAGTGCTCTGGGAGTTAAAGAGTTAATTCTCCAGTTCTGCACACCTGTCCGGAAGAGAAGAACTACATTCCCAAGAGGGCTTTGTGGTCAGAGAGAAGATGGCAAGGTCACCTAATGTCCCTTTTTCCTTCAGCTCTCCCTGCTGCTCGTCCAACAGCATGCATCACTTCAGCACCTTTCAGATACTCTCTCATTATGTTTGATTTATTAGCTTCAGTTCTAATTATCCTGTATTATAGTGTGCTATCTTGCATTCCGATACCATATTTAGTAAATTGGTTTATTTCTCCTCTGATTTTTGCAGCTCTTTTAAATTATCTTGGGGTCCCCTTGTGTTCTCTTTTCCGGAGGTGCAGATTTGTGAATCCCTCTGCCCCGCTAGTCACAGAAACAAACCGAAACAGCCCATAAACCACTGGCAATAGCCAGCCTGCCATTACCTCTGAGCTTTACTGGTCTCTGGAAAAACTGTATGAGTGGACTAACCGCCAACATGTCCTCATAACTGGAAATCACGGCAAATGTTTATCCTACTCATAAAGTAATATACACAGAATCAATGTCAAAATGCAGAGATTTCTGGCAAATCTGTAATATGTGGATGACAAAAAATATTCCTCTGTTTTTCCCTTATTCATTTCACATAAACCAAGAAGGGAAGATTAATGAATTATGCTGCTGAAAGAATAATAACTAGAGAAGCAACAAAGATCTGGTTGCTGATATTTGTGATACAGATTAAAAGAAAATCTGAATGGTTTGATTTACTTCTTTCTCCTAAAGGAAACAGTTCAGGCAGACCTGGCAAACCAGAGGGACTGCACTTTAAAAAGGGCTTTTGCACAGGTTAATAGAAAAACAAAATAAAGTGTAAAATCATGTCAGCTTGGAAACATAGATTTGAAAAAGAGAAACCAGACAAGTCAGAGAACAAGTATAATGAATATCTGAATATAAAGCAAAATAACATATCCTATTTTTTTTTCCTACAGATTTAGTTTCCAAGTTTACAGATTTTTAACCAAATACAGATTTTAAGAGAAAAATTAGAAAGAAAATACCCATAAAGTAAATATATCAAAATTCAGCTGGCTATCTTATTGGCTTAGGTTTCAGCTGGTGTATCTGTGGGTCTAGAGTGTATCATCCAAAAACGTTATTACGCAAATCTTTTAGACTATCACAACTGGCATTTCCACGTCCTCCTTTCATCCCGCTTAAATCTATGCAAAGGGAGCATAAAAAAACCACACAAGTCTGAGTATAACTAAGAGTTGTGATATCACATCATACAAGCTGCAGTTTTAAGAACATGAAGAGGATTTCAGATATAAAGAGAAAAAAAATCCTGACGCTATCATAAATGTCATATGAGATTGAGCAACAAATTCTGTCATTAATCACGTCAGAAATACTGAGGAAGTGGAATGGATAGACAAGATGGGTTTAAGCACAAACTTGTAGTTACAGGTAATATCTTCTGTATTTATCTTAAAGAAACTGTCAGAATCATAGTACAATCCTGCCCTTAAAAAAATGGCAGCTCTAGTACACTTCAGATAATATTTTCAGGTGTGTATCAACCTTTCATGACATCTTTCAAATTTTGCTGAGGGTCAACAAATCGGAAATGTAATTTAACAATTATAGCCTAAAATAATTCTCCATGGCATTTAGAAAACCGTACATCCTCTTCTGTTCATTGAGAATGTTCATCCAGGGGCTTACATTTTCCAACAGCTGGAGAAAAGGAAAAAAAGGCAAGTATTTTGGTGTGGCAATTCCTAATGAGTAAGAAGTATTTTTTAGTAGTGAGTGAAAAGTAGTTTCTTCTTCTGACTTTTTGAACAGCTGTTGAGAGGAAAGAGAAGGAAGAAAGCTCCTTGAAAGAAACCATCAGCTCACTAAACATCAGTTTGGGAGCAAAATTTATGCTGTTAAAACCATGCTAGAAAAAACAGTATATGTAATCTGCTTCTGCCCAGTGTGTCAGAGGGATAAATGGCCAGTGATAAGGGATGTACCAACAGGAGAACTGCTGTGGAGAGGGGCAGCAGAAACATGCTTTGCAGTCTGAGGGCAGGCATGGGTGTTCTCCTGCTCATTGAACACAGAAGTGTTGCCCTGTCTGTTGCACTCATCTGTTTAAAAGATACGGTATCTATAGAAGATTCACTGCACAAGAACAAATCACAAAACCCTCCTCACTTTGTAACCAAAAAACTTGATAAAATGGTAGAAAAATAGTAGGGCAAATAAAAAAGCAAGATGATTATCTGTGTTCATCAACACAGAATTACATAAGAATGATCAGTGATTCCATAAGATGTTTTTATTCAAACATAAATTAGAAATGGAGAAGTATTAATATTCTATTATTCTAGACTAAATGGTTCTGGAAGTAGCTTAGATTATGTGGTACAGAGAATTGAAGTAGCTATGAGGTAGCTATTGAAACAACGACTGAAAAATATTTCTGATATTCTTACCCATTTAGTCAACAATTTCAGCTGAAGTAGAAAAACATTCCATGTGTCCTTAAAAGCTCATATTAAAAATTTTCTTTGCAACAGAAATATACAGGAAAATAGCACAGAACAAGGTAGGAGGAAAGACAACTTACTTCTAAAGAAAATTACTGTGTTTCTTGTAGAAAACCTTTTCAACTCCAAAGTAAATATTCTCCTTTAAATGACAGTGCAACGTATTGATCTACAGAGAATTGAAAATGCTACAGTAATAACAAAGTACAATTTAGCACAATAGGAACAGACGGGAAATTGCAGATCTTCACAAATTGGCTAAGGGGTTCCACTGCAGTAATGAATTACAAGGAATAAATCTGAGAAGTAGTAGAGAAACAGAAGAATCAAAAGCTTCCTAACACTGTAAAACTTCCATTTCCCAGAAGATTTAGTTTTCTATCAGCTATTGTTGTATCATGACTCAAGATAATTAATTTATAGAACTTATAAATCCTTCCTTTAATCCTTACAATGCTTTTCAGCTTTTGAGATTTTTTCTCCCACCCCAAGCTCTGTTCAATACAATACTGATTTTTTTAAATTCACTATGCAAATTATACTTTCATATTTACCTCATGAGCATTGAAGAAAGTCCCCATCAATGAGGGCAGTTTGCTGCGTGAGAAACGTGGGATGAAATCTCTTCCATACTTCAAAAAGTGGTATTCAAATGCCATATGAAGTGGAGTGTAAATTGTGATTGATGTATCTTTCTTTAAACCTTAAACAGTTCCTTTTTTAAAAAAAATTACTGGCTTCTAGGCTTTGCTTCCCATCCTGATGCCAACCTTTTCCCTTAATTACCTACTGCAAAGGTGGGGTTGTGTTTCACCAGATATTTGAACATGCTGCTGCAAAAGTGGGGCTGTATGAATACTTTGAATACTGTGAATACTGTCTTTTTTTTTTTTTTTTTTTTTAAAGGAAATGTCTTTTGGTTATATCATCTAAAAGTCAGATGTGAGCCAGAGTTCTATTCTTCTCTCCCCAAACACAATCTGCTTTTAAGCTACAAATCAATCCACCATGCCTCAGATGTCTGCCTCCAGCTGACTTCTCCCTTTAAACATAAACAGTGCAGATTCCCAAGGCCTGTTACTCTGACAACCCTATAATGTCATCCTTTTGGCTGTCCAAGCTCTGTAAATCTTCATTCCATCACAGTTTGAAACAGACCAGTCTATTTTCACTGCTCAAGATATGAGAAGCTATAAAAACAGTCTCGGTGGTAAACTAATCAGATTTTAAAATTGTTTCAGTATGATTTAAACACACATCAATGTCATAGACAAGTTGCAGCTCTTAACATCTGATTTCATTTGCAATATAATTACCCAGTTCTGTTTCATATCAGCAATTTGGGAGGAAAGCCTCATTAATTTCAGTGATGATACAGGCTGAAAAACTGATGGTCCAGTACAAGCACAGGTAAGCACGTGCGTATGTATGCAACACATTAGGCATTTGACAAATGGGCTTTTAGCAATTTTAAGTAGCTTGCAATATGATGAGCAAGCACTTCCAAAGTGCGGTGCTGAGAATCACCAAATTCAGATGCATAGAAAAGCTAGCAGGAAAGGATGTGCTTAATGAAGCCAAGCAGTTACCATTCCTAACTTGATAGCATTCATTTTTGGCTGTGGTTCCAAAATTTCTAGCACACGGTAGTGAGATAATCATTGTTATTAGGAACAGTAGCCTACAAAAACGTCATTACTTATCATGGTAATTAGCTATTATGGACCATACAGCCAATGCCTTCTTTATTTAGAGGGGAAGGAGAGGAATTAGTAATGTGGTGTGTTTGAAGCACAGTGGTTTTCAGTTTTAAAAACAATGTAAAGAGTACACAATTTATTTTTAAAAGGGGCTAAACACATGTCTTGCAAGTAGCAAACATGATGTGCTGTTTCCATAGAAACAGAGGTTGGTATTATTAAAAGAAGTAAGCCATTCTGTAGCTGGTTCTCCTGAAGGACCCTCATTTGCAGCCAGCAGCGGGTAAACTGTGTAAGTGAGCTTTACCACCTGTTGTTAAAGATCATTAGATATGCCTGCTTAAAGCTTTATTAACTCTCTGCTAATTCTTGAGAAAACTGTGAGGAAAACATCACCCCATACCTGTAGGCTTGTTTGGAGCATTTTTAATGTTAAAAATTAAAATCAAAGCCTCCTTTGAGTGAGCTGATCTTGAAGAGTGCTATATGCCGCTGTCCTGGAAGGAGAACAAAGAAATGAATTTGGATGAATATCACAGTCAAAAATATTTTCCTGCTGCAAAAGTCTTGAAAGGCTATGACTGAATAAAGAGAGGAAGAGGAAATATCTGAAGTTAGAGGAATGGAGGGGTAGCAAAAGTACAAGGCACTGGTTTAGAAAGTTATTGAAGCTTTGAAGTTATAGGTGTCTATCTTCTTCTTTTAGAAGAAGAAAAGAATTACCTCTTTCCAATGGTACTTACTGATTTGTTATATGCACCAATGCTGTAAACACATTATTGATCACGCCTGATCCATGAACAAGTGGCCTCTATCTCCATGCTCTGACCACAGTATGCTGGGTGCTGAAAAGCCAACTAAGCTTGTCATGACACCATGCCATGCTAGAAAGAAGGCTGGTTTAGTAAGAGGAGGCTGCAGCTGTACGTATTTCACTATCAGTTTTTTGTCAGTTTTGATGCATAGCATGTCTTCTACAAATCCAAAATGGAGCTGTCCCTGTTTTGCCATGGATACTTATGCCAAACACAGGAACTCTGTGACCATAATCTTATGGCTACTGTTTCAGGATCTGCGGAGATCCTGAATTTATATCTATAATACAGATATAAATGGTTTGGAGGGCTTTTTGATGTTGCTTCTGGAAGCTGTGTTCCAGTGTGTTTCAAGCTGCTTTGAAGTATCTGCTACAGATAGCAGATTATCACTGTTTTTCTGTTTGCTGTCACAGCTTGAAAATAAAATTCATGGAAAGATGAGCTAATTATACGTTTCCAAGCTTCTTCTTTCCAAAGGCAAACAAAAGGTCAGTGTGAATGCAAGAGGAGCACAGAAAATTATTTGTCCTTTCTACTTTTGCTCTAAAAGAGCTTCTATTTTCCATCAGTTTCCTAGTTCAGTTAGACAGCACGGTTCCTGACATTGCCTGGTAGAGAAGGAGCTGTCTCTTAAGTCCACTTACATCAGTAAGATTATCTAAAAAGGAAACAACATCATCCTCTTCAGAGTCTTAATTATAGTTATCAAAGGCCAAAGCCTGGGTTTGTTAATATAAAATAGTAAAGCTTACAAGGAAAACAACTTGAGATGATAATGTAACTGTAGAAAGATGTTAAGACCTACACTTGCTCTACCTTACAATGTCTGCCCAAAATGGAGGAAGTCAGTGAGTTTTGTGTCTCACTTCACTGTACTTGCTGGTTTCTGCCAGCTGGGGATCAGAGGAGATGAAGAACGCAAAGATTTTATATGCAGATAGAGGCTCTGAAGAGCAAAGGGAAAATTCATTGAATGCACCTGAAGCAGTTGGACATCTGAGCTATGTGAACGATGAGCAGGATGCAGATGAGCAGACGTGTTTGGAGCTGTTGGAAAGGTCCAGAGGAGGGTGATGAAGATGATCAGGGGACTGGAGCACCTCCCCTATAAAGACAGGCTGAGGGAGCTGGGCTTGTTCAGCCTGGAGAAAAGAAGGCTGCGAGGTGACCTCATTGCAGCCTTTCAGTACCTGAAGGGAACCTATATCCAGGAGGGGAGTAAACTCTTCGAAAGGGCTGATAACAGCAGGAAAAGGGAAAATGCATTTAAGTTGAAAGAGGGTAGATTTAGGTTGGATGTTAGGGGGAAGTTCTTTACTAGGAGAGTGGTGAGGTACTGGAACAGGCTGCCCGGGGAGGTTGTGGATGCCCCGTCCTTGGAGGTGTTCAAGGCCAGGTTGGACGGGGCCCTGGGCAACCTGATCTAGTAAATGTGGAAGTTTGGAGGCCCTGCCAGGCAGGGGGGTTGGAACTTCATGATCCTTGAGGTCCCTTCCAACCCGAGTCATTCTGTGATTCTGTGTTTAGCAACATTCTGCCTTCTTGGTGTCTGTGAGTAAATGATGATGCTGGATGATGCTGCTCTGATCAGTCTCAAAAAGCTGTTGGTGTCCCCAGGCCACAGAGTGCACACATGGTGATTTATGGGCTGATGTCAGAGATAGATGTCATAGGAGCCTGGTGATCCAGCCCAGCAGAGTGTGAACCAGAGAGCTCCAGCATGGAGACATTCACCTGTCATCCTGGAGAAAGGTGGCACAGAAAGAAAGATAGACAATGAGAGAAGTCACTACTTCTCTCATCAGGGTATCCTTCATGTTTACTTTTGTTTAAAGAAGTTGTCTTGGGATAAGGTGAAGACAATCCCTTTTGGGAAATATAATTCTTTTTCAAAGCTAAACACTGTGAATACCTCCCTCTTAAAAAAAAAAAAAAATAAAATAATAAAAAGTAGAATGTAAAAGAGTAAGCATTTGACATTTAGGGGAAGCCTCCAGAAGTTTAATTAATTCACTGTTTTCATGTAAACTATGACACACGTTATGATATATTACTTTTTTTTTTTAAACCTCCCTGTCATTCAACACAAGTTTCCCATTCAGCTGGCAGCTATTTAATACACTGTTTTCTTTTTGCTTTTCAGCATACAGCTCATCAAATGTCATCTACCACACTCCAACCTCTTCTAAAGTCAGAATTAGTATACTCTCTATAGCTTTTTTGCAGTTCCCCTCACTGTGGCATCTGAGTGCTTCATACACCCAAATGCACTTCTGCAACATTTATGCAAGATAAGAGGGAGCAGTTATCTCATTTTTAAAATTGAGAACCGGGACATAGGAATTGGTTTCCTAGGAGGGTTTAGGATGTAATTTGTAGCATCTGTTTTTTAAATACCTCGCCATTTAGTTCCTAGCCCTCGGGAAACAGAGCACAGAACATCATTTTAGCTAGTAAAGGAAAAATGTTGTCATGAAGAGGATAGAGTCAGTACTATTTTTGCAAAAGTGGGAGGTTTCAATTTCCCTCAGGATGCACAACAAGCAACTACCTCTGCAATTAAATGACAGCACCAGGAAGATGGAGTCAGTGCTATTCTCCTTGTGCTCTGTAAGCTGTAGGTAGCAACTTTTGAATTCGATCCTGTAGTCTAGATCAGTCCTTCTTCTGCCTAATTAGATTTTTTTGAGGGATCAATTCTAAATGGATATAACAATCCTGAAGCTGAAAACAAGTATACTATGGCATAACACCATCAGGTATTGTGACACTTGTAGGTTTCCTTTGGAAGAGATCTCAGGTTTTTCTTTCCACCTCACTCCCCCTTTGCTTTTTCACTACTTCATTCTTGCTGTGGAGGTGGTACCTAGCGCTGTGGACTGTGCAGACCCACAGGATTTATGGTTTTGGTAGGAAGCTTTGCTCTCCTATTAATCTCAAAGTCATGGGATTTTCAGATCAAGCAGGGATCCTTCCTAGGCTCCCCACACCGGATTCAGAAGAGAGCTGCATGCTCTGACCATGCAGCAACACTCCCTTTGTTTTCAGGATTTGAATACACTTGGAAACACAAAGAAAGGGTTGACACAAGGAGCCCAGCAGATTTGGGCAGCACACTTCTGGGCTCAGCACCCAGCATAGCGCAACCTAACTATCATTGCTGACAGTTCAGCATCACAGCACAACTTAGGCATGACAATTTTGTTTTCAATAGGCTTTTTTTTACTGTTAGTGTACTGTCTGTAATTAATTTGAACTCTCAGAATTTCCTTACGAAGCTAAATTTATGTATGTACCTCTTCACCACAGCAGGGACTACAACTTGCCTTTGCTGTCTCTCTCATGCTCAGCCTCATTACCCAACATCTTTCCCTTCTTTTTCCCAGAAATGTTGTGTCAGAGTTGAGCCTGTTTTGGTTGACCTTCCAAGTAGGACAAACATGTCTAAGAGCTGTCAACATATAAGACTCTTGGCATAAATATAGCAAGAAGTAAGAGGTTTTTCTATTCATACTGAGTAGATGCCGCACCTCTGGGTGGCCTGGGACATTCCCTGAAGGCTAATGACTTTTAAAATTGAAAGCATTTACTGACTCTGGATGGCCGTGCTATAATAGCCAGGTTCTGATTTTTCAGCATGTTGCCATTATATGTCAAAGACCAGCTCATATTGACTTCAGCTTGATGTGTAAACCTGGAGTAACTGTGGTGAAGTGAAGAGAGTTACAGGTGGAGCTGAAAAGAGGAACAAGCAATTGGGAAACTTTAGTTTCCCAATTTTGGGAAACATTAGTTCATCTTTTAGAGACAAAAACAGATATGTGAAAAATTGCCTTTAATGTAAGATCTGAACTCCCCTGTAGTTATTGTCACAGAGCAAAGACCTTGTCTGTGTAGTGTATTTCGAGTCTTAGGGCTCTTAATGATAAAGGTCTTCAAAAGGATACTTGAAAAGGAAAAATCTAAAATAAAAAGCCAATAGTAAAGCACAGCTATGAGTCTGAGATCAGAGATGTGGCATTGTGAGATGTGCCGAGGAACCAAGAAAATGTCCCTAGTTTTTTTAAATGATGTAAAATACAGAAATTGAAGATCTTCTTCAAACTATTACATGACACATCAAGATGAGCTCTGCCCTTGAACAAACCCTTTTCAGCACTTTGGGCTGAAGGAAGAAACCAAAAGACATTAAAAAAGAAAAATAGCTTAGTGAGGGAAATGTCACTTACTCTCTCTCTCTCTTTTTTTTTTTTTTTCCCAGTTGTCCTGTTGCATCAGTGCTTTTGGACTGGAATAAAAATGGTTTCATTAGTAGAAATGTTCTATAACAGGAGGAGGTAGCCTTCCAGAAAAAGAAGGAAAGAAGGAAGGAAGGAAGGAAAGAAAGAAAGAAAGAAAGAAAGAAAGAAAGAAAGAAAGAAAGAAAGAAAGAAAGAAAGAAAGAAAGAAAGAAAGAAAGAAAGAAAGAAAGAAAGAGAGAGAGAGAGAGAGAAAGAGAGAGAGAAAGAGAGAGAGAAAGAGAGAGAGAAAGAGAGAGAAAGAGAGAGAGAAAGAGAGAAAGAGAGAGAGAAAGAGAGAGAGAAAGAGAGAGAGAAAGAGAGAGAGAGAGAGAGAGAGAGAGAGAGAGAAAGAGAAAGAAAGAGAGAAAGAGAGAAAGAAAGAGAGAAAGAGAGAGAGAGAGAGAGAGAAAGAGAGAAAGAAAGAAAGAAAGAAAGAAAGAAAGAAAGAAAGAAAGAAAGAAAGAAAGAAAGAAAGAAAGAAAGAAAGAAAGAAAGAAAGAAAGAAAGAACAGAAAACAACAATGTAAAACACCACTGATGAAACATTATGTTTGGGAAATGGTGACATTTGCATTAAAAGAAAGCATTACACAGCAAAGAGTGAGACACAACTAAAGGCTTTATCCCTGGGCACAGCATGGAAAGACAAACAGCAAAAAGGTCTGTTCATAAATACTGGAGTCTTGTTTAAGTGCAAAAACAGGGTACACGATCATCTGAGTACAGCATCTTCCTCACCCTATCTGCTGTATGTGTGGTTTCTACTGATTTCAGTGACATTTCAGGAAGTTTTTGGTTTGTTGCTTTTTTTCCAATGATGCGGAGCCTGCCAGCAACGTGAGCACAAAATGGTTTCTCTCCCACCAATAATCAGTCATGTATACACTTATGCATTCACTGTCAGAGCCAGGGAAAGTGTCTGACACCCCTTATTGTACATTTGGCCAGTCCCAGCCGCTGCTGGGCTGGGAGCTGAGGTCTCCTCAGACCTGAAGTTTGTGTGATAACTAGATCAAGTGGAGTAGCTTAGTAAGGCTTACTCTTAAACTATTTAAACTAACTTATCTTGACTGAAGCAAATTAAGGTGGTGTTTACACAAGTAGCAATTTGCACAGAAAGCAAAAAATGAACAGTTCAGCAATGACGTCTGACAGATGGGCAGTAATTTCCTGCACAGGAATAGTGATAAATAAAGAGAGAGATAAGTGGCCCTTCCAGTTCTCCCACTACCACAGCTGGTGGCAGTCAGGTCACCCACTGTCTCTTTATGGAAAAACTGTGCATTAGGATCCTGAGTTAGTAGTTTAAGGCTGCCAATTAGGCCATTTGGGGAAATTATCTTTTTTACATAATGATTATACTTGAGTCACCAAATAAGAGAAAATCTATATCCTCACATGCCATTTTTTACAGAGTAAATCTGTATTTTTCTACCATCAGAGATATTCAGAGAGCTAATGTGGTATGACAGCAGTCCAAATGAAATTAATCTGCAAGCTGAGATAGTAGCTTGAGGTTGACAAGAATTTCTTCCCAGCTGGAAATCTCATAGGGAGAGCTTCACAGCTCACTTGGTCAGCTGCACGCCCCATTAAGCATCGCTGACTGATATCAAGGAAGGCTTATCAATCACCATAGTCTCAGAGACTGTGAAGAGATTAGGAGTGGTACAATTTTGTATGGAAAACAAAATCCTTAGGGGGTTTTCTGTATCACCCAGCCTGCTTTGGACTGTAGTGAAACTTTAATAGAAGCTGAAAGAAAGAAGATGGCGAAAGTGCACCTTTGTATCTTTTCTTACCAGATTCCCATTACACCATAGGAAAGTGCCTACACAACCTGATTGTCATTGCACTGCTTCATCACTGCAACCCCTCCTGTAGCAAAGGCTTTATACTTCAGTTTGAAACATCAGTCTGCTTTTCATTACCACAAACAGATGTTACCATGGACAGATATGGGTACAGCCCTGCCCTCCTTTTACACTACAGGGTCTGAAGGAAATGCTGCAGAGATGCTCTAGTCATCTCACTTGACCACAACTACTAAAATTAATGTAAAACTCTACCTATCTATGGCTATCTTTTTGCAAACCACAAAGCTTTTTCTGATGATCTCACAGATAAACAGTCAGTAACTTTGGTTCCTGTAACAGCAAGTTAAGACCATTTCATTCTTTAAACAATAAGTTACCATGCATCAGCACTTTCTTTAGTATTGATCAGTCCACTGTTTGCAAAGTAGATAGAAAACCAGAATGAAAAGAAACAAAAAATGTTTCAGAAATACTATATAATCTATCAGCTTCCTGCTTGAAAATGAATCATGTAGCACTTACTATCCATGAGTCTGAAGAGCTGCTTTCATGCCAGTAATATGGAATTTTAATTTCAGCCTTCAGCCTGGAGAAGGCTCTGAGGAGATCTTAGAGCAGCCTTGCAGTAACTGAAGGGAGCGTACAGAAAAGTTGGGAAGGGACTTTTTAGGGCAGGTAGGGACAGGACAAGGGGTTTTAAACTGGAAGAGCATAGATTTAGACTAGATACCAGGAAGAAATTCTTCACTGTGAGGGTGGTGAGGTACTGGAACAGGTTTCCCAGCAAGGTTGTGAATGCACCATCTCTGGAAACATTCAAGGCCAGGCTGGATGGGGCTTTGAGCAACCTGGTTTAGAGGGAGCTGTCTCTGCTTATTGGAGGGGGTTTAAACTAGATGATCTTAAAGGTCTCTTCCACCCCAAACCATTCTATGATTCTGTGATTCTATGATTCTATGAAATACTGATTACTGAGTACTGAATACCAGAATACTTACTTCAGGTGCAAATGACAATTGAGTACTATTCTGTGCCAGTGACAGCATCTTTTTTGGGAAAACAAAACTATTCTGTGTCAGCAGGCAGAATGTCCACCTGCTCATTAACAAGTTACTTTACTGGGAGCTAAAGCTAGCCAGGGTTTCTGGAATGGATTACGTTTAATAATGCAGCAAATATACAGAGTGTTAGAATATGAATTCTGATGCCCGCAACTGATTCTAAATTTTAAAAATATCTTCTCAATCACTGCTCAGGCAAGAATTCTTATCTACAAAGAGTCTGCTTTGCACACTGACATAGCTGCATAACTTTGAAGCTCAACAATAGATCATTTTATCAGAACAAAACCAAAACCAAGAGTTATTAAAACAAACAAACCAAACAATCACACGCATAAATTATATCTGATGGAAATGCATGGAACTAAACTGGTTGAATTTTTGTATGGAGAGGAAGTTTCTAATATAATTCCCAGTTTCAGCTAGAACTTTGTATTTCAGAATATTTATTCATCAATATCAGTATACTCAAAATTAAAATGATTTAATTTATCCCAGCTAGGAGTTAAGAAGTCTTAACAAATGCCAGAGTTCTCAAGGTGAACATGAAGCATGTTTCAGAGATCAGTCTGGAAAATCTGAATAATTGAGCACCCTGAAGCACCTAACTGTTCCTACTGGCTTTGCTGTTACTTCTAAATGGGGCTGCTTAACATGAAGGAGGTACACCGTATAAGTATTAATGCAAAAAGCACAAAGAGATTATGTGATGTCATACCCCTATTTCCATATCAAATGTAGAAGACCATCAATTTCTAGAACTGGCATGTAGCATTACTATTTGAATTATGTTACCTCTATGTTTGATATCATACAGTGACAGCATCTAGCCCAGCGGTTTTAATTAGAAGGTGATGAGATTTTTCTTTCTCACAGCACACAGAGAACCAAAGAGGAACTGAACCAACTGCCTTCAAGTTTTTGTGACAGTAGCCACTTCAGAAAGTTGAATCCCGATTTTTCATAGCAATCTGACATGACTGCACTTCTAACCTCAGTTCCAAATAGGCTCATATCGGAAAGACATGAACAAGTGAACAGGAGAAGTTAAAGTTCATGTGGCTGCCTGATAAAGTGACACATTATTGCCATGAAGAAAGCAGTCAGTCTGAGCATTCATTTTGCTATACTGTAATTTAATTGCACAGTAAAAGACTTAAAAAAAACAAACAAACTATTTTTTCCTAACAGTGTATAACTGAGAAAGACTTAAACATGTACCTTCAAGCGTGACATTACATCTTGCTCTGGCTACACTTAATACTTGGCAGAGGTTCTTGAAACCTCTAAAATGCGCACATATTTTCTCATATCCATCACAGAAGCATGTTTGATATGCACAAAGTTCTTTCAAACAGATACACATTTGATATAGTACATTATTAAAAGATAATTAAATGTAAAATATTCTCAGGAAACATTTCTCCGTATTTCCCTGTTCTTCTCCTCAGGCAGAAGAATGTCATTTACCTCTTCACAATAAAGACAATACAGTGTTTTTATGTGTAATTGTACATTTAAGTTTATCAGGACTAAATTTCCTGGCATACTTAAGGATTTATTTATCATAATTGATACCCAGCCATAATCTCACCTACTTTTACTGCTTATAATTGATTTAGAAAAAACAATTGGCCATGTTCTGGGTAATTGGTTAACAAAAGTGTGACAAACATCTGATTAATTTATGCATATTTAGAAAAAGGCCTGGAAACAAGAGCCTTTGGTGTCTGATCAACTTTAGGTACGCATGGGAAGTGGTAGTGGTGATACTGTATAATTACACCTGGAAAAAGGCCAACCATATGCCTTTACATATGGGAACATAGAGCTGGGCAGAGAGGAACCTGATGTGGTTAAAAAAATTTAGAGTCCTACACCTGGGGAGGAATAATTTCCCACATCAGTACAGGTTAGGGGCTGACCTGCTGGAGGGGAGCTCTGAAGAGAAGGACCTGGTTGTCCTGGTGGACACCAGGTTGGCCATGAGACAGTAGTGTGCCCTTGCAGCCAAGTAGGCCAATGGTGTACACAGGTGCATTAAAAAGAGTGTGGTCAGCAGGTGATCCTGCCCCGCTATTTTGCCCTGGTGAGACCACATTTAGACTACTGTGTGCAGTTATGGGGCTGTAAGAGCAGAGCAAACTGAAAACGTGCTCTGTGCCCACTGGGAATATGACCAGACTGATGATCATGCTTGTACAGGGCTCTGCTCAGGTCTGTTACAGACTGCATGGATAGGTGCAGCACACTTTTAGCTTACTCAGTTTCAGAAGTTATAGAAATGCAATATTTCCAGATACTCATGAAGGAATAAAAAATTTTTGCCTAAGCATATTTAAAATTCCCATAGAGATACACTATTTATCTTTGTCTATTATTCTCTTGGTTCTCTAAAAACTATCTGAGAAGAAAGAAAATTGCTATGAGACCTTTCCTTTTGCTTCAAGATGGCAATAGAAATTTTGAGAAGCATTTGAATTTCCATCACTTCAACATTAATCTCAAAAAACTTCACTGAGTAATGGAATTACAGTGGATTCAAATCAACATAATTGAGTAGAAGCTAGCCTTGTGCATTATAACATGACTGATTTTTTTCTTTTCCTACGTAATAAATTAGGCTCATCCAATTACTATAGGAGAATACCAAGTATCTTCCTATTTCTGATAATAATGGCAGGTAAACTTGCATATACTTCATATCAGTAGTGGTTAATAAAAATTTGGTATGAGAAAGTCATTCAGTGTCTCTTCAGCAAATATCTGGAATTGATTGCTAATTCTAATGCCAAGTGAAACATTCCCAAGTACTGTTTGGGTGAAAATATCAGGCTATATTGAACAGAATTATTAGACTGTCCATCATTATGTCCACAGCTGACTTTATTAGATTTTGTGTAGGTTTGTTATGTAGCATTTAGCTGGGAGTTTGCCTTAGGCAGTATTGGGAATGGGCTTCATGTTGCAATAGCCATTTAACCCCCACAGTACACTACATTACAGTACAGAAGTAAGACATTGGCACAATGGGTGGAAGACAAAAGACTGGAATTATTTCTGGATATAGGAGCACCAAATGTTAAAAATGTAATTGTTTGAACTTCACCTCATAATAAATACTCTGACTGAATCTTTTGCTGCCTCACATGTATAAATTATTGAGTGAATTTTAGTTATTAAAGAATAGCACCTATTAAGTGCTTAAGACAAAATAATATACTGACTTAAATCATGTGTACGAGAAAACACAAAACATATGTGTGCATATGGAAATAATTTCTTTCTCTGAAATTTATATCATACAAAAATATTGTTCAGTTATTGTGCATGTGCAAATAACTTCATTAAAATGCTGCTCACAGCTTTCAGGAAAAGTACAAGTTATTGACCACTGTACAGGCTTTACATTTGTTCCTGAACATTTAAAATTAAAATGTTACATATATATGTGTGTGTGTGTGTATCCTACAGACACACACACACATATATATATATATATATAATTTCTAGACAAACTCATGCTAGTATATGTTTACTGCACCTACAATGATACTTGTATCTGAAGCAAGCAGAATATAGCCTCTGCTGCTGATCTTACAGAAGCATTGTACAGTACAAATTGTAGGCTGAACTCATTGCACTGAACATTAGAATGTGAAATCAGTCATCTGGCAACATCATCCCATGAAATTCTAAGGAAACTATTTAAACCCTCCCAGAAGAAAACCCTAAACCAAGGTTGTTTTACACTACTTGCAGGCACTGACATAAAAGATGTAGCAAATCTGTGTGCCCACGTCATCCAGAGATTGTAAATGTACTTAAGCAGGAGTAAACATGATAATAGACTGCAGTTCCTGTCTGCCTCCGCAAAACCTTAACAATGCAAAACTTGTGACATGTAGCAATGGAAGAACATCTTTGTTTATTCATAATAAAGCCTTATCTTCCTGCATTCCTGAATGAACATAAATAATTAAAAAGGAAAAAAAAAAAAAATGAAAGAAAAGAAGAAAAAAAAAATGACGACACAATTAAAAATTGTCTGGAAAGTCAAACAAAGCTTTGGAATAGTTCCTACAGCAGATGAACCATCCTGAAAGAGCAGTGCCTTTGGCTCCATCTTGCAGATGCACATTAAAGGTTGAAAAACCAATTAAGGCATGACCAGAGGCCCTCGCACCAGTGCACACACACATGTGGAGGAATGAGTGATTTCTTAAATGTCATACAGATGGTGGGAATGAAGACAAGTCATTCTACCCCAGTTGTCTTTCCATTGCAGATTCTGGTCTGAAGAGTACACGACTGGAATCTGCGTGTCCTCAAAAATCCTTGACATACATGCTTATAAAAAAACTTGTTTCTTAAGAAATGCTTCTTATGCTCCAGTGCATGACTGTAGCTTCTTAAACATAAACAGGAAAAGAAATGCCTTTTCAGATGTATGTTATCTTTTTGATATTAGTATTAGTAAATTAGAAAATCATTTCAGCTTTTGATGATGATTGAGTATTTCAGATGTGGCTGCTGGAGCCCATGTGACCATTCTGTGGTCTACACTAAAGTTCATTTCTGCAGATCGCATTTCAAGTTCTTCTCTTGTGAATTAAAGTCATTTAATTTTTGAAAATACTGCTCTGTGTAACTGGGTACTGATTATCCTGTTTAATCAGTGTCCAAATGTTGCAGGCACAGGATAAATTCTAGGAGCTTTTCTAAATGTTATGATTTGATGAGGGATTTCACTCCCAAGTAGGAGCTATATCAGCAGGTTAGCTAGTGGCTTTGTTAATCTTCTTTATCCTGATATGGTTCAGGAATCATCTTATATTAGGAAAAAGCACACCAACTGTTTTTGGATGTGCAGCTTCCACACTAATTTATCTGCTTACCTGCTTTGCTCTAGTCCTTTGGTGCCTTTATTCAGGTACACTCAGGTGCTTCCATATCAGCCCTATAGACAATACATGGTCTAGCAAAGCTATTCCCGAGAGTTCACAAAAACCCATATACATTTTCTCTCAATTTATCTGGTTCATAGTAATCCCAAGTAAAATTACATATCAGAGATCCTTTTGAAAATTTGAGCTCTAAGTGGTATTGATTCACACCATAGAGATGGATTATGGGTAAATCAATAGGAAATAACATTTCTTATCCTAAATTGCATCAAATTAAATGAAAATGTCTGCCTCCTTAGTCTTAGTGTCTCCTTTTTTCTCATCATTTTACTCTTTCCTCCTTTTTTCTTTTTCCTCCTTTTACCTTTTCCTCTCCTTGCTTTTCAGTATGGACATTACTTTCTTAATCTTTGATTCCTCTTGTTTGTCGAAATGAAGTCCATTTCATATTTCTTTGAAATACTAATTTACAGTCTACCTCATATATATTCTCCCATTACAAGTCCTTGTCATCCTTTGGTTACAACACAAAGCTTCATTTGCACAAGGCTCCATGGAGACAGTGTTGACTCTATTTCGCACTTGGTTGAATTTTGGGATCTGCTACCCCTTTTACTTTGATTGCACAAGAACAATACAAGGCTAGATGACTACTTGGTTAAAGCGGTTTAGTATGGGTGTCTGGTTTCAGAAACCACAGTTTATGTGAGTTAATTCATTCACACAGCAGAACTGGTATCTTGTTTATCTACAAGGTTGGAAAAGACCTAGAAGATCATCTAGTCCAACCATTACCAATACTTCCCAGCTAAATCATATTCATCAACACAACATCCAAACATTTCTTGAACACTCCCAAGGTACATTTCAGGTACCTTGTTTATATATTTATATGTGGGAGTTCATTCTGTGTCAAATGTACACAAGACTGAATACACACATGGATGACAAAAATTTGCACCAGGGTAAAAAATGAAATGCTAGATAAAACATTCACCTAGTTGGAAGAAAATTTATAAACTTGTTTTTTTTTCATGATCCTGTTAGTTCTGATAACAAACCTATTTAGAATGTGAAACATTTGCCTTTATTTTTAACTTGAATTTCATCTGATTAGGTTACATAAATGTTTGAACTCCTGCAGTTATGAATCACTAAGTGTAATAGCTGCGTTCATTCTGTAAGTGCATACGCTGCTGATTCACCTTCCGGGCACTATTTCTTAGCCACACTATAATTGCAAGCCATTTTCAACAGCACTTTTGGGAGCTACAATAAATGTTTAACATGTAAATCTCAGTAAGTAATATCTATGATGGAGTCACAAAGCCCAGTTTTAGTGCTCTGACAGGTCCCTTAGTCACACCAGGTCTGGCTTCAGGCAATCCTATCAACTAGGACTTGCAGCTACTTTGAATAAACGGCTCCTCTTGCATAGGACTGCTTGCCCCAGATATGGAACAGCTCATAGTTGAAGAGATATCTGAGTTGTTTAGAAGGCCATTTCTAATGCTTTCGCCAGGTTCTTGTTAGAAATAATTTTGGTGTAAGCAGTCTATGTAAAACTGCTGCCAAAATAAGCCCATTGCTTAACAATTGTAATTTCAGCCAATGTTATTGCTAGCACAGCTATTTGAAATCATTTAAGAGCAAATGCCATTTTCTGAACTATGTTTCTCTCCAAAGGGAAGACAAATGAATCACTAGTGGTAATTAACAAGACTTATGTTAATTAAATTCTGTTTTGGCTGTAGCTCGTAGAGTCCCTGCTGCAAATGGAAGTTTGTTCAACATCCATACCTGCAGCGAACACCACCATACTTTACTAAATGTTCTGAATTAAAGTTTTTGTAGCAAAAGCACCTGCATAACCCCTGAGTACTCTAGCAGCTCACTAAGCAACAACAAGGTTTTAAATATAAGGTCTTTTTTTTCCTTTTCTTTTGCAGTCCTTAGTCATACAAAGCACTGAGACAGAACAATCCATACAGACTATATGGAGAGACTTCTGTTACCAACATGCTATTAGCAGACATATGCATTCATAATTTTATCTATTAGCCCAATTATGTTACAGGAACTGATCTTAAACACAAGTGTAACATACCTTGAATATTTTCTTATTCTCAATTTCATTTATTGTTCCACAGAACAGATGAAAGGCATAAAACTATTCTCATTTGTAGCTCTTCATAGAAGTATGGGCATATTATGAATCTGTCTTCAGATGCTTTTTGGCTACATGTGTATTTCATACCAGCCATTACAGAGATCAAGAACATTTTTTAAACTACCAAACAAAGTTGTTTTAGGGGGTGAATTTTTGACCTTGAATTTCTTCCAGATTACAGTCAGACTGTTTGCAACATTTTTGTATATGACAGAGAACAAATTAAACTAAAATCAGATACAAGAAACTATATCTTAACCTAAATAAATCTTAGACAGAAGAAAAAGAATATTTAACTTGAAGTACATGAGTACATGGGCGCCTCCGGTGGCGCAGTGGTAGGAATGCCGCTTGCAACACTGGAAGTCCAGGTTCAAATCCCCCCTGTGGCGCAAGTGGTAGAAGTGCTGCTCTGCTACACAGGAGGCTCGAATCCTGAGGGCTGGACTCGATGATCTCTAAGGTCCCTTCCAACCCGCACGAGACTGTGATACTGTGAGTCAAATTTCCTGCCCCTTTCAAAAGGAATGTGATAATGCACTGCTGAAAGTGTCAGGAAAGGAAACATCAGCATAAAGTTTAGCAAGCACAGGAGTTCTTATGTTTCTGTTGCCACTGTTTTTGTAACTATTAAATTATTGTGTGTCTTAGCAAGTTGGTTTCTGGAAAACAAACAAACAAACAACAACAACAAAAGAACAACAGGACTTCTCTTGGACAGTGGCTTCTTCCAGTGGTTGGATATGGAGTGAGCATGAGAGGTGGCATTAACAAAGTCATATAATACTGAAAAATGACCATTATGTCTTAAATTTATCAGTTATCATCAGTGGTGGCAAACAATTTTTGGGGGGGATAACAAAGAAGTGATCCTTCCTGTACTCTACAAGGTCGAAAATGGACAAAATTGAAAATGCTGATGGTAGACAGTGAACTTCAAGATACTACAAATTGCTTCTTTGTTTCCACCTCTTCTTGGACTAGCCAGAAAGTAGAGCTACAAAAGAACTTCAAGATGAACACAATCACTGCAGTCACCATTAGCAACAAAATGCTTGTATTTTGTATGCTGAACAATATGCTTCAGAGGAGACTTTTGGAAAGTGTGAATGGTTTCTGAAACTGTAACATTCTTCACAGATTAAAAGATTTGATTTTTGTAATCCTTTCCAAGGCAGCTAATTTCAGTCTTCATCAACACTTTCCAGAAATGGAAAATGGTGGTAGACTTGACAGTCAAAGCAGACCAAAGGGCTCTCTATGAAAATCTGCGTCTCTTCACCCTTGCCTTTCTGCTCAAGGTGCTGAAGGTTTTGCTTCTTTGAAGCCTCTAATACAGCCACTGTTAAAAAACACGGCCTGGAGTGAACATACAAGGACTGTGCTATTGCTCAGAAATAACCTGCAAGTTTGCTATGGATCAGTAAATGCTCCTGTAGCTCTGTGATGCTACACATACAAATCTTCTCAGCTGGGCTAATTAACCTAGTCAGACTGCTCTGTTAATGTTTCCATGTGGCTTTTCATGCCCAAGGTAAGTTGAATATAATTCTAAGACACTGCATTATGTTTCACAGACATATTCAAGGATGAAAAATAAAAAAAATATCTGAGAGAAAAGAATTAAAAGAGATAAAGGAACATTGTGCTTTCAAACACCATGATCAATATCACTCAACAGAACAAAAACTCAAGCAGCCTAGTCTTCCACTGTCAAATGCACCATGTTTTTCAGACAGATAAATAAATGACTGTATTAGTCAATAGAACTATGAAAAGAGGCAGTTTGAAAGAGAGAAAACACTTTGAACTGGTTGAATCAGGTTGAGGACAAGAATTGACCTTCAGAGTTTTTTGGGTTTTTTTTAAGAAATTTTTATAAGAAAACAAACATTTTTATTATTGCATAGGAGCTGTAGACTTCTATAGAAAAATATTGTAAGTTTACACTTCTAGAATTGAAATGAAAGTTCATCTTTCCTACTAAAATGAACAATGGACTGTGACAACTGGGATTTCTCATAGAATTAAATTTCTTTTCTCTCATTTCTCTTCTTCACTCTAAGTAGGTAGGAAATTGCTCTTCATATGGCACAATTTTTCCATGAGAAACAAGCAGTGGATAGAAAACACTTTTCACTTCCCAAAACCATGTATTATAATGAGAGATCACTTGAATTGCATTTTAAAATATTGCTGTCAAATACTTCAGTGCCCAGCGATGCAAGTTCTTACTCATTCTATCAATCTAATCTGCTTTCTTGAGTGAATATATCTGTAGGATCTAGGATGTTACCTGCAAGCTGAGAAATAAGCTTTTAATTGATGTAAAGGAGCTCAGTTTTTTTAATGATGTTTCTGCAGGCATGCTTATAATTTCTTTTCTCAACAAGGTCCATTGTGTGATTTGGTAAAGATTTGCAGAGAAATTTTTTTCTTTCTGAAGATTTTGCCACTCAGAAAATAAATACTACTTGAATCCATATAGCACTTTGCATTTTCAAGACATTCATTTTTATACAATGATGAGTTAGATTTTGGCAGAGTAATGTCTGGGTTAGAGCAGCTATTATGCATTAAATTATAGATTAGATATATTCTTGGATAATATAGACTCTCCCTTTTAAACATGATTTCAATCCATCTGAAATCCATTCCAAAACTGCTTTTGAACCCATTATTTCCATCTGCTCATTAGAGATAGAAAACTTTATGATATATTTTATAAAAAGATTAACATTCCTCAAAGTCCATTTTCTTTCCATGCTAATACTATGAAAATTTTAATTCTGGGACTTAAACCTCACTTCCTTTTTTCTTAGTGTGATGGTTATACTAACAATACATGATGCCTACATTTAATTAAAATATTTTGCATTTTAGTAACAACTTCCACTGAAATATATCACTTCCACATTTTAAGATCAATATTGCTATTGTCAAAGTATGTAAATGTAAAAAGAAGCTCTCAAGGGCTAATCTGTGGAGAAAAAAAAACAAACAGCCCCAAACCGAGAAACACAGAAACAGAAATAAAACCATTTTGATCAGTTTGATTAAACCAGACCTTTGCTTTGAGTTAAAATGCTTTCATATATTTTTTTATATATAAGTATATATACACTCGTTATTATCATCCTAGTTCCACCTACTATTAAAAAGTAAGAAAAGAAAGATACTCTACATATGATCTTAAATCTGCAAATGAATCTAGTTAATCCCTTCCCTATACAGAACACATTTTTTTTTTTTTTTTAATATTTTTTGGGGGGATGAACTAATTTGTTTGGTTTAAACTTCATTTTATTGATGAAGAAATAAGTTTCTAACTGCATTACTTCCTTAATCTTTTTGTGAAAGTTCAAAGCAGTGCAACAAAAGGATTTATTTCATTTTTATAAAAATAAGGCATGCTTAAGATTCACTTAAAATTATCTCTTGATTCTGGACGTTATTCTTTCTGTCAACACCGGCATGCATACACTGGCATGACCCTCTGAAATGTCTAAGGGTATGGCTACTCAAATCCTTGGCTTGAAAGTGTTGGATAACTGAACACAGCCTGGAAAACCTTAGACTGGAAATAATACTGAAAAGATGTCAGACAAGAAAAATCTCAAGGCAGTAACAAAGATCCCACATGAAGCCGCAAAAATTTTTCACAAGTATTTTTTAACCATCACATTTTTTTTTTTTCTCATTCTCATTCATAGAAAGCAGTACTCATTATTATTCTTAAATTCCTTTTGAACAGGACACTAAGTGAACATGTAGAAATATCAGGATGCCTTCTTCACCAAGTTTGCAACAATAAAAATGGACTAAAAAAGACCAAGTCCCATTCAGCACTCACTCTCATTGTCCAGTGACTGCATACAGTTAAGGAACACATTCCAGTTTTCAAATTAAATCCTAATTGATTTATCAATAATATAATTTCAATATATATATTTTTCTTCCTGCAGGCTACACAGCACTTTTCCTGTAATTATTTATTCTTTTACACTATAGCACAATTATATCTCTTGGCTTGTTTTTTCTATTTGTGATTTCTCATAATTGTTCCACACTACTGAATGAAATTCTGTCTCCAACAAGAATGGTAAGAAACTTACAAACATATTTTCTTTGAACCATAACACTCGCAAGAAAAAGATGCAGGTCAAGTGTGTCATTCATAGTCTGCACACCAGTATAAAAACTGAACAGAAAAAACAATAAATTTATATTTACAAAGGAAAATATAAAGAAAGGTTTGACAAATGACCAACATGTAAGCGACAGAATAATCTATCTAAAAAGTTGAGGCATTATAAGTAGCTCCTGATGTTAATTCCAGCTGGAAGTGTTAGCAAACCAGGATCTGAAATAATTCCTGCTTTCCTAAATCTTCTTACATTTTATCTGTCTATATTTCTGTGTTCCACCTATTATTGTATTATTATACTGCTGATTAATTGTTAATTTACATGACAGGTATATCAGATTAACTGCAGACCCTCTGGCTAAAATTCTTTCTTTGATGATTTCAGGATGTAATATTTTTCCCAATGGGTCCGTTTATATATACATATATATTTAATCAGTTTACCTGCAGTCTTATTTCCTAATTTGTCATTCTGGCCACAGAAGGTATATCCATTAGTAAGGAGTTAGATTAAACCCATAGTGGCAGCAAAGTGTCCATGCATATTCAAACATAACAAAACACTCTGAGTAGAAGTGCTTCCTCTGACCACAGTTTGTGTAGCACAAATCAAAATCATATCACTGTGTGTTCATGAGCTCTAGAAAAAAATCTAGCAGAGATGTAGGCTTGGTTTTGAAACAGCTGCCTAATAAATTGTAGTTTCATGAAGAAATGCATTGCTCACATCAAATATTTATACGGCAATACCATACAGACATACACATATATCATGCAGACAATTGTGTGCCAGTAAGAAATAGCCTACTGGTCCCCTGAGAAACATAAATTACAAAGCCAAAGGAGAAGAAAAAGCCAATGATACTGGACAAGTAATGGACATACAGATGTAAGCATGAGAGCTTTCACGTGTACATATTAATGTGATAATCTGAAATGTCTTCACAGTGAGAAGGGAAGGAAAAAAGTTAATAAATGTATCTGCTTAGGCAAAATAGACGTAGCAAAAAGAGCAGTAATAAAGCCAAGACAAAGTGAGATATGGTGTAGAATTTAAAAGGCTCAGGGAGGAATTTGGCTCTTGTATTCCATTACTCTTCAGCAGGAGAAAGATGTATTTTCATTTTTTATTTTATTTTTTTTATTTATTTTTTTTTATTTTATTTTTTATTTTTTATTTTTATTTTTTGTTATGCTCTCTTTTTAATAGCACTGAAAGTATTCTCACCTCATCCTAAGGATACCATATCCATCTGATACATCTGCATGTGTCTTCCGCATGTGGACTCTCACCCCAAAAGCACTGACCATGTGAAAAGCAGATTTGGCTACTCATCTGGAATTTCCAGATGTCCAGAAGCACTGATGAAGGAGAAGCTTTGGCTAGGCTTCAGACATCTGGAAATACCACAGGGACAGATATTACATGGACATAAATTAATAGCAGAAATGCTTCAAAGTTTAATTGGTCCTGGCTGTACTGAATTCATTGGAAAATGTTGTCTGTTACATACAAGTTAACTTATTTTTAAGAAATATGAAGAGATATGAAAGTACTAGTCCTGTATTAAAGAAATATGGTAGGGTTCTAAATAAGATAATCACCAGAATGTATGAGCTTTATAGGGAATATGTGGACCACTGATGAGCAAGGAAAAGCACAGATAAATGTTTGTCAATGCTACAGTTCACTGCACTGTAGAATGAACTGGATATCTAAAATATGGATGAGGAATGGCCCAAGTATCCTGTTTTTATTAAAGTCAGAGGACTAGCTGCTGCCCAGGGGACTCATCTCTACTGCTGCTGAAGTCAAAAGAAAAAATCATCAATTTCTGTGAGTGCCAGACTGGATTTCAGAGATGAACAAGGAAGATAGGTGAGTCGAGGAAAACCATACCTTTGTTGGTGATTGCCCTGAGCATCTGCACTCATCAGTGCTGTCAGTATATTAAGGAAAACTTGCAACATTTTCAAGCAACAGTGGAACACTTGAAAATGCTAACTTTTGATTAGTTGGGATGAGAAGTGGGGAGGATGAGAATAGTGAGAAAAAAAAGGAGAGCAATAATCTATCAGCACCACAAGCAGAAAAATTTGGCACAAAGATGGACAATTGATGATAAGACAACTTGTTGAAGAACAGAAAAAAAATGAGCAGAGAGAGGTATAAGCAAGCTAGGTGAAAGACAAGAAATTTTTCAGTGGGTAAGACAGAAACAGCACTCAGCCAAGTAGAGGAGTACATGTTCTCAAAGCCCCAGAATGTTCTTGGCAGGCCTGGGACAAGCCACCTGTTTTCTTTTTCTTTCTATCTCTCTCTTCAAGTTTCCTTCCTATCAAGCACTGATCTTTGTCAACATAGGAACTTGTTAATACAGAGAGCTGTTTATTGAACAAATTTTATATTATTTTCAATAAACCACATGTATATATACACATATCAATACATACCTATGTGTATATATATATAGGTTACAAAATACATATAGAGTTACAAATTCATATTTGTAACCTAATTTGTTTCTTAATTGTTAACCTAGAAACTCTAGAATGTAAAGAATAAATACATAGGAAATGTGGAAATTGTGTTTCAAAGGGTTGATTGAGGGCAGTCAAGACATGGTAAAGAGCTATTTATATTCACCTAAGTATTTTATGAGCCATTAGGTCTCTTAGAAAGATAATTGTAACTTGGTTCCTTGGCTTTTGGTAGAAATGCTCAGTGAATCAAGATTTAGTAATTCAGGAATGTTTTTTAGAAGATTTGGTCTTGGATGTGAGAATTACAAAGGAGAGTAATCTCAAACTACTGTCAAGAAAACCCAAAATAAAATAAAATAAAATAAAATAAAATAAAATAAAATAAAATAAAATAAATTGCTTTATGTTGACTGCAACATCCTTTGTTTTCTCCATTGATTTACTTAATATGGATATTTCCCTAGATCAGTTCACAAGATCATAACAGCCTTCCACTTTTCACGATTTTCATTTAATGTATATGTTTGGAGTCACAGAAATTCAATCCAGGAAGAAAGAAGAATTTATAGAAAAACAGTGTATTTGTGTCTTTTAGTAGAAAAGGGCAGAACTGGTATATAAACTATGAGGTGACCTTGACCACTGGGGACCACTGAGTTCACAACCAGTTTTACCTGCTCTGGTGCTTTAGGACAGTTCCCTGAATCCTCTTATTTCACTCTGGCCTCGAGCATATAGACCACTGTGAGAACAAGGCTGTGTCTGCAGACTCCATTTTATCTTTCCTTTCGGGTGGTTGGTGACTGGCCAGAGTAAAATTCCACTAGTACAGGGCTTAGAGAAGGAAATGTTCCTTGCCTTGTCAAGGAGACAGGGCAGAAAGAGAGCACCTGTAAGTGTACCTGTGATCAGACAAAATCTGCCTTGACTAATGCAGCTCTCTGGAAACCCCATGCAGCAGGTCAGCAACAGGAGAAGACTGTGGCTCACTCAGTAGCTCTGCCATCTGACACATGGATGTCCATTCCTTCGTGCCCTGGGGACAGCTGACTCAGGTGCCCCTCAAGCGCAGCTACAGTCTCCTCTGTGCACAGACCCCAGTGGAACCAAATGTCCCCCAGCTTCTCTGCCTGCTGCCCTGTCCTGCCTCTTCTGTGGGCTGTGGATGTTTTAATTTGAAGGGAGCTGTGTGCCCATTTGTACACACCAGTACATCCAGTCCCGGCATTCAGTGAACGGCACATTCAAGCTATGCTTTTAACAGTGCAATAAATTAGCACAGCTGTTTAATTCAAAACAATCTGTTTACTTGCTCACATGTGACTGTGGAAAGATTACAGGAAATTAAAACGTCTAAAAATAGAAAGAGTGCCAGGGAAGAAAACAATTAAACAGCGCAACGTGACTTGGTGCTGTCCATTACTCTTACCTGTGAACCACACAAAGCTGCTCCTGGTTCCTTCTTCCACACTCACTGCTCAGCTTCTCTCAAATGGAGAGCTCAACATAAAATCAGCATATCTCCTTTTTCCTATTTACTTGAGAGCAGACTCAAAGCCTTCCAGCCTCTGCCTTCTTGACCACAGAGACATCTTGAGTGAACATGAAGGACTCATGTAAGCCTGCAGGCATCTGCTGTACTTTGGGCACCCATACAATTGCTGGCCAAGGCTTGAAGAGACCTGTGACCCAAGGCAGAGACAAACATTTTTGGTCTATCACTGCAGTTCTTCCAGAAGTCAAGCTATTCTCAGCAAATCTCTACCCTTCCATCACTTCACTTTGTAAAAAGACAGTGGTGCTAGTGCCTGTGCTGGTGTTCATGAGTCACATCTCTGATTGGATGTACATCTCTCGCAAGGCATTCTTGAGCTTCGTGCTTCCTGGCTGGATTTGGTGTCTTTGGTTCAGAGAAAAGCTACCAGGACCCTAGCATGGGATGTGGAGGGACTCTGTTGGGAGACAAACCTGCTGAGCTACAACTCCAGGAGTAGATGTCAGCATAAGTGTCTCCTCCCGTTATGATTTACAAGCCAGGAAATGTGTAGTGTGAGCTCCACTTTCTCACTGACTACTGTTTTTCTGAGTACAGTCTGATGCAAAAACTGGTTAACCAGCAAGATACCACAGTTTCTGTGAAAACATTCACATTTTGTACTAGTATTGGAAACCAACAAGAAAGAAAATCTTGCAGCCTGGGCATTCCTCATGCTAGTGACTGAACAAGCTGTAACTTCCTTGGACTCTTTTGACTGAATTTTGTCGTGTAAATTCATTCAGAAGTAAGCAGTTTCTAGAAGCTATCTTTCTAAGACATCTTCCCTTGCCCATGATGGAGGGAGGGAGAGAGTGCTAAGGGGTAATATTTTAGACACTCATTTTAAGGATATACTATCCAGTCAGGAATGGCAGATCTCTCCATTAATTGTAAAGGACTTTAAAAATAAACAAACTGAAGTGTGGGTCTTTGGAGTAACTAAGAAAAATGTATATGTGTAACATATTGGTTTTTATTTCCCCTCTTGCCCCTTGACTAAACTTGAACTATACTTGAATTTGTTTTCTAAATTGTTTTTTTCTTCATCTTCAGTAACTGCTCCTCAAATTGTGTTCCTCTGTTCTCAACCCCCGTGGCTTACTTAACTGTTTAACTGACTGCTTTCAGCTCTCAGGTGTTGCGTTCGTACAGTATACTACACAGGCCAGGAATAAGCTTATAAACAAGGAAAATATTCCAGTGTTTTTAAACTAATGCAATTATTGTGAACTTCACCCTAGTGCTTCAATTATTATAATAGCTAGTATTCTACTAAATATCTAAGACTTAGAGACTCATATAGTTTGTTTACCTTGCATAAAACCTCTAATAACAGTGCTACGTTACAACTGTGATGAGGACCAAATAAGATGAGGAATCTCCTATTTACAGATGAGTAGAACGAAGTATGAGGTGCAGATGAGTAAGCCTGTGACATTCTCAGTCCTATGAAACAACATTCTAATAACCTGGAAATAGTTGAAATTCTGCATTATAATAATCCAAAACTTAACTGTTCCTTTTTTTAGGATTTCAGTAAGACTGTTCACATGCTTAAGGTAAGAAACATATACAAAAGTATTCAGTTGTAGGGCCACAGCTGTGGGTATTTAAGGTGGATATGTCAATAATTAGCACAGGAGAAAGGCAAGTTCTGTAAACAGGAGCAGTAAATAGGATACAAGTCTACTGGTTGCTTACACTGTACAAGGGATAAAATGAACCTCAGGTAATTTTCATTCAATTAAACAGTGCAAGGAAAGTAACAAAGCCATGTAAATTCATGATACAATCAGCAATGCTAAACGAGGCAAAGCACAGGTGCTGCACACATGGTGCTTTGACTATCAGACCCTGCCAAAAATACAGGTCAGTCCTCATTAACACCTACAAAAACCCACAGGGTCAATGGCAATCAGAGAAAGGGCAAGAGTCGAATAATAATGATGTTTTCTTTATCTGAGTTGGTGGGCCTCTGCCACTGGTATCTGAATGATGTGAATCAGCAGCAATGGCAAAGCCTTGGCAGTGGTATCAGGAGACTGCTTTGGAAGCCGACGTGATTTGCATTCAAAGCAAAAGTATGAGTTCCTTCATGAAGACACGGTAACAGCAGCACGTGATTTTCTGTGAACTTTTCTTCCCTATTTTTGCAGATCCTCAGCAGGTTATGTTACTCCATACCTGTATGTCCAAGAACACAAGGCTTGCAAGGAAAGGGACAAAAAATGCTAATGTGGCACAAACTAGTGAAACAATACTTCATGCATAGATTTTCTTTCAGTGTTAAAAATGCATTATCCTAGTGCTGGGAAGATTTTGGAAAATACAGGACGAGATGATATCTCTTAAGGTAACAGTACTTCCAGCAAACTTCACTTTGGACAGTATTTTACAAACACTAACTAATTCAAGTATTGAATTGTAGCTCTGTCAAGTCAATGTTGTCCTCATTTAACACACAAGAGAACAGAGGTGAGGAACATAGATTATTATTTTCTTGCCCTGCTCAGAGACAGATACTATTGAGATTTTCAGTGGATCTTGAAAGTTTTAACAACAAATAAATGCACTGCCATTTTATTCTGGTACTTGAAATTTATTACAGCAGGTAACAAAATCAACAGAAACATATGGAGGACTATTTTTGTTGAAAAGAACATTTTAGAATGTATATGATTTAAATGTGGTTTTATGTAAATGAAAGTAAATTTTGTTTCAGAAGCAGAATTTTAGAAAATAAAATACGTTGTTGCTTGTGTTTCCATAAAAGGTAATCCCTGTCCCCAGACTCTTATAAACTCAGAAGGAAGAAAAGGATCTGATGGAAACATACAAATCAGTCAGGGAAAATAATAATATTAATAATAAATTAATGCTGATCAGCATGTCAGACCTGAGCACATTTTTCACCCAAATACCAACGAACTTTCAGGAACTGTACAGTTATCTTGACTTGGAATCTTCATACAAAGAAATGTGAGAGAATCTGATTGGAAGGTCTCTTTTCTCCTGCTGTAGAAGAACTAGAGAGTCTATCTTGACGGGAAGAATCCAAACAGTTCAGCAATCATCCCTTGAACATTTCAGACGCTAATCATGTTCTCATTAACAATATGTCAGTGATATGGGGATTCAACTGAAATTACTGTGATGATTTCATGTTAATGGGTATTTAAGTAAAAGGTAAGACATTAATCAAAGATTTGAGGAATGTATGCTAAATTATTATGATATATGTATAGCTGAAGTGTTGAAATGGAAAGACATTTCTTCCTTGGAAGAATAAAAGTAAAAACTAAGAGGAAAACAGACGCAAGGTAAAAATCCATCTGAAGCTGCTGAACGACTTCTTTTATTCTCTATCTGCATTTTTCTTCTCCCTGTGGGAAATGAGTCATTTGTCTGGAAGAAAGTGTTTGGAATCAGCAATTTGATGCTGTATGTGGAGGATCCAAACGAGCTTTAGTGAGTTGGCATTGTTTTGGGAGCTGCAAGAACAAGAATTTTCTTCCAGGTTAGAACTACATTTAAGGTCTTTTTTGTAAAACCTCAAACTTGCAAATGTAGCAGTGGTAGATGTTACCACTGAAATTTGACTCGATGTTCAATTCACACTGAAAGTTTTCTTAGGAGCCACGTATAAAGAAATGAGATGATGCAAAGAGTAATTCTGAACATCTTCTATGGTGCCTTTGGCTGTTTCTGTACCAGGAGAGAACTAACTTAAATTTTTCCTCTATGAATTAGAGTCCTTTTGCTGGAAGGGAGATGAGCGGCAGCTGTGGCCTCATGTCCCACAGATCCCTGAGGGGCAGAGCGGGCTACTGAAGGCTGTAAAACAAGGAAACAAAATAGAACAGCTTGAAACTTGTTCTCTCCTGTATAAGACAAAGATCGCCTTTGGATCACAGGGCTATAAAAATAGTTCCAACCTACTTCTGCCTTTTTTAGCACTCCAGTCTTCTGACAGCCTATTTGGGCCCAAAGTTAAGTCACTCTGCAAAGGAAAATCTCTTGCCTGAAAGCTCCCCATAGGCTTGAGCACTGGAAGCACATTGGAAAGAGAGTAGCAGGAAAGGAGAAATATTTATAACACCTGTATCAGTTCCAGCTCCTCTGCCAGGGCTTTGAGCAGAAAAATGAATTGGACAAATGTGAAACCAAAGCCCTGCTTTTACAGCTGGCTACCACCCTCATAGCATGAGAAAATGAGGGTGATCTGGGGCTCCTGGCAATTGCTTTCTCGGTCTGCACTTTTGTTTTGCCAGTTAGGACTCTCTCCCCTGCTTGAATGCAGAATGCTCTCCCATTCTCATTTTTCTGGATGCCATTTTCTCCTGGAAAAACAAACTCACATACAAAGTTCTCTGACTTATCCCCTTTTCCCATGAGATGATTTCCACTGAAACCTGTGTTTCAGCTCTAGCTCTTCTGACAGACTTGTTACTTAAGTAGAAATGATGTCACTTAACCCTGTGCAAGCCACCTGGTCACCTGTGTAGCCAGACTTTAAAGCTGTATATAGCAAATCTGCAGCAGAAGGAAATCTTGAGGTTTTACTTCTACTTTTGGGAAATTTACTTTTTAAAAATTCAAGATTTAATGTCGCTACTGAGGACAGAAGGCATTTTTTTATGCTTTTAAATCCCATTGCTAAGTTCATGAATCTACTTCAGGCAAAGTAATGGTTGCTGTTTTGTTTACCAGGCTTGAAAGGACTTGAGCCTGCAGTGACACACTAGATTATGTAGATCTCATTAGCATTTCATTAATACTCCACTTCTTCTCATTAAAATCTCAACCTCGTGTAATTTCTCTGCCTCCCTCCTCAGATAAGAAGGCTCAGATGCAGAGAGTTAATGGAGTCGGGCTTTTTCCCCATTTCTGAGGTACGTTTGCTACAGGCACTTGCTGAGCCCTGTCAAGCTGATATTTTTAATAATACACTATGTTCTTATTAGTGCTCATGTCGGTGAATCACATTGAGCTGAAAGAAATTTCCAGCAGTTGTAGACTCCATGCACAGCTTGCTGTAACTTCCCTAGCAACAGGGAACTGATGTGACATGGGTTTCTGTAAAATGTATGCCTCAAAAATCTCTCCTGACCTTTTGAAATATGTGAGTCTCAGGGTGATGAGGGTCTTGTCCTGCTCCCACATATCTAATCCTGTACTTGGTCAGGGTGAATGCTAGGGAAAGGTTCTTTACCAGAGGGCAGTGGGCATGGCATCAAGCTGCTGGAGTTCAAGGAGCACTTGGACAACACTCTCAAATGCAGGGTTTGGATTCTGGGTGGTCCTGCGTGGAGCCAGGAGTTGGACTCTATGATCCTTGTGTGTCCATCCACACTCAGAATCTTCAGTGATTCTAAAGATACCCTTAAAAAAAATTTAAAAAATGACACTTCAATAAGCAAGATATACAGTCCAGCATATAGAGAAGCAGCCCTATAATGAAAAAAGTGTTGTCTTCTGTATAAGTCCAGATATTCAGATGGCAATTACAAGCAAAATCTTTTAAAATTGAGAATACTGTAGATTCCTTCAACAATAACTCACAATGTCTGCAAAGACTGGAACTGGGAGGAAAAAAAAAAAAGCAGGAGGGGGGAGTGTTTTAAAATGTCTAGAAAATTTCCTTTTTTGGTAGCATTTTCTTACAGATCAGGAGCCCACCATTTTTGTTGATTTTTCTGATAGAATACTGCTGTGTTTTTTTCCCCCCCCTAAGCATTGCAGTAAATTGCAGTCTGATTACTACCAAGCAGTAGGGTTCATGGAGAAAGATGTCTGTAAACTTTGGATAAGAACCTACAGATATTATCTATTATACTCCATAACAGGAATAATTTGTGGACTTAGAAGAACATAATTTTGTATTAAATCTGTCAGAATTATAGGCTTGTTAGCTTTTAAGGAACTAGTTACAAGTGATCAGTAAACACACGATTACAGGCTATTTTTCTTACAGCTTATTTTGATGACCACATGCTTGCAGCCTCCACAATGGGTTTTTCAAGTGTGAACTCTCTGGAATGAAAATTGTTTATATCTTGTGAGGACAGATTTTGGTACAAAAAGATCTTGGTCCTTAATAGGACCTAACATCACACAATTAAACATCTATCAGTTTTTTTTGTTGGTTTGCTGCAAATTAGTTGGAAATAGACAGATGTGAATTTCTTGAAGTTGCTGGTGGTTGTCCCATCAGACTTTATAAGAAGGCAATTTTCTCCTGAGTGAATAACATTTTAATCCAATTGACTTCCAGCGATTTCATATGTCTGTATAAATAGAAATCTTCCCACTTAAAGGAAGAGATGAAAATATCCACATGACAGCAATGTCTGACACAGGAGCATGAAAAGCCATAAATATTACAAAAGTTCTGTTTCTAACTGTGGTAATTGTAGGGTAGCTGGACTTTTTAAATATATACTTATACCTATGTATGTGTATATATACACACATATAAAAAAGGAATCCTAATTATTCAAATCATTCCTGCAACCTCAAACAGGACAGAGTGGATGCCAATAAACTACTGTTCTCTGGAGCCAACCCAACAGCCATTTCTATTGTTGAAAAATAATTTGTCGGTTTAATGCTAGATGATTTTTAGTTCCATAACATTTACAAGTTAATAATTATTATGGCTCTATCTATTTGTATGAAACATACAAATCCCTTCTCATATGAGACTGCAGTCCCTTACATGGAGTTGTCTCAGTTGCTCCAATCCAACTGCTTTTGTGTCTAGCTCCAAACTTACCAAAGTAATTGGAAGGAATTATTTTAATGTCAGTGGGATTCAAAACATGCCTTAAGCAAGCAATCATCTTCAAATAGTTCATATTCTGACCCACAAAATTCATTTAGTATTCAGCTTAATGGAGTATTTAATTAAAAAGCACTATAAAGGTGCAAAATAAGGAATATTTATTCTTAACTGGCTGAATTTCATCTGGAAAAGAAAACAACAAAACAAAATCAAGGTCTAAAGAGCATTGTCTCTTCTGGCAGACAACTAAGTTTTACAGAACATCTTTTTCCCTGATTTCTGCCTAAAATGTAGTGAGCCTCATCAGACAGTCCAAAAATACTCATCTACATAAATCATTTATTACGGTATAATTTTCATGACAGTCCTCAGAAATCTATTGCAGTGCTTTGACTAAAGATCTTACATGCTAGAAAAAAAATGAAATATGATGTTTGAACACGTTCCATTTAGTTTTGCAAGGTTTATAAATTAGTTTTTCCATTTACTGTGAGCTCAAGTGTTACCTCAGGGAGATCCCCTTAGTTTTTGCAGTGCACTGGAGGCACAAACAACATACCCATACAAACTGGCCTCTGGACAAGCCATCCTGTATGTCTGAACTGCCCACTCCAAAGACAAACAGAAGCAAGCTGACTCCAAACTCAACTTATGTCCCACTTGTAGCACTCACATACCTGAATCAGCTTCCAAAATTGAAGAATACCTTTGGTTTTCAAAGAACAGAGGTTTTTCATGTTTCATGCTGCTCTTTCTCTTTGGGTGCTGTATTTGATAAATATAATTGTTCTTTGCAAAACCTACTACAAATCACAGAATGCAGAAAGCTGTGTCTATTTCTGACCATTAATATAACCAGATCATTGATTTCCAGCGTTACACAGTGTTCCTGAATGCACTTAATTTATATGAACTGTACAATAGTTTTTGTTCTTTAATCTTATTCTGTTGTTTTATGAAAGGCTAATGTGACAAAATAAATGGGGCTAATACTAGTTCAAGGAAGAATGCTTCAACTCCTGCATATTTTAGGTTATCACTGCAGACATAATCTACATTTCAATAAATTGAAGAAGCTAGGGTCCATCTAAAAATGTTTCTTCAGCTCCCATGCCCAGTACAGTTACTCAGTTAAGAACTCACTCCTTGTTTCTTTCAGGAAATAGTAGTTCACAGCACTCACCAAAGCCCAAGTCCCAGTGATGCTGAACTGGAAAGTCTGTTTTTAGCTGGAACTCACATATTCAACTGAATGTTTCACCGGGACAGCTTCTGGGAATTGAATTTCCTTCTATTGACTGCAATATGACAGTGGTGGAGTCTTAATTAAGACAACACTAGTGCAGATTCCACTTAAACAGAATATCTATTCAGATGTGTTATCACCATAAGTGGTGCTTCAGAAGGTATGAATGCTAAGCTTCAGTCTACGCAGCCAAATATAGTTTTAGATCAGCTCTTTTGAGAAGAAAGGTAAACAACAGATGACTGCAATTAAAGTATTTTTTTCCTGATGCTTTTTTTCATCCTTATTTTTGTTATGTTAAGACTTTTCAGACTCCATTTAAACAACCTCATTCATGAGGAGTTATGGCACAGTAACAAATGTTAAAATAATAAGACATTGAATAAGATGACAACAAAAAGCTTCTGTTGTTGCAGTAAACTGAATCACTTGAGTTCATTCCCAAGCACAGGACTTCACAGCAGCTGGCCTCAAAGGAAACTCACTTGTGCAAGCTTTGTTTTAGTTTTGTTGAAGTCTTACACACTAAGGTGCATAAGGATCATTTGATGACACCAAGTTATGGGCTGCAGTTGACATACAGGATGCCATCCAGAGGAATCTGGGCAGGCTTGAGCAGTAGGCCCAGGAGAACCTCAAAAGGTTCAACAAATCCAAGTGCAAGTCTTTCATAGTGAGGGTAGCAAGGCACTGAAACAGGTTGCTCAGAGATATCGCTGCTTACTGCAGAGGAATTGGGTAGATGACCATTAGACGTCCCTTCCAGCTGTAAGGAAGCTATATTTCTAAGATGGTACAGCTAATACTGACATTAAATATTATTCATTTCCAGTTGCATAGTTAGAATAATACAAGTGCATAGTTGTAATTACAGAGTAAATAGCCAGAGGGTATATAAGAAAAGACTCACCAGTGCTGAGGCTTTCAGTTGAGATAGATGCTCACCACAAAAATTCCACAAAGGAGCAATCTCCAGAAAGAGATGCTACCTTAGTGGTGGTCAGCCCTTAAATGGGATCTAGGAGAGGTGGAGTCAAGCTCCACCCCTTCTGGTAGCACAGTTGAATTACTTTCACCTGTGCTCCTGCAGCTGACTCATCACTTGCCTCAGGTGGTTAATCAGAGATTCTGGCTGTGATCAACAGTTTCCCCTACACCAGTGAAAAGGAAAACACTCCCAGGCTTGGCAATCCCAGCATTCATGTACAAGGTTGAGGCAGGTTCCCAAATCTGTAGCTTACCTTGTTATTCTTGTTATCAGTATAGGAATGAGTTGCATTAAACAAAACAAACAAACAAAAAACAAACAAATAAACAAACAAAACAACAAAGATGTATGCTTGTCACGTTGCTTTTAGTCACTGCAGAACACTACAGAAAAGAACTTCTACCGTGTGACTCCAGATGGCTTGTAAGACTTCCTCCAACCCTGCACTGACTGATGTCTCATTAAAGTGGCAGAGCTTTTTCTATCTCCACAGCTGCGGACTGCAGTCACAGCCCTTGAAGGCTCTGGCAACTAGCTAGAGGCTATTTTTCTAGTCTCTTGGCCAACAACCTAATTGCATCATGTCTGGGATGGGAGATTTCCTGCTTGCCAGCCCTGCTCCATTCTTTAAAAATTTTTCTATGGGAGCAGATTCTGCATGATATATCCTGCACAAAAACCAGCAACTGTCTTTGGAAATCTCCATAGACCCAATAAAGGTGGATGGAATAATTTCCTTATGTCTATTATCCATGAAACCACCTTTCCGAGAGTGATCCCAGGCTACCTGAGATCTCACAAATATGTGCATTTCAGCAAAGGCAGCTGCTTTCTGCTTTTTAACTGGGAATTTTTATTTTCTAATCTATATTGCCTTCTTCAGAGTAAGCTTAATGACAACCATTTTGGCAACTGATTGTCTAAGCTACATCCTATAATTAGTTGAAATTCAATAATTTTTCTTGATAAGTTTCAATACTTCATTCTGAGGAGGTTTAAGTTGTATTATTCATACTCAAAGGATCCCAGCTCATACATCAGCAAGGCGTCTGCAAATTGATCCCAAGCTGATAACCCACCTGGAGAGTTCACTGTGAAAAAGGAATTGTACTTGGAGATTTCATGTATAAAACAGATGAATCTAAAGTAACTGACAGGGAAAACAAATTACTGTTTTTTTTTCCCCTAGACATTACTTCAGAGATTTAGAATCTCATAAGCTTCATTTCATTGAGCAATTTTGCAGTTTATGCTTGCAAAATGGTAGAAAGCAAAGCAAAGAAAAATTATTCTGATCTACAATGCACCAAGAAACTAACCTCAGATAGAATTTGGAAGGTATAACAATTATTTTTTTCAGTTTAATTACCAAAAAATAAAGAAAAAAGAAAGAAAAAGAAAAAAAAAAAAAGAGAGAGAGAGAGAGAGAGAGAGAGAGAGAGAGAGAGAGAGAGAGAGGGAGACAGAGAGAAAGAGAAATGAATGAAAAAAGGCTTAGAGAAAGAAATGCAAATCAAAAGGAAAAAGGCTGGCCTAGGACTCAAAGAGTGAGAGATAAAAAAATGAAAGAAGGAGAGAACAGAACAGAACCACAACATGAACTGAGAAAATAAAGGAAAAAAGTCAGGTTCTTAAGGATAGGATGAACATAGCTTCTGCAGTAAAAGAAGAGGAAAGCACTGAAAGAAAACAGCAAGTTCATGAAAGAGATGAAATTAACTTTGGTGCTGATATCTATCGAAAGTTTTGTATGTGCTGCAAAATTTCATACCAATTAACTCCTGGTGTTATGTTCCTTCTAAAAGACCAAGAATCTTCGTAATTAATCATAGGAATACACCAATGACCTTCAACATAAGATAACGATCCTAGGAAGAACATATATGAAAACATAGGGTATGTCCTATGCATGTGTATTCTATTAGTTTAGACAACAATGGAAATTAAAATTAAATGGAAGTAAAATTCTACTGGGTATGGGGAAAGGCAGAGATCTTTGCAAACATTTTGTGTGCATTTTGGCTCCTGGTTTTCTCAATCTGATTATAGTACTTGCATGTCACTCAGGAGTTCTTTTATTCTCAGTGGGAGACTATCATCTCAAAAATCAAACCATGAACACTACATATTCTAATATAAAGTGCTGAAGGAAAATGTCGGCTCAAAATGAACTCCAGGACATTTAAAAGGGGGCATGTTTCAGATTAACTTTGGCTTGTATCAGTGATGAAATAAATGGCAATTTGAAAACGAAAGGAGGGAAGCACAGGCAGAGGCAGAGTTAAAACACAGCAGCACAGCCACAAAAAGCAGAATCAAGGCAGTTGGAAGGGGGCAAAAAGAGCAGATAAAAGACCAGGTATACAGAACTTTATATATTATTAAAACTGAAATGGTAAATGCTTTTTCTCAAATTAATAAGTGTTTACAAAAGGGAATATCGGGTACAGGAAATAGTTACTGAAACTACTTGAGTTATAAAAACTGCTGGAAGGGAAAGACTGGTCTTCATGCCATTTTGCTGAGCCACAATGTTCCCATGTGGCACAAAGGCTTAGCCATGGGACTAGGTCCCTTCTGCTTCCTGTTGTTTATTTCTCTCTACACTCACTGAGCATCTGGCCCACAGTTTGATTTTCTTTTGTAATAATTGTCATTCGGTACTGCTTTTTGTTTCCAGTGGGGGCACATAACCAGTTCACAGTCTGTAATATTCTCCACAGTCACTCCTTTCATTGAGCTCTCTGAAAAACAAGGAATAAACCTTTCATTAATGTAGCTTCAGTTATTACCTGTTAACTGTTTCTGGCCTCCTTAATTAGTCATAGTTGCCATTAAAGATGTTTTAATATCAACCATTATCTTTATGTACAAAGTTAACTTTATTTAAGGTGAAGTAGGCCAAGTCAAGGCCAGCAAGCAGTTGTCTGATTCCACCAAAAATGCCTTCAATCTATGCTGATTGTAGCCTATTGGCAAAATTCCCATTCACCTCACAAGTAAAAGAGTCTTTAAAAATCATCTTTGCTGCATGTTTTGGGGGCCAGACATAAAACACATTTCACAAGCCAAAAAAAGCTATTAACTTTTTAATTCCTTAAGAGATTTGCACCATATGAAGACTGACATAATCGTCAGTGTAATTTTATATATCAGCTCTAAAAACAATTTACACCAGGGTAATGTGTTTGCAACATAATTTTTATGCTTTCACTCGAAGTGGTATTAGTTGCAAATGCACTTCGATGCTGTCCTAAATGCAGATAACCAGAGTTCTGCAGCAACTACTACATGGCAGAGGGAAAGGTGAGGGGGAATTTCACCTCCTTTCTTGTGTGCCTTTACCCTCTTCTGATATGTGTACATGCCTTGGCAGGATTGGAAGAGCGCGAAATGAGGAAGCGTAAATAAGAAGCCCAGGAACGGTGCCATCAGCACATAGTGCTGTCCAACCAACCCGCGTTCTTCGCTGCCCTGGCAGTCAGCATCTGGTCTCACATCATACATCATTTCTTCTTACTTTACTTTCTCTTGTTGATATAAATATAATGTGTATATATATATATATATATAATTAGACCAAAATTTACTCAGCTAAAAATTGTGCAAACTGAACTAGTACCTGAACAAGATGCTTTTATAATAATAATTGAGACTAAATTGCTGGATTGCCTCTGAAGATCTTTGCTTGAATCTGCACCACCATCAGTGATGCAGCTCATTAGGAGCAAAGAGAACTGCTAAAAAACAGATCACTTGGGGTAGTCTAGAGAATAGGCTGTGCTGAATCAGACCCACCCTCCTTCTGTTCCTTGGTTCAGCCTTTGTTAGAATAGCTGATGGCTAGTTTGGAGAGGCTTGACTAAATATGATGAGGAATGAAAAATCAATATTAGAATAGCAGATAGCATTTATTTCCTGGAGAGCAGAGAACAGAAGGCTCTCAGAGAACATGCAGTTCTGTAGACTGCTCAAGAATACTTTTTTTTCTACATAGTAATTTTGCAAACTTAAGTAGATATGTGATATTCCTTCACATAGATATGAGAAACAATCAGTAAATGAGATCATTTTTTTCACCAGAATATGTAAAATACAGAAGAATTTCAGATGTAGGCCATACCAAATAGTCTTAAATCAGTATGATTTTACTAATTTGAAGAAGAGTGCCATTATATCAGCTGATACTAGGTGTCTTAACTAATCAGACGTCACTCACATCTTACATTGCTTAGAATGGACAAGTTTCACTGCAGTTCTTGAGAGGCCTATACTGAAGCCCCAAGTACATCTGACAAGGACACACAGTTAAGTGATAAGGACCATGAAATCAACATCCACTGTGAACAGTGACACCATGCATATTCTCTGGTACGTAACTTTGCATAGTAGCATGCATGGTTATAGATGTGGTTGTATTTGAAGAAAATCATGATCTTGTTATTGAAATTCTGGTAGCAGACATGGACAATAAATGTTGTAAAATACTGATCCAGCCCTATTGTATAGAGATTAAAAAAAGCAATGAAATATTATATTTGTTGACCTAAAACCTTCCACCTTGCTTCAGCAACTGTCACATTACTAGTAAAGACAAAAATACATTTCTTTTAAATCATCCATATTAAAAGGGGGTCATATTTTAACCTGAGGAAGACATTTTCTTGTGTTGTCACATAAAAGCAATTCTTGACTAGATGGCCCATAAGCCTTTCTTGGTCTAGCATTGTTCACAATGTTTAGCTGTGCATCTCTCTTTCTGGGCTAACTGCATTGTCACAAGCTAAACTGAAAGCCATGGCAACATGCCCTCTTTGGTCACGAGGACTTATCCTATAAAGAATATATGCAACTAAAAGAGAGTCCAAAATATAGATAAGGAAATACCTGAGACTGTTTCATCTCAAACATTTTTAGGTATGAGTATGCTCACAGACCTTGCTATGTTACAAACAGAGCTCAGTGCTAAAAAAGAAACATACATACTAAGTTCTACCATTTTGCTGTAGCTCTCAAAAAAGATGTAGACCAAAATAACTTTTTGTAGGTATGCTCATTTCTTGTTCTATTACATTTTCTTCCTCACTCTGATTTGTTTTAATAATTATGCTTTATTTTGACACCTTGAATCATTTCCATGACATTCAGCATATTATCTGATCTGCATTACAAGCTGTCACTGAAAATATGCTGTGCAGTAAAGTTAGATCTGAGGTGACAAGTAACAGCTTTTTTTTCCCCCCCTATAAATTTCAGTTTCATGCAAATCTCATTTCTCACTGCACAAAGCTCATGACAACAAATTGGTGCTATAAATTTATGGCAAATTTATCACTTTTCCTATGGTCTATAGTGGGTACTCACAGTAAATAAAGGTGTTAGTCAGTGGCAGTTTTAAGTTTCTGCTAAATATCCAAGATCACCACTGGGTTTTCTCATCGGTTTTCAATTTGTAAATGTAAAGTGCAAGAGTTTGCCTGTTCTTTTTTGTTTATAATGAACACTTCAATGCTTTCCTTGTTCTTTAACATTAATTGTATATCAGCTTTTTCTCCTGAGACAGCAGGTTAAAGGCTTGATCCAAGGTTTGTTCAAATTGATGAAAAGACTGATTACTTTCAAAAGGCTTTGGATTAGACTGTAGGATAGCATTTAGCCAGCTGTGAAGCAGTTATCAATGTGTGACCATGAATCTGGCAATTGAGGTTTTTCTTTCATCCTTGGTAGCCAGGTGCCTTTCCCCTAAATAGCATACATAATTGCCACAGGATAGTATATCTGTTTTCACTGCTTCTTCTTGGTTTCTCTGAAGGATCTGCTCTCCATACCTCTTCACTGCATGGATCTTCTACTGGCTGGCACAGGAGTTCTGTTCAGTGCCACTGTCTGTTCCAATCATCATTGACTTTAAATTTGCAGTGATGAGGCTCAATACAATAAGAATTTGGGTGGGCAGGATTTCTCACAACTGTTAGTGTTGTATTTAAAATCTGTTAACTTGATTATTACTATCTCATTTTTGTAATCCTCATTGATTCTGTTAATATTATGCCATATCTCTCTTGGGATGTTTCACACCTTACTTAAAATACCCCCCCTCGTTTATAACGAATTAGTCTAAGCTTGTGTTGAATCAATTACAACTTATTAATCCACCATATTATCTATAAAAAACAGGCAAACAAACAAAACAACCAGACAAACAACAACAACAACAAAAACAGTCAGGGTCTATTTTCCCATTTCCTACGATTGAAAGCTATTTTCTCTCTGTTTTCCTGTTTATTTTAAGGTAAGCCTTTCCCCGCAGTTACCTTTCCTCCAAACTAACACATCTAAATCTTCTATCACATTTGTCATTCTTCTGTCAACTGCTTTCAATCCACCTGTCATTTAAGAAAAATGGACACTTGTTTTTGGGCATGACTAAAGAGAATACCACTACAGGACAGACAGGAAACTTTTCTCCCAGGTGTTCTCAAGCTGTTGTGAATCCAAGAAACCAGGGACAACAGAAATATTAAGAAAAACAAGCTGCTTGATGTCCAGAGCACTTTGCAGGCATTTGAGGGGTCACGTTGATTCATATAACTCAGAAGAGAACTTTTCAAGTTACTTTCTTGAAACTTACATCAGTGTGTTTCTGTGAAGATATTAATAATTTTCCAAATAAAATATTTAGATAATTTTTTTAGAAAACATCTTTAGTCCTTAGTATTACAATTAGAACAAATACAGCAAGAAGCTATACAGCCAGACTGGCTGTAATGCTAATGTTCAGATTATTTGTATGAAATACCTACAGTAACTCAAATAAAGATTATTAGAAGGGGGAAAAAAATGACAAATTGTAGAGAAATTCAGTTTCATACACATATCTTCCAAAACAACCAATGCTCTTTTTTCCTGACTTAGAAGAGATTTAAGATGCTAGAAAAAGAGCCAGCATGGTCTGTCTCATTGCCTTGCTGCAAAGATGAAACGTGGGTGTTCAAGAAGCAGGCTTGCCTGAAGAATTCAAAGTATTGTATTTTGGCAGCGAGATCTCAACAGCTGGCTGCAGCTGGCATGAGGGAGCTGGAGGTTTGCAGAGGGGACTGTCCTCCCTCCTCTTTTCTCCTGTTCCTGTCAAGTGCATCAGCAGCAAAACAGCAGTCTGTGTCAGAAGGGCACATTCAGAGGTTGCTCATAATGAGGTTTCAACTGCCATAGGGGTGTTCGTATATCCCTGGACCCAGTCACTCCAGCTGTTGAAACAAATGGTGGTACTTTTGGATTTTGAGTACTATAATGGAGTGAATATATGCATACTGCCAAGAATTTTCTTTCTTGCTTCCATATCTCTGCATCAGTTTCTTTTGTACCAGTTCTTCATATGATGCAATGAATTCTTTAGTACAGGTGTTTGTGATGCAAATTTCTCTCCTACTAAAGATGCCTAATCTCAGATCGATTTGATGAAAAATATAGGATCTCACATTAACAAAGAAGCTCTATTAGCTGAGTGTTTAGCTCAACTACAGCTAAATTACAAAGCCAAAGCATTAAAATGAAGAAGATCCATGAAGAGGCCATGGCGCATCACAACATTAGGCAGAGCTAACGAAAGCAGTTCACAAAATACACACAGTAGATTTATCTGAGTAATCTCTCTCTTTTTTTTTTTTTTTTTCCCAAATAGGTAAAAAAGCTTGATTTTTGTTCAGAATTAAACAGATAGCTTTCCCACAGACAATGTGTGCTTGAAGGGAAGCTGCTGGCAAAGGAGTCCATGGCCATCACCCTCAGGAGAGTTGGAGGAGGGGGTGGCTCCCATGTTTATTCAGTCTCCTGTTGGTCTCAGTTCCCCCCTCCTCCACGTCAGTTGCTACCACTCATGTTCCTCAACTCTAAATGTAAGAGTAGGTGCAAGCATCACGTGAAGTACCTTTCATGAGAAGAGTTAACAGCAAAGAGAGCTTAACCTGATACTTGGATAAATGTGGTACATGAATGGCACCATTGTGAAATTAACTGATGCATGAAAAGGAAAACAGAAACAGGCAATTACACATAAAAGACATACTCAAGAGATCATTATGTAAAATGAGTTCATTTTAAGAGCAGGACTTGCTAGTGATCTTCTGGCATTGTTATTAGGACTAACCACAGAAACAAAATGCAGTTCAGTAGTGTAATTGAGTATATATGAGTAGTTACACATTCAGTAGTTGCAAATTTAAATCAGTTTTCTTAGTAACCTGAAGTAATTAGGGTGATGTAGTATGCAATTTATTTATAAAAATAGAATTCAACATGGCTATTCTTGGTAGGCTTTGAAGGAGGGGCTGTAAACAAGGACATATACCAGGTAAGATTCACATACAATTGTAATGCACCATAGTAGTTTTTATTTAATTTTTATTTCTTTAAACTGAAAATTGATATTTAGGGGATGAATAACAGATAAACATATTGCTGTAATCAAGAGAAGAGTGACAGATAAACATTTTACTGTAATCAAGAAAAACGTGATCATTCTTATTATGGTATCCTTCAGAAGGAATCACAAAACGTATAGTCTCTCCTATATCTCAAAGATTATTTCAAGGATGGAAAAAAGCAATACACCAGGAAATTTCATGAAGAAAACTTGAATTGGTATTAGTACAACATAGGACACCGCTCTATTTTGTGCAGTGTGCTGACGCATCACAGTTTTTCTCTACTTTTTACCACTGCAAAAGAGCTTTACCTTCAGTTCAATAATCACTTCTGCAATTGGCAGCATCAGTGATTTCCACAGATTTTTCCCCTCAGCACATTCAGTTGCCTCAGACAAAGGGATCAAACATAATTACGAGAGTGAGTTTCCAAGAAACAATATTTCTCTGAGCACTGGGGGCCAAAGTAAAAATAAATTAAGTGTCCCTGTTGTAACAGATCATAGGGATTAGATTACATTGATTAAATTTTCAGAAGTCCAAATATATAGCAGACACACCAGTCCTCTGGGCTTTCACAGACTTCTTTGCTCTAAAAGGCAAAATTTCTTAAATAATAGAAAAACTGATCATCACCTTTCTGTCTGTAGAAACATTATGCCACTTCAGCATTGTCCACACATGGTGGGTGGAAAAGTAACAATTTTACTAGGTCATTGAGGATATATTTTGCCTGTAGTCAAAAACTCTATGATTAATCAACCTTCATACTCTGGCCTCTTCCAGACTAGGGTTTCCCTGAACCTTCTCTACTTTATCTCTCTGGTTACTTGCAATCCAGACTGCCTGAGAAGCCCTATAACTTTCTTGTCCACACATCCTTTGGTAGAGCTGCAACCTGTTGCATGTAAAAGCTCCTTTTTCACTGTAGTTTTGAATCTTCTTCCTGACAGATATTATTAATGGTCCCAATTCATCTCTATCTTTATTCTCTGGGACTGTCATAATTATGTAGATCTCTGACATGACCTCCTTGAACTGGTAATCCTTCTCTTCCCAAACAACTCTATTAATTCTCCTATGGAAAATGTTTGCTTCCTCTAATCATCGTTGCTGTTGTTTTTCAAAACAGCATATAACATTCCATATCTTTTCAGAGATGACAAGTCTAGAGCTGCCCACATTATTCATGATTGGAGAGAACTGTGTCTTTATGCAATGGCAGAATTATATTTTTTAGTTGGTTTATTTAATTATTTATTTACTACCAAAAAGTCCTAATACTGTATTAACTATCTGGGTAGCTGCTGATCACTGAGCCAATGTTTTCATGGATAAATTGAGCCCAACTACAAAGTTTTCAGCTCAGATTCCTTTTGGTTCCCCACGAAGTCATGTGTGAAACTTGCAAGGCTATCCTGCTTCAGGGTAACTGCTAACCCTTCTCTTTCTAGCAGATGTTGTCTGAAGCCTATTGAATTGCAGCAAGAGAGATGGAGATTTTGTATTCATGTGAATAAATATCACGTTGTTGCAGAATGGAGTGTTCCACCAGAAACTTGTAACTTCATGCTAATACAAAGAATTGGACTCCTTGTTTTTCTCACAGTTCTTTGTAAATAGTTTTCTGTTTGTTTGTTTTTTTAGTCAAGACTATAATCAGCTATAAATATGCATGTTCCACTTTTACCTATAATTTAAGCAAATGCCACTGCAGTTAAGGAAATACCCTGTCAATGGTTTTGCATTACTTGGTCTCAGGACTTGATGTTCTGAATTCCTTACAAAAGGCTGACTTTTCCAAGATACACAAACTAAATCTTCATGAATACATACTAAAGAAAAGTCAGCTGTATGCATCTATACTGCTAACAGCAGAATAGGAAGGTATTGCTGTACTTGGCAGTCAATTTTAGCTTCTTCCTTCAAGCTTTAATGATCTTTGCCATTCTTTTCTATAGAACTTTCATAGTGGTTGATGAAGGTAAAAACTATTCCTCATTTGAAATTCTTAATAAATGCACTGAAGTTGATTCAGTGATATTGTTTTCAGTTTACAATTTCTGTAAGCTTCCCTTGTAGAACTTTATGTGAATGGTTTCCTTTCAGAATGATGCAGTGATCATTTACATTCCTTAAAGAATTAGGTAAAATTTTTAGATGACAGGGCTTAAATTTAAGCATATATTTTATACTGAACTAATGTGCTGTCATGCTTCTCAGAAAAAGAACAGCAACAGCATTACTCTTTTGTATGAAACAGAACGCAACATCAATACATGTGATTTATGCTGTGCTCATTCCTGAGGATCTTTACCTCCAATCTTCATTCTTCAAGTAAAACAACTGATTATTTAGTTAAAAACAAAACAAGACACAGAACTGTGGAGATGTTTCCAAGATCTACTGGCTGTGTCTACTTGAGACATCCACTTTTCGGTGAAATATGAAGCAGACTCGTACTTGTTTTTGTGTTGAGATTTCCAGTCTAAGAAATTATAACCTGTTTTGGTATCCAGTTATCAATGGAGTCCTGCAACATCACTGTACTGAAAATAAATACCAACACCTTTCAGATTATTCAGTATTCAGCAATGATTCGTATCCAGAAAACATATATCTAAGGCTGTGGAAAATGTTGTCTCTTTCATGATATCTGTTCCTATCAAAGGTATCTGCTTATAAGGATGTGGAAGCTTCAAAATGTTTAGAACTTATAACTTAGACCAATTACTATGAATTATGTGATCAACACTTCAAGAACATTTAAATCTAAATGTCCTTGGCTTTTTTTGAAATTTTTACATGCAGGCTTTTCAGGTACTAACAATTAATCATCTCAGAAGCCTAATTATCTTTAAAAAACAAACAAGCAAAACAGAAACAAACCACAATTATTAACCAAATGTATTAATTTTCAACAGCCAGATGCTGATAACCTGCTACAAATGGCCAGAGCAATAGTCTGCAAGAAATCAGGAGAAACCATTTTATCAACTACTCTGTTCACTTGGGCATCAAATTTCATTACATTTCACTCAATCATCATTTTGCCAATCCTTATAATCAGTGTTTATCTCAGCCTCTCTACCTGAGAGGCACTGAAATACCAGCATCACTTCAGCTTCTGACAAGTGCTTCATATTAAGCTTTTCCTCATTACACAAAATAAACCTCCTGCATCCACAATTTCCTCATGAGAGTAAATACTATTTCACTCTATTTAAAGTGAGGACGTTCTGTGTATTTTGTATTTCAGTTCTCTTCAAGACAGCCTTTCTCACCATTACAGACCCTTGTAGCACATTTACTAGCTATGGACAATAGCATAAATTTCCTGTCCTAAAACTCATGCAAAGAGGGAAGCTAAGGATATGCACTGCAAGGAAGGATTAGCATGCCATTAACTGCATATTCTGATTATTTTCTCATGCTGTATGACTTTTTCATCTCAGCTCATGGAGACGTCTGAAGGACTGATGCATAGCAGTGCTCATCTTGCATCCACAGAGCCATTGGAACCACTGGTGGAGCCTAGTGGAAAAAGCCCCACAATTTTTTACACAGCAGCTTGTAAAGCACATGACGTCACGTTTTTCCATTGGAGTTAAATCATTATAAAGCAGAATAGCAGCTTTTCCTTGCAGAGAGGTTTCTTATCTGCCTGTGTCACAGGCAATGTCACCTTCCAGAAAGATAGCTGTCTACAAGAATAAGATTCAGAAAAACTCCAGCTTTCAAGCAGATTTCAGAATAAATATGAGGCAAAACTGCCTCCTTACACATAGGTTTTCTGAGCAATATGCAGATTAGCATGAGCGTGGCTTTTAAGTGAAAAACCTCATTCACAGAATCAGCAAAGCCTCATTCACAGAATTTGCATTAAATAGATGTGTCCAACAGGAGATAAAAAGGAGGAAAAAAAGTCAGCTTAAAACATTTGCAAACTGTGGAACAAACACTTGACAGATTCCTTTGAAGGACAAAGGGTGCTTTGTAGACAAATAAAAGGAAGCTTTATAGACAAATTTTTTGATGGGTTTTAATTTTGAAATGGTTTACAAGAAAATATATTTGTCTCTAATTTATAACATTTCATTATGAAATATTTCTGAGTGCCTAATGAGTATCTGCCATGCCTAAATATCCTCAGAGTGCCACTCCACAGCCCTGTCACACACACCATTTAAATTCAAGGAAATAACTTGGCAAAATTCCTATCAACTTCAGTAGGAAATTATCTTGCAGGTTTTGATCTCTGAACTATTAGAATTTTGGGAGAACCAAATGGCCTCTCATAATCTTGGACAGTGCACATAGTCTATAAACTCTCATTATTTGCTCTGAGTCCCTTACAAGAGAGAACAAACTGAGTGCTAGGAATTATCTCATGCCATTGTTTTCATTTTTTTCTCTAAATATATTGAGACACAAAGATCTTTCGGTACAGGACTCCAACTCTGATCTCTTTCCTGTATTTCACAAAAGAGCTTAATATTTTGACGGGATACAGCATTTTTCTTTTGGGTCCCCTGACTGCAGGAGTGGGCCTATATGGAAGGTTTTGTAGTACTAATGCACTTTTTAGATAGCTCTGGAGCTGGTGAAGGAAATAAGATTGAGGAAAAACAGGAGTTGATAATATAATGGTAATAGTAAAAATGTGGCTGCTCCTTTCTGAAGTGGTTTAAGAGTATCAGGTCTCTAATGAATTTTTATTGACTTCATCTACAAAGACTAAGATAGAGCGTGGTTGCCATTTATCTGAAGACAGAAAATGTACAGTGAAGTATGGTGACAACAAATATTACATTCAGATAAGAGATGAGACTGAAGAATCAAGGCAAGGCTTCAAATCTGCTTGCCTAATTTTGTATGGTTTTGGATTATTTGGATTATTATTATTATTATATGGTTTTGGATTAATATACATGAATTTCAACTGTTTTGCTAAAAGGTGCAAGCCAGAGTTCAGTGCTCCTTGCATTTGATGACTGGGTTTTGTTCTTTTCCACCATAAGCCAAAGACTGAAAAGCAACAAAACATTGGTTTCACTAATGCCTAAAAATAAAGGTTCACATTTCAGTTGTAATGATCCACCAGTATGATAAATGCATGCACAGATAACTGTATTTATTATGCTGATAGCTGCATCCTAACATTTAGCATGGCACAAGGTGCTAATAAATAGCTTGATTTGAACTGTATGGAACATAAATGTACAAATCAGGGGACATGAATGCTGTCTTCAGTTATAAAAAAACCCAAACCTTCAGTGGATGGAGGGCAGATGCTAATTTTTCAGTCTTCCCAAAAGAAAGATTTCTGAATAGATTTTAGATGAAGATGATGAAATCTAAGATCTCACTCAAAGGTGAAATCTATGTTGCTCTGTATCTTCAGATATAGATATGCCAGTATGTTAATGTACTAGAAAAAGTGATAATAAAAATATGGATGTGTTCAGCCTTGTCCTAAAGCAACAGAAAGCTTGTCTTGGGCACTACACAAGAGATTTATAACCATCAACTGGAAATTTAATATTCTCGCTGCAAAAAATACTAAAAATACTAAAACTCACAGTCCTGAAAGTGACAGACGTCTGTTTGAAGAGTAAGGCAGCAATCACAGAACAGTGTAGATCCCACTCTCGAAAAATCCTTGGAGCACAGAATTCTATTAACAAAGCCTAAGACAATAGGACATGAAAACAAAGACAGCTTTCATTTACCTCTAGAAAGATTGTTACGATTCCTTCTCTTTCCACATCGACGTATAATATTACAAAAATATTACAGCTACTCAGTCTTATATGAATGGAAATGACCACATAAATGCAACCCAAAGAAGGCTACTGAAACAAATAAATAGAAGTCTGAATTCTTGGCTACTCCCAGTTTAAAAAAATGAAAAAGCAGCAAGTCCTCAGCTAAAACACAAACCATGTGGGGGTTGGATCATATGAGTTTCAGTGGAAGGTCTGCCTGTAGCCTAGTGTTAAAGGGTGGATTCTGGGGGCAGTAGCATAGTACAAAATAGAGATTACAAGGGAAGGGCGAATATGTGGTAATATATCCACATCACCTAGCCCTTAGTTAGCCCCTATTCAGGGACTTCCTACACTGAAGACTCTATCATGATTATATTGCATTTAACAGTGTCTGATAAGCCTTATTCCATTAATTTAACTAATCATTTTCCTGAACTCACTTAAGCTCTTGGCTTTCAAAGCCTCCTGTCAGCAGTTTACTAACATTGCCTGGAAAATGCTTCAACATATTCTTCCAAAATTGGCTTCCAAATTATTTAATTCAGTGTCCTTTAAATTTGTGCTGCAAAGAACAGTGCATACTTTTCTGTTCACATTCTTCATACTAATCTTGATTTCATAAATCTAAGACTTGTTCTCTCTCAGTCTTCTCTCTTGTGAAAACATCCAATCTGCAGCATCTGCAGAAGAAATTCTCTAACTGATCACCTTTGCCTCCTTCTTTATGCTTTTCCTCCATCTTCTCAGAAAGGAAAGCAACTAAAATTGTATACAACACTGAAGATAAAAGAAATCCATGAGATTTTATTTATTTATTTATTTATTTTTGCTAACTATTAGTAGGACTTTGTTTTATTCTTTTGGCTAATGCTGAATAATGTGGTGATGTTTTCAGAAGCTCCCACGATGATGACAAGATTTCTTTCTTGACTGGCAATGCTTAACAAGGTCATCATGAATGCATCACTTTCCCCTCTGTCTTATACCTTTAGTTTTCATCTGACATTCTTTAACCCAGTCTTTCAGTATTGCATGGCAATTCAGAGATAGTTTGCATTCAATCTTAGTTTTGATTAATCTGATTTTCTGTAGTAAAAAATGTCATCATATCTGCATTCGCTCCCTCTCCAAGTATAAACTTCACAGATTGCAACACATACCCATCTGAAACTCTTGAATCTACTTCATGAATCTGCAATGCCACTGCATAAATACGTTCTTTGTATTATTATGGTTTCATCAAGCTTTGCTGGAATGGAGTTTAGACTTAGCGACCTCTACTTGCTTGGATTAGTGACTGTTTTAAAATATTGACATATTTGCTGCACTTTGCTCCTTGAGTATTGAAGATTCTGGTGCCTTTTGAACCAGTGCCATTGTGATAGAGCTTTTGGCAAGAACATGTTTAGGGTGTTAAGTTCCTAGTTTTTCACCTGTTAATTGGATGCTCTGTAGAGAATTATATGAGGTATAATTAATATTTGTAAGTTCACAACAATTACCTATAGCATTTTCTGAGAGCTGATTTTAGCATTAACCTTTACATGGTTATTAATTATCTGGAAAAAAAAAATCTTATGTTAATGTGTTCTCTATAGTAATTCTATCTACATACTACTCCATCATTTCTGGCTCTCACTATAAAGAAGGTCTGTGCCTGTTCACATCTCTTGTTTGTACAAGTGCAAGGGTGACCACACTGAGCTTCTCACATTGATTAACAAGAATGTTAGATAAGCACTACAGGAGTTTGTAATCTTGTTAATTTTAATTTATTGAAATTTTTAGGAGCCCATTTCCATCACTATTAACAAAAAGGAAGAAGGGAATTCATGTGAGAAACATCTTTTTTGGTGGTCTACCTGCTATTTTTGTATGATTGCACAATGATACGAACCCCTCTGACATATGAAAGCGTTTTGAAGTTTACACAAAGAGAATTCACACATAAAATTTCCCCCTCCAAAATGAGATTCAAATCAAACATAAACAAGAAGCATATCACCAGAGAAAGTTTCAGCCCAAATATGCAAGATAAAATTTCATGCTCAGTGAGCACCAAATGTTAGGAAGTTTTCAAATTATTTTGTTTTCTCTTTTTTTTCACTGAAGATGTTGCCAAATAACCATTGTCTTTAATGGCTCTGTGCTTTAAGGAGGAATATGCAGTTTTAATGGCAGCCCTCCTGCTGTTTCACTGCCTTTGACTATTAAAGACAGTTTGTGCTATTAACATGGTGCTTGGCAAAGTGATTGCCTCAGCTTTTGTTTACGACCAAGTAAACCTGCTACTTTGTGAGCACGGTAGAGGAATACATTTCAGCAATTTTGCTTTTGCTGAGTGAGAAATTATAATGGATATTTTTCTCAGGGTTTTGTTTTTAAAGGGCCATTTTTGCAACGTGTTGGCTACTTTTCAAAGTGTCAGCAGCACGCATTAGGCAACGTCTTAAAGGTCTTTTCTTAAAGGTCATTTTCTCTTAGCTGGTGTTTGCTGCTGACAGTGATACAGCCTCACTGATATTGTCGTAAAACTCAAAAAATGAGTTTCTGATAATCTTTAGGAAACAGAGGCTGAGAGTCCAGAAATCAACATAAGAGTCAGATATTCATGACTATATTCCAGCTGCCTTTCTGACAAACTATGTATTACAAATATTTTTAATTACAGTGGGTTACGGAAAGCCCACAAATGAATAGAGTAATAAGCATTAACTATACTAAATCTCATAAAGAATGAAGAACTCTTGAAAGAATGATTTTCACTCAGTTATTGCTTGTTAGAAGAATAATATGGATGTGATTGTTTTTATTTAGCACTGAACATATATATTGCAAAAATTATAAGCTGCTGCAGGCTTAGTTCCAGCTTGCCAGGTGTTGTAGAAACCAAGTGATAATGGCTCTTCCTGTAGAGACTCATTTGAGTCTCTACTTTGGGAGTTTATAATCACCGCTTTTGGATCGTGTCTGTGTTGTGCAAATATGACCATGCACTTATCCATAAGGGTGGAAGTTTCCACAACTTTCAAGCTCAGGATGGCAGAAACTGATGTCTGTGGTTTACCATCCCATCAGTCTTTTCAATCTCCCATTACGTTTTTTCACACATCCATGTTGGTTTGGAGTGTTTTTAATCATCTCTGTTTGCTCCAAAGTAAACTCCATAGGATATCTGTTTTGTTCTCCCACTCTGCCGATGCTGCAGTCCCACCTATGTCTCTTTCAACTTCTAGACAGAACATTTAAAATACAAAAACCTGCCTCCCACTGTGGTACTGCCAGCAGTGCTTGCGGTGCTTTTTGTAAGCACCATTCTCCTGGACAGGTAATATTAACTCAGCAAGACACTGAATTATATTGTGATGCTGACTTCCAGTTACCATAGACAGGTTTAAATCATTGATGAAGAACAATTGCAATGAGTAATAAACTCCCCATCCAGCCTGTTTCATTATCCTCACATATTGTGATAGCAGCAATTTACATTTCCATCGCATTGTTCACAGCCAGAGAGGCACAACATAGATCTTGAGCAGAAGCTCAGGAGACCACACCTGTAGGGGATGGATGTCCCAGTGCTCTTTATGCCCCAGCCTCCTGCTCACATTGCTGGAGCACCTCCTTCCAGTGGTGCTCCAGCCTCCACTGCCCCTCTTACCCAGGGCAGACCCAAGCCTGAGGTCACTCCCTCAGAAATATAGATGGGTGCACACCGAGTCCTCAACACTGGCTGCCTTACTACTGCAGATTTGCTCCTACTCAACCATACTGCTTGCATAGCCTTAGTTCTGGAAATACAGGGAAAATATACAAGGGCACTGTTTCTTAGATGTCTGTTCCCTTTTTGTCAGAAGAGTCTTTCCAGCTCTGAAAACTTGTCCAAGTTTAAAAGGCATAGACTAATTATTATCATTTTTTGTTTGTTTGTTTTAATAGGGGATTTAATGTGACTCAAACTTTGAGGAGAACTGATAAGAGAAAAAGAATACAGGCAGAAAAACAGCTCTCAGTTCTGAATAAATAACCCCAGCCAGCAAAAAGCTTGTGCAGAAGGAGAGAAAAAAAAAAAAAAACAAAACCAAAAACAACAGCATTTCAGTGCAGATCCAAAACAAGAGCTGCACCAGGGAGCAGGAATGTAACCGCAAATGAAATCCATTCCTAGGGCACTTGACCTTTACTGGGTATTATTAACCAAGAAGCAAAAGAACCTGGATAAATGCTAGGTCCAATTTGTTCATTTTCTGTGCTAGCAGTGGTTATAAGTCTTTAAAGTCATCCCCTCAGAGCAAGTTTATTCCTTACATGGCTCTACTGCATCTCTTCTCCCAAGCAGGCAATAATATTTACAATGAGGGGCTCCCCAGGGAGATTCATGCAAATCTCCTTGTCCAAGAGAAACTCTCCGGTGGTGCCTGAAATGAGGCATTGGAGATGAAGGCTTTGTGGTTCCCTCCTCCCAGACTCCAACAAAATCTCTCTGAGGTACACCTCACTCTGAAGCAAGTAGCAAATGTAAGAGAAGTGCAGTACATCTGTCACCAGACTCAACAGCGAGGAAAGAGATTTGCTCTGCATGTTCAAGTGCAGAGATAATATCCCAACGGTTGTGCTCCCTGCTGGAAACTTCTAACACTTCTTACAAGCAAAACAGTGATGGGATTTCTGCTCACTTGATGTCTTCTTTTCCCAGGGCCACTGTGCTTCGTTATTCCCAACCACCAGGCCACGTTTTACAGCCTAGTTACAAGGGCAGTTGTGTTATTTCTTAGTGCCACCAAGTGGAGAAATTCAACACTACTGTTTTCAATCATCACTCGACCAGTCAACTCTGGTGCCAGAAGAAGAGCAAAAAAGTCATTTAGACAAAGATTTTGCAAAAGAAAATAAAAATTAATGTTATCTATTTTGATGCCAAATAGGGAACAAGTTCACAACAGAGAAAACCTTAAAATATGTATAATTCTGTGTGTCTCTATTCAGAGTAGCAACAAGTATATGCTAAAAACTAAGGAAAGGAGAAAGAGGGCTTAACCAGCTAATTAAATTTAAGACTATCTGATTTCAATGTCTTGCTCAACAAGCATGGCTTGCTGAGCTGGAGCCAACAATACTGGTAACTAATTCAGAATCACCGAGTGGAAGCTGAGATTTCCAATAGGTTGATGCCACTTCCCATTATAATTTAATGGGAAGAAAAATTTTCACCTCTTCCTGGTACAATGTAATTATGAAAAAGTTCAATTCAGTTCCTTATTAAACCGTGGCAGCAGTATCATGAGTCAATCACTGAACTCTTTTTGTAAGCATCTGAACTTTATCAGGCACCAGGAAAGTCAACAAGGGAAATGTTAAATACAACAGTATCATGTATTCATCTGAATCAAGTATTTTCACAACTTTTTCAGATTTATGTTGACTTTGCCTGTAAATAGAGACAGTGGTACAGATCATAGTGCCCCATCATATATAATTTTCCATTCGATCTACACAGAAATAAACACAGATGTGTCTCTGGAACAGGAATTTACATCTGGTTTACTGGATATTAGGAAGAATTTGTTTTCTCATCTTTTCCAGTCTTAATGATTCTGTGATTCTACTTTGCAGATAAGACTGCCTGGAGTATGAAACAGTAGCATGCATTCTTTAAAAAAAGAGAGAAATGATAGCTTTTTAGGGCAGGAGCATTACAGCTATCCAGATAAATGAAAATGTTATAAGGATCATAGGATGAATTTACTAATGCAAATAGGGCAATGAAGTTTTTCTCTATTGGAAGTGCCTAAGCAACCTTGAATAATCCATTTTGAGCAAGAGAGAGCAATGCAACCGGCCTATCTATAGCTGGAGTAATGGCTGGAATGTGGGTGCACACAGGTAGCCTGTCCTCAGAGGAAAAAATGGCTTTTGCTCATTTCAGAGCAATCTGAGCAACAGTTTTTTTCTCAAAGCCATTCTTCCTATGAAGTGTTGGAAAAACTCATGTTCATTCCATTTATTTAGAGAGCAGCTTGATATTTACAAATAGTGGTATGAAATGAAAGCTAAAAATAGGTTAACTATCTTCCTATACATAGCAATAAAATGCACATCATATGCAGACCACACAGGAGCATCATCTAGGGGTCAATAGCTGCACTTAGGGCAGCCCAAGCACTTCCCACAGCTCCTGATGTGAGGGTGAGGGTCATCCCAGGCTTTGAGTGGTTTGGCTGTGGCTGGCAAATACGTCAGTAGGGGATAGTTGTCCTGGCTGCCCCAGAGCTCAGCAATGGGTGCTTCTCTGCAGCTTCCCCTGGGTCTCTAGGACATTTCTCTTCTCCCAGTCCTTTGGGACTATGCATGACTCATTCCAAGTGGATCGCACAGCTATACTGCCAAGCTCAGGCACTGCACAAGCCTTACTGCTACAGCCCTGTGCTGGATACAGCCTTTAAACAGCTGGACAGTATGCAGAGCAGCAAGCAGTTGAGCCATCCCAAACTGACAGACCTCATCAATGCCACCATTTTTATTAGGCTAGGCTTGAAGAGTGTTTAGACACTCACTATTAAGAGATTAAACCATATGGTTAATGTGAAAACATGGTAAAGGCATAATCTCGGGAGAAATAAATAAGATATTTGAGTTTAAGAAAGGACACATTAACATTAGAAGCAGCTCATTATATTTTCTAGGAATTTAGTCAAGAATTGCATGAGTAATCCTGTGTTTACATACTCGGTCTAGCATTAGATATTTTCCAGTAAATTGATGGTAGGAACAAACCTTCCCAGATTTGCAGCAGTGAAACATAACAGATAGAGAATGTATCTTCCTTTGCCTGTTACTCCAGTAGTGACACAAGAAATAAACAAAATCCAGGGCCTAGGCTGTAGAAGGGTTAAAGAAATGCTGAATTAAGGTAAGTAAGAAACTGTTACGTCCTCAATAACCTACATGGAATTCATCTATCTAGTATTCAATCTGTTCTAGATTAAAAGATCCATTGTAATTACATAGCAGCCTCTCACATTACCCAAACAGGTATCCTCCTACCCTCTTCTTCCTGCATCCATCATGTGCCTTTATAAACTCTTCAGACTTATCCTGTGGAAATTTTCCAACTGAAGTGCAATCTATTTAGCTAAATGTCTGCTAACCTGACAGCTCCTTCCAATTAGTCCTTCCTATTTAAGCACACGCCCTGTCTGCTACCGCAGGAACATTCAATTAAGATGAAGAAAAAAAGTGCAGTAGACAAGTTTGACACTAATATAAATAAATGAGTGTATTTTCTTCATGCACAAAGATATCACAGTTCAGATTTCTATCGAGCTTTCACCTCAAGGGGATTTAAGTACAGATAAACTTGCACAATGCCTGTTTGGAGTAAGTAAAGGAAAAGTGGCATTAAGAAAAAGCAAAAATGTCTTCAAACACCATGCAAATTCATGCAGATCACTAGGATAATGAAATTAAGAATGATTTAAATGCCATTCTAACTTCTTTTCTTATACCGATACTGGTGTAAAGATAGACAACTAAATTGATAACTTTCTTCCTCAGAAAGCAGTCTTCTGCAAAATCAGAGAGGTGTAGCCCATTTTCCTTCTTGTCTTTTATTTCCTTGCATGCCAGTCTCTCACCCTCTTCTAAAGGTACCAGCTGGCTTCTCTCAGGCAGCCCAAGAGACAACACAGTCATGCTGAACCCGCAGCAGTCTGCCCTCAGATAGCATCTGGACAGAACTGCAGGGGTTGGAAGGGACCTGGAGAGATCACTGAGTTCAGTTCCCTTGCTACAGCAGGTACCCTACAATCACCATCTCCATTTCAGATATGGGAGAAGGCATCTCTCAATGGAATCTTATCTCATTTTTCATTCAGTGAAATGATACAGGTGAGAGGAAAAAAACCCACATTTTTCTCACAGCCTTCAAGATGTGTAAAATACGAGGCAGTATAACAAAGCACATGGAAATGTTGTAAACCATACCTCCTTGTATGATAGAGTGTCTGTAAGGTAGTTAAATATTGCCATGATTTGTCTGTTAAAAAATGCTTGGATTTCTTCTGCTGAAGTTTTACTTCCCAGTGTGAAGCATTTGCTTCGCATCAAGAGCCATGGTTTACTAGCACACAGTTCATCAGCAGAGGGGCCAGTCCCTCCAGCAGAAGTAATTATAACCATTTCCAAGAAGGCTGGTTGTGGTTCCTGTTAATTAGGACCCAGTTGGTGACAGATGCTCACAGATGTTCCTCAGGGACAAGGCTTGTAACATGAACTATTATTATTCCTGTAAAAGCAATGGGCGGCTGTTCAGACCTTAACCCAGTAAACCACACTTCTACTTTAAGATTATCAGGAACATCCAGAACATTAGAAGGTGGCCAGGTACTTCCACGTTTTCTCCATAGGAAGGCATGAGTGGAACAGGAAAATATTGTCTATATGCAAGTAAAAGAAACTATTAAATTTTCTGTATATAATACTGTATCCTAACTTAACATGCCAAAAACTGCAAGAAACGGAAGATGCTTGCATGAAACACTAAGTCATGGAAATGGGCATTTTAATAGCTTCAGAGCAAATCATGTGCATTCTGATTTAAATCAAGCATTGGCCTGCATTTTATAAACAAGCACATTGGTTGCGCTTTATTGCCATATGCTTACTTAGCTAATTATATCAAAATCTACTTAAGCATTTATAAGGAAATGGACTGCGGGCTGCTGAGCATCATGATAACACATAGAGCAAGAGTTAAATTCTATTCTGTTTATCCAGGCAAGTAACAGAAAACATCTTGAAAATGCCAAAGTCAGAATAAAATTTAATTGGAGAAAGAAAAAAAAGCAGAAAACCAGGGACACAGTGAGGTTCACAAGCTCTCTGTGAACTGAAATATGCTAACAGTGTTTGGAAGAGTTTCCAACACATAAAAAAGGCAAAAATTATGACAAACAACTGCCCTTGAGTGTTAGGAAACAAAAGAAGAAGACCTGTATTCAGGGCTACAATTCATGTCCTGAGTAATTTGCTTTGCTTTCAGCAAAAATGGGAATTCAGCCAAGGAAATGCATTTGACCTCGCTGTTAAGCCTGCAGATAATCTGGTTTATAGAAGGGTTTAGTCGTAAAGGGCTCCCAACACACCTTAAGCATTTGTGGTTCTCAAATAGCTGTCGTCCCTTTCCAATATCAAGGCCGGGAGATCAACAGCTGGAGAAAAACACAATTTCCAGCAATGACACACACTGTCTGATAGCACACATCAGCTAATATCAGGGAGGAAATTTTAGCTCAGTCATTTACAACCATGAGAAAACGCTGCCTGCCTCCTGCATTAGCCTTGACAAACAGGCATTGGGCCCCTCAGTACACGAAAGTCATTGAGATCCTGAAGCGTGTTCAGTGAAGGGCAATGGATCTGGAGCACAGTGTTATGGAGAGCAGCTGAGGGAGCTGGGATTGTTTAGTCTGGAGGAGGTTCAAGGGTGACCCAATAGCTCCCTATATTCTCCTGAAAGGAGGCTGTGGCAAAGTGGGCATTGCTCTCTTGTCCCAGCTAACAGTGATAGGATGAGTGAGAATGGCCTTAATTTTCACCAGGGGAGATTCAGGCTGGATGTTAGGAAAATCAAGAAGTAGACACATCAGCCTACCTCACACTTCACACAGAATTTTGACTAAGTCAGTAGTGGAAGGAAGGGAGGGTTTTTGGCTTAGTGTGATTACTTGAGCTGCTGTCCCACCATAGTCACACACCTGTGTATGCATGAAGTTGCACTGGGTGCATTTTATAGAAAACCTGAACTCTCATATTTGTGGGGTTTTTTTATTTGTTTGTTTTTTGTTTTTGTTTTTTTTTTCCTAGCTGAGCTCTGCTGTCCAGGCACCTGCACACATGGAAGCAGCTTAAATTGCATTTTTCTTCATGTCATTTAAATAATTTAGAAACTGTGAGCAGAGAGAGCGAATATTAAGCAGTTTGAAGGTTTCTCAAGAATTCCAGAGAGAGAATTAGAGGATACTGCCTGCAATCAAAGTGGAACTGGCTCTTCTCCTTTGTCAAACTCAGAGGAGGTACCATGTGAGAACAAACATTCCGGTAACAAAATATTTAACATAACAACACTTCCCTTGAAAACGTTTTTCTTTCCTTCCACATGTACAAAAAGGAAGACCATGTCTTGTATTATAAACTGTTTTCCCATACTTCTCTTTCTATACTAATCACACATAAGAAACTACATGTTGTAGAGGTTGCTATAGCAACAGAATATATATATATATTTTACAATAGTAGCTGTTCTTTTCCCAGGTACATCAGCAGGTCATAGTTTAGCCTTTGAAATTAAGCTTCTTGTCTTTATGTAGCTACATACCCAGAGTAAGAAACGGTATCTACCACTTAGTTTTCACAAATAATGATGCCTTGACTCCAACTAGCAAACAGAGAAAATAGCACACGAATTTTAGTGGCAGAGAGCACATTAGTGTGCCTGAATGCTTCATAAGCTCTGAAGCATGCATCCACATATGCCTTTCCTACCTTTAGGTATTTATTACTCATTTCACAGCAGACAGGGAGAAGACAGAAGCACACAGAGGGTAAGTGCCTTGCCACAGTTGTACAGAAGGGCTGTGTCTGAGGGGACTGTGAGATGAAGTGGCGCAGTTATGAGGCTTTTGTCCTCTCTGCCATACCATTTTGTGAACACCACTGAAGTGGAAAGGATTATTTGTGTTCATCTTGATCTCCCCTCCAAACTATGCTGAAGTTCAAATGAACTTCCTTTCCTGCTAATTCACTTCATTGCTCCTTTATCACCCAGGGCTTGATCATAAGCATCAAGTCTTTTCTTTATCATTCATTTTAGACACTCCCATCAGTGCAATCCATCCCCATGTCCACCATCATCATGAAGAACCAGCTTGGTTCTTCATCCTTTCATACTTCCTCAGACTCACTTCTCCACTCAAGTATGTTTTGTCTCCATTTCCACCTTCAAAACATTTTCTGAGCAATTCCTTTTTGCCTAAGATTTTTCTCACCAGTAAGGCTTTTTTTCATCTTTCACCTCAATCTGTTATTTTGTCCCGATTCACACAGTATCCTTTTAGGACAAAGAGCATTTCAAGTTGCATTTGATAACAGCAGCACACATTTATGCCACTGGAACAACACAAAAGCATATACAATCCAGATATCATCATTCTTGTTTGCGAGGATGGGTGAAGAAGACAGTTATCTCACAACTCAAAAAGACTATTCTTCTTCCTCCATTATTTTATTGTGCACTTAGGCTATTATTCATACTAGGACTTTAGCTTGTAAAATAACGCAATCTTTCTGTCAAATCAATCCCTAGGAGGCAAGTGGCCCAAATTCTGTTTGTTCTACACTGCTGGTTTCCCAGAGCCTGGAAAAAAATACAGACAAAACCCAACAACTAGAATGCAAAGCAAACAGAGCTGGTCCAGCAGGAGGGAGGAAGATTTCCCCAGCCTGAGAACAGTGTCAAATCAGTTCTCCTGAAGAATATCCTATAGGAGGCACAACTCTGCTAGGATCTACTCAGCATAGCCCAGAGAACTGAAGCCACCATCTTGCTCTGGTTTTAACTGGCTTGTCTGTTTAAAAAAACCTTTTCCCAAGCTGCTGATATAACATGAGTAGAGGGGGCTTCAAGGCAACCTGCTTTGTGCCCTGTGGAATATCTGGTTTTGAACAGTAACTCTCCAGGTTACAGTCTTCCAGCTGTGAAGAATGCAGGTCTTAATGAAGTGCTTGTTTGGCCTCCCACAGACCTTTCGCAATGCTGAGACTTTTTTTTTTCCAGTGAAGTGGTCACATCAAGGCACCAAGCAGGCTCAGGCCAGTCGCTGAATTTCAATTCTCCTTGTCTTCCCTAAAAACCACAGCAAGATCAATCAAAGACCCAGGAGAGGCAGGACAGATCTTGAAGTATATGGATTCTATTTTATGGGCTATCAGAGCAGTTATTTTCACATTAACATTTTCACCATGAATAGCCACTCTAATTTAACTTGGTTGCTCTTCTGTAATTCAATGAGAGATCAGTTACTCAGCAGAACAAGGCATTGGAGCAGCAAGTAAATAAAGCAGACAGGTTCTGCTGCTGTCACGTTATTTCTGTTTTGTCATGCTGAATGTGTCACCAGGGAGCAAGGATTACTTTAATTACCAACTGCTTTAATTTCAAATAGTTATGGAAAATTGTGGATCACGTTAATTTACTTTGGCAGCATGACAATGGGACTGCTTTCAGTCCTTGCTGGTGGCACTGGGAGGCTGGTGGGGAGGGAGGGAGGGTGGAAGGAAGGCACTTTCAAGTGTTTCAGTTTCAGAGGAGGTGTTGCCATTCAAAAGAAAGTATATGACAGGTTCCAAAATGCTGTTAAGCTGGAAATGAGTTGAGCCTGCTGAGGTAGTCTATCAGAATTTCTACACTGATTATTAGCAATCCAGAAATGTTCATTATCTTCCATTTCAGCAGATTGGAACTGAAGCACCTGGTGGGAAAGGCTTGTTCCTTTGACTTCTGCCTTTCCATATGTCATTTTGACCTTTCAAAAGTCTCTGTGGGTTAATTTGGAAGGCATGCCCACCCCTAAACCAGACACCTGGAAATACCTTGGAAAGGTATAACTAGAAATGCAGTGATCATAGCCCTTTTAAGACTTTTGAATTTGATACCCTCCCCGAGACAAGATACTGAGTCTGGATGTGACTCAATACACCATGCCGGGCTGCACACCTCTCTTTCCCTCCACCTCTGTTTTAAGGTCAGGGGAACTTGTAATCACAGGTAGTTTTAGACGCCTTTTATTTGGTAGCAGAACTTCATGCCTCCTCTGTACTCTTTGGTGCCCAAAGTTAAACACTAATTGTTTCATCCCCAACATACTGAAAAAAGAAATAAGTTAGTTTTGATTTTAAAAAAATTTAAGCTCTGTTGATCTCAGCAATCCACTCTCCAGTTCAGACTCATGGACAACTGAATCAGCTCAAGTGGGAAAACTATGGAGAAATGATGGAGGATCACAAATTCTTAACCGCATTTCTGTGCTCAAGATAATGCATGAAGAGCTGTATTATACCCACAAAATGCAAGTAGAATCACTAGAGATTACAGAGCTTTCAGTGCCTTTTTTGATTGATAAAATGAATTTAAAAAATGCAAACAAGTCAAGTCAATAATAAGGCAGTTTCTTCTATTTTGGACCTTAAAGAGATAACATAAGTGCAAATTTCACCCTTATAATTCCTTTGAATTAATGAATATTTCCAACTAATTCAAACATACACTGAAATTCCTTGTGACTAAGGGAGTATCAGCCACCAGAAGCACTCTATCTTGTTGTTCCTGTCTGGAAATGGGAATACATGAAGCCCTGTGTTAATAGCTGTCCTAGGACTATTTAGTCACACCACCTCAGACTAGGACACTGACTGCCTGATTCCCTCTACCTTTGTAACAGAAGCACTCTTCTGCTCATACCGAGTTCAGTAGGATCCAGAAGAGACCCTACTGTCTCTAAGATCTGACCTCAAAAACAGTGAGTGACATGAGTGGTGAAAGGAATCACCAGTATCATTAGCTGTGATCAAGGTTGCCCTGATCACAGGGTGTGCCAACGATGCTCCTGAATGCTGCAGTGAAACAGGACAAAACAAGAGGAAGAGATATGACTTCCTTTTAGGGTAACAGGGTCACTCTTTACACTCAATTCAAGTAAGTTTGTCTTATTCCTTCCAGTTCCTTTTCTAGATGCCTGCATATCATTTTCACTTCCTTCAGAGGATTACGTGTCTCGAGGACAATTGCTGTTTTTGCTGAGTGAACATAGAGTGATTAGAGCAGTGGTGTAGGCAGCCTCCCACTGTGAAGAAGTGGACAGCCTGCATACTGCCCCACTGTCAACTGCCAGCTTTGATGAAACCTGAATGAAGCAGTGGTGGTTTCAGAGCTTTGGCAGATGGTATGTAATTGGTTGTGTATTCCTAGTCCTTTCCTTAGGGAGAGGAAGAGTGTTAAGTGAAATCTCTGGAAGGAATGGGGATGATTCTCCTCTGAGAGGCAAGCAAGCTGCACAAAGGCCTGAGACAGCCATAAAGGTGGGAGCAGCAAGGCAGTGGAAGGGGAGACTTTAGCAAAGAAGTTGCTGAAAAGGGGCAGAGATAAGAGGTCAGCTTAGAGGTCACAGAGATCATCTTGGACCACCGAATATATAGAGTTTACTGCAACTCAAAAACCTACTGAGCTGGCTGAAATCAAAGAAGAAGGGATCAGCCCTCCCAAAGGCAAAGAGGCTTATGAACCTTTTCTTTCTGTTACCTCTTCCCCAGTTAAGAAGGTATTCTCTACATATAGTGTTAACAGTCATGCCTTGTTTTCTAATAGCACGTGGCTTTTTTAAGTTTGAAACCTTACTGGTCTTTTAGGGATGCTCACAGTGCAGTGCAGTTCCCTTGTAGTGTGCTGGCCAACTGTTCCCAGATCTGCCCAAAACTGAACCCTTCAAGTGAACTGTGTCATTAATATTCACTGAATGCTGGCTTCACAGCATCTATGCGCTTCAGTAAAGCAGAACCTCCTGCCTCCCTGAGAGGGGGCACTTCAGAGGACAGTCCCTGGATACCTGGTAAGAATAGCAAGGACTGAAATGGGTACTCCCTTTGTGAAGACCAGGTCCACCCGTGCTCTCTGTGTCCCTGGACAGGAGCTGAAGCAATGGTGTGCCACACACACACTTGCTGCCAGCTGACCCTGTTTTAGTGTGGGAACCATTGCATTTTTAAAGTGTACCAAAAAATAAAAAAGGGCCTTTTATCTCATAATGCCTTCAAAACTTCTCATTTCAGAATGGGCACAGCGGCATTTACTTCTGCTCCACAGTTATGGAAAAGTTTCACTGTTGGCTGGTTTCTTTCTTTCGTTCTTAAACTGTTACTGTAAGGACAAAGATCATGTTTGTTTTCCATAGTTTTTGTTTGTTTGTTTCGAAAGCAGAAATAAATAAATGTATGATCAAGACTCTCTCAGAAATGATAACAAAATGCATTTCAGAAAACACATTTACATTTGAAGGTGCCTCTCTACAGAGGAAAAGTTCTCCTGAGATTTCAAAACCAGAGGCCATGTGAGTTTGATAATAGCAAATGACACAAGCACAAGCCATAGGTATGCTTAATATTTTCTATTTAGTTTCTGAGACAGCTTTCAAGTCTGGTTGTTCCTTTATTTTGATTCCTCAGGATAGCTTTGGGCAGTCATGAATGTAAATTGAACTCTAAATTCCAAGGAAACCAGTTGGAATTGGTAACCTATCGCAGTACTCTCACTAGATGCAAGGGTGGAGAGCAAGGAAATGTTATGTCACATATTCGGTGTTATTCCCTATATCTATTGTCTTTCGAAGATTTTTCAATATTATGTCAACCAGAAACACATCCCTAGAAAGCAATTATCTTTTAATAAGCACTGCAATATCTAAGCAATGCTCATTTTACATCTTTTTTACCCAAGCATCCAGATGCTCTTGCAAATAACAGCCCTAGAAATAATTCAATTTCAAGGATGCCTTTTTATACTGATTGCCAGATACCACAGGGAAAACTGGATAACAAACAGGCTAAACAGCTGTGTGTATTTAATCCAAGAGCAGCTTTTTTTTAGCACTGTGATTTCTGCTAATTTACTAATTTATTATAAAAGCCAGCTTAGAAGGTTGACATCTCAGTTTTGTCAGGTAGCCACAGCTTGTACTGAGATATCTTGAAAATAAGAAAGCAGCTTGAAACACAAAGCTGTACTGTGTACATCTGCTAAGACGAACAGCAGCTATAAGAGTGCTGCACTGGCCTGATGGGACAGCCCCCTCAGGCAGCTGGCTGGCAGCAGGAGCTTCTCCCCCCCTGCACTTGGCTGTGCTTGGCCCCACCTTGGAGACTGTGGCTGGACAGTGTACGTTCAAACTGTTTGTTCAGCCCTTCTTGTTGAGTCAACATACAGCTCTATAGACATAGGTCCAGTTCAGAACAGTTTTTGTAATACAAAGCTGTGGCAGTGTGCTCCCTCTGCCCCCAGCTTCCTCCTTCAGCCTGGCTGTTATTCCCAAGGCCTTGGGTACAGACAGATAGTGATACCCCAAAGACCTTGTTCAGAACTGGTAACTTCCACAATATTGTCTCAGACTCAGTGCTAAAGGAACTGGCAGCAGACACTCAGTTCAACAGGTGCCAATTAAGCCTGCACTTAAACACTGTATCAGCTAATCATCTTACCCAATAAACAGTGACCAGCCAAGAGCTCTGTGCTGTATGGTAGCTGGCTGCAAGATAGGCTCTCCTCTTGAGGAAGGACATCTCTTGATGTTACACCTGCACCAAGATCCCTTACATCTTGGTGTCAGGATGCCTTGCTGATACAGATTCTTGGTTGACACAGTTATAAGCTTTGTTAAGGTTCAGTCATAAACTGACTGTGCATGTATAACTCCTCAGACATATAAGTATTCATCAAGTCTGGGACTAGGAATGAATTCAACTCCACCTACATTGCATACCTCCGTAGTTCAAGGAGTTTAGAATGCAAGGGAATCCACATTGAACTGTTTGATTCAGTGGGAAGGTCTCCCGAATTATTGTGCTTATGCTGTAAATAATCAAATGTCCCTTGCCATTTTAAATCTTAAACTGCTGCCTTCTTTATGACCAAGCTTTGCTAATGCATTATATTTTAGCAGTATATTCCTGCTTCTCTCTTACAAGTGATGTGTATAGTATAGCTGAATCCATGCGACAAAAGCCCAGCAAGAGAAACCCTCTGTGGAAAAGCTCCCTTACAGGTATCAGTAGCATCACCCCCTGATTCAAGAACAGGTCTGGTATTGCTTTGAGACTATATTTGATCACATATTCACAGTAAACTGCCTGACTCACCTTGTCCACGTGTTATGCTACACTGAGAGCTTATTTAAGGTATAAGAGCAATTCCTAAAGCTTTCTAAATAGCCCTAGACATTATAACCTGTTTGCCCAGAAGTAGCTAAAGAAAATTTGCAACCTGATCAATGCAATGAAACAGTATTTTTATCCCTTTCATTATGTCTTATCTCCTTAATATTGATAAACCATATAAACACCCGAAGTCACAATACCAACACTACATTTCAAAGATATATTACATGCATTCTTATACATGGTGAAATTTGGCAAGTGAGCAAAGATTGTTTGGAAATGTGTACTGGGGAAAGAGCATCTTTATAAAGACAGGGCTCTACATTATTCATGAAAAAAGTTATTCTCACCAATTCAAGTATCCATTGCTATTTTTGGCACTCAATAGTGGCATCAGCACAATAAATTTCCTGTTTGCAGCTTTCAGAGCACAGTGTGAGACCCATCTCTTCCTTAAGACCGTCTCCTAATGGACTGATAAGGTCATCCAGACTGTTCTTGAGGTCTGATACTTTCTAAGCAGGATCCTCTGAAAGAGAGCAGAGTTATTACTCACATGTTACCCTCACATGCACTCTGCCAGACAGTGCCTCTGGCTCATACAGAGATTTACAGAGATGAGCCATACCATCTTCTATTGTAAATATGCCCAGATCTCCTGCCCTCATGCACAGAGCTCAACAATCTTCCATAGAAAAACGTATCTTAAAAGCTGAGAACCAAAGTGAAATGAGTGAGTAAATTAAGAGCAGTCTTACCCCACAGAAGAAAATTCATGGAAGAGGATACTAGGGTATTTCTGGAATTTCCAGGAGTCCAGCTACCTTAGAAGCAGTGGGGGATGTAGTCATTTGTATAGCGTGGTGTCAGACATTTGTTGTCTCTATCCTATGCCAGGAAACCCAACGATCAGCCTGTGTAGGAGCAGGAAGAGCAAAATCACTGAAAAATGGGAGAGGTCAATGAATTGTCAGTTCAGAGGCAAGCAAAAGTATTGGGAACGTCCTTTCTTCAGCCATGTATTTTTCAGCAGACTAGGAACAATAAGCATCACTCTGACTCTTGTTTCATGATAGTATTTCAATGATTCTTTAAACTGGAATTGCTTTTCACATAATTATTCTGCCTTTTTGTCAGCCCACGCTTCTAATACTGATTCAAATAAATAAATAAATGAATAGGAACTGGTTCAGCATTTAATGAGAAATTATTGCTGCAAGTACAAATGTAATAAAGTATTCATAGTAATAAATATAGTTTTAAAGTCTTTATTGTATAGTCTTACCAAGGCATGTGATTTCAAGGACTAACTTTCCAGATAGTTTGTCATCCACCGAATCAGAGAATGGAGGAAGGAGTTCGTCTCTTGGGTAGAGAAACTCATAGAACCAATTAGATCTCCTTTTAGGAGCAGACTATTTTCCTTAAATTGCAGACTTTTTAGTAGAGCAGATCTCTGCAGGCCCATGATTTATGTTGAGCTGATGAGCTTCAGCTCTCTGCAGTCATGAAAAAATTAAAGGGATTATTCACTGATTCAGGAAGCATCCATCTAATAGCTACTTATTAAACCAAATGAATCTCTTTTATATGACAAACTTCAGTCCTTGACCACTTAATTATGTGTGAATAACCCTGCTTACTCTTCAGGAGATGTACCAAAAGAATGAGCTATCCTACGCACAGTGGCTAACATCAGTCTGAGGCAAAGAACATTAATTAAGCACTGAGAATACTATTTCTTTCTTCACATGTAACAAATGGAAAGGTGACAGGTGAGAAAGTTACATTATTGCTAAACAGACTTGTATTTCCTTTTAAAGCTATCTATTAATAATATTTATAAAGCGTCAGTGACAAAACTTTTTTTATTCATTAAACTCTACTTTTATTACAGTAATTCTTGGAGTCTCAACCACAGGCCAAGAGTATTTAACACCTTGTGAGTCTTTAACAGATCATCCCAGAAATCTATCTATATGTGAAGTAAGGTAATTTGGAGGCAAAGAAATGAGACTTTGTCAAAGTACAGAAATGGTGAGGAAGTGTTAGAAATGCATGATGAGGACAAAGGTATGAAACTTCATCATTCAAGTCCTGATGTTAGTTACAAGGCTAATATCCAGCACTGCAATGACACAGAGAAACTGTAAGGATGAAGCAACTGTTACAGCACACATCATTCCTAGCTCTTCAAATGACTTCTGGATCAAAGTTCCTATTTTCCACTTGTATTTTCCAATGAAGAAGAAAGTCTAATTAAATCCCACCAGAACACACACTTACTCTTAAGTTGCAGTAAAGGAAGCTAGGAGGTCACAGCCAAGAATAGGGAATTAGCACACAAACTCAGAAGTGACCTGCAGCATGGAGATTTTTAGCAGAACATCTACAGATTGTTCCCCATCTTCTCATAAGATCCCTGATGTTGCCCTCTGATGTTCATAAATCTGATTTATGGACAAACACTCACAACCATTTAGAAATCAGCAATTGCTATGAAGGCATGAGGAAGTACCCAGGACAGCCCAGCAACAGCTTTTTCCTTATCAAAGGTAAAAATTGTGATAAATATTTCATGCCATTTGATAAATAATTTCTACATTTTTAAGAGACATACTGACCAGTATATTGCCTTAGGAAGTAATGGTAAGTTCCCTTAAATTTTCAGCCTAGTCTATAAGCATAAGGAAATGAAAGATCAATGCAAGTAGCTACAGCCAGATTCAAACTAATGTATTTGACAGAGCATATTAGATGTCAATATCCAGAAACAGTCCTGTACACAGATGCACAGAAATGAGAGGTTGTCAAAACAGAAAAGAGAATCTGCTTCTGCTGAATTCATAGATTTATGATCTACTCAGAATAAATTGAATAAATTCAGATCTGGAGCTAAAGTCCAGAGAAGGTCACAAAGATGCTCAGAGGGCTAGAGCATCTGAAGACAGATATTAGGGGGAACTTTTTCACTCAGAGAGCAGTGAGGCCCTGGCATAGTCTGCCCAGAGAAGCTGTGGTGCCCCATCCTTGGAGGGACTCAAGGCCAGACTGGATGGGTGCTGGGCAGTCTGAGCTGGTGGGTGGCAGCCCTGCCCATGGCAGGGGGTTGGGATTGCTTGGGCTTTAAAGTCCCTTTCAACCCAAGCATGGGATTTACTCCAACTAAATAAATGCAGCTACTTTGGATTCCTTTGAACTTGATCAAGGGCCAAACAGCTGAAATTTTATCTGTATTGAATTTTCAGGGGAAGAGAAACTCTATTTCATTGCAGGGGATAGATAGTGGCTTCTAAATCTCACCAGCCATGAAAGTAGTATAACAAACAAATCTTTTTTGGATGGAACTTAGGGAGGAAACATAAGGAGACAACTAACTTTAAATTACAAGCACTGAAGATTAAATTCTTAGCATGGTGCAAATAGAGGATTATTCACAGCACTAGTAAAAAAGTACTGGCAGGAGCCCTTGTGAATATAAGTTCCTAAACTTAATTTAATAATAAAATACTCTGGAAAGCAAAGGCAACAATTTTTTTATGACTAAAAATGCCACTTGAATGCCTGTCAGTTTCCATAGTTAAACAATTGGGGTGCTTTTAAATATAACATGCGGCAGAAAAGAATAATTTTTTGACATGCTTGGGCAGAGTAGAACTATTAATAGAGTAGAAAGAATTCCTGAATGGGTACACAGTAATAGAAAACTGCCAGGAGCCTTGAAAACACATTAAAAGCCTGCTTATTTTTCCTGTAGATAAAGTCAATTTTGTTCAGAGAACAGATTGGTCTGCTCTGTCGTCTAATTTACAAGTAAATAATATTTTATACTTCTTTTTTTTTTCTTTTTTTTTTTTTTTCCCCAGTTATAATGTATCTCAGTGATGGATCACACACACAGAGGTTGCTCCAAAGTAATGCCTCCTATTTATTTCCACAGAAACTACAACAAATACAAAGAGCTCAATGACACTGTTTGATAGAGCATATTCTCAGCTACAATATCCTATATTTTTTTATTTTTTTATTTTATTTTTTTTCAGCACAGTCCCCACCATTAGTTAGGCATCTTTCCCAGAGATGAACCAGAGCTGCTACAACAGTATTACTGCTAGGACAACTTACCAACGTAGTCCATTTTTCATTTGCCTGAAGAGATGGAAGTCAGGCAGCACCAAAACTGAACTATGTAGTGGGTGTGGTAGGACACTTCAGACAAGACTTGTAATGTACTCTATGGCCTTTGAACTGGTATGGGGCCCAGAATTAACATGCTGCAAGAGAAAGGTTGTTTTCTTCTCTGGCTTGACTCTGGAAGTTTAGGCCTTCAGCTTAGTCTGTCTCACAATGTAACAGTGAGTGCTCACGGTTTGTCTGGATTTCAGGAAAACCAGAAGGATCAGCCATTTTTTATCCGAAAAGATAATGCGCATCATGTAACCCACAGATGGCTGAGTCTTGAACACTTTCTTTGATGTGTAATTCACGTCACCACCGCATGGATTGCTGTTTTGACTCCAGCTTGCTGTGGTGACATGGTGTCTCATCAGCAATGATGCGATCCAGTAAAGTGTCACTTTCCACCTTGTATTGGTTCAGTAGTTCCTGACAAACCTGCATATGGTGCTTTTTCTGTTCCTGAGTGAGAATTTGTAAGACCAACCTGGTGCAAACCTTGCTATGTTCCAGTGTTGCCACCGTCATCTCCAACTCACTGAGGCTGACATTCAACTCCATACACAGTTCCCTCATCACAATCCATTGGCTTGCATGAATGAGCTGATTGAGATACTCTTCATTTTGTGGTGTGACAGCTGTGCATGCCCATCCAGAATGTGGCTTGTCTTTCATGTTGCTGTCACCACTGCCGAAATGCACCACACACCACCTCACTGTGTTCATGTCCACTGTTTGATCTCTATAAATGTTCAGCTAGCATCAGTGAATGTCAATGAGTGCCATTTGTTTCCACATGGAAAAATTCAGTGATGCACCATTGCTTTGTACACACTTCCATGTTAGATACTATTCTGTCAGACTGCCCCTCTGCTGCCATCTGTCACACAGCAACAAAATGTAACAGAACACTGGTGGGAAGGTTCAACCTCTACTGCCATACCACCAACATCCACCTCTGACATCATAGGCTGATATCATAAAAATACAAGGCATTACTTTCAGAGCAACTCTTATACCTTCACTGTCTCTAGGCACATCCAGTATAAAATAAATCTTCCCAGAAGCCAAGCCAAATCAGACTGAACTAAGCCATGGTGCTGTTAACAAAGTCTGTGTCTCTTCCACTGCCAAGCCTGATCTCACTACTTAATAAATACTACACGATTTACTATATCTATATATCTATTACCATAAGCATACATTTTTAAATGTTTTATAACACATTCACAAACAAGTACTTCAGTTGCTTTAGAGATGTGGAGACTGGAGTTCTTTGCCAGCAGTATTTTAGGCATGCAGCCCGTGTAAAACTCCTTTCTATTGCTTTAGTTCTAGTACACATTGAAGTAATTGAATCTGGTTTTTTTTCATCAATGCACAAGGGAGAGGAAAAAAAGGGACCAGAGTGACTTCACCAAAACCAGTCAAATCAAATCATTCTGGGATTTGCAAGTAAATTTATTTGCTTCATGTTATCTTTCATTTTCATATAGTTTGCTTCCAACTGGAATTCAAAGTAGAGAAAAATACTTTTAAAAGTTTTTGAAACACATCCATTTTGCAGGCTTAGAGGAGTCAGTGGGTTTGAGTTGAGCTGAGATAAGCACTCAGAAGAATGAATGCTTATCTGAACCAAACTTTCTGAGGTTTTTCATTTTATAAATAAGCATCTTAGCTGCAATCAGAGATTTGAGAGAGCAAGGCTGGTCTTGGGACTAAGGGCTCCAGCCATTATGCTTCCAATTCTGACTCTAAGAAAGTCCGCCCAACTGACCTTCAGCCTGTATTTTTGGCCTCCCTTCATCACTCCGCCGAATGCAAAATGGAGATAGCAATACATCTTTTTCCTTCAAATACTGCCTGCTCCTAATACTGCAAGAAATTAACTGCTTTATACACATAATTCCCTTTTTCAGTTGGACCCCAATACAATGCTATAACATTAAAAACATAATGAAAAGTTCCAGGTACTGTAAACACATTAGTTTCCTTTCTAGTTTTCTTCATTTCCCTCCCAACACTGTTTACAAAAATGCTTTTAAATAACAAACTATACTCAATAACGTCATTCATTAGGATGTTAGAAAAATATAGCTAATTTCAATGTCTTAGTGAAAAAGTTAGTAATTTTAAGAACTGTTGTTTTGCAATCTAAAACATCTAATTTGTTGAGGGAAGAGGTAGCAGGCCATTTAATATCTTTTCAATTCACCTGATTATTTCATATACAAGTTAATATCTCGGTCAAGGGACAGCTGCAGAAAAAATTAGTATTGTCCCTAGACTGGGCTACACTTAACTGTGAAAGCACAAGATAGAGGACTGTGCTGAACATTTTTTATCTCACTGAAACATACCAAGGTTTACTGAAACTTTTGTTACAAACATTTAGGACCTCTGAAAGCTAACGCAAATTAGCTGGCAGTTTAAACTAAATGGAGCTTAACAGCAAGTTTTCACACTGCTTCTTGATTTGACTGATGTTATGATACTCATTAGGGTAGAGTCAGACACCAAGTTCTTGGCAACATTGAACAATAATGAGAGCAGCTGCTGTTCCAATATAGTTATTCAATATTTTGATGTGAGGATACAATGAAGCAAAGTCATGAATTTTCAGCTTCTAATACCTGTTTTAAACTGTATATGAATACAAGCAAATAATCTGAGACAGGATATGTCTCCATTCAAAAACAGCCTGGAAAAATAGTCACTGCAGCCCTTGAGAGAGATTTGTTTTAAAGCCAAGACTTGGAAAAAAAAGCAAAACAATTTTCCCAAATCTTGTTGCTGAATACATGCATTGCTCTGAATTCCTGTATTGACTATGGTGCTAGTGAAGTAGGTTGATACCACTGGGACTAAAGAAAGCAAGTTGTTAGGGCTTTGTAATTTACTGCCAGTTTCTTTGTACTGCAATGGAAAGATCTGCTGATGGTTGAACTGATTAAGCACATCGCATGGGAGATGATAAAATTATCCAAGTAAAAGCATGAAAAAATAATATAAATAGAGGTTTATCCAACATAAGTTTTACTCTAGTTCTCTGGTTTTACAGATTGGAGAGCTTTAATGAGCTTCAAGACTGACCTGTTCCTTCCTGCCACATGATGCGTAATTGGTAAATTTTATCAGGAAAAGTGCAATGAGGATTTGACCTCTCTCATTCTCAGGAGGGCCCAGAACCCTTATTGTTAGTGGACTTCCTATGTAACACCTCATTTCTTCTTTGGAAAACTAAGTCTGCAATACAGAAAACTGGTGGAATGTTCAGTTTGATTTGCAGAACAATTTAGATGTTGTCCATAACTTACTTTTTCAAGAGAAATTTCTATTTGTGAATCCCTTAAGATGAGGGTGACTCTAAAATATCCTACCAGAAAATCTTGAATAGTTTATGCTTTAACAGCAAAGTGTAAGCCCAACATTGTGAGCTCATCTTAGCCTTAATGGTTTCTCCAGTGACAGTAGTTTAATCCGTAAAAGGTTACTGAGACAGCTGAAGCCTGTACTTTAAGCCACGAAAACCTAACAAGGCAGCCAGGGGTGTGTGAGGGACCAAAGTGAGAAGCTTTCATCTCCATGCATCTGTTTCCATGACATCCTTTTCCGGGCTTTGATAGGCACAATCACGTCTTCTCCCATATCTTCTTTTGTCCACTCAGAATGTATCTGCAAGGAATCATTTTCTAGACTACTGTTTTTGTATCTCATCTTCCATCTACCTGCTCATTCTGATTTTTCCTTTAGAGTCTTGTGGCAGCTACTTTTCCCATTCAAGGTATCCCATACTCTTTCTTTCCTCACTGACCCTTTTTTTCTGATCAATACCAAGATACTGACAGGCTTATAATGCCAAGCTGCATCTCAGACCCAAGATGTTCCCGGTTCACTGTTCTGTTAAGTATGAATGGTAACCCAGACTTAAGCACTTTATAAACTCCCTCAGACTGTTGACTAAGACCATTCATTCATTCACTCAGACTAGTTCTTAAAACTTTGCTTGCTGTGATAACTACCAGAAGTCATGGTTACTGTGCTAAGTCTGTTGCTAATTTTATTGACTAATGAGGTCTTTTATTTCTTTGTGTACAACTAACTGTTGGCTGCCATGTTGTATGTTTGGATGACAGAGACTTTTTTATTTAGCTCTACTTAAAGCTTTCAGAACTATGCCTGTATAGTCCACAATGGTCAGTAGTTTAACGCAACAGAGCAAAATCTTTTCAACTAACATTTCATTCTGTATTGGTGTACAAAAGCTGCATGATCCACCTATGAAGTCTTTAAAAAGTAAAGCCAGGCTATTTTTCAGTAGTTGTTTTCTTTGCAAAACTAGAGAGCAAAACAGAAATATTCTATTTTCCACAACAGCTACTTCAAAAGAAGATGAAAATAAGAAATGAAAATGGCATCACTCCATGCCCAGAGAAGAGCCCAGTAAAGAAAATTAAACAATAAAGATCAAGTACATTATTCTACTGCTCTACTGGAAAAATGCTACCAATTTTACTGGTATCACAGCCATGATTCAGCTCACGACTCTCTTGCGTCCATTTTTTTAGTAAAAGGTAACCTTCTCTCTTCATGGAAACACATAGCTGATTTCTTTACTTACAAGGGAAAGCAGGTTTCTACTCCAAGATTTAAATATACTGAACTTTGCAAACTACACCATGTACTTCTATTATTACGCTTTCAGGTTCCATTTCTATGCCAAGTGTATTAGGGAGAAAGCCTTCTGACTTTCTGAAGATGCATTTAAATGAATAAAGGCAGCCATGGGGGATAGCTGGAGGCCTAAAAAATAGAGCACACTCAGTGCTTTTATGAATACTTACATTTAATTAAAGAGCACCATATGCCATCAGAAGTACTGTTGGCTGGGTAACGTCCCTTTTAGCAGATGTGATTACAGACATAGGGTAAATATTATGCAGAAAGACATAATAGTAGTATAGCCCATTGGGAAGGGAGAAATACAGGAATACAAAAGCTACTCTAAACAGCAGTGTGCTGTTTGGCAAGGTTATAGGCCTGCTCTGGAAATACCTACCTTTTAGCCTTGCATAGGAAGGTTTTTGAGCTATCCAAGCTTCACCTTTACACTTAGCTTGAAAACACACACCGCTGTCCTCCAAAACACACAAAATGTAGGTTTTATATTTTACCCCAGAAAGAGATCAGGCAGAACTACAACTGACATTTAATGCATAACAACCTGTATCAGAAACTTCCAGTCCGTTCATCCACGCTTAAAGCACGCACATTTACCCAGCCGGTTCCAGTATCCATTATCAAGGAGAAAGTCCCCGGTAGGAGCTGGCCCTGGCAATCTGCACCTCAGTGGCATATAAGAAATCCATGATGCTCTCCTTCCTTCCACTCTGCCATATGGGGGATGGAGGATGGTGAGATTATTTACTGGAAAAAAAGAGGATCAGAAAACAATATCAGGAGATTGAAACAAACAAGCAAACAAACAAAAAAAGAAAAAGAAAAGAAGGAAAAGAAGTGAAGAAGAAAACACACACTGGAAAATTATTTAAAAGCTGCCTGGGCTTTAATGTTACGTTTTGCCATACAAATTGAAGGGCAACTGCTGTTGCATGGAGGAAGAATGTGCTAATGGAAAATGGGAAAAATATGTAAAGCATTAATACCTTATTTGTTTTTATTGCTATAATTTCTGTAATATAAAAATACATATTTTCACCACATTTGTATCATTTATATAATTTAATGTTATGGACAGCATAGCTTTCTATCCACCTCAGTCACTGCAAGATAAAGTAACTGTTAACTGAATCAATATAGACTAAAACAGACAAGCCACAGGATTGGGAGACTGTCAATTGGAACTGTCAGGATGTAATATTATTTGTGAGGAATTATTCTTTATTGCTGGCATGGAAACATGCTTTCAGCTGCTCTTGGCTTCAGTAAGAGTTCTGGCTGATTAAGGCAATAGAAAATCTTCCTTTAACAACTATGTGCTGGCTAACATCTTCAGGAAATGGCTACAGTTCAGCTAGTATATGTCTGACAAGAAAATAAGCTGAAGGAGGATGTCAAAACTACATCTGTCTGAAGATGAGGATGGATATAAGCTACTATTTTCTTATCAAGAAAGGTGATGCTCCACTATCTTGACTGATGTCACCGTGCAGCTTTTAACTGTGAAAGTAGGTCCTTCCTTAACAATATTGTATTTATCAGGAACAAGCTGTGAAAAATCTTTTCATCTCTTTCTTTGAAAAGATGACTAATCTCACGTAAAGGAAGAAACTACCAATGCAGACTGTCCTGATATTAATAAGCCTTTGGTACAATTGAATACAAAATGAATTTATAAACCAAGAGTATTCCATAGTCACGGGAACAACAAACCAGCAGCAAGGTAATAGTGTCCCCTTCTGTAAGCATTTTAAAATAGGTCTAATTTTTACAAGCAAAATTTTCGTATATAATAGACTTGTAGCCAGAAAGCTTCTCAGTACACTATGAACTTTCATGAAGGTACAGCAAATTACTTCAATTAAGTCTTTTTCTTTTTTTTAGCCTGACAGTGCTAGCCTTTTTTTGTTAACCACTGACAGAACACTTGGTATTGAGGTAAATTTCCCTGAGTTGTGCTAGAATACTGACAAAATCTAAGGTGGAGTACATCCCCTGCATTATTTTTAATATTACTTCTTTTGCCTAATAGTCTTTAAACTATTTTTTCTTGCTCCTGGCAAACAGGGAGTTAACTGAAGCAGCATCTCCTTCCTTGCAGGTGGCACTGGCTAACTCCTTTACAGTTGGCTGTGCCATTCTTTTGACCATGTACCTCTGCAATTGGCACTGGCTACACTCACTCTACTGTGGAATAGAGGAGGACTATCAAAATATTTCTGAGAAATAGGACCATTTGTTAGTCAGAATATAGGACAACACTTCATTGCTTTTCCTGCTTCTCGGTAGCCAGCACTGCTGTTAACACAGTTTCTCTTAGGTGTGTCACCATGACTTCTGCTCCATCACTCAGCTTGCCTTCCATCTTCTTTTTGTGCTTCTCTGTACTCAGATAGACAGTCCCACTGAGGTGCACCCCTGGTATCTTCTGGTCAGTGTGCCCATCCACCTTTTTCTACACTGATTTGTGATGTGGGAGATTTTTCTATTCTTTAGCTGTGATGAACTGAAAAGACTCTGTCACTGTCATAACATAGAATTCACGTCTGCCTCCAAACAACCCCAGGGAAATATATCAGCTCCAGCTGTCCTGTGTGCCCTCCACCAAGGGAATCTTGGGAAATGCTCAGAAAATAAAGAACCTGTTTTCTAATTATGGATTTGTTAAAACAAGGTGAAATCTTGGTTCTATTGGTGCAAAACAAGGAACATTTAATCCCAGTGTAACTGGGAAACACTGAACTCTCCAGCACATCTGAAAGAGTGAATCCACCAGTGCTTTGAAAATCATCTGTGGACCCTTAGAGAGAAAGCCCTATTACAACTTCAAATGTTGGTATTATGACTCTCTGCCAAATGCACAAACAAGTACTACAGAAAGATGGGAGAACACATCTCTGTAATGTTGTTGATTGTAACCCATTATCTGAGTACCCCTGAGTGCAGTGTGCTTCTGAGATCTACTGACTGAAGAACAGTGCTAGATAATAAATGCTGTTGGAAGCCATTGAAAAACCAGCAGGTTGCCGTCATGCGACTAACAATAAGCAAAAACAGATAATGTTACCAAGATAAAAGCAGCAGGAATCGAAGGAACCGTGTGGAAGAGACCTGTAGAGGTGATGATTAAAGAAAATGGACCTGAAGACTTAAAAATGTGTATTTTTCACTAATTTATTGCATGCATTTCAATCTACAATAGAAGACACATGCTGCGGCAATAATTATAGATGATTGTACATCTACAATGCCATGTTGTTTCTGTTGTTATAAACAATAAAACTGTCCATACACTCAAGACTGATAAATTATGATCTTTGGATCCACACAAGCATGCACACATGAAAAAGAAATGTCACCAGGTAGAGCAGTCTATGAAATTACAACTATTCTGATTCCACACAGGTGTATGTCCACGAGAGGCACCAAATTTTGATATGACAGGTAAAAATTTACCTACAGGCAGATACCCAGAGTAGCCAGAGTGCTGCTCTGAGTCCATACCCCTTTTGATTCATATGATGTAAAGTTTATTTCATACCACACTGTACTTGAGGCCTTAGGGTATTCAGTATATTAAAGACACCTGCAGTTCTTCCTGTCTATCCTTTCTGTTTGATCTTCCTGACACTGGTGACTTCTATTCCTCCAAAGAGTCAAAGTACTCAACACGCTTTTAAAATAAAGATCAGACATCTCTAGGAGGGAAAGCCCTGGACAAGCCACTGCAAAGAATTTAAATAGATTCCTTTTATAAGTATTTGCTGTGGAAGAAGCTGGGGAGATTTCTGTGCTGGAACTCATTAGTGGAGAATAAGGAGCACCAGATGTCTTAAACTTTTAGTGACTGTACAAGTTACTGAACAAACCTTTAACGCATCCCCATTATTCCTTGAGAAATTCCAGGAGAAATCAAGGATGATATAGGTGAGCTATCAACAGCAGTGGGTAAGAGCCTACCTGAAACTGTTTTCATACCTCAGGTGTGAAAACCACTCTGGTTTTCAAGAAAGACGTTGGGAACTCTAGGGTAAAGTACTAGTACATCTGCACTAGGCAAACTGGTAGAAACTCAAATAAGGGAATACAACAACAGAATTACCCAATTCCTGGATAAATGCAATCTGATTTGTAACAGTCAGCATGACTCGTGCGAACAGATGTATTCTCTCATAAATCTCTGAGGTGGTTAAACAAATCATAAGGATAGTTTTTGTGGTTTCCTCCTGACCTATAAAAGTCAGTGTCTGAGCATCCATCTTGGCAAGAGTGAGAGGTCATAAGGAAAATTAAGAGGGGCCAAAATAAAAGTGGGCTGTTATGTTCTTTTATGGAAAAGGTTCGTACCAAAACCAACTGCAGTTCAACTAAAGGTTTTCACAGTAGGCTCTGAAGCCTAGACTGAATTTCTGGTCAAACCCAAAATTTGTCAGCATTTTATTGCAAACAAACACCCATATCACCATAGGGTTATTGTTTAGTCTTAAAATAACACTGAAAAATAAAAAAGAGAAAAAGAATATTTTTGAGCTTCAGATTTTACATGGTAAGAAAACAAAGCCTTCAACCTCCCCTGTTCCTCAGTCATTAAACTTTAAACCACAATTTAAAGCTCTCATTTTCCCTTGCTCACACTTCAGGATAAAATATTCAATCAATGTCTTGTAGTATAAGTGCAGACTGGCTGTGTAGTCTTGCCTCCATACAGATAGATACACTATCCTCCTGATCAGCTTGTAAAGGCCTATCTAAGGCCCTATATAAATACAGCCCACAGTCTGAAAAGACAGAATTGAGGTTACATATTTTCTAATCAGCAGAACCTTTTCCAAACAGAAGACATTTGTCTGAATTATTTCCCATTATTCCTATTTTATCAGTTTGCAGTGCTTTTATGCCACAGATTTTTGCACTTAAACATTCATGCTAGAGAAACAGCTGCCTATAGGGCAGTTTCCTAGCAAGGATGGATTGTATTTACCTTATAACTCCAGTGAATAAAAAATCCCTTACAGAGGATTCCTCATTCAAGAAAAAATGCAGATACTGTTCTGTTAAAACATTACATAAACTTCCCCAAGGCAAAACATTCACATTAACAAGCTGAAATAATCAGCACAGGCTTAAAAACTCTTTTCCAGGTCTTACACAGTTGCTGGAAGTCTCCTGTGTAAATTAGCATCTGTTGATGCAGTGTCAGGGTTAAGCATAAGGTCTTCGGTATATGCTACATTGCCAGGAAAAACATGAAGGGCTGTTTGTTCTTCTCCCTTCTGGGGAGAGAAAAAAAAAAAAGAAAGGATAATATCATGACAGTAGATGGCTACAGCTCATTATTGTGTATACGTACAGCATGGAAAGTGGAACATTAAATTAATCAGCACTCACTAGGAAGGCATGACAGAGAATGATATATGCTCTCATGCCTTTTTATTTCATGTCACATTAACTGAGTAACAGATAATGGACAGAACATGTTCAACTAACCATGGCTTTCACTAACAGTAGTGGATAAGCTGAAAATTTCTCTCTCCAAGATTTTCTTCCCTTTTCAGACAGAGTGTTGGAGGAGGTATTTGCACACAGCCCTTCATGTGGCTCTCAGTACTGCTAATTTACCCACTCATATCTTCTTCACAGTGAATTATTTTCAGCAGGTTTGTACTAGGCTGTACCCCAGTGAGCTTCGGATAAATCAGAGCTCAACCCTGATTAACACATTTTTCTGACATGTGGATACAAAGAAAAGTGAAAGCCTGCATAAAGTGTCTGCCACACTTTTAATCAGTAATTTTAGGCTACTGACAGCAGTGTCACAGACACTTCTAGTGCGGACCTGGGTATGCTGTAACTCTAGTACCTCTAGGAAAACCTGGGTTTTTTATTCCCAGTACATCAAACAGGGACCTTGAAACTGAGATACTGCAAATCCTCCTTAAAAGTCATTACAAGCAATTGAGGCATTATAGCTCATGCTTCTTCTATATCACACAAGAAGAACCGATAGCTAACACCTTGTATTTTTTAAATGTACTTTCCAGAGCCATGCCTCAAACCTAACACAGCTGCGCATATTTTGCCACAGAACAAAATGCAGCTTTTGCATTAGTGCCACCCAGAGGGCTGTACCAGCTCAGGGCTGGGGTCAGCCTGCACCAGGAGAGGCACAGAATCACAGCATGATCACCTAGGGACGACTTCTGCTACAGCAGCACAAGGGAAGCAGGGATGTTGCAAAGTAATATCAAGAAGCAATAAATAGCGTAACACATTTGAAATCAGGCAAGTTAAAAAAAGATCAATTTAGTTTTTACAATCATTTTAATTTTTACAATACTTGATCACTAATATGAACTCCTTAACTTGCAGTGTCAGGATCAGGCATGAACTGGGGCACAAGATAAATGTTACACTGGCCAGTTTGTAGATGTAGATTGTGTCAGGGATGCTGCTCTGTATGTTTCCAGGTGAAAAATGACCTGTCAGCCAGTAAATGCTAGTGCATCAAACTGCGAACACTGCATGGGGAGTGGGCCATGGGTAAGGCAGAGACAGCCCTGCACTGCTGCCTCACAGCTGTTCCCAGTGCAACCTTTTTCTGCCCTTCTGGTATATCAGTGTAGAGCAGACCCTTAGCACTCACTTATCTGCACTTCTATATGTTACACTGATTTCTCTGTTACTAATCGAGAAGAGCACACCAGGAGGCAGCTGTGAGCCATCTAAGTGACGAGATGGGAAAAAAATGGGCTTATTTTTCAGTGTTTGTTTAAAAAAAATACAAAAGCTTCCATTTAAATACACTTCTGTTCCAAGTCTGAGGATGAGACTATTAATTATATGGATTCTGAATATTTCCAGTTTTCTACTAGAAATGAGGTTCTGCTGAATGGAGACACTGAGTGGGACTGTGTTATGCCGCGTATGAGAGGAATAACCATTGTAATGGGACTGGTAAAAAGCAGCTGATCACAGTGTTGTAGTTTAACCTGGCAGCAGCTCAGCACCACAGCCATTTGCTCACTCCCCCCCCCCCCCCCCATACTACTGAGATGGGGGAGAGAACTGGAAAAAAGGTAAAACTCATGGGCTGAGATAAAGCACAAAAAAACAAACACCCCCCGCCACCCCCCCCCCCCCCCCCCCACCAAATAAAACAACCAACAATAGTAATGATAACTGTATGTGTGCCTATATAAACATATATAAAATCAGTGATGCACAATGCAATTGCTCACCTGGTACCCAGCCAGTCCTTGAGCTGTGGCTGTCCCCCTGCCCAGCCAACTCCCCCATTTTTATAACTTCACACAATGCCACACAGTAAGGAAAATCTCTTTGGCCAGTCTGGGTCAGCTCTCCTTCCTTAGCACTGTGCAGCACTGCTCAGCAACAACTAAAACATTACTGTGTTATCAACATTCAAGGTCAGGCTGGACCAGGCTCTGTGCAACCTCATCTAGCTGCAGATGTCTCTGTTCCTTGCAAGGAATTTGGACTAGATGGCCTTCTAGCGTTCCTTTCAAATCAAAGGATTCCACAGTTCCATGATTCTCCTAAATCCAAAACACACAGCAGACACTATGAAGAAAATCAGCTCTGTCCCAGCTGAAATCAAGACAGAGCAACTGTTCACAGGGCAGTGATCAGGATCCAGTCCTGTTAAAGCTGTGGCCACTCTAGCAAGACCACACTCTCACACAAAATTAACCTACTCTCCAAAAATAAAGACATTTTTCAGCAAAAATGCTTAGTGAAAAAAAGATCAAATAATTATTAATAAAAAATCTATCAGGCTTGATAATTTTGTATTTCTTTAACATTTCAGCAATCAAGAAACCTGGAAGGGGACTACAAGTTGGCCAAGCACATCTTTATTTCACTGATGCTAATTTTTCATAAAGTTTAATATCCAGGAGACCAGAACTCCATTCTTGCCATGCCAATATTCAAATAATCTAAACTAGTTATAAGTAGGAAAAAAAAAATGCAAGGCAGAGAGAATGCAAAGATTGTTCAGTAAGATAGAGAGCTGGAATATAAATAAGCTACTTGGTTTATGCATGGCTTATGCAAAATAGCTATTACTTTATTAATGAGATTACAAGTTTGTTTGATAAAAGCAACCTCAGCTCCAATATACTTAGATTTCCTAAGGCTCTCGGATTAGTAACACACAACATGCTTATTAAAAACTAATCACTTTTCTATATCAATAAAGCACATGAGTAATGATTTAGGTATTGCTGCAGAGATCCAAAATGTCACATCCACAGGGGATTGGCTGCACGCAGCACTCTGAGCAAGGCTGCAGCTTGGCTTTTGGCAGCACAACCACTTCACTAAGGGGAAAGGGCTTCTCAGCGGGTGCTCACCACCACCCTGTGTGACACATAGCTTGCACCAGCACCCAGAGAGCAAAGCTGATCAGAAAATGGATCCAGTTTAGAAATAACCCAGTTACTACCTTCTCTCAAAGCTCAGAAACTTGCAGCTTGCCAGATGGTTCAACAACTTGAACCAACTTAACAGGTTTTCAAACCTGAATTACGGAGAAACATGAGGGTTGTACCTGAGCCGCTGGTCTATACTGGAAGGCTTTGTCATCATCACCATGCCCTGAGCTAACTGCCACCTCCTTTCTATGATAATTACAGATATTTATTTATTCATTTAAAATTGACAAGTCTGTTTTGCTGTGATCTTTTCAGCGCTTTCCTTAGGAAAGAGCAATTTCAGCTCTGTCAGCTCAGCCATCATTTGACATGAGGGTTGGCCATTTGCCCTCATGGTACACGAATATTTTGGTTGGTGTCCAACACCTGTGGTAACTACTTTCTTTTCTTTACTATGGTTGAGTCTTCAAAACCTTACTCCTTTCTCCTCAGCTTCAGTGGCGTTACACTGCCTTTAGGTATGCCTTAGTACAGCTGTCTAGAAAGTTTACTTTTGGAAATGGTGATTGAATTAAAACAGTCAAGAAGAAAGTATTGATTAGCACACACACATCTCCAAAGATGAGAAGTTGAGTTTCTTTAACAAGGCAAATGTGATGTTCATTACATCTAATGTTACTTGCCAGGTTTTGGAAATAAGAGTCATTTGAACTTTGCATTAATTCATTTGTTTTCATATTTTATGTAAATAATCAAAATGATACAGATGAAATAAGACTTCTGATGGCTTTAAAATTAACATTCCTTAAATTCCATTTCATGGAAAATTACATTTCTGTGCTGGTGCAAGTCAATAGTAAAATTACATTTTTAAAAAGGCAGAATTTCCCATGAGCCAGAAAGTGAGCCTCCAGAAATCAACCCGGCATTGCAGGGCCGGCTGCACCAGCACGGGGATGAATCAGCTGCTTCTGTCAGGCTCTTGAGAAGTAGGGGGGAAATTTAGTGTTGCTCAGGAACTCATCTATTTCCCAAAATGCACCCAAGCTTCACAGATCATCCAGGAAAGGATATGTCCCTGCCTAACTAACTGACTCATGCCTGGTAGATTTTCCAGCTTTCTTTTGACTGTGGTAGACAAATACACCCACATATTTGCACACAGTGGACATACAGGGCATTTACCACTCCAGCACAGGATTTGGCCAGGTGCAGGGCCCTGCAGGGTGAGGCAGTGCTGCTACTGGCAGAGGGCATGGGTGGTGTCATACAATGGAGGCTTTTAGTACACTGCCAGGGCAGAGGTAGCTGACAGCAGAGGTGCGAATTTTATTGGTGTGACTTTGCAGACATTCTGACAGACAGCTCACAATGAACTACTATGGCACGATCTGAACTGGCTAGCCCAAATGCACTTCATTTTGGGGCATAACCTGTATCTCAAAAGTCATCCAGAGTCATATTTTGGAATTGTTACTGACAGAGATCCTGTTGAAAATGAAATGCCCTCGCTATAAAAATATACTTAACCTTGTTTCTACCTACATTTGTGCTCCCTCAGTACAGAAGCTTATTTCCTGTGTCAGCTGCCATTAGAAAAGTTTTACTCCTCCCATAACTGTTATGATCCAAGGTGACAGCCATCTTTTGAAAAAGAGATTGTACAAATGCGGAAGGCTGATAATTTTCCTATTCTTCCTTGGTAGAAGGTAACTAGTCAAAAGCCGTGTGCTCTGCAGTCCATCATCTATGCAGCCTCGGAGCCCTTGGCTGTGACAAGCAAGGTAACTACGTGCTCCATCATCTCCTGTGCCTCACATTTGACAGAACTTGTATCTCAAGCACACAAAGAAAACCAATTAAATAATCCAAGTAACTACTTTGCCCTTGTATTCAGATATATAGTTGCCATTAACATCACTGTGAGCCATGCATGTGCCTCAAAGAGAAATACTCCACTGGCTCATTCTGCAGTTCCATAGCACTTGGAATTAGGTCACAGATTTTTCTCATTCCACCATAAATTCCCACTTTCTCAGTAATTAATACCATTATTTTTTAAGAACACCGGTTAGAGAGGGCTTCTTAAAAGGATCCAGAAAAGGGTTCATAAAAATGTCGCCATTGCTTTGCAGATCATAACACCAGCATTCAGAATAGTCTAAAAAAATATCTGAATTAACTCAGTATGTACAACAAGAATTGAAGGAATTTACTGATTGCAGCTGACAGTTATGTATGCAAGGAGAGAGTTATCTGGCAACAGATGGCCCTGCAATAATATTAATATCCCCTGTGCTTTTCATCCTAAAGCACTTTATGAATGAGGTCAAACGTAGTGGGATGAGGGAGAATCAGATATAACGTTTAAAAGCTGAAGCCAAACAAATACAAGTAAAAACTAAGTCTCACTCCATTTGTTCTATTTATCAAAACAGCAGATGAATAGTATAACTGGGAATCTGTCTGAAACATGACATTCTCCATCACTTATTGCCACAAAGGGAGGATCTCATGCTAGATATGTGACAGTTCAAATAAAATAAACCTTAAAATAAATGTTATTTGAGGTTGTTTGCCTTTTTGATACAATAGGTGAAGAATACAAAGTGAACATAGAAATACTTATTTTCCTTGAAAATGTATGATTGATTCTACTGTATTTCCCATCAACTCCAGCCTAACCACTATAAACCCCAGCCTAAATCTTATTCCCCATTACTCAGTGTCCAGAGAGATCCTATCAAAATGGTAATTTTCACTTTGAGCTCCGAGTTCCATTTTAGATTTAGTAGGTATTAAATAAATAAAATTGCTTTGCATCTCTCAAATGTACAGGAATCAACAGATTTTTCTGCCCCTGTCATAAGAACCAGCTGAGGACACAATACCATAATGCTTAACGCTACCTGATGCTTTCCTTCATTGGTCATCAGATTTGATATGCTTAAGACTGGAAGATGGGTAGACTTACCTGATGTCTGACAACCTGAAGCACGTCTCTGTAGGGTTCAAGCACACAGGCAAGTCAAACAGCAAGATCCTGCACTGTTCCCAAATGAAGTCAAGACGCCAGGTCCACTGAGCCGATGGCTTTAGAAGCCTGAAAGTGTAGAGAAGGGATGTATTACAGCTACTCTACTTTCTAAACCCACCAGTGCAACCTACGTAGCAGTTCTGCAACAAACTGGTGGTCGGATAGAAAAAACACACAGAACACCCCAAGCCCAGTGACTTGCTGGAATGTTTAAAAGGTTACTGAATTCTTTGGTACATTCATCCCCCCGAAACATGTATTTTTGACATCTGTAAAGAAGAATTATTCCTGAATTTCACAGTGCAGCAGCTGCACTTTGGAAAAAAATCTGCTGCTGTAATATCCATTCTCTGAACTTCTGCCTGCCTCAGTGGTTTGATAACTCTTTAGAGCAGTGACTGCATGTTTGCCTGTGTGGTTCAACCTGTATGTGTGACAGGGTTCTCACTTTGATTGAGTAATTTAGGTCTATTGTAAAAATCAATAATATGTCTGGAAAGAAGATGCTTATTATTCAGAATGACCTGTACCATGTTAGCAGATGATAGTATATGCAGCTCAAAAGGAAGCAGCTCTACATACTGAGACAAACCCAACATACGTAAAGGTTTTGAAGCCAAGCACTATGATAAGAAGCACTTTTAAACTCCACAGCTGAGTGACTTTGCAAGTGAACTCCAGTCCTATTAGGAATCACAGGCCTATGCAAACAAACCAAAGTCCAGAAAGTGATAATGGTCTGAGCAAAGGGTAGAATGTGGATACAGAAAAAAAGGAAGAAAGCAGGATAAAATAGGCTCTACACTTAGAGATCTGAAGGAACTTGTTCAGTTAGGCTGCTGCAGAAGAAATGAGCATGATTTACATAATTTCGGTGTTTGCAAGGGAGCTGCCTGGATACTTTATCTTTGTTTGTATCTTCATGCCAGTGACTTTACTCCTACTGCTGCTGATTGCCTATTTCAGGATCCAGCTATCAAAAGGTGAGTCAGAATTTGGGCAGAAAGAGTGGGTAGGCAGACAAAACTTCTCATTTAACAGCTTGCTTTCAGGCTTGTACTATTAACTAAACTGAAGAGAACAGTGGTGGTAATTTTCTGAAGCTGTATGCATTTTAGGTCATTTTCCAATTTGAAAAATACTGTAAGAATGTGTTTAGAATTTAGAATCAACCCTCACTTAAAACTCCATAGTTTTGTCTATGCCGAGGCCTTTCACAGAGTGTTCATATCAGAACTCATCCTGTTTTTCCTTCAGCCCTTTCAAAACCCTTTCCTCTAGACACTGGGCTAAGCTTGTTCCTGAAATTAGCTGCATTTTGACCTTTCCTCCTCAGAGAGTGTTGGAGGAGATAAGATTATATCCTAGATTCCCTCAGTAAACTTTACGTCTTTCTTGGTATAGCTCAATGTAAATCCCGTGTAGGATAAACATTCATGAGGCAGGTACTGTGGGTTGCAGATCCAGCAGCTCCCCATGATCTCAAATGTGGACTTGGTTAAGTCAATCCTGACAACAAGGCTCTGCAGGCAAATCAAGACCAGGCAACAGCTAGACATCAGCTGCTAGGAAACAATACTGAGATAACACTGCACTCATTTTTACATGGCATTTCTCTTGCTTTCCTATTCCAGCAGAGACTGAGAGAAATATGAAAAGGAGATGGGCTACAGATCCCATAGGCTTCGGTATTTTGCTAAGGTTCAGAAAATATTTTCATTAGATAAAACATCTGGAAAACCTCATAGACATTCCTGGTCATGCTGTGTGATCAGTCACTGAAACAGCCTGGCCATTAGCTCTGGATCATAATTTCCTAAATTTTCTGAGAATAACAATCAAGTTTTCAAGAGAGAGATGAATGATCCGGCTGGCAAACTAATTCAACAGAGGAATATTTCTTCCTTCTCCTTTTCTTAGATAGAAGGATGAAAGATACCCCTGACTGTCCAGCGACCCAGAGAAGGAAATTCTCACAGGTTTCCTGGGTGGGATCATCAGCAGGGTGGGAAATGAATTCCTATCTGCCTAATCTGCCTTGTTCTGAAAAAGCAAGCATATAGGAGTGAAGATTTTGTTTCTATTCTGTTTGTACCACAAGCAGTATAGGGATGATCACACCAATGATAAAGGCTGTCATGACACAGTCACAGTAAAACCGAAAGCAAATATTCAGAAGACACTAACTAGTACTCTTCTTTGCACTGGGTTCAGTCCCACTATGTGCAGATTTAGGCACCACCACATAGAAAGGATATAAAAGTATTATAGAGCATCCAAAGGAGGGCAGCCAATCTTTTGAAGGGTTGAGAGGGCAAGACGTGTGAGGAGCAACTGAGGTCCCTTGGTTTGTTCAGCCAAAGGAAGAGGAGGCTGAGGCCTATAACTCCTCATGAGGGGAGCAGAGGGGCAGTACTGAATTCTGCCCTTTGGTGACAGTAAAAGGACCCAAGGGAATGGTGTGGAGTTGTGTTAGGGGAGGGTCAGGATGTTTCTAGGAACAGGTTCTTCATCAGAAGGTAGTGGGCATAGAACAGGCTACCCAGGGCAGAGAGGACAGCCCCAAGCTGCTGGAGTTCAAGCAGCATTTGTACAATAGTCTCAGACATAGGGTTTGAATCTTGAGTGGGCCCGTGTTGAGCCACAAGTTAGACTGAGAGATCTCTGTATGTTCCCTCTATCTCAGGATATACTGCTTCTATGCTATTACTGTAGTCATTGAAGGATTTAATTCTGACCAAAAGGTGGTAGAGGCAAATGAGAATTGTGTATTTCTTTCAGTGTCAACAGAGTTTATGTCAGAGATTCATTGGAAATAGGTATGGTCACTGTTTTGCATTCAGAAGTCTTAAAGAAACATGTAAGCCAATAGTAATGTGCCACTCATGCATCTTCAATCTGATAAGCTTCTACCAATAAACGCTAGCTCCTTTTCTTCTAAAAATTCATCTGACGTATATTTTATTGTTGCTTATTTTCCAGTTGATAAGGAGCTGGCCATGCTGTATGATCCTGGAAACACCCTCCCAAATTATGATGTTGATCAGCAGAAACCGTGGAGATCTCGGAAACAAGCAAACAAATACTGAAATTAAATGACATTAAAGGGAGCCTCAAGCCTCAGGATATAAGGTTACAACCAGTGCTCAGCTCTTCAGGCTTAAAAATAACCAGCTGTAGATAAATATCAAAGAGGAGAACAAAATGGATAGAAGCTATTGGCATGGTGAACAAGTAAAGCAGCTGCTGCTATTCTAAAAGACCTCATAGCAGTTTTTCTCTCTCACCTCTGGCCAAGTGATCAGTACTTTCATCAGCTCATCAGACACCAGAGACCTCCTGCAATCAACCGCATCATTTTGTTTATGTGGTGCAGGATTTGGTGGGACAGAAAGCACCTTGCTCACCACTCTTTCACCAGCCTACAGAGAAGGACATTCAATATTTAACAAGCTCCTCAGAGAGCTGAGCTACATATACAATGCAAGCAGTCTTATTAAATTGAAAATGCAAAAATAGCAAGTTCATACCAAGCAATGACACCTAGAAATTAAGAAGGGTGATGGTGGGGAACCGACTTATGTTTATCAGCATGTATACTTTGTGTAAGATCGTAGGCTTTCTAAAGTATGTAAACAAAATATGACAGTGATGGGAAACAGAAGGACACCACTGATCTCACCAAAGTTTGAAATAATGGAATGTTGCAATCAGTATTTTTCCAGTTATCACTTTATTCTGAGGACAATTATTGAATAAATGAATAAATTCTTACAAAAATTAATGAAAAAAAACAAAAAATTCTCTGTATGGCCATGTGTGTCTCACATACTCAGAAATCTCCCTCCCCCTCCTGGGAGAATAATGCTCCAAAGGCAGTTCTTAAATCAGAAATATGCACTCTATCACCCAGTTGTTAAACAGACCTTACTTTCACAACATCAAATTGATATACTCAGGATGTTAAGGTGTGCATTCTTACTTACATCTCTGACTCAGGCTTTTACATTACCTAGCAGATATAGAGCAACACAGTCCAAAGTTGAGTATACTTTTCTTGAAACCTAGTGCATCCAAGACTATAAAGGCAGAGAGTCTCAAAAGCTGTCAGTATTGGCCTGCTCCTACCTTTAACAAACTGCTGTTAAGCACTGGCACCAAGTAGCCAAAATAACACTGCTTTCCTTGAAAGACGCATCCTGACCCCATGAAAACAGTAATGATGAAAAAAAGTGATGACGTGTTTAATGCTTCTAAACTTGAATTTATGTCATTAGATATTTAATGTTCAGTAAAGATAAATCAAGATAGTTAACACAGCGACAGTAATGTATTTATGAATACTTACGTGACACAAAGCTTGAGAGCATAAGGTGTAAGACAAATATTCTTAAGAATGCCATTAACTCATACAACTACTACTGACAGTGTAAAGAACAGTCATCTCAAAGGACCTACATTAAAAGCCTGTCTCTTGGTCACACAGATAATGACATCTTCAGCATCAGTGCTCCTGTAAGGTGAAGATGAAACAACATACCTCAGTCAGTAGAGATCCTAAAGTTAGAGGCAGGTATGCTGTCTGAGGAGAGAGATCTGAAAGTTTGATTCTAATGATTTGCTTACAAAAACAGAGAGAGTAGCAGCTTCAAGGAGGGAGGACACCTTCCAGTTTCGGGGATTAGTCCCTGCTGTACTCATTCCATGTATCTCTTGGCAGGGAAAGACAGTCTATCTGGTAGAAGTGGTTCATAGGCAGGATTCAACACACAGGTCACTTCTGAGATCTTGGGTTGCAAACGATGTAAGGTCAGGAACAGTCTTTGTTTGTCCCCTGAATGGATACAGAATAAGAACCATATCCTGCTTGGAGTCCTTACTCAGTGCCCCTCACCACAGGTTGCACTGAAAACACCTGATGGGAAACATTTATTTATTTTTGACAGAGAAAAATCATGCTTAGAGATTATGGATAATTGAAAATGCAAATGGATCCCTGTCTTCTGCAGAAGGATATTCATAGAGACCAGGTTCTTCCGCATTATGCATATGTCAGTCCTACCCAAAATCGTTATTTTACATTTAAAAAACGTGCTGCTGTCACAAAAGCAGTGACAAATGCCAAAAACAGAGATTAAAGCAATTGTACCCTCTCCAGCGCAACTCTTTAATTTCAGATACCCATTCCCACATCACTCAAAGAATGACTTGCCTAGACGACAAATAAAGATACAGAATCAAAGTTTAGTAAGCGTTTTTACATCACAAAATTTTGTTGATTTCACAAAATGCCAGATATAAAATGTTATACAGACAGATAGATAGATAGATATCACTGCTGAAGAGTGCTTTTCTGTAAAATGGTATTAGAGCTACTGAGAAAAATATTTTAGAGATATTAAATAAGGATTATAACAGAAAACCACTAGATCCCTTCACCACAACTGTTGATTAACATGTAGGAGGATCTGTCATTTGGGACTCAGTAACAAGCCATGAATGTCTCCAGGTCTTAATGTCCTTAATACCATTACTGAATCGTGTCAAGAACCACCTGTTTTCATGCTACTGGCATGGAGAACATTATGATATCTTTGTTTTTCTGAGAGGTGAAAAGTATGCATTTAAGCATCACTACAGTGCAAAATCTTTAAGAAGCAAATAGCAAATGCATAGAACAAAAATCTGCTGAGGCAGATAAAAGAAATACAACAATAAGTCTTTGAAAACTGATGAAAGCTGTAAGAGTATTTAGGAAAAGTACTACTTTCTAGTACAGCACTTACTCTTTTGTTATACACATCCCTAGGCAATAATCAGTAGCAGGATTCTGAGTTAGTCATTCATATACACACCTCCAAAAATATCACTGGATTTCCTTCATGCTAAACTGAATAAGCTAACGCTACAGAAGCATTAGCAATACTGCTAATACCTACCTTTTACAAATATTACTAATCCAAATGTATGGTTTCCCAAGTGTAATATAAGAAAGGAAAAAAGAAAGTGGAATCAAGGAAAAATACAACAAAGCAGCCTGAAAAATCAAAACAGTTTCAAACCTGGAGCGGTGTCAGGTCCTCAGTGTGGGATACCAGCTGCTCCAGGTAGCCCATGTTCATTGCAAACGTACCTAAAATCTAAGAAGCTCTTGGTGTGTCCTGGTCAAGGGTACAGTTAATCGTCACTCTGATCTCTAGTATTATATTTTATTTCATCTAGATAATTTCTTCTGTAGCTAAACTAAAAGTTGCTGCTCAGCCTAAGTTGATAAGAAGAATGTGTCAGAAAACAGAACTGTGGAGAGGATTATTCTGGAAGTGATTGAAAAACACCCAAAAGACAATGAGGTCATTAACTGCAGCCAACATGAGTTCATAAGGAGAAAGTCCAGTTAAACTAAATCTTTACCCGTTTAGGACACAAAGGGAAGCCTGTTGATGTAATCTTTTAGACTTTCAGCAAGGCTTTCATCACATTTTCTCACAGTATCCTTCTGGAGAAAATATCCAGAATACAGCTAGACAAAAACACAGTGGTGAACTCAAAGAGTTCTAGTAAATGGGATTACATCAGTCTGGTAGCCCGTCACCAATGGAGTTGTCCAGGGCTCAATTTTAGTGCCAGTTCTCTTCAGCATTTTCATTAATGACTTGAATACACAACTTCAAGGCATACTTAGTAAGTTTGTGGAAAACAAATTGTACAGAGCTGCTGACTCCCTCAAGGGCAGAGAGGCCTTGATGAATGAAAGGGCTGGACAGTCAACCACATGAAGTGCAATGGGAGCAAGTGCCAGATACTGCACATGGGACAAAGAAACTCTGAATGTAGGTATAGACTTGGGGGTGAGAGGCTGGAGTACAGTCCTGCATTTGAAACAGCAGTGTGCCCTGGCAGCCAAAGAGCCAACCATATTCTGGAGTGCATCAGGCCCAGAGCTGCCATCCTGGCAGTGGGAGGGATTGTCCCACTGCGCAGTCCCACCTCAAGCCATGTGCATAGGTTTGAATGCCACAAATAAAAAGCACACAAAAGCAGTACAGAGCATTCAAAGGAGGGCAGCAAGTATGCTAAGGAGTCTGAAGGACAAGACATGAGGAGCAGTTGAGATCTCTTGGTTTCCTCAGCTCAGAGCAGAGGAAGCTGAGGAAAGACCTCATGGCAGCCTGCAGCTCCTGATGAGGGGAGTGGAGGGGCAGCACTGATCTCTGCTCTCTGTGACAGAGACTGGGCCGAGGGAACAGCATGGAGCTGTGTCAGGGAAGGGGCAGATGGGGGTTAGGGGCAGGGTCTGTACCACAGGGCGGTGGGCATGGAACAGGCTGCACAGGGCAGTGGGTATGGCCCTAAGTGCCAGAGTTCAGCACTTTCACACATAGGATCTGAAATTTGGATGGTCCTGCGTGGAGCCAGGGGTTGGACTCAATGATCCCTGTGGGTCTCTTCCAGTTTGGGATATTCGATGAAACACTATTGCAACTGCTTACTGCGTTGAGCAATATCTACATATTTAAACTACCTGTTGAGAGAGTTGTTTGCTTGCCCTTTATGAAGCCTTAATCTAGCAAACAATCTGGAGTACAATTCTAACATTTATTTTTGAACCCTCGGGTGATTTATTAAGTGTTCTGGTATAGAAAGCACGTGAATCACTTCTCTCAACAGTATTTAAGTAGAATTATTTACTCAAATATCTCCTCCAGATTTTCATGAAATGGTCCTACAATTGTATGTGAAATCAGGTAGGTATTGAAAAGGCAGATTGAGAGATGTCTTGAGAACAATTTCTTCTGTTGCATTTTGAAGTTTTTGCTATGGATATGTAAAAAAAAAAAACAAAAACAAAAACAAAAAAACAAACAAAAAAACCCCCCAAAAGTAGCAATGAAAACAAATCAGAATTGCACAGTTTTCCAGAGCATTTAAATAAATGCACACAACCAGAATATCTAAAACATGACTACTTTTACAGCTTATCACACTTGGAGCCTAAGCTTATCTGCATGACAAAGGCTGTTTAATTAGTACATGTTTAATCAATGAAAGTGATAGCTGTGCAGAAGCTATGCTGACCTGAAAGCAGTATTAATTTTTCCCTAGCAAAAGGTTCTGATTGGTATCTGAAAAAATACAGCTTTTAAGGATTAAGTACAATTGCAAGTTAAAACCCACAACTATTGATCTAGAGCCTAACAAACTGTAAAGATCCAACTCAATAAGGAATTGAAAAAATGCCCTATCTTCAACTCAAAGAAGCCCTGCAACTAATATTAGGGCATCAAAAATACCTCTAAGATGGTACAGAGCTGCTGCTTATATACTTTTTGTGTAAATCCACAAAGACATCCCCTTAAATGCACATATTGCCATTTTGACCTCCTCTTACCTATCCAAAACTTGCTGCTCTCTTGACAGTCTCCTTACTTATGCATAGCGTTGTTCTAGTGTTCTTAAGTTACTAGGTTAGACAAGGTTCTCTTTTTTAAAGTCAATTTGTTTTTTGAAGAAAAACATAGAACTGTTATCTGCTATATTGGAATGCAATTAAGAACACCTGTATGTACATAAAAATATCAACATCTTGGCTACTGTTATATTATATTGTCTAAATTATCCAGAGCCAAAACTAGAAGGGATTTCAGTTAATCAAGCATGCTGACAACAGATGGCAGCAATCTAAACTGAGAACAGCACCAAAAATACATTGCTCAGAAAGTGAGAAAAAAAAAAGGACTGAGAGGTTTTATGATTTGTTTTGTTACTTTAAAGTCACAGTACATCCTAACTCGATTAACTCAGTAGAACAGCTGGCAGAGTGGGGCATTTTAACTTGAGTAGTGCTGTCCAAATCTCGCTTTTAAGATTTCTTCTACAAATCACAAACTGAGATACAAATTGGAAAACACTTAAAGAAACACACTGATAGCTTAATAGAAGGCAGATAAGTATGCTAATCTTCAATAAAGCCTGGAATCTATCTGTACTAATCCCTAATACTTCAGGTTCTTTAGTTTCTAGAATATTATTTCAAAATTGATACGCTCGTGTTAAATATTTACCAAATGCAGGCTTGAGCGCCAATAGTCATACAGAGAATAAACAACTTTATTTTATAACAGAATTACAGGAAGCAAAAATATCACTTAATACAACTTCAAGCTGCTATAAATCTAATTTGGCATTTTAACTATACACAGAGTCAAACAGCAAAACAAAGACAAAACAAAAACAACCCCAAAAACAAACAACCCCCCAAGAACTAAATAAAAATGAAATCCAAAATAATTAACAGGTTTTCTCAATGGCAGTCTCAAATGATGGTAGCCTTACTACTTTATGAATGGAATCCACCCCATACTTTTGCTGAGTGTCCTAAAAACCTGCGTTAACCATTAGACAAAGTATCTGAAACATATACCTTCTCAATAACAAATGTCAGTTCTAACATGTAGGCAGTGAGGTTTAATAGAAAGCAAGCATTCTACACGTATATTCAAATAATGGAAGTGTTGAAGTTTGGACACAGTAAGAAAAAAAGCACTAAGGTTTTAAGCTGCCTAGATCTCTTGTTGGGAGAAGGCATTTTGCTATTCCTTCTCTCCCTATCTGGAATGTTGCAGACAGCAAAACGTCTACAAGAAGTTGAGTATTGGCACCAAAGTGCAAAGAGAACACAGTGCTGAGTCAAGAGATTTCTTCGTAACTCCTTCTCCTCTACAGTCTGCCACACCATTTCTGCCCCACAGAGAGGAGAATCTTAGAACAGAAAGAGTTACAGGAGATACCAGTATAAAATTTATCCAAAGAAATATATATTTTCAAATTTTAGGAAAGGTTGTATTTTTATAAAAAAAAAAACCAAAAAACTTTGTTATGTGAAACCATATATTTACCTGAATAATCTGGAAAAAAAAAATAAAAAAATCTGAAAATTACTCCAGAAAGAGATTTCATTTGAAATATTTGGGAAAAAAACTACACCTAAAATAGTTAAGATCCCCTTTTCTGCACAATTACCACCTGCTCCAGTGAACAGTGCCTTCCAGACCCCTGCTTTTGTTCACTTTCATATTCAAGAATCAGCTTCAAAAATGCAAATATTTGTGAAAAAGAAGATCATGCCCTCTACAGTGTCATTAAAAAAAACTAAGCTGGTTAGGAAGTGGTTATAAAAAAAACACAAGAAAGCTTGTAAGGGATTATAGGCCAAAGTTGTTAAAATTGAGTTTGGTATTGGCAACTCGTTCTTAAACTTCTGATCTTCATTGCTAGGCTTGGTACACAGTTGAGCAGTGATGACTTGGAACGATGACAGTTCTTCAAGGTTATGATCATGGCCAGCATAATTTTTGTTTCTGGAAGAAAAAGGAAGGGGAAGATTACATAAGCATGCATAGCAGATGATGGGGCATTTGCAGAGCATGAGATTCAAGAAGTCATTTTTCCCATATCAGTTATTTTGGGGGAGGGTTATTTCACAAAATAAAGAGTGTTGCATGAACTGAAACCTCCTTTGGCCCTAATTGGACAGCAATTCAGTTTCTATCAACGCTTTTCTTGCTTTAGTCTATTTTTCCCTCCTCAAAATTTTCATGGCCTAGTGCATAAAGAGAAATGAAGATATTTGCTCAATTAATAACCCTTAAGACCAGAACATCTTTCACTTTCATTAGAGAAATTAAGCCTAAATTAAAAAAAACAAAACCAAACACTTTAATAGTTGTTGTCAGGGCAAAGTTAAATAAATAAATAAATAATATGGATTCATGGTGTGATTCAATTGTCTAAATGTACTTCCACATCTGGCCCTCACTTGGTGAAGAAGGATGTAAGTCTTCTGACAGCCTGCGCTGCAGACACATTTACGGCACTTCATGTAACTGAAGTTTTTCTGAACATTTAACTTAAAGGCTTACAAAGTTGTAAAGCAATTGGCAAACTCTAATATATTTCAACCACCACTGTACAAGGTATGTATTACTCAAATAAGTGAAGCACACCCTTAAGACACAGAAACAATTCTTTGAGTTTCTGTTCTCAATAAAACTTTTACCAAGTAGTAGAATATTTGATTAAAGAACACTGTCAAGTTTGCAGTTGGTCACTAATGCAGAAATACAGGGAAAATCTGCGCAGACTATTTCTCCCTTCCATGATTAAGTCCCTCCAAAAGAGATGCTACAATTATTTATATTGCACAGATTATGTTGAACACTGATTTGCAAGGCAATTTTGCGGACTGAGACAGTGTGAAATATTTGGCACATTCTACATAGATATAACAAAAGAAGCAGTCCCCACTCCCAAAATCCTTAAATTCATGCTGAATAGTAAGTATAGTATGCAGTGCAATACTATAACAACAAATCCTTAAAAATCAAAATGATTTGTTCTGCTCTCTCAGTGCATTTTTCTACCCTAGATCCTTCTATAAAATACTGAAAAAACAGTGTGTGGGTTCAGCACTGCTGTGTACCAAGGGGGTAATGAAGTTACCTAGAACACAGACATTTCCTTACTGCAAACTAACAGCTTGCAAAAATGGTGTGGATTTTTCAATCCCTTCTGGGACATGTGTAACATTTCTACAGTATTACTATCTCACAGTTAGTGCAGCTCCATGACTGTTGGGTTTTCAAAAGAAAGCTGGAGCATACACGCTCATTGTTTCTCATGTCCCTAAGCAGCAAAGCTACAAGGCAAATCCTGGTGAACGCCAAGAAAAGTTAGTGAAACAACTGCACAGCTCCTCATTTAGTGACTTGTTCCCAAGCATACCAAATATCTCAACAAAACAATATACTCCTCTCCACTATCACCCAGAAACCCCAAATCCCACAGCACAGTACTAGATTGGCAGCCCTTCAGTCCATTCCTTTCCAGTCTGAATCACCTTTATTATACATAGCAAATGAAGACAAATGTTTTGAGGAACAGCAGAGTGCATTTTTAGTTACTGACAGCTGGAGTTGTCTGAGAGCATTGCAACTTTTGAAGATATTTCTAGAAAGGTCAGAACTCTTCTATATCCAAAAGACAACCCTTTGTTATTTCCAGTTTTTAACAATAACAATTTTTATCAATAACAGTATTTAACAGTGTCCCAGTGATGGGACATTCACCCAGTACTTCCAAATCTGACCCATACTGCTTTTGGTTTGCAGAAGTTAAAAGCAAAACTTACTCATTCCTTTTTGAAATACACATTAACCTAACTAACACTGAAGATGTTTTAAAGAGGGCAGCTCAAACTTGCTCCATTCTCACAAAGCCTCCGGATTCTCAGAAAGCTTAAAGAAGAACCAGTCAAAATCTATGAACTCACATTACCAAGAAAAAACAACCTGACCCTTCTCATTCAAGTGCAATCTGCAGGAAGCCAGGAAAGGCAACTGGAACCCTCTCATTCAATAGTGAAGGTCCACATGCATGAAGAGAACCTGAAGCTCTCTTCTGAAGGACACAACCACTGTATAAATTACCAAGGCAAGAATCAAAGCAACTTTAAAATACAAGACAAATTTCTTTTACTGTCTCTCCCTACATTAACAGAGTTTTCCCACATGAGAATGGCCAGCAACCCCTCTGCTCTGCTAAATATGGAGATTAACCAGTAAAAACTGAGAATTCTACTCCAAAATAAAGGATTAAAATAGCGCTGTTTACTTCTTGCTTATTTTTAAATTTCTCTCATTGTGATTTACTCCTTCCAACCTGTATATTTTAAGTTGACTCTACAGTAAACACAACCTATCAAGTTCAAAAACACTGAAGCTTCAGTTTTCATGATACCCATTAGTGTGACAAAGCTGAAGAAACTTGAAGCAAAGCTGGTACTGAGCTTCACAGCATTTGCTTATTACCAGTGAAACAGAGGGTTTTACCCAGCTTCTCATTGTGATCTTTCCACTGAAAAAATCCAGTACAGCATTTCTTTTCATCCCCACAGCTTTGTTATTAGTGACAAAAATATTGCTTTCTTTTGCATGTATAAAATTTGAGCACTTTGGTGGCACTGTGAATTCTGCTGATTACCAAAGCGATTTTTTTGTAAGGAAAACTACCACAGTTTTGACCCTGGCCATTATGGTCTATTTGACTGTAACTGATTCTTGGAAATAGCTCAGAGCGACTGGTCGGTCCAGGCCTATTTTTCTAAAATAAATATTTTAGCATAATAAAACTTACAGAACATCCAATGAAAGTACAGTTATTGGTATATGATAGGCATTACACTTATGAGTAAAGAAAACAACCTTCTATTTATTAACTTCATTCATACTTAGATACAGTGAAAACCAGCTGTCTTAACTAAGACGTTTTAATTTATCTAAAGATATGTTCAACTGTGGGCAATTTCTCTATTGATAACTGCAGTTTTTCTACTAAATAAGCAAAATGTAAGGCAAGGGCTGCAACTGTACATTTCCATTGTAGCACAAACAGAAAAAAAACCACTTAATCTTTGTGCTTTGCAGAAGCCCAAACTCCCTTTAATGTGAAAACCACATGCTGAGCAAGTACCATAGGAAATACCATGAGACCACTATGAGAAACCTGGGAGACATTTAAAAGAAAATGTGAATTTAATATCAGATTAGGCTATAAAATAAAACTTACATTAACTGTCTTCAACTAATGCCCATTTAAATTCAGCATTTCATAATATATAGCAAATACTGTATTTTTTTTTCCAAGTCAACTTATTAGACAAAGCAGTGGAAAATACAGATAGAAACTGAAGCATAATTTTATTAAAAGTTTACCTGAAATGTTTGCTTGAGGGCATTTTAGGTTTTAGTCTTCATCTTCCTCAGCAAGTTCAGTTTCTTTGTGCACCACTACTCTTGTGACAGACATGTCAGGGTGCTGTTCTTTGGCTTCTTTGATTGCCTGTGCCAGAGCCTGCCAACACATTCAAAATACATAGCTTAACAACAGAAAGAAGCATTGAAGAATGGGCCTTAAGGGACCAGGGAATAGGACCGAGGCCTTAAGGGACCTGAGAATGGGTGTGCAGCATGAGCAATTTCAGGAATAATTATTCATAAGTCTACAATTCCTAAACATGAGAAGGCTTGGGAAGAAAACAAAACAAAAGAAACAGAAAACAACTACAAAACACACTAAAATAATGGCTTCAAAAATTTAACACTGATTTCAGCAAGTAGCACATAACCATGAAGTCCTCCCTGTAATGTTTCCATCTCAATTTAGAAGACATACAGTACTTTATATAGGAAGTTTCACAACTTTTGCAACAGATCAGGCAAATAAAGACAAAGTAAGGATGGTCCTATTAAGAGAACACACCTGCACCACATGCATTATTGATGTTTGCTCATGTGATAATCTTACAAATCCGTAACTGTTTGTAACTTTGTACTTTGCAGCATTCCAAATGTAACTTACGCTTTACAAACAACAAATTAAAAGAAAGGAACTGCTGAAACTTAAGAGGCACTTGATGATCACTCTTGATTAACAGTGAATAAACTTTTACCTCTTTTGGGGCCTCTAATTCTTAAATTAGAAGTGCTAGTAACACTTCTATTCTGAAGCTCAAAACTAAAATATTCTTCTCCTATCAAGAATTGTTTTGGCAATGCAAGGGGCAAGAAGACAAAACAGTTTGTGCTTCTCCTATATTTACTGAGGAAATTGCAGTAGAGATTTCTTAAATTTCTGAAGAGCTGCTCACTGCTTTACATTCCAGTGATTAAATATATATAAATAATAATTTCATTTATTTTGCTCCATTAACTACTTATCTCAAAACAAAGAATGGCTTGGAAAATGGTTTTAGTAAAGGTACTGCCTAGTATACTAAAGGTATGGTGTGACCTTTTCAGATGTCACAAGAGAATTGAGCAAAGGCAGACAAGAGCAATGCCTAATGCTGAACAACCCTATCATTTAATTACAAGTTTCAAGAGGAGCTTGAACTTGTCAAGAGTCACTTTCTAGCTGCAGATCAAAATCTGAAATTAAATTCCCTGAAAGCTCTCCCTGTATTATACTAAGAAGTTAAATTAAATTCTGTTGAGCTGTGCAGCTTTCATAAAGTTAGAATTGGATTCACTACAACTTTATGCATAAGGTAGTTTTTCTATCTGTATTATGCAGTGACTATTGATTGACTTTCTCATTGTAGTTTCTTAGAAAAAAAAAAGTGTAATAGTCTCTACAAAGAATAGATAATCACAGTTCTTTCTCAATTCTTTTAGCGTATTTCTTAAATTCAATCTTCTTAATTGGACAGATAGAATTAATTTTAACCTTTATTTCCAAGGCACCATAAAACAAAACTGCTTTGGTTCTAATAGAGATCAGAAGCACCTATATAAGATGCCTGCAGATCAATATATATACACATATATTGTACATAATTCTGAAAATAGAAGCAAAAAACTATTTTACACATTGAGGACTTTATGCCTTGATATATTTCAAAGCTTTTAGTTGAGTTCCACATTTAGATGTTGCTGACACAAAAAGTAGAGACTCCTATCAATCTAGATTAATGTATCAAAATAGATTACTTTAGTCATGCTTTTCTTTCCAAATGACAAAAGCAGCACTAAGCAAATTGGGTCTCTTTGAAAATAACCAATCCCTTTAAAAACCTACTCACATGACCTATAATGCAAAGTTACAAATGCTTTTATCTCAGTCATATTCCATTCACTTAATACCAGAGCTTAAAAAAATCAGCTGCTATCAACAATCTCAAGATCTTTTTACATCTTCACAAAGTAGTTCTCTACCTTTCTTCTATTTTGGGTTTTTTGAAACATTTTTTAGATCTCACTGAACTACTGGTAAGATACCAGCTGCTAATAGTATAGATACCCACCTCATCATGGTCAATATCTGCATCTCCAGTAATGACAATTCGTTTCTCAATTCTTGTTTCTGATACACCACCTTTAACCATCTACAGAAGGCACAAAAACCAAGGAAGTATCTTAGTGTAATTAGTCCTTACAGCCACAAGCATTCATAGAATCATAGAATCACCAAGGCTGGAAAAGACCTAAAAGATCATCCAGGCCAATCATTCACCTATTACCAATAGCTCCCACTAAACGATGTCCATTCCTCACATTGCTGAAGGAAATAACATCATGCTTTGTTTCTTCATTTCTCATTCTAATTTTAGCTCATACAAAAATTCTCACAAAGATAATTTTTATTTATTATGTTAAAAGTTTAAAGACAAAAGCTGGAAATACAAAATTTGTAGTTTCATAAATGATAAATAAAAACAGCACTTCTGTAGTTCTATCATATTCTGGCATGAAATGGTATAGGAGGCCAAAATAGATGTCATGTCCTGTTAACATTTAGTTTTCCTTTCCTTTCAAGCATGGAAGGCAGAACACATAATTCAACACCAAAATATGCCCACATAGAAGAGTAGTGGTATGGTGTGTTTTAAAGTACACTGTTAACCCACCAATACAAAAGGAGGGTGAGCACAGAGGCTAAGAAAACATCATTTCAGCACACCCTTACAAGAGACACCATGAGCAAGGTTTCTATGGATCTGAGACAAATCGATGATGTTAACGAAGATGCAATAAGCTCACACCATGTGACAAAAGAGACGAACTTAAAACTTCAGTGATGTTCACCTAACCAAACACAGAAATAAGAGTAACATGAAATGCTAAAAAATAATTCAATAATTAAATACCACACTTTTCGCCATTCTGTTCCCAGATGTTCCTGTTTATTCATTAAGACTCTTCTGTTCAACATCTGAGTACAGAAAAACACAACTCCCACATGTGCCCAGAATGAATCTAATCCACTGCAAGTCAGTTTAGCAGTTATTAAAGTAAAAGAGACTTCATGTAAGACTTTTAGATTTTTTTTTTTTTTTTTAAGTTCAGAGAGAGATTATCTGTTTTACCTTTGTGATGTGTGTAGTTGTGGTAGTAGAAATTGACTCTGATGTAATTGTCTGTGCACTCAGCAGCACACCAGCACCGCTGCCAGCGCTACCATCAAACTGTAAGGAGAGAAACATTTTTGCCATTTAAAAGCTTTGTTTTCAGATATTTGAATTTTTATTTTTTATTTTTAATTACTAAGCATACATTTAATCTTTAGTTCAAATTGAAAATTAAACATCAAACTTTAAATTGAAGCCATCTGAGTTTACAAAGTCTGTGCAGGCTGTTAAGGTTTATCATAGCGGAAAGTTTATGACCAAAGTTAAGTGTTTCTTTCAGAAGCAATGTTACTATTCTAACCATGTTTACAAAACGAAATGAGTTATGAATTTTGATTGAAACTAAATTCTTCAATCAACAAAAAATACTTTCAGAACTTTAGTAGAAATATTGTCCTATTCACACGTTTCACTTCTCACAGCCAAACTACAATCTTAGTTGTCAGAGAAAGTATAGTTTTTGAAAAGCATATCTTTGATTTGACTTATTTTGTGCTATAAATTACTGGAATAAAACCATGCTTTCAAACAGTATAATAAATCACCCTACCACTGTACCTGTGGAGATTCGTATGTGATGGTTTTAGTTTCTGTTTGAACAATTGGAACTTCTTTTGTGGAGATTTCAGTTTTCTGTGTGGCATCTGAAATGGTTACCATCTCTGTTTTCACTACTGGAGGCTATGGTGCAAGAAAGAAGCAGTCAACTCAGAGGGCATAAGAAGAAAGTTTGTAAAATCGAACAACAAAGTAAAATAAATACATAAGAAGTCCAAGATTAAGATAAGCATTTGACTCTTTTTCCATTTGTAAAGCATGTAAATAAGCAAAGTGAAATGATATAATAAATGCACATACACAGCAGGAAAGTCCGATCTCCTAATAAGCCTTGCCAATATCCCACATTTCAGCCAATGGTAAATATCACAGAAGGTAACTGATAAAACCCAGTTCAAAGGTGTTTAAAATGTGTAAAGGAGCATCAGTAGGAAAAAAATCTCTGTGTAAAAGTTCCATCAAATGAGAAACCGATAGCTATCTCAGATGGATAAGCTTCACATCAGAATTAATATTGGAAAAATATCTATGTTTACTTAGTCAAATTGCAAATAACAACAAGAAATTCCAATGTAAAAGTTTAGCTTCTGAATATGCACTACTGGAACAAAAAACGACCTGGACACTTAGATTTTAAGTAAGGGAAATCCAGACGAAAAAAAGTCTTTCCCTTCCCTCAGATTCTTCCGCACACATAGAAGCCCTTCTGCCCTCTCTTCAAACAGGCTATGATTTAGGAAGCGTGTGTTGTCTGTTTCTAAAGGTCTTATAAGCTATTTTTTCAGGTCACTAGACTATGTATATAGAAGACAATGACATAAAAAGTTGTTCAAGCGTGAGTTGGGAGAAGCAACCACTAATGCAAGACAAACAAGAAAAAAAGAACACCCAACTGTTGAAAAAACCTCAGTAAAAGACCACACTCACATTACAAAGACAAGCATACTCACACTTTGTTTTTTACACTTGTTTTTTCCTCTTTTTAATGAAGGTTACCCAGTAAAGTACCCTTCAGCCTTGTCTGGTTACAATCAGGTGACTGTGACTGGAACTAACTTCCACTTCCCTAAAGAGTGTAATAGTAAAGATATGCACATATGCTCACTGAAAGATATACTAGCTCTAGCCTGTAATTTCATAACACATCTTTAAAAAAGATGAAAAAAAAAAAAAAGAAAAAAAGAAAAAAAACAAGAAAAGAAGAAAACAACGGGGGGAAAAAAAGAAACTAAAATTTGGGATGGGTATTTTCTAATTCCAGTTGTTAATAGGTTTCCAATTACAATTATGTGTCATGGACATGTCAAAAACAACTGACAAATAGACGAGACTTAAAACATAAGAAACACAAATAATAAATATACACTGTGTATATGCACATAAAATAACGGGGTATAAAAAGGAGATGGCAGTCTTCGGAAGGCTTGCTTTACTGGTGACTCTCAACCAGTTGTAGCAAAAAGCCAGAAACCATAACTGAAGCAGACAGAAATTCGCTGCTCATCAGTGGTTTCCCCTTCCAAATGATCTGAATCTTGTTGGATGCTGTAACAACTGGAAGAACAGGAGAAGAAGAAAGGCAGGTACATTTTCACCGAAAGAAATCTCTCTGCTTAATCTAGTTGTCAAACTGTTCTACCATTTACCTCAGAACAACAAATTATTTGTGGTGAAACATCAATGTCAACATGAGACACATCTCCATTGAGTTTCAGCTGTTCCTCCTCCTTTTCTTCACCTAGGTCTCGCTTAATTTCCTCTGACAAATTCTTCTCCTCTGTAAGTATGGTAGTTGCGTTTTGCTGAACCAAATCTTCAGCTGCAAGTTGTATGCACTCAGCTGGTATAGTTAGCTGACTGACTTCTGGTGTGGCTTCCACATGTCGTATTTTTTCATCATGTTCTTTCCTTTTCACATCTTCCTCTTCTTCCTGTTCTTTGATGACATCCTCAGCAGCCCTGTGTTGTGGCTGGTATTCTCCCACCTCTTCATCCTCACTCTCACTACTACTGCTGCTGCTACTACTATCTGATGGCAAAGAAGAAGAGTCCTTTTTTGTCAACTGCTCCACCTCACATGTTTCCCCAGCATCAGTGGCAACTTGTATTTTCCCTTTGTTGGTTTCGTCTACGACTAGTGCTTCTTCTATCCCAACCTCTGCCTGCTTCTTCTCCTCCACTATGTCCAGAGTCTCATGTGAACTCTGCACAAAAAGACATGGATGAGGAAAAACAAAAGTAGATTATATGAATAAAATAAAGTGATGGAAACAAAATTAGCTGATGGTTGGTTCATGTCATGTAGAAGACAAAAGATGGTTGTGATGGTTAACTGAAAAGAAAGAATGAAGATGGATTGGAAGAGTTAGAGCCACATTTAACTATGGAAAAATCAGTAGAACCTTATCAGCATTGCTGACTTCCGTGCAAGGTCCTTCTGCTCTGGAAGCATGTTTCTGTGAAACAAAAAGCAATCAGAACAAAAAATCAATGCATAACCTTTCTAAACAAAATAAGATTCCTCAAGCTAGCTTTTTTTTATAATATATTTATACATGATACAGGACAGGTACTGTGTATTCACTGTGAGACCCACTTAGAACTAAGCTCCTTTTGTTCTACTTCATTCCAGTATTTCATTCAAAAGTAGGTAAGTATTATGGACATTATTAAGCAGGACAAAGCAACATAATTAAGAGAGACTGAAAATAAAAGTTTGAATGCACAGGTCAGTGATGCTACTGAGGCAATTATTTATCTTAATTGAATCAGGAATTAGGAATAAAAACACTATGGGAAAATATATGAAGAATGCATTCTGGTATTGATTTATCACCACACAAGATAATAATAAAAAGAACAGAAAAACAACAAACTACTGTAAGATGTTATTAGTTTGTTCATTTTTGGGAGGGAGGCTGCTCATGCTTGTGTCTTGTCAAAATAGCAACAGGTGACTACCAAGATGATCCCATTAAGATTTAGTTTGAGTTGAGATTAAAGAAACTATGTTAGTATTTGTTTTGCAAGAAAATGAACTGTGATAGACATAGCCCACTAAAAGCTATGTATTACATACTTTACCTAATTATTTCTGGAAAATGTCGATTTGAATTCAAGCAGCAACAATACAAAACCAACACATCATCTGTGACTTAATCCTAACATTTATGGCTGTTTACCAAGCAAAGCACCTACAGAGCACGTGCCAGCATTCCTGGCGACGCTGCAACAACAGCCCGTTAATAGTCCCGATGCCTATAAAGTACGTACACTAAGCTCTGGCTGTGTCTCCCTCCCACCAAACCAAGCAGCCAGCCGGCTCTTGCAGCACGGCACAGCTGCATCCCGCTCCCCGCCGTGTAGGCGCAGGGCAGCGGCCGCGGGCAGGGCAGGGCGGGGAAGCACCTGGGGCGGCGGGGCCGAGGCGGCGGTCTGCTCCCCCGCAGCGCCCTCTGCTGGCCCCGCGCGGGCGGCGGCGGCGAAGGGCCGGTCCGGGCCGGCGCTAAAGCGCTCTTGGCTAAATAAAATGGACGCTATCTCTTCTTCTAGGCTCTAGACGAGTTAGAGAAGGGAAAGAATTAGACGGTGACGAACAAAGCGGCAGCAGCCTACAAAGGAAAGGGTCGGCAAGAGAGAAAACACGACAAAGACAAGCGTTTGATCCGGAGCGTTCGGTACGAGCTTGGGGACATCTCGTGTGCATCAAGGTGAGAAAGAGAAGAACAAGACAGAACATTGCCATTATCACAGTGCTCAGCAGCGATCTAACGCGCTGTGCCCACCAAGCATATAATTCGGCTCTTTACTTTGCACTGTACAAATTAAAAGCATTCAATATTTCCATGCACTTCCTACCAGAATACTTGAACTACTACTATCACTGTCAGGATTTCTCCCTTTTGAAAGTCCATTCTGAACACTTACTAACTTCTGTTTGGTAGCTTCAGGCACATACATTTGCTTCAAACAATACATTCCCACAAAGCTAAAAATAATTTACTCATCCAGGTTGTTTATAAAATATTTAAAATGAGTGAATCTGCATTTATTAAAGAATCTGTTTTCAAAAGCCTTTCCCACTGCATTGGTAAAACCTGCCTTAATCAAATGTACATAGAAGCATATACAGTTTAAGTTGCTTATAGCCTGTTCTATTTTTGATAGTACTATGAAGCCATATGGTAAAACAAGCTTTTAACATTCTTGTGGGTACAAGCTTCTGAAAAAGCATATAAGATCTTACATTACATTACAAGTATGAACAGCGAAAATAAAAAGCCAATAGTGTAACAGATACCTAACATGGACATAACATACACCAGGTAACAGACAGGGTAGGAGCACACGCCAGAGGAAAGCTAAAAAGCCATGCAGATAAACTGCTGTTTGGGTGGACTTACTGTGCACTAGCAATGCAGAATCTGAACACTTACACAGGTTACACCACGCTACCATGCATACAGTGCTGTACGTTTGGCATGCAGAAGAACAGAAAAGGAAAAAGAACTATGTTTTCTTCCCCTACACTAAGATTTGAATTATGTTCCAAAGGTGGCCAAGAAGATTTTAAGGAAATGCAGGTTGATTACATCTACCTTCATGCGATGTTTGATAATCATCATAGCAATGTATTCCTCACCATCACTCCCTTTCTCTTATTTGCTGTATCCAATGAACATGAATCCATCAGTAGCTTGGATAAAAAGGCAAACTATGTTCACGATTTCTAGCCTTCTAATCTTTTAAAAAGAAAACTCCAATTGTGCAACTTGCTTCACAATGTAAGCCTTGCTCCCTGAGGAGGCATTTAGCACAAGTAACCAAATGTAGGAATAGAACTGGCACTATTGAACCAATTACTGTATTTACAACAATGCATCAGACTCTGAAGATGCCTAAATTTCCTGGCGAACGATCTCCAGGCACGTAGGTGCATATGCTGTTTGGAAGCAAAAGAGGGTGGGTCTGAGGTTTAGGAAAAGCCACCCACAGTAATGATTCTGGATAGCCATAATATGATGGTCATTTTTTTGCGACTTATGTATCGTTGCACCATAATTTTATAATTAAGTCACAGATGCTGCGCATTTGTGGGAGTACGTGGATACAAATGAGACATATCCAATGCAACATTTCTTATACACAGGAAATGCAATTATTTGGCAAAAGAAGGAAGAAAAGAAAGAATATTAGCAGCGGTATCCTTGTTAATTCTCATCTATTATTCAGCTATCCTAAAAGATCAGCAGGAAAATGTACCTTCCAGGAATAAGACTGAGCAATGTGTACTAACAGTAGGAAGTTTAAATTTAGAGGTAACAAAGAACTTGAATTCAAACTTCTCTACTAATATCAACAAATAATTTGGGATGAAAACATGCTTTATCCCAAATCTAGTATTTATATGTTATACTTAAATAGGACTGGCAGTTTTACAATCTGTTTTCATCCCATCTCCTAGGTGGTGGAAAACAGTCCAAAAGTCATGTAAAAAAGACAACATCTCAGTTGCCACCTCCATCATCACTACTATACTGCTAGCAGTCCCACTAATTATATAGCGCTTTTCATAGGTGTTAACCAGCTTAGGAGAGAAGAAAAATTCTCCCATTTCCTGGATTAAGAAAAAAGTACTGAAACATGGAGATACTCAAAATGTGACTGCATTTTTAGCATTGTTGATTTGAGACATGGTTACATAGTAAATACAGGAAATAAAAGTTATTGTGCAAAGTGTTATGTAACTGCAAACAGCAAACAATTATTTCCACCTGGAATGGAAATATATGTTTTGCTGTTGTCCAAATCACATAAAATACAGTAATTTTCCAGTGGAAAAACATTCACTTCAAACTGGAACCACTCAATTTCATAGTTAGTGCTTAAGCAGAATGTTTCTGGCATTCATACACGATTCATATACACAGATCTTGGTTTGAAACTCAAACTTCTCTTTGCAGTAGTGGTAGCAGGGGGAAAAAAAAGAAAAGAAGCAAGTGCCCAAGCCAGCCCACAGCAGATACAGCAAAAAGGCAGTAGATTTCAGGGCAGCCACCTTATCAGTTTCCTCTGGTTTTGTTCCAGCAATCGATGGCATTGCAGTCCACTGCTTCTCCTTCCCAGGCAGCACTTTCACTTGGAAAATGTGGTCTCCTTTTTTCTATTTAGTTTTCATTTTGTAAAACCAGTGTAAATCAACAAGCAATGAGACAGATACACACTATTCATAAACATAAAACCAAACCATCTGAAAATAACAGAACATACTAAATGAACAAAGAAATAAAAACCAGACATGAACGAATGATACTTGGAAGCTTCAATATGGAGAAGTCAACATAAAAAATGCACACAAACACATAAAAATTAAGTTATGCTTTTACATAAATGCCTATTTTAACCAAATAGATATTTATAGCTTCAGTGTGTCAGACATTTGTAAATTTGTACCATGTATCACTATGCAAAGATTCTAATGCAGTACCCAAAAATTAGAGTAGTAATTTACCTGCACTGGGGAGTGGTAGAGATAATAGGGAAAGAAAGAAGGTAAACAGATTGTTTCTGAGGACTGATTGGCTGTTCTACTCTATAAAAGCAGCAGCAATTAACTCCTCAAATTTAGGAGTTCAAGAATAGACAGAAATTTGAGCAGGCAGGTTTTCTGCCACAAACAATTAGGATGATATTTTTGGAAAATTGTTTTCCAAACTGCTGTTTTAATGTCTAGTTAAAAAGGAGGTTTAAAGAAAAAGCAGGTAAATTCATTTTATACATGTGTGGAGCCTAAGGTGAATAAATTTTAATGACCACAATAAATTTGTCCCCAAAGAGGCCAACAACATAAATTATCTGATCACGTAAGGTTCTTTGCAAACAACACAGGTCAGACAGCTGTTTCTGCATAGGCTGCCTAGGAAAAGTTAAAAGGCGCATGGAGTAAAAACCTCTATCACTGAAAAATTAACTCTGTAGATATCAAACTGAAATTTAAGCTGCTGTTAACACAGAGCAAAATATTGCCATTGCTTCTAACTTCATCTAGTGACTCTAGACCAGTTGCTGAGGAACAAAATTCCACACATTATTTAAAGCCACGTCCAATGATAAGCAGTAATAAGTTAACATATACGTAGTATAAACAAATATTACATTAGCTGGAAGAATTAACATAAAAAACAAAAGGCATTTACTACATCGTCTACAGGGTTGTATGGAAACGCATGCGGATAAGTGTCTACTGAGACATACCCCTTGTGTCTGTAGGGACAGAGGTGTGATACGCCGCTTTTCCCACTCATTGGGGCGTGGTTCAGGTGTGGATTCCATGAAATTGCGCTTGAGCTCACTAATGCTAGCCTGGTGTTTCAATAAGTCGTCCTGGGTCTTATCCAGGTCCTAGCAACCCGCAACGTAAAACAAAGTAGGACAAAACACGACAACAAAAGCAAACTTAACAGTTAAAAAAAAAAAAAGAAAAAAGAAAAGAATCAAACCAAGGAAAGTGCCTTGTGTCTGCAGAGTTGTTCTTTGGAATGCATTAAAAGTTTAAAGCCATAATGGAACTAAGTTAATTTTTTGGCGACTAATACACTACAACGCTACTGCATTTTGATGCAAAGGAAAGATAATGCTGTGCACAGTTATTTAATAGAGAGCCATTTTCATCTGAAACAAGAAGCTGCTAGCCCTTTGAAACAATAATTTCTAGTCATTACTTGCTTTCATCTGAAATTGGCCAAGTATGCAAGCAACTAACACCTGCATCATTCACTTCAGAGGGCCTACTCATCGTGCCTATTGTGTAGGCTTAAATGTACTGGAAGAATCAGATGTAAGGACTTAAAGATTATTATCTGTGTTTTCCACATCTAAGAACCTGACTGCGGATGAATCTGTCAGGTATATATATTGATATGCACAAAACCCGTGAGGGTGTCTTGTCTAAACTGGACCTTCACAGGCAAGCATCAAAGGGGGTACCAGTGTCAATATCAAATTACATTTTATTATGGCTCACTGAGGCTCAGATACAGCAACTTACATTGAAAAAACCTGTCGAGTCATATAAAACACAAAACCAATACAAATCCTTACATTTCTGATGTCTTTTCACTTGTATGTTCAATGCCAACAGTGCTGCAAATCTATTTCGTAATTCTCTGAATCTTCAGATAGACACTGAACACTAAGAACTTTTTCCCCTTTTGGTAATTCAGTAGGACCAATGCCTCACTTTTCATCTAGGACTAATAATCAGGGAGTATTAAATATGTCCTCCTTATGCATTTACTCTGAGAGAGTATTGAAACATTACACCAAGGACATTCCAATACACAAGTGAAGATAGTGAAAATACCCATGTCATAGTTTTAAAAACTGTCTTTGCGTGACACAAGGCATGTTTCCTAGACTTGATCACAGCAAAGTAATGCAGTGTATGCTTTCAGTGCTTTAGTAAGTTATACAAAAGCAAAGTTTAAATAGTGACCAAAAGCTGCAAAAAGCCAAAAAATATATTAGTTATGTTACCGTGATCCACATACCTCCTTATTAACAAACAAACAAAAACAATGATTCTTAAAAAGACGGCTCTTGTGACAAAAGGAATTAATGATAGCCCCATTTGGATGAATTAAGTTAAAGACAGCAGCAGGATTTTCTGGATTTTCTCTGGTTACTGGCTTCTGTTATTAATGACCATGTTAAATGATGCTGGTTTTAACTACAGATCAATCCACGTTTACAGAACACACGGAAATCCTTACAATAAAAAGAATCTCCTTTTTAGTGGCAAATAAGAGCACTACACAATCAAATACTGTTCAAAACTCTTTGCTGTTGCTCATTTTCAATGAGCATCAACGTTTAGGGAGCAAGACTGCTTCTCTTTTTTTAGTTCCATTTAAAACAAGAAAAACCAAAATTTCATAAGCACTCAACTTTAAAAATCTGATACTTACCTACATTTCTCAAAGCTCCTAAAAAAAATCCTAACTGTCTGACCCAGAATTAGTTTTTCTATACTTACATCGCTACTTCTGCCTTAACTGCCTCCCTTAAGTCAGATTTCACATTTGAAAAAAGATGATTTTACTGGGGAAAATCAGAAACGTTACTCAACAAAGCAAATGCACACTTAAAGTAATGTATAAAAAAACCCTGTTTATGTTGATGTATCAGCCTAATGCGTTGGATATATCTAAATAGGGCTATTATTCCCACTTGCCACCTTGAAAACATCCAGCAAAAATACACTTAAATGTTCAAGCTAAGGGTTTTCTTTTCTAAAACTAATAAAAACTCAGAAACTAGAATCATAACATGCAACATTTCCAAGCTTCTTTTCCCCATGCACTTCATGCACTGTGTACATAACAGCCTGCAGGTGACCTCCCATCCCATGCAGCCTGGCAGCCCATTAGAAAAGAAAGTGTTTCTTTTATTATATACAAACCTCCAACATTAAATTGCTATGTCTGACATAAATATTTTCCCCGTCTACTCTCAACGAATTGCTCTGTGAAATTAAGTCACACACACACACAAAAAAAAACATAATCAAAATGAACATAAAATGTATCAGGAAGTTTTTAAAACAACAAAAAAAGCACAAAAAAAAGAAAAAAGACTCTTGGAAACAGACTGTCAAATACAGGAAATAAAGTGGTATGTTGAAAAGGAACTATTCAGACAAAAACCCACAGAAACTTAAGGGTGCTAACAAATCAGGCAGCTACAGCCAGATTTAACTATTAAAATAACAAACAAAACCTATGCACCTTCTTTTGTACTTCCTCCTCTTCAGATTCCACCTATGTAAGCATATTATAAATTATCAAAAAAAGGAACCATTAACACACGCTTACAGAGTAACAGAGGCATCATCTCTTTGTAAATGCTGCAAAGCGTGCTATTATTTACAGACCTTGACTGTTTCAGCCCCAGATGTTGTTCAAATTATTAAGCGACTTTGGTCTTCCTTCACCTATATTGCTGTAGAATGGCTGAAGTAATACTTGGTATGTGGCATGAAAAATGAAAATTTCACACTATGCCCCTCTTGCTTCTCAGTGTTATCTCGGATATTAAAAAATGAATGAAAAAGATGGTATGTATAATTTCTATGATAAAAACCCTAAGCCCTGCAATGACTTGATGGGAAAATGGAATTTAATACATGACTTTGTTTGATAAAACAGTTTAGAACTCAAATTCACTTGATATTAACACTTTTTAGGTACATTTATTCTTCCTCAAACTGCACTGCACTCTGCTGGAAGTGATTTTCACATCTTAACCACAAGGATTCTGAATGGACAAGGAAAAGGCATTCTTTAAAAAGCAAACCACCTCTCATCTCAGTCTTGTCACAGGTACAAATACGAAAAGTATTTGTATTGAAAAGTCAATGTGTGCTAACACGCACATTTGAAGAGTGGTTTAATTATTGCATGTATTGTTGCATTTTAGATTGTGCGAATGCACACCTACATTGTACATATCATGTTATTATTCATTTCTCACTTATCTATGATTCTACTGTCTGAAACTATCATGGATTGCTTTAGGTCACTGAAAAAGTGACCTACCTTTAAAGTAATGTTTTTCATTATTAAACTATATTTGTGTGTAATATTTGGTAAGTTTTTAATGCATACTATGTCTATTGATTGAATTGGTTTAACCAAGTTTATTAAATGTAATATTGAACAGACCCCAGTTTTGATCCCATTATTTTGCTTTATATTTACTTTGAGGATAAAAATAAACCACCTTTTTCTAGTGCATGGTGTTGTTGCTCTAACATGAACAGTAAAGGCAAGGATGCATTTTGTCAACCACTCCAGATGATCAGAGCAACAAAATAATGTGAAAGAAGCTTCTGTATAGCAATTACAATAGTGCATTTCAAAGACAGTTCAGAGTTCAGTTATTAAAGTCTGAAAGAACCTGAAATCTCAGCTAAGGAATGAAATCAGTCTTTGCCTTAACTACTGCTAGAGATCAATGAAACCACTTCAGAAAAAAGTAATATTAGAACCAGCTTTGAACGTATTTTTGTAGAATGGAAACATCTGAAAATCTAAAATCTAACTAGCAAAAGCTAGTTTAAAGAAATCACAGTAATACTTTTTGAATTCAGTATTTAGGAATTTCACTTTTCAGATCTTCACAGAACTTCTGAGATGTGCATTGCAAAGTGAACGCACTGAGGAGACATGCATTTTAACACAAATCTGTCAGTGCAAGTAATGCAAATTGCAATAATTTTCAGGTAATAGTAATACTAGATATGTTATTTCACAGCAATTTTCAGGTTTCTGTGTTCCTAAACATTTTGAACTACAAAGCAACTCTACCTCAGTAGGGTGGAAGATCAAAAAATTATGCATGCTGCATGAATTCAGGCAAAAATCATCCAACCCCCCCAAAAAAAACCCACCACAGCTATTTACTGACTAAAGACCCCTGAATGGCAGTTTTTCACAAACAGGAAAAGTTAGAAAGATACATACACATATCTCTGTCAGTGTGTGAAACTGAGGAAGCCTCTGGGAGAACTAACGTAATGGCTATGCATGGAGTCAACATTTAATCAACAGAATTACACACCTCCTCTTCCTCTGCTTTGTCATTCAGGTCATTGTCATAAGAGGCACTAAATGAAGTCGCTTTAGGCTCCAGGTAGCAGAGGGACAGAGCAAGAGGAAGGGAAAATGTGAGCGAAAGAGGAAAAGACTGGAAAGCTGAGAGAAGCAGCAGAAAAATAAGGAGAAAAGAGGGGATGAAGGAAGGAGAGGTGATAGGAACATAGTGCTGAAGATCAGGCGGGAGGAAAGAGATGCAAACATCAGGAAGGCTAGGAAAACTAATATAACCATCTTCATCAAGCAGCGATCGAAAACAAAAAGAAAAGCATCTGATAAAGCTGAATGAAACACACAATTCAGTGTTTTTGTATTCATTTCTACAGATTTTTCCTTCCATGGCAGAAGGGCCTTGACTAGCTAGGGCTCTCGTAGATTCAAAGTTATTGATCAGTGGAACTATTTTATTTTCATTATGATCTGGTATTTCTCTCATAGAATTATATTCTAAGACATCTGGGATGGTAAAGACAGGCTCACAGAGAGGATCTTCCTCGGAAATATCTGAGAGCATGTCCATCTCACGGATAGGTGACAAGTTTGTGAGATGGGATGACGCAGCAAGGATGGGTAGTGATGGCGGGTGTATGTGAGTGAGCTGAAAAAATAAATTCTATGCACGGTGGAAAATGAAAGCACAACAAAATGAAAGTTTGTAGGTACAAAAAGAGGGAGGAAAAAAAGAAATCATTTGTTAGTGAAAATTTTTATTTAGGGATAGCTCTACTAATGCAATAGAAACGCCAAATGAAAATAGAAATCCCCTAGCGTTTTACAAGCAGACAGCTTGTTTACTTCTATGGATTATGAAATCGAAACCATTATGAACGTTCTGTTCTCCGGCTGCAAAGAACTTTGCACTTTTGAACTGCAATAGTCACATCAGATGGAAGCAGACAGACATTCAAAGCTTTGGCAGAAAGGTCAGGGGACAGTGCAGTACACGAAAGACAAGCTGGCACTTTGAGTCTTGGGTTTATAACCGTTTCCTCTAAGACTTAAAGAGTGCTTAAGGGGGAAAAGAGAGCTGTTCACAGAGTTGGCATGTGCAACAAAACCTTACTAATCAGCTTCATGGAAAAACTTCCCAAAATACTGCTTTTTTTCTTCTCTTGATTAAAAGATTGAAAGATACTGCCACTTCAGAAGGCAGGGAGAATCATCATTTTATCAAGCCCAAAGTCAAAACATAGTAATTTAACTATTTTTCTCCCCTCAGTGAAGTTCACACGTACCTTTTCCTAAGCTAATTTAAAAATCCTTTCAAGTAGTGAGCAAAGAACATCAAAAACGCAACCATTAGTATTTGTTCTGTTCCAACACTTGAATGTAGTGGGAACACATCAGCTGCACAGAGAAACTGCAGTTCAACTATCACCACTAAGATTCACATGGGGAGTAACTGGCAAAAAACTTCCAAACAAAATTACTTTTTAAGTATGAAAGTAAGTTCTGAAGAACAGCTAGAAAAATAAGTAATATCCCAGAGAGAGATAGTAATCACACTACTCCAAGGTTTTAGCCAACACCGTGGAAGGAAAATTTTATACAAAATCCTGCAAGCTCTGAATTTATTTGTGTTTTACCTATTCCCCCAGAGATGGACCAAAATACTCAAATTTCAACAGAAATCTGTACCTCGGTTCAACACAGAAGTTTTTAAATGAATAAATTATTCTACTAAATTACTGCTAAAACAACACTGTTTTTATCTATAAATATTTAAAAGCAGTTATAATACATCCAGATTTGTATAACATACTAAAATGGATATGCTAACAAATAAGTCTATGCAAACTAAGAAATTAAAACGCTATTTACACTTATAAATACTTTCTCCAGAACTGAAAATTGATTCTACACATAAGTTTGCTTTCGCTTTTGCTTATATACACTTACATTAACATAAACTACAGAAGATACTTGACAATTTTCTTTAAATATTTAATACAGTGTTCTGTATGATGCTCAGAGGCGGTGGGCTCCAAATAAGCAAACATGCACTAAGTGGACAAATAATTTAGGTGTGAAAGATATCCATACCTTTCCATCCTGAATCAACTCTAATTGTGGAGTTTTCAGTGGGCTTCCATCATCTTCTCTGCCACCTTCTTTCAATTTGGCTTGTCCAGCAGCTTCGAGGTCAAGGATTTTCTCTCCTCCAGGCTGCCCTCTTGTAGTATGGAAGTCTCTTGGCAGACTTTGATCTGAGATACTTATGGGAGCTGTTAAAGAACAAAATAATGTTGCTTAATTGGAATAAGTTAGAACATTTTGTTTTTAAGACTTCATAAAATATTTTATAGTGATATCAATAAGGAGGAACACAGGCCTGTGACTGAGTGACATCATTTTTCAGCTTTTTGCTATGTACAAAGTCTATGATTCTTATTGCTCTGATGTGAACAGGAATGTACTCTTGTCATAACTTCTGACATATCACAAAATAATTTAGGAAGAAATATCTTGAGATTAGTTAGTTGGACCACCTGTTGAGAGTCAGTCCAGGTTGCTCAGGGACTTGTCCAGTTGAATTCTGAGTATCTCCAAGGTCTCTCAATATGAACTCATATCAGGGTGACCATACGTAATATATAATCATTGTACTGAATAAATACATCAATTTCGTACCACCATCAAGGCTTCTGGAAACACGTTTGCTTGAAGAACGCTCAAAGTAAGGGGCTGGTCTGTCTATAAGGTTGCTAGCCTGTCGTGTTTGTGCTTGCGTACGTCCACTGTAGCGGAACTTGGAACCCAGGGTTAGAAATTTTGATTTTGGAGGCTGTTCTGGTGATAAAAGTCTAAAAAGTAAAAAGAAAGTCACTTAAAAACATTTCATCTACTTAATGAGGTACTTCTAACGCTACTTATTATATTGCAGCTTCAGTTCACCAGGCATGATTTGTGCAGTCCAAGAAACAATTCTATCATAAGAACTGAGAAGAACTAAAACAATACATATAATCTATTATTTGCATTTGGAGCTGAAGTGATGCTGTTAATTAACACATTTTCCACAGTACAAATAAGCATCTGGGGTCCTCATCTATTGGTGCTATCATTATTAAACGGTATTCTTTCTGGTTAGTTGAGGCCATTGTAAATCCACATAGTACACTTCTCTAATCTTACTTATTAGAATATTGCTTATAAGGGAAACTGTATGACCCACTTCCGCTGTCTTTCCTATATTCTGAGGCATAAGGCAGCTGCTGTTCCTCAAATTTAGAGCACGGCATTTCAAAGCTGTGTAGAATGCTGTAGCAAGTGGAAAACAAATAAACAAGATCAAGATGACTGCAGAACTATCATTCAACTTTAAAAAGTTTAACAAGCTAGATTCAGATTCCATTTTAGTTACAACATGGCTTATAGATTTATATAGGATACAAGAAGAATGGGGAAAAAAAAGACCTATCATGAAAAGGATGAAAAAGATTCAGTTATGAGTAGTATCAGTGTCGGGTTCTGTGCTGGATATGCATGTTCACACTGAAGAGTTAAGAGTCAGTGCTAGAGAAAGTCCTAGTTGGCAGAACTTGCTGCAAGATATTTGATGAATGTCAAGTTCTCTAAACTTTCCCATATTTCTTCATGAAGACTTCAAGCTCTTATTCAACCTATCATAGAACAGCCTGGGTTGGAAGGGACCTTTAAGTTCATCTAGTTCCAACCCCCTGATATAGGCAGGGACACACCCACCACTAGACCAGGTTGCTCAAAGCGCCATCCAGCCTGGCCTTGAACGCTGTCCAGGGAGGGGACATCCACAATCTCTCAAGGCCACTGGTTCCAGTGTCTCACCACCCTCACAGTAAAGAACTCCTTCCTAATATCTAGCCTAAACCTACCTTTATCCACTTTAAAGCAATTTGCTCTCATTTACCCCATTCCCTCTCTGAACACCTTTTTTCAAGCAGAACCAACAATTACTGTATCTATTGTACTTACAACGGCGCAAAGGGGCAAGTAGGACAATGGATGCTGACTCTGTTCTACACTTTTGAAGCACTTGCACAGGGAATATTTATGTAAGTGGAATCAGATCCAATATATTTAAGACAGTTTCCAATATTGGGTTATGAAAATTTAAAGTCATTTAGAAGATATTCCAACAAAACTGAATAGTTTTCAGATACTTTGCAAAATGAAAGGTGAGAGAGGAAGAAGACTTAACATTTTCAGAGTTTCATCAGAATGTTAGCCAGAAGGATCCAAGCCTGCATGCCTAAAATGTATAAACATGCACCTTACTCCTAATCCATCACAATATATTTTTAAGAAAGCAATTCTCATATTAGTCCACTCTTCTCTGCACTAAGGCCACATATCTGGAACTTCACTTTCATTGCTTCTATAAAAACATCTTGAAGCAGTATTTGTGACAGATTTATTTGTCCACATTATTCTCAAGAGTACATTATGCATTAAGAGGAAGCAGGCTAGAGTGTTTTTCCAAGTTCCTTTCTGTTCTGGATTTCCTAGTCTTGGCAAGCCGACAGCATTAGCTGCCAATTTTATCTTCCACCCTGCTGAGATAAACTTTTAATCTTTTAATGTGGAAAAAACAAGAGAACTAATTACTTCCTGATTAAGGACATATAAATTTATTTTTTGCATTACAAGTTTAATTACATAACATAATGAAAACTATGTTTGCACCATTTTAAAGACACACTGGGAAAACACTAAAACAATCTTTAAAACTTCAAATAAAATTTCATAAAGCAGAATTCTAAGCTCATTTTAGCTAGGATCCAGAACTGCAGACCAAACTTACCTCAAGAGATTAATGTAGGTATACAGTCTAACTATTTTTCTTAAAGCAGGCTGTTGACCTTTGAAAATGTTACTGAATAAGGCTGAGTTGACACAATCAAATCCAGTGCGCTTTATTTGTAATTTTTAACATGGTTGTCATGGTTTTGTAATTTTTCTATTGGTATTCCACATCATGACATCATGTGGAGCACAGAGAAGAAGAACTACACGTCCCAGAGGACCTCATGGTCAGAGAGGAAAATATATCACGGAAGGGATGCTCACTCTCACTGCCTGGCAGCAGGTGTGGTTATGCTCCCAAGCCGTGGTGCCTTCAGTTTTAAAGCAGGCTTCTTGGTCTTCAGAAACATCTCTCTTTTACTTGATTTATTAGCCTCAATTTCAATTAGATTGTATTATATTGTGTTACCTTGCATTCTGATATCATAGTTAGTAAAATAAGATTTCTGCCTTAGATCATTGCTGTTGCTCTGTTTGTTTCCTTGAGCCCAGCTCCCATCTCCTTACACCTTCCCCTTTTCCCTTCCCATTTTTGGGGTCAGGGGGCCCACGGGCCTACTGCCCCCATCACACACATAGACTGATCTAGATAACTCTGTGAGAATGGTTCATGATAGATATACATAAATAAACTCATATGCTAAATTAATTTCTAACATTATAAAAGAAAATAGATTTTAACGTAAATAATATTTGAGGAAAACTGAAGCACCATGAAGTACTGTAAGGAATTTTCAATGTTATATAGGGCACACTGAGAGATCTGAAAGCTAAAAACGTACATCTAGATTTAATACAATTTACTGAGGTACACACAAGCAATATACATGCTATGAAAAAACTAGAGTGTCTTGCACTGCAGTGATTGCTTCTGTTGTTTATCTTTGGAGACAAACAGAACTGGATTTATTTTACTGTTTTTAAATTACGATGAGAGGCTCTGAGGATTTTCAGTCTGATGACATCAGTGGAGAATATGGATTTTACAGAATGGTTGAAGTATTTGTTACATAATTCTTGCCATCATGTCATTCCTGATTAGAAAATTTCATTTCTGATTGGAATGAAGTGCAATTGATTTTATTGTGTCAGAATTTCTGCAGTAAGATGATCTAATTCAAATTAATGCTCCTGATAATTTTTCTATTTGCAAATGGTAGTATTCGGTTCCGGATTTTTTACTTCTGTTAGACCTTTTCCTTCTAGTAGGAAACACAGTTTTCTTGCCAAAGCAAAACACTACATGAAAAAAGAGTGCTTTTGTTCTTGCTATTCCAGACAAAAACTGCATGCCATTAGGGGTAACAAACAAAACAAGCCAAAGGAGACTTCAAATTTTTGAAGTAAACAATGGTGGGCTATTAATTTTAATAAACTTACCTAATGAATTCTATCAAGCATGAAAAAATAAGCATTTTGAAATAATTGATTCTAAAGTAAGGACTTCAATTGTCATTTTCAACAAATGTCACATTCAAGTACATTCTGGAATAAATGAAAATCTGAATACTTAAAACTGCCCAGTGAAACAGTTCTACTAATAAATTAGGTGTCATGTTCCTCAGGTTCTCTGTCTATCAGGTGTGTTTAGTTAATACCTAGCATGCAGTGACAGGATTGAAAGCATCTTAAAATACCCTTTCTTTTAATAAAAAAAAAAAAAAAAAAAGACAGACTACTGAAGGAGCAAGCTTACTCATGCTACAATGAGAACCTGTGATTAAAGATCCAATGCCTATTTAATGCACAAGAGATTCAACCTAATCCTATATACACAGACTGGGAGGAGCAATCCTTCACAGTAGCCCTGCAGAGAAGGATCTGGGGGTCCTGATGGATGAAAAACTGAACATCAACCAGCAGCGTACTCCTGCAGCTTGGAAAGCAAATGGTATCCTGGGCTCCACCAGAAGAGGGGTGGCCAGCAGGGACAGGGACATGATCGTCCCTCTCTACTCTGCCCTTGTGAGATCCCATCTGGAGTACTGTGTCCAGGTATGGAGCCCTCAGTACAAGAAAGATAGAGAGCTGTTGGGAAGGGTCCAGAGAAGGGACACAAAGACGATCAGGGGACTGGAGAACCTGCCCTGCAAAGACATGCTGAGGGAGCTGTGCTTGTTCAGCCTGGAGAAAAGAAGGCTGTGGGGTGACCTAATTGTAGCCTTCCAAGTACCTAAAGGGAGCCTACAAACAATAGGGGAGCCAATTCTTTACAAGGGAAGATAATGACAGGACAAGGGGAAATGGTTTTAAGTTGAAGGAGGGAAGATTTTTAGGATGGGTATCAGAGGGAAGTTCTCTGCCAAGAGAGTGATGAGGTGCTGGAACAGGCTGCCAAGAGAGGCTGTGGATGCCCTGTCCCTGTATGTGTTCAAGGCCAGGTTTGATGCGGCCCTGGGCAGCCTGGTCTAGTATTAAATGTGGAGGTTGGCAGCTCTGCCTGTAGCAGAGGGGGTTAGAGCTTCACAATTGAAGTCCCTTCCAACCCAAGTCATTCTATGTTTCTACAATTCTGTGATTCTATGACTCCTGGGATGCAAGAGTAGTGGTGCTTCCTCACAGAGGTTGTACTACTACAAAATCAAATTACTTTTCAGTTGTGAAAACAGAAAGAGAAACAATGCTATTGTTAAAGTGGTCATTTACAAGTAGTCTACAGTTTCAAAGATCAATTCAGAATTTTATATTTACTAGTTACTGGGGAAAAAAAACAAACAAACAACAACCAGAAAGAAAGAGTTCATTATGTAAACAAAAAGCACTCTTTGTTGAAGTAATTCTTACTTCAAAGAATGACTGTGAACTCAGCTTACTTTATAAACAAGCAAGAATTCAGACGTAAGCATTTACACAGCTGAAGATTCTAAAAAGTGCATTTAACGAAGTTTACTGTCAAATCCTCAGAGCTTCTTTTGAATACATGCATCAGCTTTCTAAACTCTCATTCTGAAAAGTCAATCTTACAGGTAGTACAATGTATGATTACTTGTTTAGTTCCATACTGTTAGCTTGTTGGAAGTTTAAGTGACAGTTAATCATAGCTGAGACCTTTGAAAATGGTAATAACCAGTAGGATGTATTTTGTCTAAGAGGTGTCAATTGATGGAGTAAGTAAGGTAAACTATTCTTTCAAATAAAGATATGAGTATAGCTGGCAAATTGGAGGAAGCAGAGAATTACTTACCTGAAGAAAGTATGGTGCTCCACACAAACCTTCCATAACCTCTTAGCGGCCCGATGGTTTGGCAGTTTGAATCCAATAGTGCTCTCAAACTGTTCTTGCTGGAAAGAATTCACAAGTAAATTAAAAAATTTCCTTAAGCTGTTTATTAATTACGAGGCCATTCACATAGTTCAGTTACTTTAACAAGCAATAATTCTCCTGTCATAAGACTCCATAAGACTTCAAAAGAAAAGAACACAAAACACTAGTTTCCAATCTTTTAATATAATTATACTGGGTGGGTTTGTCGCAACAGGTGATGATCTCTTTATCAGCCTATCTGTACTAATAACTCTTCTGAAAAACCTAATAATACTTCGCTTTTTCTTGCAAATTTTCTGACAAGCTGCCCAATGTACTCTTAAACTGCAGGAAATAATTGTACTGCAGGTTGTGTTGTATGCATCCATTGGATCTAATACGAATCTGAAATCTATACTGTAGTGTCACTCTGACCGATCTGTTTCATTATATATCAGATTATAGAAAGTCTACTGCATCTGTGTTTATACATCTGTATTCCAGAACTTACAAAACTACAATGTTTGTACTGGATTGCTGACATTTAAACTTCAAACTAAATTACTTCATCTTGTGAAATGCAAGAACCATCAGTATTGTTATAGCTCCTGCCATTTCATTTAAAGTCTATTTACACTAAAATACTTTAATGACTTCAAACTGATACCATTCTGCACTTCAATACATCAGCAGAACAGGGTCTGGAAAGTTTAGGTGAGTGCAAACACTTGACTGTTCTGAGAAATTATGAGTTGTTTTATAAAATTGCATGTGATAATAACTTATGGAAATTTAAAAAAAGACATCTTGAAGCCAAAATTGAGACACTTAAAATATATCTTTAAAACTTGCCTCAATGTTTATAAACAGTTGATTTCATATCGGCGTAAAGTAGCAGTATTGCTTTTACGTAAGACTATGGAAAAATAGTTGGCATGCCACTGAATATTTTTATTTATTTATTTATTTACAAATTTATAATCTGCTTCAGCAAATAGTACATACCTTGCCTAAAATAATTCAGGAATAAATTTAAGCCTTTTTTTCTATTTAGCTCTGCAATTTCACTATCATCTTTTGTCTTATTTACTCACACATTAAGATACCCTAAACATTTCAGAGCAAAATTCATAAAGTTCAACTTGTTTTTACCAAGAATTTTCTGTTAAAATGAATTTAAAATGTAAACCTTCTTCCTTTATCAACTTTATTTTCAGATACCACTGTAAGTTAATGAAAGTTGAGTTCAGTATTTCTATGGCTCCTAACAAAAAGAGCGTCCTACAGGACAATTCAGGCCTTTGGCTACACTCATAAAGCTAGAAGCATTGACATTTAATGAACAATTATACCCAAAGAGGAAGTGAGTCTGCCTTCTCCCTTAAGGCTGCAAGTTTCTATGGACAGGAAAACGAGGGCAGAGTACTAGATTTGTTTGTAAGACTGCTGTATCTGGCAAGAAAAAAGATTTTATTCTTGGATAACATTCATTCATGAAAAAAGCTGTTTAATATAAGCTGTAAAATTTGAAGAGAAAAATCCAGTTAATTCCAATTCCAGCATAAGCCCTCTAGAGTGCCTGGTAAAAACTGATGATGTTATTTTGTTGCTAGATAGAAATGTTTGGACAAAAAACAAAACAAAACAAAAAAACCCACAAGACATTACTTACTTCTGCTGGTCTGACTTTGATGTAGAAATTACTTCTCTTATAGGAAATCTTCAGAATTTTTGGCCAAGCAAAGCGGTTGATTCGGAGTCTGTCTTTGTAAATGAGCAGTCCATTAGCACATACACCCAGCATGATATCCACGCCTTCAGAATCCTATCATGTATGAGACAGTTTCATAAAAATCAGGTTAATAGTATTCCAAAAAGAATAATTATCTCTGGTATAACCTTGAAGGAAGAATTTGTTTCATATCCAAACCTGAACGTGAATGAAATACTTAAGGAAGAAATGACAAAGTAAAACAATTTCAGAGGAAACACCCTCCCCTCAAAAACTTCTCCTTCCCATACTCTCTAAGACATACAGTATCACATAAATAATTGCATATTCTTTTGGCTTTTCTTTATAGTCCCAAGTCTCTTTGTCATTAAAACACAGACAGTTAAAATTTACTTGGACCCTCTTAATATTCTAGTGATATCTGTGCATGAAATAAAGGTAGTTTTCAAATGAATTCTAACAATTTTAGAGCTGGTAGCCACGTAATTACCATGATCAAGAGATAAAAGACATGTAATTACTGAAGTTCTGAAAAATTTTAAATGAAGTAATTTGTATATGCTACATCCTTAATATCAAGCACTGTCTTCAAACCAAACCCCAATACCTTGGCATGATGCAAATCCACTCCATACATTGAGAGCCTCTTAGCATTTTCCAGGAACTGGGAATCCGCCTGTGCTGGAGTCAGGCCCCTAAAACCATTGAACAAACTTGTGAGTTCACTGACAAAAGTACTGACAAATCAAAACTAACTGAAGAAAAACGAGATTATGAGGTATCAATAGCACACTTGCCCTAGTTTTATTTATTTTATTTTTTTATTTTATTTTTTCACTGTTTCAACGTTTTTAGGTCAACATTTCCTAACATACTAATTCACAGGCTTTGACAAAAGCATTTTTCAAAAAATATCCTTTTCTGATATCTTACTGAAGTTAAGATTTTGAAATGCTTGGAATTAAGAGCTCCAGTTAAAACAGCAAAAGACTCTCAGAGCAACAATAAACTTCAGTCTAACAGTTATGCACAAACTTTTAAGAGAAATGACACGAGCATGACAAAGCATGATTTCATTTTGTCCCACTATATCTGATAGACCTGTGTGTTTTGTGTAGTTCAGCTACTTTCTCCTCCATTTCTTGGGTTTGATTGGGTGCAAATTGAAATTCACTAATGTAGTCACTACGGTGCTCCTCTGGGTCATGATCACCCATTTCAGCCTGCAGGGTATATGAACCCAGGAGGGCATGAGTCACAAAAGAACATGGCAGTCGACCAGAGGTGATATCCTGGCGAAGCTGTAGGCACAAGAAATATCTGCAAGACAAAGGAAAGCAGAAACAAAAACCAGACGAAGTTACCAATTTGAGTTCAGATGAGATACTGCAGAATTTCTTCAAATACACGTGATCACAAAAGCACACTTTAAAGAGAGTGAGTACATTAGCTATTTGTTACACCTTCTTTTATTTAAGTATCAATTTATTATGAGGTAATTTCTTCAATTTAAGAGTCAGGATCACTTCCACAAATAATCTGAAAAGCAGGAAAAATTCTGATTTCCAATGTATAAATTAATGAAAAGAGGTATCTAGTAACAAAAGTAGACTTAGTAATGCTTTCATTTCACATTCTTGACTTCAGCTGCTTAAGGTTTACAAATAAAACCCATGAATTTCCTGTTAATTTCCTACTGAATATCCCTTTGGCTTAAAAATTGTAACTTTCATATACCTTATAGCATATACTTAAATAGTTATGTAAGTTCACGCTAGCTAATCAAACCATGTAGCGCACAGTAGAAATCTGTTTTAATACTGAACTCATAGCTGTCTCCCTTAAACCACATATAGATTAGAAGTTAATTTCAAGGACTGCAGATAATCTTTTACCAGATAAAACAAATTAATCAGCAGACATTGTGCCCTAGCACAGATATTAAATTTTTTTTTTCCTTTATAACGAATCCCAAATTTTAAGGAATTTAGCTTTAAGCTATCATTAAAATGCTTTTATCAATTGAATATGCAATTCAAAGGCCAACTGATTTACTGGAAAGTTCCAAAGTAAACACAGACAGTTAAACTACTAAAGGTCTTAAGCTACCTGTAGTAACGTATCAACCAGAGATTTGTAAAGCTATCTTATTTTGTGCAGAAGACTGATCGGATGCAATGTATAATAATATATCTAATCACAGAAGAATTAACTAATTCCAAATTAAAAACAAATGCTTATGTTTTCCCTAACTACTGAAAAAGAACCAAACAAACGAGTAAATTGAGCAAACTCTATCCACTGGTTATGTTTGTCTTACAGTGCTGTATTTTACGTGCCTAGAAAGCTCTGAGAAGGCAGTGTAAGCACTAAGGATGATAATTACTTTTTATGGTTTTATTTAATGCACACATGTAAAACTAAGTTATATTGTTGAAAATGTAAACTACAACACAACTGTACCGTCATTTACTCTATAATAAAGCAGTAGCCCAAAAATAAACCACAAGTTTCCTTCAGACACACTCACTTTTATTTACCTCCACATCCTGCCTTCCTTCCAAATCATATCGCCACTTATCAGAATAATCTTTTTTTTCTGTATAAACAATGGCCTCTCATTAAGAAAAACCTTAAGAAAACACAAAGGGACTCCTTTGTGTCAACAGTCCTAAGAGCTGTTGACATAAGAACAACTTTAACACTCGATACTGAAGTTAAACCTGCTTTGGCATCCAGAAACCAAAGAAGTCTAATTTGATCAAATAACATTTGGTTACATTTAAAATTATGAACTATGCATACCTGGTGATGTCTTCAGTCAATTGAGAAGGATCAGGAGGATAAAATTTCACATTAAAAGTGAACAGCCAAGGTAAACCTAGACACAGGAAACGATTGTTAATCTCAAATACAGATGAGGCAAGCAAAGAAAGAGCCTCACTGAAAAAAAAATAAATATCAGGCAGTCATGTAAATGTTAGATTAATGAAAGCTTGAAGAAAATACTTGAAAGTACTTTCCCCCCTTTTTATATTACTAAGAACCACAGAATATTTTCATTATCAGTTAAACGATACAGTGAAATATTAATATGTTGAAACTTATTTTTATAAATAATGTTCTACAACAATTTATGTAAACAGCACAGATTGCTTTTAATAACTATAACAATTGAGTTTAATTTTTAATTAATATATGTCAAAATTAACACCACATTCACCTTATATACCGAAGCACACTTAAAACTAAGCTAGTATTTTGACAAAGTATTAACACTCTGCCTTTAATCATAACTCTAGTTTCAAAACAGCTTTCAAACCTTAAAAATGTGAGGCACTCAAATAATGAAAATCCATTATCAGAATGTCATGCTTTTGTAAATCCATGTGCAAGAGGAATACGCTCACTGAAAAGTACTAATGACTTGACGAAATATAGAACTTTCCAAATTCAAACAAGTTTTAATCGGCACAGCACAGTCATATACACATAAAAGAAAGTACTAAAATAGAAAGCCAGAAAAAGAATTTAATAGCTTGTTTTTGCACGCTTCTTCAAAGCAGCTAAGCTTTATCGTATCTTGCCAGACATAGAGTAAAACTAGTGTAATTCGCCAAAAATGATGATGAAAGATTAAAAAAAGTAAGAATAATATAAATAAATAAAATTAACTACACTATTTGTGTCTCTCATCCCTTTTCTAATACTAATATTTTTGTTTGTGAAAGATTTAAAAATAACTTGAAAAAAGAAAAAAAGCAATGATTTTATGAAGCTGATCAACCATGAATTTTGAACCATATAAATCATGCATTAAAAGATATCTATTATAACAAAAGAAATTGCCAAAATGCCATTTTCAACACAACATTATGGATGCTGGCATTTTTTGTTTATAGTTGTTTTCCTAGACACAAAAAACTCCAGTGTTTTAAAATTTCAAAGCTGTTACATTGAAAAGGTGTTTTGTGTTAAAAATTCAGCATTTCAAACATTACTTCAGATTTTCAGACATGAGAACTCACTGGAGCACTTCATTTTCTGCATAATTCTGTGTAACCAAGAACCCTGTATTTCAGCTGGCTGCTAACTCACCATTTCCTTTAGAGAGTTTAGCAATCTAATGTATCTTAATGTAATAATTCATTAAGACAATGACAGCTTTGCTTACAAACTAAGAGACATCTCCTTAAGTGAGAAAGCCCAATTTGTGTGACGGACATATAACACTGAACCAGGTAAAGTAGCTCTCATTGCATCAACTACTGAAATCTAGCACAAGACAGAATTAAGACAAAAACTCTATAAGAAAATTTCTAACTGTAAGATGAACAAATAGAATGAAATCTGAAATAAATAATATGATGGAAGAGGACTAATCAATCCCTCAGGAATTTAGCATCATTTAATGTTAATATTAAGTGAATCAAATTAATGACAACCAGCAGCTGGGCCTAAAAAACCTACACTAACAGTAGTTAGGAACTGGAATGATAACAGAGGTCATGGGGGAAAAGTTGCTCTTCCACACGGGTGCCAACCAGACAATGCTTTTCTGGAATGAAGCAAAATTTTTTTGTCATGAAGAAATTTTTTCTAAGATTACAGTCAAACTACTCACAGGCTAATTCCTGCTTATCCTATACCTCCTTCTTGTCAGTACTTTTACCTTTATTTTTCAGAAAGCTCTGTAACTAGGAACCTACACATTACAGAGGGTGAGTAGAAAGGGGAGGGTGGGAAAGATCTTCTAAAGGCTTTCTAAAGAGCACAAATCCTTTCAGTCTACAGACTACATGAAAAATTCCAAGTCTGCTCATGCTAATTCCCATAACTAGATCACTGGAAAAAAATGTAGTTGACTTTCTGTGAAAAAATTTCTGGACTGTTGATAACCTTATACACTATTCTGAATACTGAAAGCACACATCCTCAAAATATAGACTAGCAAGTAGACTACTACACACACAGCCTATATTTCTAGTTCTCAATACTGCATACTGTTTATAATCACATCACAGAGGCACACAAACATGACTGTCTTCACACAATAATGCATGCTATTAGTAACACTATGAATTGATAGCCAAGATAAAAAATAAATGGTATTGAAAATGATATTCAGCAATTTGTCTCTGACAAAACCCTGTCTTAATGTTTAATAATATAAACTAAAGAAATGACAAAGAGTCTTCTAGACAGCTCGATACCTCAAAAATGCTTCTGCAGCAACTTTGGGCACATTCTTAGAGAAAAAGAGAACATTGAGTCTGATAATGGGACTCATTTCAAAAATTCACTTGTGAATATTTGGGCCAGAGAACATGGCACTGAGTGGATTTATCATATCCTCCTATCATGCACCAGCCTCTGGTAAACAGGTTGTTAAAAAACACGTTGAAAGCAATGGGTGGCAGAATATTTAAGCACTGGGAGAAGCATTTGGCAGAAGCCACCTGGCTGGTCAACACCAGGAGATCAGTCAATCGAGATGGTCCTACACGATCCAGCTCCTGTTTGTCCCTTTACTACATCCAAGAGCTGAAGTTCTCAACTCTGCAGAAGCCTGAATCCAATTCAGATGTACCACTTTTCAAGATAGAGACAGAAATGTAATGATCCCACCTGAACATAACTGGATTAACTTGAGCTTTTATCACCACAAATATATCATTGTAAGTGTTAAAAGAAAAATTATCTCCTGAAGAGTTCAGGTTGACTGAAGCCAGACAAGTTGTTTTTTTGACATCTTCATAACAGTAAGAAGACAGCTAGTAATTTGTGTAACTTAAATATATTATAGATGAGGTTTTTTTATATGTAAGATATCTATTCCTAATTAGGACTAGATCTGAAAAGAAAAACCAACAAAACTAACAAATAACCCCTCCTTGCTTGATACCCACCTAGCTGGTAAGAAAAATTTGCTTTTGCAGTACATTCAGATATCTGGAAATTCTAATACATTGATTACAAAGAATACAACAGTATGTTAACTACTTGCAAATCAGCAAAAGCAACTTTGATTGTTTACCTTATACACTATGCCTATGAACTCAGAAGTACTACAGACCAGAGAAAAAACTCCGGTTGTGATGCCTAATTCAAGAAACAGGACTTGATCTCCTGTATAAAAGCATGTCTTCATGCTGTATGAAAAATTGTATTCACTTAAAATAGTTTTGGAGTACATATTAGACAGTATTAAAAAATGTTAAGCAGTGCACCCAAAACAACTGCAGGCCATTTCTTACAGTCCTGATTTGTGACATTAGTAGGGTCTATAGAAAGCAGATGACTACTGAAGACAATAGCACAAAGTATCAATGTCCTCAGTCTTAAAAAATAATTTAAAAAAATATTAAAGTCTAACAAAGCATCCTTCAGCACACATATTTTGACAAATAATAGGTTTTTATTGAAGACCTGGCATATCTGCAGAATAAAGGTTACAATGCCTATAAACTTTTCGTTTATTGAAAGAATAATTGAAGATGGCTTGTACTTATATAATTGTATTGGTAAATTTTAACAGGAGTATATATAACAGAATATTAAAGTAGTTATCCAGTAAAACTTCTGTGACTTTCATTCCTTCGCTAAAAAAAAAAAAACACCACATGCCTCCCTTAAAATAATAAGGGATTTCATCAATTTACAATGACTATCAAAAGGTTTAATTAACATACTGCTTTTCTTAATTAGCAGTGCTACAACTGGATCAAACACCTCAAAAGAGATCAAAGTCATTTTTTTAAGTAACTTACATTCTTGTTGAGTTGGAAGTGTAGGCACACAAGTTTTATTATCATTACCTCCTCATAAAATTAGCATTATCTCCCCACTTAGATTTCCTGTCAGCTACTAAAAAAAAGAATGTTTCCACTGAATAATAATAAAAAATTAAAAGGAAATCATGTTGGTCACAAATGTGTAAAGCAATGAGAAGAAACTCATTAAGAGCTGTTCTTTTTAGTGGTCATTTTGAGACATTCAGTCAGGATGAGCATTTCCAGAATTTACTGTCTACTATAAAAGTTACATGCCTATTGAAATACTTGAATGAACTTTATTGGAAACAGAGTAAAACAAATCACCCATTGCACAGGGGTTGGAACTCAGTGATCTCTAAGATCCTTCCTAACCTAAGCCATTCTTTGATTATCTGATTCTATCTTGAGTATGGGAAATAGTCTCCTCACAGGTATTCAATCAGAAAAATGTAGTATAGAGAGTACACAGAAGTTCTACAATTGACAAACAAAAAAAAAGCTAATGGTCTGGACTGGTCAGGTTTGAAAAAAGAAACATGCTTTCTGTAAGATATATTGATTTTCTTCTAGTTTCATATTCTTCTGTTGAGTCTTTTAAGTTAAAGAGCCCTACAGCAACAAACATGACTATTTTTGCCAGATAACATTCTCCATCTCATAACTCAAATATCAGCAGCAACATTTGAATAACGTTCACTGTTTTGAGATGCAAAAATATCAACCCATTAGTCAAATATAAAGCAGAAAAAACTGGGTCATCAGCCAGTATAATGATTAACTAATATAGCACAAGTTTCTTCCTCTCCCTGGATAAAAAGACAGAAACAGAAGCTTTAGTTTCTGTTCTAAGGCTAAATGTGTCACTATCAGTCAAATTCTTTTAATGCTCTAAGCAACTTAGGCAATATACAAACCATTGAGTTCAGGAAGAATGTTTCTGTGAGCAGAAAAATGGGAGCATAACAACCAAATACATAACTACTTACTTCGAATCTGTCTCTTAATTTCCTTTGAAGAATCTAGCCAGTTCTGGAAAAATAAATAATAAACAATATTTAAATCATTTATCAGCAAGAAGTAATAATTTTGTACAATTTCATACAATGCAATTAAAGTTTGTATTGTTCCAACATCTGTTCTCTTTAAAATTTCCCAGAGAATCCTAAAATTGAAGTTATAATTTGGTAGCAAGTCTTCCCGCTATTGCACATAAGTGAAACTGTGTAATGCCATCTACTTCACGGTTGTCCTATTGCTTTAGACTATTTACACTAAGTGGATATTCTTACAATAGAGGTGGTTTAGCAAATTACATTTGACAAATGCAGTTTTCCCTCACTCGTATTTTACTGACATAAGCAGAATCTCAGGAAAAGTTATGTAATCCCTGCATGTCTGTACCTACACATCCATATAGAGCTATTTAAGACAAGATCTTTCTCCAGATATCTAAAGATTTATTATTTCCATTATTTTTCTTAAAGAGCATACATTTTAGCTCTGGTAACAATCAAAGGCGCTTAGAAAAATGACTCAAGTTTCTGAGCTTCCCCAAAGCAAAGTTCTCTATGAACATGGACAATTTTAACACCGACAGAATGGCAATGTTAAAACTTAGAAGCCTGGCTCCATTTTAGGCAATGTACATCAAGTCAGTTGTTCATATCAACAACAAGCTGCCTAGAGAGTTGTGGAGCCCTGCTTCTCTGGAGAGCATTTACATTTCAGTAGCCCACTGCAGACAGTAGCAGCCTCAAGGATCAGAGGTGGACCTCAGCACCAGCACTAACATTTCTAAACACTTCTAAATAAGCATAATTACAGGGATTTTGGTTTTGTTTGTTTTTCATTTGCATCTGTGCCCTTTGTTATGGATAAAACAAACACTATTGAAAAAAATCTACCCTGAAATAGACCCCTTAACACAGAATAGGCAGGTCTGTCTTTCAACACAAAAGACAAAGCGTATGTACACTACATTGCTCCAGTAGGCAAAAATCTATTTGTTTGTGAATGGTAAGGTTACAGATATGACAAAATAAGGAATTGTCAAAGAACAACAAAACGTTCTTTAACAGTACAAAAGTATTTTGTACAAATTCAGAAAAGCAGCATTTCCAGCTGGTGCCCACAGCATAAGAGCACAAGCTTTCTAACACTTCTGCAGACCAATTACAGTGTGAATGGAGCATTCATGAAATTTTGGGGGGTGTAATGCAATGAAATAACTAACTAAACTTGAGATCAATAAATTGAACGTTTATAAAGCCATGAAAAAAACTGTTAGTAACTTTACCTAAATAGCTTTAACATGTCTACTAAAGCTAACAAAATCAGTATGATTTGAAAAGCATGACATCTCTCCCAGCTGCACAGAATACCCATAGAGGAAAGTTAATGGGACTCCTCCTCCAATGGTACCCTGATGCTGCATTAGGGAGCAGTTCTAATTCAAAGAGTGCCTGGCATTGAGTTTCCACACCCCACAGCTGCTGTCTAGTTGAACAGCTGGCTCCTAAATGGGTGGCTGTGATGACTACACAAGAAAGAGAAAAAACACATCATTCAGTATTTAGTACTGACAGGGATGGAGGTCAGAGATCTGTGGCATTCTAATCTCAAGGGGAAATATTCATAACAGGAAAATGTATCAGAAAGAACTGGTACTGAGATGAAATAAAGACTTCAAACTCGATTTTAATGCAGAGAGTTGAAAAAGAGAAGGCTAAAACCAGTCAAAATTCCAAGTCTCCAAGCTTTCTGTGGAAGATATTGGTGAACAGAACTCATCAGTATCACCACCCCCACCTATTAAATAAATAAGTACATAAAATGTTATTTTTTCTTTCTTTGAGAAGAATGAAAGGATGCCAAGATGTAAGAAAATCCTAAGATCCTTTAAAAACAAAAGTAAGAGCACCTATTTTACTGATTACATTCTGTGGGGCTGTACTATTTCAAATCTACAAGCATGAAAGAAACATCAATTGGACGGGGAAGTGGGGGAGAATGACAAATCTCTCAGCACACAACTAGGAAGTCTGACTTAAGATGCTGCAGTGGCTGCACTTCACATTGTCAGGATGCATTTATATCATAAGTAGGTCTAGAACTTGCTAAAATTTGTGATATACAAACGTGATAGCTTTAAGTCTGGTAATTGAGTGACAATAGCAGTGAAAATAAAACACCTATACAACTAAGGCACATGTTGCAGAACGGACCGTGCAACCTACAAGAGACTGTAAGTACTCAGATAAGTGCTGATTCATACCAGAGCTAGGGGTTTCAAATTCTTTTTAGGAATTCAGATTTTTCTCACTCATCTCGCAATTAGAACTTTAAGCGGCAGCAGAGACCCACATCCACACTTGTCATGCAGCAGAAAACCTAACAGGTCACTTAAGAGATACTTCAACTGCTGGGAGCCTCCATTTCCTAAAGGAACTGAAACAAACCACAGTCCTAAATGAGGCAATTCAAACCAGAATCTTCAAGAGCTCACATCTTGCTGAGTATCTTGCTGTAAATGTTATTTTGTATAAGAGAGTTACGACTGTAAGCAATAGCTGATGACAGCATCATCAGTTGCTTCTACTTTCTGCTTTTCTGTCAATTTGTGATCTTCAGAATTTCTCTAATAGCGTAAAGCTCAATAAAGTTTAAAGTACACATGGGTCAGAAACAAAACAAACTTGTAGAGCTTTGACACAGTCACCTGAAACATAGTGTAGTAAAAAACTTTATATTTATGTTGTTTACCAGAAAATATTTACTTGCATCTTCCTTATGACAGTAATAATCATAGGAGGAAAACAAGTGGTTGCAGATGGTACTCATGTAAATAGCAAGATTAAGAAAAAGGAAAACATAAGTGAAAATTCATCATTGTTTCAAGGTCTTAAACACTAAGTGCTGTCTATCTATTAAATAGCTCCAGAAAACCACAACCAGGATCTTTTTTTTTGTGTCTGTGAGTGGCTTTGAGTCATTCTACAACCCTGTGTCTTCTTTAGCCTTTGCACATGACCAGCAATTTTCCCATCCCCACTTTTCCCCTCCACCACATCACCTTATTAAAGTCATGTGCTGTACAGTAGCCAGATCTGAAAGACTGCCTCAGAATTTTAATAAGTCTCTTACTGCTATTTCTGTTTCTGCATATTGATCACAGACTGCTAACTGAGGAAAGAAGCAAAATCAGACAATCAGTTCTCTTAGATGCATCAGTAAAAACAAAACACTAATGAGGAATAAAACAGTTATCTTGCATATATATCAGTGTTTGTAAAATATATGCCAATTGCACAAGAGAAGAGCTGCTCTAATAGCTTTGGAAATCACTCTAAAATTAAAAGCTCAAAAATAATCAGCAATTGAGGAGGACTATCCCTGTTAACAAGTAAATGCTGTACATTTGAAGAACAGAAAGAAAACAGAATGGGAAATCTAAGTAAAGAACCTCCATTTGATGTGTTTAGGAGCCATTTGGATGTGGTGCTCAGGATATGGGTCAGCAGAAGGTTGTTAAGAGTTAGGGAACTATATAGTTAGGCTGAGGTTGGACTTGATGATTTTTGAGGTCTTTCCCAACCTGCGTAATTCTATGATTCTATGATCCGCCATACTCTGCACTAATTCAAACTTTCCTTCTCTGTTTTTAAAAGTTGAAGGTTCTCTGTTCCATCTCTTAAGATCTACCAAAATGAGCTCTTTCCTGATATAAGTCAAGAATGGGAGGTGTGCTTTTAGACATTTCCTCTCTTCCAGTGATAATGGATGATCCAGTGACACTGTATATCACTACATGTACACATTCGTGTACTACAAGAATACAGAGTAAAACAAATTAAGGGACCACAAGTCATAACAAAAAATAAATGACATTCTTGTTTTGCTCAGAGGATCAAATGGGGGTACTCTTCATTGTTACACTGACAAAACTTGTACTTCTATAAGGGGTTTAAAAATCAGGAACAAAAAAATACAATACCCAAGTGAGAATAATGATTTCCATGTATAAAATGTAACACAGAGCACCTGAGTGTTTTGTTCAATGTTTCACAGAAAACTTCCACAGCAAGCAAGTCCAGAAAACAACCATGTTTTTGAAGTTCTCAGATTTATTCAGATCACGAAATTAGACTTCACTTCAAACATAACAATTAAATTAACTAGAAATAATTAATACTCACGTAAGGATACTTCCTGTCATGAAAACAGAGATTAAAAGAAATACATCTTTTCCATGTCAATTTGCAATTATCAGTCTGTTCTTTATGATGGAAAAGATGACTACAAGTATATTTTGGTTTGTGGACAGAGTAACAGCTGGTCCATCACTAACCATAAACATTCAGATGTAGGGGAAAGCTAAATTGGCTCTTAGTCATTAGTGGAACTAATGCCAAAAGCTGATCTAAGACGTTCCTCAACTCATCAGTGTAAATGTGTTCACCAAAAAAGTGTAAAAAAAATGAAAAAACAAGTTATCAAAAGCTACTCAAGATAACTTTTTTGAACGTATTGATGCCAAAACATCCCTTCTTTTCTGAAATTAGCAACCAGAATTGATGGACTAGCTCCACTCTCATATTTTCAAGTCAATTTTTTTTGATGCTATAATTGGGCCTCTGTGAGATCCTATCTGGAGTACTGCATCCAGGCCTGCTGCCTCCATCACAAGAAAGACGTGGAACAGTTGGAGTTGGTCCAGAGGAAGGCCACAGAGATGCTCAGAGGACTGGAGAATCTCTCCAACAAAGAATGGTTGAGAGAGCTGGGCTTGTTCAGCCTGGAGTGAAGGCTTCAGAGAGACATCATCATGGCCTTCCAGTAGTTAAAGGAAGCTTATAAACAGGAGAGAGACTGAACTGTACTTGGGCAGACAGTGATAGGACAAGAGGTTTTACACTAAAAGAGGGGAGATCTAGATAAGATACTATGAGGAAGAACTGTTACTCAGAGGATGGTGAGGCATTGGAACAGTTTCCCCAGAGAAGCTGTGGATGCCCCATCCTTGGAGGCATTCAAAGCCAGGTTGGATTGGGCCCTGGGCAGCGTGGTCCAGTGGTTGGTAACACCTGCCATGGCAGGAGGATTAGAAGTAGATAATGTTTAAGGTTTCTTCGAACTCAAGTCATTCTATCATTCTATGAAACGTAATTATAAAGTCTAACATTTTTGGACCTTGGGCCAAGATATCCTTCATATCATTTGTCAGAGCATTATTAAGCATAGTTGAGAAGAGGCAGTGAAATTCTTGGAAAGGTAGGCAGAAGATAAGTTTGTTTCTATTATTTTATCATCCCAAGATTTGTTTGTGTATCTGTATTTTCGTTAACAAATGAAAGTCTTCAAAAACTCTGGCAGGTTTTGTTAGGCTGTTAAGACAAAGAGCTTTCCCATCTTCACTGGTAGGGATGGCAAAACATTTTACTATAACAAAACAAAGCCCAAGAATGGTTTGTTTTCCAGGAAATTCAAATATTTACTATTTCAAAGTAATGAACAGAAACTTCGTTAAAATACACAGTATTATTTTGTACTTGACACAATTGCACACTGGACTAGAATTGTCAGTTTATAAATGGTTTCTCAAATGTTTGTAAAGGTATATATTTAATACAGTATCCCTTACTAAACTACTGCAATCACAGTAGCAATGTGGGGGGGTGGGGGGAACCTCTAATACGGGCTTACCTTCTGATCTGAGTTCTCATAAAACAACAGCCCAAAATAGTCCTTTTCCAGTAAATTGAGATGTTCACACACTTTGTCAAACAGAATTTGTCCTTTCGCTCTTTTCTGGAAAAATAAATAATAAAAAGTACTATTAATAAACGCTTGATTTTATGAACACTGATAAAAAAGGCTGAATAAGGAAATACAATCAGTCAGGACAACTTAAAATATCAGTAAAACAGGTCATATGGCTGTAAGCTTTCTTATGATAAACTCTTTACCATATTTTAAAAACTACGGATACCACTGTAAACATTCCCATTATTTTCCAACTCAATGGCAAAGTTGACTTGTAAGTACAAGGAAAACTCGGTACCATTTTTTATTTTAATTATGTCACACATTTAGTTGTTGCTGAATAGTTTTTAAGGTAGTTTTTCTTAATCTTCAGAATAAGCACGGACTTCATGCGAGCCAACTTTTTCTACATAAGTATCTTTTAAATATCAAGAACCTTTCCACTGTGTTAATTTTAGTTAATTTCTTCATTTCTAGCATTTTTATATTACATCCCAATGACGTTTCTGAATCATATAAAAACTCCCAAGAAAACGTGTAAGACTTTTAAACTGAAGAGGAGAAAATCAGATATCAAGTTCTGAATTACAAAGGTGGTGAGGCACTAGAATATATTGCCCAGAGAAGTTGAGGATTCCAACCCTGAAGGTGTTCAAGGATAGGCTGGACTGGAATGGCAGGGAGGTTGGAACTGGATGTTCATTAAGGTCCCTTCCAACCCAAACCATTCTGTGGTTCTGTGAAAACCAAAACCTTTCCTCATCTTCAAGAAACAAAACAATGGAGTAGAAAAAAAAAAACAAAAAACAAGTGATCTAACCAGTAGAAACACCATACAAGAACAAGCAGAGAACAGCTAACAGAACTGTCAAATCTGAATAGAAATTTTGAGGGGAAGAAAATAAAGAGGGCTTCCTTTTATCTAACTCTCGTTACCCAAAAATAAATCCATTAAACACTCAAAAAAAAGTTTTAGAGAAGTTTATTCTCTAAAACAAACAAACCAATCTCTGGAAATAATTAAAAAAAAAAAATTTAAAAAAAAATCATTTTTATGCTAATTTCAATGTTTCAGTCTGATATTTTAAGATTATATTTTCATTACCATTATATCATACTCATAAAATATCTGCTTTTTGCAGCTCTGAAGAATTACAGCTTAAGTAAGTTGCAGTTAGTCCTGAATTTTTATCTGGTATTTCCATACTAGAAAATGGGAACATAAACATGGTCACCCCATGTCTTCCTATTGCTGGTAGTGACAGGCTCATGCCCTTTTTCTGTGCATCAGATTTTAGGGGAAAAAATTGCTGTACTGGAGATAGCAGCCAACAAGAAGCAAAACATTTTAGATCATTTGGCTTACAATACACAATCAGGGGTGGGGAAGATCAGAATTTCTTTCCACAGTTAAAATACAGCCTGTTGGTGGAACTTTTGAACATGAATAGTATGCAGTTTAGCCTTTTGAACCTACATGACTGTTCAGCTATTTGTGGCATTTACCAGTGAGGCCACAACATGGCATTTTCAGAGGCCTGGCAGCTGAAAGGAATTTCTGCATTTGCTTATCCTACAGATTTCAGTAGATGCCATACACCACTACAATTCCAAAGAAACGCCATCAACTTGCCTCTGTGTAGGCCCTGCTGACACTGAAGTGATTGTATCCCGCAAACAGTGACAGAGCGCTCACAATGCTCCTCAAGTGCGCCTCTCACTGCAGCTCTATTGCGCTGCGCTAAATGTTAAGGCTGGGAGGGCAGAGAAAGCGGTATGCACAGAGCAAATAGTGAAGGCATTGTTGTTTTATTCCCCAAGAATCCAAACCTCCACTTAAAGACTGCACTGTTCAGTAAGCATTACAGTCTTGAAGATCAGAAATTTCTCAAAAGATACAATTATAAAGCAAACATAATTTGTAGCTGAAGTGTTAGAAAGCATTGGTGAAACTTAGAAGACCAAGTCGCTTCTGTAAAAAGGGAGTTGGGAACCTTAAGGCCAGTTGGTACTTTCACAGATGTTACCCTTCAGAAATACAGGTATCTACTTCCCCAGCAGTTTCAAGTAGCCACATTTCTCTACAGCCTCCCCTTCAGCAGAGTAACAGACAGAGCGGTGGGCTGACCCCAGCCAGCTGCCGGGTGTCCCCAGGCTGCTGTCACACTCCCCCTTCTGAGCAACACATCCTGGAAGTTTGTGCTGGTGACTGATCTCAAGGCACATTTCTGGCTTTGATGCAGCTTCACACTTCAACATTATGTTGAATCCAGAGCAAAGTTTTCAAAACATGCAAAATTATTTCATTCTTATTTTTATTTTCCTAAATAAAAGATGTTCTTTCGTTAGGCAGACCACTTCGGTTTATTCAAATGCTAGACTACAGCAGTCAAAAAATAAAGATTCGCAAATAAATCCAATGACAATTAAATATCTATTCCGTATCGAGTTCAATCATACCTTTCTTTACTCAGGGATAAAATATTATCTTCACTGTACACTAAGGCAACACAGATTTATTTTATATAAGCAAACTAAGTAACCACAGAACCCTTATGTCAACTCCAATACATTTCAGTTGTTCATACGTGCATAAAATGCAGTCAGTGCTGGCATCCTTTAAATGCTTTTTGTTATAAATATTTAATTAGACTGCTGGCAGAATGCTGTAAACAAACAGTATGATCCTCATTTCCTTCTAACCATTAGTCATTATTCAGTTAGCATTTCTTTTTATTTAAACTGCTATCCTGTACTAAAACCCACATTACATTTACAGAAGAAAATTGGAATAAGACTATCACAGATTCCAAAACTGTTTAAGAAATTTCCTTGTAACTAGCTAAGGTACTGTAGAAGAAAGAAAGTACAGCCTATTTTCCTCTACTTTCACTTCATCTTTAGCAAGAGGAACATGTACGTCACCCTCAGAGACTGAAAACTTGCACCTGCACTCAAAAATGTCAATTATTGGGAAAGGAGTTGGTCAAAATGAGGTAATTTGCATTACGCTAAAAGATAGTTTCCTAGATTATGTTGCTTCCTAATCTCAAGCATTACAGCAGTCTACTCACTCAAGTTAAAATTAAATTGCCCATTACATCTCACAAACATTACACTATTAAACATGAATTGACCATGCTATGGCCATGCATATGTTTATGTCATTTCAGGGAAGTACAACAATTCTGTGAGTTCTTACAAACACTGCTAGGTATCTTTCATCCTCCTGCTTTGACAAACCTCTGTCCCAAGCCGCTATTCCTATGAGTGAACTTAACTCACTTCAAAGGAAGTAATAAAAGGCAACTGAATGTTACAAGCAGTTCACAACCTCTGAAAGTTCTTTTAAGTCATGCTCCTCCCAAACTAGTCAAGCAATTATTTCTTCCTCTTCCCTGCTCTGCAGTCATTCACAGTTTTCTGTTAAGAATCTGAGGATACCTGGATATTATCTTTAAGAGCTGGGATACTTCTAAGGTTAACATAATGCGATAAGTTGCTCACATTCTCCATGTATGCACATACTGAATACACATAACTCATTTTCATTAGAGTAGTACTTCTACCTCACAATATGATACCTTCACATACTTCCTAAGTTTCCTAGAGATGAGTAGCTTTGGGTAGTTTTACTTTCAAGTCACAGGATAGAAAACTAATCTATTGTGTTAACATGGAATCCATGGGCTTAACCAATTGCATTCCTTAGATTAAAGGTTAAAGGCCTTTTTAAATAACTTTTCAATGGAGGTTAATGTTCTCATTTATTCCTAGTTCAACATACAAAAAAATAAGAACAGGTTTGGAAAGTGCCTGGTATCAAAAGTCTTTAACACTAGAGCACTAATGCTGCTTAAAGTTTTTAATTTCTCAGATCAGATAGCAGAGATACTGATGTTGGAATTCACAACAGTTTAATTTTTGCAAAAATCATAGACCACAACACACCACAGCAAGAATAACACATTAAAATGAATGGAGGAATAGATTTCATTTGGTACAAGGTTTATCTTCATTACATCAACTTTCCAGGAGGACAGTGCAGTACTGTAAGCAATGTATCTACACCTGTGTTCAGACAAGTGAACACTAGAAGTTATACTAAAGAAACAGGCATAGTTTGCATCTATGAAAGCAAAGTAATAAAGTACAAAGATAGACTAGAAAAAAATAATGAAGGAAAGCATCACCAAAGAAGCTGAAATATCTGTTAAAGAAGTTCTTGATAAAAAGAATTATGGATACAGGTAAGGTTAAATTGGCAAGCTGATACCAGTTAGAAGATCCAGTAAGACAGAATAGGTTCTAAGGGCAAAAGAACAAAGGTGATAAATTAACTTACAAAGCAATTATCAAAAAAGAAATATCTGAGATGTACTTTATGTTAGAAACCAAACAACTTTCATGACAGGCATGCCCTGGGCAACAGGAAAAACACGTAAAAACAAGCCACAAAAGGCAGAAGAAATAATTCCATAGTAAAACAGTAGGCGACTTCCAAAAAAAAAAAAAAAAAAAAGTAAAAACACGCTGATTTTCTGTAAGTGAACTTTTTTCTTTCCATAAGCAATTTCCAGTATAAGCTTGGTGCCTCAGTATGTTAAAGGTTTTTCTACATTTTCTAGCTCAAAACCTCCCAGTCAATTTCTATTCTGTGGCTCTCACCAGCAGATGACACAACATGTTCGAGATGACATGCAGAGGAATTAGCTTTCAGAAGCATTTTATCATGGAAGAAATAATTAGGATTCTGTTTACTCAGAAGTTTCTCTCAATGCATTCCATATGTCATATAAATAATCTTTTGATTCAGTTATAGACTTCAAGAGAAAAGTATCTTATGCAGAAGTTATACTAACTTAATTTTAACTAGATTTTATATCGTAATAAATCACAACTCCATTAACATCATAAAAGTTTGCATATGTACCTAATTCATTAAATGAAAACTATAATAATTCCTGTTAGAACAAAATGTAAAGATGTTTCTTCTTTACTGATTTAGCTAAGCTTATAACTGCACTGCAATTTATACTATCAATTTTTTTAATTCTGATGGTACAGATTCCATAGATTTCCTTATAAATATTTGCTCCCAACATTTAACTCATTTCTGAAGATTTCAGAAACATTTTGAGTGATGTGCTACATGACTTCGCTGTGCAGAATCTACTTCTACAACTGCCCTTTCACTTGAAGATAACATGACATTAACATTTCCATACTAACACTGATAAGCATTAACATTTGCTTATTTGATAAGGACTTCAAGAGCAGCCCTATTTTGACTCTGTAAATAGAAATAAGTTTCACATTAGTATTTCATAATGTATGCATGACATGAAACTCCGAACTGATCCCTCAGACTTTCACAAATTGCTGCTCAGCTGCAAAACGAAAGAATGGAAGAGCTGGAAAGACACCACAACTTGGATATTGATGTTGCCTACTAGTTATTGTCACAGATGCAGTGGATTTTCACCTCTGTAAATAGCACATATCTTACTTTAGCCCTTGAAATTCACCCTAGTTGTGCTGGTGTGAGTGACAGGTGCTTGGCAAAACAGATTTCTGTACATCATCTGCAAATAAAACAGTATTTTCTTGTCATGTTTAGTAAAACTGTGCATTAAAAGATGCTTTTGACTTCTAATAATGAAGAGTTCCCAAAAGCAGTAAAATTAAATAATTTAAAAGCAAAATAAAAATTGAAAACGTTATCTGGATAAAAAAGCAGATAGTTTTTTCTTCAGCTAAGAACCACCAAATTCCCAGAAACAGTTACCTAAGATATCATGTGCAAGCAGCTACAACTATATGTAAATAAAGTTTATGCTGCTTGTAATCAAAATTCCCATGCATAAAATAATTTATGAAGCATTTGAAGAAATAGAACTAGATGCATCAGTCTCAAGCACCCAAGAGCGTTGGACACTTCAATACTGCACATAATCTTTGAAGGAAGACCTTCACAATTAGCCATTACTTACATGTTAACCTCCCACGAAGAAAGTTAACTGAGTTAACTCAGCATCATCTGGCCTAATACTTGCCCTACTACAACAAAGATTTACTTAGACTCAGTGGTCAAACACATACATTTACTTAATTTCTTCATATTTTAACTATGACAATTTTAATTGATTAGGCTAGGGATAAACCTGTGAGCTATTTATTCAATGCTGGGCACATACTGTACACTTGCAGAGACAACAAGAGAAAAGGTCCCAGAGGTCTTCATAGAGGTATTCTGAGGTATTGTACCAACCTACCACCAGTTAATTTCAGGTTAAGCATGCATGCACGTATCTACCAACTGGCAGTGACTGATGATCTTACTAACTCCTCCAGCTGCAGATCACACAAAGGCCACTACTCTGTGAGCATGTGAGTAGTTATGAGCATCACTGTAGTTACTCCTGCTTCAGACTAACACCACAGTGAATGCAGACATTTTACATGGAAACAACTCCATTATATCTGTGAGGAAGAGTACTGGTTAATTTGCATTGAATCTACATAAGAGATTAATACTGTATCTGGAGTTCCAGCTGCATGGCATGGGCCACACAGTTCACACAATTACATGAATTTGGTTCTACTGGAAAGATGTCCATCTTCCATGCATTTGCAGGTTGATCTGATTTTCCCAAAAGAACCTGCTTTGTTTCCCAAGAACCTTAAGATGAGACTAACCAAAGCTAGTCAGATGGAGAATGGAGATGGAGGATTGGTTCTCTTCTGCAGATTTCAAGTAGCTCTGAATATAGGAACTGAAGAAAATAGCTAGAGTCCTATTTGTCCTATTAGAAAACAGCCTTCCAGGCCTTTGCACTAAAACAACTGCTATCTTTAGGGAGATGGCATTAGCCTGAAGTAATTTGCTGATCAGATCTACTTCCCACCTTATTCTACTAGAAATTCTCAAAATAAAAGAATCTAAAACCTAAAAGATTTGTCTACATCAGTACCCTACAGCTAATGGATAGTAGGTCTCACATGTAGAAATTCATAATAGTAGTTGCCTGCTTCAAAAGTAGCGATTTCCATAAAGAAATTTGAGCATAAACTCAGCAACAAACTTCCATCCCTTCAGGGAGAAAACAAACACACACACTCTGTGTACTGGAAGTTTAATACTTCTGAAAGCCAGAATGTTTTTAAAACAAACATGTTCTTTAAGCCACAACCTAAGGAAAGTAAAAGATCATGATTACTGAGAGGAATTACTTGACTAGTAAAGGAGAAACGCAAGTTACTATAAATTCTGTTGAGGAATTCCCCCTTAGAAATATCAGAAGCTCATCTATTACTCTGTTGATCATTCAATACGTTGTGCTTAAGCCACCATGAAGAAAGCAGGAGCTAAGAATAACAATTTGCTTCAGGGAAGATAAAGAGCTGCATATAGCAAAAGACCCTTAAAATTTTTGTCATTCCCTCTCTGCTCTTGCAAGTTCTATTCTCCACATACATAGGAGCTTTTTGTCTTATTAATTCTTGAATGCATGTACTTTTGCTTATAGATGATGCATATAGATCTAGAGATTCAAACATGGTCACTGCTGATACTTCGATTACTATGAGAAACGAATAACATCTGCTCAACATTAAAACAAGTTCAAAGAATTTAAAAAAACAGCATATTAAAAAAAATCAAGTATGAACATATGATAATAATCAACATGAGTATAAATGGCATCCTTTCCTTTAAGGTAAAGAGCACTGTCATGTTATCAAACAGATTCACCAAAGCACACATGTAAGCTATTTTTAACAAGTCAGATTTACAGCAAGTTATGGTAAGACACCAATAAAACAGTGAAAACATGAAGAAAATTTGATTGGATTCTGGCATTGCTGACCAAAATGAGTACTAAGTGGAAAGAGAAAAAGTGATTGATTTGAGGCATTCTAAATATTCATAGTTTAGAATGAATGACAGTGAAACTGTATATACAGACCAAAAAGGAAATAAATCAAGCATCTGCAATCTAGTCATGCACTGCGGGGAAAAAAGCATTTTCTGAATTCATATCCTCATAGCTATCCATTTTTATGTCTATAATTATGAAGTCCATTAAACTTGAAAGTACACACTTCAAATTATCTCACTGACAGAAGATTTGGAATACAACTTTATTCTTCCTTTCATATAATTTTCTGTTTCACAATTAAACTTTGATCTAAAATATTAAAAAACTTCTGCTGGACTTAAGGTTTGGACACTATGGTCAGACAGAGAATATTCAGAGGATGTCGAAGCTATAAAAGCCAAGAAGCTGTTTTCCAGTACGCTTACTCTTTGTCAGTGATCTTAAGTCAGATTTAACAGACAAATGTATACAATGCCTAATCCAGAGATTTATATTTGTAAACAGCCCATCCAGCTGTGAAGTTTTGGTACTAGAACACTACTTTAAATAAAAAAAGCACATAATTTAAATTTGTAACAGAATACTATTTTGAGGCTTTTTTCGAAAAATATACATCCAGCTGAGATTATTATTTTAATTGAAACTAATGAACTCAAGGCAATTTTACTAACACATGTGAATCCACATTGTAGAAAACCTTTATCCTTTGCAAAACACAAATACAACAGAAAACACAACTGCTCAGAGGTGATCTCTGGGCAGCTAAAACTGTTTTGTTCATTGCACTTTATCTTCTTTGCTAGTATAACACATTTTCTGCCCAGGTTGTGGATGCCCTGTCCTTGGAAGTGTTCAAGGCCAGGTTGGACAGGGCCCTGGGCAACCTGATCTAGTGAATGCGGAGGTTTAGTGACCCTGCCAGGCAGGGGGGTTGGAACTTCATGATCCTTGAGGTCCCTTCCAACCCAGGTCATTCTGTGATTTTTAAGGACAAAAATAGATATGGAGTTCAAAAAGGAACAGTTATCAGAGCCCAAATGATAGCAGTGGGAATGTAACCTTGTAATGTGCTCATTAGACACACAAAAACATACTTGCTAAACTGTGAATGAAATGAAAGCATTTTCTTTTTCTCTGTAAAGAAAGAGAGCTCCATATAAAGACAATATCTTACCTCTATATCACAGCTGTATTCTGTGCCATCTAGGAGCACCACTTTACACTGCACAGTTTTAATTTTCTTAGGAGGCTTCTGGGGAATACTTTCAGCTGTCTGTACTTCTTTTGTTTCCCTTTTTTCCTTTTCTTCTTTTTCTTCTGCAACTTTCTCTACTTCCATTTCTTTACCATCTTCTTTGGCAGGCTATATAAAATACAGTTAAACAACAATGTGATAATTCAAGCTCATAAATGAGAACATTTTTATCCTATTCATTGCTTTTAGAAGCCACTAATTCAGAAATTAAGCTTTAATAAAATGCATGAACATTTTGGAAGAGCTGTAACCTGTGTAAGCATTGAAGTATAACACATTGGGGACCAGATACTGAAAACAAACAGAAAAACTGTTCTTGCTGGAGTCATAGAAGGTGTCTTTTTTCCTTCTTTTTAAGCTCCACGTTAGAAAGTAACTTGTGAAACCCAGTCCAATCTTCCTGCTCAAGCAGAGCAAGCTACAGCAAATTGCCCAGGACTGTTTCCAGGTGGGTTTTCAGTATTTTCACTGATAGACTACCACTACAGCTAATTTGCACCTATCGACTCTTATTATTTCTCTGCATACCACAGAGAAGAGTCTTGCCCCTTCCTGTTTATTTCCTCCATTTAGATGCACTGATCCCCTCCAACTCTTCTCCTTTCCAGGATGAAATGTTCTAGCTCTTTCAGCATCTCCTCCTACGAGAGATTCACTGTGTCCTTAATCACCACTGTGGCTCTACAGAATGTGAGGTTTGAGGTTCAAGAACTGATACACAACTTGTGCACATCAGGACTCAAACACTGCAGAATACAGTGCTTGCTTTCGAACTCAGTACCGGACTTCTAGAGCAAATCAATATGAGCAACAGCTACAAGTGTGGTTTAAGGTTAAGTACAACAAAAGATTGACATCTAAGGACTCTGAGATAACTACAACAGATAACAAATGGATTAAGTCACTAAGGAGCTATTTGTGCAATACAAAGACTTCAGAAGCAAATCTGGTTAAGAAGCTTCTCTTCTAATCCCTTCTCATTTCTACTGTAATAGTCAGTTTACTGTCCCTTTGGACTATTCCAATGGATGATGTTACACTAAAGCTACAGCTAAAACAGCTTGAGTGAAATAAGTAACTGTTGTGCTGATGAACTTGCTCATATCAACCCGATCTCAAAAAGTGACAGTAATTGCCATTTTTTCCTTATATGACACCAATAAAGTCTTACATGGCTTATATACATCATGAAGTAGACCCCACCCCCTCAGAATTGCTCCAAAACATTCATACACACTTTTCCACACCTACCTGTGTTTCTGCACTACTAACAGAGTGTTTTTCTTCTTTGTCATCTGCTTTAGCATTATTTTTAGCCACTGTTTCTAAGCTCCTTTTTGGCTGAGCCACCCCCTCAGATGGATGGCTTTCACTTTCTTCAGCTACTTGTTCTTCCCCTGTTGCTCTTTTCTTGGCCTCATCTTTGGGCTCTGCCAAGGTATAAGATTTTTGTTTCTTAAGCCAGGGAGGAAGGAAACGAGAAATACCCTTGCTTTCAGATGTATCTTTTTCCTTCTTCTGGCTACTTGGGCTACTAGGGCTAGTTGGTGCTGGGACAGGAGAATCTTGAGTTTCTTCAGAGGATGCCTTCCTGGACTTATCATTTCCTGGAGTTTCTGAGGCTTCTTCAGGCTTGCCCTTGGCTTTGTCCGGTCCCACCTGCTCAGAATCTTTCTTTACTTCAGTCTCTGAGCCAACTTCAGTTGTCATTGTCACAGCTTACACTAAAAAATAAAAATGCAGAAATAAAAATAGCATTATGTAGCATCACTACTTTTACGGACTTATTCACAGTAATTTGTAGCAACAGTCTACAACAACTGAAATTAAAAACAAACAATACTATAATAAGATATGAAAATGATCTTTAACAGCTTTTGTTATTTCTCCAAAAAGCAGCTAAAAATCATCACTCTTGTCCTTTGCTGTATGGTACTAGATTTTGCTGCTTTGCTACTCTGAAAATGTAACATGATCATGTTTTTCCTCTAATTTATTGAGGTAAACCAACAAAAATAAGGCCCAGAAAATCTAACAAGAAAAGATCAAAATAACTGGATCCTACTAGAAATCACTGGCTGATTCACAACCATCTTCAAACTATTATTTCTAAACTAAAGTTCAGTTCATTTGTCTGAAGATTAGCAAATTAGTTACAATCATATTTATAACTTGGAAACTCTGCATTAAAATCAACTTCCATCAGCATTGGCTACTAGTGAGGAGACAACTACAATCACAATGGAAGCCAATTAGAAACCAGTGTAGACAGTAAAGCAGACAGTACCTCCAAGCTCCTAAAGAACATTCAAAGATTCATCAGTAGTCAGAAATTAATTCTTAATTTGGACCACCCCTAATAAAAGATATAGAAGTTCATAGATGCCTGAACATACCAAAGAGAAGCCCTTTTGGCAGAAGAGATGGGCAATGCTTAGTCAAAGGAAACAAATTCGATAGTTACTGCACTAAGAAGCTTAGAAATAGGAGCTTTGAACTGACTACAGGTAGATTCATATTAAGCAAGCATCTCAAGACCAGAAGTTTAACTATATGGAAAGAGTATTTCCTTATTCATTACTTTAATAAGCTTCACCACCTAAAACAAAAATAATTACCATTAGGAAAATCAAAACATTTTGTATCTCTACTGCTACATTGGAGACTTCCAAATATAATTCAAGCATTACTATTAGTAGCTATTTTCTTTACTTATTATGAAACATTCTTCATGCTATTTATAAACTCTGTTACGATAAAACATTAAGTTTAAATATTTATATATCCTATTATTTCTCAGAGGTAATGGGTATCTAAAAGGTAAATTTCCATTTGACTAGCTGTAGAGATGAAAGGATTTGCTGTTGAAGACATATTAGTATGCTAGTTCCAAAGTTGCTACAAGTCAAATTACATTTTGCTTATACCATCAGATCTTACAGAAAACTGAACTGCTGCTGTGACAGGTATTGATCTTTATAATAAGTTTGTACATCATTCATTTTCCAAATTTATTATTTTCCGAATATAAAACAAAGTAACTTCCCTGAAAGAAAAAGAAATCATAGAGTAAACCACTGTGCTTAGAAAAATCAAATAGGAGGTTTCATTGTTAGTAGACACAGCAATTATTCTTTTTCTTCTTTGTGCATTTCTGATTAAGGAAGGTGTAATTTCTTCTAAGAAAATAGCTAAAATGTTTTTCCAAGAATTCTTAAGATCCACAACTGAAATCTAGTGCTGCAGGTCATGAAGCCTCTGATGTTACCTTGGTACAATCAAACAGGGCAAGCAACCAGTATTTGGAAACTGCTTTTACTTCATCCCCTCCCTGTTCTGAGAGGGAAGAGCTTGGAAAATCACACCCAGCCCTGTTTCTTAATAGCTAAGAATATAAACTCTTTTCTCCAGATACAAGAGCTTGACAGCATTTCTCTCAGAAGCATGATCTGAAAAAAACTAAAACCCATTTATTCTCAAAATTCACCCGTCTGAACTTAAATGCATCTTTCCTTCCCCTCCTGCTCCCAAAGAGGCATTGTGAACTCGCATTTGCTCTTACTAAATAGCACAACTACACAAAGTACTTCTCCCCACTCTAATCACAAGGCCGCTAATAGATACAGATTTTTCCCTAACATACCACCTTCATACCATAAGGTAACGTTATTATATACTTTATTTTGAAATGACCAATATGCATGAGCTAAAAAGTCTTGCGGCAAGAAGGGAAAGCAGAACTTTAGGCACCCAGTCAAGTGGAAAGAATACTGAGGTCTGAAGAACAAGAAAATCACAGGAGATGATGCACTTGTTGGTGATCATTGTTAGCATGGTTTAACAATCATAAAAACTAAAAGAATTCTTTGAACTCTAAAAACTTAATCAGAAACCAGAGAATACTATTTTGTTGTTTGATTCTACACTCCTTAGGGAAAGCAAAATCATCCCTAAAATTTGTTTGGCTACATTTACTAAAACTAAAACTATACTATGATTTAGCCTCGGCAATGATATCTCCTGCTGAAAACACTTAGAAACCTAAGGCAATTGAAAAAATCAACCTTTATCCTTACGATTCTACCCAAACTGCCTCTTAATTCAACATTATCAGCTTATTCTCCATGCATGAGCCAGGTGTGGAAAACCCACATTGCCAGTCTTTATACTGGTCAGCAGATGGTGCCATAATAGTTCTAAAAATCAGTAGAACAATTCACAGGTCCAACCGAAAACAGCAATAATATTCCAATTTCAAGTATGGTTTGTGAGTTGTAATAATAAAGTATATGTTTTCATATACTCTTAACATGAACTATTTTTAAGAGGTAGCATTTCAGAGATGCATACAGTAACACTACTTGGTGACGCTAAGAATTATTTACCTGTACACATGAACAGGTGGATGTTTGAGTATACACACATGGAAGGCTACGTGCACATACATATCTCCAAGGTCAGAAAAGGCATGGAAGAGCATCCTCCCAAAGGATACTAGGTCCTCAACAAAAGCCAATTTCCAAAGAGCTCCAGACATATGCATGGTGGATATAAGTCCCAAAGTTAACAGGAGTAATACTGCAAGAATTCTTGCTGAAGTCGCTATTTAAAATAACAGGTGTTCTGTTACTCTTTAAAATCCATGTGATCACACAGCTGACTATCTGCATGCATTCAATGTTCTCATTTCAAATAAAGCACACACCTGAGTTACCAGGAAATACTTATGTTGGGATAAAAGTGTTTAAGTCAGTAGAACCAAGAGGTGAAGCACAAATATATATATATATATATATATATATATATATATATATATATATACATATATATATGTATATGTATATATATTTATATATGTATATATATATATATATACACACACACACAGCAAATGAGTAACTGTTTTTCATAGAATACTCAGAACTCATCAGAAAAACTGAGAGGTCCTTACAGAAGATATTGTGAGCTTAAATGATACTTCTGAGTCTATTATTTGTGTGAGTGCTAACAGCAGTTCTGAAGACCACCAAAGAGAACCGTGAAGGATGTAGACAGTAAATGAAATGAGACAGAGAAAGCTATTTCTAGCAAAAATTGCACAATGAGTACCTGCAGTACTCTCACAATGAAGCTATGATGCTGACAAGTTTCTGATTCAAAGCATCTCCAAAAAAGTTACTGCAATTCCTGTTGGTAAAGTCAAAATAGATTCAGCAATTATGACTATTTCTCAGTGTCTTTTCTCTATTAAAGCATTCCAAGAGACCAAGTTTATTCCCAATCACTTCAGCACTCCCATCTTTTCATAATGAACCTATTGCAGGCCATCGGTTCATTTTTTTCTGGTGACTAACTTAACTATTGCAATCCATACACAACTTAAATTGAATTATCCTTTACAACCAATACTATTAAGAGGTGCAACTCCTCAGAAAGCAAAGATCACTACAGCACAAGCAGCTTTGCTAAAGTTGGTCTATTGACACCAGGTAGCAGTCTTAAAAGTGTACAATAGAAGGTATTTAGAAAACACTGTTTCCTAAATTAAATGAAAAGCACTGCAGACTGCATCATTTGTGTCAAAAACCTATATAATATGCAAAGATTATCACAACAAAAGCTTTCAACAAACAAGAACATGAATACTTTTCAAGTGCTACAAGAAGACAAGTTGTGAAGGCAACACTGAAACATTTCTGGGATTAAATTTAAGCAAATAATTACCTTTCACCCACCCCAATGGAATCCATACCATGTACAGAGGCAATGAGAGTCTCTCACTCCTGTATTTTCTTTACAATAAGTAGTTCAATATATCAAGGCTAGAAGTTTCAAAAAGAAGTATTGAATTTGAATTGAGAAATTTCTTTGCCAGAATCCATATGCACATACAGAATCTGCTTATCAAGCCAGCATTGTGCTGTTCCCTAGCACTGAAAAACATGCTGTAGGCTGAGGAGAATCCAGTAGTCTTTTTGAAAAGGGTTATTGAATAAGAGTGACCCCACCCAAGCCCTGACACTGCTGGAGAAGGGCATGCTCAGTGGAAAAACCGGGATTTAGTTCCAAGTCTTTTCATTCCAGCAGCCAGAAAACGTTCACAGGTCAAGTGACAGCTCTGTTTTCCAGTTATCTGTCCAACAAACTAAGAACAACAGTTTAAGAGAAATCACTCCCTATCTTTGAAATTAACGCTGTTCACTCTGAGCAATGTTTTCTCTCCACTCTCCATTCCCTTCCTTCAGCCCTATTCCATACCGCCAAATGACTTGGTTTCTGTGGGATGCATCCAGTACAACACAGACTAGTTTCTAATACATCAGCAAGATTAAAAAGAGTTTATTTTTTATGCTTGCAACATTAATTTTACTCTTGTTGCAAGTGTGCTTTCAGGACACTTACAATAACTTCATTAATTACTGCCCAATTCAAACAAAATATTCACTGGTTTCCTCACACCCAAGAATTCTTTTCCTCAAGCACACTGAGAAGCCGCAGTCTGATAACAACTCTGGATGCTTCAATCCCAGACACGTGTGATTATTTTGACAATTATCTATTTCCTTCTCAGTGGAAGCCACAGAGTGAATTATTCCCATTCCTCATGTTTAGGAAATGTACAATACCATATAAAAAAAGGGAAATAACCACAATACCAGTACTCAAACTCAGGAAAAAGAAATGACAAGTGACTAATTTGTGCCATTTTTGCCATCGCCAATACATGTCTTACACAGATCGTTAGCAAGATGCTTCAATAATAATCATGAATGTTCACATTGATGTTGTTGAAGGAATTAAAAACAGAAAAATTGACATTTAAGTTATTTATAACTTCATATTGGTGATAGACGTAAAATTCTTCTGCTATTTTTTCCAATGTCTTTTTTTTTCCTGAATCAGGATGCAAAATGAAGTACAAATGATAGCAGCACCACTTCCTACCAACACTGAAGACAGTTTCAAATACTTGGTTAATACTCAGCATCTCTGATAATTAACCAGTAATCTTAATCTGAGCTTCACAGTGAAGCAATTATAGGTTTGTGTAGATAAACCGCAGCTGGATGCTGCTGCCATTATGTGAATTAACTGCTGAAGAACCCTCAGAGATCTTGACGCAAACTAAAGATATAACAAATCAGAACTGACACCAGATATAAACAACAGTTAAAAACCATTGCTGCTACAATGAGTAAAATGCTTTTCCCAAGCCTCTCTCAGCTATCCTATAATCCTCAAATTTCACAAGCAAGCCACCTGAGATGGCATTTTTATTTTGCAGCCAATACAAACTTACTGCATCTTTCATGTGCTGCCAGAACACAAGTACTCTCCTGGAAGAGCAGAACTACTCTGCACTATATTCTTTCCCCCTGAATACTTATAACGCACACAAAGTGATATACGTAAAGCTGGACATAGCAAACCTCCTCATACATACTTACACTTACTGTAGAATATAACAAATATCTGATAGAATTGCTTTTCAAGAAAGCACACACCTACTGCTCCATTGGGAGCATAGCACTTCCAACCCCAAAGCAACAAAACATAATAAAGAGAGAAAGATGCCTCTTAGCTGAGCAAACAACATTAGCAGCCAAAATTTCAGTCCCTTAGGCTCTTCTGAATGCTGGTATTTGATTAGCAGAGCAAAAAACATCAGCAGTTTTGTAAAAGGTTTCCACTTCTCATGGCAGTGACTTCCCCACTAATAGTATTTTGACCACTACAACATCTCTCGGCTACATAAACTGAAACGATTCTCTAGAGGTCAGAAATAAGGCTAACAACACTAACAAAAAAATGCAAAGAAGAATTTGATCCAAATAGTGCTGTGTTTGAGCCTGTACTTCAGCACTTACTGCATTTGTTAGTCATCTAAGTGCTTTAGTCATTTTGTGCTTTCTGGAAGGACATTCCCAGCATGAAAGATTGTAATATAAAACAGATAACAGGATATGCAGGAAATCCCCAAGGGAGCAACTATTTAAACAAAGGGTTGTTTGGTTGGGTTGTTTTTTATTTTGAGAATTAGTAAAAGATAAAGAGACCTAAAAACTAATTCCTATATGTCAAGAAATGAATAGAGAGGAATATTCATGACTGTCCTGCAGACGAGGAAAAGAAAAAAGCTAGTGACTTGCAATGGCATTTTCATATAAATACGCATCACAAAGCACAGTTTACTAGAGCAGACACTCATTGCAGAAAGTTTTTAATGAAAACACACAAATGCAGACTGTGTGTTGTTAACAGTGATCCTATACAGCAAGATAGCTTTGAAAGCTCAGGAAAAATTGTAAGCATGCACAAACCCAAGCTGACAGCGACTTAACAGTTTCATTACAAAGTTATACAGCAAAACATTCGGGGGTACACACCAAAAGGCAGATTTAGTTGAACGAAAGTCCCAGGGTGCACAGATTTGGAGGAGTTCTCTTTCTCCTTTTGGGCTCAATTGCTTATGCACTGACAGAACGTGCTTCAAAGCATTTTTGTTTGTTTTTCAGCTTCCAGAATGCAGCTATTCTCTCGCTAATATTAAACTTAATCTTGGATCTAAGTCCATATTTAAGCTCACAGTCACAGATCTCTCCCTTTATAGAATTACAGAACAGTTTGGGTTGGAAGGGACCTTTAAGATCATCTAGTCCCAACCCCCTGCTTCAGGCAAGGATACCACCCTCTAGACCAGGTTGTTCAAAGCCCCATCCAGCCTGGTCTTGAATACTGCCAGGGAGGGGACATCCACAAATCAGCATCCACCATCAACAGATCTAAGCTTTTAGCACTTAAAGCACATACATCCGTATCGCTGTTAAGATGGGAAATGCACACTTACAACAGATTTGACTTTTGGGAAGCAGAATGAAGGATGCATAACTGACACTGAATACACATCCAGCAAGAAGTCTGGATACAGAAACGTAGCAGAGGAATGCTGTTATTCTCTTTTTATTATTATAAAAAAGAAATAATTGGGGAAAAAAAGTAAACGTCGAAAGAAAAAGTAAAGACAACACTGGAGATAAAGTCAGGAGTAAAAAATGGGGTGGGAGAGGGAAAGAAAACAGGAAACAGCCGCTGAAGACAAAACAGGAAAAAAGGTCATATTTGTGTAATAGCCAAAAAACTACAGAGAGGCCAGAAAGGGGGCAGGGTGGGAAAGACAAATCCTGATATGGGTGAGGTTACAGTGTAGAAATTACTGGACAGAACACAGCATCTTCATGTGCAGGTCCTGCAGCTTCTAGAGAACAGTCACAGTGGATGCTGCAACTTCATCCTCATATAAATGCTGCCCGGTTAAAGCTTTAACATGAAGTTCATGTAAGAAAGGGCAAATGTATGAAAAACTACGAGAAGGGATGCAGCAACCTCATGATACAGCATGCATAGAACAATTTTGTTGTGTGCCTAAAATAGCATACAATCAAATGCCTCTTAAAAAGCCAATACATTAACACTGGCCCCTCCGTTATTCTTTTTTCATCCTACTTCAAGACTTGTTCCAGAAGCATAAGATGTGAATAGAGAGATCGCTCCCTCACACCCCAACAACATTAGTTTACAAATAGGGAATGCATGCTTTGGATTGTCTAACAGATTAAGCCAGCCACATCCAACCCACTGCCCAGTCTTGAACCCATACCCATCATTCAGCAACAACCAAACCACTGCTATGCCAGTAGCACTGTCTCCATTGAAACCAGAAGTGCTAACTCCACCTCTTGTGTCTACCTCATGCTCTCAGTCTAATGGAAACCAGAACATTTTACGCATTACAAGCACTTGCACCACTTGAGGAGTAAAACATGCTGATTACCAGTAATACTTCAACCTGGTTAATGCACTCTTAATAGAAAACAGAACCTAATGATGTCTCCTTAAATTGAGAAAGTGTGCTGCCAAGTTCGATGAACATCAAGGAAGTGTTTTGTAAATACAAAATAGCAGAACTGAAAGTCTGTCGTCTTATTTTTTAATTTATTTTTTTCAAGTTATAGTTCAAATGGACTATTATGAAAAACTAGTAATGTGGTAGCAAATCTGACTGCAAAAAAATTACAACCACTTACGGTGAGCTTAGTAAGCAACATATGAAAACAACAACTAAAATTAGATTTGTATTGAAGTCATAAAAATAACATTAAAGTGACTTTCTTTAGCCTTTGTCAACATACCTTGTATAGCTACTGATGGCGTCCTGGAGATTGTTGGTAAAAATGAGGTATGTATTAAATTAATAGACAATGCAATTGTCACCAGCAATTCACACTTGATGGAATATCGCTGCACTGCACATCAAGCTTTAGAACTGGATAATATTGATAAAATTCACATCTTTGACAATTTGAATAAGTCCAAGGGACCAAGCCATCCCTGCTTGTGTTTAAGAGCTGTTTGGATGTGGTGCTCAGAGATATGATTTAGCAGAGGGTTGTTAGAGTTAGGGTACTGGTTAGGCTGCGGTTGGACTTGATGATCTTCAAGGTCTTTCCCAACCTGGGTTATTCTATGATTCTATGACTGAATCGCCCCCAATTCCAGGAACTCTTTACTAAAGAAGTATGTGTGCTGATTATGTGGTTGTCATCTACTTCGCTGGAGGAAGGTGGATAAGTCAGGTTAAAAATGAAGAAAAGTTATTATAACTTGTAAGATGAACTCAAGTTGCTCGGAGAATCAAAAGGAAAATTTGTCCTAAAATATGAAGATTAAAAATGAGTCACAGACTTGCATTTTTGTTAGATTTGACTGACACATTACTAGGAAGTCAGGGTGCCCAACTGTATCAGAAGAGTAGGTTGCACCCAGATAGTTTAGAATCTCATCTGAACAGTAAGAAAAATAACTGATTCAATATGCAAACTGGATTTAATTTGAATTATATTCACAAGAGAACAGCTGCTTATGAAATTATGTGAATGTTTTTATTTGCTAACTCATGGCAAAAATAAGGAAATCCACATACAGTACTTCAAAAGCTATTCAAGTAATCACAAGTACTCCATAGCTAAATATTTAATAACGATCAGAGCTTTAGAAATACAGAATGCATTTGCAGAGCTAATTTTTCCAAACAGAATTACACTCTAGCCCTGTATGGGAATTTTGTTTCTGCCCCAAACCAACATGACTTATTTACTATAAGTAATTCCAGGGAGGCTGAAGCAAAGGGAATTCAGTTCTTTTTCTGTGCATCAAGACATGCATCCTTATCAGTGTTCTCAATGTATAATTGGAAGAAAATGACATAAATCCACTTAAAACAGATAATCAAATATGAGAATGGTATAAGTTGCCAAATTTCTCTGCTCTACACTCCCAAGTCTCTCATTCTGAAAAAATGAGACTAGATTATGTTCTCTATCAATATTTGAGAAACCCCTCTGAGTTCCATAACTGAAGAGACCGCAGGTATAGAATCATAGAACTACTCAGGTTGGAAAAGACCTCAATGATCATCAAGTTCAGTCGCAGCCTAACCATAGTACTCTAACTCTAACAACCCTCTGCTAAATCATATCTCTGAGTACCACATCCAAACAGCTCTTAAACACATCCAGGGACAGTAACTCAACCACCTCCCCAGGGAGACTATTCCAGTGTTTAACAACCCTTTCCGTAACAAAGGGTTACCTAACAATCAACCTAAACTTACCTTGCTGCAACTTGAGGTCAGGTAAATCCAATGTTGAAGTTCATTTTCATAGGGAATCTCCTTCAAGAATGACCCCCTGATGAACAGAGATAAAGTGGAAGGCCCAATTACCTCAAAGAACCTGCCCGACAAAAAATCCAAGGCAAGGCATATCTAGAAGAAAAATGGATTCTACACTCTGTCAGCACTGACAGTGACCTCCTTTGAACTGTTTCAGACGGGATGAACAGCATAAGTCACCAATCCATTTTGCTTAACAGGTTTGATGCAGCACACTGTACTACACAGGCTACATTAATCTTTCTGCAAACCAAAACATGCAGAGCTGCATCTGCCCCTGCCTGTCAACAAAGAACAGCCCTCATCCTCACAAAAGTCAAGGAGTACCTTTATTTGAAAAGAAACACTTCCAGTTCAAAGAATGACTTCAGAAGTTTCAAAGAAAATATACATTGTGTTATTCAACTCAGTGCTGGCTTTGTTTGCAGACCTCATGCAGAGGTGGCAGACGTATCACATTCTCTCTCTCAGTTTTGACCATGAGACTATCTTCAGAATTGGCTCTGACTAATCCTTAGCATATCCGTTAGAAAAAGAAAATAAACCCAGCAGGAATGAAAATCAATTATAAAGAAGAAAAAACTGTAACAGAAGAGATGTCATTTGTCTTTTCACTAATTCCTAGTATTACAAGACTGTGGAAAAAGAAAGAATACTGAAGTCACTTGGAAGCTGCAATATTTCTACATCTTAGCGTTTAATCCCTTCAGGAAACTCAGCAAGACTATGAGGAATGCAAACAAACTTTAAGAAGCTGTGCTGGAGCAAGTTTTTCTTCCCCGAGTTTTGGAGCATTTTGTAGACAGCAATCCAAGAAAAGCTCTTAATGTTTAAAAATTAAGTAGATGGGGAAATAGTTAATATTTATAAGTTCAAAAGCTACCTATAAAGCAAAGAGTGTTATTTCTTTACAAAATTACTTGTCACTTAATTTTTAGGTTGCTCTAGTGACAGAACCTCAACAAATCCAGCAGCTGATTTTAAGTTATCTCCAAATTTATTAACAACGTGATCAAGAACTTCCGTAAAGTAACTTTCCAAAGGAAAAGAAAGAGTTTGCATGCAGTTGTCATGTAAGATATCTGGAAAGCCTTTCCGAAGTATTGCACTCTAATCTTTCGAGACTAAAGGTTTGTTGGTTTCTGTTCCCTTGCCCCATAAAGGACAACCAAAACCCATTAAGGTCAATACATGGCATTGTGTGCCCCGGTGGCGCAGTGCTAGCAATGCCGCTTTGCAACACCGGGGCCCGAGTGTTCGAATCCTCCCTGTGGTGCAAGTGGTAGAAGTGCCGCTCTGCAGCACAGGAGGCTCGAATCCCGGGGGTTGGACTCGATGATCTCTAAGGTCATTTCCAACTCACATGAGACTATTACCTATGGCAAAGCAGCAAGAACTTCAAGGTTCAAGAGCTGGTAGTAATGCTCCAATCAAATGTGTACAAATGCCTGCATAGATGCGTTTTAAGGTTTCATTCCTTCTTGATGAACATCAATAGACTTCAGCAGAACACAGCGTAGTATTATTTTTGGCATTCCTTTTGTGATTATCAATTATTCACACATAAGTTACTCTTTACATTAATTTTGGATTCATTTCACTTAATGATGTTCCATGATAATCTTTACTTGATATTAGGTCGCCTACTATTAAGACTGAAGTTGAAATTTGTTTTTAAAGTGTAGCACAGAACATGAGAGGTAAAAGTTTTAGAAAGACATGGTTTGATTGGAAACACATATAGAAATGGATTATTATACTCAAATGGCATTTTAAAAGTAACAATCCTAGCTACAAAACAAGGACGGGCTTTTTAATTTAAGAGAGACAGGTCCAGCTGCTTAACAGGCTGAGGACTGTATTCCTTTTCACGAACTGGCAATGCATGGGTCCACACTACCAGTTAACATGCTTGTATATTAACCAACAAGAGATTAAGTCAAGATCAATTAACTAGTTTTTGATAAAAGTAACAGGTTAGAAACCTAAAACTATTATGCAACAATTTTAAAATTAATCGCCTTCTCTCCACTTCTCAGCATACTTTTACAATATCAACACTGAAAATGCTGATTGTATTTTAACAAACAGTCATTTACAGTAAACAAAGCTGTAAATTCTTTTCCCTTCTACTTCCTTGTCTCTAGAGCATCCATTAGACAACCCTGTTGATTCTGTCCTGCTTTGATGCTACTCTAACAGAAGGAACAGAGGCCAAAAAGCTGTATCAAAATACCTCAAGACCATCAGAACATGGTATAACTTCACTCCGCACTATAGCCTTCCTCCACTTATGTTACCTTACCTCAGGATCTTGACATACTGACTCTAATACAACTATTCACAAGAGCAGCAGACTAAAGTTCTCTACTTCAGTGCTTCATTTTTGCTGCAGGAAGTGAAAGGCCAAGCGTCACAAGTGAACTTGTGAAGTCACAATGCTGGCACACAGACAAGCTAGTACATGGGGTGCTATGCCAGACCAAATAGGCTGACTTCAAGTAGCAACCAGCAATATTGTTTTGCATACTTCCACAAGCCACATTATTTCCTTTTGTCTGAATTTAATACATAGCCATAAAACAATCATTTTAGGAGGAAGAACTCATGTCAGTCTGCATAAGATAAAGTATGTGAAGGTAATAATACACAAGGTTTAGTAAACACATTAAGCCTGTCATGTGTGTAGGAACTACAAGGACAGCAGCTATAGACCTGCTAAAAAGTGAGCTGTATGTAACACAGATTCACCCTGACAGAAAATACAATGGAAAAGAGATTAACTAAAGGAAGAGTCCTTTCAATATCTGCATCATTTTCAGACAGAAACACATTCATGCAGACATTGTTTCATTTTTCCCTCTCTCCATTTTCTTAAGTTAAAAAAGCAGACATGATATGTGAACCCATAAGAAAGATTGGAGTTTATAGATGTTCTTCTCAATAGGCATTTAAGCCACATCTGTGCTGATAACGTTGCTCAAAGTATCAGACAGCTGAGATGTCTACACCCTCACTCACACGCTCAGCACTAGTAGAATACAGTGCATATATACATATTTTAACTTTGCACAGAATTTCATTTGCCGTGTACTCATAAGTTGATGGCAAAAAGAATAAAAACCTAGGAAAGAAAAGAATTCATGGAATCTATCATGCTTCTGTTGAAGCAAAACAGACTACTACATACTGCAATACTGAATATTAAATATACTCAAAGACGCTTGTTACGTAGACTGCGCTAATGCCTGGCTATATGCATTCAGAGGATGAGGCTACACAGAAACATGGAAGCTTTGCAGAATGCCTGGTTTTATGCAGCAAGACTGGTACGCTCAGCTTCTTTGGTATTTAGTGGCACCATGAGAAATATTAATAGCAAGATGAAGTCAATCACACTCTATTGACAAAACATTCATTGTTAAAGAACAGCATGAGTTACTGGAGAAATCTTGGGCATTAAATAAAGGACTCTCATATCCTGTAAATTAAAATACAAGAAAGGCCTCTAGAAGCCTGTTCGTTACAGTTTCTTTTCCATGAGCTGTCACAAAAATACTAGCTTTTATTTTTTTTATTTTAACTTAAATACAAACACTATTTGTACAAAGAACATTTTAGAACTAAAAATAGCTCAGATTCTCACACCATTGGATGAGCCTTCCCTCCCATAAGCCCTCTGAAACTATGCAGTAACAAAGTAGAATACTAACAGTGGAAAGATGTTGTAAAAGGCTTAACTGAGAAATGATGATGCTTGGATGAATGGGTATGAACTTGTATTTAACACAGTCAATCCAGAAATAGAATGTTCTCACATATAACAAACAAATGAGATTTTGAAGCACTTTCTAAGAAGAGTATTAAGATGGAAAACTAAACCCGCCTTACAGTTGCACTTGCTAAGCTCTCGAAACAGATGATGTGTTTAAATACTTGACGACCCAGGAACCTATTTCAGTCTTAACAGCTAACAATTCAGACATCCTAACTCCCACCAAAACTGAAAGTAGCACTCTGTCAGCAGGCATTGCTGTCACTATTGCTCAACATCTCCTTTGACTCTTTTAGAATAGGAGCACAAAAACTTAATGTACTCTCTCTGCAGCTTTGAACAGACAACTTTGTAACCATTCAAAGAATGTGTTTTGCAATCTCTCATAATTTAATCACTGTCAGTCATAATAGCCTATTGTGAAAAAATAATCCACTCATTTATTTTATCATCAGTGCACTCAGGCATGGTCAATTTATGAGCAACACAGTCACATGCATCAGCCACGAGAGATCCATTACAGAGCTGCTGGAAAGTTTGCTTCACAAGCATGTTGCTTTTTTCCCCAGTTATTCGCAGGCTGAATCTACAAGTCTCAGTCTTTCACGCTGTTCTCAAAGAACAAAAAAAGGGAAGCCATTAAACCATAGTCCTACTGTTTATTTCAACATACACTTAGCCAGTAGGCTTATTAACTTATAATTTTACAGAATTGTAGGGGTTGGAAGGGACCTCTAGAGATCGAGTCCAAAGCAGGCTCCCTACACCACGTCACACAGGTGGCGTCCAAGCGGGTCTTGAATATCTCCAGAGAAGGAGACTCCACCACCTCCCTGGGAAGCCTGTTCGAGTGAATTTAATGTTAAAACTTGAATTACAATAACAGTAACAATGTCCTTCAGGTCAGGTGGTCATGGAAGAAAATTACATCTTGTTATCACACCTGTAGCTCACAGGATGCAGGACAATACAAGCAGCTCAGCTGCTAAAATGCTAAAAGTCATTGGAAGTGTAGGAGCTGTTGGGAGATATAGAGGCTACATTAAAACCTGGAAGTTGTAAGGCTATGTATCTGTCAGGAACTGCGAAACAGCAAGCGAGATCAGTAGAACCACAAGTGTTTCACAAGCCCTACCTACACAATCAGGTTAGAGAAAGCATGCAAGTAACATCAGTAGAATCCATGAGATAGATAGCACTAAAAGACTGAGACTCTGCTAACCAAGAAATCTTTATGTATGATCAGTGACCAAAAAGACTGAAGATTTCCATATCATCTATATGGATGACATCCACACACGCCTTTTAAAATATATAAGAGGGCTTGCACGCATGCATATTGCTGCATTATCTCTCTCATCCACCCAATGGCTTCACAGGAAATAGCCTCCTACTTGAGACTTCATACAAAATCCTGTCTACTATAGCAAATATTAAAGAGGAAATCATTCCAACCATAATAAATCCTATGTTTGTAGTAATTTTTATCCAACAATTGTTGAAACTCCATTACTGTATGTGAAATATTTCTCTTCAGTAAATCATGTACACCTGCCTCTTTTAGTGCCACATGCATAACACCCATGCAGTACCCCACTCCTTACAGTTCCACTGTCCATTCCATTTTTAAAAAGAGATTTTTCCCTACAATTTATCCCATGAAAACAGCAATGCAGTTCTCACAATATGCAGGGATCATAGAAATACCTGATGTGGCCAGAAAAATATTTCCAGAAGTTTTTTGTTTACAGCAACAAGGTATGAATATGAGCTAGAGTACAATTAATCTTCCATATGGAGGCATAATCACTTAACACAATCTTAATACATTAATAATACAAATTAATAGACCCAACATACTGGGTAGCTGCTTAGGTAATTTTCATCTTGAAGAATGTTTGTGTCTATTAAGAAAAAAGCTAAACGGCTATTAACATATAAACTTGCATTGTGTAAGTAGTTAAATGACTTTCAGAAGAAATCCAGTGTACCGGAGAGAATCATAGAATCACCAAGGTTGGAAAAGACCTAAAAGATCATCCAGTCCAACCATTCACCTATTACTAATAGCTCCCCAGATACCTAACAACATATAAGAACCGCAGCATCACGTTTATTCCTGCATTTAAAGATTTATACTTTATCCTCTAGAAGTGTTTGATACCATGAAATAACTTCTTTCAATTAACTGAAAGTAATATACTTTGAGTTATTTGTAAGTGAAAAAGGCTAATACAAAAAGAAAACACGGCTACAAATACTATTCAGCATTCAGGTTTCGATGCAGTAACAACTATCTGAAGTTGTTTTAATTCAAGCCAATGCTTTTCACAGGGAAGTTTTTCAGGCTCCGAGTGTTACTGTTATTTTTTTTTCTTTTTAACTAAATCAATGAGAAGTAATTTCTCAATCAGCATTCCATTTTAAAGTCTGACCAGAACTCAAAAGACTGCAAACAAAAGCTGGAGCTTACTATCCAATTAGGTCAGCCACACTAGCGCCCCAGAAAGCAAACAGCAGCAAACTGTCATGGTTAGAGTCTAATTCAGAAGCACACATTTGGGACTAATGCATTGAAAGTGCAATTCTGCCACTTTCTAGACTAATAGGTTTGAATTCTGAAGAAAACAAAAGAATGCAAGAAAGAAAGGCAAACAAAAGCAAGCAGCAAGTATCCACAAAATTAAGCTATCAGGTTTCCCTTCTAAAACAGAAAAATGAAAACCTTCATTTTGCACCACTGCTACTTCTCTGATCTAGTGGGATTTCTGTGTCAGAACGGAACACTAACAGCCAGTACATCATTAATACTCCTTATTCATATATCAACTATACGGAGGTACAAAACAGGAGTTTAAGTCTTGGAATTAAATCTTAAACTTACACAAACATTTAAAAAGTAATAGCGAAATTTGCTAAAGAGTTTGTGCTAGTTCATGTATTTATTTGATTTGTGAAGTATGTGTTGAATGAGGTCTTTTCAAAATAGCATATTTTCTTCACACTTGATTTACTGGTTTGGCTAGTTCATCTGATTTCAACAGCAAGCTACAACACTTTCATAGGTCAAACAACACATTTCTCACATTACCTTAGCTTTAAGTTTTGTACATACTGAAACATCAGATCTTTTCAATATTCTTTCTACCTTTTCTCCCATTTCTAGCATCCTTGTTTCCTATTAATTCTTGGTGCATAAAGAAAAACAAGGCTATCAGAAGAGATGCATGATATTACAGTAAATACTTTTCCTGAAGCAAGTCACAAAAACTTAAATATAGCTGATATGTAGCTTTCTAAGATTTGTCTATTCTGTTAGACACCAGTCACATGACTAAGACTATTAAGCACCCAACCCATGTGCTGGCTTAGGGACAGAGCAGCACACAAAGAGACAGATGGAGGTCAGAATCTGAGGACTCAACAGGACCGATAAGATGCAACTTTTTCCAGTCCAATCTGTTTTCACCACAGCACAGCAACAGCACAAGCTCTCACCTCCATCCTTCATCCCGGAGTTGAGGAGTCCCAGTGACTTTCCCAGACTCACTGCACAGTGACCCTCATCCTGCTGCCTTCAAACAGTGTTCCTGGTTCCTCTCTGCTCCAGCTTCCAGCCTACCATAGAAGTCCACCCATTTTCAGCCAGGAGAAAATGAACAGGTGATGATACTGCAGGAACCAAGCTTTTCTAGCTTGCCTCCACCTCTCTATACAGATTTACTGCAAAGATATGTTACTACCTTACTCTCTGCTACCACCATAAAAGCAAGTACAAGATAGGGCAAGACAGACAGGCAGAATGGGCTACAAGTGTCAGTCTCAGCACTCTGAGCCGTTAAAGCTGGCAAGGCACAGAATCTCTACCTCAAGAAACTCTTCCTTCCATTCCAGGCCGCAGCTTAACTGACCTTACCAGCCCTCCAACCTACAAATCAACTCCTGTACAAAGGACACTTAAGAAAAGCACATAACAAAGGTAACCTTGGTTCCTTTCAAATAAAGAAAGCCATGACTTTGTCTGCAGTATTAATGTAAGACATTAAAAAAAAAAGCAGCTGCCTGGCAAATTTTTGTATAATCACTTCTACCAGCTTTCACTAGAGGGTTTACATTAAGCATTTAAGTTGAACTTTGTTTTTCCACACAGGAAAGAAGATGAAAGAAATAAATAAATCAGTATAAAACTACTTCTGAAACAAAACAAGTTTGTTTCCAGTTACAGCTAAATTCAGGAGGTTCCAGTAAGATAATTCAGAGAAGTGCCTCAGGAAGCATTTCTGTTTGGCTTGGAATTACTATACAAGCCTGCACTTTACATTCTTCATCCCTTTACAGCTGTCTATATACAACTGCACTTCAGTTGACTGAACAGCTGCCATCAGCTACTTGCATTCTACAGACACTTAGGCTATAAATATATATATGGCATTTTATTAAATCTGCACGTATGACATCTTCAATAGCACTTGGTATCTGCAATACCTGCAAGTTGCCAGCACTTCTCAGCCAAAGTCCCATTCTTAAGTGTTCTCCACAATCTGACAGTCATTACTAGCTTCACAATTTACACAAAGCCTCAACTTCATCCAAACAGAGTTTAAAGCAACTAACCTGCAGATGATCAAAAGGAAGATAGAAAAAATAAACTCTCCCCATTAACATTCACTGCATTTACAAGTACTAGTTTCTCCCAGCCAAAGACTCAACAAAAGGTTTGTAAGAACTGTCTTAACAGAAGCCTGTTGTAGAAGTGCTACCCTTTGTACTCCCATGAACTCCTGACTAACAAGAAATAAAAAGAAAAGCTTTCAAAGTGTGCAGCAGATCGGCTCCCAACAGAACTGGCAGTTTCTTTAGACTGTCAGCTGTGTTTCTTCAGGTAAATAACAGATAAATTAAGTATGTTGGACTAAAGCACCTTCCTCTTTCCTTCAAAGGAAAAATAAGAATATCCTGTTTACAGCTATGGTCAGCAATCCCATCACAAAACCCAGAGGCTGACATGTAGTATTGCTCTTCTTGGTCTGAGCTGCCACTCTGGAAAGTGGTTTTTTGTAGCCAGCAAAACCATCATACAAATGAAAACAAAGGGAAATCCAGATCTGCAGGTCAAACAGAACTTCATAATATTTTGTCATTACTTCAATAAGGAGTGCAACAAGAAGGAGCACTCTCATCTATGAGCTCCATACTTAGCATTTCAACAACCTTCCTATTCAATGTTGTTGCAGATTAAGTTCTCTATTGCCTTTATAGCAATAAATACATCCCTCTCCTGTTAATTAACATCAATTTAAAAGAATGAACTATATTACTACTTGCTTTAAGCCATATCATAGTGCTGTACTTTTTTGTCCCAATCAACTGTGGCTACAACATGCTGTTATATACTGAGTTCGCAGGAATAAGACTCAGATTCTTTAATTCAATAGACACATACAGGTAACAACATCAAGCTTTATAAATTTCTTGACTCCCAGCACAGAGGAAGTCTAGACTGATGAATATGTTCAGGAAGCAGCACAGACAGCAGAGATGTTAAGTTAGTTTTCAGACTTCACACTAGATGAAAAGAAGCATCTTTTAATCTTTAATGACTAAGCAGTATTCAAAACACTGACTTATAGGATATGAAACACTTTGCATATGATAGATGTAATCAAGTCTACAGAATACTATGCAGTTATTTCAGCAGTCCTGCTGGCAGCTCTTCAGTGCTCTCTCTGAAGAAAAACAAACACATTCTATTAATCCAATTCCTTTGAAGGATGGCAAGTAGCTCCTATAGGCACAGTAATCAGTTTTTCCCTCTTTGCAGCTGCAGCTTTCCTCATTGCAAACTTGAAAGGCTACATTTTACATCAAATTGCAGACTAACATGATAAAATTGAGCTAAGAGCACCCACAATTTGCTACTGTCAGACACTTCACACAACCAGATATGAAAATAGGGGAATATAATTTCATATTAGCCACGTATTATAAAAAGAATGTCAGTAGACAAGTTTCCTTTTCATTTCAAGATATGAATCTATCCTAAACATATTTCCAGTATTTGAGGAATACAACCAGCTTTAAAAAAATGCAGCCTTAAACACAAACACACCACAATTTAATGAAAGAGAGTATATTTAACTACTACAGTCAAATAAGTGTTCCTTACACATTTGCCTCCAGTATTCCTAAAGGATTAACTTTATATTAGAGCTGCAATTGAATTTTATAATGTATTTAAAGAAAAGTAATGCTTAAAAATCAAAGTTGGAAAGATGCGTGCAGTTCCATGACCTGGTACTCTTCAGCCCACTGAAGGATAATAAAATGCATCTGAGTTTTTAGAACATTCTGTTTACAGAGAGAACAGTTCTGTACATTGAATATTCTTCAAAAACCTCAGAACTGTATTCTAATCAACTAATTTAAGAAACAAGATCACTTTAATGCAGTCTGAATATTTTATGCAACCTTAGAAATCTGAATACAGTGGTTTACACAAAATAACCTGTCTTTGTAACTATGATCCAGCCTCCTAAAGCCTTCAACATAAATTCACAATTTGGAGTTTTTAGAAACTGCTCAACAAGTACTAAGCTCTCCTGAAAACATTCCTAAAAATCAGAGGATAGTGGACATCCAGTCCTTCCCCTCTGAATCTTTCCCATACAGTTCTATCAGCAATTTCTCCTCGCTGGCACAGGTTGCCCAGAGAAGCTGTGGATGCCCCATCACAGAATTGTAGGGGTTTGAAGGGACCTCTAGAGATCAGCGAGTCCAACCCCCCTGCCAAAGCAGGCTCCCTACACCACATCACACAGGTAGGCGTCCAGGCGGGTCTTGAATATCCCCAGAGAAGGAGACTCCACCACCTCCCTGGGGGTGTTTAAGGCCAGGCTGGAAGAGGGTTTGGGCAGCCTGATCCGGTAGGTGGCAACCCTGCCCACAGCGGGGTGTTGGAACTGGGTGAGCATTAAAGCCTCTCCCAACCCAAGCCATTCTATAATTCTATTATTCTTTTCTTCAAACTTCAGAAGCTTTGTTTTCTTTAAAGTATCCAATCTTCTTTAATAGCACATTCATCACTATCATATAAAGTCAAAACTGAAAACATTTCTATACTTAAGTGCATCTGCATCTCTGTTCTTGTCAAGTGTTATTTTAAATGAGTTATAAATATGCATCTGATCACTGAGAACTGGAGTTCGTGGCATGATGTTCAGCCCCATAGAAGTTTCAGGCATATGACTAGTATTTTTGTGAAAAGAATAAGGATAAATTTTGCATTTGATAAGCAAGAAAAGACTGCAGACAACATTTCTGAAATGCTTGTGTGGGCAATGTCATTTGTACTTCTGGAGGCTGGTGCACTCAAACAATGGTTTAAAGAGTATCTTTCAGATACAATTTGATTGCAGATGACTGGCTCCATTGCAACTGACTTGGAACATGCTCAAATTTAGGTAAATATTCACAGGATATTCAACTAGGATGCAGAGAGGTTCATTATCACTATCATCATCTTCACTCCTCTAGCTGTTCCTTACCCTCTCTCTGTCTCTCTTCCAGTGCACTAAAAACAGAAAAAGAACCAAGGAAACCAAGTAGTATCCAACCCCACAGAACCTTCTCCCTGGTTGCAGGCAGGCACTGGGATTTATAAACCGAACTGACTGGGTCACAGGCTGCAGCTAATGTCGCCTGCAATGTTGGCAAGCAGTTAAAGTTACAGAGCGAGAAACATGTGCCAAAATATGTACTCCTGCTTGCCAAACATATAATCTCAATGCATACTTCCTGATAGGAAACCGATTTAATAAATATGGGACAGTTTCCTCTTCCCTTCACTTAGAAACCACCTTCTTTCCCACACAATTAAAGCCAAAGAAGAAACAGCACCACTTCCACAACAACAAGAAGCCCAGTATTCTGCATGGAACACTCAGTTTCATTTGATCAGTCATATTCCATATTTTCTTACCAATTCAGATGACCACCACCAGGCCTCGGCTCCTAAGGAGTCTCTGCCACTGTTCCTGAAACACTCCCAAACATCTGACAGCTAAGTTGATGTGAATCAGCTATTGCCTGGTTCACTCTACTTTGTGATTTTAGCAGGCCCTCTCTTCATCAAGGAAAGAAATACCTGTGAAGGACTGAATTTTGTACTGAGTTACAGCACACGCTTGGTTTACTATAAAATCCCTGGTAAGAGAATGTTTAACTAAATAACTGGATACATGCAGAATGGTGAATTTCTTCTAATGCTTGAAAAGATAAAGATACTAAGTAGAACATGCGGCTCTAGGAACCAAACAGCATTCAGCATTATAACATAGTCCCGAGGCACTTACTTTGCTTCATTACTATGCCATGGCAGTGTTCTAATACAATATCTACTGTCTTATGAGCAACACTCACATTCTAGAAAAACTACATCTGGGCTTTAAAAAACAAACACTTAAGGAAATCCTAAAGGTAAGTAATGATAAATTCAGAAATCTTACTGAAGAACAACTATGAAAGGGGTATTAATAGCAATGTTAAAACACGGACTTGAAATCTTTCACAAAATAATTAACTGAATTCTACAAAAGAAAAACAACTGACATCTAGTTCTAACAGAACATCTGTCCACAACAGACACAGCTTAATCTTACTAAGAAACATTCACAGCTTATGTCTTACTAAGGCAATAATCATGGCTGCATTTTCCCTATCTTGCAACATCCTCTTACTGTTAACACCTTCTCCTCTGAGGGAGAAAAAGGAGGAAATAAGACTACTTAGTCATGACAAGCTGTCACAGATTTCAGTTGCCAAATAAGATATATTCTGCTGAGTAAACTTAGAAGCTTGCAGAAGTCAACGATGCATGAAGTTTGCATGGCAGCAAAATGAGATCCACAGTACTCAGCTTTGCTAAAAGCATAACCATTCTTGGAGGAAGGAAAAGCAGGCACGTGGATAAATGATTTCACTGAAGGGAAAAAGTGGTAAAGTAATTCAGAAACCTCAGCTGAAACTGGGAAAATTAACATCTTCAAGTCTATGACTGCTATAAGTTTAACAACAATGCTCCCAAGCAGGGTTTAAACTGAACCCGACGTCTGCACAAGACAGTATCTGTACAAATAACAATCAAAGTAAGAAATAGCTTCTACAGCAAAAGACAAGCAAAGTTGTGTAAGTTCTTATTTTTAACCGCTGATTCACAAGTCCTGAGCCAGGTAAAGTTCATACACACATACACACAAAAGCAGCCCCCCATTTTCTGCACTGGCTCTCTTTTGACTAATCTCTCCCTACCCTATTACTACCACCTGCAATATCTTATACAAAACCTACAAGCTGGACTTTAGAACCAAATACAAACTCTATGCTCTTATAAGGAGTGCCAAGGTAATCATTGGCAAAATGTACACAAACCATACATGGCAGAGCATTAAACCAGAATAGGAGAGGGTCCTACAATCTTAACAGACACCTCTGGATTCTCTGTACCATTATTATTCTCTTGCCATTATTTTCTGGCATCATGTCTACGAACACATAACTTGCAGGTCCATTCAGCTTATTATTCTTCATACAGAAGATGTAGACCAACTGAAGCAAGCCCAGCAAAGATAAGATGCCTGAAGCATCTGACATCAAGAAAGGCTGAAAAAGCTGGGATTGTTTAGCATGGGAATGATAAGGCTCAGTGCAGAGAATCTTATTATAATGTATCAATATTTGATTGAGTAGAGAAAACAGAGCCAGGATCCAAATTTTGACAGTCATCATGGACTGAGAACAGGATGCCAAGAAAAGTTGTGCAGCCTTTTTCCTTGGAAATGTTCAAATCTGAGCGGACAAGTGTCTGTGACCCCACTTTGAACAGGAAGGAAGGTTGGACAGAACAGTCTCCAGAGGTATCTTCCAACTCGAATGATTCCATAATTCCTGGCACAAATAAAACAATGACTAATCTGGTTCTCTAAGGAAAGCAAGAAAAGAATACATAAAGTTAATAATGAATGCTTTTATGTTCTCCTAGGACAAATGCCAAATCTACCACAAAAAATAAAGTTAGAATCCATACCCCAAAACAGCTAATAACCTAAGCAAACTGAAACAGTGATGCCCCAACCATCATTGGATTCTGCTTTTATCACATCATGAAGTTTATTTGAAAAGTGTTGAAGTCTACAGAAAAAAAACCTAACTACATAAGTCAGTTTCAGCTGATATTAGAGAGATAGGATCTCTAGATCCAGTTTATTCAGCTTGAATGACTCATGAGTTTTGCCTTCTGGCTCTCCTGCTCATCCCACCACTGTTACACTCAACGTACAAAGTACTTTGTGCACAAATGTAATTTTGTACATTTAACTCAATCTTTCTAACTCAAATATGCAAACAAGGGATTATGAGAACTAGAATGGAAGGCTGTAAAGCCCCGATTGCTGCAAGTGTTGAACTGATAACACAAAAAGGTATAAAAAAATTACACTCTGAGATGCTAGTTTGATAATTCTGGTTAGACATCCGTGATGTTTTTGCAAATGAATGAACTGAATTAGTTCACACTGATTATCTGAGTACCTCGGCTGTTGCAGATGAGGCAACTTCAGATGGTCACTCTGGTATTCTGGCAGCAATTCCTCAGACTACAAATAACCCATGGCATAATTCCTACCCTACCCAACACAAGGGCTAGAAAATTGCAGTTCATTTTATTGGGCATGGTGTCACACTAGACCAGAAGTAACCACTGTGTATAAGAACAATGAAGTGTCATTCTGAATCAAAAGGTGACCTTTACTCACAGCTGGGCAGCCCATCAACTTCCAATTTGAGCAAAGACAGGCAGTTTAAAAACCTGCAACAATAATTCAGGCATAGGTGCGTGTTCACATATAGACAGTGTGAACACCTCAGTCCTGCCCAGGGACTACTCTAGAAATTGCTATATATTTTTATCTTGAACATACAATGTTCAATAGGCCGTGTTGGAGGTTCCTACTATAAATCACTTCAGAGAAGTTCATTTGAAGCCTGTGTAGGTCTTTAGTTGCTTAATTCAATTCTTGCCTCAGAACAAAAGAGCTGTGAACAAAATTCTCTTGACTTTCTACAAGGAAGAGAGAAAAAGTAAAGAGTCTTTAGCATCCTATTACAAGAACTCAGCAGATCTGATTTAGGACACTCATAACGGCATCACAACCTTTTCTCAAAGGTCAGAAGATGCCTCATATTTAATGACACAGTACTCTTATAATGCTTACATAAGCTACAGGGAAGAAAAAAAAAGAAAATAGTCATAACACCATATGTCACAGTGTTACACATATCAAAAATCTTTTAATGCATCAGTTTCTGCATTTATGTAGAATAAAAAATAAATCATAGTTTTCACAAGAAGAAATCCCTCCATAGAAAGCTACTGTCTACCTGCCCATCAACTGCTGTATTCTGACATTCTCCCACATGAAATGCAGGTAGAGACATTAACAAGTCACTAAACCATTCTGATGAGAAAACTTCCTTAAACTGAGAAGTCAAACAGTATAAAGGTACAATAAGAATGATTAGTTCTGCTTGTTAATAATCCTGTTTTTCCTTATATGTAGTTAGCTCCAAAAATAATGTATCTTATTTCTACAGAAGCTACAACAGAAATAGCACAGTAACTATTTGATAGAGAAACTTCTCAGCTTCTCAGCTATAAAACACTAGTTTTCAATGTAGTCACCACCATCGTTGGGGTACAGATTGGTGCTCGGCTGAACATGAGCCGACAGTGTGCCCAGGTGGCCAAGAAGGCCAACGGCATCCTGGCTTGCATCAAAAACAGTGTTACTAGCAGGAACAGGGAGGTAATTGTCCCCCTGTACTCGGCATTGGTGCAGCCGCACCTCGAGTACTGTGTTCAGTTTTGAGCCCCTCACTGCAAGAAAGACATTGCAGCCCTGGAACGTGTTCAGAGGAGGGCTACAAAGCTGGTGAGGGGTCTGGAGCACAGGCTTTACGAGGAGCGGCTGAGGGAGCTGGGATTGTTCAGCCTGGAGAAGAGGAGGCTCAGGGGAGACCTTATTGCTCTCTATAACTTCCTGAAGGGAGGCTGTAGTGAGCTGGGTGTTGGCCTCTTCTCTCGTGTAATTGGTGATAGAACTAGAGGGAATGGTTTTAAGCTGCGCCAGGGCAGATTCAGGCTGGACATTAAGAAGTATTACTTTTTGGAAAGAGTAGTCGGGCATTGGAATGCACTGCCCAGGGAGGTGGTGGAGTCACCGACCATGGGAGTGTTCAAGAAACGCTTGGATGTGGTGCTGAGGAATATGATTTAGCCAGGAAGTATTGGTAATGGTTGGACTAGATGATCTAGGTCTTTTCCAACCTTGATAATTCTGTGATTAATTACACACTTTCACCAGCAATGAAAAAGAGCCTGCATGCTGTGCTGGTAAAAATCTGTACCAGCAAAGGTGGCCCAGAGTCTCTACTGTTGAAATCACCATCTACCACCACAGCATGCTCACACACTCTTTAGTTTCCATCAGTGTACAGCAAGCATCAATTAATGTTAATGTGTGCCATTTCTTCCACATGGAGGGATTCAATGACACACCCTTGTTTCATATCTGATACTATTTTGTCACACTGCCCCTCTGCTGCCATCTGTCACACAGCAACAACATGTACCCGTGAGAAGGTTCAACCTCTACCACCATACCACCAACAGCCACCTTTTGAAACAGCTCCTGTGCCTTCTTTAAATCAATAGCAAGAGCGAGCAAAGATGCTTCCTAACTGATCTAGAAGCATCTACTCAGGAAATGCAAGTGACCAGAGAGAAGAGGGCAGTCAGGAATGGAAAGCTAGCAGAAGTCTATGCTATCACTTTCCTCTTTGCAGCAGCAAGCTACATAGACAGATTTTGAGGAACAAAGCAGAAGGATCAGACTTGCACACAAAAGCCTGCAATTGCATTTAGAAAAATCATATTAAATCAACAAAGCATACAACTGATTCAAACAAGTAACTACGACCCAAACAGTAGATCAAACTAGAGAACCAAATATAGAACACATGCCCTCTTGCTTGAAAAGCACTCAGTTGCTGAGAAACCTCTTAGAGAACATTTTAGCCTTTTGCAGAATTGCCAATCCTTCAGGGTATCAGCATCAAAAAGAACTTTGTCATGTGAACAATTGCTTACTCTTGAGAAGGAAGTGTAGCCTATAGCAGTGCTTTCCAAGCAAGGAGACAGAGGTCAGTAAATTGCAAGGAGAACATGCCTCAAAAGATAGCAAGCCAACTTCCTTTCTTCTACTAAGGCTAAAGGAACAACTGTTTCCAGAACAGAAGGCTGGAAGTATTGGACTAGAGCACATTTATCTTCACTTTATGTTGCAAGAGAAGAATCTTAATTGTCATCTTGTTGATGCAAGGCCTACTTTAGATTATCTCATTTGCAGCAATATTATGTTGCCTATTTCGTAGCAAAATAATTCAGTCTGGCTGCTACACTTTCAGTCCTAAAAGTGATCACCTTCAGGTAAAGCAACAAGCTGCTTTTCATTCATGAGCAGTGTAGCATTTTAAAATCCCACCTGTGGATCATGTAACATATTACAGCTCACAGCAGTGGCATAAAAGTTACACAACTTTGAATTGTAAAACCATAACTCAACTCATTACAAGTGTTTCCTCTAGCTACAATCAGAAGAGAAAAAGTTGTCTTGAGTCCCAGTTGCTTTGGACTTTGCAAACAACAATAACGTTTACTTCAGAGTTAACACAAGGGATGACAAAAAAATCAACAGAAAGACTAGAGAACAAAGGAAAACACAGTGGGAAGAAGAGGGTTATGAAAGGCCTGGAGCTGAAAAGATGAAGGGGAGAGAAAATACAGAGCATCACACCTTTGGAGGATAAACTGAAATGAAAGGGCAGGAAAAGAATTTCAACTCAAAACAACACACCTAACTGCTGCAAATGAAAGGCCAGCTTTAGTTACTTAAAGACCACCTACATAACCTCCATAATACACTGCAGATATTCAGCCTTCTGATTTTAAGGCCTTAATTCTTATTTTCAAGGACACCCGATAGCAAGACCACAGTACTTGAACTATCCGTGGACACTCATATCACTACTTGGAAGCTAAAATTCTGTATTGATATAAAAATTACAATTTAGTTAGCAGGCAAATTTGCTATTTCAGTGTTTTCAAATGCAAGGCAGATAATGATTAAAACTACAGAAGAGACAACTATACATTAAGCTCATCACATCAGACTTAACTAGCCAGAAGAATGAGGCTGGTCTCTTCTCAGTAGTGTGTGGGGACAGGACTAGGGGTAATGGGCTGAAAGTACAGCATAGGAAGTTCCACATGAATGTGCGGAAGAACTTCTTTACAGTGAGGGTGACGGAGCACTGGAACAGGCTGCCCAGGGAGGTGGTGGAGTCTCCTTCTCTGGAGATATTCAAGACCCGCCTGGATGCCTACCTGTGTGACGTGGTGTAGGGAGCCTGCTTTGGCAGGGGGGTTGGACTCGATGATCTCTAGAGGTCCCTTCCAACCCCTACAATTCTGTGATTCTGTGAATTTCAAGCAACTCCAGGTCCAACTCATTTCTACAGGACGCTACTTCCCTCTGTGCCAACATCATTCATTTATCATGTCAGACCAATTGCACGCAGCAAAAATATGCTTAAATGTCTGCAATTTTATTTTATGCTACTGAGAAGTAGAAATAATTACAGCTTTATGCCTTAAAAAAAAATGGCAAAACGAGGTTGGTGGCCATACACAAAATAGACGACTTACTACTCAAACAACAGCAAACAAACAACTAGAAAAATGACACACATAGAATTTCCATTACAGCAGCATCTTGCTGTTTTAATAAGAATATGAACTACTCATGAAGCTTTGTTTGGACAGGCAAAGTTATTTCATGGTTCTGTTTCTCCTATGTTTTTAAAAAAAAAAACAAACAGCAAAACACATAGAGCAAAAGCAGCTTCCAGTTTTGTAGAATAATCAAGTAAACATTGTTCTGCTGTGCAGCAAACTTCAAAACACCATGACACTGAGAAACCTCAATAAGAGAATTTCCACGCAATTCTTCAAGTACTAGTTATGATGTTCTACTATCAGAGAACTCAACTTTTAACTGAGCACACAGTGTTCACCACTCAGTGCTGTCCCACTCTCTAGCACCAGTTTCTGAATCCTAACACTCAGGCAACTTGAGCCCAGCTCTAACTTCTATCAGCTATCAAAATATTGTTCCTACAACCCCAAAGCTACTGCTACAAAAGCAAAGTCCAATATTGAAAGAATGTGGTCAGAACAGGGAACTGACCTCCAATATGAATATGCAAAGTGTTAAAAAAATAAATAAAAAATAAATACACATGCAGCTTCCTATGTCTTCTAAAATAAGTTTTTAAATCAACACCAGCTTCACATTAAACAAGATACCTCTAAATTCTTAAATATATACATTGCCATCTCTTCCAATGGTGACCCATGAAACACGCAGAAAACTTTACAATACCTCAGTCAGATAATTTTACTTAAGTTCCTGTTCACTCCAAACTCCAGGTCTTGATGACATTTACATTCCACTACAGTTGTTCCCAAATCACCAACTTCTCAAAACCCCAAACCCAGATATTTCCCTCCAACTTTCAAAAAGCAAATTAAGAACAGCACCTGACAGAAACCAGCAGCCAGGAACAGCTCGTCCTCACTACACTGTAGCTCTAAATGAAACTAAGTGGTTTGTGTTTGTTTTGTTTTAAGCAAAGAAGAAGGTTGTACTAGAAGAGAACTCAGAATGCAAACATTAAGTTTCTTAAATGAGTTGCAATCAGAATTACAGAGCCCTTTTTACCAAGACGCATCTACAGACACACTGACAGAGGCATCTGAAACAAAGCTTCAATCAAGAAAAAAAGTCAAAATCAGCCAGAGGAAAGAAGCACTCTTCCAGAAACGCCCATGCTTTTACCTTCTTGACATAACCAAAGGTCACAATATACCCATTTTTAGTGTCTAGCACAGAAAAATTAACTGCTTATATACAATGATCCTTCTGGCCAGCATCCTCTACCGCTGTTAACATTGGGAGCTGTACAAATAAAATCCCACTTAGAATTTGAAAACTAACACTTACAGGAAAGTCTCTTTAAGATAACTACATAAATGGAGTCACCAAATACTTAACAGGAAAGTCAAAAACCTGGCTCCTCTTTAAAAGCAGCCAAGCAAGAACATCCTTGTGAGCTTCTCAACAGAAAGGATCCATGCATCTTCCTTTGCAAGCAAAGTTCATTCAGAAGTAAAAGAAAGCAGATTGATTTCAATGTCAGTAACATAGTATCATAGCATATTAGTTTTCATTTAAAAATACACCTTTGCTAGGCAAATTAATCTTCTCACTCCTTCAACAATTTATATAGACACTGGTATTTCAAGTGAGATAATTAGGGCTCAGTGACTAAGTACTTCACCAAACATCACCTACTTCCACCTGGTCCCATTCCTAATTTTTGACACCCCACAAGGTAGGTCCTGCCATTTAGTTAAGATATGCTGTAAACAGCACCAACAGACAGTGAATTCTACAGTAAACCAGCTATCTTCATAGCAGGCATTGCTCGATAATGGAAAGAAACCCTAAAAACTAGAGAAAACTGAACAAAAGGTATGAAAGATGCAAAGAAGCCAACTTAAAAGTAACAAAAAGCAGCTCTGCTGCAACACATCAGGCACGTTTTGTTTTTCACATAGCCTTTAAAAAAAGATATTCCATTCACTAGCAATAAGTGAAAACATTTTTCATTCTTAACACAATATTCAAAGTTCCACAATGCCTCAAGAGCCAAATCATTCAAGACTTCCACAAGTCAGCGCCACAAGATATACTTCAGGTAATATATGATTATTTTCCACAAGAGCTTCATTAGGCATTCTACAATACAAGCAGCAGAAAGTCATGATACATACAGAGACCATAACTAAAGCAGCCTCTGGCATCACCCTTTGTATATAAGCTCTTCCTTTAAAAAGACTTGTCTGATTTTAACACTTGGCCTCTAGCTGAGACTGAACGTTTCTCTCAGAATTACTGAGCTTCCAGTGGTCAAAGTATGAAAGTAAGATGTGCAGTTACACATCTCTTAGTTAATTTGCTAAAACAAGCACAGATGTGTGGTGCTAAACAAGTTTCTGGCCTTAGCCCAGTCAGGTCTTACCATTCAAGAAGATGCAGTCTCAAGTTACCTGTTACATGTCATTTCTTAAAACTTGGTATTCAGTCCATCACATTGATGCTCTCTCCAATAGAAAACATTGTAGTCTACTACACTATTTCTTAGTTAGATTTCATTTTCTATTCATATTACAATTTCAAGAATAAATTCCTCTGGTACTATATAAGCCCTTCTATAGAGCTACAGGGAATGCACCTTTTTTCCTCAAGCGTGCTCGCATATTCAACACAACAATGAAGTACTTCCAAATTCGCATCTGTAGTGTCATTTCTGCCACAGTACAAGCACAAAATGCTGGTAATAATGTAATTCCTTCCCCTTCCCCCCCCCACCCCCCAGACTTTCTCTGGAATATTCAGTCTACATTGCAGCTCATTATTCTGCAGTTATTCCACGAAACTTAACATCTTTCTTTCTGGAATGACACTACACTAAACTCAACCGTGACCAAAAAAAAGGCCTATTTTAGCACGGCTAAGTGTTTCACCTTTTCTACAGACTGGAATCATGAAACAAAGACTGAGTATGAATCTCAAATGTGTGTTTTTCTTCACATTGAAAACATGTCAATGCTTGGCAACATTTGGAAAAGAGTTACAATCTTGTAGTATACTGTGCAAACAGCACACTTGGGTGCAGAAGAGAGGTTGTGGGAAGGACAGGAGAAAAAGAAAGATCTGTCAGTGCACAGCACTTAACGACCTCCACAAATGATAACTGCGTTCTATAAAACACATCCTCCAACACACATAAGAAAGTACTCTCTGAAAGCAAGTCTTAAACATCCAACAGCTTAACCATTAATTCTACCATGAGAGAATTAGATGTCCACAAAGGGTTTAATATTAAAATCACTTGCAACATGTCTTTTTTTTTTTTTTTCTCCTTTAGAAAAGGAGTTGATGAAATAGTATTGATTTGTAGGAGCCTCAGGCTTGACCCAAGCAGCTGCCTTGGATCATTATGTAGCTAACCTCTTGTCAAAGACTGCTGCAATAAAGTAGCACTGACTATAAAGGGGACAAAGCAGCCTTAAGACCAAACAATAACTTAGCCATAAAGTTTGTGTTAAAACATTCTTTGTGGCTCCAGCCCTGCTGCCCCTCCAGACATGGGATTTGCTTCAGATTCATGGTCCAATAATGCAACATCCTACCAGGAAAAGGACCCAAAACATCATACAGATGAAGCACCCAATCCTCTAAGAGAGGATCAATGATACACAGTCTTAACATCTTGCTATTTTAAACTGAAAGACAACGGAACAGCAGCACTTAATATCATAAGTAAAGCTGCAAAAAAAGTAAAGCAGAGGATAGAAGGGAAAAAATAAAATTTTTCAAAGGAAACAAATCACAGAATCACAGAATGACCCGGGTTGGAAGGGACCTCAAGGATCATGTAGTTCCAACCCCCCTGCCTGGCAGGGCCACCAAACATACACCTTTACTAGATCAGGTTGCCCAGGGCCCTGTCCAACCTGGTCTTTAACACCTCCAAGGACGGGGCATCCACAACCTCCCTGGGCAGCCTGTTCCAGGGCCTAACCACTCTCCTAGTGAAGAACTTCCCCCTAACATCCAACCTAAATCTTCCCTCTTTCAACTTAAAACCATTTCCCCTTGTCCTGCTATTGTCAGCCCTTTCGAAGAGTTTACTACCCTCCTGGGTAAATGGCTAATTTCCAAGTAGTGTTGAAAAAGTAGAAAACACTGTACTTGAAAATAGAACACAAAATTTCAGAGCCTAAAACTGAAATTTAATTCTGAAACGAGTTTGCTGTGGTTTTTCTTTTCGTATTTGCAAGATAAACTCCAGATAGTCTAAAACATTTTAATAGTGAATGCTTGCACTTGTGAATACCTGAAAGCAGAAAGCTTTTGAATAAGTGTAAAACAAGTGCTTATTTTTATCATCAGATTTCAATGTTTTTTTAGTTTTCAGAAGTGGGATATATACTGAGTCAAGAATCAGCGTAAAGGTTGCAGAAGCTTGCAAGAATATCTATTTTAAGTCCCATATAAAGGATAACAGAGCGTTTCAAATTGGAAAGAGCTGTTGTAGCTTTCCATTGCGGTAAGAGATCACATCATACATTTTAAATATGCACTGAGGAATGTTATTAAGAATACAAAAACTATGTTTTTAAAATGTTGTAGTCAAATTCTTATCCAGCCCACTAAAAAGAACACCACACTTATGCTCTGTACTTCTCAAGCCACAGCAATGGCATGCTATAATTTCCAGTAAAGTCTGGTGATACATTTAGCTGTACAACACTACTAATTACAGGGTAACTGCAACAATAAATATTTGGTTACACTCTGCTTTGTCATCAGCGCAAGCAATTTAGCTGAAATTGATCACTCAGAATCCAAACTTCTCTTTTAAAGTCTATTTTTATTTTCTGGTCACTAAAAAGCTTTTCCTATAGAACATTTCTCTCGAAATAGTGCTTTGCAAACAGAAAACCACACAGACAATGTCAGAAGCAAAAGGGAAGATTCAGATCTAGAGCAGCAAGGCAATTCATAGCCCCTTTTCAACTGTCCTCAGTTAACCCTATTTTACTACTCAACGCCAAAGTCTAACAATGACCTTACAGAGCACACAGGCTGTGCCACTCAATAACAATTAGGTAAATTAAAGTCAAGATATATCACACCATTCTTCAGAAAAAAAATAATCCTAGAAAGAAACAAAACATAGAAGAATGGGCACCACTGTAGCTATTATAGCAAGTAAAAAACAGCCCCACAGACACTGACAAAAGTCTCCAGTTTTACTAAAATCCTCCTGCAATGCTCCTTCACAAGGCCTGAAGAGCCAAGCTACTGTTAATGACCAGCAGTATCTTATCTCCGTTAAAAAGAAAACTAACACATCAAATAATAAATAAATAAATCTACCTGTTTCTGAGAATATTCAGAGACAGCCAGTCACTATTTATACCAGAGGCCAACTTAATCAGTCAGGTCTTCATAGCATCTCATATACTTGAGTCCAGCCACCATCTGTTATGCCTCCCCCAAAGAAAGCTGTGATGTGCACACCTCAGCTTCTTGGACAACCTCAGAGCTCCCCTACAATCAAGTGATCTACTCTGATAAGAGAAAGATCCAGAACCAGCATTGCTCCAAAACTAGGAAAAATCTACATATTATGTTCTATTGATACCACTTTATCCTTTATTTATCCTATAAATCTTTACAACATACTCAAACACATGGAAAACATTAATATGGAAATCAGTCATTAGTAAAATTACTTTCACACAGCAGTTCATACCATAAACACTCTAATTAAGAAATCAATATTTGCTAGAAGAAAAAAATACTCATTGTATCATTCATATGCCGCTTCTTGTGAAATATTACAGAATTGCCACATTCAACAGTTTAAGTTTTTACGCGTTAAAAGCAAACATGTTTATTAGAAGTTCAAACAGCCCACAGATATGCTTCAATATGTTTCAGCTGGATAATTTTCTGGCAATAAAAACAACAACAACAAAAGCCACAAGTTACCTTTAACGCCACTGAAAGCCTTGAAGACTTGCAGAACGCAATCCAACCACAACAACTGGATAACAGCCCGATGTCTTCTTGATCTGTAACAAAACATGGAATTAGATTTCTAGTCAGAGTACACCAATCGTCTCCCCACCAACCAACAGATTTGGAAAACCAGGAGTGTGAACTTATTTTATAAAACACATTCCTCATTTAAGCACTTCAGCACCCTGCAAATACTGAGGAGGTGACAGCCACAAATTAACTTGCAGTTTCATTTTTAAAATCTCTTGGGGAGAAAATAAGGAGTTAAACTGCCATGCATCAATAGTTATTAAGTCAGAAAGAGAGTTCTTCTCCAAAGAGAGAAATAACCTCTCACAATGCAAAGAATCACAGAATGACACAGTTTGGAAGGGACCTCAAGGATCATGTAGTTCCAACCCCCCTGCCTGGCAGGGCCACCAAACATACACATTTACTAGATCAGGTTGCCCAGGGCCCCGTCCAACCTGGTCTTGAACACCTCCAAGGACGGGGCATCCACAACCTCCCTGGGCAGCCTGTTCCAGGGCCTAACCACTCTCCTAGTGAAGAACCTCCCCCTAACATCCAACCTAAATCTTCCCTCTTTTAACTTAAAACCATTTCCCCATGTCCTGCTATTGTCAGCCCTTTCGAAGAGTTTACTCCCCTCCTGGGAGTAAGTTCCCTTCAGGTATTGAAAGGCTGCAGTGAGGTCACCCCGCAACCTTCTCTTCTCCAGGCTGAACAAACCCAACTCCCTCAGCCTGTCCTCATAGGGGAGGTGCTCCAGCCCCCTGATCATCTTTGTGGCCCTCCTCCGGACCCTTAACAAAATCTCCATGTCTTTTTTGTACTGAGGGCTCCACACCTGGACACAGTACTCCAGATGGGGCCTCACATGAGCAGAGTAGAGACGGACAACCACCTCCCTATAAATGCAGCTGGGTTACTTGTACAATCCAGGCCATAACACTCTCACACACTCCCACAGGCCCCTTTCCTGCTTCCATGCCTTTCCTTACATCTAGCACACAAAGAGTGACTTTCCAGCATTGCTTTTCCTGGGTTTATTCTGCCTCTTATAAGGAAGAAAACCCACCTTTCCCTCTTCATCTCCTGCCAAAAATGTAAGATCAGCTCCAGAATGAAATAACCGTTTTAATTAGCACATCTTCTTCTAGAAAGCACTTAATTTCACTTTAAAAATATCTAAAAACAGCACAAATACTATCTAATACAATCTCTGATAACATCATTTTTATCCTACTGAAATCTACAAGTGATAAACTAAGATAAACCAAACTAAGTGATAATCCTGCCTTCTTTCAATCATTAGGGTAATACTTCGTACTACAGCTGCAAAGTAGAAGCTGTTTAGATTTTCTTTTTAGCCAGTGAACCCTTTCACTGCCACACTACCCAAGCTCATCCATGTTACAGGTGTATCACCTATCGCTGGTGACAGTGACGGGGCCCAAAGGAATGGTGTGCAGTTGTGCTGGGTGTTACAGGCTGGGTGTCAGGAAATGGCCCTTCACCAGAGAGCAGCAGGCATGGAACAGGCTTCCCATGGCAGTGGGCATGGCTCCAGGTGCCATATTTAATGGAGTATTTGGGCATGACTCTCAGATACACTATTTGATTATTGGGTGATACCATGTGCAGCTCAGAGTTAGACTCCATGATCCCCGTGAGTCTCTTCCTGCTTGGGATAGTCTGCGTTTCTATGACCTATCATCCTTTTATTTTGCTTCTTCCCCTTTTTATAGGGGAATGGATTGACACATTTCCTAGTTCTTCACATTATTTCCAGTTACATGCAAAAATGATATTCAAAGAGTAATATCTCACTGACAAAAGTAGAATTAAAAAAAATGGAACCCTATAAGAACCAAATACAGAATAGAAAGATATGATCTTGTTACTTTTTATATGCAGCTTATAAATCTAGTTTGATATTTTTTGAATAGGAACTTACAGATAACTTATGGCTAAGTGGTTGTTAATTACAACCCTCAATACCTCCCTTAAGTGTCTTAAAACATGCCCAGAACACTTTCCTATGATCCATGGTCCTCATTCCTTAAATATATGACTGAGGAAAGGGCCACATGAAAAATGTACATTTTTGTCTATATCCACACCCATTAAACAGGTCAGACCATATTGAATTTAGTAATTAATACAGTTATTCTTTGGTTTACACCACCAAATAAGAGTGGTTTAAGCCTGAAGTATTGCCACTGAGATCCCAGAAAGACACCAACGGGTCACATTGGTTTCAGACAGCGACCATTATTTGCTCCCACCATTAAAGCCATAAAAAGAAGTGATAATAAGAACGCTATTTCTTATGGATTAATTGCAATTACCGAGGTGGAACAAGAAGTGTATTTCTGCAATTCCACATAGGTGGAACAAGAAGTGTATTTCTGAACAAATGGAACTTAAGTCTACTCCATGCAGCCCTAGCTGTTATGTTTTGTGATTTCAAAGTATACACATGGGATATGTGCTTCTGCAAGTCCCATCTAGACCATTATAAATTGCATTATTACAGTGCAAAATCCTCCGCCATGGGTACAAGCTGGCAGTACAATCTCTGAGATCCACAGCCTCTGAAAACCAGGAAGGAAAGGCCTATTCTAAGCTCAAAGGGAACTCAACTCAGCAGAAAGCTGTAATTCATGCAAGAGAGCAGCTCAGCTTCTCACCATAGAGAAAACAGCACAGTAAGCAGAACTAGAAATGTTGGAAGGAGGAGAGCAGCAGCTGAAGCAGAACACTTCAGCTGAATAGCCTTTCATCAGGGTCATTCCCATGTAACATGGGATGGCACAAAGCAGGGTCTACCCAGCAACAGGTTGGCTCTGGAGTTTAAGGACAGAGTTCATTCCCTGCACGAAACTTTAAAACTTCATGCTGAAGGATGCAGCTGTACTGTTTGAATATTCCCTGTTACAGCAATACTTCATTTCAAAGTCTCCAGGTCTGGGAATATACAAGCCTATGAGAATTTCCTGAAGGTTGCTGTGTATCGCTAAGGGCATATAGCATTACTATAGCTGGTAGCACACATACTAGCAGACAAGAAAATGAGGCAGTAAAGCTAAGCAAAGCACTACATGTCATTGAAGGAGCTACAAACTATATGTTTTTAATTAACAACAGGTATTGGGCAGCTTTACAAGAAGCAAAGCCATCTTAAGAGATCTGTTTACTAGCCTTTCCCATTACCAAAGCCCTTCAACATTGGTTTGCCCACTGGCTGGCTATTGCTTCTTCCCAACCAGCAGCTTTATTTCAGAAGCTGTTTCTGGAAATCATAATCATTAAGATGGCAAAATCTCAAACCACCTCCTTTTTCAGACCTCCTGTACGCCTCAGCAGTCACTGACAGAATAGCCGCTCCTAAGCCCGTTCTAGCCACACACACTGACCCCTTCATTTCCACACCTGATGTGCACACAACGTGCAGATCTCACTGCATGGAAGCGCAGCTAATGGAGACGAGGACACATCTGAGGATGACACTAGATCCCGTTCCCCGCCTCGCAGCCAGCCCCAGCCTCAATCCAATCCCACCGACAGCGGTGGGACGGGCTCCCAGGACGCCAGGCTCAGCCAGGGCCCGGCAGCGCGGCCGGAGACAGCGGCGGCGCCGCGAGGGAGATTCGAAACGGAGCGCCGAGCGGCTGCCGCGCGCGGCTCAACCTCCGTACGAGCGTTAACAGACTCCGAGCGGCCGCCAGAGGGACCGGGGGGGCTCGGGGAGCCCCGGGCCGCAGCCGCCGCGCCGGACACGCTTCCTCGGAGCCGCTGCCGCCCCCTGCCGTCCCCACTCCGCCCCTGGCGGGCCCCGCTCTGACAGCCCCCGACCTCCCGCCTCCCAGCCGCCGCCCGGGGCCAGGAGAGAAGCGAGAGGAAGCGAGGCAGCGCTGCTCTCAAGGCGAGCGGCCGGCCCGGCTCGGCCCCACCCGCGGCCTCCGCGTCCCGCGGCGGGAGAAGCGGGAGAGAACGCCGGTGGCTCCGGGGCTCAGCGGCCCCCGGCCGCCTCCGCAGCCCGCACACGGCGCCACGACCGCTCCGTGCCCCCCGACCCCTTCCACTCCCCCCGGTTCCGCCGCTCAGCGCCGGCCGAAGCCGCGGACCCAGCGCAGCCCCCGCCGGTACCTGCCGGCCAAACGGCCGCCGCTCACCCGCCGCTCACGTACCGAATCCAAGTTCCCAACCGCAGCCGTCAGCGCAGCCCGGGAGAAACCCCCGCCGGCCCCGCCCCGCGGCCAATCCGCGCCACGCCCGGCCCCGCGCCACGCCTGCTGCCAGCGCTCCGCCTCGCCCCCACGATGAGCCCTGCCCCTCTCCCCTTATCTCTCCACCATTGGCTGAGCCGCCCGTCAATCCTTAGAACGGCTCCGCTACAGCCTCTCCTCAGAGCTGGGTGCTCGGTGTTCCTTACCCGGCTTGGTCCGATCAGTAGTTGCTTCATTACCTGTATCAAACTCTTCGATCCAGCTTTCTCCCAGCGTAGGAAAGATGAGTTAAGCTTTGGGCAGAGAGGTAATGCTCTGGCCTTCACTTGATGCGTGTGTGTACAAGAAAGAAGGACAAAGCTGGGAGAAACATTGCTGTAACAGGTGTCTAAGATCTGTCTCATTAAATAGACAAGACCTTTCCTAAATTTGATCTTTTTCATTTTGCTTCTTAAGAAAATTATTTACAGCGCACAGTCAGACTGAATTTGCAAAGCCCAGAACACAGTAACTGTTGCCTGTACTACTTCATCATCTTTAAGCATTATCACAAAATCATTTCGGTTGGAAAAGACCTCTAAGGCCTTCTAGTCCAACCATCTGCCCATCACCACCATGCCCAGTAACTCACATCACATCCACACGTATCTTAAATGTTCCACCGCCTCCCTGTGCAGCTGGTTCCAATGCCACGCTTTACTTCAGAGATGAAATTGTTCTAATACCCGACCCAAACTTCCCCTGGTGCAATTTAAGGCCATTGCCACACATCCTATTATAACCTAAAGTTAATCAAAGACTTCCCACCTCACCTCCATAAGTGCACAGAATAGATTTGCTGGCTTGCGGCAGAACCGTGTGGTAAAGTAAGCAATTTTCTAGGTAACCTCTGTGTAATGATAGAGAAAACTGGAATGTGATGAAAAGAAGGGAAAGAGAAGTATTATGACTAAGATTCCGAGTGTTCTTTAGAGAATTCTAGAATAAATTCCTTAGATCTCTATAGCTTCTTTATCAAAAGTTTCTGTGTAGTGCTATGTGCCACACATCACTTGAGTCACATTTTATGAGGAGGTGGATGGATATGTCTTCACAATGACAGTTTTAGCATGCCAGGTTCTCATTTAGAACAGCTTACTACTGGAAATGAAGTCAACATGCGATGTACCATAAATATTTCCATATTCATACTCTAAGTATTTCATAATATTTAAGGTGGAGGAATCAAGGCCCGCTTGATGCTTCAGAAATAAAAGCTACCTTACAGTGCACGGGAGTGCTATTAAGGGAAATTAATGTAAACACTGAAGAGCAACAGGCAACTTGCAGTGACCAGAGAGCAAGTAGAATTTGATATCTGTGCTTAATTCAGCATTTTTCATTCCGCACACAGTGAAGAAGGTTAGGGACCAATAATTAAGGAGTGAGTTATAATGCATGTGCACAAGCAGTTTTAATTCTGGCATTTACTGGGGATATTACTTGATGTTGTAATTTTCGTGTTTCATTATAGCATAGAATTTAAATAAATCTAATTAAAGATTTTTCGGTATCATTCCATATTCAAAAATAGAATTTAAGAAGAAAAAAGCCTGTGACTCTTAAAGAAGGGATAGATTACCGCTTTTCTTATTCAAGAGCATCAGTCACTGTGTTTTTTTCTGTGATATAGCAGTTGTTACAGTTATCACAGCAAAACCTGGGTTAGGATTGTACTTCTAGACAGATTTATATGCAAAACAATCTCCAAAGCTGTATTTCTAATCTTCTTTGACTTATTCTTCAGGAGCTTCAACATCTCTGAGCATGAAGGAAAGACAGCCAAATATTCTCTAGTTCCACAAGAAAATAATACAGCAGCTTCAGATGCCTTCAAACAAACAAACAAATAAACAAACAGAACCAACCAGGAACAACTGTCCCTAACGGCTCATCTTCTAGACACAATGGGAGACACTTGGTCTGTTCAGCTTGTAATGCTACCTGAGTTACCACTCTCCCATTTGCTGTTTATTACTGCTAGCAAAGATCTGGCTGCCAGTATGTAATGCCATTGGCCTGAGCAAGTTTCATTGGCACAACACAAAAAACAGCTGTGCCTCTAACAACCTTATCTTCAGTAAGGTTCCCAGTGTTGCTAAACCCAATGGAAATACCTGTAGTGAAGTTTCCATAGATTAGAATATTCAGGAAAATTGTAACACTGGCTTAAACTGCGATGTTGCTTTTCTTTAAAACACATAGAAAAAAACAGAAATTATTTGATGTTGAAAGAAAGAAAGGCACAAAGATAAATATATTACCTTTGTTGTATGGAAGGATTTCTCCATCTTAAAAGTTTTGAAGAAGAAACAAATGGAAATTATTCCAAGGAATGGATGAAGAAAGTGAACACAATAGCAGTAAAACCTCATAATTTGTTCCTAGTTCAATAATGTAAATCCTGTTAATTTGTAGTTGCTTTAACCTTAATTATTAAGCACCATCATTGTGGATTTTATTGAGTAAAATCCTGAGTGCTTTAATAAAACTGGTCCTGAAACAGCATCTCTCTCCTTCTTCCACAAAGCATTCTCATAGGTGGGAATCTTAGGAGGGAATTAGCATTTGCTCTCTGGTAAGGAAAATGTATCTCTCCTTTTTTGTTCACAGACATGCCAGAGTCTGCTGGCGCATCCACTTTCATGTTTGCTGGTGTTCAGCAGGGCTTCAAGGAAAAGTGGATGAGAACATCTTCCATAATTATTAGAGGATATGCTACCGTATAGAAAAAGCACTCCAGGAAAGGAGGCTCATTGTACTTGAAACCTTTCTGTGATAAACCTTTGTTACCCACCCTCTCCATGGGTTTATACTAAATGATTTCCAGAGGTACCTTCCAACCCCTCAGATTCAATGACTCTGTGATTCTGTAAAAGTCTTTTCTATCTATTGGCATGAGTTTTCATATGCACAGCAGCATAACTTGCAGTCAGTGTCTCAGGTTTACACAATCTACACACATACTCAAAGTGATGGGAAAGGTACCTGAGCATCACAGGAAAGGATGTTGCTATTGATTGCTGATGACTAAATGTCATTTCCAAATGTGTGATTCTGCTTTGCCTTTCTGGCAGTAGAACAGCGCCAGATTCCTTCCTGCCTTGCATTTTGACACATCAGATACAGCCCCAAACAAGAGACAGATTGTATTGCTGTGGTTTGAAGGCGTGACTTTTCGTATTGCCCAGCTGTGGTGCTGACAGGAGGGACAAATGCAACAATCCCACTCTGACAGTTATTACAAGATGATTATAAGCTGATAAAATTAATTGTGGGGTTGTTAAATTATTAAGATTCCAATCTTACAGACTCTACTACTGTCCTCTTTACTGTGAGTGCAACTTTTGAATTGCTAAGATTCTTTTGGGTTACCGCTACCCTCCCTTGAGGATGGACCTCAAGTTAGTACAAGTCACCTCTGTCAAAGGAGATGTTGACTGGCAGATAAAACCATTAAAGAAAAGAAGCTTGCTTTTATCTCTGGACCAAAAGACACACCTTAATGGCATCTGTGTTTCTTACAGCAACAGAAGTTGTGGAGCTATGAGGGTTACATGCAAAAAAGAAAACAAACCAAACCCAAAATAACAGAAAAATTCAGAAGATGAGCACTATGCATTGTAGGGCAAACATAATTCAATTAATTCCTTTACTCAGCTGTTGTTCATGGTCAAAATCAGCTCCACTACATGAATTCCACTGATCACAAAAAGCGAGTAGTACAAAGTGACTGCTGATGTGAAAAGCCTGTGTTCTCTTGATGTTGCTGCTTGGCATTGCTACAGACAGGGCAGTGAAGCGGATAACACATATTGACATGGGTAAGTGGCAAGTGTTGCCGAAGACCTAGATTTTGTTTGTAGAGCAAACATCCACAACACACACAAAGACCCAACCTGGCAGACCAACCAGGCCTCAAAGCCAGTTATGAAAAATGAAATGTAGTTGGAACATTGCTATGTGGTAATGAAGGACAGGATGGAAGCCATTAATAAAGAAAATAATTTACTTATTTTACAGCTCAACGTTCACTGGAGACTCCAGAAAAGAAATATATTGAGAAAGCAAGGGATGTGTCTGTTCTAACTCAGTAACAGCATCATTGTTGCACATCTGGTGTTTCTAAAGCTGATAATTCTGAATTCAAATACAATCTCTGCTGACTCTCTTCTTTTTCTGATTGTTCCTAATTTAATTAAGTACTTACAAAAACTTCTGGACTCTGGTTAGACAGAGCTTCTCCTCAGCACATCAAAAATGGTGATAGATACGTTTGGCACATACACACTAGCTGCAACTTTTAGGCGTAAAGCCATAAGGTGAAAGACATTTGGCATTAAAGAAAGACCACCTTAGAAGGAAGGCAGAACAACTGGCTCAGTCCTAGACTGGAAAAAAGAGTACTGGAGGAGAATGCTGTCTGCTTGCAACATCCATGTCAGATTAGATGAAATGGATGCATATTCATCAATAATAACAACTTGCAGAGGCACATCCTACAGCTATCTTATTAAGATAATAGAAGGAATTAGCCTCTCTTTGTGTAGAAATTTGCATAGTTGCTATTGTCTCATCAGGAGATCTCTGTGTGCCTGTTCAGACTCTGATCTCCACTCCTGCTTTAAGAGTAGCTACTATAAAAAGCCAGCAGAGCACACTGATATCTGCTCCTCCTGAGGGTAAAGATTTTCTTGTTTTGACTTCTACCTTGCAATTTCAGAGCGAGCAGACGGGGTTGTGTGAAACAGCTTCCACATGGCTGACAAAGCTACGGATAATTTTCACAACTGTAAGAAAATTTTGTGCAGCTGATAAACAGAACCCTGGAAAAATTGTACTCTGGAAGGGATGTTTTTTATTTATATTGGAGCCCCATGAGAGCTATGCCATATAGTTCAGTTCCCACTCCAATGGTAAAATGGATATTTATCTTACCAGCTCTGTCATACCTATTTCTAGAATCACCCAGCTAAACCATGAAGCAACCAATCTTAACTTTCAACTAGGTTGGAAGAAACGGAGCCTGGCTATTACTCATACAAATCATCTAACAACTCACAGGAACTGTTCCCCCAAGAGTCTTTAAGGACAATCTTGAGCTCAGTACCTTATATTAGGAAGGCAAATCACCATGAAAGCATTCGAAAGAAGGTATTGCAGTGTGACATCACAGCGTGAGAGAAGGGTGCGCTGGTTAATTAGATGAGTTACATGTTAACCCTGCAACTCTTCATGGGAGTTTTGGCCTCATTAATCCAACAGCGAAACAAATTAGACTATGTACCACAACCTGCCTGGACGCCTACCTGTGCAACCTGGTGTAGGGAACCTGCTTTGGCAGGGAGGTTGGACTCAATGATCTCTGGAGGTCCCTTCCAACCTCTACAATTCTGTGATTCTGTGATTTGTACATGAAGAAAGTCAAATTCCTGACTACCATTTCATTTGTGGAGCAAGCAGGGACAACCACAGAACTGCTCCAATGGAAAAGTAACTTTAAGAAAATATTGAGTCATTTCGAACTGCTCCAGCTGTGGTTCTGGCCTTTACTTGATGTGAGAGAACACATACACAAGGCAGCTAAAATACTTATTTCTGTCCCATTCCAATCACTTAAACAATATTCCTGACTTTTCCTGGCTGCTCCTCAAAATATGTGGAATCAAGAAGACAGCCTTATGCATCCTATCAATCATCTACTGCAGGTCACAAAACTGTCTGCACATTCCATCTCAGAGACTGCTATGCTGGGAAACACAATGAAGCTGTGTTTCTATGAGTCTGCTTCACATGACCATAAAATAATGCTTCTCCAATAGTTCAAGCTTCATTGCTATGAAAACCCAAATACTTCCAGAAGTATCTTTTTCTCATATCACTACTGGCGTGGAAGCGCATTTCCTTGCACTGTAACCCTCATGACATGACAGCATTCCTACATTTGCCTTTCACAGTGCAAAGAAAACCTAATCAGTAGGGAATGCATTTGTAGCAGATGAAGAAGAAAGTAGTGTTCAGGTTGCTGTTAGCACATAAAAATAATTTCAGGTTTCCCAATTATCAAGATTTTGTTGTTTTTTATTTTCTTAAAACTAAGGCACTGAAAGCACAGCACATTATGTGCATTTTGTGACACTTCACCACAACCAAGACGTATATTTTTTTCTTCCAAGTTACTGCCTTTTTCTCAGTGAAGTCCTGGTGTTCCTCCCATAGTTTACCCACATATTTTTGTACGATTATGTGTGTTTTTGTAAGCACACACTTCCAGCATCTCTGAACTTGCTTCCCAGGATATGACCCAGCGTTAAGGCTGAACTAATCAAGTGATTTAACACACACACGGGTTCAGGTAGGGTGTGACCAGAGGAGGGAACGCAGCCCACCCAAGTCAGCCTGTGAGTGCCAAGTTAAGTAATTTTACTAGCAGGCTTTTTCCCTTTAACCACCCCCCAACAAAACATACAATCCAAAGGTGAAGAGTTCAATTATGAAACAAACAGGACTCCTTGAAAAATACGCAGCTGGCTGTAGCCAAAGACAGACCATGATGTCATTGGGTGGGAACTTCCCCTCACTGTACGCAAGCAGCATGGGAGGGATGCAATGTTAGATGTGAATAAATCTCAGGGACAGTTTGAATATATTTTAGTTGGTACAACTTGTTTGCAACATCAGTGACTTTCTGTTTCATATCTCCAGCTCTCGTTCATCTGCCATTAACTGGGACCCACAATTTTTTTCCGTTCCTAGCCACCCATTGTACTCTTACACACAGACTAAAAGCTAATCTGATTTGCAAAGCTGTCAATCACAGCATCGATTAGGTGGTAAATAACGGTGCTAATGTAATCATAAAATGGCAAGCGGCTTTTGCAATCTTTTCTTTGAATAGCTTGTAGGGTCCCATCTATATTACAGCCACATCTGACTTGGGCAACCTGGTTGTTGACAAGTTACCTTATAACTGGGTTTTCACATTTGTATTGATTGGCCCAGGGCTGCTGAGACCTCACAGACTTTTAGGTACATAGTTCACATCTTGTTGGTTTGCAGAGCTAGAAGCTGGGTTTGCCCACAAGAGAGTCAGTAGTTAGCCCTGGATACCACTATAGGAAATTCCCTGAGAAAAACCCACGTATGCTGTTGTCAGCAAAGTTGTCAGAATAAAAACAACACACTTAAAAGAAAAAACATTACTTACACGAATGTTTGCAATTCTTGCTATTCCGCATATGACTCTACTGGTCATAAGAGAAACAAAGGCCAATTCTCTACCACATTGCTGAAAAACAACCTGTATTCTCAGCCATGGGGCCTGAATTTTGTTCTGTCTGTTTTAAGATCGAAATATGGCCCAGGAGGATGAGTCAGCTCTTACCTGTGAGAACTCAGATCAAAAGAAATTGAACAGGATGTTGCTATATATTTCTAACTAGTATGTAGGTGTTTACCTGTATCATGAATCTTTCATACAGTCTTTTCTCATAGAGAGATAAGTTTTGATTATTAGAAGTTTTATATTGATCCATGCTGTGTAATGTTAGCATGTATGTCTGAGACAGATCCAGTTATATCATCCAACTCTTTCACATTTTGTTCTTCCTAGGAAGAATGGCATTCCATTCTTAGACAGTACTATTTACAATTATAAATGATTTATTTCTTTTTAAATCAAGGGGGAAAAATGGATAACAAAGAGTTTTGCAATTGGCATTGATTTTCAAAGAAACCTTTTATCAGTATTGAAGTAGCATGATCACAAAGGTCAATATACTCAAAATGCACAGACTCATTGTCTGAACCTACAGAGCACAGTAAGGGTGGTGAGGCACTGGAACAGGTTGCCCAGAGATGTGTTGGATGCCCCATCCCTGGAGACACTCAATATCAGGATGATGAGGCTCTGAGTTGCCTGACTGAGCTGTAGGTGTCCTTGTTCATTGCAGGGGGTTGGACTAGGTGGCCTTTAAGGGTCTTTTCCAATTGAAACAATTCTATGACTCTATGATTCTAAAAACTGATGTGCCTAGTTTGATCATTTGTGGGAGACATGGTGACCCTGTATGCAGCTTCAGATGCTCCTGGCAGGGATTCTCCCTGCTGAGAAGGGAGCCGGTGAGCCCACAGTGAGGTACAGCATTACATCAAGGGATTCTCCTTGGATGCCCTCCTGGTCCCTAATCCACAAAATCAACTAATCTGCGCTGGAGCCACCCTGCATTATTGTGGATTAGTGGAGTTCTGCTATATCATATAGCATAACTGTGCATTGTTTGCAGAGCCTATGGAATATTAAGCATTACAGACCATAACCTCGTGTGCTGTCAACTTTCTCTAGTACAGGTATAAAAAATACATGTGTGAAAATAGGTATCTACTGCTTCACAATAGAGTGTTACACAGCATACTGCATGCATACCTTTTTGCCAACGTTTTTCACAAGCTTGCAAAAGGAAGACCCACTGTCGCTTGGCATATTCATCTGTGGTTTTGCATGCTGGCAGCCTCTCACAAATTGAATGGGAGGTGCTCAGGGACTCACCTGGTGTCCCATTTACCCTTTTCTAGTTCCTTGGAAGCAGTTGAGCAAGGTGAGTCATTCTGTTTTCACTTAAACGAGACCAGAAAGTCTCTGTTCTACATGAGACTTGGCAGCTTTTGCCTTCTCTCCTCAGGCTTCAGTCACCCTGGTTTTATAGGGTCTACGAATGGTCTTGTGTCAGGTATGGCGGTTAACAGGTGGCCCTGACTAATCCTGACTGGATGACAGGGTCCCACAGGATGGGAGAGTACCTGTGCCATGGAAAATGGGTAACTAAACTGTTAATAGCTTGTGGGGACACATGCAAATTGCTCTGTGTATGTTGTGAACGCTTGTTTTACAAATGTTCCTAAGTTCTCCTCCTTTGAGAGGAGAAAATAGTATGGCGGAGGTTGCTGGGGGAGAACACATCCATCTGCTCTTCTGGGACCCAACCAGGGCAACCATCCCTATAAAAGACTTTTCCCATTACAACTCACTCAGGATCACCTACCCCATCTGAAGCTTTCGCCATTCGGAGGCACTGTACTTCTGGAAGCATTTTTGCCATTGACTTGGAAGTCTTGCAGAGGCTTCTATGACTTACAACTCTAAATACACAGCCTGTTGAATTTTGTACTGGTGTTTCTGGGTAAATACCCACACAAATGGAACTGTAAATCAGCTGTGTGTATGACTATGGAATACTCTAAGAAGTCATAGACTACTTCAGAGGCGTAGCAGGAACTCTTCACACAACACACACAGAATCTCTTATGATGTGAGCAGACTATGTATCTTTGACATGTTAGCTCAATAATCCAAACTTCCCTCAGGCAAGTTGCCTGTGAGTCCAAACAGCACACATCTGTTCTTTTCCACAGCTTGTTTACATGTCCTTCTTTCTCATGTGTCTGTGCCATTGTCATTCTTAAGAAAAGACGGTTTTTATATTTCTAATGCATAACTCACAAATGGACGCTGCAGCAGTAGTACGTGCTGGGAGCTGTTATTTTACAATTTATGAGCCAGTGTTTATTTTTCAACATCCCAGTGTATGTTAGGAATAACTCTGTGAAGTCATTCAAGGTTAAAATCAAGCCTTCTGGCTGCAGCTGACTGGGCAGCAGCATGAAATACCGCATTGCATGGTAATGTAACTAATGAATCTACAATGATATGTGCTATGATGCAGCGCGAATGATTTAGGATAGGAGAAAAAATTTACTCAAGTTAGCAGTTTAACAGCGGCATCCAAAAGATTAACTTGTTTTTTACTGCGCGTACTAAGAGGAATAATACATATGGAATTAAATAGATACATTCTTATTTTGCAAATAGTGATTATATCCACAGTTTTCTCAAATGTTTAGACAGTCAGATTTCCAAAAGTTGGTTCAGCAATACTGAAAAAAATAACCCTGAATTGGTAAGACCTGTGAAGGCTCCCATCTTTGCCATATTAGTATAATGCTGTGCAAATACCAGGACTATGAAGATGCTCACTTTCCCCTAAGGTTCAAGTAAAACATTGCTACTGTTTGAAAATCGATGGTAGAGCACTCCAGGTCTAAGAAAGGGATCACAGACCTTCCGGCTTCACGTGACTGCGTGTTTTGTCTTTACTATTTGAAGTGTTCTACAATTAATAAGCCAGAAAAGCTGAAGTGGATTGTTTGTTCCTCTACTGAAATGACAATCGGTACTATCAAAACAAAGCGCTCCCCATAGCACTTGTTTACATGATTTGTCTGCTTGCTTATCATAGTTGAGTGCTGCCTCGGTCTCTTTTTCCAGATCCTCAACTGACAGCTTGGAGCACACTGTGGCTTCTCATAAAAGCCTGATCAAAGTAAAAACCACAGAGAAACATTCTTTTTTTTTTTTTTCCTACTACTTTTAATGTAGAAATTACAGGAATAAAGCTTTTGAAATAAAATTATGAAAGTCCATGGTGTAAGGAATGGGCACATTCGACATTTTGTTTCAAGAAATGCATCCAGTTGTTTAGCAGTGCATTGTTCAGAGAGGAAACCATGTGCTTTCAAGGTAGAAAAAAACCTTCCCCAAAACATGCCTGTATATGGATATTGATATAGGAAAGAAGTTTCTGTTGCTTCATCTGTTGGATGATCTTGGGCTCCTTTTCTCTTTGCAGAGTAACTCAGCTGTGCATATCTCCTTCCTTTTTGTGACAGTTATAGAGAAGCAAAGATCTTTATTTAGGTTTCTATATATACTATATATAGAAAAAAAACTATATACTATAAAACTAAAAACTATATACTATACTATATATACTATTGCATAAGCCTATGTTGATCTCCGATAATTGTAAAAGGAATTATTTCCTCTGGACAAAACCTTCTGTTCATTAGCACTGAATGGTATTTATCAGCCCTCTTCCTGTTTAGATCATTTGTTCAGTGTTTATATGTTTTAAAGCACTTGGTTGGTTGGAATAGTACCTGCCGCTTCCCATCAAAAGAGTGATGGCAGTAGCTGTGGGTCTAAATCTCAAAGCACCACTCTGTGGACTTCCTAAGTGATTAGTACAGCGTATTATCGCTCTCCGCCATCTGGCTATCTAATATGGAAACGATATTAAAGGAATCAGAAGACTTACAGATGCTACAGCACTTCGGGCATAAAGTGCTCCACAGCAAAAAGGCAGTTAAAACAAGAGATACTCTTAAACATAAAATACTTATTTCTATTTGCAGAGAAACTGCACAACTGCCCTCCTTCAGCTTAATTACTTCCAAGTATATAACAGCCATACATACACAAACCAAGATAATACAGCTTAGCAGATAGACGCGGGAAGCATGTTTAACATGCTGGGAGTGAAATCTGTTTAAATTAAGAGTCTCGCTCTGTTTTTGATGCCACTACAACTAGTTGATGTGTTGGGTGGATTTTGAGGCTTTGATTCATCTGTGCTTTAAAGGTTTTGAAGTTAAATGCTTTGGATAAAGCTATATTATAGAATGGCAACAAATTTCTACGTTAAAGCCTCGCAATCCAAAACATAAAAAACTCTTGTCATTCAGTGTACTGTATATCTTTGTGTATAAAAATATCCCTTTATAAGGAAGAACAAAAGATACGCTTCTCCACTCCAGGAACATTGCATGGAATAAAGAGCCTCTGAAAACCTCCGAAGCACAGAATGCAAGCTTGTGCTGCCAGACAAAAGTGAAAGCCTATCCTGTTTTCTCTCTCCCTGATGTAGTTGCTGTGTCAGATGAGGGCATCAGGGCAGATTCAAAAGTCAGAATGAAAAGGAGCCAGCGCAGAGAGAGGATGAAGAGTGGAGAATTCAGCCCTAAGAACACCTAGGTTTTCCTTTTGCAAGCTTGGCTTTAGGCTTTCGAATTCCTTTGTTTTGCAGATCTGCAAATAAAGGAGGTAATTAAAATTAAGCTATCATGTTCCATCCATTCATAGGTGTTGTGCTCCGGGGTACTGGGAGCCTGATATCCGCTGAAGGGGGAAGCAAAAAAAAAGGGGGGGGGGAGTTCTTTTCTCCTGTTTCCTTCCTATTTAGGAAGTTATTTCTCAGTTTCTTTTTCAATTGCTTTATTTTGACCTCATAATGAAAACCAAATAGATCCTTGGCATTGCCGGAGAATTCTGAGCTAGCGAGCTCTCAGCTGTATGTCAGAAAAGCTTGGTAGCTGCTGATGGGCAAACAACGAACACTTTGCTGAGCAGCACAAGCAATAGAGCCAGGTCCAATAAAGACCTGTGTCTTTTGTTTCCTAAAGCCGCTCGCTTCCCTGCTGCGGCGATCTCGGGTCCCCTCTGGGAGGGGGCACAGGCTGTGGCTGACAGGGGAAGGGAGGCAGCTGACTTCTGCCCACCTACCCCCGTGCTGGAAAATCGTTCCCCTTTTTCCTTCAGCCAACTGCTGGGGTTTGTTGTTGTTGTTTGGTTGGGTTTTTTTGTTGCTGTTGTTGATTTTGTTTTTGTTTTTGCAAAGCTTGTAAGACGTTAATTGTCTTTAAGATCACTATCCTCTTGCACATATGGCTGAAATTGGTCACTGGCAAAAGCTAAAGGGCAACGGCTGGCAGCTCAGTGACAGAAGCCTCAGGAAACTGGGCAAACAAACCCCTTCCAATGTGTTTTTATATCTTATATTCTCAGCATTTTTGACCTCAGAACATCCACAATTCTCTGACATTGCCCAGAATAGACAAGGAGTGTAATAAATGAAAAGCACCATCTAACAAGCACCATCACCTTACCCAAAATGTCCACCTCTCTTCCTTCTCCATATACCATGAGAAGAATGCAGCATTTTTTTCCCATTGTGTACAATTGACACTACAGGTGAAGGCATGTGGATCCGTGCTGCCTGTGGGCAGCAAAGACAGCTCCAATCAAGATAATTTATCTGCTCCCTCCATTCAACATGCCTGCTCCTGATCTGATCAGCTCCACCCTGCGTTTTGCATCTGCATCGGTTGTGTCAACAGAGGTGTCTGCAGAACCTGGTGCCAGGTGGCTTGCTGAAATTACCACAACTGAAAAAAAATAAAACTAAAAAATAAAATAAAATAAAATCCTTTAATGCCTTGTTAACCCAAATTATTCCAGTGTTCTCCTGCTCATCTCTTCAGTGGATCGGGGACAAACATGCACAGCTGCAGTGAGGAAAGGAGGGGTAGGAGATCAGCCTTAAACTGGGTCTGCCACCAGAAGACAAGAAATTCTGAGATACCCTTGAAATGTGAAATTCTGTCCTGGCTGACGATACTAGAAAGTTTGTCTTGTACTGCCAGACAGATAGAATTTCATCTTGTGCAGCCACAGGGCAAGGGCAGGAATCCACACCCTACCGACATCAGGAGTGAAATATCCAATGAATTCAACATCTTGGCACTGATTAAACTCCGAAATCTGTGTTTCTGTTTGTGCTCGAGGAGCAGCAAAACCGGTGAAACTTTATCCAATACCTCCCCTGCCACCACAAATTCCAATCATAACTAAGCAAGAAGGCTCATTAAAGGACAAAAGATACAAACTTAATATTGCCCCAGACTAAATTGTCCCGATCTTGTAGAAAATGGGTATGGATACACATGACTTTTAATTTTCTGTGCCTACACTCATATTCATAGTTAACACAACTATTTTATGTGAGAATTTAAATTTTCATTGTAAGATTTTCTTTTTAAACCATTGTTAATGAATGGAGGTTGTGATTTGCTTCATGAAATTTTAATATTATCAATGCAGACAGGTAGGAAAACTAGAATTCCATATAGTTTGGCAATGTTAAAAATATAATTTTCAGATATGTGAGAAAATAAAGGAGGTGCTGGCAACATACACAGAGAGAGAAGGATAATTGTCAGCCTCAGCTTTCAGTGTTCAGCCAGTTCCCACTGACCTTGTGTGTGCCAGTTCATAATGTACAGGACCTGTTCATCATGTCCTTATTCTGACAAAAATTCCTCTTCCCTGGGAAAGTACACCAAGAGCAATCAGTTGCCAAGAAAACTCAGTAACAATGTAAATGCAATGAAATATAAAAGCCGGCATAATACACCTTTTGATGAGGAAAGATACGTTTTGTCATTACATCTTCTGATTTACAACCAGACGTGAAGACAAGAAACTATAATAAGCTGTGTTAAATGCATTTGTGCTGAACATTTATTTATCGCTGGACACATATAGAATATGGCTGAAAGCAGGAACACAGCAGCATCAGTGTTTTCTTTTTTTTCCGATCCTAAGGGGAACAGCATTTTTGGTATTCCAAAGGCTGCCATCTCCACTCACTGTGCTGGTGTAGCCTCAGAGGAACACTTAAGCAAGAAGCAGGGCTGTTTTGCTACCAATTTCCAGCAAGAAGAGAATCACACAAAAATATTTGTGCCCAGCAGAATCACTGTCAGCGTACACCCCTTTGATCTTCAAAGAACTGATTAAGTATTCCAGTGTCCTCACGGTACTGGGAATGTACACACTTTCTTTCTTTCCTCTCCCTATTTTCTCTTAATGGTAGCAAACAGAAAAAACATTGCATTCAAAAAAAGCAAACTCAAAGAAAATAAAGATATTATCTACATAACACTTTCCGGTGTATACATATATCATATTATACACGTATTTTATATAGCTTTTCATCCTGGGCTTCCACCAACGTCACTGTCATCCCATGTGTTGCCTTGTGTAATTAAACGCTATAATTCTTAACAGCACAAAATGCAATGAATCACTCAGAAATCAATATTAGCAAATATAATGGAGAAAAGCAAATTTCTCGGGTAATAATGTTTTAAAGGACTCAGAAATGAGCTTTTATTTTAGAAAGATGTGCATTTTGTGAGAAAGGATTTACCCAGATTCTTGCAGATTCTTTGTGAAGTGACGCACCAATAACTGATAATCAGATCTTAAAATGAATTTTTACACAGCGATATCATCTTTTTTTTTGTCAGGTCTTGAACAGATGGTAACTATCACATGAGCAGCTTCTCGTCCAGCTCTTTCATTGCACAGAGTTTGGGAGTTCTCATTTTATTTTTAAAGCAAACAAAGTCCATCTGAGATAGACTGGGATAGATACAGGCGAGCTGTAAGACAAGCGCTAAACAGCTTAGAAGATTGTCTTAGTATTACTAGCTCAGCAGTTGCAAGGATTATTGTTGTCGTTGTTCAGGATCTTTTTTTTTTTTTTTTTTTTTCTGTCCGGTGACATCAATAGCAAATAACAGTTTAAAGGAGAACAGCAAAGTAGTTTCGCTGTTTCTGGCAGCAAAGTTTGTCAGTATGTAAGAGGGAACATAGAAAAAACATGGATGGATTATGTGTCTGCGCTCTGCTGTGTAGTGATGTGCGCAGATGTTAGAGCTGCTTCTGAATGAGTTAACGTGGCACGGGAAGCAGAACAAAACCATTAGTGCAGCACTCTCTGTACCCAGCTAGGAAGCACCACACGTTCATCCAGATGTACAGATGCAATAACCCAGCTGTGCAACTTCCAGTACCCAATGTCAGTTGTCAAGATCTAGGCTGTATTTCTCATGAGCTATACAGGCGTTACTGGAAACTCCTATCCAGGAATTAAGTTCTAACCCTTTCAGAAAAAAAGAAATTGACCTTCTCAGTATTAAATAAAAGATAATTAATGTGTCAAACGTCAGAAGTGAAAATCACAACAACCAAGTCTCATTTGCTAAAATTCAGATGAGCGAGCTGTGGACATACCTGAAGAGACAGATGTCATTATTGACATGGCAATTCTAAAAGAAATACCTTTCTGAAGACTTCTTAGATGTCTACACAGGGGAATTAAATTGCATCTGACATGGCAACAAAGATTTTGTTCCACTATTGACACATAAGTTGAAGATCTGCACAAGAATTTAAACAGTATCGTCATGTACAATGACAAGACTCTATCTTAGGCAAAATGTTAATTTCTGCATAACACATCCTACAACACAGACTGACATAAAAGCTTTGAGACAAACATACCGCCTGTTTGTTAGGAACTAACTGACAGGCAGGAAACTGTGGCCCCTGGTGACTGAGAAAAAATAAGAGTATAAAGAAGGTGGAAGAACTAACTCTCTTTAATGCTGTTGCACGTGGGCTGAAAGCCAGACATCAACATGCAGATGTCAAAGTCAGGCTGAGACCTTAATTTGGTCCTTTGTTTCCTTCCTTAGAAAGAAACACACGTGAAGGAACAAAAGACTGGGGAGTGACTTCAGTACAAACTTCTGCTTTAGATGACAGGAGGCAAGGGTGAAGGGTAGACAAAAAGGTACAGACAAGTAAGATAAACCCCCCAAAGGTAATGCTGAAAAAAAGAGGGGAATTGTGAGTGAATGTAATTGTGAAAAACAGGAGAGACAAGAGGGTCTTTGGTGGGAGAAGTCTGGCCGCATGATTTGAAAGGAGTCAGCAAACCACTGAGGATTCAGATGGTGAGTGTAAACAGCGTGTTAGCTGAGACCAGAGCTGCATGTGTAAAACGCATCTAGGAAGGCAAATACACATTGACTTATTATCAAAGGGACTAAGAACCCTGAGGCAGACGGTTCTCACAGGAAGTCAGTAGGCTGTATCTACTTGCTCTCTCTTGCTCTGAAAACTCCCAATTTATCCTTCTAATGACATAGATATGACAAGTCAACTGTCATTAGTGGTAATTCCCATGAGTCTCTGGAGTCTTCCAAATGCAGCACATAATTGGTAACACATGCTCTATATCCACACATAGATTTCAGCAATGCGTAACTCAACTTTTCCTTTGTCAGTTCTGCTTGCCTTTTTCCCTCCATGTTCTTCTACTGCTCCTGCTCTTCTTCACATGAAGGAATGGATCCTGGCTGTATTATGCCTCTACAGAAAACAAGATTTCTTCCACTGAATGACCCTCAAGTGAGGGATCCCATCATTGCCTTCCAAAATGCCCCAAAACTATGATGTGAACATTTCCTAGGTAAGAATTTACTCATTTTGCAAATCTCCATGCAGCTGACCTGTCTCAGCTAGCCACACTTTGAGGAATATTGTACACTCTTCCTAATACTGTAGGCACTGTTTGTACCAGTTCAGGATGGGACAGTTCATTTTTTTCAGAGTAGCTCATATGGTGCTATGTATTGGATTTGTGATGAAAAACTGTGTTGATAACACACCTATGTTTCATTTGTTGATAACACAGAGAGTCTTTGCTGCTTCCTACTGCTCTGCCAGTGACAAAGCTCAGAACACACACAAGCTGGAAAAGGGACACAGCAAGAACCAAAGGGACATTCCCTCCAGTGTCATGTGCTACATAGGAAAAGCTGGGGGAAAGGAAGATGGGGGTGGGGAGGGAACTTTCAGAATGATGCTGTCTTCCAAGTAACTGCTAGGTCTGATGGGTCCTGCTTTCTTTGGAGTGGCTGAGCACCTACCTGCTTATAGGGAGTAAAGAATGAATTCCTTACCTTTGTTTGCACGCACAGCTTTGCTTTACCTGGTGAACTGTCCTCATCTCAGCCTATGAGTTTTCTCACTTTTACCTTTCTGGTACTCTCTTCCATCCCACACTGGGAGAATGAGTGCATGGCTGTGTGGTGCTGAGCTGCCAGGTGGGGTTAAGCCATAGCACTGTCGCACCAGGACACAACAGTAAGACAACTTCTTGCTCCATAGTGTTGTCCATTTTCTATTTAAACTTTTCATATTATTTGCAACATTGATGCTTACCTGTTTTGCTCACAATGATGATAAAAGCTTTCAGGAATCAGCAGAAATCAGAGAGAGCAGCCATACTGTAATGCTTTGTTGCATGGGAATTTATCATAACATTTGATCGAAACCGAATGGATGCATAGTTTGTATGGAAATATATTGAGCTGAGTACAAATTATCACAGAATCATAGAATCGCTCAGGTTGGAAAAGACAGCTCTTAAGGAGACATTTTCCCTCATATTCTCCTCAGTTGATACCAGCTCTATCAAACAACTGTGAACTCACTTTCACAGACATGTGCAAAAGGACACAGTAATGACTTAAGAGGTGAGATTGTATACCTGATAAAGTGACCCAGATCTGGTCCTGGGCATAGGCGTGGTCAAAATACTGCTCAAAACCAGATTTACCAGACAAAATGTGATGGTTTCTGTACACTTTCAGATCTTGCAGTTCATTTTAGTGTGGTGAGTAAGAATTCAAAGTGGCTCAGCAAAGGCTGCAGGATTGAACTAGAATGTAGGAGATTTAATGTGCAAGGTGGAAAATTAGAATCAATTTCTTTTCCCATTAACTAGAATGCATCTAGGTGGTGTTTTTAATTGTACTTGTTTCCTTAAATGTTTTTCAGGCTGTTTCATAACAGTAGACAAGTTAAGTCTTTCACTTAATCTAAGTTAAAATATTGACTGTAAAATGTGGGAGCTTTGAATTGGTTCACCTTTAAGACTTGTCCATTAAACCTTAAGCCTCCAGTAGAGGATCAGTACCTCTCATCGTTAGTAAGGAGCTGGCAGTCACCCGGGGAGCAGGACATCCAGTAACTGCCAGGGAGCTCAGTGGCAGAAACTGGATGCCAGGTCCAGGTGTAAGCAGCAGCTAAAACAATGTTAGAACTGAGCCCTCTCGCTTCTTAGGTCAAGGACCCTTTTCCCTTTCAGACAGTAAGTTACTGTTTCCCTGAATAGCTCACAGGAAAGGTATTTTGAACAACATTTGTTTTGTGCTTTTTTCCTTTATTCTTTTAGTTAAATATAAACAAGCATCTTAAGAGACTGCTGATGTGAAAGCAGTGGGTGGGATTTTTTTGTGCATCTAGCCCCAGCCACACCAGGGGCAAATCAATTTCAAAATTCACATCTAACACAAAACAACACTACTTAATTACTTCTCCCTATGTAGGCTCTGACTTGGAGGGGTCCCAAAGCCTACACTGCCTGAAGTTTTCTGAGTGCTTGAGATTTGCAACACTGGCAGTAGCCTTCATTGGGTTCTTCCAACTGAGCCTGGCTTAGTGTCACATCCCAGAAACATTGCTTTGATATGAGTGTTTCCACTTAGGGAGTAGATGCTGAATTTAATTGTCTGGGCTCCAAGAGGCTTTGCCAGAGACAGAAATACCAAGCCAAAGCACAAAGGTTTTTTCCTAATTCTAAACCAGCCTATCGCAAAATGTAGGTCTGGATTCATTACGCCCAACTTGTGCCTTTTAACTGATACGCTCAGCAGGGCTCCTGTCTAGTTGTTCTGGCCATCTGTACCATCTGTGGAGAAAGAAGGGCATTTCGAGAGCAACTCTTAGGCATGCACCAGAAATGCCTCTGGACTAGGAGTGATGATCTCCATGTCACAAGGGGCTGCACTACGTGCTGGCAACAAGAAGCTCGGGTGGTTTTTTTTATAGGACTTTGAGCACAGTGAACATGCATGGAAGATACTGCCTCTATCCCACAGACATCCTAACCCTACAAATAGTCTACAGATAAAAAGGGGAAAAAAGATACAATGCCGCTCACAAAGCCTGCACAGTGGTGACAAATGCATCGGGTGTCTGTAATACTTGGAGCTTGGGAAGGTAAAGAAGTCAGGGCTGAAAGAGAAGTTTGTGGCTTGAAGAGAGGGCAGACAGATGAACAAGAAGGGAGAAGAGAGCAAGACACACAACAGATAGGCAGCTGAGAATCAAGATTTCTCAGTTTAGTCAGTAAATACATATTTCCCCCACCCACATTTGGAATAATATGCATTTTGGATTCAGAACTGCATTCTTTACTTGCCTAAGACTCCCAGTAAAGTGTCTTTTGCTCAAGGAATGCAGGATCTCGTGTCTCAGCTGCGTGACTTCCGCATGGCTTTTGGCAATATTCACTGCATTTCAAAGCAAACTTCTCAAACTGAGGGCAGCGTCTTCTTTTTTAGATTAAACACTTTCCATCCACACACTTTTCCTAAGTTTCTATTTCAGTCAGAAAATGAGCGGAACTCCAGAGGCTTCAGACCAAACTTTACTTGACCTCTGGGGCTAAAAAATCCACTACATTGATTAAAGGCTCTAAAAGAGAAACATGTTTTTATTTCGATGTACACATCTACAGCGGTTTCCTATCAAATTGAATGGTGTCCTCACTTTGCAGATGGCCATTAATGGTCTCCACTGCACAAAACCTATTGCATAAAACTGAATGGTACATGTGAAGAATAAGAGGAACAAGACTGTAGCTATCAAAATCATTTATTTTCTGTTTTATAGTTACTTTTGTGTGTGCAGAAATATTTAATGATAGTAAAATATGAATTACTAGACGCATTCTTTGATATTATTTGTTTTATGGTCACCCTGCATTTTTGAAACTAAACTTCTGTGTGTCTAATCATGCAATAGAATTTATGCTTCAGAGACAGGTATAGAAATGAGCATCTTCTTTTAACCCAGCGCTGGAGCAACACAGGGAAAACTGGTTTTGTCAGCAATAGCATGACAGGTTTGCTGTAAAATGAGTGCTTACTTGGAGGACTTCTGGTGCATTCTTATTTATTTACTTATTTATTTAGTGTTGAGGAGTGAAAGAAGAGTTAGATTAGGAAAGCATGTGCTGCACCCTCTGCTTCGAGTATTTAAGAGGAAATATTCAAACTAGCCAATGAGATACAATATGCAGGGCAAATGGGTAAACAACTAAGAGCTGTATCTTTTTCAGGGAACAGGGACTGTAGAAAGAACAAGGAAAACTAGATTTGCTTGGCAACTTGTAGCCTCTTAACAGGGGCCATTAGTCTTCTATGTATCCCCACCTAATTCCCCATCCCCAAAGGAACGCAATTCATAAGAAAACTGAAAATGATGTAAGTAGAACCCCGAAAGTGATCTGTAAGATATTTATGTGTTTGTGGGGTTAGCTATGTCCTAAGCCAGTCTCTCTGCACTCAGTATGTCTAATCCTGCATTTAAGTCTTAGCTCTCTCAGAGGTATCTTCTTCCATTTGCATTAGGGGTATATGTCTTCCTGCAAATGTGACCCTGTGTCATTTCAGTCTGATCCAGTGAAGCAAAATTAAATGAATATTTTAGTCGGCTCTTAAATAGATATGTCTCATACAAATTTATGTTCGCTACTTGGAGATATTCTTCCTGCTGTTTCTGTTATTGCAAAGCCCTAAAGGCCTCAGAAGGATCTCCTCAAGTTTGGCTGTTTGGAGTTGTGCTGAAAGAAGGCTGAGAAGATGTGTAGGCAAATACAACACCGCAGTCTTCATACAGAAATAGGGTCTAATTGAAGTTGTAAAGAATTTCTGTGTAAGAGTGAATCCATAAAGCATAGCTGCTTTCAGAAAAACACTACAGTGAGGTAATTGGTTGAAGGAGTTCAGGCTAGAGTTTACACCCTAATAATAATGTTCAATGTGGAGCTCATCCAAGTGTGTAAAAAACGTCAGGGTCCTAAAATAATGCAGAAATGCATCCGGACGCTTTTGCCAAAAACATCTGTCCTAGATGCAAGATTTTACATTTGTCCCTGTTAAACTTCATGAAGCACCTCTTGTCCCACTTCTCCACCCAGCTGAGGTCCTCCCAGATGTGTGCCAGACCTCCAGCTGGTCTCTCCCAGTTCTGAGTGCTACAGCTTCACACACGCTGCTTTCTAAGGCAGAGAGGGACAGCCTCTGCCACCACATCGTCCTGCACGTGCTTTCCCACCATCTATCACCACCTCTCTGCCAGTACACCTGGGACAATTCTCTCCCAGCTTATGTCTCTATCCTTCAGTAACCCAGCCTAAAGGCCAGCAAACCTAGTGGTGAATTCATGCCCCAGTTTGATAGGTGAGTCCTCTGTCTGCTCTGTGATGCTCAGAGTCCTGCCATCACAAAAGCCCAGAGGTACGTGGAAGTGAGCAGAACAATACATCGACATTAACAGCATTTGAGCATGCAGACTGACCTTCACCAGGTGATTCTCTTAACAGGTCACTACCCAGAGGGTAGCAAGTAAGGAAATGCAGTTCTGGATAATCAGCTGATTTTTCATCTGATTCTCCTGTTCTGTTCCCTTCTGCAATAATGCACATAAACTACCATGTCAACTGATCGTGCAAATACCCACACAAGTAATTTCCATTTAATCTTCATGCTAGATATCAAATGCCATTTCTATTCATTAAGTACATAAGTATACAACATCGCTGTGGTTTTTTTCCTTTTATATGGTTATTGAAGAAACCCTAGTGTTTTGCTTTTTGATCTTTGCATTAAATTACTTTAACCCTGGCACCTTTGTCTTTTTCCCATTTTCTAGTACCTGTAGCTCTGCAACTTATGCTTTCCTTTGTTCCTACAGAAAGTCTCTTCCTACTATCAAATCACAGTCTGTTCTTCCCTTGTGAGAAAACAAGCTGCTCTATCAACAGTGGCTGTAACAAAGCCTTGTTTCATATCAGTTACATCCTCCCATCTTATCACAATAGCCAAAGCTTCCCCTACAGTCTTGATGCCCTCCCATTACAATATCATCGACTCCCTCCCACATCCTATACAGTATCTCAATATCCTCTTTCAATACTTAGGCCTCCCTGAAATGCATTTTGCTCTTGCCCCTTTATTTCCTAACCTCCCACAAGTGAACCGCGTCCTGAATACTCGTGGCTCCCAAATCTCTCTTGTTTGACTAAGATAAGAGATCATCTGTGCTGATAAAATGTGCTGTGACCTATCATCTAACGCTCTGACCAGTACTCATGGCCAGCTGCCACTGTTGCAGGAAAAACATACGCAAAGTACTGTCTCCTCATTTGGGAGCTAAATGAATCTCTTTTCTCACAGAACACTCATTTTCAGGAAAGGTATGGGAACATTGTGCCTCGGAATCCTTTCACCCTCTACTAAATTTGATTTAAATTAGATGATGGATTAAGAGACAGCCAGGTAAGAAGATGATATGCACAGGCAATGTGGCTGTAGGCACAAATACATTTGTGGAGCTGCTTGTGCTTCCTCTGTCTGCTAACATCACTCAGCTGTCATGAGTTCTGATTTTCTCTCCTCAAAAGGACAACTGTTTCACTGTGAGGTTAATCAGAAACTCTCCTTAACAAAGACAAGGCCACAGAAAGCTGATGAAACTTGGGCATTAACCCAAACCTAAGCATTTGCAACAAAATACCTACTGGCTTACATCAGACGGGCACCAGGTCAGTGACTTCTGTGGTATTTAGGCGGGCAGAAAAATCAGCTTTCTAGTCCTCTGGTGAATATCTTTCCTCAAAACACTTTCCTGGCTCCTATTTATTTATCCAGCACTGCATTAGATTCCTCTGTCACTGTACAAACAGAAACCTTGTTTCTCACTGAGGGTTTCCTCAAGCCACCTAATGAATTGTCTGGGAGCCACTTCAGATCAAACACTGCGTTTCACATTCACATTTCTACAAATGTAATACAAAATAAATATAATAAATACTCTCTTCGTATTTGATCTGTAACCTCACGTAGTCAAATGTTTAAGTACTTCACCCATCATTGCTGAACAGGCGAGAAAGAGTTGATTTTTATGTATGCATTTATATATACACATCCAGTCCCTTCAGATCGTGTCTGTATGCAGACAGCTCTGCAAAAGGCAGGGTTTGGTTTGGTGCCATCCACAGAACATAGTGCCAGTTTTGTTTCCAAGGGGCACAAAGTCTTTTATTAAAGCAGAAAAGCAGACCATGGCCTCAGAGGAGCAGCCTCCCACGTACAGCCCAGAGGCAGATTCTCAACAGGAGGCCGTGCAGTCACAGCTGGGACATTATTGCCCCAGTAAGAGCGCTCTGGTGTCTCATAAAAAACAAACGGCTGCTTACAGCAAGACTATGTTCCCCGGACCACAACTAAAAGACAGAAAACTATGGATCCGGGCTGTGCAGGCCCAAGACACGGCGATGCTTCGGAGCGGCGTCAACCCCTCCCGCCTCCCGCCATGCCTCGCTCCGTGCCGGCCGAGCGCTGCGCGTTGGGAGCTGTAGTCCCGCCTGCGGCCCCGCTTCCCTTCTCTCTTCGGGCCGAAGGGCGCGGCGCCTGCGCCCGGCCCCGTCCCGTCCGTGTCGCGCTGAGCCGGCGGGCGGCCTCGCTCGTCCCGCTCGGAGATGCAGCGTGTGCTACGCCGGCTGCTCCCCGCGCTCTGCTCCGCCTGCTCTGCGGCCCTTTTCGCTCCGCGCGCCCGTCCCATGGCGCTGCGGCCGGCAGCGGCAGAGGCGGGGGGTGGCGAAGAGCCGATCGTCGCAACCGGTTCGACCCCAACGCACGGTGAGGGGGACGAGGCCTGCGGGGACGGGCTGCGGGCGGGGCCGAGCAGGCGCGCCGCGGGGGCGGGAGGGCGCCGGGGTGTGCGGCTGCTGAGGGTACGGGGCGGCGATGAGCTGCTCCACGAGCGCGATGTGCGAGCATAGGCGGGACTGCGCAGCCGTCTGGCCGTGCGGAGTGCTACACATATCCCTATGAGGACAGGATGAGGGAGTTGGGCTTGTTCAGCCTTGAGAGGAGAAGGTTGCGGGGTGACCTCATTACAGCCTTTCAATACCTGGAGGGAACTTACACCCAGGAGGGGAGTAAACTCTTCGAGAGGGCTGACAATAGCAGGACACGGGGAAATGGTTTTAAGTTAAAAGAGGGAAGATTTAGGTTGGATGTTAGGGGGAAGTTCTTCACTAGGAGAGTGGTCAGGCCCTGGAACAGGCTGCCCAGGGAGGTTGTGGATGCCCCGTCCTTGGAGGTGTTCAAGGCCAGGTTGGACGGGGCCCTGGGCAACCTGATCTAGTAAATGTGTATGTTTGGTGGCCCTGCCAGGCAGGGGGGTTGGAACTACATGATCCTTGAGGTCCCTTCCAACACGGGTCATTCTGTGATTCTGTGATTTCTGCCTTAGCATTTAAAGGAGATTTCTTCAGCTGGGTCAGTTTGGGGCCGACCCTGTTTAATAATGGCCAGTGGCATCCTGGCTTGTACCAAAATAGCACAGCCAGCAGGAGCAGGGAGGTGATCATCCCCTGTACTCAGCACTGGTGAGGCTGCACCTTGAGTGCTTGCGTTCAGTTTTTGGCCCCTCACCAGCAAGAAAATCATCAAGGTCCTGGAGTGTGTCCAGAGAGAGTCAATAAAGCTGGTGAGGGGTCTGGAGCACAAGTCATATGGGGAGTGGCTGAGGGAACTGGAATTGTTTAGTCTGGAGGAGTCTCAGGGGAGACCTTAGAATCATAGAATTGTATTAGAACGGATTGGAAGGGACCTCAAGGATCAATTTCCAACACTCCTGCTATAGGCAGAGCCACCAAGCTCTCAATGAAGTACTAGATCAAGTTGTCCAGGGCCCTATCCAGTCTGTCCTTAAACACCTCCAGCGATGAGGCATCCAGACCCTCTTTAGGCAATGTGTTCCAGCACCTCACCACTGTCTGCAGCAAAAACTTCCCCCAATGTCTAATCTAAATCTCCCCTCCTTTGGTTTAAGACCATTCCCCATTGTCCTATCACTATCTACTCTTGTAAAAATCTTATTTATCTCATGTTTATAAACTCCCTTTAAATATTGGAGGGTCACAATGATGTCTCCCCACAGCCTTCTCTTTTCTAGGCTGAACAAACTCAGTTCCTTCAGCTTATCTTCACTGAAGAGGTGCTCCAGCCCTTGGATCATCTTGTATAGACCTTATTACTCTCCACAACTATCTGAATGGAAGTTGTAGTGAGGTGGGGGTCGGCCTCTTCTCCTATGTAACTACCAAAAGAAATAGAGAGAATGGCCTCAAGTTGCACGGTGGGAGGTTCAGGATGGATATTAGGAAATGTTTCTTATCTGAAAGAGTGGTCGGGTGCTGGAACAGGCTGCCCAGTGAGGTGGTGCAGTTACTGTTCCTGGAGGTGTTCAGGAAATATGTAGAGTACTTTCAGACCTGGTTAGTGGGTGCGGTGGTTATGGGTCAATGGTTCGACTAGATGATCTTTGTGTTTCCAACCTTTATGATTCTACAATTCTCTGGGCGTGTGAAGCTTGTGCTAGTAGTAAGAGCTCACAAAGCCTAGAGAGAAAGGCCATCCATTTCCACAGCAGTGTTATATTCAGTTGTGGAATAACAGAACTGACTGGGTTGGATGGGGTTTTAAAGCCCATCCAGTTCCAACCCCAATCATTATTTGTTACTATACATGGCAAACAGTGCCCACAGTCCGGGTCTTGAGTGGAAAACTGTTGCTCCTGCAACTAAGTGTGGAGAGAGGAGGCCTGAGAAGGGAGTACAATGAGAGTGTTTTTCCCTGCTTTTGTGTTCTCTATGAGACATATGTAGCTTGTTTTGTTTTCTTCTTTTTTTTCCCCGCGGGAACAGGTGGCTCATGTTCATGAGCATCAGTAACTGCTTTATGACAGATAGATCAGTAACTGCTCTAAGACAAATACAGGAAAGGCATAGATCCCTTTTCATATATGAAATTCATGCAGTTAAGAATAAAATTTATCCTTCAGTAGTTTGGTGGTGTAAGAGTTGCTGTGGAAGCTCTTCTAGTTACATAGGTCTCAGATTATTAACATTTTGCCAGGTATTTGGAAAGGTTGCTTTAGTGACTAGGATACAAGTCTTGGATTTTGTTGGTGATTTCCTTAAAGTTTAATTCAGGAAAAGGTGGGATAGAGTTTTTGATCGGGATCTCGATATATAGGGTTGAGAAGCAGTGCCTGTGTTGTTTGGGAAGGGATGTAACTAATGTCTGTGCTCCTGCTCTGCCCACCTGCTGCTGTTCATCACATACTGTGCTTTGTGTCTATGGGGCAGAAGGAGGGCGTAATCTGCAATACACACCCCTCAGATTTAGGTGAATCCTTGTTCCGCAGCTGATGCTTCCATACTAAACTCCATTTGCTTTTAATTCTGCATTTCTGCATCTTGTTGGCAACTTTTCTGCCTTGTTTGTCAGTCTCATGGGTTTTTGTCTTGTCCTTCAGTTTGTGACCTGTTTAAAAGGAGAAAACATTACCAGCATGTAAGCTTAACTCTAAGTGTTAGGTAATAAATTTATTGTTGCTTTTAACATCTCTTTGTCATATATAGTTCTTTATTGTCTGCAGAGGGAACAAGCAGCCACTCCAGTTTGTTTATTCATATTAGCCTTTGGCATAAATGTAGGTGTCAGACTACGGCAACATAGTGATTTATGCCTTCCTACCTTAGGCTGGAGTTAGCATGTAACCAGATTCTTCTTTCGCTTATCATCCCAATAGCTCATACTCTATACTGTTGATTTTACACATGTAGCAGAGCTTTGCATGCCACAATAACATCATATGCACTTTTGAGGCCAGTTTTTCCCCTTGGGCCAGATTTGGACTATCTGCAGTGGTCACAAGAGAAGCTTTCAAAGTGTGTTGTCTGTCATAATGAGCTGTCCTGGGATAAACTGCAATTCTGACACAAGGCTTCTTCCACTACAGTAATCCCATTGTGGAGCTGTCCCAGGAGGGTATTACTGGATGTCTCGCTATGTGTACATTTTCTGTTGCTAGAGGAGATACTGATTTTGCATTTCTTAAGCTGTAGTTTAATACACATATTGCACTGTGTGGGAGATGCAGGACTAGAATAATCATCTCATTCCTGCATGATATAGTCACACAGAATCACAGAATCACAGAATGACCCGGGTTGGAAGGGACCTCAAGGATCATGTAGTTCCAACCCCCCTGCCTGGCAGGGCCACCAAACATACGCCTTTACTAGATCAGGTTGCCCAGAGCCCCGTCCAACCTGGTCTTGAGAACTCTTTGCTTTATGTGAATTTGTAGGATTCCCTTTCTGCTCCTTCATGCCTCGTTTTCAGTGTGTTTACATTGGAAATAATCTCCTTGTGTTTATCTGCACCAAATTTCACATGCCGTTACTGTTATCCAGAGTGAGCCTTACATGATATATGAAGATTCGTATTGTTTTATAGTCAGTATAACCGTCCTTTTTGCTTCTAACTGCATTTGCTTAGAATGGATCCAAACCACAAGTTATTAAATGTAGAAGGCTGGACTCTCTTTTTATGCTATTTCACATAAAGTGTTGAAGTGTTTTTGTTGATATGTTGTCAAGGAAGAAGAGTAGCGTTCTTAATAGGGATTTATGTCACTATTTATTTGCTGAGAACTAGATAGATTTATGTTTTGCACATTGGTTATGTATAATGTCATGTAGGTGTTTATGCTGAAAACTCACACCCAGTGTGTTATTTAAATATATTACAGATGGGCTGGAAAATATGCAGCAAAAGAAGGAAATTGTTGAAGGAAATAAAAAAAGGACACGAGAGGAAGAAAAGCCATGTCCTCATGCTGATTCAGAAGATTCTCTGATGGCAGAAATGCCATTTGCCGGCATAGATACTGAAGATGAATTTGCTAGTAAGTGTATTTAAATGGACATAGTGTCACAACATAAACATACTGTGCACACAGTTCCTGATCCTGTCTGTTGGAATGCACAGGTAGGCTGGGCCCGTTGAGTACATTCTCCCTGCAAACAGAACCAAGTCCAGAGGTTTATTAGGTTTATTGCAGAGGGTGGTGGGGTCTCCTTCTCTGGAGATATTCAAGACCCGCCTGGACGCCTACCTGTGTGACGTGGTGTAGGGAACCTGCTTTGGCAGAGGGTTGGACTTGATGATCTCTAGAGGTCCCTTCCAATCCCTACAGTTCTGTGATTCTGTGATTAGTCCTCAGTCTTGCAGACACTTGAGCATGTTAAACATTTGTTTTGTGATTCATTGAAGCAATGAGCTACAGCATAAAGATGTCTCATATACGTCTATTCACATTACTATATATGAGCTGCTGAAGCGATGGCTTTTATGAGCTGTCTTCCAGATGTGTATTCCCAGCATGTGGCTAGAAATGCACTTGTTATTAGGCAGTGGAGAGAGGCTGCAAACAAAATAAGCTGGGAGAAGAGTAATCTGTGGTACACAGAAGAACTCTCTGGGTTTGGTCCATGAACTGTAGGTTGGCCATTCCTAGTCTACCACAACCTTCTCCTTTAATAATCCTGCTTATCATCTTGTTTGATACTGTAAAATGCAGTATGTGGGAAATTGCTCTGAAGTCATGCCCATGGACATGTCAGGTATGAACACTTGCTGGCCTAGTCCACTGTAGCAACTTGGCTCAATGAAACACAGCTGTAGTTTGGAAGCCATGCATGTGTGTTAACAGCTTATAAACCCTGCCTGGATGAATAGACTATTAGTTCAAGTATGGTACTCCACTTGCGTGGCTATGTTAATGGAAGCTGGCATAGGATCCCAGTCAGACAGTTCAGTGCGTGGGCAGATCACATGCCTGGGAAAATGCTATCCAGTCATCTGACTGAAGTGATATTAAGGATTATTGGGTATGATATTAAGTGTATCTTTATTCTGATTTGTCTATGTGCTGGAAGTATTTTCTTTTTCTTTTTTTTTTTACAGTGCATACAGCCTCTGAAATAAACATGGAAAAGAAAAGGAAGAGGGCTACCGGAAAGGAAATTCCAGAAGGCAGTGAGAGAAAGAAGAAAAAGAAAAAGCAATATCAGCCAAATTATTTCATTTCTCTTCCAATTACTAATCCAGAGGTGAGATTCTTTATTACAGTACTTTGGTATAACTAGAGTTACTTCAGCAGCTGCTTGTGTTTATAAGGAGGGCAGTGTTTGAGCTTGAGCAAGCTCATTTTTCCACGTATTTTTAGAAGAACATTAGCAGCCTATTCTGTCACTTAACTTTTTAAACTAACATCTTTGTGAATAAAACTACTCACCTGGGAAAGACTGGAGAAAAGTTATCTTTTTATTCTCTCTTATGGAATTCAAATTATTTTGATTGAAACTTAATTTCTCCCTCTGCACTATTTCAGTGTTGCTTATTTTGTCTCACAGTCTCACAGTCTCGTGTGGGTTGGAAGGGACCTTAGAGATCATTGAGTCCAATCCCCAGGATTCGAGCCTCTGTGTAGCAGAGCGGCACTTCTACCACTTGCACCACAGGGGGGATTTGAACCCAGGACTCCGGTGTTGCAAGCGGCATTCCTACCATTCAAATGGAATAAGGAAGAGAGACGTTCCTGTTAATAGGAAAACCACTGCAGGATTTCTAGCTCTCCCTATGCACAAGATTTTAAATGTGGATCCGTTGCTGTTTTAACTTTATGTTTTGAAGTTTTATAAGTTTCCCATAAAATTGATCACCTTGTTTAAATTCCAATAAGCTACTGTTTAAGTGAGATGCCATTGAAGTGGAAATGCAGCAAAGTCTTCAAAACTTATTCTCCTGCAATTAGCACGTTTAACCTAACAGTAACCTAGTTACTCATAGTAACCTAGTTTTAATCATAACCTAGTTTTAACTCATTCTGCGTCCGTACTATGTGTGTTCAGTGAAAGTCAAAAATGCAGAGAACCTACAATGCAAATAATGTAAGCTAGTTTTGGAAATGACAGTGCAGTCTTTGATTCTTCAGAAAATGCTGTGTGAAGAAGAGATGGCAGAACTCTCCCTTCTCAGGATAGTTTTAGGATAGCCCAATACAACTGCTGGTGATCTTTTATACCATCCTGCTCTGAAATGATAGTCCTGTCTCTTCCACGCTTTAACAGCAACAATTAATGTAGGAGTTATATAATCTGATAATTGAGAATTACTGCTCGCAGTTGTTACACTGAATTACTGATGGAGTGGAAAAATCTTAACTAAATGTGCTTTTTTTCTGTGTATTTGATCTTTCATTTATGGAGGTAATGCAACAAATGTATTAAATCTCAGAGCATTTAGGAATTCCGAGACTCTGCTAGAAAGTTTTGTTAACACTTGCCTCAGATGTAGAGTTGTTATCAAAGTAGAAAACACATGTTGAAATTCATTTAGGCAACAGTAGCCAAAATTCAGACTTGAGACATCTGGTTTCTTGATAGCTGGCAGGTAATTACTAGTAGTATTTCAGTTAGCAATCAGAGGTCTTCCTTTTGTGAGGATCTAATTTAATTCCAGTCAAGTGTTTTAGGCAGAATTGCTCTTTTTTCATATCTTATGTAGTATTTTGAGCTTTACACAAAGAACCACTTTGTAGTAAGGGATATTTCTGAAACACTTAAGGAATTGTTCTTCTCGGAAGTTTAACATTTTCCTTGCTTTCATTTTAATTGTGCCTTAAATCTTTAGAAGCAAAATGTGGCATTCCATTCATTTTGGATTTACATTGAATTTGTATTTTTAATTTAAAAAAAAAAAAAGATTATTATTGTACCAAGATTCTGATAAAAGTTATCTGTCACCTGGTATGTTAGTACTGGCTAGATTAATCCTTGAGGGTCTTTCAGTCTTGATTATAATTGCAATAAGCTGTTAAATTTTTAAAGCTACTTCCCAGTAGGGTTCAGTAAGCAAAACTAAGTTACTTACTGCTGTTTAGAATAATGTATTCTAAGTCATGGGAGAGGTTACACTGAAGTCAATATTTAAGTCCTCATTCAGTGGAAATTTTTAAGAATAACTTGCGAGGGGAACAGTTGGGACAGGCATCTCTTTAAGCTGGGAAACCTCAAGATGCATGAAATTGCCAGCTTGATATGATAGCTAGAGGTGGAAACCGGTGGTAGTGCAGGGAGCTCAGGACACAGGCAGGAAAGGACTGAGATGCACAGCTCAGAAAACAGTATGGGTAGTATTATAATATAGGCAGCGTGAGGTGTTGCCTTCTAATACGAATGCTGAATAATGCTCATCTTCCTCAGCATCAGGGTACAGCTTATATTTCTCCTGCATCTGAGACTACAGTAAATGTGTCATGTAGCCAGGATAAGTTCTGACACATGAAGGAAATGTATTACATGAAAGAAATTTGTTACAACATGATACGTAATCAGTGTTGGTGTGATTTTATTCATGTGTGTGATGCTAGTAAAATTGCTTCTGGTTTTGTAGATTCCATATCACTTTTTTTCTGGCAAATGGTTTTTACCTTCCTTTGTCCTTACCATTCTTCCTAGGTTGATACCATTCACTTATATACATATATATATATATATATATATTTAACGTATATGGTGCTTTATGTTCTAAATACTTAATGAAGGTGCTACTAGATGTATTAGGTTAAACCACTGCACAGCAAAGCCAATCTTAACAATGTGAGTCACAAAAGTAACTGCTTGCTCCCATTACAGTTTGCTTTTTCAGGAAATGTATGTTTGTTATAACTAAATATGGCTATTTTAAGCCTCACAGCTCCTTCTGCTCATTATAAAAGTCAATATATGCAATATATTTGTTAAGAATTCACCGGTGAGTTTCTAATAAAAATCAGACTGATGGTTTCTACGTGCTTCTTCTAGACAATGTACACCAAAGCTGATTGGTCTTTGCTTGCTGTGGTTTAAAGAAGTAACTCAATTTGCCAGTCAGTCAAGGTTATTAGATTTGATTTACTCATAGATTCGAGCATTCCTGCATGTTTTTTAAAATTACTGCAATACAACAGCTATCCTAATTGCAAACACAATAAACAGTTGGGATACGATTTATAAAGCACGTATTTTTCACTGGAGAAAAATGCAAATCAGGTACTTTTAAAGAAGACCGATGGTGTTAGATCTGCTGAAATGTTACAGAAATTCATTAAAATGTTTGAAGAGAACATGTACATTGTACTCTCTTTTGGACAGGAAGATCAGAATTGTAAGTTGGGTATCTCCACATATACAAATATACATAAGAATATTCTGTTTTAAATGTGCCTGATTGTGATCTTCCAAAGACTTCTTCCACTTTTCAGATGCTTGTGCGTATGTAGCACATAAACATTCAACAGACAGGAGAGAAATTCACTAAAGAAGTCTCTGGTCTGGGCCACTGTCAGCGTACAACTAACTGCATGATCTTAAGGTGTTCTTAGAATCTGTCATCTTAGGGAACGCAGCTCCTGTTGTGATGTGGAGCGTCCACTTTATTAATCACTGTATTTGTATTCGCTTTGAGTTTACTCAGATCAGTGAGCACAGCTTTGTTGCAGGATAAAAATTCCTTCTGCAAGAATGATTTCTACATAAACATTTGACTTCAGTTTGTTTGCTTTCTTGTACAGTTGCATTATGGGATGCAGTAACTGTAATGGCTAACTGTTGTTTCTGTGCTTCTGTCTTCCCAGATTGCTGCCAATGTTCGGGCTGTCCAAGATGCAATAATACAGAAGGATGAGAGGCTTTCCAAAGCAATGGTTCACTGCGGTTCATTGCACGTCACAATGTTAGTGATGCATTTATCCAGCAAAGAAGAAATTAGCATGTAGGTATTTTGGAAAAGTAGTTTCGTTGGTGGAGTTTACAAATAGACTTCAATGAATAACTGATGCTTTCTGTTAGACCTGAACTACTGGGGTTACTGAATATTTAACTCATGTTGTTCTTAAATTGCTAATCTTAATATTAGGTATTTTAATACCATGGTATGTCATGAGCTCTGCTCAAAGTACACCTTTTCCTTGCATTTTTCACATCATATGCTGAACTTAAATGCAAAAATCTTGTGTTTGCTAAAGTAGTTATTTCATAGCTGTGTTTCAGATGTAGGGGATATTGAACAGATTAACAGGGACTTTCAGATTTTCATAGCTCAGGAGATGTTACAGGCTACGTAAGTAATAGCTAATGAAAGATTATAATGAAATAAGCTTTAACTGCAACATACTGTCTCATGCAGTTAGTTTTTTATGCCTCTAAATGCCTCCAAAATATACTCACACTAAAAGAGGTGTTTATATTGCCTTATAATGCTTCAGGGAAATAGCTGAGTGTTTGATCATACGGAAGGCATAAAAGTTGTAGAAAAGCATGTGTATTATACAATGCCATATGCATGTAAGTGTTATACGTGACTTTGCTATATAAAAATGCAATTTCTGGTTTGGTGGCATTTGCTTTTTGTCACATGTTGTAAAGCTCTCAGGCAAGTCTACTTCAAGGTACGAGTTCAGTGGTTAGTGTGAAGTTCTTAATATAAATGATACTCAAGTCTATACAGCTGTAATATAAAACGTTTAGAATAGTAGTTTGCGTGTTTAGCTGTAATTGTGACTTGAAATGAAATCGTGTTTCACAGTCCTGCTTTGCATGGCCTCTCTTGTCAATTTCTACATAAATGTGGTTTCTAGTAGCTAACATATATATACACTGTCTCTATACATGCAGACTAATTGCAAAAATGAAATTGCTGACAACTGATGTTAATTAAAATGCTGATAAATAGCCTGCTGGTATTATAAACAACTGGGAATCGTTCAGTTTACATGAGCAATTCACAAAATTGATATGAATCAAAATTCATTATATTCTTGTATTTCTGTTATAGAAAAGCCCTACTTTTTCTGTCTCCCCAAGAGGAGGTCTGTCAGGGTGCTTCCATCATCTGTATATCTCAGTCATCTTAAAAGCCATGTGGTCCATACACTGCATTATCTAGATCAGTGATTAATAAGTGCAGTGAGACATTGCTTGAGTTATGGTAACACAATTACTAAACAGCGTGTCTATTAAATATGTGTGGCATATTACTTTTATCCCCCAAAAGTTTTGCTTTTAAAGTACAGATGGCTTATAAGAAAATGCTCAAGGTAGAAAGTAGTGGAAGGTGTTTAGTGGAAGGTGTTTTGGCTGGAAACATCTAACACTTAGAAATAATGAGATACCAGTATGTCTAAATCAGTTGCCCTGCTTGTTTTTCCACACTTGTTTCCTTGAGTGCTGTAATACTAAATCATTGAGGCCTCTATGTTCTTACCACTTCCTCAAGTTATGAGTTTGTAACCTTCCTCCTTCAATGCTCAGGAAAGAGAGAGGCAGCTAACCAGGTGCAGAAAGGAAAGCAAAGCAAAGTGTCCTACATCTGCTGTTCCATTTGTGTCCTGGAGCAGACGCGCCTGCTCTGGTTAATGAAGGAACTGTGGTGGCACCTGGGAATTGGTGAAAACAGTGAGAACAAGCTTATTATTGAAGGCATTTAAGTACGAACTTTTTAAAAAGGGAGTGTGAAAGATTATCTCAAAGGCAAATATGCCTTGTCATTAGTAATTATTTTTATACAGTCCTAAGCTGCATATCAAAACAAACATTGCCAAATTCAGTATCCTTAGCCACACCTTGAGCTCCTCAGTTCTTGCTATTTGATGGCCACCGGGGCACTTGCTTATGGAGCTCTTTTCTGCCTCTCCCAGCAGAACTCCACAGTCCAGGAACACAGGATCTGTCCTCTAGTCAGCAGCAGCTTCCCCAGTGATTCTCCCCTTTCCTGGCCAGGTGCTTCCTGCAGCTACCTAGTTCAGCTGTCCTCAGGTATTCTAGGTTGCATTTTTATTATATGGGATTCTTATTTTTTCCTTGTAACTGATGTTTTCTTTTTAATAACCTTTGAGGACTTCAAGACTGAAAAGTTGCATTTTCCTTTCATCACCAATTTTTGATACCATATTAATGGAAAGAAATCAAGATCCAGACTGGCAAAAGAACCTGTGTGTAATGTTGAGTGACAGTAATACTGCAACTAGTGATCTAGGCAGCTGAGAGTTCACAGATCCATAAGTTTAGACCCATTAAGTTATTCACATATCTACACTATCATATAGTGCCTGTGTATACAGAATTGAAATGTGTTGAATGCTATTTGGAGCCCAAACGTGATAAGACTGTTCTAAACATAATATTCATTTGAGCATGACATGGAAATGGAAGATATGTATTGTAGGCTTTTCTTTGTACAGGAACCCGGACCCGCAATTTGCATAGGAACTTTCTAACAGATAGGCTGCAATCTGGCCTTCATAAATACACTTTACATCTAAAACCAAAAATGTAAAATTTAAAATAATGTGAACAAAGCAAGCAAGAGTTTTGACACTGTTTCGTATTACATGACAAAAAATCCTTGACTGAAATGAAGTAGCTTTCTTAATCTGGCCTTGGTTTCAAATAAATGCATAGTTCTCATCAGTGCTCCATCTTATTAAGCACACTGGAAAAGTGTGTAGAGATGTCTGTATAAGTATGTGCAGGCATAAAAAATATAAACATGTCAGAAATCGTACTGAAGTCTTTCATCCACTTGCTGTAAAAAGAGTAAAATAAACTCTTGAGAGTTTTTATCCTGTTGCTGCCATCTAGAGTTTATAAAGCCAACATTGGTTTAGTGAAAACTTCCAATTCTAGAAGTAAAGAGCAGATGAGAGCAGATGTCTTTAGAAGACATTAATATAGGGTTGTTTTTGAAAACAATTCTGAAAACAATTCAGAACAAATGTTTCATGTTCTCATACACATACCTAGTAGGGCTAATTAAAATGATTAGAAGGTTATGAGTGTTGCTGCTGTTAAATAACATGAATTACTTGTGCCTGCTACTTCTGTCTTTTAAAGTAAGCATTAGTTTTGGTGGTACTTATTTTCCTGTCAGTTCTAATGAGCTTAATAGTTATTTCCATGTAATTTTATCATTATATTACACATAAAGTGTCACTAACATCTGTTTATAATCTTAAATAACATTCTGTAGCATGTTTGAAGAAAGCAGAATCTTAGAGCGACCCACTCAGATAACAGGGCATGAACTAAAGAAACTACTTTAAGAACAGAAAACCAGGTGCTTCTGAATAAGCATCTTAAATGTGACGTGCAGAGTAATAGAGACACTGTCATCTGAGTATCTAGTCATTCAGATGAATTCTGTTCAGGAATTACACCTGTGTCTGTCTTCCTTTCTGTTTCTACTGTTTTACAGCAGGGTGTGTGAACCAGTTTGCCATTACAAAAGAGTGAGAATACTGACCGCGCTGATAGCAAGTAGCACAAAAGTACCTGAATAAATAGTAAATTAATAATAAAAATGCTTTTAAAGTTTTTGTATAGAGAGATTAGTAATATATAAACAATACTAAAATATTTGACTGTGACAGACGTATTTTCTTTCCCCTTGACAGAGCAGTTGGTGCTCTTTCTGACAGCAAGGATTTCATAGAAGATCTCCTAAAAGGAAAAACTGTGGATTTGTCTTTTCAAGGAGTTGATCATTTCAAAAATGAAGTTGGATTTGTGCAGTTGGCAGAAAATGATCATAAAGCTCTACTTCTGGAAATAGCAGGTACAGCTTGTGAATATAATCCTAAGTGCTTTAAAGATTTTCTGACAACCTTATGAAGTGAGCCTTATCTAGACCATACAAATATGAGTAAATTGGTGCTAATTTAGTTAATATTAATTTAACAACTGCTGCACTTACACAATTGATTTATCGACATATTTGAAAAGAACCTTAATTACAGTGCTGTTCTCTTTTTACTTAGCATATGTAAAAACCATGGCACAAGTTTATAGATGGATAAAAAGACTCTACCTTGTTTTGGTTCAAACACTGTGTATTGTTTCTCAGGTGATAAGCGCTTTATCTTACAAAGTTGCATAAATCTCTTTAGCATTCATTCTGAACAGAGTACTGAGAGTTGGCAGTATTTGTTCCTCTTCTGTGGTCTGTGAGTCTTTAAGTTTTGTGTTTCCTCTATGTAAAATGTATCACTCTTAGATCTCACCATGCGCTTGTGTACAACTGCACATACACACATACAATTGTATACATACTTAGATATATTTATGTAGGTATGTACATAAAGTCAGATCAAGACTTTACTTCTGGAGGATAAAGAGAAATCAGAACATGGCTGATATGCCAGAGGAATCAAATTAGAGTCCATGCTGCTTAAGCCTGAGGGGTCTTTCTGGAGCATTTGTGGAACCAGTCTGTGGCTTGTTTGGTGTCCATTGCCTTTGTTTAGCAATTATGAAATTAGTGAAAAATGTTGCAGGTGCATGCATTGCATTACACATGTATACCTGCATGAGCAATTCAAGGGCATAACTCTCAGTTAACAGTGGAGCTAAGGCCACTGTCTTTGTCAGTCGCATAAAATGCATCCAAAATAGAGTTAATTTGTATATTCCTGCTGCCTTGAGAAAAGTCATATAACTGTCAGCCAAGAAGTAGCAGACAAAACTAGGTAGAGTGGAGATTTCTTTTTCTATCTTCAAGGCTATACTTAAACTATGTTGTTTACAGACACTCAATAAAAATTCTCAGCAAACATTACTAATTCATTGATGTCCTTTAAAACAATCCCATCACAACCACAAATAATAAGTTACAATAGTTCCCTTACTAGGATCGTATAATTATCTACTAGAAATAACACTATTTAAGCATTAACAGAGAAGCGTGAGAAGTACTGAAATGCCTTTTTGCTTAAGCCCTCTTAGAAGTCCTTAGCTAAAAAGCTAAAGAAGTTGTCATTTCTTGTGCTGCATTATGTCATGGAATATTTGAAGTACTACGTGAATTCTGAAAAATGAAACAAATTTCATTTTTGCAATTACTTGAAAAATGCTGTTTGAAGCTGATACAAGTGAATGAGTGAATCCTGTTTTCTTCAATACCCATAGGGTTCATAGTTTCGATTTTACGGATGAATGATGCCTGTTGCATTCTGGTCACCAGAGGGAGCCTGAATTCCACGAACAAGAATTACTGATGTTTTCACAGTTGATTGTTTCACTTGCATTTGATCCTTTGTTTTTTCAAAGGAATGTTGAATTACTTGATTAAATATTTTAATGTAATTAGAATCTTTTAGAATTTTTAAATGTAACTAGGCTGGCAAAACAAGTAGTGTGCCTTCCTCCCCTAACTGTAGTTTTCTAAAAGCGACATTTAGTCTAATTTCTCTAAGCTGGTTTTCGTAACAGTCACCACTAGAGAGAGAAATGGAGAGGCAGTCACAGCCTGTTTCTCTAAGTGCATTACAGCTTTACTCAAGCATAACATGGCATTACAACCATGCCAAAGCAGTTTGGCTCCCTGTTGTGCTGTGGGATTCTGCAATCACACAGTGAATTCAGCTGCGATTAAACTAACCTTTTTTTCCTTTGCCAGGTAAATTTAAGCTTTCCAATTTGTCAGTGTAGTTTACTGAAATGCTGCATGACTGTCAGCACAAAGGACAGGAGTGGTGGCTGACCTGGGGCTAGAGAGCATGAGCCTCTTTAAAGATTACGTAACCACGTGTTTGTCATCTGTCTTAGGATGAGTTATGTTGCCCTGACTTCAGAGAGCCTAAAGAAATACTCCAATTCAGTTAATTTAGTTCACTTAGCTTCCAGATGGCTGAAGCTGGGATAAATACATTTTGTCTCTTGTCAGTTATTTTTAAACCATGTTTTATGATGTAAAAATTATGAACTCAGAATTGTTGTAGTGTTTCATTGAAATAACTAAATTGTAAAAAGTAAACAAAAAAAGCTGCTAGTCCATGTTCCTAAGAACTCTATTCAAGATATCAGCCAATACATGTATGCTATATCATGTGATGAATACAACCGTCAGAGAAAAACAGTGGTTTTGCTGATTCCATTACAAGAGCCAGGACACCTACCTGGTAGTAGATTTGAGCATTGTCCATGCCATTTGATATGACGCAGTTTTCTTCATGCAGCCTTTTCTAATTAAGCCTTTTGCTACATGCCAGTTTTCAATTTAGGCCCTTTGAGTAGACAGATGCTGACAAAAGAGACATACATTTTTGTGAAAATAAACATTCACCATTAAAGCTCAGTTTAGCACCAGTTAATTTTATGAGTTTGTACTCCAGTAAGTAATAGTTATTACATACTAACAATGTATCATGATCAAGAGCTTGTTATCCATTAGTGAATGTTTAATGCTGTGACCAACAGAAGAGGCTGAAGGGCATATGAGGAGCACTGGACTGGGATGGGGCCTGGCTTTGTGATGCTGTACTGCAGTGCCTCTTGCCCTTCAGCTCATTGCACTTACAGCACAAAAGCACATGAGGGAAATGACTGATCCTAGTTTAACCAATTTTTTCCATAGGAGATTGTAGTACTGCTGAGCTGCTGATAAGTCAATAGCTCTTGTCCAACAGTAGCTAGGGCTGTTTCTCAGTTTGACCCAATCCTGTTAGGGGCCATAACTGAAAGGCACTAGAGATACTTAGTGCTTGATGCAGCAGTATGGAGTTATTTATTCCAAGAATAACATGATTTCTTGATATATCAATTTGGTTGGTTTTGGGTTTTTTTGCTTGCTGTTCACTTCTCTTGAGTTTGTAAAATAAATTTATCATCTGAAGTGTTTGGTTTAGAGTTCACTGGCCTGCAAATAGGGCCTTGTGAAGCTTTATGAGCATGTTACGCTAGATACTATTGTGAAAGTAAGGATGACATGAAGAATTTATTTGTAATATCTAAACCTTTGCTAAGCAGTAGCCAAAAAAATATTCTCTTAAAGTAACAACTGGCTACTTAAAAAATTTTACATGACTTAGTGTGCTAGATTTATAATAGTGTAATTTAGCAATGCTTAGCTTCCCCCGAGTCTTCAGTATTAAGTGTATAGTCAGGAATATGTCTACTAAATCTTTTAATTTAGGGGATGTGGTTTACAGACAAGCAGAAATTAGTAAACTGGAAGAAAATCTACGTACATAATAGTTTTCTGTAATTAATGAAATCTTGGAAAATAAGAGAGATATTTAGGATTATTATTCAATGTACAATTATAGCAATTTGACAGATCAGTAAAGGTGTGGTTGCAGAAGGGCCAGCACAATAGAAAGGTGCTATGAATCAAGATTGCTCACCCATATCAGAAGATTCCAGGCTCACAGAGGAAAGCTTCACCAAGGAAAGATCTCCAGAAAGCCTTCCCTAGGGGCGCTCAGCCCTTAAATGAGGTCTAAGAGAGGTGCAGCCAGTCTCCACCCCTTCTAGTCACACAGCTGAATTGCCTTCACCTGTGCTCCCAGTGTTGACCGGGTCCTTTCCCCAGGGGATCAATCAGTGGTTCAGGCCATGACCCAACAGTTCACATACAACAATTTTTCTATGAATCATTCTGTATTGATCTACGTTAGAATTTTTGAGTCTTTCCAGTTTATAGCTGTTCTAGACAAGTTTCATGTATCATATTTCAGGTCTAATTATGGGAAAACAGTTGTCTAATGGATTCAGCTACATCCAGTATAAAAGGTGCAGATGACATTCAGTAATTTTGACATTGTAAGAATAATGTACAAAATGATATTCAGAGTACTTCAAACTGCATGAAAGATGGTCTGAGAGCTGTCCAAAAATTTGTTCTAGGAAGTCACAGAGCTTGTAAATACAGCCTTAACTTTCTGAGTTTATACTTTGAAAGTGCAAACACTGGTTGCCCTGAAACTAATAGGGGAAAATACAGTTATTAAATACAGTTAGTTTTTCAGTCTAGCTAGTAATGTTATGTCTGAGGGAAAGATGGCAGATGGTCAGACCCATGTGCGTTGTCTGTCTGTTGTTTCTGTCATTAGCCTCTGCTTGCTTTCAGTTCAGGCAATCCTTATCATGAAGCTGAACCTTCATGTACTTGTTCATTCTTGAGATCCCCTTTCATAAAGTCCCATAGGGCTGGAAATTTTTCCTGCCCACAACATCCATGCTTCCTTTCCCCATTCTTTTAAAACCCTCCTTATGATCGCTTCTGCAGAGGGCCACATAGATATTAATAGCATTACATTATCTTCTACCCTTCCTGTGCTCTTAGAATAACATTTTGCTTTGTTTCTTTCTTCCCCTCCATCTCCTCAGATTTCTTTCTATTTTCATTGTCTCTGAGGAAAGGAACATGGTGGTAATTTTATTTGTCAGTCACCTTAACCTGTAAAATGTCAAAGTGTACTACAAAACTATATAACTGAAATTAATTTTAGTGCCAATAGGTGTGGCCAATCTCTTGAGCCCGCAAAATTTATATAATGATCTATACCACAGCAAAGCTGAGGTTACATCTGATCACTGTGGGAACACACACATGGGCACATACATACACATGTAAATAGATCAAATTTAAACTTTGTAAATTTGAGCTTTGTAGGAGAGGAAAAAAAAAAAAGACTACAATCCATGAGACTATCACAGGGCAGCATGAACTTGTTTTTAGTAAGACTAATCCTTTGCTGGAGTATCAAAGTCAAAGGATCCCCAATGCTGTCCAGAGAGACGAATAAAGAAGGCAGAAAATGGGTTTGTTGCTGACCATTTCAGTTTTAAATAAGTCTGATGCTTTATTCAGCATTTACTCAACTTACCAACATCAGAAAATAAGCTGGCCATGGAAATACATGCGTAGCATTACTAAATGACTTCATTTGAACTTCTGCATCTGAATTTGAATAAGCAGCAAACATTTATTTAGTCATCTGTTTTGATATGTTAATCTGTTGTTCATGAACACTTGTGTGCACAGCTGCATAATAGCTTAGCAGGGATTCAGTGCAAACATAGAAACGTTTCCCACAGACACAAAATAATACAGGCAGGTAAGCTGATCTTGTGAATAGCCTCATATCTATAGACAGATAGCAGATTGAGATACATAGATGCATAGATCTATAGTATATCTATAGGTAGTGTGCCCAGGTGGCCAAGAAGGCCAATGGCATCCTGGCTTGTATCAGGACTGGTGTGGTGAGCAGGACTAGGGAAGTCATCCTGCCACTGTACTCGGTGTTGGTGAGGCCTCACCTCGAGTACTGTGTTCAGTTTTGGGCATGTCAGTGCAGAAAGGACACTGAGGTGCTGGAGCAGGTCCAGAGAAGGGCAACGAGGCTTGTGAAGGGCTTGGAAAATCAGCCCTATGAGGAGAGGATGAGGGAGCTGGGGCTGTTTAGTCTGGAGAAGAGAAGGCTGAGGGGAGACCTGGATTGCTCTCTTCCAATATCTGAAGGGTGCTTACGGTGAGGGTGGGCAGGTCTCTTCTCACTGGTGAAGGTGACAGGAAGAGGGAAAATGGCTTCAAGTTGTGCCAAGGTACGTTAAGGTTGGATATTAGGAAACACTTCTTTACAGAAAGGGTAGTTAAACACTGGGATAGGCTGCCCAGGGAGATGGTTGAATCACTGTCCCTGGATGTGTTTAAGAGCCATTTGGATGTGGTGCTCAGAGATATGATTTAGCAGAGGGATGTTAGAGTTAAGGTACTATGGTTAGGCTGTGGTTGGACTTGATGATCTTCGAAGTCTTTTCCAGCCTGGTAATTCTATGATTCTATGATTCTGTGTTTTTAAAGATAGAAAATTATGTTATTTGTTTATAGTTTTCCTGAAGTTTGCAAAACTTTTTTCAGTGAGAATAACTCCTGAACTGTTTTAATCTGATGGCAAAAGAAGACAGCACTGACTGCTATTTAATTGCCATTATCTTACTAATGCCAAATTCGTGAGGCATATTGATAGAAATCTCTCTGCCTTTCGATGCTTCCCCCCCCCCCCCCCCATATTGGCATGGTTGTGATTCACACTACAGTCAGAAACACACTTCTAAGCATTCTGTGGTATAATTTCTGAGTTCCGCTACATTTCTCTTCCCCCTTCAGAGACTATGAGGAAGATATTTCAAGAAAAGGGCATCTTGGCAGGAGAAGAAAGAGCTTTTAAGCCCCATCTGACCTTTATGAAGTTGTCAAAATCAACACAGCTACGTAAGCAGGTGAGCTCACATTTCATATAGCTCAGCAGCAATCTAGAAAGTTTAATTTATAGATGAACGAAGGAGTTGCTTATGCTATAGCATCACAGTTTTTACATCTTTGTACCCAGCTGAAGAGGTAAGACTTTAAAATACAGGTATATTAGAAGGAATTATTAGTACATCTACTGTGTAAAAAGTAGTGCTATACTGTACTGTAGGTTAATGCTCTGGATATTCTCATTACAGTAAAATCATAGCCTGTTTTATTTTGTGAAACTATGCAAAGCCAAAAGATGGAATTACTTGTTCAAAATTACAGAATTAGAACTATAGTGTAGATTACATAGTTAGAAATGCTGTCACCGTATTTATATGCTGCTTGTGTGGATATTGTTTGGTTCCCCTTTGGGAGAAAATAAGCAAATAAACAGGGGAATTCATATGTTGATTATGCATGATTTGCAGGCTAACATTTCTCTTGATTGAATATGTTTTGGTGAATTACACACTAGTGATGAAATCATAGTATCATATTCTCTTGCCAGTATCTATTTCTTGCCCATTAATTAGCTTTTTTGACAAGAAAAAGTAGACAAACATAGAAATAAGTTACAATATCTATGAGAAATATAGAGAAGCAATAATAGGTTGTCTAGCTTTTTATTTCACACTAACTTAACAGTAAATTATTATTAACATAAGATATATCTCCATAAAATTTCTTTGCTAGCATTGCAATAAAATGTTTTATGTAACCTTTCAACATTGGCCAGGAAAGTAATTTTCAGAAGAAATATTTTCTAAAACTATGTACATAGTATAATTATTGTCAGTTGATTCAGCAAGCATTAAAGTACTTTATTCATTAGAAAAAAAAACTATAAAATACGAAAGGTGAAGATCTTAATCAAGGAATATTCTGAAATCAGCCGGAAGATGAAATGAGTTCTGAGATACATGAAGTAGCTTCAGGGACATGACATAATGCAGAGTTGCTCTGAAGCAAAATAAGGACTTGTCAGCCAGTTGTAGGTGGTGTGTTGTAGCTCATGAAATCGTAGGCTGAAGCTTTTGCTTGTAATAACAGCTGCTTTTAAAAATATTCTAAAAATCCACAGCTTTTGCAGAATATCAGCTGCTCATCAATGTAACTGTTTTGTTAAAATATCTCAGATCTTCAAGGTGCTTTTTTGCCAGTCTGTTGTTTCTTTCTTTCTTTCTTTCTTTCTTTCTTGTTTCTTTAAAGCATTTATCTACCTTGCATGAAGTATTGGCCAGGATACATATTTTCTGTGTTCTGATATTCACAGCTACTGACAGAACCGGGTCGGTGTCATTTCGAATAATCTTCCTTGGTCCTCCATAATACTGGATAATACACGTAGTATTGTATAGATTTAGAAAGATATTATGTATTGAAAATCTGTAAATTAACAGGAAGTATTGTCAGTCAATCCACTGTCTGGCATTAGCATCAGTCTTCTCTATCATTTTGAGTTTAATTGTGAAACATCTGAAGAAAGCAGCTTTCCACTTTGAAGTTGCAGCATTAAGCTGAACATAGACAAGATGATAAATGTAAAAACAAAACAAAAAGCACAACCTTGGAAATAGAAATTAATAAAGGATAACATTTCAGATAAAGTGGATAAGGGAGGAGATGTCTGAGTGTCCACTCAGCTTCTCAGGTTACCTTCTTATCTGCTCAGAAGTGGAGAAACTCATTCTTTACATTCAGTTTGACAGTCCTGAAATTAAATGTGCCATGGAAAACTTCCCCAGGTTAACCAGGCACAGTGTTTCTTTGGGTGTCCTCTGGAACGAGACAAAGGGAGATAACTGACTTGCACATGCCTAGTTGTTTCATAGCTGACTTGGGTGATAATACTGGGTTAGTATCATTATCTTCTGTACAAAGAACAACTGAACACAGTGAAAGAAGTAACTTGAGTTTTGCACTTAATAATAACCTTTCTATTCCTCCTTCCCTCACTATCCTGCTACATTGCTGTAGGTCAGTCACGACCCCTATGTTTTTCATTCATTTGCTATTTATTTCAGGGAGTGTTGTGAGGCTCACCTGATAAATGCTGCGTAACATCCAGAAATCCTTTAGTACGTATTGCTGTCTGAACTGCAAATATGATGAAATGAATTTTATTAGCAGATGACAGTTACACTGCTCAGATGGCACCTGGTTAATTAAAAAGCTGTATATCCTTAGTCCAGGCATAGGCTGACAAGAAAGTATTCAAAAAATATAACTTAAGAATATTTAACATACGATATTCCTCTACGCAGCACATATTTAGAATGCAGTATGTGTATTTAATAAAGGATAATATATTTGTGAGAAAAATCTGTAAACAGCACTAGTAAGTATAGTACATGGCTGTTCACTGCTACCATTCAACTTCAGCGGTAATATCCCCAAGATGTCAGATATTATTTTGCAGGTAGTGTTATTATGATCACACTGAAAGCAGCAGTCATTTACTCTTGTATTTTTCATGTAATGTATGTTAAACATTTGTCACTATCCTAGTTTCTTTAGAGATAACAAAAGTTACTTATTTTGTACTATCATAAATGCACACCATAAAAGGAGGAAATTCTGCACTGAGCCTGCACTGAACTGTTTCTGATTTCAGATCTTTTTGGTGGACACTCACATTTACCTCACTGTCTTCAGTGAAACATACCAAACAGATAAAATGTTTAGTACCAGTAATTATGAATATAACTATTTTTTTTCCTTATATAATTTTTCTCTCTTGAAATAGTGGTACTGGAATCTTGTCTTCTTGAAAACAAGTAGAGCAGGTGAGATCCAATATATCTGCTGATTATCTCTGATTAGCAATATTGTTAGCAGTTACTGCAAGCTTTGGCAGTCAATCAGATATCTAATGTCTTTCTGTCTTACTTAGATAATGAATCTAAGGCATTTATGCTACTGCAGGGAAGGTTATTACTTTTGTGGTAACTGTATATCATGCCTTCTCTTTATTCACCTGTTCGTGAATATGTGTTGCATACATGCTCAGAAATAACAGAAAAGAATTATTCTCAATGAAACCAAAGCGTTTCTCTTTTAGTCAGACCCCACTGTTTCTGACTTCCATTCTTTTTATATCAACTCTTGGAGTTTCTCTGCCATTATGGCCAGAAATGCAGCTTTATTAAATGTCACAGAGCTCATTAGATCCTTCTGTATTTCCATTAATCAGAGTCTACTTTAGTGGTTTGTATTGTAGCAACGTTATTTGCTGATCTGGGAGTCCAAGGCACATACTTACTGTGATCCGATTGGTGATGATCCTAAAATGACCAAAATGATTACTTCCACTGTACACAAAACAATAAACACTTTGTTTTTATAGTCTCACGAGACCAGCAGAACTATTTCGATTTTTCTACAGTATTTTTCCAGTCTGAGAATCCAACGACAGGGGCTCAAAATGCACGATCCAACAGCTGGAAGAGGTTCTTGAATTCTCTCTCCTCTTTCAGTCTTCCTGCTTTCATACCATGCACCATACAGAGATATATAGCTTCCATACTGATTTTAGACAGGAATAAGAAATAACATGCACTATAGACAGTTTTAAAAAGTAAAATGTAGTGTGAGGCATTAGTCATAGCCATTGTTGAAATTACCAAACCACCCTACTGAACATGGCAGATAACTTGTAATATATGCCTATAGACATAGCCATGCTACAGAATTGAGGCTGCAGAAGGCAACACCTCTTTATGCATGAACTCTTCTAAGTTCACATTAGGATCATCAAGATCTAGGCTAAGAAACCTTTCAACAACAGCCTTGCATTTTTCCATCTGGTCTCCTTTGGCAGGATGATCAATACATTTGATAGCTTTTCCATTGCGAATCAGTTCTGACACTTCCACTCCTCTTTCAATAATTTTGGCTGGCATTCCAGCTAGTGCAGCAATGTTGGCAGCATGACTAACAGTGGATACTCCTTGTTTGATCTGATAGAAAAACACCAACTCATCTCCATCTTGGTGTGTCTCCATGGCCAGGTATTCCAGAAGAGGTGTGTCAGGCAAGAGTTCCAGCTGCATTAAGCTGTGAAAATTAGTGGAGACAAAGACCTGCGGACACTGGGTTCCTTGATTGATCCAATACTTCAGCACAGCAGCCAGAAGGGCCAGGCCATCTAGTGTGTTGGTTCCCTTGCCAAACTCATCAATAAGTACCAATGACCTCTCTGTAGCGTTGTTTACTGCCTTGGCAACCTGGTTAAGATCAATCATGAATGTGGAGAGTCCTACAGAAACTGATTCCCTAGTGTGGATTCTTGTGTAAATCCCATCAATTGCTCCTATCTCTGCCTCTGCTGCAGGCACGTAACTGCCGATTAGAGCCATAAATATTATAAGACCTACTTGCTTTAGGTAGATGCTCTTTCCAGACGAGTTGGGCCCAGTGATTATCTTTATTCGTCTGGTAGCCTCACCACTGTTCACAGGATTAGCCACAAATGTCTTTGCACATAGTTCCATCAGTGGATGTCTTCCGTCCTTGATGTGGAAGCCATGGCGCTGCGTAAAGCGTGGCCGGCAGTAAGAGTTCTCCCGGGCCATCACTGCCAAAGCCAACAGCACATCTAGGTGTGCAGTATACTCGATCACGCTGTTAAGCACTTCAGACCTCTCCAAGATCTTTGTCTGCAGCTGGTGCATAATAAGTGTTTCCTGGTCTCTTATCTCACAGTGCAAGTCACCCAGCAGGCTGTCTAGCTCCTTAGTTCTAGCGCTTCTGTAGTGCAGTTTATCCTCGGACAAGAACATGAAGTCCAAGCCTTCAATTTCAAAGTCGCTTTTATCCACCATACTTGGTAGCCGTGGAATGGAGAGAAGGAACCCAATCAAAGGAATGTAGATCACACAACAGGAAGGAATATGGCTGTCCAGCGTTTCCAGTTCTTTTTGTGCCACCTCAGTCAGAAAGTCTGACAGACCCATTAGCCTTCGCTTCTTTTCATCAATGGTGGGATCCACGTTGGGTCTAACAGTGAAGCGATTTTGTGAGACACTGCCTTCAAAGTCCACCACTTTGCTGATTAGACTAGCAATGTATTGCAGATCATCAGTGAAGACACGTGAAATAGTCTGAAAGAGTTCGATACTATGGGGAAGAGAGCGACATGTGTCTCTAAGGCACAGTGCACTATACACTGTTTTATAGAGTGCTTGCCAGTCGCTAACTTTCGTATGGGATAGAGTCATTCTTTTTAGAATAAGAGGCACATTTTTTATATTCCTGAGGCAATCCTGAAGGGTAAGGACTGTTTCGTGGTTCTGAGCCAACAGGAAGAAGTGGATCACGTCCAGCCTTTTATTTAGTTCTGTCAAGTTCCGAGTAGGTCGCGTAAGCCACAGCCTCAAAAGTTTTTCTCCCCGTTTGCACCTACAGCGATTTAAAATCCCATATAAACTGAATCCTTCCTTTAATCCACTAGAAAGCTTATATACAGAAGGATGGATATCACTTTTGAATATCTGCAGGACACAGTAAGTGTCTTGGTCTATATTCACAGTTTCTGACAGCACAAACTTTCTAAAGGCCAAAACAGGAACTACAATACTGCTTTCTTCCAATTCAACTCCAACCCTTCTCCTGTCCAGGTACTTAAGGAGCCCCCCTAATGCTCTGATCACGAGTGGGCTCTCAAAAGGGATGACTGAGGACAAATAAAGAATTTTTTCTGTAGCAGTCATATGGAATGGGATAAATGGAAATTGTCTAGATAGGATTCGTTGCTTGCTGACTTCTAGGCCAAAATCTATGTTAGGAAACAGGACAATTTCTATTTTTCCTTTATTGCTGTCACTGTCTGCTAGGTTGGTCAGGAAATTGGCAATATTCTGGTCCTGTTTTGCACTTGTCACTATGCATTTGGGATGAACTTCCCCAGTCACTTTTTGTAGTAGCTCGAGGCCTTCATTATCAGGTGTGTCAGGCATGAAGTAAACTGAGCAATCTTCTGTATCATAGTAGGCGACTGCAAACTCCCCTGCATACCACAAGACAGACATATGTGTCTCAGAACACTCTTGCTCCTCTTCTTCAGGTGCAAGCAGTGGTGGCAAGGGGCAACTCGTGGCTGCTGTGGCACTCATTCTGTTGGAGAACAAAATTGTTATTCACAGCTCATCCAGAATATCCTGAGAACTAATTTTAATTGACAACAAGTTAATACTCATTATTCCAGGCCTGTAGAAACTAAGATGCTAACAGAAATTAAAGCCTGGTGTTACCAGTTCAGGTGAAAAGATGCAGCCAGTAACTATAGATGCATCTTGCTTTTAAGGAGACTGTAACTGAGCTACTACCAGCAATGTTGGAATCATATTATAGTGTTTTTTTCACGTGACTATTTTTTTTCTTAGAAAGTACTGTCACACCCTTTGAAGCTTTTGCAATGTTCACTGCACCATTCTGCTACAATCCACAGTGTGAGAAACTAAACCACCTTTAGGCACTGAGCTCAGAAGCTCAGACATAACAGGTATAACTTAAAGAATACCTGTCTTTAGGTTGTGTAGATTGGGATTAGGTCAGAGAAGCTGCAGAGACTCTGGTTTAGGAGATACTCAAACCCTGATGTTGTGGTCCAGTGCAACCTGCTGCAGGCTACTGCTCTGAGCTAGGTTGATTGCTGGAGGTCCTTCCCAACCTCAGCAACTCTGATCTGCACCCAGCATTTCACTGAAGTGAGCTGTGCAGCTTTACCATATGCAAGCACAAGTACCCATAAATACAGTAGCGTACTCACACAAATGTACGTGCATACAAAACCATCTGCCCACAGAGGGAGGCCCACCCACACCGACCACAGTGCCTTACAAGACACAACCACATGGAATGGTCAGCTGGGCCTACCTGGGTATTTATGCATCTCCTTCTTCAGGAAGTGCCAATTTCTGTGCAAGTAGATGAAGGGATCAGCCAGTCTCCCCTACAGAGGCTACAGTCACAGTCAGCTCTCTGCCTCCAGCTCTTCTCCTCCTTACTCTCCACGCATCCTCCTCTCTCACCGTAGGACAGCTCACTGCAGCCGTGTGAAGGCCGCGACTTCCATCTCGGCCTCTTTCCCTTAGCCGGGCAGGAGTTTGGCTCCCGGCCTGTCAAGGAGGCCCCGCGCCGGGGCCGAACCGCTCCACTGTGCCCGCAGCGCCGCCGCTGGCCGCTGGGATGGCAGCCCGGCCCTGTCCCGGTGCTGTGCGGGCCCTTCGCACGGCCGCGCCTCGCCACAGGCCTCTGCTCCCTGTGGTGCTGCCCAGGGGCCGGGTGTTTTCTGCCTCCCCACTGAGCACCGAAGTACGGCATATCATCGTAATCAAGTGTCTGTAGCTTTACCATGTGGGAACAGTTCCTCTTCTCCGCTGATCCATACACACGTTTGTGTAAATGAATCATGACCTGCATTGTTACATCGTTTTGTCATCAGCTGCTCCAACTCACTACAAATATCATTCAGTTTTCCAAATATCTTCCAGTAATGTCTCAACAGCAAAACTCAATTCCTGACCATTTAGCATTTGATTCACTCGTGACCGATCTGTTTTTGACAAGCACCATCCCAGCCCCTTGTGAAAGCTGTTTCTTATTGGAGCATGATGATCGTGACTTCTTCCATTGATCTCTCCCTCATTTTCTTCACTGACTACTTGAGGCTTCACATTTTGACAAGCATCCTCCTGGCTGAAAAGGTCTTTCTTTAAATTACTGATGGAAGACTAAGCGTATTTCAAAGAACTGTCAGTCAGAGAGCACCAATTGATGATTTAGATTCAAAATAACCTTAGTATCTAAGAACTAATTTAGCCATAGAATATCATATTTTAAATAAAAAATGAGTTTGGAATACACTTAGACTTGCAAGGAGATTGTGCACCCTAAATAGAAAACATGTACCACTAGATGTCATCATTTCAGAGATTAAGGAACTGGAAAGACATTTCTGACCTTGTTGAACAAGACTTCAAATGATAGAACCACATGTTCAGGTACTTAGAGAAACAAGGTTCTCCTGAAGTGAATTTTCATTGAAATAAAAACTGAGTAAAAATGCCTCCAATGAGCACATATTGCATGTGAGTAACTGTGATGGGATTGCAAGAAATGAGTATGTGTACTGCTCAGATGAATGGATATAGTATAAAGCGATGTGGAAGAAGAGAGCATCTGTCTGTTTTAGGGCATCTGGTGGAGGACCTTTTCAGTGTGGAAGGGGATAATGAGAAAAGGAGAAAGCCAAAAACAGTGGCATATAGAGACACAAGCCTGACTAATGTGACTAAGGAGACAGCAACAAGAGCTAAACCTAGTCAGTCACAGTGATTGCTCTGAGTGTGTGGAGTATGGGAATACTTATTTCCATCAGATTGCCTAATAGAAGGCCTTGTCAAATGGGGTGATAAGGGGAAGAGGGAAGCCATAAACAAAACATGTAGAGACACAAAGCTGTCAGGCAAATGTAACACAAATGAAACCAAGATGCAAACCTTGACAATGACACTAATTGGTGGGCTGCTAGGAAAGTACAGGCAAAACAGGACATTGCAACTGTTGGTTGTGTAAACCTTGAGAGTCCAGGATATTAAGAGAGTTGGCAGGACTGCAGACTGATGGAGGAATGTGCAGGTGAAGGGGAGAAACAAAGGACAGCAGCAAGTGCATCCATCACAGAGCCTATGTCCCTACAGCGCCAAGTCTGTTAGAAAAAAATATCAACCAGTACATTTTTTCCTGTTTGATGACATTGAAAACAACAAACTGCCCTTGACAAACATTTGAGATTTTTCTCTGTGATAACCTGCCTGGTGCTGATATGGAGAATAATTTACAGTTACATGTTCCATGAAGACTCTTGCAAACCATTTGAAATTAAAGCACTTGCAGTGTTGTGTATGCTACATGACTGAAGAGGGATGAGTAGAAAGGAGGTGTAATGACATTTTTAATCCTTTGTTTAAGTTCTGTAGTAGATAACTGCTTAGCTGAAACAGAATATTTGGCACAGCATTGGTTCAGTACTCTTCTTTCCTTTGGAAGTAAATTTCCATTCTAACAATATCTCTGGTTAAAATGAAAACTATAGGCATAAATGTGAAAATTCAGTCTTCTAGCAGAATCTGCAATTGAACTTTATATTAATATTTAAAGGTGAAAAAAATTGACTCAAGCCTTTACGAAGATTATAAAAGCCATTATTTTGGAGATGAAATCCTGAATCGCTTTGATCTTTGCTCTATGTTGAAAAAGAAGCAACCCAACGGCTACTACTACTGTGAGTCCTCTGTTTTTCTTGGTAAGTACATCTTCATTTTCCTCTTTTATCAATGATGTCTATAATTTATCTATGATAAAAGCCATTCTTTCTGCACTGTATGTTTGGAAATTTTTGCAATAATATCCATGGAGTCTGACAGAAGTCTGTCCTTCAAGTCTTCGCTCTCCAGGCTCTCCAGGCACACTGTGTAGTGCTTCCTGATGACAACTAAAGCTTGTGGTTAACCATCCATCCCCTGTTCCATTCCTTATTTTAAAATGAGTGAGGGCTGCTCTTCTCTCTCTTTACTACAAAGGCAGTGCATGTAACCAGATTTGATTAGACACAGTAATTATAGATGATGAAAGATAAGTGAAATGTCTCTGGTATGGGAGAGATGTGACCTCACTTACTCATATCTTGAGAGAATGTAAATGGTATAACAAACTTAATAGCTTCTCAGAGTACCATCAGTACTTCTGAAGTTGTACAGATACCTTGTGTAGATCATTTCAATGCCAGAAATTACATTTGTGTATTTGAACTTTCACATCTCAGTAGTTATTCTATGCATGACTTGTTAATTTTGCCACAAATCATATATAGCTGGCACTTCAAGTAGTATGCACGGAAGGTCTATGCACCGAGAGTCTATGGGATAAAGGCTCTGTCGTAAACCTTTGTTAGTTCCCACTAGCTGATGGTAGAGCGTGGTTGAGACTGCTGTTAGTCATATCAGGAACATGACTTTAAATAGTCTAAGTGAAATACCTAGAAAATCTTTTGGATATTTACTTAAATACAGTCAACTCCTTCAATCTAGGTATGTACTGTGTAATTTATTGACTTGAAAGACACCATTCCCACACTTTGGAGGTCTTTAATGGGATGACAGGCAAGTAGTCATAGAGCAAAATTAAATTTTTTAATATTAACTGTAATTTTCCCCCCTTTCCTAATTAGGCAGGATCTTTATTTGTGCTGGGTCAGATGTGAATCTTAGAAGAGGTTTATAACAGAAATCATGGTCTTAGAAGGTCAACTTACGCTTCTTCTTTGTATACCTTTGATTTTATATTCTGGGTCATGTCAGTTTTAATGTAGTGGTGTTGGAAGACGTGGGATACTGACATTCATGCCAAAAGCTCATGTGAAAACTTAACTTTGTATTTTCTTTAGAATGAGAAAATCAGAAATAGAGCAGAACTCTGTTTTGCATGTTGTTAATGAGCGGTGGTTCCTTTCCAACAAGAATATGGGCAGTCTTAAAAAAATGTTATTCAATCAAAGTCTTCACTTTGACATACTCAAGGAAAAAGAGTACATCTGTTCTTGTGCAGTTCCTCTAACAAGAAGAAAGAAATATAAAACATCTTATACAGGTGTCCTCAACAACAAAATGCTTACTTAAAGACTATGATAAACTAATTTTCATATACATTGCAGCATTTTCCAGAGTTCTGGTAATAAGCAGAAATATTCTTAACAAAAATTGACCAGGGGGATATCAAACAAGCAAGTCAGTGTATATAACCTTTCCAACTTAAAAACATCCTAGCATTATTAATGAAAATATTCATGACCAAGGAATGATGGAATCCTCAGAAAGAGAGAATAAAATGTACATTAGGAAAATCTTTCAAGACTGCTGTCATCCCTTCTAGCTCAAACATCTTCATTGTAAGCAGTTCAAAAGGAAAGCCATAACTTCATATTTAAGGACCAAGAAAAATTCTGCATATTCTGAAGATGCATCCTTAAAGACTAAGAAATTGCAATAAGATGGGAACTTTGCAAAGGTAGTGTGTCCATTCATCCTCAAATTCTGTAAAAAGGCACAATGAGCAAAAAAGAAAACTGCTGATACAGGCATCTTTTCTGTCTGAGCTGATTTCAGTGGAAAGCTACAACAACATAAGGCTTGAAATGGACAGAAATACATGGGATTAATTCATTATACTCCATTTTTTTCCCTAACAAAGACTATTATTTCATCACCATAAAAACTACACTGGGTTTGTATGCCTCATCTGCTGTTTTCCACCTACTCTTCAATTTCTGAAGTTGTTAATACTTCATGCTATGTCAAAACTAACCCTGTAGTGGAGAAGACAAAGGGCGTTTATGAGCAGCTACTACCATCTATTCAGTATCTGTTGTTTGGAGTAGATTTGCATAAACACTGCTACTAAAAGGTAGTGTTTCCAGTAACCCATGTAGGGTGGGGTTGGTAACCGGCTTTGTGCCTTGTGGTACCTTGTTTCCCTATCCTCCAACACTGATGGTGGAAGTTCTTACTGGTCCTCAGGTCTGTCTTGAGTAATTATTATTAAACACAACGCTTTCAGCATGCCAAACACTTTGCAAATCCTAAATGTTATTTCGTGATAATGCTTTTGTTTGCACTTGGGCCGTCTTTGTTTGGATTTCCTGTTACAAAACAGAAAATGTGGTGCAGATTAAAAAAAAATATATAGGATGGCTCTTTAAATTAGCGACAACAATATTGCAAAGTCCAGATGAGTCAAAACCAAAATTAGATTCATTTATACATCTCTCTTTCTCTCTTACTATATGTAATATTTTTTACTTGTGTTATGGATGATTTATAGCTATGTCTATGTGTCTGTATCTCTCTAATACATAGGCATATGTTTGCACATCCAATTAGGTACTTATATATTTTCAAATACTTAGAAAAAGGGAAGGTAAAAGATTATTTACCATGGTACAACATTTTCAACAGCCCGTAAACTGCTGACAGGATTAAAGTAAGGTTCAACTACTCACAAATATCCTTCAGAATGTTTTGGAATTTGTATCTGATTAAGGAATGTGGTAAACAGCTCATTACAGATAAAAGCTCTTTAGAAGTATATTTGGTAGATATTGACAATATTATTTGGTATATTTATTTAAATCTCTGTACTTGTTGAACTTTTTGTGTTTGCAGCTTTTCAGAATGCTAAAATGAGATAGTCTTTCAGCTTTTGAGTGTGAGTCTCATTAAATGTTTCTTAACAGCAGTGAATCAACTGGTATTCAAAGCAAGAATCAGATGCTTCTTTGGCTTTAACTGAGTTGCAACATGATAATGCTGAAGGAATTTATGGGAAGTGTAATTTTCACAATCTGAACAGAATTCTCTCAATTGCTTTTATATGAGTACTGCATTTGGCTTTTTCTAGCCGTAATATTTGGGTATAGAATCATAGAATCGCCAAGCTTGGAAAAGACCTAAAAGATCATCCAGTCCAACCTTTCACCTATTACTAATAGCTCCCACCACTAAACCATGTCCCTCAACAAAACATCCAGTCGTTCCTTGAACACCCCCAGGGTCAGTGACTCCACCACCTCCCTGGGCAGTCCATTCCAGTGCCTGACCACCCTTACTGAGAAGTAATACTTCCTAATGTCCAGCCGCAGCTTGAAACCATTCCCTCTGGTCCTATCACTAATGACACGAGAGAAGAAGCTGATCCCCAGCTCACTACAACCTCCCTTCAGGAAGTTATAGAGAGCAGTAAGGTCTCCCTTGAGCCTCCTCTTCTTCAGGCTGAGCATTCCCAGCTCCTTCAGCCGCTCCTCATATGGCCTGTGCTCCAGACCCCTCACCAGCTTTGTTGCCCTCCTTTGAACGTGTCCCAGGGCCTCAATGTCTTTTTTGCAGTGAGGGTAGATGTTCTTCAATGACATGACATTAAGAAAATGGAGCTTTCTGATCCCCACTTTCCTCAGGCCCTGAGAGGGTCGATGCATCTTTCCAACATATATGCATCTTGCTTTTCTAGTTTTGTGTACATTAATACTTATTTATCTAAAGGCAACAGTAGAGGAAAAATGGCTACATTTGAACAGAGTTCAAGACACTGTTTAATTTCAGAGAAGGAGGAACTATTTCAGTGAATTTTGAAAAAATCAGTATTTTAAGTATTTTTATATGTTTTAGAATATTATTTGAATAGGGGCTTTTGTTAATGTAAGTAGCTATGGCATTCAGATAGACGTGGGTGGGAATCAATGCAGTTCTATCAATACATCAGAAATAGAAAAACTAACAAATTACAGACGGGAGCTATACCCAGCCCCTGTTCTTTCTGCAAACATGCACTCAAGCACTTCTGTTTTTCCTCAAAGTGCACAGAAAATGCCAAAGCAGTATTTACTTTTTGCTTCGTAAAGCTTGGCCAAATTTCAAGTTTCTGCACCTAATAAGATGAAAAGATCTAAAAAAGGGTCAGATGTAATGTTGGAAGAGAAATACAAATCGATGCTCAATAAAGGACTGCATACTGTCATTGCTATTGCTAAGAAATGCCACAACGCATACCAGGCTGGTAGCTGCACATTAAAAAAAAAACAACAAACATTTAAAAATAAAGGAAGCATTAAAGCTTGATAAAGACAGAGCTGGAACACCTGCTGAGATATAACAGTATGCACAGCAGGTGAACAAGCTTTGATGGTATGTTACGGAGAAACATCCAATATCTTTAGCATAGATTATGGACACATGCACCAGTTTTCTCTGCATTTGCATGTTAGCCCCACAGGGTATGTATTCAGAAGTTAGAATTTGATGTGACGGTGACAATGGGGTTGAAGCTTCATTCTCAAAGCAGAGATCAGTTTATTCTTTAAAGCAAATAGAACAGCAGGCCAGCACAAAGTGCTTCTGCAGACTATTCACTATGACACCTGTTGTATATCATCACCTCAAATCTGAAAGAATAGTGAATGCTGGATTGAAGTGAGCTTCTCGATATGTACTCCCTTAGCGGAATGATGGGTCAGTTCTTTATGTCACAGTAGAGATGTTCAGTTGCCATCTGGTCATCAAAGGGTTCATTATTACATTTTCTTATGTTAAACATGACTTTGATATTAAGTATCCTGCTTAAATATTTTTCAAGATCTGTATATTAAGATTTTTGTAGACTTTTGTTTTGAAGAAAATGTATTTACAGTAATAAAATATAAAATTAAATTATATATACATCAAAGGAAACTTTCACATGCTAGGCTGTATTTATCCTGTAAACTGTGGTAAGGTTCTCCTGAGTGACTGGTAGTAAGGTTAAATGTGAGACTTCCTATGTGATATCTTTGAGACAGAAAATCCTCAACAGTTGTCTGTTCTTTAGTGGAAACCACTCAGGAGAACGCTCTCAATTTCTGCCCAACCAGAACTCATGTGTTGGGACTGTGTGCCAGGCCAGGGGTTAAAGTACTATTAGAGCTCCACTTAACCCTTGCAATCTAGCAGTACCAACCTGGAAATTGAAATAGCAGGTGACAACCATTTAGTTGTTGTGGATAAAAACGTAAGGATATGGTACAAAAATGCTGTTTTCAAATAATTCTTCAAACAGATGGGTATTTAAACAGCAGAGCATTGGTGTGTCAGTCTCTATTTCTCTGGAGCTATGTAGAAGGCAGGAGTCCAATCTGCTTTCTGCAGTCTCTCTGAAGTGGAAGACACCTGCACAGTCATTCATCCCATCCTAAAACATATGTCAGACAGGCTAGAGCTAAGAGGTGTCTAATATGGGCAGTAAGTGAATCTAAGATAACACCATCTAAACAGTTGTATTTGATAATTAGTTTGCTGGTTAATTATATAGAGACAAAAATACATAGATGCTCAACTAAAGGATGCATTATATTTGTAAGGTTTGTGTTTGAGGGAGATCAATAATCTTATAAGCAGAACATGTTACAAACAACATATTCTTGCTGATGACTGTTCTTAGGCCATCAGAATTGTTTAAGTAACTTTTATAGTAGCCTCGGTTTAGGATGCAGTGGTGCACCTTATGCTTCCACATTACATTTTACAGTGCTAGCCAGGCTGCTGGTTTGACCCAGCTGTGATTGATTTTATTCATACAGCAATTAAACATTTTCTCACTTTGGAAACAGCAGTGGTAAACAAGTAAATGTTGGTTTGATTGTCCAGATTCTACATCCTTTAAAACGATGCATGTCTTTTGTTGATTTCTTTTACTCTCCATCATTGCATGGCATTGAATCACTTCTAAAATTCTGAATCGTCCTTTGAATTTGCCTGTTATCTGTCCTTCTTCTTGTTCTATAATTTCTGAATATTCCTATTCATATCGTTCCACTTCTTAATTTTTCTTTCCTTGATGATCTATTTATAGGCCAGCTTCTAATTTCTCTGCTGCATTAGGATGTGATTAACCATTCTTGTGTTTCTTGCATATCTCTGGCACACTTCCTAAATTTTAATTAGTAACAGCACTCGTACTGATAATGGATAAAAGTGTCTTGGGCAGCTTCACAGGGGCTATTTTTTAACATTTGTAATTAGTAATTCATTCACTGTTTGTGATGAGTTTTTCCACGGCTGCTACAGTTTTATGCATACAATATCCTAAACAGCTCTTTGCCTACATATCAAGCAACAGATATCATGGGTTAATTTGTAAATTCTTTCTTAAAATCACTATATGTTAGCAGTGTCATGTCATCAAATACTAACATATAATAGGGAATCCTTTAAGTGTGGCAGAGAAACACTCACATTTTATTTTGTAACCTAAAAGCAAGTTTCTTTATGGACAGTGGATAGAAAGTGGTGATCCAGTAGTTTTGTACACATCAGATATTTTCTGTTCACTGCTGAGAACAAAATGGTCCCAGTCATTCATTTTCTCAGCTCTTACATTAAAACTTGATGGGTGCTCTCTTTAGTTCTAGTGACATATGCTATACATTGTATACAGTTCCTCCTTATGCTATTGAACCATTAACCAATAGCACAGCATTTTTCATAATGATAGAGCACTTTTATGTTAACTTTGTAATACCAGCTATAGATTAAAAGCTATAGTGATAAATACTGTGTGTAGATAGGAAGGGTGAGAAGTTGATTGAAATGAAATTAATCATTGTAAATATGATTTGAAAAGATTTTCATTTCAGAATGATATTTAATTGCTTCAAGGGCAACTTCTAATGTCCCCAACTTTGAACTCTAACCTAGGCAAATGTATAAGAAACTTTTCATTAGAAGGTGACAGAGAGTCTTAAATTCAGGAGCGTGATGCTTGGTGTTCAATCATGCATTTCCTAACACTCGAAGTAAAACCTCATCATCCTCCATGATTGTTATTTGTGACTCTGTGATTACATATTATTTACTTTGTATGGGGCAGTTGTTGCAATTTTCTTTGAAAGATATCGTATTAAAATTCTAGGGCTGTCTGAAGTCTAAACGCTGGTATTTGTCTTTGTATTTTCCAACAAAAAGATGTTTGAAGTAGAGATGTTTTGTGCCACTGCTTTTACCAGCAGATGAGACAGCGAAAATAAGATTTCCCACAAATAGCTTTCAAAATTATTTGCAGACAAGGGAAGAAAATTGATGAAGTAAATCTGAGGGAAAGTACAAAAGTGAATTTCAGATCAATGAGAATGTGGCTCATAGTGAAAATTTTGTAGAGTAAATAGCAGACAACTGATTTTTCATCACGTAGCCTAACATGCTGTAAAGTACAATTTAAAACAACCAGCCAATCTTTTGTGTGTGTGTGTGTTAAGTATTTTTGCTTTACCGACATTTTTCCTCAGGCAGACATTGGTTTCCAAACAGCTGATTTATTCTTAAATTAAATGTGTTTTAAATAGGTTGCAAATATGTAAGATATTAAGGTCAAGATATTTTAAAGGCCTGAAATAAATAAACTGCCTAAGTTGTGAGGAGTAAATAAAATATTTAGTGTTCTTTCAATTGAATATACCATTAGAAAATAATAATTTTTTATTATTACAATTTTCCAAGCTAGGAAGCCACATCTTGTTGCTGCATATTTATTCTATAGTTGTAACATCAACAGGAAGCTATATTTGACTTACTGTAATTCAATTAAGCTGTTCTGCAGTACCTGCATGGAGTGCTTTTTAGTAATTCAAAGGGCGTACATTGAGAAGAAAAACAGTATTCTGTAGTTACACTATCAGTATTTCTCAATTGTTCTGACTAACTGTCCACAGCCCACCAATCATTGCAGAAAGTACTTGCTGACCAAAGCCTGTTTAAAAGACCTTGTTATTTTAAAATCATCTATTCAGGGAAACAGTGGAAACGCGTTTTAAAACCCACTTAGTGTTTTCCTAGCTTGTTGATTTATTTAAAGATGTTTAGGTCAGGATGCCTAGGTACTGAGCTTTGCTGCTTTAATCAAGAGAACAAACAAAAGGCTTCTTTACACATAAAACTGTTCCTGATTAAATACACATGGAAAATGGGTCAAACTGAACAGGAACAAAGCACTTTTATTCCAAAATAAGAGTGTTCACATATGGAATTGACCAGAAATGGCACTTAGTACTTTAAAACACCCAGCCAGTGTTAATCTGTCTTATCTTTCAAATGCAGGAAAGCGCTGTACTTTTCCTTCTTCATTTTTATCTATCATATTGGAAACACAAAGCACTGTATGTCAAAATCCCTCTTTTTTAGATGAGTTGCAACTCTTAAATGCATGGAATTAGCTGCTGATATTTAATAAGTTCACTTTTTATAGATGTAACTATCATGACAGGTGATTTTTGTTTGAACTCTAGTCTTTGTTAATTACTTTAATGGAAGAATTCAATTAATTTAATGGAAGGTGTTGCATTCTGTCACACACATACGTTCTTGAATGTACGTTTGCATAGAGCCAGACTAATTGTGGAGATGCTCAGAGTCAGGCTGGACAGGCTCTGAGCAGCCTGATCAAGCTGTAGGTATCCCTGTTCATTGTGGGGGAGTTGGACTGGATGGCCTTTAAAGGTCCCTAACAACTCAAACAATTTTATGAAATTCAAATGTAATGGTCCACCAGTGCAACTATATTTCAAACTTTGTGCTGTTTCTGCACTTGTATTAACAATTCTCTCTACAGACTCTTATCTTAAGGGCTGTTCTCCAAACAGATTTTCATTCCTTTGTGCAATGAAATACAACCCATGGACTGAATGAATGTTATCTACTGCTCTGCATTTGATAGGTGGGTTATGTTGACAAGTCCTCTTACTCTGTCTTACAGAAGAAGTGTTATATGTCTGTGTATAAACAAAACTTATGATTCAAAGAAAGGAATATCTTTTGCAGACATTTGGTCCCAAAATGAGATGCCTCCATTTCTAGGCTGTTCAAAATGAACATGAGTACTGCTACACGAGTGCTTGACTATAGTAGAATGTATAATAGTAGAATTTATGAATGTAATTATTAGAATGTAATATAGTAGAATTTATATTCTACTTTTGGATGCAGACATACCAGAATGCTCTGTTTGGTCTGCCCTTATAGTGGAATTCATTCATTAAAGACAAATTATCAACATACAGGGTTGATGTGTGTGTGTATATTTCCATGTTTGTTTATGTGCACATGCATGCATGTCTGTATATCATAAGGCAGCTGTTTACTTAACTAAAAGTTGCCTTTAAGCTGCTCTTTTCTCTCTGGAAATCTTTTAAGCAACTGAACCTCAGAATTGGTGTGTTCACATGGAGAGAGTTACAAAAAGCATAAAGGAAATGCATTTGAATAAGCATGCATTTTTGAACATTCTTTGACTGTTGAACTGTTATGGTCTTTGACACACCAAAGTTGCTTCCTACCAGTCACATGGATTACAGATTGCCCACTACATACAGGCTTTGGACTAAGTAAAGCCCAGATGTTCTTTCTCACATGTACTGTTAGTACATGATTCATTAAAATGTTCTTGTACTTGGAAACAGTTCAGAGTTTCCTTGACTGACATGTTTGTGAATGTCCATTTAAACGAGCATATTTGATTATCTTTTGTATATGAGCTTACTTTTCAAGCTATGCTTTATTTTGCATTCTTGCTTAGAAGCTTCTTTAGCATATTAATGAAAAGCTCATGTTTAGCATTATAAGTAAAATAAATACACAGATCCCATCAATTAGCACATAACGGTATTTATACCAAAGGTAACCAGTGATCTCTACAAGATTTTTCTTTCTAGGAGTGAATGCAATTTTAGTTTCTACAGTACACAAAGATTTTATACAAATAAATAGTATCCAAAGCAGAGGAAACCATTTCACTTTTTATAATGCTTGACTACATTTTATAAAGGAATATTTTCAGTAGACTGAGGAAGGGAGGAAGGGTTTGTTATTTTGCTTAACAGATATTGTATGATTTTGTTTTGACAATGTGTACAGAATCCCTTTCCTTTTTTTCTTGTCTTTATAAATACCACTGTGATCTTTGGGTGAAGAAATAAGTAGGAATGTCTGCTCAGTTGCTTATGGTGTCTATATAGGTGCCTCAGTCACAGCTCCCAGTTCTTGAAATCTTCCTTAAGAATTAAGATATTTTTCTCAAAATATCATTTTTTTCTACAAATTACATAGGTGTTTGTGTTTGAAACTATATGACCAAATGACCTCCAAAGGTCCCTTCCAACCTCAGCAATTCTGCAATTCTGTAATTTGGTAGTTACAGGAATCTGTCTGTGACTAACTGAAAGGAGACCTATTCAAAGCCACCCAAGAAAGCTTCTTTCCAAGCTCTCCTTTACCTTCTATTTAGAGTGAGTTTCCTGCTTTGGAAATCATGAGTTGTTACTGCCTCTCTGATCTTTTACCAGAGACTGTCTGACACATTTATTTGTGATAATGAATCCAATAGATTAACACGCAGGCAGTGTGGAAACTGCAGTACTGTGTGTGTGATACAAGGATATTTTGCCTGCAGGCGGTGGTCAAAGCCCTGGCAGTGGTGGAGGTCTGGCTGCTGGGAAGATTCTCCCTCATGGGTGTGGAGGAAGCTGAAACTCAGCTAAGCACATTCAGAATCTGAATGGAAAACTATGAGATAGATAGAATGTCCTACATGTTTCAAAGGAAGGGGTGTCAAAGGTTAATCCTTTTGTTTCCAAATATTTATTGCTTTATACTCTGAACAAACAGATTGGTTAAGGTGTGCAGTTTACTAGAGTGCACAGCTTGTGCACTTGTTAGATTTCAGCGAACCAGTATTGTCTTATTTCAGAGACATGTATGCATTGAGTCTCATGTGACTTGCTCTGCTGTTGAAGTGGGAGGGATTTGCTCCCCCTACCCCTGGCTAGAGGTTCAGAGACATGAGAGTTGTTGGAAGCCTGACTGCCAGTGAAGTCTGAAGCAAAAAGCCTGTTGATTTACTCAGTCTATTGAAGCCAGTTCTCCCTTCTCATTTATCAGAGGGGCTGCATTCTTCTTGGACTGTCTCTTCTGACCACTGTACCTGTAGAACCTGTTATTTTTTCACATCCTTATTCTAATTCAGTTCCATTTGCATCTTGGTTTTCCTGATCCCAATTCAGCATGTCTAGACAGCATCCCTGTATTCTTACCAGGCTGCATGTTCTCTACTTCCACTGACTGTACATTTCCTTCTTTTCCTTCAGTTTGACCAGCAGGTCAAATTCAGCTATTCTGGTTTCCTGCCTCCTATGCTTGATTTCTTCTGCTGGGGGATGGAGAGCTCCTGTGCTCTCACAAATGTGTCTTTTAAAGAGCTTCCACCTCTGTTCCCTAGGTACAGTTTCCCAGGGGACCTTACCCAGTAATTCCTTAAACAGCCTGAAGATGCTCTCCAGAAGCTCAAGGTCTTGACTGCTCTTTGCCAGGCCCATATTCCTCAAAATCACAAACCTGACCAGTGCATGGTCACTATAATCCAAACTGCCTCCAGTCTTAACTTCTTTAATGATCTCCTCTGCACGGGTTTTGTAATGCTTCACCTCTGGTTGGTCTGCCCATTACCTGGGACCAGGAAGTTATCCTCAACATACTCCAGGAATCTGCTGGATTGTTTGCAGTGTGCCATGTTGCTTTCCCAGCAGATATCTGGGTTGTGTGAAATCCCTCATCAAGATGAGAGTTTGTGATCATGACACCCCCTCATAGCTGAAGCAAGAAGGCCTTGTCAGCACAGCAAAGAACATCACACTGTGCCATATTGATACTGCATTTTATTTTGAATGTAGAAAGTTGGCATGTTTGGATGCAATCAAGATAAGACATAGGAGAACATCTAACAACTTGGTAGCCAAGTTTTCCTGTTCATTAAAATAAGTTTTTTTAAAGGCTATAATCAGGAAAATTAAGCAAATTCTCCAGACACAACTTGGACCAAAACAAACAAACAAACAAACAAATAAATCAGAACTCCTCTAAAAGAAATACAGCATAAGTTATTTATTTATCCAACAAATAAACATTTGTTGGAGGTGAAGGCATACTTGCTTAGATATCTGAATATAGCCATTCAGAATCTCACCACTGTCTTTTTTTAAACTCTTGCTTAATTTCTATACACAGTAGAAAAAATCTTTTTACTTTATCAGATATATTAAAAAAAATGGAACATCTTTATTTTCTCTTTAAATTCTTTTAGTATCTTCATAGTCAGGTTAACTCCTATTTAACCATCAGTGAACAGTGATAGCTGTCTCTAGCTCCTTACTGCTAAAAACATAGCTCTTTTCAAGCCTCAGCTGTTCAAATCACCTTTGAAATCTTAGAAGGAAAAAGTTCACAGGTGCAAGCATTTTTGCCCTGAATTAAATTCCAGTGTTGTTTCACATTGCATTTGGTAATTTTTATTAAGCTAAAAGATTCTGGGTTTTTTTGTTTGGTTTTTTTTTTTTTTTCCTGTCTGTAACTGATGTATCCTTCGCTCAAACTGAGCCAATAGGAGTTCTGGATTAAAGGAATGCTTGAAAGGACTCAGAGGCTCAGGCTTGTAAAGTGAGCTTTGGAAAGAGCCTGAAATATGAGGTGTGCCTTGTCCCAGCTTTTCACATTGTCATACTCACAGGGCTTATCTACACATTGTTCACATATGCTGGCATTCTTTAGGAAGCCCACCTCATACACCAACCCTCTGCTTAGGCAAAATCACAAGAGCTGGTGTGATGCATTAGGGCATGCACCACAGATAGACATGCACACTGTAAGGAAGGGCGCTGTCTTTACTCCCAAATTTGAGGTTTTCACCCAGAAGAACTGTGTGACTCATTCCAAATGTTGCTCTGAATGCATTCCTGAGGGTAAGCAATCTGGGCAGTTGGCAGATTTGGTCTTGAGCCTTGCCTTCAGGTTACACTTACTTAAAATAGAAGTCAGGCATATCAGTGGCTGAGTTTCCAGCCTTTGCTGAAAAGGTACCGTATGTTCAGCAAGTGGAAGTCGGAGAAGCAGTGATTTACAGTGAATAAGAGCAAGATTCTCTCTCTAGAAGGCAGTGTTGTAAAACACATATTAGTGGTGAGACTTCCCTGGAAGTATGTATTTTAATGTAGTTTAAAAAAGCAAAGCTAAAATAGGCAGTTCTATTTTAGAATGCAAATGCCAACACAGTGTCTTTTTTTCTCTGTAGCAGATGTTTCTAGGGATATACTTAAACCATAAGAATAAGAAAATCAAACACTTTAAAATGAATTTAGTTTAGTCATTTAAGCTTTTTCTCTCCTAAAAAAAATAATCAAATGGAATTGTTTTCAGAAGGGCACAATGGAAATGTTGATAGAATTATATACTGCATTATAAACCACGTGTCAACTAAGTGAAAGTGTAGTCTGCAGTGTTAAGCACAGTAGGAAAATGTTTGCATTTCAGGAAGTCCAACAGAAGGCATGTAGTCCTAAAAGCTTCCTCATTTGTTTCTGCTTTTTTCTTCTTGACAAGAGATTGTAGTCCTGAATTGATAGATTCTCAGAAAACAACAACTGACAGTGACAGACCATCTGATACATATACACACATAGAGAGAGATATCCAGGCTTGGGAACAGCTTAGGTTCTGAGTGCAGAAATAGTCTTAAGTTCAAATGCTCATCAGCTTTTCTTCCTTTACCACTTTTTCCATAATTTGCATGACCAGCATAATCCAAAAAGAAAGCTTTGCTACGTTCCTTCTGGATCAGTGTGGACAGAAGCATTAAGAAGGCTGAAATCATCTTTGCCTGGAATGAATACCTTTAAGTTTTTCTCAGTCTGCTCTGAAAGAGACACTTTCTGAGATTAAAACTTACAATTTTTGATTGGTAAAGACCAACAGTTACTCTTGTTGGTTCTGCACCAGCTCATCTTGGCTAGTCTGGGCAGGCATCCTTGTTAAGGGTGCTTCCTTCCCAGGCCTTCCCTGGAGAAACACCACCCATCAGCTACAGCCCAAAGGCCCCTCCAGCTTCTCTGCCTCTCAACAAAACAGACAGCACTGTACTGTGGGGCCTATTTGCTTTTTATAATGCTGTGGCTGCTCAGGCCTCATGTGGCTAGAGTTGCTATAATTAGACATCCAGTCACATTTCTGTGCCTGTAACAGCTTTATGTATCTCACCAAAATTTCAAGAAGTGTCAAAACAGAATGAACTAAAGCTGCCAAAGCACTGATATATGATCAGTTACACTTTTGGCAGTGAATATGTGCACCGATACCTAAACGGACCATACCCAGCTGTGAAGGTGACTTCATGGATGCTCTCACCTGCGCATTGCAGCACCACAGGCTGATCTGGACAGCGCCCTCCTTGAATCTCCTTTCATTAGATGATCTTGAGTGAGATCACACAGCATGTATGGGAAAACCAGGGGATCAGGCCTAGCCAGCATGGGTTCACAGAAGGCAGATTCTGCTTGACCAACCTGATCTTCTGTGATCAAATGAGCTGCCTGATGGATGAAAAAAAGAATGCTGATGTGGTTTACTTAGACTTCAGCAAAGGCTTTGACACCACATGCTTCATGTGATGCTTTGTACGTTACCCAAAAGATAATGACAACACCCCGAGTTCTCCATTCAAATACTGCATAGACAGGATGTATAGGAGATTATGCCTGCATAAAAATGAAAAATGTATGCTTTTGTTTGCTGTATTACTCAAATGCTTCTCTTTTTAACTTTTCCTAATGGAGAAGATTTATTTTCCTGCATAAAATATTGCCTGTGTTCTGGTTTTGATCCTTAACAGTGCAGAAGGACCCGCTGGCTCTTAACATAGCCTCTGTGCTTTGATGACTGGCTTCACGAACGCCCTGTAGTATTCATGTTTAATTCACTTGCATAGCAGAATATGGGTCACGTTCATTCTTTCTGCTCTTGATTGGGCTGACAGCATCTCCTCAGATGAGGGAGCTGCACAGCTGAAGAGAATTTCTATCAATGTAGAACTTGCACTATGAGCTTAACTTTTACAAACCGGGGGCATCCGCAGCACTAAGGCCCGCGGCACCGTGGCTATTTCTCACCTCCGGCCGGGCTCGGGCCGTGGGCGGAGCCAGGTGATGGTGGGAGGGTCAATGGGCGGAGGCTCCGTCTGCCCCGTCCGTCCCTCCGCCCACCCCGCGCCGCGGCCGCGGGAGCTGAGCGGGTGGGAGGCGGCGGAGCTTCCTCCGGTCTGCGCCCGGCCGAGCTCGTGGCAGGCAGACAGGCGTGGGGAGCGCTGCGTGGCCGCTGTCATGGGGCAGCTCTGCTGCTTCCCCTTCTCGAGAGGCGAGGAGAAGATCAGTAAGTGCCGCTGGGCGTGCTGCCGCGTCGGGGAGTTTAGAACAGAGGAGAACGGCTGGCGTTCCGCGGGTGGGATTTGTACCTTTCTGAATAGGTGGGGACGGACTGGACAATATTTCTGCTAAGTAGGTTATGATTTTTTTGTAATACAGCTGAGTAATTACATCTGATTGAATTCGCTTTCTGGCAATCCATTTCCATAGGCAAAAGCAGTCTAAGTGAACATTTCGGTATTCCTTGTTAACAGCATTTAACAGGCGAGGGGCAGGACAGGACTCAGAGGTCCCACTGCTATGAGCATGACACAGGGCTGGCAGTGCTCCCTGCACCAGGCAGGCTGTGACTGCAGGGCAGGGCACCGGTGGCTGGCAGCACCCAGCAGTCCTCTTTGTGTGGGTGCTGCGGGAGCCCACGCAACATTCAGCCAACGTGCAAAAGGTTGGCAGCACAGTCTGCGTCCACCCAGCGTGTCTGAGTGGCCAACAGGCGCAGCGCTGCTCTTTGGCTTTTGGCTGAGCAAACCCGTGTTGGATAAGAGGAAGCAATTCTGATTGCTTCACCCTTTGGTGCACCGAGTCAAGCTGGCTAATTTGGCTGGAGTGTTACTTCTATTCAATTATGTGCTGAAAATGGTGTTTGTCTTAAGTGTGGTTACACAATAACATTCTCACTCTTGACTTGCTGTTGGGTGAATTATTTGCAACCTTTCTTCTAGAGGATGCAGCCAAATTTCTGTCATGCTCCTTCTGAAATCAGTTTTAACTGAATTCACATAATGCATTGGCCGTAGAGCTAGAGAATCCCATTTTATGGATCTGGTTTGTGTTCATTTCTGTTCCTCAGGATGCTGTCCAGGCATAAATAAAATTCGAGGTGGTATCATCAGTCAAAATCATGTGTACACCGCTGATGCTGTATGTCTAGAAGGCAACCTGAAGGAGTTTCCTATTTATAGGTGTTTTTCCTTAACAGGTTGGGGGATGAGGATAACTGTTATAAATTTTGCATGGGGAATGTGGCGATGAACATTTTATACTTCATAACTCTTTTCTGTCATATAGCCAGTATAGACTTCCTTTATGTGAGAAGCAAGTTGCTAGTGCTCCTCATTTCTAATGCACGGAGTGGAGGGGCACAAACAGCAATAGCAGGTGTACTTTGAGACTGTCGTGCTGACAGAGAACCAAAGATACACGAGGGGTGGGTCCTCCTGCATCCCACTGCTCTCAGTCCTCTCATGCTGCCACCTTTATGCTTTCTCTCAGGCATCCCTTGTCACGCACCAGCTTTCCTCCTATGGGTTCTGCGAGCAGTGCACAGTGTGTATGGCATTTAGCACAGCATGACCTGAAGCTGCTTGTGGTCTGACAGTGGTGTTTGGGGATTGCACTGTGGCAAAGAGAGAAGGGCGTTGGAAGGGCAAGCTTTGGGCCTGCAGTGACTGATGTGGGCAGCACACGCCCTGGGGAGGGTGGAAAAGCCATTGTTACTGGACACAGCTGTGGGGAACTGAAGCAGGGAGATCTGGTGATGGCTGAGGTAAGAGAGTGGTGTCTGATGCAGGGATAAAAACACAGAGGTGGCACCACTCTTTGTGTGGGAAGGAGGTGTGCTGAGATGCCTTGGAAAGAGAAAGGCAGCAGAAGTGTTTGACAGGGATAGTATGTGCTGGGGATAGTATGTGCTGGGCTGAGAGCAAAGCCCAACACAGCCTAGTGAAGAGGGGAGAATGAACCAGAGCTGTCTCCCTATGTGCCAGTGCAGATTCCCATGTCCCATGGCTTTGAGCCCAGCATGCCATGTGTGTTTCTGTCCTCCATAGCCGCTGTGTCAGTGATTGCTTCCTTGATCAGAGCTCTGTGACAGCCCTGCCTGGAACTACAAGCACATGAGGGGGAGAAGGGAATGGCATTCATGTGTGTATGTCATATTCTGTGGTGCTATCATGATGGCCTTTATACTGATTGCACTGGGAAATTAACCTTGGCTTTTTATTGCCTCTGAGTTGTCCTGGCCAGTGACAGTCGCAATCATCTGGTTGTTGTGCACTAGAAACAAGGCGCACTCTGACTCAAGGCGAGTTTTGGCAGGAAACAACCACTCACCATGTTACTTGTGTCAGTCACAGTAAAGATGAAAATTCCCAGAATTCATTATTGTCTTTCCATAGGCTTGTTTCTGATTTCATTCCTCAGGTTAAACCAGCAGACAAATGCCAGTGATTAAATTGCTGTGAGCTGTGTTACTCAGACAGGTATTCACACACAGTGTATAGTTCATATCAGTTTTCTTCAAATGCTGATACAACCTTGGAAAACATTTAGCCAAGCCTCATGGTTACTGTAAGATGTTAAGAATGGCTGTTCTGGAACATCTGAATGGTGCTTCTCCCCAGCATCACAAGCACAGGGAGCCCAATAAGACCACTGCAAAAGGGCAGCTGTAGGGAAGTGCTTCCTCAGAGTCAAGCTAACAAACACAGTTTGCTTTGCCTAGTGCTAAATGGGCAGTTTTCCTGCTACACCTGAGAGAAATCAATACACTGAAGGTGTCTGGGGGATCGAAGAGCCATGGTGTTCTTCAGAGGAGCAAAAAAAATGTCAGTTCTAACCGATGGCTGAGGGACAGCAGGACAAGTGAAGCCATGGGACTGCTGTAGGTGATGCATGTCAGGTCTGCACAGCCTATTCGTGTCACTGTCTCAGGGAACAGTCTTGTAACAGCTGCAAGGCTCAAAGGCTCTGTCAGGATGGAGAGATACTACACAGCATCTCAAAATGCTGCCTATATGTCTATTCTTCTACACATCCTATGCTGAGTCCTTTCCAAACAACCCTTTTAAATAACTCATGTCCTAACTAGCTTTTCTTAATTTTTAGGTACGTGGTATCAGATAATTAGTGATATGATCATCACAGTAGAATATGAAACTTATTTGCACTGTAAAAGTTGAAAGGGCAGAGCATAACAATTTGAGCACTTGTGTTTTGATTTAATGAGATTAAGCATTTAGTGCATAGTAGCTGTCAAGCAATAAATTATTACTTATGATGTAGAGTGAATATAATACCTGAAAGTAGATGTGGGAGTAAGCAAATGAACATAGGGACTGGGGCTGCATACTCTGTAGGCGGGAACAAGGGAAGCTGAAATACGCAGCTAGGCCAGCAAAACTCTATCTTGCTCTTTTGGGTTTGACCCAAACTGCCAAAATACATCAGACTAGGGGATGGTTTTCCAGAGTAAGTGAAAGGTCAGTGGACAAAATGTGATCATTTTATTTAAGACTCAAATTAATTCTGAAAGTTCTTACTCTAAATCAGGTTGACCAAACTTTTAATGTGTTGGATAGAGGTTGACATGAATTATTTTGTATTTGTACTACATCCACACAGAAGATGCATTGTCCAGCCTTTTGTCGTGAGAAACAGGACAGGTTTGCCTACCACAAACAGCAAGTCAGTCTCTGTTGTTAAACAGTCCTTGTATGCTTGCCAAGCTGTCTAACTGGTTTCCAGCAAGCACATGTATTGGTGCATGACATTTTCACTTACTTTTTCTGAGATTTAAACTGCTGGAAGCTCAAAGTGATGGCCATTCAGATACCAGGAAGGCCCTGCACTTTTCCCGTCTTCTTCCCTATATATGAAAATACACTCATTAGCTGAGCTTGATAAATCTTCCATTCTCTAGTGCTTGTGTTTGGTCTTAACATTCTTTCTATGCAGAATTGTTTCCACTCCTACACACCTGTTCACTTGCACCCTGAAGATATGTGCAAGCAAAGTTACGCATGATGTGGATGAAGAAACAAACAGCTTGAAGGAAAGGGGCGTGTGTTTCTCAAAATGACAGCTTGAATCATAATTAGGTGTTGTTATTATTTATCTTTTTTTCCACTCATAAAGCTTCTGAGTGATCACAATGAGGTTTCTAACATTACTTCCATTTTCTGCTGTAAGAAAATGGGCGTGAGAGACAACGATCCCATAGACTTTCTCAAACAGTGAAGAACTACAGTACAATGCTGAACAATGTGTCATGATCGTGTCGCTAGTGCCTTTAGGATTTGGTGGCCTCATCTAAAACTTAAGTGTTCAGTACTTATAAGTCAGAGTTGGAAATTACACAAAACTCTTTTCTTCTGCCCATCATGCTAGGCTTAATGATCAAAGTAGAAAGCCTAAGCAAGGCTTGTTGATAGCCAAGGCTGCAGGAGGAGTTGTACTTATCAGTGAAGAAAAAGAGAAAATACGGGAGGTAAAGTAGGGGGTTAATAATGCTGATAAGTTCAGCTTCATTGCAAGATGTCTCAGAGGAAATGGTAGAGTAAAACTAAAGGTGACTGTGAAACTGAGGATTGTAGAATGACATTAGATGCATCCTTGTACCTTTATGCAGTCCTCCCTCAAATTGAAATGTCCCTATTATTTGATTATAATTACTTACTGCTTTTAGAAAGTATTCCTATGAGGTGTGAACACACGTTGCTGAATTTTTTTCTACTGTCCATAGTTGTTTCAGCTGTATTTGACTTGTGGTTGTAAAGAGAAAATCTTCTTTGTTTCATCTCCCTTTATGTTTAATGGGAAGATAAGTACAAATGTTAGTCCTAGAAGTGCAAGTGTCCCATGGGAAGAAATCAGCTTTTCAAATTCAGTTTTTTGTGTCGATTTTTATTTGTGTGTAAGGAATTCTGGAGCACAGAGCTGTATTATTTTTAGAACTAGGCTACATTTTCCTATTTCGTGAAGGTCCAGCTGACTGTCTTACTTTATAGTGTGTTAGACTGCAGATGTTGGGATCCCTTCCACATATCTGTCAGGATGTTTTATGTTAAATGAATTACAACTAGGAATTCTGGAGATGAATCAAGTCAAGTGTGATTGCCTTGATATTAAATTATGTTACTGGGGGCAGTGGGAGGTGGAACAGCAGTGTTTATTACAGAGTTTATTTAGATATATGGCAGAACTGCTGCTTTTCTGAGTGGAAACATGAGCAAAGGCAGAAAGTTCTTAGGTACATAATCTAAAAAAGTCCAGGGTAATTTGTAACTGCTTTTAAATACTTTAAATTGTGGATTTGGTTAGAAGTCAAACCTTTTATGTAACATATATGTGAAATAAAAATGTGTAGGAAGCCTAAGGCCTTGCATGGAAGCGCTTGGGACCACAACGATCCATTTCTGCTGAACACTGAGGAACCTCAGTGAAGCCTTTATCCAAACCTATCTTTATTAAAGGAGCTGAAGAAATGTCCCTGAGAAGTTAGGAAGAGATTTCAGTTGTAGTAAAGAGAAGACCAGTATGATCTAATTGGTACAGGTGGCTAGTTCTGTGTGGGATGCATATCAACATTTCTCCTTGATCACAATGAGAAGAGATGAAAAAGGTTGAAGAGTAGTAAGAAAGTTCAGAAAAACCTGATGGATAACTATGAGATAGATTGCTAAAATGTCATGTTATTTGAAACTTTTATGAACTTTTATGAAGTCGGGGGTCTCATATTGCAAAAGTGTATGATCAGAGAATCAGCCACCAAGTGGTTGTGACTCAATAGAGCAAGATGAGAGAAGTGCTGAGGTCACTGGGTGCCACAGACTGTTACTGCGATACCTTGGTTGTTTCTTTATTCCACCATCCTCACTGGGCGCCTGCTCCAGAAAATGTCTGTTCTGATGGTGAAGACCCTATCAAAACTTCCCGTCTGGATTTATTTGTGGCCAGTTTGTTGCTGTCTTTTGTACCAGCATTGACCATTAGCTTAAGCATCTATGGGTAAATAGTTTTCTGTCATTTTGTAATAAGTGCAATTGCCAAATCATTGCTGTGAACATGTGGACAAAATAAGGACTTTTTTACTTCTGAATGACACGTGTGATTTTGCACAAATGTTTGCATAGATTCCTTGTATAGTGTTGAAATCATAAGTTTGATTTCCATGTTGAGGCCAAGAGCCTCTATTTGCAAGCTACTTTCCATGTGAAAACCTCCACAGCTGTGTTAGCTTCCAAAAATCTGTTTAAGTTACTGGCAGAATGGAGTGTAGTGTAACAATGCCTTTAACGCTCGCCTTAATTATGATCAAATTCGTCTTGGCCCAGATGTAGGAATTGTGTGATACTTGGCATGCCCACCTCCTGGATAAGACTATGGAGTTGAAAACTGGACGCCTAGTTGGTAATCCTGCCAGTGCTTTGTGGTGGATTACTGGAAGCTGTCTTTTCTTACAGTGAGTTCTAGTAAGAAATACATGGTTATGTGCAGTGCTTATTAACAACACATTTTAATATTGTTGTTACAATTTAATGTTGATAGAAACAAAGCTGTTAGCCTGGCAGTTGTTAAGTAAGCAAACAATAATGGCTGTAAGGCCATTAAACCCCATTCTCTTCTAAATTCAGAAGTGCCAACAGAAGTGTTTACCAATCTCACATGGTCATTATTGCCAATATTGTTGGTGATACAGTGGCGATGTATGCTGCATATACCATATATCATTTCATAGCAGAGCACATTGTGTGAGCAGTCCTTTAAAGCAAAACCACCCAAGTGGAGTGAAACACTTCTCCTTTATTGATCAAAACTAACCCAGCTAGTTTTCCTTCAAGTGAATTAAGGAATTCTCCAAACCCGTGGAGCAGATGATGATAAGAAGCAGCTATGTATAACTTCTTCCAGTGTAGGACTGGATCAATTAAAAAATACCTTTGTGTTACATCAGAAGTATATGGACTTGATCTTGCAAAGTAATGAGCAGCCTTGATCCCTTGTGAACATGTGCACACAACAGTGCTTTCGTGTTGCTGCCAGGACAGATGTTGGCAAGGACAAGTAGCTGAAATGTTCCTTGCAGAAGGGAAGGATTGGATGTGCAGGCATTGCGGTCTTCTTGATGGACTCGGTATTGGTGATCATGTTTAGATATAAATCCCTTAGCACAATGAAAAGGATTTTACACTGTCTAAAATACTAAGCTTTGCTTCAGTGCAGGCTGATCTGCTAATACTCATGGATAAATATTAAACTAGTGGCTGAGAGGTCTCCTCCTTGGTCATCTTCAGATGGTGGACATGTTCCTGGGCACCCTGCTCTGGGTGGCCCAGTTAAGCAGAAATTGCACCAGATGGTCCCTGCTGACCTTAAAAGTTCTGTGATTCTGCAATAGACATCAGATGGGACTCAGATGGAGAGAACAACTGGTTGTAGTTCTAATGCTTTTTGGGAAGTACAACAAGAATAGTTGGAGGGACAAATCTCTGAGAGATTTATGGACTGTGCGTCTCCCTCTTGCTATTCCTACCAGTTTTATTTCTTCGTGGCTGCAGCCCCAAAGATAAAGTGCTGTACTTCTCCTGGCTTAAAGGTTCTGTAAGGTGTATCATACCTGTGTTTCACAAGAATTTTATCTTCACATTTGTGTACTTTTCCATCTTCCTTGTATCTTCCAAACCATAATTGTCTGAGAATTTCAGAACCAGGTTTAATTGAGAAAGAAATCACAGTTTTGCCAGTCTGGGAGTGTTTGAAATAATGAAAGAAAATGCAATGACTGAAGCAAGTTCATGAAACATTTCTGCTTTGAAGAGCATTCTGTAACCCATTTATGTATTTTCAGGTAAAATAATATATTCAATTATACAAGAACAAATTATTTACTGTTTAGTCATTTGAGATTTTTTCATTGAGTAAAGATGAGAGATGGCATTGACGTTGTTTTATTTATAGATTATGTGAACTCAGCCTATGATCTGAGTCAGCCAGTACAGAGGATGCCACTGCTGGAGCTACTCAGTGCACTCATCAGCCGGATAGGGAAAAATGAACTATTTATTACACTGTGACTATAGAGCTCTTACTGGGCAGAAATCAAGCACAGACCATGCAGTATATTCTGCACTTTAAAGAACAGAAAAGAGAATCCTCAATCAGGGAGAAGAACCTTCCCTAATGCTTATTTTACTGTGGGTTGATGCAGTGAATTATTTCTGTCACTTGTTTTCTTACGTTTGCTCTCTATTTCAAAATTTATGCTCAAGTAACTTTTTAGCACGCTTTACTACAGGGTCAGGCAGTCCAATTGGAGAGGTAATGCACTGGAAACTTGCTTATGCGAAGACATTTCTCACCGTGACATTAGACACATGTTTTGTTCATTGTTTCTTGTAGGTAATTCATTCAAAGAAATGCATGAATGGAAGAACAGATTGCAAAATAAAAATAGTGTATTCTCTGTCTACGGAGCACACTTAGCACTCCTTCAGTTAATTGGCAAATGTTTGGTGCAACAGGAAACTTTCATAGATACAGAACTGAGCTTTAAATTTCTTTGGTTGAAGATGTCAGTTTAAATTCCATCCACTGTAGGTCACTTCCTTGCCTGGCTGGGCAGCAAGCAGAGAATGCCTAAGAATACATCCGAAACATTCTGTATGGCTGTTTAGGAAAAAGGAAGCTTTACAGTAGCTTGCAATAGGAGCAAATTCTGCTGAGGTAGAGTTCAAGCAGCTCTGGGCATTTCTGTGGGCTAGCAGCTGCCATGGCAGATTACAGCTGACAATTGCATTTAATATTCCAAATTATGCTGCTGCTTGGTTCAAAACACCAGAACAGTAGCACAGACCAAGGAATGGGGAATATCGTCTTTCCTGGGGCAAAATCTTTCAGCTGCAATTAGTTTGTGTATTGTAGATCTCCCATATAAAGTTAGAATAGAAACTTGAATAGAAAATAAATATTTCTTTAATTATACTGGAATGGATAACATCCTTTCACCAAATAATTAGTTGTGAACTAATGTCTGTCAATTGACAGCATACCGTAAGTATTCATGGTGCTTTTGCCTGCAAGCTTACTTCTGTGCAATAAAAATGATAGCTTTTTACAAGTGATAAAAACTCATTAAAAAGATTGCCAATGTACATTATAATGCCCAGTTAGTTAATAATTGTTATATTTATTTAAAATAATTATGTCATTAATATACCATTCAGATATTTCAGTGCTCAGGAGCTGTCTAAAAGGACACCTAAGCTAAAGTATTTAATTAGCAGCACGGGTATTTGTTAAACATGCAAGTAAAACCACGAAAGTAAGACAGATTATCTGGGGCATGAATAAAGTGGTAGTGAAAATGTCAAGTGAAATCCTTAGCAGCTGTAAGAAAGAATAGTGCTGGTTTATACCAATCCGGGACCTGGCCTGCCAAGTGTCATGGCTGTGACAGTCTGCTGGCAGCCCCTGGAGTCAAGGACTGCAGCAAGATGGATGGGAATATCAGCAAGACCATGTAAAATTGGCCTTCTATAAATAGTATCAGGAGGGCTAGTTCAGATGGCAAGCCAACAAAGTGCCAGCTTCATCTGGAATCTGCTTCGTAGAAAGAGGAGGAGGACAGGTTAAAAATACTGTTCTTTCAGCCTTAGGCAGACCATGTCAGGCTCCCTTTGAAGAAGGCTGGTGTTCTGCTCACAGCTGCTGGAAGAGACTTCCTGCACAGGTTCTTCAAGTGACAAGAGAGCAAACTTATAAGGAGAGTAAGACCACTTTAAATGTTCTGCATATACACTGTTTTCCTTAAGCTGTTTGTTTACTGATATCCCATATCCTCTTGGGTTTGAAAGGGAGAATGAAGGACGGCAGAGTAAACAAATACATTTTAGGTAAACTTCAATAATTGTCCTCTGTGCAGGTGTTCCGTTTAAACAGAGAAAGCGTTGTATTGAGTTTCTCATACTTCAAGTGTGCTGGTCAAACAGTGCTGCTTGTAAGTGATAAAATATGTTCCAGGTCTACCACATACATGCTTAGATATGGGATATTCTCTCTTTTAAGCCGTTAAGATGATTTTAAGATAATCTTAGTAAGACCATTGCTGCAACAAAAGGAAGACAAGGCAAGGCAGGGTGCTCAGAACTGTTCTTACTTCACTCTAATGTACTATTACATAAAGCAAAGGCTATGACGTGTTTGTATTGATTCCCCAAAGTGTAAATGAGAGGCTGTTGCTATCACAGATACTGTTAGAAACTGCCTTATGTTCCCTGTGAGGACAAGAGAGTAGTGTCCAAATGGCCTATTCTAAGGGAACTCCCCTTGCTTATTACTGTTTCTCATGTTCTTATTAATTTTCACGTACTCCTTTCTCAGCTTACTGAGCTGTATGTATGCTGTGGTATGGTGCCTTTCCTCTTGCTGTACAAGTTGAAAGAAAGAATTTGTGCCACTTGCAGCTCACCAAACAAAAGAAGGAGCAGTATGTTTTCTCAAATCCTCTCAGACCTGCCCTGAAAAGTAGGAAGTGTCAGAGAGCCTCAAGGGAAATGAATGTTACCTCTGCATTTCCTTACTTCTGAAGATTAAATCAGAAGTGCTGCAGAAGGATCACATCATAATGGAAGAGGAAATTGGCTGTGTTGTTCCCACAGCTTTATTGGAGTCTTAAGCCAAATCCTGCCTCTGTCAGTCGCATTACTGCTGCTGCACTGCATTGTGAAAGTGTTCTTGGTAATATTGGTTGCCTGTGCTGGTGAACGGTCCAGATCTGGCCCTGGAGAAGAAGCGCTTTTGGAAATAATGCATGGCAGTGCACAGGAACTTGCATCCCTGAGTCACTTTGGTGGTGTGGGCCCAAGCTGGCCTTAGTGCCAGACAGCAAATGCTAGCACTTTACGGCTCATCTGTACCAACATAGCCATGTGTGTCTGAATCAGATACTGGGCTGCGGGAATTATTTTCATGTTACTGATGGTTTGTCTAATAGCAAAGGAGAACCCTAAGCTGTACTTTCCTTCTTTGCTCAGAGATGATGTGTGAGTAAACCTAAATTATGGCTGGACAAGAAGTGTGACATGCTGAACGTTGAATACTGTTCTCTCTTATCAGATACAAACAGCTACCTCAATTTGCAAAACTCATTTGCTTCTGCAGTTGTATTGTTAAATGACAGGTCATGTGGTAGCCTGGTCCACCAGAGCTCAGAGTAAAGTAAGTCACAGCATAGAAATCCTAACATATGAAGAAAAGCACACTTGGTAGGGGAAAAGTGTTATAAGGCCATTATGTAGTGGTTGTCTGCTCCTTCCTAACATGATGTTTTAAATGAGTGTTGTGGTTTTGTATTTTTTTTTTCCATCTTAATTGTAATGCTTAATGTTAGCTAATTGTGTGCTTTGTTTTCTAGTGGAGAGTGGTATTCTTGGAAACAGCCAGGCGTGTTCTAACCTTTATTCCAGAAACCCTTAAAATATTAAAACAACAACAACAGCGAGAAGCCTGGCCTGCACTGTCTCTCTTAAAGATACCATATAATTAAAAAAAAAACAACTTCATTTTGGCTTATTAGATAATGAAATCTGGATAAATCATCAGATTGTCAAACAAACTTTTGACCCGGAATGACAGGGAGGCTGTACTCTGCCTCCTTTTGAAAAAAGGGGGAGAACAGGTTTCATCCATACAAAAAATATTCATGTTTGGGAAGGGAAACAAAACCCAGATCTTCTCTCTTTTTTTCCTTCAGCAAGCTAGTACGTCACTGGGCCTAGTACTTCATTTTAGCATAAAGGACATGCGTGTGGTACTAATTAAGTCTGCCCTGGAAAGATCAGAGTCACTTGTGTCCAGGAAGCTCCAGAGGCACAAAGCAGGGCTGAGCAGGGTACAGCTGGAGGACATCTCTGTGTGAGGGGCTGCTCAGGTGGAAGAAGTCAGAAAGGTTGCTTTTTCACCAGAAGGTAATACTCCAAAAGCAAAGTAGCGACTCAGGATCTTCAATTCCAGAAAATGGCTGGGGAGCTGTGGAGCTACAAACCCAGACGGCAGGAGGAGGTTAATTTGATTAAGCAACTGTTAAGATAGCCCAGGATTACTTCTATTACATCATGCATAATAGGAACAAGAGGGAACATTTTGTATATATTCTGGGGAACGCTTCCTTCCAGTGACAGATGCTGGGCTGCAGAGCAGACTCTACATTTTGCAATATTGTGACTGAGATTTTCAGATGAATGCAGACAAACAAAGCAGACAAGGTAAACAAGGGTCCTTGGTCCAAGGGTCCTGTTACTACTTGTTACACACTAGGGAAAATAAGGAATCTTGTAAAGTGTTGTAATAAAGTATAGTGATGTATTGTTCAGCAGCTAGTTATTATTGGTTTAGTACTGTTTCTAATTGTTTTTGCTATTCCTAAGGTTTGGGTAAAGCTGTCTTTTCCGTTCCCTTAACCTTGAAGTGTGAAACTAGCAGAAGAGACTGAGATTTAGGGAGAGTTCTGGGTGTTGGAGAGGTGTTGCTGATGCTCTGGAAGTCATACTGGAGAAAGGGATATGATGTTACTCTGCATTTATCAAAGGAAAATGGACTGAATATCACAGATGTTTAAAGTTTACCCTCCACCAAAGGAAACGTTTGAGTATAGACTAAATCCCTGGGCCTTTACCTGGAAGTGTGACATCTTGGCACACTTGTTGCAGTTCCAAACTTTTGCAATGGGTGGTTCTTTTTGACTTGTAGTTCTGATGTTAACATGCTGTCAGGCCCATAACCCTGCGTGGAACCCTCATGAATCTGAAGTTTTAAATTGATACAGAGAAAACTTGCTCCTTATTTTGTATCTTGTCTGGATTCCAGTCCCCTAAGTCTCCAAATCCACCATTAGCTTTATCATTTTTGCTGATGGCTTAATCCCTTTGAATATCTTCCAGTCTCAGGTGGAATCCACCTGGCCACTTGCTTCATTTCCTGTGAGTTAAAATACTGAGATGTGGATAATTCATTTACTCGCACTGGAAAACTTGTATCGCTAAGAGAAATGTATTATGTCATAGTCTATTATGGTATTACTCATTCCGTTTCACATCATAGCAATAATTTTTTAAATGGCATTTTATTCAATTTTCCACTTTAGTACAAAGCACAAGGATTGAACAAAGCCGTATTAAGTATCAGGCATAGGTTTTGCAGCACTTCTGTGGCTGAGAGGAAACAGCAAACCAGAAGCATGTTTTGCTCTCTTTAAAAATCCATTACCACTCAGTGTAGACAAATGCAATCATAACAGTTTCTCTCTCTCCCTCTCTTCTTTCCACTCTCCCTTTACTTTTCATGTACACATCAGTAATAGAATGCAAGAGGCTTTGTTTGTTTTTATAGTATAATGTGAGACTGAGGTGAGTTCCAGGGATGGAACACCTTCCTCAAGTCTGGGGATATCCTTTTTGCTAATGTGAAATCTGATGCAGCGCACACATATGTTGAAAGGCTTGATGCTCTGATTTAGTGAAATAAATATTTCTTTCTTGTGTGCTCTGTTCATGCACTGTGGGTGTTTGCACTTACAAATGAACTGAAACATAGGGAGTGGGTGCCAGGAACAACAAGGACAACACAGCCCAGGCCACCGAGGCACTGTTTGTCGTGCCCGCTTCAGTGTGATGAGTAATAATAATACTAACTCTGTTGCAAATGAAGTTTTGAAAGATTAATTTAATTCCCTGTGTCCTTTTTTTATTTTTTTCTTAAGCCATAATCTCTATACAAGGCATTACAGGATTAGACTTTAGATAAAAACATGTTATGTGGTAAGATGGGTCCAAGTATAGGCTCTCACATCAGTGATGTATCCAAGTGCAAGTTTTCACATCAGTGGCAGAATAGCTGGATTGTCGTGGTGCTGCACCCAGGCTATGAGGACAGGCTGATCTTCAGGTGCCTGTCCTCATAGCTTTTCATCATCACTTTTGATGCAGGAAATTCCAAAACTGTGAATGATATGATATGATCTGATCTTAAGGGGAAACATTGCCCATCTTCTTCCTAATCCTCATTTTATGGAAATTCACTTAGCCCTTCTAGCCAAAAATAGACATGAAGAATGTAAAGGCATAGTGAAGCAAATGCACTGCTTTAACAGGACTAAAGAAAAAAATACTGCTTTATTTTTTCAAGGCTAGTTCTGAATGTAGTGAAGAAAAATGTAAAAATGCTTTTTAGCTTGAATATCAAACCCTTATTTCCTTTACCTCGAGTTGACAAAAGACTGTGAAAAACATTGCTTTGAACTAAAGAGGGGATGACGAGGCAAAGATGAAACTTCAGACTAGAACTGTTTAACCAGACAGAAATAAAGGACCACCATGAATAAGCAGTTCTCCACTGATGCTAAAAGGACAAAATTATTATTATTATTAGGATGCTAAGAGTTGGGAATACTGTGTAGTTGTAGAAAATAACACTTGAGAATGGACAACAGAGAGGAAAGAGAACAGAATGTTGCGGCATGTTAGTGAGTAATGTGTTGTGGTATGGAGCGTAAGCTGGTAAAAGCTGTGATGGTTAGTTCAGTTTATGTCATTGCTGACGTTTTTTCATTACATAGAAATGCCAGTGGAATATTACTGACTGTAAGGAAGCAGGAATATGGGGGAAAGAGAGAGAGAAGTATTCTTTTGCTGCACAAGTGCATTTTTGGAGCTGTAATGAATCTTGTGAAGGAAATGTTCCAATTAGGTTGAGAATATTGGTTATATTCTTAAGGTGTTTTATGTTGTTTGACAAAGAAAATGTTTTTACAGCTACTTCATTTTTAGCATTGGGAAGCTGTGAACAATAAAGCACACTGGCTTAAATAGTCAAAACTCAGTGATTCTTGATTTTTAACAGTAAAACAGACTCTAGAATAAAATTATGTTTGATTATTAAATGCTTGTTGGCGAACTTTTAAGATACATGTATTATTGAACATAAAATAGGAGAAAAAAAGGAAAATGTGATTTGTTTGTTTGTCTTAGCCTAATCTGGTTGGTTTGTTTGAAGGGTTGATTGTATTAATTTTAGTTTTATGGTATAGTGATCTTCCCTTTTTTTTTTTTTTAGATGAGGTGATCTCTCTACACTGTGTTCTAACAACGCTTTCTGAACTGTTGTGAATTAGGTTAACTGTTAGCAAACTGTGATCCCACCTTCACAGTTATTAGCTGTTATTAGCTACTCTTTAACTATAGCAACTCTGATTTCGTATAGCCAAGATGCCCAAAATCCTGTGACAGACAGAATTATTTACAACCAAGCTATTGTCTGAATTATTTGCTTAACAAACTAGGCCTTTTTTTTCCTTTCTTTTGGAAAGTTCATAACTTGCATTACATCCTTCAGTGCTTGTAGATGAAATAACAGGTTTAACAGAGCATGTTCTGTGCTTCTCCACTTGTGAGTAGAGATGGTAAGAAATCTCAGATCGCTGAGCTTTGCAGGATTTTGTCTGAAACAAAACAAATCTTGCCAAGTTAACTAAGCTTCCAAACTGAAGGCAGCTTGCAGATATTCTCGCTTTCATCATAAAAACTGGCAAAAGCATCATATTCCCTGAACAGCTGCAAGAGCCTGAATTTCCTCTGCACTTGAAATTCATAATTTTTATGGTTTTATTTTATTGTAGGCCAAATCACATAAATTAGCTAACTAGAAACCTATACGTTCAGTGTGAAGAGTTAGTGTTGCTTTGTTAGGCAGTTCTATGTGTACTTAAAGACATTCTTTAAGTTAAAAGAGGGAAGATTTAGGTTGGATGTTAGGGGTAAGTTCTTCACTAGGAGAGTGGTTAGGCCCTGGAACAGGCTGCCCAGGGAGGTTGTGGATGCCCCGTCCTTGGAGGTGTTCAAGACCAGGTTGGACGGGGCTCTGGGCAACCTGATCTAGTAAATGTGTATGTTTGGTGGCCCTGCCAGGCAGGGGGGATGGAACTACATGATCCTTGAGGTCCCTTCCAACCCGGGTCATTCTGTGATTCTGTGATTCTTAAAGCCAAACAAGTTTTTTACGTGTCCAAGGTGAGCTAAACTAGCTATATCACATATGCTGCTTAGCATCGTTTATGGAGCATGCAGCAACTCAGTGTCCTTACCATAATGTCATAACAACATTGTAATTTCACCCTTCCTCTCATTGCTTTATTTGTGCCAATTTCTTAAGTGACCTCTGGAGACATTTCATGGAAACCCTTCCTGATTAACAAGAAATTGTTTAGGGTTGTGATTTTCCTGCTGATGCTTTTTGTGTTGATTAGATATGGGCACAAGCTCTTGTTTGTGTTCATTGCTTTAAAACCATGATCTCGACCGTGCTGGATGATTCACAGTCTGCTACAAGAGTGGGAAGCATACAGTCCAGTGAGTGGTCATAGCCTGTAATTCATCTCATTGTGGACTGTGGGTTCTGTCTTAGCAGGATGAAGGTGGTGGTATTTTATAGTGCTGTAGTTCTGTTAATATGTTGCCAACCAAACTTATCTGAAAGTCCTCAGCAAAGAGGATGTTCAGCACAATGGTCTGGACACTGCAGTTCTTTGTGCAAGTATGAGAATTTCATTCCCACTAAAGTCAATGAGATTTAATTTAATTTTGAATTAGATTCCGCGGGCACAAAGGTGTATCACAGCAGGAATGAGGTACTTCCATAGATTGTAGCAGGGCATGGCAGCCTTGCAGTAGTCTACATTTACATGGATGCCATGAGTGTAGATCTTCTCCTCGTAACATGGGGATAGTGAACTGTGGTAAAGACACAACCACTGAAGTCACAAACTGCATGGACTCACATGGCTGAAATCTGTCTGACTTTGCTCATATTGGCCTTTTTCTGTTTGCTCCAAACCCATCATATACATCATTTATAGTCATCTGCTGAAAGTTCCTTAGTCCATCAGTAATTTGGGTGGTTGTCTCTTCCCTTCCAATCTCACCATACTGCATGTTAGCGAATCCTTTGCCTCTGTACAGAGGGACCAAAGCCAGTCAGCTGATGGTGAGTGGTTATTAAGACTTAGAGTGGACTCCTCAGTCATTGCAGGATTGCACACAGAAAGGGATTCTTTTGCTGAAGTACAAAGTTCTGTGCACATGCAACAGTAACTTGGCTCACTATTTGAGTGTCAGCAGGAGGTGCAATGTAAGCAGAAAAATGATATTTTGTAGCATTCAGGAGGAATTTCATAAAGTTTAGTTTTTTGAAAGGTTGCCAGAGTCCTTTATGGCTTTTCTTGTTTCCAGATTTTGTAAAGAGTATTAGAAATTGATGAACTAATGGGAGACAGAGGCATTTCTGTTACCACAGAAGTCCTCAAGGCATTCATTGCCTGTAACCTCTGCTCTCAAAAAACATACTTCCCAGCTCGTCTCATCCACCTATGTGAATTACCAGCAGTCTCCTTGCCCCATGCTGGCAACGTTCTTCTGTGATGAAAGGTTTTTGGAACGAAAACAAAATGGGGTGTGTTAAGGCCATAAAGCAAGGATTTTTCTTAGAATGTAGCTGATTAAAGGCTGTAAAACTGTCTTTTCTTGTAAAATGGATGTATAGCTGGCTCTTTAGGTGAAATGTCCTGCAAAAATGGACAAGTAGAATAAACAGGAGTTGATCCAAGTGACTGTTTTGCTTCTCTCCAAACCTGAAGTACTCACATATGTATCTAACACAGACTGGACCAGGAAAGCCACATCTGATATGTTCCAGTACTATCTTTAAAAATCCAATTCCTGGTCTTGTAAAAATGTCAGGGAGTGTAGAACTGGAGAGTAAACCTAATCCCACAGAGATACTCAGCAGCGAGTTTGAATCTAAACTTGGATTTGGTTTCAGGACTCCTATTCACATCCGTAACTGCAGCAGCACGTTGTGGGATCAGAAATCCTTGTTTGAATAATTCTGTGCACTTGGTAGTTCCCTTTTGAGGGAAAAAAAAAAAGGTGTGGCCATTTCAGGGCAACAGGCTTGCTTCAGTTTCGGTAATAATTAAAAGGATGCATGCATTGAGTCGTATTCACAGGATAAGAATTTGTGTTCATCTTCCAAAAATTATCAGACTCTGGGATAAAATGGAGGCTTTATTTCTTTTCTATTCTAAGCCATATACAAGATGGGAAGCATTTTTTTTATTCACAGGCACAAAAATAATGTAGCCGTGTAGTCCATACTAACAGACATAATATTGATGTAAAAACAGTGCACGTGGTAGATCTGTTCCCTTTTTCAGAACTGAGATTACAGTCAAAGTAATTCTGAATTCATAAACCTCCCTTTTAAATCTAAAACATGCAGAAGAGCAATGACTTTCTGCTGATATTCAGAAAATTCATGACAGTCTTCACAAAGGAACTTTTGCCTGCAAGCAGCAGATGCAGCATGGAGAAAAATACATGGAGTAGACTTAGACATTAACAATTTAAGCAAATATAAATGGTCAATACCTGTTGTTATTGCCTGACCTATTTCATTTTGCTAATGGTCATGAATAGGAATGCTGCTAGAGTACACAGCTGCCTTGCCAATGAACTTCAGTATTATGCACACACATACACAAAGTGCTATTTAGGGAATCTGAACATATAAAGAGAGCATTAGTGAATCATATAGCCCCATGTGCCAGGCCACTAAAGTGCCTGGAAGATAAATATAGGGTTTCTCTTGATATAGGGATGTCCACGTACCATACATCAACCAGATCCTATGCAAATCTTCCCAGTTAGAATGCAGGACTTTTGGTAAGACATGAACATCTCAAAATATTAAAAAATATATAAAATTTTAAAAGTAGTTCTGTGGCTTTCTAAAGTGTACACTAGAAGGCTCATTTTAGATATTTTAAATCTTTTTCATGCTCCAGAAATTACACTGCAAACCACCTACTTGCATCTAAATGCATATATATATATATATATATATATGTATGTATGTATGTATATATATATATAAAATGCTATTTATTTGTTCACTCGATACCTATGTAAAAATGACAACTGTTTTATAAGAATACAGGAAATATTTGTAATATTTGTGGGAGAAGAGCTCTGTCCTTTTCTGCAAAGTAGAATAAAATATAAAAACAGTGCATCATTTAGTGAAAGTAAAATGGCTCTGAATAAATGTAATCACAACTGTTTTGTGTTACCTGGAGGCATCTGTCGCTGGCTACTCATATTCTGCATATTAAATACTATTAGGTCAAGTGCCAGGGCTGCTGAGCACCTATTTCCCATTGATTTTGTTTATGGAGTTCCTTGGGCAGATCATTAGAGCTGTGTGAGTAACAATTTCTGTGATTCAGTGGCAGTTCTGAGAAATAAAAAAACTCTTAACTGGAAAGCAGTATTTTTTCTAATGAATAAATAGACTGTGACAACCAAAACATTTTGCTTCGGTTCTGAGCATCTTTAATAAAAGCAGAGGAAATTTGGAATCAAAGGGCTGCATTCAGAGGAGCCTGAGGGATCATCTCATAGAAACTGAAGGGAGATGCTGCTTATGTATATCATAGGTCTCCAAAGAGATAAGAGCCTGAACTAAGTCCCTCCTCTAAGTAAGTTAAAGGATAGACTTAAACCCAGGGAATGCAGTTAATGGAAGAACATGGTAACTGATGTGCCTGAGGGTATGTAGTCATCTGAGTGGCTTTGGGAAGGGTATCTGTGACTCTTATGTTAACCTGAAATGTGTCTTCCTGGAGCTGCAAAATCAGTTTTTAATGTTTTATTTTTGTTATTTCTCATTTAACCTTCTTTCCCCCCCTCCCTCACAGATGCCTTTCTGAATATCTTTCAGGCTTTTCCCCATCTTTTTACAAAGCCTAATGAAACGTTTTGCCCACATCTAGTCTGATTGCTCTTCAGCTGAAGCCCCCAGTTCTTCCAGTTCTGTTTTAACAGCACCATATTGACTGTATGAACAGAACTGGAGGACATAGGTCTGTCTTGCTGTTCCAGAGCAGGATGCTCGTGCTAACAGCTTACAAAGACGTTGCCTCTGGAAATGGAGGCTTTTGTGTACCTCTCCCTCTCAAATTCCCCTATGAACTGTGTTTTATCACTGAAATTGCTCATAGGTTGTACAGTCCCCTAGGAAAACTAATGAAAGTCTTTTATAACTATAATCTATATGTGCTGGCAAACTTGAATAAATTTACATATATGAAAGAGAACAAATGTAGGTAATTGAACAGTGCAAAGCTTTGTACTGAGAACATACAATAGTATCTCTTTCACCAGATGTGTGTGACTAAGCAGCCTTTTATTACTGGTTACAGAATGCGAACTCCAGAAAAGGACATTAGAGATACGACTTTTAAATGTACGTGCAGGGAAACAGTTGTTTGCCTAGGGCAAGAAATTGCAGAGTGGCAAGTGCAAATTATACAGCCTGTGGAAATTGGACAATAAATTGCATTTTGCCTGGATTTTGTTCCTCATCAAAGGAGGATGCTGTAGTAGGCTGCATAAGTCATTAGGAAAACAATTCATGGAAAAATATACCTTCAAAATATATGTAATATGTAAATCCTCGTTATGTATACAGTGACTTGGTTGTATGTGTTTACTCCTGTGAACTCGGTGTGGGGAAATGGCAGCTTCTTGCTTTTATCAGTAGATACCTATGAATAGAGTTGGCACTTACATCAATGTCAGAACTTTAGATCAGAAGACAGAAGGGTGAAACGGGGGCACAAAATGGTTTTACCGTGTTTTGTGCTTGATTTGAAAAGAAAAATAGTAGTAATAGCATATTTTCTAACCTGCTCTCAGACAAGATACTTTAATAATTTTTTTCCCTTGAGAAATGTGAATTTTAAGCAGTGAATAGAAAGGTAGATGTTCTCAAATTTATTAAGCAAACTCACGAAGCAGGGGCAGCTAGGCTTAAGAATTTTACTAACATGTAAATTCAGTGTGTGCCCAGGAGGCACGTGTTATTACTGAGAAAAGGAAGTGAAATTTGCACACTCCTGAGCTGAGCGGGTGCTGTTAACGTTAGCCACTGGCATATAGGACTGTTACAATAAAGATGAGAAATGAAATACTTTTAGTCTGATGTACTGGTACATCTTCATGAAACACTTGATTCAGAACTCCTGGAGGGGGAAATTATTTTTACAGTCAGGAAGAGGCAGACTTAGAACTGTCTAATAACTTGTAATCTAGATGTCCAGCTCAGCCAGAGGCTCCTCCTGATGCAATTCCAGCTGCTCTTTCCATGGCAATGAATTCCTTCTCTTGTCTGTTGTGACACATAGGTGAAAAGCACGCGGCAGAGCCGGATGACGCAGAGCTCGTGAGCCTCAGCAAAAGGCTGGTGGAGAATGCAGTGCTCAAGGCTGTACAGCAGTATTTAGAAGAAACGCAAAACAAAGCCAGACAGACTGATGGGAGCCCTGTGAAAGCTGAGGAAGCTGCTAGTGGCACTAAGAATGAGAGCAACAATGACACCAGCAAGTGAGCACTGTGCAGAAGACTGGGAGCGAGTATCCCACCAAGAATAATGGCAAAAACATGTTCCAGCTCCCTGCTGAAACTTGCTGAGTGGTGCTGGGTGACAGGCACTCTGCTCTAAGAGGCTCATATCAGAAGTTTGTTCTGAATCGAGGGACACTGCCCGCTGGTCTAATAAGCGCTTGCATTGCTGAAAATCTATTGAATGCTGGAAAAGGACAAGAATGGTGAAACAGTTCCAGCCTCCATGGTCTCTTAATACCAAGAGTCCTTTCCTTGCTTTTGAAGAGAAACTAAGCTCTCTGTGTTTGCGTTTTGGATCGTAAGGAATGGGCACGAAGAGGCCTTGCCACAAGTGGAAACAATGCGCAGTGCACAGCCTGGCACTGCCATGGGGCTGCTCGCTGGATGCGAGGGCACATGCTGTTGCAGAGTCAGCAGCAGGCATCCCGAGCTAAAAATTACCACTACCGGTACTCATCACAGATATTATTACACAGTATGTAACATAGCAGGAGTTTCTCTGAAATGCGACACCTTTCTGTTCTGTATTTTTGGTAACTGTTGTTGATGCAAACTGTATGTTTTCTTTTGACAGAGTATCTTTTTATATAAAAAAAATGGGGAAAAAGCACTCAACACTGTCCAAAACAGATATGATTGGTCTCTGTCTCTGTACGTTAATGATTCTAAGTGACATTGGTTATTATAAAATGCTATATTGTTCTTTTCCTCTAGGAAAGAGCCACGAAGCAGACTTAGTAAAGGAAGCTTTGCACAGAGAAACACAGGCCCTGTTATCCAGGCTGAGTCAAATAAAGGAGCTGTTATCCACTGCCGAGGTCCGCATGAAAATTAGAAAAGAACTGTTTGAAGATGGGCACAACCATAACAATAAACAGAAAAGAAGTTCTATCAACTCTGAATCTCCAAATGAGTGACTGTAAATTGCTGTGATATAAGACCTCATCAGGTTGTTTGAAGATGAGAAGTATTTTCCTTTCTTTTCATCTCTTTTTTTTTTAAACTGAAAATACAAATGGGTGTAAACGACTCATGAGGAATAATGCTGAAGTACTTGCACACAAGGATTGCAGTTCATCGTTAAATACAACCACTCCCCAGCACTGCTTTGAAACACACTTTGAATGTGCAGGTATACATCATAGTTCCAAAGTGGAAAACTACTGGTTTCAAATAAATCTGAACAAACACTGTGCCCTTCCTTTATCATTGCAGATACTTCAGACTTTTCTCATACATGTGGATATTTAAAAAGAAATGGATGCTTTTAAATACTTTAAAATGTGTATTTGAAACAAGGTCTTTTAATTCTCTGCCTTTTATATATATACCGGCGTTTTGGGTTGGCACTGTTATTTGTAATTTTTATTAAACAGCACTTGAATACGTGTCTAGATGCTGATAGGCTGTTTCTGCAGATGTTTACACTACCACAAGAATGTTTTAAATTTCAGAATAAAATTCAGGCTCCACTAATGTCAAGGGCAAACTTGCTGGCTTTAATGGAGTCAGGATGCTGCAATTAAGATCTTCTGAAGATAATAACGTTCCTTGGGATGATATTTGCCTTTTTTTTTTTTTTTTTTTTTTTTTTGTACAACAGTGTTTTATGTATCGGGGTTGTGATGTTTCCTCCATCTCTGCCTTCTGCTGCCTGAGGTTGCGTGTCCATTAGCTCTCATTATTCCTCCCATTCACCTGCAAGATTCAGAAAAGCTTTGGATGTACAATATAGGAGTAGGTCCAATATTTACATTTTTATAAACACTGTTTAAAATTGCCTCTGATGACAAAAGCTATTTAATACATGTAGCGATTGGTATTGGTTTTGTGCTGCTAAAACAGCTGTGTGCATATTCTTCATTGATCTCAAGCACTGATCATTTATCTCATGTTTCATGGCTTGCATTTTTCCTCTCACTGAGTATATAACAATATATTCTGAGATGTCGTACGTTTCTCAAACCATGCTCACAATAAAGTATTTCTTCCTTGGTACTGTGTATGTTTTCAGCCATCTCCAAACAGAAATTTAATAAAATGAAATACTTTGCAAGTAATAAAAGTGACAGAACGATTGCTTGTATGAATCACCTCCACCAAGCTGACGATGGGTGTTGAGCCAAAACACCGATCTGGAGTCTGAGTGCTGAAATCATGTGAAGAAATTCCTGCAGATAAGCTAATCCTGAGTCATTGCTGTTTCAAGAAGCCACCAGTTACCCACATTCCCTTCCTTTAAATGCTAATTTCATTGAAAAGTTTCCAAGGCAAGATTTTATATGATGAAACTTTCAAAATCCGATGCAGGTGATGCAGGTTTAGATTTAAGGAGATGCTGCTACAACTTCCTTCAGGCCCACTTCTTCCAATCTTCAGAAAATTAAGTTTGAATTTATCAAATGGTCTCAAATATAATGAAAATACAAACAAACAAATAAACCCCACTGGATTGTGGGATTCTACTGGATATAAAAGTCCAAACTTTCACAAGTGTTCCTGTCGTTTTCTCTTATTCTACAGGATGCCTAAAGCTGGAGAGAGAAGCTGTAATTGCTGTATCTCTGTTTAAAATCTTGGTCATTACAAACTGATATGATATTTGATACGTACTATTGACAACTACTTTATCCGGAGATAGTTCTTTACCATGGCATCAGGTAATTTAAGTACACCTTACTAATGGAAACACAAAGCAGGAAAACAGAAAACCGAGTTACTGTATGATGTCTGAGTCACAGGTTGTCACTTTCCTTTCATCCACACAAGTCATTGCCATGAATAGGTGCCTTTTCATACCATTGTGCACAACACGCAACATCCACAGATTTCCAGTAATGCTGTAGAAATTAATGTTTCAGTCAAGCTACATCCAGCCACTTTGATGGGTGACCTGATAGAAGCTCCACACACTTACAGTACTTATGGCCATCATCAAGAATAGAAGCTTGAAAGAGTTAATCTTAGGGGACTTAATGGCCACCTGATATTGTTTGAGGTGCCCAGGTATGGGCCCAGCATGGCTCTGGGGGATGTGTTCTGGATCAGGAAAGGCTGGAGGCCACCCCAGAGCATCTAAGAGACATACTAGACGTCTGTATCAAAGTAAGTGAACCCCACCCTTGGTTTTCAGGTGTTTTGACCCATGGAAGTAAACAGGGCTTTTGTTTCAAAAGCATTGTTTCTTTTAAAGTTCTTTCTTTTCTGTTTTGTTTTGTTTTGCCATTGCTAATTTACTCAAAATTGAGTTCAAAATAGGGTTTAAAAACAAAAGAAAAAAAAACGACATGTTTTGGTTTGATTTCATTTCTTTCTTTCTTTATTTGCTGTAGCCACTGGCAGTGGAGTGAACGCTTCAGAGCGCAGCTACACAGAGGCCGAACCTCATGTAGAAAGGTGAAGCTCTGAGCAGCATAACATCATGCACCAGAAGAAATATGTTGCCTTCCTCCTCTATCTTCAGACAACGATTTGATTTTTATTTAAGTGCTTCTTTGGAAGAATGTCTCGAGGTAGTGATGCACAGGTTATTCTGGGAGAGCGTTGGCATTAAAAACAGATGGTGCAAGTGCATCCACGTTCTGTTTTCAGCTCTGGTTCATGCTCCATACTATTTCCGTACTGCTGGTTATGGAGATGTCTGTGATGGTTCCAAAGCAGCTTCCAAGTCTGGCTGGAACTCTTTGGGCTGCTGTGACCCTCTGAGGAACGGTGTCTGATATTAACACTTGCTCCGGGTAGAAGCCATACTCTGTTACCTCAACAAGCCATGCCATAGATTGTCTGCACTGTTGAACTGAGGTGTTAGGGGTTGAAGGAGTAATGAAGGAGATCAGTAAATCATAATGTAACCCAAATAGGCAAGGGGTCCATGAGGATTGTCATGTCTGAGTCCTGAAATCATGTCTAAGTCCTGACAACAGACTTGAATTCACTGGTGTGGTGAGAGAGACCGCTTTAGAAAGAATGACTCAAAGCATAGGTGAACATGGCACGAGGATGCTCAGTCTGCAAGGAGACACACAGCAGATTATGTGCAGGAGGACAATTAGTGGTGCTTCTGTGTTGGCTGAGGGTGGTACAAATCTAAATAGGGACTGGAACCTCAGGGGTGATTCAGGCACGGAGTATCCAGATACACAGATACTGGAATCTACATTGGATAATATACTGTGTCTAGTGGTAGAGTTATTGAACATAGATGCTTTCAGTAAAAATGCTTCTTAAAGTTATGCGACTTGGAAGTTAGGATTTAAGAGACCTCATTTTCTGTATTTATGGGCGTTCCTGATTTTGACTGCACACTTCCATGTATACTATTTCAGTCTAAAGGCCACATCAGGTCAGTGAACAGTCAAGGTATGTGAGCCATGCTTTGTTCTAGTGACAAGAACGATACCATTCCATTTTTATGTCAGCCTGGAGATGTGATGTGTGTCTTCTCATTAGAATTCTGATTTTGTGAAAGTCGTGAGGACATGCTACCCATTTCTACAACCTGCCAGCAGGAAAAACAAAAACACTGAGGTCACCACACTCAACAGAGCTTGTAAATTGAACTTCAGTAGAAATACACATGCACATTTTAAATTCAGTTGTGCCTGGGAATATGCTGGTGAAATTAAGTGTAAATTGACAGTTTTTCTCTGCAGATGAGACACCAGCTGCAGAGGCAGAGCTGGCCCAATGGAAGCCAGGAGTGGCCTCAGAGGGAGCCGGGTTGCTGGACACCTGGGGCAGCATTGCTCCTCGCCTGAGGTTTTGTTTAGCACAGTCTTCATCAAAGCAGCCCTTTATCTGCGCATGCCCCCTGCCTCTGTCCAGCCCTTAATGATATGTTGTCTGAGCCTTAGAAAAGGAGAGGCTGAACTGGCAGTGTGGCTTTCAGCAGTTCCTCTCTCCACAGAGGAGGGGAAAAGTAGATGCTGAAATTCCAAAGAAGTTTGTGTCTTTGCCACTTCCAATCTTGTTCACGGCGGGAGGGGGCAGAGGAGGCTGTTTGCTTGAAGTCTTGCTCTTCAGGTGGCTGCTGTTGGATCCTGAGGCAGTAGGGACAGCCTAAAAATACTGGATGAAAGCAGCTCCTGAGGGATGCACATCCCAAAATCCAGCCATAGAGCTGCTTGTCAGATGAAGCAATGGATGTTTCAGCCTTGTGGAGATTGTTCCCAGCCAGGCTCACCTGGTGGCTTCATGTGTGAACACCTCTTGGAATTTCAGTTCCTCCGTGAAGTTTCATATAATGATAAACCTTCATGCATGAGCATGGTGGGAACTTTGCTTGCAAAGAACTCCTTGTTGCTTGCCATACTAGTGGCAAGTATAATGGTTCTTGAGAAATGATTTGTACTTTCAGTTAAGCAAAGTCACCAAATTGGCCTGGCTTCAGAGGCCAAGAGTCACACCATTCCTATGGGAAAGGAAACTAACTGAACTCAGTAAATGGGAGCACATGAATGCTGGCATGTGTTTAACTCCACCACTCCTTTGATCAATACAATTTCTGGGTAAGCAAGTTCTCAGTGTGCACTCATCTTCTCATTTACATTCTCCTCGTGTTAAGTCTTTATAATGAGAACATTTGTGCAGAATGAAAATCAGTCCTGAGAGAGAGCCGGGCTGAGAAGTAAAACACACTCATAGTGGAGCAGTAATTAGAGCAGTATATAGGAGAACCAAAAGGGATACGGCTGCCATTCCTGGCATAGCAAAGCGGGCATGCTGGCATTGATAAGCAAGTGTTGGCACAATGTGCCTGACTGCTGGGGTCTGCTTTCTGCTCCTGCTGTGTTTGGGTTTTGTTTAGCAATTCTCAGATTCAAAATGCAGAGACTGGAATGGGGAACTATCTCTTCCAAGGGTCTGTCCTCACTACTGGAAATTAAAGTCCCTGAAGAATTAAGGTAGTTAAGAGAGTTAAGAAACAAACACCACATCAGGATTTCAGCAGAAGCTTATTTGAAATAAAAGGAGATTTTTCTTTCAGATAAGAAAGGGGTGTTTTGACGTTGGAGCTTACTCTGGAGGTTCTGGGTTTCGAGGAAAATTACAGCTATGAATTAGAAATCATGGAAAGCATTGCACTTTTGGAATCCTTTTTTTCATTCTTTTCAGCCACACAAAGAACTTCAGGCTCTGAAACATTCAGAAGAGAAGAAGAAATAACAGATACTGACATGATTTGACTTCAGTCATAACTCAGACAACCAAGGTGTAGCAGAAAAACAAAGTCAAGGTAAAAAGCCATCAGCTACCAGCAAAACAGCTGCCAGAGTAAGAGAGCTTTGGTGAGCGAAAATGTTCGGAAGAATAAGTGGTGAGATGAAGAAAACTGTCAGTGTTGTCTGCATCTGGTCAGCTGAGGGGGACACACCTGCATTTGTCACTCAGATGCACTGTAGAGCCAAATGCCATTGTTTCTGGACATGTTTTCCAATCAAATATATCAGCGAGGAAAGGCTGACTGATCATGTTGCTGTGTAATACCTCTCTGGCAGAACACTGGAGTGAGGTGTGTGGGGAATCCTGTGGGTAAACCCCACAAGACAAGACAAAGAAGTCTGAGATTGAATCTGCACACTCAAGTAAGGGATCTCCGGAGAAGCAAAGAAGCAGGATGTGTTATTGAAATTCTTTCACTGAGAAAGTTTTTCCGTAGTGCAGGTCCACTGAAGCTCTGTGTTTGGAAATCAAAGCCAAGTCCCCAAATGTTCACAGGTAGCTGTGCAGTCTCACTGTGAATGATCTTACAGTCCTAGAGTTTCTGTGCTCCCAGCCATCAGGGCAGCACAGAGCAGAGCAGTAACACATCTCCCTCCCTTCTCTAGGAGCATATTTATAAGCAAATGCTAACAAGCGACTGCAGCATCAAGCTGCCAGTTGTGTCACAATATGCTTGTAATGTACAGAATGTAAGAGGAAATGAAATGTCTGTTCTTTGTGTAGGTAGGTGAATTAGCAGTCACTACAAAAACAGGCAAATATGGTAACTGCGTAAATTAAAAGACCATTATGCTATAAAATGAGACACATTGCTGCACTTGGTTGCAGTGAATGACTGCTAAAAAAGGGTCATTGTATGGAACTGCCAGCCCAACGTACTAAAAAATAATATGGCAAAGATGAAGACAAAGTTTCAGAAGTGAAGGCAGGAAAAGGAAAAAAGCAGACTAATTCTTAAGTAAATACAGATATTTATTATTTCACCCTTCCTGGCAAAACTTCAAGTGCAGGACAGGTATCTAAAGACTATTGTAGCATTATGTGAAAAATATAAAAAAATCTCTAAGGAAACATAACTGAAGTGGCCTTCAGTATTAAATCAAGCATACATATAGAACTATTGTTCATCAAACTAACTACAAGGGGGCTAAAATACAGAGGACACCCCCTTAACTTGCACCTTAAAGGAAGATAAAAGGACATGAAATTAGGCACTGTTTTGAGAGACTGGGAATTAGCTCGTTTAATATTATCCCAGACACTTCTTGCATTTCCAGTTTATGAAGATTTATTATTTCCAAAATAACACAGATTAAACGTATTACTGGACATTACTGGATTTAGTGAGTCCCACTAAAGAAGGTCCCTGTGGAGAACGCCCACATCAGTTTGTGTCATTTTGTCTTGTTACTATTGTACATTTAATTTATATCCATGATAACTATGGGGATTCTCCTTCATAATCACTGGCTGAGCTCTTGGCTCTTTTACTCATGTAGCATTTCTGGATCATCAATGTGAATTAATAATTTATGTAAGATAATAATTTACACTAGGGGATCTGATGGAGTAACAGAGCCTGGAGGCTGCAGGATCAAAGCAAACGTCTTTGCTGTAGTCATTTAATCTATCAGGGTCATGAAGATTGAATAAAGGGCCCTGTGTAGGGGCCTTCTATCTTCATGGAGAGGAGCAAAGATGTGTCCTGTCATGCTGAGTGAACAACCTACTACAACAGCACAAGACAACCAGGGTGGGAAGGTGAACATGAATAGATCATAGCACAACATTTCTCTTTTGCCTCAGTTTGGGCATCTTCAACTGATGACAAAGAGATTTTGCCAATGATCATGTGGGCATGGGGTAGGAGGTGAGGAGTCTCTACTGCTGCCATCAGGATCCTGTATCTCCCCACACCATGCCTTGTACAGCAGCTCAGACTGGTTGTAAGCAGCCTCTTATCCATCAGGGGAGCCAAAAAAACACTTGAGATGAAAGCCAGCTACGCTTGGATCTGCACACAGGTGTGCAGCCAAGCCTGATGCTCAGCACACATACCTGAGCCAGCCATGCCAGGCCATGGGGTCAGGGGAAGCTCACAGCCTGCACTGTGGGGCCTCATCCCTCTACTCCTGCTTCACAGAACATATGTAGTTGCAAAGCAGCCAGTGGAGTAGCCAGGCCCAGGGCACTAAGCAGAGCTGTTCCTGCTACCAGCAGGCATTTCCACCAAACACTGTGTTAGCTAACACATGAGCACATTAACATTACTATTAATATTCCAGCCTCCAATTGGTCCTTGTAAGAATTAGGAAAGGAGGTTTCAGAGCACTGTTAACATTTGTTAATCATTATCCTTTGAAGAAATCCCTTAGTGCTTTGCTCTGCCAAAATACTGGGCGCTCCCTTACCCCATTTCCTTTGCCAAAGAGAAGATTCCTTCTGCTGCAGCTGGGCCCAGGAGATCGGTCATGATGGCACAGGGGGCATGGGGCCAAAATCAGTCAGAAACCCTGAGGGATGGATGTTCACATACTCACTTGTGTTCTCTTTACTTTCCCCTGCAGAGACAGAGGCTTTTATAAGAAGAAAGGTGCAGGTACCAGGAGATTTTTCCTTCCCACTCCTCTCTGCTAGGGAGAAAAAGAAGCTTATATTGACAGCACCCCCAAAAGCCAAACAAACATGGACTGGGAAACAACAAAGTCAGCAAAACTGATTTCAAATCAAAGCATGCTTCAAAAGGGTCTTCGATCACTCAGGTTTCTGCACTGAGAGAAAGGGCATAGGGGCAGAATCCCAGACTAGAACCAGGGAATATTTATTGGGCAGTTGTTCATAGGCTGAGATACTGACTGAACAATAGAGGACTTTTAGCAGTAGTAGCAGTAGTATTCCAGTCTACTTTAGAGTAACACTTAAAAACTGTCACTGTCACCCAACTGAGGTAATTTCACCCAATGGTCTGCAGGAAAAAGGCATCCAAGGTGGGGCATTTAACAAAAACAACAGTAGCTTTAGGGCAAATGTTCTATTCTGAACCGCAGCAGTAAACGCAGATAAATGATGGAGAAGTGGACTTGCAGACATCTTAAAAAATTCATTCCTCAAGTGACATTACTCTTTAACGAGCTCAAAAATCATTGTGCACCAAACTGCGTAAATAATCAGCCCAGTCCTGTGTCAAATAAATACTGGAGAAGTGTTTTTTCCTTCATTTTTGAGTTTCCTTGCCTAAAGCATTTCAGAGCTAAGTGAGAATGTGATCTAGCCCCTACCCTAGCAGGTATTCTGCTCATTGAGCTCTCATGCAAATACACATTGTTTCGAATCACAGGTTTTCCAAATACACTTTGCTCATACAAATATAGGAGCTCTATTAAAGCAGAAATCCACCTGTGACAATAAGCTGCAGTAGCTGCTTAAGTAGTGGCAGCTGAGTGTTTCTTTCCCTTGCAGATCCTCCCAGTTTCCTGCAATCAGCCTTTCAGGGATTCTGAGAGTGGGAGTTTGTGTCTGGAGCTGGAGGGTTTGATTACAAGTCTGATTACAAAAAGTGAAAATGAAAAGACATAAGGAGAGAATAATAAAAGACAGTTGGAGGCATAAGGGAATTAATGAGCTAGAGAAGAATGCAATTCTGTTTAACAATGATGAATTGAGTTTTGTTTGGTATCGTCCTAACTCTCACCAAAGCAAAGTGCTGATGGACCTGATTTGGGAACATATGCTGTAAACACGTACCCACCACAGCATGCACAGGAAGTGGCAAAGCACATATTGTATCACAGACCTTAGCACCATGTAGCAAGCATCATCCAAAGCATTTGAATACTTAGATGATCAGCTTTTTATTACCGTGCTGGATCAGAAACATTAGGCTCTTGTGTAAGGAGGATGTGGGCAGCACTGGTTTTCTAACAGGAAGGTTCAAATCCTTGCCACCCAGACAACCCAAAGGCCATGGCCACTGGCTGAGGAGCAGTCACATTGTTCTGCACAGAATGGATGAGGTACTATTAACAAGCTCTCCCTATCACAGGTGAACAGTTTGGGTAATTTATACCTTCTCAGGTCTAATGCATTTCAGCCAGGCCAGAGGGTCAAATGTAGTATGTCAGGCAGAACAGCTAACACAGAGCAGCCTTTTGGCTGCAGTTGTACTTTGAAAGACAATGTTCTTACAGCACTCTTAGGTCAGGAGAAATGTCATATGAAAGCTAATTGTAATTGAAATTCAGGCCTGATGCACTTTTGTTTTTTCCACTCAGTTTGGGGGTGGAATAGCATTACCACAGCTAGCAGAAGAGTCTGATTCTTCATGTACCAGATCTGCTAAATGGAGAGAAAGTATTACTGAGTAAGTATTATTCATATTCCTTTCCTCTTATGTGCCTTTTCTATTCAAGTTCTTTTAAATTATTATCTGTTTCAAACACTTGGCAACCAGCTAGGGACATATTATTCTTTGGTGCTTCAACAGCTGAGGCCCTTGCAGTAAACTGTGTTTCAATGAGTAGCATCAGAAGAAGCTAGCAGAAATGAGCCTCAAAATAATTGTAGGAAGGGGTTTATCATCCAACAGATAATTGACCTATGGAACCCAATGCAGAAGGCTCTTGCTAATGGAAAATCTTTACGTGGCTCGAGAGGCCTACTGGAGGAATACTCAGAAGGGAAATCCTCTGTGGATTGGTATGGAAACCATCTCCAATTGAGTAAAGCTGCACCAGTAAAATTAGGTGGGAGGATATTGATGGAAGAAAAAATAATTTATATTCTTACTCCTTTTCTACTTCTTTTTCTGTATCTGCCAGCCTTGGATACAGGACATTAACTCTCTAGAGCCTTGGTCTTACTCCTATCAAATGTCGAGAGTGTCAGTAACAAAGAATAGAGTACAGTGTTTCCATTTCTTCTAAAATGTTAAATCACTGAATATGCTTTTAAAAACATATAACAAAAAAATATTTAACCTTTTAATTCAGCTACTGTGTAAAAGCTGTGAGCTTTGTTACCTGTACTTCTTGGGGTTTGAAAGGTTGTTGTACTACAGGAAAAAACATTACTACCAATCTTCAAATAGATTATCTGTAAAAATATAACTGTAGAGTGAGTAAATTCAGGATAGCCTATTGGAGGTGATAATATGTATGTGCAGATTTCTTTTTTATAGCCTGAGGGGATTTTCACGCCTCACTAGGATCTTTCCCACTGCTGGCACAGAGAATTATCCTTCTTCATCCTTTTCCACTTATTTTGATTTAGAGCTCTTTACCAACACGAGTAAGCTACTTGCTGTTTCTCTTTTATTTGGGAATGTAACCAGGCACATCAATAATGAGGGCTTCTTGCCCAGAGGAGGACTCTCCTTCCTCTGTTCCCTACTCTACGCTTTCAGTTTGTGAGACAAATGAGCCACCATCATCTTGGTGGCTATTTTCAGTTGATCTGTCATCCTTTGTACTGCAAAGCCCAGCACTGGACCCCACGCTACAGGTGTATCCTCACCACAGCTGAGTAGGGGAAGTATTCATAGCAATACCAAGATGTTTTTCCTGGGTAATAGGTAATTTAGAGGACATTATTGTGGCTGTGTAATTAGAGTTGGTTTTCCTTCATGCAGTAATTTATAGTTATCAGGATTGAATTTCATTAACCACTGCATTATCTACTGATGCTCTCTCAAAGTCCTTTTACAACTCTTTATAACTTAACTTTGACCACTGTGAATAATTCAGTATCATCAGTAAATTTTGTTTTCTCATAATAATTGATGTTTTGTTGGGGTTTTTTTTATGTTCAGTTACAGACATTTTATGGAGTTATACAGCTATTTGATTTTCTATTTGCTGATTTTTATATGCATAATTTCTTAGTTTCTTTAAGGCTCTATGAGGAGATACATTATTAAAGTGATTTGGTGATTAGCTTCATCCTTAACTGTGTTTGTTGATATGTTCAAATAATTCCAACAGATTTTACTCTAAAAGTAATTCCCTTTATAACTTACATGATTATCTATAAAATCACTAATTCAAATTTTTAATATGCTTACTATTAATCTGTTCCATACAGAAGGCAGATTTAACTTCCTGTAATTCTCAAAATTCCCCTGAAGGATATTATGAAATACTGATAGCACATTGATTTTATTCCAGTCATTGGGATCCGAGGTAATTTAAGCAGTAGAGTGGAGGGGCATTCAATGGCTTCGTCATTTCAAACCATTCTAGGGCTGAGTCAAGCAGAAATGCTTCACACTCAGGTAGCGGGGTTTCACAGTCCAACTTTTACAAAACTCATATGGATTAGTTGGTTTTGTTGTATGAGAAACTCAAATAGTTGAGCTCATATGCAGCTACCAACTTTTGAGCTCACAAGAAAGAGAATCTTGGGCTGTATTTCTATAAAGTTTTTTGGCATCCTTTTTTTTTTTTTTTTTTTTTTCCTTTTTTAATGAACACCTGAAGTGGCAGTCTTTATTTTGGGAAAATCTGCTTACTCTTTTTTTGTTGTGTTTTTTTTTTCCCCCATTATTTTCCCCTCCAAAAAAAGTGTCTTCTCTTTCAGATTAATAGTTTGATTGATCAGAGCTGCCGAGCAGGGTGAGCTTGTCCTCACCCTGTGAATAAAAAGAGTGCTACCAGTGAAAGCCAAATTGGATGTTCTTCCCCTTTCATCCTTTGCTAAGGCTTACACAGGTGAAATTAGGCAACAAAGCCAGGCAGCACTTCATTGTGTGAGGGAAAATATGAAGAATTTTCCAAGCATTTACAATAGCTCTGGTCTACACTCATTTCCCAGTGACTGTATTTACTCTGACAATTTGAGAGACAGAAAAGTATAAGAAAGACAGAATTTAAGAAGAATGGAAACCCCACATACTGAAGGTACATGTTTAACACTGTTTCATACAAGAAGATTTATTTTGGCCTTCAAAAAGAAAGCTATTTTTTAATTTTCTGTCCTGCTGAAGCTGTTTTGCACTATTAAATTCCACTTTTCAGTCAGGAATTATTTTTGCTGCTGTGAAAGCATTGACTTTGTTGCAGTGATCTCTAGAATTCGGTTACAAAAATGATATAGTGAGGATAGAATAAATACTGAGCTTCCAATATCAGATTATCTCTCCAGATATTCTGTTTCTTTAAGGAGCAAGCTGCTACATCCTTGCAAGGATCCTGTTGTTGTGATCCCCTTCTGATATCCCCAGAAACAGAACCAAGACTCACCCCATGGCTTGCTTCTGCATCTGCAAAGTGTAGTGGCAATGCTGCCTGTTATTTTGGCACTGCAAGAAAAAAAAAAAAAAAAAAAGAAGAACTTGAAAGATTCTGCACTAATTTCAGCTGGAATAGAGCCAGTTTTCTTCATAGTGGCTGATATTCTGATATTTTGTGGATTTAGGATGAGAATAAGGCTGGTAACACACTGGTGTTGTAGCTGTTGCTGAACTGTGCTGTACAGAGCCAAGGATGTTTCAGCTCCTTCTATTGTCCTACCAGCAAGGAGATGGAGTTGCACAAGATGCTGAAAGAGGACATTGCCAGGACAGCTGACCTAAGCTGGCCAAAGGAATGTTCCTTACCAAGTGGGAGTTAGTCAGGAGGGCTGCTGCTGCTTGGGAACTGGCTGACAGAAGTCAAAAAGTGGTGAGCAATTGCTTATGCAACCTTTGTTTCGTATATTCTTTTACCATTACTATTAATGATAATACTTTTCTGTCCTATTAGACAGTATTTATCACAACCAATAAGTTTTACCTTTGTTGGGTTTTTTTTCCAGGGTTCTACCCCATCCCACTGCAGGGCACTGAGCAAATGGCTGAGTGGTGGTGAGCTGCCGGACAGCTTAAACCGCAATAGGCTCAAGGTCCCACCAGCTTTCTGAGGGTTGTGGCAGGAGCAACAGCTGCAGTAATTCAAGGAAGTTTTATTTTCAAATGCAGATCTCAGCACTGGAGCAGATCTTTGGCATATGTCAGTGTAGTTTTATTGACTAAAGTTTATTCTGTACAAGCCTACCTGAAAATGTACTTTTAGGATTATTCTTTCCACACTAATGGAGAAACAGATTTATCCAGTGATAAAAAGAAATCTGTGTATTCAGACGTGCTCCACAGTGTGCTCTTCCTCATCTACCAGAGTAAAAATGTTGAACTTATGTTTGTGGATTGTGGTTGTCTTAGTGTTCAACATAAATTTTAAGCAAATGCAATAGGCTTATGCCTCCAGATATCACAGCTGCCATTAATTAGTAATCCTGGAAAATCTGCTCAGAGTTAACAACAGGTGACTAGATAAGCAACTAACCCAAGTCCTAACTCTACTAGCTGGATTAGCTGGAAGTTTTCTTTATTGTCACTGGGGTTTTCCATTGCTATTTGGGCTGAAAATACTTTGCAAATAGTTTAACAGAACCTGTGAGAGGGGAAAAATGTTGAAAACAAAAAGTAACATTTCTGTAACTAACGATATGTCTTTGCCCAGAGAAATGATTAAAATACTGATAAACCAAGAGAAGATCTTAATGGGTTTTTGAAGATGTGAGTCTTTGTTCAGTTATAATACTCTTAATATATCTCTGTCACTTTGTATGCTGTATGAGTCCTCTTCTGACCTTGTAAATTGAGTTTTAGATGTATACTTATCTGCAGTCCTCATTTGCAATGCCAGAGGCAATTTAATTGTTCAATACTTTCATTAGTCTGCTATTGATCGGTTCCTTTTCTTCCCCACTGTGCAGAGAACGGTGCATTTCCTCTTGCTATTTACGATTTAACAAACTCTGTTACTGTTTCTATGGCATTTTGATGGTTTTGACACTAATCTTGCCTACGGGCACTTAAAGCAACGTTTTATTTAAAACAACGTTCTAAGCAATTTTACCCGGCTTGGCAAGTTCTTTTCCACTGAGCTCTTAGTAAATCTCTTCTCCTCCCTGCCTCTCTCCCAGCATCTATTAAACCAAATTCTAGGCTGGGAAGGGAGAGGCTTTCCTCAGGTGGCTAAAGGCATTTATTGGCTAATACTGATAGTTAAAGAGTGATGGTACCGGTATCTCTGGCCTATATTGGGAAGAAGAGAACCCTAACATGGTCTGGAAACTGTCTGTTTTCCAGCAGGCTGAAGGAGCACTAGCTATTATGGAGCAGGGTGCTGAAAGAGACCAGGTTATGTGCAGGCAGTGAGCAGCTGAAATGGAAATTTGAGGTATGTAATGAGGCCAATCCCCATGTCTACACCCAGAAGCATGTGCAGTCCTCTATCTTAGCACTGCCAATGCCTGCTGTGGGCCCCAGGCCTGCTCCAAAAGCAGGTACATCCAGCTTGCCCTGGGAAACATCATGAAAAAGAAGGTCCCTCACTTTTGCAAGCAGCTTGTCTCTGTAAGTGCTTTTACTAGAAAGAATGTAGTCCTAATTGCTAATTGAATTCCTCTGGATTTACCTTTCGGGAAGGATTTTTTGTTTTATGTTCTCTGATAGACTAAAGAAGTTCTCTACGTCTTTTATTTTGTACCTGGAAAAGATATATGCTGTAATCATTGTATGACAGCTGAAATGGACCGAACGGATTTTATCAGCAATGATTCTTCATTATTATTTCACATTATCATTTTTCCTAGGGTTCATGTTGAGGCGTATTACGTTATTCATGCTGACAGTCTTTTAAGAACTATCAGCACTGTGTTATCACCCTGCTCCATCATCTGGAACTTCTTTGCTGTTAATGGGGAAAAGATTTCTTTGAAAATCCCCTTAAGGTGGGAATAGATTAGTTACATCTACTCGATTCTTTATTTTTTTCCTGAATATTTTTAACTTTTCTGTGAGTTTCCAGTGGCATCCTAATAGGGTCCAGGTAGCTTCCCCTATTTCCAAATACAGAGTAGAATCTGTTTTGAACATGGAAGTTTTTAAAACTGTGTTGAGCTGCCTCAGTCCTACTTCAGCCACTTACCTGGACTGAAGTACTTTTTTTGTCTCTAATGGCAAAGACCTAACCCAGGGTGTGTTATGGCATTATTCATGAATAATAGCCTTTTTTCTTTTAAAATTATTATGATAGTATTAGTCTGAACTCAATGCAAGGACTGATAAAATGAAGAGAACTGACTGGTAGTAGAAGACCCTTGGGCCTTTAACAATTTAATTCATATCTGAAGATCTTATTTAGCAACATCAAAGGAGAGACAGATCGTTGAATATGCATAACTGTGATGGATCAAACCATGGCTATAGGCATCAGAAGGAAAATAGTGCAAGCACAGTAAATTTCAGGAACACTGAACAGACAGTTGCCTTTGGATTATTTTTTGTTTCCTGGTCTGTTTTACATATTAGAGAAGTAGAGAAAGCTTGCCCAATATTTATACAAACATATTAGCTGAATAGAGCATATAGTAATATAAGATTTTTTTTCAGTTGGTTTCCTGTAATCAAAACACATAGAAACCCAATTTTGTAATCTTTTACTAACGTGGTTTCTCTCCTAAAGAGGAAAAGGAAATAAATTTTGCCAAGCCCTAAGAAAACTTTTCCCGTGCTGCCTGTGGATAATTAGCTTTATGCCCCTGAAATAAGTGAAAGGTTCAAAACCTGGGCAGGAGATGTATGGAGCCCTGTACACTCGGTGAGCAGAGATGCCTACTCTGCAGGTGGAGAGAGGATGCCAGGAAGAGAAGCAAGGCTCCCCATCCAGCACCTTCATTAAACAGAGGGAGTGTGGGCAAAAGAAATGCAGTAGTCTTTTTTCCAATTGACTTCTAAGGTTTCTTTAGTTTATTCCTCCCACAGAATGGTTAGATGAGTTGGGTCGCTTTTATAACATTCTTCAAATGATCAAGTTAGCCAAGAAATAGTCAGATTACTTCTGCATTGCTACCATCTCTACAGTGCCATAAATGCCTCATCAGTTTATCATCCTCCTGAGTTGGAAGGGACCCTTAAAGACCATCTAGTCCAACTCCCCTGCAATGAACAGGGATGCCTACTTTAGCTCAGATGCTTTTAACTTCGCTTAAAAGGGTTTGCCCTGACAGGATCCCTGCTGTTCCTGAGTCAATGGCTTCTATTGCAAGGATAACACTATTGTGGCAGCCCTGAGCAGTGTGCTGGGAGGCTTCTTCTCCAGCCCTCTCCCAGACCCAGATTTGCTGACCACCGCCTGTCCCTGGGCACTGCAGCACTGTGTCACACAGCTGCAGGAATTCAATAACCCTGGTGTTCAATGGGCTTTCAGGGATGCACAGCAAAGTGTGTCTGACCTTCAGACCTTACGTTTTGTAGAACAAAAATAAAAAGAAGAAAAATACCTTTATGCTGAAAAAATCTCAGCTGCATTTCCTGTAAGCAGTGACAAGATCAATGTTTGTAATCTGCGGAGGAACAGCAACAGTAGCACAAAAGCATTATGTGCTCTGAAATATTTATCTAAATAACTGTGGATGAGTAAACAACTTGCTGGTCACCTATTTAGCTTTTCAAGGACCAGAGAGCTGTTTCAAATAATGTGTTTTGAAGACCTGCAGCTAAACTGCAGATCTGAGCTCTGACCTTGGGAATATGACATACTGATGTTTTCCCATCAATCACAACACCTTGGGAATACTTTGTGTGGGTTCACTATGGTTACAGTGATTTTCAAATTTAAGTGCTGGGTGGAACTCTTAAGTTCTGAATGCGCCCTTTTTGTTTTGCATCAAATACATCTCTCTCCTGAAGTATGCTAGGAGTTCTCACATGGAGCCTGCAGAGAAGGTGGGTCTTACTTTCTAATGCCTGAAAACTGTGAAATCTGTAAAGTATTACTCAGATGAAGCCATTGACTACATTGCACTCTGACCCCGTAACAAAAATTGTGACAAGACCCCTATATGAGGGGAGACCTGAGTTTGGTGCTGGCTGGCTCCAGCTGATGCCTGGCCCCTTTGGTGATGCAACACAAGAGATCTCTGCTGCAAAGCTCTGTCCATCCTGCCTGAAACTGTCAGACCCACTGCTTGTGAATCTTGGCTATGTGGGTCATATTTATGAATTAAAGAGTACACATGTCTATCATACTGCCCTTTCCTTCTGAGCTTCCTTCATCTCCTCACATTGGAGCACAAATCCAGGTGACATTTCCCAGAACAAACATGCCTGGCTATTCTATCCACGCTTTCAGCCTGGCTGTACAAGCATGAGCCACTGCATCACTGCAGCCTCCTGCATGGTGAATAGCAGCACAGGCCAGCCCACACTGCAGTATTTACTTTTTTGCTAGGTGTGACAGGGACCATCGGCTGTTTCCTGGCATTTGCTTCATTATTAATGCTGGATGCTGTAGTCTTTGTTACTCACCAACTGCAGAAGCAACTGAGGGAGCAGAATACGTACTGAGGACGAGTTGGGGGCATCATAAGTCATAATTACAGTATAAGATCCAGGTATGAGAACAGCAAAATAATATCAAATTGGAAAACACAAAAAAACATTGTGTAGGGGATTCTCTATGAGATCATTTGTCTCTCCTCATCTCATCTTTCAGCAGGAGCAGTCCTACTGAATGTTTCCACAGAAATCTTCCCTTCACAATCTGCAAGTTCCCAGGGCATTTATTGTCCAGGAAATTGATCATAAATAAATAAGCAAAACCCGCTAATTCATATACATGAGGATCTTCTATTCACCCTCAGAACGGGAACAGGAACTTCTGTAGGCAAGCACTGTGAATATCTCCAGCTTTTTTGGTAAGCTTGTCTCCACTGTGATCCTACTCAAGCCTGAGTCAGGACTGAAGTCAACACTCGTTGCATTGCTTCTGCATCTGTCATGGCCCAAAGGGGAAAAAATATGGCTTGGGCCACTTTGAAAGTCAGATCCAAAATCCTCTTAAAACCTGTCACTTTAAATTGGAGCTATCAGTAAAAAGAATTAACATTTGTCAAGACACATCTACAGCTTTCAGACTCTGTTTTGCTCCAGGATATCTGTTGCAGTGTTGCATTTCCTCACATTTGGAGTGTGCCCCCTCAGTGCTGAGGTGGCTGCAGACAGCTGTGAATGAGAAGGGTGAGGGGGGGTAGAGCAGAACGTGGGGAATGTGCAGGAGCTGTACAAGTTGAGTTCTTCTCTCAGATGCCACCCAGATGCCAGGCAGCACAGGGTGTTTTCTCAAGTAGCAACTTCAGTTATACGAGTGCCCTTCACCATTTTTCCCATTGCTGATGAGGAACACTGTGTGGAACAAAGCATCATGGGGTTATCTCTTGCCTCACTGACTGCACTGTAAAAATTAAGGAGCACCCACCTACTCCCTGCCAGACACCCACACCTCACCACTGCCTTTTTTTTACCTCTTGCCACCTCTCTTTTGGAACTGTAACATTTCATCCTCTTTAGAAGACGCATCTCGGTGCTTTCACCAGTAACACTAGTCCTGTCACTCCTCACCAAGATGGCCACAATTTCACTGCAAGCAACCAAAAAAACAATGACTTCCAGATCATCCATAGCTCTGCAGCACTAGAGAAGTAAGGCCGTAAAAGGGCAAATTGCAGAAGGTGGCCCTGATGGGTTGCTCAAGGTCAGCCTGAGGCTCACCACTGGTAGCTCTCCTCATGCTTTCTTCTCTGGTACCTGCACAGCCCATCCCATCTCTGTGTGAGGGGATTGGGCAAGGGACCAGGGTCTCCCCTACACCAACCCTGCAGCCAAGGCTTCCCCCATAGGGGTGTCATAGATCACAGAATCATTTGATTTGGAAGGGACCATTAAAAGACCATCTAGCCCAACTCCCCTGCAATGAACAAGGATGCCTACAGCTGGATCAGGTTGCTCATGGAAGGTGCTTCCCCTTCATTTGTTCAGGTCAAGCTGCTTGGCTTGATGACCTAATTTTTGTCTGAATATTACATTTTAAATACATGATTACCAAATCTACAGCTGAATGGTATTCTTAGTTCTCACTAGACCTTCCTGCATAGAAGCAATTTGTATCTCAGTCAGGGTAGAGGACATAGTGTGTATGCAACAAAGCTACTGGAGGCAGGCTGAGAAAACATAAATGAGCTTCATTTCCGTTGCTTTCAGGTTGCTTCCGTACAGACTCTTCAGTTCTTATTTACTGTAATCAGCTTCCATCTGATGGCAATTTGTAGGTAATTGTGCACTATAGTCTGTTCCATATTCACAGCAAAACTACATCCTTCTCAAAGCTGAAGTAAACCTCTGCAAATGCTTGAGCTCCAGAACGATGAAAAGGCCTCAGCCCAGGACACTCATTGTGCTGCTCCAGAGAAAGTACAGAGGCAAAACACATGGGCACCAGAAGCACAAAGCAGCTTTTTACATAGAGATTATTGCAATGACAAAGAAATTCAAAGCAAACTGAGATCTTCTGCTCTCCCTGCCCTGAGGACTGCCTCACAGTGGGTCACAGGGCTTCAGCATTGCCTCATACAGCCAGGGGAAATAGGGAAAGCCTCCTATGGAAAGCTTTTATTCCTGGCGGCAGTAGGTGAGTGTGCCATTAGTTTGAGCTCGGCTGGGCTGAGGTCAATAAAATCACCCAGGTCCTCATGCTTCTGGCTTCTCTCCAGTCATGACTGAATAGCTCATTAACCTTGGTTTGGCTGTTCTCATGGCACAGCCCTTTTTGAACTGATAGGGTCCTTCTCTGGAACAGGAATGATGTATTTGTGTTTGTAAAGTGCTGTGTAAATTTATGGCGCTACTTAAGTGCTGAACAGTAACAAACATAGCAAAGGTCAATGCAGCTGCCAGCCTAAGCAGGGCTGTGAGAGATAAGCCTGGCATGAAAAAGATGTTCGTGTTACACTGAGATGGCAGCAGCCTCCCAGGCAGACTTGGGAGTTGCTGTCCTGAGAAGAAATGGAGCAGTGGTGTGAATACGCCTTTGCAGGGGCTGAGCAGCATGGGCACATTTAGGTAGTGGGTGCAGTTCAGAAAAGACCTTCCCTGCTGTCACTGCTGGAAGTTGTAATGGACTCAACTGGTTTAAGATTTCGGAGCAGACTGTGACCCAATTGTTCTCTGCCTCCTCCACCTAAAAGGTACTTATTTCCTCTGTAGTCCTTATCCTGGAGCACAGGCCTGCCTTGGCATTTGGGAGATGATTGGGGAGAGTATTTTGTGTGATAAGCCCGAAGCAAGACTGATTACATTTTGAATTAAGCTTTCTTATCAGACAGATCAGCTATTGCCTCTGTCCATTTCTGGTCAATGGGCTCCTTTGCTTTGCAGCCAGCAGTGTTTTAAAGCTCCTTTAACATCTAAAATGCCAAAATCCTTGCGCAAACAAACCAACAAAGCTGGTTTGTGTGAAGTCAAATTCTCCACAGAGGTCTGCACGCTGCTGCTGAAAGGCATCTATGAAAGCTGCTTTGGAATAGCTAAACCCATTTAAATCCATTACAAGGCTTCACAATTAAATTTGCATGCATCCAAGGCCTGTTCCTTCTCTCCCCGATAGCAGCAGGCCCAGCTGTCTGGAGAACATCAGCTCCACGTTTCAGTGCCTCTGTCTGTCACCTTGGCCTCCACCAGTTGACTTGGTGAGGCAAACCTGTCTGCTCCCAGCTTCTGCTTTCCCACACACCAGCCCCCTGATGGTGAAGGCAATGCAGATGCGAGTGTAAGCCCAGCCTATCTCAAAGGAGGGTTGTCAGCCACCCAGCAAGTGGAGCCCACGGGGGCTTTTACTGCACCAGCTGAACCCTTAGAGGCTGCAGGTCTATCCTTGGGCAGGTCCCAAGTAACAGCAGGACCTGGGAGCATTTGGGTAAGGGATCTTTTCCAGACAGGCTGTGGGAACAGGGCACTGTGGCTGAAGCAGCTTTGCATGGTGGGATGGTAAAAGGGAAAATTCAAAGCAAGCGGAGCGTGAATAAAAGGCCAGATGTTGACTCTCATAGCACCTTCAGCAATCGCTGCTCCTCATTAGAGAACTAATGGTGCCAGAAGTGTCACGTGGCAGCTCTCTGCAGTAAGAGCCAGAGCGTAAATGAGCACTGCCATGCAGATTTAGGGTCCCAACCATCTTTGGGTGCAAAGGATCTTTATCAAAATGGACGGCTGCTACGGATGGATGAATTGCCATGGATATGTCTGTCAGGGTTAGAGAAATCACATCTTCCCACTGCCAGACAGAAATCCCCCGGGCTAGGCAGGCACCTCTGTCTGCTTTCAAACATGAACCAGTGCCATGTGTAACAGCAGCTGTGTGCTCCCAAAATACTTCCTTGCCACTAGGTTGCAGGGAGACAAAATCAGGCAGCCCAGCTTGCTTCTCTCTCCCTCTGCTCCAGCCCCACGGAGCCGCTGTGTGCAGACACCAGCCACAGCAGCCATGAGAAGCCTGAGGCTCCAATTGGTTTCTGATTGAACCTTGGTGCCTGACTCCTGATGTGGGGCAGGGACAGCCTCCTTTCCTGAAAGTCATTCAGGGGAATGCTGAGCTGGTGTTCTTTTCTGGCTGTTCATAGTAAGCTATTCAGGGTTCCATTCAGGGAAGAAAAATAAACACAGTTATTAGTCTGTAAAAAGCTAACGAGTAAGGAAAGCTCAGTCACACATCCAGTATTATAAAAAAATATGTGGATTTTAACATCTTAATGCCTTTTTTTAAAATACAATATCTTTTTCTTTTTTGTCTTCAGAAATAAGAATAACCCTCTTTGATGTACCCAGTATTTTTCAGAAAGAATTTATGCATTTATCTGAGGACATCAGAGTGCTGCTGCTCTCTGTAAGGTGAGTAGTACATCCTTCCATCTCTGATGTGCCCTTTGCCCACATGTATTGCAAGTCCTGCTGTTGCAAGTGGATGTGAATAGGCAGGTAGGGCTTGCTGCTAAATTCATGCAATGCTGACAGTTTGGACAGTTTGTGCTGCAAAATAATCGTAGAATCATAGAACCATAGAATCATTTGAGTTGGAAGGTACCCGTAAGGGCCATCTAGTTCAATGAACAGGGACACCTGCAGCTAGATCAGGGCGCTCAGAGCACCTTCAGCCTGACACTGAATGTGCCCAGGGGCATTCATCACCCCTCTGAGCAAACTGTTCTTGTGCCTCACCACCTTTAGTGTAAAAAACTTCTTATATCCCATCTAATTAATCTAACGTGATATAATGCTTACGCTATGTGGAGTGAGATGTTCTGCTAACCCTGTGAAAGCAGCTCTCTTCTGGTTTGGGCTTTCAGAAGAACAACCAGATGCAAGGTGATGGATGAGGAGAAACATAGGTTAGGAGCAGCCAGTGTGATAGAGCTGGCCCAGAGCTGTGAGCCTTGGGTGAGCTGGGAGCAGCTGTAAGGAAAGGGAAGCAAAACTTCTGGTTGTATATGACCTCATAGACTCAGTTCATTGCTGAGGGCTGGCTCTTGTACCACTGGGACAAATGCAGGACCTTCACTGGACAACCTAGGTGTTTGTTGTTTGTTTTCCTACTGTGAGACAATAATACATAATAATACATAAATACATAATCAATCATGGTGGTTGAGTCACTGTCCCTGAATGTGTTGAAGAGCCATTTGGATGTGGTACTTGGAGATATGATTTAGCAGAGGGTTGTTAGAGTTAGGGTACTATGGTTAGGCTGCAGTTTGACTTGATGATCTTTAAGGTCTTTTCCAACCTGAGTAATTCTATGATTCTATAAATCTATGATTTCCTTGTAACAAGATCAGAAATAGGCAAGGATCACTGCTTGATCTCCATTTGCTGCTCCCCTCTTTTTTTGGTTCAGCACATAAGATGGTTTGTTTTTGTTTGTTTCTGTTTTCTTTGTCTGTTTATGTTTCAAATGTTTTCAATACAGTTATTATAGCACTGAAGTGCTTGAGCTTCTCTTTCACATAGCTTAAAGCATACATTGCTGAGGAGCAAGGATGTGATGGTGGAGGTATTAAATTTCTTTCAGTAAACCAGAGAAAGGTTTATTAATCCTCCAGCTTCTCGGGAATGTTGCCAGAACATGCAGTTTTAGCAGAAGAGAGCAAAGAGTGTGTGCTTGCAAGTGTATTTGCAGCTTTGCTCCTCAAGTTCTTCAGGCATGGAAATATTACATGTCTAATGAAGTGGCAATTACAAAAGCAACAGTCCTTATTAGTCCCTTTGGCAGTGAGGATAATTCTAGATGATTTTCATCCCACTCTTTGCAGAGTCCACTGAAATGCACGACCGATTTCTCAAGTCTTTCCAATAGCCTCAGGGGAATGAGCCTCATCTCCACTGGGGTTGTGTCCTGGATGCATTCTGTGAGCAGGTCTGTGAGTGGCTTACGTTTTAACTGCCGCTTGAGAGGTAATAATGCTGCCACTGCAGATACAATTTACAGGATGTACTACCAAAAAGATGCGAAAAACTACTTCTAGGCTTTGCAAATTGGCACACTAGGGATTTCTGCTGGGATGGGGAGGGGTAAATTTACACTTCAAACACTGAAGTGTGCCCTTGGATGCTTTTGCAGAGCTCCTTCAGAAGTTAATAAGGACCATGAAATTTAAGAAGATACAACTTAGCTTAACGGTGTCCTTCTAACTACACCATTTATATGGCTAATCTGTTTTAATGTGCTAACACAGTTCTTAAATGAGTTTCTGAGTGCTTGAGCTGAGGCATCGGAAGGAGAAGAGGATGCTGGGAAGCATCTCCTAAATTCTCTTAAGACAAGGAACCAGGTGCCAACAAAAGAAACCCCAAACCTCCAGAATATTCCAAGATTGGGTTTATGTATCCAAAAGCTTTTCTTTTTTTTTTTTCTTTTTTCTATCTAAGCTACTTTATTCAAGGAAAGATTAACTCTGCCTAGAAACTATTATCACGTCTAGGTATAAGCTTCTTTACTTTTTACTATTATTCTTACTTTTTTTTTTTTTTTAGTAACACTTATCTCTAAAGTGCTCCGGAGTCTAAGTCCCCAGCTGTGGGTGGAGTGAAATGGAAGAAAGGTTTTCTTTTTTATTCTTAAAGCAAATGTTTGACCCCTTCCTTGTTAGCAGGTTTTTAGCATCAGTAGGAATCTAAAATATGTTCATAACAACAAAAAAAGCAGTGTAAAATGGTGACTGAAGTGTTTCATTTTGACCCTTTTGATGCAGTGAAGTGATGTAAGGCAGCCATCAGATATCCTGAAATGCAGATTGTGCTCAGCTCTGAAACAGGGGTTCAGACAAGGGGTTTCTTTCCAATGAAGGATTTTCTAAAGCAGCAGCAGCTCTAACTTTATTAGGAACAATTAAGATTTTTTTCTTTAATCAGTCCTCCTCAAGACAATTATGCTGGCTCACATTCACATGCTAAATACACCAACGTCAGTTTAGCTCTGTCTACAGCAACTAAATAGAAAAGCCCACATTAAAAGAAATTGATTTGTTGATCTGATACAGGCAGAGAGTGCAGGAAGTTGCCAAAGCAGAATCACAGTGTCCACTTGCCTTGCTCTTGAAATAGGTTTATGTGACAATAGTGTGGGTACTACAGAAACTCATGGAGGCATTGCAAAACCAGGGCAGAAACAGAAACAGAAGCATGAACTATTTTCCTTTATTTTTGAAGAAGATCAGATCAGAGAAAACATTTTAAAAGCAACTTTTTTGTTGTTTTCTTCTATTTTTTAAATTATATATATATATATATATATATATATGACTATGATTATTATGCTCCATTAGTTCCTCCTCTTCCCATCTGCCTTTCTCTGCCTTGGTTCCTGAGCTGCCAAAACCTTCAATGAAGAGGATGCAGAACAGTTCTCACAGCCTTCCAGGTGGCATGGGAAAATGGGAAGAAACAAAAGAAACCATCACTTAAAAAGTCTACTCAGAAATAAAAGGGCTTGGATGCCTGAGCAACCTTCCTGGCTCCCAGTCTCCTAAGCTGTCTGCACCTTCCCACTTGTGTTTGCCAGAAGATATGTTGTTCTTGCTACAGTCTGGCATCTCCTTGTCTTTAGGCACAAGGACCACCACTGAGACTGCCTGTATATCTTCATGGGGCTTGTTCCTTCTTGTGTACCCATGTATTCCATCATCTCTTCCTAGTGCAGCTTTCTAGCTCATCCATGGTCATGCAATTGACTTGCAGTAGTTTCCTCTGTGCTAAGTCAATAAAATTTTTTCAGTTCTATAAAGCTCCGTAGGCTAGAGGTACATCTGATATTCTAAAAAGAGGGATAGTAGGGGCAGATTAAATCTATAGGGTATATAATACAGTGTTTGACAGAGACACTTAATGAGTCCATCATGAACCTGGTGGACCTTGCAGCTACTGGAGTACCTTATAAGTGGAGTACCTTATAAGCATGGAAGGGAAATTGTGATAGTTTTTGTCAAAGCCAAAGGGAAAAGTCTGGCCACTTCACATCTATCACTCCAATAGATGCAATAAAGTTGATTTTTCCCTATGAAACCACTTTTCTAGCAGATCCGAACATTAGGCTCAGTGATTAACTATTGTCCTGCCAAAATTCTAGTTCATATTTATTTAGTCTGGTATATCAGTGCCTAGTATTGCACTTCAGTGAAAAGCCATAAAATATGATCACATAAAAATGCAAATAAGAGCTTATTCTTTCAGAATAACACAGTATGAGATACGACTTTTAAGAGAGAGATCATAGGAAGGTTTTCCTTCAATGGTGTTGCTGACTGAAGGAGGAACCCTGCCACTTTTCAGAGTTCTCATCAGTATCTGTAACCATAGAGACCATAATATCTCCTTAAAAAAGTATTGCCTCTTATCTGTTTTTTACCTGTTATCTATTATCCTGAGCTATAGGATTACAGAACAATTGCAGGTAGAAGGAGCTCCAGAGCATCATGACTTAGATGAAGTTGTTCAGGTCTACATGTCGCCTCATTGCAAATATCTGCAAATACAGAGGATTCTTCTCCATGGCAGATTAACTGATCATCTGAATGTGAAGAGGACTAGGTAAAATTCTGTGCTATGGGATACCTTTTTCCCTCAGCACCCTCAACTGCACTCTGCCTGGTTCCATGACCACATTCAGATGATGCACATCATTACATCAGTTTGTTTTACCTTTCCTCAACAGTTCTGTAGCCATACAGGTCACTGTGTGCTTGGCACCACATGGCATCTTCATGGTTCTCCACTCTCCTCCCCAGTTTAATAGTAGATATGCAGCACCAGATGCAGTGGTGGCACTGCACTGGGCATCACCTGGCAGCAGCTGGTCAGACCTGGTCTTCCCGCTTCCATCCCTTATGCTCCTGTGCCAAACTGGGTGCTTTCAGCCTGCAGATTGGGTACAAAGGGAGAATGCTACTGCTTGAACTGGGAAATGTTTTCCCAGGCCATGAGAAAACATGATTTTGTTTTTAATTTCTTAATATCACTATTTACTCCTCTGCTTTGCTGGACTCTGCACTGCAGATCTATGAAATCCGTTGCAGTTTTGACCTTGATGTAATCCAACATGCTCTAATGAGGACGAACAGCAGTTTGCAACATTTAGCTGCTGTAAGAAATAAAGTCATTGTTGCTGCAGAATATTTGCTTATTGAAGAAAATTAAGGCAATGGGTATAAGAAATTCCACTGTGCTTTAATAATCCCATGGCTCAAAAAAGCCACCTGGATCTTGTGATTAAAACAGTGATGAGCCTAGTGAATTAATGCTGTGATAGTACAGCATTGCCTGTGAACAGTTAGCTTTACTGCTGGGTCTGGTGTATTTACAGCGGGCTAATCCCCAGCCTTACAAATGAAACTTAATTCCCTGGGGCAGTGTGTGTGTGTGATGCTGAATGGACTGAAAACAACTGACTTGCGCCTATAGACTGGGGTTATACACACAGGGCTCTTATTTACTTACCCAGTTATGAGAAACTTGCAGTCAGCATGGTTAGTGGGGCTCCTGTTGGCCAGCATCCCTCGCTATGCTTTATAAAGACAGAGATGGAAGAAGATTCAGAACAAGCAAAACTTGAATTGATACCAGCCTGAAGCCTCTATTGATGTCTCCAACACAGCAAAGCCAGCTTCCCAGGGAAGAGCTGGACCCTGTCCAAGTCAGGCTTCAATAACATGGGAAATGGAAGGAAGGATAAGAAAGAAAACAATGCTGAGAGCAGACTGCAGAATACTGATCATCAGATAGTGTAAATTCTGCTGGTACCATGGATGTTAATGGCTCATCAGGACATTTTCCTCCTCCAGACCCAGACAGATCTGAATGTTGGTTCTTTTACAGTAAGTTCTTCCTTACTGTTCAGTCATGCAGATGAATAATAATATGGAAGTGGAACCAGAAGTTTTCTATGTGGAATAAAAAAAAAAAAGGAGCTTTTTAATGGGCCTTTTTTCTACACAGGCAGTCCATAAGCTATTTAATTTGTAAGGCATAGTCTGGGACAGAGAAGGAAAACAAAAAGTGACCTTAGATCACATGTAGGATACGAAAAGTTCAAGGAAAAAATCCTTTCAGATTACGACTACCTGGTCCTCCTTCATGCCTTCTTTCTCTCCCCCTTTTCCCCATCTCTCCCTCCAAAAAAAATTATAAAATCAGGTTTTGTGTGCTTGCTTCTCCCATGTACCATGGGAGTAATGTTCCATTACTTTAAATAACCCAGAGCTGTAACTTCAGGAGCAGACCCACAGAACTTTGTTCAAAATGCATCAGTGTGCTTAGCAGCATGAGGCAGCTGTCAAAACCGAGGAGATGCTTTACTTTTCCATTTGTCTTTTTGACATCTCAATGGGTGACCAAAAAGTGAAATTTAATGCAGGGTACTCACAGCAATGGCTTCATATAAGGAAACGAAGCTCGGTGTACCCACCTTCATGTGCAGCTAGGAAAATCTTGGTGCTTCACAGCTCTATTGCAAGAACTTATGTATGTGAAGTCTTTGTATATTTCTGGATGTAAAGTGCCATTGGTAAGGCATTTCTTCAAACTGTTCCCAGTCAGTGCTCATCTTTTCTGATGACACGCTTCTGCATGATGGAAAAGATTCCAAAACATTCTTGAAAGAAGAGCATCCCCCGCTGTGAAGTACTCAGCTTGCTGGTTCAAGCAAATTCCATGCACCTAAGAGACACCATTCAGTTTGCTGCTTCTGTTTTCTCCTTCCTGAAATTTATCTTGACTTGGGGCACTTCAAGTTTACCCACTGTTACACGAACAAGAAACAGGTTTTTGCATCAGGAACCTCTATAGCTCAACATTCAAAAGAAGTATGGATAAGTCAATTTAAAAAAGAAAAAGAAAAGCCTTGAAGCCTTTGAAGGGTCAATAAACTGCTTTTAGGCAGCTAGTAGTAGAAATTTAACCATGATTATTTTTTCCCCATGAATTATTAACACGTGCCATAAAAATGCTATCAGCAGAGGACAAATAGGGCATTCTGAGAGAATTTTGAGTTTGATATTTTCAGCTAGACGCCAAAAAGAAATGCCCTCTTCAATGACACAGCTATTAAAGCACAGCCAACCATAAAAGCAGTGAAAGTTTTATACTCTTACTGTTACCTCAAAATCCAATAGAGGGAGAGAATGAGGCAAGTCTGTCCCCCATTTACTAGTGGCAGAGATTATCACCTTATCATTGTGACTGAGAAACTAAGACTCAGGGAACTAATCATATTGTTTCACTATAAAAGCATCTGAAAATAATTTTCTAAGATACTGGAAGAATACAGCTCTGTCAGAGACCAGCGTTTTTAGTTTTACAAATTTAATTCTCTTCATAAATATTTCTGAGAAAAAAAGAAAAAAAATTATATTTCCCAGAAAATTATTTCAGTACATGTTGTCTAAACTTCAAAATCAATAGCAGTGGTCCTGCCTGGCCTTGTCATTTTCTAATGGGCTCCGTAACAGCCATTAGCTTCATCTTGATACAGAAACTGACTTACAGAGTTTGTCTGATGTTAGGGAAACATATAAATGGTTCTAAGACTAAACTGGAGTAATTAAGGAGGGAGGGAGTCCTTGCTCCAGCACATGAAGGATTCTGTCCCCCACAGACAACACTGTGAGTCTTTCCCTTCCAGTTACTGCCTGGGTGTAACCTGGCTTCCCAAGGATAGAGCTTTCCTAATTCCCAGTTGAAAGAAGTCCTAACCTGGCCTGAATGACACGTTGAAGACCAGAAAGAGAGACAACAAAAATACCTGCTCTTTCTTGCCTGCTTTTTCGTTCCTGTAATTTTTTCCAAATTCCAGCACTGTCTTCAGTTCTCAAAGCTATTGATTTTCTGCACCAATCATTATCTTGTCTATCCACGCAGAGATTACCCTTAAGAAAAGAGTGAAAAGATGGACTGAAATTGAAGGTAGCTGCCTCCATAGCCCCTCAGGTGCTGCAGACTTCAGTCAGCATCCCAGGTTAGATATTAGATTTTAGTGGGCCTGGACAGCTATGAAAAGTGCACGGTACCAGACTTCTTCTTAGTTCATGCTCCTGAGTAATAATATCTCCATCTGAGAGCATGGAAGATTTGGATTGCTGAATGTCATGGTTTTATGATTTTTGGTAACTGGTATTTCACGTCATAACATCATGTAGTGCACTGCGAGTTAAAGAAGAAAGCCAGTGCTCCTGAGAGCCAGGGGACTCCCCTCTTCTCAGGGTAAGGACTAGTTCCCAGCCCAACTCCATTGAGGAGTACTGGGAAGACACAAAAATTATTCCCTCTGAGGGCTGCAGAGATGGAGAGAGTATCTGGCTGTGTTAGTCTAGGCCTTCCAGTTGATTTGGAGGGTAGGTCTCTGCAGGCTGTAGCTGAGCTATGTCAGATGGGGGCTTCAGGATTACAGTAGGAAATGAGAAGTATTTTCAGAAGTAGGGTGGGCAGATCTCCTTTGTCAGGATGAAGTGAGTAATGAAGGAGCTTGATATTTTGGGGCACAAAGATTATTGTCATAACATTAGTCAAACAAAAAATCAGAAGAGCATGCCTTCATGTTTTTCTCATTCTTCTGAATTAAGTGCTTTTAGAATAGTTTGGACTGATGGGTATATCAAGTACAAAAAAAAACCAAAAAACAAAAAAAAACAGAAACACCCAGCTGCACATCTGTGTGTTGTACAGGCTGAACATACTGTGAATGTAATTAAAATCTCAGCTCCTGCTGCTTAAGTGATTGTGATACAAGCAGCATTAGAGCTGTTAGCAGAGGTGCCCAGGGCAGGGGATTTCTAAAGGCATTTGCTGTATTGTTGTCAGGATTAACAACAGAAGTGTGACAACATGCAAAGTTGAGACAGTACAGTGCTGAACTGCTCTGGTGGGGAGGAGAAGGTAACCACGTGTGAAGTAGACACCCATGGTCTCTAGTGGAGAAGGGAGAGGATGTCTTTTCACCTTCATCTCATCCACTTTTTAATTTATTTTTGATGTTTTATAATGTTCATATTATATTAATACACTGGCACATAACTAAAGGCAAACACATACAAACATATTGGGTGTACTTGCTCAAAAAATATTACTGATAAAGGTGAGCAGACAAAAATACTTGGGCACCACTGGTCTAAAATGTCCACCAAAAGAGATCTAGGAAAGGGAAATATTACATTCCTGTCTCTCAGTTACTATTAGGTCTCTAACAAAACAATCACACGCTAGAAGCTATATGGGACTGAAACCCAAGTCCTCATTAAGGTACCAGCATGCTGCCATGTCTACAACTACCATGATGTCTCCAGTCAAGATATCAGCTCTCTTCCATTACATGTGGAAGTTTACAAATAAACTGAAGAAAGGACATCATTTGGGGCCAGGTTGAGCCGCCCTGCAAGGCCTATCCTTGCCATGGTGCAGGAACAGGCCAGAACTCCCGCCACACATGAAAACAGCCCAGCAGCAAGCATAAAATATAAGATCCTTGTGATGGCATGAGCAGCATCCATATTTTATAATAAATGTTACAGATATAGGCATGTGTGTTGCTGCTGACAAGTCTATGATGTCCATAACCGATATTGGGCCATTAACTGCATAATTTACACCCTCTAAAATGTGCATCAGGTGCTGGAGGGACTTTGTGTGAGGAATGCAGGAAAAACAAAAACAAGAACAAAAGGCACACTTCTAAACTTGAAAGACGCTTGAGAAACTTCCAGCAAACACTTGAGATTAAAAATTGATAAATATATCGCCAGAGGGAGCAGAGGCTGGGAGACTGATGCGCAAGCAGCAGAGTGGCGGGGGGGAAACCAACCATCAGTGAGTTACAGTCAGAGCCTTCCCAAACCGACAGCAGCAGTGGAAAAGCAGCCAGTTTGGGTTTATGTTTGCATGGATAACTGTGGCAGTGGGTCCCATGATGAAATATTACTTTCAGCACTGCAGTGTTGAGTCTCTGGCCCCTCCATCACCATTTAATGATTCCTCCATCTCTTCATATAGAGATACTGAAGAGATTTATTTAGGTGTCTGTGATGTGTCAGTCTGTGTCAATAATTCTCTCCCAACTGAGAAAAATTTATTTCTCTGTGAAATACGTTTTCACACTTTTCTTGATGAAAGCTTTTTGCTTTTCTGCTTTTCAGGTGGAGAAAACTGAGCATAATTCCAGTACCTTGGGTAAAATTAAGCCAATTATCACTAGTTTATGAGCTTGCCTTGTGTATTTTGTACTCCGCATTACACTCCACATCTCACAACTGCTGCTGCTATGCATTCATCTCATCTTTGATTTTGTTATCAGATGGATCTCCACATGGAGATTCGTTTCACTCCTCTCTCATTCCTCCTTCCCAACAGATGAAATGCAGATGAACTTCAGCGCCTGATTTATGCATTATAATCTCTCTATGGAGCCAGAAAACTATAGTCACATTTGTGAATCTCTCAAGATGATGCGGGGGAACCAAAAGTGTGCTGCCTAATTTCATAGGACTTAAATCTTTAGTCACCATGTTTAATTTGGGAAAGAAAAAGTCTGTACTTAGGCTTTTTTCAATTCATAATGAAAGTCACAGGAACACCTCACAGTCATGCCTAGAAAAATTAAATTAAAGCTTTTCAGTGGAAGTAGATGATGCTTACAGTACAAAAATAGACTGTTTCTAGTCAGCAGGATTAAAGGAAAGAAAAGCTCAGCAAGAATGGAGTTGCATTGCAGAGTTATCTCTATCTAGGCAGCAGGCTAATTTACATAAATGAGAGAAAAAAACTCTTTTCTCATCCCTCACTTGCAGGTCAGAGAATCATTTTGAAAGTCCTTTATCTCCCCTTTCATTTCCTTTATTCCCTCTCTTCCTGCTCTTCTGCTCTTTATTTGTGAACTGAAGAACAGCAAAGAGTAGAAAAACTGGCTGAGATTTTATAGTATTTTTGGCTGTCTATATGATAGTACATGTTGAAGGAGCAAATTTAAAGGAGGAAATGTCATTTGACAGCACTACCAATTGCAAACCCTGCTCTGCAAGTGACTCCCTTGAGCCACCACCACCTTTGCTCAGCCAGCAGCTGAAAATAACCTCTCAATAGCATTTTCAAGAACTCTGAGCCAGATACATCAGTTGCTCTGAAGTTAATGCCTCCTATTTATTTCTGAGGAAACTACAGCAGATACAAAAAACACAATAACATTATTTCATAGGGCATATTTTTCCTGCACAAAGCAATACAATTACACATCTTTAATGGAATATTCATGGGAAGTTTCAGTCCCTACTACCATATCACCAACACCCACCTCTACACTGTGGGCCAACATAATAAAATAGGAGGCATTGCTTTCTGAGCAGCCCTGGTATATTAAAGATAAGTACTTTCTCAGTTTAGCTCAGACACCTATTTCAATAAGCTGTACAATATGTGACCCAGTACAAGCCACTGCTTTGATGAGGAAGCTCCATGACTACTCTCACATTGCTTGGCTGAATGGTTTTCTCTGAAATAACTTAAGGCTGAGTAAAGGCTGGGCTAGTGTTGGAAGAGGTGTCTTTACCCTCCCTCAGCCACCTTTCAGTCTGACACTGGCCTTATTTTGTTGCCATGTCCCTCAAGCTGGTACCAGTGTTGACTTGGCCTGGCAAAATATGATAGCACATATATGTGCCCCACAAGCATGACAATTTAGGAGAAATATCTATGGACAGAACGTAATGACTCACATATCTTCTAAATTCCAGCTCAGTAATAAATCTATTTATCCACATGGCTTGCTATCCAAATAACTTATTTAATTAATATATTACTGGCTTATGAAGCTGGCATATTTTTCAACTAAATTAATAGCAGAGTTTCCTGGGCTCTGCTTCATTAATCTATTTAGGGATGGTACTTAGCACCAAGGAAAGGCAAAAACGAGAAAATCAGCCAAACAACCTGGATGGCTGATTATTTCTCAGTGTATTTGCTTACAGCTCAGTGCAATCACCACGCAGCCTTCAAATGCAGCTCCATGCAGCTGAGCAGGGGACAAGGACACAGGCAGTGCCAGCTCTTTTACTTCCATGGGTTTCCATCCTCCCACCACCCTGTTAAAGCCATAAGCTGGGTTAGTGCCACCGCACTTTTTGCCACTGCATGTTTTTGCACTTCTGCCTCCACCATGCGAGGGGGCAGAGCAGTCTGGGGGGAGCTGCAGCAGTGCAGCTCTGTGGGACACAGTGAGCAGCACCCAAAGGGCTGGGCACCTCTCAGGGACTGATGCATGACGCATCTCAGGGACCACCCTCACTGTGAGCCCTCCAGGCAGAGAGGGAAGGCTCGTTCTGCTTTCACTGGCGTTATGTTTAACATCGAAACAGTTAGAAGGATTTATTTATAGAGCTCGAACTTCTGCTCATGTGCAGTTTTCACTCAATGCTCGTAATGAAATTCCAGCAAGGTTATCAGGGGCTTTCTATGCATATTCAGCTGTGATTGACTCATAGCTCCTGGGAGTCTAGAAGAAAAACACATGCGTGGCAGTTTTCTTTGCTCTTCACTTTAAACACACAGACTCCTCTGCATGTTTGCATCAGTGTGATTGAAGATGAATGCAAAAAAGGCTTTATTCTTATGCTAGATCTCACCACTATAAAAACACCACTCACTTGCTCTGCGATGAAAAGGAGGACAACCTGGCAGATTTGTAGTTTAAGCTTCCAGTAACAAGCAAGTTTGATACAGGTTTCAGCGTAACAGTTGTAAATTCTGTTTTATCCCTGTTAATTTTGTCTGTGCTGTCAACTAAATAATAAATCCTGATTCTGGATTTGAATCCTTAAATGCTGACAGGATTTGCTACTAAGTTTGCCCGTGCTGCCAAAGTGAGAAGTTATGCTTTATGCTGCATAGCTCAATTCCCACTGAAGCCTCCTCACCAAAGCCCTTCAGAGGCCCAACACAGACGTCATATTGCTTCAGTGACGGAATCTTCCTAACTCCACTAAGATAATTAGATGCATACTTAGGCAAAGTGTTGGTGCCCTGGTCTGATCCTTCACTAACACACCTCCCAAGATGGACATAGATGAGTCCTTTCCACAAGGTAGAATAACTGCTTACAATGTGAGTTTTTTTCTGGCTTCCAGAGAGAAGCAGAGTGAAGCTTGGGCACCGCCTTCTACTGTATTCAAGTCACAGAGAAACTGGCAGCATCCCAGCTGCGAGTGACACACAGACCACCAGCCTTTCCTTCACAAATGTAAGTTTTGCCTTGGCTGACAGCTTTGACAAGGGAGCCCTGGAGCTTCAAAGCAGTGAGTCTCCAGGGCTGGGTTTAGTGCCTTTTAGCAGTCACAAAATATTTGGCTTCAGCTTCATTTTTTTTCCCCAACAACTCCTCATTTGGACTTCCAAAGAGCATCTGGTATTTTCTTCTGGGGAACATGTGGGCTTACAACAGGGAAAGCAGAACAGACTTGGGTAGGAAAAGAAAGCACGAAACACAGAAAGCAGGTGGCAGAGATGGAAGAGTAAAGGCCAGGGCCAGAGGGAGAAAGTTATGAAGGAAATCAGTGTGGTATTTAACTTTGCAATACTGTTGGCTGGCTGTGTTGATTCAGGCAGATATAACGCTATTAAAACCTTATTCAGTGCTTTGAGACCTCTCCCGCACCACCCCCAGAGCTTTTTCTTTTCTTCCTGGAACAAGCTCTGTAAATATCTTCCTCTCCTTGCACAGAAACTGGTCTCTGCATTTACTTCATGCTTTCTGGGCTTCTGTGAGGTGAAATTCTGCACTTTGAGCCATAGTTTCTTCAGGAACAGAGTCAGCAGCCCTTTCCCTTTGGTGTTTGCAGAGAGGTAGGTAGTGCAAGAGAAGCCAGCAGTGGCAGGACAGGTGCCCACAGGTCTTCTGCAAGGTATCTTCTGGGGCCTGTATGTATGCCAGTGAACTTTCACAAGCCATGGCTCTGCTGGGCTCAAAGTGTGTAGGCACTGGTGTGCTATTCAGACAGCATACCCAGCCTGATAAAATGGCTGTGGGAGAGACAATGCCAGAGACACCTCTCTAGTGCTTCCCTGGTAGCCCTGCTCACTCAGCTCTGAGCAGTGAGGACAGGGCACAGCCAGACTCAAGTGGCTCCTGTTGAGCTGGAGCAAGGCATTCACAGTGCTTGTTATTCTCTGACATGGATATTTCCCTTGGACAATCCTATAGGTTATAGTTTCTTTTTCATTTACTTTTTTTTTTTTTTCCACAAGCTTTTATTTCTTTGTGTTGATGTTGAGTGGATGTTGAGGCTGTGAGAGGCAGAAATGCTGCTGCCACTGCTTTCTCTGCTGATCTTCTGTGACACACAAGCTGCAGGACTGCTCCAATTCAGCCTTTGTTATTATACACTTGCTCAGGCCTTCAGAAAAATCTCATCCAGGCCAAATAGGGCATAGGCTGGCCAGGCTGTGTGCGTGCACTGTCCAGCCAGCCCACATCTGCACTCAAGGCATAAAGCATCATTGTAGCTGATTTCCTCTGTGTGAGAGCATAAATCAATCCGTACAACTCTGCCCTATTTCTTCTTGTCAGAGCACTTAAAGATTTGCCATATCTCTGAGATTTTCCCGCTGCCTCACTATGGTATGTTTGGTTGTAACTGGGCAAAGATGCTGAAGCATGCTGAACATTTTAAGCTTGCCTCAGTGGGAGAGGAGCAGAGAAAACAAGGGATGGAACTGAAGGATGGAGGGATATCCCCAGTTGTGGAGACTGTGAAACCATGTGAAAAAATACCCTATACCTAGCCTGATATATCTTCCAGCTTTTGAGTTTGTTTGTTATCTTGAATACTGACCATCAATTTGCAATCCCCAATATTTAATAAGGAAACAAGACCCTGCCAAACATACTTTGAATAAACAAAATAAGCTAAAACCCTTGATCACCTTCTCAAGAGACGTGTTCCAGTCCACCAAAATGTATTTTTCTTTTCCTAAATCCTCTACAATTTCAGCATCCTCCTTGAATTTTCAGGCATCAGACCTGACAAACATTTTAGCAGCAGCCTCCCTGTAGGCATAACACAAACTCATTTTACTTTGGCTTTTTACTTTTATCATCAGAAGAGAGCAAAGGCAACATCAGGTGGTTTTGCCATCATCATTGTAAAACTCATATTCAACAGATGATGCACCAAGACCACCAGACTCTCCTGCACTCCTCCCCAGTACGCAGTCCTTGTAAACATATACCTTCATTATAGGCCATACTCAAATGCTCTTTACTTGCTTCTCATCTACTTTGAGATACATGCTGTTCAGTATTAGAGGTCTGTTTTCCTCAGAATGTTTTAATCTCTTCTTGTTTTACTTTATTATTTTATTTTACTAAGAGTTGGACTCAGTGATCCTTATGGGTACCTTCCAACTCGGAGTATTCTGTGATTCTATGATTTTATCATCATTTTATTTTAATTAACAGACTATTGGACTTCTCTAGAGTGTTAGGGAACAGTTTCAAACAACATAGTACTTCAAATTGATCTCTGTGGGAATCAGCAGAAATGCAACCATTAAAACAGAAATCCGCATTACGTTTTGAGACCTACCAACCAGTTTTTAATCCACCCTGCATCTTAATCTGAATGCTATGCTTTGTCACATCAAACACCCTGCAGAGTCTATTACAACAACCCCTGTAAGGTTTTGCACTCAATCTCATCATATTATCAGCAGATAAGAAGTTAGTTTTTCATAATTGAACTCTGTTCTGAATTAAATATACCACCTCTTCTTAACTATTTTATTAGTTTGCTCCCTTATCAGCAGCAAAGTGTTTTACCTGGGATAAGTTTCAGTTTATCAAGCTTATAATGACATAGACTGCTGTGTTTGTTTTGTTTGAGAAAATTGGTCGACGTGGCTGATTTTTTTTCCTATGGTACAGCAGTAGATGTTTATCCTAATTATGACATGATTTCAGTCAGTCTATTTTTGGAATATCTGAGCCACAGATCAGTTTGTGGGACATCAGCTTTACAAATGCATTCTGGTCCACTGCACAGCTCCCACTTTTTTCTCATGCTGAAAATTTTTGGAAATCAAACTTACGCCCCTCTGGCTTCAGATCAGTCTTATTGAGGGTTAAATAAGTGGAAAGAGTCATCCGATACCAGAAGAACAGGGGAAGAGTGGGGAGGCTGCCAGAACATGGGGAGGATGTGGCTGTGGGTCAGCACTGCTTCTGTATCCTCAGAGCTGAACCTGCCTGTGGACATCAGGGAGGGACATCATGAACTTTATTGGTCTCTTCCAGTTTGGGATATGCTATGATTCTATGATCTTGTCTGTGTCTCTTCTGCTGTTTAGCACTTCTCTCTTTAGGGAAGAATTCAGGTACCCTCCCTTATCAAATGTGAAGATGCTTATGGCCATAAGTCTACAATACAATCCCAATGTGATGACTCCTAATGCCCCACATATTTTGTTGTCTGAACCTGTAACTGGACATAGCTCATGTTCTGGAGCAAGACGACAGCCTGCTTGAGGTCTGTCTGCAGTGATGCTGTTGTTTTTCTATTTTTCTCTTCGGTTTCCTTTAGAAGACTTTGATGTGCATTACAGTTGCAATAGGAGGGGACTTATATAGAACCTGAAGCCAAGAGCAATAGCTTTGAGGAAGCTGTGAGCCTCCGTACATTTTCATTTTTAAAGTGTGGAGTGAAGCTGGAGCTGGTACAAATCAGGACAGAAAATGTGTCTTCAATGGACTGGTCCCTGGTGACTTGTGTTGAAAGTCTGGCTAAAATAAAGGACATTCTGCATAAGAAAAAAAAGTGAGAATTTGTTCTCTGATTAATTTGAAATACTCCTGTATGGAGAACGGGGTAGGTTCTTTCTACAGAAAGAACTAAATAATATAGCTGAAATAATAATTGTGGCCTTCTGACTTTCACAGGCAAGTAGAAAATCAAATGTTTCATTAAAACAGCTTGGCACAAGATCTGAAATGATTAGTTCCTTGCAGTAGCACTCAAGACCTTGTCCCAGTTTCCCCCTTTCCTCCTCCACCTGCTCTTTCAGTAACTGCTGAATAGCTGCAAAATAAGGACAGTATTGGAAATCAGATGCTTTTTTTTTTAAATAAAGCAGCAATTTAAAATTCCCTACGCGAATAAATATTCCATATGTTGCCTGAATCTTTTATGACATGAATTCTGAAAAACAACTTAAACAGCTTTCTCTGTGGTTTTGGAACTGGGTCAGGAAACTCGCACAGGGAATTTTTAATGAGCAAGGCAGCCTCTCAGCTCTGGGTTACTGGTTCAAACGTGAATCAGGTTAGTAGGGACCAGAATTTGTTGCTGCAGCTGAAGAAGTTAAACCCAGATCTCAGCCCAAATACCTACACTGTCAGGGGTATTAAAAGCACGATGAATACAAAAGCCCAATGCAGGATACAACCTGGGTCATGACAGTCACTGAATTTCTCTGAATGCTCATTTTAGCCCGTGCCCTAGCTTGGAAATTGCTCTCCTGTGTCCTTCGTTCTATTCAAAGCCTGCTCTTTCAACTCTGGTTATAAGGGGACTGTGAGCTCAGTCAGCTCAAGGATAATGAAATGACTGCTTTTCTCAAAGGTTATCTCAGTGCAGCTAAAAAGAACATCAGTTAAAAGAAGATGGGAGTACATATTTTTATGAATTTGTAATTATTCACTGATGACAAAAGTACAAGGCTTGATGTTGTTTTAATCTGTACTGAAAGCCTATTTTTGCATGAACTTTCTGTGCCCAATTTTTTCTGTATTTTCCCCAATTTTACTAAGTTTTACCCTTCCTAGCTTCATTTTTTTCCTTTCTTCGCCATCCATATTCTCTTCACACACACACCCCCCTTTTCAGCTCTTCCAACCTCATTTCTCTGGTCACTCCAATTCTAAAGAACAGCACTGCTAGTATGGTCCTGTTTCTTTCACCAATTTCTTGTCTGGGTCATACTACTCTTGTTGTTATTCTGGGCTTACCCATCAAACCATACAAATGTGTTTTTTTCCCTACCTTTTGGGCACTGGCCACAGTCATTCTCATTGCCTCCACCCTTCACTCCAGCCTTTTGATCCATCGCTGTCCCAAGTGTCCCATCTTAATGCTTCTAGGCCAGCTCCAACACTCTTCATATCTCACATGACCGCAGTCAAGGAACATTGGGATGGGCATAGAGACAACATGAGCTGCCCAAGGCCTGGCTCTGCAGCAGCATCTCAGAGCATGAGCATCCCTGTCTGTCTTTGCATCTCATATCCTTTCTCCTTTATTTCTCTTTTTTTTTTCTGCAATCTGGAGGTGTTGGCAAGGGTGGTGGTACTAAGATCTGATGCACTACTGAGCCTGCAGACTGGGAAGAATGTCAGAGTCACACTGCTGTGATACAGTTTCTTCCCATTTCTCCTGTCCTCAAGGGGTGAGTGTACTGATAAAAACAGGTGAGTACACGTACTTCATGTGGCCCCCTAATCAAACCAAATAGCTTATATAGTCTCTGTATCCTCCTGAAATGCTTATTCCAGGTCCAGCACTTCCATGTCAATGAGGAAGATATTGCCAAGTCAGTGGTCAAGAATAGATGGGGAAATCAACACCTGGTTTGTGCAGTTAAGTCTTTTTACTATGAAAGATCATTAAATACATAAAAGATAATCCTTCACACATTAGACATGTCTACAAATATACAGAGAACAGATTAAGAGCTGCACATCATTCTATCTGACTGATCTATATGTTACAAAGCCCTGTAAAAATCAGTAGTAAAACTTTCAGGCTGTAGTTGTTCAGCTGCTGGGATAAGAAGATTGCCAAATAAAACGATACCCATCAGGTTTAAACACATCCCTTACCAGTTTTTTTGTTGTTGTTGTTGTTGTTGTTGTTGTTTTGTTTTTGTTTTTGTTTTTTTTTGTGGAAGTAGTAAAATGTATCTAAGTAGTGCAGTGGGACAATCTGTAAAGAATGTTTTTTTCCAGGATGGAAAAGAAGACAAGGTATCTTTCAGACATCACAGCCAGAAGGAGTGGTTGCCTGCAGGACCTAGCCAAGTCTTTAGGAAGCCATTACTATGACATTCTTCATGCATATATTGAGTCTTCGATTATTCCCTAATTATCCAAATATTAACTTTTTTTTTTTTTTTTTTCATGCTGAAGAATGGTTATGAATTACTCTGGAGGAATTTTACTGAGTTATTGCAAAGTAGAACTGTCAAGGACAAAAATAATTAAAAAAAATTAAACAAGAAGATAAAATAATTGTTTTTTTTCTTGTAGTTATTTCTTTGCTCTGCTGAAGAGCAAAAATACTTAGATGTACTTAGATGTAAGGTTTTTAGTGAATACTATGGTTATCAAAAGGCTGTGAAGTCTTAAATCTACTTGCTCCAGATAACTTCTTGCATTAAATAAGCCATACTCCAAGAAAAGCAAAACATTGGGTGAGAGGAGATTATTTTTGGAGCTAAACGAGGAGAGCAATTGTCAGTTTTCTGCTTGTGAGGCTTTTTGGCACAAAACTCAGTATTATTGAAGCTTAGGGGGAAAAAAACCAACAAACACAAAAATAACAGCAGCATATAATAGCATACTCAGGGAGAAGACAGTTGGTAACTATCAAACTGTTGTTTTCAGAGGCCTGGAAATAATACAAGAGGGAAGAAAAGAAGAGTGCCAAGGTCATTGAATTGAGGATCTCAGCAACTGCTTCAGGTGATCCGCTTCTTATATATTTTCTTCTATGCCTAGTCAGTTTCAGAACAAATACACACACTGGCCATTCCCTGTTTATTGTTTCTCTGTTACTTCCAGGAAAATTTCAATAAGACACATACATCCAGCTCTTCTGTGTGTCATCATCTGACACCCATTGTAACTGAAGTGCTGGGAGTGGGAAGAAATACACTGGAGAGCAGTTAACCAGCAACAGGTGCTGGAACAGGCTGCCCAGAGAGGTTGTGGATGCCCCATCCCTGGATGTGTTCACAGCCATGTTGGATGGGGCCCTGGGCAGCCTGGTCTAGTATTAGTTGAGGAGGTTGATGGCCCTGCCTGTGGCAGGGGTTGGAGATTCATGATCCTTGAGGCCCCTTACATCCTGGGCCATTCTGTGATTCCGTGAAACAGCCTTTTGTCAACTTCTCTGGCATGAAAAAGTTTAAGGGAAGGCACTGGGTTAGCCTTGCCCTGGGTTAAAATCCCTATATTTTTAGTTCACACCTACCTTCCTAACAAGGAGAAATCTGTTTGTACTCAGTAAGGATCTACCTACTGCAAGCAGGTATTTAATGACAAGAGAGATGCTTTCCTACAGTTTAGTTCTCTGGATGTGTCACCCAGCTCTGTAATACTTAGTTACATGAATGAATTTGTGACAGCAACTAGTCAGACACCGTAATTCCAAATGCAGAGCTAGCTCACTTTATTTTGGCTCACCCAAATGTTGCTATTTTCATTGAGGATTATTTTTTTCTTTTGAGCTCTGAAGAGCTCCAAATTTCTGTTCCCAGAAAAAGCCTTGCAATCTGATAAGTACAAGTGATTTGTTTCACTACCAATCAGGCTAAACATGCCATTTTGTCCTTTGTGTTCTGACAATGAAGGCATTGTGCTAGCAGGTGGCTCCTCGCCACCAAGAAAAGAAAGAACAGAGAGAGCCCAGCACCAGTGCCTGCATGTGGCTGAATGCAGTTCTGATCAATGCTTCCTGGCACTCTGGGGCATCTTGCCATGCCAGACATCAATGCGTATCACAACATACGTTCTGTTTTATTTTCAAGCCAGACGTACTCCTGCCTCATAGGGAGGGAAGGAAGGGGTAACAAGTGATGAAAAGTCAGACTGGAATGAAAAGAAATGGAGACAATGGGATGGAAAAAAAGGAATAATAAAGAGAAAAAACTGCAGAAATTTTGCTGGTGTCTTATGGTGTCTCCCCTTCTCCAGGAGGTGTAGGATCCAAGGACCTTCCTGGGACATAGTCTCTAAGTCATGATGTTACTTTGTGAGGCCTCCTGAAAAGTTTGCAAATGATGCTTTTAAGCGCAAGTGGAGTTTTCTCCCTCGGTATTCCTGTGGGAAAGCATGCCAACACTTCACGGCTTTGATGCTTACAGATCTCCAAGTTTTCATGTTGTGGTTATAAATAGCCAGCTCCTATCTGTATATTTTTGTGACAATGCTTTCCTTTATCTTCAGAAACTTCTTTTATGGCTGTACTGTGTTGGTATTTCATAGTCCAGTGGTGTATCCAGGTCTTGGTTTCTGTTGAAGATAACATGTAGCTGAAATGCATAATGTCATCTTTAAACTTGTGAAGCTGAATAGTAGGAGAGACATTTAGGTATTAAGGAATGAGAGTTCTGTCAGTGCTTTTGGTCTGAGACATCTCAAAATAGACTCAATTAACTTTAAAAAAACAGAAGGGGATCTTATAGTTCTATTCCATTTTATTAAGAATTCTCCACCTGAAAATGAGATTTTTTTTCTCTTCTTAAACCACTTCTTGTTCCTCTCCCAGTGTGAAGCACTGTTCATGTCTATTTGCATTTTACTGCACCTTCAGTAAAGGGCTGTATTGATGTATCCTTCCAAAATTTACTTATCTGTTAAAATGGTTGAGACAAAGCTAAAGATTAAGGAGCATTAAATACAGAAAAGAAGGAAGAATGAATAAAGCAGAAAGGAAACCCAAAAGATCTCTGCAAGGATCACCAGAACACAGACATATGTATATTACACTCTAGCAAAATAAAGTAGTTAAATACACATAAAAGTAATGGTTCTATACACAAGAAAATTGGCACTTTTCAGATTCTCAGTGCAAAAACGATAATCCCTATTGAGCTTTCCATTTTTTTGTTCAGAATATTGCATCAGCTAATAGCTGCAACCATCAAGAAATGCAGACAGAATGTGTTTCCCCAAACTTACACGGCTAATGGTCAACAATTCATGGTGAACACAGCTCTTCTTGGATGCAGAACTGCATTCAAAAGATCAAACCAAACGTACCATAGAGAAACACAACAGAAACTAAGGTGAATTTCTTGCAACACAACCTTTGATCTTTCCTGCAAAGGAAGTGACATTTTAAACTGGATCGTCAGCTGGGGGAACCGGGGATGTTGCAGTCCAGTGACAAAGGAATAGAGAACTCCTTTGGCTTCTGAGTCCAGCACTGGTGCCTTTATTGCGTCTCTATCTCCATTCTTCTGTTTTGAGAGTTTGTCATGAAAGATGCAAGTTAAATACACCTCTGCATTAAAACCTCCAAGGATTTTGTCAGTGACAGGTATGGAGCTTGTTCTCTTTTTATTTGTCTTTTTAACCATTAATCTTGTCTCACACACTTTTAAAATATAGTCTGACTAAGACCTTACTGACTAAAAATAGCCATTTTGGTAACAATGGGATTATTTTCCGTCAAATCAGGGCTGCAGGCTTGGCCTGACTTCAGGATCTGTGGAAATTCCAGATATAACACTGCTCTTTCCTCCACTTCTGAAAGGAGATAAAAAACTGCATAGATTTCAACTTCTGCTCTGACCTCATCTTGAACATTTAAACAATTAGACCATTCTATGACCACTTCAACAACTTAAACAACCACTTGAACCATTCTATGATTTTTAGCATTAAATATTGAATAACAAAAGTGTCAATGTCACCTGTCAGTACAACACCTTCTATGAATGACATGCTGCTGAACTCTTTCCCAGAGGGAGCCAAATAGCCTGTTTGCTTAGAAATCTGGTATATGACTCAATTAATGACTGGTCTGTGTTGTTCTCCTGACAATTCATTAGTTTTAATTAGAAATAAAAGCCTAGAAGAGCGCACTTGCTCTGCTCAGTTAGTTTATTGAGTTGAAAATTAAGCCAATGCTGAATAAAGTAATTAATTTTTGTCATGTCAGTAGACACAAAGAACCTCAGCACTTTTAAGGGACAATCCTCTATATGTCGATCCATTAACCCAGACTCAGAGTTCTCCTTTCTTATATGCTAAATGCTATCCATTTCCTGTTACTTGGGGTACATGAAGGCTGAAGCAGCCCAAATGATGATTTTTGCAGCCAGCTGGGGGCATTCAGCCCAGGTCTTCAGCTGGTTGTAGGTAACTGAAATTTGGGTGCTACCAGCAGGATCTTCCATAATTCCTCATCCCAAATAAATCTCTGACCTCAGTTTGGTACACTTTTAACACAAATAAAACAAGCATTCCAAGACTATGACTTGCACTTACACTTTTTAGTTTAAACATGGAAGGAAGGGTTTTCTTTCTGTACATACTGAGGGAATTCAAAGACAGTAGCTCCAACCTGTTGGATACTAGTAGGTGAAAGACAAGTGTGAAAAATACTCAATATAGGTTTGTCAGTCTCCCAATTCAAACTAAAGTTCAGCCAGATTAACGTTATAATGATAAGTCAGCAGTCTGGGAGGGAAGAGGAAATGCATTATTGTATAAGCATATCCTTTGTAGTTTATCTGGCTGAAAATAAGTGATGTAGTTATTTTTTCTTGAAAACTTGAACTTCAGATAGTCTTAAAATTGCATATGTGTAACCAGGAATGATGTAAGGGCAGTTCTCCTACACATACCCTACATGACATAAAATCAGAACTGTCTTAGCTTAAAATGTTACCCATCCAAAACACAGTACATCAGTCAGGTGAACCATAGGAGTAGACCACAATCAGCAAATGTCTTCTGGTGATAGAGCATCTGTCTTCCATGGACACTAACATATATTTAAGCAGTGCCTGATTTAAAGTGAGTAAGCCCTGTATGCTCACTGTCAGCACTGCCTTTGACAGGAAATTATACCTGTTCAGACAGCAGACAGAACAAAGTGTACGTATGTGTTCTGGTGAGTAACTACAATAAGGAGGACAAAATAAAGCCCTAAGTCATAAGTAAGCTGACAGGGCAATCAATGATTCCACTTTGGGTTTGAAGCCCTGAGCAAAATGCAGTACAGACAGACGGATGCTGGGGAGAGTGGAAGGCATCAGTCAACCTTCACAACAGGGATGTTCTAGCTGGAGTGTGATGGCTAAAAGCACTCATGGGGTTTGGGCTGAACACATGCATGCCTGCCCACCCAGGTATAAGGACAGCTTGCTGGTCACAGTCATGTCCTTCAGTTAAGGCAGACATCAGTGTTTTCAGGTGGGGAGAGAAGAAAGAGATGAAATTCAGAATGGAAGATGGAAGACCCACATTCCTGCTTTACTATGGGGACTGAGTAGGATGTCAGGCCTGTAGCAAAGGCTGTGCCTGAAGGTACAACCAGCTCAAATGCAGGTTTGGATGGCAAAAAAAGTACAAGGGGAAGAAGCACACACATTAAGAAAATACTTATTTCAAATGGCTGGTCTTGTGAGATGTTTTATTGTTATCTGATTTTGGAATATTTACATGAAGAGACAAAGGAGGCCAAGGAGAAAAAGGGGAAACATTTTAATGCTGGGATTTTTTTTTGTCCATACACATGAAAGTCATCACTTACCAAGATTTGAGCTCAGGATGCAAAATAAATAGATAGATAAATAAATAAGTTGTTTGTGTTTTCCTACTGGAAAGACCAGAATCTTGCATTGCAGAGGAAGCCTTCCCCCACCGGCTGGCTAGTCAAGAGGGAGAGATGCAAAGAACAATCAAAGAAGAGGGTAAATACATTTTGAAAAGGCTCCTAATTAATTTTGTTTAAAAGGATCGTGTATTACATCCACATGACACTGACACATTCAAATTTGTATGATATGACACATACTTTGAATATGTACACAACTGATAAGCATATTAATGAGCCGAGTTTGACAGGAACAAATATTTCAGCACTTGGATTTCTTTGACACAGAATTCTTCTGTGCTGGAGATAATTAGTGCCTCCTGCTTTCCCCTTGCTCACGGGAGAAATTTTTCCCTATTATAAAGATTAGTCAGAGCCATTAAAAACCCTGTTTAGTTCAATTCAACTAGTAAAGAATAATACAGAACATGTCAAATACCAGGCAAAGAGAAAATCAAAATATCAAGTGATCAGTTTAAGGAATCTTTTGAAATTCATCTCTGTATTTTGTTTTGAGTGTGAAATAGCTCATAATAAATATTCATTTTTGTGGTGGTTTTCTTTGCTATTTTGCTAGATTCTGAACTGTATCCAATGTTCACCTTTGAACAGGGATGAGAAAATCAGCCTGGAAAATGATGCTTATTTACACGATGCTACCCACACTGCATCTAACCTGAGAGTCTGAACAGCAACATCTATGGTAAGTTTTGTTTAGCTTCTTTATAAAATGTATCCATCTCTATTCTTGCATTGTGGCCCTTTCGCATTACGTACTAAACATTACTAGAAGAGTTTGCTATGCTGCAATAAAAGTGACCTTTATACATTATCTATAATCTAGTTTGGGCTGTTAGGGTGTCTGAAGTGTGCAGATATGTCTGTAGAGACTGAGATGGGGTAGAACAAGTATCTGTTGTCTCTACTATAGTGCTTTAGCATTACTTTTCCCTGTTGCAGCACTGTTGTTCACTGGGACAAAGGCAGAAGAGGTCTAATTGTTTTTGCAATGCAGTCACTCCAAAACTGTTGTCATAGCTTTCTGGCTCATATTTTGCAGTGTGGACTGGTGGGATTTGCACTTGGGATTGTTGTGCAAACCCCAGACAGATTGAGACAGAACACTAGCATAGTTCAGGAACATTTCCGCAGGTCCAGCTAGAAGTAAAAGTGGCTGGCAGAGACTCCATAACAAAAAAGAGCAGCATGGTAGGCAATGCAGTGGAAAGGTAAAGGAAGATGATCTTTCTTAGTAACTTTAAATCAAAATAGCAAAACACATTCACAGGCGTGAACACAAATTTAATATACAAGAAATTCCAATAAAATGAGTAGTACCTATTAAATCACACTTTTATGATGTGATATTATCATATGTTTTGGAACAGTGTCCATTAGTCTGCTGAATACGGAGATTATATTACCCTATAATAAAGTGTCAGGGAGATATATTTTCTTTTATCTGAATGTGCATATTGCTTTCCTTATTACAAGGTGTAGTCATTTTCTATGGAAAATAAACAGCCCTTGGCATTAGTTTGCAGCTGAAGCATTCCATTAGAGTTTTATATTCTTATAGAAATTTTCCATTTCTCAACCAGGCTTTTGTTCCAGCTCCATGCTATGCAGTGGCTTCTCAAAGGAAAACCCTAAGTATCTTACTGATTTTAGCGTCAGCCCAGACTAATCTTCTTTTTTTGCTACCATGTCCCAATGTCTCTAAGTAATACAGAAAAATAAATGGAGCTAGGGCTAATGTGTGAACAATTAGGAGGCTGAGGTCCCTCAGCTTCCACATCCCTTGTGCCAGGGCTTGTCCCCAGCCCAACTGCAGGTGCCCAAGCTCTCTCACAGGAGATAAGTGGACAGTACTGGCAGCTGCAGGTCACTTTTGGGCACATTTCTCTAAGCATCTCCTTCCTCTACAAGGTTGGCTGAAATAAAATCCCACCAACAACCACAGTAATCTTGCTGGTTTTCTTCTAATTTTAAACCAAGCTGTAATGTTACAGAGAATTACAGTAACATGGGACAGTTTGGGATGGAAGGTATCTCAGGGGTCTCTGATCCATCCTCTGATCCCCTGCACAACTGTTCTCACTATGAAAAAATGTTTTTAATATATACCTATTTTCTCTCAGTCTCCAACAATGCACAGCTGTCCCTAGTCTACAGCTCTATCAAGGGCTCTTTTTTTCCAGATGCAGGACTGCTTTTGTCCCTGATGAATTTCATGATATTCCAGTCAGCTCATGAATGTCTTCCGCATGTCTAAGTGCTTCTGAAGAGCAGACCTTCCTTTAAGGGTGTTGAGTTATACCCCTCAGAATGAGTCCATTCACAAATTTGATGAAAGTGTTTTCAAACAGTTTGTTACATGCCTCCAGGTAAGGTATAATGTGCTACCTCCTACCACTTGAGCCCAATCATTCAACTGCATTTTCTTCACTGTTTTCTGCTCATCCAGTCATTCACATCCTAACAGAGTACACTGTGGGAGACAGAGCAGAAAGTCCTGCAACAATCAATCTACTCCTCTCCACTCATCTACAAGGTAATTGAGTTGCTCAAGCATAGCAAATCATTGGTAAATCTATGCTGGCTGTTCCTAGTTATCTTCTCCTTCATGTGTTCCAAAATTAAATAAGCTTAAAATGTAATCATCAATTCTTCTGTACACACACAAAAATAGTAAAAACCTCTCTCTTTTCAGAAAAGTATTCTAGGAATTAACCCTGTCCATCAGACACTACATGGAAATTACTGTTAACAGCAGTTCCAACTATATCCTGAACTTTGAGCTTAGTATTTTAGCTTGGGATTTTCCTTACAACTTTTCTGCCTCTTCAAACCTCATTCCTTAGCTTGTCTCCAGGCTAAGTATTCTCTTGCAGTGCCTCTGGGTTTTACTTCTCCAAAATCAAGGACTAAGCAGAAACAGATATAATCATATTTTCTCCTGATGAGAACCAGTGAGCAAGATGTTAAGTGGAGACTAGACAGTGCCCAATAATTGCTCCAGCATAGGTTAGGAATAAGGTTACTCAAGGCAGACGTCAGGACCTTGGCATTCATAAGCCCACTGGAGTCTACCAGTATAGGTGCAAGTCCTGGAAAGACAGAAAGATGAGTCAATACTGCAGACTGAATGGGAAAAACACTTGAGAAAATCTCTTTAATTCAACAAAAATAGCAGTGGGTCTTACATGTCAAGGGAGGAAATGAGTCAATGTAGAATGCGTATGCTTGCTCTTTCCTGGAGAGCAGCAAAATGCTGGTAGACCTAAACCTTGTTAACTAGACTTTGTCAGGTGAGAAAGTAGGATGCTTTAAATAAATGAAGTAAACAAGATAAAATAGGCCTTGGCCTGGGCACATATACAAATGTTGGCAAAACACGTATCATGCAATCATGGCATAAAATGTAGAAGGATTGTAGCTTTAATTTACCTTTGAAATAGAGCATTTTGGGTATCACCATCATGATCTGCAACTTCAGGAGTAGGGAAGAGCACCATCTACTGAAGGACACAGGCAAGTTTTCTTAATCTTTTGGTAGAAGCTGCTCATTGTCAGACAGCCCAGCTGTTAGTGGAGAGTTAGTGGCCACCAAGTAAGTTAATTAACTTGTATTAACAATAGATTGGTTCACACAGTGGAGAAGGAGGTATTGCATCTCTCTAAAACCCTTAAGCCCTTCCCAGACCTCTGATAGCCTCAACAGCCATAAAAGATGTTTGAATCCTTTCTTGTCCCTGCAATCTACTAAATACATATTTATCTGGTTAATATAACTTATTAACAATTTAAAAGCAGTTTAAAATAAAAGAAAAGGATTTAGTCAAAAATTAATCAAAGATCCTCTTAATGTGATTGATGATGAGTCAACCAGGAACTCACTCGTGCAGGTTTACTTATAGTAGCGTGCTCTTTCTTCCATCATCTTTTTCACTTTCTTTCCACTTACCTATGTTCTTAGAATAAAATAACCCACAGGTTTATATTTCCAGACATTGTTTTCATGGTCTTACTGTTATTTCTTGTGTTGGCTTGTTGAAATACTTGCTAAATTTGCTTATAATATGAGGCTACAGTAATACAACATCATCCTACAGTGCAGTCTGTTCTAGTCTACACCCTATTAAGATTCCTTCACTGTCACAGGGTGGGAACTGTACATGGATGCTCCTAAAATAGATACAAAGGGAAAAGAGCTACAAAGGAAAAAGGGAAATACACTCTGAAAGCTCAAATCTGCTCTCAAGACACACTGCATGTTCAAACCACTGTATCTCTAAGCAAAATTGCCTTTTATTGTTACAGAGAAACTCAAAGTCCCTCTGTTTTGAATCGATTTAAAAAAGATCTTACCTTCTTGATGATCCTCTTCCACACCCTAAGTACAGGTTTGCTCCAAAAGTAATGCCTCTTATTTTATTATGTTTGTCCATGATGTCAGAGGCAGATGATGTCTGACATGAAAGTGCATGTAAAGGAAAGGTGTATCACTGAATTCCCATGTGGAACAAGATAGCACCCACACAGAGTAAAGTTGCACCCACTGACGTTCATTGATGCTTGCTGAATGTTTACAGAGACTGAAGAGTGAATGTGAGTGCAGTGAGATTGTGGGTGATATGTTTCAGCAGTGGCAATTGTGATGTGAAAGACAAGCTGTGTTCCAGATGGCCAGGTAATGCTGTCAGACTACATAGTGAAGAATATCTTGATCAGCTCATTCACATGAATACTGGTGAATTATGACTGGGGAATCTTGAACTGAGATGAATATTGGCTTTAATGCATTGAAAATAACAGTGACTGTTGAAAAAATAGCATTTTGAAGTTGATAAGTTGCTCTATTAAGTAGTGTTATTGAGCTCCATTCATATCTGTTGTGGTTCCATGGAAATAAATAGGAGGCATTCCTTTCAGATCTACATCCATGGCTTACATCTCTTGGAAAAGGCATGACAGATCTTGAGGCAGAAATGCAACCATTTTTCGCTTAAAATCTGGCTTTCTTGTTTTATTTACACACTGGGAAGCGTTGATATCCACAACACAACCATTGTCAAGACAGCATAATCACACAGAAAGTCCCACATCCATGTTTCCTTAGCTTCTGGTACATAAAGCACTTCACCAACGCACCATTACATCATGGTTTCTGGTTCACCTGAACTATTATCCAAACGGTGTCATGACAAAATTATTCTTTGCTCTTTGCCTGAAGGTAATTTTTAAATGAAACAAAAGAATTTCCACATAGAAGTTTTATTAGCTCTGGAAATATAATAGATATCAGCATCAAACAGTTTCAGAAATAACACTCAGGCTTTTTTCTTTTTTTTTTTTTTCTTTGACAGATATTGGATAACATCAAGTTATATAGACAAAGTGGGAATAAAGTGCAATTATCTGGTCAGTTCAAGGATGGAGAGTTAAAGGATTTTCCATTTCCCTAAGCTGGTCACAAAATCAGAACACGATTAAAATCCGAGGTAGAATAAACTCCAAACAAACAATACTTCCCAGTAAATTAATTGTCAAAAAACAGAAATTATTGGTATTTATTGGGCAATATATTTATTTTTTAATGTTGTCTACCAAGTACATTATATTCTACCAAGTAACAAAAATATATTAGAAAAAGGAAAAGCAAATTAATGGTGAATTGGTGCTGAATAATTTCCATTCTTTTGTTGAAAGCAAAGTCATGCAAAATAATATTGAGAAATGATCAGCTCTTTTTCAGAGAAGAAGCCTTCTCCAGAGCTGTCTGACTACCACTGTCACAGCCTACTGAGTACATAATTCCTTGCATTTATACAGCCCATCTCACTCACAGCAGCTCAGCTAGCAATGTGACAGCAGTTATGTACTGTTAGGGAAAGACCTTGAGTTGTCCAGCTCTCTGAGGTAATGCACAGCACCTGTCCTTACATACAAACTGTTGCCAGTGGTTCTACTGTCACATTTTTCTCTAGATCAGATTAACAAAATTAGTCTTTTCAGTGCGGCTCATTGATTGTCTGCAGGATCAATGGACACATCGAAACTCTGCAATTGTAGGTGCCTATGGGCACTGGTACCATCTGGTCTCCCTGGCTTTCACATTGGCACTCATCATTCTAGTATGATGTATTGGGTCACGCATCCAATCTTCTTGGAGGGAAACAGGATCATCTTTATGGGTTGTGATTTGCAGAAGGTCATGAAGCAGATGCAGACTTCCCTCCCGCCTTGGCACTCTGTAAAGTCAATGAACTACAGCAAGAGCAGCAGTTCTCCACAGAAATATTTCAAGCGACAGAGAAGAAGGGTGGATTTTTCTTTTTTCTTTTTTTTCCCCAGTAACAAGATTCAGAGTCAGAAAGACATATAACCCGTGTTTTGTTAGGTTTACACATGAATTCTTTGTTTCATGGCAGTATATCTGCATCCTTTGTTACAAACAGTGAGTACCAGCCTTCTGCATCTTGTAGATGGATCTCTGGGGAGGAGTATGAAACACAGACCACTGAAATGAAGACTGGAGAATTACTGCTCATGATTTTTCTCTCTGGAAAATGTTGGCTTGTGGGACTGTCACAAATTCTTCTGGCATGTGCATGTGTAAACCCAGTAATTCCTGCTGGAGTGACAAAGAAATAGAAAGAGACAATTTCGGAGGCCAAGAACAGGAGAAGACCAGATTTGTTATCTCAACTCTCTAACTTCTTCAGTTGTCTTTATTTCCTCGGGATCATGGCCTTTTGCTTACCAGATCCTCAGGATTCAAACTCTTGTTAGTTTATAAACTCCTGTAGTCACACAAGTGGGAAATGCTGGGTATAAGACTGATAGTTAAGTAGTATTTTTCTCAGAATGTATGTGAATTTCTGTTTACTTCTCACAGCTGCCTGGCTGAATGCCTGGAACTGAAGCCACAGGAGCTGTGAAAAGGTGGAAGAGAACACACAGGAAAAAAAGAAAGAAGAAAAAAGGAGGGATGGTTTCAGGTGAACAGTTTCAAATGAATTAGAATAATGACAGTTGCCTCTAGTCAGGCTATGAAAAACATAAAGATCAGCACAGAGGAAAAGGAGTGCCTCATGGCAATGCAGTCTGCTCCTTGCAGATGGGGTGGCGAAGGTTTGTAATTGAAACTGTGTTATTGTGTTCTTTCTATCTGTTGTAGTTTATATGGAAATTAATGGGGAGGTGTTACTATTGGAGCAGGATGGGCATGAGCCAGCAATGTACCTCTGAAGCAAAGAGGTTCAATGCTATCCTAGACTGCATTAGGAGAAATGCTACCAGCAGAAAAAGGGAAGTGATGGTATTGGTGCTCTGCCCAATACTGATGAAGACACACTCGGAGTGAAAGGTCCAATGAATGACTATTTAAAAGTTGTCTGAAAATGTTCCTGGGTATGCAGCCCTATCATGCTAGAGAAGGGAGGTTGGACCAAATGACCACCAGATGTCCCTTTCAACCTCAGCTAACCTATGATACCAGGATTCTCTAGCACATATTAGGTATGAAATAGTTCTTATGCGGGAGGAAGAGATGAGAATACTTTAACCCTGAGGATATATTTTAATAAATAAATAAATAAAAAGAAGGAACAAGAGCATTTGATCCTACTCCTGCCCTCCATGTAAGTCCCTATGAGTATTTTTGACAGATCAAAATTCTTTTGGGCTAAACAAGGGTGTGGCAGAGTTGTAACCTGACTCAGATCTCACTCATACTCCCTTTTTAAAACAGTGTCTTGGAAAACTGAAATAACTCACTAAATAATATTTCAAAATGAAGTGTACAGCTGAAGTTGATAGTAAAATTGCCCAAGAACTTGACCTTAACCTGCTTCTTGATACAGCCGATACAATGTACTGCAGGAAAGTCCTTCATAAAACATATTATTAGGGGCGATCTTGATGTCACCAGTGTCTGAAGAATACTTGCTTTAAGTACTGATATCCTGTGGTTGTGTTTGAATGGAGTGTGAAACTCAAGCTCTTAAGGACAAAAGGCTTCAAGGATTTTAAGGATTTGCGCATTTAAATCTCCATTGATATCGGTGAAAGTCTCCTGTACCTTTCATAGTCTGGCCATTAACAGATCTTCATTTCAGATCAAAGGCACTGAATCCTAAAATAAGGATGCAACGAGCATTGCAGAATGAACTTTGAACACCTCTTTCACTCAGACTGCTAACAGACAGGAAAGATTTCCGCCTAGCAGCAGAAATGTCAGAGCTGCAACTGAACTTGTGACCTCTGAACAAGACTTTACATTTAAGCTATCAGCAACATTCCTCATCCTTATCGCGAGCATTAACACTGGATAGTAATGATCATAATTGTGGTAGCAGCTATGACAGTTACAGAAAATGAAGGCCACATCCTGTCACTGTTAATTTCATTGTAGTGCCTGTACTCTCAGCTGAAGGTTTTCCTTGATTTCACAAGCTGAACATCATTCAGTAACTGATGAATAATTACAGCCTTTACTACTATCCCCCACACGGTGAAATGATTCAAACTGAAATCCCTGTGATCACTGTTTCATTTAAGGCTTTTGACCAAATGTCATGTGAAACAGCTGGGCTGAAAGCCAGGTTACTAAAGGTAACGTTTGGATGAAGCAATATGCCACTCCGTATACAGATAAATTAATTCAGATTGTCAGCTAACCGCATTTTACATAATGTCCTCTGAGCACTTGGAGTCAAGCTGCTTTTTGAAAAATCCCTTTGCCATTCAATCAAGTCTTTTTTTGTACCCTGGAATTTCTATTTATCTGGAAATAGAGTGGAGGAGGCTAACATATGTGAACTGATGTATGAGATTTCCACTTACTGACTCTGACCTCTAGGGTCCTTTCAGTTCCTTTTGGTTTAGCTGCTCAATATGATTATTTTCAGTCACTGAATTTGTGTCCAATCTTCAGGCTGGCTGGATCCAGGCAGTTCCTGCAGGAGTCTCCACTGGTTTCTGGGAAAGCTCAGGCCACTTTCTTCACAGCAGCACAGGCTAATGCAAAACATGTGCTGCATTCATATGGTCTGCTGTAAGAGTTTTTCAACTCCTCTGTTTTTATAAAAAAAAAAAAAGGTAATATATAATATCATTCTTTCTTATTATGCAAAATAATATCCAAGTGTCAGGAAAAGCACTGCAGAGTCTGAGGGGGTACATGGTGAACACGGTTGACATCAGAGGTATGAGATGTTTCAGGTGATGTTGTGGGCCCAGAGTGTAGCATGTCTGAGCAGGGAGTAGGCAAGTGGGGAGGTATGATGTCCTCAACTGAAATACTGTACAGTGTACTGTGCAGAGGTACCTGATGCTGGTCTTGGAGCTGTCCCCAGGTTTTGGCCTTGTAACAGAGTGGATCCCACTGAGAAAATAAATAGGTGGATCTTTATGGCAGCTGGTCAAAAACATTTCTATCATCAATTCACTGCTCTTCATGAATTGTGTGAATTAAATTAGCTCAGGCTAGTGGTCCCACAGAGAAGTCTGTAACTTTTATCTGTAGCAGAAATCCCTGTTGCTGACTGAAGTTGTCTCTGTCTGAGCAACAGTCATTTCACAGAACTAAAGAGGAGACGATAAGCTGAAACATTTAAAGTTAAATGCACTGACATTTCTGTGAAGTCTATTCTTGCAGTCACTGACACCAACATAAAAAAAAGTATTTAAAATGCTACTAAATCTAAAGAGAAAAGCAAAGGGGGAAATCTGTTAGGCAGTTACGCAGTGTAGGTGAAGCTCATGTTCTCTTGCTGCAGTGTTGCTCTGTATCTCCAATTTATAACACACACAAAAAAAGAATCATAGAGTAACTTACGTTGGAAAGGATTATTGTGTTAGAAGCTATTTAGTCCAATTTCCTCCTCAGATTAGAGCTACCTTTAAAGTTGAGCAGAGTTCTGAGGCTTCGTCCAGCTTAGTTTCAGTAACACTGAGGGAGGGAGGGAAGTAAGGAGAATGGTTTCGGTGCTGAGAAGGCAACCTTCTTTCGCCTGGTGTATAATAAACAAGAAAAGGGTATAAAATATAATGTCAGTGGTAGTACTAATATCCCTCAGACAGCAGCAGTATTTATCAAGAATACCATCCCACTTACTAAACATCAAGTAAAGTCATCCAAAACAAGTCCTTCTAAAGTTTATGTGTACTTCAAGCAGCTGTAAGGCCTTGGTCCATAGGAGGAATTTGTCACAGTGCAAAGAGAAAATTAGAGCACTTGTCTCACATCAGTACCTTCCCAATGGCCATGTTCACTTACCATTGAAACCAGAAGTCTGAGTGGTGCAGTGGCTCTCTGTACTGGGTTTCTGGTCACTGAAGTCTAAGTAATTTGTTGGAAGAAAGTACATTCAAGGCCCCTGAATGCTGCTATAGTAAAATCTTCCTCAAAATCAAACCATTGTATGTACCACATTCTGGTTTGGATTTGGCATCTGTACTTTGCATTACTATGACAACGTGGTGATGTGACCCTTCACAGATTCTTATAAAAATGCATAGCTATGTATTTTATCAGCTTGTTAATTCTGAACTAAGCCTTTCTGAAGGAAGAGAACAGAAAGGCTTCTGTTTGCCAGACTGAAGTGTAACGAAAAGGGTTTTCAGGGTTCACATTAGCCAGAAGTCTGCAACACTTTCAGATAAAATGATAATCAGACTGAACTACTTTCCTATTCAGGCAGAGAAGTGATGAGCTGTTTCTACTTTGCTTTTCTTTCTCTTTCACTCTCTGAAATAGTTGCCTTTAGTACTGAAGGGTTTTTTTTCTTATATCAAAAATATAAAAAAGTACTGCCTGACAAGGTGTTGGAAAATATGCATTAATTTAAAAGACAAACATGCAATTAAATGATTAATGGATTTTAAATATGATTCATCTAGAATTGCACAAGTCTTAAAGACTATGAGACAGATTATTCTTTTCTCCCCAGAAGACTTATGTGCTATGCAGTGTTTTTAATGCTCTGTTTTCTGATCACTTGATTTATACAAAAAACATGATCTATAAGAAAAACAGAGCTCCTTCCAAACAAGGAGACTGACTTAACAGATTAATTTAGCTGCCCACAACTCCTCACCATTACAGCCTTCAAAGTACATCTCATTCCTGGGCACTGGTGCTTCCTCCGACAAGCCCCTCAGGCTCTCACTCATAGCACTGAGACCCCACAGATTTCTCTTGCCAGGGAGACCAATCCCCTTCTCACTCCTTAAGTAGGCCCTTCTTGGGCCCTTCTGTTGTACACATATGGAGTAGTCACATAAGCTAAGCCGTATTGGTCCAGACCTGAAATGCTGACACAAAGCTTAGATTCTACATCATTTTGGCATCAGCAATGCTGCTTTGAGGCCCTACCCTGTCAGTCTGCATGAATCCTGCTTGGCATATTACTCTACCACCTTAGATATCTGAGCCTGCATATTCCTTTAGAAGATCTATGGTTGGCCTCACCTGAAAATCATGTTACAATATTGAAGTGTAATACAATCAGGGGTAAAAATGAATTTATATTCAAGACCAATGAGGAAATATCTGGACCATCCAACCTTTAGTCTCCAGATGTTGTTTAGTAAATAGAATGTGAAATACTTAGTGAGTTTAACATATGCATGCCTCCAGTTAATGTTATTTTTCATAATTTTCTTTCATTTTGCTTTGTGTTGCACCCTCAGAAAATGTTGAAATACATCCCCAGTACTGAGAGTTCAAGGTGTGAATGGCAGTTAATAAGTAAGAATCTTGAGCTTTTACACAAATCACTCCCATTTCTGGCTGCTAAAATACATGGCCCAATACTGAGTAGAGCAGTCCAAGCCATAACAAGCCTTAGACACAAAAAGATCAAATTCTTGGCAGTGAAGAGTGAGCCAATGGCAAACTTCTTTCCTGGGAATTTACTTGGATGCCAGTCTCCTTAAATTTGGATGTGAACTGCTGGACTCACATCTCACTGAAGTTCACAGAAGTCTTTCCACAGAGGTTAACCCAACATGAACAGAAGGAGACAAAACAAAGTAGTTTTGGGTTATCATTATGTTTAAAGTACTGGTTAAGCTAAAATGAATATAAAAACTGCCCCCATTGAGCTGGATTTTATCTTTACTTCCTGTTTTGTGTCACTGTTAGGAGTTTACTGAAAATAAATCATACTGGACTTGATTAAACTGTCAGCTTTTAATATTTTCCAAATGCATGCTATAAAGAGCTGGCATAGAAGTAGTAGCAGAAATGCTAAGTCAGGGCTTGAAGCAGGAATTGAGCACCTGGTGAGAAGGCAGGGCCAACCAGGGGGAGCTCAGGTGCATGAAATGACCCTGAGTGTTTGAAAGGGGTCCTCCCAACATCCATGCCTTCCCAGACCACATTTAAGGGTTGGCAGTGGAGGTATGGCTATCTTGTTGGATATCCCTGCGTACCTGAGGACTTTCAAGGGTAAGAGTATTCTTTTTCTTTGTTTCTTTCTGTGTCTGTGGTTTCTGTATTTGAGCAAACCCTCTCCTACTGCAGTCTAGTGCTTTCAATTGCCTTGCAGCATTATAGAAGTAGTTGGTGTCAAACTAGTATGGAACTTCCATCTTCCATCTAATATAATTCATACTGCAACTGCTTAACAGTGTCAGTATTTGTAAATAAGTGTGTTATAAGGTAGCTTTTCTTAACCATGTACATTTTTGCTTCTATCATACCAAGCTCATCATGAACTAATAATGATTGCCTTCCATAAATATTCTGCATATAATGAAGGCATAAACAAACCAATTTAAGAAATACGTCTAACATCAGTTTCTCTTTGTAATGAATGCTCAATAATATAATAGGCTGTTTCACTCATTTCATTCTGTTCCATTTGCCTCCAAAGATTGTATTCTGAATGCTGTTAATTGCTAGCTCTTTATTTCAGATTTTATTCCTGTTTTTGTTCTCTCTTGCTGTATTTTGTACTTGAATTTGGTCATTTCAAAGGAGTCTTCTCTCATTTGAAGTCTCCTTCCCTCCTACCCCAAGCTGAGGAAACAAGGTAGCTTGCCTATGAATGAGAACATGGGACTGGGGAATAAACTCCTGAGGTTGTTTTTTTGACTCCTGTGAGACTTGGTGCCATTTATAGGTACATCACTAACACAGTAAGAAGGAATCTCACAACTGAGGTACTAAAAGAGGTCCTCAGAATGCCGTGTGAAGTTAATGCAGTAGAAGTTCCCAATTTTCTGTGGTATTTCCAACAGAAGACGCTAAAGAGTTGAATGTCTTCAGGAAAAGAAAAGAGCAACTTAAACCTGATCTGAAGTGTACTGAATAAACAAGTATACATTGTTATTCTTTGTTAGGAAGTGTAAATTGATTTATTTTAACTATTCAATTCTGCCTGAATTTCCAAAGAAATCCTGATAACTCTAGTGCCTTCAGTTTTATTGATTCTTGCTCAAAAAGAACTGAACATAAACAACATAAAGGCTTGTTCTGGGGGCCTCTCTGTGGACAAGCAGAGCTTCATGAACAGTCTTCAAAAATACATGCAAACGGTTTCTGCAACAAGGTAAGTCTTCCATGTAACTGAGTCACCTTAGAATAGTTCAAAGAGAAAATCTATTTCAAAAGAACAGCAATTATGCATCCCACACAACCTGCATTCCTTGCCTACCTTTACTCAGCTATGGCATTTATAGAAGTGTTTGGGTCACTAAAGCTGTATTGCCCAAGCATTTTATATGTTTCTCACACTTACAGCTTTAGTGTCATCCCTCTTCTGCCTTGTGATTAAATATGTGACATTCTGTCACTCTGAATCTAGGCTCTAACAGGAATGCCACAGTTTGGGCTTTTGGTGTATACAGCTATAAAGGCATCACAGCTTTTCTTCACTGCCAGATTGTGGTGCAGTCAAGCAATCAATCACCTCTCTCTTTTTCATTGAAGACTAAAGATGTGATTGTCACATAAAGGTTTGGTCCTGTCTTTTTTATCATGATAGTATGACTGTTGATGGATTCATTCTAGGAAATTCACACCTAATTAAATTGGTATCTGCTTGTTGATGTGATTTGCTCTGTTTAAGATCTAAATTATTCGAGGATTAAAATAAGGTAGCTTTCTACTCGCATTTTCTTGAAATTGGATTAATACCAATTATTTTGCTGACTAAATCCTCACTGTCAAAATTCAAACAAAGGTCTGTACTGAAAAAAGCTGCACCGTAGGGAATGCAGTGTGTTAAACCCCAGGCAGGATCAAGAGCTGTTAACCTTGTTCTGATGAGGGACATGCACAGAAACCATTGTGCGTGTATATTAAAAATTGTGCAAATACACTTGCTAAAGTAAAGCTTTCATTGTGCTCTCAGCTTGCATAGATACCAGTTGTTGGTTTGTCTGAGGATGCTTGCTGTGTTTCAATTGCCTGTTACCCAAAAGAGCTAGAGGTATGGATGTGGGAATGTGCTTTTTGATGCTGGACTAAATGGGAAGAGTCAAGGTGAAGGCAGGGACTGCAGGAAGAGATTGGGATCCAAAGGGCTGAAAGACAAAAACTGAGCTTTTCTGAAGGGTTTCAGAAGTGGTACCAAGTCAGACTGAGCTAGTAATACAAAGGCAGGTGCTGAGGTGAACAATAAACTGCAATCAGTGTCATCTCCTACTCTAGGAAACAAACAGCTTTAAGCCAAAATAAATATTGTCATTGCAAATGAAAACAGCCTAAGCAATTTAATATTCATTTGACTAAAATGAAATATGTTGCGTATAATTCAATGACCTTTCAATTTTCTTAATATTACGTCCTTCCTATAGCAAAGGCTGTTTTGAATGAAGCGTCAAGTCATTTTAGCCCCATATCATTAGTAGGAAGCATTTTGACAACTTTCTACTAAGTCCCATGGCTTCTGTATCCACTCTTTCTTTCTTTACTGCTGAGGCATTTTACAGCTGTGTGCTGTGCTGGAGAGAGTACTGGCAAAATTGACCCCTGTAGGCATGAGCTCTCTGAGGTGCAACTGGAGTTGTTTCTGAGATGCTGGTATGCTGTAGCACTAAGAACTAAGTAAATGTGTACATGTGATGCACAAGTAGGTTTAGAGAGGAAATGGATGAGATTCATTAATTATTTCTGTGTAGAATTATGAACATGACTTCCAACAGCAAATGCTTTAATTGTTGGAGTGTAGGGAGAGATGTTAAGAAAAGGATGAAACTTTATCTTGCTGTTTCTTATATTCTGGATCTAAGCTATTGTTTTTGTGACGAACATGAAGTCCTGGACAAGAGGAAGCACACAAATACAGCATTAGTAGGTTCCAAAACAAAGCCTCAAATTATTTACCTGCGTGTGTTGCCGTTCAGCACAGCAACAATGAGGAATGCATATATTAGAATTCAAATATAACTATGAATATTAAAGTATTGAGTTATCTTGAATTATTAATTATTTTGTATTAAAAATATGTGTTAAATAATTTAAATACAAATATTATGTATTTAAATATTACATCAGTACTTTTAACTTTATATTTTTTTTCTCCTGATATCTGCTTTACTTAACTCTGACTTCTGGTTCATCTGGCAGATGATAGCATTGTGCCTTTCCAGGGATGGTTTTTATGTTCTTATGGCTTCTTATTCCATCACTATAAGGTCTTCAAAATCCAGAAATTTCCCTGCACAGCAAGAAGTCATGGGAGTGTATCTAACCCTCATTTCTGTTTCCTTTGGAACCAAACTTAAAAGGAGTCTGCTTCTGCTCCTTTTTATTTCTTTTAATGCCCTAATCAAAGCATTTGTGAATCCCCTGCTGTGCCATGGCACAAAGTTTTAGGAGCTGGAAGAAAAAAATGGTAATATACTATTACCATCCCTACAAATAATGAGGGAACATCACTGACTTTTTATGACTGTTACTAAAATGAAACTGGTAAAATAGCTGATGAGCATAAGATCTTGCATGTAGTACACTTCCTAATCTTTAATGTAGGATTTCGATTTGTGTCACAGTTTGACTGCTGTTCGGTACAAATTACTTCTGACTTTTTTCCTCTGTGACTGGGGCACCCAGAAGAAGAAAGATGTGGAGCTTTTGGAATAAGTCCAGAAGGGTGAGCAGAGGGCTGGAGTATCTCTTATATGTAGATCGGCTGAGGTAGATGGACTTGTATCTACGGAGACCAGATAGTGGCTTTCCAATACTTAAATGGGGTTAGAAACAGAATGGAAATCACCATTTTACATGGGTAGATAGTGGTGGGATGGGGGAATGGCTTTCAAATAAGAGGAAGATCTAGGTTAGATGTCTAGGGAAATTCTTCCACTGAGAAACTGGTGAGGCAGTGACACAGGCTGCTTGGGAGGTTGTAGATGCTCCATCTCTGAAGGTGCTCAAGGCCAGGGTGGATGGGGCCCTGAGCAGACTGATCTAGTGGGTGGCAACCCTACCTGTGGTAGGGGGTTGAAACTTAGTGGACTTTGAGGTCCCTTCCAAGCCATTCTATGATTCTGTGGTTTAGAAGTTCAGAGTATTATTTAGTTAGAAGAGATCTACAAGGATCATTTTGTCTGACTGCCTGATTACTTCAGGGCTGATCAAAAGTAAAAGCATGTTATTGAGCACATCATCCATATGCATGTTGCCCACTGACAGGAATGGGGGATCAAACCACCTCTCTGCCTATTTCCCCTCCTCAGGGAGCTGCAGAGAGCAGGGAGGCTGCCTCTGAGACTCCTTTTCTCCAGGCTGGGCAACCTAAGTGCCACCTGCCTGAAATCGCAGGACAATGCCTTCCAGCCTAGCTTAATTGCTCTCCTCCGGATGGTTTCAAGTATCTTAGCACTATTTCTATATACAGGCTATTCTAGGTATGTCAGCTCTACCTACAGTGGGAGTATCAGCTCTTTTTACCAGCTGGCTCTTCAGTGTTTAATGTACAGCTTTGTTATGGCTACAGCGCTAGTCAGTGTAAATGTGATCACCATGCCTAGATGAGTAATCTTTGGGATGTGTAGAAACAAAAGATTACTGAATTGCCATCCATCATCTGCTGAGCTTAAGTGACAAGTGTGTGACACTTTGGGAGATGATGCAGTCTGAAATGGAGCATGTACAGTTTGTTTTGGTTTTGTTTTTAATTATTATTTGGTAAAAATTTGTCTCCCTTGGAAGTCAGTAATTTTTTTGTTGAGTGAGGGGCACTATAATTATGGTAGTGGGTGCTTTCTGACCCTGTCCTACTCTCCTAGAAAGTTATAAGATATCTTTATAAACTGCAGTTTATTGACCTGGTTGCTGAGATTGTAGCCCCAAAGACAAGAAGTGAAGACTCTTTCACAGCACTCCTTGCTGAACAAGTAAGGCTTTTAAGAGGACCTCTACAGGCACATCAAGCAAAAGCAAATGTCAGAAACTGCACATTTCTGGGTTTTTGTGGAAGTGTGGAGCTTCAGAACAGTTAATGTTTCAGTCCTGAAAGGCCTTGTTGAAAGAAAGTAAAACTGTTTTATGTTACTAAAAACAGATGCAGTCAGAAGGAGAGTTGCTGTACCAGGGATCTTTGAACTTGGTATATGAGGAAAAGAGACAAGCATGCTAAACAGGTAAGGAATTTGGCCAATGTAAGATGATCATTTTTAGTATAAGCATGTGTTGAAGTTGAATATCTCACTTGGAAACTGATGGAATAGCAAAGCTGAGCATAGTTTTTCTTTGCAACATCTGGGACTTACAAAATGTCAGTGTGCTCTATATCTTCCTTCATGCTGAACACTGAACATTCACACAAAACTTACATCACCCACATCTTTTTCTTTCTAACCCCACTGCCTGCTTATGCAAACTCTTGCTGATTTGAATTTGTAGTATCAAGGTGGTAATATTCCAAGGATGCTTATGTCTGTCAGAAACCTCCTTGCTTACCCTCTGTTTTCTGGAGAAGATAAAACCCACTTACTCCTTTTGTCATTCAGGTATTTTTAACTGAGATATCCAAGCTGTGATAGATTTGATACAGGGCACGTAGATAATCTATAACTTATAGATAACCTATGTTATTTCATACCTTGCTGCTGACCAAATCACCGAGAATTTTTTGCAAGGTGTAGAAATTGGGTTAGCTGCTGATGGCACTGACAAGGCTGTCCCAAATTGGGAAACCCTGTAAAGATGCAGAAGATGAAGCAGCCAGTATCCAGCTTGAGAGGGGGAAAGAATGCTCTCAGTAGTTGAGTTTATGATCTTTCCCGGGATTTCTCTATGGCAATGGCATGGCTCTGGTTGTCTCTGTGGGTGTTGTAAAGTCTTCATGGCCCAAAAGGGAGGTAGGGAAGTCTTCTTACCCATGTGGACGAGAACATTGCAGTGAATCTCAAAGCTCTGACTAAGGCTGCTTAGGAAGACTCCACCGGAGAAGAACATATATAGATTCTTGCAGTTTTTTCTTGTACCTCAACTATGAACCATAATTCCTTTGTAGTTTTCCAGCATCTAGTATTTCTATTTCTCAAATACTCCCTCTGCAACACTTCAATCTAATCCTTTTTTCATGCTGCCCTACTTTTCTGTTTTCCAGCTTGGCTGATTTCATGGAGGAAGACAGACAACTGATGCTGAGGAAACCTGTAAATCACTTTATGTAGTTTAACACTACTGAAAAATCTGTTTGGGATTTACGTCACTTCAAATGAAATCAGCCACTTACAACCTTCCTTTTATAATTCATTTAGCAAATAGAAAACGTTCCTCAAAACAAGCTTTGTCAGCTTGTCACCTACTGAAGCAAAATAAACAGCTTACTGATGGATCAGATAAATTGGATTTTTATGGAGTCCCATCTATTTCAAAGGTCTTTTTTCTCCTTTCACAGGTTGGCACAGTTTGCCACTCCAGAATTGCTGCATGTGCTCCAGAGCACAGTCTTTATTTTTAATTCATACAGCTACATATCCTGCGTTTCCCTCAGGCTACTTGAACACTTCATGCTCCAATTTCATCTGAAAAAGTATGTATGTACGTAAGTTAAATAGTGAAATCTAATGTGAATTTGGGAAGTTTTAGATACATCATTCATGTCAGCTAGCAAGGTTTGGGTTATTACTCACTTGTAGATGGCTGCTGAACAACGTCACTTGAGGAAACATGGTGTTTTGGCTTGCAGGTCAGCAATGGAAAGAGGGCACCGGACTTAAATCCCATTAGGGTGATGACTGAGTTCTGCTGGGCCCCACACAGGACCCAAAAGAGCTCATCTGAGCAATCTTTCTATGCTAGAACTTCCTTACATGAGCTAAGCACTGCTTGGAGCAGGGACTATCATCAGAGCTCTATCGTTATTTTGAGACAGTGGAAAAGCCTTTTATATGTGAACAGCTTGAATATACTACATAGTGTTAGATATGTTTCTAGTGTAAATAAGGCCTAGATGAGGAATGTGTATGTTAAAATCTGCTTTGCAGCTTGCAGTACTGGAGGTTCTGCTTGAAACTGGCTATAAATATTATCAAGCCAACATCCTGAATGTTGATTTCATGCACCAAGAGAAAAAGAGAGTATAATTATAGCACCCTTTCATTTTCATTTTGGCAAGAGGGCTCATTTTCAAAGGAAGAAAGCAGTGGCCCAAGCTGCCTCTGAAAGAAGTGAAAGCCCCATCAGGAAGCCTGACAAAACTCTTTGGGAGGTTGGGCTGCTGCCACAACTGGTGAGATGACCTGCAGCTCTGGCAGCTGTGAAAAATAGAATTATGGTGGCATTCCTTTATCAAAGCTGTTTGACAAATAGGTTTCATCAGATATGTCCTCAAGTTGTGTGAAGGGCGATTCTGGTTGGGTAATAGGAAAAGCCTCCTCTCCAAAAGAGTTGTTAGGTACTGGCACAGGCTCCCCAGGGAGGTGGTTGAGTCACTGTCCCTGGAGCTGATCAGAAAAAGGGGGGGATGTGACACTAAGTGATGTGGCTAGTGGATGACATTGGTGATGGGTAGACAGCTGGACTAGATGATCTTAGAGACCTTTTCCAACCTTAATGGTTCTATGAGTGATGAGCTGAGGGAGGCTGGATTTAGTGGTAGGTGGCAGCCTGTGGTTCTGTAGAGAAAAGCTGAGATGATGACAGTGAGAGTGGGAGCATGGAGAAGTGAAAGAAACTGAGCAATGCCACTATAGCGACAGCAGAAGAGTCAAGAATTCATGCCTCAAGAATTCATGCTGAGGTCACCACAGCACAAGCCCTGAGCTGCTCACTCTGCATACGTATCCCTGACCTCTATGCTGGCCCAGCTGTGTCCTGCAGCTCCTCATAGACAGAAAGACATGAATTTCAGGTTTTTCTCTGGAACGTGAACTTAACCATGTGGAATCATGAAACCCTCCTCCCTTCACTTTCTCTATATCTAAGTGTATAATAAAAAGGGGGGAAAAAATTTTGGGAGATGAGAACAGAAGCAATCTTCCAAGGGCATTTGAAATAATTAGCGAAGTGCAGAGGTTATGTAGTTCTTACTGGCCTAGTGTTGGCAATCCTTATAAAGCAAATGCCCCTCTTTAAAGTGCAGCTGTTAAAGTAGAAAAGCTTTGTCCTTCAAAGGTGCTTGAGAGGCAATGCCCAGTATTTACACACTGCTAGTTTCTAAAACCCATAAAAGTGGAGATTTAGCCACACCAAAGGCTGTAAATTCTCAGCCTAAGGAAACAGTCAATGACACCTCCTTGCAACAGGCACAAGGACAAGAATGAAAGCAATGCTGCTGCTGGTTTCAAAGAGACAGGTGAGCAACAGCTCTGGCTTTTATTCAGGAAGATGTGGAAGCGTTTCTGCTCAGAGCACACAAGGCTGTGAATCATGAAGGTGCTACTTCATGTCCATTCATTCCTTGTCTGGGGGGGGAAAGACTGTGGAATACTGAAAACTCCTTGCCAGAATTTTCTACTGGAGATGAAAGGATTTTTCATAAGTATTGCTTGGGGGCTTAAATTTGCCTTTTCTGCTTTGAACTGAAGATGGAACTGTTTTAGAAGAGATCAGCAAAGAATTTTGTCCTGTGTCATGGGCTGCAAAGCCCCTCAGCAGGGACTTGTGTTCCTCCCAGACCATTCCTGCAAACTAGGAACTCTGCAGAGCACCAGCCCAGCTAATAGCAGACTCCATTCCAGATGAGGGTGTAAGTATTAGAAGCTGCTTTTTTATCAAGGTAAAGGGTGGAGCTCAAATGAAGTGACTGTGTTTGTTGTGCTGTATAGCTGTAGCATCAGAATGAGAAAAGCTTCTCTGCACCTTCAGCAGGGGGAGCTTTTCTCATTCTAATGCTTTCTCAAAGAGAGGAGTCTGACATAGGGCACATCAAGCAGGTGCCATGGCTGCGGTGTGAATGCACTTCCAAAGTGCAGGTGTGGCCTGGTCTAGTGACCTGCTACCAGCCTGTGCTTGGTCCTTTCCAGCTCAGCCTGTAATGTGACTTAGTCAGAACTGCACTCAAAACTATCTACTCTCAAAGAGCTTTTCCCATCGCTAAGCTACCTCCTGAGTTATTTGGTAACCCAAATGCTCTGCTCAAGACTTCTGCATTCATTTTTCTTTACTCTATATTCAGAGTGCTACCATTGGCTAAAAGAACCTATGTGCCAGCAGATGAGTCTGCCTGTACCATGGTGTCTGGAGTCAACCTTCACTGTGTCTTTCATTGTTCAGGCTGCCCTTTGCAACCCAACAAGTGGTGCTTTTTCTTTGTTGACTACACAACTTAACCTATAAATGAAGGCATCCAATAAACAGGGTGTGTTCTTTAGTGCAGGGACTGGTTCGTTCAGGGCCTGGCTTTGCACTACTCATTTTGACAGTATTTAACAAATAATGATGCATTTGAGTTAGAGCTACAGCAGGAGTCAAGACTACTTCTCAACTCCATTGCATTCACACAGATAATGCTATGCTGTCATTTCACCCTGAGCTAACTGTATTTTAAACAACCTTCAGAGGAGTTTTACTAATTTTAAATGCACCTGCCATTGCTCTCATGAAAGTTCACATCAAAGGAAGAAAAAGGAAACATAATGACAGAGACATTATTCACATTAGCATGTAAGAGGCTCACTGCAAATGCTTTACAGGACTGGAATCTGTTCTCTGCCTGCTCCTTTGTCAGTGCTTGTAGTCATGGGGTAGCTATTTGTGAACTGTGAGATGAACAGAAACCAACATTGGAAGTTAAATAATAAGCTGTCTTTGAATGCTCAGTGCTGCAGCAGGCTTAGTACAGAACTAGAGCCTGTGCTTTTCATGGTAAGGCACTTCAGCTGAAAGGAACCTAATGAGTCCAGCTCAGCAGGCCATGGACAGGATTCACATGCATCTCAGAAGAAACTAATCATTACAGTTCATTTATCCCAACAGAACAGCTCACTCCTGGCAAATCTCAGCACAGATGCATACCACCAAGTCCCAGATCATTCTCTGTGGGAATCACTAAAATACTACACAACACACAAGGGCATATACATAGCTTAGACACAACGAACAGGCATGAGAAGGGAAGATTAGGGACAGGGAGAAGATCACAAAATCATAGAATGGCCTGGGTGGAAAAGGAGCACGATGATTATGTTTTCAACCCCCTGCTATGTGCAGGGTCACCAACCATCAGACCAGGCTGCCCAGAGCTACATCCAGCCTGGCCTTGAAACACAACGGTGTCTCACTAACAGCAGAGAAGAAACAGGAGGACTGAAGAGAACCTCTGCAGCTGAATTTCTGGATGCTGCTGTAACAAAGACACAGTGAAAACCAAAACCATTCACCATCTTTTGGAGTTGGAGCTCCATGCTGCATCCCAGCAGACGTATGGGCAGTTGAAATTCCCTATCAGGATGAGAGCCAGTAAGCACAATGCTTCTTGAAGATGAAAAGCAAGAAGGCCTCATTAACAGGCTCCCCTTAATCAGGCAGCCTATAGCAGAACCTGACCACCACTTGAACTGGCATATGCCATCCTTCTTTAGTGAGGGGGTCACTGCATGCACAGTGCAGTATTATACACACAGCCAAGCAATTAGCAAATTTTCTGAAGTCTCCCTCAGCTGGTTAAAGAAGGAATCCAACCTTTTCCTTACATCAATCTCTGTTGACTCAACCAGACCCATTCGAAGTAGACTGTGAAAGTTTTACTATATAAATATTCTTGGTAAAACTGGCATGAGGTGGGGGAGGTCTGCAGTTCCATATTGGCTACCTGTAATACAGGTAATAGAAGAAAGCAAATAAATTAATTTCACAGACTTAAGTGAGAAATGGAAAAAAAAAATAAACACAAGCCAAAATTCAAAACAAAGACAGCTTTACAGAATGTTAACAGCTCACACTATTTGCTTCTATGGTGTTATCCAACTTCCTCAATACATCATCGCTCTGAAATCCCACTGACTGGAAACAGGTGCTAGTTTAAATATTTAAAAGGATATTCTGGGTCTGCATCAAGCTAGAATACGAAGCAAGACAATCTGGGAAAATGCCTGCAGCGTTAGAATTAGTTCAGTCCAAACACGCAAGCAGAACAGACGGGAGATGTGCTGTCTCTGCATTTCTTTCTGGCTGTATGCCCCAAAAACTGCTTAGGAAGAGAACAAGTGTTAAGAGTTTCACTGATGACAGAAGCTTTCAAAGCCGCAATGGGATTCTCACTTCTCAGGTCTGCTTGAGAAGCACTTGCTACAGTACATCTTTATTTTTAAACACAAAGTGTATGGAAAATAAATAAGCTTACTACTACTACTACTGCTACTGTCTTTAAAGCTTTTTTCTTTAATTTAAAAAGATGAATATTTACAAAACATTTAGTATTTCAACTCTATTACCAAAACCTGCTGACCACAGTACACAGATAAAGAAAGTAGAATATACAAATCTAAAATATAAGATATCAGGGAAATTGATGTGACCTGATAAAAATTACAGCATTTCCCAAATGGGAAGGTAGATCTCTAACAGCTTTGACAGAGCACGTACTCTTCCAGAAAATACAGTATAGAAAGCCTCTATAAAATCTACTCCAGTCTAGTAATTGATGCTGATCAAAGCCACCACACTCACACCTTGAATGTAAACTGTACAAATGAAATTGTCAGTTACTTTCAAAAGCTCATTCTCAATCAACAAGATGTCATAATGCAACTGACGCAACCTTTTTGTGTAGGTGATATCCCATGTAACAGTTTAATGTACCTGCCCAAATGATGATAAAAAATTCTTCTGTTGGACAAAAAGAATATAAATTTGTAAGATGCAAAAGCCAAATATAAGAAAAGTCTCTTTTTTTCTTTAAACCAGACTATAACCACCAAGTGTCCTTTGATTTCACATAGACAGAAGGAAGGAAAAATCCAGATGACTTGATATCAGGGTAGTGAGCAGGAATGCTGTAAACTCTTGAGAAGTCCACATACTTGCTTGCAGAGAAACTTCAATCAGTGCTTTTAAAGAAAGGCAACATATACCTCATTTAGTGTCTGATATAAATAGTCAAGAAGATTGGCATGCATACAATTAGCTTCACTGTGCAAAAGAAAATGAAGCACAGATCTGTCTGTAGTTCTCTTTCCTTTTATACAGCATACCAGATTTCAGTTCAGATGATGCTTCACCTTGAAGGCTGCCTTCACATCAAGGCCAGCCTAACACTTCATTTCACTGTGTTACTGGCAGAGCAACGTTAACAGGCACTTGGTTTGGTTGTTGTGCTGGTGACCCGTTACTGAGAGGCTGCTGTGGAACACCTGCTGGCTCCATTTTGCTGATGTGCGTTATGAAACGTAACCTAAGTTTCAAAGCTGGTCTTAAATTGCAAATTATTTTCTCAACCTGTAAAACAGAACAACAGTAAATAACAAATTAAGACAGAAATGCATTTAGTAAATCAGGAGTATCTGGACACATTACTACTGATAAAGACCATTAAAGACGCGCAATGGAAAAAGATCACAGTATTTATGTTAACATTCTATTTATTCATCATGTAAAGTTATGGACCTCTTGTGACAACTACCCTTAACCCTGTCCCTCACCTTGAGGTAACAAGACCATAACAAAGCTCTGCAGAATGATTAACACAATCTACACTTCTAAAAAGTTCACCCTGCTTTGTCACAAGCCAAGCTACATTAAGTGAAACAGAAACTTAGGAAAAACTTCAAAGATATGTCTTGAAATAAACAGTCAAAATTTTTATACAGCTTTGTCCTACTGGCTGCTTTAAATAATAGTACATTGAGAACCTTCAAGCTGTACCTTAACCTTCACGCTACAGAAAATAGCCCATAGATCTGAGATGCTAAACCTATTGCAGCTAAAGGATGTAACTGCATAAAAGCGTACCAACTAACCCAGTTTGCCTACAGAGAGACTAGTCCAAAATAAAGCTTTTTGTTTTACTGCTACAGGTGAAAATCATTCCTAAGATTAATTTTCTATAAGGGAAGATAACTGATTTGCTTACTTGGTCTTTCACGCTGTCCCCTGTAAACATATATTTCATATGATACAGAAAATCACATATAGGATCCATGTAGTTCAGATGTGAGCTGTATTGATCTGCATTCAGGAGCATTTCATAAAAGGCCACTCCAATCTGTCTCCAAAAACACAAAAAAATTGAAAACATTTTAATGCACTTTACACTGGAAACAGTTATACAGCTTAAGAAATGTGTACTGCTTTTAAAGTATCTGTGTTTCTTAACTGTTTACTTTCTTTCAAGTACAAATGGACAAATGAGCAAGACTAAACAATCCCATTATGGTTAACCACATGGTTCTTTTTTCCTAAGTGGTGTATTGATGAAACTGTGGTATATGGGATGCAAGCAATAGTTAAACACCACTGACTGAATGTATGCTGTGAGTAAAAGCCTATAAAATCCATTTAAGTATGAACAGTTAAGAACAAGTTTTGAAGCTTCTAGAGAGATGCTGACCATGTTTACCTTTTATCTAGACCGTGCTTGTTTTTAAAAACAGTTTTATTTGTATAGAATTCAATTCCAAATGTTTATGACAGATCTCTGTCAGACTTTATAATATAACTGCAGTACAAAAATAATAGATGCTGTACAACGTGATCCAAGAGCTATTGCTTTACCTCTATCATGCATCGTGTCCTCTCCTGCTGGAACCGCTGTAGAAAAGGACCGACGAGGTGGTAAACATAAAGCAGCTGGAACTCTGTTTTCACTATGGGTATCAACACTTCTGTGAGGAACCTGTAATATTTCCAAAGTACTTATTACTTCAGCCAGACGTTTTTCCTCCTTTTGCCCAAAATTCAGCTAAGGAATCAGATTATCTCCGATGGATCTGAGCCTTTGTTTTAGAAATTACTGTGATGTTTTGAAAATATTCTCAAAGAGAAAAGCAATCCCACCTAAGCATAGTAGAATGCTATGTACAGTGGAAATGCTGTCCTCTGGAGTTTTAACATTACGTTTAAATCAATGGTCACAACCAATTGACAGGAATTCATCATACCACCTCCACTTTTGCCCAGTACGTTAAAACTTGTTATTAGCAAATGATAGCTGTTAGTCTTACCATTAACACAGCACTGTGGAAAGTCAAATCAGTATTTTTTTTTAATGCAGTGGTACTTTTCCCTTGCCTTAATGACTAAGTGGGCCACTACTGTGTCATTCAATCAGCAAAGCATCTCACTGAGCAGCTACAGGGTACTTTCCAGAATTAAAGACACACCGGCCGTAGCTGACACCTTATAATTATACCACCATCAGCATTTTAGGAAAAGTTTAAATGAACAAAAACAAGCATACAACTAATACAAATTTTTCAAAAGGCAGTCGTGAAAAGCAGTCACACTCTAGATGAGAGCTCTGAAACTTACAGATAATAAGAGCTATGCTGGGGGGGGGGGAAAGGGAGCTGAAAAAGGACTCGTGATTTATTGAGTGGATTTCAGTGCAACTCCCTACATATTAGCTGGTATAAATACTACAGGTACAGCTTCAGTATATACAACATGTAAAATTGAAAACAAATAATCAAATATAATTACACCTACTTGGGAATGAGAGACAGTTGTCCAATGCTAGAATGATGCCAAACAGCATGTGCCAAAGCCAGAGTGTAGCTACAACTCATCTCAGAGTAAGACTGATGACATGCTGTGAAGTCAAACAGCTGGAAAGGGTAACCAACCCACTCTGTCTCTGATGTCAAGCTGGGACTATTGATAACACTCACAATGTGGTCATGGAGAACAATCCAGTATGGTTCCTGGAAAAACAAAGAGTCTTAATTCTTTCTGCAAAGAGCATTATAGACAACAGCAGAGAAAGGATGAGAAGCACTGTTATATTTAAGATGTTTTCAACTAGATAGCAGTTTATATGCCTGTTTGATGAACCTGAAAATTAAGATGCATAATACAAAACAAACACATCCATGTCTGTGGATGTGGTACACTCAAGGACATAATGTTATCACAACGTATTTCATTAATTTAATTATTTAGAGAGCTACTGTAAAAGAGACCAAAAGGAACAGAGCAGACGTTAAAAGCCTTCGTGGAAAGAGACCTAAAATTGTCTGAGTACAAGCACAGACAGACCAAAAACCATGAAAACAAAAAGCAAGGTACAAATGTCAGAGAGTATAAACAAAGGTTCAAGGAAAATGCTCCAGAGAAATCCATGGATCAAAAATAAGAAGGACAAAATCCATGCTGTTTTTTCCTCCTCAAAGAAAGAAACCACTTTGAAAGAAGAAGGTCACAAGGACAACTGTTGCACACATAGCCAACAAGAAATAAGAGAAAATTATTCAGCCTTTCCTTACATTCAGAAGATCAAAACATCTACTGAAACATGACCACTAATATTGCAATCACTTGCTTTTACAGTCTTAGGTATATTTATATAGTTTAACAATATTTCGCAGGAAGTTGAGAGAATGATATAAACACATACAGGTAAAGGATATGTAAGTGTTAAGACAATTACATTCCTATCAGAAGCCTTATAGAAAATTTTGAGTTTGTAGTTCCAGCTCCTAATTAATACTAGACATGTGGAATTTAATGACATTTTTTAATAGGAGTGATTCACTCATTTTCTTCCTAGCCTGAAAACAAAACAGAAAAGCAGAAAGCTTCTTCACTTCTTCCATGCTGCAGAAGTAGAAAAAGATGTTTTTCTAGCACTCAAGTAGCCTTCAGAATGGCCCTCTGAGGAATCTGTAGATGTTGCCTTCACGTTGCAAACTGAACAAAGTTTTAAAATGCACTTAAAATGTATTTAAAATGAAAGTCAAGAATGTTTATGTGGAAGATGATATTTTATTTTAAAATACAACATATTGACTCACTGGTAAGGCTGTGATAATTAGTCCAATAGCATTCATCCAAGCTGTGATATTCTCTCTTGGCACCAGGGGCTGACTACAGATAGAACAAAAAGAAAGAAAACTCAAGCTCTGAAATCCATAACTGCAATTTGTACTTTCCATGTGCCTACAACAAGGTGTATTTAAACAAAGAATATTTCTCAAGAAGTTTACTGAACTATACAAACACACACAGCTATTCAGGAGACATAATAGGCAACGTAAGTACCATGATGACATGACTTGACAAATTTTAGTCCAACATGATTTTGTTTTAGAAGCATGTTTTTCTCAGAGGGTGTAATCACACTATGACTGCTACCAAACAAGCTTGAGTGCATAACAGCTACTCATTCCCTCCACATGCCACAAAGCTAACAATAGTATATTACTAAGCTGAATAAAGCTGAAAACAAAATCATTTTGGTTTGTCCCTGCTGATTAAAGATGACATCTGCATCATCTCTGCAGGAATACTAGGCCCTTCTTTTCATTTCAGCTTAGCAAGGAATCAATAAATTTGTAAATTTTTTTTACGGGTAAAATTTACGGCACCCTGAGAGAATGTTGGCCTTGCAACTCTGTTCTGTTTCAAAGTATTTCTAATTAACACACAGGATTCAGTGTCTTACTAATGGTTTCCTCCTCCTTCTCTATATATTAAATGATGGAATCTCTCACTCCATCTGAAAGGACTTTTTCCAGTCTTGTGCCATTGAACCCAATGGAAAACTCTCCAAAAACACATAAATGCAAACAGTGAAAGTTTAAATTAATTTAAATATTACAAAACCTTAAGAAAATGAATACTGCAAACTGTTTTAGCAATCTTCAATTGTATATTATAAATTGTAGAAAACATTTACAGAGAGCCAACATACCTCTTCAGCACAACATTCAGTAGTGCATTGCCCACATCTGTTCCTGGAACTGCCAGCGCCATGAGCTCAACACAGGTAACATGAAGAGCGTGGGCAGCTGGGTTAGGAAACTCGTTGAATCTCCAGTCACAATTTGGAAATGGACCAGGTGATTTGCCTGCCATAGGTGACAGTGATTAAGGAAAAAAAGCTCCCCAACAAGGACTAGCGTACACAGTACATTGTTTAACACTGTACGTATATGCCACACACACAAAACTGAACTGAAAGAAACTGCTAAGAATGTGTAAAATAGACACAGCACAAAAATAAGACATCTGGACATGTGCATGAATATAAACCACTTGAAACATTACATAAATACAGTTACAAATACATGTGTATAATGCACACGTGAAGACTTGTATACAGAAGGTCATACAGAGGATAAACTTCCCTGATGAAGTGGTAGAAGAAAAAACACCAACCATCTAATTGAGCACCTCCTTCCGAGACAAGATGAAATTAACAAGAATTTTCTACTCTGCAGTCTGAAACCTTTAATTTGCTTTCGTAAAAGATCTGCTAGAAATTCTACAGTGATGGTTTATGCAAAGTGAGCACCTGCTCAGTCTCTGAAAATACTTTCACGAGGAAGAATAGTTCATTAGAGCTACATATTGAGAAGATCTAACTCTGACATTTGCATAAAAGCAGTGTTTTACATAATTTTAATTTCCTTTAAATAGATCTAATAAACATTCCAAATTACACATTAGGAAAAGGCCATTTGGGAAGATCAGTGAAGATATAAAATGTAGAAAATTGGCCAGCTCCCATAAAGCGAATCTTAAGAGAAAAGGCATCCAGAGAGACTCCACTAGTGCTACTCTCTAGAACAGAGCTGCTTAGGTTCACCAGTTATTTCCACAGTACTTTAAATTAGCTGTAGTCACAAATGTAAAAAATAAAAAGCAACAATTAAGAACATTTAGGTTTGTGTTAAAGGTATTATTCTGTCCTAAAAACAATCTCAATAGTTGATAATATAACGTATATTGACCCTCACCTATATACTGTTACAATCTTAAAACTTTTTTTCTCCTTCATATTACCAGTAATGGCACTAGAGAAAAATAATCTTCTGTTCTACATTTATTTTCATCATGTTTTATGTCAAACTTACTTTGTGCAGCAATTAAGGTTCATTTCAGAACGCATAAATATCACCATTTTTATCTAAGTAGTGATATATTTACACAGCTGTACTGTACTTCATTTTCACCGTACGTTTCAAGATGTTTTTGCTAGGAGAGCACAGTCATGTAAAATAATAAAGAAATAAAGACACACGTTACAACTTTGATCTCATCTTCTAAACGATTTCTGTAATTGGAAGGAATAGCTCTCTACTGCTAAAAGAGAGGTCACTTTTCCTATCTGTTTATTTAAAATCATCTCCAGCCAATTTTTTATCTGCTTAATTGGTCCACTGCTTTGACATTCTTCACACCTCTAAAAACAAACTCAAAATAGGTGAGTAGATGAAAATAGATCATTTTGACAAAACAAAGTTGAAAGACATTGGTACAGCTCAGTGCACACTAAGAAGGATATTGTCTACTAGTCTTCCAATGAGTTTGCAATAGTAAGTGTCATCAGGAACCCATGGATTATCTTCTCTGGCATTCATAGCACATTTGAGGTAAGTATCACTTAGACACCAGCCCAATGGGCGATTATCTTTGAGAGAGCCAATGATGGCATGAACAAGCTTCCTCTTGAGGTTTGTGCGCTCTCTCAGATGTCTCTCATAATAGTGAAGAGTGTTGTACAAATAAGTCACTGGACGGTCTGCCAAGAAGAAAACAACAAAGAGAACAGAAATATCTCTTAGCATCATTATTACACTTCTGATAGCAAGAACGAAAGATGAACTAAGAGCTGGACAAGATTAAATTGCATATACTTAAAAACAGCATGCATTGAACAGACTCATGTTCTTTGTGTCATTATACGACATTGACTTTCTTTTGTCTTGCACTTATGCTTGAAAGCGTGGAGACAAGCAGAAGTCAGGCAAAGTCAATATCATCACACTATCTGTTAATAAGCAAATCCTTTAAACCATCTCTACATTTAAAAGCTATTAAGTAGTAAGACTCCAGGCATGAAAAGACAGTAAACAAAGAACATCATAAGATGTCTGGCCATAACATAACTGCATAATCTATAAAATATATATTGTGGAAGCATAATAAAAATAAAGCGTGAAAAAAAACCAACAGGACAAACAATTTTCTCACAAACAGTTTTGGAAGAACTGTATTCTGTTGTCTTAGTATCTGAAAGACTGTTAAGACAGAAGTCCAAGTATTCACTACTATGGGGGGTGAAAGGAAAAGGTGTGAAGCAATGCATTCAGAAGCTACCTGAATGAAAGCATGTTCAATGTTTGAAGGCTGAAATGCACTAATCAAATATTGTACTTCTTTGTGGAAATGTGCACACAATTCATAGAATATTAATGGAATAAACATTACTGTGTTAGCAGATTATTAGGCATGGAGGAGATGAAGTACAATAGCATCACCACAGTAGGAATAAAAGCCTGCGCTCACAGGCAACTTACCGTGGAATTTGTATAAACCTCCCAGATGATCCAGTAAGGTTTCTAGTGACTTAGACACAGGAAGCAGTTCCAGAAATCTATGGATTACAATGTCAAACACCGGCAGAAATCGCAGGCACACATTTCCAAAATAAATTGGAAGATACTGGGGCTGGATCTGAACTGGGGGATTGACTTGCTCTGCCAAGCCTTCAAAATACAACTTTTCAGGATATTTCTGGAGGGAAAGAAACCAAACAAACTTAAAAGCTATTTCTTTAAAAGCACCATGTTCAGCACCTACACTGCTTTAAAAGACTCTTCATAACTCTCATTACCACTCATAACTGCAATAAGAGGTTATCAGCACAAAGCTTATTGAAGAAAAACTATCTTTTGAGTGAAATCACACAATGGTTATGACCAGAAGATACATATTCAGAAAAAAAACCATAAGTTTCACCATCACTTGAAGGAGCATAAGGGAGCAATAAGTAAACCAAGGCAAAGCTAAAAGCAACTAGTCGCTATGTGTCCCTTGTCAAGTGTTTTAAGAGGAAACCTAGAGGAAATTAACACCACTGAAAGCTTTTGCATCATGTACTAAATCAGAACACCAGAAATAAGATACATGTAATTACTACCAGGGAAAGATCTGGAATGTAAACAAATACCAAATGAGTACAGCTGAAGCACGTGCACAGTATTCACCTGTGACTGAAATCTCCACAAGCCACACTGAGCCCAGTAGCTCTATAGCAATGACAGAGCACTTCCCAGATTAATATAATTCGGTCTTCAACTACATATTCACTTTTAGAAAGTTAAGACACTGTACCACCAGTGCAGAAGCAAATGGGGACCAAAAGGCTCCCGGATCAGAACTGTATCTGCTTAGTTGCATGAGAGTTTAGTTGTACCTATTTTGATCCAGCATTTATGTATCCTTTGATAGAACGCTCCATCATACATCTCTTTTTAGCCAGCAGAAGCCAGTATGTTTACAAAAACATTAAAATCTCATCAATTCTCTTCCCTGGCGTGTCTGGATATTGTATTCTTCTCACAGGGGAGATGAAAGGAACTTTAATAATTAGGAGAAAAATGTAGATCTAACTGTTGTACTAGTCATATAAGAACAGAAGGGAATATACCTTCTCCCTGGTGCACAAGAACTCTATCCTAGATGAATCTCAATAAAAACAAAGTTTTAAAATGATTGGATTTAAATGAACAAGGGTTTCTAATCAGCCCTTCAGATGCTCCCATCTTTGGATATTACAGCATTATAATTTGAACACAATCACATAAACACAGCATTGCTTTTCTATATTAACCCAAACAAATTACTACTTAAGTAGCTCCAAGAATCTACAGAACTGTCGTGTAATTTTCAAGGAAAAAAAGACTTCTTAGCTGATCTGAACTCTACAGGAAGTATTAGAATACAATGGTTTTATTAACTTCAATACCTTGTGATAACTCATGTGCTTAGTATGCCAGTCATTCTGCAGCCAATGCTCTGGAGAATTCTCTTTCACAAAATCACTCACTCTGTTTCTGAAATCATTAGGTTTGAGTAACAGTAATTGAATAATGAAGTAACAGACTTGAGCTTCATTTCCTTCATGACTACGCATAGCCTTCAAACAAAAAGAAAACATGGAATTACAGAGTTGATGCTGCTGTCTGCTTAAGAACCGCTAGACAGTAGTGAGCCAGTATAGCTGAACATGACATAGATCTGCACATAAATCCACAGTGAAAATATAGTCTCTCAGCTGTATTTTTGGAATGTAGACAGAACACAGGTAGGCTCCACCATTACTGGAGAAAAGTAATCATCACTTTTTCTACTCTGTAGAGAATAAAATCTCAAAAAATTCCTGGTGCAAATATATTCCCTGAGAGTTCTATTTCTCTCTCCATTGAAAATAGCTTCATTATCATTAATTGGTTAAGGCTGCTTCGAACTTCCAGCCACTCTATCATATTCACACTTGAGTTTGAAGTCCCCATTAAAACTCAAAGAGCTTTATAATTTAAAATCTCATCTTAGTACAATTATGACTGAAAATTTATTTCTATCTGGCTAAGTTCTACTTTTCTTTAATTTACAAGATAATCTGAAAAGACAGAACACCATTTCTCCTCTATTTTTCTGATGAAACAGGCTGAATTCCAAGCAAAAAGACTATAACTTTAGCAGTCACAGGGCTATCCATTTGTTTCCAAACAATGGCATACTACACTCCTGACTTTTCCAAAAATAGAAATAATTGCACAGCTCTGAGATCAAAGATCCACAGCACAAAAAATAAAGTTCAATAATACTGTTTCAATGGTTGCCTTTAAATAACCACAAAAGGTTTATCCTGCAGATTCAGGTAACTGTAAGACTGACTTTTTCATTACTTACAGAACTGATCTATTATTTTCCTTATCAAATAGTCAACATTTGAAGCTGATAAACTTAAAAAAAAATAAAAATAAAAATAAAATTGTTCTCACAAAAGCATCACAGAAAGCAACTACCAAACTCCAAGCAGAAAAAGCTCTTCTTTTAACACTATACTTACCAAACAAAGTATCAACCTGTCCAGTGTTACAATGTTGTATTTCCACACCATGTCATTGAGAATCTCAATACATTTGTTGAGCTGCTGACCTCCCGCAGAGGTAGAGAATTCATACACCAAGAAATCCGCAAACGTCCTGACATGTGCCACAAGAGCTCTGGCCCCAATTCTTTCTAGTACTCTATCATAGAAGAAAAAAAAAACCAAAAAAACAAAGCTAGTCAAGAATGTTTAGAAGCAAATCAACAAATGTCACACACTTTTTAATACATTTTCATCTGAAATATTTTCAATGAATGACTGAGTCAGTACTCTGGCACAGAATACGTGCTTTCATTATGCATTTTTATATGATTTCATAGATAATATGCATATCTAGTAGCCCAATGCAATTTTACTGGGAGCTGGGATTGTTTAGCCTGGAGAACAGGAGGCTCAGGGGAGACTTCATTGCAATCTACAACTTCCTGAAGGGAGGTTGTGATGAGGAGGGTCTTGCCCTCTTCTGCCAACAAAACAAACAGGACCTGAGGAAATTGCCACAAGTTGTACCAGAAGAGGTTTAGATTAGACATAAGAAGGAACATTTTCTCTCAGAGTGGTCAGGCACTGGAATGGCTGCCCAGGGAGGTGGTGGAGTTGGTATCTGTGGCAGTGTTCAAGAGGAGCTACTTGAACCTCATTCAAGAGAAGCTATGAGATTAAGGTTTAGTGGTTTGTTCTAGCTATGGTAATGGGGGGATGGTTGGACAAACACTGAAATTGCACCTTTGTATCCTCACCTGTAACCAATTTGATTAATGTGATCTGTCTCTAACAGCATCTTCCATAGGAGACAAAGGAAAAGTGGGGGTGAACCTTGCACCGAAAAGCGTGTGATTATCTCATTTTCATTGGTCATAGACTTCCACTTTCGATATTCCTCTTCCACATTCTTCTTTAGGTTAAAACGGCTTTCCTGAGGCACGTTATTCTGTTTGAAGAATACCTGGAAGGAAAGTAGGATGTAGTGTGACCTAGAGCCTAAAATAAATGTACAACAGGGCAACTTTAGCCTAACTTTGCACATTATAAGTTTCTATTTCCTTGTGTAATCAAAATCCACTAGACAAAATTGTTTCCTCACCATGCTCACTGTTTTGTCAATAACACATAACAAACAGCCACAAGAGGCTTATTCAATCATTATGTATTTTTTTAAGATCTGATTTACCTTCCTCTAGTAGTACCAGCTGGCCAAACTTGACCTTAGAATACTTCAGGAAAAGCTAATTCATTTCTGAAGATATACTGGTGTTACAAGCACTTTTTTTAGAGACTTAACATAGCACAGACAGAGAAAGAATCCCACCAACTAGTAAAAAGCAAAATAACTTGTTTAGAGAGCAAGTTCTGAGTATTTCCAGGTATAAAATCATCAGCGTAACTATTACCTGCAATGGAGCTGGAAAACAGCTTAGTGTATGGGATGCCCAGTTATGAGGAGTGAAACTCATGATAGTCTGCAATATATCCTTGCACCAAGTTCCTTGAATTGAATCGGAGCCTGTGAAAAAATCTAAGAAATGGATTGACAACATTAGAATTTCATGTAAAAACAATCCTAGTGTTGTTTATTGTTATTTCTTCTGTAGTAACGTGCATCAAGGCTCTGTTATACAAAAGGACTCACTTTTTGACCAACTTTTCCCGTCCCTTCCTTTAGAATCTTATTTATTTCACAGAATAACCTATTTTATGCTACTAACAATAATGAAGTTATTTATAGGCTTTGAGCTAGAAATATAGCAAGTACCATTTTAACATTTTATATTTAATGTTCTTTAACAATAGCAGAACACGCTACTGCTGATTAATTAAATAAATGTTTTAAAAATCCTGAGGATATTACACCTGAGCAATGAGGTGTAATTGCTGGATGCTACTTTTGCATTGCTTTAAAAAACTGCTTAGCATTTTTCTCAGTTCATAGTATCATGGAATGGCCTGGGTTGAAAAGGACCACAATGATCATCTAGTTTCAACCCCCCTGCTATGTGCAGGGTCACCAACCACCAGACCAGGCTGCCCAGAGCCACATCAAGCCTGGCCTTGAATGTCTCCAGGGATGGGGCGTGATTAAGCTGTAGAAATCAAACACAAAACTCACCCCACCCCCTTCTAGCATCCAATATTGGTTTAAAATTACATATTGATCAAAAGCATAAAAACTGAAAACAAAGAGGTCCTTTAAATAAAAAAGTCTTTATCTTTATTTAAAGATCTGTTCCATCAGTTTTTCAAAAATCAATTGTTCTCATTCTCCATCAAGTCTCTACACTAAACATGTATTTTTCCATAAACAAAGGATCTAGAGAAAATACCCTTCACCAAGTAACAAGAACTGACCACTGTCACTACAAGTTCCTAGCATGTTAAAGTACATAAGAAAAACTTTTCACTCTTCCAAACCCAAAACTCACGGTACTACTTCTTAAAGGTAAGCAAATGAGGTGTTGGTTTCTGCATGAGCAACATACTGCTCTCAATGCCGCATTTTTATTTTTAAATGCCACGAATCAGTAATCAATCCAAACCTTCAGAAATGAAATTGAAAGCAGGATAAAGAGAACAAGATGGTGGCACTAGACTTGTGTATAACAGATGCTTTTTATACAGCATCTGACTTTTGATAGCTTTTTTCCTAAAAATCACATCAGAATTCATAAACACAAAGTAAACATTTTTCAAAGCAAGAAAACTATGGAATATATATTTTGACTGGGTTACTTTTGGGATTTTATGTTAAATGGCAGAAGTGGCCTGACTTCAATCTTCAGTTAGACATCATCTCAGCATACCGCTCTTACCTGTCACATGCGTTGCCCTTGCTAGAGTTAAGATTAAAGCCCTGTTGAGCTCCTCTGATTCTGCTGACAGAACTGTTTTGGGATCACTGAGGAATCGTGTAAACTGTGGCTGGACTTCTGAGCTGCCCAAAGCTGTGATTAGCCTCAAAGCAGTACTCTCAACACTGAAAGAAGGAAACAGTCCAATTAGTAAATAACACACCTCTGGTTCTAAGATTCCAAAAATACTCTTTCAGTTTCTGCTTCATATAATACAGAACCATTTGTTTTGCAAGTGATGTACTCAACTTTCTTTCAAATAAAGCTCTCAAAAGTTGATTCAGTAAAAATTTCAGGTGCAGAGCCCTTGAAAAGGACACTGGAGTTTCCCCCCAGTTTAGAGCTCCCCTTTGTTATCTTCTGAACACTTTCACCTAAACAAAGATATATGGATAAACACCTGCATGCTAGAACAGAACAAAAAAACTCAACCATGAATAAAGCAGGGACATTGCAAAGATACCACCTTGAAATGGAAAGCACTAAGTCATCCTTACTAAAGAAATGAAGTCTTGCTTTTGCTGAAAAGCACATTATTTTACAGAATTCTGACTGGAAGTGCTTTTCACAAGAGGCAATTTGAAGTGAGAGATTTTTACAGTCTTGTGTCTTTGAAATGCCAAAGCCATCTACTGTTTTAAATTGCAAACTAGCAATACGTTATGTGCACCTAAGTTATCTGATTCACGTAACAATCTTGTCTTTCACAAAGCAGCAAAACAAAACAGTGCTTCGTGAATAAAAAGAACAAGATTTCCAGTTTAAAAACCATAGAATGACTGGGTTGGAAGGAACCATCATCTAGTAAAGATGATCATCTAGATCATCTAGTAAATTAAAAAAACAAAAATAAACCAACCCATACACTGGATACAAACTGAGTATCAGTCTGCAGCTTAACCTGTCAAGAAATTAAGACAAGTAAACTCAGTATTTTTCCCTAGAATTAGCTGTATATGGACTCTAGAATTTGAACTAGTCCTTCCATCTTCCTTGTATGCAGATTAGCTATCATTTTAAAGTGTGACTTATACTGAAGTAAGACATACATCAAAATTTTTTTTTTCCACATAAATTCACAGAGAGCCCCCATAAAGTTGTACCGACTCCTTCATAGATCCAAGATGAGTAAAGTTATTTCTCTGAACTGAAAATTAACACTATCAAATAAACCTGAATCAGCTTAATTCTTGTAATGAATTTACACATCATCTAGAGGAATAAACAAGCATAAGACTGCTAGCAAACAAACTAGTCCTTGTGACTACAAGCAGCAGGCATTGCATTGCTCCTTTCCTCCTGTGGAAGGTGCTCAACAGTTTTCTGACATTTCTTGACATGATGGTGCTGATGCATGTTCTTTTTTTTGACTGTGACACTGCTGCCATGTCTGAGACAGACTGCTGCAACTACAGACTACTACTAACATCTAACTGTAGCTCCAAAACACAGCCTGCTAAGATTCCACAAAACACCACAGTCACAGAAATAAGGGTGGGAGGTACTTGCATCCTGTTTCAAACGTATTATAGTACTTAAACAACTTTCAACATACAATGAAGGAAAAAAAAAATCTGTGATTACAACTAAACACGGTAACCATCGCTTACCACAGATGAAGTTGGTTCTGATTTCTCTGTGGCACAGCAGCCAAGGAGTGAAGATTGCTGAGCAGCTGGACTCGGTAGTGAGGCTGGATGTGATGCATTCGATAGCTAAACATTTCTAGCAGAGTGTGCAGAATTCCCCAGGCGTGAGATTTGAACACAGTTGGCAAGAGCTGACCTTAGGAAAAAGTTCATAAAATATGTTTTCCAAGAGATTGTGCTTCAAAATGTAACTGCAAGATACACCACTGCTGACAGACGGTTACAGTGAGACATTTGATTTGTGAGTGTTGTATTAATTACAAATAGTACATACAAGCAGTGTTCTATGATGCCATGCATGTATAGAGCTCAATCTTCCAAATGAACATTAACAGCTGATATCTGTATTATTTTAAGGAGTTAAGCTGAATATAATTTCTTCCCAATTTAGAACCTTTGCTTAAGATTATTTTATTATTATTATTATTTTTAAATACAGAACAGCTTGTACATGCTACTGAACTAAAGGAGCAGGGAAGGGTTGAGGTGAGGGAGTTTATTTTTTTCTTACTGATAAAGCCTTTGATGCCCAAGGACTCTATTTCCATATAAACCAGCAAGCGACTGTAGGTTTCCACAAGAGCAGGAGCCAAGGCCACACTAGATTTTGCATGAGCCAGCTTAATAACCCTTGTAGCTATGCTATGGATCAAACTGAGGAAGAGAAAATATTTTTCAGTCAAAAACAAACACATACAAGTTACAATGTTTAAGACATAAAGCAAGAGATCTATACATAGCATTTTCAAGCACAGGAATATTTCCATACTGTAAATTAATTATATAAGGATTCACTTGTTGTAAAGCCATATTTGTATAATTGTATATTTGAATAATTGTATACTCTACCTCATTTTGGCATGAACTGTGAGCGAGTCCAAGAGGTTCATTGGCAAGGGGGTTATAGACCCTGATGCCATGCAATTAGTTCCTGGAAGAGATATCCTCATGTTGCCATTTCCATAAATAGTCTCTACCAGGACACCCATTGGCAAAGTGAAACACTCTGAATTGGTTGAATAAGCATTGCACAACAAGGCAATCTTGTAGTCATTCATCTGTAAACTTTTGTTTCTTAAACTCTGTTGCAAAAACCTAGAGTACCAAAAACACATTAAACATTAAGTAGAAAGAAACAAGTACATGTATGATTCAAGGACTAGAACCACAATAATTCCAGTTAAAAAATCCATTTTAAAATAATGGGAAAAATATTCATCAACTGCACCACATCAAATAACTAGAGCTGCCACAACTCAAATCATTGTTTAGAAAAATCTGCTCAGGCTGCATTTTCTTCTGTCAGATAAATAGTTCTGAAGGAAAATACACTTCAAAAATGACTTTTTCAGAAAAACAAGTAATGTACCACACATTCCAACACATTGCATAATAAAACAAAGTAATCAGTTTTCTTTCTGAATCTCCATCAGAATTTAAGACTTATCCCTTTTAGATGTAATCTAATTTCCTTTAACGTATAATGATTTCTTTATGTAGTATTTCTACTTCAAGATCTCAGTTCTGCTTTAATTATTTAATCACCCTCATACAACATCTCAGCACACAATGCCTTCTGAACATAGACTCAAAGATTCTTACTCCATTATGTCTACAAACAAACCAAAATGTAACAAAAAAACCAACAGAACTCACTCATGGTGAAGCTTAAGAGAATGAGGAATGGGAATCTGTAACTTGGAGTTGTCACTATGTGCCTTCCGATTCAGATGAATCCAAATACAGGTCATAGCAAAAGCATGAGTGGACTGGGGTTTGTTAATATCAGGTACAGGAATACACTGAAGAAGAAAACAATCAAAGTGATGATGTTGCATGTACTGATATACAGAAAAACAACATAGCCAGTATTCACAAAGTACCACATAAACTTGAAGAAAGCCCATCACTACAGTTAAAGTAACCAATGCAGTCACTCTTCTCATAGTTTGTGCTAATGAAACACTTGCGAGATCATGAAACAATTTGTACTACAGAATTTCTGTCAGTCAAAAAACTTTGCTAGGAGTAAAAAAACAGTACATTCAACCTTATCAGTTTGGTATATCACACATTTATGTTAACTTATCTACTGACCGAAAACATAAGACACTGTAAAAGCAAACAATGAGGATATCTTGCTGATATAACTGTTGTGGTGGAGGTTTAATAACTTCCTCTAACTCTCCCCTACCTCAAGAACCTTCATTCTAGAACGTACCAAGCACAACTAGGAACTGATTTAAGATTACAGAAAGAATTTTAGGCAGTCATTAATACTAAACAAATTTAAAGTGTCTTGTTCATTTTACTTGCACCTAAAAGTATCTGATAATATATTCTCAGATGTAACAATGAATCTGTATACTATTCCTCCATAGTATATTCTCAGGGCTCTAACAAACACCTTCTCAAAACCTTAGTCAAACAAAACTTAGGGAACACATGACTTTAAGATTTTGGTTGTGTTTGTTGTTGTTTTGAAGTTAAAAAAAAAAAACAAAAAAAAACCAACTAAAACACTGCTCGTGGTTATTGAAAAAACACAGCTGGAAGCACTGGAAATCTTTCATTTAATTATATGCATCTCCAACTACACAGCACATTGATGCAATATCAACTGAAGAACAATAATAATATCTGTGTACAAAAGTGTCAGGCTGAATAATAATAAAAGAGAAGACTTACTTCTTTCTCGGGATAAAGAAGATCAAAAAGCTTCATGACTGGGAGGAAGTCAGCCAGTGCGTTCTTCTGGATGCTGCCAGAGATGAATTGCAGTAGCACCCACATCAGATGGTCTCTTCCTTTAATGAGGCCACGGCCTGCCAACTGTCAAAAACACTCAATAACAGACAAATGCTGAAGGCAGAAAAAAAAAAAAATCACTGCAAAGATACCATTAAAAGAGGAAGCTAAAATGGTTCCAGTTTTCAGAAGTTATCATAGAATCATAGAATTACCCAGGTTGGAAAAGACCTTAAAGGTCATCTAGTCCAACCACAGCCTAACCAGTACCCTAACTCTAAAGGCCCTACACTAAATCATATCCCTGAGCACCACATCCAAATGGCTCTTAAACACATCCAGGGATGGTGATTCAACCACCTCCCTGGGGAGCCTACTCCAGTACTTAACTACCCTTTCTGTGAAGAAGTTCTTCCTAATATCCAATCTAAACTTGCCCTGGCGAAACTTGAGGCCATTTCCCCTCGTCCTGTCATTTGCCACTAGAGAGAAGATACTTGTCCCACTCTCACTGTAAGAACCTTTCAGATACTGAAAGAGGGCGATAAGGTCTCCCCTCAGCCTCCTTTTCCCCAGACTATACAGCCCCAGCTTCCTTAGCCTCTCCTCTTAGGGCTGATTCTCCAAACCCTTCACAAGCCTCATTGCCCTTCTCTGGACCTGCTCCACTACCTCCATGTCTTTCTTGTGCTGATGTGCCCCAAACTGAACACAGTACTCGAGGTGAGGCCTCACCAATGCCAAGTACAGGGGCAGGATGACTTTCCTAGTCCTGCTCACTACACTATTCCTGATACAAGCCAGGATGCCATTGGCCTTCTTGGCCACCTGGGCGCACTACTGGCTCATATTCAGCCGACTGTCCATCAGCACACCAAGGTCCCTTTCTGTCTGGGAGCTTTCCAGCCACACCTCCCCAAGCCTGTAGGGTTGACTGAGGTTGTTGTGACCAAAATGCAGGACCCGACACTTAGCCCTACTGAAACTCAACTTATTTGGCATTTTATAGCACATCATAAGCAGAAATTCAGAGATCTGATCATAAAATATGATCATAAACAATGTGTGCCTCCGGTGGCGCAGTGGTAGGAATGCCGCTTTGCAACACCAGAGGCTTGGGTTTGAATCCCCCTTGGCGCAAGTGGTAGAAGTGCTGCTCTGCTACACAGGAGGCTCGAATCCCGGGGGCTGGACTCGATGATCTCTAAGGTCCCTTCCAACTCGCACAAGACTGTGATACTGTGTGATACTGTGTGAAATACCAAAATGGGCAAAGAAAAACTATCCATTACGTGGATATACACCACATATAGTACACTGGATATTCATGTAACTGTGCAAAGAAGTGTAGCACATGCTAGAAATTTTATCCACGGATCTACAAGTTACTGCTACAGCAAGTAAAAAGAAAGTCTTTTTTTATACTATCAGCACATTTCTCCCAGCAGAGAGCCCAGGATATTGCTGATACACTGTAACCTTTCCTACTCTTTCTTAAGGAAGACTGACACCATCACCTTCAGAATCCAAAAAGGGTAAATGGTTGAAAGCGCATCACTTTTAACAGTATCACTATGAGGAAGTAGCAATAAATTTGGACTCTTATTGCTACTGTCACTGTAATTAGACAAATTATCTTTGATTGGTTAGAAAAACAAAAGACTCCTGCATCTACCTACAAGGCATGTTTCTTCAGCTCATGCCCTGCTCAGGTGTTTGTTCGTTTGAAGCTTGACTGATGAAGCACCACAGTGCTCAGGTCTTCTTCTGACTTAAGCCAGATTTACCTCCTGTATAATGCAGTATGCTGTAACTGAATAAACTGAAATAGACCAAACTAATCACAGAATCATTTGACTTGGAAGGGTTCTTTGAAAGTCATATAGTCAAACTCTTCTACACGACCAGGGACACCTACAGCTGGACCAGGCTGCTCAGAGCTCTGTCCAGCTTGACCTTGAATGTCTCCAGGAAAGAGGTCTGCACCACCTCTCTGGGCAACTTGCTCCAGTGCATGACATTTACTGTAAAAAATGTTTTCCATATATCCAGTCTGACACAATCTAACTCAAGAATTTGAGTCACTTCACAGAGCACAACATGACAGGAAAAAAAAAATAAATTACACATTAGGTACTTCTTGGAAGAAGCAGAAGGAGGGTGAGTGTGATTCTTTTTTAAATTTAACCTTTTTACTATCTCTCTTACCAGCAGGGATCGATACAAACAATTTACCTTTTGATGGAGTGACAGGACCATATGAGGAAAGCTTGCAAACTGAAAGAGCACAAAGAAAATGAGCTGGCTGGAGAGATGCTGCCACAGAAGCTGACTGGTCCCACCATCGTCAAACTTCTCTTCAGTCTCAGACCGTTCCATGGCATACACCACAAGATCCACCAACTGGTCCTCCAGCACAGGACAGCGCTGCTTGTGCTGTAAGGCAGAGATCAGATACAGTATTCCAAAAGCCTTGCCGTTAACAACAGAACTCGTACAGTTGCAATTACAGTACAGTATTTTGACAGAAGGCTGGGAAGCATGAAATGAAGTCTGAACTCAAGTTAAGGATAAGCCACTACGTTAAAGCTGCACTATGTTACAGGTCACAATGATCTTACATTTTATCATGCACTGTATTATTCTGTACTCAGTTCCAAGAGACAGATCATCAGTATGCAAAAAAACAACTGGTATTTCTTGTCTGTACTTTCAGTAATTTTGTACAGAATATTTATTTTTTGATCTTACATTCATATAAAACATAATTCATTACTTTAACACACTGTTGTTTGTTGCTTTTCTTCATTTTTCCCCTTCTTTAAAGAAATTTTAAAGAGATCAACCACACTGCCAAAACCAAAGGAAGTATCCCAACACACTGCACAGGTATTTAATGAATATTTCTTCTCTTTCTCACTCTCATTTTGAGCTTACCTACAACTAGCAGCAGAATTAACATCTGGTTACCACTCCTAATAGTAGAAGTCCTGCAGACACATCACCTGGTGCAATACAGAATCAAAAAGACTTGAAAATTAAGCTAAATGGTACGTTCTGTGTAATTACTGTTCTGTGCACAATACGTACCACAGTGCTGAACCCTTTATGTGTTGGATTTTCACTGCTACAATCTCCACAGCAAGCTGAGCAAACACACGCATTGTTTTAAATAACACACCTTCTCCAAAAAACTTCAGCAATAATCAAGTAAGAAACATGTTATGTATATTCAGGTCCATATGTTACTTCAAATGCATACACACCAGGACCATCACCAGTAGTCTGAAACTCAGATCATAAGTCTCAGATCATGAAGACTCTCAACTTTAATGTCAGGTATAACAACCTCTTTAACAATTTTTTATTACCCTGTATGTATACAGTGTTTCACTAAGGACAAAAAGCAGTGTGGAATGTAACTTATTTCAGTTAAATTCACAGTGCTAACACAATGGGAATAATCTAACTTCTGTTTGTTTCATTATGATCTCCTCAGGGATGGTCCCATTTTTATTTCATTACCAAAATTTTTTACATCTAACACCTGTAACATAATGCAGCCTTAAAAAAACAACGAAACACTACTACTTTAAATGATACAAAAGAAAAGGAACTGAGCTGCTCAAACACTAATCATGAAAATGCAGTTTGCCTTACTACAGGCAACAAGGCATATGTAAAAACAATTTTTAAAGATTATCCAAATACTCAAAATATTTTAGGGATGCCTTAGATGAGTTCTTTGACTTACTAGCCAGGCAGCCTAAAAACCTTTTAATAAATAAAGAAATAACAAAAGGAAAGAGAGATGCCGAAAGGGGATGCTTGTTCTAACATTCATCAACAGTAATCACTTGCCATGAAAACAAAGAGATTCTTTTTAATAAAACACAATAGGCAAAAATTGGAAAAACTGACAAAATACAGTGAACAGCATCCCCTGTTGCATGCTCTTCACCAGCCCCAAACTGCAGAAAGCTACAATTCTAGCTGTGTTTTCTTGAAGCATGCTTAACACAAACTTCTAACTATAATAGAAAGCATCAGTTACTGTTTCACCTTCTCTTCCAGTACACAATGCCATTGTCACAGATCAACCACACTACAGGTTTACAGAGAGCAATATTAAGACTCCAATTGAGAATCATTTGATTTCATTGTTTTGGTTCTTTATTTTGTTTGTTTTTGTTAACCCATCACCCCCACTCCCCCAGAGCAACTACTTATGAAGCAGAGCAGGGTGCAACAGACAAGACTACAGACTAGTTTATAATCCGGCATGCAAAACTACTACGTACAGGGCTTGAAATTTAATAGTTTGCTAAGCACTGGGTTAATGTCCACAGGCCTAATCATGTTAGGCTATATTAATTTAGGATCAAGTTATTTAAAGAATACAACAGGAAAATATTACTGTTAAAAAGAAAGCCAGAATTTCCAGTAGGAATTTTTACTATTCTTAATAATTCTAAGACTGGTAAAAAGTTTATGAGTGGGAGGAAATAATTAAATTCATCCTTTTATTCTGAAATTCATCATTTCAATGTTTTACAGTAGCCTACAAGCAGAATTTCACTCTCCGTTATGTTCAACTACTTTTCTGGCATTTTTTAATTTATTTTTTTTTTTTTTTGCATATTTTCAGTGAAGATATTCAGCATAAATTTTGTACCTATAGCTTTTGGATTACTCAAAATAAACTACTCCGCTTACAAGTGTGCAAGTAGGACTGGGATCTTGTGTCAGTTTTATTTAAGCACTCATAAGTGAAATACAGCATCTCAATATGCATGGAGACCTCTGAGGGCTGACTTTCCACTAAAATAAACAGGAATTTGTGGCTTGGAATGCCTAACAAGAGACTGATTTTGTATATGGATGTACTTTATAAATGTGGAAAAAATACAATATTCAAAAAACACTTTGGTTTTTCTTCTTTTAAAAAAGGAAGATACTGTAATTTTGTCACATAAGCATGTTCTCCATCTTGCTCCTGCTAATAATCTTGAAATGTCTGACAAATACATAACAGCACTGACAACACTATAAAAGTACAAAGAAGCACAGGGGAAAAAGAAGTTCTACTGCGAAAATTTGATACTAAAACTTCTCTTGAGACCAGCCCTCCAACACACTACTGGTACTTTCTGAAGTACACCAAATCTTCAATTGCTTCTTTTTTTCTATAGCTCTCCTAAAAGTAAAGTAATCTAAGAATTCAAGCTATCCACAGATTATTATTTTAAATAACTTAAAGAAACAACATTCAATGTTTTTGAGCTATAAACTTAAGAATGGATTCAGGGGGCCAAAGATAGTCTAAGGTATTTGTTGAGAAACGGTTATCTCCATACTTAAGTCCAGCTCAAAGTTTTCACATGAAATGACACTACAGTTCAATCTCAGTTCCACTTTCCAAAATTGTATGGTACCGAGACTCAAAACTAGTCATTAAAGTTGTTTATATTATATCAGGTTCTATCTCTGCTAAGATTAGCTGGCTTTCTACAGTTTACCTCACTGAATCTTACTAATTTTCTAGTAAGAAAAATACACTCAAGTGTTCTGAATACACAGACAAGAGAAAAATATCAAAAATAGTAACCATACCCCTTAGCCTAAGTATTTTGCCAAGCTAATGCTGATAATATCAGAAAGCAGCTCTCCAACATCAATACACAATATATAAAAAAGTAAAAGTAAAATTTTGCATTACATCATTCCTTTCACTTCATGTTTTAATTCCACTGCCACAATGCGTGGATGGACATGAATAAGTGTCTTCCTCAAGCTGTTCTGGTCTGTATTTAGGAGACTGCAGCTATATTTTCACCAGGACAGAGTACAGCACAGGTAATCTCATAGACTCATACAGATCACCACTGATGACTTAAAGGATCACTAATATTATAGCTCCCAATTAAATGCTTGTATAACATTACAGAAACAAGACATAAAAAAAAAATGTCTGTTTTAAAATTTTCCTCAACCCAGAGAAATCAAAGTTTAACATAAACTTGGAGTCAATTTCACTTGTTAAGAGGCAATGCCATCCAGACTAATTATGCAAGAAAAAGAACTTTTTAAAATGCAAAAATGTAAGTACATTTACGTACTTACGTTTATGTACATTTACTTTTACATGTACATGTACTTTTATGTACATTTAAGTACATTTATGTACTTACTTACTTTTATGAAAGTACATAAAAACATAAATCAAAATGTTCCAAAGTAGCTTCATGACTGTTTTAAGACATTACTGAAACTTGATTTCAATATGCAACTGTTTTAAGGACTACTTTAAGATTAAACTCGGAGATCCTATTTAATTTGGCATCAGTATATTAACATCAGTATCTTAACTGTTTAGTATTTTCCAAAGAAAAAAAATAGCAATCAAAAAAACCAACAGACTGCAGCATACCTCAAAAAATCATTTAAAAAACAATTTTAAATAGGAGCATTTCCCCAGCCAATGATTTATATAGAAGTGATATGTGAGAACCATGCTTCTTACAAGCCATTTCACAGTAGTATACAAAAGAAACTACTACCCCACATAGAAGTATGCACTAGCAATAAAAAAAAAAAAGCAACCAAAAACCACCCTAAGACTTCAATAAGGAAGAATAAGAAGGAATATTCTGAAGTTGGCATTACTGCATCTGGACTTAAACCCACATAACTGATGAAGATATATAAAAAGCTCATAAAAATCCCACAACAAACCTCACATTTCTCAAAGGAACATATGAATCTAAACACGGATCAAATTTTACCTTCATGTTTCTCTCTGCAAGGTTAGCAGGACAGCTGGGTTTGTATTTCCTATACAACTCAGAGACATTCAAGTGAATATTTTTCTAATACATATCTGCTTAGTTAAGCCTGAACCAGAGAACTTCATTGTTCATCTTCAACAATATTCAAGGACTAGGGCAAATTTCTGATTTGCTGAACCATACCCAGATTGTGATGCCAAAAGATTCAAATGAAGGCTCCGATCCTGCAACCGGATCTGTGTGAATAGTTGATAGGGTATACAAGCAGCTTCACATACGTTAAAAGGAATGAATGCCTGATTATCACTTTGAGATGTTTCTTTACTTGTTTTTGAAACAAACTGGGTGCTATTTGCAATGCTAAGCATCTTATTATAGTGACAATCAATGTACACAGGTTAGTTCTGTTCTAACAGTACAATACATAATTATAGCTATTTTACAGAAAACACCAATGCAGTTACATGACTTTTAAAAGCACATAATTCTTTTTTTTTTTGGTCAAATGGCTACGTTAACAAATCCAACTATAACATCAGTTTGTACCTAGAAGTAATTACAACTATTGTTTTAAACAATGTAAATGCTTAAGTAGAACATTTATTATTTTCTGTCCTATACCAGTACACTGCCCTACTCTAAATTACTATTTTGACTCATAAATTTTCAACAGCCTAACATCCCTATGCTGGTGTAGTTGTAACGGCACAGCTATAGTTCATGTTCTGTCAGCATTTCCTTTATAAGCAACATTCTTCAAGTTTGTTCTTTGGCCATAAAATTTCATGCTAGATTGAAACTTTGTGTAGAAGCTCCTATGCTAGAAAGCAAATATTAAGTAAACTTCAATATATTTCATTACTTCAACTGAATTTCCTTTAATTATTTTTAGAAGACAGCAAAGTATAAATTTAAAAACAGCACTTTTAACATTTTTTGACTGTAAGACCACAAATAGCTTAGAAATATAATTTGGGTTCAATACATCTTTTTTGTACATATCTTGTATAATTTACCAACTACAAGATACAGATCTTGATCTATTATCTAAATGTAGCCACAGGAATAGACACAGAATACAAGTACTACTCATCTGATCACTAAACCTAGCAGCTCATTTCTGAAGTTAAACGTTCCAGCTGCTTTAGGAGTCCCAAATACAAAAGATTGATGTATGCATCATGTCATTTACGAAGATGCATGTTCAAAACCATTATCTCAATGCAGAAAGAGCACTGGAGCATTCACGTATTTCACTTAAAATGGGAAATGTATACACAAGGTTTCAGGATCATGTAAATTTCATAGTCAGGTGACAAATCTGAAAAAAGTTTCTTAAATGGAAACACTGACACAACCTTCACTATAGTATTGCAAACAGCAACGCTATTTTATAAATCTTAAAAAAATTCTTCTCTTGAAGTAGGAGTGGAATTGTAGCAAAGGATCAACTGTAAATACAGTACCTACACTTAAATTTCAAACAAAGTCTGCTTGTTTGATTTTCTCAGGCTTGTCATTATTCTTTTTTTGCTTCTTTTTAAAGAATAAAACAGAAGCCAAAGAAAACGCAAGTAGGCAAATTTTAAAGTAACTACTTCTCTCGGTACTTTCTTTGACCTAGGTTGGAGGATATCATAATTACCTGTTGGGAAGTTTGTTATAGAGGGTTCCTAATAAAAAAAAAATAATCCACTAGTAAAGCTTTTCCTTATTTTATATATATATATATATATATATATTTAATGATTGTATTTGCAGGCTTAAAATTTTACAGTCAGGTGCAGCGGCTGTTTTTCCACTTCCACAAGGAAAGATACTGAACTGTGAATCTCTACTCATCTGAAAATTCCAGCAGTAAAAGTTCTTGTGAATGGTAAAAGTTCATTCCAATCAAAATCAAAGGATCACTGACTGTCAATTTTACACTACATCTCTCAAATATCAAGAGACATGTATTGAGAATTTGCCCTTGGCTGATGGTCCTGCCAATTTCAAGCCCTGACTGTACGTGTATTCTCTAACTGGAATCAGTGGCTACAAAGCGGCCAGCGTATCGTTAGTCACAATACAACAGTAAGGTTGTGAACATACCTGAGCAATGTTCAAGGTCTAGAGCATTGGAGGATGGGCAGGACAAGACAGGACAGAACAAAAATAAAGGAAGAAAAAAAGAAAAGACAAAACAGTGACTATGAGGCCAGCCTCAAGGGTCCCCAAGTCAGACTAAGCCCTCCCAGTTCTAAGTTATAAAAAGGAAAAAAACATAAGAAAACAAAACACAGACTTCCACTTCCCTAGTACTGTAACATGCCAATATAACAAAACACAATGTTTTGAAAACTGATGCGAGCAATAACCTTTTTTTCTTTTTGAGCTACCAGTCTCCCACTGTCTGTCACAGGTGTACTTGAGGCTGGCCTTATAGGAAAAAAAAGCAATGCAAAAAAAAAATCATATTTTAAATCTCTATTTTTCAATTTAACATTCGTAAAGCAATATATAAATGATAGGAACAACAGTGTCCAATTAACCTAATATGATCTCATCAAAAAATAAAAAATAAAAATAAAATAACTAAAAAATAAAAATAAAATCACTCTCTGGACCTAAACTGTTTTGCTTAGTTAGCTATAGCAAAGAAAAGAGAAAAAGAATAGTGCAGATTCTATGCAGAATTACATCACATGTTACAGCACAGTACAGTACCTGCTTATTCAGACCTAGCATATTGCAGACCATATCCCTCGAATACGGCTGTTCCAGCACATATCTCAACAAAGCAGTCTGTGGCTCAAACAGATCCTTAAAAAAAACAAACACAAAAGCAAACACACACAAACATATGTTGCTTTAAGACTATTGTTATCTCTATCTCATTTAACTGAACTAAGCAATACAGCAGTGAGTGTTTTTTCATTAAGATTTATCTGTGCAAATTGTTTTGCTGATGCATGAAAGAAAGGAGGAAGTAATTACTACGTCTCAGAGCTGGAGTTATGGGAGCCAAATAGAAATGAATTCTTTAACTAACAATATGCTTTCAAAAAAGCCTTGAGATGCTGTGGTCTCAGTTCTTTCAGTACGCACTGTTTCACGCTCCAGAGTTTTACTTATCTAAGCTAACTTACATTTGAATTGTAAAATAATCTTTCCTATGGAATAACAAAGAGTACAGAAAAGAAGAGCCTATCTCCCCTTTCTTTTTTTTCATCTCCTCATTGCTAAACTAATTTTCATTCAGCTCTGCTCTTGCTCACTCCCACATGCATGCACTGACTAAAAACATGAAATGTCTTTCTTCAGCATCCTGGCACAGCAGTTACACCACATGCTTCTTTAAAGGTACCCCATATAAAGGTCGAAGTACATATCACAGCAAACACATCTATAACTAACTGCAAGATTAGCTTGGCTAACAGTAGGGTATCCACCACTGAACTTCTTTTTCTCCTTATGATATAAAACCTTCATATTTCTTGAATATGACATGTTTTAAAAGATTATTAAGGCATACCTTATCATATGGTAAGAGACCTTTCAAAGGAAAACGAAGAGTTGTAGGATCCAGTTTCCATGAGTTACACATAGCACCTGAGTTATTTACCACGGGAAGAAGACTACAGCGACCTATATACAATGAAACATTATGAATTCTAAAACAGTGAAGTTCACCTACTGTTACTGCAAAAACTGACTTCAGCCACTTCTACGCTCTCCTTAATCTACTGTTTAAGTCTTTTTGGCATGGAATTGTTTGAGGTTGATTATATTTTCAATAGGAAGCTCATCTTTTCAACTAATAGAATAACTAAGGAATTAAATCCCCATCTATTCAGACCAAGTACCAGAAAATAAAAAGTATTTGCAATAATTAACACCAACTCCCATAGGGAAAAAATTATAGCACTTCATATTGTATGACAAACCATAGAAACAAACAAACAAAACAAAAACTTATTCCATAAATTGTCACAGTACTATTCTACTCAAAGAGGAGAAACTTCTGTGTCCAAAGACCTTCCAATTCACTCAAAGACTGCTCTAATGCCTCTGTTTGCACTAGGGATTAAATTTTGGTTAACCAACCCTTCCCCCCAAAATTGCATTACTAACATAAGTATATAACCTTTCTATCCATTTTCTTCCTTCATCCCCTAAGATGATGTGGGCAAGTATCTGTTCAAGATGAACATAGTTAAATCTAAGTGCCCATGCTACAGTTACAGTCAATGGAGATCTAGCCAACTAAGTCAATGGAGGCTCGTATGGTTCAGTAGGCTGCACACCAACAGTTTTTCAAGTAAATTTAGACAAGACAGCCTAGATTAGACATCTGGGATTCATTTCAGTTGCTTAAGCAGAAGTATCTTAACTGAACCCCTTGTGCAAATAAGTATCTAAATTTAAGTGCCTTAACTATGACCTAAATCACACTGTCAGTTCAAATTCTGTGGTTTCTGTTATCCAAACTGACTATACTACTGTCACATAAAAAAGTACAAATATCTCCATCTTCCCTTCAACCATTTCTTTACACGTTGAATAACGTTGTTGGGAAACAAAATGCTTTGGGACGATGTACATGACTCTACATCTTGAATCTTGTCACTTAGTTAACTTTGGTTGCAATAAAACTTCTCAAAGTTATGATATAATGCAGCCATCATTTCATGTAATAGAAGATATTTTTATTTTATTTTTTTAAAGCAAACAGCAAGATACATCACAATTAAAACAGCCAAACTTTACCTATTTTTAGCAACAAATTAAGGTAAGCTTCTCTTTCATGGAAAATGTAGTACTCAACTATAAAAGAAATGTTTACACATCCCTATTTGTCTGCAACAATAGGGAGGAGGCTGAGCAGGAGCTCTATTGGAAACTGAAATAAGAAAATATTCTATGGCTAACATAACAGTGGACCTGCATTAACTCAAAATCCTTACACTGGAAGTCATGATTTTCCTAAGGTCTACTCTAGTTAGAAATGATATGGCTGACCACATAACAAAAGTATATTTTCACTATCAACTGCAGTCAAAATACAAAAACTGAAGGAAGGGACCCCTAAAATAAACTGAAAAATGAAGTATACTATATGAATCAAAAGCTTTAAATCATCTTGCTTATGTAAATTCATGCCCCAAAATACAACAACATTTTGACGTATTAAACAAAAATAGTTAACTTGTTCTGACTCATTCTCTTACCACAAATGGAATTTATTCTTGCTGTAGGTCTGAAGGTATCCACGAAATCCGATACTAAATTACCTAGTAACTGTGTGAGAAGAGGAACAAAAATAGGTTAAGTTGCAGCAATATTAAGTAATGAGAAGGAATATTTAAGACTAAAATTGTTTATACATTTTAGTAAGATAAACAGAAACATACTAAAATAGAGATTTTAAAATTTTCTTATATTTGATTAAAACAAACAAAACAAACAAACAAAAAGACAACATATAGAGTTTTGCTCTATGAAAACCAACTGCATGATTTTAGATCTCATCATTACCCAGTGGGGAAGTTTTCCTTCAGGATATAGTTTTCTGATTTCTGTAACAGCAAAGTAGGCAGGTAACAAACACGCATTTCTTTCTAAAATGTAGGCTACCACCTGTAAGCAGAAAAATATATCAGCGCAAAAAGCCTATGAATAAGATAAACAAAGATGTAGTCTATGTACTAGCCTGAGGTAGCCCATAAAAATACATATCAGTAAGAATTAATATGCTTTTCCTTAAGTTGTACTCTGATACTACATTAGATTAAAAGCTGTTTCTAATTGCACTAGTGTAAGCTAGCTTTGTTTAAACTCAAGTAAATCTGTGCCTTTACACCTGTATACACAACACTGAAAACTACTAGTACTTTCTCTCATTAAGAAAAAAAAGAAGTTAATATCTTCTCTCATTCAGCTTACCTCAGTATGTCAAACATGAAGTCTGACTCTTCCTTACCTACAGCATCCCCCAAAAGCTCCTTGTACAAAGGTATAAAACACAACTACAGAAACAATTAGAGCACAAAAAATGTCTTTGCTGGTGATCTATACCAAATCCCAAAGAAAAGCCACCCTGGATATTAAATACTGATGAGTGGCAAAAGAATGAGGCCAGTCTCTCTTTATAGCGGTATATAAAATTCAGGTAACTACCTCTCTTGCTGCTAAAAGCTGCTGTACAACAGCTGAGCTCACAGTGTTTGGAATTGTTAAGATTTTCTCGAGGATCACTTTCAGCAGATCACGTACACCCTAGAAGAAAGCAAGCAATGTTAATACTCCTTGATATTCTTTATTTCTGGCAGAAAAATATCACAATAAATGCAGTCAGACAGTAAAAAACACCTGATTTTGCTGAAAATGCAAATGTTAGAATGCACGCTGCTACTGAGAATGTGAATGTTAATAATATTAAACCCGTTCTGGAATTTCACAATCTTGGCATACCCCAGATGACAGCAATAATTGTTACAATTCTCACGACCATCCAGAGACATCCAATGAGCTTATGCAGACTGCCTAAAGATCAATCCTGTGAACTATCGGTTTTGCCTTAACAAGCCTACTAGCACTGGTGAGGCAGTACTCTGCAAGAGATACTTGGTTTTCTGCCACTTGTGTTGGATTTGTTCAGCTTTCAGCATCCTTTTCGTACATATCAACAGGAGGCAGAGGAGATACAAAAACTTCAGCTTTACTGTTTGATAGTAATACTTTTCTCTGTGTTTCTTCTTATGCAACTGTCCTAGAGTTACTTAGCTTGTAACTAATAAAGGGATGGAAGATGACAGTGTAGTAAAAAAGAAACTGAGAGAAGGAAGATTTGCATAACTGTACTAAATTACCTACTAAGATAAAGCTCGTTTATGAAAAAGCATTAAATCTGGTCTCATTGAACTTTTTTTTTTTTTTTTTTTTACATTTCATTTACAAAGTAAACAGTCATAAAAACAAAGCCAGTAAATAATATGTTTTCTCATAAAGAAAGAAACATAGGGAAGATACCTTATAGTCTACACCTCCAATGATCTTCCGGATCAATTTAAATGTCAATGCCCACAGCTGTGTCCTTTCCCATTCAAGCGTATCAGAGTTTATCAGAGACTCACAAACCATCCTACCAGAAGACAACGCAAGAATAAATGGCAGATAATAAGCATGTGCTCTACAGCAACACTTCAAAAATAATCTCACACTACAACTTCCATGTATTGAGCTCACTGCATCGCAGCTTACCTGGGTGGTAAAAGTCCAGTTTCAACTGCCATTGCTAAACAGTCATAAAGAAAAGAAATTCTTTTAGGACTGTGCTGACTATGAATGAATCTTACAATCCACTGGACACACTGCTCGTGGGATTCCTGAAAAAGAAGCAGAGGGAAGAAATACTATTTACAAATAGTAAAACAAATAATAAAATTCATACAAAAGTCCCACTATGAAGAAATAAATCTTATCTCCTGTTGGTTTCATCATGCTAGAAGTCCAGTTGTCCAACATCCAGTTTTCCTTACAAGTCATTTAATATAATATTGGAAACATTTCCCACTGAAGTCATACTTCTCTACAGTCAATTCTTTTTTAATAAATGTGAATTAGCAAAGAATAGAATAAAATAGAATTGCTTTATATTGTTCTTCAGAGCTACAATCAAATTCACTGAAAATGAAGATGAGTGTATTTCAGAAAGAATGCCTACAGGTATCTAACCTTTAGAAGGTAAATTTTGAACTTCTTTTTTCTACTTACTCACTTCTACCAAAAACCCTGTAACATTTTGAATGACTGGAAAAAGACCTTATACATGAAGGATTTGTCCTTTACTCAAAGTTTTACTATACCCCGATCTTCCCCTCCACTGCCCCCCAAAAGTATATAAAGTATATTGAAGAAGCAAATGAAATGTTAACCTGGGAAAGACTGCTCCAGAACTGCCTAAAAGCACCCAGGCAGCTGATCAGTTTGGTTCTCTCATCTTCAGGAGTGTCCATAAACATACTAATTCAAATAAGAAAGTTGGTTATTAGCACTACAGCAAAGGAAGAGCACAAATAGAAATATACACAAAAGTCACGAAAGTAAACTAACATTTACACTCACCCAGGAAAAGCTTCTTCTATTACCTCAGTTTTCTGCAAGAGAAAAACCTAAAGTGAGTTACTGTGAATCACAGAATCATAAGGTTGGAAAGGACCTACGAGATCATCTAGTCCAACTGTCCTCCCATTACCCTTGCTACCACAAGCCACTAAACCATATCTCATAGCTCCTCTGTATGACCACCCTTTCCGAGAAGTAATACTTCCTAAATGTCCAGCCTGAATCTCCCCCTGCCGCAGCTTGGAACCATTCCCTCTAGTTCTATCACTGTCTACATGAGAGAAAAGGCCGACCCCCAGCTCACTACAGCCTCCCTTCAGGAAATTATAGAGAGCAATAAGGTCTCCCGTGAGCCTCCTCTTCTCCAGGCTGAACAATCCCAGCTCTCTCAGCTGCTCCTCATAAAGCCTGTGTGACAATGACATGTCAAGAACAAAATGACAATGTCAAGAACAAAACAAACAAATCATCAAGTGTGGACAAAAAGCATGCCATAAGCTTAACATCACTTAAAGAAAAGCATATCTTGCATTTGCATTTTATAATTCACACACAGAAAGAAAAACTCAGTGTTCCAACCATTTTCACATCAGCTGGGGAGGGACTTTTTACAAAGGCAGACAGCAACAGGACAAAGGGAGAAAACTGGAGGTGAGGAGATTTAGACCAGGTATCAGGAATAAATTTCTTACTGTGAGAATGGTAACACTGGAACGGGTTGCCCTGTGAGGCTGTTGATGCCCCCTCCCTGAAAGCTTTCAATGCCAGGCTGGATGGGGCTTTGAGCAACCTAGTCTAGAGAGAGGTGTTCCTGTCTTCATCAGGAACTGGCTGGAAGCAGATGATCTTAAAGGTCCCTTCCAGCCCAAACCATTCACTCTGTGATTTTCAGTTGCATTGCTCTAGGAGACATACGCATCCCTTCCAGACCAGATACTGCTGGTTCCACCTGACATCAATCAAGCCCCCGTTCTGGACATCCTCATCAAATATCACCCCAGTATATCTGGCCACTACACCCACTAATATCCACGAGCTACCTAAATCTACTAAGAAACTGCCAACAGAGTTGCCTTGCTAATTAACTCATAGTTCTGCTTATCTTTTCCTTCTTCTAAGCTCATCTTCTTCCCCTTCCACTATGCAGATGGCTTCTTTCTCCTTGCAAGCTGCCCCTAATTCAGCACCAGCCTCAAACGCCTTACAGAACCGCTCAGAGAAGGAATTTTTGCTCTGAGGAATCATTTCTGCACCGCACTCAGCGGTCCCACCGCACACAGCCGAGGATGAGGGCAGCCTTCCCAGCGCCGGCCTCTCCCCGCACCACGCAGCCATGGCGATACCCCAACCCCTTCTCCCTTTCTTTACCTCCTCCGCCGCTCGCCCCCAACCGCGGGCCTCAGGAAGCAGCTCCCCTAGAGCACAGGGCCCGCTGCGGGATGCCGGCTGAGCAGCACAGAGAGGCCGCGGCCCGGCCGGGACACACTCACCACCACCTCTTCGAAGATGCTCTGCAGCTGCGTTTCCATAGGCACCATAGCCCCGGCCGGGCCTCACCGGGCCCTCCGTTAGATGGACACGGAGCGGCAGGACTCCCTTCCCGACGGAAGTTCCCTCCCCCCGGCTGTCACGGAGTTCCGGCGGAGCGGGGTGAGCGCAGCGCCTGCGCGTACGGCAGTGCGTGTATGTGTGTGTGGTTGGGTGATGCTATGGAGGGTCAGCACTGCATCCCTGTGCCGAGGCTGCTGTTAGTTCTATCAGTCGAACGACGGATGCCCCGTCCTTGGAGGTGTTCAAGACCAGGTTGGATAGGGCCCTGGGCAACCTGATCTAGTAAATGTGTATGTTTGGTGGCCCTGCCAGGCAGGGGGGTTGGAATTACATGATCCTTGAGGTCCCTTCCAACCCGGGTCATTCTGTGATTCTGCGTGATTCTGTAACGTGTAGGAGCAGCTCTTGCTCACAGTGTGCAGATTGGCTGGTCTATTTACTAAATGGTAGCACTGAAGAGAGTTACCTACTGCAAGTTTTTGTCAAACTCAAAATCTGTTCCCATCATAGGATGGGAAATGGAGGCCTGAAGAGGTTGTCTAATGCATTTTATACCGTGAGGACCCTATCGGTTAGCTCACAGGATAACAGCAGTTTTCAGCCATGCCTTCAGCTGCAGCCCTAAGAGGTACCAAGCCCATTTTTATCATTAAAATTGGATTACAAGGTAATTTTGAACTCCCTAAGATGTCCCAACAGTGACTGAGATCATGAATTAACTCTCATTGTATTGCGTTCGTGTGCTAAGGCAGTAGGAACTGCAGAGAAGGCCTCTGTGAGCAGGGACCAGCACTGCCTCGCATCAGATGAGAACCAGCTCCAGCTGCTCCAACAGAGACCTGATGCTGGGCAGAACTCAGCCACAAGCAACACTGTGTGTCCTGTTGGGAAAATGAACTGAAGAAAAGAGAAAGCATCTGTACTGAGCGATGTGAGTGAGAAATGTGAGAGAAACAGCCCAGCAGCCCCCTGCGTTGGTGCGGGAGGACAGGAGCTGGTGCAAGCTGTAATGATATCATTAAGCTTGGTAAGTCTCTTGATGGATAACCCTGTCATTTGTTTAGACAACAGGAAGAGTCTGTGTTTTTGTACCAAACAGATAGAGTTCTGTTAAGTCTTTGTACTAAGTAGATAAGGAAGTTCTGCTTGGAATCCATTGTGAAAGCAAGTATTGAATATGTATATGCCTCTGGGAAAACCTCTGGGTATGTAACACAAGTAATGTATATGAGCTGAATATCTTTTGTGCAAGGTATGCACGACAGGTGGAGCTCAACCCCCATGCATTCAGACCTGATTATAATAAAGAATGGTAGCTTTCTAACATTCCAATTTAAGTTTTAGATTCTGTGATATGATAGACCAGTTTATGGTATCCAAGGTTGCTCCAGGCTTGAAGGAGGCCTGAAGGAGGCATAGCCCAAAGGGAACTCCACAGGAACAGGGCTTGTGTTGAAGCAGCCCTTGGTGGGACAGGAGGGCTGTGATTGAGGCAGTGCTTGAGGAACAGCAGTCTGTGGGAAACCCACATGGGGTTAGCTGAGGAAGGATTACATCCTGTGGAAGGGATCCCATGTTGGAGCAAAGGCAGAGTGACTATGAAGGAGCAGCAGAGACAAAGTGTTGTGGAGTGACTGCAGCCTCCATTCCCATCCCCCTGCACCAGTAAGTGCCAGGAGGTAGATGAGGGTGGATGGAAGGGGTCTTCTTAGTTTGTTTTTAGTTCTCACTGCTCTGCTGTGTTACCAATAGGCAATACATTATATTAATCTACCTATGCTGAGTCTGTTTTCCCTACGATGTTAAGTGGTAAATGTTCTCCGTGTCCTTATCTTCCATATAATTAGTTTTTTCATTGTATTTTCTCCTCTGTTCTGTTGAGGAGTGAGAGAGCAGTGTGGTGGAGCTGAGCTGCCCATTGATTTGAAACGACCATGCTCATCCCTCCAGATCTCACGTTAGTAAGACTTCATTACATATGATCCTACCAATGGCTAAGAATCTAGTCCTTGAGATAGATGTGGGGCCCAAGCCAGGGCTGTTACTTAGACAATTCTGATTTAAGTAATGCTATGTGTCAGGCACCCAAATGTCAAAGAGGAAGAACTGTACAGATCTTAAGGGCTGGGATTACGCCTAGGTGTTTCTGCCAAGAATGAAGCCCTGGAGAACTCTGTGTATTAGGTAATACTGGGCCTGTAAGCCTTACCAAACAAGGAAGAAAAGAAACATTTGCATGAGAAAGAAATGACCCTGTCATTCCAGTAACTTAAAAGAAAACATACTTCACAAAATTGCTTTAAATACTTTAAAAAAGTAAGAAAGCGTTATGGAAAACAGCATCACACAATTGTTATCCAATAGAGTAAGCAAGTTTTCTATCATTTTAACTAGTGGATTGGTCTATAATTAATTTTTATAATGCTAGTGTGCAGCTTTTACTACTGAGACAGACCAGGCTATAACGAATGAGGTCATGCATACCTTGCACAAATGAACAATAAAGAAAAAGGAATAAGTTATTCTTTTTTTTCCAGGCAATATTAGCACTCACTTATTCAGTAACCCATTTTTTGGCAGCTGAATAGACTTCAATTGTTTGATCTAGATTATTATTACTCTCACATTTTTTATTAATAAAATTAACCTGTAGGCAACAGTAAAGCATGCTGGAGTGTTTCAGAACAACTGATCTGACTATCTGGTGCTTTTTGGGTATGAAGCTTCTGGCTTCCCCTCCAGGATCTCTGCATTCTAGATGTGAGTTTCTAATTTTTCCTTTTTATTCAAACTGATTTGGGACAGATTGTCTGCAGATATTTGTGAGATAAATGATTAAGCTTTGTCTTTTTTTCTTTTCTTTCTTTCTTTTTTTTTTTTTTTTCCCCTTATGTGATGCCATTCATTTTAGAAGATGGATTAGGAATGAGTTTAAAGGTGTATTTTCATTAATAAAGATAAGTAAAGCCTGTCTAGTTCTTTGTTTTCTTAAGTACCCTCAAGTACCCAAACAGGTGTGATAACACCATTCTTTCCTGGAAATACCTGAACATCTGCCTGTTGATGGGAAGTTGTGAATAAATTCCTTGTTCTCTGCTTGTGCATGCAGCTCTCCTTTACCTACTAAACTGCCATTAACTCACCTTGAAAGCATTTTTTCCTTTTGATATGATTATCCTGTCCTCCATCCCACCTGGAAGGAAGGAGCAAGTGGTTGAGTGGGGCTTGGCTGTCTGCTGGGGTTAACCCACAAGAGTACATTTTGGCACCCAGGGTGGGTCTATAGACATTCAAGATGAAGGCAAATTTGGTTGGATGTTCTAGGCCAAATTTGTAGGTGTTTTGTTGTCCCCAGTAGAAGACAACATGGAGCTCTCAGAGTGAGTCCAGCATGGGGCTACAGAGGTGATAAAGGGGCTGTAGCATCTCTCCTATGAGGGAAGGCTGAGAGAGCTGTGCCTCTTTAGCCTGGAAAAGAGAAGACTGAGAGGGGATCTTATTAATCTGTACAAATATCTTGGGGAAGAGTATCAATAGAATGAGGCCAAGCTGTTTTCTGTCATACTTGGCAACAGAACAACAGGCAAGGGGCTTGACCTGAAATATAGGAAGTTCCATCTGCACATAAGAAAAAACTTAACTGTGAAAGTAACAAAGCCCTGAATAGGCTGCCAGGAGAGGCTGTGGAGTCTGCTTCTCTGGAGATATTCAAAGAACACTTGTATGTGATCCTGGGCAATATGACCTAGAGGACACTGCTTGAGATGGGGGTTTGGAGTAGATAATACCAAGTGGTATCTTTCAAATTCAGTCATTCTGTGTTTCTGCAATCTATTAATTGGCAGGCTTCCATTCTTGCCAGAGGTCTAGCTTACATTGCAGTATATTAGAGTCCAGTGCTTATTAGTGATTGCTGTTTGCTCTATGCCTTATCAGCTTACTTTGCTGTGCCCGGAAACATTTTGATAACAGCAGATGCTGTGCCCCTCGGCTGGCATATTGTCAGGGCAGTGCTATTCTTCCTGTGCTGCTGTATTGGATAAGCTATAGCTACAGTGCCTCAAGTCTGAGTGTGTGCGGCTTGTGAGTACTTCCATGGTGCAGCAGGTACACCCTTAAGGGGACTGCAGCCTTTGGGTAAGTCCGTACCAGCACGTGGGAAAGGAGAGACGTAGAATGCAAAGTTAAATCTTATATCTTTGTCCAAAGGGACCATTAAATTCAAAACCCCTGCCGCGGGCAGGTTAACGCCCACTAGATCAGGCTGCCCAAAACCCCGTCCAATAAGGGAAGGAAGCTCAGAGCACAGCTGTGACCACAGCAGGAGCTGTAAAACCATCTGCTTAAGTATTGCTTTCTTTAGGAGCAGCAAGTACTCTGTGATGAGCTTTTAACCAAATAGCCAAGTAGTCATATTTGCAAAATATTGCTTGGCAACATATCATTTCTAATCTACAGTTTATTTAATGCCAATTTTATCTTGAAATGTGGCAGATGTTCTCTGTACTCAAATGCTTCTTTTCAGCCTTTGACCTTGCTTGGTTGTTTTTCTGCTTACTTTGGCTTCCTGCAAGCCTATCACCAGTGCGAAAGTTAGGACTTCATTAAAGTCCTGTGAACAAAGTACATACATACTTGAAGCAGGAGCAGCCTCTCAGTTGCAGCCAACCCAGTTGTGAAGCGAGGCACACAGTGTATGTGAAGCTGAGAGCAGGCATCAGCAGAATGGATCCTCACAATGAACCCGACATGCATCAAAGTGGACATCTGGATGAGATGATTTTACAACCAATGGACTACGTGAAGAAAAAAACACTTCGGAAATACAAAATCATCTGTGGTGTAAGTAGGCACTGCTCTTCATGGCAGCCACTCCTTTTTATCCTTTCAGAATGGTAGGAATTGCTTTAGCAATTTTCAAATCCACGAAAGTTTTACTGGTTTCCTTATATTAATGTAATAATTCAGGGCAACATGGTAACTGGTGATGGAAGTTCTGCAGTGTGAAGGCATGAACTTCTCTGACAGATTTCTGAAGTTCTTGTGGTACTTATGCAGAGGCTTTAGCCTGGAAGTGAAGTACACTTTTTGTTTTACTATGATAAACTGACAGTCTGCACATCAGGTGGTGCTTCAATACATTTTTTTATATGTTTGTTTAAAATGGGTGCATTTATGGGCAAAGCAGCCCCAGTTACGTTTTGCTTATTTTCTTGTGTGTTCAGGCTTGTCATTTGTAAAAAAGAGCATGTAAGCAAGGCAGTGATGAAAAACTCTCCTGAAGCATAAGAAATGGTGAATGAACTGTTTCATCTGGTGTTGTAAGCCTCATATCTCAAGTATTGTGCCAGTACTTTCCCTCTTCCCCAAAGCATTGAGTCACACAGCTGCTTTATAAATACTGTGTAGGGCTTTAAATACAATTTTGAGACATTTTGTTGGAGCTGCTACACGTTTTTGGCTTCTGTTTTTGACTACAAGTGAAACAAACTTTGACCATATATGTGTATATATATACATTATATATATATAATTTAACCATGAGAGACAGTGTCAGAAGTATACCTAACTTAGGTGCAAAATAAATGGTGCTTTCAAGAGTTACTTGGAGGAATAAACTGAGAAGCATCCTAAAATACAGGAGCTGTTCTGCACCCAGGACAGTCCCCTGGGAGCAATATGCTCTCTGTGCAGAAGTAGCAGGTGTGCTGGCCCAGATGGGACCCTTAATTCTCAGTCCTGCCTGGCTGGATGTGGCACTGAACTGTGGCCTTCACACCTGGGCCCAGGTAAGGGTCTCTTCAAGAGACTTCAGCCTGCCTTTTCCGATGCTTTGAGCAACAGCACATTTCCCACCTGTCTCTTTTATCCAGTTCTCTCACCAATTCCTTTTCCATTCCTACTGTTGGGATGTTCATCCTCCCCAAAAACCAGGGAGTGAGCAACAGGGAGCAAATAAGGGTGACCTCCCCAGTCCATGTAAAGGAATAGTGTGCAATAAGAATGAGTCCCACTGGACACTCACACCTCAGTTGAGGCCTGGGCATTGCTTCCCATCACTGCCATTTGTGAGATGTTGGGGCAGGATAAGCAGTAACATGGAACCCAGGGTGCTTCTGTGAGCAGAGGTGGGTAAACAGTAACAACATGGCATATCTACGCATGCTTATCTCCTGCTTACTCACGCAGTTTTTATCTCTTCTTTGTAATTTCCATAGTCTCAGTCAAGAAACCATTTGCTAATGCTTGGTGGATGCTGGAAGTGACGGGAAACAGAAGTAAACTCTGAGACAAAAGATGGAAACAGAGTAGATTGCTTGATGGTGTTTTTCTCTGATAAGCATTTTCTTTCCCATCATTGCCTTACTCAAAAGTGGATATGCTGCAATACAGTCCGAGAGAGCTGTCGTTTTTTTGCTGTGCCAACCAGCATATCTGGGGTGTCTATTAAGCTGCTACAGGTTTCCTTAGCTCTTCCCCAGTCTCCCAAACATTATGTGACTTTCTGTTAGGGAGCTTTCTTGGACTGCTTATTTCTTGTTTCCTCTAACCTCACTGTTACAGTGTGTTACTCATTAAGAAAAAATGTCTTGTTAGTGAAAATTTGGCATTTACCGCCTCATTCCAGCTGAGCTTTTTAAGAAATCCTTGTAAGCATTTCAGGGAAATACTGAAGCAATAAAAAAGGAATATTGGGTTGTGAAAGGTAGGCATTTCCTTCTCTTTGCATAGAGTAAGTACATGAATGTATTTACCACTTCCTGCTACCTTTTCTCCTGCAAAGAATTCCTCAGTCACAAGATGGGACCAACCATAGGTTAGAAGTGACGTACTTAGGTGTTGCCTTTCAAGCAGTTCACAAGATCATTGTTTTCGTGCCTCTCCTATCATAGAGTTAATTTCTACTAAACATAACAGCTTATTATGAACCTTGAATTTTTGTGTGTCTGTGTGGCAGGTTCTGCTAAGTGCTTTGGTGGTTGTATCTCTGGGACTAGGTTTGGGACTGGGACTAAACCGTGGAACTCAGGAGCAAGGTATGTTTGTAATACTTTTAGTATAATTACCACTGAAGCTAGATCTGGTAAAGGCTTTCAGTGAAGGCTTTTTTATAGTGTAATATAAATGTTCAGTGTGAAAGTTCTTGCATTTTTTGAGTTGGATAGTATAAATCATGTACACATAATGTATGCTGGAAAAACCTATCCTAAACCACTGTATGTCTCGCTTCTCACTCTACGAGTGTTAAACCTGCTTCAAAACAGCTTTGGAAATTTTATTTTAATAATGTTTCTATGAAAATTGAGATAGGATGTATCTTATCATATGTAACACTTCACAATTATTTAAGCTATGTGTTTTGTAGAAGAGATCACGGACCACTGTCAACATTCATACTTCAAGTGCATTTGGCATATTTGAGGTGGCTAAAATTTATCACGAATTTTCTTTGAAAACTTCACCTTGAAAACATCACCTAGTGAATTAAAACACTTCCTTCCAAGTCGAGACAATATCAGTCTCGTAATGGAGGAGTTCAAGGATGCACGGTGCCTTTTTCTTATCAACATGCATCAAACTTTTATACCTTCTTACTTATCAGCTTCTAACTCTTTCAAAGACCTTTCAATCCTATCTGAACAAGACAGAATTATAATTATTTTTTGATGACAGGTGTATTGTATTACTACTTCCTTCCTATACATAAGGTACCTACCATGTGAATGTTTGCTGACATTTACCTAAGGAACTTGGTCACAGTTGTAGCAAGTGAATGGAAAGTGGAAGATGGTGCAGAATGAGAATCTTGGTGTCTCTGCAGACAGTTCTAGAGAGCAATGCTAAATACAGCCTGCCTAACTTTATTTTCATTTATAACCAGATCTACTTAAGAAAGATGACACACTGTGCTACAAAGCAGAGTCAGAGGGGAAGCCTCAACCTGGAGTGGTGCATGATCGTATTGCCGCATTTCTTGTGAAGGCAAAGGGAAAGAGTAGTCCTGTTCAGGGGCAATGGGAATCATGGTTGAGAGGTGTTTTGGGGGGTAATAGTCTTAGAAGAGCGAAAGGTGTGTGGCAGTCTGCTGCTCTGTGCATTTAGGACAGACATGACATCTGGTGATATATTACAATTTGTTCTGTTCATATATTCAAGGTAAACTTGATAGCTCCAATAACTGTCCTGACTATGCCAGGTAAAAGTTAATGACATACTGAATTTTAACACTAATAATATACTAAATTTGCAGACCTCATGCAGTTCTGTAAATATAGAGAAGCAATTAGAGGTATGGATTGCAGATTATTAGGAGCATAAACAATTCTATTTCAGACTGAGGAAAAGGTTTATATTTCTTCTGAAATATATATTCTGAATTCTGTATTACCTTAAATTTTGTTAGAGCATCTAAACAACTCTGAATTTTTCTAAACCCAGTGGATAGGGGAAAAACTAAATACTTCAAGTTTCAGCCTAAAAACAAAGAAAAACTATGTGTGTTTATTCACATTTGTTGAAAAATCACAGTTCTTCTTGGCAGAGCTGGGTTCCATCCATGAAACGCTTAATTGTTAGTTTCTTCTTTCTGTTTGTACTCCTTTGAAATATCCACTTATGATCATTACATTTGTTTGTTCATTATTCTAATTACTTGCACAGCTTGATTGCATGAACAGTTATGGTTGATACATGAACGTAAAGAGCAAAGTGCAACCTCAGAACTTTCTGCGTGTGAAAAAAGCTGACTAGTTCGAAAAAGAAAATTCTTAGCTCTACATAATTCATACAAAGTGGATATTAAAGCCTGATTTCTATAGGCAGCACACCTTGTGCAAACTCAAATCTTTTGGCAACTATGACAATTCTCCTAGCAGACCTACGCACTTATATATATTTATATATATGTATATTTATGGATGACAAAACTGGAAATGAGGATGCGTAGCTTGTTTCAGACATTACTTCTACAGTACAGTGATCACAGATGCAAGGCTCCTAAGGGCTCAATGGGAGATGTAAGTAGTATTTTGAGATTTGAAGTTGTCCTTGGATGTGTCAGCTCTTTCTCCCTGCATGGAGGCGTCAGAGCTGTGGTGAAGAACTAATTGCACATTTCAGTTTACAGTGTGAGGCCTCTCCGTTGGACCCTTTTCTTTCTTTAGGTCAAAACAATCAAACCTGCAGGATTTTTAGTCACTTTTTCACAGTTAAGTGGAAGGGAGATGGTCAGGTTCCTCAGTGCACTAAAACTTATAGCCTTGCCCAGCCCTCTGATTTTCTCTGTGTCTCGGACCCAGTCTGGGCACTAAGACCCTCTGTCTTCTCATTGCAGTCAGCTGCAGGCACAAGTGCAACGAGCCTTATCGGAAAGAGGTGGCAGGATGCCAGTGTGACAGTGGCTGCAAGGAGCGTCAAAACTGCTGCTGGGACTATGAAGATGCCTGTGTGGAGCCAAGTATGTTCTCCTAGAGGCAAAGCTCATTGGTTTCTATACTCTTTTCTTTCGTTGTATAGTACTAACTGGAAAAAGACCAGTTCTCTTATTTTCTTGGGGATATGGAAAGCCATCTGATTAAAAGCTTTGGGGCTGGCTTGCCACATGATAATTTGGGGAGGGAGGAAGTTAGTGGTATTGAGTGAATGCTGCATTCAGATTGTTAGAGGTCCTTCGCCTTCGTGACAAGAAATCTTTCAGGCTCTTTTTCTAATGATCTCATCTCTTTGCTATGGAGAAGCATACCTTTTAGGCAAAAATATTTCTTCAAGTAATTTGTATGGGCTTCGCATATCAGATTACAGCATAATGCAATGTAGCAGAGAGCACAGCAGTATAGCACAGCCAACTCCCTTGAATAACCAGAGCATTTGCAGTGTTTCCTGGTCCAGATGAAGTCATGGATGAGTGGAAATGCAGGTTTTCTTTGACTAGGTGACTGAAATGATGCTTGTGTGCCAGCAGCTCTTGTCCTTTTAAAAATTAATGGGTGTTTTCCGTGAAATGTATTCTTGGCCTTATGTAGGCCTGAGGATCAATTGGGAATAATTAGCAGAATCAGGATTATAGCATTCCTCCAGGAAACGTGTCTGTTTCTGCATTAAATCCAGATTCTATTCCAGTTACTCTGTGTGCTCCCTTGGCAGCAGCTTGGGATTTTCTTCATCCTTACCACTTTCCGCCTTATTCTGCCCTCCTTAAGTCTTTTTTGCTATCTGCTGCAGATTGTGCACAAGAGAAGGGGAAAAAAGATCTGTTGCTTTCATTTTCTCCTTCATAGGAGAAATATGGGTTTAATATTTATTTATTTTATTATTTTGAGATCTTCCAGGAAAAGTGTGGAAGGCATTGAACAGTATGACTTTGAGAACACATTTCTAAAGTGGTTTGTTCTATGACTTGTTACCTTTTGGTGGCAACCAAAGTGGTCTTTATGTGTTAAAAGAAGTCTTGTGTTTTCATCTCAGACAAAACCTTAAAATGTACTGAGGTAGGATATGTTAATATGAGTAACACAAGTCTACGTGAAGTTGTGGGACTCAAATAATAATCTCTTTCTTATACTTTTCAGCTCGATCCTGGAGTTGCACTAATTTCCGCTGTGGTGAGACCAGATTACCTGGAAGTTATTGTTCTTGTTCTGATGACTGTTTGCAGGCAAATGACTGCTGTGTGAACTACAATACTGTTTGCAAAGGTAAATCAAAGAAATGAAAATATAAAGGTAGATACTATTTTTTTCTCAAGGTTAGAGCCTTATAGTTACTCTTTGGAAAATGAAGATGTTTTGAAATGAAAGCTTTTGATGTTTTTGACTAGGGAGAAGAGGATTTCTGGAAAGAAGTGTGAGATGTGTGTCATTCATAAGAATGTTGCAGGAGCAACCCAAATTTGGTAGTTGTTGTAGTTTGGATTTTTTTTTCTTTCCAAAAATAGTTGAAGATGTGGTTTTTGCTTCAAACTCCATGGAATCTGAAGATATTTAATTAGAATTTCCCATTCATTTTATTGAAAGTTAATTTTAAGATTGGATTTCTTAACCAAATATCGTTGAACATACCTGGTCGTGTCATACAGACCCTGTCTAAATCCTTAATATCATTGGTAATGTTGGGTTATAGGAATGATATCTGCAGAGCATACTGCTGACTTAAAACATGTATCTGACATCAGAATTCCTGCATATGTTTAGATGGAAGTGCTTGAAGGCAGCTTCTCTAGTACTGTGAGGGCTACTATGAAAGTAATGCCTCCTATTTTAGTATGTTGGCCCATGACATCAGAGATGGATCTTGGTGGTGTGGCAGTAGAGGTTGAACCTTCCCACCAGTGTTCCATTACATATTGTTGCCATGTGACAGATGGCAGCAGAGGGGCAGTCTGACAGAATGACACCTGACATGGAAGTGCATATGTAGCGAAGGTGTGTTACCGAATTCCTCCATGTGAAAAAAAAAATGGCACCCATTGAGATTCATAAATACTTCACAGAATCACAGAATATCAGGCATTAGAAGAGACCTGACAGATAATCTAATCCAATTTCCCTGCCAGAGGGATCTTATATCAGGTACCCCTTTGTGCAAGCTCTTGCACTCCTCTCCCCATCCTGTTCAGCCTCCTGCTTATTACTTCCTGAATGTCTGTAGAGACCAAGCAGTAATGTGAGTACAGTGAGGCCGTAAATGGTATGTTTCTGTAGTGGCAACAGTGATGTGAAAAGCAAGCCACATTTCAAATGGCCATGTACAGCTGACACATCATGAAATGAAGAGTGTCTCAATTAGCATATCTGTGTGAATTGGTGAATTACCAGGGAACCGTGTATAGAGCTGAATATTGGCTTCAATGCATTGGAAATGATGGCAGCAGTGTTAAAATATCACAGAGTTTGTGCCAGGCTCAAACAAATGCTTGCACAGGAGCAGAAACAACACCATAAGCAAGTTTGTCAGGACTAATTGAACCAATATGAGGCAGTTGGTAACAGTTTCTTGGGTTGCATCATTACCAGTATTCAGATATGGCTTCACCACTATGAGACAGAGTCAAAATGGTGGTCTGTGGAGTGGTGACATGAATTCCTCATCAAGAAAAAGTTCAGGATGCAGTCCTCTATGGATACAATGATGTTCACTGTCTTTTGGGATAGGAAAGGGTGTAACACTTCTAGATTTCCTGGAACCCGGACAAACCTTCAGTTCTGACCTTTACACCATAATTCTGACTAAGCAGAAGGCTCAAACTTCCAGAGTCAGGCCAGAGATCTATCTCTTATTGCATGATAATGTCAGGCCCCATGTCAGTTTGAAGACTGTGGAGCACATTGGCAGTCGTAGATCGACTGTCCTACTACACCCACTGTATAGTCTGGATTTTTATGAACACGGCATGCAGGCCTCTTGTTTCTCACTGGTGAAAATGCATAGATAATGGTGGTGGCTGTTGAAAAATGGTGTTTTGTAGCTGAACACTGTCTCTATCACAGTGTTATTGTGGCTTGTATTATCAGTGGAAATAAGTAGGAGGCATTACTTTCAGAGTGACCTATGTATGTCTGTCACCTCAATGAAAAGAAAAACTAAAAACAGTTGAGTTCAACTTAATGCTAATTTTTTTGAGTATTAAGTGCTGACCTGATTAAAATCACTGTATGTTCCCACCTTTGGCTGGTTACTGGGAGAGAAACTCTCTGTGTTAAGCTAAAAACTTCAACAGCCACTGCTTCTTTTATATACATACATACATACGTACACACACACATATATATCTACATTCTTTTTTCCTTTTGTTTTCATATGTTTTATTTCTTCTCTTGTTAATACTGATGCCGAAGAGATAGGCAGATTGCTACTATAAATGAGTGTAGATGTGAAGCGGGTGGAGAATATTTAGGGGAGAACAGAATTTGAAAGGCAGAAGCCATGATCCATGTGAGAACATTGGAAGACTTGTGTTCTTTAAACAGAGGTGGGGGGGAAAAGCTAATGAAAACCCTGCCAGTCATCACTAAATGTGTAAGTGAAATCTGCAGAAAAAGAAAACAGTATTGCAGTGTGTATCCTGAATACAAGTTAAGTATTTTCCATTTTAAGGTAGGCAAAGCTTTCATAGTCATTTATCTTCCATCTTCTTTGTGTACTCGGAATTTCAAGGCCTAATAGGTTGCATTAAATGATTTCTAAAGGTATTTTGGCCCCACTTTACATTAATTCTGTATTGAAACAGAAGAAGTCCCAGGAATTTCTCTAAAAGGATCATCCAGGAAACTTATTTGTTCTAACTGTTTGTATTATTACTTTTCTTAATGCTAACTCAGTACTTTTTTTGTCCTTTTAGGTGAAATACCTTGGGTAGAAGAACCATGTATTTCACTTGAAACTCCTCAGTGTCCTGCTGGGTAGGATAATTTTTTTTATCTTTTTAACAAATAAAAACATGATGCTGATAAATGCTCTATTCAGCTGAAGTAGGTTTTTTAGAGATTAGAAAAACAGAAGGTTTACCAAGAATAAGGTCCCCACCCATAGGGATGTTCTGTGGAAGTGGACTGTGGCTAGCAATGTTTTTTTCCGTCTAAAACCTTTGTCCTTTTGTTGCAGATTCATTTATCATTTACAATTTAGAGCAGTGTACAGGAGTTTGAATCCAGATTGTAAATCATTTTGCAAAGAGCTGGAAAAACTATTAGAGTTAATTTAAGATTCATGTAACACAATTTGTTCTCGGTCCATTGAAGATTACTGGTATAGTATCTTCGATAGTATAAATAAAGAGGAAGCTATGAAAGTAGCATTATATCTGAAAAAGCTGGAATACAGAAAATTTGATGCCTACCTATAATTACCTTGTATAGAGATTTATCTACAAATGGACATCTTAGGTAGAGAATAGCCAGAAACATAGTTTAAAAGTTGGTCTGAAAATAAAATGGATTATTTTCTGGTTCAGTTACTGTAACTTTGATTTTATCATTGTTATCTATTTTACTGGCACATTATGCTTTATTATAGCAATAATACCTTCAGTTTAACACTTCTAAAGTTCAAGTGTTCCTGCAGGCACTTTCCCAGCTCAGGTACAAAAATGCACTTCTTAGGTTAACAAATAACTTCTTGAGTTCACAGATTTTCATATGTGAGAGCTTAGAAACTTTATGTGGAGGAAGACTTATGTGCTATAAACAACAGTGCTATATGGAGCTCCATTTTGGTTCAGACTCCAATCAAGAAGTTGTTTTATAAAGAAGTATTTTTATGCAAACCGTTTATGTCAATGTGCTTTACTGAAGAGCACTGTGAATGAGAAAATAACTGGGACAGTTTGTTTCTTGTGATATTGTGAAAATATAACCTTGTTTTTTGTTGTTGTTGTTGTTTTTGTTTGTTTTGTTTTTTGTTATAACTCAAAGTATTACTCAAAAATTCATGCAGTGTCACTGAATTTAATTAAGTTATTCTCTCTCTGTGCTTTGCAGGTTATATAGCAAACCTTTCCTATGAATTACAAATAGTTGAGCTTTTTTGAGATATTTAGTGTAGTGAAATCTATTTCAAACTACATTTCTCATTTAGTTTTAGTCTTTTTATTTTACTAATCTGACCTTGGAACATATATCGATGGTTAATAGACTGAATCACAAAACTGGATTACTTGATCCTGCAGATAATTTCTCTTTGAATTATGAAGAAAAATGCTGTAACACTATCAATCATTTTATATCTGCTAATGTATTTTTCTTCAAGTCTTTTCAGACTGTGAGAAGATAGTAATTCTAATAACTTGGATTTTAGCACTTTCTAACTAGAATTTTTACAATTAAGAATTAAAAGATCAGTTTCAATTCATGCACATTTTATCTACCTGCCTCTTGAGCTCAAATCTGAGGTTTGTTCTTTAAATAATGTTTTACTAAAGTTGTGGTAGCTGCATTTTTTTAGCTTTAAGTACAATTTAATAGTGCACTTAAGGTGAGAAAGTGTTCAGTGAGTGCTGGGAAGCTTGAAAGATTTAATCCACAAAGAAATACTAGACTCCACAAAGAATACTGGGTAATGTTTTCACAAAGCAAATGCTTTAAGGCAAGAGATTACCTCCAACCTGATATCTCAAGGAGATTGCATTCCCCTGAGGCCACCTGAGCCTTGCTGCCTACTGGGTAATTGCTGTGTATTCACAGTCCTTTGTGCAACTGTCCTGAGATGCATGAAGAGACAAGAGACAGAATCTAATTCATTGCTATGTTCAGAGGTGCTTTGGTTGTTCTATACTCTGCGCTTGAATTTGGGTGCTAGTTCTGTAGAATTGTGTTTGTAATTAAAAGATGAAAAAGATCCAAACAACTTATTTTCTTAGGTTCTATTCTTACTGAGTAGCTTGTATTTTATTCCTCTGCTCTTTTCAGGAGAATTGTATGTTTTACTGTTTGATTATCTCTCACTGTGATATTAATTCTGGGAAGTATATGGGTGTTCTTGATTCTGCTAATAAAAAACAGAATTTGTATTGTGGTTAACGCCTTTAACAAGTCATCAATTTTCCAAACTCCATAATGATCAAAAAGTGATATTTCTTTGTAGGTTTGATCTGCCACCACTTATCCTTTTCTCAATGGATGGTTTTAGAGCAGAATATCTGCAAACTTGGAGTTCTTTGCTGCCAAATATTGAAAAACTCAGTAAGTTACCTGGAGTGCTTTGTGTCTTTTCTTTAGAAGTCTGCATACAGCCTTTCTAGTTCTTTTCACTGCTATGTTGTTCACAACTATTTCTCAACAATTAGATCCCAAATCAGGTTTCTGTCATCAGTTGTATACTTACAGTATTCCATATTCTACATTAATTCTTGTATTTGACTGCACGGCAAACATGCTTTTTTATTTTTTTATTTTTTTATTTTTTTTTTTTAACAAGACAATTAATATAGGCCTGCAGTTTTTTATTAAACTAGTAGTTCACAACATACATTTGAATACACTTAAAGCTGAAAAATAATTCCAGAGCTGGATTTCATTCATTCTCTGTACTCTATTAAAACTTCCTGCTAGTAAGGAACTGCAGTGGGTTTTTGGAAAGTGTCCCTCAAAGATGCTCTGTTTAAAGTCACTCTCTAGATTGACAGCATTCGTGTCTATTCTGAATATATTCTGTTCTGTTTCTACTGTGCTTATTTGAAAACTTCATGCCGTTGTTACAGAGTATTGAATTTTACCAAATAGTAAACAATGTTGTTTGTAGATGAGGAGAGATATGCAGGAGCTTAAACTTGAAGCAATGGCTAATGACTAATTGTGCAAATACTTTAGTTCTTGCTGTCATTCTGACAGTGGAAGAAATCCTAATCAGTGAAGAAATTATGCATGGGGAAGTCAGTGTTTAACTCCAATCTTTTGAAACATACTCAATGGAAATGTCAATGTGAGAAAAGGCATGAAAACCATGCGAGGTATATGTATCCAAGAAATACTTTCGAACAAGAGTAGTTCTAATTCAGGAGTAGTTATACTTGTATTCAATAGTTGGTATTTACTTATGCCCACTCATGCTTAACATTCTTAGAAATCTACAGGGAGTAGGAAAGAGAAGTTCATTTATTTGTGAAAGGAATACTGTAAAGCTGATTTGTAACATATTACCTATCAACCATTTTCAGTGTAGTTAGTTAAGCAAATTGTTACAGAATGTATACGCCATGAAGGAAATGGCAGTGTAGACCTACCTTAGAAGGAAACATGGGAACGTGTGTGTCATATTTTGAAGTCAAATTTCCTCTCTAATACCATAGCAACCGAGTAATTAACTGGTGTAATTTTTTTCCCATCTTTAAAACTGTTAGTTTTCAATTGGAAAAAAATATATATGAAGAAATCTATATTAATTGTTATCTGTTGCAGAAACATGTGGCACACATTCAAAGTATATGAGAGCTGCTTACCCCACAAAAACATTTCCAAACCACTATACTATTGTCACAGTAAGTGAGAATTTATTATTTTTACTTGCCTTTATCTAGACAACACAGAAAGTATCCTGTGGTGCGAAGGAATTAACTCATCTAATGACTAATGACACGGGAAGTCAAGCTATAGAAGTGAGAGACAGATACTGTGTAGAGGGAAATAAATATTGGCTATGTGGTTCTGTCTGTATGTTACCATAGTCTGGTCTGTGAACCAGTTATTACTGAGCCTGGTCATTCTAATTTGGTGCAGATGAGTATGGATGAGGACACTGCCATTTGATGAGTGTCTGTGCTGGGACACGTTTGGCAGCTGATGTGTAGCTATGTCACATGGCTATGTGACATACATGGTACTTAATCTACAGCAGATCAGCTTTTTATTGGGCTGTGTAGAGGACAGGGAAACTAAAAGGGAACTTGAAAGACACACTGAATTCACTAGTAGGAATATGATATTCTACGGAAGTTATGAAGTATGTTCTATTTCTGTGATAAAAAAGCCATAAAATAATCATAACACCACATTGCAGCATAATTTAAGTTGTATTTTATTTTTAGATTTGTAGGTTTTTACTTGTTTGTTTGTTTTCATTTTGCAGGGATTGTATCCAGAATCTCACGGTATTATTGATAACAACATGTATGATGTAGACTTGAACAAGCATTTCTCACTTTCAAGCACAGAAAAATTTCAGCCTGCATGGTGGAAGGGTCAGCCAGTAAGTTTTCTTCTATTCGTGTTATTTCTCTGTGTCTAGTGGCTCATGTGCCATGTTGTTAAAAAAAAAAAACTATAAGAGAACAAAATACGAAGTTCTGTGATATATTTGCAGTACATGGTAAATGCCATGTAGAATTCATACTGTAGGCTGACTATGAAACAGTTTACTTTTTGTGATGATAGAAGAACTCCTAAAATATTAATACTGAAACTTAAGCCACCACTTATCCTTTTCTCAATGGATGGTTTTAGAACAGAATATCTGCAAACTTGGGGTTCTTTGCTGCCAAATACTGAAAAACTCAGTAAGTTTGATAGGGCTTTATTGTGCAGAGTTTGTTTGGATATTTTTTGACAACTAACTGAAGAATGAAATCTACAGATCTACTTCCAGAATATATCACTTTTAAAAACAAACAAACAGCAACAGCAACAAAAATGCTTTCGATGTCCAGGCACAGTATAGAATAACAAAGAATTGCATTTCCATCAAAATTAGTATTTATGTGCAAATTTTGGCCCATTTCATCAAAGAAATGTGATTATAATGCTATTCATTTACTAGAAATATCAAGCAGTACAAAAATTGAAAAAATATAAACACATGTAGTATCTGCTTAACCTATCTGTTCAATATACACATATATATATACACATTCAAGGAACGATTGGATGTTGTACTGAGGGACATGGTTTAATGGGAGCTATTGGTAATAGATGAATGGTTGGACTGGATGATCTTTTCTATCTTTTCCAACCTTGGCGATTCTATGATTCATATATGTTTGTATGTAGGGAGAAAAAGAAGGAGTTAAATCAGTATATACACTTACAGGGTATATATATAGTATGCGTGTAATGATGTTTCTAGTATATTACAGTGGCCAGGTTTTACTGCTATTGTTTCCTGAGGGGTTCAGTCAGGCTCCTAACAGAACCATAGCTGGGCTCTGTAAGGTGAATAGAAATACACCCTCTTAAAATACAATCACATAACTGGAAATCATATCTTCCATGATCATGATCCATTGCAGTGGATTCACTTATCCATTTCACTGAATGTGTCATTGGATAGAAGGTCACTGCCTGTAGTCACCTATGAAAATATCTACATGACATCCTTTCTGTGATGAGAATTCCGAAGAAATGGTGACATCTTGAGTCCTGTGCTATGATTCTTTTATTCAGAATATATATGTAAGAAACAAACTTCAAATCAGATGTGTTTGTTGTGCAGCTGCATGATGTATGAAAGAAGAAAGGGAAATGTATGCCTGTAGCCTGTATTCCTAATCCAATTCTAGACTTTTACACTGGTCATATGAGTTCCTCCAGCGGTGTAAATGCCATAAAATTGTTTGTTTGTATCTTTATCTATAGATATGGCTGACAGCAATGTACCAAGGTCTGAAAGCAGGCACTTTCTTCTGGCCAGGCTCTGATGTTCCAATTAATGGTACATACCCCAACTTTTTCTATTTGTTCAATAGGTAAGTTTTTGTAAGGATTGAGGTAAATTGCCATAAATTACTTCAAAAATAAAAAATGCCACATAGCAGCTGAAGGAAATAAAATACAAGATTTTTTAAACAACAGTCTGAGTGACAAGTTCCTTGTTATGTAGTTGTGATTTTACCATGGAACTACCATTAGCAGTTAAATTTTAGGCTATTCACAATCAGAAAGGCAAAGGTTATTGTACATCTGTCATCTTCTCAAAGACAGTTTTTAGTGTTCCAGCCAAATGGAAACTACTAATTTCCCACCAGGAAGGCTTCCTATGGCTGATTAGTAGCCAATTCTGTGTTATTCTAAAAATTGCCACATCATAGCACATAAAATTTCCACATAATATCTAACCCTTTATAAATTTTCCTACTTGAGAATTAGCTTTCCAAGAACCTAAACCCTAAGTACCTCAGGAGAAGTAGCACGAGGCTATGGAAGGCAGAATCTTGCTGAAGTAAGGCCTCTGGATAGGGAAGTTACTTAAGGAAAATGGACTTTAGACAAATTCCCTCTGATTTTGCTTGAAAGTGTGATAATGTGCACACCGCTGCTAATTCTCAGGTTATATGCATGAAAATACAGTAACAAACTTCATAGTAATTTTCTTTATCTTGTGGAAGACGTTAATACCAGCAAATGATTTCAAAATTTTTATGGTTATTTCAGTAAATAACAGTCCTTCACAACTGCAAAATTAATCTAAAGCAAGTATGTAATTATAAGTCTTAACAGATAACAATGTTTTGCTGTGATATCTAGGATTGGTTCTCAGAAAACAACTGAATGCTATAGTTTATTAACATTAAACTTCTGCATGACTTTGTGGAAAAGTAAAGATATGAAGTGAGTAAATTCCTTCACAGGAGACAGGGCATGTCCTCATGAAGCTTTCTGTGGGGACATTGCTTTTGAAATGTGAAAGTCCAACGTCTAGACACAGTGGAAAGAATGAAAAAATATTCTGACTTATATTTCTTTGTTTTTCTGAACTTGAAAACTCCTTTTTTTTTGCTTGTATTTAATTTTAAACATAGGTGTAATCCCACCCACATTTTCATGATCGGGATCTGTCTGATTTATCATTAAGAATGTGTTACATGCAATAAAAAATGAAAATAATAAAACTGATTACTGGTATATTAATGCGATATGTCATTCTTGCAATCCAAGTAGTTTTCTTTACCTTACGGAGTGGACTCTGTATCCATGTTCTTTGGAATTAGAATGGCAAATCAGAAAGGACTTATTGATATATTATCTTTTTTTTTCTTTCTTTTCTTTTTTTTCAGTTCAGTTACGTATGAAGAGAGAATTTCAGGAATACTAAAATGGCTTGATAAACCCAAATCTGAGAGGTAACAGCAATATTCCAATGCTTTGTAGGAATACAGTTTAGAAAGATTTTAATACTTAGCAGCTGAGATTTGTGTTGGTATTTGTGAAACATTGAATCTTTCTTACCATCTCAAATGAGAATTTGCTGAACTTAAGCCTTTTCTATAAGCACGGCTTGTTGCACTGGTTAAATGAAACAATGTCAGAGGAAGAATCCCTACTTTTTATATTTAGAGTGATAATGGATACAGTAAATTTATGAAAATGTAATTTCAAATAATTCATGTTGGTTAAGTACAAATCTCACAGTAATGTAGATGGCCATACTTGCTGTATGGTTTTTGTTGCTGTTGTTAAGGTTTGAGCAGGAACCTTATAAGTAAATTATATTTACTTACAATTCTGTGCACATTTCTTTTCATTTCCTTTTAAAATGAAAATACTCTTTTTAAATTATGTCTCCAAGCTTTCATAATATTCCTTTCTTATTTATTTGTAACTCAAGGCCTGATTTCTACACTTTGTATATTGAAGAACCAGATTCTTCTGGACATTCATTTGGACCAGTTAGCGGTGGTGTAAGTCGCTGTTGTGTTTTTACTAGACTAAATATCACTTCAAAATGGAAGAGTACTAAGAACTTATCTAATTCATCAACTTGGAAAGGATACTAGATAAAACATTACTGTAATTATTATGTGAATTTTCATTCTGTTATATTCTTGTTTGTGGCTGAGCACACTGTTTGGATTACAGCTCCTTTGGGTCATACACAGTGCTGAAATCATAAGAGATTGAATGAAAATCATTACTGATCATACTGTTAGAAATAATATTAAGTTTCAAGCTGCGTGTATTTAGACTGAACTTGAATTTTATCAGCAAGTGATATTTGGAAGTGTGTAGCCTAGCAAATTCCCAGAACTGTTTTCTATTTACTTTCTACACTCTATTTCAGTGTTTCTTAATTTGTAACATTTCCTTTTTATTTGCATTCACAGAAAATGTTACATCTTTAGGGAGCCTAGGATTTACTGTAACAGCTTCCTCCTGGAATGATTTTGGAAAATAGTCTTCCACAGAGGGCCTTGTTGTGGTGGTCAGGCATGGAAAAACTCATCTTTGTAGGATAGTTTTAGTCTCTCTAAATTAGAAAGTGAAGTCAGTTTCTCTTTGTTTACAAAAGGCACACAATCTGACTGCATGCTTACATTAAGTGATAACTTTTAATGAGTGAAAAGGAAAGGTTCTGAGGAAGCTTGTTTCTCTCACAGGTAATCAAAGCTTTACAGCTAGCAGATCAAACGCTGGGAATGCTAATGGAGGGGCTTAAACAGAGAAACCTACACAACTGTGTAAACCTCATTGTTTTAGCTGATCATGGTAACGTATATCATTTTGTTTCTCACCGTAAACTTCACTGAGTCATTGTTTTCTTTTGCTGTTTAATATATGTACTTACTACTTTAAGTCAGTTTTATAATTCACTTTACTGTATCTAGAAAAGTAACTGTTTCTGTATTCTTTAGGGATGGATATGACCTACTGCAGCCAATTAGAATATATGACTGATTACTTCAATCAGATTAATTTCTACATATATGCAGGGCCTGCAGCTCGCATTCGAGCAAGCGTTGTTCCACAGAACTATTATACTTGTAAGTATGCACTGATCCTCGGATTGCACAAGCAGTATGACAGGAAATAAGTAAACGTAAAGCAGACTTTCTTGGCATACGTTGCAGTCTAAGTCAGACAGGAATAAGGTACTGTGAGTGGTTTAGAGGAGTGAATAATGTTATTTTTTTATGTGACTTAGTCTCTTTATAATTGTTGAATCATTTTTACTAATGGCCTTACTCTTTCTGAAAGAATTTTTGTTTGTGAAGCATCCAGATTCGTTTTTCAGAAAGCTGATGTTTATGACTTAAGTTGCTTTTCTATAACATGAAAAGTGAAAGAGCTAAACCATGCTGAACTGTCTTAATGTATATTAATTCATCTTTCCTTTGTAACAGTTGACTCAGAAGGAATTGTTAAAAACCTCACAGTAAGTAAATATTTTAATACTTTTTCCTAGTAGTTGGGGTGGTGGGGTGAGCATGATGTACAAACTGGGACTCATTTAAGAAATTTGATGACTTGTATTTCTTTACGTTTATCATTTACAGTGAGTTAAGCATAAAAACAACTCTCTATCTTTTCTTTCCTTCAGTGCTGGTTTGTTTTCTGCTCTGTGACTAATCCTAGTCCAAGCAGTGGGCCGATGTTCTGATTCTTTTAGAATAACTACTCAGCTTGGAATAATACTCAGCTCAGGTCATCTCAGCTGGGTATATTTCTGATAAAGCACCACTAGAGGTCTTCCTGCATCCTGTTGAAAAATTGAATGCTAAAAGCTTGCTACCTGTAGCTTTTGCAAGCTACCTGAAGTCCAAAGAGCAGCAAACTACCCTGGTTAAGTTTTCTTGATTCTGAGTACCTTAGAACACACCTTTTGTTCCTCAGCATACAAGGTGTGTGTGGAAGCAGGACATTACAGATGAAAAGGAGGAACTAAAGAAGGAACTTTTTCACTGTTACATCATCTACCCCTCTGACACTGAGCATTTCATTACAAAGAGCATTCTATAAAGGCAGCAGCAGATTCTGCATATTCTCTTCCCTAGTTGAAACTTCTACCTGTAATAGTTAGAAGGAGAGGTGTAGAATCTCTGTCTTCTAAGAATAACCTGGTGGGAAGGGATTTCCTCTTCCCTTGTCAGTTTGTACTTACTGCTTGTGTATTTTTTTTTCTTTCAAGTTGTTAGGAGGAAGTTTTGGACAGAGATGGGAATTGTGATTGGATATTCCTGAAGTCATTTCCCTCTATTTTTTTTTCCCTTTAATTATTGTTTGCAGAATGACCTCTTCTCCTGAGCTAGCAGAATTGCTGAATCCTTATTTTTTGTTTCCCACTATGCTTCTTAGATAACTATCAGGGACATTTACCTTCATTTCACACTTTAATGCCCATCTGTGCAGAGCATACAATTCTAGGACTTGAGCGTAAAGATGTCAGATCAGGCGTACTATTATGTATACTTGGTTTTCTTTGTTATTTATTGAATGGTATGGTGATAGAAGATAGCAGAAAATCATTAACTGCTAGGGAGCATTCTCCTGTGGGTTGTGAACTTACATAGTAAATGCCAGTGGTATTATTATGGGCATATAGAGTAAGTGTTCCTAATAAATGTCTTTCAAACTTAGCAGTACTTCTACCACAATATTGGTGTGCTTACTATTATAGGAATAAATATTATAGCTAAATATTACAGTGATATATTTCCAAAGAGTTCCAAAATAAGTCATTTTTCATTCTGTTGCTTCTTGGGCCAGAAATGGGATCTGTAGGTTATCAGAAAAACACACTCTGAATAATATATTCTGTACATACATTCCTATCACTAAGATGTTTGCGATAATATTGAATGATTTATGGTGTATTTTTGATACTGAATGAAATTCACAACTGAGCTTTTTTTCCGTCATGCAGTGCAAAAGGTCACCTCAACACTTTAAGCCCTATTTGACACCTAACTTGCCAAAACGATTCCATTATGCTAACAACATTCGTATTGATAAAGTTCATCTTTTGGTGGATCGACAGTGGCTGGCTGTGAGGTACCATCGTTTTTATCATTATGTTCTTTTCCTTTTCATTTCCCTCACTGATGCTTTTCTCATATTCAACTTTTCACCAATGTCCTGGTGCCTCTGAAAACAGGATACGTGGGCACGACAAGTGTGTTGAATCAATAGTGGATGACTATCTCTTTATCTTTCCATTTGTCTCAGCAACGGGTAAATTTAAACAAGTGTTAGTCATTATAAGTCAGACTATTTTGGCACATTATTAATTTTGTAACCCCTTCACATATACAGTTATCTCCTTCAGCCTTGAAGATATACGATGAAATAGCACTCTCTTGTAAGGCATAATTCCTTGCAGTCTTTTTATGTTGTTCCACAGAAAATAACAGCTGAGTTTTCCCAGTATGATCATATTAAAATGTTGATACTGCAGAATATAACTGAAGATTCTTTTTAAGTCAGTCATGCTATTCTGAAAGTTCTGGATGTGAAATGGCCTCAGTTCAAAAATCGGCTTTTTTAAAAAAAAAAATTGATTCAGTAGCTGTATAGGATACATTATGTTCCTTTCCAGGGCAATCTGCATTACCAGACAGAGAAATCTATGCAGACTTGAGAACAGGATGAGCAAGAAGAAGCACAATATTATTTGTAAAGTGGAATAATACAAAGATGGTAACAGATATTCAAAAGGTTATTTATAGGGAAAAGCTCACCAATATGGATGCCTTCACTGGGAAATGCTGAGGCAATCTCCACCAGGGAGCAATCTCAGAGAGATGCAGCCCTAGTGGTGGTCAGCCCTTAAATGAGGTCTAGAGGAGGTGGAGGCAAGCTCCATCCATTCTGGGAGGGCAGCTAAATTACTCTCACCTGTGTTCCCACAGCTGACCCAACACTTGCCTCAGCTGATTAATCAGAGGTTCAGGCCGTGATTACCAATTTCCCATACAATTATTTCATAATGTAACATTATACAGAGTCTGTGATTTGGGTTGACAATTATTAGTTGACCTTATTTATGCCATTTTAATTTACAGTGTATGATGGTTTCTCCTTAGGGACAACAGTTACACATTTTGTGATCAGGGTAACCATGGTTATGACAATGAATTTAAAAGTATGGAGGTAAGATGGTTTTAATTCAGGTCTTGCATCTTCTCATGTAGAAAATCAGAATGTGCTAGATGAACCAGGATAATATGTGACAGCTTTTGCAGTGTGCTTTTTCTTATATGTCATCCAGACATGTAAACTGTGAGCACATACTGCATCCACAAATTTCTATTGCTTTTCTTCAATGTGTGCATGTCTTGGCACTTTGGACTTTGTAGTAAAACTGTCTCACCTTAAATTCATGGAGCTATCAAATCAAGCATACCGTGTTCAGATCTGGAACAATAAGTTCTTTCCTTTTCTACTTAAGCAAGGACTGAAAAAGCTCTGTAAGCTCTGAGAATTCAGTACAGTATCTGAAGGCCTGCATGCTCGAATTAATGTAATGTAATTTTTTCTGCTTGTCTTCCAAGCCCTACACATGTCATCAGAGCAAGAAAAGTCATTTTTATATAGCTTGTGTATTAGTATTGCTTGTACTGAAGTTTTGTCTCATTTTTACTTCTGGTTACAGTGAAAAATTGTCAGTCCTGGAATAAACAGTAATCATAGATAGTCTTGTGATGGTGACACAATGATTGAGGAAACATGATTTTTCAGTGTAGTTGTGTCTTAATGCTGTATTTTAAAAATAAAGGTAGGATTCTTTTCCTATTATGAGAACATAAGAACATTATTTTAAAACAGATCATTGTCCTGTTTAGTCATTTGTCTGGTGTTTCATGGCATGCAGCTCAGGAGGCTTATAAATTAATAGAAACTAATGTGAGACTGAAGGTTGTGTTAGTTCTCTGTCAAAATGCTGGAAGACCCCAGCAGGGGCTGCCCATTACCACAGTGTAGCATTGGTGGTACTGACTGAGATCTCTGCAAAACCTGAGATGGGTCTCCCCAGTTCCCAGCCGCTTGCTATAGGCAAAGCTATCAGTTCCTAAACTAACCAAAGCTTTTGCTAATGCAACATATATTTAAACAAACAAAACATACATTTAAAAAACACACAAACAAACAAACAAGACCACACCACAAAACCAAACCTTTTATTTATGGCTCGATGTTAGCCTTTAAATGGGATGCATGAGTGCCATAACTCTGCATGTATTGAAATGGCAGAACTTTTACCAGCTGTTGCGATGAAAACATGAAAAGGGTTTGAAACACAGCAAAAAAAAAAAAAACCAAACAAAAAAGCCTTTCATAAATATAAACCAATATGTTAAAGCAAAAAATAAAACGGATAAGAAAACAATTCTTCTTCAGATTATATGCAATGGGCAAAATTTGCCTTCTTGATCAGAACAATCCTGTTTTGTAATATTTATAACAGTGTCCCTGTTTCAAATGAAGTACAACTGAATTCCTTTTTAATTTGAGTTTCTTTATATAACAAGTTCTGTTTTATTACAATACAGGCTATATTCCTAGGATATGGCCCAAGCTTTAAAGAAAAAACAGAAGTAGATGCTTTTGAAAACATAGAGGTTTACAACCTTATGTGTGGTGAGTAGAAAGACTCTAGTGCTTAAGATCATAATCCAACAGTGTTTTCAAATACCAGTGCTGTGAGAGCTAATAAAAGGGTAACTGAAACTGTAATGAATTCATCCATAATCTAGGTTTTTAATTCAAAACACAGAAGCTGTAACATTTTTCCTTCTCTATGCTGAAACATTAACTGCCAGAACTACTTCTCCTTTGGATGTTGTTCCTGATTGCAGAAGGAGTCCACTAAAGAACCACAGAGAAGCGCTTCTGCCACTTGGGCTTGCTGTTGAAATGGTACCTGTGGAACCATTTTCTGATAAGAACCTTTTAGAGGGTTGCAACTCTTGTATCTTGAGAATGGATGATTGCAGCCCTAGCAGTTAGCAGTTAGGAAGCGTAAGCCTCAGAAAATATGGATTAAAGGATCACACAAAAAATAATTAACTCAATAGTTTCAATAATTCAGTGGCCTATTTTTTTCTATATTTAGAAGAAATGCATAGAAAATGCATAGAATTGCAAAAATTCTTTGTTAAAACTATAGTTTTAGCCTTAAAGTAGCTTTAAAATGTGGTTCCAATTTTCAAATTTTCCAACAGATCTGCTTCATATTACACCAGCACCAAACAATGGCACACATGGTAGCTTAAATCATCTGCTAAAAAAGCCTTTTTACAGTCCTTCATATGCAAAAGAAGAGTCATCCCCTGTTTCATGTCCGGTTTCCCATCTGACTCCTGCAGATAATCTGGGATGCACATGCAACGATGTAAGTAGGAGTTCTGGAAGATTTTAATCATATTGGTCAAGTGTGTTATCTTTTAATTTTGTAAGCAGCAGAATCATTCTAAGGAGTCTATAATATTTTACAGGTGACAAATGCTTCAGTAATTAACGAGAGGTTAAATCTCACCACAGATGAAAGTAAGTAGTTAGAGGTGAAAAGGATAGCAACATTTTTAAATTTACAGCTATTTTAGATTGTATTTTATTAATTTCAGTGGAAACTTTGGCAATGTTAATACAATTTAATGTGAAATAGGAGAACCAAGTTGGAAACTTAACTTTTTTCCTTGTTTCTTTGCATTGCTATAAAAGATACTAATTGATGCTTTTGTAATGACATTTGTGTTCAGGAAGTAAATCTGAATCCAATTAAAATATTGGGAAAAATTATACAGATTTCAGTGGAAAGCCTGTGTACTTCTGGACTGTATTGCCATAATTGGGTTTTATTTTTTGCCACCTTGCTTTGATGAAAACTCACATGTTCTTTTTTGTGGTGCTTCTGGAAATTTTATGGGGCATTACAAAACTTCCCAGCCCAATATGGTAGAGTTCTCACTTCACTGGCAAGGTGAATTCCAAAGTTTTATATGTGAAATTACAAAGAAATGAGAATTTGAATGTCTGATGTTATACTATGTTGACTTCTTTATGTTAAACATAAAATGAAAATTATTTTATATATTCCTTTCCACTGAGCTAACAGCTTAAAAGGATGTACTTGTGTTTATCATCAGTTCTGTTGTATTTATTAATGCTTTAATTTACATTTTGCTTTGTCTCTTTCCACTGCTTGCTGAAACTTTGATTCCATCAGAAATGTTATGGAAGAATGAATAAATATCTTTTTAATTATAGTAAAGAATGCAACTTCATATAATTTGCCATATGGGAGACCTCAAGTTCTTCAGAGGGAAAAAATCTACTGCCTCCTTCCCCATCATCAGTATGTGAGTGGATACAGTCATGATATCCGGATGCCACTGTGGACTGCATACACTGTGACTAAACCTGTAGGTTATCAGATATTAATACTTGATATTAATGCTGATATTAATATCATATATTTGTAAGCGTGTAATAAATTGGATTGAAAATGTTCATTCATAAGGAATTCTGTTTAAAGACTGGTGGATATAATGAAAGTGAGACCTTTATTTCTTCTAAAAAGCAGGCTAATGCAATGATGCATGTTTCCGATAGAATGAATAGGAAAGAATAAATTTAAATCAAGGAGTACAAATAGGCACAAGAGGATCTTTCTATTTATTTACTTTTTTTTTTTTAAATTTGAACCAACCTAAATGGACAATGTGCTAAAATTCAATCTGAGTGTTTAACATTTGTAAACATATAAAGAAATTAAATAACAGGTAATTCAGTATTAAAAAAAAAAAAAAGAAAAAAAAAAGCACAGTTACATACAGAACTCACATTCTGATATTTTATATAATGCTATTGTAAAATACAAGGTTTTAGAAACAGTATCTGTTTTAGAAACAGTATGATCAGTATCACTTTTTAGCAGTTCTTAGCTTCTGTGTATGTTAACATATCTCGGTGAAAGTCAGTGAAGCTAGCCAATAAAATTTAACTCTTTAGAAACACAGATTCTTATTATCAAGATGGAGTCCTTCAGTGCTATGGTGTGGTGATATTGTCATCTTTATATATTCACTGCTTCTCAGCAGGATGTGATATGAAGTTTGTATTTCCATAAAAGGGATGAATGAGCCAAAGTTGTCACTTGTTTTTGCCTAAGGTGAAACTTTACTCCTGCTGCTACAGTTTTACATGCTGTGTGAAGATTTTAAGGAATTACCTAAGAGCAGAAGGGGAAAAACACAAGGCAGGGGAGCATCAGCATCCATTCCTTACCTTGACCTGATTCATTATGAAAACAGAAAATTCAATGAAGGCCATCTGAGAGAGTTAAAAACGTACAGAGCATCATGTTAACCACAACCGTGGGTGTAATACTGTTTTTTTTTCTTTTTCCCTTTTCACAGGAAAGCACATCTTCTCTTCCTCCCACTGTTTCAGACTGTCTGCGGGCTGATGTTAGAATCCCCGTTGCTCATAGCCAAAATTGTTCCAACTACCCAGAAGGGCTGGACTTGACCTATGGTTTCCTCTACCCTCCCAGTGAGCACTGTTCTTTTTATAGCTGAAGTTTAGAAAGTCTTAATCAGCTGGATGTGGGTTTATGTTTAAACATATAACCAAACACCAAAGCAAACTTCTTTGGATCAGCATGTTGGGCAGAAAATGTTTCCAGTGTTTGTAGACTCACCAAAAGCTGGATAACAGCTCCTTCGGTTTTTTTTTTTTGTTTGTTCGTTTTGTTTGCTTGTTTTTTGTTTTTTTTTGTTGTTGTTGTTGTTTTTTGGGTTTAGAGCATTTAGGTTTTTCTTTAAAACATGGAACAACTTGATTGTGGTAATGGGTTTGAAAGATGTGTTTGGAATGAAGGGCTGTCCCTCTTTCCCTGTATGAATATTCCTTTCTATTGCCAAATTTGATAATGAACAGACTATCTAAAAAATGTAGAGATAATAAATGTGCAGTAGGATTATACACCCATGCTCAGATATCTACTTAAGTTACACGCTGATAGAAATCCAGTTTTCCACAGAGCCTTTGACAGCACATCACAAAGATAATGCACCATTTGTTGTATTTTAGAAGATAGGCTTTTTTTTCTTTTTTTTTTTTTTTCTGGGGAACTAACTTAATAGGGAAAGGAAATTAAAAGAAAATGCAACTCATGAAAGCAGAATAGCCAGGAAGTTATAATAGGCAATAAATAGAGGAATATTATACTCTAACTGTTCCTTTATAACCTACTCTGTGAGCAAACAAACTAAAATTATTCTGTGGGATATTACACAAAAAAATTTCTTGTTTAACTCTCATTGGTGTTGGACATAATTATGATGGAAGACTAGCACAACATACTTCAGACATAAATGTATTTGTATATGATTTCACTATTTAGTATCATAGAATCATTTGAGTTGGAAGGAAGCCCCAAGGTCAACTACTCCAACTCCCCCCTGCATTAAATCGGGAATGTTCTGTCTTCTTCAGAGTAGAAGGAAATTTAAATGTTAAGAAATGTATAATGATTGAATGACACATACCCGCAATTTATAGTAACATATTTATCAGATTTGTCTTTGTCTAGTATCTCTAGTGTGCCCCGGTGGCGCAGTGGTTAAAGGCGCCGCCTTGCAACACTGGGGCCCGGAGTTCGAATCCCCCCTGTGGCGCAAGTGGTAGAAGTGCCGCTCTGCTACACAGAGGCTCGAATCCCGGGGGTTGGACTCGATGATCTCTAAGGTCCCTTCCAACCCGCACGATACTGTGATACTGTGATCTCATTAATGTGTACTTTGTTCTTTTACTTAGATTTCAATTCATCTGCACTTGAACAATATGATGCCTTACTCACCAGCAACATCGTTCCCATGTACAGAGCTTTTAGAGGTAGGATCCAAGATTTTGATTAAATGTGATTAATTGCCTGTAAGTATAGCTCTGGACTTTGTATAGCTGTGACAAAGACTTAATTAATTCTTAGCCTTAGTATATCCAGGTCTTGTGCAAATGTATACAAAGCTTTAAAAATTAGATTCATGATATTTTAAATGCACTTATGTAGGCTTTTTAAATTTTTTAAAAATTTTTTTAATGTTAATAGTCCTGCCTGGCCTCTACTTAGATATGCCAGTTTTCATTTGAATTTTTTCTTATTTCCTGTATGTTGTCATGACATAAAATGCTAGCTATGGAATTCATATGACAAGATCCTGTTGGTGAAAGGCTCAAGATGAAGGAAAATGACACCTTTTCTTTCCTTTTGCAAGGTCTCAAGGGAAGACAAGTTTGTAAACAATTTACTTTAGACCAAAACAAGAGATAAATCAATAAGTTCAACCCTCTGAACTCATGGTTTTTGTTTGTTTGTTTGTTTGTTTTTGCCTTTATAACTGTAAATATTCAAACAGTTTTAGTAGCTTAGAACATACAAGTTCTAGTGTGCCCTGGTGGCGCAGTGGTAGGAATGCCGCGTTGCAACACTGGAGGCCCTGGGTTCGAATCCTCCCTGTGGCGCAAGTGGTAGAAGTGCTGCTATGCTACACAGGGGCTCAAATCCCAGGGGGTTGGACTCGATGATCTTTAAGGTCCCTTCCAACCCGCACGAGACTATGATATGATACTATGAAGTTGTATTTGCTCAAATAGCATCTTTTAAATCAAGTAAACTGCCAGTGACATTTTACATGAGTTCTGTGGAATTAGACTAGCCCTTAGCTGGAAATATTCCATACCGAATGCCATTATCTTGGATCATATCAATTGGCACAATTATGGCTGTTAGCAGATAGGACAGAAATAAATGGCCTCTCAGCTTCAGAATTGTATCTTTATCTTCAGCTCTAATATATTATCTCTGGTAGTGCAGGAGCTTGCACGGGTGTGATAGTAGTAATCATTACTCTTTAAAAGGTGAGAGTCTGTACTTTCTGATGAAATCCAAACTGTGTGTAAAGAGTTGTTTTAACAGGCATTTTAGTTTCAAATTTTTGGTGTTACATTTAAGTAATAAAAAGGCACAGCATTCCTTTTATTTTCTTCTTTTTTTAGTGGTGAAGTAACTGATTTTAAATTAAATACGCTTGTATTTTCCTTCATTTGCAGACATATGGGACTATTTCCACAATGTACTTCTTCAGAAGTATGCTACAGAAAGGAATGGAGTAAATGTTATCAGTGGACCAGTGTTTGATTACAATTATGATGGCCATTTTGATAATCTTGATGAAATTACACAGTACGTACATGGAAAATTCAAATGATGAGTTATTTCCTGCTGTACACAAGCAAAATATTCTCACGAAGAACAAAAAAGCAATTATCAAAGAGAATTGAGTCTTCCCTTTACAATGATAAATCCACTGTTACTCATACAATATCAAATTATCTTGCAAGCAGGTACAATACTATAGAAACTGAAGTTCCAGTAAAGAGGAAAAAAAAAATATTGAGGTTATATGTGTAGCAATCTACATTTGCAAAGATACAGGCCAGTAATTTGCTTTCCAAGTTAATGCCTACATTTTTCTGCCTCCATAGTGCAAATACTAGGAGAATATGTTAATACACAGAAGACGCGTTTAAGAACAATTGTCTTGCTTTTATGTTGCACTGTCTCAGCTGCTTGTATTTTCTCCCCATTTTCCCAAACTGTGTTTTACCAAAGGTCAGTTTAGTATCTTGGATGCATTTACTGAATCATATAACTGAGCATGTAACACGTAATACTCCTGACTGGTATTTTTATATAGCTTACACAGTTGGACATCTGACAAGTTCTAGATAGCTTTTAATGAGCTCTGGTAGCATAACAAAATACATTTTAAGATTCAACTGTGTGTAGAAATGGGACTAAAGGAAGACTTACTTAAAGCAGAATCCCGTGAAGTAAAAATATAAAGAGCAAATATTTATACTAGTGAATGGTGACAGGAAGAGAAAAAACAAAATAAACAAATAAAACAGAGTAAGAGCAAACAATTTGAAATGTGACAAATATAGGGAGCATGTCTTCTGACAGTAAGAAAAGTTTAGCAGTAGACAACTGCTGGGAAATCTGCACTGCTGAATCTGTCATTGGAAATGTTTTTTTCAGGGCTAGACTTAATACCACATCTGTCAAAAATTGTTTGAGAATGGGAAAATCAACTCTGCCACGAAGTAGGAGGCTGTAAGGGAGGAGAGACTGGAACTTCCTTTCAAGCAGAAAGCTGTAATACCCAGTCAACCACACAATTTTGTCTACAGTTTTGAACAAGCGTGTTTTATTCAGCATGTTAGTCAGTCATACTAAGCAGAATAATGGTCTCACTGATGGTGTTTAACGAAATGCAGCAAACTTGGGAAGGTCCTCATAAGTTTATATGCAAAAGTGGCCATGTCAACAAAATTACCAGTATATGGAAGCAAATAAACTTTGAATTAGGAATCCTAAACTGGTATACATGGCACATGGCCACAAGTCATCATTCTGGCATTGCTTGCTGACAAGAACCTGAGGCTCATCTTTTCTCTCTTCCCCTGTTTAGTTTAGTGTGGTAGAAATTCTTTATGTAATGAAGGGCACGCATTGCACCCTTATCATGTACCATCCAGAAGTAGAAATCTCCAACTTTGGCAAAATAGACTGCTAAGCACATAGTTCTGTCATTTTCTCATTGAAAACAGTGCTTGTAGCAAAAAAGACTAATCCATGCATGTTTGGCTGTTCATGAAACAAATGCCAAGGCTGAGTCTCTTCAGGTGTTAATTTAAATAGTGAAAGATCTATGCTAAGATGGGTTTTATAAAATACTAGAAGCATCAATGTTTTTTATAGTTCATATCTAGATAAATTCCTTAACTAGTGTTGATTTTATAGGCATGTAAACAACACACAGATCCCTGTCCCAACCCATTACTTTGTGGTTCTGACAAGCTGCAAGGACACGTCCTATACTCCACTGAACTGTACAGGCTCCTTGGATGCTTTGTCCTTCATCATTCCTCACCGACCTGACAATACTGAAAGCTGTGCTGTAAGTATACTTTTATATTTCTGTGTGTAAGTGAGCTTTGTGAACTGACTTTCAGTGTGATACAATTATCTGGAAAACATTTAGATGTCTAAATATTTAACTGATTCATTCCCATGAGCTGATAATGAGTTGATAGCTAGGGATGACTAAAACATCAAGAAGACCAGTGCTTGCATATTTTTCTTGTCTGTTTTGGCAGGATAACAGGTCGCCTTCTGAATGGGTTGAAGAAAGAGTTCAGGCTCATTCCGCTCGTGTTCGGGATGTGGAGCTGCTAACTGGACTTGACTTTTACCAGGAAACAAAGGGATCTGTCTCTGAGATCTTACAGCTGAAGACATTTTTGCCAACATTTGAGACTGAAATCAACTGAATTTCTATTTTAAAAAAATGCCAGCATTTGGAAGGAATAAAATCAAAATGATTTAACTTTTACCTTAGTAAATATGAGAGAAACTTGACTACTGCACCTCAACAAGAAAAGACACATTGCACAGCTAATTCCTTTTTTTTTTTTTTTCCACGTTCCTGTTCTTTCAGTCAAGTGTTTTGTATAAATTGAATAAAAATTAACTGAAGTTACTTAAGTCATCTTTCTAAGCCATGTTTTCCAAATAGTGAATATTATGTTAATTAACAGCCAAAAAAACCCCAACAACCCAATGCCTGTAACAGGAACATGTGTCACTACTGAGACAGATGATAATTTAATGGTTTGAAAACAACGACAACAAAAACTGTCACAAGGACATATTTTATAGTAGTAACCCCAGAATCATCAGCTGTATAGAAAATGTTCCTATAATGGAATTGGAAAGTGAAACACTTTGGGAGGCATGCTTGTGCTTTTTCCCATGTGTTTATCAGTGAAGTTAAGGTTATCTCATGTTTGTATGTTCTGGAACATTCTGAATTGCTTTTTCTCATCTATTAATCCACAGATACTGCCATGTACTTAAAAAAAACATTCAGACTGACACAAAGTCTGTATATAATGGAATGTCTTCAAATGGAAATTAATTGCTGCTTCGCATAGTATTCATATGCCACGAAGCCTACAAACGGCAGCACAGTGATTTGATCATAAAAAAAGTTATAAATTCAAGTAACATTCCATCTGCTTACATCTCAAGACTGTTATGACTGGTCATGCTGCTCCATTCTAACAGCACTACGGAAGCAATTAATAGTTATACTTTATTAAAGTTATACAGAGGAGAGTAGGAGGGAAACAAATTCCATCTTGCAGTTTAAAGGCTGTGAAACTATGTGATATTGTCCGAAGTCTACTTAGGTCATGCTCTCCAGGCACACTATAGGAAAGGAGGAGAAATTAGGTGTCTACATAATGAATATATACAAATAATTTCTATATTTGTTTTAACTAAGACAGAGATTAAAACACAGAAACACTACGAGGAACAAAAAATTCTGCTGTCTATATAAACAGATATTGCTGAGACCCAGTTCTCGCTGACTTATGTGTGTGAAGTAAAGTTGTTAATTCTATAACGTGATTTTCCACAGTCCGCTATGGAAGCAGAGGAACTAAACACTCCCATGGCCATTGAAAACCTGAAGATGGGAGGATTTAGTGGTTTGCTTTTCTTACGCTGCTTTTCATTTTCAGTATTAGAACGATGCCTATGAGCAAATATAGAGATATGGCCCTACATGGAGCTAGTGTTGTGCTGCAGCAAGACAGGGTGATAGTGGATGAGAGCAGGCAAGGGCAATGTAACCAACTTGGCTCCAGAAAATCCTACAGCCAGGACAAGGAAAAGCTAACAAACAGTTCAACAAGAGCTACCGTGTTTCCCCTGCACCACACCCTGGCTCTCAGAGACTGTCACCATATAAAACACTTTTTTCTCTCTTTCTCCTTAATATTTATTAAAGAGTCTGCTGGCTTTCAGTCAGTACCTCCCTGAAGGCCACCTTCAAAGCCACGTGCAGACATTTAAATGGCAGAGAATGCTCTTGACTCCTTTCTTGGACAATCTCCCTCAAGGAAAATAGACAGGGCTGTGTTTTTCAGAGTGCCTCCCACAGCCCTCCTGCAGTGTCTGCACATGGGGTAATGGGATTTCTTTAATTTTTTTCTATTTGGAACATGAACCTGTGTTTGTAAGTACAGATTTTTTTCTGTCCTAACTGTGTAGCTCCTGTGCAGTGCAGGAGTCCCTGCCCCTCATTGGATTGCTGTCAGTGAGGAGGTGGGAAATCTGTCATGCATTCAGATCTGATGCCATACGAGAAGAAGAGGCACCTGCCTCCACTCCACCCTGCAGCAATTCCTTGCCCTAGAGACAGCTGAGATGACCTTCCTTACCATTATAGTCTGAAAGGAGCAGGAAATCTGAATCCTTCCCAGTCCCTGGAGCAGTGATCAAAGAACATGGCTGTCCTCAAAAGAATGAAAAATAGTGGGAAGAATGTGACTTTGTATCATCCAGGTGTATGATATAGGCCATTTTGGGGTTTAGAATCACCCAGACATCAAGCTGGTGGAGACTTTGCCCAATGACCAAATTACTTTTGAAGGAGACATGGCAACAGATGTGCCAGTCAGCAGCCTTCTGTGTGGCTGAAGAGAAATGAGTTATTGGTTGATGTCCTCACTTTGTTCACAGCATTCTAAACAAAGGCTTTTCCATTTCCTTAAAGACAAACATCTCAGCTTTTTTCCTAATTTTGCCCTTTAGCCACTTGTATTTTGCTCAGTAGGTTCCAAGCAGGTTTTCCATAGTCATTCAGGAGGATTTCAGTGCATAAGAGGACAGTTTAATGTTTATCTGCACAGACTGAGCTGTGTCAGTCAGATGAAAATATAAACCGCTCAGTTTGATCAACAAAATACTCTTTATAATAGCTCTGGGAACTTCAGCTTCTCTGCCCTTCTCTTACAGACATATGCAGAACATGACACACAATACTGTCTTGAAGCTCGGGAATAACATTCAGCTCTCTAGGGAAAGAAAGAACATGGATGGGGAGTTGCTGAGAAAATGAAGTTCTCAGAGTGTGCCTTTTGCTTTGTAGGCAAGCCAGTGAATGTAATTTCCATTCATTCAGCTGTTCTATTTTGTTTTGTTTGTTTTTTTTCATTGCTTTTTGTTTTCAAGCTGACGGATTCATGTCTAACCACCAAAACTACAGCTGTCAATAGCATTTCTTTCCTCTCAAGAACATTTGAAGGATATTCCCATCAGCCACACGTGCCAAAGGTGCTTCAGAACTGATAGCTGGTCTTAACTTCTTATGAATTTATATCCTTTTTTTTAGGCAAACTGATGCATTTTCTTTATCTGGGAGCATATTTTTATGCAGCAGCAAGTTGCAAAGGGATTAGTTTGCGGCCTTCCTTTTCAGTCCTCACTAAGGGACATTGCCCACATCTTTTCTTCTGGACAGTTCAAATTCTTCTGCGGGTTTTTTTTTGTTTTTTTTGTGTTTTTTTTTTTAAGGTTATGGATGCCAGATATTTCCATAGCACTACCAAGCATTTCAGGTCAGTTTCCAATTATAAGAAAAAAGGGCTGCAGGCTTATGGGAAAGGTGATTTCAAACTGTTCTTACTTAAATTCTTTCCACAGAATGAGAAATCCTGCTTCATTTTCTTTCCACCATTATGAGTTCACAAAGATCACAGCTTTTGTGGTATTTAAGATAATCTTATGAGCAGCACTTCATTTTGTGTGATGAATTTGCTGATTCATTGCTGTGAAAATCTGATCCCAGTGAAACACGACTGATGAATGATATAAAGGTCAACAGGAGGTGTCAAAATGTTTGATTTCTGGAATATCTTGAGAGTTTTATGAAGCCTGATGTAGGAAAGATCATATTTCTTCATGAGAATTGATTTGTATTTTCTGTAGTAGGTTTACATACCATAATGGATGCAAAACAACTGCAGAGAAAAATAGCACTGACAAGCTTTGTATGTTCTGGATAAGGCTTCTGTTCTATGAATCACTGAATCCACAGTCTAATTCTTGTCGATGAAGTGGCACAACATTCTGGGCAGCTATAGCATGGGATAATGAGATCTGGGGCATGGCACACCAGTATGTTATTTATGCCCAGGGACTTTCCTGTGTGATATTTTTGATTGTTTACTGAGGTTTGAGGTTGTACTGAAGAAAACAGTGATTTCCTTCTGGCCTCTGATAATCCATCTGTGTTTTAATTGCTTGGTGTCATTTGTGAATTGCTTTCAACTTCTACATACCACTTTTCAAACAAATGAGATGTTGCATGTTCATTGGTATTTATCCCAGCAAAAATGCAGACTGGAAAGAGAATGGACTGAGAGCAGCCTGAAAAATGGCATGACCGTCATTGGTGGCATCCCTCCGTTTTGCGTTGCTTGTAGTTGTCAGAAGCTCGTTAAATGTTTGTCCTCCTGATCTCCAGAGGTAAGTGTTGTGAGTAAAGACAGAACAAATCCAGTGCAAGACTTGCTAATGCACAGTGATATTAGATTTTTGTTGCTGTTTAGTAGGTGAAGGTGACTTCAAACTAAAAGCAAACATTGTAATTCTAGTTACTGAAGAGGTGACTTCATTCAGAGCAGAAGCAAAAGAAGACCCTGGCTATGATATGGAAAATAAAGTCCTTGCATTCTTACTGACTTTTATGACTTATTAAACAATAAAAGATTTTAAAAGCTTGACTTGTTCAGCAGTGGAAATGCATAAACTGAAAGGATATGAACCACTTTTTCTAGGAGTGTCAGTGATGAAGAGCAGAGAAAGGAAAAAAAGAGCTATCTATGCTACAGAACAGTGCTGGCAATTAAAATCATATACAATTTTACTAGCAGTAGATTCCAGCTGGAAATCAGAATAAAGCTTCTCACCAGTAAGTTTCTTGAATAGCTACCCAGTGGAAGTCGAAAGGCAAAAACAAGAAAGATCTTGGTCAATATATGAATCAGCTTGAATAACAAAATTACCAATGAAAACAGGGAACTGCCTCACTGACTCAGATTGGATCTGTGTTCTTTGCCCCAGTGAATAATGACTGAGTGAGTAAAAAGGAATGTTTACCATAAAAACTTAATGCAAGATTTTGACTTACCAAACACTCAAGGATAGTTAATTGAGATAACACAATGCTGATGGCCAGGAGCTTAAGAAATTCATCTGAATTTATTACAATAAAAAAGAAAAGGTATCTGCACTGCCAGGATTTCTGTGAGTACTGCTTGTGCTGCCTCTTCAGCAGTTCAAGCTGCCTCTCTGCTTTCATTGCACATGAATTACCTTTCTGAGCACTTGGATAGGAATACTGTTCCTTTCTTGCTTTACTTCAGCTGTGTTTGTGAGGTGGAAAGTATGTTTGTGAATGACTGAAAGCAAAAGTTGGAGGGATAGGAGGAGAGAGTGTCCTTAATTTCAAGGTTGGAGTTGCAATGCAGCTCATAAATATCTCCTTACTGTACTGAATTTAGTGACTGTTTTACACAGCATCTCTAAAAACTGTGCAAAGAGAGTCTCTCTGAAATGTGATGACAAGAGAACTGCTTAGCCAGAGAAAATCACTGTACAAAGTACCTTTGACTGGTTAGGGGAAAAGGGCACAGATAGAGTTGGTCAGCAGAAGCTAATAAAACTTAGTTCTCTTATTTGTTGTTGTTGTCCTGAATTAGTCAGCTCACTGAAATTAAACCATTTTGCAGAGTATGGCTTTGCTTTATGTGGTATCCCAACATCTCCTTGTCAGCCAAACAATCTTCAGAGTAAGGTTAGGTGCTGACATATCATACCTGTGACTTCTTTTTCAGGATTTCTTTGAGTGGACAAACAATCTGAGCTCATTGAGTCACTGCTGACAGCCACATCACTGCACTGTTGCCTGAGCTGAAAAAATTCATACTTCTGATCAGCTTGTAGGCACAAACTTGATGCTAGATTTGGTACAACTTGAGTGTCTCAACAGCCAATCTGCTACCTGCTTTGTTTTTTTCCATCTGACTGCTTTCTCCATTCGAAAGATGGCCATGACCTGGTGCAGAATGTGAGGATGCCTGAAGTCCTAAAAATTCTCCAAGGACAAGAAATTTCTTTCCAACACATCATTTCTGCCATGAATTTCCTCTTCAGCTTGTCCAGAACCCATGTTGTTGTCCTCAATTTCTTTTCCACAATCACATCCTAAATCCTCATAAGAAAAATATTAGTTGGAATATATACAGATGCTGTGGCAAGTCAGCCTGGCTGAAAAGAGCCCAAACACGTGATGGTAGTTAAGGAATGTGCTCAGAAGCTTTAATAGTGAAGAAGCTGTCTGCAGGTCATACCCATTTATATTCACTAAAAGGAGAGTCATTCAGAAGACGTTGATGAAATGCAGGAGACCAAAGAAAATCATATCAAATCATCTAAGTGTAATAGCTGACTAAGTGACCATTATCTGACTATCACAACTGGGTCCCACCTTCTTCATAGTTTTGCATGCAGCTTTTGGTCACTATTTGTTAGCAGCATTGCTTTGTTAGTCACAGAAGAGTACCCAGCTGTTATACTAGGATGCTGGGCAGTTGCAAGGCATGTCTTGAATTGTAGTTGAAAAAGCCCACACAGCTTTCTGCTTTTCTCCACCTCTCAATTATCTATGCATCACCAGTGACTGAAAATAACTTGTAAAGAACGTCAGAGGTAAACTGCTCTACATAAGCTGAAATTTATGTGCTGGAGCTTTGAAGAATAACTAGATTTACTGCCTTGTTGCTTTTGCAAAATGACCATCCCAAATATTTTTCATATAAGCCTTGCAAACACTCAGTATTTATGTAGTTCACGGAGTACTATTAATGCTTTCTTATCTCTCTCTGCTCTTCTTAAAAAGACAGATGTCTGGCATGTACTTTGAGAAATTCAGATAACATTCAGAAAGGAACATCCTATTCCATTAGAATTTAGCTTCAAGTGGAGAAGCTACACAACAGTAATATTTGCTAGCATGTAGGTTTTTGTTTGTAAACAAGCTACGGGCTGAGCAAATTACAAGTGGATTTTGACAAAGTACAACCTGAACAGAGAACAGTTGGCATTGCTGGAATTGCCACTGGTTCTTGGGATTCACCTAACATTAGAACTTCTTATCCAGTGCCAATTGGTATTTCATCTCTGAGACTGGTGCTTTTGGTGAGAGACCAGGCCATGGTGGAAGCCCCAGGTGTCAATTTGATCCTGTTTAAGTAGGCCTTCTTATGAGGTCGATCCTCCACATTGGTCTCAGAGCTACTGAGCTGGATTTCTTCATGCTAGAGAGAAGCAAGTCTTGAAATGGGACAGGTATGAGGCTCTGGCTCCATACATTGTGTTAGTCAATAGCTTCAATCCTCACTGGGGAAATTTAGTCACAGAGGATTGTTCCAAAAGCCTGAGAAAGGTCTCTGTGAGGCATTAGGAAAAGAAATTGTGACTGGCTTAAAATAGCCTACGATGATTAATGGGATTCTGTAAATGCAGATTAGATTTTCATCAGAATCTCATTAGATAATCCCACTGCTCTCTAAAAATACTGAGAAAAACATGGATATATGCCCAAAGTTTTTCTTTTTTTCCTAATTATTTACATATTTTTTTCCAAAAGCCCAGGGGGCAGGGTAGATTGCTATGTCAGGAAAATGTAGTAAATAACTTCTGATTGTCTATTAAAACACATCATATGAAATTGCTTGCCCAAACTCTGTCTATACAGAGAACAATTCAAAGCAATCTTTGGAGCTTCTTTTAGGTTGTCCAGATTAAAAACATGACTTCAGGTTGAAAATATAAGATCTTGTCTAGGTGTTAGTTGAATGTTTAACTGTATCTCACAAGGCATTATTATGAGTGAGCTTGTTGCCAATGAACACTATCATCGTTACTGACACTAGACAAGTGGTAACTAACAAAGAAGAGCCTTAATGTAAATGCTCTGCCATCTTCATAATGACAGCTCTCACTACCTTTCAAATGCTTGCTTTATGAATTGAAGAAAAGAGTAAGTACAGGGGTGACCAAGTGCAAGGTCCCAGTGCTGAATTACACTCTTAAAGTATTATAGGAAGGCACCTTCTAGAGACAAGCTATTCTGCAGAAGTTGAACTGGTTAGTATCAGACAATCTGATTTACCAGTAACTTGTAAACAGTGTGTCTAAGGCATCTTGTACACAGAGCTCTTGGAACTTTCCATGAAAAAGTCCCACACAAACACTAAAAATGTATCGTGTTTCTTTCTGAGTGAAAGTAAAATGACTTTTAGACACCACTAACATCCTGGTTGAGTTAATTGAACATAGAATCATGAAATCACTCAGGTTGGAAAAGACCTTAATGTCACTGAGTCCAACCACAACCTAACCATACTAACTAACAACCCATGGCTAAATCATGTCCCTGAGCACCACATCCAAACAGTTTTAAAACACATCCAGGGATGGTGACTCAAACACCTCCCTGGGGAGCCTATTCCAGTGCTTAATAACCCTTTCTGTAAAGAAGTGTTTCCTGATATCCAACCTAAACTTACCCTTGTGTGACTTGAGGCCATTTCCCCTTGTCTGACACCTGTCACCAGTGAGAAGAGACCAACCCTGCTCTCACTGTAAGCACCCTTCAGATACCGGAAGAGAGCAATAAGGTCTCCCTTCAGCCTCCTCTTCCCCAGACTAAACAGCCCCAGTTCCTTCACTCTCTCCTCATAGGGCATATTCTCCAGGCCCTTCACAAGCCTTGTTGCCCTTCTTTGGACCTACTTCAGCACCTTAGTGTCCTTTCTGTACTGAGGTGCCCAAAACCAAAAACAGTACTCCAGGTGGCCTCACCAGTGCCAAGTATAGGGGCAGGATGGCTTCCCTAGTCCTGCTCACCACACCATTCCTGATACAAGCCAGGATGCCATTTGCCCTCTTGGCCACCTGGGCACACTGCTGGCTAATGTTCAGCCAATTGTCCACCAGCACACCAAGGTCCCTTTCCATCAGGCAGCTTTCCAGCCACTCCTCCCTAAGCCTGTAGGGTTGCCTGGGGTTGTTGTGACCAAAATGCAGGACTGGACACTTGGCCCCATTGAAACTCACACAGTTTGCCTTGGCCAATTGATCCAGTCTATCCATATCCCTCTGTAGTGCCTTTCTCCCCTCAGGCAGATCAACACTCCCTCCCAACTTGGTGTTGTCTGCAAACTTACTGAGGGTACACTCAATTCCCTCATCAAGATCATTCATAAAGATGTTAAATAGAAGTAGTCCCAGTACTGAGCCCCGGTGGACACTGCTTGTGTCTGGCTGCCAACTGGATTTAACTCTGTTGACCACAACACTCTGGGCCAGGCCATCCAGCCAGGGTTTCACCCAGCTGAGTGTATGCCCATCCAAACCATGGGCAGTCAGCTTCTCCATGAGGATGGTGAGGGGGACAGTGTTAAAGGCCTTACTGAAGTCCAGGCAAACCACATCAACAGCCTTCATCCACTAAGCAGGTTACATTGTCATAGAATGAAATCAGGTTAGTCAGGCAGTTTTTATGTTTGCTTTTGTATCTTCTTACAAAAAGGCAAATGAATAGAAAAATAGTGAGCTTTAAAGCTCTTTTTTGTTGGAGGAGTTATTTGCTGCACAAATTTTACACACTTGTGTTTTGAGATATATTCCTCTTTTCCAGCTTCCTAGTCCTAGCACAGAGACCTCATATGATCACCTGTATGTGGAGTCTTCATGTTCTACAGTGAGTGATGCTTAGCCAAGATTTAGAGTGACACAGACTTTCTTTTAAGTGAGGAACTACTAGAGACAAAGAAGACAAGTCAAGGAAATGTAGATCAAGATCTACATTTAGATAAGACTCATACTGGAGACAAGAGTGAACAGGAGACAAGAGTGAACAGTCTCTCTGTTTTCTGTTTGTGCAACAAGCCAGAAGAAGCACAGAAACAGAAAGGGTGAGCAAGATATGGACCAGAGAGAAACTCAGGCTGACGTGGCATTGTAATGAAACACATTTATTCCTGACAGTAACAACACATAAACCCCTAAATTTGGTTGCTTACTTGCATCAAAAAATAGTTACTGTCTTCCTAGAAAAAAGCTACCAAAACATTCTAGTCAGTCTATTTAGACATTATTAAAAGCTCATTGTTTATTAAAATTCTTGCACAGACAGTGTTTTTAAACAGTGTTTAAGCTTTCACATGTTCTCTTCTACAGATCTGTCAGGATTGCAAAAACAGATGTTCAGTCAGTGAGTGTTTGTTGGTGGTACTGGTGTTATTCCGAAGTGCAGAAACTCCACAGCTAACCAAATTACTTGGAAAGCTTTATAGATGTCCTTTTATGGAAGGCAAAATTTGATCACAACAACAAAACGTTTTCGTTAGGTGTTTTGTTCTATCCAATCGGATATAATACTTGTACGTACCTCACTGAAATTCAGATGATCAAGAAACAGCACCTGCAGTGTTAAAAAACGCTCTTCTCTCCACTCTGTTCCCCTCCACTCTCCTCTCCTCTGAATCTTTGAGTTTTCTCTCTCCATTTTTTTTCCACATGGTCTTAGCATTATCCTTGCCAAGCCTTTTTCTTCCTTATGCTTAAACAAGTAACAGTAACAAATGGCATTTCTCTCATTATCTTCACAGGTACTTTTTAAATTGTTTGTGAGGTTTTTATATAACACTGGACTTTACAATACCAGATGTTTCCTTGAGTGCACACCAAGTTCCTGAATCATTTGTCTTTTTGGTTTTTGTTTCCTCCCTCCCCCCCCCCCCCCTCTTTTTTTTTTTTTTTCATGGTAATTCAGCACAGCATGTCTTAAAGTGTCCTTCCAGGTACTTTCTGAAAGATAATTTTCCAGTTTTGTTTTGATGGCATTTTATGTCCGTATGAAATAGATGCTCTTCCAGCACTTTGCATTCCATGCGCTTGCTTCCAGTAAAAGGGTTATGAATGCCAATGCCGGTAGTGCAGCTGCTGAAAAGGAAACATGTAGCACCTGAATCATAAAGCTACTCCACAAGGTATAAAACTGTGAAATTACATTAGACTACACAATTCTGCATGATGACAATAAATAATAAATTGAGTTTTTCTTCAAGAACAAAGCAGTAGAACTTCATACTGTAGAATGGAGTATATGCTACATGTTTGCATGTGTTCAGAAAGTGTACAGACATCATGAAAAAGCATTTTTAAATAGTATTTAGCAGGAGAATTTTCCTCTGGCTCAAAATTCTCCTCAGCTGCAGATCTCTGACTGCTGTTTAAGCTGACTTAGTACAGTTGTTGTACTCTTAGCATGAAGTAATGCTGGATTTCAAAGTGATTTAGGAAGACAAATCTGCCTGGGGATGCAGGGTGTGCATTCCTAAATTCCTTAGGCACTTCTTCAAATCTCTGCCTCTACTTGTGCATCTGTTTTGAAAGCTGATTTATTTACTTATTTTTCCATTTCCTATTTGTATTGAGTCTTGCTGTCCACTTTGAGCTATCAAAAATCAGTGAGATCATCAAATCATACAATGGCCTGTGTTGAAAAGGATCTCAAAAATCATCTAGTTTCAACCTCTGTGCTGTAGATAGTCACCAATCACCAGTGCAGGCCACCCAAAACCACATCCAGCCTGGCCTTGAATGCCTCCAGGGATGGGACTTCCACAACCCCCTTGGGCAACGTGTTCCAATGCACCCTCTGTGTGAAAAATTTCTTCCTAATGTCTAACCTAAATCTCCTCTGTCTTAGTCTAAAACCATTCCCCCTTGTCCTCACTATCCGCCCATGTAAACAGCCAATACCCCCTGCTTGTATGTTCCCTTCAAGTACCACATTAAGTTCCCCTGATGCTTTCTCTTCTGCAAGGGGATTTCTCAATGTGTTTTTGAGTCATGCAGCTGAGCCTTAAGAATGCATTTAACGTATTCAAAGGAGAAAATGTCATGAGGTTTCACAGTGACCTATCTATATGTGACCTCCTGAATCAATGATTTGCTAGATATCTTAGAAGATACTGGTTTATAAGGCAGAAACTAAAAGAGAAGTTTGTAGCTTGTCTAAATCATGAGTAGAATAACATGAAAGGGAACAGAAGTTCTGCTTGTAATTATGTATATCTTCTTATTAGTTACACAACGTTTAAGTTGTGAAAGAATTTTCAGTTTTCTTTAAATTCCCAGCTAGTTGCAGTGGCTGTTATTGTACCTGCAATACTGCTAAGAGTCATTGCCAAGCAATCAAAGCTCTACGCTCCTCTCAGATCCATAAACACTGCTTTCACTAGAAGCCCTGAATTAACCCAGCATGTCTTCAGGAAACTGCTAGACTAATTACTCCAGTACAGTATTGTTATTAATTTTCCTTCCAGTTTGTGAACTTCTTGCAATTTTTTCCCATGTATGCACAAAAGTGTTCTTCCCGGTGACTTGTTTGCATATGCAGACCTCCTAGACATGGTTGGTAACCAGTAAAACTATTTCTGCTGGAGACATTAGTCTGATAATAACAGCATAACTGACTTGCTATTAATTTTTGCCTGGGTAGTGTTAAAGTATTCAAACATCTTCTGGATATTTTCATGCAGTAACTGGTGCTTCCCATAAAAGACTGCCAACACACTGTCACTGTCTGGATTTCACAGCATAAAGGTTTTTAGCCCCCCCTTTTTTTTCCTAAAATTAACAATATTTCTATGTTGCTTAGATACATGATTGCTGCAAAGCAAGTACAATGGCTACAATAAAGGCTTTCCATGGTTTGCTTGTGTTGTAGCCAGCAATAACAGCTATTGCATTAACAGTTACTGAATTTTCATTAATCTACACCAAACTATAAGCGGGCAGGATTAGACAATTCTTCAGTGTTACAGGTCACTATACTATACTAACTCCCAAGAATGATAACTCAGAAACTATGAAAGTTACCAATTTGCTTGTTGCTTCTCAGAACAGTTTACAGCACAGCTCCCATACAAGAATGCCAGAGAAGTCCTTATAGTGGGAGCTGAGAAACACATAAGGGGCAGAGTCCAGCATTACACTGAGCAGTAACGATCTTTAACAAGCACGTCCTTTGTCTGGAGTTTCTGGTCTTTTTTACAGCTACAGAAATGTTTCTGAGGATTAGATAAAGCAACAAGAAGCTCACAGTTGCAACCACCCACTGGGAGGAGCTTTGTGCTATAATTTAAGGCTCAAGACTCAGCCAGCATAGAACAGATTATCACAGGCAGCCTTACAACAGGGTACTGCTTAGCACACAAGCTACACCTGTGGCCTACTGAGAGTGCAGGAAGGGTCCCTGTGCCCTGGCTGGAGCCCAGGGGTAGTCTGCTTATGTAATGAGGTACCCCACGCACACCTTGCCACCCAACTCCAGGTCCCTTGTACTTTGTATACAAAAGGCTACAACTACCTGAAGGGAGGTCAGCTTCTTCTCCAGCATAACTAATGACAGGACTTGAGGCAATAGTATCAAGTTGAACCAGGAGAGGTTCAAGTTGGGTATTAGGAAAAGTGTTTTCTCTAAAAGAATGGTGAGGTACTGGAAAGGGTTGTCCAGGGATGTGGTTGAATACTCCTCCCTGGAACTGCTCAAGGAATGTTTAGATGCTGTATTAACAGATGTGGTTTAGTGTGAAAATATTGGTGGTAGATGGACAGTTGGACTAGATGATCTTGGAGATCTTTTGCAACCATGGTGATTCTATGATTCTATGGCTGTTTTTAACGAGGTTTTCCCCTTTCATTTGGTGAGGAAATTAATTGCTCAGTGCATGTACTGGCTGATGGAAATCTTGTGTCCCTCTGAAGATTTCTGTGTCTCTGCTGAAAAAGCCACAGCCAAGTCTTTTGGAATTTGGATTTGCAGTTTTAGTAACAATTGAAATTAATTAATTGCACAGTTACGCATTTTGTCAAATATTTATTAAAACTGTATTGACCAGTATTTCACAATCTCCTCCAGAAGCAGTGGAGTAACTGTAGATTCCCGAAGGCTTAGCATTTGAAATGTTCCATCTGTTCTCCTAGTATGCATCAGAAAAGACTTCTCACATGATTTCATAGATGTCAAAACTTAATTGTGTTTGGTTTTCCTTTCCATTCTTGCATAGTGTACCTTAGACACCCTGCCAGTCAACTGAGATGAGCGTTCTTCTCACTGGTGGGTTAATCATTTTCTAAACAGGTTAATTATTTTCCATGCTTAGCCTGAAGTACCTTAACTGTTTTTATTGTCATAGAAATGATAAAACTGGGGGGTGTTTCTCAAACATTTGTACATAGAAAAACAGCTGTCAGTGGACAGGTATTCAATGAATGTCTTGAGAGTTAGCTGCAGCTGCAGTAAAGCCCTTCTTTAGATGGAAAAAAAGACACAGTTTTGTGATCTAATTATATATCATTTCCATTGAATCACCAGTGCACAACATGTGTTGCTGGAACTTTTGAGTAGATGACTTAGACAGTGCAAGGAAGATTTCTATGTGACTTACTCTTAAAGGCACAAAATCACAAGAAAATTTACTATAGACTTCTCAATTCCTTGTATTTCAAAGCCATCATCATATTAGAATGAAAGATGATCTAATTTCAATATGTGTAACTGTACATAAAGTATAAGTAATAATGGAAAACGAGTTCTTTCATAGGATCACTGAGGTGGGAAGGGACTTTAGTGTCCATCTGCTCAAACCCTTGCCTGTGCAAGAACACTCAGAGTATTGTGCCCATTATCATGTCCAGGCAGCTTAGGAAGATCTCTATCGAGGAGATACCACAGCTTCCTGTGCGACGTGGTGTAGGGAACCTGCTTTGGCAGGGGGTTGGACGCAATGATCTCTAGAGGTCCCTTCCAACCCCTATAATTCTGTGATTCTGTGATTCTCTGGATAACCTGTGTCAGTGCTCAATCACCCACACAGCACAGAAGTGCTGCCTGATTTTCAGTGGGAACTTCTCTGTTTCATTTTGTTTCCCAGTGTCCACTGAAAACAACTGAAAAGAATCATAACAGTGGTTCTGTCTCTTTTGCACCCATTCTTCAGGTATTTATAAATGTTAGTTAAATCATCCCTGAATCAGCCTGCAGGCTGGACATTCCCAACTTTCAGCCTCTCCTCAAAGGAGAGGTGCTACAGTCTCTTCCTTATCTTCATGGCCCTTCTCAGAACTCTTTCCAGTATGTCCACATCTCTTGTGTGGGGGATCCCAGCACTGGACCTAATGGTGTGACTTCACAGGTGCTGGGTAGAGGAGAAGGTTCACCTTCCTCCATCTGCTGGCAACACACTGCCTTGACATAGCCCAGGATACCACTGGCCTTCATTGCAAGGGAACATAGCTGGCTCATGTTCAGCTCCGTGTCCACCACACACACATCCAGGTCCCCCTATGCCAAGCTGTTAATTTTCAGCAATTTATCAATAAGTAGACTTTCCAACTATTGGTGTTACTGAAGACTTCCACCTTGCTTAGAGAAATGACCAACAAAGCATTCCCTGAACCTTTTAGGCAACTAGTAGGCTCATAGTCCATGTGGAACTGATCATGAACAGCCAGACATAATCCTGGAGCAAGCTGTCAAGTAGGATCATTTGAAAAAGCTAACAGCGCACCTCTCCCTTATCAAACAGTAGGGCTGAGCTAGTGAGAATAGGCAGGGAGAGGTCAAACCATGGATGAGCTGAACGCCTTCTAAACACAAGATGTAGAACAGTGTGTGTGGAAGGGTACCTACATGGTGCATACAGAGGTGCTGCTGCGTCCTGCTGAGCCCCTGACACATCTAACCCCAAGCTGCCTCTAGTGAGAAGTAACGTTCTCCACTCTGCCTTGTAAACACCTCCCTGCCAGCTTCTGTTTTGGGCTCGCGGTGACGGCACCTCACACCCGCCCCCACCAAGCGGCAGGTTCACTGGTACAGGTGCGGATGCGCCGCGCCCGCGGAGGGGCGGTCAGGCCCCGCAAGACGAGGGCGGGCAACGGGGCCGTGCCTGCGGCCTGCGCCCCCGCCTCGGCCCCGGCTCAGCTCGGCCCCGCCAGCGTGGGAGTGGGGGCTGCCGGCGGCAGCGCTCCGGGAGGGGCGGGGCTGTCCAGGCCGGGCCGGTCGGGCTATTAATAACGGCGTCCGGGAACGCGGAGGGCAGAGCGGCGGGCAGCATGCAGGGCAACGGGGAGAAGGCGGCGGGCAACGGCCGCCAGGAGGGCCTCGGAGGGAAAGGGGCGGCCGACGGCGAGCTGCAGGCTGCGGCCGTGCCTATGCTGCCGGCCCTGGAGGTGGCCGAGGAGCCGGAGAAAGCTCCGGGCGGCAAAAGCAAGGATCCCAACACCTACAAAGTGCTCTCTCTGGTAAGGGCCCGGCGGGTAGCTCTGCGGTGCTACGCGGGCGTGCGGACGGCCCCAGGCAATCCCCCATGGAGGTCGGGAGAGGTTCGTCTTCCCAGGGCCCTCCTGGGAAGCCCTCGGCTGGGCTCTGCCTGCAGCACTAGCAGCGCTGCGGGGCTGTCTCGTCCTTCTGCGGCGGGCAGCAGTGCGGCGCTTGCGGTGGTGTGCTTAGTAATTGCGGGCAGCAGCCTACCTGAGGATCTGGGACAGCCTTCGGCTTGTCGCTTCTTTTACGTCTCTTGAATTGTCTTGAATCTTCTCTAGTATTAATGATTTTCCAGTGTTCTTTGTGCTGTTTTAACTAGTTGATGTAGGTGAAAGCAAACAGATTAAAATGGGGAAATATGATTGGAAATTTGTAGAAGATTTAGTGAAGACAGAAGAAGGATTAAAAAGTAGCTTTGTGCTGTATTTGAAATACTGTGCTTTGAAAGATTGCCTCCGAGTGTGCCTTGGGGCTGCTTTTCGGAGCTGCTTTCAGGCCTGGGTTGGAGGACCTGTGTCCAAAGCCATTCTTAGCAGGTAGGTCAGCTTCCACTTTTAGCCACGCAACTGTATTATAATTATCCTTCCTGTAGAGATGTGAAAATAAGACTGTCCAGACTGCCCGGAGTGATCGTTACGAAGCTGAAGTCATTATCAAGGTTAAACTATGGCCTTCTTGGAAGGAAGCTTCTCTGGAACTACAGCAGCTTTTATTGTGTGGTGTATCCATAAGTGATACACTTTCAGAGTCGCCTTTCCAGGTTTACCTATCACTTGGTTACTGTTTCAAATGAAGTGGCCGCCACATTCTAGAAGTTGCACCCTGGGCATATTTGCTAACGTAAGAGGTTGTATGTTACATTAGCAGGCTTGCTAGAACACTAAGAAAAAGACCCAATTTCCATAAGTTCTGTGATCATGTGTAGAGGATTTTTTTTTCTCCCTGGCAACTATGCTGCTGAAAAGCACTCTTAAGAGTAATGGGCTGCAGCTTATTTCATAACTTTGTTCTCTTCTGGGAAGGACAGGATGTCCCAAAATAAGGCATTGCAGCAGATGGTGAAAACAGCCTGTCTTTTTTTTTCAGCTGTGAAAATGGGTTGTGATAGTGAAAATCATGTGCTATTCAAATAGAAATTATCACTTCATGACTGGAGTTAAGCATAAGCTTAAACTTTTGCATGCACTCATGTACTTCTGAATCACATCCTTATTTTTCAGACCACAGTTGTTCTCCAAGAACTGGCAAAGCATTCATCCTGTGCTGACTAAAGTTTTCAGATTAAATATATGCCATCTATACAGAAACAAGTGGAAAGCTGTAAGCAACCATGCAGCACTGTTTCTAGTTACTGCAGACAGTGATAATTTAGAGTATTTAGGCAGAGTTTGGAAAACTTTACAGATACTAGATGATATTGGCCTGAGTAAAACAAGGGTATACTTGGCCTAAACATCATGTTAGGATGTGAGAATGGTAGAAAATGAGTTGGAAATACAAGTTCTTTCTCCATCACCAGCCAGTGCATTTAGCAGTGTGTCAATGGTGTCATTCCAGTGTTAGGGGCAAAAAGGGAATTGACTTCCCTGCTCAGTGTTCCTGGTTGTGCAGTGGGAAACAATAAAAGTGATATTACCCAAAGTAAACATAGGGAAGCTTCTTATGCCTGCCTTTATCCTAGTTGCATACTCCATTTCTACCTTTATTTGGGTAGATGGGAAAATGTGATTACAGGTAAGTTTCTGTGTGTGGTGGTGTTTGTTTTTTGTTTGTTTTTCATTTGTTTGTTGTCTGCTTTTTTTGAAGAAAAGAAAATAATTTCTGGAAAGCATAGTCTTGCTTACACTCCCCTATTTCTGTGCATGTGTTTGCCACTCATAGATGTCTGTACAACTTGAATGCAACTTCTGCATTGCCAGATTCTGCTGATGAGGTGATTTTATCCCATCAGAGAGAAGCTGTGAAGTCACCATATGCAGAAGGCTGACACGTAGAACTGACTTGTGGGTGGTTTCAGGAGCTCCTCCATGTTTCATGGCGGTACTCAGCTATTGTGAACTGAGGGATCACTGGGTGAGGGAGGATGTGGGTAGATGAGGAAGTGGTATAGAATCACCTCTGCTTTTAGCAGCTCTTGTTGTGGCAGGTATAATTTTAGCTCAGCTGTAGATGCTCATATTACGTGTCACTCTTCTGGTGCTACACACGGGCGGGATTTCCTGGATGGTGGGACAGACCTGCAGGGATTTATTAACCCTTCTTTCTTCCTGAAGAGCAACTAAGTGCAAACATCCAGCGCTGAGCCATCATAGGAGATGGTGATCTTTTTGTTTACGTAATCTCTTAGCACATCTTTCCATTTATTGTCTTTTGTGTTTTTTTTACCTTTGCTCCTCAAAGCCAAATGTGCTGTTAATGTTCTCTCCAGGCTCATCTACTGCCTTTGTATGATTGACCAGCTTGCGACCTCAACAGCAACATACTTCTTCCTTAGGTTTGAGGTTTTCAATTCAGGTTGGCCAGCAAATCTCACTGGGTTTTGTCTGGTTCACTCATTTCACTAAAATTTTCCATGTGTTTAAAAACTGAAGTGTTGGGGGGGGGGGGGGGGGAGGGAGATGTTACAAAATAAATGATTCTTCACATTGACAGTTTCAGACTTTTCCTTTGTCAGAACTGGAAAAGTCATTTACAAATGACATTTGCATTAGAAGATCTCTTAGTCATAACAGATCAAGGTCAAGGACAGAAGTTCCTCACAAGTGTGGAGAAGCCAAGGGAGCTGGACTGTTTCAGCCTAGATAGGCTTGGATGAGGCTCAGATCCTGCCCATTATAGCAGCCTTCCCCTGCCTGTAAGGGTGTTTTCAAGAAGATAAACCTTGTACCTGTATGGATATGCAACAATTTCATTTGAAGTAGTAGATGTTCTTATATTTTATATTGAGTATAAGGGAAGGGGGGGAGGGGGGGGGGTGTTTACACAAAAAGCAGTGTACTGTAGGAGGACAACTAAGTATTTGAACATGTTGCCCAAGAAAGTTGAGCAGTCTCTCTTGAAGGCTTTTGAAACTCAACTGCATGCAGCCTTCAGCAACGTGGCCTCAATTCAGTTTTGATCCCGCTTTGGTGATTGGACTAAAAACCAGTTTGAGGTCCCTTCGTTTCAGCCTTATGGTTATATAAATCTGGTTCTAGTTGTCTGTTGATTTTCTACATGAAGTTTAATGTGTAAGATCTGAGTCATAAACCCCATTGTAACTGGGATGCTTAGCCTGATGTAAGTCTTTTTCTTGTCAACAGCTGCCACTGTGGTAGTCAGGAGAGACTCCTAACTCTGGAAGAGCTGCTCAGGAAACTAGTTAGCAGGGTTCTCTGGGAGCCTGCTTTTGAAGGCATTAGTGTCCATCAGTGCTGGTCACTTTAAGTGACCTCTTAAGAGCACTGGGAACAGGCAATTTCAAAACATTGGCAAAACAAGGACCGTCTCCCTTTAATGCTTTTATCAATGATACAGGACTTGAAGGTATACTAAGTTAAGTTTGTGGAAGCAGTAAATTGAGAGGTGCTGTTGAATCTCTCAAAGTTAGAGAGATCTTGAGAAACTGGAGGGCAGCGCAACTGCATGAGTTTTAACATGAGCAAGTGCTGGATTCTGCATATGGGACAGGATAGCTCTGGATAAATGTACAGACTAGGGAATGAGGGGCTGGAGAGCAGTATCACAGAAAGTGATCTGAGGTTTCTGGTTAATGACAAGTTGAGTTTGAGTCAGCAGTGTGCTCTGGCAGCCAAAGGGCCAGCCATTCACTGGGGTGGATCAGGCTCAGCACCCCTACCATGCAAGGGGAAGAATTGTCCTGCTCTGCTCTGTGCAGTGTGGCCTCACTTCAAGCACTTGGTGAAGGTTTGGGTGCTACGATATAAGAAGGACGTATTAATTATTATTACAGAGCATCCAAAGGAGGGCTATGAAGGTGATGGAGAGCCTAGAGGGTAAGATGTATGAGGAACAGCTGAGGTCCCTTAGTTTGTGCAGCCCAGAGCAGAGGAGGGTGAAGAGAAGCCTCATGGCAGCCTACTTCAGCTTCAGGGGCAGGTGCTGATCCCTGCTTTCTCATGACAGCAACAGGACACAAGTGAATGGCATGGACTTTGGTCAGGGGAAGGTCAGGTTGGAGACTGGGACAAGATTCTTCACCAGAGGGTCCTTTGGTACTGGCACAGGCTCCCCAGGGCAGAGGTCACAGCCCCAAGCTGCCAGAGTTCAAGGGATATTTGGACAGTGCTCTCAGATGTGCCATTTGAATTTTGGATTGTGCTGTGTGGAGCTGGCTTTGATGATCCTTGTGGGTCCCTTCTGAGTCAGGAATATATCTACACTGCTTCAGAGCTCTCTCATGACTTGAGTGGTCACTTCATAGGATAGGCTGTAGTCAGGTGTGATTTGTATCTATTCTAAGTGTATTTGAGCTCATTTTGAGTTTGGCAGGTTAGGCACAGCTACCAGACAAAAGAAGGTGCCATTTAGGACAGGATGCGAAACGATCTCCTCCCTTATGTAGCTGAGTTGAAGGATTAAAACCATGGTAGAGGTTTTCAGTTGAACTCCTGAGTGCAGTATGTGAGTGGTTCTGGTTTCCCTGGCTACAGTTGCAGGGCAGAGCTTGGAATCAAATCAAATGTATCCAGCTGTGGGACTTGCGTGTTTCTGTTAATGTTGCTGGCTGACTGCATGGTTGAAAATATCCACGCTATGCCTAGGAATTTAAGTTTAGACTATCTGACGATAGATTAGACTGGTGTGCCTGGATCAGCCATTTAGTCTAGTCAGACTGCACAAAGGAGTGGGGCTGTTAATAGTGTCATGTGTGCTCAGAGGTTCTGCTTGAACATTCAGACCTCCATCTAAGGCTGTGTCTTATTTCCTTTCATTAATTTTGCAGGGATTGCCTACCTGCCACGGACAAGCCGACTTTAGTTTCATGTGAGGTCAAAGATAGGAAATTATGCAAGGCTTCCACCAAGCCTCTACTCTTAAAAACTTTTCCTTGGCATTCATTCACTAATATCAGTAGAAATGTACAATGACTGAATTGTTCTGATCTGACTTACAATTGAATTGTTGATCTCAGCAGAAAGGAGGAGTGGAACAAGGTAAAGCTTTGAAATCATGGAAAGTTTGAAAAGTTTCTTGCTCCAGAGTCAGTGTTAGGAAATAATCACTATGTACACACAATAGGAACTGAATAAATACTTATTTTAAAGGATGCTCTAACAGGATCTGCCAGTGTCTCACATCATCGTCATCAAACACGTCATTTTCAGAGAAGTTATTTTATAATGTCTTGGAATTTTGAAAATAACAGTGGAAAGAAATTGAAACAAAGTAAAAATACACTTCTTGTACTGAAAAACAACAACAACAAACACCCTAAATAAACTTTCCTTTCCTGCGCAGATGTTGCACAGGTCAATGCAATAAAAGTATTATATGACAGTGGTGGATATTGCTGTAAACCCAGTGTGATGGAGAGCACATTCCTTTGAGCGGAATGAAGAAGGGCTTTTGGCTATTGTTTAGCTATTCAGCGTTGAGTAAAGTAGCTGGGGACAAGAGAGAATTAATGAGGAAAAAATGCCATATTTACAGTATTGAAAAAATTCAGATGCACCTTTTCCCAGCTCAGCTCTCTAAAGGCATGGAGGCCAGTTGACCTAAGTAAAAATCTTGGTCTTCCATTGTGCTCTTTCTCTTTGATAGGATCAAATGAAACAGTACTGAAGTGCTCTTCTGGCTGAAATACAAAGTTTCCACGTTGTAAAGTGAGGATCTTTTGATAGTTTGCCTTTTGTATTTTGAGGAGCTATTTTCAAAGAACGCAGAGGCAAATAATAGCCTCTCAATCAGCCCTTCGCTTTGGAAAATAGCCATGGGAGCCAGGACTAAAGCTGTGTCTGTAATTGGTTACCACTGAGCTTAGTGGAGTGTCATAGTGAGTCGCTCTGATGCTCTTTTTGTCTTATTCTTGTACCTCTTTGTGGTTTACAATTTTTTTTTACACTCGTTATGCTCCATTTTACAGAATTTCTTCACTGACTTTGTAAGGCTACTGAGTCTTGTTCAGCCTCAAGTTGCTGAATGGTGGCAGTAGCAACATCTGAAGAGGAAAAAATGGAAGTGGCTTACTCAGTCTATTCAATAGTATTATCAGCACTCAATAAAAGCAACCTGTACACTCTTGTTACTAATTTTAGGAAACTACTATAAATTATAGCAGCTTTAGATTTATTCTTGAAAAGAGTTTTTTTGGAAGAGTGTGGCCAGCAGAAGACCATATTTTCTTCTCTACTTTTGCTTTTATTAGTTTGTTGGCAGCTGCTGACTCTATTTTATCTTTTTGTTTCTTTCTTGTTAAAACTAGACGCTTAAATAGTTCTGTAAGGTATTTAGAGAGTTGTAGTATAATAATGGCATTTGCTAATAATTTCCCCACTGTGTGAAGTTACAGCTCTTTGGTAAGATCCTTGAAGGCTTTTTGTAGTACCTTGACATGGCTCATAGAATCACCAAGGTTGGAAAAGACCTAAAAGATCATCCAGTCCAACTGTTCACTTATTACCAATAGCTCCCACTAAACCATGTCCAAGCTACCTCTAAAACATTCTTGCCCCTTGAATGACCTTAGGCTGTGGCTGCAATAGCGTACAATAAGTCTGAGAGCATTTTGTAGAAACAACATGAGTTGTTGCAGCCTTCTTTGAGAAGAAAAACAGTGATCTCTGTCTTTTGCCTCTGTTGACTTCAGGCTAATACAGTCACCTTCAGTGTTTCAGGACAACCAAGATCTGAGAGTCTCAGCAATTCCCTTTCCCATTGCGGACTCCAGACAAGGAATGTGGGTCAACAAAATCGAGTCTTTGACAATCATAACCAAATTTAATTTGGAAAACTGGGGGTGAATGAAGGAAATACGATGTGTGTAACACATTTGTTTCAGTACTGCTTTTTTTTTTTTTTTTTTTTTTTTTTTTTTTTTTTTTTCTGATTTACTTAGCCTAGTAGCTATGTTGGTGTGAACGAAGTATCCATTTCACTTCAGCTCAGTAACATTTATTAAATATCCTCCTGTTTGCGAATAGAGCTGAGTTGGTGAGGGTTATCCCTACTTAAAAATAGGTTTTATGAACATGAGTAAATGTTCTGCTGCCTTTGGCATGTGTAGAGAAGTTTTTGCTGTTTTTTCTGGTTTTTTTTTTTTTTTGATTATGTACAGTATGTTTTCTGTACTTTTAACATGACCTTTATAAAGGTAGAAGATGACTATGCTCTGACTTGAAACTGAGTGTTTATTACTATCTTCATTGCAGATGAAATTCTTTCTCTTAGGTCTATCAGTGTTAAAGTCCGTATATTTAGTAATTATTTTAAGCACATAAAAATGGTGAAAACATAGCCCTTGACAGATCCCAGTGGTTTTGGAAAATTCCACATGTTTTTGTAATACTGGCATTACGAACCCAGTCTAGACATTCTCACTTCATGGGCAGACGTGACACAGCAACTGCAAGAGTCAATCATGGATGTTAGAATGAAAATCCACTGTTTTGCATGGCTTCTTTGTTAATTGCACAGTGGTTAGTTAACTAGTATGCCTTAAGCCTTGGAGTGACATAGAACACTAGGGATGAAAAAAAAGATAGAAAGCAGCTGAGTACATGGTACACAAAGACTGAGGAGAGTCAGCACAGGAAGAAACTTAATCCAGAATGATTATGGATCATTCCTTAAAGGAAATGACAGTGTTTTTTGCCATAGGAAATACAGAATGAATGAATAGAGGGGGGAGTAGGGGAGATGGACAAACAGTAAAAAGTGAAGAGAAATGAACTGTGACAGAAGAATATTTTGTTTTTCCTTTGCAAAGGAATGGTGAAAAGTTTCCCTATGCATCACTGTGTATCACTGGGACCTGCCCTGTAGTTTGCTGATCAGCCACTTTGGCATTTGGTATCTACAGACTGCACTTGAGCCTTTCCACCAGCTCACTGAAACCGCTACTGCATTTCTCTTTGACTTCATCCCTACAGAGATGAGTGGTGAAAATAAGCCTGCTCTCTAACCATGTTATCATCTTGCCATCTTCCCAGCTCAAAATAAAAGGCTTTTGAAATGTTTTCTGGATTGCATTTTTCCAGACGCTCAACCACCTATTCCCAACCACTATAATGTTTACAAAGCAAATCTTTTATTGCTTCCTCCCACGTAAAGGAAGCAGTGATAGACGGAGATTCATCCCTGGATGGCAATGTTTTGGATTCCAAAACAAACTTTCTCAGAAAATATTTTTAAAACAAAACAGGACATTTTCTTCTTTGCAGTTGTTACCGAGTTGGTTGAGAAACCTTACGTTTTGTTCTAGCAATCTCTTAAATTAAAAATCACAAACAGTTTATGTGCTGCTTTTGTTAGTAATGAGGTCTGGTTTTCTTAATTTTATTCCCCTTCCTATTATGTGTTGGATTCCCATATTCTTTCTGCAAGTTTGAAACAAGGCTCTTGTTCATAAAACTTAAACTATATATGTGGCTGCTTGTCTGTACGTAACAACAATAAACAAAATCTTTACACAGAAGATTGCAGCATCCCAAACCTGATATAGCTGTATGCAAAATAGTTCAGGTAATATTCATAAACTGCCTGCGGGAGTGAAGTCCCAAATAGCAAGAAGTGAAGCAAATTAGTGCACCTTGGGGCTGTGTTAGTGAGATAACCTTTTGTACCTAGGCAGTCTTCTTAGAAGTCAGTCATTTCTGGTCATTTGCAGAGCTGATGATCTCAGAGCATTTTCACTGACAGACAACATGTTAACAGTTGCTGTAATAACTGTTGCTGGGCTTAGGCAAGACTGCTACTGCTGATTGGCCAGGTTTAGTTGTTCCACATTGTTCCATTAGAATGCTTGTGGCGTTTGTGCGGGTAACATCCAAATGTCTAAAGACTAAGGACCCAAGGTAAAGGTCTTATTCAAAGTAATTATGTAGTTTACAGTACTTGGTTAGAGTTGACTGTCCCAGGACAGTCTAAGCTGCTGTCCTTGAGAAGTTTCTTTATTAAGCTTTGAAGGAGAAAAAAAAAAGTCTTAAATATACTTTACTGCAGTATTCTAAAGCTATTTCGGATAGTAGGGCTAGCATTAGGAAAAGAAATACTTGAATATCCATTGTTACAATACAGTACAGTTCCCAGCTTTTCTTTAGTTACAGGTGGACATATTATGCCAGGTAAGGAACTGGAGATTGTTTCTGTTGTTTATAGAAGAAATCTAAGAGCAGAGTTGATCTGTACTAGACAGACTGCTGGTAGTGTGTTGTGTTTTATGATGTTTGGGGGTTTCCATATTATTGCTCGCTGGAAACACAACATATACAACATATACTACTTCATCAGAAACATTATCATTTTCCTACCCAAAAGATACTAGTATGTCCCAGTGAACATAATCCTTTTCATGCTTCTGCTTGTTGAAATTAATTATGTTCATGGAAGTGAAACAGAAATTTTGGAACACAGTGCAAAAATAGGGCTTTGTAACACTCGTTGCCAAAATCTCAGGAATAGGAATAGGATTACACTCAGAATAGAGGTTTTTTTATTTGTTTGATGCCTGCTTGTGGTTACACATCAACAGGCATTCTACTCGTTAAGCTTAGTAGTGTGGCATAAAGCAATAAATCCATCATCACCCTGAAATAAAGCAGACTCAAGTTCATTTTTTATAACTGAGTTCAAGAATTCAAGTTTTTGTTTTCCAATAATAATGTATAAATAAAAAGAACAGTAATAAGTTCTGCTCTCCCTGTTGATTTTAATAAGCCTTGAAGTCTAGTATCTGACATGACACCTACCTCCCTGTGTGTGTACTTATCTAGGTGATATTTCAGATGGAAGATTTCCAAGGTCCTGGTATTGCACTCAAATAACTGATTCAGCAGCTGTTGCTGATGGGGAAGGAGGTAAAAAGAGAAATGCTTAATGTAAGCAGTACATAACTTTTATTGGAGAGTGTTTGAAAATATTTAACTATTGTTTCCACGTCCTCTTTCTCAGAGAATTATGACCAGAAGGCTGACATGTACATTCTCTACTGTCTTCCTCAATACTTCTGAATGGGAAAGCATTATTTTTCTGAAAGTGCTTTCTCTTTCAGGACTTTTAGCTAACTTCAATATTACAGCTTATGCTTGAATAAAATGGCAGTCATGAGTGCATTTCTGGCTTTCCCAGACTGCCTTTAATTACTGTGGATGTAGTGATAATATATGCACTGTTCCTAAAGAGTTTATGGACTGAATCCAGTGAGGATAGTGAGGTTAGAAGGAATCTATCCCTTTATTTAAGTAGGCATTAGATCTTGCTTGAAGTGCTGGCTGTGAGCAATATGGTGCCTGTTTAATAGCCTTAAAGCATTGAGAATCCAAAGTAAACATGGCGACACTTTCTGGTCAGTGTAAGACACTGTGGTTGGTCTAATGTGACATCCCACAGCTGCTTACCATTGTATAGACCAACACTGAACTACATACTAGGAAGTGGGAAAAGGTTTTCCTGCCTAGGAAAATTATAGGTATTGCTAAAGGCCAAAGCTTCTGTTTGTAGTCTGTGGTCAATGGCATAACTTCATTTTCTTAGAACAGTCCAGGAGGAAGGAAGAAGTGGAACAAAGAAAGTTTTGTAGAAAATGAATACATGTCTAAACATAAGCATCTTTTTTTTTTTTTTTTTTTTTTTTTTTTCATTCACAAGAGGGAAATAAATCACAGTATTTACTTGACCTAACTTAATAAGAAAGTTTAGAGAACCCAGCCTAGAGAATTTTCTTTCATGCACGGGTAATTAGTTGCAATCGGTGTAACTGCTTCTGTGAATGAAAACTGCTTGTGTAAGTGGTGAAATCTGCCTCCTAATGTGCATGTTGATCAAGCTCAGTACAATTGTGTAGTGTTATTAGAGAAAATGAAGGCTTTCTAAACCATTCTGTGGTCACTCACAATTGCTCCCTTTTCCTTTCTGTCCCACAGATACTCTGTGTCTGCGTGTTAACGACAATCCTAGGATGTATATTTGGCCTGAAGCCGAGCTGTTCAAAAGATGGTAACTAATATACCTTTTATTAGTAATATTTCTAGCAATTTATTTTTTTCTTCTGTGAGTTAATTTTACTTTTACCAGAATGCCATCCTTTCTTGATACATGAAGAACATTGGATGCATTGGTTGAAATAGTTTCATTTAGAGTGGTATGAAAATACCGGGAAATTAACCTCAGGTGTACTTAGTACCTGTGTACTTACTTGAAAGGTAAACTCATTCTGGTGTTCAGTGTCTAAGCTGGCATTTTCCACGTATTCCAGCTGTGTCTGCGGTGATGTCATGTGGCTTTTTCTCAGTTCACTGTTTAAAAAGAAAAAGACACAAGAAAGAAAAAAAACCCAAAACCAAGAATTTCTATTTCACGTTATCCTGGAACATTTATTTTTCATCTTTTCCAGTCAACTACGAAAATAAAAAGGTTGTTGTTTTTTTTGTGTTTTAGTTAGAATTATCATCTGAAAATGTTCTTTGTGGAATTTTTTTTACTGTTTTCTGCCCTGAAAATAATTTTTTTGATGGTGACATTTCTTCAGGTAGAAGGTTAAACATTTTAAGATATCATAGTATCATCATCATAATCTCATGCGGGTTGGAAGGGACCTTAGGGATCATCGAGTCCAACCCCCGGGATTCGAGCCTCCTGTGTAGCAGAGCGGCACTTCTACCACTTGCACCACAGGGGGGATTCGAACCTGGGCCCTGGTGTTACAAAGCGGCACTTCTACCACTGCACCACCGGGGCACACAAATCAACCTTCTCCTTGAGAACAATTTTATTCATGGTACAAATCTAAAATAATTGAAGGTCCGTTTAACAAACAGTGCTGCAATGATTTTTAACCCAAATGGAAAATAGTGGCTTCTCATTAGAATCTGTTTATCTTTGCCCACTTTATTAGAGCTTTGCCATACCACCACATTACTACCTTTTAGTTTACTACCTCATACCACACGTTTCAAGACTTTTGAGAAGTCGAAGGCAGAATTGTGAATTCACTTCATATACTGCTTACAGTATAACACTGGCCAAATAAGGTGCTGCCAATGCTGCAAATCAGTGCTAAGTTGTTTTGTTTTTTTTCAGGCAGCCATGTTCTACTTTAGAAGACTCTGCCTTTTTTGCATTAAAACTGAACAAATATTAAGCCAGTGACCGGTACACAAAGGTTCATGCCTTTGTGTTTGATTGGAAACAGATCTTTCCATATCTCCAAGTGGTATCTTGACTGTGATACGGTGGAATATAGAGCTGGGCTTCTTCAGTTTCTGTTCTGGAGTGTCTCTGTTTTGTATGAAACTAGCCATTCAGTCTATGGGAGAGATGCAAGCCGGCCTCATGTGATCTAGATTTCAACTGATGTTTATTTGCTTACATAAAATAGATGATTGTCAGCGCCAAAAATGAAGATTGGTGTTATCTACATTGTAAAGGCTCTCTAGCTGAAAACAAGGGTTCGTATTTCCTCTTATGGAGATATTTCATGTACTGAATGACTGTACAAATATCTCCTGGAGTTGCTGAGAGGCAGTGGCGGTCACAACTAGAATTGTAGTCCTTGGTTTCAGTGATGTCTGCCAGAAATGAAATATCATATTCCCGTTAAAACAAGACCTTTTCTTTCCCCTGCTTCACCATGACATTTTCATTCAGTAAGAGAAAATAAACGTATTTAGTTGGTTTAAGACCTTTCTTTTTCTTCAGCTGCCTCATTTTTGTTTGTTTGTTTGCAGCCCCTCTGTCAGTAGTGGAATGACCAGCTGTGTCACTCTGTAGGCTGATTGTTTTCTTTGCATATTGATTAATAACACTATTCTGTATTACAGTCAAAACCTGCAAAGGTCGTTGCTTTGAAAGGACCTTTGGAAGCTGTCGTTGTGACAGAGATTGTGTTAAGCTTGGAAACTGCTGCTTAGATTACCAGGAAACATGCATACAGCCAGGTAAGGATGGCAAAAACTACTGAGGCAATGGAGGCAAGTTCTCATATGGGACAGCTTTGCACATGTGAGCTCTGCTGTGGTCAGGTGGTCATTACTCCAACTTGAAATGGTTTTCAAGGGGCAAGAGAAGGAAGACTGAGCAGTGTGGTCTCTCTGCTGCAGTGGTCCCACCTCCTCCTCCCCCCTCTGTTGGCAGTGATGATTACTAGGGGCTCCTGGGGAAGGAGCCTCAGGGCTACGTGTAGATGTTTTACATTCCAGTAAAGCTTATATGCTGTTAATAGGAGAGACAAATTGAAAGACTGTGTTGCTGCACTTGTCCTTGAAAAGTGCAGGAGGAACTGTGTCTGCAGATCTCAGCCAGCCTTTTGTTTTCTGTGCTTGGTAGTGAAAGAACAGTGGCACGCATTGTCCCTCTTATCAAGTACACAGCTAGCACATTCTGGGGCTGGGAAGAGGAGTGAATTCTGTATACTGGGTCTTTGTGTCAGTCATGGCCTACATGAGAAAGGGGGAGGACAGAGCTGCCCTGTGAATGCTCTTTTCCTACCCAATACCCTGCTGTTCAAGCACTCTGCTTGATTATTCCCTTGCTTGAGTGTGAAGCATGGCTATCATAATGGCTTCTGGGAAAACATGGGACAACAAAATAGACTGCAGTGGCGAAAAATGGTCTCAAAGTAGGAAGTGATCATGATTTACCAAAATCTAGGAGCGTGATAGGTAAATGTGTGACAAGTACCATGGAAAATTATTATGGAGTATAATGTTATTGGGGGTAGTAACACAAAAGACAGAACTTGTGTTTTTAGCTTAATATTTGATTTATGATATTCTTATAACTTGTTTCTCATCTTACCCAACTTTACAAGTCTTTGTAGAACTCATTAATATAGTGTCAACCTGAAATTTAAAATTCCAGTGCTGACTTATTAGAACCAAATGATTCAACTGAACTCAGTAGAACTTAGCATTTGGTATTTTGGCACTTGCTTGGTGTTAACTGTCATATTGTCCCCCTCTCTCATCTGTTTGTAGCTCATATATGGACATGTAATAAGTTCAGGTGTGGAGAGAAGAGGCGACCAGAATATCATTGCTCCTGCTCAGATGATTGTGTGGAAAATAATGATTGCTGTGTCAATTATCAAGCTGCGTGCAAAGGTAAATGCCCTCAGCAAACTCCTGTAGTGTCTCTTGTGTACCTGTGCTTGTTTGAATGGTGTAAGGATACAGTATAGTTTTAAAAACATAAAGTGAAAAAATTGCATTGATCAATAAAGGAATTTACTGTCTTGAAAAATAAATTGCACTCATTTGTTTTAAGGAGAGGCAAGCTGGGTTGAAGAAGAGTGTGAGGACATTACTGAACCTCAGTGTCCAAAAGGGTGAGGATAATGTATATTTGCATAGCTCTGCTCTTTGCTTTTGAGATTATTTTTCACCATGTGCCTTCCTGGGACCTGCTTGCCTTTCTTAGTCATAGTAGGAGTGGCTGCCAGCCAGCTGGGGACACCCATTCAGCCAATACTGAGTAGTGCATACTAACAGGCCGGGTTGCTCAATCCCAGCAGCACTCACATAGCCCAGCACTTGCTTGACTTGCAGAATATGTCTGTTCCCACACCCTGTCATCTCTCACAGCTGTATGTTCTGGGGAGCCCTTCTTTGTGCCAGCTGTACTACTATCCTAAACATGCTCCAGCATACCTAGTCTCAGAGACCCAGCTGGCAGTCTCAGACTCTGAAGACTTCCTCATCTCTCTCTGCCCGCTCCAGCTGCATAGCTGCAGGACATGGGCAGATCACTGTCCCAGTGTCAGCAGCACTAGGACAGAATTTTTAGCAAGCTATCTGAGCTACTTTCTTCTGAATGCATAGAAAGGTTCCATGTGAGCTCCCATGGGATCATTGATCACTGGGTCTGTTCCACATTGGGTCTGTTCCTGAAATCACCAGAACTTGGGGTCAAATAGCACAGCACAGTTCCCAGACAAAGACTCAGCCTGCACTTTGTGTAATGCTCTTGTTGTGGGATCTTCAGGTTAACAGTAAAGCTGAAGTTGATTGCATCCCATTGTTGGGTGCATCAGGCATTAATAGAAGTGACTTAGCCATTCCTGACTGAAAAGCATTCCACTGGAAAATAAACTGAAATATGCTGTGGGAATGAGTTGAGTTCAGCTACATTCTTGTCTGAAAAGAGGCAAAAACAAATGTTGATGATTCTGAAATGGTGTGCTGAGACTACATTTTGCAAAGTAAAACTTTATTTTTTGTCATTACTCTTTTTGACTTAAGGTATTTAAATCATACTATCTTTATTTGGTTTATAATATTGTCAAAGTGCATTCTTTTTTTAATGTTTCTATGCCAAATTAGCATTTTTCATTCTGATTCAGAGTAGCGCTGACACTTCAGAATCTGTTTTAAGACAGACTTTGGAGCTTCTTTCTGTATTAAGCCCTAGTCCCTGATAAGCTTCTACATAGGAGAGCCGTAGCCAGCCAGTTGCGGAAGCTTTTGTTATTAATTCTTCTTCTGAAGTATTAGTATAGGGCTGTGTGCTGGAAACTGACCCAGGATGCTGACCTTCCAAGTACAGGGTAGGGAGTGATACTCCAAGTGTAGATAAACAAACAAGAACCTCATACAGATTCACAGTTAATGGTGTAAATGTCGTAGGGCAACTCCTGCTGGTTAAGTTGTTATAAGGAGTTTGGGTTTTTGTTTTGTTTTGTTATTTTTTGTTATTTTTTTCCTATTCAGCGCATGGAAAGAATGCATAGTTACTTTACTAAAATAGTTTTAATTGTGGCAAAACCAGAAATGTTGCAATAAAACCCAGCTAAGGAAAGGGTGATGTGTGGTCAAAGTTGAATCAAGCAGTGTTTACTGAAAGCTCACCTCAGACTGTTAGCACACAGGCTTCTCCACAGACTGACAAGTCTGTAAACAAATAGCTTCTGCCTGTGGCAGAATAGACAAGAGCACAGTTGACTTGAGCTTAGCACTTAGTTTTCAGCCTCAGGCTATTGGTTCTGACTCTGTTCATATTCATATATGTGTTTTCTGGGCTCAAATTGGATTGTTCATGTAGTACAGATGAGACAAAAACTGCAGTGTTCAATGATATGCTTAATCTGAAAAATTTTGCTGATTTCAGCTGAAATGCTTTAAAGTACAAATGAAGATAATTGTATGAGCTTCAACATGAACCAGTGCCAGATCCTGCACTGTGGTCACGATAACTCCATGCAGTGCTACCAGCTTGGGGCGGAGTGGCTGGAAAGCTGCGTGAAGGAAAAGAATCTGGAGGTCTGAGTTGACAGCTGGCTGAACCTGCACCCAGGTGGCCAAGAAAGCCACTGTGGGTCCTGGCTTGTATCAGAAATAGTGTAGCCAGCAGGAGCAGGGAGGTGATTGTACTTGGCACTAGTGAAGCTGTACCTTGAATACTGTGTTCAGTTTTGGGCTCCTCACTGCAAGAAAGACATCAAAGCCCTAGAACATGTCCAGAGAAGGGCATTTAAGCGGGTGAGGGGTCTGGAGCACAAGTCTTATGAGGAGCAGCTGAGGGAACTGAGATTATTTAGTATGGAGAGGAGAAGGCTCAGGGGAGACCTTATTGCTCTCTACACTGACCTGAAAGGAGGTTATGATGAGGTAGGAGTCAGTCTCTTCTCCAAGGTAATTAGAAATAGGATGAAAGGTAATGGCCTTAAGTTGCACTTGGTGGAGGTTCAGGCTGGAAATTAGGAAAAACAGCTTCTCAGAAAGAGTGGTTAGGTGTTCGAACAGACTGCCCACAGAAACGTTGGAGTCTTTGGTAAGCTGGATGAAACCCTATGTGTCTGAAGATGATTCATTATTTACTTTCTCTTTGATAAATGAATCTTTATTCTTCCCATTGAAGCCTTACATACAGTTGATGGAAAAGAGAAAGTTTTACTTCCAATGCTTTATGACTGTGTATAGGAAGTGTGGTAGGACTTCTCTGTGTAGGATGTCTAGCTTTTGTTGTTATTTTTGTGGTCTAACCAGACTGAGAAGCAGGTCAGCTTGGCAGCATTGTCCACAGTTCAGTTCTCTCGCTCATAGTGGCTGGTGAACCTGCTAGACCACAGCAAGCCTGTATTGTCTGCGTTACGTTTCCATAGAAGCCAGCTTATAGGAGTAGATAATTATGACTGCATTTCCTTTATCTTGGAATCAGGATGTAACTGTGGCATTCGTATTTATCTAAGTGCTGTGAAACAGCCTTGTCACACAGCTTGCATGTAGCCAGCATGAATCACAGAGAGGGCTAAAATTTGGGTCTCTGAATTCTCGTGTATGCTTGCTCATGATAGGTTGTTTCAAAAGTAGCAAGTGTAAGCTTAGATACCACCAGAAAGTCATAGAAATTACTTATTTATCTCAGAACTGAGCTTAGGTCAGTTTGTGAATTAGGGTTTTACTCAGCAAGGGTTGTACTGAAACTCTTCCAAAGAGTCTAATGTAATTTCTCATGCTGTGCTTCCCTGAATACAGGATAGATCATCAACTATTTGAATTTCAGCTTGTGTAGAGGATACAAGAAGCAAAATGTAGCAATGGCCTATCTTGTCAAGTGTGTGAGGTAGTCAGTTTCTGGATACTGTAGCAGTATCGCAGTAGCGTCAAGTCCCTTTCTGAGGGCCTTTTTGTTTTTAGTTAGATTTGTAAGTAATATTGAATAGGCTTTGCCTCAAAGTTCGTATTTTATTGCAGGAAATTTGCTGTGAAATTTTTTAGACCTCTGCATTAGAGAGAATAAATTAAAAATAAGAATTGAGAGAAGTTGCAGAGATCAAAACCTGTGGTATAAGAAAATGCCTGTAATATGGGTGAAGAGATAATATGAAGTTCTCTTACTTTTTTTTTTTTTTTTTTTTTTTTTTTTTCACCAGACTTCACTCTTGGCCTTGGTGGTCATATATTACTTGTTCCCAGCTTACTGTCTCTATTAAACTTTCCAAAAGATGATATTAGAGATGATATGTAGATGAAAACCAGGCTACAAGTTTATTTTGTCTGAGACAGGGTGGGCAGTGTAATGGTTCTGAATAAAGAAGTCATTTTGGTTGAACTGTTTTCCAGTAGTTTATACCTGTTGATTAAAATTTTCTGTGGATAGACATGTTCTGGTTGTCTGACTAATCTTCAGTTGAATGCAGTCACGTTTGTTTTAGACTGAAATAAGGCTTATAAATGTTTCATTTGTCAGGGTAAATGGTGGTTTGGATTTTTTTGTGTGGTATGTCACTTAGGAAATTGTCAACGCTTTACGAATAATATTTGTCTTCTTTCATCACTGTTTTATTTTGGGAAACTGAAGTGCAATAAAGTATTTTTTAAAAATTTCCATTTTACAAATTGTAAACAGTAAAAGGAAAAATGAGCTTGCAATTGGCGTGTAAGCTATATATTCATTTATTTTAGGCAAAACTATATTCTCAGTGATTGCTTTGTTGCTGGACTGCAGTGCTTTGACAGCTTTGCATGCCCTCATATACAGGTTTAACGTAAGGATATTTTTTCTTCAGGGAAGAAATAACTGATGTCTATCCCTGTCAGTGATGCAGTGGTTTAAGTGCTTGCAGTTGGAGATAAATCGTTTGGACAGGGCTGAAGCTGGGAACAAATCAAGGCTGGAAAACATAGGTATTGTGGATACTGGAAAGGGAGAATTTGTTTTTGAAAGTTACAGTGAAATCAGTTTCTGAATTTACCTGGCAAATTCTGGCCTGAAATACTGTTACAGTGTTCCAGTTGTAGGGCTGCATTTTGTGGTTTGAGATTGATGGTACTTGTATGTAGAGAATGGTGGTTCAGTTCTGTTTGGTTAAATAATCTTGGTAAGAAGAAAGGAAAAATGTGTTACAGTACTGTTTGAACATATCCTGTACATGAGATTTTTCTTAGTTTTGTATACTCTGTAAGTCAGAAGGTAAAATTTGGTGGCTATTTTTTTTAAAATTGCTTTTATTTATTTATTTATTTAAGAGCAAAAAGTAATTTTTTCTCTTAAAAAATGCTGAAATTCAGTTACTAAAAAAAACTTTACAAATTCTGGAGGAGCAAAGTTAATAAAGAAGCGCTATAGATTATCATTGCCTTTCCTCTTTCCCTTTTCTTACCTGGAGAAGGAAGGAATTGGGTGATGCTCTAGTGAGGCTGACTTGAGGAGAGAGTACAGGAAAACCCAGATGGGTTGTGTGACCATCTTGGCTTGCACTTTATTTTGTATATTTGTGAAATTAGGCCCTGTCACAAGGTGCACATACGTGTCTGTACACCTTACCTCAGCCTCTTCAGGCAGGGTGTTATGCTAGCCTGCAAAGAAAGGGGATTCTATGGATGTCTTGCTTTCTGTTATGCCAGCCTGCAAACCTTTCTGCTTGGGCCTGGTTTGTAGTCCTCTCTTTATCGGCCTGGTTTACTCTCCCGTAAGGAATATGTCTAAGAGTATTGGGAAAAGTTTATTTTCAATTTAATGATATGAATTTATTTTTCAGTCTTACTTTTAATACTTGATGTTCTGTTTATACAGATTTAACAAATCTCCGGTGTTACTGTTTTCGTTGGATGGCTTCAGAGCAGAATATTTGCAGACGTGGGGTGGACTTCTACCTGTTATTAGCAAATTACGTGAGTAGTTTCCTTGTCTAAGCAATATCTCGCTGTCTTACCGCAAAAGCCCATTGGATTTGTTTTTCTGTAGATGCTTCTATTCTTACTTTTAAAAATCATCACTAATCTTGCATAGCAATTCAAGTTTTATAGTTTTTTCCTTATATAGCAGCTTTGTAGAGAACTTGAGTTGTTTGTGGGTAGAAGGGCAAGGAGAAGAGAAGGTATTAGAAACAGTCCATCTGGACTTTGGAGTTTCAGTATAACCTTAAAAGAAACAGCTATGCAGCCCTCACAGTATTTCAGAGGTGGACACTTCTGCTGCGAGTTTGGCATAGGCTCACATTTTAGTCTGTATTGCATAGTGTCTCATAGTTAGGTGGAATGGATTTGAAGAAAATGGAAAATGAGGTAGAAGGCATTTCATTTTGCTTTTAAAAAGAAAAATAAAAAAGAAAAGAAGGAAGAGACTGGGAACAGATCATTTAGAAGGGCTGGTATGTGGCATAGAATTATGATGAATCCGAGAAAACCTTTAGAAAACATTTTCAGAAAAAAATAGAGCTTCATAAATGCAGATATATATATATATATATTTTCCTGTGGATTGTGTAGTGTCTTAGTGAACTTTGAAGTTTCTAAGTAACTTTAGTTACTTTTCCTGTGTCTCTGTTTTGCCTGTGGTCTCTAAAGAACTGGTGGTATTTCTTGTCTGAAAAATATGCCAATCTTGTTGTCATTCATAAATTACTACCTGGTGTGACTGGTTTCAGTTTGACTAAAAATAAAGAAGTAAAAATACTTGCCTTTTTACAGTGGTTGTTACAGCTTGTTCTATTCCGGAGCGTAACAATTCACAGATGTATTTGAGGTTTTGGCTTTTTTTTTTTTTTTTTTAATTCAGTGTTAGAATAAAATGAGGCTTTGAAAAAATTTCGTAAGATGCAGTCATTGAAATTTTCACCATAAGAAGGGCATTGGCTGTAATCAGTGTTACAGCTCTGGCTGAGATACAAGACAGTGGTGTCAAAAAGCATCTGCAGGACTTCTTGGCTGCCATGTCCACTTCCACATGCAGAATTTCTCAGTTCTTTGGTTTGGATAGGTTACAGTGCAACTTTTCTTGGTGACTTCCATAATAAGCTTGTATTTCTGTTTCCGTTGAGCCCATGATAAATTCTAACTACTAAGAAATTCAGTTGCCACAAACAAATCTTTCAGTGTTTTCATCAAAGAGACATGGAGTTTTTGGTGATCAAAAATAAGATTGTTTAAAGATTCTAAAACCAGAATGCCTAATCATGTTTTAGACAGAATAAAATGAAAAACAATATGGATAGAAATGCTATTTCTGTGTTAATTATGCTTTATTAACTATGTTTTCCACTACTCTGGAACACTTTTTGTAAGCTGATTGTCCTTTATAATACACTACAGAGACTAATCAGCCTGATCTTTCTTATAAATCCTTGCTCTCTAAACTCTTTTCCTCAGTAAAGTTGTTGAAAACTCAAATGGGGCCAGTATCCTTCTGTAAGAGAAAAATCATCAGGTGGACAGACATTGGTTTCACTAGGAAGTAGATCATAAGACACTGAGCCTTCAAGTCTCCTTGTGACTGGCATCCCATCCGTCTCTGGTCACTGAAAATGGTGGAAGCTGTCATTTCTGTGAGAGCATAAATATTCCTACAGTATTTTATTGTGCTAGACTGGGTAGTGAAGTCTACCCCTCTGGGAGACTAAAAATCTTAATGGATAAATTGCTTGGCAGTTGCTGAAAGATTGCGCTGAATTCTTCTGAAGGTAGTATTTATCCTTTTAAAGGACTGGTGTTTGAAAGACTTACTGTTTATGAATGATGGCATGTTTTCCATGTTATCTATTGTGACTGCTTACAGTTTCCTTAAATTAGAGTGTTGCCAAATCTCCAGATTTTCCCCTTTAAAACATTCAGTGGCAAGTGCAGCGTTCAGTTGTATTGCTTGCTTGCTTCCAAGTACTGATAGAAGAGAGAAGATAATGGCTATATTTTTAGTTCAGACGTATCTACAGTACAACTCTGTTTCCCTGGAGATCCTTGAGTAGAGTAAATGACTATAAGGCAATATCATAATTTCCCATTCACCAAGTTTTATTACACACCCACACCTGTCTATGCAAAGTGGGGTATTCAGAGTGGTGCTGAGGCTTTTTTGGGAACATATGGATAACCATTATGTGTACACAGAGGTTCAGAGAGGTCATATTCACATGATTCTTTTCCATTGTGATATCATAATTTAAAATAAATCCTTTTGTCTTCAGCCTTCAACTAAGACAACAAACCAAAAATAGGAGTGATAACTCATGGAAAGTATCATCAAAAAAAACCTCTTGAGTTTTGGACAAAATGTGTTCTAAGTGTATTTTTTCTCTAACTTAAAGACAAATCAACCAACCAACAAATAAAACCCACACAATGGCAGTAACTGCTGTTTACGAAAACAACATCAACAACAGATTTGCGGTTGTCTGAAATTCATCAAGTGTGTTGCAGTACCAAAGGAATACAGCCATTTATTTGTTAGTTCAGAACACAAAGAGAACACAAAGGTAAAGAGAATGCCTGTGTAATATGAGAGGGTTTTTATTGCTGGCTTCTTTTTATCTTAATTCCCACAAAGAAACTGAGTTCAACTAAGATGTAATCCAGAGTCCCAGTCCCATAAATTCTAAGTTCTTTGAAATGAAGCTTCTTGTGTTATCAATCTTTTTGTTCACTTTTATAAGTATATATATGACCTAGAGTGTGAATGAAGGAGATCCAGTGGTCTTCTTTCTATAGGATCGTTACTTTGGGCTCTGTAGCATCCATTGATTTTAACACTGTATTTTTGATGTTGTTAATGAAGGCTATTACTTTTTACCAAAAAACAGGTCCCATACATTTGCCTGTGGAAATCTAGGCAGCTAACTTGAGTAAAGTGTTTCTGCATGATAGAAACTTGCTGAGGTTTCTTCATCTGTAATTTAGCTCTTTTGCCTTCTTCCCTCTCTCTAGAAAAATGTGGAACATATACTTCCAGTATGAGACCAGTGTATCCTTCAAAAACCTTTCCCAATCACTACTCCATTGTCACAGTAAGTACTGATGTATACCATGTTCCTGTTACTGAAGAAAATTTATTATCAATTGCCTCCAAGGCAACAGTGTTTTTTTTCTTGTCTAAGTTATTCATTCTGTGATTGATGTTACCTAAACCTGGATAGGGGTGTCCCAGTCCTGACCTAGTAAATTTCTTTTACTTTCTGTGTGTAAGAAGAAAAAAAGACATTTTCAGGTCTGGATGCGGGGCTGGAATCTAGCAGAGCTTTCTTATTCTCATGATGTGAGAGCTAAAAGTCAATTAAATAGTTGAGGATCTGGATCTTCTTTCTTATCTTCCCAGTGCTTTGGACTGTCTTTTGATAAGTGAGCAGGAGCAACAGCAATGAAATTTTTAGTTGTGTTTCCTCCCAAATATCCATGTTTGAGTGTGCAATTGGAAGCATTAACCATGTTCTACAACCACTTTAGAGTATCCCTAAATACAGTGTAGACCTTTAACTCAGCTGCCCATCTTTGTGAAAATTAGTGGGCCATGATGCTTATGAGGGCCCTAACAGTGTTGTTACTGCATCCTTTAATCTAAAAAGAAGCCAACCTGTGTGTTAGCAGAGCAGTAAATCTTTTCAAACTACCTAGCAGCTGGTAACTCAGAACTTCTTTCAGTGTTTACATGATGATTTTCCCTATTTGGAGCTTTCAGCCACTAATACATAATTTTTATTTGAAATGCCTACTTCTTATTACTATTACTTTTCTTTTTTAACTGAGAAGCAGTGAAGAATTAAAAGATAAGATTTGGTTGCAATGAAAGGTACTGATTTTAAATTTGAGAGTCGAATTACTGACGGTAAACAGACATGGTAGTTCTTTTTCTTTACTGCATTGCAACAAGTTTTAATCTCCTTTACAGGGACTGTATCCTGAATCTCATGGTATAATTGATAACAAGATGTATGACCTCAAAAGAAATGCATACTTCACCCTTAAAAGTGAAGAGAAGTTTAATCCAGAGTGGTACCAAGGAGAGCCTGTAAGTATTACTGCACTGCTGTGAGCATACTGCAGTGTATTTTCATATTATTTAATGTCACTTGCTTACATAGCAATGTTGAAAGAGTACAGAGGGTACTTTCAAGTCAGCCAAGAAGGGTTACTCTGCATGGTTAGGAATTGTCATACTAGAGCTGCAGAATTAGGAATGAAGCAGTATAATAGATTTTGTTGAACTTCAGTGGAATTTTCCCCAAGGAAAAAACTAGCTTAAAATAACTAATAAAGATACAAGATTTTGTTCTGTTCTCAATATTAAGTGTGTTTACAGTTAATTAATCTGAGGAAATTGACAGGACAGTTAGTTTTGGTAGTAAGCAGTAGTGAAGGTTTGTATTCTGCCTAAATTACTATTGAGTCTAAAGATGCAGTTCTAGAAGGAAAGCTTGTGGTTCAGTCATACTCCTATTGCAAATCTGCTGAGACTGCCTTCAAAATGAAATGGTGTAGGAAAGGTTAGTTGAGTGCTAGCATGAAGAACAGGAATGGAACAGATACAACCATTTAGTAGTAGTGGGAGGACTAGTGGAAGAGGGAAGAATACTGTTAGACATTGCAGACCATGGAGAAAAAATGGTGCATGAGTCAGATGGGAAAAAAAATAAATAACTGAAAGCAGGAAAAAAACCCTGTACATCATAGAATCCATTGTAAAATTGAAAGAGTTGACCTAACTGTTGTTCCTGTACTTCACAGTACGCATAGTTCCTTGGAACATTCCTGCTCCTTCTTGCTTACAATTATTCTTCTACAGATCTGGTTAACAGCTATGTACCAAGGTCTAAAAGCTGGTACATTCTTCTGGCCTGGATCAGATGTAGCAGTTGATGGGACTTTTCCAGATCTGTATAAAGAATACAATAGGTATGTGAAATCTCATGTCTTGGATTAATATTTTACTTCAACTGTTGCAGTGGGACTAATCACAGAGAAAATATAGAAGTTTTCCTATATTTCTTAACAGTTGTACGCAGTATGGAAGAAAAGTAAGCCCCAAGTAATTCCTTTTCACTGTAGTGTAGGCTGTTTGTCTAATTGTTTTGTTGTTCCTCAGTAAACGTTTTACAGGAAAGGTAGGGAAATAACAGCTTTGAAAAAGTACTGGCTTTTTCATTTATTTTCATTTATACAGGTCTTCTACATGTGTGTTTAGAAATACCCAGTCTATATCTCTTGTAGCATGAATAGATCAAGCCCATGAAAACTCACATCTTACTGATAAGTTGTTCCAATATGAAATAATTTTCATGGCAAATTTTCAAAATATTTCACATTAAACCAGTGATATTTTATTCTGTGATTGGTCTTCATGAAATCACATGGCCTAATGAAAATGCTACATATATCTAGTTATCATCATTTATGTAATAATCTCAGCTCTCTTCCAAGAAGCCAGGGTTTTCATTTCTGTCTTCATATGACCATTCTGTCTTTCTACATCCTTAATATAGCATAGAAATCCTGATTCTTGACTTAATATCAATACTTTTCTTTAGTGACTTGTACATGTTCTGTAACTTTGTGAATGCCTTGGGTTGTTGCAAGTCAGCATGCTTATTGTTGGTTTATTTTAGAAACTGACACAGTTATCTACTTTGTGACATAGTATGAGATCTTGCACTCAGACTATATAGACATAAAATCCAAACCTAAGACTTTTTCAAAACTTAATACAGAAATGAAAACCTAGATGTGGCTTTGTAACTTTTAATCGATTAATCTGTTTGAAAAATAAACTCAAGTAATACTGAGAGCTGAATTCTAATCTCATTGCAGTGAGGAGAACACTGACTACACAGGCTTTAGAACAGGTCATTAACTCTTGAAGAATCCCAGAAAATTAGCACAGATAAACTTGTGTTCTCTTATATATCCATTAATACCATCCCATTGAATACAAATTTCTCTGAAAAAGAACACTAATGTAAAATGTGTGACTAAAATTTTATACATCTTGGGAATATATATAGCTGATCTTCTATTGTTTTGATACAGCTCAATCCCCTTTGAAGAAAGGGTGGTAACTGTTCTTCGCTGGCTGCAGTTACCTGAAGATGAAAGGTAGGTATACAATTGCAAGTGTGAGTTTTGTCCAGTGGCATTGCAATGAAATGCTTTGTAAATACGATTTCTGTTTTAAACAGTCTTAAATGTGACTCTGGCAATGTTGAAGTTCTGTTGATGCAAGCCTGTTTTTATGAGTGGAACCTATTTTTACTGTTACATTTCTCTCTTTCCCTTTAATGTGTTCTGCCTTTGAATGATAGAGTTGTTATTGATATTTTGTATCCATTGTTGAAATGTAATCTCTTCAAGCCGTCTCAATGTGTATGTAAAATATTACATTTTTGGTACTGTTTGATTTAGACCACACTTTTACACTCTGTATTTAGAAGAACCAGATTCCTCAGGCCATAAGTTTGGACCAGTAAGCAGTGGAGTAAGTAATTTCTTTTTTTAATTTGAAGTTTTGACATTATTCTATAATAAAAAATATTCTAACATAAATAATAGGCTGTTTATCTGTAATTAACATTGATACAAAACATGTAATAAACAGCCTATTTAGAAACTCTAACTTTTACATATATATATATTTGCAATAACTTTAATCACCAAAGTGTGTTTGGATATATTGTGTGTTGTTGTATCTGTCTGATACTAATACTTACTGTTGAATTTAGGGAAAAAAGAAAAAAAAAGAAAAAAAAAAAAGAAAAAAACAGGACAAAAACGAACAAAAAACCCAACCCAAAACCCAACACAGCAACAAAAGCACTACCAAAGATTATATAGTTTCACCTTGTCAAAAACAGAGGTTTTAGTGGTGACAGTCCAACTTTGGTGGATAAATATTCATGTTATGATTTTACTGTACAAAGGTTAGGTGAATATTGGTCTTACTGCCCTGAAGTTAGAATTAATGCCTTCTTGGGAAAAGTGATAAAAGGGAAGATATCACAGACTGTAATATAGCTGTTGCATAAGTAAGCAGTCTTCGGGAGTGATCAGTGTTGCAGTTTCCAGGAGTACTAAGTGGTTTTCTATTTTTACAAACAGAAGTGAAAAATGCAAAGGTAAAAGCTCTCCAAAATTCAATAACTTTTTACCGAATGCTTATAAAGCTTGAGGTTCTATCTATATATCTAACCTCAGTGGTGATAGTAATAGAAAGCTCTCAATTTTTCAAGGGCAATTACGAGAACAGTGTTGCTGCCAGGGCTGTTCCAAGTTTGAGGAAGGTTGCTGCAGGCTTGCGTCCTAAGGCATTCGTTGTAGTCCTTGGTTGTACCTCTAATAAATTGACAAACATCCTCAATTTCATACATTAAAACTGCTCTCACTGGCTGTAATCTGATTTTTTTTTTCTTTTTTTTTTTTTCCCAAATGCTTTTAACTGAGAAAATACATGAAAACACGTAGCTTAGTCATAGTGCATAGTGCATGCATGTATGAGGAGCAGAAAAAAATGGGACCAAGAGCTATAGGGATATAGCCAGTCTTCATTAGATGGAGGTAGTTTTGAGTAGCACAGATGCTAGGCACTCTTGAGACACTTGTTCCATTTAGCATGATAGATATACCTCTTGAGCCTGTTCTCAATAAACACAAAGAATATGTGTGTGAAGGATGGAAAACTGAGAGAAGTGGGAATAGACAAGAAGCCAGTTTAATGGGATATTGAGAATGCTTCACTTTTGCCTTCAAATTTTCCCCTTCACTTTGCACTTTTATATGCTCCTCCTTTATGTGCTCCTTGTTGTGGGTTTGAAGGTTGCTGCATAGTTGTTAGTTGCCTTATGTCCTTCACCTATGTCTGAACTGCATCTCATCTTTAATGGTGAGCTTTTTATTTATTATTAGTACATACCTTTGAAGTTTAAATTTATTCCTTCTCTCTAGAAATGTGGAGTATATTGGTGTGTTGTTTTTTTTTTTTTAAATTTCAGTTAAAATGTTTAAGAAGGTACTTGACATACCTAACTTTTGTCCTTGCAGGTCATTTTGGCATTGCAGAGAGTAGATGCTATAGTTGGGATGCTGATGGATGGTCTCAAACAGATGAACTTGCATAAATGCCTGAATATTATTTTTATATCAGATCATGGTAAATTTGTCGCTATAAAATATATCACACTTTTGAAAGGCTTTTATAAAGTAATATGCTGAATTTATTCTTGTACATTTCTGGTAATGGTGACATATAAAATATGTTTTATATTGTGAAGATGGCATAAGAGACAATCATTTTAGGTAGGAATTAGACTATGAGTGTGAGGAAAAGAAGAGAAGAACACAGGGGACACCTGGTAAGAGAAGTAAAAAAAATGAATTGAAAAAAAAACAGGTTTTGTTTTATTCTTTTAACTACACTACACAGTGTAAAAAAAAACAACTGTGAGTATAAAACTTGGATTTACTTCTGTAGTATCTTTTCTATGTTTCTTTAATTATTTTTATAATAAGAGCTAAAAAGTTGTATCTTTCACCATTCCATTTTTTCAACTTTGCTTGACAAATGAAAGTACACTTTGATACAGCATAGGACCAACTTGCAGAACTCACTGTCACTGGGAATGATTTATGCCAAATACACATGCATGTTTAAAATATCAGATCATCTTAAAGCTCATACAGCTCCAAACCCTGCTGTGGGCAGGGCTGCCCCCTCACCAGCTCAGGCTGCCCAGGGCTGCATCCAAGCTGGCCTTGAACACCTCCAGGGATGGGGCACCCACAGCTTCTTTGGGCAGCCTGTGCTACTGCCTCACCACCTCCTGAGTAATAACTTTCTTCCTAATATCTAATCTAAATCTCCCCTCTTCTAGTTTAAAGCCTCTTGTCTTATCAATATTTGGTCTCATCTTTACCAGTGTTCTTAGACATGTGATTTCTTTCTCTTTGAGAAAAATTTGTCCACTTAGTCAGAGTGACTTTCTGGGCTGAAGAAATGGATATATGCGTGTATATACACTTGCATACATATATACATGTATACATATATATATGTATGTGTGATGTTTTACACTTGCTATGTGCAAGTGTATTGTGGTATCCTTGGATCACATGTCTTGGCATTGCTGAATTAAGAAATGAAAAAGTAAAAAGGCCTGATATATTGCATATATGATTTCTACAGCTTAAGTTGTGTGTCTTATATGTCTCATCAGTAAGAATGCTCGAAGCTGATACTTTCACTTTTGAATGAAATATACTTCCTTGTGCAGGGATGGAAGCAGGGAGTTGCAGAAAAACAGCGTATCTGGACAGCTACCTGGACAATGTTGAAGATTTCCTGTTAGTACCTGGTCCTGCAGCTCGCCTTCGACCTAATAAAGTTCCAGATGAGTATTTCTCTTGTATGTAGTTGTTAAACTTATTTTTATTACTTGGTTATACATTTTAGTGCTTTCTGAATACAAACTTAAGATTTACATAATACACTGGTAAACCTGAGCGAAGCTCAGCTGGGGATAACCTGGGTAATAATGAAAGGAAAATACTAAGTGGTGCACACATCCTTTTAAAGACCATTTTGCTTTGTAGGGCCAAAAGTGTACACAAATCCTACAATTTCCTTTTGCTTGTGAACAACTACAGATGCTCTTGCTATGTGAAAGACATTCTTTTGAATCAGATCTCAAGATAGCCCCCTAATCCTCCATCATGTCTCACCTTATTTGGTGAATTACAAATTCATACATGTTTAAATGTATAATATGCTTTATTTCTGACTTCAAGTAACATTAGTTTTAAAAAAATATATATTTTGCATATTATTTTTATGATAATTATCTTTCCTTTTTATTAAAAATGAGTTTTCTCCTAGTGGCCTGACATCAGATCAGTGGAGTAAACTGTAAAAGAAGATAATCAACTTCAGTAAAAATCATACTTAAATAATAAATACTTAATAATAAATAATACTTTAAAAAGTTTAACTTCATTATGCAGTCACATTGCAGAGGAACACTTGATATCTCCAGGTTTTGATTGTTTTTAATGTAGAACATGAGTGTTTCCTTCATGTTTCATATTTCTTTTAGGGAAGACGTGCTTTTTCCGTTTAAGTTATTCTCCAAGCTTGTTAAAACTTGTATGCATCAACCCCAGTAACTTTTATTCCTGTTTATGCCATTTCTTGGTGCTATTCTAAACAACTTCAAATGTTTCCATGGAGAATGTGGGATTCAACTGCACTTCCAACTTCTGTCTGGATAAAGAAGTTCAGGGGGAAGAAAAGCAGAGCATCTTCTGCTAGTGATATATGTACTGTTTTCCTCAAGTAACATAGCTGTATTTGTAGCGCTACATATATCTCTGAAGGAATTATTAATAGTTCCTTGCAAGCATAATCCTTTATGTACTTCAGTCAAGCATTGAACATCAGACTTAGGGCAGATTAACTGTGAAATGTAACGTTCCTCTGTGACACGAAATGTCAAGCTAAATGATGTAATGCCCCCTTTTGGCTTCAGTCTAAGAATCTGAATCTTGGCTAGCTTGCACTTGGCTTTTCTTGCTAAGGATATTTGCCAGACAAGACTGCAGTCCTGGTTGTTTTATTTGTTTCCTTTTTTCCTTAGTTTTATTAGCAAGCAGGAAAATTCTGGCTTAATTAGCACAGCACTTAGCTGCCTTTTTTTTTATGTGAGGGCATACTTCTCTCATTATTTTTCTGATGTAGCTGATATTCTTTAAAAATATAAGACTGTAAGTAAGCAAGGGAGGTGAACTAAAATTTCACAGAAGCAATAGTTGAATAGTTCTTTTGTTACAGATAGTTTTTGTTCTGGAAAATTTTTGAAATTGAGGTAATTAAGTTACATAAGGAAAATGCTTTCATTTTACATCTGATCTTTTTTAACTTAGGTGACTAATTCTTACATATGATTCTTCCAGTTAATTATGAAGGCATTGTCAGAAACCTCACAGTAAGTATCGTCTTATTTGCTGTTCTAGCATTATTTCTACTAGGCATTTTATAGCATTAGCTATTTTCTAGTCTGCTGAAATAACATCTGGACTTTGAGTCCGTGACTTTCTACATGCTATAAAGTTAACAACAAAAACGTAGTTCCATGTAAAAGAAGGTCAAAGTTTATTAGGGTATCATATGGCTGTCTCTGGTTATGTACTAAGGTTTTGTTTTCATCTGTTTTCACTAACTCTTACCTAATGCTATAATCACGTTGCTCTTCATAACTTGTGCTTCTGGACCATGCTGGCTGAAAGCCACATCCATGTGAATCTTAACTCACACCTGTTTGATAAACAGCTTTTAGTTGGACAGTGATATCTTCTTGTCAACTCCAACTTGAACTTAACTATTCCTGATTCTGTTCTCATCCCTGCACCATAACCTGTTGTTAGCTTCTCAGCTGTGCAGACATCACTGTCAGTGAGAGCTATGTTGTTTGTGTAGATGAATTCAAAGTTCTACTTTTGCATATGTGTTGTTTTTAACAATGAATGGATCGTAAGCAGTTAGAATAAAATGATTGTCCTGGAATGACCAATCTAAAAAATGTTTCAGTATCTGTGACTCCAGTATTACAGAAGTGTAAGGTTATTTTACTGGATACTCTCCTACCACTTGAAAGTATAATGTTTATGACTCAGCATAATTGAATGTCGCAGTGTACAGTTTGATTATGTACAAATGTAGACTGTAAGCAAAAAAACAACAAGTGTAAATGATTTCAATAATCACACAAATATTCTTTTAATAACTGCTAAATGCAAAAGCAGTTCCTATTTGTTATTTAAGTATTAACTAATATTTATGTGCCCTGTTACTCCAAACATGGTGTCCCATTGTTCTTACAAGAAGCTACTGCATACCCTTTGTAAGAGAAGTGCTAAGAACTGTGCATGAAATAAAGAAATCTTTGATTGAATGTGTTGTGTTTATATTTTAATTTTAAATATTTCAGTGCATAGAACCAAATCAGCCGTTCAAAGCTTACATGAAGCAGTTTCTACCCAAGCGTTTCCATTATGCCAATAATGACCGGATTGAACCGCTGCACTTTTATTTAACTTCTCAGTGGCAACTAGCTAGGTAAGTTACAGTTTTCTGTACTTCATTATACAGCAAAGATATCATTGTTTTCTTGTAGTCTTTGACATATAGCTGCATAGAGTTCAATGGCAGCTATTGGAGCCTGGAATTCTTGTTTGTCTTAGCAAAGAGATGTTGCAGAGAAGCCAGCCTTTTCTCTGAGTTTGTGCTCACCTGAGAAAGCTCACTTCTAATCTCACAGCTATGGATAATCTCCTGGCTGAGTAGTGCAAATACTCAGTCACAAATATTAGAAACTAAGGTCCCTATTGTATTGTGAACATCTTGCCATACTTTAGGAATTTCCAAACTGAGTCCTGGTAAACATGTGTGTAACTGCTGTTGTTGAAGCAATCACGTGAATGAACCATGCTGAACTTAATGAACATACTGTTCTGATCAATGAACAACTCCCATAATAATGGCAACTGCTGTAGTAATGCAGTTTTGAACACCTCTGTGATACCTCAGGGCTTTCAACACCAAAGAGTTTTTCAGCCCATGTATTCAGTAAGTACTGCCATGTAACAGTGAAATGTGTATAAGTCTTGCAAATCAGGTTTGAGTTTCTGAAAATAAACACATTTCGATAATATATGTGAAACTGACATATGTTTGAAACTTGTTTTTTATTAGACGATAAGATGCCCGGCTGAATCCTCTGAAGTGCATAACTGTTTATTTTGTGTACTATCAAGTTCTTTTACTCAAATGCCAGTGAAATGTTAATTTCTTAGCCTGAGAACAAACATTTTCTTCATATATCATCTGATTTTTGACTTTAAGCAACTCTAAGACAGACTCTTGTGAATTCCAGAGGAATAATATCTGTAGAGGAAACTCTCATTCTGATTCAAAAGGCATTTTTTTCTAGAGCTTGAAGACTTTCTGTTCCCTTTGGAAAAACTCTAATATCTTTAAATAACAAGTAAATAGTGCATCACGGAATGTTAAAGTTTGTAAAGCGTGAATTATATGCACTGTGAATTTTTAATAGGAAACCGCTTGAGATTAAAAGTTGCACGGGTGGATTCCATGGCTCAGATAATCGCTTCCCAAATATGCAGGTAAGGCTTGAAAACTTATATTGGCTTTTATTTTTAGCATCTTCTGATTTGAATATTGTGGTTGCTGAGGTTTGAAATTTATTTATTGTCGAGATCTGGCACTATTCAATCTGTGCTTCAGAGATTTGACTTTTGCTGATGAGAATATAAAGAGGTATCCAATTGTTTTGTTACAGCATTAAAAGCAGGAAAAGAGAACTTATCTTTTCAGAACTTCAAATATAGGAATCATAGGAATCATAAAATACAGGAGAATTCAAATTGGAAGGGATCTCAGGAGGTCTCATAGTCTTATCTGCAACTCAAAGCAGTGTTAGCTGTGAGGTCAGACCAGATTACTCATGATTTCATGCAATTGAGTCTTGAAAGCTCTTGAGTTCAGAGACTGAACAACCTCTGCAGCTCCTTCCACTGCTTTACTGCTCATGGTATAAATGGATTTAACAATAGCCAGATTGAAACTTTTTTGTTTCAAGTTATGCCTGTTGTCCCTCTGCCTCCCACCATGTAGCACTGAGGAGCATGGTCCTTAATAGCATCCCTTAGCCAGACAAGTCTGGTCTCTATTCACCTACAGTTTTGGTAGCAACCATTGTAGAGTGACAACCTGTCTTATGCGTACATCTCAGAAAAAGAACAGCCTCTTTTTTCACATAGCTATGAAATCAGAGACAATTGAATTGTTTGCAGAGTGCTTTGAGATTATGTGTTGAATGCAAAGCATGCATCATTGCTCAGTATCTATGCAACACAGGTAGATGAAAGCTTTATTTATAAAAAAAAAAAAAAAAAAAGCTGAATATCTGAAGCTAAATTTAAAAATGATCTTGTCATAAGTTGAGCATAAGCATTTGCTGTCCTCACCCCCTTGTTTTTCCTCCTGCAGCAAACCCCGCTCTTTGTTAGAGTTAACTTCGTGTGGCTGCAGAGTTAAGTAGGTCAGGGAACTGAACCAAATGAAAAAGAGCCAGGAGGAAAAAATATTAAGTGTTTTGAGCTGGCTGAGTTCCTGGATTGGGTTCACTGTTTGGCTACACAACTGCTTGTGCCAGCCCAGCTCAGGAAGTGGTGCAAGAAGTATAAGAGATAAAAGTCTTGGATCTTGCATTTGCTTCATCCGTTTAAAGCATTACTACCAACAGATGTTTTTATAGCCTTGAATTAAAAGCTCCCAAATTGTTTACAAGGCATGCAAAGTGATGGTTATTTTGGCTCTACATTTCCATTAAGTCATTTAAGCCATTTGAGAGAATGAAGTTCTTCAAAAGCAGAGGGAAGCAAAGAACTTCATAAATGGCTGAAGGCATCTTTTAAGGGCAGTGGTGAGGCAGAATCGAGTTTCCTAATGCTCATTGACTACTTCTTGAATTTATTCCTACATCTTTCAAATTCTGTTTATATGCGTTTTGCCGGAAAAACACATTTCCTTTTTTAAGAAAAGCATGCTTTTAGCTTGATCCATTCTATGTTACTAAAGTACAGATAAGTTCCTTTAAAAAAAAGTTGGAATGTGAAAATATTTTCAGTTTCAGCCTGTCTTTAAGAGAGTTCCCCTTTTCTCTGTGAACCCTAGGCTATCTTTATTGGTTTTGGACCGGGATTCAAATTTCAAACTCAAGTTGATCCATTTGAAAACATTGAAGTATATAACTTAATGTGTGGTAAGTACAATTGATGAAGGTCGTCTTTGTTTGTTAAAAACATAAAATCTTTTGGGTGTCATAAATGTTTTAGTAACAAACTTCTAAATGTCCTTAGAAATTAAGATTTTCTTCCAATTTTCACTAGTACCTGAGAAATATTCAGCTTCTAAAAGACTAATTCCTATTGAGGCTGTGCTATTCAGGCTGTTTGTATCTGTATTTTCCACCAGTCACTGTGCACATTCCTCTGACCTGCTCCAAACTGACATTTTGACTCACCAGTATTAAAACTACCCTACACAACCTTCCTCTTGCCAAAAACACACCCTCCCTTTCTTTCTCCTGTTTAACTAGAGGCTTAATTCAATAACGTTACCTTATTCTGGCAGAGCAGAAATAATTATCATAGTATGTGAATGGAGGTATGGGTTCAGCTGCCAGGCAGCTCATTTCCAGGAAGTCTGAGTCATGCTCTGCTGCCCCATCCAGTTTTTCATACACTTGAACAATCCTTGTATGTTCTACCATGTGTATTCTTATTATGTGCTTCCCTTTATCATATTTTCAATTTTTTATTGCCTTGTTTTGGATAGGTTTTCAATTTAGTTAACTGAAATTGAGATTTCTGTTTTTTAAAATTGATCGATACAGTACACCTTCTTCATTCACATAATAAGCCTTCTCCCAAACTCACTGATGCCTGTCATTCAATTTGTGTACTGGGGGTTTGGGTGTTTCCCTGTCCATTCTCATTATTTCATAGGGCCACAATTTTTTTGGTGTGTTTTAATAAACAGTAACTCTCTCATTAATCTACAGTCACATGACTTTAAGAGTGTTACTTTAAAGCTTGTTGTCTCTTTGATTGCATAGCTGCAGTGGATAAGTTCCCCATTTCTCTATGGTTTTTCACTGCACCAGAGAAGAGGGTTTCATTTCAGAAAATCAGACACCTTGCTGCCCTCCTTTTTTTCACCCTTTCAGACACAATGTTACTGTTAATTTCTGTGTCCCTTCTTTGTCCTCTTTCATGGTTTCTCTACGAATCCATCGCTATTTTTTTTTTTTTTTCTGCCAAGTTCATTTATTCCCCTGGAGGTCTTCACCTGTTTTCCATTATCTCCTGCCTCCTTCTCTCTCCTACCAGGAACCATGCTTGCTCTAACACCTGCTTCTGTGAGAGACAATTTATTACCAAAGGGTATGATCAAGAAAGCAGTTAACGGGAACACTGCACATGCTTGAGATCAGTGGCAATGTTCAGGTATACCATATTTAAGCCATGTGTTTAAATTCTTTACTGGAGTAGGAAACAGGCTATTTTCAGGAAGTATGCATCTCACACCCTGGTGTGCTTTGATGTCTTCTCATGTTGTAGTTGATTTCTTTGAGCCTTCTTCTAATGCTTCCCTGTTCCCTTCTGTATATGTTGTGTGGGAGTCCTTACTGACATCTCACAGAAGCAACTTCAGTGGTAGATCAGACTTCTTAGGTTTACTCATTAAGGTCCAGATTTCTTCCATCCTGCATAGGAGTTAATAGCCAGCACCTTTACTTTTAGATAGAAAATGATGAAGTGAGGCAACTTACTAAAAGTTCTCCTTGCCCATGCTTTAGGTAACTTCTGGACTGCAGAAAGGCATATTCTTTCAGTCAGGTCCCTATGATTTCTCTTGGAAGCCTCTGACTGCACCTTCTTCAGAGGCAGCCAAAGAGAAATACTACTTGCATTTGTGCAGTGTGTCAGTAGTTAAAGCACAAACACCAAATACATACAGCTGATTGTCTTGTCTGAATGAAGGAATTTCACCTCACGTTTTTCTAAGTGTTCAAACTGCCTGACTTTACAAAATTGTAGCATGGCTTGGGTTGGAAGGGATCTACTCTGATCCCAGTGGGTGGCAACCCTAACCATTGTAGAAGACTGTAACTTTAAGGTCCCTTCCATCCCAAGCATTCAGTGATTCTGCAGATGCATTATATGATTTTATTTCTTTCTTTCTTTTTTTTTCTTTTTTGAGTGCGTGCTTATTCTGTACTTCCTTGCAAGCAGACTAATTCCATCCTGAGCCCTACCTGAGAATGTATGTGCTTTCTTTTAAAGTGCTTGCATTGTTTTTCCTTTCAGTTGTTCTGAATAGCAAGCAGTACAGGATTAACTCACTCTTGCTTGTAATTGACCATAATTGCTATCACAATACAAGCAGCAATGTATTATAGTTTTATGTATTATAGTTTTGTCCTGTTACTTGAATTCTTTCATAGACTTGCTTGATTTGAAGCCAGCCCCAAACAATGGAACCCATGGACGCCTAAATAATCTCTTAAGGAATCCTGTTTACATCCCTCACCATCCCAAAGAAACAAGCCATCCTTCTGAATGCTCTTTTGTGGGACAAAGAACCTTTCCAGTGAGCCTTGGCTGCTCCTGCAGGACAGCAGTACGTACCAAAATGGTTGAAGTCATTGAGGCACATGTCTCTGTTCTATTCAGAGTGACACTCTAGATTCTCTAGTAAAAATATTTATCTTATGGTTTTGCTACCTGTTTTTTGTTTTGATCCGGTCTCAGAATCATGTCTTGCCTGGGTTTAGAGAGCCTATATTTGCACATTCATTTTTTGAAGTTTCCTAATGTAAAGCAACATTCAGCTCTGAAGAGCATGGAAAACACTGCAGAAGCAAACTTTGATGGGAAAAACATTTAGTTATTACTTGGTTCACTTTACTACATTGAAATTTCTGTGACTATGTTGTATGCTTGGGGTTGGTTTTCAAAGATGTTGATTCACTTGTGGCAAAAACAGTGTGTTTCTGCTCATTCTCCATAGCTCCTCTGCAGTACATGTCTGTGAGTTTTGTGCAGGGATAACTTGCAAGGCGAATGTGTTATGTTTATTATTTTAAGTGGTGGAATATAAATATAAAGATGTGCTTTGTGAAACACATAATAAAAAAATCAATATTTTTGCTTTATAATTATAGGGCTTGCCAGTAAGAGATTTTCATCAGCGTTTAAATCTTACTGAAACAGAAGGTAAGACCTTTAGCTTGTAAAATAGAATGATAATAAAAATGTGAGGATGATTAAAAATGTAGCTCTGTCATATATATGTAGGATTCAGACACAGTCCTACTGAACCGTGTGTTCTCAAGTACTACATGTGTATCTGTGTATATGTGTCTTTATGGTGCATGTTATTGCCTGGAATACTTGAAGTATCCAACACTGAAGTAATGAGCACTCCAGACTGAGAAGCAAAAGTGGTAGATGGGTAACAGTGTAATAAGAAATCCCTGTAAATATTGGCATCATGATGGAAACGTACTTCTAAGGAAACACAGAAGTGGTTTTAAATCATTGTTTGCTGTGCTAATGCTGTATTTCAGTTCTGTGAGCACACATGTTTGAGCTGCAGTTTGTGAGGCCATATATATATTTATAACTTGTAAAACAAAACACATTAAATAATGGAAAGGAAGTTGTAATCTAGCCCTTCGTGCTAACACCTTAAAAAATGCAGCCATAGCAGTTAAAATTGTCATAAAGGAAAATAAGTTGATAGAAACCTTGCCAGGTGTTTTCTCATTGGAACCTTGTTTCTTAAGCAAATAGCCTCTGTATTTGTTGAGAACCTGCTGTAGCTCACTGTTAATAACTGGATTTATGTCAGCTACAGGCAGGATCCAGTGCTTGATGCTTATTCAGGACTAATTTAAGCCTTCTTTTGACTTGTATAGTTTGTCCTGGCACAAAAAATGAATAATTTTTTTGAGCCTTTTCCATTGACAGCAGGGCATCTTTTTAAATGTGTCCCAAAGACTTTTAAAAACCACTCTTTGGCATTGCAACATGCATGAGAGCAGCAAAGTGAAATCCAGTCAGTAGGATACAGAAGCATGTGCTTTCCTCATAGCATTTCACTGAAACAAACTGTTAGTATGTAGGTGGAAGCCTGATTTCTCCTGCTCTGGAGAAATATGCCAGGCGTGTGATACGTTTTGGTCCCATTTTATAAATTACTAATCAAAAGTTCTATCCCTATGCTTCTGAAACACTGGGATTTTAGCTTGGATTATCAGTGAGACCTAGGTTGCCAGTGATGTTACTAAAAGTAATTCACTTTTAAGTCATATGAATCCTGCACTTATTACATACATTTCCTCCATCTGTAACACCTTCTCTAACAGCCAGCCTCAATACTCCTTAAAAATATTCAGAGTTTATTCATTACCTCTGCACATTCTGACATTATTATAACTTGACAGCCATATAAGAGCAATTAACTACTGCTTCTTTAAGTTTTATGGGAAAAACAAAAAAACAAGCAAACAAAAACCAAAAACCTAAAATGGTTGTCTTTTCCATGATGGGTAGGGAAATAAATGTCATGAGCTTAACTTCATGTTTTGTTGAAATTTGGAATTGAATTCCTCATTTAAAACAATTGCTTTGAAGATTTGTGGATGGCAGTGACCTACTTAATGGTGAACATACCTGAAGCTTTGGTCCCCCTCTTTATAATTCCATTCATTTAACAATTGAAAACATTTGCATATTCAGTAGTGAAGTAATATTTTTTATAATTTTGAGATATTTTCATGATGTGCTGGTTTTTCTTTGTTTTTATTTTACACTAGAGAACCAGAAACTTGCAAATATTATTTTTTTGCTGTTTCTAGCCTAAATAAATAAATACTTGATGTTTTTATGGAGTTAATGTTTATCTTCAAAACTCTGGAACCTTTTGCTGACATTTTTGGACAGCAGCAGGTGAATGAAGGATCACATGTTTCATACGATTATGTTCTGTTGCATTTTTTTTTCCCACTTAATTATTTTAAGAATCTTAAGAAAAGTATACTGTAAAGCATCTCTGTTGCCAACTCTGCTTTTCTGTTCAGCTTCTTTTTAATGACTTCCCTTCTTTTTACCCCGCATACATTGTTTCTGTTACAGTTTTAAAGGAAAGTCTTTACAGCTCTGTTGGATGAGGTAGTTGTGAATGAACATAAACAGGCATTGCCCTAGGCAAGGATCTGCCAGAAACCCTGTGCAGTATCTTAGAGATACTTTTTTTTTTTTTTTTTGTATGCAAACATTGTAGAGAAGCCTGGTCTGAGAGAGAGGGGAGGAAAGGGTTTTATGACCATCACAGTCATTAAAAAATCGAAGAATCATAGAATTCTAGAGTTGGAAGGGACCTTCTAAGGTCATCTGGCCCAAACACCCTGAAATGAACAGAGAAACCTGCAGCTAAATGAGGTTGCTCAGAGTCCTGTCCAGCCTGACACTGAGTGTCTCTGGGGACAGGACATCCATCATCTCTCTGGGCAACCTGTTCTACTGCCTCACTACTCTTACTGTAAAAAACTTCTTCCTTATATCCAATTTAAATCTCCCCTCCTTAAGTTTGAAACCATTTCCCCTTGTCATATCACAAGAGACCCTGCTAAAGAGTTTTTCCCCTTCTTTTATGTATCTCCTTTTGAGTCCTCATGTATCTGAAAATGTTAACCATTATTTCATGGTATTATTCATTTAAAGGACAATGAAATGTAGAGCCATAAATGTCATTTCTTCAAATAGCTTGTGGTTTTTACTGAAACAGCCCGTTCAAAAGATTTGAAATCACCACAATTGGTTTATTTCCCAGCTAAATGTTAAGTAAAAGCAGATCCTATGTTGTGTATTTGTATAAAAGCACAAAGTCAACTATGACTAAAATTTGTGCTTTATATCCATCTACTATTTTTAAAATGTCAAAATGTGGTATTTTAAATACACTGTAAAATTGAGCATTGTACATTTGAGTTATGGATATTGGCATTTTTCTTTATATTAGTATTTTCAGTTAATTTGTTGCCTTATTGCAGAAACTAGACCTTTGATACATGAATATATCTTTTTCTTTATTTGTTTGTTTTTTTTTTTTTTGCTTTTGTTCCATTACTATGATTTCTCTATTTAGCAAGTGAAAATGGGTAATTTTTAAAGACAAATGTTCTTAACAACTGTTATTGATTGAAATGTAACAAGCACTATTTCTACTCCAGTTAAGAAGACAGAGACACTCACTTTGCCCTATGGACGGCCCAGGGTTCTGCAAAAGAAACATAATTACTGCCTCCTTTACCATAACCGCTATGTAAATGGGTACAGCAAGGACTATAAGATGTCTCTGTGGAGTGCGTACACTGTTAACAAAAATGTAAGTATCTGAAGAAATGTTAGAAGCAACCTTGAAAGATAAAAAGCTTGAATGACAGCTATTCCCAAACACTTTCCAGAATAGGAGTTGGCTTTGACTCCTTCCTTTTTCTTGGCATAAGCTTTTGCCTCTGTAGAGAACAGATCCACCAGGAAGTGAGGAGACCATTGCCATTGGTACTGAGAGATCCTATGAATCTGCACTGACCCCACTGTTTGGCAATGTTGATCTGCTATAGCAGTCTACCAGATAAAGCAGTGTACGGAATGATGTAGGACTCTTTTGAAATGATAATCTCTGGGCTATCTGATGCCTTGATTGAATCCTACCCTCAGATGATCGTTCTGACTGAGTTCAAAGAAGTTGCTGGAGATTAATGTGGGCTTTGCTGTTCTGAACCATGTGCTAAGATGTTCACACAGATTGCTGATGTTAAGAATGAAAGTTTTCAGATTGGTCTTCCAATTTAGAGAAAGTTTAGAAGCCAAGGTGTGCTTGAAGTGGACTGTAGTTTGATTATCTGGGCTTAACGGGTTTTAAATAATGGCCATTATAAGAAAACCAAACTAAGCTCTGTCAAGGTTTGCTTTATCCTGAGTTTCCTGAGAGGCCAGTGGCTCAAAGCAACCAGTTATTGTAACAAGTGGCCCATTGGAGAGAGATAGCTGCCTCCAGCTCTTAGCCTGAGCATATGCATTCGCACCAGATCAAGTTACATTTTGTAGAGACCTTCCAGTTTTCCTTTGGAAGGGAAAGTTATTCTTAACTGAAATCCTGTAGTTCTGCTCATTTTATTTACAAAATACATGCAGCAAATGGAAGGACTTGTTTTTCATTGGCAAAAAAGAGACAACATTTGAATCTTAAGCCTCTTTGCACCACTGAAAGCAACCATGGGTAAATATGTAGAATTCTGCAGTCCCCCACATTGAACAAAATATTGCAAGTCAGCTATCCAATTTTCTAGTGACACTTTCTTCTTGTTCAATAGGACAGTTGGATTTCTACTACAGAAGATATTTCCAGCTGTTTACGCAAGGATGTTCGTGTTCCTTCTAATCATAACCAGACGTGTTCATTTTACAACAATCATCCTCGACTAACTTATGGATTTCTTTCTCCTCCAAGTAAATACATTGCTTTCATTGTACAGCACATGATTTAAATAGTTTGTAATGCAGTAGCTCTCTTCTTTTATTGATACTGCTGATTAAGAACTTGAAGCAATAGTTGCTGAATTATTGCAGTTCTTTTTAGCATATGAGAAAGGAAAACATTGTACATGCGTCAGCAGTTGTTGAGTAGTCCAAGGTCATTTAGTTTTTCCTGAAAGCTTTTCAACTTGTCTGGTTTCTAATGTGGCATCTCATAGAAGAAACTGGAAGAAATGTGTAAACCTTGAGTCAAGTCTGGCAAACTAATAAACTGCAAATTTGTTTTGCATGACCTCCATTAGTTGGAACTACACAAAGTAATACTGAAACATTTGTCTGTAAATGTAAAAATGCCTTGATTTAAGTTTATTTTATGTTTGAAATTTACTATTGTGTGCCATATGTGACTTTTGGTAAAGGCACTCAGTATTTGATGTAAAGAGTGCAGCTCTGGTTCTCAAAACATATTTTAAAATATAGTTAGCTATTTACAAATGGTAGGATTGCGTGTAAACTGGTGCTGCTCTGATTTGGAAGCATTCTACGTTGGTTTTACTTCATAAAGTATTGAGTTGAGGGTTATTTTAACATCTGCTCAAAGTGTGGTTTGCAAAACTCAAAGAGGGCTATTCTTGTGCCTAATTTCTGCAGATGGAACAAGTTGGTCTGACACTCAGAAAGTTAATTTTGTTCCCTTCCCCACCACTGAAAAGTCTGTTCTGATATTTTAAAGTATTAAAATAATGTGGACATTGTATACCTTCCAAGTGCAATTATTGCTGCTGCAGATAAGATTGTTTTATTTTGGACCTTCATGTAGTGAAGTTAGCCCTTAGACTCGCATCAACTTTGTAAAGTGAATTTAGGTCAGCTCCACCTTAACATCATAACGTTCATCTTTAATCTTGTATTTTTATGCTTTGTGGTTTCAGATTTTATGACAGATGCAAAGAAATCTCATTATGATGCCTTGCTCACCAGCAACATTGTGCCAATGTATCCTGCATTTAAAGGTATTTTCTTTATATACTTGAGTCTAGGACTGCAGCTTTTTTGCTTACTCCCAAACACCACAAACAATCTCAAGTTAGCTGTGTCTGTGAAATAAGACCTCCCCGGACCCTGAACTTCTTACATCAGTGAAACTTCTTGAAGTAGGTCTATGACCCTTACAAAAGAGGTCCAGCATTTTAAGCTTATGATTAGCTTATGTCTAATTACACATTCATATAACATAGATGTCTCCATTTTATTACTAACATTTTTATTTGCATTTCCTAAACAAGGTTTTTTAATGTATCTTCTAGATAACCCAAATGCCAGTTATGTGGTAGTGAGTTAAATTCATTTCCATTTTAGGAATGTCTCTCAAAATCACATGAGTTTCCAGGCAGAAATTTAGAGTCTCAAACACTGAGAAAATGGGAAACTAGTCAGATCTTTAATAGAAAAAATATGAAAATATGGGCTTTCCTGGGTGAAATGGAGCATGAGATGGTTGGCTGAGGGAGGCTAAGCATGTTTTTAATGAAAAGAAGTATGGCTGGACAAAAAAAGCAGTAATTTCCTCTTAAAAGGAATTAAAGAGGAAAGAAGAGGCTTCTTCGGGTACATATAAATTGAAAATGTGCATGAAATGAAGATGCAGGTGTACATGCTAGCCAGTCTGATTTTGATAATGAGGCAAGATACAGTCATGGTTTTCTCTCACATTCCCTTTTTAGCTTCTCCGTATATTGGTTTCCATGAAAGAAACCCAAGGCCACAAGAGATCTGCATTACTATGTTTAGTCAGGTTTGTGGTTAGGGTGACTGTGAAACCAGAATGCCAGGAGATACTGCAGTGCATGCTGTTGCTCAGGTAGATTAAAAGTACAGAGACTTATATTTTCCTAGCATAGTTTATTATTTTCCTAGCTTACCATGCCTGTCAGTACTCTACTGAAAACTGCACAGTTTTATTAACAAGTCCTACTTTGGAAATGATGCATCCCACTTCCATTACTGTATTCTAGTGTTATGGAACTACTTTCATCAGTCCCTGCTGCCTGAGTATGCTGCAGACAGAAATGGAGTCAATGTAGTAAGTGGTCCTGTGTTTGATTACGACTCTGATGGGATCTATGATAACCCAGAAAAAGTGAAAAGGTGAGCTGCTTTCTCATTGTAATCCTTTGCTTCTTTCCTCCATTAGTGGTCTCAAGGTAATTATGATCCTCATTACCAAGGAAAGCATCTTGTTGAAACTGATCCTTGGGAGGTAATACCAGTTCAGAGAGAAGCAGCCAAATGGATCTAAACAGATTGAGCTGCATGAAGCTCAGAAGCAAATGAAAAGCAGAAAGAGAATGTGTAGTAGAAGTATGTCATACTGAAAGGAAGTAAGAGAAGTATGTGGAAAAACATCCATTAGCCTGAAAACTTACAACATTGCCTATAGAACTGGATAAAGCAGGGGCTTACCCGTGTTATCATAGCTTATGTTAGTGAGTCTGAGTATCTGGCAGTGTTCTACTATCAGGTTGTCAGCACAAGTGTACCAGTTACTCCCAGATAGCAAAATTGGTTCAAGATAACAGATAGGTCATAAATTCTTGCACCTTTTTAAGTAATTTCTTTGTGGTTATAACTCACCATTTTAGGACTACAAGCTGAATTTTATATGCAAAATATTCATAGAATCACCAAGGTTGGAAAAAACCTAAAAGATCATCCAGTCCAACCGTTCACCTGTTACCAACAGCTCCCACTTAAACCACATCCCTCAGCACAACTTCCAATCATTCTTTGACAACATCCAATCATTCCTTGAACAATTAATCTGAAATATGATGCCAACTTTGATTACAGATGTATTTTCCCTCCAGACCCAAGCTTTCTTCAGACCAAATATGTGGGTTGCTAAGAAATCAGCATACTCAGTGTAATCAGTTGATTGCTGCCATTTGTTCTTTGTACAGGTATTAACTTACTGAATTACTGGAATGTTTTTCTGCTTTTCAGACACCCTGGTAACTCAGAAGTTCCCATTCCTACTCATTTCTTCATTGTGCTGACTACTTGTAAAAATACTTCTGAAACTCCTTTGAAGTGTGAAGGATCCCTTGATGCCTTGTCTTTCATTGTACCTCATAGAGAAGACAATAGTGAAAGCTGTGCAGTAAGTAGTCTTCTCAGTCTCTATAAAGCCAGGCTTGAGCTCATTCTGCTCGAGTATCAGCTAATTAAAGGCTGTAAAAACGCTGCAGTCTGTCATAATCATCTTGAGAGGAAAGATAAAATTTTTCGTACACAGAGTTACATTAAAATGCATAAATATCCTTAAATTGGAGAAGAAAAGTTTCCTGTTCAAAGACTAAAACTTATAGGTAGCTGGGTAGAATCAGAGCATGTTGAGAGAATTGGTGTGAGGCATACACAGTTTTCTGTAGCAGCAGTGTCCAGTTATATTATTTGAGAGAATCGAAGAGCAACTAGGAGAAGGTGAGTCATCCACAAAAGAAGTTCAGTGTTAGATCAAGATCTTCCTAAAGGAGAAGAGATATTCTTGAAGATCATTGACTGCTTCTAGTTCAGGTACCTCAGCATTTTGGCAGGAACATACATAGCTTATAAGGTTTATACCTTATAAAGCAGAACAAAGCATGTGAAGTGTGCTAACCTACAGGAGGATGTACACGAGTAGCAGCCCTCTTAAAGCAAAGTTCCCAGAAGTAGGTTATCATAGACATGCTGAATAGATGTTGGACCTCACCTGTCACTCCTCATTATCACCAGCTTCCACTGATGCAGCTGCAGGTTCTGTACACTTGAGGAAGTAATAGCAAGTACTAAATTTGCACAAGCTTATATTTATTCATAGAATAGAATCCAATGCTTTCTATTTGTTTGTTTGCCACCAGTTACTGTTTTCTGTCTGTCATCATAAAGCATGAAAATATCTTTTACTAATTGATTAAATGTATATCAGAGAAAAAAAAAGTACATTTCACAAACTCTTCTTTTCCTCCTCTTTCCCTTTAGGATGGGAGGTCTGAGTCACTGTGGGTTGAAGAGAGAATGAAGTTTCACATAGCTCGGGTCAGAGATATAGAATTACTTACAGGACTCAGCTTCTATCAAGACAGAAAACAGCCAGTATCTGACATTTTAGAGTTAAAAACGTATCTACCAACTTTTGAAACTGTCTGATTTTTCCTACGGAATATTTCTGTCCATTTTGCAACAGATTTGTAAATAGAATTTTTAATTGATGGAAAACCATTTTTTTTTTTTTTAAATAAGCTGGAAAATTTATTGAGAACTCTTGACCAAAATGCCAGTGGGGGAGGGGGAAAAGTGGAAGCTGTATTTGTATCTCAGGGACTCCTGATGGACTATGTATATAACACAGGGTGGCAGCTCTTGTCGTTCACCCTTGAATATTGGTAGAACCATAACCATTATTAAATGCTGTCAGTATTTCATCATTGCAGTCTTGAGACAAAAACAAAACTATCTTTTACATGCACTGGAGAGGGAGAGTTTTGTAAAGCACAAGTTATGATCAATGTGGTCAATATTCTAATTAGCAAATGTTTTACAGATTTAAGAAATAACTACATTCTTGATTATTGAAATACAAAAAGCAGCACATTTCCCTGAAGCATGAGTTACGTTCTGAATTTCGGGTCTTGTGTAATAATGCAGCATTGTGATCCAAGGACCTGTACTGAGGTAAGCAGTAAGACTGGTATACAAAAGTTACCCAGTTATACAGCAAGGAATAAACTCTTGACTAATGGAGTTCAGTTAGCAAGGGAATACTGGTGCGTTGCTGCCCTCTAGTGTCTCCAACGCTGAAGAAGAGTTTGACGCATATTCTGCATATTTTGCGTGCATCACTCAGAGTGAGCAGGAACAATCATCATCTCACCCAGAAATTCAGAAAGATCGCCGAGTTCCCAGAACTAACGTCCTTCAAATTAAGCTTGTATTTATGCCTCTTTAGATTTGGTGCATCATTTAGTCTGTTGTGGTTTTGAAATCCCCCCCTCCTGTTTATTTGTTTTTCCCCTCCAAGATAATTTCACACAAAGATCATTGCCAGAATGGTAAAATGATTACTGCCCATCGCTACAAGCCAGTGCCCACAGTCTGCCCTTGATGGCAGCAAACAGCCACATTCTCTGTACGTTTTTAGCTGCCTCCTTATTGCTACATCATCCAAATTCCAGCTCATATAAGTTACCTGTCTTGAATGCAGACACTGTCAGATGCAAATCCAGCAGAAGCAAATAATGAGCTTCCTTGGAAGCTCAGACCACACAAACAGCTGCTACATGCACTCAGGAGTGTAGTAACTCCCTCCTTTCCTAGTACCCGTGCTGTCACCTTTGTAATTCTTCCACTTTCTCTGAAGCTGGTAAGCCAAAATTGGCTCTGCTGTGTATTAAGTTTGGTATAGTCAATTATACATTATTTTGGTCTCATTTTAAAAGAAAATACATCACGCACAAGTCTGTTAGAAGACTGAAAACCCTGCGGACAGATCAGAGAGGCATTTTACATTATGGCTTGGTCAGGGCAAGTTGGTGGCTACATTCAGAGCCTGCTGAAGTCAGTGGAAGCTTTTCCATTAGCTTCAGTTTGAGTGGGCTGACATCCCGGGACCATATTTTGATTTAACTAAATGTATTTCTTTGATCTTCTGTTATAAGCATGATTTATTTTTTTTTTCCCTAAGTTGTTTCACTGTGTGAAATTTCAATGTGTTGTAGCAACCTCACATTACAACATGACTGTGACAGCATTATTCAGTGTAACATCTTTGTAACAATGCACCTGTGACCAAATAAAAACATCAGATGACGTATGCTGTTCGTGACCCTTTATATTCCAAATGGTAGTGACTAGTTGAATATTAGTGTAGGGATATAACAATGCATTTCACTTGTTCCTGGACTGGGAGGGTGCTTTAAATCTTTTTAAAGCTGAAGATGTATTTTCTTCTAACTGAAGCATTAGATTCATTATTGGAGGGTGAAAATATTAAGAATGACAGCCGTGTATTGCGATGAATTGCTCCATTAAGATGACATAGTGAATTATTATAGCAGCTTCTTATTGCAACAGATAAAAGTCCTGTATTAGCTAAGCCTGCCTGCAGAGGAAGAACTGTGTTGCCTGGCCTCTGATAGAAGAGTGAAATTAGGAGAGGAAGACAGAAAAATATGTAATAGTGGGAATAATTCTACTGCTAAGGTATCGCTAGGACAAACTAAGGTATCGCTAGGACAAAGAGGCTGAAAGTCTTTTCTAACTTCTCTAAGATGGAATAATTAGTGACCATCATGTTTGTTTCTGGGCAAGAGCTGGTGAAAAGCTCCATATAAATCTCATTTATCGAGGTCGTATTTGATTCAGATTGACAAGAAAGAAAATTCCAATAGAAGAGACTCACAATGAGGTATACTCCCAGGTAAGCCTGGGAGACAGCTTTACCTCCTTTAGGGAGGAAATATTCTTACATTTTATTATTACATTTGATAGTATGTGTATGCAAATGACAGATGTTAACACCTTCAGAAAACAAAGCAACGTTAAGAGGTGTGGCTAGCCCTACTCCTGGGTAAGGATAGAACAGGTTATGCCTTATGGAACAGCTGACTGTTGGTTTGACCTAGGGAAGATTTTGGAAGGGAGGGTGAGAGGCTATGAAAGCTGAGGGCCCCTGAGTAAGGGTGGTTGCTGGGAGGAGTGTGGGATGTGGCCTTCCTAGAAATTTCCACTTCTTCTATACTCTGACATGTTTATTTGCCTGATAGTTTAGGGTGGTGGAGCAGTAGAGGGGAGGACAGCTCAGAATGGTTTTCCTGCTGACACAGTGCACACAGAGCTGTGCTGTCAGAGCTGGCTGCTTCCTTACCCATAGCTGTGAGATAACTCACTTAACTAACGCCCAATTGAATTCTCACCTCAGGCTGTCTACTGTAAAGCAGAAAACAAAGTGATACTTCTCTGCTGTATGTGATACAGGCCTGTTCTGGCAAACATACTCTCAGAACATCCATTGTACTTTGAACTGTTCCTATGCAGCCCACTGCAGCCACTTGGTAGCTGCCAGGCCTGCTTGGCCTCATGCTGAGAGTGGGTGGCCTGAGTCTGGCCATCCTTAGTCTGAGGAGAACTGAAGTACAAACTAATTCCTTTAAATACAAGGTTATAAACCAGGCTAAGAAGAGCTGCCCCTCTGCCGCATGGGAGGGCACTTCACATTTTTCAAGAAAATGAAAGCCATGAAACAAAAAGGAGTGGGAAAGAAATCCTAAACCAGTGGCCTCTTGATTAGGGCATGCAGCTGGGAGGAAAGGTGGCTTTTCTGGCCTCCCTTCTTCCAAGCTCTACAGCAAAGCTCAATGCTAAAAAGGTCTATGTGCCAGCGTACCCTGCTCACAAAGAAGCCAAATTCTTTCTGACATGTTCTTGGCAACAACACCAGGCAAAGTACTCACAGGTGGGTTGGTGGACTTTACCCAGCTGGTGAAAGGACTCTCTAGCTATGCAGCACTCTTCCTTAGAAGTAGTCTAGGTCCAATCAATGGCATCCTTTTAGAGGCTGCTCCTTATATGAGGGCAAGGCAGCTCCACCCTAGGTCTACCCCTTCTGGTCAGGTGGAGAACACAGGTGCAAACAATTTGCCTGTGCTCCCTAGGCCACCCATCAGCACCCTTCAGCAGGTGCTCCGTCAAGCTGTGACCTAATAGTTCCCCTGCACTATATGAGATACCATCCATCCTACCACTCCGGAGGTGCTTGGGGTGGTCACACTGAGAGACTTCTCCTATGTCTGACTGGGCAGCTGCCATAGTGCCATGCCTACAGCTACACCACTAATGGGGTCAGGAAGCCATCCTGGGGCATACTCAGTTCTTTTACTGCTGTGCTGAGGAAAACTGAAGGTCAGAACACAAACTCACTGACTTACTAAAGAAGAAATTCCTGAATGTTTTTGTTTGGATACCACCACTGCTAGTGGCAGCAGTAGCACCTCCTGCTCACTCTCATATACCCTGTGGCCACATCCAGCTGCCTGGGAGCACCACACTGAGGTGGTTTGTGTGTTATGTGTAGTTTGTCCACTGTAGCTCAGGAACCTCTGTATGACAGGAAACCAGTCCAGGTCTGGCATCCTGTGACTCAGGCTCCTTTGGAAAGGAGTTCCTCACTGAACCGCCATGAGTCACCACTACAGCCTACAGAAAGGGCTGCCATGGAGACCAATGGACAAACTCAGAATAATTATGGAAGCCTGGAAACAGAATTTAAAGGATGCCATTGCAAATTATCATCTGTTGCTCAGCCACAGTGTGTTAAATTTGTCGCTGCTTATTGCAGATGTAGTCCTTTTTATTTTTAGTTTCTCTGCTCAAATGCAATTAATGCAGTGGGATAGAAAACTGAGTCACCCCAAAGATCCTGAATGACCTGCCTCATGGCCCTGGGCCCCATGGAAGTGCCCTGTAGTCTGTCCATAATGCACGTGAGGCTCTGCCCTCCTCACTCTCTGGATAACCTGTATTTCAGACCAGTCTCCATTTATAGCTTGAAAGAGAAATTGGTGTCTCTTCCCATGTCTCTGTGCTGGCAGCCTTACCTTTGTAGGGCATCCAACGTCTGTGTCAAACATTCTAGCTAGATTTCTAGCTGACAGAATGCCCAGTGATGGCAAATTCACTTTCAAATCCTGTACCTGCTGGCTGCGTGAGGTGGCACAGTCCACTGCCAAAACTTCATTATACTCTTTGCTACTAATCTTCTACTAGGTGAAAACTGCAATTAGCCACTTTACACTGGAGGAAGTAATTAAGTACACTAGGTTCTGCTATTCAAAGTAAACACATTGTTTATGGAAGTTGTGAAGGACCAGAGGGAATGGTTTCAAGCTACAGCAGTGGAGATTCAAGCTGGACATTAGGAAGTATTACTTCTCAGAAAGGGTGGTCAGGCACTGGAATGGGCTGCCCAGGGAGGTGGTGGAGTCACCGACCATGGGGATGTTCAAGGAAAGACTGGACGTTGTTTTGAGGGACATGGTTTAGTGGGAGCTATTGGTAATAGGTGAACGGTTGGTCTGGATGATCTTTTAGGTCTTTTCCAACCCTGGTGATTCTATGAAAAAAATAAGTAAATAAGACCCATACCCCCTAGTCCCTGTATACCACAAAACCAGCCAAAATATTTGGCATCAATCTGGAGAGGTGGATGGTGGTGTGACAACTAACATCCATGACTTTAGAGGAAACTTAGCTAATGGACTGGGAGGTAAATACTGTAAGCTAAATCAACAAATCTGGCTGCAGATGTCAGGTTGCAGGGCACAGGACTTGGACTGAATCACTGTTGACAAGGAGGAGCGGAGAGTTTTAGCAGGGCTGGGCCAGTTGGCATATTCTCAGTTTTCCCAGGGTAAGGCAAATAGATTTTGGAAGGTCAAAAAGGACTTTGAGGAAGAAGACAACAGTTGTTAGACCTCTGCATCACCTGGCTCTGAGTTCAAAGTGTCTGTTCAAATGATATGCAATCTCCATAGCCTTGTCATCAGAGAGCTGAGATGATAACTTTAACTATGGGGAAACTATTTGTGAGATTCATAGAGATTCACTATCTGATGAAAGTTGTAATCAACACACATAGCTTCTTGTGGGTAACACCTTGAACACCGAAAACACGGAGACCCTTGCAACAAGCTGTATAAATCCTCTGGAAAGTAACAATGATTTTTTGAAGTAAGGCATCCTCACCTAAAAGAAGCTTAGCAAGTCTGGACACTTTTGCCATTAGAAATGATTGCAAATGCAAAGCTTTATAAGCAAAGAGACCTACTGTAAGGTGGAACGATACAAAGTCGATAACAGATAATCAAAAGGTTATTTATAAGGAAAAACTCACCGATATGGATGCCCACACTGGGAAATGCTGAGGCAATCTCCACCACACAGCAGTCTCCAAGAGATGCTGCCTTAGTGGTGGTCAGCCCTTAAGTGAGGTCTAGAGGAGTTGGAGTCAAGCTCCACCCCTTCAGGGAGCACAGCTAAATTACTCTCACCTGTGCTCCCACAGCTGACCCAACTCTTGCTTCAGCTGATTAATCAGAGGTTCAGGCTGTGATTACCAATTTCCCATACACCTACCTACAAGGAAGAGGCTTATGGAGTACAGAGTAAACAAAAATCACAAAAAATTCTATGATTACGTTTGCTTCAGTCCAGTTTGGCTCAGAGAAAAAGCCTTTGCAGATGATGAGAATAGAACTTAGATGGCTGATAAGCAGACACTGTGTTGCCCCATGTCCGGAGTGAGTATTGGACTTCTAAGTGACAGGGAGCTGTAATCAAGGAACATCTTCCCAGAGAGGACCTGTGAACTGAACCTATAGGTGAAAGGCACAAAGATACTTGTGCTAGAAAAATAAATGCTGTGCTTTGGGTTGTTTAGCAAGAAAATGTGGCCATTTGAGGGGCAGGGGAGACGTGGAGGTTGCCCTTGAGAGGAGACTGAGACCCTATGGAATAATAACTGAAGCACAAAAATTGCAGCTGTTCCATTACTAAATGGGCCTCAGAAGAGGGGCAGCGTGATGAAAGCTGGAGGGATTTGGCTTTACTAGCTGCAAACAGTCAGGTGTATTTTTGTAAAAGAAAAAAAAAGCCAGAAGATGATTGTTATAGATCAAAAGGTTTGACAGATACTGAAAAAGGCAATATTTCCCATTATTAATAGCAAGATAGATGGTGGGGAACTGGTAGATGGCAAAGACCTTCCTAAAACCTTACATTAAAAAAAGAATATGTGTTTATTTTAGCCCTTGTTTTGGAAGTTTGTTTTCTCTGAAACTTAAGATATAGCGGACTTTGATTGTGTAAGAGGTGACACTTTATACACAGGCAAAGGTTTTGTTGGTAGATAAGAATGTCAAAGCCAACCTGAAATCAGCCGGAGCTTCTGTGCTAAGGCAGAATTAGAACATAAAATACTTATTAGGAGAATACAGTGCTAGGGAAAGAAGCTAACCTGAAAACGTCCTTAGGCTTGCCTGGCTGAGACTCCACCTTTAATGGGAAAAAAAGGTGTGCTGCGCTTTCTGTATAAAAGCAAACTGTGTAAAGAAATATTTACCTAATCTGGGTTCTCCAAACAGCAATTTTGGAAGTACTGCTTATGCACTGTAGCCCTCTTGGCCGTTTGCACACCCAAATCCATTTAGCAAAAGTGGGTCTTTACTAAGGAGCCAGATCAGAGCTTTTTACACTAGGTTTGGGTTAAGCCCAGAGCATCAGACTCAAGATCCCATTCATCAGCCCAAACCTACACATAACGGACACGACTCACTGTCTATGCATGTTGAAGAAGCCAGCAGGGATGTGAGTTTTCCTTTCAACAGTTCAATGCAAAAGCTTGTTGTAACCTAATTAGTCAGCTGGAAAAAGAGGTGTAATTACATAAGGCGTAATAATTACATAATTACGTGGGTTGCTAACAGATCCCTGATGACCATGTGTGGAGCTGTACCTCTTCTCCTAGGTAACAGTGATAGGAAGAGTGGCCTTAATTTTCATCAAGGGGAGGTTCAGGAAACATTTGTTCTTAGAAAGAGTGGTGAGGTATTCTAACAGACTGCCCAGAGCAGTGGTGGAATTACTGTCCCTGGAGGTGTTCAAGAAAAGGATGGATGTCACACTGAGGGATGAAGCTTAGTGGTCATGGTGGGTTGATGGTTGGAATAGACAATCTTGGTGCTCTTTTCCAACCATAATGTTTCTATGATTCTATGCTGCTATGATCCAGATCAGACACTGCTGGGAAGCTGGGAAATTCACAGAATCACAGAATTGTAGGGGTTGGAAGGGACTCATCGAGTCTAGGGTGTACGGCAGGGTTTGCATGTGGCTCCTGCTACAGCCCAAGATGAATGGAGAGACAATTAGAGAGACCTCGTGCTACAACCTGCAGCTGCTTTCAAACAATACTTAATGGGGTGCTTTTAAAAAGTATTATTATTATTTGGGGCACACTTAATACATAGGCATTGTGCGTGCAGCTATTATTCCATCGCTTGATTGGAATATAGGAAAAGTCCCCTCTATTCCGAGCAAGTCTGCCCTTATCTCACGCCTCCCTCAACAAAACAGGGATCGTTTCAAATGGGGAAACGAACTGGGCGCTCTCCTCTCGTTTGTGCAGAGGCAAAGCCTGCACAGAGCACTGAGCGCTGTGGCCGAGCGGCCACGCGGTGTCGGTGTGATGCCGGGAAGCGGCACTTGGCAGAGGAGCTGAGCAGATGCAGACACCGAGCGGCCCTCGAGCACCGCACGGGGATGTGCGCCCTGCTGCGGAGCTGCTGGTCTGAGTCGCGGCGGGCCGTGCGTCAAGTGCTGGCTGGGCTGAGCATTAGGAGGTATTGCTGTGCTTCCGACATCAGCCACTAACAGCTTAAAACGGAGATCACACACCCCGAATTTGCCTCATAAAACAAACAAACAAACATAAGGCCAAGTATGTATACGTATGTGTGTGTGTGTATATATATGTATATATAAACACACTAGTGAATTAAAGGTCAGACTGACTTTTCCCTTCTTGTTTCTGAGGAGCAGACAGACAAAATGCAGGCACCAGAGCACAAATCAGGCAATCATATACTCGTTTGAGTTGGAAGGGATACTTAAAGGTCACCTAGTCCAATTCTTTTGCAGTGAACAAGGACACTTACAGCTAGATCAGGTTGCTCAGAGTCCCATCCATCTGAACTTAAGTGTCTCTAGGGGCAGGGCATCCACCACATCTCTGGGCAATCCGTTCCAGTGCCTCACCACCCTTACTGCAAAGAACTTCTTCCTTATACTCAGTCTAAATCTCCCCTCCTTTAGTTAGAAACCAGTTCCCCTTGTCATATCACAGCAGCCCCTGTTAAAGAATCCATTCCTTTTATATAGCCCCCCTGCCTTGAGATACTGAAAGTCTGTTGTCAGACTTCTCCAGAGCTTTCTCTTCTCCAGGCTGAACAGCCCCAGCTCTCTCAACCCATCTTCACAGCGGAGGAATTCCATCCCTTGGATCATTTTTGTGGCCCCTCTCTGCATATGCTCCAAAGGAGTACGTGCTTCAAATCCATACTTTCTGACTGTTTGGACTAAAGAGCAGATTGTTTCTGAGCAATGCTGGTAGCCCACAGATTTCCACAGTGTAGACAATGAGAGCACAAACTCATTTGAAGACTGGTCCAGTGAAATCTAATTATGCGGAAAGGCCTTTGACAGAATAGGTAACCATTTGGAGCAAATATGTGCTGCATCTCACAACCAGACTTCTCCATTCAGCAGAAGATTCTATCAGACAGCATTACATTACAATGCATGTTTGGCTTTGGTCTATCCTCATGAGGATAGCCACCTCATACAGAAAACTACTATGTGCATGGGTGTAAGGTGGGACCTTATTGGATATCTTAGATATATCCTGTGCAGTCTAGCTTTAAGGATCTGTTTCTCTGGGTAACACTGATGATTTGTTTTGTTGTGTATCTAATACAACAACAAAATAGCATTACTCCATTGCTACTTATAATGGCAATGAAGCTTAAGCAAAAAAAGCAATGCTGAGCACATAACACAGAGAGCAAACTTAGCGCTTTCCTACCTTGCAACGACAGCTTTTTGTGGGCATTGGCAGTGCTGGGATCCATTTGAGATCACTGTCTGAGATATATTCTGGTCTATGGAGATCTTTCCAGTAGGCCTACCTATTGTCTGGGTCTGTGGAGCTGTGGTTGGAAGCAGCCATGAATGGAAGGAAACTTACGTATGCTGTATGCCTTCTTGCAAGAAGCTTTGGAGTCACACACACGGGAAAATCCTGATCTGGTTGTGTCCTCTTAGCTGGGCAACAATTACAGACACAGCGTTGAAGGGAAACCTTTTGAGAGAAGCTCACGGCAGTTTCCAGTGAGCCATTCTTCATTAACTATCACACAGGATTTCAGAGGCTTCATCAGCTCACTGACCTTGGACTTTTTGATTTGGAACAAGACTAGAATAAGCACAGTAGGTACAGATGGAAAAGGGCAAATGTGGCTTTTATATACTTCCATTGTTCTGCATGTTTCCCCTCTTGCATTACTGGTATTGAAAATTAAGTGAAAACCAAGATTCATTTCCACTGAAATTGATGAACTCTAACATTGACCTTACAGAAATTTGGAATTTGTGAAAATTGGCCTTTCTTTTTGCACCAAGACCAGTCCTTTTGTCCCTGGCTCTATAGACTACAGTGATTCTCAACTGTTCTCATGCTTCTTTTTCCTGCTGAAGGGTAGATGTGGCACGAAGGGACCTGGTTAGTGGGCATGGTAGTGATGGACTGACAGTTGGAGCAGGTGATCTTAGTGGTCTTTTCCAATCTTAATGATTCAATTATCCTGTTCTAACTCACAAAGCCCATGATGTTCCCCCCATCGCACATCACAGTGCATTAAGATCATATTTAGTACCTTCCTAGAAATTTTGTTATACAATGCTTGAACTTCAGATGTATTTTGAATTAGAGTCTGTCACATTCATTCATGGGAAGCAGTGGCTTATCACTTGTCTTTTTGGTTATACTTCTGGCTGTTTACAGAAGGCTTTGTTGTGTAGTTTGTGCTCCTGCAGGTGCTTATTGCCCAGCAATGCCAGGGTGCCAGTTCATGCCTTGCAGGGATCCTTCCTAGACACTCAACCCAGTTCAATTCCTTGAACCCCTCCAGCACCAGGTCTTTGGGCAACAGTTGGTCTGAAGTATTGCTCATGCAGCTATCTCAGTTAGCTTAGATTAGACTGAAATCCTGAAAAACAGCTGAGCAGCTTGTTCTCAGCATTTAGCTCGGGAGTAGGGAAACATATTTTGTGGCTGCTGAAAGTTGTTTAATATCTAATTTTAATAGGACTAATTTAACAAACATTTTGGACTGTGTCTCTTTCAGAGGCCCAATTACTATGGCCAAGCAACAAATGGAGACATCACCGGGCTGTGTTTACCTGTTTACCCTGCAGTGCTGTGTCAGCAACCTGCTGGTCCAGCTTTCAAGGCTGCTCCTCTCTGCATAAACACTGCCACTGTCAGGCTTAGACTTACTTGCCGTTAAGCGAAATCATTTGACACTTCCTCAATAATGCATAGTAGCATTATTGCTGTCACATAGGAATGCTGTCACAATACACAGCCTCATGTTTCTGAGAGGTCTTCCTAGAACTGCACCTGGTTTGCTGTGCAGGAGGAATGGGCTCAGGTGAGAATGGAGAAGAACTAGGGCAGCCAGGGCTGGCAGCAGTGACTGCAAATTGTTGTCTCTCCGTGCAGGAGCAGTTCTGGATCATGCAGTAGAGATGGGACCTTAGTCATGCTTCTAAACTGCATTCAAGCTCCAAATGTGTTGAAGGTTTTAGCGCTGTTAGGGAGCAGGTTCTCTGAAGAAATTCCTGGCATTTCCTGGTTCCACTCAGGCTGAAAAACACTGTGAGAATGTGGCGGTTTTTGGTATGTCCATTTATGGGCATGAATCAAAGGAACTGCAGGGAGGAAAGAAGTGGAAAATGAGAGGAAAAATAAGTTAACTGAGCTACTTCCTCTCTCAGATTCTTCTTGGGTTTTGGGCAAAGTCTGATACTGGTATTTCATCCCAACTTCTCCTTGCTAACTACTTCCACATGCAGGCATAGTATAATATCAGTTAAAGCCACATTTAAGCAGTGTTTTTGGTGGTAGGATGCAAAGTCAGAATGGTTGAATTATTACATGTTTAGGTAAGAATATTACTGTGCCTTCTTACATTTAATGTCCTTTTCAGTGCAATAGTACTTTTTCTTCAAGTGCAGTGTCTGAAAAAGCTGTGCTACATGAGAAAAACACAAATGATATAGAGTATGCTATTTCTGGAGATGTGCCCGTAAGTCAGTTTTCTCAGCTGAATCTCCAACTTTGTGAGACAAACAGTTGGATGCTGTTCAAAGACTTATTTGTTCCTGTGTGGTTATGGATCACTAGAAGTAGATCATTCTTAAAGTGTTTCTTAACTGCTGTCTTTTGGATGTTTCTTAGCTCAGAGGAATCTGACAAATTTCCATCTGGACAGTAAAGCCTATTTCATATGAAAGGGATATAATCCGTGTCTGTTGTTCACATCTGTATTGTGTTAGAAAGCTGAGCTGAAAATCCATGCAAATGTGTTATGGGACAAACTTGTAAAATATGGTGGCTAAGAGCTATTTCAATAATGATTTGATACTCTGAGCTCGAGCCACCTTGAATTCCTGTTTAGTGATTAATCGAGTGTCACTTATTAAATAAGTATTGACTTTACAGTAGTGCTTTATGCACCATGTTATTAATATTGTTGGAGATTCATTTTAAGGAGGCAGTCATTTGATTGACTGTATCTTCATATGTGAATAAGGTATTTTAAAAGTGCAGCAGCAAACCCACATCACAGACATTTCTGAGGATGCAAACTCAAACATCCAAAAGCAAACTCCCCAAACAAGGTATTCTGGAAGGAATGTGAACCAACATTCTATCCCAAGTAAAAGTGGCTCGTGATTTTTGAAGTCAGGTTTTTACTTTTGCATCCATATATCTTGGGCATGAAGAATGAAATCAGGAAACATTTTTATGGCTGAAAAACCCACATTTTAACCATTATTAAAGATGCCATAAATTCCACACAAGGGCTCCTTTTTTTCCCAAGATATCTTTGAAAGCAAGTTGTACATGCAGTGTGATGCATGCCTACACCTCCAGGACATCTTAAAGGAGACTATTTGAATTTCTCTACCTTCAGAGGTAAAAATCTTCAGAAGTCTAAAGCCTGTGAAATGCATAAAATGTGTACTTCTGCCAGGAGACTACATATGTGCTTGGAAATGGATTGTAAATCGTTATGTTGAAGAGATAGCTAAAATGTGCAGTCCATGATATGTTTTGGGGAGATTAACAACTTGCCAAACACATTTGTATACACAACATGCTTCCTTTCTTTAATTCATAGCGATAAGAGCAAAGCTCAAAGTTAGAATATTATAGCAGGAGGCCTCTTCCTACTTTTCCTTTGTCCTCTGAGGCAACGTGGTGATTTTTCAGATGGTGGGCAAAGCAGATGTACCTGCATTACCAAGCAGAGATCATGGTTCTGAGCTGCTTTTGGGGTGCCCCCTTTGTGGGTGCTTTGAGTTACAGGTGGTCCTTCCTGAAGCAGAGTGCCTCTGCCTCTCACTAGTCCTGCAGCCTCATATGCCAGACAACAACTGGTGGGCAGTGGCAGGGGTTGCCACTGTGCTGTATAGCCTGGAGTCTGTGATAAAGTCCCCACCTTAGAAACAAAAACTGAGTGAATCTCATGAGCCAATTATGAGACACGGGAGGCTGATGTTATATGGAATGCTCATTCATTATAATGCCCAATATCAGTTTTGACCACTTTAAAAAAACAGCGTAGGTTTATATTCAATAGGTTTGAGCATCATCATAAATACCTCATCTCTAAGGGCATTAATCCCAACTGCCAGATCTACTGTGCTTTTTTTTTTCATTCCTCTGATGTTGAGAGCTTCTATAATGATGGCCATGAATGAAGTCCATGAATGTCCTGCCCCTGCTGGAACCAGACTCTTAACATTTGGGGGTGGAGACACAGTAGCAGTTGGACAACCAATCCTTGTGGCTGTATAAACGTTTGAAGTATTTCCAGGGTGAACTGAATGGCCACAATGCATTCATAACCTGCAATAAATAAATAAATAAAGAGAGAGAGAGAGAGAGAGAGAGAGAGAGAGAGAGAAAGTGCCGGAGTCTCATGGAGTGTAAAAGCCAGAGGCTGCCCAAAACTATTTCTTATGGGACACAGAAGGCCACTTCCTCATGCCAGGAAAATTCCTCATATTTTCAAGAGGAAGGGGAAATGTTTCTGTGTCCTTATGTGCAGTTTGGCAAGACCGCTGGAAAAGATTCATGTTGACTTCCTATTAGTTCAGAACCCTGTTGTCCATCATTAGTCAAAGCTGGTGTTATACCGATTTGCTGCTAATGCAAGCTGAAATCAATGGGCTTGGAAGGCTCTCAAGAAGGATGGACGTTTTTGTAAGCTAACATTCTTTCACCACCAGGAAATTCCAGATTGAACTTGTTTGCCTGAAAAGGATTCTTGTTGGGGAGCATGTGGTTTTTTTCCCTCTGAAAACAAAAACTAATGCTTCTAGTGCAAAGGTTAATTTTAAATTCAAAGAACCCCCCTCGAGTCTTAATAAAGGAGCAAAGTCTGTTACTAAAGGTAGGACCTAGCATACAACTAAAGAGTCTCAACTGTCCTTCCTATTCTTTCTTATCTAGAATGCTTGGACCATCATCTAAACATGTAGCTCTCACAACATTTCTGATTTGTTGGCCTGCAAGAGTTTGAATCAATAGATGCCTTACAGATCAAACTGGCAGTTAAAGTGATTTGCCCCCAGTCATTAAGGAGGGAGAAAACCCAGTTATTCTGCATTTAAATTCAGTGCTCTATCTACCAAAACATTGCAAGGTCTTTCTTGGGTAGAAACATGCAAGTCAGCATTACTTTGCATGAAGTTTATATCATAAGATCTTAGGAAGTCCCTTCCAATTCATATTATTCTACAATTTGTATGACTCCTCATTAAGTCCTCACTGAGGATTCTACCAGATTTTGGATTTCTGGATTTGATTTGGGTCAGTTTTTGAAGTATCTGTGGCAAAAGAGGGACTCATATCCAATGAAACACCACAGCAGGACTAAGCACACTGCATGGATTATTATAGTAGGGTTGAATACTACAGTGATCAGCTGGCTCATTTTAAAAGCACTACATGATGCTTAAGGAACCCATTGCACATTGTTGTGATACTCAGCTTGGCAGAACCAACCTGGCCCTGTCCTCCATTCAAATTCAGAGTAGTGTACTACAGTTGATTCATTATCTACAGAAAAAGAGACTATAAGATAAATGATGGTTCCCAAGTGTGTTTCTGGAGGAGGAGAACTTACATCACTTATTTTTTTACCTAGTGTAAAGCAAAGCTCATTGAGAAATACACAACAGCGTAAATAAATGAGATGCCAAGCCATTTATATAAAAAATATAAATACTTTATTTTCAACTAAAAAGGTGCAAACATGTAACTTTTGGTCACACTTCTCAACAAATAAACTGTCCAAAAAGAGCCATAGTCAAAGAAAGAAACAAATGCTCAAGTGGAAAGACTGATTAGCTACAGAAGAGTCATTTTTCTTAAAGCCACTTGATCAATAAAGTGGAGGTAGATGCATTTTGCCAGACAGACGAGTGCTTTGTAAGAATACAGGCATCTTAAGTCCAACACTCTCCATCTCAGTCTCCACTCATCCTTTCACTCTGAACAGTTTCCACTAAAGTATCCATTTCATACTTTGAATGCATTGTCAGACAAGCTTCAGATCCTACCTATCTTGTTCCAAAAAAAAGAAGGCTATCATTGAAATATCAAAGCATTACACATAGGCACAAAACTTAAATTAATTTAGATAACTGTACAAATATATATACACACAGTATTTACAATATTAATAAAAAGTAGCTTGTTGCAGATAACCTAACTGCCACAAGCTGTCCAGTCAAATAGACATGATTCTGATTCTTGCTGAGCAAGCCATGGGAATCAGAGTGTCAGAGCTGAAACATTGCGGTCCTGACTAAACAGAACACCTTCTGCTTCGCACTTTTCTGGGTGAGGGTTTGCATTTCAGCTATCGCTGTCACTAAACCAGTGTCAGCAAACATGCCTATGGTCTCCTTCTCGATTGCACTAGATGAAAGAAAAAACACACACAACACTGTACCACATTAAGGGAACATTCACTAAAGTCTGCTTTGCCCGTGCATTTCCCTTAACCCCTTCACACCACCTCATGAACAGCGTGTTCTGAAGCTGTGTCTTGCTGTGGTTCCACGGTCCGTTTTACCTTCTTCAAACCACCGTTTGGGGTCAGTAGACAAATTGTCTTAAGTCACATGGAGCGGTTTGTTGAAATTAGAAACAACTGATTTAAATACCTTGTGCTATTGAATCATGTTTACAAAATGAGATGCAAATCAGTTCAAGTTGAGAATCTAGTTAAGCGTCTCCTTCTGGCTTTATGCCATGTCTCCATACATCTTCCTGTAGAACAGAGACTCAAAGATGTCGTTGTCTCCAGGACAGTTGTAGTGGCAGGCACAGGTCTTGATGAACATCATTTTCCTTTTCATGATCTCTCCATCGGGGCACTTGAACTCCACAGGGAGGGTGGCTGTTCTGTGGGGTGTGCAGCAGCGCCCATCAGTGCAGACACCACAGAACTTAGCTCTGTACGTCTTCACGCTGGTGCAGCCAGACAGCTCAAACTTGATGGGCTTGGAGATTTTGGGGGTGCGAATGCACTTTTTGCCTTTCTGTTAGGATGCAAGTGAATACAACATGTTTAGAAGGTATGCTTTGATACAGCACTAAGCTTGCATGTTAAGAGCAGGCAGATGCACTACTAACGGTTGTATTTTCAATAGGTAAGATATTTATGGAGTGCTTTATGTAGTGTCATAATGTGCAAGTATTATCAACATTTAGATGTAGATTATTCACTTCTGGAGCTATCTCAAATTTCAAGCACTTGAAACTTACAATCAGAACTCTACATTTTTCAGCAAGAATTTCTGCCAGGAAATAGAAGCATCCTAGAAGATCATTCATTAAGGATGAAACCTTTTACCTTGATGTTCTCCTCCAGGTCAGCTTCACAGGGTCTGACCATGCACAGTCTGCTTTGCTTCTCCAGTCTGCAGAAAGCATTATCATTGGTGACTCTGGTAGAGATGCCCATGCCACAGGTCTTGGAGCAAGCACTCCACTCAGTAGTCTGCACCAGGCAGTTGGCACGCATCATGGTGGGGTCTGGGCCATAAGTGTCTTCCAGTCTGTAGGCTGCAGGGAACAGACAACCATGGTGAGCCCACCATCTACAATCATACCCTGCTTGATGCTCCCACCCCTTCTACAGAAGCCCAGGCAGACACTTGAGAAACGACTCCACTCATTTCTGGGCTCCAGCTGCTGGAGCAGACCCACATCAGCTCGCACACAGATGCCCCTTTCCCCTTAGGCTGCCACTCCAAGCGGGATGCCCACTCACCGGCCAGTGCTGGTCCCACCGCCGTCTGCTCCTTGGCCTCGTCACAGACCCACTCCTCGCAGCACTTGCCGGGGAGCTTCACCCGCCGCGGGTACGGGCAGTCGGGGCTGGGCAGGCGGACGTCCATGCTGCAGAGGGGCACGCAGCCCACCGCGCCGTCCAGGCAGGTGCACTGGTATTTGCAACTGCTTTGGAAGGACTCTCCGCTCCGGTACACCATGCCGGAGAAGACGCAGGGCGCTCCGTCCCGAGCTGCGAGGGAAGGCAAGAGGCGGCCGGTCACACACCACCCCTGCTGCCGGGACCCCCTCCCCGCCGCCTGCTTCCCCAGCGGCCCCACTCACCGGTGCAGACGCCGATGCGACGGTTGGCGGGGGAGCCGAAGTCGCAGAAGAGCCCTTTGTGGTGGTCGCAGGGGTCGCGTTCGGTGCACAGCTCGCCCAGCTGCTTGGCGCAGACACGGCAGCAGCCGCAGCCATCGAGCACCAGGGAGACGCCGGCGGGGCAGCTGGGGCCGGGCCCCGTGCCGCACTGGCACTGCCCGCTGCACTCCTGGCCGCGCACCTCCTGAGCAGGGGGACAGACGGGAGAACCATCAGTCGCGTCGCCGGGCCGACGAGGAGGGAACGGGGAGGGTGCGGGAAGAACGGCGTGAGCACTCACCTGGCCGAGGAGGGCGAGCAGCAGGGCGACGGCGAGGCTGGCGGGGGACATCCTGGTGCTGCTGTGCGCTGTGAGATGAGACGGGACGATGCGCAGCGTTTCTCGCTGAGGCTTCTTTCAGCAGCGCCGTACGGTGCCGTCCGGATTCGCGCTGGGCCCGCAGTGGCTGCTCCGCTCCGCTTTGCTACTTCTGAGCCCGGCGGGAGAGTGCTGCGTGACTGCCGAGCTCCGGCCCGAGCGCTCCTTTATAGGCGGCGGCGGCGCGGCTTCGCCAATGGGCTGAATGGGGCCGCGGACAAACAGCGACATTCCGCGCATTCCTGCGCGCCGCGCCGCCCGCCCGCCCCGCCCCGCGCGGTCGCCGCCGCCGCCCCGGAGCGGCCCTGACCCCTGGCTCCGCATTCCTACGCCCGTCCCCCCCGGCCCGAGGCACCTCCGCTTCTCTTTTTCCCTTTATTTTTCCCTTTATTTTTTTTTTTCTTTTTCTTTCCCGTTCGCCTCGCGCGAGCCGCGTCCGGGGCCGTCCCGGGCCGTGCTGGAAGCACGCGGAACGGGGCCGGTTGCTAAGGGCTGCCCGGGGAATGCTCCGCCGCCCTCCCCTCCTCTTTCCTCTCCCCCGGCCGCGGTGCTTCGGGGCGGGTGGGGGCCCGCCGGTATCGGCCCCCATTGCGAGCTGCCCGCGGGCCGGCCGTTCGGCGAGCGTTTTGCGAGACCAAAAAAGGTATAATTACACGGCAGGATATAAATTGCCGCTGTGTCCTCCTGAATCATACTGAGTATTTGTAACGTGTTCCTGCCCTAATAGATGCTCTCTATGAATAGAGAGAGTGCCTATTTACTCTGAAATACTTGGCACGGCGAGCGGAGGCTGCAGCGTGGAAGAAGCGGCTGTAAGTCCCCGCTGCCCGCCGGCTGCTGTCATTGCCCAGCACGTCCCCGAGCCCTCGTCTTGCCGGGCTCTGTCCTGCCAGGATAAGGGAATGGATCTATGTGCCAAACCCAAACGCTGCGGTCTGCTGGTGTTCGAGTCCCAAACCTGTGGTTTGGATTAAATCATTACAGATAACTGCTCCTTTCTATTTTTAACCCAAAGGATGAGTCTTCCCCCACCTCCCCTTGTGCCATTTGAATATTCGGTGATGTCACACTGTTTGACCTCAGCTTTAGCACGAGGAATGCCTGCGTTTTGGCTTTTGACCTGTAGGAGTATGTCAGTGCTTAATGAGGGAGGCTGCCCTAATGCATCTCATTAGGCAAATGAAACCGAATGGATATCTTGAAAGATCCCGTCGTTGTGTGTAACCCCGCTGCCATATCCTGCTTCTTTCCATCCTCCTGTAATACATTTGCACACTTAACACCAATGCTACAGTAGCACAGTTTATTTGCACCAGATCTGTGGGGAAAAAAAGCCATGTTGAGCTCCGGCAGGCTGAACTGTATGGGACAACTGTACTTCTGTTCTGCCAGCCCTGTGATTTGGCTGCTAAAGTCATTTGGATGTCATCGCTTCTACTTGAAATTCTCCATAAAAAGAAATGAGATTGGCTCTGAAAGACAAGAAGCCCTGGAGGAACAGTTATGGTAAATAATATATGCTCCTAAACATGTGGCCTCCTGAAATCTGTTTGCTTGAAGGACTCTGATGGCCCCAGTGCTGGGTAAATAATATGTGTACCAAACTATGTATGACATGCATACCAAAATGCAAATGTAACCAGGTAAACAGAATGCCTTTTTTAAATGCCTAAATATGGTAGGGGAACATCAGAGGGAGAGAGGCTCCAGACGTGTTTTATAACTTTCCATGTAAGAGGCTTTTTCAGAGAATCAATTTTATTAAACAAAACCTAAGAATCTCACTGACAGAAAAAGTATGTTTAAAAGTAACAAACCACCAGAAAGCCAGGAAATCCAAAATTAAAGGATAAATCTGTCCTAAGTCGTCTCACTGCAGGCCAAGTACAGCAAGTCCCATCCTTGCTGCCCTGAGAAAAAAAGACTTACACAGGCGTTTGGGCTGCAGGCCTAGTGCAGGCCTCGCGCTGCCTGGGAATTAGCTGGGAATTAGCCCCGAGTCACAGCGTGTACCAGCCAAAGGCGTAGGGTGAGTGGGAGCCCGCCAGGCTTGGTGTTTGGTCATTTGGTTCCTGTGCTGTTGGCTGTGACTCACCAGGTGCCCTGTTTGTGCACATGTGTGCAGGGCAAGAGAGCCTGAATAGAGGTGCGTCTTTCAGAGTCCCATTTGTTGTTAGCCTGTCTTCTGTGATGACTACGTGCCTCCAGATGGAGAAGGGCATTTGGCATTGATGCATAAAATGGCTAAACTGCACTCCTTTTGGCTTCCACGCAGGTGTTTATACAGCACATGCCTTTAAGATAGTATATTTTTTCTGCTGAAATTAGGAATTCACTCCACGGCCTTGCAGATGTGTTTACACAGCTATATACGGTATGTGTGTGTCTGCATCAGCTCCCGTTGGTGCAGTCCCTTTGGTGAAGCCTTGTAAAAGGTACAGGTGTGGATACTCTGCATTCCTTTCCCATGTTTTTCCTTCTTTTTTTAATATATTTTTTTCCTTTCCCCCCAAAAAAGTCACTTGATCAGGTATCAGACATACTGAAAACCTGGCAAGACTACAGGAAAGCGGCTAGACTTGGAGTGTTTGTGTACTTAAAGAAAGAATCTTGCACATTTTCAACTTTCAGTCACAGATCTTTTTTTTTTATAAGAGCAATTGGAGGTCTGAGCCAGCCCTCAAAGCGGAAATCAAAAGCTCCCAGAGAAACATACCCGAGGAATGTGAGTGTGATCCAAGAACCATACGCAATGCACATACAGGACTGTCAGTCTTATAGGAAGTCTTGCCATATAAGGACATCTGGACCCTGGGCTGTTTATCGTCACTATTGGCTTGGAACTAACTTTAGGCATTTCTGGCCAGCCTCGGCCTTCCTACGCCAATTAGTTCCTTTCCCAAAATGCTCACCAGAATATTTCTTAAGAACTGTAACAAATATATCTCAAAATCTGGAGAGGTCTCGTTAAAGCTGCGTTACTGAGCTTTTGCTTAAAATGCAGATTCCAGGCAGGACTTACTCTGCTAGCTCATAAATAGGCACAACATATAAATAAGGAGATTTATTCTGTCGTGGATGTGGTTCCCTGGTATTTATCTTTCTTAGAAGTCATCTACTGACTTATTCTATGCATCTGTAGGCACAGAAAGTACTTCTGCAGTAGTCTGCTACGCTTTAACTCATTCTCTTCTGTAGGCACATGTGTGCTCATGAATCACCAAAGGTGACAGAAAATAGAAAATTCCCAGGTGTTGTTGAGCCAACTGTCCACACTTCTGTTTGTTGCATCGTGTCAGTCACATGGCTCAGCTCTCTGCACTGAAGCAGCGAGGTTCACATCATTTCACCTTGCCAATGAGGTGTTATTTGCTCATCAGCATTGGCTCTTTGTCAGCATGAACCAGGATGAGCATGCTGGGCAGCACAGCGTGTGACATAGGGCCTGTGGAAATGTTCACTGCTGGGCTTGTGGACCTTGTCCAAGCTTCTGGAGATGCTTGGACTGGATCCTCTGTGAGTGTTATATGGGGGTTTCAGTGAATGCTCTGCCAGCCATCAAAGGATTTGGACTTGAAAGTTCTGAGTCCATTGAACTGAAGCTCCTCATCGGCATGGGTGGAGCAAACTCATTGGATGTAATTGCTGTTAATGAATCTGTGTTCTGTTGTTTTCTGTTATCTTAGCTATTTAAACTTATGTTCTTTATGTTCAAACATGAAATGTTTTATTACTCGGAGTCACTGAGAAAGTTGCTTTAAGCTCTTGGCTTCATTCTTGAAAAGTAACCAGAGTATTTCATGAATGCGTGTGGTCTTAAAGCGACATGGCTGTAAGTTGAATAACCAAAATGAGTATTCAAAGCACATGTAAAAATATTTGTATGAGAGAGAAATTGTACGTAACACAGAGCCAAAGGTCTTTTACCTACTGAGCCCCAGGTTCAGTACATCTGTATGCATTAGAGTAAATGTGACATAGATATTTTCAGCCTTGTATGGATCTGTGTTCACTGAATCTGTGCAGAGTCTGTCTGTGTCCTGTGTTTCTATAGCCCTTTCTACAGTTTACAAAGATGAGTAAGGAGGGAAGAGGCTCTCGGTTGTCTATTTTCTAGTTCTGACTGAGATTCACAACCTCTTGCAGTGGGAAGTCAAACTGGTGTAGGACCAAAGTGAGTCACTGACCACTGCTTTGACAATTGTCGTATGAATGGTTAACAGTTCATAAAAAGTGAGTGGTGTTGGCTGGAGGGGAAGTGTGGTTGCAGGTCTGGTCCAGAACATTCACCGAAAGTCTTTTGAGGTTCCTCTCAGAAGAACCCTGTGGAAAACAGTTGGAGGAACATTTCCTTCATTTCCGTCATTGCGAACATCATCAGGAAGGAGCTGGATCTCCTGTTTTAAAATGCATGTCATCTTATTTTTTGTTTTTCACCTTACTTCTCTCATGAGCTTTCAGTGTAAATTTTGAGGTTTTTCATTTTCTTTACCCCAGGCTGATACATCAGTGTTTAATTAAGACTTGACCAGATTAGAGACTTAAATTAACAAATTCCATTTGCTTTAGAGAGGACTACAGGATCTGTTAATTTACTACTGTAAATTAAAAAAGTAGAATCCTGTAGAGAATCCCATGGGGTGCATTTGCCTGTATTGTCTGGTAGAGAAGGATTTTTATGTTTGGCAATGGTGAAAAGAGCAGTTTCTGCAACTAGTGTTAACTGAGCATGGTATGGTGTGACATGGGCTATTCTCTTTGCACAGGCCTTCCTGAGGCAGTGGAGGAGTTTTATTATTGGAGAGGTCTCTGATGCCTCTGGAGAACTTGATAAGCACCCTGTGTCAGCTGGCCTATAGCCTCAATGTGCTGACATATTATTTTAGACAGTGCTTGGTTTTCAGGAAAATGGCTCCCTATGGCTCAGCTGCCAGCTTGGCTGGCTGTTATTTCATCACATGATCTGTGGTATGTGACCTGTGTAAATACATCTCTACAACTGACGCAGATGGGGAAACTAGGATGTCACCTACAACAGCCAGGGCAGCTTCCTTATTGACCTGCGGATGTGTGTGAAATGTAGCAACTACCGGAGTGGGTCTAGAAGCCATCTTACTGCGCTGATCTCTCTGGTGTCTGTGGGAAACTCTCTGTCAGACTGTTTTTCACATGGAGCCAAGAAATGCAGACACTTGAAGAAATGTGCATTGTCAGGGAAGTGGGGGCATTTCTAAGATATTTTGATTTCCTGCATGTACTGGTTGAGGAAAAGGAGCTGTGCAGTTGTCCCACGTCTAGAGTTTACGACAGTGTTGTGGCAAATGTCTTGGTGATGAGTGGCTTTTGAGCAATAAACATGAGATTATAAAAGTGGTAGGGCTCACACCAGTGGCAAGTGTTTCTGAGCATGTCATTTCATGTTTAACATTTTTATTAAAGAGTTTTAAATAGAAATCAAGGTTAGGTTTTTACCGTACCTAGATGTTTGTTTTGACCAGTTTGGACAGTGGGGTCTCTATGAGGTTTGAATCTATGAAGTTATTTGTGGTGCATTTCTTCTGAGGAAGTTACCTGTGATAGATCTTGTGGAAAAGCCTGACCCTAATAACATGGTAAATCTTTATGATTATGAGGAATTCATTTCTGACATAGGATGAAAAGACAGTTCATCACTTGCCTTTTTTCATTACCTAAGATTTGCGAGGTATTTGGAAGTCCTAAAACTGTCCTAACCAACATCCACTCTGCAAGTTAGGAACTTTATAAAGGAAAATAAAATCGGTTGAGTTTTAAAAGTAGATGTAGACTAGCCACATCTATTGCTTTCTCCTCATGCTATTCATGAGGTAGAGAGGGCTGAAATTCAAATTCCCCAGGAGCAGCTATCTTATTTTACAGTCTTACAACCAATGAGATTGTGCCTAGGCCTTCAGACAATCTCTTTTCGTTTTGGTAAGTGACTTGCAAAGAGTCACGATGCATTGCATGTTTTAGGAGGGTGCTTTTTGTTTCATTTTCACCATCAAACTGCCACAGGGGGGAGTAGGAGGTTGGAGCGGACTCACTGATACAAGTCAAGCGCTGAACTCCAAGCGAACACCCTGAGCAGTCCTGTACATGGAGAAAAATGGGTGCAAAAGAAGAATGTATGTGCTAGGAATTAAAGGGCTCGTTGGAGGAAGGAACTGAAAGGTTTGTGCAGCTGGGATGAGCTAAATGGTTCACTGCATCACAAAACCACACTATTTTCCTTCTTCATTCCAAGCAGTTTTTCTATCCAGATGTGAAGGGAATGCAAACTGTGTCCTTGCCTCAGGAGGGACGATGACATGTGGGAATTGTACAGGGCTTGCAAAATCCCTGTCAGGCTGACAAAAGGCTTTTCCCACGTTAGCAGTATTTGCTAATGAAATAAAAAATGCTCAGTAGAGGCAAGGCATCTTTACAAGGCAGAAGACCTGGCGATGACTTTGATAGAAAAGGATTGTTCTGTGAGACTGCTGGGATTGGTGATGTCCATTCTCTCCATGTAACACACAGCAGATAGACTCTGCATGGGCTGTGAGTGACAGAGTCTGGGAGGGAGATAAATTCCTCACACCTTGGTCTCAGTGTGTGGTTGCTCTCTCATCCCATGCCCGGCCACAGCTGCAAGTGGTCTGTGGTGCAGGCTGCAGCTGCTCTCTGCTCTGCTAGTGGCTGTGAGATAGCAGGAGATGGGCACTGGGCATGAGGGTGGGGAGAGCACCCAGGCAGCACCATGGCAAGGTGCCTGCTGCCTCCTACAAGGTCCTTGCCATGGCAGGCTTGAGCCTGTACCCAGAGATACGCAGCCATGGTCCTGAGTAGCAAAGGATAATTAAGGCTAAAGGAAGTGTTGTGTGCATTTGTTTATGTGGGAAGGGCTGAGGGGACACAGAAGGAAGTGAAGGAAGTGTGTGAAAAGGGCAGCATGAATGAACTAGCCAAGGGTGAGGTGGGCATGGAAGGTTCCTTCCCACCATCGCCACAACCTTTTACCACTTGGAAACAGTGATCAGGTCTGTTAACCCACGGGAAAACTCATTTCTCTGAGAAAAGAGCAGTGTCTGCTGCAAAGTCCTGGTGCTCTGTTCTGAGCCCATGTGGATGCGAGTCTCCTTTTTTTCCCCCTCCTTTTATTGGAGTCCCTCAATGCTTAGGAGGAATGGGCTGCGTTGAGAGGTGAGGTGGAGTAACTACTGCTTTTTGATCTGTGCTGGGGAGCTTTATTGTTCAACAGCCTAGTCAACATTTAATTTAATTATTTTTTTCTTAGTGGGGGAGTGAGGGGGACAGTGGAAAGAATGAAGTAATTTTCAGGAATTGATCAGGAAAGCAACCGATTCTGAATTTCTTATAAGAATGTGTGCAGATCCACAACAAGAAAGAGAAAATGAGGAAGAAAGAATTTAGAGGAAATATGTGAAAATGGCAATTACATTTTGACAGCCCATCAAAAAAAAAAAAGCTAAAAATGCTGTATATTCCTTGCTTATTGTCTTATTTGAGAATGAAGAAGAAAAACTGGGAAGCAGGTGCTTCTTTTCATTTTAATGATAAAGTAGACTGGGAAAGCAGACAATTCTTTGAGTGAAATTTTTCTTTGCTTTTTCTATAAATGTGATTCCAGGACTATTGAACTATCATCAAAAGGAACAGCATTCTTTGTGTTCAGAATACTGATAAATTCAGAGCCTGTTCCACAACTTGTGCCTAGCATGCACACACACACAAAGAGAATTAATAGTTCTGTTTCCATTGAGACATAAGGAAGTTGTTTGCGCTGTTGGGAAGTCAGATATTGAGGTCTGAATGGAAGTATGTTAAATATATTCAAAGTCTTATGAGTACAAGGCTGTTTTTGTTGAACAATAAGTATGTAAGGTCACAAGAACATATGTATTTGGCAAACGTGGCTTTTTTTAGGCACAACTTTTTGTTGTTCAGGGAGTTAACTAAAGATAAGTGATAGGACTAGAGAGCTTGTTCAGCCTGGAGAAAAGAAGGCTGTGGGGTGACCTCATTGCAGCCTTTCAGTACCCGAAGGAAACCTATAATCAGGAGGGGAATAAACTCTTTGAAAGGACCGATAATAGCAGGACAAGGGGAAATGGTTTTGAGTTGAAAGAGGGAAGATTTAGGTTGGATGTTAGGGGGAAGTTCTTTACTAGGAGAGTGGTGATGTCCTGGAACAGGCTGCCCAGGGACGTTGTGGATGCTCCGTCCTTGGAGGTGTTCAAGGCCAGGTTGGATGGGGCCCTGGGCAACCTGATCTAGTAAATGTGGAAGTTTGGTGGCCCTGCCAGGCAGGTGGGTAGGCGCTTCATGATCCTTGAGGTCCCTTCCAACCCGGATCATTCTGTGATTCTGTGAATGGCTTCAAGCTGCACCAGGGGACGTTCAGGCTGGACGTTAGGAAATGCTACTTCTCTGAAAGAGTGGTCAGGGAGTGGAATGGGCTCCCCAGGGAGGTGGTGGAGTCACCGGCCCTGGGGGTGTTCAAGGAACATTTGGACATTGTGTTGAGGGACATGGTTTAGTGAGAACTATTGGTGATGGGTGGATGGTTGGACTGGGTGATCCTGTGGGTCTTTTCTAACCTTGGTGATTCTATGATTCTATAAAAGTACAAAGAGAAAAGCTGAAATCAAATACATTCAGAACACATTTGAACTTTTTTCCTAGTTTCAGTGATGTATAGATTCTAGAATGATATCAAGTCAGAAACATATTGAAGATTGTACTGCAGTTTATTTTACTCATCTGGACTCTTTGAATAGTAAAAGCCTGGGGAACATTGTCCTGAGTTAATGTCACAGTGTCCCATGGTCACATTTAAAGATATCCACACAATTGTCTTGCACTTTCTAAAGCACTTTCAGATTATTTTGTCAAATACTTTTTTCTAGATCACGTGATAAAGCAATTGGCCATAATGCATGAGTACATAAGAGAGGACGATAAAAATGAAGGCACTTAACCATGTAAAAAGCCTTGGCCCAAACTGAAGTGCTTTTGCAAAGTACCATGTCAAGATATTAATTCTCTACATGGCTTGTGTTTCTTACAACTGGAAAAATAAATACATGTACAAAGACAAAACCAACAGCAAAACCAACATTTTGTGGCTTGTAATTCCATAACTCTTTCTGTGATTATTCAGTCTTCATCACCTTATTATTTTCAAGAAAAAAATAAATTAAATCTGAGGGAAATTAAAGAAATCCATTTTGTGGGTTTAATACATTCAGTGCTTTGGCTACATGTGTTAGCCTTTCTATTTCTACTCTTCACTATGGTTTAACCCTCGGATAAGATGGACTGCACAGTTACTGTAGTGCAACTGAATCCTTTTTTTTAGTTGAAGAGGTATAGATGTTTATTTCTGGTGTTACAGGTCACAGATTTGTTCCTGAAGAGAATCGATTTTGCATTATGTTCAGAGCTGACACATAATGTACTTCTGACATTTGAAAAAGGTTGTTTTGTTGTGATGCAGTTCCAGCAATAAAACCACACATGCCGTGTTTCACGCCAAGTTAGTTGATGAATGGATGAGGCCTGAGTTTTGTTTCTTGATGGCCAATCAGAAAAAATCCTGCCAAAGTTATGTTCTCACTCAGAATTCCTTCATTTCTCCTACAGGCCAAAACAGAGCAGTAAATTCTCATCACTTAATTATTAAAAAAAAATAAATAAAGAAAAAAAAAAAAAAGGTGTACAACAACAAAAAAAGCCACGGTAACAAAAAGTTCTGTCCCACAGTATTTATCGAGAAAGCCAAGATGGAACATAGTTGCAAGACTTGGACTATATTTGATACTTCCTGACAAAAGGAACCAGTGTGTTAGAGTTCTAGGGAGAGCTGAGATGAGAATAACAGGGATGGTGAAGAGCAAAGAACTCCAAAAGGTTAAGACAGTACATCTTCCATAATTTATGTGATATGTGTCCGTGGCTTCATTGCTGGGAGACTTCTGCTGTTGACAGCTGTGAAAATAGACCCAAGCTCTGTGATGTTCTTAACTAACAACAGTTCTTGCTTGGAAGGAAGTTTTGAATCAGGAATGCAAACATTAGATACCAGCTTCTTGCTGTGATGGCGCAATCTTTTTATGCCATCGTCTTTAAAAGGATTGTGGTTCAGTTGTTAGCCATCATCTAAAAAGTCAGATAGAAATTCTCCAGCCTTGGACATATGAAGTACGTGTGTATGTAACACTGCTCCACAAAGTGGAGTGCAGCTTAGTATCTTTAAAAGGATAGCAAAATGCTGAACAAATGTTCTTTAAACATAACCCAAGCCTTGGTTTACTCAATTAAACAATACGGAAACTGATTTTCTAACTTTTAGCAACTTCTGTGTTGTAAGCCTTTTCCCATCCACATGAATAATTGCGTTCATCTTACACAGAGGTTCATCTTCAGGGGGTGATCAAATGTGAAGGAGCTTCAACCAGAGGGAATTACTATCAGGAAATTACAGTCCATGAAGTGTGGACTTCCTCCTCAGCTTCAGTGTCATGCCCCTGTCTTTTATAGGTGACTCCTTGACCTGTTTCTGAACATGGTATAGTAGTCAAAACTATTTTTTGCTAGCCCAAATAAGCAGTTTTTGGGGGATAACATACAGGTGAGTGTGGAAAGTTTTTCAGTGGGCCATTGAAGGGTCTTACAGATTTGTTCAGTCTTTACAGTAGCATGAATGATGCTGTTAATATCTCTGCTTTCCAAGTTAGAAAGGTCACTGTATTTCTTGAGAATATTTTTGGAAATGTTTCTATGGCTTGTCAGAGCTAAAAATAAGCCATGATCAACACACTTAAAAATGATGACAGGATTTTTAAAAGAGTATAAAAGGCAATCAGATGTTTGTTTTCCTCTTAAGGAGCCAGTCAGAACTACAGTCAGGCACCAGACATTCCTGTCAGATCTCTGGGTCTTTTTTTATTATTTAATGTTTTTCAGTGTGGGGATATCTACCCACCTGTCTCTTCATGTGTTTTAAGTAACTTGTACAGCCTATCATTTTCATTAAAGTGTTTCAGTGTTGTGTTTTGATTTTGGAAGGGAAAAGCATTGTGTATTTTGAAATGCAGTTTCTGTCAATAACCTACTGGTCTACACTGGCCTGATAAAAACATTTTCGGCCTCTTCCAGTATCTGAAGGTGCTTACAGTGAGAGTGGGTCAAATCTCTTCTCACTGGTGACAAGTGATAGGACGAGGGGAAATGGCCTCAAGTTGCGCCAAGGTAAGCTTAGGTTGGATGTTAGAAAACACTTCTTTACAGAAAGGGTAGTTATGTACTGGAATAGGCTCCCCAGGGAGGTGGTTGAATCGCCATCCTTGGTTGTGTTTAAGAGCCATTTGGATGTGGTGCTCAGGGATATGATTTAGCAGAGGGTTGTTAGAGTTAGGGTACTATGGTTAGGCTGTGGTTGGACTTGATGATCTTTGAGGTCTTTTCCAACCTGGGTAATTCTATGATTCTATGATTCTATTTTTTAAGGTTTTTTTGTGTTTTTTTTTTTAAGTTTTCACACTCTGAGGGCTTTTTTGATCTTTGTCATTTTAAGTGAGGCTGAAGGAAAGTTTGGAATCTCCATATTTTTCAAGGATATGGTTTTGTGGTATACATAAGGGAAGACATAAAAAATATTTCATGATTCATTTTAAGCCATTAAAACCTATTGTGTAAAAGCAAATTTGGCCACACGCTTTTACCATTTTCTGTCACTAGTCTCATTCTTGTAGATTACTGCAGTATAAAGTCTTGGATTAAGTAGTTCAAAGATTCAGTTTTGGATAACAGACCTGTGTGTCCAATAGTTAGAGGTCTTCCACTGATTACTTATTTGAAGGCCTTCATCAGCCAGTCTGTATCTTCTGTGATCTTAATGGCATCTTGTGTCTGAATATGTATTATATTTATGAGTATAGGTTTAAGTTTCATTGCTTTGAATGACACAGTCCTTGTATGTAGAGCTGTCTCCTTGCTGGGGCTGGAGGGAAAGTTACTGAGATGCAGTACAAGAAGAATTAAGCTGGTGAGAGCTGACCAGCAAAGCTGAAGGTACCAGGTCACTATCTGTCAGCACCCACACACTAGAGCCTTACCTCCCCTCACAACTCCTTTATTGCTGTTTTCTGTTCATAAAGTTTTATCCAAGTGGCCCAGCACAGAACAGCTCTGCACAGTAGTTGTTGTTGGATTTCTGCTGTGACTCCTCAGGGTTCTGAAGGCAGGGTGATATGCCAAAAACATTTTGAAAGGATACAAGTGAGTGGTGTTGCAGTTGCCTGGAGGTCTGAGAGCTGGTGCAGATTATTCCTACAGGGATTTTCCAGCCTTTCACAGCTGGAAACAGTAGTCAATGCTTGTTGGTCTTACCAGCTGTGCTCTTGTAGAAGCACCATTTTACAATGGGCACAGGAAAGAGCTGATGCAGGAGCCTTATCTACCATATCTACAACTTCCATGAGTGCATAGGTTAGAAAAGTCATCCTTGCATTTAAAAAAAGAAGGGAATGCAACATGAGCTTTTTATCTGTGCATTGATTTAAATCCCACACTATTTTAAGCCTCATATTTTTCTATTAGTATTATCTAACACTGGCAAAAAACACAGAGGATGTTGCTTCTCATCAGGACATAGCCTGCATTTAGTTTTCTTTCAAGTGGCTCAATAAAATATGGGAACAGGCTTCAGCTTCTCATGTTTTAATTCTTCCTTTTTAATCCTTGTTTTCATTTTTGAAACTAGTTGGATCTGAGTAACATTTTTTCTTTCCACTTCTGATTTGTTTGTTGGAGTGCTGCCTTCTCACCCTATTTGGATGTTAAGAGGCTCTCTATTTTTCCATTTCTGCAACAGCTATTCACTATGCAGTGTTTCTTGTGAAAACCTTCAGTATTTACAGTGTGTTTATTGGTCTCTCACTAACTGCTGTTTCTCTCTTGTTGTATTTTGTTTCTAAGTTTCTTTCAGATACTGTTGTAGATGTTGTTGGCTAAGTGTTTCTGTTGTGAGCTTGGGAGTTGAGTGACTGTGTTCCTACTGGTTAAAATATGAGGTATTTGTATAATTTATTGAACTGGTAAACTTAAGACATAATTGAAAGTTAGTACAATTTTTATATTAAACTAGTGCTGAAAAGATAACTGATTGAGCACAGTGTTGCAGGAATGCACAGTAAAACAGCTCAGGCTTTGAAGGGACCACACTCAGGTTCCGATTTTAACAGTCGTGCTGCACAGATTGAAGAAATGTTTATGTAAAAGAACTTGTAAAACCTGGGAAAATAGAGGAAAACCAGTAAGTTGGGAATGGATATTTCATTAGAGTGCAGGTAAATGTTTTTGACCATTTCAGCTGAAAGAAAAATGGAGCTGAAGTACGAGGACCCTCTGCTGTTCTGCCTGGCACTGAATACTGTTTGTACAAGGAATTGTTACTGGACTTCACAAAGCCTTTGACTCTTTTTAGCTTTACAGCTATGGCAGTTGAAGTGTGAAAGGAAAAGAATCATAGAATCATAGAATTATTAAGGTTGGAAAAGACCTCTGAGATTATCTTGTCCAACTGTCCACCTACCACCAATATTGCCCACTGAACCACATTTCTTAGTATCACACATACACATTTTTTGAACACCTCCAGGGACAGTGACACTACCACCTCCCTGAGAAGCCCATTCCAGTGCCTGACTAATAGCCAAAAGAAAGCTGAGATGGTCTTCATGTACATGAAGCAGACTTGAGCCATTGAACCGCACAATGGTGCAGGACCATCTAAAGGACGTAAAGGTTTACAAGTCCATGGGACTTGATGAGGTCCATCCATGGGTTCTGAGGTAACTGGTGGATGAAGTTGCCAAGCCACAATATTTGAAAGGTCATGGCAGTATGGTGAGGTTCTCACTGGTTGGAAAAGGGGAAACATAACCTCCATTTTCAATAAGGGAAAAAAAAGAAGATCCAGGGAGCGACAGGCCAGTTTCATCTCTTCCTGGCAAGATCATGGAGCAGATCCTCCTGAAGGCCCTTCTAAGGCATATGGAAAATAATGGCAAGGTGATTGGTAGTAACCAGCATGGCTTAACCAAGGACAGAATCTGTCCTTTGGTTTGAGTGCTACCCTTGAAGCCTAATGAACTGGTTCATTAAATTAGTATAGAATTTCTTTAGAAAGCTTAGTTTTAAGCCTAGGCATGAAATGATTCTTTACTAAAAAATCAAGAATGTTTGGAATCTTTCTTTTCCTGCTGTGGTTCTTGCTGAGTTTAGTCCAGGATGTCATGGGAAATGCAGTCTCCAGATATATCATGAGGCAGACTGCTTTATGTGTCAGCTGCCTGTTTCAGAAGATGTTGGAGGCAGCTGAATGTGCATGCTGACATTGAGATGTTCATCAGCACTGATTCCAAACTTTCTTTTTAGATACTGATTAGATACTTTTTAGCTGATTAGCTCTGCGATGCAACACAAACATGATAGATTTAACCACTGAAAATGACCTCTTTTCTGCTTTCATGGTCTCTCTTGTTTTCTTCAGACTAGAATTTTGTAAACAGCCAGATGGAGTTTTGTTTCTAGAGATCTCACATACCAGACTGTAGCCCCAGCTAGCTATTTCAGGCCAATTTAGACTCTACTGAAAATGGATTTATAAGGAAAATGTTGACAGATCCTGGCCTCTTCTATCACTAGTGGGAGCCACAACGATAATAATAATAATGATTTCCTGTAATACTCTTCCATCAAATGTTCAAAGCAGGAGATTTTCCTTTGGTGCAAACATCAAAAATGTGAATAGTTTTTTGTTGTTGTTGTTTTTTTTTTTTTCCTAATCTTGGACAACTCAGTGTTTCTACTATTTCTGTGGGAATGCAATGCGCTCTTATCCATTTTTATTAAAAACCACCTTTTTGGCTGGAGCATGTGCCATTCAAAGCACTTTCATGCTGTCTCATATATCTTGTTGGAGCTGGAGTCTGCCTCTTTCATTTCTCTGAGACTTCCTTGCTTGAGGAGTGTACATCAGAACTGTGGTTTTCCTCTCAGGATGACTTCAAGTTGTTTGCCTTCTTAACCTAGACATCTGAAGTGTTTCCAAGGAGTTAAATTACTATCCAGTGTCAATCAAGTTTTACTGATTCTTGTGTTGCGTACTGTCCCAAAATAGAACTGTTGTTAGAGGTGGTTTGAGTGAGCTCTTTTTATCTGGAAGGAGTTAAACTGAAGCCTGACTTCAGTTCAGTCATTTACCTTTTGAGATCGGCCTTTTGCATATGATCTGTGCTGGAAATTCTCTAAATCAGCTTTAGAGCTGTTTTGATGTGTATGTGGAAAAAAGCATATGAGAGTAAGAGTGAAAGAGAGAGCACTCATATCAACAGAGAGGCTAAGTAGGCTTGTCAGTGTAATATTGGAGTCATATCTTTGAATGTGTAGAAGTACTCTGTAGACAAACAGCTTGTTTCTAAAGTGATCCTCACTACCTGAAGAAACAATTGAGGCAAGTTTTGTGCTGGCTCATCATATCCCATGCACAACAGGAAAGTGCTTTCCAAAGGAGCTAAAATTTCTATGAACCTGAGGATGGTGAAAGCTACTTACAGTCCTCCCAGTCTGTTTTCAGAGTTTCTAGAAAGGGTTGGCTTTACTTGCTCACTTCTCACACATGGAAACTGCTTCATGTAAGAAGGGGGGGGGGTGTTGATCCCTCAAAGGTGAGGTTTTATTTACAGTCATTCTGTGTGATTGGAGTGTGTTTTAAAGGTGTGGTCTCACATCATGCGTCCTCTGCCTGGGCCTCAGATGAATTCAGCCCTTGCCTGTGCCTGTAAAAGGAGAAGACTGCTGCAAGCAGAGTAAAATGACTGCGTGAAAAATAACATTACTGTTTTCCTTCTGTGTTTCTTCAGACTATACACTCCTGCTGGTATGTACCTGAAAAGAGACGGCCATGTTCCTGGGAAGGGGGTTTTGGATCTGTATATATATATATATGTATGTATATGTGTATGTTCCTCTGAGTTTGTGCGTTTGTAATGCCACAGTGAACATTACAGCTTTTGTGCTGTTCAGGGGTTAGGAGGGTGTTACAGTTGTTTTGAAAAAGAGCAAGAAAAGCAAGTTCTTAATAATTGCAAATGATTCTTTTATTATTATTGTTATCAATTCTATCTGTCTTTTAGAAAGGTGCATTTTGTACTTTTTCAAAGGTGTTATTGACAACTGTGGAAGACCTATCGTTATTCAGTGCGTGCCACATTTCATGTAGTCTCTTCCATCGGACCGAACCCAGCACAAACATGGTAGCAGTATTTTAAACCATTTCTTAACTGGCATAAAAGGCTGCAGTACAGGATATGTGGGGCAATTCTGCATTGGCTATCTTGCATGCATTTGTCATGTAATGATCTGTATTTAAGTGTAGGGTTCTGGCCTCTTTCAGATGTTTTTGGCCTCTACCTGAACTAACCATGGGTACAGATATTTTCTGTTAGAAGGTGGAATGTGGAACTATTATTGTGTGGACTGCATCCGAAAGCTTTCAAGCCACTGTTAACTCAGTTGGACTAAATTTTATGTGATTATACTAGACTTGCTCCATTTGTCTTCTAGACATGACTGATGAGGCACGATCTTAGTGAATTTCAAGCTGTGAAACACAGAAGAAATACTGTTTCTGTATTGGTGGAGTGTTTTTTGTTTTTTCTTTCTTATGAAAAAAAGATATTAAAGTGTCTTGAATCTGAGATAGTTTGACAGTCGGTGCAGATACAAGTACGTGAGCTCCAGTGTTATTCCAGAGAGAACAGAGCTATCATGTGATTTAGGCTGTGGATGGGAAAGGAAAGGAGAGTCCCTTCTGGCATGCTGCTCCTGTTTGTGGCTGTGTTTGGAAGCCCTGGATACTGGAGGAGCAGCCACTAGCAGCTGGGGCTGTCTGCCCCTGCCATGGGGTTATTTGCTGCCACATGCTGCTGCTCAGTGCAAGAACAAGGCATTCGTGAGGAGGTGGCTTTGGATGCTGATGTGCAGTCTCAGTTCTCTTTCTCTAATGCTTCTTGCTGCTGTCTGCTGCCTCTGATTATCCACTTGTAGCTCATAATAAAAACCTGTGCATGGCAGCCTAAACATATTAACATATTTAAGTTATAGTCAGAAAACCTTTTCAACCTCAGATACCTCTGAATTCTTCTGTAAACATCTGGTGATGAGCCACTTCTTTTTTACCCACAGAAACATGGTGAACCTAGAAGTCCAGCTATCTAGGACACTCTGGTTTAGGAGATGAAAGTTAATAAAATATTTCCTCTCTTTTCTGTAACCAGGGAATGCTGAAGTGCACAAAAAAAGTGTCTGCCAGTCCATTGCAGGATGACAATGGAGTGGCATTGCATCACTGGACTGCAGGCAGGCAGGAAGAGCCAGTTTTGTCACCAGGAGCCCTTGTATATACTCTGGCGTAGACCATTAAGTTATACATATGTAGTACACAACCTAAGAAGAGTACTCCAGGTAATGCAAGCCAAGTGAGTGATATGTTCTAAGGATACCATGTAAATTTACCATTTTACACTTGAGGAGATGACTGATTTAAACTGCCAACTCAGAAGCTGTCTAAGTTAGCCCAGCAGTGTGCTATGCTATTCTGCTTGTCCAGAGCCTAGCTGGGTTGCTTGAATAAGCCTTGTGAATCTCTACAGTGCCCTGCATTCACAGCAGAGACTACAGTAAGAGCCATTTGCCTCATTTTTAAAATTGGCATAGGTTCCAAAACACAAGGGTGCTTTATAAAATTTTCTGGCTTCCTGATCTTCCTCTCCTTCCTGAACTTTCTTCCTCATACCGAGTTTCCCTCCTTCATCCCCACCATCGTGCCCAAACAAATACTCTGGTTAGACCTACGTGGGCAGCTCTGATGAACTCTAAGCAGCTGTTCTGCATGCTCTGGGCCGCATGACAGCCATTGGCTAACAAACATACACCAGAACAAAGATTCTTCTGTCAGAGGAAAAGATGTCAAGCTTATAACTTAAGGAAAAAGGGACCTAAAGGAGATAAGAGTGTAAGAGACATTACTGCAGTTCTATATTTGGAATCTGTTACGTATGTGTGTGGTAACCCAAACGATGGGTGGACTGCGCTTTCCAATTACCATAATTACATTTCCTTTCATAGCAAGGGTTGGGGACGCATCCAGACACTGCAGAACACATCAGTAGATTTAGTGTGGCTTACTCAGTCTCCATTTATCAGACTGTGTCCCAGTTATGTTACATTTAGGAAGTAGAATAATTTTCTGGTTATAGCACACAAAATTTGCGGCATTCTAATCCTAGTTATCCTACTGTACGACCTTGAAGAAGTTATTTTACTTCTCTTTGATGGTAAAAAATTAACTCACCTCATGGATAGACTTGAATACTGTGCCAAGTTAAAATATATATATATAAAATCTGAATCTAAAGTTAGCCTTCTATATCCGTATTTAGGGGCTAAATGGGGTTATTTGTTTTCTGCAACCCTGAGCACCCAGCAACTGTCTCCCACTGAGGCCAGATGGAGATTTTGGGTGTTCAGCTGTCTGAAACATGAAGCAAAAGTACAGTAATGGCAGTTACTTTTGTGCAGGTGAAGAGAAACTCACTGATGTGGGGAAAGGCAGGAACAGCAGCTTGTACTAGTTGGTTGTCACAGTGACAGTGGCGGGGAGAGATGCATGTGTGACTGATCTCACTGATTTTATAGTCTAGAAGAGGGGTGTCTGCCCTAGGCTGGTTGTTCAAAATCTCTTTGGTTCAGTGGGTCCAGAGGTTCTGTTAGTGGAGGCAGATGGGCATCGATGAGCATCCCTGTTATGTCACTGAGTCTACTGTCTGGTTGCAGGATGAGTTATCCTGTGGAGATGGTCATCTCTGCCCCTGGACTACAGAGTTTCATAAATGCTCAGACAGCTTGCTCAGGCCCTGCTGACTATATAGTCAGTGGGTGATTACAATGCATTAGGCAAGTCCAAGTGTGTTGCAGAGCTGCTCATAGCTGCAGAGAACGGCGAAACCCTCCCACAAGCCTGAAAAAGTTGATTCTGAAAGTTATGAGCAAGTGAAAGCAAGGAGCAATAGTTGAGACTTGCAAGGCAAAGGAAATACAAACCTGACAGTAGTCAGTGAAAACCTGTGCTGTATTGATGGCGTGGTTTGCTTCCACTGGGCATCTTTGTTCTTTGGAGCAGAATTTGAGGAGAAAGATTAATTTTCCCACGGGAGAAATAAGCAATGAATAAGTCAGCTAAAATGAATTGTTCCTACGTGCAGCACACATCTATAGGAGAAACAGAAGACGTTTACATGCTCCCTGAGGAGGAACCATGACAAGCAGACAATTAAGCAATTCCCCCAGAACCCCCGATTTAAAGAACCACGTAATGGCTTAATTGAGTTGAGTTGCTGAGAGTGCAGCACTGCACTGAGATTCGTGCTGTGAAGTGTGCGATTCCCAGAGGCATCCATCAGGTTTTAAAGAATTGACTTTCCATGCTAATTGACCCAGATGTGCTTGATTTTACCTCACAGTCTCTACTTTATTCAATTACTGGTAAAGAGAAGGGAATGAGACAAAAAGACTCCATTTATCTCCAATACTATATTAAAAGGAAGCTTTCCTAAAGCAACATCTTGTAGTGCTGAAACAAATTGTTCAGCTTGAACTGGAGCAGCATTTATGCCACTTATTTTTTTAAATTTATTTCCCAGATGACCGAGCACTTATTCTGTGAGGATCAGAGAATATTCGTTAAGCCACTCTGCTTGGCAAGGGAAATGTAGACATCGTCACCAGAAGAATGAGTGTGGTGCAGATGGATGGACTATGTCTGACCTGCCCGACCAGACAGTGTTCAGCAGCACAGCATGAAGTCGTAGCATTCTCATGGCTGGAGGGAAAGCTGGCCCGCCTGAGCCATCAACGTGTGAAGAAAATCACAGTTTAGCTATTTTCATCTTTAGGAAGGCAAGGAGCCAAGTTTGAGGAATAGGTTTTGCAATGTGAATGAGCAGCTGAACTCTTCTATGTAGCAGGACATTAGGCACCTCATTTTGGCAAGCTGTGTTCACCTTTTATGTATGTGTAAACATCCCTGGAGCATTACAGAGTAATTAGTGCAACTCTAAGGTTTCCAGTGCATTCTCTGTGTGCGTGTGCAGAACCCCGGGTTTTGTTCCTTGTCGGTTCACAAGCATTAATTCATTTACAAATCAAGTATCTTTGTGTGGTGGGGACGGAGTCCACCTCTTTGGCAGCATTCCTGGAATACCACTGGAGGCTTTTGTTCACAAAGAGCTGTACTCTCTACCTGCTTAATGATTTCAAACTTACCTCAAACAGCACCAGAAAGAGATGTGTCAGTTTGGTATATTCATATTTAAGCCAGCTGCATACTGTTGAAGTTAGTGAAGTTAATCTGAAATTGAAGCATTGTTAGTGGGGCAGAATTTAGCTCTGGTGCCTGTGGTTAGCCATATTTCGTACCAAACAGTGGAGTTACAGAGCTGCACTACAAAGTGAAGGTGCTCAGGGCATTTACTTCTTTTTAAAATGTTTTATGCCATATATGGTCAGCTGTGGGTGTTTTGTTGCTGTTTCTTTTCCATTAAGAAGGCTCTCCTCCAGACTGCTGAATCATGCTGCAGCCGTAGACCTGGTGATTTTTCAGAGTTTGAATCATAGTTGAGCTCTCTGGGTATCCAGCTGTGAAGCCACACATGGGCTCAGCAGTTTGGCAGTCACCAAGTACAGCTTTGGCGGTATCATATTCACAGTCCAGATGTTGGATGGCTCAGCCACTGAGCACAGCAAATTAGAGGGCAAAGCAACAACATGACTGAAAATAGCAATTTATTATTCTTAATTGAAATACCGTAGCTTGCACTGTTGATGGCTTAGCCAGTGTATTAAGAATCAAACTTCTTCACATGTACGTGTATCCCATCCTACAAGAAAGTCTCACGTAACAAACCCACGTGCAGTGAGGAACCTCTTTTAGGATACAGGCTGCTTTTGCTCTTGAACTGCAGTTTCTCCCCTTAAATGCTGTCCTAGATGGGCTGACTTCTGCAGTCAGTTACAGATAATGATATGTACAAGACTGACAGAAAGAATCATGACCCAGAGGAGCCAGAAGAAAGCCAGGATAGTACCTGAGATCTTGTGTTCTCCTCTGCCCTTAAGGGCTGCAGTGATTGATACCTTAGCAATAGTTGGGAAGGATAATTTCCATTACAGTGGGATTCTTCTTCCAAGCTGTGCTTCTGTCAGTCAGTTTAGCTGCTTCCTGCATGTGCTTCATTTTAAATAATGTTCTGTCTTCACATGGTGTGTTTTTAAAGTACTGAAGTTTTGAGTGTGTAAAACGAGAAACTGAGGAGTCTTGGCAGTTCAGTTTCTTTGTAAACACTTCTTTATGACTACTAAACTTAGTCTGTGAAAACAGCTACTGCTGTTTTGCTGGGCATTTAAAAGAAAGGTCTTTATTCTTTCATAGTAAGCGCTAAATATGGAAAGCAATAAACAATGAATCACCTAGGCCAAATGACTTTCTTATGTTTGCAGGAAACTTTTAGATTGTTTGGGGTTTTTTGGTGAGGTTTTATTTTATTTTATTGTTTGGTTTTGTTTTTCTTTGAGGGTGACTGTGACACATAGTAGCAAATTGTTCATTGATTTGGTCTAATGTATGTCAGCTAAACCTTAAACTTAAAACCCATGGGGAACAGAGTTTGAGTAACATGTATGAACAGCATTTATACAATGCAAGAAAGTTCTTGTGAAAATGTAAACAGTGAAGATTCATCCTTTAGGCAGAAATGATGATTTCACTGTGCCTGTTGTGCTAAAACTGCACCTTGAAGTCACACCCAAAGAAGCTGACAGCTTCCTTTCATTGCCAGCCAGTTAAACAGAGCTGTGTGGGGGGAAGGAGTAGCACTGGAATTGAGGAGGACTTGTGTTGGAGTGTGAGAAACAAGATGACTAAAGGGGAACTTCCGTGTGTCAGTCTCAGCGCTGAGAGATACCTGACAGACAGCAGCCTCAAAGAGGAATCATGTCCCAAAAAGAAGAAGGGATTTAGAAACAGGGAGAGGGGATGTTGAAAGAAAGTTGATGTGGAAGAGAGAACAGCTCAACTGTCCTGGAGTAGAGAAAGGCTTGATGAAAATGAAGCAGTAGAAAAGAGAGACTGGCTTAGACTAAGTACCAGCCAGAAAGCTCCTCGGTTTTCCTAAGTCCTCCTATGGTTACATCTCAGTGAGTGTAACTGTAAAAATGATTAAAGAGGCTTTTATGAAGACATTAATTACTATTTCTGTTTTATTTAGGAGTCCAGCAAAAAAAAAAAAAAACAAACATCATGGAAGATAGTTTTGTTAATTGTGTCACACTGTATCTTGGTCTTATTTCTGATAGAAGAAACTTTAATACTGTAAAATGCAATTAATTTGCTTTTGTATATTCAGAGACGATGCTCCGAGGAAGAATGGCAATATTTTAATGCAAATTAAATATATTCCATGTCTTAGGGTGTTTTTAAAACCAGAGTTTTTGGTCTGTGGGAGCTAAGCCAACTGTAATGGAAGCAAATGCTTATATGGAGTAGAGGACTTACTACTTAAAACATCCAAACAGCAGTTCAGCAAGTTCAGCAATTGGCTTGCTGTTTTTCTGGCACTGTGAGATACACATGAAATGCTTTTAAAATGCTTAAATTAGTCAAAGATTTAGTCATGCTGAGTGCAAAGAAATCTGTATGGTTTATCATCTTTGCCTAGATTTCTGTGCTGTTAAGTAAATTATACACTGTTAATCCTATCCTGCATTTTATTTCAACGATGTAACAGCCTCATAGCAGAGATACTGGATGTATTGCTTCAAATCCAGAAGCTTTAAGTGTGTACTTATAGAGAGATGGCCACCTTTTATTGTGTTGAAAGGGGGAATGCCATTACAAAGACACCCTGTATCATTTTAAAGGAAGACAGTGTTGTTTTTCAAAAGCAGACTTCAGAAAGAAGTGCTTGCACTGTGTGCTGAAATTTCAAGTCTCTGCACATCACTGATGAAAACACTAGGAATACCCTCATTTTCCTTTAGCTTAGTTGCTTGAGGGTGCTGCATGAAGTTCAGTGCAGGATTTAGCAAGACACTTTATTCAGTAAGTAATAATTGCCAAGTACAAGCCAGATACTTTAAATACCTTTGGAAAGGTGAAATAAATCCTAGAATAATTTATATTTGCAACAAATTCCAAAACCTACAGTATGTTCAGTAGAAAATCAGGTGTTTAAGGGACAAAGAATTAAACAGAAGCCTGAGAAGTCCTTGAAACAGCAACTCCTCTTTCCCTGGATTAGTAACTGAATTAGCAAATTATTTATTTTTTACCCAAAGGCAGGAAATTGTGTACTAAAAATGTTTAGCTGCAGAATGGAATTGAAATACCACCGGGTTTTTTATCTTGGCAGGGAGAAGAGCACTGGGGGAGGGTAATTAAAACTCTTCAGCCCGCTGTGTTACACATGAAGAAGAAAACATTTTGTAGAGGACATATCAGTGGTTGCTATACATATGTATATGTATATTTCTTGAAATGAGATAGTGGTTTTCTCACTACTACAGTATACTAGAGAACAATTATTCTCCCATATCCCCCAAGATAGTTTGGATCTTAGTTATTTGGTTTTATTTTTGCTTTGTAAGAGCAAAATCTAAGGTAATTGTTTTTGGGTTGTTTTGATGAAACCACCATTTAATATCGTCATTCCTTTTCTTTGCTTGGGTTAGATATGAGCCACCACCTAATGATTTCTCCCTTCTATTTCCAGGTGAAGAAGTGGTATCTTGTTCTAGCACTCGAACCTGAGAAAGCATTAGTTGTCCCAACACCTTAGTCACCCACTGAGATCATACCAAACCTCTGGTTTTGTTTTCCTCGATTCTTGGGCTCACTATACAAAGGTTTTGAATGACACCTTGATGCATTTCTTCAGGAAAGAGATGTATGGAAAAACACCCAGGAATGACAAGCTTATATTCTGTGAGATCAGTCCCTGAAAGACTGAGGGCAGAACTGATGGCTAGAAAATTAAGGAGAAGAATAAGGAAACAACTGTATCATCATCAGGGAGATGTAGTGTACAGATGAGTATTATCATCACACAAGAGTGAGTATCATTGTCATGCACTCTGAGCATGGGTTTACTCTGGGACCAAGAGTCTGAAGCTCATTTCCCCTTGTTTCTTCCTGCAACACTGCCACAATAGCACTTGCTGTTCGCATCATGTGAGGCTTGCACTGTTCTCCTACCTACTAATACTGCATGCAGCGGTGTGCAGCCTTTCATGTTTACTTCAGCTTGGAGTTGTAGGTCTGCTGGAAAATCCAGCCACGAGACACTTTAAGTAGCAGTTTGATCTTTGTCAGTGAGTTTGACTCAATTTAGACGCATACCATTGAGAGGTCATACCTGGCCTGGAATATGTTTAGGGATATCAGAACATTTTAAGGGGGAAAGACGGACATTGTAACTAGCCAGTGTTTGATTCCAGCAGTGAGTCTTGAAAATGGGGATGTTTAATAGACCGTGAGGAAGTTAAAAGGAAGGATTAGACAACTGGTGAGGTCAAGTGAACTTAAATAATCATAAATTTATAGTGTAGTGCTGTAATTAAAAATGTTCCTTCACTCCCATGGTTGGCCACTGCATCAGAGCTATGTCTGGTGGACACGGTGGACACAGACTTAATCCTGAAAGGGCTTCTCTTACTTGTCCAGATGATATGAAAGCTTTAAAATTGGTGTATGTGATTAAACTAAAAAGACAAATGAGAGAAAAAAACTGAATCATTAAGAATCTAGAATAAATAATGAGGCCCCATCTGGAGTACTGCATTCAGGCCTGAGGCTCCCAGCACAAGAAGGATGTGAAACCCTTGGAATGGGTCCAGAGGAGGGCCGCAAAGATGATCAGAGGGCTGGTGCTCCTATGAAGAAATGTTGAGGGAACTAGGCTTGTTTAGCTAGGAGAAGAGAAGGTTCCAGGAAGTCCTCATTGTGGCCTTCCAAAATTTGAAGGGAGCAGGAGGGGAAACAACTGCTTACAAGGGTGGATAGTGATAGGACAAGGGGGAATGGTTTTAAACTGATACAGGGGAGATTTAGGTTAGATATTAGGAGGAAGTTTTTCACTCAGAGTGGTGACGCACTGGAACAGGTTGCCCAGGAGGTTGTGGATACCCCATCCCTGGAGGCATTCAAAGTCAGGCTGGATGTGGCTCTGGGCAGCCTGGTCTGGTGGTTGGCAAACCTGCACATAGCAGGGGGGTTGAAACTGAATGATCATTGTGGTCCTTTTCAACCCAGGCCATTCTATGATTTTATGAAATAAATTTTACCACTTTCTACTCCAAAGTAAAAGGTATTTGTGATAGCTGTCTGGAAAGCAAAATTTTACTAAGGAAGTTTCAATTCTTATTTTTCCATATTCAGAGCTTATTTTTTAATAAGTATTTTTAGACAAGTTAGCTAAAAAAATTAGATAACATTTATCAGAGCTGTTTCGATTCAAAATGTCTGTGAAAACTGTAAGCAGCATTTAAAAATAAAAGGACATTTTTTAATGAAAAAAAATGTTTCTCTTGACTATTTTTACAGTCTCTAGCAAACACTCAAGTTATGTAACTGCATTAAATGCCTAGAATAATATTTCCAGTGCACACTTTGCTTGTTAAGTTAATTGAGTGTTTTCTTACACACCAGGCCAGAATCACGTGGTGAAACGTGAACTGATGGCTTTAGGCTTTCATTCTGTTTGATTACTTGCTTGGTTAGAAATAAATTAAATATTAAAAAGACTGACCTTCTATTTGAAAACATGCTTTTTAGCAAGTGCGAGAGTTGCTGCTTTGTACTTTGTGATGTGCTTCTTCTTGCTAGGTACAAGTTCAGATTTACGTGTATTTTTTAGGGATGGAAAGCTGACAAATGCCCTCTTCACCACGTGATAGAAATGTATGAGGCTGAAGTCTGTAAGTCCTGAAATAACAGGCAGGAAAAGGCTATCTGCCTGCTAATAGAAGGATTATTCAGAATATGATACTTACATGACCCAAAATAGCACTTCTGTTTCTCTCATATCATATTTCTTGTATTTGGCTTACAAAAATCCAGCTGGGATTCTGGCTTCTTAAAAAAACCTTTTTACGTGGGGGTGAGGGGGGAAGAAAAGAAAAAGAAATGACCTTTCTTCCTTAAAAGTCCTTGCCCTTCATGCTGCTCATGCAAGCTTCAGCTCTCTTGAGTGCAAGAAAATAGGTTACCCTAGTCCCCTAAGGAAGGTTATCAGAAAATGGGAGTTAGGGCTGGGGCTGGAGTTTATGTGGATATTGCTGGATATACAGTGGAACTTTTTAATGGCAAAGGAAAATGACCACTCAGAAGTACAGACTGCTTTGGATCACAAGTGAAATGCCTTGCAAGGATTTCAGAGGATGAAATGGATTACAGAGGGAGATGATAGGGTCACTCTCCCAGGATCTTTGCAGGCCACATCTTCAGGTATTTGAGACATCTAGTAGGCCATGGCTCTAGAAAGGAACTGAAGGAGAAATGGGTTTGGAAACACTCCAGAACTTATTTGCCAGATGTCAGTAGTGACATTTAAGGTATTTTAGCACAAAGCTCTTCAGCGATTTGTATAAATCCTGAATGCTATCTCCCTGTGTGGATATTAAAGACCTGCCTTTCATGCCACTGTGATGTGCAAAAAGCACATATATTCTGTCCCCAAAGGGGGTATGTTTCTTAGTACTGCATATACAGAGATTGGGCAAAACATGAAAGTGAGATCATAGAGCTGTATTTCTGCCTGGTTCTTAGTAAGATAATAGAGAGTCTCAGAGGATAAATGTAAGCTGCTTTGTTACTTGCTTTCTTAACATTGTTTTTTGTGTTTTGTGCATTTTGAGCAGGAAAACAGGAAGCTGCCTTTCCTCTTGAACTACTTCAAATGCCACTGAAAGCACATCCCCTGTGCCTTTTCAGTCCTGCAGAAAGATGCTGAAATTAGTAAAGCAGCAAGGCCTTAGTCCATACTGTTGGTTTCTGGCACTATTGCAGTGCCTCTCTTATGAAGACAGGTTGAGGGAGCTGAGGTTGTCCAGCCTGGAGTAGAGAAGGTTGCAGGGGGGCCTCCAGTACTCAAAATGCACTTATAAATGGGAGGGAGACTGGCTTTTCACTTGGGCAGATAGCTGCCTCCCAATATCCACGCAGGAAGAGGCTGCTGAAGATGCTCAGCCTTACTGGCAGGGCTGAACCACATCCTTGTGAGCAGAAAAAGTCCCGCTGCTGTATGTGCTGCTGGAAGGCAGCTGCTGGAGGCTGCTCCTGCTGCACGGTGCCAGGATGCAAACCCTAGCGACTGTACTGAGTCTGCCAAAGGAAGATTTTATATTGTGTTGCCTAAAAGGCAGGCATTCAAACAACAGTTAAAATGGCTGAACAGCTTGTCCATTAAAAAATAGTGTATTTTTTTCCACAGTTACTTCCCACTCTGTATATCCAGTCACTGATTCCTGCAGAGATTCAGCTCAGGCACGAGAGACCTCTGCGGCATGAGGCTACTTTGTGTGCTTGGCATCAAATTCAGACCATTTTGAGAACTGTTCAGATCTTCTGGAGGATGGTTGTTGTTTTTTTCCCCTCTGTATTTCTTTCCATAAGAAGATGATTCTATTTTTAGAACTTGGCCCAAATTGTTGAACCCAGCGGTTAGAGTTTTACTGTTGTTGTTTTTCTTCTCCTCAGTCAAAACGAAGTGGTTCTGGCTGATCTGAGCAGAGTGATAGCACTGCTTCTCTTGAAATTGTATTCCAGGAGCTGTTGTGAGTGAACGAGCATGTGTGCGCACATGGAAAGTTTCTCTCAGTTTCCTAGAATAAATATGTTTTCTGCTTTCTCTAAATCCATACTCAGTGCTTGTAAATGTCTCTGTTAAGGCTGATTTTATGGAACACTGCTTGGGGAGATAGGACTAAAATAGGATACGACTAATATCTAACGTGCAGTCTGACATCTTCTAGGTCAGAACTATCTCGTATTCTTTCTGCATTCTGGCTTTGCATTCTGAAAGTTCAAAAATATTCACAAATCTAACCTTATTTTCTCTTGATTTCCATTTTGCTTTCCTTAGACAGTCTTCACACATTTACCTTTTTTTGTGTCTGCCAGCTTGTAGTTAACTGAGATTCAAGAAATATTCTTTCTATTGTTGCTTTTTTGAAAAAAAATTACCGTGCTGACTTGCCTGCCTACCTGCCTACTCTCTAACAATGCAATGTGCACACAGCACATCAAAGAAGAAACCTGGATGGATTATTATATACTAAAAGGTACATGCTTTTTTTTTTTTTTTTTTTTAAGGAGTAGAGGTGTTAGCTTCAGTTTCCTAGGCAAATTCTCATAAAAGTAATTACATTCTGTCTACTGCATTCCTCTGCCACTTCAATTGGTTGTGGTTCCTCAATTTGTGCCCCACACTTTCACATACCGCGACAGAGCGCTGTTAAATGTTTGTTATCCACCACCCCAGCAGTGACTTCACTTTGGTAGCAGCGATTAAAGTAATCCACCGGATGAGCTAAAATTAGCAGCATATTCTTGTCAAAAATTTGTGTTAGTCCAAAACTTTCAGAGTAAGATGTGTTTTTTTTAACCATGACTTGGTAGTACAATAACTTGTGACATAAATCAGTAACACAATTAGCTACGGTTACTTTCAGATGAGGAATGCCTGATGGTGACTTTGGAACAGCAGTATAAGAGGATAACTGTGGGCCATCTGCACTGATACCTTCAAACTGTGACCACTGATTAACAATGGAAGCTGACGTGTTATGTTGGGTGAATTAGAGTAGGTTTACTGTGAGTGGAGGAAGAAAATAATCAGGAGCATCCAGGCAGCAAAAAAAATCTGGGCGGGGGGGGGATGAGGGCTGCTCCCCTGGTGTATTCACAGTGGGTACGAGCTGTTCATAGTGGCTGAAACATGATTAGTGAGTGGTGCATGACCGGTAGCTAATTCCAAGGAACTTATCCACTGCTCCTTGATAAACACAGCATTTCACTGCTCTCTGACAGAAACTAAGTTTCTTTTTTCCCCCCATATTTTAGCACATTTATTCAGTAATGACAGAACTTGGACTAGTGTTAGAATCCTCATGTTAGATTTTCTTTAATTTCACTGTACTACTGAAAAGAATATCTCTTAATTTTCCTTTTCCTTTTCCTGGCAACATGTAGTTGTTCCAAGACTGAGCATAGACAGTTCAATTTAATGAACCAAAACCAACACTACTTGCTTTCCCTGAAATTACACCAATTCACTTGACTTCACCCACCCAGACCGTGGGAGCTAATGTCACAGCAAAGGACACAGAACTTGGTGATCCTGTAAATGCTCTTGGGTCAAGGCTAAGGCTGAGCTGTTTTCAGGATCACCTGCTGTCAGGTTGCAGAGGGGCTGAGGTTAATGCAGAGCTGGGAAAGCCATCCACTGAAACCCAAAATTTCACAGCTGGGATCAAACCATACCAAATTATTATCTTGGAGAAGGAGGAGAGATTTGTGAGGTTGCTTATGAAGGTGGTAAGACGGACAGCCCGGCTGAAGTGCCTTTATACTAATGCACGGAGCCTGAGTAACAAGCAGGAGGAACTGGAAACTGTGATGCACTCTGAAAATTATGACATTGTTGCTATCACAGAAACATGGTGGGATGACTCCCACAATTGGGATACTACCATCGATGGCTATAGGCTCTTTAGGAGAGATAGGCGAGGTAGGAAGGGTGGGGGAGTCGCCCTTTATGTCAGAGATTGGATAAACTGTGAGGAGCTCCCCATGAGAAACAGTCAAGAACAGGTTGAGAGCCTGTGGGTTAGGATTAGAGATGGGACTAATAAAGGTCAGCTGGTACTAGGGGTATACTACAGGCCACCTGATCAAGGGGAGGCTGCTGATGAGGCTTTCTTGCTCCAGATGCGTGAGGCGTCTGGCTCACGGGCTCTTGTCCTGGTGGGGGACTTCAACCATCCTGACATCTGTTGGGAAAACCACACGGCGAGCTGCAAGAGCTCCAGAAGGCTCTTGGAATCCATTGATGATAGCTTTCTGGTTCAGGTATTGGACAGACCGACCAGAGGTCAAGCATTGCTGGACCTGCTGCTCACCAACGCTGAGGAGATCATCAAAGGCGTCAAGGTTGGAGGCTGCCTGGGCTCCAGCGATCATGCCCTGGTTGAGTTTGTGATCTCAAGCGATGTGGGCCTGGCAAAGAGCAGGACCAGGATGCTCAACTTTAGAAGAGCAGACTTCAAGCTACTCAATGGAATGCTGGCCAAGATCCCCTGGCGCGCTGCCCTCAAAGATAAGGACGTTGAGGAGAGCTGGCTACTGTTCAAGGATGCCCTCCTGGCAGCACAAGAGGTCTCCATTCCCCTGATTAAGAAAGTGGGCAGGAGAGGTAGAAAACCGACATGGCTCAGCAAGGACCTGCTAAGAGAACTGAGGGTGAAGAAAGGGGTGTACAAGCTCTGGAAACAAGGCTGTGTCACCCGGGAAGAATACAGGGATGCCGTCCGAACTTGCAGATGTGGGATCAGGAAAGCCAAGGCACAGGCAGAACTGAACTTGGCGAGGGATGTGAAAAACAATAAGAAAACCTTCTACAGGTACATTGGCCAGAAGAGACAGGCCAAAATGGGTGTACCTACTCTGGTAAATTCAAAAGGAGAAATGGCTTCAACAGATGAAGAGAAAGCTGAGGTGCTGAATGAGTTCTTCACCTCGGTCTTCACTGGTGGCCAGGATTCTAGTCTTTTTCACGTCCCTAAGTCTTGCACCCCCATCCCTCCATGTGGGGACCAAGGAGGTAAATCCCTCCCCACTGTAAGGGTAGAGCAAGTCCGAGAGTGCCTTCTTAGACTGAATGAGTATAAGTCTATGGGGCCAGATGGCGTGCATCCCAGGGTCCTGAAGGAGCTGGCTGAGGTGGTTGCTGAGCCGCTCTCCATCATATTTGAGAAGTCGTGGCTGTCAGGTGAGGTCCCGGATGATTGGAGGAAGGGTCACGTCACTCCCATTTACAAGAAGGGGAGCAGGGACGACCCGGGTAACTACAGGCCGGTGAGTCTCACCTCTGTGCCTGGGAAGATTATGGAACAGATCCTCCTGGACAACATGCTTGATCACATAAAGAACAAGCATGTGATCCGAGACAGCCAGCACGGTTTCACCAGGGGAAGGTCATGCTTAACTAATCTTGTGGCCTTCTATGATGGAGTGACGGCGTTGGTGGATGAAGGGAAGGCGACCGATGTCATTTACCTGGACCTGAGCAAGGCCTTTGACATGGTCCCCCATCACATCCTCATCTCCAAATTGGAGGGAGGTGGATTTGATGGGTGGACAACTAGATGGATAAGCAATTGGTTGAAAGGCCGCAGACAGAGGGTGGTGGTCAATGGCTCTATGTCCAGGTGGAGGCCGGTAACGAGCGGCGTCCCTCAAGGGTCTGTCTTGGGACCGGTGCTCTTTAACATCTTTATTAATGACATCGATGAGGGAATGGAGTGCACCCTCAGCAAGTTTGCTGATGACACCAAGCTGAGTGGTGCAGTCGATACGGTGGAGGGAACAGATGCCATTCAGAGGGACCTTGTCAGGCTGGAAAGCTGGGCTCGGGTGAACCTAATGAGGTTCAACACGGCAAAGTGCAAGGTTTTGCACTTGGGCCGGAAGAACCCCAGGCACCTGTACAGGCTGGGAGGAGTTGTCCTTGAGAGCAGCTCAGCTGAAAAAGACCTAGGGGTCCTGATAGATGAGAAACTTAACATGAGCCAGCAGTGCGCTCTGGCAGCCCAGAAAGCAAATGGGATCCTGGGCTCCATCAGGAGAGGGGTGGTCAGCAGGGATAGGGAGGTGATCGTCCCTCTCTACTCTGCTCTTGTGAGGCCCCATCTGGAGTACTGTGTCCAGGTGTGGAGCCCTCAGTACAAAAAAGATATGGAAATTTTGGAAAGGGTCCAGAGGAGGGCCACAAAGATGATCAGGGGGCTGGAGCACCTCCCCTATGAGGACAGGCTGAGGGAGTTGGGTTTGTTCAGCCTGGAGAAGAGAAGGTTGCGGGGTGACCTCATTGCAGCCTTTCAGTACCTGAAGGGAACTTACTCCCAGGAAGGGAGTAAACTCTTCGAAAGGGCTGATAATAGCAGGACTAGGGGAAATGGTTTTAAGTTGAAGGAGGGAAGATTTAGGTTGGATGTTAGGGGTAAGTTCTTTACTAGAAGGGTGGTTAGGTCCTGGAACAGGTTGCCCAGTGAGGTTGTGGATGCCCCGTCCTTGGAGGTGTTCAAGACCAGGTTGGACGGGGCCCTGGGCAACCTGATCTAGTAAATGTGTATGTTTGGTGGCCCTGCTAGGCAGGGGGGTTGGAACTACATGATCCTTGAGGTCCCTTCCAACCCGGGTAATTCTGTGATTCTGTGATTCTGTGATCTGTGGAAGGAGGAGATGGCAAGGCAAAGCAAGGCAAGGCAAGACCACTGGATTCTCAGAGTTGTAGATTATGTTAAGTATTTACAGCCTTGATGTGGGAAACTTGGCTAAGCACATCTGGAGATAACCTTACACAGATGCTGGAAAATGGAATTAATGAAGTACTTGCCATATTCTGTGTGTTTCCTATAGTGGAAATTTCTTGCTGCTGTCATTCAGCGGAACTGCAGTGGCAAGACAGTGGAAGCTATTGAATAGCTTGTGTTAGACACGATAACTGCAGCCTTTGATCTTGTCCTTATTTCCCTGCCAGTCCTCAGGTTTCATAGAATCATCAAGGCTGGAAAAGACATCCAAGGTCATCCAGTCCAATTATCCACCTATCACCAGTATTCCCACTAAACGATGTTCGTCAGTTCTATATCTAAATGTTTCTTGAATACTTCCAGAGATGGTGACTCCCTGTTACCAGGGACCCCATTCCAGCTCCCAACTGCTCTTTCTAAGATTTTTTTTCCCCTGATGTCCAATTTGAATCTCCCCTGGTGCAACTTTAGGCCATTCCTGCTAGTCCTATCACTAGGTACATGGGAAAAGAAGCCAACCCCCACTTCACCACAACCTCTCTTCGGGTAGCTGTAGAGAGCAATATGGTCACCCCTGAGCCTCCTCTTCTCCAGAGTAAACAATCCCAGTTCCCTCAGCCTCTCCTCTTAATATTTGTGCTCCAGACCCCTCACCAGCTTTGCTGCCTTTCTTTGAACACAGCCCAGAGCCCTAGAGTCTTTGTTGTAGTGAAGAGCTCAAATCAGAGCACAGTACTGAAGGTGCAGCCTCACCAGAGCTGAGTACAAAGGGATGATAACTTCCTTGCTCCCGCTGGCAACACTTTCTAATATAAGCTGGATGCCACGGTTTAATATCTGGCTCATTTTGTTTCATACCTGATGGTGTCATGTGCCCAGATCTGTTTTGTTGTTGTAAACACTTGCAGCTACTCCATGCCAGGAAAAATACAGTGGCAGCTGTTGTCTGCACTTTCTAAATGGATTTGGTAAGGAAGGAAGCTGAGGGTGTTTTCAGGGAAGGGGAAGGAAGAGACCCCAAATCTGAGCCATCCAAATGTGTCACAGAATTTTGATTGTTTTGACTAAAACCTTTGAATAGTCTCTAAATACTAAAGTCTGCTCAGCTGCCAGATGATCAGTGCCTACAGATACTTCAACCTTTCCAATAGTTCTCATTTCTCTCTCTTTTTTTTTTTTTTTCTTGAAGGAGATGCCAAATTTCGTATCGACCTTCTTAAGGGTTTACATTAAAGGATTTCAGAGAGCAACCAGAGGAACCCAGTTCCATGACTAAAAGGCAAAAGATTTTTCTTACCTGTATGTTGAATTAAAAAACATTTATGACTTTTTTTTGCTTAATGTTTTAAATCCTGCTACTTTAAACTGAAATCCAGGCTCTTAGAACAATGCCATATAGTCAGAGCAGTAAAACCAAGGAAGAATATATTTTTGAGTTTGTTTTCTTGAGGTATGATACAACTTTTATGCATTAAATTCTGAGTTTATAAAGTTGCTAATAATTTAATTATTTTGTTTCATGCAAACCCACATTGCTTTCTAATAGGTTTGATCACTGCACAGATTGCTGTGTTGCTATAGACATAACCATCACTGGCATAAGGTTGGCTGCCTCAGTCCTTCATGCAAAGAAGGCAAAGATACACTTGAAATTTTGAAAATAATTATCAGTTTCACCTAATAAATATGAGGCTTGCAGCCAACTGAGAAGTCTTCCTGTTGCTGACTCTGCTATTTTATCACCTAAACAGGACAGAGGAGAAAGATAATATGTGGGATTAGCTTGGCTTATACCAGAAAAGAAAATGCTTTTTGTGCTCTGCCAAATAGTAGGAAGTAGGAAAAGCCCTCACACTAAGTAAGGCGTGTGTATATTTTTCCTACAGTGTTATAAAGCAGAATCTAGAAATCTCAAACATGTCATAGATCTGATTCTTGGTATACTACACATTCAACTCTTTGAACAGACTAGAGATACCCAGTGCAAGACTAAGGCATCAGTGAGGATTTCTGGGGATTGGCTCAGGCACTTGTTATCAGACACTGTCATACAAGCTGCTGCTCTGCTGTTAACTGGGTGCACACAGGTGTTCAGAGGAAGCAATCTGACCACTTACACACAGGTAAGATAGCTGAGCAGTTATATGGCTAGTGGCTCAGTGGTAATGCTGAAACTTTCCAAGGTTGCTCTATTCTGGAGCAGCCATCCAGAGTCCGCTCCTTCTGCCCTTCCATCAAGTTCAGCTTTAATTTAACCACTGGGTGTCCTGGCACACATGTGAAGGTTACCTGAGCAGTCCTGAGTACCATGTCCACGTGTATTTTTCCAAGGTGGAATGAACCTTCTCCTGGCCAGATGGGCTCACTTTAGGACAATATCCCAATATCAATGCACGAAAGTGCTTTTGTACAGGCATATCAACACTGTAGCCTCCTTGTGCTTTGCTGACCTCTGGGTTCTTCAGTCCACTTGAATCTCGAGATGCTTTCCAGCTCTGTGTAGACAGACATCAGAGAAAAGTCTTGTACTGGAATTGCTTTCCCTACAGATTATTCTCCTTCTAAATACACCTCATTGCAATCTAAAAAGTCAGATGAGCCATGTTTTTATTAGAAGTACTGTCAGATGGGACCTGAGAAAGTGAATTAACTTGATAATGAAAAGTAAATGTCTTTTAAATATCAACAGTTTACAAAATGGAGGCTGGTAGGGGGAGAAGGGGTATAATTAAGTTTAGAACTTAGCTCCTTCATACTCAACAGCCTCATTTACAGGAAGAATACAACAAATCTCTTGTTTTTGCAGCACAAGGGCTTTATACAGGTAAACACATTGAGAATTTTGCCTGTAATGTTTGCCCAGCTAGACCATAAAGAATCCCTGTGAGCAAGGGGAGATGGTGGCACTGCATGGCCCCAAGGAGCTCTGCTTTCCTCCCATGTCCATCTGCCCTAGTGCCAGGCAGGGAGACCACTAGAGTTGTGCTATTTCTGTGGAGCCATCGAGTGAATTTATTCTGAGTACAGTTGCAGTGGTCTTCCATTTTGCAATTACAGAAACAAGAATATCCAGTTGAGCTTTCTAGCTTTCCTCCCTTCCCCGCTGCCACTGCTTGGTATGGCTGTAGGGAATATAAATGGAACAGGAAATTTGACCATGTCGAGGATCAATGTCATTAAAGACACGTCTTGTTTTAAAATCTAATTTTATATAACTGCCCCGTTATATAATATGCTTTTGTTTGTTGTCTTGATTTTTATCGAGGTAGTGTACATTCCCCTGGACCTTTTCATGAAGGAATGTTTATACCTGTGGGCAGGCGCTAATGGCAGTGAAAGGCTTGCATTCATGGGAACAGCATTTAGCAATTCATGGTTGCCAAGGTAAGCAGCAAAGGCATGCCCTCTGCCACTCCACTGCCTCTAAAAGAAACAGTCTCTAAGGTAACAGGCTAGCACCCCTTGAGGCCAAAAATCTTTAGCTTTTTAGACAGAAAAACACATAAAATAATACCAATAAAAGCATTTTTTTTGTCCAGGCATTTTTTCTTCACAACAGAAAAGGAGCTCAAAGTGTTCTATTTTTGGTTCCGCACAGGAATTTAATTCAGATGCTGCCCAGTGCTTTGTGCACTCAACATCCCTTTGACAGTTGAGTTTCAGGGACATAGGACTAATGAGCCAAGGCATGACTGCAGATGGAGGCTGGCGTCTCCCAGGCCTGTGGCTGTTGTTCAAGTGAATAGGCAATTTCCCTGATTAGCTTGGAATTTGCAGCATTATCTGGATGCTTATTTGGCATGAGCTCTTTTTCCAGGATCACAGGCAATGTAGGAGATTGAGTCACCTGAAGAAAAGACCTGCAGAAGCAGCGCTTGCTAGCTGGTGCTTGTGATGGGACATGAGAATGGGCTTCTCGTCTTTCACAAAGACAAGAAACCTCTTGCCAATGTCCTTTCTCTATTGCACCAAAAGGGGAGAAATGGGTGAGTCATCACTTTTCCTCAGTGTGAGATTTTAATCAGAATAAACAAACACCAGAGGGCTGTTTTAAAAATTGAGTGCAACAGCCAAATCACATTAGTACTGCTACTAATCTTGGTGCATCAGGGCCCTGTTCTATGCAGAAGAAGACCTGTCTTCATCATCTACAGTATTGTCATGGCTCTTAACACCAATACAGTTTGCGAAAGAATAATTTTGTCATGATTCTTTTCTGAACAACTTGGGTTATTGTTTACAGTTACAAAGCGGCTTTTTGTGAACTGTAACTGGGTAATGCAGCACATGCTTGTTGTCCTCTGTCTTTCTGGTTTCTGCAATTGTAACAAAGACGTTATGGCTCTTCATAAGTAGGAAGATGCTTCCTGGAAACCTTTGCAAATTGTTCAACTAATCTGTTGCTGATGGTAGCATTTTTTCACACAGAATAAAGGCAGGCCAATACTCAGGCCTTACTGCATCTTCAAGTATACAGCGCATGCCTTGCATTTCTGTGGGTCTTTGGGAATAAACCTCAAGCTACTGAGCTGATTCCTAATAGTACCAGGGGGATAATGAGTCTCCTACTTTCAGTCTTAGAGAAAGTATAGTGCCCTGGTTGCATTCACAGACAGGACATACTTCAGAATGCACTTCTCCATTTACTTTCACTTTGTGTCCCACAGATTAAAGCAATTGTGGAATAACTACACACTTTGTGATGGTTCAAAGCATAATAACACACAGAATTAAACAGGGAACTGAATTTGTTATGTCATTCACTCTAGGAGTGCCTATAATGTGATAACGCATCATTGTGCAAGAGATCCCTCACTCTTTATTCAAGTCTGAGGTGCATAAATGAACATTAATTTCACCTCAGGTGGGATGGTGTTGTAGCAAGTTGAGAGAAATGGCATGTCTTATGAGCAGGCACCTTGTCAGCCATCATGAAACACACCTGCAAGCACTCAGTTCTCCTGCGATAGCTTGGGAAGCTTTCCAGCTTATTCAAAATAACAGCCTCTTTCTACTGTTTTGTAAACTAAGCATTCTCATGTCTCAGCCCGATGGGACTGATGTAACTTACAGTAGACCTAGCAGATACTCACAGCACTGAGACCAGGTGGTCATAGCCACTTCCAGCTGAAACTTGACCACATTGTGCAATGGATCCAGTTGGGAAAACCAAAGTGCCATGCCTGCAGCTTCTTGCATGTTCTCAGGAACATCCCTATAGACTCAGCTACAAATTTCACAACAGTTCTTCTACAGGAAGGTAAGCAAAAGCTCAATTTGATGCCCTTTTAAGCAATAGAAGATAAAATCTTAAAATGTGATGTGTCAGACAGTTGTAGGAAGAGGGAACGGTATTAGAATCACTTATAAAGTAGCAAACAATAATTAGGGAATGGCATTTAAAGAAGTTTTTAAAACTTCTGGCTTCGGTTTATTTTGTTGAACTTAGTGCTGATATTTTTGTACTCCACAAAGTAGGCTGATGTGAAAACTCTACTTGTGTCTATAATGATAAAATACTATTTGATGTCTAAGCTTTCATTATTAGCTGAACATTCTGAACTCCTTTCTTCCTCCTCCCCCCCCCCCCCCCCCCCAAAAAAAACCAAAAAAAACCCAAAAATAAAAACATTATACTGTTGATATAGAAAGACAGAACCTTGAGAAAAACTGACTGCTCATACTTGACAGTATGGTTTATAAACCGTGTCTTTCAACAGCTATAAAATACTTACATTCCTATGTCAGAAAGATGAAAATATGCAGCTGCCATTTGCTTAACAGCTCTTAACTGCAGCTGGAAATGTAAATGGAAAATGTATTAGTTTCATCTAACTTAATTGGCATCACATTTGTTCTTCTTTCCTGTCTATTAAACTGTGCTTGTTCATATCCTAAGGCACAGCATACACCTGCATTTACATAGAATTTATGTTCAAAAGTACTCATAAACTGACATCTCAAGCTGTGCTGAAATTCAACAGACTCTGTAGAAAGACTCCTAACTAAGCATCAGTCTATCCTCCTGAAGCCCCAAGCAGGCATTTTCCTTATAATGTGGTCCTTACATTTCAATAGCTGTTCTCAGACAGGGACAGGAATTTCATTAATGAGATTTTTTTTTCCCCTCACATTCATGGTTTATTCATCTAGTTAGTAAAAAGTTGAATGATTATATAATTTCAGATAACCACATTTATTTACAGCTGCTGAATATTGGAGCTTTTTGAATATTCTTCCTGTAACATTTAAATTTACCCAGTGTCCAAATAGTTTTGTCCCCAAGTGCTGGCGACTTCACTTTAGTTCATGTTTTCAGTTTGGAAACACATCAGAAAGTCTTGCCTCTTATCCAGATCTCATATAAATGAGTCAAACACCTTAACGCTGCAAAATGGGACTAGGAATGACATGGGTGTAAGACTTTATTGACAGATTTCAGGCATTTCTGTTTCCAGTTGCTACTACCCCAGTTTCAACTTCTCTTTGTAATGCTGACATTTTTTTCCCATGTCTTTCCCAGATCCTGAAGTACAAAAGAAGAGAAAAAAACCTATAAAAAGGCTGACTTAATATTTCAAAAAACAAGGCAAGCTTTGGATAGTACTGACTCTAGGAATAGGCCTAAGCCTCTTCTTTCACTAAAACTAGTTTGCCCATCTTCATTATTTACCAGGAAACCTCAAGATCAGTTACATGATCACAGGCAAGTGTAATGATGCCTGGTGATATATATGTACTAGCAAAGGAAAAACATGAAACGTGAAATGTGTTATTAGGGATGAATCCATTATACTTGATAGATAATAACATATATTCGTGAAGAGAGTTCTTCTTTCAAACCAGTGCATTTATTGATAGACCAAAGTTTAATTTGCCTGATGTGTTTCCCTAATACTGATGATATAAGCCATGTGTTCTTGTATCCACCTGCCTTAGGCCATTTGCAGCTAAAATGCTAAGGTGGTTTTGTATTTATTTATTTATTTTCTTCAGTCTCAGAGGTCTCATGTATGGCTGATATGGAGATCTTGTTCATCTCATCTCTGTGCACTGCCACTTACCCATCACAAATAATATGTGTGGTTCTTAAAAATTTTTTGCACCTTGCAGTGCTTTCCTGACATTTGTGCTTCTCAAGACCTCCCCAATTTTCTACAGTAATATTATACTGCAACTTGGATGAGTTTAAAGGTGACAACATATGAGCCAGGAAGAGCTAAGCCTCACTTTATTTGAAAACCACCAGCACACTTTTGCTTCTAAACTGAGCAAAAGTGATGGGAAGTCACTGGAAGACAGTAAACATGAGCCATCCTTAAATGCTAACCTGCTTTAAATAGCATTTTGACAATACAGAAAATTACTTTAAGACTTACAGCAGTTCTGCAGGACCAGTTGGCATAAATAAAATGAAAATTGTAATGTTAAACTAGGCTATAAATAAAATGTTAAAGAAATCCCACTAGGAACACAAGTAGAAAACAAGTAGGAACAAACAAAATCATTAACCCATTGGTTGATTTTTCACTTTCATAAACAGTGAAGTCATTGATATATGCATATCTGCATGCATGTATACTTTTAGAACTCAGAGAAAAGTAAAATATTTGTCAAGGCCTGTTTCCCAAAATACTACTTACGGGAAGCAGCCAAGGGTTTATCAGAAAGAGGCTCGTTTCTTGGATTTAAAATGACATTTCTTATGAGACTGAGTTAGATTCTAGAAAAACACTAAGGACACTCAGAGAAATTTCTAGAGTGAGAACAAGTGCTACATGAAACTAACCCCCACAGTCTGTGCTTTCCAAAATGATCTGAGGGTTGTTTGCCTGGTAAGATGCAGAACAGGACATATTTACAATGTCAATGAGGAAAAATAAAAGGTGACATTTAATGTCAGTACATTCAGGGGTCAGTCAAGAGTTAGGCTGGATTACAGAAGACAGTTGTTACATTTGCAGATTTTCACAACAATTGGTATGAAAGCACCTCTTATAACTCTGTTATCAACACATGTACAGATGATAATCACATGCTCCTCTAACTAGCTTGGATCGTTTGATCAAGAAAGTATGCAAAATTCTTGCCAGGATTTTTAAGCCTGCATCAGTATGTTCTCCTAAATCAGCAAAGCAAAACTCTTACCCACAAAATACAGACTATAGTTTACTAGGTTTTATCAGCAAACACCTACTCCTGAGTAAGAGTGTGGGCTTTACACTTTAATTGTGATAAGTGACTCCCAAAAGCCCTGTGTGACTGCCTACTTCCACTTGCACAGCTGTCGCTGGAGACATACCTTCAGATTCAATGTCCTGGTTTAAGGAGCCTTCAGAAACATTTCTGAGCACATTCCCCACATAATTTCTTGCACAAATCCAATGACTTTCATTGGCATTGTACATTTTGACCCAGATGGAGAAAATGTGGAAACTGACAGGACATTACCAATAGCTTTGCTGAACATTTAGTCATGCCCTGGAAGTTTCTTGAAGTATCAGGTAAAGAATAATGCAACTGAGACTTCAGGAGGTCTGTCAGGTGTTGCTCCTGAGCCCTTCTCACTCACCAAAGCAGGAAGCTGGAGTGAGCTGGCTCTTCATCCTGCTTGCACATGTGTGGCAAAGGCTGGAATGACCCTGCTGGGAGAAAATGAGAACTAACAAGAGGAAGTATTTTCCATGCCAATCCTAATTGACTTCTGATTTTTTCTTTAAAGTTTGGAATTAAGTTGTTATATTAAATTATATATTTTAATGCAGGTCAGAAGCTGGAGGAATGTATGTGGAGACACAGGCAGCTGCTCTCTCTTCTGAACCATTTAACCTTTCAGGAACTTCCAGGAACTGTGCAGAGCCTCTCAGCAGTAAAAGGTGTCTTCAGCTGTCATTTGATGATCCACTTATGGCTAACTGGGAAGGAGAGTTGAGAGAGATATTGGTTAGACAGAAATGCCAGAGACTGCAGATATGTCCATGCTGTAGTTTGTCCAGCTCATTCTCAGGCTTTCTTCATTTTCTTCTGATGCTACCAGGGTTCTGGGCAGCCTTTTGCTCCAGGACGCTCAAGGTGTGGTTGTGCAATTCTGACAGGAGAGGAGGAACAATGGTTTTTGTTGTTTTGTTTTTTTTTTTCCTTTCTTTTTTTTTTTGTTTTTTTTTTCTTTTTTTTCTTTCTTTTTTTTTTTTTTTCCTTCTGTTCTTGAGATTTCTTTTCAGAAAAAAAAAAAAAAAAAGAAAGAAAGGATGTGGAAGATGGACGATCTGAAGTTTTCCTATAGCTGACCCACATCAGCTTCCTGAAGTATGCTAGCGTATAGGAATCAAGCACTCAACTACCTAAGGGAAAAAGGAAAAAATGCTACAAATGGCACAGAATATTTCAACAATTTCTTCTTTCCCAACAGCCCTGGGGATCCCATCTTCATCTAGCTAGCACAGGCAAGTCAGTATGGCCAGGAGTATTGGCAGAAGTGTAGGCCAACCTCTTCAGTCACAAGCTTGACCACTGAGCAGCCTGTGTGGAAGCAATTTAGCATGTTGATTCATAAAAACCCACAGGTTCAGCAGTAATTTCCTTTGCATGTAGGGGCATCTGTGTGCCTCAACCATGTTATCTTGAAGAAATGGGCACCTATTTGAAGAGGTGCACTGACTATTTTATTGGCTTTGTTAATAATAGAGGTACAGAGAATCAAAGGATCTGCTGCAGAAATGGATGGAATCATTTGCATCTATACCAAACTTTAAATTGGAAGCTACTCATGCAGATACTTTGGCCTCTAGAGGGAGAGAAGTACAAAAGAGAAAAGTTAAATTTTTACAAAATTCCACCCCAGGATGGCACATGGAAAGAGCCACAGTACATTCCCTCAATTTAATAGCTGAGATGCTTTTGTATTGGGCAATATCAAAATGTTGGGACAGCAAAAAAGGAAGGCCTCAAAGTATTTCAAAGCCTGTTACAGTCTTAATGATTTGACAACTTAGCTACAACAATGTAGTGGGCCTGCTAGTTCCCTTTAGTTATGATGGGCATGCATAGTTATACCTACAGTGGCTTTCATTAGACATCTTTTCACCTCCTAAGCAATAAAGTAATCAATTTACTTAAAATCTGTTCTAAGCAATAGTCCTAATCTAATTTTTAAATGCCATAGTCCTTGTTCAAGAAGGCTTTTCTTCTTTCTTGGGGAGCTAATTCTCTTGCAGAGTGAATACATACACACGTGTATATTTTGCGTACCCAATATTTGTAAACTTAGTTTATCTTACTTTTCTTTTTGTTACTTTATCTTAACTTTATTTTTAGTTGTTCATGCTTCAATATTCAAGTAGTTCCAAATGGAAGGAAATAGCTGTGTTGTGTATCTGATTTGGAGAATGTAAATAGGGTTCAAATATGCACAAGATCATTCAGTGATGAGGGAACTGCTCTGCCTCACTACTGCTTTCCTTGTGTCCTCTTCCTCACCTTTTTTGAATGCATACTGTAGAACATCCTGAAAGAAAAATATCCATCAACCACTCTCTTGATATTGATATAAAGGCAGCTTCACCTCCACCCAGATTCTTCCTTTTCCTCAGTAACCATGAAAACACAACATCCATCTCTTTCCCGTTCTGTCTTTGGACTTTAAGCCAGGTAAGAGTATAAGCTATAAATTGAAGTAAAACATACAGCTGAGTAAATAAAGTGAGATGAAAGGGAGAAAATGGGAAATGTGCTTCCTATCATGGAGCTTAAAAAACAGACTTGGCACACAGGGAAAAAACAAAACAGGAAACAAGGTTCTACATATAAATTAAACTTTTTCACCCTGAATTTTTTGATAGCCCAGGAGTAATAAGAACGTGTGTTTCTTGGACTGGCAAAGCAAGCATTCCAACACTAAATGGCTTCCTGTTCAACACGTTCAAAGCCAGAAACTGTTTTGGGGGGTTGGTTAGAAATATGTGTGAAGTATGCGCTTTTACTTTGGGCCAAATCAAATGTTTTTCGTCTCCCCTCATCTTCCATCATTCCCTCCCCCACTAAAAAAGAAAGAAAGAAAAAAAACCCCAAACCAAAAAAACCTTTCCTCTGACACTGAGGAAGCTAGCCTTGAGTTAATCTGCAAACATACCAACTTCTCAATAAAGTTACTTAAAAATAAACTGGTCAATGTCATTCTGCACTGGCATTTGGAGCTGTTGATCTGTAATGAGTAGATGCTCAAGATCTTGGCCCCAGAAAGAAAACAGTGAATATTTGAGAGTGTGAAGTGTGTTACAGCATTTTCCCCCTCTGGTGTCAAACCTGTCATTCACAAATTGTTAGTTCATTTTCTTCTTTAGCTGCATCACCCTCAAACATTATCTGGTACTGCTTATTCTTTGCACATCTTTAGAGCTGTTTTTTTCTTCTTTTCAGTTTTCAAACTTTGATCACATGGATAAAAGTGAAAATAACACAAGTGGGAAAATGTGTGGAGCACTGCATGTCACAGATGGACTAAGGTGACAAGGTTTTGCTGTTACTCACTGAAGCCACTAGGTACGTTCTGCAAAACAACAACAACAACAACAACAACAAAAGAAGTACATCTTTTTTTTAGTTAGTGGGCATTTGTTACATCTGCCTAACCTGGACCTCTGTCCCTTTCAGGATAATTTGAGAAGACACTCCAGCCACTGCTTCTAGTAACATTTTGTCCCCTATCTCCAAAAAAATAGAAGACTTGTATGTCGTAGCCAACTATTTTCTTTTAATATATTTTCCTTTCATTCCAGAGTTTTGAGACCTAAACTATGTCTCGTTCCAGTGTTTGAAGAATATTGTGGAGTAACGTCCAAGCTGGTATGTTGTTGAGATCATGGTCTTACCTGTTGCTGTTATGCCATCTTGAATTAACCAAGTTGCATAATTTGTTTTGGTCCTAGCTTTTGCAAAAACAAACAAACAAACAAAAAATCTGCAAAAAACATTAAGAGGAAGTTAGAATCATATGTTTTGGGATTTTCACTTGTAGGAAAGGCATTCTAGGAAGATGCCTGCATATCCAGCCTCATCTAAGTCAGGAAGGTTCAGCCTCTGCAGATTTAAACCAGACTGTGTGATAGTTTACAGCCATCTGTAGCTCTCATTTTCAGAAGTACTACTGAAGGTAGAACTATCAATAACAGTGAGACTTGATGAACACTAGATAGACACCGCTGATAATTCATTCCTGGATTGCTGCTTAGTTCAGGATAACTGTTACAGGTATCATAGCAAGTAAAGTATCTACATCCTCATAGCAAAGCCTCTACCTAGAGACAGGCTGTTAGTACTAGGTTTCTCCCACACAAACTTTTGAGGAAAAGGAGAAACAGACAATGATAGAAAAGGCAAAGAAAGGAAGGGCAGAACATAAGAAAGACAGCAGAAGAAAATGCGGGACGGAGATAGAAAGAGGAAGAGCGGAAGGAAAAAGGGGAAGGGGGGAAGGGGGGAAGGGGGGAAGGGGGGAAGGGGGGAAGGAGGGAAGGGGGGAAGGGGGGAAGGGGGAAGGGGGGAAAGGGGGAAGGGGGGAAGGGGGGAAGGGGGGAAGGGGGGAAGGGGGGAAGGGGGGAAGGAGGGAAGGGGGGAAGGGGGGAAGGGGGGAAGGGGGGAAAGGGGGAAGGGGGGAAGGGGGGAAGGGGGGAAGGGGGGAAGGGGGGAAAGGGGGAAGGGGGGAAGGGGGGAAGGGGGGAAGGGGGGAAGGGGGGAAGGGGGGAAGGGGGGAAGGGGGGAAGGGGGGAAGGGGGGAAGGGGGGAAGGAGGGAAGGAAGGGAGGAAGGGAGGAAGGGAGGAAGGGAGGAAGGAAGGAAGGAAGGAAGGAAGGAAGGAAGGAAGGAAGGAAGGAAGGAAGGAAGGAAGGAAGGAAGGAAGGAAGGAAGGAAGGAAGGAAGGAAGGAAGGAAGGAAGGAAGGAAGGAAGGAAGGAAGGAAGGAAGGAAGGAAGGAAGGAAGGAAGGAAGGAAGGAAGGAAGGAAGGAAGGAGGGAAGGAGGGAAGGAGGGAAGGAGGGAAGGAGGGAGGGAGGGAGGGAGGGAGGGAGGGAGGGAGGGAGGGAGGGAGGGAGGGAGGGAGGGAGGGAGGGAGGGAGGGAGGGAGGGAGGGAGGGAAGGGAAGGGAAGGGAAGGGAAGGGAAGGGAAGGGAAGGGAAGGGAAGGGAAGGGAAGGGAAGGGAAGGGAAGGGAAGGGAAGGGAAGGGAAGGGAAGGGAAGGGAAGGGAAGGGAAGGGAAGGGAAGGGGAGGGGAGGGGAGGGGAGGGGAGGGGAGGGGAGGGGAGGGGAGGGAAGGGAGGGAAGGGAGGGAAGGGAGGGAAGGGAGGGAAGGAAGGAAGGGAAGGAAGGGAAGGAAGGGAAGGAAGGAAGGAAGGAAGGAAGGAAGGAAGGAAGGAAGGAAGGAAGGAAGGAAGGAAGGAAGGAAGGAAGGAAGGAAGGAAGGAAGGAAGGAAGGAAGGAAGGAAGGAAGGAAGGAAGGAAGGAAGGAAGGAAGGAAGGAAGGAAGGAAGGAAGGAAGGAAGGAAGGAAGGAAGGGAAAACAAAAGTATCAGAGAACAGAAATCCAACTAAATATGGAAAAGAAAGCCAAGGGAAAAGAAAGATTTCTGGGATAATTTATAGTAGTTAAATCCTTATTTCTTTTGCCAGGTAGAGAAATCCTAATCCTGTTACACGATCTTTCAGACTGCTTCAGTGAATCATTGCCATTACCAATATGGACAGAAATTTATTATATCAGCTTCCCAGACACTGAACACGGTGTTGGCAGAGCAAAATAGATGTTAACTCAGTGAGTCAGATATGGTGTTCTTTTTATATCTCCAAGGCACGCAGCAGCAGCTCCAGCCATGTCACCACTGAAGCTGCTGCTGAAAGCTGGGAAGCCAATGTGATAACAATGGGATTACTGATCAGTGGTACTGCAGGTCTTGCATGGTAAGTGCAAAAAGTCTCAGCAGGTATTGGCATTCTGGAGTACTTCGCTGAGGTCACGTAGGTCATGTTCAGGAAGAAAGAAAATTCATCTGTAGCTATCATTAGAATGACAAACAGTTGCAGGCATCATCAGCTCAGTTGCTAAGCATTAAGTGGAAGCTATCTTTTTCATTCTTGTGATGATTCCCAGTGCCTTTGGCGGCTTTCATATCTGAGATTATTTTTTTTTTTTCCACAGCAAATTTCAAATTCTGTTCTTTTTGCGAACTCATTTCTAGCATATTCCACTTACAGAGATGTGCTCAATCAGTGTTATTTGCTTCGTGAAAGCAAACTCCCTACATTTACTCTGAACATAATGCAAATAGGTTTTGTTCCTTGGCAGGGAAGAACTCTAGTTTTGCTAAGGAAATAGCCAGAGTTGAAGATGGCTGTGTTAGAACAAAACAAGGAATCTGCTTTGCACTCAATAGAAACACAGCACTGTGAAAGGTGCCCTGAAGGAGTTGCGTGTGTTGTTGAGTTCAGGAGTTGCCTTCTGCCAAATGGCATCCGTGGATAAAGCAACAGCCAGAAGCTCATGTTCCTCTTCAAGACACATCAGAATTTGTTTTCTCTGATTTTTGCATTCTTCTGTGCTTTCAGTGTTCCATCCTTCAGGTCATTTGAGAAGTCCAAATTTCAGGAACACTGAGAAAGTCATACTTTAGACAGTCTGATATGTTCTCTCTTCTAGAAGAATTTTATTATTTGGCAGGGTGCTATAGAAAGGAGAATAAGTGTTTTTCTTTCTGTTTGTTCACTGTCATTTCTTTTAAATATCTAGGTGCAGTAACTGCTCTGGTCAGGGCAGTGATCCTCTGCAGTCTTCCTCTTCACATTCATACATGAAAGATCCCAAACTAATTTTGGGGATGCCCACACATCACCAAGTATGCTGGAAGGCAACATCAATGCCATCAGTGCTGTTTCATTTGAATATACTACCACTAGAGAAATGCTCTAACTTGCTAATTAAAGAATGGGAACTAAGATATTTTAGTCAGCTTGTTATCAAGACACCATAGTAGATTATAACATATCCAAAAAAAAAAAAAAGACTAGTGATTTGTTGCTTGAAGTATCTGGGCAATCTCTCTGAACCAAACTGATCAATTATTTTAAAAGGCATGGAGAGTAGAAATGTGTGCAGAGTAAGTAGGAGAGAAAGAAAATCCAGGACCTGTCCTTTGGGTTATGCTGGAGGTTCTTTCTCCTTTCTTTCCATGCATACAGAAAGCAGCTGATCCGATATGTTCTGCAAATAGATACAAATGCATACAGAAGCACTGGGAACATCTTGTACACAGATGTGAGTCAGTACTTGGCAGGTGGCTAGTTGAAGTCAGATTTCCCAGACAATAATTCCATTTTCTTGGAGGAAAAAAAAAAAAAGACCGAGAATTAAAGAGACATGAGAAGAAGGACTAATTCAAACCTGCCTGGAATAAAAGCTCTTATGTTAAATTCCTTCTTTCTTCTGTGTAGTTGATTCTATGTAACTTCAGGTGTTCAAACACGTCTTGTGGGAAGGTCACAGGAAGACCCCATTACTAGTATAGCTGCACAAGAAGAAGGGCACGTGTCACACCATTCATACCGTTGTTCACTGTAGGCCAGAAAAACATTTCCACAGCAAGACAACAAATGCACCTCAAGAGCGTGTCTGAACCTGAACTCAGGCACGTCTGCTGTTCCTATGGCAAACAGCATTCCACTTCCTCTCACCACCACAAGAGTGTGTTTCAGGCTTAGAGCACGTTTTCTCATTTCTGCACGAACAGCCAGATGTGGTCAGAACCACAGGGCTGTAGGTGTGTTGTGAATCCATACATTGTAATTTGGCTTTCAATGGCTGCACTAGTTTCAAATTTTGCTTATTCTTTGATTATCAGTCTTTACAGAGGTGTTTGTAAACTGTCTTGTCAAAAACACCAATTCATGAGGAAATATTTGCCTTTGGTAGACAATCTATCTGCCTGTATGTCTGTGTATCTATTTACTTATTTTTTCTACCTTTTTGTACCTTGATAGTGATAGAAAAGCAGATGCTTTGTTTTGGGAAGAAGAGTGTAGTTTAATCTTTGCATTCAGTTTTCCTGAATGATTCACTGGGAACGCACTCCTGTGTTCCCACGAGCTCCAAACCAGACCTCCTCTCCAAGTAGGAAAGCTATGGTATGCCCTGAAAAATGTTCTTTAACTGAAGAGCTGTTCCTAAAGAGGGAAATAAGAGCATAAGCCCACCAATTATAACATGTTTAAGGCATTATCATACCATTTTACTTTTAATTGATGGCTAGCTAAAATATTCTATATTTTTTTTGTTAAATTGTAACCAAATTTTCTGTGGGCATCCTTTGCTACCCTTAATTCTTCTCAACCCTAGTTCTCACAGCAGATCTGGATGTTTTTTTTCTCTTTGTCCAGTGGGGGGTAGGAGTAGCAATGAAAAAGCATGATCCATATAGAATTGTATGTTCTCAGATATCTTGACATGTGTCTGGGAATTTCTGAGCTATGGGAACAGTGCTAGACTGGGACTCTTCATGGGATTTTCTGAGCTCCAAACTGAGTTTGACAAGGGTGTTATAATTTGTTCTATAATAATATACTTTACCACGCACACAGTAACAAAGCGTGTTGAACTGGAACCACATCTCCATAAAAGTCAGATATCACCACAAAAACAGTGGAATGCAATACTTTCCACATCACAGAATTGTCCTACCACAAGGTGGGACAGCAGTTCAGAACAGGGTATAATTTTTATGCACTGCAATAGGAACAAAGAGTGTTTTGTGAGGGATAAAATGCAGAAGTTAACAAAAATCCTCCCAAAAGTACTTTGCTGGGAAAAGTGAAAGTAAATACAGGAAGACATAATTAATTTGTTATGATACTTGAGGGCTAAAACAAAGGATTTTTTTAAAATATCCTCAGCTTCCTTTTCCTAAGCAAATTCCTGAGGCTACTTGCAGAGCAAAACATTACAGCTTCCTGTTTCTTCCCATGATTAAAAGCTTCCAGGTTACCCAGCAGTTGTTAAAGTGAATGCTGCTCTTGGCAGCAGTCATCACTATCATTTCAGTCCTGATTATGGACAGTGAGAGTCTTCTGGCTGACCAAAATGTTTCTGGATTGAGCCCTAAGGAATTTGACTTTCTGAGGCTTGCAGAGATGTGATGTGGAACTTCCCAGGCATGCTTTCTCTTTTTGAAACTGTTATATGCAACTCAGCCGATCCTGTTCAGCCCAGCTGGGGGAAGGCTGAGCTTCACACCAAGACCGCTGACAGGAAGGGGCAGCCCTTTTGTACATGGAGCTACCCCTCAACCCCCTAGTACTGCTGCGAGGACAGTCTCTTGATGGGGTGAGCCCATTCTGTTCAGGGAAAGGGTCCGTGGATAGTCTGGAAAAAGCTTCCAAAATATCAGATGCATTTAGCAGAAAGCTAAAGTACCAGTCCAGTGTGGTGGGCAGGCAGCACAGTTATTCCCCTTTCATTGTTACTTGCGTGCTTGCTTTTGCCTGACTAAGGACATGCAAGCTACTGAAATGGAATATGTGCTCCACTGCCTGAAATAATTTCCCTGTAACTGGGCCCCAGATGCAAAAAGACATGATATAAAAAGTATGTTATAAAAAGAACTAAATATTGATCTGTTCCTGTGGTGAATGGGTGTGAATGGGCTCCAAGTGCTGTGCTGTCACTTTTGTGGACCTTTGAGTGGAGATCTCTGTTTATACAAACAAACGAATAAACAAAGAGCTAATTAAAAGCCTTTCAACTCCCTTTCAACTCAGGATCTTGTGCACCAGCAAGTTCTGAGTTTCAGGGTCCAGTTCTGATTTTGAGCAGCATCTTATGCTTTGGTGGGCATGTGGGGTGGGATTTATCCTGACTTAGCCCTTAGGAATGTAGTTAATTTATTTGTTTCCAGCCTGTGGGATGTTTGGATTTAGATGTTTCTGAAGAATTTCTTCACCATTTCGTTTTTGGAAAACTTGTTTTCCATTGCTTCTATTCAAGAGGAAACCTTGTGCAGTGAGGAGTCAAACACTCACTGGGCCAGGAAGACAGGGAGAGGGAGCATGAGACTTAAAAGCTAACAGGTTGCAAAACTGTCTCCATGTTTGCATCCAGTGTTTGCATACATCACAATCACCCTTCTTTGGGCACTGACCAAAAACCTGAGGAAAGCAGGTATCACAAGTCAGCCTGTCCTAAGCAGCTGCAGCTCTGTGGAGCAGAGTAATTTAGTGCTCAAATCTCAGCTCTGCTGCAGAGGAAAATGAAGATGTATGCTTTTGGATGAAGCCCTAAAATTAAATGTTATTAAATGCAATACCTATATTTCATGAACTTAGATTCACTCTAATCCGTACACACTTTAGGTGTCCTGTGCCTTAGCCTGCACTTGCATGTATTTCTCTTATCCCCAGTTCTACCACGCCAGCCCTTTTAACAAATTATTTTTATTTTGACCGATGACATTTAGCAAGGCAAGTATTTTTGGATGGCTTGAGATCTGTATCAAAACATATTTTCCTTTTGGAACAAAAATAAGACAAGGGAATCTCCCTCACTAACTTCTGTCTAACATCTCTTCGTCCTCAAGTAGTCACTTGCAAGCTAAAACGTCTAACAGGACTAGAAAGAAAGTTTTCTTAATGAGGTATTGACACAATAAATACTTCAGCATAGCAGTCTCTTATTCAAACTATTTCTCATTAATACTGATTATTCTAAATTGAGCATAAACTAATAGCTAACTGCAAAGTGCCTATTAGTACTGGGTCAGATTCTACAAGACTCACTCCATACAAAAAATGTTTACTTGCACCAGAATGTTCTGTTCAAAGTGATGGTACTTTTATTCTTTTTTTCAGCTGCAAAACTTGGTACACGTTTAAGGAGGCAACACGATTTTTTACAGAATTGGTAAAATGATAAAAGCACTTTATGGAAAGAAATCTAAGTTCTACAAGAAAGTGATAGTTGATGTTTTAAGTATCATTCTTTCCATATCCTTCTTAAAGCATCGTTGAGTTGGGTTTGTCTAGTGAAATGGTTGCCAGTATTTCCAGATTCATGTTTTTCTTTTTCAAGGGGTTATGATCTCCTTACCACTATTTGGAGAAGAAACTTTAAGTGGAAGTATTTTTATCCTATCTTGGAAGAGTGACATGGGCTCTAAATCACAAACTAAAGATACCGTTAATGTTTGCTAGACACTTTTATGAGACATTTGTTCATGGATTAAAACTGCATGTAGGAGCAATTAGCAAATCTTCACTTACTCAAAAAGGAAAAGACAACTGGATGGATAAGGGATGAATGATATGTGTTTTTTTACCCCTTTAACCATTGTAAAAAATTCAGTTTAAGCAGTGATATGTGTTGCATCAGTATCAAACGGGCATGAGTATTATGTAAATAAATGTGGCATAAGCATCTCTTTTAAAAGTACTGTCTGTTTCAACCTACTTTGTCTTGAAGTGAGGGCTCTCAGCCTCTCCACTGGGACCACTCATAAAACTAAGGGTTAATCACAGCCACAGAGCCAACAATAAGAATCTCTAGTGAAGTTTCTTGTCTACCTGCTTAGAACTACTATTCTTAGTGTTATTTTTCCCATTCACTGTATGCCTGTGGACCTCAGCTCTGGTCACCAGAATTCAAGTTCATCTCATTTAATCATTGCCATAAGAAAGCTGACATGTAGTCCATGCTACCTGCATAGAGTAAGGCTCTAGTTTATGTAAGGCAGTTCAGTTTGCTGATCTAAAGAAGGAAAGATTTGTATATTGGCATAATGGATTCTCTCTTTTAACTATAGAAGAAATTAGGGTAACAGTCTTGAGCAGATGTTATAACTTTGGGATAACTGCGTGAGATGAATACTACTCCAGGTAACAATGATACCTGAACACTACCAATGTGATGATGCAAAAAAAGGTTTGAAGTAATATGCACTACTACATGTCATGTAACAGAAAGAGGGAGCATACCTGAAACTATCAGTAGTGCACAATTTATTAGATGCAAAGTCCTCTCCATGCTAATAAAAAGTGTGAAGAGACTAATGAAAATTTAAGTGGAGAACTGAACAAAGATAAGAATTATTAATAGTGGTTCACATTTGTTTATCAGTACTTTTAAAATGAGATCATCCAGAGATTTACAGCAAAGACAGCAATTTTGGCCTAAAGAAAGAGAAACTTGCAATCTTTTCTTAATGGTAAAACCCTGTTCAAAGTTCACAGTCTACCAATTTTTCCTAACCCTATCAGGAGAACCTGAAATAAAACGTCTGAGAGTGGGTGTCACCAGACAAAAAGAAATAAACAGGGGCTAACATAGCTCTTAAATTCAGCCTGTGAAAAGACAGTAGGCAGACATTCAAAATTAAGAGAACAAATACACAGGAGGGCAGGACTCTTAGTGCCAACAATTACAGCAGTATTATATATTGCTTGTGTTCTCGCTTATGCTAACATTATGCTAGTATAGTTGGGTTGATCTTTCTGGAATTAGACCTGATTTTCAGTGATGTTAAAGCAGAATCCTCCAGTAAGCCTCTCTTACTTTTAGTCTTCTACAGAACTAAGAGCTGAGGACAGTGGAAACTTCTCATGACTGGTGATATTATACACCAAGAAAGACTGGTCTGAGTGTCTGGAGCTGACTGCCTTTGTATATATTCTTCCATTACACAAGAAATTGTTTTTGAATGCAATCAAAACATTGACCCTGGATCCTTTTGCAGTTGACAGTGGTGTTAAGAGTTCTCTGTAGGCCAGCTGAGCAAAAATAATGAGACGCTGGTGAAAGCTCAATACCAGGCCTCTTGCTTCTGAAAGGAAAATCCAGCAAACTGATTCTTCAGATCTTGTCTTTCTCTGGTTCTAACACTCATGAGTTAACATGTTATTCAAGATATTTTAAAGTACTTTAATTAAATAAATACTACATTTGCAAATGTCAGGCAGATTCTTATGTAAAGTACTTAAGATGCTTTGGAATAAAAGCTTCTGAATGCAGGACCTACTTTTGCTTTTTTAGTGTCAGTAAAGAGAACAGCTGCATGCACAGCTACTACAGTCATTAGTATCACTATTAACCTACAGTTATTTAATGGAGAAAGATCTTGAGAAAAGACAGCTTCATGAATCAACATAAAGAAGAAATCTTAAGACCGCAAGGCCTTACAATACCAAATTCTAGTATGAGCAATATCACCCTCCTAGTATTAGCAGGCCTTCCTGGGTGAGATATGACAGATACACAGAAAAAATTTCAGGAGCCTGGAAAGGCTGTTTTTGTTCCTTCTGAGAACAAGGGCAAAAGCCCAACTGGGCTGTTAGCTGCTATCCTGAACCATTATTATTCTCTGAGTCTCGTTAAAAGAAAACAAAACAAAACCCTGCCTTTGTCTTGGGTCACTCCAGAACATTTGCCCTCCTCTGTTATTTATCCAGGCAGGAAATGTTTTTCTTCTTTTAAAATGAGCAATGCAAGGATATTGTGGAGAATGCGTGTAGTGCAATATGCTATCAGCACCCTCCAGTTGTTTATCATGGCCATTTTCAGCCAGAATGGGGACACTAAGTTCTCTTGGATTCTCACTGTGCTGGCAAGGTCTTCTGTGTGTGACAAAACAAACAAAAAACAAAAAGCCACACACTTCCTGATAAGTTTCAGAGGACAGCTTTTCTCAGCCTTATCTCAGTTTCATTCCACTACTGAAAAGAATTTCAGTTTTACAGTAGATTTGCTTTTCATTGTATATTTGTCAGTGGTAACTGTATGCTTTTGCCTCCCCACATGATTTGCTTCTCTCTTGAGGAGATAAGGACTGTCTCTCCTTGCCCTGTGAATGGATGTGGCCTATGTCTAAGGTCATTTCAAAAACAATCCAACTGCAGTCATGCCTAGGGGCCTTTTCTATAAAAATGCATTGTTCTGCTGGAGGCAGGGGGCTGGGTAGGGTTATGGCATGCCAGAGATGCACAGGAATGCAAGGCTACTTCATAAGCACAATTTCCAATCTCAGTATGTTTCTCCACAACAATGTTGTGTTATGAAATTAGCATGTTTTTTTCTTTTTTTTTCTTCTGAAAAAGATACATTCTGGTCAACCACTGTGGTACTTACTTGGGGAGGGCTTCTGTCATGATACCAAGAAAAAAGCAAGGGGAAGCCTCACTTTTGGTCACAGGCAGAGGAGACAACAGCAGTGAAAAAGTCCTCATACTTTCTTAGCCATTTTTCTAGAGAAAGCAGTTTTTAGGGTATTCAAGGCTCAGTGGTATTAGCCATTTGGTTATTTTATTCCTCAGCTTGTCCCAGTTCTTCTGTGCATATTATTCATATGTCCACAACAAACAGCATTTTAATTGCACCCTGAAGAGAAAACAAAGCTCATTTTCTAGCTTCAGATGACAGCTGAAGCATACAGGGCTTGCTTGCTTTCTAAAACACCCTCCCACTTCCTCTCCAAATACATACTTGACGCTTGGTAGTGATCACTCTGGTGATACTACTGACAAGAGGAGAAAGGCAGAAGGATGTTCAGGATGATATTCACAGGTTTAGGAAATCTGGATTATAATCTCTTGTCACTTCCCGCATTGTCCTGCACACATCTCTCAGAAACAGAGCCATGACAGGCTGCATTACCTTCACTTCTGTGCTTTAATTTTTCATCTGCCAAGTGGAATAGTACTAATTTTAGCAATCACATTTACACAAATTTGAAACATGAAGTTTCTAGCTATTTGCTGATAATGGGAAGCACACTGCCATTTAAACTAAGAGACCATTAAGATACATGGCAAGTTGACTTGCTTTTCCTTATTTGTCCTCATAATGAGGAAGCTCATTCTGGGTGCAAGGACAAATGCAGTGGATCTGCTGAAAAGTATTTGTTTGTAAGGAGCAGATCCTTGCAACCTTGTTGAGAGAAACTGCTTCTCCTTTTTTAGTTTTTCCAGAGGAATGTGTATGTAAAAGAATGGTTGTAATAATAATTCTTCATAAGAATAAGAGTTTCCTATTGAGTAATTCAAGGCCTTATTGTTTCTCAGGAAACAGACAGCTGCACCCGCTTAAAAAGGAAAAAAAAAACCAAACCACTGGTTAACACAGACAAAATAGTAATGATTAACACTTTGTATCCACTGTAACATCTCTAGAAGTGTATTGCTTGACCCAAAGAATTCCTCAGGAGATCTAACTTAGAAATACAGGAGAACAAGTAACAGTTATTTTCATTTAAATAATTCTGTTATCTCCTCTTGTCAAGTGCCTATCCAAACGCATTAAGTCCCGATCCTGGGCCCACCAGAATTAAGGCTTCAGCTTTTCCAAATAACCAGAAGTCCCCCGGCGCTGTGATCACAGGACTTTTCAAGAGTATGTAATAGTACAGTGTAAGTGCAGTGGCACATGCATCCCTGTAACCTATGAATTGAAGGTCAGTGCTGGGGTGACCGCCATGGGCACAGAGTGCGCAGCAAAACTGAACCAAGAAAAGTTCCTCACAGCTTCACCTGAGCAAGGTAACACCTGCTGGAAGCACAGGTGATATTTCAGATGGAGAAGTCATTCTTCAGTTGCTTGCCTTAAAAAAAAAAAAAAAAAAAAGCTTGGCTTTGCTGGTGCAGAACAACCGTAAAATGCTCTGTAGCAGTGACAGCTTGAAAGTTAGAACTGTTTCTTACCCACCTATCTCATCTGCAGTGTTTTCATTGGGCTGTTATAGTAAGAAAACTTATTGAAGCTATTTTAATTTATGTTTTTCTTCTCAAATCTTAACGTTGCTAACTTTAAGAAGTCATTAGAATGCTGGCATTAACAGGAAACAATGCTCATGAGTTTTAATGAATGCAAATGTGGGAAGGAAACCATTTCCCAGCTTCTGAGAAACAGGGCATTAATCTAGATGGCATAATTACTCCAGCCAGGCTTTCCTCAGTGAGAAGTGATAAAAGTAAGAGCCTATGATTATTTCTATACTTCTGAAATGTTGATAAAACATAAAAATGTCGATGCCTCCACTAAGAAACACTCAGTGACAATTTGTAACAAATGTCTCCAACACGCATTTAATGTAGATTAAAGGTTCATTATTCTTGACTAATTGCATGCCAGTAGATCATTAAAAACAGATATGCCAACGCTTAGGAAGCATTCATCCTTTATATGAATGTTAATCCTCAATAAACATGCTTTTTAACAATCAGTTGGCTCACTTTATATGTTAAGCAGAGAATTCAAATCACAGAATGCTTGTAAGATGCTTACTTCAAAGTACTACAATAATTTCCCTATTTATCCTGTGTGGTCTTTTCTTAACACATGGAAAAAAAAACCAAAAACCACCACCACCACCAACAACAACAACAAAAAAGATAGTTACATAGATATAAAACTCTTTTCTAATTTGGCTTTTGTCAGTTCAGTGCACCTACAAGTGGTAGACTGCCACAGTTAATATGGTGGTTAGGCAGAGACCATCACTTTCCTTCTCTCATCTCTTCTGTAGTATCTGCCCAAATAGTCAAGAGGGAAGTGTTTCTTTTATTTTTACTTTCAGTTCTGATAACATTACACATGTACCTATCTCTATAAACATGTCCCCTTAACCCTGTAGGAGGAGAACGGTGCATTACTTCTGCGCATCACTGATTCTGTTAAAGACCTGTATGGAGGAGGAAAGGAGTCTGCTTGTAGACTGTAAATTGTAGACAGAACAATTCGATATAATCCAGTTGATTATATTGCCTCTGGAAGCTGCTAGCATTATGGTAGGAAAATGCCTGAGGGGTAATTCAAGAGCAAAGCTTTGAGAACCCCAGATCCTACTGTGGATGTTTCAGAACCTGAAGTTTCTGCAGAGGCCTGGAATGAAATCCTGGTTTTGTTTAGGACAATAAAAATCTGTCAGTGATGTTATCTGGTCAGACCTGATAAGGTCATATCCAGGGGCTGAAGGTCTGTGGCCCATACTTCCAACCAAACTCTGTGTATCAATAGCTCTCAAGAAGAGAGCTGAATGACATGCAGTAGATGATGTTATAGAAAAAAAATTACCTTTTCCTAGACTGTTAGGAATGATCTTTGTTTGTGGTGCAGATGAAATGACATTACAGTGTTTATCTGTAGGAACCTAGATTGCCTGTCAGCTTTACTATGACAGATCACAGCAAAAATTCTTTCTTTCTCTTTCTTTCTCTTTCTTTTCCTCTCAGAATACCTTAGACTCAAGATCCTTCAAATCATGGCTATTTTGAAGGGCTATTTTTCAGATTGAGTCCTGGACTAAAATAGCAGGTGCACCACGAGGCTGAGGATAAGCCTCTGGGTGAAATGCTGATGGCCAGGCTGCTGACCCACTTCACTCAGCTGGCAGGGACACATTTCCTCTTAGGTAGTCCCTGCTACAGGGAAGGTTTGTGTTCTCCAAATGCTGTGTGTGTGCAGCTGCTTGACCTTTCTTGTAAGCAAGTTGCCCCATTAGGCTCAGATCTGAGATTGACATTTTATTTTCTGCTTGAAGCTAAGACTGGGTGTCCCCTGGCCTCTTGCAAATGGACATTTGGCTATGAACAGGACTTATGGGATGATATTAATAATTTCTGATTAGTACAAGGAAATACCAGGCACATGGCCTGTTCTATAGGGACCTATTGAGTTAGACATGGTAGCTGTATTTCAAGAAAATGCCTGTTAGCATGTAGGCTTCCTAATAGCATTAGAAGTTTTATGTTCTGGAATAAAGTAATCAAATCTCATGCTTCAGGGCACGCGCTGATCTCTGCAGGACCAAGAAGGCATTTTGCCCACGAGAGCTTTATGTAGTTGTCTGGGTGGTTTCTACCTTTTCCCAAAGCAGTGGTGAATGGAGGCAGTTGGAGACAGGATGCTGAGTGTCATGGGCCAATAGAGTGACCCCACATACCTGTGTACTCATGTTACTGTTCAAGGGGCTAAAGATTTTGAATCTTATAGAAATGAATGCATTATGACAGGAAAGCTCCAGCAAAATGCCTTCAAAGTGAAATTTTGGGCCAGCTTTCACTCTCTATTAGGTAGCGGCAGTGCTTATTGAATTCTCCCCCTGAACAGAGAAGAATGCACGGCAAGCTGCCTCTGCTGGGGAAAAATGATTAATGCCTTATGTCAAGCACTGTGGCACTTGCACAGTGACTCTTCTCTTCTTAGGTAGGATAGTAGTGACCGCATGAAAGCAAAGCAGAGCATTCCCAGAGCTGAGTTTTTGTTCTCTGGCATCAAATGAACTATCATGCCAGCCAGCTTCTTGCTATATCCATGTGATAAAATATGTGCTCTGTTTTCACTGCCTTCTGCTTCTCTTCTACTTTTATTGTTTCTGTGGCTTTTTCTCTTTCTCTTTTATTTTCCTTTTCCTTCTCTTAGACCAGCTGAGGGAAATAGTTTGTCAGTTGTTATTGAAATCTTTCATCTGGCTACTGTGAAATATTTTTATCTCACACAGAATGTGATACTGCCACTTTGTCGATACCAAATAGGGTTGGTTTTCTTTTTTTCTTTCTCATAGGAACGTTTCTATATGCATACATATGTACTCAACAGTGGACAAAGGCAAATAAATTTTCACTATCAATACAAGCCAAGACAACTTTCATTTTTCTGTCTGGAACACAATATTTAAATATATATGACATCACAGTCAATGTCTTTTCTGAGTCCACAGTCAGTATGTTTCCCTAACTATATGCCATATTTATTCTCATTATTTTTCACAGACTTGTAAAAAATGGTGCCACAGAGGGGGTGACAGAGTGTTACCTTTGTTATTCTACATGGAAGAAGCAGAACAAGGCATGTTCACAGAAACTGTTACTGCTGGGGAAAATATTCCAGCTTTCATTTTTGGGATTATCCTTTTCTCTTTCAATGCAGATTATCGCTGCATGTTGGGATCTACCCAGACACATTGAAGTACAAGACCTCTAAAAAGAAGAAAAAAAGGGGAAGAAAAAAAGAAAGGTGTGAGGCAGGGGTACAGAGAGACTGCCTATTTTGCATGATGGTCTCTTGTACTTATTTCTCCAAGGGGAGCTAAGGATTATTTGATTCTGCTTTACATATGCTTAAAATGATGTTCTATTCTTAAAATATTATAATCTCCTTCTTCTTCCCTAAGATTTGATGTAGTGGCAAACTTGAGAATTCTGAAGAAGCTGGAGACTAAACTTAAAAGAAGTTTTCTGGGGGAATGGAGAGTGATTGACTCACAGGGGGAAAAGTATGAAATTGCAATTTATTATACAAAAGCAAAAGCATTAGGAAGGACAGAGTTTTAAATGTTCTTGAGGGAAAGGATAAGAATTCATACTTTGATAACAGGGAAGAAGGTAAATAATACAATCAGAACTGTTTGTCAGTGGCTATCCTTTTCATGAACCAGAATGCTGTAATATTAAAAAGCAGAAAAGGCAGATATTATGAGAGGTACAGGTGCAGATGGCAGAGCACAGCTGCAAAGAGCTTCTAAAGGCTGTTCCACTGCTCTAGCAAATGACATCCATGCCTGCAATGAGAGAGTAAAAGTAGTCTGTAATCCTCAGGCAATCAGTCTGACACAGTTCACCTGGGCAGAGTGAAGGGCACACATGGCCAGCAAGTTTGTCTGTGGGTTTGGAGGTAAGAGGAATGGAGTACTGAGGATTGGGGGGGAAGGGAAATATGTGGGAGATGTGTAAAGGTGAGTTTGTTCCACCTAGAGTGATTAGGGAGCCAGCTTTTTTGCCATTGCAACACCACTTACAAAACACGAGCTCAATCCCTAATGAGCTTAACTTTAAAAGTAAGAGAAAGCTCTTCTCAGAGTACTTGTTATGTGCTCAGAATGTGCTGTTCTCTTTCCAAAAGCTTTTAATCTTAAAGTGAGTTTTCACTAACCAGATTGAGACAGCTCTGTGAAACTGTGGCAAAAGAACAAGACTGCATGCCATTCAACTTTAATAAGTCATGGGAGAAGATATTGTTTAGCCTTGCATAGTTTATACTCTCAAAATTATAACTGCAAATAATTAAAAGGAAGCAAGCCATTTTGAGTTTGCCTGTGCTCCAACACTTATGGTGCCCAATTGATATGAGTTTTCATTTTAATGCAGTTGAAATTGGGCAGCAGCACCTCAGGTTTCTTTGCTTTAGGCTGACAGCCATTTTTGAAAGGGAAGAGGCTAGTTGGGTTAGCTACTTTTAGAGAGGGTTTTATGGGCAACAGGGAGACTTCAAGGGGTTTCCAGGCTGATTCAAAGAAAAGGAGAACATTGCTAAACTTCACTGTTATGGCAGAGCACATATTTTTAATCTATTGACTCACAGTGACTTAAGCATTTGGGAATCTTGTTTAAAATTTTGGATCCTGAAGATTTAGGCTTAGGAGTACTAGCAGAATGGGGCAGAGCTGAGGCCCCACTTTGCCACTGGGACACAGATGTGACCAGAAGCTGGGAACAAGCAGGAGACAGCTGCAAAAGTGATGAATGTCCTGAGGGATGGCTCACAAAATGTGTGAAGCATGATTCTGGAATCCTAGTCAACATAGGCATCAAAGCCATAAGAGTGGCAGGTTAGAGAACGGAGAGACAAAGTCTAGGCACCCTGAAAAGAGAATAAGGCTTCAGTGCTTGTGTCATCTGAGAGGTTTACTATGTCCTGTGCAAGGTTAGAAGGAGAAGCCAAAAGGCAGATCTTTAATGTTCTTCAGAAAAATGGTAGATGAGATGGTATGAGAGAATTACAGGAGCAAAGAATTCTTCTCTTACATTGGACTTTCAACATTAAGGAAACTAAGTTATAACACTCATATTATATATATATATAAAAATATATATATATGCTATAATATAGCATATTATTAGGCCTTGGTAGAAGAAAGATCATCATGGTACACTGTGACATGAAATGTACCTGAACACACGGTAAACAGTTCTGGCCCTTGAGTTGTAGTATATGTACATCATCATGTCTCTATCTTCAGCTGTCTGAAGTAGGATGACATTGATTCTCATTCTAAGGAGATAGAAATGCAATGCAGCTAAGAACATAAGGAAGCTCAAGTAAAATATGAAGCACTGTTGCATGGTTGTTTGCCCACACCTTAAATGCTGCATGCCTTTCTCATCCTGTCATATGAAAAAGGGTGTAACGCAACTGGGAAGAGCTCAGAGAAGAGCAATAAGGATGGCTGGAGATAAAGAATGACTTTTTTTTTTTGTCATGGAGAAGTAAACTAAGATTTTTCAGTCTGGGAAAGAGATGACTCATCCTGATATAGTAGAGGTCTATAAACTTATGAGTCACAGAGAAAGAGTAAGCAATGGTTGATGTGATTTAAATATCTGTTCCAAGAGGAAAACTGCTGCAGGACATCAAATTATACTAGTAAGAACCAGATTTGAGGGGGGGAAAAGTTCCTAACACAGTTGTAGCAGCACAACCTGACCTAGGTTCAAAAGGAGACTGGATGATTTAAGGGAAATTTGTCAAGAATTTCTGAACACGTTGAAATCTTATCTGCTTTAAGATATATCTGAGCTGGAAATATTCAAAGGTTATGACAGTGTAAAGGGAAACACCATGTACTCATGCTTTATTTTTATGATTTTCTTTGAGTGTTCATTTGAAGACATTATTGGAGATTATATGGGCTTGTGGTCTGATGAACTGCAAACTCTTGTTACTGAGTGAGGGTATTATCCATCTCAGTGGTGAGTAGAGGGCTCCCAGTCTGGGCCAGACACATGCTTCTACTGATAGGGTTTAGACCTTGGCTTTGTGCTGATCAGCGTCTTTGAGAGTAAAACTGGTATGCAAAATCTCATGTCTGCTGCCATCTTCATGATACAGGGCAGAAATGCAGCTACTTTAGAAAGGGCAAAAGCATCCCTTATCATCTCAGTGACAGAGATTACAGGGGAAGCCCATGAGTTGCGCTCGCACAGCTGAGAAGGTAGCTAGTCCCAGCCCTGGAAAGAAGGAAAGGGAGGGAAAGGAGATCTTGGTTAAAAGAAGTTAAGAGCAAGTGTTCCTTGGGTACCTGGATGTAACTGTGGCATTGGGCTGCAGTCATAGTGAAAACGTGCTCAAAACTATTAAGTTGCTTTGTCTGAAGGCATGACAAAGACATGACTAGTCATTGGTCAGCTTTATTTCCTGGCAAATGATAACAAGGGCCACTCTCCAGAAGAGGAGGGAGCCATGGGTTTCAGAATATTTTTTTTTCACCTGACCATGAAGGACAAGGGGTAGTTAAGTAGGTCTTTATGTTAGAGACAGCCTTTGCAGTAGGTTTTTAATATGCTTAATCAAGTCATAAATATTAAGACAGCTGTTTGAGCTCTCCATATAGCTGGCTACACATCTAACTGCAGGCACAAGACCTATGCACTCAAGTGGTTAGGAAAATAATTGCCAGAATTTTTATCTTAAGAAGATGAATTGTAAAGTGAAAATATTTAATCTGAAAATGGATTTTTTCACTCATTCTAACCTGAAAAGTTAGGAGCTTTTCGGTTTTCCTACTCATCGTGAGCTCTCATAATAAGCAGACAAATACAGTGGCGACTTTTCTTCCCTAGTATTTGAAATTGTAGTGTGGTAAAGGAGCTGCACACTTGTATCTGAATGTTAGTAAAACCTGGAAAAAAATACAAATGGATGCAGTGTAGATACTCTGAGTGTTTAAGAACTATCCTACAGCTGAATATACATGCCAGAACACAGTGGAAAATATGCTGACAAATGTGCCAGGTGTCTAGAGCTGTCTAAATACAGCAGACCAAGACTGCCTGGCTGCTCATGCACAGTCCTGCCAGCCAGCTTGTGGTTCAGGTACCAAAATAAAGCACTTGGGCTCAGAGTCATAGATCTTGAACTGAGAATATCAGAGCAGAGGATGGTTTATTTTTGTTATGTCGTGGATGTGGACATTCGCACAGTCATTTTAAGAGGGCTAGTATTACCCTTGTGGAGGCACATTCATTTCCTTTGACAAATTTTGAATAATAGAGAATTGTAACAAAATCACTTAAAACTCAGGGAGATTACTAAGAGAAAACAAAGGAGGAAATCAAAAGTGAAGAATGCAGCTTAGAAAAAAAAGTGGACCATGAGCAATGGATCATGAGGAGAAAAAAACTCCCATCAAAAGGGAAAAGCAGGTGGCATTAGCATGAGATTGGGTGTCAGCTACTCTTCTTCAGGAAAGAGATAAAAGAAATGATGGAATGAAGAGGAGGGTTAACATATAATGTGAAGATTTCTTCTGTCAGTGTGGTGAAGACTTTCTTATTAGCGTAAACCACAGGGTTTATGTTTTGGCTGGCATATCCTTCCTGTAGCATGACCTTCCTCAAGCATTGCATCTAGCTCTGTTTTCTTTGTGCCTCCTGTTGAACACTCCACACTCAGGGGAAGTCTGGTGGATTCAGGGCCAATACTATGAGCAGGTCTCATACAACAACGAAAATGAATATTGAATATTTTTGCATCCTTCTTTTTGAAAGCTGTTTGTGGTCTTGCTTCTTGCTCAGTGTATTTCAGAGGTCCTCTTTATTATCTTACTATGGTAGTAGTCTCAATACCTTAATCGTGATAACACATTACATCACAAATAGCTTTACTAGAGGTTATGGAATCTTTCACACCCCACCTATGTAATTTAAAACAGCTTACTGTCAGGAATAGCCTATGGCTATTTTAATAAACTCTTTCTCCCAGCAAAGAAAAGCACTTGCATGTGAATCTTTGCTGGGAATGATCCTGGAAATGTTCAGACCCCCCAGAACATGTCTAGGAGTTGCTTGGAAGTGCTTAATGGCACAGATCAAAAGTACATCTAGAAGCCCTACTGCAGGGGAGCTGTATAGCATTCCAGTGCTTGGGACTGCTCCTGGGCACTATTTACTAGTGGTGGACTCCAGCAAGTTTCTTAACTCCAGGACATACATCCTCTTGCCTTGCAACCTCATTCTGATGTGAGAGAAAGCCATTCTCATGCCTTCATTGCTCTGAGGTCTGGGAATACTCAAGGGAGAAGGGTGACTATCTAGACAACTGTGGGACAAGCTCTGTGGCACATATTTCATTGCTGATTCACACCCTTCCTAATACAATAAGTCATTTCCTCATTTTATGAGTGTACTAGAACGAGGTTCTAACTAATATTTATGTTACTAGAACTCAGTCTGTATCTATTTTACATCTGTCCCATTTCTATGGATATGTTTGCCCTTGAATTCTTTCCAGAGCACTAGCTAAGCATGAACTATTCTGTAATTAAACCAGACAACTTAAGCTCACAGGAATTACCAAAAGTGTGTGTGTGACCCCTGTAGAAGCTTGGCAATACTTTATCAGCATGTCAGAATAATTTCACAGCTTAGGTTAAATTTCTAAAGTGCTGTGTATTACTGAGTGCTTTGCTGTATTAATTGCATTGCACTTTCTTAGAAATATTCTGTGTTGATACAGAGAAGATTGTATTGCTAATTGCACACAGGGTAAACACATAAGAGTTATGTCTTAAGAACAAGCAACATGACTCCTGCTAAGGTCAGGTATTAGTTCATCAGAATTCAAATGATGGTAAGTGGAGCTTCATCTTCTGTTGCATTTGCTTTACGCTGCTAGAAACTTTCACACTGTTAAAAGAGGTCAGAATGGGTTTTGAATCTCAGGACATCTGTCTGTCAAGACCCACTTCTGAGTTCATGACCCCACTTCAAACTATACTGCCAAGCTTGTGAATAAAAGTAAGGTCTTGACCCTCGTTTAGGGACTAGTAGCTTAAAATAAGATCTGGGAATAAGGAATAAAAAACATTTACAAAGCAGTGTGTAGTTGGAATGCATGTCAAGTGTAGGGTACTTTCCAAAGAGACAAGAGGAGGATGAGGTCATGCAAACATGCAACACATTGTATTTCTATTAGAGTAATTCTTTTTCTCCATGAAAGGAGAAGAGATGAACATTCTCAAGAGAGAGAGAATCATAGCAGCTGCATAGGTTCTGTGCTATTAGGTGATTTAGATCCCTGTCCTGTGTTTAAAATGTCAAGGTGCAGAAGTTATGTATTTTCCATTGAAAATGGAAAAATGGGAGTTCACTTGGAAAACAGGATGGAGCATATGCTGTGGAGTCAGTCGTATGATAAGTATGAAAAATGAATACAAACAATTATGAAAAAAAATGTATCCGATATATTTTTAAGACAGCTGGGAGACTAAACTGTTGCATTGTAGGAAATTTTACCTCTGTCACCTCATACAGTTTTTCCAGGAAGCTGAATTTGATACAAAACAGGAAGAGAGAAGATGACTGAAATGTCTATAGAATGACTCCTGACTTTTAAGAGACAGGGAAGGAATGGTTCTTATGGCCCAAAATAGTGAAAGAAAGAACAGGATTGCGGTCCCTAAATATGGATGAAGGAGAGCAAGTGAAGGAACAACCTGAGCTGAAAGACAGTGTTGCATCTAAATATATATATATATTTGATTATGAATTGCTCTAGGTTAGGGAAAATAAAAAGAAAACAAAAAAGCAGTGGTAGTTTTGAAAGGTTCTAGCAGACCTATTATGAGTTTAGGTCAAGGAACTTAACTGTTCTTAGATACAGCTTGCTGAGCGGGTTTATAAGGAAAAGTGTATGCAATATCAGAAAATGGGAGTCAGTGATATGAAGCTATTGGAGCAGATCCAGAGAAGAGCCATGAAGATGATCAGAGGGCTGGAGCACTTTAATAAAGAAAGACTGAGGCTTGTTCAGCCTGAAGAAGAGAAGGCTCTGAGGAGACCTCATTGTGGCCTTCCAGGACTTGAAGGGAGCTTATAAATGGGAGGGAGGCTGACTTGTTATAGACAGAGTTAGGGCAAGGCAGAATGGTTTTGCACTAAAAGAGGAGAGTCTTAGATTAGATGCTAATTACAAATTTTTTACTCTGAGGATTGTGAGGCACTGGCACAATGAAGCTGTGTGTGCCCCATTCCTGAAGGTGTTCTAGGCCAGGATGGATGGGGCCCTGGCCAGCCTGATCTAATGTGTGGCAACTAGATGATCCTTTCCAACCCAAGCCATTCTATGATTCTTTGAGATGGACATTACATGGGTGAGGTTCCTAGTTTACAAGCTGTTGTTCTTGAGGAGGAAGATAATCGTATTACCATTCTGCTGGTAGTATGCACTGCATATGGCATCTCTTCCAAAGGTCCTCCTAGCCTGAAACTGGAATGCTTACAGAAAAAGCAGGTGGAGTTAACATTGCTGCTATACAGCAGATTTGTCTCACACAGAGTTGTATTCCAGATACAAAGCCAAAACTTTGCATTGCTCAATGTTGTATTATCACTAATGATTATATTCAATTTGTCTCACTCTGTGGTGTTTACATCTTTCACATGTGAGTAGTCAGTTTTAATAGCATTCTTACAGTGTTAAGCAGTGTCTTTCTGTCCCATGCTCTCATTTCATTTTATGTGAAACAAATGTGAATTTCCTCAGTTCTTAACTATTTTGAACCAAGTATGTTCTTTTCCTGGTCAGTTAAGTGTTTTCCACTAAGAAATTAACATAGATTTCCAAGTAAATATGCATTCTCCTGCCTCTTGCTATGATTAAGGTGGAAACTGATCACATTTACAAAATGGGTTAAATGGTGACAAATGCTGCAGCCACCTTAAGCAATTCACTGTCTTTATAAAGTAGATTTATTTCAGAGAAAGGAAAGACTTTTCATATTCTGATTTTTCTATTTTCTTTTTTTTTTTCTTTTTCTTTTTTCCTTTTTTTTAGGGAACACTGATCTGTTGTTCATGCAATGCAGTTATGCAACAGAAAGCAGACAGCACTCAACTCTCCAACAATCCAGAACTGTAATGAAGTTCAGATCCTCATTGGAGTCTGATCAATGGGACTCAAACCTGTTGACATTCTATTTAATTTGTTTTGTACTGTTCAGTATTGATCTAATGAAGGAGGTTTTTCCACAGATATGAATAGACCTCTAAAGCCTGCCTATGCCTATTGTCTTTCTGTCTTACCTCCTTCTCTTGTTCTTTCTTAGTTCATTTTCTTTTTTGGGTCTTAGATCACTCTGCTCATTTTTCACAGTTTATCTACTGTGTGTTACAGCTCTAGCTGGTCAGCAGAACCCACGCCAGCCTCACTCAGATGTATTTAAGAACAGTAGCTGCTGGGTGTGGTGGACACATGGATTGTGACACTGCTGAGGAGGAGCTAGCTGAAGGTGCACTCCTGGAAGGAGGCACTTGATGTCAAATAAGGTAATCACAGCTGCGTGTGACCCACATCAGGACAGGAAGAACTCCAAGAGGCTACATTCCATGGACAGAAGAAAGAATTGACATTTCCTTTCTTTCAGTCCTCAGGAACATCTCCTTATCACCAACATCTGCCAAAGTTATGAAAAGCCTCACAGTGACCCCTTCCAGCGCCCTCAGCATTAATGAGCACATCCCACTGGGTTCCATGGAGTTGGATTTACCCAATTTGTTTATTTGTTCTCTGTCTCAATCCTCATCCTCCAAGGGGAGTATTCCTTGCTGTAGACTTTTCTACAGATCTCATGGGCCTGGATTACTGAAAACTATTCATACAAGGCAAAGAAAATCTTGAATACCTTGTCCTTTTCTGTATCCTTTGTCACAAAGGCACGACATTTTCCCAAGCCTTTTCTTATTGTTTTTCACGTTTCTCATCAGATTCAGCTCCAGGTCAGCTTTAGCTTTCCTAACTCCATGCTTGCACAATCAAACAATATCTTCATATACTATTCTTTCCAGTTCTCCTGCTTCCGCCTCTTGTATGCACACTTTTTTTGCTGGAGTTCTGTGAAGGACTACTTGTTCACTTATTGATTGGCTGCTTCTCAGGTTGAACAGTTCTTGAGTGGATGAAGAAAACAGCTACAGAGAAACAGGTAGAAGCTGTTGTATGCACAGTCCAACTTCCTAAGACATCCTTTGCCTCATGGTAGGAGCAGAGTGAGCTCAGTTCATCTCCCAGCAAGAATAAAGGAAATTGAGACTAGGAAGGAGACAAGATAGGTGTGAGCCTGAGGAAGGAGTAGAAAGGATGTCTACTGATGTGTTATTCTTTATTCTTTCTCTATTTGTTTTTTATGTTTGTCTGTTTGTTTTCTACAATACCTAGATTAGTGATCATAAATTTCTTTTAATTGGTGATAAATTAAAATAAGTAGAAATTCTCCTGCTTTTGCCTAAGGTGATAACAAGCTTTATAGTAAAACCTTAATTTCACTGTACTGTGGATACCTTTTGGCTTATTCTGCTTTGACAGTGTAAGAGGCCTTAAAATTTTGTAAACTACAGGTAAATTCACAGTAAGACTCTGTACTATCTGAGTACTCTAAAGAGAACTCTGGCATGTAGAAGGGGAATACCAGCTGAGCTATCGAGCCTTCATGAGGCTTTGAATATATTAATACAGTGCTGAATCAAAGTTGATTACTCAGCAACAAATATGTGGGGTTGAGTTTAGTGCTGAGCTTCTGGGACTGTTCAGCTTCCAAGCTATATCTGGCTTATGTCTGTTATGCAGTCCTGGAACAAAAACACAAATGACTGCACCCACCTCTGTAGGTGTTCGTGACTGGGTATGACTCTGTCCTCATTTGAGCATGAACTGCTGCATGTTCACTGTGGAGAAATAAAATCATGCTCTCATCTGTCTTTTGAAAAGTTTCTGAATATTTTTCAGGGAATATGTGGACACAGAATCTTTTTGAAGTCTCAGACACAAAACTATAGACAGCATCAGTGCACTGCCACCATGTTTTTGTCTTTCCTGGTTGACTGATTGCATGGCTGACATTACACAAACAAGGGAGTGGAAGATTATCTCACAAAAGTCTCTTTTATTTTGTTTGGAGGAAAAAACAGGTGAGCTATGGAAGTGTATTCTGTAGAATAAGATATTTTTATGGATAGGGCTAGAACCTTTGTATCATTAATCAGCATTTTTTAAAAATGCAGATTCTCAGGTGTAAAGCAAAGTTACTTGAGATTTGTGTCTTCTAATACAGTTTTTGATGAAGCACATTACAAGCTGAACTAATTAGGTCCAGTGTACACCCAATGCAACTCAGCTCTTACCTAGCTTGAGGAGCCTTCTCCATTGTACTAAACTTGTACTAAATAAATTTTTTTAGAAAATTTTAAGAAGTTTTGGTCTCTACTTAATTTTTTCCTCAAATATCAATCACCCTAAGCCAGCTAGCAACCCAGGAACACTCCTGTTCCTTTTGGTTGGTTCTCTTCCTCCTTGGCCTTTTTTCTCCCAACATGAAAAGAATGAGAACTTGCTGATGTTGATTTTGAGAATATAAAAATGTGAAGAAAGGGAAATTAGACCCTAGATGTGGTTTAAATGGAAATAGAGATCAAAGTCTAGCATTTCCAAGCATAAAAGGTGTGTATACGTTTTGGTAACAGTTTTGTAGGCTTGATGTAAGTCAATCTGCTTGTGTAATTCTACCATGCCTAGCCCAGATGACTGTCTGTAGTTACGTTTATTTGAATAGAAATTGTCTCTGTTGGTATTAATAAACCCCAAAACCATTCTAGCACTGTTGTTTGTAAAATAAGGATGATAATTTTTCTTCTGCAAAACAGAACTCTGCTAATTGCCACACTATGGCAAATCTGTTTCATCCTTTGTATTCTAAACTCTTATGTAGACTGATTTTTTTACTTAAGAACAAAAATTACTATGTGAAAGAAAAGATGCTGTGCAAGGCTGAGCTCCTTGGAGGGGTACTTGGTGCTCTCTAACTATGGGTGCTCCTAATCTTCAAGCTGGGGCTACTATACTGTTCAACACTTCCTTCAGAAGTAGGAGATGATCCTGTAAATGCAACTTCAGGTGTACAGAGGGGCTCCTTGGGTTCACCATATCTTCTCACCTGGCACTTAACCATTGGTTCATGCTGTGAGCTGGCAATTCCACTGCAGACAGGCAGCTGTCATTGAGGAATTCCTTTCTGTTTAGTATTCCTTTAGATTAAATTCAGTTTATACAGAATTTAAAATCAGAGCAGTCAGTTCCTGTTACTGTAGAGTTTCTGAAGTTTGCAGGAGTATTGATGGAAGAAAACAGATTGCAAATACTACTTTTTTTTTAATGCCTAAAGGGGATGAATGATTATAGAAGAGTCTTTAGGAGACACCAAAAACCATGGAGTAATCTAGAAAATTATATACCAGCACCTTATTTTATAGGACCCTGCCTGATGAGTGTTACCTTGACCCAGATACCATACGAACAGCAAATAAGCTGTTGAAGTAAAGTTCCATCTGGGAAGCAGTCAAGACAGGGACTGACCTGTATATTCTCAAAGTTTATAATCTCAACGGATACAAGTCTTTCAAATGCTTGGGTGTTTGTCTTGCCAAAACAAGCTGAGAAATATCACCTAAAAATAGATCTGTCTTCTGGCTCCCTGTTTGCTTTAGGTAAGATATTCCTAAAGCTTAAAACAATTAATATATATGTGTATATATATTCTCCTGCAGAGCAAAACAGTAAAGATGAAAAAGAATGATCATTATTTTTATTTTTAATTAATTTTTTACTTCTTTTAAGGTCAAATCCTGATGACTTTTTTTACTTGTTTACTGTGGTTTCACTTTGTTGTCCTTTTTTATTTTCTCCGAGTCCTAAGATCAAGGATGATAAAGATTAAATCAATACAATTTCTGTCTGGGAAATCTGAATAAAGTAGGAGTTTGAGTTAGATGCTTACAGTTGAGATAAATGAAAGGGTAGGTAAAATTCAGTGACAATATTCATATCAGTTTAGCTTCCCCTGCTAAAAAGTAAAGATCTCTGACCTGTTATCTATGGGTGCAGTCAAACTGAAAGAGGAATCTGATGCTTGCTTTGCTGGAAGTACTCCCTGAAACATTACTTCCTACCACACAAGCAGAATGAATGCTCAGTTATTTGACCAAAATGTTTATGCCTGAGGATATTCTGTCATTCTTCTCATCATGATCTCAATTCTGTGAAGATGTGCTTGTAATACATACGCTAGGCATATGTTTTACAAGTTATGAACTGTGAATTCCTTGCAAAGAGAACTGATTTGGCAGTTGAGTGAGCTGAGGTATAAAACAGAAGGCCAAAATCTACATAACTATTTATGACTGTAGCTCCTTTCTGGGCACCAACACTTACCATGAAATTGATGGGAGGATAGGAACCTAAATATGGATTCTGGCTTGTATCTTCTTGATCCCAGTGCTTTGACTTTATAGCTGCTTTTTCTCTAACCTTCTCCATATTTCCTGGAGTCCTGACTGACAACTATTTCAAGGCTCAATTTGTGATACAAGAATAAAGGAGGGTAGTTGTTTCTGGGCTCCAGCTACTGAGATTCTGTGTTGACAGAATGTGGTGTCTAATGCGTCTTGCAGTTTATATGGGAGGTAAATCATTACTCTACTTTGAAGGTGCTCTTGGACTGGTCCTCACGTGAACTTGGCTGTCTATCAGCAGCATGACTACACAGTTTAGGTAAGCTCTGAAAACTCCTTTAAAGGCTTGCAAAAGGGAAAGGCCACGTTTCAGCACATTTCTACCAGTGACATAATCTCTCATTAATTTTTTATTTTTACTTTTATTTTTGTTTATTTATTGTACATAGAGCATTGTGTCATTTAACAGGTTGAGAAACTCATTCTTAAAGTATGTATGCCTCTGCATCTAGAAGAGAGGGTTTAAAAAAAATTGTTGTTGCAGCTCAAGCAGCTTTCCTGGGTGTCTCATTCTTCAGCTGATCCACATTCTTTCCCAGTGAGTGAGAACATGATAAGGCATTAAAGCCTATTTATAACTGGCAGGGAGAGATACTTGCTTAGTGATGCACTACTGAGTGTAGGAAAAAAAAACAAAACACAAGCCATAACAGAAAAAATCCCTGTCCCTAAGAACTTGCCCTGAACTTTGCTGTTTGCTACTCTGTGCTGGCATCCTTGCTCTTCTTTGGAGGGTACCGTACATGACTTGGCCTTTGCAACCAAAATAAAGCAACGTGTTCGACTGCACAGTATGAGTCACCATGAAACCATGTGTGCTTTTCATCTTGTAGTTTTTACATTTGACTGTGTTTCTCTGAGAATGACTATTTATATAAAGGTAATACTTAGAGGGCCTGATCCAAAGTGAGGCCTGCATTACTTGGCTTTGTGCAAACATATGGTGAGTGACAGGCTTCTGCCCTTAAAAGTCAGTGATCAGAGCAATTGTGACAACTAAAATATAGGACAGGAAACTGATATAATAGAATCATAGAATGGCTTGGATTGAAAAGGACTTTATGGATCATCAAGTTCCAACCGCTGTGCCACAGGCAATAATGCCAGTTGCTAGATCAGATTGCCAGGGCTTCAAACAACCTGGTTTTAAACACCTTCACGACAGGGCATCCACAACACCTCTGATACGGCTTTCACAAAATTGTGGCACAGATCAATTACTTGCTGAACAACAGTTATTTACTTTTCAGCTTCTCCCTCCACACAGTTAAGAATGATGCAGAAGGTAAAACAAACCTCAATACTGGAGAATTCAATTTCAGCGAAACACCTGAATCATTGTTTGTTATTTCTTCTTAAAGAGGGACATTAGATAGGCTTTGTACATCCATCATGAATGTTCTAACCATAGTTGTATGAAGGTGCCAACTTTACAGCCAGGCTGATTTTGTGATTCTTCTGTTTACTTTCAGTTGAAATGTACCACACACATCTGAACTGACTCTTCATCAGCCAAGAGGAGTTTGCAGTTGCCTCTATACAGAGCACTTTTCCATTTCACATCCTTTTCAGTTGTGACTGTGTAAGATCTGGCAAAGAATGTACATTTTGCCAGCCTCGCAATTCTAGCTGCCTGCTTTCTAACCAAGAGGGAATGGCTGGCTAATTTATTCATTTTCTGAGAGATGGGAAAAGCTGAGTACCAGGAAAATCATACTAGAAAGGAAATATTAGGAACAGACAGCACAGAATTGCTGAATTACCAGTGAACATTGACACTTTTCTTTCCAAGAGATCTATATCATATTGTTTCATTAGAACACATAAATAAGAGCAAAATGCCAGTATGATTTGAATAAAATCAACCATTTTCTAAAGACACTGGAGTTCTACTGGAATTGCTTTGAAGTGTTTTGAATACGTAGTGATTGAAAGCCCTCTCAACTCATTCTTTGAGTGATTTCATAACTCCCTATAATGTTTATCAAATGGCCCACTTCTCCACAAGGAGTTGCCATCCCAGACTTTATTTAGCAAAACCGTTCTCTACAAACACCAGCCAACATTACAATCAGAAAAATGAGAGGGCACGACTTTCACACTTACTTATTTATTTTATTTATTCATTAATTTATAACATCTTTTGTTATTGTTGTCAAATCTAAGCAGAGTTAAGAATAATACTGGAGATTTAAACAAGTGACTGACAAAAAGCAAAACTTCCTGAATGCCTGAACCAGCTGTAATGGAAAAGTGAGCTATAAAAAACCTCCCTAGTACTTTTGCTAATAATAATTTTTTGAGGTAATGTCTTCATTGTGTGTAGGAGCCATAGACTAACAACACTCTGTGAGGAATACTGTTTGGTGAGATCAAAAAGGGGTCATGCTCCCACAGATTTATAGTCTCCTTAAATTATGATGACATAGGCTGGGTACCAGCAGAAGACGTATTGCAGGTACTTTCAGCACTCTTGGTGGTGTCAGTGCTCCAGTAGCTCAGCTTTTGTCAAGATTTTTCCAGGCGTCTTGTAAAGAGAGAGATTTTAATGGGTATTCAGAGGAAACCAAAGGAAATGGCTTTGGTTTTGAGATCATATCTGAAAATTCAATTATGTGGAATAATGTGAAGGCAGAAAGGTGGAAATGAATGTAGGTGAAATAGTAGTGGAGATATGAACTAGTTAATAAGGACCTTGAAGGTAAAGAAACTTTTTCTCTGACATGAAAGAGGAAAGAAACACATCTAAAGTTCAGGATCAAGGCAACAGTAGTCAGAGTGTTGGATCAGGAAAATGATCATTGTAGTAACTTTCTGAATTGCTAGGAAGTGAGAACTGTTAATAAAAGTCCAGGAAATAAATGGACAAATAAAGAGGCATAGCTGGGCAGACATTCATTCCATAGGGCTGCTTTTCACATCATTTTCCTTCAGAAGTGAGAGAGGCTTCGTGCCAATGAACCACCCCCTGGGACTACATGTCCTGTTGTCCTGTGTAACTGGAGAAATGGAAGGTTCTTCAGTTGAGAGAAGCAGTTCTCTAATGGACTAACTATAATATAAGCCTGCTTCTTCTTTTGAATCACTCTGGATGGGAAATGCTAGGAAAATATTCACTTGTATTCTGTCTTCCCTTACTAGAGGGGATGAGAGTTCAGGAAAGCAGGTGGTGACAGAAGCGTTGGGGAATGGATGGTAGAGCTCTCCCCTGAGTTTCTGAAGTGGACAGAGACTACCTCAACTTGAAGGATTCCTCGGCAGTGAATCCTTCTGCCTGCATATGTTCACTTTATACACTACAAGGTGAATTAAACAAACCACACAAGTTGGCCCTGAGATGCTATAAATGTGAACAATCTGTCCAGAACCAAAATGTTTAGAAGACATTTAGAAACCTCACAATCATCCTTGACTTTTGATTTTCCTTTTCCCAAAATGAGTCCATTAAGTATTTTGAACCACAACCCAAGGAAAGTCTTAACTCTGTGCTACTGACTGCTACAAATTCGTACAATCACTCCATGGAAGGAATTTTCAAAAGTACTCTCAGGTGGCCTGGGGGAGAATCCCATTTTCCTTGTCCAACTCAGCATGTGGAATTTTCTTTTCTGCACTTCTATTAATGAAGCAGACCAGTAACAGATAATAACTGATGCCACTACAATTTGAAAAACATATACTTAAATAAAAATGCAATGGAGCCTTCTTACAAATCATGAAATGGACAGCCTGAAGCCATCTGGCACTCCTCCCTTGAAAGAACATTTGTTAGGATGATGTTGTTCTTTCTCTAAAAGTACTGCTGTCTAACTGCAGCCATCACAAACAGCCCCTTCTCAAGCTGAGTGTTACTCGTCTTTCAAAGCACATATGAAAAAATAAATGCTGTTGCCAGTGGAAGCCAAAATATTAATAATTACATCCTTAAATCTCTCACTATGTCAATTTGTATGGGTATGGGTAGTTGTTAAAACTACACATCTCAGATGCAGCAAGATTTAACACATTGTGGACCCCAGAACAACAACAGCAACAACAACAACAAAAAACAGTATGGGAAGGTTGAAGTGCTTAATTGTGCTTAATTGATGGAAATGGCACATTCGCAAGCATTAGTGCTCATCAAAAAAACCCCAAAAAACCAAAATTTCTTCCAAAAAAAAATGTTGAAGTGACTGATTAGGCATCCTGCATTTAAAATTAGTATTTTTGGCAGTTCAGAAAGATAAATTTCTCTCATGATTAGAGCTGGGCACAGAAACACTAAGTGATATGTTTGTTCTCCTGAACCCCGTGATCAGTCAGAATGGAGAAGCCCCACAGGATGTCAGATGTTTGGGAAACTCTGTGGCAGAGACTAGGCAGCCTTCCTCCCCCTTTTCCCTGCTGCCCTACCTGCTTGGCTTCTCCTGCTTTGGTGGCTTTTCTGATAGAAATTCAGTTTCACAAAAAATTCTTAACCAGACTGTACTCAGATTTTGAAATGCCAAAGTTCTCTGTGGGAGAGAATTGCTGCCCTTCCTACTCACTTCCTTCTAATTACTTAAATTTCTGTTTCATTAATGAGTGAGGCTGTAATTTTCCAGAGTGAACATTTGATGGAAGGTGAAGTGATGCAGAAAGCTGGTATAAAATTGATTAATGTAGAGTAAATGAGAAAATAGATAAGTATTTCACTCTATAAATAATCAGTCATCTAGTGGATTGTTGAAGCTGTCTCACTCTCTAGAATCATAGAATGGCTTGGGTTGGAAGGGACCCAAGAAGAAAGGATCATCAAGTTCCAACCCCCCTGCCACAGGAAAAGCCACCAACCTCCAGATCTGGTATTAGATCAGGTTGCCCAGGGCCCCATCCAACCTAGTCTTGAGCGTCTCCAGGGATGGAGCACCCACAGCCTCTCTGGGCAGCCTGTTCCAGCACCTCACCATTCTCTTGGTGAAGAACTTCCCTGACAGCTAATCTAATTCTTCCCTAATATGAATGGAAGTGATGACAAGATGTCCCAAGAAGATTATATTCTGTGGACATAACGTAGATTAAATTTTACTTCACCAAGTAGAAAATTAATGTTGGACATATGTGACACATTATTCTTTTTCCAGGGTCTTTGAAAGAAAGGATATTCTTTCTCTGCACAGTAAAATCTGCTTTCAAAACTCATTCAGCTGTGTAAACCTACAGTATAAGAAAAATGTACCTCCTTCTTGGTGTGATTTTCCAGACTGAAGTAAATCTTCAGGGAACCATTCTTAAACTTGATTTTTGAAAATAAACTTGTATTAAGCATCTAACAGAATAGACAGCCATTGTTCTTTACCATTCAGTATGTTTTCCCTCCATGTTATGTTATAATAAGAATTTTTTTGCTGTATGTCAAAGTGAATCTAATCTTTCAGGCCATAATTAATTTTTCCAAAGAAAGGCTTTTTCTTTCTAGGAAATAACTTTCTCCCTCAGACAGTATAATTTCCATTTCTCAATAAAGGAAATTGCAGCATTATATAGAAAAACAGCAATAATCTAGTGTATGAAGACACAAGTGCACTAGTATATTCCCAATACTAGAAGCATTCAGAAGGAAATAGAGCAGTAGTCAAAGAACTCTGCATTTCATTCAGTGGATGAGAAATCTCTATTTAGCCTGTGGCTTTTTGACTGTATTTGACTGTGGGCCAGTTTGTCACTGAAAAGTTGACACAAACACATTTTCATACCTAGATTGTTTTCTTGATGTTTTTGTACTGCCATCCCTACTTGATGAGTATGGTCAGATTTTCCTTTTGTGTCTAGAAAGGAAACCTTTTGTGGTTAGTAAGACACACTGTTATCCTCTATCTGCAGGTAACTTTCCCTTAAAAAGCAAAGATTAGGAATAACAGAGAATCTTCCAGGAACATCAGAGACATTTAAGGATTTCCTTAGAACATAAACACAAGGTTTATGGTTTGATCAGTTCATCCTTTTCTCACATTTACCTCTGTATACGGAATCTCTTTCTAAAACCTCAGATCCCAGACTACACTTTGCAACCAAGAGTTGTTGCTCTGTGGAAGGCAGTACCCTAGGGCAGCAATGTCACAGGCTTTTCAGGTTGTCAAATCAGAGCTTTGGTTTGGCACAGGAGTACAGGCAAATAAGAGAAGGGCGCTGTCAGACAAGCAAAGGTAATGCAACTCTACTCAATTTTCAAATGTTAGGATAGAGAAGTAATATTTTCTTCTCTTGGATGGGATTACTCTATTTCAGCACTTTTAGTTCCTTTTCTTCTTCGACCTTGACTGAATAGCAACTCAGCAAACACAAACCTTTGTGAAAAGACCGTATTTCATTCTGGCTTTGAATCAGACTTCTTCTGCAGGAGTTTATTTTCATGTCTGAAGTGGATTTCCTATTGTTTTTGACAACGGTGGGAACTAGAACTGGCTACTATTGTCTGTCAGGCTTATATTCTGCAGCTTAACTATTTTACTCTTTCTAACATTTCTTCATTTTTACAATTCAGATTGTCAGGACAAGGTAAGGAAACATGGGCTCTATAGTCTGGTGAGTTTCTATCTCTGACATTTCTCTGTCATGCCTTTTGCTGTAGGGATCTGATGGGCAGATTATGGAGTAGTATTTTCAGGATTTACTTGGCACTTTCTGTAGGATAGTGTTTTCCTGTAGCTAAGAGAGCTACTTCTGGAAAGACATAAACCAGGTCCCTATTTATCTTCAGGGTCTCAGCTTTCATTTAAAACAAACAAATTAAAGGACAAATAAAAAACATAGAATAATTCACAGGCTACAATGGTGAGCATTGCAATGTCTAACATTTAAACATCCAGTTTCTCTGTGGATTGCATAGCAGCTGGTACCTAGCATAGAGAATAAGCAGGGAGTGCCTTAGTCAGTACCATCAGTGATCAGCCACTGAGAAGGAATACACATGCCATGTACTGTGACAATTAGCTAGGAGAAAATATTTTTGTACTCACTGACTTTTCTTTTTTGTTAATGTGGCACTGTATCAGTTCTATACATTTTCCCTTGGTCAGGATAAAGGAAGGTCGGCTCTGTGGATCCTTGTTTTACCTATACGATGTCAATCAGGCATCATGTTCACAGGAGCACTGGGTATTAGAAGCTTAGAAAAGTCTTCTGGTGTGTGAGGAAACATATTTAGATGCACAGAAAACTATTGCCATCAAAAGATGCAACATAGAACTATGTCTGCATCGGGGTTGCATGGTAACTAATTTGAGCTTTCCAGGATCACAGTTCTAGTTTTTGATGCCCAAAATCAGTCTAAGAGCAGTCTCTCAGTTTGAGGATAATAGGGGCCATCAGCAGCAGAACTTTAGAAACTTCACTGTAACTTTTCCCTGTCCCTCTGTCATGCTGAGAACATCATGCTGGTGACATGCAATGTTATCAAAAGTAGCTACACATTTTGGACAAAGGTACAACATGCAAAAGAGTTATAGCAAGTTTTCATTAAAAATATTATTTCTTTTTAAACTTAAATGCAAATGTGCCAGGCATTCTTATATAGCCATATGCCTGCACAATATCTATCCCTTGGTAGATAGATTACAGTGATGAGAATGTAGGAACAAGGGTTGATCACAAAAATACACGAGATGGCTTCAGAAGTAAAAGCATTTTTTTCCCCTGCTTTCCAGTGCCTAACAAGCAAAAATTGTTATCTTCTTGTACAGCCTGCACTACTCTTGCTTTGAATTATGCTATCCTCTCAAACCTCTCATGCTAGTACCTACATGTGTGTGAAAACACACAAAAATACTTGGATTACATATACAGAATGAAATAGCAGATCTGTAACATGAAGTGTCTTATTAAATTGTAGGACTTGAAAAAACTTCTAGTTTCTTCTAATACTGCAAATATCTACCTGTTAAATATTTTTAAGTTCAGAAGACTAAGTGGTAGCTGCTATTAAAAAAGTACAAGTCTTGAAGTAGGAGACAGGCATTTTATGGACAGCAGGCATGAAATGCTCTAAAAGCACAGAAAATCAGTGCTTCAGAAGAAAGACAGTTATGCTTCCAAAACTTGCTCCTTCAGAACCAGACTGCTTACACAGAAAGTTCACGTGAAGAAATGGTAACATGTCCATCAAATTTTATGCTGCAGTATGCACACAAATATCCTGAAAAAGGATTATTGCACTGGAGCTGGCCATACTCTTCCATGACAGCTTGCGAAGGCCTTTTAGCACATAGCTAAACATGCCACCACCTTCTCAACAAATCTGGTGGTCCCCAAAATCTTTCTTCTTGTGTTTTTAGCCCAACCAAGTAAAATTTTCCCCCATGTATTGTGTTTTACTCCCCTACATTCACACTATCTCACAGAAGATGTGAATCGTGAGTATTCATATCCATGCACTATAAATGTGCTAGCAATCAGGAGAGACCATAACAGTAACCAGGCTGCCCTTAGGAGCTTTTCCTGAGCTACTGTCCAGCAGAACCCTGCCAATACTGGCAGTTAATGCAACACCTTTTTGATGCAAGATACTACCTATACTACAAAAACATTCACTGAAGGTAAGTATCAATTGTGTCTCTGTTTCATCCAATCATGTCAAAAAATTAGAGGAGTCATAGTTACAGCACTTCCACTGACAACTTGTCCTTCTCTTTCTCAGTGGGAAAATAAATAAGATCCAATGTTTGATTTTGTGACATACTTTGAGCTTAAGCATGTTATGTTTCAGAATGGGTAGCAATTCTCTCCTGACCTCATCATAAGAAAGAAAATGGAACGTCAGTGTTGCAGATAAATAATCTTTAGTATTTCCCCCAGGTGCAAAGGAAGAACTGAAATATGAATTATGTGTTTATTTGGCTTTTCTTCACAGCATTCAGCACAGAGGTACTGCCACTTGCATGAAAGGAATCAATGGCAGAAAGCAATCTAGCTGTGGTCAGCTCTCAACTGATCTCTGCAGGGAAGTTCTCCTTATCCTGGCACCCTTGCAATACGGTTTAAGCATATTCGTACTCATTCCCATCTTCAAGTATGCTTAAAGTCTGATTCATCATTCCACTTATAGCTGGACTTTCAAAAGATTTTGGCCCCAAAGATAGCAGTTAAAAACAAATCAAAAAGAATAGATTTCTATAGGATTAAATAGTACTATAGCCATCTCATTATTGCTTGTCCTAATGGAGGAGGGCTGAGTAATAGAAGAAACTATTATTATTGGTTTCAAATTACATTACAATGATGTATTTGGTAGATTCATCTTTAAATACTTATCTGCAGGGAAAACGGCAGGAAAAAAAAAGACATAGAATAAATATAGAGTGTGGCATACTCTTGGCACAGATGAGATATCTGTGCAATAAAATACTATTTTTTTTATGATTCCGGAAAAGAACAAAATTTCTGCCTTTGAAACTTGTTGAGTTCAGTACTGACCTTTCCACAATACAATGCATTGGGAATTATTTGAATCTAGACAGTGCATCAGGTCACGTAGTCAGGGGCTTTTAAACCAGATTTTCATTTGATCCAGCAGAGCTTGAAAACGTTAACCTTGAAGAATCAGTTATTATGATAGACTCTCCCTGGGCTGGTGGGTTGGGATGTGGGAGGAAGGACGAGGTCAAACCCTGCATTTTCTTCAAAGTAAAAAAATTCCTTACGATTGTCAGATTAGACTGAAGTAATGGATATACATGATATTATGTGATAAAATTCAGTAAATATAGTACATTTGTTTCCCCCTGTATTTTGGAGACATAACTCTATGAAGAGAAACAATTGTGAAGCAAAATAAGACAGAAGTATATAAATGTACGCTCAGAACTAGACAGATTGAAACTTTCACCATAAATTTTAAGGAAAAAAAAAAAGAGTTTAAGGAGAAATAAACAAGAAGAGAAAATACACCTTGAAACAAGAAGAGAAAATACACCTTGGAATTTTCACTGAAATTTTCTTTACTGAGGAAAGAAAAATAGGAGTGAGACAAAGCACAGGAGTGGCAGTAATTTCATCTTACCCATCTCCCGTCTTGGAAACAGTGGTTTGTGGAGCATGTTTTGCAGCCTTCTAATGGTGAATTTTTTCATTTGAAAGCATAGTGAAGGAAGCAGCACAAAGATATCCTGAACATGAACTACTACTGACGTATCTGAAGATCAGCTATCAATTAGAGCTTATTTTATTTGATGCTGTGCAAATCATAGTATCATAGAATGTCTTGGATTGGAAGGGACCTTTAAGACCACCTACTTCACCTACATCTACAAGCAATACTGACAAGAGAGAGAGGCAGGAGCAGGCCTACTAGCCCACTCCCAAACTAAAGTACAGATCATTTGTTATCCCTGGTTTATATTGGCTACAGTTTCTGGCAAACTCAGACCAAAACTTCTGTTAGGGAGTCTAGAGGGCTGTCCACCCGCACAGGAAATGTCTGCACTTGTGTAGGAAATACGGCCTCCTAGGAACATAATCTTCTAGTAGGCATTATCTCAGTAGATAAGATGATGGATCTAACATCTATAGCCTGCAGCTCTCCCCAGTTAAGTCTCATGGCTGTTGCTGACCACAGAGAAGACAAGTAAAGTCTAAGGATGATGAAGGGAGAATGTATAAGATTACTGTGCATGATTCTGAAGAAAAAAAAAGAAGAAAAAAACCCAAAAAACAACAAACCGTAAGGATTACAAAACATCACAGCTATTTTAAAATTGCTTCCCCACTCACCTCTCCTCCCTTTCTCCCTCCCTCCCTCCCCCCCAAAAAACTGAATCTATGAAATAAATTTAAGGTATTTTAAAGGTTGAATATCTGATATTCAGACTTATTGTGTTCCCAAGTAATCTTCACAGATGGGTTTAGTCCCACTAAGTCAGATGGAAAAACATATGTAAGATTAAATTCTGATCTGGATCAGCAAAGCATTTTAGAATTCATGATTATTATCTAGTATATCCTGGCTGCCATCGAGATACTCCAAGGTGTACCTGAATGAAGACTTAGTTTTATTTTGTATCAAATATTTAGACATAACAATAGTTAGAGACGTAGTTGCTATCTCAGCAAGAAACCAATTTTTAACAGGTCACATAAATTTAGCTTTCCTAATTGTGCATCTAGCTTAAAATGCTTTGTTGGGTTAGTTCAAAGTCACTAACAGCACTTCAGAGTCGAGGCTATTTCTTCTTACTCCAAAAAGTTCCATTCTTCCTGTACTCTTGTTGCAATCAATTTTTTGTCCAGACTGCACAAGATATGCTGTCCAGGAAAAAGGCAAGGTCACAGACCAACAACTGCAGTACAAGGCAACCATAATGATCTCCTTTATCTCTATCACTACAATAGAACAAATGTTTATTTCCCTTCCTGATTATGTTTAAGTGAGATATCAAATTATTTTTCTCTTATCTGAGTGAAAGTTTAATTTAATTTTCACTAATTTCATAGCCCTTTTTTGACCTTCTTATGGAAAGGTCTTCAAGATAGGAGTTTAATCTATAGAAACTGAACCAAGATTGCATTAGAGCACTGTTCTAAAATATGTCAGGTTCTGCACACGCACACAAAAGCTGTGGAAGGGTTCAAAACTCTCTGGAATTTGATATAAATTCAATAGATCTCTACAGGAGATTTCAGTAACTGAACAGATACGTACTGATTGCCTACATTACTTGGCTTACTCGTTTTAATATGTTTCATCAGTATTCAGCCGCTACCTTTGGCTATGCCATCCAATTACGTTTTTAAATTGTGATTTTAAATTACACAGAATGACCCGGGTTGGAAGGGACCTCAAGGATCCTGTAGTTCCAACACCCCTGCCTAGCAGGGCCACCAAACATACACATTTACTAGATCAGTCTAAATTAGTCTTAAAGGTTTAAACTGAAACACACAAGCATGCCTGGGGATGTTATGAAACCTCTGATGAAGGCCCAAATTTTATATACTGCTGTGTGTTTGTGTACCTTATCAGTATGTTGTTCCTCTTTTCCACATTTCACTACAGGGAGAACTTAGGCAAAACCTAAGCAGTCTGGATACTCCAAAAATGAATGATTGACTTCTTTTTTTCTTCCACAAAATAAAAGATATTCACTTTATATATGTATATATATATAAAGTTGTTATTAACTTTACTAGAATTAGACAGCAAACTGCCAAAATAAACATGCTGAAAACACAGAACTTAAAATTATAACAACTCAACATCGACTCCAAGAGGATTTAAATCAAAGTGCTTGCAAGACGCTACCAAATTTAACTGTATAATTGAGAAAACAATTTAATTGACATCACAGACTGGAAAGACTGGAACTACATTGAAAAGCAAGAAATGAATGTTCTTGTAGGTTTTTTTCCAACATAACATGTGAGAAATCTGCTAATCGCCACTCTGATAAAACTAGTATCCCCTCCCACACATAAAGCTACCATTTATCGTGTGTTTTAAAGTAACTGCCTCTTATTTAGTTTAAATAAGCATGTCTCTTTAGCAACAAATATCACCTCATTAAAGTCTGTCACTCAGCTTAGCATCTCAGTGAAAGATTGAAGTAGGAAGGGGACTACAAAGCAGCTGAAAGTAAAAGGGAAAAAATGCAAGGAATGTCAAGGACCCTCCAGGAATATGAGATCAGAAAAGTCACTGAAAAATGAGCCCATTAAATGAATAAAAATATACTGAAGTGCGGCTTACTTAGAATCGAATGTAAACCTGGACTTTTCATCCTCTGTAAGTTTGTCACATTACTGTAAGGCGCATTTTGTTTGACTGGGTTTTGTTTCTTATTTTATCCTCTCAGTGAGAAAAAAGAGCATATAAATAATTTTTTTAAGCAACTGGCTTAAAATCATCCAAAAATGTTTGAGGCAAGAAAGCCTGTTAATATTGTTCATCATTCACAAAACAGCATGAGAAGGTACATGCCTTGGAGAGAAAAATATTGTATTTCCTTATTCCCAAACTGGAACTGAAGAAGGATTTCTGACAGTGCTCAGCAGTTGTCTTAAGTGTTGCTGAAATTCATTGAATAGAAACAGGCTTAGGGGAATGTTGACTGCTCCTTGTAAATCCAGTTTCCTTAGCCACATATAGCACATGGATTCACAACCAAACCCACAAACCACTGAAATCTCTGGAACACAACTCAGATAGTAATAATGATTCAGAATATTTAACAGGGCTGCTGTAAGGTTTCCTGTACCTCACACCATCATCTCTAGCTGTCCCTGCATGAGTAGCCCTTTGGGGCAAGTAAAGCTTTTGCACCTGAGACTTTCTATACCAGCCATATGAAACATCACAAAGTACAAGAACTAATCCTATTTGAATTGCCTAGGCTAGCTACAGTTGTTTTTGGATACTTGGGGATTTAAAAAGTAAGGTAGTACCCTAGCAAGGTGGCAAAATCATTCTGGTGCACTGAAATTCACTTCATGATTTCCAGGCAGCTCAGTACAGGCTAAAACTCAGAAGAGCAGAGGCAGACAAACATAAAGAAATCTAAGAATGCAATGATTCTCTCTTCCAGGAAAGTCTGCATTGAGCTCAAGTGTCAATCAGATAAATTTGGGGAAGAACTTTTTGCCTGAAGATGCTACTTACATCATTTCACCAGCACATACACTGGATTGGTTAACATCATCTACACACCAACCTTGTTCTACTTCCAGATACTTTGCAGACAACCCTTTCAAAGTTGATTATGGCTGTGGAAGGTCCCTAAGTACAGGTGATGAAGAGATTTGCTAATTAAAGAGGCCCACCTGTGACTCTCACTCTACAGCTCCCAGTACTACAACTGTAATGTGTGAGTTCGGTCCTTTTGAAAACAATGTGGCAAAACTGTGGTGATTCAGGTCTTCTAAAGTAATTTGATTATAAAGGAATTAATGTCCTTGATGATCACTTAACACGTTAAAACTGTATGAAGTTGCAAACAGGTTCTGTTATAGAACACCAAGTACATTGTTCATGGGCTTCTTAGCTTTCTACTGCTGTGAATAGGAAGATTTCAGGTTGTAATCTTTGGCTGAATATAATGGAAGAATTCCTTTTTTTTTTTTTTTTCTTTCTTTTTCTATTCTTTTTTTATTTTTTCAGTAGATCAAGCTCTGTTTTCATTTTTCTTCTTTGTATAATCTATTGGGGCTAATTTATTTTCCTGCAGAATTACATAATATTCCACAGAGTATCCAAAGCAATTAGAAGTATTTCTCTTGTCAATCATATTAACAGAATGGATAACACCAGTGGATCAAGCAAGATTTTGAGAATAACCTCTGTATATCTGTTTAGGTAATGAACTGACACCAATTTTATCTCACTGGCATAACCTCCTAACAAATCCTACTTGTCTACATCTCCCTGAGCTCCTTGTTTTCAAGTCTCTGATTACCAGTGCGTGTCTGGACTGCAGGTGCTAAGGGAGCCTTATGTATTACTCACCTGCTGCAGAGTGGCACGGAGCTCACATCACCAAAACCCAGTAGGACAACATATGCAGCGTGCTTTCCAGCACATTTAGACTGCAGAGAACACAGTGTTCTCCTTACCCAAGGATTTTCAAACTACTACACCTCAGTAAGCAGACTGTGGATTCTGTGTAAATAACTTGGTCTGTGGTTCCACTCAGCTCACTTAGCTATGGATTTGCATGCAAGACAATGGCAGAAAGCTGCTACTTAAAATAGAAGAGGATAAATACATATGCACACACAAACTCTCAAATCCAATTATACTGCTAGCCTCACTGGCTCTGCTCAAGGTGCAGAAGCTTGGAGCACTTATTCTGTAGTTACTTCTTGAATGCAGTCATTACTGGCTTTCCATTCCTGGATGATAAGTTAAGGCATGTGATTCATCTGGCATATGCAGATCCCTGGGGTTTTGGTAGACTCAGTTTGAATGCTAGAATATTATCTAGGCATAAATGATTGCTTACTTCATGATTACAGGATTAGAGCCTTCTGGGAGAATTCATTCCTCTTTCCCTATTCTTTATAGAAAACAACTAATTCCTAAAAGTCATTCCTATGTAAAGTAAATTTGTAAAACAGATCAGGCTAGTGTTGCACTTCTGCATGTGGAGAGCACACTGAGAGTGGGTCAAGTGCCAAATCGTCACCTTTGCCTTCTCTCTATTCTCATCACAGAGCTCCCATGAAGGAAACTCTCCTGGAATCCTCATGGGAAACTAACTTTGCCTTTGTATGCTATTCATGCTTTTCTCCTGAGCAATAGCATGGTGATAACTTCTGCTGGCCAATGGAGGCATTTTGCTTCTGTGGAAGAGTAGGTGAGATTTATAACTTTGCACATAAAGCTGGTTGGCAGATGTGAGGGTTTACAAAATTCTAAGGAATTGATAATGTTCACATAAACATCATCATTCACAGCATGTCTGAGGTCCTGCTGCACTGCTGAAATCAAAATGCCAGCATTTGGCATTCAAAAATGTTTGTTCCCTTGATATAACAAAATGCACCTTCTTCATGGCACAGTGGATCACGCAGTATTTTTGTTGGAAGACTAATAAATTTCAATATACAAACAGCTGTACTTGCTTAGAAAAGTCAGTCTTTGCAAAAGACATTTAGAATCTTTTTAGGAAGCTATTTCAGGCAATTATATTTTTAATAAGCTCCACTATTAGTCAGATGGTTTGCAAAAAAACAAACCCAGATAACCATATTAAAGTGTCTGTGATTAAGTTCATCTCTAGCTAGGCTTTTATACCGAAAGCTACATTTTGTTCGCAGGGGAAGGAATAGCAGTATGCAGACTTTCTGACTGCCTGCTACCTACAGCTATTACCTTTCCTTCCTCTTCTGGTGTCCTATGATATACCTGTTGGTTTAGGGATCTGTTTTGACAAGAACATGAAGAAAGACTGTACTAATATTGTTCTTTTCCACGTAAGTACCTCTTCAAAGGACAACTAATCTCCTCTTAGGTGGTTGTAAAGGGCATTAGAGGACTTACCTTCTTGAAATGCTGATTTCTTTCCAATTGCTGCAATGGCAGGTGGGGTTATTAGATTAAATTTGCACAACTATTTTTTAAATGTTTCAGTGTGAATGGAAAATCTTTGTATTTTTTGGTGAAATGCCTATGAACAAACTCATGGAGGAAGTTTCAAATTTATAAGCTCCTGATACAACTCAGCAATTGCATCTTTCCATCTCTTCCTTTTACAGGACAGTTGCAGAAAACAATGGTTTTCTTTAACTCAGCCTCAAGATACATGGAGAGCTGTATTAACAGAAAAGGCAAAAGTTAGTTCTCTAAATATGGACTAAAAATAGGCTGAAGGCAAGAGTGCCACAGAGCTGCTAGCTCTTCCTCATCCAGGCCTTTTTTCTCTGAGGAATTTTCTCTCTATCTGCACAGAGGAGATAAGGTGTGGAAGCAGTGTTTTTATGATTTGATCCCTGTATGTAATGTTTGTGTTCAGACAGCTGCACTGAAAGGTTCATCACTTCTTCCTCCTTGCCTTTGCATAGAGAACTACCTAAGTTCCTCTACACACTGGCTAGGACTCCCAGTCCTGACCTTCTCTACAATCCAACTTACATCATCTTGAAAGGTTTCCTCTTTTATATCTTTTGTTTTATCTTCCAGACTAGTAAATCATATGGATCTTGAAAGAAAAATCTGATTTGAGAAACGTGGAATGCGAAGTGGAAAAGAACCTTTCCTACTTTCTGTTTAGTAGTAGTTCCAAAAGGGGCAAGAGCAAATGCTTGAAAACCAGCCAGCTGGAAATCACTTCAAGTACTATCTAAACTGTAATGGAACTGAGGTGCTTTCAGCATACCACACTCATTAGGTACTCATAACACCCAGCGCCTCTAAGTGCTGTAGTCTAACAACTCCTTTGCACAGTGCTCTGAAAGAAACTAGTCCTTTCTGACTCAACTTAGTTTTTCTTGTTGTCATTGTTATTTGTAAAGGCATGACATCTATTTACAAATGGAGGCATACTTTACTTTTGTGAAAATGTGCTTTCACGTGATTGCTTTCTCACAGTCTAATTGTTTAAGCAGAAAGGCATTTGTTTTGTGTTGAAAACCACGTGTATACTTTCTATAAGGCTGTTGCAGCTTGTTGGTGATAGTAAACACTAAGTCTAGAGATGAAAACCAGAAGTAATCTTTGTCTTGACAAGAACATGAGTAATATTTCTATATTTTGTTTGTGACTTCTTACAAGTTAAAATGTGAATGACTGTATGCTAGAACACTTTGAAAAGTATGGTGCTTGTGGTGCTGTGAGATAAAAAAGGTTAATTATGTGTACTTTTAGCTCAAAGTACCTGAGAACCTCCTCTTCACTGGGAGTACTGCTACATTAACATCTGCTGCCAAACAAACAAATAAAAAAACAAATTCAAATAAAAATCATGCAAGTTTTTTGTTTTGTTTTGTTTTGTTTTTGTTTTTTAAGACAGTGGAACTTTCTGTGAAGATTATAACTTGTTAGGGAGGGATACAGGGTGGTATTTGGCAGCAGGCTGGGCAACCTAGTGAGGCAGGCTTTAAACTGAAGGACCTGAGGGACAGGGTCCAAAATGGCAATGCTCACTCAGATCATTGCAGCCCACTGAGGAATCAGATGAGCTAATCAGAACAGTGACAGATGTTCCACATCCTACAACTAGGGAGGAAAACCTTCATGCAACAGTACAAGTTAGGGAGTAGGCTGCTGGAAAGGAGCTCAGTGGAGAATGACTTGGGTGTTCTGGTTGACAACAGGTTGACTATGACTTTCTTAAATCCGAGAGCTCTAGGCAGGAACAGGAACCTACTCATACAGATCTCATTTAAGACTCAAGTACAATTGGGGAAACGTATATTAAAGCAATCACCTGTAAAGTATTTGAGGGTGTAAACACTACAGAGGTATGATTTGAGCATGAGTGAAATTAACAACAGAAGTTATAAAAATAACAATAATATTATGAAAAATTTCCTACTGATTACATCTAAGGAGAATTTTTTTGGCTCTAAAATAATCTCCCGAGAAAACAATGGGAGCCCCTACTGTCTGATTCCTTTAAACAGAGCTGAGAAAAAGCACTGGAAAAACATAGCTCAGAGAGCAATAGTTTACTAGGAGAGCAATGGAAAAATGAGTACTGTCTTAGATCATGAAAACTGTGCATGACTTTTATGATTCTGTGAAGCCGTGCAGCTGCCTTGAAGAAATGTTACTGCAGCCATAATTCATTGCATAACAGACATCCAACTATTTATGTTTGTTAACAAGCATGCTGAAAAATATTTACATAATCTTCCTAGCAGAAAATAGCAATGCTCTTCACTTTCTTAGATATTCTGTTCTTTCCTTCAGTGTTTTTATAGAGGGTTGTGGGCTTTGGTGTTGTTGTTTTGTCTTTTTTTTTTCTGGTATATTTTTTTTTCCAGGAAAGTCAGATACTGCAAAGTTTTCCATGCCACACAAATCTTCACTGATTAAGGAGCAAGAAACACAGCTTTTAAACAATACTCCATTCACACTAAGTATCTCTCCAATATTTGGGATCCTAAGAATCTTTACTGCTAAACAGGAATGTTAAAATTGAAAGGAGGGAGCAATTTGAAATATGCCTCTTTATAGGATGGAAAAATAAGAAAGGGAGACACAAATCTCCTGGTGGTAGGAAACAAATCTCAATATTGGAGTTCAAATGCTTGTCAGCTGCCCACCTCCAGGAGGCAGCTGGTGAGGCAGCAGCAGACACTTGTGTTGGTGGCATATAAAGCTGAATGTAGGGCAGGAATAGAGTCTGCTGCCTTCATGACACAGTTGTAGCCACACAGACTGAATATGTTGCTAATTTATTGGTTCCACAATTGCCAGTCTTTTTCATAAAAAGGAAAAGAAACTGATCTACACTAAGGGCAATAAATCTGATGGAAACTGACAGAAATTAACAACTATTTCAGAAGAAATATAACTGGTCATTGGAAGAATAGTGAAACTCTTATTTACAAACAATTCCCTCCTGAAATTTAATCTGCTTAACTAAGAGAACTTTCTAAATGTTTGAGAATTATCAGCTAGGTTTAGCAGCTGGTAATGGGATGACGTATTCTTCAGGCTCCAAAGTAGTCGCCATTTGATGCTCTCCTGTGACATGTCACTTCATTGACTATCTTAAAACTTCATTTTATAAACATGTATTCTCCATTTTTATTCATGTCACATAACATCTTTTAAAAGAAATTATTTTCTTCTGGCATATAAAGTACCAGTGTGTCTTCAAGAATGAAGATATTTCTGTGGGACTATATACTATTTACTATATACCTTGCAACTACAGTGCAAGGAGATGTAGCCTTCTTTAAGATCTGGTCAAAGAATTTATTTCAGACACTTGATATTGTCTTGTCTGTTGCTTTTAATTGGGTTAAATTATGGTAGTCACACAGAAAACTAACTTCATATTCCTTAATATTAATTTAAGAAATCAAAGAAAATTACAATTACATTTTATATGCAAATCATCTTAAGCCGACATAGAAGTTATTTTGAACTGGACAAAGTATCAAGAGGAACAGTGAATAGTTCTACAGATCCACAGCTGGGTAGGTTTGTACTGAATGCATAATGCATACACTCAATCCATCCTTTCCGATTCTTGGCACATATACCAATAACCCAAGATCTGATGAGCTTAAGCCATCTCACACAGCTTGATTTCCAGTGATACGGATAAAGTTTCAGACTTCTCAAATGTACTATTGAGAATTAAATTTATTTTCATCATGAGCCATTCTAAAATATGTCATAAGCAGCCAAGACTGTTAATGACACGGATTGAGTAATCCATGAGTATTGAGATTGAGTAATCAAGAGCATTCCTGAATTAATACAAGAGTTAATGTCTATATAATAACATTTTACTCCCTTTTAAGTAGCAATGCTGAAAAAAAAAAAAGTCAGATGAATTGCACAGCAGCAGATTTTTTGTCTCTAAATTATAAGTAGAGCGATAATATGCATACACTATGCATATTATACATATTATAACAGCCTCAAATTGGTACTTTAAAATAGTCCACTTGACTCCACAGCCTTAAAGTTCTGGTATGTAAAACTGTGTAAAAACTGCTTTATCAGTGCATATACAAAACTTTTAAATAGAAAAGAAATATACTTAAGTCCCCCAACCCATAACATTTTGCAAGCCATTTGCTCCAGCTGCAGGTGGCAACTTTTTCAGTGCCCTACGAATATGTGGCCAGAGGCTTGTTGACCTGTCCCTTTTTCAGCATACCAGTTAGTGTGCTCCCAAGATGGTATAGCTAATGTCAATTCATATAGGATTAAACAAAGTATACGATGGAAGCATGTTGTAGAAAATAAATACATAAACAAATGAAAGAAATACATGCTTGAAAGCTTGACAACACAAAGCCTCGGGTCTTATCCCTTAGATTCAGAGTATTTGTAGATGTTAATAAGATTCACTGCAGAATGGAGCTGTTTTAGCTTTCCAGGGCCTGAACTTATGTTTCATCCTATCCCTGTAGGATTTCTACCTGCCTTGTGAGAAGAGGTGAGCTGTGCCTGTTTTCCATTTTTTGACTCTGAAAGTTTTTGTTTCTCTGATGTGTAGGAAACACACACTTTGATTGAACTTCCTTTCTTATAAAAGACCTCAGTGTACAACTTATCCTTTCGTTCCTCTTGCAAAATATTTTGACTTGTGATTATTAGAATGGCTCAAAAAAAGCAACAAAATATTTGTCAACATTATATCTTTTCTCCTTCACCTTCTATTTCTAGCCTTAAGAAAAAGTCTTCATCTTTCATTTACTGTTGATGTTGATAACTTGGGAGTCTGGCCATTTTTCCAAGGTACACTGAATACTCAGATGTCATCAGGCCCTTCTTTAACAAAGATCTCTTGTTCTAAGTACTATCTCATGAAATATATGTTACATTCATGCCTCACTATATGTCCTGCCCTTCTCCTGAATTTCAGATGGAGCTTGGCCTATAAAAAATATAAATCATCCCTCCAGAAAAAGGCTTTCCTTCTCGCCCTATCACAGCTGTGGTCAAAAGAGTTTTTCTGAACAGAAGGTCTCTGTCCGTAAGGAAGTGATGCTCACTATAGGAATCTTCTGCAATTCATGATTGTTTTGGGCCCCCAAATGTCTAATACATTGAACTTCCAGGGGCAGCCCACCATAGTGAGCAGGCGCTTGAAGAAGGTTTCACTTTGGTGAGGAGGTAAGGAAATTCAATCGTTCTGTATGTACTGAGTTTTCCTCATTTGACTGTATTCTGGAACATTTAGCCACTTTTATTTGCCTGGGTTAACTTTTAAGCTCTCATACAGAGGTAACAGGCAGTTAGAGACCAGAACAAGTTACCTGTACTCTTTTAGAGGGTCTGTGGTAACAAAGACATATCACAGGTCATATGTGTGAGAGAACAAACCATGCTATTTTGAAAGAGCTGGATAGTAGGTAGAATTGCTTGGGAATTGCTACCAGTTCAGCAGTCCACCAAGAGCCAACAGACAATTTGAAAGTGCAAGAAAACTTGTAATTTAGGTACCCAGTTGGAACACATTTGAATTCTTTCACCTTGATCCCTTCCCATGAGGGGACCGGTAGCTGGGTAGCCCGCACCTTTTCTTCTCCTGTCCTTGAGGTGATTTTAAGTTTTTATATCTGAACAGTTTCCATGACTTTGCACCGTCAGCTCTGGACACAAAAGCTAGTCTTATATACAGTACTCTTAAGAGTATTGCTTAAGCCTACAGCTCAGGTCATCTGTCATGGGTCTTCTGTGCGTCTTTATTTTTACTAGCCATTTCATACTGTGACCAGTTGTTGTGGTGAAGTTGGCTTTGTCTTTGTTGTACGTCACAATGTTGTATATTTAATACTGAATTCTCATACTCCATTACTGTTGCCTTTGTTCTTTGTGAGCCAAAATACACCTTACTGCTGACAGACAAAGGTTACTCAGTGACTTTGTGCCAGGAGTAGAAGAGAACTTAGTGGGAGAAGGTCAGACACTGAGTTATTTTAGGGCCATTTCCTTCCTTCTCCTTCTCTGCTTCTCTCAGCAGTGTGTGCACATGGGGATGGGTGCAGGCATAGGAGCATACAGGCATGTGGGAGCAACCCTTTCTAGGAACAATTTTGGAATGGGGTTAAATGGGGCTGGCTAGATTTTCCAACCTTCATTAATGGCAGTTTGGGACAAGGTAAATATAATGTTATTTGTAATTAAATATGTACAGCAATGTGGACCTTCTCAAAGCTCCTCTGCACTTCCCACGTGGTGAGCCCCGGGCAGTGCCATCTAGCTCAGAAGAATAAACAAACCATTCAAGACCTTTGTTTGCCCGTGAGTCATGAGGGGGCTGTTCACTGGAGTATTAAGAAAGATAAACATACGGCAAAACTCTAAAGACTATTTCTGGAAATCTTAACTGGAGAGAACAGCTAATCCATTGTTCAGAGTCTGCAGAGTATTACAAGGCTGGAGAGAGGAATGGAAGCAGGAAAGAAGCAAAAAAGCAAAAAACCTGAGAGATCAAGAATTCAGAACAGTTGTAATTACCCATGCAAGCACAAGGGCTTTGCGGGAAGAGAGGGATGAGTGACAAAGGGGATGTGGGATGGCCTGAATCCGAGTGCAGTCATAACAGGAGTCTGTTGTTGCTCGCCTTCTCTAGAAATAAACAGGGAATATCATACATTATTTGTCTGTTTGTCCAAGGGGAAAAAATATTGGTTAGAGATGAATAACAATCATTTACTGATTGCAATTAGTAGAAAGCCAGTAAATCGTGTCCCTCATACAATCCAGGTGAAGGTCCAGAGAGATTGTTGTACCTAAAAATGCAATGGCCTTAGTATTTTTTGTCTGCATGGTTTTGTTAAAAAGGAACAACTTCCTTTTCACTACCTATTCTATCTTCTGCTGTTTTAATACTTTCACTGATTATTCTAAATGCACTCAAAAGCTTGTGTCACTTCTTAAGAAGCAGCAATGACAGGGCCCCAGCGTTCCCTGCAGAGCAGATGTGATCTCTCTCCTTCAGGGCAGTCCCTGAAAACCTCTGTGTGGCAGCTCTGTGCTGGTGCAAGACTGAGTCCCTCTGTTGTTTTTTTTCTGTTATACTGAAAAATGATATGGAGCCATAAAAAATTTAATACAATAATTGCAGGTGTTCAATGGTGAAATGCATATTCCATGTTTTGTTTTGTTGTCATTTTCTAAACTATACCGCATTCAAATGAATGGAAATTACCCCTGGAGGTCTTCACATTCTAATGGTCTGGTACTAAGCTTCAGATGGCAATTTGGAAGGTCATAAATAGAACTTTTTAGAAGCTATTAATGTAGGCAGGTGACTGTGAGCTGGACTAGGATCCAAACCAATATGTAACACCAAGTTTGAGGCCTCTGCCTGTCTGCGCAGCCCCTGGTCTCAGCCACACACAGTCTCAGAGCTAAGCCATCCCCACGGTGCCTTCAACCTGCACTGCCGGTTGCAGACTGGGGCTGTCTGCCAGTACAACCATAACCTTGCCTGAAGTCATGCACTTCAGCCTGTGACCATAGCACTGTAATCTTACTTGGCTTTCTCTAGCCTGAAGTCACCTGCTGGCCTGAGTCCTAATGTTTGGCTGGGTTCATTCAGAGGCCTTGCTTTCAGCCATGCCAGCTAGTTGCAGCAAAAGTCAGATATGCCTCCAAACATTTTATTAGTTCAGAGGTTCCTACATGTTTCTTCTCTCATCTCAATGCCAGGTTACACCCCTGTTCTGCCCACAGCACTCATCTTAAACACTCCCTTAGCACAGCACTGCCTAATTCACCAAATACTGACTGTAAATACACAGTGTATTGGATTCTTCCCCAGTCCTGTCCCAAAGCCATCAACTAGCCCAAATCCTACATCCAGTCTGGGTCTGTTCAGGGCCTGCCCAGCTATTTCAATGACTTCATACATACCCTCAGCCCTCTGCTTCCTTCTAGTTCACATCTAACATAATAATGGCCAGTAGGTATTTACTAGAATTTTCTAAAACTATCATGTAATGTGCTCTACCAGTTTTAAACTGAATTATATCTAACGTCAGGTCTCATATTGCTCATAATCCAAGCTCTGAATGGCTTACTGGTAGGTTACCAGTAGGTCACCTACAGTTCACCCTTTTGCTAGCCTGCAATCACCAGACAAACACATTATAAATCTAACACTCAGCCACATATGGCCTCTTCTGAAACTCTACAGATTACCTATTGGCTCCAAACCCCAGTGCAAGGATGTTATTGGAATTATTTCTAACTCTTTGCTCTTTCTTGGTTCCAATCCTATCTACAGCTTCATTTGTTAACTCCTTCAAAATAGCTGCTGATTGGCCAAGTGCAAACACTGGCTCAACAAAAGCTGTCAAAGTATATTGTCACTCCAGCTCTTTGTGGAGGTCAAGATTTCGCAGATCTCACATAAACTAAACTACATTTCAGTACAATAGTACAAAAAGGTAGTACAGAGTAAAAAACAAAAAAAAACTATTCAAAATGGAATTTGCATTGGAACACTTAGGAGAAGTCTGCCAAACAAAGAATGCAGATTCTGAAATAAAATAGCTAAAGTTTCAAGATTTTCTCCCTATCTACAAGGAAGATCTAGAATTTCTTTTATCTGGTTTCTGAAAGAAAACAGCTTTTATTATTAACCTGCCCCATCCAATTACCTCTGATACCTTTTGAATGCATTCAGTATTTTCAGTCTGAATTGTCACAAAGGTTAAATTCTAAAGTGTTGTGAAAACGGATTAGAAACAAGTGAGCCAAATGAGAGAGGCAGAGCTCAGCTGCTAAAGGTTTTGTCCAGCAACAGCTGATGATTCATCCAGAACACAGTCCTGATAAGAAATCAGCACTTATGTGTTTTTAAATGAACTATAATCCATACTGTCTCAAGTCTGACAGATGATTCTGATTCCATCAGAAAACAGAATCACAGAACTCATAGAATCATAGAATCTAACTAAGGTTGGAAAAACTATTAATACCATCTAGTCCAACCATCAACCCATGCCTGTGACTGTTCTAGACCATATCACAGTACAGCATTCTTCTTTGTCTTCAACATCTCCAGGGATGGTGACTCCATCACCTCCCTGGGCAGCCTGTGACAATGCCTCACCACTCTTTCTGAGAAGAAACTTTCCTTTTCGACCTGAACCTCCCCTGGCATAACTGAAGGCCATCCCCTCTCATCCTACTGCTGTTACCTGGGAAAAAGGGGGAGTGGAAAGTGGCAGGGAAGAATGGTGAAGGAGGCGATTACTTAGGAAGTTTGGTTTCATTTGTTTCAAAGAAAGACCCAGAGGCTGGGACTCTCAGAAAAAAAATATGAAAAATTACGGGAGTGGGCAGCACTGAACATAACAACAAACCAGCAGTAAATACTATTTTATTTTATGCCTTCTAGCACAATGCAGACTGTCCTTACTCAGGGCTTTTACATGCAGCTGTTATTAGTAATATTTTATACGAGAACAGTAAAATCATAGAAGGGCTTGGATTAAAGAGAGCTTAAAGATCATCTAGTTCCAACCCCTAGAATAACAGTAGTAGAAAGGAGCTCTTGCTCCACTCTCCCGCTATGATTACCTAAAATCACAGCAGAGGGAGCAGGCTGCATAGCTGTATTTGCAGCTGAGGTTCTGGCAGGAAGAAATAATGGCACAGGGCTCAGTTTTTCTGCTCATGTGAGTCGCGTCCCCTGGCAAAAAACAGACAGACTCTGCTGTTTGCAGTTTGCAGAGAGCAGCTGAGGGAAGCAAAACAATCTTCCAAGGTGGTTGGCCAGGGGTGGCCAAGGGTGGCTGGGGGGGAGGAAGTGCTGAGTTAAACCTCTGCAGAACTGGCAGAAATGCCAAGGGGACAGCATCGCTGCTTCTGACAAACCTTCAGCTGCTTCCTCTCTGCCGACAGGGCTTCACGCAGGGCTTTTCTCTCTCCTTCAGTGACGATGGCTTATCCTCTGCTTTCATTGGTCTGCTTGTGTCTGCGTCCCTTTCCTGTGGAAACTGGAGATATGGGCAGGAGAAAAGACATATTTGGTAATGTTTCTCTTCAAAGCGTCTTTTTCACAAGGCTGCCTCAGCTGCAAAATGTTAAGGAGAAAAAAAACAACTCTTGGAACTAATTCGAGACAGACCCTAATGCCTACAAATTTGTCGAAGTAAGCCAAGTCCAGAAAGGCAAAACATGAAGAAGGTTCATTATTTGACTGCTAGGGACACTCAAATAACCAGACAGGCCAGTACTTAAGATCTTCGTATTTCAGACGTCTCGTCTTTCATATCCTTCCTCATCCTGTACTCCCACCCTGCTCACTTCTTACATTTCCCTTCATCCCCAGTAAATCCACTGCATTTAAAATTGTTTATAGAACGTATAAAACATGAAAATATCCCTTAAAATATCTACAAGGAAATAGTCTGTTCATCTAATCATCTGCTTGGTGGAATTATTTGCAGATCCCCTAATGGCTTCAGCTAGTTGCTTCCTGACATTTATCATTACTTTCCAGAAATTCCAGAAGAACTTTTTGTCTTGTTTTGATAACAGTTGCCTGTGGGGATGCTGTGGAGTGTAGGATGATGGGAGAAGGTCTCTGATTCATCTTTCTGCCAGAACTGTTCTCAGGGCAGGAGGTGTAGGGATCGAGCTCAATTTCAAGGTTTAGCATAGAACTGCTAAACCAACAGGCATCATCCCTGACTGGAAATGGGGGCAAATTACATTCTTTTAATTCATTACACATCAAAGATACCCTAGATACCCATAGAGTAGCAACTAGTAAATTTATCCATTAAAATGTTTTTTTAGCTATGCCAAAACAAATAAAAAATTCATTCAAATTCCCTTTCAGCAGGGACTACTCACAAATGTACTGGAATAAAAGTACAGGGGAAGCTTTCAGTCTGACCAGTATTTTTTACCTATAACAATTCAACTGCTTCTCACAGGATTTGTGAAAGTAATAAATTTGCTTCCTCATTCTACTTATGACTTAACGATAGGACTTAACACTCTAAACTGGCCTACTGGTAATATCTGGATATAATAGTCCTTCTCTTATTTTGTTTTCTTCAAGACTTGCCTCTGATATGCAAATTGAATACAACTTTTAATGCCAACTACAGCTATTTGAACATGTAATCTGACCTCGCATATAAATGCAGGCCGTAGAAATGTATTGTTTGGCTAACAAATGGTAAACTTCTACAGTACAACCAAGTAACAGCCTGCAGCTGCAAAGTTACATAAATGTAGTTTTTTCCTTCTTCCTCTAGTGGGCTGATGAAGAAACTGTTGTCTAGAAATTATTTTGTAAGAATGCTGTTTGTAGTATGAGTAGCATAGGCAGAAATACGAGAAAAGCTCCAGGGCTGCCAAAAATCTCATTTTTTTGGAAGCAAAGCCTTTGGGCTTTGAGAAAGTACGGTAGGAAAAATGTTATTTAAGTGAGATAATTTCTGTCTCACTACAAAATAATTATTCCCTGACAGTGAAAATATTTTGTAGACCCCCTCCAGCCGTCTTTGCTAAGGACAGGCATTGTGGCATTGCCTCTTTTTTCTGGCTCTGCAAATTCCTTTCCCTAGCGCTGACTGCAGAGATTGGGGAGCAGCTGAAAGTTTCAGGTTGTTACAAAAAAACTGACAACTTATGGCTGGTCTGAAGTCCTGCTTTATTTGTTACCCTCAATACTTTGACCCTATAGGGCATGCAGAAGGGGTATTTTCTCATTTCTCCACCATAAAGTTGCAAAATAACTTTTCATCTGTGCATAGTCTGTAACTATTGAAATGAGGATGCCAATGCCAGCTCTGCCATTATCTATCTTGTTTACCACAGCTCCTGGTTACACAGCAGTGGCTGTGGCATATTCTCCTCCCTATTCACTGTGCAGTTTGGCAAAGAATATGAACTTGCTACTGTTGCAGTCAGAGACAAATTTATCCAAAATTTTCTGAAGTAAGAAAGCTGGATAAGCCTAGGTACTTCTTTGCAGCTAAACATCCTACAAACCACAACACTTTTATGGAAGGACAACAGTTCAATGGGAATAAATGCTTATACCACTTATTATTATTATTTTTTATCTCATGAATCATTGTGTTACTCTTTTCTTCTCTTATTCTCTGCAATCCAGGGTCTCTCACTGCATACTCTTATTTCTGACAATCCAATCTGCTGAAAGCAAGGGAATCATTCAGCATTTACAGGAGCAAAAACCACTCAGCACATGTTGGTGATATGTACAGATTGTAAACCTCTATATGTACAGGATGTGATCTGGCTCCCATACTAACACCAATATATGAGTAGGTCATTTGAAAAGCATGACTGAGCAACCTAATGGCAGTCTTAGGTTACAGCAGCAGGTTGAGAGAACTGATCATTTCCCTCTGCATGGCACTTACAAGGGCCACACCTGAAGAGCTGGGTCCTATTTTGGACCCTGGTACAAGAAACGCATGAATAGACTGGAGCAAGTCCAGTGTAAGTCCACCAAACTGGTCAGGAGTCTGGATCACAGAATGTGCAAGAAAACGTTGAGAAAGACACATTGTTGACCATAAAGAAGAAAGATTCAGGAGGGCCTGACTGATGTCAACAACTACTTAAAAAAATGGACAGAGCAAGAAGATGGAGCCAGAATCCCTGGAGGTGCACAATTACAGTGAAGCAGCAGTAACAGATTGAAATCAAACTTACATGAAATACCGTAGTATGAAAAGAATGACATACCTCTAAGAAATTGAAAATATTGATGCCTGGAGACATATCCTGAGATCTCATCAGACTTTGGTGCCTTTGGTTTATCTGAAATTATCAATAGCGTACATAGCTATAAGCAGCGTTTCCTACCAAATGGTATATCCTAATATGGACTTTCCAAGTCACTGGAAAATAGGTTAAAGCATTGAATGATGACTACTCTGTGTTTTAAAAGCATTTATGCTGACAAGTATTTTTTAAAATAATCCACTCAGGTCAAAATATTTTTTCTGACTGCTGGTGTACCTCTCTAGGACGATAACATACAAATCTGGGGGTCTGCTTGATGAGTGTAGATTGTCTCCAGACAGTTAAGATAACCTGGAGAAACACAACAGCTCCTATAAACCAAAAAATACATTCTCTCACATGGTACATGTTTACTTGAATGAGGAGCTTTTGAAGCTTTACACATTTATTCCACAGTTTGGCAGCAGTGGGCACAAAAACTGGAACAAACTGACCTTTCTGACTTTTATCAAAGACAACCCTTGTCTTTTCTTTACTGTCTTCTTGCCTCTGGACTTCACTCCCTAGAGAATCCAGGACTGCTTCATTTCACGTTTCCTTCCATTTTCCCCCTTCCTTCAATTTGTTTCATATCACACTCTGCACCTGTTTTGAAAAGGCAAGTGACTAGTGAAGATATTGCTCACTCCTGGTACAGACAGATGGAACCTGAGCCATGACATCTTTGTTGTGCAGGGTGACAGAAATAGCTCCCATCGAATAAGCTGTTTAGCTAAACACAGATGGCCTCTTCATGATGAGAGATGATTTCAGAGGATGAATAATGTCACACATGCACACATAAAAGCAAGTAAATCTGAGACTGAAAATTCCTGTAAGCTATAACTTTATGGGAGACAACCTTGATGTGAAAGCAAGACATGCAAGCATCAGTCACAGGGGCATGGGGTAACTGTAAATTGTGCCCTTTCCAAAAGTAAGTTTGGTGGAAGCTCTGGAACTGTTTGCAGACCTTCAGCTGATACTTTGGTTTCCTGAGCTGATTTCTTTAACTTGAGTGAGCAGGGATATTCTTTCTATCTGAAATTCATCATCACATAAATCTGTGAAATTCAAACTGGGTTCATAATCTGACATGAAAATTGTCAGTATTGCTATTTACGAATCTCATGTAACTGGTGTGTTTTCTGCTAAAGGGCAGCATGTTGCATTTCAACAGGGCTCTCCATTGCCCTGGAAGCAGTGCTGCACTCCTTCAAATAAGTATTACAAATACATGTATGCAAAGCAGTAAAAATACATTTTTGCTCCCTGGTTTAAGTGCTTCACAGTACACTTGGAAATCTCTGTTTAATTTCATAGTGTTCAGTAGTCACCAGAACTGTCATAACTTGTTCAGTGGCCAGACTGAATGCATTTTTTATAATAATATTGTCATTAAGTTACATATTAATTGTCATTAAGTTGTCTTATAATAATATTGTCATTAAGTTTTTATCAAAACTTCTCCTTCTATGTCTGTGTAACTTTCATAGAATCATAGAATTACTCAGGCTGGAAAAGAACTTAAAGATCAAGTCCAACTGCAATCTAACCATACTACCTTAACTAACAGCCCTCCACTAAACCATGTCCCTCAGCACCACATCCAAATTGTTTTTAAACACATCCAGGGATGGTGACTCAGCCACCTCCCTGGGGAGCCTATTTCCAGTGCTTAATGACCCTTTCTGTAAAGAAGTTCTTCCTGATTTCCAACCTAAACCACACCTGGTTGCAACTTAAGGCCATTTCACCTTGTCCTGTCACCTGCCACCAATGAGAAGAGACTTGCCCTGCTCTCGCTTTAAGTATCTTTCAGTTACTTGAAGAGAGCGAAAAGGACTCAGACTCCTCTTCCCCAGACTAAACAGCCCCAGTTCCTTCAGTCTCTTCTCATAGGGAATATTCTCCAAGCCCTTCACAAGCCTTGTTGCCCATCTTTGGACCCACTCCACCACCTCAATGAATTTAATTTGTAACAATGTCTGAGAAGTTAGTGTCCTGTCAGCAGGACACTAAGCGTACCCTGTCCTTAAGGGTATTTATTTCATTTCTTTCACGAAGTTACCTTCAAGTCAAATACAGCAACATCAATTCCTGGTGAATTACCAGCCTCAGGAAAGATGTTAGACAACAGGAAACACAATAGATTGAAATGGATTTTTAAATTTTTTACTTTTTGTTTGTTTGTTTGTTTCTTTATAATCTGGGAAAAAAAAAATATAGGAGAAATAGTAACAACATCATTGTGAGTACAGAAATAGAATAAGGACTGCAGAAGTTTTAGAGTTTGAGCCCTCACATCCATTTGTTGTACTTACTAAATTGTTGCACACCACAAAAAGAAATTTTAGCCAGCAGAACATCTCTCTGTATTTGCTTCAGAAATGGAATATAAATCACAAAGTTTTGTCTTAAGATTCATTGACACTGGAATGATGATGCCATGTGATATAGAACACTTGAAACTGAATAGTCCGCAGATATTTAAATTATGGCAAAGTCACATAATCATGGTGCTACAATGCAAAACTTGTTTTTCTTGCTTGACTGTAGTCTAAATTTAACCCGTCTGTTTTCCCATTTTGCTTGTTGCAATCCCATATGGAAAATAATACCTTAAATTATGCCTAGAGTAAGCAAAGAGAGATCACACTTCTTTGGATTTTCTCATTTTCCCAGGGGATAAAATATGTATATCCTTGACCAACCTGAATTGTCATTCTGTCTTTTTATTTTTTGTTTCTATGAATTAAATAGCCCTCAGATACACGCATACATGCTGTGAAAGGTAATGAAAGTTTATGAAGTGTGTTGGCATCCTCAGATGAAAGACACTATAAAACCACAAAGTATTCTTTCATAGTACAGCTTATTGATGTGGTTTCTTTTCCACCTGCCAAATTCAAATGCTATGGTATGCAATAATTTAAATTTATAAGAATAAAATGAATTGTACTTTAAGGTATTTTAAAACACATTTGTTGTATTACTACAAAAACCTCAAACAGGATACTGCTCTCAGTTGTGAGCTGAGAAGCGCAGCTAACTGAGAAAGCTGTTGTCCTGGTATCTCAAGAAAAGCCAGTTCTATGAAATGGAGACAAACACAAAGGTATTTTCAGTACAAATTATTTCTGACACAGGGCACACACATCATGATGTAAAGGTTATTCTGTGGTGTAGTGCATGAGTCTTTAGAATACACCTCTTGAACTTTTGAACAAACGTGTCTTTCACAACTGGATAATCCTATTAAGACATCCAGAGTATGGAAGGGGAGCCTAAGTATCCAAGTAAGATATCAGCAGAATTTTTGCATAATATTACATCTTTTCTGTTTATATAAATAAAATATGGTCCTTGGATCCAAAACCTTAGTTTTAATCTTAGTCAGAGAGTAGAATTGTAGTCATTGAGTAATGATTAGAATATTAATTAAATTGGCTGCATTTATTACACATAGAAAGCAGATGGAAAGGAAGGTGCCAAGATAGTTGCTTACTTATTTGTGGCCTTTGTGCAATACACTGTAAATTCTCAGAGTCCGAACTTTTGACCTTCAGCCACCATTAGAAGAAAGCAAAAGGCTTTGGAAGAAGCCAGTGTGAAGGGGCAGAAGCAAAGAAGAATGGAGGGAAAATCCCAGAGTAGATAGTTACACAGATAAATATTGTTCTGACTTTGAGAGTTCTAGAATCACAGAATGACTTGGGTTGGAAGGGACCTCAAGGATCATGAAGTTCCAACAGCCCTGCCTGGCAGGGCCACCAGAATTCCACAAGAAGTGGAGTCTTAGTGAACAATGCAGAAATGGCAGGAATGGCAGCTTCTGTAAGTAATGAAGACAGGGAAGCAACAGATATAATTTCCTGGAACAAGAACAGATATAATTTCCTGGAACAAAACTTATTTTCCCAGTCAGTTACCAAGGACCTACATTGTGTTTTTATCTTCAACATAAAAATTATCAGTCTAGCTTTTAAAAGTGCATTAGTACTGTCTCAGATTTATTCATCTTAAGTCTAAATAGCCAAAAAAGTTGATAAGCCAAGCTGCAGCAAGTACTGCAAGTATGAGAGCCAGAGGCAGCTGCTTTGGAGGCTGAAACTTGGACTCAAAGTGCATTTGAGATATTATATTTTGTATTGCATTTAATTATCAAATTCAATTATGAGGAACAGAAAAGAGCTGAGTACCATGCAGACTTCTCTGCAAATGAAGGGAGGTCAGAGCTCCACAATCTAAGCAGCAGAAAGGAACTGCCACTGTGCAACTTTTAATGTGGAGCTTAGCAAATACTGCCATGAGATGTTTTCTGCTTTGGCTGAGGCTAAGATGTGCATGCCAGGGCTCAGTGACCTGAATGACCTGTTTAATGTGAAAGGGAAATAGGACAAGTTTATTTCAAGTAAGAAGCAAAGCAATGTACTGGTTTTGTTTTCTATCAGACTCTACAGGTATGCTGCAGGATAGTCCTGGGTGCATGACTGAGGAAGATGGATACATACATACAACTAGAGCAGTTCATAACATGGGCCTTTATTGAGTTAGTCAGCAGTCATATTATCTGAAAACTCATCATTAAAGTCTCTCTTTCTCAGACTTTCAAAGCAGAAGCAAGCAATGATACATTAGTGGTGTATCTATTCAAAGTATTCTGCAGAGGCACACCAGAATCCCAGGCCATATTTGAACAAAAATCCTTAATGGAAGGGAACCATGCACTTTGAATTGTGGGCAGCTTGTGCAGCTGAGCAGTGGTCCAGAGCCATATAAAGGGGTGCTTTACTCTGTAGCAAAAGAGGAAAAGGAAGATGAAGGTTCATAGTTGGCCAGACTTGTGTCCTCATTTCATTCCATGACCAGGCCCAGGCTAAATATGAAACTGTTGCCGTAGCATATTTTTGATACTACTGTGACTAATTTTTCTTACAGCTCTGTTCCAAAAATTTGTTTATAACAGTGAGACCATGAAGGAAAAGGAATTTTGCTACTTACACTTAAATACATTCTTCATTCTTGCTTCTAGGCAATCAAAGACAAGAGCAGCAAAGAACGCCTTCATGGTTTTTCACAACACTGGAAGATCAGTTCCCAGGAGATACATGTTAATGTGTATCTGCTAAACAATGTAAGTTATTAGGTGCAGTTTCCTCTGTTTGAGAGTGACATTCCTGACTAGCCCAGCTTACCTCTTCCTCCCCATCACAATGGCAAGCCTGGCACATTCTCTAAAGAGAAAACAATATTTAAAAGTACTTACTGCTTCATCCTACATATGCTGTGGTTCCCACTGCCACCTTCACTTCAGACTTAATCACATGGATCAATGTGTGTATTTGGCAAAATTACTGAAAGCATTATTCCAGCCATCTGACTGAACACAATGTCTCATTACTCATGAATGCTATTTTCAGGTATCAGTTCCTATCTTTAAATTGTTTCTACAAGGTGTCATTTTAGCTGGTCTAAGCACTCAGATCCATAGTTCACCCCAAGCTACCAAGTCTTCATCTTGGCAGTCAAAGCTTCCCATATTGCCTTCATGTACATGCTATTCCTGGAAGGAGCAATTCCATAAATAGCACTAGCACATGTTTAAATCCCTAGCATATGTTTAAACACATCCTTTCTGAAGAAAGCACATGCTTAAAATTAAGCATGTGGCCTAAGTACTTTGATGAATAGTGATGCTCCCCTAAACTGGGGACAGTAGGAAGGAGAGTCTGATAGCCATGTCCAAAAGACAGCTGAGATTGTTTCAGTGATGTGGATACCATTTGGCTCTGTACCAAAGCTAACAAGATGTCTACTGTAAATCACTAAGCAACTGTCAATTAGTAATGTGTGCTGGCTGTTTGAAACTTGCCATACATTTACTTTGCTAACTGAAATTTTACTTCTGGTTTAGTTTCTTCTTTCTTGTTTTGTTTTGTTTTTTTTCTTTATAGTGCAAATTTTGTCAAAAGCGAGTGGAATGAAAGAAGGTTGTAACTTTTTGCAAGAGCCTCAATAAGGTTATAGAAGTTTCAGGGGAAGTTTCAGTTTGCTTTTTGTTTAATGTTATTTTCCTAAATGTTCCTGAGACTGAGGAAAACGAACCTCAATCCTTTAATGAGTGTGGGCTTCCTGAGTTTCCCTCTTCCCTGCATCTGAAATACCTTTACCTACCTCTAGTCAAAAATGGAACTGTTTTGGCTTCTGTGGTTTTACCATCATTTCAGTATTTTATTCATTGACTGATGTTTACAGTCTCCCATCAAAGGTCAGAAAGAATTTTCTTTTTTTCTTTTATGTTTTTGTTTTCAAAAACAGAAGACAGGAAATTATCTTAGCAGAAAAATTACTTCTTAAATTAATCGAGCTATTATGATTGAGACTGTTTGTTTGCCCATTAAAAATCATATATGAAGCAGGTCAGTTTTTGCCAAATAAAACACTCTCAGCTATTTCAATTACTGTTTTAACTGGCCTGGCCTGCCTGGTAGACTAGCCTCTAATCTGTACAAGAATGTAGTTTGGAATAGATGAGACATGCACAAATGGGAGACTACATTCATCACTTCAGCGCATTCTGGTCCAAGTGTCATCCCATGATAGTGAAAGTAGCATGTCCTGTGTTAGCTTCCTTCCATAGATTCCATGCAAGACACATTGCCTGCAGCATTGTAAGAAAAAAAGACTGAAAGTGATATATTATTATAAATATTTAGAAGTTTTTCCACATTATCAGAGCTGTGTCAGGCTGAGTTTAGGAACTGCTACAAGAAAAATCCTGTGAATCTCCACTGAAAACCCTCTCCACAATTTTAAGTAAGGATATACTGTCTCCATTAATGGTCTATTGACATAATTATTCTGTGAATATGAACTAGTTGTAACTATCCTGAGCTCTCCTAAAGTCTAAAGTTCACATCCACGTTAGACTGCTCTGCTCAGAAGAAGGTCTGGCTTCTTATTATGTGTCCTGTCTAACCATTTGAGCTTGGGATAATAACTGAAGTTAGAAAAAAAGCCCAACCATATTAATGCATTTTGGGCAAACAAAAGTGTTTTAATGCATATCACAGAAATAGGAACCTTAAAATATTCCTGCATTTTATACAGTTCTCTGCTGTTAGTTCTGTGCCTCCATTTCCCACTTTGGCTTTCATATCCTCAGATAGAAAAGGTAAACTTGAGTATCATGAAAGTTACCTTGCATTTAGTTTCAATAAGGATTAGGTCCAAACTGAGCAATATTATTTTTTGTTGTTTTTTGTTTTTGTCTCTCAGGAAGTGGGAATTTAGAAGAATTTACAACAATATGTTATTACAAATAAAAGTGCAATGAGCTAGCATCCCCTCTTTGACACCCTTTGTTGTTACTCATGCCAGCAAGAGCAGTTTTGATCACACAACACTTTCTCAGATGAGCAGCCCAGGGGAATCATGAAGGCAGATATCTTACAGCAAAGTCTATCAATCAGAGGCTGAAACTGTTGCAGTTTCACCTTATGACCTGTTTAATACAACATTAAAATCATTATTTCTTTCATGAATCTTTGCAACACATTTTTTAAAACCAGTTCAAAGGATTTTTATTTATTTATTTATTTATTTTTCTCTCCAAAACAAAGAAGTGTTATGAAGTCAATAAAACTGTTTCCACATCAAGGACAGATTCCCTTGGCATGCAACCTATTCCAAAGAAAGACATTAGCCACTGAAACCTAGCTGCCAAAAAGTTTCATACAGTGTCTGTATTCACACGTGCCTATTCCCTGAAATTTCCTGAACTAGAAGGACAATGTACATGACCCAAATCTTTAACAGTTTTTTATTTACAAATACTTAGTATGTGAATGATTATGATAATAATAGAAGAAATTATGAAGGTAAGTTTGGAATTTCTCTATATTGATTCCACTTTTATTGGTATCATTATTAGAAATTGATATCATTATTCTATTTGTATCATTATTATAGTGACCATTGCAGTAAGCTCACTTCTTCAGTGTGACACAAAATGATAGTTTTGTGAGAAATTTTTCTTGAAAGAGAGCTATTAAACCAAGAACAGGATTAAAGGAGGTGCCTTCAAAATATAAACAGGACAGATCTATATAAATTTCTGAATTTCAAGAAAAGCTATTTGGATCCTGTGCAAAGATGGATGAAATTTCTGTGTGGCTGTTCACTTTGAGTTGGAGGAAAGGAGGCAAAGAAGAATCAAAAATTGTGCATTTGGATAACAAGTAGATTGGCATTCTTGGCAGCCATGGAAAATGGAAGTAGAAAGGGTTTTGGAGGTAAGATAAAAAGGGCTGGTTTTGGTTAGACTACGCTTGAGTTGACCTTCAGCCATTCAGGATGCAATGTCTGAAAAAAAAAAAGAAGAAGAAAAAAACCCACCACAGAATGCCAGCCTGAATGAAGATGAAGAAGGAAAAAGACATTTTCTGAAGCAGATTTGTCAGATGAAAGTTAATAGGTAAATCTGTACAAATGGTGACATTCAAATGGTAAATGATAGAGAAGGAGAGATGAGCAGAAAAAAAAGCCTTTGAAAGAGGATGAACATTCACAGTTGACAATTGCTAATGACAGACCATTACGCTGTGGTACAGAAATTCCATGACACCAGCAAATCATTTAATTTAGGAAGCAGCTGTATTTAGTTAGAATCTAGACTATTGGGTGAGGTGATAAACATTAACCCAATTTAAATCAAAGGTAGAATAGCTTCAAATAATTAATTTGAGAAAATACAGTTTCAGTCGCTACTGAAAGAGGTGGTAAAAGTAATGTAGTTTCTGCCAAGGACTATTCATTCAGGGCTAAGTTATTCATTTCAGAGCAATATTTATTAGCTTAAGTCAGACTCTTAGGACACATTTTTAGATTTCCAGATGAAATATGTTAAAAGAATAAAAAATTGTCTTAGTTATATATGTAATTTTTAATGAAACAATTGTCTTTTCAGAAAGATATGTAATGACATGATTAAGTATATTCTAAAATTCCATTTGATTACCTACTTAAAATTGATCTTCTTGTGTTATACTCAAACAGACTAAAATTTTTCTTTAGTCTTCATGTCTAGGAGAACTGTACACCTTGAGAGCTTAACTTAGATGTTCAGGAAAGTGGTAATTAAAATTAGCTAATATGAAAATAAAGCACAGAAACTTAGCTAAAATACAATGCATATTTATACACTAGCTAGAAGCCTAGTGTTTATCTCATTGCTTATCTGAATCTAGACCCACACTCAGATAAGAAATTGATGATGAATAAACACTGAACTGCATCAACAACACTGTCCACTTTAATTAGAAAATAGTTCTCTTTGACCCAGCTGAGCCCAATCTGGTGTGCAGTTGGTTATGAGTAATTTCAAAATGGATGGGCAAGGGGTTCACAATTTATTTGGTGCTAGAAAGCACCTTCTATACACAAAGTCAAATTCTTGCATTTTCAAAGCAGCACAATAGCATTTGGGGAATGGCTGTTTTATTAGCATATTGTGTATCATTCATACTACATGTGCTTTTAGAGAATATATTCAGGTTTTTTAATTATTATTTTTCTTTTTAAAACTAGAGTTTAGTATTTTAACACTATTTATAAAGCTGAACATTTTAGCATGTGAAGCAGTCAGGAACATTCCATAAGCATCTGCTGGGACATGGGCTACTGCTCTGCCAACTTTCTGTGGGCAATATTCTTTTTAATGCAATGAAGAGAATTCCTTTGAAAGGAACAGGCAAATATATGCGTGTAGTTTACATACTTTTGCGGTTCACATATTTTGTGGCTAAAAATATCCAGAGTTCGTATCCCACCTTCAGAATCAGACTTGGAAGCAAATCCAGCTACAGAGTACAGCTCTTGTGTGTGGTTCATCTTTTTTTTTTTTTTTTTTGTGTGTGTGTGTGTGTGTGTGTGAAAATAATTTATTAAAAAAAAAAAAAAAACCAACAAAAGAAAACAAACATGAAACCTTAAACCTTGGAATCCCTTCACAATTTCATTCCAGAACCTGCTTGGTCCAATCATCTCTATGTGAGGGTAAACATGCAAAGCCTGGACAGCAACTGAAAAATTACAGTCTGAAGACTTCCTAAAATCTGATATTTGGACTGACCAAACCAAAGGAAAATATATCATTTGGCCTTAAGTGTGGCAACAACACAGGAATAGACTCTTACATTTCTGGCAGGTTCACTTGCCTGTTCATACTGTTACAACGACTTTCTTAATGTTGAGAAACAAAACTCACTTTTACCACTAAGCTTAAGTAGAATGCTTGCAATTTCTTGCAGTACTTCTACAAGTGGAGATGAGTCTCAGTTCTTTTACTACCTCTAGACAAGATCAGGAGAATCACAGAATCTCAGGGATTGGAAGGGACCTCCAGAGATCATTGAGTCCAACCTCCCTGCCAAAGTAGGTTCCCTACATCAGGTCACACAGGTAGCTGTCCAGGCGGGTCTTGAATATCTGCAGGGAAGAAAACTCCACAACCCCCCTGAGCAGCCTGTTCCAGTGCTCCGCCACCCTTACTGTAAAGAAGTTCTTGCACACATTCATGCGGAACTTCCTATGCTCCAGTTTCTGGACATTTCCCCTTGTCCTGTCTCCACACACTACTGAAAAGAGTCTGTCCTCTCCACTTTGCGCCCCACACCTCAGATATTTATAGACCTGGATCAGGGTTTATATAGGGAATGATGAGTACTTTTAGAAACTAAGAAGTTACATTGTCATTTTCAGCTACATTATTCCTTGCTAGTTTAAGACGTATAGATTATGAAGACATGCTCACCCCTTAAGGTCAGAATGTTTGTTCTGACCAGTTCTCTTTCACAAACAGCTAATGTGTCTCCAAAATGATGCTCTGAAGAGAACCAAGGAACACGTGGCTTGTGTAGGTGTTTGTGCAGTGATGTGAACAGTGGGACTTTTTTCAACCCCAGTCACATGACAGTTACCCATGTAGGCTGAAACACTTAAAGCTAAACAGAAATTCAACTTTTTTTTTCTTTTTTTTTTCTTTTATTTTTTTTTCCCCATTTGTTTATAGCAAGTAATCATGATGCTTTCTTTGGCACGTCCCCTCTTTTAGCCCAGCCCCAAGCTGAATTTGACGTGAAAAATGAGATGTGGCCATTTGTCCAGAAGGTCATTAGGGTGTGCTGCTGTAAGACCAGGCAGCAGTGCTTGCTCTTGATACACTGCTGTGTGTCCAGAGGTGTTGGACCAGTAGCCAGAGCAGTGATTCTACAGATACCCTGGGCTCTCTGCACATACTATCAGGAGTCAGTTTTTTCATCTAGTCTGATGTACCCAAACATGATTCTGATCACATGTGCAAGCCATCTGAGCACTGCATACACATATAGAATTTAGTCCAGGATTTCCCAGATGGAAACATGGGAGTACTTTGTGTACCCACACTGAAGTAATCATTATTAGAAATGATGACCTGAATCCATGCCTGCCCTTCTCAGTACACAGACAGGAAACTAAGTAGGCTTTCATTAACATAACTGCATGCGCTCATCCAAACACAAAAGAAAATATTGCACAACTTTCATACTGTAAAATATTCATTTATCTCTTGCAAAATCTTACTGACAGCTAACAAATGTGTTGAGTCTGAGAAAAAGGTAAAAATATCCCAGCTTTACTTGAACCAGAAATACAGTTTAAATTGTTCTTGAGTTCTTTTTGTACTGTTTATTCTCAGTAAGTGCTTCTCTGACCCCAAGGTTCAATTTCCACCATACAACTTACATCTGTTGATTTCATCATGGGAAAAAACTTTTGTTCATTTTGACAGAAAAGTAACATCAGGAGATTGCTGTTTAGCTGGCCACAGTTTCCATCAACAAATTCCAAACCAAGTGAAAAAAAAAAAGAAAAAAAAAAGGTGTAATTTCTTTTTTGTTCTCCTTATGATATTCAACTTCTACTCCTTTACCATCTTTTACCATCTCTAACCGGGAAAAATATGTACATGTTTCCCTTAAGAAATGGTCTCTGATGGCTAACCGTGTGGTTCAGGCTTATGTGTTTCACATCTACAGACTATGAGGAGATCCCAGATTCACCCCTGAAATGCAAGAATTTATGTAACTACTAAGATGCTGAATGCACGGTAATGTTCTTTCCAGCCTGAGTTAAGAATGAAGAGTAGTTCTGGTGGGAAAATGATTTGAGAAAGGCTCTGCTGTCTGAACAAAGGCAGGAGGTATTCTGAGCTACATGCCTGCTATTAAACCACATAGACCATTTGCACATGCATTCAGTGCTGAGGCTAAAAGATAAAATATAGCAAGTGAAGTCACCTGGACCAACCTGTGGCTTCAAGAGAAGGACACTGTCTTTGTCCCATCTAGCAAATGTCAGAGTATCATGCTCTCTATGATCTCCACTAATGAAGATTTCCCAAACTTCCCAGATAATGTATCTAAGTTCCTCGTTGACCTTATTATAAGAATATTAAATGCATCTGCAGTATGGACTCCCTTACTGCATTTGAAGTCAATGATTTATTTATTTTTTTTTCCAGCCTAGCAATGACTTGGAGAACTGAATATCCCCTTCCTAGATTATTTTTTTCCCCGTAGATTTCTTTCCAAGATTTTCTCGTGTCCACTCTCCATCTTCTGTTCTTCAAGCTAAACAATTTAAAATTTTCAACATTTTCACATCGGACATTCTTAAAAGACTGCAAATTAACTCTGGACATTCTTCAGTTGATCAACCTGCTAAAGAGCAGATCATAGTTCTAGAGCAAGCTAACAACACCGCAGGATTACTGATTATATGCTACCAGCTAAGCAGTCTGCTTCTATTTTCACCAGCTTCCTTGCTTTGACTAATTCAGAAAGGTGTTATTGATACTTTCCAACCTTCATGGTCAGATTTCTACATGGGAATCTGGGGAGTGTTGGGGCATATAGTTATTCTCACTTGGATTTCTTAGGAGAACAGTCTTTCATAAGGAACATCCACTATGCTTCAGTAATATCTAATTTACATTGAAGCCTCTTTTTTTTTTTTTTTTTTTTTTTTTTTTTTTTTTTTTTTCAGTTCTAAGACGTATTCCAAACAGCACTGCTATAAAATGAGAAATTCTTCAAGCATTATTTTTCACAGGCTTGATGGCTGGTATTTTCAGTGAATTTATACACATGTATTCTGGAGGCCAGAGCATGCCATCTCTCCAAGAACCTCAGTGTGGACCAAGACTAGCAAACCAGCACCTGCACTTAAATAGTGAAATACTGTTCAAAGAAATATTGCCTCAGAACAAATCGCAGACACTGCTTTTCTGCGTACATTTGTATGTACATCTGTGAACTTTGCTGCTGGAGGAGGTCATGTTTCCAATCACATTTCAATCACTATTATTTTCTCCATCGAATCCACCATTCCAGAAAAGCCGTGGCAAACCATCCAAGATTTTCCCTCTATTTGCTGTTCCTTGAAATAACAAGAATTGGCACGACTAATATATAAATCCAGTAAGCTCTAAATGTAAATCAGTTCAGTTGCACAGAAGACATATAATAAAAATATTTAACAAAGAATCTTCACAATTTATAATTCATCAGACTTTGAAGTTACGACAGTGAAGTTTCTTTATTTCTCTTGGATGGTCCAGAAGATTATTACACAGTGAAAACTTCACCCCATTCAGAAATGCTTGCCCGGCAATCTCAGACAATAAAATGTCATATTTCTTGCTTGAGCTATAACAGAAGTGAACACATCAACAGAGGGTCAAGGGAATGACATGCCATTACTGCAAAAATTTTCTCCTATGGCTACTCTTTATTCTCCCAGTGGGATTCTTCCCAGGATAATGATGGAAATCTGTTTGCACATGAACTGCTTCCCTTTTAGATCTAGCAGCCTGACAGGAATCATTCCTGCTCTAAAGACCCCAAAGTCAAGTGAGCTGAACTCTTTTGGAGTGGGGCTCCAGTGCTCACAGCTTTTCTATTGAAAACCCATTCTTTATAAGGTGAAAGAATGGAATTTTCATAAAATTGGTTCATCGTAGATACAGCAAAACTGAACTAAAAAGCAATTCAGAGACATGGGAAAGAAAATGCAGGCACAAGGTGCTCTGTTTTTAAAGGGCTGTGAATTAGCTTAATAATATTGTGTAATAGTGAACAGAAAATAGGTGCATATACTATGCAGATGAGAACGAATTTCCAAAAAGCAGTATGTGGACAGCTTAGCAACAGGGACATACATTATATGTGGCATCCCTAAGACAAGTTTGACTTACAGAAGTTGGAAATGCAGGCTTAAAAAAACTATTTGTTGTACTGATTTAGTTGATAGAGTAGGAGAGATACCTTGTCAGGTGGACCCACAAAACAAATGTCGATAGTGCCACCCCACTACAGGCACTGTAGTATAAGGCAGCTTACCCGTTCTCCAGGTGTCTTGATAATCCATTGATGACACCTGTGGTGCTTTGAGATGTAGCAGCTGCAAGAGGGGCTGCTGCTATGTCAGCTTTTCCTCATCTTGCCCTTGCCTATACACATAACTTTCCAAGACCCCCCCCCAAACCATCTGTCTCTCTTCTCCACCCAAGTGTCACATCAGTTCCTCCTTCATCTGTCCCAGATGCATCGTTCCACCTCTAAAACACACTCCACCCACCTTACATCATGCTTTCAATATACGTATTCCCTGTGCTGTTATGTCCCTGACCTCAGAAACTGAGAAGTGCCATCCATGAGATGTCCTGGCAGCAGGCTCCAGCCATGGTGATGCTAGTTTAGCTGGCTGGCTGCAGGTCACTAGCAATGGATTTCAGTGGGGAATAAAAAGAAAAAAAGCTCAGTGATTTAAAAAACAGTAAAACATTTACAGTTTTCTTTCCAGTAACAAAATCTGTATCTACAGACAGATAATTGCATATTGTTATTTTATATTTCCTTCACTATTGTCCTGTGTATCTCTATGCTGCTTTTCTTTTTTTCTCCCAGTGTATCAACACTATTCCTTAAAATACACTGCAGTATGGTGAAAAACAAGCAGGAGCTGCAAATACACTATGTTATGAACTCACACCCTGAGCTTTAACCCACCAAAACCAAGGCTGAGGACTTTGAGAATAGAACAGGGCAGTTTATCAGGGCTGAACACAATGGACAATTGTCTTCCAGGTGTATTCATTTGTCTCCACCAAGCAACATTCCGCAGAACACAAAAGCCTTCAGTGTGGGGACAGTTAAGCATAACAAATGACATACCAGACTTTCCCCAGTCTTTGATGATTGTAAGAGGTCTGTGTGCCATAGTTATTGACTTTGCTGTCTTTGTGTTAAAACGCATTTAGTGTGTTGTGTCACTCTTGAGTTCTGGTGCAGGATTTGTGCTGGAAGGTATGGAAACCAGAAGAGGTAGAAGGACTCTGAAATAACGATTAAACTGACACTTTCTAAAATAGTCTGTTAGTTCATTGTTTCACTGGCTGCTGCTTCTGTTGTCTCCACTTTTCTTTTTTTCTTTTTAAATTATCTTTATTTTTAACAAAGCAAAGGTTTTTATCACAAACTACCTACACGCAGCTCCAAATGCCCACTTACTTTAGTAAAAATTATAACACCAGATTCTACTTCTAGCCAGGAAATGCAAACAAAGCTTGCAGACAGCTTGTTCCCTGACCCCAAATTCATTCCATGTTGCTATAGCATCACCCCCTGAGAAAATGGGACCAACTCTTTTCCTCCCCTTAGACCAGCTCAATGGGCTTTTGTCAGCTGTTGAATTATAGCATTAAAATTTAAATACTAGGGATTTAATGGAGGATTATTATGACACCCTGGTGCATTCTTTGTGTTGCTCTTGGCAACAAACCCAAGGAATGAGTGAAAGAAATAAAACCGAAGAGCTGTCTTGTTAAAATCATGCTGGTGTTAGGACATATTTGGGAGAGAGAAAAATGGTTCCCTAACTTTGACTATTATTGTCACACCAAGTGGACTGAAAATCCTTTTCAGTCAGTAGGCAAGACTTGCAGCTGAACTCCATTCCAAAGCTGTTGTCATATTTTGAAAACAGGTTTCTTCTACCTTGTGGGCAAAATAAATGTGATTGACAGCTGGGAGAAGGGTATTGCATTGATTTACTACTTTTACCTGCTCATCAGATAATAGCAACAATTTTAACATTCTGGCATATCAGAAATGTCAAATAAATTATTTTAGAGCAGAAACCATTGTCTCTCTCTATCAGAATATTTGCATGATATATTGTGTGCACATATTGCATGTGCGTGACTTTGACAAATGCTTAAATTACTCAACAGAAATTGAACTTGAAGTGTTATCTTTTCTCCTGAAGTCTCTATATTATAAGAGCATTTTACATAAAACAACACCACTGAATAGAATGGTGTTAGTATTTAATAGAAATTGCATTCTGAACTGCGGAGTCAGATTGTTCAGTGAAATATCAAAAACTTAATACACGGAGCACAGTCTTTGTCTACTGATCAACAGTTTTCTCCACAGCAATCAGTCCCAAGTTAATCTCTGGTCTGATTACACTGACAATCTCCAGATGTGTGATTTTTATTTATTTATTTATTTTTGTAAAATATATATATTTGGAAGAGAGGGAGAAAAAGAAGAATCTGAATATGAGCTTTATATAAATTTAAACAGTGCAATACAAGAGTAGTATGAAACTTTGGAAGACATCATATCTTCAGTGAATGAACACCAGCATTATATATTTAACACAGTAAAACTGAGATCATAGGCTAACCTACATATTGAAGCTAGTTCCTTTATTTTAGGATATGTCACAGGTTGGCTAAACTTCATTTCCTGGGTAATGAAAAGTGGACCAGGTCTGTTTGTGTTAGTGGAGAATCTACGTAAGATGAGCATCTGACTGGTAAGCACAGCTGGGACAAAAGGAGATTGAACGAACGATATAGACAAAGTGAAATGCTAGCCAAATAATGTCAGTAATGAAATAGCCTGATCTCAAGCACATTTACCTTAGTATGTAAATGTGAAAAAAAAAAAAAACAACCTGTCAGTGAGAAAGAATGGAGGAAGGACTGCTTCAGTATTTTGTTTTCACTAATAAAAAACTGAAAGTGTAATATTTAATTCTCTCTGGACATTACAGTTTCCTACAAAATCAACTAAAGAAGTCCTCAGAAGACTGCCCATTTTTAAAGAACCATTTAGAAACAGGAGAAAAGTTTTTCTAAATCCTAAGGAAATTGCCAAGGAGTGACTGTGGCCATACATTATACATACAAACCCATACAACTCATCCTAGAAAGCTGTATGGGTTTATCTTGCTGTCTTTCCATTTAAGGAGAGCTTCACACATATGATTTACCCAACCTTAAGCAGAGGATAAGAGCAATGGACATTCCAAAGTGATTCATTAATGTGCTCTGTCCTACCAGGGCTTCAAACAGGGAAGTGAGTAAGCCTCAGGTACTTCAGTACTTTCAAGTGTAAATTCAACTGTGGCATGCCCATTGTGTCCTCAACCAGAGCGAAGAATAGCTGTCATGTGAAATCTGAGGCAGGAAAAATAAGTGCCAAAAGATAAGTCAGCTGGTAGGAACTTGTGCAGAAAGGCTGCCTTGCTTACAGGAAGGACGAAAGGAGACAAAGAGCCCCCATGAAGGTTCAAATATGTGTGAAAGCATCTGAGAAGGGCTTCCAGGTAGTGTGGAGAAGACAAGTACAAGTTTTAGGGATGCTTTTCTAGAGCATGGATTATCTTATTTTCAGAGTAAAATATGCCTTTCAAATTGCCAGTCTTCCTCTTCCAATGAATAATGAAAAATATGTAAAATGTATTAGGCTAAAATGTTTAACAGTGTGTCCCAAATAACGAGTGGAACACCTTGCCTAGTCACCCTATAAAGATAAGGAGTGTATAATGAAATTAATCATGACATATAATGTAAGTAATGGCCAGCATCATGCACAGAATAAAATCTTTGAAGAAGCAGTTTAAAGAGAGGCTGTGTTTATATAATTGCTATGTTGGCTCTGATAAGGATATCAGTACTCAGCTACAACTATAATATGACATCTGAGAATGGGGATGTTTCTGGTCTCTATTATGATAATTTTAGCACCTGGGATCTTTCCTTCATTGTTTCTGCAGTGTTCAGTAACTGTTACACTTTTTTTGTTGCTGGCTTCGCACACTGGAAACTGGTCTTGTATGAATTACAGAATCATAGATTCACAGAATGGCCTGGGTTGAAAAGGAACTCAAAGATTATTTAGTTTCAGCTCCCCTGCTACGTGCAGGGTCGCCAACTGCTAGACCAGGCTGCCCAGAGCCATATCCAGCCTGGCCCTGAATGCCTCCAGGGAGCCAGCTGTTGACAATGGGGCATCCATAGCCTCCTTGGGCAACCTATTGCAGTGCATCATCACCCTAGAGTGCAGTAGAGAATTTAAACAAGGACAGTAGCTACTCCATTCTCTCATAAATACTTTATTGTTTGTGTTTCCAGACTGACAAGAAAGATCTTGATAGAGTGGTATTTTGTTCCTGTTACTTGATCACGATTTCTTGCTGATAGTTGTAGATCCTGTATTTTAAATACACATTTGGTTTATAGAGATTGATAGTGAATATTTTAGGGACACTCTACTACATACTAAACTAAGTAAGTCCCTATTGTTTAAAAAAGTAGTATCTGATGTTGATTTATTATAGAAAAAATAATTGTTTTCTGACTATTTTTTCCCAAACTTTTATTTCTAGGTTTAATTTAGATTTACACCAATTAAAAAAAGCAACACACACACACACACAAAATTCCACTTAATTCAGGACGCTGGTTACGTTACAATTTCCAAAGCAATCATATCCTTACTACAAAAGTCAACATTTCCTGTCAAAGGAAAGCAAAACACAATACTGTGGGAAAAACAAACAGTTCCACTTACCTTGCTGGCCTCAGAGAAAATCTCCTACTGAGAGGGAAAAAAAATGTTCCTTCCCTAAGAAGCCTTTTTTAATTTTGATGTATTATTCTGATGAGACATGGATACACTGAGTAGCACCTGTGGAACAAACAAACAAGTCTATAAATATAAAGATTAATTGCTGTCAGAATTTAGCTATTTTTTGCTTTTCTGTTTTAAGGAAGATGGCTAGAAGTACAACATATGATCTTTTCTGGACTGGCTTCAGCTAAACTTTGCAGAGGAGCCAAAATGACAAATCAAATGGACTTTGAGAATCATATCTGCTTTGTACAAATAAAGGAGTTTCCACTGTTTTTTTACTAAGATATTGGCTATTTTTTTGCAATAGCTCCAAGATTCTCCCTATGCAGAGAAATATGTCACAAGGACAACAGTCCTCTAATACTAGCCAACAGAAATATTTTCATATTTGGACTTCAGTACTTGGCATTTATCATATGGAAGAAGTATGTGTTAAAAGGTGTTTTTATCACTCTTTATTACTCATATTCTTAGATAGATAGCATTTCATACTGGGACTTTTCAGTCACAGATGTTGTATAAATTCTCAAGGATCAAGCCCTGCCTCAGGGCATATGATCCATATTCAGAATGCAGGCAAGAAATGGGAGAAGAAATAATCACATAGAGATGATCTGACTTCCTGAAATTTGGGAACAGAGTATTTTGGGAACAGAATGTACCTCCTGCATATCTGCTAGAGCTCCTTGAGTATTTCATGGAAAATCAGTTGTAAAGTTGTTCCCAATTTCCTAGGGCTTAAATGACCCATTTAATTTTCTCATAACTTTGTATGAAATATTTGCTTTCATAGTTCCTGAAATTATCTCCAAAATTCTTTTACATTTCTTCCTGCCAAAATTATTTTTTTTCAGACAAACGCTACCCTTTCAATATATAATTTATGTTCTAAAAATCATGAAAATATTTGAAGGAAAATACAAATTAGGTTTAAAACAGCATTGGCTATGACTGTTTTCATTACCAGTTGAGTAGTCCACAGTACATAGAGCTTTTTGGTACAACAAAGAACCATATAAAGATTTTAGTCTCTCTCATCTGTTCCACAGGCAATAACACAATCTCTTCATATTAATGAAGCTGTAAATTTCATTTCTCTGTTGAAAATGTGCCAAAATTCATAATGAAAATTTCACCTGTAATGTACATGAATGTAGCATCATTTGATTTTTTTCTAATTACCATCTCTTTCTCCAAAACAGCATCCCTTCCTCTAAAATATCAGAGTAACAAAGTATACGGGTCAAAAGCAACCTTTACTTTCTAATGTTTTTGGGACATTCTTAGTGTTGCTTTTTTTCCAGTGTATCTAATCAGGTGCATTTTCGTACATTTTCTTTGTAATAATGACGTTTCCTGTTCATACATACATACATTTTTTCAGTTTTCCAGCTGTTGATTCAAGGACATCACCAAGTCTGATAGCAACTTCAATGAGATGTTTCTTGGCAAATATACTGTGCACATCTTTGTTCTGTGGTTACATTCAGTAAACACTTGCTAATATACCAAGACCTGGGAGGTTGGACTATAAAAGCCTGTTCTGTGTTGCAATAATGTTTTGGTGTAATCAGTTTTATTCTGCTGAATTAAGAATGACTTTATCTGTAAAAAAATACTTGGCTCTTTTTATAACTCAGGGTTGATGTAATGGTAGCAATTTAAATACTTCTGGGCAATGTTTTTCCTTTGAGTGAACATACGGTCTAATCTATCAACAACACGCACTGGTGATTTATCAGAAATGATTCATTTTCATAGTCTTTTACGTTGTACTAGTCATTCATTTAGTTTGGAATTAGTTCTCCAGTCAGCTCAGTAAGCTTTCAGAATGACAAATCCCACTCTTGCACTGGTTGTGCAATTATTCCATGTCACCTTTTCTTTGACTCTGTGGCAGTCACAGTAATTCCATATTTCAAAATAAGTATAGAGTTTTCTTCCTTTCCAATGTGTCTACTTCATTTCACCCCTTACTTGTTCTTGCAAATCTGATTTTAAGAAATTATAACAACTTTCTCTTCTTAACATAGCTCAAGCATATATCATCCTGTATTCTCTGTTGGTGGACTTTGTCATTTGACCTACAACATGTCAAATGCTTTTTCACCAAATCTTTATTAACCATTATTACTGAAAGACTTATTACACATTCCTTTGGCCATGAAATCTTAACATTGTAAGGAAGGATTTCCCCTCTTGCTTTCTTGCTCTTCTGTTTAATGTTGTTTTAAATATGCTAAAATATTCACTATTTATTGGAACCCTTCACGTTATCTTGCAAACCTTACTGAATAATATATTGATTTGCATTTATTGAGAGCTATTTTCTTTCAGCTTCTTGCATTACGGACATAAAAAAAATGAATTCCTTTCTTGAGACTAACCTGTTTCTCACTTGTAGTTAATGTCGTTTGAATCAGCTTGCCTTACAGCTGAACCTGAGGTTTTACAGGCAGTGTGTTTCTAAGCACCTCTGATGTATGTGAAAATTTTCAGGACCACGTGACGTTGGCATTTAACTTTGTCTCAGTTATTCTTGTGCATTTTCTCATAAATTACCTTTCAGATAAGTTAGCATCTGTGCTCTTTCTACATCTGTTGTAATATTGTTTTTTAAAGGCTCCATTTCATTTGCAACATACTAATAAAGGTCCTTCCTAATGGAGCAAGAGCTTCTAGTAAGAAGTTTCTTCAGTGTCCCAAAGAAACATATACCTAATTTAGGGAAGTGTCTACTTGTGTTCTGGAGGCCCAAATCTGACTGAAAAGAAACCACTGTAGTCCAGTTTTGCAATCTGGTATATTTAGAACAATTTTTAGACAATAGTCCTTATTTTCATTTCCCTTGACAGGAGTTTTGGATCATCAACAGTTTCTTATGTTTGTAAAGCCTACAACAATCATCAGTACATTCAAAAGGGAGAACAGTGGCCAAAATTTTATTTATATCCACTTCAAACTATTTTCTGGAAGGAGTGGCATGAGTACAACTAGTTTTAAAAAGTAGTTCTCAGAGAAAACAACAGCAGGGAAATTGAATTTTTGCTGGAATCATACTGAAGCTTTACTGGAATCAGACTCAGCACTCCGAGTAACTCCAGATTTTAAACTGTTCTTGCCCAGATGGTTTTTAGCCAGACTTCATTATTTTTGGTGAGCTCATTTAAATTTTTACTTTATTCTTCAATCTGCAGACAGCTGGAACATTAAACTTTGATTTCAGCTCTTGTTTTTCTTAAGATTTTAGTAAATATCTGTGCAGTTCCCAGTCTTTTAATCTTTAGACTCATGTAGCAGGCAGCATAAGCAATCTGAAGCAGCATAAGCAACCTGAAATCCAATAGCAGAGGAAGACAAGGCTATTCTAGGAAATCAGAGTAATGTTTCCAACAGCTATTTCCAATGAATGTTTGACAGAAAAGTGCTGAAAAGGGTTGTCACAGATAATTTTGTCATTTTTATAACAATTTTTAAAGTGTGGTTTAAATCCTACTTGAAGATCACATTCTACAGGCATGACCTTACTGTTTTATATTACAAGGATCCTATTAGCCTATTTGCTGGTCAAATAGCAAAGGGAGTGGATGCACTCTGCAGGATGGGGTCCCACTGGAGCCTGAGATGAGAACCATTATAAATGTTTTCACATCTTTTCCCTAATTTGCCTGGGTTTAAGAGATGTCTAGTGACAGTGAGCTCCTCAAGTTAATCAGGATCTCTGAGAATATTTCCATTTGCTTCACATCTGCTGCCTTTCAGTTTCACTGGATCTCAGTCCTTCTTGTATTATGAAGAAGGGCTACATATAAGAGCTCACATGCTTTTTCTATAACTTCCCATGTTTTGAAAACCATCATCACATCTGCTCAGCATTCCTGTGCTCTTCAGTGTTTCATTTGAAATATGCTGCATCTAACAACTGCTGCAATTGCAGACTTCCACCTACATTTCTGTCTTCCACAGAGCTTACGTGGCATTTCATCCAGGAAGGTATTGTTAGGTCTCAAATATAATCATGTGCAATTTGCAGGTCCTTCCTGTGCCTCTCCTGCATGCTTTTTTATCTCCCTGTAGCTGTTGATATACATGGAGGGTTTCAGTGGCTGACCTTAGAGGAATTCTTGTGATTGGCTAGAGGGCTGACAAGTTTGCCTGATGACTCACCCTGGAACCCTCTTTTGCTGCCCTTGACTCTCATGTTTGAGTGGTACTGGATAACATGTCTTAAAAACAAAACAGAAACTTACAGCTCTTCATAACAACTTCCGTCTCTTTTTTGGGGGGCAGCTAGTCACTAAATGAAGCCATCAGTGAAAGGGTTGGATCAAGGCAACAAAACACCATACTGGTTTTGCTTCCGTGCTGTGTCCATCTTCTAAAAGCCCTAGAAGTTCTAACACTGAACAGTCAAAGATCGTTCTTATGTGCAGTTCTAGAACTTAGATTGCTTGAAGTCTGAACATCAGGGAGTCAATTAATGAAAAATTACAGGACTATTTTGCCAAGTGGGAAAAAAAAATCAAAACAGTTATTAATACTCAGATCTTGATGTTGGGTTCTGAGAATCCCAAATGTCAAAACACTAACGTCAAGGAAAATGGAAATTGCTCTATTGACAGTTCAACTAAGTGACAGTATGAGGTTTTAAGTAATGACTTGTGAGTTAATGAGTGATTAACATGTCATTCTTTTTAATTAGTTTTCCAGAAGGACTTCAAAGACTTCAGAATGAATTTGAGCTGGGTTTGGGTGAGTATTGGCAAGAGCTAGTCCAGAAAATCAGTTGGGCATTGGTGAGATTTCTAGTTCTTCCATCTGGTCACTTGGAAATCTCGGAACTGTGTTCTGACTCAATCTTTTCTGACATTTTAAAGGCAGGTTAAAACCAAGAAATAAAACACCAAAATAAAACAAGATGAAGGTGACTCACAGTGCTGTTGGATACCTGTTCTTTCTAGAACAATTTTGCTACCCCTAAAAAGTGAATCATTTCAAGATCATAGTAGATTTTAAAGAAAGTACTGTTGTTATTTTTGTAGTTGATGTGAGTAATAGAATGTACCTTATTAATGTCATGAAATACTTGGAATTGTTTTTTTTTTTTCTTTTGGTCCCAATATAGACCCAAAAACACCTCTAAAACTTGAATTTGGTCCTGGGCAGTCCAATAAAATACACTGTAAAGCCACAATAAATCACAATTCAAGAAGACTCTTCAGCTCTGTCTTACTTTTAGCAGCATGCAAGCAAACACTGTCAGAGACAAAGGTAGACTAAGTGGACCACTGAGTAAGTTCTCAGTTTCAGAGAATGGATTAAACTATGAAGAAATTTGAAATATTAAATGGAGTGTCCCTGACAAATGTCGGCTTTCTGGCAGACTTGAAACCCGTAATGCTAAATAAAACATGTAATTTCTTAGTGACACTTGAACGATGAAGTAATCTCAATAATTTAAGAATATGTTGGAATAGGAACACCAAACAAATGAAGTATCTCCTGAGGCCAAGTGATTACAACAGCCTTTGACTAACCCTTTTCTCTTTCCTTCTCCTCTTGCTATTTGCACCTAGCACTCAACACCCCTTTCTAATGTTATGAATGCCTGAATTTCTTATTCTGTAAATTCACACAATACTAAGAGTAAACATGCACAGTGGTTAAATAATTACAGTATGAAAGTACTAATTAACAAAACATTTTGCAAAGGCAACATGGATATAATAGAGCACAATTGCAGTAGCATATTTCACAGAAAATGAAACTATAAATAATCCTCAACGAGCTTTCTTGTGAAGATATTGACTATAAATTTATACAATTCATATAAACATGGAATGTCCATAATCTGACTTAGGATAACCCTTCAGTTTCACATAGTCTTCCCATAGAAGAAAAATTATTTGTAATTTACAGCCTCATCTACTGTCAGACACGGACCTATCCCACAAGTCTTTCAAGAAAAATGCTACTGAATCTATTGAGACTTTCTGAGAACAGGGCATTGTTCAATACGAAGAACAGGAGAAACTCTAATTTCTTTACTGTAAAGGCAGTGGAGTTTCTAAATTTAAAGGCTTTTCAAGTGATTTCCATACAGTTCTTCTGCTGATTTTCAAAACAGTAGGATTAATGAGTCATATCCTTGGATTTTACTTTCTCTGGCCATGTTCGTAAGTACTGTCAGAACAGCACCCTGAGCCCGTGCCTTAACTATATCTGATCTTCCCAAATGATGCACTTGGGGTGGTGAGAGGTTAAAAGTTAGGCTACTGTTTTCATAATGTTAAACTGTGAGAGATCTGTTATCATGAAGTGCATGTCATGTGCCCACAGCAAATTATAGCCTTCCTTTGGGCGCAAAATGTTGAGCACAGGACACTCTAGACCTCCCCTGCGAACATATAGCTTTGCTTACAACCATGGGCTAGATTTAATCCATCTGAATTAAAATACAATGTATCCAGTTCTGACATCTGTAGAGAATCATAAAATCAAATAAGTTTGCAAAGACTCTCAAAGGTAAGGTAATCTATTCCAACTCGACTGCAAAGAAAAGAGACACACAGCTAGACTGGGTTGCTCAGAGCCCCATCCAGCCCAACCCTGAATGTCTGCAGGGTCAGTGTATCCACCACCTGTTCTACAGTTTCACCACCCTTACTGTAAAAAACCATTATTCTGTTGTGTATCGGATTCTATTTTTTGCTTAACAAAAGATTGCCAAGTTCAGGAAAGATCCTATTTTTACAGTTGGCTAGACATCTTAAGTAATAAAATAATAAAGGTAATCATATCAAGACAAATTCACTTTGCACTCAAATTAAGTCTTTCTATTTACTTAACACTCCTACAGTTGACTGGCACTGTCATAAATATAGATCATTAGATGACATTTAAAGAAGAAAAATCTTGCTGTGAGTTTTTGTAAGAGGTTTTGAAAACAAAATATTTTGCATGGATAATATTCTGTAGGACAAGAAAGAAAAAAAAAAACAATTTTATTATTAAAAAATCTTTTATTTCAAATGTTCTATTATTAGGTAGTGAGAATCTACACTTACTTAGCACTCATTATTAAATAAGGGCATGAAAATTAAACGTGTATAAAGTAGAATGATAGATAGATAGGAAGTAGATTGCAAAGGAAAAGGCTTCCAATACAGTGACTGGCTCAATGCATCCTTTGATATATAAACTGAATGCCTTTTAAATGAAGAAAATAAAACCTAAAACCATTCAGCACCTTTCACTGATTCTAGTGGTCTAGATGTAAACTAGCCATAACAATAAATATGATTTTATTATATAATTAATTCAAGCTTTCAAAATGAAAAGAAAAAAAAGAAAAAAAAGAAAAAAAAGAAAGTGTCTGTGCCAAACTTTAGCCTGCTGTGAATTAAAGTGTCTGGGTTGTAAATTAGCTGCAAAACAAGGTTTTTAGTGGAAATGGCAATTGACCTCTGGCAGTCACAGTATTAGGAATTGCTGCTGTAGTGTTAAGTTACATCTCTGTTCCTGGGCACAGTCTTAACGATTATATAACAGTAACTATTGCCGGATTACTCAATTCCTTTACCTAACCTTAATTGCATGCTGGACTTGTGGCTTCCATAACATTTCTCCTCTATTGACATGGTCAGAGATGTCAGTGACAACACCAAACCTCGATCCCACAGCCTGCACAGACCAATAATGTTCTGCTTACCAGTACCACCCTCCCTAAGGGACATTATTTTCCTTTTCCTCCACTCGTTTCCTAGCTGGCAACCAATTTCTGCCCAAAATGATCTACTCCTGGAAAAAATCTGCACAAATAATAGATGCAAAAGCTACAGGTACAGTACATACTGTACTTCAGTTCTTGGCATTTGTATTAGACAACCACCCAGCAGCAGAAGGAGAAAATAAGACATATTAAAATGTGTGATACAAGGCTATATTTGTACTTGGATTTTCTGGAAATCATGTGCATGGCAGCACAGATCGTTAATGGTTTTTGTATCTCATACAGTCTTTAACATGCCCAATTTGAGAGTATTCAGGCCAAGATTTTCAAGCCTGTCTACTCATATTTAGGCCAGCAAAAATCTGGTTTAAATTGTCTCAGTATCCTGATTTTTCAATGAGCAAATAGTCTGTTACATCTGTGTTAACATCTGATTGTTATCAGATGGTGGTAACACCTTTCAAAGTTAGCATCTTAACTACCTTTTTGGTATACAGAGTAGCAGTGCCTCACTGTTTTCATAACTGGGAGCATTTGTGACTACTGACTACCAGTAGCAGTGCTCCAAAGTCATTGATTTAGTTCTGTGTTGGTTTTTTGTTTGTTTTTTTTTTTGTTTTTTACCAGCTGATGAACAGGCAAGCATTGAGAGCCCACTTTCTCCTGAAGAAATACAGAATGGTTTGGGTTAGAAGGAACCTCTGAAGCCAACTGGTCCAGCCCCCTGCTCAAGCACTTTCATCCAGAATAGGTTGTCCAGGGCCATGTCCAGTAGAAAAAATCACCTTCATTTAGGGAATTCTGTCTCACCATTTCAACTCTTCTAGTTCATCTAGTAAAACTTCTCAGATAGGAAAAATGTGACTGATATCAGACTGCCCAGTACAAATCAAGTTCAGTGGAAGCTCAAATGGTGTGAGGAGGGACTGATTCTGCCATCCCATGGAGCTAAAGTAAATGCTTTTTACTGGCAACGTGCTCCACAGGAGACACTCGGCCCATGCAGTTTCACATATTGTCTGCAGAGTTATTGCTGTGGCAAGTCAGACTGGATGAGAGATTTAGCTTCCTCAAGGTGTTCAGTGTGTCATATAGCAGACAGAAGCTTCCCAGAAATATCTCTGGCACTGTGTCAGCACAGGAAATATCTGCATGAAAGGCAATGGATACATTAAGAAGTTAAAATCTGTCCTAAGCATCCTGCTGTAGCAGATCTCGTTGCTAATTGAGGCAAAAGGCAGAAAAGGGTGCAGCATGCTGAGAACATAATGTTGCCAATCCTGACTTGACAAGTCAGCCTAACTCTGAAGTTCCCCTAACTTGTGGATGGATCCCAGCTGAAAGATGGGGATGGCGATGGCTGTTTATCTTTTAAGACTCCTTCCGAAAGAAAGTGCACAAAAAGTCCTGCTTTCCTTTGAATACAGTGGAGCAGAGCAGGACAAAGCAATGTTTGCTCACTGTTTCAAAGCCTCTTTCCCAAGGGCATTTTACCTGAAAGTATTAACTTCTGTCTTTCCTTCTCTTCTTAACTTCCTTCCTCCCTTCTCAGTCTTCCCCATTATTTTCAGATTTCACTTTACATATATTTGTCCACCTTTGTTGTTTTCCTGCTCTCTTCCCTCAGTCAATGTATATAGGAATCACTTCATTTTATTCCTCAGTTTGAAATCATATGACCTAATTTTGGTCTTTGACCACCTCATTCTGAACCAGAGACCAGCCATTTCCCAGATTTATTTGGAAAGCTATTCTGCCAAACCATTTAAGGTAGGGCTCATCCGGCCCTCTCCATAATGACCTTACCACCTCCTCCTAGAAGGAGCCACTGGGTATGTGTTGCACAGTGTTTAACCTGTGAGGCAATTCACTTATTTCATCTTCTTCTCTGGCACTTCTGGAAGGAAGTTGTTCCTATATGCTCAGTGGATGCCCATATAGCCCTGTAGTGATACCTGCGCTCTTCTATACTAATCAAAAATAGACAACCATAAAAAGGAGTATTTTTAGGGGGGTAAGTTTGACTATATGAGAACAAAATAGTAATTAGGAAATGCTTGGTCAAACAAATATTTACTGAGATCAACTTTAGTCATTTTAATGAATAATATTTCATCAATTTGTTTAAAACTAATTTTATGTCATAACGTAGAGCAAAAAAAAAGTCTTTGTAGGTGAAGATGTATCAGTAGCCTTGCAGCTTACTCTTAACACTTCCACTATTTTTGTGGGATACAGGCACACAGACTGGAGAAGCAGTAGTCAACTGGTCCCATGGATTTATATCGGTTAGCCTTGTAAAGGGATGACCTGTATTTGGAGGGAGAGGGTCTGTGCTGTCTTATCATGGTCAGCTGGTTGCATGGAGTATTCAGGACTGTCATTACCTCAGCAGTTAGTTTAGAGCCAGAAGGGCACATCCTGTGCTTGTAGGAGTAGAGAAATGGAACGACCAAGTAACTATCTGAAAAGAGACTATTGGCCTTTTCCTGTGCCTCTAGTAAATTTCTGCAACAGCTGGGCAGTGTGTTGATTGATTTGATCTAACACTATTGTCTGTTCGCATGTTGCCTAGGGCAGACACCATTTCATTAGCATGGCCAATATTTAAACTGCAAGAGGCATTCATACGTTACACAATGTATTCCTAGGAATATATGTATATTAGTGTTTTGATACTCATAAATCTCCTGTTGGTTAACTAAATCCAGTGATATCCCTTCAGTTGCTGTAGAGGGTAACTTACTTATTTATCACTATCTTTCTTGTATTATTGCTATTTTTGTATTATTTTCACCTTACAAGAGCTTTAGTTTGTTTGCATGATGGAACACAGGTACTTGCATGGAAATATATTTGTTCCTTAGATGCTAGGTTTCCATTTCCTGTAAAAGCTTACAGAAGTATATCTTTTGTGGAGCTGTGATATTTCCACCAGCAAATTTTTATCCCACTTGAATGACTCCAGCACAAAGCAAAGGCATCAAGCTATCCAGTTAATAAAAATACAGAGTGTGGAAGCCTGGGAATAGCCACAAATTAGCATAATTACTGTAGTATAAAGACTGAGGTTGCCTGCTTAGCTGCATCACAGCATGTCCTGGACACCAGCTGGGATCACTGGCAGCTTCTGAAATACATGTAAAATGTAAGAGGATGCAGGGAAAGTACTAATGATCAATGTTGAACAAACACCAGGTGACTTCTGGCTTTCATCTGGGTGTTGCTGAAATCTCTGCACCTTCTACCAGAGCAACCTGTGTTTGCTCTTCTGTGTCCTGGCCATGTAAATAACAGCAGGGGCTACTAGAAAGGCAGCTGTGATAGGAGCTGGAAGGGAGTTAGGTGCTGGAAGGAGGTTGCTATCAGTGACATTGTGGTTACTCACAGGTGCTGGTGGTGGCCGGATAAGCAGGACAAGATAATTATATTGTTTTCATTCAAACTTCTAGCTCCAAAGGAAGCTTGAGTGCAAACTGGGTAAGGTGCATTGTAATAGCTTGAGGCTATTCGAGCTGGAAATAGCCTATCAGGTTGCTGGGGAATGCTATAACATACCTATGAAGCTGCACAGAGGGAAAAGAGCTACAGAAAGATACTCATCCCCAGTGAAAAGACTAATCATAACCAAGTCTTCCATAGCTTACTACTGATTTCATGTCTCTTGTCTCTGGCTATGCTGCAGAAAGTTCCTAGTAAATTCCTGTGAGACAGTACCAACCTCCATCTCTATATGCTCTTTCTCAGTAGCATTACATCATAGTCTAGATACCTACTATCAACCAGAAGTACAGGCCAGGCTACCAGACAGACACAGTAGTCAGTCTACAGCTGATTGCAGACATCTGTGTTGCTCGGGAGCTGCCTTCAGCAGTGTTTGTATTAAAAGCTTTTGTGGCTAGACAGCAGGACTGACTCGCTCAGCGCTTGGTTACAGTAACAGTCCCGCAAGGCGATGATGCATGGCTGTAGGAAGGAAGTAGGTTCTCTGATTTGCAAACCACACTCCCCCTCTTCTCTGACAAATAGCCGGCATGCCTTTTTGCATCTTGAAAAGGGGAGATCTGTAAGGAAAAACAAACATTCATAAGTGATGATTGTAGCTTACAGAGCCTGTCTATTGGTTATTTTGTCTGTCTTTGTGCTTATCTTTTTATGAGTTTAACCACTGTCTGAAGCAGGGGACAGTGTGATTCACACCAGGATTCACACCAAGATTCCAAGAGAGAGCAGTTGTCTTGGCTCTTCTGAAAACAAGCAGAGAGGCAAGAGGCATCATCCTTAGGCAGGTAGCACTCTATCCCATATGACAGCCTTACCCCCTCAGCACACCTGGCCCATGTCTTCTGAGAATCAGTATTTCCCTAATACTGTCTTGTTTGCTAAACAACGTCACATGAAGTTTTCTTTGGAGTCCAGCAACTGGTCCATTAAATGGTCCAGCTTTTTGCTATCAATGACACTTGTGGAAATTTGAGTATTTTCACCATGACCACTGATTTATTTTGTGTCTGAGGTGGGCTAAAAAAATTTTAAATGTGGCCTCTGTCTTCCTTCACTGGTATAGTAAAAGCTGACCCACTGTAATGGCTTTCAAAATATGAATTTACTTTGAAACTCCAAAATAGAGCTAGAGAACAAAGAATGGCATTCTGAGACACAACTTAAAGCTAGGAAAACTAAAACACTGCCACGCTTTAAACCTTTATTGTCGGTAGCTCTTAGTGGTCTCAGGTCAGAAGAAGAACTAAAGTAAAATTTGAATTACTGAAGATGGCAAAAGCATGAGTAAACACCTCAGGTGTATATAAAGCTTCTGGTTTAAATTTGTAGTAATCGGTTTTTGTGTATGTACATAGCAGTAGTGATCCAAATGCTGATAGTTTTATTTGTCTTATTTGAATTTTTGTGAATATTGTTAGGCATTCATTGTTCAAGCAGTGGGATCTGTTCCCTATTTTGCTCCCTGACTGGTATGCTGAAAGTTTCAAAGGAAGTTAGTTATTTGTGCTTAAGCACTCTTTTCCACTTATAGTTACAAGTGAGGAACTGACATTTCTCAAATACTGACATGAAAAAGAGGGAAAAAAAAGATTCTGTGTATGAATTCGAGCCAGGGAGAGAATGACAAACACTGGATGCTGGTATGTGAACAAGTACTCGCTGACACTGTGTATGTAGCAGTCAGGCAGCTCTCTCGCCAAGCAGGGCTCACAAGTTAGTCTCAGGTTTTCTGCAATAAACACTTTCAACTGGTTTGGGCAACTTTTGAAAATAGCATCAGTCTTTTGAATACTTATCTAACTCAAACTTCAGAGAAGTTTCAATTGCTTCTATTGGAAACAATTAATTCATTGAACTAAAGCCAGTGCAGCTGGGTTTATGCAATTTTCTAAGAAAAGGAATTGTTATATTTAAAATTAAAAAAAAAAAAAAAAAAAAAAAAAAGGATTAACAATGTTTTTTTAAAGAACAAAGGATAGGATGCCTTATGTAACAGAACAACTTGCTTTTGAAGCTATGACCATAAACAACATTCTACTCTACAGGGCTAGTCTTTGGTTACATTATCAGGTGACTGCTCACACACAAACTAATCCTTTTTGAAATCAAGAGTGTCTGCCCCAACTCTCACTGCATATAATTTTTAACTAAAATTATATAACATAGACAGAAATAACTATTTCTGCATACTTTATCTGATCTCAAGGGAATTCACATCTTTTTCACTGCTTAAAAACAAATGGGAAACACATTTCTCACAATGTCTCTTTGAGAAGGCTAGCACTCCACTGGCTTTTCTCCTGCTAACACTAATCAACAATGCAAGGATTTTACCTTAAAGCTTCCGATTCTGCATTTACCTTTATGTTCATTCCAGTTCCCTTATTTTGCTTCTTTGTCAGAACAACCTACCTCGCTATGCAATTCATTTACTGAGTGCATGAATAAAGTTCAGAGCCAAGCTGCAGGTGTTCATGTGAACTGGAGTGCTCTTTTCAAAGAATAAGTGCATTTTCTTGACAGCTTCTCCCTGCTTTCTTTCTAGAGCCAGGAAATAGGGGAGGTAGAGGATAGGTAAGTCAAAAACATTCAGAGCTGTGCAAAAAACATCACGTTCTGGTGTGGAAATATTATAGTATCTTTCCATTATTTCCAAGAAAAGTGAGTTGCCTGAGTTTTTGGTTTTGTTTGGATCAGACCTGGTTTTCAACCCAAATGCTTTCAAGTCAGACCATGGATTTTAACCTCAACATCACTGGCTGGTGTATTTAACACCAAACAATGTTTTTCTTCATCTTTTCATGAAACATACTGGTTTTGATGAGCCAACCAATTCTAATACCAGCTGTTCCTCATTGCATTATTATCTTCTTAGCTGGTCTACACTAGTTTGTGATGTAAAGATAGAGTTCAAAAATCTCATGCCTTAGGCATGCTTACATAAATGCATATTCATGCTCTTATTTTCCACTACCCTTCCTCCAAGAAAAAAAGGTGTGGAAAAATAATTAACTTATAAAAGAAAGATGGATTCTGCTTTGTAAATTTTCTACTCTTTTCATATCATCATTAAGAATTACATCAGGATTTTCTACCATATTTCATGAGATTTCATTTACCTCAAGATAAATTCTCATGCTGTTTCAGCTCTTTTTTTTTTTTTTTTTTCCAGGCAGAACTGACTTTTTTTTTTAACCTTTTTTAAATAGTTCTAGACATGAGAAGGCACATCTTTATCAAAAGATTTACTCAAAGTCACAGAGCCAAAGTAGATCCCAGTGCTGAGTCCCCAGTATGGACACAAAGACCACCTCTTGAGGTGAGAAGAGGTGTCAGCTGTTTTCTAATTATCTCAGGGTGAAACAGTGGCCAGGGGTGATGATGTGCTGGTGAGTCACTTGCAGTCCATCACCCAGAGGACTCAGTTCTCCCCTATCAGGTTCCACTGACACCCTCAGACCAGCAATTCCAGGAAAAATCATTTTCTCTTCCACAGGTGCTTATCAATGGCCAAAATCAGAGTCAAGGACCAGAATTCTAAACCAGAATTAATACTAACATATCTTCCTCTGTCAGGCTTAGCTTATACATGGTGTCTTATTCTGCAGGACTCTGAAAGATTTAGGTGGGTGAATAGTCTGAGAAACTCTGATGAAGCTCTCAACTTTTAGATGTTTTTCTCATCCAAACTCCAAAACTTTCACCTACATAGCCTTTTATATGGTTTGTTTCCAGTGCTACAATGTGTATACTTCTTCATGATATATCAGGCAATAGTGAATCAGAATTGTAGGGGCTGGAAGAGACCTCCAGAGATCATTGAGTCCAATCTTCCTGAAAAGCAGATTCCCTACAGCAGGCTGCACAGCCTGCCTTCAGGCAGGTCCTGAAGGAAGAAGAATCCACAGTCTCCCTGGGCAGATTGTTCCAGTGCTTCATCACCCTCACTATGAAGAAGTTCCTTCACATATTGGTGTGGAACCTCCTATGCACCAGTTTATGGCTGTTTCACCACGTTTTGTCCCCACATACTGCTGAAAAGAGGTTTTCTAGGTCTCCCTGACTCCCATGTTTAAGATATTTATAAGCATTAATCAGATCCCCCCCGAGCTGTCTTCTCTCAAGGCTGAACAGACTCAGTTCGCTTAGCCTTTCCTCTAACGAGAGATGTTCCAGGCCTCTTATTGTCTTTGTTGCCCTCCACTGGATGCTCTCCAGGAGATCCCTGTCTTTTTTGTACTGGGGACCCCAGAACTGCATACAGTACTAAGTAATCAAGTACAGTAGTGAAGGTAGGTCAAGAACTGTAAACACAATTCTGGTTTTGGTAAAGAGCCCCAATTGCAATCATAGGCAAAGTAGAAAGAGATTAATGAAACTCACTCCTTTGCAGCTGCACAATTTACGCAACATCCCATATATCCCACATCTCTGCTGTGAGCTAATACAACATTCACATGACAGCAAAGCTCAAATTCAGCCCTTAAAAAGCTGCTTGCTGAGGTCTAAAATGACGTGTGGTAAGTAAAATCTCTCTAATGCTTAAATCCTCCTGCTGCTTCAGAACAGTCAGCACCTCATTATACTTAGCTCTTTGTTTGATAGGAAATGTCAGCTCACCATAGGAAATCCCCTGCACCCAATGGCAGGAGCATCTGTCACCTTGTGTTCACCCATCTGCGTTTGTCGACTACTGCCTCTCCAAGGAAGCTGTAAAAAGGGAAGGGAAAGCAAGGGAAACAATAACTCGGTACAGTGTCATCCTGCTTACCCACCTGTTGTCACAAGCATATGTCTGCTGCAGTCAGAGATAATAGCTGGCCTACAGACTTGCCAGGGCATTCAGAGTCCTAATCTTCTTGTTTTGCTAAACGTGACAAAAAAGTTAGAATATCTTGACTATTTACGGTATTGTTTAACCAATAACTGAAACTGCATTTAGACTCTTTCTGTTGTTCAGTGCTGAGAGAATTTCTTAGTATGAGAAAGGTTTAATTAAGTTAAAATTTTGTGGAAACATTTATAGGAATGCTTTCCACTGAAACTCCCCAAGTACATTCCTCATAATGTAACTGTGAAGGAGGGAAATATCATACTTTTTTGTGGGTTGTGAAACCAAAGCGTTTTTCCCCCAAAACTCTCATGGTGATATGAGGGTATTTGAAGTGATATCAGGGACGTAGTATGCTAAGATAACCCTCTGCTCTCTACTTTTTCCCGTGTCTTGACCATTTATAAGAATAGAAACCTCTGTAGAAGGTGCTTCTAAGCAGACGACCATTTTATACTAGCAGAAGCAGAACCTGAAGGGGGTGGTAAACCATACACACATTCTGGGAAGTGATTGAGTTCCTTCAAAATGCTTTTAGGATTCTTATGGTATCTTCAGGCTGCCCATATGGGGTATTGCCTGGAGCTACTGCCATCGACAGCAGGAAAGGTTCCACTGAAACCAACCTGAGCTGTAACCAGAAAACAGAATGAATATAAGTATAAATTCTTAGTTTTTAAAAAAGTGATGGGAGAAGGATTCTGCAAGCTCAACATATAGCAGAGTATACTAAGATCATTCATGACAGCCAGGATCTTAAGCAGTCTTTGTGAGGTTTCTAGTAAAAACCTCAATTTAAAAGCTGAAATAATCATAGGGTGAATGTAATTCAACACAAATCTCCATTTCTTAACAACCCTATGCTTCATTAAATGGAATTGGTTCTTAAATCTCAGGAGGTCAGTAGGATGAACCTAAATGATTTTGCTGAAAGTCAAATGAGTTGATCAAAGAAGTCATGGATCTCCATCACAGTTAGTCCTGATACCAGTTTCCATTGTCCATAGGTGAAACATTTAAGCAGCTGTTAATGTGCTCATATATTTCAATTCTCTCATCTCATGTTTAACTGTTTTCCAAAAGCATGTCAACCTTTTGATATGAATAGGATGCTGGAGGGTGTAAAAGCATGAAGGAACTAGGGGGCCTCTTGTGATTACCTGGAGAAAAAAGGAGACCTCAGCAGGAAAGAGTCAGATAGTCTGATCTATGGGAACCTATCAGACCTTCAGGAAGTTCCTAAAGTGCAGGAAGATGGGGGAAAATAGTGCACAGGAGGTGTTGAGTGAGTGCAAGGATCTCTACCTTCATGCTAGGAGCAGCACCCATGTGAGACTCCAGAAAATGTTATTCCACATTCCTTGTTTTATTTGATAACTTGCTCTCTTTTGTTCAGACTCTCTCTTCTAATGCTCAACAGCTTCTCTCTTATTCTGAGGACTCAGTTTTAAGCTCTTCCACTAAGTTCTTGCTGACCTCTAGTTAATGAGAACAAGACAGACCACACATGATCTGACTTATGCAAATACTGAAAGCACTGTTCAAAATGCCAGTAAGTGAAAATAGGTTAAAGATGTTTGTAGTGAGATGAGAGGCAATAGGATAGCAATATTTGGCATTTCACATAAATCTTATTTTTATATTCCACTGATTCCATCTGTTCTCCTTGCTATTCCTCTGAATAAAATGGCTTCATGTTTACATTGCGAAACAGACTCTGCTGAAATGCATTCATTCTAATGTAGACTCACAGAATAGCTTGAGAACTTTAAAGATCATCTATATTCCAGGTATTTTCTGCCTCAAACAGCTCAGGAACAGTATGAAAAAATGTCATTAGTATGTTTCAGTATTTAGGTACCTGACTGAAAATAAACAGATGGATACATCATGTGTTGTATTATTCTTTTTATTAATGCTTCTACTGTTATTAGTTATGTGTTTAAATATATGTCTTCCAAACTTCAGAGTATCTGAGCTCAGGAAAAGCCCTTATTTTTGCTGAACTACATTACCCCTTTCTAGGCAATGACAATAGTTCTGTTGAGTAGACAAACACATATTTGTGGGTATACACATAATTTAAAGTGAATGTTGTGTTTAGAAATAGGCCTGAAGTAGTAGGCATTAAGTCCTTTATAAATTCCCAGAATAGTAAAAACACTTGCAATTGGTATGCAAGGTTTCTCCAGTACCAGCATACTTCCAGCCTGTTCTTGTTGGAAGCATCCATGGCCATTCAGCTCTTACCTTCTTTACTAAAGATACCAAGTTGTTCTAGAGAAAGAGATATCTGATGGCATTTGGGATGTAAACAGTGATAAAAATAAAAAGGGTAAAACTGGTAGTAGTTAATTTGGGGGTGTTTGTGTACTGGGAATCTTAAAAAGCCTCAGCCTTCAGTGTTCCAGAATTACGCCTAAGTTTGGTATATTGATTTGACATTGCGCAAAATTCTGCAGAAAGCTGTTGTTATGAGCATAATGAAGTTCCAATCATTTGAGTAGCAAGGCTACTGTATAACTGTCAGGTGTGAGCTAGGATTCTAGAATTTGAGCAGGGAAATGCCAAACTACAACCCCTTCACCACATTCAAAATTTCTTTTAATTTTAATGCCACAAATGAGTAATCTGTTTATTACTTAGTGTGTCTTATATGGCTCCTACTTCTTCCAAATTAACACTTCTGCACTGGAATGCATGATGGAATTGCTTATGTGTGATATATGAGGGCAGAATATGACTGAAGAGTAGCTCATGTAATAATGACTGAAAAGAACAATGATTGTAGGAATTCTGCCTAGGTCTGTGAGAACTGTTGGGATTGCTTTTCCCAGACTAGAGAGCCCTGGGCAGAAACATTTTGAAATGTTGAAACCAAGAGCATTTTTGAGGGAGTACATTTTAAAAGAATGCTTAAAACCACATTTTGTAACTGACGAGAATAACGTGGGGACAATTGTGTGTGGGTTAAGACTGCTTAAAGCAAGTTGTACCTCACTTAATGTCAGCTGTTCTCAAAAACATGTTTAATCTAAAATAGTCATTTGTGTTTCCTCTGTCATTAATGTAGAGATATAGCTCTGTACTTAGTCTGTATGGAAGACTTCCTATGGCACAAGAATATAACACATTATCCTTGTAGTGCTAATCATTCTCCTCTCAGCAGTACCTAGACAACTAGACTGAATAATATACTTAGCAGACTAAATTTAAGGAAAGCAAATTTTTCTTTCCAGTCTCCCAGGAAAGGATACTATTTAATCCAGAATATGTATGTAGAGTGCAGTTTTATTTCTGTCTGTGTGAAAGACTAGCTTTGGTTAATGGAAGAATAATTGTTGATATGTGGTGTGTACCTGAAGATTGCAATCTAGTAATACAAGCTTGCTTCTTCCTTATACTTTGCCTTTGCCCTTTGGATGAGCCAAGAAAGTGAGCTGATAAACAGGCAGGCTTCCTCTAGTAAGGTGAAGCTGTGATATCTTTCAGTCCCCTGAAATGTTGCCTACCTCCCTCTCATAAGAGACAACAGATGTTCACCTGCACAACATCTCTGCAGGAAGAACTCCAAAGAATATCAGTGCTGGAAACCTCATCATTGGCATTGTAGTTAACTGGATACTTTTTCTTTCTGCAAATTCACTCCCACTGTACACATAGTTCCCAAAGATACTTTGTCTCCCTGACCTTAAGTGCAGATCTGCCCATCAGTCTCAATGGATTGTGCAAACCACATGAGCTATACAAAGGTTTAACAAACTTATCTGAAAGAAATGTACAAGGAAGTCCAGTATTATGATTTAGTTGGTTATGGTTCTGCTACAGCTGTAAATTTTTAGCATAGGAGTGAATAAGCAAGGAACGTATTAAAATGGTGTTTTCCATCTTCCCTGGAAATGTTTTTGAAATGCTTATATCTCCATCCTTAAAATGTTTAGGCCATTTCGTTGTAATAGCACTGATATCCATTGTCACTACCCACAACACTGTCCTTTGCAAACTCTGATATGTTTTTGAACAGGGAGCAAGCTACCTTAACCAACTTTGAAAGACATTAAAACAAAATAGTGGTTTGCCCATAGAATCCCTTCTCACAAGTATAAATTACTTGCCAGAAAGCAAGGGATTCATCTCATCAGTTCCGCAGTCAATACAGAAAAATAGCTGCCCCCTGAAGGTTTTAGCCCAGAAAGGCATTTAAAGCAGGAAAGATGACTCAACTTCAGTGATGTCTATTTGTGAGATTAAATGGCACGAAATAACTCATATGAGATGATCTTCATAGCAAAACTGGGAATCAAATTCATAATTCCGAAGCCCTGCCCTCATGGTGATATCACAAAATCATCCTTTTCATTGAATTAGTTTAGCTGTAGAGGTGTTGCTGTTAGCATCTGTATCTAATTAGCCATGTTTATTTTAACAGTGAAGGCACTAAACAGCTTGTCTAATTTCTTAGTACCAATACATCATACATAATTCTTTTGCAAATCCCTTGGAATTAAATATGAGCAAAAGAAATTTTTTTAGTAAAATCAAAATGAAAATATATTGTCAACTATTTGACAAAGAAAGTAAATTAAGTTCATGCTAAGTCACATAAAATAGTTTGAATGTTTTGTAGAGAAAAAAATATTCGATGCTTAAGTATTTCAGTAAGTTTTTTCTATGGTGTTTTTTTTTCTTCTTCTTTAGCAGAAATATATTGACAAAAAAATAAAATAAAAAGGCAACTGCACAAAACTGAGATGTAGCATCAAATCAGCATTTTTCTTCAGGGAATAGAAATTCTAACATCTCTATCATATTGGAACTACAGAAACTTGTAAAGTAGCCATCCCTAACAAGTGAAATTAGAACTGAACATACATGCAGTCACATTCATATTCATATGAACCCTGTAGCTTGATTATGATCATTTGCTTCAATTAAAAATACTCACAGTAGAGCAAACATTGGACTTACTACACACTGTGTCAGGAAATCTCCCAAGCAAGTATGGGACAGACACATTATAAATTAATTCAGATTACAGCTGGTGGCTTACAGAAAGATGGAGAAAGCCTACAAGGGTGGTCGAAAGCCCCAAGCTCAGAGATAAAGTCAACAAATTCCACTTAGAACTTCATTTCAGAACATTTCCTTGTTAGTGGCAAGAGTCTGCTGAAAAATAGGACCTATCTAGGGATTTGCTTACCCATATGCCTGAGCCCTCAAGGCAAATCTTGTATTCCTATATTAACAAGATGCCACTGTTCTCACTCATTCCCTTGCCCACTGACATGTTCAGACCATTGATTCTCTTGTCTCTGTTATGTAGAAGCAGTACAATTGCCTAACCCTGAGATAACTAAAGAGCTTTCCATTACCAGTGTTAAATCTAAGTAAGCTAAGTGGCATTGTGGCTTGCAAAAGTGTCTTTGACTGGTTGTCTGGGCTCTGAGGGTGCCCAAGGTGCAGTAAAAAGTAAGGCTACCTCATGACATATTTTCTTCTATCTTATGATAGTCCACTCAGAAAACAGGTAGCAGCAGATGAGTTGCCAAATTTCCTCTTAATTGTTGCTTTCCTTTGACATATACACAGCATCTGTGAGACTGTTAGAGCAAACATGAATATGATTATCTTTCCATAATCACACAAAGAGTGGATGGGTGTTTTGACAGATCATGGCTTATCCTTCTAATAAATCGTGTTGAACATTTTATATAATTATATGAATATCATCATACTTAGAAAAACTTCTGGTATCTTCTCTGCTTATGCCCAGCCTCTATCAATGATTAGAAAACACTTTGTGGTGCTGACAGATTGTTTGTGGGAAGATTTTAAAGAAAATTAGTTGATGTAAAAAAAAAAACCATTAAAAAAATCCCTTTTAATCAGTTTCTCATGCCAAAGATTAGCAGTGATATTGACGTGTGCAACATAAGCAGTCGTAATCAAATCCTTGCCAGTGTAGTACCTAAATGTAGATGATTATATTCTCAGTATTCTAAATTTGATTTACCCTTCAAGTGCTGTTGGAAGAAGCACAAACTTGTTTGTCTTGGACAGCCCAGACAAATGTATGGAAATATATAGCAATAGAGCATGTGCAAATACATAACAATATGTACAAATACTATGTCTGTAGGTGTTGGATTTCTTACAGCATTGTCACTCATCAAGAGTTTGCCCAGTCTTCCTTGTCTCTGAGTCCAAATTCTTTGGATTGTAACAGAAAATAATACCATCTCTACAAGATATTTGAATTTTCCTTCCAGGATTCAATTATGAATTATGGAAGTCACTGTATCATTCTGGTATTATTCCTTAAATTCTAAAGATAGTTCCCTAAAAAGGTACAGACTCCCTGATGTTTCTCTTGGCTTTTGCACTGATTAAGGTAGTTTGCTAGCATCTGCACTTCAGCATTCTTTGATCCCATAGGATTTAACATCTCTTTTTGGAATTAGAATATGACTGTCTCTATCAAACTTGCAAGGCTGTCAGCCTTCTCTGAGACCTCCCACTGCGTCCAGGAAATATTTTTTTGTTGAAGTTCTCAGATATTACAGGCAGGGAACTTGCAATCACTGCAAATGCACGTATTTAAACATTTGAAGTTTACACGTTTTAACACAGTGCAAGTTCATGATCATAGAATTGCCCACTATACTCGATGGTTGTATCTGCTTTTCAACTAGAATTTCACCCTCCTGTTCAAAGGACTCCTACTGAAAGTAGCTGTAGTTTTTTTCAGAGAACAATTTCAGTTTTCATGTTTCTCCTTCTTGGGTGAGCTTTGTACAAATGAACCAGTGCACATGACTGAGACCTCTGCCTCCTGCTGGTGCAGGAACAGCATATGAATGTGTGTAGTTTCAGGAAGTATCTACACAAAGCATCTGATCTAACTAACATTAGATGGACATTTTTTAAAGGAGGAAATTCTGCTACAGAACCCATTTCTTTATTGGCTAAAAGTCCTTGTAACCTAGATGAGGGCTGTATGACAATAAAGATGAAACTGCCACAGTAGAGAAAGCTAACATTATTTTCTACATTCCCTATGATTTAGCCAAAACCAATAAATAGGGCTGCCATATATGTATGTGCCCCTTGCCATTGTCTTATGCTGATGAGAAAAAATCACCTGCTTCATTGGTTTATTGGGTAATCAATAATGCTCCCCTGTTTTGGTCTGTTATACAAGAGAAAAGACCCTTTGCTGTGGTCAGGTATTATCATATCCTACTGTTTAGGATTTATCACTTTACCATCTCATCAACATTATTTTGGCTTTCATGGGAGAATAGTCTGAAAAGGTTTGAAAAGTTGGAAAGGAAGAAGTGCTATCAGCATTTGATTTTTTGAAAAGAAAAGCAGTGACGTCTTACATTGTTCCTATATGATTCAGAACCAAGAAAGAATCTGAGACAAGTGAGTCAGACCAAAGTTCCATATAGCTAGTGGTCCTCCTCTAGCAGTGGTCACTGTAGATAAATAGGGAAAAATCTGAGAATAGAAGAAGAAATTTCAGGTATTTTCTGCCTCCATTTAACAGTTTGTATTTGGATACCCTTTGAACCAAAAATACTATCTTTCTATATATTCTCCCACTGACAGGATTCCCAGGCAGAAAAAAACATCTAAGTTGTGAAGGGAAATGTTTTGTTAAATGTAGTTTCCTACTTCTCTCAAAAGTATTTACTGAAATAAAGACCTTGGTACTATTACTTATAGTAGTAATTACAGTGGGTCATGACAGGAACGCTTTGAAGCAGTGGTTAACAAAATCTGAGAACACTTTTTTCCCAACTTGGCTGTTTTTCATGAGCATGTATTTTTATGGGTTTCTATATATATTCAATTTTAATCACCACCTTTCGTAAGAAAAGAGGATGCATCACAAAATAATCTGTAACATATTTCTCTTCTTTCAAAGAAAGCCTCTGAACAGTCATTATTTGGAAGCATGACTGCTCTCAGTTTTGCTCTTGAAATATGGTTCAACTGCATTTGCCAACACATTCTTTCCTGTCAGACAACGTACCGATGTTTCACCCAGGTAAATGGCTTCTGAATATTATTATTTACTGATCAGGTGAGCGCTGCTTAGCACAGATCAGTCTGGCTCAGGATGTAAACATAATTCCTTTAGTGGTTTACTATAGCAATAACCTGCAAAACCTCAAGGATCTCATTTAAATCTTTTCCATTTGTGTTGCAGTGCTCCATGCTGTTTAATATTGCTGACACCATAGAAGAACCAAAAGCATTCTGCACAAACATGTCAGAATGCCCATGATATTCATGGATTATTTTGATATTTAGGAACTTAGTAATTTTTTGTGTGCTGCATGAACCTGATCCATAGCAGAGAAATGACAATGTTAGTCTTAAATTTATACCATCTACACTAAGTCCCTGCCACATTACAAGATGCTTCTTATCCACATACCTCAAAAAAACTCCTCAGTTATCCTACTCAGTCCTCCATCCTGACATACTCTAAGCTATAATAAAATTCCTGTGTGACTTTAAAACTCGCAGATCCTGGAAAAGAATTTTGCAAAGATTTCTTCTTGGTGCAACCATTGTTCCTTGTTTCTGAATTGTTCCCAGTGAGAGACACAAACAAAACTGAATGACTTTTTGATCTTTTATCATTCCTCTACATAATTTTACTCTTCTACCAGCCAAACTATGTGAGTTCCACCACAACCAATGTTGGTCAGAGATTGGTCAAATTGATTATGAAGTAACATGCAGCAATTGTATACACAGGTACAAGTGGAAATAAGAAACAAGACAAGAATCCCATCAGGTCACTAAGTGCAACTACAGATAACTTTAGGAATGTCAGAATATGTTTGGTTCATCACAGAAATATCAAGTCATGGGTTCTTGAGTCATTCAACAAGGAAATGAAATACAGTGATTATTACAGTTACTTCATGCCTTTCCTCTGCCATCACATACTACTCTATACTACATAGTACTCTACCTTCTCTTCCAGTTTCACAGCATTACTATAAGGACAGCAGCTGGTGTCCAGAAATTCAAGGAAAACTTTCTGGATTTTCTAACTTTATTTTTGTCTGCTATTTCTGTCATTATGAGACATATCAGTTTGAAGGCTACAGCTCTTAGATGAACCCAATGAATTGATTTGCTGTCAGTATTACATAACTGGGTTTTGTGCTATATCTTAGAGTAATGTGAAAATTTAAGTTAGCATGGACTGCTTTTTCACTGAAGAATGCGAATAGAAAAGGGAAAATTAAGAGAAAAAAAATGGAAACAAATAGTTTAAAAGTGTTTCTTTTGCAGAGGTCATTGAAAATTGGACTGAAGGGAACAGGAAGATCAATTCTCTAGCTAGACTTAGTCCTGATGACCACCCTCTTAATTCAGTCCCTGGAAAGAGACAAATGTATTTGCAGATATTTAGATGGCCCACAGAGTCCCCTTTCATTCCTTCCCCACTTCAGTATACAGCAAGTCAGTCTACTTTCAGAGGGTGTCTTCCTCTTCCAAATGGTGATGGCAGGTACTGCTGTTCACCCAGCATCCAGATGTCTAAGCTAATGGAGCAGGGCCATAGCTTACACACACTGTATCTTCAGTAGTATCCAAAAACTGATCAAAAGGAATTTCAAATTTAATGAAACAGGTCAAATGCTTAGATGCTTCTGAAAACCCAAGGAAACTTTGGTTACACAATGCTTTCTGAAATCTAGCTAGTGGTGAGCTAATGCTGCTGTTGGTGGCATGCAATCTTGGGCAAGAATATTCCAGCAGCTCTTCAGGGTCAGACACTTCCTACACTTTGTCAAAATTGATTTTTAGACATTCCTAAAATGCAGGGGATCGTGCAAAAATCTGTGAAACGAGGAACTAGGCGTGTGGTGAAAGGAAATCAAACTAGGTCCCTCCCTGAACAAAAACAGATGGAAAAACACAGACAAACCACATCAGTGCTTCATGACCTATATCAAACCTCCTTTCAAAATATCTTCTAAACCATGCAAGAACCACATCAGGATAAACTTCCTATTTCAGAGATCTGTTAGACCAAGAGCTTACAAGCACTGGGGCATGACCCAAAAATGGGTCACCATAGGACACCCACTGGGCTTCATCACGCCAACTGACAGGACAGTAAATCCCTGTGGTTTCTAAAACCAAGATGAAATTTTAAGCCAAGAGAGAAAAAACAGTTTTCTCCCTTGCCCACACCTTCTTTTGCTGTTTCAGCTGCCCTTGCCCTGGCTTGAATCTTCACTTGCCTACTGCAAGAGTAAGCAACTTGCTCTTCCACTGCTTTCTTGGCTTCCAGTTTTTCCTGTTCAGAACTACCAAAATGTCCATGTGATCCAGTGGTGTTATGTCAAAGAAATGTCCAGGTGCTAAGGAGCACAAGCTCAAGCTTCTTCCATCCCAGCAGTGTCTCATTTTGTCAAGTGAGCAGACTCCAAGCCCTGACACCTAGTTTAATTCAGATATAGCTGTTGCCGAGACTTAGGTCATGATTAAGTCTACTTAGTCCGCTCTTTCACGTGATTACTTTTCACTACACTGACAATCAAGTCTTCATGAAGTAGAGAAATGCTCAGATTTGATATGACATTTATAATCTTTCTCTTTCTGAAAAAAGAGAAGAGGATAGCAAATTAGGCCTACTAATGTAGCAACAGTTTTCCAGCCATCCCTAAGAATGTGCATAATCGTTTTCATGGAAAAAGGTTGTTGGGTCATCAACTAATCTGAAAAGTTCTGCGTTAGAGGAGACATTTTGTACTTCAGCAAATAAAGCTGGCATTTCTCTCACTGATAATAAACCATCATGGCAGCTATATTTGGGTTCTGTACATTAAACTGAAGGAAGATTTGTCATCCAGTCCTTTCTACACAGGAACAAACCAAAATGCATACATTACTTATTATTTTAATAAGTAAAATAAATAAATAAATAAATAAACACTTATCTGCCTAAAGCATTCTTACTCTGTGAAAAACAGAGTACAAATAAAGGATGAAAATACTGCTCCTTGCTCTCTGTATATTTTAAGGAAAGAGGAGGAATGTAATGCACAAGCAATATTTGAAATCTATGGCTTCAATGCATCAATTATTATTAAGATTTACTTTAGAAATCATAGCAGAAGTCCCAAAGCAAATCCTGGTGGATAGTTTGTTAGGACTGCAGCCAGCCACCGTATTAGATTCTAGTAGGGCTAGGATTTGGTAACTGTTATTTGTACCATAAGCACAGAAAGCGTTTTTGATAGGTACTGCTCCCTGAGAATACAACATGTAATGCTTCATTAATGCATCTCTTTTCTCTAATAAAGAGCTTTAAATTCTAGTCTTAAATGTTTCATAGGCTTTATGTTGTTGACTTGCAATGTGAAGCACAGATAACATTATCTTACAGCAAATAAGCTTGCACGAGGGTAATCCATTTAAGCTCTTTCTTGAATTACACAGTTTATCCTAGTAGTAAATGTGTTTAAAAATCATCACTACTTCTTTTTCTTTGTACATATTTCTTTTGTATTTATGTAGCCAATAAAATCTTTTCAGAATGTTATAAGGAGGCATTACTTTCAGAGCAAACTATGTGTAAACAAATATTGTGAGGGAAGTTTTATAACATTGCCTTAAAGAAATCCACAAGTATATACTTTGCATGACTAAACTTCTCTATCTGACTAGTGAGCCCTGGACGTTTACACTGTCACCATATTTCTGCAGCTCAAAAAATCCTTTGACCCTTGCCTGACATCTCTCATGCTTTTTACACATGCTTGATGTGGTTTTCTGGTGTTGACAAGATACTCATGAGCTTTTGATGCATACTCTGTATCACTGATATGGTTTGCCTGAGGTTTATATGAGTACTTTCACTTGTTTTTTCAGGGAGGGATCCGTTTTGAGTTCCTGTTTACTCAATGAATGTATATTCATCATTACTGGGAACAGCTAATGATTTCCTGGTATACTATCAAGAGCTAATAGAAAACCCAAGTTTCAAAATACTCTGTCTTTGGAAAACAAAACAAAACAAAAAAACACCCCATGCTTTTTCAGGAGAGCCCTGGGGCCATGCACAAGAGTAGTGACACAAATCAACACCATACAGATTTATATGGTACTGACTGGCTATAGAGTATAGAGATAGCTTGGTAATTTGGAAGGTGCATAATTACTGGTTTCCTATTAAATAAAAAAGAAAAAGGAAAAAATATATAATCACATCATAACACCAAGCAAAACCTCTATTATGTGATTATCTAATTTCCTAGAGCAAACAACAGGAGAATGAAAATCCTGCATTTCCTACATGTTTTCAATAGATTCCAAAGAATATTTCTGCATATTTTAGTCGCTTCCTTAGAGATTTTCATCTGCTTGGCATAATCACCGCACATTAATCAGAACTGGTTTATAGCTGAGTAGATCTTTTACTGAAACACTGATTTTATTCATTTATCTATCAACAATACTCAGCTGACAAAAGTACTTATGCCTGACATACTCAGAAAACAGAGCATATTTTGTAGAAGAGTTTCTATGGGATATTCAAGATTTTGAGTATGACAGAACTTCTATACTGTACTGTATTGTACATTACCATGCTGCACTATACAGGCTTCCCTCACTCCCCAGAGCAGGCATTGCACCCCAGAGTTTATCTGTTTTTTTTGGTAAAATTGAGAGGTTGATTGTACATCATAGAAACTGTATATAAATTCAACACAGACACTGACTGATATCATAGATGGGTTTAGAATCTGGTTGTGAGACTGAAAGAGGGTGAACCGTTTTCCACTTCCTCTTGGACCTCTGCAGTGTAACAAAGCAGGAGGAGCCAAAGTTAGACATGTAGGTATACTTTCAAAACTCTCTTTGGTGCAAAACCAGAACTAGGTTTTTGAAAAGCATGATAGAAGGCTGTTACTTACTATATTCCAGCTGTTGCAATAAGAAAAAAAAATCTGCGTTGAGTAAATGCTAGTAAAATATCACATTCCTTCCCTTAGTAATAAATTAGGCAGTGTTGCGAAAATATTACAGAATTAATAATATTTGGGAGGATTTGTGTTTACATAAAGCAGCAGGACCTTCTACTTTTGCAATTTACAGTCCCATCTTGGCATCTTTTGAAGTAGAGCATAGTGGTTAGTATCCGGTTGGCTGTTTTCAACCGTTACAGCATCTTGCAACAGAAACCTACTGAATGCATTATTTCAAAAAGGAGAGAAATGGAAATTATAAAGGTAGCACCATTGACAGAGGTAGAAATGAATAGCTAAGAGATCAGTGACCTAATGCATATTCATACGAAGAGGCTCCCTCTATATTTTTCTGATATCTTCTGTCCTAATCCAATGCTACAGTATTAGTTGATCCAAATGCATAAAATCCTGTTTTCTTCTCTTTTTGAAGTTGTGGCACAGCTTCAAGGGGAAAAGGAAAAGGCTGGTAAAGCTTTCTGCAAAATCTGTAAATACAACTAGTCTCAATTAATAATTGCCTTTGCAAGTACAAAACCATAAATAGGGATGGTGGTCTATTGCAGAGGATACAGTCATTAAAATATTTTGTTAGTTACAGCTCAGACATTAGGCTACAGGTATAGAAATTAGGATATCAAAGAGTTTAAACAAATATCTACTAATTTAGAGTCCATCTTCTGGGAAAACAAACAAGCTAACTAACTAAAAACCCAAGATATGAGGCCAACCTGAAATTGATGCCCAGTGACTTCAATAATTAGATCACGGCCCCATGATACAAGGCACATCATATAGTAAACTGAGCTGGGTCCAAGAATAATGAACAGAGGTCTCATTAACTGAGATTCTGCAAGTTACTAAATTTTACTAAATCATTTTAATGTAGCCTCTCACCACTAAGTGGCAAAAATAATACACTGAAAACACTCTATTTGCAATACTAGACATACCTAGCATACTCCCTATGCCTCCACCAAATATTTGTAAATCTGAACGAATTAATTTATTCTTAATCCTCTCAAGACTTTTTCAATAATAATCCTGACACTTCCTCTGGAAATTTTCTATCATGTACAGAACTTCATTATTTATAAATGCTGTAGGAATGTACTTGAAAATATGCTTTGTGAATGTGTAGAAAGAATGAACAAGGTTGTAATTTATCTTGGACTAAACTATATGAACTCCAGTTCCACGGAGAACTCAAGCTAAGGCATTATTCTGTGCAAAAATCAATTTTGTTGTGCCACAACACTTCTCTGAATGGCAGTGCAGGAATTTGGGAGCAACAGACATACGGTGTACAAGACACCATCACAGAAGAAAGTCCATGACAATGGCAAAAATACGTTTTCGCATTGCATATCCCTATCCATTGCTTTGCTGATGCCTTTTCAGTCTGATCCTTGTGAAACAGGATCTACCATGGAGAAATTTCATGCAGAGATGAAGAATGGATTTTACAGAAAGATGGAACATGGAATTTGACCATAAAGAGTACATCATTTCATTGCTAATTAACAAATTCAGAAATTTATGCAAGCACGGTACAAGTTTCAAAAAATTTATCTTTTATTTCTCTAGAACCTAAATTAGTGGTGACACCTATGGCTCTTTTAGCCCTTTGGCTTCCAGCACCCAGCTGGGTCATCTTGGGTTAGATCATGATTGCCAGTGGTTAAATTTATGGACCATGAAAGAAGGCAGCTCTAGGTGACCCAGTTCAACAAGGAACCATCTTCCAGATAAGCTTGGTTGCCTTCATTTACTCCACAGTAACTGTTCTTCTAACATAATCCCCATAGGTAGGTAAGAGAAACCTGTGAGATGCCAGGCCTCAGCTTAAAATCTGTTATAATAAATAGAAAGAAAAGTTGCAAAAACTTGTATTTGTCTTCTGTAATTCACCATCCCAAGTCAATATGCATTTTTGCATCCAAGAGTATCTTTTCAAACAAGAGTGCTGTGCAACTTCAGTAATAAAGGTTCTTACCTATATAGCAACATTATTTTTGTTCAATAGAAAAAGCTACAAACTATGTGAATTTGACATGGTCCCTCACCATATCCTTCTCTCTAAATTGGAGAGGGATGTATTTGAAGGATGGACTGTATGATGGATTAGGAACTGGCTGGCTGAATGCAGCCAAAATGTTGTGAGTAACAGTTCTGTATCAGTGTGGAGGCCAGTCACAAGCGGTGTCAATCTGGGGTCAGTCTTGAGACCAATGCTCTTCAACATCTTCATCAGTGACACAGACAATGGCATTGAGTGCGCACTCAGCAGGTTTACAGGTGACACCAAGCTGAGCAGTACAGTCAATACATTGGAAGGAAGGGAAGCCATCCAGAGGGACCAGAACAGGCTGGAGAAGTGGGCCTATGAAAACCTAATGAGGTTCAATAAGGCCAAATGCAGGGTGCTGTACTTGGGTCTGGGCAATCCCAGGTATTTGTACAAACCGGGGGAAGATCTCCTTGAGAGCAGCCCTGTGGAGAAGGACTTGGGGGTCCTGGTGGGCAAAAAGCTGGAAGGGGTATGGCTTTTTATGAAATGGACAGTGATAGGACAAGGGGGAATGGTCTTAAACAGAGGCAGGGGAGATTTAGGTTAGACATTAGGAGGAAGATTTTCACCCAGAGGATGGTGACACACTGAAACGGGTTGCCCAGACTTTTGTGTATGTGAATTAGTTACAGAGTTACTGACACTCACACACAATTTCACATTTCAGTTCCCTGAAATCTGTTCAACAGCTATTATCAGTGAAAACAAGAAAAAGTTCCAAAAACAAAACAAAAAAGCATGCCACCAGTAGTCCAATTGTATTTAATTTGATCACACTCACAACCGAGAAATGTAGATGTCATAGTTCTGCTACAAATAGTTTTATTATATTCATAATGTAAATATTATTTGGAAAGGATTCAGGCTTTTCACAAAGCATGACAGCTGTATTCTCATTACTCATAAGTTAATGCAAAGCATTCAGTTCGCTACTGAAAGAGCTGTGTGTTCAAATGTCTCATTTACACAGCAGTAATTAACATAGATATTCATAATTACACGAAGATCTGAAGAGGTCGAATACTGTGAAAGAGAAAAAAGAAAAGTAAAATCTGGATAGTCATTCTACTTCTACATCTGAATTTGATGCAATTAGAAAACTGGGCTGGAAGTACCACAAGAACCAGCATAAGAGAAACAAGTTTTGATATCTTAAATATTAGCTACTTCAAGATATCTTTCTCTGTTCACTTCCTGAACCATGCAATAATACTAAACTCTTAACATGTCTTAGCATTTGTTACTTGAATGTAAAATTACAAGTAGTCAACAAGGAAAAAAAACAAGTAAATCTCCCAGTTTAAGTAAAAAATAAAATTATTAAATTATAATAACAAAACAAGCAGATGTCCTAATCTACGATTCCTCCCCTACTCAATATTGCTGAGCTAAATAGATTTACAGTGTTTCTTAACTGGCATTTATTTTCCAACCTGGAAAACATTTGTCATTTCCATGTACTAAATTTTGCACATATGTTTATTGTGCAAGTCATTTCTGAGCTTTTTTTTTTTTTCCAATTTGAATGAACAGCTATATTTACGCAGACTAGAAGAAACAACACTACACAATTCACAAACGCACCTGGAATTCACCACTGAAAACTGTAAACTAAGGGGGTTTAAACAAATCCATAAAATAACAGTAAATATGATATTCTAAACATCAAGAAATGATAAATGATTAAGACCAGTCCCTGCCACAAAGTCACAAAATTGATTTAAAAGTCTTGATATTTTATACAATATATATATATTCTGAAGGAGTACAACATACATAAAATATTGCATTGGGAGCTTTAGGTATCATAGAATCATAGCATAACTTGGGTTGGAATGGAGCCCAAGGATTGTCAGGTTCCAACCTCCCTTCCACAGGGAGAACCATCAACCTTCATGTTTAATACCAGACGAGGCTGCCCAGGGCCCCATCCAACCTGGCCTTGAACACCTGCAGGGAGAGGGTATCCATAACCTCTCTGGGCAGCTGTTCCAACACCTTACCACTCTCATAGTAAAGAACTTCCCCCTCATATCCAACCTGAATCTCCCTCAACTTAAAACCATTGCCCCTTGTCCTGTTATCACCTACCCTTCGAAAGAGTTGTCTCCCTTCCTGTTTATAGGCTTCCTTTAGGTTTCAATGATATCACCCTACCACCTTCTCTTCTGGCTGAACAAATCCATCTCCCTCAGCCTGTCTGTAAGAGAGGTGCTGTAGCCCTCCTCTGGACCCTTTCCAACAGCTCCCTACACGGTATATTATCCAGTACATTACCCAAGTTTTGTAATACCTGTAAGACATCTGCTGTCTATCTCAAAAACCCTTATCCAGCCACATACCTTAACCTGCACCCCACCCCCCCACCTCCACCGCCCCCAGAGATAAGTCTGCTTCCCCAGTGGCCAATTATTTGTTGTGGCTAATCAAATACACCCTTCCTTGTTACAGCAACCGCTTTAATGGATCTCAAAAGAGCTGAAGTTGTTCTTAGGCCACAGGTGAAAACTGTTGAAAATTTCTCCCTGAGAGCTTTAATTTTCAAGATAAATTGTACATACAGGTATGCAGTTGGAGTGGAATCAACACATATATGCATGTATATTATTTCTACAAGCAGCCTACAGCAATTACATGAACCAGATATCAGTCACCTTTAAAAATAAGAATGTTTCTTAGCCCTTAATGTCTCTGTGTGTTACTGATTATGCACTGGGAATGTGGCCCAAGTGAAAAACAGTGGCTAACTCTGAGACAGGTGATCATAGGTAAACTCAGGGGCACCTGTTCTTATTCTACTTCAAGCACAACAGAGTTTTCTGTAAAAATTAACAGTGTGCATGAGGCAGTGAATATACCTAACACACACCTTCAAGCAGGTGAAGCAACTGCAATACCTGGGATTTGGGCTCCACAATAAATTATTGTATAACACACATTTATTATAGAAAGAGTTTTCACCAAAAAAAATCTGTAGCCAAATTCATGTTCAGCTGAGCTGGTTGTCATTGAGTCTGCTGGCCAGGAGCCTTGGGGTTGGTCTCTTCTGTTTCTCCCTCACTGAGCAGATGACCAGCAGTGGGACATGGGTGTTAATGAGTTGACACAAGAAATGAGTCTTCTATCAAATTACAGCTTTCTCACCACAGAGTAAGTGTGGTGGTTCTCTGAGATCTATGTGTTTTTTCTATGTAAATCATAGTATTTAACTTTGTTTCCACCCTGAGAATGCTAATGAGACATAATTAGAAGAGCTGTGCCTCACCCAGGAGCCCACCACCCAGGAGGAGCTGTGGGTACGTTGCAGCTTTTCTCAGGGCAGTGCTTCCAAGTATCCCTTTGATGTGATTTACATTCACAGAAGCATGCAGCAAGAGTGTGGAGGATCAGATCTGCTGCAGTGTTTGTGCAAGTAGGTACAAGGATAGAAGGTTTCTTTGTTCCCTGTTACTGCACTCAGCTTTCAAAGGTGGGTGCTGAACTCTGATGCCACTTGTCAGCATCTACAGTGATGTTACTGATGTACTTCAGGATCAAACTGGGTATCCTTTTTGCTAGAATGAGATATTTCAGGTAAGGCTTCATTTTTAAAAATTTATCATATGTTAGAAGTTCAAAGTGTTTTCAGATGATCTCTAGCTCAAGAGGAAATCTTGGAGCGAGCGCACTGAATTTTGTTTTTTCTCTGTGTCACCATCATCAACAGCTTCTTGTCTAAAGGGTGGATGGGGAATGGCAAAAATTCCTTCAGTTTTTGGTGTATTAAATTCACAACATTGTGACCCTGAACGGTCTGAAGTCACGATCCTGTTACAATACCATGTTTCATTTAAAAACTATCCTTTGCTTCTTTGAATATCAGCCCTCACACAGGCATCAGAACTTTTAGTCCCAGTGTTGTTAGACTGTGTTTTTTTTTGTTTGTTTGTTTGTTTGTTTTGTTTTTTTTTTAAATGAGATCAGGGATACAGCTGCTACATCAGAATAAGAATTAACAACTAAGGCATCTGATCCTCCTTTAATGTTAAAACCCTGATTGCTGTGTCTTCACCCTTTATTCCTCAAATATTCGTTCTTAATAATCATTTCATCACCATAATGGGTGCCAGAACAGGCTATCCAGGGCAGTTGTCATGGCGCCAAACCTAATAAATTTCAGAAGCATTTGGACAATGCTCTTAGATGTAACTTCAGAATTTGTATCTCCAATGCTATTCTAAAAGACATGACTGAAGGCAAAATTACTGAGATCAATTGTTTTCTGCAGCCTCAACTGGCAACTCATCTACACGACAGTAAAGCTTCCATTTGATGGTTATACCTCTCTCCTACAACAAAGTAATACCTCTTTACATGTACATTGTTGTTTTATCACAAAACATACATCCTTGTTGTCTCTCAGTGACAATAACTTCAGATACCAATTTGCACTCAGATTCTCCCATGAAGGACATAATTTACAGTGTCTCTGCAATGGGTGCTTGGGACTGTGCTGGAGGACAAGGGCAAGTGACTGTAGGACAGAATTGCTGAATGACCTGGGTTGGAAGGGACCTCAAGGATCATGAAGCTCCAACCCCCCTGCCTGGCAGGACACTTCTGTCTCAAATCATTCTCAGTTTGAATAACTTAGAGAGAGTGGTAGGGATGTCTGTGAGGATGTGTGTGTGTGTGTGTGAGTGTGTGTTCTTGGGAAGCTCATTGATGCTCAGCTTGAAGATGGGTGCCATAGCTATTCTCTAGCTATGTTTGGGCTGTTAATCTTTAGACTACAGAATCTTAAGACCTTAAATTAATAATATTTTGCTCAGTAAGTCTCTCATTCCACTGTCAGGTGCAATTTCTAGTCAAAATAAACCCAATTCTGTGGTAACTGAAAGATAATCAAGGTACTTTGTTATCCTACATCAAGCTCCTCCCTTCCTCTACATTAAAATGATATGGACAGATTGGGCCTGTTGCCACACTAAGTTTTTTCACTGTCACACACTTCTCAGAGTAGGGTCACATCATCCCTATGAGTCCCTTTCACTTAAATAACGTTGTTTAGAACTACTATAAACACAGTTAGATGGGGCTGACATAGGCATTTGGAATGCAGAAGATTTACATGGCCTCCTAGCAAGCTCTGAAGCACTGATATGACCATTGCATAGTGCAGTGCAGTGTTGCTGGCTGATGAAGACATTTGTTTGTGTGTCAGGGCTGTTCTCGCAAACACAAGTTTTAGCATCTCTTTTTAGCACACGTAGCAGAAGGTCTTTCACTTCAAAAGAAACTGATGCTGAACATACCAAAAGCATCAGTGATGCCTGGCAAGCTATAGAATAATAGTAATAAAAATGTTAACTGCACTTGTTTGCAAGGTGAACAACGGTCATGTAACACTCATGAAAAGGTCACCTTGTGAGGTGGCCAAGAATGAGGAATTCTGACCTTTAAAACTGAACCTAGCCCTCTGGATGCATTTGTTTTTGCTGCTTCTGAACACCAAGTAAAGTCCCAATAGATGGGTCCTGGCTAAGGAAGAGATCCTGGGAATTAGCATGATGTCTTTCTCCCAAAGAACTTCCCATTATCAAGAGAAGTGAGTGGTCTGGAAGAAAAATTGTTGATGTCTCTCTTCCCTGAAGGTACCTCAAACAGTAAATGAACACACAAGATCCCGTGTTTATTTTCTTTTAAATGTATTTTTGAAAATATTGAGTGATCCAAAATATGTGTTTTTCAATTTTGCGTGCCACAGCCCAGCCATGAGTGATGTATTTTATCCATATTCATAACAGTGTACAAACTTTCTATTCATAGCTCTCTCCACAGCATAAATTTTGGTGGGCATGCTGGAATTTCCTTGTGCGGCATATGGTAATCCTTTACCTGAAGGCTCGCTCCAAATAAATGTTTACATTCCTCTGACAGCTCACTTGAAATGTAAAGGAACAAGGTATGTGAGTCTTCCATTAAATAACTGACTGCATTTTCATGTTCAGGGAGGAAGGCACATAGTGTTCTTACGCTGGACTGGTTGCAGGAATGTCCAACCTTGTTTCCTCTCATAAATATTTCATAATAGAAAAGACCTTAAAAATATGCCAATTCAAACTGTGGACTGACCCTTCCAGCTCCAGGCAATGTAGCTAGGAGGGACTGAAATAAACACCACAAGTAAGCAGTGCCTGCAGCAGGCAGTCATCTATGGAAACCACAGCCTCCTCTTTGGTCCTGGGGACGATCATTTCATTCGGAGGCTATTACAGGGAGGGCCGGCTGAAAGAGAGGGTAGTGGGTGGCAAGGGTCACACATCAAAGATGCCAAGGAACGTGGAAGGAATCTGGAGAAAAACTTCCTAGTCTGGGATTTGGTTTTATTTTATTTCCCCCAGTTCAAGTAAATAACTTTTTATTATTTTTTTTTTTTAACCTAGGCTGATGAAAGAATATCACAGCAGTGAGGAGGGATAAGCACTCTGAAGTAGTAAATAAGGTGAATACCTATACACTGTGTATATACCTAATTACTGCAGTAAATGTGCTGCCATGTGTTTATTGGCATACCTGGCCTACTCATGCTCCTGTGATTCCAGCTAGTCACATGGGGTTTTTTTAACCTTTCAATCATTATTTATATCATCAGGGCTATTCATTTGGCCAGTTGCCTTTCATCCACAACCAGGCTGAGGCTGGCCATTTACCAAAATATCCCCAAGAGAAAGGGTAACACAGGAAATCAGGAGTTTGTTATTCTGCAGGAATCTAAACCCACAGTTTTCTCTGGTCATTCCTGCCCACCTTCTCTGGCAGTTTAGCTCTAATAAGATATCCTTCAGCTGCCTTTGATATCTTCTACTGAGGGGACATGTTTAGCCCCAGGAGGGAGTTAAAACACAGAGTTTCTTTCTCTTTTCTTGCTCACATTCCAGCGCAGTGAAATATCTCATGTTTCCCAATTACAAGTCTTGTGTTTCCCAAAAGTGCTCATCAAGAGGTCCATATTTTTTGATTGCTATCAAAACTACTTTCTGCCCTTTCTAAATAGACACAACAAGCTTGGGCTGAATGAACTAAAGTAAGATTAGTACTGGAGACTCGGAATACCGCTCATAAGCTGAGAAAGGCCTGAGTGACAGCTTGTTTGAGACACTAGGCACCTAATATGCTGCCAACATCCTTGTCTTAAATAAAGAAAAGCTTTATGGAGGTTATATGATTTACCCTGGCATAAAACAAGAGGAAGTAAATGGACCCAAGTAACTACAGTAAATTATATTAGCCACAATAATAGTTTGTGATAAATAGCTGCCTCTCTGAGGAACAAAATTGCCTTTGCAACCTTTAATTAAGCTGGGTCCTGAACTCTTTGTGGGCTGATTTTCTGTGTAGTCCCCAGTGTACATTGTGAAAACTGAGACACGTTTATGTGAAGTAATTGTTTGAATGTCACAGAGGAAGTCAAAAATAAAATCAGTAATGGAAACAAAACAGACCATAATACAGATGCACACAATTGCCTCTATAATTTGAAAACCCTTTTATTCAAGCATAAATCTGACCTTTACTTAAGTTCTATGCATTCAACACAAAACTACCATTTGCTTACCAGTAATTTAAAAATCAGCCCAATTGACACATCTATATTGCATGTGTTGGCACAATTCTTTGCTGAATTATGTTTATATACATCCTCTGCTAATAGTTCTAGAGAAATGTAGCAAGGATGGAACACTCTGAGGAAGAGAGAGAGTTCTTAAATTAGATCACAGCTATTACCAATCTGTTATCATTGCATAAATACTTCTAAAGATTTATTTATTTTTTTTAACAATGATACCCCATTGTTTATGAACAATAATACCACATTCATCTTTAAAAAAAATAATAATAAAGTAAAATCCACCAATGACAATAGTTTTGCTCATACCTGTACTTAAGCATTTTTACCAGAAAATATGACTCTTTTTAAGACTTTTAAGTCTTTTTAAGACTTTGCGGTCAAGATCAAGGCATTTGCAGTCAACCACTGAACAACTGACCGAAACAAAGAGTTCACTTCCTTCACTTTTGAAGGGCTCTATACTGAGAAAATGAAGAATTGATGTTGAGAACTTGAATACATTAATGAAAGCAAAAAACATCCCAGAAGCACACCAGGATGCTTTTAAAACTGGTTTTGCAGAAGGCTTTTTGAAAGCACAGGTATTCCTGCAAAAAACACCCCTTTCCTTAAGAAGATCCCATTTGCTTTCCTTCTTTCTCTTTGTTTCATGTTTTTATCTTGCTGTATATTGCTCTATATTGATCTACAATCAATACACAAAGCTGTATATACCAAATATAGACCAGCGCCAAGATAGTGTGCAATTTGTGCTACAAAATTCACTCTGCTGTCAGCACACCCAAGAGAAGTTCCTGAAGATATGAAGACTTTTCAGCCTACTTTTCAAGTTGACATTCTTCAGGTTAATTTAAATGATGAAACAGAAGATGATGGCGGGAAATAAACTACTCCCTCATTCCAGAACTTAAAACACTCTTAACAAAAGCAGTCCAGAAGATAAGGTAAGATCACATAGTAAGATTGTAAATATATTCAGAATGTGTTGTGGATTTGTAAACTTGCATATGATTTTCATCAAAGAAGTAGCTGGACCTCTTGCAGTCTTTCTCAACTATGGATGAAAACAAGATCAATCTGCTCATGCTCTTCCATAGCAGTTCATTCATCCTTGTCCAGCTCTGACATCAAAGTCCCCAGAGCTACCCTTGCAGGGTTTGCAAGTTGAGAATTTTAACCTTGCAGTTTACTAATAATGGAGATACAGACATAGCCATCTTAACATTTCAATCAAGACTTTCTATGGATTTTCTAATGTTTGAAGACATTTCACTGTGTTTAGTTGGTGAACTGCAAACACTGAACAGAGCCTTACAACAAATAGATTCAGAAAATCATTGTGAAGAGGAAAGCCCGTGCTTCAAATTGGGTTGTTGTGTTTAGCTGTGTCTTGGTTTTATATCCTCAGTATATTGATAGGCTTATCCTAAATCACACCCAGACATATTCCTGGAAAAAGGAAGGTTGCAGCATCCTTCTTACCACATCAGTCTCACGCTCTTGGTTCACTGAATTGGGTTTAAGAGCCCTGTAATTCTACCAATTCATGGATGATCTCATATATCTAAGACCCGCCCGCAGCATCATTGAGTCTCATTGTAATCATTCTTCAAGCCCCTGCACAACTTCTATGCAGTGGAATCCAAGTGAATGGGCTGCCATTCATTGTACTCAGAAGAAAATCCACACCAGAGTCCAGTTAGTGAATTTTCACAATATGATCACAGGAAAAGCTGTTTGCACACTCTCTGACCTCAATGGTCATCCTTCCAGACATACAAAAGAAGCTTCATCAAAGTGGCAAACATATGTTTTTTGAATAACATAAGTTATTTGGATAACACATGTGAACATATGTAAGTTATTTTTCAACAACAATCTCTCTACTTTCTGAAGAAAACATGTTTTTGATATGTGCTGTGTTCCTCTAAAACAGCAGTGGCAGCTCTTTGCCTCCAATTATTTCATTCGAGCTCGAGAACTGTTTAAGGCTATTAAAAAAAATAATATTAAAAAAAAAAAAAAAGAAATAAAAAGAAAAAATTCTATTCATTCTTCTTTACCAGAGTGGAATTTTACTCCACACATTTTAAAGTATTTGCAAATTTAAAACAAGAACACAAAACAATATGGGAGATGTATAAGACCTCAAATTCCTCAAGGCTTGTTCATTTCCAAGTTAAAAAAACCAAAGCATGTGATAATTACCAGAAAGAGGGCAATGTGTTTTAGTACTGGTTACATCAGTGCAGTTTCCCATTGTCTGAAGAACAATTCATTTTGACTAAGCTTTGGGAAGTAACAGAATTTTTCTATTAAATACAGTCCTGTTTATCACCGTCAATCCCTGGCAGACTGTGAGCCATTTCCACTGTGATCAATAGCTTTCTTTGAAGCCAGAAAACTCTCCCACTTTCATAGATATCTTACACAAACACATGATACAAACATGGAAATTTGCTTTATACTGAAAAAATCCAACCTCCCAAAATCAAAATGTAACTGGCGAAATAAAAATCTTAGAAACTTCCTTGGCTTGTTACATTTCTTCCTTTATTACAAACATTTCAGACAAATTATGCTTGCATTCAAATCATTTTGAAATTAATGGGAAGAGCACTAAACTAATTTGCTGGAATACAGTTCCCTGTGAGCTTCTATGTTTGTCCAGGGAAATGACAAAGCAGCGCATAGGAGACATAGTGCCTGGATGTCAGATTAGTCATTGTGTATCGACTGACACCTGGACAGCACTTCGATTTTTGTACTGTGGTTGTTCACTGTTAGCTGTATCATTCCATAGTCACTTGTATTTTGTTGTTAGCTCCCCAGTAAACAAGCAGATGCTATTTGACATATTCAGAACAGGGTGAGTCAATTGTATTTTAAATGCACTTTGAAGTTTTTAAAACTTATTTTAAAAATAATAATTTCAAATCAATGGAAAGCTTGCAAGAATATTTGACCATTGCTACTGTAGGTTTTATTTTACAGGAGGTGTGCAAGGAAATTTCAAGCAAACCATATGTTCAGATGCTGAGAGAAATCTTGCAACTGAATCTGTGAAAGCTCTATGGTTCCCAGAGAGATCACAGCTCCAATGTCTGCCGAGTATTGGTGGATGTCCAAGGTGAGAATGCTGAGTTCAGAAAAAACCATGTGTTGGCCACTTTTTTCAGTATGTATTTCAGAAGCATTGTGCAAACTCCACGTACCAGATCTGGTGTTAAGCCAGTATCTTGGAGTATCACAGTATTCCCTTCTGGATGCCACAGCTCATGTGTTAAACTGAAATGCAAGCGAAGAAGAAACATGCTAATGAAATCAAGAGAAACATAAATAAATCAATATTACCATCTGCTTCAATTAAGTTTTCATCCTGTCTAATCCTGTCCTTTCTGCAGACTATCCGCAAGTCAGATGGACACTGGCAGCAAGAAGCTTTCACCCTGCTGGGCAGACTCCTTGCAGACCCCCACAGCAGAGAAGTCTTGTCAGTTATTCCTAAATTTGCTCGTTCTTCTTCAAGATGGAGGACAGAGGTCAGGAATAATTAAAACATCAAGTCTCCCATTACACACTCTGTGTTGTAGAAAACTACTGGCTGCAACACTGAGTTCTGGCACCAGCAAATGAAAGAATAACTCATCCTTTGTTTCTGATATTTTTTACCTCGCAAGGATGCAGCAGCTCTTTTCAGGAGACCATGGGTCATCTGAAGCATTATGCCCACAGATTCCAGCAAAGCACATCCACGAAGGCTGCTGGGAGACAGTCCCCTGGGATTCAGCCTCTTCTCTAGTTCTGGGATCTGAATTGCTCCTTTCAGACATTCCTGGGAGAAGAGTTAAATATCAGCCTTCAATGCTGCTTTTCAAAGGCGGTCACATCATTACTCATTTTAAAATAAATAACTCCTGTGCAGCATAAGAGAGTGAGGTAGGTAACTATCTATAAATTGGTAGTTATGTCTCTGTTCTCTGTGGGGTTTTGTTTGTTTGTTTGTTTGGTGTTTGTTCTTTTTGTTGTTGTTGTGGATAAAGTTCAATAAAACAAATTTATTGGCATACATATTGATGGCAAAATCAGTTTCCAACATTTAAAACACATAAAGGCCTTATCAAGTCCTTTCACTTCAGCAGTATTTGACATGATGGACTTGCAGTTGAAGACAGCTAAGATGTGCTGTAATTTGAAGAAAATTCTGTTCCACTGGCCTTATGTTTTTAGGTCTACCATTTTCTCCCACTTCTCTCAGATTTATATTTTATTTTTCCCCCTTTTCTCTCTTATTCTTTTAGATTATTTCCTTGCTCTTCTCTTCATTGATACTTTGAAAAATTCTTCTTGCATGTGCTCATTCTCAACCAAGATACCTCAGCAGGGTTATACCTTCTTTTATCAGGAAGAAGAAGGACAGTGAAGGATTGAGGAGTTTCAATGGTTTGTAGATCCTTTTCATAGTTCATCCGGATCAACATTGTGATTTGGCACAAAAGAGGAGCTTCTGCAGACGTCGTTATTGGTGGTGTTAATGATCTCAGATCTTCTGACATAGGAAATACAATGACTAGCAGTCAAGGTGGCTGTGAGTAAGGTATGCACTGTATTTTTTAAACAGGAGACTAAGTGACCACTGATGCTAGTTGAAAGGGAAAAAAAGAAAACTGTACTTGTACTTGTCATTGTTCTCAAACTAGGAGAATGTACCATTCCTATGCACATTATTTTTTACAGAGTAAAAATATCCCTGTGCTTTGTGGCACATTCACTGTGAAATCAAAGTGAGCAGCACAAACCATGTGGCAACGACTCTTGTCCTGAAATCTCTGTTCTCTTCCAAGACATCCATCTCTGTTTGAGATGTTCTTTTTCTGTGAAGTATTAGAAGGTCCATCAGAGCCTGTAGTTTGCTTCTTTCTTCAGGGAGACTATGCTTTTATCAGGAAGATTCAGTAGGATTTTCAATTCATGTCAAGCAAAAGAAAACAAGAGCAGATTTAAACATCTGGACATACAAAATTGTTACAATAATTTCTTTGTTTGAGATTTAAGAAGCAATGCATGTCAGGTCTGGATCATGAGGAAAATGTGGTTCTGACTTAAGATGTGGGAAAAACGTTTTCCAGGCCCTGTGTTTTTCATGTGGAAGATCCAATGCATGATGGCAAAGCAGCATTTCAGTCTCTCAATCAACTGATTGTTGTAGTATTTGTCATTATGCTTACTTGTTTTGCTAGAGGAAATGCTTTAGCAGGGAGCGTGCACACAGCCTGGCATAAAATCGAGAGTGCCCACATTCCTGACAATAACAGCTGTGTGGAGGAGGCTGTTTTCAGCTGGATGTTCAGAGCACCCAGTTTTTCCTGAAAAAGAGGAAATGTAGTAATACCATGGAGAATCATGGACTTCAGCTGCTTGATTTCACCACCAGATCTAAATTTCTCCAAAACAACATACCTCAAAACATCCAGTCGGCAACAAGGTGTGCATTTATGTGCTACTGTGGAAGGTAGTGTGTCATTTTTTCATGGTAGTGTTGAGCCAGCTCATTATTGCAAGTCCAGGCATAGCAGCCTCAGGTATCTGTTGGTCTCTGGGCTGTTATTATTGCATAAACTCTTCCTCCAAAAACTCTGCTTTACACTGTAGAGTTTCTTGCATTAAAAACCTAAGGGATCACTGGGGGTATCTGCAGGGCTACGTGAGGCCAAAGACTGGGATTGGATAAAGGGTATGGCTTAGGTTTATATAATCAAAAGGACAGGGAAGAAAGTGAAAGAGAAGGTGTTCACCCTATTTTTCCACTAGTAGGGTAGGGTTCAGTCTAAAACAGGTAGAAGCAACATAACAGAGCAGGTAGAGCACCAAGGGACCCATGGTGAGGAATCAGAGCAAACATATAGGTTCAAAAGAGGATTAGACAAGACAGAGCAAAATAGGTCTGAAAAAGACACCACTGGGAATTGTGAGGGATGTACCCCCACCTGTCTCCAATCCAACAGCTGTTGTTTTGTTCAACTGTTAGTTCTAATCTAGAAAAGCTAATCTCTCTGGGTTGCCTCCTTCTACAGAACAAGTTATGGAGGATCCTATCACTGCCCAGCAACCTTCCAGTGAGCTCAAGTCTCATTCAGGCTCTTCAACCTCTCACTAGATAAAGAAAAGTTAATAAGCGTATATAAAATATAAAATATATATAGAGAGAGTTAACAAAGAAAACCAAGACTACGATCTTTTTTAGAAACAAAAATGTGCAAGGCTAAAAAGAATCAGTGCCAAGTTTTTTCCCCACCAAAAGTATTGGGCCATCCACTGACACAAAAGCAGTGTTCAGCCACATTGGCTCAGCTACATATTTGTTCCCCTGTGGCAACCGGACTTCAGAAAATTGCACTACTTCAGCAAAAATGGCCAGTACCTTGCGCCAGATTCTGCTTAGTTTTGACTGCTGGGAAACGTTGCTGTTAATCTTCTTTCTGTTGGTGAATGAGAATGAAGTAGATCATATTTTTTATATCATTTTCAGGAATGAGATTATAGTCTTTGACTCAGAAATGACTTTCAGTATACATTTTGATTTGCTTCTTCTCCTTTATCAGGGTAACTGCTTCAGCAGTCAGTCATTGTTTTCCCCACTAAAAAAAGACCTCAAATTATTTTGGTTTAGTGCATTTCAGTTATCTTTGTTCACAGAAACCCCAAATTCTTTGATGAGTGGTAACCTATGTGTTAACTGTCTGTGAGGATGAAAGATAAATTCTTACTGGAAAGTGTACCATACGTAACTATGACTCAGCCTGAAAAGCAATAAAAACTGCCCTGGTGTTTTGATCTGTAAACTCCACTGTGTAATGTCAACCACTCTTGATAATCCAAGGCAATAACACAGACTGCCCCATTTCAAGTTCCGTTTTCTCTGTTCTTGGTGCCAGAACTGCCAATTTCATTATCAGCTTCTGCTATGAACATTGCCCTTCTTCTAGATGAACTTTTGGGTCTCTGTGCCATGTCTGAGCTCTAATGAGCATAACTTATCACTGAGAGAGGAACCCAGTTTCTAGCCTCATACTGTCTCTAGCTTCAGTGCATGAAAATGTTACATATATAATTGTATGTACCATGATGCAATATACTCATATATAATAACATATACACATAGAACATTAACATGTACAGTGATCTAGGGAAGGAATCTCTTTTTCACCAGCCCTGCATGGTTGCAGACTCCCCCTGTTGATGGTTACTATTACACACAACAGTTCAATAGAAAATAGTTTTGCTGATGTGGCACTATAGTGTCTGCCAGTCCTACAAAAGATGAAATCTTTGTTCTCCCCCTCTACAGAATTGGGTTTTTTGGGCCTTCCTTCCTTCTTAGAAAAGATTTTTTCATAGGGAAAGACACTTCATATTTACTTCTGTCTTGTTAAGCTGTGGTGTGCAAAGCAGCATGTTGACTTTCTGCTTCCTGCTTTGTTACAAACATTAATTAGCATTGTTTACTTGCTAATACTGGGATTTATTGATATAATGAATTTCACTAGGCTAGAATTCCAAGAAGTCTGCATCACAGGCTAAGGGGAAGTGGAGGAAGAAACAGCACATGAAACAAAAAAATCATTCTCCCAACTACTGTAGGTATGAACTAAATTTTCATTGAAGCTAGTCACAATAAGTCATCCAGAAAGGCATCAGAAGTGAAGTTAGTCATCAGCAGGGGAAAACTGTCTGCAACTAAGTGCTCTTTCTATGTTCCAACAATGTACACAGTGAGTCTAAAATAATAGTCACTAGAAACCAAGACAAATATGACGCTGATTTTGTGTGAGAGTAAATGAAACTACACAAAAATAAAAATACCTCAAAGATAAACACATCTGTTTTTTCCAGCAGCTTTTTTTTTTTTTTTTTTTTTTTTTTTTTTCCCAGTTTTTTTGTTCCCTTCCCTTTATTTTACTAAATTTAAAAAAAAAATCTAAAAGGACTAATATTAGCATATTTGTCACCCTGATTGTTCATTATGCCTGTAGGAATTCCTATAGTCATGTAAACAGTTTTCTGTTTTAGACAGCTAGTTCCCAGAATATGACAGTTCTTGACAACAGGAAGCTCAGTTAATAATCGCACACAGGCTGCAGACACTTTTTCAGGCTGTAAGTGCACCAGCTGAAAAGGTTACTGAATTGGCATCTCATTTGCATGCGCTCATTCCTAACCCTAACCATCCACCAGAATGAGATGACTCAAATTTAAGAATTTAAAGAATGGGCCACTGTTACAGCAGCTTATTTTGACTGAAGTTATGAGAAGTCACATGAGGAGCCTGTTCAGGAGGTCACAGAGGGCAATAAGTTCCAGCAGTGGAGGAGGAAGAGTCTGGGACATGTACCTTCTTGTTGGCACAGCTGCCACTGGAAGAGTGTGCATCTATTGGCCTGCACAAATGCCTTTTTCAAGAAAGGAGACGAGAAACCCAAAATGAATGCTGTATCAATATGTCAACATGCATGCAACATGAAGCAAAACATCTTGAAAAGCTGTGGCTGTCAGACCAAGTCCTCTGTGGCTGGATAAAGGGAAACATCACTTTCATTTATAAGAAAGGGGGGAAGGAGGACTAGGGGAACTAAAGTCCAGCCTCACCTCTTTCCCTAAGAAGGTCATGGAACATACAGTATTGGAAGACATATTAAGGCATATGAGGGAATCAGGTGATCCAAGACAGCCAGCACAGCTTCACCATGGGAAGATTTTGCTTGACCAATCTAGTGGCTTTCTATGATGGAGCGATGGTGTCGGTGGACAGAGGAAAGGTGACTGATGTCATCTATCTGGCCTTCTGCAAGGCCCTTTACATGCTACCCCATCACATCCTTATCTCTAAATTGCAGAGATATGGATTTGAAGGGTGGACTATTCAATAGATAAAGAGTTGGTTGGAAGGTTGCAGCCAGAGGGTTGTGGTCAAGAGCTCTGTGTCTGAGTGAGGCTGATAACAGTGTCCCCCTAGGGTCTGTCTTGGGACCAATACTCTTTAACATTGTTATCAGTGATGTAGCTGTTAGAATTGAATGCACCCTCAGCAGTTTGCCGATGACACCTATCTGAATGATGCAGTTGATACAGCAAAAAGAAAGGATGCCATCCAGAGGAACCTTGATAAACTTAAAAGGTGGCCCATGTGAACATAATGAGGTTCAATAAAAAAAAAGTGCAAGGAACTGGGAGGGTGAAACTCAAAACAGCAGAAGATAGACAAAAGCAAGTAAGCTCTCTGTGTCTATTTGCACATATGTCATTATTTTCCATTACATCAAAACTATGTACAGTATCCCATTGCACTCATTTTTACAGAGAAAAGTTGTAGAAATTGCAGTATGTCACTTTCCAGCCCTCCTTTCCTAATCTCCTTCCTATGTGTATGAGAAGTCAGTTGTGCAGAAACAGATCCTCTGTGCACAAAGCATCAAACAACTGAATGTAACAAGAGGGACAGTCAGGTTTTATCACTTCCCAGACCCAGATCAGCCAGTGTCTCAAAGTGTCCGAGAGAAAAGAAAGCAGTAAACTGCACTTCCTCAGTTATGCTGCCTGCAGATACCTCAAGGGAAAAAACCATGCTGGCTAAAATCTGGAAAGAACCAAGATGATTTTTGCCTTGCCCAGAGAAACAGCGCTCCTATAACAACTACATCTGCCAGGTCCATATGCTCACACTTATTCTTTTATCTCCTCTTGCCATGTGATGATATTTATTTTGCAGTCAAACCCCATCTACTGGAAAGTCTGTTCAGCCAAACACAGTAGTCAATCCAGAATGTAACCCAAATGTTGATTTGTAATCTGTCTTTCATTGGATACCCACTGCCATCACCATTACCTTTTTTCTATGTGTGTATATGTATATATGTTTTCACTGTGTGTATATATATATGTACGTATATGTATCTTCACACACACATATAAATATCAAAATAGGTCACTACTTTGCTCTCCCCCATGCCTTTGCATATCACTGCTAGTCCACATTTCAGTGCATAACATTCTGGGATATTGCACAGATCCACGCAGGCTCAGTCTAAATGAGACACTTGTTGAACTTGCTCTAAATAAGCTATTACTGTCTGAGAAACTTGGCAATTTATTTGGCAGCATTCTCTCATTGATAGAAAAGCCTGTGTTAAATGAGTAGGAGGACAGTGGCCTGACTTCCTACCTACCAGTGTCTTCTAGAAAAGCAAACACCCGGGTTGTGCTGGATGCACACAAGTCAAATGGAGAGAGAAGAACTGGAGTGGAAAACCTTCCCACTTTGAAATGCTTGCTTTGTTTTTTGTTTTTTGTTTTTTTTTGTTTTTGTTTTTTGTTTTTTTGGTGTAGGCTGGCTCAAATAATTTCTGTATCAGTGATTCAGAGGGCGATGGTCCTTGAATGAAAAGTCCTTTCTGGACGAATTTGAACCCAAATGTGTTATGGCTTAACTCTGTTCTGCAAATGTTTAAAGTATGCGCTAGAACTGGAACTTGCCTAATTCAAGAAACTGGTGGAGTTAAGCTAAACACTTACATTAGTATTTGGTGAGGTCTAGGACTTTGATTCAGTAAGCAACGTCCTCCTGAGGGCAAGCATATCATTGCTCATTAGTATCCTGACCTAACATGCTACAAAGATGCTATCTGGAGAGTGACACAAACACCTCATTTTGTTTCACAGTTGCAATGCATTTGGTATGCAAATCTGGATTGTGAGCATATCTCAGCTGACTCCAGACACCTTCTTACAACAAGAACTTTCAGTATCAGACTGTGTGATATTTACATTTTCATAGCTGATTTTAAGCAGATAACAAGCCAAATTGCTTTGAAGGTGCCCAAATTCCAAATGTGTTTTCTTGACTGCTTTCAGACCCTGCAAGCACTTATTTTTTTAATCAGTCAGATTCTTAAACCTTAACACAATGTATTTCAGTCTAATACAGTTCTGCTTCTCTCACCTGATCTGGCAAGTGGTTTTGGAGGACTTTTACTAAACACTTTCTCCAGTAATAAAAGCACTTCCATCTTTTTACTTGAGATCATACTCAGCTCCATACTCATTCTCCTCTTCCCACTGGACCACAGGAAAAGCTCTTATCTGGAATATGAGAGGATCAGGCTCAGTTCCATCCTCTTCTGAAAGGCCTGTTTAAAGGCAATGCCATAAATACCAGGTGATAGAGTTCTCTAAGATCCGAATGTCCTATTTGATGACCTGAATAATGAACTTCTGTGAATATCTGCAAGTTCGTTAGGTCAGAAAGGGAGAGAGTGCCCTGTAAAACACTGTTCTTGGCATAGGCTGTCCCAGACTGTGTAATATTCAAGTAGTTCAACAGTTATCCATGAGGTAAGAAATAACATTTTCACTTCTTACAGAGAAAAGAATGGAATCAAATCTCACATTCTTCTTTCTCTGGTCCTATTTCTGCTAGTCATGTATTGCTACCACTTGGCCTAGAGGAATTTGTTTATCCCATGTTTCCTCTCTGAGTAGGCAGCTATACTCTGACAGACAGCAAAAACTTCATCGCTATCCCCCTCCAATGGTAAACTTTGGTAATTTCTTCTGCAGAGAGAAAAAAAATATTCAAATATATGATATCACTCACTGTTTATGAATTTTTGTTTTCCAGTCTGACAAGTAGGTGGAAAGATTGATAATTTTGAAAGTCAAATAGCCATTAGAACATGCACTCACTTTGAACAAACAATTCCTATTTATCATGTAAATTTATTTGTCTGTGAAAGAAGACTGAGTTGGAGTCATTCAGGCTGAGTGGGAGTTCAGGAGGTCCCCAGTCCAGCCTCCTGCTCCCTGGGCCAGCTGTGTGGTCAGACCAGGTTGCTCAGGACTGTGTGGAAACCTCTGAGGCACTTGCTCCATATCCTTTTGGCCTGGAACCCTGACTGGAGGCAGTGTTCCCATACGGTGAAGTGAGTGCTGAGCAAAGAGACTGCATAACCTGTAGTTGTACTCTTGTTAATATCACAGAACATCAGGCTTTAGAAGACCTGGTCATGTTTTTTCCCATGCCAACATGAGTAGCAGGGTGTCTCCTTCCTCCTTGCATCTGAATGAAGACAGCTGGAAGTGAGACCTGATGGGCAGCCAGAGGGCAGGGAAAATTTCTTCTCCCTGGCTCTGCCCACAAAGAAAAGTGCATCTATGGCAGCCAGCTCAGTTACCAGCCCTTTCCTGACAGGGTGTGAAGAGAGGTTATGTCAGAGCAGAAGCTCTCACTCACAGCATGTATCTTTCATGTACTGAAGTTGTGGAAAGTACGAATGTAGCTCAGCTGAGAACACAGATCACATAAGTCAAGGTCAGGTCTTGCTGTGGCTTCATCATTTCCCAGTAGTAGCTGCAAGAATTTCCATGCTTTTCTGATCTGATTTTCATTTGGAAAATATGTAAATGGTTATTTTCATTGGTTGTACCAACTAAGTCAGAAACTCGTGCTGAGGAAGATGGGCATTTTCTTTTCTCCTCATGTCTTTCCACAGTTTAGTCAGTAATGCAGGAATCTGGTAAATTATAAACCACCAGGAATAACCCATTTCAAATGGCTAGGAGATTTGGAATATGAAAATGTTTCTAAAGAGACTGAAAAACTACACTTACAAAAAGAATTTGCAATTTACTTCAAGTATTGAAACTGTTTGTGCACACATGTATGCATGCACATTGTAAGACATGGAATAAAATGTGAGAAATAAGATATTCACAAAATCTGATTTGATAAAAGACACTTCAAAAACATCTCAGAGAATTAAAGGTCTCAGTCACAGTAACTGCCAGTGGCAACACTCCAACCATCTCTAATGAAGGGGTATCATCTATGAGATACTCAAACATCTTCAGATCTCCAAATATAAATGTGGAGAAAGGAAAAGCACCACAAGCAGAGCCAAAGCAAGATAATTTGCTGTCCATGGTGAATTATAACTTTGTTTTTCCTCCTTCCCCTACCCTCAGCAGGCAACAAGCAGCAAGCTCAAGATACCATCAGTAAAAATGAAGAATTGAGACACATTGCAGAGGGCATCTGACTGTCTGAAATATGTGAGGAAGCAAACTTTGCAGCTTTCTCTCTGAAGAAATCTAAAATCTTCAAAGTCACTGAGACAGCTGCCAACAGACCAACTGAAGCAGCTGTGCTGGTCCAGTCTTTACCAAATACTCAATATAAGAACTTCCCAATTGCAATATGCAAACTTAGAAAATGGGTCTCTTATTATGATACCCTTAAATATTACTTTCCTTATGACAGAGGAGAAAGTCTATCTTCTGATTACTCAGCACCATGATCCTTTATCAGCTGATCCAAGACAATGCCTCGGGGACACAAAACTACACTGTGCCCAAATCAGATCAATAAATAACATATCAAATAGGGCACTGTAGCTGTTATCTGCAGGTAAATTACTTTGGGCTGAGCACTAAATAGGTAGATAACTATATGTTTCTTCTTTCTATATCTCTATATATTTGATCTACTGTTGTCACTGTATGTTTCATTTCTGCCTGCATCTTTCTGTATTACATCAAAGTCTTAGAGAAATATGCCAAATCTAAAGGATGCCCTATTTTAAATACTTGTGGTATGAAGAACTGTCTTCCAGAATTTCGCTGCCAACTAATCATATTCAAACTGCAGTAGTATTTCACAATTCCATTATTTCACAGAAACAGATACATAGACTGAACTCAAAAACAATACAATATATTAACATAAAAACAATATAGATTAAAATGATGCAATATTAACTTAGGATCCAGTCTTCATTTAATGTTTGTCCTCAATAACTGATTACTAGAATTACTTATTGTTATGAATGGTAAAACATAACCTGTAAATAAACAAAAATATGAAGTTCTAGTGTTATGTAAGCAATCTAAGTAGTTGTGAGGAAGTGCTTATTCAAGGTAGAATTACCCTTTTGTTCAGGTAAATGATGTTATATCTTGTAGAAAGAAATAGATAACTGTGTTTCTAAGACAGAAAATGTATACCTGTCTGTAGGCTCGGGCACTTTCAAGTGAGAATGTACATAAAAAATTCAAGCTGAGTCATGTATTTCCTAGCTATGGGGTCTTTACTGCCATACATTTCCCATCGTCTGAATTGCTTCTTGTAGTTCTCTAGTAAATTTTCACACTCAGCAACCTAAACTGCATGACAATAAAATATATGCTGAGAATACATTCTCGACAAGAACACTCATTCTCCGACTTGTAAAATGCTATTTGAGATTGAATGCTGGTAATACATAATATGAGACAATCTGGGGTCTTGTATATTATATGATATTTTTTAGTTACAATAGTACAATATATTTTAATGAACATTGTTCACAATGAAAGTCTGAGAGATGTCTTTTAATGACAACACAGATTATGTATCTAACAAAAAAAAAAACATTAACAACATATTTTCTTGCTGAGGTAAAATTTTCTAAATATATGCATAGTTGATCAATAAGCTGCATTCCTATCTGTACTCTGACCTCTCTTCTCTCCATCACTGCAGTTAAATATTGCTTGAATTTTAACTACTCTGACCTGACATCAACTCTGATGTGTCTGAGAAAGTTTTGGAGCAATAGTATTATAATTATAAAAATACATTATATTTTATTCAGTATATAGCCTGTAGTTTATATTACCCATTATATGTCAACAGAAATATATTACAAAACATTTTTCAAATAAGTAGAGCAGAGGAAGCAATTCAAAATAGAAATGCCACACCAAACAGGCAGTTAAAGGTTTGTTCAAGTCCTGCCACGGGTGGCTCTGAAACATATTATAGCACATAGTGTTCTCTATGGCAGGATCCCGCAGACATACAAGAGAGCAAATATTTATTTCACAGATTTGGACTCTGAGGTGGAACATAAATATTTTGTAAGTTGCCCATAGTGCATTATCACAGATCCAATATTACATTTCTCAGAAATCAATCACCTAGGATGCACTTTGTACTGAGACCATGGGTAGGCAAGAATACTTTGTATTTTGACGATAATCTGAGTGGAAGTATAGGTGTATCCCACAGCAGCCTGTTGGAGAACTCTGAGTAATTTGGTTGCTGGCCAATCACATCAGTATTGTACTGTTTACGGTCCATTCCTCACATTCATAGCCAGCCTTGGAGTTGGTTCTTTTTGGACAGTCCAAGTGAGCTGGGTGTTCTTGGCCAAGGACTGGGTGTTTTTCAACAGCTGGGACAGGAAGGGCTCAAGTGGGTACTCACGAATGGGAGGAGAACTGGACAGGTTTTCACCACTGGAAGGAGGTAACTTCTGGTCAGTGGTAAACTGCCTCTGGACTAAGATCTACACACGTGTATTTCAGGGAAGAAGTGTAAGGAATCTTGGGAAAGACCATTCACTTTTCCTCTGAGATGATGTTTGAGATACAACCTGGAGGTCTTAACGAGAGTCACGAGGGTTTGGTAGTCTTCTATGTCCCCAGAGATATATTTGAAATGGGAGAGAACATCAGGTGTGATCTCTAAAAAAAAATCTGATACACACAAGTGCACCACATTTAATGCCATACTGATCCCAAGTCATTTGCTCTTTTTCTTTTCCAGTCACTGGAGGCATGGCATCCCCGCTCACGGCATAACCCTTTAACCTTCCCTTCGCAGTATCAGATAACTGGAAAACATTCACCCTGTGACCACAAGAAGCCCACATTTCATAAAAGGAAACAAAATATCCCACTGGTCAAAAAAATTGTTAATCAGTCCACTTCAAGCCCAAGCATGCAGTGGGCTGTGTAAAAAACATATGCTGTGAATTGCATAAACTGGATACAAAATGAATTATTTTTGTTCTTAAACTATTCCTGAGGAACAGATACAAGTCACTCTTTGTATGGCCATACAATGTAAGAGAGGTACTATTCATAATTTTGTTTTCCACAGATCAAGTTCCCATCACCACATCTGAACCAGACATCTGCAGGTTTTTTTGCAAGACTTTTTCATGCTCTGCTGTATTTCACCCGTTCACCATCTCTGGCTTAATCCTATTTGTGAGCCGTTAGGTTCTTGGCTGCACTTGTGGCAACCACAGCAAAAATTTGGGCAAATTGACAAGCTATTTTAACCTGCAGTCCCCCATTCATGATACTAAACTTTTCTGTTAGCTAGAACTAGCCAGGAGAAAACTGTCCTTCCCCAGCCATCTTGAAGCACATGCTCTCCTGTATCTATTGGCTTTCCTAAGTTTAATAGCTTAAAAACTCTTTACAGCCGTCTTTTTCAGGGCCACAGCTTTGTTGGGATTAAGTTAATTCTTCCCATGCCACTTATAGTTGGAGTGCATGAAATACATTGTGAATTGGAAACAACCCTCCTTCTGAGCTACCTCTTTTTTTTCCCCCACTCTTCTTTCTCTGGGAGGTAATTCAAAGGACACTACTGTAGAAACCTTTGCTTTCAACAGTCTAAACCTTTGTATCCTTAACTTCATTCCTGTCCTTCACTGTAGGAATAGCACCTACAAGGATCACAGCTGTAGAGTCTAGAACTTCCTATGGGTCTGTATAGGCACATTTCAAGGCTTAACAGCTGGATAAAGGAATGGAAGACAAGTGGAATTATTGTTCTTAAAATGAAGACTTGTTTATTAAAAAATCTAATTAATTTAATGTCTATGTGCAGTGAGAGTATGACAGATTTACAAAATAATGCATATTACTAAAAGCATGAAGGTTATGTGTCCATAGTCCTCACGTGACTGGATCAACATGGTGATGTCTGAAGACTGGTGACAGTATGAGTGGTTTTCAAAAATGATTACCATTTCTCCTTGCCTATGCTTTTATGCATGCGGACTGGGACAAGCAACACACATCTGCCAACACCAAAATTCCTCTAGAAGAAATGGGGTGAACGAATGATCAGTTACTGATTTACACAAACAGTCAGTAGGAAGATCACTTGAAACTGTCAAGTGAAAATTCAAGAAGCCAAAATCTTGAGATGCTGTTGTTCTAATTGATGTTTTTATTGTTGTTTCTAATTTTTAATGCCTCAGATTGCCCATCCTGAAAAGAATCATGATTTACTTTATAAACACATTTCTGTAACATAGAATAAGATACTGTGTTTCGTGTAATAAAATACTCTTCGCAAAGTTCTATGTCTCAAAAAAGATGTGGTCATGCATTAATTTCAGGGAGATTAAACAGATCACATTCTCACACACTTTAATTGTTCTGAAACAATTATGAGTAAAAGAGAAACTCATATAAACAATGAAAAGAGGGTAGCTAAAGTTCTAATTTGAAATCAATTTAAAATAACTTGAAGATTGTGAACTGTCTGGGTAAGCTAAGATGCAGAGAGAACATCTTGACTTAGTCTGCACCCAGGTGCCCAATACAAGTCCAAGAAACTTCAAGGAAGCAAGGAGAGATTCAAGCTGACAACTTGTTAGGTATGTCAGATGTCTCTTTTCTTCATCTGTCAGCCAAAGCTGCAGCCACGGGCATTAGCAGACAGCATTATCTGTGCTCTGCTGTCCCCCTTACAGTAAGCCTGTCATTTGGTACCACACTGTGATAAGTGGTGAGAGAAACTGCATCCTGCAGATAATGGAGATTAAAGGTTCCTTAACGGCATATGTGTATGTTTGTCTGTCCATAGAGAAACACACAGTGTGGGTGTTGTGGAGTGAGAGAAAAAGACAGAGAGGTAGAGAAAGAGAGACAGAGACAGATAGCATTTGCCAATGTTTAAAATTCTCCATCAGGTCATTCACTGTACAAAGAGAATATTCTCCCCATCAGTCTGCTTTTGCAGATTTTTTTTTCCTCCAAACTGCAATTTGATGAAAACATGAAGAAAAACCCCTCTGTTTTTCAGGTATTCTACAAGAATACCAGCTTTTTCCTAGGTCATCGGATCAACCTTGTTGACTGTGCAGCCCAATGTGATCTGCGTAAGTTGTTTCAGCAGTTGTGTACCAACAGCAAACATCGCCTTTTGCCTTCTTGTGTCACTGAGCTGCTCTCTTTACCAAGGAGCTCCTGGCCAGCAGCCACAGACAGCAGACTCACCATCTTGACTCGGTCATATTTATTAATTCAGTCTAGATAAACACAGCTGATCAGCAGCGGCCAGGGTACCTTACTCAGCTGTTTTTCCTGACAGACTCTAGCCATAGTGTGCAACTGTGTTACTAACTTGGAGGGTGACTACCTCTGTAGAGATCTGGAAGATGGCATACTGTCAATAAGCAAAATGTACATAAACACGAGACTCCAAAACAAGCCCTGAGATCCTCTACAACTCCTAGGAAACAAACTTTTCCAAGTTGACTGAAGAAAGTGTGAATTAACAGTCATGAGATTAATTAATTCAGTGGTTCCAATGGAAAATGACACTTCTTGGTCCACCCAAAGAAAGGAAAGAATCTGAGTTTAAAGAGGGGAAAATATTACAGCCAAAAGGGCATAATTATCTTCAGAGAAGGTGATGTATAAAAGTTCAATAAGGCCAGTTCAAAACAAATTTCGTTGAACATAACTTTTGCCTCACTTGTTAGTTTTCCATTCAGCTCAGGGATGCTAGACTATCTGCAAGAAAGCTGCAGTTACAGAAAGATGGATGCTTTCCATCTGCCTCCTTGCACCTGTAGTGATGCAGCCCTTGCTGAGGTGGGCAGAGATACACTGATCCCACATTTCCAGAGGAAATATTGAGAAACAGAATATAAAAACAGTGAGCGGAAAGATTGTATGCTTTCATCCAGTCTGATTGCTGTTTAACTTTGTGTTGATGTACTGAACCACTTTGCCAGGTGTTTTGTGGTTTCCAATTTTGCTTTAAATAATGCAGATGTCTGTATTGTTCCTGAAATTTTCTGAGCAAGGCATACTATGACCCAGATGCATGACAAAAGTTAGTTTGATTGGTGCCGGTAGGGATACTTTATTTACCATCAAAGATCCATTCTGGGAGGAAGGAAAATGCAGTCTTTTCACTACTGACACTTGTAGCATTAATCTTTGTTGGTTTTATTGTTTTAAATAAATTTCAGGTAGGCTCTGTATGGTACACTTAGCCCCTGTTTTTCACCCTGAATGGGGATCTTGTTCTTGTGGTCACACCTCTGATGTCATGAGCTGGTTTTACCCTTGATGTGATTCCCAGTCATACTTTTTCCATGACTGTCTTCAGCATGGCAACAGGAATGGAGAGATGAGAGAGCCTGTGTTTCCAGTCACCTACCTACCAGAGCGTAGGAATGAGAGCAGAAAAGGAAGATGAATGGGCAGCAGTCCAAATCCCAATCCAAATTTACTGAATAAATGTACAGAACTGGGTAAAATACTCCCTCTTGCTTTCAGACATGCTGTCTCAGCTCTGGAGTTAATAACAAGCAGGCTTTGTTTTTGTGATCCAAGCTCTGGTTTAAGGATGAAAAGAGGGCAGCTGCCCTTGCCTATGGTGGCAGGAGAGTAGGGGAATGCTCACTCCAGGACTGATCATGGGATTTATGGGTACCGTGCATACTTACAGAATTCTTCATTTATCACTGTTTTGGTGCTATTTGAGCAGGTACAAACCCTTCTTGTGGGAGAGATGTTGCAATAGAAATAATATGCAATATTTTCCAACATTTTTAAACATGTTAAAAATGAAGTTGACAATATAGTTTGCATTTATTCTGTTCTATAATAAGATTATGTGTGAACAGAGAAGAAAAGGAAGGGAGTCAAATTATAACTGCTAACATCATTTTCCAGGCTATTTATAAAGTTTCCTTTTTCATAAATAAAACAATGAAGAAAAAATAAGCACAGGACTTGCTGACCATTAAACCTATAGGTGAAGAGTCAACACTGAAACCTGTCAAAAATGCTGAATTCTAAATGCTTGATAACACTCACTTCTAATTATCACAATTTAGAAAAACCTTGCTAACTCTCCCATGAGTGATAAAAATGTTCTACAAAAGGAAGAGCATATTGAGAGATTTTTATATTTGCTTCTGAAGGGAGATGTAAAAGTATAATAAAATAATTTATCCTAAGTACTGCTGTAGATCTCCCATTGCATATAAGTTAGAAGAGAGCTAAAAATGAGCACTGAAGGAAAAGATGAAGAATAACAACATTATTTGCTGAATTATTCAGCTTTCCAGCATGAAGACTATTACAAAACTGCTTTAAACTATCAGTTATTACAAAAGTTTCCCCAGCTTTTCCCATTTACAGATCCTGGTTGAGTATAATTCTTCTGATTTTTTCATTTGGCCAATTTTTTTATATCTAAAGTCTGCTTTAGGCTTCATTATTTATGGAAAAATTCAGCCTGAAATGATTCACTCATTTCCAAGAGGTTAGTTAAAAATACATTGTTTTTCATGCAGGCAAAACATTTTGGCTGCTTTCTTCTGGAAAAGCACGTAAGCACCCTTCTCATTTGAAATACGGTGTGGAAATTTGTGTTGGATGGCACAAAGGCTAGAAGAAAAGGGCTGCTCAGGTACTGTGGGTTAGCTTAGAGCACAATCTGGTATATTTGCAGCAAACCAGCTAGCAAGGTATTCTCTCCCCACTAGGAGAGACTGCAGATGTTTGTCAAATCTGTCTTTGGGTCACACATCTTTTTCCACTTTTCCCCATCCGCCACCACCATATAGATCTGTGTAGGGGCCACATTAAGCTACCAGCTCTTTCTCAAGCTCTTGTTTGGAAACATCAGCTCAGAGTGTGTGAGTACAGTGCAGACCTATCATTGGAGCCTCCATGAGGTGCTGTGCGCCATATCAGACCTGTTGCTCCAGCCACTGCTGCAATGAGCTGCATGAAGAAAGGCACTTCAGGCTGGCTGCCCAGGCTGCTCCTCAGCTGGTACACACTGTACTTGCCAAAAACTGCAGATGTTTCTCTCTCCTTCTTCAGGAGGAGCTGCATTGTAGGCCTTTGGCTATGGGATTGTTGTGACTTAGGGAAGAAAAAAATCAGCATTTTTGCATACTCAGGCTTCCACCATCTGATTGCTTTCCAAGCCTGTGTGCGCATGACAAGTGGTGCAGGGCAGGGAGACCTGGGGCACTGCAAATACAGTTACTTGCAGATCGTGTGACACCACCCAGCCATCAGAGAGATCAGCTTGGTTCATACACATTGATTTGCAGCTAATGGACCTTTACCATGAACTGCCAGAGAACAGAATGATGAAATTATCATAGAATCATAGAATGGTTTGGGTTGGATGGAACATTAAAAGCCACCAGTTCACCCCCCCCCCCAGGGTGTTCAGGGCGTCACCCAATGTGGTCTTGAGCAGCTCCAGGTTTGGGGCATCCACAGCTTCTCTGGGCAGCTGTGCCAGTGCCTCACAATCCTCCGAGTAAAGAATTTCTTATAACATCTAACCTAATTCTTTCCTCGCTTAGTTTAAAGCCATTCCTTCTCATCCTATCACTACCAGACCATGTAAAAAATTGGTCTCCCCCAATGTATAAACCCATTTCAAGTACTGGAATGCTTCAGTGAGGTCTCCCTGGTGTGGCGGGTTGTTAGAATTAGGGTAGCATAGTTAGGTTGTGGTTGGATTTCATGATCTTTAAGATCTTTTCCAACCTGAGCAATTCCATGATTCTGATTCTCTCTTCTGAGCCAAAGAAGCCCAGAGAACAGGATTAGTGATTAGCATCACTGTGGGTGTTGATTTGTGAGGTCAGCCATCTGTACTTGCATACACTTGCATACTGTGTGTGCACAGGTGTGCTGTTGGGGATGCACACTCAGCCAGGCTGTTGGCTGGACTTTGGGGGGATGCATGTGACAGCCTCACCTCTCTTGGGCTGCTAGACTTGGCAGCCCCAACCATACAACATGGTATTACCAGAGTGCTGGTAAGCACTCTGCTAACAGAAAGATGAAGATGCAACACCCTCAGTTGGAAGGGATCCACAAGAATCACCGAGTTCAGCTCCTGCATCTGCATAGAAGTAGATAAAACCAATAACAAATCTTTTAACAGTTCCCATTAGGTGAGGATTGATAGGCTGTGCTGTTTACACCCCTACTCCACTCCCTGCTGTTTCTGGGAAGGGTGTCAGCTACAGGTGTGCTCAAGGAGAGCAAGAAGGGGGCTGGCCAGGGTCAGGAAATGGAGGGACGATCCTTCAGGCTGCTGGGCCAGGCTGCCACAAGGTGGCAGAGGGCTCGGGCTTCGTAGGTCTGTCGTTTTTGTTTGGCTCGATTTGCCTTCCGACTGGGGCTGTCCCACGCTCAGCTACCCTGATTTGCCTGTTTTCTGCTTGGAAAGCTTAAACGAGGAGTTTAAAGAGGCTGCTTTCGTGATGAGCTTTAGCTTTAGCTTCTGTGGGATGGGCCACTTCAGCCGCTTAATGTTCGGAGGCGGCTGCCGCATGCAAACCTCGCAGGAGGCAGCAGAGTGTGCTGTTCAATAAGCAGTTATTATTAGTCTGGTTCTCTCCAAAAAAATCGAAGAGGAACACGTGGAAGAGGGACGATTTCTAGACTCTTTATGCTCGTTGAAAGGAGCCCTTTGCAAGTGCTGATGTGGGACCAGAAAAAGACATGAAGGGACATGGTCAGTGGGCATGCTGGTGATGGGCTCAAGGGTTGGACTAGATGATCTTAGTGGTCTTTTCCAGCCTTTATGATTCTATGATTATGTGATCAGTTAGCATTTTACAAGCCTTTGCACTTGGTCAGTCTGTTTCTCCTGCCTGGTTGTTTCAGCTGCAGTTGTTTAAAGGCTAACAGGTGGGTATATAGAGCAGACCCTCAGCACGACACCGGGAAGGTATCAGCTGCCTGCTACCAAGTCCAGGATTCAGTCCTTCAAAGTTCCTCCTCTCCTGCTATCTGGCTATGCAGGCAAGTGAAGCATGTTTTCTCATAGACCTCAGAGATAAACAAACAAAATGAATCCTTCGTGCCTGAGTTTGTGGCTTTTTTTTTTTTTCTTTTTTTTTTTTTTTTTTCCTTAGGAGACAAAAGAAGAGGAAAACCCAGCCACTAAAAGAAGATGAAAGCAGATCTTGTGTTGCACCTGATGGGGTAGCAGAGGAATTGAAGAGTTCCAGCTAAGGCCACTGAATTGAAATGAAAGAAGGAAAGCCAGAGAAAGGAAATTGCAAAAGTAAAACAGGTGGAAACTAATCTTGAATATATAAGTTTAACTCCCAGTATGGCAACTAATGTTAGTCTAACTAACTAACTAATTACTCTAACTGTGCGCACACATGGTAATTGGATGGGTGGCCAACTCAGGACTAAGCCTGTTTCAGAACATTAGGTGTGAACCTGTTTGTTCTGTCTTTTATGCCTTTCAATAATGCAAACATACAACAGTAACAATAACAAACACAGAGAAATCTATGTAGACATTCTCTTCTTCCTTACCCCTCAGTTTTTCCCACCTAAGCCAAAAAGTGTTACCCTTTAGAGGTATGCTCAGCTCGATATTTATCTTAAAAAATTTCCTATGCTGTCTATTTCTCTTCTCAACTTTCTGACCTGCTTTTCTTCATCCTGCTATCCTTGATGGTCCAAATCCTTTATTGCCAAGGGATGAGGTAGACTGATATAGCTCTATAAATGGATTCTTGCCACATTACACTGGCAGTTTATCCAGCCTGTCAAGTCTAAAAATGTGCCCAGGTTCACTATTTCAATTACAGTCTCCCCAGAGATGAACAATCTGGAAAAAGCTTCCAGCTTTACTGTGTGATGCCACAAATGTTCTTCAACATTTCAGCAGTTTTTATGGAATTCAAAACATATAGAAAACTTGCGATTTATAGAAATTTTCTGTATTCCCCAGAAATGACTCACAAGTTTTTGCACAGGTTTTGAACTAGTTTTTAAATCCTATTTCTTTAAATATCTTAAGAAAATTTCTGACAACAGGCTGTCATAGTATCTTGAAGTGACAAGTCAAAATGAAAAATGTACTACAAGACGTTCTCTTCCAGATCTGAGAGAATTCTTCTGTAAAACAATACGAACCCCTCAGAAGTGCTGTTTGTTTTGATGAAGTAGGCATTTTTAGTGCATTTTCTCTTGTACTGATAACCTACATTTGAAGTTGAAAGCCATTTCAGGCTTTCACATTATTCTTGCTCCTTTGTAAAGTTACATTCTTTACAGCACTGTGTCAAGCTGTAAGAGCTTTTTATTCTCTGATTCCTGGGCTAGGTATGGGAAGAAGTCATATAGCTTGAATTTTGTCAGTTTTTCTTTCAAGACACTAGAAAATTACAGTGAAAAATACTGTAATATTTCTTTAAAATCATGGTGAATGGAGAAGTGAAGTTATGATTTAGTAATGACAGTATACTGAGAAAATGTGTGTCCCAGCTTATAAAACTAAAAGACAGAGTGATATTTATTTATTTATTGCTGTGTTACTGTTTTATAAGGGAATTCTAAACCACCTGTAGTGAGGCTGCTTGGTAATTAATTAAGAAAAGAACCACACTCAGCTCCCAGCTGGTTTCTTGTTCAATGGAATGGAAAAAGCTGAAAGCATTTACAAGGTGGTATATATGTAACCCATGGGAGACATAAATAGGAAAGAAGATTATGGTCTCACAAAAAGCAATTTACTTTGCCAGTAACTCTCTGAATCTCAAGGATTATTTATAAAATCTCTTTGTGTTTTACAGTAAGTTTTCTGTCTCTCGTTGCTCGCTACAATGTCACAGTTAAGCTGTTAGTGAAATTCCACTGTATTGTCCTAGGTGAGATGTGATGTCCCAGATTCAATGCTACATGAGTCTGCTGCGCACAAAGTAGTAAGTACAAAAAGACATTTGCTTGACGTATTTATTTTTTCTTTAGTATGGCTTTGTTCAAAATGTTACTTGATATGAAATATTGCCAGGGGAGAGCTGAACATATCCATGTTCTGTGCTGGCCTCCTCTGCTACAAAGAGCAGCCCAAGACCTCAGCTGCCTTGAAGGTAAGAAGAGAGAATAATGCATGGCATCATGTAAGAAGCATATTCCAGGTAAAACCAGCAGTACGTAGGAAAGCTAGGAGAAAGAGGCAGTTATCTTTATCATCTCAGTAGGTACAACCTCTCTTTCAAAAAGGAACAAACAAACAAACAAAAGCTTTATAAAGTCAACTGGGATTTAAAATACAAAGAAAACTATGGAAATTGAATGGAAAATAGGTTCTACTGCTCGTTAGTAAGTTGAATAAGGTCAAAGCAACTCTCTCCCAGAAAGTGTGCTCTGCAAGCTAAGAACTGCTGCAGTACATATCTAGTTAGCTACATTTATGCTACCTACAACATAATAAAAGTTAATTTCAACAGTATGATCTGGGTCTGAACTTAATAATTAAATCATAATATAAATAATTTTATTCAAATTAAGGGGAAATAGCTTAATTCTGATAAGCCTGGGAGATGAAAGCTGTCATCTGTTCTAGCTAAAACAAGTCCTGCTTTGTCTCTCCTGGACTCTACCAGACAAGGGAGCAAGAAAGGAATCACACAATGATGTTATTCTGAGGAAGTGGTGATAAGGTAGTTGCTTCCATCTGCCCGACATGCCAGCCTTCCTCTTTCTGAAGTCATTCATTTACATTTTTCATGTTTCCTTTGCTTTTGGCTAAGAAGATGCATATTTAATTCAAAAGAGCCTCTTAAAAATCTCAACAGTACAATTTAAACCTCAGGACTTCTAAAAGGACACTTCAACAAGCATTTAATCAGCCACATCTACACCACTCCACAACCTTCCAAACTGTGCAATATACAAAGTACATTATAATGAAGATTTTGTTTCTAAGGCAAGTATTTATGCTGTACTGAACTTTTAATCTGCATATTAGAGCAACTATACTTGTTTTCACTGTTATGAAAACATGCTTTGTCTCTCTATGTTCAGGTGTCCTGCATTTTTAAAATTCATTTAATGTATACAATCCAACTGTATCATTTATTCAATTCAGAGCTCCTGTGATATATCTTACTCCTTCCTTATCAGTTGCATAGATGGCCAAGGAAATGTATGGGGCAGCCATGGAAAGCTCAGAGTCCACAGTCAGGTCTAGAGCTCCTCAGGATATCCAAGAGGCAAAGCCAAGAGCCTCTGAACTGCCCAGTGCACAGCCAGTACAGGTGTCACCAATGAACTGAGAAACACGAAGACACCATACTGCAGCAAGGACTTGAAACATATTTTACTGGAGGAAATGCTACTCATGGAACACTTGTTTAGGAAAAACGTTGAGCTCCCATGTATATTGCATGTATACCACAGCTGTGGTAGCCTTGAAAGTTTTCACAGGTAATCTTGAGAGTAGTCAGATTTAGCTTAGGTATGGGAAGCAGGAGTTTTGCAGAGTGACTGAAAAAGCTTTTCAATATTGAAATCTATGTGTATGACATAAACCAAGTGGGTAACAGGGAGAAGCACATCTGATTTATGCAGAATCTCTCAGATGGCAGTATGTGTAATTCTTGCCCAAAGATCTGGAAGAACTTGTGCTGAATTTTAGCGTGACATTTTTATTTTTATAAACAGGTGAAGATAAGTCATCCTAAAATGGCCTGCTTTCAAACTTGTCTTGTAAGTTACACTTTTCAGATACATTTAAATCACCTTATATTCACATAAAAACTTACAGTTGTCTTACAAACTGCAGCTTCTGTAGAAGTAAAAATTCAGTCTGGGGAAATACTCTACTTTTGCTAGTTCCGATGTACAAACATACACTATGTTCATACCTATGTCATGAGTGCACTAAGTATTGGGCTTGAGATTTGATGTCTGCTCCAATAAATAGCCAATTGTCTGTACAATACAGTTAAGAGGCAGGAAGAGAGGAAAGCAAGACAGGTGATCTGCATAACTAATTATTCTCTATGTTGGGCAGAGCAAAACCTTCAATTCTGAGTTTCCAAGTTGACTTACTAAACAGTCTGAGTTGGGAATAGAATCCACATATTTTTACAAGAAATAATAAAACAAAAATTGTCGTTATTTATAAATTTATCTTGCTTCATGAAGGTTAGTACTCCCCCTTACTTTGAAGAGCTTGGAGCCCAGGCTGTCCTCAGGGACATGTCAGACAATTGCTTCCAATATTTGTCCCTGACAGGAGAAGGCAGATGACCAAGGGGATGTTGTGGTAAGCAGGAACAGCAAACATGCAGGGTGGAGCAATGAGGGGCGAGTAGACAACAGGAGAAGAGGGAGTAAACAGAGATGTGGGAAAGTGCTAGGAAGAAGTTTTAAGAGAAATGAGAGAGAGAAATTGAAAGATTTATCAGAAGGCAAAAGATAGAGTACCATTCACCTCAGAAATCACATTGGCTTGTATTTGACTTAGATGTTCCGAGCAAAAATTTTAATCCACGTATTTCAGTCACATTTCACAATTTCTTCAGAGTTAGAAGTTTTCTTTCTTTCTTTTTTATTTTTAATTCGTTTCTAGATCCCAGGAGCTGGAGCCTTACAATCACCTTGAGTACCCAGTACCACAAGAGCTGATGACTCTGGTAGGTTAGTGACTATAGCGTGCTGCTCTACAACTTCCAACCATTTTCAGTTTCTCCATTTTACTTCTGGTCCATAGACCAGGGCTGTGACTGAAAGACTTACTTGCCTAAGGCACAGGTAGGTGGCATATGGGATGCTGGTTTTTATTTCTTTCCTTTTTTCTTAAGTATCTACAAGCAATGTATTCCCGCAGCCCCAAACAGTCACCAATATCTAAATGCTTTAAAAAGTTTTGATCCTTGGCATGCTAAGGCAAGCAGAGCAGATGGCTGGCTGCACATCCCCAGAGTTTCAGGTCAAGATCTCCATCCCTTCAGCCCTGAAGGCTCAATGCCAAAAAGACAGCCATGAATAGAGAGTTAAAAATTGTGCTTGAGGATAGTTTTTGCTGGTTAGTTGACTAGTGTACATGTGCCCATAAAATGATGAGCCCATTCCTGAATATGTTATGAATAGTAGCAACTTGACTAAAATAACTTAGCACAGCAGCTTTAGAAAGCATGGAGGTCAGTGAGCCTTTCTCTGTGATCAGTGGTTCTCTCAGCCCTCTTTCCACCTCTTGGTTGTTGAGTCTGAGTTTTTGGGGACAGACAGTCTGTCCACACAGGGTTAACATGCAGGCAACTGGGGGCACCTATACCACGAGCAGTTTGCAGGTGATGAGGAAAAGGAAAACTTACAGCTGCACCCAACCTTTGGCCAGCCTGTGTGTGCTCAGTATGACTGTAGTGGTCTTTTATGGGGGTGCTGATACTCTTGGGGGTTCCTGCAGCACAGGGATGAAGGAAGCAGCCCAGCAGTCCCTGTTACAGCTGTGATTTTTGACTCCCCACTTCTCTACTGAAAATCTCAGGATTAGCTTCCACTCTCTCTCATGGATCTATCAAAAATCTTCTATGAGAGGCACAGAGCAGAAGTGGAAATTCTTAAACATGCTAGAAGCAGTAATTGGTCTATAAATAGTCCAATTCTGCATGAAGGGAGGAAAGAAGAGAATGGGGCCAGTGTTTTCACTGGGTTTTATTTATTAAATTTGTGCCCCTTCAGCATCTGGGGTAATACAGTCACACTGTCCCTCCATTTAACCAGTCAGGCTGATTTGCTAAGCAAGACCTCCCCAAGTGGCATGTACAAAGGCCAGCAGAAGTGTACACCCAATGCTCTGCAGCTGGCATGTGTGCAGATCTACACACACTCAGCTTAGAGGTTACCACACTCCAGGCACCAGTGGGTGGATGTGGGCTTGTGCAATGGAACTGGAGAGGAGATGCTATACCCTGAGGGTCAAAGGAGTTAAGTAAACTCCAGATGCTCCCTTCTCAGTATTCCTGAATCATGGTTTCATGATAAACAGTCAAAATCTGAAGTGGTTGTTTGAACTGCATGCTCATTAAATGGAAGCTCCATAATGAAAAAATAATTAATATTAAAATGAAACAAAGAGAATTAAATAGTATAAATAGGATAGGTAGATAGACAAACAGCTAGACAGCATACAGGTGATAGGCAGCTTGCCCATTATATGGTGAATCTGATTCAAGAAGGTAGGGAATTTCAGCTGCTGTTTCAGAATGTAACTTCCAGCCCAGTACATTATTTTTATGTTTAGTTTCACACTAGAAACCCATAATGCATTTCTTCACACAGGAAAATTTTGGCAAAAATTTTCAAGGAAAATTAACTCATTGATCTCCTGGTATGCACTCAATATCCTTGAGTGGCATATTTGGAAATCATTTACTAACTTTTAACTATTATGAAAGCTATGGGTAACTATACTATTCAAGAGTATGTGCTTTAGTATAGGATGATGCTGAAAGTAAACCACCAAAATCTGTGCCTAAGAGCTTTTTCACATGCAGTATGACCTGCTGGCTGTTTGCACCACCTGTTTTTACTTCAGTGGCATGGAGCTAACGTGTAGCATTCTACACCTTTATCTTTGCTTTGAGCTTTGGTCAGTTTTAGACTTTCAGCATTTATTTATTTTCTTAAGTTTTTTTGATAATGTAATGTTCTTTTATTTGTTTTAGATCTTTTATCAGCAAGTATCCCAGAACTGTATCACCAGTCTCTATTTTTATCTACCTGTGAAGTAAAATTTTCTGTTCCTCAAGGAATTATAGAACAGTTGTAGGTTAAGTAAAAATGAATATTTAGTGTATAAGGCAGGTCTTGCTGATAACACTGGCAGCTAATTCTCACAGGCATGCTTTACATCATCTCATGGCATACTCAATGGCAACAACAAATACCCATTTGTTCACTTGTTTTTAGGACAGATACCCATGGAAAGGAAATTCCCTCAGACAAGAAATGGCACCAAATCAGAGAACAGCCAAGTGAATGGAAAGTAACCCTGGATCTGCTTTATCTTAATTACAAACCAAGTCTACATAGGACTCATGTTAGTAGTCCAAAGGAAGCAGCAGCTGTGCAATAGTGATGAAGAGAGTCCCCAGGATGTGGTGGGAGTTGTTCTTTTGCTCCAAGTGCAGATTGCAACATCAGGAGGATTTAGTGGGCCCTATGAGCCTGTCTTCATAGATGATTTTAAACTCTCTTTATGCATACATTTCATAATGAGATTGCTATAGCTCTTAGAAATTTAATCTAACATTGATTAATTCTTTCATCTCTACTTCAGGCATTAGTATCTTCAATGCCTTTCTTCTATGAAGACTTTCACACTAATTGTCATTTTGGCTATCCACAAATTAGCTTTACCAGCTTTGTGATGCTTTCCTTCTCACTACTCAAACACAAAGAAGACAGATTCCAAATCCCCTCCTTATTTTGCTTCTGATGTGACAGCTCTTTGCATCAGAATAGACTGCTCTCATGAAGAAATTTAATTTCACAAACAAGTACAGGTTTTAATGGTTAACATCCAATGAACCAGAAAATCAGTTCACCTCAGCTAAATTGAGTTCTTGATCTACTGTGGACAGAGCATGCTGCAGCATGGTACTCAGTGACATAGAATGAACTAAAAAAATCTCTATGTAACTATGTCTACAGAGATTAGTTGTAGTGCTGGTACTGCAGTGGTCAGGGAAGCACTCTAAACATCCAAAAAGACCTTATTTTCACAGCTGACCTCCAGTAATGTTTATGCTGAAATGTGGAAAATGTATAGTTAACTGCAGCTACTGTGTGCCTATGGAAATGAGGGCTTAGGGACAAAGTAAGTCCTTTTCCAGTGTGTTGCATAATATCATTGGGAATGAATTAGGTATCTTTAGGAAAATTTCCCTCCTGAACAACATCTCAGTAAAGAAGACACAGATTTTCACATTTAAAAAAAAAAAAAAAAAAAAAAAAGTCATACAAGGTGTGTGGTATGCAAAAAATAAGCTCTTTATCAACACTTTGGCATATCAGGATGCTTGGCATGTGCTAACAATAGCTGCTGGTAGGCAGGCTTTTAATAGCCTTCTCTGTGCATACCAGTACCGAGCATTGAGAAAGATTGATCTTCATCAGTTCTGCTATATCAAGGTTGTGTACAACAAGTGTGTGCTAGCCTCACCAAAGCTCTGCTTGAGCCTACCCAATACCTTAAGAAGACAGAAACACTGAACTGTCAGGGACTGAAGAAAAGATGAAGAGAAGAAATGAGGAGAGAATCCCCTGGTTAGCCAGGGACTCCTTGTACAAGAATCCCTATGGGGAATTTTGGGGTGTTGTCACCATTTTCATCCATTTAACAACTGTGGCAACTTGTTTCTTATAGGAGGAGTGACCAGTTGCAACGTGTTGCTCCTAGACATGTTCCCCTGAATAAATCCTCCCTGTGGCTGTACTACATGGGCCAGTCAGAAATACCCAAGTACATGTTTACTTCTTAACCTGCACATATCAAGAACCAAGACAAAATAATAAAGCATACTCCAGGTTGAATGTGATTAACTAAGTTTCTTTTAGTTTATTAATTTCACCCATATACATAGTTGGTATTGAAAACATGATGTGAAGAGCCAGGACAAAGTGTAACAAAACTGTATGTGAAAAGATTTCAATATGCAACGTGCCAGTGTACCTACTGTGTTTTGTATATACTTTACATTGAAAACCAAGTAAACCACAGTTTTCAAACGAAGTACACATTTTATTTTGAACTAGCAAATTTAGTTTATTAATATGTAAAAAAATAAATCTACAACAGCAACAGTGCAAACACATCAGAACTTGCATGGCATACAGAACACGAATAAAAATTATTGTACAAAGGCCCCAAAGTTTCCTATGGTACTGTATGTGACATGTACCACAAACAACAGAGCGAGGGATAAACTGCAAGGTAAACAGGAAGATGAACTGCATATTACTGGTTCTGTCTTGTATGGTCTCTCTACCTCAGGAGGAAAAGCTGTCATGCCTTGGAACTGCAATTAAAATGAAAAATTATCAGTTTCATCATATAAGATTAGATCCGTCAGAGCTTGCACAAGAATCTGTTGTTAGCTTTGTATTGTAGTTGTGGATCTTACTGTGAAGACATCAAACTCAGTAAAAATACTAATATATTACTTGTCAAATGATCAGCCAGTGAGTGGATCTACTGTTTTCAGCTTGGGAACAGCTGTGTACACTGGCATCCTCTCCAGTAAACAAGGTTAGGCTTTTGTTTATTGATCTGTATGACCTTGCTATGTTTTGTGGGATTTTCTGGCTGGTTTGGTTTTTGTTTTCATCTTTCTGGAAGATGAAAATGGAAGATTACAGTGTTACAGTGCTACTGAGATATTGGATAATATCTAAAAGCATTTCAGATATTCATTTGCACATACAAGGCTTTTACTTATATGTAGAAGGCAGTTGATGGTGCTCGCATTTTTATCACTTTAGTTCTACAGAATCAGGATGACTGAGATTGGCAAGGACCTCTGGAGGCCATCTGTTTCAACTCTCTACTAAAGCAGGGCCACCCAGAGCTATGTCATGCTTCTATATATTGGGCATTTTTACTCTTCTCTTAGAACTCAGTGTAATTTTTATGGAGTATGGCATCTACCTGTCTGTCCTGGCTTTGACATGGAATCAGAGAGATTTAGGTGTGCCACTTAGTTATGAATCTCCTAAATCTACTCCATGCTTACATGGTTTAATTCCTGAATTAAATGAAACATTGTCAGGTTTATGTTGAAGAAAATTAGTTCTATGATGAGTGAACCCCTGGGCACAAATATTTTTGAAGGTCTGAATGTCCAACTGTACAATACATGCTCAGTGGTTTTCTCTACATTGCAATTATCCTGCACTGCAGAGAAAGAATAATCCAAATACTGGCTTATTCCTAGACAAAGATAAAACTGATTATTAGGCTATCCCTATAGTAGGATAAGTGAATTTTCAGTTCACTTCCTCCACTTCATGTTTTTATCTTCTTGTGACAACTCGCTGCATAGCCTTTCAGGTTAAATCTGTTTCTGATTTTGATGAGTACAGCCAATTACATGTAATATCCCTACTTAGGGAAGGAAAAGGAAAGAGCCCTAATCTCAGCTTTGAAGAATATGACTGAGTCATTTGAAATAGGAAACTAGTGATAAAGAGAGAACTAAGTACTCCCAGTTCCAATGAACTCGCTCTTTGAGAAAATTAAGACCCAAATACTATTCCTTCATCCTGTAAGATAAAGTGAAACAGCATTTTCCAGAAAGCAAACCACTCAAAGAATAAAGAAGCCTATCCACTCCTGATAAAAATTCTGAGTGTTTTCCATCTTCTTTAATTGTTTTCTCACTAATAATCAGTGAAAAAGTGGCTAAGTAGCTGCTACTGGACAGCAATTAGCCAAGAATCTTACCCCAAACCAACGAATAGTCACTTGCTCTATTATTGCATGTATTCAATAACTACTCTTCACAGAAAGTCTGCAGTGGGGAAAATATTAAAAATATATATATATCTGGATCTCTTTGATTACTTATAGCTCACAGTATTTCACTGCCCTCCCATGGGCAGAACAGTCCAATGTTTGAGAGACCTTAGGACACTGCTGCTGGAAGGGGAATTTCTCCACTACCTGAAACTACTGTGTGACATCTCAGAAGCAACAGAAGCTTTTCTGCAGAGTGACAATTTCCTAGGACCTCTCTCATGAGTAGTATCTAGCATCAGCTCTGTTAAGCTGGATTAAAATCAGTTAGGAAATGAACTAGCAGAATAAGACAATTTCCCCTTCTGGGGAGAAAAAAATCAAAAAAGTATAATCAAATCTTGAATTTGGAATCTGTAAAGGATTTCAAGGAGCAATGCATGTTTTCCAGCGGATGACACTAGTAGTTATTTATAAGCACATATCAACATTAATGATAAGAGTTTTTCCCAGAGGTCCTGCTAATATAACATTAATTTAGAATAAATAACAAATTAATGGGAAATTATTTTTATCTTACAGTTTTTTCATCAAAAGTACAGGTAAAGGAAAACTATCAAAGTTATAAATCTTCCAAGAAAGAATGCATAAAAAGATGGGCAATGCTTGATGCATTTTTCTGACCCACTACTACAGATATCTTTAAGATAAAGTACCAACAGAAAAGAGATGTTGGAAGATTTGTATAGATTTAAGTGGTTTAGATATATGAATTAAAGAGCAGATTCTGGAGGCTTCCTTATGTAGCCAATACAATCTCCCCTACAGAGCAAGAAGAAAGAAGAAATATAAGAAGAAATCACTTCTCTAAATTGAGAACATGGACACCTAATCTGAATACATTGTTATTCCTAAATACAGTGGAAGAGACTGTATTCCTGTTATTAATCCCCAAACCTGCTCGAAGCTCCAACTTTTCTATTCTTTATAATCATTTCTAGATCTCGAGTTCATGGAAGCATTGATAAAACTTTCTCATAATTTCTATTGCAGATCCTCAGTGGACATGTAAACAGTTTGAGGCCAAGTACTTATTCATATTCAGTCAGGTACTGCAAATCCCATTTGTTTCATGTCATAGTTGCCTCCTTTTTAAGATTTAGAAAGCTTAGATGGGAACAGACTTACCGACCATTCTGCATTATCCGTTTTTGAACATCTCACATTCATTGGTAGTTTAAGCACAAGCTCATTATAGGAGAGACCTTCTGATTTGGACCACTTGAACTTGTTCATTGCATCCATAAAAGACAGGTTTTTATATTGCTTAGGACTCTTGATAATAAAAGGCCAAGTCCTGAAGAAAGAGCAATAAAAAGAATTTTAAAACATAAATAAACACCACCAAGTCAGAACTGATATGGGAATTTACTTTTGGGAATTTACTAAGAAAATAAACACACCATTAATATGCATACATATAAATACATATATATAACTCATTTGAAATCTCTGCTAGTGAAAACTGATACAATGTCCCTGACTTCAACAGAACGGTTGTTAAGGAGTTGCTGCCAGATGCTTTTAGAAGTAAAGGACTTTTAATTAAGAATTACAGTGCTATTATCTCATCTACGAACTGAATACACAGATGATCCAAAACAAATTTTGGATTTGTTCCCCTAATGGAATAAACAAACAAATGAATGAATAAATAAATCATGCCCTCTACTAAGCTTGACAGGCAGTGTTGTAGAAGAATGTTTGCTGTTAGAAAGCTGCTTCCAAATGACTCCACCAAGCTCTGGCCATAACTCAGATAATAGGTCAAACCTCAGCCTAGCACAGAGTTGCTAGGTTGGCAAAGCTGCCAAAAAAATAAATGAAAATAACCAATGTTTTGGATGCTTTCTTTTGGCATGTCTTAGTGCTATGGCTGCAAGGGAGCTATTGGAAAGAGGTGGATTAGAGATCTGCTGTTCTTCTGTAGGAGAGCTGACTTAACTCTCGTCATGGATAAGTGGACCTAGTCTCATTCCCCACCAGCTCCCTGAGATGGAGGAGGGGAAGGAACGAGGTCTCCTATCTTTCATTTAAGTAGTAGAAAACTGAAACATAAAAATAACAAAAAATTAAATTTAATAATGAGCAAACAAAAAAAAATAGCTACAGAAAAACTTTTCTACTATTTTTTCTTCTCGTTTGACTCAAGAGAGTCAAAGGAAAAAACATGGTGAATGGGACAAGTTTTTAAAAACAAAGCCAGATACACCTTGTGCAAAAAATAAAGTGACAGAAACTTTAACTAACCTAATGTTTTGTTTTTCTTTTTTGGATGAAGTGTGTATTATCCCTCTAAAACATTTTAGGCAGGCCTGTATTATTTTGCAGTACACTGCCTCCCATTTGCTTTGAGTAAAATGCTGCCTATGCCAATTTCATCTCCATTCAATATCTGGGCATGGAGGATGTGATTTTAGTCAAACATCTATTTTACACTATTGTAACCCAATCATTTCAATCTCAACTCCTCATTACTTATACCACTGTCCATGCCACCAGACAGGGAAAAAAAAGAGTTCTGAAGTGAGCCACCAGTGCCTTGATCCTGCATCCAGTTGCCTTCATGTCTAAGTCAAGAGACTTTAGAGGAGCCAGTGAAGCAATTCCAGTGTAAAACTGACACAAGAGAGATGAGCATTGGGTCACATACCCTTAGGCTAACAGAGCTTAATGAAACAAGAATTGTGGATTAGGTCATAAATTCTAGAGGCATTAACAATCTCTTCTTCTAATTACTCTTCCATTTACAGCAGACAGCCTGCATACTTACTCTATTCAAAACATCTTTATTTCCCCAGGCCAAATGTGCATTTTTTTTCTTAAATAGAACTATCATGAATGAACCCTCAATAGAGCATACATTCGTTAGAATATTTTCTTTATAACCTCAAAAAGACCCTTTCTGCTAGGATTAGTTTAGAAACTGTGCTCTCCCTGTATTAAGAGAGACTGTAAATAACAGTAGTGTCAAAATGAAGTAGACTTTGGCTGCATTCTGGCTCTCTTTAAAATATCCAGTCTTGGATACAAACTACAGAACAAAGACTAATCAGCCTGTACATTAAATTGTTTTGCAATAGGTTTTATATGGTTTTATTCAGACTTACTGCATAAGGAAAGCCAACTTTTAAAATTTAAACAAGAGGCCACACGAGTCACCTATCCACTTAATCCACTTACCCTTGCTACAGAAAGTAACATCACTGTGCAGTTTAACCTAGTGACATCATAAAGCAGAAAGGTTAGATCCAACAACTCAGTGGGAAGCATGCTGGTTTTTCCTTGGGCTCCATGATGAAGGCCAGCAAGAGTTCTGCTGACTTGAATAAATTCTAATGCCTAACTTAACCATCCCCCCATGCCACACCCTCTGCAAATTTGCAGGCCAGCAGCCAGATGCCAGCTGAACTGCATGGGTCTTCACAGGGCTTATTACAGATACTGAATTGCCACGGTGGACCCTGAATTAGTCAGATCCTTTCAATCTGAGCAGCTGGACAATATTCAGTATATTGTGGTTTATTTCATTTAGAAAGAAAAAATGATGATGGAGCTAGGGGGTTTCCTTTCTGATGCAATCCTGTTTCCTCTCAAAAATGTGCAGTGGTCTGTTTCCCTGAAAAGTGGGAATCTCAGTCTCAGAAGACAGTGTTTGCACAACTTTTGCAGTCAGTGGTTAACCAAAAGCCTCTTCTTCCTCTTGGCTACATTTCTACTACTTTATCTCCATTTTATTTTATTTTATTTTTCTCAACTTACTTTGCATATCATCTTCTGACTTTTAATTCTTCCAAAACTCCAGTTGCCTCTTTTTTCCCCATTCATGATGCTCATCTACCATTTTATCTCTTACTGTGAATGATTTAATTTTCTCATCCACTTCATTGCCTTTCTTACTTACTATTACTTCCCATTTTATGCACTCTTGTCAGTGTCACTGAGACAGTGGTGAGCTCCAGATGTGAGCATCAGTTCCACAAGGGCTGCTCTGAAATATCTCCTATTTTATTATTCTAGCCAGTTACCTCAGAGGCAGATGTTGGCAGTATGGCAGTAGAAGCTGAACACTCCAGCCAGTATTCCAATACATTTTGTTGCCATGTGACAGATAGCAGCAGAGAAGCAGTCTGACCAAATGGCATCAGACATGGAAGTGACGATGAAGCAAAGGTGTATGAAGTAAAAAGCACTGAATTTCTCCACCTGGAATAAATGGCACCCACTGATATTCATTGACTCTTTTGTCTTTATGGAGACCAAACAGTGGATGTGAGTGGTACATTTCAGCGATGACACAGTCAGAGCAGCTGTTGATCAACTTCAGCTGAATTAATGACAACAGATCTACATGGACTAATTCAACACTAGTGCTCCCAAAGACCTACTTTTTCAAAATTATCTGTATATCAGTGTTTCACTGATACGTTTTGATAAACTAATACATTTGAAACATATGATATTTATATGAAGCTTTATTTCTCTAGATGGTTGGTGGTGAGGTACCTGCTGTGAGAAAAATAACCTATTTAACAAAAGAAACTGTTTTTCAAATAATAATAAAACATAATAAAAAGCAATTTGGCCAGAGAAACAAATAGCTGCAGAGCATGGGTTATTCATCAAAACAAACTGTCATGAGTGATCTTACAACAGGTTGCATATATTCACAAACATTTCACTTGCCTGACCGGTCTGTAAATTTCCTTAACACCAATGAACTGGAGTTGCTCCATGATGTCTGGAATACTTGCACACCGGGTGAGGTTGATCCGCGGGTAATAGAGCAGATATGACAGGCACATTTCATTCCTGGTGCTCAGACCACCCTGAAAATGGAATTTTTCTTTTAATCAAGGTAGCACTGGTACACCACAGATGGAAACATTGGTTAGTATTTGTACGCTGATGAAATGTGTAGCAGGAGGCCAAAGTCAACAGGTTTACTTTGCATGTTAGGTGACCGAGTAACAATAAATTATTATGTAATGAATTACAAAGTACACTGCAAGCTCAAGCAACATCTCCTAAGCTAAAGAGATGCCAGAAACTACAACGGTCAGTAAAACAAGCCCCTGTTAAGTTTAAGTTTGATCTGAGAAGTTCAGGTTTACTTTTGGCTGTCTCAAATGTACTTATATCTACTGTGATTCAGAACAGGTGCAGGAAAAATCTAATAGGATAATTAGTCTTCTTAATAAGAAATTGCATGAGCTCTGCCTCATAAAATGGAGGCTGGGACGGAATATGTTTCTATATGGACTATATGGACTCAAGAACAAATGAGCACTAACTGTAAAAGAATAAGTAAGATTTTTAGCTGTCAGAGGAAACATGTTCTGAAATAGCCTTCCACTGAGAATTGAATTTAAAATTAACATTGGTACGTATGGACAAGTTTATGACCTTTATGTGTCCCTAAATCCTGTGGAAACATTTCCATAAATCTCACAGAACTACAGGTAATAAGAACGTAGAACATAATTCATTAGAATATGCAAAATTTACATGTTAATGCATGCTATGAAGAAAGCATTCATTTAACTACTGAAATCTCCTTTTTCAGTATCTGTTATGAAATGGCTTGCTTATTTTTATAAACCAGTCATATGAATGCATTATGCAAGAGATCAGACTTTAATCCTAACAGTCCTTTTGACTTTAAAACCTAAGAAATGACATGCTATTGTGTAATTAAGTAATATCACACATTTTAATTGCACCTTATGAATAAGATTTTCTTACCCATGTCATGCGTATTCGGTCCATAGTGCTGTAGTGACATTCTGTGATTAAGTTATCCCCCTGAAACAGAAGATTTAAGAAATTCAAGTTTCTGAAGTTTATCAGCCCTGACTTCAAGTAACTAAAGACGATGGCAAAAACTTAAGAAAAAGGATCGGAGCAGTGGATACGAACTCTTAAAAGAGCAAAGAACTGGGCAATTATTCTGTGCCAAAATTTGAAACCTAACATTCGTGTTAGCCCAGATCCTCAAAGGATCTCCCATGGATTTAAACAGAGCCTTCTCAAGAGGGTGATCTGTTTCTTCATACAGCAATGGAAGTGCACAGTTAAAAGCCTATTTTCAGGAAAACTACATGTGTAGACAATGCATACACATGATTCTTTCTCCAAAACTCTTCCAGTGCTACTTTGCATATATTTTCCCAGGCTAATTTATCCTGCCAACTTCTATAGAATTGCTTGACAAATCAGGAAAATAAGGTTTTCCACAACACAATAACAGCTATTTATCTGCCAAGTCTGGGAGCAGAGGAGTGGCAGGCAAAGACTTAGCTGCATTGACAGATATGTATGGGAAGGGCTGAACACTTACCTTCTCAACTATGCACAATTAACTGTTTGCTGTCTCAACAGTGTTTCTAAATAAGAAGGCAGCACCTTTGTTCCCTGTACTTAATCAAATACACGTCTCAAAATCTCTATGATAATCAACAGAAACAAAAATACTGAAGAATATAGAACATACTTAAAAAATCTGACATGTTGGGGCAACTTCATGTCACAAGAATGCCAGAGGCTTACTTGCTCTGTTTTCTTTCTGTTTATTATAATCTTCCCTTATCACCCATTGTATCACACTTCCTGAAAGAAATCAGGTTACCCCTCTAAGGCTGAGAATTTCCCCTCCCTTTTGGGCTTTACTCCTGCCAGGTCAGTGCTAGCACTAACTGTAATCTGGGCTACCAAAAGAAGGTACGTCAACCTTATGTTTGGCAAATGAAGCCTGAGACTTCTGAGGGAGCTTGAACAGGCACAGCATCACTGCTCCCAGTGGCAAGAAGCCAACTGACATCAGTGAGGACACTGTCTCTCCTGGTTGAAGCTGGATCACATTCACTAAAAGTTTTCCATTTGCAAGATTAGATCCATAGGTTCTAAATTCAGAAGGTGGTATCAGTACACAAAGAAAACAAATCACCTGGACTCCACAGCTGAAAGAAGAGATATCAGGAGAGAATAACAAGAGCTTCTATATATTTTTTTCTTATATTATTATGATATTATTATTATTCTTATATTCTTGTTATATTATAGTCTTATATTCTTATATTATTATTATAATCAATTAGTCTTGGTTAGAATTACACCAGAATGGTATATGAAGAATAGTACTGGTACTTTTGCATAAGATGAAAACAAAAGACATGGAACAGGCTCACTTCAGAGAAAGAATTCCAGCTTCTACTTTAGCTGTCTGCTAAGTTGCTGATACTATCAAATACCTTGTCTAGTCTTTTTGCTGTCTACTCCCTTTTGTTCTTGAATTTTAAGAGGCCCTTCTCTATAATCTGCTTGGATTTTCCTAAAAATATTACAGGCTTTCTTTGTAAACCTGTCATCTTCTGCCAGCCCTCTTCCTAAACTCTTCAATGTTTCTTTCCTGGAGGAGGTAACATCAGTATGTCTTTGAAGTCCTCATGGAGTACAAGCAGTTGGACTTCAAAGAATAGATGCTGCACCTGAGCATCCAGATTATTAAATTCCAAGGTCAACATTTTAGCTTTTTGCCTTTCAGAGACAAATGTCAGAGTAACGCACAGCATGGGAAAAGAGGCTGAAGAAAAAGCCTAGGAGATCAAACCATGGGGATCCTGACTACACTTGAAGTTCAGTCATTCCAATGGCCTTTACAGCTCCAGTTATAAATAAAATGCAGTTGTCTGACACTTTGTATCCAACCAATTTCATGTAGTAATAGGCTTGTTCACATACACCAGAACAAACACATCTCCATCTGCTGGAGTATCCAACCCTTCTCAGTGATAAGCTTTCTGTCCTCAGGCCACAGCTTCACAAACAGGTGCCTGCTCAAACTAAAAAGAGGTGAATGAATAATTTTTAAGTGAGTGACTCACTCAAGAAGCATAGATTGCTTTCATGATATACCTACGGATAACTACTGGTTTAATCTAAAGCTTTGTAATATAAATATATTTGGGACTTTGAAAAAAGGTATATTACAATATCACAAAAACAGCAGATGGAATCCCATGATTTCTTCTTCCCCAAAATTTTGTTTACTCAGTGAAATCTCATGTGGAATGCAATCTTAGAATTTTATTCCTAACAATAAACAAAAATGTAAAACAAAGAGAAAATTTAGCTGATTCGTTAACACACTTGCAAGGGTGAATACTTGCTGTGCACAAATATTTGTGATATGCTACTTAGTTCCAAGGGCTCATTAAAGCCCCATGGTGGTGTTTGCATCCTTCATCTGGTTGGATGCACAACAAAAGTGCAACCCGGCACACCTGTAATTATATTTCCTGCTTTGTTCGAGCATTTGTGATAGCAAAGCTCAAATCAAGCAACTGTGGACATCAAAGACATCCAATGAATGAGCTGATGGTTCAGGTCAGTTTTGTAATGAACCGGGTAGATACCCATGAGACACGGCAGTTTTAATGCATGAGTCTATTTCAGTAACTGGAAAAAGGACCAAAATATCAAATAAATTCTGTAACAAAATTAATCCTAAGTGTAAGTAAATGTTAGGCAAGTGATCTCTTAAACAATTTCAGGAAAAGAATTAAGATTGCCATACCGGCATGATGGTTCTTTCTTCTTCTAGATACTGAAACTCTTGGAAGTTGAAGTCAAACTCATCATCATAAGCAAGCAGCTTTTGCTCCTCACCATTGTGGAAGTGACGCATTCTGATGGCTCTGCCAGCAAGGTGGGCATGAAGGAGGACTGCAAACACATGAATCCCACTAGGCCTCTCAGCACCTAGAGCCTGGCATGGGGAAATCAAGACCATCAGCATGCCTAGAGGCAATGTAGTGTGACGCAGAGTGAAGATGTATTAATCCATGCATTTCATATTTTACAGCAAAATACAGTCTGGAGAAAAATTAAATCAGAATGTGAATTAATAGTTCAATAAGCAAAAACGTTGATTTTGTCCTAGAGATTTTTTAAAATTTATTTTAATTAAAAAAAAAAAACAAAAAAAAACGCACGTTTTCACTCCTAATGTACGCAGCTTTTATGAAAATCAACTGGACTGCCAATAATTCTCAGTATATTAAGACTTTTAAGTGTATTATATCAAAACCTACACGTTATTTTACTGTTCTTGGCCAATGCTACTGAATATGGATTTCTCTCTCTATATATATTTATATATATGCATCTGTGAATGAACACTGTGCCAGAAGAAGACCTTTATATTAAGAGGCTGCAATTACAATATGCTTTACTTCCATCTTCATGCCAAGGGGTAGTAAAATACTGTAGGTTTTCATCTGAAACTTCTTTTTGCTGGTTAAAAACATTTTAAAATCAACAAATCTGATACAACTTCCATTACACCTGAGATCTGCAGATGAAAACTTTGGATTTACTAAATTTCTCCTGTTTAGAGCCCAAAGAAGAATCTATTCTTGCAATATGTGACACGCACAGCCTTTAAACCAGAAACCATGCCATAATAGATTACTCCAGCTTAAGTGGAAATATATTATGATTATAAACAACTTTTAACACCAATAAGAACAAGCCAAAATTCTGTATGCAATTTGCCCCTTCATTCCAATCCACATCATGCAAAGTAGATGTTGATCCAGCCTTTCTCTAAAAATGACAGAGTACCTGAGAATCTCCTGTGATATATTAATCACAGATTTCAAACTATTTCCTTTATCTACAGAGAAATTGTAGCTATCTTTGTGAAACCAAATGTTTAATGAATGCATAATCTTGTGCTTTGGGCCATAAGAACAAAACCTGCTGTCATCTTTAGTTTCTATGGTTGGTCTAAGTACATTTTTCAGACTTTCACTTTGCTATTAGGAGCCTTTTGCACACACATATATCTTAATTACTCACTCTCAACAGTCCTCCTAGGTTAGTGATTTCAGGCTACAAACATCTTTGCCATGGAAAGCAAAGTATGTTTATATACCAAACACAGAATTAAATTGTCACAAGCACTGCATCATCCAATATTTCTCAGATCAGTAAAACAGTACCGGGCATCCCAAACACCTAGATTAAAGACTTGAAATTCTGGAGGGCAGCATGTAGCAGATGCTTTGACCCGGTTCGTTAACCAGCAACTATCAATCTTTCCAAGGAGATAAAGAGGCTGTCCTTAACTAATTCTAAGCATGAAAGCCACTAGTTTCAGACAGTGTGCATACCTCTTCTAGACATTCCAACGTGCAGTGACCCTCTGACACAAATTCAGGCATGCCTGGTGGGATATTGTGGAAGAGGCTGACCCAAAGACCAGCTTCAATAACACCAGCATCGTATTTCCTTAAAACTGGAGTATAAAATAGCCTCAGACCAGAATTATCTATCAAGCCTGCAACAAAATGACACAGTCAGACATGGCAGTAAATCAGTATTAAAAAAAAATAATTAAAAAAAATTAAAATCCAATCATTTCACATTTTTTCAAGGCTTGTCCTATTTTTATTTATTTTTTATTTTTAACAAGAAAATTGAAAAATCAACCTCAGTAACCTGGAAATGAATCAAACCATATGTGGGAAGCAATAAACCGGGGAAGCCCACAAGAAGGTCGTTAAAGGTGGTATGCTGATATTTGCGGTGTTCAGACAGGAATGAAAAATGTATGTTACTGGAAGCCCCCATGTTCCTTCTGTTAACTTACCCAGTATGGATGTCATAGAAAAGAAAGTAGATCGCAGGCATAAGAAACAATACAAGGAAATACAATACAATGAAACCTCGGAAGTTGCCATGTATGGTTTTAAAATGAAATATTTAAAGCAGAGCTTAAAGGTGATGCATTTCTTTTTCCCCCTGAAGTATTTGACTTGTGTTACCTTCTCCTTGTGAATTCTGTTCCTTCACCTTAAGCTCCTCCATCAATAATATTTTTCCCCTCTATTTTAGACTGCCTGTCACATCACAGCGTACCTCAGATGACCAAACGCATCCTTTTTGCAGTCTTCCCAATTAAGAAATCATCAACAAAAAATATGAGAAAAAGCTTCTTAAATTGCAAATTTAAGTATAATACTACCACACTGAACAAAGAAAGCAAGAGAACTGCACTGGAATTTAATCTTCCCCTCAAGGATTTCTCTTGATTACAAGAGTGGTTTAAAGAGCAAAACCTTGCTGTAGGAAGGGTGAGCTTTAAGACTGAGAACGGTATGAATCTACTTCATTCATCTAGATGTTTAGCCACACTCATTTGTTTGTGTATCTACTCAGAATTTATGTTGTCTCCATCCACTAAGTTTTTATAATTATTTATCTTGCCTTAGCTATTTTTATGAGGCAAGACATAAGCAGAAACAAAGATTGCTTTGTGTTGCACAAGCCCTAAATTCCGTGTTATCTCATCTGTTACCTTCCTGTTTATTGCTCTTTTTCAAATTTCAGCCTTGAAATCAAAAATGCAAAAACACTGCCAAGTATCTCAGAGAAGGTAAGAGGCTTCCTCTGTTATTCTTCTAAAAAAAGTAACAGACATAGCAGTGGTTGAAACCAAATTTTACATCAGTACGAATTCAGCAGGCTGTTTTAAGATGGACAAATGACAGAGGGATACGGGAGGCGCTAAGTTACTCAGTCACTGTGACACCTGCGACAGTGTGGTTCATAAAAGTTAAGGAACAAATGCTATGAGCTATGCACAACTAATTACCAGTGGCAGGGAACTATGAGACTGTCTGTAATATACAGTTCATGATATTTTAGTTAATGTACACTATCTCACATATCAGTGTTAATTCATTTTGGAACCTATATTCATTCTCTTACTGAAGCTATTTGTAATCCCATCAACTTGGATTTTTCCGTTGTGGTGCTTCCCCCTCAAGCCTCCTGCTAACATCTAAATGCCAGAAATTTTTGTGATATCTAAGAGTTTTTGATAAACAGACTCAAAAGAAGATATCTTTCAAATTAAAAGCGGATGTCGCTGAAAAAGAAGCATTCAGAACCTGCCAAGCAAGAACCAGTTCATACATTTCTGAACTTGACCAGGTGCCAGCACTGATTATGAATTTGAGTCACTTAGGCAAACATTACTCCACATGCAGAGGTGAGGCTGCTGGCTTAACTGCAAGACCCAAACTGGGAAAACACAGACCCTAAAATGGGAAAACAATGGTGAAGGTGATCTGGTGGCAGGATGGGTGGGAGAACTCAAGAATCCCACCTGCAGCAAAAACAGTTGGGTTCTCCCCCTCCCTCTCCTGGGACAATCTTATGCTGTGTGTTTAACCAGGGACAAGATAAACCATCTGGATAGCACACACCTTGCTCTGCCAATGATCTCCGAATATTCCCAGGTCTTCAGTGAGACCTGTATTCACATGGGACTATCTCAACATGGCAAAGCTGCACCCATTTCTTACAAAGGAAATAAAACTCCCGATTGCCAGATTTTGTACATGTCATTTAAGCTAAGACAAAATCATACATCACAGTCAATTAACATAAAAAGATAAATTTAGGGATATGGTCCAATTTGAAAAGAGGTTTTCTGCACGATGTACTGAGCTTTCAGGTAATATTTGATGGGAAATCATGTTTTACCAAGGATAGAATCATATAATCATTTCAGCTTAAAAATCATCTGGTCCAGCTCCCCTGAAACAAACAGGGATCAGGTTGCTCAGAGCCCCTTCCAGCCTGATCCTGAGTGTCTCCACTTACTGTATCACATAAGAATATGCATGTTGAAGGGTGAAAGACTGTCATTAAATAAAACAATTTTAAGAAAGTCCTTCGAAGACATCATAAAGAGGGAGAATAGCAGTACGATGGAATGCCCCAGTCAACACAGAAGATTTTATTTAAATGCATGGGGCTGTACAGAACCAGTACACTGTGCAGTGGATTTTACCCAGTTCATTTATTCCAGTAATCAGCATATCCTTAGGCATAGAATCTCAACAAACTTCTGCATAAAAACAGAAAACATTACTGAACTTTTCAAAAGTGAGCTTTGAAGTATTCTAGATTTTCTGAGCGTCTCAGTTTCACAAAGGGAAAACAAAACTTCCTTTTGTTTCTTCTAGATATAAATAAATTTTAGGGTGAAGATTAAAAAAAATAATACCATTATAAAAGAGAAGCTTATTATTTAAGATAAACTATTTTTACATAATGAATGGCTAACAATCTGAATTTTGTTTTATGTTCAGAAATTACCCGCAGTTGAGGCAGATGTATTAAAAAATACTTCAAAGCTTATAAAAGGCTTGTTCTCTGTGATGCTATCTTGCAGTCTGGTTGATGTGCTACTGTCTCTCAGTCTGATTGGACTTCCAAGCAAAAGCAAAGAATAAAGAGAGAGATAACACAAAGAATGTCTTGATAATAGGTGTGTTCACCTGGTCCACAATTCTTTGTTATCTCTGATTCCCCCACTTGCTTCAGGCTATGTTTCTTAGTGCAATAAGGATAACACAGGAGCCAGAAAATAACAAGAAGGGGAAAATGAGCCTCAGCTTTGCATCTGTTCTATTTGCAGTGTGATGCAATGAGTACATTTTACAGTATTGCTTATTTTACAGAACAGGAGGGTACAAACCTTCAGTGTATGTCGGATTGTCATAATGCACCTCCATAAGAACAAACTGAGGGTCAGCTGCTGTGCCGATGGATAATCCAACATGGGGAGGGTAGGTGAAGCCCTGGAATCAACACATGCACATTGAGCTAAGGAACTTTTCCCATGGTTAAGAGTTTTTTATATATGAATACAAATACTGCTTTGCAATTATACAGTCATATAAATGATACAATTTATAAACATCATTTATTTTAAAACTTTCTGAATGTGACATTGTAGCATAATATATTTATTAATACTGCATGCACTAAATAACTAGGCCAGTATAAATTGACAGCTTTTGTGTTTGCCAAAGGATAAAGCCCTGAGCATCCTGGTCTGACCTTATGACTGACCCTGCTTCAAGTAAGAGGCTGGACTAGAGGCTTACCAAAGTCCCTTTCAACCTGCATTATCTTATGATCTTGTGATTATTTATTCTTTACTTATTGCTTGAGTGGAAAATGGAAATGCCATTTGAGATGTATAAGCAGTGCATTATTCAGCATTTAGTCTGACAATAAAATCCTTATGAAAAAGTGAATCTACGTTTTAAATGCTTCTAGATTACAAAAGCAGTAACTTGCAGGGAATACAGAGGTCATTCATAATTAGATTGTTTTTCCTGCACAAACCACTGCATTTTAAACAGAACAATTTCAACAGTAAAAACTTATTTGTGGTAACATGCACATTAGTGAGAAAGAAATAGATCAATACAGTGCAACAGGTTGTGCTAGACTCACTGTCTCCAGTCTGCTTTCCTTGGACAATCTCTACAGTCAGTCTCTATGCACTGAATTCCATTTTTTGTTGAGAAGTGCTGGGTTCACACCCAAACATTAAACTTCATCCTCCCAAATAGGATGAAGTTACTAACAGAGGAGCTTAGATAAGTGGGGATAACTGGGAGATTTGTTTCAGAAGCTCATGCCTGATTCAAAGCAAAACACCGGTATCTTATAGGTGAGCTCATTTACTCTACTCACTTTATGAGGAATGAATCTGCCCCATACTATGTTACAGATCCTATTTTTATATGCAATGTGAGATCCTAATTTTCCGGTTCTTGATGGACATTCAAAAATTAATCTTAGTATAGAGTTACAAGTATTATGATCTTCATGCTACATAAGCATAAACTGAAGCACTGAGTACTCCAGTAAACTTGGGTGTAACCCAGATCTTCCAGATTGCACTCTGTGGATCTTTAACAAGAGGAGCATCCTTGCAAAAGCTTCTGTAACAGTTGTCAAATGATAAGGTATTTATATGAATTTTTTATTTCACTTAGATTAAGAAAGTTGAAAGTACTAGGTCAGAGCATAGCTGATGGCAAAAATGCACAAAGTGTACATCAGAGATAATGCTCATAGTGGATTAAGCTTCTTTCAGTTTGTACAAGTAGCAGCTCCAGCTTCCTTACACTGTAACACTCAGAAGCAGTTTCTGGACTGCAGGCTGGCAAGCAAAGGCTCCAGAAACTGTAATCTCCTCAGTCCCTCTCTTTGCCCACATCAAGTCTGAGCTGGCAAACAGTGAAGGAAAGGGGTAAAGAAAGGTTGGGATGCTTCATCTGGCAGTAATTCTGTCTTATGTCAGCTGAAAACATTAACAGCAGTTTAAATTAGCATGTGAAATAAGCTGAAGTCAGAGTCTGGGTTAGCATGGCATCTACTATGTTTTCAGGAGATACATCCCATTGCCACAATCAAAACATTCATTATGACGGCTCTGCAGCAATACACAATCACTTCTACACTGAAATGTTTACTTCTAGGTCTGGGAAGGAAATTTCAGAATATTACTCCTTAGTGGGGAAGTACTACAAACAAGGTGCTGATTGGGGTGCAAAATGAAATAGATCTATGTCTAGCAAAACCTTTGATGTCACCTACAGACACTGCTTTTAATTCTGCCATTCTCCACAGATAACAGATATTTATTTTCATTGCTGAAAGCAGTGCATTCCTTATAGGACAAGATGATATGGTGACAGACTTCTATGCTCCCAGTCATCTTTTTTTACTTAAAGCATAGATTTGATCTATGCTTTTTTCATCACTTTAAGCTTGTCGCTCAAGAAGTTCACTGTATTTAGCACTTAGAAAGCCAACTAGAAGTTGAGGACTTGGTGCTGAAGCAGTTAGAGACTGATTGTATAACCTTAAAAAAAGACAGATGAAGAAGTCACTAACGTACAAGAAGGAACCTTCATTATGATACACACCCTACTGATACCCACTTCATGAAGCACACTAGATAGCCATTCGTCCTACCTCTCCTCCAATGGCCCATGCAAAAATGACTGTTTCACATGTGAAAAAGGAGTCTGGCATGTTGGGGTGGTAACACTCATGCCCGTAGTCCAGGACACTGTCATTCAAGTTGCTGCTGCACTGATAGAGCAAGATGTGGTGCACCAGGTTCTCATGGCCCTTCTGAATCAATGGCTCAACCTGTCAAAGGCAGAATGAAAAAGAAAAGGAAAAAAATATAAATCTGTCTCAGATATGATTGTTTCAATATATGTATGCAGATAGAACTACAGAGTACACTGTGCACTTATATTTAAAGAGAATACTCAAATGTAGATTGTTGCTACATTAAGATGCTATTTCAGCACTCTGCAACCCCAACCATTAAAAACATCTTCATTTAAGTGCATCAACAGGGAACAGAAAGGAAAACCTGTGTCTCGACTAAAGCTATGTTGCCATCTGTCCTTTCTCTCTTCTACCAACCCAGCCTTGTACTGTCACTTGTCCTTTCCCATGACCATCCCTGTGTAGCCATATTCCAGCATGCCTGACATATAAGCCGGCTGAATGTCTGCTCAGCTAAACCAGGTTTGGTATCAGAACTGCACAGAGCTTTTCAGCCTCATCTCTGCCTCTTTTACACTACTTTGAACAAGAGTTGCCTATTCATTCTGTACATCTAGGGGGAGCCCAGAGGTATAACCCCACATTCCTCAGCAGCTCAAGATGGACTTTCATATTTTTTAGACATCTATGAAAATTTAGAATTTATAATCTGCTCAGTTGTAAAAACATTATTAAGACATTCCTCAGAGGCTGGGTGCTCCAGTCTGCTTGTGGCAGTGAGGAGCTGGAGGGTTCTTGAGTGTTGCAGGGGTGCTCCCAGTATAATTTGACCACTGAACTTCAAGGTAGTCTAAAATTTCATTCTGGAATTAAAAAACAACCCAGTGCTTGCTCTGTCTGTGGATGGATGATGTTAAATCATCTCTGTCAGTGATGACATCCCTGAGGCAACCCTGAATACTTCTGAAAAAATTTACTTTGCTTTTCAGAAAGATCCACAAAACATCAGCATATAAAAAACTATCTTAAAATGAAAGGAGTTTTCCCCTTGTTTTACTTTCAAAGGCTGCATCCCAGTCTGTCATATCTCCTTTAAGTTAAGTCAGCTGAACATCTTCTGTAAACGTTTTTACAAGAAATCTAAAGTTTAGCAATGCAACATTTAAGATGCAAGTACCCATGCAGTATTGCATTTTAATAGCAAAGGTATCTTAAGCAGAGAGAAAACAAACAAACAAACAAAAAACCAACCAAACAACAAAAAAACCACCTACATATATAAATCCTAAAATTGAATCTATTTATTTTGAACAAAAATCCCAGGAACAAGAGCAGGGTAAGAGTTTCTTACCTTACTGAAATATTTTCAGCACAATACTGTCACAGGAATTTATCTCTGTATATTCTTCAAACCACTGAAGCAATTACAGAAGAGGAAGGGCAGGCAGAAGAACATATAAAGACCACCTTTGTTGATATAAATCCACAAAGTACCATTGAAGTCATGCACTTGGGGAGTCCAGCTGCTGCTGATTATGTGTACGTCTTCCAAGAAGTGCACAACCCCAAACCACCCACCTTAGAAGTCAATGGAAGGGTGCCAACTTGCAGTGACACACCAAAGTTTTGTTCTAACGGCAAAACCAAAAGGCTTCACAAGAAATCTTCTGTACTGTTTTCAGTAATCCCTATTTTAGTTAGCAATACCATTCTCATATGTTACTTTTTCATGAGAATAAAAATATTTTTAAAAGGCGTTAAGAGTCAGTTTTCCCATCAGATAAGAGTTAATACTCAACTATATGAGGCTGACTGACAGAGATTCAGATGTCCATTTCATACTGATGTTGCTCCTTTCCTTGCTTTTTCATATATGTGTGCATTCATCCAAATACTAATCATCATGGCAGCTTATACATTAAACAGTAGCATATGTCATGGGAATTCAGAATTTCCACATAATGTATGGATTAGTCAGAGAGTTGATTATGGGAGTGCTATCTCTGTATCTACCAAGAAAAAGGAATATTTTTGTCCAAACACTTGATAGCTCTGTGTGCTGCTACAAGATCTCAACACCTGCTGTGCTTACAATCACTACTTCAGAACCAACTTCCTCTCAGAGCAATGGGACATCACCAAAATTAGAAACTCACATCCTGTCACTGATGTCTTAGTGTCAGATACCTAAATAAAAACATTAGAAGACAGTTTTGTTCAGCTTTCTTTAGTAAAGAAAAGAAAAACAGAAAACAACCATCTTTCCAGTGTATTTTGTAGGACATCTCATACTTCAGATGCACCAAGAAATAATGAAAAGTGGCAGTGAATTTAGACCTTTCATACATTTTTATTGTTAGAGTTTAGAAAAGTACCAGCTTCTCTCTTTCCTTTTCAACAAGTAGAGAGATAAAAAAGAAACTGCTGGGAGTGGGTCAAAAAACCTTATAAAAATGTAGGGAAAACCCATGAGTAGAAATCACTCACTTAGATCACCTCCCTGAAGTTCACAGGCATTGTTCCCAACTGAAAATGAGCAAGCCCTGCTGTAGTGCAAAGTTCCCTTTCTCTGACCCAGTAAATATAGTTATACTTAATAAGTGGAATAACCTCAGCGGAAAATAATATTTAAAACATACATCTTACCCCTTATTCTAGCAGTTATCTGGATCAGGGATTTAAACATGCCACTTCTGCACCCCAGGTGAGTGCTGCCCTACTTACTCAGCCAGTTTGTCACTATAGCTTATAGTGTGAGAAGGTTCTTTAAACTGCCTCCCTCTTTCTCTCTCTCCTTCCACAAGAACATCTGTACAGCTTCATTTGCTCCAAGAAAAAAAGAAATTCCCAAATCTCACTATTTTTTTTTCAATAAACAGAATTTCTTGTTTTCTGGCCTGCCCTACAAAAAATGATGAACAATGACAGAGTTCCTCAAACATGGAGCCAAATCTAACAAACCACTAAGTATCTAAAACTAACAAACCACATGCATTTAAATGTACACATAAGCAGTCCCGGATTTAAAATCAGCTGCAAGAGTAGGTATCTACATTTGAATATCTAGATCAGGGTGGCCTTGTTTCCAGAGTACTTGCAGCCCCAATGAATGATGACATAATTAGCTGGACTCACCTCTACAAGGTTATTAATATTATGAATTGCTCTGTATCAGTCTTGAACTGTAATTACAGGCATTCATTTACAAAATGTGTACTGTTTTATGCACACATTCAAAGTTTCCAACTACTTGAATTTTTTAAGCATAAAGTTTTTTGGCTTCTGGTAGTATTTTATCCCCAAACCACAGAAATGAAAACTAAACTAAAGATTACTTTTGCAGCTCTCCAGACACAACAATAATGACCCAATGCTGTAAGTCACTATAAATGTCTTGTATGCTTCTCTGGGGAAATAGTGCTACTTTTACAATATTTATGAAAAGATAGTAACTTACTAAGGCAAATTAGGGCAGAGAGAAATGCAGAAAAAAAAAAAAGTGATAAAAGTAGGCATAGTAGTCAATAAACTCTAGAGATTTAAGGAATTCTTTTCTATTGATACCTTGTTTATACATAGGCTTGTTTACTTTGTACTTGTAGTGTAAGGGGATACTTGAATTACACTTTCATCTATCAGTACCTGAGCAAATCAGAATACTGTAGTGAAAATGGAAGTCAGCCCTTCATTTTCACCTCCTGTTAGCCAACGCAGTAAGGGAAAACATCTGAAAAAACTTAAAGAGTGTTATAGTTATTTATATATATATATATATATATATATATATAGTTATATAGTTATATAGCATATAGTTGTTTAAAACACTAGTTTTCCAATTTTACTCCATTCTTTGAGGTTGACCTGTGGTGCCTTAATTGTAGCTGCAACACAAGGAAGAACCAGCTGTCAGGGTTCATCTCTTTGCCATGCCATGAATAAGCCTGCAGAGATAGTGCACTACTGCCAAGGCACCTCACTGACTTCTTCACCTGCAGGCAAAGTGCATTTTCTGCTTGACATTTCATAACTGCCAGGGGCTCAGATAACAAAAGCCCTGTGTCCACCAAGTGCTGAAAGCATTTGGATCTGTGAAAAATAAGTGGATACCCAAAAATCACCCTCCCTCGCTTTTCATGAAACCTGCAAAAAGAATCTGCTCTTTTATTATTCATGACAATTTACGTTTTAGATCTTTTCTACCATTTCTGAAAGCTTGGATGAAACATCTTTCTAACTGAGTACACTGACATACGTGAACAAACCTGACTCCCTCTGACAGAGGTAAAAAAGCAATGGATGTACTATACTCACCCACCACAACAAATCAGGGTCCCAGAGAAGGAGATATCATGCAAAATAAAGGCAATGCCTTTTACAACCAAAATTATGGGTTATGGTTATGGAGTTTGAGTGGCATGACTGATGGGGCAGGTGGAGAGCTTTTAAGGAGCTCCACATGTAATTACTGTATCCCTCAGCACTTCTCAAAATACTGACTTTCAAAACACAAAATAACAATTTTTCAATTCATTATCGAATTAAATTAGTTAAGACATGTTTCCCACTCTACACTTAACAGAAACCGTATTCCAGTCAACATGTCTACAATACCTGAACAAAGAATGCCTGCAATAATCAACTTCAATTTTTACTTCCTCTCTTCCATGTTTTCTATTATCCTTTTGCCTAATGCATGAGTTGAACATACAACATGTCTTTGTTTCTTAAAAAAATAAACAAAGAACTAACAGGCAAAAATTGTAACATAATAGAGGCTTGCATCTCCAGCTGCTGATAAGCAGGGTCAAGATTCTAATGTGAGACACATTAAAGAGGATGAAAGCACAAAGAGCATTTCTAAGAGCATAATCTAAGTTAGATTCCCTACAAGGAAAAATATCTCCAGAAGGCTGAATGTCTTTCTTGCTTGTTCTCTTCTTTTTCCTTTTTTTTTTATTTGCTTTGCTTTCTTTGATGTTACAGCTGTGGTTTGTTCTTTGTGTCTGTTTGTGTGAATGATGAAAGTCAGTAAACTATCTCCAAAGTCTCTCCGTAGTGTCCACATTACAAACTACAGTGCACTGAACTTAAGAAAATAAAATACTGAGTTTATTTTTGTGTATGAAAAATGGCAACAGGTTTTTGGTCCTATTGCAATGGTAATTCTACACAGGAATGTAATTTTAAAATGTAATTTTATTTCTTCAAGCTCAAAAGCTTGCTTCAACTTAGTTTTACATTTTGAAGTGTTCAAATAAAATCTGCTTCCATTAATCTGTTACATAATCACATGGCAATTTTTAATCTCCTTTGGCCATATGTACACTAATAAATGCCAACCACAGATGATTCTTATCTTTGAATCTACCTGTGATACCATGTTCATATATTCATGAAGCTAAGCTCTAAAAATTGGTGATAGAATTGCCTCAACCATACCTGGGCATTAGATGTTCAGCAGTGGTCAAAACCATGCCAGGAAACGTGCAACTAATTAAAAGGTATGCAATCCTCAACTACACCTGAGATACTGAAAACGAGAGAGAATGGGCTTTTAAAAAGATCAGGTGCACTTCAGCCCAGAGTCTTCAGCAAAGTGACCTCAGCAATACAACTATCAAGCTACTAAGATCTCCCAGTCCCTCTGGAGAACATTATAAAGCACCAAGCATCCTACCGTCACCTCTACTAACTGAAAGACACTATAGCATGGCATATTGCCACTATAAATGACTGCCTTAGCCTTATATAACACTTTGTGTATGTAGCCTCTGGCAACACAGAAGAACAACATTTTTCTATCACCCAAAAACTGAGAATAAAAATTTGACACAAGATTTTGTCCTGGCACTGTTATGTCTAAGATTGTTTCTAGTCTGTGGTTGGTTATTTTATTGAGTTTGCCATGTCCTTGATTAAACTCAGACCAAAAAGTGATGGTTTTGAAACTAAGTGCTGGCTGAGTTTACTATAGAGAAACTTTGAAACAGAGGCCAAGGATTTTGCTCTCTGCATTCTATATTCAACCTTGGGAAGAACCACCACCTTTCTACTGGTTATTCTGGTAGTACTTCTTGCACAGATGTATACCATGTACGTATATTTCAGTAATTGTCCTATTTAGAGAAGTTCAAAGTTCAAAATGTCATCAAGATTTTTCCATTTTTTTCCCCAAAAATGCAATTTTGGAGAAAACAAATGTTTATTTATGACATCTCACTGAAGGTTTAAGATTTTTCCTCAGAAAAGCAAACATGTAGAAATACTTGGCTCAATAAAGTTGAGACTTTTTGGCAATAAAAACTCTGTGTATTCCAGAAAAAAAATAAAATAAAATAAAATAAAATAAAAAATCTCAACAATAATATGGTTTGATTTTCATGTACATTTTCAGACAGAAAAAACACTAGTTGCTTTCTGCCTCGGACTGGTTCTTGCACTGACATACTGAAGGTGAGCTGAGCAAAAGCCCAAGAGCTGGAAACTTGCCCTAGAGCTAGGAGAGAAATCTAAGTCTATGACTCCAGGATAGGCCAGGATTTTAACCCCAACAGCTATCTCATGTCAGGAAGAAAGCCTGTCTAGGCCAGCATCATGTCTGCAACACTAATCTGCTGCAGACTTTCAGCCACAAGTTCAGGAATCCTGGGGTCAGGCAGGGACCACCCTCCCAGCCCCCAACCCCATCTGTCAGAAAGCATTAACTTAATGCCATAGAACAGTTAGGGCTGAAAGAGATACCTCAAATGCTCAACAGGCTGCAGTCAAGCACGGGCTAGCTGCCTAACCTTTACTGAGATCAGCCCTATCATCTGTAGCCAAAGGTCTGTTTGTTTTTCTTGCTGAACAATTCAGATCTTAAATTCAGTCATTAGTAACAAAATCCTTTAAATTCACTTGATCTGAATTTAAATACTTCTGTTTACATAAAAAGCTGTATATTTTGGTGAATGACTTGCAGGAGCCTTAGCAAAGCCACGTCTATTGTTTCACTGGCAGTTCTCTACATTCAGGCATTATTGCATATCTTGAATTGTTCTCCAAATGTAAAAATATTCATTCAAATTATTTTCACAGCTTTTATCTGGAGAAAATGTTACTAGTGTTGCTACTGATACGTATGGCTTCTTACGCTTTAACACAAAAGAGATACAAAAGAGAAAAAAGCACAGGCAACAGCAATTATCCCCACCCCCACCTTAATAATGTGATTAGGTAAGGTTTCCTTGGAGGATGGAAATTTTCCAGACCAAAAATAGAGGTTCCATACAAGTTAAGGCATTTAAATTTGCATGATTTGTCCTTAATATACCTGTGTTGTTTGGTTTTTTTTCCCCCCAAAGCAAGATTCAAATACAAGATATAATCCAAAACTGAAATAACAGTGCTGACTTGTTTGTTTACTTATTTAAGTTATATTGTTGGCATTTTGTTTTAACTGGTTTAAAACACATAAAAATTCTCACATCAATGTGGAGAAACAAGTCCTTACCACAAGAGTGGAAAATCTTATTCAAAGCACAGATATTTCCTGTTCTTGGTGTAAAGAAGAAAGGATTTGTTTACTCAGTGACTGTGTTGTTCAGCAAAGGCTCATATTTAAATTTTATTAGTATACCACATTAAGAGCTAATTACCATACTGCAGATTTAAGCTGGGGAATGCTCACTGGAAGAGAATAAGGCCTTCATGATAGTTACTGTTCCTGTTAGTTGGAGAGGGGGCTGTACCTTAGAATTCACACAAATCCTGCCATTCTCGTGAATCACCATGATTAAAGAAATGCTAATGATTGCACTGTACAGCCGGAATTTCTATAGGTTAGTATAAGGAACAACTTAAATATTCTAATTAGGAGAAAGGAATCAAACAACACAATAAACATGAAAAACAAAACATTTTAAAATGAGAATTAGGGATGGATTTAGAGCTCCTTGTTCTCTCTGCCATTAAGTTTATTCCTAAATTCTCATTCCTAATTAATTGCCTGGAACTTTGCCACTCACAAAAAGTTCAGATCTGAAAGGCACGCAGTAATTTAGACTAAATCCAAAAGAAATATGCCTCAAAAGAAATATACATTAAAAAACTATTTCTGCCTGAGGAATGTCTGAAGATATAAGATAACACATTTAGCAACAGTTAAAAATTATAACCCTGAGGAGCAATCTGATAAAAAGCTTGGGTCAAGAAAAGACGTGTTTCATTCAGTTACACTTTCTGACAATAAATTCATTACACTCCTAAGCAACATGAACATGGGCAGAGAGTTGCAGTATTCAGTATGATCAGAGTCTTTCAGCAAAGCTAACATACACCAAACAGAATGAATCGGCAATTAATCAGTAACATCATAATTTTCTTGGGAAAACAGTATAATAATAAAGTAATATGTAACCAAATACTTTTCAGATCTAAAGCCAACGTGAACAGTCTATAAAGTCTTTGTATTTATCCCAGATGAACATGTAATTAGAATAGCATAAGTAATGCTGGTATTCCCTTTTTTCATGAAATCACTATTAATGCACAGTGATGTCTAGCTGTTTCTTTGAGATTAGCAATGGAAAAAAAAATAATTCTATTGTACTGCAAAATTTTCCCTTTGATCATAATTTAATAACATCATACTTTTCCTTTTTGGGAAGCAACAAGAAGCTCTACTGAATAAAGAATGCATAAGAATTTCCAACATGTCTGCTTTGTGTTTTACAAATGCACAGGCATAGGTTAATACATTTCTGTGAACAAAGTTCTGGTTTCTGTGAAGAAGAAGTGAAGGAAAGAAACACACATGGGAAAGACTTTAAGCACGTGGATACAGAATGAGAACAGCAGTTGCCAGCCTGCACTCTTTGGAACCTCAAGTCTACTGAAATGAAAGTAGTGGATAAAACATGCATGTCTCATGACACTGATTTGGCACAGCTTCCCAAGTCAGCACAACAGGAACTACTGTTCATACTGTCTAAATTTTTTATTTACAGGTTTTACATACAGACAGACAGACATGAGATGATTTGTAAAATATATGTTGTTGAGTACTGTGTGAGGTTACATTATGACTCCATTAATATCATGATTTCCACATTTTCTCACCCTGATCCAAGTCCTGATACTCTTGCTCCAACACTCATCAACAGAACTCATAAAGTCATGAAACAAGTGCCATTTTCAGACAACATGGTCTTTGGAAGTTACGTAAGAATATTATATTAAAATTATATGCTCATAATTCTCTAGAAATCACAACTGCAACTGGCAGTTTACAAAACAGAAAGACACAGTTTCAGTCCAAACAACTTCAGATATAGCAAAGGCAAAGTCACTGAAATGGGGGGAAAAAAAAGATGGAGGAGCACTCATTTTCCAATTTACAATAACTCACTCAAAACTTATTATTTTCTCAGGTTAGGGTTGTGTGTTTGTTTGCTAAATTATAATTAGGCCAAGATATAAGTTATTTGTATACCACCTAAAACTTCACTTAAACCATGGTGCAAACAGAAACCGTTGATTTATCTACCTGCAGTTCAGTTGTCATCTTTGTCAGCTGACATGCTATGTGGGGATATGGTGGACTGATACTGTCTGACCAACTTATTTTCCCACTGTTATTACTGACAATGAATCTATGCTCTGGTCATAACTGTAACTGATGTATGCAGATGCAGAAGCAGGAATGGAGGGGATATTCCAGCATTATTCTCTGAAAACTTCACCAGCAACTAAATCTAGGTTTGGAGAGGGAGAGCTGGGAACTGAAGAGAGAACAATTCTTATGGTTAGAATGAAATTTCTTCTCCATGTAAATTACACTGGATCAGTTGAGTGTGGCCCTACTGGAAATCTGGTTAGGATACTGTTACTACATGACTTGTCTGGATTAGAAAGTTAATCATAAGAGGCAATACCAAGAAGTTAATAGGACAGAAGTAGATGTGCTTTGTGATCTACCCAGGTGCCCACTTCATACTGTGTAAGCTCCACCAAGTCAGATTTTGATACCTGTGAACCCGCTGCTCTGCCATTTGCACAGAAGATGGTTTACATTTATTCATCAGAGGTTCATGTTTTCTTGGGAATATTTCATTACCTGCTACAGTAAGAAGCATGTATAGGATGACTGCAGACAATTGCTAGGTAGGATTTTTTATCTTCTCAGTATGCTACCTAACCAAGCTACTTTAAATCAATAACAGTTCTCTACTAAACACCTCAGAAACAGAGGTGCACCTCAGAGAGATTTCACAAAATCTTTCCTATTCCCCATTCTCACCTTTAGTCATAGTTAAGGTTCCTTTCATCTAACGATTATATGCACCTAGAACTTACATAACTTCTAACTTTCACTTAACAAAGTATGTATTTTCCAACTACATGCTAGTGAATACATTGCTATGATGGACGGATGGATGCAGTTTTAATTAAAGGAAAAAAAAAAAAAGAAATAAAAAAAGAAGAAGAAGAAAATGAAACTATATTAAATTAACTAGATATTCAAGTTTGTTGATGCCAGAAATGAAATAGATTATTTTTGCATACCAAATATGGAATAGCTAATGCAGCAATAGCTGCATAGCTTAAGTTTTCCTATTGTAAAGATATAGAAGGAAATGAAAGAAGACTACCACAAAACAAGAATACATTCCACTAAGAAATACTAAGTTTGGTCTGACAGTAAAATCTGTGGTAATATGTAGTTTCATCTTTGATCACATATTAATGTATGAAATGATTTTACATATGAAATAATTCAGCAGAATATGAGAGAAGACAGCAGTTCTTTTATTTCCTGAGAGAGCTGCTTGGGAAAATTGCATTTTCTAGTCAGTTTAGTGATATATGAGTCTGTAACACTACAAACCTAACTTAGGATTGAAGAGAGCCCTCCAAACCAAAGGGCAGAGAGCCTGCAAGCTCTGCAGCATAAGAGTTCATTTCATCATCAGTCTAATTTGTCAAGGCTGAAATTGCTTTGCAGGGGGACATATAGGACAACACAGAACATTTGTTTGTTTCAGGCTGCATGATGCAATTTGCTTGAATTATCTATCGCATTTAGCAAAACGTAAAAGTTCAAGCCAGAGAACAACAAGCAGTTACTGTCTGGTATCACTCAAGTTAAAAATCAGTACTCTTATTTAGGTACCAAAGGCTACAAGCTGCCCTTCTGGCTTTCAATCAATCAGTCTCCTAAACTGGAGTCCCTTTGTATTTTCACACTGGGGTCTGTGGTATTACTAAAGCATTCCACTGTCAAAAAGCAAAGTTACCCTTGGCAACAAGTTTTTTTGGAGCTTTTACTTCCTTATCAGAGATTGCTCTGAAACTGAACATGAAGATTAACTGGCAGCTGCTGGTGCGCTCTAATACAGGCCCTTCTTTAACTGAAATGAAGGTCCCTTTTCTAAAGGGATCAGTAATGGGAAACTTTGATACTTCTATAAAAATATTCCCAATGTAACACTTCTAAACTGATGCTTAATAATGATACTTTTTTCTGGTTATGTTTGTCCTGTTTTCACTATCCATATCTTCAGCTCATTGTCAAAAAATTACATGTTGTTGTGGCTGAGAAAAACATTTTTTTTTTCCTAAGGGCAAATTAAGAAAACAACAAAAAAGAAAGGGGGGGGAGAGTTGATCTCATTGCAACCCTGACATTTTGGTTGGACACATCTCTAATTCAGCCATCTGAGAGCTACGTATGTAACACAGGCTGGTTCTCTCTTCTCAGTCAATGAAGAGAGACTGAGTCATACGAGGAATGTCTGAGCTCATCTATTTTAGACATTTACTCTAGGATGACTTAAGCAGCTATTTTTGCCACTGACAACTAAGCTAGCTCAGACCAGTAGATTGGTCAAGTTAGATGAGAGGCAGCCCATCTTTATCACTGGAAATCTTGTCTTTAATAAGTTGGCTGAGTTTAATTTAATATACATGAGGCATACTGAAAAGATACCACCAAATCCTCAACATGGAATCCAATAGTTTAAGGGCTTACAAAATGCAACCTACTGTCCTCACTGCCAGCTCTGAATACCCTACAAAACTGGGCTTTCCACTAAAAATTCTCCTACAGAATCTGAAGTATTTTATGCTCCTGAGCCTTTTGCCAGTGTTCCTCCACTCTTAACACTGATTTCAAAAAAATTAGGAAGTTCAGAACTGCAGGGAAATAAGCAGTTCTAAGGGAAAAGGTATGCAGACACACCTAAATGACCCAAGTACTCTATAGCATTTGATACTTTACATAAAGTGTTTTTCCTGCTTTTAATAGTGAAATGCAATGTCAGGCATGTTTTTGTCTATAAGATTATCACTAGTCAAGCCTTGGGAACTACTTTCCCTGAGGAAAATGTAGCCTGTTTCAAAGAAGAAAGTAAAGTGGGAAAACAAAAAGTGCTGAAACTAGCATGGGCACGCTGTACATTGCAGCTGAAAAACTTGACGCAAATTGATTACAGCTCATCTGGCAGGTAGATTATAGGCACTGTTCCCTCACCAGTGGGTAATAGGCATTTTCAGAAGTTCACACATCCCATTACACAATATGGCAGGGAAAAACTACAGGTGTAGAGAACTTGCAGAAAATGTAGGGACAGTAGAGGATCTACCATATTTTAAGCTTATTTAAATTGCATCAGGAAAAACAGCAGTGCACACAGGACACCTGAGATAACAAAAAGCAACAAATCTTAGCGGAGGCAGTAATATCAATAAGTAATATGATTAAATGAAGCAAATGGAAGACATAGAGCATTGGCATCTAAAGTAAAGATGAGCAACAAAAGAGCTGTATCTTTAAAATTATGAGCAGAAAGAGCACTGAAAGCAGGTTTCAAAAATATAGCAAGAGCTGCATTTGCTAAAATACTGAGAAGTATTTCTTATGAATGTAAAACAGATTTCCACTTTCATGACATTGGTAAACATCTACGTGTTGCCAGCTCACGGTAAGCAAAACAAATTTAGCAAGTAGGCAGAAAAAAAGGAATCACAGACGTGTCGATGCATACATAGGTATGTACATCTAAAATCAAGAAAAACAGACATTAAAGGACGGACAAAAATTAAAGCATTTCAGAAGTGAGTGTGCTGCTGCTAACTAACTTACTGGAAGGAAAATGCTAAGGAGACTTACAATGAACCATTTCTGTGCATGCAGGATTAAGTGTCCCTCCCTCCCTAGGTCTCTGCTGCCAGCCCTGCACAGCATTGTTTGTCTGTCTGTCTGTAGGGCTCACCACACCTGCAGGACCTGCCCTCCATGCAGGGAAATAGACACCTTTTCATGGGGAGGCCAGCACATGAGCATACCTATCTGTGTGTCTGTCTTTCTGCCTGCTTCACCCGTGGATTCCTCCCTCATTCTGAGAAGTCCTTCTTGGAGCCAGGGGCCTTCTCCAGGTGCAGTCACTGAATCCAGAAAGCTTTAGCAATATGATTAAGAGGCACACTCAGGACCAAGCAAAACAACATTTACAGAGCACAGCAAAGATCAGGATAGCAAGGGCTATCCTGAAGCCCTTGTCCAAAAACTGTGGACTAATAAACAGAATGTTTTTTTTCTAAGAAATCTGCTTCTGGGAAAGCTCACAGCTAACTTCCATTTGTAAGGAAAATGAAATCCCTGTAGGGTAGGAAGCCTGACATGCATACCACAGCCTGGAGCTCAAAGCAGCAGAACAGGCAAATGCACAATTAGCTGCAGGGGGATTCTGCAGCAGGCAGCAATGCATACTGCTACATGAAGGGCTGCCAGAGTCTGCACCCTGCGATAGCTTCTTGCAGGATGGCACCAGAGCTAATGTGAAGGAAGGTGGCTGTCAGCTACTACATCCAAGCTGCCCCTTTCATCTCTTCTGCATGTCATTGTTTTCAGTATAGATCTGTTACCCTGATAACTGGTTCTGCTAACATAAACACATAAGAAGAGTTAAAACTTTTGGAAGAACTTTCCAAGTAGCTACCTCTCCACCAGGCACGCTGCTTGAAGATGAGGAAGTAATGTACTCCATCAGCCTCATAAAAACAGCTTGGTAGCTGGTAACAGTTGCAATCTGAACAACCTTTATCACTATAATGCCCAGCTATTGAGAAATCATCTTAATTTGCTTTATTTCTTAGGTGGCATAAAGTCCTTATAACCAGTTTTGTGAGTTGTTTCTCCAGGAGATCCTGAAGGCACCAGGAAAGATTTCATAGCAAAAGGCACTGCAGAGACACATAGGAAGATGCATTCTCTTCACATAATCACAGAATTATCAAGGTTGAAAAAGACCTAGAAGATCATCTAGTCGAACCATTACCAATACTTCCCAGCTAAATCATATTCATCAATGCAACATTCAAACGTTTCCTGAACACTCCCATGGTTGGTGACTTCACCACCTCCCTGGGCAGTGCATTCCAATGCCTCACTACTCTTTCTGAGAAGTAATACTTCCTAATGTTCAGCCTGAATCTCCCCTGGCGCAGCTTAAAACCATTCCCTCTAGTTCTATCACTGATTACACGAGAGAAGAGGCCAACCCCCAGCTCACTACAACCTCCCTTGAGGAAGTTATAGAGAGCAATAAGGTCTCCCCTGAGCCTCCTCTTCTCCAGGCTGAAGGCCCTACAGAAGAAGCTGCAGATCTGTGAAACAAAGGAAGATTTAAAAGAGCCATCCTAAACCTGGCTGAGTGTCCCATCACCACACAGAGGCTGTTATCCATTGGAAAGTGCAGCAGAAGAAGTTACTCAGCCATGTCCTCATTCCACCTTTGAGATGAATGTAAGATTACGATCTTATCTCCTGAAGAATTTACATGTCATGTAGTCCTCGATCAAGAACAGTCAATGAAAGTATGCTGTTTCACATTACTTGAGGTTCTTGGAAAGTAGCATGAATATTATGTAAGGAGAAAGAAAACACATAAGAACTTGCATCATTTATTTTCTATTGATTTTGAGATATTGTGCTAGTTCTTTATTTATCTTCTGCTAAGGGGAAAGCCTAGTCCTTCAAAACCCACTCCAACAAGTCCCTTAATGCAATCATAGCTCACTCCTGTGAGAACTCAAGTAGAGGACTGTGCCAAAGCTCTCTGGGGAGCAAAGGCAGCACCTTGGGAAATCTGCAAAAGAGCTTCTCACTGCTCAGAGAGTCACTCCGCTCAGTATTGCTTTTTATTTTTCCTTTTTTCTTCTCCCCTGTCCTCCCTTCCCCCACAAAGAAGATAAACACCAAAAACATGGAAAAGGAGAAGAACAGAAGAGGAAAACGATGACATCCACATTATCCAGAATCAGAAGTTTTTCATGGGTTATGCCTGGAGTACTTTCACTGCTCTGCTGGTGCACATCTTACTGTTCATTTTTCATGATCTCCACAATTGTTTAATGACAGCAACCATCTCAAAGTGAGAAAGAACAACTTGAAGATTCACTTCAAAGGTGTGCTCCTAATCCAAAACACTGTAGATACATCCTAAGACCAAGCATCATCACTTCAACCAGCTGGTACACTATTAGCTTGTAGACATTTTTAAATGCTTTGAAGATGTTCTGCCTAACAGCAGAAGGGAGGTTAAAAATACTTTTAAATTCAGAATCTGGCACTCATTAACTAGAGACAACTGCCCTCTTGGCTTGAAATCTTAGCCTCTACCCTGGCTGCTAAGTCTTTTTCCTAAGACATTTGCCATCACTAAAATCTTGTGCTTTCCTGAGGAAACTGACATTTCAAAAAATACATTATTATGAAATAAGCAAAGACATTTGAAAGACAAAAGGAATGGCAGAGAAGAGAGAAGCCCAGTTGTGGCTGTTAAACCTATTTGAGACTTCCATAGATTTATTCATAAGAATAACTCAAGAATCAGCATCTACATAATCTACATCTACAACCATTTATGTTAATTAATTTATTCAAACTATAACAAGTTTGTTTGGTTTTTTGGCAATATTTGACTTTTACACAATGAAAGATAATGAACACCGTGCTCAGATGATATAACATGGCCCTTTATTTTAACAAAATTCTGCTTTTTATTTATTTTTTAATCTAAAATTACTCTCCTTCTCTCCTTTAAAAGATATTCATGACATTCTTACATATAGCAAAAACTTGATGGAACAAGCTTTTAGACAAACATGTTTTTGCCAAACACAATTATGAACAGTGGTAAAACTTTCAGCAGTATTTTCCTAAGGGAGAGAGGACATGAAAAGGAGAAAGAAAGAATCTCTGTCATTCTACGTGCTGATTTTTAGGGTGCATCAGAACCAGGTCCTGGGAGAACACACATACATTTTCCCTGTGTTTGTTAAGACATTCAAGAAGTCTTGTTTTTAGTCCACAAGTGGTGAAACAAATTTCCAAAGTGCAATCAATTATTGAATCTGAAGAGCCATCATTCTCACCTGAACTCCTCTAAACACAAAAACATAAATATTTAACCTGGATTCACACAATCAGAATCCCTCACCTTTGTGACATGGTGCTTCTCGTGCTGTACAGGGATCTTAAACATTTGACACCAATATGTTGTATCCTTGTCTGGTACAGGCACCTGTCTTAATGAAAAGGGCAAGAAAACAATATTATAAAAGTTATACTGTCCTGCTGTGTGAGCTCAGATGTTGGGCTGCCACCTCAGCCCACACAAACCCAAAACACAGACTAACTTACGTCTTTGTTGGTCAGGTCAAAGTATGACAAAGAGGCAGGTGAGACTTCTGCTTTCTCAGGGTTCAGTAAACGTAAACTCTTTGTACCACGGGTAGAACCATGGTAATTTTGACCTGCCTCTCCCAAGTCTTTGTGGTGGTAGGCCCATATTACCCGCACTGTACTCTCCTGGAAAACAAACAAACAAAAACACATAAGGAATGGGAACAATATGCTCTTGGATAGTTCATGCAATTCCTAAGATAGATATGATGTAAAAGCTGCTGTGTTTGAACAACAGTAATGAGAAGAAAACAGCTACTGACACAATTGCAAAGAACTTAGAAAATAATGAACTAAATTCATGATTTAATAAATCATTCTCTTGAATTTGAGAGCTATATCATTTTTGACTTTGTACTTTTGGGGATGAGAAAGCATGTTAGCAAGCTCTCATGGGCTGATGCATCATCTTGGAGATGGACTTGGTAACCGTTATGGGTCTCTTCCAACTCAGGATATTCTGTGATACAAATTCTTATCAAAAAATAATCAAGCTTATATTCATAGTTCATCGTGGATCTACGAAACTTGAATTCCTCTTGTAGCTTCCTTCAGTAGTGTGGCACATTTGAGTCATATCTGATAACAGCAGAACAGACTCATAAGGAGGCAACCAACTAAACACACAGTATTTTTTGTAGAGATGGCACTCCTCTGACTCGTAGTCAGAAGCTGCCCCGCCAAAACAGCTTCCAGGCTTGCCTGTGTAAAGTTCTGAGCACCTTCTGTGAACTGCTGGCCCTATACACTAGGAAAAATAGACATTCAGCTATAGAACAGATTTACATCTTAAAAATATTTGCAGCTACAATGCAGATTAATTCTCTGTAAACCATTCTCAGATTGCAATAATCACCCAGTGAGACAAAATAATAAACACTGAAGGGTCTCAGAATGTTAAGTTACACTGAGACAATTTGGAGCAGATGCAAAAACCACAGAACCGTTGACATATGGAAATCTGGCAGTTTATACAGCTGTGCAATTGCTTTATCTTTTAGCTCATGATGTTGTTATTGCATATATTGTGAAAACACACATAATGACAATCATGTTGAACTACTACTGCAATGCTTCCAAAATGAATAGTAGTAAACAAGCCAAAGCATGAGAAGTCTTTCAGATCTCTACAGCCTCTCACTTCCGATATGAAAATAATCAACTTCATATAATTTAAAATTATGTTTATAAAGGACAGCAGTCACTACGACAACAGAAGAATTTCCTATGAAAAATATTTACCAGGCATGGAAAGAGCTGTATCACAAAGCTGTATCACAAGATTATCTGACCTCCTCATTTTTAATATGGAAATGAAACAAAAAATACCTTCAAACTATACATGTTCAAAACTCTTCTAAAAGTCCAGCTTTAACATCAAATACAAATCAGTCTAAGACCTAAAAAGTATTTCACAAGCTGACATCTCCCAAATGATTACAAACACGGGATACGGGAGTTGAAGGCACAGGGGTACCTGTTCCACTCTTGGGTTCACACGGCATATGACTTTTTAGAGAACATTATGCACTGACGTGGAAGAACAAAGAAAGTTGAAAATAAAATATAAGAACTCAATAAAACTAACACAAAAGTATTTTATCTGGCTGATTTGATAAAATAGACACTTTGGAAAGTGCATTGAGAGCTGAATAAACAAGTTCCCTAAGTGAACTTATCCAGTGAGATTTTAGTAGTTAGCATCATAACCAGGTATACACTTGTTCTGTGTTAATTATTTCATCTCTTTACATACAGGCAGAGTATCTCACCGTTATGCTCTTATCATTTGGATCACAAGTGTGAAGTTCTCTTCTAAAAGCCAATATGGTGTGAGTACTGTTTTCCATGGCATATTCCAGGTGGTAATCCTGTTGTGGATCTTTTTTCAGTACTCTGTTTTCATCTGTGTGATAGTCCTGTTGAAAATAAAGGGTACACCATTATTAAAATCTAATACTTAAGCAGTAACTTTTTTCCTCACATACTGAATACTCTTAAATATTGTCTTTATGTAAAACACTGAGGGATCATAGTTTGCGTGACACTAAACATTGTATTTTATTAAAAATCTTAAGGAAGTCTCCTTGACAACCTTTAAGAAAAGGTTTGAACAACTTTAACCATACACTGACTGTACATAACTACAGAAATAAAGGTTGTACTCAGTCCTAACTTAACAAAACTGAGACGCTGTGAACTTTGGGGAAATTACCAAGAGAAATAAATTCACTTAATACCTTCATCCAACTCTGATGTAGTTGGCCAACATAATCAGACTCTAATCAATAAAATTGACCTTCTCTCTTCTCCCAACTTTTTGTTTGTTTTTATATCCCCACAAACAGCAAATCTCCCAAAGTAAAATCAATCAGAACCAGGTGTCCTACAGCTTAACCAGGAGGAACAGCACTCGGTGCACACAGAATGTGCCAGGAGGGTTTTGGGGTTGGACGTACTGGTGGTTTGGGGTTAGGTGGCTGCTCTTGGAGGAAAGAGATGGTCCCTGGCTCAGCAGAAAAACAGAGCAATGGAGGAGCGGTGCAGCAGTGCCAGATCATTAACCTACTCACCCCAAATTCCTGCCACACCACAGAGCTGTGCCAAGTCCCACTGTCATCCTCTTCTCTCTCCTCTGTCCTGTTCCACCCCCATATCAAGGCACAGTTTTTGCCTGTTTCTGCACTGCTTGAGATAAGAGGAGGTTTGAGCATGCTGCTCTGCTCAGCCAAGTCTAGTGCAGAGCCTCTAACCTCAGTTAAATACCTTTCTTTTCCAGAACATACCACCTTCCTCCCTGACAGCAGGTAGTTACTGGTGGGCACTGTGAACTGTGTTGCATGTTTAGCAAAATACACCAAGACCTGCTGTTTCTTGAAGGCATTTACCTCTGAAGCTATTTGAACCTCCATTTAATTTTAGAGAGGTTTCTAGCTTTCATGTCCATTTGCTCAAGTGGAGGCGAGAAAGCTGAAAAATCACAAAATATTATGTTCAAATATCGTGACACTGGTAAAAGTGGCTGACATAATTTTAATTCACAAAAGAATTCACAAAAAGCTATAACTTTGAACTTAATCGCGGTCAAGAAATCTTTCTGTGTACAAGAGACCACAAGCACATCTGTTACAGGTATGAGAATAACTGCATGCTTGAACACTTCATAAGATGTGTTATTCGAGATGATGAAAATCATAAAATTATCTCAGTCATGACACAATTTCAAGGAAGAAAAGGGTAAACACAGAGCATTTATATCAGCATGGAAACATTCAGGTTTAGCTCTGCCTTGCCAAAACTACTGAAACAGTTCTGATTTTCACTTCTAAAACAAATCTAAATTTTAAAGTTACCAAAAAGTGTCATGCTTTTCCTGTCAGCACTTCTTGCAACTAGAAGTGAATGAATACTTATGTGAAGGAATGCATACCTGGGAAAACTACCACTAAAAACAGCAAAAGAGAGGAATGGGAGGTGAAGCTATGTCCTGAAAAAAAGAGTAGTCATTAGCTACTTCAGATTTGCTTTTCCAGATGGAAATACTGGTCCTGTCCTGGGACGGTACTCAGGTGGATATTTTGTGGGAACAAAGTGCTCCACTTCACTTCTATATTAGAGCTTGGGCAGAGAGACTGTATACCATCCCTGCTCTGAAAACACCTTTATGTAAGTAAAACATCTATTTTCATCTTAAATATAGTAAATGCTTGTCTGAACTAGAAGCGTAACCTTGTGACCACCAACTTTGACCAAGGTGTGGTATATTTCTGAGATGTTACATTAAACTGGAGGAAAGCATCCTTGTACTAGAATAAGCAACCAAATACTGAAGTACTGCAGAATAGAAATGGGAGAGAAGCCTTCCCTCCTGGGAGTAGGTTGGGAGTCTTTGCTTGAAACAGCTGGGAAGGAGAGTTCAGAAATGAGAAGCCAAATCAGGTGCGTGCACTCCAATATATTCCTGGTGATCTGCAAGTATAAAAACCGTGTGTAGAACAGCCCTAACTTCCACGAGCCTGCAGGGTGTGGGTAAGACCAATTGAAAGAAGCACGTAAAGAAGGGTACTTTCTCAGCTATGACTTGATACTATAACCATTGGTGGAACTCTTTGTCTACCTGGGTGACAGCTGTGCCACAGCCCCACTTGCTGTGGGCTCATCCTGTGCCCTGGGGAAGGGGCTTCTGCAATGCTAGGGGCTCACTGCCAGCCCACCACCAGTCCCCAGCAGCATCTCACTCCTCAACTCATCCAAGAGCATCCTGCAGGCAGATCTTAATCTGATCAACTAATGTTAATCTTTCCCATGTGAAAATTTCTGTGGAGTAATGAAGTCGCTGGCTCTGTTTGCTTCCACTGCATAATACATGGCTCCATGAAACATCCCTTGAATATCAGGGTGCTGAGAATACTTGGGAAGCAAATTCATGTAGTTCCTGGGAAGCTAGAGGTGTCCCTTTGTCCCCCAAATCCTACAGTTCCACTGAGTGCAATTGGACTGCACTAAAGGAATCAAGCCTGAATGCATTTCCCACAAGCTGTTTACAAGTTACCAACTGCCTCTATCACTATTTTTTATTCCTTTTGTTGAAAATTACCCAGATGTTCATCATATATTATATATACAATGTTATTTTATATATATATATATATTATATAATATATATATATTATATTTTATATATTATATATATATTATATAATTATATATATTTATATATATTATTTATATATTATATATATTATAATATATATTATTTCTGAAAAGCCCAGAATTAGATTGCTCAACCTCTGCCATGAAAAGTTTGTTTGCCAAATTGAGAACAAATTAAAGACATGTCACCAAAGAAATATTCTAATCTCCTTCTGCTCACAGAACACATTTTAAGCCAAACTATGCAAGTTTTGGTCAATTTATCCATCTGAGCTGAAAAGACATATATAGACATTTGTGCAAAAATGACTGAATAATATCAAAAAAGGAAAAATAACAAGAAGTGGCTGGAAGTTTCACTCATCTTTCCTCACGCTCACTAAGCTAAACCTATGTAAAGAACATTAGTTTAAAAGAAATATTTTCAGGCATTACCATGGAAGATGCGTATACTCCAGGTAACTTTCTTCTAACACAGTTAAGCTTGCTGTGATTTGGATCAGTAGCATCACAGATATTACAGATATTTAAAGATGTTTCTAGAGATGTTTCTTTTTGGAGGAAAAGAAAAAGTGACAAAGGAAATTTCTTTACAAATCCAATCAAAAGATCATATTTGGGCAGCCTATGCTCTGCTCAAATCTTTGTTAGGAGAAAGCTGGGTACCTCTGCAGGCCTTTGAATGTTATTTACAAAGCCAAGGAACAGCACAGAGGATGGACCCACCAGAAGTCAGGGATGCCTGGGCTTCAGCAGCATGGCTGGCATCTACATATGGTTCCAAATGCCCCCACTGAGAGCCTGCCATGATACAGACCTCACCTAAACTTACAAGCTTCACACATGTAATTCTGTTGAGAAAGGAGGGTGACATTTCCACCAACAGAACAACAATACTTCAATAACTATTGCAGATGGTCTGAAATTTGCCTCATTTTAGCACAACTTACTATTCCTACCAAATAAAAAAAGACTGACACGGACACCTCTTTCATGCAGATTTAGTTTTAACACCCCATACAGTCAGAAAACCTGGTTCTTTTGTTGGCAGGATTATACTGGTGCAAGATATTCTGAATTTCATGCAGTTCCAGCACAGATCTGCAGCAACTATCAACTCCTTAATACTGATTTTCTCAAATACTTAGCAAGAACCTGAAAACGTGACTTATCTACTGATTTTGCCCTTGAATTCAGATTCTTCGGCTTCTTATATATACACAAAATACATTGTCAAAAGAAGATAGAGTTGCTAAGCTTTACATGAACTTGACAAAAACATCATTAGTTACAGAATAAAAGGGGAAAAGGGCTATTTTTCAGGCACAAGCATCTTGTTTTGGTTATCATTTAAAACAAAGATTTGACAGCATTATTTGTCAAGCTACATAATAAGAAAGTGCTGCTTCAAAATTTACTTACATTTACATTAGAAGCATTTACAGCTGCTGCGCTTCCATTGATTCTACCGCATATGTTGGCATTTAGATCTCTGGGTTACATTGTGCAATCATCCCTAATGCTACCTAGGAGCTGAATCAACAGATTGAAAAGAGAGATCTTTCTGATATTGCACATTGTTTGCTTTTTTCCAGAAGTGTGTCTGGTCACATTGAACAGTTTTCAGATCCTGTGAACCTCTCACTTTCTTAGGAAAATGGTTTGTAGCATAGATGGTTTCTGTTTGCTGCTCAGCAAAAGACAGACAGGATAATTTCTCAATTTTTTATCCTCAGAGAATGTAAGCACAGCTGCTGAAGGAAGCCTCATGAGAAAAGCACTACCAGCTGTCATAGCTTACTTGAACAGGTGTTTATAAGGCTCCCTCCCCACATTTTTACAATGTACAAGCTCGTTTTGTTTATGGTATCCCTTTCCCATGCTAAATTATATACAGCACCTTTCAACATAAAGGAGCGACCAACAGCTTACAGGCTGCGGCCCCATCACCTGCAGCTGGGCTCTAGCACAGCTCTGTCTTTGGGATCCCTGCAAGCTGCCTTTCAGCCAGGAGCTCCCAACCATCCTGGCCGTGGGAACAGCTAGAAGCAAGCCAAGGGACCAGCCAGGAAAGGGAAATGGGGGAAAAATGAGCTAAGTCTCAATCAGTCCCAATCTATGATCTACAGCCAACTCTCAGTTATGAACATCCCCAGAGTGCCCAAACCTGTGTCTAAGAGCAGGACTGAAGAGTCTGGCAATGGAATTGGGAAGCTGCAACCAAGAAAAGAGTTGGTGCAGGAGGAGATCTATCTTAGTCTAAATAGGATGGAAAAATTACAGGATGCAAAAGAATTGACCAGAACTTCATAATGAAATCAGCACCAAGCTATGCCTTTCTGGGTTTCCAGAAGAATAGCTGTGGTTAACATTTCTCTTTTTTATTGTTGCGTTTAATTCAGATGGAATCCTGCTGCTTGTGGTTCCAGCACACACTGGATATAACCACCAAAAATATATCTTAAAAAGCTGTTTTTACATTGTATTTAGCAAGAAGCAAGCAGAGCATGAGTTTACAAATAAGAAAACCAACCTTTTTTCAACCTCAAATAAATTTCAGCTTGAGTTTAAGGAAAAGATCCTGTTATACCCCCATGTGAGGGAAAAGCAGAGCCCACCTATTGAAGACTAACACAAAGTGGGAGTCTGAAAGCATCACTGCTTTAAATAAGAAAATAAGAACACCTTGAGAGCATTCCAGTTGACTGATCTGATTTTGGGATTGGCCCGCAAATGGAAAAATATCCACAGCAAGAAGTATGGTGGCAGCAATCAATCAGCTGCAAGAAGTTCCTAAAGTAAGTGGGATCAGCAAGTTCAGCCACAGCCCTAAGAACCAACTGCTTCTAGTTAAGTTACTGATTGATTGGGTACTTTTTGTTGCTGTTTGTGTTTTTTTTAACCTACACACCAGATGACTATGAGATGATTCACTCCCTGCTGAGAAGCCCAGCTCTCTGTCACATGGAAGCTGTATTGACTGGCTGAGTTACACTGGAGTCAGTGTAGCAACGTGTTTAGTGCTACTTTGCTATTATAACAAGGGCTGAACATTCTTACCTATAACAAATAACCAGGGTGCACCTGTTCTGAAATGCACACGTAGGTACACAAAGATTCACTTTATCCACTTGTGTATTTGCACAGATACCACAGATCTGTGTGTACATGTACCTACACTGTCTTCGAAAAAATAAGGCATTCTTTTTTTACAGATGAAACAATTGTTTACTGAGAGACACATCTTTGTTCCTCAGGCTGTAAGTCATTTGAACATGCTGGGTGTATTTCTTGTATCTGGTTCTTGTGTCTGCCCAGAGCTGCTCCCAGCAGCCTACACTCTGGGGTGACACTCCCTAGTTCCTGCGGCTCTCCTAAAGGATATAAAAACACAATTTTCTGTGCACAGCAATGAAAAACACTGATGCATGCTAAGTTCTCCATCTTGATACACACAGGTATAAGCAGCGTTAGCAGTTGCAAACTTGGCATTGCTTATCAGCGTGGAGAATTTGACTTTGCAGAGGAGTCCCACAGACCCTGGGACATTATTGCAATAAATGTTGATTTTAGAAGTTTTATTCCAGTTGTATCAGCAGCTACAGAACTAGTTTAAAGACTATCCTTACACAAACAGACTAGACTAAACATGTAGCTAGGTGTTTTAAGGGAGAGAAAGTCTGTAACTAGGAGATACTGCTCAATCCAGTCCCACTACTGCACTTTATCACAAGGAACATTCCTTATACAGGAGCTCATTCAAGCAGCACAAATTTTCTTGGTTTAATTACTTTAATTGCTTCAATTATTAGAAGTTTTCTAAACACTGCAGGGATTTTGGAGCACAACTATTAACGATACTTGTTCCCAAAGTTGCTATCTGTGCCACAGAATATATCTCCTAGTCCCGCTCCTGCTTATTAGGGGAACAAAACCACTCCCCTGATACTTTAAACCCTTGCATCACTCAAGGTGAATGCGTTTCCATCCAGCCCAGGCTGTGAAGCTCTGACACTTACTCTAGTGGAAAACTTAATTTTCCTGGCGTTGCCAAAATCCGAACTGAAAGCGAAAATACCACAAACACCCGAAAAACAAAACAAACAAACAAAAAACTTGCAAAGCGGACCCCCGGCCCCTGCCAAAGATGGGAACTCCAGAGTGATCCCCATCTTTTGTTCCCCGATTGTCGCTGCTCAGTCCTCCCCACCCTCCCTTCGAAGGGCAGTACAAAGCGCTCGGCCGGAGGGGACGCCTGTGCCGCGTCCCTTTGTGCCCCGCTCGGAGGCCAAGAGGACTCATTAGTCATCGGGAGATCTCGCCACAATGCCCGAAGGCATGAAATACCTCCAACAAAGCGCCGACTGAGATATGTCAGCGTGGCACTCGCTTTGCATCTCTCTTCTGGTGCCTTTCAAGTTGTTTTCTAAACACTTCTTTTGCTGCCGTTGGCACGAGTGCACTTAAAAGAGGCATATCGTTAAGTACAGAGAAAGCACACTGTTTTTTTGTCCCTTAAAACCTCTTCCAAGTACTTCCCTACGAGCAATTAAGCTAACTCCATGGGATACATTTGATAACAGATATTCTTTAGTTCGGGTGATGGTTAACAAGCGGGGCCGTAATGAATAATAAAGTACTTTTTAGTGACACACAGTCCCTATTCACCCTGAGGAGGGACTATTTTTGTGCAAGTTCAACAGAAGACTCCAACAATGGCACTCTCTTGTGTAACTTGCACAAAATAGCCATTCATCAAGGAGGATTACTTGCCCCAAAATGGGGCTCTCGGCAGCTACGTGCTGTGGGTGGGGATGCACAATTCCAGACAGGGGTGGAGACCAAGGAAAAGGCACGGCAATGAAAATGCACGCTGTGTCAATTCATAAGCACAAAGGACATTAAAAAAAAAAAAAAAAAAGTAAAATAGAAAAATAAGAAGGAAGGAATCACTTGATGCAATAGCTGAAGCTGTCCCGAAATGAAGATTCATGAAGAGCAGCATACGCTGCAAGTGGCCACAGCCATGCTGCAGGAACACTTTGCAGAGTACAGACTGCACAGCCATGCCAACCCCTTTACCAGCAGAGGTAAAGGCAGGTCATGGCTGTCTGACACCAGAGCCCATTGGTACCTTCTACTTCTCATTACCTTTGCCCCAAACCTGCATAACCCTCAGTGGCACAGCACAAGGCTCTTAGCAAAGTGCTTGGGTAATTCGCTCCTCCACCTCCCTCTTTTCCTCCCTGCACTCGGTACAGGCAGCTCCCTCAAAACACACCACTGCTACAGATGTATGCACACGTGCATGCTGTATCCTCTACACTTTCCCAAAGTAAGTCTGTGTTCCTGTCCCAAAAACCAAACTTCAGAAATGCTGAGATAATCAAGGTATAATTTATGTATTATTCAGAAGTTCTTCAAAAAAACATTCTGGTGCTTGTGCCACTTTCTACCTCTATATATTTAGAGAAAAGTTAAGTGTTTCAAATCTTTCTGCTCTTTACTCATTATCCCACACCTCCTTTTCCTTACATACAGCTCCAAAATGGAAAAGCAAAACAGAATAGGTAAGCCTTACAACTAAGTTCACCAAACATCTGAAACAACAAGAAATCCCATCTCAGATCTCCAGAGCTTTCGGCCATTCAATATGCTGAAAGAAAGACACTGCCTGCTGATGGTGGGAATGGCACCGACTGGCTGTAAGAGGATGAAGAACAAACGCCAGAGGAAACATCCTCTCTCCTCTCTAAAAGCTCTCTGGAATTCTACCTCAGCACACCATTGCACAAAGTGTGCAGCACCTGCCATCACTCTGCTAAGGGCTGCAGTCTGACTGCACTCACTTGTTTGCTCCCAGGAGAGCACTCTTCCCTCCAAGAACACTTTCTATTTTGAAAGGAGAGAGAATTTAAGGGAGCTGGGGGAAAGATGTTCAGTTTTCCTCAGAGAGCAGCACGTTAACACCCACTTGAAAGGCTGTAAAGGTGTTTCAGAAGGGCTTCTGAAAACTGGGCCATTAACAAGCATCTCAGAATGTTCAAAGAAATCGAAAAATAACCTTCCTAAGAGTTTAGAGCACGATGCACGTTTCCCAACTGATGATCATGGATTAAAAACGTATTTCTGAAACTGAAAAGTAAGTTCTTTCATTTACGGTGCACATATTTCATAGAGTGCAGCTAGGCATGAACCTATGTACTACACTACTACATACTCTACAATACATAGACCATTATCTATGAGAAATTCCTTCACATAGCAAATAATTTAAATGATGATGATATGCAACTAATAAATGCAGTGTTTTTAAAATGTTAGCTCTGTGACCAGAAAAGGGAAGAGTTAGACGTTACTAAAGTGAGGCTTCAGAACAAGGTCAACAACTCATTTTGTATCAGTCTGTGCTGCCTGTCTGGAAAACCCTTTGGATGGATTTTGTTTCCTCAGGGTGTTGCTCCATCCTCTTCGTATCTCATCCTTCCTTCTTCCAGGGCAAGCACAGAAATGTTTTATCAGTTTGCCTTTCTTAAAAGACCTTGTCCCACTTTGCAAATAAACCTTACTGCCTAACACTGAAGAACTGAGGATGGTGAAAGCCACGGGTTACCAGCAAGCCTCAGGGATAGAAATGACTTCTTCTGCACCTTATCTACTCAAGAGTGTAACATAATAACTCATAGCACTTTGCCTAGCAGATGTTTATGTGTTAACTAAGTGTTTCAGAACAAATATCATCTGTTCCATGACAGGAGGCAATTGCTGCAGTCCTTCCTTTTCTCTCTCTGTTCTATTTGTCATAAGCTGACAGTAAATTAAATCTTTGGCACAAGAATGCACAGAACCATTTTTAAAGATACTGAAAACCAGAGAAGGGTGCTGAAAACTGCCACAAAGGTGCTTTGAATGTTGGGAAAAATACCATAGAATCACAGAAGCAGAGAATGGCTTGGGTAACAAGGGACCTCAATGCCCACCCAGTCCCAGCCACTTGCCATGGGCAGGGCTGATCCCACCAGCTCAGGTTGCCCAGGACCCCATTTAACCTGGCCTTGAGCACCTCCAGGAATGAGGCACCCGCAGCTTCTCTGGGCAGCTGTACCACTGACTCACCACCGTGAGTAAAGCATCGCCTCCTAACACCTAACCTAAATCTCCCCTCTTTTAATGTAAAGCAATCCCCCTTGTCCTGTCACTGTTGGAAAGTGTCAAAAGTCAGTCTCCCTCCTGCTCATAAGCCGAGTCACGTAGTGGAATATTTACAGAGCTGCATCTATTTATTTTATGCAAAAGAAAATTGAGGAGTGACCTGATTACAGCATATAAATAACTTTATGGGGGCAGGATTTGGGGAGTAGGCTTTTAAATCTAATAGAGAAATTACATAGCTGGAATTTGGGCCCAGCCAAGTGATTACTGGAAATAAGGAACAGCAAAGTCTCACCATGGCCACGCTACCAAGAAAAGTGATGGATTCTCCACCACTGGGTGCCTTTACATCAGCTCTGGATGCCTTTCCACAAGGCTTGCCTTACATGAACACATCCATGAATCAGCCAGACAGAAAGTCTGGGTTTCTTTAAATAGGTGCATGTGCTGCGATGCAGGGCTCTGGTGAGCGCACACCCTGCACCTCTGAGAGCTGTGCTGCACACCAGCCAGAATGGGGGTTTTCTTATTGGTGATTTATTTAGACTGAGGTTTTTAAAAATAATAATAATAATAAAATAAATCCATCTTCGCTTTGAAATATGAGAAAAAGATTACTTTGAAAAACTTTGAACTTCAATAAGACAAATATTTGCCTAAACTTGATATAGCAACTAACGAGGAATATATATATATATATATATGTGCTAAAAAGGCACCCTTTTACTAGAAAAGGTTTGATTTCATAAAACCTTAACAAACAGCAGAGAAGTTATGGAGCATTTCGTTTCCTCATTGGGAAAAGTTAGCAAGAATCCAGGATTTGGGGAAAACAATCAAACAAAAACCCCTCTTGATACAGAAGCGGCAGTTTCAGCGCTCTAACACGGCTCCCAGCCTGTCCCCTTAACAATAGGAGCAGAGTGAAATCCGATCTCAGAGAGCTGTCATTAGGGGTGACAAGACGCCACGCCGAGCCCGACTCCCCCGCATCCCACCCCGCTGCCCGGCCCCATGGAGCACCCAGGATGGGGTTCGGGGCGCTGAGAGAGAACTAAAGGCCCCACACTGACACCTCCAGGAGCGGGTGAACCGCCGTCCCACACGCTTATCCCAGCCACGGCAATACATAGGCAACCGCTGAAGAACACCCAGAGAATTACTCTCGAAGGGTTGGGCTCCCGCGAACTTGCTTTTAGCGGAGGGTAAGCGGTGAGTTCCAGCGGTTACCCGTGAGCCCATTTCAGTAACGAGGGCAGAACGCCGCCAGGTGAGGATGGAAGGAACGCGGCAGAGTGGTCGTTTAGCATCAGCGGGTCATAGGGACGGAGCCGGGCTGGCGGATCGGCCGCACCGACGGGCTCCGCTCAGGGCAACCGCTCCCGTCCCGTCCGCGTCCAGGCTCGCAGTACGGGCGGAGAGTGCGCCCAAGGAGACGGGAGAAGGCTGAGGCGCTTTGGGATGAAGGAAATCCGACACCCCCGACAACACCCGCGCAGAAGTTTGGAGGGAAGGTTGGCGGGGCGCGGACCGAAAGGAGGGGAGAGGAGCTCAACAATGGGAAAAACCGAAGGGCCGGGAGGAAGGAGCGGTGCGGAGGTAGAAGAAGCGAGGTGGAGGAAGGGGACGGCCGCACGGGGAGGAAGAGGAGCGTCCGCCAGACAAAGGGCGCGGGATGCGGGTCCTTACCTGCAGGTAGGGCCGCCCGCCCTCCACGCCCCCCACCACGATGTCGGCCGAGGCCATGCCGCCGCCGGCCGAGAGCCCGAAACCCACGTAGCCGCGGGTGCGCACCTCCAGGCGGAAGGCGAGCGCGCTGCCGCGGCGGCCCCACAGCAGGCGGTAAGCGGCCGCGCCGTCCAACACCGCGACGTGCGGGTAGCTCCGCGTCGCGGCCGCGGCGGCGCCCAGCAGCAGCGCACCCAACAGCAGCGCCCAGGGGCGCAGCGGCCGCATCCTCCCGCCGCGCAGCGCCGCGCGTGGCACTGGGCTCGCGTGGGAGCGTGCGCGCCCGGCAGCGCGGAGGAGGGATGGGGCGGTCACCCCGCCCCGCCGCGGGCCGGCCCCGCCAACGCCGCTTTGTCCGCTCCCGCCCCGCCGGCAGCACCTGCGGCCGCGCTCCGACGGAGGGTGAGTCCGCACCGTACGGGGAAAGCGGTACGGCGTAGCGCCCGGGGGTCACGGCCGGCAGGGCGCGTCGGTCCTCGCCGCGTCCCGTTAAAGTGAAGTCAAGCTGCTGGACTTCGGAGCGTATCTAACTCCGATGGAAAGAGCGCGGTACTCAGCGCTGTGAAAAGCTGATTGTACAAAAGCCACTCAAAGTAGTACGTAAGGGAGGTAACAGCGAGCTCTTCGTTGGCTTCTGTGTGCAAATGCCTGACAAACATCACCAAGTGAGGGATGCATCAAACTGCAGAACTTAAAGAGAAGAGGATGAGAAAACAGTAAGCACCAAGAAATTACTTTCATCCGAAACACTGCAAGAAATACAGGGGGGAAAATATCAAGAAGCGATTAGACACGGACCTGATTTTTAAAGGGGACAGATCAGTGTGACAGCACTTCCCACTGTAGCGGTAATTTCAAAGGTGACTGACAGCACAGAGCACACGAAGGTGTCGGGCAGCGCAGCGCTAATGCCCACAGCTGGATGATGTTCACTGAAGCAGAAACTGTAACTGCATGGCACATCTGCCCTGTAATCTGTTAGAGTTAAACAGAATATGCTGTAGATCTCAAGGAGGGAGACGCATGGGAGGAATGAAGGATGTTCCTTACAAAGGGGCTTAGTTTTCTTAAAATGTGCCTTACTTTTCTTTTAAGGCTGTGTATTACGTTCTTACACAACAGAAACCCTGAGAATGAAGTACACTGAGTTGGAAGGGACCTCAAAGCCCACTCAGTCCCAATCCTCTGCTGTGGGCAGGGCTGCCACCCACCAGCTCAGGCTGCCCAGGGCCCCATCCAACCTGACCTTGAGTATCTCCAGGAATGAGGGTCAGAAAAGCAGAGAGCAGGCTCTGAGTAACCCAGACTTTGGGAAGCTGAGATCATTCCGGAGAGCTCAGCCAAAAGCCAAGGCAGTGTATACTCTGGTAAACTGGACAGGCTGCGGTGTCTCAGAGGGCAGAGCAGAGGTCTGCCCTGCGACAGGAAGCTGGCAGAAGTGGCAGCACTGTGGGCAGCCATGTGTTCCTGGTGAGCTGCCCCTGAGGAGCAGCCCCCAGGCAGTACGGTGTGCCCTAAGCAGCCTGTGATCATGGAGACTTCCCTGTTCCACAGCACTCGATCCAACCCTGGGCTGCTCCCAGGCTTTATTTTGTGGAAAAATGGCATTTTGAAGGCTGAAGGCTGGAGCAAAGACAATGCCGTGCCAACCCTGGGGCTGCAGCCTGTCCCCAGCTGTGGAACTGGACCCAGGGGCCCTGCTCATCACCCACACTGCTGAACTTGGAATAGTAAAAGGGCAGGAATGACAGCCCTACAGTTTTCCAACCTCCGGCAGACATTTTTCCATTAAGACAAGCCATCCCAGCAAAGCTGTGTGCTTCATCTACAAGCACAGTGACAAACCCAACCTTTTCAGGCTTGCTGCTATTTATACTCCTAAGAACAATACCAATGCAATAAAACTTTCCTAGTGGAGTTAGAAGAGGCACTCTGTGGGAAGAGCAGTGCAGTTCCCAAAATTCATAGTTAAGAGAATTCAGCGACTTCAACAAAAAAACATTTGTTTTGCTTAAGAAAAAGACCAGATTCTTGCAAAACCACGTTGGGTGTCACCTCCTGGCTGAACCCAGCCCCGTGTTTCTTTCCCAGGGGAAGGCAGTCACACAGTGATGGGTGTCTTCCTCTCAGATCTCTTGCTGCTGTTGTAGAAGATGATTGTGCCCATTGCTCCCTCACACAGTTGCACAGGAGTTGCTCACACACCAAGAAAGGGGTTAAAAATTTTTTGTTCATGTTACAAACACTGGAGAAAAAAAAATGCACAAGATGTGTAAAGCATGAGGAACTTCTCACAAAGGCAGGCACCCTTTGATACAAAACTACGCACTCTGTGGTTTTTGATACAAACCACCCGTCACTTCCTAGCACTGTAAGGGGAAAAAACACATCCAAGATAGAGCATCATAGCCCATTTCCATCTAGAGCAAAGTTGGGTGTCAATCAAGGAACTGCTGAAGCTGTTTAAGAAAAAATCTCATACATATATATATATAGTAAATCACTCAGAGCTGGCAGTGACAGTGGGCTTCATTCAGAGCAATGTCTCCCTTGAACACAGCACTTGGCTGAAGGACAGACTGTAATTTGCTTGGCTGACTAGTGCAGAAGCATTTTAAACCTACAGGGTAAAGGCCTTCCCAGGTGCTGCAGGTGCATTACCAGCAAGTGTGACACCATGGACCTGTGAATAATGCTTCAAAGAGCAGTACATAGCAGTCATTGGGGAAAAAAAAATTAGCTGCTATTAAACCTATGTAAAAAGCGTGGAAATCATGTGTGCCCCACATGATGGGTGGACGGGCAAATAGCAGTGCGTATTACATTGGCAAAAGTATCAACCTATGAAACATAGGCAACCATATTTAAATTGTATTTATATTTGGTATCTTAACTGCAGTCCCACTTCAGAGTGGATGAGTGCTGGAAGTGAAAGTGGAAAAACGGGGGCTGGGATAAATCCAGATGAAAGGGAAAGGGCTCCTCCGCTCCCCTGTGGAGCTGTGACCGGCAGAGATGTGCTGCCGATGGCCTCAGGCTCTGAGTCAGCTCCCACCACTGCGCTGCAAGAGGGGCCACAGCAAAGCGCTTCCCTTCACAGAGGTGCTCTTAGAAGAAGTGAAAAGACAACAACCGCAACCAAGTGAAATGAGAGAGAGACTCTTTGCTGTGAAGCCCGTATGCTTTTCCAACTGGTCTAATAAAAACCGTGCCCTCCAATTTTCTCTCCCAAGAGAAGTGAGAAGTTTCTATGAACTTGACTCAGACTGTCTGGAAATTTGGCAGTGTCTGCAGATACCAGCCCGCCACTGTGGAAAAGTAAGCTAAATAATTCTGCTAAGGCCCCAAGCACAGCACTGGGAAAATAGACTCTTTTTTTTTTTCTCTCCCTCAAATTCTGTTTTTCTATCCTCAGGTGAGTAACTTCAAGCACCAACAGACATGAGGCAAAACTCACTGTAATAATAGCTGAAGGCATCCTGGTCCTTACTTGTGTCAGTTTGAGATTAACAGAGCATTTCACACTTGAGATGAAGGTAGAGCAGGGGAGCTCCAAAGCAACCCTAACCTGAGCCAAGATAAAGCTTCCTGAAGAGCGTCAAGGTAGAACTGCTCCACCTCCATTCCCAGAGGTGCCAAATGTCTATTCCAGCTCCAGTGATTAATGTGTATTACTCCATAAGAAGAATTTGTAACTCCTCGGAATGCTAACCAGAAAGCAAAAACAACGGTGTCTTCTGCTCTGCTCCCCTCAGCAAAAGCAAATAAAAATGCAAAACAAATACATAAAATGCACAGTAAGAGAATTAGAAAGAATTATGTGAGCCTCCATGTGGTTAATCTTTATGGAGGTCAATTAAATTGTAGGTATTTTTGAGCATACCACGTAAAAAATAATGTTCAAGTGTTTGGGAAATGGGGTGGAAAAAAAAGAGAAGTGAAAAGAATAAAAAAACTTTAAAACCTAAGGGATGAACCAAGAAATCAAAACCAGATCAAGTATTTACTGAAGCTTGGAGAACCTGGACCCCCATCTTGACTGGTGCCTTGCTTTCAGAGTGCAGTTATTCTCAGAAGATGATGTGGATCCATAAATTTCCCATCTCAGAGCTACTTTGTGCCTCTGATACCCTCTCAGAAAAACAGGGGAGAGCATAGGAACAATAAATATACAACTTCTGGTGTATTTACATGACTGTGTTGTTCTCCTAAGTGCAGCTTCATAAACATCAAAGAAATAGGCATCACACTCTCTTCTCTCACCTTAGTCAAGCAGGTTAGGACAAAAGGCTTGTTCTCACCTTCCAAGAGTTTTGTTTGTTTGTTTTCCTGTACGTTGAGCATTTTAACCAAATGTTTAACAGCACCCAAATCATTGCACGTGCCTGAGGAAATGTTTGGCACTTGCTGGAGGCGTGGGAACATGCCCACCTTCCTCTTCTTGAAGCAGTTTTGACCCTAGACCAAGACAGAAGAGTGCTGCTACTCCTCTCATTCTCACTGGTAGTCATGTTATACAGCAGCCCACACTGCTGGCTCAGCATTTCCAAGACAACATCAAGTCCAGCCTTCCAGCCCTCAGCAACCCATCAGTTGAATATAGGTAGAAGCATGTACTCCACGTGGGTTTATTCCATGTAGGCATCCTCCTAGTATAACAAACTTCCAGATAGATCTACAGCCCAACTCCCTGTCCCTCTCACCCACCCTGATATCAGAATCTGGATTTACATCAGTCCTTCAGGTGGGGAATGGAAAATGAATTCAGAAGAAGATAAAGGGTATTTCATTTCATTTTCCATGGGTGAAAATAGAGTCCTTGTTGTTATCCAATACTCATGGATTTCCTGCAGGTAAACTGAATCACATATTAGAATAGCCAGCACACACCTAGCCTAAAGCACACCACCAGCATGGAATGTGGTAGGAACTGACGGAAACCAAACTTCTGTATGTCTGTGGGATACCTCGTTTTCTGCAAATGGCCAGAACACAGCTCTGTGCTGAGCTGCTCTCTAGCATGAAAGCCTCAATGTGCATGTAGGTGTTAGGCTACCTGCAGTCAGGCTAAATCGTCACCATCAGGTGACTCATTACAGTACAATAGAGAGACATAATCACTTTGCCTTCCCTATCTTCCATCTACCCCTGGGAGCATCCTCCATGGGGTTGTGCCACAAGCAAAAGGCCATCTCTAATTTCCCAGAACACACTAAACCTACATATTCTCCACAGCACTAAAACCTTACTCTTCCCATCTACACACAGGTCCTACAGACATAACCTGTGGGCTCCCATTAATGAGGAATTCATTCTATATAAAGAATGTAAACATAGTTTATTAGAGAAATCTCTCTAATTTAAAATGGATGCAAACCAGAGCTGAGCAAGTAAAAGTAATGATAACCATTAAAAAAATATGGAGTTACATATGCTGCTTTTTCAAAATAAATATCTAGTCCAAGGCTTTTGGTTTTGGTACTTCCTGGTACACCAAAATATCTGAAATTCTGACCCCTCTAAATCACTAAATCCTAAAGATTGGAAAATATTGATGATCTACTAAGATCAAGTCCAACTATCAATCAGGTTCTTACAGCACCATTAAAAATTCAGCCCACGTTTTGAAGTAATAACTCAAAGATCTTGGTGATTATACAGAACATCTGGATGAAACTGATAAAATAAAATAGTTACCCTTTTCTCATATTTCTGCATCTAAAAATCAACTCATCTACTCCTCCTTTCACAGGACAAGACAGATCTGTTTCTTTGGACAAGAGGCAGAGCACAGGAAGCCAGATAGCTCCAGAAAGAACAGTGTGCAGCAGGTAGATTCTCAGCACAGTGACACCACTGAAACGAATCAGCCAGCTTCTCTCTCCTGTGACTTAGTAATTTCAAACAGGAGGACAAACCTGGAAAACCAAGGTTAATTGATCAAAACCATTTTCTTATTGGTTATAAGACAGTAGATAGATTTTTAGTAGATTTTGTAGGCTAATTAGATGTTGTCTATAGCCATCTCCATAAAATACTAAGTTTTTGACAGATAGTGTATGTTAACATCTTTCTTACTAAAAAAATAATTATCAGCCTAAGAGTATATCTCTAGATTCTCTGTCCCTTAAGGCAGACTGGATAAAATCAGCATGGATGCCTTAACTACAGTAGTGGACTCACTAGGCTGGAATTACCTACCTGTGTCCACCTAAGGCAAGCCCTGACTCCAGAGAAAGACTGGCCTTTACTTGGGTCAGAACTGAGAGGTACCTGCCTAACCTGCCTTGTAGGAGCTCATCAGCTCATCAGCACTGATTTATTTTCTGTTCCCCCCTTCACTTCTATCTTGTCATAGCACTGACTCTGATCCAACACTGCTCCACCTCAGACAGCTCTGCTGGGTCACCAGTCTTCACAGGGCCAGTTTAGGACCACAACTTCTGTTCTGAAACTTACACATCCATCTGACTGACTGGAAGCCAGCACAGATGCTCCTGTGGGGCAGGGATGCCATTCTTGGTACATCACCTCTACTGCCTTGCCCTCCTTGCTGGTTGAGTTCAGGTAATAATTGGTGGATAAAGGTGGACAATCTTCTTTTTTCTTAATTGGACAAATATATGCAGAGGGAATAGTTTTATTTTATCTCTCTTATTTATATTATAAAACCAAGCAGCGCAAACACAAAATAGAAGGAGAAAGGAAGGTGGAACTTTGTGCCTTTGGGGAAATGTGTTGTTCTGCAGGAGCAAAGCACATCCCCAGGCTGTTTTCTTTATGCAAACAGGCTGAATAACCTGTCCAAACCATAAATACACAAGGCACAAAAATGTAGCAGAAAGGGGAGCTGCCAAATGTACTGCATCCTTTGGTCAACAGTGGTAGCGCCTGTCTTCCCAGCGACTTCTGAATGTTATCACACGATTGCTCCATCACGTAAAAGTTTCCAAAATTCTTCAACACAGCAAACCATTGAACACTGTTCTCTTTCCACTGAAGTCAGTGGTAAATCTCTGAATGCAAACAGAAGTAATCTTGCTTTTGAGAAGGAAAACATTCCTCGATAGCAAAAATACACCTCTCTACCACTCTGCTGAGTTTTTCTACCCAGAACTGAAGCAATACATTTTGCTCTTACAAACAGCAACCCCGCTGCCACTCCTCCCCAAACATTTGCACACGCACATCTTGGCTTGTGTCTAAGCAATGAATAAAGTCATGATTAAATGTAGAGCTTATATATAAAGCACATTCATATGAAATACACACAGATTGAGAGGCTTGCTTGCTGGTTTGAAAAGTACACTTATTGTAAGATTTCCAAAAGATATTATTTAACACTGTCATCATTAAAATGTCTGGATTTTACATCTGGCTTTTTCAGGTTGCTTGCTGAGACGATAGGTGTTCTTGTTCAGTTTCACACTTTGAATAACAAGAACGGTTGCTGCAAAAGCAAAAGGAATATGACAATACATGTAATTAAAATCTTTAAAATGAACAAATGATATCATCTCTTGAAATTGGCAATGTCAACTTCAGGAGGCACCCAGCTGACTCAGCTGCAGAGACACAGGTATGCAAGACTATAACATCAAGTGTAGCAAATGCCATGGCTATATGATAGAAAAGGTACCCTGGAAGCAACAGTGCTGAAAGACTGTGGCATCATGGCAAATAGCAGTAAAAAAACCACCACAAACACAGAAAAAAAAGGGTAGATGTGGCACAAAGGGACATGGTTTAGCATGATTTAGTGGGCATGGTGGTGATGGTTAGACTAGATGATCTTAGTGCGTTTTTTTTCCCACCTCAATGATTTTATGATTCTGTGGTCATAACTAAATAACCTTCCAGCATGAAACAGCAGAGAGAACTGGCTGTGCCACCAGTGAAGAAAGCCAGAACTGCCATGCTGCATCCCCTACTCCAGAGTCCATGTACTGAAAAGATAGTTAAGAAACAGAAAATGTACAAGTAACAACCAAAATACTCCCAAATTCCTGGAGAACCTGATACGATTTTTTAGCTCTGAGTCCAAGGTAGGAGATATCACAGACTAAATATCCAAAAGATAACATTAGAGTAAAAAGATAAACAGTAAATAAAATATTACCCGACTGCATCAATAGCCAAAGCTATTCAAAGTCAAAAGAAGGACAATTGAATGGAAAAGTTAAGCAGTAATTACAAACACTTGGAAAGCTTCCCAGAAGGCACAGAGGGCAGAGCTGTCTTCAAGGCAGGACCCACGCTCCTCTACACAGGTACTTACAGCTCAACCAAGACTAGGATTTTGGTGCTGAAATTTCTGCACAATATTTCATGGTCCCCACAACTCTGGTTGGAGACCTCTGGAGAGAGGTCCATGTTCATTGCTTTGGGACCAAACTGTAATTGGCAATGATGGGATAACAATTAGATCATGTCCTGTTTAGTGTTACAGACTCCCAAACTCAATCCGGTCATTCAAACGTTGCCTTAAGAGAATTATCAATTTATGTTCTTATTCTTTTAAACTATACCTGTGCTATGGATACAGTGTCATCAGTACTTTTTAAACTATTTTTATATTTGATTGTCGATATTTTTTCACAGGTATTATGCAAGCACTGCAGAAGAAAGAATAAACCCCACTGAAAGGTTTCTGGACATCCATAACAACAATGGATCTCAGACACTTATTTTAAACATCTTCAGAAAAACAGCTGTCAAATATCTCCATTTGTGCAGTAACTATAAAGATATTCAGCTGTTTGATGTCCAAAGGCAAAAACATTTTCAAGTTAGGGCTCATTTCACCAAGTTTAGTCTTCCAAACAAACATAAACTATCATTGCTTGTAGCACACGATACCAATCCAAAGCACAAGTAATGTTACCTCAATTTTCAGCAATGTTGGGTCTGCAAATACACCCATGAGACCAAAGGCTGAAACCCATACTTATGCAATCTTTCTACACACAGTTGTACCAGCTAGACACAATATCCACAGTCCATCTGCAGAGATTCCTGGCCGGAGCTGTATTTAGCATATTCTGCTGGTGGTATGGAGTTGGGTCCTTGTCTGCTTTACACTCCATCAGATGACTCCAGATGCCCTAAACCCCGTGGATTTAAAGGTCATCACATAAGTCATGAATAAACAGCTGCCTGTTTTCTGGCTTTTGTTTTGACTGAGGCTTTGATTCCTTTTGTATTAGTCATAAACCAAGATATTAGCAAAATATCATAGATAATCCCATTCTGCCAAAACACTGCTGGGTTGCGGGAAAAAGAAACTGCTTTACATAACTGGATGTGTTTTGAGCTTTCAGGAAGGGTAGGCAGTCCTTCAGTACAAAAAGCTGACAAGTAGAAAAAATATATATAAATATATTTATTTCATTTCAGAGAAAACAAACCATTTGCTTTTAACTATGAGGATGAAGACTGATTTCTTGATTGCTAAACCTTCTTCGTGTCAGGCTGTGTGGTCATGGTTAGGAGCAGAGGAAAGCAGGAAAAGTTCCCACAGAAGTGTCAGAACAGTCCCAAAGACTACGAAAAAGAGGCACACAGATAGGAAAACAGCTCTGATTCTACTCCTGCAGGCTTTGGGTTACGAGCTGGCCAGGCTGCAAGCTGTAAAACAGCAGGAGCACTCCTTCTGCAAAGCCAGGCCTGCGGGGGGCTTGCAGGGGGATGGAAGAAGGAGATGTTGCAATTGCATAAGCAAAATAATAATGGTGCAAGTACAAGAGCAGTGCTTTTTGTACAGTCTGGATGTAACAGTATCAGTGTACAAGGCAATCTCCTCAAGTCTCCTTCTCCATGGAGGTAACATCAAAGGCACCCCCCAGATTGCACTTTTGCAAAGGATTATCTTTTTTTTTTTCCCTGAAATAATTGCCTGCCCTGCTTCAGCATAGACATTTCAAGCAGGTGACTTTGCAAGGTGCTTCACAGGCCATGTTATCACCAAACAGAGAACACTTCTGCAGTCCAAGATTTATTTATGATACAGCGTTTTGAAGACAATGACACACTACACTTGATCAAAGCAAGAAAATAGCCTTTTATTTTCTTCTCCCTCCAGTGAGAGTGAAATAGCCCCCCTGTGATCAACTGTACACAAGTCACTCAGTGGGCAAAACTATGGGCTAATTCCATAGCTTTGCTGTTTCTCATTAGGGACAGTATATGCAATAAAGTAGGAGAGGCCCAAGATGCAGCAGCATTCAGCAGTCTCTATGGGCCCAGAAAAGCCTCCCCACCTGCAGTGACTAGGGGCACTGCACTTCCAGCACCTTATTGTGGACTCATGTACGTCTTTTAAAAGCACTCTTTCCAATATCAACATGCTTATCAGTGTAACTCACTAACAGCACTTGCCTTCTGATAGACCCCTGACCTCTCGGTTTTACAGGTCTCCTTTAAAATACAAACACTACTATTTCCAAGTAGACCATGACTTGTTTTGGCTGTACGATGCTCTGGAGCCCACATACCTGGACCCACAGCAGCTCTGCTTGTGAAGCAGAGCTCCTCAAGGAAGATTTCATTGCTCCTCCCCCAAACACTTTGCAGTAGCTAGAGGAAGCAGTCGCAGTGCACAACCAGCTGTGGTTCGCAGTCTCTCTTGTGAAGCAGAGCTTCTCAAGGAAGATTTCATTGCTCCCCCCCCAAAGCCTTTGTGGTAGCTAGAGGAAGCGGTCGCAGTGCACAACCAGCTGTGGTTCACAGTCTCTCTTGTGAAGCAGAGCTCCTCAAGGAAGACTTCATTGCTCCTCCCCCAAAGCCTTTGTGGTAGCTAGAGGAAGCGGTCGCAGTGCACAACCAGCTGTGGTCACAGTCTCAAAAGGCTTATGTGATACCGATCCTGTTGTCGACCACTTCTTTCCTGCCCAGTAGCACAATGTGGCATTTTGAATAAGTCACGGCATTTTGTGGACCTTAAATCATAATGTCTGCTTTGTTTAGCTTCAGTCTTCTCTCTCTTCCTGTAAGACCGACACCACAATAGCCAAACTCCCAGTGTTCCACTGAACAGATGATCATCAAGTAATGAAATCTGGTTCAAAAGTCACTGTACTGTAATTTCACAGCGCTAAGTATAGGTCAGAGTCTGACTCCTCAGCATTTTTCAAGAGCTTCCATATTATTTTAACATCATACTTTTGTTACGTGCAATCCAAGGCCTTGGTAGAATAAGAAGTTACAATTTCAACCCAAACTTCCCTGCAAATTGCTGGTTTACATGCTTACAGCCTCTTGCGAGGCTCACAGATTTCTCTGTTAAGTACATTACCACTAGTTCAAGAGAAAAAAATCAAAAAACAAAAACCCACAATTACTTGTTTATTCCTTCTGTGCTGCTTCCAAGGTAGTGAAGAGGAAAATTATTTTCTTAAAAAACAAAATAAAACAAATAAACAACCAAAGAAGACCCACCCAAAAACAAGAAGCCAACAAAGCAATTACTAAACTTAAGGATTTTTCAGTCATTACCTCCTGAGCTGAAGAGCTTTTGTTCCATCCCCCACCCCAACTTTTTATATCACCAATCTGGGCTCTTACAGGTGGTGCCAGTAGAATCATAGAAGCACTCAGGTTGGAAAAGACCTTAAAGATCATCAAGTCTAACCATGACCTAACCATACTACCCTAACTAAGAACCCTCTGCCAAATCATGTCCCTGAGCACCACATCCAAACAGTTTTAAAACACATCCAGGGATGATGACTCAACCACCTCCCTGGTGAGCCTATTCCAGTACTTAACTACCCTTACTGTAAAGAAGTGTTTCCAATATCCAACCTAAACTTACCCTGTCACAACTTGAGGCCATTTCCCCTCATCCTGTCACCTGCCACCAGTGAGAAGAGACTTGCCTCGCTCTCGCTGAAAGCACCTTTCAGATATTGGAAGAGAGCGATAAGGTCTCCCCTCAGCCTCCTTTTTACCAGACTAAACAGCCCCAGCTCCCTCAGTCTCTCCTCATAGGGCTGATTCTCCAAGCCCTTCACAAGCCTTGTTGCCCTTCTCTGGACCGGCTCCAGTACCTCAATGTCCTTTCTGTACTGAGGTGCCCAAAGCTGAACACAGTGCTTGAGGTGAGGCCTCACCAGTGCCAAGTACAGGGGCAGGATGACTTCCCTAGTCCTGCTCACCACACCACTCCTGATACAAGCCAGGATGCCATTGGCCTTCTTGGCCACCTGGGAACACTGCTGGCTCATATTCAGCCGACTGTCTGTCAGCACACCCTTCCCCTTTCCATCAGGCAGCTTTCCAGCCACACCTCCCCAAGCCTGCAGGGTTGCCTGGGGTTGTTGTAACCAAAATGCAGAACCTGACACTTGGCCCTATAACATATACAGTTAACCTTGGTTCATCAATCCAGTCTATCCTGGTCCCTCTGTAGTGCCTTTCTCCCCTCAGGCAGATCAACATGCCCTCCCAGTATCCTGATGGCCTTGCAATTTCTCCATGTTGGTCTGACCTTTGAGAGAAAAGGCAGCTGAGATAGGAATAAACACAGATTTGTATGCTTCAGGCTCTACCCCACTACACTGTTGCATGCTTCAAGCAGGCAAGAGGCTTTTTTGCTGTTATGTTGGTGGTTTGTTTTTTTTTCCAATACTTTTTTTCCCCCATCACTACCTTGGAATCAGCAGTGTTGTGCCATAATTACCTCTTCGCTGCTCTGACACAACACCTCCCCACCTGCCTTCCTGTTAAGCCCACTTAATCCCATTGCTCACAGCACTCAAAGCACTTTGCTCCCCATTAAAATCAAATCAGTACCATTGGCACAGTGATGACTAGTGGTCATTAGGTACTACTCAGCACAGTGGGAAGCACACTCTAATGAACATCCATGGGAAAAAAACATACACAAAACAAACAGCTCCTTAAACAACTGTTGCCAGAAGATCAGTTAAACATTCTTAACTTTACCTTTTCATGCTTCATTTTAATTTACAAATTATATAAATATATGTATATATATATATACACACACACTTTTTATTCTTTTTTTTTTTCTGTTGAGCTTAGGAATTCTTGACCAGAAAAATGGATAATATTGCACTTCTTGCCTTTGTTAAATATTTCTGGGCTGAAGACTTCATTAGAAGGTGCCTAACATACACATACTGCAAAGTTTATCAATGAAAGACTGAAACCCAGGATCCTTCCTCCTACAGATGTGAGCTACAGACTCATGCTGTTCTGTTATCACCATGACTTATTTGGGGTGGAAAAGCCTCAAGGAGAAGCCCCACATACAGATCCTGTCCCAACAGGCCTCTAAACAGCCAGGAACTGGCCTGTTTCCTGTACTGTCTTCAGCCACACACTGAACCATCACTACTGTCCTTTTAGAAATGCCTCAAGATGTCAAGGCACTACGCTGAGAAGCACCTGTTTGTCTCAAGACAGACAAACAAAGGCCAGTCCAAATCTAGGTCTCCAAAAAAGAAGAAGGGCTTGACCTCTGCTCCCATCCTCTGATTTCACTCAGAACACACAACTCCTGAAAAACAGCATAATTGGGAAACAAAGTAAAGTTCAGGGATTTGAGCACTTCCCTAAACTCATAATGATTCCACCAGATTACTGATGTCTCGGGATACAAACAAAATTCACCATACAGAGAAGCTCCTGCTTTCTTCCTCACAGAGCCATAAAAACAACAACAGAAAAGGTATTTTTATGGCTATGGAAAAGAACAGCTTTAGAAAGTTATTCATAGAAGAGCAATTTTCAAAATCTGAGTCATCTGTACTGGGTGACAGTCAACCACAACCCACAGCACAGAATAATGTTGTATACTGTTATCCAGTACATAAACCTGTGTAGCCATATGCAGTTTCTTGCCCATTTTCAGGTGCAAATCCATCATCCTGTGGAAATAAACACAGATCACCAAAACAACCAAACACTTCACTCCTGTGTCTGCCAGAAGAAACAGAATGATCTTCTTCACCAAGAACTACTGCAAGGTCAAGGCTGTGACCCACTGAGTTCACAAAAGTTACTGCACTGATGGTGTCAACGCGCTCCATTGCTGAATGTCTTTGACACCAAGTGAACGTTTGCTCCAAGTCTTGAACTCCTTACCTTGCACAATAATCATGTAGTGAACCGAACTGACCTTACTGTCAGAAAGAAAATTAGCACAATGAATTGGCATGACTTTAAGGCAAAGCTGGTTCTACCTGTATGGGCTGCCAGATGAAGGCTGGATCTCTGTCCACACAGACTGCTACAATCTGTCCAAAACTGAAGTTCATAAGAATCATGTCAAAGTGCAAATCCTTCCAGCAGCTGTCTGTACAGAAATCAGTGCAACAAGCAACAACAACAACAACAAAAACCCCAAAAAAGTTTTTTTTTTCTCTGTATTAATCAGAAGAGCATATAACCCACTCTCCTCAATTTATATGGAACAGAAGTAAATCCCAAATTAACCTCAAAATAAATTTTACATTACAAATATATTTAACAGAAGCTATATACTTCAAAAGAGATTAGGAGAAGGTAATTTCCGCACTTTATCAAAAACAATGGATATCAAAACTGTGAAAGAAACTTCTACAAATGGAATTACGAAGAAACTCTTGACTCATCTCAAGGCACCGTAGACTCTCACAAGTGCTGTTCCCACGTTCATCTGCACAACCATTGAGAGATACACAAAAGGCTCTTTCCAGTAATCCCATCCACATTTTCTCACTGTAACTTCAGATTCCACAGGTGCTCTGACACTCAATTCCATATGGTGCCATGGATTGCAGTGGCTGGTGTTCAAGAGTATCCCTTGCTTTAAATAAAAAACCTGCTATTGCCTTAAGACTTGAAAATTAATTTTCAAGTGCTTTTGCCAGGCCACTCAGGTGCCAGCCTGTCCTTTTCCAGGGACACCATTGTAGGTCTGCAGTGGAAAAAAAAAGCTTCTGTGTGAGAGGACAGCTGCTCATCACTCCTGGAAAGATTCACAATTCTCTGCTTGATTTACAAACTAACTTAGCAACTAATAGAAATCATACAGATCAGAGACAAATATTCCAGCTTCTGTCTGCTTAAAATTGTCCTTTCACTAGTTTAAATAAAGACTGATTTGCTAAAGACATCAAAAATAAGTATGACATAGAATAAGATTAGCCTCATTGTGTTTTTGTCACCTTACAAAGACAGTTTAAATCTACTTTTTAATAAGCATTTCTAATCTTCCCAGCTTCTTCAACCTAATTCTCTCTGACAACATAGTGGCTGGTCTCCATGATTGTATTTATATATTCTTTATCTGGCTGAATAAAAGCTGTCAGGGAACAGACAACGATATTTTTTGCTACTTCAGTGATGTTTTGTGGCACTGAAGTACTTGAAGAAAGAGACATAAAGGTTCTTCTCTTTTGCTAAGCTTCAGGAAACTAATTTTGGATTTCCAGCTCCTCCTTGCAGAGAGCATATTCAAGCTGATGTGAGGGTGGGTAGGAGCATGCACGATGCAGATGATAGGTAATATATTTAACTATCCTTTCTGCAAGCTGCTTCCTAATGTTCTCCCCTAAAGCACAAAATATGTGTCAGCTTGTGCCTACTCACATTTTCCAGACAAAGGTCTACCCTGCAGGCAGGGCTTGGGGCAGCTGAAGCGGTGGCCCATGCTGTGGCTCTGAGTGTAAAGACCTCTTTCATAAGCACCAGTGGTATTCCAGTTGAGGCAATACGATTTGTCTTTGGAAATTGAACATTTTGTTACTCTTTCTAGTTATTTCTGCGTTTGTAGAGATCTTGTTATGAAAACACTTGGATTCTTTTATCACTGAATTCATTTGGGTCACACAGAGAATTAAACTAATACTCTATTATCTGCATGCTTCAAGAGCAATATCAGAGACACACACAAGCATGAAGATGTCTGAAAGCTGATGAGTTTAAGGTGTTTATTCTTGCATCACATCTAGGATGGCTCTGCAGGTGGGCACCTCATCAGAGAATAATTACACCCCACCCCAGAGCAGTGTTGGTTATGATGCTTGTGCTTAATTGCAAATTGAAAAGGAAAGCTGCACGCTATGCACTGAAGCACCACTTAATGCTGCAGGTATGGTTAAGAAACAAAGTGATCAGGTGCTGATGTATAGCAAAACATCAAACAAGAGCTTTCTGCTCTTTCCTCCTTCAAAACTCATCAGTCTCCTGAAAACACCAAAAAGGTTCAACCAGAACTAAATAAAAGCAAAGCAAGTCTTTTCCAATGATACCCAACAGCACAACTGATCTTTGAAACAGACCAAGTTAGTGACCAGCTACATAGGCGTTTGGAGTTCATATGTGACGTAAGAAGGCTTAGATACGAGGTTTGGTGATACCATACACCCTGTTGATTATCAGGAACAATTTCCAAGGGGGGAAGGTGCAGTGAAAAGCAAAACAATCCACGCTACCACAAAATCTTTAAAGAGTTGTCTGACCCTGTGATTTTCAGCTCTTTGAAAAGGCAGAAAAGAACAAAGAGACACCCCTGGTGAGTGGGTTAAGATAACTACAAAGGAACTATTCTTACCAGGTTCCTTCAGTAAAATGAAGAGTGCTTTGATTGCATTTATGTTTTTTCTTTGGCCTCGCTAATCTCCCATACTGATGGATAATTTCAAACAGCCAAAACATTTCTTCTAAGAACACTGCCTCACACATATTATATCCAGATGTTTTGGATTTTTTTGTTTTGTTTTGTTTTTTTTTAAGGTTCTTAACAACTATTAACATTTTCTTTAAATGCTTGGAAACTGCATTTTATACAATTGAGACTGAAAATACGTACGTGAGGGAAAAAGGCAGAAAGAGAGCGACTCCATTAAAAGCAGCTTAAAGAAGGGTCTTTATGGCCCTACCATCCCTCTCCTACTCCCCCCTCCCAGGGTGTACATGCTAAATACAAAACAAAGCACAGAAACACCATAACATTTTTTGTCTAATCAAAGTATTAGCATCACTAATTGGTAGCATTACCATGGCTGGCAGGGGTCTAAATTAAATCTGATGGTTATTTAACAAGAAAGGGTAAGTAGAGTCCCAGCTTCGCACTCAGCACAAAGGCAGTCACATGAAAACTGTAGCTGGGAACCCAACACACAAACATCCATAATACAACTTACTCGCAGTTTGAGAGGCTTTCCTCCACATTATGTAGGTTATAACCACACAGTTTTTCCTCCCTTGCTTTTGGGATCCAAATACATCAGCATAAGTCTTCTTCCCACACTATGGATTCCTGTCTCTGTGCCAAAGGATAACTTAATGTCTGTGTCACCAGAAATATAGAGCGAAGCAACCTGTTTCCCTAAGGTTGGAGTCACAGAGTTGGGGAGAAAAGATCCGAGAGAGTTTCCATTAACAATACAAATGTTAGCACAGGAACAGCAGAAGAGCTGAAATTTTCTTCAGTACTAGAGAAAATTCCACTAGAGAAAATTACACAAAGACAGTACTTAGGCTTATATAGACAAATCCTGAAAAAGAAGAAAAAAGTGCTAGAAAAAATGTAACACTTTAAAAGACCTTTATTTTGGTTGCACAGTTACAATTCTGAAGTCCACCTTTGCTTAGAATGTTTCCAAGCAATATTTCATAGTTCACCGTGTAAACAGTGCATTCTCTACCAATCTAGTGTACAAGATCCTTATAAAATACAAATTGAATTTTTCCATCTGTACACTTTCTAGATTAGTTCATCAACATCAATTAAAAATGCATATAGATTAATTGGCAAAAAAAGTGTTTGGTTACATTTTTAATACATTAGTACAAAATGGCACAAAAGAAAAAGAAAGGTCATTTTAAAGGCTATAAGCATCAGAATTCTTAAGCAGTTTGAGTAAGTTCAACTGATTAAGAACTTGTTTTCAAATATCACTGAACTTGGAATTTAACATGTAATCTATTCTTCAGATGTATGAAAGGCTTTACATATAAGTTCGGATCTGTTCATGGAAACTGAAACACAGTAGTTTCAGAACAGTAACATTCAAGTGCAGTTCGGAAGCTGGAAATTTCTATTCTTCCCAGTAAATTTAATAATTCACAGACTCGAGCTTACTTTCGTCTAGCCAAGCTCACCGATAAACACTTCAGATGCGAAGATACCAGGCATATGCACATAACACTTTATTTCTTAATGGAAAAACTCAAAGAAGAAATCCAAATAATTATATCATCCACCCTATCTACTTTCGCAGAGTCTTCCAGGCATAACCAGACTTAACGCCAGATAGAGATACATTAAGCATCTGAAAGATTAGAGGCAAACTGAAGGCTTAATTTGAAGACTTCAGTTAAAAAGAGATCACAGTAACTTCACATCTATGTCACGTTTTTGAACCACCCATATCAAATGGGCAGGTGGGTGAGACGGAAGGGAAAAAGACAGAAGCACATTATTAGCTTAAGACTAAATTCCAACTTGTGAATTTGTTGCCTCAAGCAACAATTCAGGAGTTTGTTTTGGAAATAACATTTAGCAGTATCTCAGTGATAATCCCATCCCACTCCCCCTTCCTTCACAAGTTATCAAGATTTTGATTAATCTCCTAACCCTTAAGAGGTTTTTAAGTTAAGTTAACGGAACAGTATTTGATGCTGACTGGTTTTACTGGTAAGGCAGCACTCACGTCCAAGAGAGCAGGCAGTTATGGTATTACTGAGAAAGTTATTTCTCAAGTTAAAACAAAGTCTCATAAAAAAAAAGTGAGTGTGATGAAGTACAGAAAAACCATCATTTTTACTGAGCTTCACAATGAGCAAACCATTACTGCAGAAGTTTCCTTTCATAATTTAAATATCAATTACTGTTTATTTAGAGAAAACCAGATGATGATTCCAAGAATCAATGCTCCAGCAACAAGTATACCGATGAGGATGCACATCTTCTTTCGGGATCTTTGCTGTAAGAAAGGACGAAAAAAAAATTGATTGAAAACTGCACCACAAGATCAAACAACAACTGAAATGTTTTTATGGCCCTCCTGCTTGTGAAATCTAACTGAACTGTCTCCTTACAAACAAGTTATATAAAGTTATTAAAGGAAAGAATAATCCATTACTTAATTTTCTGGCTGTATTAATCAACAAAATGATTTCAGTAGTGTTTCCTGGCACAAATAATAATGCAGCAACATATTGAATGTGTTTAAATAAAACACTAGGAAAAGAAAATATCAGAAAGCAGATGGTCTTGTAAATAAGAAAATCAGTCTGCACAGTAGAGGAGGTAGAAATGACCTTCTCTGGAAAAAGAAAGATATTTAAAAAGTATAAATGTATATACAGTAGCCCCAAAGAACTGATCTCTTAGACTTCTTCAAGGTGGAGTTTGCATCAATTCAGTTATTTTAAAGTTGTTTTTGTTATGTTTATTACATTCAAATTGCTCTTAAAGAGCAACAAAACACAACTTAAAGAGACTCAGTCTCTACAGATGTCATTATAATGCAGTGTAAGACCATGTTCAAAACTTTCAGATCTCCCACACAGGTTTGTAACTTGAGATGCCAAAGCAACCAAGGCTAGAAACAGATTCTCATCCTTTATCTCAAGCAGCAAGACAGAAAATAACACACTCTACTAATGGGTTTTGCAGGCTTTTGCTAGTAGTCAAAGAATAATTACACTCAAATCTTGGGAATCTAGATCACAGCTCCAGAGGCAGAGCAAGGCTCTGCTCTCCTTTTAGCAAAGATTTATATCACTGTTTATACTGTTTTTCCTGCGGGACTTCATCTGTGCCAGTTCCTTGCTGAGCCTGGTCTCTGCCCAATACCATGCAGGCCACCAAGCTTCTTTCTTGTCTTAGATATTCTCTGCTGCTAGTTTTGCTGACTCACTTCTCCCATTTTCAAACTGAGATCTCTGCCCCTTAGCTGTTTGATCATTTCATTTGCTAGCATTCAACCTTTTACTAGGGTCCCATTCTTGCAGCCAGATTGTCTCCCTACAAATCTTAATACTCCCAGTCTCTTCCTTTTTCATCCTGGAGCACCTTTTACCAACACCACATTAAAGTCAAACATTTTCTCTGTAACACTACTTAGGCAAGGTAGTGGAATAAAGACATGGAGTTCTTATTTCCTTATACACTTGATGATCATTTCCACAAGTATAAAGCAGCGGCAGTAATGGAGGAAAGAAACAGAGCAGACAAGCCTAGCTTTGCCCCAGTAGCTCTGCTCCATGAACACATCCCACAGGGCAAAAGGATGGTGAACACTTTCACAAAAAGGGGTTGTGAGAGCACTAACCAAACCTAGTTCTCAGTAGGATGCCTAAGCTTCTACCAGTTCCCTAAGTGGGTAAAAGCACAGATATATTAAATGGTTTTTCAAATACTCAGAACAAAGCTGAGCATTCAAGCAAAGGCAAGTTCAAATTTCAAGTCAACTATATAGTCCCTCCTAACACAAGCAAACTCTGCTGAGTATTTGGTCTCTGCTGTGAGATGCATGAAACAAGAGCTTGTCAAAAACTTGATAACCTTGAAGATACTCATCCTTGCCTTTTTAAGATGAATCAGTGCAAAGGTTTTCATGTTAAATTTCCACCCCAAAACAGACACCTTCCAAAGAAAATTTTAACTGTTGCTATCTTTTTTTCTTCCTCAGTTTTGTCAGTATCAAAATAGCCATCAGTCATACTTAATTACTGCCACCTAGCATACAGTCTGACATGCCCACCCTTTTTCCCTCCCACTTCTGAGATCAGCAAGCAATCCTTCAGATATTTTGTCATTGATTTACCAACTTGGCTACTGCTAATACACATAAGAGGATTAATATTTTTTTGTTGTTGTTTTTTAAATCTTAGGACTAATTTTCACTAAAGAGGGAAGACTTATTAGTAATAAGATTACTTGTTACAAGTGCCAAAAAAATCAAAAAGAAGCGGCATTAAAAGGTCTTTTCAAAGGAGCTTTTCGTCAGAAAGTTTGAGAGTTTGAAATGCATTTTTGGCATCAGGGCAGCAATTAGCAGAAACTAGACATACTCAAGTTTTGAGATGAATTTTTACAGTAAAAATTGATTCTAATACAGCATCTTCAGAAGACTTCTGTACTCTTCTAGTGATCTTTAAAGACTCACTCTTTACCTTTCCTTCTTTAGTTGTTAAAAGAACACATTTTTGTTCTAAGTAGCAGTAAAATTCAAGGTGATCTGAAACAACCTAGCTAACTTTATGTGAAATCCAAAGCTTTTAGAACTTGCTCTTCTCCCCCAAACACCTCCATGGTGACCTAGCAATACCGTCATAGTCTAGAATACACTTTCTAGAGAGTCTTCAAGACCTAAGAAAAAGTCTAATTCTGAACTACTATATTAAATCAGGACTACTGAGAAAGGAATCAACTGGCAGTAGGCGTTGACATTACCTGGTAGTTTGCTGCTCTTGCCAGCTGCTGGTTTGCTTGTTGCACATGTACTTCAGCATTTTCCACGTTAGCTTCTATGCTATCTGTATTTTAAAAGGAAAGATTTCAAGTTTAGATTAGTCATTAGCCAACCAAACATTTGGAATACTGAAATACACTTGAGAGCAAGTGTGCCACCTTGCCCCTCAAAGTATTGATTATTTTTCATTCACACCCTAAGTTTCATACCATGCATTATGGAAGCTCACCTTTCCTATACTTGAGGTCATTTCTGAAATGCCTGGGTTAAGTTCATGTCAGAAAGAATACCTCTTGCTCTCAGCAGAGATGAGCCTTAGAAACTGACCAGAATAGAAACTTACTCTCAGAAGTTTTCTGCCATTCAACTTGCTTCTGACTACCCTTTGCTCAGATTAATAAAAACAAAAACTAATATCTATGAGATCAGAGGAAACATAAAAAACACCCCAAGAGGCAGAAATCGAATATGAACACACAATTCCAAAAACTACTGTTACACATACTGTACATTTTAAAAGCATGTAATTAAATGTACATTTAAACTATACTTTTAAAAAGTATCTTTATGGATCCCCAGTAACCTCAATCTACCTACTGTTAAGTTGCACCTGATTAGCTTTAGCATTAATGCTCTTGCTAGAGGAATTTTCCCAGTAAAATAAATTTTCTGCACTGCTGCTCCCCAAAGACATGAAATAACTTTTCAGATAATAGTTGAGTTGGGCTTACCTATCACATCGCCTTGCTCATGAATCATCATTCCTAAGTCTTTAAAAATTTCATTGATGTCCATAATATCAGACTGCAAGGAAACAATCATAACATTACTTGAAAGAGCATAACAAGATATCTGTAAATATATCTAAATATATTACTCATTTTCTTCCTGCATATACACTCTTCACCCTACCAAGAAAAAGAGAACTTTTAATATTTATCTGGAAGACTTTTTTGTACTACCAGACAAAGTTTATTAAAATCAAACTAACTGAAGATGACTGTGCACGAAGCACAATTCACGTCACTTCAAAAATAGGATCTATCACTGCTGAGGGCTCATCTACACACAAGCTTATCTCAGTTTAAGTGACAAGGCAGGTTCATGCCTGCTTAACTTAATAGATACCAACTTAAACAAAATGAATAGAAGTATATGCACAAGATGTTTTGCACTAGTTTTAGGAAACACTTCAAACACACATAAAAGTTGTAAGCAACAAAATTTACAGAAGCGGCATCTTTAATATGAAGCCAAGCTACTGAATCAGGATCACACTACCCTACTACTGTTTGGCTGTAATGAATTTATATGTGTCACATTGTCACTATGTGAATGACCTCAACTAATAACTGATAGATACTTAGTTCATTGCATATCCAACATATGGATGGCAAGGGAGAAATTATCACAATAGCATCTTTGTTGTTGATGGAAGACATGTGGATGCCAGGTTGGCTGGAAAAGCTTCCTTTGTCTTCACAAAAGTCTCCTGAGGTCAGTATTTTATCACATGATACTGGTATACTTACAACTCAATGCTAAATGCTTTTATTTTTTTTGACAAACCCTTAATTACAGAAGGTTTAGTACAGCAGTGCATCTCTATTTCCAAAAGAAGTATTCAGGAAAAAAAGGAGAACAAAATATTCTTACAAAATGAAGAAGCTGAACAATTGGGAATAGCTGGGTAGGAAGGTACAGCCTTGCTTCAATTTATTTTTGTAAAAATAAAAAACATAACTGACAATTTTTTCCTGGTTACCTCTGAACATTTTCCTATTTCTCAATGAAATCATCTGGGATTAAACACATCGAAACACGGCTTTCACACCCTATATTTCTAACGTACATTTAACATATCACATAAGGACAGTATTTGTAGAGTCGAAGAGAAAACTCCCTACAAACAATTGCTAGGTCCCCAGGATTTATGCTAACATGAAGTGATTTGTTTTTCTTTGGAAGCATTAAGAGTATATTCTGAAACCTGCTGTAAAACTGTTTATGCCTACCTCAAGCTGCCTAATGGAAGATTCCCTCTCCTCAATAAGACGGAGATCATCCTCTGTAATTTCTTCATCTTGCACTTGTGCTTGAGGTTGACTGTCAAAGAAAAACAACCAAAACCAGAATTGAAGAGTTTCCATGAGAAATAAATTAGAATATGAAGAATAAAACAACAGCCAAACACATATGCACAAAGTTCATCAGTTAAAGCACACATTTTTAGCCTTCCATGTCCAGGATAGAAGGTCTAATGATGCTACCTTTGATACAGGAAGCTGCTGCTCTAGCAGTCTGCATATAGCATTGAGCGAGCTCTTTGGAAATTCCAAGTAAGAATGTGAGGACAAAGTTTCATCTGAATTATGAGTTTAAACAGGCAAAATTAGGCTAACCAGAATTAACAGAATCTGAGACTGAGATGCAGTTTTTCTGAGACTGGAAATAACAGGAGAACCCAGTAAACAATGGATCAATCACAGCTTAATAGTTTTACACTAGTCACAGGTTGGACTGTGCTTACCTAAGCTTGGGTATCCCAGAGCCCAGATATGGACTTGGGTCAGCTTAAGATGATGACTGAGGCGTAGGAATAAATAAATAAATAAATAAATAAATGCATTTCTTCCCATCTATCCCACTAAAAAGGCTCTTTCCCACAATTTCACTATGAAGGAAAGCCTACAAAAAAAAAACAGCAACTCTTCCCTGTAAGCCCTTTTTAAATTTTTATTTATTTATTTTAAATTCTGAACTAGGTTAAGTTTTAATAAGGAATTCAGCCTACCTGTCCCAGGAGACAAGTGTTCCTTCTTTGTAGCTGTCTTCAGGAGCACCACTCTACATGATCGGTATATGGAGAAAAAAAAATAAGGTAAAAATATCATGGACCAGAAAGGAACACTGTCAGCATTTCTATAATGAGTAAATATTACAAGGCTTATAAGAAGTCAACTTCAAACTGAAACATGACTTAACATGTTTGCTTCTTGATTTTGCTTTCTGTATGCATAAAGTTGAAATACAGGCAAAAACATTCAGCTCACTAAATGCCTGTTAAAATTTACAAGTACAGTGACATGTATTTGGCATAGAGTAAAAAGGCAAAACTGACATGCTAACATCTCAGGCTCCTCAGCACTTCTCCACATCAATAATGCATAGCTACTTGGCAAGCAATTCTTCCTGGTAGAAAAAGTCCCCATATCTAAACGCCCAGAAAAAGTATTTCAAGATCACTAAAAACTACTTTTGTAAGGTTAGTGTACAAACTTAGGGACATTCTGTACCTTCATGTGACAAAGGCAAGGAAAATAAAACAAAACAAAACTGCTTTCAGGAGTTTTCATTACAGTGTATTTCAGCCTTTGCTATAAAATGAACTGTTAAATTCAGTTGTGCGTGGAAGTAAGCAAAGAAAGCCACCGTGCTCATAATCATATTTTACACATTTTGCAACATTTGGACTCAGATATAAGCTCTTGCTAAAAGCATTACAAATGCCCTTTTGACACCACCACCGCACCATAAACAAAGTATAATAGCACATTTTCTAGTACTTACAGATATCCTTGAGCTGGCCCTTACTCTGGCTACAAAGTCTTTTTCTTTCTCAGCAGCTTGCCTTTGCAGCCTCTGGAAATTTGTGAGCGCTGTGGTGAACTCCCCTACAAGACGATCTTTCTGTATTTTCTTTTGACGCTATGGGAGAAGAAGTTTTACCAAGTCAAATGAGATCAGGCTTTCTAAGACTCATCATTTCCAGTCTACTCAGTACTAATTACTAAGGTATGCTTTTCTTTTTTCTTCCCTAAATAGGTATAACAGAAAATTGCCTACAAAAACATTTGCATGGACAAACCTTCCCATCCCCTGCGATTACATAACTCTGACACAATTTTAGGGATTTAAAGAGGAAACCAACATATTTAGTTCATTTAACAGCTGAAAATGAGAAATGAGCAGGTCATATACAACGTACTACACACTGACACAAGGATACCTGATTACTAAATTTACTTTGTGGTTAAGTGTGAAACATTTTGATGCTGTGAATTCTAAAATGAGCAAAGCAGAATGAATGAGGGAAATAGTGCTCAAGCATAAGAAATGAGCAGGGACAAAGCTCTCCACATGTATTGTACATAAACACTGGAAATGTACTTTGAACTGCAACCAGAAGTGGGCGCACATCCCTTCCAAATCCTTAAAATCTGTTAGGAAGATAGCTACTCTAACTTTCGAGTCTATTTATTTTTACTTTTTTGAGGAAGATGCCAAGGAAGGAATGGCTATATCAGGCACATCAGAAAGCCTCAGTTTTATTTCCCTAAATATATCCATTATGCCAACCCTGCCTTCCAAATTTGTGAGAGGCCATAACTTGCCATTCATCAACCCAACATCTGTGTATTTCATCTAGTGCTGTCTTTGATGAAAATGCTCATGATAAAAGGATTAGAATTAAACAGCAAAATATCCCACTACCAACTTTTCAGCAACAAGACAAAGAATAAAAAACATCTTTGCCTCAACCAGAGGTTATATAGTAAGACCAAACTCTAACTCTACCAGAAGTTCACAACTTAACAGGCAGAGCATGCATGGAACACAGCCTGCCATTGGAAATGAGTGTTTCAGGACAATTCACTTTCCTAAGCGCTCCTTGCTAACAAGTCACAGATCAGACAAATTGTCTGAGTGGCAATAAGCTGTGTTCATATTTTCTGGTGTCCTATTGCTCTTCCCTTATCTAAGTCCTGGTTTTTCTTACTATAAGAAATCAAAGGATGAAAGTTGAGAGCATGCTAATGACAACAGCTACTTTGCATATAAGCTCCTGTCTGTCTTTCACACAGATATGGGAAAGAAGCAGCTCAGAGTCTGCACAAATCGTTCTAGTAACAGCTCTCATCCATCCCTCTTAAGAAAAGAAAAGCCTGTGGACAAGACATAGCATATCTGCTCATTTGAGTTATGCAGATCAGACTTGCTCTGCACAAATTATTTGGACAGTGTGCAAACAGATCTGATCACCTGCCACATGGTTAAGGCAGGCAGTAATTCCTGACCACTGGAAGCACTCAAAACTGATGAGTTAAACTCAGCAGCAACACTGCTACAGTTTACTGAGTGCCCAGATAGCTGAAATCACAGGCACAATGTACTGTCTTGAGTCCTGCCTTCTCAGTCAAACTCAATTCGGATATTTAAAAACATATTTGAAACAAGTCTGGAATACAGCAAAACATACTGTGTTGTAATTGTCCCTACTATGCAAATGTCCTCAGTGACCAAACAGTGCTTTGAAAGCCAGATGAAGGATACAAAAACTGGGCATGCAGAACTGAAGTCTCTCAAATACTCTATATGAGCCAACATGATAATCAAACTTTAAGCCATATTCTTTGGTTTTATACCTGTTCACTTGTTGCAGGCAAAGATCCAAACTCTTTAATGTATTTGTCAGTTTCTTTGGCAAGCTGGTTTGTGTACTGCTGTTTCTGTTGCCTAAAAACAATGCAAAGTTTCATTAGAGACCGCTGGCTAATTTTGTTGGAGTTTTACCAGTTCTCAGAAACACAGTGGTATTAAACACTCACTGAATTGCATGATGCCATCCTTCTACTGTTCTTCAGTGCAAAATCATAACAACAGATCACCCTGGATTCCAGGTGACATGGACACTGAGGGAATGTTTCTCAGTGTGACAGCACAGCTACTTACCTTTCCCACTTTTTTCTTTTTGAGATATTGCAATTGTTTCCCTAATGCACAGCAACAAGGTTCCAATTACTGTGAATAACTAAAGATGCTTTTCCATCATCTTTTTCAGGCTCTTATTTTGTTAAAGAAGTTCAGAATAACTGTATAAAGGACACAATTTTTTCCTGTATGGAAGAACACTGGACCTGAATATAACTCCATGAACATAATCCATGAAAAGCCAATTCCTGATAGTCACTGGGAAGCTTATCCAGAGATTTGTATTCTTCCATGACACAACAGCTGTGAACTTAACAGGAAAGTTTAATTAATTGCTTAAAAACTTAAATTGTGCTTTAAAAAGCCTAGTGTTCAGCATCATTTCTACTTGCACTTTATGATTCTTTTCACTTCTGCTATTACCACACACTTTCATTATGAATTTCACTTTTTTTTTTTTTTTTTTTTTCCTGGAGTAACACAAGTTTTTTTTACCTGCTTTCCCAGACTGGAAAGCAGTTCGCAAAAATCAACATAAATACTTGAAAGCAATCAAATAACTCTCCCAGACACCTTCATTACATGAAGGGAAGGGCAAAACGTTCAGACCAGTGAAATGACCATAGATGAAAACCTCAAGGAAACTTATCATGTTAGCACTTTCCTAAATGGACTATAATTCACAGCAGTTTCTAGTCCTTTTAGTTTTGAAATTATGCTTAGATCTTGCCTGCTACTGCATAACTCACATATGTTGATCTTTATGCATTCAATCTCCAGCAGGACATCTACTGTGGGTTGTACCTGGCTATTGTTATGAGCTCCAAGCTCAGGTTATTATGAAGCAAGCTGGTTGTTCACACAATATGATATATACATATCATATACATACATATACATATATGATACAATATAATGCCTTTGGTTCAATACATATTTCCTCCTGCTACTCATTTTCTTTTTATTCCAACTATATGCAGCAATAGCCACAGTAATGATTGGCAACTTTCCCATCCATAGGGTTAGCACAACACAATGGTTACTTGCTTTTATGCTGCTGAATTTTATCTGGTAAAGGAGGCTGATTTAAAAAAGAAAATAATAATATTACTGGTTCATCAGACTGCGCTGAGAAGTGGAGAGATACTGAACAACAACATTGCTTTTTAGTCTTGTTGCTTTCCCTTGGCTAACATACAGCAAAAATTTTGTACATATATTGATACTGTAGGCAACGCATGTGTTCATGCCACTTGACCAGTGCACCAGGAGTAATCAAAATTAATTAAGAATAAAAAAAGGCACCTCAACATGTAAATTTCAAATATTTCCCTATACCTGCCTTTCTCAGTGAGGACAAGCACCTTGCCTAAGAAAAAACCAAACAACCCATATCTAATCATATCCCTGGAAACTGTCTGCAATGCAATGAAATTAAATATTTTCATGTGAAATACTCACAGTTGTTGCCTCAACTCATGTGTGTCTTGTGGTGTTCCAAGCTGACTGAGTATTCTCTGTATTTCAGCAGCTGTTTGTGAAGAGGAAGAAGAGAAAGTTTAATAGTGCACAGACATTTCCAACATAAGATTATGATTTTTAGCTTAACAATTCTAAAACAATAAAAATTGACAGAAAATGATATTGAACATATATATATAAATATATATAAAATTTTTATTTTTTATATCAACTGAGAAGATTCACTGAGACATTAAAGAACAATTTGTAAATATTTTTGCCAACTTAAAGACAAAGCCCAGGGTTTCTTACAAAGGATGGGAATACATTCAAGTATCTAAGCAGAAACAGACAATTAAAAGGCTAGCATTTTAATTCAGTAAGTATAAATTAGGCCTTACTATTATAATACAGTAAATTAAAAGCACTATTATTTTTTGGTTTAATTGTATTTTCTGCATGCCATTTTTAAAAGCTGTATAAAGACCTGATATGACACTATCACACAAAAATATTTCAGAACCGGGGCAACAACAAAGCATTCATAGGCTTACCATACGTTAAAACACCAAAAATCAGGTTATCTAGATGTAAATTTTAATTCTGAGATCTTTGTTGTCAATATGTACATCCATTTTTAAAAGTGGAGAAACAAACCTCTTCAGGGTTGTAAATGTATTTCATAAAATAAGATGGGCTTTATGCAGCTTGTCCCTTATTCGAGTTGGAAAAAAACAAAACCTAAGTGAAAATTCTTCAATGCTTTCTACAGTTGAAACCTACTGCCAAGCATCAGCTTTTCCCATGTGGAGGTCTGGTACTTGCAAGGGCCAAGAAATTCTGTGCAGCCTCCTGGACCTCGATGCTTATGCACAACAGCTTGAGCCCAGACACACACAAGAAGCCACAAGTATTCACAAACTATTTTGTTTAATTAAGCTATTTTGGTTAATTAAACCTTTTTTATTTGTTTTTATTTTTTTTTTTCCAGTGTAACACATCGTTCTAAAATAAAACGTCTTTCCACTGTTATCTTTTGAATTCAGTGTTAGGTTTTAGTGTACATATAAAACTTCAGAGCACTTTGCTTTCAGCCTTATTTGATCAGAAACTCTCTCCCCTCTGATTCAAGAGCCAAGGTGCTCATTTCTTCTTCAAGTATTTTTACAAGGAGAAAAAAGAAAACCTAAACGATCTACAAGCACTTTGTTGGCACGTATTTTGCAGATAGAAAAGCTAGCATGCCTTACTGCCACCTAGAGATAGAGTTACTTAACTACAAATGAAGAGACTTCAGGGCAGAAAATATAAGTCTCTGTTTGAAGTTGGTCCCTTTTCCCCCTTTTCAAGCAGTTGGAGGAAAGCACACTGCTCCAGCCCATGATCAATGCCATCCTCATCTCCTTGAAAGTTAGAAACATCTTTTCTCTCTCCACAGCACCAGTTGGGAAGCATACAGGGTTGGACTTGGCATTGAAGAGGGAGAATAAAACTGCTGGAAATCTGGGAATAATATTTCTAAGACAGAAGCCCCCACATTCTCAACTTCACTGCTGATCACAGCATTTATAATGTCCCCCTTGTTTCATCAGCCTTCTACCTCGTGCAGGGAATTAAGGCTGGTATATCAATGCATCTGGCTGCTTATTAGATGCCTCACAATTCATCAGCAATGACACTCAAGTGTCCCAGAAAGCTGATAGCACAAGCCTAAATCACAAAACCATAAATACACTGATAATCATCAGAAGTCAAAGATCAGAATGCAGTTTTGACTGGTTCCTAGGTGACCTCATCCCTTAAGGTTTTCCCTTCCTCACTTCCTGATTCTTCCAGCTTCCCACACCCGGTAGCAATGACAAGAGACTATAAAAACAGGAATAGCCCTGCTGCCAGAGGTCCTCTTTGCTCTTCTAGGTGCTACCAATCCCATAACACAGCCTGAACAGATCTCGTGTGTGATTTTAAGCTCCTTCAGTGCAAAGTCTGACACTGTAGCTCAGGTTCCATGGGCATGCAGAAGTAGCTGCTGGACTTTGCTCCAGAGCTGCAGAAGCACACACACGGTGTGTGAACAGATATTTCTCAGTCCTCAGAGGTTCACTAACTGCTGAGGCCAACTCTGCAGTGGAGGTCAAAGTAGATGTTTGCGTATAGTGACAACCAAGGGTTCTATCAAAGCTTACAAGACCCCACAGGAGCAGCATCTTATCAGCTACTCTGTCCACATGTTTTCTTCAAGCAGCTACCATCTCACGTGCCAAAGAATCTTACTTGTTCCATCTCAGAAAGAGTATTAGAAAGAAGCAATGCCATATTGGTAAGAAGACTTTCATTTCTTTCTGCAGCATTCCTAATCCGTACCACATAATATACAACTATCAGCTGTTGAAAGCTATTTGGCTGCTCTCTCAGCAGTCACGTGCACAAGAACAGGTCAGACGTGGTTAATGATGAGCTAGAGAAACAATTATGAGCTAACCTGAATACCTATGGAGATAATTAGTTAAGAGCCAGCTTGCGTTTGCTTTTACTATCCCAAATAGGGGATTCATTCACAGGCAAGGGATGCCCTAAGTAAAGGGAGAAAAATAACAAAAAACAAAAAAGGCACAGAAAAGTCCTACAGTGCTGTCTAATATAAAAGGGCCTCATCTTCTCTACAAAAGTTATAGGAGTAGTGAGATTTACAGTGGAGATATTAACTTTTAAGGGAAAATAAAAGAAAGAGAATAAGAGAAAATAAAAGAAAATATAAGAAACATGTTCTGGTCAGATTTGCAGTACACAATATTTATTTCATATATTAAAACATATTTGAAATATTGGAGCACATGCTACCTGGAGTAGGTCACCCACCTTCTCTGGTAGGGCTCAGAGATGTCCAAATACCACATTCATTCTTAGCATGATCAAAGGAAAACTTAGAATGGTTTTGATTTGGAGCACTGACCCATAACACCAGCTACAAGAGAGATGTTTTCCCAACTTACTATCAGCCAATTTCCTATATCACCCTCCCTTCAGCTTTATGTCATTCATTTTAACATTCATAAAACCAAACCTTAAAACCTTCAGTTGGCCATGGCCATCTTCAGCTTGTTGCATCTTCACAGCTGAAGAGTGAGACGAATCAACACACAGCCCAAACTATTCTTAAAAAGAGGCCACAACACAGAATGATGAAATTCAGGAAAAAATATTTAGTCAGCACTGCTTATTGCCTCCTTGCAGCCTGGAACTCACTTCCGTTTATATCATACAAGATGGCATTATAGCCATTGAGCAACAATTTCCTTTAGTACTGCAATCCAAGCCGGAACAATCACATTGCCCTATTTCATAGAGTTGCTGTCAAATGCTTCCACAGGAAATGCATGGGCATGCATGGAAAAAGCACCAGCAACAAGCAATAAACAGGAGGTACCATAATACAAAGAGACAACAACCAGACAAGCTGGACCGGCAAATACAATGAACTCAATATTGCACAATAGCAACACCTGAGATTCATCACAGGAAGACAGAGTACAGTTCCAGCCAGCAACTACAGCTGCTCATCACTGCTGCAATGGTGAGAGGTCATCCACCGCACCACTGTGCCTTGCTGAAAAAGGGGCAGACAGGGTCTCAGTCACTGCATAAGGTTCAGAGATCTAAATTCTGCTGGACTAAAACTAACAGGGGAGATTTAAAGCAACTGGATTTCAGTCATTATTCTAGCTTCTGAGCCTAAACAAAATAAATAGAACCAGCAACAAATTCCTCTGTACACACCAAATAAAATGCCTGCTCCACACAAGGCTTCAACTCAGTTACAGCTTCATTTGGCAAATAAGCACTGTATGGAAGAGCAGCACACTTGCCTTTCAGCACACTTTGTCAAAGACTTTATGCACACTGCCATTGTTTGGGTAACTACAAAGAAATACCTACTAGTTTCAGGTGATTAAAGAAGCAGCACATATAGTTATAGACTGTGCAGATCCAATTAGACCCAGAGTCTGTTCAGAGCAGCTTATTGGAATAAAAGAGTTATTTGTAAAAATGACAACAGTTCAGTCCATTTAATTTTTGTGTGGGGACAACAGCCCTCCTCAATTTATTCAACTTCCATTCAGAGTGCTTTCTTGCTGTGCTTTTGACTGAATTTAACTAAGGACAGACACTGCACAAGACATTCCTGGACTAACACTGTATAAAAGCTTACATACAACAACGTAGCACAGCAACGATAAAATCAGCATTATCTAGAATTTCCTGTACAAGCCTAAGTACCTCTTTACAACTATTAGTATTGTTCACACCCACTAAACATTTTAAACAAATGGTAACACTGATGTGCCATACACCTTGCTATCCCTGCTTTAACAAGAGTCACAGTTCACCAGAGCAAATAAACCAGGATATCACCAGCCAAAGAAATTCCAATCTAATAAAAAGCAACCCCATCCACCCTCCAAGAGGGTATCCAATTGCCCTTTTCCAAGAGCCCAGTTATTTGGTTTCAGGTGATTGAAAAAATAAGATGTGCAATACTTCAGTGTAGAGGAACGGTAGCATAAATATTTAAGTAATAAAACTAGAAATGGGAGACTTGCTTGGCACAAAAAGCAGGAAAACTAAGTCTTGTACCCTTTTCCATTGGGTTTTATTAAGGCTTCTTAAATTTCTCGATAGAATCATGCCTGCAAGCAACCAGAAAGAAATATAGGTAGATCCTGGAGTTGAGGATCTGCCTTCAATTTTTTCAGTTCAACTGCAATCATTTTACACTAGTGTACTACCATTTCTAGTGGTTCATACAAAGAAACTGTCAAGTGGGATTGAAGCAATGCTCGTTCTTCTGATGTGGATGTAGAGCACACTGAAGGCATGTTAAGTGCATAATGACTGATCATGTGATCAATTATTACAGCTCAGCTGAAGGGAAGTCATTAAGCCACTTTGTGTTCATATCCTAAATTCTCCCTGGCAATTCCCTGAAACCCAAAGTCAGAACATTTATCTAAAGAACAACAAAAATTATCTTGTCCAGATGAGACCATATATATGCTCCAGCACCAACATAAACAGTTGTTCAGACAAAATTGTTGATGTCTTCACTGGTCATCACGCTATTTGCAAGTGCAAAGTGATTTTATAACTACTACTTAAATTTCTAACAATATAATTGTTACGGTTTCATCAAATTCTACTTGCTTGAAAACCACACCTGTACAAAACCACACTTGAAACAGAAACAAAATAGATTCTGCGTTCATACATCACGCCTCAGTGACCTCACAACATTCTACCATCATTACTTGGCAATCTTGACTCTTCTAAAGAATAATCACACAAATCTGTTAGAGATATAAACATGGCAGCAGATGTATTTTCACATGAATGTTTCAGACTGTATGGGGCACTTATCAGAAGTCTAGTATTCCTCAAAGCTCAATTTATGTTTATGAGATTTATGTTTCTACAGTTACAAAATATGAAAGGAAAAGTCATATGATAGACGTAATTCAGCTGTGATTATAACAACATTCAGTGAAGATACTTTCTTACAGAATGCTTGAGATTCAACAGAACATGGACAAACTTGTTCTCACAGGAGAGGTATCACATGACAGAAGAATCACAGAAGTGATCTCTGCTGGTTGAAGTTGACCTCCGGAGAATGCGTTCCATGTGAATAGATGTTTTTGCTACCTTAACAAATAGAAAATAAGAAGTTGGCAGAACACAGCCCTTATGAGAAAGACTCTGTTAAAGCCAGACAGACTCTCTCTAGCTACACGCAGATTTTGGCTACTGAATTATTACATATTATTTAAAATAATCTAGCATGCAGAGCACATGCTTCTCCAACTAGGCTGACTTTCAGTGTGCACAAACAAGTCAAATACCCTATTACTGCCCTTGCCAGAAGCAATCAAGGGTAAATGATGACATTGTACTGACTTTGAAGCCATCACTGGGTAAAAGCCTGCCACATGACCTTTATAAACAGGGGAAACTGGGGAGGGAGAAAGGGACAGTGGAGGAATATAAATGCCTCAGACATTCATATTCATACATATGTACATACAGAGTCATAGTGGGTTCTGTAACTGCATGATTACAGTTTGTAAACCAGAAGACCCCTCAAACACTAAAGCTGAGCATGCTTTATCAACACCAGGTTTTGCTCTTTGTTCTCTATCAAAATGCAGCATATTCCTATGCTGCTTCTCAACGAACTGCTCCTAAATCCTGACTTCAGATGTCAGTGGAGATGCAGTAATTATCTATATAGCTTGCACTCCTGCTCTCACAGGATTGCATAGACTTTGGTAGCTCAGTACAAAAACAAACAAACAAAAAATAAGGAGCAAAGCAGAACAAAAGCAATGACCCCCACACAGGAGAAAGACTTAAGAAGAACATGGGGGTAGGAAAAAAAAAACAACAAAACAATCACACAAGAAAAACACAGTGAACTACTTCATGTTGCATAATTCCTGTCACAGATTCACATGTCAAATCTTTCCAGCTGAGCAGAAGGGGCCCCTATTATCCTAACCATATATTCCCTATTCTTACAGCTGTGAAATCATCCCTCTATAAATGAACACGACCTCCATTCTGTTCCCTGCTGGGTACAACTTTTCAAACAAACCGTTTTCCCTCATTTTGATACACACAAGGTACTAATTCTTCAAAATACAGAAGCCTGACATATTTCCAACAATTCTTCACCCTCATCTTTACATTTGCAGGAAGTCTGAAATTAACTTTTCAATTAATTATTATTATTCAATTCAATTTAGAGCAACTTTAAATTGCTCTAAAGCTTTTAAATTAGGCTTTTTGTTTTACTTATTTTACGCTAATCTTTCCATTTTCTGGTATTTCTCTTGTACAATTCACTGCATGCTCCTTAAACTAATAATAATAATAATAATAATAATAATAATAATAATAATAATAATAATAATAATAATAATAATAATAATAATAATAAAAAAAATCACAGTGTGGACTCAATGCTCTCCTCTTACATGGCATTCCCTGGTGTGGTAAAAGAACATACCTGGCAGAAAAGTTTCTAAGGAGATAGGACTTTGCCATTAAGAAATATATTTTGAAAGCTCATCTGGTTTCCATGCATTACTCTTTCCTTGCCTATCTAGATGAAGTAAACAAGTGACCATCAGGAAGTATTTGAGAGTAATGCCTTCCTTCAGGATGTAACAAGTTATAGCAGCTTTCATTATGCTACCATAATACCAGCGGGTGCATGACCTATGAAACCAAGCTCTGGGACTGCTGCTCCTTTGACAAATACTGATTAAAATAACTTGATAACAGGTTCTCTATCTGCAAAATCCAGACATGCTGGATCTCTAAAGACCATGTCATTCTTATATACAATTCCCCATGTTCCTGTTCTCCATATTTAGAAAGTTAAGGACAGAGTTCAACCATCTGTGAATTTATATTTTAAAAATCCCATACAAGGTGTGCAATCTAAGTTCTCTAATCAGATATAAGACTGGCCTAGAATGGAAATCATAGTTACTTAGGACCAGATTCCAGACAGAAGGACTTCCAAATCTTAACCATAAACTGTGCTCTAGTAGCATAGCAATTTAGCAGCTATCTAAGCAGTGCCAAAGTGCACTACAAGCTTGTTTGTTCTCCCTGTTTAAATCTGAGATTTCCCTAGCTGTTCACAGTTCTGTTTCTCTCCCCAGATAACACAGATTCAAGACAAAAACAGCAGGACGTGGCTTGCAGGCACATGAGCACACCCAATGCAGCTGTCAACACTGATGCTCAACACAGAACACTACAGATCATTTAGGTATATGTGGTTCATGGCCCTCATGTTTTGTATTGTTGCTCATTGAAAGAGACACGTGAACTCTGAAAACATGAGGAGTAAATAGGTCTAAGAGCCCAATTCCAACTCTCCTACCTAAAGATTGCTACTCAGCACTGGATCTCAGGAAGAACTTCGATTTTTTTCAATCCCATCAGCTTAATGTTACAGTTTCAACAAAAGAAGAAATGCTCCACACTAGCTCCCAAAATCTCAGCTCATAGGTAACATCAACAGGCAAAATACGAGTTTGGATCTCTTCAGGCCAGGGAAAGTAGGCTCCACTCACCTGATGAAATTAAAATTGCTTGTTTCTATAGAAGTATTGGAAATGAAAAATAGAGCAAGAATACTTGTTTTTAAAGAACAGCTGATTTTTATTATTATTATTATCATTTTTGTTTTTATTTTTTAATTCCCCATACAACAGTCTAGACTTTGGGATCCCAAATACATTAAGGTGTGTTCCTGGCTTAAATTTCCAAGAGACCCTAAACCTTTGGGGTCCTAAAAATGACCTATTCAACACTCCCTTCTCTCCAAAGCTCTGCCAGCCTATTACAGACAGACTGACTGTTCTAGTTTACCAGGGGAGATTTAATGTACACTTTTTACCTTGTGTATATAGGGCATTTAAAAACCACTTCACAAGGAACCAATTCAAATTTATTCCTTTTGGCAGGGCTACATAACTCGGTTTTGAAGCTGAAAAGTACAACAGTAAATATTTTAATCCCTATAAAACTTCTGTATCATGAAATCTCTAAAGTAGGGTACTGCCTAAATCAGGAAGTTAATCTGTATTCTTCCACAAGTTAAGGGGACAGCTTCTAGCTGGAAGAACCAGCTTCCTTTCAACTAATCTGTATCTCACCTATATCTGTGTAGAACTATTCAGCTTGCACGTTAAGTGTGAATTAGTTTTGAGGGACTTCACCTAACATACCAGTAGTCTGAAACTAAATTCTCTCTCACTCCATTAATCCCATTTTGAAAACCAGAGAATCTCCACAACTGCAGGCACTGGGCTAATGGAGGTAATTCAAGCACATTGCTGCACCTCACAAATGCTAAGAACTTTTGTACAGAAGTGCAAAATCAAGTCAACAGCTTGGAAACAACAGTATGAATTCAGTGTCAAGATTCCAGTTTCTCTCTCCCTCCCTCCCTCCACAAGATCATAAAGGCATGTAATAGACACATACTTAGCAGGTGACTAGCTCTGTGGCTCCCTAAGCTTGCAGGCTTCTCCCCATTTGACCTGGAAGTTCCTATAGTTCATAACCTTCCAACAAAAAGACAATCAGGGAACAAAATAACTAGAAAGTGGCCAAGCACTTAGAGAGGCTGATCCAGGAAGCATGCTCAGCACACTCATAGAACCCAGATCCTCATAAAGTCTACCAGAGAAGAATGGACTACAACAGTTACTGTGTGGTTAAAATTCTGTAGGACCTAGAGAAGAGAGAGGGTGGAATCCAGCTGTGCACCTAATTGTCACTAGAAAATTATGTGGCTGGACCTTTTGAAGCCTGATCTGGTTTTGAAGCCGTGTATCAGTGCAGATAACGTATCTAGACTCCGATCTTGGAAAGGCAGAAGCAGCTCTCTATTGCTCAGACTTAGCCATCTAGATTTCAAAAAGGAGGAATGAACTGTAGGTTAACCCTGTGGCATGTCTCCCTCTAACTATGCCTTGCCAGCTTTCTTTTATTAAGTCTTACTCATCACAAGGAGAACTGAAACACAGTAGAAGCTAGAAAGAAGATGGAAGAGGCTGGATGAGAATACAGACTTAGTGAATCTAGCACAAGATGGTTAATTATGTTTAGTGACAGTGCTCACAATACTCTGCTTTCAAATACTGATCTCAGTTCATGATTTTACCTAACAATGGAGATTTACATCTCAGTGTCTGTCACAGGCTGTCAAGCCTGGCTGTTGATGGCCAGCTCCCTTATGATGGAAAGGATTCTTTGCATCATTTAAGAAATCAAGTTATATTTGCTGTTCATATAAAATAAACTTATGAAAAATACAATGATAATCAGAGAGGAGGGAAAATGAGAAGCCAAACTTACCCTTAACTTGAATGCCTCAGTTAGGTGGCTAAAATTTCAGGTGGGATGAATCAAAGCATGGGTATATTAACACTTGCATAATCTTATTTGCCTATCTAATATGTACTTCCAAGGGCAAGCTGCATGGCCACAGCTTCTACCCTGATAAGCAATGAAAGCTCCTGCAAACATTTGATGCAATCCTTGCTCAGCAAACACCCCAACCCACAATCTTAAGGTGCCACATAACTGAACAGGACAAAACAGGCTTATTACCAGCAGCCATCTTACCAACTATTCATTCATTCTGTGAATACAGTGTGACAGTGCACTTCTCCTGGACATATTATACTTAACCACACATTTGAAGGACTCAATCTGATGTTTGGTATGCCACAAACCTGCGAAGTGGACAGGTGAGGTCAAAGAGAGAACTACCATGAATTAATCTGTGAAACTAACCCGGAACACGGAGCATGGACACAAGTTTTTTACTAACACGCATAAATTCAACTTACAGCATTGTGTGATCTTCTGGATGTTCGAAGTTATGCGCTGGGCTAGTTGATTAGGATCCACAAAGCCGGCACTGTACGACATGGTTGGGTAGATTTGCTGTCAAAGTCATCCACGATGGGAATGGTCTCCACCTATTAAGGACACCTAACCTGGCACGAAGAAAACAGAATTATCTTCTGCTCATTGGCTTACGGAAGTCTTCATCATCATAAAGATGTATATACAAAAAAAGATTTAAAAAACCCTTCACATACTACCGTTTAGTCTCTTCTATACCAATTATTAGAAATTATATAGAAATAAATTAATGTCTCTACAACTTGGGTATACAAATGCATTTGTAAATGTGTTCTTTATTTTTTCTTCTGCACCTAGAACTATCATATCTTATTTTTAAAGGCCAAAATTCTGTAACACAAACATGCTCACAAATGCCTTTGCTCTGAAAGAACACATATATAACCGAACAGTATACAGTAACCATTGGAAATGTCCTATTTAGTTTCTATCATCACAGAGAAACTTCCAGCCCAAGTTCAAAGATATACAAATTAACACAACATAGCTATGGATACATATGCAAGTGAAAACTGGCAACGCATCTGTTGTGCAGTAAGAATGCAGACAAATGAAGTATAAATGCATCCAACACAATTCCACAATTTCCATGCTTAGTATTATCTCATTCTTTCCAATCCCTTCTACTTCATATTAAAGGGTTCAAAGTTTTAACTTCACCAGTTCCCCCCATTTCCACTGTTGGACCCAATCTGTGCAATGTTCTCTTTTCCTAGGCTTCTCAATAAGAGATACTGCTAAAACAGTTCCAGGATCAGCCAACTGACTTGCCAGTTGTGATACCAGCTTTCCAGTCTGCAAACTCTAGTCCTTATTATTCACTTTTTAAAGTAAAACTAATTAACAACTCTTGTTGCCAAGTACTACTTTCTCTCCCCTTCAGAATGCCGTGTATTAGTACACTGAAGCAATACCCTGAGTGTTTTACAGCAGGATTGTTCTGACATCCCTTTCAGGGAGAGCAGCTAAACATGAAAGAAAATTCAGATCTTCCAGCGTTCACAGTTTCTAGCAGAGCTGCCAGGAGACTGTAATGGTCACAACTACAAAACATCCGGGTTCGAATCCGCCCTGTGGCGCGAGTGGTAGAAGTGCCGCTCTGCTACACAGAGGCTCGAATCCCGGGGGTTGGACTCGATGATCTCTAAGGTCCCTTCCAACCTGCATGAGACTATTATCTATTATTATCTATTATCCCATCCCAAAATTACATCGAGGCTGCACCTACAGGAGTCTGGCCCACAGATGCCACCCTCCAAGATGCATCACCTACATAAAACTGCTACCACAAAGACAAAACTCTCATGATTTTGAGAAGGTTGCTGCACTGGGGTCCCAAATCCTGTCTGGAGGCACCAGGCCTTGAAGCATCCCCTAGTAAGAAACAATTTGATGGCAGATGAAGAGACACATATTTGAATTCTTCTACTTAAACTGCTTCACAATCACTGGCAGGTCGTTCTGCCTCTCTGCAATACACTTCCTATCTTAGTCTGTTGCACATGCAGATGCAAGTTATTTTGGGTCACAGATGAAATCTTGAAGTCAGACAGCTTAAATCCCACTTGTGTGGACAACAGTCCTCGATCTCTTTGGAAACATTGCACTGAAGTAGTATTTCCAATGTAAAATGTACAGTGAGTAAATGGCTCCATAGCTTAGTATGCTGACAAAAGAAACGGTATCATTTTAGTGGGAAATGCAGTCATAAGCCTAAAATGAAATGATTTCAGTTTAAAAAAACAGATGAATACACAAAGTTGTTGGCACTGCTTTTTCTTTTCAGATGTTATTTCTAAACACATGAATATCATGCTAACTGGAATGCCAGCACTGGCTAATACTGCTTTGTAGTTAAATATTATATATAATGTTAAAAGTTAAACATTAAAATGCAGTTGCTGAGCGGAAGAGCCAGCAAGAGACCAATCATCTCGGGTACAAGGCTGCAGAACTGAAACAGCCCTTCACGGCTGTTTTCTCCCCGCACATTTGTATTCACTGACAGCTGCACATAACACATTTTTCAAGCAGTGGAGTGTTGACAAAGGGAAGTGCCTGACTTTGTTTTTGTCCTGGAACTTTCTACAGCTGACTTCAGGTATCTTTAAACAAGTTGCCCTGCACTTCAATGAGGAGGCTGCCTCTAATGTACCGGTTACATAATACACAAAACTTTGAGCTTTTCAGCTTTCTAGTGACATAGATGGGCAGCCAAACATAACAGACAATGAGATGTTCAGATGATAAAATCACAAAGTTCACATGATCTACTCTAGCACATGTGGTCTTCTCTAGGAAGTTAACCTCACCCTAGCAACAGAAGGTAAGAGGAGAATAATTTCAGCTGTAATTATACCACAGTGCAGAGTGCTGATTCCAAGATGCATTCATAACTATAGTTGCAACAGTCACTACTGCTGCAGAAATCATTTAGTCCCCATTCTAAGAACACCCCAAGCTGATGCAATTCATTAGCATTTCCTAAATTGAACTTTTTATTTGGGAAGTTTTCTGCTTCTAGATACAGAATCACAGAATTGTAGGGGTTGGAAGGGACCTCTAGAGATCATCAAGTCCAACCCCCCTGCCAAAGCAGGCTCCCTACACCACGTCACACAGGTAGGCGTCCAGGCGGGTCTTGAATATCTCCAGAGAAGGAGACTCCACCACCTCCCTGGGCAGCCTGTTCCAGTGCTCCGTCACCCTCACTGTAAAGAAGTTCTTGCGCACATTCATGCAGAACTTCCTATGCTGAAGTTTCAGACACCACAGAACGGCTTCTGCATTAGACATACAATGGCTGGTGCCAAGAAAATCTTTCTCACACTGTAACTGTGCATGTAGTTAAAATGTTATATCATTTTTTACTTTTTTTTTTCCCTCCAACTTCTGAAGTTGCTTCTTTGGGAAGTTCATTTGGTTGGTTAAAGAACTGAAGTAGAATGAAGAGGAAGGGGTGTGGTTTTGGCAAGGAACAACACACTTCTTTTAATTCAAATTTAAACTTCTTTTAATTAGAATTTACATTAAAGTCATAGCATAGCAGTGTAAATTCATGCCTTATCCCATACAAATTCTTCCATCAGCTATGATACTCCAGAGCATATTGATAACATAAATTGGTGCAGGGTAAGTTCCTGGTCTCTGTCTAGTCTGGGTAACAGACTGGAAAGAGGAGTAAGCAGTCAGCCAACAGCTTTCATCAATTCTCAATCATAAAGCAGCCCAAAGAAAAGAAAATTTTTATATCCAAAACAAACAAACAAACAAACAAAAACAACCTGCCCTCTCCAACAAACACCACCAAAACCAACCAAACAAACAAACAAACAAAAAACAAAAAACCACCAAACGGGAAGTGTGAACTCCTTCCTCATTCTAGTTAAATCAGCTCTGGCATCTAAACAAAATAAGCACTCCAGATGCACTTCTACACCCTTCACTTGTCAGCCTGGAGTCACTTGCCCTCTGAAAATCCAGACACCTTGGGAAGCCAAGGGGAGCTCTGCTAAGAGCAAGGTCAGGATATCAACCACTGGGGAAGAAAACGAACATGCACCAAGCATTGCCCAGTGGAGGGCCACTAAGATGGTGAAGGGCCTGAGCATCTCCCCTATGAAGAGACACTTAGGGAACTGGGTCTGTTTAGCCTTGAGAAAAGAAGGCTGAGAGGGGACTTGATCCAGATTTATAAATACCTGAGGTGTGGGAGCCATAGTGGTGAGTCTGGTCTCTTTTCAGTAGTGCGTGGGGACAGAACTAGGGGTAATGGGATGAAACTTCAGCATAGAAAGTTCCGCACGAATGTGCAGAAGAACTTTTTTACAGTGACAGTGACGGAGCACTGGAACAGGCTGCCCAGGGAGGTGGTGGAGTCTCCTTCTCTGGAGATATTCAAGACCCGCCTGGACGCCTACCTGTGTGACGTGGTGTAGGGAGCCTGCTTTGGCAGGGGGGTTGGACTTGATGATCTCTAGAGGTCCCTTCCAACCCCTATGATTCTGTGATTCTGTTACTTCCTTCCAGACAGAGGCAACAGGAGCATTCATTTAGACCCCACATTTCCATAGAAATTATCCCCTTTCGGTTCCACGGGATTTAACTTCTCCATCATGCAACACTTTGGCATTACTGCCTGCATGACTGTTTAAATGGGAACTAATGATATGCTGCAGTTTGAGGAAGTACGCCCTGCATTCAAAACAGAACAGAACTGCATTTGCAGTAGCACTCAATTCTTCTGAAAGCTTCAGCTCGATGCAAGCTTTTGATTTTAACTCTTATCTTCTGTTTGCCAACATGGTCTGAGACTGAGAGCACACTTAGAGGTAACTCAGCTTGTCAAACTACTGGAAAAGGTCCACCAAAGAACTGAGTCTATTGACAGGAGGGGAAAAAGAAAGAATCAGAACACACAACACTGCATGAAGCAAAGATGTCTCCGTACATACAGAAAATCTGAAGAATTCAAGAGATCAGTATGTATTTTTTCCTCACTCCAATATACAACATCAAAACACCACGTAAGCTATAATTCGACTACTTAAGGAATATTTTAGGTATAGGATCTAGAAATGTTTACATGAATCCTCAGCTTTTGGTAAGCAAAAATTATATACTGCATTCCAGAGAAGTGCTTGAAAATTTAAACCCGATTGGAATTAGGACTTTGTGCCTTTAAATATCCAGAGACAAGTCATGTGCTTTCCTTGAACATGCCTTATATATATATATATGCCTTATAATATAAATATTATTTTAAATAAGGCTTCTCCAAAACAATTTCTAATTGTGACTTCCTTTGTAAAATAATCTCTGTCAAAAGTATATATATCCTTCAAAAAGGGTGGAAACACAATAAAAAATGACGATGTAAGTATTAGGAAGATTCTACTCCTATTCCCCCCCAAGAAACAGCAGCCAGGCACAATACCGACTATTGAAGATTTGTATCACAGGGACTAGTAAGATTCCTGCCAGCTGACACTTGCTGCCCATCCCATCTGAGTGGGTTTCACCACCCAGCTTCTAGGATGAGACAAAGTAACACAATGCTTTCACAGAGTAGCTCTAACCCCCATTCTAAGGCAGCCCAAAACAAAACATTGTTGCTGACTGTAGCAGTAAGTAGTAAAATTAAACTTCAAGAAATCAAAGCTTCTGGAATAAGAGACAGACTGCATACCATAAGGTAACTATGTCTCTGCTACAGCACCAGAGGCATTATTGCAACAGACTCATATAGACAAGAATTAAACCTGTCACTGTTCTCTCCAGTGGGGATGAGGGAGGTAAGTTTTGTTTGGATATATCCTTCCCCTCCCACCTTTTACTTAAGGCCAAAACATATTAAGAATAATGCCATACTTCCTACTTCTGTGCTTTCAGCTCCAGATGGGCTGGAACCCTGATCCATGCAAACAGAACAGTCACATGATTTCCTCCCTGCCTGTTCAAAAGAAATGGAAGTTAAACTATCCATACATATAAAATCATCTAGCTTCAGGTAGAACTAAGCTTAAAACCAAAGTGGGAAGAAAGTAAGCAAAGTTCATTTTAAAACTTTATTTGCTCTAATGCAGGAACACTAAGATAGAAGAAATCAAAAGATAAATTTCTATTCCACTCTGCCCAATTGCCTTGGCCTTGCCTCATTAGTTGGGCTGAAGCACATCAAAACTGAACTCATATCAGGCAAAGACCAGATGATTTCTTAAGAAGAAATAAGATTTGTTAAGGCTGTGTAACTGGTCAGTCTCATTTCCCCAGAAAAGATTTCCCAACAAAGATGTAGCTTAAACATTACATTCGTAGTTATGCATTAGAAGTGCTCAGTGCGTAAAACTGAGCTATGGAAACTTGAAATGGGATTAGGCCTAAAGGACAACCAACGCTGTCTCAAGCACACATGGCTAACAAGGAATATATTTGTCACTATCCAGTTCGCCCTCATTGACAATTACATAAAGCAACAGAAGAATGTGTCTTCTGCACAAAGCAAGTTCTCAGGGAAATGCCTTTATAAAGAGAATCATGCCTCTGAGGAAGAAACAGGAGACAAACACTGGCAACTGGCCCACCACAATATGGCAATGACTAAATTACAGGTCTTAACTTTTACGGAGCTTCTCTTTGGTGTACGTTCCTCCTTTCTATTAACAGCATTCATGTGAAACCCTGGGCTCACAGCAAGGGGCCTGCAGGGCAATGCCTGCACAGAAATCACCCCACCACACCGCTCCCAGCTTCTGCTTTGCTCATTCCTCAGGAAAGGTCAGAATACATGGGGGGTACTTAATGCCGCAGCTGACATGCCCGGTTTTAGCATTAAGCTCTGATATAGACACAGTGCCTCGCGTTTCACGCCTGACAGAGCGAAACCCTCCACTTCCCCCACAGCTTCACCGAGCACCCACTTCTCAGGCAGCAGCAGCAAGTCACTCGACAGGAAAGTCAGCGATAACGCCGGGCCCCAGGCCCAGGCTCTATTTGCACAGGCGATTTGCTGCCTCCCTGCCTGCAGCCAGCACACCTTGTTGTCCTCACACCTTCAGCACCACGAGCACCCTGATGAAGCACAGGTCAGCTACCTACGCTCAGACTTCACTTAAGCCACTACAGAACAACTGGCTCGAGTCCCCGAATCCTCCCCTCAGAGCAGAAAGCCAGGGGGATGTTATAGCGGGAGGGGAACGACCGGCCGCACCCAGCCACCCCGGGGCCGGGCAGCCTCCACCCGACCGCGGGTGGAGGAGCGGGGCACCGCTCCCCTGCTTACAGCAGCCCCGCTCAGCCCCAGGCCCAGGCGGTGGCCGCAAGCTCCCGCACAGCACCGAGGCCCCGATCCGCCGCCCTCTGACAGCCCCTGCTCGGCCACCGCCCCGCCCGCCCCTTCCTCCTCCAGCCACCCGAGCGTGGAAGCGAGAAAGAGGCGGCCGTCCCGACCCGCTCCAGCTGCACTTACCCGGTTCCGCCGTACCTCCTCGCACCGGGCGCGGTGGAGGGGATGACAGGGAAGCCGGCTTCCCGAGGGAGGGCCGGGGCCTGACCGCCCGGCACCGCCCCGTCCTGTCATGGGGCGGGAGCCGCGCCGTGACGGCGGAGGCGTGGGGAGGAGCGGCCGTGGGGCTGGGCCGGGCCGGGCCGTGATGGGCGGAGAACGACTGTGGGCCCGGAGCCGCGGGCAGGGGGCGCTGCCGGGTGGGAGGGCTCGGGGTGTCCGGGAGTGGGATTTGGGATTCAGAGTCGTAAAGGTTGGAGAGACTGCTGAGACCAATAGCCCACCGGCTCTGTACCGCTAAACCACTTCACTCAGTACCACATCCACGTGGTCCTTGAACACCTCCAGGGATGGTGACTCAACCACCTCACTGGGCAGCCTGTTCCGATGCATCACCACTCGTTCTAAGAAGTGTTTCCTTATATCAAACCTGAGCCTCCTCTGGCACAACTTAAATACATTGCCTCTTGTCCTATTGCTTGTTACTTGGGAGAACCTGGCATTTATTGCCTCCGTAGTTGTATGTTAGTGGAGAAAAAAGCATTTAAGAATAGAATATCAGGAAAAGATGCTGTGGTCAGGTGTTAGAGGAAAATGTACGTAGCGAAATTACAGAACAATGGAATACAGTGCCATTATATTAACATCCTTTATGACCTTCAGTTTTGGTCATCATCTCCAAATGGGAGTGGAAACTTATAAGTACATTGAAAGAATGGGAGATAAATATATTAAATATATGAATATAAATATATATAAATATATTTAAAGAAGTCTGGAAAAAAGTTGAATGAGGAGTGGCTGACAGTATTGAGACTGTTTAGACTGGAGAAGTGGAGGCTCAGGGGAGATGTTATCACTCCCTACAACAAAAGAAGAAAGAAGATTGTAGCAAGGTGGGAGTTGGTTGCTTCTCCCACTTAATAGAAATAGGATGAGAGGTGACAGCCTTAAGTTGCACCAGGGGAAGTTCAGGTTGGATATTAGGAAACATTTCTTCTCAGAAAGAGAGGTGAGATATTAGAACAGGCTGCCCAGTGGGATGGTTGTAGTCCCCATCCCCAGAGATGTTCAATAAACATGTAGATGTAGCATTTAGGGACATAATTTAGTGGGCATTGTGGAGATGAGTTGAAGGTTGGAGTGTGTGATCTTAGTGTTTTGTTTTGGTTTTTTGGTTTTTTTTTTCTGTGATTCTATGCCTAAAAACTCCTGGGGCAAGGGGAGGCAGAGCTAGCAGCCAGACATGGGGAAACCTGGTCCCTCCTAACCCAGTTACTTGAGGGCATGGGATATATGAACATCTAAGGCCTTTTTCACAGCAACTGTGAATGCTCGTGGATCCTGCTCCAATTTTTAAAGGGAAAAATCACAGGATCATGTGTTCCCCAGTGCCCTGCAGGCTGGGATGCTTAACTTGTGAGATTAAACTAAATACTGCAGGGCAAACCCTGTGATATGGATGGTTGAGAATGCTGTCTCTTCTGCAACACCCAGCTTGGACCAAGGAAGTTGGGAAGAGTGATTATCCTTCTCCTCCCTTTGAGCTGCCTCACAGGTATGAATGTTTATTTCTGCTCTGTCATGGATCTTGGTCATTGCTATGATCTGAAAATAACTAAAGCACAGGAAACTGAAAAATCTTAGTGTTAGCAACATTGTTTTTTCTCCTAAATCCAAAACACAGCATCATATAAAATGCTGAAAAAAATAAACTCCGACCCAACCAGGACAACAACATAGCCTACAAAACCGGTGTGTCTACATACATTTATATTAATAGATGCTTGGAGATGTCCAGCCTCATGTTTATAAATTACAGTTGTTAAGAAAAAGCATTCTGATATGCTTATTTTCTATCTTGATATGGGAATGTTCACCACTTCATTCTGGATTTAGTATGTTGCTTAAATTAGCAATGATCTTAATGCAGCTACATGCATGGGAAAATTTTCCCTCCACGCCATTGAAATAGTGGAGTTAATCCAGGATTATCCCACTAGATGGTGCACTAATGAGAGGGTAATGCACTTCCTTTCTGTATTAAGGCCTTGCCTTGATTTTTAAGTCCAAGTTTGGATCATAAAATCTCCATTGACTGAGCATAGCCACTCCTACTTATAGTAGCCTCAGCTAGGCTCACTGTCATTTTTCTCTCAGAAAACAATTATTTCAAATAAGTACTTCCAATTTAAAAATAAAAGAAAAAAGAAGTGCCCTGTTGTTGCCCCTGTTACTCTTACTAATTATCTGCAGATCACTGCTTCTTTTTTAGCTTGCAGATAACATGCTCATCAGTCTATTTTCATTCTCACTCTACAGAAATAGGTTAGCTGAATGATTGCCTGGAGACACTGTGTGTTTTATGGATAAAATGTTTCTCACATGCTGCTAGCTTATTTAGCATCTACCTTTCATTGTTAAATATCTAGAAAAGCTTGTGATACTATTCTTTAATGTAATTGGTTTCTACAAATAAGGGCACAAAATATCCTTAAAACAGCACTAGAAAAATGTGCTTTGTTTTACAGTTAAAACAGCAGTATTATTTCAGTTTTTTTTCATTATTTCCTTTGCTCACAAATAATAGTGTTTTCAACCATTTGCAATATATGGTCAGGAGCTCTAAAAAAGCCACCTCTAAGTGTAATATTCAGAGATGCTGGAAAGGAGTGCTGCTAGAAAATGTCATATATAAACTCATGTCATCAGCATATTCTAGAGACCCTCATCTGTGTTACCTAGGAATTGAGCTCTGAACTTTTTGTTCATCCACTTGCAGAAAACATTTTCTATTGCTTTTGGAGCATGATCAGTTGATTACTTAAAATGGTGAAAGCTCTGGAAAAAGAAAAGAATAAATATTGAAACTGTGGTACATGTAGATTTGGCAGAGAGGGTACCCTGAGCATTCAGCAGATATTGCTTAAGATACTCTGGATATTCACTGATTCTGAAAATTAGCATTTCATATCTCTGCTTTTGTGTGTAAAATTGAACTAATGAGGTGTCACTTCAAAAACATCCTGTTTATATTACATATGGTATCTGATATTTGAAAGAGTTTGGAATTAGATCAGCACCGTGATCTGGAAGTGACATTCCTTCCTGCTTTCCCAGTGTGTGAGCCAATGGTCTGCTCCACCTTCCTGACTCCATCCTGGAGTTCTCTTGCTTCTACAGGCCCCAACGTGTGAGCACATGTAGCCAGCAAGGCATTGTCCCTGAGTGCAGGTGATGAGTACAGGGTGGCACAGGCATTGGAGTTGCTGGTGAAACTGGGGCTGGGCAGTCACTCCTGACCAGCTCTGTATGCCTGTTTGATGCACAATGAAACAATAAGGAGGAAATCCATCCCTATCCTCACACTCCTTACAAGTGTCTTCTCTCCCAGACGTGAGCAGTGAGTAATTTACCTTACAGGCAAATCGCATTCTTGGCTATTGCATTTCACTTGTGCACCTCTGACATTAGATATGGAGAGCTATGCTGCCCATATTTGCTACAAATGGCAAACTGTCCAGCAACGTTTCCCAGACAGTGCTTAATGCATTCCATCAGGATAAAGAATATGTTTTACTTTTGTTATTGCTATTTGCTAATTTAATTCAGCTATCAACTCCAAAAACCTGAAATAGGATTAGGTTCCTATTGCACCAGATGCTGTTCCAAGTTATGGCAGATGACAGTTTCAAGCCTGAAGAAGATAGTGGATGAATTGAATGCTTTTTGAAACCATGGAGGGAAAATACACAAAGGAATCATGACAGAATTTAGACAGCCAAGGTAAGGAGTAATAAGGAGTAAGAGGAGGGGTTATAAAGATGATGAAAGCATGAGTTATGATTGCTGCAAAATGCAGTGACAGAGCAAGGCAGTAATTGTGGCTGCTTCCAGACCTGTCTCACCTGTTTGCCCTAGCTCTGTATGTGCTCTCTCCATTCTCCCAACCTGTTTAACCAAAAGGAGATCTAGCAATAGTCACCTCATGGGATGTGCTAATCCTTCTGCTGTAACACAGAAAGTGATAATCCATCAAGGGAACAATGCTCATCCTCTTCCATAGAGAAAAGCTATAAAGACAGATTATGCAATGGGACTCCAGAAAGAAGTGGGCAATTGAATATGTTTATGATATATACCCTCTTGAATCTATTGAGGATTGGCAGAAAATATCTCAAAAATCAACAGGAAACTCAGTGGAAGCTCCCTTTCTCAATTGCTTTGGCTGCAGTGAGTTCAAGAGAAAAAGGTATTAATGAAAGGTGTTTTATTTAAGATACCCACATGACACAGTTTGGTTTGAGACTTGCAGATTTCCATATAACTAAAGGTCTATACTTCTGTAAGATGGCAGTGCTTGTGCTAGGTACCCAAACAGGGACATCTAGTGCTGTTTTAGATACCCAGTTTTGTCCCACCTGGCTCTATGCCTGTGCTTCCTCTGAGCTGAATTCTAGTCCTTTGTAGTCATCTCAGGTTCCCTAAGGCATCTTTGGTACAACCAGGCAGCTGGTTCACATTCTTGATATTTACTAAGTACAGGCAGAGCTTAAACAGCCATTCTGGTTATAATTACAATCAATTTAGACATTTACTGTAGTCATAGACACCTATGCACATTACGTTTAAGAGCCTTAATATTGAAACTCAAGCCACAATCTAAGACTTTAACTACATATATTGATTTCACGCATATTTCTGTGGTATTCTGTCACCTGTATTTCCCTATGAATCTGATTCCACTTTTCTTTCCTTAGCCTGGTCACTGGCTTTGGTACGCTAACTGTACAAACTCTACAGATGTATGCAGTAGGGTGTGAGGTTTCTACATTTTCCTACAGAATGAGTAGACAGAAGAACAGTAGAAAAGTCTTTGTATTCTATCCTAAGAAACAATGAAGATTAATACAACAAATGGGGGGAGTATCAGACACTGAGAGAAGGATGTGAGATAGAATGACACTCTGACTACAGACATAAGCCTTCATAAATGTCTTGGCTTAAAAGCACTGACAGATTATGGTCGCTCTCCAGGGTAACTCTAAGAAGAACTCTTAGGTATTCTTTCTCTTCTCCTTCCTCCATACAGTTTGAGCTTTGATTATTTGGAATACCAATATATGTATATTTTTTTGACTGGGGTCTTATGAGTATAGACAAGCAGTACAAAATGATCAGATGTCAGAAGAGATTACAGAATAGCTGAGGAAACTCTTACCATGCAGAAGTCTTAACAGTATGACAAAAAAAGAGCAAAAGGTGTTTTGCCATTTAGTTTATTACATACATTCATACATTAAAATATATAGCTGCTACAACAATCACTTTATTGCCCTGATTTCCTTCAAAGTATCAGTTGTACAGTTCTTCTGTTCTTATACGTGTGCTCATGTAGGATTGATTCAATTGCCTTCTAAATTTAGTAAAAAATTAATCAGTCTTTTCAGAAAATTGTGTCTCTGCTGGTCTCTTACTATTAGTTACATTCTTTCTGTAGCTGTTTCTTCTTCTTTCAGTGTTTGTCACATAGAAAATATGCAGCCGACTACAAGATGAAATGACATTCTTTCAGAAGACAACAATAATTCAAACAATATTAAAGCCTAATAATAGTTTTACATGTCATTCACAGGATAAAATGATGAAATTATTACAGTTATTATTTGTATATCTATTCATTCTTTATAAAAGATTTTCTATTGCTTGCTACACTTCTTTTTTCTTATAAAATGGTCATAATATCAAGGCAGAAAATAAGTCCATTATATATAGTACAACATGTTACCATTCAGCTTGCTGCTTCCTGAGCAGAGATCACAGCTGTCTATAGATTTAAAATTGGCCTATGAAACCACACAAACATAAACATAACTGAAGAAAACTGAGAAGCTGCACTGACACTTCATGCACAGCTCAAGTATGCAAGCATATGTTATGTCTGTAAGCAGACCCACTTCTTTGGAATCAATCAATCAAACAAAAAAGCATGAGGAATCTTAGGGGGAAAAATAAAAAAGAATGGCAGCAAAGAAAAAGTACCAATAAAATTATTGACAGTTTGAATACCCCATGAAAGTCCTTTCCTCCCTCTCTCTCCTTCTACTCCCTTAATACAATAGGAATAGTGAAGATACAAACGACAATAAGGATCAAGGTTATGGAGCAGTCACTGCACATACAGATTAAAAAGATGAAGATTCCATGGGTCTGAAGAGATTCTATCAAGGAATTTAGGGTGCATTTCCCATACACAACATTTGGCTCAGTAGCAGACTAGGAAAATTAAATTAAAAATATCAGATTGACGTTTCTCTTCCTCTGCTGTTGTCCACTACCATAGTTAAAGATTTTATCTGACCTGTAGTTGCATCCTTATACTTCTTTGTACTTAAAAAATAGCATACACCCTTTGTAACTTACTACATCAACATTACCTACTTTGTTTATATAAAAAGGTACCTTCAGAGACAGGCAGCATTTTTTTCAGTAACAGTATGGACAGGGTCCTATTTTGCTGCTGACTATAGACAAGTTTCAAACACTTGTTAGTATCACATGGCAAAGTCAAGACTAACAAGGCGTGTGTGCTGAGATAAATGTTGTGGACAGTTATTCTCAGAAGAACATGCCTATTTAAACCTAAGATTTGCCCAAGCCAGTTGTTTTAAGAAAAATGAAAAACTAGCTAGCTGGATGATTCATAATATTCACGAGGAATGCCTAAACGTAGCCTAAAATATTTTCCACGGTGCATGAGAAAGCTCTGGTCATTATTAGTACAAGTCTACTCTTGATGACCTGGAACAAAAGATCCCCTGAGTTAAGACTAATTTCACAGCTTTCCTGAACCAATGATAGGAAAATACATAGATCAAGGGATTGCAGGCAGAATTAAAGTATGCAAACCAAATGAGGATGTCAAACAGAACTGGAGGAGTGATGAAATTCAGAAGGCTGTCTACCATGGTGTCAATAGTAAAGGGCAGCCAGCACAGGAGATAAATTCCTACAGCTACCCCAAGAGTCTTTGCTGCTCTCCTTTCACTTCTGGATGCTCTTCTGTGTAGGTGAGCCCCAAAACTTTTATTCATGCTGTTTATCAATCTGGCTTGCTTGTTAGCGACAGTAAATATCTTTACATATAAAGCTATCATTATGAGGCAAGGGAAGAAAAATACTGGGAAATTCAGCCACCCCCAGAGCTTGTTGAACAGCAGCTGACAGCTACCAACACAGGGTACATCTTGCAAAAAATGGCCCAGCCCTTCTGCAATCTCTTTAGTGTACAGAAAGACAGAGGTATAGACCATGGGGACTGCCCACCCCACCCCAATGCACATGCAGGCCACTTTTAGGGTAAACTTAGTGGGGTAGAGCAGAGGGTTACAAATTGCACAGTGCCGATCTATGGAAATGAAACACAGGTGAAATATGGAAGTCAGACAAAAGAGTGTGTCCAGAAAGGTGTGCAGTTTACAGAAGTCATCTCCAAAATACCAGCAACTCTCTACAGACCGGATAGTGCTGAAGGGCAGCACAGTCAATCCCAAGAGCATGTCAGCCAAGGCAAGGGAAAGGAGCAGGAAGTTGGTGGGAGTGTGAAGGGCTTGGAAATGGGAAACTACGATGACAACAAGTAGGTTCCCCAGCACCGTAATCAGTGTCCCTAAGGCACAGGCCACGTAAATGGCCAGCTGCACCCCAAACGGATGCAGGGTTCTGTGACAGGAGCCGTTCACCTCATAGCACAAGGTGATGAGCATCCCCTTCTCCACACTATGGCTCTGGGCTGAGCCCATGGCAGGCCCTGTGCCCACTCGGGTTAGCCACAAGCCTGGAAAAGGATTCAGCTTCCAGTGGAGCTGCCAAATGACTACCTGCAAAAAGGTTTTTAAAAGGCAGATTAGAAGGAGAGATGCCTTTTAATCAAATACTTTTATTAAAGCTATTAAACAGTTTGCATATTTCAAGTGAAAAAGGAATGAGCTTACAATATCACTTTTGTATCTCTTGAAGCTTCAGATCAGCATGTTCAGTTTTAGTTGCAACAGTTTTCTTGCATTTTTTACTTGATTTTCTGTCATCCAAAACTGCAAGTAGTGTATGGAATGCAGCACATCTGGGTAAGTAATAAACAAAGTGAAGTTCTGCCATAGAAGGAAAAATACTGCTGAGTAACAGGCATTGTGAGCCAAAGCTCATGGAATATTTTAAAGCTGACTCTAATATCATAGCACACTGATTTCTGTGTATTTCTCTGGAAAGGAGATTCCAATTTAGTTGTGAATCATTTTATTAAGTAGAAAGTGAGAAGTGATTTTTATAAAGTAACATCTCACTGCAAAAGTAAAACCCGCATGGCGCATTTCTCAGTCTACAGTTTCCTAGCTATGAGCATACACATGGATATCTGCTGAGGTGATGGCAAATATTCAGCAAGGCAAACACAAATATTGCTATATGCCATAGAGATTGCCACTGTCTCAAACTTGTGACATTGCTATTTAAGCTTTATGCTTAAGTTATTAAAGTTTTAAATTGAACTGTACCAAACAAGATATTAGTGGATTATAACAGGTTGTTCCAGTAGTTTTTTACTTAATCAGATGATTGAATTGTACAGTTTTTAACAGCTACAGTTAAAAACACAATATTTTTCTAGGTGTATTCTTTCTTCCTTAAAATAACTGCTGTAATAGCTGGATAATATAATCACCTTTCCCATACTTCCTAGCATTGACAATGCTCTTAAATTGGGAATACTTACAGTGAAATAGCTCTTTCCATGCTACAGGAGCTGTACTGCAGTGTATTGAAATCCTTTTCCAAGTACATCCATTGTTTGAGTGGAAAATGTGAGATCAGTTAACGCCTTATATAAGACAGATGGAGTGAGCGTCCCTGTAGGTGGCTATTATGCCTTAGGGGCATAGAGGAACTGTTGTGTACTTGGCAAAAATTGCCATTTTCTAAAATGCAGTTCAAACATACAAATGCTCAGCTGCTGTTGAATCTCTGAAGATTTATCTCAAGGTTAGTATTTATATTTTCCTTCTTAGGATACCTCTGAAAGAAGATGCAGCTAATGCTAGCTCATCATGGGGTGCCGCTGATCTTCACCCCATGGATGCCTCCATGACCAGTGTGGACATTAAAAATCCCAGTGCATTAAAGTATAAATTAGGCATAGTTCAGTGAAGAGCTGCACTTAACTGGACACTTTTCAAAGAGAAATGTTTCTTCTTTTTCTATGTCCATGTTTTAATAAATGAACATTTATGTTAAGATTATTAGAGGTTTTTGCATAGCTTTAATATTACTAATAGCTTTTTTGTACTCTGTGCTCTAGTATTCTCATTAATTTTCATTCTTCCTATATTTTATATGTAATAAAATACCATTCTCACTCAGTCCCCTTGTCATTCAAATTCTAAGTGAATTTGAATTATGAACTTGTCAAAATACCCATCAACTAGCTATCATGGTGCTTCTGAAGTGATTATTGCCACCTTGAAAGAGACAGGTGTGTAACAAAACAATCTCAGCTTGCCCTTCCTGCACACATCATTTGCTTGACATCTGGTGGCATAAAAAGAGCTCATGATTAAGAAAAGACTCAGACAGTGACAATGTATGCCTTTATAGCTTTAAACAGGAAGAGCTTATTAACATGAATCAACTCTGAAAGTAATAGTCCTATCATAAAATGAAAACTGCCAATCATTCTCAGAATGTGCTTTCCTCTTCCTCTTTCAGACAAAATCGCTGGATATAATCTCAAACTGAGTTTTTGTTGAACGTATTTCATAGCCCGGTACCCAGCAGAAAAAAAAAGAAAAAACAAAAAAATGTAGGAGGAAAAATGTATTATCTGGCATAGTTCAAACTCCTGCAGTGAAGACAGGCATAGACCAAGATCTTTTTTATTGAAACTGCTGTATGTAGGCACTAAGTTTTTCTAGGTAACCTCTAAATCTGAACTCCTTAAAATAGAACAATGCAGTTTCAATGGATTATGGACTAGGACAGCCATCATCATTGCCCCTATGCTCTGTATTTTTTTTTCTCACAGTTTCAAAGAGAATGAGTCCAGTATCCTTAAATAGAAAATAAAGAATGAGAAGGTGATACGCTTGCTAAAATGGCCTACATTGCAATACTGAAAACAAACCCCCAATCTTCTGCTTATGATGGAACCTACTCTCCTTTGTATTGGTGTGAAGTGATTGTCTCTGAAGAAGACTGCCCACTGTATATGAGTGCTTCATCATTACTGGAGATTTGCTGATACGTATGTAGTGAAAATTCTACTCAGTGCAGTCTGAGATCATACTAACATGCAATTCACTGCAGACAGGGTTCTCCACTGGGTATCACATATCTCTCTTCTCTCCTGGACTGAGGACTCCACATTTGGATGCAGTACTCCAGGTGAGTTCTCACCAGTGGTAAGAGAGGATAACCTCCCTCAACCCACTGGCCATGCTTCTCTTAATGCAGCCCACGATGTGTTGGCTTCCTGGGCTGTGAGGACATAGCTGGCTAATGTCCTGCTTTCCAGTCACCATTACCCCCTTACTGTCTTTTTTGGCAGGGCTGCTCTCAATCCTTTCATCCTTCAGTTTGTATTGGTAATGGGGGTTGCCTTGACAGAGGAGCAAGACCTTGCACTTGTATTCTTTGAACCTCATGAGATTCACCTGAGTCCACTGGATGGCATCCCATCCATCTGGTGTGTTGGCCGCACCCCACTGCTTGATGTTATCAACAAACTTGTTGAGGGTGCACTCAACCCCACAGTTGATATTGCTGATGAAGGTATTAAAGAGTATTGGCCCCAGCACCAATCTCTCTGTGACACTAATTGCCATCCAGACACTGAGCAATTGACCACTACTCTCTGGATAAACCTGCAGCCAGTTATTTGTTCACTGAACAGGTCTTCTATCAAATCCATATCTTTCCAATATGGAGGGAAGTGTGTTGTGGGGTACTTCATCAAGGGTATTACTGAAGTTGAGATAGAGGACATGGGTGGCTCTTCCTGATTACATTGATGCAGTGCCACCATCATAAAAGGTAACCAGGTAGGTCAAGCAGGATTTGCCCTTGGTGAAGCCATGATGGCTCTCCAGTATCACCTCCCTGTTTTCCATGTGTCTTAGCATAGCTTCAAGGAGAATCTGTTCCATGATCTTCTCTGGTACAGAGGTGAGACTGACAGGTCAGTAGTTCCCAGGGTTATCTTTTTTACCCTTTTGTAGATTTTATTTCGGAGTCCTGGCTTTTTTTTTTTTCTTTTTTCTTTTTTCTTTTTATCTTTTTCCTTTTTTCTTTTTTTCTTTTTCTTTTTTTTTTTTTTTTTTTTTCCTTGTCTGGAGACAAGATGGAGAAAAACTGATTAGCCTTTGTTTATATGGCAAATGCAATACCTTCAAAGAGGAGCAGGTCTGTGACCCTGCTATTTCTGTTGTCTCAGGTTCAAACATCTGATGCACAGGAGCAAGTACATGTATGGACTGTGAATGTAGCTTAGATAGGTGAAGAACTATTTTCTCTTCCAGAGGTGATCTAGCCACATAATTTGCGCTGATTTCAATTATATGTGGTGATTCAAATATTTTTATGATACAGATGATAATATCCTTCATTAAGAAATTATCCTTAATAATATCCTCTAATATACTTTAGCAGACACTTAAGAGGTGTTTTGCTATTTATAACCCAGCATTTGTTTAATTTGTTTTATACCTATTCCTTCCCACCCCTCCCCGTTACTACAGGGTTTTATAGAATGCATCTGTTTCTATACAACTAGAGACAAAGTATTTCATAGAGTTTCACAGAACTCTTGCTTCCGTTTATTTAATTTCCATGAAGCTGAATAAAATATCTGTCTCTGTGTGTGTGTGTGTGGGGGGGGGGGGGGGGGGGGGGCTCAATTCAATTTTATTTTATATCTCTGTACAAATAAAAGCAAAATAATACAAATCTCAGTCTTTTTCTTTAAAAGTGCTTTTGCAGGTAGGCTCCACAAGGGGGAAGGAAACCCTTTCACACAGTTCATTTAGGGATGTGACACAAACGACGGCAGAAAAAGCCACCCTCCAGCCCCCACACCCCCACACCCTCTGAGGCAACGTTAGCTCCTTCTGGAATCATTCACAGCTAAAATTAAAATAAGAAGTAAAAAATAGAAGCTCCAATGGTTCTGGTTGCTGTCCCAAGGAGAGGAACAGCCTCACAGAATTTGCAATAAAACATGAAAAAAAATGATTAAGGGGCTAATGTGTTTCAGAGGAAAAGGTTACCATGATATTTATATATCTTGAAGAGATCTGCACTGCTTGCAACTGAATATAAATGTGGTATAAATATAAATGAATGTGGTAAGCGTTATAGCAAAAACTGCAGACACTCCAGTTCACCTATGGACTTCCAGCCATGGTCTGCAGAAATTACCTGTTACTCTCCAGCCCTCGGTTTCATGCAAAGCACTTATGATAGCAAACACTGTGAAGACCCTTTGAAAGAATATGTGGTTAGCTTTCAACACAAACCCCTCATGGACTCCCACCTGTGCTGTCTGCAGATATGCACTTTTGTTTTCACATACATACTGGCTGATCTGATGGCACAGAAGTTCCTCTAAAGCAGCCACACTTGAACTACATGCAGGCATAGGCTGGGACATCTGGTTGTGATACTGCCTCTGTAGTCTCCCGTATCACTTGTCGTGAAACGCTCCCTGTTGACATCAGCACACTGCGGATGCTCCATATCTCTTCAAACACTGCAAATTTCAAGGGATTAATCTCCAAAGGAGCAGCAGAAAGTCTCTGCATCTCCTGATATCATTCTAGTTGGTACCCTGGCCAATAAGCCATTGTGTAAAATGGCCTTAACACTCTACCAGAGCTGCCCCAGAGCCTGCCCTCAAGAAAGAACTGCAGGAGCAGAATAAGATTGAGTCTAGGCAATAGCATGAGATCTGGTCATCAGGGTTGGATTATGTTAAGGAGATCCAGCTTTACAGAGCCAAGCTATTGACCATAAGCAACCTGTGGCTCAGCATCCTTGCTCACTCTGAGCACCACTTCTGCTGTCTCAATGTTTCCTATAGGAGTCTTCATTGGTCTCTGGATATGCACTGAGCAATTAAATGGGGCAATTTCTTATCCACCTTTTGGGTGCTTAAGTTTTTTCTGGCACCCAGTCCTGCTCTGTTCTCTGCTCTAACTCTTCAGCTACTGGCCACTGTGCACAAAGAGAGCATTTGCATCCACTGCCTCATGGTTCTTTTGTTTTTCTTATTAGGAATAGTGAGTCCTACATGCCATCCCAGACAAGCCTGTGACCTTCCATCTCTTTCCTGCCTCAAATGTTTAATGGTGGAGATGAAACTGGGGTTTACCAGACTAGAATGTGTTCAGGTTTTCAAAAGTTCAATAAAAGATTCCAGCAAAAGAAAATGAACAGCCATTGCTGCTGTGCCATACCAGCACAGCTGTGATAATCCAAAAAGCGAATAAACACAAGGGTTGCTTTTTGGTAGTGCTTTACATGGTGAGAGCTAGTAGTGGACTGATGGCTACCCAACATTAGGTATTAGCAACAATATAGGGCTTATAAATGCTTCTACAATCTGTCACAAGATTAGATTGTATGATTAATACTAGCACCTAATCAGCATTTAATCATTAGCCAATTTAATACAATGGTTCACTGACATTCAATTATAGCAAGGTTCACATGAAACTTACAAACAAGGTATTTCCAAGGGGAGATTTCTGAGTTCAGTTTCATGCCCGAGAACCTCTCTTTCTGGTAAGGTAATCATTTCTCCTTTCATGAGCTCTCAGTGGACAACAGGGTCCATCTGCAGAAGATTTCTCATTTTCAATGCTGATCAACAGTGCATCTCAAGAAGTCTACCCTGAAGGACAACCCAACTCAAGGGAATATTAAGAGCAGGTAGTGTTCAAGAGCTCAGGTGGTTCTTCATTTAGAGCAGTACTTATAAGATCTTGAGATAATTAGTCAGAAATCTTTCAGTTTCTGACTACAATTCAGGTGAGGCAAATTGGAATCTTCTCCCATCCATACAGTTCTGGTACTCTCAGACTGTGTATTTCTGGTGCCTTTCAGGTCAGGCTATGAGGAGCCCAAGTTTTGGGTATGGTCAGAGAGTTCTTGATCATCCAAACTCACTGCACTTGAAAGGTAAAAGCACAGTGGTGGCTTATACTGGGATTGTAGAGTGGTAAGGTAGGTCTGCACCACCACAGAACCACAGCTAGAGGCTCCAGTTCTGTGTTCAGGCTTGCCGGAGTGAACCTTCAGTGTGTTCTTGGTTGGAATATTTTGTAGCACCTGGAGCCTGACATGAAAGCTAAGAAAGCACAGGGATGTACATAAAGTGTTAGTAATACTCTCATTCCTGTGTTCTATGCATCTGGGGGATAAAGGCTGTAAATCTGATTCTGCTGATTTCATAGGAAAAGAGCAACTTCAAGCCAAAATTACACTGAAATTCTATACACAGGGAATAACAGTAGACACTATACATCTGTACATTAGTGCCTTAGTCACAAAAGGATGGAAATACTATCATCATACTGGTTTGGGATGTATTCTGCTTAGGAAATTATTGATGGTGAACCTCAAGAAAGACTTGTTGTATGTGTGCAGAATTAGGTGAAACTTTGTGTTCACTTATTGTATACTTCCTGAAATAGCTCAGGCAGAGATTCTAGAAAAATATAACTTCAGAAACAGAATCAAGGCAGTAACAGTCAGCACAGGTGGCAACAAAATACTAAAATATTGTGTCTGATTTTATTAAGGGAATATTTGATAATTCTACAGTACTGGATTGTGAATTCATACTGTACATTTCAGATTATTTACTGAATTACGAATACCAAGTAATCCATAGTTTAATCTTCACCTGTAGAGCTGGTGTCAGTTGTAGAATCTACAACATACTACTATGACTAATCTTCAGATAAAAGTTTTGTTGTACGAAGTTGGGAGTTGAATATTTTGCCTGTTACAATATATCTAAATGCTTTTCGAAACCATGGGTAGAAAAAGCCATATATTAATGGATTACAGGTAGAATTTAAGTAACCAAACCAGTTTAGAGCATCAAACAAAGGTGAAGGAATAGAGAAATTTAAAAATGGATCAAGTAGGATTGCAGAAAAGCAAGGAAACCAGCATATTAAGAAAGCCAACATTACTACACTCAAAGTCTTGGCAGCTTTCTTGTCTTTACTCTTAGAAAGTTCATTTTTCATATCACTTTTTCTGTGCTTGTGTGTCTGGCTCAACACACGTATGTGCTTTTGGGAGACTACAAAAATTTTAATGTAGATCCCTAACATAATACAAGCAGGAGCAAATAGGCCAACTGTAAATAAAACAATCCCCCAAGCTTTGTTGAACACAATAGGGCACAAGCTTGAGCATTTGATCAAACTTTCATAGCCCTCAATTCCAGAAGCATAAGCTTCTGAGAAAACAACACCAAAAGCAAATGCAGCTGGCACTGACCAACACACTACTGTTATTTGTTTTATGGCAGCCAAGGTCATTGTGCTGGAATAATGTAGGGGGTGGCAGATTGCATAAAAACGATCCACTGCAATGGAACAAAGATGGAAAATGGAAACTAAGCAGAGCATCAGGTCAAAACTGTAATGAATTTTGCAGAACGTCATCCCAAAATACCAGCAGTTCTCCACGGTCCTCACCATGCTGTAGGGCATAACGGCAAAGCCCAACAGGAAATCTGTGACAGCCATGGATAAGATGAGAAAATTGGTTGGGGAATGAAGCTGTTTGAAATACAAGATGGAAAAAATTATGGCCATGTTCCCTGAGATGGTGAGAAGGAGGGCTACAGTTATGGAGAAATACAATACTCCTCGTACGCTTGGTGACCTAGAGCTGTCAGAACAGGACCTATTTCCAAACTCAGAGCAGTCAGTGAAATCTCTCGAAATGTTCATGGAAAACATAATAATCCTCTATCAGATTTTTCTACTGAATGTGTAGTTCCATAAGTAGATATAATTTTCACGAGTTTCCAAAAGATTCCATGTCCTAACATGAGAAGACAAGACGAAATTAGACAAGAGTATGAATTTCTGATGGGAATGCAATAATTCAGAGACAAACTTTCTCTTGGCTTAATTATGGCAAATAATATATTAAAAAAGCAGTTGAAAGCAAGCTTAATTATTTTCTAAATTAACTAAAGTATAATACGGCATCCAATTTATTTTATCCATTCCTTTGTATCTAGATTGCTTTGTAAAATATTTTGTCTTTCAAATAGATGTTAACAGTAATTATTCTAAAGCATTAGAAGAGTAAGATACATAGACAGAGAAATCCAAGTTCACTTCATCTCCAAATACTGTAGAGTTTATTTGTCTCTTCAACACTAGAACACTGATGTTTTCAAAAGGAGAAATGTTACGTCTGTTCACATCAGCTTTCCTGGAGATTTCAGTTGGTGAGCTATATTCTAAATGCTCATTATGTGAGTCAAAAATCAGCTGCCAGCTCCCCCTTTTCAAATTATTAATCATTCTAAACTTACCTTTTGTGGAGTATAAAGTACTAACAAAGAATACATCTGATGGAAATCAGTTTCAATGCTTGTTTTGTGTTATTATAGTTTCCGTATCTGGAAGGGTTCAGACTTGCCTTGTAGCCTGAAGTAGACAGTGGTCCAGCTGTAATAGATATGTATGAATACACTAGTGACTATTTTCAAGAGTCAAAAAATTCCCTGTTTTTCTGCAGAGGAGCACACCCTTTTCTTCCTCATCTAATTCCTGTTAGTTCTGAAATAGAAGCAAAAAGAGATACTCTTCTCCACATCAGTTTAACCCACTCAGAAGTAACTTGCAAAGCATTTTAGTCCATGGAATTTTCCAATGGGTATCACCCTGAAATGAAGAAAATACAGAAGAGAGAACAAAATATTTAAATAGTCATCTGTTTTATAGACTAGCACTACCTGAATCTGTTTTGATAGTATCATCAATAAATTCTTTAAGTAGATACTTTCTTGTTTTGTTGCTGTCATGCAGTACTGCAATGTGTGTAAAAGGCAGACCATCTTTATACCTCGGTTCAGTTTAGTGAAATGTGGGAAATTGTTTTGCTTTTATGGCTTTATGCTTAATTCCCAGGAGTTTTTAAGTTAAAAATATTAGTATAATTTAGGGATTTACATCAACAGGAGATAAACATAGCCAAGTTTCTGAAATCCCAAGATCATTATTTCTGTTTTCTCCATTCGTTTACCCTCATGCATTACTGAGCTGCTTTGTTGAATTAAGGTAAATATAAGCCTCATCAAAGTTAGTCTTTAAAAAGTGATACTAACGGCTAAGTCCTCCCCTAAGGAAGATGTAATCTTTTTTCATCTACTGTATTAGAAAATGCCCCTTAACTTTCAATTTTAAATAATGAAACTTGGAAATAAAATACGTAATAAATTTAAGATTATCATCTTGTAACTTAATGAGATGCAACAGCACTGTCTCTTATGCTGGTTGTAGCAGTAGCTTTTGTACTAGGTGCAGAACTTCCCTATACTTTATTAAATAGTAAAGATGTATAAAGAGAAGTGTTATTTTATAACAATTTATCATCTGTCATTCAACAGATTCTCTTTTAAAAAGAAATAAAACCCAATAAAAGTAGTATTTATTTTTTTATTACTGTGTACAGTAGAAACATTTTATTTTTGAGATCTGATAGTATTTTTGTGGCAAGCATACCTAGAAACCAATTTTTAAGTGAGAGGTGGGCAAGCTTCGCACTGTTGATCCTTTGTTGAAAGAGTCACTAAGATATAAACCTGTGCAGAAAGCTATGCAAACCAAATTATATTAGATTTCCAACAAATTACTGTCAAAGAAGGCTATGCTTAAAAAACCATTACCTTCAGGAAGCAGTGTCCCACGCATCTGACTTTTCAGCATGGCGCAGGAGACTGCAATAGGGGAAGAGTTTGGTATATTTCAGAAATGAGATGTTTAACAACAGCTAACAGATTTACAGGAACTGAAACCTTTGTGAAAGAACCTGTTTAACTGGGTTGAAGGAAGGTTGCAGAGTGGACCTTGGAAGCTTTGAGATACTAGTCTTTGAGAACTAACCGTACAAGGTAATGCAGTACCACATTGGCAGTGTGGAAAGAAAATTGTGTAGCCATTATTTTCACTGATAGCACAGTTTAATTATTGCCTATGTTTTCCTTCATCTTGCACTTCATTATTTCCTTGATGTTCTTAAATACTGATTAGTTCCAATAAAGCACTGTGAAAATGGACCTCTCTTCTTACCCTTAGGTGACTTCAGTGTAGTGGAAAGAAGCATAATATATCATCTGAAATTTTCTGAAATGACTGTTTTCACCAGTTGGTAACTGAGAAAGTACAAAGAGAATGAGGTACACTACACTCTCTTCTTCAGTTCTCTCTCCTTAACTGACAGATATCTTTTAGTCAGAACACTGTGACTGCTCAGTGCTTTAGGAGACTAGCTTCTCTTATATATAGTAGAAATAAAAATTCTATATATCCAGAGCAGGTTATGGAGTTCTCATTGCCTAAATTGCTTGCAGATCTGATCTCTTAGGAAATGAGTTTGTTTTACAAAGGCTAGTGCATACGTCACACAAATATTTTCAATTATCTACGCACAACATTGGATTTAAAGTGAAGGTTATTAAGATCATGAAGGACAAAAAATGTTTTAAAAAAACTTACACAGAAGGAAATTGAATTTAGTTGGAAATTACTAATTACACAAGACTAAATAACACTATGCAAGACTTCATAAATATAGGAATTAAATTTCATAAAATAAGAGGATTCCAGAATTATTGACATTGGAAGAAACTTCTGAAGGTCACTGTGTCCAGCTGTTCTGCTCAAGCAGTACTATCTAGAGATGGTTGACCAGGGCTGTGCTCAAATGGGCTTTGTATATTTCCAGGCATGAAGATATGTACAATAAATATTATCCTCAACCTTCTGGACAATCTCTGCCACTTGGTCATCCTGACAATTAAAAAGTGTTTCCTGATATTCAGATGGAACCAATTTTATTTCAGTTTGTGCTCACTGTCTCATTTTCCAGTCCCTTAATCATAATTGTGACCCTCCACTGGACCATATCCAGTTTGTCCATGCCTTTCTTGTACAGTGGATTACAGAACTGGACACAGTACTCCAGTTGACACTCTGAGCTGCAACATTACCCTTCTTCTATCAGCCACTCTTCACAGCTTTGTGTCATTTGAAAACATGCTGAGGGTTCTCTCTGTTCCATAATCCAGATCACTAATGAACATGTGAAACTAACACTGACTCCTGCTTAGACTTTGAGCCACTGATCACCACCCATCCTCTTGGCCATCCTCTCAATATTCAATCTGTTCTTTCTTTTAACTCTGTTTGCTTACCCAGTCCATATCTCAACAGTTTGAGGAACTAATGGGATACAGTGCCAAAACTGTACTCAAGTCAAGGCAGACAATATATACTGCTACCTACCAAGTCAGTCATTTCACATCACAGAAGTTTAACAAATCTAGGCAATGCCTAATGAAAACAACTTACTTGAAAAGAGATTAGAGGTAGGCATGGTCTTTTTCTGAATTAGGTCATTGGATGATGCAGCTACACTGAAGGCTATAAATAACTAAGATGATCAGAAAAAATGTTCAAGTGAAAGCCTTTTGTAGAACACTAAGTATCTTGTGTTTGACTGTATCTAACATTTTCTGTTCTTCTCATCCTTGTTGAATGAGTATTTATGTAATGTACAAGAGAGTATAGTGTGCACTGCCTGGATGAGTTAATGATGTAGGGAAAGCCATACACTTTGCAGTATTTACCCAGTTTGAGAGCTTATTTTTTTCAGTTCGAGAACTGCACTAACATACTTTTTCATCTAGCTGTTAAGAATACTCCATTTTGGAGTGATACTTTCGTTGTGAGATTTCTGGAAGGGCTCTACTTGGATAGTCAGTGCTCATCTTTTTCCCTGTGCCGCTTCTGGTGACCAAGGGGCAGGCCATGAGGCTCAGCTAGAGATGGAACCACTGTGTATTAGGTTGTAATTCACAAGCTGCAATAGTGTGTCAAAACAATCAAAACACAAGCTACAGGTACCAAGACAGAGAGGACAGGTGACTCTGTGTCCTAGACTTTCTGCAAGAAACCAGTCACTTCTGTTCAAGGCATGAGAGGAGGTGGCACTGCAAACTGTTTTCGCTGGTGGCAAAATGAATTGACCTGGGTTTACCAACAGAATAGATCCTTTCATAATGCTGGAATAATTGCTTTGCAGAAGTTTTCTGGGAAGTTAAAGCATATGAAGTCACCCACAGGAGATTCATTTGCTTCGGAAAAAGTAGACATCTGGGAAGCGTTTAATAAGGTCACTAATTAAATGTGTTGATAAGTGGTTTAACAGTACCCTTTGCACTTCATTTACATGATGTCACTTTGAAGTCAGGCACATTTTACATCACTAGAGCTAACTGATAATCTGATTGGACAACAGCAAGAGATGTTTTTTCTGCTCTTCTAATTTATAAAAAACTCAGGTTTGAATAGAGACCCCATGGTCTCATTAACACCTCTCACTTGTATGTCCCTTTCACACTGAGAAATAACTTTGTGCTACCTGTGATTAAAGCTAATGAGAGAAAGTAACGTGGGACTTCATTAAAGTTGCTCTGTCAGAGAAGACACTCTGTAAACACAAGGCAAGGAGACTCTTTGGGAAAGTGCCACCTTTGGGTAATAGGATACCAGAGAAAAAAGTTATTTCTGAAACTTTCTGAGCTGGGTTGTACACAAAACTGACTTGGTCAAGTATGAAGAGAAATGACTTCTAGGTAAGGATGAAGGTCACCAGAGAGTGGAAGTCCCTTGTTACTTATGCAGTGTATTAGTATTGGTGACATCTTGGCCAGACTAGCTTTTAGGAGAGCTGTTGGTTTACACAGTGAAAAATTTTTCTGCCATTTCCATAACTTGTCCGTGGTGGTCCTGTGCAGCCATGATGTTTGCATGATCTTCTGGACAGTGTTCACGGGTTGGCTAAGTTTATCCTAAGCGAAGGTCTCCCTTTCTGCACTCCTTGGTAAGTCAAGATTACCTACTAGCTGTTCACAGTTTGTGACCTGCTTCACTTTCAGTCTGCTCCAGGACAAGACCTCAGGGAACTTCATGTGTGCCTCTGGGACTCAACAATCCACCTGTACCACCACCTTCTCCCACTTGGAGATATTCAGGCAAACCTTCAATAGTAGTTCTATGGACCACTACTTAGATCCAAAGACTCATTTGGGGGCTCTTACTAGTCAAGAGTTGGTCCTGAGAATTTGTCTAACTGCTAGTTTCAGCAAACTGGCCCCAATGCAATTTTTTTTTGGAGTCCCAAGACCATATCCACTTTTCCATAGTGTGAGATTCATCTATGCCAAGTAACCTTCATCTTAGCTACCTAAAAACTGTATCTAAAATTGCCTAAAACTTTATGGTAGAGACTAGAAGATTCTTCTTGGTAGTAAGAGAAGGACCATCTATAGTGGTAAGTCATCTCCCCTAAAAATGGATAAGGTGGTGAGATAAAACACTCTTGAAGGTAGCAATTTTTTCTATAGTGAGCATCAAAAGAGCTGCAGACAACTAAGGTAGATAGAAGTACTGCTTTTGAGATGTCTAAATTTAGGTTAGATTACCAGCAGCCTTCATGATTGTGGGACAATCAGGTAGAAGCCAGTGATTACCCATGAAAAGCAAGATAAACACACGGGATCATACTTTTGTCAGTTACAGACTCAGAAGGGTAACATTTCAGCTGCCTTAGGCAGTGGAGGATATTTATAAACCTATTATAAAATTGCAACTTATAACAACCTCCTACATAAAAATAAGATGAAAGAACAAACTAGAACAAGGGATAAAATGATAAGATGAAGAAAGGTGCAAACTGTGGTCTGTATGCACATTTTTAAGAGTTGCAAATAGAAGGTTGTCTCTGGTGTTGTCACACATTCTTGAGGGTTTTATGCCAGGTAGACAGTGGATGAAAGGCAAAACGCAATGTCTCCTTTTGCTTCTTGAAGGGACTACAGTAACATATGCTGAATTTATTAAATATACCCAGAAATCCTCAGATGGTCAACATTATTCATATGGAAACACCACTTACAAGCAGAGCCCTGTAGAGAAGGACCTTGGGATCCTAGTGGATGAAAAACTTAACATGAGCCAGCAGTGTGCTCTTGCAGCTTGGAAAGCAAATAGCATCCTGTGTTTCATCAGAAGAAGGATGGCCAGCAGGGACAGGGAGGTGATTGTCCCTCTCTACTCTCCCCTCATAAGGCCCCATCTGGAGGACTGTGTGAAGACCTGGGGCCCCCAGTACAGGAAAGATGTGGAGCTGTTGGAGAGGGTCCAGAGGAAGGTCACAAAGATGATCAGAGGGCTGGAGCACCTCTCCTGTGAAGACAGGCTGAAGAAGTTGGGCTAGATCAGTCTGGAGAAGAGAAGGCTGAGATCTCATTGTAACCTTCCAGAATTTAAAAGGGGGTTATAAAAAGGAGAGGCATAAACTTTTTACTTGGGTAGATTGTGATAGAACAAGGGGGAATGGTTTTATGCTCAAGGAGGGAAGGTTTAGATTGGATAGCAGAGGAAGCTCTTTACAGAGAGATTGGTGAGGTGCTGGAACAGGCTGCCCAGAGAGGCTGTGGGTGCTCCATCCTTGGAGGTGATCAAGACCAGATTGAATGGGGTCCTGGGCAACCTGATCTAGTACCAGATCTAGAGATTGGTGACCCTGCCTGTGGCAGGGGGTTTGGAAATTGATGATCCTTGTTGTCCCTTCCAACCAATGACATTCTATGATTCTATGATTTAATCTATAACACTACCAGAAGAAGATATCACCTGGCAGCAGCTGTGAAACTGCTATTTCAAGAGAGATCAGTATATCTGAGTGATCAAACGGTTCACTTCAGAAAGCAACATGGTATGCAAGAAAATGAAGTGCATTAGGCTGACCTCAATGGGGATGAAGAGAAAGAGAATTATGCATTAATTTATTGGAAAATTAAATTTTTTTAAGCTCAAATTACTTTATTTATCTGAGGTAAAGTATTAAAACAGTCATGTTGTCACAATTAAGGATAATCTTCCATGGTATAAAGCTGATATGTTGCATAGATCAGTCACTGTTCCTGTCATTTTGAAGTGTACTAACTTACACAATAACATTGTAAAAGAGTCTCAGATCCTACTTTTTTTTTTCTTTTTTCACTCTGCTAAAATGTAGTATAACTGAACTCTCATACTCTACAATGCAGAGTACATCAGTGCTCTACGTAGTATAATTGAACTCTTATGCTGTACGGTGCAGAGTACGTCAGTGCTCTAAGAGCACAAAAAAAGAAGATACTCATATAGTGTGTGCTTATCCCAGCAACACGAATGAAGGACAACATTTACAGCTCAGCACAGCTCTTACTTATATCAGATCATCTGTTTCAACATAGCACTTCTCAGGTACTAATCTTTTACTGTCCATTTCCAGAGTTAGTGCTTCATGCTCCAACCAGATGTGCTGGATCAGGCCAGAGGGGTTATTTCCTTCTTTTTGGTGATATGTTGCTTCTAGCAAAGCCAGGTCTTAGGCAAAAAAAAATTAGAGAAAATTACAGCCAGTGGGTCTTCTTCAGATGGTGACCATGTTTTAGGTTTGGACTTATTTCCCTGTCCTTTGAGTCCTGATGTGGTTGGTGGATGTCCAGAGAAGCCACACACAGATGTAATCTTGAGAGTCTGCCAACCCAGGTATCTTCACCCCAAGCCATTCCTATGGCCCTTCTTCTGCCACTCCTCACAGTTCTCCCACATCCACCCTGCCCCACTCACCCTATATTTGGGCCAGTTGTAACATTTCTGTAACATTTCTGTATATAGATTCCTCACTGGTTGTGACAGTATTGCTGTCAGATAAAATAACAATATGCTCAAGCCAAAAAAAGTGTTGAAAGAGGCACATCTTAGCATATTTTACATGCAGTTTTCATTATGAAAGTATCATTTTCAGGCAATGTCAGATTCAGAAATTCTTTTCACAATTGCTTTTCATTTCTTATGACATATTTTCCACATCTTAGATTTCATTAAAAATGATTTTGATCTCATTAAGCAGCAAAGCCTGTAAGAAACAAACACAAAAGTGTGAAGCACTAATTGAATTGTAAAGAGAAGGAACAGCATGGCTTCTCCTTGTCTCATCCTGCCTTCCTGGAGTGTACTGACATGGCTGTGTATTAGGATATTCTGACTTCTGCACACATACTGAAGGGGAGGGGAAAAACATAAAAGCTTTGGGATCTTACTCAAAGGCATCTAAAAAGTGAAAAATGAAGGGTTTTTCTCTTAGTTCTAGAGGATGGCAAATATACAGCTTTATTATTATTATTATTTATTGTTTTTTAAATCTGTTGTTTAAGAACCACTTCCTCATGAAGAAAAGCAGTTAATACATTGCTCCAACATTGCTTTCTTGCATATGTCATAGCTATTATCAAAACACTACATACCTACAATTCCTGGTCTAAAATGAAAGGAGACATAAAACAAAGTAGTCACTTATCTGCTTGAACCAAATTTGATAAGTGAACAAAGAAATAGGTGCTTTTTCTGTCATTTTCAGCTCTTGCCTCCTGGAGCTGCAGGCAAATCTCAGTGCCATGAAGCCAGCCATGTAAAGGATGTTACTCTAAAAACAACCGAGTCCTTGATGAGTCCTGTTGAAAAATATTTCCAAACAGAATAGTCTTCAATGCCCTGCGAAACCACATGTAAAAAAATGCATAAACAATGGGATTAAATGCAGAATTTAAATAACCAAACCAAACCAAAGTGTCAACGAGCATAGGCGGTGCTGCGTAATTCATAAATGGGTCAGTTGCTGTAAAGAAGAAGAATGGGCTCCAGCATATGAGAAACACTCCCATTATTATGCATAATTTTTTTGCAGCTTTTCTTTCTCTGAAGAATAAAATATGCTTTGTTTCATATCTTTTCTTCCTTTTGCTAACTGCATCAATGGATCTTGCTTGCCTTTTAGCTATGGAGTATATTTTCTTGTAGACAAACAGCATAACTAATCCAGGGATGTAAAAAGACACTATGGAGGTGATGACACCTGAAGTTTCACTAAAGAACACCAAGCATCCTCCTGCACAGTATACGTGATTATAAATCTCTTTTGCCCCTAACAAATTTAGTTCTAGAAAGATCATCCCAAAAGCAAAAGCAGCAGGGACAGTCCAACTTACCAATATCATGACCAGGATAACAAAAACATTTATCTTTGATTTGTACCTGAGAGGTTCACACACAGCATAGTAACGATCGATGGATATGAAGGAAAGATGGAAGATGGAAGTCGTGCTCAGCATAATATCTGTGCTTGTGTGGATCTTGCAAAAGAAGTCCCCAAAATACCAGCAGTGCTCAACAGAGCGCACCATGCTGCAAGGCATGATGAGGAATCCCAGCAGAAAGTCAGCTGTAGCCATGGAAATTATCAGGAAGTTGGTAGGCGTGTGGAGCTGCTTAAAATGTGATATTGAGATGATAACCATTAGATTTCCAATTACTGTGGTCAGAATAATGCAAACCATGAAGATATACATGGAAATACGGATACTGTTTGACCAATTGCTCTTCACGCAAGAGCCATTTACAGAATCACAACACAGCTGCATCCTTATTGAGGTATCAAATCCACACTGCAGTGAGGTACAGACTTGTCCTAATGCTGAGGTAAACTTACAGCTGTTTCCTCTTTTTGTTGTGAGGGTAGCTGCAAGAAGACAAAAAAGGGAAATCATGAACACCTTCAACTAGCTGAATGTGTAGGAAAATCACATTCCTTACTTTATGAGGGATGAAATTACTTTGTAATTCAACTTCTGACAGAACTAGATTTTTATCATTAGACTTCCCTCGAAGCATGTACCTCATTTGATAAAATAAACTATAAAGCTGGGGGTCCCCACACCAGAATAGTAGTCCAGCTCTGTCCTCACTGAGGCAGCTGAACCTGCTGTTCACCTGGCAAAGCCAAAATATTTCCTTGAGGCCCTTGTTTCCAGATACATGTAATTGCCTGGCTAGATCAAGGCATACTGTAAAATCTTATAGGATCTAACTGTAAGTAGGCATGTAAGAAAGAAATCTGAGTGGAGAAATGAAGTTTTCTGACCTTGTACTGCTAAAATGTAACTGAATGGCCCGACTAATTTGAAGCATTAGCTGATATTTAAGTTAACATCTTTACTGACAGACTCTGTTTTATTTCAGTGGTAGTAGTTTAGAATCATAGAATTACAAAGGCAGGGAAAGACCTCCAAGATCATCCAGTCCAGTCATCCACTTACCACCAATATTTCCTATCTAAATATCTAAAGATTTCTTGAACAGATTTAGCATCCTTGTGTGTAATTGCTGTGTTAATACTGTCTTAGCAAAGGACACAGAGAATTGTTTCCTGAACATTTACCTGCTTCTTTATTAGCATCTTTTGTGTGCTCAATAACTCATCTGTTTCACAAGGCTGGGTTTTTTACAAAAGCATTGTACATGAAAGTATTCTAACACTTGGCGAGCAATGTTCACTGTGGTTTTCCTTTAATTAAGAGAAAAATATTATTATCACCACAAATAAAGAACATTACCATATTCTGTTCAGTAGCATTAGCATTATCATATAACACAATCTTTTAAGTCCAAAAAGTACAGCAATTCAGACACCATTAATATAACTCATTTGCTCTAGGGCTTTGCTGCCTGCGTTTATTTTGGACAAACACACATTTTGACCTTCATTTGTTTTATGGGTAAGGAAATTAAGTGTAGTGTAAATGAATATAAGGCCAATCAGAAAGAATTAAGATGTTATCTCTTGTTTTCTTTTCTGTTTAAAAGATGAATAATTTTATTTCTGCTCTCTGACAATGCTACTATATAGTATATATATAGTATATACATAAAAGAATATGACCTCTCCTGGAAACCATTTATCTTTAACAAATACACACCCTTATTTTCAGGGATTTTTTCTGCTGCTGTTGAAGAGACAGAATAAATTCCAACTAAAATAAAAGGGCAAATGGAAATCAAATATGTAGCTTTGCATGGAAAGAGAAACAAAATAAATCAAACCTCCTATGACAAACTGTCCAGTTGAGCTGAATATTGAAGTAGTTTTCAACAAGAAATTAGAACACCATCCTTAATTACAAATATTGGTTTAAATTTCAATAAAATGAGAACACAAAGAAGCATATTTTTTAAAACCTGCCCTCCTACCTTTATCTCCTGACACAGAGTAGAAATCTGCTCCTGGCGCTCATTTGTTCTCTGCTCAGTCAGTGGCACCCATTCCTTTTAAAGACGATCTCAAAAGACAGCTGAGCCTCTGTCAGTGTAACTACTCTGGATGGTGTGAATTTAAGAGGACTGGCACTCTATCCAGAGCAGCCTCCAGAGTCCCCAGTGTATTGCTTGATAACACTGGGCAAAATCAATGGAGCTCTTGGCCCTCTGTTTCAGTGTGAACAGAAGCTCTGTTTATTTTGTCATCTACTTGTCTTTGTTTAACAGGCTTTATTTATAGATACACTGAATTCATCTGGAATATGTTAACTTGCTTAATTAAGCACTGTGATCATTTTGTGAGCAGCTGAAGATTAACCAGGAGGCAAACAAAAATCACCATGTAATCTATCTTGTGTAAGTTCCTAAAATATAGCAAAGATATACAGGTGGTTTAAAGCAGCATGTAACATTACACTGAAAAGGTATACTGCACACAGATTGCCGTGAAGTGCATTTGTCAGCCTCGTTCTGCTTATACTACTGAGCAAACAGGTTTAATCTAACAGCCTAATCATTTAACAGCTATTTGCAAAATACAGCTAGTAAAAAGGTGTCTAGAGTAAACACCTATTATTGATTGCACTGGAGTCACTGATGAGGGTCATTAATTTCATGCTTCACAAAGGACCATACAATCCTTTGGAACAGGGGTGTTACCAAGCATCAAAAACTGGTGATGTGGTGAGCATTAGCTAAAGCCCACTCATGCTGGGTGTCTTAGGGACATAAATAACAACATAGGTTAAGATGCCAGTTTGCCAACTGTGCTCCATGAAGTTGCTTAGCTGTTTCATTATGTTATGTCCAGAAAAATCTGAACAAATGCAAACAACTCAGTTCCTTTATTTTCCATGAGGACTAGGGTGTTATAGCATAAGAGTTTGCTTGCTACGGAAAGAGTTCACCAACTAAAAAAAACAAAACAATTTGATCTGGAAAAGCAACTCTGATTTCAAAAGCAGTTACCTGGCATCAATCAGCCAAACTTCTACATCCTCCAGCATCCCAGTGCCATCACAATCAGAGCAGACAGACTAGAAGGCCTATCCATGCTCTGAGCAACTTCTGTTTTTGACTTAATACCTAGATAGAAAAAAGTTTCTCATTTCCACGTGGCTCATTTTAAAAGCTGGATCTCTCTAAGGATAGCCATACTAAGGAAAACCAACAGTTTGAGGCTATAAGATATCCTCATAGCTGATTCAGATCCACTCATTGTTTATGAAATTCTTAGGGGGTGAAATAAACGTTTTTTTCTTAAGTGTCCATTTTTATGTTTGAAATATGCACAAATTCCCAGTGAGTCATCAATTCAAAACAAGTATTTCACATGTTGGGTTAAATGAAAAGATGTGTCAACTACTAAACTGAATGCTACTGTTGCAAACCTGATGTAATTTCACAGAGGACAATCTGAAGTTAGACCAGATTCATAGCAGAGGAATTTAAATAAGAATGGATGAGTTGATTAACCTGTAGATATATCCCCGCAGATACCAAAGCATCATTATTCCTTGCCAGTAGCTGTTTATGAGGAGAAACATGAAATTCATGCACTTTCCTAAAGTGCTGTTTTTAGGATCAACCCCCAAAACAATATAAATGCAAGTCTCTGTGATGCACACAGGAGAAAGAGAGTCCAGCAAGTCAAAAACCTCTCTGCAACAAAGCAGAACACATCTAACTGAAACAAAAAAACTGTCTCTGCACAGGAAGGGTTGTAAATACTCCATAGCTCTGCTATTAGCAGACACTGCTCCCACCGACTGTGGCAGTAGGATGCTCCCCAGAGAGCCCTTCAGCTCAGGACTCTCCTGAGAAGGGACAGTGAGTTCCCTGAGCCACAGCACAGAAGTGGGGCAGGCCTCTGTGCCTCTCTGCTGTCCCTGTGCACCCAACAGTCCCACAGCAGTGAACTCATGACCACGGCCAATTTGTAGGCATTAGGTGGCCTCCAAACACCACCTCCAGCGCAAAGGCAAATGGAGGAGGGAGGTAGGAAGCACACAGGATCCAGCTAGCTCATTCTATGCCATCATGGCCTTGGAACAGCTCCACAGCTTTGCTCTGAATTCATAGCTGTGCCTGAAGAGAATTTTGTCTTCTAGCTGTGTTATAGGTTCTGGTGTTGGGAATGAGCAGCTTTTTAAATGATCCTCCATGCCACCACCAAAATCTGATTGCTGTTGATGCTGTTGCTGTTTGTTACACAATGAACACAGGATAACTGCTATCTGAAGTGCTCACCATGGAAGATTCATCTTTGAAACAAACTGAATTACTAATCTAGCAAATTAGAAGCTTCCTGTAAATGAGAAAGTGAGATACAGAGACTGTACCTGCTCAGGAGCTACTTCCTCATGACAAACTGGTACAGCCTACAGGTACAGCACAATAGTGACTCATGCCAGGCAGAGCCCATGGCTTGACAGCTGCTTGCTTTGGTCTGCCTCTGGATCACAGCCTGGTGGGAAAATCTCATCTAGAGAATGATGTAGATGCTTGCTATTCAGAAAAGATAAGCAGACAGTACATCTTGGTCTGAAGGTAGCTACTCTCCTGAAAGCCACTAAAAAATAAGATTGCCCATAAAGGCATACACATTAATAAGCAAATCATGTGGAGCCTCTGCTCTCTGTTGCCTTTCACATATGCTGGATTTGACTATGATTGGTGCATGCTGTTTGCCTAGAAACAATAAGCTACCAGGAAGTACATCATCATCCATTAATGGCTACACTTCAACAGCTCACTATTCCATTTTATATCACACAAACATGTTTGATTTCTGCTCAGACACACATAATTATTTTTCCAAATAGTAAGTTTCCATGAATGAATTATAAAGCACTTTCATAAACTGAAATCACAGAATATTCGGAGTAGGAAGAAACAGACATGCATCATTGAGCCCAACCCCTGTCTGAGAGAGGTGTCCAAATGCTTCTTGAGCTATATGAAGCTTTATGAACCATTATTTATAAGAACTGTCTTGGACCAGAACCTCCAACCCTGGCCAGATCCCGTCAGGTAATGTGAGGGTTACTTTGCAGCGTGAACTGAAAAGAAAATAGAGCTCAACTATCTGAAGTCAAAATTAAATACAGGAAGTCTCTGACTCTGCAGGTGTGTGATCAGCAGATGTAAACTGATGTACTGACATTGATTTTAGTAGTAATATAGCAACATCACTGTCCCCAGACACCAGTGAAAAGTGCATTAGTTTAAGATACCGTTCTCTTAGTGTAGACAAAGTGAAAGTAGGAGAGATGTTATCTAACAGCAATTAGCTAATGCATAACTAAATGCTATATGGAGAACTTAGGATGGTCTCTAACAAGGACTTGGGAGTATATCCTAGAAAACATCTAAGTAAAAAAATTAAATAAATTCAAGTTACATTCATATGCTGCTCTCGGCTGCTCTTCTTTTCACTATGTGGGTCTGACAGTTGACTCCAGTGAAAACCAATAGACCTACGTGGTCAACAGAATGACACCACAGACCTTCAAAAACAGCATGTTTGTTCTTGTTTGTTCCTCCAAAACTGCTGCCCAATACAAACCAAGTAAGAGGCCCCTGGAGTGTACTAGTCTGGCTTGGGGAGCAGGGATCAGCTCTTGAAATTCAGGACCTGTTATACAACCAGTAGTCATGTAGGATTATTACTGCCACTGGGAAGTCATACTGTCTCTTGACCAAGATTTGTTCGATGACTGTTCTGGGTTACGACCACAGGTTAGGCAAGAAAAGGGTGAGGTGTTGGATAAGCCACTGGGAAGCACAATCTTGAGGCCCTGCATGTTTGAATAACTCTCCCAGACTGCATGGTCCCTCCTCTGGATATAAGTTCAGCTGCTGTCTTCCCAGGATGAAACAAAGTCTTAGAGAATCCTCCAAAGCTGGGTACTGAGAAGCAACCGCACAAGGCCTGTTTGCTGCTGAACATGATAGATACAAGCCAGCCTACGCCTGCCAAGTTTCATGTGCCATCACCATAAGTCCCAGATAATGCATATTTTTTACACTACATATGTGGTTAAAACTGTCCCAGATATTAAAACATTGCCTATTTCCTACATTTTCACATTTTTGAAGAAAATGTCCAAATACCCAGGTGAATGTTTTAATGTACTATATTTATAACGTAAGTCTGATCTGAGATGCATTGGACCTAGCGTGTGTATGCCATACATGTGAAGCAGTGCAGGACTTTTCAAGCTGCAGCAGGGGAGATTCAGGCTGGACATTAGGAAATATTACTTCTCTGAAAGGGTGGTGAGGCACTGGAATGCACTGCCCAGGGAGGTGGTGGAGTCGCCGACCATGGGAGTGTTCAAGAAACGTTTGGATGTTGTGTTGAGGGATATGATTTAGCTGGGAAGTATTGGTGATGATTGGACTGGATAATCTTCTAAGTCTTTTCCAACCTTGATAATTCTGTGATTATGTGACTGCAGAACTGAAGGTTCTTCATGAAGCAGACCCACTGTCTGTGTGGATCATGAAGAACTGCATGGAGATTGCACCTACAACCATTGCAAATCTGTTTTTTGTTTCATTGTATAGTAGCTTGGTCAGAATGTGGCCAAATCCCACAGAGTATGAGGAAGGCCTTACTGAATGGCACACGGACACTTAGTGCTCCTCCAGTCTGAAAAACAGGAATAGGCAGAAGGGACAGAGAGGCTTCTTTGGGGAATATTTGTTTGGGAGAAAACTGGCCAACTTCACAATCCACACATCTTAGCATCAGTCTTATGACTAGGATTATTTTGGAAACCTAAGTTATCTTTGAAAACCATGATTTCTAATTGGAGATTTCATACGACAGAGTATAACCAATAATTGCACTGGCTCAAGCACTAGTACAGTGGTGTACTGTTGATATAGATCCAGAGTGATCACTGCTTTCTTCTAAATAAACTCATTTGCCCCAGCTGCTAAGCAGAATAATAAGACTGCAGAACATGAATGATACAAGATAACTGCTACAAATCATGAGAAGCTTATGGATAACTGTGGGAAATTCTCATCCTGTCTTTGCTGTCTGATGAACACTTAGGAAGCTACATTACAGGAAGCTTCGCAGGGGATGAGGCAGGTCCTTTTCATAACACCTTCCGAAAAGCGTCACTGTTAAGAGTGGTTTCGATGTGCCGTTCTTACTTTGCAGACGTCCATCAGACAGTACCTAGGTGAACAGAGAAGGGATGATACTAATATCCAGTAATGGAGTAGCACTACTGTATGGTACAGAGAGGATAGGTCTCTGAGGTCAGATAACTTGATGTAGTACTTTTTAAAGATAATGTTGCTTTTCTTAGTTACTTTTTACATGTCAAATTCTCATCACTGTTGTACATAGACTATGAATAACTGCAAACAGCTCCAGAGTGTGCCATTACCTCAAATTCCCCAGGGGCCAGCTGCACACCGCTGTACAAGACTTCTGGAAAGACGTAGTTAGTGCCAAATGTGCCACTGAGGGAGAACATGTCAAACTTGGTCTGCGCAGTCTCTGCTGGCTGCCCACACGTGCTCAGGTCTGTGTTCTTACACTTGAGCAGTGTGCATATCTGTGGGGAAGAGGACACAGAAATGTAAAATAACAGTAAGCTTTCATACTCAAGAGCTGTGTTTAATAGCAAGAAAACTTACTGTGATTCAGAAACAAATGAATGTTTCAGAATGATTCATTATTTTTGGCATATATATACACTAATCCCTACTGAACAAATTACCTGCCAATGGTATTTTATGACAGAGCCATGAAGCCCGTCAAAGGCGCCCAGTACATAAACTTCATCTTTACTTTTATTTGACATCTGGTAGGTCAAGTGACAGCAGAGGTCTTTCTGACAGACGGTATGATTTCCAGCTTTGTGCTTGAGTTCACTGAAAGTGAATATATCCCGTCGGACAGCTCCTGGAAATGTCTTATTTTCTCCTGAATAGTTTTTGATGCTTGTAGCGTATGAGCTCCAGTTGACTGCAGGAGGGTAGTTAGGAGAAAGACGGGGTCGTGCGCTCAGCTCAGCTACCAGGAGACGTCCCTCCTTTGTCTTGCTGTTGTAGTAGTACGTGGATGGCCCGTGGGGTGTGAACAGCCCACTGCCTGCAAACAACATGCATGGTACCCAGTGTCACCACCACCTGGTGGGCAAGCCACCGTGGGTGCCCCATGGGTGCTGATGCGTGTAAACATGAAACGGTCTTCAGTCAATATATTTAATAGAATGGTGGAAAAATTTTAAAGGAGAGAGCTGCTAAAAAAACTTTGTATTAATTTTATATAAATTAGTGCTCTGCAAGTGACATATTTGTCAAAGAGGTTGCCCGTGGGCATAATTACATTTCAAAGAAGGAAACCAGAGCCTATGTACAAAACTCAGTGCACTTAGAGCAGACAAAAATGTTCCTCTGTGGCTTTCACTTCTGCTTTGGAGAGTAGTAACAGACAGAACTATGGCAATGTTTTCTCATTTTACAGAAGAAATAAAATCGCAGTAGCTATCTGTTCAGGTCAAGCCAAAACATTGCCATTTCTAATTCTTGAGCAGCAACAAAAACCTCAATGTGTTTTATTCAACACAAAACAGGATTTCTACCTTTTTTGTTTTCAGCTCTGTTTAAAACACTTCTTTCTCCATTTGATTCTTGAGTAAGTTTTAAAGAAAAAAAAAAATCTGTTTCTAAGTAAGAGGGTAAATATTTAGCTGAACCTTTGTGCCATTTCTAAAGGAAAAAATTCACTTCTGAAAACTTCGTGTTGTGGCCTTTCTAATTTTAGCTCTCCCTGAACTTACAACATTGTATCGCCTAAAGCAGATTACTCTGTTTAACACAACACGAAGAATATCTTTACTTACATACTATTTTCCAGAGACTTCATGATTTTTAAAGCAATTTTCTTACTTCCGAATCCTGAAATATGAAAACAATTCCCCCTTACAAAAAGCAACTCACCTGTCATAGACATGATGGTGTTGTGAGTATTTGCTGACAGTAAATTGACTCCCATGCCCATAGCCCATGCTGAGTGAAACTCCACAGCAGTCAGAAAGGGCAGGACGTTCATCCAGGCTGTAGGGAAAAGCACCGTGTCCACCTGTAGCTCATTCACCAGCACCACAGCGGGCTCCCGGAAAAGGATGTCAAAACAAGTGAAAATTCCAAACTTCCCAAAGGGAGTCTCAAAGGTGACGAATTCTGGCTCTTTTGGGTAATTAAACTGAGTTTCTTGTCTAAACAGGTTGTACTGCAGGTGAAGAAAATGGCATATTAAGAAATAAAAATAAGATCAGATTACAAAATGCCACTTTAGTGTCTGAGATTAAAGCAAAACTGAGAGTTGAGATTCCTTCAGGTCAATCTGTGTCTCAGAACTCCCTTCATAGACACTGGAGATCTCCAGTGAAGAAAAGGCTCAGTGAAGACAGGGAGCAAAAGTAAATAAAATCCTCATCCCAGAGGTTTACTGAGCAGAGATGAACATGTTCCTGCTGCCTACTGGCAGCAGTGTCAAGCCAGGGCTTTCTGCTACATGCTGCCAAGACATCATTTGGGAAAACAGTCTGGCCTGGCCAAAACTGCACCAAGGACTGTATTACATTTACAGAATGCATCACTGCTTTATTCTAGTTTGCTATCGCTAATGTAGCCTTGAGATGTTTGATAGTCAGCACGCCTTCTGCAGCCACAGAGCTCATGGGAATAGCTATTAAATATTGCCAAGTGCTTGTCTGCACTTTCCTCTAGCTGAAAAAGCCTTATATTGGATTGTCCTGGGCTGACTGTCATTCTACAATAATCTAAAATTATTCTATAAACCTTCTGAAAGTGGTGCCCTAGAGATTAAAAGTAGTTTGACTTTTAGTTACAGTGTGATGACAAAGCTTCTCTTTACCTTGTGGTAACGAGCCACCAGTTTCCCTTCTGAGTCAAAGACAACGTCAGTGTTGTACTGGTAGCGACCATCACTCGGGCACTTGGGATCACTGGAATTACATGGCTTCTTGTCCCCGATGTTTGCAACTACATAGATGGAGTTGTTCCTGGCCATGCAGCTGAGTCGTTCCTGCACTGGTGCTCGACCAAATCTAACACATTTTTGACAAAAAGGAAAAAAAAAACATATAGAATCATAGAATTACTTGGGTTGGAAGGGACCATAAAGATACCTTGCTATGGACATACAAAGCTGTGGACAACTTTAGAAATCAAGGGAGAGAATAAGACAATACACATAAAATTAAACATTAATTTTTAGGGAAATCTAATTCTCAACTTCAAAAGACCTTTTTTTTTTTTTTTTAAGACACTTTGCTCTTTTTAAGGCTGTAAGTCATTTGTAAAAAGCACTCACAACTTTTACAGATCTGAGTTCCCTCAAAATCTCCCTTAATAAAATCCCAGAAAAGAAAAACACAGAAGCTTGGCTTAGAAATGATCCTGGTCCCCTCAGTGTCCCCTCCAGCTCCACCTTTGTAAGACAGACATTCACAGTAGCCCATTGTGCCACAGCAGACTGTGCAAACAGTTAGATCTCTAAAAAGCAGTTATTTTAGATACATAGCAATATTTTGTGCTATTTGATTTACAAATCACCCCAGATACATGAGCTGAGTTTTGAATCATCTTGTTTCATCTGTGCTGTAACCATGACAATTAAATGGCTTACACTAACAGTAGATTTTCTCGAGTAGTCTGAAGTGATAAGATTTTTGAATGTTCTCAAGATAATGAATCTGCCAAAATTCCCTCATTTTCCTCCTTTTTAATTTTTCTAAATTAAGGCAGATCCAAATGCTTTTTACCTTACATGCTCCAATTACCATTTACACAGGGGTTCTTTTTGATGCATTGTATTTATACAGTTCCTGAATTTCTAAGAGATTTAAATAATCAGCAGTTCTCAGGCATTTATTAGGAGCAGCTCAACTCTATGAGGCACCTGCTTGAAATCACACGAACACCACAGAAAGAATCACCTGGTGGGATCAGTGCAGGGAATCCAGTTCACCTCTGGATCAGGAATATCCTCCAGGTAGGGGTAAATGGTTTCCCTCGTGAAAACCCAGCCATAAATGCCATCCTCGGGAGTCACAATGATGTGGGCACCCTGGCAGAACAGGCTCCATTAACAAGGCACCGTCAAGGCACCCCCAGGATGGTCAGTGGGAACAGAAAACACCAATGAACAATACTCACAATCCATCTCATACCTGCTGGGCTGCTTCTTTGATAGCTCCTTCCAGAACATCCATGTTTTTGTTCATCAGGGCCAAAGCATCATCAGGAGAAACCTTGTGAGCAGTGCACGGCAGGATGACGGCGTGCTCGTACACGGCTGCAATGAAGGTGTCCGAGGCCAGGGCCTGTAGGACTGCCAGGGCAAGCACTGCGGCACACAGCAGGGTCTGGGAAGGGACCATGGCTGCTGCCTTGCTGCTCCTGGTGCAGGCATGGGAATATAAAGCAGATAGGAAGAGGAGGAGTAAAGACGGTAACAGGCTTGTTTTGGAAGTAAGCTCCTATTGCATAACATGGGGAAGTACAATCTGTACACACTGCAATACAAACTAACCCTTAAATTGTTCTGACCTTTCTGCCTTGAGCTAAAATATTCCCTTGTTTTGTGAAAGTGAATTAACACTGAATTTCTTATTTTTGCTACCTCGTGAAAAGCATGTTTTTGCACAATGAGCAATTTCAAATTGATCATACAAAGTAATTTTTATTCCTTACAATGAGCAACATTTTGCAGAATACATTGGAAAGGCATGTTACTATTCCAAGTGCATCATAAAAATTCTCCTGTTCCAACCTGAGGTATGCCTGTGAGGAAGGAACATAATCTTGCTGTTCACACTGTCTGCTCAGCAAGACATCGAGGAATAGACTCATCGCCCCACCAGTATCTTCCTCTTCACTGTACAGTTCCACCCAGAACTCTTATTTTTGTCCAGCAACAAGGCCTCCTAGAGAAAAGCAGGCATTTGTGAGTCCTCTGACAACTGCACATTGTGCTCGTAGACAGCTGTGACGTAGCTGTCCAGGGCCCAGACGTCAAGAGCAGACAGCACCAAAACCACAGCAGAGATGTGAGCCTCTAAAACCCCATATCTGAAGCCTGAAGTCACCCAAGAGGACAGGGATAAGCAAAGACAGGGAACTTTAATGAGGAAGGTCTTGCAGAAACCTGTGAATTCCCTGAGTTCTAGGAAGCCGACACCACATCCTGAAACTCTCAGAACATCAAAGGGTAGAGAGCTGTGAGCATTGAGCAATCCTGCCTGCTATGCTGCAGCTGAAGAAACGCATCACCTGCCAGAATAATGAACCATTCAGACATGGCATTAAAAGCAAGCCTAGATTACAGGATTTTGGGAAATGACAGCAGAGACTGGAAATGACACATGATTCCTGGGGGACTGCTGGATACAGGCAATGGCGGTGCTGCCATCTGGACACAGCCTCTGCTGCTGCTGGCTCAGGGCCCACCTGGCAGCAGGGATGCCAGGCCTGAACACTGCTCACTCACTGAGCTCTGAGGTTCTCTCTTCCCTAGAAAAGAGACCTCTGTTAGAGAAGTGTCATGACTGGAAGCCATAACTCCTACATTTTGCCTGTTGCACCTTGCTATAGTGACACCTATGGACCATCCCTTGCCAGACTGAGATCTGTCTGTAGTCAGGCAACCACTGACTCTTATAGTGAACAAGATTTTTATAGAGGGTGGCTCTAACAGCACTGAGATTCCATGAGTCAGAGGATGTGATACAGGGGTGGGAAGATGGTTTCTGATAAGCACATCCACACTATTACATTACATCACATGTGAATATTTATTTGCATTTAAAAGCTTAAAGGTTCACACAGCACTCATCAACAATAATCATTGTTGGAGTCTGGATAGTATTTGCATTTCTGACTTTTCACCAGCTCCATAACCAAAGAACCAAGAATGGTGCCTGGTGTGCAGGAAAAAAGAAAGAGGAATTGAGACCAACAGGAGCATCTGACTCCCCTTTAAAAGACCCAGCCACAGACAGAGACAGATCAATACACTGAACAAAGGTTACCAGAGTCCAGCAGCAGCAGCAAGGCACAGGTCATGAGGGAAGAAGAAGCAAAGACATAAACGAGGTTTCTTCTGGAGTAGCTGATCTCCCAGTCCTGACAGTAGATGAATTTGCAGGGCAGCACTACCCAGCATTATCATGAAGCAGCAAAGCTAATGCTTATTTCACGTACTCTGGTGTTACATGACCAGAAAGAATTCAAGAAGAGAGGAAGACGAAGCTGTTACATGAAACTAGACACTTGGTGACCTCGTTACTGGCTACAGACAGCTCCAGCACTGCATGTGGTACAGCCTGTAGCTCTTGACAAACTCCTGTTTGGAGCTGGCAAGCAGAATATTCTGAGATTTCAGTTTCAAGCTGTTCAACAGAGACTTCAGCAAAGTGATCATTCATAGTCAGTTGTGCACAAAAAGAGGCATCAGGCTTTGGTTCAGGGTTGACTTGCTGATTGAAATTCCTGCTCTGCCTTCACAATGCACTGTTCTGTGCTGCTATGTGCCACACAATATGTGCTGATGACATAAAGACAACAAAACCAAAACAGCACAAACAGGAGAAAAAACACATTTGTAACTGTGGTAAAAAACAAACAAACAAACCTGCATAAGTCAGCATTAGTAATTGCATACCAGAGGAAAAGAACTACTGAGCTTTTTTGTACAAAGCTGCTATTTATCATGTTTCTCACTGCTTTATCTACTGGTCTCAAAACAATTTGCAGTTATAAAGTTTGCAGCGTTATTTTCATAGAATCATAGAATCACCAAGGTTGGAAAAGACCTAAAAGATCATCCAGTCCAACCGTTCACCTATTACCAATAGCTCCCACTAAACCATGTCCCTGTACAACATCCAGTCTTTCCTTGAACGCCCCCAGGGTCGGTGACTCCACCACCTCCCTGAGCAGTCCATTCCAGTGCCTGACCACCCTTTCTGGGAAGTAATACTTCCTAATGTCCAGCTTGAATCTCCCCTGCCATGGCTTGAAACCATTCCCTCTGGTCCTAAAGACGAATTTATGGTCTTTAAGAAGAATTTATCCTCTGGCCAAAAATATAGGTTTTCTGATAGCTAGAAAATTCAAAATACAGAAAATAGAGAGAAATACAGCTGCTTATATTAACAAAAGATTACTATTATAATAAAATAGAAAAAGATACTTCTCAATAAATGATATCAATCATGTTGCTGCATTTTTATTAATCAGAACGCATTAAGAAGTTTGTTCCACAGGAAGTAAGAACATAATCCTCATTACTTTAGTAGACAATAATGCATCTCATTTGGACATGGGATTATTAGAGTACACCTTCAGTTATGGTAATATCACAGGGAGGCTGTCGGTTGTGGATCTTGTTTCGGAGGATCCTTTTCATACCATCGTCCAAAAAGCGTCACAGTAACAACTGGTTTTGTTGGTGCTGTCTTACTTATCAGACGCCCATCCTTCAGAACCTGATTGGAAAAAGTAACAAAAGGATATAGTTGGAGGAATAATATGAACTGGTAAAGAGCTCAGAAAGATGTCACCAAATAAGAAGGTACAACAGATCTTCACTTACAGCAACTAGTGACTTCATCAAACACTATTAAATATGTCTGATTACCACTACAAGAGAGTTCACTTTGTTGTGACATAGTTTATGCAATTACTAGTCCACAGAGAATCTAGCAAGAATCAGCTCCAGAGTGTGCCATTACCTCAAATTCCCCAGGGGCCAGCTGCACACCGCTGTACAAGACTTCTGGAAAGACGTAGTTAGTGCCAAATGTGCCGCTGAGGGAGAACATGTCAAACTTGGTCTGCGCAGTCTCCACTGGCTGCCCACATGTGCTCAGGTCTGTGCTCTTACACTTGAGCAGTGTGCATATCTGTCAGGAATCATAGAATCACAGAATTGTGATTGAATGGAAGACAAAAAGGAAACATACTGAGCGAAACAGAAACACTCAGTTATGAAAGACTTGTGTCATCAAACCTAGTATGTATTGGAGCAGACAACTGTCACAGAATCTCTTCCATAACTTATTCGTTCACCCCTTGACCTAATTGTAAGGTATACCAGACTTGCACTTTAATAGATAGAAATAACCTCAGTTTCTGATGTAAGCACTACCAGAACACCTTACTTTGTCCCTGCAGGCCAGTGGGACTTCCACTAATTCTTCCAGCTTCCAATTCTCTTATTTAAAGATTCCCTTCACACGAGTCTTCAGGGGAATGGGGCGAATACTTGAAGGAGCTGGGGTGCAGGTGATCTTTTCTTCTATGCCCGTGGTGTCAGGAAAAGATACAGGGAGAATCCAAAAAACCCATCTCTTAAACAGATGGCTTAAAAGCTGGTGCAAACACAAGAATTTCGGCTATTTTGACCATGGGGCAATCTACACTGCACCTGGAATGATGGCTGCTGATGCAAGCAGCCTGTCCCTGAGGGGTAAGAGGGTATTAGCTGAAGAATTAGCGGGACTCATTGATAGGTCTTTAAACTAGGAACGAAGGGGGAAGGGGGCAAAATAAGGGCTACTGGGGTTGAACGGTGCATTCGAGGGATTGTACCAAACTCTGTGGGCAAAGATTGCAGAGTGCAAAAGGAGGGAGTAGGGCAGGGGGATGCTGGGGATGCCGCTGTTCTAGTGGATCCTGGATCGCTTATGAAGGTGGTGAGACGGACAGCCCGGCTGAAGTGCCTTTATACTAATGCACGGAGCCTGAGTAACAAGCAGGAGGAACTGGAAACTGTGATGCACTCTGAAAATTATGACATCGTTGCTATCACAGAAACATGGTGGGATGACTCCCACAATTGGGATACTACCATCGATGGCTATAGGCTCTTTAGGAGAGATAGGCGAGGTAGGAAGGGTGGGGGAGTCGCCCTTTATGTCAGAGATTGGATAAACTGTGAGGAGCTCCCCATGAGAAATAGTCAAGAACAGGTTGAGAGCCTGTGGGTTAGGATTAGAGATGGGACTAATAAAGGTCAGCTGGTATTAGGGGTATACTACAGGCCACCTGATCAAGGGGAGGCTGCTGATGAGGCTTTCTTGCTCCAGATGCGTGAGGCGTCTGGCTCACGGGCTCTTGTCCTGGTGGGGGACTTCAACCATCCTGACATCTGTTGGGAAAACCACACGGCGAGCTGCAAGAGCTCCAGAAGGCTCTTGGAATCCATTGATGATAGCTTTCTGGTTCAGGTATTGGACAGACCGACCAGAGGTCAAGCGTTGCTGGACCTGCTGCTCACCAACGCTGAGGAGATCATCAAAGGCGTCAAGGTTGGAGGCTGCCTGGGCTCCAGCGATCATGCCCTGGTTGAGTTTGTGATCTCAAGCGATGTGGGCCTGGCAAAGAGCAGGACCAGGATGCTCAACTTTAGAAGAGCAGACTTCAAGCTACTCAATGGAATGCTGGCCAAGATCCCCTGGCGCGCTGCCCTCAAAGATAAGGACGTTGAGGAGAGCTGGCTACTGTTCAAGGATGCCCTCCTGGCAGCACAAGAGGTCTCCATTCCCCTGATTAAGAAAGTGGGCAGGAGAGGTAGAAAACCGGCATGGCTCAGCAAGGACCTGCTAAGAGAACTGAGGGTGAAGAAAGGGGTGTACAAGCTCTGGAAACAAGGCTGTGTCACCCGGGAAGAATACAGGGATGCCGTCCGAACTTGCAGATGTGGGATCAGGAAAGCCAAGGCTCAGGCAGAACTGAACTTGGCGAGGGATGTGAAAAGCAACAAGAAAACCTTCTACAGGTACATTGGCCAGAAGAGACAGGCCAAAATGGGCGTGCCTACTCTGGTAAATTTAAAAGGAGAAATGGCTTCAACAGATGAAGAGAAAGCTGAGGTGCTGAATGAGTTCTTCACCTCGGTCTTCACTGGTGGCCAGGATTCTAGTCTTTTCCACATCCCTAAGTCTTGCACCCCCATACCTCCATGTGGGGACCAAGGAGGTAAATCCCTCCCCACTGTAAGGGTAGAGCAAGTCCGAGAGTGCCTCCTTAGACTGAATGAGTATAAGTCTATGGGGCCAGATGGCGTGCATCCCAGGGTCCTGAAGGAGCTGGCTGAGGTGGTTGCTGAGCCGCTCTCCATCATATTTGAGAAGTCGTGGCTGTCAGGTGAGGTCCCGGATGATTGGAGGAAGGGTCACGTCACTCCCATTTACAAGAAGGGGAGCAGGGACGACCCGGGTAACTACAGGCCGGTGAGTCTCACCTCTGTGCCTGGGAAGATTATGGAACAGATCCTCCTGGACAACATGCTTGATCACATAAAGAACGAGCACGTGATCCGAGACAGCCAGCATGGCTTCACCAGGGGAAGGTCATGCTTAACTAATCTTGTGGCCTTCTATGATGGAGTGACGGCGTTGGTGGATGAAGGGAAGGCGACCGATGTCATTTACCTGGACCTGAGCAAGGCCTTTGACATGGTCCCCCATCACATCCTCATCTCCAAATTGGAGGGAGGTGGATTTGATGGGTGGACAACTAGATGGATAAGCAATTGGTTGAAAGGCCGCAGACAGAGGGTGGTGGTCAATGGCTCTATGTCCAGGTGGAGGCCGGTAACGAGCGGCGTCCCTCAAGGGTCTGTCTTGGGACCGGTGCTCTTTAACATCTTTATTAATGACATCGATGAGGGAATGGAGTGCACCCTCAGCAAGTTTGCTGATGACACCAAGCTGAGTGGTGCAGTCGATACGGTGGAGGGAACAGATGCCATTCAGAGGGACCTTGACAGGCTGGAAAGCTGGGCTCGGGTGAACCTAATGAGGTTCAACACGGCAAAGTGCAAGGTTTTGCACTTGGGCCGGAAGAACCCCAGGCACCTGTACAGGCTGGGAGGAGTTGTCCTTGAGAGCAGCTCGGCTGAAAAAGACCTAGGGGTCCTGATAGATGAGAAACTTAACATGAGCCAGCAGTGCGCTCTGGCAGCCCGGAAAGCAAATGGGATCCTGGGCTCCATCAGGAGAGGGGTGGTCAGCAGGGATAGGGAGGTGATCGTCCCTCTCTACTCTGCTCTTGTGAGGCCCCATCTGGAGTACTGTGTCCAGGTGTGGAGCCCTCAGTACAAAAAAGATATGGAGATTTTGGAAAGGGTCCAGAGGAGGGCCACAAAGATGATCAGGGGGCTGGAGCACCTCCCCTATGAGGACAGGCTGAGGGAGTTGGGTTTGTTCAGCCTGGAGAAGAGAAGGTTGCGAGGTGACCTCATTGCAGCCTTTCAATATCTGAAGGGAACTTACTCCCAGGAGGGGAGTAAACTCTTCGAAAGGGCTGATAATAGCAGGACTAGGGGAAATGGTTTTAAGTTGAAGGAGGGAAGATTTAGGTTGGATGTTAGGGGAAAGTTCTTTACTAGAAGGGTGGTTGGGTCCTGGAACAGGCTGCCCAGTGAGGTTGTGGATGCCCCGTCCTTGGAGGTGTTCAAGACCAGGCTGGACAGGGCCCTGGGCAACCTGATCTAGTAAATGTGTATGTTTGGTGGCCCTGCTAGGCAGGGGGGTTGGAACTACATGATCCTTGAGGTCCCTTCCAACCCGGGTAATTCTGTGTGATTCTGTGTGTGTGAGTCTTAATAAGACTTAACAAGTTTGTGAATGGAAATTTTGTGTAATGAAACAAAGCCCTCCTCCTCAAAGGTACATTGTGTAACCATACACATTAATGGTAGATGTACACATCATTAATGATACTTCAATAGGAGGTCTGGTAGTCCATGTGAATTCTGAATTAGATATTCTCCATCCAACTTCTGTTGAATACTGGAGCATCACACTGAATCACACATCTGTTTCTGGGCTCAGCAATGCAGGAGACCTGGACATGCTGGGAAGAATTCAGTGTAGGGCCACAAAGACAATTAAAGGACTGGAGCACCTTTCGTATGATGAAACGCTGAGAGAACTGGAACTGGTCATCCTGGAGAAAAGGAAGCTCAAGGGAGATCTTATCAATGTCTATACGTAAAAGAAGGTTCAAAAATTAGAGATCAAATCTCTTCAGTGGTGTCCAGTGCCAGGCAAAGAGGCAATGGGTACAAACTAGAACATAAAAGGTTGCATCAGACCATCAAGAAGAACTTCTGTACTTTGCAGGTGATATAGTACTGGAACAGGATGCCCAGAGAGGCTGTGGAGTCTACCTCTTTAGAGATCTTCAAAATCAACTGGACACCTTCAAATTACAGAAGAGGAGAAAGAGAACTTGTGGTAGCCTGCAGCTTCCTCAGCAAAGGGAGTGGAGGGGCAGGCACTGATCTCTGCTCTCTGATGACAGCGATAGTACTCGAGAGGATATTATGGAGACATGCTGGGGAGGGTCAGGCTGGAGACTGGGAAAAAGTTCTTCACTGAGAGTGGTTGGGTACTGGCACAGGCTCCCCAGGGCACTGGTGATGGTCCCAGCCTGCTGGAGCTCAAACAGCATTTGGATAATGCTCTCCACCATAGAGTTTGAATTTTGGGTGGTCCTGTGTGGAGCCAGAAGTTGGACTCAATGATTCTTGTGGGTCCCTTCCAGCTCAAGATATTCTATGATCCTGTGTTCCCATGATATACTCCTGGGCAACCTCCTCCAAGTGGCCCTGCTTGAGCAGGGGGTTAGACCAGGTGACCTTCAGAGGTGCCTTTCAGTCTCAATCATTCCATGATTCTGTAATATATGACCATACAGTGAAGTCCGCGTCCTTCTTCCCAGTTTTGTATTAGCAGCTGCAGCATGGGAACCAAAGTAAAAAAGGTAATCCTTTCCTTTTGTCCTCAATGTTAGTTCTCCAGCTTAAAACTAATCAATGTTTATGGACACTATGAAGAAATGTGAAATAGAACTAGTTCTGCTGTGAAGATTCAAAGGACATTGGATGGCTATGCTGGCAGGTGATGGAATCTTTTGTAGATTTGTTTCAGATACTAGGGAACAGGAAAAGAATATTTGCAAACAGCAGAAGTACCATTTTTCAGCAAATATGGTTTCTTACTGGAACACAAATATAAAAATGTAATCTAATTCTCTAATTCTAATATCACCATCCTTCCCCCACACCTCCCACCTCAAGGAACCAAAGGCTTTTCTCAGTAAATAGGCCTCCTAAAATAAATAACATCCCACAAAGAATTATTACCTGCAGATAGTACTGTCCTTCAACAACATGAAGCCCATCGAAAGCACCCAGCACATAAACTTCATCTTCTCGTTTCTCTGCCATCTTGTAGCTCAAGTGGCAGCGGAGGTCCTTCTGGCAAACCGTGAGACTCCCCTCAGGCTTAGTGAGCTCAGTGAAAGTGAACTGATCATGAAAGATGAGTCCACTGAAATCATTTTCATCTGGTAAGCAGCTTTCCACATTTGAAGCATACGAGCTCCAGCTGACAGCAGGAGGGGAGGCAGGAGAAAGGCGAGGGTGTGAATCTAGTTTAGCAATGAGGAGATGCCCATCCACAGTTTTCATATTGTAGTAATATGCTTTGGCTCCATCTGGTGCGTAAATACCACTCCCTGTGGAAAATGTAATTTCTAATCCAAAATGGTTCAAACATTTCATATTGTCTTTTCAATTATTTTCATTGCTAGCTTGTCCAGTATTGTGTAAATATTATAGACTTTTTATTCTCATTAGACGTAACCATTCAGCCACTCAAGTAGTCAGAGATCAGGCTTTGGAAAAGAGTAGCATTAGTTTAACTGCATGAGGTCTGTTTGGCCTAACTGAAAGGCAGAATGTCACCTTATGGTATTGCATTTAGCATTTCTCAGTTCTCTTCTATATGCAGCAGAGTTGTATGAATATTCCTCCATTCATGGCAAGTTAATGTAAAAGGATTAACTACTGAGTGAAACCACCTAAAACACCATCCAGACAAGTATCACAAACCCATTCTGATGGGCATCAAAAGGGATAGGTCCAGCCCAGTTTATACCAGCTGAAGACTCCTCCCTACATGGGGAATTCACATCTGACCTGTCCCAGATGGTGGAAAAAAATCAAAGAAAATCTGTTATGCTCATCACTGAGGAATTCTACCCTTTTCTACTCAGACAGAGGTGGTAGTACTTCACAATATGTTTGGAAACAAATAAAAGAAAGGAAATCTCCAAGAAGCTAAGGAAGAGAAAAGAAAGGATCACAAGTTTGGTTGGGTCTTATATGGTGCAGTAGGGAAAGGACTTACCAAGTTTAAAATTCAGAGACTAAATCCTTACAAATAAAGAAAACACATAATACTCCTTTGCATTACGTTCATTGCAGAACAGGGAATTAGGATTCATAGTTGAAATAAAAAAATAAATAAATAAAAAATAAATTGAAGGGAATTAAAATTAATTACCTGTCATAGACATGATGGTGTTATGAGTATTGGAAGCTAGGAAGTTGACTCCCATGCCCATTGCCCATGCTGAATGAAACTCCACAGCAGTCAGAAAGGGCAAAACATTCATCCAGGCCGTTGGAAAGAGCACTGTGTCCACCTGTAGCTCACTCACAAGCACCACGGCAGGCTCCCGAAAAAGGATGTCAAAGCAAGTGAAAATGCCAAACTTCCCAAAGGGAGTCTCAAAGGTGATGGCTTCCGGCTCTTTCGGGTAATTAAAATGTTTTGCTTCTGACATAAACAGATTATACTGCAAGGGAGAGAATAACAAGAGAAATCAGTTAAAAGTGCCTGATGCAGAATCTTGGAGTCATTTTGCAAAACTGATCAGAATGACCAGAGGAAGTTTTTAATCAGTGATAGAATGCTTCATACCTAAGAAGTCAAGCTGAAATACTATGACCACCACAGTGCCCCAGAGATGGATATGGGGAGATATATGTTGCCTTTGCACCTAACTAGAAAAAATAACTGGCTATCTGCTACTCTGTAGTTGTCAGCCACCTGCAGCTCCCATAAAAATAATCTCCCTAGCTACTTCACCCGCATTTAAAATACTGCTGTATCCAAAGACATACTTCAGAGAAATAATAATGGAAGAGAATCACAAAGCAACTGGTGGGTTGGTGACCTTGATGTGGAGACGCATGTATGAACTGGAAGCACAGCAGTATCAAGAAGCACAAGACAGAACAGCATCAAAAACCAGAGCAAATAGAGTCTGTGGTGACAGGATGACCTCAACTGAAAGAAAAATCAAAGTGTGCGACTCTTCCAGCTTTGCAACATTTTCATTCTTCCTTGGGGTTTCCCTTAACTAAGGGAGCTCTTTAATATACAGGCAGCTTAGTCAACAAACAGAGGTAAAAGAGCCAGAAAGTGAGTTCAGGTTTACTGAACTTGGCACTTAGCTCCTGCACCATGCCTAGTTGGCACACAGGGTTCAACCTCAATATTGGCAATGTCTCGCTGACCCAGTATGCTCACAAACCAGTATCTTGGCATCGCCTGCGAAAAATTAGTCAAAGTACTGGGTTCAAAGCACATTAAGTAAATAACTGACTTCAGTCTAGCCACATCAGCATGATATCTGGCACCCAGACCACATACAACTTAGAAGAACCCCATAAGAAAGTACATAGAAGTGAAAATATATGCTTTCAAGAGATGCAATGTTTCAATGTACTCATTTTACACTCAGAATAGACCTATAACTCCAGTTATGCAAAAACTGTACTGAAAATGTGCTTAAACATCATAACAACAACAACAACAAAAAGACAGGAAAGGGCTTTTTTTTTCCTTAAATCAGACTGTTCACATAAGATGGTATGGAGATGAACATTTTAAAATGCTGGAAAATGAAGAGGTAGTCCGGTGAAAAGCTAACACTGAAAACTTGAGTTTTTCAATCAGCAGGGTTTCCACTAAATGGGAATTAACAAACCGAGGCAGTGAATCAACTAACATTGGAATTGTGCAATCACTCAGTTTTCATTCTAGTCCGTTTTTAGAAACAGGACAGTAAATACAGACTTAGTGTCAATGCTTCACAGCAGCAGAATAATTCTGTTAAATTAAAAGCAAAAATCCATAAGAGATAAGTAAGTGTCATGGGACAAGTACTGGCATTAAACTGTCTTGCCAAATAGAGACATTTTGGAAGGTGGGGAAAACCACTTCTTACCTTGTGGTAACGAGCCACCAGTTTCCCTTCTGAGTCAAAGACAACGTCAGTGTTGTACTGGTAGCGACCATCACTCGGGCACTTGGGATCACTGGAATTACATGGCTTCTTGTCCCCAATATTTGCAACTACATAGATGGAGTTGTTCCTGGCCATGCAGCTGAGTCGTTCCTGTACTGGTGCTCGACCAAATCTAACGTGTTTCAGACCAGAAAAAAATAAAAAAGTACTTAAGAAAATACTGCTGGTGGTGTTCATCACAGGAGAACTGAGGGCACACTGGCAGCACTCCTGTTCCAGCTGTCGTGGCAGGGCAGGCAAACATATAGGATGGCCATAGAGAAGGACTGTCATGCCAGATACATACATAGTATTGAGGAATAGGGCACTGAAAGACTGTGATGGAGGGCACTATAGTCCAGCAAGGCTACTAATGAAGAACCTGACTTAATACAATGAAAAGATACACAAATCATCTTCACAAACTTAACCGTGAAGAACTGGAATAAAGATGTGCTTAGACTTATTGCCACGAACCAACACCACAGTCACTGAAAAAGATACAGTTGCTTATGTTCCAGCAAGAAGCTGCACACCATGCACTTCTCTCAGCAGAAATTACCTGCTGCAAATCTTCCTCTTTTGACCACTGAGGAACATCCTCACAGAGGTGATATTATGGTCTTAGCACCTCCTCTTTGGGTAGGTGCAGAATGCTGTGGTGCAAGAGTCAGACCACATCTGTTGTTCTCTGGCTGAGCACTTAGCTCATACTGTATGGGTCTGAAGTCCAGTGCTCACCTACACGTAATCATGTCCCTGGTGGAACACGGGAAGATCATGTTCTACAGCACAGAAGCTCTATTGGTTAGGACTTTATCTTATTGCAATTGTGAAAAAAGAAGAGACTAAAAAATTCTAGGTTTGTATCACTCACAGACTTACACACTGACCAGTGATCACATCACCCCTGTCACTTGCTTTTCAGGAAGCTTTTGGCTGTTTACAGAAATTGTATGTTGGGCTCTTATACAATCATAACATTTGTAAAAAAACAAAATATAAATCAAGTATTACAGATTTCCATACTGTTTAACTCAAGATTGCGTGAAAATAATAAAAACAGAATGAGAAGGAGCCTATTGTAGCATCAAACCTTTTTTCAAATGCAACAAAACCTGTATGTTTTTTCCACATTCAGCAACCCAAACTCTGTATGTGGTCTGAATTTATCTTTAAAGTATCTATTACAAAAAGTGTCTTTTAACAGAGCTCTCTTGTCAGTTTGATGATGTAATCAACCTTCACATCACACTGAAATAGAAACGTGCCCTGAAACACCAGTTTGAAATCACACAAACACCACAGAAAGGATCACCTGGTGGGATCAGTGCAGGGAATCCAGTTCACCTCCGGATCAGGAATATCCTCCAGGTAGGGGTAAATGGTTTCCCTCGTGAAAACCCAGCCATAAATGCCATCCTCAGGAGTCACAATGATGTGGGCACCCTGGCAGAACAGGCTCCATTAACAAGGCACCATCAAGGCACCCCCAGGATGGTCAGCGGGAACAGAAAACACCAATGAACAATACTCACAATCCATCTCATACCTGCTGGGCTGCTTCTTTGACAGCTCTTTCCAGAACATCCATGTTTTTGTTCATCAGGGCCAAAGCATCATCGGGAGAAACGTTGTGAGCAGTGCATGGCAGGATGACGGCATGCTCGTACACGGCTGCAATGAAGGTGTCCGAGGCCAGGGCCTGTAGGACTGCCAGGGCAAGCACTGCGGCACACAGCAGGGTCTGGGAAGGGACCATGGCTGCTGCCTTGCAGTTTCTTGAATGCTCTGAGTCACAGAGAAATGGAGAAAAGGGAACATACACAAAAAAATAGAAGAGGGTCAAAGTTTAACTTAAATATGGGAGGGAAGAAGTGCTGGCCTGTTAAAGTAGTACCTTGGAATCGAGCGTCTCTGGTGACATACAGGAAAGTTCAACTTTACAAGGTGAGGATGTTGCAACTCAATAAAAGGTGGCAGAGGACACAGGCAGTCACAAAACAGTGGGTAGTGCCAAGTGTAATAATACTGATATTTAAGTAAGTTATTAAATATAAGACTAGAAAAAGCCATCCAAACTTTCTCTTACGTTGTTTCTGTCACTGATTACAACACACTTCTGCTGTTTATGATGGCTTAAGCCTGATACTCATAGGCCTGCACAGATCACCAGGCCCTGAAGCACATGTGGTCCACAGTTTACCCTTCCAACCTCTAACAACATTCTGTTTATTGATCAAAGAATGCTCCCTTTTTAATTTTTAACTTCAGTTCAAATGCCTTTCTGCATAACATCTTTTTTTACATTCTAATAGTTGCAGAGTTCTCATTTGGAGTGGAAAGCAGAGCAGGGTGCCTGCCACCATTGCAGTGCCACCTCAGGAAAGATAGAAATGCTCTGGGTGAATGCAAGCACCACAGAGTGGCTTGCAAGAGCAGTGCTTTCAAGCATTAGGAACACCAGTGCACATCTGCTGATGTTCATTGCTAGGTACTTCTCTAGGTGCAATGTCAGGTACAACATGCTCATTCAGGAGCCTTGAACAGCCTCATTCAGACAGCCCATGAAAGGCTGCAATAGAGATTTTAATGATAATCGAAGTAATTTAGTTTGGAAGGCTTTTTTTGTTCTTATCAAAGGAAATACAGGTTGTGTCACAATAGCCAAAATGAGCCCTAAGACTGAAGAAGGAAGTGGTAAATGTTCCCTTGTTAAGCAAGAGCCAAGAAAACATACACAACCGTGAATGCAAGTCACAACCCAGACAGATGACCACCCTGGCAGGTGAAGTCACCCTGCCAGGATAGGGTTTCTGCAGCAAGGCTGGGTGTCTGGTGCTGTGCCAGCTGGAAACACCACCAACTGACTGCAGAACTGGGAGCTCACCCAGGAAGAAGGAAATAAACCAGGTTAAGAAAATAAACAACATAAATTTACCGAGTCAAATCCTGTGAAACTACAGCAGCCCAGGCTATAGATGGCCACAACCAAAGTAAGAAGATGGCATTCTTGGAGTTCCTTCTAATTTTCACACCTCTGTTTTCCCAGTCCACTTTCCCCAGTCTCTGCTACTACATGAGGACAGGACTTACATGATTACTTACCTTTGTGAGAGAGGACACAATTTGGTGCCAAATCAGCTTAGCTGTAGGGATAGTCTGCCTTCACACCATGGTCATGTTCCCCTTCCTGAACTAAGAGAAGCTGTCTGGAAAATGACTCTTCATTTGAAGGGTTAATTGTTCTGTGGAAAAACCTGCAAGAAGGAACACTCCTTCAAACTGGCAATCACTGCAGAGCAGCAGGAACAGGAAGCTGAGTAAGTTTAGCAAGCTCAGCAGCCCCTCCTATTTTAACCACAACACATAGTTGTGGTGCTGTTCTGAAACAGGATACAATGTCCTGTGGTATAGATACACATGCAGAGATACTGTACTTCTTCACAACAGTTAGTGTGCTTTCCATCACCTCCACTATATTAATTGCACAGGGTTACTATTTAATACAGCTACAAAATGAGATCTTACTTTACCACATCATTTTGTTCAAATGCAAAGCATTTTATGCCCTGTAGGCCCCCAGCAGATCAAGGTCAAGTCTAGGACAATCTTAAGTTATCATATAAAAACAGATACAGAACTGTCCAGCAGAGTAATTCATTTTGTTGCAAGATTAAGTAAATAAATCAATATGCAATGACTATGTTGTTAGACAGGGCAATTTAAGAAATAATTTCCATTATATGTATTTGCATTAATTAACATCAATTAATATTAGAATCAGTGCTACAGAAATAAGCAGACAAAATCTTAAGAGGCAAATTTTAAGGATACTCTTTAGCAGCACCAGTAAGTTTCTCTCACTCTGAAAACATTAAGTCTGTGCTTGACTTCTACCATCTGCTCAGTAAAACTGTACAGCTAAGAGTCTGCAAAGAGAACTTCCCGGAGTTTACAAGACTCATGAGAGCATTGCTTGGCACTATGTTTCCACCTAGTGGAGAAAAAATATATGGGCTTTAACGTGAACAAAACATTGATGAGCACCACTACAGTGTGAGTCAGAAAATGAACCAATCACACACGTGAAATCTCAGGAAGGATCACTTTAAAGGCATTAAAGGTGCTCCAGCCATCTTAAACATTTCTGAGTTGTTATATATCACATTTTCATTTCCTCTTTTTCAGTAGAAATCCTAGTCCTGTTTACATGTGTATGCATGCCCAAAAGTTACGGGTATTTCAGCTCAGAACAACTGAGTTATGAAGATAAAAATGTTTTCCTTCTGAACGAGATAAAGATCATATTACCTGTCATATCCAAAATTAGAGTTGCGTGCATTTGTTGAAAGAAAATTGACATGCATTCTCATAGCCTATGCTGAGTGAAACTGAACCACAAACAAAAGTGGGAGAGTTATTAACAGAAACAGACAGAAAGAGAATGTTGACAATCTGAAATGTGCTCACCCAAACCACAGCAGAATCACGGAAGAGTATGTCTGCACAAGTGAAAATGCTAAAGTATCCAAAGGATGTACAGAAAGTCACACATTCTGGATCCTTTGGGCAATTAAACTGTTTCTGTGTCACAAAAAAGGCTGTACTGTTTGTTGACATAAAAGAACAAAAATAGAAAGGGAATCAAATGGTTGGAATCAGTAATATTGATTACAGTATTCATTCACTTAAATACCAGTAATTGAGAATATGTTTTGTGAACACATTACTTAATTTTGAAAAGGAAAATTCAAACCATTGCAAGAAGAATTAAGCACAAATATCTGTGATTCTGATTTACAGAAATGAAAGAGATTTCTACTTACTTAGCAGGAATTCAGGACATTAAAGTTTTAATGCTTCATTCTACTTTATAAATAATAAATAATGACTCTATGTACAAGTATGCTTAATCCTGGGAAGTAGCCTTTGTTCCACATCTCTCGTTACCCATGGATCATCCAGTTCCTGAAATTCTTAGAATTGCTGTACCTTGTGACAATGAGCCACCAGTTTCCCTTCTGAATCAAAGACAATGTTGGTATTGTACTGATAGTAACCATCTCACTTAGTCATCTTGGATCAATGAACTCACATGGCTTCTTGCTCACCATATTTGCAACCACATGGTCTAGAGTAGTTCCTTGCTGGGCAGCTCAGTCTTTTCTGTACTAGTGAGGAACAAATCTAATCAGCATAGAAGGAAGGAAATAAGGCGTCAAAAAGAGATAATCTGTATCAATATCAAAACTAAAACTAAAGACTGCCAAAACAATTGTTTTAAGTTAGTTGCTCTTCATACAATTGTTTTCTGATGTTCAACAGAAGGCAGCGGTTTTGTGTTTCAAGCTCAGAATGCTGAAAATTCTGGCTTTATCTTAAGTGAAATAACCAAGGAAGACAGAAGTTTGCTCATAGTGAAAGTTAATCTTTGCACCTTCTAGTTCTTCTTGCTGCTGTCCTGTAATAAAACACCGATGTGACCATGACATATGAGATGATCTCAGCATTCTGCTTCAGCTCTTGATTCAGCTGCTCAGAATTTGTTTCTTCTACATTGTGTTCCACCACCTTTCAAAAATTCACAGAATCTTAGAGTTATCTGGCTGGAAAAGACTTTCAGGATCATTAAGTCCAACCATCAACCCTATCCATCACATCTCATCACTAAACTGCACTACTCCCAACACCTGAGCAGCTCATTCTCTTCCTCTTCCAGTTACCCCAAGACATTTTAAAAGATATGCATAAGCAATCCTCAGCGTAGTTGTTTTTCCTCACCATACCATTCCCCTTGTATAGCAAAGACTATACCTTTCAGAATCACTACATGGAACACAGTCCACCTGTGGGTCTGGAATATCCTCAAAATAAGCATATAGTGTTTTCCTCATGAAGACCATCTTCAGGAGTCACAATGATACAGGCACCCTCGTATCAATACAGACAAACAAAAGACAGCATTTCTCCTCCTCCTGTAGATGATGAGTATTTACCAAATTGAATGGCTGCAATTAAGTCATAATACCTGTCTGGCTGCTTCTTCGATGGCCATTTCAAGAATATCCATACTTCTGCCCATAAGCAACAAGGCCTCCTCAGGAGAGGCAGGCATTTCTGTGTCCTGTGACAAGTGCACACTGCTTGTAGGCAGCTGTGATGTAGCTGTCCAGGGCCCAGACATCAGGAGCAGACAGCACCAAAACCACAGCAGAGACATGAGACCTCAGTAGCCCCATACCTGAAATCTGAAGTCACCCAAGAGGAGGACGGGCAAGCAAAGACAGGGAACTTCAATAAAAAAAGGTCTTGCAGAAACCTGTGAATTCCCTGGAGTGCTGGGAAGCTGACACCATGCAACACAATCCCTGTGTCCCAGAAACCTTACAACACCAAAGGTCAGACAGTTGTGAGCATTGAGCAATCCTACATTATGCCACTGATAAAGAAGTCACTGCTGTGCTGCAACTGAAGAAACACATTGCCAGCCAGATTAGCAAACTATACAAGTACATCATTGCTCTGGGAAGGTAGGTTAATGTAACCCCAGGTCACAGTAGGATGAAAGCTAGTTTGGGAAACCTGAGCAAAAACCAGCACAAGTACACCTAGTAGAGTGTGGGCAAGGTGCTGGCTCTGAGGTCAGCACTGCTGTTTGGATGCTGATGGTGCCATCACCAGCTCAGCAGTGCTCCAAATGAGTTTACTTATGCCTAGTATTTATTCACAAGTTCACAGACTGTACAACAACACCAATAAAGCAAACTGGGTATTTAGACTTGCCATTGGATGAGAGAAGAACAGCACCAGACATGGCAGCACTCAGTTTCCCATAGGAGATTCCACTGCTCTTCAGCCATAGTTCCTGGACTCCTCGATAGTCATGGCAGAAGATGTTTGTGACAGGACCTCAATTTAGTTTTTGTGGTTTGTTTTTTTACCTCTACTGCAAATGTGAAAGAAGGAAAAGGGGAGAAGATGCAGTGCCAGAGCTGTTAATTTTCTACCGTTTCTACTGGACAACAGGAAAAGTTGAAATGAGCTGCAGGACAGCTCATTATTTTCAGTGACATTTACATTCTGGTAATCCCTACCACTTCAAGTCTTAACAGCACAAATCAGGTAGGAAAGTGGGTAATTCCTCAGAGTGAAATTTCATTTCTGTGGATTTGCACCTTGTACCCTTTGCATTTACCCCTAGTTCTCTCAGCTCCTTCTTACCTGCCTCACCAACAGCAAGGGCAGGACTGGCATTTTAAAACAAGCTGAATGGTATGCTCCAGATTTCAGAAAGATCTAATATCTGATACAAATTGAAAGCCATTACCTGCATATTTCTGCTTTTCGGTACCCTGTTCTCTCAGCAGTTTTTCTCATCAGCACCTGAAAAAGTGCTCTGGCAGAATTTTTTTTGTGTAAATTCCACTAGCTTCTCACAACAGAAGCTGATTGCAAAATGCTAGGAGTAAACCATTTTCCTTATCTATGGGACAAATGGATACTACAGAGTACCTCTTCCAGGGCCCAGTTCTGGATTCAAAGACAAAATAAGACTCATGTCACAGCCGAGGACTAAAAATAGGGTGTCAGTTTGCATGGCATGTCCATATCTCAGTTCACATCACCTTTTGTGCTTAGTACCTAGAAGGAGGAGATTTTTCCTCTCTGTTGAAAAATGGTAACCCCAGGCTTCTGATAGGTATATTTATTGCACAGGCAGCTGGTAGAAATATTGCAGCTCGCATTTACTAGCAGAACAGTTATCTCACAGACTAACCTAAGCTTCCGCAAGTTAGAGGAATGTACACGTACACACACAGACATATTTGGAGCACCCCGTCTCCTCTATGACCAGAAATCAGTTCTGCATGGAGATGTTTACTTCTCATTTTCAGGCGCTTTCATGTATTATAAGTGCTAGTAGACACAAAGACTTTTCCTGTCACAGAACTTAGGAAAAAAAAAAGTTGCTTTATTGAAAACAGCACTGTGCTTAAATGCTTTGCCACTTCAAACTGTGTTTCAAAATTTTACAGTGTCAGTAAAGGTATTACAAGATAGTCTTTCTTCTAAAAAAATAGAGAAAATCGTAGTAACAAAATAGTAGCTTTATCCAAGAGTAATGCACAGCAGGCTCAAGTACAGAAGCCAGACGTTTGGAAATGCACCTCTTTATATACAGTGAAACACTGTATACAGAATACAATTAAAAAGGCTGACATTTGAGGGCCACTCAGCGCAACTGATCCACGTGAGGACTTCCAAAAGAAAGGCAGTCAGTGTTTAGTGTTTCAAAACAGTGATGCAGCTCCAACTAAACCACAACTGGTTCTTTGCTAGGAAGATCGTGTATCCCAAGTCCAGAACAACAAAACACTGTTAAGCCCACTCACCACAACACTAAGTTAAACCACAGTAATAAACAGAGAATCAAAAACATTCATGGTTATGTTTCACTACCCAATAGATGAGTTCTTTCTTCATTATCACTGGGAGAGTTTTGCAACTGGCTGGAACTGGAGCTGTTTGCAGAAGGAAGGAAATGAAAGGGGTGAAACAGGTTTAACATTCTGTAGTCATTTCTATGTAATACCAACATTATAACATAAAACTCACAAAATATGGAAAGAGCTAAGTGGATCATGGAATTTGTTTCCTTAGTGTTGTGCAGAACTACATATTATTGCTTTCACGCATCTCGTTTCTACTGACACAGTTCACAGATATCTTTCTGGAGGAGCCACCAGAACTATTTACTCCTTAATATCACAGTAAAGTCGCAATAATGCCATAATAAAGCCCAATTGCTTATGGAGAAAAGGCAAGACCTAGTTCGGGTCTCTGTTTAGGTCAGTGAGGATTTAGTAAAGAATAGAGATGTATATAAGTAATCTTTTTACTGTTCATTCTGTCATTTAATATCAGATTGGCAGTGAAGAAAAAACAGAAGCATACTTCCCAGAGACCTGCTTTATACGGTGTTAAGTAAAACACAAAGAATAACTCCACATACCTTTTCCGCATGGCCTCAGCAATATAAAATATTCCAGTTGCGAGTCCCTTTGAGAAAACAGTCATTTACAATCATGATAATAACAACCTCATACAACAGCTCTTAAGTGCAACAGATATTAAGCGCAACAAAAAGCAAAACATTTATCACTTACACTTAACACTGCCCATCCTCCTTGGATGGCTGATGCCCATTCAAAACCCAGCTTTTCATTTAGAAATCCTCCTAAAGTGGGACCTATAAATGCCCTGTAACAAATCAAAAAGAGGAGCAGATATACCAAATAAATAAAAGGTACAGATTATGTTATCTGCACAGGTTTTATGGTACTTTGTGGCCTTTCTCCATTGATCAACTCAACATTGATCCATTCTTATCAACAAAGAAGCTGACTTAGGCAGCAAGTATTAACTCTTTGTTTGTCATGGCCCCAGTATATCTGCTTAGTTGCCTCCTCAGCTGTAGACATGATATACATCATAGTGCTGAATGCATTCTTTTCTGTATCCTGGATGGCTTGGGGGCTCCAATGTTCTAACAGTGCCTATATAGATATCTTCTACCATAAAAGAAACTTAAACCCTAATCTCTGAAAATTTAAACCATCCAAACCTGAAAATAGATGGATATGAGCAGGCAGAAAGGCACTGTATGACGGATATGGTTATCATTACTGTGCTCACTACAAGGCTGAGCTTATGTAACATCCTAGCACCTCTGTCAGTCTAAGAACACCATGATAGGTTATGCAAAAGTTCTACATAATCATTTTATCACTTGCTACAGCAAGGGATGAAACTCTGTACAACAAGAGATTTCCTGGAAGCCAGTCATAATAGCAGCATGCTCAGCAGCACCATGAAATTGAGTTTTGCTAACTTTATACTGCATCTATCTGTACCGAACCCTACACCAAATAACTGAAGTGCAAGATGTCAGGTTCATCTTATAAAAATGGTGCAGTTGAAACCCATCTGTAGCCACAGAGGACTACACAGACTGAGAGAATATTGTGAAAGTGGCTGCCAATAGAGGGACTCATTTCTCACTGAGTAACAACTTTGAAGAGTCATTCAAGTCAGCAGCATCTTTCACTCATTTCTATGACAACCACTGGGTAAGAAATTCAGGAACACTCTGCTAAGCTCTGCAAAGGCAGACCTTGAGTAATGGCTGTAGTTGAAAGAGAACAGGGTGTTCCACCCAGAACATAAAAAAGGAGGTAAGTGCAAGAGTAGAAAAAAAAAAAAAAAAAAAAAAAAAAAAAATCAGAGTCTACTTATGTCTATAATAAACATCAAAGGTTTCGCTAGTAACAAAAATAATCATTAAGGAGGGCAAACTAACACCCATTTAATCAATGCAGTCTTTTTTATATGAAGGCAATACATTTTAAAGGTAGACAAGTCCATTCCTTTGTAGGATAAAAGCCTTATTTTAACATGTCTACTACAAATATGGCCAGAATCTCTTGAATCAAAGTCAACACAGTGACACCACGTAATTCAGCATGTTTTCACACAGCAATAGTGAAGAACAACAGAACGCTGTCGCCTATAAAAAGGTGACTGTATACATACCCAAGGGACCACATGGCATTAAAGAGTCCAGACACCAGCCCCAGTAAACTCAAGCCTTCTTCAAATCCATTTTCACTACAGCAGGAAGACAGCACAATTAGAGATGTGCAATACATTACCATGTCTCAATCTACAGCCTTCCCCTAAAATGGGTTTGGTTGAATCACATTTGTTTATCAGTTTATCTTTGCTGTTTTTCTAGAGGAGTGCAATGTTACTTATCACCTCTCATGTCTCTTCCTGGGGAGACTTCTAACATTACACCATTGCTCAGTCTCCATATCTCACATGGCAAGTGTAAAACAACGATAGGTGGCTTTTAAGAAGGAAAGACCCTGCTTCAAGGGGAACATACTTACAAAAGTAAATCAAAACTCTTTTATAACATTGCTGTCAAGCCACATCACAGACTTTGTACTTCAAGCAACTGCAACTTGCCAGTTATTGGCATAATGCCAGCACAGACTGAAAATCCAGTATAAATTACAGGCTAATCTTCCTAAGAAGGTGAAATAAGTCCTGTGTGAATAAAACCACACATGAGTCACCCCATACTATGAGACTGTAAGTCCATTAATTGTGCCTGTAGCACAGAAGCACACATCTACAAAAATTTACTCATAATACGTCTGTGTCTTAATGGGTTACTCAGTCAGAAAAATCTAGGACAAAAAAAGTAGTGGAAGAAGCACATAATTGCTACTCACTGCATTGGTCTCAACACGAGGAAACAGCCACACAAAAAGCCCACTTTGCATTCACCTCTGAAAATAAGTTACATCTTGAGCTTCCTACAATTGATACACTGGACAATTACTTACTATGCACACTGCAGTATCTCTGGAAATACTGGGATGGCACTCATTCCAAGGGAGAAGCCAAGCAAAACCAGCACTAGGACAAACATCCACAACTGACTGCAAAAGAGGCATTTAAAAAACAGCTGAAGATTCTTTTCAGATCAAGACACCATTTGACTGAATGCTGTTACATCGAAACAAGCTGACTTAACACAAGACTAAGTTTCCTGAAGTCAAGAAGAACAGCACTAACACTTAGAATTGAAAATAAATCTCTATGCTTTAAAGAAAAAACAAAAGGACTTCAGCAAAGCATTTTAATGTTGCATGCTCAGTTTAAATATTTCTCTATCAAATATTAAGTTAATCTTAAGAGGAACACACCAGAGAAGCGGTGGACAGATGAGCTTAATTTAGTAATACAGCCACATGTGTAAAGCCCATAGTTAACGAACACTGATTAAACTAAGAAGATTGGAAAATAAGACAGAAAGGGGATTCTGTTTTGCTGAAGTGGAAGTTCCACAGAACTGGGAGGAAAGGAAAATAAAAAAGCAGCACTCTTCTCAATGCACACATTAACATGAGCAAACAAAATACATAGAAAAAGGATCTATTTAAAAATGCTATCATTTCTACCTTAGCTACACCTCAATTTTCAGGTAATTTCTTTGATTTACATTAATAGTCTTGGTCAGAAGTGAAGAACACTCTGTTTCAAGGTCAGAAGTGCTAAACATAGACTTGTGGACAAACGTAATGGCCATGCTAGCAAAAACTAAAACATCACTTCAGGAGACAGGTTCAAGAAGAGGCAATTCACAACCTTTCAATGTGCAGTACAGGAGCAGGTCCCAACAAGAAAAAGCACAGGGCTGTTATTAGGCCTCCTGATACCAGCAGCCATTTCCTGAGGCGCTGTGATAGAAAGGAAGAAGCATGCAATTTAAAAATGCGAACATGTAATGCAGCTATTTTGTCTTTTCCAATACTCCTCTTCTAAATCTTCATCTTTTCAAAAGTACTGCTGCTCTACAGACCATCATTACACATAAGCTAGCAATTCACAATTTCTAAACATTAAGAAACACTGAACTTATGTTTTCTTGTCACCAGCACATTCACTGTCAGAAGTACTTAGTACAGAGATTTCAGAATAGCGAATAAGGGTACTGCTCTGTTAGAAAATATTTTAGGTCTCATTCTTCCTTAGCATAAGAAATACAGTACAGCACTGCAAGCAGTTTTCACATACAAAGATCATTAATAGTTTCAGCCAGGAGGAAAAAAAAATAGGACAGAACTATCCTTGATCAATTAGTATGGTTGTCAACAATGCAGTTTTACATACATCTTACTCCTCTCAAAAGTAGATAAAATCAGATGTGGGCAAATGCATGAATAACTGTAACATATTTTAACAGTCTGTCCTGTACTGGCTGGAAACATTTAAACTGTAAGATACTTAACCAGTGTCAGTTTTGTATGCTCTTGTACAATCCAGACCTTGGAAAAGAGACCTTAAACTGGCATTATTCAGTGCACGTGCAAAGTCCTGAAACACAGATCTCTTCACAACAGCATTGTGGTCAATGTCCATTACTTCAATATGGGAAGTCCTCCACTTTTCACTAAACACACAGAACACATCACCACCACCATACAAGCAACCAGGACAGTACTCACTGGTATTTTGTCACTTAGGAGTCCAAGAAGGGGAGAAGACAGGGAGTACGAGAGTGCCAAACCCAGGAACACTAAGCCCACATATCCAGCTGGGAGTTTGAACTACGAGAAGGAAAAAAAACACAAAACCACAACAAAACAACACAAACCATACAAATTACATTAATTAAAGGACAATCCAAGAATTGTATTTTAGGTCAAATTAATGAAATCTATGCACAGTTTTACACATTTTATTGATTTCATACAAATTTTTGTTAAGTATTTCAAGTCATCAGTGAAGACAGTTTCATTCCCAATCCATTTCTAGGCACATAATAACAAAGCCTGACATGACTGTACTCAGATAAGACTAAAGAGAAAAAAAAAAAAGGCACAAACATTATCCTAGATCTCTACACCAGCACATGGGATCCTAACACTGATATCTGGCATAGTTGAAACAGGTATTTCATATACTGAAATGAAAACAGATTTAATCATTATCTCTCCAACCTCCGGCTCTAGTTTCATTTAGAAAAGCATAAAAACCATAGGAATTCACTGCTAACTGGGACATCTTAAAAGAAAGTAGTACTGTAAAACACAACAATGGCTTTTGAACTGAATAAGAGGCTTCTTTCAAACACCCCAAGGTGTACATTTTCATAATGCAGCAAAATCTGTATACTGAAGCAAAATTCATAATGAATCAAATGCACACAAGCCTCTCAAATGAATGCTAGAACAGCTAGAAGGTATTCAAGGGCGTTTCATGTGGCCTGAACTACATAAACGTTCAGTATTTCCTCTTCATATGCAAGAACATGATAATAACTCTAATTTTGTGGTTAGAACAATTGCCAAGAAGGCTGCAGTCCTTTCACAGCAAGTACCTGCTAGCACAGAGCAGGGAAAAAGCAGCACACTACTCGACAGTGGGATAATTACTGGATCCTGTCTGGGTGATAGAAGACATGTTCACATTTCTGAAGATGTAAAAGGTTAGCACCATGCCTTCTCCATCCTGGATAAGTACATTTAATGCTGAACTAGACAGGGAAAAAGTAGCAGTGGCATTATGTCTTACAAAATGCTATGCCCTAGAGAACAAATGTATAAGCAACTCAAAAAGCACTGCTTAATTTCACGTAGGAACCATTCCCTCTAAATTAATTACTTTAAACACTATTGGAAAAACAAATAAACAAAATTAGATAGAAATATCAAAATAAATCCAAAGCAAGGATTTATTTTGCCTCTTAATAAGTGCTGAAGAACCCAGCTAGCCAACTACCCAGTTACAACCAGTTTCTCTCTGGCATTGTCATAAGTGAAAGCAGGGCTCTGGCACCATCTCCCCATCAAGAGACATGATGCTGAAAACGACTGTTGCAACACAGAATTTGCTTTCAGCAAGGAAGGTTTATAAAACCTGCCTGCTGAGAGCATTGCTCCTGCAGCTGAAAGCCAATTAAGCGGAAAAAGCAAATGTTTTCAAAGCCCTGAACTTCCTCATTCTCAAAGGTCCTGAGACCCTGTGTCAATCGATTATATAAATTATTTGGAAATCAAGTTAATTAAACCAAATGAAATGAATATGGCGCAATATTGTTTGGGATAATTTAAAGTACTTTTTTTTTTTTTAACCAGATGTTCACTGCATGTTAGGACTTTCCTGCACATTAGAAGGACTTACCTTCTTTAGGATAAATAGAGACATTGTGGGATCCAAAAAGCCCAAGCATGCACTTAGAGAAAATATAGTAAAACACAGAAATAAGACTTTTGGCAGAAGAAAGAGCTTCCAAAATGATTCCTTGCTAGGGATCGAATCTGATTTGAGAGAAAAGAAAGAAAAAGAAGAAATAAAAATATTGTGAAAATGCAGTTACTTCTCCACTAGTCCATATACAATGAAAATTTCATGGATACATTTCAGTTTAAAACAAGGGAAAATGAATTCTCCTAGTACTTCATCTGTACACTAACACTAATTCAGGTCACCTACATGTTCCATTCATGTTCAAGACAAGAAGCTTCTTTTAAGGTGCCTCTGTTGGATGCCATTTCTAATTCAGGCTCCCTTCTTGATGCTGTTTGTGCCTTAATTGCTGAATGCCATCTCAGAGCATATGTAATACTAAAGTTCACTCATCTGCATCCACCAACTCAGAGCTACATTTATTAGTGTAGTTTCAAGCATGCATGTGTTTAACCACAGTAGGTTTTTTCTAAAAGCCAGTATAAGTGAAGTTAATCTTCAAGGCTTTTGAATTTAAGAAGAAAAATGAGGGGGGAAAAAAACAACCAAAAAACTATTTTATAGTTACTCTGTTTGTCTCAGAATTAAAATCTAAGAAAAATCAGAACCTTTCAATCACCATCCTTTGTGAAGATTCATCTTTAAGCTATCTTTCTGCCCAAACAGGATAATCTAAAATTTAACCAAATGCATATGATCTCCAGAACTTCTGTTATCCCCTGCATTTATTAATTTTAATGTTCTTTCATAATAATCAGATCAGGTACCGATCAGTACAAATAATCCCCCTTCTTGTTCTCACCATAATTCTCCCCCCCACCAAATCCTCAAACACACCAAGCTCTCTTGTCCTACGCAAAGCCTATCTCCTGCCTTTCTTCAGCTGGCTATCACAAACTGATATTAAGCAGTTACTACTGACCCTTCACAGGCTCTGAAGCTAAGGAGACACACAAAAATATATCTCAGCTTACTTCCAGAGTCCTAAGCCTCTGTAGAAATAGACATGACATGCTGAATTAATTCCAGGCCATCTGCATGTATTAGTTGCTAAAACACGGGCCTGATGAAGATTGCAAGTTAATTCAACCCTCTGGGTTGAATCAGATTCCAGAAGCCAACAATTTTCTAAAGGCCAGTTAGAAAGACAAAAAATTAAGGTAAACAAAGGAGCTAGGGAGAAAGGGGCTTACCATATTTTGGTAATAAGCACATATTCACAGGCACTAGGACCAATACCAAACATCCCAGCGTGACGAAAGGGATCTCATAACCAAAGGATTGATACAAAAAGCCACCTAAAGGTGGGCCCAACACCAGTCCAAGCCCAGTAAAAATTTCAAGACTGCCCTAAACGGTGGAAAAGAAAGCAGATTAAAAAAAAGTCAGTATATTGAGAAATTCCAATGTTACAATGACCTTTACAAAGTGGGACAGCAAAAGGAAGGCTACTCAAACCAACTGTACCCATACCCACCGCTACTTAGCTGTCATCCAGATGTATAAGTCCTGAGGCAGGACAAATGCTTTACTGATGGAAAGCACCTGTAGGCCAACCCAGGCTGAAGTTACACTATGGCCTCTATGGAGGGCAGGAATGCGCATTCCTGGATGGAGGTGAGCACATCTAGTTAAAGCTTTTTTTCCCCACAACTGGCCAACTAGATTCACTCACTAGAGGCAGGAAACACTGAAACTGTAGTGGGAAAAACTCAGATTATTAAATTACAGCCAATCTGGCATCTTATATAAAGCCCATGTGATAACTTTGAATACATCTGCATGTGAGACAGTACATTTTATCCTCCCAGTTTTAGAACTGCCTACAGCTAATTAATTGTATTGTGAGTACTCAGTTGTAACACCATTTTTTGTACTTACCAGGACAGTAGCTATATTACTGGGAAATGCCTTTGCAAGGATTGAAAATGATGCTGTCATTGCTGCTGCAAAACCTATTGCATCCATTGCTCTTACTAAAAAGCACAAACCAATGAATATTGGTCCACTTGGCACCTTGTCCAGCATCCTGGGGAAAAAAAATATCAAGTAAATACAGACCTTTCTGGATGCAATAAGACATTAAAAATGGCTCAGGAACATCACTGTTGCTAGTAAAAGGACACAACTGTAAGACACACAATACTTTGTATCGCTGCATCTTTTTGAATCACATCAGCATACTCATTCAAACTCTACCAAATCTCTTCTCTCATCCTTATCCTTTTCCCCCTTTCTGTGATGCTAAAAAAGGGAAGAAAAAGTCAACCCTCCTAACTCCTAAAAAATCCAAAACCACACAATGCCATCCTCTGTTGTATTTCATAGCTTTTCCAAGCAGTGATTCAAGGAGTCAGATGTGGTGAATTATGTAATAAGAACTTAGTTTATTTTTAGTAATACATTTTTTTCCCCTATAATGAGTAGCCACTCGTTGTCAGGCAAATCACTGGTTGCAAGACAAATCTTCTTATTTACACTCAGAATTGGTTTTTTGTTGTTGTTGTTGTTATTTTGGTTTGGGTTTTTTATTTTATTTTTTTTTATTTATTATTTATTTTTTAAGAAAGCAACAATTAAAATATTATGCATAAGTAGTTCCCTTATTGCTGCACACTGGCAGATTGCTTGCAGTTCATTGACTGTGGAAGCTTTTTTATTTATAGAAACTTTCTCCTTAGCTTTCCAAGAACTACACGAGCCTTGAAACCTTGAAAAGGAGAAGCGTTTTTTGGGCTTTCCAAGTGATAAATAAAAGCAAAGGTGCAAAATAAATAATTAAATAAATAAAATGACTTAAGCAACACCTAAAAGATGTCCAAGAGTTTCCAACTGTTCCGTAAATTCCTTTTAATTTTGATGCAAACAACTGGAAGACAGATGCAAGAAAGCAAGCAAACAAAAATTACTCACCCAAACAGAATGGTTACACATCCTGAAACAAACATCCCTGCCACAAACATGAATTTTGCTCCAATCACTGTAAGCTGTAAATTAAATATAATCCCCAAGTTATTATTTCAATCAGAATTTTTTCAAAGTTGCTGTTAAGAAATCAAAGCATTATTAGTATTTTACAGCCCATACAACCAAAAGATCTGGAGATGCTTCTCCTGCCTGTGTGTCTTCACACTGAACCTAAAAATATTCTAAATAGTTAAGTGACTTAACCCAGTTTTCAGCTTGGAAACTCAATGGTTGGGTTAACTATTTCACAGCTGCATGTTGCAGCTTCTGTAGGGCAGCAGATTGCTGTAGGACTCTTCATTACCAAATAAAATTAACACATTCCCCCTCCAGTAAAGTCAGTAGTGCCAAGTCAGCAACACCTGTTTCACACATGGTTTGGGAGAGTCAGCAGAAGCTGATTTAAAGGACCCTTAATAACAGAAAGTTTTGGAATATTAGGTATAGTAACTTCAGGTCTTCTGTTTATTACTAGATAAAATCACCTGGTTTCCAGACTTCTTCACTAAGGTGAAGGTTGAGAACAGGCCATGACAGAAAACTTAATCCAGTAACAAAGTACATTGGAGCTGTTACACTGTATTCCAATTCCGAGCTGTTACACTGTAACATCCCCTAAGGACAGCAGGTATTTCAGACTGTTTGTCTTGCTCAGGCCTGGACAGCATCCTCCTGTTTCAGCCAATAACACCGAAACCTCTATTACACCAAGTTTCATTGATAGCCTCAAGATTTTTGACTGCTGGACTGCACACCTCTATTGGCAAAGACACACTCCACCTGTCCTCAAGCGAGGGTGGCTCTCTCTGCTCTGAAGTACTTGGCAAGGCTGTGCCATAGCTGAATGCGACCAGCTGCAGCAGCCCCAACCTTAGGCAGGGTATGATGCTAATAAGTTCTGGCCAAGGATTAATAAAAAGCAGTGATTCAGCACACAAACAAATTATGATGTAACTTATCTATAAGTGATCCAACCAGAGAAAAAAGAGTGATTCTGCAAGAAAACTGAAGCTGGAAAAAACTGGAAACATTGACCTCATATTGCAGTTGAAGTGGAAGGGGAAACTGAGTTAAACAACAGCATCACGATGGAAGGACAGGCTAAGAAAAAGGCAACATACCAGGGAAAAAAGGGTGAAGCAGACTAAAAGGAAAAAATAAAAAGCCCCACTTTACTAACACAGACAAATAAAACTGAATATGTACACATGTGAAATAAATAAAAGATAGGCTAGTGGAAGATATAAAATAAAGGAGGACTGATGGGCAGATTATTCTGAAGCAAGCAGAAATTAACCAGAGAGGGAAACAAAAAAAAAGCAAACCATAGAACAAGCAGTGGCAGTTCAGAAACACTATGCTGCTTCTGGGAACTATGGAAGAGTAATTTTTAAACTGTGCTGACAAGACTTAAACCAGGTTCAGACTGACTGGCCGGGCTCCAGTTACCGCAGACAACCTTTCAAGAGCACTCCTGAAGAAACATCTATTTTCTCACCCAATTCTCACAATTATACTTGTGGAGCAATCTGTGTCATCAGACAAGTAAATCACAGCTTCAACGATACTTACATAATTTCCCAAGATTAAAGACGTCAAGAAATTGACCAAAGCGAAACATCCAAAAATCAGGCCAACAACTGTGTTATTGGCACCTTTTTTTATTGCCTGCAAAAAAGATCACAACTAAGTAAAGATGGAGGCCAACTCTTCAGGTGAGTAACATTCATGCTTTGTAAATTATCTTTAATTCTGTCTGTGCAGTTACAAAACAATTTCTTTTCTCAAAGGCAGCAGGTGCTTGTGAGGTAACTTTACAACAATTCAAAGACATCTTCCTCTTCTACTTAAGCTATACATAATCAAGAGAAAAGCAACATTAATTCCTCAAAGAACAGAAACGCTGCACTGCATGCTATGCTACTTCAGGTGAACAGACTTTATACCCCCCCACTGCTCCAGCTGGTGCACTCTACCTGCAGAGATTTAATCTCACTCACAGCAAGAAGACAACAAACAGGGAAGTCTGTTAACTTCACTGTGTCATGTCTCTCCTTCATCATCTTTGTAGCCCACCTTTGCACACAAGGATAGATGCAAAGGTGGTGAAGGGTCTGGAGGCAAGATGCACGAGGAGCATCTGAGGTTCCTTGGTTTGCTCAGCCCAGACCAGAGAAGCCAGAAGAGAGGCTTCATGGTGGCCTATAGTCCTTCACCAGGAGAATAGAGGGGCAGCACTGATTTCTGCTCTCTGGTGACAGTGATGGGACCCAAGGGAATAGCACAGAGCTGAGTCAGGGGATGGTCAGGCTAGGGAAAGGTTCTTCACCAGAGGGAGGTGGGCACAAAATAGGCTCCCCAGGGCAGTGGTCACGGCCCCAAATAACAGAGCTCAAGGTGTGTTCAGACAGCACTCTCTGGCATAGGGTTTAGATTTTTGGTGGTTCTATGTGAAGCCAAGAGTTGGACTCTGTGATTCTTGTGGGTCCCTTCCAACTCATAATATTTTATGATAACAAGTGCCAAGCATTTCTTTTTTTACTTACCCAGCTGGTACAGCACACTTACAAAGGCATATTAAGGGCAAAAATTTCAACATTTCCTTTTAGGAATTGGGAACAACCTGGTCATGAGAGAAGTGGATTTCTGCTGCAAGGGCATCATGGCAGTGTTTTTCATCCCACACTTAAGCACTGCAGTCACCCAGCATAAGCAGAGAGTATATTTTTTCCTGCAGTTACTAGTTCAGCAATTTTAACACGGTGAATGACAGTCAAGCATAAGTTAATACAGAGGAAAAAATAAATAAATTGTCATCGAGAGGTTAAGGTACAGAAATGCAAGTCAGGACACGGCTTGAGATTTAATCTCAGCTCTATCACCAAACTGTTACACAACACTGCAAAAAAACTACTTCATTTCTATTTCCAATCTATCTCGTCCCTATAACTTACTATATAATCTATCACCTCCCACGCTAAGAGCTGGGTGCCGGCTGGGATACCTGTTTCTTAGACTTGAGAGAGCAGGGAAGCTCCAGCAGGAAATGGCTGTGGAGCCTTAGAGCAAAGCGACCACATGTGAAACCAAGCAAGCAAATGCTGCTCTGCCATTTACTTGCTGCCTCCTGTGCAGCCAAGGGAACAATGAAATAAGCCCGTGGGCAGGAACCAGGTCACTGTTACTTACACTCTGAGCTATTTTAGCCAGCACCAGGCAGGCGTTACCAATTCCCATAATCAAAGAGCAAACCACAACTCACCCACAGTTACAAAGGTCCTATGGTGCTCAAGATCCTTTTAAAAGCTTCAAGGTGAAAAACACAAACAAAAGAACAGACAGGTAGTTTACCTCCCCGGGGAAAAAGGGTCCCAGGATGGAATAGCATATCATTGAGCTGAAGTTTATGGAAGCTGCTGCAAGCATGGTAAACAGCTGCTGCCTGCTGAGCCTTCTCGATTCCTCACCAGGCGCTTCTGGCGTGCCATCCTCTTAAATGAAAAAGAAACGAAAAACGGACAGAGAAAAGTACATTTTACAAAATAGATTTGGAAATCACATTCTGTGCAAGACGTGCGTCCTCCTCACCACACAGCTGTATTTTCCCCTTAACACAGGAGTACAGAGAGGCACCACCTGCCCGGCACACGACACAAACAGTCCCGACCGCATTTCGGTCCTCCTGCGCCCACCCGGCGGTGTCAGCCGCTTCGCACGGAGGCAGCGGTGCCTTTCCAGCCTCCGTCCCGCAAGCTCGGCCTCAGGGGGCACCTCGCTCCTCAGGCGGGCTGCACGAAGCACGACACCCCCCATTCCCGCACCCAGCGCCGCCCCGCACGCTGAGGCAGCCCCATCCAGGGGCCGTCCCGCGGGGTGCCGGCCCTGCTCCCACCTGGCGGCCGCTCGGGCCCCGCGCCGTCCGCCGTGCGGCTGCCCATGGGGAAGAGCGGCGGGCCCGCAATGACCGGCACCGCCTCCTCTGGCAGAGGCCGCATGCTGGCAACGCAGCGGGGCAGGGACAGCGCCGGTCACTGAGCATGCTCGGGATGCGGCTCGTCCTGACCGGCGGTGCCGCGGATGTGGGTGCGCTGGGGTCGGAGAGTTCGGCTCTATTGACCGCGGCAGCCTCGATGAGATGTTACGGTTTCGATTCCGACCGTTTCAGTAAGTCTTTATTTATGTCGGAAGTTCTACAAGGATTCTGAGCAGCGCGGTGTCACTCATGTCTTCCAATTTGAACCCTGCAAGTGGTGTGCTGTGCCACGCCAGGCGCCGTGCAATCCACTAGCAAGCAGCTGGCTCCCAAACACATCGCACACCAGTCCCAGCAATGGCCTGTGAATATCACGCTGCTGTGATCGCTAGGGGCTGCAGTGCCCAGGAGATCATCTGCAGTGAGGCCAGCTGAGCAAAGGTTTGGAGGTAAAGGAGAACCAGGCGCTGGGGGTTTCACTCTGCTCGGTGTGACCGACCTGAAGGCGGTTCCTAGAAATCTTACCACCGTAGACAGACTGCTCAGGTGTGAATGCTGATTTGCATGCTAAGCACAAATACTAATTTGCTTTAAATAGAGCTGCAACCCCTCTCTTCTTTTAGAAAGGGTGATTCAGCATCACTGCTTGGGAGTGCTGAAATAGGCAAGATCACACAGCCTTCATCGAGGAGCAGAATAGTGCACAGTAACAAGAGGGTTGAATGGCAGAGTTGTTAGAGAACGAATGGCTATAAAGTGGCCAGGAGGAAATCCAGGCTGGGTTTGGGAAGAAGGCAATAGGATCTATGCAGTCAGCACAGGTTCCTACTGTGAGGGGAGGAAAATGAGGAAGGAGATGAAGAATGAGCTGGGGACCTCTTCAGATCCCAGTGAAAGGCAGAGCACCTATTGCTATGGAGACAAATCAGTAACCACTTCCTAAAAGCACTATTTTAGCTGTGCTATCAGTACTCCATCTAGTCACTGGTTTTAATATCAAGATGCATAATGGGGATGTTTCAGAGCAAGTGCTCCTATTTATGTAAGTTTAGATCCCAGCAACAGTGACAAGAAAAACCACAATTCTTTCTTGTCACAAGACTGGGAAGCCTTAAAGTTATTTATCAGTCCCGAAGAAGAACGGTTCTTTTGTTAAAGCATATTTTGACAATGTATTTTGTGTGGCATATGTTTATGGTTATGAACTTAAAAAATCACTGTCTGAACTCCTCATTGCTCAGTTCCTAAACCTCTACAGTTCAGAACATGACAGCTAAGTTAAAGTTCACAAGAGTGTGTTATTCTCAAGAAAATAAAAGCAAATCTCAAGAGGACTGAGGTCCTCTGATGGGCTGGCTGTTCAGTGACACATTGGGCCACTGCTGGCGCAGACACCACTTCAACCCACTAGAGCACAGGCAGGCTGTTCCAGGAGTACAGGACTGTAATGCATAGTTCAAATATATAATTCCTCCTGGTAGTGTGCCAGCACTTAAGAAGCAGGGGGTTAAATGGTCATCATAACTCCAAATCAAGAGCAAATACAGAGGTTAGTAATCTTGATACTCCTTTTAGGAAACTGGGTAGGATGGTACAACAGGTGGGGCAGTGCCAACAGTGAGCAAAGGGCAATCGTGAGCACTAAGTTCACATTAACACATTGTGTAGTGGAGTGGACTTTCAAAATGGATTATACACTTTCATTAATTATTATATATAAATACAAATAGCTGCCCTTCAACATTTCAACACAGAGCTCAGTGCCAATGAAAATATCCTACCTACATATAGATAACTCTCAGCACATATTTGTTGTCTTGCAACTGTTCTAGGGAAACTATTCTTCTATATTCTGCTCTCAGAGTACTAGGCTATAATTTCACCGTGAGTATGATAGTATGATATGCATACTTTCACCTCCCAGAGAGAAAATACGTTGCACTTATGCAGTGATACAAATGTGCCTTATGGCTGACTAAGGACTTTGTGTTATTCTCAGATGACCTGGAGAGTGAGACTGATTTACCGTTCCACTCAACACAAAAGCTTCTCTATAGATTCGGTGTCTTTTCAAGAACAGGAAGATTAAGCAATAGATGGATATAGGAAATAACATTCTCCCTGGAGAGAGAAACAAGGCATTGACTTGTGGAATCAAACTCTATAACACAGAGATGGGTTATAAAGCAGGTATGTTTATTCCAGCGCTGGGTGCAAGGGGGATAGCTCCACCAAACTTGCACACCGACTTGTAAAATCATGACACAGATATAGGTACATCTCATACATAGTCAATGATTTCTTGGAATTCTGATACATATTCAATAGTTCTTTAGCATGCAGACCCCCTCTTGTTCTTATCAGGGGGATACAACTCCTCTTCTGGTATTTACAACATCTATTCTCCTCCTTGCCTGATGTCTTCTGTGAGGTCTCACTCCTTATCTGCATCCTTCCTGCTCTCCCAGGCCCCTTGTTTCCTTTACTTGTTTTCCTAACTAACTAAATCATTTTTCTATAAACTACCTTTAACTATCCCCCTTTTAGCCCCCCTTTATTCTGAATTCCAGCAGAGCATCTGTTTCCTGCTTCACTGTTCAGCGTGCACTATTGTCTGTATTTGTGTGCTTTCTGGAGTCTGAGCAATACAAAGTACATCTCAGAGTCATTACGATTGGAAAAGACCATGAAGATCACCTAGTCCAACTGCCAACCCATTCCCAACATGTCTATTAACCATGTCCCTTAGTGCCACATCCACATGGTTCTTGAACGCCTCCAAGGATGGTGATTCCACCACCCCCTCCTGGGCAGCCTGTGCCACTGCAGCACCACCCCGTCAGAAACAACATTTTTCCTGATATTTACAATATCTTCTTCTTCTAAAAGCAGTTCTATAAGCACTCATTGCCTCTCCAGCACTCACATCATTCAGCATCTCCTTGCTGCCTGCATTTGGCCCACGCCACACGCTGCATTAAGGTAGGAGATCAAAGGGCTTTGCACAAGAATCACAGAATCACAGAATGACCCAGGTTGGAAGGGACCTCAAGGATCATGTAGTTCCAACCCCCCTGCCTGGCAGGGCCACCAAACATACACCTTTACTAGATCAGGTTGCCCAGGGCCCCGTCCAACCTGGTCTTGAACACCTCCAAGGACGGGGCATCCACAACCTCCCTGGGCAGCCTGTTCCAGGGCCTAACCACTCTCCTAGTGAAGAACTTCCCCCTAACATCCAACCTAAATCTTCCCTCTTTTAACTTAAGTCCATTTCCCCGTGTCCTGCTATTGTCAGCCCTTTCAAAGAGTTTACTCCCCTCCTGGGTGTAAGTTCCCTTCAGGTATTGAAAGAAGTGCCTGACTACACTGGTGACAAATGTCCTCAGTTACATCAGCCACAGACTATGGCTACCTGGATTTGTTGCCTATTTTCATTACTCTGTGTCTTCTTCCACATTCATCTTGCCAGGTCTGGCACAAGTGAGATTGAGGATCCCACCTCAGCGACCACAAGAGAGCAAGCACCGAGTGCCTGACAGGAATTCAGTCTTCTAAGTCAGCTTAGTGCCCTGACACCTCTTAAAGACAGCAGAGTCCGAATGAAGGTTCGTTTGTTTGCAGTGTTTATTTTCCCCCATTCCTCCCCTCCGTGCCGCCAACCCACGCGGGGCAGCAGACTCCATCAGGCAGCTGGTCGGGCAGCCTCCGCATCAGCACGCAGCGGGGTCCTCGCCCTGTATAAGAGCGTGAGGCGGAAGGCCCGCCCCCTCTTTCGCGTGCGGCTCGCGGCGGCAGCGGGGTGAGCGGCCATGGCGGCGGTGGGGCCTGCCGGGCACAATCCCCCCGGCCGGCGGGCCATCGCGGCGGGGGGGAGCTGGGTTGGGGCTCCGGGGCGGCCGCCGGCACTCACCGGGGCGGTCTGTGTCTGTATTTGCAGCAGGAAGCCGGGCGGGAGCGGCACCCACCGAGAGGGCCATGGCCGAGGAAGGGTGAGCGGGGCAGGAAGAGGGAGGTGGTGGGCGGCTGATGTAGTTTTGCTCTTCTATTTGCTTTTTTGTTTCCTGTAATTTTTAGCAGTTGAATGCTTGTAGATAAATAGGGAGTTTCTGCTTTTGATTGTGAAGGTGTTGGTGTGGACGGTGATGTCTGCTTTCTGTTTAGCATTAGTGCTGGAGGTGTAATGGATGTTAACACCGCCCTCCAAGAAGTGCTGAAGACCGCACTTATCCATGATGGCCTTGCTCGTGGTATTCGTGAAGCAGCCAAAGCCTTGGACAAGTAAGTGGCGTGTTTCTTTTATCTGTGAATAATAAAATGGAGTGAGGTGTATTGTGAAGAAGTATGTTAAGCACAGTAAGGTGGATTAGGCATCAATTGCATGCTGCTTTAGAAACCTGAAACTCACAAACCTTAATAGGATCGTAGAATGGCCTGGGTTGAAAAGGACCACAAAGATCATCTAGCTTCAACCCCTCTGCCACAGGTAATATCACCAACCACTAGACTGGGCTGCCCAGAGCTGTGTCCAGCCTGGGCTTTTTTTAACCTTGTGTTTTAAGATGGATCTCCCAAAGCTTGTTAAGAATTAGAATTGAGAAGGCTAATACATATGTCAGGTTTGAACTGGAAAACTTGATTTAATTTTTTTTATAAGAATGAAAAGCTTCCCTTTTTTGGTTAGCTTCACTGTTTTGATGCAGCAGTAAATAATTGACTTGGTGCTATATCAAAATAGTATACAATTTGTCACGCATGTGCTAGATGTAATATGTAGCTACTATTTCTGGTATATGTGCACAGATATGAGCTTCTGGTATCAGCCTTTAAGATTTAATTGTAAAGCTACAGTGTTTGAGTGATGACTTCACAAATAGTCGGATACCCCTTCACTCCTTTTGAGTGAGAAATGTGGTCTGACAAACCTGTATGCAAAAAGCTCTAAAACAAGGTGCCAAGTAAGGGAAGGGAGGAGAAATAGATGGCAAGAATTCTTTGGAGTTAAGGTACAAATTCATGTACCGTGCTTTAAAAAAAATAGTATTTGTGCAAGGCTTGGGTGCATTTGTGTCAAATGGTTCTTGCTTGGGAACTTGTTAAATGTACTAGTGGTGCTCATGATGGAGAAGGCTAAAGAGAACATAAAATTTGCTTGCAGTGGTCACATTACATTAAGTTAAGCATAGAGGACCTATACAGCTCTCTTTGTTGTCAGGTATCCCTTTGATATTCTTAACATTGTACTGCAGTATACAAAGATTAGAATTGGGGCCCTGTCATAACAGCTTCTTTGGACGTAAGTAGAAAAAATTGTTCTGAAGAGCTTTTAAAAACCTGGCATAGAAATTCAGTCTTTTGTAATTACAATCTTAATGCTGAATGACTGTTTCTGAGGTAGAGGGCAAAAAGCAACTTGTAATTTTGTTGCTTTTTTCTAAAGACACTAGTTCTTTATGGGACTTAATGTTTATTCATTACACCTTTTTCTAGTGTCTGAGAATTAATATAATGGTGTTTCTAGAAGCTTCTGAAATTGTATAGAATATCACATAATAAAACTAACAATGAATAAAACCTGTGCTGTGTTTGAGAAGCAGGAAGTAGTAGTAGATTATATGGAAAGTGTGTTTTATAATTCAAAAGTGGCTTAAGAAGACCAAAAATGAAGTGAAACACATGCATGTGCTGAATCTTATATGTCATAGTTTTGATTATTAAGGTTTGTCAGTATTTGAGGTTACATTTGTCTTTTCTTCTTTTAAGGCGCCAAGCTCATCTTTGTGTCCTGGCTTCAAACTGCGATGAGCCCATGTATGTAAAGCTAGTCGAAGCGCTTTGCGCAGAACACCAGATTAACCTGATCAAGGTGAGTGTCAGAACTTCAGACACAAGTCTGGAAGTTACCATACTTGTGAGCTGATCTACTTGTTTAAGTATATAGAAAGACAAACCTTTGGGATCACTGTACTGTAATTCTGTATATGGTTTATGAAAGCAAAATTTCTGACAGCAGTGTTGATTTTCAGTTTAATGTGATTCTTAGGTGAACAGTATAAAAACCATAGATGTGATAATTAAAGATGTGTTTTAAATGTAAAGTTGAAGTGTATTTTTGTGCTCATTAAAAGAAGTTATTAACTAGTGGTTGTATAGTGTGTGTGTAGGGACTTTATGTGAGGTTTCTTCAAATTAAAATCACAGGAGCTGTACAATGATGAGACTTTGGCTCCCTCTACTGATACTAGTGAGGAAAGCAGCCATACGTTACCCAATACTTCTGAGAGTACAGCATTTTTTTTTAAATTAAACATAGTTACGGTAGAAATTAACTGTTCTAAAGTGATGTAATGTTTTATGCAGGTGGATGACAACAAAAAGCTGGGTGAATGGGTCGGACTCTGCAAGATCGACAGAGAAGGGAAACCTCGCAAAGTAGTGGGCTGCAGTTGTGTGGTTGTCAAAGTAAGATGATACTCCTTTAATTCTGGAAATGGGTAATATATGAGATTATGTCCTATTGCCAGTAAGCATTAAAAACAAGTTTTTTAACTAGAAAATAAACTTAGGGGAAAAAACACCAGTTAATAGTCTCTGCTCAATTTGAAAATGTTTTGCAGAGCATGTTTTAAAACAGAACTGGTAAAGTAAAGCCACAGTACGAGCCTTGAAGAAAATCTGTTGTCTTTGAGGTCCCAAGAGATGGCTACATCTTCACCATAAGCAGTAATGACTTCTGCATGTATTGTAGTACTTGTTACTGTTTTACATATTTATATATTTGGTTTTGTTTTAGCAGAAATTAAGTCTGCTTTGATCTTCACCAGTGGGTTATGTGATTAAGTGAAATAGAATAGTCCTGTGTTAAAACAGTCAATCATTTATTAGCAAATCAAGGGAAAGCAACTGGTAGTTGTGGTTTCTCTTGAGGTTACTTGCTAGAATACTAGCTGTTCTTTTAAAAGTAGGATATAAACTTCAGAATGGGTCTTCATGTTTATAATGGGTTATTCTGTGTTACAGGATTATGGCAAGGAATCTCAGGCCAAAGATGTCATCGAAGAGTACTTCAAATGCAAGAAATGAAAAATAAATGTTGAGCCTGATGAGTCTGTGTGTGATTAATGGGTGGGTGCTGGTGGGATTACTTTTGTTATTGCAAAGGATAACAGCAGATTTAAAGACTTTAAAGGTCCCGGAGTAGTTTCTTAATATTTGAATTCTATCTGTTTCTGAAGAAGGTGATGGGAATCCTTGTGGTTCTTATCCCTTGGTGCTCCTTTTCCTGTTTGTACCATGGTTTGCAGCTTAGAGAACTTCACACAGCTTTTGAATTGCAGAAATGCTGATAGTTGATCATGGCCTTTGCTAGCACCTAGTTTGGCAGCATGTAGGCCTGTACTTTTACAGCATTTCTAGAGTAACTTGTCTGGAAAAGTCTGAAGGAACTGCTGCATCTGTGATGAAAATTTGGCTCCCTCTACTGAAGCAAGTGAGGAGAACTGCCTTAATTGTTACCCAAATCTTCTGAGATGTTGGCAGAAATTCTTGAAATAAATCCTTATTTATTCAGGAGACTTAACTTGACGCTAGTTGTGTTTTCCTTCACTTGGATCTGAAACAAACTTCATGGAAAGAAAGACATTGAGGCCCTGGAATGTGTCTGGGGAAGGGCAACAAAACTGGTGAGGAGTCTTGAGCATAAGTCTTATGAGAAGCAGCTCAGGGAGCTGGGATTGTTTAGCCTGGAGGAGGCTCAGGGGAGACCTCATTGCACTCCACAGCTTCCTGAAGGGAGGTTGTGATGAGGTGGGGCTTGGCCTCTTCTGCCAGGCAACAAATGGGACCTGAGGAAATGGTCACAAGTTGTATCAGATGAGGTTTAGAATGAACAGGGAGGTGGTGGAGTCATCATCCCTGGCAGTATTCAAGAGACGTCTAGATAAGGAGCTAGGAGATAACGGTTTAGGGGTTTTCTGTAGGTATGGTAAAGGGAGGACGGTTGGACTAGATGATCTTGTATGTACTTTCCAACCTTTGATTATGAATTACCTATGTTAAAGAAGTACTGTCATGTACTTAATGATTGTGCACGTGTACTCCACTGTGAGATTTTTTCTAAGACAAGGCAGTGTTTAACCGTGACTCATCCTTGGTCTTGTTTTCATTAATAGTGGTCAGGTGCAGACTTCTTTGCTAAGCAAAACCTTTCTGGAAATCTTGCATGGGTTTATAATCTCTCCTGCATGTGTTGCATCTTCTGCAAAGTGGAGCATTTCGAAGAGGACTCTAAGGATTTGCTTTATTATGCTGATAAGTAGGATGTAACTGGGGTTGGGCATCTGTTAATTGTGAACAAATTAGAACTGGTATTAAATTCATATTAATTATATTACCAATTACTATAAAAATCTACAGAAGTTATAGATTAGATGCTCAGTTGCAGATCTCATTGGATTACTGGAGGTTTCTAAACAATTAATTTGTAAGAATATTCCTTTTGAAATGGAATTGATTTTGTTCCTATTTGAAAATCATGAAATATCCATGCTTATGTGGCTGTAGTGTCTCTAAAATGTTCCCAGGTACTTGCTAGGGGAAGTTGTCTGGAATTACGGTGACAGTGGCAATCATAATTGTATTTAAGTTTTGCTTTTTCTTGGCCCTCTGTTTTATTATAATTAAATTCATAAGGAACTGGGGTCTGAAACGGGGGCTAATGCCCAGGTTAATCTGCCTCTGTGCTGCAGGGCTTGGAAACTTCCTTAAATGTCTACTAGATGTTTTTAATAGTGGAGTCTGAAATTCTCTGGGCTGAGAACAAACGTGCAATGCAGTAAGCTCCTCTAGGGTAGTTCATTAAAACAATAAAATCCATGCACTTAAATGCATACATACCCCTTCTGTAGTACTTTGATGGAATATATTTGACTGTTTCTTGTTGCTAAGGAGGAAGTAGTTGTGCTTACAATATGAAGGATGAGCCAAGTCCTCACTGAAATGATTATAAGGACAGCTCATTCACTTCAGGATCTCCCAGTGTAGTACATTGAGTTCTTTCGTAGCATAAATGCCAGGGGTCAGAGCTTGTCAGCATTAAGTTGCTGTGCTGTGCACACATATCTGTAGGCTCTACTCCTTTGGAGTGTTCTGCGTGTGTTACCAAGAGACAAGTAAATGCTAGTTCTGTTTAATGCTACGAATGTTATATCTGTGAGCATCAACTCCACACAAAGAATGCTTGGTACTAAACCACACAGTGTCCTTAACCATATGAGAAATAAGCACAGGAGTATTAGTGAGCCCTTGTCATTCTGTGTCAGGGTTGGTGCAGGCTGCAAGCTCTGCTTTCTGAAGGCCTCACATCCAGCTGTGTAAAGGAACTCAGACCTATGCTAGTGGTGCCTTCTACACTGGAGATTGTGTGTTTGAGGTTTGAAGTATCAGAAGGGTTTTTAACTTTGTGCTTGCCTTTTGAAGCAGATACTGCATGCTGGGCAAGCACAGAAGTGTGGTGTGATTCATGTAATCTGTAGAAGAACAGCAGAAATGGTGAATTTTCTCAGTAGTTATATGCCATTAACTTTTGACAGTCAAGTAAATACAAATTCCTCCAGTCACTGTCAGTGAACAGATGTTTAATCTTAGGATCTTTTAGAAAGTTCGGCAGGTGATGTGATAGATAAGCTGTCTTACATAATGATGCACATGTTTATAATCTTATCATGACTTGGCATTATTTTTGAATGAGGGTTACACTGATGGAATAACCTGAATTCACATTAATTGCTTCATGTAGCAACTCTAATTGATGGTACAGTATTACGAGAGTGAAACACTACATATGAACCTCCAGGCACCTGTGACTGTGCTTCCTCCTCTCAGTCCCATAAGTTTCTGGGTCATGTAATATATGAACTGATGAGAACTGATTTGAGAGTAATGGTTTGCAGAAGCTTTCCTCCCCGCTTCTCCAGATCTGAAGGAATTAGGGAGACTTCTCATAGTATTTAAGCAAAATTGTTTATTTTCACTGATGTATGTAATTCTGTACTTCTTGCACGTAAAATGGGGATACTTTCAGGAAGGAAAAGTAACCACGATTTTCTAATAATTAGAATTTATGGTTTAGTTTGTACCTGTTTGGTTTATTAAAAACAAAACCTGATGTTTTGTACTGCTGAAAGATTATTAGGTACTAGGCAGAGTTCTGCAAAGATACCCACTGGTGGAAGATATGTACAAATCAACCTAGATTGCTTTGCTTATCTGATTGGACAGCTTCTGTTTTCCCTCTAGCTCAGTAATTTGCAGGAATATATTTGTCTTCACTCTAAGCCTGATTGGGATTAGTGTCAGTAAGAGAAGTTTGACTGTTTGAAGCACAACAGTAGGTTTGGTGCCTTTATACTTAGCAAAATTAAGAATGCAAAGTGATCAGATGCTCTTTTCTGAAAGCAATGAAATAATCTGCGTTCAGGCCAGTATCCGGTATGTGAAATTACTGCCCTGTAAAATTTTACAATCAAGTTATGAAACAAATATATCTTATGCTGAGGTGCAGACAAATGTTTATTAAAGCAAATTTCCTGTTATGTTGCTGCAAAAAGTTACAACTGCAGTATGCTCTATTCCCTGCCTCCTCCCCCCCCTCCTTTTTTATTTTTTCTTTCTTAGGATCACTTTGATAGGGAAAAAGACACTTTCCACAGCAAAAGACTTTAAATCTTTGTTAAAATAAGCTTTGTATTTTGTGGACAGAGCTTGGGGTGGGAGGGCTGGGGAAGGAAAAAAAACAACCATGCCCCCTAAGTAACCTTTTATACTGATTGTATTGTTAGCAGCCAGTGTGTTGGATAACATATTGCAGATGCTTAGGACAGGTTTACGAAGGCAGATGGGGGTGGGAAAGCTGAAATGATTCTAGTTTTAAGGGTATGTGTGTAAGGGAATGGAGGTCACGCGTTGTAGAACCCCCTCCACAGTAAAAAAATGAAACACCCTCAGACTTCCATATATATATATAAAGATACATGTCAATACAAGCTATGGTGAATTTTCCTTTTTCATCCATATATTTGAGTGAATTAAATATTACAATACTGAAGTATCACTCTTCAGCTTTACTTCTTTCAAGGTAGCAAACTACAATGTCAGCACACGTTTGAGAAATGCCTTTATGTGAGTGGAGCTGGGGGTTGGCCTCTTCTCTCGTGTCAGTACTGATAGGACCAGAGGGAATGGTTTCAAGCTATGGCAGGGGAGATTCAAGCTGGACATTAGGAAGTATTACTTCTCAGAAAGAATGGTCAGGCACTGGAATGGACTACCCAGGGAGGTGGTGGAGTCACCAAACCTGGGGGTGTTCAAGGAAAGACTGGATGTTGTGTTGAGGGACATGGTTTAGTGGGAGCTATTGGTAATAGGTGAACGGTTGGACTGGATGATCTTTTAGGTCTTTTCCAACACTGGTGATTCTATGATTCTATGAATTCGGAGAGCTACTTTTTAATACATATAAATTTATTTCACCTTTCTGCAGTCACTGACTTTCACCTTTCTGTCCCATGGATGTGTTTTAGGCCCAAATCAAAATCTCAGCTGAATCTGACCCTTCATGGCTTATCTGACTGTCCATTACAAATTCAGCAAGACAGTTTAAAGTCTCTTTAAGACCAACGTGTCTTGATCCTTTACTTTCATTGCAAACAGGGGCATCATTCTTCTGGCTTTTGAGCCTATAAGATGTCAGGGCCTTTTCTGATACAGCCTTTATTCACTTATTTGTTGCTCAGAATGGGAATTCTATGGGAGCCTGTTGCATAATCTGTCCAAAGAAAAACAACCAAACGTACAAAAACCAGCATACATTTTTCATATGCTGAGCTTCACCTGTGGGATAAGCTTCTAAGCATCTGCAAGGTTACCTTGCTCTACCAAATTTCCTTAACGGGCTTCTGTTCTTAAGATGTTACAAAAAGGGGTGGTTAGTGCTAAACCTCTTCAGAAACTGTGAGTATTACCTAAGGGGGATTTCTGTTTAATGGCTAATTGGTTTGTCTCAGTCTGTTTGAGAGGGACCTGGGCATCCTGGTGGACGACAGATTGACCGTGAGCCAGCAGTGTGCCCTTGTAGCCAAAAAGGCCAATGGCATACTGGGATGCATTAAAAAGAGTGTGTCCAGCAGGTAGAAGGAGGTGATCCTCCCCCTCTACTCTGCCCTGGCGAGGCCTCATCTGGAATATTGTGTCCAGTTCTGGGCTCCCCAGTACAAAAAAGACAGGGATCTCTTGGAAAGAGTCCAGCGGAGGGCCACTAAGATGGTGAAGGGCCTGGAGCATCTCCCCCATGAGGAGAGACTAAGCGAACTGGGTCTCTTTAGCCTTGAGAAAAGAAGGCTGAGAGAGGAGTGATCCAGGTTTATAAATACCTGAGGTGTGGGAGCCATAGTGGTGAGGCTGGTCTCTTTTCAGTAGTGCGTGGGGACAGGACTAGGGGTAATGGGATGAAACTTCAGCATAGGAAGTTCCGCACAAATGTGCGGAAGAACTTCTTTACAGTGAGGGTGACGGAGCACTGGAACAGGCTGCCCAGGGAGGTGGTGGAGTCTCCTTCTCTGGAGATATTCAAGTCCCGCCTGGATGCCTACCTGTGTGACGTGGTGTAGGGAGCCTGCTTTGGCAGGGGGGTTGGACTCGATGATCTCTAGAGGTCACTTCCAACCCCTACAATTCTGTGATTCTGTTCTCCTATTAAAAGACAGCAATATGTTTAATAAAGACTTGTATAGCAATTCAAAAAAGGATTTGTATACAGTTGCAGAGGAGTATTTCACTGGGGAGTGTATCCTGAGCAAATGGGTTCCTATTGGGAACATCCAGGCCCAGCTGTTCCCATTCTCTTCCTTGGTGTGTGTTCCCTGCCACCAGGTGCACCTTCCCACTTACTCTGCAGGGAACTGCATCTGTAGGCAGGTCGGTCATAACCTGTAGGCTCTTTGCAAGGCGTGTCTTGTGAGAGGTGGTAAGCAATGCCTAAGGAATGGCTGTTCTTTCAGAGCAGCACATATCTGTATTTGTAAAAAAAAATAAAAAAAAAAAATCATGGGTGGTGATGCGTAATACAAGCATTGAAAATAAGTTGTGATAACAAATGCATAGGAAGGCTGACTGAACATTCTGCAGTGAGTTGGAAAGTGTTCCTTTTCAGCTTGTGGTTGCTCACATGCTAGTTGCACAATTCTGATGTTATACCATATGTTTTGTTGGCGTTAAAGTCATCGCATCAGCTTCATTTGCACTAGCTAATGTGTTCTGGGAACTAAAGATGTCTTTTCAACTAATACAGTTTGGGCAAGAGAGTGTAGAGGACCTTACGTTAGTCTGATTGTGCTTTAATCTTGGTTAGGAAAAGTCATCACCAAATATGATTAGTTGAGTTCTATAGAAAAAAAATAGAAAAAGCAAACAAACAAAAACAACTACCTATTGTTATTTTTGAGGCTGCAAAAAAATGGGTGAATTGGTTTTCAGATGGAGTATTTAAATGAGAGTTGGATTTAGATCAGAAGTCTGAACAACTGTTACCTCTTATTTTCCCACTTTGAACCAGCAAAAGGGATAAAAGACTCGTCTCAACTAGTAAGCAAAGAAGTTAGCCCTGTCCTTTTTGTGTTTTAAATCAGTAGTGCTTTTAAGTGTTTCTATTCACAGAATTGATGTGTAATTAGAAAGCAGGGAGAGAAGGAGCAGTTTCAGAAGATGCGTGAAGGGAGAGGGCTGGATTTGTGGCAAACAAAGTGATGGGTAGTTACTAAGGCTGGTGAGGGCAGAGAAGGAATAGCAAGAGGTTGAGTAGCAAGAGGCTGAGTCAGTGAGATGTGTCTATGCATTTAGATTTTCACTACCCAACATCCAGAGTTGAACCTGAAGAGGCCACTGTTTCACCATTTAGGTTGGATGTCAGAGGGAAGTTCTTTACTATGAGAGTGGTGAGGTGTTGTTAGAACAGGCTGTCCAGAGAGGTTGTGGATGCCCCATCCCTGGTTGTATTCAAGGCCTGGTTGGACGGGGCCCTGGGCAACCTGATCTAGTAAATGTGTATGTTTGGTGGCCCTGCCAGGCAGGGGGGTTGGAGCTTCATAATCCTTGAGGTCCCTTCCAACCCGGGTCATTCTGTGATTCCGTGTGATTCTGTGATGCCGTGCGGCAGCTCGCGGTGCCGGCCGGACACAAGGGAGCGCTATTGCTACGGCTACGGGCCGCGGTCCGCTGCAGCTCCCGCAGAGTAACGGCAGCAGGTGCGGCGGTGATCCCGGCTGCGGAGGAAGAGAACGTGGCGTGGAACTCCTCAGCGCCTTTGAATGCTGTCGATTTTTATGCACATTTTCCAGCGTGATAGCCTTGTAAAATCCAAATGAGTCAGATGTTTGGGCTTTTACGGCGTGTAGAAAAGCGAGTGAATAAAGCAAAGGGCTTTGTTGTACAGCTGTGGCTGCTTTAATCTGTTTTTCTCAGGGTGAGCAGCATTGCCTGCTTTCTTTTCTTTCACAGAGATCTCTAAGTTAATGAATAAGATACAGACTGGCCGAGGTTCTGGGGACACGTTTTAAGGAGAGGATTGTTTAGAGAATAGCTCTGTAGGTTGGTTTTGTGGGCAGCGCTGTGTGAGGCTAGAACACACCTGCATCAGATGGAGCTCTTAAGGGGTGTGCAGGCTTCAGATAAGAGCCAGGATAGGTGAAAGCATATTTTTTCCCCCTTCTCCCTGAAGTGTCTGATGTATTACAGTGTTCAAAGCATTTCAGCATGCTTATATTGTATTCACACATATGCAATGTATTTGAAACATTCCTACCGAGGAGATTGTGGTAAAAGCTGTAACATGCAGCTTGCTGGGTTTCATTGTGAAGTAATATAATCTCCACATGTGCGAAGGCCAATGCAATATTTTATTATTTTATTTTATTTTTGCTTACCCCGGGGATTGTGATATTAAATTTATCAGCTGAAGTACTTGAATGAGAACTCGTAAATATTTTTTGAGGTGCATCAGTGGCCTGCATGGGGAGGGAGAAGACACGCAGCGCTGGGGGAGAAGGAAGCTGTTCTGTCAGATGATGGCTCTGCGTTGGCCTTCAGATGGAGTATTGGTAGATTTTCTCAGTGATTGAAAACAAGTTTTAAATTGGGGAGAATTTGTTACTGGCTGTTTTTTATCGATAATTCAGATGTTCGCCTGTATACAATGCTCTGGGTGTCTTGGAGGTGGAGGAGAAAGAGGCCTCAAGTTGCTCTGGGGAGGTTCAGGTTGGCTATTAGGAAAAGCTTCTCTGAAGGAGCATTGAGGCAGTGGCACAGGCTGCCCAAGGAGGTGGTGGAGTCACCATCCCTGGAGGTGTTCAAGAACCATGTGGATGTGACTTTGAGGGATGTAGTTAGTGGGCATGGTGGGCATGGGTTGCTGGTTGGACTAGATGATGTTTTCCAACCTTAATGATTTTGTGGGCCTTACCTGTAAGAGAGGTATTGATGTGAAAGGGTTTCATATGCGTGGGAGAGGCTGTTGGACTGTCAGTTTTACCAAATGCATTGTAATTGTAAACACATTAGCTGAGAAAATCTAGGAGTCTGTGCACTACATTAAGGGAATTATATTCCAGGGCTTAAGCAAGGACCTATCTCTGCACAGCATTATCTCGTGTTATATTAGCCTGGTCACTTGCCTGAACTTATTTCTGGCATCTCCAAAAAAGCTTTGTGGTGATTTAGAATAATCCAAGCCGTGCTGACTTAACATTTCTTTGTCACCGTTGGCTCCGTGTTCAGCTGCAGCCAAAACTGCCCCTATTGGGATGGGTATTGAGAACAATTTTCTCACTGTAGAAAGTCTTTTATGTCCCCACATCTTGATTACTGCACTGTCTCCCCATCTCATGGAAAGCATAGTTTGAAGACAAAAAAAGGATTTCCCCACTGTAAGGGTAGAGCAAGTCCGAGAGTGCCTCCTTAGACTGAATGAGTATAAGTCTATGGGGCCAGATGGCGTGCATCCCAGGGTCCTGAAGGAGCTGGCTGAGGTGGTTGCTGAGCCGCTCTCCATCATATTTGAGAAGTCATGGCTGTCAGGTGAGGTCCCGGATGATTGGAGGAAGGGTCACGTCACTCCCATTTACAAGAAGGGGAGCAGGGAGGACCCGGGGAACTACAGGCCGGTGAGTCTCACCTCTGTACCTGGGAAGATTATGGAACAGATCCTCCTGGACAACATGCTTGATCACATAAAGAACGAGCATGTGATCCGAGACAGCCAGCATGGCTTCACCAGGGGAAGGTCATGCTTAACTAATCTTGTGGCCTTCTATGATGGAGTGACGGCGTTGGTGGATGAAGGGAAGGCGACCGATGTCATTTACCTGGACCTGAGCAAGGCCTTTGACATGGTCCCCCATCACATCCTCATCTCCAAATTGGAGGGAGGTGGATTTGATGGGTGGACAACTAGATGGATAAGCAATTGGTTGAAAGGCCGCAGACAGAGGGTGGTGGTCAATGGCTCTATGTCCAGGTGGAGGCCGGTAACGAGCGGCGTCCCTCAAGGGTCTGTCTTGGGACCGGTGCTCTTTAACATCTTTATTAATGACATCGATGAGGGAATGGAGTGCACCCTCAGCAAGTTTGCTGATGACACCAAGCTGAGTGGTGCAGTCGATACGGTGGAGGGAACGGATGCCATTCAGAGGGACCTTGACAGGCTGGAAAGCTGGGCTCGGGTGAACCTAATGAGGTTCAACACGGCAAAGTGCAAGGTTTTGCACTTGGGCCGGAAGAACCCCAGGCACCTGTACAGGCTGGGAGGAGTTGTCCTTGAGAGCAGCTCGGCAGAAAAAGACCTAGGGGTCCTGATGGATGAGAAACTTAACATGAGCCAGCAGTGCGCTCTGGCAGCCCGGAAAGCAAATGGGATCCTGGGCTCCATCAGGAGAGGGGTGGTCAGCAGGGATAGGGAGGTGATCGTCCTTCTCTACTCTGCTCTTGTGAGGCCCCATCTGGAGTACTGTGTCCAGGTGTGGAGCCCTCAGTACAAAAAAGATATGGAGATTTTGGAAAGGGTCCAGAGGAGGGCCACAAAGATGATCAGGGGGCTGGAGCACCTCCCCTATGAGGACAGGCTGAGGGAGTTGGGTTTGTTCAGCCTGGAGAAGAGAAGGTTGCGGGGTGACCTCATTGCAGCCTTTCAATACCTGAAGGGAACTTACTCCCAGGAAGGGAGTAAACTCTTCGAAAGGGCTGATAATAGCAGGACTAGGGGAAATGGTTTTAAGTTGAAGGAGGGAAGATTTAGGTTGGATATTAGGGGAAAGTTCTTTACTGGAAGAGTGGTTAGGTCCTGGAACAGGCTGCCCAGTGAGGTTGTGGATGCCCCGTCCTTGGAGGTGTTCAAGGCCAGGCTGGACGGGGCCCTGGGCAACCTGATCTAGTAAAGGTGTATGTTTGGTGGCCCTGCTGGGCAGGGGGGTTGGAACTACATGATCCTTGAGGTCCCTTCCAACCCGGGTAATTCTGTGATTCTGTGATTCTGTGATTTAAAACAACAAGCTAGAATTACTCCAAAAGTTATTAGGGGTGTGTAACAGCAGGCTCACTTCAGTTTGGAGAGAAGGCTGAATAGAGATGGCTTTGATTTACCATATCAAGAGCAATTCAAAAGATGAGCGCTAACCTTATTTACCAGATCCCATAATACCAGACTGGGGATGTGGATTGAAACGGATAGGAGATAATTCAAAGTGAATTTTAAAAACTCTATTTCCTCAAACTGTGTGATAAACCTCGGCAACTTGCTGCTGCAAGGAAGTGTGAAGTCAGTCAAGAAGTTCAAAGTGAATTAGACAAAGTAATGGATAAAAGGTGCAAATCAGATACTTTTGGCAATAGGTAAGAATCTTCCTGATGATATTTGTAATCTAAAAGCATGATGCAGGATCAGTACAAAGATTGGACCTCAGCATCTTGTTCCATGTACCGTCCTTGAGCAAATCCCACAGTAGCCACTGTGTGAGATAAAACAGGGCAAGTGGATCATTGATGTCATCCTGAGGGCATCCTTGATTGGAAAGGACGTGGTGGATGTGCTCCCAGGAATGCTAAAGAGCCCAGGTGGCTACCTAAAGCCTTCTTTCATTATCACAGTCATAAAAAGAATCAGTAGCACTTGCAGAGGGAGCATGTGAAGAGGAGGTGGCTACTTTGGCCCCTGGATGGTCAAGAAACTTGGGTGGCTGGGATGTTTTTTCTATACAAATCTTTAATCAATCTGCTTGATTAACATCTGGCTCAGGAATGAAGGCTAATGGGATCCATACTAGGCCCAGTGAACTGAGTGAGCTGGCACTTTTTTGGTATAGTAGTGAGGGAGCTCTTGGCACTTTAGTAGGCATTTCTTCCTTTCATCTACACTAGCCCATGCACACTGACTTCTCTGGCACGCTGCAAAGCTCACCAGTTCTCTCAGGTCTTTCTGAGAGGAGCAGAATTGTGAAGGTGGTGAAAGGGTGAGTGGGGGCGAGGATTTATTTGTTTTTTCTTTCTCTTGGCTGTTATTGGCTCGAGATCTGAGGAGCAAAGCTAAACTTGTAACTTGTAAGGACTGTATATTGAAATTGCCAGTTGCTCCAGATAATGAAGTAGGGATTTTTGCTCAGAGGAGAAGAAATGAAAATAAATAAATATGGATTCTTTTCACCTAATTTACGATCTGCAAATATGGTTCCTCCTCAGCCCACATGATTAATTCTCTTCAATCAAGAGTGACCACCTTGATTACATCTTCTAACAATAAAAAAGCCATGAAAACTTTCTTTTGTAAGAGAAAAGAAATCCAACAATATCAGATGACTGCAGTGTGGATCTTTTTGCCATTTGTACTGTGGTTTTAGCCATACCACAGCCAATATATAAATTATGTTTCTTCACCTTTAACATCACTGTCAAACTGAGTATAGACAGTTTTATGGCAATTGCTCTTACTTGTACCAACTGCAAATACAGTAGAGCTGGTAAAGTGTTTTGTATGGGCAGCCTAGGAGCTGATACTACTTGTCGCAACAGATGCTCATTGTGATATAGCTGCTTTGTTTTTTGACCATGTGGATGAGATGAGGTGAATTAGAAAGATTTGGTTGTGGCTTTCTTTTTTTTAATTGCATTTGATTAACATTTTTTTTGAAGCTCAGTGTTCTTTTACTGGAAGATTTTACAGTTTAAGTGCTTATAGAAGATAGTTGATTCCCAATGGGAAAAGTGCAGCAGTTGTGTGTTAAGGTCTTTGTTCAGACTTATCATCCCAGCCTCAGAAATGTGTTTCCACTAACCGAAGAGCATGATATGCTGAAGGAGAGGGTGTGCAAGTTAGGCATTTGGCAGTGCTTCCACTGGAGCTGCTGTGCTGAGGTAGTGGTAGAGGTTCATGAAGTGAGGTGTTCTTTCGATCCTATCATGTCTCAGCTACTTTACAATCTCTGGAGGGTCCCGGGCAGAGTTTCTATGAGCTGTGCCTTGGTGTTCACCAGATAGTACATGTGCTGCAGATGTTTTAGGCTGATCACCTGAAGTTTATGATACCTACAACACGTGGTATGTTTTGGATGATCTTAATAGTAAGTCTAGTATCTTATTTCTGAGGCATTTTTGTTGCATGAAGCAATAAATTCAATTCTGTCATCATTAGGCAGGTGTTTATATGTACTGCAAGACTTTAATCTCTCCTCTGGGAACAAAATTCTTTAGGGGGCCATTCTGTTACTTGGTGTTTGCTTTCCATCTCTGGCATGTTTCTGTTTCTATCTATGCCAGGAGAACAAGCATGGTTTTATGGTTAGGATGCTGGCTTTGGATTATTTCCTAGCTCTGCCAGTGATTACTATGGAAGCTAGAGCATGTCTGTCCCTCAGCTCACCAACCTCAGTGTGAGGGGTAACAGCTTTTTCTGCCATGTGTTTCATCTGCTTAATGTGAAATATCTTCAGGATATACTTTGTGTTGTGATAAGTATGTGTGTCATGGATCCTACTCCTGGATAGAGCTTTACACGAAATCACAGTCTGCCAACAGTAGTGGAACAGAAGTTTAATCTGTGGTATACTGAGTGAAGAGTTCCCCAAAATACAAGTGACTTCCCAGTGTTCTGCATTTTGATATTCCTGTGATATGCCAGCTAACATTTTTGTTACATGACTGCTGTAATGTTTGGGCTTGGGAGAGTATCACTGTGTATCAATTTCCATTAAACAGGCTTATGTAGGTGGTGGGCTGATTTCTAATTGGATCATGAATAACTTTTATTCAAACTTACCCAAGTCTCATCCATGGAATGTCTCCTTGGTTCTTGTAGGAAGTCTCAGTGGTCCCTCCCATCTTGTTTCTCACTGCCACGGTTCCCTGGTCCTAAGACACTTGCAGCGTCTGAGTGGCCTGGAAAGCCTGGAATCCACTGACTGCTAGTTGCTGAGCAACTGAAATATTGTGCCAAACTTTGGTGAAAATTGAGTAGCCATCAGAAAATTAGTAGAACAAAGAACAGAGTTGGAGGGAAATGCATTGAAGCTGCATTAGGTAAGGAGTTTAGGACATTGGCTCTTATCATCAGACAGCCTCAGTGGAAAAGAATGTCATTTTTAAAGATCTCAGTCTTGGGAAAAAACTGACAAAAACACAGCGAGTTCTTGCAAGGTAATGCTACATCAATTTGAAACAGCCCAGCCATAAAGGCAATGTTAAAGCAATTATCTCAAGGAATTGTGGTCAACTGAAAAAAAATGACCAAACAAAAAATGTTTCCAAGTAAACTTCCGGTACTTAGAAGGCAGCGTGGTAGGATAACAGTAAGGCAAACAGACAAGGAGAAGCTCAAACAAAACAGCTTCAAACATGAGGTAATTTGTTGTGTGCATAGAATTAAGACATCAACTACCATATGCATCATGCAGTTAGATTAATGTAGATTGATGTTTCCTCTTAATCATAGCTCTATTTAAAAAGAAAAAGATTCCATCAGGTTAAAATAATATTATTACTCTTTACTCTTGAAAACATTTACAAATGCATCGCACTATAAAATACATTATAGTCTAATACTTCAGAAATTCATGCTGATACAGAGAAGTTTCCACATTGTTATTTTGCAACTCATAGTTTGTTTATTTAAGGAAAAATGCACCATGAACTGATTCCTTTCTTTTCCTGTAGACACTAAGAAAATTTAATTGTTTCCTTTCCTGCCACCACTGAAAATGTTCACGCACATGCAAGTATGTGCATGTACAAACACACTCTCCAAGAGGAGGCACGTTTCCCCTGAATAGGGAGAGAAGACATTGTGCTTGCAGATGATTCATATTATCTCCACCTATTTATTTTTTAAATATGTTAATAATGATGTTTGAGTTTCACACACATTTTTACTTAAAAATCTGAAGTACCTACTTAATTTCTAAGTGTGTAATATTTAATGAGTATATTTTTATTTTAGCAAACAAATATCCATGTTAATAGCCGTTTCCCATGTTAGGAAGTTTCTCCAATAGTGGTTTTTACTGATTTCCATTCTGAAGTAATCCAGCCCTTTCAGTTTTGTTTTTTTTTTTAATCCAGGTAGGGGCTGTACCTGTTTTGTTGTAAGACCTTTGCAGCCAAGAATGGTGGCATCTCAGGGCCAAAAGAAGTGGTGAATAAAGCCTGATTTGTAGTTCAGCAGATGCAATCTTGAACTGGAAACAGGGAATGAGAAGTTTACTGCTCAAGCAGTTTCTTGGGACTTGGGTTTTTTTTTGTCAGCGACTCTAATGTAAGATGCTGAAGCAATTCATGGGACAAAACACTAGAACTGATAGTTACTTTTTTCTGGTAAGTGATCTGATCTCTCTCCTCTGTTGTCTCTGTTTATGGCTTCACAACTAATTTAGCAAACCTATCTATCTCCAAGTTAGTTATAATTTGTGAATCTTTACTGTTGATGTAAAAATGAAAAAATAAATAAATTGGGATCACTATCTTAAGGTAGATATTTAAAATGGTCAGTAAAATGAGGTGCCTGCTTGTCAGGAAGTAAAGTGAGCCTGCGATGACCATCTGCCACGTCCCCCTGGTGCATGGTTTGTTGCTACTCTGTGAACAAAAGTAGCTTGGGTCAGATCTGGGTTCATTGTTTATGTATCCCTCCTTTAGAAAAAGCAGAATTTCTTTTTACAGAAAAAGCCAGAATTAGATGGCCTTCAGTTGTTTTTACTTCGTGTGCTTCCATCTAGTGTCTAAATAGTACCCACTAATATTAAAACAATCCTCAAATTTGTTAAGAATGGAGAGAATCTCTCTCCTAAAAGCAAACAAACAAAAACCTAAACCAGACCAACAAAGCAAATAAACAAAACCCCAGTAAATCCCACAGAGAGAGAAACACATTGTGCTCTGTTGGTGAACTGTATGTGGGGGAAGGCCCTGGAAGAAGATAAAAGGCAGGGTCAGTGCTTAAAAACAGTGTGTGCATAGCTCCAAATGGCCACTTTACCCTGACCACAGCCACCTAAAAACTGTTCAGAGTTGCAGTTTTACTCTCAGCATGCAATCTGGATATACCCCAAAGCTCAAATTGCAGCCTAGGAGACTGTAAGCCTGCATGGACAGTAGGGCATGCTGAAAGTCAGTTAAATAAATCCCAGCAAATGTAAGCACTGTCAGCTGCCCTGTCTCTTAAAGCAAGAAGTACTTGCAAGTAGGAAGTTGGGCCCTTCATCCACATGCAAAGTCTAAAGTCTGGGTTGAAGTCCTTGAAATAAAATTCTTAGCAATGAAGAGTCACAGTGTGAAAGAAGATCCACCTCTCCCTTAGCACCCTTATTCAGGATGGTATGTTTTGAAAAGCAATGGGTAGGACATATTGATTGTTCTGAAATCTTAGGAATTCTAATGCAGAGCACACATCACTTCATGTCTCTTTGCTACAAGGAATTAGAACTGTGTGCCCACCTTCTGCACAAAACAGATGATAGGACTTGTAGTTCAATTGAGCTCTAGTAATATATAACATGGGGGGAAGCATACACCCATAGTAAAAAATGCAAATTTGCTTTCTCTGAATAGGAATAAAAAAGAAAGTGAAAAACAGGTCAGGTCTTAACTCTTACAGTACTTCTGTTTTGTTTTGTTTCTGACTGCAGATGTGGGACTATGTCTTTGCAGCACTATATCTCTTTATTGTCTACATTGAAATTGTGTAAGATGTTCAAGACAAAATCCAGTCCATGCTTTCAAGCTTTACAGTTTCTTAAAAGTTGAACAAAGGTGGTTGAGTTTTGCACTGGTTTGGTGCTATTGCTTGTGATAGAGGAGACATGGGGAGCAAAAATGCAGGACAATGAGAAAAGAATGGAAACTTCACAGGGATGGTTTGTCTGGATGTTGGGTGTGAAAATCATGGAGCAAACAAATTGCTCCGGGCTGGTTCTGAGACCTAGTGTTGTATGTGGAATGCTCTGATCCAAGTGGTGAGCCCTACCAAGGGAGGAGGGAGAACGGTGCTAAAGGGGGTTTGCTGCAAGGCTGCATTTCTTCCAGCTAACAGCCACTTCTAGCTGTGCTTGCCACAATGCCAGTCACAAATCTCCCAAAAATCCTGGAAGTGCCCATGGAACAGCTCTGTCCTTGTGTCTGACTTATGCAGTCTTAATGTGTTGTTTCCTGATTAGTATCTTCTGGAGTATTTCATTTGTCATTCTCTAGGTAAACAAATTATTAGGAGATGTATTACAGCAGTAATGCTTTTCATAAAGCTTGGAGCATTACTGATTTAGCTGTGGCAGAGACATTCAGTGGAATTCACTGTGAGGCTGTGCCTTTTCTTAGAGCAAGAAATCACTCAGCTGATGCTATTATAAAACATTTGATAGTTATTAAGTGGTTTTCCAGTAATTTTTCAGTGCTTAGCAGAAAACATTATCATAACTGATATACACTAATTTTCTGTTGTTTATATGTGTATGTAGTGTAACCTCCATTAAAGTGCCATTACATTTGTGGAAAAGATTCTGTAGAAATGACCTGGTGGTCTTCCAAATTTATTCTTTCAGCGACTCCAGATTAAATTTGCCTACTTTAAACAATATATTTTAAGATTGACAGTGTTGTGGATTCCACCTGGGATCAAGTTGTGTTCTTTCTGTGTCGCACTAATGATGAAGATGATTTAATTGCTTAGCTGACAAAGTTATTAATGATGAGCATGAGAGAAGAGAGTTGGGCCTTGGTGCCTTACTCCCATTTCAGGACTTGTCATAACTGTAGAATGTTAGCAGAGGGAAAATCTGTGTTGGTTAGTCAGGTGAGAAGACACATCTGGATGACAAAGACCATGTTAAGTTGGAAGGTGCCATAATGAAGTTTTTCTAATCACTGTGATATTTTAAGGTTAGTCAGTGTTTAGCATCTTAAATTACTAAAAAGCTCACTTCATTGGTGATTGCCTTCTGTTTTCTTCAGCTTTGACTCCGGAGAACTTCTGTAAGAGTAACTTGAAACCATAAAGCCCAGATATTTATTTATGTATTTTGGTGTTATTGTTGAATGTTGCTCAGGATCCATCAGAATGTGCTTCACTCATCACTGCTCTATCAGCCCTCTCCTTGTCTCCATCAGCCCAGGATTCATTTACTGTCCATTTTGTGGCTTCCCCAGAAGTAATAGGTCTGTCTGCATTCAAACGTTTTGCATACACAGCTTTGTCAGCTACGAGCACAGGAAGAGAAGAAAAATACTGCTAATTAAACTAGCAGTTCTGGTGAGTGTTCCTATACCAGGGAAAGCTCTATTGAGAGATACAACTTAAATCACTTGGATACCTGGTATAAACACTGTCAGCAAAAAAGCTTCCAGCCAATAGACACTACAGCTCCACTAGGGGAGTTTGTAGTGCAAGCTACGTCAGTGAATACTTTCTCCTACAGAGAAGGTCCTGTTCAGAGGGTGAAATTACTGTGTTGCTAAAAGCTTGGGTTCTTCTGAGCACCTGAGGCTGGTTTGCTGCTGCAAGGTGAGTGGTGGCTCTGTAAAATCACTGTGGGGATGGGGACAAAATGTGGTTATATTCTAGTTCGCTTTGTCCTGTTCGCATGGTCCACCGTAACCCATTTTGGTGACCTTTCTGCTGGTGCTGCTGTATGTTTGTTTACTGCAAAATCTGGCAATCAAATGCATGGTGGGAGAGAGGTAATAGTCTTCCCACAGAGGACACAGCAGAGCCAGATAAGGTGGCACTGGGCTTCATGCCCCCACTCTTCAGTAAGGCAGCAATGGGCGTCATCAGTGGTTTGTACAAACAGAAAAAATTCTCATCAGAAATAATTACCATCTCTCTGTCCAGGGACAATCTGGACTTTTTCATTATTGCTGTTATTATACTGTGAACTAGATGTCAATAAGTGTGGTGAGGCCACACTTGAAACAAGAATGCATGGCCTTCATTTCTAAAAATGCTGGTGATCCAAACAAAGTGGGAATACAGTGCAGAAGAATGAAAGCTCCCATTCATTGGAGCTTTTGTGGCTTTACAAGGGAAATGTGTCTTAACATGAGCTTCATTCAAGGGGAATGCACACATGGATTAATCTATTAATTATAATCAAATTAAAGGAGCATGTTATTATATGTTTTAAACAATCCCTGGCAGGGCTACTGCTATCACAATCAATGTTTTGAATTGAAAAAAGAAGTGAAACCACAGTTTTCACTCTTTATCTGCTTTTGTGTGTATGTGTTTAACTCAGCTTAGAGTTTGAATTTACTAGACTTGTCTGGTTCACTTTCCTTTATGGGCAGTGCAATGTTCTGGTTTTCATACACTATAAAAGTAGTGATGCCACAAAATTACAAGGGAAATGCTTCGGTCCCTCAGTATAGATATAATTAAATCCAACTAAACTATTTTCATTGCCTGTGATGAGGAATCTTAAATAAAATAAACAAGCCAGTCAGCTAATAACATAAAGATCATTTTTAGCACCGCATTATCAGACCATTGATGAGAATTTTCAGTTATGCATTACGTTACGTAAATTCAAACCTTTTCTTTAACAAAGCATACAGTCATTTTCGTGTGGTATAATGTCTACAGCCAACTGTACCTAACAGGACTGTAATCCTGTTGAGCCGCTGTAATGGCACGAACCACAAAAGCAGAACCTGAGTGGTTTATCAATGTCAGCAAACTCCCAGATGGAATTACAGTCTTATGCACACTGTTCAGTTGTATGCTATTCATTATAACATATGACAAAAATTATGCTTCTATTAAAAATACACAGATGAGAATATGTGTTGTTGAAGGGGGCTTGTTTAAACAGCAGAAATAATCCGCTGGTGCAAAGCAGAATCATTTTCAGTGCATGATGTGGCCTGCTGCACAGTACCTTTTTGGTCATATTTACAGGATGATGGGGATTGATTCAAACTCTGAAAGAAATATAGTACTTCAGGCTCAATAGTATGTTTCTGGTTATGATTCCTCAGCTGCAGTTTTCTTCTGCTATCAGCCTCAGGGAAATCTGGTCATCTCTGAAGAAAGTATGAGCTGGAGCACAGCGCTGGGACTCTCTGTGAAGTAAACTATGAGAATCACCAGCCAGGGAAGTCCTTTGGGATCTATCAAGACTTCCTAACAGTGTGACAACACTTGTAAGATATATTAAGGATTGTTATTTTGTAAAAATTCAAACGTTCTATTTGCTATCCATACAGTCATGTTTGTCATCTTTTAATAAAAGCCCCACTGTGGAGTCCCTGACTTGAAATTACGGCCAGAGAGTGGAGTGATGAGAGAAGCATGGAGTTTAGCTGTAGAAAGTAAAGTATTTTTTCTGAACTCAGGAACCCCGACAGTATTTCAGTGCATCTTCAGTGCTTCTCACACCAGAAGGTTCATTCATCTGTAACTGAAGTAAATGGACTTGCCAGTATTTCTGATATTTCCATGCTCAGCAGCTTCCCAAGCAAGCAGGAGGGCTGGCAGCGGCAGCAGAAGCCTCTGACTCCATGGTGTGGGGGTCAGCCATGCCCCAGGACTGTAGGAGTGATGTCAGCTTTGTGGGTGGCTATGGGAGTCCCATAATTCACTCTAGGGATGATGTGAGATGGGCTCTTCAGAGTTAGATTCCCGAGTGATAGGTGATAGCAGCTGGGCAGAGTCACCTCAATGTAGAGGATGGATTTCAGCTGCTGCCAAATGGACAGCATGGAAACAAGGTTCATTTGCAAGACGAAGAAGTTTTTATAGGCAATACCTAGGAAATTAACTTCAGCTGGGTTGAAGTACTGTCATTTGGTGAATCTTGGGTTTTCTTTGTTTCAGTAAAGTCGATATTGGAGATTTAATTCCAGTGACTCCTGAGAGCTTGTCTTTCAGGCATTTTCCTCATGTAAATGCCCAGATTGAAAGCTTTGTTTCAGGTAAGGAAAATTAGAATGTGAATGAGAATGTATATATTTTGTATTTTTATTTGTATTTGCATTCTGTAGTTCCATGGTGTATCAGTAGAAATACCATTCAGGCAAGCACAAATACCACGATAACGTGTAACATTCGCAATATCTCACATCCCACTTTTAAAATCAAGTGTCCTACTTGGTACTGAAGTAGTGACTTCGCGTGACTTTGTTACAAGCTTGGTCATTTTCATGAGGGGCTGAAAAGCGTGAATAAAATCAGATATGACACAGCCCCCTGCCCTGCTCCCTTCTGCCGTTCTGCTCTTGTATGCCTGCAGTGGTGTGCATAGCTCTTAAAAGAGCTAGAAGTAGCAGGTGAGAGGGTTAAATAAGCTTCTTAAACAATTTCCATCCTGCCACTGCCCTGTGTTAAAATCCCTGAATTACTCACCAGCAGAACTGTTTATTTCATTATTAAAATGAGGCTGCGGGGGCTCTCCCTTCTCCCTCCCACGCATGGTGTTCGCGGATGGAGAACTACTCCCACATGATTACAAGGTTTGCTATTAAGTGTGAACTTCATATTTAATTGTAATTGCTAGCAAAATATAATTTAACAGCAAAGTATGCTGAATTTGTAACAAAGTACCCCTTTTATTTTGAGCAGGAATATGGATGCTGCCCAAATGTATCCGCATGGTTCCAATTAAGGGGAGGAATGTTTAATGTAAAACTCAACTTGATGAAAATAACTGAAGTTTCTGACAAACCAATAAATTGGAGTCTAGAAAGCTCTGCGTACACAGTACAGTCAGGGAGGGGCAACACCCGCTGGGTCATCAATTTTGGTGAAGACTTCCTGTTCGTTTATACTAAAATAATACTAGGTAGGTAATTCAATTTCTTCCCAGCTGTAAACATAGACTGGAATGCTGTATGCAGATCTGGCTGAGGGTGGAGGGAGGCCATCACTCACTCCTTACTGCAATTTCCAGTCTGCAATTGTGAGAAACAGAACCTTGGGTTCCTTTTATTTTCTTCCTTCCTTCCTTCCATTCTTTTTTTTTGTTTTGTTTTTTCCTTTAAATATTATTTTTATTCATTCATTTTACTCTTTAGGCACTAGCACATCAACAGTTGTTGTTCCTACTCAGAAGACTGAGATGTTTGCTGGTGGAGATGTGCTCATGCAGACAGCTTTCTGTAGGACTTCACGAGGATGCAGGTTAGGCTGCATCCAGCCAGGTCTGCTCCTCCTGGCCTGTTGCCTACTGACAGGTCCAACCTTGAGGTTGTGTTTAAGCTCAAGGTAATGCAGAAATGAAACTGTAATCTTAGATACAGCAATATGAAAATGGATGGGCACCACTGACTTCAGTGTGCTTATTTATTTGGTATGTGGGGGGCACATTCTCCTAAAGGGAGCTGCTGCACATGGTGTATGAAATAATTGGCCAGCTCATCTTCCTCCAGAAGCAGAGAAGGCTGCTAGCAGAGGTGAGGCCCCAGGGAGTTTAAACAAAGGTGATAGATTATTAAGTGTTTACCTTTTCACTGCTGCTGTTACCAGCCTGCAGTGCTCTACTCGAGCCTCATTTTCTTCTTGCAAAATTTGCCTAACACTGTGAAAGATTAATTTGTGCTTTAAATGTTGTAGGCTGTTATTCCCCCCCCTCCCCCCCAGCTCTAGGCCAATATCATAAGATCAGACTTTGAAACAGAACTTTGTAAGACTCCATGCTTGCTAGAGAGATTTAGTTCTCAGTGCTGTGACCAGAGCAAATTGTTCACTTGAGAAGAACACTGTGGACTTTTATGTCGTGTTTCAGGAAATACAATCTGTACAAGCTTGAGGACATTGTTGAGTAGCTGACCTTGGAGATCAGCTCTAGGTTTTTGCCAGCTACCTCATTCTCCTTCCATTTTCTGTCTGCCCTCTTAGTGTAATTCCATTACAGTCAGCATTAAATGTATCTTTTTGAGAGTTTTGTTGTTTTTTTTTTGTAACTTTACAAATTCTAAATGCTTTCTCTCAGTTAATTTTGAAATATGGTGACAGAAATATGGGCTGAATAATCAGCAGCGACTTAGAGGATCTAATACGTATTTATAACTATCAGGGTATATTGTTCTATTTTCCCAGAAGCTTAATAATGAATGACCATAAACCTGTAGTGCTTACATTAATCTCCATAGGATATTACAGTTTGCACTTCAGTCCTGAAGCATTTTTTCAATGACACCACCAGTTGGCTTGTGCCTTTTTCATTTCTTCTCTCCTATACAGGTCATTCCATAAACCAGATGGTATTTCTTATTGCACGGGGACAGCAGAGAGAAGATAATGCAGAAAGAAAACAGACTGTGTTTGTACTTTCTATTGTTGAAATACTATCAACAAGGTCTGTGTATATAAACTATTTCTACACTTTGGAAGACACTTTCTGTTGATATTCCAGAACTTTAAATTGATATTTAATGGATAGTTTGAAAGTTTTTTGTGTTATCTTTATCTTGTGAGAATAAACTTTACATGGTGCTTGATAAGCTCATCTAGGCTCCCTTTTCCTATGAATTATTAGACCTGATGACCTTAAAAAGTCCCCTCCAGCCTGGGCTGTTCTGTGATTCATTGAGTCTAAATTTTGCAATTGAGCAAAATGTAGCCTGATAACCAGAAGTTTAAAAAAAAAAACCAAAAAACAAAAAAACAGCATTTGGGCTGATTGCACAAATCAGCAGAGATTCTAAAGGAGAATGATTATGTCTGGGACTTGTATTTATTTCCTACAGGTAGGGCCTGCTTGGCTACAGGAAGTGCAGTGGGAAGTGCAAGGACAGAAGGTCCTGTGACATTGAACCGTACAAAGCCAACATAAAAAATCATCAACAATATCCTTTCCTCCAGTGATGAGCTGGAAATAAGTTTCTGCACTGTGAGTATTTACTTGCTTTAGAGGAGCTTCCTAGCAGCTACAGCTGCATCACTTCCCTGGCTGCCAGCCCAGCTAATACCATGGTAATGCAGTCATGCAGTTTGTTCTGCAGCTAAGTTCCTATTTGAACATCTTTACTTCCTGAAATTGAAGATTAAACATCTCTCTTGTGCTTTTCTAAAGGCTTTACATAAATCATTTGTGTCAGTACACACAAGAGCAAATCCCACTCTGCTGTTGGCGTGGCTGCTCCCCAGTACAGCTCTGCTTCTAAAGATATGTGTGGCATTTGTGGACCTGGCACTGCTACAATCAGGCTGAGGACTGATGTTAGCTGAAGTGAATCTAGTACTTAAAATGTCAGTAGATTTTGTGCTCTTAAAAGTGATGGACTAATACTCTTTGGCTTGCAACTATAGTAATATAAGTTTCTCCAAGTGTTTTTGCCAAGCTTGCTCAATCTTGGCCTATATTCTTTCTTCTGTAGGGGCTTTAGTCTGAACTAGACCAAGTACTGAGGAATATCCAGTTGGGAATAATCTTGCACTAGGATGATGGTGACCAAAATGACCTAATAGATCTTCCTCACCTTTACTTTCTATCTTTCCTTTTTCTCTTATTCTCTCCCACTAGCAGGGAGAAATATATTATGGCCTGTGGACTAAGAAGATAAAGACAGACCTGTGGTCTTGGTTTTTCAATGGTGAAAAGCCAGAACAGCTCAAAGATAGAACCACAGAGGAAGGTTTAACACTGATATTTATGTGGTCCTCTAGGTACAGATGTTCTGCTGGTTATTTCTGTCACTGACCAGCAGGCATCATTTTGTTCTCATCAGGATTTCCAAATGTTTGTAGTATTGGAGCAGAAGAAACTGTATCTTTCTAGAGATTATTTTTATGGAATGTATTATGAAAAGAGGTCCTTAGGAAATAGCAAGTCACCAGAATGCTTATTAAAATGACCTCAGGGTCAGATTCTGCCACTGTTAATCACAATAGTTGTTCCTTACTTTGTGAGCTTTCCCATTGGATTCAGTGGGATTACTCAAGGAATTTGGATACTACCTGGTGGGACCAAAGTGGGAGCAGGACTAGCCTTAATAATTGTAGCAGCTGTAACACAACATGCCTTTGTTTTTACCTTTCCTTTTAGCTAGTTAAAAATAAGTTGCATGACATTTGTTTTCTTTTGAGGATTCCCTCTTCAAAAAGGTGAAACTTTATCTAACAAATATATTCTGTCATTTCTGTCATCAATACTTTAATATATTTATTATCATAGTGTAAAGTCATCTTTGCTGAGCATCTCTCTTTTTTGTTTTAAAAAAACTGTGTAATAGGAAAAATAAAATAGTTTTACTCTGAACTCTCCTTGAAATCCTTCAGGCTTCACAAATGTATTTTCCAGGGTTTGTTTGTATTTCTGTTGGTGTTTTTTTTGAGCCACTTCTACTAAGTAGCCTAATTTAGAATTGGGCAGTGCTTCCTACTCTTTCTGACATTGTAAATAGTGGACTTGACTCAATATTCCAGCAGCTGAATGAAACAGAATGGGAATGCTACACAACTCTAAATATAATCGGGAAACTTACCTACGAAGAATCATTTACTTCCTCAAATTGAAGTGATGAGAACTTTTTTACACAGTTTTATGCGCTGAAAGATGCAGGAATTGTTATTCTTTTCTTCTTGCAGAAAAAGAAAACAAATTTGGCTGATGTTTCTCTTTAACAAATAGGTTCTTTTCAGGCAGTCGCACCAACCACTTCATAGAGTGTTTGTGAGAACATTCTTAGCTTTGAGCATTACTTCAGGTTGTTGAACTTGAGCTCAAGGAACTGAGCAATGCAGTAAGATATTTTACTAAAAAAAAGCTTCTGTTTTTCAAAATAATACAGGGTTATGCTCTTTATTTATTTATTTATTTATTTATTTATTTATTTTAAGCCAGTAAATTTAAAATTGCTCAGTGTATTACAGTGTAACTATATGACAAATCTAGTAATGTGGACTGCATTGTAGAAGTATCAGAAGACTTAGGCTCTGTGCTAGCCCTGTTCTAAAGGATGAAAATAACCCTGTCTAGTCTAACTGTGAAATAATTCACATCAGTCATTGAAAGTAAACCTTTTGAAAAGACTTCAATAATGATTTGGCCGTAATCAGGAGGGTACTATGCAAACTTAAACCAGAAGAATCAAATCTCATTATGTAAATAAGAAAATACATGTTTTTGTGCTGTTATCCCATGTCTTGCTGATGTGATTGTAGTTGCTGAGATGGGGAAACAACCATGATTGCAGAAAATTAAAAAAACAACAATTATTTAAAGTAAATTTAAGTTTGAACAATGTCACATGAAAAAACAGGATTGTTTTGCTTTCTTCCTTGAGCCAAACCATGCCTTAAATGTGTATGGAAGTGTGAGTTATTCTTGCAAGTTTTGTAGATAGAAGTGTGAAAAATCTGCTGTTATGTTCAACTAAGCAAGAATAATTATTTCTTATTTGTTATTTCTCTCTGTGTAAAATGTTTTCCTCAAATAGAAGGAGAGCCGAGGAAATAATTTCTTGTTATGTTTGAACACAGATTAGTCAATATGATCCATTAACAGGCCACTTTTATGCTGAAAATACTGCTGAACTATTTGGACAATATTTCTACAGAATTACAGAATTCAGAGGAGCATAGAATTTGTGTTACATTATACTTACCTAAAAGGAAAATGGAGATAACTAGATTTATAATTACTGGAGGGGGAAAATTCTGTATCATCCATTCTGCTTTTGATAGTGCAAAGTTATTTTTACTGTTAGCAGTAAATTACCAGTGTAGTACTTTAACAGCTCAAAAGCTGAAGGCTACATTTCTCTCCTGAAGAGTTCTTTTGTGTACCAGCATCTCAGCTTATGAGGTGTACTTCTTTTCATTACTGGTAACTCTATGGTTCCTCTTGGTTACCCTATAGTGTTTTTTATCTTATAGTATTATGTATTTTTATGTAAAATTTTTCACTCTAAGAGATATTTCAGATCTTTAAAATACTTATAAGTTACTTTTACTCTTGAAATGGCAAGTAGCCAAGTTATGCTCTGTACATTTCATAGAAACATGGAATCATAGAATATCTTGAATTGGAAGAGACTCGCAAGGATCATTGAGTTCAACCCCTGGTTCCACACAAGACCACCCAAAATTTTAAACTTTATATCTGAGGGGATTGTCCTAAAATGCTCCTTGAACTCCAGCAGTTTGGGACAGTGATCCCGGGGTACCTGTTCCATGCCCACTGCCCTCTGGTGAACAACCTCTTCCTAACCCCCAACCTGACCCTCCCCTGACACAGCTCCATGCTGTTCCCTATTGTCCCATTGCTGTCACCAGGGAGCAGAGTTCAGCACTGCCCTCTCTGCTCCCCTCCAGAGGAGATGCAAGCCACCATGAGGCCTCCCCTCAGCCTCCTCTGCTCTGGGCTGAGCAAACCAAGGGACCTAAGCCAGCTGTTCCTCATGCCCCTTGTTCTTTAGGTCCTTCAACATCTGTATAGCACTCTCATCTGCATGTGGTGCTGTCAGTGCTACACCTGCTGAATCTTTAACCTGGCAAAAAGAGATTCTGCAAGCAGGACTTTCATAACTTAAAATATGAAGTAGATACTTACTGGCTAATATTGTCACAAATGATAACTTCCCAGTCTTTTGGTGGTGATTGTGAAGTATGATTGCAGGTCTGGATGCCAAGACTGCTTAGTGCTGTCCCAGCATTAAACCAATGTGGGTAGAACAGAGAAATGCTGGTCAGCCATCAGTGCCTAGAAACAATGCTTAGGAAAGGCCACTCTTTGGTCAAGTGTGACTCTGATTGCTGCTATGTCTGAGGGTGTGATCCTTCTCTCAGATTGTCTGTGCTGGACATCTGAATAAGAGACTTAAGGAAGATTAAAAGAAACCAACAGCAAATAACTTTTCTTGGCATGTAGAGTTAAGCCTTGAGACATTTCCCAGGACAGAGAAATCTTTTGGCTTCCTTATGCATAAGAGTATTTAGTCTCCTTTTCCTCAGACAGACAATCCCTGAGTTTCTCATTTCACAGTTTGTGTTGGCTGGAAGCAAGAGGAGTTTATTATATTTAAATTTATTTATGTTATACTTGTGACTATTATATTTCTTAATATTTAAAACGTCATAAACATTTCAAGTGCTGAGAGCTGAATCGCTGCAAATCACAATAAATTCCAGTGTCTAAAAAGTAACAAAGGTGGCATGTCCCCTCAGCCAGAAAGGCACTGTATCAGAGGAGTCTGAAAAGGCTAAGATCAGTGGAATCTCCTACAGGGGACTGGAGGAAACACATGAGTGGAGAGCAGGGCTTGAGTGCATAGGCATCCCACTTGAACTACAAGTTGATTTGTGGGCTCTAGGATGACACAAGAACATGCTACTCCCACCTTGCTGTCTGCAACCCACTTTTGCTCCTAAATGTTTGTATTTGCACATAGTCATTTAAAATGTCTCCATTTACAGAAGGAATGCAAATCTGTCTAGGGGTTCCTTCGTAGATGTTCTGAGTTACAAGTGACCTGGAAAGTATTAGACTCTTCTGGATCTATAGATGATTTATGATTAGAATGATTTATTTCAGCACTTTTAATATATGCTCTAACCCCTACCATCACATTCTACATAATACTTGGTATTGATCTCATGTTGACCTTTATTGCCATCCTGGTCAGGTGAACCTGTTTTGTTCTATCAATTTTCTATCAATTTCTATCTATTTCTATCAATCTATCAATTTTCCACACTTTGTAGTGTGTATTGCTTGCTGTATCTTTTTCTTGGTCTTGTTATTTATTACTCTATTTCTACTTTCTTTTCCTGCCTCTGCCACTGTTTGTGAATCATAATTTGGTTCGGAGACAATTCATTTTTAGCTCATTAACTTGACTTTATTCACTAGAATGCAACTCAAAATGGAGGCTAACCACAGCACTGCTTGTAGAAAATCTTTAAAATAAACCTGCACTATCACCAAAAATTTTCCCCAGATAGGGAAGGGAGAAAACATTTTCACTTTGAAATTCTGGGGATTTCAGAACAATTCAGGTAGACAGTAATTTTCATTTAACCTTGCCTGCTTAGATAGCATCTAACTGATCTCACCAAGATTTGGATGGTATCTCAAAGGGTATGTCTGAAGTCTTGCTTGCACACCATAAATCTATCCTTGACATCTGTTTTTCTTCTTGAATTTCTTTTACCCATGACTAGAAATATGAAAGCAAGCATGATGTTATGCTCAACTGGCATCTCAGATGCAGTTATCCCGCCCTTGGCTTTTACTCACCTGATGTTTGATATCAACATAATTATGTCTTTTTTTTTCTTTTTTTTCTTTCTTTTTTTTTTTTTTTCCCAGGATATAATCAGTCATCGAATATTAGAAAATACAGCACTGTGGTAATTATAACTGTGATATATTAGAAACAAAAAAGATTATGTAAACATTTGTCTGTATAGTAACTTGTTGCTTAAACATAATTTCAGGAAAGCATTTCTATAGTAAAGTGACCTTGCAGCTTAACATATGTCTGCACCATGCTAAGGAAGAGACATTTCAGATAGAGAGAAAGTTAGGCAAGTGCATAGGTGTTTTTTGAAATGGAGACTTCAAGCACAATTGTGAGAAGGGGATGTTGTAAGAAATCAGGGTGAGGACAGTATATGCTGTACCCTGTGATGTGTCTCTGGAGAAGTATAGTTCCACTATGTTCCTACACAGTCCTATAGATTCCACTCTGACAGCACCATAGTGAAAAACTCAGTTAGCAAAAAGGAGGAAAAATAAAGCAAAAGTTTTTCTTACCACTCAACCAGGACCCGTTTGGCAGAATGTAGTACAGCAGTTCAGATACTTGGGAAGTCAAGCTAGAGGTGCCATATGCAATACCATATTTTCCAGCAAATGTTTCCATATTTTTAAATTTGGATTGTCATTGAGATGATTTTGATTAGTTATTAATCAAACTTATTTACAAAATTCAATGTCCGTAGTTAATTTATGAGTAGCTTTTGGCACACTTCTAACAGCTGTAATGGCTGTACAGTGTATATGGTGTATTTCTATTTCCTGACTGGATGAGGGGAATGAGATTTCCACTGCAAATATTTTTTGTAGGACTTCAGAATTTGCTTTTCCCAAGTATTTAAAAATATTTTGAATACTGTTTCCATGAGCATTCTTGTTTTTGTGAACACAAAGTCAACACAGTTGAAATGAAGAGTTTAAAATTTTAAAGGAAAAATAAAGCATTTCTTTTTTAGTTCAAGCATCCCGCTTGACCTGAAAGTCACTTTAATCCTAGTTCTAAGGTTTCATAGAGAAGTACACAGCCACAGGCACGTTCATGCATTACTTGTGTTCATGGAAGCATTAATTGAATTTCCAAAGTCCTATCTCAGCACTTGCTCTGTGCAGTAGGAAGGATTCTTTGAAAGTGTCTCTTGCTGTTCATCCCAGATCCTTGTGGCAAATGGTTTTATATAGGAGCAGGAGGGGATTTCAGGTTGATAATCAGCTGTAGGAATGACTCTGTAGTGTGACAGGCTTTGAACTGAACAAAAAGAAATAAAATAGTTTTGGGTCTAAACTGGTGTTCAAAAGCATTTTTGCTTTGGGTTCCTGAAAGAGGAAATACTTTCCCTATACTGTAAGTGATACTACCAGCAAGAGATAGCCCTAGAGCTTTTTTGATTATTATTATTATTATTATTTTAAATAATTGGCTGACATTCAAACAGTCAACCTTTGGCACAGAACTCTCACAAAAAATGCCACCCTAAAGCTTTTGTTAGAGGTGGCTTTTCTAAAATGCCCGTGATGCAGATATTTAAACCTCACTAAATGCAGACTGCACCTACATTTGCTTCTGTGACAGGATAGGATGGTTTTCCTCCCCATAGGTCAAGTTAGATCTCTGTCATGCTCCTGTCAGTCACTGTGCACAGAGACATGAAGGAAGCCTAGCACTGCAGCATTTAGCTGTTAGTTAGAACTAAACCAGCATTTCTACTTGGTATTTGCTAGAAGTGGTCAAGATGAGCTTTCCACTCACTTTATTTGGGTCTTGGCGTCTGTCCGACCATAACCCCTGCACGGGACTGAAATGATCTAAAGCTCAGGCTCAGCTTGGCTAGGTTTCTAGGGGTTTTACAATTGAATTTTTCTTTTGTTTGTGCAACATTTCCAAGAAATACTTTACCATACATATATATGTTTCAGCATAGCTGTCTGTCAATTTTCATGGCAAAAAGAAATGTATTTGGAAACTGGAGAATAGTAATAGTGGAGTTGTTTTTAAAGGAATCACCCTACACCATTCTGGGCCAAAAGCTTTTATTAAAGTTTTATGAAAATCCTCCCTGTTTTTTACATTCCAATGGAGTCTATTAGCTTTGCAAGTTTTGATGATCTAGCAGGTATAAGCACTTCTCACATTAAACGCAGTGTTGACAAAGGAAATTCACTAGCAAAGGTTTCATTAACTGGGGATTATCCTGAAACCTTTTCCCAGAATTGCCAATAAATGGAGCCCTAATCCAAAATTTGGCCTTAAATTCAAGTGCAACTAATATAATTTTGTGTTTGGTTTAAAATTACCTGTGGTTATTTTCTCGTTTTTGCAATATACAGCATTATGTAATCTGGACGCTCAAAGAGCATTGTTCCTATGATGAAAAAGCAAACTTAAATCCTGTGTATGAAAGAAACTGCAGCTTAACTTGAATTTTGAAGGAGTCCTGTGAATAGAGAGCTCTGTTCTACAAAGACAGAATTAACTACTTCCTTCAATTTAGCAATGGGCATGCTGGGCAGGCAGGGCCTGGTCCTGAGGTGAGGGGTCCTGAAGTGACACATTGACAATGTGCTACCACTGCTTGGACATGAGAATGTGCCCTCCCAGTGCTGACCAGAGCTTATCTTAGGAAAAGGTGAAGGTGGGCTGGAGTCAGGAGGGTACCCACAATGCTGGGGATTTGAAATCCTTTGGAGCATGCAGTAGCTTTGGGCCAGGGGAAATCCGGCGCCATTGTGAGCAATAGGAGCTTTGCCACTGACATAAGTAGTCTGAGGATCTTGCCAAACTTGGTACAAAATAATGTAATACCCTCCTTCTAATCTCCCTTGTGACACTGAAGATATCTAACAGAATCTCCTGGTTTACTCTCCTCAAGCATGCAGAGGGGCCACAGCAGCTCCTTGAACGAAGAAAGTCCTGTCTAGAAAAAAAGGAATTTGAACTTTATGCACTGTGTGCGTGTGAAGCAATCATGTGAGGTTTTTCTGTTTGTACAGTGCTCTGGCCTTTTTTCATTCTGTATCTAAGGAAAAAAATGTGACATCAGGTTAGGGGGTTTATGGTCAGGGAGGCATTTGGGCTCCGGCCATGGTACTATGATCCCCATTGACAGAGGAGGAGATCCCTGGCCTGGAAAAGCAACAAGAGTCACATCCAAATCTCCTAAACTCAGTAGGAATCTCTCCAAGGATCGAATAGGTTCAGGGTTTATAACATAGCCTGTTAAGATTAAGTTTTTGAAACTACCTAAGGGAACTGAGTATAGCTTTCTATTAAAATTAATGGGAATTGGATATTTAAATTCCTTAGACATCTTTGAAAGTCTTACCTCTAAGTGGCATATAAAGATCTAATGTAACTTCCATTACACCTAATTTACAGTTTATAGGTAAGATGATGTAAACTCTGGGTTTGTTTCAGAATTAAGTTCCTTTATTTATAGCCCCCAAAGCTAAGCCACTGTTTAGTGTTCTATGAAAACTAACCAAATATTTTGTAGTAGCAAGCACTGTGGATACAGTTAGTGCTTAGACTTGCATTTTATCTGAGTCAAGAAGACTGCAGTATCTCATGAAGAGAACTTGGGTGGACTCATAAATCTGAAGTCTCTGGTTATCTTTTTAAAAAGGGATTTGGAACTCATATCACCCTATGCTTTCTTAATGGTTTTGCATAAACAATGAAGTACTTCAGGAAAATCACAAATGGCTCTTCTGTCAACAGACGGCTTCATTTTCTCTCCCAGATTAGGGTGGTCTGAAGCTATCAGCAGCTGATCTGACAAAGTAAATCTGAAACAAATTGCTGTTGCTATAATCTTTCCTTGGCATGAGGTGCTGCACAGGAGAGAAAGCAAATATTGTTGCATAACTAAATTGGTTGGCTTGTGGTTCATTAGATTGAATTAAAGAGTGTTTGGTTTGCTGCAATTCATATCTATCTATCTATCTATCTATCTATCTATCTATCTATCTATCTATCTATCTATCTGTCTATCTATCTACCTACCTGAAATCACTTGGGATGTATTACTTTGCTCTCAGAATAGTGTAAGAGAAGCCATCTCCCTACACGTCTTGATTTTAAGGTTAGACCTATGGCTGTAAAATGAAGTTCTGAGTTTTACCTTCTGGATGTTTTTGAGTTTGAGTAGACATTTTCAATTATTTATATTTTTCCTGAGACTACTATTTTATTTGAGATTAAAATTCTAATGGAAAAAACTGTTAGTCATGGCAGCAGCTTACAGTAGCATGGTGAAGGCAATTCTTGGCTGCTTGTAGATCTGGAAGATCCGTAAAGTCAGTGACCAGCACATTGTTGCTCACTTCCAGCAGCCTCTGCTTCCCCTTGCATGGATGGAGCCACTCAGTTTGATAAAGCAAGAAGCAGCCCAAAGGCTTCACCTGTGATTTGTGGTTCAGTCCCTGTGTATATTGCCATTTCAGGGACTGGAGATTGAAGTTTCATTGACTCCATCCTGGGACACCTCCAAATACCAGTAGGCATCATTTTTCTGAACAGTTCTTAAGGAAAGTGGAGATGATATGGGGAAGAATGTCATTTCTTGCAGTTTGAACAAAGATTGCTTTGTTCTTAATTTAAGCTGCTGTAGGAAGTGCCACCAAAGTAGGTGGCACCCTGAGCCTGCACCATGCTCTGACTTGAGGCAACAGAGGGAATAATGATGGAGGTTTCACAGGCCCACACCACAGAGGGTGGCGCACTGAGGATGCCCCTCTCCTTGCCTCAGAACCTACCCTCTTCTCTTGCCCCTTCAATTATCATGTGCATGATTGTCTGCAGGACTAACAAACTGGCGGAACTGGTCTGGAATTTTTTTTCTCTATTGGCAGTAAAAGGCCACAAGTGGAAGAGAGGGCTCCTCTGCTACATCTTAGTGAAATATCAAAAGGAGCTGGGCAAATTGAAATGATTTTTCTTTCCTAGCAGAATGAAAGAGCTGAAAGATTTTAAAGCCTAATTGCATCAAAGGAAGGAAATTAATATTTCCTTAAAGGAATTCAGGTTGCTGAAAAATTCAGGCCCAGCTCAGACACAAGTATGTTTTATATTAAACCCTGAACAACCAGCTAGTATAATATTTCCTGAAGTTTCATCCATCATGCTACTGGTTTCTGCAGGGAAGGAAACATAACCTTCCCTTGTTATGTCTCAGGGAAAGTAAATAATATTGTTAAGAAGCTTGTCATATCACAAGTGCCTAATTTGGGAGGCCTGGGGGGCTGCTAAGTTTGCAGTCTTCATTAAACAAGCTGCTATGCCCTGAGGTAGCAAATGTTGAGGGATATCTGCAAATTATATAGGTGCAGGCTGACTTGCATCCCTGTACCACCAAACAGTAAAATGGTGTCCCCAGAGAAGCCAAGAAAGTAGCATGAAGACGCATGGGCAAATCTACAAAGCTAATAGAAATGTAGTTGAAACAGTTCCCAGTATTCTCTCCTGCCTGGGGGAAAAGCAGGAGGGTTTGGTAGAAGCCCTGCATGTTGTGAAGACAGGCAGAGACCTGGGGGTGTTGGTGCATGATGAGGGCAGCATCACCATTTGGTGTCTGGTTCCACCAGAAAACAGCATGGTGGAACGTGATCTTTCTGAAGAGCTTTGAAGGCTTGGACCCCTCTGCTGTGCTGGGGACATGTGCTAGTCTCTGGTCCTGGCTCCTGCGAGCAGAAGTTAATGACAGTGAAATGGAGGAGATTCTCCTCCATTCCAGCCCTCAGCCAACACAGGAATGAACTTAAAGATATATTTCCTTCCACCTTGGCAAATTCTCCGAATGCCACACTCCAACAACATTCTGAAGAGCATTTCTTGTCCTCACTCCTAAGCTGTTGTGTTTTTAATGTAATAATTAGGAAGCGTAATGATAGTAAGTAGCGGAACTGAGTAGCAGATCACATTGTTATAGGAGTCCAAGTCTGTCCTCTCCCAAGTGTATGTTCTGACTGCTGGTCTCAATGGCAGGGCTTTGCTGATCCCTTCTTCAGTAGACAGCTGAAGCCAGTCTATGAAAATTCAAAAGGGTGGACAAGGACCATCACTCTGGGTGCTGTAGAGACCAGGAGAAGCAAAGCTGGAACAACTTTTTCATATAGTAGGTATATAGCATTTTTAAGCAGAAATTCAGAGCAATGAAGCAGTAGCTGTATCAGATTCTCTGTGCTGTGCAGGGGCTGATCTACTGTCCTCTGAGATGGTCAGGTCCTGCAGAGTAGTCTTGGCTGTCGCACCAGTGTCATTGACACTGGTGCCAAGCTGATCAACACTGCTGAGGAAAAACTGTTTGAGATGTGTGCAGAAAAAGTTATCCAGATACCTGAGGAATCTTACTATGGTGGGAGACATAGCCACATCAAGGTCTTAATGATAAAGCAAATTTTCACTACAGTGGCAGAAAATGCCCTTTCTTGTCCTTCCCACTAAAAATGGTTTTTAAATCTTAAGAGCATGCTTTTTTAAAAAATATATTTTCTGATTAAAAGTCTTAGAGAGGAAAAAACAATCTGAAAACAACAAACAGTGTTATTTATTTTGAAATTAAATTTTATATTAAGGAAAGAAAGGAAAACTTCTATCCGGGTATTTGACATATTTGTGTGACCAAAAATTGGAAGTCATGGGGAAAATTAGAATTAAGAGCTTGTATAAACACCTCCTTAAAAACAGAGTGGAAAATAAATGATTAATCCTACTAAATTGATTTTCACGTCCTAATTTATAACTTCTATAATTTAGTAGCAACTGTGTTTATTGCTAATGAACCACCAAAATGTCAGGGTTGTATGGAAGAACTGCCACAAATCATGACTTCTAGGATAAGCTTAGAAAAGTCTTCATTCAGTTAAATTCACATCAGAATTAGGGATGTAGAGAGGCTCAATGAGACATTAGTGAGGTCCTTAATAGAGATACTGTGAAGGACGTCTACTCAAGATCTAGTTGGACATACAAGCCAAACAAGAGATGGACAGAGGCACTAAATAAACAACATACTGTCAGGTTGTTTCTTTGTCCAATTATGGTTTCTCATTAGTGCCTTCCTGACCTGTGATCAAGGGAGGATAATGACCTGAAGAGTTTCTCTGTAATTTTTTTGGAATAATCTTTTAAAAACAGATGACTTGGAAAATTTTGCTATTATCATGTCCATAAGTATCCATAAAGTTGTATCCATACTTATGTCTATATCAGTTAATATACCTGGTAACTTTAACTGTCATTTCCTGTTGTTTATGTGAGTTTTATATCAGGGCAATTCTTTTGTTAATTTAACTTGGGCAACATAAAACTTCTTGGCAATATCTTCATAATGTTCTTGCTCTAAGGGATTTCTTTTTTTTTTCCAGAAAGACCTTCCATCTTCCTCCCTTATACCACTGAGGGGTGAACAAGAATGATCGTTCTTGAATTTTCTCTCTATTCTTCGCTGCTTCATGTAACCAGTGGATTTCTGGAAAATAAATTATCTTGTGAAATAAATAATCAAGTGAGTATTGGCTTGAGCCACACGGAGTCTTCACACCCCATAGGTGCACTTTGATGTTCAGACACTGACTGATGCTACATTCAGGAATTGTGGGAAGGGATAAAGTCTAGGATCTTGCCACTACATTGTTGCCTAGTACAGGCCTGAGCAGATGTTTAATTTTGGATGTCCAGGTGGTTGTCATCTAGCTCTGCTACTTCTTTGTTTATCAACTACCTTTATAGCATTTTATAGGCAACCAGTATGCAGTATAATTCATCCTGGAAGCCTACCTGTCAAGATCCCACAGAAATAATCATAGAGTCATAGGCTGCCAGAGTTGAGTATGTCTTTACATGCTAACAGCATCAAGGCTTCTACAGAACTTAGACTTCTGTGTTTAAGCATCTGTCTGTGTGTGGGCTAGGTGTCTGAGTCCTGTTCTAGTCAACAGACAGCTTGTCAGTATAGTCTGTGAAGCCTAAACACATCAAGTTGACAAGTCACTGAATTCACCTGTCCATGCATGGGTACCTGATACCATATAAGTTGCCCCAGGATGTTCTGCCTGACCTCCTGCCAGTTTAGAAAATCAAGAGCCTTCTGTGGGGCACGTGTCATTTTTGCCTGCCCTATGGCAGTGTTTTAGATACTCTACAGTATATCAAATAGCACAGGACACCTAACTGCAAGCAAGCATTCTAAGCACCTAGTTTTAATTGAGGTTAAATGCCTTTAGACACAGTTGGAAATCTCACTTAGCTACAATGCAAGTTTACATACTTGTATGTCCATGTATGAAGATATGTGTCTTCATGCTAAGCTGAATCTCACTCTATAAATCACAGGTTGGTTGAAGAAAATGATATGAATATATGCTAAATCAGAGAACTAGACCATCCTAGCCACCACTCACATAAAGGCTTCAAAAGAGTGTGTAGGTGTAGCCAAAATTTCCAGTAGGTTATTTGTTATGTTCAAGATTTAAACTGCCCAGATTTAGTTTCAGAGCTGGATGATATTTTGTCCATAGAGAGAAAACACAGAAATGTGACTATTAGCTAGACTAACTATTGCTTTACATTAATTTTATTTTATTAAAACTCAAAAGAATTGCATTTGCAGCTGAAAAACGTGAGTTGAAACTGGATTATTCTAATTAACACTTATTTCAGAGAAATGCCACCCACCAGTTTTTCTGAACATGATGAAAAATCAATTTATCAATGCTTACATTAAGTATATTACCAAGTCCTTAGCAACTTCACTTCATGTAATTATCTAACTTTGGTTGAGTATTGAATGTGTTGGAAAACTCAGATGTGGTTCAACCATCTGGCACCATATCATACATTTTAAAGATGTATTTAAGACTTTCTGCATCTGGAATAACACCTCTGTGCTCTGATCTTTGTTTCAGTTCAATCACATTATTTTCTTATGAGGCCAGAGTTACCATCACTAATTAGGTCTTGCATTTTGTTTTACTAGATTATCTGGTTTTTAACTATAAGTGATCCTTGACCAGACAACAATATTTGAATACTTGGATTAAGTTGTTATCTGAGTAAATCCATGCCAATTTTCAGACAAAACTGAGTAAGTTTTCCACTTTCCCAAAAATTTAAAAACAGTGGTTTTTGATTTTCCCAAATTCCATGAACACCAGTTTGAAAGGTTGCTTGTAAAATGTTCACCATCACCTGTTAATGCTGAATTCTCATCCCTTCCTGGATTCCTTTCTGGATTCCAGCCTGCAGCAGAGGGTACAAGAGTTTCTTCCAGGAGATCTCTCAATTAAACAGACAATAGCAATTAGCAATTTTTCATGTCTCAGCTTCACAATTTTGAACCCACTACTGCTGTTCTTTGTACTGTGCCTAGTGCTGTCTGAGTGCATAAGCTATGCTCAAGAGCATCTACTCAGCTGCAGGGATAATGCGGAGTTGAGGTCACATCCTGCATTGATTCAAACAGTGATGATGCTTATGCAAGAGCTAAACTTTCTATATGGTCCATAGAAAAGGGCATTTGTACCTGGCTGGGAGCTTAAACACAGGACCACCAGGAACTCTGTGATCCATAATGAGCTGTATATGCTGAGTTTAGAGGCTGCCAGTCCTGAAGGGCCGCTGCAACTGCTTGAGTCATGCCCATGGATTTTGGAGGGATTAAACTTTTCAGCCCGGCTTGTACACCACAGGAAGAAATCTGAATTTCACTTTTTGCCTTTTGCGCAGAATCTCCTTTATGAGATTACAGAATGTGTGCACAGCAGAGAAACACTAGTAATTCCACTGACAGATGTTTTCCAGTCACAGTGTAACTGACCAACGTCACCAGCCATAGCTCAAGTACCACATCACCAAAACAATATACTTCAAACATGTGTTTGAGTGTGTTTTAGACTTAAATTGTGACTGACTTTTGAGGTACTATCTCCATTTTGTTGATACTGAAAGAAGTAGGGGAAGTAGCAGGTCTGTGAATACCACAAATTCTGTTCTGAGATAAAAATGCTACTTTGGCAGTATTCAAGCTATTTTTTCCTTCATTGGATGTATTATATTGGTTTTATTTTGCCTCAAACAGCAGAATTTATTATGCTACAGTTTTATAGAGGCCAAATTCACTTTTCTGTACAAAGTAGAGTAACTCCTAGTAAATAATGCTTTTGATATTATTAAAATAACTATCCTCTTAGATAAAAATTTTCAATCAAATTTGTGACAATCCTTAAAAATAAATTACTTTTTAATTTATATTTGGTTTAGCATTAGAATATACCCCAGGAAGAAAAAGAAAGAGAAAAAGAAAAAGAAAAGGAAAAAGGAAAAAAGGAAAGGAAAGGAAAGGAAAGGAAAGGAAAGGAAAGGAAAGGAAAGGAAAGGAAAGGAAAGGAAAGGAAAGGAAAGGAAAGGAAAGGAAAGGAAAGGAAAGGAAAGGAAAGGAAAGGAAAGGAAAGGAAAGGAGAGGAGAGGAGAGGAGAGGAGAGGAGAGGAGAGGAGAGGAGAGGAGAGGAGAGGAGAGGAGAGGAGAGGAGAGGAGAGGAGAGGAGAGGAGAGGAGAGGAGAGGAGAGGAGAGGAGAGGAGAGGAGAGGAGAGGAGAGGAGAGGAGAGGAGAGGAGAGGAGAGGAGAGGAGAGGAGAGGAGAGGAGAGGAGAGGAGAGGAGAGGAGAGAAAAGAAAAGAAAAGAAAAGAAAAGAAAAGAAAAGAAAAGAAAAGAAAAGAAAAGAAAAGAAAAGAAAAGACCTCTCTGTGAAATAATTCTCTGTTATGCAAAAATCTTCCAAAATAAAGAAAGAACAAGGTCAGGATGGTGTACTTGCCAGTAAGAAAGCTGGAAAAAAACAAACAAACGCACAGTTATGGCAGATTACAGCAACAAAGATCCCTTGTAAGAAGTATGGGCAAGATTTCTTTTCCATATAAACCTGTCCACATCTGAAGTAGCTCTATTGATTTCACTATTTTCCACAGACCTGTACCATTTTTTTGTCCCATGGGTGTCATGGATATTGGACAAATTATTGGTACACGTCAAAGCACAAGATTAGAAAATGAATAAATAGCAAACACCTAAGTATGCTTCCATTGAACTGTAACTGCTTGCTGCATGAAAATTTATGCTATGAGGAAGGTCTGCATGAGTGTCTCTGTCGAAGGCCTAGCTTGTAAACTATTAAGTAGCTTTGTATTTCTTGGCTCTTGCTTTTAAGATCTTTGGACCAAAACTGACTCTGCCTGAAAAGTTTTTTAAAGAAGTGTGTCAGAAGGCCCCATCTCCTGCTGGAACTTAGGGCTGCCTTTCATGTGTGGAGGATAAACTACCAGGAGTTTGGGCCATGAGGGGCAGAGATGTCCCTTTTTCACTGATGAGAGCACATTATGAGGACTGCTGGGCACTCCTTCTCCCTGCCAACCCGTGCCTTTGCTTTGTCCTTATCCTTGTCTTTACCTGAGAGAGGAGCAGAGAGGAGGAGCTGGCAGTTTTCAGCTCACAGTAGCAGCATTAAAGAGATGGGCAGCAACACATTTCAGCAAAACTGTCTGACTCCTATCGATGCCCATCTTTCCTGCTTCCCCAGATCTTCTCAATACCATGCTGGAAAAATCTGCCACCTTCCAGCCACATCTCTTGTCCCATGGCAACCTGACTGGACAAGAGACTTGGCAGAGTCAGAGTCCTGGGCTCAAACAGAGACCAAATATACCCCAAAGAACTACACAATTGAGTTAGCATTGCACACTGCAGAAATTATAAGCAAGGAGTGATTGTGTACAAGGTACCACTCCAAGTTCCCATTGAAGCTAATGGAATTATTGTATGCAAATATCAAGGAAAATACAGTTAGAAGAAAAGTAAGTCTATTTGTAACTATACAGAAGGATTTATGTTTCTGTGGCACAGGTAATTTGTGTTTTATCGTGGGTTTTTGTGCCATGTATTCATAATTCTCCAAACATTTTGAAAAAGGCTAATGTCCCTAATTTTCGTTTTGTTTCCAGGTTCTGTCAGAAATCAATAAAGAAGCAGTGTAGCTTAAAAAATAAACAAAATCATACCCATACCTTAAGTACTATTAGAAACAGAATTAAAACTGCATAACTAATTGTAAACGTTAATCCATATCCAATGCAAAATAAAAAGCCTTCTAAAAATACCTATGTTACAAAAGACTGTAGTGTTTTAAACAAGGGTCTTTTCCTGAAAAATTTTGCAATGGTAATGTTCTTAAAACTTCATGGTAAGGTTCATTTTATTCTATTTCTTTAATCATCCAAAACATCTTCCAAACAAAGTTATGCATACAACAATTTACAGTTGGGAGAATTAAATCATCGTATCTTGCTTCTTACAGGTTTTGCTATTTTAATATACATTTAAGAAAACATAGCAATTCTTTGTTTCTAGAGAATATTATATTTCAGTCCCAATGCAGCAGGCATAGCCCATCTCATTTGGGGAGTGAAATGGCCATGAATATATTTGTTCTGCAAAGCAAAACCCACCAAATGTGCTTTCTTTATTCTCTCAAACATGTGTGCCCCATGCCTACAGCCTACTGTGTATTTTGGGAGGTTTATATTCATCTGCACTGAGTTGCCATAACTCTAGGAGATATTTTTGTCAAAAGAAATTAAAGGATTCATTGGAAAAGCTTAGTCAAAACAAAATATTCATATTATGTATGTATAGGTGATGGCACAGGAGAAAAGCCAGTCAGCTTATCTATCTGCTTCTCCTCTAATTAGTTTGAGATTTATTAAGCATCTAAGAGGAGGGGAGCAGAAATAATATGAGGACTGACCTAGTAGTGGTACTGCTTACAAAGCTTGATGGATAAGAATCAATGGCAAGAATTTATTTTCCTTTTATTTATTTTCCTGTGTTGTCCCAACATCTAACATGAGTGGAGTTATGGATGTTTTTCCATTGTTTTTAACCTTAGAGGAAACAAATCTACTGAAAAGACAAACTCAACTAAGAACTGAAGCAGCGTGGTCAGTCTTTATATCCTGATGTGTTACAGTCTCAGCTTCACAGTTTTGATTTCTCATACAGCTATCAACAATAAAGGGGAGAAACCATATGAGATAGTTTGGAAATGACAGAAAATGTGGAAATTATGGGAGTGGCATCCACTGTGTGTAGAATATTTGAGAAGCAGAATGAGAGATCATAGTTCAGTAAAGTATCACCAGCAAGACAGTCTTAGAAAGCTTAAGCTAGAAAGTATCATTAAGCTAATGACAGGCATTCATTACATTCCAAATGGAAATTTTAGAGACTTGTTTTCCTGTTACTAGTTTTATTTTATTTGCCATGTAAAAAGCATTCTGGAAGATCTAGAAAGTTGCAAAGGTACCATGATGGAGACAGTCTCATGGAAGAAAATTGTAATATGTTGTTATGTGAAGTAATCATCATCTCCCTTCTTTTCCCTTTGCCCCTTTTTCTTGCTCAGGTGAATAAATGTAATGGAGCAGAGGAGCTACTGCAAGCCAGCATTGGAATTGGTAGTTTTGAAATTCATAAATTAAGAAAACCACAATAGTTTCCTAAAATAGAGTTACCAAGCATAAGTGAAGAGAATTTACCCCAAATGATCTGACATCAGTGTTCACCATCATGTACCACACCAAGATCATAGCAGAGTAGTCTAAGGGCACTGCTTCAGTTAGGAAAGAAAGAACTCAACTCATAGCTGCCTTTGCAGCTAAGAATAGGGGGGTGTTGGTATGCTGCCACAAGACAGTTTTTGCCAGAGAGCTGGAACATTTTCATTTTGCATGACAAGCCAATGGCACTAAGTTTGCATGGTTTGCAACCAGTCTGCAGGGACCATTGTCTCTGCACAGCCCCTCTCACTTTGCCAGCCTTCACCATCAGGTCTGTTATGTCTACCCTGAGAATCTCTGATCAGATATTCCACCAAGTGTCACCACCAGGCCGTACCATCAGGAAAAGCCAACAGAAGTTTTCCTCTGAGGCTTGCTTCCAAGAGAGAAAGCCTTTCCAAGAAGAGTAAACAGTAAACATACCAAGTTCTTGCCCACTGTATCAGAGCAATGCAGAGTCTTGTTACAGAAAATACTGCGTTGGTAAGGCTGATTTTGGCCTGTCACACATGATTGCGCAACACAACACAGTGCAATGACGTGAGACAACTAAATGACAAAATGCTGGCTCTCAATCAAACATGTAAAGCACCTATTTTCAGCTCTACCATCTGCTATCAGTTTGCACAGTGTCTTTCCCAGCTGAAAACACAATGCAGATTGGCACAAATGGAGCATTCCTCTGGCTGATCACAGACTGTAAGATACATTTCTTTTCTCCTCCTGTGGCTGGCCCATCTCAGATCTGTTTTTTTAATTTCCATAACAAGTAGGCTGTCTTGTGTAAGCTAAATCATGATAAAGAAGAAACAGTCCCCTGGGATAAATGTTCTCTATCATCATGTCAGTCAAAATAATTGTATGTCAGTTCTACCTTAAAAAAAAGCACACTGAAATCAACAGCTGAAACTAATACCGGTATTGGTTTAATCTCTTCAATTGAAACCCCTTCATTGGGGACCCTCCTTCTGTTACTTGACACTCCAGAAGATCGTTAACTCTCTTGTCATCTACTGATAAACAGTAAAAGGAAGTTCAGTAAAGTAAGTAATTAAAATTACAGTAAGTAATTTTTTTTATTGTCACACATCTTTCTGTAGGAAAAAAAAAAAAGACACTTTAAGGAGTCTAATGCGGAAAACAACAAAACCAAACAAAAGAAATTCAACGACATCTAAGCTTTTCTATGAAGGTCGAAAACACCCCCAGCCATTTCCTGGTTGTTTCCATTAAATTGATTACTCCTTTAGAGCCTTATTTTGGAGGGATGGAGCTAATCTGAAATTCTTTCTCTTTTAATAAAGAACAAAACCGCTGGGACCTTTGCTGCTTTCTTCCCTGAATAAATAAGATGTTTCTGAGTTGAAACCTTGGCTCTGTTGACTTCACTGGGGCCATGATTTCACCCCAGGAATTATTCTAAAAGCATTACTCATTTAATAAGCATACCACACTAATTCTCTACTGTTTCCGTATGAGCACCTCCCAATGCCAATATAAACCCACTGCACAAAGCTACATTAAAGCAATATTTATGGTTGAGATCTTAACACAAAAGTCAGGAAACTCAGAGTTATGGCTCCCCCAGCCAACCATAACCAGGGGTAGCTTTAGTGTTTTGCATTACTGCGTCTGCACTCCACAATGCATGTCTAAATGCCAGTGACTGAGTTATAGCTGCTGTGGGAACTATAGCTTTGGATTTCTGTATATTTTTGAATTTAAATTCTCAACCCAGGTCATGAACAACTGTGAAAATTATGATTGCAATGGAGTTCAGTATCTCCAGTTTGCTGTTCTTGGTTACTGCCAAGGGTCACACAGGAGTACGGTGAGCTCTCACTGTTGTGTGGATGTTGGGAAGCCTGAGGGTCTCTTTTACCTTGATGAACACAATGCTTCAGTTGCTTTTATAAAGTACAGAATGATCAACTTTTCCACAGGCTCTGTATCATTCAGCAAATACTCTGGGAGAAAGCAGGAGAGCTAATGCCATCTGACAGAGATTATTTAACATAAATAATGGTAATATCCAATTAACTTGGTCAGAGACTGAGAAGAATAAGCTGCTTTTGTGTTCAGTTTATGATACTACAAATACTACAATACTACAAATAGATTTAATAGCTTGGCAATACCTGGAATTTGATGTAGAGGTTTACAGTAAATTGAAGATATTTTTTAGCAGTGTTTCTCAAAAGACATGAAGTTGAACTCTGACTTTACAAAGCCAGATGACTCAGGAGCAGGGTAACGGCTTGAATATTAAAAAAAAAAAGCAAAGGTTAGAAGCTCTCTCCCTGCACCCTGTGCAGTGATGGTCTGGAACCAGCCATAGAGAGAACTGAATAGTTGGAAGCTGCTCACATTTATCTACCTTAAACTTGGGAGGAAAAGAAATGACTTAAGCATGTATTTCCTTAGGTGGAAAGTTCATAAACAGATTCAAGTTTGTACAGCCTCTACTAATTTAGCTGTGATGCATTTCGTAGTATTTTGTAGTCTCATTTACACTGGGACTGTGATCACAGTTTGTGTTCATTAGTGAACATGTATACTTTCTAAAGCAAGTTATAATCTTGTCTCCTGGGGAAACGATCCAACCAAAGCAGAGCATGATAACTGGAATGAGAACAGCAAGTGCCTACTAGCAGCCTCTCCAAATCATCACCTATGTTTGCTTTCAGATGTTATCAACATCCCACTGCAAGAATGAATGAAGTGATATATCTGGCTCATGGACCAAGACATGAGGAGCGTTTTCCCCTGCTCTTAACAGATGCCAGCAGCAGCACACAGCTGAACTGGCCCTTCCAAAACATAATCCCTTTTGAACACAACTGCTGATACATTCATACCTTATGCTTATATGTCTTGGCTTTTAGTTTTACGTATTGAACTGCTTGGATAAGATCAATATGTACAACAACAACATTCCCATTGACTACGTGAGTCCAGCTGCTCCTGCCCCATATTTTCATCAGATTTCCATCCCTGTCTGAATATAGCAATGATATAACTGGATTGTACAAGAGTGAAACTGACATTTTTAAGTCCAAGTAGTAGAAATATTTTGCTTTATGCATATTTATTTCTTCAGTGTATTTTGCATCAACTCTAACACGGTGCTCTGGTTTAGGTAGGAATTAAAACCAAGCTGCCCAACACAGGGCTTTTGCACAACCAGACAACATTATGCAGACAAATCTTTAGTAGGCATTCATTTTATACCTCAGAGAAGAGACAACTAAGTAAAGCCTATCAAAAACCTGAAAAAAAGCAAAAATCTCCAAATAAGGTATTTTTAGCTTTGTATAAGTAAAACGTCTGTTGTTTTTAAATAGTCTTTATTGGAAACTGCTTGAAGTATAAACATATGGACTCTGAAAAAAGTTTGCTTGTGCTCTGCAAAATGATTGCTTATGCTTAAAAACAGTGTCATTTTATACTATTAAAAATAGTGAAAGGGAATTAGAATGACTTACCAAGCTATAAATTGACCGTGGGTTATGGTATTCTTCCAGCAAACTGCCTGATCTTATACAACTTTTAGTATCTCGTACTCATCAGTTCACCAGAATCCTAGTTTGCAGATCCAGAAATCTACCAAACATATATTATAGAATTAGGTGCAAACATGATTTTCAGTGCTATTACCACTGTTGAAAAGAGATGTTGTTGCCATGGCAGCAGGGTATCAGACTTATGGGCAAAACTGAAATATCAGCCCCACTGCTTATTAAATCACAGCTTGTGAGATAGTTCCTTCAGATTATGGATGTTAAGTTCTGATGCTGAGTGACATGAACTACTGACTTTTTTATTTTACTTTTTATTTTCAAGGAGGAGGTGACTGTTTGCATGCATATCTGCCATGAAGTAAGGATCTCTAATGGGAACTGAAATTGAGAGTGTCATTTGGAAAGATGTGGAGTATCTGTATCTGCAGCTTAGCTTCATGTAACCAAGAGAAAAATGCAAGTCTTTGCCTCTTCGTTTTCCATGATTTCCTTATGCATGTGCAGTGTTTTGCATACCTGTGACCTTTCAATTAACATTATTTATATCTCAGTAAACCGCCACGCTACTTTTCCAGATGTCCTAATCCGTTATGTAAATGAATTTATTAAACCCAGGCACTTGCCTCAATGAAACCTGCCAAATCCACTGTGTCTGGGCCCACATGCGCTGTAGACTAAGCTTTATTTGCATAAACTTGTTCTGTAAGCGTAATCTGCAGAGTTAAAGTTTCACTAATGTAAATCCTTGACAAATCAAGTGCAGATGTAAGTCTTCGCCCTCAGGCTCAAGCTGTCAATTCACTGCCTCCCTTGTATCTTCTCCTTGCTTTCTCTTCTCCCCCTGCAAGTGTTTTTCAGTACTAGTAGTCATTTAAAGCTGTTTATGTAGATACATTGCAGGTACTTAACAAGACACTGAACATTAGTCATTTAGGCTTTTTCCTTTTGATCAAACTGTCTCACAAAATAGTGCTGGCTTGTAATTCTGGGTGTCTCCTTGTACCATCTGGAAAAATTTGCTCTGCCAGTCCCCGGGTGCCAGACAGATTGTTTCAGTTCACCAGGCTATGTTCCAGATAAGGAGTCAAGCTCAATGAATGGTTAATGTAAGCTGGCAAATTCCACCATGTCACCAAGGAACATTCAGTCAGGGGGCAGTAGGGGGTGTAACTCCCTAAAACCACGAGCAAGAATGGGTGATGGGAGTGAGTGGACAATTCCTGTGCTTGGCAATCCATTGTCTGTGAGAAATGAAAAATCCCTGCCAGTAATAAAACTGATAGATTTAAAAACAAAACAAAGTCTGTCAGCTCTTGAACCTCTCGTGAAAAGGAGGAAAATGTTAGTTTTGAATTCAGAGGGTGTTGGCACACACTGGGTTTGTTTCTGATTACTTTAAGTCTAAATATGTTTCCTCTGCTGGTACCCAGTTGCTATTTATTTGGCTTTAGTCTTTGATCTCTCTTATGCTGGCACATCATAAAAAACATATTCCTGCTTGAGTTCTGTATTATTCAGTTAGTCTCTGCTTGGTATGTTCACCAGGCCGGTTGTACCTACAGAATAAGTCTTTCTTTGTTTTTGATAGACTCCAGGTGTTTATCACTGTAACTTACTAATGGACTTGACCACAGAATATACGTGCAAGAAGCAAACTGAAAACCTAATGGCCAAATTACTGGTTTGATAAATCAGTGACCTGCTATATAGTAACCACACGAACCACACACATGCACACATGCATACACATATGCACACAGACTGAGTTTTGTAAGAGAGCAGATGTTTTTAAGACTGCCTACTGAGCTTACTTGACATGAATTTTCTATACTGGAAATTAAGTTTCACTTCAGATTTACTTGTCACCAGGAGTTTTCTCACCGAGTTTCACAACTTTAAGCCTCGATCATTCAATTCTGTGTGACAGTGCAATTTAGGTGCTGCAGTTCATAGGACTGTGCTCCCTGCATCTCAGAATTAGCTGTGTGTTCACAAACTGTGGGATCTCTTGTGGTCTCAAAGCTTCATATTACATATTAACTCCATTGCTTTGCAGGAGCAAATGATGGTGGGTTTTTTTGTTTGTTTGTTTTTTTCAGTTCTGGTGAACCCAACTTTTTAAAATAGGAAATGGTAGAAATTCTACTCCAAAAATGTCCATATTCCTACACATACCACCAAAAGAGAACTGCATTGTTAAAGTGCAGCTCTCTCATCACTGCACCCCAGAAATAACCTGTCGTTGAATTCTTAGGAAGAAGAATTTGTAGCAGTGTCCAAACTTATCTACCTGCAAAGCCAACAGGACAGTATCTTCTCTGGGTCTGCTGGAAATGCAAATGATTTTCATATTCCTTTGTCTTTGGAATACGGTGCTTACTGGAACAAAAGCTCAGCTGCAGGCTGGAGGCAATAGCTGTAAGGTCAAAGGAGCAGTGGTAACTCTGCTTGTTACATTTAGAATGAAGAGTAGACTTAAATCAGTAGCTCAGGTTGCTAATAAGTGACTCCATCATGACATTAGAGGTAACCCAACCATTCCTCACTGATGAAATTCCATTTCTTATTGTTCGATCATTTCCATATTTTAAAACTGTGAAATGCCTTTTGAGTCTGAATGTGATGCTTTGTTTACCGGCTTCATAAAAACTGTCACCTTTTTATTTCAGAGAATGCATATGGACTTCCAGTTTTGCATGCAGCTTAACATTGTTGTTGTCTCAGAACTATAGGAGTGTTGATCTTTAGAAGTGTGTGAAGAAGATTAGATTTACCATGCTGAGGTTCTGTTTTACCCCGTTTATACTTGCTAAGTATTAAATATGAATATTTTGATACTTTTATCTTTGGCTGAAGTAGAGGTTTCTCTCAGTGAAATGCTTTCTGTGTTGATTACTCGTGTGGTCATCATGCTCATGCAGGACTTCAGCTAATAACCGCAGGAGAAGAAACTGATGTGGAAGTTCAGCATAATAACAAAGAACACATGCAAACCCTGTTTTGAGGAGTATAAGGAAAACAAATGGCAAAAGACAGCTTCCCTGCCACTGGAACTCATACATTTGTCTGTCACAAATGTTTTTCCACCGCTCTCAGATAGAGAAAGAAAAAAAAAAAAAGAAAAGAAAAGAAGCCTTCTGGTTCAAAAACTACAATTTGACTCCAAGTCTACTTCTAAATTTAAGTCCAAATTCCAGCCCTCTGATGCAGTGTGGTTTGGATTTAGGACAGGCCATGGTGATCTTGTCTTAAGCATTGACTGCTACTATTTCCAGCTACTCATATAGAAAATGTGTTTAATTCCTTGGACGTGAAGGAAGTCAGATCAGCCTCTGCAAGAGTTCCACTTGCAAGAGTGGAAAAGGGAAATGCAGGAACTACGGCAGAGAAGGAAAAGACAGAGAAGATAGAAGTGTTTTGAGGGAGTGGAGCAGTGAGAACAGAGAGAAAAAAAGTATAGAAAAAGGCAGTACTATGAGGTATAGTAACAAAGAGCAAGAAATGCTTACCTTTTATAATGCTTTAAAATACTTTCCATTGTACTTGTGAAGCTAAAATCCTACTCAGGAATGAAAAAAAATCAACAAAAGCCATTGATTTTATACAACATACTGCACAACACTATCAGTCCCTACTTATGCTCCTTTCTACCATGACAGTTTAATTTAAAGAAGAAAATCTAATTTCCTGTGCCTATTATATATCCAGTTAATTCCAAGCTCTCATGTAACAGTTAAAATTACTGACAATTAATAGAGGAGGCACAGCTTTTCTGGGGTAGTTTAGATCCACTCTCACTGAATCCCTGAATAATTTAGGCTGGAAGGTGCCTCCAGAAATCACCTGGTCCAGACCCTTGGCTAATGGTAGGGTCAGTTTATATCATGTTTTCTTAGGGCTTCTTCCAATCAAGTTTCAATATCTCCAGGATCAGAAATCTCACACTCTCTCTGGCACATTGCTTCAGTATTTGACCATTGTTACGGTAACAATATTTTTCCAATATTGAATCGGATTTTTTTTCATATTAGAAAGTGTGCTTTCTGCTTTTTCTTATTGCTGCACACTGTCAGATTAGCATCCTCCCATTAAATAGCTGAAGCCAACAACAGATGCCCCCCACAGACATAACTACTAGACAGAACAAACATAGTGTCTTGTTTACCCTCATGCTCTCCATCCAGTTATTTTTTGGGGGCTCTTCATCTTCTTGGCTCCAGTATGTCAGTGTTTGTGTACCAAGGAGCCCACAGCTAGACACAGGTCTTCACTGTAGGCTATACTGGTGTAAATACTTCCTCAGAAGCACTTTCAGTGGTGCTTGGTCTAAGACTGGACATGAATGCCCTGTTTTGCTACTATAGAGTAAGCAACATGTCTGATTCTGTGTATCAACTCAGCCAGGAAAGAAGCTCAAGAGTAATGGTTTAGATGGAGCTGAGGATGTTTCTGTGTGCATGTGGCCAGTCTGGATCCTCATATTACCAGTGCCACAAAGAGGTCAGCGTAGATACAACCTGTATTAATAAACAGAGTACATACTTTATCCTCCCTACTGATGATAAAACCAATTACAACTAATATTTTAGCTTTAGACTAAGCTACAGAAAACATAAAAGAATCCCCTTCGTGGGCATCATCAGTACCAGAAAAACCTAAGAAAAGGAAGTGTCTTCCACATTATTTAACAGCCCAGGAACAATAACCTTGTTCCTACACAGAGACAGCTGTCTGAGAAAATGAGCAAAATATATCTCCCATTGTCACTGTCCATAATGTCATACCTGTGCTTAAAGAATATTTGTCATTTGAATGAGTGGGATATGAAAGTATGAGCAATACTTCAGTACATTAACTGCTTAATTTTATGAGCCTACACAAAATATCCTATGAAATCCCCTCCAATAGTAAAAGTCAAGTATATCGAAGAAGTGCTATTGATTTGCTATATATATGTCTGACTTTCGAGCCTCTTGTTGAACTGTAGGTCCAAATGAATGCCTGCTATTAGATTGCTTCTGCATACATTGAATACTTGTGTCTAAATTTTCTTTCTTACTGTATATTTTGTAAACATTAGTGTGGAGATTTTTTGAGAAGGTACAGCTATCTCTCTATAACACAGTCATGAAGTTAATCTTTTTAAGACTTAATAGGTATTTCTCTGAGCAAATCCTGCCATTTAAGGATTTTTAAAATCATCTTGCTCTCTTCAAAGGCAGATCAGAGTCAGTTCTTAATAGTATTTCAATAACTACATAAATCAGTAAAATGCTTTCTCTGTAGTTTGCAAGGAAGAAAAAATACTGTACATATAACCCAGCCTTATGTATAACATGCATCATTTGCAAAGTAGATTTATTCCTAGCTGCCATCTACACTTCAGTAACTTCTCTAAATCTGCAAGACCCTGGGTAGTGGCTGTATTTACAGTGGTAAGTGCTATGTGCCCAGTGAGATCTGATATGTACCCCAACGTAGCTGTTATGTGATCCTGGGGGTTTCCGACAGTGACAGGTGCTTATCATCCTTGTTCTTGTTCCTCCTGTCATGAATGATAGTTATGGAGACCCCAGAGGCAAACTAGAAAATAACAGCTTAATGCTTATATCAATGGTGCAATTAAACTGAATGATTTAGGAGCTCTGGGACAGGAAAACCCACCCACAGCTCTCTCTGCAACACTGACAGCAAAGTATTTTTTTGTCACTAACTTCATTAACTCAAAAAAAGTCTGGCTATATGTTTCTAAAGAACTGAGACTCTCTGGTTCAAGAATGTATCAAAAGAACCATAGAAGCAAACTTGTATATTTTATTTATGCATTTTAAATTCCAGTACTTACGTAGTTTTTGCATTTGCATATAATAAAATGTTTAGATGTTGCTGAAGATGGGATCTCTGAGGCTGAAATCCTAATTAAAAATTTTAGCAAGATCTCACAGAGGAAGCAGAAATATCATTCTCTGAATAAATGTATGGTCAGTACTGTTTCTGGTAGCCCATCTATACACTTTGGCTGTAACTTGTGTTTCTAGATACAGTGGAATGGGTCTGATGTGTGTGTGAACAGTGGACTGGCTGCTGCAATCGACACAAGTGTGTGAAGTCTTTTTTCACAGAACTGGAAGCCTGTGTAGTCAGGAAAAGTAAACAACAGAAAACTAAGTTATTTCAAAGTCAGGGGAGGGAGCTCATTAATTTGTCCTGAGCCTAACCCTCATGACCTGGACTGTCTATCCAAATCCTGGAGGCTGTCAGCAATGTCTGCCTCAACAGTTCCCAGCAGAAACCACTACTAAGTGCAGCAGCAGAGTGCCCTGGGAAGCATCTTCTTTCGCCTGCCCACTGCTCCTCTCATGACTGGGCAGGAGTGGACTCAAGAGAGTCCCATCAGACACCACTTCTAGAGTGGCCCCATGACAGCTAAGAGGCACCATCTGCCCCGGGACCCCCGGTATCAAATGCTCTTCACCCTTCTGCAGTTTCTCCTCTAAACAAGTGCACCACTTCTGTGCTGGCTGTCAAATGTCTACATAGTATCCTGGCTGCTTCTTTAGGGTCTTCCGAGCAGTGTGCGTGTGTGTGTCAGGGGTGGAGGGGCAGTAAGAGGATGTTTGCTGTAAGAAAAGAACGAGAAGCACTATTTGGTTGTAAGCATATCTGGGAGTGGGTGGACTGGTAAAGCATACAGGTGGCATTTCTGAAAGTTGAATGGGAACAGGGCAGCAATGGAAATGAAGCGCTCTAAGGAAATAGAAAGAGAGGTAAGACTGAAAGAGTCCTTAGTGTAGCATTTTGTGCTTACGAGGTGTGTCCTTTTACTGATGAAGATAGATGGTGTAACTTTTCTGCACATCTGTTCTTCCATCTGCAAATTCCAAACACAAAAAATGCAAAATTTAGCTCTGGGTCCAGTGTCACATACCCTGTGAAGCCAGTGGAAATGATATAGTTTACACCAACATAAAATGATATGCACAGTCTGAATTGCTAAGCCACAAGAATAAGTAATGAAAATACTTATTTATAGACACTTCAGTACTATCTAGAAGCCTTTTCCCACGCTTGTATTTTCCAGGCATCTTCACTTGCTAATTGTGGACTTTTCCATAAATATAAGTTGCACCAAACTTTATGAAGGTTATCTTTATGAGAGTAACAGTCTTTTCATTCACATAACAGCATAAATTCATTGATTAATGGAATGGTTTCAACTCAGAAGAATTTAGGAATGGTTAAGTCATCTAGTTCAAGAACTGGGACAACACACTGGAATTGTTGTGACCAGCTGCTCTACTGAAACTACAAATTTAGGACTACTGAATAAACCTTTCAGTATATGCCAACAGTAAATCCAGTGAATCTGGTTGGCCAAGTTGTTCAATGGAAACTGATTATCTAGATAAGCTTGGAAGTAGTAACAACTGATCTACACAAAATCAGGATTAATTTGAGGGGCGGCTTGATAAAGTATGAAAAAACACATATTGGGAGGTTATGCTAAGGGATCTAAAGATCTTCGGTGTTACGAATCCCTATGTGAATTCCTTGTATGGCACACTGGTATGTCATCTTACAAGAGTAACCCTCAAAATTCTTTGTTTAAAGTAATAATGTCTTTTATGTCTTTTTTAATATGTCTCTTATTTTGAAGTGTATTTCCAAGCCCTTGTGTTTTTCCTAGGTTACCCTGAAGAAGCAGAGCTCAGAATGAGGTCCAGGGCTGCCTCGGTGCAGCCTGATAGGCCTTTGGGTGCAAGAACATTCAGATCTTCTTTAGATTAGAGAAAAATAATTTTTAAAATCAAATTTAATTTTGGAACATGAACATGTGTTCATGCTAGGGGGGGGGGGGAAGGGGGCGGCGAGCCTGGGCTAAAGCAGTCTGGAAGCATCAAGCAAAGTGTGCATTAGGCTGCACTGTTGAATCATTTGGTGATTTAATCCCCAGTTATGTGGCAAGAAATCCTTATGCAACATGCAACAGGATTTGACAGGAAGTGAGATGAGAGAAAATGAATTGTTGTGTCTTATGATATGCTGTATGCAAAAGTGAGCGTGGGGTGAAAGGGTATGACAACAAAGCTGTTGGCAATTTAAACCTTGGCTCAGGCATAAAGTAAATACATTACTCCTTACGGTGAAATTGGACGGTGCTGTCATGGATTCATTTTGTCTTCCGTGTGTTTTTCTAGCCCCTTTTCTATTGTCCAACTGATGGTGTTCATATCTGCATGCCGATGTGTTGAAATGCTCCTTGAACGTGTCAGGTTGTGAGTGCAGTGTAATTGAAACCCGGGCTGCATGCTTTTTAGGCAAACTCCACATCCAGATCTCATTAAAACCCACACATTTTGGAGGGCAGCACAGAAGGCCCTCTACAGATGACACTGTTTATGTCAGTGCTGGATCAAGGCACAGTATCATTTGTGCCACGGCTTTTATGTTGTTTTGGTTTGTGAAGGGCTCAGCAAACCTTCTGGGAGGCTTTTTGTAAGTCTAGAAGTAAGGTCCTTAAAATGCACCAGAGGTAACATTGAACTCATAGAGGAAAAAAGTAGAAGAAACCATAGAAATATCATGGCAATGGCTGCCAAAAATCATGGATGTATTGGGAACATTACTTTCCTGTTTGTGTTACCTGTATTTTTTCACTGTCAAGCTTTTTTTTTTCTTTTTCCCCCCATGCTGTCTCCTGTTTCTCCTCTTCCCTCCACAGACTTTACATCCTCTAAAAATGACACCTTTTGTCATGCTGTAGATATTAGCACAGGGAAAGTCTCCAGGACTGGTGGTTCCTGCAGTGCTGAGAGAGGGATTTCCTCTTTGTGCATGAGAGGTAACCTCTGCTTCTATGAGACTGTGCTTTCTTTTAACCTCCCTAAGCCTTTCACAACACTTCAGTTTGCACCAGCAGTTGAGGGTAAAATAAAGGGAGCAGGTTCATATTGTCATTTTGGATAACTCCCTGCCCTTCTTCCAGATTTCATTTGCTTATCTAAGGTTTATCTGTTACACTTTGGGCTGGATGATAGGCTGGCAAATCACAAAATCATAAGTTTCTGAAAGTTCTTTACTACTTTTTGGCTTTGGTGTGGCTGGACATATCGCAGGCACAGCTTGTCACACAATGTTTTGGTAGCTCTAACCCCTTACAGACATCTAGAGGCTAGGTATATATTAGAAATTAAGTTAGTGAAATATTAGTAGAATTCTTTAAGTGCTCTGGAATGGCTCATGCTACCTGCAGCTTTATTCTTGGCCTGTTCCTTGTTTTCTGGGAAAAGTGGCTGACCACTCCTTGTTCTCAGAGCACTTCAACATGAATCAAATGCTGCTTATCGTGATGGGCTCTCACTGCTGCCCCTGAGACCTACACTCTGAGCCAGTCATTTTGGAGCCCAGGTGTAAAACAGTCTCAAAAAGACCTATTTATGTTTAAATTCCTCATGAAATATTTGGTGCCAAGATGTTATTGTGGCTGTGTCTTAGTTTCTTATGGATCTTAATGGGGGAAAAAATGGAGCCATTTTACTAAAAATATGTGGAATAGGATTAGCCTACACCTTGTAAAATTTTATTTTAAGAAACCAAGGCCCTGGTCCAATCACAATGAGGTCAGTGGGACACTTTCCACTGACTCAGTGGGGCTTTGGATATAGCCCTAAGACATTATTTTCAGTAATAAGGACTGTGAGAAATGTATCTAATATTAGAAATTTATTGTTTATATTCTTTATATAATTAAAATGGCCAGCTGCTGTAAAAAAAGTCTTCCTCTGAGCTCAATGTCTGCATGCTAAATTTGAGTCTAAAGCAAAATTAAAGACGTTGGCTTTTGGCATCAAAAGACTTTTGCACAGTGATCCAAACAGGATAGTGTCTCAGCTATCCTATTCTACAAGGTACTGGTTTGAGGGATTTGTCCAAGTCCTCCTTTGCCTCCTTCAAAATGTGACAGAAGAAGCCCACAGTTAACATGTAGAACTAGGTATACAATTTACGTGCATCAACAGCATGACAGGGATGAATGTGTCTGATCTGATCTGTGCTTGATTTGTGTTGTTCTTGGACAGTAGTTTCAGACAGTAGTTTCTACTTCTTTGTGGTCCTCATGGCCTGGAACCTTGAATGACCAAGGCACTTGCTTACAAATCCAGATGGATATCCCAGGACTCCAGACAGATGGAGGCTTGCTGGAGGAAGCAGCTCTTTGCCAATGTCTTTAGGAAATGAAAGGAACTGCTTGGGTAGGCTGGGGCCATATGTATGCAGGTGATGGTCTGAGGTAATATTGCCATTTACAGCTGCTTCATAATGGTGCAAAAATACCATCTCTATCCACCATCTGTAACACCTATGCCCAGGGTGGATGGTCACCCTAGACAGGATGCAGCTTGCAGGTCTGAAGTTCAGGATCCAAACTGGAGGGAAAAGAAGAAATGGAAAAAAGAGGGGAAAGAACCCCCATGCAGGATTACATTTCTTTTGGGGTGGTGAAGGTCTCCTGAAAATGCTGAGAATCACATCTGTGTAAATTCCTTCATTTAAAATCCCAGAGTCTGGCTGGCAAAACACCGCTCAGTCCTGAGTGCAATGGGAATGTTATTTAGCTTCCCAATTTAGCATGGAAGGCTTCGGCAAGTGCCATTTAAGCAATTTTCACAGGAATGCCTGGAAGCTGAATCAGCCATTCTTGATGCCCAAAGGGAAGAAACAGTTTAAACACCAGTCCTTTTAAAAAGTTACATTTCAGCCCATCTCAAAGCAATCTGGATAATATTGGGCAGGAATCATATGTACTTTATTTGCTTTGTCCATTGAATCCAACTGCATGCTACTGTCAGTACTTCTGCTACAGCTCTTATTAATATACCAACTGAAGCCAAATTCTGATCTCACTCCAGCTTCACACCTGAATGACTGCATCTCCTGCAGCCTTATTGAAAGACATTGGATCTATTGAACACATATTGATGCTGGTGAGGAGTTGTGTACACATAACTAGTCCTACCGGAGTAAGTAATGACTCACAGATTTGAATTAACTTCAAAATTTGGCCATTAAACACTGCTTTGACCTCCTTACCTTTTTAACATATGTTGATTAAGTAATGCTTTGGATATTCTGTAGAGGTGACTTCAGTTTTGATGGATTTCCATATAAAATGGGACATCTATTTTTGCTTGATCTGGATCACATTTTCTAGTAAATATTTGATATCCAGAGAATGTTTTAAAAGTCAATTACTTTTACTCTACATCTCATTTAGTGACAGGACCCAAAAACCAAAATGATCTGGAAGTAGACTCCCTGATAACTATGCCAATTATTCTCCATGAGAACAACAAATGCAAAAATCAACAACAAAGCTGAGAAAATCTTAGCTGATGTAGCCTTTTACAAATAGATGTGCTCAACAGTGTTGCACTAACAACATGGACATCAGTAAACAGGAATCATAGAATCATAATCGTTTGAGTGGGAAGAGACCTTTAAAAGTCATCTAGTCCAACTCCCTGGCATGAACAGGGATACCTACAGCTAGATCAGGTTGCTCAGAGACAGGCCCAGCCTGACCTTTAACGTCTGCAGGGATGGGGCATCCACCGCCTCTCTGGGTAACCTATTTCAGTGCTTCAGTATCCTTATTATCCCCAGCTCTCTCAGCCTGTCCTCATAGTGGAGGTGTTCCATCCATTGGAGCTCCTTCCACTGTAATTGGTGGTTTCCTCTTTTTTTTTAATCATACATCAATGCATATGACTATATGCCACATATTGAGACAGGTATGAATACAATGTACAGTCTCAGACAAATGGATCTTGCCTCCTAATGGAAAAGTTGATTGTGGATATTTGAAAATAGATAGCGGAGTGTTTAAAAACTAAATTCATTTTAAGACCCTTTAAAAAGTCTTTCTTTTAAGGTCTTTATTTTTAGGGTCTTCTTTCCCCCCCCCCCCCCCCCCCCCCCCCCCTCCAAAACGAATCTTAGAATCAGGCTGTCCTGATTTGGGAGCCAAAAAGACCATCGAGTCTAACTCCATCTTCACTATGTTTAATGAAGACTTGCAAAGTGTTTAATCACATCTTGTCTTGGACAAGTTCTTCAATTCATGTTGAAGTTGAAGTTGTATGTCTCTGTCAGGTAATGTGTGAAAACCACAGTCCCACCTTTCTGTTTCTCATCCTGTCGCATATCCCCCATCCTTTTCTTATGCTGTTATTACTGCTCATGCAGCTAGGTAGTGTTGGGAAAGCAGAGTGAGGGAAAGCTCATTTTCAGATGGATCATTTCCCTACTCTGGCTCCCTGTTGAACTTAACAAATCACATACAGTTGCAAGGGCACTGGTAGTTCTGGATTGGCAAGAAGGGAGAGGAAGACAATCTCCTCTTTCCACCAGCTCAGACTTATGGAATAAAATAATCATGAAACTTCAGCCTCAGTCAAGCAAGCACAATTACCTGCTGAGGGTTGGTTTGAGGGGGAACAGAAACAATAAAAGTTGAAAGGAAGCTATAGGGTTTGATGAGGTTTGTCTGTGTTTGGCAAAGACTTTTTCCTTTCTTAGAGTTTCTTGGAAATGTCTTCTAAACATTCCAGACTTGGTTTTTCTCCTTAAATATTCTTCAGCGTTTTATTTAAACAATGAAAAGCCAAATTCTTCCCTCAGATATGCATGCAAAAACTTACACATTAATCAGAAGAATTGTCTGCACACATCCTAAGTGCAAGAGGTTTCTCTGTGGTATGTGCTTTGTTTCCTAAGAAGCAAAATCCAAGCATAAGTTTCCTCCTGCTCATTCAGAGGAGACCAAAACTTTGCATGCTTCCACTGTGTACTGGGGTCACAAATATATTTCACTTCATACGCTGCTCACAGATCACAGGGTGTACCTGGACAATTAAAAAAGAGTATCTTGCCTTCTGATTTATGAGACATGATGAGGAGATAGGAAGAGGTGCATGTAAGAATGGGATAAGGCATTAATTCAGCGAAGAGTAATTGGTACATTATCTTTGATTTAAAATGCAGGGACTGAAACACTAATGTAGGTCCTTAACTTTCTAGATAAAACACTAGTGGACTTAAAAATAGGCTTTAAAAACTGAGCTGCTGTTTTGATTTGTAAAACAAGTTAAACCAAACTTGACAATAAGGCATGTGCTTTAGATTTCCCTGGTTTGAGGCACTGTTTACTCTGGCAGATATATCCTTAAATGAAGCTTTTTTTCCCCCCTCAAAGCTGTTACATGGTAGACTGATGTTGGCTGACCCTGAAGCAAAAATTTGAAAACAGCACATTTATTTTCCTCCTAATGCTAAACACACATGCCATGCAGCATTTTTTGGTCTAGCTGGAAAATCTTCAAATCTGGACTATTTGTCCCTTTTACCCTGACTTTAATGTTTTCATGAATACAAAAATAACACAACGAGCAACTGAGCGTGGGGGACCAGAGTGTGTGTGTTTCACAGTGCAGGAGTAGCCTGTAATTTGTAGGCTGCAGACTGGAACTAGCAGACGGGAAGAGCTGACCAGGCAACTGAGACCCATGCCATGCTTGTGATTGTGGGCTTTTCTGAATGCCTCAGTGCAGAGCAAAGCACTCAGGGTGCATCTGGGTGACTGAGCAAAATTTTAGCAGAACTGAAAATTCACTTCTTGGCTATTAGGATCATTAGTGCAGGTATATAAAAAACATCAACTCTTGAAACACTTACCTTTGTGATTTAGCATGAGATGCCAGACAACTTCAGCCTGCTGGGCATTACAGACTTGGTCTTCAGTTATGAGTAAATATTTAATGCATGGCAAAATACTAGGTTAATATGTCATCTTTGCTACCACTTGAATAATTTCTTGGAAAAAAAGATAAATGTGCAATACTGATGATAATTAAGGATGGCCCTGAAGGGATATTACTTTAGGGGATGTAAGTGTTGCTGTGATAATTTAGAGTCTAAGACATAGAGATTTTGTAGAGGCTGTTTGTGATCATCTCTTTTTTTATCCACTTTCATGTAGGTGTAAATAAAGCTGGTTAATTTGTGCTGCTCTACTCAGCCTCAAAGACTCTGACTTATCTCCCATTGGAAGCCAATTTACAAGGCCATCTAAGACTTCCAGGAGTCAGCAGAGGGTATCAGGGCAGATTATTAGATGGAGCAGTATGAGCTCATTGACCAAAGCTGCCATTTCTGCTCTTCTTGCTAGGAGAGCAGTGGTTTGAGTAAAACACTGAGGGTCTGTTCCATGCAATTCTTGAATGGATTTGACTGGATTGGACTTCAGCTAAATGGATTAAATTGTTAAACCAATTTAAGAATGTCCATGTTCAGAGATGAAAGAAGTTACTTAAATTGGTGCCAATCCTCACATCAGTAAAAAGGGAAAAAAGATTTAAGAAAGAAGGACTTATAAGAGATCATTCCTCTTGATGAAATTTCTAACTCTTTGCCAATGCTAACTGAAAGGAATGAACAAATATCCTCTGGAGAGCTTTTAGCAATTAGTTCCCGTTTGCAAAGAATCTGGGCCTGTACTGCACCAGGGCTCTGGGCCCAACCATTTTTGCTTTTTTCTTTTTTCACAAACTGGGCTGCATCTCATTAGAGATGCCCAGCTGTATTTTTCTCTCTCTTTCACAGCCATACACATCACTATTCATCCTGTCCTTTTCATCACCTACTACTTCTATACCAAGTAAAGCAAGTGAAAATGTAGCATGAAGAAATCTCTTACATACTTTGCAGATTTCCACTGCTGTTTAACAGCTGGAAACACACAGGTTAATGCAGCACCTTGAGGCACAATGCTGTGGCCCTGACCCTTGTTGATATTCTGCAGCAGTCAGTGGTGCCTGGAATACAGTTCAAGTAGCTCTGTGAGATGGTATCATGAGTCTGATACACAAAATCTTTTTCTATGTGGTGGAAGGCCAAGCTGACTTTCACTCCCTCCAAACTAGTTTGTGAACTAGTTTTAGTTCCAAAATGCTGAACTTGCCTTATTATAACCTACAAAGATAACCGGAACCACACACTGTCAGCTTCTAGATGGCATCAGCACTGTCAAATTAGGATAAGATCTGTTAGTACTCATATATGTAGGCATATCTCCAGTAGGTTATGGGCGAATCCTGGAAAAGCCTGTCTCTGAATAGCACTAAAAGCTATGTGGCCCACTATGTAACTACTCTTTAATGACTGTAGCTGAGGGATGTCCAAGTGTCACCTCTTAAAATTACAGGTGTCTCACAGTTTTTCTGCTATGGATCTGGCTACTGAAGATGCTGATAGGTTAGGAGTGCATTTCTAGTTCCCCTCAAAGGAACCATCAGAAGGGTTGCTGTCACCTGCGGCTCTCTGAGGTTCTTTCCTGTTCCACCAACCATCTCATGGCAGCAGACCACATCAGAAGTACTCTGAGGAGATGAAACAAGTGTGGGCAGAGTGGCGGAACGCTTTTCCTGCCTGTGCAGGAAAACTCTGGCAAAAAGATACTTGCATTTTTTTATTTTTAAGTTTTACAAGGATACAGTGAGATTTTAGCCATTAAAAACTTCTGATGATGAATGATGATGATGATGATGATTATTATTATTGTAAACAGTAAACTTCCCACTTCTAGGACAGAATTTCAAAGGCTTCAGTAGAAAATGTACTTTCAAAGGCCCCAACATGTCCTGGTGTCCTTGAATGCAGTAATACTGTTGCCTCTGAACATAAGAAATGAATAACAGTACACCTCTGTAGCTCAGCAACTTGGGATCTAAATGGATCCTCTTCAAAAGATTATTTCCCATTTTAATTGGGAGAACAGACATCAGTGTTGGAGAATAGTGTTTGTGTTTGAAGCCATTCAATTCAGATCCAATTATCTTCATGCTAAAATGCATTTATTAGGGTTCAGTAAGAATTCAATGTTATCTCTGTTTTTATACGTATATGCTGTCATGTACATATATATGCATACACGTCTTCATGTTTATTTGTGGATATATGTACCTGTGTATACATTTAAAAGAAATGCTACTATACAAAGCTCCTGTTATATTCTGCTATATTATGAGAAGTCTTTCCACACTGAGTATAACTGCTGCCCAAACAAATTAATTTGCTCAATTTTAATATTGTGGTTACTTTTTTTCCCCTCCACTCACTACATTTACAAATCAAATGTGCCATGCTAAAGATTTTTCACATCCATACTATCAAAACGGAGCCTATGTTTCATTTGTTGCCAATATAAAATAAACTATTTACTGTCTAATTGACCAATCTCTATACAGAAAAAACAACAATCCTGGTTCGTGCCCTTAATAGCTCTCCCACTAAGGCTCAATCAAGAGAAATTTAAATTCCTTTACAGATATATCACTTTAAAATTCTTAAGTACACAGTTATGATAATTTATGCCAAGAAAGTACAACCAAAATAATCACCCTTGCCATGATACTGGCTTTTAAAGCGGTTTTCTCATTCAGTACCAGGAGATTTCTGCTGCTAGTACACACCACTGTACAGTTCTCTGTCAGTCCTTTGGCTGATTATCTCAGGTAAGCGTTTCAGGTTTAATGCTGGTATTACATATTTTATTCCAAAGGATTTTTCTTTCCAAAGTAAATGACTGAATTTCAGTTATACTTAAATCAATGCATCACCACAGTGATGGCCCTGGGATGTAGCCTGGCAGCCCTCTAAAGATCAAGACCAGCATGGCAGCTTAGGAGGGAAGATTGTAGGGGCTGCAGGACAGATCTCACTGAGAATGCCCCACTGAATTTAACACTTCTGTTTCATGTATTTTTCTACTTCAGACTGACTTGTAACTGTAGAGGAGTAATGGATCTAAGAGATGACTTCATTCAGATTTTAATTCCACTCGATGAACTGCCCCTTCTTTCAGAAATTCATATATTCTGTGACGCGTGATAGAGCCTTACATCTCCAGTGCTTGCTTTCCTTTGGTGATACTTACCAGTGGGACTTTGGCTGCTCCTGTCCAGGAGAGATGCATTACCACAACCTGGCAGTTTCTGTGTTTGGCTTAGTCTGGGCTCTCTGCGGTATGGTGGAGCATCCTAAAACATCTGCTTTTGTGCTGCCTCCCTGTGTAACGAGGAGTGATTTGGCATGGTTTGGTAGGCAGCCTATTTGTATGAGGCTGGGTTTTTCTTTCTCTCCTCCTGTCTGAGAGTGATTCACTTATATCTGTGCTCTTTGTAGCATGTTCCTGGCTTATACCTTCTTTCTGCTTTAAAAGGCCCTTAAAACACTGAGCTAAAACCTTGCACATCATATATCTCAGCAAGTCATAATCACATCTGTTTTAGTATCATGTCTGGAATCTTAAGCTATTCTTAGTGACTATGGAAGCTACACATTAACCATGGTTAAAGACTGTGTGAGGTGGACTGAACAGCACCTCTTTAGCCCTTGCTAATTTAAAGGTAAACTTTCCTGGTAATGGTGCAGGAGAGGTTGGGACAAAACAGCCACCTGGCTATTTTGGACCTAATAAGTTTGGGATGTTGTAGTTTGAACACACCAGCAATGCCCCAAGGCGAGATGTTTCCTGCACTGGAGTCAAACTTTTGTTTAACATAAGAGGGTCTTGCTGTGTCCTCTGGGGCCGAACAGTGTCCCCATGGATGAGCTCTGAGTGCATGAAATTTCCACTTCAGCTTTTCCCCATTGGTTGTATATGGTTCAGGTTCAGTCTGGCTGGGCCAAGTTGAGTTTTTGGGACAGAATTTTTTGCTTACTAGAAACTCCTATGATGTCTAAGGTAAGTTACCTCTTGATATTTGTTACTGTATCTTGTCTGCTTTCAACTGAAATGGACCAACAAAGAGTCATTGCATATCCTTTCAGAGTAAAGTATGGATGTTCAAGAACATGACTTTGTCAGGATTGTTTCTACCTTCTCAAAGCTTTGGAGAAAGAAATACAGCAAAGTTTTTTTTTTTTTTTAAACTTATTTTTTCTTTTTCTTTTACTTTTGTAAGAGAGGAATGTACTAATTCTGCTTTATGGGCTTGGTAATGTTCACAAGTTCTTCTTTTATAATAACTTCTTAAACAAGTGTAATGACGACACATTATTTAAGACTGTTAAAGTGCATTTTGCTGTAGTAGATAAGTGTATGGGAAACTGTTAATCACAGCCTGAACCTGATTAACCATCTGAGGCAAGTGATGAGTCAGCTGCGGAAGCACAGGTGAAGGTAATTCAGCTGTGCTCCTGGAAGGACTGGAGCATGACTCCACCTCTCCTAGATTCTATTTAAGGGCTGACCACCACTAATGTAGCATCTCTTTCTGGAGGTTGCTCTTGTGTGGGGTTTCTACAGTGAGTTTTAACATTGGTGAGCATCTTGACTGTGAGTCTCAACGCTGGTGAGTCTTTCCTGTATAACCTCTCATCTACCTTGCCTTTGTATAATTGCAACTGTGCAACAAGAAAAAAAGGTTTGTGTAAAATTAATCATCACTTTTTCTTTTTTTGAAAAGGCTATGATCCACAAACTTCTCATTTGTACTCAGACTTCCCAATTCAGTGCTGTACAAATGCTTTGATTCAGTTAAAGTATCCAAATCTAGACCACAGTTTTTCTCCAATCAAAGAAAGGTGAGATAGGTCAGCTCTTTAGTCTGGCCTCATTTCTAGTATTTTTTCTGCAGAAGAAGAATGTTAATGAGGTGGGAAGTTTGCATACAATTTCTCCAATAGCAAACTCAAGTTCAGAAATAATCATTCAGAGATTATTAGCAGAGGTTATGATAGACAGCAGCAGCTGTCTATTCTGTGGAGCTGTACTAGATGTTAGATAATTTTTGTGAGCTAAAATAGCAAAGAAAAAAATGATGAAACAACAAAGGAAAACAATGGGAGGGAATTGCTGGTTACTGTTGCTGTCCTGAGATTTTCCGTGATTTTACTTTTGCTGCACAATAGGAGCACACATAGAATTAGTTGCCCTTTTCAATTAATGTGTGGTAGTATTCTATGCTGGATCCTAAGCTCTCTCTGCAACTTTGACCTTATCTTAACCTGATCTGTCTAGAAGTCTAGTTTTTCTAAAGATAAATCCATGGTTTGCTGTATGCAAAAAAAAACCCATCTAGGAGGAAAATTCACTGCATTCTGCTAGAATAAATTAACTTGATAATATTTATTTTGAGTTTACCTACAGTTTGTGTTAGTCTCTACTGAGAGAGAGAGAAAAAAAAAAAAAAAAAGCAGTGTGATACTTCCTGACAGACAACTTCTGTGCTACAGATTTCCTTTGTCTCTCCCACCAGTTGCATCAGATACAAATTAAGTGAAACATGACATCCTGACAGTGAGACCAGCAGACAGAAATTTGGCTGGGCCTTCAGTTACACTTCAGTTTCTGCTAAGCATATCATGAATTGTGGCAGCTGGGGGATGTTAGTAAAATACAACAAAATAAAACCCACTGACAAATAAAAGCTTTCTACTTCAGTTAATTAAAGATTCTCAGTTCAACAAGAAAGCAGAGCTGCTAATGATGTTTTATTTTTATCAATGTTTGTGTTTACCCTAGATTTTTTTTTTTTTTCCCTGCTGAAAAAAAATATCGTAAAAGTACTGTTCAGATGTTCTTGGCATGAATGTTTGATTATTGGTATTTATTTTACCTTTCTTTACATAAGGCACTTTAACTCGCAGTGATCGATCTCCTTACTGGTTACCATGGCACCAATCTCAAACACATTTAAATGTGAAAGTACCTTAACTGAGTTCAGTGGGCTTATTTGCATGTGTCAAGTTCCTAGCAGGCACATATTTCACAGCATTGGCTCTTGTGGGCCAGATTTTCAAAAGCAGAACTGAAAGTTGGTCTTTTCCAACACTTCCAGCAGTGAAACTCCAATTCTTCTGCCTATTGAGTCTTCTCAAGTCCTCCCTCTCTCTGTCATCTCTTCGGCTTTGGTTGCTATCTTGAGGCTCCTCTAGAAGCTCTGGAGGCAGGTTCCTAAATAGTGCATCACGTTACGCTGTGCAGTTACAGGTGCCTGTATGTTATGCTAGCACTGCACCCTAGTCACAGCCCATCAGCTATTTCCATGTCAAACCACACTGCTCAGATTTGGCCATGCCACTGAGAGCTGCAGGTCTCTCTGGAATCCATCTGAAGCATGTGTGGTTATGTTTTGTTTGACAATATGACAAATCCCAGCTGCACAAGCGTCTGCAGGATTGCCCAGAGAAATGATAATTTCCTACTAGGGAGGGCTGTGGTAACACTTTTCTATTTTTCTCTGTATTTTTACCATAATAAAAAAGAAAAATTCTATGAAGAAGTGCCCTTCCCACATGTATAAGGACTGCTGGATTCTGAGGATAATCATTCTCCATTTGTACTTAATTTTAGAGTTTGCTACTTCTATTTCAGACCAAAGACAGGCAAGTCAACCTTTTCCAACTACAGTAGTTCACCTAGGAAAAGGTGAATCCTGGTCTACAAACTTTGCCTTGCCCGTGTGTCTGTATCCACCCCACCACACACAGGGCTGAGCACAAGGGGTCAGTGGCATCCACAAAGCGTAGTGCATTTCATTGAGGCAAGTCACTGTGTGACCCTACCAGAGGTAACACAGGCTGGGAGGAGCCATGCTTTTCAGGAAAATGTGGTGGTGTGTGGGAACATGAATCTTGGGTCAGACATGGGTAGTAAAACTGTGAGGTCTTCCTAGGACATGAAGTCAAGCAGATATCCAATGGGCCCTTTAATATTAAACTTAAGGGAATTATACAGTATAAAAAATTTGTTCAGAAATGCAGTGCTTTCACTTATACATTACATCTCACAGGAGCCATGAGATGATTTTGTGTGCACAAAGGCCCATGTTCTCCTGCCCTTTTGAATCCCGGGCTTTAGATCTTCTCAAATCAGATATGCCATCATCCTTCAGGATCCTGGCTGCACCCTCCACTTCAGCCCTTACAGTCAGGTCTGCAACCAGTTGTGCACTTCTATTTGCCCCTCTTATTCCCTACCAGTTCCCCTCAGGAACTCAACTCCCAGTATGTGGATATAAGAGCAACCAGTCAGGGACTCATGTTTCTCCTTACGTTTGACTTGTTTTTGACATTTTCTATTCTTTTGTTACCAAAGCAGCAGTTCTACTGGAGAGGATCTTAGTTTCCTTCATTTCTACTCTACAGGGAAAATCATGAGTTGGAGGCTTCTGGAATTTAAAAAAACGAGCTTTCTTTGGAAACCAGACAGTCAGAAGGACATTTCTTTGTTCCTCATGTCTTTAGTGTCGCCTGTAGGCTCCCCAGTCAAACACTCTTTTAGTGACCTGAAAAGCATGTATGTATTCTGTGCAATAAGACATACTTGATAAAACAAACTTACTTTAAGCAAACTAAGACTGAAACTGAATCTCTCAAAAAATAATTTCTTAAAACAGACAGCAGGAAAAATCAGATGGGTCATAATACTTTTCCAGGTTAGAAGAGATGAGCTGCGTTAGTTACAGCTTTATGACAACTTCCAACATTCACTGTTTACAATCATATCTGACCCCAAATGTGCTATTCATCCTAGGTGTGATAAGAAATAAAAACCAAACAATCCTGCAGTTTCTCAACTTTTCTCTAGCTAGTGATACTTTCATATCTTATACTGCTGCTAGTAGGAGAGTTGTTTTCAGACTTATCGGAAAGGATTGCAGGACAGTATTCTGTCAAGTTGTCGCTACTATCCTTCTCTTTCAAGCACCCCAGCATTTTTTGCTCTAGTGACAACTACTTTGAGGCTTGGACCAGATAATAATATAGAGGCGGAATAAAGAAGCAAAGAATCAATCTCACCAAGGTCTGCATTTGGAGAAGAAAACCACTTGGACTAACCAGCAAGAAATGTCTAGCAGAGGCTCTTGGGAGCTAAGTGCATCCCTTTGCTCAGTTTCTATGGAAAGGAAACTTGTCAAATAATTAACACTGACGCTCTTCTGTCACAGAAAAAACTGAACTTCAGAGGACATGAGGATGACACTGGGACTTAGGGGTGAAAGGATGATGTGCAAGAACAGTGCAGGCACCAAAGAGTTTAAAATTTGAGCCTTATCCATCCAGCATTAGGAGGCAGCTGAACATGACTTAGAGGCACACCACTTTGAATTTAGTCACTTTAATCCTTTCATGGAGATCGTGAAATTATTTGACATGAGCTAAATAGTCTAAAGGAGTAAAAAAGTAGAAATGATTTCTAGAGTTAATGGGAACATTCAGTTTAAATAGAAAATCTAAATAAAAGAGCTTTGGAAGGGTTATAAATGTTCTGAAGTTTGAGATGTACATTCCAAGAACTGGAGGAAATTTCTCCATCAGGTTGCCATCCCCCAGATGCCTACCCAACCTGGTACTGGTCAGTACCACCGGAGATAGGGGAGACAGGATTTCCTGATCACATTCAGTCTGGCTGAATTACTTTCAAGCAATGTGAAAAACGTTAGAAAGGTAATATATTTTCTGCCAATTCTTTTCCATTGTCCAAAGTAGAAACCAACTAGGAAAATATGTTTAATATCAGACATACTTTTTCCCTGTACGTGAACAAATCCAAAAGATGAGTGTTTCATTATGAAAATATTTCATACTTAAGAGATACTGTCTGTGTGTCCTTGGTTGAGTAGCAGAGTAAACAGTTGCATAAAAGTGAAAGGATTTAAGATGTGTTAAAAGGGAGTTCATTTTAGCTGGAGCGTAACTACAATAACATACCTCTATTTTTTAGGTTTTTTTAGCCATGCCAGTCTTGTATGAACACTTTCCCTTTTCGTTATGCTTTCACATTGCCTGGATAGGAAATGGAATGGAATGGAGATGGGTGAGACCAGAAAAGTTTCAGATTTTATTAAAATTTGAGGGTTTGTGGAGCTAGTGGCTTACAGAGATATCACTCTTGCAAATTTCATCTGTAGCTCAGTGAAAAGGAATTGAGAGATGGACCATGTGAATGAATGCAAATGAAGAGGAACTACATTTGGCTCCAGTTTTGTCTGTTGTAATGCACAAATAATTTGCAGCCTGACATGGTTCTCTGACTTGTATCTAAAGAACATGGCTTTTTAAAATTTTTTTTTCTTTTTTGGAGAAATTAGTCTTTGCTGACTCCTCTGTTTGGAAATTCCCATTTTGGTTACTCAAACCGGAAAGGATAAACACCAGAAACTTTATTAATACAATATTAACCCCCCTCCCCCCCCCCCCCAAAACCCACAAACACCCCCCAAAAACAATCCGGCTCTTAATTCAGCACAGGTCAAACAATAAAGTTTACAATCACGTACTCTACGCTGCTCTGCACTCAGAGCCAGCTAACTAAACTGGCCAGATTAGTTAATCTTCCTCAGCTTCGTCTTGGGCCCTATAACTATTGTGGCAGGTCATTAACCAGCTGGTGAAGCCCCGGCACATCGTACATTTATTCCCAAACCTTAGCAGCCGTTGTTGAGTCCAGGAGCCTTAAAGAGGTATTTCTGATGTTAGCTGACAGAATGATAATTTATGCTTGCCATAATTCAAAGAGATTCCAAGGTAACTGTAAACTAACGAAATCTGTATATGTTTCCCTGAGAATGTTCCTTATTTAATAAGTTGAACAAAGATGGAAAGATGTAAAATGGGCAGTTCTTTTAAAAAATACAGCCTTTATGTAAAAAGGGAAATAAACTAGATCATGTTGTATTAAAGGAAAGAAATGCAGAAGGAATGTTTGATCAAAATGTTCATTCTCCCCATGGTTCTTCATTTTTGACTTTGCTGCTCATCACTGCCTAAAGTAAAAAAGCAAAGTCTGGTAACCTAGCAGAGGTATTGCATTCAGGATTTTCTTTTTCTTTCCTTTTTCTTCCCTCTCACTTCCACCCCTCCTCTTCCCCCACCCCCCCACCCCCCCCCTCCCCTTTCTTTTTTTTTTTTAATCTCAAATGAAAGGCTCTCTTTAATCAGATAATTGACCGGCTGGTAATTTTAGCCTTTTGTGACACACCAGTTGGCAGGTACAGTGGTACAGAACCATGAGCCTTCCCCTACAGCCTTCTCTCCCTCTGGGGCACTCACAGACGTGCCTCTGTCTTATCAGTCCCTGGGGACCGTTCCCAAACATTTTGCAATAAAATGTGAAGGAGGGCCTTTTACCCCCTGAAAAGGAGGGCCAGCTGTCAGAGGTAATGACTGCTGGTGGACACACAGATGGCACTAGAGGTGTTCCCTGGCTCCATCACACACCTGAAGTGGGGGTTTCCATTGCCCAGCTGTTCCTGTAGGGCTGAGCAGAGGTCACACTCTGTTCCCCATCCTGAGGTTCAGTGTCTTTGCCAGGCTGGGGTGGGCTCAGTCACAGTGGACACAAATATCCCCAGAGCATGCCAAGCTGATGGAGAAGAAGGCATGCTGCAAGGCATGCACTGCAGGGTCCTGGAAGCTGTCTGCTCTGTGCTTTAATCCCTCCGTTGCTCATCACATTCGGTGGTGGCTGGGAGCAAAACCTAACTTGCTGTGTGACTGACAGGCCTTAAAGCTCCTCGACAGACATTGGGCCTTATTTTGAAAGGCCCCTGAAAGAAAAAGGATTGTGTGCTCTCTGAATGTGAGGCTGCTGAACTGCTGCCAACTCCAGGCTGCTCCATTCAAAGGGCTGAGTGAATAAATGAGAATAACATCCTTGGGGACCTCGAGGATCAGTTTACGCTGAAAATCCTCAGCCTTACAAAGGGTCAGAGTCACAAGGTAAATGAAAATGGCTGGGAGGGGACTTTGATGGCCGAAACACTGTAACTGTAGAGGACTTGAAAGAAAACTGTATTTTTAAAAAGTGAGAGAAGGGAAGGAGCAAACAGGGGGTGAGGTAGCGGGGAGGGGGACTTCAGCCTGCAGTCTTGCCAGAAAGGAAAGAGGGAAATGAGAAGAGGTGAAAGCAACTGTTAATCCACAGCAGCCTCTAAAATATTGCTGTTTAGGGTACAAGCTCTGGTTGCAGCAAGACTGAGACTTCCCTGCTTTCTGCTTCACTTCTGACATTGTATATCTTCTGGATACGCAGTAGTTCAAAGGGCATGGATGGCTTTTGGGCGTGGAGTTGAACAAATAGCACTGGGGTGCTACTGCACTATGCTTTGAGAAGCTGGAAAGCACAGAACCCTAATGTTAAGATAGTTGGGGGTTATAAATGGAAAAAAAAAAAACCAACACCCAAACGCATAAGATAATGAGAAGACGTTTTGAAGTACATCTTAGAAACAAGCTTGTGCTGGTTTGGAAGACAAATGATGTAAATGTGTACCCTGCTTTGAGTCTGTTTAAGATTTGCTGTGCAAATGTCAGTAAGTCAGAGAAGGCCAGAGCTGAGTTAACATCTTGAGACCAGTGGGAATTAGACACCTAAACACTTCAGTCTCAAAACTCTGACTCTTTTTGGTCTCATCTCTTTACCTTCTGTTCACAAAGCACTTCCATTAATACTGACAGTAGTGGAGTTAAACACATTCTTAAACATTTGCAGGATCCGGATGTAAGTGACTCAGAGCAGCCGCAGTTTCTTGTTAGGTATTTGTATAGTGCCTGGCATCTGGGCCCCATCTCAGTTGGAATTACTGTAATTCAAGCCCTAGTAATTACAAAAATAAGTTAAATACTGAATTATAATAGTTTTCTGTCAGATTCTCTTCTGCTGGTTAAATATTTTCTTAAGTCCTCTAATCCAGGATGCCCAGCTGACAAGTGCATACTTTTGGTTGGAAGCTGAGTACTGCTTTCCAAACAGAGTACGTTAACTAAGGGAGAGGCCATGTCTACATCAGAGCAGGCAGCTGAGCTTGTCTTTATTAATCCATCCTCCATGAAGAAGAGTCTGCCAAAGGCAAGATAGCAAGGAGAACTTCTACTCAGCTTCATGCTGTTGTATATGCCACACCTTTAAACTAAACTCTGCCATTTATTATGTGTTTTGGAGGCTAGGAATGTTAGAAGCCCATTCTTGTATGCAGAATAATAGTGGGCAATGAACATGCATAATCCTATTTCGGGATCTAAAACAAGAGTACTAAGAATTCCTCTGGCCTTATGGTCTGTGTAGGTACAAGCCAGTGAGTAGCTAGAGCTTTCATCTGAAAGTAGAGATAAAGCCTATTTCAGTTTGGTTCTGTGCTATCTGTGTTGCTGAAAGAGCTAATGACATTGCAAAGGTAAGTAAGATGTCATTCACAAGGGTGAATCTTACTGGAAGGATTTTGTTGCTGGTAGGAGATTTTTGCAAACCATAAACTTTTGTGGCTTTTCTAATGCTTTCTTCTTTTTTATCCCCTGTGTCAGGTTTAGAAAACAGCATTTATGCCTAAATACTACTGGTGTTCAGCAGATGGGAGACTGATGGTCTGTGATGCAATTCCTGTGTCAGCCAGTAGTTGCTTTAGGGGACTCTTTTCACTTCTCTGTGTCACAGTTTTATCATCACAGTGCAGGAACTGTGGCACTAGTTTAATTCAATATGCTATGCAAATGAGGTGCAAGTAAATTGTAGAAAGATTTCTTTGGCAAACAAATGAAGGGAGGAGGAAATTACTAAAAACTACAGAGCATACCAGTGACGGAGATGAATAACACCAAAACATCAAAAACAAACAAACAACAAAACAAAAAAACCCCAAACTAGGTAGTTCACAGAACTGAAGTCTGTTTTGCTACAGGAATGGATTTCAAACCTAGGCTTTGAGGTCCCTCATGAATTCTCTAAAGCGGCAAGATCATGCTGCTGCTTATCCAGGCTGTGGGCATTAATAAAGTTTCCCTTTAACCTGCTATATGCCAATGGCCAATGGGAACATTGTTATCTTTGAGATCTCTGCTACCTTAGTCAAATTTAGCTGAAATAGGCCAATAGCTTCAAAAGAGAGTATCTATGGCAAATACGTGCTCGTACATTCCCTCAATGACAGCATGTTGGTATAAGACCTGTTTCCATAGGAAATCAGGATGAGAAAGCAGTCTGGTTTGGAGTACGCTCCCTGCTATATCCATGCTATAAGTCTGTAGAACTATGAACATCTATCTAACAAATACATGCACACATAAATATTTCGTAAGTCTACTGTAATCAATAAGCAATGAGCTAAAGGTGATTGTGTTTATTTTTCATAAATGCCTTTTTACAAAGGATTCTCATAAGTCAAACACTTGAGAAATGGGATTTATCTTAATAATGAGTGCTGAGAATTATACAATTGTTTTTGTTTTTTATTTTCATGAGAAAGAAATGAAATGGCACACGGAGTTCCTTAAAATTGAGCTAATGGTTTCAAACACGTTTCTAATGCATTAAAACAGCTAACCAGCGATGCGTGTAGGACGTAAATCTATGTGATACCTGCTGAAACATACATGCTTCTGTTGTTTCTCATCATGACTGGCAAACTGCTGTGGAAATACTTTAACAAATATGAATAAAGAGAAATGTGAATAAGCTGGATGAATAAACACTATTAAGCTACACAAAATCTTGCTAAAGGTGGGTTAATGGCTCCTTATCAGGCAGTGAGCTGTAAGGATGCTGTCAGGGCTGATCTTTATGAAGGACCAACTTGTTCTTAACCCAGAGAAAACAAAAAAGCAGAGTGTCACAACTTAAGCTAAAACAGTTAGTGCCAGCACTTGCTATGACAAGCTATAGATTTAAAAAACAATACTTTAAACAGGCAGATTTAATATGTAATTTGTCTCTTGTGCAGCCCTGCTGTGCGGCTCTTGTGTCCCCATGCCGCCGTCTCCAAGCTATGCAAACGTGGCACTCCTCACATGGCTTTTCCAGGACTTTCAAACACCAGCAAAACTGCAAGACCCCTCTAAGCAGTTGGTGTGGGAATTAGAGGAGTGTTGTTTATCCAGTGCTGTGGATTTAACTGCAGCCTTCAGAGGGCAGCCCAGGGCAGCAGACAGCCAGGCGGGCCCTCGTGTTTTGCTGCAACCTGAGCAGCCTTCATCCCTCACTGCCCGCTGAGGGTGGTGGCGGCCATCTTTAGCCAGCGCTCTTGGGTGAGCCCTACGCTCTCTCCTACAATTTTTTTCTCAGACAGTGCTATTGATTACGCTCAGACAGCATTGCTCTCCACATGGTATGCTTGTGCAAAGTGGCACTTGAATGCAGCGTTTTTTTGTGGCCGTAGTGTCATGATTGAGATGTGAGGTGACAGCCTACTGTACGGAGATGTAGGAAAGGAAAAATCAGTGCTATTTGTTGCACTGTGTGCATGTGCAATAGTTGCTTGTCTGTAGAGGTGAGCACTGCACTTTTATTCTCAGAAGCAAAAATAAAAATCAATTTTTCTGTAGTTAATATAAGACCCCTCTCTCTTGTTTGGATTTCCATTGGGATTAGTTCTCCTGGCATGAAAAGGGGAGGGCGGAAGTGGTGAACTGAGTGTGCCTCTCCCCAAACAAAACATGACTTGTTCAATTTCATTCCAAACTCCAATTGAAGTAGTTTAAATGCATGCTGAAAGACTCAATGGCTTCCAGCGGGCATGCCACATAAGCAGTTGGCATCCTATCTACTTCCCTCATCTTGTTTTTAATTCTCTCTTTTCCGTCACTTTCTAATATCAACTTTCACATAACTCTGTATTGCCCTGGGCCTTCTTGTTCCATAGCTCAAATCAATTTTAATAAGAAGTGAGTTGATTTATAAGGGAAACATTTCCTTGATGGGTTCTGAAAAATAATAATAATTAAAAAAGCCCAAATAAATTTCTTGATGTTCCATTTCATTTCCCAGTCACGGTTCTTACAAGATAACCTCCCTGAAAACTCCCTAAGAAAATGTCCCTCTAGCCTAATTGAGGGATTTCAGTTTCAGTTAAAGTGGTGCGTTTCCTCCTGCTCAGTCCCCCTCACTTGAATTTAGAGTGATCAGGAAATTTTTTTCACCATTTAGGCTTCTGAGCTGGCTGGCCATAGCATGAAGTGCTGAGAAAATGTTGGAATGAAAAGATGCTTTTGTATCACTGTTTTTCTTCTGCCTTATGAAAGTACTGCTGTGCCAGGAGAGAAAAGGAAGGTTTCACAACTGGAAGCATGCAGTATGGGGAGGAAAACCAAGTGTCCTTGAAAATATCTCCTGGGTTGTATCACATGTGCTCACAAGTGCCAGAAACTGGAAGAGCACTAGGGAAACAGGACTGCTTTAGAAATATAAAAATGCAAAAATGCTGTGGTATGTCTAAGGCTGTGCTGGGGAAGCATGATAAAAATGTCTGACTGCACACCTAGTTGTATCAGAGAAGAATGTGGACAAACCCATAAAGTCTGGACAATTCTCTGAGGACCAAAGGAGCTGCCTTCCTGAACAAGTTGCTGCTCTCCAGGATGTAATCTGGCAGCAGAGTGATCTCCACCAGATGCTCCAGAAGAAGGCAAAAAAAAAAAAAAAAAAGTCCTGCAAACCCCAAGGAAGGCATTAAGGGGACAGTTTACCAATAATGGAGATTTTTTTTCATAATTGTTTTGAGTTAGTTACTGTCTTACACTCCCTGCAGGAAAGCTTTAAGTGCATTGTTAATATACAAAACATATTTTAAAACTGACCTGCTCATAAATGCATTTTGTAAGTTAATTGCTCATGCACATACATAAAGAGTATGTATCCCATATAAAGGCACACATATGCTGGAACAGATTACATAATTTAAAAGCTAATCAGCTCTGTGCATTAAACAGAAAATAACTAGAATGAGTAACTATGGGGGCAATGTCTTCATATTTTAAGCTGATTCCTATTCCCATTTTGTTCCATCATTCCCCAATTGCTGTCTGTCCCTACTTTTCAACCTGGAAACATGCCCCTACGGAGGCAGTTATCTGCCAGATTTTCCCAGCAGCAGGACAGTTGTTAGTGAACTAGGATTACAGCCTCAAATGTGCTCAATTTCTCCAGTGGTCCAGCTCTTGTACTTGGCACGCGATGCCGATACCACTGTGCTTGTCCTCTGAGGGAGCCTGGTGCAACCAGACTGCCAGGCTGCTCAAGGAGCCAGCGTCTGAAGAATAAAGTGCATGAGAAAACTCTTTTGATATGTATGTGTCTGCAATACATTTTGTCTACTTTGCTGGCTGGGAGGCCAAATGGTGCTTTTTTATTTTTTTTTAGGATAGCAAAATGAATCATACTTTCTGTCTTAGGAGTAGCATTTATGTGTCTCTGGAAATGTGATCCTTTTTCTCTCTGTTACAGACATGAGCCAGATGCTTTTCTGTAGTTCGCATATATGCTATATGCCTTCCTTTCTTTTTTTCCTTTCTTCTCTCCTCCTCCCTTCTTTTTCTGTTCCACACTATAACATTTCTGTCTTTCTCCTGTAGTGTGTGGGTACACAGATCTTCCCAAACAAAAGGAGATTGTTCTTTTTTATTTAGAAGGAAAGTTGTGAGTGGAAAATCTCTTCACTCCTCAGTTTTGAGAGGAGATTACTATCACAGTAGTGTCTCAAGATGTCATTGAGTGTCACTGTACTCTCAAGGGAGTGCTTTATGTTTTGAGAATTACAAATAGTGTTAGCTTGAAGACATGCTGTTTATAGAAGTGACGAGCACCCACCACCTGGGAAGCTGCTGCAATTGGGACACACAAAAACATTTGACTAATCCTGGGGAGAAGCCTGAAGCCCATAGCCCTGGCTTCATTGTTATGGATGAAGGACTTTGTCATCAAGTCTTAAAACAGGGAAGGACCCCTGGTGAAGGACTGCAGAGGGAGTGCAGGCAGAGGCAGTGTCTGTCATCCTCACAAGCGGAGGTCTTGGTCCATTTTACTGCTTTCTTTCCAGAGCACAGGGGCGAAGGTGATTTAAGAAAGGATCTGAAAGCCAGCTGACGGTAGATGTTTACAGCCAGCTCTTCCTGATTTTAGGAGTTGCACAGATGTGGCTGCTTACAAATGTAACGATTCAATACAGATGGGGTAGGGGAAGAGTTTAGCTCTGGGTGCTGACTTGGATTTGAGATTACACTGTGAAATTAAGCCTGATGGTGTATGTTGGAAGAGGCAGAATTGAAGCAAAGAAAGAGAGCTGTAAGATAATCAAAACGGAGAGGCTGGGAAGTGGTCTTCAGAATGGCATTCTCCATCACCGTGAGCAGAGAAACTATATTTGTCAAGACAAATGGGAAGCCTGTGGCTTCCGTGGTCTGCTCTGCTTCATCCAGACCAGGACTGAACAAGTCTTTTAATCTAAACGGTATTCACTTTACTAGACAGATTTATATATTATATAAGTGTTACAGAAAGGTTCCTGAGCCAGTTTTTGTTCTAAATCCTTTCCTTTTCATTTTGTTTTTACTGTGCCCACAAATGCCCATTAAAATCAGGATCTTATAGATCTTGCGGATACCTGAATATTACTGCCACCTTTTTACAGCTACAGAGGATGTGAGAAAACAGCAGACTCTCATTAGCTAATTCCTGTGGCTGTTCAGCAATATGGCCATACTGGCAGAGATGGGTGTCCTTGTGCCCAGTTCCTTCGTTTGCCTGTGCTCAGTGCTCCCCTCCTGCTATCTGCAGAAACTGAGTGATAGTTTGTTGAGTCAGGGTAGATCATGAAACTGCTGTTGGTAAGTAGCCATTCATAGCATGGTTGTGTCAGCACAAGAGCTGAGGCAGTGACAGAATACAGGAGAATGGATTTATACCTTTTTTCCAGAAGTCTTGCCTATGTTGGGTGGTCTTTCTTCACCCTGATAATCAGATGGCTTGTAAACACTTCTGATAATTGTGAATGGTAATGTTGAAATTCCTAGGTGTGTTCTTGTCATGAATCACAGTGTCTTTCAAAGTGAGATGTACCCTGAAGGGACACAAGGGATTTGGAAAACTCACTGACAGTTCTTTAAAGCAACTGATGGAATAGAAGACACAGCTCAGCAAATCAAATTATTTGCAGGACAGTATCTTGTCTCCCATATTTTGTCTGAATGTCTCTTTGCACCATCTTGTACCCACTCCCTCATCACTGATCCTAGGTTAACCCAATGCTTCCCCATTCCTCAGCTGCCTTCTAGCTTTCTCTTTTTGGTGTGTTGTTGTTGTTGTTGAAATATTATTATTACTATTTGATTGCTTGTTTTTCTGAATTCTTTGTAACTTGTTAACATCTCTGTTGTATTAAAATATTAAAAAAGCACATACAGATTCCTAAGAAAAGCCTTTCAGTAACTGTACATGAGAATTTGTGGGTCTGTGGTTTTGTAAACGTATGAATTATGTATGGTTGTTATTAAAATTTTACACCATATTATACCACAAGCTGTTATTTAATTTGCTCTACACAGCATTGCTGTAGCATCGTTTCTTTTCAAGAGTGTTTTTGCCTCTTGTTGAACAGTCACGTCTACTTACACTTCTACTTTTGCATATGGGTTAAAAATCTTTACAGAAACATATTATCTCTACAATATCAGTGTGTCTGTTAGTGAATTAATGTATCATTATAGCTTAGAGAGATATTCCTGACCTTGTTGAAAGACAATCAGGTACAAAGACATGTCCAGAAATAGGCATTGTACATGATCCATGTTATATATTTTTTTTAAATTTATAAAATCAATTACACATAACAAGCTCAGTAAGGGCTAATGGTACTGGAAACTATCACCAAAGTGAAAGAAGTAGCCTAGAGTGCTAAGGAAGGCTATGAACAAAACCTGGAAGGTAAGTACTTGACAGAATGTCTTATCTTTACTAATCTACATCTTAGGTATTTAATGGCAAAGATATAGGTGAACAATAGTAATGACCATACAGGAAAAGTAGATATATGCATTTAATTGTAATAAAATATTTATCATAAAGAGTATTGATTGAGGATCATCAGCACCTTGGCTGTGCACCTGAGTCTTTCTAAAGAAAAGCCTGTGAGTGTGCATGTAGGAATCTATTCCTTCTTGTTTTAGAAAGCAAGTGTTACAGTTCCCTTTTGTACTGGACTGAAAAGGACAGGAATTGTTGGAGGCTTCACTACAGTTTTCAGATTAAGTTTTTCTGGGTCTTGTTTTCAAGTCTGGGAGAGCCTGTCTGATATTTGCTGCTTGTGACTCAGAGCAAAAATAATACAACTAGAAAACTACTCAGGGTAAAGAAATTATTCACGGTAAAGAAATGAATAAAGTGCATTTATCCTGTGGCTTTACTTGCTTTCTTTTTTCTTTTTTTCTTTTTTCTTTTTTTTTTTTTTTTTTTTTTTTGTGCAATAGTGGCTCAGTAGTTGTAGTTTAGATGGGAAAAATAAGTTCACTTAAAAAGTATGTGGCTTAAAATAAAACTGGTAAACACACAAGTTGTGGAGTATCCCTATTGTTTGGAGTTCACTGGCCCCTTATTACACTCATTTGTTCTGCATGGTGAGGGCTGAGTTCACAGTTCGCTGGTGGCAGCTGAGAGCTATTATTGGGCTGCAACATCTGTTTCAACAACAGTGGGTTCCTGGTCAGCAAAACTAATTAAAAAAGAAGTCCAGAGTCAAATACTATGACCTAGCTGATGTGTCTATGTGTAAACATTGTAACTACCGGAATAATGAGAACTTGAGCATTCTTACGATAATTTACAAAAATATGACAAGTGATGAAAAGTCTCAGAACTGTTCTTCATATCACACACTTAGGAGCAGCATGGATGAAGATTAGGATTCCTGCAACCATTTAAGTGAACAAGGAGCCTTATGCACATGGGTATTAGTAGTCAACTCAGTGAGGCCACTTGGCTGCACAAATCTTCTCATCTGAATGAGTATTTACAGAACTGGACCACAGGTTTCCTCAATACTCTGCCAGGGTTTTGTTAATTGGTAATAGTAGCTACATGTACATTTAATGACTCCAAACATTCACAGAATTCTTCCATTTCATTCGTCAAGATATAAGTAACCGGAGCTGGTAAGTTCAGAGCTTCAGATGCTTCTCTCTGACCTACTGAGGAGGAGAGGAGTTGTGATTATATTCGGCTGGTTAAATGAGAAGACTTATTTGAGGAAAAGGCAGCACACAAAATATTCAGTAGAGAATGAACAGGAAGCTGTCAGAGCAGGGACTGCTTGTTTGCCAAAGTAATAACTGTGATAACCCCAAAGATTTCATTTTTTTCTTTTTTTTTTTTTCCCCTCAGATTTGTTGATTGATTCCATACTTCCATACTGAAACTAAAAAGTGATAAAAATACCTGTACTGTGTATGCATTGATTAAAAAAAAAAGTGATCTCTATTCTTTTCTAAACCCATGTGAATTCTGTCTGGAAAGTTGTGCTTACGTGTACCCCCTGTACAAGCTATATGGGAAGCTCATTCAGAAGAGAAAGTAGAGAACGGAGTGCAATAGACAGTGTATTATGAAGCCGCTGCTTTCCACTAGAGTGTATGGAAAGGTGATGGAAGAGCTTCCTTCTCCATCCCATCCTCAAAATATGGTCCATACTAAAATATTAAAGTCCTTTACTCCAGCAAACTGAAAAACACAGAAGAACCTGTAGTACTTCAGGTCACAATTTTGACCTATGCAGTTCCTAAAGCTTCATAGTATATCCCTTCTCCAGGTATATAGTCCAGTTGCAGTCAAACCCATCATGACCATTAAATGAATGTATGAATGATTAATAGTGCCTGAGAGATTTCTCACAGTTAGTTTGTCTATACATTATTCTTTTCTTTCTCAAATGTATTTTGAACATTTCTAGCCAACAGGACAATTGCTAATAGATTCGGATGTCTGGCTTTAAAGTACAAAATTTGGTTTCATTTACCTCATTCCTGACCAAACCTATGCTTGCCCATGATTTCCTTTGTGGAAAAAGAGAATCCTTTCACTGCAGTGGCAATAAAAAGATTGAAATGGTGTGAAGAAGACAGTACACCTGTATAGCTAGTTGTTCTCTGCAATCCATTCTTTCTTTAGAAATGGGAAATCAGTGTTTCCCTAGAGATTTTTTTTTATTGCCAGTCTCTTTATCTGCCAGAACCTCTTCAATATACATCTTAGATCACTGAGAATTATCTTTACAGGGTGTTGAGATGAATGGTTTGTCAGACCTTCTGCCTGATGCTTTTTACATCCTTTTCTAATCTTCCCATTGAATAGCAGGTTAGCAAAAAGTAAAATTATGTCATATACCATTTGGGGCTGTCATACTTGCTATAAATCCTAACTCACTTTTGAAACTATGGTTTTAAAAGCAGTGGGAAAATGCCATTAATTTTATTGTATTATGTGTCCAAAAAAATTGTTTATTTGTGACACGCAGATTATTTGTTAAGAAGCGCATCTTCCCCAGGGGCTGACACTATAATTTGTGAGAAAGAACAGTATTTATGTGGATGCTTTAATTACTGCCACTAGCAAGATTTGGATTATCCATTTCTAATTCTGTTTGTTTGACCTACAAATAGACCTCCTGGTCTTCCCTTTCCAAGTAATTTAACTTGCCATATAACCACGTATAGTGGATTAGATGACAAGGTGATCGATGCACTATTCCACATCTCCACAAGCTTTTCCAGAATTTTTTCATCGGCTCATGCAATCTCTTCCTAATGTCTCTTCGTTATGCTCCAGATACAGCACCAGTCTTGGAGAAATGAGTAATTACATTATTTGTCTTGTTACTGTTCTGCCAGCAATCACATCCATCAAAACTGGATTCTGTACGTTCATAGGGATTCTTAAAATAACTGAAAGAGCTCAGAAAGGAGACTAAGGAATAAGAAATCATTGGCATTTATTTTACTAGAAATATGTCACAAACTTGAAGTCCTGCTTATAAATTCACTGTTGTACCTCCACTCTAAAGAAAGTCCAGAAAGACAAACAACATAAGCTTAACATATTTACTTTAAATATAAGACCTTCCCTCTCCTGTAGCAGATGTGGTCTTTGTTTTCTTGTCTGTCCTTGGTATAAGGGCTGCTGCTGAATTAAAGAAGAGGTGCTTTCAAAAAGGTAAGTAATACTGTATGTTGACCATATGTTCCCCGTTTCTGTTCCATGCTGTGTAGTTCTCATTCATGCCACTAAGCTTTTTCTGGCAAGATTTTGATTACTGTCCTCTGCACAAAGATGGCAGCAACACAACTGGAGTTGTGTTGGAGGGTGATGGCTGAGGGTGGCACAGCTTCCTGGGAGGGAAAGAGGCTGGTCCTTCACCACTAGACTCGTGTCTTACCTAGTGAGTGGTGCAATAAAGGCACCCACAGACACGGTGTGAATGTTGGCTTGTTGTCCCAGTGTGCCGTTCCTGCAGCATGACTGGGGGCCATTGCCAGGCTGTAGGCAGTGTGCTTTGGGGATGGAATGAGGCAAGGGTGTGGGGGCAGCAGGAAGACCTGCACTCCACATTTCTGTCTTAAACATGCCTTTCTCCTCCTACTGCCTTTCCTTTGGCAGAAGGAGCTTGTCCCTGGATCCTCATCCAAAGGAGAGTGACATCCAATTTCTCCTACGCTGCTGAAAAACTTGGAGCCAGCCATGACTGTGTTTATCTACTTAGTTTTACTGGATGAAAACCATAGTGCTGGTACACCGCTGAGCATGATTTTCAGCTGTTGCAGTCATCCCAGTTTTGCCAGCTTGGAAGGATGTTGATGCCAGCTGTTGATGCCAGCTCAGAATCTATCCTTCAAACAGCTCAAGTAATACTGAAATAATTGATGCCTTTCTCGAAAAACATTGCATTAGAATAGTTTGCTTTTCTTACAAGAATAATTTGAACTTCTTACCCCAGGTTTGAATTAAATTCTAACTGCAAGTTATTTGGCCTTGCAATCAATTGTTTAAAGAAATGTAATTGTCTTTCTAGTGTTTTAGTTCCATTGCTTGGGTTATGCTATTCAAAGTTCTAAGTAGCTGATGAATTCAAATTCTTTCATGCACTGGTTGCAAAGCTAATCAGCCTGGTGAAATGGGACTAAAATGCTGCCTTTTGCTCTGAGTTCTAGAAATACAAATAGTGACCACAGCTTTACTATTTGAGCAGAACGATTCTCAGGATTCACCTGAGAGCCAGCAGGCATCTGGCTGCAAGACATTAAGGACTCATTTCTAAAAGTTAGAAACAAAGCAGAGAGGACAAGAAAAACACAGTCCTAAAGGATCTCTTCTAAATTAGAGCTTTCAACATGGGGGACTGAAAAGCTCAGGAAAACTGGTAATGGGAAACGGAACCACGCACCTTGAGGTTGCAAGTCTGTATCTGATCCAGGCAAGTACTGGCTGGAAGCCTTTAGAATCCAACAAACTTTTCTGTCCTCCCTGTGAAACTCTTAGCTGCCTTGACCCAGTTTCTAGAGAACGTATGTCCACAGCACAAGACTGCCTTCATAGTTGACTTACAGCTAAAGCCTTGCTTATAGTCATCTGCATACAGTACATTTCACTAGGAACTACCTTTTGTCCCTATACAGCATTTGTTGTGTGAGGACTGAATGTAAGAGGAAGGTATTTCTGAAGCACAGCTGCATAATTTCTATGAAAATCAAGGGGAAGGAGAGGGCTACTCACTGTGTACCTTTGAAAATCCTAGCATCCACTGAAAAAGTGCACATCTAGCTGCTTTTGTTTGTGTTTTCTCAGGTTAAAGAATTGTTTGGCCCCCAAAATACACATTGCAATTCCTCAGCTCTGGAATATTAGAATTAGCAGCAGTTCCAAGGTCATCGTTGCATAGAATTTGCTCTTTAGCTGGAAGTGCCAAATAAGCAGTGGCAAAGGGGAGATCATGGGTAGCAGGTAGAGGAGAAATAACTCCTTGCAGCAGAAACAGATCTCTCAAAACACACTTACATGATCAGTTCAGCCTTCACTTTCTGCCTGGGAATGAGCCTTAACTGAACCTTGGGGCTGGCTGCCTGAACACAGGCAGGTAGTCAGGTAATGTGAGCCACTTGATATCTACCTGAAAGAAAGTATGGATTGGGTGTGCAGCACCTAAACTAATTACTCCAAAATGATTGCTTGGATTTGGGCCAAGCATTATCTCACTTGTCCTCAGTGCTACTGCAATGGCATGAGGGGAACAGAAAATGCTGTAACCTGAGACAAAGATAAGAACAAGAGACAGGGGGAATTGAGAACGCTCTTTAGCTGTGAAGGAGATGTTCTGTCTCTGCACTGCTCTTTTGTCCAACCTCAGTTACAGTGACGCAGCCTTTATATCTCGTCTCCTCCTTTTCAAATGGATTAGCAGCCAGTCATTATCCACACACACATAGTCCAAACACTGTAAATTAACCTATTTCTTCTTCTTGCTCACCACAGGGTTATACTCATCATTCTTAAGAAGAAAATTTCAAGACTTGATAGTAACGCTTATATGGGAAACGTGTCACCATTTTTTTTTTCAGCAGAGAGAATGGCTATGTAGTGCATATAATGTTGACTCATGCTGAGATAAAATTGAGAGATTCCGATCCAAAAGATTACAGGGATTAAAGAAAAGAGTAAATTTGGTAAATTTGGTAAATTCAAACCAAAGTTGCAGAGAATGTATATTTCATTGTAGGTGGAGAAAAACAGTCAATTGGTTTCAAGAAAAAATAGACTATTGGGCTAGAGAATCAGCGTAGAAATTAGACAAAACAAATAAGGTAAAAATCAAGATTACAGAACTGCAGCCAAAAACAACAAGAAAGTTAAAACACAGCAGCACAACTTTTGTTTTCCATATACTGTTGTTTGTAAAAAAAACAAAACAAAACAAAAAAACAACTTACTGTGTAAGTGTTGAAAAAACACGCATTGTGTTTAAAATGTGCCTGGACATTATGGCCTTGTGACTTTCTACTGATTTATTTAAGGGGAAGGAAGTCATCTGAGTCTTACTGGGTGGAAGGCATTTGGACTGAAGTGAATGCATAACATGCTGTTACTAGAAGCTGAGGACAGCAGACTTTCAACTGGAGAGAAAAGTGATTGCTTAAAATGTTTACTGTCTGGAGATGAGGGTTGGACTTTTGCTGGAGCAAAACTATTTTCCTTGAAATCCTGCCCCATTGCTGTCACAGGTTTTTGTCACTGACTTCGTTGAAACAAGAGTTTTGTACTCTATCACTTGATGTTTTCCAGTTGAATAAATACCTTGCTGAGGTCCGTGCTCCAGGTTATTAAACTGATGCAGAACTTTTTGTGTGGAAATCATGACAGATATCAAGTAGGAGGTGAAACTATGTAGAAAAGCTACAGGTTCTCCTTCTGTTTGCTTTTATCTTTTCAGTGACACTTACTTCATATATATGAATGTAATAAATACAAATATCTTAATAATAAAGGAAGTATCAGGCAAGAATAGCCAAGACTGTGAAATCAATAAGCTTAGTCTTTACAAGAAAGTACAAGGGAGACTGTCATTACATGAATCTGTTAATCTATCCCTAATTTGTTTAATCATTGCTTGGAAAGTCTAGCAGTGCTCATTTTTAGGTCTTGTTTCATACGGATGTATTCACTCAATTATAGATTTAATGTGGATATAGATTCATTCAACTCCTTATAGATTTGTTTAAACTTAAAGAGGAGCATAGGTATGGAGAACAGTGCTTCATTGCTGTCTATATCTGCAGAAGGTAAATAATAATAATAACAAATAGTAAATAATGACCTTTTCTCCATGTCTGCCATGTCTTTTCTCTGTTGTGTTGAATGTGAGCTGAGGAAGTCAGTGGCAGCTCTTTCTTGCTCCAGGATGGCAGCATAGGTTCTGCCCTAACCATGAGAACTAACAAAGAGCTGTAGCTGTAGTCTCTGTGCGCTAACATAGAAGATCTTGTTGCTTGACTCCTTGCCTTGCCTTCCCTACACTTGTCTTCCCTTCCCCTTTCTTCTCCTTTCGAGTCCTTTTTCTTTCTTTTCTCTTTATTTCCCCCTTGTTTCTTTTCTTTTCTTTTCTTTTCTTTTCTTTTCTTTTCTTTTCTTTTCTTTTCTTTTCTTTTCTTTTCTTTTCTTTTCTTTTCTTTTCTTTTCTTTTCTTTTCTTTTCTTTTCTTTTCTTTCCTTTCCTTTCCTTTCCTTTCCTTTCCTTTCCTTTCCTTTCCTTTCCTTTTCCTTTTCCTTTTCCTTTTCCTTTTCCTTTTCCTTTTCCTTTTCCTTTTCCTTTTCCTTTTCCTTTTCCTTTTCCTTTTCCTTTTCCTTTTCCTTTTCCTTTTCCTTTTCCTTTCCTTTCCTTTCCTTTCCTTTCCTTTCCTTTCCTTTTCTTTTCTTTTCTTTTCTTTTCTTTTCTTTTCTTTTCTTTTCTTTTCTTTTCTTTTCTTTCTTTTCTTCCTTTCTCTTCTCTTCCTTTCTCTTCCTTTCTCTTCTTTTTCTTCTTCTTTTTCTTTTTCTTTTTCTTTTTCTTTTTCTTTTTCTTTTTCTTTTTCTTTTTCTTTTTCTTTTTCTTTTCTTTTCTTTTTCTTTTTCTTTTTCTTTTTCTTTTTCTTTTTCTTTTTCTTTTTCTTTTTCTTTTTCTTTTTCTTTTTTCTCCTTTATTTTTCTTTTCTTTCTTCTTTGGTGGTCATCTGTATTTATAGACAAAGGGCCCCAATGTGCTGTACATGCCTGCTTCTTTAAGGGGAACCTGCAGTCAAAATTACCTGTGACCTTTCCCAGGAGCATGGCCAGAAACCTCTTCTTGAATGAGATAAAGAAATTAGAACTTCATTCTTCCATGGTTTACTCCTAGGAATGCATTTTGGCAAGATGCTAAGAATAAACCAGTTATTGAAAAGGGGATCTGGGAAGTTGACAAGCATGGCTAAGCCCAGTGGGGAAATTTGATGAGGAAATAAGATGCTTTGTAGATCAGTGTGTAGTGATTAGTCTTTTGAATGCTGGGATTATTATATAAGCAAAAAAGGAGGGGGGGACTTATTGTATCTGACAGCTACTATTTATGCAGGTATTCTTCCAACTAATGAAAAACATAAAGGTGTATTTGTTTATAAATCTTTAGTGAGACTCCTGCATTTTCTACAAGCCAATTAAAAGTGATGTAAAAGTAAAGACAACTTTTATTTTTCTCTCCCATTTTGTAATCACTACAGCAAAATAAGTAAATAAAATAAAATAAAATAAAATAAATAAAATAAAATAAATCTTGCCCTATCACTTACATACTCCTTAAATCCCAGAGTCTATATTTGTCTTCAAATAAAAAACAAAACAAAAATAATTATGTACTTGAGACGGAGACACCACTTTGTACTCTGCTGAGAATAACCAAGGATCCAGAAATGATTGCATGCTGGTACACCAGATATTACTTGTCATCACACTGTACAGAAGCAGACAACTCAGGAAAAGCAAATAGAAAAATTAATGATGTGAATTTCTGAAACCATCACAAAGAAATCCAAAATTCTAAAGTATCCTATGAAGATGGTAGGAAAACTGAGACTCAAAAACTTCTTATGTCCAATTTTGCCTTCTTCATAAATTACTAACTTTTTTAGATAATTATAATCTACATATTAAAATTGAATCACAGAATCATAAAATGGCCTGGGTTGAAAAGGACCACAATGATCATCTAGTTTCAACCCCCTGCTATGGGCAGCGTTGCCAACCACCAGACCAGGCTGCTCAGGGTCACATCCAGCCTGGCCCTCAATGCCTTCAGGGATAGGGCATCCACAATGAGTGAATGATCACCCATAAATGTTATTTTCCCCTTGGCATCTTGCTCTCCTGTCACTGTATGGACATAGAAAGAACAATGAGGTAACTTCTTCATTTACTCAGAAGTTAGCACATATAATCTACTGATAAGCACTATGACTCTGACCGTGCATGAAAAAAGAGAAAAAGAGAGGGTACACATTCAACTGTGTTTAAAAATTTGAAACTTTTTACAGAGGTTCTGCTTCACCCATAACACATTGCACATGACACTGTTCACACAGAAAACACTTAGGGAAACAGAGCCTTTTATAAGCCTCTCTGAACAGCCTGTAGGTTTGATTCAAAATAACCTATTTGCAACGTTATTTGATTATCCCGGACATTATTACGCATTTTTGTTTAGCTTTCTGCACCGTAGCTAATAAGTTAGCTAAGACCACCTGGAGCTAGCTGGATATCAGAGTGTTTCCAGTCCTGTCTTTAGAGTTCTTTCCCGTATGGAGAGACTAATCTGTATGCAAGCATGATTTATCATGAGCCCATGCCTCTCTCTCTCCCTGGGACATTATCTTAGAAGTGTTATTCTAAGTAGCAATTCCCCAGTTCAAGTGAAAACACTTACGGAGTCAGCTCATTGAATGGAAAAGCTGAAGTGTATTTATGAATGTTTACATATAATGTATGGACATACTTCTACATGCTATGGGATATAACACCAGCTGGATCTAGGCCAGATCTCACTGTTTATATGTGCAGAATGTATGGCCTCATTTTGTTCAACTCTTTCTGAATTGCAAGGATAATCTAAGTGTAAATGAGTCCTTGCCTGAGTTATAGCTTTATTGAATTAGTTGCAGGAGCAAGTACTTAGTTATGATAACATTTTGTATGTGGAACTTCCAACCAGAAAAGAAAGGGGCCATTTTCCTAACAATTCACAGTTGTGTTCATATATTAAGTACTCTGTGTGCTCCTAGCAAACCCCATGCTGAAGATTGTGTTCAGTGCTAGCTGCCACTAGTGGTCCTGCTGTTGCTCTTTAGCAGCAGCTGGTTTAGTACCACTAAGGAAGTTCTTGGACCTGGTATCCTCACAGGATTTTTTATCCAAGGGCTGTCAGTCCAGGTAGATATGCTTCACACTTGTTTGCCTTGCATCACAATAAGCAACTCTACATTAGTTTTGAAAGCATGGAGGACCTGTAAGCCACCCATGAGGAAACTCCAGGAACTCCATTCAATTTCTCCTGCAATTTCCCTTCTTTTTTAGTTGAATGTAAGATCATCAGACAGTCTTGTGTAAATTTTCACATGCATTATCATAATGAACATCTGATTTGCTGTCTCTGTCAGCACATAATTTTTTAAAATCTTTTTGATTCTTGTTCTGAAGTCACTAACTATAGAAGTCTTGAGACCATACAATTTATGGTCATTATTTTAGTTTTGTGATTCCTGGTTCAAAGCATAAAGAGTATCTTCCAATTAGATTCTATCAATCATCACCATTTTTTTCTAAAACTGCTATTTTTCTTGTTTTACTGTCACTGTTGAAAAAACATGGAGGTTGTCCAGATCCAAGACTTTTCATAAACATCTTTTATATGAATATTTTATGACTCTTCTCCACTATCTGTTATCCTGAATAGTGAATGCAAAGACAGACTCTCCAGATAGTGACTCACAGGAATGCAACATGCAATCTACACAAAGGAAATTTAATACCCTAGTAGCTAATTAAAAAAGCATTACCTTCCACCAGCGCTGACCTCCAGCCACGCAGAGGATAAAGATGAGTATCTGTCAATCATGTTTACCTAACAAACCCTGGCACAATATTATGATGAATGGACAGATCTAAAAAAGGGTGATATTGCTCAGAACTCTAAGGTACTCTTAATACCATGTTTAAAGAAGCAGAAGGCCTCATCAGTAATTTGAAACCTCTGCCTGCATGCTAAGGATATATCAGGGCTAAATTTGCCAAGTACTGCAGATAGTAGACATGCAGTGTGCAGAAGGAGCATTATAGACATCAATGGGGATTTGGATGCACTCATTACCAGGGTGGGCAAACCACAGTGGTACCTACAGACATCCTGAAGTTTGCACATTTGTATTTCCCACCTTTTCACCATTCCAACAGCAGAATGAATATTGATTTCTAAGTGTTTTTGTTTTGTTTTGTATTCTTTTTATTCCAAAGAAATGTTATTGTTTGTTTAGGAACTTCACTACTACTAAACATTGACTCATTCTCCATTTCTGTGTTACTATTAAGACAAATTCACATGCCAATATTTGTTGTAGAAATAGCATTCATCCATACTATTCGTACAATGCATTTAATTCCCTCATCCCTCTGCTCAGGTATTTTTGATATCTAGATTTTTATTGAGCAGCCTGCTACCACAAATTTCTAGGATCACATAGGCCAAATTTCTGATAATTCAGCCTCAGAGGCCTTTGAAAAAGTGAGGAAAAGCTTGTAAAAACAAACAAAAAAGGTTTGTAACAAAGTATAAAAACAGTACTAAACTTCCTTAATGTTCAGAGGCGGGGAGGTAAGCTCCTAGTCACTCACATCAGTCCATTCTTCTATACTATTTATCTTGATAAAGACAGTGTGATAAAATGTGAATTTATCTTGCTGTAAGTGAAAATATGATAAATGATGACAGGTCTGTTGTACCATGAGACCTCTTTTTTTCTGCATAAGTACATTCCTTGCATGTACAGGACAGGATAAGGGAGTTCTGCAGTGAGATCAGGAAAGTTAACTACTTTGTGATGGCTCCTCACTTTATTTCTGGATTTCCTCTCCTGGCTTCTATATTGTTGAGCTCAGATGGGAATGAGAAAACACCACAAATCAAAACAAGTATCTGCATGCCATTAGGACAAAAAACCAGTTGAGCCTAGGAGTGCGTATTCAGGTGAGGGCCATGGTCAGGAGGTGCAGAGGAGGCAGGAAGTAAAAGCCTCCTTGGGGTCCCCCTCCATGCCTGGGATCTACCATGCCACCTCAGTCAGTCATGGCTGTATCACAGCTGTGATAATTTTGGACAAATCCACTCTTTGTCTTTCTTTCCTCTGTAATTATTTTGTGCCTTAGCCTAAGGGATGAATACCTGGGACAAGCACAGCTGTAGCTGTTGCTCATTAAGTCAAATGCAGAGTAATAATAAGATAGAAAAAGAGGCTTGAAGGGAAATTAATCTTACCCTGTGAGGGGCAGGCCAGAAATTGGCACCGTATTATTTCAGTGGAAATGATTAAGCCTAGAATATCCCTTTGTCTTAAATAATTATTTTATACATATTTCTGGGGCTTTAAAATCCCTTTAGTTATGGTTATCGTACCTGTGTTAAAAGGCAATATTCAGTTCCAACACTACTGATACCTGTGGTCAAGGTCAAATGATGTTTGATTACATATCTGAGAGAATGAATGGAGAAGAGAATGATCAAAAGATGAAGAACAAGATAACAGTCACAACAAATATAAAGCCTGACAAAAGCTGGCATGCAGTAAGACATAGTTCATCACCCAGAGGACTTGACTTAGAGGTAACATGTTGCACATGTTGTGAGTCTCTTTGACCATCTTCTGGACATGGCGGCACTCACCTCCTCTGTAGGCTCATGGTTGGTGGTAGCTTGAGGGGAATGGCACAGAGCTGGAGATAACCAGAAAATTGGTGTCTGACATCTTCAGGAAGGCAAATGAGTGACTGCTTCTCCCTGCAGCTGTATAACTTTCAATTTACCTACAGTCAGCCGTTCATCATAGGATTTCCTATGTAAGAGCAGATGTTGGAATGATTCTTTCTTGAAATACCACTAAGAACAATTCAGCTTTTTTGAAGGTGTTCTTCAGGCAGAATACCCTATTTTGTCCATGCTAAGGTATTTTCTTGGCCTTCTCTTTGCACAGTATACCATGCTTTGGAACAACGGTCTGAAGTAAGACTCTTTCTCCTTGCTGTGTGTATGTTTTTCAGTGTCCTCATGAAAATCTCCCCAAGTGATGCCAACTCAGACATTTAACTTGCTGAATTTTGCACATGCTCATCTGCGAACTCCTGAATTTTCCCAACAGCATTTCCAGAATATTCCAGTTGCTCCGCGCATGCTCCGGGATTCTGCTGGCAATTGCAGCTGTGGGTTCCTGTCTAAGGATACAGTTTCATGATCAGCATAATTTGATCTAACTGTGGGCTGCTACCCAAAATGGATGGTCCCATTTTCTCTGGGATCCCCAACTCCATTTTCTGGACACCCACTTTTCATTGGATCTAGCAACAGTACAGTGTGAAACAGCTTGTGGGACTGACAAAAACTATTCCTGCTTTTTTCCTTCCTTCTGTTTTTCAAAGTCATTACCAGTTCCAACTGTGTGAACTGAGGGCAATATGCCTGCCTGGGTGTTCTCTCATTGAGTGTCCTACTTGGGCATGCACTGCACAGGAGGAGTAGGCTGCAAGCTGGGAAGTTGTGAGGGCACTGTCCAGAGCCCTAGAGCAGGATCTGGAGAAGCTCTGAAGGACCTCTTGAAGACAAAGTGAAGAAGAGCTGGGACTAGAATCTGGGATGGGTAGATTTTGGCTGTGTGGAAAGCAACCTGGTAGCCTTTTATGATGTTATCACTAGCTGGGTAGATGGGGGAGAACAGTGGATGCTCTCTACCTTGATTTAACCGAGGCATTTGATCCCATCTCCCATGACATCCTTGTTGTGAAACTTAAAAAATGTGGGAAAGACAAGTGGATGGTGAGGTGGATTGACAACTGGCTGACTGATATTGCTCAGAGCTCAGAGGGTTGTCATCAGTGACACAAAGTCTGTTTGGAGGCTAGTAACTAGTGGTGTTCCCCAGGGATCAGTTCTGGGTCCGGTCTTGTTCAATGTCTTCTTCAATAACTATCAATAAGATAGTCTACCCTCAGCAAGGAAGGAACCTGATAAGGTTTAACAAGAGCAAGTGTTGAGTCTTGCATCTGGGGAGGAATAACTGCATGCATTAGAACAGGTTGGGAGATGACCTGCTGGAGAGGAGCTCTGCAGAGAAGAACCTGGGTGTCCTGGTAGACAACAGGTTGGCCATTAGCCAGTAATGTGCCATTGTGGCTAAGGATGTCAATGGTATCCTGGGATGCATTAAAAAGAGTGTGGCCAGTGCACTTGAGGAAGTATGATCCTCTTCCTCTACTCTGACTCAGGGAGGCCACATTTAGACTACTGTGTCCAGTTCTGGGCTCCCCAGTTCAAAGACAGGATCTCTTAGGAGTCCAGTAGAGGACCACAAATTTCAACCCCTGTGATTCTGTGAACTATTACTCTAACAAACAACACATAGAAATGTAAAAAAATGGTCTGAACAAATCAGTCACTGTGTGAGATGAATCAGCACCACATTCTGCATCTATGGTGTCTTCTTTGCACAGCAGCCACATCAACTTCCAGATAGTGAGCATCAGTGATAGAGACCAGGCAGCGAAAGGTACTTGTGTAAGATGTCAGTACATACTAGAAGAAAACCAAGTGCTTAACAGACATCTCAGACAAACAAGTCCTGGAGATCTTAAACAAGGTGTAATGGATATATGTGTACCTCTGGCATCCTATGCAAAAAGAGAGGATCATGCCCATGGTGCTGGTGGACCCACCATTTCCCTGGGGCATTGTTCCTGAGGTCATCTGGGTTTCTTGCCTTTAATGCTCATCATCTGGACCTCTGTATGAACTGGAGCAGGATGCATTGGTGCTGACTTGTGTGCCCAGCACTGTTGCCCACTCAGCATCCTTTCTATAGGAGGAGGTCCCAAAGCTTTTATTTAATGGGGAGCTCTCAGTGGGGGAGAATATCACTGTGCCTACAGATAGCTTACTTTGTGCTGTCAGCTGTGTTAAAGCAGGACAGTTGCTCAGCTTCTCTGTAATACTTGTGTGTACTTTTTACACATAAATTCATCTATTCATCAGAAGCTTTTATGGTAAATGACTCCCAAGAGACAACTCTGATTCCTAGCAAAAGGACTGGGAGAAACAGCTTTTATTTTTTATTTCTACATGTACAAAAACAGTCACAGGGCAATAAAGCACATGCACACAAAACCCAAAGGCAAGAAATACAGCTTTCAATATATTATATAATCCAATTCAGAGGAACTCTCTGAGTACAAAGGCTGGGCTGGTGTGATATGATTTGAACATATGGATACAAAGAAATGCTAAAAGAAGTGGAATTAGGAAGCTTATTTATGTCCTCCTTTCCCAGTGCACAGTGTCATTATCATTTTATCAGGACCCCTGACACTCCTGATGAAGTGTTAGCAGATTGACTCAGCAAAGCCACAGCCCAAATGAGTCTTTACTCTCTGATGTTCAATGGACAGCTTGTGAAACTTTCCAGTTGATGCCATGATGTCTTCTGGGAATACTGCAGTGAGTTCTGGAAACCTTTTTTCCTTTCATTTGTCCTTTTCCTCTTTCTTTAACCTGATGTCTTATTTTGTAGAGGAGGCACTAATTCTCACCATGGGAAGTATAAACTTGTGATAAAAGTAATGGTTAAAAGCAAGTGCAATGTTACTTTTTTTTTTTTTTTTTCCAAATCTGTCATTAACAGCAGCAAATATGAAATCATTCTAGTTCCACAGTTATTTTTGAGAAGGGGGACAGGGGACACTTCAAGGAGTTAATTCCTTTGCCACAACACAGCTTGCCTTAGATCCACTGTTATAAATGAGACAAATTTGATGTCTGGAAAGGATATTTGCCAGTATTGTCAGATGATCACATCACTTGCAACAGTTCTTAAAATCTGCAAATTAAAAGACATGCAGTGACTTTCAACAGTTATTAGAGAAAGAAGTTTTGAATAAGATAGTATGGTTTCAGCTGTACCTTTAGTCTATGAGTTCAGCATCTCACTATTACTCCGTTGCAGTCCATCAAAAACACAGATCAACTGAAAACAACTGCAAAAATACACCACCAGACTGAAATAGTGTCAGTGCTAAGAGATACAATGCAATGGTCTTGTGTGGTCGAAAAGTTGCATATTATCTGTTACATGAATAGAACTATTTTGGTCTGTAAGCAAGGACATCCATATATATATTAATGGGGCTGCTGTATTCACAGTACAAATAAAGTATAAGTTCAGTATTTTGTGATAGCAAAAGCCTCCAAACATTAAGCTCAAAAGTGCTACCAGATTTGCTTCAGTCCATGCTACAGTAAAGAGCCATTTTAAAACATTTACACAAACAAAAATATATTGTCAGCAGGTCATCCCATATTGTCGGCTTTTCTCTCCCTATTTTTTTTTTCAGTGCAGATGTATCCCAAAGGACAAGTGTCACTGAAGAAAACTGAACCAAGGTTGGCATAAAAGGGTAGGGAAAAAAGCTTCTTTCTTTATTAGGTCTTAAACTTTGACATTGAAGACATCATTTATTTATTTATTTTAAAGAACCATGGTGACTTAATTTGCCAGCTGTTCATTTCCATCAGTAATTCATGAGCAAAAGCAAAGAAAAAACTTTTCAGGAATGCTTCTATCCCCATATAACAATCCATTATTGTAACTCAGAATGCTCTCATGAAGGACTGGGGAAAATAAACCCCCGTGTCTGCAAAATGCTACATAATGTTCAAATAAGGAAAGTTGCTTTTCACATCCAAGATTTACTGAGGTTGTGATTAAAGGTTGGTAAGTGTCTGTTATTTTGCTGTGCCCCAAATCTTTTTTGTACTTTTTTTGCAGTTAACAATATTATTCCTAGCTAGGAAATGCTGGTAGTTTTCCTTCCTCTTCTGCATCTTTTGCAAGTAATTTTTAAGTGGAAAGCTAAACTAATGAGTCTTCACCACCATCCCCTCTTTTAATAAAAATCCTTAGTTTGGGATCAATAAAGTGAGGGACAAAACAGCTGTCAATTTGTAGGTTTTTCTTTTTAAAGCTACATATCTCCATCAAAGCGAAGACCGGATAAGCCATTCATTACACCAACTGTAAGACCTGCTGAGGAGATATGTTATCTGCCATTTAGGGAGTTACATTCTCATACCTTTTAATTGAACATTTTAAATTGTGCATAATTTCCGTGTGCCACTAAGTCTGCTATCTACAATCCTATTCACTGTGACTGCTTTCAGAGGCCTGAAGGGCATCAGCCTCACTCTGGTGCAAAGGTCCTGGACAGAAAGAGGAGAATGACTGTCCCTGAAGGCTGGAACTGGTTCACAGCCATCTACCTGAGCCCAGAACCTGCAACAGGACTCCCAGGACCCAACTAACCTGCCTCAGCAGCATTGATGCCTTCTCCTATTGTAGATGTTATTTGGGCTGGGGCTGTGAAAACTGTAGGCACATAAAGAAGTCCAAAGCTACAGCAGATTTCCAGCCCTGGTTACAATATTTTGCATTGCAATTCAAGATGGTCTTGTCAGAAGGAATGTCTGGGAACCAATGTACCAGGACTGAGCTTCTGGCAAGCTCAAGCATCTTCTCCTTCCAGTCCCATGGTGGCAGTAAATCAGAGCATTCAGTATTTCTTTCTGCAGAAGAGCAGGTTCCTACTGCTCATTCACAAGAATGCCGCTAGTCCCTGTGGTATGAGCAAAGCTACCTTCCTCCGTCATCTGGCACTCCAGGCTGGCGATGGTTTGATTTCGTATGCGCAAGGAAGGCTGTAAGAGAAGTTCATCTGCTGCACCTGTTAGAAAAAAGTCCTGAAGGCAAGCAAAGATGCTGGAACGATCCCTCATGTCACACGCAGTGGCACTTGAGGAATGACTTCATATGCCAGCCAGACTACAGCTTCCCTGATTCCTCAGAGTCTTGTCATGGCTTGCATACACAGTGTGGCACCAAGAGTGAAAAACAGGAGACTGCTGATCAACCTGCTCTAGCTAGCAGATTATGGGTACTGTGTACTCACTTGTTTTCTCCTTCATAGTCTTCTTTGCTTGCTTATTTCCTTGTTCATTTGGAGCTTATTCCACTCCCTCCTTAGTCCTTCTCCACATCTTCACTACACCTTTGGGCAACTTGACAAGGTTTTGTATATATTGAAAATGCTATTTAATGTATGGTTGGAAAGCAGCTCTAATTCTACATACTTTATTTCCTACATAAAGAAAAAACAGGAGACTAAGTGACTCCAAAGTTTCCTAGAGATACAGGCAAGCTGTGCCTGTAAGCTTGAGTAGCAGATCATTTCCCACTCTAGCACTGCTAATCCTTGCCTCTGCTCACTCTAGAGAAAGGAGGAACAGTCTGCCAGGGTTGCTAGTGATTAATACAGTGATTTAGGTAGCTTGCACACTCAAGAAAGGGAGCAGGGATCCCTTATTACATCCCAGGCATTCTGAACATATTGTCTTTCCCATGGTTCAGTGAAGAACTGGCCAGCAACCTAACTAGCATGTGTTTTATACTAGTGAAATCCTACTCTCCATCTTTCTCTAAAAACTTTTTGTAAGCTGTGTTATAGTGATAGCCCTAACATATGTGTATTGGCACAAAGTACACCCTTTCATTTTGGGGTAAATCCTCTTCTCTGTGTTCCTTGCCCAGAGCAACTATTGTGCCCTACACAGGAACTAGTGGCTCAGTTCCAGTAGGAAAGGCTGTGCATTTATAGCCACTTGTCTGGAAAACTATCTGGAAACCAAAGGCTCTTCATAATGGGTTACACTGTGTTACTGGGTGCTGAAAAACTCAGCACTGCAGGGAGTTTAATCAAAAGCTCCAAAGTCCACATGAAGCCATTGTAGGGCAGGGTGTAGCCCAAGAGACTAATAGGAAGACCACTAGCTCAGCCAGCAAGTAGCTGTGCTGAATACACTGAGATGTAGCCAGATTCTTATTCTACAGGTAACTGAGATAAAGGGCAGACAAGGGGGACACAAAGCAATGGCAATGTAGCAAGGGACTCCAGGAAAAACAGCCAGGCCAGGAGCTTGAGGACATAACAAGTGGTTTGACTGACAGCTGCACCATGTGGTGCTGCAAGAAGAAGCAAAACATGTGAGCAACAGAGAAGCTTGACAGGAAAGCATCCAACAGATGAAGGCAGCAGCAAATGTGAAACAAATCCCAACAAAAATAAATAGTACAAAGAACAGGAGAGATTGGCCTGCTGACCAGAATGAGTGATGAGCCTGAGATTAGCAGGCTGCACTCAAACAGCAGTGGAAAAATGTCCCAGGAACTCAGGAAAAAACTGTGGCCTAATTAGCTCTTACTTCCCAACACATCAGCAAATGCTGGCTCAGAAGGCAAAACAATGAAAACAGATAACATGGAAACTACAGGAATCTGCACAAGACTCTGAAGGGGCACAATCCACGAGAAGGAAAAATGAACACGCACAGCCAAAGTGCCAGCAGCACACACATGCAATCTCTACAGCAAATTTCCTAATATTAAACAACTGTATTTTTAGAAACTAGGAGCCCTCTTATCTTGTTATGCTGAATTTAGTCACTGAAATGGGATCACTAACATACACACAAAACCTGCTTTGACAAAACCTTGTTTCTTGACTGGCTATATATGTATCTGTCACAAAAATTTAACATTTCATAATTTAAACATATCCCCTTCGGGCATCATTTGTGTCATCCACCCACATGACAGGTGCAATGGATTTTCACTGCAGTGACTGCCACAAAGCAAGGATGTGCAGAAGAGTTTGACACAACTACATTCATTCTTTTGAAACACGCTGTCTGCTTGCTGACTTGTGAACAATGCAAATGTTTTTCTTGGTAAGCTGAACTCAGAGAGAAAATGACTGGGCTTCATAGTAGACAGTGAATTTTCGGGCTTTGAATTCTGCTTCTGCATCTCTTCTACAGCAAAGAATTTTGAATTGTAGGCAGAAGTATTTTTTGGGTCTGGAAGAAAGCAGACTTTATGTGTTTGCAAGTAACTTTATACCTAGAGAGCATTAAATAATATTTATGTCTAGATTAATGGTGGTAAAGCTTTAGAAAAATGTAAATGATACCTATAATAATAATCACTGTAAAGACTCAGCACCATAATACTAATGACAAAGTATCAACATACTATCTACTTATCATCCATCTAGTATTCAGACCCTCTCAAAAACTGATGTTTGACCAACTTGCTATGCACTGGCAGTGTCTCTTTGGGTTTAGTACTGATAATTAGCTACTTTCTTAGAAACTCTTGTAGTTTATTCCATTCTTTACTGCCTGATCTCTTGATGAAAAGTAGTGCATCCAGTGTAACTGAAAACACTAAAAGAGAAACAAGTTTGAGCACAAACAACATAAGAACAAACAGAATAACCAGAAGAGGATGCAGCTGAAAGAGACTATGGTCATGATGAATCATATGTTACCAAAGCATCAATCATATTATCCCACACCATTGGCAGAGGGAAAAAAAATGCTAAAACAGCCAATCCACATTTGCCATTGGTTCTTTCCCCAGTGGCAAATTGCCATGTTGCGTCACAAAGCAGGAGAGTATAGCCAGTGGACAAATAGCAATGCAAATCAACCATTTTATTTGCTTTAAGCCATGTGCACTCATCTGCCAGATGGAAAGAGAAATCATTACAAGCTTCATACTCATCTCTCTCTCTCAAATAATTTTTTGAGAATTTCCTATTACCTATTACCTATTACCTTTCCTATTACCAGCTGGAAGAGTGAACTAGAACCAAGAGCTCCAGAAATGCTGATAGGCCTCTTTGGCAAGCAGTCATTGACTGCCTGATGAGCTGGGTACATAGACCTACTGAGGGAGAGGTAGCTGCAGGGCAGAGGGGAGCTGGTGTTTTTGTCCTTTTCAATGTGAACCTGCGAATGTACATGAGAAGGAGCTGAAACAAAACCTGCACCTTTTTGCAGTTGCCTTCGTTTTGCCTACTGGAGTAAATGATCAAAAACATTTGTCCTAAAATTCTGTTTTCGTTACTCACTTCAGAACTGCTATAGTGTAATTCAGGGTATTACTACTTAGACCACCTCTAGGTTTAGCAATGCAGTGTTTGTCTCCTGGTTCCTCATCGCTGCTGTCCTTAGCAAGTTTTCATGATGAGTAACAATTGGATTCTGAGGAGTGTGCATGAAACCTGAGAGCTGAAAATCTTCCCCTACAACACCCATTGAGGACCTTCTGGTTTCCTGATGGAAGTAATTCCCCAGTGTGTTTCAGTCCATATTTAAAAAGAGATGGAAATATTTAAATGCCATGTTTAATAAGGTATCCTTAGTAGAGTGACAGTGAAAATCAAGGAATAAGGTCCATGACAAAGAAATTAATGTAACCTCACTGCTTATTTTTCCCCTTGCGAGGCTTGTCATTCCTCTGGCTTTGAAGAATTATGTCAGTGATTACAATACACTTTATAGGATTTTTAAGTGTTAACCATTAACTGAACTGGCTATCTGGGACTAATCATAATAATCATCCTTTTCAGCATGTAGTAATTTTGATATTTCAGAGACAATCATGTATCTGTCCCCACAGTTATTGGTACTATTTTAAAAACATTATAACTTCTCACAGGAATCTTCCATGCCATGAAAATTTCCTGCTTATTGAACAAAGTGCTAATAGCACAGGCAAATACTGGATGCTGAGTTTGAATCCTCCCAGCGTCTCGAGCAGTCTTATTCTGGGCAAAACTTTCCTATTTCTGTCTGAGAGAAGCAAAATACGACATAACTTACATTTCTTCTTATTCTTTTCACTTGAAATTCACTCAGAATTTCTCCCTCATGTTTTTATTCCTTTTCTAAAGCTTGAATGAGCCATAAAATTGTGTTTTGTAGGAAAAGCAAAATCCCCTGAGCTGGTGAAGTAAGAGGTGTGAAGGATGAGGAAGTACCTTGATGAAGCCTTCCTCCATTTTTCTGCTCATCCTTACAGTCTTTCTTGAGAGGAATCTTTCACTGTCTTGCCTCCAGGTAGCTTTTCAGCACATCAGCTCTTCTGTGCTGGGAGTGCTTCCTAACATCTGTTTCAGATTTGTTTCTCCTTGTTTCCATTCATGTCCCTTCTCAACCATTATTGTTTTAGATCAAAAATATTAAATTATACAGAAAATGTCCAGATAGACTAAGACTGGTATATGCGTGAGGTAAATTTTATTTTAATTGTTGTTTTCTATCACATTAAGAACAGAAAGCTCAGCTGCCCTGTTGACAGGAGAGATGAGATATTTATCTGTCTTTGTTTAACAAAGCAAAAGTTGCAGAGAAGCTCAGACTTTTACAGATCAAGTAACCAGAAAAACACAACAAGTCTGTGGAACTCAGAGCTCCTCACATCACACTCCTACCATTAACTCAGCACTACCGCAGCAAAATGAACTGATTTAGAAATGATGTAATTTCTTACTGTAATAACCCTCCTGATTATTGCACTCCTTGAAAGACAGTGCCATGGGAACTCTAGCTTAAAGACGGGAGGTCCTGTACGCATCATAGAGTCTGGATTTTAGATTATACTGGGTCTCCCATTAACACAGTGCTGATCAATGAGTACCAAGATGCTAAATGAAAATGTTGAAATGCTTTGGGGCTGCTCATGATTAACAATAGCTGAATAGCACAGTGTGGGAAAAATAAACTGGGGACAAAGTGCTTAGCTTTTACAGTCTAGAAAAGAAATTAAGTCAGGGAAAAATGGGAGCTTAATTTTGAGGCAGTATGATAAATGTTTAAGATGTAAATATTTGGGTACTGTACAAAATAGATGAACAAATTATCAATGATGATTGATGAACAAGAGCAAAATAGCAAAATAAATACATGTGTTCAGTTAACAGATCTCTACAGTTTCTGTTATTTCTCACCTTTTATCGCTGCTTATCTATTTTTTTTTTTCTTTTCCCTTTCCTGATGCTTTCATGCACGTGTTTTTAGCTCATTTTCCTATACCTGCCAAAACAAGAGGTAGGTAGCAGGAGTCAAAAGTGGATTGGATTTTGTGCTCTTCTACAGCCAAAAACATTTAGTGTACCCCAAGACAGTATATGAAAGTTTAGTATGTGGTTTGTGATGTGGGGAGCAGAGATCATCTGGCAACCAAGAGGAGTAAGCATCTCACTGTTTGCAAGTTTATACTATTTTTTTTCCAGTTTAGCATGCCTAGGATTTAAGCTTTTCCCTGATTACATACATTGCTCCAAGCCACATTCCATGCAGTGGAGTTAGCACAGACTTTGTGCAACTTCTCTGTGCGGCCATTCCATATTGGTTGGACATCTACAGCTCTGTACCACAGACATGGTTTTGGCTGGAGTGTGGAGTTTGGATGCAGCTTCCAAAGCAACTTACTGCATTCTTTGGCAGTTAAGCTACAGAAGCATATGGCACAGAGTTACTTACTGGATAATATTAAAAATGGTATAAAGCTCTGCATTTTAACTGAGCAACTATATTGCTGCTCATTAAACACTTCAGAAATGTCCATCTTCATAAATATAAAATATAGAATTACATATGCCAAAGAATGGCATTATTACAGTTCCTTAAAATGAAATCTTCCAGGTTTTTCAAATGCTTAGTAATATTGGCCCGCTGACATCCTTCTTGTGACCTTAAAACAATTTTTTGTTGTTTCCTTTAAATAATTTAGTGAGTGATTGCTCAGTGATGATGTTTAAATAAAAACACAATGTGATAGTTAATCTGCGAGACAGATGCTATTAATATTGGATGAATGTAGTTTCAGAAGTATTCTGCCTGAATCTGAAGTACTAAGCTGGATATAAATAGTGGTGGATTTCCCTTATGTGGAAAACATAATAGTCCCATTAGGCATGTCTTCACTGCAGAAGCAGGCCGTATATTGGTCCTCAGCTTTGAGTACCAGCTTTACTTCAGATGAGGTGTGAGAAGCCAGGCTGCAAAGCTACGTTGGAATAATGAATCCTCATTACTTCTGTGTTCCTCTAGACATTTCTATAGGCCATCACAGGGCATTTTCCCTAATCCTTTCATGTAACAGTAAGTGGAATTGTTCCAAATGCAATCATTTGTGGAAACAGTGTCTTTAGGGCATGCAATGAGAAGCGGGTTGGTGGGTGATGGGTTGACCCTGTAAACCTTCAAGCAGATGAGATATGTAGCCTACCCATCATCACTTCAAATTAAATAATTTGATTTAGGAGCAACAAAAATAGGGAGTAGGAACATCCGTTGGATTTGTGTCCATGAAGTGGGCTTAGAGTCTCCAGCTGAAGGTCACTTACCAATGGCCAAGGAACAAGTGAAATGCCTTCTTGAGCTGGGTCTTCACCAGGAAACTGGGAAAATCACAAGCCTGAATGAAAGTGAAAAGCTGCCACAAAGCTCTCTTTTCAACCTTATCATCCTGCAGAAGCTCAAACAATCTGGAAACATACAATTACAGGAGGATTTTAAATGTCACTGTCCCCAAATACCCACAATTTAACATAAAATGGAATCATAGAATCACAAGGTTGGAAAGAACCTACAAGATCATCTAATCCAACTGTCCTCCCATTACCATTGCTCCCACAGTCTAGGAGAAATAGAAGAGATGTATCTGTGTGCATGTGCCAACAATGTGCTGGCACACATACATACAGCCTTTTTTTCCAGCCCACCCTTCTTAGTGCCTTACACAGAAGAAATGCTGTAACTGCTGCTACTTTACAGTATAGACTATCCTCCCAGCTCCACATTCAATTATTTTTAAACAGTTCCAGTTACATTTCCTATAATGGATTCCATTTTTCCTTTTTCTTTCTTTCTTTTTTTTTTTTTTTTTTTTAACTTTTACTAACAAAATAAAAGACAGATCAGCTAAGGATCTTTGTTTAAATATTATTGGCATACAGTAAACTTAGTAATACTATGGGAGTTAGTCCTGGACGGATGTTAATAAGATTACTCATATTACCTATGCACTCAATAAATTTTTTCTGGCTACCGCTGGGTGCTCTGTAGTTTCTAGAAACTTATACTTTAAGCTAGGGAGGTTCCCAGCTCAGTACTGATTTGAAGGCTGATTCAGGAGTTAGTTATTGTCTCAGGTTCAGGAGATGCAGCTGCAGTTTCCTGCTTTTCCTCAGACATCCTTACACAGAGCACATGGAGCAAAGTCCCATACAGGCTTTAGCATTGGTTTTTCCTTGGATGCCAGAGAGCTCCTAACAGAGGCAGCAGTACTGTCAGCAGAAGGTGCTGCACAGGGACACAATGCATGAAATGCATGTGGTGGAATTGCCCCTACTATTTTCCCCCTCCACGACGGGGAAATTAAAAATTTCATTTTTAATATGTGAAGGTCTCTATTTGGGGATTTGATTGGTGATAGCATGAGTGCTTCTACTGGCACAAAGAGAGGGGTAATGTTGAGGTGGGATGAGAGGAAGGAAGGACTGACACCTTTCCCTCAGTGGCAGTATATATGAAACAGGATCTTTTGCCCTACTAGCTTGTCTGTAACACTCCTCTTTTCCAAAGATATTCAGAGATCCACACATTCCTGCTGCTCAGTTGTAGGAGATAAATGAGCACAAACCAGATCAGGCTTCCACCAGGAACCCAGGGAGTGTGTATCAGCTGTTTGTCTCACATGAGTCAATTCAGAAACTGAAGTTTTCTTCAACGCCCTGCTGTATCATCTTTAGGATTACTAATGATATTTTATTCTTTCCTTCTGGCTTGTTCTACAAGGAACTTCTTAATAATGGGACAATTATGAAAAAAACAAAAAACAAACAAACAAAAAAACAACCAAAAACCAAAACCAAAACCAAAAAACAACCAACCAAATCCCACACCAAAGAAATTTTGTTCAGTATTTAATATCTTCTATTTCTACTTTTTCCAGTATTTTGGTCAAAACAGTCCCTTAATTTGATACTAATTTCCTTATGGCATAAAGTGCAGCACAGTTCACTGAACTACATCTTTGCTGAAAAATATTCTGAGTCATATAGAATGGATACCAGTCTGAGAATCTCTGATTAAAGGCTTCTATTTTTATCGTTATTAATAATGATGGTGATATTTATGATAGGTAAGTTCACTACATAAATTTGGGTAAAGTTTTCTGGAAGCCAAGGCCAGAGTTAGCACTTGAAGATTTTTCTTTGTGAATGAAGCTGGATGTGTTCTTACAGTTCTTATATCTTTGGACACTCTTAAAAGAGATACCAGTGTATAGCTTGTCTAGATGAGAATCAACAAGGGTGCATAGTAACACAAACAATTGAAAAGTGGTACACCAATGAAATGAGGGAACACTGTGACGATGGAAGAGGAAACAGTTGGAAAGTAGGAGATGAAAACAAGAAAAGCACAGTTTAGTTTGTCAGGGAAAGACTGTTGGGGGATTATTATTTGGAAGAAGAGTCTCCAGAGTTCTGAGGTGAGAGCATCCACCTTGGATTTCTAAAATTAATCTTGTATTTTCATGACAAGCTTCACTGTTGATATGGCTAAATATTTTGATTAATTGTTATGGAAGTAGTAATCTTACTGCTTTCCAGTATTCAGATCTTTTCTTATTTTTCTTTATTTATTAAAACAACAACAACAACAACAACAAAAATGGAACTTTTGCACAGTGAAATTAAGTATTCTGCCATCAGATTTACTTTTCCTATTCACCTTCTATGGTCTCCCAAATCCGTTTGAGGTTAACTGCTGTACAAAAACTGGCTGCACAGAATTATATATATTTCTACTGCAGACCTGAAGTTTAAAATAAGTTAATCACATGAGTTAATTTCATTGAATGAGAACTGTGTTACAAATGTTCATTATTTTTGTTCCAGAGTACAATTCATTGCTGTAGGTTAATGTTAGAGATATATGTCAATACTGAAAGTGTACGTGGTTGAATTATTCTTTGCTAGCTGAATTATTCTTTACAAATAATACCTACAAATGTTACCCGTCTTCCTGCCAGTAATTCAACCTAATTTCTACAAATACATTTCATGTTTATAATGTTTACCAAGGAGCTTACATCAATTGATTCTACATGGTATTTACAAACTATTCAGCATGACTAATGCCTTGCATTTTATTACCATTCATTCCTACTCAAATGGAGGACCTGAAATTCCTAGCAAACTAATGTAGGTAAAGTGCTTGGTATTAATTTTCCTACCATAGCTTGCATTTCTAGAAAATCATTAATATGGCAACAATTTTTGCTTATTTCTTTATATTGTTATATGCATGCCTTATTAATAACTACGTTTCTTCATGCAGACACAGACTTCTTCCTCTGTTTTTATAGCATAAATGTTTAAAAATACAGTGCTTCTTGTACGTTTGTGTCACTCACACGAAAATTCAAACTTTTTTTAAAATTTATTTCTTGTTAAAAAGCAATCAACTAACTTAAGTAATCAACCTCTTGAAATTGAAATGCTCTTTTCTTTTCTTTTTTTTTCTTTTTTTTTTCCCCCCCTCTCACTGTTATGATACATTTCAAAGCCATTAAAATCTAATTGACAACAGTTTTATGTGACATGGTTGTCAGTAGGAAAAAAAGAAAGGCATGGGAAACCAGTGGGAAAAACCTGAAAATAAGAGACTTCAATGTATTTGGGAACAGCTTCCAGTGAGATATGTGTGTGTATAAGGGAAATACCACTCTAAAAGATCAGGATTTCAGTAGTGTATTTAGTACTTTAAGGTACACTATACTGTTGTTTTTACTGCTATTGTATTTATAAAGAGAAAGCCAGAAGTGGGGAGCTTGATGAAACAAATTGCAACTGAAAGGAAAGTGATCTATCAGCTCTTAAGAAATTTAAGCCTTGTTTTCAAGAGGGTAATTAAGGTCATAAGTAACACCGTTATTCTGAGGCAATGCTTTAATTGTAGCTTAATCACATTGCAAAAACATACTCAGAACTCTGAAAAGTCTCCCTGAAGTTTCAGCACCCTCTTCTTGCACTGCACAGGGCGAAAGCTTGTGTCTGACGCTGTTCAACGGGTCAGTGGCAACGGTAAACATGAAATCACAAAAGCTCTTTTGGTTCTGGCCTAATTGGGATATCTACCACCTATTTCTGCTTCTAATTTTCATTTGTGGTATATTATTACAACACTGAATTATTTAAGCAGTAGGAGGAACACACTTATTTTGTTTAGTTTGTATGTTGTTTGGTTTGTCCATTGCTGATTGATCAAAACAAACTGCAGTTGCATCACAAGATGTCACACACTTCACGTGAAGCAGCAGTGAAATGCTGTTTCCGATGCAGTACTGAAGTCACAAATGTAGCATGGGCTTCCAAATAGCCTGGAGATAGTGGAGATATGACAAAAAAGGGTCTACAAACTTGTGTACCAGATTTAGTTACTTGCAAAGCTTAAACTGTCAATAACTTCCTACAAAAAAATTGCATTGTCTTTTAATAAAAATGCTGGGTTATGAAGGTTGCCTATGTCTTAGTGCAATAGGGTACATTTTGAAAATCCATGGAAGGAATTTAGTTGCTCAGCTCTCCAACGTTGATGACAGTGCACACCTCTTTGAAAAATCACCCTTTGTGCTTTGCATATGTTAGATTTCTCCAGCTCCATAATCTCCGAGAGTGTATTGTTATTGCATTTTTGACAGCTGGTTCGCATACCGATAGTGATGCAACCCAGCTGACCTTATACCCTTTGTAGGTCATGCATGATTCTTGTATTCACAGTTTAATAAAGCTAGGAAGCAAGACTTTCAGAGAAAAATGGGTTGCAGCAGCCCTAAAAGACTCAATGATATAATGGAAGTAGCAAAGTATATATCTGTGTCAAATTGCTTTTTTTTTTCAATTATAGTAAGTCACCGTGTGGATTTGGATTTCTTCTTACAAGAGAGTATCTAGGGAGTCACAATGGATGTGGCAGGTATAAAACGAGTCTTTCTCATTTCAACACTTGGTCACTTAATTTTACATCATTTAAAGCACATGATTTTGTCATTTATTTTGCTTCCCCTTTTCCAAAACCCATTAATTTCCAAGACTAAAAATTAATGAACAGAATAGTTTTTGCTGCTGTTAAGTAACTCCACATCGATCAAGAATTCCCTTGGACAGTCCACCTCTACATTATTTTTTTCTTTCTCAGTGCGTTGTTGTTTTTTGTTTTGTTTTTTTTTGTTTGTTTGTTTTTTTCTGGCTATTTCTCAGAATTTCTGCTGTTAATGTTAATTAGGTTCTTAGAGTTTTTGCTCAAAAGATTTTGTGAAGTAATCTAGTACAATTGTGCTGCCTTGCTTTGCTCTAAGGAAAAAAGAGAAATGTAAGATTGAGTTGATGGAAATCACCTCTTTGCATATTCTGAAATATTAAGGGAAAGGATAACTGCTCAAGACCAGATTTTTACTCATCTGTGGATTATCTGCAAATGCCTTGTCCCTCCCAGGTGCACTTTTTCTAAGTTTAAGAAAGGTTACCTCTTTTTCTATACTTGTCAACGAAAAAATTAGGCTTGTTCTTATATCTCTCTGTCATGCAATTATTTTTCCTTCATCCACTACTGTTCCTGGGATGACAAAAGAAGTTGCGCATTCCAGTAGCACTGCTGGAGCCTGTGAAACAGCCTTTACCTTGCATTGCCCTGATTGCCAGAGCAGAAAGCAAGTTAGAAGACACAAGAGAAGAGTAGCAAAGAAAAATGAAGAGGAGCAAGAACCACCAGAAAGCATGTGATAGCTCAGTGCATTATGCAGACAAAAAGCACTGATGACTTAGTTATTGAATAACTTCTAAGTGGAATGGATAAACTTGCACTGTCAGTGCAAGAAAGTAGTTCAAATGCTGAAACAATTTAGCAGACTCTGCCCAATTTATTTTTCATCAGCTATCTAGTTGTGAAGGTGTAAATATTGTAACCCCAAAGGGATTTTAGGGATCATTAGTGGCATGGAAATCTGAAGATGCGAGTGACGCTTGGCTGAAAGCCTGCAACTGATTGGTAGCTACAAATGTGGTTTTGAACTACAGAGAAGGGGTGAGATCACCATCGTTAGGAAGGAAAAGAAAGATAGAAACAAGATGATTTTATTTATTTATTTATTTATTTATTTTACAAGGGAATTCAAAGATTCATACCTTTGCCTTCAGCTTCTGCAACTCAAGGAAAGTTTTAAAGGATAACTGAAAGAAAATGGTTATATCCAAAGTAAAATTTTAAAAAATCCAAAAACTAAGGACACTCTGAAATAGCAATGGGTAACACAGTGAAGCTTCAATAACTTTTGGTTAATTTGTTCTTATGTTCCTGTTAGTGAAGCCAAAAATATGTTTGTTCAGCAGTACCTATTTCCTTAAATTTAGAAAGTATAAATGAGAACAGGAGGGAGGATGTAGCTAGTAGCTGACTTCTAGAAATAATTTCCGGTCACAACATGGTTGCTTTATGAACTGTTTTTAAAAAATAACCTTCTACCAAAATCACAGTATATAAAGTAATCATCTGTGTGCTGAAAAACCCTCACTTTACATTTCACTCTACAGCATAAGCTGATTGAGTCCAACTTTAACATTCAGAGCATGACAAACACCCATCCTCTAAAAGAATAATAGAAGCACTCTAAATTAGGAAAGAAAAATAGAAAAGAAAAAAATTCTTTTATTTGATGAAACAAGTAGAAGTATGGAATAGAGAACAAACATTTATTTGAGGCCGTTTAAGGGTTTTCTTCATTAGATTGCTCTGTCTACAGCTTCATTTGCTATGCTTTCACACATTTCACTGGAAAAACTTTGCAGAAATAAGAAAAATGAAACTCCTTACCACCAAAGTAATAGCTATAGGAAAGAACTACTAAAGAAAGAAACAGGTTTTCACATCAGAAACAAGGTTCTTTCTGGTTGTCAAAGGAAGGTTTCACTAAGTCAGGCAAAGTCCATTGACTATACCAGATACCAGACCAGGCACTGTACACTGATGAGTCAAACCACTGTATTTTTGTCATCGATCTGAAGCCTAGCCTGTACTTTACAATACTTTGGAAGAATTTATCTTAGGATTGATCCTACGTAACATTTTTGGGGAAGCTACTGCTGATAACAGTCTCCCCTCCTCTCCTCTCCCCTCCTCTCCTCTTATACATCCTTAACTCTAAGGAAGTTTAAAAGACACAAAGTAAAACTGATGAAGCTCACAGATTACTTCCTGAATTCCCCAAAGTCAGGATGCTATGTTTTTGCCCACTCAAGTTAACTGATTCCAAAATAGGGAAGGCAGTGAAATCAGTCATAGGGAAGGTAGAGAAGATTATGGAGATGCAGGAAGGGAGATGAATGCTTTCTGCATCTAAAACCTTCATTTTTTGAAGAGAAGATTATGGGATATTTATGGGATATATGCGCTACTAGATGAGTGCATATTTGGGTGAGAAAATGGCTTTATGATTACATTTTCTACACTGGACATTGTCCAGAAATTAAATATTAAAGCATAGAAACTGTAAACCATTCCAGAATTTGTTAACAAAATTCATAAATATTCTGAATTAGAGAAAGGTGTTGTTCCCGCTGTGTCTTTTTCTTGTAATTTAATTAAACTGACCTCCTCTGGAAGTACTTGTGAGGGCATGGCATAAGTTATTTACCAAACCCATTTGCTATAGTACCTGAAGAAGATAACACAACTCCAGAGACTCGGGGGAATAAAGCAAGTAGTAATGCTGGCTGGATTTTCTAGTTTTCTCTTTCCCGATTTGAACTCATTGGCAGTCATTAACACAAGCTCATGATGAAGAGAGCAAAGAGAGTCCAATGCACATGAATGCATTTTCAGCACACAGAAGCAAGGGGGAGAATGCCAGCTTCACGGCTCACATGTTGTTCCTCCAGCCATGCCAAATCTTCTCTGACCTGAAGGACTTTGGAAAGCTGAGGGCATAAAGTGTCTACTACCACCTTCACAAATTAAACAAGGAGATGTTTAAGACATCCTATCTGAAATTAGTAGCAGACCTTTTTTTCATTCTTCGTCCTCTGTTTGACACTAGTGACATCCCCGGGGCCACATAGATGGAATTGTTTCAGGGACTGACACAAGGCAAATGTTCAGAACAATTGAAAAATGACAAAACGACTGATGCTCTCATATCATTAAATTTTGCCATGTCTGGAACTTCCACTGTCATCAACTATGATGAAGAAATTGATTTACATCCAGTGAATGAACTAACAACCTAATAGTAACAATACGTTTTCCAAATAGCTTGCTCTGGGAAACCTGGCTGAGTTTTAAGTACTGCTTGTTGGATCTACTAGCGTGTTGAGTCATGAAGTCACTGGCTGGACCTGATTATACACATATATTGTGATTGTAATTTATGTGTTGGTTTATATTTGTCCAGCCACTTGTCATTATTCTTCAGTTTGAAAATGATTTATAATTCTTCTTCCAGTGTGATTTTGAACTTAATAAAGATTGTCTTGCTACAAGATGAATTATTAGTATATTTAACTCTTTGGCAAAGGGCAATGCTCAGAGGAATACAACTTACATTTTTTAAGTGATCCCATCTTTTGGATTCTTCTGTCCATAGAAACAGAGCATAAACCACACAGCATGTGGCTCGAACAGTGTCAGGACAGGGAAGGTATCTCTGAGGAAGTTTTATCTGTGGGGAATTGCCTTCCCCAGGGATGCTTGATACAATCCCTGGGGCCTTACTCCTGCAAACCTCCCAGTCTACCTGTTATTTTCTTCATTTCTGATGGGATTCTCAGCAAAAACTTACAGAAAACCTTCTCAGTTATGTAGCTTGGGATTCCTAGATGTCTTTACGACTGATGGATCTGAAAGGAATTGAGAATCTGGATCAGTTATGAGGATTCTTCTCATTAATTTAATCCATTAAAATGTCCAACCCCTGGGATTTGAGCCTCCTGTGTAGCAGAGTGGCACTTCTACCACTTGCGCCACAGGTATAGGTTACCAATATTTATATATTTTATGGGTACTTTATTATGTTGATTTTCATATCTGTAATAGTATTTAATCATTTGTTAATTGTAGCACTTGTATCAAGATTATTTCTAGAAGGTGGGTAATTTCTTCACTCTAGGATGAAATCTCCATAGCTTTCAAAGTTATGGATGTTAGTTTAAGACTTCCTAGGTATTAAACAAAAAATATTCCATGTTGTTTTTCTTAGATTTTGAATCCGCAACTGGATCTTTAAAGGAAGATATCTGTGTTGGTATATCTGACTGTAGAGAATTCATCAACTGCAGTAAGCATGGAAATAGCATATTCTAAACTACCTGTGATTCAGACTACAAAACATACTCTCTTATCAAGAGTGGCCACTTACTTTGTGGTCGATATCCAGTGGTTATCCTGAAATGTTATGCAATAGAGCCAATTCCAGGGCATGGAAGAGTTTTCTTTTCAGAGAGTACAACCTAACTGATGCAAATACTAACGCCACAGCTCAAAGATGCAGGGAGGATATGTAAGTGATTCTTTTACCTGTAGTAGGCTGAAGTCTTAGAAATGCATTGTGGATCTACGTGTGCCGCATGGAAAAGGGTGAAAAAAAAAAAAAAAAAAAGAAAAAAAAAAGAACACTCAAAATAAGGGAAAAAAATGTTGAATATCTGAGCCAAAAAGTTGATTCTAAGCATTTGCAGCTGAAAGCCATAGGGAAGCATGTGGCAATAAGGTTTTCCTTGGCTATTCTAGGTATGATACGCATTTTCTATTTGAGGTTTTGCACTAACAAGTCATTGGTTTGCACACATACTGGGGCATGCAGGGCTTAGAATGATGCAGCAAAGATTTGGAGAGATTTTTTACTTTTTCAAGGGAGGAAGGGGGAAGAAGAGGACCTGTTCGTGAACTGGCTGTAACCAATAAAGTTTTGCATGATGCCAAAAAATTAAACACAGTAAAGCCAGACCCTGTCAGCAATGAGTTGATTGCTTTAAATAAGGGAGATTTCCTGAATGTTTAAATTGAAACTTCTACTATGATTAAAGCAAAGAGAAGTACCAGGATGCTTCCTAACTATTTAGTTCCTAAAATTCCTGTGAGGTCTGGAGATGACAAATTCAATTCTGATGTGCTGTGTTTTACACTCTGCAGGCTGTAGTAAAAGGTAAAACTAATCAAGCTTCGGTTTCCCATGGGCTGTGCTTTAAGATGTTTTCTTATTTAAAGTCATGGAAATATGTTAAAACCCACATAGAGTGGGTGAAGTTTATACAAGGCAAAATGTATTTGACCATGCTTTTGCACAGTGTGCATATTTTGATTTTTCATTTTTCATTCTTCATCCTGCCTAGAAATGTAGTCCAGCCACACTTGCAGGCTGAAGATGGGGAAGAACAGTTTATAACTCTGTCAAAAGATTGCTTAATGCTGTTTTGAGCAGAGGATACCATACCCTAGTAGTGAATTGAATTTCTTCCATCAGATATTAAATGCAGCAGGAATGAGAACAGGCACACACTCAACAGCGGACTTTTAATTACATGGGATGAAATTCTCATGCCACTAATACTCTACTAGAAAAACCAGAATTTTATACTTAAGCTACTATACTGTAGGTGAACTTAAACTTTCCAGTAGAATATAGAAAGTATTCTATTCCAGTAGAATATAGAGAAAGAAAGAGGTTCTTTCTCTCAGCTTCAAGCTTCATGAAATGAATAGTTAGATGAAATATGCTTAATTCATCATCATATATACATGCTCAACATTTTACAGAGCAGGGAAATGGACCATTTCAGAAGATCTGTCTCCATCAGAAGTTATTTCTCACATGACTATGAATGTATTGCTCAAACACATGTTTTTGAAATGATCACTTTTAAATTTCCTGAATGAAAATGATGTTTCCCATTGTGAATAAATGAAGCACTATTTCTGTGCAACCACATACTTCACCATATAAAATGATCTCATCAAGATTTCTGTATACCACCAGAAGAAATATTCATCTTTAAATCTTCTGTGTCTCAGAAGTTTTAAGATTGGTTTGAATTGCTGTAAAGTTTGCATTTCCAAAGTTCAGCACTTTTCACTATTGCTATTCATTCTGAAGATATTCTTTCCACTTCATAATTAAAATCACCACATACAACTTCCCTGATATGGTTTCAAAGTGTACGTTGGAGGAAAGTAAGAATATATTTTGAAGATTTATTATATCATAAGTTATGTCCCAGTCCTTTGTCAAATGAATGACAGCTGTGTGATGAGTGCCATTTAACTGCCTGCATTAGCATTTTGTGTTCTGCTTGAAAGGCTTAACTATGGCCGTGACAAAGTGAAAATACAGACATAGTATTCTACACTCTTTTTTCAGTTATGCTGAAAGCCCAAAAAGACTCATGCTGGTATTAGGAGAATTCTACATGAGAACCAAAGGAGTGTTTAGAGGTAAAAGCGTGCTGTCTTTTCCAAATGCAACTGTTTCAACACATGAGTAAAGTCTCATTTGGTGTCCAAGTTTGTATTTTCTCATTCTAGCCAGCTTTTGCTGAGTGGTGTTGCAATTGCTCAGAAACCGTAACTTTATTATTGCAGCCTACATGTCAGTTTTAAATAACATTTTCCATAAACAGGATTGTTTTGATTAGTGTACCCTAAAGAACACCTGCTGACAAGTGGGCTTTAGAATCTCTTTAAATTACACTCCAATTAGTCCATATGGTAACTGACAGCAGGGTGCTGCTGAGCTCTTCCTTGGCGGGCCTGCCCCATACAGCCAAGGCTCAAGCTCAGATTGTGCACTTGCTCGAGAGACTTTATATATTTCTGTAGTTAGGATTAGGATGGTTTTCAAGATTAATTCCACATAATAAGATTGTGCCCCTGTGGAAGCAAATGATGAAATCTCCTTCTCTCCAAAACAAATAGATGCATGTGGTTAACAAGGGAGCAGGCAGTTTTAAAATTCCTTCACGTGAGCTTTGCTTGGCCATGTGGAACACTTATTTTTCATAACCTGCTAAAGATGGCCATCAGCATCTACAGTAGAAAAAAAAAACTGTTCTTGAAGGAATGACCAGCAGAGAAAGGGTCGAAACCTGCAGTGCTCCTTTGTGCAGGATGATGGTGAGAAGACACCAGGAGCTTAACTGGATGGAAAATCCATTGGGCTTTTTTCTTTTGCCCTTCACCGGGGCACTCCCAGAAGGGAGACCAGAGTCCTGATTACCTGACAAGATGGGGTCTGTGTGGTGGGGATGTATCTGCCAGGGCTTGGGCATGCTAAGCGTGCAATGACAGCAGGGAAGTAAAATACAAATAACAAATGTCCTCAAAATGTGGACTAATGTAAATGTTAATGTGAGAGTCAGGGCTGTTCTGTGGCAAATGATGGTTTAGCATGTCAGTTCTCCTTTCTGGCAGCATCTAGTAAAGCAATTAACGCTCGTACAGTTTGTGGTTCCTTCTTCACTGTGTGGCCCTTTTGGCAGCAGTGGGAGGGGGTTGATGATTTATGTGCCATTTGGGCCAACCCTATTGTTCCCAACTGTGAGACACTGGTGTGAATCCACACGCTATCAGGACATGGGACTTTTCTGTGGCCTATGTCAATGCTGCCTTACCTTAGCGTGGCCCATGGTGTGTGAGCAAGCAGGAGCTGCAGCTGCAGACAATTACTGCATCCACTCAGACTAAACAAGGGGCGACCACAGCAGCCTGCCAATCCCAGAGGTAGGAAGTGCTGGCTGGTAGGATGGTGGAGGACATTTTCCCCCTCCAGCTGCCAGGCTGTTCGCCAGGCCATTGCTTTGCACGGCTGGGTGTGCAAAGTGAGCATATTTTAGGTAATTGTGAGTGGCAGGAAAGTGCAGGGAAAGGGGAAAGAGCAAGTTTGGCTTCATAAATGTATAAAAGCTGCTTTCCCTCATGCAATATTGTTTTATTCTCCCTTCAGAGACATGTTTGATGCTGCCTGCATGGGTTTCAGTGTTCCTTTCGGAGAGAAGAAAGGGGTTTCTGTCCTCTTTGAAGCTGTGTGTGCTGGTCAGACAGGAAGCCGGGGCTTCTGTCAGTCAACAGCACATGCAAAATTTATCAAGTATATTACTTGACAGAGGTTACTCTGTCGTTACAAGCTAACAGGCCTCTGCCAGATAATTTTTTTTTTTTTAATGGAAGCATGTGCTGTCAAAGGAAAAGTGTCCATTGATTGATTGCCACAGCTGACCTACACATACAGAGATCACTGTGTAATAACCTCTTTATCATATATTAACCACCAAATGCTTAGTTCAGTAATGCTAATGGTTTCACTTAAACCCCCAAAGCCAGGCAAATTGAAAGGGAGAAGCAAAAATGCCATCCTTTCTGTAATCTTCACCACATGCAGCAGCAAAGATGGGAGGCTGGAGGCTGGGAGCACTAGGCTCTGCCATCTGCAAGGACTTGGGTTGGGACAATGCCTTTTGGCCCATACACTGGTCTTCCCATGGCAAAATATATGTGCAAATATATGACTTAGTTTGGTATTCACTGCTGAAGAGTATGCTACTGTTATTACAGTAACGCTCTACAACAGTCATGTCCAGGAGATCCTGAACCCAATTACTGCTTGGACTTTTTCAGAAAATCTTAGGCTTCCTTCCTGAAGGAGTGTCCTGGCATTTAAGATTCCTATCTGTAAAAAATAAAATACTTGTAGCAGTATTTGTAAAAACTGGGAGGAAATACCTTTCCTATACTACAGGCCAATTTTCAAGATCTCTATCAGCCATTAAAATGCATTATATAATTTCCTTTAGAGACAGCAATATGGGTAGGAATAAAAGGGGAGTTTTCTTAGGGAGACAAAAAGGCCTGAGTAAGGAAGGGGGAAACAATTGACTGTGTTTACACTGGGGAGAATTGCAGTATTAAAATTTCTAGAAAATAGTGGGATTGAGGGGAAGTACTCCTATTTGAAACTTGGAAGAGCCTTAAAACAATGGAAGTATTATAAAACTGGGGAAAAGATACATTTTAATGTTATTGTTCTCAAAAAAAGAAATGACAATTTTTAATTTACTATGAATTCTCCCTTCAAGTATTCTGTGGCTATTAAGATCCTCTACCTAGCTGTAAATGTAGCAGCTATTTAGACAGAGATCAGTGGCAGTTTCAATAGTCAGAGGCCAAGCGCTTGTCCCCCTGAGGTCAATGACATAGCTTACTATAATAAACACAGGGCAGCAGGCCGAGAATAATTTCTAGTGTGAAGGTATAGGGTCTTGCAGGCCCTTCTGTCACAGTGTTTCCTGGAATACTATGATAGGACTGCAGCTTGGGATGCACGGAAAGATCCTAAGCAAGGAACAAGCCCTGTGAATAATTACTGAAAGAAGCTACTTGTATTTGAGATTATGTTTAAGAGCAGAGGGGACTTCTGTATCTACACTGACAGATGATAGGTCTCAGGACAGTGACTGCAGCTTATCACCTTTGTACTTCTTGTTTCCTTGGAAAAACAGCAAGAAGCATTCATGTTATGTCACAACCTGAACTGATGACTAAGCACACGGTGAAGGGAATGGCTGGCTCAGAAAGCACAGGTGCAAGCAGTTCACCTGTGCTTCCCAGGTGCCTGGAAGGGGTGTACCCTGAATACACTTCTTCCCTGGGCTCAACTCAGGTCTAGCATCCAATAGGAGAGTGTCTCCTAGATGAAGGCCACTTTCTTAGAAGAAGCATTCTATAGCCAGAGACTCTATTGTGAAATAATCTTTTCTTACATGTAATTATTGATAATCCCAATGACTTTGCCTAGCATCTCAATGGATTTATCAGAAGCAATTTCACTGCTTACAACAACCAATGCATAACATAGCAGCCACTCTTTCAAAGAGCTTGGCTGTGTTTATCTGAAAAGATTTATTCTTAGTGCTCGCTGCTAATGTTCATCCAACAAAGCCTGTCTTCTCAGAATAGCTAGCCATTTCATTCCTGGTGCAAGAGTCTTACAGTACCTGGAAGAGGGGACACTGAAGTGTCCTATGAAAACCAGCTCACACCTGTCACCTTCCTTAAAAATAGCTGTTGAGTCAGCCTTTCTCGTGGTTTCCCACTTGTGCTCCGTGACACTGTGAATAAACAGGGAGTGATTCTGATGGTGCCCTGCAAATTCCTGCAATATTTATGGAGAATCCCATCCATCCGGTCATAGTGACTGATACTCTTCAGTTCCTGCTTACTGTGCACTACTTCAACTTTTACATTCAGGCAAAAAAACTGTTAAATGTTTGTACTTATACATTTGCACATAGTCCTAGTTCCTCCATAATGGTGTTAACTACAGATCATTTTAGTGTGCTGTACTTCTGACATAGGTACTTGCACAACACTGCTGAGGAACATACAAATATACTGTATGGAACAGTTCTGAGATGTGATGAAAGATGGCCGTGTATTAAAATAATCAATCTGACTTTTCTATCCTCTCTCCTGCCCCTCTTTGTGAGAGTGTGCCACTGCAAGACATTCAGGCTGCTCTGATAAGCCTGTTATAACCAGAGACTGATGCATGGAAGGCCTTTCCATGTGACCTTTTACACTGAGTACTGAACTCGGGGATATCTCAAGTGCAAAGATATCAAACTTTGACTGGAGAAGTTAGAAACATGGAATAATCAATCTTCCAGGTCTGGAGAAAGAGCAGCAGAGACATGGGGAGAAAAGAAGCATGATGCACACTTGGAGAGAGTCAGCTTGAGTGAACAGCCTCGGGAAACAAACTGATGAAAGAGGCCTAGATTTGGAAGCAGAATGGTGCTTCAGGATGTGAAGTGCTGTGCATTAATATCATCACCATAGTGCAAAAGGTGGAAGGGAAGCAATAGAGAGCTAATAAACAGATGAAAACCTGGCTCGGAGAGGCACCTGGCTCTGTTGCGGATATTATAGTCAATTTGCACATCTTCTCTCTGAAGAGACTTTTCTAAAAACATCTCTTTGAGAGATAGGCTTGCCAAAAATAACATTTTATCAGCAGCACAGCTTGTCAAAACCAGCATTTTAGCTTGGGCAAGCACTAAGAGTGCAAATAATGTTTTTCCAGGAGGAAAGCTCCTCATATTGGAAGGTACAAGCTGTTAGCACACTTCTTTACTAAATCCACCCCACCCCCTTTCTTTCTGATATAATGTTATTTTCATCCATCTCCTCCCCCTAATATAACATTATTTTTGGAAAGTTCCTGCCCTTCATGAAACAGTGTTTTTCTGAAGCCAAACTCCTGATAAAACTTCACTTTCAGCAAAGCTTTCTCCTTAAACTGCCATGGTCCTTGCTCCTGATAAAAGCATTTTCTGTTAAGTCTCTACTTCTGATAAAATGTTACTTTTTCCAAACTTCTGCTCCTGATAAAACATTCATTTTGCCAAGATTGGCTCCTGAGAAAATGTTATGCTTGGCAAGGTCTGTTCCTGATAAAACATTTATTTTTGCCAAACCTCTACTTCTATTAATTTTTTTCACTCAAAATTATTATTATTTCCCCTAAAACCTCCTTAATGTATGATATTGGATATGACACAACAGTGGGTGACAGTATCACTTGCCAACCCGTCTTTCATCCACAGCCATGATTGTTAATGGTGAACCCCCTGAAATGCTGACATTGAACGCCTCTTGCACAATGTGTTTCTTCTGTAAGACTTGGAAGGAACAAGGAAAAAGACATTTGCACCCTTGTGCTGAAAATGGCCTTAGTTATCATATTAGCTCCTCATATATGACAACCCTGTTTAATTTAAAAGTGAATAAAATCAGACGCACCAAATTAAAGGCAAAATACTTGTGAGGGTGTTCAGGATTTTCCAGTTCTCTATTTTCAAGCTGTTATAGACAGGAGATCCCTGTTTGTAGAAGTTTACTGCAAACCCTTAGATTCCCAACAGTTTTGTGTCTATTCAAACTCATCCTGCTCAAATTTACATTGTTAACTGCATACTGTACTACATATTTTTCACAAAAAGGTTTCTCCTATAAGCAAATGTAAAAATACGTTTCTGTGGATGTGAAGTATAGATATGGGTGACTATGCAGAAGTCTCACATGACTAGTTGGCATGAGAGAGAACTTGGGTAATGCATTCTGGATTACTCTCTCTCTTTGCATTATCATGTGTTAACTCGATCTGGCAACATTCACTCTGTATCCAAGGTTCCTTTATCAACTTCTGTCAAATCTCACTTAAGAGCAACTAATTAACTGCTTGATGTTTCTCATATTTGCACAGAGCGTGCAAACTTACATGTTTTTAGGGTACTGTGGCACACCGTGCACAAGGAAAAGACAAGAACTTGACTGTCTAGGTTGAAGAAGAGAAGCATCACATCCCTAAATGCTGTCTTCAGCTACCTGAAGAGCACTATACAGAAGATGAATCCAGACTCTTCTCAGAAAAGCACCTCTGCAAGGTGCAATGAGCACAAATTGCAGCAAGAAAAATTTCCACCTAGATCAAAGGAAGAGTAAATGTCACACTGAGAATGGTCAAGCACTGAGACAGGCACACAAAGAGGCTGTGGAGTAGAACATTGTAGAACATTGTAGAATGTAGAACATTCTCTGTTCTAGGAAACATTCAGAGCAGATGCAGCAATCCAAATTTGAATACAGTCCCACTTTGAGAAGGAGATTAGACCAGATGGTCTCCTCAAAGTTGAATATACAGTTTTGAGTATACAACAATTTATACACCAAAACTGCAACTCAGACTATTAATAGAGTGTTTTCTTCAAAGTGAATTTATCTTTAGCTGCACTGAATGTTAGACCATAGCTGATTTGTTCTACTTACAGTCTTACCAGATAGTTTCTCAATTTAGTTGTGCTTTAAATGTCTTAGTCTTCTGAAGATGGAAGACAGTAGGCAATTTGTGCAAAGAGGCATGAATCTTGATTAAATATCTAATTTATGAAGTTTCGTGGGAGTTAGAGATGTCAAATCTAAGTGTTACCTCAAAGAGAATGTGGTAACCTGAGACCACCCCTCATGGAGAAGTATGTGGGTAAAGACAGATAAAATGGCAGCAGCACCTTTTCCAGCTGCAAATCATGTTTTAATCCACTGCTTTGTGGATTTGTTCTGGTATGGTTTTTTTTTTATTGTTTTTTGATTGCAGTGTCTAAATTCATTCAGTTTGACTCTTGTGCTGTGACAGCTGATTTGGAGTGAGGGCAGAAAGACACAAGTATCACATTCATTCTCTTATCCTGTTTGCTGTTCTCACTCCCAGGTTTAGAGACACCAAGATCTAGAGCTAGTGCTGTGTGATTGTGTGACAATCTTCCTATAACACAGATTAATTTAAGTACTAATCTCACAAAACTCCAGCTGGTAATTTAATCTGCACTGCTGAGTACTAGACAGCCAGAAAACCTTCTTATATGTTCTGCGTAACAAACCTGAAGAGTAACAGCAGCAAGCATCCACTGGCCCTGAACTCATCTCAGTTTACCAGCCACTGGGCTCAGTAACCCATCAGCCCTAGTAGTAAAAAGTTATGAAACAAACAAACAAAAAACATCCTTTGGCTCAGTATATTGCACTGCTTCCCTAATAGAGTGAAAGCATTTTGTCTTTTCATTTAACACAAGTTAGTAGCATTGATTTTTTGAATAAAAAGCTAAAATCAAAGACATGTCTTACTACCAAGAAGCTGAAGTAATTAATAGTCCCTTTCTTGCTTTCTTGCACTTTTGATTTTAACAAAGTGATAGTGGACAAGCTGTAGTGACATGCAAATCCTTAAGTCGTTAACCTGCAAAGCATGAGAGCACTACCTACATTCCATAAAAGGGACTGGAAAATCAGTGTTGATCCTTCCTCTTGCCACACCTCAGCAGATGCAGATGTTGTTCTGAAAATAGAGTAAAACTTCACATTTTTTTTAGAACTAGACCAGAGCACAACATTAATCCCTCACTTTAGATTAGCAAATGTAACGATCCTTGTCCGCTTTCATTTGTGTTATCTTTTCATCCCAGAAGGGGAGTGTTTTCTTGCCAAGAGAAGGAAAAAACTAAAATGTTTTCCCTGTTACATCATAGTAACAAACCTCAGATCCACTACATGAGAGAATAGCATAAGAGAAATGTTAACAAGTCAGTAATAATGATGAACAGGAGTACAGTCTAACAGCTCTTACACTGCAGTGAATTTTCTGAAAGAATAAGGAGGTTTAAATGCAGCTCTGGTTTGGGATGCCATATACCGTGATGCTGAACTTCGAATACCAAGTTAATGACCTGAAGATACCCCAAATGCCCCTTCTGAATATACTGGCCATAGATTCTCTACATTGACATTTCAGTTAAAGTCATGCTCACCCCAGAATAAAGGGCAAAGAGAGTCCTATTAAACCTTTGTAAACCTTTTTTGTTATTCTTCTCTAAGATATGGCCTCTGGTCAGACAGCTAATATGTCCTTGTAGTATTTCCAAAATGTAAATCTGTGTTTAAGGGCACTGTTCAGGTTCCTCAAACTTTTTTTTTTTTCAGTGTCCACAATTCCACATAGAACACAATTGTTCAAATATAGCCTTGTTTGCCTCCTCAGAATTTTTCTTCCCAAAAATGGGGAATGTAAATCAGTATATTGTGGTTTTTTTATGTATCTTCACAAGGTATTTTCATATCCTTTTCATAAAACACAGTAAAGTACAAAGCCATTAAAATTTTTCTCCAACATTCACAGTCTTGCCTTCTGAATTCAACCTTTGGGTTCTACAAAGGTCTCTACTTCACAGTAGGAGTTAGTTTCCCTGAAATCTCTTTATGGTTCATGTTGTTGATCTATTTTAAGAAAGCCATTCCATTTCCAAAAATCAGTCACTTCTGACATCCCCTGCCATGTTCACCTGCCACTCCTGGCTGCTTTTCAGCAGCTAATTTGCACACCACATAACCATTCAACGATTTGCAGTTAAACTAAGAATAAGAGACCAGTACAAGTCATAGCTGGTGACCTTTCTGTTAATGATGTTAACAGTTTAAGAGGTATTCTTTTAAAGAGAAAGGGGAAAAAAATACTAGCAATACTAGATTGCGTTTGCTTAGGACCCATGCACCAGGCCCTGACTCATTTACTATTCTAAATGGCTGAAGTCACAAATATGTTGTGCTCAGAATATTAGAACCATAAATAAAGCCATTAATGCTTATGTGGTTTTCTAGGAAAGCTTTACTAAGAGATTTCCTTTTTCTGTCAATCCCTGTAGTAGACAGAAGTACAGAGGCACCCAATCTCTGTCTAGACGCAGCGTCCCTAATGTCATACACATAACGTTTGTATTGCATTTTTCTACAGTAATATAACTAGTCCCCAAACAACACTGCACTAGTAAGAAGATAGGAAATGTCTAGCTCCACACCCCAGGTCATATCTTTTCACTTTGGCAGAAAGATAAATAATATAAAAGGAGGTTAATGTTAAAAACAACAAGCTTGGTCTGAGAAAGTAAAAGATAATGAAAACCTTTTGATTTTCTGTGTAGTAAATAACCATATGAGAGAAGTATCACTGGAAGTGTTTTTGCACTGTTAGAGCACAATCTGATTGCAATTTGTAGGCTGTGAGTTCTCCACCCAATGAAACCAGTTGCCAAGCCATTTCTCATTCATGGAGGAAACGAAACATTGACACAGAAAAGCAACCCTCTGCCACTTCTCATAAACATTTAATGAAGGGCCCAGGTAAATATAATTTGAACTGATACAGATTTACTGGTGCTACTTAAGAACTAAGAATTATTCTGTTAGCCAGAGAAAAAAATTTCCTTCCTTCCTTTGGAAAGCTGGAGAAAAAGACTTTGTCCCTGGGCATGCAGGCGTTGAACAGAAGGTGACCAGTGGCTGGATTAACCGTGACACAGCACTGGAACAGGCTGCCCAGAGTGATTGTGGAGTCTCCTTCTCTGGAGATATTCAATACCCCCCCTGGATGCCTACCTGGGTGACCTGGTGTAGGGAACTTGCTTTGGCAGGGGGGTTGGACTCGATGACCTCAGGAGGTCCCTTCCAACCCCTGCAATTCTGTGATTCTGTGAAGCATGAACACTGGTGCAGATGCTTGAGAGTCTGTAATGTCGAGTGTCGGCCTTGCTCAGGCCACTTTGCAGGTAGCGCAGATGGTTGCCTCTGTGCCCTCAGGTCAACATGGTTCCCAACTTCCTAGAGTATGAATTTTCATGACTTACAAGCTGTGGGGCTAGTAAAGAGTTATAACTGTACAGTTCAACAGCACTGTATTTTGACTATTCCCTGCTACTGTTAATTGCTCTGAAATTTTAGCATGGGAAAGGTATCCCAGAACACAGGACTTCTAGTGACTATGTTTTAACAAAGCCAAAAACACATCCCGAAGCCAAAGCAAGTATTAGGTTGCTTCTCCTTACATTTTGAAATATACCATATGGAGGTTGTAACCATTTTATTTTCAGTTGATGATATTCATCAGAATAAGTTCTAGACTAAGGACGAAGAAGTTAAGGTACAGTGCAAGAAAGCAGAGGTGCCCTAGGACTGCAATGGAAGATGGGCAATCTAACAGTAATATGTGTCAGTGTGAGGCAGTTTAAAAAGACAAAACACAGCCATGTTTGTGCATGCTTTTGTTGCTTTTTTTAATTTATTTTTTTTTAAACACATATTTCAACAGAACTAAGACTGGGAAAGGATAACTATAGTAGCTAAGCAGCTAAAGTGATAGTACCCTAGGACCTTACTGGTGTATTTCTTGCTGAAGCTTGAACACACTTATCTCATTGGAAAAACTATAGTGCCTAATCTGTAGGATAGTAGAAGAGATAGTGACACAGTAAGTATTTCTGTGGTAAAACATAAAGCATGAAAAGTCCACTATTGTCATGAAGAAATAAGTTCTGTTCAGAAGACATGCTGTCAGAGAAGTGATTTGAAAACTAGTCCTGGTTAAAATTACCAGTGACTTATAGCAATAGAACACATGGAGAGCTGAAAGCTTCAGTTGTCCTAGAAAAAGAGAAATCATGGGGACTTTGCTTATGCTAGAAGTGGAAAGAAGTTTCTCAAGTGCAATTGACCAGAATCTCTATTGGCAAATTTTAACGCACTAATTTATACCAGCATTGAGACATTCATAAGCAGCATAAATGGTCTGTGAGCAGATCCAGTAAAAGAATGGAAAAAGAGAGAGGACAGTGTATTCCTTGTTGCCTGATACCGGCAGGTGGGCCAGCAGGATCAGAGAGAAGCAGTTCTCTTTCTTGACAACTGAGGATCTGCCTCTGAGCAAATGTGGAGGTGCTGAACAAACCTTTTCTTCTCATTCTTCTTCTTTGCTCTTTTCTTTTTTTCTCTCTCTTTTTCTGTTACAAACCTGGCACCTGTGCCATTTTTTCTTGCATCTGTTATTCGTGGTGGCTTGTCTGCACCTTCTCATTCTGCCACTCATCTGAACCTTTTAAATGCTCCCAGTTTACCACCAAACCTCCCTAGGCAATGCAGAGAAGGTGTTTGTAGCTTTCAAGAAAACTTTTATTCGTGTTGCACCTGCAACAGTCACAAAAAGAAATAATGAGCAATTTGTTCACATGATTTTCAACAAAAATGCAGTCCATCAGCTTCTAAGAGAACAGACTTTTCTAAGAGCTTTAATTGCACAGCATAAAGAATTTACTGGAAAGAAAAAGGGACTCTCAGAAGGTTGTTTGTTCACCATGGAGTATTCAAGTTCTTCTGGAGACCACATATAACTTACTAAAAAGCTTAGCAATATTTTATTATTTTCTTTTCAGAAGTGTAAAAAAAATACTTTAAAGTACATATATGGACTGACCACAGATTTACTACCACTGGCTTTTTGTAAGGCAGCCGGAATGAGGCTGCTCATGTACATAAACGAGTCCAGCTGGTACATTTACTGGCAGCTTTATAGGAACACCTCCAGAACTGTTGAATGCTTGTGAAAGGTAGGGTATCAAACAAGTTGTAGTGGACATGTGGGCCAGTTGATGGGCAAGGCACTATAAACCTATCCATAACTAGTGCAGCTGTGACTATAAAGCTTTTCAGAAAACCTCCCAAAAATCAGACACACAAACATTTAATGAATTTCAAATGAAAATCTTGGAATGCTTAGAGGGACCACATAATGATTTGGGAGAGTCCATTACAGGTCACACTTACAGCAAGAAGTGAGGTTTAGTAGTCAATAGATTTTGTTGCTTCCTTTAATCAGCCTCAATTAAAATTTCCCAGCTACAATTAAATTTCTCCTGTTTTTAAAATAACATTTCAGAGGGCAGCCTGGTCTTAATATCAAGAAAGCCAAGGAGACCTCTTTAATATTGCTGCCAAGAGAGTGGTAGCATTGTAGTACAAAGACAAGCTTTGCATATTTGTGTTAAACAGAGAAAGTAAAACCGTTTGCCTCATGTGTAATAAATGCCTATCTAAAATTTATTCCCTCTCTAGCATTGAAGTGCCTACATCTGGCCATTGCAGTGCCCCTTAATGAAAGTTTATGTTCTCAGAATCAATTGTTTCGCTTTATTTATTTCTTATCAAGCACCACCACTTGGAAGCAGATCCTGAAAAATGATTGCAATACTTTATTGTCTGAGTTTTTTAGATTCTTCCTTTACCTGAAGAGGTAAGTTGGAACTCATTAATTTCTATATATAGCATATATTTCTGGTATTTCTGGATGCATTGGTCATTTCTCGAAAAGCCTAAGATAACTGTAGGGGAAAAATGAGTACTGAAGCCTATACCAGTGAGAAGCAGCTTTTAAGAATAATTTAGACCCTTTCAATTATGAACATGAAATACTTTATGAACAGTGGAGTCTTCCTATTCTTGCTCAAACAACCTGGTCTGAGGCATATCTGACAACAGTTCTGTTCTCCCAGTTGGGTGAAGAATGCCTGAAGCAATACTGCTGAGGCAGCTGAAGTTACCCTGAGGACTGCCATTAAGATTAAAAAGCTCTGAAAACGGAACTGTTCTAAAGCAGCCAGGAGAGGTCTTTATAAAAACAGTAAGATAAAACATGTTTTTGGGTGCTTTCTGATTGTGTTACATTATGGGAAATGGCTATGTTCCATCCTTATCTGGACTGCTCTGTTAACACATCTTCAGACACATCAGTATTTGGAAGATGGAGGGAGAGCATCTCCATAAACCATGAGCTGGTGTTCAAGCATTGTGCAGAGCACCTTCTCCATTGCACAGTTCTGCTGACCCCACCTATTTCAGTGCAGACCATTTTCACATCATAAAATGTCCAGAAACAGAAAGGTTGATGAAATCATATTAGGAATATCTTCTTCAGGGTAAGATGAGCACTCACTTTGGATTACACTGATACACTGCAGTCATCAACTTCTAACCAGGGTAGAGATGCTAGTAGTTTGAAAGAGACAAAGACAGCTGCAGGATATCTATTCTATTTGGATTTAATGTGATGGGTGTTTTTTCATGAAGCAAGGGCTGTGTTTACTCCCTGAAGCCAGAATGTAGAATCGATGTCAGGTAATTTTGTAAAGAAGCCCACTGATGAGCTACTCCTAGAAATACAGTACTGCTTTATTTGATCCCATGCAGTAGCTTTTTAGCTACTCAAACCTGCCCTACAGATTATGGGCTTCTTCTGTAACAGATAGGTACCAAGAAAATATGTAAACTTTGTAAGCAATACTTTCTATTTACTTGGCTTCTTTAGCCCTATTTCCCCCACCCCCCCCCCAGATCCCGCTGATCAATAGTATCTATTTTTAGTCTCCATTTGACTCAGTTACAAGCACTACAGGTAAAATTGTTCTTTTCCCTTAGGGCTCCGTACTCTGGCAGAATGGAAAGAAAGGAAGGAAAGTGAATAGTTTACTTCAAACTGCAGGCCACATTTCAAATGTTCATTTCCTGCTGCTCAAGAATAAATTGTGGAGAAAGACCAATTTAGCAATAGGCTTGAAAAGGTTATCTCCAGCTGAACCCCCGCTCATATGCTGTCAAAGTCAAGCCATGATAGTTACCTCCCTTAAGCATTTTGGGTTCAGATTACGTTTTCTTCTGTTCCAGCTGATAGACCATCTCAAAGTCCCATGCTGTATTACTAGTGATAATCCTTCCCTCTTTGGCTGAAGTCCATAGCAGTGAAAACAGAGCCAATCCCAAACACATAGTCCCTGTCTAATTCATTCTCAGCACAGACAACCATTTATTTCCTCTCAAAACTAGGATTCAAAAAGCTGTGCGTGATCTTAAATATAGTAGATGTTTGCTGGGAACTGCAAATGATTTGAGCAGTTTTAAAGGCTATATAAAAATATGATAGTATGATCTCATATAGGTTGTGCTGCATCTTGTTCACACAGGTAAGTTTTCAAACAGGCAGTTGTGTTTTTTCTCAACATTTGTTCCAGGAATTATTCTGTTCTCTCTGTAAAAGTTTAGTTCACACAACTGGTCTTGAAAATAGCAACCCCTTGGATGCAATAGCCTTCTAACTAATGGATTGTTGGTGACTTTGTCAAGATAAACTCTCTGATTGTTTTAATCAACATGAGGCTTAAAATGTCCTCATGTTAAAATGTTCAGATGAAGCAGTCTGAAAGCAGCAGACAGTGCTTCCCTCTCTGCTGTGTTCTCAGAGCCTTAATTTTACCAGCATGAAACCCTGCTATTCAGGTTAACATAAACTGTAAGTATTTCTGTTATTGTGAAAGATACCTACTATCAGTATTTTTCTTAATGTTTGCTCTCTAGGTATGACAGCCTCAAGAATTTACTCACTCCAGTATGCAATCACTTTATTTAATTTTAGGTCCAGGGAGGCTTTCATCCTACACTGTTGCTGTTCACTCACTTTTGCAGAGATGCAAGATTACAATGAAGATACTGCACTGTGGGCAATGAGAATTGCAGTCTGAAGAAGGATTAATGATAGTGCTGTGGATAAATGCTTACTTGATGAATAACATCCCAATTTCTGAGTTGACCTTGTAGTGATGTGGACCATGGTCAAACTTCAAAGCAGTCTGATTACCCACCATGAAGCCTGCTATTACTTGCATCAGTCTCCACCATTTCTATGAAGCTACATGTTTTAAGAATGTTTTTCCACATTCTTTGAAAGACCTAACAAGGCTGGCTAGTGAACACAACAGTTACTTCACCATAACAAAAATAAGCCTTTAATTAGACAAAAGTTTTCAAAAAAAGATACCTCTTCTGACCATTATTTGCACCAGAATGTACTTGAGACTTTTTGATAAAGGTTTTTCCTTGTATGCAATTTATAGCTCTCTGGAACTGGTCATCCTCAAACAGTGGTCCAAGAATCTGTACCGAGATCTCTTTCCAAGTTATAGTCTGACTGTTTTTGTTCTGTGCACTGAAAGTTTACATGCACAACCTAGTCTTAGCATCTTGTAACAACAGCAAGTTGCTCAAGACTATCATTGATTTAGTTGGTGTTGTAAATAACTCAGCAAAATGACATTGCAAGCCACGCTAGTATAATGTGGTTTGCTAATCCAGCGGTGTATTTTTCTAACTCAGTGATTTATGTGAAAGCTGTATCAATCAAGGATTGTAAATGCATAAATCTAATTGTTTTTTCAATTTGCTTTTGTAGAGTGCACTGTGTACTAGCTGCAATAACACACTCCAGGCTATGCATTTCCAGAGGATTACTAACTTATTACTCTTCTTGGGTGGTTAAAGTCAGTCAGCCAAATACCTTCATAACACTACACGTAGAGGGCAATATTTTTATGGTATAGTATATGAAAGAGATAATTTCAATGGATAACGGCCTCCCGCCACTTCATAAATGCTGAGGCAAAGCCAAGACTTTATTGTAAAAGGAAATTGATCTCAAGACAATGTTCTATTGCAGTTGCTGAAGATCACAGCTATTTTATTACAATAGCTGCAGCCTACCATGCTGCAGATGAAGGAGAGTAAGTGACTGTGGGCTTGAACCTGCAGAAAGAAGCCTGGAAGACTGTATGGCTAAGTGAAAAACAAATATGTTCAGCATGCGCATGGAGGCAAAGAGCTACAAGTTTGATATTAATGAATATTCTGCCTTAGGACTACTGTGCTGCTCCTGGGTACAGCTGGGGGTGAGGGGGGTAGGCAGTGGGTGGGGTGAGGGAGAGAGGGGACCTAGCATGCGGTTTGTTTATATGGGACAAAATCTGGGATCTAGAGACACACTGGGAGTTTAACCTCTGGACCTGAACTTTTGCTAGCTTCGGTTCCTGACAATGTTGTTCCACGCTACTCCTCAAGAATTGATGATGGTGGCTATGGCCCTCACACACACTCTCAAACACAGCAGGCAGTATAGCTTGCTCCAAGACTTGGTGCTGCTGGCAGGAGTCCTGCATGTAAGCTGCAGGAGCTGGGTACAGTTGCTTTTGCTGGCTGGTGTCTTCAGCCCGGCTTGCTGTGCATGCTATTCAATTAGGGGCCAATCTGTCTTAGAAATATATATTTAATGATGTCCTGCCACTTGAGTAAGGAAATGGACTTCAGGAGTTGCAGGATAGGATCTGCAGGCTGTATCTGGCTGAGACCCCTGCCAGGTGCTCAGCAGATGCTGGTGCACCACAGCAAGCAGATGTGGGATAATCTCCACTCCACACACATTAGGCCTCATCCTGATCTCAGGCTTAAACTCTGCTTCAGGAGTTTTAATGCTTGGATGGTTTCCAACGGGCCAGTGTTGTTTGTGTGTCCCCATCAGGGTTTGTAGGCAGAGCCAGACACAAATGGGAAGGCAGCACCAGGTTGGCATGAGGCTGAAGGCAGGGTAAGAAAAAGACTGGAGAGTGGTCCATGCCACCAGCCAGGGACCTTCAGGCCATGCTGGACAGCACTGCCACTTCTCTGGTCTCCTAGGTAAGCCAGGTGAAGCTAGCACTGGCAGACATGTTTCCACTAGTCATGTCCTGTTGCTGAGCTCCTCACGCAAAGCCACTTCAATTTCATGTGAAGGGGAATGGGTGGCTCAGTCAAGCCCTGGTTCTTCAAAATGGTGTGTTTAAGGTAATCCCACAGAAGTTTCCCAAGGAGCTGGATGTTGTCCATGATATTCCCAGTGATATTTGTGCATCTGGGCCAGCATTCACAAAAAGGTGGAAGCATGGGCTCTTGCACAGCACAGAACACAGTACTGCTCTGCAGCACTGGGGTATGCTGAAACATCTAAGGAGGATACCAGAGCACTAGGAGTGTGGCCTGGGGAATTTAAGTGGAATTTTTTCTGTATCTTTTCCACTTTTATTGCCAGTTGGCTGAAGTAATTAGCTATCTCCTCTGCTTACTGCATTGGAGAGTTAATAAATTTGGTTTCCTAGTAGCTATGCTGCTGGGTGATTACCATCCCAGTTGCTGCTCGGGCACTCCCTGCTGTCCTTCAGGCTTCTTCTGGATGTTAACTCTTGAGTGCATGAAACTTCTGTGGCATACTTACAACATATGTGTTCACCACCCTTGCTGTATGCCATGTGGTACTTCAGAGTGCACTGCACTAAGACTTCTGAAGCCCAGCAGTTTAGGTAAGACTAAATCAGAGGATATGTATGAAAATCCCTCATTCTAGCTTTGTTGCAGGTGCTCAGCCCCAAGTAAGCTGCCAGGCTGGTAGCAGAATACATTCCAGTACCTATATCCATTTTCTGCATCCCTTCTGCTCTGATGGTGCTGTGCCCCAGAAGCCTGTTGTCCTCTCACATGCTCCGTCTCGATTCAGCTCAAAGGCCATTGTGGGAGCCGCCATCCTCCTTGCATTTAGAACACCATCTCTGCAACTTCTGGTCTCTCCAGCACAAATTTTGGAGCAGGTTCAGACTGACCTTGTAATGTATACAGTGGTGAGGCTTAGGAGAGTGCTTTGCCAGGTCTAGGTGATTAATTATCTTGCTGGGAGAAGTCCAACAGGTAGAGTAATACCAGACAGGTGTTTATTGATATTACAACCATATTTCCTCCCAGTGTTTGATCTCGCCAGCTCCTGATGTTGCCTCCTTAGTGGAGACAATTGCTGGCTGACACCTGATCCATCCTTTGTTTGGCACATGGATATCTTGTGTTTCTCCTCCCTCATCACAGGTGCTAAAATAAAAACAGAAAGAGAGAAGTATGGCTTACAGGAGTGTGCTGGTGGGGTTGTGGGAAAGCCCAGCAGTCTGGTCTGGTTTTCTATGCCAAGAACACAGGGCAAGGTCACAGTGGGTGTCTGGTGTTGGCAGATGTGAGTCGGGACATTGGTGAGGGAATCCACGACTGCTATAGAAGGACTGCAGGAGACCTTGGAGGCTCCTTTTCAATTATTTGTTGGAAAAGACAACAGTGTATTTTTAAGATAATGTCTGCAAAGGCCTGTGGAAAGAGATGAAAGCTATTAGATGTGGGGTGGAGCAGGAAGGGTAGTTTTTTATGTCCTGATCTGGTAAAGATTTATCTGTGTATTTGATTATACACACATGATCCAGAGGCTGAGGAGAGATCGATTTTAGAAGGCTTTGGACGAGACACAAGAATGTTTCAATAATCCAGATGTGACAGACAGAGTTATAAATATTTGCCTTCATTATTCCTTGATTTTTGCAGGCATGGGTGCAAGTAAAATTAGTTCTTGTTCCAGTAACTATTTTACTCAAATAATCCTTAAGGGATCTTTTTCTGTAGTAATTTTTCCCTAGCAATAAAGATATGCTTCTCTCAGTATGTATTAAAACACAACTTTTCTCAGATTATCCACATTTTTTTTTTTAAATGATGATACAGTACATACATACTATATATATTGAACATATGGATCAATTAAGAATTTGATCTTTTCCCTTCCTTCCTGTTTACTTGCATTGAAGAATTTTGTAGCCTATGTTTGACACTGTAGATAACAGGAGCATGGGGTAAGCCCCCATAGTAATTAATGGTAAGAGGTATGTATTTTGGCAGTACAGAGAAATCTGTTGGAAGAAAGTTTTTGTTATTTATTACAGCATTCAGTTTTGTAAAATTTAAAAGTTGTTTCCAGAGGCATGGAAGTGGGGGAGAAATTAACGTGTGCTTACACCTATGATGAATAAACTTACTTGTAATACAGCAGCCTAATGAATCTCCATCATGGCTGAAATTATAAAGAGAGGTCAGTATTCTCCAAAAGGGCAAATCCCAGTCATCATATGTCATGGGACACTGCTGAAATTACCTTGAACCTCTTACCACCTCATTTCCCATATGAAACCTGCCTAGACCAAGTGAAGACACGTTTCTCAAGGGATGGTTACTTGGTATGTGGCATTAAATGACTTTCTGTGGTGGTGGTTCCTTGTGGTAGCTGTTTGTTTCATCAAATTCATGACTGTTATCTGCATGTTTAGTAAAGGTTGAATGCTGTGGGCTACATGTCCTCATGGACAGATATTGTGTGAGTTATTTGGGACACAAAAAATTAGAAATTGAAGGAAAAATCACTGAGTGGATGGATATTCATTGAGCTATTTGCTTCCATGAGATTTCTCCCATCCACACCACTGCAAACCGAAAGGAGTTTTGTGCAGTGCAACAAGTCTCTCTTTTTAGGTGCCTATTCCACAGACCTAGTTCAATAGAAGATTAGCTGTGTAGCCTAGGAGCCTGCAGCCATAAACCTATCCTGCAAACCCTAAAAGAAGTATAGGAATATCTTTCCTCTTCAGTGGTTGCAAACAGAGCATACATTTGTACCATTTTGTAAAAACTCATTTGGAACTATTATGCTATGTAATGCAAAACATAAGTGTGCACTAGTATCAGGACTTTACCTGGTATATTTTTTCCATAAATGGGATATGATTTAGAAAGCATTGTTTTGGTATCATCACAATCTAATTCTTTGGCATTATTTCTTTCTGTATCAGTGTTAGTGATCTGTGGATTATTAAATAATTAAATGTGTATTTTTCTTCTAACATGGACTTAACAGCTTTGGGATGTGTAGCAGAAATGCCAAGTCATGGCTTGAAACAATGATCAAACACCTGATAGGAAAGCAGGGCCAACTCAGGGGAGCTCAGCTGCATGCGATGCACCTGAGTGATGAGAAGGGGTGGAGCCAGGCTCCACCCCCTTTCCAGACCTCATTTAATGGTTGGCAGTGGAGACAAGGGTATCTTGCTGGAGATCTGTGTATACCTGAGATCTGAAGGTAAGTAGCTTTTTTCCTTTATTTTTGTGCTTGCAGCTGTTGTATTTGAGCAAATCTTCAACTGTTGCAGCCTGGGAGTTTTCTGCTCTGCTGCCATTGCTGCACGTTCCATTACACGTTCATTGTGACACTGTTATACTGAGAAATACAATTCTCATTTGAGAGGAATACTAATGGATGTGCTCCAATAAGTCAACTTTTTAAAATTTCTTGAGCCTGAAAATGAGAGGAAATTGTGCATGGGAACAGTGAAGAAGATGGGTTGTGATTCTTACAAGATAGTAACTCCATGTAGACTCTAAACTATTTTACACAGAGAAGAAAAGAGTGGAAAAAAAAATACATTGGAGTTTTTATTATTTGTGTTTTGCATTCATGCTGTTTTCATTCCTTGTTAATTCTCATCTCAGTATCTGCTTTATCTATTTGATGCATATGTTTTCCTGGCTCTTGTATATGATGAACTGGCTACTTGCTTGTGTGTGTGTATATATATATATATAAATATATACATATATGTACATAATATAATATATATATATTGTTGTTATTGTTTATCAAATTCACTCTGTTATGATACCAGAAAAATGTCTAAAATACTTTCAGTAACATGGGAAACTTCATGAGACCTTTTGTAAACAGGGAGAGAAGGTAGCTGTAAATTGTTAGGTATGGGACTTGCATGGGTTCACTTTTTTTTTTTTTTTTTATTTTCTCTGACACCACTTTTAAAGTTGCTCATTTACCAGTAACCATTAAGAAATAAGATGGCTTCTTTTTGTGTGTGTAATGTGGCTTTTTTTTTTTTCTTTTTTTTTTTTTTTAAATGATATATGTATAGACATAAATAATTTCAGGAGCCAAAAAAATGCCAGGGAAATTATTACTTCCAGTGCTAGTGTTGAAACAGTGCCAAGCCTAAAGTTTTGTAAATTGGGCTGTAAGTGTGAAATCCCTCCAGCTGTTAAAAGTATTCCATATCTAATTATATTCACAGTTTTTAGACTACTCTCTCCATTTGGGGAATCCTGAAACTGCATACTGCATGCCTGGAAGTGAGAGACACATGCATTCTGTGAAAACCTCCAAAACATAAAGAAAGCAAATAGACAAAATAGATAAGCCACATATTTGTGTGGTTTTGTCAGTGTTTTCCTATGTGGCTTTCTTTGTTTTCACAACATTGCTTTCTGAACACCATTTACTGTAATGTGCCCACCCTGTCATTCCATATCTCATGAACAGCTATATGTAAGGAAGTGTCTATTACACTTTTTACAAAATCTGTTTGTGCAAAAGACTAAAACAACAGCTGCATAAGAGCAGTGAACCTCCCCAGAGGAGGTAAAGCTTGTTTGTAACCAGTGCTCCAGCCTTCAAAAAATAGTTTAAAAAAACTCTTTTTGAGCACCAAATTCTATTGTCAGAAAATGGAGAGGGTGCCTATTTTTGGGGAATAACTTTATGCCAGTCTGGGGAGGGGGCGGGGGTGAAATTGCTACTGGACTTCATGACTGTATCTGACCTGAAGCACGTTCACATTGCAACAAAACTGATTATTAATAGTTAATATCTTGACGCTCCTTACTGAAAGTACTCATCACAGTCACCCTCTTGAATGAGAATCTAGTGGTGCAATTGTGATATTAAAAATAAATGTCTGAGGATTTAGCTTCGTGTCATGAGAGCAACAAAAAGCCAGCAATAGCATGAAGATGTGAAAGGTGTTGGCCATCAGCAACACATGTTGTCATACTTTGGTCTCTTCTGGCTGATATTTTTTCTTTTCTGTATGTTCCCTATGTAGGACCTTCAATAGTGATACACATAAATGTATCTGTCTATATGAAGGTTTACTTATTCCTTGGTTGTACATCCAAAGCTAAATGAAACCAATAGTTATTCTTCAAAATCAAAGTTTCTAGGAAAGGAAAGTACTACTCTTTTGTCACCTCTGGTTTGAACAGAAATACATTAAGTAAACATTACAACCATTACAACTCAGTTTCCCTGCCACTCTATCCCACCCCAGTCAAACATAAGCAATTCAAGTTATCAGTTGTGCAATATCAAAAACATCCTTTTCTACTCTATATTCTTTTTAACTATGGCCCTTTAGTCCCTAAAGACAATTGCAGTTGGCTATCTGGGCACACTTAGACACAGTCTTACTCATTGTATGCCTTCTGTGGCTCAAAAGTTAAATGCAATGAAAGCAGAAGACTCAGGAAAGACTGGTTTGAGTATACTTGTATTGCCTTGCAATGGTGAGCTGTTTTTTTGCCTCTATATTACAATTAGCAGGGATGTCGTACTCATCACAAGAGTTGCACAGCAAATCCAATGTGGAGTAGAGAAGTTTTTTCTTCTCCACAAGACTGTGACTGCCCAGCATGTTGCAGTGCCAAGCAAACACAAGAGTGTTCTGTAGCCCAGCATGAAGCATCCTGGATATCCCCTCTCCTAAATGTATTGAGCAGAGCTGGCAAATGCTTAGTAACATGTTCTGAGTTTTCCAGAACTGCATGCTTCTGGTGTGACTTATCATCTTAGGAAATCTCTGATCTGTAAAGGCAGAGCCCACTGCAATTGTAAAGCAAAGCAGTATTAACAGCCATAGAGGCAAAGAATACTTGTATGGGATTCTATGACACATCAAAGGGCTTGCACGTAGCCATACAGTGAAGTGGTTGGTGGGAATTACCAATCTGCCTGGAAGAGGCACACATGGAAATGTTCTCAAGATTAAAATGTTCTGAAGCTTAAATATTCAACGTGTTGATCAGGATACCTATTTAGCTTCTAATGAGTGTGATGTTCATTTAAAAATACAATTCTAAATAGCGATTCTAATAATGAATGTATGCTTGCCCATTGGAGCTTCAGACAACTCTGTTGATGAGCCACTTCAACACTGAATTACAGTGGACTTTACTATTCTTCCAACAGGTTCTCATGACAAATGGCATTGTTTTTGTGAAAGATTTCATTGTAGATCAATCATTTCCAGTAAAAAAATAATCAGGCAGACAGTTAAGAGAGCTGGAACTTCAGAATGTGTTCTTATTTTAATCTCGCTCTACTTCAGAATCTTCAAGCCATGTTTTTACATGCAAACTCACAATATTTGTTTTGCTTTCTACGAGCCTTATTCATTTCTAAAAAACCCCAAACCAACAACCACATATACGTCTGGACTGCAAAACCGCAGCATTCCAGGCTGGGCTGTGCAGGAGGGGAGGAAGGGCACTGAGGGAAATTAGTGGCCTGTTTGGCTGGAAGGCCTCAGGAGCGCATGCACACATCACACAGTCAACATAAAGTCACTTCAGAGTTCATGCAAATGAAATCAGGTTGAGTTGATGATCAGCTAAATCTAACACACGTTATATTTAAACAGTTTTTTGGATGCTGACCTCTGAAAAATGTTGGAAGATGTGGTTTTTTTATTTTTATTTTTTTTTTTAATTACTGTATTTATATAAATAGCTTCATTCTGGTGCTGCTGTGGTTAATCGTTGTCAGATTGTAGGATTGCCTTGATTAGCTTATATGTATTACATTTCAACTATCCAGTTCTAAAAGGGTGTTTTATTTATTTGCTTGCCACAAACTATAAACACCCATTAAAAGTGTAGATAAGGAGAAATGTACAAGACAATACCCTGCTTTAAAACAGCAGTGAAATAAAAGTACATAGAGATGCAGTGCCTAGTAAACTAAGCTGATGCCCTGAGGTTTCAAGCACAGTAGCTGGACTAGTTAGGCAAATTAATGTTCTCATCTGTTCAAGATGCTCTCTAAAGACTTTGCTCAAGCCCTGGACAAGATGAATCAGTGTGTGTTTTAACCCTGAGATGAGCATCAGCTCTTCAACACTGAAGTGAGTCTGCATTTACAGCATTCCTTGTCAGGCAGAAAACCAGGGATATCTGAAGGAGGTATGTGAAGACTTCTATCCAGGCTGAGCAGTAGGGAGGGTTTAAATGTTGGAACTCGCCTCACTCATTTGTTGCTGCGAGTGGGAATTACTTGGCAGTTCCTTGGATTAATTTAAATATCTCTTTATTCTGAATAGTAGGAAAGTGAAGAGAAAAATGTTACAGTCCCTCTCTGGTAAAGGCACCAGTTTATCTTCCTGATTTCCCCTATGTTTTCTAGAAACAGCTTGATTGCTAGTCTTGTTTGTGGTGAAAGCATTACAACAGCAAAGTATTAAAAACTGCAAGAGACCCAGTGCCAAAATGAACAGGAAGAATTCTGTTTCTGAGGATACAAACATTCTCCCATGCAAAGTACATGATTAATGATTAAGCCTTTATCATATCTGACATTGTATTTTTGAGTTAAAACAAAAGTACGGCATACAGCTTAAAATTTGAAAGGTATCCTCTCATAACCGAGAAAGAAGTCGGAAACAAAATACGGTCACTTAGGCCACTGCTTTCTTATTTTGCTTCCGGAGTGCCTACTACCTCATGATGAAGAAATAACACTATTAAAATAGCAGTAATTCAGTGCCTGGGGAACTCAACTTGTCAGACAAAAAAATCTTCTCACCAAAGAACAATTTGTATATTTAAATTAATTTGTTACAACAAGACCCATAACATACTCTGTAAACTAACCTGTTAAAAACATCATGAGGTCGAGGAAACCGTAGATTTCAATCCTTTTTTTTTTTTTCTCCTTTTCTTTTCTTTTTGGCTATTATTAATCTTTATGCCCCAATGTGTAAAGTACACAATCAAAGATGTATTTTTGAAGTATAACTCACAAGCACATGTATCTATCTTGTCATTCCATTTGGGAACAAAATATTTTTATAATCAGTACATTCCTCGGAAACTTTTGATCTTGCAGAACAGTGTATCTATTAAAAAATTTATAGCCAGAACCAGTATGTATCTGCATAGCCAGAATACAAATTCACTCAACTTTGCCTTTTGCCATGTATGTAGTTATTTCTCCTTTCTGTAACATATGTTTGTGCCACTTTCTTTAAATCTGCAAGTGTTCCATCCCAGTCCTGCCACTTTATGGATGGGTTATTGCACCTATGTATCCTTTGAAGTCACGCCTGTTTAATAGATTAGTCAAGCATATGTGACAAAAGGATTTTATTTGTGAAATATGTTATCTAATAAATCTTTGATAGATGACAAAATCATTGGTATGTTTCTAGTTGGCTTCAGTCTTCTCTGAGAACAGAAGTAAATGATTTGATAAAATATTCAATTGAATTATAACTTTTTTTTCTATTAAACTTCAACGTTTAGGGTGTGCTCTACTACAGTACAGGACATCAAAAAAACTTTTCCTACACTTAAAAAATAATTTCAGAACCAAAGAACTGCATCCTTTGAAAAGTGTACACAGCTATTTCTCATGGGCAATCAAAATCTAATTGCTGTGTCATTTACGTATTTGGCAACTGCTACGGTGACTTCTTGGAGCTCCAGAAAATGTTCTCAAACCAAATGAGACTTGTTTTGCAGGGAGTCACTGGGTGATAATGACTTTGTAGGAAATCATAAGCAATAGGCAGATCCTTTACACTGTGTTGGAAATATGAGAGTCCCTTCATCTTCCAAGGTATGTTCATTTCAGCAAATTCTTTCCTTGAGCTTGTATCACAGTTGTGTGAAGGAGCTTCCTCTAGAGGAAACCAGCTTCATCCCACTAAAACTGCTATATAAAATGAATCAGTGTACAGTAGGAGGTGAGGATTTGCTTCAAAACTATGCTGCTGCCTGAAGCCAAAACACTGATATAGACATAGCCTTAGTCAACCAATTTTCACATGTCTAAAGTTATGAGAGGTGAATTCTGACCAACGTATGAGTCTGGATTCTAGTGAAGGCATTATCTTCTCATGGATGACTTATGAGGCAATCAGAAAAAATCGTGTTGAAGAGCACTAGCCATCTTAAATTTAGTTAGTCTGTGGTAAATGTGTTCACCAGTTGCAGTGCCTTGTTCTTGTATGTTTGACTGAATGGATCTAGAGGACATATTTCTGGGAGACCTTTAGGGCAAGCAGTTTTCCTGAGAAAGGAAGCAGGGCAACCACACATTGACTAGACTGCAGGCATGTCCAACCTGCAACTGGCAGGCTGTGTGCAGACTGTCACAGCTTGCATTGCATCCACTCTCTGCCTTATGCCATCGTGGTGGTGACTTGGCCCCTGCCCTGCCACGTGGCCCAGCCTGGCCCCTCAGCACCAAACAAATATTAGTGAGTTATTAATCCTATCAGGTCTGAAACCAGGTCATTAAGTGCAGTGTGGTGCTAGCTCAAGTGATGGCAAATAAGTTTACCAATTTTGATATGTTGGCTAAAAGCAGTCTTATTTTTATGGGGGGGGGGGGGGGGGGGGGGGGGGATGGGTGGAAAGCGAGGACAAAGGTAAAAGTAAAGTAATAAGATCATGCATTTCTCTGTCTTTATTATTTGTGCCTAGTGGTAGCTCTGCTGAATGCAAAGATGTAGTTATTCATCTCTTTAGTATTTCTTTTTTCACATGTACTAATATTTACATACAGGCTATGCCTCCTGTTGTGAAATATATTTTTTTCCTATCCAAAGGATGGTTTCATTATAGGTATCATGAAGTGGATAGGAACAGTACTGAAGACTTGCTGAAGCTTGGTGCTGACTTCCCATGACAAGTCCTGTAAAGTGCCCACAGTCAACTCAGTCATCTGGGTGGAAATGGTAGATGGGAAGCATAAAGCAGAGTTGGGCCTGGCCTTTAGTAGAGCATCTCACATTTGCTAGACAGCAAAACACAGTCTTCAGCTTATGCCAGTAGAGTGGAGACCAACAGCCTTATCAACCAGTAGAGTACTTCATTGCAAAAGGATACCTGCAGCATCACTGGTAGAGAGTACCCAGCTACTTTGGGTGACTGTGACTAATGAACTGGAGATGACAGTGGGTAGGCTCTCAGGAACTGCTAAACATATGCCAGCCCAAGGGAGGGCTGCCTGAGAGGCCCAGGGAGCATCATTGTGAGCACCTACATCAGATCCGGCCCTTCAGAGCTGCTGCCATTACAGGGCACCTCGCATTCCTGCCTAGGGAAGAGCATGAGAGAAACAGAGCAGATCCAAGTCTCTGTTTCCACTCTTTGGTGTGACTAATGCTGGTTTCCACTTGCAAAATAAACTGGTTCTTTCTTCAAATGAGCCTGTGTTCCCTGCCTGCATGTAGAGCAAGTGTGCACACTGGATTAAGAGCTCAGCACAGCTTTCGCAATGTGGGAGATGCTGCTTTATGCAGGAACCCATGAAATGGCATTTTCTTGAAGTGGATTTTGCAGTTCTAGCCAAATCAAACATTAATAACATTCAGTCCACATTTCCATATGTAGATGCTTTTATCAAACCACATTTTCTTTCATTGTTATATTTCAGTGCTGCTTTGGTCTCTCACACATACACATATTGAGCAAAGTAAATAGCAGCTTAGCTTTATGAAATGTTACTTAACATTTATGAGTGTTTTTAAAAGTTTCTGATTTTGTTTCTCTTGCCAGTACCAGTAAATGTTTTTGAAGTCCTTCACAGGTTCCTTTGTTTATAGTAGAAACACCAGATTTTCTTGAGAAGCACATCTCCCTATTAAAAAGAGAGGCTGAACTTTTATTAAATAAAAGCCTCCAGAAGAGTCAGTTGCTCCATAACAGTTGTGTGCAAGAAAAAAGTTTGTGTCCATTTTCATTAATGACCTCATGAGTTGTGCTAGTTAAAACTGAAAGCAAAGAAATAAGGACTGATGCTTAACTGGCAAGAAGCCAGTACAACAGAATTAACAACATATGTTGAAGAACCCCATTTGTAACAATTTTTTCCATTAGAAAAAAAAAGAAAAGAAAAAAAAGAAGTGGCAGCTTAAAACCACTGACAGGACTGTCTTTTTCCCTTTCTTTCTCTTCTTCCCTTCCTCCTCCTCCTTTTCTATAAGGGATGCTTTGGCTTCTGTCCAACTGTGTGGTACTAAACTTGTCTCAGAATACAGATTAATGCTTTATGCAATTTTTAGTGATCCTCTTGCAGCTGCTGCTCAGGGGAATATTGTTGTGAGCTTGTTTGCTCTGAGGAGTCAGTGGCAAAACCACAGATGCAGCAGCCTCCCCTTGGCAAATAACAGATGTAGCATTTTGCTATGTTCAGCTCGTCTACAGCACTTACCTTACTTCTGAACAATTTGTGAGGCACTACCCCAGCACACTGCCATCCAAACACAAATTCAGCTGTAAAACACTTGGTTTGTGAGTTTTCGGTTTGATTGTTACACAGACTCTACTGGCCACATGCAAGTGAATCTTATTTACTGATGACTGTAGTTAGGGTGAGGAGACGACGACATTGCCCCATGGAAACTTGCCTGTCATTGGCCTTTGTCACCTCCATCCATTTTGATTCCTTCTTCAGTCATTATCTTTTTTTTTTTTTTTTTCCTTCCTTTTTTTCCCCCCCCTCTTCTAAAGACTGTAAGACTGTACCACATGTCCTTTGAGACTAAGTGCTCCCTCTCACTAAATTCCCTACCAGCTTCTCTCTCTATGTGAAACTCCAGGCACTTGAGGGTTTCTTGACACTGCTGTGGTTCTCATGCTACGAGTTGAGAAATTAATTTGGTCATTAGAGCCAATGGAAGAATATCGTGTTTTCAGAAATTGCTCTTTAGGATAAAGGAAACAACTTCGATTTTCAGAGAGGCTGGTGAGTTGGAGAATTCCTTTAAGGATACCCTGGTAAATTTTATCTGGGCGTAGGGAATGTAGGGCACTGAGATAGAGGAGAGGCACTGCCTGGAGGTGTTTGGGTGTCATGTAAGGAAGTGAATGAGTGAATTTGAGAAGCAATAAGAGAAGGAAATGAATGAAGCTGTTGGTGCCCAACAGGTTGCAGGTATTGAATGACAGTGACTATGATTCAGGAAGTGAAGAAGCACCGTGCAGCAAGTGGAGACGAGTAACAGGCAAAATAAAGAAAAGGACAGTTAAATTTGACAAATAGTATGAACACAAAGGAAGCTTTACAGACTTAGTGCTTATACTAAGGTGAGAAAATAAAGCCTTCATAATAGAGTACTGGATAATTCTTTGTGTAAGCTCACAAATTTCAGGAGATTGTACAAGGTGGTACTGTTCTGGATTTGGCCCAAAAATAAAAATACAGTTAAATGCAGCTATCATGAGGTGCCCTGTCTTGGAAGGAAATTGTAAGGATTGTGGATAGGAAAATCTTCAGTCATCAGTTCATTGTATGACTTCAGTAGAAAAGGAAAACAGGTGGAGCAGAGTGGGGGGAGAAGACTGAGTGTATGAATGAGGAGAGAAATCCAAATTAGTTCCAGTGTTCTGAGACTGTATGAGGTGCTAGCTCCATTTCCTCCACAAAACTGAATACTTTGGGTCCCCTCACAGAAAGTACACCATTGCTCTGGAGATAGGACAATGCTCATGAAACGTTTGAGGGGCTAAATCTGTTTTCCGTGGCAGAAGAAAAAACAAGATAACAGTGTATGATATTTTAAAAACTGGTGACTTAACAGGCTTGGTTGACACCTACAAAATAATTTCTGCTAGAAGAGAGTAGACACAACAGATATTTAAAACTGAATTTAACATGAAAAATAATGGAAACTTTTAAAAAAATGAGAATGTGTCTACATCACAGGCTAATAACAGCAGTGATTAATCCAGTCATGTAGACTGCACATAAGCATTGACATTAGTCATGCTTAATGTTTGCGCTGCCAGTTACAGGAAGGATCCTGAGCTGCGCCCTGTGTGCACTATTACAGAATGCTCCTATCCATGTCTCCTGTAGTCTATATGCTCCATTTTAGTAGAAGTTGAAAATAGTGAAAAAAAATAAAATAAATGACAATACAGAAAACAAGAAAGAACTAACAGATGTCTTGCATAAATAAATAGAAACTGAGTTAGATATATTTTAAACAGATGACCTTTAGTATTTTAAGTTACCTTTGGGTTTTTAGGTATTGTGTTTTAAATAGGTCACATGATAAAAATACGTATATATAAAAGGTCAGCTTCTCTTCACTGTAATTTTCTATGGATATTAAGGTTTAAGCCTCATACTATTATTTTTGAACCTCCTTCTTACAGTTATTTTATGGTATCATTACTGAATATTTTTCTGTCTTAATGAAATATCTGACTTCAGGAGATGGATAAGCTGACTTTTTCAGAAGGATAAGTGCATTATTTGGTTCCAGTTTAACCTTCATTCTGAACAGAAAGAAAGCACAGTTTCAAGCAAATTCAATGCTTTATAATTAAAAAGAAATCCCTACTTTTCAGCCAAAACTATTAATTGAATTAAATCCTGATTTTCAAATAAACACAACTCCTCAGAACTTTATTTTTCTGACAATTACTATATAAATTCTAACAGATTTGACTTGGAGTTTTTTCTTTAAGATAAGCATGATTGAAATTCTTATCTCATTAAATTTAGTAGCCAAATTCTCAAAAACTGCAATGCAATCAAGCATTTTGTGCATCCAGTGAATTACACCTGAGAGCTCTGTTCAATCATTATCTGTTCTCAGCTTCTTTAGCTCGTCTTGGAAAGTGCAGGCACAGCACTTGGTTCCTAGTGCTGAACTTCCAGTGTTAAACTAATACAAAATTTAAAAGGACCCTGCAAAACAGCCTTTTCATTTTCAAAGCAGTTCACTGGATGAAAATGAAACTGAGATCTCATTATTCTGCATTTTACTTTGGCAGTTTTTAGCCCCTCTTTTTTTTTCCTCCCCTTTACTTGAAAAATATATAATGTTAACTTATATTCATGGATTTGCAAATCTCTCTTTTATATAACCATTTATAACAGTTTTTCTTAGACTTCTGCACATTACCTAAAACTGTTTTTATAACAGTAATTTATTAGGTTAAGTTGAAGAGCTTTTACTACTTTTTATATAAGAAGACTGGCCTGATTTTGGATCTCCTTAATGTGGCCCTTTAGATGTAGTAGTTCTGGAGCTTGGTAATGGGCAAAACATGCCAAAGAAGAACCATTACTTTCAGAAAAGGGCACTGTGTTCTCTTATATTTTTGCACAGTCCACAGCACAAAGAGTGAAAATGCCATGTGACTGTTCATGGACATAGTCTGAAGTCTTGAAAGACACTTTTTTGCCCTTCTATTCTGAGACAGAACTATAGGCCAGAGTAAAAAATGCTGGATCAAATAGGGAAATGATCTGCTAAGAAAAAAAAGGCTTAAATATGTCACATTAAAAAGCATAGGATTAAAAAACATAATTAGCTGTTAGAGATCTAGTAGCAGGATAAAAGCCCATGTAAATGTATTTTGCCACCCACGCATTGGAATCTCCCCTGTGCAATGGGGATTCCTTTCCATTCACCTGGAGGATATTCTGTGAGATACAGCACTTTGACCCAGATGACTTCATAAATTCAGAGTGAGGAGGCACTTATTTAAAACTTTATATTGTTATTATTTCTAATTTAAAGAAAACCAGCATCATGGTATAGATTTTAATCCTACAGCTAAGTCTCAAGTAAAACACTAAGGTGAATAAACTTCATTATATCCATCTATCCAAGACAATAAAAGTCTTACTTTGTGTCTCCAGGATACTGTTCAGAATATAAGGTATTGTTTCCTTTCTTCATTTCCTTCCTTTCAGGATGAGAGAAGGCTGTCACTCATTCAGCACTGTTGCAATCAAGTCCAGCATGACTGTCACAGGAATGAGATGTTAACCTGGGGCTGAATGAAAATTCTAATGTGATTAGAGCTGACAATGTTCTCTTGAACAGCAATGATGGCATAAGACTCCTGCCCTGCAGAAATGTCTATGATTTCCCAGCTCCCAGTTTTCTTTTGTTTCAGTTATTTTTGGGGCTGCACTTTAAAGTCAGACCTTTGCAGAGATATTAGTTAACAGGAATCACTTAATTCTAATGTTTACTGTGAATAACTGCATTTTAGTCATCTCTTTGTCTCAGATTCTTTGGGGGCTTGTTTGCCCTGGATATCAAAAAACACAATGAGCCATCACTTCCTGCAGTAGAAAAATATTTCAGAAATACAATTGTGTATAGAACTGGAAAACAAGTGTGTAGCCATATATTCATCTCTTGATGTCGTGTGTTGAATGATTTAATGAGATGCTTGTGGGTTACTTTAACTGGGGCTGAATTCTGGCTTGCACTTCTCTGTGGTCTATATTGTAAATATAGCTCTACAACCAAGCTCTACAGAAGTAAGAGTCAGCACTGTAGAGTACACATGACCTAACATTAGGCTTAAGTCATTTTAACTTTTGCTGAACTCTGCTAACTACCCATTTTAGAGGCAACGTGCTATAAATAATACAGCTTGTGAGATATAAATCAAAGTTGCAAATACTCACTTTACCCATTCAGCCTAAAAAGGAATCAACACTGCATACTATAGCTGAGATGGATATCTAAATTAATTGGAATGTCCCTAGAGTTCAGCCTAACAGATCAATTGCCTGGCAGCAACAGTAAGGAGAAGTGAAAGACTGAGACAAAATATGTTTATGCTTGCTGGCTTCTGAAATTGCTGAAAACATGAAAAGTGATAATGAACTTTATAAGCGCTTTCTGCTGTAGTTCACAGCCTATATTTTATTTTATTTTTTTTTTCTGCAATATATCTTTTCAGTACCAAACACTTTATTGCCTTCCATTGATGATTTATTTGTTTTTAATGTGAAATACAGGACTTGACTAATACACCTCACAACATCATTATAATTATTTTAAAGAGAGGTATCCTCTAAAGAAACATAGCCAGAAAACAGACCTGCTGAGATGGATGTGGGAGTTCTGGTAGAAGAAAAACTCAACAGCCCAAAAAGCCAACAGTATCAGGCACTATATCAAAAGAGGGGTGGCCAGAAGGGTAGTGATTGTTCTCCTCTACTCTACCCTCATGGGGCCCCATCTGGAGTACTGTGTCCGAGTGTGGGGCCCCCAACACAAGAAAGATGTGGAACTGCTGAAGCAGGTCCAGAGGAAGGCCACACAGATGCTCAGATACCTGGAGCATCTCTTCTATGAAGGAAGGTTGGGAGGGAGTTGGGCTCATTTAACTTGGAGAAGGCTGCAGGGAGACTTCACTGCAGCTTTCCACTACTTAATAGGAGCTTATAAATGGAAGAGAGACTGATTTTTTACATGGTCTGATAGCAATAGGACAGGGGGAATAGTTTTGAATTACAAGGGGAGATTTAGATTAAATGTCAGCAAGAAATTTCTAACACAGAGGATGAGGCACTGGTACAGGTTGACCAGACAAACTGTAGATATCACATCTCTGGAGGTCAGGCTAGAAAAGACCCTCAACCATCCTTATATCGCTTCTTAATCTGTAATTTTTAGTGACTAGGTTAAGATGCTTTTATCTCTCGCTTCTGCCACTATACAGTCAACAAATATACAATAAGTAGAGTGGCATGGTTAGGCTGATGTTTTACAGGTCGCATAACTAGAAGGATTATAAAAAATAAATGCAAGTGCTTACCTGTGTCTTAAACTCACAGGAAAAACTCCACCATGAGGGATCTCCAGAAAGAAATCCTTTCCTAGTAGGGGTCAGCCCTTAAGTGGGGTCTAGGAGAGGTGCAGCCAGGTTCCACCTCTTCTGGTCACACAGCTAAATTGCCTTCACCTGTGTTTCCACAGCTGACTCTGTGATCTCAGGTTCACGCTGTGATTCCATAGTTCCCATACAGCTACTGATATAGTTTTTGTAGTGTTTTTCTGAACATTTTGCAAGTAGCCAGCATCCTGCTTACACGTGATCATCGGAAGTGGGCAGAGATGTCTCAATAACAATCCTACTAGTTGTTTATAAAGAGTAGTAGTAAAATATCTTTACTGGTAACTTCCAACACGTATGTACAGGACAGCATTTGCTGGTTCATCCACTGTGTTGTACTGGGAGCTTGTTTGCTGTTTGCCACTAAATCCTTTTTTGTGTTTGTGCCTAAAGATGATCAACTATATGTAAAATTAATCTGTATTTTCATGAAAGGTCCTTATTAGCCATCTCCTGTGGCTTTAGACCAATTTACTAATCAGCCCAGGTTTCCATGTGGTGCTGTTATATCTTCATCATTATTCATAATGATCAATTTTGGTGTTGTTTGCAATGATTTTGTATGATATTCTATTTTTTTTTTTAAATAATCAAATCCTGTAGAGCAACAAACCCTTTTGGATTATGCTAGAAATGTGTGTATAATTATGTCCTATTTATATTTACTTTTTAAAGATGCATTGCCTTCTGATGGAATAAGGTACAATAACCTGTGCAACACTGTTTGTTATGCATGGAAATACAATGGAATAGTCTACTGTGTAAAATAATAAGCCAACATAATGCACAGTGAAAAATATAATAGATAAATTTTTAAAAAGTCTAATTATCTAATAGTGTGGGTAGCAATTTTTTTACCCTGGGCTTAGGCATTCAGGTGAACTGCTTTAAAAGTAATTATTTCCTACAGCTTCCATTCCATAGCTTTCCATGAGGAAATGACTTGTGTGGTTGTGGTTGGGTTTTCCAGGTTTAGTCAGCATCATAGATAAAGACTTCTAAAAACGTGCGACTACTTGAGAAGCAATTGATTTTGTTGGATTTTGCTGACTGAAGAGACAGTACACCAATAGGAGATTGATTTTGGTTTAAGAAATAACTGTTTCACAAGTGCTTGGTCTTTAATTATCTTACTTAAATGTCACTATTTCCCAGCTAGCTGTTTTCCTCTTTATTTGCTTTTGTTCTAGATTAGGACTATCAGACTGATAATCCACAGTCATATATGAAAAAAAAAAAAAAAAAAAGAAGGCAAATGCTCAACTGAACTGAGCCTACTTACACAGTCTTTCTTACTGAATCTCATTAGTTTCAATACATGGAGACTACAAACTCATTACTGAGTGAGATATAAAATAGAGTGCCTCCTAAAAACAACCCTGACACGTGAGAAAAGTAGGTTTTACAGTCCCTAAAGTCATTTACCTCTTTTAACAATTTGTTTTTTTTCTCTTTGTGCCTACTTTTCAATTTATGAAACAAGAATAATGATTTTACCTTCTTTTATTAAGTGTTTTGAGCTCTGCCATGGAAAAAGAAAAAAGCTCTATAAGAAGCAGAGTTACTACGCAGACCCTGTGCAGCTTCAGTCTTTCCAGAGGATGGGTTTACTTTGGGTAATGAATGATATATATGTGGAGCCTGGGAAGAAACTGAGATGTGACTTCTTCATCTCTATCAGCCCAAGAGCTCAAAGTGAGCAACTTCTTGATGTTGCTGTGTCTCAGCCAAGCAGAGAAAAGCCAGCCTAGGAGACTGATGGACAAGAAAAATAATAATTAAACCAGAGAAACAGACATTTATTTCAAAAGGTGATAGGGCTTGGCCTGTTTTTTGTACCAAAAAACTCCAAAAACAAACAAACAAACAAACAACACAAAAAACCCTTCCAAGTCTCTAAGCAATTTCAAATAGCAATTATTATTCGCTGTGGGAGAAGGCAGGGGTGTGAATAGTTGAACAGTGGAGACTCTTACTATGTCCTGAGAAATGTTATTGCTGAAAGAGCTCAGGGGGAAAGCAATAAAGATTGAAATCCTCAATTCTTACACAAACTGTTACTTAGCAAGCAATCGCTTCATCACAACCACATAAACCAAAACTCCCTCCCTGCTTCTTGCAGTTCCTACAGCCTCCAGTTTGCTTCACATTTTCTTTTTCTCCTTCTGTCTCTCTCCCCCCCCCTTTTTTTTTTTTTTTTTTTTGAGAGAGAGAGAGAGAGAGAGAAACAGACATATATCATAATGTGTTTTCTTTCTTTTTTAATAAAAATATCAAAGGAATACTTATCAATGACTGAGGAGGGAGAGCTGTGATGCAGTCTATTTTTTAACTGGAACATGCACCATGCTGTGACACACTCATCCAGGAGCAAGAGAAGATTGATGGCTAGACATGTGGGGAGAGCTGCCACTGATTGAAATCAGACAACTGCAAGCTGTGAGGGAGATCCAGGGGAAACCATTTTAACCACAGTAGTCCAGTCTGAGTACACTTGGACAGGGTCTTTCCTCAGTTTGAAGTCTGCACTGCAGGACACAAAGAAACAAGGCAGTACAGAGACAAAATGTGAATCTATGACAACTTTGAAGATATACGCATATGTCTCTATCTCACCTCTGTAAATTATTTTCTTCACTAGCAGATAATAGATCAGAAATTTAATTCCTCAAGTACTAGTCATTTTCTTACACCCTTCAGATTCTTAAGCAAAGGCCAGAAGAAAGAAAAAGAAACACTTTCAAGTAGGAGAAAAAAATTTGGAACAGTACTAGAAACCTGATTTTCAGAAGTGCTGAGCACCTGGAGTGTCAATTACAGTTACTGGGAGCTGGAGCTGCTCACCACCTCTCAAGACATCAGACTTCCTGCAGCACAAAATTACCAAGTATTTCCTCCATTTCATTTTGGAAGCATATTGCTTATTTGCAGGGAGACGTGAATAAAGTGGTACGAAAGTGTGGGTTTCCTCACACCCATCACCCAGGCTGCCCAGTCAGCTCTGGTTGTGATTGCACAGCCATACACTTGCACTGAGACATTTTTATTTCATTACGAGTGTCAGTTTACAGCCATTAGCCAAGGAGACTGGCCTGGACAAAAATGCCTCCTTTTTGTGTATGTGTCTTATCACCAGATCTCACTTCCATTATTCAGGTCTTTTTTTTTTTTTTTTTTTTTTTAAAAAAAAAAGGGGGGAAAAGAAGAAAGAATAAGACAAGAAAAGAAAGATTTCAAGTGCATTATGTTTTGTGGCTTGTCTCTGTCCTCTAGCCAGAACAGTCTGAAATAGGTTTTATTGGAAATCATTACTTAAATTCCAGCGCCAAGGAGAATATTGATCTCTTGTGCATAATGGTTACCAGACTGCAGAAAGTAGCAAAGAGGGCTCCAAGCAGGCCGACATAATGTCAGTGACAATTCATTTTTTTTAACCAGCCAGGATACTGGTTTAATATCCTGAAAAAGGCACTTAACGCCAGACCTTTCATAGCATCTGTCAGGCCGGCGGCAGGCCATTCCTCGGGCTGGCAGGCATGGCCAAGGCTTGCTTGGCTGCATGCTGCTGGCGAGGCCTGGCATTCCTGCGGCACCCGTCCGCCCGCACCCTGCACCCCACACGCGCTCACCAGCTGTCCCAACTTTCCAGGGCGCTCCTGGGTTTTCTAAATATGTGCCACATAAAAATAAAATCGAGGAGTGTGATGCGCTGCAGAGCCCTGTGTGTGCAGCGCATAATTCATTTGCAGTGTCTATGGGCCATTATTCCCACATTCCTCCCGCAGAGCTATCAATTTCATCTCCGGCCAAGCTGGAATCTGAATCTGGGGAGCTCAGCGGCATGATGGTGGTGTGGGCACACTGTTTGCCTTTTTTTTTCCCACTCTTTCTTGACCGTCCTCTTATTTCTCTGCTCTGTAAGAAATATTCTGTTTTGTGTTCACAGGCATGAATGGGCTTAAAAGAGCCCCATCAGTAACTCTATACTCCCCAGTTTGGTTGACTCCAGGAGAATGAAAATTTGCAACTGTCCTCTAAATGCTGCACCACATACAGGAAAAAAAAAAGAAAAAAAAAAAGAAAAAAAAAAACAACCCAAAACACAATGATCTTCCTCTCCTTCTTGTAGTAAAACTGCCAGTTGTTCAATGCATCTCTCACCCACCAGTTCTCAAGGGAAAACATGGGAAATCAGTGTTTGGCTAATGAGATTCCTGCTCATTGAATAAAACAGGTGATGACTTCTATAGGTTTTCTTGTGCTTGTGATTTCAGTGAGTAGAGAAAGAAAACTTTCCACAAGTATCAGTGGCATTTAATTAATATAAGCAACTTGGGCACCTGCTCGAGTGCTGCAGTAATCAGTGGAGAGTGGTTTGTAGCATTTCTTGCAAGCCAGCATCATCGTGCTGTCAGAGCACTCAGAACCAGCTATGAAATAAATTTGTCTCAAATATCCTACCTCTTCTTTTCCCTCTGATCCATGTTGCAGCTACCTTGGAAAAAATAAGGAAGGTTGATCCATTGCCCTGTAACAACGAAACAATGGCAGAGGACTTCTTATGAGAGTGAAACTATGAGAAATAAAAGAGCTTGTAATGTCTGAAGTGGGAACTTGCAAAGCAATGTCATCATGGGCTACAAATGCATTCAGAGCTACTATTTGTCACTTAAAAAGGATAGATCCTGATAACTTGAGGTAAGTGTCAAATGAACAATTTTGTTTAACCTGTAGTAGGAAAATCAGTAGGTATGAATCTTAAGCATTAAAAACCCATCTGGACATGATCCTGGGCACCTATCCCTAGGTTGCCAAGCTTTAGCAGTCAAGCTGGACCAGATGACCTTGAGAGGTCCTTTTCAACTTCAGCCACTCTGGGACTGTCACTGATTCAGATGAAAGAAATGCCACAACTTAAATAATTGATATTAACGAGGTTGCACAGAACTGCTCGTCTCTAGTACAGAAGCAAAAAGAGTTCAAAGTGAAGTGGAAATAATTTGAGAAATAAAAACAATTATTCCTAATATTAAGTGTCTAAAATTTAAGTATTTAGCCAGGTCTGGGCTCTAATCATGATGGTGTGGCCCATACCTCAAGGGTGGAGTGGACCATGAGGCAAGCTCCCTCTGAATTCACACTCAGGATTTGTCTTGAAGAGAATTACTTCTCCCATTTCGAAAGGAGCCCAGGAGAAAACTACAACAGACTATCAGAGGGACATAGATACAGGAGATTTAGTGCATTCAGTATCTAGAATGGGGAGTGAAACATCCCATCCTCTAGCTGTAGCATGATGAAAGACAAAGTGTAGGCAACTAGTTTAGAATAGAAATTTCCCCTGTAAATAAAGTAGATAAAGTTAAGTGTGATGAATTTGAGTTCTTACGACTTGCTTAAGGAAGTCAGTCCTGTAGCAAGTCCAGGGTAGAAATAGTAGTTGCAGTATGTTTTCCAAAGTCCAGGCTGTTAAGGTTCTCTGTTATGAATATCAATGCATTCTTACATCTCATTTTACAAAGCAGAAATTATGCAATGTGGCTCTCTCTTTCCTTGCTGTTTGGTCTTGGATTTTCTTTCTAAAATTGAGAAGCATATAGAATATGTAAATGACACTATAAGCTTGTGAGAATTCATATACAGTTTCTAGGAACAGACATATTACAGAATCATTACACTATTAGCATCTATCTGTAGTCCTCTAAAAATCATTACAGCTTTTAAAGAATTCTAATTAGGCATGTCTGAAGTGCCAAATCCAGGTGGATTTTCACCCACTTCTAATAATATGATTGCTCTGAGCCCTCGTTGAAATAGATCATATCTCTGGAATCTAGCTGTAATGGAGATCAGGTTATGACTTATCCCATAACCTCCCAAGATACAGTTAAGTTGTTCTGATCCAGCCTGTTTTAAAGTGCTGTGGGCCTTACAGCTGTGTGCCTGTTACTATATCCTTCTGTTTCTTTCATTCACTAAAGAAACATCATTAAAGCAGAAAGGAGAATGATGAGACAGGACTTTCTTCACTCCTTTTCCTGTATATTTGCTGCATCTTTTCATTTATAACTTCCTGTGTTTTCTCCTAATACTGTTCTCTCCAGCATACAGTCATAGAATAATACTGTATCATCAGCACCTGCTTCTCACATGGTGTGTTAAGAGACCTCTTTACTAAGGGAGAAAAAAATTCTAACCATAATTATGAATAACCACAGCCATTCTTTCCTTAGCAACAGATTTATAAAATAATGTAAGCAAAGTGCCATTTTATAAAAGTCTCCATCATGAATTTATACAGCGCCTGAATCTATGTTACATTAACAAATCTGCTACAATTAAATCCTTCTGATGGCAGCTATCTAAAGCAGTCTATACATATCCCTTCGACATGGCTAGATCAGGTTCAAATCAATTCAATGAAACAAACTCAGTGATTTTTTTGGTCACATCTCAGTACCCAGTATGAAGAAAAAAATATGTGGTAGAAGTACCTAGTATGGTAGCTGTTCTAACTTTAAGCCTTCAAATTTATCTCTCTACCTCCCTAGTTTCAGGATTGTACTGAATGTTTACAGAAATCCTAAAAGATTTACCAGAAAAAATACAAGGATCTTGTTTTGCAGGCAGGTGGTATAAAGACTCAGTGTATTGTACAAGTTAACGTTAATGTATATCACCTATGTAATAAAAAGATTTGGACTCTGCTGAGAAAGCAGTAGATAAAAGCCCAGTTCCTCCCAGTTCAGTAGATTTCAAACAAAGAGAGTAAGATAATCTTATAGATGAATTTATTGCTCCATTTTTATTTAAGTTTGGTCACTGTAATTGGAATCACTACTCTCAGGCTTAAGGCTAGATGAATTCTAAATATACTGCTGGTCAGTCACAATCTGTGATAGTAAGCTTGCCCTCAAACTCTAAAGTCTGTAGGTACAAATGAAGTCAATCAAGAATCAGCCTGAAAGATGATGATTATTGTTACTGTTAAGGCAAAATAATCTGAAATCTATCAAGTTTTTTAGCATGCAGCCAATAACATTTTCTTATAGAAGTCTTCCAAGATATACAAAATGTGGAAGATCAGGTCTGATGTGATTCTACAGTTACCTTGCCACAGGAGGAACTGAAACAACTTCAGTTTCTCAGTTCACCAGGGATTTAAACCTATTTAAGTTCAGAAGAATCTGTGACAACAGTGCTTGGAGAGTCTGCAATCACGGAGGTTTTGGGTGGCTTAGGAGCAGACCTGGTGAAGCAAATGCATTTTGAGTCACAGTGAGTTCCAAGCTCCCTTTCTAGCTCTACTGTTTTTCCACTGGGAAACTTAAAGCATGTCCAGCCCTCTCTTCATACCTCAGTTTCTCCATCTGTTAAAAACAAAAAAGGCTACTTTATGAAGCACAATGTCAACTTCAATATAAGAACTGGCCTTTTTATTTTACTATCCTATTCATCATATCAAAGATCTGGAACTACAACCCTACTAGAAATTCCATACACTCCAGTATATCTAGCCAGTGGCTTTGCCCATACAATTACCTATGCAATGGAAGCAATAATGCTGCTTAGTCCCAAACCCCAACACTCACGTGGCAGTACTAGACTACATATATACATATGTATATGTGTACATATGTATATATGTATACATATATATATATATGTATTCTCTATGCACAGAATAAGAATAGCTAAACAGAACCTATGTCATAAATTATTTTAAAGGCTTGGACAATATTTGAAATGTTGAAATTTGCTGCACTGTTCATTTTGGCAAACCTAGAGCACACATAGATCTCTCACTTGCTTCTGATGCTATTGAAACTAGGAGGCAGAGATGAGCAGAGAAGGACTGACAAATATGCCATCCTCTGTTATTCTTCTTGCAAGACCCCAAATATCTGGAAGCTTATGAGAAGGAGATGGACTTACTTTTTACATAATCTGAAAGTGATAGGACAAGAGGGAATGGCTTTAAACTAAAAGAGGGGAGATTTAGGTTATATGTTAGGAAGACTTTTTTTTTTTTTTTACTCAGAGCATGGTGAGGCACAGGAACAGGATGCCCAGAGAGATAGTGGATGCCTCATCTCAGGAGTTCAAGACTGGGTTGGATAGGACCCTGGGCAGCCTGGTCTGGTGGGTTGCAGCCCTATCTATGAGAGTGGAAATAGATGATCTTTAAGCTCACTTCCAACCCATGCTATTCTATGACTCTATGGTTCAATGATTCAGTGATCTCTTACAAGTGACGTGATGAAGTATTCTAGACTGGATAGTTCCAAATAGTTTTGGTCAGGCCATTAAACCACAAACATGCTCATGTTTTTTCCTTTAAACTCTCCATCAAGTTGATATATAACACTCACTGGAGGTGAATCTTAAAAATGAAAACTTCATTGATGAAATTGCTGAAGGGAATGAGAACTTATAAAAAAATGTAAGACTGCCTCAAAAGTGGCAAAGGCTGGTTGGCTGTTCATGTGTGCCTTTCACAATGCTTTAATATAACTATATGTGTTTGGAGGTTTTCAAAACAACTGTTTGTGGGTCATGAATAGACTGACTGATCTGAAGACATAGACTGACTGATCTGAAGACATACGATCAAACACCAAACAAGGTTGGCAGGATAATAGGTGGGATGGGGAAATGTACATGTTTCGACACATATAGAAATATAGAAATTTTTCCTTCAGGAAGGAAAAAATAAAATCATGGAATACGTACCCATCTGTCTGCTCTTAAAATGCCTTCTAATAAACACAGTTTAGCCAGGGATACATACTGAATCATACAATATCTGATTTTGGAAAAAATTTGTTATGATTAAAGGAAATAGCAATGATAATGATCATCACAAAATAATCATATGATTATGTCCTTGTGTCTATATTTTGCAAGAGATACGTATTGAGCTAACCTTTGGTGCACAGAGAATTAATGCTGTCATTTAGATTTCTGTGGTCAGCAAGGAAAATGGGCTTGCCTTGCTGTGGGAGCAGCCTGTTTCACTGAAAAGCTTAAATATATTCCATGCATCCCTCTGCAACCCAAGACTGGAAATAATTTCAAGGCTACACAGTCAACTGGTATCCATGCTGTAAGCATTATATCAGGCTAAACTGCACAACCTACAGGACCTCACAGTATGTGGGCCGCAGTTTTACTTTCAGCTCTGTGACCAAGAATTTGATAACTACAAAAAAACACTAGAAATGATAATACTTGCAAAAGGAAAACTAGTTCCATAAGCAAAGTCTACGTAATGGCCAGCTAATTAGCTTTTCCCAAAAACAAGCTTCAAGGAGTGAGAAAAAGATACCTATGTACTAAACAGGCAGAAGGAAGCACAGTTAGATGTGACCCTTTCTTTTTCCAAGTGAAATTTGTAATGACAGTTGTGGTTGTAACATACACTCTATTGCTCAAATACTATTAAATCAGCTTACAAAATATGATTTTCAGTGTCTCTAAATATCCAGCTTTATTATTGCGTTTTTATTACCATGTGACAACCACTAGTTGAACCTGTGTAACTGTTTTCACAAACCTTATGAGCAGAACATCTTAGATTCCCTTTGCTGGATATAGAAGTGACTTAGTAATTTTTAGAGGATCTCTTGGACAGAATCAGGCAGCTGGATTTTGCAAATGAAGAGTATCAGGATGCAATAACATACTGGATTTGATGTGATTTAAAATGTTAGCTAATTAACTGTGCCAGCATAGCAGGTCAGCATAGGAATTTTGCAACATTGCAATTCTGATTGTTTTGAAAGCTAATGAAAAAAGTCGTTGGTGATGGTTATATTGATTGTCATTTGTACCTATCCACCTCCCAGTTTCCAATTCATACTCCATATCCATTCAGGATCATCAGCTCTTCTATCCCAAGAAGAAGAACAAAACTGTGACAGGAGGTTAAAAATTATACAATTATGAAATTAATATATGAAGAAAATGTTATTTCATTTTAGTCTTTCTAGAAAGTGTTCCCTCAGTGTTAGGCACCTTTATCTTCATTCTGATTTGTGTGCTTCCAGCGACTTTTTAAAACATATAATCCCTATTAAAGCATATCAATACTGATTTCACCAGTGCAAAAGGAACACCAATGCTATAATTCTGTTAAGTTCTGTGAGTGGAGTTCAAATTCTTAACACTTATGTAATTTCAGTGATTTTACATGAGTAACTAACAGTGGGATGTCTTTTCAAAAAACAGCTCCTAAATTTGAACTAGCAGTGTGAATGCATGAAGCTGGTTTTTTGTATCTGAAACAGTAAATCCTTGAAACTGGTAAGGTATTCCATCCACCTGAACTTCTCTAGTGGGTCATGTCTCCAGCTAGCTATCACATCTTCCCAGGTGTGATAGCTATTATTCATAAATGTTACTGAAATCTGGATGTTCTCCATGCAGATTAGCAGAGAATGCTGATCTTTGGAAACCATTTTGATGAGGAAAAAGTAGCAAAAAAAAGAACTTGCACAATATGTTTGTTGGTTGGGGAATGCTTAAAAATGACAGATTAATCCAACCTAAGATACCTGTGTAAGGTGGTGCTCTGTATCTGTATTCCTTGTCTCCACTGTTCTCTTGTTGCCATGACAGGAGAGACAATCTGACAGTAGCATGAAAAAGACTTTATTGGAATTAAGTGTACCCTCAGCAAGTTTGTAGCTGACACCAAGCTGAATGGTACTGTTGACATAATGGAAAGAAGGAATGTCATCTAGAGGGACCTGGGCAGGCTTGAATAGTGCACCCACAACAGGTCCAAGTGCAAGATGTTGTATATGGGTCAGGGAAATCCCAAATATGTATACAGACAGGGAGAACAGCTAACTGTGGCCTCCTAGTACCTGAAGGGATTCATTCAGTGATTCTAAGATTATTTCGAGACTAATTTCAAAGAAGTTACTCTTGTGTTTGACTTCCTTCATAGTCCAAGATCTGAACAAATAAAAAGGAAAGCCTATTTCTTACCCAGAGTTGGGGTAGGCTTTTGCATATGTCATAATTGTCAACGTAATAATGTTCAAAGGATGTCACAGAAAGATATATAGTGGATCCATTTACAACATGTGTTTCTTACATTACATCATGAAGAAAAATGTACCAGGGCCTCGTATTAACTTGTAGTGCCCAAGTGTTTGTATGACAACACTTGGATTTACAGAAATCAACAACAGTTTTCACTGTGCACCATCTCAGTATTACTGAGCTCTTATATTCAAGATAAAGATGAAGCTACCTTGACTGAAAACATTTAGGTATTGTACTACTATGCAAAGGCATACGATACTGTCACTAACACATTATCTTATGCATGCTTCCCATCACAATACTTCAAACATGTGACACATTTACCTAGCTTGTGAGATAATGCAGATATAAGCCATAGTTCAGATTTGACTTTTTGACCTTTGGTACAGTCATTAAAATCCTGAAATCTTGATCAATTCTGGGCATACTTCTTTAAAATGATACAATTCCAAGCACAGAACAATTATAAATGGCAAGCAAAAAATAAATATGAATATGGAAACCTTTATAAGAAAACACTAAGTTTATGACTTACAATGCAGTGAATACGAAAAAGAAGCAAACCAGAAACACCTAGATAGCTCTTCTCAAGATGGTACAGCTCAAAAAACACCCTGTGAAACTCAAATGTAGTAATGAAGAAAAAGACTAGTTCTTCCAGCACCAAAAGTGAGAGTTTTATTATTCTCTTCAGTGGAAGTAGTACTGACGCTCTATTTCCTAGTTACTCTGAGGGATACCTCATAAACCATTACTGTGCTTATGGCAAAAGAGCATATGGTGTAACACCGTCTTTGCCCTCAAAACTTCTTTGCCTGAAAATAATCAAGGTGAAGAAACAACAAACCACCTACTTTCAGGTCTTTTACTTACAGTCTTCATTTCCTGGAGAAAATTTATTTTATAAAAGATTGGATTTTCCACAGCATGACAAATAAAGAATTGATTTAAACAGTGAAAATAGCATTCCCTCCTCCAAAACTGCAACAAAAAAATTCTCTGGCAAACATTAAATGAAAATGTGTCATCTTTGAAATGAATACCTGAATGAAACAAAACTTAAGTCAAAATCCTTTTGACTAGAACAAGTTAAGAATGAAGCAAACTTCAAAAACAAATTACATTCATGAGTGAGAATAATAGAGAAATTCATAGAATTACATTGGATAGAATAAAAGTTTTACAAAGAATAAGCTCTTTTCAAGCTTTAGGAAATAACTCAGGTACTGTCTTCTACCAGTTGTTAGAAGAAAATGCTTCCAGTGCCCAGCCTGTTTTACAGTTAGCATTATAAGATGTGTATGTCTTTCAGTGTTTCATGTCTTATTGTTTCATGTCTTAAACATTTTGAGTCATAAATCCAAAGTGGTGTCACCTTAATAATAAGTAGTATCAGATATGATGGACATTAATTATTTATGAAATATCCAGGATGACATAGCCCAAAGTAGCTTGTCACGTCCAAACAACTTTCTGTGAGCCAACGTGTTGGTTACTACTTAAGACTTTTGGAGACTAAATTATTCTACAGCTGAATAAAAAGAAAATCCTGATGATATTTGTGCTTGTTCCATACAATGCTAATTCTAGTTAGAAAGTCAACCAGCCTAGAAACTTTCTATGAAATTGAATTATTATTATTTTTTAATTATGAATGCAGAATTACAGATGCAGTAATTAAAAAAGTAGCCCTGCATAAAATCTCTGCTTTACTTCCCTCTATATCTTTCAAAAAACAACACCTAGGTTGTTCTGAAAGTAATGGCTCTGATTTGACTACAACAGATACAAAGAGCACGATAAGCTGATTCAGTAGAACAAAATTCTTAGCTATATGGCACTCTTTTTCAACAGTCATCACTGTTAGCCATGAATTTTTGCCAGTGATGAACAAAAATCTGTATGTTGCACTCACAATCTGCACCAGAAGAGGTGGCCCACTGTCACCACTACTGAAACACATTCCCCATCACCTCACTATGCTCACAGGTACTTATTGGTCTCCACAAAAGTTTGATGAGCATCAGTGAACAACAATAGGTGCCATTTCTTCTGCATGGAGAAATTCAACAGCACTCCTTTGTTTCACACACACTTCCACATCAAATGCCTTTTCATCAGAGTACCCTTCTACAGCCATCTGTTACACAGCAACAAAATACACAAGCAATACTGAACTATTACCTGCTCCTACAATACAGCCTTCTACATATATAATGGGTACCTACCCCAGTTTCAGTGAAGACTCCTATCATCATTTTAGGGTGTCACTGAGTAATGGAATCACACCCAGAGACACAACCATTATGGCCTGGCAGCATGAGGTGTGGCAGAGCAAGGGCAGGTGGCTCGAATTAATCAAGGGGTTATTCCATACCTTGTTGCATTATCCAGAAAGTTATAAAGCTGTAGGGGTTGATTCCTGCTCCTTGGTTGGGTGTCAGTGGGAAGGTATGTTGGTCGTTAGTCATCAGTTGGCAAACAGCTACAGTATTGTTGACTGGGGGTTGGCCATAGCAAGTAGTTATGTTGTGGTTGTGTTTGTATAATTGTAGTTGTATTTTTCTGTTTTCTTTTTCGCTATTGGTTGATGGTTTTTGTCTATTTCTCTGCTTTGTCCCACTTGAGGGAGTGCATGAATGGCTGTGTGGTGCTTAGCTGACTGATGAGTTAAACCATAAGAGTTTCCTAAAATGTTTCATTAAGCCTGTCTTTCAGTTGAGTCTCTTAAGGGAAAGAAACTGGGCCATTTGATCAACAACAGCTTTCTTGTTCAGATCCAGAGAATAATCAGATTTCCAAACTACCAAAAAGTATCAAGAGAAGTATCAAGAATTACAGTTTTGAAGCACCTCCCCCCACCCCCCTTTATATCCTTGTTCATTCCATGTACATCATGTTTTCCACCACATGATCTCTCAGGAAAGCAACATCATACAGAGAGGGTCTTACAAAATCTCAGTTGAGTATGACTAGTGAGTATTCTCAATAATAAGATGATACTTAACAAATATTACTTATTTTCTTGCTTTTCTTGTAAATCAGGATAGTTTATCTTCAAGGTGCATGTAGTCTTTAAGACAAAAAACACACCCTGGTTTCTATCACAGCCCTTTCTTAAAATATATGTATTTTAAAACTGCTTTTTTTTTTTTAATTTATTATTATTTTATGAGATTTTATATACTTACACTACATTTAGAAGAGATTTTTTTTTTTTTAGGCATCTGGACTGATGTGCAACAGAAGAAACAGCTCTGTTTTTTAAATGGGCTCTAGCATGAATAAAGTATTCTATTGCTGGCCTTTGAACGCAGCAGTGGAAATATAAAGTACTGTGGTTTACCTTTGACTATTGAATCTTGGTTGTCTCTGTTGCACAAAGTGGTGAAATAGAGGAAAGAACAGAATATCTCTGTGTGAGAGACAATTTTTCATCGTATACATCATTGTAAATTTGGTGCTGTGATTTGAGAAACCAGCTAATCTTCTACATTCACATACAAATAATTTAAAACAATAATCTGAGTTTTTCTTATGTATTTTGACTCTCCCATTACTTATACTCCCTCTCTCTTCCTCCACAATAGATGGATAAAGCAGATGTGCCAACACTGAGGTTTTCTAGCCAAAAGCCTTGTTGAGTTCAGCCCAGGTGTCTGCCTAACAAGGAGCAGAGCGTTCCTTGTACTGGCCTTTGTGTATTAGGAGAGGATTTGCTTTCACCACTTTCCAAGCAGCATAGCAAGTGCTTATAAAATATTACAGCAAATAAGAAAGAAACTGTCTTGTACATACAAGGTCAAAAGATTGCATACAAAACTGCACAGAATGACTGCAAAGGTAAGAGTCACTCCATAGAAGAGTTTTATCTGAATGATTTTTAAACCAACCAATGCCCACATGTCACTGGCCAAGTGTACACGCTTCTAGAGGGTATTGCTGGAATATGAGAGCAAAAAAAAAAAAAAAAAAGAGAGAACTGATGTCAATAATAGTATAGAAACAACTGGTGACTATGGAAATCCTCCTAAGATTGAGGGGGAAAACAGGTTAGCTTACGTACTTTTAATTAGAGAGAAGGAAAAGTGGACAGAATGTTTCTGTGCAGATGTAGAAAGAAGGACAGAAAAGCTGATAGTAGAGAACCATTTCAATGAGTACTTCATTGCTGAGAGGAGACCGGTGTGCTTATGTGTTTAGCATAAGGTTTGTCAGGCAGCCTTGCATAAAGCTAGATGCTTGCAAGCAGAATGCTAAGGGAAGATCTTGGCAGTCAGTGGTGAATCTGGGTGAGTCAGTGATCTTAACTGGGGAGATTTTGACAATAAAGAGATGGAGATGGTGACAGGAATTCAGCAGCTCTGACAATGGAAAATGTTATCTGTGAAGACTGTTATAAGGAGGGGGGGGGAGGGAAGGGGGAAGGAAACTATCTCAGATCAGGAACTCAGTGAAATTGTAGGAAGATGGGGGAAAAAATGTGTATTCCAGTTAGTGAAGTCCTCCAGAGTATTTGATATCTAAACACATACCATCTGATTTTCAGAACCATGGTATGTTTTACTTTGAAAAGTGCATGCATAACTAAGTGCCACAAATTAAACACGAAAACTTAAGCTTGTTAAGAAGCAAATATTTTCAAACCTTTCAGTTAAGGGAGAAAAACAAATGGGGATAAAGGGCCTCACCCTTAGTGATGCTGGTGCTCCATGACTAAAAAAAAAGGCATAGCCATAACTGTCCTTTTGAAAAGCATAGCGTTGTTCAGGACTAGCTTTGTGCCTATTTGTTGTTGTAGAACAGTGGTTGTTTTTGTTTGTTTTTTTGTTTGTTTGTTTTAAACTTCAGAACATGATAGGAATCCATTACCTACCTAACTGAGGGATGTATACTTCAGTCTGTAGGGCAGTATGACCTGAGCTGACACTGCAATGATTAGTGAGGTTCATGTTAAACTCCTCGAGTGTACAATGAGAACCGACAGGGGGTAGGGAGTGTTAGGACTGCACACATCTGTCTATGTGATCAGAACTACCAATCTACTTTTATGAGATTCTTTTAAATCAAAGAACGATCTTTGTCAGGCCCTGGGGGGCCTTTACCAGCAGTGTGAAGAGTACTTATTAACCATAAAACCACATTTAAACTGATAATATTCAATACTCCTGCAGGGGAATGAAAATCACCAGACTTGCTTGGGAAAAGATAGCTCTAATACATGACCAACAGACACACACCAGAGACCGTGGCCCTAGACTTTCTAGGCATGAACACTACTCCTGTTATGCTAGACACTGTATCAGGAGTGGCCTCCCCGCATGGTTTAGAATAAATTCAAGTCCTGAAGATTCAGTTAACTCTGACATAATGCCTGCAGAACTTCACTAGAGGCATAGCTGATTTCAAAGTCATTTCCATATTTCTTTGCAGACTCTACACAAATAATTACACTTCTGTTGTAACACTGCAGCTGGTGACCTTACATCAGCTCCCCAGTACAAGAGGGGAGAAAGTTTGGTCCTCTTGAGCAAGTATCTTTAACTTTCTTTTTTTATCCTTAGCTTTCAGTGGTATCTGCAGTAAAACAAAGGACTGATACATTTTTGGCAGTTACACGAAGAATTCAGACTTAATTTCATCAGTTTGGGACACCACTCTCCTTCTATGTGATTAGAATATTCATTTTTATCTTAGAAAGGCATGATCCCCCAGAGTAGGGTAGGGTACTGGGGTAAAATATGGTGGATAAGAAATATCTCAGTTATAGCAAAAGGCAAACATGATGAAGCCAGAAAATAAATAAGGAACAGAGAATCAAAATAGTTTTGGAAATTGTTCAAAATTCATATATCCTTATATCGTGCTGATGTCAGTGTCTGTTGACACTGCCATCAGAACTTAGCATTTCACAGAATGCCTTGACTGGAAAGGCTGCAAAGATACTTGTGACTCTCTCTCATTGAGCACTCCCCTCCAAGAGTGAGATGAACACTCAGAGTGGAGAGGCACTGGCACAAGCTCCCCAAAGAGGTGCCCCTTTGCTGGAGGTGTTAAGTGGAGGTGTTAAGGTCAGATTGGATGAGGCCCTGGGCAGCATGATTTGGTGGGTGGCAGCCCTGCCCATGGCTGAGGACTGGAACTAGATGATTGTAAAAGATGCTTCCAACCCAATGGGCTTGGTTTAGAGGGAAAGAAAGTAGTGCAAAGTGTGTGTGTGTGGGGGGGGGGGGGGGGGGGGGGGGGGGAAGAAGTTGGCCATCTGACCTCATTTCTGACCTCCATCTCTTACCCTCATGTTCTTGCTCTGTAGAGAGTCTAATTATGGTCCTACTCAATAGAAGTAGTCACTGCAAGGGATTAGAGACCAGATTTCAGAAAGAACATGTGATTTATCTGTATAAATAGGAACTAGAGAGAAGTTTCAGCAACAACCTTTCAGAAGTATGCATGCAAAATGGTATAACTCTTCTTTTTCATGAACTTTGAATCAAAAGCCTCATGATATTATTTTACAGCATCTGGGGAAATTCTGTTGTAGACAGATTGGTATGAAATGTTTCCATTTTATTTGAAGCAAGCTTCTCTGGTGGGTTGGCAGTGCTGTAGTAGATTTCTCTGGGAGTTTGAGCTAACTCGGACATTTTGAGTTTTATTTCTTTGCTGAGATCACATGTAGGTGAGCAGGAGAAAGTGCAAGCTCCCAGTGCAGAAAGAAAAATGATAGTGAAATTCCCCTGTTGTATACCACTAACACTGATGAAAAATAAATGCATGGGTGTCTGTGAGTCCTTCTGGCTGAGCCAAGAATGTAATCTGTACCACAGTAACTAGAAGCTTTTCTTTGAGAACACAATAACGTATTGCAGTCAGAAATGGGTGTGGTCTATAAAGGTTATGCTTTTCATAGTTTATTCGCATAGGTTAGAGGACCACTGAACATCTTTGGTAGCCTACAGTATATTTCAAAATATTAGATAAAATTAAACAGATGTATGTGAGTACTAGAATCCTTAACAGGCATGGCCTTGTTTGCTTTAAAAAAAAAAAAAAACATCAAGAAAAAATGAAAAAACATACCTATGAAGCCTTAGAATATCTTGATTTTCTTTGTGCAACCAGGAAGTATCCATTTCAACATCTGAAATACTGGCTACATTTATAACCATTTTTACCATCAGATCTTCTCTAAAATGTGCCACTGGGAAAAGATCTCTTTGTGGAGACTACTTCTCTTGGAGTTTTTTTTCTGTGAGCCTAGGACATGGGTGAGCATTTCATTAATTTTTATTGTCTCTTTCCACCGTGATATTCTTTCTAACTATAAAGCCTCTAAAATACCATCCTAACCATGTCACTCTGTTAACTGTACAGCCCCTTACAATTGTAAACGCTTTGTTCCTTTCCTGTCTCCACCACAGAAATTACAATTCGAATAAGTATGCACTGGCTCCTTCCTTTATTCACAAGTTCTGCAATGAATCTAAAGTTATAAACGCAGCATTGATGCTGAATTTTTTTTTTTTTTTTTTTTTTTTTAAGTGCTGGAGCTAGAAACAGAGATGTATGAATGTGAATGTAGTGGAAATGCTAAGTCATGGCTTGAAACAGTGCTTGAGCACCTGATGGGAAGGCAGGGCCAACCCAGAGGAGCTCAGGTGCATGCAGTGAATGAGGGGCTCCACCCCTTTCCGGACTTCATTTAAGGGCTGGCAGTGGGTGTGAGGGTATCTCATGCAGGAGATTCTTGCATGCCTGAAGCCTTCCAAAGTTAGACAGCTTTCTTCTTCGTTTTGGTATCTGTGGCTGCTGCATTTGGGTTAGTTCTTGTTTGCTGTAGCTAAAGACCTGCTATTATCATCCCATTATAGCATTACAAGGAGGCAACACCACTGTTATATCTTCCTCCACTGATCCAAGAAGCGTGAAAAGCTCTGTTCAGATTTTGAGGTTTTGTTTGGAAGAGTTTAGGGCAAACACAAACCCCTCTATGCATGCGGCTGTTGGCAGAAGCTCCATATTGCAGGTGTTGGGCTGAGCTCCCCGAAGTCAGGATCTAATTTTGGTTGGGGCAGCAGGGCATGGTGCTGCATAGGCATGGTGTGGGACAGTATGGCTTTGGGGGTGGCTGACCAGCACCTTGCACTGCAGGATGCTTATGCTGTGGGGTCCTAGTGTGTGGGTCACCTGGGCATAACGCCAGTCCTCTTGGCTTTGTAAAGAAAAAGGCCACTCTGACATGTCCCCCCACCTGCTATGAAATGCACCTCAGAAAGTGTGACAGAATTCATCCAAGTCCCCACCACCTCTAGATGCTCCTAAAATCCTTTCCACAGCCCTCCCTTACCCTTCCTCAAAGCTAGTCCTACCTCTTTTATATCCAAGTGACATAATAAACTTTCTCAGTGCAGCACTTTCAGATGGTCAAAAGGCACTTTCTCTGTAAGTGCCTAGCTTTTGGAATTAAAAAATAATAGTGATTAATAACTTTACTCCTAAAGCACTCCCCCTGCTGATAGACCTAGACAGAACTATATTACATGTTTAAGTATACAGTCAAGTGTAGAAAAAATATAGAAATCATCACTGAGCAAACTGTGATGAGGTTAAAATACGAGAAACAACGGGGTGAATTCCAAGAAGAACACAGATTATGGTAGCAAGATACAAATACAGATGAATCATATTAAGAATTTGATAAAAGAGGACTTTTTTGCATTCCTTAATAAGGAGGAAGGAGGACTTGTGACTTCAGTGCAGAGCATCTTCTGTGGCTTATGTCTGCTTCAGTGCATGCTAGCTGCTGGAAAGTAGCATTCTCAAGAATGGCAGTGCTTGACTGGGGACAATGCATGCAAAGGGCTTAATGTGTATTGGTTGTGCTGTCTTAAAGCATATGAGAATCAGAGGAGCTCAGAACACTCTCAGTTCCTAACAAACCTTCCCTGCTCAAATCAAGCTGCTTTTCTTGAGCAGGCCACGTAAAATAATCCTGTACCGTACTAACTACCAGAAATGGAGGCAAGCTCGGATGTTGACAGCTCTGAAAAGCAGGGATGGAAGTAGACAGCATGGGAGAGGTGCAGAAGGGGGCCTTACTGACAATCATGATAAATGCTTGTGGCTTTTCTTTCACACTTGTAAGTGTAACAAACACCAGACTAAGCATTTACAGGTAGGAATTTGGTCAGTCTTTATTTAATGTTAAGCTCCATGTGTTATACTATTATGTGGCTTTATTATTACAATCTGTTCCTACCTCTCCCTTTGCTGGCCCCCGTGCCCCCAAAGCTTCCAGTGTAGTCAGACATTGAAACTGTGGATGCCCTGTTTCTATTGAAATCCTTCCCTCAAGTCTTTAGAAACAATCATGCATTTTCAAGGACAGTAAAAATAGTCTTTGTGTTGCTGAGAAATCTGTCCAACTTCTGTTTTCACAGGAAACATTTTTTTACATCATATCCAATGCTCTTTCCTGTTGGTAGCTTTCACAAAAATGGAAAATAATAATTTTCAGGTTGGATATTAGGATGAAATTTTTTTTCTGCAAGGGCAGTCGGGTGCTGGAATCACCTGCCAAGGTGATAGAGTCACCATCCGTGGGGGTGTTTAAGAAATGTTTAGATGTTGTAATAAGGGACATGGGTTAGTGAGGAAATATTGGTGATAGGTGGACGGTTTGATTTGGTGATCTTGGAGGTCTTTCCCAACCTTGGTGATTCTATGAAAAGTGTCATGACTGCAACCCATTAAAAAGAAAGCCAGCTTTTCCAGGGCATTACACAGATAATCCAGCCCACATGTAGCTAGCTATATGCATGAGTGAGCAATCCCACTGACTGTAGTCTATCTACTCACATGTGCAAATCAAGGCAGAATTGTTCTGTATGCAAGGTCTGAGCTTTGCTTCAGTTCTGAAACAGGGTAAGATTCACATGGTTGTGATTCACATTGAATTTGAGCCTTGAATTTGAACGTGCCAGCTTGTCATCAAGCTTGCTGGCTTTTCTTTATTTCATTTTTAGCTTTTCCTTTGTCTATGCAAGCTTCTTATATTTCAGACATATATACATTTTGTGAGACAGTTCTGCCTGCTGAGCCAGGATCTTTCATCAAGGAAAGAAAAGCATACTGCTTGGTTCTTAGAGAAAGAAGAAAACATTTCTTGCTTTTTGGAATCCATCCAAACTGTCTGTGACACCTTTAAATACCAAACAAGTACTGCTATTGGTCATAAATTAAACTGTAAGTGGATTTTAAAGTACACATAGTCTGATTAGCATGTGCCTGAGTATAGCAGTCAATAACATAACCTTATTTGATTCTACAGCTCTGATAGTCTCTAAGGAACTTGTTCCTCGGTCTTCTATGTTTAAAAAAGTAATGGATTCACTATGTTTTACAGCATAATTCACTGTTTAACAACAGTACCCCTCTGTATTCTATCCTCAAAGCTACTAGATGCTATTCTTTGGTGCCTTTCAATTTTTGTTCTTGTGTCTTCAGTGACAATAAAACCACTGTGACAAAAGGAAATTCCCAACCCCAAACAAGTAATCATTTCATGTTTTCTTACAAGAAAACCAAAACAGCTCAAGTATTTCCAGTGGTGAATGAGTAACCAGAAAGGCAGTTAGACTTTCCAGTTTTACATTATTTCTGTTTTATCATCTACCTATGGACCAAATGTTTTGCTCACATCCCCCAATGCAAGTGGATAGAATTTTCTATCATTGTTCTATAAAATAAATGGGAAGAAATTCTTCTTCCTGTTCATGCATTGGGAGCCAGCATCAAGAAACAGGATGTTGGAGTTTATCAGTTCCAACACCATGCCACACTACCACAACTGTGTGGTTTGAGAACAAGAGTGGGACCACATCTGGACAGTAGGGATTAGAAGAGAAGAAATACAACCAGCTGTGCTTGTTGTGAAGACGTGAACGGTAAAGGAAGCTGTATTTCTTCTACTCTCTTTACATGTATGACAGCCTTATGGAACTAAGTTTCAATTAAGGGATGTGAACATAATGTGTGGCCTTGCTATATTCCAGAGCTCCTCTCTCTGTTAGGAGAGCAGGTGGGCCACCCCCTCTACGTAGTCATGCAGGATTAGCCCTGGGGACCATTTAAATGAATAAAAGTGATCTAATAGGATTCAAAAACACATTATTCTTTTTAAAATCTTTAAAACTTGTGTGTGGAAAACTGAAAATTCCATCATGAAGCTGCAAACTATTTATCTGCAGAACTGTTTCTATTAAATTTGGCCATTTCTCACAATTGCAGTAGAAATAAAGAAAATGTAATGACTGTTATTATATTTTATTTTACTTTGTTTGAAACTTCCTGAATGTTTTTCATTAGCATACCATGTAGAGAACCAAGTTCTGCCTTAGGATGCACCAGCACATTGATTATCACGTAGAATCTGTATAGTCAAGAGCAGAGCCTAACCTTTGCATAAAGTTGTCGAGAAAAATAATACAGAAGATATGTATTTAAACAATAGCATTTTGCTAATTTAATATTATCTGTGTGAAATGTCATATGTGGTCAGCGTACTCAGAACAGTATGTTTAGATGCTTAAAGGGTAGAAACTAGACAAGGCACTTCATGTAGCACTTTATAGCACACTGATTTATCTTATTATACATGTGCCAGGGAATCAAAGAGGTCTCTTGTCTTCATGCTACGCTATCTTTTGATTAAGTACTTTTATAAAGTGATAGTGATATTAGAATTTATCTTACTATAGTATGTTTTACCTCCTAACTCTTTATCTCAGCAGTTTCCGTATGGCTACTTGATAGTTTTAAAACTTGGGATTACTTCCAAAACTCATGAGCACAAGAGAGTTATTCTTACTAAAGACTATTTTTCCAAACTTAAAAAAAACCAAAAAACAAAAAAACAAAAAAACACACACACACACAAAAAACAAAACAAAAACAAAAAAAAAAACAAAAAAACAAAAAAAACCACAACAAAACAAAACAAAAAAAACCCCACACCCAGCAAACCAGAACTTAATGGAAAAGGTTCCATAAATAGATATTAAAAGTAGACTAGTAGACTTCCATAATGTATATCTGTGCAGATTACTTTCGTCTCTGTGTACTGGTAACTGTAATGTAACAGATCTAATTTGACTCCTTCATATTACTTTGTTGAAATTAATACATTGGGATAATTAAGAGTAGATTTTGGCAAATTATATCAAATTAAATTAAATAAAATGATAGAATAAATTCCATCCGCAGTTAAATAATCCAAATTCTCTTTACCTATTTTGCCTTAACTATTTATTTTTCTTATTTTTTTTCCCTCTCTTCCATTTCTATAGAATCTCAGAGTGGTTTGGGTTGGAAACGACCTTAAAGACCATTTAGTTCCAACTCCCCTGTCAAGGGTGGATTTGCCACCCACTAGTTCATCTCCATCTTGTCCCATCTTTTTCTGCATTTCTTCTGATACTTTTGAGTGCCTCTCCTGCTAAGCAGTCCTAGGAGGAATGACTTTTTGTCTATCTGTGTGTTAACATACAGATTTGTGAAAATGAAGACAATGAAACTTAAATAGTATTTAAGCTCTGTACAGAAAGAAATAATACCAATTGTGGCTAAGTTATTTTATCATGTCCAATTTAAAAACAATAATGTTAACAGGAGCAGAATTTGAACAGAGAGTGTCCACAAAAATACAAACATCTCACAGCTTTTAACCACTGCTGTGCTGCCACCATGTTCTCTCTGCACCAACTGCAAGTCTGCCATTGGTTTCCTTTATTTTGCTTTGATAACTTCACAGACACCAGACTGATATATATCATATATATATATTTTCCCAACAAGAAGTATATGTATGTTCTTTATCGAGTCTATACTTAGGATATTTATGGATACAATTTCCCATATCAATTCATAACAATCCAACTGTTTCTCTGCTATGAAATGCCTGGGAATCTTTAATTCAGATGTGGGACCTCAGCCAAAGGTTGAACTGGTGTTCCAGATCAACAGATAAAAGTTTGCATTTGCACATCTGTTTAAACCACCAAAACAATTGTTTGGTTTTGTTTGTTTTCAAACTATACCTCAAGATGCTGTTAGGACTGTGCTTAAATGGTGTCCAAACCTGTAGGATTTAAAAGCATATCTGGTGGTAAAATGAGGAAAGGTTTATAGAGATGAAAAATTGGGACATCAATTTGGTCAGGCTTGCACTTCAGAAAGCTGAAATCTATGACATACAGCCCGGCATATGGGCTTAAATTGTTGCCATTCAGTTACAAAATTCACAGTTTTGGCATCCCTGTCTTACATTGTTCCTTATGAGTTTATAATGTATAGGTTACAGCCTGTCTTGGTGGACTCCAGAAGCCCTCCACTATAAGGAGGCCGTTCATCATTGTATCTCTGAGCAGCCTGGGGTCTGTAACTTCAATACTTAGGTTTGCCCTTTGAGCAAAACAGAGAGTGTGCTGTTAAGTATTTAGCTGTTATCCAAATGAAACTCATATATTACAGTTTTAAAGTAAAAATAAAACAGAACAACACAGTTTTAATTGCCATTTCTACAATAAAATTGTGGCTTATTTATAAGTTGGGATTTTATTACCTTCTGCAATTTATACCCACTTTATCTGGAAGTTCATGGTGGGCAACAAATAACTGCTCACAATTTTTTGGGTCATTTTTCCCTGAAAACACAATGACATCTTAAAATATGGAAAAGCAATTTATAACAGAAATGAAAAAAACTTACATGGAAGATTACATAAAATACATCTGTCTTTTTAAACCACAGAGATATATAAACAACTCATTAAAAACTGAAAAAGCCAAAGGAAAGGACAAAAGATCTTTTAATGTTAAGACATTTTGAACAGATATTTTTCTGCTTTTAAAGACAGGATGTTACTTCATTCCTAGGAAGAGAATCTCAAATGAACAGGGGAAAATACCAGAAATTTCAATGAGCACTGTCCCTTAGAGGGCTTATGTTATAGCTTTACAAGAAAAAAGTTGCAAGTGGGGATGTCATTTTAAATAAAATCCAGGTTCTTATTTCTCCATTGCAAAGTGTTGTCTTTTTTTTTTTTTTTTAAATGTCAAATGAAATTTTAAGATTGCATATGAATTTGCAACTGAATCTTTTACTGCCAAATCTGATTCCAATCCTTAAAAAATCTGTTTCTGTAATATGGTCAGCAATTCACTAACTTCTAAAAGGTAGCCAGACATACTGGCGAAAAAATATATGTGGTTAATCAACTCAAACTATGTAGTAGTTTGGGAACAATCAATCAACTTCCAGAACCTTTACAGTATGAAGTTGCTATGAGGATATCCATGAGCACTGGCAATACATAAGGCTAGTGTACACAGATGTTTTTGAGATAATCCTATCTGTTTTATTTGGTTCCTTATTTTCCGGATGCTTCTAGCCAAGTATAGGTTTCACTCTTAGACAAAAATAAAACAAATTTATGATGATAATGATACTGATATAGAGGGACAGTAGGTGTCACTTTGCACCAGGTTAAAATAAGGACTGTCAAAAATGAGCTTTGTACTCCAGTAGTGGTAGTACCATGATATTTGTACTTCTATGCAAGAGCTTAGGCACTTAAAGAAGGACTTGGGTGAAAATATCAGTCACTGTGTGCAGCATGGGGATTCTAAGAACTGCCTCAGAGCTAGTCCTGGAGGCACCCTAGAAAGGTGCCTATTCACTTGAAAACGTTTCTGTGTATGTTAGGAAGAGTAATAAGCTGAGCTGCCTGCTTCCATCTTGACATTTAGGCAGAGAGACCTCCACTCAGCAACTTAAGGGGCCTGTTAAAATAACTTACATAAAGTCACTGCTAAAGCACAGCATAGGAACAGTCACCCATAAAATGTAGTAACATTTTTCTAGACTTCTTTGGAATAGCTGGAGGAGAACTACCAACCACTTTCTTGTTACCTTTAAAACATAATTCTGTGGTTTGGGCGTTGACCAAAGAAATCATGACCAAGGCTGAATTCCTTGCTTTACCTGTGAGGATTTTAACCCTTATTTCCCGCTTTCTAACTTAACTCTTTATCTATCACATTGCTGCGTTCCACTCCTTGAGAGGTTTGTGTGTGAATATTACTTTAAACTCTTCATGAATTAATTAGCAATGTGAGCACAGGCACGCGTTTCTGCAGCTTCTGTGTGGACACAGTATCTAATTCACTGCACCTTCTACTGAAAATTGTGGGATTACCTTTAATCTTAATAAACGCTTTCAAACATTTGTGATTAAAGCCAACCTAATAACCTTGTCATAAAAAAATGGAACTCCACGTTTTTATACTTAAACTAAAATTGTCCTCAGTGAAAGGAGAAAGGAAAACGTGATTTTTACAATTTTGCTGCCCCAGATGAAACTCTCCACTTTTCAAATCTGGAATTCTAGTTCTGATTGGAGCTATTTGCCTCAGTGATGTTCTTATTTTGGAGTGGCTTCATCTAGATATTTTGATGCTTTGGTTTAGTTTCCGTTTGAAAGAATGGATACTAAATAATGCTCTCTACAGAGAAATGAAGGTAGAAAAAGTATTTTTGTAATAAATAAATAAAATTTGTAAATAAATTGTGCTGTGTACGTAGCTTTAGTCTACAAATGGTGCAAGTTAACTTAATTGTTAATATGATATTTTAAAACAGTTTAGTATTTTTCTGAAGATATTATGATCACTTAGATCAAGATGGAAGATTGGGTTAGGTAAAAAGTACAGTGCATTTTGAAAACACAACTTTTATGAAACAGAACCCAACTTTTGTTTTTCATTTACTTTGTTCCGCTGTTGCTCCAGTGATGTCAGAGGTGAATTTGATAAACATGAATAAAGCAAGTGGTCTGCCTTATAATGTAGTTAAAAGGCATTTTCTGTAACTAACAACGTACAACTCGAGGAACAGTTCTTGTTTCTGGGTAGGTAAAGAGAATTTTATGACCTTGAATGTTTTTCTTTTCTCTTAAAAGTTAACAGCAATTCTCCTGCATGCAGAACTTTTGTGATCACAAATCATTAACAGAATCTGTGTCTAGACTAAGCATTTCATTTTAAAGCAAGATATTTATTAAAACAACTTTTCTTCAATTTACATAACAAGGCTTAAATTTGAGGGTTTTGTTGCTACAGATATTGATGTCATTGACACCTAAACCAGGACAGAAAAATGCCCTTTTAGAAGTGTCAGTGACATCATAACTAATTCAGGGTGCACACTGCACCCAGAACTTCAAGGCCCACCAAGGGAAAGAATCAGTGTTAAAAGATGCTTTTGTAAAACACACTCCTCCCTAAGATAAAATTTACCAAGGATCTTTCTGCTGACTAAAATCTTAAAAAAGAAGAGGGAAAAAAGATTACTTTTCTGTTTGCACAGAAGACATCTAAAAGTACATGTAAAATATATGTTTTGGAATTTTAAGTGGTTTGCTTCTAACAATAGAACTGCACACTCATCACTGGTCATAGGATTTGTGTGGTTTGGGGTCAGTGTTATGCTAAGACTCAAAGCATTTGTTCTGGAAGAATGGCAACATCAAAAGGAAACTGGTAGGCTGACAGTGGTGGCTTCAGGCTTCTGAAAGTTATATGATCACTTCAGATCTTATGCTTCCAAAAGTCCCATGAGACATTAAAACATCTGACCCACTAACCAGCTCCTAGTCTTTCCCAGATTCTTCTCAGCAGAGGTACCTTCACAAACCATGATAGAGTCCAGAAAAAAGTAAGCTCTTCCCGCAAAAGTATTTTGCAACTCTCATGTGGTTGTGATTCACCTCCTTGTGTACTAATTGGCTGTTTTATGTCCATTACCAGCTTCATATGGCATTTTCTTGCAGGAGAAAACTCGTGGACGCTGGTGCACACACTGGTTTACTGGGGTAGCATGCCAAGATATGAAACAGTGATAAACTAAAGCAAAGGTGCTGAGTTTTATTACTTATCCATTAATGTTTCAGCAGCTCCCATTTTTCTTACTATTTTGCTTTTCTCAATACTTACTGATTTAGAATCTCAGTTCCTTATGTCTTAAGACTCTGAGTGGGTTTAGACATTCATTGTTCATATCCCTTGTAGCTCTTTAAGATTGGGTTGTCTCTTCCCATGTACGATGCAGCATAATAGTGAAAAAAACAATTATTTTCCAAACACAACGTACATTTTACAGTCTTAAATATTCCATGCATACGGATACAAATCCAAACATTTTAGCATGTGTTATGTGTAGGTATATCATGTATATTATGTCCATTCATTTATATATATATGTTCTCTGTTCTGTGTGTACATGCATACATTAGCACAGCGCACATAGCTGTTGTGCATATGGATTAGCATCTTCACCTTTCAGTTTTAACCTATAGAGCACTACTCCTGTTACGAGAGACTATCTTTAATACAGGTCTCCCAGGAGCTGTTTCAGACTGTAGAGCTTGATCTCTTCCAATTCATCCCTAACTCTTCTGCCTCATCTTTTCCTCTTTAAGCCTCGTGGGTGCTTACTATTGTACCATACAATGCTGAAAAATTCTACAGCAATAGCTAGAAGGTCTAGAAAAGATAAATTTTGGGTAGTCTGAGAAAATGAAGAGGTCCAAGATCCTTTCAGCACCTTAATACTACTGTCCTGTGTGACCCCTTGAATGTAAGGGACTTGAAATGAACCAATGTTATCTTGTTTTGCAAAGACTCATAATTTACTTCACAATAAATTCAGATAAAGCAAGTAATCAACAAAGTCTCAGCTACTTACTCAGGTAAGTAGCTACCATGATGTTAACACACTTAAGAAACATATTTTGCATGCACTGAATCCTTGAAGGCCTCCTAATGGATGCCCCAGTGCTTCATAACAAGTAAATAGTGAGCAGAGACAGAGAGGGAGAGGAAAAGTTCCTAGTTTTGATGAAACAAGAATGGTAAAAGAGTAACAATAACATCAGTTGTGAAAGTACCAGTTATTTTCATGATACAAGGTCTTATCCATCTGCCGTTTCATTTAATGGCAGAAAGTGGGGGCAGACCCTCCATGTCCAGTTCTCTAGTCTGGATATTTCTGTAACCTTTAAAACCACTTCCGCAATTTCTTACAAACAAGGATTACCAAACTGGCAACAAACTATAAAAGTAAATGCATTTACAATATGCCCTCTAGATAGCTTTACTGCCACGGAAATAGTTTTGCTATGACCGTGGGATGTAGAAGCATAAGTCTGGGGAAACTACACACTTTGTAATGATAAAATCCAATAGGTTTTAGCAGTACATTTTGCTTCTAACCTACAGACATCTCACCTGCAAAGTGTGCTTATTACTTTCCTTCCATGGCTCTGGGATCTGCAATTTATAAATACCACGGGTGTGAAGGCATTGTGAGGCACTTTTTTTGGTTAGAGAAAGAACACTGTTATTCATGGGTGAAATATTCCATTTACTCTGTGGAAGAGGAGTAATGCAAGTGGGGGTGGAGAGTGTGAAGCTGACGAAAGAAAGACATAAATAGAAGCAGACATCTACTGAGCACCTCAGCTATTCTATTGTGTTACTGCTTCAAGTGTTTAAATCTCCCAGTAGTACCTACGTACTAGGATTTTTCCTCTAACAATATAGACTTGCTGCATCTCCTCTGACTAAATTATTTTGAAAAATTTACCTAATATCACTTAATTTTTATGGAGAAACAGCAATGGTACCAAACCATACTAAACCAGAGGTTTAGTATAAGACCCATAGACCAAAGAGACCCAAGTTCCATTGATGTGGCTCCGCCTCTCTGCCGCCTGGAATTTTGCAGTCTGTCCCAGAAACAAGCATATTTCAGAGGTGGGACACTGGGATTCCTTGAAGTGAAAGGCAGAGCTCCAACTTAGTTTTGATGCTTCATAGCTTTTGTTTGTTTGTTTTTAGGCTGTAGAATTACTGTACATTACTGTTACTGTAGAATACTACCATTGACTTCGTCTTCATTCCTGTGCCTGTTGTCCATTAACTATACCCATTTTGATTTTGAAAGGCTGACAGTGATCAACTTAAATGTAATATTGTCTTATTGCAATTAATACTTAATATTTTCATGATAGTTAAGGACACATTAAAGGATATATCTAATTAATGATTTTCACATCGAGGTAGGTTTGATATAACATTTATTAAGTGGCATTGATGCCACTGTAACATTTTATAGGTAAAGCCAATGAGCAGATTGCACAGAAGTAAAGGTAACTTATTCTAACAGCAACTATGATTTCTTCCTATGTTTTTCTAACAACGTTTGCATGTCTTTGGCTTTGTTCCTTTCATTACAGATGATGCATATATTTTTATGTATTCTACAGGCTGTAGTATGATTACACTGTTAGCCACTGTTATTCACACAGGATTGCATCTCCAGCAAAGTTTTATATGAGCCACAGAGAATAGGATGTGTAAATACATTATTATTCTGCAGCTATTTATGGTAGAGGTTGGAGAGGACTTGTGGACAAGCCTAAGGCATCGGCACTCAGCTGTTTGGATAGAAGACAGAATTTTTTGCTGAAATTTTGGTCAGATCAGCAATATAAAAAATACATTACATGTAGCAAAGGTTGTAGAGTTGGTACAATCAAGAACACTGGGAAGTGATTTATTATTTTATTTAAATATACTCAATCCCTCATTTTTTGTATTCTTTTCTAATTTGGCTACAGACACTTCTGAGTTTTGATTTTTCAGCTCTGAGTGTGCTGCATTTTAAGTGACTTTGCGAAAATTAAGCTTTAATACTTTTTCTTTAATGATAATTTCACTAAAGTTGAGTGTTAGCAGTGAACTAATAGCAGCAAATTTCAAACACAAAAGTATCACTTGCTTCCATCTCTTCTACAGCATTGGCAACAGTTATACCACTTTCTCATTAAGAACAATTAACTTAAAATATTTAATCCATGTGAAACTCTACAGGAAACTTGAGAAACGTTTGAATTCACCTAGAACTGAAACTAAACTCAGCCTTAAGTTGGCCAGGGCACCGGCATATTTTCTATTATATCATACAAAATTTTGGAAATGTCAGAGCCCCAACACCCCACTTGCCAGACAGGGCCATAATTACATACTGAGTCAGTGTACCTCCAGTCCAGATACTAGCACAGCCTACGACAGCATTTGCAAGATACTTAGCATCGGTGGAAACAAATAATGATTAACTTGCAAGATTTCACCAAATGATAGGTAGTAGTAGTACAAGTGGAAGCAGATAGTTGTAACAACACCAACAATGGCACACCCATCTGTTTTTTAACAAGTTTTTCAGTGCATTTCAATGTATTATCATACATGATGAGCCTGAGTTAAGGACAAGCGGAACAGAATTTTGAACCCAAGTTTCTTTCAGACACACATTACTTCAGGCATTTGAAGAAAGTGTCGAACAGCTTCCCCACCCACTTTCTTAAAGTGGAGGAGAAATTGCTCTCAAATGTTGGTTATAAACGTGTAATCTGAACTCCAGCCACTCGGCAGGGCCACAGAAGAATTTACGATGTGCTAAATATTTCCTTTGTTCTTCCCAGTGGTAGCCTGCTGTAGCAATTAGAAAGCAACTGGTTACACATGTAAACTGTGGCTGTTTTCTAAAGAATTGCTGATAACTGTTAAAAGCTTCCTAAGCAGGACTTGGTCTGCTAATACTGCTATACTTTATTTTTAAATGTATGTCTGCATTAATTCTCCTATTCTCATCTTCTAATCACAGTTTTGTCCTCTTGGTCCTTTTCTGTGGGGATAGAAAACAGACATAACTGTATACTATTGCTTAGATATTAGTAACTTTACAATGCAGCTTCTTGAATCAGTCTCTCTACTGAGCAGTGGTGTAGCTTCCATAGGAATGATGTTTTCATCTAAATGGTCCCACGTTTATGTTTCTACGTGAAAATAATACAAAATAAAAGCTGCTATTCCAGCTCTCCCTCCTTTCAACAAAGAATGAAGGGTTCTAAACCTCCCTCTGCAGTGCTCTGAGCACCCAAAGCATCAGATCTAGTGGTGATGAATTTGAAGTAAGTCCCCTATGAAGGAAATTGCAAAGAAATGTGTCTCAGGAAGACTGTAGGCTTTACAGACGAGAAAGATGACTTTGGATGTTCTCCCACCAACATCTGTAGCCTTAGCCACAGTGCCAGAGAGGGCAGCTAGCAGGCAAAGTATGCCATGTAGAAGGTGGAGCCTATTAGAAAAAGGAAGTGTCAGTAAGCAAATGCACTAAGCAACAAGACCATCATTCTCATGGGAAGGAAAGTCCAGGGTGCATAATGTATTAGGTATGCTTCAAGCAGCTTTAGAAATCCTTTTGTGGTTCATTACCTCCAGCTTTGTGTGGCTGGGAGCAAAAGCTGTCCAACAATCAGGATCCACAGGATCTGGGCTAGGAATTCCTGTATAGTCTCAACCAATACATCCAATACATCAAGGTCAGCTGTTTGGCACTGAAGTGCTGCTGCTTAGCCCCCTGGCTTCCCTCTGGCTTCCCTCATAATTAGGAGGGTACGTCATTGGTTTTCTCTGAAGCCTGAGGGAAACAAAGGTTTCCCTCTACAAAATCTCTACAAAACTACAAAGATCCAACAGTATCTACTTTAGTGTACCTGATGTTCATACCATGGCCTGAAAGACCAGAAGTATCCTGGGATGCATGAGAAGAGGGATGGCCAGCAGAGTGAGGGAGATGATTGTCCCCCCCTACTCTGCCCTCACAAGGCCCCAGGCCCCTTTCCTGCAGGCTGTATCACTGTAAGAGGAAATCATTTGTCTCCCAGACTGTAAGTTTCCATTGGATTGTAGTTGTAAATCTAAATACTAAATCAATTAAATTTTAGCACTACAGCAGTGTTAGTAGGACTGAAATTAGATTTGATACCATAGCCCATCTGCAAACTTTTTTTGTAGCAAAGAGCTTCCAGTCCAAGCAGATAAATGGTCAAACTGCAAACACAAAGGAAAGCAGAAGCAAAGTGATCAAAGATAACTCATCTAAATTCTCATGAGAGCTCAGACTATCACAGTTACTTCCAAGGATTCACATTTATAACCAAAAGTCCGACTTTGTCTTTAATAGGATCCTATTTTGGGGCTTTAGAAGAAGTGCAGTGAGAGGTTCAAAAGGCAGTGAGAAGGAAAGAAAATAGTAAAATATAATGACTATGTTTCATGTTACTTATTCCGTCCTGTGAAAGAGATGTCTATGCATTTGCATTTACATAAGCACCTTCTCATCCAGGTATTTCAAATAGCCACTGTTCAGCAAAGCCTCTCCTTTCTCTGATGATATTGATAACTGTTGTTCTCAGGTTACAGACTGAAACACAAAAAATCAAAGGACTTGCTTAGCATCTCCTGACATATCCAAGCTGAGGCAAGATTCCAGCAAAGACATGCAATCGTAACTATTAGACAGGAGACATTTCCCTTGCGTTCTGCTGAGCTGTTTTGCTGTCAGTCGGGTTTAGGGCTGTCACACACAAGTCTGAAAGCTGCTGTAGGCCCAGAGGAGCAGGAAGAAGGGACAGGCAGAAAAATAAGCCATTGTCTCTCAGATAAAGACAGAGCGGCAGAGAAGTGGCACAGGCAGCACAAGCTAATATGAGGGTGGTGATTTAACAGGTTGTGCAACAAAAGAAAAATCCTCTCTATTAGCATTTTAAGGTAGCTCTGATAAAACACAGCTGTATTGTACATTTTTAACCCACTAGTTACTGCATTTAGAACTTTAGCAAAGAGCACCGCAACAATGAATTTAATGTTGGTGCAGTGCTGTTTAATTTCACCCACTTGTACACCAGCTAGAGTGTCAGTAACTTCTGCCATCAGTCTCTGATTATTTTTATACTTTGTTTGACAGACACTTCTGGAAATGTCTTCTTGTTTTACGTCGTCAGCAGAGCTCCCAGGCTAAGTTCCTTACGTATCTTTAAATGCTGCTAAGCTGATTGGCATTTACTTGTACCCCCATCACTGTAAGAATCATGGGGTCTGACTTGGCAAGAAACACTGTTTCTTTTGCTTTTTTCGTTTTTGTTTTGTTTTTGAACAGAACAGCTGCCCTCCGAACATAAGCCCATCTGGTCCTATTTGAAAAATGAAGGGAGAAAAATCAAAATCAGTTCTCACTAATTAGAGGAAAATTGTACATAAACAATTGAAAGGTCTTTTCAGACTTATGGTCTGACATTTCCACAAAGAACTTAATTGCTTGCATGGGCCTAAAGGGTTATGTTCTTTTTTTAAGTTGCATATGCTCTCTGCCAAATACTAGCTTGAACATGCTGTGAGTGATTTTTGGATCACCAGCAGCTCTTGCTATTTTAGGCTCTGTTACAGCTTGAAGTTGTAATTAATTTTGAGGATCCTGACAATCATAATTATGACAGACCTGGTTTCTGATAAGGCTCTCTGAACTTTTTTCATAGGGATTTTTTTTTATTTTTTAATTTTAGTATTAGAAAAATGTCATGTTGCAGATTATCACACTGCAATAAATTCCCAATTTATACAATAAACATCTGCAGTACAGGTGGGCAGGAAGCACATTTCTTGTCCCATGAAATTTGTGAAGTTTTCATAAATGCAACCACCATGTAATCAAATTCTTCAGAGCTCTATTGATAAAAACAGGTGAAGGAAAAGGCAGTCAAAAGCAACCCATGATAGCAGCCTAGATTTTGGGTGCTTGAAATGCATGTGAGAGTCAAATTGTGTTCTTTTTATGCCATTCTCTTTATCTGAAAGTGAACAGCTCTAAAGAGTAGGTCATGACTCGTTCCATAGAAGCCTCTCCAGCTGAAACTGTTGAAGTCTGTGTAATAAATAAGTAGTAAGTGGAGTACAGTCTTTAGTCTGGGTCTTTCTCTGTCCAGGTCACCGTCTGATTAAATTTCTCTTTGCTATTCTGATATATCACTTTCTCTTCCCATCACTTCCTGTAGTTTCTCTCTAGTTTTGATTAAGAAATCAAGTTTTGAACTAGCTGCTATTGCACTGAATATTTTTCTGTGGGATAAAAGAATAAATTTCTGAAAATTTCTCCACTTTTTGCCCAAAACTTAATAATCATTGAATCGTTTTGTTATAGTAAAGGAAAAATGTTGTGCACACAGCTTTCAGTATAGCTTATCTTCAGCCTTCACATCCCTGGTTATTTGCAATACCAGTGATGACAGGACATGATGACAGGACTGAAGACACTGTTATATGCTGTTATATATTACTATAACAGTATATAATGTTATGTGTTGCTATACAACAGTATATACTGCTGAATACTGTTAGACACTGGACAAAAAGTTCACTGGAGTAGGAAGCAAAACAAGTATACGGTGGGATACAATTGTTTGCTGCAACTTTGGATGTACTTATGATCCTTTGAAATAATAATGTCTCCCTCGGCTCTTCTATGGCCTTTGAAAAGCATACTGCATGTGCTCTAACCTCCAAAACTAAGCATGTGTACTGTGCTGTGATCACTGCTTTCTGAGATTTATCCTCTCTCCTTAGCAGCTCCCATTAGCAAAAGAAATACACAGTTACAGAAAGGAGGATGTCCCTTGTGGAACAATATTGTGTATTATTTGTTATACAGTGCTAAAGGCCAGCTTATGTCTTCCAGGTTTTGGATAAATTGGGATAGAGTGTGGTCTCAGTATAGCTAAGGAAACAGCTGAAGGATTTTCCTGGGGCACTGATTTCTAACTCAAGACATACAGTCTTGAGTCTCAAGTCTCTCAAGACTTGAGTCTTGAGAGAAGACATACAGTTTCTGTCCTGTGGCCTCAGAAAGCACGATGTCTGTGTGCACAGACAGCTCTGCTGGCCTGGTGTCTAAGAATGGAAGGAAAATGATACCTGTTTTCCCATGTGCTCCAGGAGCATCAAGAGGAAGCCTTTTCTGGGCTTCCCCACTATGGCAATAGCAATTTCTCTTGCAATCATAGCATTTTATTTATTTATTTATTTATTTATTTATTTTTAAACAAAGAAGTGCCAAAACTAACTTTAGGTTATTAAGTATATGTTTACATCACTTTTTGAACCATATCCAGAGTTCTTTCAGGGAACCTAAGCCCTAAAATCATGCAAGTTTGAGGGGATATCTCTGTTTTAATCAATAACATGAGTTTCTAGCTCCTTTCTTCTCCAAGAACAATCTGGCACTATAAACTAAGTAGGCATTAAATTCCAGGGGAGAAAAAAACAAAACACTCACAAAACAACAACTTAAAAGCAGAGTGACACTTGAAAAGTTTCCACTACTTGTTATCTTCTTTTACCTTTTTAAATGTGTATTAATAAAGTGTTTTTAAAGGAATTTTGTCATTTTTGTTGTTTGAATCCATTTTTATTTTCAGGACTGGTGATCCTGCCTAAATATTTACTAAATCAGGATCAATACTTGTAAACAAACTTGTTTGTTTGTTTGTTTGTTTGTTTGTTAGACTGTGTTGGGCAAGAACTTGGAACTTATTCCCTTTAGCCTGTTAAAAACCAGATTTAAACATGTACAGCATTAAATCTAAGCATGGCTGTGATAAATTCACAGGTAGCTCCATAGAGCCACTTCAGTGTTACAACCACATCCATAAAGGCAACCTGCACCCTTGACCAAAACCTACCATAGAGTTTATCAACCTCCTTCTCAGTTTTTGCTTAATCCTACTTAAGCGTTTTATTTTAAAACTTGTAAACAGCAAAAACTCTGCTGCTGAGTATGCCCAGAATCTTATGTACAGAACAAAGCGATTTAGTAATTTTCTCATTCCTGAAGCTCAGTGGGATTTGCAAATTAGTGGTTGCCTCACTGAATTTTCAAACGAGCTTTGATCTGGTAGCCAGTTTTTGAATACCCTTAAATATTCAATTACAGCCACCATTGAATTTAGTACTGGTTAAAATATTTATACAGCTTCAATTCTGTCCTTTATCTGTCCATCTCAGATGTCAGGGCTTTTTGGCTGTCCTGGAAGAGCTAATTCGCTTCTGCTGAAACAACTCCGGTCTTTTATATTGAGCTGTCAGTAGCAGTAGGACTCAAATACAGGTCTTTCTTCCTTATCTCAGGTGACCTGACATCACCTCAAATTGTACTCACACTTTCCCTTTCTAGACTAGTAAATTAAAATATTGATTTATTTCTCTCTCAGTATAGCCTCTGGTCTGGTTGTTTTAATAGTTTCTTTGTGGTGCAAGGAAGGTACTGAAACCAGAATACAATGTGTTCAATTATTGAGTGATTAATGACAGAGGGGGAATGAGATCTGTGATACTCACCAGCTCTTAACGGTACTTATTGAAACACCTGTTCTGTTATTCCAGTTATTCCTACCTGCAAATTTTACAGCATGTACTTGGTTAAGGAGCAAGGCAGTAAAGATACATAGAGGTGTTCTGGATCATGTGCTGGATACTTCACTTACTCTTCTTGTCCTCCCCCAGCACTCGGTGTAGATATGTTAACTGTGACTCTTGCTTTACTCTCTTGTATTTTGTTTTCAGCCTTAATTTATATCCCTTAAGAAAATCTAATACATATTTGTATTCTGAGAAATTCTGAATCTGAGAAATTCTTAATGCATTAAATATCATAGTGGTTGGCAACCCTGCCCACAGGAAGGGGGTTGGAGCTCAGTGATCTTTAAGGTCTCTTCCAACCTAAGCCATTCTATGATTCTGTTTTCTTGAGTCTGTAGGTTCTGTCATATTTAGTCTCTGGAAGTGTCTGTGTAAGGTCTCTGGGGACATCTCACCTGTATCAGTGATGGATATAAGAAGCTCCTGCCCAAAACCCATCTCCAAGAACTCATTGGTTGTCCAAGTGTATTGCCGGGTTTAGGATTCCTGAAACAGAGAGTACCAACAGATCCTTTGATAAAATCTTCAGAACTGACAAAACAACTATTTTGGGGGGCTGGCAAAAGGAAGAAAAAAAAGAGAAAAAACAAAAGCTAGCTTGAGCGCTTCACTACAGGAGGTGAGCCAGACGGATCATACACGGTATCTGTGCCCTGGAAAGTCCTGGTAATCCAAGATCCATCGCATCCTCAAGGCTTCCCTCTGGCTGGGCAAATGTCCCCCCTCTGTGTGCTGGTTGCTGCAGATTCCAGTGGGCACTGAGGCAGGCGGGCACTGGAGTGAGGTGCGTGGCTGATGAGAACAGCTATGGAAAGAATTACAAGGCCAAGAACTCTTTTTGGCATTGGTCCTTGGATGCTTGAGCTTAGACAGAGCACTGCCCATTGTTGCCAAAGACCCCTTTGCAGGCTTAGCCTTTAGAGTATAATTTCCCTCCAGATGTGAATGTATAACAGGCAACTCAGGAGGTAACAGCTTAATTGTTCTTTAGCTAGTAACCCTCCGTCCCGGCCATAAAAACATTTTATGTACTGTTCAGAGTTTGTGCATTGTAGTAGCAATTATACCAAAATAGATAAAATAAAACAGACTGATAAACTGGATTGTTTGCTTTCCCTTAGTTTTGTTTCCAGACCTGCTATAATTGTTTGTAATAACAGAAAGAGTATAAATAATGCTAATTAATAGAGTTGTTGTTGTCATGGAGTGGATTCTGCCCATACCTTACTACTGAATTCCTGTGTGACTTGGGGCAAAGCTCACAGTGCTCCTATTTGCTTCTTGTAAAGGGAGAATAATGCTCCATTTTCTATCTATCCTGTGTACATCTTATCTTATGAGATGTATTGTGTTGGGAGTCAATCTTCTGACCTGACATGAAAGTTCTCAAAACACTGGGCTCAGAACTTTATTTACTTTGAAAATCCTACCAGTACTCTACTTTGGTTGCAATTGCATGTCCAGAAATTAGTCCCAGTTGTCAAGTCCTTTTTTAGAAAAATCTGCAAGGTGTATCCGATAGCCAGTAATTGCTCTTCATTTCCATCTAAAATATATAAATATTTGCAAAGCTGCAGAGATGCTAGCCAAGTAAATATCTTAAACATATATCTATAAACCGATGCATATTTATTTAAATAAATAATGGTAAATGGAGTGGTGTCTCCAATCAAAAAAATGAATAAACAAACAAAAAACACAACAAAAATCACTCCCAAACCCAAGCTGTATTAAAATGCATTATCAAAATTGTGCAAAAAGATTCAAAAATTTTTAATCTAAAAGGGACAATGAGGAATGATGACCCAGAATAAACATCAGTTGTGGAATTTTGTGTAGTTTCATAATCAGAATTGTTGATAGCATCCAGACTTGCTTAGAAAGATGTGTGCATGTAGAGTATGTATTATGTCCTGTAGGGATTTGTTACAGTGATTGATGTTCCATACATTTAAATGAAAATGCTTTTTATCTTGAATGATTTTACATTTAAATAATTTGTTCTTCCTAATCGTTTTCCTACTAGGTATGAGAGCCCTTTAGTACTTCATACTTCTCTAAGTATGTTATCTGAATGTTGCCATTATGAAGCACACTATGAGGTGTATATAAAAATGCTAAAAAAAAAAAAAAAAAAAAAAACCTAAAAAAAAAAAAAAAAAAAGATTTTCTTTTGTGTATCTTGAAGCAATTTCCAACTATATGAGACAAGCTGAGTATCAAAGTCCAGTTCTTTCACACAAAAAGTCTTTCTTCAAGTCAAGGACAGCAAAACAGTTATATGATTTAAAAAGCAAGTAATCAGGGGGGCCCAAAAGCTGCAACTAAATAACAACTCATATATTGAATGCTGTGTGTGTGTGTGTGGGGGGGGGGGGGGGGGGGAAGGAGTAGAAAACATTAAAAAAGCACCTGTGGAATCAGTAATGAACTAATGAAAACCATTCTCCCCTTACTTCCAAAAATATGCATGATGTTGCCCTAACTACTTAAAATTGGTCAGGTACCCAGGTACCTTTTAGTATTTGAGAAGAACATAAAAAGCTTATTCATGACATAAAGTGGACACCAGAATATATCCAGTTTGTTCTGTGAAGAGGGATGAATTACATATTTATTTATAGCTTGTGAACTGGGATGACAAAATGTGGGCTCCCAACACTTGCTACTGGAGTATTGCACAACACTCATGCATAGAACATGATGTAGCTATGCAGCCTCAGAGTGAGACTGCAGCTCCTCAAAGGGTGTGTTGAACAGTGAAGAAAGTATTTAAGCAAAACTGGAATAATAGAGCACTTAAGGTTCTCTTGTCTTATGATATGTAAAGTTAAATGTCTACTTTAGCATTTCTTTTATCTGTCTGTTCAAGGAGATTTTTTAACTCTTACTGTTTTTCTTTCATCTCCTTTAGTTTTCGGACAATATACATATTTATTTTGTTGGGACATATAGAATATTCTACTTTCAAATGCTTTCTGAATCACTGGTATGTCATGTAGATTATGGCAGAATCACTCTGTCTCCGAGCTCCTGGCTTGCTTTGTGCTTTCCTTCCTCCTTACACTTGGGAAATAGGGCCAGAGAGAAGATAAAAGGATATACAGCAGTAGATGCATACTGCCTAGAAGACACCCTGTACTTAAGGGATCTTGATAAAGGCAAAATCCTAAACAAAATCATGACCATCCCTTTCAAGTGACTTGATGTGACAAGGAGTCTCTGGGTAAATCCTGAGCAGAGTTTATTTCCCACATTGACTGATGCTGCCTTTTTTTGAGCGGAAGCAGTGGCTATTTGTGTGGTCTTAGAAACAAAGTCAGAACATACTCTCCAAATGGAAAGATGATGTTTTCCTGGGACAAAAAGTGTGAGGTGTGACTGTGCCTTTTTTGGTACCCTGCTTTGCTAACCAAATGTTTTCAATTGAATGACTCATTCAGTAGTCCATAGAGTAAGACTCCATCTGTAGCCACATATAATAGTAAGAACTACCAAAATATGTTTAAACATCTACGTAGCAGCAACAAAAGATGTAATAAAAAAGCACAGTTGCTTAATATCACAGAAAGGACATCATTTTAGAAAAAGAACTTGGACTATGAACTTTAAATGAGCTTATGCTTTTTTCTAACCCAGAAATGAAAAAAAAAATATATAGTAATGAATGATCTTTGCATTCACCCATGAAATCCAACACTACCATAGATGTTTTTTTAACTCCTTTAGTCAACTCAGACAATCCTTGTAGAGGGAAAAATGTGAAAGTCATAAAAAAGTGCATACCAGAATACTGCATTTAGGTATTTAGAGCTCAGTGAACTACAAGCATTCCCAGTGTATTCATTTACTATACAAAGTAACTCCTTCTAAAAGATGGGCCAGTGCAATTAAATATTTGGTCTGTATAGTCCAGTAAGACTTTACCACTTTAATCAGCTCCAGTGCATATTCAGCTCATATTCAAATGAAGGAAGATTTATAGAGACTTTCAACAGCAGACTGCTGGCCCTGTGTGCACTTATTTAAATGTACACCTCTCCTAGTATTATTTTTAGATTTCTGTAGTATTAAAATGAAGTAGGTATTATTTGAATTAACATCTGATTTCTCAAATCTGAAGTTTCTAATGATGTAGAGTGAAATTTCATTTGATAAGTTTCTTCATTGGTGAATTTATAGTACTTTAGTTTTTACTGAAATAGTACTGCAAAAATTATAAACTTTATTTCATACTTGACTCCATTTCTTATTTATATTTCATTACACAAATGTTGAGCTATTGAAAAGTCTCAGCACCAGTAAGGACATTAGGTTACCTTTTGAGAAGTGAAGAATATTCAGCTAGACAGCTGAGCAATTAAAAATTCTTTAGAAACATTTGAATGTATTATTTGTTACTAAGGTTGATATATTTTAAAATCTACTTATATATAATAATTAATCCACTTTATTTCCTTTTAATATATAAATTGTACTAAGCAATACAAAATATGCAGAAAGAGATTATTTTCCCTCATACAGTCATTGTGATGTTTAGTGCCATTATTTATAATCTGCCACTTAAGACAGTCACTTGTTGCCATTAATGGACTTAGTCTGTATAACCAATTTTGTCAATGCTAAAGAAAGTTCATAATTATAAACCAGATCAAACTATTTTTAGCTATACATCAATGCCCAATGTGAAGCTGATTTTTTCAGTGAAACCTCCTCTAGGAACATATTTGCAATGAACTATTCAGACAGGATTTAAGTGTCCTGTGGAAGTCAGCAAAATAACCTTCTCAGGACCTTGTCCTATGTGCTTTGTAGCGGTTTTGCTAATTTCTGGCAAGATGCTTGCCTAAGGTACTGAGCTACTACCATTGAGTATCATTGACCAGTGCCAATCATTGCCAGTATGCTACTCAGTATGGGTTTGTCCTATGGCAGCTCAGGCTGGATGGGCATGTCTCAGGAGAACATCAGATATAACATCATGGTATCCCAAGGACAGCTGCTTTCCCAGAAGTTTCATGAAAAGAAAATAATAATAATAATAATAATAATAATAATAATAATAATAATAATAATAATAATAATAATATATTAAAATGATATAGTTGTACTGTAAAGTTCAGTAGATGCAGATTAACAAGGAGAAGGTGTGTTGGGAGGGTTTTATCCTCTACCCCATTAGCACCATCTTCTTCTGCTTTGTTACATACTTACTATAATGATGCTGTACTGTCTCCCAGTCAAACTGTTATTTTGCTAAACATTTATGCTTCTATAAACATTGAAGAAGGTTCCTGACAGGTTATGTTTTTGGTAGTAAAAGAAATGAATTCAGAACTGATTAAAGTACTTAATTTTTAAGAAACAAAGGAAAGAAACAACCTACAGATATTCCTTTTAAAATAAGAAGTGGGCAAAACTTGTGAGAGGTCCCAGCCAGGTCCTTAATAAAATGAATGATGTCTGTTTTCCCCAAAGAGCTCATGACGCCACTTTGGAGTCTGCAGTCAGCAAGAAGCAGCTCATATTGCACACCACATGATACTGGAATATGACTAATAAACATCAGGAAGTCCCCAACGGCTGCAAATTTGGCAGCACTGTCCAAATTGGCGTGTCATGTTGTTCATGTACCTTGTGAGCATATTTGGGCCCAGTTTCAAGCTGATAGTGGATCCCTGGGTTCTGACTTATGGCATCTTGCTTTTTAAAAGAACCTGGCAAATGAAATAACAGGGTTCTTGCATGTGAAGCCTGGGCTACACTGAGCTGAGCAACGGGAAGCTGAAACTTATGCAGCACCTTTCTGGCTTAAATAATGCTGTAAACTTTCCTTGCTATCATTCATATACACAGTTATATTAAAAAGCTAAAAATATACTCAAACCACATCTGGGATTTAGTATGAAAGATTGGTATCACTGTCACACTTCTGCTGCTAAGTCACAGCCTCCTTAAAAAGAGTTTCTAAGGGAAACGTTGATAGGCCATGAGCTAAAGTATAGCAGAGAATGGTGCTGCTACAGTAAGAATGATTGTGAGTCAGTTTAGCAAATAACAAAATAGTCTTTAAACCTATTCATTAGACTCATTTTTCTGACTAGCTTAAACAGACTTCTTATTTCTTGTCCATAAACATCCCCAGGCAGCGAAATCTGTCACGGATAAGACTGGTGTGACAAAGTTTATTTAGTTCTAGAATACGGTAGTCAGAAAAATGCAAGCAACCACATATGGTGACATAGACCCTTTAAGTCTGTAAAGTCAGAGTGAAATTTTCTGGTTAAAAATTCTAATATGTTATAATAATGTATGTTATCCTACTAAAAATTAGATATCTGTGGGACCAGCCCAGAACAATGGGGCTGCTAAGAATATAATTACTAAAAAGTGAAACCATTGTCAAAAATAGTCTCCGGCTGGAGGGTTGTATGGTGGGAAAATATTTTAACAGGGCTTCTTATTAGTGTGTTTGTTCTCAAGATGTAACACTGGCATTAAAATACTGTGGAATGCTCACCACATGATGATAAACAGCTTGTGGTGATCTAATTTTAAAAATATCTTTTAAGCTTTTCACACAGCAGGTGGTGACGCACTGGAACAGGTTGCCCAAGAAGGTTGTGGATGCCCCATCCCTGGAGGCATTCAAGGCCAGGGTGGATGTGGCTCTGGGCAGCCTGGTCTGGTGACTGGCAACTCTGCACATAGCAGGGGGGTTGAAACTAGATGGTCATTTTCAACCCAGGCCATTCTATGATTCTGTGATTCTGTGAAGCATTTTGCTCTATACTGTATTTCACAGACTAGTGCACTGCACACTTATTTGACACACCTATGCTACAGGAGCAAAGATGTCACAGCACTGGATAGGCAGATCCGGGGAAAACAGAGGAAACCATCAGAATGTAGCCAGGAAGCCAGCAGCATGCATGGTAGCTCATGGCACTGAAAGCCAAGCCTACCCCTGCCAACAGTTCACAGCCAAAGGGTCATAGCAGACACACCCTGACAGTTTGTAACTACTCATATAGGATAGTGTCTGCAGTAGTGTCAGCAGTGCTTCTCTCAAGGAATTCATCTCCCAGTCTGTACTCATATCTAGGATTGCCCTGACCTGAGTGTAACACCTTGCATTTGGCCTTATAGAACCTCATTATGCTCCTGAGGGTACACTTCTCAAGCCTGTTTGAGTCCTGCTGGAGGACATCCCTTCTTTCTATCATATTGACTGTACCACTCGGCTTAATGTCACCAGCAAACATGCTGCAGGTACACTCCACCACAGTCTAAATCATTGATAAAAATGTTGAAGAGCACCAGTCCCAAGGCAGAGTCCTGGGCCTCTCATGTCTGGTCTCCACCTGGATTTAGAGCCATCGGCAGCAAACCTCTGGCTACAACTATCCAGCCAATTCTTTATCCACTGAACAGTCCACCCTTCAAATTTGTATCTCTCCAATTTTGAGATGAGGATATGGTGTGGGACCACATCAAATGCCTTGCATCAGTACAGGTAGACACCAGTTGACCTTCCTTGGTCCACCAATGCCATCCTATTATGTTAATATGCTTCAAGAGGAAAAGAATTTGGAAATAATTAAAGGTAGGAAGAAATACTATCCTGTGCTGGAGTCTGTTGTGCTTCTGTACAATGAAGTTCAATTCTCTAAGGAAACTCTAAAATCCATTAGATTTATTACAGAAAATGAACTAATATAGGGAAGGCTACCTGGCCTGCTTTGGTAGAAGATTAGGTTGCCTTACCAATCAGTGTCTGCTCTGCTTCCCTCTGATCAATGCCACTTTGTAGGTTCTGAGTATCCACTACTCAAAATGGCTGTTGAAAGACGACAGGCCATCTGGGATAGGTTATCAGGATTGCAGTTCTGTTCCTAATCCCAGAAGATACACCAGATGTTTTGAGACACTTAAATCTCCCACCAGGCATCAGGGTGCTCTGGGGGATTGTTCCTAGTGTTATTCCAGGTCTCTGGCAAAGTGTCTGTGCTGCTGGGAACAGGAGGGATAACAGGGCCCTAATGCACAGCCTAAAGCGGCATGGAGTGAAAGTGATCTTGTTTCAGGAGAACAGGACACTTGGAAGACACTGCTTATGCAGAAGTACTACCAAATGGCTGAGTGCAGAAGTATAGAACCTAAGAAAAGTTCTTAGCACATATGTGCCTTCATTACATGCATTTTTTGTTGACAAAAAGGATTCTTTTGCTCTGATGTGCTGTGTAGGCTTCCACAGTTCTTAGATGACTGCAAGCTTCGATGCATTTACAGCTTTGCTATCCATAGTGAGAAAGCAATTACTTAGAGGTTCTCTCCTGTTCAAAGATGGACTACACTTTTTGTAAAAAAGTGAAATGTGAGTGAGAAAAATACATTTTGTTCTTTCTTCAGCAATTCCTGCTGATTTTGCTTTGCATTTTAAAATTATCTGACATTAAAATAAAGAAAAATGAAGGAGAAGCATAATAATTCATAAAAAATCCTTTCAATTACACTTTTTAGTGAGTGGATGGGAATTAAATGTTGTTTTAATTTGTTTGTTTTGTTTTATTTAGTTGGAGGACAAAATAAAAAGACATGGTGTCAAGAAAGAAATACAAAGAAAACAAAAAGCCAAACACCCTCAGTGGTTCATCATCTTTGCTGTATTTCATGAAAACAAATTCAGAACTTCTGTAGAGGCTGAAAAATATCATGGAAGTTCAACATCCATAACCCTGGGAATGATTAATTCACCACATGAAAAATTAGATTAAACCAACTAATACGTCTGCTGTGTGCTTTCAAGAGTTGTTTTCCACATTAAAAAAATATAAGTTGCTTCATTTAAAAGGTTTTAAAAGGATTTTTAATGAGACTGTTTAAGGGAAATTTAGTGGTAGAAAGCCAAACTTCAATATGAAAATTTGAAGATGTATCTCTAGCAGTATTTGGAGAAATACATAATGAATTTGATGAATCCCTTACTGGACCATATGCAACGGGAAGAAGATGGTTGAATTACATGTATATCAAGATTTCTTCCATAATTTGTATTTTTGAATGTCTGTCTGCTTGCACTAACATGCATCCAATATTGTACTTAAAGCTGGAGAAAAGTGTACCTGGATTGGATCCAACAAGAGTAAGTTTCAATTCTCTTGATTTTTCTGAATACTTTTTTAACCTGTTAAAGGCCATTAAACCTATAAAGGCCATTCCTTTGTCAGGCCATTAAGAAATAACACTACACCATCAGGAGTAATTTTTGAATGGGTTGGCAGTCATTACAGAGGTGATATAAAGATCCAAAGCTAGTCTGTTCACTCTTGCCTCTTTTCACTGGACCAGATGTATTGGTCTCTTTATGTCTAAACTGGAGGAATTAGCGATGCTTTTGAACTTATTTGTTCAATTTATTTCTGGCTGTATCTAAACCTTAGATCGGAACAATATCAATGCCTAGGCTTGCATAGGCACCTCAGTTTCCCCTGGAAGAAAACTCTGATTCAGACCTAGTGGATGTGTTTCCAGTGATCTGCTGCCAGAACAAAATCAGATAAGAATTCTCGATTTCCTTGCTGTTGCATGTGTAATTTTGCAGTCTACTGAATAATTGGCTACTACACCCACTTGATTCCAGAGGTTTTCAGAATGGACAAGATTTGCTTTTCTAGCCCACTTTTACAAGCTATTAAGACTACTGTAGGGCTGTACTTTTCCTGCTTGTAAATTATGCTTTACCCTACTCATTTTTGATAAGAGATCAAAGTAATCCTCAGACTAGGGGATACTTAAAGTGAAGGTCCTGGGCAATCTGTATTTTGAATTCATAAGACAAGAGACAAAAGTGCTTATCCAGATTCTCTATTCTCCTTGCAGAAAAAAATGAAATGGCATAAGTAGAAGGAGAATGAAATAGGAGATAAAATAAGACAAGGGTAATATAACCAGATTTGAAAACATCCTAGTTTCAGCTGATACAGTGTTAATAACACACAGATGTTTTGGTTGTTGCTGAGTGATGGGAGTGTGACCAGGGCTGTGTTGGGCTGCTGAGCAAGGAAGAGTCACCCCCATGATGCCACATGGCATGGCAGAGCCAGGACAGTTGACCCAAATTAGGCAAGAGGTTATTTCACACCATGGGATGTGATGCAGAAGGCTATAAAGCTATGGGTAGTTGGTTAGACGTTGGTTACTGTTTGGGCCTGATTGAGCAGTATTTGGTTGTTGGTGAGGCAGTGCACTGCTTGTGTGATATCAACTGGGTAAGCAGCTGCATTGTTAACAGGTGGTGAGTAATTACTTTTGTATGCGTATATGCATACATATTTAGTTACTGTTGTGTTTTTGTTTTCATTTTTCTTTTCTGTTGTAGAAAATAGTTTTTATAATGACCTGTGAGATTTATTCCCCAGTTCTCTTCTCCACCACACTTGGGGAGGAGTGAGAGAATATCTGTGTGATGCTGAGATGCCTTCTGAGTTAAACCATGACAGAAAATCTGGGCTGGTACAGCTTAGCACTTGAAGGATCAAGTTGTAGATAGTGATAGGGTTTCTAAACATTACTAATTTAAATGATTGGTGTAAATGAACCAAAAAATAGTCTTTCTCAGTGCAGTTAAGATTTTAAGAAATACAATGATTTGGGTTAGAAAACTCATTTTTACTCAGAATCTACATCGGTACCACAAAAAACTAAGCAGTGTGGTGCTGGCAATAATGAGGATGAAGGAACAATGTGACTTGAGACCCCAGACAAGATTTTCAGTTGAAGGAGTTATTTAGACAAGGTTTTTATCATTGTAGGAGGATTATTTTGTTGCGGTTCCAGAACCATGAGTTTAAATTATACTGAAGATATTCTTCCAGTTTCTCAAGATAAGTAGGTGCCTCCTCGTTTGGGCTGAGGAACCATAGTACAGCTCTCACTAGCTCCTTAAGTCTCATGTGTGCTATTGATCACACAAGCTGTCTTGACTGTTTAAGCTCTATGGGCAAACTTATGGTGCTTTGAAAAACTAGCAAACAAAACCTAGCTTAAAAACTAACATAGAATATTCATGTTTTTATTCCCACTTCCTCCTTCTGTCCTCTACTCTCATTCATCAATACCTTTATCCTCTTTCCTCCATCCTTCAAACAATATACAAAATGAATGGAGGCAAGTGCCCTAAGTTTCATCAGGCATTTCCTGTGGATGACTTCTAATTTTGGGAGCTGTGCCATTAGTATCTTCTCTGACTCAAAGGAGATGTGTGAGAAGAATAATGAAGAGGCCTTTTATCATCTGTGGTCACTTAACTAGGAAAATTAAGAGGCCTATAAGTTTGCAAACAGCATTTTCCTTACTCATCTCCAGTGTAATGGTGGGATGGTAAAAAAAAATTCTTTCTTTATCTAAGACAGTGATTACTTCAGTTATATGCTTTCGGCAGAAATGGAGATCTGTCATAGGAGCTATCTATCTCACCTAGAAATTAAGTATACAACAACATGTGACTCAAGCCATAAAGTGCTGGCTGGTTTATCTGTGCAGATTGCAATTTTTTCTTTTTTACCCTTGTGACTTATTTAATAAGTTTGTTCTCTTGATTTGAGAATAAAAATTCCTACTTATTATACATAAGGGACACAATGTATTGCAAAAAAATTTGTCTGACAGGAGGCCATGGTTTTGTTCCAGCTACTGGAATGGATGAAGTATTTCATCTGGGGAAGTACTTCAATTAGCCTCTGTTTGTTTTACAATACCCTTAAATATGAAGCTTTATGGGAAGGTTTTCCTATCCACTAGATGAACAAAGAACATTCAATATAACAGAGTCCCACCCTTGACTGAAATGCATTTTAATCCCCAAATCCAGCCAAGTCTGTAAGTCTTTATTGTTTTCCCAGAATAGTATTAACTTGTTTAGGTTTTTGTGGTAAATATGAAGCTTTGGCTGGGAAGACAGCTGTTGTATGTCATGTTTAGTGTCACTTTATCTGCCTTAGCAGGAACATCTCATTATACCTGTGGGGACTTAAATGAACACCTTTGCTTTTTCGTTCTTTAAACATCTTTCCCCAAGACTCATGCAATATGTCACATCATTCTGATGGGGGCAAGAGGATTCTTTTCAGAGCTTGTCTGTATTACTCTTAGATTAGCCAGAAAGACTATTACATGGTGACAGCAATGTACCCCAAGGCCAACAGGTAGGAGAGACCCAAAGGTAGAAATCAACTTCTGATTTCCAGTAAAATATGCTAATCACCACAAAGTCATGAAAACAGTAGTGCTGTTCCTGCATTATTTTTTTTTTTTTTTTAATTTAGAAGTAGTCCTCCAATGCTGCAAACTTAGTTTACTCTTGCAGTAGTTTTAGTGGAACTGTAATAACTGTACTGAATGAAACAAGAAAAACTGAATGAAAACTGAAGATTTTAGAAAGATTCATGTCTTTAAAAGTTTATGATTCTCTTCTTCCTTTTTCTTTTTTTTGTTTCACCATTTGGCATGTGTTTTCCATATAGTTAGTACTGATCATTTTTGAAAGCACTAGAGCAGAAAATTGCTTATAATTCCTGTGGAGTTGGAAGAATTCTCACTGACAACATTCAACACCTGCTTCTTCTGTAGATAAAATGTGTTTATGGTCTTATGACAAGATGTACCTGGATTATGCTTTCTTGACTAACATCATTCCTGCATTACTTCCACAGGTTGTTTTGTTTTGTAAAATAGCGTTAGAGATATTTGTTTTCTGTGATTTATGATTTTATATCTGTTTGGATGGGCATATGCTCCTCTGGGTGAAGCACTTGGCTGGGCCAAAGGAGTTGTGGTCAATGGAGTTAAATCCAGTTGATGGCCAGTTATGAGTGGTGTCCTCTGGGGCTCAGTACTGGGGCCACTTCTATTTAAGATCTTTATTAATGACCTTGATGAGGGGATTGAGTGCGCCCTCAGTAAGTTCGTAGATGACACCAAGTTGGGAGGGAGTGTTGGTCTGCCTGAAGGCAGAAAGTCACTACCAAGGGGCTTGGACAGACTGGATCGATGGGCCAAGGATTACTGTATGAGTTTCAATAGGGCCAAGTGTCGGGTTCTGCATTTTGGTCACAACAACCCCATGCAACCCTACAGGCTTGGGGAGGAATGTCTGGAAAGCTGCCTGATGGAAAGGGACCTTAGTGTACTAATGGACAGTCAGCCTAATATGAGCCAGCAGTGTGCCCAGGTGGCCAAGGCCAATGGCATCCTGGCTTGTATCAGGAATGGTGTGGTGAGCAGGAAAAGGGAAGTCATCCTGCCCCTGCACTTGGCATTGCTGAAGCCTCACCTTGAGTACTGTGTTCAGTTTTGGGCACCTTGGTACAGAAAAAACATTGAAGTATTGCTCATTATTTCTCTCTTCAAATACCTGGAAGGTGCTTACAGAGAGAGCAGGGTTGGTCTCTTCTCACTGGTGACAGGACAAGGGGAAACGGCATCAGGTTGCACCAGGGTAAGTTTAGGTTAGATATCAGGAAACACTTCTTTACAGAAAGGGTTGTTAAGCACTGGAATAGGCTCCCTAGGGAGGTGGTTGAATCCTCATCCCTGGGTATGTTTAAAAACCACTTGGATGTGATGCTCAGGAGTTAGGGTAGTATGGTTAGGTTGTGGTTAGACTCGATGATCTTTAAAGTCTTTTCCAAACTGAGTAATTCTATGATTCTAGGTAAGAAGTAAACTTTGACTGATGTATGAGTAAATGTCAGGGAAATATCAGAAATTGGTAAGTGCTAACAAAATGTACCTTTTGTATTATGACTGTATGAATGGAGTTATTTTGTAACATGAGTTTGGAATGCAGAATTAAGACTATAAAATCTAGTTAAATGATGAGCTGGCAGTTCTTGGGGCAAAATTAAGGATTGGAGAATGATGCCTTAGTATTTAATACAATTCTATGAAATGGGAATTATTAATAAGTTGCCTACTAATCTGCCTCAAAAATCTAAATTAAGTTGTAAGTATGTATTTTTTTAAATTGAAGAGTTATGATATGGGCACGAAATATTTCAGATATTTGTACAAACTACAGAAGTGGCATCTGTCATACAAATATATGTATGGACTCAGAATGTGATCACAAAGGGGAAAAATGTGGGCCAATGTCAGCACCTTGTTATCTCAACATTATAAATGTCACCAGACTCAGTTGCTACAAGAGTGCAATTTGTCCCTTCATGGGAATTTCTTACAGCTGATAATACAGGCTGCAGAATCTCAGAATTCAGACCAAGAGATTGTTCCAACTGCAAATCAGATTTAAGCTTCTTGAGAAGCCTGCTCTTTCACAATATTTATAAGGATTTGCATTGTTGAGCACTTTCCAGAATTAAAATTAGAGGCATTATTTTTTTCTTACTCAAACTTTCATTAAAATCACAGAATCACCAAGGTTGGAAGAGACCTATAAGATCATCCACTCCAACTATCCACCTATCATCAGTAGTTCTCACTGAACTGTGTCCCTCAATTCAATGTCCAAAACACTGGTGACATTAAGAAAAAAGGAAACATTTCCATATACATGTTGAGAAAGTTATTTCTTCTGATGAAACCAACTTTCTCCACAGAGAACCAGCTGCACCTGTCTTTTTTACTGTCAGTTTCTGGTATGCAGGTCAATATTTATTTGCTTTTCCAGATTTCTGTACTGGAGAATAATCCTTGAAACAAACCTTATAACAGAGTGAAACCTTTATTAATTTTATGACTGTATTAGTTACCTCACAAGTACCTGACCCTGCTAGAAACCCTGTTTGTTGTTGCTATTCATTTACAACTGTGATAGTGAAGAGGATGATAGGCTCCTCAATAGTGAGAACAGTAACTGCTTCACTTTCATTCTGCTGATTTCTTGATTTTATCATGACAAAGCATTCTTTACACTTTCAACAACAGGCAGACAATCTGGCACAAGGACATTCTTTCACAAAATTACAGAATGGGCCATGTTGGAAAAGACCTCAAGGATCACCTCATTTGATTCACCTTGACCCACTTTTTAAGTCTGTTGAGGTTCCTCTGAATGCCATCCCTTCCTTCCATTATGTCAACCACACCACTCTGCTTGGTGTCATCAGCAAACTCGCTGGGGATATACTCAATTCTGTCATCGATGTCATTAATGAAGATGTTAAAGAGGTCCTGAGTCAGACCCCTGGGGAATGCCGCTCATTACCAGCCTCCACCTGGACATTTATTCACCCCTTCTGTCTGTGGCCTTTCAACCAATTTCTTGTCTATCAAGTGGTCCATCCATCAAATCTGCATCCCACCAGTTTGGAGATAAGGATGTGGTGGGGGACTGTGTCAAAGACCTTGCTCAAATCCAGGTTAATGACATTGGTTGCCTTCACTTTGTCCATTAATGCTGTCACTCCATTATAGATGACTACCAAACTGGTTAGGTATGACCTTCCCTTGGTGAAGCTGTGCTGGCTGTTTTAGGTCACATGCTTATTTCTTGTGTGCTCAAGTATGTCACCCAGGAGGGTCTGTTCCATGATATTTCCAAGTACAGAGGTGAGACTCACCAGCCTGTAGTTCCCCAGGTCCTCCTTGCTCCCTTTCTTGTAAATAGGGGTAATGTGACTCTTTCTCCAGTCATCTGGGAACTCACCTGACAGCCACAGCTTTTCAATAATGTTACCATTCATCTTCAAAGGTGAAAGTACCTGGAATGAGTGTGGGGAAAACACTTCTGTCATATCACCTGTAAGGTACACAGAACCTGACAAAAAAAGGGCTTCAGCACTGCCCACCTTAGTGGGCAAGTCACCTCAAACTTTAATTAGACACATATTAACTAACAAAGCATCTCCTCTTGCTGCTCTATGGTAACATGAAGCCATGACACCATATGCTTAACTGTGGTATGTCTTGCCTAAGATATGGAACCATTCGTTTATTAATTCTTTTTTTTCCCCAGTAAGTAATATAAAACTAGATCTGTAGTATGGTGGGGTTATTTCTAAAGGTTTTGCCAATTTGCAAAATTGAAAACTAAGGAAAATTGTTAAACATTAGAAAATGAAAAATGTTGAGAGCACTTTTTTTTTTTCTTTTTTTTTTTTTCCCAACATTGAGTAATTGTCTGTACACTATGCATTATTCACAAGGTGAGAGCCATAAAACTGTTACTATGCATTGCACAATTACATAGGTACTGTGCATCTCTAATACCCAATCTGAAGCTCATTTATCAACAACCACCCTTGTATAAACAATCCACACAGTAACCTGACTTGTTTTCACTTGTTATTGATGATCTTTCAAAACTCAGAAATTGCCTCCTCTTCCATTTCCTACCACTGAATTCTTAGGTAATCACCTCATCAATAGTTCTCAACAAAAATAATTGTTTCCAGAACAAAACTCTCCTTGGATTTTAGGCCATGTAAATTGGTCCCTCTCTGTGCTTCAAAAGTGTGAATAGTAAAAATAATTTTTTAAAAAAGTTCAGTATGTGTATATGCTTTTATTAAGTCAGAAGTGAAGAAAAGTTTTCCCAGAACAGGATATGGGGCAGGGAAAATGAAACACAGGTTGTCACCTTTTGGGATGTTTTCTTTCTTTCTTTCTTTTTTTTTTTTTTCTTTTTCCTTTCTGACATGAAATTCAACCATCAGTCTCATTTTCACAGCAGTACACACCCTTCCAATGCTAATAAGATACATTCATAGCCAATACCAACTGTAGTCAACTAATGTAAAAGGTGAAGAGGAAGAGAGTATTGCATGTTTTTCAACAAGGGGTCATACCACAAGACATAGGGTGGGAATTGCCCTTTCCCCTCTGGTCCACATTCTACAGGCCACTTTCCTATTTCTTCTCTTCTTCAGTTTTGTAGCAAAGATGCTCTGAAATCAGTGCTGTAGTAATCACTTGTAAATCTCAGAAACAATGTAGGAGCTGTGATCTAACCTATGCCTTTTGGTTTTATTTTATATATGTGTATATGTAAAATATATATAAGTAGGAAAAGAAATATATAATGGGAAATGAATGAGAAGAGTTAGGTCAAGATTATTTTCCTTGGCTCCTATGATAACCTGTGCTCATGTCTGCTTTTCAGACCATTGTTTGAAATGTTTTCTTCCTGTCCTGGAACTGCTATTGCCCATCTGTAACCTAATGAACAAATGAAGGAAAAGATGCATGTGTAGTGTTGTGATGATACTCAATGCTTCACATACAAGGATGTCTCTGACTTGGGCTCTTCTCCACAAAAAAATTGAACTGTGAACGAGCTTAAGCTCTACTTGGGAAAACTGGGTGGCTGCTGCTCAGGAAATCTCATAGCCCATGAGTTATAAACAGTGTTCAGTTAGTTGAAGCAAGGCCATGCAACTTTAAATAGTTTCACACTAGTATATTCTTACCTTGCTTATATTTCTCAGCTTGTGGTTTGAGAGAGTGCCTCAAATTATTAGTTGCTTTTCTACAGTATGTCTCAGTTCCATCATACATGTAGTCCTGTGCATAGTGATAATGTCCACTCTGAAGCTCCAGAGATGCATCAAGATATGTTCTGGTTAACGCTTAAGCCAAAGTGCTTCCTTCCTGGTGAAAACTTTGACTTTAGCAGGTGAATGACTGTGCTACAGGGAATTGTGTCAGTAACTTGTTTACATGGGGCTAACTTGTAAGACCCTTGGGGCAGGGACTGTGTCTGCCTGAGTGTCTGCAGAGCATAAAAAGACCAAAACATATGCTTTCTAAGTAAATGTTTGTAAATAACCTATTGTAAACTTAGTAACTACAGAACATGTTTATCACTTCACAGCCAAAAAGAAACAAACTTACCTTTTGCTGAGCGCCTTAATATTTCACTGCTTAAGGGGAGAATCACTGGTTACTTTATTTCTAATTGATATCAGTGAGATTCAGGATGAAATCCTCAGAGAATCTAACATCTGAAAAGTTTGGCCAGGAACATCCCAACACTAGATAACTTCGTAGTACTTTCTGAAAAAGAACTGTAATCGTCTCTAACTGTGCTGTGCACTGTTTTCTATTACCATACTTCAAGTGCTGAAAATAAACTAGTAGCTTAAATCAATATATATTTTTGGAGCTCTAACATATAAGTTCAGAAAAGTCTGAAGTCTTTAAATAGAAAACTTTAATGGCAGAAAGGAACCTGTACTTTGAAATAAAACAGGTTTTTCTGAAAACACATTTTGACATCATTTTTTGGAATTTCTGCTTTTAATTTTATACTTCTTCTATGTTTCCTTCCTCTATTGCACACCACCTGCAAATAAATGAGTGAAATTGCCTTAGTTTCATTTAATCTTATACTACTAGGAGAATTGAATTCAATCATGTTTCTGGACGAAACAAAGTTATTTTTAGTGTAACAGTAACATATAATGTCATTTGTAGCGTCATTTGGCAATGGTATTTTTACTTCTACAAAAGATGTGAAAAAGCTCATGGCCAATTATGCTTTACTGAATGATATGTTATTACATTATAATGCAATACAGCAACAGTATGATGTTACAGCATAGTAAAAAATTCTTGGCATGAATTTGTGTTCAAGTTTATTGCAAAATGAGCTCAATCCTGCTGACAGTGAAACCAATGAATGTTTTGCCATTGGTTTCATTGTAAACCCCAGCATGCTTGATAACTAATAAATACCAGTGCTCACTTACACAAATAATTTGTAAGTAGTGACTATTCTGAGAGATCCTATCACGTCTTTGGCTTATACTACCTATACACATGAGCAAAAACTATTTTCAGTTGCTGCAATGGATGGTGATTATGCTGCAGTGTATAGCTATAAGCTCTTCAGAATGGATAGGCAAGGAGGGAGGGGCAGTGGTGTAGCTCTCTCTGTTAGAGCATTTCACTGCTGTTGATCTTGGGGCTGACAATGATAAGGTTGTGTCTCTGTGGGTAAGAATGAGGGGGAGGGCCAACGAGGTGGACATCCTGATGGGGGTCTGTTATAGACCCCCAAACCAAGATGAAAAGATGGAAGAGGCATTCTGTGTGCAGCTGGCAGAAGCTGTGCAATTGGCAGCCCTCATTCTCATGGGGCACTTCAACCTCCCTGATATGCACTGGATATATAAAACAGTACAGAAGAAGCAGTTTAGAAGGTTTGTAGATTGTGTGAAAGACAACTTCCTGTTGCATCTCATAAAAGAGTCTACCAGGGGAGGTGCTTCACTAGACCTGCTGTTTTGTTAACAAAAAGAGAAAAACCGGTGGGAGATGTGAAGGTTAGGAACTGTCTTGGGCAGAGCAACCATGAAATAGTAGAGTTCTCAATTCTTGGTGAAGTCAGGAGAGTGGACAGCAAAGCTACTATCTTTAACTTCTGGAAGGTGGACTTAGAGCTATTCAGGACATTGAAGAGAGAGTCTCTTGGGATTTAGTCCTGAAGGGAAAAGGGATCCAGGAAGTCTGGTTACTCCTCAAGAAGGAAGTCTTAGAGGTGCTGGAGCAGGCAGTTCTACTGTCCCATAAAATGAAAGGTGCTGGCATGGGCTGTCCAGGGAGGTAGTTGAGTTGCTGTCCCTGGAGGTGTTTGGTTAACTCATAGATGCTGAACTGAGGGATATGGTTTAGTGAGGAAATAGTGGTGGCAGGAGGATGGTTGGACTAGATGATCTTGGAGGTCTTTTCCAACCTTGATGATTCTGTGATTTTGATTCAAGAAGCTGGATTTTGTATCTCACAGAATATGAGGATGCTTTAAATAGATTTACAGAAATAGAGCAGTGGAAAAATCAAAATTACTTTGTTGTAAAAAGAAAATTGCAAAAAAGATTCCTAAAAGATGGATGAAAATTCCTACAAGTAAACAGAAAAGAAATTACATTAAATGTGAAACTGATTAAAAAGCAAATACAAGGGAATTACACTGATCAGCAGAACTAATGTTTAATGAAGCAGATTTAAATGTTCACATTTTCATAAATCATGCAAAGATAGCTCTTCATTTCATCTGCAACAAAATGAAATTTGAGATAAGGCTTGGCTGCCAGAAGAATCAGGGATGGATCCAGGGCATGCTTATGGCCTCCTGTGTGCAGACGCTCTATAGGGGCCAGGTTCCCTTGAGCCCAGCAGCTCAGCCTCTGCGGCAACAGCCTGACAGTGCTGTCCTGAGCAGATCTGAGAGTGACTTGCAGAAGGCATCTGCACTTGGAAATGGTTTGGGAAATAGTTGCCCCTCTTTTCTGAGGCTATCTGCCACAGCACTGTTCCTCTAAGGTGAAAACTCTCATTAGAAACTAAATTAAATGGCTGCGCTAGATACAGCACCAGATCCTTGGCTGCTCCAACAGCCTAAAATGCACCAGAGTGCTTTTAGGAAATGAACTAACTGGTAAGAGCAAAAGCAATGCCAAGAACCAAGCTAGCAGGTTTGTGTACTAGCTCTGATTAGTGCAGATGTCACTTTGGTGTACCACAGGGAAATGGAAGGTGTGATCCATCATAAAAAGAGATGACTTGGCATTTTTTTTTTCCAGGTAAACTGCATACATTTCATCTGTGAAACTTCCATGAAATGTGAAGGAGTGGTATCTTACTGCAGGGAGAGGATGAGTCTGAGCAAGAAAAGAAAGATCCTGGCATAATTGCAGGACGCGAACTAAATTATTGGGCACACTTTATTTTACGCACACAGCCAAATGGAAAATGCAATTTCTCACCTAGCCAGCTTTATTTCAAGCAAGCTTTAAAGACAGAACATCCACAAACTTCAGTGGGACCTGTGTCTGTGCACAGGATGCAGAGCAGAGCCCTCTCCTGGTTAGCACTGGAGATAACTGAGGACACCCCTGGCACTGTGTTTGGCACTGTCCACAGCACATATCTATGTGATGAAGTATTGAATGTAGGCACTCAAAATAAAATATTAGAAAAGCTCTTCTATTTGGAGTCATGGAACCTTATGATTGAGGTCAGGTTTGTTTGGATTAAAAAAAAAATACGGAAATCTAAATAACACTTAAATGATGGCATACTTGAAAACTGAAACCAAAAAATAGGTTATATAACACACTTAAAGCCACAGTTGGCACTTTGGCTCACAATGAGTAGCCAGTTGTAACCTGTTTTTGAACCCACAGCTGAACCTTGGACGATGAATTACTGAAAAGGGTGGGTCACTTTCTTTATAAACTTGAAATCTGATAACCATGGCAAAATAACCTTTATTCATTCTTTCTTTTTATGATTATAAAGCCACAAAACAGCAAACAATAGCTTTAAGTATACAGATCAACAAACACAGCCTAATTAACACACTTGTGGATCTCATACTTGATCCTGAAAATAAGCAGCTGTATTTCATTTGAGGCCCTGCTTTTGTAAAACAAAATTCGGAACAGGTAGATCAGCAAGATGTGACATATGGTTGGCACTTCAGTAAATCATAGTAATGTACTTTATGAAAATTTTAACAGTAGATCACTCAGTTTTCTGAGAATATCTAGGTATAATCCTGTGCTCAAATAATAAAGACAACCAATCAAGCAAACAAAAATCCCCTTTTGTTACTGAGATGCGACCCAGGAAAGTATATTGGATTCACTTCAAAGTGTTTATAAAGATTCTAAAACCCCTTCTGTTTGCAGTAACATATGTAAGCATAATCATCTGGAGCCATACTATTTATGACTCATTAGATTTCACCAGGTAAGGAGGGTAGGGCCTATAGTATTTGCATGGAAGACTTCTAAGGAAATTCCAGAATATCATACAAATGCATATTTGTGCAAGCTGACTCAGTACTGAACCAGCACAGAGTATATATGATCACAGTGCTGTCTTTATGTAAGAGGTATAACCAAGGATACCGAACACTTGCGGTCATTAAACCCTATGGCACTTTTCGCAAGTGTAGGAGTGCCTGGCCAAATACCAATCTAGATAATTACATCCTGCCTACTTACATTCCCATGTTGCTTTAAATGGATAAGGTATTATTCTTCTATTCTTGTGTAAAAGTGGATCCTACAGCTCTTCCTTGGGCACCGTTAGGACTATTTCTAGCATGACCTTCTCTGTGCAGGGCTCTATATGGTCACAGAGAGTCAGTTATAAGAGCCAGTGGATGGCACTAGATTTTGGACTTACAGCCCACTGAGATTGCTTCCACTAAGAGCTGAAACTTATCTCAGCCCAACAATGCCAATATAACCAAAATCATCATCTGATTACTGCCTGGCAGTATTTTGCTACAAAGTTGTAAAATTAGTGTTCTGTTATGAGTCCTGTGTAGGACTTCCTTCAGTGCACCTGCCAAAGGACTGTTAGTTTTGAGCACGACCCTGCGCACTCTCTCTTGAAATCAATAGCAAAACAGCAAAGCGATTCAAGGGCAGCAAGGCCAGGCTGCTGTCTGGGAGATGTGCCCTTGGTCTGTACCGTGGACCAGCAGTACCTTTCTCTGATCCCTCCCCAGTCTGAAGCCCGTTACAGTGAATGAAAATCATACATAATCTTTAAGTCAGCTGTACCCTACATTTTAAGAGTGGGTGAAACACATGGTTAAAAGTTTGTTTTAAAGTGATATGTCTATTAAAATAAGCCAGGTTACTGGATGTTTGTTCTCTGAATTTGCTTCATTGAAGTAAGGTGGAAGGAATCCAGACTTCAGAAAACCTTCATGGCCATGTTCAAGAGCCTCATCTCAGAATGGTGCTGTGTACAAAAGTCCTCTTGAAAGCAGCAGGCTGTTAGCACGTGCTCCTGCAGAAGGAGTCTGTTAGCAAGATGGGTGCTGGCACAAGCCACAGCCGGTGGCTCTGTCAATTGCAATTATTTTCTGCAAATCTGAGTTGCCAGTTGCTCTCTATGCTTTCAATTTCAAACCTCACTTCATTTTTCTGGCTTGTCCTACACTATGTCAATTTGAAGGTTGGCTTTTGGGGGCTTTTTTAGTTTAAATGTTTTTCTAGCTGTATTTGTGTAGGTCAAAGAGTTTTCCACGTCTGTTCTCTTTCTGAGTGGCGACTCTCCCAAGACAGCAAATACAGGGCTTTTATAGACTTGTTTTCATGGGGATTTAGTAATCTTAAGCCTGAAATTATTTAGGAAAAAGATGACCCTGTTAGTACAATTCACTGAATATAAATTATGAAATTCAAAGGCTGACGGCTTCAGTTCTGCATTGAATAGTATCACAGGATGCAAAAGTGAGCAAATGGAAGATAGATAGGAAAGAATCTTCAGGAATCTGTGATTTTTCTCCCTTTTCACGTGACTCACTGACTTCAGAAGCTTGTGACATTCAGTACTTCTGAAGATCAAGACACTTCTCTGAGTACAGCTGGTGTTCTCTCCAGATGTAGGGCCTAACTTTTCACTCTGCTTCTGAATTTTTTACTTAAGCCCTTGGAAGAACTGTTTTACGTGACAGACAGGGTGATGCAACTGATTGAAGAGGAGCCAGCCTATCTACCCAGTGAAATCCAGAAGAGGTAACACGTAGTTAATGGTAGGAGTGTGAAAAGTGACTTGGCAATTAGGGTTCTTCCTCCCCTTACCCACAGGAGGTAGCAGAGAGAGCCAAGCACATAAGCGTTCAGTTTTGAAGTGAAACAGGGCTATCTCTCCATCCTCACTAATCAGCTTGGGAGGAAGGAGGCAAATGCAACTGGCATAAGGGTACAAAATCAGGTCCTCCTCTGTATAGAGCTTGATTGGTCCCATAAACTACCAACCTTCCCCAAAATTCAGTACCGCTTTACAGGGGGGAGTTCATCCTAGAACAAACAAACGGGACCGTGTGAGACCTTTGGTGTCCGCAAGGCTCAGTGCTGAGGGCTGAGCACTCCTTCGCCTTCTGGCCATTTCCTCCCGTTGCTCCCACAGCAGCTTCCGCAGCTGCCCGGCGCGGTAAAGATGCGGGTCCGGCCGGGGGCAGCGGGGTGAGCAGGGCTCTGGGGCGGCTGTAGGGCCGTTGCGGGACAGAGCAGGCGTGCAGAGCAGCCCCGGGACAGCGCTGCCTCCCGGGCTGCTCGCCCCGCACCTCCCCGCTCCGGGCAGCGATCCTTTCGGGAGGGAGGGGGTTACCTTTCCTTAGCCTCGTCCCCCACCAGGGAAACTTTCTGTGTGCGAGGCAACTAGTGCGCTCGCTGAAGTGCGAAGGGTGTTTGGCTTCCCCCGTACCAGCCTCCTTCTCCTCCTCCTACGTCTGCCCCCCCCGCCCCGAGTCTCCCCTCCCGGTCTGCTCTGAGTTGCGCTTTATTTGTGTGTGGGGAGGGGGGGGTGGGGGGGGGAAACTTGTAGAGGGGATGTCCTGGTTTTGCCAGAGGAACGGTGCAAAAAGGGAAACTCGGCTCGGAGAAGGGACGAGAATAAATAAATAAGGAACGACCATAAAATCAAGGTAGCGGCGTATCCCGGCGGCGAGGTGAGTTTCTCTCTTCCCTCCCGCGTCCCCAGTAGAGGTGGAGGAGAGCGGTTCCCCGCCGCCTGTGCGTGTGGCCGTGTGGGTGTGCAGGGCTATTTAGCGTCGTTTTCTTGTTTGTCCTATGACAAAGAAATATATTGCTGTGAACCAAACTTGATGGGAAGGGCAGGCGGTGCCGTCCGCACGGGTCAGGGTCGGGTGCTCACCACGGCACCACTCGAGTTTATTTGAAAAAATTCGCTCCCGGGGCTTTTTGCTGCGCTGTGTGTCTCTACCCAGGTGACAGCCCGTCCCGCTCCGTCTTCACTCCTTTTCGATCAACTGCTTCGGCCGGGCCAAGATGGGGCCGGGCGCCGGCTGCCCCGCATTGTTCCCGGCGTGCGCCTCCCGCCCGCCCCCGCCGCGGCGGAAAGCGGGGGCGCGGGGGCACCCGGCAGCGCTCAGGGGTGCTGCCGGCTCCGGGCCGAGGGAGGACTGCCGGGCGGGACGCAGCTCTCGGCAGGACCGTCAGCCGCCGCCTGGAAAGCCGTGTTCCAAGGCGAGCGCTGCCCGGCGGGGCGCTCCGCAGCTCTCCGGCCCGTAGCCCTGGTGTCCGAGGGGAGTCGGGCAGCGGCTGCCTTCTAGTTTTACTCCTTGCCGTTTCTTCTCCCCGAGGGATCCCTCCCTTCCCCATCTCCCGGTTTGTTTTTCTTGCGGCTTTCAGGCAGACAAAACGGAGTTTTAGGGCTCCCCCATTTCCCCTGTTCTCTTCAGCCCGGCGCGGGGTCCCGTCACGGGGCCCCATGTTTTGGTCTGAAAGCGGTTCCACGTGGGGAAGCGTCCGAGCGCGTGTGTGCACTTGATCCGCTCCGAGGTAACAGGATTCTCCTCGCCCAAACCCAGCGGGCTGCCGGCCATCAGTTCTCCACCCCGGCTGTCACCGCGGCGGGGAGCAGCCCGCACCCACCCCGGGTTGCGCCCGCGGCGATTTCCCCCCGAAAAGCGAGCGAGTCCCTCGGCAGCGCCTCTGCCAATCAGCCTTTGGCATCTAAAGTTTCATCTGCGTTCGCGAAACGGCTGCTGAGAGCCAGGGAGGTGAGCGGCTGCTGCCCTCCCGTTCTCCCGCGACAGGGCTAAGCGCAGCGCCCGGAGGTACGGCGGTGTCAGGCGGTGTGACATGCCCGGCGGCTGCACCCACCCGAGAGGCGCCGTACCGACCCGGGAGCGCGTCGGCTGATCCGGAGTGCGGCATGAAATCGTAACAGTAAGGAACCCGGACTTTCGGTGCTCTGAGGGTTTGTTTACGCGTGTGGGACAGCAGAAAGGCACTGCGAAGACCACAAAGTGTGTCCGAGATAAACTGATCAGCTGTGCAGGGGCGCGTACAAAGTAAGCATCTTCTCTGTACGTGGAGTAAATATCACGTTGGGTCTGGCCTCAGTATTTGTTATTTGAAGAGAGTGCTTTGCGTTAAAGCTGTGGTTATATCACTGTTTTATTTACTTAACACCCAAAAAAGGGTTTTCCTAAAATTACTGCCGCTTTGACTCTTCTGCTGGTGTTACTCAGAACGCAGCCGAGTAAGAAATGTTTGCATACTTACAAAATGTATCGTACTGTGAGTAAGGGGAGACACAGACTGACATTTCTCTCTCGTCTCCCTGTCTGTTTTGACGCCTGACATTAGCTGGCCTCCACCTGAACCGGGTCTCCCTGTTTTCTTTCGAAAATTTTGTTATTTATGTTACCAAATGGTCTTCAGTCCAGTTTAATAAAACTAACGGAGCCTCAGGTTGACCAACCCTTCACGTGCCCTTGTTCAGATAATGCATATACAGTTATAAATAGTTATGTGTATGTAGTCGCGTTGCTAAAAAACGTAGTTGAAGGTTACTCCTTTCAGGATTTGTGTGCTTTAATGGCTTCGCAACCCTGTGCAATAGAAATTGATTCTACCTCATGGATATCGCCAACGCATTAGATGAATTCTAAACAAGGAATTTAATAGGTAGTAAACTGGTGGGTTCCCAGTTAATTCCAGTTCCCAGTTAAAATGTTTCAAACGAGGCAACTAGAAATAGGGCTATAGATAGTATCCTGTTGCATATTTTTAGCCTCTGATGCAAGCTTTGAGAGCTACCGTTTAAACTTTATGTGACTTTCATATATCGTGTTCTACTTTTTAGCGCTAGAATCAACCAATGTTAAGCATTGGAATTTGGTATGGGAAAAGTACCTGGCTCCTTGGTGAGCTGCTGGTGGTGCACAATGTTCAGTACAAGGGCTAAAATGCAAGCTACTTTTACCTCTGTGAAATGTGAAAGCTAATTCAGAAAGAAGAGAAAAATTCCTGGAGTTTCTGTCAAACGCTGTAGGACGCAACTATTAACTTTTTATGTGTTATCTTTTTCTTTCTTGAAAGTAAGGGTTTTATGAACTCGAGGTAGAACAGGTCTCCCTTTTTACAAGGAGAGTTTATTCAGCATACTTCTATATTGCAGCTGCTGATCATATTTCATAGAGCTGTTAAAGCACTTAAAACCTAAAATTAGGTACTGTCTGGTAGTAAATATTTCAAATCGCTCCTTGACGAAATAAATAAAGTGGGCTTTAAAAATAAGGACATTTTGAAATTTATCGTCGAACAAAAGTAATCTTGCTTCACTTTTATTCGGAATCATACTACTATAATCCAAATCACTGTTCTCCACAGTGTGTGTCTTTTATTCCCCCCCTCATCTCCTACACTCTTACGGTAATTTTATACCAACTTCATTTGATATCATAGCATGGTACTTTGTTCAAATGATGTTTACTGCAGTGATGCTTATATTAACAGGTATTGGATTAACTTCAAGCATACCTGTGCTTCCTGTGAGTATCTGTATGATGCCAGGAGCTGAAAAGTAAGTTCCAGTGTTTCCTGGTGCAAGTGTTGCTTTCAGTTGCAGAAGCTGTACACTTACTTCTTTTCCTAGACTCAAGATGAATTAATTTATAGGTTAATATTTATTTTTTTTCTCATTTGTTTTGCTTTTTATTATTACTACTACTATTGTTATTATTATTATTTTATTAGTCATTTTCTATTTATCTCTCGGTTCAATATGGGAATACGTCAGGATTTACAAGAAGCCTGCAAGCTGAGAGGCATCAGGCAAACAGACATCTGTCAGTTTATCATGTCTTTTTTATAATGCTTTGTAAGAGTTCAGCACTAAACCAGGTCTGGTAGCAGAAATTTTGGCTGCCTGAAGTACTGCTTTATTTTTGAGAACCCAATGTTAACATTATCATCTAACATATATAGATATATGTTATAAATCTCCTTGCCATTTTTTCCTGACAAAAGCCGTTTTCGTGTTGTGCAAGTAGAAGAAAATTTTTGGTATTTATTCCTCAGTTCAGAGGTTTACAAATAAACTTTAAGCATGTGGCATTAAATTAATATGTGATGTTTTCCATTTTTAGCCTTAAATATTCTGTAAATCTGTGTCCAACTTAACCTTTTCTGTCATTGAAAAGCGCTAATTGATCTTGCTGGCCCTGACATAATAGTATAGTTTGATATTTGAAACCTTTCAGCTTTGGCATGGCCCTTTAATCACCCCTGAGATTTCAGGGCATAGTTCTGCTGAAGGCATAAACTGCTCCTCTTTTTAAAAGTAAATAAAAATGGTTATTAAAAATAATTTATCTTTCTTTTAAAGTCAGTAGATTTTTTAACTGTCGAAGCCTCGCACGCTACAATATACATCAGATACTTTCCATTTTACTTGCACGTATTAGATGATGTTTTAGATGTTGCTGTACAGAAATTAGATTTTTTTAATCAAATAATTTTTTGGCTGAGTCCACCTGTGTGGACCATTCTGTGTTGCGCTGTTACCAAATCCATCGTGAAGTCAGAAGTGCTTAAAGGAACTTGGATGCACTTTGCAGTGCAACAGCTCAGATACAGAGGGTGCTTATCTGTCAAGTCGAGAATAAAATCTATTTGAAAAGGCAATAAAACTTACAGTTTTAGTCCACATTGTAGGCTGTAATGCTGCCAGCAAGATTCCTTTTGGGATGCTTGCGTTACAGGACCCTGGTGAAAATATTTTAAAGCGGTTTCTTCTTGTCTCTGAGCCTGAGAAATGTGGCAGAAAGGTGGCCTACCTTTTGTTTTAATGCTGAACAGCAAAATTACTTTGATGATTGATTTTCCTCTATCAGAATGCATCACTGGGCAGTCTCACTCACAGGGCTGCCTGTATGCTGGGCATCAGATTTTCAAACAAAATGTCAAAAGCTAATGGCTCTTTGAGGAATACTGGTGTTTAAGCATTTTATTTTCAATTTGTTTAGAATTTCTTCATGATAAGGTAAGATTGTCATGTGAAGTGATTACCTTCAGAACTTTCTGTGACCCATATGCCACTAAGACTTGTATATGCGTTGTCTTAAGCTGTTGGGCTCAGGTACCAGACGCTACATTTTTAATACATTACCATGAATTTGAAAAGCTGGATTTTTGAGGTTTTGTGTGCCTAGATTCTTATGAGGCTCTGTGTCCCTTTCCTAGAATAAAACAAATCACTGGCGATTTTCCCTTAGCAGCTATCCACAGAAGTACAGGACAATGAGTAACATGTGTAGCATTGTTTAATTGCGTGTAATTTAAGTGCTGTCTCTGAAGACCAGTCAGCCTGGGCTGAGTGAGTACTATGTCTCCGCTCTGGGGTTGTCTCTCATTGTGCCTGGACTGTACAATTTGAATGATCTGGAGCAGCAAACTGCAAAAAGACCTCCTGAGGCAACCTGCAGGACATTCACTTACAGGAGACTAACTCTCCAATAGGCGATAAATTTTTACTTACTTATTTAAGTTAATACATACTAGGTTTTTGGGCAACATTAAAATTTACTACTATTGTGATATAACCTAGTATAAGTTAACATTTTCAGCAGTGTAGAGAAATAATTCTTTTATTTTATTTTTTAATCTGATACATGCAGCAAGTAAGTATTCTGCTCTTGACACGTATATAATTAAACCACAAAAACCCACATTAAAATACCACGGAGGTTCTGATTTAGCCCACAAAAGTAAAAGAAACACAGAGCTGAGTTTGCAACTTTTCAAATAATTCTCCTCTATGACTGTATGTATATAGCTATTGAAATCAATGCTGGTGCATGATGTAATTGGAAACTTAGCTTGATGTTTTGTGCCAGATCTTTTGCTGTTGCAAATTGGAGTAGGAATGTTGAAATTACTGGAGCGGTCTCACGTTATGCCAGATGAGTATCGAGTCCGCTATTCTTAGAGCAGCCTGTTATTTTTTTCAGGTATTGTAGTATCCTTTGTGCGCATGAGATCAAAAGTGCGGAGGAGTAATCCTTCAATACAAAGCAGAGGAGGGCAAAGTAAAAATGTCAAAATCATACGTTCATGTTTTCTTCCTTTGTAAGACATTTTCACACTCCTGTACTAGAATATATATTTTTATTATAACATTTTATAACATTTTATAAATGACCTCAGTTATAGCTTTTATATTAATTGTATTCCTGAAAATGATTCTGTTAGAAATATTGTCAGTTGATTGCATACTTTAATTCCTTTTAGGCAACTTTGCTGCTTGTGGAAGTGAACAGCCAGGTTGTGTTTACTCAGGGACATTTAATGAATGCTAAGTCTATTCAACTAGAGGTGTGAAGTCAGTTTAACATGTTAAATTCCACCTGGACGGTCCTTTTTATTTACTGCAGTGTATTCCCAGAGAACTACAGAAAATGAATGTCACCATACTCCCACGTGAGAATGCCGAAATAAGACTTGGTATGCTTCAGCCTATATATACTGACATCACGCTGTATGTGAGGTCTTTCTTCCAAGTCTCCTGAGTGTCCCAGAGCAGACATGGTTTCACAAAAACAGGCATGGCTCAGACAGATTATGCATGTTTCCCCTGCCAAGTTCTAGCAATGCAGCTCAGACACAGCCTAATATTCCTGTTCTGGTCTTCTTAATGTTGAGAGTTAGGGAGCTGGAAAGTAACAGGGCTGAACAGTACAAAGGTTTTACAAACAGAGTAATGATATTCTGGGAAAGAGTCTCCAAAATAAAATTTTCAGGTTACCCCGAGGCAAGATTTGGAACTGTGGTAGGTTTCCAAATTGGAAAGATCAAAATACTTTTCCATTGAGCCTCCTATTTCTATGTTTTTATTTTTCTTTTTTTTTTTTTCTTTTTCTTTTTTCTCTTCACTTCTTTGTTTTCCTTTTTTTTTTTTTTTTTTTTTTTTTTTTTTTCCTTTCCTAATCCAGATAGAATATATATGATAAAAGGATCTGCTGTAACCCTCACATTAGTTTGGTTCAGATGATTGCCCCTCCTGAGAAGCAATTTTTGTATTCAAAAAATCATCTGAATGCTGATCTCACCATGCAGAAGTTTTGCTGGGAGTCAACCGCAATGAGAGAAATAGCATCTTTCAGCTTAAGCAGCAACTGTGTATTTCCTAGACATTTCTGGTAGCCATTTAGATATGACTGGAATTATTTTCCAACTCTCTGATTAAACTATATTATCTCGGAGGGCTAGCTGAGTAGTCAGCAGATTTTTGGCTTGAGACAGAAATGAAATAGAAGTTTAATCCTGGATAGTTGTTATGAAACTACCCTGCTTCCTGGAGTCTTAGATCAACATTCAGGGAGTCCTTGGTTTGAGTTGTAGCTCAAGTGATGCTGTCAAATCAGGGATTAGCCTCCAGTAGACAGACTGGAGGATCTGTAAGAAGAGGAGTATCTTTGCTCTGTTCTCACAGTGTCATTTCTTTAGGGGTCTTGTTGGGGGCAAGCAACATGTGACTAGTTCATGCATGCGGCTGACCATACCTGAAGTTTCTATGTCTCTCTGTTTTCTATGGCAGAGCATGAAAGAGTGTGATGCTGTCGTTTCTCACTTGGTGGCAATGCTTCTTAAGCAGTCCTTACCTCTCCTCTGCTGGCCACTTGTTTGAGCTGGATCTGCTTTTCGCTGTGGTTCACAAACAGCTGTGCTGGCATGATGCAAAGGTCGGAATGAGTGGCAGCAGCCGTGCTGCTGAAACTGGCACTGGTGCTGCAGAAATACTTGTGGAACCACAGCCTTGGTTACCTAATCTGCCACCTCTATTAACTGAAGCATGGGGTCAAATCTGTGAAATAGGTGGAATTTTTTGGAATGAAAACTTTGCCTACAAAAACGATCTCTTGATACTTAAAAGTTGGTGTGAACGTGTTTTTTAACTAAAGCTAAAGTTGTTACAAATAATTTGCAGATATACACGTGATGAGGAATGTTATGGCACCTCTGGAGAGGACAGCTGTGATGTTCTCAGAGGAAGGCTGGAGGTTGGATTTGAAACCAAAGTTTATAAACTTTCCAGATCTGAACACCACTGTCTGAAAGCCTCATGAGGAAGAGGCAGAGTGTAACTGCGCTAGCAGGAGAATGTCATCTCCATAGCCCATAGTGCTCATGACTGGCTGCATTCTTTTATTGCTACTCCTGTGGAAAGATGTTGGATAATTTCTAAAAAGTACCCATTACTTAGCTGTCACTCTAGACAAGTGCTTAAGTTATGGCAATGACTTTTTGTTAGTCTCCACTGTCACAGATTATCATCTTACATGCTCTCACATTCCAAACGCCTTTTGTATGTTGCTCACATATAACACAGAAATACATATGGCGTACCACGTCATGAAAACTTGATCATGCCAAAATTAATTTTGATGTGAGTACAAGTTTGATTTCTAGAGGTAAGACTAGTGTGTAAAACAGTTTTGGACTTGACATGGCTTTTTGCTTAGTAACCTGGAGGATACAAAACTGACTTGACATAAATGAAATGGTTTTAAAAGCAAATTAAATCATAGATTCAAAAATACATACTTGCTAATGAATATTGAAAGAGTACAGTATTATTGAGAGTCCTTCAGGGGTTAGTCATTAAATCCAAGCCTCCTTAGTGTTTTAGCAGTGATGCAAAGCCCAATGAGATCTACAAAAAGTAGACTGCTACTTTTATTGGATTGTTTGCTGACCTAAGTAAAGAGAGAACTTCTTAAAGACTTTGTCATTAGACTGTAATAGCTACAGTACTGCTACTATAAAGATTGGGAAAAGAGTAAGCAACAAAGAGAACAGATTGCTGATACAGAGTCATCTGGCTCCTTTGGTAAACTGAGGACAGGTAGACAGTTTGTGCTTCAATACAAGCCAGCAGTTTATTTAAAGAAACAACCACAGCCACAGCAAATGATCAGGGTAGCAACCTAGCCAAAAAAGGAACAGTAATTGTTTAAACAAATGATTAAACAGAGGAAGAGGAATGGTGTCACCTTCATAACTAGTAGAACTAGCAGTTACTTCTGGAGAGATGTATACATTTCTGTCTTTAGAATGACTGAGAAAGTACTAGACGTAACACGACAGGAGTAATTAAACTATTGAAAAGTGTGTCTTCTAGACAACGACCATAGTTTGATCACAGCTAATAAATATCCAGGTAGGGAAAAGGCAAAGAAACCATTGTCAAAGTCCTTGGTATGACTAAATTATGAGAAAACCTATTTATCACTATTACTTTGTGTTGTACACCTAGTGCTGGCTCTCAGTGAAAGAATCTTCCCTGTGGGATGTCAAGCTGTTCAAAGTACTTGATGACATTTATGTTCTGTATGAGGACTGCTGATAGTTCTTGAATCAAAATGAGAGCAAATAGTTCTTAGAAGAGTTGGTAGCATAAAAAGTGGAGACTACGCAGCACCTTTAATATTAGTGCTTTTCTTTATGGGGTACAAAGGTGGAATACAAGAGTTTGTCTTTTCTTTATTCATTTGAATGTTTCAGTTTAACTTGATGGGCTTAGTGTTATTGTTGAGTTTGGATGAGCAGTAATTATCCTCACCTTGGGCAGAAAATCACCCGAGATACGTTTGGGAGTAGTCAGGTGGATGGGCAGGCTGCTCACTCAGCCAGGTGTTTTGAGGAAGCTTAGCTATTGTTTGGTCTTCTTCAATAACTAGCATCATGTACTCATTGAAGCATATAACTGCTTAATATGGAATTAAAGCCACTTTAAAAACAAGGTGAACATGAGGATTCTTGTAGTATGCTGTCACAGCTTTCATTTTAATATGTAATTGGATTCAGTGGGTTAATTTTGGAGGATGTGCTTCTCTTGAGATTGTCGCAAATTCTGAAATGATAAATTTGTTTTTTGTTTTAGAAATCATCTTTTTACCTTATGCTGCTTTTATGTCATAAGGAGATTTATTTATGTATTGATTTTTTTATTTATTTTAATGTCTGAGGTAAATTAAGGGAGAGGAAATCCTTCACAATTAGTGTTTTCAAGTTAATAGTGTCTCTTTAAATATTCTGGCTGATCAAACATAGCTTTTTCTTCTTTCTGTTTTCAGTGGCTTGTTTATAAAGAACTAAAATGTTTTCTTTGGTTTGTTTTCAGCTACTTTATTCAAAAACAAGAGGCAAAATCTCAGAAATTAACCTAACTATGTCCTGTGCTAAATGGTTAAATCCTTCCTTAATAAAATTCCTGGTTGTTCAAGACAGTGAAATGGAAATGAAGAGCTGGTATGGGGAAAAAATACACTTTTAATTAAATTTTTAAGAGTGGTATCTTTGCATTAGGTTCCCCCCCTCTGAATTGTTTTTCTTTTTGGTTTAGTTCATGTGGCTTTGATTAATGACAAGTTTGAAAACACTATGTGCAGTGTTTTTTGCAAATCCATTTGCCTTTATTTTAATGGGAACACAATGAGATTCTCGATCATATTTGTTTACAAATTGAGTCCAGAAGCAGTCTTCACATTTGTTTTATTTATTTCAAGCTGGAGTAACCTCTGATCAATTAATCTGGAATGAGTCAGAAGAGGTCTGGGTAGCTGTGTGCTTTATCTAACTGTGAGCGAAGAGGTCTTCCTCAGCTGGGAAGCCCCCAAGCATCAGGGAGGTTCATAGGTCTGTTTTCAATCTTGCCAATTTCATAGTATACCATGCAGTGTTAGGATAAGAGAGGAATGACTGAGTTTATAATTCTGCACTCTGAAGTTTTGAATGCTAGACCTTGGTATTTGTTGCACAGGTGTGGGGTGGGAGAAGAAGAGCGAAAGAGTTTATTCTAAGCCCTATTTGGGTACCTGTAAAATTGGTGAATCATAGAATAGAATGGTTTGGATTGGACTGGACCTTTAAGAACATCTAGTTCCTTCTCCTCTGCTATGAGCCGGGACACCTCTCTCTAGACCAGATTGCTTGAAGTCCTATCCAGCCTGGACTTGAATGCTTCCAGGGAAAGGTCATCCACAGCCTTGCTGGGGAACCTGTTCCAGTGTCTCACCACCCCTGCAGTAAAAAATTTCTTCCTACTACCTAGTCTAATTCTACTCTCTTCCACTTTAAAACCATTTCCCCTTGTCCTGTTGTTGCACAGCCTTATAAAAAGTCCCTCCCCAGATTTCCATTAGGCCATCTTCAGGTACTGGAAGGCCACTATAAGGTCCCCCCAGAGCGTTCTCTTCTCCAGGCTGAAAAGCCCCAACTCTCTCAGCCTATCCTCATAGGAGAGGTCCTCCAGCCCACTGATCATCTCTGTGGTTGTTCTCTGGACCTGCTTCAGGAAGTTAATGTCCTTGTTGTCTTGGGGACTCCAGAAATGGGTGCAGTACTCCAGGTTGGTTTTCAAAGGGGCAGAGTAGAAGGACAGTGTTGAAGTGTTTACTTTTTTGTTTTTGTTTTTCCACTTGTTTTGTTGTATGATAATGATGGGACAGAGAACCAATCTGTCATCACAGACCTTTATTAACATAACTGATGGAGATACTTCTTTGTCTTTATTGCTGTTTTTCACCTTGAGGCCTGCTTTTAATGGTTCACAATTGTGTTTTAGTACTGTGATTTGCTTCCTAGTTAGAAATAACAGAGTGGGGAAATCAGCTTAATTTTTTCTTGAATAAAATGTCCACAATAACAGCAAAAGCAATACTATCCTTCAGGAAACTCAGTCTGAGGAAGCAAACGGCACTGAATGGATGTTGTGAACCAAATACAAGAGTTCACCAAAGATTATGCAAAATTCACAGGACTGTGTGTGATAAATACATGCTCACTGGCATGAAAGGCAATCATTTGACTCAAATTTTGAGAGGTTTTCAGTGTATCACAGCTTGATGGCATGAATCATATCTGTTTCAATTACTGCACTTGATATCTGGCATGAATCCACATGCTCAGAAAGTGATATGGAAATAGCATACTATGTTCCAGTTAGAGCTGTGTAATTTTTAAAGAGAGGGAGGAGGTAAACAGAAAGTAATTGAGGATAGAGCCATAAACACCTAATTGGTGTCAAAGCATCCTAACCAGCTCTTAATAACTGTGAAAACTCAGTGGGGTAATTCTGCCGCGTCAAGATATGGAAATGTCTGAGTTGTGTTACCAGGACAAAACACCTTTTATTTTTCTGGGTAGCAAGAAGATCCTTGATCTCCTAAGAACGTAAGCCTTGGGTATATCAGCCTCTTCATTTTAGAAACCAGGATTTTATTTTTACTTCCTAGCTTTGTTTTTGTACTACTAATATCTGACATTGAACCCTGAAACTTATTCACTTTGGATGTAGGGTTTCTGTATACATTAGAATATATATAATACTCCAAGTTTGGATACATGCATGGTCTTCTGCCAATTCATGCCAGGTAGCATGGAAGAATGAGGGCAGTGAGAAGGTCCTGAGCTGTTCCAGCTTGGCTCTCTTCATCTAGCTGATATGCTGGCATCCCTGCATTTGAGTCTGAGGTGAGTTAGCCTCATCACAGGGAAAATGGCCAGGCTCACTGTGTGCTCCTTGGTAGGTCACGTAGAGCCCTCCCATGTCTCCTTTGTGCAGCCCTACTCAGAGCCAAATGGAGTTGCATGAGTTGTTGTGTGAATTCCAGGAGTAATTTCAAGAACTTGAAATGAAGAATAATGACACATCTTCCCTATTTAAACAGTCCACCTGCAAACACAAATTGCTGCAGGCCCAGAAGCCCAGAGAAGTAGGTTTGCCTCCACCAGGGGCCTCTGGGCATACCCAGAACTAAAATAAGCTATGGCCTGGGCATATTGGGTATAGCCATCCAGACTCTGTTGGCCAGGGCCTTTGTGAGATGGGAGGGAGCTCAGGTCTCTGGAGATCACTCGTAGATGGAGATGTGTGTCTTGAGCATGCTACAGAAGGTTCTGTAAAGTTCTGAAACTTCTCCAAGGGTAAAATACTCATCCTCAGCAAATTAATAATTGTCTGAAACTGCATGGATTCAAAGAAGGCCTTATCCTATTGAGATGAAAGCCTTAGAAAAAAATAGTGTTAGAAAAAGAGGGATAGAAAGTTGGACTTTTCTTACATCTCTTAATTACCCAGATTGTGAAGAAAGGCTTGTATCTGTAACACACTGCCAGCTTTCCAGGAGGCTCATTTCACCCACCTCATTTTCAGGAGGTGGATACCAGTTACCTCAGCCAACCCTAGATAAGCTTGTGAGATCTTCAGGCTGCTTCTACCTCCTGCAGGTACCCTTCTGATTAAAAGGAAAGTAGAAATTAACATGTGAGAGCTAAGATGTATATGTGTGTGTATATAAATATTCTGACTACTACATGTATTTCTCTCTACCTGCTGGTTTTCTTCAGGAAAGCAGTAGATGTCTAGATCCTACTGCCAGGATTGCTTTGCTTGCCTTTTTAGTTGTTTATTACAATTATATCTAAAATCTGTTAGTCATTTTCTTTCCCTTGAAGTTAGATATAAATGATAATTTTGCTTACTGTTCTTATTTTTTTCCACCGAAGGGTAGTTTTAATTAGGGTTGACATTCCTTTCAAGATGATACAGCATTTGCATAAGAGAAAAGACATCAGCCTGAAAAAGTTACGAAACAAACAAACAAAAAACAACAAGGCAGACAAACCCACAGTTAAGCATGGGAAATATATCAACTAAAATCTTTCCAGAAATTATGTTAAGAGCTGAAATTTCATTTTCCCCTACAACATAAGAAGGATATATTTTTTTTTCTACCAAAACAAGAACAGACAATGATCTCCAGTGTCTAGAAAACCTAAATGTTATAATTTCATTTACTTTAAATATGTTAAATTAGATGTTTAAATGTTTTTTTCTTATTTGCTTGTCTGCTTGCAATGAGTTTTGAAAGCTAGTGTACAAAACACATCATTGTTATTTCTCATTTGGAGCATGGTTCTTTCCTCTTTTCCAAAAGTGATACTAACAGAGGCTGAGAGAGCAGAATGTTTTTACTGTACAAAATGTTTTTTTACTATAGCTTTATGCTAATTTAATAATGTAATCAGGTTTTGATTTCCTTTCTTTTTAGAGTATTTTGGTTTTATTTTATCTTTTGCATAGCAGAGTACAGGTGATATACATGCAGACAGCTAGGTGTAAGAATGCTTTTCAAGTAGAAATTGCTTCAGTATTAGACAGTGCTTGTTTTTGTTTGTATCCTCTTTCCAGTTCCTTCCAATAAATAAGCTTATTCATAGGAATAAACAATTATGAAGTTATCTAATTCAGATCACAGTACACATGTACTTCAATCTCTTGCACTAATTTTGGAGTGTCTAATTACTTTCTTGACTTCCTTGCATAACTTTTTGTAGCACCTTATATTTAGAAATGAACCTCCTCAGATACTTTGTAGGAAGGATGTGGAACCCAAACAGAGTCTCGCCTAATGCTGGATGAGCTCAGTCCTGTTAGGCTGTGTTTGTTTATTCAAACAATGACGCTTTACTGTACATTTGCTGCATATCTTCAGTTGTGGTAATAAGCACTGGGTACTTTGGCTATCACAAGTTTATGAAATTGAGTACAAGAAAATGAGAAAATATTCTGTTTGTGACCACTTGTCTGTTAACATTTTGTGTTCTTCATCAGTGTGTGGATGCCACAGAAAGAGTTCTTCTTTGTGGCTAGGAAGTAATTGTTAACTACAGCGGTGTCTTTTCTGCTTATTGTCTATCATTGACACAGTTTATAATGTAAAAATTATATAGTAAAATTGACTAGGATAGTGCAGGTCCTGTACAATACAACCACAACATCCCTGAAATATAACCAGAATAGAAAGTGTTCTACAATTGAAGAAAAATGAAAATAATCTATCTGTATTCCCGATGTGGGATTATTATTTGAAAAAATATTGCCATGGTAGAAACTAAGGACCATTTTTATTTAGTTATTTCATTTAGAGAGAGCAATTTCAAATGAAGCAAAAACTTCTCTAGGTTTGTGGATTAAGGTGAAAGGGAAGAAACATCTTGATGGTAAAGCTTCTCTTCCAGACAAAGGACTTTTGTTGGAAAGCCATTTCTCCATTTAGCTAAGTGGAGGGCCTAAAGCAAGTTCTGAGATACTCTTGGGAAATGCCATGTTCTTTAAAGCTGTACTGACTTTGTTGTTGCTTGTTTGTTTGTTTTGCTAGTGAGTTCCCAAGATTTGCATTCTGTTTTGAGCTTGGGAAAGTTGCAAATCTTGATTTTATTTTTCCACATCTTGCATGAAACAAAATTACCTCAGTCAATTGCTTATTTGCTACAATTTCATTTTCTTGTAGAATAAAAGCATGAAGAAATTCTTCAAGAAGGAAGGAGAATGTGTCCTTGCTATCTTGCATTTTCAGTTATTTATAAATCTGTATGCAGGAGATCCTCAAGGAGTTCTTGATTTTATTTTTATTTTTTTCTATTTTATTTATTTATTTATTTTTTACTTGTGGGTGTATCTCCAGGAAGAAACACATGTTTCTCCTCATGATCAAGTCCTGGAAGTTGCAGTTTAAATTTGATGAAGTGTTTTATTCCCCCAGATAAAAATAAATAAATAAAAAATTATATTTAAATGCATTTGTTGATGAGGAAAGTCAGGAATCCTCCTAATTAAGACATTTCTTAGAAAGGTAAAATTTTTATCTGAGAGCATAAAACACTTCATCAGTTTTAAAGCCACATCTGCAAGGACTGGATCAAGAGCAGAAACAGACATTTTTCTTCATTCTGGCTTGTCTGTGAATTTAAGACTTTTAACAACAGTTTAAAAATAGTTAAAAACAGTTAGAAACACTTGCAGTATAAAAGGGATAAGAATGCCCTCCCTCCCTCTGTTTTTAATCTGGTTCTCTTGATGGGATAAACTACAAGGTTGGATTGGTAACTGGATTATTGCCTCATAAAACAGCACGAGGTTACTATTATCCTTTAATTTTATATCTTTATTAGGGAGTAATGTTGGTCTTATTTAAATCACTGACTTCTCTAATGGTTTTTCTCCTCTTTTAGAAATTTATTAAACTAAATCCTAAAGGATTTGGTCTAAGAGCAATTGGAATAACTGCCATTATAAAAATCATTGTGTTAGCAGTTGGTTATAATCAGCAGCCTTAGCTGGGCTCAAAATTTAGTAGGATTTAGCTGTTGATATCCTGGTTCATTAGGTAGAATGCTGATAAAGCTATAAATCTGAATTTTATTTAAAACAATCTTAATTTCATGTGATACAGTATTTGAATTTTGAGGCAGTGTGAGAATGAACAACAGCACCTTAAAATCTATTATAATGTTATGTGTTTGTGGAAATTATATTTAGTACATAGTATATTTACAAAAAGATTAAAATAAGTTTGTCTTGCAATATTGGGACTCAGTATATGCATTGTAGGTGAGACACAGGTAGTTCTTAATAGTAGAATTCTTTTTGGACCTAAAATCATCTAAGCTGTTGACGATAATCTTGATATTTTAAGAAGGGTGACATGCATCCATTGATTTCAGTGTAATTTGGTTAAGATCATGATTAACATGGAAAGACATCAGTGTTTCTGTTTGTTATGGTAGGTTCCTGTAGTTGACTTTAATACAGAAAATGAGACATTTATCACTTTCTGTGACCAGATTTGGAGCATTTACTGTTTGAATGTGAGCCCAATAGTGACTGCAGTCAGTAGACTTCAAAAATGCTGATTTTGTTCTGAATGTTTTATTTTACTGTTGAGTGCTTCACCAGTTTTTCATAGGCAATCTTACTAATGCACACATTTCAAACTCCTAATTAAATTAAAACAGACTTTAAGTTCTATGCCAAATATTTCAGGATCATTTGTGAAAATTCACCTTTGTGTTTGGAATTGCCTTCTTTGGCAGGGGTGGATGAGTAATGGCCTGCTACAGGAAATCCCATGTAGAACTGCTTTCTTTCAAAATATCCATTGTTCTCAGTAGCCTCCTGTCTTAAATTTGCCTATAATTGAGTGTTTTAAAGAAAGCTTTTAGTTCCACTTCTGTTTCAGCTAGACAAAGATTGCAGAAAAATTTTATACATTCAAGACTGTTGGTTCTGTGTGGATCAGGAACTGTGGAAGGTGGTTGCTGTTGTGCTGGAGGTATCCCAGGAAAAGACATACATGTCTTGAATCCCTTTCAAATTAAGAGATTTCCTCCATCTTGAAAGACAAAATTCTTTACAGTTTTCTCTTAAGGTTGAATGTGTACCACAGGATTGCTTGCAGTTATCTTTTTCCTTTTGCAAGTAAACAGCAAAATTAATGATGTGCTAGTTAAGCGCTTTCTGAAACTTAAAGGGAAGGAAAAGAAGAAAGTGCAATCCAGCAATGGGGTCATGGGGAGACTGGGAAAAAAAAAAAAAAAAAAAAAAAAGAAAAAAAAAAGAAAAAGAAAAAGAAAGTAGATTGTGTATGTTCTAGGAAATATCCAGTGCAAAGCACAACAAAATTTGTGGAGTTAATGTTTTGAAGGGTAGATGGAGAAATAGAAGTGGCGCTTTAAGCCAAGTTGTTCCTAGGTGAATACAGGGAGGTGCATGGGGAGATGAGTGGAATGGTCTGCAGCTCCAATGCATGCGAACAGCTCTAAACAGCTCAGATAAGTAATAATGGTATTCATCCAGGTTGAAGATGGCATAAGTTTCAAGTGCCTAGTGGTCAAAATTTTAAACCAAAATGATTCCATGTTTATTTTGGGGTACCTCATTGATAAGCAAATTCAAGTAATGCTAGATTGTTTGGGCTACTTAATTTATGCATTTGCTTACGTTAATATATTTTGTTCTCTTTTGAATCTCATAGTAGGTTTGATTTATAATTTTATGATTACTGATATATACTATATCTGTGGAACTTGCTTTGTTTTAAATTGTGCAAATTACATGTTGCTCTGAAGTGTTTTTTGTTTTTGTTTTTTTTTCCTGAGAATGGAGGCTGAAATATAATTGTGTGTGTTTGACCTCCTCAGAACCTACTTAGAGGTATCCTATGTGTTAGTGCATTTGGAGGATAAAGGGACCCAAGAGATTAGGCTGTCATTCAAGAATCGTTTCTTCCGAGCTCAAGATCAATTTACTAACAGTAAGAAATCAGGCAAGGTGACAGAAGACCTGCACAGATGAGCAAGGAGCTCATGGAAAAACTTAACAGAAGAAGAAAGTTTATGGAATGTGAAATAGGGGTCTAGCCACTTGAGAGGAACATAGGAACACTGTCTGGGCATGCAGGGATGCAACAAGGAAGGCTAAGGCCCATGTGGAATTTAGTCTGGTAAGGATGCGCAAGGATGCAACAAGAAAGGCTAAGGCCCATGTGAAATTTAATCTTAATGGTAAGGGAAGTCAAGAACAACAAGACAGACATCTTTAAGTATATCAGTAGCAAAAGGAAGACTAGAAAAAATGTGGACCTGCTGCTGAATAAGGTAATGGCGAACAGAATTGAGAAGACAGAATTACTGAAAGCTTTCTTTGCTCCTATCTTTACTACTAAGAATGCCCCTCAGAAATCTCAGAACCTGGCGTTAAGAGAGTTGGTCTGGGGAAAGGAAGTCTCTTTTGGCCAAGGAGGATTTGGTTGGAAATCATCTAGGCAAACCTGATGTACTCAGATCCATGGACCTTGATGGGATGCAGCCATGAGTGCTGAGAGAGCTGGCAGAAATGATTGCCAAGCCACTCCCTATCATCCATGAGAGGTCATGGAGAACAGGAGGGGTGCCTGAGTACTGGAGGAAAGCCAATGACACTCCGGTTTTCAAAAAAGGACAAGAAGGGGAATCCTTGCAACTACGGGGCAATTAGCCTCGCCTCTATCCCTGGGAAAGCGATGGAACAGCTTATTCTGGATGTTGTCTCCAAGCAAGAAAAGGAGGTTATCGAGAGCAGTCAGCATGAATACACCAAGGGAAAAATCATGCCTGACCAACCTGGTAGTCTTCTATGATGTCATAAATGTCTGGGTAGATGAGGGTGGAGCAGTGAATGTTGTGTGCCTTGACTTCAGCAAGGTTTTTGACACTGTCTCTCATAGTCTGCTCATAGGTAAGATTTGAAAGTATGGGGTAGACAAGTAGATATGAGATTGATTGAGAACTGGCTGACTGACACAGAGTCTAGTGGGAGGCTTGTAGCTAGCGGTGTTCCCCAGGGATTGGCACTGGGTTTGGTCTTGTTCAACATCTTCATCAGTGACCTGGACAAAGGGATATAATGCAGTCTCAGCATATTTGTTATTGATAGAAAGCTGGGACTTTCTATCTGTGGCTGACACACCAGAAGGGTGTGCTACCATTCAGTAACACTAGGATGGACTGCAGAGCTGGGCAGAGAGGTACCTGATGAGGTTCAAAAAAGGCATGTTCAAAGTCCTTCAATTGGAGAAGAAAAACTGAGTGTACCAATACAGGTTGGAGCTGACCATCTGGAAAGGAGATCTGTGAAGAAGGACCTGAGTGCCCTGGTGGACAGCAGTTTGACCTCGCGTCAGCAGTGTGCCCTTGTTGACAAGAAGGCCGGTATTCTGGGGGCACATTAAAAGCAGTGTGGCCAGCAGGTCGAGGGAGGTGATGCTCCCCCTCTACTCTGCCCTGATGAGGCCACAACTGGAGTACTGTGTCCAGCTCTGGGTCCCCCAGTTCAAGAAAAAGAGGGAACCACTGGAGACAGTCTAGTAGAGAGCCCCAAATATGATTAGGGTACCCTGGAGGATCTCTCTTATGAAGAAAGGGTGAGAGATTTGGGACTATTTAGACTGGAGAAGACTGAAGGGGGATATTATCAGTGCTTCTAATAGGCAGGCGTCAAGTAGATGAGGCCAGGCCCTTTTCAGTGGTGACCAGTGGCAGAACAAAGGGCAATGGGCACAAACTGGAACATAGCAAGTTCCACACAAGTGTGAGGAAAAACTTTTGCAAGGGTGACAGAGCACTGGAACAGGCTAATCAAAGGGGTTGTGGAGTCTCCTCTAGACATACTCAAAACACACCTGAACATATACGTGTGTGACCTACTTTGGGGAACCTGCTTTAGGAAGGGGTTAGACTCTATGGTCTCTTCCAACATCTACAGTTCTGTGATTCTGTGGCTTTTTAATTAAGGTTACTGTAATCATTACTGCACAGAACTCTGAGTTTTCATGTTTAATATTTCAATATTTGAGAATAATGGTTCACTATATGAAAGAAGGCATAGACATTGTGGATAATTAGAATATTGTCTATAGTTTAGCACGTTGCAGGGAGCTGCTTGTTATAAACCACTTAGTGTGTTTTATTTAATCCTAAAGGAATCTAATGGACCTGAGAATAGAGACTTCATGCTGATTGCATAATAACCTTTTTCTTCCAGACACTTAATGACTAATCATTAAAAGTGTATTAATCGGTTTTGTTCTGTGTTCCATAATTGTCTGCCTAATATGTTTTCCCAAGGGTTATCTTTTGGCTTTGTTTTCTTTTTCTTTTGTTTTGTTTTTTTTGGTCCACTCAAACAGCTGGCTGTATTAAACAGCTTTGTTATTGGTTTGTTTTCATAGTTATTTTTTATTCTTGAAGGAGATAAAAAATTATTACTTTAGCATTGTTTCTTTTTTAGGTGGCTTCCCCAGACAGTACTGGAGGTGCTGAATTTTTTATATGAAATTGGACTTTATGGAAGTCAATAGGAACTTTGCTGCAGATTTTAGCAGTATCATAGTCTCAGTTAGAATGTTTGCTTATTGTAGATTTATTTAGGAGTGAGGGCTACAGACTAACATGTTAACGCTTTATTTCCTTTTTTAATTTAGATCACTGAGCTATAAATTGAAAGGAAGATAATTTCTGCTTGTGGTGAAAAAGAAAGGTGAACAACCTCCATGGAAGACTCTCAGGATCTAAGTGAACAGTCAGTAAGTACAAAAGCTGCTAAAGTTAATGGAAAAAAAGAATGAACTTTGTTCAGATTGTGTATGAAGGGGTTTTACTACAGATCTGAGAATTACAGTGAGGTCTAGGAAAAACTTCTGGGCTTCCATATTCAAACTTTTTCTGAGCATGAAATATATGGTTTTAATCTTACTTTTTACCACTGAAAGATAAAAGAATGTAGTAATATAGAACTTTGAAGAACTAGAATTTCTGGAAAGGTGACAGATATAATTGAGATATACCTGAAGAATAAAATGTGAGACTTGCATAGTGATATTTTTTAAACAGCTGTATCAAAATGTATACCCACTGTGGCCTGCCAGAATTTCTAAAGCAACTGTTATCAGAAACATGAACAAGAACTGTCAGGTGATAGGCTGTTACAGATGACATACCCAACTCTCTTGTGTTTCAGGAGGAGTGTGAGTATTGACAGAATCTCCCTGTACTGGGTCACAGGGAGGTACCCTTTGTTGTAGATGAAATATCTGGGAAAAATTTGGGTAGACATTACTTCTATTTCTTTTCTAATTTCTCCTCTCTTTTGAGGATGTGGTCTCCAGACTTCCTTAGCCACCAGACTTCCTTAGCTGCAGTTCTGAGGAGGCAGCGTGTTCTGATTGAATTTAAACTTGGCTAGGCCTGTCATCCCAAGTACTGGCTTTGTTTTTAACATCTTAATTTGCAGTGGTCACAATGCTGGCAGATTTGTGAGCTCTATGTTCCCCATGAGTCTCAGTTTGGGTTCAGTGAACTAAAAATCAATAAAGGGATTTCATATTTCTGTTTTTACATGCTGAAATAGGTTATCCATGTAATAAACTAGTTTTAATATCTTTTTATAGCAGAGACTTTTATATGTAACAGAAGTGCAAGGAACTGAGAAGAGCTCATGTGTTTTTAAAATGTTAGTAATTTTCTTTAATAAGGAGTACTTTGCTCCTGACTGGGTAGCTCCTATCTGAGACTTTATCTTGGACTGGAGTTTTATTGCTGATTTTAAATGGGACAGAACTGGAAAGTCTTAACAGTGTCTCAAGTCACTGAGGTGGCACTACTCAGGACAGCTGCATGTATTTATGTATTTAAACAGTTCCCAACCAAAACTTTAGAGCATGTAAAAGGTACGTGGCTTCATAATTTAATAAAGTTTTATAAAGGTCATAAAAGATTAAGCAGAAGTTCTCTCATGGTCTGCAAAACAATTACTCTCAGCAATATACATAGTACAGTTATTAAAAGGAAGTAGATGAGCCAGTTTAGCTTAGTGCAAAAATGTGTTTTCATCATAGTTGAAATATTTTTGAATTACTGGATGCCTGATAAATGCATAGTTTAATATCTATTTTATTATCTTATTATAATCTAATCTCTAGTTTTCCGTAGTTACTATAAAGCTTTAAGCTAATGTGAGAACAGTTTTGCAGATTAAAAATAGAGGTGATGTATACTCCATGTTGCATTATAAATATACAACACTGTTGGTGTCACAGAATGTCCCCATTAAAAGCAGTAGATTATTCTTTTCCATCTTTACTGAAAAGCAGCAGAACTTCAGCACGGTAGGTGGGACGAGTTCCCCTTCATCACCCTTTTCCTGCTAGGTGTGAGACCACACTGAGGCCTATCCCAGATGTTGCTATCTTGAGAAAAGCAATTGCCATGTGAAGCCTGCCTGCCTAGAGCAGATACTGAGCCTTGATTTCCCCACTTCATAGGTCTCTTTGCTACAAAGTTAGAGTTGAATTCTCACAGTCAAATTTTGAAAAATAAAATATTGTTCCTGGCTTAGTTCTTTTAAAAACCACAGGCGAGGTCTTGGGCTGGAGATTCCAGGTAAAAGGAGGTATTCTCTGACTCAGGCTTTAGTAGCTTAGTCTCCAGGAAGGTATCAGATATATGTCTTACACCCCTTCATCTTGTATTAACCTGATATTTTGTAGTGGTTACTCTGTTTTGTGCTGGTTAGATCTAGGCAGTTCTTGGTCATCATGAAGTATTTCTGGTTCTTGATGTGTTCAGGGCACACAGGTATTTAATTTTGGCTTCAGAATTTCTCTCTGGGAGCTGAGTACATAAGATTTAGATCATGGAAATTGTAGGCGCCTAAGGATCCAGCCCCTGCTGCAAGCGCATTAGATTGTGTGAATAAGCATGAATGCAAGACCTGTGTTCAAACTTGTGCTGGCATCTTGCCCTGAATATTCTAGTCTGTGGTTACTTGAAAGACTGCCTGTCTCTGCAACTGAGATAGTTTAGAAGGTGCTTGCTGTTGGATAATGTTTGATGGACAGGCAAGTTTTCTGAATAGAGAGATTCCTTTGTTGAATTAATTTCCCTCCTCAGTCTGTTAAGAGATTTTTGTCACTGGGAAAGGAGTGCAGATACGTTTACTTCAGATAGCTAAATAATAATATAAATGTTCAAGTTCTAATTTAAAGAAATTTTGCTAATTTCTGCAAGTAGATAGTCCCTCAAAAATATAATATGCTGTAATACAGCTTTTATTCTTGTGGTCTTTTCCGTAATCCTGAGATTGCTGTTGTTGCTTGCTCTGTCTTCTATTCTTTTACAAATAAACAAATACAAAACAATTGGTTCTGAGTCCTATACTAAAACTGTATCAATGAAACTCATATGATTGGAGTTAGGAGCAGTTCCACAGCATCCTTGTTAGCATTTGAGAAACAAATTCCTTGACTTTTGTCTCAGGGTTGTAACTGCGTGACCACATACTGCTTCTTTCAGCAGTCTAAGTGCACCCCTCTTCTCTAAGCCTTGACTGGAGTTGCATTTGATGGAAATGAACAGCTGCTGTGTTTTCTTAGCCATGTGCTTGATTAGATGTAATGTATACATAATTTATTGTATTCTTCCTATTTTTATTTCAGATCAGATCAGAGCAGGGAGTTTTGTACTTCATTTTTCCTGTCTTTATTTACAGCCTCATAGACAAATAGTCATATTTTGAACAGCAGGAACCTGATACATATCACAATCTCACACTGAAGAGGGGGGTGATCATCAGGTGCAGATCAGTTCTAGCTGGCCTCCTGCAACCAACAGAGAATGAGCTGGAGTGGGGCTCATCCTTCAGTGGTGGTGCACCTTTGAGGATGTTTTAACATGAGTTGCTCACAATTTTCTTTTTATTTCCAAATTCAGATGCATAGTATGATCATACAACCATGTGTAGGAGGGAAATCTGCCATTGGTTGATAGAAACGTTCAGTTTATGAGTATTCTGAAAGATAATAAAGAAAACAGTAAGACATAATTTCCAGTTAGAAGAAAATAATCAAATGGTCCATTTTTATAATGATGTGATGTTGGTCATCATGTGCAGGCTGCAACTTATCAAATAAAGGAATGCTTAAAGCTTCATGAATTTGTTTTATGGAGTCAGAAGAGTCTAAGGGAAGTGTTTTAATAACTGTAGTTACTACAGATTTTGTATGCAACCTATTAAAAATACAGAAGATATTACAAAACATTTCAGATCTTCTATATCTTCCAAATAAATATGCTGATTTTTACTAAATGCTAGCTAGAGATGCTTTTTCAAATTGCGAGTGTTAAAAACTCTTCTATTTAGTTTTGAAATAGGAGAGGAAGAAACTTACAGCTCTTATTTACAGAGAACCCAGGAAAGAAAAAAATATTATTATTGTTATTATTTAAGTAGAGAAATGATTGATAAAGTAGTAAATAAAGTTTAGCACCTAGATATTTACTTGTTGTGTATTGTTGCATCAAACAGTATTTTTGGAACTACAGAGGTTTTAAGCTGTTTATTTTTCTTGTAGTCATTATTCGCTGTTCAGTCTGCATTAGTAGAAAAAAAATAATTTGGCTGCTAACTGGCTAGTTTAGGGTTTCAAAGGGCCTTATTAGAAACTGATGTAATTTCATCTCCTGGCCTTTTTATATAACAGCGTGCATATTTATATTACTTCATTTTAACCTAGAATAAAACAATAGATTGCAGTTGTGTAGGGCAGGACACTAGCAGATGTGGAGCTAAAACTCAATGAATCCTTTCTCCTTTCTCATGAAATTTGGGTGACCATCAGCATTGTTCACTGGGTAAGCTACTTGGTTTTCATCAGATTATACAGATCATCATAGCTGTCACTTGCTCTGTTGTTTTTTGTTTTTTGGGTTTTTTTTTTTGTTTTTTTTTTTTTTTTGTCAGATGCGATCCCTGTTCAGATCAGTTTTCAGGTGTAGTTGGTGCTTTGTTGCTGAATCCCCACAGCCACAGCTTTCAGCTGTTGCAGCCCACTGGAGTGGGCATTCTTCTTGTGCAATGAATGCTGAAGCCTTGGCAGGCATGCTTTAAAAGGCAGCTATGTGTTACTTCAGAGGACGCTGTATGTCTTATCTCTGTAATATCACTGTTTGCAGGACTTGGCATATTACATGAAATTTATCTTATTGAATTACAGAATTGTAGAAATGTTGGTTGAAGGGAACCTCTGGAAGTTGTCTTGTCTAGCTTCCAGTAACAAATTGCTGAAAATATTTCATTGTATTTCAGTATAGCTATGAACTGTATTAAATTTCAGTCTGTGAGTGCCTCCTGAAGAAAGTGGATTTAAAGAGCAAAAATAGTTGATAATTTGCTTTTAATTGAAAACAAGCATTGACAAAAAATGCTGTAGCTAGAAGTCAGTTAAAGAAAATCAAGATGACTTTCCAAGGTATGTGTAGCAGAAATGCGAAGTCACAGCCTGAACCAGTGATTGAGCACCTGGTGGAAAGGCAGGGCCAACCCAGATGAGCTCAGGTGTATGCAATGCAACTGAGTGACCAGAAGGGGGTGGAGCCAGGATCCACCCCACCCTTTCCCAGAACTCATTTAAGGGTTGGCAGTGGAGGTGAGGGCATCTCTTGCTGGAGATCCCTGTATGCTTGCAGTCTTTCAAAGATAAGTAGCTCTTTTTTGTGTCTGCTCATTCTCATTTGCTGTAGCCAAAGACTCTGCCCCTCCACTGTTATTACTGTACTTTCTATCCCATTATAGCATTGCAGTAAGTTTTAAAGCATTTTTGAGTTGGTTAGGTATTTAATTGTCCGCTTTCCAGTGTGAAAGCTAGAACAGGGAGATGTCTTGCCTCAGCATAGATGATTTAAAATTATCACCCATTTTTAATTGAGATATGGTGTAATAGTAGGATTTAACTGTATTGTAAGAGGCAAGCATAGAAAATTGATAGAGCTGAATCTTTCATGTTCCAACGTGTTTGGCATAGGAATGCTACTGTTCTCTCTTTGTTGTCTGGCCTTTACACATGGCATAATAGTCCTTGTGACACTCAAATACTGGCAACTAAGTTTGTGATTGTGTATTTGTTTCATTTTCCCTTTTTGGTGAGAATTCAAACAAAAATGATTTTGTCACTTGGAATAACTGAGTTGACTCATGTTTTGAGCGAATTTCATGTAATTGGAGAAATACAGTTTGGCATCAATCTAAGACACAAATGTTCACCACTGACACACATGTAATAGAAATGTACATTTTTGTGAATTTGAAATACTATTTAAAAGCACTTTTCTTTAAAAGCTAAATAGTCAATGTTTTTCAAAAAAAATATCCGAGGTATGCAATCAAATGACATTCATTTCTTGTAACCTTGCAAGACAGGTTGAGAAGTAAGATTGACAGAAAAACAAGCATTCATTTCACTGGAACTGTCATGTCTCCTCTAGTTCTGCTCTTTGTCTTCTGGAAGATGTTACAAAATCAGTATCAGAGGTTTTAATGAAAAGGCTGTTTATAACAACAAGGGGAAGGAATAAAGTATATTCTGTTATTACATACCATCCTTTGAATACTGGCAGAGACTGACACAGCTGCTATATAGTTTGCTATGGCTGATGTTCATAGCTCAGGTGAAGCCCTAGGTTGGCATTTTAGGGATAAAACTACTTGGGAAAATGGCTGCTTCCATCAGCTACGTGAACTTTTCTCAAGATACACATAGAACTCAAGGGTGCCTAGAGTGTTTAATTCTGTATTAGTGGTGATATCAGAGTTCTTCTGATGTAAGGATGACAGAGACACCGTCTACTATATCGTAACATCATACCACTAGGAAAAAAAAAAAACTCGTACTAAACTTCCTTTTGGAGCCTGAAAACTGGGTGACATCTGACTTCAGGAAGAGCTCTTTCACTGTAGAATATGTTTGTATATATACATGTGTATGTAGTACTTGGAACCGTTCCATATTTATATATCAGCCACTACCAATCTATGTAAATATGCTTTTCCTTATTAAGTCATCCCCATCTGACAGACGTATTTCCAGCTTTGCAGCCAGATAGTGGATGTAAGATATGGTACTTTTTCAAACATTTTAAATGCCAAATTTATACACATTGTACTTTTAACCAATTTTTAATATAGTATTTTAATTCCAGAATTAGTTATAAAACTTGCAATGTTCATTTCAGTCCTATATAGTAATGCAAACTAAGAATGTAGTTTCATTAGTACAGTGTTTGTGCACTGATTTTTGATGCTGTCTGTGTGATGTTACCATGTTCAGAAGCACTATTTACTTGAATAAAAAGGGGTGAGTTTTGTTTCTCCATAGAAACTAACTGACGATATACCCGTGAGTTGGCCTCTTTGTTTTTGTGTAACATTTATTTTGTAAGGCGTAAATGCTACTGAATTTCATATCTATAAAGGACTAGGCCTACATCTTTACATGGAAAGTATGGATTACTCTGAATACGTATTTGGTTTAGTCTTTTTTGTTGGGTGGAAAAAAAAAAAAGCAGTGCACTGAAGAATGTATGGGACTTAAGGATATGCTTAAACCCTTTGAAATGGATAGAATTCTCATGTGCTTTAAGCAAGGCACGTGCTTAAATACATTCTGGGAAAAAGCTGGAAATACAGTATTAAATGGAGCAATTTCAGAAATATTAGCAAATATTTTTTTTCTTTTGGGGGGGTGGGGGGTCTATGGTTAATATTTGTTCAGTATCATATAGCAATTGTGGTTTCTTTCTTCCTTCTGTAGCAACTTTTCTCTGAAATCTACCTCAGCATCTGAGTGGTTGACTTGCAAGTCAACTCTTATTAAAAACTGAAGCATGACAAGGAGAAATGTTGAATTTTTTTAATTTATTTATTTCTTTATTTTTAAATAATGAGGCTTCACCACCAAGTGAAGAATCTAATTTCATAAATGTATGTTATAAAATACACATATAAAATGCACAACCCTTTAATCACAGTCACAGTCTTGTCTTCTTTCTATTTGTTTAGCAAATTAAAGGAGGAGAAGAGTTGAGATGTTATGGCTACAGTGAATGAAAATTGTTTTGCCAAGCTGAGGCAGAATTTCTTGAAGATCCCATAGAGGAAACATTGCAAAATACGTGTTAGTTATTCTGTTATTTTATTAATACAATTATTTGTCTTCAGATCAGTCCATTCCCAGTGTTCTGCAAAAATAGATGGCTCATGAGAAAATTGTTATATTGAGGTGTTTTGCAGTGTGCGGGCACTGGGGCTTCGTCAGCAATTGGGCTTTAGTCAGAGGTCCATAGAAACCTAATTCACCATCTCAGTCTATGTGTATGTGTTAAGGATGGGACTGAGAAATGCTCTGAGAATATCTCTACTTTTTAGCCTTAGTTTGTCTAGTTTAAGAACCTTACTTCTGGAATTGCAGTCTGTTTTACAAAATAAAATAAAAATAAAAAATAAAAAATTATCTGGGAAAGCCTGGATGCAACCTAGAGTAAATACTTGTGTTTTAGTAAAGTTAATAGTTTTGCCCATTTTCCAGGTGTGTTGCCTGTAACCCCGCCAAAAAAAGATGTATTTTCCACATGTGCCTTTGGATAAACCAGGGTCTCAAGTGCAGTACATCATGTTATTTTTTTGATGCTTTTGTGCTTTTGCAGTCTTCAGCAGATGATAAAGTTATGTTTGGGAAGTAGGACAAAACGTTTCTTTCTCTGCGTAAGAATGATATAAATTCTGATCTATCAATTCTGAACAACCTGCTGGTTAGATGTACTTTATAGCATGAGTTGTCATTGGTATGCACTGGAAAAAATCGATGAGTTTTGCCATTGGAGTGAACAATATGTTCTGTACTTAATAGAGATAGTTGTCTGTTTTATCCTTTGGTACTAGCAAGTATTAATTGCATTCATTTAAACAACTTACAAAACAAAACTTACTCCATTTACCTGTAACAGTTTGGGGTTATCTAATAACTTAATTCTGCCAAGGGCAGTGCTATATTCTTTGCTGTCTGGATTTACCTAACATGATGGGTGTTAAAAAGGAGGGATGCCAGCTGGGTGCAGAAGGGCTGGAGCAGGGCTCATTTAAAATCAGCATTTACAAAAAGCCATCTGGCATGTCTTAAGAGCCAGAGCTGACCTACTAGCTGTCTCTCTCCAGTTTCCAGCAGCCCCAGGGGCTGCCCTTCAGGCCTTTAATGAATACAGGATGCAGTGTCTAACTGGGAACAATGCACTATTCTGAAACAACTGAAATTTTCAGCCAAGTATTTTTCACTTGTTGCTAGCACTGTTTCAGAGAAAGTTAGAAGAAAATATTGACCTTCACACTCCAGTTCAATCAAGAGTGTATTTTTAAAATCACTATCCATAATGAGTACACCATAGAATTCAGGAAAAGGGGGAGGAGGGAAAGAAAGAAGAAACTACACAGCTGATTAAACCCCATTGGAAACATCTCCTTTGTTACTGGATGGGAATGGCAATTTCATTTTTCTGAGTCATAAACTTGTCTTTAGCAAGTTGACTTTTATTTTCCAGTTAGGCCATTCCTTGGGTAGTGAAAGGAAGAAAAGATAGTAATGTTTATTTGTCTTTGTGGGTAGTATTTAAGGCCACTGTTCAAATGAAGAGACTCATTTTGTGAGTTTTGTCTGTGCATGGATTTGGCCTTCCTTTCCATGTCTATGCAGTGCTTTGAGCTCTGAAACTTTGAGCTAAAATGGACAATCTCAAGTTTCTTTATTTTACTGAAATAGCGCAACAGTTTTGAATTAGTGTGCCTTTTTTTTTTTTTTTTTTTAAATCATCTTTGTAAGCAAGTCTTTAGTTGCAAGGGTACCCATGAGTTTTCCTGAAGAGGGGTATTTGAGTGGCTACACCAGAAATGATGTCAGAATGACACTGACTGGCAGTTTTAGGTGGAGTTTTTTTGGTCACATTTCATGAGGTATGGAAAGTGCTTCTAACCCTACTTTTGTATTATAAATATTCTGTATACCATTCTGTTAAGATGTAATTTTATTTCTTCTTGAATTCAGGTACAGACCGTGGCTGAATTACATAGTTGCGTGCTATTTTTACCTGTAATACTCCTACTGTCTATAGCATTTAACTCAATTCTTATGAAATACTTGCATTTTCATTGAGAAATTTCTCAGTGGAAAGTTTAAATAGGATTGTGTAGATTATGGATGATTTTCTTGCTAAATTGTGTAGTGTTGGAAGCGAGTAAAAGACAGAAAAGTGCATTCATGGGGGAAAAAAATGTAACCAAATCTGGAAACAGCAACTCTGAGGGTACTCTGATCAAGTATATAAAGCAATGTAGAAATGTGTAATGCAGTGTTGACAGCCTGTTGTGGTGAATAGCACAGTCAAAAATTCAGTCAGCTCCTTTGCTGTTGCCTTTGCTAAGTAAATGTTTATTTTTCATATTTTGTACTCTTTAGCACTGCTGTTATAGCAAAACATCAAAGTGCTGTGACTGATCACTACTTGAAAACTGGACATTGACTAAAGGAGGCTAAAGTTCTTAGAGAAGCAGAGTGATGGTATTAGATGTGGAATAGGACAGCGGCTTACCTACCTGGAATGTAACAGTGTGGAGTAACTTTTCCAAGACAGCAAACCCTAAGCACTGGGCCAGTACTGGCTTCTAAGTATTGTGGGTCACACTTCTGAGCTCGACTACAGTGAGCCTGCACTTTGCTGTATTTGTTAACTCCTATGTTTTGAGCTAGCCAGCTCTGTTACCAATATTATTTCATCCTTTACTACTCTGACAAAAACAAACAGCAATAAAAAAACAGTGGAACCAGTTCCTGCTGTTCTACTGCTGCTTAGTGGCAGTCTCTGTCATTCTTTTGCAATGCAAGTGTGAAGTATTTTTGCACAGGATCCTTTTTCTACCTAAAAGCCGTACCCCATCCTGTGGAAAAATAATTGGTACTACGCATTCTTTGAAAGATCCATTTTCTTGCCTATTGCACTTTTGTGCTGATGCAAGTACAAAGCATGGTTTCTCTATTTATAGAGAAAACAAACAAAAAACTCTCTCCCAGACAATCAGATCACTATAAGAATCTAGAAGCTGATTAGGAGCACAGACATTCTAGATTGTGCAGGGAATATCTCCAGCTGCTTTATTTATAATGTTGATCTATCTTTGTTATTTTTAAAGAATCTTTCTCTCAGGAGACTGTAAGTAGTTTCTCTTGAATTTTAGTGTTGGGAAATTACATTTAGCAGATGCCACAGTACAAAGCATGCAGTGCAGATTTGTGTGTAAATCTGTCTGCGAGAGTAAGGTTTTCATGATGGTGATGAAGATCTGCGCAGGAATCTTTATTTCTGTTATGACTACTTGTCATGTGGCTTGTGCACTTGGCTACATAAAGAGGTTGCTGTTACATAAAACTAAATCCAGCTTTCTGTCTTTTTTCTTTTTTAACCATTTATTGGTATTCTGTAAGCTCAGTGCAGGTAGGAAAAAAGACTAAGCCATCTTCTTATCTGTAAATGTCATCCAGTAAGTTTGATTGTGTGACTTTTCTACTTTCCTGAAATAAAATGTCTCCTTTTAAATTAACGTAACACAATGACTTAATTACCTAAGGTCAAACTCAGCTATGTTTGTGAGGCTGACATCCATAAGCTCCACTGGAGCTTGGCAACATTCCCAGGACTTCCCATTTGACATCATGTCGTACATACTGTGAGGTTATAATGCACTGTAATTCGTAAACCTAATGATGTCAGATTGAAGTGGGTAAATGGAGAAAAGATTCATCTTAGACATAAAGAGAAACTGTGGCTGCCTTCCAAATGGAAAGAAAATGACAGAATAAATCATTCTTTCATTTCTGGAGCTGACAAGATTATTCTACATGAGTAGAAAGGGAACACTAAAAGTGTAATGAAGTACAATAGAAGTATTGCACAGTGTGTATTATTTGGCAGTGAAAAGATACGTAATGGGGAAGATGCTGTGCGGGTTTCAACTACCCATCACCTTTCTTAATCTTGTGCTTTCTCAACTGCCTGATTAAAGCTGTTACACATTATTTTAGTGACAGTATGTACTGGAATACAAGAGATACTGCTGTACTTATTCTGCCTAGTACTCAACAAGTGGCTGAAAAAGACATCCCTTTAAAGTGCAGAGAAATGTAAATTGCTGTGGTACATTGGCACTATGGCATATATTCTAGCCAACATTTTTTCTATCTGCTTGAGAAAAGTACAATAAAATCATATATGTAGAAGAAAAATATTAATTGCTTTAACAATGTGTTTAGGCTAGTGGCAATGTAGTGTTTAAATGGTATTTGGTTTTGTTGTAGTCTTTTTTTCACTCAGTGCTAGCCTACTCTTTGAAATATATTTAAGTAAATACTTTAGGAGATGACAGATTTTTTTCCAAAATCTAGCTTTTGATGAATAGCAGTCTAAGATTCATTAGTAGTCTCCTTGTATGCCTGCACATCCTGGATCCTGTCTCCAATCAGTACATTTCGAGAAACATCCAGCATCTGTGTCACTGAGAAGAGATTCATGGTATAATTCCAGTAGATCACGACATCTATTTTCTGCCCTAGTAAAGTATCAATTAATTGAATTTTGACATCATTTAGATACCCTAAAAACCAAGATTTTATCCATCTGTACACTCCTCTCTTTTTATAATTATTCAGTAGATTACTCACTTTCACATATACTACGTCCAAAACAAATGTTTTTAGTAAGCAGAAAATGTGTATTATGTGGGAAGTCTAACTCCGTTATTATGTCAGCAGTGGTTGTCTACTTGTGACCACAGAGACTGTTATTATGTATAGAATTGACTGTATCTTATGAAAAATTTTACAATGCCTGGAATGTCATAGTACACTTTAAATCATTAAAATTCAAAATTTTAAATTCTCTTGCTATTTCTTATATATGCAGTTTGAAATTGTGTGGTTTGAGAATACAGTGCTATAAAAGATACTATGAGCTTCTGTTGCCAGTTAAAGTGTGCCTTTATTTGTATGACACTAGTCTCGTTTGAGTAGTTGTAGTCATCTTAAAACAGTATTACTGTATATACTGAACAGCAGACTAAGAGTCTAAGACCAACTCTTTTTGGCTTAAGAGTTATTGCTTCCCAGGGACTTTAGTAATTTGCAAACTCTCTTTAAAGAGAAGAAATCATATATTAAAATTAGGACCTCCACAGTTTTACAATAGATCCTGCCTTTTCTTGGAGTGGCCTGCTCCATTTACAAGTAACATAATATTTTTTTTTTCTTGTATGTTGGGAAGAGCTGGATTTGAACACTGAAAACTTACCCATATCATGTGAGGGGAAAAGCATCTTCAAACTTGATATTAGTGTAAATGTCTTAATGTATTAGATTTCAATAGAAATAATTTGAAGACTTTTTTAAATGAATAGCTTCAAACTCATTGGAAAAAAACAAACAAACTGCTGTTTAAATATTGAAATGTATTTATCTTTTAAATATTGAGTTTTGGTAAAATGTTAAAAATTCACTTTTTTAGTAGAAAATTCTATGAATTAAAACAAACAAACAAAAAAAAGCCCACAGTGGTATCACAGACAAGTTTTACATATCCTAAACCATATGTGGGAATAATAGATGGGAGCACTTTGTGTTCCAGTGTTTTGTAGCTTGTACTGGAAATGCTTGTCATTTGAACTAAGTTGGGCTGAGAATGGGAGGAAAATTAGCAAGTTTTTGATAGTCATTTTGATTGTAATGATGCGTGTGTGTGCCCAGCATGTATTTGTATATTCCGGGTGTATTGACTGTGAAGAGAAATTGTTAGAAAGAATTAGTTAAAAAGAATTGTGGATAAAAATGGAAATCCTACTCAGCTTATTCTGTAGAGTATTTGTAATTAATATAGCCATGAGAAACACTGGTTTAGAAGGCTAGAATAAGGGAACAATCCATGATTCAGCATATGGTAACAATACATTAGTCAGTATGCAAAATCTAGAGTCCTCTACTACTTCTGTTCTACTTCTTTGTCATATTGCTGTCTCTTGGTAGGGAATCTCTGTCACTTCCTGAGGTGCATCTGCTGTCCTGATGTCCTACGTTCATGTCGTATACACTTTTCCATTACCAGCAGCTTCTTAGTTTAAGAATCTAGCGTATTTCAAGACAATTCTTTGAGACTGTGTGATACTGTGATTTAACAGCATCTCGTTAGCCTATGCTGACTTTCGGATCTATCTAACAGAAGTGCATTTACTAACTGTAATTGAAAATTCCAGTTATCTGTGTTTTATCCAATTAGCTGATTTCAAAATATAATGTTGAGTGACTTTCTGGTCTGTTATATCCAAAATTTAGCGTGTGCACTTACTAGTATTGCAACATCAAGAATAATTGCTGAAGAATTCAACTGCAGCTTTATATTCCATATTTCTATATTAAAACCATGGCTGCTTTGCACTGAAGGAGATTCCAAATCTAGTCTTTAAGTCTTTGATCCAAGTTCTTATGTTCGGCAGAGTATTTTTAAACTTTGTGGTTCTCAACGTAATGGTTTGGATGGTTTTCCTATAATACACTTTCATTCAGCTTAATATTATTTTTAAGTGATCGAAAATCAGCATGAACTAGATGAAAAAAAAAGTAACCTTTTCTAGGAAAACAGTTATTTGAAAGTAAATAAGGGGTCTGGTATTTCCATACATATGCATAATTACCGTTCTTAGACTTGGATTTCTCCAGTGCAAACCGCAGGGTTTTCCTGATGGTTGCTAATCACATGCAGAAATGACAGCTTATCAAAACTGCATTTTTCAGTCCTTGCCAGTGGCTCTTAATATGTCTGGACCACATGTGCCCTCAGTTAGCTTTCTGCTTTGCTTAAAGCAGCAGCTGAGTAACCTTACTTGCTGGTGGCCATCATCTTTTCAGCTAAGGATTTGTCATACAGGGAGTTGCAATGAATGGAAGCAAAAACGCAGATAGAAAGTTTCTGCTCTGCAGTGCTGCTAATGAAAGAAAAATAATGACATTCTTTGAAGTTGCCTTTTCTGAGAGTGATTTATATGAACAGTTTTTTTTCTTTTCTTGCTCCCTGTTTTTTCCAACTGGCTAGGTATGCATTGGTAGCTCCAAACCACTGTAATAAGCAATTCTTTGGCCACCTGCAATTTATCACCATTGTATCAGTATGCCCAAAGCTACCAATTTACTGCAAAATTAAATAATTCAAGTAAAAAAATAAATTGTGCAGCAATTTGTTTGCAGTGGACCTACCTTCAGAGATACTTAATGGGTCTCGAGATATATGGGTCTTCATTTGATGATGTTTAGCTTTAAGTAGTGCATCATTGTATCTTAAAAATACAAAAGCACATAAATGAAAGCTTATGTTATGGGGCTAAATTCTCAGTTACTCATGCACTGCACGTCTGTTATACCCATTTCCTATGGTACCATGGATCTGATTCAGAAAAGTACATAAGCATGTGCTTAATTAACTGCTTTCCTGAATAGGTATGCTTTTCTGAATTGAGGCCCATAAGAGTAACTGGCATGTGGGCTGTAATGTCCCACTTGGGACATTCTGGAGGTGGATATTAGAAGACAAACTATTTTTTTCCTGCTTTTTCTGCTTTCTGGAAATCTCCTGCTTGAGGTGATTTTAGTTTTTGATAAGGAGCATTTACCTGTAAGCTGAATCAGGTTTTATATTTATGATATTCATAAATTATATCCCTTTGTTTTGAATTAATGCAAGTTGAAACATGGTAGAAAGTATATCTGCATTTGATATTATAAAGCTAGATGTCATTGTAACTGTTAAAGAATTAAAGACAGCCTTCTTCTCAATCTGGAAATCACTCTTTGGTTTTGATATTTAGTGGGATTTTGTTTTTATTTTTACAACAAAGTTAATTTAGTTATTTCTAAGATCATGTGATCAACTGCCTGAAATGTGTTCTTTGGAAAAGACCCAGATTCCTGTTCTCTTTTTTTGAAGTGTTACAGCTGCAGTAAATTTGATTTCACCCTTGATAATTTCTATAATGCATAGTAGTAATGTAGTGCTTATTGCTGATTTAGTGTTGTTGCCTTTCTTCTAAGGTTTAAAAAATGTCACAAATCGCAGCATCACAGATTTTATTATATTTACTAAACATAAATAGTTGTATATACGTAAAGTTCAAACACCTTCCAACATTTGTTTGATGTATGGTTTTGGGAGGTTATTCAAATAACAAACTTTGTAATTTGCACAGTATTTGTCACTTGCAAGTGTTCTGGTAGATTCCATTGTTTCCTTTGTAATATCTCTTGAGAATTTAATAGAAGACGTGCACAGGAATTAAGAAACGTTGTCACTACATTGATGAAGCTCAGAATATCCTTTATACATGGCAGTGTAATAAGATCTTACAAAACGCACATATCAAAAGGGATCTTTGGATGAGTTGCCCTTTACATTAAATACATTAAGCTTCAGTTAAAGTCCTATAACTACTTTTATATATATATATATATATATATATATTCTTTGATCTTTTCTGTTTTTTTCCTGTCACAGTTGTGTTGTTTCTTCTTTCTGTTGCACAGTTTGTAGCCATCTTAACTACTGTGCTGCATGGACAGAAACGTCTTAATGTTGCAGGTTTGCTTTTTCTTTTTTAATTCTGAAGAATGCTTAATATTTCATAAAAACCTTGCAAAAGATATTTTCTTAGGAGAGAAAATTAGCCTGGGAGCACAAGAGGTTTCAAAGGAGAGTGACCAGAGAAACGCTCACAAAAATCCCCTCTGCTTTGTGTGATAATTTGAGATGTTTTCTGTGAAGAAATGAAGTGCTGATTGAACATTACCACCTCACTGCTTAGTATCATTAACAAACATTTTTTTGGCAGCTAAGATGGAGTATATGATGGAGAATATTTTCCTTCACCTTAGTCAGCAACTATTAATGTATGGATTTGGATGCTACATACCAGCCTGGTAGATGAAAGGTTGTTCAAAGGCTGACATAATCACTGATCAATTTGCTTTTCCTTTACCCAAAGCACCATTGTGCTGCCTGCTCACTGACGGTTTCTTTACATATTTATATTTATCTGCTGCGAATTGCCACCATTTGTTAAGTCTTGCCTTGTACCACAGGGCTTTGGATTCCTCCATTTTTACAATATTACTAATTAGGAAGGTGATTATGAAACATAATGAATCAGGAACAATAATGATCCTCTGCTGGGGAGAAATTTATAAAAAGATTTGGAAGTCTGCTGCTTCTAATTCACTAATTTTTTACTTCCCTATTCTACAAGTAAGAAGGCAAAAGGCCTTATTTTGAAAAAAATACACCAAAACTGTTAAAGGCATATTTCCTCAGCTGCCCATTCAACCCTAACAGTTCTGTGAAACCAGAACTAACTTTCCTTTCCTTCATTTGCTGCAAAGGAAGATCCTTCTTCTGTTGTTCGGAGCACATTTTGAATAATTTAATAAGCACGAGTGATTAAGACATTAAGAATTAAAGTAGCTTTAGAATTAGACAGTGGTAATGGAGAAGAATTGTCTAAGTTCTCCTATCAGAAAAAAAAAAAAAAGGGAAAAAAAAAATGGGAAAAAGCTTTCATTTACTTCCTGTAAAAAAAATAATAATAATAAATCATTTTTAAGAATCTGACTGGAAAGCACATTTTTAGGAAAAAAAGGATTCCCAAAGAAATACAAAACCCATAGAATGTATGGAAAATTTTATTTGATAAGTTCATCTTCAGATCGTGTGTATTTTAATAAATACATTTTATTTTATTCATCATGGATTTTAATAAGAGTTTTTGAAACAAATATTCATCTTTATCTTTGAAATTTTTGGATTGTCATTGTTCATAATTAAAGAAATCTTTAGATCTTTTGTGTAAATTCGCTAAATAAGTAAAAGACTGTTGATGAAAATGTGTTTTTATTGTTCAGTGAATGGAAAAAGAAATGTTATTTTAAGGGAAAACATTTACATCCATAATGTTGTATTATTGTTTTAATTATATCCAATGAGTTCTGAGCTATGTTCTGTCTGTAAGAAAAAACAAAAACTAGTAGATATCTAGGAACTTCTTTGCCTGCTGATAAATTGCATTAAATTGTTTTGGTGAAAATCCACGAGGATACGATTTAACTTCTTTAATGTGTTGATAAACTTCAAGAAAGTAATTCAAAGCTAGATCACTAGGAAGCTATTTGTTTTGTGTGGCATTTCCTTAAACGTATACAGTTTGGAATAAAGTTAGTTCTAGGAGACCAGTTATGACTAATTATAATAAACAGCTGGAATTAGATCATCTTTGAGGTCCCTTCCAACTCAAGGCATTCTGTTATTCTCAAGCTCCAACCAAATAAATAGACAAATGTTTGAGAGCACAGAGCAAAATTACAGACACAAATGCTTTTTGCTCTTCCCCTTCTACCTCTGGCCTTTCTAGTTTACAAGTGGAAAACCATTGTATATCTTATTTCTGTAATAGTGCTGGCTGACGTCACTGGTGAGCATTGCTCGCTTGCCCCAATGGGACAAGGGCAGGGAATGAGTAATGAACAAAAGTATTCCGATAAAGTAATGGGAAGTAGCAAGTATCAGCCAATGCTGCAAATTGCTGACTGGTCCAAGGAACCACTTAGTTGTGACATTTCAGCAATGGCATCTAATCAGTTACATGTGGCATCTCTTCCTTTTTTTCATTTTTTTTTTCTTTTTTTTTTTTTTCTGTCATTAACATTAGGTGTTTGGGTTTTTTTTTGTTTGTTTGTTTTGTTTGTTTGTTTTGTCAGCTGTACTGGTTTCTTTGTAGAAGTGAGGGCTTTCCATCAGAAAAATACAAGTATCAATAGAAACAAGGGTGAAGGAGGTATGTATGGGAGAAAGTAAATTCAGCCTTTGTCAACTTTAGTGACTAGAGCATAATTTCTGATTCACCATTACATCAATGAACTAATTTTATATTCTGTAGGGAAATGTTCCTTTATAAAATAACTGGGCATGCCTGCAACTATGCCATGGTACAAAGTGGGAATACACAAATGGTGTTCTTGCTGATAAATAGGCTGGAAGCATGATGCTGAGTCCTGCGTGTTAAGATAAGTGAAAAGCATAATCTTTAAGCACCAGATATAAAGTGAAGGAAACCCCGGAAAATACTGTTACATTCTTTCTGTAAAATTACTTAAAATTATCCATAAGATGCTGATACCAGATGTATGGGAACTTGGTAATAACAGGCTGAACCTCTGATTAATCAGCTGAGGCAAGTGTTGGGTCAGCTGTGGGAGTACAGGTGAAAGAAATTTAGCTGTGCTTCCGGAAGGGGTGGAGCTTGACTCCACCTCCTCTAGTCCTCATTTAAGGGCTGACCATCAGTATGGCAGTATCTCTTGGAGATTGCTCCTTGCTGGAGACTGCCTCAGTGGTTTCTAGCAGATGGAAACTTCAGTACAGGTGAGTTTTTTCTGTAAATAGCCTTTTGGATATTTACTACCATCTTTTCATTATTGTCACTGTTCACCAGCAGAACAGTTAAGGTGTTCTTCCTTATTCAACACTGCAAATTTTTAGGAGGAATACACTTGTGGAGTTCCAGAAAATAAGACAATATCTGAGTTTTTGTCAGTCATTGTAGGTAGTTTTTCAATAGAGATAAATCAAAAGATGTTTCCTTACAAATATCACTGCTATTCTGAGGATAAATTTTAATTGGAGAGGTGTGTTTTTCAGAGTTTTCCGTAATAGAAGTAAGGTAACATATTACTTCTCACTTTATTTGAGGCCTGCAATTTTATTGGAAATCACAGCTCGAGGTAGAAAAGCGATGAAAGAACATAGCTTCTACAGGATATTCAGACTTTGTGTTGTATCATGCCATGGTGCATTTTTACCCAAATAGCCCTCGTCCCTCTTTAAAGGATATAAATTAGTTTGCTCTCTGACTGTAAATCTTCAGATAATCCACACAGATGTGGAAGCAGAGCAAAGCAGTTGTTAAAGGAGATGTCTTTTTGTTGTTCCCTTCCCACCTTCTCTCTACTCTGGTGGAAAGAATCTGTCAGATGTTTGTTATACACACAAGTCTTCTTGTGTGTATAACCAGCGCTGTGAATTTAACGATTCCATAGCTTATATGCAAGCAAATAGACTATCTTCCCTTACACTGTTTATGGCCCATATCTAAATGATAGCTGTTGTAAACTCATTGTAGAATATCCTCATTTGATTATGAACCATTAAAGGACTTAAATAATATAAATGAAACTGCTGCTTCAGAATAATAAAAGTAATGTTTTAGGTAAAGAAGTAACAATTTGTGAAAACTTACAGTGGAACTTTAGAAATGACAAAAAAAGGACAGATAATATTTTGTATTGGTATGTGTTTTTGTGTTTTGGTTTTTTTTTGGTTTATTTTGAGATTAGTTATACTGTTTTAAAGGACTGATGTTAATTTTGCAGATGCTAAAGAGGGTTAGAATAGATACACATGAAAACCTGGATCTATCTGTATATACATATCTATAAATATATTAATGTGTATATATACATATATACAATCTCCTAAATTGCACAATAATGTTGCTTGCTTTTTTTTCCAGGAGGAGTTATGTATTTTTTTCAGTTGTTGGAGTGTAAAAATGCAGAGTCACTGATGTTTGCAAAAATACTAGGGATGCACAATTTCATGATCCTTATAGAAGTGGCTGTCAACTTTTCGTCCTAAGTATTTTCTGGTATTGATTATTTCATGTGCAGCTTTCCACTCCCAGGAATACAATGCATGTCTAAAATGAGGACTTTCTGAAGTTTGGCAGTTAAGTTGTTGTTTTTTTTTTTCCTAAAACATGGACTTTGCAGGAAATATATCTTAAAGCATAAATCAGCAGAAAATAGAGTTAAAGTGAGAAATGAAAGGATGCAGGGGCAAAGTATGCCTTATATTTAATGGAGTAGTAAATAGCAGTAGTAGCAAATACCTGTATTATGAAGGCTGCTCCAAAGTAATGCCCCACTTTTGGCGTGACCTATGTATAAACCCAGTTGCCACATAACAGGGAACTGAATACAAAGATAAAAACTGAATTCTTAAATCAAATCATTGCCAGAAGGAGAGGAAAAATCTTTAGTTGTTGTTTAGAAAGTTAAGTACTCTTGTCATAGAAAGCAGGCTTGTCTCACCTGATTTTAGATGTTTACAGTGAAGTTGTTTGTGTCTAAGATGTTTACTCTGCCCCTCCCTTTAGAGTCAACTCAGAGTTTAGTCTGACTTGTTTTAGACATTGCTTTTCAGTGAGAAAGATTGATCCTAAAAACGCCTGCTTTTGTGCCTCTGTTTATAAGGAGAATGTGGATGTCCACATTAAGTATGGCAGTCAACCCTAGATCTAGGATGGCACTCTGTTCTCTAGGCAATTATTTGAGCGTAACAATGACAATCAGCATTGTGCATAGCCAGATGCTGGTGTCTTTGGTGTTCTCCACAGCTAAATGTAAGATAATAACTGTGATTGACAGCTTCCCAATTGTTTAGCTTCAAAAATGGATAATGGTGGTTTAAAAAAAAAAGCTAGAGAAGAGCTGTCAGTTTTCAAGATGAGACGCTTCTGGCTTTGTGCAGAAGCAAAGCTATAACACAGAGCTATGGCTCTGCTAATCAGTTGGGGTTTTCAGTGCAATTTTAGATGTTTACATGTACTAGTCTCACTCTTGATACCTTTCTCACTTTTCCATATTGTACTCTGCCCTAAGTTTCTGACAATAAATGCTACTGTGATTTTACATATAGATCTAAAGCATTTGGTCGGTGATGAAGGTGGTATATGTCTGTATGTGTGTCTGTCGTCGGTTTACTTTTTTTTTTTTTTGCATTCTCCTGAGTTGTGGGAATTGAGCATCCTGTGTGTTATATTTCTTGCTTTATGCCAGGCAGACTGAAAACTTACATATGGATATATCTGTTGCAGGCCATCCTTTTTCCATGAGATTGCAGAACTCACTCCCAATCATAAAACAAAGAAGTACTGCCAACTGGCTTGGTGACTCCTAGTTGAGAATCCAAGACATAGAGAGAGAACTGTATCACTGATCTAGCTGGTAAACATCAGCTTAACAACCAAGCCTGTTTCATCTTTTCAGCATTTCTCATGGGGGATAATATTACAAACTTCTTTGGCACCGCCTTCTTAAAATTCCATATCGCATATCTGTAGCCCAGAAAGTGAATTAGAGTTTAAGGTTAAGTTTAAGGTTCTTTCCAACTCAGGATATTCTATGATTCTACAGTCTGTAGAAAACTTTTCCATGCTGAAGAAGAACTTGCATCTCTAGAAGCAGTCCTTGCTGTGAACAGAATGGAGACTTGGGCTATGCATTCTTCTCTCAGCCTGATGTATTCAGGTGTTGTTTGTTGTCATGAACTTTAACATATTTGTGCTTTTGTTACATTAAACTCTATTTTGTGAAAGCAGTAATATGCAGCAGTTTAGAAGTGGGCAAAAGTAGCTGCCTAATAATAGCACCATTAGCCTACAAATGCACACATCTACATGGCGTACTTTTATATTTCAACTAATACTTTATATCACTACTTGGCTTCCTCGCTGCTCTTTGCTGTTTGTTCTCTGTCTTAAATAACCAAATTAGCTCACACTTTCTGGCCTTTTTCTAATAGTGCTCATTCACTCATAGTTGATATTCCACTGTCTGCTTAATTTCTCACTTTCATTCTTAGAAGCTTTCATTGGTAATCCAGGGAGAAGTTTTTTGTTTTGTTTGTTTGTGATGGTTGGGTTTTTTTGTTTTTTTTTTTTGTTGTTTGAACAAGCAAGACAAAACTTGCCTAGCATTATGGAAAGGGAAAAAGGGAAATGTAGTACAGCCAGGTATCTCCTGATACCGAGGACATTTTTTCTGTTCTGTCACTGATTTTATTAAATCCCTAGACACTGACTGGAAATTCAAAGAAATTTTCTGTAAACCTATTTAAAATATTTTATAGCTATCTCAGCTGCTTTGTGATACTGAGCAGCTTCTTAAAATACTGCCTCACAGGTACAGCATTTAGTGATCTTTTTTTTACCAGATTTGAAGCTGATCTCATCCTTTCTCATGCCACACACCAATGCACAACGGGTGCCTGTCCCACCTTATCTCAATTATATTTCAGTCTGTGTGCCTTGCTTGTATAAAATTGGTAGAAATCAGTTAAGAAATTTAATTTCTCAAGTTAGGACTAAACCATTGTAAATCTGTGTCATCATCAGCGTCTTTTAAAAGATGGCACACGTGGTGACATCTGGGAGCCAATTCATCATTTAATTAAATTATGCTGTAATGAAATCTGCCTTAATGAGATTAATTTTAATTATTAATCAGGAGCTGACATAGGCACAAGGTACCATAAATAATAAATGGAAGCTGTGTCTGCTCTCTTTCTGAGAAAGGACCTACTTTAAAACAGCAGTGCTCTTCATGAAGCTGTGGTAGTTAGAAGCTTTTTTTCTTTTTCTTTTCTTTTGTTTTTGTCTAAACACTACCACAATTGCTATTGTGTTGTGATGAGTTTGGTGTCTGTTTCAAACTTAGAATATTTATCCCTGTACGTGGAATAACTGCTGATATTTTAATATTTAATTGAATTCAGACATTACATAACCAGTCATTTCATTATTCCAGAAGTTAACTTTTCTTTGCATGCATTACAATAGTAGAGTTAATTTTTAATGTATATTTTAGAAATACGTACTGTAGGTTTTAATTTAAGACAGTGCCTGTTATGAGCAACTCTTCAGCTCATCCCTGGTATCACACCAATGTTTTCATGTATGCATGTGTTCACATACATACAGTATCTTCCTTGTTTGGCTGTAATGTCCATCTTCATGTGAATTGCATGACTGTATTATGAGTGCTTTTTATAAGGACTTATGTGACTTGAACATAATATAGATTTATCTGCAAAGTATGGCTGGCACAGGAGAAATGATCCTTTTGAGCACCAGCCATAAATACTGTGAGCCTTTTCATGATCGTCTTACACATGGACTGAACTCTTCTGCCTTTATCTCCATCAGCATGCAGAATACCTCTGTGCTCTCACTTGCCAAATGCAAACTAGCTTCACAAGGCTCAGGCTCTTATTATGAACATTGTGGTTCTTTCAGCTATCATGTTCTTCAGTGGCGTAGAGCACTTCTCTCACAAGCATTTCACAGTTTTATTGGTAGTGCTGACTGGAGGTAGTATGGAATTCATTTGCCACTTTTCCGTGAGCTTTTCTTCCTACAAACCTGCATGAGTAGGTGCTAACTGTCTGTTTCCTAGAAAGTAAAAAGAGATTATTTTTATTCAAGATCTCTATACTTGCAGTTATTTAATAGGAAGTGATTCCATTTCTTCTTCACTCTTAAATACATATAAACATACAGTTACAGTATATGGACCTTATTATAGTATTATATTGTCTGTAACATACAGTTGTAAGAGTAGAAAGATCTAGAAATCATAGATTGAAATGACTTATCATTTTAGCACAGCTGAAAATTACTTGTAATGGCAATTGTATGTGCCTCTTAACTATTAGCAGGTACTGAGGTTTTTTTGAGAGGACTGTTTTCACTCTTTGTCAGCTTTCTGTAGATTCTTAGTGCTTGATACTGTTTGTAGAATACAGTGGTGACTGGACTGTTTGTTCTGTGGACCTTCTGATACAGGATTACAGTATGTTATGAATGTTACAAATAATTTCAGTATGCCATACGAATCACTATTATTGTTATATATATATTATGTATATATATATATATATATATATATATATACACACACACATATTTGTAAAAGTTTAATTATAGGAAGAAACATATTTGGCTTACTTCAAAAGTGACATACCAAGATGAATAGGAAAAATCACCAAAGCTTAAAGCATGCCAAATTCTTGATTTATTCCCTTCCCGTATTTTTACTAAATCAGAGCATTGAAATTTGTTGGATCATGATTTTACCAATTTCTCAGTGTATACAACATATAATATTTACTTTAGTATATGTGATTCAAAATGAACTAATGATCCAGTAAGGCTCTTACCTCACCAACTCCTTTCTTATGCAATATTAAACAATGCAGTAAAGAATTAAAATACTTGTTTTAGAATTATCTCAGGAGGTGGCTAATCATCATCTGTGTGAATTTCCAAAAGGCAGGAGCATTCTTCTAAGGATATTCAAGAGGTTTATAAGAAGAGAGCTCATCAGAATTGGAAACAAGGAATGGCAGGGTCAAGAAAGAATTCAACAGCATCATGGGGGGGGAAAAATTCTACAATGAAAACAGAACAAAATGCTTTAAAGTTTAGAGATTCCACAATTAGCTGACAAATTCCCTTGGTTAGGGTTCATTGATTAGTTCATAGAATCATGGAATGTCCTGGCTGGAAAAGGACCATAATGATCATTTAGTTTCAAACCCCTTCCATGGGCAGTGACACCAACCACTAGACCTGGCTGCCCAGAGCCACAACGGTGCTCAACAACTGCTGGAGAAATAGCGAGTGCTTTGGGTAAATATCACCATGTTACTTCCTAGTAACAAGTTTTTCCTGTCTGGTTACTTTCAATATCTGCTAAAGGTGGGATATTGATCTCACTGCACTTCTTGTTATCTTGCACAGATCTCATATGTTCTTTAAGACCTGGAAATGGCCCAGCACCATTTGCTGCAGTATCTCATAATTAGTACTAATGCCAGAACAGAAGATGTTGGTGCTATACTTTTTGCCTTTCACGGAAATGAATATCCTGATATGTGTACAAGCTTAGAAACTTTCTGTTGCCTGAGATTTGATTAGAAAATGAAGACTTTTTTTTGACAGTAGAAAAAATTACATTAGATTGGATCATGCCTGAGAAGATTCTTGAGTATAGTGCTACTGTGATCTCCCAAGCACGACATGCTAGCAAAGCATGTCCTGCTTACTTATCTAAATTTCTTCCCTGCTATGAAACAATGAAATTCATCCTTGTGGTTTCCAGTCCTTCTGTAACTGAGTCCCCCTGAGAAGTTTCACAGGATCTGGCTTCGTGCCTCCCCCTCACTCCAGAGTTTCTCCTCAGCTTTGTTTCTGACTTCTGCTGTATCAAGGTAACCCCTGCTGACTCAGCCTGACTGGAGTGAACAGATTTTATTAAATGTTATTTGTGTGTCCCTGCTTTAATTCTGGAAATTTTGTGTGACCCACACTTCTAGGACAGAGCATATTCATTTGGGATCTGCATGAACCTCCAAACAGAATATCTCATGCCTTACTACAGGGGTACATGGCAGTAACTTCCATGGTGCTGGCCAGTCTGTCCATGTTGTCACTGTGTTCTATTAAAACCCTGGACAATCTGTGGAGAGCAAAATGTTCCACTATTAGCAGCCAGATTTTTTGACCTGTGTTAGGTGAGTTCCTACACACATCTCTGCACTGCAGTCAAACTCTAAGTTGGTGGTGTTCTTCAGGAGGTAATCCAAAATGCACTGATGCATAGAGGAGTCTTCCAAGTAACTGCTGTAGGCTTTGGAATGAGCTGAGTATTATAACGTAGGCTGGAAGCATTCAAAAGAGACAGCGTTTTTAGCACACACACACTGATGTGTTAGAAGGATTCATTATTCAATAGCCTATGTAGAATATTTTGTTCAACAGCTGCAAGTAAAATATTACTACCCAGTCAGAAAGGAGAAAATGTGCTTCTGGCATGGGGCTGTGGCAGATGTTAGGAAATCTGTTTCTGAGGGTGTGTGTTTGCAATGCTGTCTTCTGAGCCAACTCATTTCTAGCTTTGAATGAGAATTTTTGCAAGGTTTCACTGATCTTTGGATTTATTTTTGAAGCTTTTCATGTTCAGTCCAGCTTCTTCTAGACATATTCAACAGAATACAGACTGAAGAGTAATACTGGCTAGTTCTTATATACTTAACACACCATTTTATTCCTTCAGAAAATGCATACTGAGATCTGGACAAATGTTTAATATTATTCAGTTGCAAAATTAAACCATGTCCAGTTGGACATTATCAATTTGTAAGAGCACAGCTTTCTAGAACATTCTGGTAGTCTTCTGAATAGGACAGCCATAATACTATGCAGATCACTAATAGCATTGGCTCAAAGTCAAAACAACACCCATGCAATTAACTTAGCCTGTCCTTCACTGCTTAAAAATATCTGTTCCCGGTTGTAGGTGTTAATGAGGCAACAGTTCCCCACAGTTTGTAGGTGCACATAAGCCTTGTGCATCTGGACTTGACTCTTTATACTGTTTTCAGTGTTCCAAAGTCCTAGTTAATTCCTACTGAGTTTAAAATATCTCATTTGAAACCATGTTTTCAGTAAGCTTATCACTCTTGCATGCTGATCTGTTTCTGATCTGATTGGGCCTGTGTCTGTCCTATAATTGGTTTATCCACATTTCCTTATGTATAAATGGATAAGGAGATCTAAGGCGAGATATCTAACTTGCCAAGAAATTGGAATTTGTAAGTTCAGCCAATCTAGATTTCCACTCACTTTCTGATGTGAATGTAAATTGGTTTTGGTCATTAATTAACATACCAACGAGCCAGAAGAAGGCATAAGATACTATAGGAGTGGATAACTAATTTATTAATATATGCTCCTTTTAGTTTATTTCCTGTTTAGCCTCTCCCCTGACCATTCAGTTTATCAGCAATACCGATACAAGCTAGCTAAAATGTTTTCAATAATTCAAATTCACCAATAATGCATACAATTATGTAATTTTAAATTTGTGTATGAAAGTGGATCTAAATATCCCTGATTTTAATTCTAGGTTCACTCAGTTTTGTCATAAAACCTATTTTAATGGCCCAAGACTCAAGAGATCAAAAAATCAAACTAAAAAGAGAAATTTGTCCTTGACTGTTCAGAGAATGCTGAGTCTGGTCTATGAAATGTGGTAGATCTGCTCTTGATGTCAGTAATGAAAGAGCAGGCCTGAAGAATAAGTCTTGTTCAAGGTTGCTGAGAAGTAATTTAAGTCATTCTTCTTCCTAGAGTTGCCTGGTTTAAGTCTAAGTGATTTTATTCACCAGTTATAATGCTGATTCAAACCAGCCATCAAATATAAAGTCTTTATCTTGGTTTTTATTGGTTTTCATTAGAAACCTTCATTGTTACTGACAGTATAATCATTGCATGTGGAATTGTCTTACATGACATCTGAGAAACAAGTATTTCAGGAAATAAGTGACTTTTAAAGTCATAAATAATTATCATATAAATCTCAGTTTAAATTTGGTTAAAGATAAATATTTATTTATTTATTCCTTTGTAGAAATTTAAATTAGAACTCATTATTTGGATCACTCCACACTGAATCCAAATCAAAATTCCACCCAAATGCAGAAAAACAGCATTGAACGTGTCATTGAAATAAAACTACTCTAAGTGTTTTGAAAACATAAAATTATTTTAGTGCAAGTCTAAAGAATTTATTATGCAAGAAAATTATAAATCATAATTACAAAATGAACAAGTCATCGCAATGGGACCGATTTTCAATACTGGCTGGGCATGTTGAGGTGTGGAAAGGTATACAGAAGGATTTTATAATGTAACAAGTAGAATTAATTGGTGGCCTCTAAAAAAAGAGATTTAATTGAGAATTAGGTTTCTTCCTGCTTGGATGCCTTTGATACTACTGTATAAAACAATAAAAAAGACTTCAGAAATTCTTAACTCTGATAGAACTCAGCTTTTCTTACTTTGTTATTTATGGTTTCAAAAAGTGAAAATTTACTGTTGGTTTTTTTTTTCATTACTTAGTTGATTTTTTTTTTATACTAGAATGATAAAAACCTGGATTTCTCTTTCTAAGAAAACTGAAACTATCTAGGAAAACCCATTTCTTTTGCAGACAATTTCAAAATATTTATGAGAAAAACAACTGACAAGATTTTCTCCATTGTATATTGTAAAAGAATGGCTTGTAGAGTATGTTATTATTCTATCGTTTAGCTTTTTAATCTTGAATTATACTTAAAGGTTTTTCTTTCTATGTACTTGACAGCTACATACTCTTGTCTCACAGTGTTAGATGAAAGGCATAGTTAACATTTTCCAAATCCTAAGGTTTAAATGTTCATCCACACATTCTTCTGAAACAGACTATCATCTCTTGCTTATAAATGATTTTCTGCATTCTGTTGAGATAATAGCTTCTACATGCTTCTTATGGTGCCGGAATTTTTTTATGATCTTCTTAGTTTATTCTTGATGCATCTTCAGGTCCTACTTGTGTTCTTTTAACATTAAGTAACTCTGAAACAACATTTCCCTTTGCACTTGCAAAACTTGCTTAACCTAGTAATCTGTGGTCATAACTCCATTTTTATCAATATGGTAAATCTTATTACAGAAGCCAGAAGTTTAGATTTTGTTTAACGGAAAAATTGTGTCAACTTCAAGGCTTCAGTGCTGGGCTTATTAAATCTTTGGTTAGTCTACAGGTCTGTCCATCTTTTTAGGTACAGTAAAACTAGAGTTCACTGCACTGCTTCAAGCATCAAAATTTCCATGGATTTTAAAGGAACCATAGTCAGGTTCATGCCTCCTAGCTCTGTGTTGAGGCACCCAAGCTAGAAGTCAGCTGGTGGAGAGATCTGGCCTCTGCAACAGCAAACTGGGAATTGGTCTTCCAAGTTTCCCTGTGGAAGAGTCTCTGTACTGAGTGAATACCTGAAATAGACTGTTCATTTCTCTTAACTATTCAGAAAAGGAAAAAGGAGTAAAGTTATGCTGTAGTTCCCTAAAACAAGACTTCATACAAAATCTTCATTGATTACCCTGTGTCCACTGTTGAGACTCTCCCAGTCTTCCTGTGCTGCCTCTCAGAGGGAGGGAAATCTTCCCCATGTATTCAATTCTGTTTGTTCAACCTGCTGTGGGTTTGGAAGAATTGAAGAAATTAGATATGGGAAACAGAAATTAATAAAGACATTTGGAAACCCAACACTTCTTCATGGACTGAGGAAAACTGAGTTGACAGACGAGTCCAAAAATACCCATGCAATAATGAGTAGAAAAGGGACTATAAGTCAAGTGCTGCAATTTAGGGAGTATTGAGAGAAACTGAAATGTATTTCTGACTAATAAAATGAATATTTTTCTAGCAACACATAATAAAGATTTGGAATTCACTGCCGCTAGAGAGAACAGAAGCTAAAGCCTGTGTTTTTTGCTTGACTCAGATTATTTCACAGAAAAAGAGACTATCCACAACTGCTAGTTACTTTTTCTTTGGTTAGATAAAGATGTGTATTTCACACACAAAGAAACTGTGTAGAGGTGGGACTGAACTCCTTGTACAGGCAGGTTATTCCATTACTTCAGTGAAGAATGGAGAGTGCTCCTGTATTTACTTTTATAATAATCAGTAATGCCCCCTTCCTGAAATATGTCATTGTATACTATATAACTCAAAGATCTCATCTGGTAATCTAATTCATAACGTAGTCTCAAGGCAGAGATACCATGGTTGATAACTTCCAAACTGAGCTACTAGCCAGCTCTGGAGTGCAGCACGCACAGGGAAAAATGATTCCCTCTTCTGCTGCCAATTTGTCTCTGCTCTACTTCCAAGTAGATTGTGTGAGAAGGACTTAACTTATAACTCCTTTTCTTTCTGCCCTATCCTTCTGAGCATTCATTTGATATATATTTGTATTTATATATATATATATATATATCATATGTGTGTATATATATATATACTTTATATATATATTTTTAATTACATACTTGAAGCTTTCTTTTATTTCTCAGTTCTTTTAACGTAGTGCTTGGATGATCACAGCATGGACAGAAAGCAAAACTGCAGTTATATTTAGTAACAGGGTACTATTTGATTGGGCTCTGCCTCTGTCCAGATGTGACTCTTTTGGACCAATTTGGAAAGAACTTCACGTACGTTGTTTTGGCAGCCAGTTATGTCATGCACTCTGAATATGACAGAAGTTTTCTTGTAGTGTAGTAACAGTTCTTTACTTTGGTTTGTTGTTTTAGTTACTAGCCTGCATATTTGCTCCCTGCTGTACAGCACAAGATATTTCAAAGATTTCTTAGTATTTTCTCATAGTCCCTTGAATTCTAGCTAAAGTTGGTGACGTTTACAGTGGATTCATTTTGACTGTGTGCGTTGTTTTAAATCAGTGGTGCAACATTTTTATGCACTGTTTATGTACTTTAATATCTCAGTGTATTTGTAGCTCTCTAGAATTAAAGGTACTGAGTAAATCTTATTTCTAATTGTATTACAGTATGACTTTTTCCATTTTTAGATCAGCAATGAATTACAAATATAGGAAACAGAATAGACCTGAAATATCATGCAGAAATGTAACAGCCATGTTCCAGTGCAATTTGAACAGTGCTTTACATATATACCCAACTGTACACTGGATAATCTTATTAAAGCCAATGAAATAATTCACACGTGAAGAAGTTTAAGCATGTACTTGGGTTTTTTTACAGTTTGTGTCTGGCTGGAGTAGAATAGAATACTCTCACTGGCACAGAAATCCACAATGTTAAAAAAAACACTGTGCTTAAATATGGATCTTTAAAACACTTTACTGTGTTCTAAAAATGACCATACTAAGTTGTGTCTGAGAGAGATGAAAAGGCTTTATCTGTACTTTGCCAGTGACCAAATGACAAAATGCCAAATCACTACACCACCTTCAAAGCTAAGATGAATTGCTTTGGCATGCTGCAAGAAAATACCATTATTACATTTTGCCTCTATTCTCTTAAGACTTAGTGCTTGCTTTCCAGCTTGGACAGAAATTTTGTTCACCTGCACAAGTAACTAGGATTGCCTCAAATTCTTTCATTTTGTGTGTATTTCAGTTCACTTCTCTATAGAAAACTTCATAGAAACTTCTACATTTTATTCTCAGTTTTGTCAATGTACTATTTGATTATTGGAAATAGTTAAAAGCCCTGCTGGAGAAACAGTATGCCAAGTTCCTTGTTTAGTCAGTAATATGTTATTAAAGATGTGTCTTTGGGAACTTGATAGCTTCAAAACAAAATGCTATAGAGTTAAAATTATTGCTGTTTCCTTTCCTTTTTTTTTTGTTTTGTTTTTTTTTTTTGTTTGTTTGTTTTTTTTTGTTAACCATTTTGAAGCACTTTATAACTAATATCTCATAATGGTGACAGAAAGATGATTTCACTAAAGCTTCTGAGTTGTGCCATGAAATACTATGATTTGTGATATTTTATTCTTTGCTTACATACACAAATCCAAATAGCATGCAGAAGTGGCTTATTGCATTTCATTCCAGAAAAGGAGATTGTGATTTTAAACCAAGTAATTCTTCCTAATGCTTGTGGTGATGTTGAAAAATTGATTATGATGATGGAGGGTGTATGCTCTCCAGCACTAGTCACTTGTAAGTTGATCCACCTTTGAAGTTGCAGTAAAACCTCTGAAACACTATATTTTTTAGTAGAGTGGTGTTGAAATCTGTATCCTGGTCCAAATTTTGCTCTCACAACATTGAAACACCATTAACTGTAACGGAATTTCAAGTCTGATTGAAGAGAGCTGAATTCAGCAAATTAAAACTTTATACATAGAAATAACTGGTGAAATACAAAGACGGGCCAAATTTTGGTAGAATGTGATGAGTAGTTTTAGATTTACACTGCAGTAGAGTATTGTCATAAGTGGATATAAATATAATTGTGTTTTTAATTTTAAATCTGCATGTTTGGAAAATACTACAAGATACTTATGAAGTAGTAAGGAAGTAGTAAGGAATTTTAAGCCATTCTACAAACTTAACAGTCTTGTCAAGTTTAGCAGGTGAATGGTTTAACACAAGGCTCTTTGATAAAGCTGTCTGTGGAATCCAAAAGACTCTTGGTTATTTTGGTGCATCCTACACCAAACTGATGAGCTCAAAATATGAGAACAAATTATGCACCCACACTTAGAGTTGAATATAATAGCTTAAAGCAAAGGGTGTACTTAATAAATTTACAAAGAGGGTAGTCTGTGTTTTGGTTAAGTAGTAGGCTGTCACTGAAAGAAAAAGGAATAAAAGCATGTAGTGTAGCACAGCAGAAAAAGGAGCAAGCTGCTGAAAGCTGGATATAGAGATGTCACTTCCTCCCTTTGCAGGCTGTGAAATTCTTTGAAATTCCCACTGGTAAAGCTGCCAACACAAACAAAGGAGAAAAAAAAAATGAAACTTCCACGCAACTTCTCCTTTGATGCAAAAAAAGAACAGACATTCAGAGGAATGAATTTAACACAAAACTTTTGGAAGCATTATGGGAAAAGCACGAAGGTCTTACCCTAAAGGAAGAAAATGTGTAACAGTTTAATTAATTATATTAAAATATCGTTAGAGCTGTGTTTCTGAAGAAAGAATGTTTTTAGCAAAAGTTGCAACTTAAAATGTGGAATGCCCAGATGTTACCTAGTGAATGTGCGTTCGGAGTACAGGTTCTTTACTAATGCATTGGTGACTCAAGCAAAATGTAACTGTACAGAAGGAGATATAAAATCTTTGTACCAAAATGAGTAGTCATTGACTTTGCTTTTACCCAGATTTCAAGGGACATTTCTGTTAGAGTATCTCCATAAGACCAGGTTAAATGATCCAGCTAGGCTCAAAGTCTGTCTAAAATGTTTATAATCTATATCTTATATAATTCATGCAGTTTTACTACATTAAGTCATTAAGTTTTACTTAAGGCTCCCTTTCAAAGCTTTCATACAATTAAAATCATTTCTATCTAATGTCTTTTATCTAAGATCTTTATCTTTGTTTAGTGTAATTACTGCAAAAACTCTCTTTTCTTTTTTTTTTTTTTCTTTTCTGCTGTAATTCCTTATTTGTACTAATTCATTTATAATGCTCAAATAAATTTATCAAGTGGAATTGGCAGTTTATTTGAAAAAGACAACTGAATTTTATACCATACCTCCATATGAATCTCAATAATGGACATGACCTCAGCTACAATGCTGATTTTTGCTGATCCATTAAAGTGATAATAGCTGAAAGATATTGCTTGCTATTCAAGGGTGTGTCAGCTATTCCTTAATCACTGTGTCTCCCAAGTTAGAAGCAAAACACCATCTTTTCTCTCACGTAGAAAAGCATTTCCCCTACCATGTTAGGCCTTGCTCCAGGCACAAATAAACAGCAGGAGTCCTAGCTCTTTGCCCAGAAAGGTCAGGCTCTGTTGTTGGTGCTGCTCATTGTGCTTGCCCCTGTTTGTGAGTGCTGCCTCTAAATGGTTTCTCTACAGCACCTTAGGAATCTCTGCTTTAGTTCTCAAGTTTGACTTTGCTCTAGTTTTCTGGTGGTGGGGAAGCACCTCCAATTATGGAGGTGCCAGTCAGCTTTCAAAACAGTAAGTTAAAGAAAGGATACAGACCATGCTTTATTTAAAATATGTCATGCCTCACGCCCTCATTTCTGAACATCTGTGATGATACAGCATGTGTTTCTGCATATTACAAATTAGATTACCAGATGGGAAAGGCGGAGAGAGAGGGGGAGCTTGGTCATCTTGCAAAAACAGGAGAAAAGCTGAAAAAAAGTGCTTGGTTCAAGAAATGCAAGGTGTCTGAGCAAATGAAAGAGAGAGATGGACAGTTTTGTTTGCTCAAACTGGATATTACCTAGACTGAAGCCTTAAAATAAGTTGTAAAATGCTAAGACTCCTTTAAGTGTCTTTGAACCCATAAGGATGAAAATGATAGAAAGCATCATCTGCTGATCAGAAGTTCAAGTCAAAAGTTCTCAACATTTCAACCTCTCATTTCTCTCTTTGCTTTCAAGATCTGCTTCAAAAGTTTAACTTCTTGGCTTTCATATAACTATAGTTCTCTCCTGTACTTATTTAAATAAAATGTTTATTTCATTATAAAATAAATGTTGAAGATTATACTATAGCTGACTTTGTAGAGTTTATTAGTACCCATCGCTGAGCACTGATCCTGACTGGAGACCTAGAAAATCTTGTTGGAAAAGCATTGTTTAAAATTATTTTTACCTTCAATGCCTCACGTAAGGTATCATGTGACAGCTTTACTTCAGAAAGTACATCAAAATTCTTTTCACATAATTTGTTCCTTGAACTTGATGTACGTTTTTGAAATATTCAGGATTTTACTTTTTTGTTTTAAATCAAAATATCATATTCTCTTAAAATATCCACTGGAGATGAAATGTAAATGCATTTTGGAGAAAATTTCATTGAGCCCAATGGAAGAACCAGATGAAATTGCTGAGGCAAAAAATACTGTTTCCAATTTTTGACAATTTTATTGTGTCTATGCTATTAATGTTTAAGGTTTAATATCAGAGACTTAATTTTTCAAGACAAAGGCTTGCATTTTACAAAGTTACATACAGAAATAAACTGGAAAATATAATTGTGGAAAAAATATCCGGCAAATAAAGACCTTGATTTATATATATATTTTTAATGTAATTTAAAGTATTTGCATTTTGTTTACAATGTAGAATTCATACATTAATATATACATGTATATATATCTTCTATTACTGCTGCTTGAAAATCTGACGTATTGAAACATCTTAATTTCCTTTGAGTTTGGTAGCTTAGGTGGCTTCCAGTTGTTTATTTATTTATTTATTTGAAATTTCACCACAGTTGTTATGCTTTGGTAACAGTATTAATCACGAAGAAATCACACATCATGGCATCCAGCTGGCATCTGCCCTTTTGTTGTTTTTCTTCTCTGTACCTGAGAATCTGCATTCTGCCAAGGTGAGGTGAACGGAGGGAAGGTAGCGGGGATGAAAACTGAACTCTGAATTGCAAGCTTGTAATTGCTCAGACAGAACATAACAGGGCTTCAGTTTTAAGCAGAGTCTAATAAATACAATGTCACCTATTGGGAGAATTAGTCAAATAACAATGTTTTTATTTATCTCCCTTTTTTTTACAGACAAGCCCTCAAACATGTAGAAAACAATTGTGAAGTGTAATTCAGAGAACAGTTTATTTTCCCTTATGAGCTATGGGGTTTTGTGGAATTTCCTCAGGTGCATTCTGGAGAAAATAAATGAACAAATAGAAAAATATGAAATGATGAAGGCATCTGATAGGGGCTTATAATAAATTTAACTTTAATTTAAATTTCTTGAACATGTGCAGCAGTTCTGATCTTAGAATTTATTTTTTTCCAGCAGTTTGTAGCTTAAAAGTGGAACTAACAAAGGTGCTAAAAGCAGTTGAGCTTGTTTTCTGACACAGTTGGGCTGGGCTATGCTGAGGCACCATTAGAGCAGCCTGGTGAAAGGTTCATACCTTTAGGGCCTGTCATGACCTGTGAGACCCAGTCCCACAGTCAGGGAAACGTGAAGAGGCCCTGAGGTGGGGCGAAGTCACTGCCTTGCACAATTCTAGGGATCAAAGATCCCTCAAACCTTCTTCAAATGCAAGATCGGAATCCACTAAAATATTTATTTGGCATTGAATTTGATCTCTAATTAGGAAACTGTGACCAATCCAAATCTTATAAGCAACCCTTTTTTTCAAGAAGTACCCTCTCCTTCTTGTACTTGTTTGTTATTAGTCGTATCTCTGTATTACTAGTAAGCCACATTGACTCAAAATGTAAAATGGTTGCGATAGCTCTGGGAATGCATTAGACAGGCTTGTTCTGCAGCAACAGAATTGTTGTGTGTTTTTCCATCTAATTTGTCTTGAAGTACTTCACTTAATGTTTTATGAAATCCAGATGGTTAAAAAAGCAAAGAAACTGCAAAATTGTGTTCAAGGGAAGATAATGTTTCCATCGATATCTGAATAAAAGATTACTGCTTACATAAATAAAAGATTTTCCTTTTCTCTGGTTTCTTTATCTAAAAGAAAAGTAGAGAAGAAGTAGAGACTTTTACTTCCCCTGCCATTTTTTAGTAATCTGCAAAGCTATGGATGTAACAGCAACTGTAACTTTCCTTGTCCCGAACAATTTGTGACATTACTGAAAAGGTTAAAAAGTACCTGTGAGCTTTTCTTTTATGTTAGTATTCTGCATATTGCAGTGAACAACACTGTATAAAGCAAACTGCAAAATAAGAAAAATCATTTCAAAGAGAATTCCAGATTATATCTGAAGCAATGTTCATTACTGTGACCCTAAGCCAAATGCTTTCAGATGCAGAATAAGTTAAGAAATTCCAAATATTTCACACTTTCATATTTTTTAAAATGAATACAATTTCTATTCACTAATATCTGCTATATTCTTGTGTGCTTTTCTTATCTCTTGTATGTCTCTGGAGCAGTGACGTAAAGGAAGTGTACAAAGAAACTTCTCGTTTATGTGTCTGTAGAAAGCAGCTCTGCTTTGGTGATTTCAATTTGCAGATGGATCATTTCCTTAGTTAAATTAATTGTTTCCCTGTCTGTCTGAGAAAGAAGGTCTTCTGTAGATGTAATTATATTATCTGATCGTTATTTGACAGTATGATGGTCATTTCTTTGGCCTTTGCATTCTGTGAGCAGAGTAGTGTTGTTCTGTGGCAGCAGTTGGGGAAGCTCATGAGGATGGAAGTGAAGCAGTGAGGAGCTACTGGCAGAAGGCTCCTGCGTACAGAGGTGTACTAAGAGATAAGGGCATGCCCCTAAACTGCCAGGGGAGCCCAAAGCAAAGCCACTGTTCGTCTGCCTGATACTTTGTAAAAAAAAAAAAAGAGAAAAATTTTGTTCCTCAGCTACTCCTGTGACAACTCTCTGCACTTCATAGAGCAGTACCTAAGGCTTTCACAGCAGTAGGGCTTTTTGTTTGTACCTGTCATTAGAGTTAGGGTAGTATGATTAGGTTGTGGTTGGACTTGATGATCTTTAAAGTCTTTTCCAATCTAAGCAATTTTATGTTTCTATGATTTTGGTTTTTCCTTGGCGCCCTTTTCCATGCTGGCTTTTTCCTTTGTTTCCCCCTTTTTAAGGTGAAATAAGCTCACTGTCTATCTTTAGCTAACTTTCACATCTGATGTATTAGTTGTTTCAGTAGTTAAGAATGAGGTTATGCCCAGTGCTAATGTCAAAAACAACATCTGAAAGCTGATTATGTTCTCTGTAGTACTTTACATATGCTCCAATGGGTTTGCATTGTCTAAGAGGTGGGCCTTTATTGTGCCACATAATGCAGTGAAATGAGGATTATTTGGACTTTCAGTGCATGAGATAATAGCAACCGACAGGCACTTGTTTAAGGGCGTACATTGTATTCCCAAGCACAAGGATTTTATAAAAATAAGCAGAATTTCAAAGTAAAAGCTTTTATACTTAAATTTCCTAAATAGGCTTAAGTTCAAAAGAAATAATAATAATAAAAAGGCACTGGAAAATCTGAATGGAAGTCTTTATTAATGGCCCTTACAGTCCTGGCAGTTGATTCTAATAATAAAGTGTGGGACCTGTCAAATGATGGCACAAATATCCTAATCTGAACTGACATGGCTTTCTAGCCCAGTTCATCAATCATGTTTTATTAGCTTTAACAGAGCCAAGCTATCTGTCATTTGGATGTTGTAGTGGTGACAAAAACCGGTGCCGAAAATGTGCTGCAGGTGTAACTTTCACTCAAAGAGAATTTCTGAGCAGCAATCAGGTTCAGTTTGCATGGGGAGAGAGTGCCATCTTCAGTTTCACATCTCCATGTGAAGCACAGCTGAATTTAACAAGTGTTGTCCGATGTCTAAGTGAAGAAGAAAAAAATAAAAAAATAAACACTGTGCTCTTGTTCCCATTTTAAGATACAGTTTATTTAGATTCATTTGTTGTGATGAGTAATTTCTACTGCAATAAAGATATATGAGGTTGAGCTTTGCCTTTTTGGTTTGCAGTGTTGTATAAAGAGATAACAGTTGCCAGCTGGATTGCTAAACGCTATTAGCCAGTAGCATATTGTGTGCGCAAAAATGAGAACCATTGGTCTGTACTTTTGTAAGAGCAATCAATTCCCTGTATTCTTTTGGCATAGAATTGACTTGGTGTTTGCACTGGGGTCCTGGCACTTGACCCGTGTTTTCCTTGGCTCTGTGTCATTTTGCAGCAGAGCTCGAGGACACTCCTCATCTCTTGTTTCCAGTATGTTAACATATTCAAGTAAATATTATCTGGAACAGCCACAAGCATTATCCTTTGGGGGAGTATTTGTAAAATTTTCAAGTCCAGATCAAACAATGGAATCCATCTTTCTTCCTCCTGATTTTTTTATTTGTAAGATGAATGTTTCTGGCAAATTTCTTTCTCTGATCTTTAGACTTTATTTTGTGTGTATTCACAGACAAGGCTAACACCTATAAATATCTGTGTTACTTACAGAATGTATGCCCAGGTAGGGTATTTTAACACTTAATAGGAGCTTGTACAGTAAGGAGCAGATGTGTCACAGCAACAGCAGGCAAGCAGGGATGGGAAGGTGGTTTCATTAAAAGAGCCTTGAGATAAATGCAGCACATTAGATACCCACTGAAAGACAGGAGCTGTTGATGGGGTGACCTCTGAATGCAAGTCATCTTACTATAAACAGAAGGGTGTGGAAAGCCATTGGACAGAGCCAAGCGTGTTTACTATCCAGATCTCCTCTTAGTTAAGTAGCCCGGCTGCACTAGGCTCAGTCTGACAGTTCAGGGAAGAACAAAGTGTCTTCAGTATGTCCAGTTTAAAAAGTTGTAGCCAGCTGATAAGAGAAGAAGCATAGAAAATATGTCTGGACACCTCAGATGCTGAAGAGTGGAAGTTAATTAGTGCCAAACATCACAGACAGTCTTTTTTTCTTTTGTCCTGGAAGGTGATTTCACACATTTGGGGAACTCAACTTTATTCTTCAGAGATAAATGAGGTAAGGTTACGATGGATTTCAATTGGTGATACTGATGCAGTGGTCACTTAGTGATCTGATGGGAAATGCAAGTGGGTATAAGTTGTGTGGTCAGATAGTATTCTGAAAAGCAGATTTTGTTTTCATTTCTGCAGCAGCAGTTTTCAAACTTGTTTTGGGAACGTCATAACTCTCAGTTTTATTTGCTCTGGAGAACAGAAGTTTAGGTTGGGCATTTGTCTCAATCCCTCAAGTACTTTGTTCTTTTTGGGAGCAGCTTATTATTAGCGTGGGAGTTGACCTGTTAAGTGCTGCAAGAAAGAAAAGGTGTTATTCTGTAGTGTGCTGTGAGTATTGCATTTTGTCAAATCTTTAAGCACTTCATTGGTTGTGCTATTTGATTATACTATTCTAAGGGGCATTTAAAGGCTGGTATGTTGAGACAGGTGCCTAGGTATAAGCAGAGTTGAAATTAATTACCCTTAGACTACAAAAGCCGTAGAGGGAAATAAAGTGGTTTAAATTCTCTATTCCATTTGAGTCAATTTAATCAGTTTCTAAATTGATTAGATGTTTGTTTGGAACAAATAATGCTATAGTGTAATTACACTAACGCATCCTTCCTGCTCCCTCAAAGCTGGCTGTACAAAGCTTTCCCTGTATTGTTATGTGTCAGTGACTTCATATTTGAGTCTTACTGCACTGTGAATGTTTCAGACTTTTTAATGGGTTTTGTAATTGCATACTCATTTTCCTAGAAAATAAACTCTGATTAAAAACTTCCTTGCCTGGGGAGTGTGGGAGCACGCATTGCTGTCGCGCTCACATGCTTTCCTCTGCCGCTGTGCTGCTGCCTGGCTGCACTCGGGCTGTTACATGAGCTGGCATCTCCTGCCTAGCTGCCTGGGTTAGCTCCATTCGGGGAGACCTGGAAGGGGCTGCAGTCAGCAGCACTCCATGGTGCTAGGATTGCCAGCAGTGCTCCAAAGAGGAAAGGAAGGGCAGTCTTGCGTGGTCAGTCTTTAAAAAAACAAACAAACAAACCTAAAATACTCATTACTGCTATAGGGAGCTTTAATGTTTAGGGGACATGTTTTGAAAAAAGGTATGATAACTTATTACAGCCACTAAGTTCTTTGATTTTGTTTCTGGGGTCTGGAGAGCAGCAAGCAGCGATATCCAATTACGTGTTTCTTTTCTTGGACTGCTCACTGTTTTCTGAAATGAGCTCCAGCTAAGCAGCTTTTAACTGTCTCGCCACCTTTCTTGCCACTTTAATTTCTTCATCTTCTAAGAGAAAGGTAAAACCTAAAAAGATACGTAAAGTGAGTAACACCTTAAGTTCCTGAATTAAAAACACATTTCTCATCAATATGTGTTTTTCCAAAACAGTTTTGGATTTATTGAACTGCTTAGTGTAACTTGTTAAATGCTGTAGGGAATAAAGTGGCATCAACCTGGTACGAATGTGTAATAATATCAAGGAAAAGAGCTTGAATTTGACTTTGGGGAAATAGCTGCATTTTTGTATGTTCCTACGTGTGAGTCTGCATACAGGGAAGCTCATTAGTCTGCTACAGAAATTAGAAGTCCAGATTAATTTGTAAATGTAAATAGATGAGCATTTGGTAAAATATCTGAGCATACGGTAAAGTAGAGAAAACAAATGAAAAACACAGTGCATGCTATCTGTCTTCAATTTCCATTATTGCCTGTCTTAAAATAATCTTCATTTTCTGCCATTTATTTTGCAAGTAGCGATAATTAAATTTTATTAAAGTTACATATACTTGTGGAGTATGTAAAAAATAATGCTTGACTTAGTTTTAATTTTTGAATTTTTATATTTATTTGGTAAGTGTTAGTTAAAGTTGTTCAACAAATCGTTTCCATATTAAAGAGAGCATGGCTATATTACATTCATGTATAAAAAGGTAGGTGGACTGTTTGCAAATATAACGTTCTAGTTAATTGTTGCTTCCTTTTGTATTTTAAGACCTGCAGTTTCAATTACATTATTGCAAAAATCCCAAAATACACATTTCTGTGGTAGTCTAACAGGAAACATATCCCATGCAGTTAATTCCCGCAATATTTAATTTAGTGCAATAATTAATAATTGCCCTGACTTAATACACAATTCAACAATATTCAATTGCATGCAAATATCTGAAGAAAATGTGAAGATTTTAAAAAAGCTGATTTGAAAATAAATTTCATTTTATCTCCAAAAAATTTCAATTAAAAATATATATTGAGAAACCTGAGTTGATTGCAAACATAATTATTGGGGTTTTTTTGTGTGTGGGTTTTTTTTTCTCTTCTTTTTCTTTTTTTTTTTTTTTTTTTTTTTTTGCATTGGTTTGAGTGGTAGGAAGTATCCTAGAATATTAGAATTTGCATATAAATTTAGCTCAAGTTAATTGAATATCTGGTTACTAAATATGAAACAAATGTTTACTGTGTGCTCTTGTAATTAATTGGTAATTGTTCTTCAGAACTAATTTCAGGAATTAAAAGCCAGTAACAGAAATTTACAATTATATAACTCTGATCATATGGCATAACTGAAATTAAAAAGATTGGAAGGGGAAATAACTTGAAGCATTTTCACATGAATAGGGATTCTGTTTGTATTATTATATACTGTTATTTACACATGTGCACAACTCTGTTTTCTTGTATGCTTGCACGTTCTTCCTGCCAGGGCTTACTTTCTGGATAGAAGGAATTATCTCACAGTTACATTTTTGGGGCACTTGAAGTATTTGTGTTGCTGGTCCAGGTGAGCTCTGCATTCAATTAGAGCCAGAACTGAGCACCAAACGTAGGCACTCCTCTGAGCGCTCAGAATGTTCGCTCTGCTGAAGCACAGTTTAACTTGATTGATACTTGGATTTTAAAGCAAATAAGGACTAATTTTTGCCTGTGGCAAAAGATCTTTGAAGTTTCATGCTTGCACTGAAGCCGGATTAGCAAAGCGGCAGGACTGTGACTGGGACTGTGACCCTGTTGTGCTTGGCAGGTTGTGATGAATGGGGGAATCTTTCTTAACCTTGTGGCCAAAACATTCCAGTACCGCAGGTTGGGAGGCAGAAGAGAGAAGGGGAGGGGGGGTCAAAAGATGCAGGAGGCTTGGCACGTTTGGGCAGGAGACAAAGGACACTTGCTTGATTGTTTGAAAGAGGGGCCAATGTGCATACTCTTTCCATCGAATATGCCTGGAAAGGCTGTGGGAGAGAGTGTGGCAGATGCCCCACAGTATACTTTCTGACAGTTGACCTTGCTGTATGAAATTAATCCTTCACTATTAAGCTGTCTCCTGCTTTTGCTTTGAATGCTTTCAGAGTTTAGGGAATCTTGCTTGTTATATTCTGCTAAACAAAGGAGCTTTTTAGTTGCAATGTGTATATAGCTATCCAAAATAAACTGGAGGTTCACCTTATTTCAAGTAACTGCCTGTCGGTCAAAGAATTTACTGGAGGACTGCAAATATAAACAAAATGGTATGGATTTAATAAAATAAAATAATTGCTTCTGGAAAGCTAGTTTTACTATTTTGCTCATAGAACATTTTCAAAAGTAAAATATGCATTTTAGAATAGTAATATTAATGAAAAACCTGAAAAAAAAAAATTGGATATGGTAGTCTGTAGTAGTATAAACCAGCTAAACTTTCAAACCTGAAAAAAGAGGTAAAAGTGGCTTATAAAGGAGCTGAATGTAACTTATAAAGGCATATTGTGGTTCTTTTTGTGGCATTCTAATAGCTATGCTATCTCTGATGTTGTCCCCATTGACTAATAATGAAAAGTGTACTATTAGATAATGGCTTAAGATTTATTCATAATTCTCATACTAAAAACACTGCTACTCTGGCTATTGTTAAAATCTATAGTATAAAACAAAAGGATAAAAGAATAGTTAGTAATTTTTAATGCGCTTTCTAATTGTGGCTGGTATTATTTCTTGCATACAAGAAAATGTTGCATTCTTCTATGTAGATAAAATTAATCATTTATCCTTCTATGATTATTATCCCTGTCTACCATTTTAACACTGCAATAGTAACAGGATTTTTAGTGAGCATTGTGTTGCAAGTGTACTTGGAGTTTACCTGTTCATTAATTAATTTCATATACATATATATAAAAACATGTCTTTATGTTTCTTCTAGCAAATTATTTTGCTATGAGTAAGACAATATGATGGCCATAAAGAACTGATTTTCTTATTTTGACCGACAAGTAGTTTGAGCTAGAGAGATTTTTTTTTTTTGCATCCATACACTTGCGGAAGTAGGTCGCCAGGCATTTTGGTTGTCTAATGTAGTTTACTAATGTTACAGCAGCTGCTATAGATTATTGTACAATCTTCAGGGAAGTAATGAGAGAAAAGTGAAATGTGTGGCACAGAAGGATGGTTATCTACTGTATAGGAGACTTAGTAATTTTCAAGGTGGAATATAATGCCTAAACATTTATTGCCTTCATTCTTTACTTCCTTTTTTTTTTTTTTTTCCACTTCCACTTTTTTTTTTTTCTTCTCAGTTTTGAACCTACATTTGAGGGTTTTTTTTGTTGGTTTTGTTTGTTTGTTTTGTTTGTTTTTGTGATTTTTAATGTCATTTGTGTGTATTTTAAGTACATCTTTTTAATTGGAATAACTTCAGTGTGTTGTTCAAAAATACTGTCATTGTACAATTAGCAGATGACTTTATCTTGGACTATTTTCATAGAATAAATTATCTATTTATATTATAATTCATAGATATTCCCAGTTGAAAAGCCAGATATTTATGGCTGAACATCTTTGGTCTGCCACCAGGAGAAAGATCATCATGGGACAGCAGGGCAGTTTTTTGGCTTTGTGTTTTTTAAATTTCATTTGAATACTGTTTTATCTCGATCTCCATCTAATTCCCATCTTCCAGAATGCCTACAGGACTCCGCCAGCTGATAATGGGTAGGCAGATGCTGAGCTAAGATTGTGTTCATGTTACCTGCTCATATTACCATGATTGTCCACCCTCCAACCTGTCTACTAGCTCCATCCACCTGTTGCTGTTTGGCATTAATTGAGTACTCCCCCTCCCCTTCCTCCCCCAGCCTACAAAGGAATATTCACATGCTTGCCTTCTTTATTCTGAGATGTGAATAGTGGGCCTAACCACCATGTTCCGATTTAGACTGCTGGTTAAGTCTTTGTAGCTTTACCTCAAGCCTGATGACTCATTAACTCAGGGAATTCCTTTTGCTAAAAAAGTTAATGCAACACAGCCTCAGTAAGCCATCGCTGCTTCCCTCACTGCTGTTGAAATGAGAGAAACCAATGCAAGCTCGTATGTATCTACGCAGGACTGGGTTATTTCCTGTAGAAGGCACAGTTAGTCAATGCCTTTTGCATTCTCATATCTTTGTATGCGTATACAAATGAAAATCTTTTGGCTTTTCTGGGTTGTGAAGGAAAGCAGTAAATTAGTGTATTGCTTTCTAAAAATATAATCAGTATTCAAAATAGGAATTTAACTTTTTTTTTTTTTTTTTTCCCAAACATATTGTAGTTCAACTGGAGCTGGAGAAGCCAAGAGTCTGGCCTCCTGTTTCTTGAGCCTGACCAGAGCAAATCTATCCAGTGACTAGTTACAAGATTGCTCAATTGAAGCTGATATTTTCGGTGTCATTTCTGCTTAGCTCAGGATGTGGAAGAGAGTTGATTTATTAGATAAGTTAGATAATCTTTTTTGTCAGTTAATAATTATTTATCAGTTGCATTTTCCTGTCTTCCTAGTACTCTTTCACATACAACACTATCTACTCAATGTGATTGTCTATCCTGAGACATAAAGAGTGCCAAAAGATACAGAGTTGACTTGAGCCCACCTTAATAGATGTACTAAAAATTGTAATGAAATCTGAACTGGTCACAAAACATGGTTTGTGATGCTAGACACTGTAGGGAATACACTGATCTCCTGCCTTTCCATCTGTCTGCATTTGCTATGGCTAATAGGAGCCCAGAATTTGAGATAAGACCAACAGTGAAGCAAGCTGGGTAAAAGTGTGTCTGAGAAAAAGAGGAAGTGACTCCTGTGAGTGACTGACTACGATTGGAGGAGGTTGTCTCTACCACATAGAACTGAGCAATTCAAATCTCAGCCTAGGAACTCTGGAACATCAATGAAACAGTCATGTGGCTGAACCCACATATTATGCTTTCAGTCCACAAAAATTATTCAATCCTACACTATCAGACAGTGGTTTGAGTCACATATTCATCCTTTCTTAAATTTTCCAGACATTCACAAATGCTTTGGTGCTTGAAATCTAATTAGTATAAAGCTCTCATCTTGTCAGAGAATTGAGAACACTTCAGATCTTCCCCAAACATTTTGAATATGGTTCAAAAGCAAAATCCTTGTCTTTAAAGCTCTTTCTTCTCTGGGATGAAGATTGTAGCTGATGTGTATGGACCGCTAAAAGAGATTACGGGGTGATTTTGTGATTTTTTTATTTTATTTTTTTTACAGCTTGTGGATGGATCATCCCCAAGCTTGAGTGAGACTCAAGGAATGACCTCTATGAAGTTAAGAAACTTAAGGTTGTTGACCAAGACTAAAGCATGTTTCTGGGAGCTTATTACCTTTAACCGCAGTACATAACAATATGTATTTTAAAAATACAGGAGACAATCAAAAGGGCAGAGGGTTAGAAGAACAACTCTGCTAAGAGAAGGATATTTTACATATGTATTTCATCATATGTGAACTTTGATGGATGTGATCATGTTTACTGCACTCATGAGAGGCACTTGGATATTGGTGTTCTCCTAGGTAAAATCCAAAATAAAGAATAGAAGGGAGGAGACAGTGAACAAGGCAATTTGTTTAAATTTCTTCTAAATGAGATATGGAATAGCTGTGGCAAGTGTTCTTTGAGATTAGAAGGAAAAGAGAGATTATTTTCTGGAGAGGAAAAAGACTTGTGAGAGGTCAGCATGTAAACTTAGATGGGCCTGAGTGAATACTGGATTCCAGTGAAGCATCTACATCCTCGGAAAGTGAAGCTGCTGTGGTAGAAATACTTTTGTGGTAGGGAAATCAGCATTAGCATTGTATGTTGTACTATTGCTGGTACAAGATGGCTTCCATATGAAAACAGTGTATGTTATTATGCTTTATAGCACAGTACAATATACCTCTAACAAAATAGCTTGAAATATTTGCATGGTGTATTTGCAACCTGGCCAAGTTAACACAGCCATAGGAACATTAACTTTTGAACTTCCTGACTTTCATTGCTTTAAATTTCAGCTTCAAAGTTTACTTTTTTTTTTTTTTTTTTTTTCTCTTTGCATTTGTTGGCCTTGGTTAGTTTTGAAAAGCTGGAGGAATGAAAATAACTTCGCGTTTTCTGAGGGGGTGCTGAATTTTATACATATAACAGGAGACAAATTGTTATTCCTTTGAATATTAAATGATAACTCCAAAGCATTTATGATTCACCAGTTTTGCTTATGACATGTCTGTGGCACTGGGAAATCAGATTAAATCTAGATGGCATTGCATAGTGTGGCTCTTTTCCTGTATCTCACTGTGGTGTTTTTTTCCTGCTGAAAGAGATCAGTGATAACTGGAAATGCTGATTTTAGAAAACATACACTTAAAACTAATGCAAAATGATAACTATGGAGGAGATCATGGGATCATAAGCGGAGCAAAAACAGGAAGCATTTTTCAGTATCTTCTAGCTCATTTCTAGTTCGTGGATGCTGGGGAAGCATCAGATGCATTTGCAGATTCATCTGCACTGACACATACTGCTGATTTGGCAAGCAAACAAAAGGCCATAGACTTATCTTCATGTGGTGGTATTGGTGGTGGTGGTGTTCTTTTTAATTATTATTGAAAACAAACAGGGAACAACGAGAGAGAAGGAGAGAAAGGGGGAAAAAAAATGGGGGAGATCGGTGGCAGAGAGATTTCCAGTGTTACTGCTTAGTTATTATTTTCTCCTGCATCTGACTCGGACAGTAAGTGAGCTGCTTCCCTTTCCAGGCTGGTGGAGCTTCCTTGCCTTTGCAACTGCTGATTGGGGTTTACTCCTTTTCCTTCTTTCTTTCTGGGAAAGGAGCCAGTCTGATAGTCCATCTTACCAACAAGACAGGTGAAAGTGTTCTGTGAGCTCTGAGCTATTAGGTAACTGAAACAAAAAGTGTGATTGTGGTATGGCATTTGCCCTGCCCGCCCCAACAGTTAAGGGAAAGCATATTTCCTTCTTTCATCTAATGCAAACAAACAAAAAGGAAAAAAAAAAAAGAAGAAAAAAAAAGTGATTTTTTCCCTGCAGTGCATATATAAATGCATTTCAGAATGTAGAAGATTGTATTTTACAGGGTCCAATGACTTAAATTATGACTTGACCGTCAGACCCTTTGATATTTTTGAAAGTGCACTTGTGCCAAAGGCAATTTAAAACGTGTTTTAAAAATGTTTTCAGGTATTAAAAAAAAACTTGAAAGAAGCTTAGAACTCTGAACTAAGTGAACCCATTAATCAGGTTGCAAAAACAAACATGAAGGAAACCCTTCCACGAGTAAGAATGTGCCAGGGAAGGAAATTTTTGACCCCAAAGATAGCCTATGAATGAGAAAATTCAGGAGGTATGATTGCCTCAGATTTTATCAGATTATGCCATGAATACATCTTACTGCGACCTCTTTCTGTAAAACTTTGCAAATACAAAAGCAGTTTTATATTAGGTAAATCATTCTGATTTAAATAGTACAAGGGCTTATGGCAGCTATTAAGACTGTGCAGTGTTTGTGAAAAGAGGCAATCATTATGGTCATAAGTAATATAAATAAGTTTTTAACCTGGATTTATTAAACCCTTTGTTACTTCACTTCCTATGAATGATGCACACCAGCAAAGGACTCCAGTGTGTCAACACTCATCATCCAGCCTTATACAATAAGATATATGGGAAATATAAAAGCACAACTTTGCATCCAATTAGCCTGTCTGTAGGCTTGTTCCTATGAAAGTTTCATCCACACTTTTGTCTACAGGTGTCTGTACAGTAGATCTGAAATATTGTGTCAGCAATAGAGTCATCTCAAGAAGTGGAAGTATTTAACAGATTAATATATGTTTTGTCAATCATAAATCCATCTTCAAATGAGTAGTCAGTGACTGGTTCAAATAAGCTGGGGCTATAAAGTTTGAAAATATACCAGGAGCCACTTCTTTTCTTATTTTAGTGAGTGCAGCAAGTAAAAAGGGTTTTACAGAAAACTTGATGTGTCAGACAAGATATTTGGGACAGTGCATGCTGCCTGGCAGCACTGTTCATCAACATTTTCTCCACTGCATGTTCAAAAAGAGCAGGAATAAAACATCAGGATTTTCTGTCCCTTCTACAAAGATTTTATCTGAATTTGATCCATCTTTTTCAGGGAGTGGAGGAAGACTGCAGAGGTATATGTAGAATAAACTGCGTACATAAACTGTGATGTTTACTTTCTTATGCAGTCTACATAATGAAAATGTCTGGCTAATCTTTCAGATCCTCTGGAGATTTCAGTGGAGAGTAGAAATCACTACTCATAGATCATCTCTATTTGACATGGAAGACCACACTAGGTCAGGTGAAATACATCTGTTTCCTCCTGTTAGATGTAAAGAAAGATTGAGGTGACTAACCTAGATTTAGATGTCCAATGTGCAGGTAAATTATGTCAGATATATCCTATCTGAACTTTTCCTTACAGCTTGAATGTTCACTAGCTGGTGTGCACAGCAGTGTTATCACTGTATTTGAGGAGAGAGGAATACAGGAGGGTAGCTGTGATATGTTTCTTCATTAATAGGTCTATCTTTGGGAAGGAATATGAATGGAACAGAGAAGGAAGCAATGGTGCTACAGAAAAGTCTTTCTGAGTTCCCATTCCTACCTTGCCCTGCTTCTCAGTGTCATGCATGACTGCTCCCACACAGCATCTAGTGTGCTTTTATTTCTCTCTTCCCTAAAGTCAAGGAAAGATATCTGTTTAGATATTAGAACTGTTAGATATTAGAGCTGTTGGAGAGGGTCCAGAGGAGGGCCACAAAGATGGTCAAGGGTTTGGAGCACCAGACCTATTATGACAGGCTGAGGGAGCTGGGCTTGTTCAGCCTGGAGAAAAGAAGACTGCGGGGTGACCTCATCGCAGCCTTTCAGTTCCTAAGAGTACCTATAATCAGGAGGGGTGTAAACTGTTTGGAAGGGACGATAATAGTAGGACAAGGGGAAATTTTAAGTTGAAAGAGGGAAGATTTAGGTTGGATGTTAAGGGGAAGTTCTTTACTAGGAGAGTGGTTAGGTCCTGGAACAGGCTGCCCAGGGAGGTTTTGGATGCCCCATCTCTGGAGGTGTTCAAGGCCAGGTTGGATGGGGCCCTGGGCAACCTGATCTAGTAAACATGGAAGTTTGGAGGCCCTGCCAGGCAGGGGCTTAGAGCTTCATGATCCTTGAGGTCCCTTCCAACCCGGGTCATTCTGTGATTCTGTTGTCTTTAAACAAGAAATATCATTTAACATATTATGTAAAGTACAAAGAGCAACTTGAGTAATCTCCTTCCATACCCGTAACTTCTAAATAACTTCCATTTTAATGTCATTTTTCATAAACAGGCAAACAAAAGTTCATCATGCTGCAAACTGGATGGATGTGGATTAGAAATGATTTTAGTTGTCAGCATAACAATTTCATTACTAAAAAGATTGAGAAAGAGTTTACTGAATAGTTATAATGCTGTAATAGTTAATCTGTCCTAGTGAATTTGATTTATTTTTGAATTTAAATTGATCCTTATAAAAAGTTTGAGATTAGAACTGTTGTGTTTTTAGATCTGTTGAGATACAATAAATCTGCTTCACAATGTGATGCCAAGTAAAATGTAACTATGTACAGATCTGCAGTGTGAAAAAATGTAAGAAGTCTATTTTCTGTTGCTTCAAGTTCTGTCACTTGACACTAACATCAGTGTTTCTGATTTTAGCTAAGTCAGAAACAAAGTTAAAACGTGAAAGTAAATAACTACTGCATTATTTATTTACAATTTCAAATGAATTGCTTATATGTATTTGGATAATACAATTTTACTGATATTAGGCTTAGGTAACTGAAATTATTAGGAGACCTATGGAAGTGAAACACAACAGAGCTATACTGTGAATAAGTTAGTTGAGAATTTGGGACTATTTAGAATTTTTCTCCGATCTCTCTCTGGCGGACTTCAGCATTTCTGTTTTTCTTTGCTGAATCTCCTCTGAGATTTACTTCACATATATATATATATATGTGTGTGTGTGTGTGTGTGTGTGTGTGTGTGTGTGTGTGTGTATTCAGCATTTGTATTATTTGAATTTAGCCACCATAAAATTCTTAATTCTCAGTAACATTTCTAGATTTTATTAAAATCAATTTGAAAGCATACACAATGTCTACAGTCTGTAATTAAATCTTAGCACTGTATATTTGGTGAGTTTTAACATGGGGTTAATGTACTGTAGGGAAGCATTCAGACAGTACACCAAATGCACTTGGTTTGTACGTTCTCCAGGCCAGAGGTGGCATGTAGACATGCTTTGAGTTGTCTTTGTGTCTGCAAAGATTAGTTTTACTCTCACCTCCTTGATGCTACATCTTTAGTAGCTCCTGCATGCAGAGCTACTTCATTCTGACCCAAAACATTGCAGGCACCATTTGGGAGGGCAGGGTGACCAAGGAAATGTTTGATGCAGTAGGGAAGGGAGCTCAGCAGATTCACTGACAGAATAATTTACTGCTGACACTGCAAGATTTTTCCACTGTGCTCACTATAAGTGCTAGAAGGGATTTCTCACCTGTGTTTCATTACGAGCTTAATACTATGAGTGTGTGTACGAGATCAGCTCACAGAGCTGGACCAGTTCATGTTTTAACATCCAGTGTAATGAGGTCCAATAAAATCATGTTAAAAGGATGTTAATGTTGCAAAGGAAAACATCAGAAGCAAGGAAATACCAAAATTAATATGGTCTATGGAAATCCAGTCTCTTATCCATTATGGTGCAGCTCTTGTTACATGACATACATGACTTTCCAGTTTTCTCAGTGTGTGCAGTTAGATTTTTATCTTATGTTCCTCAGTCTATATTAGTTGAATGTGAAGCACCTAAAATCCACAGTGAATATAAAATCATTCTTGGTCATATAGACATTTTAATAAACTTGAATCCTAGTTTTTCGACATTTAATATATGCATCTCTTTTTCATGCTGCCCTCACAGCAGGAAGTGTAAGACACTTATAAAAGTGTTTGTATTTGAAATTTGAAGAATGAAGGCAGAGTTTAAGGAAGAAATTGTATAAGATGTTGAATAATATCTTCTTCAATTTGAGATGAATTAGATCTTCATTTTTTTCTGGATAAAGCATAACGTTTATGTGCCATTTTGTAAGTTCAAAGTATAGTTCCCCAGCCTGGATCATTAAGTAGATCTGCAGAGCAGATGGCATGCCAGAAACAGCCTGTTATTCTGTGCAGACTGGTTACTAAAGCCTTTACTAGTGACTTTCATAAATTTGTGATGAATGCTTGAGCTTGTTATTCTGATTTTTACTCCCAGATCTTAGAGGAGAGGAAAGCAAACTGTGCTGCCCTGTCCCATCCATGGGAGCTCTAGTAAACTTCCACTACCCATGCAGTCTCTACAATTTGCTTTCCTCTCCTCTGATTTTACTCCTGGAGATCCCTCTCTTCTCCATGTTTTCTGTCCTTCCTCCCTGTGTGGATTTTTCCTCTGTTCCTCAACTTATTTGAGGCCACAGGAAGTTTCTTTTATTCAGTGATGCTGCCTTGTTGTTGTCATGGGATACATTGGATTAACCACTTAAAGAAGGACAGACAAATTCCTGCTGCTTATGGAAATCAGAAGCGATTTTTAATTCTTACTTTGCTCCTTTATATTTGACATAGACAGTATTCAGTGCAGACTGGGTCTTCAGAAATTGGGAGGCTGGATGCAACAGGACTCCACTAATGTTGTGAAAACGTGGCTTTTAGAAGCATAATAAGGCTAAACAGATTTGGACACTACTTCACAGAGGTGATGACTCCTGGGCATCGGTACATCTTGTACTTGTGCACTTTCAATTTTGGGGTTCAGCCTCAAAGCTTACAGGCAGTAAGGCCTCTGAGCAGCATAGTTACATGACGTAAAATATGAACAAAATATCTTGTTTTCTTAAAAAATTGGATTTAAGTATTTTTAGCTGAAATATTTCAAACGTTTTGTAGTAGGCAGCAGGGGTAGGAGATTTCAACACCATTTGGTAAAATTCAAAAACAACTGAAACCGATACCACCATAGTGAATGGTTCTCCATGTGTGTATGACTGAAATGGTGAGAAAACCTGTATAAACAAAGGAAAAAAAGAAAACTGAGTAGGATTAAAGAAAAAAGTTCTTACATTTAACACATGGGAATGTAAATAAATGTGGTGTTAGTGAAAGTTAATTATTTTGAAAACAGTCACCAAAGCAGATTAAGAGGGAAAATAGTGTAGCTGAAGACAAAGGTAATGATATTTAGCCTTTGATCAAAAGTTTTCGCTGTGATTTTCTGTTCACCTTCAAGGGTGGCATAATTTTATGAATAACAAAATGTGTTTTGCTACTTGAGTAGCCCTAAAGAAAGGTTGGGTGTTCAATCCACCCAGCCACTTGAAAGAAAATCACATGCCTGTTCTTCCTTTAAGAAATAACATTTTTATTTATTAAATCTTTTCTCTGAAAGAGGAATCCAAAGATGCATAATGAAGTTTGCATTCAGTCTTAAAGGGCAAGACACATATACATGCAGTGCTTATACTGCACACTTCATCAGAAAATGATCACAGACAAACTGCATTATCTATACACCAAACTGAAATATTCTTATTTTTTTTAAGTACTATTAAGTACACAGGTTTTTTGATACAGTTGACCCATTGCATTTCTGTTACTCACTTTAAAGATATAAGAATTTCTTAAAAAAAATAAAAAAAAAATCCTACTTTCATCACACAAGAAGAGCATAATCTTTCTCAATTGCTTTATTTAATGTTGATCAAAACAAGATACAGTAGTAGTGCTAGCAGGTGTAGGAGAAGTCATCTGTGAGTCTGTCCTAAGAAAAGTTTAAGTGCCAGAGATTTATCAGCAAGGAGATAGAAAAATAATCTTGTAAGTAAATATATGTTAACGAGAAAGGGGAAAAGCTTTACTGTGTTTCTGAAAGCTATGTTAATTAGATGCATTTATATATTAATTTTGTATGAAAAATTGAAAGATTGTTTTTCTAGTCAAGTCCCTCTGTAACTTCCTGATTTTGCAAATATACACCACTTAAGGAAAGGCTGTTTCCATTTCAGTTTCTTTGGATGATTTTGATTTTAGGTTTTGAATGATTGCTTGTAATTGTGACATTCAGTACACTAATGCTCATGGATATTATTATTGTTGGCACCTTAACACAAATTTTGAGGCATTTATTTGGTAATCAGTTATGGGTTTATATCTCAAGTTTTACACAATATTTCAAATCTAATGTTACTATAATAATAATGTGGTGAACAGAAAACTGTAGCAATGATGTGTCTGACTGTTCATGAAGGCTTACATGGACTTTCATTGTCCTTCATGGTGTTTGCTCCATATATAGAACTCAACTGAAGAATAAAAATGACCAACTGTAAAACTATAAATGTACTTAAAAGATCTTTAGTTGTTGTTTCATGGCACTCAATTCAATGGTAATTAGAGAAATTACTTATAGTTTGGCTAATATTTTTCCTGTCTGAGTTGATGAGTATTTTGCGAGTGGCTTCAATAGAAGCAGCTCACAGTGATAACTTTTTTTGAAAAGGTTTTTAATGTTGCAGGAAGCTGTAGAAGACTCTTTTGATGCAAATTAGTCTGAAAAACTGTCACTGAGCATATGCTGGTTGTAGTAGAAATATTCTTCAGATTGTGTCAGTCATATGAAATTCATTTGAGTGATTATGAATATTTCTAGATGGCTTTAAAATGGAATTTTGAAACCTCCCACACAGCTCTGGATTCTACATTAGCACACAAGTGAGCAAAATATTTGTTTCTCTGCTGAAAGCACAAAAAATTTAGATTACCAGAAGGCACAGTAAAATTTTTGCAGGAAATCCCAAAGATCCCAAAGAGATAGCTAGTCTGCCAGAGAACAGTTTTCTATTTTTATTGCAAAGTGATGTATTTTTTTCACCCCTAGATGGCTAATATCAATGTACTGAAAAATTATTATGGAAGTCAAACTACTATTGATTATTATATTAATTACAATAAGTATTTATAACAATAAATGTAATTATATTAATTAAACTATCTATACAATATTAATTCTATATTGCAAAATAATGTACAAATGCTGTGTGTGATATTCATTGATGCATTAGAAACTACATTGGTTGCTCCAAAAGAAATGTTTCCTATTTATTTCCATGGGAACTGCAACATAAATAAAGAGCACAATAACTGTTTTATAGAGCATATTCTTAGCTACAGAACACTGTACTTCAGCACAGTCACCACCTTTAGCTATGTATTTTTGCCAGCAATGAACAAGAGTCTGCATGCTGTGCTTGTAAAAATGTGTGCCAAAGAAGATGCCCCACTGTCACCAATGCTGAATCGCACCACTCACCACTACATTGTGCTGACATCCACTGTTTGTCCCTAAAAACATTCAGTAAATGTAGGTGAACATCCATGGGTGCTATTTTTCTGCATGGAGGATTTCAATGACGCAGCTTTGCTTCCTACACACTTCCTTATCAGTCACTATTTTGTCAGATATCCCTCTGCTGCCATTTGTCACATGGCAACACAATGTAACGGAATATTGGTGGAAAGGTTCAGCCTCTGCTGTCATACCATCAACATTCACTTCTGACGTCCTAGGCTGACATCATAAAAGAGTCAGCATTATTTTTGGGGCAGCCCTCATACATTTAACAAGCAGCAGATTGACAAAATGAAAATTAATGTCTGAATTATTTACCTAGCACTGCACTTTGCCCCAGAATCTGGTGTTTATTATTGTGAGCTTTAGCAGGAAACAGAAGCTGTATCAATTGGGGAAACATTTCTTTACTCTACTGAGAACAGTATAGCTTTCTGGTTTCCAAGTGAGGAACCTGGTTCTTTGGTTTCTTTGTTCCCAGTTGGGCTACTCCCAAGCTATTTGAGCTGAACATTTTACATACTAATGGAACCTAGGGAAGTGCAGTTGGCAGCTGTTCATGGGATAATAATGAAACACACTGTTTAGTACAGCATACTGCTGCTGTAAAAAGCGGGAAGTATTTTATAGAGATCATGGTGAGCAGAGCTGCATCCACTTTAAACAATGTGTGTGAATGGTGAGCAAGGAGGTTGTGTTTCAAGAGAGAGTAACTATGAAAATCCTTTGCTTTTGCAGGTAAAGAAAGCGTGTACAGAATCAGATGTGTCAGAGCCTCCAAACGCCAGGTACAGTAACAAAAAGCAAATGCCGACTACCTGCAAGTGTGGTGGTGTGGCGTGATACTGAGATGAAATGCAGACAGAAAACACTCAGTGAGAAGGACCTGTTTTGAAAAGGGATAATGACTTGGTTAATTTTGACTACTTTTCAGTCAGGAAGATTTTCACCTCTCAGTTGGAGATGTGGGCTAGCAACAGGGTTTACAAATTTAGATAGTGCTATAATGCTGAATTAACACCCTCAGTTTTAATGAAAATCCTATGGAATAGCACATGGAAATCCATTTAATCAGATTTCACATTTTTCTTTTATCCCTTTTCTGCATACTTGAGTATTGACTTTTAAGTGTTAATTTACTTTTATGTTCATGTACATGGAGAAGAGGGAAGACATTTGAATTCTGTATTTTGCATATGTGGATATATTTATGCGTATTTCTTAGCAGGTAAAATAGGAATTGTTTTAGATGGGCATCTTCCTGTTGATTAGTAAACTGTTGAGCCACAGTGGATGATGATTTTCTTGAAATTTAATGGCTTTCTGTGTTTTTTTCCCTGTCTTTATCTTGCTTCTATGTAGAACTTCTGAAGTTTTACAAAAAATTCAAAGGTTTTAATTTAAAGAGATAACCATAAAAGAAAATGGAAGCCAAAACAATTGTGATTAAAACTCAGAAAAGCTGAGTAATTCGAGATTTACCCCCAGATCCCATCCTTTGCTATGTCTTCATGTCCTCTTGGAGCTGGGACTCCCTGGGATAACGAAAGCAAAGTGTCTGTGGTGCACCTTCTGACTATCTTGGATTAGCTTTTTCTGCCCTTTATGAACACATTCTTGACTTCTGTTTAGTTTGCTAGGAGCTGAAGGTATGTAAGCGAATACAAAATTCAATGTCTAAATACACTTCCAAGTGAAGTCAGTAGCAGTTTTGCTTTAGGATTCAGTGGAGGCATATTTTGTACTTTGTTTCTCATTTAATAATTTCTAAATTAGAAAATTACCTGCTGTCCTACAGCTTTGATTTAAATTTTATTATAAATGTCAAAGTCTTTCCAACTTCTGTCATGGAGACTGGAAATGACTGCTAAAATCATCTAATCCAATCATCAGCTCACCACCACCGTGCCCACTTACCATGTCCCTCAGAGATACATCCACATGTTTCTTAAAGGGTAGATGTACTTTGATGGTATAGAGAATCTCTACTTGCGCATATGTGTAATTTCAAGTGTGTTGCTTGTCCAAAGAAGACTGTTACAACTCAAGGACTTACAAAATAGTCCGTGGCTAGTGTTTCATCAGACTGTGATATTGCAACATACCTGAGGACATAGGATATGACCTACTGTCATTACCTCTGCAAAATAGAGAAAGGAAATTTCTTATGAATTGTAATTAAATTCTTTATACTAGTTATGAGGAACAAAACTATTTTGTCTTCCAAGTATAAGAGGGAACCCAGATTACCAGTAGTCTGGTAGAGTTTCTTTTTTTTTCTTTTTTTTTTTTTTTTGATAGAGGGAAAAAAAAATAAAATAAAATAAAAGGCTTTTCATTTGAAGCTCCAGAGCCTCAGTTTGAGGATACAGCAGACAAAGTTGAAATTATTGTTCCTGCCCTATGTGTGTGGAATGCTGAATGTACAGCCTGCAGCAGGCTATTTCTGTCCCATCCTTGTACAGAATGCGACCTGGGTCTTGCAGGGAATCTCTGCCATCCTCTAGCAGCAGCAGCACTAGGGGCACCACGCAGCACATGACACTTGAAAGCCTGGAGCAAGGTAATTCTTCTCTAAACAAGTCTTAAGTGAAAACATTGCACATAAAATGAAACATCAGCATAAAAATGAATGCTGGAGACACACAGCCTTACAGAATAGCTTCTGGCTCAGGACCTAAGGCCAATATCATTCATTTATTTAGCTAGCTTTATAGTGTGTTGGTTTTGGATTTGAAACTATTACAATAAATGCAGATGGAAAGTGTTTTTACAGTAGGGAAGTAATTAAATTGGGTGTGGGAACTTTGTCAGGAGAATTCTTGGAGTGACATGTGTGTATCAGCAGATTCTTTGTCTTGCTTGGCCTCAGTTCATCTTTTAGAAAGAAACATTCAAACTGCAGATGTGACTAGTAAATTTTTTTCTGAAGGGAATTTACTGACCTATGCAGCCTATTAAAAAATACTTTCCAGAAGTATCCAGTTAGATGCACAGTAAACATCAACTGTCACCAGCAGTTATTTATACAATGTGGTTGTTATCTCAACAGGTAAATTACATACACATGCAGGGAACTGTGGTTAAGAATTGAGTATTGTTGGATTGGCAAGTTGTAAATGCAAACAAAAGCATATAAGGATCTCTGTCACAAATTGCTACTCAGACATGACTTAGTCTTACAAATTCTGTTAAGGACTCCTGGGAGTTGTTTTGCAAAGCCCCTGTAAGCTGGTTGTGAAAACTTACTTTTATCTCAGATTGTTTAGGTATTAAACATATTGTGATGCTATTGTGACTGTTGCAATATTATGGTATTCTTTCTACATGATTTTGAGATAAAAGTCAAATTCGCCCTGCAGTTCTGGATAACTGGCCAGTCATGCAAAATGTTTATAGCCTTCTAGAACCAGAAAGTTTGCAATGAATGAGACTTGCCTGTTCTCATACTACAGATCTGATGAGACAAGACTAATGTGCATGGGTGACAACTCTATCATTCTGGTCATGTGTGAAATGCACTAACAAGGTCAGGAAGAACATTTCTTGTGTACAGAGCCTATAAACACACACTGCTATTAATTTTCTTATATAATGGGTATGCTTTAAAATGGGACTGATACCAATTATGCTGAATGGCTCATACGTTTAATTTAGTATTACATAAGAATAACTGAAATCCAGTTCAGTACATTAAATTTGACTTGTTTACAGTTATTACAGCTCCATTTTTACACAGATGATCAGAGAAGCATGTTTAATTCTAAGAATGGAGGGTTTTTTTCTGTGCTAATAGGTTCATACCCCGAGACACTGCTGTGGAAATGACATAAACATTATAATAGATGTGATTCAGAAGTCTGTTAAACTGATTTATACTGGTTCCTGGCCTCCAGTTCAGTCAGCTACAGCTCATTGGTTTTGGCTGAGTAAGACTGGACATCATCTTTCTTGTGACAACATACTGCTTGATGAATAGGTCACTGCCACACCAAAGTCTTCCTTTCTTCCTTTTCACCGTGTCTGTCATCACAAATCGAGATCTGGCAAATATATAGATTGCTGGGTTATAAAATGAAATAGGGAGAGGGGAGAGGGAAAGTTTGGCAGTCTTCTTCTGCTTCTTGCTAATGTTAATGTATTAGCAAGTAAATAGGTAATATTGAATTACAGTGAGGACTACAACAGTCTTCATATTGCATTCATAAGACCAAGGTTTGGTTCTGCTGCATCTTGGGACATGGATGTGAATACAGTGTATATGATACTTGCTGTACCAGAGCTATGCTAAGACTGAGTGCATTACCCAAATGGATTTCCATGGGCATCACTAAATTTAATAAGAGAAGGAAAATAGTGAGTATCTGCTACACCTTATTCTAGTCAACTAGATTAACAAAATTGTTGAACTCAACAATTTAGTCTTTGTAAAACACACCTGAAATTTAACTTATACTAATTTGCTAAATAGAACCTTCATGGCCTTAGCTCAAGATTGATGTCTATTTCGTTCAGGCAGATATTGACATTTATAGCCAGCAGTTATCCATACTTACCAGGTCTAATATTGTAAGTCCTCAATTCAAATCCAAGCAAAACAACTCATCTGACAGGATTAATGATGAAGCTGTCATTCTTCTCCCAGGATTGTTTGAACACACTCAGCTCTTTACGTACAAGTTTGTAGGAGAGTGAGACCAGCAGTACTTTCCCATCCATGTGAAGTTCATCAGATGAAAAACAAATGTTTGTAATTACATGGTGAAGAGAAGCTTTGCAATTGAACTGCTAAGCAAGAAAAGGCAGCAATAACTATGACGTTGTCATTCATGTTTCAGTAGTTGTAACAGAAAATAATAAATTTTTTGTGCAGTAAAAATGAACAAGGTCAGTCTCCTGAGTTTTCAGATGTGTTGTTTAGCCAATTGCATCCCCTCGTTTTATTTGCATCTATGTCTTAATTGTTCTCATTAGAGGATAGAGAGTTTTATTTATGAGCCACATGCTCATAAACATATTTATGCTAGTGAGAGGATAATGCTATGAGGACAGGCCAAGAGAGCTGGGGCTGCTCAGCCTGGAGAAGGGAGACCTGAGAGTGGTCTTTCAGTATCTAAAGGGGGCTGTGGGAAAGAAGGGGATGGACTATAAGAAAGAAGGATCTGTCGTGATAGGATAGGATGGGACAAGAGGAAATAATTTCAAACTAAAGGAGGAGAGATTTAGACTGGAAAGATGTTTTTTTCAGTAAGGCTGGTGAGACACTGGAATGGGTTGTCCAGAGTGGTGGTGGAAGCACTGTCCCAAGAGACATTCAAGGCCAGACTCGACAGGGCTCTGAGCACCCTGATGGAGCTGTAGGTGTTCCTGTTCATTGCAGGGAAGTTGTACTAGATGGCCTTCAAGGATCCTTTCCAACGGAAACAATTCTATGATTTTATGATTTAAACACTCACTTTTCAGAATCAAGAATTGCACAGTGCCCCTATACATCACCATGATAGTCTGCAGATCATGGTGATGTGATAAATGGGCTTCATTTTGAGGAAATGAGATATTAACATGACTGTTTAATTTAGACTCCTAAGGTGACATTCATCTCATGGTGAAGTAAGGTAGATGCTTCTGAGATACTATTAATCTGATCTTTTTCTTTTGATTGGCAGTGTATTCTTTTTCTGACTGCCCATGCAGACTCCACCAGCAATTACCTGCTGTACTGCTGATTTGCTGATTTAGTGCAAAAAGACCAGCTAGAAACACCACATAAGCAAAGATAGCGAGTACATTTTTCAGATTCTGCTCCTTTATTTACTTTTTTCTTTTGCAAAGAAGGGAATATATGCAATATATAATATATATATATTAGTATTTTTTGGGCTTGGGGGAAACTATAAAGATGAACGGATACAGTAACACAAATATTCTATGAAAAGGCAGCACAAAGTTGAAATTGAAAGGCTGCTGTATGTAATGTTAGGAATTGGAAAAAGAAATTCAGTCAATACGAGGGACAGAAGATGACTGTCAGAGAATTGCATTCATGACAGGGAGTCCTGTATAGTTACAAACATCTCACATGAGAGAAATGTTTGACATGATCGAGCCCAGACTTCTCAGTTAAGACAGTGGCTGACAAAAATGTTTCACAGTTTTCTAGTTTTAAAATAACTGCACTGTGTAATAAGATTTCTCAGAAAGGCTGTATTCTGGTTTGCACAGGCTTAGCTTGCAGTTGAAAGAATATTTATACAAATCTGTTCCTTATTAAATGTTTGGTGCATGTATTTAGTCTGTATGCCACTTCAGCAGTTTGAGTCAATCAAAGTAATAGTTATCAAGACAACTGTGCAGATACGTGTAATTGAATAACAAACAACATCTCTGATGATCACACAACAGATGCAACAAGAAGTATGTTGTCTTGCTACGTGTGTTGTATTTCCAGGCGTGTAGTTTGCAGGCAGCGCAAGACTTTCCTATTTTTGGAGCAGTCTGTGTGGTGTCTCCCTGCCTGCCGTACCCTGATCTTCTCATGCATTAACTTTAGGAACTTGGTCTTCTGGTTACTCAGAGCCTATTGAAGCTGGTCACTGTCTGCCCATTGGTTTTTGTTGGCTCTGGACCAAGCCCCCAAAGAGTTCTAAAAATATGTACGATATGTTTACAGAAATTGCAATAATTTATTTAGAGTACAAACACATGGTAACTGATGACATCACAAAGAAGTATTGGAATGGTTTATATTAACAGATCCCTGCAGCTCTAACAATAAAATTAATGTATTTTTTTTATTATTTTTTGAGTCTCTTACAAATTCCTGTTTATTTTTTTTCTCTTAAAATCAGGCATAACATATTTTCTGTTATACTACAAATAATGTTCTCTGTGTGATGCCAAGCCAGGTCATGGCAGTGTTAACACAAATCAATTGTTGGTCAGATTTTGAAATAGGTGAAAGCAACAAGAGAAAAATAAGTTTTGAACATTTATTGGAAACTTCTTTAAAAAAAAAAAAAAAAGAAATAGGACAAGTGAGATTTTAACAGAGGCATCAATAGAAGTAAATTGGAGATTTTTATGTTTGTCTCAAGTCTTCGTGAGATGTCACATGCTACAGAGCTAAGAGTTTTCTAATACAGATTTGTGCTACTAGAATGGAAGAACCAATCATTGCTGATAGGTTTAAGCTTTTATTAAAAATTTTTAAAATCAAGTAAACCTGGAAATAAGATAAAGTTCTCTAAGAAATAGCTATGCTATTTTCGGAAGGCTAAGTTTATTCATATCAGTTGCTAGGACCTTGTCTTCTTGAGGAGATAGGGTAGAAAACACAGTGCTGAATATACCAATTTAAATTAGAAGTGTTTTTTCTACTTACTGTTCTCTTAGAAAGGGGCTGTCCTTCCTGCTCTCTAGGGTATATTTTGAACATTAGAAAAATCCTATTGAGTACTGACTTGAATCACCTATATTTGAATTGTTTAATAACTGCTTCCTTTTTTCCCCTTGTTTTCAATAAGCAAATACACAAATATGTGCATTAAAGGTAGCTTTGTGGTTAATTTTCAAAAGGACTAGAAACACCTCAATGTAATTGTATAATTAATAAATCTGACATAATTTCAACTCCAAAGTGCTTTGTGATTTCCGAGTCTGCTCAAAGGTGCAAATTATTTAGATGGCTCCAGTTGTGAAACCCCTTCACACATGCTGACATACTGCTAGGTGCTTTCTGCCATACTGCACAGTGGGACAGTCAACCCCTTTCAACATAAATGTATATAGGTGCACTTCTGAGGGGCTGGGAAAGGCTTGCTGAAATGAAGATCTGAAGCTTTGTTGATGACTTTGTATTAATGGCAATTAAGTACCAAGAAAACCTCCAACAACTGAACACAAAAAAGGGAATGACTGAAGAACTGAAAAGAATGCAACAAAAAATTCAAAATTTTTGTATGTAAGAAGCGCACTAATGACAATTTTCTCATGATAAATCTCAAGTAGGAATAACAACATATATAAGCAAAAATGTACAAGGGCAATTTAACAAATTTTACAGGCAGAGTACTGAAATATTCAGTAAAACATCTTAGTCACTCTTGCAGGACGTGTTAGCAGCACTGGTATAGTGGTGTGAGGTGCAGTTCTCTTACTGGTATCTCGTGTCCCTTTTGTATGTAGGTTCTGTTGCACAACATAATTTGGGAAACCACAGCAGCTATTTACAACTTTCTCTAGATAGAGCTGCCGGTGCATGAAGGAGTAGGATCAAAAGTGCTGGTGGTTGTATGTGGCATACACCTGGTAGTTAGTTACTTATCTGCTTTGACCTGGTTGGGTACTAGTGCAGATGGTGGGCTAGTGTCCTCCCCAGCTGCAAACAGCACAGCTTGCTTCATGATGTGGACGGTGACGACCCAACATACAACCTGAGCTGTAACCAGCTGCATAGACGGGTAGCATTTAAGCTTGCTTTGATGCCTGTACTTTGTGTTGCATTGTAGCTCAGGCAGTATGCTTGACAGGCTTTTTTTGCCGGCCAGTCTTAGGTGTCTGACCAGTAGTTGCTGGTGGGCTGGAATTAATTCTGTGCAAAGTCTGTTGCTGCTCTGCAGAGTGGAGGTGCTTTGTGCCCAGAGGTGACTTTGAGTGAGTGGCTTTTAAATGATGAGCATTTAATATTAGGGCAAGCATTTCTTACAATTCCCTTTCCCTCTCTGTTCTCCTCCTCCCCTTCCTATTTTGACCAGTTTTTACTGAACCTGTTGATCTGCTAAATCACGGTACTTTTAATACAGTCTGCTTGAATTACAGAGAGTTGGAAAAGAAGCGCACGTATTGCTGAGCTAAATAATGTATTAATCACAAGTAAATACTTTCAGCCTTCAGGCATGTCTTGGGATAGGGGAAATGCTTCACACTATTTTCAGTGAAAAATAAGATAGATTATACCTTCAAGGGCTTTTACTTAAGCCAGTAGTTTCATAGAACTCTGTTGTGAAATTGAACTGGTCTTTGAAACATAAAATGACAGCATTAGTTCTTCAAGTGCAGCACATGTAATCACAATGAGAAGGAGCTCTTTTTCTTTCTTTCTTTCTTTCTTTCTTTCTTTCTTTCTTTCTTTCTTTCTTTCTTTCTTTCTTTCTTTCTTTCTTTCTTTCTTTCTTTCTTTCTTTCTTTCTTTCTTTCTTTCTTTCTTTCTTGGTCTATTTTTTGCTCTGTCATATCACATTACAGCAATACACACGAGAACTAATTCAGACACTGTTCCACCTTCTTTGACCTCTTAGATAATCCAAACATGTTTTACCATCGGTGAGCCTGGATCATAAAAGTATTTGGTTTAACTTGCTTTACACTTCAAATCCATTTGGAAATATTCCTACAGAAATGTAGTTATTAAAAAGTTAGCCAGCGAGGTCCAAATTGACATTCAGAGATTGATACAGGTTGCTATGTAAACAAATCACTTAGTTTTCTTAATTGTTTTTAAGTGTAATTTTTTGGCTTAATATTTTACAACCTCTTCTTAAATACCTCTTAAATACCATCAGTCAGTCTGTGTATCCTGTAAGTTCTTAACTAACTCAATGCATTTAGCATGCTGTGCTAGCATTTAACGTAACCAAAATTACCTCTTTACCGTCCCACTAGATCCTAATCAGTCTGTAGGAAAATTTTAAAAAATGGTAGGGCACCAACAGAATGAACTAAAGAAAATCCATATAAATGTCCACATGGAAATGCGCAAGTTTTCTTTCTGTTTTCTAGCATCTGCATGTTGCACACATGGCTTATATATGTGTTCAAAATTGTTTTCTTTTACCATTTCAGGTTTGGTCTTGTCTTTTTATTTTAAGACAGCCTAAGTCCTGTACTTCAGTTCTCTTTGCACACAGTTTACGCTGAGCACCATTCATCACCGTCCCCCTCTGGGAACAGAAGTCAGAGCATCCGGATGACAAGGAGGGAAAGAGTCTCTTCCATAAGCAGCATCTGGCTCTTTGGCAGATTTGTCAAGCACTTCTGCTAATGGGTTGGATTTGCCCAGGGGTCTTTTATGTGGTTACACTGCAGATGGTCTCTCTTTCCTATCTTCTCCTGTAGAATGCTTTTATTTAAAAAAACACGCACACACACACACACACACACATGCACAAACTTTCATCTAATCCTTAGAATTTACACACTCCATTCAAACTGATAAGGTTCTTTATGAGTCTCAAATGTGCCTGTGTATGCTCCTTTCTATTAGAAATCTCAAAGCTTTCCATATATTCAAATGTGTGTCTTGAGTTTTGTTGGCAATTCTGTACTTAGTTCTCCAGTTTAGCTGCCAAGTGATATAATTTACTGTGATCTGAGTCTGTATATTTGTCAAATTTCTGAGGGAATTGCTTTAGGTCATTTTTAGAGCAGAGGTAACATTTTCTCCCCTTGAAGCATGAAATATACTTGTCTTCCACTAGCCTTCCACCTTTGAAAAAACCTAAGTTTTTATCTGGATTTGGTTATATGTGAAAATGAGTATGATGGCCTCGATCTAATTCACAGGGCATTCTACTCTGCCATTTTGGAGAGGCCCGTGTGCAGCAGCAAATCTGTAGGAAGGTATGCTCCTACATGTTGACATCTTTGTAGAAAAAAAGCATACACAGTCCCACATAAATAAATAAAGTGATTCAGTGGATTGACTTTTTAGCAGAATTGTATTGCTAATTTTTAAAGGTAGAATGGTACGTCACATATCCTGCTGAAGTCAAGCTATTTTTTGTTTTAGCAAACATAGGTATAAAGGAGAGGCAAATCTTTTACATTTTTTAATCACACGTGTGGGTTTTTGGTTATGCAAGGTGTGTGTGAAGAGGGAAAGGAGAATATGGAGTGACTGGAACCACTGCTCTGTCCTTGCCCAAGTCCCATGCCTGTATGAACAGGCAGGTATCCCCCACTACAGCTTGCTTGTCAGTGTCTGGTCTGAGCTGAGCTGAGCTGAGAGTTTCTGTTTCATAGTTGTACCTGTTCCTTCTTATGGCTCCAGGGGATAGTATGGAAGGAATTTTGCCATAGAATTCCCAGCTATGTTATTATTTGATTCTCAGAATAACTGCCTGTTTCATCCCAAAATAAAAACTGTATGCTTTCTAGGACTTAAATTGTAAGGTTACTTGTGGAAATCAAACTGTCATGGTTTGGGTCATTACGATTGAAGTGGGAGCTGTATAGCATTTCCACCAGAGCACTTTCTCTCAAAAATTGGATTCCTTTCTCAATATAAGTCCATTTCTTTTTCTCAGGCTCCAAGTCTCATTTAAAGGGGAATCTATCTCTTACCGCTATCAACATTCGCTTCCAGAGGGTGTAGGACTGATCTTGGCATGTGCCAATACCTCTGTCCACATGTGAGTCCCTGGAAATGCCACCCAGTTGGCGAGCTTCATTGCCATCGAGCCACACACTGCTGGCACCATTGTCCCAGCATCGAAGTAACCAAGTGACCATATGTTCTTTCGGCTGACGTGTGAAATCCTTTCTTAGATCCCGAATTTCACTCAGTGAAGTGAAATTAAATGCAGTCATTAAATATTATTTGTAAAGGTCAGTCAGCATGGCTACATTTACTAGAACATCATCTTCTGGACAGAATGAAAAGGGATGTATGCAGTGCATCCAGCATACCTTGTCATCAGGAACAGTTAGGCATATCTACACTTTATTACTTAATAGCAATAATTATACAGTGAGACAGGTAAAACATCAGGCCATGAGAAAGTTGCATTTATTTATTTTATATTCTATACCTAGAATGTTGAGGTGACTGCAATTAGAGAAGGGAAATAATTGTGTTTGACACAAAATGTTTTCTAGTCAAACATGCTGTGCTTGGTTGAGGTAAACTACAGAAATATAATGTTGGAAGCTAAGGTTTAGATCAGTTTAGATTTTTGAAGGGATATTTCACTGCTAGAAGTCAGATGTGTTAGTATTTCCCATATTCAAAATGTTTGCATTAAAATGTGAAGTTTGAATTGAGCTCATTTTTGACAATGCTTTTGACGCCTCTTAGTCAACTATTATCCTTTCTAGAAATGGATGGAGTTCTTGCAGGCCCCTGTATTGGTGGCTAAAGAAATTACATTGGAATTAGGTATGATCACTCCAGTACTGCACACCTGAAAACATTTCTTTCCCTTGGGCAAACCCTGACAAAGAACCAAGTGTTTCAATTACTAGTTTGAAGCGTAACAGATATTTCAACAGGGAGTCAGAGACACAACCCACCCTCTGCTCTTTTGTTATGAAAATGTGATTTAATGTTTATATCATGCTGTTCAGGCTTCACTGAAGCCAATTGCAAAATTTGAAGCAATTTCAACAGGACCATCCTCTCATCTCTGATTTCCCAGTTTTAGATTTATCTAAGTATTGTTGTATGTGAATAAATCTGGCATTATTTTTGTGTTGCAATTAATATTTTAGATACAGACCAGGCACCAATATCTGGACCCAGGCAGTCCTCTCACTGTTTCAGTTAAAGCCATACTGTCACTCAATGAGAGATGTTTTCCCTGAGATGCTTAGAAATGATGTGCAGTAAGCTGTGTGACTTTGAAGGTCATTTCTTATAAGGGACAGACTGGAAACAGGCTAGTAGCTGTATGACCTGATTGTCAGTTATGTACGGGCATATTCCTCTGTATATAGGGAAACGGTCTTTGTTGCTGAAGTTAAGCTTAGAAACACTGAAGACTCAGTGAGATCCTTCTGTCATCTGTGTTGTTGCCTGTTGCTCAAAACCCAGTCACTGGCTGGAGATGCAGGAAAAGCAGAAGTCACCCCAACCAATTTTGCTACCGAAGTTGTGGTGAGGGAAGTGTGGCTGCAGTCTTGCTGGTTATGTGGTAGCCATCTCCTCAGAAGTGATTGTTATTTGTTTATGGCACAGATCATCATGTTGTTAGAACCACAAGGTTCATAAGCACTGATGACATCTGGAAGCGATCAGAAGTGGGAAGGGGAGCTGCTGGGTGAACTAGTCTTTGAAAATGTGGCCCTGTGATCCAAAGACCGGTATATATAGATCTTACATATCTGTAATCTGGTAGTCTGTATTTCATGTAAGCTGGATACTTGACAGCTCCCTGTGGAACTGCAGTGTCATTATCGCTTTTGATTTATTTAAATATTCACATAACAACTTCAAAAGCTACTTTAGTCACCTTTTTTTAAACAGTAGGTTAAACGTGAGTTTAACCCCTTGCATACCGTTTTGTATTTTCTGTTCATACTGGGACTAGAATTGCATAACCCAGCCTGTGGGCTGTATGGCTAAGCTTGTGGCAGGATGTTAAATATGTCTTGCATGAGCTAGGGCTGAGACATGGGAAAACTGATAACATGAAGTTTCTAAAGCTGCATGGGGTGTGGGTTTGGTAAATGCCAGATGGTCAAGGTGGGCCAGGTTGTATGCAGATCAAGAAAGTGTGGCTCCCTGCCCTTTCTCAGCTTTTACCCTTCATGTCCTTAAGCTGGGGAACAACTTCTGGTCCACACTGCCTACAAATTGACATGTTTTCTGCTTGTCACAGAGTGTGTTTTTTCTCCAACTAGTTGCCTTTTTCTAGGAGTGAACAGGAAATCTTTGTTCAGATGACACATTGCTTCTTGCCAGGTACCTGAAATACAGTGCCTGAAACACAGACCCTGAACTAAAAATGCGTGACATCAAACCTGTGGCAGTCACATTTGTATAGTCCAGGAAAAAAATCTTGAAAGTTGGGATCCAGCTGAACAGAAAGTTATCACTGTGTGTACCCTATTTTTTTATTTTTTATTTTTTTAAATGAGCATCCATTTGTTGCATCAGAAAATAAAACTTTCCCATATTAAACTGTCATCTGCCTTCATCAAATCAAACCAATCCCAGACTGCAAGCTGGTGGGGCAGAATTGAGTAGGACCACACAGAGAAAAGATTTCTTTTTATCTGCCAAAACAGTGACAGTCTGCCTGTTTGTGTTAATGTGAACTTGTGTTTTGTAAGTGAAGAAAACTCTTGAGTTTATTCTGAAAGTACATGAAGTAGTAAATTTTTTTGGTTCCCAGAGTTGAATTGATTTTTATTTGAATATTTTGACATTGGACAAATGGACAGCGTGCCCAGTGAAAGAAACTGGAAACATTTCCTAGAAATGATTCTATGATATATCCACAAGTGTGGAAATCAAAATTAATTTTGCATTTTTTGTTCATTGCATCAAGGAAATGACAGTGATCTTCAGCAGAAGTCAGAAGGGAGTGAGAAAATACTGTGATGTGGATTTGTGGCCAGCTTAATTGCACCAGAATAGAAAGTGTTGTGTGGTTTGCTGGAAACAATTAAATAACATCTTTGTTGATCAGGAATCAGGGAGAATATGTTGCATCTGACTCTCAAGCAATTAATAGTTTTCAGTAACTATGCAGTACAAAAATCTGAGCCTTCTAATTTTATTAGTATGCTTCAGCACTACCAGAGAAATCCTAGCCTGTTCGTTTTCAGTTTATTCCTCAGACAGAAGAAGAAAATGCCATGTTTTCTTTTCCTCCAAAAGCGAAATTGAATTTGGAAGCAGTTGTTGTTCATAGGGTTTTGCCGTATTTTTTTCACTAGATCAATTGAGAACATATCTATATACCCTTTTTGTAGAACAGTATCTGCAAATTACTATAGCAAAAGCCGCATCTTAGACTAACAAAAGATATGACCTTTGACATTTGAAATGAAGACAAAAAATACCTGACACCTGGCTGTCAGGAAGCACAAAGTCCAGGGTGGCTCAGAGCCAAAAATGGAGCAGAAGTGTAGCTGGGGAATTGGAAAGGGGGAGCTGGGGAAGATGTGGCAGTGCTGCTCAAAGAAATTCTTTTTCTCTTGCTGTAAATGATGTCCTCAGACACACTACAATACTTGTCTTTGTCACTGAACCTGTTTGCTCCCGGACTTGTCTGAGTCCTCTGCACCAAGTGCAGCCTGAGCAATGACACTGGCTGCCTGGCAGACATCTCCTGTAAAGTAATACTGTCTGCATGAGGTTTTTTTCTCCTGGAATTAGAGCTTAAATAGCCAAGAGAAAGACAATAGGCCTGAAAGGAAAAATGAGATACAATCACAGCTAGTGCCACTTTGTGCCCCAAAGGATCGCTGCAGGAGTCCCGTGCCCTGCAAGATAAGCAGCATTGTTGAGATCTAAGAAGCTATAATATAAAATTCAGCAAGTCTGATTATTTATTTTTTTTGTTTGTTTTTAATTTATAGTCTATTTGTATGAGAAGGATGCTCTCCACAGTGTTGTTACTGCAGTGACAGTAGAGTTTGTTTCCTTAAGAGCTTGAAATCATGTACTAGGCAGCTGCATAATGATATTCAAGTTTGCAATGAATCATCCATATTTATAAGAACACACTGTAATCCTTACTGTACAGTTACACTTCTATGAAGCTGAAGGCCATGGCTTTTTTATTATTTATTAATGATGTGCTATTTATTAATATGCAGAAATGCTAACATTGTTCTCTGTTTCATCCAAGGTAACTCCCTTTACTACCCTTTGTCTGACACTGGTTACAGATTGACAGAGAAGTATTTTTTGGAATATCAGTGTGGTATAAGTTCTGCTTCTTTGTCTTAATTTTTTTAACATGGAAGTTGATACCCCAATTTCCAAACAATAACAAATAGAAATTATGTAGAGAGAACTCTCCTTCCATCCCCAAATAGTTGCAAAAAGTTTAGCATTTGTTTTCGCAACTGTTAAAATAGAAGTAATAAAATAAGAGTCTGAGGAACTGAGGAACTTAGTGGTTATATCAGCATAGCATGACAGTTTTTACTGCTTCTTAGCACTATATCAGATCACTTTACAGTTTAAGAAACAAGGCCTTAAGGAGAGTGGAAAGGAACTCTTTCTAGTGTCTGGCAGCATTATGTGTTTGTAACTCTTGAGCACCCTCTCAGAACTTGTATGCTTTTGTAAGTCTGCCTAGAATAGCATAAGATGCGATATTTTGGCCTTCTCTTGAGCTTGAGAAGGTACAAAGCAGGCATTGATGAGCCTGTGAAAACAATAGAGGCAGCTATCCCAATAGAGCAAGTATATCATCAGCTTTGCTGCTTCATCTTTAATTTTACAGTGACAAAAGTACCATACACAGAGTAAAAGCACCAGGAAAAGAAAATACTAATCTGTATTTTACTATAAGTTTAATAATTAGAAATGTTATGTGTCTGGGAATTGTTCTTTGGCTGCTTGTTGTGTTGATGTATTTGTGGAAATCCTTGGTGTTGAACAGTTTTTTGTCTTCAAACTGTGTAGTTGATGAGAAAGCTGGGCTGACAACAGTTGGAAATAGATTTAGATGAGCCACCCAACATTCATACTGCTCTAGAAGTTAATATTAAAGGGGGATTCCAGGTCTGTTTAATTTTTGAGACTCCAAAGTAGCTGACATCTTGACTGGACCAGACTCCCGGTTTCTGTGAGAACATTTGGCATATTTAGGAAATGACAAATGACGTGTGGGAAATGGGGGTACAACAGCAGGGATGTAAGAAAAAAGTGAAAACTAATGCCCCCAAAAAACAAATAATGTGTATTTTTCCACAGTGAAGTTAGTAACGTTTCTGCTAAAAAAAATTACATAGAGAATTGCCTTTTAAGGAAATTTGAAAAGAAAAATACCTTTAAATGCTTTTTGTTCTTCCTAATTTAGAAACTAAATTAAATTATTCAATTCTAAATAGCCTTCTAATTCCCTTTTATTTTGAATTTGCAAAATATTTATCTGAGGCATAAAGCACTTTATTTCCACTTCTATATAAGTATTCTTCTATAGATCCTTGATGAACTACTTCATACTTTCAAACTTGTTAGTAGAAAACATTTCAAAATAAAGAAAAATTATATAGCAGAAAGTTTACATATTGAAATGGTATCTCTTTAAAGAAGAACATTACCTAGCTCTGATCTACTTGTAGAATTCATGAATAAGCAATTGATTTTTGAGTTGTGAAAGGAGTCAGAAAAAAAACCAAAAAAAACATAGAACCCTAGAGGCAAGTCTTGAACCAGTCATAAAATTACATAGAAACTATACAGAAATGTAGTTAAACTGGGCAGGCATAATTAGCCATGCTGAAAACTTCCTATGCTAGGTTAGCACATGATACTTGGCTGTATCCTTCAGTGGTCTAGGATCTACTGCAGGTTCTGTTCAGCTGCCACTGTAGGGACGGATGGGAAAATTTATTTGGAAACAAAATGTGCTCTAACCTGGAGGCCAGGATTCATGAACAGTCATCTTAGTGCAAACCCACTTCCATGGCTTCCTTCTATGTTCAGGCTGGAGCTGAAATGTGCAGAGGTCTGGGAGGCTGTTCTGTGCAAATGGGATGTTTTAGAGACTTTTCCAGTAAGCCTCTGAAACGATCCACTAAGCTTGTGCAAATACCAATTTTCAAAGACTTAAAGCATAGCCAAAGCAGAGTAAAAGACAAATTCATCTTGCCAGATTTCAGTTTTTGCTCATAAGCTTATAGTCATACTAGCAGCCTTCCAACAATCAGGAATTTAAAATATGTAGCAGAGCAATGCATTTCTTTCCAAAATTTATCATTCTATACAATTTAACATTTTACTTAATTTCCTTGAGATGTAGTCTGAGACAATTAAATATTGGGTAAACCAAAGCTCAAGCTCTAGTTAAATGCCGAGCAGAAAAAAAGGGGGGAAAAAGAGCTTTACAATGTATTTTTTTTTAAAGCAGACTTAACAATGGACTTTACTTTGCCTAAATTGAATCACACTCGAAAATCCTTGAAAATAAGTATTTAATAAATAGCTGCAAAAATTTAGAAGTATTAATTGGTCTTTCAGAGATGATCTTTTTTAACTTTTAGTGCAAGAAAACATACTGAACCCAAACCTGCTTCTCATTAAGTCAGTGAAAGCAGCGCTCTGATAAACATTTAGTCTGACAAAATGAATTCAAGATGTTGGAATTATTTCATCCATTTTATTAAAACATTTTTCCTGTATCCTTTATTCACTGAAGCTGTAAGATTTGAGTAGGTCTGTTACATCTTTCTGAGAAATTTTTAGGCTGAAAGTAAACAAAACGCATCCAGAAAGGTGTTTTGAATGACATCTGTTACACAGAAGGGAATATGTACTTGAATAAATATATCATACAGTGATATATTAAAGTAATCCCTTTACTTGTTCACACAAGCTAGAGCACCCAGGATAAGCATAAATGTATGCAGGTGATTTTGTGAAGCTTTTCATCATTTTAAATATCCTTTTCTTAGACTTTCTTAAATGCAAGATGTCTTTTACTCATCCAGACAAAATGTTTGTGCGTAAATTTGCTACTTTAAAGATAGTATTAGTAATGAGCTTGCCTTATATATGCCTTTTGCTAGACAGTATACTTTCCTGCACAAAGGTTTCATACTGGTGTGGAACAAAAACTATTCCTCTTACATAATTAGTTTATGTTCTTGGCAATCAAATGAAAATCAGTGGTATTGCTTTTCTGATTAAATCTGATCAGTGTGAAGTGTGCCTAATATTGATAGCCCTTACATACAGTAGCTGGATGAATCAATGATTTTGCTTATGAAATATAGCTGAAGCATTTATGTCTGTGACCATGATAAATAGCTGTCTGGAAATAAATCATTGTAGTTTTCATGCTAAACAAGAAAATAAGCAAATGTGAACATCTCTGGACCGATCATACTGGAACAGGATATCATGACACTTTAACTGTTAGTGAACACATGAGTAGTATTAAACTCTCTATGCAATGGAACACACATTGTTTATGTTGTGTAGCATTCTCCTGCTCCCTTAAATATGTACAAGTTGGAAACTCGTAGACTTTGTTTTAACTTTTAGCTGCTATCCTTGTGCAGAAACTGCTAAGCAGAAACTGACAGAATAGCAAACCACTTGAGTCCATTTTATTTCATCTAACACTGATCACATTTCCAGTAGACAAAAGCTATAATGCACTGCTGACAGATGTGTGGAAGTGTATATACAATTAGATGATGAAGTTTAGGTCAAGGCAGTTCAAATCTCAGTTTATGCCTTTGCATTTCTGCGAATATTGCAGTAAAATTCTTTCCTGCTAATACACAACCTGCAATATCAACTTACTTCATCTCATCCAGTCTGCTATTGGGAAAACTGCCTTGCCATTGGCACAGTGGTGAATCTCTGGCTGGATTCAAACATTTATTGGAATAAATGAAATTCTTTGCCTGGGCTTCATGTGGCTTTGAATAAGGCCTTGGTGTGTTTTCACAGTTGAAATGTAGTATTCCCTAAACTGGAAGATATTCAAGACATGAAAGCTTTAAATCTGTGCCTTGGGGAAAATGAATGTAATGAGAGGGAATCCAGGAGATCAACTGAATTGGGAGCGCATAATTATAGACATTTCAATCTGGATTTTTTTCTTTTTCTTATCTCAGAGAAACCAAAATCAGATTCAGACAGCATAGCTGTATTAGATGTAAAGATAGAATAGGTTTCGTTTTTTTCTCCCCCGGAGGAGGTTGTGGGAAGCATGGAAGACAATTTAAAAGTGAAACTTGCAATAAATGCTTAGGATGCTGGGTCTTGCCTCAACAATTGGCCATTGCACTTTCTGGCCAGAATATGAAGATACAGGAGTTGTTACACTTACTGACCTGTCCCAGTTGTCCCTCTCTTATTAGCCATCTCAATCTTTTACAATGCAAGTGGCTTTTACAACTTGGTAAGATTTCTGTTGGTCTTTATAGTACAACATATGGTAAATGGTTGTTCTATGGGCTGGCAACTTTGCTTATACATAGAAAAAAGGTTTCTTCAGGGAAAAATATATATATATATATATATGTGTAATTTATAATTGAAGCAAGGAAAAGGCAAGCACACACTGCAAATTAGATTTCTATTACCAGTCTAACAAGAACCACTCCTTTTCTACTTTGTCTGTGAAAGGCAGATCTGTTGTCACAGAATGAAAGCCATCCACAGTCTATCAGTATAACTGAGATGCTGAAGTCCACTGTGTTCTATTCCTACAAAATTGCTTTTTTTAAAAAAAATTTGCAAGATACCTGTAAATTATGTGGAAGAAAAAAAAAAATAATAATAAACCACTTAGAGTATATGCATATTTTTTTTCATAGTGAAGAATCTTTTGGATTTATGTAATAACTCTGTTCTTTTATCTGTATGTTCCTTTGCTGTGATTTAGTATGAATTCAATGACTATACAGCTAATGGGAGGCAGAGGTCCTTCATCTGGTTTGCTGTGTGGTCACTGAAATTTCACTTAATTTCTGTTTTCTTCTAAGAAATACATATATATGTACGTTTATCCAGCTACCCATCCATCCATTCACATATATCCATATACACAAGCATGTATGTGTATATTTATGTATATGTCATGTCATTCAGAAGCAATTTGAACCGATTTTGGGAGCTAGTGACATTTACTTCATAATACCTGGAAGAAAATACTGGGGTTGTTGCTGTTCACAACAAATTATTGGCTATTTCCTTAGATGTAGTTAAAAAAAAAAAAAAAAAAAAAAAAAAAAAAAAAAAAAAAGAATAACATAAAATATTCTCGTAGGAACCTTTACCAATGTATTAATCTAGGTACCTTATAAATTTTCAAAGTTGATTGCTATAAACAGCACCACAAAACCACAGTATATTTATACACTGTCACTTCATTTAACAGGTCTATGGAAATGCAAGATCTAGCAAGTCCTCATAATCTTGTTGGAAGCAGTGATGCACCAGGTAGCTCTAAACTGGATAAACCTAATCTCAGTAGTACATCAGTTACAACAAATGGAACAGGAGGTAAGTGTAAGACATTTACAGTGCATAGAAAGTTTGCCTAGCTCAAATTCTTGCACGTAAACCCAGAAAGAAATACAAAATACTGGTGTACTTCTACTAATCCCAGCAACACTTTTCCAATTTGCACTAATTGAAGGAAGAGGTAGAAGTGCTCAAAGGTGATAGTAAGAAAGCTTTGGAATAGTTTAACAAATTCTTAAAAGCTTTTTTATACCTGCTAGTAACTTGAAATAGATTGCTTTTTCAGCTTCATACTTCATGGCTGAATTATGATTTACAGTTATACCCAAAACTACATCCATGTAGATTTATTTAAAAGCTCTGGTAAAAGAAGTACATTGAAATTATCACTGCTGCTGGCTTAGATAATTTTCTTAAATGATAAGCATGCTAATTTCATTTCTTGGCATGTAGTGAAAGTTTGTCAAGAAGGATTTTTTAGGTTTAACTCTAAATTTACTGGTTATTATCACTGTTTCTATTACTAAATGAAAAGTACTACCATGCAGCTACACCACGGATGTCTGAATGTTTTCATATAATAAGTTGTGCCATAGCTGTGATGCAAGGAATGGGAGGAAGAGTGTCACATTCTGAAACAGAGTCATGGCCCCACTATTGTCTGTGAGAGTGTCACCATGCACATTTTTCAAGCTGTAGTTTCAGTCCTCTTTCTTGGAAGTTACATGTGGGCACCCCTAGAAAACCAACTATATAGTTTGTTCTTTCTGGCCACGGTGCAAAGCATTTAATTCACTTATTTAAAAAGAAAAAACTGTGAATGTCAGTACAAAGTGCATGTGCATTGGAGGGCAATAGAACTCTGCAGAAAAGACTGAACCATTGCTGTTCTACCTATTTATATTTTTAATAGAATCCTAATTCCAGAATAAAGAGAAGGGAAAACTTTGAGCATACCACTAAAGAACACTATTATTTGTATGCCCCTGTATATTATACTTGCATAAATAAACCAGTAAAAATAATGCTCATGAAAGCAATGCAGTGCAGTTAAGAGACTTAGTTCAAAGTGTAACAACGCTTACTTGTGTTGTAGAATATTCATGTACATTGAACAGACATTCAGACAATGAACCATTATACCATTCCTGTCCTCAGGAGACAACATGACTGTTTTAAATACTGCAGACTGGTTGCTGAGTTGCAGTACTCCCTCCTCTGCAACAAGTATGAGAGACCCTGGTACCGTGCATGTGTGTGGTGATGTGTCTCTGTGGCTGCTGTGTAACATCTCTTGGTTTGCTCTGTTCTTTTGTTCTGTGGTTTGAACATTTCCATCTTATTTTGTTCACACCATTCTTTCCATCCATTCTCAAAGGTATTTCCCACAGCCAGAAAAACAGAAGGAAGTTGCAGTATGTGCTGATCTTACCGTATTTTGATAGACAATAGAAAAACAAGATTTTTAGCTAACTTAAAATTCACTTAACTGCATACATGCTCTGAGAGCCTGAAAGAACCCCATGCTGCTGAACATGCTGAGCATTGGTAGTGTTCAGCATTTCTGGAATTCTAGCAGATTTTGCACAGAGTGCTTATCTGTTTTTCTCTGATTTTTAGGTACAGCATTACATGACTACCTGAACACAAATTACTATAAATTACTATTATATCTACAATTACTTCTTCTTTCACTTTTAATTAATGCTTATTCAACTTTCCTCTTCACAAATATTTGTCCAGATTTTTCAAGCTGCTGTTTTCATTTAGAAGTTTCCTCTCCCATGTGTTATTGAGTTTCAGTGATTAATAATAATTATATATGTGGCAATGTTACAGTGCATATGAGATTAACCACTGTGTAAATGTTCATGACTCTCCATAAGCCTTTACATAAGTGTTTAAGTTGTGAAGATTTGGACTAAATTTAGAAATATCTCAAAAATATCCCTTTTAAAACAAAAATAAAATTGGGCTTAGTTTATCATTTCCAAGATAGATTTTATATTTTAAAAAATTAAATTAAATTTAAAAGAAATAATCAGATGAGCACAGAAAAACTTTTTTTTTTTTTTTTTTTTTTCTGTAAAAGTAAATGGTTTTGCACTTGGATCTAAAGTAAATGGTTTTGCACTTGGATCATGGCAATGCCAAGTAGTTGCATAGACTGGGGGAAGTTAGTGAGAGCAGCCCAGCAGATAAGGACTTGGCGAGTCCTGGTTTACAGATAGTTGGTGCACGCTTGTAGCCTAAAAGGCAAACTGTATCCAGAGCTGCATCAAAAGAGGGGCACCACCAGGGTGCAGCCTTCCAGTACTTACAGGGAGCTTAGAAAGGAGGCTGATAATGATATGACACAGTCTGATAGTGATAGGTCAGGGCAAAATGATTTTAAACTAAAAGAGCTGAGATGTGCATTAGATATTAGGAGGAAATTTTTCACTCAGAGGGTGGTGAGGCAGTAGCACAGGCTGCTCAGAGAAGCTGTGGTGCCCCATCCCTGAGGATGCTCAAGGCCAGGTTGGATTGGCCCTGGCTAGTCTGAGCTGGTGGGTGGGAGCCCTGCCCATGGTGAGGGGTTGGGACTGGGTGGGCTTTGATGTCCCTTCCAACCTAGCCATACTGTGATTCTATGATTTTATGATTTCATGACTTCATGTGAATGCTCTGTTGAGTTTCAAGAATTTAAGTTTAAAGGAGTCTAATTTAGTCTGTCACCTCAGTTAAATGTTTAGCATGTTGAGATAAGTAACTTAAATACTAATTACTATTAGTGCATATTATGAAAGTCTTTGCGTTACTGTGGATGCATCACCTTTTGTGCAAACTGAACGCTGATTTTCCAAAGGCAGTAGCATGCTTAGGTCTGTGCTTCTAGCTGAGTATGTCACAGTAAGGCCAATCTGTGCTATGTTGGTACCATCTACTATATATATCCTAAAGGAATTGCTTGTGCTTGAGCTGCATAGAGATGTGTATGTACCATCATCCATTCCTTCATGAGATGTGTGCTTCAGGGATTCTTTGGCTGCTGCTGCTTAGCTTCCTCCATGTGCCTGCCATCCCCATCCTTCATCTCAGGCATTCTGCCGAACCTGGTCCCTGTCTCCTGCCACCTGACCTAGTACAGTGCAGCTATAAGTTGAACCTCAGCTTTCCAGGCAGCTGTCAGCCACTTCAGGCGATGCATTACATTCAGCTGCTGTCTTCTGTGCAACTTTCATAGCTTGTTGGCTTCTTAAAAACAGAAGAAAAAAAAGAACTCAGAAGAAAATGAGCTTTTACTCACACTTGTTTGCACTAACAGCTCTCATTGCCTCCTACCTATTGCATGTGTTTATCTGCATTTGGGCATAGCAGTAGCATCTTCTACCCCTAAAATCTCAGTACTCATTTTCAGAGAGATTATTTAGAACAGATTGGAAGAGTGAGAGTCATGTTGGCCTGTCATTTAATTAGGTAAAGAACTTACACTGTAGAGATTGCTGCCTGTTTGGGGTTGTAATCTGAGTTAGCCTTGGCATAATTAAGTTTGATATCAATTCCTGGAGGTCAGCTTGGCCAACACAGCCTCTTTGGGCTCTTGTCTTTAGTACTCACTACTCTCATGATGTAGAATTTTCCTCAGGTCTGATCAGACTTTTTCTTTGTGTCTGTTGCTTCCTATCAATTCACACAGTACCTTTGAGAAGACAACAGCTTTGTTCTTCATCTCCTCACTATCTTGCTGTTAGAAAGCTGAAGGCAGAAATTAGTTTTCCTCTCAGCTGTCTCTACACAGTTTCTTCTGTATGCCCTTGTACACTATCTGCCCCAGCCAGCCACCAGAGTAACACTTCTCTGTTACCATCTGGAGTCTTTGCTGTCAGCAGCACTCAAGTGGAGTTACAGATTGATATTGCTTTATATTTTTACTTTTTCAGAATTTAATAAACTTAATCCACATTTATACAACAGCATATTGCATTGATACTCATTGAAGTATTCATTCACAATGATGGCTCAAACTCTTGATCTTTGCACTATGTCTAGAGAGGGTGCCTTAGTAGTATCACAACCATGCTTTATTTCATGTGTCAGGAAATCTAGAGATGATGTTGTGTTTTGACTTGTTGTCAGCTAATGTTTCGATTTTGGCTTTAAATGTTATTGGCTTTTTAATCTGTTGTTAAAATTCTTTTTTTTTTTTTTTTTTTCTTTTTTTTCTCAGTGCTTTTTTTCCTCCTCTTGTTTTAATGATATGCTACTTTTTATTTAAAGAAGGTAATGCTCCAAATGTCAAGCTACACTGAGGAAAGATCTTGATGATCCTTAAATTGATAAAATCTGCCTGTAGAACTGTTTAAAATCAAAAGCATAAAAATACTTTCAACAAGTATTTTTCAACAAAGAACAGTGCCAATACAGTGTTTTCCCTCAAGTTAAGTACGTGAGAGGGTTTAGATTGTTTTTTGGTTGACAGAGAGAGAAAAGGATGGTAAATATTTGTGCTAATGTAAGTGCACTGCAATTGGCATTAACCAGAAATATAAGTAACTCTAAAGTAAACTTTTCAATTAGATGCTGAAGCTTTGGTTAAAGAAAAAAATTGGCATAAAGTGAAGTGTCCTTCTGGATGCAGCACTAAACAGAGGCTTATAGATCAGTATGGACAATACTGAAATATTTTATTGAATAGTAAGGATTAAAGGTACTAAGAAGTAGGGTTTGCTTTTCATGTAGGTAAATGTTCACACTCTGCAGAGAAAAGATGCATGCAGTTTATAAAGTAAAATATGACCAAAGATGTTGAAGGGGGGAGATAAGGTGATTTCTAATATAGTATGTTTTGTCTTTCTCCTTCTGAAGAATATGCAGACATCTGTATGCAGTAATATACAGATACTAAAGGGAACTGTTATTTTGCAGGAAATGGCTTTTGAGTTTTCTTCTGCTATACATTTTATTGATTTGCTGAAAATAAAAGCACCTTTTTCTCACTTAAATAGAGAAACAGGAACCACTAATTACACTGACAAAGGACTTTGTTCATTTATGCAATTTCTGCCCCCCCCCCCCCCTTTAAAAAAAAAAAAAAAATCTTAAAATAATGGACTGCATAATGACAAGGACTGCACAGCAAGTTGAAAAAATATGGCTAAATTTCTTTCCTGATGATCTCATACCAAATTAATTTACTGCTGTTGCCAGCAGAGAAAATAGACTGGGTGTGTCAGTTTTATTAAAGACAAAAAATGATGGAAAAAAGTCTACATTTAAAAGACAGGCACTTTCAAGTTTTGTTTTTTTTTTAAAGTCTTGACAGTAAAAAGAAATGCACAGCTACAGCATAACTGTAACTTGTGTATGGGGCTGCTTGGTTTTATTAACATTGCAAGCACTCTCCATATCACAGAGATAAGCACATCCCAGGTTTTCAAATCCTCCATGCTTGACCTAAACAGACATCCCTTTGAACTCAGCATGGGTAATTTATGCAATTGTAACATCTGCAGTATCCCATATGACCTAATGGAGTAAGATCTGTTAAGCAATTAGGCTGGGACTGAGGTATGTCAGCAGACATGTAGACACTCAGTGCTCACCTATTCTGGGAATCCAGTGGCTGTATTTTCTGCTATGAAATCCTGAGCTCCTTATTGTGATCACACAGAGAGGAATAGCAGTGTGGTTCTGCAGATACTATTCTGTCCACTATTCTTATGTGAGAACCAAATCCTTTGTTTAGCTCAAACACTGTGCTCGACATATTTTCAGAGGGATGATGAACCCTGAGGACAGCTCAGGCTGTATTTGGCCTGAATCACCTCTAAAAGTGCCTCTGTTTCTTGACTGATCATGCGTAACTGACCTTCGCAAGGCAGTGGTGGTAACTTGTTCAGGTTTGCCAATGTCAGAGTTTTCCACATTTGCCAGTGGAATGCCTCTTAGAAGCTGAATTGCCGCTGCGATTCACTCAGCTGTGGCTTGGATGGTAGGAGTGCATGAAGATATGTGAGAAATATTTTGAGTTCATAGTGGACCCAAATATTTGGTAACCTCTGAATTAGAAGCTGATTTCTCAGGGCTGCTATTTGTGCCCTACTATTTTGTTGGTTTTGTGTTTTTATTTATTCATTTTAAACTTCACTCTTCTGTTATGGAAAATTGCTTGCTGTTGACTGAGCTACAAAAAAGGGGAAGGGGAAAGGCAGAATGCTAACAAGTAATTTGCTTCCACATGAGCATGAAAACATACTATTATTGTTTCACTCATCATGCAACATTATTATTTTGGTGTGCTACATCCCTTGACAGCTAATGTTTCCCTCCTCTCTGGTACTCCTAGGGAACTGCTGGAATCATCTAGATTTAGGCTGAAATCTCCCCAGAAGATAGTTCAGTTGCTAAAGCTAATAGATAGCCAAATGCACAGATGAAAAGCTCTATAGATGCATGGCTGTTCCAGATGGAATGATGGTAGAGTGCCTCAATGCAGTGGTAGTGCAAAGGTTGAAGCTGTTTCACCGCATGCTTATCATATCTGGACTACCACTAGTTAGACTGGCATGAGGACTCTGGTATAAATTTAAAAGTAAAATCTCATGTCTACTTATTCTTCTATGTAGTGTCTCTTCTTGCAGTCAAAACAGAGCCCATGAACAGCAATGAAACAACAACAACAACTGGAGATGGATCGCTTGACACTTTTACTGGGTCAGGTAAAGCCATAATAAGATCACATATTGCTAGATGCACATTAATATAGCATTTTATAACCTTCACTAATGAGCACTGCACTTCATGGAAGTGATGTTTTAGAAGCCACAATAAAGTATCATTTTAATACCAAATAATAATTGTAACTTTTTTCATTTCTATAAAAAAAAAAAAAAGTACTTTTCATGAGATACAATCATAAAAAAGCTTTAATGATGACTAAGACTATTACTATATGTTGAAGTCTTGTAATAATAATGTTATTATTGTACTGTAACTTTTTCTCAGTGCTAGTCTTATATGATTTGGGAACTAAGAAACAGATTGTATTTCTAGAGGCTGAATTACTTTGTAGACTTTAGAATCTTAAGGGTTGTATTTCAGTGCTAATCTTCTTATTTGTATGAACAGTGTGTTAGTTTAAACACTGACTAGAGTGCCCTAAGCTACTTTGTCTTCATGTAAATATTTTAGTTTAAATAATTGTAAATGTAATTTACTTCTTAAAAAATGAAACAAACAGCAACTTTTAAGTAGATTCCTATAAATTACTAAAAGATTATGAAAAAATTACAGAAAATCCTCCTTCTAACTATGAGTACTTCTAATAGAGAGAGAAAGGAAAATTAATTTAATATCTGAAAATATCAACTCAGTAACAGCCTGACTGAAATTTTACTGAGGCCAAGAATTGTCATGCTGTGGGTTTTGGTAAGCATAGGTAGTCACAACCCATTTAAAATATGCTGGAAATCACAGTGTTTCTGTATAATTAAAATGTTTTAAAAACAGAGAAACTGAGTGCATGTTTCCAGAATAGTTTTTAGGCATCAGTAAATTCAGACATACTCTGAAATTCATTATTCAGGAATCAAAATTATTCAGTATCAAAATTTAAGTGCATGAAGTAAAGGTCTGTTGTGAAATGTAAAGCAAGAGTATACTTCTTCTGATTAGTAGGAATGAAAACATTGTTCTCATTATGAAAGAAACACCATCAAATTAAACAAGTTATGTAAAATATAGTTTTTGCTAAAAATCAGCTGCTTTTTTCCTTTTTTTTTTTTTTTCTCTTCCTTCTCCCCCTCTCCCATGACTATTGTTCCTCTGCCCTAAAATATTATAAGCAATAAGTAATGTTACAAGTACAGGTTATAAAATGTCCGTGTATATATGAGCTTGGCATTGTTGGTGAAATTTTATCAGTTTGTGCCATGTATTTAAGACATCTGAGCTGAATCCCATGCATAAAACGTGGCTAAGGCAAAATTTTCAGAAAGGAGATGCCAAAAATTGCAGTCCTGTGTTCATGCTTAGTTGCCTAAACAAAAGCTTGATTTCACAGGATGCCATTCACCCTTGGCTTTCACTGGCTGCATAAGAAGTGTTTAGATATCTGCACTTTAAAGATTTGGAAAGGATGCCACCAAAAGTGAAGGCATTTGAGCTTTACAGTCTTTTTTGTCCATTAGCTACCTACATATTCAAATGAAAAATGACCCCAGTTCTCATTGTAGGCCACAAACTCAGATATTGAGTATGATCACTCACAGTGGGAAATCAGTAGTCTGCCTATCATAGTGATTAGCAGTCTCCATCATCATATGTGAGGCAGGACTGCTTTCATAACCTGCTGAGCCTTTCATAAAGCATAAATCCATTCCTTGTCCTTTATTAGTATTTGCAATTGGGACAATTTTATCAGTTATGTGGCAGAAATGGTGAAAAACAATATAAACTCACACTAAGTATTCATCTGACTTTTTAACCTAAGTGAAGATTTGGGATGTTTAATGTGTTGCCAAAAACAATCAGCACTAACTAATAGAAAGATGCCTTTTTAAACAAATCAGCTGCAACTGAAAAAAAGATGAACCTTTTAGCTCAGGGTAACAAGGTAGTCATTCTGTACACCCTCTTCCTCCTCCTTTTTCTTCAAAGGCTGGCAGTTGGTAATTATTATCACTACACTCAATTTGAATCTTTGCAATCCTGTAGCAGATTCTAGTAGGGGTGGATACTTACAGGTTCTGAAGAATTGCAGAACAGTCTTAAATTGAGTAACTTTATGCTCCAAGAATTTGTTACAGCTGCTTTATTGGGAATGCATGCTTTTTTATGTTTAAATTCCTTAGGATACTGGATTAATTTGGGATATATAATATCGGTTTATAATTGTAATGGAGCAGAAAGAAATGTCTTAAGTTCTAGTCATCTTTGTTACTTATGACTTTCTACATGCAAAAAAGGATATAAAAAAATTCAGAGGGCTATAAAGATAAGGTTAGGAAGGAAATTTGTTGTTTAAATGAAATCCCTCTAACCTAACTCTTCACATAGATTTTTCCAGATGATTAATGAAAAAATGAAATTCTTGCCTGTGTTGATTTGATGAACCAGCACATGCTATCAGCATGATTTCTGGTTATATCAGCTCTCCACAGCCACCTTCACCAGTTGAACTAACAGGGTAAATAGTGAGTGCTGGCTGCCACCTTTTCTGTGGATCAAGATTTGTTAGGTTGGGAACATGTCCCCAGTGATGTATCAAGCCTCAGCTCTCCCAAGCTTTATTGCTGGAAGTGTTCCTCAGAGGGTATAGTTACATCTGCTTTTCTTATCTCTCTCATTTCCTCTTTCTATTCTGTCATGTTCATATTTACTGCAACCTTTGTCTCTCAATTTCAGCCAGCTCTAGTCTGCAGTGTCTTTTCCCAGCCAGAACCTTCATTCCTCAAACCAGTTGCTACCCCATACTCAAACTTAGAGCCCAGGAGGCTCTTCTCTTATGCATCTGTTCGCAGGCCTCACTGCCTTTTCTGAAACTTCACCTTCCACATTTTCCTCCAGAGGACATCCCTCCCTGTGGGATGGAGACTGGAGATTCTGGGACCCTGCATTGTTCAGATCAGCCAGAACTTCCACTTCTGGAGAAAGTGGGCCCACTGTACAGCGAATTTACCTACCAAGTTCTGCACTGTGCTTCTTCAGGGCATGTGCAAAATGTGACTATTGTTTTTCAGAAGTGTGCAGCTTGATGGCTTTTCACTTGAGAAATCAAGGGTATTTATTATACCTGTCTAGAGAGAAGTCCATTAGTAAAGTCAAGTAATGAAATCTCAGACATACTTGAGTTTTCCAGAGAGGACACAGTTCTGTTTTTCTCATAAATAGCAAAATATAATGGTGACTAGCCCATTCTTATAAATGGCTACAGAAAGCTATGCTTAGAAAGTTATAAAAATGTTATAAAGTATGTAACATCCTGCCTCTACCACTTCCACTACTGCTAGTCCTCCCCACTGAAAGAAAAGAAGGGTTAGGAGGATAATTGTGAAAACAGTGACAACTGTTTGATTAACCACAGAATTACCATTCTGAGCTGTGAGATATGATATAGTTCATTTGTGATACATAGTTGTAATATTCTTGTATACCAGGTCTTATACACTGTGTTTCTCAAATATCCCATGTCCTAAAGTGCAGTGCAAAAACAGATGTGAAAAGCTGCCAGAGAAAGAGTAAAATGAAAAGGCTTTTTATTGGAATGGTACACGATTTGTTTTTTGGTTTTTTTTTATTTATTTACTTATACATACATACATATATATATATTTAATATATATATATATATTTCTGCATATATATATCTGCAGAAATAATTTAAAAAGTAGGCAGAACAGTTTTTTTTCTGAAAAACATTAGTTTTTTATAACTAAAGTTAGCTAAATAAATTGTCCTTCCTTCCTTCCTTCCTTCCTTCCTTCCTTCCTTCCTTCCTTCCTTCCTTCCTTCCTTCCTTCCTTCCTTCCTTCCTTCCTTCCTTCCTTCCTTCCTTCCTTCCTTCCTTCCTTCCTTCCTTCCTTCCTTCCTTCCTTCCTTCCTTCCTTCCTTCCTTCCTTCCTTCCTTCCTTCCTTCCTTCCTTCCTTCCTTCCTTCCTTCCTTCCTTCCTTCCTTCCTTCCTTCCTTCCTTCCTTCCTTCCTTCCTTCCTTCCTTCCTTCCTTCCTTCCTTCCTTCCTTCCTTCCTTCCTTCCTTCCTTCCTTCCTTCCTTCCTTCCTTCCTTCCTTCCTTCCTTCCTTCCTTCCTTCCTTCCTTCCTTCCTTCCTTCCTTCCTTCCTTCCTTCCTTCCTCCCTTCCTTCCTCCCTTCCTTCCTCCCTTCCTTCCTCCCTTCCTCCCTTCCTCCCTTCCTCCCTTCCTCCCTCCCTCCCTCCCTCCCTATCTTCCTTCCTCCCTCCCTCCCTTCAATCCCTTCCCTCCCTTCCCTCCCTTCCCTCCCTCTTTCTCTCTCTCTTTCTTTCTCTCTCTCTTTCTGTTTCTCTCTCTTTTTTGGTAGTTTATGCCCACTGTAGTAGAATGGTAAATGTGCTTTAACCAAATTGATTAATTGAGTGATGTGTCATTCAGCAAACAATAGACAAAAGTGGAACAGTATGGTCGAAAAAGATCTGATAAGCTGGTAATGGACCATGAAAGTTCCTTGCCCTGGGAATCACTGAGGTCATTCTGTTAGCTATTGTTTGTCTTCAGAAAGGTCACAGTGATAGAACAGGCAAGACTAATTACTCTTTAAGAGTTAAATAAATAACAGCATCCTTTAGGGTTTATGAGCTGTTTATGTTTATATATACAGCAATACATTCATTTAATTCTTAAAATATCTTTATGCACACTATGGCTTAGCTTGAACCATTGGAAGGCGGATATTCTTGGAGAAGAGTATCCAATAATATTAAATTCAGCAGATTTCCTTCGTAGATTATCCCTTAATATCTTTTCAGACAGCAACTCTTTTATGAGTTCTGGTAGCACGTGTTCCAAAAATCATCCAATTCCTCATTTTCAAGCTATTCGCAACTTCACATTTAAAACAGAAGCTAATGTGTTGTGGCTTTTTTTTCCTACTGGATTTTCCTCTTAAAATCCTGCAGGTTCTAAATGTGTTTAAACTAGCTTCAGAAATATGAAGTTCTGCATATGGTCAAAGGAATAGATCTCAAAGTTGTTAATTACACCTGGATGTAGACGTATATCATGTTTCATAAAATAGTTAGGAACCTAAACCTATTTGTCACTTATATAATTCTGAAAGTTCATCTCTACTACCATTATGAACAACTCAGGAAGAGGGTACACTTTGAAGTACAACTATGATTGATTAGACTAAAGAAATTCCAGTGCTTCGTTGTGTACTACTTTAATCTTTTGCAAAGTGAATGAACAGCAGATGGCCTAATAAAGACACTCTGTATGTTTGCCCAGTATGGATTTGCTCTGAAGGGATTGGTTCAACACTTTAGAGTACATATATTTGGAATACATCTGTCTTAGTCAAGACAGATGGCTAAAAGAAAGAGAAACTTCCAAACACTTGGAATTAATCCAGCATGAGCACTGCTTTTGAATGAAATTTTAATGGGATATGACTGTTGTTCTGTTGGTTTTCTTGGAGGAATGCAGCAGTTCATAGTGTAGACATATATAATTTTGATGGCTACTGTACATAACTGTTTCTGCTTACTTGTGAAATACAGCTATTTTTGGTAGTGTCTGTGTTCCAATCAGCCTGTTGATAAGGAGGAGTATTCATTTCCTAGCGGTCAGTTGGGTATGTCTCATCATGTAAGCTAACTAAAATTGATCGCACCTATATGGAACACTATTAATACTATGCAGTATTAAATTTAAACTCGTTAATGTGAGACTTTAAAAGTATATGCATGTTTTTTCAATCTCATGAAATGCCGTATGTTAAATCACAAGTTGCCTTTTAACTACTAATTTTAATACAGTGTGCAAATTTGAAACATCTATTGTGTGTGGATCACAGATCATGTGTGAATTATATATGCCTGTGCAGTAAATTCAGAAGTATGCCAGTTAAGCTCAAAATGCTCATGGAAACTGAGGAGTTCAGTAGAACAATGAATAAACGAAAATTTGCCAATCATTTTAGTTTGTGAATTAAGATATTACAGTTGAGGTGACTGTTGTGTAAAAGCTGTCAATTTCAATCATATTTTCTGCTGACATGATTGTGTTAGTATTTAGACTAGCTATATTCATCTCACGCTGTTTTTAACTGTTCTACTCTTGTTTTCTGTTTTGCAGTAATAACAAGTAGTGGCTATAGCCCAAGATCAGCGCACCAGTACTCTCCGCAGATATATCCCTCCAAGTTAGTGCCTGTCCCTCTTGTAATCGCATATAGGGAACTGACCTTGGTTGTAGGCAGTTCTCTTGTTTGCTGCAAACATACACTGATCAGCAGAAGAAAGAGAGAGAAAGAAAAATACTTAAGCCTCTGCAATGAATCCACTACAATTCTATGTCCTTTTTGTTTGTTTGGTTTTTTTTCTCTCATGTCTGCAGAGTAAGATCCTACTTTGTGCAATACTGTATTGCTGCACAAGAAATACCTTTTGAGTTTCTACAAACAGTGGAAGGAAAAAAAAAGTAGACTGAGGCTCTCATGCATCATCATTTTAACAGTGCTGGCATTACACACAGGCATATTTTGAGGAAGAGTTTATATTTAGAAATCACAATTGCATGTGCAAGACACATACTTAAGGGTAACCATGTCATAGACTGTTCCAGTACCTGCGTTGCCAAATTGTTCCCAACATTCCAGAATTATGAACCGCCCTTTCCTCCTCCAATATTGTAAGGTTTAAATATCAAACAAAGTAAACTGGCTTAGATTCAATCTCTCTCTTTCTCTCTTTAAAGAAATATAAATAAATAAAAATTAAAAAAGAAAAAAAAAGTAGTGTTTATTGATATATTTGTTTATTTATTTAGAAACCAGCAGGGATTGTTATGGCTAGGAAATTTCTTCCTTTTTTTAACTTCATGGAAAGTACTTAAGATTTTTTTATGAAACTGCTGTAACTGGCAGCCTAGTGACCTACTTGACCTGTAATGTTGTACACAAGTATCTTTGATTTCAGTATACCATCTTTACGTATGTGACATTGAAATTTGATACAGAGAAAGTATTAAAACTATACCTCATTAGTCTTTTTAAATTTTTTTCACCAAATATTTATTTGTATCATGTTAGCCAGCATTTATTGATAGAGAAAGTAGGTGTCTAAACTAAAACCATTCTTCCTTAATCCACTTAAGATGAGTTTTGGCAGACTATATTAGATATGTTTGGCCAAATGCATTACAAGGTTTAATAGATTTTTTTTTAATCTACTGTAATAATTTATTGGCATCTAAATTAATGAGTAATCCTTTTCTGATAGTAACCACTGCCAAATGTACTGAACTAATTAGAAAAAAGAAAAAAAAAAAAAAAAAAGAGAAATAAATTAGAATTTGCACTTTAGTCATGGCTTTTAATGACCAGGTTTCAGTAAGTGTAATTCTGCAGTGTATGTTTATTTGACTCTTGGCCCATAAAATCTTATTTGACTTACAAAACAATCCAAGACAAATGTTTCTCTGTATGTTTTTGCAACTCTGGAGGGCAAAAATTTATAACTTGATTTTATTCAATTTCTCTATAAAACCCCAGTATTTATAAATTAAATACCATTTTTATTTCCATTCTATTTTCCAAACATTTAAAGCCCTCCTGGTTAACAAAGTGTTGTGGTCCATATTTTTCATGCTTTTCTCTATGGGCACGATCCATCTCCCACTGAAGCCAGAGTCTAGATATCTGATGAAGCAGAACCATACATAGTGGGCATGAGGTAGTAGATTTAATGTTCTCCTCTTTATCTTATTTATTCTTCCTGTCCAAGTTTCCCTGCACTGGATAAAAAAGCTTGAGGAATTTTGTGATATAAGCATACTGTTCCTATCTCAAAGGGGTCAAATCCATATGTAACTGTTAGAGCAGTGGCACAGTCCACCTACACCTGGACACAGAATATTAAGAATTAAATTGTGGTGATGGGACAGCGCAGAATTTTCACAGTGCCTTGGGGAATGTGAGATGATTTTGTTTATTTAGCTTATTTCAGTGGGAGATGGAATAACTCCCATAAGAGGAGGAGTCGGCAGAATAATGAACTGCCTTTGGATACCATTTTCTTTATTGCTTGAATTAACATACAAAGTATTTGTTGCCACAGTAATGCTATTTTTCCTGATATTTAGGCCCTATCCACACATTCTTTCTACACCAGCAGCTCAAACAATGTCTGCCTATGCCGGACAAACCCAGTATTCAGGAATGCAGCAACCAGCAGTCTATACAGCCTACTCACAGACAGGACAGCCATACAGCCTACCAACTTACGGTATTTGACCTCTTATTGCTTTGTCTTCTGTAGATCTAAGATAAATGCTGACATGAACATTTTTTGTTATTTTTTTATTTTATTTTCCCCACTGTGAGAAAATATTTTAAAGAATCAGTTGAAAATTAATTTCTTATACAGATTTGGGTGTAATGTTGCCAGGCATCAAGACGGAAAGTGGGCTCTCGCAGACACAGTCACCACTGCAGAGTGGGTGCCTCAGTTACAGTCCAGGGTTTTCCACCCCACAGCCAGGCCAAACACCATATTCGTATCAGATGCCAGGTGAGTAGCCCTTGCTGTTATGTTTCATCCTTCCTTGCTGTTCTCTGTGGCCCACTGTTCCCTCATTACGTTTTCTGAACTCTTGCTAATGTGGTTGTCACACGCAACTACTTTAACCACTAATTTTTATTTATTTATCTATTTATTTTCCCCAGCATGTGCATATATATTCATTTTTTGTCATCTGCTGATCTAGATCTGGTCATGCAATGCAAGCCCCATTTGCACCTTTATTGTTTTGTGGAGCGGGACTGGCAGTGTTTGTTGTATTTACTGGGGAACACAAGTCACTTCCCTTTGTTTATATGTTTTTGAGTATGACATCCTCTGATGCTTGTTTTCCTTTTTCAAAAAAAAATACAATTTCTCTGTAAGTCATACTTAATATTTCATTTATTATGCAATTACGATGCATTTCTTTTTGTTCATTCATACTTTATTTTATCTGGATACTTTTTGATCTTTTAATCAATCTTAATCTTTTAGTCAATCTCATAAATACAATATTAATCATCTGATGTTGAAAACATAGACAAGCCTCGTAACAGATTGATCAAAAACACATAGGTCATTTAAATATTGTTAAAAAACAGATTTTTGCTTCATAAGGGAGCACTGAAGTGTTAGGCGATGAAGGAAAAAGAGAATAACAATATTTGAATGAAAGTGAGACCCTGTAATACATCGAAAAATGATTTTGTGGTCACTGCAACAACTTATTGCCGATAACTTTCTTCTATCGTGGGAAAAAAGAAGGTATGCTTATATGCATGGAAGCAGTGTTTCATTTATTTTAAAGTCTCAGTAGAATGTTTTCTTGTTGAAATGGAAAAAAAAAAAGAAATTGTTTGCTCCTTTCATTCACCAATGTCTTAACATGAAATCCTGTATTTAGAATTATATTTTTATTCAGAAACATGTTCTTGCAATGAATCATATTTTTTAATTTTAGGTTCTAGTTTTACACCATCATCCACTATTTACGCAAACAATTCTGTTTCAAATTCTACGAACTTCAGTAGTTCACAACAGGTATGAATATCAACACTTTTGTTTGTGCATTAAAAAAAATATTTCTGTAAATCCAGTGATGGAATGTTATTCCAATTTAGATTTGTTATGCTGAATTGGGCATGCTGTGGTTCAGTACTGTTTTCTGTGGAAAGCATTGAAAATCCTAGTGGAGGCCTAGTTGCATCTTTTGGGGCCTAAATACCTTATCAATCTCCCTGTAGTCTTTTAGTAAATTTCCTCAAGTTAAAATATCTAAACTAAAAGCCATCAGCTCTTTGCATAAGTCACGTGATTGCACACAGAAATATTTAATAAAGACATTATTTGTTCATCTACATACTTAACTGCTTTTGCTGTTTTAGGATTATCCATCATACACAGCTTTTGGCCAAAACCAGTATGCACAGTATTACTCAGCATCAACATATGGTGCATATATGACCTCAAATAACACAGCTGATGGCACTTCTTCATCATCATCAACCTACCAGTTACAGGAATCTCTCCCTGGCCTGACTAGTCAACCAGGTACAGATCTGCATTCAGGTGAAAACAATTTTTGTGCTTTTTTCCTGTAGTTGTATGAAGCCAAGATCTGCATATCTGCCTTGGTTTTATAGTGTTTGAAGTTTTAAACTTAAGGACAAAAAAAGCCCTTTTTGTATACTTGTTCAAGAAATGTGTGTAATTTGTTAGTTAGCTAAAATTCTGCAGTTTGAAGTTGTTTTCTTTGGAAGGAGTAGGTTGAAAAAAGCTGGTATGGTCTTGTAGTAGTAAATTTTTAACTAAGAATTTCACTTCCCCTGCTAGTGAATGCATGATACTCCACTGCCCATCTCCATATAAAGAAATGTTACTGTAAATTATTTAAACAAGATGTTGTTTGTCATTTAATTATGCTTCAATCATTCTAGCATGCCACACTTGCTAATACACAAACTTAGGTTAGTAAGAATCAGTTAATAGTACATTTCTTTATAAAATAAATAAATAAATAACAGAAATTACAAAGAGAAAGCTCCAAGGAGAAATCAGGAGACTAATTTTGCCTGCCCAACTCTGCCCCCTCGTGCATATGCGTTACAACGCAGTTATATGGTTGTGTGCTTAGGGCATCGCTGCTGGATATCTTCATTTTTCCTCCTAATAGTTGTAACTCAGTTCACAGTCATTTCCATTCTCCATTCACATCAAGCAAATGCAGATGTTAAGAAGGAATATGTTTTTGCATGCTAGATTTACTATGGGAATTTCTAAGTTCCTGAAACTCTCACCAATTTATTTTCCCACTAAAGTAAATAAACTTATGTTTTTTAAATTATGCATTGTATAGTATAGACACATGAAAATCTCTGTGGGCTGGCTTAGGTGTGTGATCCCTTAATGTGTGAAAAGAGTCTGCTTTTCATACTCAATTTCCTGCATAACTTACATTATTCCAGGAATTTCTTAAAGATCTAGCCATTTTTATGATATTTTTATGTCATAAGTAGTTCATTAACGCAGGGTGTAGCATTTATAAGAGAGGAGATGATTACCAGCTGCTTAGCATAATCCTGTCAGAGCAGTCATGTGGGGACACTGCCTTCATATGCACAGCATGGTGTAATGTTTGCCTTACCCACAGGCTGTGAGCAGTTATCAACAGACTAACAAACTAGATTTTGAATTAGAGTCTGAAAAAGGAAAGTGTTCTTTGATCATAAAATCAACTCATTGTGTAAATATTCCTAATTCTCACCCTAACAACTGAAAAATAATAAAGTAAGGCAATAAAGCTGTTGTGTTATAATAACAATTTTATACAAAGAAGGAAATACTGTGTAGGAGAGTATAGGCAAGGCCTCATACTTTGTATAAACTACTTAAATTCACTAAAAACTTTGGCAAGTTTTATGGCATGAGTTGATTTTTGTTATTTTTTTTCTGCCAGCTGTTTTCCTCTGTTAACTGATTTTTAAATGGTGCATATCTGTGCGTGCACACATCTTTGTGGTATGACGTGCAGTGGGTATGGAGGGATCATAGAATCATAGAACAGTTTGTTTTGGAAAGCACTGTAAAACCATTTAGTTCCAACCTTGCTGTCATGGGCAGGGGCACCTCCCAGTAATCCAGGTCACACACAGTCCCATTCAGCCTGGCCTTGAACACTTCCAAGAATGGAGCAACAAATTTTTGGCTAATGCATGTGCCATTGTTTTTTGATGGAAATGTAGAATAGTCTCAGAGTGGAATCTTAGGAAGAGAATCTAACCGGTATCTTAAGTGAAATTCCAACACTCGTGATAGAGCCAAATAATAAATAATCTATACTTAAAAGTATATTCATATCTGCTCTTTATCTCTGTCTTATTCTTCTACAGTTTTATTTGAGAAAATCAGGCAGCATTTTCCTTTTGCCTCTCCCTTCTTCCCCTCTCCCTTCCATTTTCTTAGAAACGCTATGTAACTGTACTGTGTGTTACAGACTCCCTTGGTATCAAATAGCACTGAAAAAAGAAAGGAATCTTACATAGCTTCAATAGATACAAAAATAATGAAGGCTGCACATCTATGAAAAAATAAATACTTTTCTCATTTGTGGATTGCTTAATCATATGAACCTTTTTTCCTGTTAAGTAGGCTGTGCATCTGAACCTAAAACCTGCCCACTCATTCCTTATTTCTACCAAGTGTTGAACTGGTCATGAGACCCTTTGTTGAGAGTGCAACACCCACTTTGAGATTACATGACATGCCTGTGCCCCTGTGTGTCACTGTAAAAATAAATTTGCATCAGTGGGATGCACTGACTTGAATCAGAGTTTCAGTACATACCATGTTCACTTGCTGTCTACTAGTCCTTCACTGCTTGATCCTAAGTTATTTCATGTGAAACCTATGATTAAACACAATAAGGCACTTCACTCTTATACCATCTTTGCTTGCTGTTAATTCACATTAACCTCTAATACTCTTTCTAATATTCTCCACATATACAGGATTTCTTGTAATAACAAAGCCCTATCGGATCAAGATTTCTTTATTTGTTAACCTAGTAAAGAAAATGAGATGAAACTTTACATAGGTATTACTCTCTGCTACTCATTCCAAGTGACAACACAGTATGTCTCTGGTCTTTGCCTCTATTAAAAATGAGGATCCTTAGTAAATGTTCGGCTTGTTCGGGGGGCTTGTGGACTGTCACTGGGCTTCTGGGATCCAGAGACAGCTACTTGCATGAAAGTCTCACTGACAGACCAGAAGTTTCAGCATTTGGTGACAGGCTGTAACATTTTCACCTGGAGAAGGATACAAATGCACACAAGCCAGTTGTAGTAGCTTTCCACCCTCATTACACATGTCAGAAGTTGTCATAGAACACTTGTTTTGACCTGTGCCCACACCTCTTTTCTCTTGCTTAAGTGGCACAGCTGTGTTTTAACAAGAAGGAGGGAATGCTTGTTCAAACTACAGGTGGGAAAAAAAGGGTCTGGATAGGAAGACCACCTCCATTTGTAACTGTGGTGCTGTAACTCCCTAACATTTAATTAGAGCTTCTAGAAGGTATCTATGGCATGGAAGTCTTCATACTGGATCTGAATCAGGGTATGAGTATGTGCATGAACATCTGTGATGAAATGGTCATTCTGTGTTCCAGTTTTGACATTTTCCTCTTGCTTTATGGAATCTCTGATGCAGCTCATAGTTCCAGTGAGAGAAGGTTATGAATTGGATTTACTAGGCATGTGTTGAATATTGGAAAAGCTAAAAAATTTCAAACATGGTAAAAAAAACTCTGTCTAACATAAGCTGCAGTAGGATCCCTTTATGAGGGTGAGGTTTTCAGTGCTCTTTGGTACTAGAATTTCTCATATTTTTTAAATGGCTGAATTTTGAATAAGTTTTTCTTCTATCAACATTGACCTGATTTCTAAAGTAAATTGAGGACCAGAAAATAAAAATAAAACTAAATTAAAAAATAATGCAGTTGCTCCTTTGGTCTGCTGTTGGTAAAAAGCAAATCAAGCAATTAAGCCTACAGTTGTTCAGAAAAACATGCACTGCAGACTTCTGCATTCTAAAATAGATGCATACCTTACATTCAAGTAAGAGACAGCTGCTCATTCTGATTTAGAGATTAGTTAATGAAATAAAGTTGGCTCTAAATATCTAGAACTTAGAAGGTACAGTAATTAGTTACAGTACTGATTAATGAATAATTATGCAATCACAATGAGTGTTCACCCAAGCAGAAGCCTGGGGCAACAGGTAATGGTGAATGTTAAGTGAAAAGTTGAAGTTACTTACTTCAGTGGTTAGATTATTTCAGAAAAAAATTTAGAACAGAGTCTTTTTATATTTTATTTTTGGTACATTAAACATGGTCATTGAGAACAGATGTTCTAGTACATTACTGTAGATTATTTTAGAAATGAGTCTTATTTTGTTGTAAAATGTTGAAATTTTCTAAATTTGAAAAAAGAAATTGTGATAAGTATGTCAATATTTATGTTCAGTTATATAGTTTTTGTCTTTCCATAGCTGGGGTTGGTTTGGGGATTTTTTTTCCACTCTGTCAGGGAATCTGAGAAGTTTTATTTTTGTACCTCTTGCATACTCAGAACTTCTTTTGAAAAGCAGGTTTTTGATGCTTATGGAATATGATTCTGAAACATCATTTTTCTACATTTTTACATTTAGAAAATTAAATTCTGCTGATCTATTTATGGGAAAAGAACTAAAGTAATGTGACCTTATTGATCTCCCCAGTGCCTGTGGTGTCCTTACTGACATCAACACTGTGCTGGGAATAGAAATGATTAGTCAACAAGAACTTGTAAGGGGACAAAGTAAAAACACCAAGGAAACATTATTCAGTAGACATTATTATTGCTGCTTAATTTCTTTATCATTTTTTTCTCTGATAGGAGTTTCAGCTGAAAGAGAAAATACTTCAGAATATAAATAATGCTTTTTCCAAATCAGGAAAGAAGTATCTTGAAGATGGCATCTGGAATAAATTCTCAAACTACTTTTCTGAAGATCTCTTCTTAGCTGTTGCCTGAAAGTTTGTCTGTATTCTGCACAAGCAGAGACACAGATTGATATTGCAACACTGAAGTCATGTGATCTAGTTTGAGAACAAAGTAGTACGATCATCTACTTCCATGTGATAGCAGGATGACTTGAGTACTTTTCCAGGAAAGGAGAGAGAGGGATTTGATTTCCTTGTTTCATGAAGAATTCACTGTCTTCCACTTGAGTATGCAGGGATTAGAATTCTGAGTCATGAAAATGTCTTTGTACTTTCAAATGATAAATGTGCCATGGAGAGGGCAATGGATTCCAGATATATCCTTCTTCCAGGTATAAGGACTACTCCAAAAGTAGTCTGTTTTATTATGTTGGCCCACAACATCAGGGGATGTTGGTGGTAAGGCAGTAGAGAGTGAATCTTCCCATCAGTATTCTTTTACATTTTGCTGCTGTGTGACCAATGATAGCAGAGGGGCAGTTTGATAGAATGACATCCAACATGGAAGTGCATATAAAGCAAAACTGTAGAACTGAATTCCTCAAAAAATTGTCATTTATCCACATTCATTGATGCTTGCTGAACATTTATGGATTTATGCACAGTGAGGTGGCAGGTGGTATGTTTCAGCAGTGGCAAGAGTGGCATGATAGATAAGTCACTTTCTGGGCAGCCACGCACAGATATCATACCATGAAATTAATGGCATCCTGACTGGCTCATCTGAGCACATCAATAGATTATGACCAGAGAACTATGTACAGAGCTGAATATCAGCTTCATTGCATTTGAAATGAAATATTGCAAAGTTTTTGCATCATTGCATCAAAATTGCATCATTGAAATATTGCAAAGTTTTTGCCACATGGGTCCCAGGAATGCTCACAGAGGAACAGAAAGAGCACCATATGCAAGTTCATCAGGGCCTACTTAAACAAAGTGAGGCTGAAGGTGGCAGTTTCCTGATCACATCATCACCAGTGACAAGTCGTGGTGACACCATTACAAGCCAGAGTCATAACGGCAGTCTGTTGAGTGGTGACAAGTGAATTTAAGGCACAATCCTCAGTAGATAGTGACGTGCACTGTCTTTCAGGTTGAGAAAGGGATGACTAGTCTGGATTTCCTGTATTCTAGATGAACAGTCTACTCTGATTTCTACATTTGGATAAAGGGCCTGGAGCATTTCTCTTATGAGGAAAGGATCTGTTTAGCCCTGGGGAAAAAAAAAAAAAAAATCTGATGGGGGAACTGATTAAAATTTGTAAATATATAAAGTAAGGTGGAAGGCAAATGAATGAGACCTTTATCTTGCAATACAATAATGTCAGGCCCCAAACCAGTTTGAAGAGCATGTTGCCAGTAGTTTTGGCTGGACTGTCCGACCATGCCCACCATATAGTCAGGATTTGGAACCTGATTTCCACCTGTTTGGGCCAATGAAAGATGGATTTCATGGGCAACATTTTCCTGACAACCCTGTAGAGTATCTTTGAAACAGTGTCACCTTCACTGGTGGAAATTTTTATGAGCACAGTGTGTAAATTCTTCTTCATCACTGGAGAAAGCTTAAAGTGAATGGTGGCAACTATGCTGAAAAATAGCTTTTTTTGTAGCTGATTGATGATGATTGTTCAATCAAATATTGTTATTGTGCTCTCCGTATCTGCTGTCTTTCTGTGAAAATAAGTAGGAGGCATCACTTTTGGAGCAGTCTATGTATATGTCATAACCAAGAGGCTTAGGAACTAATTTTCTTCATGTTCTCCACTGTCTTGCAGTCCTGAATTCCTCCCTCATAAGAGCTAGAGTTCTTTCTCAGGAAGGTGAAATTATGGTCTTAAATCTAATTCTTCCAAGAAATACAACAGTACTTTATTCCAGTTGAGATATATAAATATAACTTCCTAGTATATTTGTTTTAATAATCTTCTATATGTGGTTCATTGTAGGGTATAAATAAATGATGAAAGAGGTGAAGAATTTAACCACTGAATTATATTGCACACCAATTCTCATTTGAGATTGCAGTCTATTTATTTCTTCTTACATCCCTCTAGACTAGAATTGTTCTCTTCTTTGTTCAGGAGGGAGACAAAAGTGAATGACTCTGGAAAGACTGTAGAAACATTTAATCATTTAAGTTGGAAGGGACTTCTGCATACCTTTTGGTTGAGCCAACTTAGATCACACTGCTCAGGGCTGTGTCCAGTGGAGTTCTGAGTATCTCTGAGGATGGAGAATACATAATCTCTGTGAGTCTGTCCCAGGATTTGACTACTCTCACAGAGAACTTCTTTTTGTACCTAAAAGGAATATCCGCTGATGTAATTTCTATATTTTCTTTATTGTCCTTTCTCTGTCCAGCTCTCTGAAAAGTCCGTCTTCATTTCCTCCTGTGTGCTCCAGCTCTTCAGCTGTCATGGTGGCCCTCACCTGGGCAAACTACACTTTTTTAATCTCTCTCTTACACTTGGCATCCCAAAACTAGACATCTTTCCAGGCATGGTTTTGCACATTCTTAATGAAGCAGAAAAATCATTCTTCTTGATCATTTCCTCTGTTTCCTGGTGGACCTTGGTGATTTTAGCAACCTTCTTTACTAAAAATATATGTACTTCAGATCAGATATCTGACAGATGATTCCTGGGAAATTTGATTTGCAGAAAATTGAATGTTAGACAGTTGCTGATAATTAGAGAAGGATGATCAGACTGCAACAATTATGGCTTTACACTTTTTCTGATAGTAACTGGAATATTGCACTTAATACTGTGACTTTTCTCTGCCGGTTTAGGGGCAGTGGCAAAGTAGAAAAAAAAAAAAAATTAAAAATCTACTAAATAGAGAGTGACATGGGAGAGGGAGATGAAGCAGTCCTAATAACCTGATATGTGGAGGAGTACCCAAGGTTGCTCTGGTTAAAACTACACAGGACTTCGAAATAAGTCCAGCTGAACTCTGAACATGGCGAAGGAACTACTTCAGCTGAAAGGAACTTTTATGTTTTGGTAACTCTTTAGTATGAATTCTGAAATACATCCTCCTTGTATCTGTGAATATTTTGCATGTGCTTATGTGTAGTTATGTATATGTCTGCACATATCTATGCAGCATTTTAATCTCTCTCTGCTTAGGTTTATAACATTTCCTTTGCAAAGTCAAAAGTGTCCACTGCATCTGTAGATTCCTTTTACATGGAAATTTCATGCAACTAATTTAGGTGCATCTTGGAAATGAGTTTGCATACAGATATGTCTAGCCATGGAAAAACAAAGTTTATTATTGAAAAACTGAGCACTAATTTTGCCACAAATGGTTGACTTTACAGGGGAGTTTGACACAGTACAGAGCCCCTCCACGCCAATCAAAGATCTTGATGAGAGAACATGTAGGAGTTCTGGGTCAAAGTCTCGGGGTAGAGGGCGGAAGAATAATCCATCACCCCCTCCGGACAGTGACTTGGAGGTATGTTTGCAGTAATTGATGAATGGTAATGTGGAAGTTTCTTCTGATGAAATGTAAATTCTGAAAAGTACAGCTGTGGAAATAGCTTAAGGCATTTTAGAAAACATCATGCACTCCATGTCAGTAACCGAATGTAACAGACATTAGTGGCTGCTTTAACATACACATGCAATGAGACATTACTCTTCTCTACAACAAAGTTAGAAAAGTAAATGTGATTAAATTTTCCACACTTTAGCTTTAAGATTGTGGATCTTTCAGTTTTTTGTGCAATAAATGCACAGAACTGTTTAATCAAAAAGCTGTTTGGTGTTTTTTTTTGTTTGTTTGTTTGTTTTTGGTTTTTTTTTTTTGTTTTTTTGAAATAGGAAATATCAAATATGTTGCTCAGCATTACGAAGTTCATTTAAGAATATAGTATAAATATGCAGGATCATCTGGCCATAGTGTTTCAATACTTATCCAGAGGTCTCTGTGTTGTAGCAAATATCACTGGATTTCAGCAAGGCAGCTGACACCAATGAAGTTATGGCTATACTTAAGCATGTGCAATTTTGGTGCCTCGGCGAAGAAATATATCTACCTAATATATGGTGTGATGATGTAAAACACAGGTGACCTCTTAGCAGTGGGTAATTATAGTCTTATTACTCTTACATTAGCAGCACGCAGCCTTAATGTGACAGGAGGAGAAGAAAGCTTGGTGCCCATATGTGAAGCACTGGCATCAGAGGAAAGTGCTGCTTGCTTATGTACTGTGCTTCCTGCCTCTCAGAAAAACTGTTATCAATTTATTTTAGTATCTTACGCTGTGATTTAAAACCCACATGGTATTCTGTACTTTTATACAAGACGTGGTTTTGGCTGTGCAGCAGAAATGAACAGGCGTAAATCATTAAGACTTTCAAAGAAGTATCTTAAAGTACAATATATTTTTAACTATTTTGTTTGATATTCCCCTCGCCCCCCAAATCTTCTTTCTGATCTCTGTGTTATGCAACTTGTTTAAAATGAAGAATAAGAAATGGTTGAGCAGTTTAAGTTTTGCAGTACTTCTGACTTCTTATCAATAGATGCACAATATTCTATTCTTGACAATTTTCAGAGGAAACCTGATTAATTAAGTTACAATTAAAGATGACTTTTAGCCACCTTGAGTGGGATGGTGAGGGCACTTTGATGTTATTTATTTATTAATATTATCTCTACTTCTGTTTTCAGCGTGTATTTGTTTGGGATTTGGATGAAACAATCATAGTTTTTCATTCACTGCTTACAGGATCCTATGCACAAAAGTATGGCAAGGTATGTGATCCACACATTACTTGCTGATTCACTGTAGCAAGATGTCAAAGCTGTACGCGTACATGTTTTTACACATACATGGTTTTAAAATAGCTGGAGTGAAGTGAGAGGAGAAGCATACAGTAAATCCCATTTTCAGATGGTTAATGTGAAAAAGCTAGGGAAGAAATGAGACACAGAATATAAGCATAATACATAAATCTGGACTGAAGCAGATGTTACAAATGAGTGAGGAGTTTATAGAGGAACAAGGATGAGCTTACTGAGGTAGGTAGGAAGAGACATTCCACAGAGATGATATATTCAATGGGCAACTGAAAACAACTAACAGTATTTGGATGTGTAGAGGAAGAAATAAGAAATGGGAGCGGTGGGTGAATATACAGGGAAACTGATGAATCAGAAAGAGTAAGACGGTTTAAATGACAGCTGTAGATGTTTTTCTTTGATCCTCCAGCTTTTCCATTGCATCTTCAGGCCCTTGACTGGCTCTAAATGAGTAATGCAAGGGAGTGAACTCCTCTCCCTACAAGATAGTTGCATTCATCCTCTCCACTGCAAGGAGATCCAAAAGGCATTCAGGTCACACAGCAGCAAGCAGAAAAGCAGCAGGAAGAGTGAAGGAGGAAAGAGGTAGAGAGAGGAAGGTATCAGCAACCTGCTGGAGTAGATTTACCCTGCTGAGAGAGCAGTGAGCCCTGATGGCTGCAGAAGGAGCCTGGGGGGAAAACCGGCATGCAGCCATGGGAGTGGGCTGCCCGGGTGGGCAGCATTAAATTAAAACAGTAGGGCGAATGTATGGCAGGGAGGAAAATGGACTGGGATACCAAAGGTTTTCTGGGTGCTGTGCCATTAAAATGTAATTTACATAAAGGTGTTTCTTGAGGACGTATTTATGTCCACACTATGCAAGTAGTGCTTGTTTAAAGAGCCAGAAGAATCTACTTGAGAGAACTCTGTGAGAAAGCGTATATTAGAGAAACACTTTCCACAGCCAACCTCCTAAGCCAACGGGTCAGAAATTTCCAAAGCCAGAATCTGTATATTATAACCACTGGTGGGCTGTGTTCATGACAGGTCCACCATATTTCAAGACAACTGTTTGTGGTTATAAAAAGAAAATGCTAAAGGGAAAGCTCACAGGCCTGGACAAAAAAATTGGGTTTCTGAAATGCTAAGATAAGAATAGTAATTCATGTCTTGTGAAAAATATTCTTGCTTGTAAAAAATATTCAGCTTCATGCTGCCAAATCAGTGAACATTTCAGTACCCTGTCAAAAGCTTCACTTCTGATGCTTTTTTAAACACTGTAACAACTAATTTTCTGTGTACCATTTTTTATTTTTAAGTAGCAAATCAAGAGAGAAACCTAACTGAATGGAAACATTTGTATCACTTGTGAGTGTAGCACTTCAGCCCTTGCAGCAATGCTGCCATTTTTTCTCATCCCCATGTGAATGTTCCCACAGAATGTTTCTGCCTTGTACATATCACATGCTATGCAAGCAAAGCCTGATTGAACTATTACATAGTTTTAAAAATCAGAGCAAAATTTTTAAACTCATAAACACAGGTAACTTTGTAAACTGTTTTAGAGGTAGCTACAGAAGTGTAATTCTTCTTGGTTTCTCACTTTGCTATGAGTGTATTTGGGAATACCCCAGTATGGATGTTTTTTAAGAACTCATCTGCTGTCAGAGGAAATAATTTCAAACATAACATGGGTAGATGTATATGGGATATAAGGTAGAAAAATTTTACAGTGAGAGTGGTGTGGCACTGAACAGATTGCCCAGAGGTGGTGGGTGCTCCATCTTTATATACATTCAAGGCCAGGCTGGAGGGGCTCTGAGCACCCTGATTTATCTGTGTGTGTCCCTGTTAATTACAGGGCAGTTAGACTAGATGACCTTTAAAGGTCCCTTTCAACTCTAAGGATTCTATGATTCTGTGGCTCTAGAATTGACGCTCCATTCATAGTCCTTAGAAAAAGTAATGACGTATTAACATCCAGTAGTACTGACAGCACATAAAATTGGCTTGTATAACCCATGAATAACTCGACAGCAAGTGAAATTAATGTAGTTATACTTCTGAAAACAGCATCAGTGAAGAGCTGTCACAAACTGTGTTCTGATAAGCAACATCCATACAAGCTGGGAAATGTACCCATTTCCAAAGACTGTATAAGAAAGATAGTAGACTTTGTTTGCTTTTTGTTGTGTCTTTTTTTTCCCCTATACTAACTACCTTTAACATATTTATAAAGAGCTTATTAGAAAAATACATTGCAATATATGTGCTGCTGACTGCAACAATAGATGAGGGCAGTAAGAAAGGGAATACAGAGAGAGCCTACCCTGAGTAGGCATTAGCTTTGACATGTCATTGTAGTGTTGTCTAAAGCTGAGATGTATTTGAGCCTAATTGCCTATGAAGTTAGTTGTGGGAGAAGGGAAAGACAGCACAGCTGGACCTCAGTCAGCTCCTGGTGCATGACCCCCCTAGCAGATGTGGCCCTTATCTTTTCTGTGTGTGATTTTAATCTATAAACAAGGTCTTAGTCCACACTGATGTCTGGAGTGTTATGAGAATGGGATTGCTATGAAGATAAATTGTCCATGAACTGTTGTGGAAGTTTTGTGATCACATTGGTCTTTCAGTAAGTGCTTGATGGGCAGTTATTCTTACAGGGTACCATAAAATAAATGCTGATTATTTGTTCTCTTTCTCATTTATTTATTTAATAATTAAAAAAAAAAAAAAAAAGTAGAATGTCATATAGATACACGGGTGTGCATATGTATTGTTTCTATATGTATTTTGTGTAACTTGATCAATTTATCCCAAAAGACAAACCATAAAAAACAAAAAACAAAACAAAACAAAAAAACAAGCAGATTTTCACCTTTCTCTGTATTTATTCTAAATGAAATTAGTTAGTCTTTAATGGAAACATTGCTTTAAAGGGGAATATCGGTTTATACCAAGTGTGCTCACTTTTACTTTCAGACATTGAAATTCTGTATTTAGAACCATTGCAAATACAGAGACAGGCACAGATATTTACCTTCAGTTCTCTGTCATCTATTTCTTGACATGTTAGCTTTCATTCTCATTTTTCAGTAGCTCCTTACCTTTACTCTTGCAGTGAGTGGGCAAAACCAAAATATTCAGAAATGAGTAGTTTAGTCTCCCTGCTCCATGCACTGTCAGAAATGCATGGAGCAGAGAGAAATGCTCCATGCATTTCTGACTGTGCATGGAGTACAATATATGGTGAGGGCTGTCATGCCCTTATAGCTAGAGGGAGAGACCAGAGAGCTGTTGCCTTTTGCCTACATACCAGTAGTGCATAGCATTAGACTTCAGTGAAGGGGGAGAGATTTGTCCAGAAACTGTTCTATGCATCACTTTAAAATATTAAGATACAAAACCTATTCAGAGAACAGTTCTCTGAATTGCTGTTTTCTCCCTGTGGGTATTTCCACCTGACTTCTGGTTATTTTATCAGACTGGTCCTGTGTAATGCCAGGAGAGAGTAAAAAGTACACTCTGTTAGTTTTCAGGGCAACTCTGTTGCTTTCCAGCAGTAAAAAGTAGCTGTCAGTGTTTATCTCATTTGCTCATCTGCTTCGTACTTCATAAAACTGGTACATTTCTATTTTTAATTACTTACTGCAGTAGTAAATCACGAACATTGGCATTTGAGCTGCTATATTATGACTTGTGAGGCTGATGATGGTTTTTGCAGCTGAGCACCAGTTGGCAGATACACTCTTCTACAATGCTGAACTCTTAAGTAAGGATTTGTTGATGTGACAGGACATGTGTTAGATGTCGTCATCTGTTAAAGTTTATGAGGTACATTCTTATTCCCTGTGAACAGCGTGTATTCTTTGTTCTATTATATTCCAGTTATTCTTGCTGACTTAAGGCTGATTAAGCAGGAGATTTTCTTCCTTCAGAGCATGTATATTTAATTCATTTCCCCCAGGTCAAATCAGAGGGCAAGGATGCCCAGATAAATGCCATGACTTAAAAAGTGTGGAAGGCCCCCATGCCCTTGGGAGGGTAAGAATATGACCACCAAGTGCAAATATCAAAACAAAACCACATTTGCTGATCACATTTTGACATTTTGATAGAACTGCTAATGAAATGAAGTTGACAGGGAGGCCACATTTAACACTGTAGGCTTCTCTGGAATGAGCTCAGAAGTTTTTTATTGCTCATTCTCTGCTTGTCAAGGCATTAAATAGAAAAAGGTTGCCACCATTAGTACACATTATGACACTCTCAAATACACTCATAAACATGCTTTAGTGTGTCTATATTAATCATGTATCTCTCATGACTTCCAGTTGTGCTCTCCATTCACTCCCTCATTGTCTGAGACCTCTGAGTCCATTTTCCTACTGTCTTCTGGAGAGCACGGAACAGAAACTCCTTGTGGAGTACGTGAGTCTTCCTTCATCAGAGACCAGATATGAATATTAAGAGATGTATTCTCTTCCTCTTTTACCACCAACATGAAACTCCCCTGGGGATGAGTGTCCCCTGTGGGAGTTTGAGACTTGAACTTAAATCTGAGATTACTATGTAGTTTAAGGAAGAGTCTTTAAGCTAAAAATATCAGTATTTAACTTAAGCATTTCCACTTTTTCCAGAGGTCAATTCTGTTGTAAGTCTGTTCAGGACAGCTATCCCTTGAAAATCTATTCTTATAATTTTACTCATGTTTTGCTTGCTTGCTTGTATTTTTTTATTTTTATTTTTATTATTTTTTTATTTTTTTTGTTAAGGCTTCATGCATACAAATTTCTGTGGAAATGAATCTACCTGACTATTTACCAATTTCCTATCCAAGGCTTTGTGTAAAAGTTTAGTGTTTTTGTATTTTTTCCAACAAGAAACAAAATTTATTTTGAACTTTTTGTGCTAAAACCTGGCCTTCCAACACAATATTAAACAATTTTCTTCTACTAGTGGTCACTGCGTATCTGGGGCTTTATTCAAGCCACTTTTCTCTTGAACAAAACATATAAATATTGGATCTCCCAGAATATTTCTACCTATTCTCCCAGGGGACATTCCAGTGGATGGACCTGTCTAGTAGAGAAGTCCACAGACAGACAGTCTGGCTCCAGTTTAGAGCCTTCATACTAATGTAACTGAAATAATTTGCATTTTGGTATACAGAGGTGCTGTAACTGGTCATTTCCTTTGCATGCTAGTGATACCTGACCAAAATCATGCCTCTGACAGCCAAAAAAATTGTGCTTCTTTATTCTCTAAATCATCTGGGGAAAACTTCCAGGCATGTTTTTTTATTATTATTTCCTCTTTTGTGTGTGCTTGTGCAGAAGCAACATTTTGGCAAAAGTTCAGTCTGCCTTTGATTCAGTTCCTCAATTTGTTGTGCTCAAATCTGCATCAGCTGCACGTTTCTCTCTTTCTTTTCAACTCTTGTTTCTTTGTGCCACTTTGAGTTGAAAGATGTTTAAACAAAGATTGGGATGTTCTTCAAAAACCACAAGACCCTGACGAATTTGCTTCCTCTGTCTGTTTTTATATTTGAAGGAATTGATTTACATGGCAAGAGATGGAAATTGATGCCTAATTCTTGTTAAACATTTGCAGTGAATGTTTGGGCAAATTTATTAATTGAGACTTCAATTCCAATTACTCTTCTCAGCAGAAGCTGTTACAGGGAGATCCCAGACTGATCTCATGCTAAGCTGTAATGGAGTCTCTTAGGTTTATTTTATTTACATACAGTACCTAGCAATATCCTTCACATTCACATGCCTTTTTCAAAACAAATGTAGGAAATCTCATTTTAACTGTAATAAAGTCAGGCATAGTTGGTTGCAAAAATGCTACTAATAAGAAAGTCATGAAATCTATGTTACATTTATGTCGTTCAATTATATTGGGCAAGGCAGGAAATTGTGATACATATTTGGTAGTTTCTGTAAAAATAAATTGGATTATAATGGAATATGTTGTAGCATATTTCCGCATTTCAGTTCACTTCAACCCAGGAAGGGGGAAAAAGAGACTGAGAATCAGAAGTCTAAGATTCCAGTCTTGGAAGAACTCCAGTGAATACCTTAACTCACATAAATAATAATGAATTACCACCTGTGCATAAAGCAATGCACGTGACTTGGTGTTCATAGGATTGAAGTTTAAAAGCATTGCAAAACGTCTTTGTTATATTGTATTTAAGGACAAGAACATAACTTTCTGTGCAGAGAAAAAGTTGTAAGAGAAAGGAGAGAGAAACATATGTTTATATGTGATGACATTTTGATAAAAGCATTATGGCTTGATGAGGAATCTCATGAGTCCATACTATTTTTGTGATTTGTGTTCTAAGTATCTTACATGAGTTTTTGCAAATCTGTTAACGTACATACCTTTATCATCCCATTGGAAAACTGACCTTTATGCTTGCTGCTGCCCTCACCCACATGGCTTTCAAATCTGTAGAATATGATTGTAGTAGACATAGAGGATTAAGTTATGTTACTAGGCACTGCATTTAGTTTTACTTCTGAAAGGTAGTCTAGACCAGTTCAAAGGTCAGCAAAGAAATATTTCCTTTCACTGCCTGAGAATTAGATCTAACTTTGGATCATTACAATTTCTTACATGCTATTCTCCTCTTCAAGTCTGACTTTTTCATGAACAAGGGTCAAAATATGTCTATGTTTCAGATTTTGCCATTAGTTTCTAAGTGCTTCAGGGCAGAAGCCATCTTTTATTCTGTCTTTGTGAAGGCCCAGAGTAACAGACGTCTGATCCTGATTGGAAAGACTTTGATCCTAATACTTACAAATGGCCATTGGAAATTTTGAGTATTGGAGTTTTATTTTTGTCAGATGGGAGTATATGGGTAAAATTTTAGACCTATGTTCTCAAAGCACTTAAGAAAATATTTCTAAAAAACTTACCAGTGATAGTCAATGTAAGCTATTACATTTTATGTTTTGTTTCTTATTTAAATGAGAAATCATATCTGTGGTTTAGAAAAACATTGTTGTATCTTAGGCATACAAAAATTATTTGAACCTGAAAAGTACAGGAGTTAATTAAAGCAGTGGAATAACTAGTTACCAGCTGTCAGCAAGGCATTAAATACTATACTGCATGTGTTCTTATCCTAAAATGTAAGACAATGTAACTTGCATTACCCTCTTTCCAAGCTAACCAAAGTCAGATTAATTACCTTATGTTTGCTGCTCGCTAAAGGCACTCAGAGAAACAGCTATTCCAGATCAAGAAAGTTTAGTATCTTGCTAGTATTGTGTGATTTGATACTATGAAAACTGACTTGCAAGCATGTAGGAATATTTTGAATGAATCCCATCTGAGGGTAGGAATCCTGTATCTCAGAACAAATGAAGGGATGATCTGTAATGTAATCAGACTTGCATATGCTTTCCCACTGCTTTGGACCACCTAAAGAATTGTGCCATGGACTGTAGATGTGCTGAATAACATGTAGAAAAATACTTGCAGGCACTTAGAAAAGTAAATATTGAGAATGGAAAGGGCCAAGCACAGGTTTGTGGATGAATACTGAAGCAGCAGCAAGTATGGGAAAGAACTGATATAGGTGTAAGGATAGGTAAGGCAGTGATGATTTATGTGAAGTGAAATTTAGTTCGGAAAAATGAGAAAGGGTTCAGATGTCAGACTGCCTTTTGTGTTTTTCTAAATCAGAAACATCAAAAATTGAAAAGACCTTGTAAATCACAATTTCCTATCAAAGTGTAGGATAATCGCTTTCAAAGAACTAATTTGGTAGAGACTGCTACCTTTCCTAGTCCAGTTTAGCATGACCTTGATCCAGAAATTGGAAGACAAACGAAGAGATCAGAGGAATTGTGCAATGGGTCAGGTAGCACATGGAGTAATTTGTTCTAGCCTCTGCTCTTGATAGTATGTGGTCTCAAAAAAAGTTAGTTATTGCTCCCTGGCTGTTTTGGTTTCTTTTCTACAAATTGACAGCCAAGATAATTACATATTCTTATAAAAGATTCAGGGATGGAAAATTGTATTATATTCTTATTATAATAAATATCCTTGTTCTTACAGATGTAATTTGTGAAATGTATCTTCCCTGTTTACAGCCTTATTTTTGCAGCTTTCCATAAGACTATTAAAATTTCCTCTTTGTCATAGCATAGCCAGGTTAGAAATGCCTAAGAAGATGATGTTTCAACTCTCCGAACACTCTCACACAGGTTCAGCAAATTCCTCCTCTGGTATTATATTAAAATAGTTAAATGCTGAAAGACTTTTAGAAAAAATAATAAAAATAAATATGTTGCAGTGTTAATTTTTCAAAAGACTTTGTATGCAACAAATTTTGAAGTAACTGTGATATAAGTTAGAGGTATGTAAGTAGCTAATCTGACTTTCTGTTCTTTAAGGATCCACCAATGGCAGTGACCCTTGGACTGCGAATGGAAGAAATGATTTTTAATCTTGCTGATACACATTTATTTTTTAATGATCTAGAGGTAAGAATCAAAGGAATATAAACACTGTTTATATGTATTTGTATATGTTTATATGTACATCACGTGCTAATCACAGAGAGAGTAGCCAGATGGCTGTGAAGTCCTGTGGCAACAGAGTCCTTCCATGAAACTGAGTGAGAGGGGTAATCTGGAAACTGAACCTTCCTTTCTAAGATAGAGCAGTATTTTAAGTGCCCATGGATTTAGCATTGTCTGCTATGACTTCCAGGAGAGGGATCTATGTATCTCCCATTCTTTCTCTTGAAATTCTCTATATTTGCTTTCAGTTGGTGACATCATCTCAACCAAGCAACTTCATTTTTCTCTTTACATTCACAAGTAGCTGTTTGGCTGCATGTCCTGCTTTCTTACTCAGAGTAAGAATATCCTTCATTTACTTCAAAGACTGCAGTATTAGAGAGGTGTGACTATGGTGGATTGGTGGATTTATTCATCAGTGTTGTCTCCAGTGCCATACAAACTGAGAACACAGTCTCAATTTTCTTGTAATCATCAGTTCCAAAACCTTTCTGTTAGAATAGAGAAGCTTCTGGGCAGGCCATCTTCTTCTCTGTTCCCCAAAGAATACTGTGAATTTCAAGCCAAATATTACAGACAGGAATAGCTCATTCTGAAGAATACTGAAGTAGTTTATGGAAAAAAAAAAAAAAAGGAAAAAATCCTATATCCATCTCAATTTCTACATTAACTAACAGAGACATCTTTGTGAACTCTGTTAAAAAGTTTTTTGATTTTTTAGTTTAAAAGCCTGAAAGGGCTCAGCAAATACTTGTAAGTGTTGAAGAGAACACAGAGTTATTTCTAATTTTGTGAGTCCAAAGACTCAAATCACCATAGATATATTTGATATATGTAGATATATATATATATAGATAAATTCATTGCACCTTTGCTTACTTTCCTGGTGATTTCATTTATGCTGCTGTTTTCCTTTCAGAGGCTTAGAGACTTTCAGTAAGCCACACTAATACATGTATTAGTTTGGATTCTTCACTGATTGTCCCATGCACGTGACTGACACTTGCCACCAAGTTTCTAAAAGCCTTACCGATGTATGAGTTTGGTCAATTCAGACATGGCTTCTGCATATCAAATCCTGTTAGATATCAAATATTGTACTCTCTAGCTTGTGGCACTTTTTTGTTTGTATGTTTCTCTTTTACTTATTTCTTTTCCCCTTTCAGATAAAAGGGGAAAATCCAGAAAGAAGTTCCCATCCAACATTTTTTTATCTGTCAGGCTTTCAAATTTTCAGAGTCTAGTGTGTCACATCCTGACAATGTAAAGCCTCCTTCATGCCCATGATTTCTTCCTGAGGTAACCAGGCAACCACACATTCTGTCACAAGATACCCAGGGTGTGCCATTTGGCATCTGCTGAGAAAAGGGGCAGACCTCTAGCTGGGGAGTGTCCACCATGGATCACTTGCTGTTGGAAGCATGCAGATGGACCACCAAAGGGACAACTGCCTGGGGAGCAGGCCCATCTGCAGTGCTTCATAGACATTTCATTTATGTCCAGAAGTCCATGTCTGCTAACATGGTATATGACAGTCTTACAGCTGTGTTTATTTATTTATTTATTTTGTGGAGCAGACAGCAGGTGATAAAGAACTCTCAAATTGAACTGCTGGCTTTTCAGACCTTCCCTTGATCTAAATCAGTTGTTGTCCTACTCAAAGTGGATCCCAGAGTTTCCTCCATGGTCAGATATTTTGCCACTTATGACAAGTGGAAGACTTCGAGATTTAGTGTAAAATACCAGAGAAAGGTCTCTGGTGAGTGAACACAAAATATGAGGATAAACGAGATTTCTCCATTCACTAAGGTATTTGTTTTTTAGTATGTACTTCCTTTGTTCCTTTGTCAGCTGCAGGAGTAGCAAAAGCAAAGGGTACCAGGATGAGGTTCTTTCTCCTGCCTTGCAGATCTCATTTATTCTCAGCAATTTTCATGTCAAGAAACAGATCTACTTCACCTTATACCTGTGCTGTACTTCTTTCCAACAACAGACACATTAGAAAGTAAAACCCTGGATATTCCTTCACTAGTCGGTGTTTTATTGCAGTCTAAGTGAGTCATCACTTGACAATGCAAGTGCATTTGGTGAATGTTCACTTTCTGGTGCCCTGTACTGGGGATAGATTCCAAATCAATTTTTCAAAGCATTGCTTAAATTTCTCCTTAGCAGACCTTTGCCCCTGCATGTTCAGATTTCATGTGGCACCCAATGAACTTTAAGCCATTCAGTAGTATGTGCCCAGATTTCTTCAAACTTGTTCTGAGTTCATGGATGAGATCAGCAAAAATGAGCTTTCACCTCTTTACATACTTCAGTCTTGCTTATGGCCATTGAAGCTTCATTCTATTCTCTATTTATTTTCTTTATAGTTCTCAGGTTCTGCTGCCACAGGTGACTTTCAAATCTGGATCATCACACTGTGTGTATTCTTCATAGGGTGTTCTTAATACCGTGTGCTAAACTTCTTACTTCAGCTCTTTTCAGAGCTTGAACAGTATACAGAGAGTGTTCAATTTTAGATATAACAAAGAATACTCCTTATGGACTCTTCTTGAGAATCTAATAATTCAATGAATTTGATTGGATTAAAACAAATTTCCATGAGCAATTAATTCTTTTTGAGCTAAGAATTCAGCTTTGTTTCAAAACCAATTTCATTATAAGATCACTAAAACTCCAAGCTTCTTTTTCTGATATGAGCCATGCGCATGGATTCTCTTTAACAAATAAGATACAAAAATGACTTTGTACTTTTAAGCATGGTATCATGTGCCAGTGTATATAGAGATATCCTTTAATATGTAGATGAACAGATATGTCTATTAGATATGTTTACAGAACACATGGCCATTTATAAGCACTAAATATTGCAGTGTATCTGAAAGATGTCTGAGTGATGAATTCTGAGCATTCCTCAGTTCTGTCTTTCTCTCTCCCTCCCTCTTTCTGTCTTCCTCTCCCTATCCTCTCCTAGATAATGGGGTGGTAGTCTACGGTGTTGGTGTTGATCTGATGATGGTCATGGCTACCAAGGCACAAGATCCTTAGTTCTTACTGGGGAAGTGCAATAGGCCTTTTTTTCAGTAGACAGATTACTTATACTTTTTCCATCTCCCTTTTCTAGTGCTGAGCCATCAGGTCTCACACTAACTGTCTTGCATTCATCTTCATTGTCCTGGATAGACTGGATCGATGGGCAGAGGTTAACTGTATGAGTTTCAATAGGGCCAAGTGTCAGGTCATGCATTTTGGTTATAACAACCCCAGGCAACCCAACAGGCCTGGGGAGGAGTGGCTGGAAAACTGCCTGATGGAAAGGGACCTTGGTGTACTGATGGACAGTCGGCTGAATATGAGCCAGTAGTGTGTCCAGGTGGCCAAGAAGGCCAATGACATCCTGGCTTGTATCAGGAATGGTGTGGTGAGCAGGACTAGGGAAGTAATCCTGTCCCTGTACTGGGTACTGGTGAGGCTTCACCTTGAGTACTGAGTTCAGTTTTGGACACCTCAGTACAGAAAGGCAGGTCCAAAGAAGAGAAACAAGGCTTGTGAAGGGCTTGGAGAATATGTCCTACAAGGAGAAACTGAAGGAACCAGGACTGTTTAGTCTAGGGAAGAGGAGGCTGAGGGGAGACCTTATTGCTCTCTTCAAATACCTGAAAGATTCTTAGAGCAAAGCGGGGTTGGTCTCTTCTCACTGGTGACAGGACAAGGGGAAATGGCCTCAAGTTATGCCAGGATAAGTTTAGGTTGGATATCAGGAAACACTTCTTTACAGAAAGAGTTGTGATGTGTTTAAAAACTATTGGATATGGTGATCTGGGACATGATTTAGCAGAGGGTTGTTAGAGTTAGGGTAGTATGGTTGGGTCATGGTTGGACTTGATGATCTTTAAGGTTTTTTCCAACCTGAGCAATTATATGATTCTATTCCATAAGCCACATATTGCTGGACATGATAACTGTGATGTACTAATGAACAGATTCCTTTAGCATCGACTCCAGTCATTTCTCAGTATGACCTAAGCTCTCCTTTTTTGCCTTTCTTTCTTGGTTACTAGCATTGCATACCAAGCTTTAGTAATAACAATCAAGTAATTGAAACTTATCACACACAAAAATAAAGTTTTCCTTCCTCTATGCAAATGTGTCTCATTACAATGACTGCTGATGCAGAAATTCCAATCTGTTGAGACATTCCCTGCTGACCCAGTAACCCGTGTCCTGATCAGCCAAGCTGTAGTTTTATTTCAGCCTAGGCTGTTCTCCAGCTATTTCATTCTCAGTGTATAAATTTTAGTTAGCTTGAGAAATATCACTTGAGAGGGCAATTGGTATTTTGCCATGAAAATAGGAGTCTCGTGCTCTGGAAAGTTCATGTGCCTAAACAATGTTCAGAGCTGGGACTAAGCTCAGTAACAGTATCCAGACTAAAACATTCATTTCTCAGGCAGGTAAGGAATAAATGGAAGTCCCCATCTTTATCTCAGTATTAATTTTATGGCAGCTTTTAGAAATGTTGGTATAATTACGTTTCCATTTGTATGGTAATCCCACAATATTTTAAATAAGATTTTGTGAGCTTTTTTTCCCCATTAGAAACGGAAATGAAGTAGAAAAGAAATTAGATACAAGAAAGTCTCAACATTTAAGAGTAAGGTCAAGCTAGTTATAATGGAGAATGAAGTGTATACATAGAAAGGGAGGGGCTTCTGTATAGCCTCAAAGACCATATTGCTTAATATATACATAACTCCTTAACATTTTTGTATTCAGTTCAGTGAGTCTGAATGTTTCTGCTGAGTAATGAAATTGCTGTTCATTACAGGAAGATCTCTTTATGATTCTTGGTTGATTCTGAACTCTCCAATTTTTATTTTCTAAGCATTGACTGCACTCAGATATAATTTAAATTGGCATTGCTTCAAGCAAAAGCCCATTACATGTAGATTCCTTACCTGTACAGTTAGTATTAGGAAATAAACTATATCTTTCTTAGTTTTGACTTTGCACAGACAGTAAGCCACTGTGGCTTCAGTATAGGAAATACTGTAGATGCTGCATAAAGCATTTTACTGTAACATATAAATTGACAGAGAACACTTCCTTTCTCCTTTCTACTGTTTGGTCCATTCTACAAGCAAGTAAGATCTAGTATTGAGTTTTTTGAATTACTTGGGAAGAGTATAAAACTATCTCCAATTTGCTTGCCTGTTTTTGTGGGGTTCTTTTTTTTTTGTTTTTTGTTTTTTCCCCATACTGGAGAAGGGAATTGGCAAAATGTAAGCATATTATTTGAAGTATACAAGAAGACAAAATAAAATGATGCAAAGAGTGAGAGACACGTGAGTTTGCTTTTGGTCAGGAAACAAGTATTGCCAGACTGCTGAGGAGTTGAGCAATAGATCTGAGAGGAGAAGAGGAAAAGGAAGAAGGAGGAAGCTGTGGAATGCTGTTAAATTCAGTCCTTTTATGTGGCTGGAAACTTAGCAACCTTACTGCAGGAGCAATCATCAAGCAATGAGAAAACTACATGTACCCCTATTCTGTTGCTGGAGCAATAATATAATTGTGAGATGAAAAATAAGAGCAAACAGCTGAGCCTTTGCCACCCACTTATATTAGACATAATAATTAAATTGTCTGCAGAACAGTTATCTGGCATTTTCAAGGCTGGAACAATAGATCTGAATGAGTTAACAAAACCCAAATGGCTCAGACAGCCCTTGTTATCCATGAAGACATGTTTGTGCCCTCCATTTAATTTGTACATGTTCAAGTAAATCCACAGGACTGATTTTTAAACTTTTCAGTTTGTGTTGTGCTTTGACCAGTTCCAGTGAAAAGCGGTTAGGAAGCCAGATACTGCTCAGATATTGCAAAATATTGAGTAAGATATATATATTTTTCTGCACTGGGACTTTTTGTCTGACTTTTGAACTCCTTTCCTACACTGAGAGGAGTCTAGTTGCATTTTTACTTGAGTATAAATAATAAATAGGGATAAAGAAACAATTCTTTTATTTCAGCTGCCACTTCTCATTTTCTTTCTCTTTTCATCTGTTATTTACATCCAAAAGCACCTTCTTTAAAATATTCTACAGATTAAGATAATCTCTGCAAACAGAGCCAACAAATTTTATTTCTCCAGTGGGGAGAAGAATGATTCATCCATTTATCTTCCCTGAATGCAGGTCCTTCATGCTTGTCTTAATGGACTAAGTCAGATGAGCAGAATTTGGCTACTCATTCTTTTAGTCTTGATACTAAAATAATTCCTGGATTCTGTTCATTTATTTTATATACAGTTTGCTGTTTTGAAATAATAACTTCACGTGGATAAAATCCTATCAAAGTTTTCATTCAGTTCAAAGCAAACAAAACCTTGGACAGAAATGGTAATTTGCCAAAATCGTGCTCCCTGAATACATTCTGGGAGCACATAGTGCACACAATTGGAAATCACCTCTCTGCTCAGATTTATCTTTCATCTGGATAGCTTAGCACTAATACTCCACTGAGACTTGAAAATCAGAACTGCGTCCTCCTGCTTTTCACAGGAGGTTTGAGTTAAGGTTGCATGTTGGCAATATTATTTGAAGTAGATAAATCTGATGACTCTATTAGGAGCATAAAACTGCATTTTGAAAGTTCAGCCATATTTTGTCTTAGTGGCGAGACAAAATTATCTGAAACCCTTAACTGGGGAACCACTTTTAAAAATGATCCCTGAACTCTTTCATGAATAAATTTAGTATCATATCAGCAATAGCTATTTAAAATATGTTTTAAGATTTATACACAGAAAAGTCTACAGGCACTGAATTTCTGTTGTATCTTTTGGGGAAGGCTGTTAATTGTAGCAACTTCAGAAAACACTAATACCCATTGCATAAGTACTTATTTATTTGAGTTTCCCCTACGTTTACCTGTCTTTCTGCTGTAACTGTTGTGCAGAAGAGATACCAAATTATACAAACAGGTTGGAAGTGAGTTCAGCTTTACAGGTACCTCAGTTTCCTGGAGTTATTTTTATCTCTCTGAAACCAGGAAATAGAGAATTTCTCCAGGTCTGCTTTGATTATCTCTGGTTTCTTAGCCAAAGACACGTAGGTAAATCAAGACAGGAATCTGATAAGCATTCAGACTCCTAAAGACTTGAGAGAAACCGCATGCCTTATAAAGGCTCATTGGCTTATGGAGAACAGGGAAATACAAAGCACTTTTCTAAAGACCTATTTAAACTGATTTAGCCATTGTAGGAGTTGAAAGAAACTTAGGATGGTATGAAGCTGTAAGTGTACACACGCTGCCATCTTCTGGTAGAATTAGTGGCCTGCAGCAATCATTTCTTCAGCATCTGCACTGAGCATGTATATGTTGAGCATGGGCTTCTTTAAAGTAATTCATCATTTGATGGTTTTTTTGTGGTTTTTTTTTTCAACAGGAATGTGATCAAGTTCACATAGATGATGTTTCTTCTGATGATAATGGACAAGACCTAAGGTAAGATAGAGCATTTGCTTCAATTTTTTTCTACAAAGATTAAATAAATTGAGCATTTACAGGAATACATTGTATTTATTTTTACTGTATTTTGGGTGTTTGCAGTACCTACAGTTTTGCAACTGATGGCTTCCATGCAGCTGCAAGTAGTGCAAACCTTTGTCTGCCAACAGGTGTAAGAGGAGGGGTTGACTGGATGAGGAAGCTGGCTTTCCGTTACAGAAGAGTAAAAGAGTTGTATAATACTTACAAGAACAACATAGGAGGTGAGTTTAATTGTGAAAAACGATTTAGAATGCTGATAAGGTTCATCCATGTTTCAGGGAACTCCTGACAAGTCAAAGTGCCTTGCAAGCCACAGACTGAAATGGAAGTAATGTGACTAGACCTTGGGCTATTAAAAGTTCCTTACTGTAAGGACAGATCAATGTTGTGCCATTGTGCAGGAGAACCAGAGCCAGGGCAGGCTTCTGTTTAACTTGCAGAGAGCCCACTTTTCTCCTTCAGACCTAGCTCAAATATACCTCCTCCTGACTTACTGATTAAGACCCTTATTTTACTTCAAATAAGCTGTTATTCTAGAACAGAGGTTTTGTAATTCCCACTGCACAGATTAGTTCTGAGTGGCACTCTTTTCCATCCTACATTTTCAAGATCTGGTTGGTAACAACACGCTGCTTAATTCTGTGCTCTGCACCTGCTATTTTATTTTTTTTTTCCATTAGTAGATGCAAGAAACCTCTAGCGGTGCCATATGACTTGCTCTTTTTGTTATCTTGCTCACACAGTTAATTGTGTTAGCAAGAAATCCCAGCCTCATCTGGGACAAGAGCTTTCCTGTTCCTGCTTTCATTCATGGACTGTCTCATGTCACTGGCAGAAGAGTTTTAGGAAACCACAACAGCAGAACTGCAAGAATCTGTCCTGGAGCGTCTCATGTAACTTGCAGAAGCAGGCAGCCCTATTCTGAGGAGTCTCTCAAGAAGAGACTGTGAAAACAGGGAAAACTTAGAAAATCTTCAAATGTTTCTAAAGCTACAGTTGAGAATGAGACAAGGCAAACCCAAACAGGAAGGAGTCCCAGTGAACACTCTCCCACTATAGAGCATGGACTCTTTCAATTCAGATAAAATTCATTTTAGAAGAAATTTAAACATACCTTCAATAAAATCACATCAGTGATCTTTTAGCATTTCTTGCAGTCGCTCACAAAGGGATAACAGTACTACCAGACTATATATTTTTAGGCTGTTTTGTTTCAGATTTTTGAAGACAGTCATCACCATTTCTGAAAGAGAAGAGGTGTTTTAATGTCACCAAGCCTGCTTCCCTGCTCTTCTAGTACCATATCTAAATGTAAAACTGCTTGGTTCTAAAGAAGTCAGGTCTCAATATTCATGAAGCTTGCTGTTTGTTTTTTTTGTTGTTTTTTTTTTTTTTAAATCTGACTATTGACACTTTAAAGATTGTTAAGATGTTTTAAAGGACCGTGTAAGGTATAAGCTCATCAGATGTACAGATATTTCAGTGCTGGAAATGCTGTAAATGAAACTAACTACTGACCAAATGGAACTAACTGCTGAATGTATATTGGGGGGGGGGGGGGGAGGGGAAGAAAGGGAAAAAAAAGACATTTTTTCATGTTCTGGTGAATTTTAAAATTGAAACAGTAATTGCAAATCTGTATGTTCCAGTTAATACAGAATTTAATTATATTTCTTTTCTTCCTTTTTTTCATAAAAGGACTCCTGGGTCCTGCAAAAAGAGATGCATGGTTGCAATTAAGAGCAGAGATTGAAGCTCTAACAGACTCCTGGCTAACAAATGCACTTAAATCCTTATCAATTATCAGCACAAGGTATGTACTGAGTCTTTTTTTTCTTCTTTTTCTTTTTTCATTCTGGATATTTAGTGGCTATTTTGTGAGATTTGAAATAAGTTTGAGTATACCAGTAGTTTTATAGAACAGTACGGGTGTAATACAACTTTTGAATAGGACATAGGAAAATTTCCGTGGCCATTTCCACACTGAGTAGTAGGAAAAGGTTTTTTATAATGAAATGTATGATCCTATGAACATTGAATATGCATTTTGGAATTGTGATCCAGGCTTTAAGCTACTTATCCTGTGGGCAGCAGCCTCTGAAGTCCAAGTCTGTCTATTCTGGACATCAGTGTTAGCGCCTATTCACACTGGTGGATAGTACTCCATAAATCCCAAAAGAGAAAAGCATTTTTCTTCTGTCCTTCCAAACAGAGTTGTATGATTAAACATAAATCTAAGTTTTCAGAAGAATGAATATCTATGTTTGATACTAGGACTCAGATAAGAACCTGTGGTCCCAGTCACAAGACGTAATTGTTCATCTGAAATAACAGAGCTGAGAAAACTGCAGCTTCTTAGTCACCTATTTAATAAGTATTTCATTGGAAATCCTCAAAAGCATGGCTTTCAACTATAAAGAAGCCATCTTGCCTTCTAAACACATCTAAGGGTAAAAAAAAATGGTGTCAAACAAGAAATAACAAACTTGGAAAGATGTGCAAAATAATTTTGAAAGTAGATGCTTTGGCAACATGCCTTTCTCTTAGTTATTGTTTAAATTTTTTCACATTGCCGTAAGCACCTCATGAGAAAAAAGAATAAGTAAAGCAGTTGTTTTAGTCATTGTGTTAAGTGTGTTTAGCTCTGTGTTTCTTTTCAAATCTTTAGTCTTCAGAAAGACATTGTATAATGTCGATCAGTTGAGCGTTGCAGGATGAATGTGATAAACTGTTGTCACTGGCTCAAGACTGCTAAATAACAGTCATTTATCTTGTCATCAAATAACTGTACAACTATAAATCTCCAGAAGATATGCCCATGAGGCAGTTAAACTTCACCTACATGTTAATGACAAGAAACTGAGATACATTAAGACAGAAATAATAGCCTATGGTCTGCTTGGGGCTCACAGAAGGACAAAAAAATCACAACCAGTTGCTCTCAGTTCTGTGACCAAACACGTTCCAGCCTGTCAGTGCCTGAAATGTCCTGGCTTTTAGTTTTCTTGTTGTGTAAAAGCTAAGCTCAGCTTCTCCATTCAAGCTTTCAACCTTTCCATTCAGTGCTATCTTATTAACGTGATTATGATTGTCTCTCCCTCTTCTCAGAAAAAAAAACTTACTCGTGAAACATGAAGAAAGTGATGTCAGTGTGCAGAAATGTATACTGGCCACTTATTTCCCCTCAAGACAGGAGAAACAAATGATGTTTTTGCTTTCTCCTAACACTTTAATTTGGCTGGTAGCTACTGCCAAGTAATCCCCAGCAGGAAAATGAGGCTTTGAAGGCACTGGGGTGTCTAACTTCAGAGGTAGTGATCGTATATGTACGCTTCAGTGGACTCATCTTCAAGGACTTGGTTTTCATAAATCAGCCAGAAATACTTCCTATAAATCATGCCTATATACATTTCAAAGGATTCTGCCAAAAAGTTTATGTATATTTTTCTGGAAGTGATGGTGCTGAGTAGCACTGCTGTGTGAGTGAAAGTGTTGAGAAACCTTGAATATGCTCTCCACAGCTGGTTCATCTCATCAGCATTTGGGTAAAGGTTTTAAAACATTCAAACTTAAACTATTTCTCTCGTTTTAGGAGTAACTGTGTAAATGTGTTGGTAACAACAACCCAGCTTATCCCAGCACTTGCAAAAGTCTTGCTATACAGTTTAGGAGGAGCTTTTCCTATTGAAAATATTTACAGTGCAACCAAAATAGGTAAGAAAATTATTCTTTCGTTCATTCTAACTACTTTTCATTATTAATAGTTGCTTGCCAGTGATGGATGAGTTCGAAACCACTTTCCTAACACATAGATTGTTAAAAGTTAGACATTGCACATGTTCAGAGTTGTTTACGTCAATAATAATATCCCTAATTCAACTTCTTTTCAGATATGCCTAATACTAGAAAGGTTACAGTACTGATTAAAAACCTCAGAAACTTCTAGGTAAAATACAGAGAACATAAAATTTGCAGAGAAAAATGAAGAAAAGTGTTTAATTTTAATCCAAACAGAAATTTTGTTAGAATAGTCTCTGCTCTGATCTTCAGCTCAACACAAGTTAGACCACAGCTTCACAAGCTTTTTTTTGGGATCACAGCATATTACTGGGCATAATGAAAAGGCCAGGCTGGGTGGGGCTTTGAACAACCTGATCTAGTTGGAGGTGTCCCTGCCTATCGCAGGGGTCCTGTAACTAGATGATCTTAAAGGTCCCTTCCAAACCAAACCATTCTACAATTCTATGATAACCAGTGCCCACAGAAGCTGTTCTGATGGATGCCTTGATTCCCTATTCTGCTACTGAGTACCTTGAAGGGGCTTGTATACAGTTTAGAGCGCCATATATTTGGGAATCACATCCAAAATTGTCTGTGCCAGAATTTCCTTGCAGGAACAGTGTCTGCTGTCTCATCCCTGTTGAGAACACAGCATTCTCTCTTGGGTACAGGACCTACTTTTCATTTCAGTGACCTCTGCTTTGTGTTGAGCACAGGACTAAAATTTTAGCTGTTGCTTGCACACACTGAAATCTGATCCTCATTGAACAATTAAAACACACAATGCTTTTCATAATCATAAGCCTCTTTCTACTGGACCATCTGAACAAAAGCAAGAGAAGAGCACTAAGAATCAGAGAGTTAGAAATCAGGAGCTTATGAGAAGAGTCTGGAAATCCTGGAGTGGGGAGAGACATAATGAGAAACCTCAGATAAAAAGCTGTTACAAAAAGAAAATAACCTTTTTCTGCATTAATGGGAGGTATGACAATAAATGATGGTTAAATTGCAATGGGGCATGTGTAGGCTGCATATAAAAAGATACTTCCTAAGGGAAAAGTTAATTAAATATGGAGATTGCCTGTGGAAACAGTGAAATCATTTTATCTGGACAGTTCATGGATCAATAACACAAGCATTTGCTGGTAAATTGAAGATGCATTACGGTGGGAAGATGGGTAGGTGACTTTGCTTGGCTCTTCTAAATCCTTTTTATTGTTACTGGCTTACCCTGCTCATTTCCACATTCCTCAAGAAGAGCCAAATATTTCATGGAAGTTCTCCCAGGAACCTGTTGTCTAGTTTTATTTTTGGTGTCCATTGTTTTCTAAACACATTTTCCATTGCTACATGGCTTACTTTTGCTGTGGTTTTTTTCAGTTTTAGAACTGAAATTGCTTCAGTCCTTGAAAAATTATTACTACGATAATAGGGAAACATTTAATTTTAATTTTCCTTTCACTAACCTGTTTCTGCAGTGTTTCTGATTCCTTCATTCTAGTGGCTTTCCTGTAACTCTTAAGAAAGAGGTTTAGTTTGACCCAAATCAGCTTAGTGTCACTAACACTGTTAATTGTTTCTCAGCATTTTTAGCTCCAAATCTCAAGGCTGGGGACTATAAAAACAAGTAGTAGTAGCAATGTCTTAGCGCTGCTGTAAACCTTTGTAGAGCATCATGGTAACTTGCTTGATAGCTTGAACAAGTAGTGCATTGTTTTTCAGGCAAAGAGAGCTGTTTTGAGCGTATAGTGTCCAGATTTGGCACTAACATAACTTATGTTGTGATTGGAGATGGCCGAGATGAGGAGCATGCAGCTAATCAGGTAACTTCACTCTGAACTCTTATCTCATTTATCTTCCAGGAAAAGAAAGTTGCTTTGAACGAATAATGCAAAGGTTTGGCAGAAAAGTAGTATATGTTGTAATTGGGGATGGTGTAGAAGAAGAACAGGCAGCAAAAAAGGTAACCTGTCTCCTGGAATGTTGGTGTGATACATAGCTACTAATGCAAGCCTTTCTGTTTGCATTTCTGTCAGTATTGTACAATGGCAGAATGACAAATCATTTCAGTCTACAGACACAAGGCCATAAGAGCATGATGACATCAGCACTTAAAGTAAAATGAACCATTTGGATTCTAGCATTGGCTTTATTTCAGTTTGGAAAGGAAAAAGCAAAATCATTAAAAAAGGAACAATAACAACAACAAAAAAAGATTGGGGCAAAAATGTCAAGCAAATAACAGATAAACAAAGGTTACATCATGTGTTTGACATTAAATTTGGGTGGTCATTCTCTTTAAACAGTGAAACCAGGTGGGTTTGAAAAGAAGAGTAATGGAGAATGTGAAAAGCCTTTAAAAGGATTGTGCAGATTTTTTACTAACATAAAGATCTGTAGTTGGCTGGAACATACAAAATGAATATATAGTTTGATTCAAGAAAGAAGCATCTGCAAACAGAATAAGAAAACAACCTACAGACTGCGCACCAAATCTGTTTCTATAAAAAAAAAAATAAAAATAATAATTGTTTATTTAGAAGTATTGTTTCTTCCTCTGATTAATTCACATCTAAACTTGATAAGATACATTTTCAGTGTTCAGAAGGAGATCAAATTAGTAATTATTTGAACCATGCTTTATATTATAGACCCTCAAACTGTGCGGAAACAGATATTTCTTTTTTTGCCTTTGCACATCTGCACAAATTGTATAAATGTCTTTGTGCTAGAAGTAGTGAAATTAAGTGTCATTAAAGTGTTAAGTTTTTAGAGTGTAGGTGGAATGGAAACAAAAAGAAATTAACTGAAATGCTTATTCCAAATGGTTCCTTAATATAGGTAGAGTTCTGGTGATGGGTCTTTTGTAGATTGTGCTAAACAGTGGTGGTTGGACTGTGTACTTTATGGTTTGGCATGCTTTTTTTTCTAAATGTTGGCTATATTGCATGAATAGATAACAGAATTCAGAGGAATGGTTGAATATAGCACAATACAAATAGATCTGAACAGAATGTGAAAGTATGACTTCAATTCTACTCTGATCGGTTGCTGAAGGAGAACAGTGCATAAATCTGCAACTCTCAGATACACCTATGCTTTCTGCAACACATTATCTTCTTTTAATACAGAAATGTGTTATTTTCTCCTCAAAAGATATTTCTTTTCCTCCTAGAAGGACAAAACCATAATTCAACTCTGTTTCAAAGTGTGTGTGGAGCCACATTTTATGAAAGTCTTAAAACCTTTCAAATGAGCTTTCAGTCCCTAGCAAAGTATAACAAGTGGAACAAAAGTAGATTTCCTGTTAATGCTCCTTTGTATGGGTTTCCATGATAGCAAGAAAGCAAATAGCCCTCACTAAATACTGGGCTCTTTACAAAGATGCTATTAAGAAAGGCTAATTTTTTTTTAACCTTCAGGTGAACTATTGAGCTCAGATCTATTTTGGCCTGATTTTTGTCAGTACTTTACTAGCAAAAATCATTCCAGAAGCACAGTGGTGTAAACTCCATGGTGGTAACCTGACTAGACTCATGCATCAGATACCGCCCTCTGTCATAGCGTTCATTGTTCCTGACCTTTTTCCCCCCTCTGACAAACACAGCACAACATGCCTTTCTGGAGGATATCCAGTCATTCGGACCTCTTGGCTCTCCATCAAGCACTGGAACTAGAGTATTTGTAACTGTGTTCTAAAGTTGGCGATCCTTTTTTTTTATATATATATATATATTTCAAGTACACTGAATTTTTATGTGTGATTCAATGCCTCTGGCTTTTCACATATGAATTGTCTTAAGAAGGGAAGAAATACTTGGAATTAAAAATTCCAAATTGAAGAATTCAGATTGCTGAATTGAGTTAAAACATTAGTGCTACGTAAGGAAGCTCTATGGTCTTATATATGCAACGTTTTTAAATGGATTAAAACTGTGGAGGTTGCTGGTACGCACCGAATGAGCCCTGACAGGAGTAAACAAAGGACTCGAACTGGCGAAGCACCAACACGCGTTTTCCAACCGACAAGGTGGTGTTCAACAACATTCCTCAAAATGGGATATATTCTCAGCACTGAGGTTTGAACCAGACTTTAGCCTACCTAACCCAGAAAATCTGAATTGGAATGCACTCAGACTGTATAATGACAATTCTGTCTAGACCTGTAATTTGTGTAAATTATTGATGAAAATAACTTACTGTGACTTTATTAGCAGCTGATTTTGGAAGTGGATGCAATTTTTCTTTCTTTTTGGGGGGACGGGGAGGGCGAGGGTTATAATATTGTCTCTTTTATAAGTTTGGCGAACAGAATGTGCATAATAATGTGTTGTGCCTTAAGGAGAAGACTGTGTTTGTGTGTTGTAATGTAACTTTGGTTAAAAACTATGTAGATAAACAAAACAAACAAACAAAAAAAAAGCTTTTGTGATAATTTTTGACATGACCAAATTTGAAATTCAGAGAAAACAAAGAGAAGGGCTGCACCAAAGCATTTAAGTATTTGTTGCAGTAAGAAAATAATAATAATAATAAAGTCTGTGTTTTTATTTAGATTCTCAATAATTCCACTGACTACGGAAAGTTGAGAGTATGTTGGGAGGTTGATAGTGGGGACCGCTACCTTGAAAGCTAAAAAAAGAAGAGTTTAACACCTTCAGCATTGATTCTCAGTTCTCTGATGAGAGAACTAGAAGCTATTTTCATGAATTACTTAGTTCACTGAAAGTCATGCAGTGAGTGCATTTGCTGTGTTTGAAGGAACAGACTCCCAGCCAGTTCATAAAGTATCTGGAGTGCACCGATGGCATTACTGGAAGGTGAAAATATTCTATTAAGCACAGATGGAGGATAAAACTTAGGTTCTTTAGAAATAAGAGAATTCTAAAGAATGTCTTTCTGGTCAGATGCACAAATTATGCTACATTCAGTATATTTAGGATCAACACTGGCAGCTGGAATTGCTGGCAAGATGGCATTGGCCCACTCAGGAGTACAGTTCATTTTGGTAAATATTTTGGCATATTTTGGTAGCTTTTCCATCCAGATCCACATACAGGTGTCTTCTGTTTTGAGTCAACATGTCTTTCTTCACCTACTTTTGATTACAAAAGATTAATATACAGGAGCAACCCTAAGGGTCTTTGAATTCAGATATTTCAACTGCATATCAGGCATCTGAGGAGAGGATAAGGAGGGGATTTTGATGAAAAAATACTGAGAAATATGTTACCCTTAGTCATGTATATTAATAATTTTGGTCCAGATGGTGATAATTACCTCGCAAGTACTGAACATACTGTCTTTCAGCTCTGGAAAATGAGCAAGGTCTGCTTTCAACACAAGTGCCCCAGTGTCCCACTTGCAGCTTGAGCACTCTGAAGCAAGCGCGGTGGCTCATCTCTCATTGCAGAAGATGGAAACTGCTTTGTTGATTTTTATTACTCTGAGGTTGTCTGTGCTCTGACTGTGTGAAGAAGTGGGAACAAGAGATGTTAAATATAAACTCCAGTGATGCTTACAGAAGCACAGTAGTCAGCACGGAGCTGAATTTCTTCCACCCCTGTTTTGAAGCCAGTGTATGCTCAGTTGCCAGGTAGTAAGCAAATTTCATCTCTGTTGATATATTACATGAAAGTTATTTGATAGGTGAATGCCACTAGAATAATCAAGGCAAAACTCCTTTGTAACTTCATGAAAATGGAATTTCTTTGTGCTTTGGAATTGGGTATACAAGTCACCACAAAAGAAAAAGAATTTTTTGTTATTGCTGGAAAGCATGAAGCCATGAGAATAACTGCGTGTAAAGTCACTATGCACCAGCTACTCGGGTGATAGATACGTGTATCCAACAAGTAAAAATGATGCACATCTTATTTATATTTACAGAATTTGCCTGCTCCCATTTGCTTAGAAGTACATTTTCATGAGACCCATGGTGCCAGTTTTGTATAGTCTTCAAGTGGGAAAAAAAAGGTTTCTACTGAAACAGGAAAAAAAGGTTGAACAAAGCCCTTCTCAACTTCCAGCACCAAAACATTGCATGAGAATGTCAACATAAAAGTTTTTATTTAAAAAAAAAAAAGAAAAAAAAAATGGTATGGTGAAGTAGCTTTTTTTTTTCCTTTTTTCCTTTCTTTCTTTATTTCTTTCTTTTTGTTAAACAAGTGATAGCATCATTTAAATGCATGAAGCAATTTTGTTTCTCTTTTTTCTTTAGCTTTTCAGTGTTCTTTACCAAATCAGATGTTTGAACAAACAATAGCCCAGCAACAACCATCAGTTCTTAAGGTTTGCAGTGGAGTTGTTCTTAACTCTCTGGCAAGTCTGACTCAGTTAATATACTGGACATCCAGAGAGGAGGTGGAGGCAAAAGGAGGAAAATTTTGCAGAACACAATAAAGTTCTGATTTTAACTGGAATTCTGTGTCCTAAGTCAGCAAAAGTTAAGTTGATTATAAAAATAATCCACCCAAAACAAAATGCACACACAAAATAAAAGAACCAACCCCCCAAAAAAACAAAAAATCTCATAAAGATTTATCTCAAAAACCTTCACAATCCTAAAACTCTACAGTAAAATTGCAGAGCACAAATACTGTCTTGCTAAGCAAAAATTGTTACATATCTTCAAACAAGATTATATTGTACCTGCCTGTCTTGTAGAAACAAATGACTGTAATAATTTTACCTGCATGAACAACAGAGAGGAGAAAATGACCAAGGCAGAGATGCTGTCAAGACAGACTGTTCCAGATGGGATTATGCTGAAAGCTGGTCATTTTGACATTGAGTGCATTTTAATTCAACACTGTATTAATCAAAAACTGCCTTCCCTTCAGCCTCTCCTGAGCAATCAAGATTGAGCACACTGTCACATTTGCAAGAATTTTGTGCAAATGACATGTAGAATATAATGCCTTTTGCTGATACTCTAAGCAGTTTTCAGTCAGTACAGAACTTGAAAGTTCATTAGGAATTTGAATACTCAGCTTGCAGAATACATAGTGTGATTGCAGTCACAAATTAGTAATGTAAATAGATATAACTCCATGCAGCTCAACCTATCAGTGAAAAAGGAAGCAAAAGCTAAAAATGATAATTGTTTTTAGATGCCTTGGAGATAGCACACAAAGATGTAGGTGGCAGCTAGCTCCCAATTAATGATTTCATTAAAAGCCAGTGTGAGCAGCAGTGTTTGCATCCACTGTAGATGCAGTGTATGTTCCAGTGTAAGCACTGACAAGAGAGATGAAGCCAAATCAAAATCCTGTATATAGGCACACTGCATCTCAGAGCAGATGAAATCCTGCAGCCAATTGAACTGCAGAGTTTGTGGTGAACATGGACTTGGCCCACAATAAAAAACCAGAATTTTAGCTGAGAGTTTGTGTCCAGATCCAGGGTTTTGGTTCAAAAGTCATCTCTGCTTTACAGGAGTGATACCAAGCATATGCCTGAAATGAATATGATAGTTGTTAGTATCTTTGAAGAGGAGCTGAAGTGACATGAGCCAAATCCCAGCAATAGCAGCATTTTTGAGATAAAATTGAAGCCAAGGGTGTCTGTTATGTATTAGCAGATTATAGTTTATTGGGGCCTACATAATTTAAGAAAATGTAAATTAAAATTAAAAGCTTGTAAAATTATGTACATCTTTACTATTTCTCAATAAATACACTTGGAAATGTCATTTTCTGCACTGTAACATTTTGTAAGATGTTTGGTTTGTGGTTGAAACCTTCAGTAAAGAATATCTCTTATGGGAACTGAACATGACCTTGGACTCCTTTTAAACATGTCCGTGATGCCCCAGTGATCTACATCAAGCAACTGTGCCCTTGCAGTACAGTATTGACTAGCTTCCCTCTGTGCTGTTTGCAAGGTGCAGCCCTGCAGGAAGCCTCCCTTGTCCTGCACTCAGGTTTCCTTACAAGGGACAGCAGATGTTTTGGTCCAGCTTGCATTTTTTTATTACAATGGCTTGGGGACACTTTCATGATCTGAGCACGTAATGCATGAATTTAAATTCTCTTACCAGTTCACTAATGTTATTCTAGTATCTTCTTTATGGACAATAACCTCCAAAACAGAAAAGTCATTCAGGAGACAGACTGGAGCGCTTCAGTGAAGCTGAGCCATGTGAAACTTTGCATGCTGCCTTTGGGAACGTTGCTTCATGTCGGGCGCTGGTCTTGCTTTGAAGGTAGCAGTCCCTTTGTTGCCTGCTTGCAGGGGCTTTACAAAAGTCATTTCCAACAGTGGGGCTACAAGCTTAACAGCACACATAACATGACATAACAGTCCTGAAAAGAACATTGCAAATGGCAGAGCCTTGGGCCTTGGTACCCCGGTACTTCAACTGTAAAACCCAGATCTCTTTTTTCAGGAAAAACAAAACAAAACAAAACAAACAAACAAACAAAAAACCCTACCAACCAGAACTGTTTGGAAAATGTTAGAAATTTGTGACTCATTGAAACTAAAATATGCATACACACATGTGCCAGTGAATGAAGCATTTATAGTCCTGTTTAGAGAAAAAGTGAAGGAGCCCACTGTATCAGCCAGAAGAGAAGTCTGAGCCATTGTAGGAATCTGTTGAGTATGGCTTTTAGCTGGGATATCAATTCTCTGATGCTTTTCCATCTACTGTGTTTTCATAGAATCATAGAATCACAAGGTTGGAAAGGGCCTATAAGATCATCTAGTCCAACCGTCCTCCCTTTACCATACCTACAGAAAACCCCTAAACCATATCTCCTAGCTCCCTATCCAGACACCTCTTGAACACTGCCAGCGATGGCAACTGCACCACCTCCCTGGGCAGCCATTCCAGTGCCTGACCACTCTCTGAGAGAAAAAGTTCCTTCTTATGTCTAGTCTAAACCTCATCTGATACAACTTGTGGCCATTTTCATCTTGTTTGGGGTAGGATCTTTCTGCATTCCAGACTCATTGTGGTTTGGTCCCAGTGCTGAACATGAATGTTTCTGGTGGGGGATTGGGGGGGAGGGTGAAAGATAAAGAAGAGAAAGAAAAACTGGAACAAAATAGATAGATAGATAGATAGATAGATAGATAGATAGATAGATAGATAGATAGATAGATAGATAGATAAACCCAGCACTAAACCCACTACATCCACTGTGAATGATTCTGGAAATAGAAATTTCCCTGGACAGGATTTCAAAATTGAGAAGTCATGGTGAGCTGACTGGAAGCCTCACAGCAGCCCTGCAGCCCCTGGGCACTGAAAACAGGGGGCAGGGCAGATGTCACAACCTCAGTCTCTGGCAGGAAGAGAGAAAGATCCCATCCCATCCACCTGACAACTGAGTTGCTTCTTTTCAGCAGCTTGAGAGGGCACTGCAGTTCACAAGCATACAATGAAATGCCTCCTGTGCATGCGCAAATAAGTATATTAATTCTCCTGAAAATAGTTATCAGTTCTGGTGAAACCTTAGTAACAATTCAGGTGCAATTGATTTTATCACTTACTATTACAACACAGTCCTGGTTTTCACACTAAAGAGTCAGTTTTCATTTATGTATGTATATTAATTTTCTCATGGAATAAATAACTCATCTGGTGGGAAAAGGAAGTACTGAACAGGGACTGAAACTGATATCTAAGTGTGTTGTTTTAGTGACAAATGAATATTCTCTTTCACTCATGCAGCTTGCTGTCCTGTTGATGACAGATGCACATATGTTGTCCTGTAAAACTTGCTTCATCATAAAAGTTGGTTGTGTCTCGTGGCTGACTTGCTCCTGGCCTTGTGTGGCCATCTCCGTGATGATCCCTTCAGACTGCACTTTGTTTAGGGAAGGTTTTGATCAGGACTGGGTGTGCTGATTCAGCTGCATGCTTAGTTCCTCCACACGTGACACAGCAACAATGAAGTGCCTTTTCCTCCTCTTTTTACTACAAAGTTTAGCAGGTTTAGCTAAATCATGTATATCAGCAGTACCTGATCCCATCCCCATTATTCACGAACCCTGTTCAGGGAAGGCAAGATACTCACACGCTGTCACTGCTACCCATGACAATATGTTCATGAGGAAGGTCTATGCTGGGACAGTCTGCTATGTGTTTTCCTCACCAGAAACCCATTGCTGATTAGTCTCTACCAAGTAGACTGGCAACAGATACAACAGCCACATGACTGCGAGGCATCAATGGGAGATCTCTGCACCACCCCCAGTGTGTCCTGTGAGCAGCCTATTATGCTATCTTCACAGGAGTGAATCCACTCCAAATGCATCTTTCTCATATGTAAAGTTTTAGTGTGCCTTCATTTTATGACACAAGCTACAACCGAAGCATGGCATACATTTTTTCAGCTTATGTAAAGGGATATTTGCCAGAAGCCCTTGACTACATCTGTGCTTTGCAGTCACTCATGCTTAAAGCAAAACACATTTTATTTTATTTTTTTTTTAAACATTGGTGGGGAGGGAAAGCTGAAGAAGTAGGAAAAGAATGGAGCCAAATGCAGGGGAGCTGCTGCTGAACTCAAACAGCTTATGCATGCTGATTTATGAAATGCAATCTTGTTCTCAGCAATCACCACAGGCCACTGACACATGGCAGCTGAGGGAGGTAAAGTAACTAGCAAGGTCTAACTTCTCCTGTTACTCACTGGGAGCTGAAATTATGAGCTCTCAATAGTCTTGATGAGGAATAAGTTTGTGGTCAACATTCAGCTGGCTGGTGAGCAATGAAGTGACAGTGTGACTACATGGCCCCTGAGACTGATTGGGAGCGGGGGCAGACAATCTTGCTCAGGTCCTTTCTTGAGATGGGAACCTACCCTGCACACCCAGCCTCTCAACTTGCCTGCCGCAGCCTCACTTGCTACCACCTGGGTGGCAGTGACCCATGTAAGCATCTGAGCATCTAAAGAGCAAGGAGTGCAGTTCCCATTTGCTCTGCTCAGCTGTTTTTACATCCTCCTTAAACAAACTTGCTTCTAGTGGTGCTCTAGCAGGGAGAACTGATATATTGAGGGAGTGGGGGGAAGAATAATTTAAGTCCTCAAGAAGTCAAGAACTTCTCAGCCTAAGGGGTAGCCCTAAAAAACCCAAGCAGTTACTAGTGTTCTCAATGTTTTCACTTTACCTAAATGCTCAGAGTGAGTTTTCTTCTCTGGTCAAACAGCAGTTCCCTAAAAGTAGTCTATTTGTAATGGAAATGCTGACTTGACCTCTAGTCTAATAACCAGAAAAACATACCCATAAATGAAACAGCAGATCAGTGTTCTGACAGTAATGAGGCATTTGCTTAGACATTTACCTGTCCTCTTGCAGGGCAATAATTTTATGATTGAAAAGTTTTTGGTTTTGTTTGTTTTTTGTTTTTTTTTACTTAATGTCTGGGAAGAAATAGAATCCTGGCCACATCACCTTGTTTAGCAGATGGTAACACTGTGCATAATTAATGCATTAATTGCCATTCTTAATAACTAGCAAATGCAGCTTGTTTGAATCTCCCCCTGATAGCCGAATTTATTAGCTACAAAACAAAAAGTCTGTGCCAACTCCTTCAAGGAGATTATGTCCTGTATTTCCTCCACTTTCTGTTTTCCACCAGTGTCACCTGGGTGGCTCTTCCCCTCTCTGCAGGAAGTTTTAGGGCACATGACAGCTTCCTCCTGTCCCTTTTACTCTTCCATATGTTTTCACAATAAAGGTTTCTTCACCTTTGTGTAAAACACGGAAAGGCTGTCACTTGTTTGCTGAAAATGCCTTTAAATTCATCAGCTCTCCTAGACCTAATAAGGTGACATGTTTACAGTGTTAAAGGAAATCAGGTGTTTTAATGTTAAATGAAAAAAAAAAAAAAACAACCATATTTATGTAGTGTTATAATAATACCAGTTGCCTGGTGTTTCTCAGTCTATTCATCAGGCAGCAATCTCCCCATGAGATGCTGTGGAGTCTGCATGCTGGAATGCTGTTCATTAATAAGCCTGAATTCACCATAAATAATACTGTATAGAGACCACAGCAGTGGGGTGTGTGTCAGGAAACAGACGTCCTCCAGGCACGTGGCAGCATGGAGTTCAGGAAACCTTGGAAACTTACCTTTGAAGGGCAGAAGCTTGTTCCATCTTACACAGGAACCTCCTGTTTGAGAATGTAATTTTCCTGACACAGCAATACCTCAGCAGATGAGGGATGACACAAATGAATTCTGCATACAGTTTTCAAATCTATTACGATGAAGTTCTCTGTGAGCAATTTCTCTCATAGGAAAAAATTTAAAACATGCCTCCACCTCAATACCCTGAAGCAAGATCTAGGTAGGTGCATAGTTGGAATAATACAAGTATAGTTATAAATAGATAGCCAGAAGGTATCTAAAGAAAAGACTCACCAACTCTGAGGCCTCTAGTCACTAGTCAAGGTGGATACTCACCAGTGTCAAGGCTTACCACAAAAACTCCACAAAGGAGCAGTCTCCAGAAGGAGATGCTATCTTAATGGTGGTCAGCCCTTAAATGGGATCTAGGAGAGGTGGAGTCAAGCTCCACCCCTTCTGGGAGCACAGCTGAATTACCTTCACCTATGCTCCCGCAGCTGACTCATCGAGTGCCTCAGATGGTTAATCAGAGGTTCAGGCTGTGATCAACAGTTTCCCTTACAGTTGGATTCACTTGGGTATCAGCCTTGAAAAGTGAGGCTGGAGTGTGTGTTCATGCGTGTCCATGTGCGCACAGAGGCATCCACAGCACATGCAGAGGGCAGTGATACCCATGCACCTACATAGGTTTTGCAGTCACCTAACCTAGCCTCTAAGTTTAGTTATTAGATTCACAACCCCTGGTGAAAAGTCATGGGATTCAGTCATTTCCATTATAGTGGATAAAATGCAGGGTCCCTTTTGCAAGTCACGCCTGAGAATAGTGGAATCCATATGGGAAGTAGTTCTGTGTAATTTACTGAAGGTTTGGACACTGACTTCTCCAGAGTTTGAGTGTCTAAATACTGTGGATGGTGGTGCACATCCCAGGCTATCATTTACATGTGGTTCTCCAAGCCAGCTCCTACCTCATTGCAGCTGGGCAGAACATCCTTTAAGTGAATTATGAGGGCACAGCATGACAGGATTCACACATCCTGGTCAAACTTTGTTTCTCTGTCCATACCTGCTGCTAAATCAAATGGCTGTTCTTCACTGTCCAAGTCTCCACATGGCTCTTATATCCTTGTTGAACTTTTCTATCCTGCTCCATGTAAAGATGGCATAAGTCTATAATGTGCTGTTTGTAAGAGGAGTTGCTGAAGAGGAACTTGATGAATTTCCATCAAGAAATACATCCGTCTTCATAGATGGTTGTAGAAAACACACCTTAATTGGCAGACATCTCTTGTCCATCCTCCTGCTGGGTAGCTTTCTACTCCATGGTTTTGTTAGAGCAGAAAACATCTGAAGTACATGTGGTTCCTTACTTCCTTCCACTTGCTGTCTTTGCTGAAGGTTAATATCAACTTTCCTTATAACACCAATGGTAGCCTGGAGCTTAGTAAGTGTTTTTGTTTGTTTGTTTGTTTGTTTTGCACCTATAGATGTAAGCATTCATGTATGCAAACCTACAGACACTTGACATTCAAACTGACAGCCAAGATTAATGAAGCTTCTCTATGCAGTGAAGACTGTAACAGCAACCTCTGCAGTGACAAAATAGCAATGATCTGATATAGTAACATCACAGAATAAAACATCTGGCTACTGAAAGCAGACTTTGAATGTTTTATATCTTTTATATGCTTTTCAGAGGATGATGTGTGTAAAGAATTGGATAATGTTGTTTCATATCTTTGTGAATTAAAAGAAGAGGTGAACCTCTTTCTCTGGTAACCACTGATTTCAGTAGGGAAAGGTATAACATTTATACGTAACGTATAAAATCAGCCCATAATACTCCCATCCTTATAACTTGAAGTCATTTCTGCCATTAAATTTTCTTTCTCAACTCTCACTGTAGTAAATTGATGATCAGTTTCCACAACACTTTTATGTGAGAAGGCAACATTTTCAGAGCTTTCATAATTGTGGATATCACGATAGTGTAACGTGTAGAAGAAGCCAGAACTCTTGTGTCACTATTGGGATTTATTAGAAAAGTCAGGAACAAAACAAATGTGTTGATATTTCCTTTGTTAAAAACAACAAACCAAATAACAAAGTGTGCAGACTCTGGAATCTGATGCTGGTTGATACGCTTTTTTAACACCTCTCCATCTTACTGCTCAATCCACAGTTCCTCAACAGTTTGTAATGTGTGCGTTACTTTCTAAATGCAGAGCCTTTCTCATGGTCCAGCACACCTTTATGTGGCTGATCACATGCCACTGTGCCTCTGCTTTCACAGCAGATCAGTGCTATATAGCATTAGTGCCTAGTTTGGAAAAGTCATGTTCAGTCATGTACTTTTTGCCACTTTAGGACCTCGGTGCCAGGGAAGGTTATGGAGCAGATTATCTTGAGGAAGATCATGTGGCGTGTGCAGGAAAGCCGGGGGATCAGATCTAGCCAGCATGGGTTCACAAAGGGCAGGTCCTGCTTGACCAACCTGATCTCCTTCTACAGTCTAGTAACCCATCTGGTGGACGAGGGAAAGGCTGTTGATGTGGTTTACCTAGACTTCAGCAAAGCCTTTGACACTGTCTCTCACAGTATTCTACAAAAGCTGGCAGCCCATGGCTTGGACAGGTATGCTCTTGGCTGGGTGAGGAACTGGCTGGAGGGCCAGGTCCAGAGAGTGGTGGTGAATGAAGCTAAATCCAGCTGGCAACCGGTCACAAGTGGCGTACCCCAGGGGTCATTTTTGGGGCCTGTCCTCTTCAGTATCTTTACTGATGACCTGGATGAGGGCATTGAGAGCACCCTGAGTAAGTTTGCAGATGACACCAAGTTGGTTGGAATTGTTAAACTGCCTGGGGGTAGCAAGGCCTTACAGAGGGATCTGGACAGGCTGGAGAGCTGGGCTGAAGTCAATGGGATGAGGTTCAATGAGAGCAAATGCTGGGTCCTGCACTTTGACCACAACACCCCAGGCAGCGCTACAGGCTTGGGGCAGAGTGGCTGGAAGGCTGTGTAGAGGAAATGGACCTGGGGGTATTGATTGGTGCTCAGCTGAACGTGAGCCAGCAGTGTGCCCAGGTGGCCAAGAAGGCCAATGGCATTCTGGCTTGCATCAGAAACAGTGTTGCCAGCCGGAACAGGGAAGTGATTGTCTCCCTGTACTCAGCACTGGTGAGGCCGCTACCTCAAGTACTGTGTCCAGTTTTGGGCCCCTCACTGCAAGAAAGACATCAAGGCCCTGGAACGTGTTCAAAGAACGGCAACAAAGCTGGTGAGGGGTCTGGAGCACAGGCCATATGCAGAGAGGCTGAAGGAGCTGGGAATGTTCATGGAGAAGAGGAGGCTCAGGGGAGTCCTTATTGCTCTCTATAACTACTTGAAGGGAGGGTGTAGTTGCCCTCTTCTCTGATGTAACTGGTGACAGGACTAGAGAGAATGGCTTCAAACTGCACCAGGTCAGGCAGTGGGATGGGCTGCCCAGGGAGGTGGTGGAGTCACCGACCCTGGAGGTGTTCAAGGAACGTTTGGACACCGTGCTGAGGGACGTGGTCTAGTGAGAACTATTGGTGATGAGTGGATGGTTGGACTGGGTGATTTGTAGGTCGTTTCCAACCTTGGTGATTCTGTGATTCTGTGATTTGAAGAGAAGACTATGCTTCATGGCCCATTTCCTCAGAGGTAGTAAGGGCCTGAGTGATTTACTCAAAAAAACTTTCTGGAGTTGTTATCTCTGAAGCTCATGATCATCCAGTAAACTGAGATCACATGTGTAACATTACAGAAGTGTCAGTTCCATAACATACTATCTGCAGTTAAGTTTTTCAGAAATGTGTAAGCAGTCTTGTGATTTGTTTGAGAGATGAGAGGATACATGTATACTGTAACATTTGGCCTTGGCTGGAAGACTTTGCTTTGGTGATGGTACACAATCCAAGAAGTACATTTGTTGTTACAGTATGCCTCTCGGCTAGGCAACACTTCTCCTGCAAGCCAAATTTATGTCTCAGACAAAAAGCATAATTTATCAACAAAATGGACCAGAACTATTGTTGCTTATAGGAGTAAAAGGAGTCTTCAGAGATGACAGGGATGTTTTCCAAAGAGTTTGCTCTGCAGTGTGGGGCTTTTCCAGTTCTCAACGTGTTAGAACAAGCAGAGATAAGTGGGAAGATTGGGATCTCTGTAACTTTATCACTCTGTACTTAACAAGACAACAACTTGGCCATAGATATATTCCCAAGAGACATTCCATAAGACCTCTGGAGCCATGACTGGATTTTCAAAGCAGCCAGGAAAAAATACAGCATTTTCATTGAATGAATTTCCTTTTTACTGAGGTCATCGCATACTGAGGAAGATCAGTTTGGATATCTGCAAAATGTTCCTGGACTCTCTCTCACTTAAAAAAGAAACAGCATTCTCATACTCTTCTCTGTAGAGAGGCTTAATAGCAAAACAAGTTGCCAGCAATCTTTAGCAGAAGAAGGCCCTGCCTTCTTTTACATGCCTTTTCAGGCAGCACAAATGTTCCCCATTGGCTCATCCTAGGAGAAACAAGTGGAACAGAGCTGGTGGGGCACTCTCATAGGTATCTTATACCCTTAAATTCTTTGGACCTCAGCTATATAAATAATATGCTTAGTCATAGCATTATTCACAATAGTTGTTGGTCTCCAAAATACTTTGCCGGTGCTATTACATCTTTCAACACACTTCTGCTCAGTTGATGGAGAGCATCTGTTGTCCTAAGATGTGAGGCTGGATATATTCATTTCTTTCCCCCCAGAAAATGGGATACTACAGAATGCCTCTTGTCTAAAGAATGGAGACTAGCTATAGTCTAACTATGTTCTTCACTCTAGCTGTAGTGATTTCTTGAAGTCTTTCTCGGTACACAGCATCTTGGTGCAAAGTGATGTGGGTTGCAGTGTTGCAATACCAAATCTACTTTAATCTGGGAACTAACTGAAACTTACAGGCAATAGTTGTTCTGAAACAAAATAATATTTTGTTCTTAGCACCTAACAAACTTTTCAGGAATTCTCAGTTGAAGTTTAAGATTAATTTTACATGTTCTACCACTCAGCTACCTGACACAAATGGCATGCAGGTTATGGCTTTTCATTTAGAAAGCAGTACTTATTTTAATAATATGGTAATTGAAGCAAAGGACTTTGAAATACTTCACATTTCAATTCCACCTCCAAGACAAAAATGAATAAATAAAAAGTTACCATAAAAGCCTGAAAATGGTGACTAATGTACTTATTCACTTTCTGGGAGGACTAGTACAGACTCACATAGAGACATATTAGTAATGTTGGTTAGAAAATATCAATACTCTCTTTCGGAGTTCATTTTAACTACTTATAGAAAAGTCCTGAAAAGTCTGGGGAGAGGGAAGGGACTGATAAGAAAGATAAATCCAGAGATAAATTCTCTGCTGTTGGAAGAAACTGTCATATAGAAAGAAAGCCACTTACAAAAATGTTTCATTTATTAAACAAACAAAGAAACAGAACCCCATCATTTTACTAAAAAACTGAGACACTGCCCAAAATGTCCTTCAGACTTGGAGAAGCAATAAGGCTGAAGTGAGTGATTGCATGATGAAAGCCTATGTGCAAGAATAGGACAGAGCTTTCTCCATCTTCTCCTCCCCTCGTACTCCACTGCTTTCTGGGCTGAGGATCCTCCCACTGCCGTCCTGGGAGTCCACAAGACTTCTAGATTGCAAGGAAGGAGACATGATATGAGAGCAACTGAGAGAAGTGAGAAGCTGAGAAAGAAGAAGGAGTTGTATAGAATGGCCCCTTCTCAGTGTCAGATTGGACCAGGTGCACAAAAAAACTCTGTAGATGAAACTGGGATGGAGTCAGGGCTATTATTTCTCCTGCCAGTTTCTAGAAGCAGAGATAAACAGGTCTCACATTGTTGTGGTTTAACCTGGCAAGCAGCTCAGCATTGCCCAAATACTCTCTCACTCTCCCTATGTGTGATGGAAGAGAGAACAAGGTAAAAGTGTGAAAAATCATGGGTTGAGAAAAAGACAGGTTACCAGGTAAAGCAAAGCTGCACATGCAAGCAAAACACAAGAAGGAATGAATTCACTGCTTCCCATCAGAAGACAGATGTTCAGCCGCTTCCAGGAAAACAGTTTCTTGGGAGGACAAATGTCATCATTCTGAACATCCCTGCTCTCTCCTTCTTTAACCTAGCTTTTATTGCTGAGCATGATGTCATGTGAGAAAATCCTTTTGTTGGGTTGGGGTCAAATGTCCTGGATCTATCTCCTCCCAGTTTCTTGTGCAATCCCAGCTCTTTGCTGGCAGAGCAGCACAAGGAATAGAGAAGTCCTTGGATCTATGTAAGGCTTCTCTGTAACCACTAAGCCATTGTTGTGCTAGCACCAGTATTTTAATAAAAAATCCATAATACAACATCATGCAAGCTTCTACTAAGAAATTAACTCTATCCCAGCCAAGGCTGTGACACATTTATTTGTTTGTTCTTGTCCTGAATATTGAAACCCTTGAATACTTGCAGTACACTCTCTGTCCAGATTTCCCCTTTTCTCATGCAGGCAGATCCCAGGAGGTAGTGCTGCAGTTGCTGAAACTGTGATTCTAAACACCTGAACTCCAGAAAAATTTGGATGGAAAATTGTAACTTTCACATCTTGTATCCAGTTGTAGGCAGTATTCACAAGCTGTTGAGTTTTGTCTGCCCAAGCAATACTGCTTGTGGTCTGACTATTCTTTGACTCCAGCCACCGTCGATACATGGGGAGACCACTATTGCCTATGCTGAGGTCAAGACTGGTTTCATCGTGGGTTTGGATGTGTGCAGGTTCTGATCCAGGTGTCTGGTGAGTGTAAGAAACAGGGAGCTGAGGATCCCTGTGGTGAGTGCATTTCACGGCAGAAAAAGCTGGGGAAAAAAGCCAAACAAAGCAACAACTTGTGGCTGTAGCTTTTGCAGCCACTGCAGAGTTTGCTCTGGCTGCTGGCTTTGGAGTGTGGGACCCCACCACCTCCTGATTCCGACCACTCACTTGGACTACTTCCCTGAGGGAAGATAGCATTTGGAAGACACAATAGCACCATTTTGTCTTCCAGAGCTTGAAATCAACAGAAAATCATGCACCTTTCCGTTTAACTGTAAAGGTTACCGCTAGCAACCAGCAAACGAAAACTTGTAAATATCCCCCCTTTTTGAGAAGCAGATACGAAAGTCTGCGCTCTCCCCTGTGCTCGGTGCTGCGCGATGCAGACCGATGCCGGTCTGGTAATTCCCAGCCGCAGCAGCAGGGGTCAGCCCGCTCTAAAGCTGCACCTGAGACCGAATTCTCTGCAGAGTCACAGCAACACCTCTCCTTTCCTCTCTCCCTTCCGACTGCCCACGATAAACGTGAGCTGCAAATAAGGTTGTGTTTAGACAGGGAAGTGGTGGGAATTTTCTCTGAGTAAAGACAGGAGGATCTCTCCCGGTGGAAAGGCTTTTGAGCAGTTTACAGTATTTGCCTGTAATTGTACACATTCTGTGAACAAATCACGTCCACTCATTTATTATCCACACTAAACAAGGCAGTAGGTCTGGTACGCAGGTGTGTCACTCACCCTGCTGCAGACTGAAGACATCCGCAGTGGAATGTAATTTTTTCCACACAGAGATTAATTATGTTAATGCTATGTCAGGGGTGACTGGTTTGGGGAGATGGGGAAAATGGGGGAGATGGGAGGAAAAATAAGGTGAACTGAATGTTCACAGACACTTGGAACAAAATTACCCAGAACAGGTGCTTGCTTTCTCCTATGACATGTACAAAAAGTGATGGATTTGGGTTTTTAATAATAATCCTTATTTAAAATCTAAGAATTTCTCTAGATTCCAATACTTTCATCAAAAAGGCATAGAATTAAATGGGAGCTTTCCCTGGGCTTTGGGTCATGGTAAATATATGAGTTGGAGTTTCTTACCATAGGAGTTCTAATGAGGAATATATTGTTTGAGGCTAGAATACCTAGGACTTTACCCGATAAAAGCAGATTATCTGGCTAAAACATGTAACTTCTGTCAACTACTACGAATGGTTTACATGTTAAATGCACTCAGATTCCCATAGGAACAGAGATGCATATTTAGGGGAAGGTAATATATGTATGCACATGTATGTTGTGTGCCACTTTTCTACAACTGTGAATTCCACCTTGTACATAAGCAATGCAGTAGGATTGATGTGGCTTGGCCAAAGGGCTGAACTCTAAAGCCAAATCGTATATGACAAAAATTAACCCGTTCCTTCATGACCTTCCACTTACTGTGTTCAGTTTTGGGCATCTCAGTACAGAAAGGACATTGAGACGCTGGAGCAGGTCCAAAAAAGGACAACAAAGCTTGTGAAGGAATTGGACAATATGCCCTATGAGGAGAGGCTGAGAGAACTGGGGCTGTTTAGCCTGAGGAGGAGGAAGATGAGGGGAGACCTTATTGCTCTCTTCCAGTAGCTGAAAGGTGTGTACAGCAAGAGCGGGGTTGGTCTCTTCTCACTGGTGACAGGTGACAGGATGAGAGGAGATGGCCTTAAGTTGCATCAGGGTAAGATTAGGTTGGATATCAGAAAACACTTCTTTACAGAAAGGGTTGTTAAGTGCTGGAATAGTCACCCAAGGCAGGTGGTTGAGTCATCACCCCTGGATGTGCTCAGGGACATGATTTAGCAGATGGTTGTTAGTTAGTGTAGTTTAGTTAGTTTGTGGTTGGACTTGAAGATCTTTAAGGTCTTTTCTAAGATGAGCAATTCTAAGATTCTCTGATTCTATACTGTAACAGGATGCCTTTACCTCTTCAGACAATAGCTAGAAAGAGAGATCCTGTGTTCTCAATGTGCATTGACATGTGAGTTTCGCCATCCTCACAGCCTTAACACATATTTGCTGCAACAGCCTCCAGAGTCTCAGTTTGTGTCTTTCCAGCACTTGTACAGATAATGCAGCCTGAAAGTTCTATAGTATGCCTAAGATTACACCATGTTGGCACTTATTCCCTGGCTTGTCTGAAATTTTTTCATCATCTTGTCCAAGAGTTTCCATTCATTTTGGCCCCTAGAAACATCAGGCAACCCCCGTATAGTTTATTGCAGTTTATAATTTCTACACATAGATGTCATTTCCAAAATATTCATTAAAAGAATTAGTCATTTACAATAAATGTTACATTTTACAAGATGACCCAGTGATTATTTATTAAACATCTGGATTTTTTCATCATCACTTCATAATGGGGATGAGTCTGAACTGGAACACCTGATCTTACTTTTCTTCTGACTCTTGGTGAATTTCAGATCCAAATTCTTGAGGGCTATGACTGTCTTCACTTTGAGGCTTCTACGGCACTGAGCACATTGTTGGCACTTAACAAATAAACAATAGCAATCCAAATCTGGACCAAAGATTAATTGTTGGGGTGTATCTTTATTAAAAGATAAAAATAATAATAATAATAAAAATACATCTTCCACATTTCCCACACTCCATCAAGTGTAATTCCTTCTTTCTCCGGTAACCATGAGAAATTGGAATTGGAATGTAGAACCTCCAGCTCAACACTCTTAGGGCAGCGAGGAAAAAACACTATCCTACATGGTAGCTCTGGTCATAAGACAGAAGTTTTAATTAGGGTGACAGAAAGGCTTTTACACAAGAGCTGTAAGGACAACAACTCCAACCATGGCAGCACCTGCTACAAAGTCCACTTGGCTGTTGTGCACCCATGGTGGAGAACTGAGCTGCACATCACTGCTGCTTTACATAGACAGTGGATCTGGTGTTTAGGTCGCTGATTGGAAGTGGTCAGATTAGTAAACTTAAAAAAAAAAAAAAAAAAAGGAATAACTGAAGAACATCTTACATTGTCCTCTCTCAGGAAAGGAAAATGGCCATCTTTAACAGTAACAGGCCCAAATGCAGCAGTGCAGTAGCATTTATTGTAATCTGTGTTGCTTTGGTCCAAAAGCCACAGTATATTTTCCTTAGCATCTGTTTTTGGATATTTGTGCTTCACAGTGGAAATGAAGAAATGGTGAAAATTTCTGGCAGTTTGTTGAGAACAGAAGGAGAGAACATAGATGGAAAAGCACTCCAGCAGAGGTGGAGTAATGGCAACTGATATGCAAGGGAAAGTCATAGGAAACAGTGCAATCTTACTTGTTCCAGCTGCCTGAGAAATCACAGGGACAGTGCCAGATGTAATATAGCTCTGGTTAGCATGAGCTGAAATGTGGGATAGCCTCCAAAAACAAGGAAGGAGAGAAGAGAAGAAGCAGCTTGTTTGTGAACAAAAGACTAAACTATTTGGTTGCTAAAATACACGCAAAGAAGGTATCCCCTCCCTTTGTCCCATGTGGGAATCACATCTAATCTGGGGAAAAGGCAGAAAGAAAAAAAAGAATTAGATTGTGGTTGTGCTGAATTCTTATGATAAACAATGGAGGCTATGCTGAATGGTGGGGAGGTCTTGGGGAGTGTTATTTTGGTTGTGCAGCAATAGAGTCCAACATTTTAACAAACTTCTGCTGTTCTGCATTTTTTAAATGTGAATCAACAGGGGCAAGTCACAACAGAACAGCAACTCTAAGAGCCTCTCAGTTAAGTGTAGGGTGTGTTGATGGTCCACTCCTCCTGTGATTATGCTGGAGGATGGAGGGCCTAAGCTTCCTGTATCTAATTTCCTAAGGTACAGATGGGCAAGGACTATAGTAGTTCTGAAGCCAGACAATGTGGAAAAAAAGGAGAGCAAATAAGCTTATTCTGCAGCTATTCTGAGCTCTTCCATCTTTTACCTAACTCTGTCTTTGGTAATTCTATGATATATTCAGTCATTTCCGTGAAGTGGTCAGGAGAGGTGGTAGGGCTTTTCCAAGGTCTCTTTGCAAAAGAGCCCTCCAATACTGAAGGATCATTCTGCCTTGTTTTCTCGAGCACTTTAAAAAATACCTTCAAGTTGTCTTTCCATTTTTAACTTGCTCATGCCGTCCCCATGAGGGGAGGATCCAGCTGTTCAATTTGCTTGAAGAAGCAAGCCAATCTGTAGAATGTACTTTGAAGGAAAGGATGCTGTGCTGGCTCCACAAAATTTTACAGTGACTTGACAATGACTGATCATTAGTCATTACTGAAGTGAAAAAAGTAGTAGGAGATGGGAAGCATTATTATTCCCATTTTACAGAAATAATTGAAGATGTGGAGAAAACTCAGAGTGGACTTCACCAGCAAAATCTCTACTCCATTCACAGTTTCTGAGCACTGATGTAGTTGTCTTTACTGCACATATGATCAATTATCATGTAGTTAACATTTATAGATGTTGCTTCATAATGTAGATAGGACTGCTCCTTCCCCCACAGCCGCAGTCTATTTGAGGGATAAAAGCTGCTGCTTTCTTACAATCAAAATTCCATCAATCTTTTAAGTATCAGATTCACATTGAGCTCTTGTCACAGAAACTCTTTACATTTATCACCTGGCATGTGCCACCTTTGTGCCCTTTTTCCCAGGGACACCACTTCTGTGGAAATATTAATAAATGACAAATTGCATTTGTGTAATCTTGTGAAATGTTTTGACTACTAAAGTTGTTTCATAGCAGTTCATTAAAGGACACATAAAGTATTTAAGTTTACATTTTATAAAAAGATCAGGAATGCTGTGGCTGATAGCTTTCTTTCTATTGAGCATCTGTTTCCTATTTTTTTAACGGTTTACAGCAGTGGTTGGCCAGTTCCGTACTAATAGTTGATCTTAACTGGATCAAAACATTGTAATTTCTTAACAAAGGTTAGAGAGTGTCCTTCTAACACAGCTTCCTATGACTGCAACCAGCAATGTCTGTGCATCAACATCTGGTTTCAAAATATTAAAAATGATAAACACTTCCAGATACAATCCATCTGGCCTCCCAAAATTCTACATCTGCATAATTTTACTTTCCTTTTATAAACCTAACACAGGCCCCACTACATTACTGAAGAATCCTCCTCCCCCCAAGTACGGGGCAAAGCCCATGGTCAGATTTTGTTGGAAGTGGCCATCTGTATCGGGACAAATGTTGTGTCTAATGTTGGCTTTATTAGTAACCGATAAGCAGAAATTCTTTGCTCAGTTAGCATATGGTATCTGACTGAATCAGAAGGGAGGCAGCATTGAAGCATTATGGTGCACTGAAGGAGCAGCAGAGTTTGCCGAGCTGGCTGCTAGTTGGATTTTGGAAGCCATTTGCTCATCGCCCACCTGCACCATGTCAGTTCACTCAAAGACAGCACCAAGCCTGCAGGATTCTGGCTGGCCCAGAGCAGATGCAATCACTGTGAGTGATTCACTGCTTTGCTCCAATGTCTCAGGCTTTCTTGAGACACACATCTCTTGACTGTAACACCCTGCAGACAGGTCCGCAACACTGCAAGGGTCAGAGCCCTGGAAGGGGACCATCCCTCTCCCTTTTGGCCAGAGATACTTCCTGTGGGATGCTGCTGCTGCTGTGACTAAACAACACCAGACCACTTCCTCTGGCCTCTCTCCCCTTCCTTTTCATTTTCCAAGCCAATCTGAGGAGCTCTGTATTGTGGAGTCCCTGATTACTTCACCCAGATGGAAAGATGATTTGTATTTCATATGCACAAAGCAATAATGAAACATTCTTGCTGTGTACAGAGAATGAAATGTCACCGATTTAATCAGCTTTTAATTTATGTTGCATTCAACATTACGAATACAAAAGAATAGTAAAACTAATCATAATTCATAAAAGAATTAATAATAATTTAGGGATGTTAATTGAGCTGTTGGGAGTTCAATCAATGTCAGAACTTTATCTTATCATTTCTGTGCCTACCAGTGGTCTAATCTTTCACAGAAGAACATCTTCCCTGAGCTTTTTAAAACCTGAAAAGAGTCCAGTAAGCTCTGAAGGCAGGACACTGACCAGGCCTTTCAGCCTCAGCTGGAGTGTTCCAATTTAAAGCTGAAGAGGTAATTAAGACGGGAATTAATACTTCTTTCATTTTTCCAAGATTTTACTTGGCTCCAATGAGAGCATCTTTTTGTTACAAGCAGGAACAGATGGCATCTTTCAGGCCCAGAGAATGTCTCAGAGAAGTCACTGTGAGGATCAGTACTTTATGCAGATCTTGGTTCACAGATATCTGGTACCTCATGGTCTGCTGTCAAAATACTCCATCAATGAAAAATATACCAAGGACCATGGCTGCCTTCTTCATGGAATGACTGATAATGGTAGCAATAAAAAAATGAATCACATGGGTAATAAAAAGAGTTACAGATACTCATTTCATCACCCAGTCAGCCCAGCCAGTCTAAACTTAATTCCAGTGCTCATTAGTTGCATGTACTTCTAAATTAATGTTTAGACCAACTTCCCTGCTTAGACCAGAAACACCAAACACCATTTGAACACCATACGTGATCTCTCACTGCTGATGTGGCAGTTAGAAATGTAGTAATGTATGTAGTGATGATGGTGTTCCAGGTTCTGAGGAAGGAATTCACAGTCAGACTTTATAGTAACCTGAGTAAAGATCTGATTATATATGCTGACGTTGATATCACTTAAATATGGATGATCTGTCAGCATATGCCAAGTGCCTCAGCCAGAAGATGTCCTTATAGGTTTGGGAATGACAAACCAATGCCAAAAATACACAGCAAGCATAAAATAATATTCTTTTCACCCACAGAAGCCGCTACAAAGCCAGGGCACTGAAGGCAACTCTTGCCTTTCTTATCTGAGGCAGCTTTTACACTGCTCAGAACTAAAACTTCCTTCCTTTCCTTCCTACTCCTTGCATATACTGAGAGAAATCTGAGCAAAGCTTACCTCCACTCTGAGAGATTACACAGTTTAGTCTCAATGATGATTCTTTTATTTCCAATTTAGGAATACAATATAGAGTTTTCTCAGGAAAACACAACAGTTCTCTTGCATTTCTTAATAACCCCGAATGAGCAAAGTTACACAAGACAGCCAGCTCAGTGGCATTCCTTTCCCAAATGGGTCTTAATTTGAACACTTGATGACCATGTAATTTGATAATTTAATAACCATATATCAATCTCGAAGTGGAAAGTTAACATCATCATATGCATCAATCATATTTTTTACAATTAACGTATTTTACACTCTAGGCTTGTAAGTCTTTTTGAAGAAGTTCTTTCTTCCTTCTTTCCTCTTCATATCCATTTTAATCTCCCCTAGCTTCCTTCATCTTCTCTTGCCTCAAAAAGAACATTTTCCCCCATTAAAACCCAAAATTTTACTGGGAAAAGTGCAAATGTCTAGACAAAGTTGATCGTGATCTTTTTCCCCCCCACCACCTTTTTTTTATCATCATCATCCTTCTAACTGAAAAAGAGTTCTGAAGTGTAATTTTATTTATTTATTTATTTATTTATTTTTAAATTTTCTATAAAGAAAATCAGAACCAAACTCTGTTTTATGTTCTCTTAGGAGGAGGGAGTAGATATTCAGTATGCTCTTAAGTTGCCTGAGCTGCTTTTGAACACCTGCTATTCTGTGCCATTCAAGCTGGTTGGGGGTGCAGTGTTTGATTTTTTCTGGAGTAACTGGGCAGTCATTACAATATAAGGAAAATTTCGTGTTCTGAGCAAAATGCCTGTGAGCACAAGGGGTTAGCATTGGAGTATTCTGGCTGCTGTCGGACCTGTCAGGCTGAAACTGGGGATAGGGCTGTGGGGTAAGTCAGGATGCAGGATTCAGAAGAAACCAGAATGTTAAGCAAGTATTTTGTCATTGGCATAAAGATGAAGGGCCTATACTCTCAGCCAGAGAGCAAAGCCTTCACCCTGAGAAATAATATTGTAGAAATGAAGCAATTCCTGGTGTTACTTTTGAGTTGATGGAAAGATTAGGAGAAGGCATTTTAAAATAGATTCTGTTAGAAAGTACAGCTGTTTGTTAATGTTAATTTTTTATTTTTAAAGGAAATGCAATAAAATAAAATTCAATAGTGTGTTCTTCCCCCTAAAGTCTGCATTATAAGCAGATCATTTCCAAAAGTAATGCCTATTTCTTTCCTGCAAAACTACCATAGATAATACAAAGAGTGCAAGAACACGATTTGATGGAGCAAATCCTCAGCTACAAAATGCTATTTTTCAGCATGGTCACCATTATTAGCTATGCATTTTCCACAGTGATGAATAGGAGCCTCCATGCTGCTCTTGTAAAAACGCACCAGCAGAGATGACCCGCTGTTGCTATCGCTGCTGCTGAAACACACCACCCGCACACTGCTTCACTGTGCTCACACTGTTTGGTCTCCATAAACATCCAGCAAGTGTGCTTTTTATGCCACATGGATGTGTCACACCATTCTGTCAAACTACCCCTCTGCTGCCATCTGTTGCCCCGCAACAACATATATAACAGAATGTTGTTGGGAAGGTTCAGATTCTTCTACCACACTGCCAACATCTGCTTCTGATGTCATGGGCCAACATAATAAAATTGGAAACATTACTTTCAGAGAAGCCCTCATAGATAACCTTAAGTATTTAGCAGAACCTCAATTAAGCATGAACTCCATAGAATCACATGCAGTGCACTGAGACAAAATTAGTTTTGCTAATAGAGCTGTAGACTTACTGTGAATGAGTTTGCCTATGTAGATTTTCAAATAGATATGAATTCATTATGTTTGTCTGGCTTTATGGTGATTACTTTTTCTGGTGAATAAATTTGCAACTATTTGTGTCCACTGAGAAAGAGATGAAAGAGCAATATTAGATGTACAGGACACAAATGCTTGACTGTGTCAACGTTGGAAACAAATCTGACAGTTATTCACTGAATGAAGATGGTGAAATTTCTGTGTGTAAAAATAAGTGTTATTATTCTGTAAAAATAAATGCTATTCGTGCAACTCAAATACTTCAGAGAAGCTCTATATGAGATATGAATAGCTGCAAAATTTGATGTAGCAAGATAACTAAGAAAATAAATAGTCTCAGCAAATAATTTGTTGCTTTGTTTTTTTTTGGTTTTTTTTTTTATGTAGTTCACAGAGGAAAAGTAACAAAACTTTTGATATGCTGTTACTTATTCTGTATCTCTAAACGGGTTTTTTTCTTTATGGAATAGAAATAATTGAGACAGATCAGCTTTTGTTTCCATTCGTAGTAGCAATAGCATGATTTCCAAAGTAAGGAAGCAAATCTATTATGCTAGAGAATTTCTGTGAGAATTCTCACATTAGATGACCTGTAGATAACAGTAGCATTAACTTTTCCGATCTGATAACATTGTTTTAGCATGTACTTATTATTACTTCAGAAGGTTTCTTGGTCAGATTTCAAGATCCTGGAAGAGCAATGAACTAAAACTTTTCCAGTAAGTCACTCCGAAAATATAGGCAAGCTGAGGAAGTTATGTCTCTGTCAAATTCATCTGCTCAAGTGTCTCAGTTACCACAAATCAAATTTAAATTGTGCAGAAGCATTTTAAAAAATAAGTTCCCTCTCTAGCTGTAATTTCCACAGTCTTCTTTTGCTCATAATTCATTCAGTAACTTAATTTTGAGAGGCAGAATAACACCAATATATGAAAAATAATAATAATTCCAACCTATAACTCAGAGGAAGAGGCTATATCTGCAAATATACAATCCAGTTGCTGGGAGATCTCATGGATGCTCAGAGGTGTGAACACTCAAACCAGTATTAAGGTCCAAAGGCCTTAGTCATTTGGTGATGCACTTAATCACATTCTTCAATTCCCACTGAGTACCAGATTTCTGTCCATTCCATTTATATTACATGTTCCCTAAATTGTACAAATTCAGCCTTATAATAGTGGAATGTATTTCCTCCTCTGGGTGCATATGTAATCTCTTAGGGACCACTTACACTTTAAAATTACTTTGGCACAAATACAGGTAGGAAACTAAACACAGTAACAATTTCTGTTTAATTCCACATGTAGATATTAATATTGCACAGCAAATTGTCCACTCATGGGATTGTCCAGGAATGTTGATCCAAAACTGCTGCTCCAGAAAAATCTGTAGGCGTAATACCAAATGCTGGAAAGTCCTTCTGATCTATATTCAAGTTGTAAGAACCAGAAGAGGTGTCAAGACAGTCAGAAGAAATTGCAATGACCACATTGGCTAGACTGCAGAAAATCATTTAACATGGATGTCCAAAGCCCAGTCAGCTCTGATTCTGAGGGGTTTTCAGTCATTTTTGCAGATTTACTGCAGCAAGCCCATGCCAGTGATGAAATCAGAGCTATGATTCTCTGAAAAACATCTGCGCATTTCTTACATCTTCTAAAGGCAGGCAACAAAATAGAATGTTTGTACCTTAAAAAAAACCAGACCACTACATTGAAGTGGTCAACACTGTAGTTCATAATCTCACACTTAGAGGCAGTTGCTTAGAGAGGTGAGGAACTAACTGTTTCACAGTGCTCAGCCAGGTCTAGTTGAATATCATCTTGTCCAGAGGAAGGGCTTCTTCCTTCACCCAATACACCAGGGCCTGGCGTCATCCTAAAATGGATGTGAAAAGGATAGTTGAAATTATATGCTGGTGAATCTCAGTTTTACACCTGAAGTCAGCCCCTGAGCCAAACATAATAACAATCCTTAGCCTGGCCTTAACCAGTGTGAAAATATTCCTTTCCTACATTGAATCCAGAGGGCAATGTGTTGCATAAGGCCTTTTTACACTCAGCCATTTAAAAGTGCCAATCAGTGAAAAAGCCTGTGGAGCTGCAGGACTGTGACAGCTATGGAGGAACGGGCACAAAATTGAATGTGTTACAAGACCATAAAGTAACTACTAGCAGTTAACGCTTTACAGCCTATTGCTGATCACCCTTCTTCTGCACATTTCAGACAGAAGGAGTAACAGGAACATCTGTGTATTTGCTTGCTTGAAGACAAAAAACTCTTTGTAAAAATATAAAATCTGGAAACAAGCTGGCTGGTGAAGTTTTAAAATACTGGACGCAAATCAAACACAAGAAAGGTATTGGTGAAGGCCGTGTCACACGCAAAGAAGTACACAGTGATATTCAGTTTTGGAACCTTCTTTAGACTGTTGAAACAAATCAAACTTAATTTAGTCAAAATATCTTCATAGCTAGACAGAGTTTGGCTTTGTTTTTTCTTTTTTAAATGTAAGCAGAGAACAAAAATGTCTACATGAAGCTCTCCTCTCTCTCTTCCTTTCTTTCTTTCTTCCTTCCTTCCTTTCTTTCTTTCTTTCTTTCTTTCTTTCTTTCTTTCTTTCTTTCTTTCTTTCTTTCTTTCTTTCTTTCTTTCTTTCTTTCTTTCTTTCTTTCTTTCTTTCTTTCTTTCTTTCTTTCTTTCTTTCTTTCTTTCTTTCTTTCTTTCCTTCTTTCCTTCTTTCCTTCTTTCTTTCTTTCCTTCCTTCCTTCCTTCCTTCCTTCCTTCCTTCCTTCCTTCCTTCCTTCCTTCCTTCCTTCCTTCCTTCCTTCCTTCCTTCCTTCCTTCCTTCCTTCCTTCCTTCCTTCCTTCCTTCCTTCCTTCCTTCCTTCCTTCCTTCTTTGGTACAGAAGACAGCATTTCCTGAGGCAAGCCCAACCACATCACTGAGTTGCACTCTTTACACACATGCACATGCACACACCTGCTTTTTTTTCTTACTGAGTTCTTGCCTAGGCTGAAATTGTGGCACATTTTTAAATCTCAATGAGATGACTTTAAGATTATAACATAGGTAAATATGTGACTTGAAATGTCATCTTTACTCTCCATTAAGTAAGAGTTAAACAAAAAGTCTGAATGGAAAGTTTAATAACAAAAGACATTTATGATGTTTACTTTAATTTTCTGGACCATTAAGTCTAAATGACATGAGTTATTGGATGCTATATCTGGCCAAAAAATCTTTTTGACCAGTCTAAGTTTTACTACATGCTGAGCTGCCAGCATCCCTATTGGAAAAAAGAAAAAGAAAAAAAAGAAAAAAATCTGTGAACAAATCCTGGTTTTCTCAGTGAAGTCTGGATTCAGAACAGCCATTCATGCCAGAAAGTACCTTTTGAAGTTTACATTAACATGGATATTTATTTATTTTCCCTCTGTAACAATGACAGTGGTTGAGATAAACTGTTTAATTCTAAATAGAAAACACATCTGCTGTTTCTGCATTGTTTGTGGTTGCTGGAGGGGTGACAATTTAAACCAAGTAGCACACATGACATTTTAAGTGAGATGTTGTATGAGGACTTGCAGCTGCTGTACTTTCCTATTTTCCCCTTGCTGACAGTTCTGCTACATTGAAGGGCCTGTAAGTCTTCCCATCCCCAGCACATCTTTGAAAGGGAAAGTTCATAAATATACATACACACATACATACGTGTGTATACCATGTGATATTTTTGGTGCACTCTTTCTCATTTCTTTTGAGATGAAAGGCATTTCCTACACAGGGATTTCCAGGGCCAGCCCTTCTCGAGACTTTGCTGATGACTAGAGGATGAGCTGAGTGACTGGATGCCTAGCAAGTATCTTAGAGCTCCTGCAGTAACCTGCAGTTGAGCTCTGACCTGCTTCTGTTGGACTTTATGGCCCACTCGGGCATCTGGAGTGTCTGAAGCAGCCTGGGTCTGCAGATCATTTGGTGCTGTGGAGCTGTGAGGCCAGTCCTGAGTTGGCCTTGCTCCAGCCAACAACATCCCCGTTATCTCAAGGCTTCCAGACCGCATTAAACAAACAGAAAGTGCTGTGGGCTTGGGCTGAGCAAGGTAGCAGGAGGCTGGAAACACTGGCCCTGCTCCAGCAGTGGGAGATGGAGAGCAAAGGCAAGTGTCCTACTCTGCCCATGGAGCCTGCAGCATTGTCCATCCCCTGCCCTGCACACGTGCTGGTTGAGGAGCAGAATTCATTCCTGCCCAGTGGACTCAGGATCATAAGCTCTATTTGCAAATGAATGGAGTGCTGAGATCTCTCCTAGGGATAACAGTATTTTATATTTTATGTTTGTTTGTTTGGTTGGTTGGTCTGTCCTTTTTTTTAAATCTCCTGTGTCTACAGGGCTTTAAGGTATATAAAACCATGGGTTTGTCAGTGCAGTAGTGCAATCCACTAACCATAAAAAACAGTGTGAGCTGATATTTGACTCCTGTATTATGGCTGAAGAGACTAAAATGTTCCTAAGAAATGCTAAAAGCTCATGAGTTGTCATCTCAGACACAGCTAGGAACCATGAGCTCCCAGTGCACAGCCCCACAGCCTTTCTGATGTTTTTCTTTTTAGTTCAAAGGAAGGTGCCAGTATTTTACTTTGCTGTTGCTTGCTAGAGAAGAGGGTTCTTCTGCTTCTTAAAAAAATCCCTAAAATCCTTCCTCGAATAAGACAGGAAAGTGATGACACTTGTTTGCTGTGGTGGAACTGCATATCTTTCTCTACATCATCCCAGGAAAGTGAAGGATTCTCTTTGAAGCTTACGAGATGACCTGAGGAGAGCAAATTATTTCCACTGAAAGGGACCAGATTATAACCAACTGTAACTCTTAAAAAATAAAATAAATTTCCCAGGGGGGAGCCTCAGTGTTGATCTTGAGGTCATCTTTCCCCACAAACCTCTTTGCATCACACAAAGTGAACTTTGTTCTGCACTACTAGTGTGCCCCCCACAGTGTTCGGAAACCTAGCACAAGCAACATCCAGCCTTCCTCTGGCTACAGTGGTGAGAAACTGTTTGTGTTTTAAGGGGGAAGCCAGGGAAACTGATTCCCAGGTTGGACCTGGTTACAGCCGCACAGCCACGGAGCAGAGCTGGTTCCTAAGCCAGGCCCACGTGAACGCTCAGCCTCAAGTGCCAGGGACAAGCAGGCCGACGGGGCCTTTGCGGGGTCATGGTGTGTTTGGGTTTGACTGTAAGGCCAGCCCCCAGGCAGCAGCTGCTGCTGAGAGAGGAACCACAGTTTTCTGTTAGTTGAAGGAATCACTGAGCTGCCAAAGAAACCACATAGCAGCTATTCAGATGAACTCAAATAATGCCACGGTACTTGGGTGGCCATATTTATACTGGGCTAGCCAGGAATGTCAGGATTTCATCTTTCACAAAAGAAAAATGCACTTCTGGCACAAGCTATCAGGCTCAAATGATCCATATTGTTAGGAGAGCCTCAGTCTTTGTACTGATGTATGTTTCCCTGATCCATAGGTTTGAGGACAAGATATTGCACCCTGTTCAGCTGTCATCCCCCACAGATCTGTGGCTGCTTTCCTCTAAGTAAGCAAGGGCAGACATGCAATGGCAGAGAGATACGTATGAGCTCATGCAATCTGTCACAGCACAGCATTTTCCAAGCACAGGCTTTTTATCCTTGGATCTGTCCCATCTCTGTCTGCACAGCCATATTTCAAGGATTTGTCACAGGTCAAATCTGTCAGCAATAATGTGGAAGAAGCATAGAAAAAGAGCAATGTGCATTATATCTCCTCTCTTCCTCTGCAATCTTCCTGTGCTCCTGACTAATGCACAAACTCCTATGCAGAGGTTGATCAGCCTAATTCCCACCACAAAGGAACAGACAGAAAGCTACTGTGAGCTTCAATGGACTTTATCCACTGGAAGCAGACGAGGGGGAGGTGAAGTCAAGGCACAGCACCATGATTCCCTGAAATCTTCAGCCCAATAAAGGGTCTCCAGGACTTGCAGTGGACAAATCTCCTTGTGCTACTATTTTACCACTCAGAAATGCTGTCTGGGAAAAATAAATTTGTGTAAGGGAATTTTTACACTTGAGGATCCTAGGTCGTTTGCAAGCCAATGGAAGCAGATCTGTGTTCCATCATACCTAAATGCTTTATACACAACAGCCTGGAGCCTCTCTTAGTCAGTGCACAAGCTGATCAGCAGCACCAGTCCTATGAACAACTCCAGCAGCTCATGGCAGTATCAGTTTGATGGCATTCAAGTCATGTATCTCATTTCCCTTTAAACTGAAAATGCAGTATACTTTCAAAGGATAAGATTTAATGCATATATGCAATGTATGTATAGATCAGACTTCTGGAAGAGTCAGGTTCTTCTGCACATGGCTTCTCAGTCAGGAAATCCCATGTAAGAATGTGGGAACTGTTATTATGGTTGAAATGGACAAGAAAAGAAACTTCACTAGATTTACAGGTGCGTTTCACAAGACTTCAGAAACAAATGTTGATGAGAGAATTCTTGTGGATCTTGTAGTCTCAGTGTCTTATCCGGTTAGACTGTGGTCCCAGAACAGCTTTTCCAGAGGTAGTCCATTTATCTGTGCACTACACTACAATGTGCTTACACTATCACGATGGGAAAAAATAGCCAAGGAAGATTTGTAAAAACTATATATATGTGTGTGTCTATAAAATATATGGATAAAATATAAAATGCATCTAAAATAAAAAAATATGTATAAAACTCTGCCTTAAAGGAAAGACAAACTTAAAAATTCAGAGTAATATTAGAGAACCAAAAGCAAAACCAAGTTAGGTTTAATCCATGTAGCAGTCTTTGTAAGTGAAGTTTTATTATCAGGTAATATCAGCTTCAAAAAATGATATTGATTCCCTTTGGCCCTTTAGAGGTATTATCCAAATCTGAAGAAATCTCTCCCTGCAAGGTTTTCAGAAGTATTAGAAGACTTGGTAGGATCTTTTCCTATGTATGATCAACAAACCACCAAAAACATCTGGTGCTAACACAAACAGATTTTTAAAACTGGACGCCTGACACACAGAAACATCTCTCTTCAGGAAAGGCAGTGGGCCAGGTGTTTAAGATTTAGGATGTGCCAAAGTGCTTGGAGCAGAACTGGAAGCAAGACCAGTGAAACATTCAATCTGTGTGCAGTACTTCAGTGTCTCTTTTACAGGTTTTCCACTCTTGATTTTCTCTCTCTTTTTTTTTTTTTTTTGGCAAATTCAGCGCAGAAGAGAGACTTGCACAACTTTGATTGAGTACTTTCCTTTAAAAAGGAATAGCATCATGAAGAGAGCTCCAAAGCTTATGGAAAGATTTTTACCAATACATTTTTTTTCTATTACGATGTGCTGTAATATGAACTACAGTACAAATATAAGAAAATGTATACACATATATGTACAGATATATGCAGATATATAGAGATAAATATATATATATATATGAAACCCTTAAAGAGAAACTGATCCAGCTGTATATACATTAGCGGGAAGTTTGCCAGGGAAATCTAGATCCCACCTGTATCATGAAGGATCAGATCTGAAATACTTGCCCAGTCAGCATGGGTTTATGAGTGGAAGATACTGTCTGACAAACCTGATTTCATTCTATGACAAGGTGACCCACTTAGTGGATGAAGGTAAGCATGTCAATGTTATCTACTTGGACACTGTCCCCCATAACATTCTTGTGGAGAAGCTGGCTGCCCATGGTTTCAATGGGCAGATGCTCCACTGGGTGAAACACTAGCTCGATGACCAGACCCAAAGAGTTGTGGTCAGTGGAGTTAAATCGAATTAGCAGCTAGTCATGAACGGTGTCCCCCAGGGCTCAGTGCTGGGGCCGCTTCTATTTAACATCTTTATTAATGATCTTGATGAGGGGATTGAGTGCACCCTCAGAAAGTTTGCAATGACACCAAGTTGGGAGGCAGTGTTGATTTGAGGGGAGAAAGGCACTACAGAGGGACCTGGATAGACTGGATCGATGGGCTAAGGCAAACTGTATGAGTTTCAATAGGTCCAAGCATCAGGTCCTGCATTTTGGTCACAACAACCCCATGCAACCCTACAGGCCTGGAGAGGAGTGGCTGTAAAGCTGCCTGATGGAAAGTACCTTGGTGTACTGATGGGCAGTCGGCTGAATATGAACCAGCAGTGTGCCCAGGTGGCCATGAAAGCCAATGGCATCCTGGCCTGTATCAGGAATGATGTGGTGAGCAGGACCAGGGAAGTCATCCTGCCCCTGTACTTGGTAGTGGTGTGTTCGGTTTTGGGCACCTCAGTACAGAAAGGACATTGAGGTGCTGGAGCAGGTCCAAAGAAGAGCAATGAGGCTAGTGAAGGACTTGGAGAATATGCCCTACAAGGAGAGACTGAAGGAACTGGGGTTGTTTAGACTGGGGAAGAGGAGGCTGAGGGGAGGCCTTATTGCTCTCTTCCAGTATCTGAAAGGTGCTCGCAGCGATAGTGGGCTTCTCACTGGTGACAGGTGATCGGATGAGGGGAAATGGCCTCAAGTTGTGCCAGGGGAGGTTTAGGTTGGATATCAGGAAATACTTTTTACTGAAAGGGTTATTAAGCACTGGAATAGGCTCCCCAGGGAGGTGGTTGAGTCACCTTCCTTGGAAGTGTCTAAAAACTGTTTCGATGTGGTGCTCAGGGAGTTGATTTAGTGGAGGGTTGTTAGAGTTGGAGTAGTATAATTAGGTTGTGATTGGACTCGATGATCTTTAAGGTCTTTTCCAACCTGAGTGATTCTATGATTCTGTGATTCTATGATTATAATACAATACCTAATTCATTAAAAACTATAGAAAGGAGAAATGCCTAATGAAAATCAAGAAGAATTATATCCTAATTGTTGTAATGATTACAGGTCCTTATTCCTGAAGTAGGGCACAGGGAAGGAAGATGGACTGATTTCAGTCCAAGCATGGTGACTAATAGCTGGTGTTGGTGAGCTCAACAGTATAAGTGTCCAATCAGCCACCCAACTGATAATTAACAACTAAGCTCATAACTTGTGTTCCTTGCCCTTCAGAAGAAACCTCTTCCTAAACAAAGCTGGAATAGTACATTCAAAGAAGTAGTGGAAAGTTGTTATTAATAGGACAAAAGCAGACCACACACATCAGGATGTCCCTTAAAAATCAATCCCCAAGAGCACTCAGTGGCTACAAATACCACCCATCCCTGCAGGCCTGTTCACCTGCACAATTCAAGTTGCTTTAAACATAGTTGTACCAGTGGTAATGCATGTGGTATGCAAAGCTGGAAAACCTTGAAACGTTTGAACTGCTATTAAATTTCTGGTAATATTTAGATTAAAACCCCTCGGCAGTATGAACAATCTCCTGCTGTATTTATGCAGTGCCTAGCAAAACTTGGGAGGGAGTGAACATGGGCTATGACAACTACTCTAGGTCTATTTCAGTAAGAATTTCTATTTCTGTTACTCCTCCATCTAATGAGGGTGACTCAGACTATGCTAAAAAAAAAAAAAACAAAAAAAAAAAAACCAAAAACCTACAAACCAAACTGGTTACCCATAGTCGTTTTCCATATATAGGTAAGATACTGATATAAACCAAGCTTTACAAACTCCTCTGAGTAAATAGACGCTGTACAAAACCAGGATTAAAGATAGGATTTGTCTCCACATGCTACTTTTCTGTTCCCAGGGCCCTGCAGATTTGGAGCTAACTCAGAAATAGCTGTTGCCTCTTTGCACTGGAACCATAGTGCTGGCTAGGGCTAACAAAGCCTTGGGCATCCTTTATGCCTCTACTCTGATCTAAGCAGATTTCATGCTGGACTGCAGCCAGTGTCTTAGGTAGCCTGTACAGGTTCCAGAAAGTCCTTCATATTTGCCTCCTTTGTTTGGTACCATAAAAGGGGGTCATGGTTCTGTATTACTGAGAGTGTAAAAAGTGGGTGAAATCCAGCTTCACAAAGTTCTCCATGCCTACTGCTTGCATTCAATGAAGGGACTGATAAAAGGATGCTGCAAACATTTCCAGCCTCAAATAAATGGAAGTTTTGGAAATGCAACAAAGCAGACAGTGGTCATTAGTCTTTGGCCTTTCAGCTTAATAGAGTGGTCTCCAAGAACTTCCCTGAGTTTTGTCCAGTAAATCCAGATGCTTGTAACTTCTTTTCACTCCAGAAACTCCTTCTTTAGGGTGCCTCTTTTTCTGTGCCAGCAGTGTGGAAATGCACTCTTCATAATGATATCACAGTTGTTGCAGAGGCAGAAATCTCTCAAAGCAATGAAACATCTGAGTGGTATTATAAGAAGGGGATGACTATGACATTGAAGCAGTTTGTGAGCATCAGGTTCCCTAGAGGCCCTCAGTTTTGTCTTTGCCTGGCTCCATCTAATTTGGATGGTGTGTTTTGGCCTTGGCCTCTGGAATGTCTGGGTAAGTTACTGAAGTGGGATTCATGGATGCTTGCAGCATCCTTTCATCAGATTATCACCAACCCTGTCACTTTGTTTCTTATTTTGAGTTTTTACATAGTGTATTATTCAATTTAGACTGTAGAGCCAGTGTAACTTAAAAGGTGTATGCAGTTGTTTGGATATTAATTACATAGACATGGATACAACTGATTATGCTCCCAGATCCTGATGATTTAAGAGAATACAAGACTCCAGAGTGTGGAGTTAGTTATCTTTTCTGCATGAACCGATGTCATAGCAATAATATGAAAATTCCTTTCCACCGAGGAATTTTTGCTGGAGAAAACCATAATTTTATTGTACAATATAAATTTCAAGTCAATGGAAGACATTTGCTCCTGTATGGATGCAGCTTCCAGAAACAAACAATGACTAAAGGTCCAGATTTTAGAGTTCTAACAGGATGTGCCCAGGAAATACCAATCAATTCAGACAGTAACCTATCATCTTCATCCTCTAAAATACACGCTAACAGCTGTGCATTGTCTCTCCTTCCAGAAATGAGTCCAGATCCCTTTTGACCTGGTGTTACACTATTCATTTCCATTGTAGACTTTGGCAGTTTCTTCCATACTTTCGATTATACCCTTTGAGCAATGAAAGTCATCCTGAATAGTTTACAGCCTGTGCTTCATCTTTAATCTCTATCCTCTTTCTTTGGTATTAGCAACAAGTCACAGTTTTTATTTGAAACGATTCATTCCTATCCTAGTATAGACATATTGCTATGATTCCTGCAAATTCTTAATCTCTCCAGATGCAGTAGGACTTAATTCTGCATTGACTCAAACCCAATACAGTCATTTGCACTATGTCTCCTTAATTTTTAAGGCTTGAAGAAGCAATTGCAGAGTCTAGTCTGACTTCCTGTAAAATAAAAGTGATAAAATATCATCTCTAGCTACTGCATTGCCTAGAATGCTTGTTTTTCTGTTTCTACTCAAAGTTAATATGAAATGCATTACTCACAATTGCATTCCTTAGTTTCATATTCCCTATACATCCTTGCAAATGACTCCACAAGGCATTAGGTAATGAAGAATCAGACTCGGCCAAATGGATGCTATTTTTCTTGATCCATTTTTGTTTATCTCTATGTAAAAATATGTAATTATTTATTATTTCAGGTTTCAGTAGTGTTTTACCACAGTCTGTACATACTTTCTGGAATAGAAAATGAAATAGCTACATGAAAAATACCAGGGTCACTCTGAAATGAATGCCTTCTATTTTATGATGTTGATCCATGACATTAGAGGTGAATATTGGTGGGATGGTAGTAAAGGCTGAACTTTCCCATCAGTATTTTGTTCAATTTTGTTGCTGGGTAACAGATGGCAGCGGAGGGACATCTGACAAAATAGGATGTGAGCACAGTGACTAAATGGGTGGTGCATTACAGCAGCAGTGACAGTGACATAAAAAACAAGCCACATTCCAGACCACCATGTACAGCTTTTGCACCATTAAATGAAGAGTGTCTTGATCAGCTCATCTTCATGAATCTACTAAAGGTGGTGGCTGTCTTGGAAAACAGTCTTTTGTAGCTGAGGATTTGCCCTATCAAATACTGTTGCTGTGCCCTTGTATCTATTATAGTTTCCATGGATATAAATAGGAATTTGCTTTCAAAACAATCCTTGTTTTATTATCATGCTGTCAGTGAAGATTGGATGGGATCATGCTAAACTCTTTTTTTTTTTTTTCGTTAAAATAAAAGGCTTTCAGTTGGAGATTATTTTTCTGATTCTTTGGCTAATCAACTTGCTATTAAAAGATGAAAATATTCAACTTTAGAAGTCAGAAAATGTATGAAAGAAGCATTTGTTGGGGGTAAAAACAAAAAACAACAACAAAAATGGTTCAAAAATGGAATAAAGATACATGGGAGCTGCTTCCAGGGAAGTGTGTCATGTCTCTAGTCTGAAACCTTGCACTGTGATCAGTATTTACAATGGTTGCAGCTTCAGACTCTTGGGCTGATGTTACAAGCCACATGAGAAATTTTAGAATGGCAATTTTGAAATGCTGTTTTATATGAGATATCTTTTCTAAAAGCATAGGGACAATTTATGTTGAAGGCAGAATTAAAATAGAAGAATGGTTACTCCCTGTCTTGAATTTAGATTACAGTTCTTAAGTATCCTGCTTGAGTGAAAGGAACAAGTCAGAGGAAAACACTCAATAGTAGGTTCTAAGAGGACTTGGTATTTTTTAATATTTACTGCAGAATAAGAACATAAAATATTCTTCATCTTCCTCTATCTCTCAATCTCAGGTTCTGTGTCCCACTTTGGCCTAATAAACGAATGTTTAATTATCTGTTGAAATTCAGGCATTATTTTAAGAGCCATCTGCATTTTAAGTCATTTACAGCATTTCAGAAATAGTTGTCCCGACAAGCTAGAACTTTAGAGATAATCTCCAGCACAATTTGACAAACAGAATCACAGAATGAAAAACTGCTTAAAAGAAAAGTAAATACACCATTCCCATTGAAAGACCCACAGGGCTTAATTGAGCATGATCAAGTGAGCATATTGCACAATCTATTTTCTGTATCTTGAAGAAATGTTTGTCCTAATTTATTTAGAAACTTGGAGTGAGCAGACAGCATTTTGGTATTGACTGAGGCATAAAATTCCTTACCACTCTTTCTCCAGTTCCTTAGAAATCTGATGCAGGAGTGGCTTAGTCATGTGGTATTAGAACATTTTATTCCCCAGAGGAAGCATCAAACACAACATGAGCCCATATAAAGATTCTGTAGAATGACCATTTGTGCTCCTACTATCTTTCTTCTTTTCTAGTATTGGTATGAACTGGTCACAAATGCTTATCATGTGTTTTAAAGAGAAATGTAAAGAATTATACAGTATTAAATGATTATAGACTGACTCTTGCCCTCTGTCCTACTTGTTGTAGGCTCTGTTATGCAACTGAGTGTAGTGACATAAATAGGATATAGGCCCTCTTTATCTTTTTGGAAGAAGTTATAGTGTATTCAAAAGATTTTTGGTATGTGTGTTACTTTATCTTCATTATAAAAACAGCTCGGATATGGGCTCCAGGGGAAATTTATAGTCTCTCCATGACACAATTAAATTACAAATGTCTCATTAGAGACTGCCAGTTTACCTCAGATAATGACTCTAAAGCATTCATCTTAAAGCTCATTTCCAGACTGTTTTTCTTTTGAACTTGTACTTGTGGATTGTGCTTTTATGAATATGTTTTTAAGGGGCACTGTCCTTCAGGGCACACCATAAATACCAGTGTGCTTAGAGGAAAAGTTGTTAAAAGTTCAGAGAACAGAATAGCGAGAGAGGCTGCTGAAGGGAAAGATAAAACCAAACAAGATAGCTAAAGCTCAGTTATGGATACATTCATCAAACACAGGAAAGAGGTTTTAACTATACTGATTCTTTATCCATTGCAAGCTGCAGCTGCAACAAAATCTCTGATGATGATGGAAGTAGAGCAGGATAATGTATTTACTGTGATCACTGTGTTTTCAAAATAGGTTTGACACCAGCTATTCCTGATGTTGATCAAGTTTTACCAAGTAGTCTCTTTGTTGAACATCTTATATTTTGGCTTTTTGCCTTTGGCACCTCTAACACACTTGACTACTGAATCAATAAATACCAGTGAATTGGAAATTAACTCTTTTCCACCAACTCTGACATTATGTGTTTAGTTTAAATATTTAACTGAATAGACTTAGACTGCTTGTTGGCCTTCTTATTTTAATTCTCACAGAATACTGTAGAGGTGTTAGGAACAGGTTGCCCAGAGAAGTTGTGGATGCTCCATCACTAGTAATGTTCAAAGTCAGGTTGGGTGGGCCTTTGAGCAACCTTATCTAGTGAAAGATGTCCCTGTCCATGAAAGTGGTTTGCACTAGGTAATTTTTAAAAGTCATTCCAACTCCTACCATTCTATGTTATTCTGTCTTTCATGAAATCCAGAGAATGGGTAAATCAGGTTAATGAATCCACAGCATGGAAATTTAAGAAATAATTTTCAATCCTCTTCATATAAAACATTATTTTTACAAAAAACGCTACCTTCTTTGTAAAGAATGACCTACTGTTTAGTGTTATGAAAAAGCAACTTACCTGATTCTAGGTTCTTTTTAATGACTGCACTGGTGAGGGAAGACATTAGTCATCCTAAGCTTCTTTCCCAGCAGAGGTCTATCAGAAAGGGACACAACATATCATTTGTATGGAAGGGAAGAAAGTGATTCTAACTTTGTTGGTTCATCTGGCAAGTGGAAGAGGTTTGTTATATTACATCTAAAACTTCTGCTTCCTTCTTTCTTACATCAAAATCCCAAGACTAATAACGGTAAAGTAATGCTGCAAAACAGACCTGAAAATGTTCTTCTCTCTATTAACTGCCAGAGAGAAAACAAAACAGTAAACAAGGTTATAAACCTGTCTTCTCCCTCAGTCTTCTGAACAAGTTCTCTGTTTTTGTAATGGTCTCATGAGGTAAAAACAAAAGTATTTGTTTCCTCTCTTGCTTCTGATTATCTCTTAAGCTGTATCATAGCATACACACCTCCTTTCGGAAAGATTAGTTGTGGCAAAATCTATGTCATGATTCCTGGAATGATGATAAATGAATGTGAGAAACAATTTGTGTTAAAATCTTCCAGGTCACATATAGCCATTAAGGTTATAAAGTCTAAATTTTGTTTTAAATTTTCCCTGAGTTCCCATGATATTCAGAATTCATGGGCAGTAAATTTTAGTAAAACTTCCTATTGCTATGTCCAGGATTAACTGCAAAAATAACAGATACTGAATTTGCAGTGTTTTTTTATGTTTGTTTTTCATCCTTCCTTTTCATTTCCAGTAAGAGTAAATGCAACAGGACACTGACATTCAATCAGTGTTCATGAAGAGAATATCAGCATTACTTAAACCTATCCACAATTCGTAGATATGAATAAAGGAATTCAGAATACTGATGGGTGTGACTGGGGAAAAGGTTCATGAATAGTTAATGTGCAGCGTTCTACTATAAGGCAATATCCCATAACTGTTCATTTGTGGTACACTTGAGACCACCTGGCTATGGAAAAAAAGCTGAAACATACAAGCCTTACAAATCCCAAGAGTAAGCGCACAAATGAATTGAAATAAAATATACTTTCAGTTTCAAAGCTTTCTGCTAGTCATGAGTGCTGGAAGTCAGCAATACTGTATCCTTAAAAAAGATAGTTTCTTCTCCCCTCCCCTGCATTTGATAGCTCCCCAGATAGTTGCATGTGTTGTATCAGATTGTGTCCAGTAGTGACAAGTATGATATAGCAGTAGGTTTTATTACAGAAGTTAGGAATGTTTAAAAGTAGTAAGGAAGCCAAAAAGGCATTTAAAATATCCCAAAGGCAAGCTAAGAGAAATGGTCCTTTGGTGGTTTCAGATGAGTCAGTCCAAAAAGCTCAGTATCTAACAGCTCCTTCTTAGGCATGTAAAACAAGCACCGGACTTTCAAAAAGTATAAAGCACCATGACCTGACCACTCTGATTAGAAGCCTAACCCTGCTGGAAGCAGAGCTTTGGTTTTTCAGCCTTAGATTTCCTTGAAAGTCCAATCTTGAAATCTCAAAGAAACCTTTTTCTCATTTGTTTCATTAAAAAAAAAAAAAAAAAAAAGAAAGAAAAAAAAAAAGAAAAGAAAAAATAAAACACTACAACTGTGTTTCCTGGAAGAAGTCTGGCAAGTCTGGCAAGTATCACACTGTAAAAGCAGATAGCCAACAAGCCTTGCAGTTCATGCAGTTCAGGTCTTTTGCTGCTAAGTAAAACTGGCTGAGATTTACCTGTACTACTCACTGCAGTCTTATTACCCGAATATCATCTTTAAGAATTCAGATACGTATTTAAAAAGAAATGTCATTTATGTAGAGGAAAGATTTATATGGCTATAAGTGAAACCATTCTTCTGGAATGAATATGATTCTAAAGTTTAGAAATCCTCAAGCTATTCTCTAAACAAAGATGTGGGAAACTATTACTGTTTATATTAAATATTCCCATGTGGATCTTTTGGTCCTTGTGGAATATGAATGGCAATCTCTTGTAAAATCCCTACTGGAGCTGTCAGCACTTTTTATATGAGGCATCACAGATACAGAGAGGAGTGCAGCATGTATGTGTGTGGGACATACCTGTTTCTTAGGAACTGCTCACTATTCTGGTGGCAGATGATAGGTTTTCTGAGGCTTCCCAGATATCAGAGCAAAGTCAGTAAAGGGAGAAGGATTAGTCACAAGGGAGGAAGTGATACACTCTTCTTTACTGCCAGCTTTGTGAAACTGTCTTCCTCAGAACTATCCTGATTTAGAGTGAAGGAATTTGACACTAGAAAAATGATCCTGCACCACAGAGTCAGTCCTCATTCCTTCAAATCCACATCAGGTTCCACTTTGAACCTTTCCATATTTTACCTGTTACCTTCATGGGCACTTGATCCATCTTCTGCATTAAAGCTTAAATTAATTCCTGGACTGTTCATACCTATTTCTCATTGGGTCAATATTCCCTGTTTGTTTAAATTTATCTTCCTGGTATTTCTTCAATCCTTTTTCCTTGGTGTACTGGTGGAAAGTAACTGTACCCTCTGTCAGAATTTGTTGCATTGCCAAACAGTGCCAAGCTCTTCTGGTTTCTTCTAAGACAGGAGCTCCAGTGAGCCCTTTGGTGGGCTTGTTCACTGGGTTTTTGATCACTCCATGAGTTCTTCTCTGCTCTTATTGCCCTTGTATGAGTTTGATCACACATAATCAAAAAGAGATTGATTCAAAATATACCACAGAATTACCTGCCACTACACTGGAGAAGTCCAGTCCCTACCAGAAACACTTCACTGATAAACAGCAAGCTTGTGTTCTCATGGTCAAGACCTTTTTACGATTTCCACAGTATTTTTTCCTGCTTCTATTACTTCCAGATGATGAGATCTGACTTTATCGCTTACAACACTTACACAATTAAGTGAGAGGTGAATCAGGGCCAGGTCGTTTGCCAAAAAAACAAGTAAAACCCAAACACTTCACGTCACTGTTTATTTTCACACTCCTCTTGAAGAAATCTCTAGGTCAGCTACACCAAACTTTGACTTCAGCATGCCATGGATAAGGCTCTTGCTCAAGCTACCTTGTTTATACCTTTTTGAATGATTTCTCCCAAGAGTATTTGGAACCCAAAATGTAGTCACCAGAGAGAATTTCAACCAAAATCAAGATTAAAAAGTCCTCTGTTGTTTCTGCATTTGCAGAAATAAAGCAGCAACTATACAATACATACCTGGGTACTATAAATGAGGTATTAATTTTATGTCATACCTGCACAGAGAAAAAAATATTATTTAATACAGTGGAAATGTTTCTCTCTTGAAGTCAAGGGCAGAAATCCTGCTGAATTCAATGGGCTAGGATTTATTTTACGGTGTCTGATTCATTACTTCTTTGTATCAGTTGTATGTCGGTGTAACTGCTGAAGTTCCTTGGCACTGAAGAAGTGAAATCAGAAACATAAATGAATAAATAAATAAATGAATATAGAAAATGATTATATATTTTTTTTTATTATTATAACAAATGAATTACAACTAAGAGATGACTGCTTTGGTAAACATCAATTAACAGAGATGCTCAGGGTTGGTTTGTTAGACAGTTGCATGCTGCGATAAAACCCAAATATAAATACATATCATTAATTCATACCATTTTATAAAATTGGAATCTTGTATAGACAAAACAGCAAAGTTGCAAAGGCTTACATCACTGCTAAATGAATTTCTCTTTTAAAACTACACAGTGTCTTTCAGAACAAAAGCCAAATTCTGCCCCTTGATATACACATGCAAATTCCATTATAGTAGCTGGAACTGTGCATTCATACTTGTGGAAATGATTTGGCTGCTTAAAGGCAGTTCTTGGAGCATTGACTGCTAGGGATCTTACAGAATTTTCCAGTGAAAATGATTTTTTTTTTTTTTTTGGTCAAAAAACTGTTGATTTGTCAGAAGTAAATATTTCTGCACAAACATATACAGCATGTCTGGCAATTATCACATTTCTGGTCAAGGAAAAAAGGGAGAGCAAATGTCCAAAGTATAGCCAACAAATACTTACAAGCTAGCCAAACTGAGAGCTAGTGTTCATATTCCTGTTTCCCCAGAACTACTTTCTCTCCCAGTCCACAATAAATCCCTTGAACAGGATGATTCATCATCAGTGGAACTATTTCAGGCAGTTCTATAAATTCTATATTACATGTGCAAAGGGCTGCCTAATCATCATTCCCTATCTAGTTGCTTTATATTTCCCATCAGGAAAAGCAATGACTTGAACCTCTACTCCCTTCCAGGGGGACTGTCCTCTTAATAGACATTGTAGTTTCTGAATGAATAGAGCACTGCTCAAACAACACTTGCTGCAAAAGGATTATGTCCATCTTAGAGTACAGGACAAACATTTTATGGGTCAGAAATTGCTATGAGATTGAACACTTGTTTTCCTGTAAATTCTACCTACCTCTCTAAAAATACTTGAGAAATATTACTTGGTTTTGATTTTACTTTGAAAATCCATAATTTTTACTATACCAATAGCTTTTGTTAGATTTACTTCGCACTTGCAGTATTTATTAAATGAAACTAATATTAAGCTTGCATTTTTCAGGATACTTGGGAATACAAAGAGGCAAACTTCTTACATAAGAACATGCAAAACCAACAGCCCCAGAGAAACCATACCCCTGATGCACTGTTTGCCAAAGCAGTTGATAACAGGCAGAGGGATGAGGAGGAAAGAGGGAAATTTAATGTTAACAGTAAATATTATGGATGTCTTATCTGGCTGGCTTCTGGAATATAGCATGATAGAGTAAAGCACAACTTGTCAGAAGTGTGGTCATGAGGCTGAGATAGAAGTCCATCCCCATTATTGAGAAAAGCTAAAACAGTGGTGACATGTCAGTCCTACTTCATCCTTTCTGTAAGACTTTTCTGTTGTGCAAGCCCCATAGTGGGGATTTCTTCCTCCTCTTACCTCTCAGCCCCCCCACAGTGGAAGCTCCCTCAAGAGAAATGCAGCAGTGGCTACAGGAATATAATTATTTGCTGCAATACTTCTGAGTGTGAAATAGATGTGCAATCAAACCTGTCACCTGCTTCCCAGTTTTGTCAGCTGAGATAGGAAGTCAGATCCTGTGAGCAGCTTGACTGGCAAACAGAAGACAAAGCTTACTAGATCACTGCTAGGTCATTGTCACTGGCTGAATTTCACTCCATGCATTAACTGTAGCACTGGTGACTTTTGCCCAATATTAACATCTTTAGGACTCATTCCGTGGATGTTTTTTGACAAATCCTTACTGCTTGTGGATGAAGTTGAAATGAAACATCTTTCCCCCTCTACCTTTTTTTTCAGAACAGTTTACTTGCTCTGGAATGATAGAGCTGCTTTTCTATACTTTGAAATTTCCATCCCTCCTTCCTTTACTCCCTCCCACTCCTCCTCCCCTCTTCTCCTTCCTCCCTCCCTCCCCTCCTACCTCCCTTCCACCTCCTCTTCCTTCCTTCCTTCCTTCCTTCCTTCCTTCCTTCCTTCCTTCCTTCCTTCCTTCCTTCCTTCCTTCCTTCCTTCCTTCCTTCCTTCCTTCCTTCCTTCCTTCCTTCCTTCCTTCCTTCCTTCCTTCCTTCCTTCCTTCCTTCCTTCCTTCCTTCCTTCCTTCCTTCCTTCCTTCCTTCCTTCCTTCCTTCCTTCCTTCCTTCCTTCCTTCCTTCCTTCCTTCCTTCCTTCCTTCCTTCCTTCCTTCCTTCCTTCCTTCCTTCCTTCCTTCCTTCCTTCCTTCCTTCCTTCCTTCCTTCCTTCCTTCCTTCCTTCCTTCCTTCCTTCCTTCCTTCCCCTCCCTTCTTTCTTTTCTTCCTCTCTCCCTCCTTCCCCCATTCTTTCCTTATTTCTTTTCAGTTTTAATAGTTTCACTTCTATGCAAAGACTAGAGCCTGCATGAAAGTGCTTTCAATTCAGCTGGGCCTCTTCCTATCTTATCAAATAATATTAGCTTACACTCCATTTATACCACATATAGCCCTAGAAACTCTCTTAGCTTTTAACCTGCCGTGTAGATTAAGACCTCATTACATTTCATACTGTGTTCAGCATGATCATGTTACCTAATGTTAAAGATTTTGAAGCAACATAATCAGCACCAATAGAGAATGAAAGCAGAGGGATCTTTCATCATATGGTTGTTGTGGCTTCATTTGCTAGAAATTGCTGTCAGTTCAGTCTTCTCTACATTGCTGCATGCACTCTGTCTGGACAAAGCTAACTGACTCTTTGCCTCAGTTTTCACTGGTGGTCAGGTTTCTCATGTCTGCCAGGATCCTGAGACTCTAGCTGAGGGTGTGGGGAGTGGTTTCCTTCCCACTGTAACAGTGGAACAAGTCCGAGCCCTCCTCATGAAACTGAACGTGTATAAGTCCTTTGGACCAGATGATATCCATCCTAGGGTTCTGAAAGAGATGGCTGATATGGTTGCCAAGCCACTCTCCATCATATTTGAAAATTCCTTGCTATCTAGTGAAGTCCCTGGAGACTGGAAAAAGGGAAATATTACTCCCATTTTTAAGAAAGGGAGAAAGGAAGATCCAGGGAACTACAGGCCAGTGAGTTTCACCTCTGTGTTTGGGAAGATCATGAAGCAGATCCTCCTAGAAGCTATGCTAAGTTGTGATTAATGGTTCTGTGTCAGGGTGGAGACTAGTCAAGGGCGGTGTGCTTCAGGGGTCAGTCCTGGGACCGGTGCTCTTCAACATCTTCATCAATGACACAGACGATGGCATCGAGTGTGCATTCAGCAAGTTTGTGGATGATACCAACTTGAGTGGTGCCATCGATGCATTGGAGGGAGGGGAAGCCATCCAGAGGGACCTGGACAGGCCAGAGGAGTGGGCCTGTGTTAACCTAATGAGGTTCAATAAGGCCAAGTGCAGGGTGCTGCACTTGGGTCAGGGCAACCCCCAGTATTTATGCAAACTGGGGGAAGATCTCCTTGAGAGCAGCCCTGCAGAGAGGGACCTGGGAGTCCTGGTGGATGAGAAGCTGGATATAAGCCGGCAGTATGTGCTCCCATCCTGGAAGGTGAACTGTGTTTTGGGCTATATTAAAAAAGGGGTGGCCAGCAGGGAGAGGGAGTTGATTGTCCCCCCTCTACTTGGCTCTTGTGAGGCCCCATCTGGAGCATCCAGGCCTGGGGCCTTGAATACAGGAAGGATGTGGAGCTCTTGGAGCGAGTCCAGAGGAGGACCACTAAGATGATCAGAGGGCTGGAGCACCTCTCCTATGAGGAGAGGCTGAAGGAACTAGGCTTGTTTAGCTTAGAGAAAAGAAGGCCCTGGGGAGACCTTATTGCGGTCTTTCAGTACTTGAAGGGAGTATTTAAACAAGGGGTAAATGGCTGTTTACGAGGGTGGACAGTGATAGGACAAGGGGGAATGGTTTTAAACTGAGATAGGGGAGGTTTAGGTTAGAGATTAAGAGAAAATTTTTCACACAGGGTGGTGACGCACTGGAACAGGTTGCCCAGGAAGGTTGTGGATGCCCCATCTCTGGAGGCATTCAAGGCCAGGCAGGATGTGGCTCTGGGCAGCCTGGTCTAGTGGTTGGCAGCCCTGCATATGGTAGGGGGGTTGAAACTAGATGATCATTATGGTCCTTTTCAACCCAGGCCATTCTATGATTCTACAATTCTATTATTCTATGAGTGTTTCTGAATTTAAATGAACACATCCATGCTCATAGATCAAACACTGGTACCTGATAATCCATAAAATGTGTGCATATATGTACAGAAGTGTATGTACATACACATATTAATTTCATACTTTATAATCTTGAATAAACACAGGAGTAAAGTTCTACATTTTTCTGGCACTTCTCACAGATTTGTAGAAAAATGTTTTTTGGAAAGGAATAACTGAAATCAAATTAGAGAATGTGCTCTTCTCCTGCTTCAGCACTTGTAGTACAATAATAGCTATGGGCAACTGATTCTGTGACACATTTTTTAGTTTAAGCAGAGTAAACAAGGGAAAGTGCCATTAATCCAGTTTCATTGATAAGGAACAAAAACACCAAAGGACTTGATCTCAGTTTTCTAGGAGGTCACCACTTCCATCACAGTGAATAATTTTCCTACAAATCCAGTCTTTGAAATCTACTGTGCCAGCAACGTTTCTGGTCCTCTGTCACAGACAAAAAATCCTGAGAAAGAGTGAAAAAGAGTTCTTGGTCTTAAACAGCAAATGTCCTTTGAGGATATGAGCATCTCACAACAGTTCTGTGTTTGCCTTAAAGACACGTCATTTAACTGAAAGGCTGCAGTCCATTGCTGACATGAAGAGCACAGGCAGGAGCTGCCCACAGCAGCAGAGAGAGAACAGAAGTTGAATTTAAGTTTTCTAGAGATTTGACCTAGAGGTCTAGCATTTGTTTTCCCATTTCTCCTCTGGATGCTCAGCTAATCATCCATAAGTCTTTGTCAGGATGTGATGAGACCCCCCCTACGGGAGAGTGCTGATCAACACTCCTTCAACGCATTTCCCTGCTTACTTTTACTCTTAAAATTATTCTTTCTGTTCCAAAGGATCAAGCAGCATAATGGATTCATGTCATTTTACTCTTGGAAGCACCTTGGGTTGCCTGTTTTTTTTGTGGGGGATAAAAACAAGGATGAAAGAGGAACAGAAGGATCAGGTCTCCAGAGATGCTTGGTGTAATTTTCTCCTCTGACAAACTGCCCCTCTCAGCCTACCCCTCCACACCAATCTCCTCCCTTGTGCCAGGGAAGAACTGCAAACCTGGCAGGATGAGGCCCTCCCCTGCCTGAGCCCCAATAGCCACTCAGAGGGCTTCCCCGTGTCACATCCGCTGTAAACTCCGCCATGCTTTTCCTGTGTCTGCACAACATCTCAGCTCATTAGGGAGACACGAGATAGCAGAAGGCCCGATATGGCTCGCTGTGGATCTCCTGAGCCTGCAAGATCCTACTTCCCCTACCACGCATGCATGGGACCCTTCTCTTTAACCCAGCCGTGCCTTTTGTCTGAAGGGGAGAGACTATTTATGAGGAGTCATACAAAATAAACATGAAGAGTTCACCATAAAATATGACAACCACTTTAAATAATGTTGACTTAATTAAACTTTAAACTTTATTTATATATTTTATGGCTGTAGTGTGAGCTCTTCTCGGATGTTTACTTCAGTGAAAAATCCATCATGTGAGGGCCTTGAAAGGAATTAATCCCCTTACCCCTGGCACAGAACTCAGCTCCAACAATTCAGATCTAAATATTTAGTGATGGATGATACATGTTTATAGAACAGAGGGCAGCATGACATTTAAATGGGATCCGGGGTTGCTATAGCGAGCGTACATTGTTGAAAAGAAACGGGAAGCTGAAGCCATGCCAATTATCGGAAGCTGATAAGTCAGCCCCTTTTTGCCTGATTTTTTTCCCTTCCATCTATCCCTTCAGGGTTTTCAAAGGCTTCTTCACAGAGGGTTATGAGCAATTTTCAGAAGGAAAAGTTCTGCTGACTATTGTACATTTGGTAGTGCATCCCATGGTTAAACTAATAGCCTTGTTGGGTGTCAGCCAAAGGTTACAGGCCTCTCAAAATATTCTTGGAAAAAAAAAAAAAAAGAGTTTATCACTGAACTGAAGTTTCTCATTAGTAACCCTCTGTTGTCTAATCTGTGAAATTACATGATTAACTCTTTTGCAGAGACAGTTTCAGCCAGAGTTTGCAATCCCACAGGAAGTTATTAAAAGTATCACCAAGATAATTTCCCTGCTTTGTACTTGGCCCTCAGGGTAAAGGAAATACATCATTAGATGAGTACTTTATAATAAAGCTATAGATCACTAACAATTATTAAATGGCTGTCAAGAATGATTATTATTTTAAAACTTGAGGACTGTGTAATTTGAAAAACAAATAAAAAACCTTGAAAGAAATTACTTCCTTTGTTTTTGTATAGAAATTAGAAACATGCCTTCTCCCCCATTCTCTTTGAAGTGATTGGAATATAATCTTCTTTTGTACACAGCCATCTTACCTTCAACATTTATTTTGCATCCCTAAAAATACTCTTAAGGGAAGCATCAGCTCACTATTCTGAGGAAATTCCTCAGGGACCCATAGGATAGCAGGACTTTATTGCACATGTTGAGATGTGCATGAGCTGTGAACTCCTGATACTTCAAGTCACTAAAGCAGAGGTGGTGGTCCTTGGATTTTGGTGAAAGTTGAACTCAGGGCTATCTTGGATACAGAATACTTTCCAGTCATGTGTTCTAACTGAGGTCACTTGCAGATGTTTTCTGTGATTTGTTGTGCTTGTTTCTGGCTTCCTTATGAGTTCCTCCCAGATCAATGGGTGTTTTGGTTTGCATGTTTTGGGAGTAGGGGTGACAGTTAGGATCTGTATTGTCCTCCCCAACTAGTTACCAAGACTTTTTTTTTTTTTTTTTTTTTTTAATTGTTAATTGAAAAGTGGTGAGAAGGAGATACCAGCCCTTCCTACACAGTTATCCAGACTGTGAGTGTGGTCCTGTGACACAGTTGTCCTGCAGGGATGGTGGTGGGACATCCGTCTGGAGCATATGAAAGTTGTTAGAGGTTTGAAAAATATAAAGCATGTGGAACCACAAACCAGGAAGGGCTCTTCTGGTACTCAAATATCATTGAGCAAAACAATTCTGCACTACAGACATCAGCTTTATAGCCAGCAGAAAACAAAGAGGATTCAAACTATAGTAAATTTGTTCCTCTGAGTAAGTATAAAATGAAGACTGGTACCATACAAACACCTGTAAGAAGAAAGTATTCATATTCCTGTGAGAAATCAGTTCTTTCATCCAAGTTGGTTTTAAGAATTAACCACACATCCTCACAGCTCAGCATTTGTGGTTTGTGTCATTGTGGTTGCTCAGTATGAGTAACGCTTGCAAACAATATCACCTAGGAGAGCTGAAATCAAGTCTCAGCTGCATAAATGTTCTATCAGGTCAAGTGATTTGATCTTTCTAGGCCACATTATTTCTTTCTCTAATAAATTCTTCCTGACCTTATGTAAGCCATGATCCACTAGAAGAGAAGTAAGTAAATTGTATAAACACAATATATAATTATACATGTTCAATATAAACGTCATTTCACAGTATCACAGTCTCGTGCGGGTTGGAAGGGACCCTAGAGATCATCGAGTCCAACCCCCGGGATTCGAGCCTCCTGTGTAGCAGAGCGGCACTTCTACCACTTGCGCCACAGGGGGGATTCGAACCCTGGCCTACCAGTGTTGCAAAGTGGCGTCCTTAACCACTGCACCACCGGAGGCACACAATTTCTGAAGAATTTAAAATTTAGAGTGTTCCTCACAACACCTCATAACACTTTCGTTGGCTAAAACTAGTATCTATTTAAGTGCTTAGAATAAAATTCATTCATAGCTGCGCATTCTTATTTTTTGAAAAGTGAAGTGAGGATGACCTGGATTAATCCTTGGTCCTTTCACTGCTTAACCTAAGATCTACACGTCCAGCACTTTTCATGACGTTTAAATAGGGGAGGAAACGTGGTCTAAATTGGCGTATTCCTCTAGTTCTGGTTTCTAAAAATAAAATGACTGGAAGCCATCCATGCAAGATACAGGAACTCCGGTTCTGTAACCTTACATGATCTTCAAATGGCAGATAATTAATTTTTGTGGCATTTTGTATTAAAGAACTGAGAGAGAAAATTGTCTCTACTGTTCATTAACTAATTTAAACAGAGTTGGCTCTTTATTCTTTCTGCAGAAATTCTTCAGAACCCAAAAAATTCTGGAATATATTCAAAGTTCTTCTGCCTAAATAAATCCAACCTAAATCTTCAGAGGTTTCTTTATTACAAGAGCGAGGCCTGAATTTCAGCGTGACCTTTGAAGATCCATCAGATCTCCAGAAGAGTACTACAGGATTTTCAAAAGGTAGCTCAGAGAAACACACCTATTCCCAAAAAGGAACAGTTTAGCTGCCTTGCAGATATTCATATTTCCACATAAAATCTTACAGGAGTCTGCAAACTGTAAAACACTGAAAATGCTGACATAAATGCTGCATGCATACCTTCAGAATAGAAAAGCATTACTAAAAAACCTACAAATGTTGATACAAAATTTTTCAGTTGTGTCTCTGTCTTTCAACTGGCATTTTATAGCATAGATCTATGAAACTGTACAAGATAACCAAATGTGCACTTCAGAGCTGATCAGAAAAATAGTATCTATGAATACAGTTCTGATTTGAGGGATGAATTCAGCATGCAATTTTCTTCCTGCAGTTTCTCATTCTTAGGAGTTGTACTCTCACTGACTCTCACTCAAGTTGTGAAACAATGGTGAAACACTAATTCATATAATTAGAGAGATCTGCAACTTTATGTCTGTGAGAGAATCAATGTAATTAAAGACCAGAAAGACATGAGTTCTTGCAGATAAATGTTTCCAGCAACACAGAGAGGAATTAACACCTCATTTTGCCATTACTTTCTACTGCACATGTGATACTTCCAAGAGATATATATGACAGTACTTTTGTTTTAACTGTTGTTTACACCTTAAGATCTCTGGGACTACTTGTTGTTTTGTTTTCATCTAAAAACCAGTTTGCTGCAGCTGACAGTTGTGCTTTATTCTGCACTAATGACTCATGTTCCTTCTTTCTCTACTGATTTCCCTCATTTCTGACATGCAAGAGAAAGGTCACACAGGTAGAAAACAGCTCCAGTATCTGATCAAAGCTGTATTTTACATCACAACATTACTTTTACAGGAGAAATCTTGTGTAACTCTCTTTTAATTATGAATAAATAAATAAATAAATAAATAGATAAATAAATTATGGACCCATTATATTTAAATTACTCTTATTGGTCCACATTCTATCTACTTTGAGAGATGTTGGCCACAGTTGTTTGTGTCCAAAATGCAATTTAATCATCAGCCAGTGAGAGATTGTGATCTGTATGTATTCATGGCATTTGCAAAACAGCATGAGTCTATATTGCCTCTTCTGGGAAGAAGGAAGAAAAGTTCCCCTCTGGAGATAGATGTTTCCAACAGCATCTCTCTTCTCTCCCGCCAAGTGGCCGTTTTGCATCGCTAGAGGCAGTAGGAATACAGCAGATTGCAACTCTGGGAGAACCTCTCATCTTCTCACCACTCTGCTTCAGGTAGAGGCCAAAAAGCATTCACACCAAAGGTTCATTCTCTTGAGTGTTAACATCCTTGCTCCCACAGAGGTAGGAGTAGAGGGCCTTTCACATGTGATAACAGGAGCTCTGCAATTTCTAATGCTAATATCTGAGTGAGACACTGGAGATGAAGAGTAGTGGAGGAAGAAAATGAAAAGAAATAATAGCTAGAACAGATGCACAAAAAGGCGCTTCACTGCTTCACTAAGTGTTTTACACTTTTTTGGCTTTACAGGTTAAGCAATTTTTAAAGCAGAAGTATTAGTTTGCTTTTGCATTTCATTGCCAAATCAGAAAACAGACTCATGCGAAGCATTATTGTTGCTTGCATTCATATTTGCAATTATTCTTACACTTCAAATGTAGGGAAAATCCATTATTCATATCACTGTGTTTTAGTTGGTAAAGAACCAGACTCACAGATGATTAGTGATAGTTGATGAAATGAACTTTTGTTAAAGTTCAGGGGTCTTGTGTTATATAAAATTGAATTTCTAAAATCAGTGCCTTTGATGTCTTCCCAGTAAAAATACTGCACTCACAATTAAGTACTTGGGACAAAATCCTGGGAGAAGGGGAACAGAGAAAGGGGAGGGGAGATGTGGTTTAAAGGCAATCCTCAATAGGACAACTTTAAAATATGACTATGATTTCTCAATAGCTGCTACTGACTTTCCGGCTTACATGAATTTGCCAAATGTATTTTCTTTGGGTCAGATCATACTTGTCTTGCCCACACAAGCATTCTTATTGATTACTCCTGAGAATAAAGCAACCCAAATTTTGTTTACTCTTTCTGTTTCACTAACTCCCTGAGGATCAGTTCTAAACAAACTAAGGTCCTATGTTGCAGTATCAGTTAACAAACTGAGATGCTATACTAATGCTCATGTTATCTAAACTTTTTCAAGGAAAATACTTTATTTTCCTTGGTTCTCTCAGAATGAAATAAAAAGATAAAGAAAAAAAAGAAAAGAAGAAATGTTTACCTGCCTGTAGAGTGGAAGCTCAGCTGTTCACAGGTCAGGCTAATCCATGTTCTTTGATTAGCTAAGCTCTAAACTGATGCTGTTTCTGCAGTTCCTGTTGCTGCCAAGATTTTGATTGGAGTTTAATATATTTTTATGCTTTCTTTTCCTTTTGTTTGATCTTTGGCCAAATATTTAATTTTCAGTTAAAAAAAGTCAGCAGAGGTCTATCTGAAGGCTAAATTTTTGAAGTGACAGCCACGAGGCTAGAATCAATTGAGGTAAAGCTACAGATTCACAGCATACAAAACATATAAAATCATTCTGCACTTATACCGCAATCAGTATACTATGTATGTATATGTACCTGTACTGCCAACTCTCTTTTCCTACCATTGTTTGAGATATTTTGCACATAGTGCTATTTTCAGATATTTCAGGCTATACTATTGAATCCCTTTTGGGTAAAGGCAGAATTTCTAGGTACAGAATTCATAGCTTTCATCTGAAATTGAACTAACAGTAAGCATGACGGATATGTTAGAGTGGATGTCTTCAGAGAGCTGTGAGATCAGGAGAGATCTGGGCTGAGATTTCTGGCATGTAGGTGCCGTTTCCACTGCTTCTGGCAGCCTCCCTGGAAGGTGCTAGAGTGGTTTCCCACACTGATGTAAATCTTACTTTGCATGGAATTTGGACTGTCTCTCACTATATGATTTTAAGTAATGACATGAACAACCAACTTTCAGGGCAGGTTTTAAGTGATGTTAAGACATATCTTATTTTTATTTTTTATTTTTTTTTCAATAAACTGCTCAGTGTTTTCAGCCCTTGATAATTCTTTAAAAAACAAACAAATAATTAAACAAAACCAACCAACAAACCTGTTTCATTTTGTTTCCTACAACTATGTTGTTTTCCATTGGATTTAAAAACTAGGTAGGTATAATGCTGCATTAGTTAAGACATATTTATATATTTTTTTTTATTTATATATTTATATTCAATGATATTCATCTCTACCTGTGATTAGATCATAACAAGTTATCTGACCTTGACTAGAACTTGCTGCTTTGCCCTTTTCTCCCTTTTCTAACCAGTAGGTCTGCAGCAGATGAGTCTGTATCTGGGAGACAGCATCTCTTCCTTGGGTGGCAGAAAGTTTCTTCATGACATCATCTGAACAGTCACACAGACATTCTCTAAACTCACAGAAGTTGTCCTTCAAAAGAAATCAGTTCAGTCTCCAGTTCTTTGCTTTGGGAGCTCATGGCAAAATAATTTTCAGTCTATAAACAGAGAGCTTGACCTACTCGTCTTAGCCAGTCTGTGTAAACAGATCAGTTCATCAAAGAGGTGATGCAGGTTTCAGAAGCAAAAGGGGCACCCTCTGCATGTGTAGGACAGATACTGCCTTGCTGCCCTATTCTCCTCTGAGCTTGCGATAAACCCTTCAGGTCATCCCATGCATGGTAAGGGGAGAGAAAAGGGGAATTGCTGCTCTGTGTCTATGCATCAGTAGGCACTAAGTGACTAATGGCAAAGCAGGGAGTAACCTCAGGGTACTTGGCTCTCAGCATATTCAGAGGGAAATGGTCACAGAAGATGGAAGAGGGGGAGTACCTGTTGCCAAATGACTGTGATTACAGTAGTGGCAAGCATCCAGGGAAACAGAGCCTCAGTTCTGTTTTATCAGGATCCTTTGTAAATTGCTATTAAGAAGTATTTTTCAACAATCTCATTTTTATTAGCCGTTTGTGCCCATTATAGTTTTCTAGTTGCTAGTTTGTTATGGCTGTAACATAAATAAAGTTCTAAAAATGTCTCATTTGAGAAATTGCAGAGCTGGGCATGCCATTTAGACACAGATAAAAGCAGATGTAAAGGGCTTTCTTTGTAATGGGCCTATTTTATATTTAATACAACTGTCATATAAACCTATACTAGCATTTAAAATGCAGTTTCTAGGCCATAAAACAAACACCATTTCTAATATTGCTGTTGGCTTTCACCTATGGGATATGGTTCATTAAAAGCTCTTGAAGGTATTTATGTGGGACTGCCATATAATTTACAATCTAAGAGCCGCCCCAGGCAACAAATGTGTTTCTCCCCCACCTTTGGAACCATTCTTCAGAAATATTAATGATTCCTGCAGCACCTCTCAGCCAGACAGGACTGGTACCATCAGTGGTGTAGTTCTGGTGGGGACTGGCACATCTCTTATAGAAGAGCTCCTTCCTCCATTAGGAACATTACACCTGAGAATGACTTTTGCATTTGGTTTTCTTTACTGAAGTTTGTAAGACAGGTCTTACCACAAAAAGAAATGTAGCTGTCTCAGGTCTCTGTGGGAAGTCTGCCTGTGCTGGACTTGTGAATTAACTTGTTTGCTTGTCTGGGTTGGGCTTAATCACCTGCTAGAGATCCACTTCTCTCTACTTCAAATCCAACCAAAATCTATTGTTTTGAAAAATCAGACAAAGTGTGAAAAATTGGGGTACTGATTTTAGTTAAATATTTTAAAATTAATTGTTAATTGTTAGCTAATTTTTTCTAAGAAACCCATTCTTACTAGGTATTTTTAACATCTTCACAACCCATGAATGCACCAAAATGGTCCCACACAGACCAGCTGACCCACAGTTGCTGAAATCTACTGGATTTACATGAAGAGAAAAAATGAATTTTGGTTCAGAGAGCTGAAAGCTAGGCTCTAAGTATGGCATCTGCCCTAACTTTGATGACTGAGTCTTTGAGGAGATACCCACAGATTTACCTACAGTTTACAATTGGGTTGAGCTATTCCAGTTAAAGGAACTGTGATGTGACAGGAAAAACAAATAAACAAACAGCAACAACAAAGAACGGAAGAAATTAGGACTCAAACATTTCACATTGTGCCATGAAGATGAGTGATGACTGGGAACTCTCAGTTTTCATCTCCTGGCCTCAGTCTTCATTAAGTCTTATCACTAAATAGGAAAGTGGCAAAAAGAACTCAGTATTTTTGAAATAATAAAAAATGATAACAAAAAAATCTCAGACAATTTGCAAATGAATCCTTAGTAGAAATACATCCTTACCTTTCCTTAACAGTCTTCAGTTTATTCAGATTCAGATATAAATCATTAAAAAATCCACTCACTTAACAACAGACATTTCACAGCAGCCTGTGTACTAAGGTCCAAGATGTTCACAGCTTCCTTAAATGCAGACAACAAACTTAAATGGCCAGAACCACCCTTGGGAGACAACTTCCTCCCCTGGCTTCAGGAGAAAGTCCATGCTGGCCAGCCTCACCAAGCACCTCTCTGAAGTGGGTGGGATGAGTCCAGATGGAGGGGCCAGTCTCTGGGATCCTCAAACACAGTGCAGCTATGTTAGGAGGAAAAGCCTGGGCAACGTTGCCCTCAAGTCTACCAAGCATGAAGAGAGGACAAAAGGTTTTCCAGCCATACTCTCCATGCTGCCATTTAACATTCTGTCTTGGAAAGGATCTTCCAGTCCCATTTCTTTACAAGTGGTCTTTACATTTCTGAAGTTCCTGAAAGCCCCTATTCTGTTGCGCCAGGCAGTGATCAGGGATTCACATAATTCTGAAGCTGTATTTGGATAGGCATCTTTATAATAAATGAAATTCTCCTGTTGCATGCACTAATGCAGACTCAAGAAAGTTAACTGTCAGTATCTTTCCAAAATCAGACTACCCTTAAGGACTGTAAATGCCCAGAAGAGAAGTGTGTGCCAAAGTCTAGGCGTATCCAGAAGTCACATTCAATTTAATGCATTATTAAGGACCTTGCACAAGAGGTCTAACACAGAGCTGCCTGGCAACCAGGAAAAATCATGTGGAAGATTGGGAGCGGTAATGACTTCCTTATGACCCATCCCCAAACAGAGTAGAGCTCTGGCACAGGAGAAAGTCTGACCTATAGCGTGTAAATAAATAACAAGCAAGCAAATCAAAGCAAAGGCTGAGCTGAATGAAGTATTTCACGCAGCATGGCTATAGTTTTACACTGTCTCAAGGCTATGAAAGGCAAACCGTCATACTTTGATTCAGGTTCTCAAAATAAGTTTAAGTACCATAAATGATACTTTTTATTTATTTTTAAATGAAAGCTCCTATCCTGGAGCTGCCTTTTGAAGATAAAAGGAGCCAAAAAAGATAGTGCTTTTCAACAAAAACATTTTCAAGTGATCCTTGCTACATGGAAAAATGTAGTTTGAAGCAGAAATAGGAGTATAATTCATTTTAAATTGGCAGGTTAATCTTTCATTAATAAACTTCAGAAGATCCTGCATCTTGTTTTTTTCTAAAATCTACAGGGAAGACTATTTTTTATCTAAAGCAATCAGAAAAACAATTTCCAGGAGGATTAAATTAACATTTATAAATGAGACTGTTTTAAAGCAATTGCAAATCAAAGCTGGCATTTTCCTATGGATTACATGAACTGCATGCTTTATTAAGAAGTTACATTCTCAGGATACTGGAGCTAGGCTATCTGACTTTCATGGACCAGATTGAGTGTGTCTGGGAACCTGTAAGAACAATGTTTTCAGCCTCTATCAGTAGTTAAGACAGTGGTGAGTACTGAAACCTATGTGACACAAAGGACTGAAACTGAGGAGGAGAACATCCCATCAGAGAGGTGTCTGCTCAGGGCATTGCCAGTCAGTCTGCTGGGGAAGATGGCTTCAGGATCCACATATCATGATGTCTGAAAGAGACCTCTCAGTCACCCCCTAGCTCTGCCAGCCTATGGGGAAACCGTAGGATCACTCTGGAAAGCATGAACCTCAGGAGGGCTCTGGTCCCACCCTGATGTTCAGAGATGGCTTGTCTGTGACACAAACTGGAATGATCAGTTCTGTCTGCTCAGGCCACAGAAAGGACTATCACCTAGAAAAAGGAAGTGCAAATCCCTCTCCACAAGGTAAGACTGTGGATGATTAGTTGGTTGTGTAGATGGTTTTGTCGTGTGGATTGCAGCTTTTTTCTTTTGCTTTGGCTTGTGTTGTTTGTTTTTTGGTTTGTTTTGTGTGTGTGTGTGTTTTTTGTTTGTTTGTTTGTTTGTTTGAGGAAGACTAACAGTAACTAAGAAGAAAACTAAAAGACTCTTCTTTGTGAGCTGAGTAGTGAGAATAACAAAAAAACTGGGACAGGAGAGGATATCTGCTTACCACAAGTACTAAGAACAATCAAGCACTAATCTAACTTGTCCATACAGATGGATGTCCAGCATAATGGAGCAATGAAATAGCACATCCCTCCAAAGGGAGCTCCTGAGCAGCAAGGCATAATTCTTGCCTGAGATTTAAATTACAGTATGTCTCTTTGCTGTGAAGTTACTGCAGTGCCAAAAATACACACGCAGACACACACGCACACTGACATCAGAAGAAAAGTTGTGTTGGCATTTATTAGATTGTAAGGTCAAAGTTAATTTTGTCAGATTTCCTAATTGTTTTCAAACAGTGTCTTTTGTTCAAGCTGATTTAAAAGTAAACTCCGTCTTACTGTGATTTGGTTTTAAATATCTTTTGGTAACATTCTGAATTATAAATAGCTTCATCCTTCTTCCTTCTTATCAAACTTTGACGCATGCAAGATAATGAGAGGGATTTTAGAAATATTGATGCAAACCAGCCACCCCTGAATCATGTTGAGTCAATAGTCCCTAAGAGCTAATGCTCAGATCACAGAGGGAGTGTGTATTAAGGGGCTGTGGAAGGGAGAGGGACTTCTATGGCTTTTGAGCTGGAACTGATTCATTATTCACTCCATTTAAAATTGTCAAAGGCAATTTTTGTAAGCATGCATCCATTTCCCTTCTGTTTAGAGAGGTATATGGCAGTATGATTACAAGTGAGCATTCTTAAAAGAAGATAGTCATGTTTTAGTGCATACTGTAAGTGGATTGCTGTCATCACTAAAGCTAAATGAGGGGGACTAGGGGGAAAATGAGATGTCATATTAGAATTGGTCCACACTTGTGTTCCTGTGGGTATTTCTGTGCGTTGCTTTGTTCCTTGAAATAATATTGCTTTCATTCTCTAAATAAAGATTCGTCAAGTTTGTTTTTCTGGAAGAAATGGTCCAAGGATCGGATCAGGGCCTCTGTGTAAATTGCTGTCCCTGTCTTTAGAAATACTACACAATATCAACAGGAAAGGGGTGGCACAAGAGAAAGGAGCATTCCAAAATCCAATTTGAATTTTGTCATTATGTTTTCCCTAAAATAGCCAGTGAATTTGTGACTAAATTTTGAACATGTGAGCATGACTGTTAATTTCAGTGTAAAGACTCCCAAGGGTAAAAATAGATCTGATATCTTAAACGTTGGAAGGGCTGAATCCTATGCAAAATGATTGAGATTTCTGCACCCCTCTGTGTTTTAACATCATGGTCTACCATTTTATTGGCATATAAAGCATTTGAGAAACAATGGAGCTAAAATACAGCAAGTTGGCTCATTTCTATTAAAGAAAAAAAGAAACAAAAAAAAAAAAAAAACCTGATGTATCTGCAATAACGTGCTGTGCAAGTCACATAAGATAATTCTTCCATCCTACTAGAATTAATATAACCTCAGCCACAGTACTATATCCAGTTCTGATTGTCACAGTTCAAGCTGGCTGAGTGAAGAGTCCAAAGGTGAGCAAGTAGAATAATCAGAAGTCTAAAAAATATCACTTTGGATGCAGAGGATCATAGAATCATAAAATCACCCAGGTTGGAGAAGACCTTGAAGATCATCAAGTCCAACCACAGCCTAACTATAGCACCCTAACTCTAACAACCCTCTGCTAAATCATATCCCTGAGCACCACATCCAAACGGCTCTTAAACACATCCAGAGATTTATCCAGGGATGCAGAAATGAGATTAAGTTACTTCGTGTAATCTAGAGAAGACAGAGGGAGAACTGACAATAGGATGCAAGTATGGCAAGTATGCAGTGGGCTATCGCAAAGAAGAAGGGAATAATCTGTTCTCCATATGCACGTGACAAAAAAAAAAAAAAAAGAGCTTCACTTTTAAAATGAGAGACTGATATCCCTTAGTATTTGAAAAAGTTTCTAGTTTTAGCAATAGGAGAACAATCAGCTTGAATTTGACAGGAATAAAATGCTGCAAATTCTGATGAAGCTCTTTCCTAAAGTTAATGGAAGTAGGATGCACTTTTCTTCAGGTAATTTACACACATTGCCAACGCTGAGAGGGAGATACTTTTGATGGAATTCTGAGACTGTCTGTGTGCAAATACAGAAATGAAAACATGATTTTCCATAGTTATCAAACAAAATAGGCGTACAATGTTGTGTAGAGAGGGAGAATGCTGCAAAAACTCGCAAGAGAAATTAATGCAAAAGGCTACAAAGAAATGGAGCTGTCTTGGTCCTTAAAAAGAAAAAGAAAAAAAGAAAAAAAAAAAAAAAAAAAAGAAAGAAAAAAGAAAAAAAAGAAAAAAAAAGAAGAAGAAAAAAAAAAGAGTTCAGCATGGATCCATATGGTGTGAGATTTCTCTTCTGTGACATTTTTATTAAGGTTATGTATATGACCGTTCATCTTCATTCTGCTGGTGCTAATTGCTGTCTATTGGACCCTTCGCTACTGTGTACAGAGAACACATGCTTCCCCTCGACTCTGCCATCGCTGCGGGTGCACTGGATTGTTCTGCTGTCCTCAGATAGGAACCTGCTGCTGCTGCCTGACCACAACAGCTGGGAATATTCTGCTTTTAAAAGCTTATCTTGTTGATACTTGAGTTGAGCTATTACACAGTGGAACAAGCAAACAGAATGAATGGACCCTCTGCGGGCAACTTATGGTAACAAAAAAAGCTTCCATGTGCTTTTGAATGTGTCTCTTGTCTTGGAATTGACAGTGATGTTTAGCATAGATGTTTCCTGTGAAGAAAGCATGATGGTATAAAGCCAGGAACAGGCTAAAAAGAAACATGTACGGAAGACATGTTCAGCACTTAAACTTCTTTGTAACTCCAAGCAACATTTAGAGCCCAGTTTTGCAGAGGTCTGCTCATGCGAACAGCCTCACTGAAATGCAAGTGGCTTTTGTGTCTAGAGTGGCTACTGTGATTCAGTTATCTTCTTGCACAAAAAAGAATATGCAAAGCTGGTCTCCTTGATCTTCTATGGAGCTTTTAAGAAAATAGTGTGAGAATAAAATTACATTTATCTATCAGCACTTGGGTCGTGCACACATATATGTATGCACAGATCAGAGCACAGAAGCAGCATTCTCATGTTATGAATGGACCACCCAAAGAAATACAGAAATCTATTAATTTAGCTTATCACTTAGACTCCAATTTAGCAAAACATCTAATAGTGTCATGAATTTTTCTGTCATGAAGGAAGTGTTACAGTCATCTAATCTGACTTCCCATTTTGCTAAGACTCTAGAATTTCACCAAGCAAATCTGACGTACACATCCATGCATTTTATGGAACATCTGGGGAAGTAATTCCTATTGTAAAAGTTAATAGCAATAGTAAGAATAATTATCAGACTTAGGTTCATGCAATTATTGAATCTTAAGCAGTTACCTTCTTAACACAGTCCTTTTGTGAATGGTCCTGCACTTAGCCATGCCCCACACTACACACCAGTCTCACTGCAGACTCCACATGACCTCTAGGCAGGAAAATCTCTCTTCTGAAGCCTTAATGGAGGTGTTGTCTGAGCAAGCACAGACCCTGAGTGACACGTGCATCATTCTGTGTATGGACGAACATCTGAAAAGTTGGCTCAGACCACACTGGGCAATCTGTGAGAGCTGAACTTGACACCTAACAGCCAGACTCGCTTGTAATTTTGGTCTCACAGCAATGGTGATTCCTGCTATATGACCACAGTTTTAACCCATTAGCCTTATTTGAGCGGCCAGTTCTCACTGGCACAGGAGACACATAGACTTGTGTTTCCTTTCCCTGCATTCTTGGTGGTTCCTTTGACTAAAAGAAAACAAAATTCCTGACTTGTGCCGCTTCATCATTTGTGCTTAGGCAACTGTTTACAGAGTCGTGAAGTGGGTGAGGATTAAAAATAACTCCATCTATTTCTCTATTGCATCAAAACCATTTCCTATTGCACTAAAAATAATTACTATTTTTCCAAAGGTATCAATGCCCCTTCTTGGAAGCTGTAGATAAGTTTGAAAAAGAATGATAAGTTGGAGTCAGCATGATAAGATTTCCTATTTTCTACTTCAATTACTATCAATAAAAACTGGAGAATTGCCTTTGAAAAAAATCATTTTTGACAATTTTTTTTAAGGACTAAATAGTGCCAGGCTATTTTAACTCTGCACCACTATTTAATCACTTCATAATTATTATGTTTATTTCACATTTGGAATGAAAGTTTACTTTCCAAGAAAGGTCTGAGAACAAAGGATCTGGAAAACAGATCATCCCAGTTATTCTCTGATTTCTTTTCCTAGCAAAAACAATTACTTTCATTAGTTAAAAAAATAAATAAAAATCAATAAAAAATAAATTTTAAAAGGTGCTCTTTTTGAACATCTCTTCTGAAAATAACCCATTCCCATGATTTTTATTTATTGATTCATTTTGCCAGGATGAATGAGCCAGGAGCTCATTAAAGCAAGTAGCACCTCAGGAGACTAGCCATCAGTAACAAGCACACTACATATATTTGTGCACGTGCGTATATGTTTAGGCCGGAGATAGCTTAGCAGATTATGCTGCAGAGGAGCTCTCACTGCTCAGAGAGAGAACTCTATGGAGGACCCCAGGTTACCAATAAATCCTGAAATATTCAACAAAGCAAATAAATAAATAAGTAAACAAAGAATGACACAATATCCATGTATCCATTGCAACTAACATATAAACCTATCTCCAGTCAAAAGGCTCCTGTTTTCTGAGATGTGCTGTAAGACACATTTGTCCTGGACGAATTTTGTGTAACGCTTCTCAGTTTCGAGGCTATGATGCTACTTGGATAGGTCTAGATTAAATACTCCATAATTTTGTTTTGCCACAACCTGTTGTTTTGTATGCTGGTTAACTTTGAGTTCACCCCAGTGGTAGTTGTGTCTTATATATCCAGGGAAAGTGCTCATTTTTTTATTTAACTGGACAAAACGTAATCTTGACTTATTCTTTTGTGCATACAAATACACCTAAAAATTAACCCCAAACATTATTTTGCTGGTTTTTCCTTTATCCTTTCCTTTATTGTGCCTTTTCATTATTGAATACTTCTTGCCCCACAGGCTTCTGACATGATAAGTCAAATTCTTATGGCTCTTTGTTCCCATGTACAAGAAAATAAAGATGTTGTCCTTACAAGAAGGAAGGGAGGACCAGACAGCACATTTGGATAAATGCCTTGTCAGCTTTGAAACATCTTGTTAAGTTCTGTTAATGTCTCTCTGCCATGCATGAGGCTTGCATCAAGTGCCTTTTTCAACAGCATCATTGTAGACAACCATTTATCAGGTGTATATTGTATGGCAGCACAGTGTTTGGAAATTCCTTTTGCCATATGTTATTCATGATCCTTGCTCACAGCCTTCATTTGTCAGGGGATTTAGATCTCAGCTGTGTTTAGTTTTTGGGGCTTGAGAACAAGTTGACCCACAGGCAGACACCTAATGATATAATTTGTTCAGTGCAAAAGGTTTGACTGCCCTCTATCAACCCCTGTGCAGACAACTCCTTTGAATACAGTAATGGATGACAATATCAAAAGCATAAATCTCGGCAAACTTCAAGGTTTCCTGGAAAACGTGACTCTTAAACTTTAGGCACATAGACATTTGGCACAATGTCAGAAACTTTCTGGACTATTCATTTATCCAACTCCAGCCAAAAATAACCAAAGACTCTATGTGTCTGTTGATTTGTTTTGAAATCCATTCAAAACGGCAAAGAAGTTAAAAAGTAAGAGACGGCAATTGAGAAACAAGACTTCTGAAGTATGAAAGATCCTTTTCTGTATCTTACAACATATGGTGCTAACAAGCCAGGTCATGTCCCTCGTACAAAATGCTTTCTGTGAACATAGTGTGGTTAAATTAGCAAGTAGAAATTGCATAGTTCAGGTTCCTTATGGTTTTAGAAAGTAGTAAACAGAGGCCTAGCTGAAGGAGCTGCGTTGGGAGAGAACATGCTGACAACTGTGGGCTCACCCCTAGGGTCAAGGTGGCTCAGCCTGGATAATTGTCTCCTCCTTAAAGCCTGTCAGCCTCAAGAATCCCCATTTCCCTTTTTTAAGCCCTGACCCATTCTTAACTTTATGCCTCTTGTGTGACACCCCCTAGTTTTTTAATGTTCATCTTCCATGGATGCTCCTCCTGCTTTCCTCTTCTATTAAGAGGAGGAGAAGAATCCCATCCTCTTGCTCATTGGAAAAAGACTGCTTAGCTTTCCCCTGTCTGTTCCCTTGGTATACAGATTGCTCACTCTTCATTCTATGCACAGAGGGTGATCAGCAAACACTGCAGTACTGCATTTTCTCTTCTTATTTTATGTTCAGCCTTCTGTTGCCCTGCCTGCACAGACTTCTTATAGCACCAATGAATATACCCAGCTGCACTCTACAGCTGTGTCCTTGATAGCACAAGCCAGCAGTGCTGTCATTATGTCACTGTCTTGTTGAACCTCAAACTTCTCATCGCTATTTTGTTTTATTTAAATTAATAATAATGTAAGGATAAATCAGTTGTAAAATACTATCAATGTGTAAGTTCTTGATTAACAAAAAGCTTTTCTTTCTGTATGGAGCTCTTGGATGCACTATATAGTCCATGTATCTGTGCAATACACTGCAGATTCCAAAGCAGTTTTTCAGAAAGCTCATTGCATAGACAGTACATATGCTTGTGAAGAATTTGTGGTAATCTATCTCTAAAACAAAATGGTATCTTCTGAGTTCTGGCGGCTTTTGCAGATGCAGATCTGGAGATGCAAAAAAATTCTCTGAAAGCAAGATGCCTATGAAGGAGACAGGAGGAAAAACTATGCTCTACTCTTGGACAGAAACTTCTCTGTAGAGTGTAAATATTGGAGTATAATTCTAAGGTACTTCACTTACTCCTTAAGAGAAAACGCACATTTTTCAGTGTGACTGCTCTATTTGCATGAAACAGAGGCAGAGAAGGAAGGCCAGCTGGCCATGAAGGAGTACAGACAGGAGCTGAACAGATTAGAAGGAGATATGGAATGAAGAGGGAAAGCAGCAGCGGGTTTTAACTTTCAGAAGACAGAGCAATAGCTCCCTGTCTGTACTTAGCTTGAAGACTGCTGTTTCTCAGAAATGTGTTCTCAGTACTGATATAAAGGAGATTCTGCGTTCTAGGCCCTATCTGTTTACTCCCGCAATAGGTGCTCTTTTTCTAACAGTGCAATGAAAAAATGCTGTTTAATTCTCCCAACAAAAAGTGCCCATTTACTTTTACACAAAAACAGAATGTTTCAATGAACATGAGTTGGCAATAAGCATGCAAGAAACACTATGTTACTCTTACTTTACCATACCAGGTGCTTACTGAATCATTTACAGCTGTGCTAATAGTTCACAAACAAAGCTGGGCTTGACCATGAGTGTGATACTTTCAAAAAAGGAATGCTTTGGGGCATTAGGCCTAGAAGAAGCAGCATGTCATTGCTAACCAAGAACATCCTTGTTGCTGTGTGGTAATTCAATTAACAGGTAATTCAATTAACAAAACTCCAAGTTTTGAGATGGCAAGATAATGTGAAGATAAATCAGTTGTAAAATACTATCAATGTGTAAGTTCTTGATTAACAAAAAGCATCACTGCTGCATTTTGATATTTGAGAATGGGAGATGTAAAGCTACAGAATTTGGTGCAACTGAAACATCAGAATATGCATGCAGTTTGGGTCTGCTCAGGAAGTAAGCTCTCCCAATTTTCTTCCATGAAACATTTAGTAGGCTTTCTTCCTCTTCCCCACAAAATTGTCAGTTTTCAGTAGTAAATCTCAGTTCTGAATCCTCTATCTTAATTATGCATCCAGGCATTGATAAAAGTTAATTTGTTACCTTTGGTGGACCTATGCTGATTTCTGCCTGTTCAGCATCTCAGATCTGAGTATTTCCTTGCATATGCTGTTTATTTTGGTTTGACCAGCCCTCAATCACCTTATAAAGCAGAGTGATCATCCGTAGAAGGCATGCTATTCCTTATTACAAAGGAAACTCCTTTTCCTTTCAGATTCCTCACAGAGTTTGGCAAGACTGCTTTGCCCTCTTTCTGATCTCAGCTTGAAAACCCCTCCAAGCTATTGTCAGTCATATAATGTGTTATGGGGAAAGCTTTGCCAAGAAAACAGATTATTTTGTGGTGGTTAGTTTACATGAAACAATTCTCCCTCAGCTAATCAATGTAAGTGAAAAAATGATGTACAATGAGGGAATTGGATGGAGTGCAGTATTCTTTTGAGGAGTCCCTGGATTCTTACAGAGAAAAGGGAACAACTCACTGAGAAAGAGAAACTATTTATGTAAATGTAAATGATAAAGCTTTGAAGTGAATTGAGATGCTGGCTGAAAGGCTCTCAAAGTATCTGGTTTGCTAAAGTTATTAGATCACATTCATTCAAAATTTAATACACTGAAAACTGGTGGAGTGATGGCAGGAGGCAGAAGCAATTGTGCCTAGTGCTTTTCATAGAAGAGGTCAGGTTCCTGGCTCTGTCAGTGTTTTTCTCAGGGACGCTGGAGGGGGCGATCAACTACCCCTGCCTTTAAAGGGAAATAACATAATTTGACACCTGTGAATAATAAGTCCGAAGACAAAGGAATGCCTTTCTGAAATAACCTTTGGGGAACCTCAGAGTGAGGGGAGTGAGCATAGTGGAAGTAGAGATTCTGAGAGGGATGAGTGATAAGAGGTATGGATCTATTCAACATTTATGCTCTTGGCTCAGTCTTGCTAATAGGGATTAACTGGGCTAATAGGCCTAAAAACCCCTTGGGTTATGGTGTGTTTGCAATTCTAAATAAATATTTACTCAGTCTTGTCAAGTTCATTAACTCTTCGTGTATGCATCCTCACACAGTGTACAAGCCAAATCATCAGGAGCTGCCGGCAGAAGATTGATAAAATGAAGAAAGAGCTCATATATTTCTGTACGTCAAGAAAGTGTAAACTTTTCATCTATCTTCTAGTTAACAGATTTGGCATCTTCAGGGCAGGGTCTATAAATTGGCACACCAGCACTATGATTAACATATCTGAGTCAAGGACTTTCAGTAAAGTAGATTTTGGACTTTCACCTCTCAGTGTGTGGTTATTGTTTTTACCTACTGTATGAACAGCACAGGAAATTTCATCAATTTTTCCTTTATTCTTGAGCAAGCCAAGACTGTTACTTTAGCTAGGAATTATATGTCAAGACAAACAAAAATACAATAAATGTGTCATTATGAGGCAACCTGTAGAAAACTACGTAAAATATTTTAAAAGAGCCAGAATTGTTCAATTGTAACACCTATACATTAAAAGAGAATGCCTAGGTACAGATTATTAAAGCAGAGTAAAATTAAACAATTCTTCAAAGGAAAGATTTTGTACTTGGTGTCCTAGCTTAAAGAACTGGATCTGGTAAGAAAGTGAGTGTTGGGAAGTCTTGTTTCAGCTTCTGGGTGTGAAAGGAAGTTGGCAGTTCAGCCAGTGGGAGGATTCTGTAATAGAAGAGTATTAAAAGTATTTATTTTCCTATGTGTGTGTATTCATATGAATTCAGTTGGATGTTGTATTTGCTGTGGAAGGATGGCTGTATTTTTCATTTAGAATGTACCTAGTGACCACTAGTATATTCTGACTGTAAAAGAAATGTTAGTTTTTCTCAGCCTTTCTTCTGATTCATGAAAAACCAAACAATTCTGCCCTTGAGAGGTTTGCCATGGGGAAGAACATAGTGAGGTAAATCCCCAGGGCAGTGATGAACCACAGTTTACAGCCACTGTTACTACAGCAATGAACTATGGGCAACTTATGTTCCACGTCCTTCCAAGAAAAATTTGCAGTGGATTCTGTGGGGTTGATTGATGTTTTCTCTATGTCTTTTTTGACACAGAGAGCTGAGCTAGATATTTCTTTAAATTCCTCTTCTTATTTGAGTTGGCTAATTCTTTTGGAAACTGCATGGATTGAACATCCATTTATTAGAGAAAATGTTGTTGGTTTTTTTTCCTGCTGTCTGTGAGGCCAGACAAGAAATAGGATACACACATAAGCTGTACACATGCTTTCAGTGATTGCTGTATTCACTCTAGGAAATTTAGATTGGGTTCCCTCATGAAGAGGACTGAGAAGTACAGTAAATGAATATGCGATACTGGTGACTGCAATTTATTTAGCTTCCCGTTAAATCTTTCACAGGTATTATGTGATCAGAAACCCACTAAAAGATTCCTACAGCATTTGTAGCTTCTCAGCAAACCCACGAGAGAAGATCTGTAAGGAAATGGCAGGGGTTTGAGGGTGACAGGACAAATGGCCACAGTTCTGAAATGGAGCTCAGGGAGAAGACATAAGGACAGCACAAAGGCAACCATAACCACGTTCCTTTAATGTCTTGGGCACTGAACATTTTTTCCTCATGGCCTTCCTGGAGCTCCCATGCCCTTGCATGTTCACAAAAATCCCACACAAAGGGCAGTCACTGAGGTGCTATGAGCATGGAGGGCTCTGCCTCCTCCAGCCAGGCTGAAGTGAATGGAGTTGGGAAGGATCATGTGCTGATACAAGGGAAGCGAAGAAAAACAGAGGGAAAGAGATGTGAAATCTGATCCATCTAATAACATCAAGACTGATAGTGATTTTCCACTCTATCTAGCAGGTCAGATGATCTTATAATGCAGTGTTAGAGAGAAAGATGGAAATATTTTCATTTTCTCCCAAAGTCAATATTTCCCTAGTTGGAAATTAATCACTGGAAAAGAAGTTTAAGGGGAGTCTGTCAAGGTTTATTTAGGCTTCAAAATAACTTTTTAAAACACTGGCTTTTGTTGTTGTTGCAGGTTTAGAGGTCAGAGTTTCCCTCCACAGCATTCTTCTCTTGACAAATGATCTTTGCAGCAACTAGACAGGTATTTTTTTTTTATTATTATTTTTAAAGTGACTTCCTGTGTGTCCTGCCATAGGCAAAATGTTGATATGGTGGAAGAGGCAGAGCACCCATAGCCGGTTCTGTTTATGTTTTACCAATGAAACAAGACATCTTTCTTTTTTACTGATGATTTTTCTTTTTTTTTTTTTCCTTTTTTTTTTTTTTTCTTAAAAGATCACTGCAATGAATCTTCATCTAGCAACCTTCCACTTGGTTAGGAAGCAACTAACTGAATTAAAGTTATTAACTCCTAGAAGCCTATAGCAGGCTGCCTGGTTTATTGGCAGCTTGCTGTCACCTGTGGATGTATAGGACATAGAAATTTGTAATTTGCCAGACAGCTACAAATTGAAAGCCAAGATTGAAAGATTATCTGAAGAAAGAATGAGAAGAAAATTTTTATCTCTGAAATATTTTTTATCAATATTTTCACTAGTCTCTTTGTCTGTTTCAAACAGAAATTCAAGAAGAAATAAATGCATAAAACCAACAAGTCTTCCCCATCAGCATTATCTAACTTGGGTTGCAATTCCATTATACAGCTAATTTAGAAGCAGTCTGGATCTAAGTAACTAAAGAAAGCATCAAAAAAGCACAATTTTTCCTCCACCACTTTATTCTCAAAACTGAATCAGATTATGATTCCTCCCCCAATACGAGAAAGAGAGAGAAACAAAAGAATAAAGGAATGAAGGAAAGAGAGAAAGAGGGAAATAAACAAAGGGGGGAGTGCAGGGGGGAGGAAAAAAAGCCACTCAAACCAGTTCACTAGGAGGGCTGTTGAGATCAGCAGGGGAAGACTAACTGCCTATCCCTCCAAGTGACTTAACAAGAATGGAAGGCAGAGGCTTCACTGAGGGTCTGTGACTATAAAATGTTATTTCTTCTTATCATACATCAAAAAACATCTGTAGAAGTTTTCTGGCTGAGATGCCAGAGATGTTTTGATTCCCTTTATCATCATGCATTGATTATTTCTTGTTTGTTCAAGGCTTGTTTATGGTTTTACATTTTGTTTCTTCAGTGACTACTTTAAAAATTCACTGGTAGGCACTTTGTTACTTAGCAGAACATTAAAAGTGTCTAGCAATTGTAGGAAGCTTTGAGAGCTTGTAAGAATAAAGATATTAATGAGTAGAAAGGGTTTTAACTCCAGGAAGTGTTGCTGCAATTTTTTTGGCATCCTTTACGTAAGGAACATCTTAAGAAACACCTCAAGAAGTTACCTAAGAATTACAAATTTTCATCTATGTGTACTACAAATTTAGTAGTATAAATGTATAAATATACCAATCCTACATGCAATGGAAGACAGTGGGTCTTGCTCTAAGTGGCAACTGTAGCAAAGCACTGTGCTGTTTCTTATCTGGAATCTCAAATCCACTTGAATGCACCATGCCTTCCAGGCTGCCGGAGGAAAAATCATACAGGTAGATATAAAAACTGCTTTCTACACCAAGGGCTTAAAGTCTAATCTACGAAAATCCAGATACGCATGAGATGATTGTATATGCTTCCATGTGCGTCTTGTTTGTTTTTCAGGGATTTCCCTATCAGTCAATTACAGGCACCAGCCAAGGAAGGCTATGTGATAGGCTTCTGCAAAGCATTGCCTGTGTTCCCTATATGTGCTCAGAAGGGCTACATGATGCAGGGGTGGGCTGTTTGCCATAAAGTAGTGTTATTCTATTAGGAACGCGGCTCAGCCTTTCTGCAACTGGGTGTGGGCAGGGAAGGGTGAAGTGGGGAGCAGGGGAAGGGTTGAAATGGAGGACCAGACTGAGTTCTCTGGGAACCAGGGATCACAAACCATGAATCATGCAGGAACAGCAGAGCCAAACGTTTGCATGAACGGAGCCCTCAACAATTAATTAATTGTTGACTTTTACTGCCTGTGCTGCAGATGTGCTATCGTTTCTCCAGAGCAGTACCTCACCAGTCTCTTTAAGTTGTTTACAAAAGTAACTGGTAAATGCAAAAAAAATGTCCTTGTATGAAAGTTGCTTCCACGATCGCACAGATGTGTAGGCGTGCACACAATGAAAATAGGAAAAAGGTTGAAGTCTGCATGATGTTTGATTTTATGAGAGTTTATGAATGTCTCTTGGAAAAGATTTCATGTCTTTTTCTCTCATGCTTCCTGGATTTTGATGTTTCCCATTTAAAAAAAAAAAAAAAAGAAAAAAGAAAAAAAAGGCAGAATATCCCTTCATTTACAAAATGAGTTGGATTTAACTCTATAATTTGTAAATATTTATACATATTTCCCAAGAATACATGGGCTGAACTGCATTTTTTCCTGATTACTTATATGCCTCAATATATCATCTTAGCTCCCACATCTTGTACTTGCAAAACTGAACTTTCAGATGAAAAGTCTTTACAAGAGTGACAACAAATTGGCAGGCTGTTGCAAGAGAAACAGTCTAAGTGGCTTGCAATTCACAAAACTGAGCAAATGTGATATGAAGATATTTTCCATTAGATTTTCAGGTTTGTGACTGCATAAGGGTTCTAACACTAGACCCAAGTCCTACAAATTATTCTTACTATCTTGTGTAATGTTCAGCAGCTATTCCAATGCATCCAGCAGGTTTACATTTATATGTACCCTTGTACACTGTGATTCTTGTGAAAAGCATCTGCAGGAATAAAGCTCAGGTGTTCTGAAGCCTGTCTGCAGCACAGAGTACAGGACAGTCATTTCACTTGTTTGCAATACTTTTCTTTCATTGTTATTTCCTATGCCATCACAGCACTGAGGCATAATTGCCTTTTTAAACTTGTAAAATGATAATGTAAATTAAAGAGATCACAATCAATGGTGTGAGGAAAGCAGAAACACCCAAGACTCTTTGAAAGGGATCTGAGGCAGGTGTTGAAAATCAAGTACATTGCATGTGCTCATTGCTGGATTTGCACCCAATCTCTGTTGCTCAAGACAACATCTGCTTCCGGTGCTGGGTAACCTCACTGTAAGATGTTAAGGCAGTTAGTTCATTTTTCACCGAGTCACTCCTCAAATTCTTCTGAACAGGTTTATTTTTGTCAATCAAAGCATTTACTGAAATGCAAAATTGTTTCACTTTTATTTTTGCTTCATCAGCCTAAATCTTTTTTTCACTATGGTTTTTCTATTTCACTGTGTGTAATAAAAAACTTGTGTTTTTCCTCACTGCTCATCACTAAGACGTATCGGTGTATAGTGTATAAGTGCACATTTCTGTTTGATTATTAAGAAATGGGTATAAATTCGATGTGCTTTGGTTATTACTTAAAAATAGAAGCAACATATGTCTCTAACCACTTTAGAGAGTAGCTATAATTACCTCCTTTTTTATCCCTCATCATACACATGCACAGAGGAGGAGACATCTTTTGATTGACCATAGTTGTTCCTTCATTTCTGAACTGCACCAGTGTTTATAGGATGTTTGGGGTGCCCCATGGGATACGCTCTCATAATGAATTTCAGACCTTCTGCCCAAGCCTTTAGACTATCTGTGCAATCTTGCTGAATTCTTAACCTCAACACTTCCTCCTACTGCATGTCCTTTTGGGAGATACTGGATACTCAGGATGAAACGCTTAAAAGCCAATATCTGCAGCCTTGTCAGTACTTTCCATGCAAAGCCCTACTTTGTTGTTTATTTTAGTGTAAATCTCTACCCTGCTCACGTGTGCACAGGAAGCTGTTTTTCTTATGAATTGTAGCCCTGCATTTGAGAGAAATCTTCATTCCTTCCTCCTTTTCTGAATCTTCTGTTTGCACCAAAGAAAGAAACTACTGAACAGTTTCAGATCCTCTCTCACTTCAAGACGATGAAAAATACATTTTCTTAACTACCATCTTCACCTTGAATTTCACTTATCATTTAAAAAAGAAATAACTTCTGCATCCTTTCTTCAGAAAACCAGCCTCAGTAAGCTGACCTAATAGAAACTGGAAGCCTTAACTAACCCTTTGGCAAACGCATGATTTATCTATGCCAGGGTGAAGTGTTCTACATATTAGCTAGAGGAAATACACTTCTAATTTGTAATTTTGATGAATAGTTACTAGATTTATTTATTTTTCAATGCTCATTTTAGCAATTCGTCATTATTTTGAAGACCTTTTTGCAAATATTGCCTTGAAACTTCAGATGAGTGATGAATTTGTAAAAGGAAAGCTGCACAAATGAGCAAAGTTGGAAAGAAAATTTGCTAGAACAAAATAAACAACAACAAACAGCTGATACTATACCATCAAACAAATGAACAGCAGTGCTGCACAAAAGATGTGTGAGATTGCATATAAAATACATTAATATTTTAGGTGGTTTGCTGTGGTCCTGCTTCATGTTACATGCTTATTTTACAAATGTCTGATGTAGGGTTAATGAGCTACTGCAACACTATGCCAGTGTGGCTGCTTCGCAAGCCCAAAGCCAGGGGACAGGGGAAGAGCACATGAGAAGGAAAGGTAGGTGACACTGTAGCTTTATGGAGGTGCACTCATGTGCAAAAGATTAAATGATTTCTTTACCCAGGACTGTTTCTTTTTTCTCCCCATAGCTGGTTAATAAATGTTCTTAGAGTACAGGCCACAGTCACATTATAGCAGAGTGCTATAAGCATCAGTAATCAGCATGATAGACTAATGGTTTTGAACATTCAGGAATGTCCCACAAAATGTTGCTGTTTTCTTAGAGAGAGCACAGATCTGAGTTGATTGTACCACCATTTTTAAAGCAAATGATGCAGTGTGGAAGACGATAATGCTTAATGACCCAGCATGATATTCAAGTCGCTGTTACAAATCGAATTTCTCCTATTCCTGGGTGCAAAAGCTAGAGTTTCTCAGCACAGAAGGATGGGGGGTTCTCAAGCCTGTATTTTCAGGGAATGCTTTGCTACCTGATATTTAAAAGGTGGCAGTTAATAACTCTAAATCATTCTCTTTTAATCAACTCTGAAATAATAGGAAGAGAAGCTTAGACATTAGGAGAGGCTTTTTTTCCTCCTTCTCTGAGAATAATGAATTGGTGTAATGACCTCAGGGGCAAAGTTGTTGGGACAAGGCAGAAGGTCAGTCAAAGAGCAATTAAATGCTGTCCTATGGGAAAATGGTAAGTGCAGTCCCAAAGAGTGAGCTGAAGAATGACTAAGAGTAACAGAGGTAGAGGAGGACAGCATCCCCCTGCTAGCGTTATGTACTCTAATGGTCTCTCATGAGGAAGCCACAGAACAGGAGGTCTATTAGGACTGTAATAAACACCAAGGTATCAGAGTAAGAAGGAATTTGGATATAAACTCTAGATGGATTTAAAGTACAGGCTCATTACTCTCACCTCTCCAAATCTGTGTTTAGGAGAGGGCATGTGAGTCCAGGACATTTGTCAGCTGTGACTGTCCACATTAGCATGCCACAAACAGGTAGCTGCCTATGGATGCATCATCTGTCTCAGTGCCCTCCATTCCTGCCAGTACTAGCATCCGTAGACACATAGTCAAAAACCTTAGTGTAGCGGCAGATACCACTTCTGCTGTGAGCAAAAGGCTAAAGCAAGCCAGCCCCATTTACACTGAAGCCATACATTCAAACCAGTCTCTGCCAGAGTAAAAAGCTGGTACCAGCTCTGCAGTGTGTGCTCTCAGTTATGTATCTATGTCTATATTAGTAAATCAGTGCCAGCAGCTGTTCTTGCATCTGAGTCCAATCTCCTAAGCTGCTGTTAGGGCTGTTTCTGGCTGTTCTGGGGGGCCTGGCACAGCTAAATTACCCTCTCTTCTTGGAGGTCACTTGGAATTTGACACATCAGAGAGCACTTCCAACTATCCTGTTTGGAGGGTAAGAGGGTTCAGCACTCAGTGCGAGGTGTTGGCCACAAAACCAAGCAATGGGGTCACACACTGTTTATCTACCTGCACAGGCATGGTCAGAAACTCTAGGAGATAAGGCATTATGAATCCTACTCTGAAGCAGAGATTAATCTCAGCAAGAATGAAGAGAGTGCTCTGTCTCTTTGTAGTATGACAGGATGGAGAAAAACTTCATCTGGTCTGGAGCTTTTTTATTTAAGGATTCTAAACAGATGCATGTCTTGGACCAGAAACACTAGTCTCATCTTTGAAATAAGTCATAGCTGGACCAACAGCTACACAGTAATATTTAAAAACAGGGCCAGCAGGATGGACGAGGGTGTTGTAACGAGGCACCACCACTGTTACACCTCTGGACAGAAAGTCTGGCCACCAAGTCTGGTCAGATCCACAAACCAAGATTTAGGTTAAGAGAAATGTGCTGCCCATACAAGGCAGTACACTGTCTGTAACCCTCAGCCCAGTGTAGAGACTGTGGCTATGACAACACGAAGCTTGACATGAACTTCCAAATTGAGAAGAAACATGCACAGAAACTGCTACTTGCCCCTTTGAGAGCAGCTTGCAGGGCCTGAGCTCACCTGTATACAATCAGGTCAGAGCATTGCCATTACATTACAGTACAAATAAATAAATAAAAGAGTATAAAATTCACTGTTCCCAGCAGGCTCCTACCTATAGAGCTACTAACCCAATGGTTATTCAATTTAATTGCTCACTAATTTTTTACCATAAAAGCTCAGAAGCAGTTAGATACTTAAAGAGGTAGATAGATATGTGAATGATGTTAAGACCCTGTCAAATTCTCAGTGACATAAGAAAGGCTGCAGAAGAGAGAGTAAGAGCTAGAACCTCCTCTAAGCACAGCTCTGGAGACCTTCCATTGCTCTCTTTTCTTTTTCCACCATAGTTCTGGTGGATAACAGTCCCACACAATTATAATCCTTCTACATCGGACTGCTGTTATCAGTTACACCTGCGACCCAGGAAATCCTACTTACATCTAAATTCACAGTTATACAACTATATATACACTTGTCAATTTATCTTTGCAGTCCTAACCCTTATAACTATTGGAATTTAAAGTCATAACAAAAAACTAGCATTGAGAGAACCCAATGAATTCCCTCAACAGCCTAAGTCCCTACAAAATCCTAAATAAGAACCCCATAAACAAAACTCCAGACTTGCTCTGGCAGCTCTCAATCCAGTTTCATCTATTTCCATTTTCTAATCCTCCTTTTTGCCAATCAGCTGGTCCTTTTAGCGTAACATGGCCCAGCTGCATCTCTGCCACTACTCATTAACCCTTTTAACTCTTTGTCTGGTTCCACGCTTTAGAACATATAGCAAAGAGGCAGAAATCCATGATTGATATAGGCTGTTATTTTCTTTTTTTATTAAATGCTGTGTAGATATGGGATATTTTCCTTTGTACTTCAGCATGCACAGGAAGAAAAAACTGAGTAAATCATATTAGGTCTGAACACAGGGATGAGAGCTGGATTCTGAGCTAGCCACTGTTTGCAGACAGGTTGATTCTATGTGAAACAGAGGAACTTAGTTGCAGATTTAGCTACTTGAGGTGATCATGAATTCAGTTTGTTATTTCCAATGTGCTATTGATTTGCTTACAAAATTCTGCCTTTCTTTCTCTGTATTTCAGATTTAACAAGTAGAAACTAATTACAAATAGCTATTAGACAATGAAATTGAGAGCTTTTCTTCCAAGAGTTCACTAGGAAATCCAACCAGGCTCTTTCCTGGGAGGAGACGTAAAGAATTGAAGAAACCCTGGAATTTAGAAGTTTTGGTTGCATTGTGGCACATCTTAGCCAAAGGACAAGGAAAGAATTATTTCACATATTGGTTTAAAGCACTGACCTCTTCAATACCATTCTTGCTTTGTAAGACTTCTAATAGTAATTCAGAAGCAGATGCTTTAGTAACTAATTTGGTGCCTCTATTTTATAACAATTGACTAATGAGAGAAGGTGAGATGTGAATTGTCCTGGGATGCAAGTATTAAAACCAGTCCTAGACTATGAAGGGAAACTGCAGGATGATACAGAATTTGGAAGTCTTTACTACCATTGCATACTTGAAAGTAGCTTGGGATAATGACATCCCAAGTTGGGCAGCAATTTTTTTCTGGGTTTTACTATTATTTGTTTGCTTTTGTTTTTGAGTTTTGACAGTGTTAGGATCCTATAACATAAATAAACAAGCACTGAACAAATCCAGAACAAAACCAGTTTTGGTCCTGGGGGTATTAATTTGAGTTCCAAGTTGTGCAAAGATTCATTCATCTGCCCAATTTCAGGGTCATGAAAGGTCATTCTTGCCCACCACAACACTTCCCTTTCCTTGCCAAGTAAATCCAGTTTGGAAACCAGGAAATAAGATAACCAGAGCTACTGACTGAACAGAGCTCTAATTAACTGTTGCTGTTTGCTAACTGGCATATGTTTAAACTTAAACCAGGTATTAAACAGGAACTTAAACCAGGTATTATTTCCATCACTATTCTAAATAACGTAAGTGGAAATGTCCTAAAATGATTCTGAAATTTAGTCAATACAAAAATATGTTATAGGTCATGAGTTGCTGGTTCTGGAGCATGTGAGTTTGTATTTTTTACATTTGTCCCTTTTTTAGTTTTTCCACTATATAAAAACCCATGTAAACAATAAGAGGATGATCTGACCATCCTAACGTGTATAACAGTGACTTTTCTATACACAAAATGCTCTCAAATATATAATATAAAGAATTAAAGAAACAGAGAAATATATTTCTTAACTATCTAAGTTTTATTTATCAGCGTTTTAGTTGTAAGATAAATGCCATGTTTGTTATGTTTATCTTGTGTCCTAGAAAGCTAAGGAGTTATACTAAAACCTTCCAATAAACTAAATTTAATCCCAATCAAAAAGTCATCCTTTGAGTCAGATGTGATGTCAACTTGGAAATAACAGTGTTTAATTATGAGGTATTTTTTATGTTTTATAAAGTTAATATGATCTTTGTGAAAGCAAAAATCATGAAAGCTCCTCTCTAAAAGCATTTGTTGTATATTATATTTATTTACAACTAAGCTTTTAGTTGCTTTCTACTGCTCATTCCATCAAAAATAACAGCATGATTCAATTTGAACAACAAAACTATCATGTTGCCTAAAAGACAGGCTCTAGCTTTCCATTTGGAATGAGCAAGGCAAAGAATGTTGCAAATGTACTTGCGCAGAGATTTAATCACTCCTTTCCTAGGAAATGATGAAGAAAGTTATTTTCAACAGAGCTGAGATACAATATTAGAGTGTGATCCACCCACTCACAGCTGTTTTTTAAGCTATGTTTCCAGTCTAGAAGCTACTGTTCCACTGAGCTAGAATGACTTGATGCAAACTACTTTTTATTTGCTATTATTACTTGCTGTGAATTAGAGAGGAAGAGGAGATGACAGCAGTAGCCAGTGGCAACCAACTCAAAGCATGAAAGATTGAAGTACTGCCAATGCCCATACCTTAATAAAAACTGATATAAGGACGGACTGGTATGGAACCAAATGGCTTTTTGAGTTCTCGAGTTTCCAAAACAACAACTGATTGGATGGACCTGCTAGTCTGCAGCAGCAGAGAGTGCCCAATTGTTGTGTAATATGAAGGATTTAGAGCAACTTTTGGAAAACAAACCTTGGAGAGAAGTTGTCCTGTAGGTGCCTGTCATCAGAATGATAAACACTACATTGCACAGTGTGCCAGGCTTTGACCCAAAAAACCTGCAAGATCAGCATTTTTAAAAGAGTTTTATTTTACTCTCTATTTCTTTTTCCTTCTAAGAGCAATATTTCAAATACCAAGTACTGGTATTTCCATTCTCTGCCAAAAGATGCCCCTAATAAGAAGAACAGAAAAAAATTTGAATTCTCTTTAAATGGTTGATTAAGGCTGTGGCCTATTTCACCTTCTTCAGAAAAAAAAACATGCTTCTTGTGCTCTCTCTAACTACCACTTCCAAGGAAGTGAAAATAAAAAAGGCAACAGCATCCTCAAAGGGAGGGCCGTTACATATTTTTTTGGCAGTAATCTGCTTTCAGATTGCATCTATTCTTTAAGGATTTTCAGGGGCCAGGGACTCCCAGATCCCACATCAGTTCAAAGAGTTAAAACATTCCGCAAGCTAAACTCCTTCCTTCGGCATGTCTATCATAGTCTTTGAGCCTTTAATGTAACTGAAAACGATTGTCCCAGTGGGGAGGTCTCACACTATTACCAGTTGCAGTTAAATGTTTGAACCGCCTGAGAAACTAGAGGGGTTGTAAGAATTCAAGGGTAAGCTGCATGACACGGTTCTGATGATAATAATGTTCCAGAATTTATATTTATTAATATTGCCTTCTTTTGGTCAGACTCCCACAGGAAATCCTGAGGAGTACATGTCTCTGGCATGTTTTATCTTAGATAGTCCCATCCTTGCGGTACTGCGTGCTGATAGCAGGACAGAAGAGTACCTTTGAAAATCTCTGGTCTTTATAGGAGCTGCGGATGACAACAAGCAGGACCTTCAACACTCTGGGAAGACAATCTATCTACTTTCTTTAGTTATCATTAAAATGTCTTTTAGACATAGGTCATAACTGGAAACCTATAAAGGATGTCTGTGTATAAGGCACTTCCCACAAAGCCTGGTCCCTTGCGATTAAAAGTTATCACATTGTTCTTCTGGTTACAAATACTGCTGATATGTGTCATTACTGCAGAACACTGCTCATAACATTTTGACTTTACTCCAAACATTTTTTTTTTTAATTCTGAGTTTCCCATAAAGAACCAACTCCTGAAGTTTTTTTAAGACATCCATTACTTTAAAGTTTTCAGCTTGTTTTAAAGGTTGTTAACTATTTTATTTTCCTGTTAAATGTTCTCTTATAGTGACAAATAGCTTGATGGGAAGCTTCATGTTCCCCTCTGTGCTCCTTGAGATGTAGCAAAGAGCAATTATGGTGCATAAAATCATACAGACTTATCAGTTTATGTGGCAGTTTATAAATACTCCAACTTCTTAAAAGCTCTGTCTTGAGTAAGGCCAGTGTTGCTAACATTGTAGCTTTGTGGCGCTCTCTTTGAAAGACTTGCTGAATTTGCTTTTAAAAATTTCAAACAGATTTTTAGTTTATTTATTTACTGGGGAAGAAACAGAGCATAATTATTATTTTACTAAAGCCTCCTCACTAGAGCTATTTATTTATTTATTTACTTATTTATTTATTTATTTATTTATTTGCTGTAGCCAATGCTTGACTTTTAGCCTTGGGAAGCAAAGTCCATAATTTGTCAGCATTTGAGAAGAGGCTTACAATGCCACAATATGTGTTGCTTTTCTCTGTATATGCATATGTGTGTGCCTCTACCACCCCAGACCTTAGCTGTTGATCCTCTTGCTCAGTTTTAACCAATTGGGGAAGAGCAGTCTCATAGACTTAAAAATAATCATCATCATCATGTTTCAGAAAAAAAGTTGTCTAGATTGAGAAAAGAAATTGTCTTTATGCCATTCCTGAGGACAAGAATGACACTCACTCAACCTTATCTGTGATGAGACGTTGAAGAAATCAATTCACAGCACAAAGCTTTGTGCCCTTGGCCACTCCTAGAGCTTCTCTATCTGCACAGCTGGAGCATGAAGAGGAGCATAAAAAGTGATCTCTTTTGTCCTGCTGGGGAAAGAAGGGTGTGTTTTAGTATTGTTTACTGAACCAGTACCAAGTTATATAATTACAAAATAGACACTGCTCACACTCCACCACCCAGACTATACTAATGCACTGCAAAAGGCCCAGATATTCATCAAGCTATCCTTGTCCAGAGTTCATAACCAAAGCATAAAATATTTGAGCATATAATCAGCTGTGACTGTCCACATATGAATTTGAAACAGCTGGATTTAGGATCTATATGCTGACTTGCTCTATGTAGGGATGTAAACAACATCCCTTGCTCCATTGGGGCATTGTCCCACAAGCCACCCTGTTTTAAAAAAAAAAAAAAAAAAAAAAAAAAGTTGAGTTTGGCAGCAAATAGGTGTGATACAAAATAAGGATTGACACTGGTAAGTAGTGCTCATTTCAAAAAACATGAGTTTGCAAGCACCAACAAAGAGATGTTACCTATGTGAAGATCTGATAGAGAAACTGAATAAAAAAGAGAATATAATGCATTCAGAACTCAAAATCTTATTCCAAATTAATTTCTTAGAAAGCTTATTTCTTTCCTTGTTATGTTAGGTATTTTTTTACCCTATCTCATTTATATTCTCACACTTGCCACTTGCTGTCCCATCTTTTTCTACTTCTTGCTTTTCTTCCTTTGAGCAAAACAAGTCAGAGAAGGAAGATGTATTGTGCAATCTAGGTAGTACTAAAACTAAGCTGAAAATGACAAGGATCTCTGCTCCATCTCTCTGATTCTGCAGGCTAAAAAATAATATTAGAAATGCAGGGGAAAAAAATGAAATACAAAATATGAACGTTAAAAAACAAAAGTAAGTTATATTTCCAGATATCTGAGCAGAGAGAAAGCTGGCACTTTTTACATCTTTGGATTTTACAGTGTATAAAAACAAACAAGCAAACAAAACCACTTCTCAGGAGATGAGATATTCCCTCTCCTTGTTCCCAGGTATCATCATAGCAATTTCTTAATAACTAGTGACAGAAAAAAATCTGTCTCAAATCTGTCCCAAAGACTATTAAAGGCCCTCCATCAGTACTGTCTGTGCCTGCTTCGGATCAGGCTTCACAGGATACTCAGGAACACTCAAAAAGAAATTATTTTCTCTTGTCATGCCCTTCTAACAGCAGTTCCCACAAGCAGAATGGCTCACCATCTATTTTGACAGAAGACCTGGAAAGAGCATGTAGCATTAGTAAGCCAGATGATACAAGGCGCTGGATTTTGCCCTTTGATACATTTCCAGTAGAAAAATAATGGTTGCCTTCCCCTAAATATTTTTTCATCTATTTCATGTACAGCTGGGGGCCTTTACAGGGATGAGCAGCCTCTTTGCACTGATGGTTCTCCAGTGTGTTGGATATGGTGAACTATGGTGAGAAACACAACAGCCTGTCACTTGTGGACCAAGTCTGCATGATGTTAGGGCCAGGAGGTCCAGGATTCAACTACATCCAGAAACTCTTGGTGACTCCCGGTGACTCAGACTGCAACAGGACTGCATCACAGAGAGAAAAAAAAATAAGGTGGATGTCAAGAAGAGAGAGAAACTTTGATCCAGGCTCAGTTGCATGGGGGCCCCCAGCACATGAATACAAAAATTCCACTAGCCTTGTGATGTTTTGAAAAGTAAACTATGAAAGAAAGACCAGAAACTTCAAAGAAATTCCTGATTTGGAAATTGTCTGATGTAAAAGGTGTTAGCATAGAGGAGGGTAGAGAAATAGCCTGTTCTCAAAGGCACTCTACAAGAGGTCAAATGTTGGTCTGGCTCATATGGCCATTTTTCCAGTTGTACAGTATATTGTGTAAACTAAATATAATGTAAAGATGCAAAAGCTTCCAGAAATGTCATCTTACAGACATTTGCTTGGATGCAATCCATGATTATGTGAAAACATTTACTTTGAGATCTAAAAGCCATGGTTACGTGGGTGTTCTGTACATTTTGCATTGGAACTTATGCTATAGAGCCAGAAAAGAGTAAGTCTTAATTTGAAATGACTTGTATTGGTATACTGGCCTGTATTGTATCCAAGTTCAAATGCAGGTGAGTATTCGTGACAGATAGCTCACAACCTATTGAGAAGAACTACCAGAAACCTTTATATGTGGCTGGGATTTAAGTCAAATCTCTGCTTGTACTCTCATGATTGCAATTGCCCCCAAGAATGGGTTCCTGTAGAATCTTTAGATAGTAGCCTCTTTTTCAAGAAAGCTGATACTTTTATTCAGACTTGTGAGCTATTTAGCTGTCCTCACCACTAAGTTTATATATGACAAGACTTAAAGTTAGGCACAGTTAAGGTGTTGCCTTTCAAATGACAAGGTTAGGAAATGCCTCTTTAGAGAGCACAAATGAGCATCAGTTATATTGTATTAAACTATTATCTTGCAACTCTTGCAATATATACCAAAAATCTGCAGCCCACACTTCTCTGTTTCTTAGTCTTAAGCATACACTTCTGGTAGGCTGCCCCAGTCAGCCATGCTGCAGGGATCTAAAGGGAGTGATATACATTAGTATCAGTACTCAGTGACTCATCTGAATCTATTCTTGACACTACTGAATTTCTCACCTATGAAAATATTTCAGTATCTCTTTACAGTTTATAATTCTCTTTATATATTTAATAAAAGAAAAACAGTTAAGAAGCTCTTGTCTCTATGCAGTCAGTAGAGAGATGTCCCACAGCTCACTGTACCGGTTGCAGAACTGCAAACTGTAGAGCCCCATAATTTAAACCTAATCAGATCAGGACATTTTGGGTAAATCTAGGATCTCACCTTGCATGATTACATGGATCTGTACAGCTCCAGGTAATGAAGCAGCTCTTCTGTAGCCATCTGGAGGATCTACAGCACTTGGTGTAAACATGCTCTGAAGAGTACTCCACAGTCTTCAGCAATGATCAAAGATGTGGACCTCAAATATCCTTAACAAAACCATGTCCACACACTATCTTTACTAGTCCTGTGAAGCTTGCTCCAGTAAGATAGAGTAAAGTGGGTTTTCAAGCAAGCTAGCATCTCTCTGACAGACTGAATGAACACCAGAGGTACTGGGGGAAGAGTATCTTCTAGTAAAGTGCATTTCATCATTTCACCCTCAACCCAAACACAGACTACATTGCTATGCAGTTACTGAATGGGAGCTGTTACATGGGAGAAGTTTATGATTCTAGAAGTTTAATGAATGATTTCAAATATAACAACAGAATTAATAATTAACAGAACATAGATTTTTGGAGAAAAAAAATGCATAAAATAGCAACTGCAGAAAATTGAAAAGTACAAAACAACAGAATATAATTAATTAATTTACTGAAAATATCTAGAAACCTCATTTGTAACCTTTGCTGCTGACGTTAGTGCAGCTGTGTGTGGGAGAAGCTGCTACATAAATTGAACCCATGGGCCTGAGTCTTGGCCCTTTGCTATCTGCATGCTTGGGACTGTCAAGATTTAGCAGGATTCAGAGTTTTCCAGGCATCCGGACACAGAGCAGATTCCAAAGTTACAGTCTCAATATCCTGACAATTAAACATGAAATAGGTCACATTTTATCTATTTATAGCAATAATCATCTTGAAAGGTCAGGAATGGATTTTGGCTCTCTTCTAATCAAAAGATTTTTACCATTTGCTTTAGCAGATGGGAATTCACACAAGGAACTTATTTCAGCTTAAGAAAGTTAATCGTGTTATTTGGCCAGTGTATAGTTTGTAGCATATGCCAAAGTAAGAATACAGCAGTTAGAAACTGAAACTTGTATGTTTTGTTTAGTTTGGCGACAGAACTTGTATCTTCCAAGCCTAAACCTTCTCCTTTGAGCAGTCTATGGAATATAAAATCAAAGAGCCAATATCTTTCCTGACAGGGTAGCTGGAATTCATGTTAGAGGTACAAATTTAGCCAAACAGCTTCTGTCAAGCCTGTGAAACAGACAAAATAGCATGTGACGAAGTAGAGAGCTTCTCTGTGCATAAAAATTGATCACCTTTTCAAATGTTGGCTGTCAAGAATTCCTATCCTCATCTTACTTTTCCCTTAAATTTTCACTTCATCACAAGTGTCCTTAAAGAAAACTCTGCCTTTACTGGCAGACCTTGTACTACATACTGCAGGTATCTGTGTTCAAAATCAATTCAAAATCCAAAGTCAATGCTATCATGCTTTAACTATTTATCTCCGTAGCACATTGAAGCAAGCACTGTTTCACGTCCTTGAAAAAGAGTTCTCAATTTTCATTTGAGGTTGCAGGAAGATTTAATAATTGTGAAAAGCATCAGTATAGGTGTGCCCTTTCATTATTGATGCATTTGCAATAGAGAATGGAAAGAAGGAAAAAACAGGTGGCACAAGTTAATGTTTTGAACTCCCATTATACTCAGACATACATGGGATTGGTTGATAAAGAATATTATAGGACATATGAGTCTATAAGTCTATAGTCCTATTCTATAATTTTATGATTCTTGCAGTAAGAACTGCTTTCTTTAGCATTAATAAAGAAAATTATTACAAATCCTAACAAAGGCAAGGAGGTTATGGGTTCATCAAGGAAAAGTTCTGCCTTGAGTAATTTGATCTCCTTCTATGATAAGACTGCCTGCTTACTAGATGAAGGGAAGGCAGTGAAAATAATCTTTCTGGATTTTAGTTAGGCCTTTGCTATTTTCTCTTGTAGTATCCTTCTAGACAAATTGTCCAACTGTGAAATAAACAGGCTCAGTGGCAGCAGTTGTAGCTAATAGCGCTACATCTGGCTGGTGGATGGTCACCAGAGGTGTTCCCTGGGGCTCAGTTCTACAGCAAGTCTTGTTCAGTATTTCTATCAGTTATCGGGATGCAGCAGTAGAGCGCATCCTCAGCAAGTTTGGTTTCTATTTGTATTCTATTCTAATTTGTAAGCCAAATGTATTTTTGACACTCAGAGACCACAGAAACAAATCATATAAGGCAATGCCATCCCATTATCACTTCTGATATTTCCTTAGAAAATATAGCAGCTCAAAGAATGGTTAATGCTTCCCACCTGGATTTTCTTGCCAATATAGAAATGGAGTAAAATAATTACTCTTCATTTTACAGTTTATCCTCTTAAATACTATTCATTAGGTACTTTTTATACCTATTATATAATTTCATATAAGCATTGCTACTTTATCCTTTTAATGATCTCTTTGCAGTTACTATATTTTCACATATTTAATAGGTATAGGTGTTTGTTCCTGGCATTTCTATCTGCTTCCAGACATACACTTCTATTATCAATGCTAATAAAGCTTTCTTCTTCTGTTGACATCATAAATAAATTATTTTTTTTTTACAGAGGACCTATGACCTATCCCAGTTCTCTTATTTTATGGAAGCATTATAGGTTAAGTAGTATCCATTTCAACCCTCTGCCTAAGGTTTAGTTCCATATCTAAAATCCAGCACAGAAAGTCAATCACAGCAGCCAGTGCAGTTCTGTTCATGTCTACATTAACCAATGAATGTATATGTTCTCCTTTTACAGTAGCATCATTACACTAGAAACAATAATAATAATTAAAAAAGAAAAGAAAAAAAAAAAAAAAAAAAAAAAGGAACAGCAGGTTTCCTTCTTACTCAGTTACAGATCTACATATGCTTGCAGTTTATTGCAGGCACCCAGTTTGTGAGCTCTGAAAGCATGAGTAAGCTATGAACCAAGCAACCCTTGGCGGTGGGGTTCAGGCACTAGCCCCTGATCACCCATACCACTTAACTGCTTGCTTAATCGTTAATTTAGGTCTTATCAAGCTCTCTGAAGGTCTGTATCCCCTGGTACAGCTGTGTTAATTGGTCACATCAGGGTCCACTCTCAAAGGCTTTAAATTATACTACACTTGGCTCCATATTTGTGGTTTAAAGCATCATTCAGGTAGCCATCACTATGTCATGTAGATGTGTTCAGTCTACTCCAGAGCAAGCAAGTCCTAAGCAAATCAGAATACAGATTGTATTCCTAAGACTCTTTTACTCGGCAATATAAATAAAACCTGTGGTTTATATGATTTGGTGCTGAAGCTCTCACCTTGGATATATGCAGCATTAAAAATTCTAAGATCTTTTATGTTCCCTGTGAGAAAAATTGTTTCTGAAGATCACTACTTTTTTCTACAAATAGAAATGCTCCCTATCTATGCTTAGTGCTTTTTACTCCAAACCCTTGAATCTCATGACTCTGATGGATCATGTTTTTCTCAACTCTTCACCGAGCTTCTGTCTTATCAGGCTTCAGCGCAAGACATTAGTCTCTAATGAATTTTATAGGTGTTCTGGAGAATGTTTCCAATATGTTACAAGACTCTGATAAGCTCTTCCTAAAGTGTAACACTCCAAAATGAAACCACTTCTCAGCATCAGGTTGCTTAATGCCAATATATTTTATTTCTTAAAGGTCAATAAGAGCAAGATGCCTAACTTGTAAAGAAGTAAGAACTGTACCCATTGTTTAAAGCCTGATACAATACTGGTCATAATCAATAAAAAGATATAAAATTCCAGTTGTCTCTCCAAGAAGATTCCTGAGAACAATTGTGAGTGCATGGAACCTCACATAAAACAGTAACTGCCTTCCTTTCAGAGGGATTTTCACTTCCTTGTGTTACATATTGTACTAAATGGACTGAAACAGTCAAACAATCCAAATGATTTCAATCTGGTTAATGTAAGTGATAATAGGGTATGCTGGTTTGGGTGTTTTTTTTCTTGGTGATTTTTTCTAGTTAGTTTGGCTGGTTGGTTGGTTGTTTTTTTCCCCTTTGGGGTTTTTCTTCTATGCTTGTTGTGGGGTTTTGTTTTTTTTTTCAGAACAACCTACATGGAGGTGGGACAGCACCACTTATTTTTGACCCTATGCAACAAGAGCTCTTTGGGACATATTTGTGAAGTGTTCTGAAGCTTGAAGCTGTGAATGAGGAAAGAAATTTAGCTGGTAGCAAAGATCCTGTAACTGATCTTGGTTGGGAAGGAAAAAGTTTCTCAGAATTTGTTCTAGTGAGACATCTAGCTGCTCTTGTGTGCTAGTATCAGAGTAAGACAGAAACAAAATGGTTGCATACAAAGCTGAATGTTTTACATGTAATTAGAAATAATTTTACTTTTATTTTATCACTGAGGGTAAACTGAGTGATCACATCTCTGTCCGGGGCCCTGTAAGTCTAATACATGCCCAAATTCTAATGTGAGGGCTCCAGCAAAATTAATCAGATTATTCTTGTTCTTAAGAGTTAAGTGCTTTTCTGGAGTAGGATCTGCGCAAGAGGAAAAGGGCCAAGCCTACCCAGCTGCAAGTTTAGCAGAGCTTACGCTGGGTTTGAATTTGCTCCAGCAAAGAGAAATGGCTGCACATCCATAATTTACAGGACTATAAATATCAAGAGCTCCGCTGATGTCATGCATGAACATGAAGTTCTTAATCAGGTAACATTTCCGTTGCCTATGAGATAAGCGCCTTTAGGAAGGGACTACAGGACTAAGCTGTTGAAGCTCATTTTAACATTTCTTTTTGCATTTAAACTCCTTGCATCCCAGTTACTATCACAGTTCTCCCACTGACTGTTTTTAGTTTATTTCAACAGTACTTTTTGTTCCACAGTGCAACTGTATCAGCTTTAGCATTCAAAAGACAAAAGGCTATCTGTTGTTATCCACATGAATCTTTACACCCTTTACTGAGATTACTGCTATGAAGGGCTAAATTTTGGCCTGACACGTTCATTTGCTGGGCATACAACAGAAGCATGGCACCTGGAGGTGAAGGTAGGTAGAAGAGGGGCAAAAGTGCAAGTAATATTTTGAACTCATTTAAGGGCTGAAGTTACTAAATCTTAATTAGTTAATGGATGCTTTGGTTCCCATACTTGGCATGTTCAAACTGTGCCTCCAAAAGAGTATAAAAGAGGTCAAAAACCTAGCTATTACTTCTTCATTATAAGGAGGAAGTTTTAAAATATCCAGGGCTTTTATTTTGAAATTTATTATGCATTCTTTATTTTGGCAGGTCTGAGATAAACCAGCAAACATACTAATGAAGACAAGAACTGTCCTGAGGAAATACCTCCTATTAGTTAATAAGCAGACACAGTGGCCTGGATTAGGAAGGAACATGACAACATTGTTGAAAATGAAGATGTGTATCCTAAGTGAAGCCAATGGGTTCACAGAAGCCAGGACTGTGTAACCTGCTGCTGCACATCAGGATTCCAGGAGAGGAAATGAACATTATGAATAGTGAGAGCAATAATACACAAGGGTGAGATAAATTTATTTCTCAACTGCATTTCATCTTAGAAATTTTAAAGTAGCCTTTCTGTACTGAGAGAGGCTCCAGAAGATCAGCTGCCTGATGCACTGCTGTGTTCCAAATGGAAAGATGATTGTCAGCCCTCTGGTTTGCTAACTTTTATCTCTCCTGATAAATGAACTTTAAGTGGCCAGTTGTTGACAAAAGCCCTCTTTTTAATTGGATATGTGAATTGGACCTTACGTAACCTGGCAACATACTATCATCCCTGGACCTTGTCACTCAGATTAAACCTTGGCTCCGACAGGAATGGGGGTGTTCAGTCCACATTTTTGTTATTTGGAGGGGAAGAACACATGTATAAGCCCTGATATAAAGGGATAAAATCTTCCAAAGTTTTGATTCAGCAGGAGTTTGCCCAAAATAGGCAATAACCAAAGAAACTTCATTTAAATGCAACTAGATAAAATTGTAGAGCTCTCTCATATCAATTCCCATAGGAACTGATTTTCCATGGGTCTGAAGGAACATCTGGCCAAGAAGGCTGAGCTGTTAGTAAGACACCAGGGCAAGGCCAAGAAGCCCCCTATCCAAGGAACGTTGCTGCCATTCAATTACTCCATGGATATTGGGGAAAAAAAAAGTTCAAGATATCAGTAAAGGGTCTGTGCAAATATCTGCACAATCTGTTTTCATATGTGGAATGCCAATTAGCAAAAGGCACTTTACAGCACTGTCTCTTTTTTGAACAGAGCTCCAAGTATAATTTAAAAGAATCTCAACTACTGTGAAAGATGGAATTCATGAGCAGAATATTTTTCCTTTCTTTCTGTTTTGTCTCCTGTATTTTTCTTTAGCTATTGATTTATCTCTAGTTGGGAAACATCCCAGCCTTTTTAAATCATTAAACTTTTGTTGTGGAATTGCTGCAGATCTGTGTGAGGGTCAGTCAAAGTCTCCATCAAAACAGATAATACTGCAGACACTCATCCTCCAGCTTCAGAACAGCTTCAGCTTGTCACTCCAGAGAGGGCATCCCAGTACTTACAGTGCTCAGTCCTACACAGAAGACGGCAGGCTGACCAGTGAACTCTCCTAACCCAGAGTTAGTTAGTACAGCCAAAATACAATCATTAGTTTCAAATCTGCATCATTGCTAACTTGGCCCATTTCATGGGAGGCACTCACATAAGATGGGTCATCAGATATTCAAAAAGAAGCATACCTTCAGGTAGAGGAATTGTGATGAGCAGCTGGGTGATGAGGGCAGATCCCATGTCCTTTAATGTAACTAACAGATTGATATCCATAGCCAAACCATCCCACTGTTCCTATCACAACCAGAATTGAGTTCAAGTAAAGAAGACTGATAACTGGCTTCTTCTTGATTTGATTGCTGCCTTGCTTCATGCCTAACTTATTTTTATGTTAGTTTTAAAGACCTAATCTGACTGATAGTCTGTGGTTTCTTTGCTGGGTCTTGGTGGACTTAAGTTTTTCAAGGTTTGTTTTTATTCATTTCATCTATGTTGTTACATTTCCATTTGTTTAAGTAACATAATAAAGTTTTCAGTGAGGTTAAATCTTTTCTGTTGTTGAACAAAACAGCCCAGAATGTTTTAGAAACTGGGTAGATATCATCCAGCCGACATAAAAGCTGATATTTAAATCTTTCTTTGTAAACTAATTTAAATCACATGTTATTACATGTTCTGTTGCTTGAAAGTTGTTTCCTTTGAAACTTTCATTTTTATGCTCCCATGCAGGAAATAAGATAAACTTGTTTATTTCATTTGTCAGTTTTGTGTTTCTGAATTTCTTCATCAAATCTGTTATCTTCCTTAAGTATCCAACCCCTACCAAAGTTATGTGCAAAGAGGGGAATGGGTTTGCTGCTGTACTTGCAGTGCTAGAAAGCATGGCAAAGAAAAGGGCAAGCAGAGGTGCAGGATTATGAGAAGTGTCCAAAAAAAAAGACGTTAAATCGGTATTATATTTTGAAGACATTTTGTCAGGATGAGAAAGCCAAATAGTTTCAGGATCATGGGATAGTTCAGGTTGGAACAGACCTCCAGAGGTCAAATGGTTCAACTTTTCCATTACAGCAATGCATCACAGTAAAATACTTGCTTATAAATTGTTGCTTTTCCTGGCCTTTTATTTTTATTTTTATTTTTTTTGTTACTTTACCTTACATTGCTTTTTAATTTGAATCGGCCTTACTAAATCAGTAGAAAATGTTCGCATAAAACAAATACTTTTTATTTATCAGTTGAATAGAAGCAGATCAAGAAAGAATCTCTAGGCTGGATCTCTGCTGAAATTAGTAATAGAGATGATTTTCAAATATGCTTTTGAAAGGGCCTCAACACATACCAAAGTCTTTCTCTCCTTGTGCAATATGGAGTTCTTCAAATTCCTCAGGATGCACAAAGGGGAAAAAGATGTTAGGACTCAAAAATTAACAAGCCTCAGTGAAGAAGAGCAACAGCTTTACACAGCTCCACTTAGAAAGCGAGGAAAGGTTCAAGTAAAAAGAGGTAGGTTAAGAAGGAGATGCTATTTGAGAAATGTGAAATTTCAGTATATTTTTATCATGCTATCATTCCCTAGCAATGATTATCTCCCTTTCACTTATTGCTCTGAAGAGGAGAGACATTTTATGGAAGCACTCATAATTCTTGTTCATTGGAAAAGACAAGAAACCTTATATATGGGTTGAAAAAAAAAACAAAAAAAACCAAAAAACAGTCTCATTTGGTAATTCCTGTTTCTCACAAAGTACAGATCTTATTTTCCAGGGCCTACTTTACTCCTCTGGTAAGTTTTCAGAGATGAATACCTAGTGGCAGGGAGCAACTACAACCATAGTGCAAGTGAAATTACCAAGCTTACTACTGACCAATGATTGGAGAAAACCTCACATCAAGAACATTAAGTCATCCAAGATCAAATGAAGGCTATCAGTGAGTGCCTCCAGAAGTGCACAACAATATCCACTGCCCCCTCACTACTTACTGAAATGAAGTTGCCAAGCCAAACTGGGCAAACTGCATCCCCATAATTTTATTTTTTATTGTATAAGTCAGGCTTGGTATTTCTGTTTTTGTGGCTGCCAGTCAAAAGTGTTTAAAAGGCCTTTTCAGATTTGAGAAAGGAAAAATATTCCCTTCCCTGTTTGAACTTGGGGTCTAAGAAACTAAACCTTTCTGCCTAGATGGCAGAAATTTGGGGTTACAACTGCCCATTTCCTTAGTGCTTACACAGTTTATGTCACACATACATGTTGATTAATGCCTAGGACTCTAGACACAGAACTGGTCCAAACTAAATAATAATAATGATTGTAAAAGAGTTTTAGTAACTATTAACCATGAGTATTTATTTCTACTATAAGCCTTCTTTCCCATGCAAAACATGCATACATGTGGATGCATATTTAAGTAGTTGAGAACTATTCAAAACAACAGTTATTTTGAGGGTTAGGAAATAGCTTGTCTCACGGTTGCCAAGTGATTTTGGAATAACTCTTTTCATTATGGAGCGGAGGGGAAAATGGAGATAAAAACATCAACTCTTCAGTTCAAGGATACTGGATGAGAAAGAAAAAGAAAAGAAAACTTATTCCTATCTTATTTTTCTGCATCTGGATTCTCCTTTATTTCCTGTTCTGAAGGTGGACAGGGGAGCTCTAGACATTCTGTTACCCTCCACAGGCTGGACAGAAAAGGCAAGCAGCTGTTCTTCTATCCTTTCCTCCACCTTGATCAAGTTGGAAAGAGAAAATAGATTCAATCAATAATGAGCAAGTGGGAATATCATTAGTCTCATTTAGATAAGTTTAAAAATGTATGAAATAGCACTCCGGGTTCAGATAAAAGGTTGAGGTGAAATATCTGAGTCTCATCCAAAACTATGGACAGGTGTAAATCAGATATCCTGATACATCACATCAGAGCTTCCAGTGCCAGGGTTCACCTCCACAGTCTGTGAAGTTCCTGACATATATTTAGGATTTTGTAAAATGTTCATAAATAGCCACAATATGTGACCTCTGAATAGCAGTGGAATTTAGCCCTCCCTTTGACTTATTTTATGCTTACTTTGTATTTTTAAACAGGAAAAATGTTCCTTTCCTTTGTCTTCATCTCATTCTGTTCTTTCTCCACAGGATGAATAGTTATCACACTCCTCCCAGGAGCAAATGAGAGATAGGAACCATCAGGATGGGCAGAGCCATCCATGCTGAACACTTTCTGTCTCCAGCCTTGCACAAAATTAATGTCACAGCCAGATACCTAAGTTTCTAAAGCACGGACGCTGCTATACTTTAATATCTTTAACTAAGTTAATGAGTGAGACAGCAAAAACAGCCCAGCATCCTTCTTTCCCTTTCTTTTTCCGCCTGAAAAAAACAACAGATATTTTTGAGAGAAATAAGATTAAAACTTGTGCTTCAGTGGAGCTTATCTGAAGCCAGAACAACATATTAGAACTTCTCCAGAATAATATTTCCATCTTAAAACATCTAAAGATGTAAATTATCAGACATAAATAGCTGGAAATATTACAACATAAAATTGTTAAGAGTCAAAGTTATGTCAACAATTATTACTTTTCTGTCCAGGTATTATTCAAGCTTATCAGAAACATCAATAAATAAAAACCACAGATCCTGATGACTTTTTTTATCTTTTCTTCCAACATCATCCTTTCCTTCCCAATATTAAAATACACTTTCCAGAGATGAATGATGCAAAATACAAATAGGATTGTAGATCCAAGAAGTTCTGTGGACAGATTCATTTTGTATGACTATGATAACTACCTTCACATATAGGTAGTTGTATTTCCAGAAAAATCAGTTTTGAAATTATTCTTTTCTCTTCCTCCAAAGTTACTAGGACAATTGAGCTCTGGGATAAAGTTTATAGTGTATCAGTGTAAAGCATCTGAAGGTTAAGGAGGGAAGGGGAGAAGGAAGAAGAAAGACTATGAGACTGAAAGAAAGTTTTAATGCTGCATCTGAGTGCAAAGCAGTCACTACTTCGCAGCTGAGTAAAGCAGTTAGCCCTACTCATTCTTGATATCAGGGACCATCACTTATGGTGGCATTAACTGCATTGCTTTGTCCTTAAATAAAAACGGATCACCTGGATGCTGGGGCATAGCTAACAGTCAGAGGCAAAAGGCATCCCCTAATTCTGCAAGCACATTTTAACAGGCACATGGAGCACATGTCAGGCTAGGGGAGATGCTATGCCACAGGAAGCCCACAGCATCTCGTATTATCAAAGCCAGGTCCCACCTGCAAAGATTGACCTGGCAGCCACAGCCTTGCCAGAAAACATGGGGAAGCTGGAGCAGGGTCTTGCTGAGGCCCAGCACTCTGCTTGCACAGTGGAGCATTTCCAGCCCAAGCAGCTGTAGCATATTCTCACAAATATCTGACAAGTTTCTTTGACTCCTTGCCAGTTTGAGCTGTGCCCAACACTTCCATCCTTCCCCAAGCCTCACAGTCCCTTGTAACTGCTGCCTGAAACTCAGGGACACACCAAATGAAGTTCCTTTCCTCCCCTTAGCGTGCAGACATCCCACTCCAATTAATTAACTCAACAGTGGCTTCATCTCTACGAAGCTGTGGCTTCCCACACTTTATCCCCCTCATTCTGCTTAGAGACATCAGCACATTCCTGATTTCATCACTTGTTAACTCCCTTTTGTTAGTGGATGGTGCATCCTCTCTTGCTGGCCTGCTCTGATTTTGTACAAATGGAGCTACCATGCAAGAAACCTGGAAGGGTGTTTATGTGTTCAACTGCTGTTACAGCACATAACAATCTCTCAAGTTGTATTTTATCCCTGCTTTAATAACCAGAATCGAGAGGCTTTCAGTCATCCTCTACTGTCAATCTTGTGAGCACCTGGTAAGGACCAGGAAAGCTTGAGATAAAGCAAGACAGATGCTGCACAAAGGATAATGGAGGTTGGTAACACCATCATTATATGCCCTGAAAGTTATGCCTCCTAAAACAAAGACTGCAATAATACTGTTTGATGGTGTAAACTTTCAGCTACAAAACATTGTTTTTCAACAGTCACCTCTATGAGCTACGCACTTTCACCAGCATTGAACAAGAGCCTGCTTGCCATGTTCACAAAACATCTGCCCCAGCAGAGGTGACCCACTATTTCACAGCTGCTACTCGGCATGAACACATGGAAATCAGAAGGTGCCAAATTTGGAATATACGGTGGGTGTGACTGGACATTTCAGCCAAGATTTGCAAAGTGCTCTATCACCTTCAAACTGGTATGGGGCCTGGCATTATCATGTTGCAAGAGAAAGATCTTCTCTGGCCTGACTCTGGAATTTCAAACCTTCAGCTTAGTCAGTGATGGAGCAGTCAGAGTTTTTTTCTCATGGAGGAATTCAATTCCACACCTTTGCTTCATATGCACTTCCATGTCAGACATCATTTTGTCAAGGTGACTTTTGTATGTTTCAGTAAACAAACTCATCCCAAAATTCTACCTGTGAAGTTTCTTGACAATGGCTATACACTCCTGGTGCCACAGGTTGTGATAGGAACAAGAAACATCATGGTATTTGAAAACAGTTTCTGCAAGGAGGAAAGGTACGTCCAGACCGAGATCCAAGGTCCACATCTAAACTCCTAAACATTAGTTGTTCATGTCTTGGACATAGATCAACTTTGTTTTACACTCCATGTAGCCAAGGCATATATGCCTCCAGCCAACTTCCTTTTGAACTACTCAGTTTTCTAAGTAAAAAGAGTGGTTGCTGAACCTATATTCTCCATGTGATACTGCAAAGAGTACCAGTCAGAAAGCTGTTATTGACAATCATTTCATATATACGGAGTGAAAACTAAGTCCTTACTCCCAAACATTTACTTATGGTCTAGATAGACTTTGCCTTCTGCATAGACCTTCACATTTCTATTTCATCCTTTTTCCTTTGAAATCAACAGCAAAACTTCTAACCAAATGAAAGTTGCATGCCATTCATTACTGCACTTTACCTTGTTGTGCACTTTCTTTCAGAAACAGTTGGGCTCAACAGCAGGAAAAGCTTTCAGCATACGTGTAACTTGCACATTTGTGAGGAAGCAAATTGAAGTTTGACTTCTGATGGCCAATATGTTGCCTCTTCGTTATAAAATGTAAGTAACAATAACATAAAACAGCCCTGTTTAAACTCTTGTTTATAAAACTCAAGTAGTATTACATTTTTTTTTGAATTGCTGGCCTAGAATAAGCATTAAAGCAGCTTTCATACAACCCATAATGCCAAAAAATAAATGCAATTCTGCACATTCTTTCTTGAGAGCATCCACAAATGACGTGCAAGGCACACACATTGGCGGGAAGCCATAGGAAAAAGCATTGTGTTAAAACTTTGTATGACATCAAGCCAAAAAACTACTTAGCATTTGTATCTCGGATCTCAACTGAATTATGAATTAAATAACAAAATCAAAACAAAAAGTATGAAGCACACTACAACACACAACTTTGGTTACACACACACAAACACACATGCATGTGTGTGGTATGGTATCAGTCTGTGGTGATTGATATAAATAACCCTGGTGTGAATGTACACATACACACAAATGCATGACAGAGAGGAAAAGAGAAATATCATGAGGATACTCTCAAAATAAAATCCGTCGCCCTTGCCATTAAATGGTTGACATCCCAGATGGGCTCCCTCTGGTGTTGAGAAGATAATGCATTCGGTCTAATTTCCTTCCGTCTGCCAGTAAGGGTGTTAAAATATGCCAAATGTAATAATGGTATAATTATGGCAGAATCCCTTTTTTTTTCCACAGACTTTTATGGGTAGGATAGTATATAGCACACATACAAGAATGAATGCCTAGAAAGTAGCAGGCATTGAAGCACACAGGATCTGATTCTCCAGTGTGTGGAGCATTTTTATAATACCTCCTAAGCTCAAATCCAGGCAGAGCTCCTTGTAGGAACTGTGTCCTTGCACAAATCTTGACTAGGAATTGTGTGGCACCTCAGGAAATTGGGAATAAATTAGTATCTATTTACTTGCTGGAATCTTCATTTTGGATAACGAAGACCCAGCATTACTTTGGAGCAGTGTGGCACAGGCAATAAGTAGAACCACATTAAATACACACTTTAGAGATGAAATTATACCTAATATTCCTCCACCTTATTTACCACTCCTTTACCACCTTCTGCTATGCAACTATCTTTTGACATGTAAGTCTCTCAAGAGCAAGCAACATCCTTTCTAGTATATCCCATCTGGAAAATGCCCTGGACTGTCACCTGGATGCCCTTTCAACATAAGCTTGTTTGGGTTTTGACCCAATCCCTTCCATGGAAAAAAATCCCCTCCCTTTTACTCCTGAAATGCCAGGGTGACACTGACTTGGCTTGCTGAAGAACATCACTCCCTTGCAGCCACAGCACATTTCTCTCTGGCTAAGGTTTGCAGCAGAGCTGAGAGAGTTTTTGCTGAATGAACCAACATAGAGAGGGAGACAAGAAACACACGTTTCCTGTGGGTTTTCACAGATGTTTACTGACAACAGAGGAATAAGTAGCCTAGCCTCAGCTTCCAGCCCAAGAAAGAGCATGCCCTCACAGTCTCTAGACTTCTGCTTCTGCAGCCAGCTTCCTACCTTCCCCTCTCCTCTTCCCCAGTTCCTGAAAGCCCCTCCTTTCCACCTCCTTCCTCCCTCCCAGCCCACATCTCCGCGTTCATTTATTGCCACCCACACCCTGTCTCCTGTCTCCTCTATCCTCACACCCCGTGCTGATATGTGTTAGCAATACAACACTTGGGCCAGATCCCAGGCCTGGTAAAAGCAGGAGAAAAACTCACATTCATTCTAGTGGCCTTCTTGGACTGAGTCCTGAATGCACAAGAGCAGAGCTGGTGTTAATTTTCCTCTCCCTTGGACAGTGCTGTTAGAGTTGGCACATTCTCCTTCAACCAGCGAAACGAGGTGGGGCTGGGAGGTGGAGGAGCAGGAGCAGGGGCAGAACACAAAGGATATGCACAAGGAGAAATGATTGCACACATGTGCTGTGAATTCTTCAGCTCAGATTAATGTTTTCCTGTGAATTTAATTGGCTGCCTTCTGTTTTCGGCCAGATGACCAGTTACATTTCAGGACAGTTACAAAGTTGAATCTAAATGAAATATTTGGACAACGAGAGCCAAAGTCTGTGAACTACTCCAGAAAATTATTAAATAAACAAAAAACACTGGAACTTCTAACTGCAGGGCAAAATGATTATTACTGTGCATTCACATGTAGTATTAATTCCTACTGCATTGATGTGAGGAAAAAAATACAACAAACATAAAAATAAAATAATCCTCTTGTAAGTTTAAAAACATGCCACACTCTCATTTCTGCCACATGGATGACAATATGGCACATTTCTCATAGAGTAAACCAGCATCATCAATTGGAACAGAGAGTTTCATTGCAAATCAGCTACATTCAAATATGTGGGTTATTTAAGTTGTCAAGTAGCACTGAAAAAGAAAGTAGTGCTAGTGGTTAGAGTGATAGGACTACACTTTTTACTTCTGTCTTCACTTGGATGATGTTTAGAATTTTTCACCATTGAGACTGCACTTCTCAGAAACTTGACATTTCTTACTGAAAAATTTACTCAGTAATCCTTAAAAGTGGAAATTAGGTTTCAACAGGTAATGGAAAATCATTTGCCTGCAATACAAATGACAGCAAATGTAAACAATTCTATTTGGAATGATAGCATATTATCATTGATTTCTCAAAACAAACAAACAAAAACGACCAACCATCTCTGCTCAGGAGGCAATCTGAGTGAAAATATCTCTAAATGATATGTGTGTGCTTAATCACAGCCCCATTCTCTGATGTGACTCTTGATGGATATCTAAGGTTACAGAGACACAACAAAGACAAGAGCCAATGGCCGGGAACTGAAGCTGAACAAATGTGAACTAAAGTATGATGGAAATTTTCTAACAGATGGGGTAAATGACCATAAGAACAGTTCATGAAGAGTTGTGATGAGTTCTCTTCACCTCTCGCAATTCTTAAAGTCAAGACTGGATGTTTTTCCAGTAGATAGACCAAACAAGAATTAAGGCAGAGAAAGCTAATGGCCTGGGTTGTAGCAGAGGTCAGACAAAAAAAAAAAGGCCTCTTTCAGCCTTACAGACTTTGGGTATCCTAAATAAAAAGTTCAAGGCTTGCAGATTGTAACATAAATTCTATTCTATTTCAGGCTGCTTTCGAACGTAGGCAATGAGAGAAGGAAAATAAACAGATGCTGCAAGACAAAATCATCTGAATGATGAACAGAAAGCCCCATCCATGCATCAAGTGTGGCAGAAAGTCTTCCCAGGGGGCTGTCTTATCAGTGATCTGGTTTACTTTGGCCTATTTGTCAGTGGCAGAAAAAGAAAACAGCTCCAAATCCTGATAACTATATATGGCTGATTGTATCATACAGTGATAATGAATTTGAATAGGTCTATTAGAACAGCAGCATGGACTGAAATATTCCTCCCTTTTTTCGTGGATGGTGGCTTTTCTGTGTTGCCCATTATCTAGCAGGAGAGTTTTTTTTCCAGAGCACGAATTCTTTTAAAGCAGAGAAGTGTTAAGGGATTCCTTCCTTGTTTGACAGGGATTACCTTCCCTCAGTCATGACACATGACAGTTCAATAGCTTGGACGGCTGAACTTCAAACCGGATCTGGGGAATTGAATTAAAAAAGTAAAAATAAAAATAAAAAAATTAAAAAATTACAAACATGAAATAAGAAGTCTTTCTTCATTGTTTTGAAAGCAGTCACTATGACAAATCTGGTTCAGAGCAAAGCCACCCAAACAGTTGAATCATCAAGCAGACAGTGAACTCTGGCACTGCAGGGAGCAGCGGGGGAAGGAGCTGGGAAAGCAAAGAGAATGGTGGTGATCTCTTCAAATGGATCCACCACAGGGCTAGTCATGTGGAATCACATCCAGGGTTGCAAAATGCGCTCCTTTTCAAGCGTTCCCTCAGAGAAGGATCAGTTTGGACTTAAACTTTAAAAGATGATGGCTCATGGCCTGTTTAATTTGTTAATGTTTTTCTATCAAAAATTTCCTACTATTCATCTTTTAAATGAGGAAGACTTGCTCACAAATTTAAGAAAAACTAGGAGAAAATGTGAATGTTTCATTCAGCTCCTGACAACCTCTGTTATTCTGTTCCTTGTGTCTCCATCCCCAGACTGCTAGCACACAGTAGGGAACTTGCAGAATGCAGATTTTAGCCACTTTTTCACTCTGTGCACATTTCCAGGGGCTGGCATGAGAAATCCTCTCACCGTAGCATGTGCAAATCTGCCTTATACCTCCACACAGCTTTTTGCAAGGCCTAGTGTGACATTTATGGGGTTGTTTCAGGGGGAACTTTGGGAGGACGTATTTCTGAATGTCCTTTAAGTGCCTGTTAGTAAGTAAGAGTGAGAAAGAAGAAAGGGAATTTTACACTGTTCCTGACCACCATTTCAGGATCATTTTCAGCCTTTTGATCCCCAAGCACCATGTCCAACATGAGCAATAAAGATATTTGGTAGATTGATACCACTCTGTAGCAGGCTGAATCTACCTTTCAAAGTTTCATACAGATTAAAAATTAAATTCACTGATTGCAGTTTGGCATGAGCAAGCCCCAGAAAAATTCACAGTGCAGGCTGTGTATTTTGTCAGACATAAAAATACTTACAGTCATCATGTAGACAAACTAAGATGGAACAGGCAGGACAGAAAGACACTGGATCAAAGAAAGCATATTTTTATACAATTACGTTAATTTTTAGAGGAGAAGCTTATGTGTAATGTAACTGTGCAAAATTTAAACTTGATCTCATTGAAAATGTCATGGACTGTAACCTGCATCCCTTCAGTGTCAATTCATCGCCAGAAACACAAGACCACAGCATTCACACTAAGGTAATTTTCCAGGAATGGTAGATTGACCTGCTTATATTTTCATTGCAAAAAAGACAAATTACAATATGCTATTGGCACCAAAACATCAGATGCCTCTTCATGAAGTTCCAGCTCACATCAAACACTGTCATTTTCAGTGGGAGTAGATACAGGCAAATAGACTGGCACTCTGCATCTAATGGCTCCCTGTCTCTCAGGTGTCAGAAGAAGAATTAAAAACACCCATCAGATAACTAGTCAATTATCCAATGCAGAAAGTCTTTCCTGTGTCCCAAAGGGGGTTTATCCTATGCTGTAAAATATGAGGTTGGATTACCACTATCATGCTCTTCGTTTGCATAGTTACAGATGTTGCTGATGGTCATAAAATTATCTAGCTCTTTTAAGAGTCCAGCCACAATATATTATCTTGATGACCATTTACAGCAGTGAACTCCAGAGATTAGCTAAATGCTGGGAAAAGTGGGGATTTCCTTTTATAGGGATAAATTTACTACCTTTTAATTTTATTGGGCAGGGGTATACCTTTCACGGTTTAGATTACATGACAAGGTATGTCTCATTTCTTTACTGAATCAAAAATAGTTTCAGAAACTGTAATTGCATTTTTATATTTATCAGATCAAAAAACTGCATTCATTTGCCAGAGTGCAAACCAGAATGAGACTCATAGCTCCTCACATGCTGGTGGCCTCCTGGAACAGATATGCATCTCGAGTACTACAACCCCCCTTTCCTCTTCCCCTCACTGCTGTTCCCCCTGCCTCCAATCTCTTGCTTGTCAGCACTAAGCTCTGTCCAATTATTCACCTTTTCAAAAGTGATTTATTTTCAGGATAACCTAATAATGTCAAAACCAACACTGCTATGCTCTATCACCCACCAGGATGGGCCAAAGAGGAAAGGGGATAATAATATTTGATTCCCTTAGCCTTGCACATTTTACCTGGTGGGCTGATGAATTATATGGCCAACAACTTAGGAATCATTTGGTCATGTTATCGTAAACAACTCCCTTCTACTCCTTCACACTTCCTAATAACATTGCTGTGAAGCAGTTACAGCACTGTTCCCTACCTCCTGTTTCAGAGGTAATTATTTTTTTCCCTCAACTCCATGCTGCTGGTAAGGTGTTATTTGAGCTGATTAACGTTTTGTGCCACTGAAGGACACTCTGCCAGTTTGGAGTTTATCAGATTGTTTGTTTGTCATCCAAAAGTTTTTTGTTGTTTTTTTTTTTTTAACAAAAACAAGATCTCTTTTGTCAAATTCTTCATTTTCTCATCTTACAAGGGGCTGAATCTCAGCTCTGATACATGGCCATGGTTGAGAGCTGGGAATATCAAGGACTTCCAGTGACATAGTGTTTTCTCTTCTTCTGCTTAATTCCTTGGAAGGAATAATTTCCTCCACTGGCACAATCTTTGTCCATCTCTACCTTATTTGCTACTTGACTGATTCTGGTGTAATCTAACTTAAGGCAGTGTTTGTTTTCTTCTTTGCCCATCTACTTGTTGAGGGGTGAGCAAGAGTACACACTACACAGCTCACATTCCCTCTGCTTATTTCCCAATTCACAAATAGCCAGAACACATGGAGGAAAACCTTGTCCTTGCCTCTGTTCATGCATGTGCTAAAAACAAGCAAGACTCTGCTCAAAGGTATGTGCTGCTGCTTTAAAGAAAAAAAAAAAAAAAAAAAAGTAAATGCAGCTGAAAGAAGTCTGGAGGAACATACAAATATTATGTTAACTCCTATATTCAAGCAAAATCTCATGAACTCTTGATCCAAGACTGCATTAATTTCTTCTTATGTGTAGAGCAAATTAACACAGTGGCAAAAATGTCCTCAAGGCTACATGCTTATGAAGGGCTTCCAACTTCTGCAGAATGTGGAGAGATCCCTGTGGTCTGTTTTAAGTAGGAATCAGCACATGACTTGGGATAATCTAATTTGTGCAAAGAATATATTTCATTTACATTTTCCTCTCAGAAAAAAGCAAGAGCACAGTAAACAACAGCTTATCTATACCCATATATTCAGCTCAATTCCATGGAGTTTTGTCATTGACTCAATTGGAACAAGATCAGTCCCTAATCATTAAAAAAACACATTTTTGCTCTTGTTCTCCTGCACTTTACGCAATATATTTTGTCATGGAAGAGACTTTTTTAAGTCTTTCTAAGAGAACACATATTCCGGCATATTCTGTCAGCCAAAATCTGCAGGATTTTAGCTGACAAATTTCTAGTGTAATAAATTGCCTGCTCCATAACAAAGCCTTACTTGCAGCCATTTTGAAAAACAATTTTTGTAGATTTTTTTCAATCACTGCCTGAAGAGTAACTTTTTCCTTGACATTCTCAGCATATTGTTTTTTATTTAGAAGCTCAAAAAGGGGGGGGGGGGGAGAATGCTAGTAACTCTCTTTGTTTCCTTCATAAGGAAAATGTTAAAAGACAAGATTTCCTAAATAAAATTTAGTTACAGTTTAAACATACAGCTACTCCTTGTTACTTTATTCTTGCATTTAGCTACATTAAATTTAAAGGACAGGATTATCTATTTTATATAGGTGAATAATCATAGCATTTAGATTATCAGCCTGTATGTCTTGCCTATACTTCACTTTATTAGTGAAGTTAATTGTATTGTAATGCAGAAATATAAGACAATTTGTGAATTATCATGGCAAGATTGTGAACAGACAGAAAGTACAAATAAAAATCAACAGTAGAATGGGGTAAAGCATTAAGCAAAGAAATTCCTGGTCAAATTTCAAGCACCGAATCACTTCTTTTCATGAAAATGACTCCCTAAACAAGCAATGAGAAACCATCACAAATAAAATGTTTCTGCCTTTTTCTTTGCACATGAGTGATACTGAGCACTGCTTTTTAAACAATTGTTTTACCTGGGGTGGATCCTGATCCACTGACCTTACTACTGAAGGATGATTCACAATTTTAAATTATATATTAGTCTGTCTGAAGAGGTACCACCAGTCTGGTCACCGTGAGCACTCTGGATCTGTTAAATGACCATCATTCTTTCTCTCTGCTGAACCATGAGTAGAGGTGTCTGCCCAGCAGCCTGTTAACCTGACATAAATTATAGGATGAGGCTACCACAAAGGGAGGAGGAAGCTGAGGAAATGTGTGGGTTAGCAATCACCAAGCCTATTAAACTGCTCAAGAATCTCACCCTTCAGATTCACAATTTCTCGTGTTTTGGCTTGACCAAGAGGCAGGTTGGGGAAGCAAGAGGATCTGTGGGGGTGTGAAAGAGATGACCCTGGAAACAAAATATTGGTTTTACATTGCAGGGTATCTGTTACAGGAGAATTTCCTCTGGCGCCAGCAGGTATTTGAGTAGGCATCTGGATGGATCCCAAAGGGGGGAAGGAAATGGAGATGGAAGTTTTTAGAGGGGATCAAGATGCTAAGCTTTAAGACTGTTCGAATGACCACGATGACTGCACTGAAAGGTTTTATCTGTGGGATGACTCCTGGTGGTGGTGGGTTTTAGGGTTATTTTCTCTCTCACTCTTCTGAGTCTGTGTGTGTTGGCAAGGAGTTTCAATCAAAGGTGTTCAGAAGGGCACTAATAAAGGAATATGATGTCCATCCTCATTCACAGACAAGGAAAATTATCTGATCCATAGCAGCTTTCTTTTGTCTGCACTAGGCACACTGATCATACTGCTGATCCTCAGAGCTCTGTTTTTGCATTCCCAGTGCTCTTAAAAATAGTGTTAGTGGTAACTGCAACCTCAAAGTACTACAGGTTGAAGTTTTACCCTGTAAGAAAATTTTGACACATATTTTTTCCCCTCAGGCTTGGGAAAGAAAATCTTCCTTGGGGGTCTGAAGGCTGATTCATTAAATCTGAGCTGTCTGCTGAAGTGCTCAGTAAAAGTGACTCTGATTTATTTGGATTTGTCACTATAAAGGTCTCTGGAGACAGCTATTTATCCTATGGGATTCTTGACAAATTGGTCGAATGGTCTGGGAAGTCCAGAGGGAGGATGGTCTTCTTTGACCCTTCACATGGCCAGAGAACAGGTAATCACTCCCTCTGATCAAAAACATGCACAGAAATTGCATAGTTGCCAAGGCTTCTCTAACCACCCAGAAGCTGGTCATCCATGGTTTTGGGAAGGACTGAAATCTATACTCGATCTGAAAATATAACCAGTAGCTTTAAAAGAAAGAGGTAATGAAGTACACACAGGACAGATTTATGCAACTGAGGGTACGTCCTCTTGAATTGGAGTTTGACAAAAATGTTTGTTCCACTGCTATAAGAATTTATATAATACTTGCAGTACTGTAGGATCATTTGTATACTAACATTATGAGTATATACTAACTCCCTTCCAGCACTTCAGAGCAGTCAAGCATCTCTCTAACTGCAAAAGTGAAGAGATTAAGCATGGCAAAAGGAGTAGGAGGAATTTTTTTTGCTATACCACTCATGTGACTTTCCCTGCACTGCATTGTATATGGTTTGGTAGTGTCTAGTGTCAGTTCTTCCCTTTAAATATCCACTAGCCAAGCTGAGAGCTGTATAAACACATTACGGTCACTTGTAAGTAATAGATATAGCAAGTGCATCTATCTTTTCCTTTTAACTCTTTATGTCTGTCCTGCCTTTCATACTCCTCTGAATTTTATCAAACATTTCAATAATGTGCACTTTGGCCCAGTTTTGTTGAAGCTGACTTCAGCTTCTGATACACTTATAGTTGTCAGAGAGAAAGATACACCTTCGGTGTGATTAGAAGAATGTTGCTTCTCTGATTTAGATGGAATAAATTCAGGAAGACGCATCCCTAAGTTCCAAATGTCTAGATGGAGGTGAGGAGAAAAAGTACTACTGAAGGAAAAACCTGTGAGAATTACAGCCCACCTTGGAGCTACTTTGCTATAACTTAGAAATTTCATCCTCTTGGCACAAACAGTTCTCCTCCCTGTTTATAGCCATACAGCAAAAGAGAGGTTAGGCTGATACCAGTATAGTTGTTCTGGCATGAGATGTTCAAACCAGAGGAAACCAAGTTCAGTGGCAGCTGAAAGAATGAGAGGGAAGAAAGAAAGCGCAGGGGGGACTTCCACAGCAGATTCTCTGTATGCAAAGGATCTGTGGGGGTGGGCTGCTCTCAGCCTGTCCAGCAGTGGAAGATTCAGGCCCCAGATTAATCATTCCAGGTTCTGCTCTGCATAAAATTGGTGTGAAAGAAGCTAAAGTTCATGTTGCAACCTCAGAAAGAAACACCTTAGACTCCTGAAAGATGCTGGGGGTGGGGATGAGTCCTGGCAGGGTAACAGCAATAGTCTTTCTTCACTATTTGGTGGTTGGATGACTTCAACCTGGGGGTTTTGCCCAGCAATCTGTCTTGCTAAAAGTCGGGGTAAGATAAACTATACTCTGTCTCTGATTTCTGCAAGAAAGAAAACAATTGAACGACTGGTCATTCATCACTGAAACACCCTCCCCCTCTAACACCTTGTACAGGGTTGTATATCCTGAAGCTGTTTGGCTTGCCTCATCCATTTCTTAAAAGGAAAGCACAGATTTTCAAGTAGACAGATATGTATTTTACAACTTTTCTATAATGAAGATCAAAATCAGAAGAGACAAATCAATAGAGAAATCACTTGGTTGCTGCTACACTTGACACAGTTAAGTTTAACATCAAAAGACCTAATATTCTAGCCCTGTCCTTACAATTGTAAACTGAAGTAAAATTACCTATTCATAAAAAATTGCATTCATTTTTTGTACTGAGGAACTCAAGTTCAGCTCAGATGCCATTTGTGGATATACAAACATGCTTTTTTACTTGAGGAAGGAGATCACTGGAGAAGTTCCTTTGATTTCCTAAGTTAAATACACAATTTAAATCACTGAGGAACACACCCATGTGGAACAAACTGCAAAACTTACAAATCTGCTGAGAGACAAGCAGACTGAAAAGGGGAAGGGTAGCATGCAAAGGCAGAAAACAAATGCTGTTGGGATAAAAATGTCAGTAGTAAAAAGAAGCATCTTGGGTAAAAAGAAACAGCTAGGCTTCTCTGATGGGCTGAGGATAACCATGTATATTCTGCTACTGGTGAGCAATGAGGAAGCCTTCAGAAATGAGACAGCTAGGACAGGAGAACCCAAAGAGAGGATGCTAAAGTAAGATGGGCCCAAAAGCTGCATTCTTTGGAGCCCCTTCTCATCCTGAGAGTCTGTTAGCTGCTTGTTCCATCAAGCAAGACCCCTCATGGAAGACAATATCAGAGTTACAAAAAAGCATAAAGAAAACTTGTAATGGATTTTGACTCCTAAGGGAATCCTGTGTTTTTAATGAGGAAGGATTAAGGAAACTGAAATAACTACTTTTCTTCACAGGGAGCTCAGGGACTTTGGAGTAATTTAGTCAATGGTGATTTGCTACTTGTGCTATAGTGTCACCAGTGATGGTACTCTTGATCTGTTTATTAAACTTTCAGCTTGTCACTCATCACTAACACAATCAAAATCCATTGTTTTAATTCCTGTAAAAGTAACTTTTCTATCTCTCAGAACTATTATGAGGCTGAGGGATGAGTGCTTTCATCTAAAATCAAAGTCAGGAAAGTATCCATTTTGTAAGACACATGAGCATAAAAATGCGCCAATGTAAACATCAGGTATCTGAGTGAAAAATGTTAATTGGCATTTCAAGAAATGGGGAGACATCACAAAGATATTTTAGGCTTTCAACATATTTGTAGTATTCTAACATCAATCATTTTCTTGCAACTCTTAGGTTATTTATCTTAGCTACCCTCAGTATGCATTACCATAGTGTCCAAGTCCCTCATAATGTTTCTATAGGGTAGGGAAGTGTTCTTATCCCTTTTTACTACTGAGGAACTGGAGCACAAAGGAACCCCTTTTGTCATCACCAAGGAAGCCTGTAACATAGCAAGTATTCGATTTACAGTCCCCAGGGCTCTGAATAGCGTCTTAATCAAAGCTGAGGTTTTAAATTAGCCCAGTTTGTACTTCATTAATTTGCACCATAAACTATAGTAGCACGTCTATGTTACACTCCTAGTTACATAACTAATTCCACTCACAGTTGTAAACAGGAATTCCCCAGGGCTTGAATCCCAAAAAGAGCTCTGGCTACAGGCAGGGAGAAGAGATGGAAAAATGCACTGAGCCAGGACACGCAAAGAGGAGAAAGAGAAACGTGATGTGGTGTCTTGCCATAGATGCTGCATCACTGTTTGCAGAACCTTCACGTGGAAGTGCAGATCTCATACAGGAAAGCCCAAGCAGGCCCCAGATACCCACTGGCAAACTCTTCAAGTTCATATTGAGGCTCCCCTCCTTCTTTGTGGAAGTTTCAGTCAATATGTCTCAGAGTGATCACAGGTACAACTTTGTTCAGTCCCTACAGAGAATAGGTTTGGATATTTCTGCCACCACATTTCGTATATAGTAAATGATGCCATATGCCATTTACTTTGTTTTCTTTTGTTTTTTGGTTTTTGGTTTTTGTTTTGTTTTTGTTGTTGTTGTTGTTTTTTGTTTTTTGGGGGGTGTTTTTTGTTTGTTTGTTTTTTGTTTTTTTGTTTTGTTTTGTATACTTGTTATGCAAGACAAACAGCCAGCATGATAAATAAATATCTTCTGTATTCTGGTGCAGCACCCTAATTTGGCTAATTTATGTCTATCATACAAAGCAGAACAAACTGAAATGATATGGCATTAAAATAAAATATCCTTCTATTACTATTTTAAATCAGGAGGCTCTGGATAACATCTCTCTTCTCACTCTACCCTCAGCCATCATCTCATCAGATCTTAAAACTCAAGCAGACATATACCTGGGTTCCCTACCATACTTTCTGAAAGAGGGCTGCTTTAATCACTGACCCCCTGGGAAAGAGGCTTTATCTTGCCAGCATTTGTGAAAAACTTGGACTTTCTTATTGCATCATAGAATCATTTGAGCTGGAAGGGACCCTTAAATGTCATCCAGTCCAGCTCCCCTGCAATGAACTAGAACACTTACAGCTGGATTAGGTTGCTCAGAGCCCCCTCCAGCCTGACCTTGCATGACTCCAGAGATGCAGCTTCCACCACCTCTATGGGCAACCTGTTCCAGTGTCTCACCACCCTTATTGCAAAAAACTTCTTCACATCCATCCCTAGAGCCTTCTCTTCTCCTGACAGCATCAGCTCACTCAGCCTGACCTCCTATAAGGTTGTTGTGTTTCATTCCTTGGATCGCCTTTGTGGCCCATCATCCATGGATGGACTCGGAACAGCTACTACATGTTATTTTATATTTACTTCCCCTCACTGAACCACATAACAAAGCAGGTCCTGCTGGTCCTGACTATCAGATCAGATGTCCATGTTTCTATTAAGCTTTCCTCTGCATTAAACACAATCAACAGTTAGTAATTAAACACCAGGTAGTCTGATCATCACCCCAGATCTGCACATAAAGGGAAAAGAGAGGAGCAGGGAGGGAAGAAGAGAGACAGACTGAACTCTCCATCTGTGTTTAAGCCCTTTTTTCTTCCTCACTTAGGTCATTTCTGTTCTTTGGACCTTTCCAATGAAACTTCACTGCAGCCCATGTTCATGGTCTTCTTTTTACGCTCTTCCTGTGGTTCATTTTTAAAGCTATTTACTTCCTTCAAATTAATTAAATAGACTTTTATTATGTGCTTTTGCAATGCCACCTTCTAAAACAACACCATTTTCTATATCTATTATAGCTCTTTGTCTCCAATATGCACAATAAAACCAAAGGACCACATTGTGGCAAAATGCCATGACCCCACTTTGGGGATGTTCCAGAAGCTTTGAGAATCACAGTGTGAGAGGCATGTGTAAGGCCTGTCAGAGTCAAAAGAAATGTACAGTGACTGTGGTCTTTCCATATCACTTCACTAAGGCTTATAATCTGCTTTCTTGTTTGCCTCGCCAGCGAATGTTCCCATTTAAGACTCATCCACAACACATGCTGTCTTCAGCTAACTACTGTGTTGAGTGAATCCCTAAGGGTATTTATACATGTGGGCAACTGAATATTACTAGTTTGCTGTTATTTCAGTATTTCTGGCCCAAATATTTTTCCAGCTATCTATGGCCATTCCTTTTGATGTTGCTGCAGTCAGACATGCATATTCAAAGATTAGTGTGACCCCCTATCAGAGGTGGTAAAAAAACAAACCTCTCGTGACAGATCGAGTGCAGGGAGGGAGTCCAACAGCACAAACTGTGGCCATCTGCAACAGTATAAAGCAGCCCACAAAGAGTCATGGTTCCAGTATGCAACGTTTAATTTGGATAGAAATGGAAGACATAGGCTGACTTAATGCACTTAGAGATGGATGCTGAGAATATCTGACTTCCAGAAGCTGTGAGCACTTTAAGTGGATAGGAACTTTAGAAAATCTCTGTCCACGTGCATGTGTATTGTGCCACAAAGTATACGAGTAATAAAAGCTTACCAGCATAGTTGACGTTCCTCCCACTCCCCTACAAAGCGTTCCTCTTTTCCAAATTTTCCTCTGAAGGAAAAATCTTATTTTCCAAAACTTTATCCAATGTGCTAATGATTGGAGGGCAAAAGGGAACTCATTTCTTATCAACAAATTTCATCATGTTTTAAAACCACAAGAATGCAAAGGATTAGCCAATAAAGCAACATCATGGAAAGAAATATTCAAAATAAAGCAGTTATGTCTGCACTTTAATCCTACAGCAATAATTTCACATAAGACATACTAGCTTTTTTTGCATATTTCTCTTTTGACCACTTCATAAAAGAGTCTGCAGTTTACAGTGTCAACTGTCTAGCAATATTTCAGAGATGCATCCTGGAAGCAGAGGATACTGATAGTGTCTGCAATAGGGATGAAAGAGGAAACCTTTTCTCAGTGTGACCTTCCTTTTGTGTATGAATAAATGCGCGTTAAAAAAAAAAAACAAATATGACTCAGCCAGTTCAGTTTCTTCCTACATGTACGCAGAAAAAGGGAAATTTGCTTGCATGTCTGTGAAAAGGTAATCAAAAGCTTGGCTCGGTGCTCATGTTGGAAATTGACCATCTTTCTTTGCTTCAATAAATTCTACGTCTTACATGCTTCTGATTTCTGTAGTACTCAGCTTTGAGCTGAAAGCTACTTGGCAGAACATCGCTTAGCACATGTGCAATAGTAAAAACCCTCACCAGAGACCTGGCACAGAAGCGGTGGGTAAGTCCCATAGGGATTTGATGTACCCTTCATAGCTAGGACAATGGCCTTGCTGTCAGCATCTCTGTGATGCATTAGAATATTTAATTATGATACGTTTCTATGAAGGCTGTTGCCCTTCTTGTTCAAACAAGCTGTTTTGCTCTGAGAGGCCCTGCTGATATTAATGAAGTTATTTGAAGGATAAGCCAGAGTGGTAGAAATAATGCAGGTATTAAGAGTACAGATACTCTGTGCTATAGATAAGAGTACTTGTAAAACGTGTCAGATATTTTGTCATCAGAGTGCCAAAAGGATTACCATGTAAAACCTGTGATTATACACTTCGAGTTTCATTACCTATTCTTTTCCAATATTCATGGGGAAAAAAGAAAAGAAAAAAAGGAAAACAAACAAACAAACACTTCCCAGAGCTTCGATGTTTTTGGTTTTGTGATATTTCAAGATTTCAGAAATCATATGAAATGGAAAAATAGTTCCTGTGTAACTTGAAACTGAATTTTACTTCTTTTTGAATCTTCTAATGTGTAATCAGTCAGACAGATTTTCTATTGTAGGCATGACCAAAATTTTCAGATATTTCTAAATGAGAATATAAGGAAATAATCTGGTTTGGGTGTTTTGATTTTGTTATTGTTTGTTGCTATCCCCCTGTGGTAAACTATTATAGAAAACCATTTTTAGGAGAGCTCTGACTTCCCTAAACTTTGAAGCAAGAAAGTGGGGCTTCTTAGGGAAGGGATAGTTATGCTGATATGAGATACAAATACATTCCTCTTGGGACAGTGCTCCAGAACAGCCTTTTTGATGCCTTAAAAGTGACATTACTTTTTCCCTTGGTGTATTATCTCATGTCATGTAATACAACATCTTTCACCTGTCAAACCAAAACTGAGACCAGAAATAGATACACAGAGCTAAGAAGGAGGTGTAGGAGGGTTTCATTGCTCAGGCACTTCTGATTAATTCAACCCATTTTCACAAACAACTTTGATTCATTTCCTGAGTGTCATCTATTTGCCACAATGGGGAAGATAGAATCCTCTAGAAAAAAATACTACAGGCTTGTGTTTTAAGATACTTACAGTGGTTTTAAATCTGGTTATTTGTGACTTTCAGTCGCAGATACAGTCTTCTTTTCTCTTTAATCTCTTATGCTCACATTATGATAAGTAATATTGTTTTACATAAGGTATGTAAAGATGTCCTTTTGAAATCTCTCTGCCTCTTTATTTAGTTTCCTAATCAGACCAAGAGAAAAACAAAGAAATTTCAGTGCAAGAAGAGTCTTATAAAAATCGCAACATGAAAACAATAATCTGGTTGCACGTTGCTTCCTGACTATTCTCAAGCCACACTGAACATAATTCATAGATTCCTACAATCATACAATGGCTTGGGTTGGAACAGACCTTAAAGACCATTAAAGATCAGACTGTCCAAGGCCCCATCCTGGCCTTGAGTGCCTCCAAGGATGGGGCACAACAGCTTCTCTGGGCAGCAGATGTGGCAGGTCTCCTTATAGGTACTGGAAGGCTGCTACAAGGTCTCCCAGGAGCCTTCTCTTCTGAAGACTGAATAATTCCAACTCCCTCAACCTTTCTTCACAGGAGAGGTGCTTTACCTACTCTGATCATCTTCATGGCCCTCCTCTGGACTTGACCTAATAGATCCATGTCCTTCTTGCACTGGGGACCTCAGATCCAAATGCTGTATTTCAAGTTGGTGTTTCACAAGAGCATACATAACCAGCAAACCTGCTAGCCGTGTTTCTTTTGAGGCAGCCCAGGATTATGGTTGGCTTTCTGGGCAGCAAGCACATATTGTTAGGTCATGTTGAGTTTCTCATCAACAAACACCCCTGAATCTTTATCCTCAGGACTGCTCTCAATCCATTCTTTGTCCAGACAGTATTTGTGCATGGGGTCACCCTGACCCAGAATAATTAATGATTCATGATCAGCTGCCTACCTCTGAGTGACCTCCTTGGTTGTTCTCCAAATATAAGAAAACACCTGTATTTTGCCAGGGCCAAGATCTTCAAAACCAGCTACTGATTCTGTTTTTCTCAGCTTTGGATGATCTGAGCTTTTCCCTGAGTGAATCTTCATTGTGTAATGAAGAAATGGAGCCTCAACAAATGGCACAGAACAGCAGAAAAAAAAAGTATAATTGAAAAAAAAAAAAAAAAAAAAAAAAAAAAAGCCATGCCATGCAAAATCACTAGACACTTAGAGAAATCTTGGCCTCAAGTTCCAAAGCTGTTCTGAAATTACTGTGTTATTTCAGCTCAAGAGAGGGAAGGTTAGAGGCATAAAAAGCAGAGCTTTATTTCCAGGGAAAATCTGTACCCTAACAAACAGCAAAAGCCTGCACGTAATATGTCTCCATGTGACATTCTTCAGACCAAGCATCCCACATCTCTGCTTCCAACCAGCCCAGTCCTAAATGGCCTTATGGCTCTGCAGGTCTTAATTAGAAGAGATTCATGCTTTTCTGAGAAACATGGAGATGATATACATTTAAAAGAAAAACTGTCATATTTGTACTCATGTTTCCCACACCACTATTTCAACTTCTTTCTTAAAACATTACTGAAGTTGATAGGGCCAAAAAGACCTGAGCTCCACCAGTCCTTCCCAGTCAGCTCTTAACCCAGTGCCGGGTCTATGTTCTCTGTCATAGAGCTGGAGAAGAGTCCATACCATCCCTAGAGTGGCAGCAGACATCTCATCTTTATCCTCTGCACAAGATTCAGTTGGTCTCTATTCCAAACTGGACAAAGAACACAAGGTGAGGGGCAAGGGATTGAAACATGAGCCAGATTAGGGCTACAAGTCCTGGCTTGGCCAGGAGGGAAACAAGGAACAAGAAGGTTGAAAATGAACAGGTTCTGTTTATGTGACAAATAAGGGAAGAAGAGTTAATGGGAGATTAGAGGACGTAGTGCTGTTTTTGAGCTCTGCACATAGCTGGTTTTGAGGGAGAAAAAGGGACAATATTCATGTTGTTGAAGGACTGTAATAGCCCGTATATGGAAAGGAATCAAAGAACAATATACTGTATGACCAGGCATAAGTGTATACCACACAGATTATAATCTCCACAAAACAAATGAAAAAAACATTCTGTCTTCACAGCAATAGATTGTCGGTATCAGATCAATTTTACCAGCTCTAATGATTCAAAATATACCTAAGTCAGTAAAAGCTACAGATGTGCAGCACTTATAAAGGCTTGTAAAAAATGGGTATGCATACATTGTGTGCATCAGTACACTAAAGGCACTTTTAAGGAGACACTATTCCTCCTGTTTTTTACAACAACAAAATCAAAAATTACTAAAATAAAGTTAAAAACATGACAAGTATTATATGGCTGGGAGTTTCTGATGCTGAAACTTGGATGGGGTTTTGTGTTCCCTGTTCATTCATGTTCTGGTCATTCATGCTTAGAGACACAAGAAACTTCAACTTGGTTTTCTGTCATCCTTGCTTCAGTAAGCGTCCTCTAGCTTATTTATAACATCAGTCACTTGGACAATAAATCTCTGCAGTGGATGCAGCCATTTAAATCTCCACCTGCACAAACAACAATCAAGCCTAGAAAATAAGGAGGCTCATAAATCTCCACACTAGTGATTAGTAATAATTTGTATCTGAAACAAGGATGTTAGAAAGGGAAAAAAAGAGAAAAAAAAAATCATTAATTGGGTCTGATATGCTGACAATCTGTTTGGTTTATACACAGAGGAAACACAAACAGGGCACAGTTAGCATAACATGACGTTAGAGCTTAGTGAATTCCCAAAGGCCTGGGCCTTGGAGATATGATATCTTAATGTACTTACCCCATTGTGAGTGGGAAGGTGTTATCTTCCAGCCAAACAGTGAAGAGCTGGTTTAAAGTTTAGATCGACCCTTTTCCTTTTAGATTACCAAGCTAAGGAACTAGGATGGATAGAGAGAGAGGAAAGACTTGCTTGCTTGCTGTCAAAAACAGCACTCACCATCCTACTGAAATTTTAATCTGATGAGAGTTTATAGCATTTATTAGGCACTAATTTGGTCCTCCACCATTTTTGTTTGGTTACTTGTTTTTTGTTTAGAGCATGCTGAAAACCTGATACAATGCTCCAACAGGTCAGTATAAGACCTTCCTCTGACTTTGATGACCATGGATTAAGTCAAGAGCCTCTGTGTGCCACGGCGACATCTTAGGCTCAGAGCTATGCCAACCTTCATATGGGCAGCTGAATAGTTGGATTTTCCCCTGCCATGAGATCAGGCATGATGGATGGCGTGTTCAGAGAGGAGCCATGTGCAGACCCAGCTCAGTGCCGCAGCTCTTGCATTAAACATCCCAGCTGCTGAGAGGGCTTGAGGGGGTTGAGGGTTGTATGAAGAAGGAAGGAGCTACTGGGGAAGGCTCTTTGGGCTCCACAGGTGGGTCTAGCTGAAAATTTTACCAAGTTGATCATGGCGAGGAAGAAGAGCTAGGCCTTGCCTAAATGCTTTAGAAAGCCTGTTCTTCAGTGACTATGTATGTACTGATCATGAATGCATTGAGCAGCTCCTCATTCAAGCTGCACAGCAGCATGTTCATTCACACTTGTGGTACAACCCCTCTTCAACTCCAGCAGCTGCAGAGCAAGGCCAGTTATGCTTGCTCGTGCAGCCTCACAGCGAGGGGCCTCATCTTGCCGGTTTACTCAGTCAAAACTCCTTGACATTGGAGGATGTACCACGCAACAGGCAGAATTTTGCCCATATGTAACAGAGAGTACCTCCAGCTTCTGCTCTGCATCAAAGCTCTGGGTGCTTGATGTGATTGCTACCCTCCAGGAGCCCCCTCTTCCCCTCTCCTCCAGCACCCACAGCCCCACTGGCCCCAGCAGTGGCCCCAGCCTGGCTCTTTAGGATGCAGGGTCCCCAGTACCCAGCACGCTGGGGGATTTGGGGTGAAGAGAGAGGACTGGGATGCCCTGGAAATCCAGTGGGATGCCTGGAAAAAGGCAGCTCCTCCTGCCTCCAGAGTTCAGGCTGCAATAGCGAGGTCCAAGTGCTCCCTTCCTGGAACACACTAGTAGCTGGACAGGATGCACTCTCCAGTGTAATCATCCACAAATCTCCCTCAGATTAGGTTACAGGACAGCGTTTAGACGGCACGCATCGCAAGGCTCCCTGGAAGGCTTTCGTTGGTAGATCTCTGCTCATGACCCATTTTGGCTTTCATCAAGAATTGTGACACCAGCCGACCGGGTCATGGAGGAAGCAGGGAGGGGGAGAGCAGCCCTGGCTGGAAAGGGAAGTGGGGAAGGAAAAGAGGAGGAGGAGGAAGGGGGAGGATAGAAAGACAGGGAGGAGAGAAAGAGGGAGAAATAAAGTTGCTTTGCTCCAGTTGTGAAGATTTGAATCCCAGTGCTGAGCTCTCTGCAAGCGCTTGCTGGGATACCTAACTCCCTGTCCTGTGCAAAGGTCTGTGATTGGGGATGTGGTGTGCTCAGCGGGCAGGGCCCCTCCCCTGGGCTGGATCCGCCTCTCCTATCCCCCAGATAAATTACTAGTGTCCTCACTAAATTCTTCGGCTTTCTCTCTCTCCCTCTCACACACACTCACTCACTCCCTCCCTCAAACACGGGCAGAGCAGAGGTGGGGGGCGGGAGGGCGGGGGTCCTCTCTGGATCTATATCACGCCTTAGTGCAGCAGGGGGGAGAGAAGGGGAGGAAAGTGCTGTGCCCCTTCTCTCCTCCACCGCCATCACGTAGGTTTGGGGAGCTCCCCTTCCTACCCTCCGCCCCCTTTCCCGCCAGCCCTTTGGCATCTTCCAGACCATGTCCACTGGGTCCCTCAGTGATGTGGAAGATCTGCAAGAGGTGGAAATGCTGGAGTGCGATGGCCTGAAAATGGATACTAACAAAGAGTTCGGGGCGTCCAACGAGAGCAACGAGGAGGGATCCAATGGCGAGAATGGCTCCCCTCAGAAAGGGAGAGGGGCCTCGGGAAAGAGGAAAAAGGCTCCCCCCAAGAAGAGCCCTTTAAATGGTGTGAGCCAGGAAGGAAAGCAGGTCCAGAGAAACGCTGCCAACGCAAGGGAGAGGGCGAGGATGAGGGTCCTTAGTAAAGCCTTCTCCAGGCTTAAGACCACCCTGCCCTGGGTGCCCCCAGACACCAAGCTTTCCAAACTGGACACCTTGAGGCTGGCCTCCAGCTACATTGCGCACCTGAGGCAAATCCTGGCCAACGACAAGTATGAAAATGGCTACATCCACCCGGTCAACCTGGTAAGTCACGGCCCACTGGGGCCAGGCACTTGTGTGTGTGTGGATGGGGAAAGGCGGGTCAGGAACTGGGACAGGGCATGTCCACGGAGAAACTTTCAGATCTTTCACAGAGAGGATCTGGTGCCCAGCTGCTGGGTACAAGGGGTGGTGGAACTAGGGGACAGGCTCCCAGCTGCCTTCCTTTCCTGTGCCTCAGGAGCTGAGCGTCCTGGTCCCCTCCACTGGTCCCCGCTGTCCCATCCAGGGGTGGCAGCAGAAAGGCAGGAGCAGGTTTACTGTGCCTGAAATGCCCGAGGGAGACAGAAGCTTTCTACCTTCAGATGGGAAGGTAGAAGAATTTGGGAAGAGAATGGTATGTTTTAGGAAGGGCACAGGCAGAAAAAAAGACCCAGGATTTATGCAGTCTGTCCTCTTTATCATAAAGTTTTCTGCCATAACAAACCTCAAGCCGCAGCCTTTTAAAGCTTTTGAGGCGTTGTGCCCAACCGCTCAGAGTTGCTGGGTCTGGGACATGTCTCCCACCCATGTGAACTCACAGAGAAGAAATAAATTCATGTTCAAACCCCTCGGAGGGCTGCATGGCCACCCCAGAAAGCACTCCCCAGCAGCCCCTAGGTCTCCCCAGCAGAAACATCCCATTTCCAGCTGTATATATGCAAGGGATGCAAACCAGGGGTGGTCTTCAGCTGCTGGGACAGCTCTCATGGGAAACCCCAGCACTCTGAGCAGCCCCCATGCTGCTCAGGACCTGATAACAGCACATACAGTGCCCAGGGCAGCTCGGCTCAAACTGAATCAAGCAGTGTGCTTTGCTCCCAAGGTGAGTGAGATTCCCGGGGAGGCGAGGAAAGAGAACAGGATCCTAGCTGAAGCCGTGCCCCGGTTAAGGCGGCGGATGCCGGGGTTGCCGCTGAGGCTCAATGAGCATCGCGATGTGCCTTTTCATGTATGTAACCCCCTTCCCACCCGTGTCTTTTCCTGGCTACAGACCTGGCCTTTTATGGTAGCCGGCAAACCCGAGAGTGACCTGAAAGAAGTGGTGAACACAAACCGCTTGTGCGGCCCGACGGCATCCTGAGCCCCGCCGCCCCGCCAGCACCGGCCCCGTGCGGCCGGGGAGGGGGCACGGGCGCGGGCAGGGCCCCGCTTTGCCCCGCTGCTGCCCCGGGCCCGGGCAGGGCGACGGGAGAGCGCTCTGCCGGCACGGCACTGCGGAGACCGAAGGCAGAGACTCCACCCCGGGAGAGCCAGACTCTATTTAACTTTATTGAGTGCGTGTGCAGTCGAATGTCCTGCAACAACAGCCTTGCTGGTTCAAGCGCTACTAGAGGAAAGGCAGAGATCAAACAAAACCTACCACGCGTGTATCTTTTGTCTGAGACCTGTGGAATATGTAGATGCCTAGAAAAAAAACTGACTTTGACAGTCATCTCTATGAACTCATTCGCCCTAAAGATATATAGATATATTTTCTTCAAGCAGGTTTTTGCTCTATTTCTGTGAATAAACCTTCCTTTCCATTGAACACAGAGCGGTGTACTTTTCGTTTCCAACTCACGAGGCAGTGGGAGCACTGCACCTAGCTCCCTGTGGTGGGGCGGGGGGTCCAGCCCTGCACCAGGGCAAACTGGAGTGGGGGGAATAGTTGATACAACATCTTCATACTGAACACCCCAAGGAGGGGCAGCTCTGAGCTCAGCAGGGAGCAGGAGAGCAGTGAGAGAAGGAAACTGCTTTGCCTCTCTTTTTTTAATTGAATAACTGCAAAGCCTCGGGTTTAAACCTTCCTGAGGAACTGGCGTGGGCCTTCCTGCTGGGCTGCCGTGGGAGCATTGAGGTGGCTGACTGACAGATCAGTGTGGGGCTGAGGATTATTGTCTGGCTTGGGTTGCCCAGGGGTTTTAGTGCAAACATCTCCCCTTTGTCGCTCAGGGTGCTTGCGGGAGATTGGGCTGAGATAAACAGGACTGCAGGGTGCTCTCCCTGCACCGGCAATGGCAGTCAGCAGCTGATGCGCCAGATCCCACCGAGCTGTTTAATGTTTCGGGGTTATGACCGCACTGTTTACAAGATGTCTTCAGTTATTTATACTGTTACTATTAGCAGAGGGGCTTTAAATTTCCGCTTCACTTGCTCTTTCGATATCATCCCCCGGTTCCGTTGGATACCTGGGTGCTGGCGGGCGGCAAGTGGCCATCTGGGGCTCCCTGCCCATGGGGCCTGCATCTCCTGAAGGTCAACTGAGCAAGGCAAAGACCTCCTGGCAATCCACATCCATCGGCCAGGTTCATAAGTGGGCCATGTTGAATTAAAGCTGGGAACCAGGAGCTTTGCGTACATTGCGGACCTCATTACAGAAAGAGCTGAGGACTGCAGAATCATCCTAATGGTTTTGAAGGGAGGGCTGTTTAATTTCACTTATTCACAGCTTTATCTCCAGCGTGCACAATTAAAAGCAGACCTCCTCGCCCAGCCTAGCTGTGCACAATTTAACCATCCTGCGCCAGCTGATATGTAGTTAACAGGCAGACATGCACAGATTCAACATACTTTAAAGCAAAGAGATCACCCTGAACAGCCACAGCTCCTGCTTCTGGGAAGAGCAGCTCTGCTTTGCTAGGTGAGGCTCGGGGAGCTGGTTCCTGCCACAGACATGGGCAAAATCAAGGGAACTTCTGTTCACTTAACGGGAAAAAGAACAGAGCCCTGTGACCTTAAGCGCAGAGCAAATGACTGATATAGCAAATGCACAAGCAGTCTGTGGACCACTAAAGATAACCACTGAATCAAAATTAATAATTGAAATTAACCATTCAAAATTTTGACCTAATTCCCTACTAACTAATGCATGCACTGGGCTCATAGCAAGGTGCTGTTTAAGAAAGCAGAAACTGAGAAGGATCTGGGATATACATAACATTAAGAGTTACTTTCTAAATTTTCTCATATATGCTTTTCTGTCACCCTGCAATGCTTGCTAATCTCAGACAGCATCCTTCCCACCCTAAGCCGCACTCACTGCTCATTTGCCACCTAAAATGCAGCATGGAGAAAGGGTGATGTGCAATAGTGCTCCATGCAATGTGAGGAACACAGCTGTAAACATGTACGAAAAGCTGTAATGTAAGTAGAGTGGTAAGAGGAAGCTGTAGGCATAGTTATTCCTCTTGTCGCTGCTAACTTGATGTAGCACTCTAGGAACTAAAATATTCCTCAAGTATACACTCTGCCTTCCTCAATCCTTTCCCCTGAGTAACGGTTCAGTAACAAAGAAAAAGGGAAAAAGCAGCAAACAACAGATAAATGCAACTGGCAATATGCAGAAAGGCAAATAGCGGCTTTATGGTAAAACAGTAAAACGTTTAATGGCTTAATGTTCACTTTGAAAGCAAAAAAAGGAGATCTTCAGAGATGTGGATGGATGTTGGTGGCAGCCCCTGATCACTGCCTGCCTCGCAATGTGGGCACGGCCCAGTGCATGGTTGCTTGGCACCAACAGCCCCTGCTTGTTAGGTGAGTTGAGCATCCTCCCCACATTGAGTATGATTTTACAGAAAATTATTTGCAAATGAAAACAACAACAACAAAAAAAGTAAATTTAGTTTGACTAAAGCACATCATCGTTCCGAAGGGAACTCACAAATGTGTTAAGGAAAGAGAAGGAACGGATATAAATATTAATGCCAATGACCCTAAGGAAATTATGTTGTTTGCTTTCTTTTCTGTACAAAGTGATGCGTTTTAATATTTACTGAAATATAATTATTTATACCCTTTTTCCATGTGGAAACAAAGCTGACTCGATTTATCTTTCTGTATCTACATGGATGTGCACGCAGCTGCGAGAGTGTCTGTATACATTCCCTCCTAATAACGTTTGAACTCATTGCCTGACTTCAACTGAATTTGACAGAGGTCTCAAAGATAACCAAATTGCTATAATTTTTTGAGAAAACAGTCAGCTAATGGAGAAGAGGAAAAAAAGTCTTTAAATTCTGCAAGTAAAAGAAAGGTTTTGACATGAACCCCTGTCAGATAGCAGAGCATCCACAGCAGAGCAGCCAGGCACCGCTGCTATCATCCACTGCAAGTCCACGGACAATCATTCAATATTCCTTGTGCACCTGTGTGCTTTAAGATAAGAGCTGCCTAAAAATAGTTTAGTCCCATTTAATTTTTAATATTATCATTCTTTTTTTTTCTTTCCTTTTTTTTTTTTTTTTTTTAATTCCCAAAAGAAAGGCAGTTCCATGCAACTGCTTCACACCCATTTTTCAGTTCAGCGAGGAACCAGAAAAACCCTTTACTCGAACAGCTGCTTCCAGTGCTCATGCTGCTGGGATGGGTGCTCACACTGCACTGCCTGGCATGAGTTTTCACACTCTGCAAGGTCTTTAAGAACAAGTATTTTTCCATCTCTTACAAAAATTAAATTTTAGGCTTATCTGATTCTCTTACTGTGACGGAAATCTGCCAGTAGGAGACTCCAGCATGGAAGCAAACCCCTCCGCAGCCCCACTGCAACTCCTTGCTGTCCTGGGCACTGATACAGTGGTCAGGTCATGGTGATAGCTGTGCCCCAAAGTGCACCAAGAGAACTAGCTCCTTTAAGGAGGTAAAAAATCTCAGCACACCTTGGAAATAAAAAGATATAGAAAATCAGTGTGGTTTCTTCTGTAGGAAAGCTGATTTTAATCCTGGATGTAATGTTGTACTGGTAATTCCATGTCTGTATCTGCCTGGAAAAATATGCTTCCCTGTAAATGATTTTATTTTTTTCCAAAAGATAACTTTATTCTGAAACCCCACTGTCATTATTATTCATTGCTATTTGTAGTTATATATATATATGCAAAATACATTAATTAATAGCAAGTAATAAGCAGGCTAACAGATCTAAACTCACATGCATCTGGTGTGTAAGAAGAGAGTGCAAGTTGATAAAAACACAGGGTATTTCTGATTTCTGTCTGGGTGTCTGAGTGTAGATCATCACTCACAGCCTCCCAGTAGGAACAGGTTTTAAAAAGAGATTTCAGAGGAACTGAAATCAGAGCACTCTGTAATTTCCATGTGCATACACTCACAGAAAAGTCCACGTAGAGAATCTCTCCCAACAACCAGTGATCCAAATCATCCCCATTCACTGCAGATGCATGTAGCACAGCCCTTTTGAGGCTGTGCTACCTGATCAAACCCACGGGGTATGAGCAACTGAATGCTCACAATTTGGCCATGTGATGCTCTGTGCACTGAGGCTCAAACTGCACTATGGATGGGAAGTGGAAAGACCAGCAACACTTAATTCTTTTTGTCCCTTGCGCTGCAAAACAGCTGCTGTGCTATGGCTTGGTGACTTCCTGTTAATACTGAGAAGATGTCACAGTTCTGATCTAAAATGTATGCTCCGGAAGGGATGGGAAAAACCCATTTGTTACCCTGGTGAGGTCTGCTGCTGGCAGACTCCACAACCAGCCAAGCTCTGCAAAGACCTGATTTTTCTTCAGGTCACTTTGGACACTGGTGTGTCTGAGCTAGCTGTATAAAAATGACTTTGAGGCCTAGGCATGCAGTCAGCGCATTTTCCAACTGTGGTGTGGACATAGCCTAGGGTCACGACAGTCCTGAAATGACGCATTTTCTTGCCTCAGGGTTTTGCCCTTAAACTGAAACTTGTAAACAGACGAAATGGATTTCCAGGCCCATGCGCATGTGAGAACCAAATTGAACAGTCCTCACGCGGGGAGTGGAGAGATCCAAACCTTCCCGCAAGGAAAACAAAGATCATAAAAAAAAGCAGGAGAAGAATAAAACAATGCAAACTCTTCCTTTGCTGTACAGTCAAAGAGGCCATTTTCCTTAAGCAAGGAGAAAAAAAAGAACTTATTTACATCCCCAGCTGCTGTGTAAACTCTAAGACCATATCCAACTGTAAATATGGATTATCTACACACTCAAGTTTTCTCTCAGTTGTTTACATGCTGCTTGAGAAACAAGGATAAGAAACATGAGGACAAAAAAGGGAAGGGTGCAGATTTGCTGCAGGAGTAACCTCCGTGCGCAGTCAAGAGACAGAAGGAGTAAGGGGAGAAAAAGGCACAGACAGCCCCTCTTCCTCTGGCTGCTGCTGCTCAGTCCTTGGAAGCAATGGGGAAGGCAAAAACTATAAGCAGCTTCATCACAGCTGGGTGGGGCCAGACCACCGGGAAGATGGAAGCGGAGAATCTGAGAACCACAGCTGCCTTCCCTGGGAGGAACATCTGCAGAGCCTGCACTGGGAGGAGGAGCGGGCACAGCAGTGAGTTCCCAGGGCTGCACTCACAGTTAGCTGTCCCACTGGGCGGCTTCCCGGCAGCATATCCCTCCCCCAACAGGGATGAAGCAAAGATCATCATGCATTCAAGCAGTCCAAGGGACAGCATGGCTTTGTGTTTCTTCCGATGCTTTTTGATGGCCACCAGAAAGGGAGTAGCTTTTCCTCACAGATAACACACCGTTTTCTTCTTACATAGGGGCCTTTTTGCTACTGGCACCTCAGAGACAATGCAGAAATTAAGCAGAAGGCAGCACTTACCTTGAGTATATCAAGGACTGTGCTAACAATGAAGTTCTACTAAAAATAAGCCACATCCTTCACAATGTTTTATTGATCCACGCTATTGTACCCTTAGAAGCTAGAGTGATAAAGACCACTGATTCTCCATACTCCTCTAACTTGGTTTCTAGATCAACCTGCTATCTTCTCCAATGGGCTAGAAATTCTTAGCTGGGACTCTCCTTGCTATGTGAGTCAACAAAGAGATAACATGCTAGGTAGGCTAGCAGTTACCAGAAGAAAGTGGCCAAGTTCAAGGATGAAACATGAGATTTAAACAAAATTACATCCAAATTTATGACATAGAAAACTCCTGTTCATTTGTTGCTCAACTCTATTAAGCTCTACAGTACTCTTTCCACCTGAGCTGTGTGTTCACAGGTGCCAAACTTGACATATCAGTAAAAACATCTTTACTGAAAGGGTTGTTAATCACTGGAATAGGCTCCCCAGGGAGGTAGTTGAGTCACCATCCATGAATATGTCTAAAAAACATTTGGATGTGGTGCACAGGGACACGATTTAGTGGAGGGTTGTTAGTTAGGGTTGTGGTTGGACCTGACGATCTTTAAGGTTCTTTCCAATCTGAGTGATTCTACGACTCTTATGATTCTATGATATACTCTCAAAGAATCTCTTCCATGCTACTGCCAAGCAGTTCCACTTATACTTCATGTAAAGATCTAAAACTGAGATAATCACCAGCTTAAGTGTGCTGAAAAGCTTGAAACAGTCATCAGGTGTTAACATCCTTCCGCTGGGGCAGGATACAAGTCAGCAGGGCCAAAGTAATGCTTTAGATTGAGTCACAGACTGGGTGAAGTTTTTCTATGAGCCTGACTCCTGGGGGCTGTATGATGCCATATGCTTGCAAAGAAAATTCATCATCATTCCGGAGTCAATAAACCAACATTAGAAATACAGATACTTAATGCGGGAAGAAGCTTTGTGTAACAGCTCAGAGAAGAGTTCTCACTCACACAAGAACAGGAAGGAACACTTGTTCAAGTTCCTAACAGGCATTCACAGTCTCTCACAGGATTTCAATCTGGGCAACGTGTTCTTCTTCCAGTTCTACAATTTTCACCATGTTTCTCTATTACTGTTAAGTTCCAGTTGTATAGGACAAAACTACAAATATGTATTGAATCATTTTAAGGTTTACCAAAGAAAAACCTCATCTTAATCATTTATCTGTTATTTTAGACTAATTCACTATCATTTTTTTTCTTATTATTGTATCAAGTACCATATCTATGTTACTTATTATAAACATTCATACACTGTATATTTCTTTAATATAAAATAAATACAAAAATATAAAATCATATATATCATAAAACTTGATGGAACATTTGAGGATTGTGGAGTTAGTTGGTTTTAGTGCTGCTTATGCCAGGGAGGTAACACTTTAATATAGCACAGTGCTAGCATGAGTTATCATAGTGTACACCCCATACTGTACGCCCCATCATCAGAGAAGTGTGAGAAAACACAGTTTATAATTTCATCTGATAAACGAAGTCCTGGAGCAAAGGATTCCCTCCCTGACTGATCTCTTGCCACAGGTTTAAGCTCACGTCCTTCTGGCCGTTAGCTTGGCAGCTTTCTCATAATTAGCCTGTAATATCATATGCATGTAGCTCACGGTTGTTCCAGAAAATGTCATCTCTACGGAATGTGCAAGATATGGATTGCTCCTAGGTAGCTCCACTTCAGACACAAATACTTGAATATAGTCTTCTGCATAGAGCTCACAGTTCTATGCAGCTGTGTAACAATCCTAGTCTAGTCTCACTGTGGGCCACCTCCCACCCTACAAATTTCCCACAGTCTGCCTTGTGCTGGATTTTATCTGACTGGAAATGGATCCTGAAAAAATACAGAAATCCAGATAAGCACACATTTCCTTCAGGTTGTTGAATGATTATTTATTTATGGATTTATTTACAGATGCCTGCAATTACATCTGAATAACAATGTCATAGAATTGCATTTTGCTCACTCCCGTTGCTGTAATTACCGAACAAAAATATGTGCAGTGTCTTCATATTGATATCGATAGTCCTAAGTAACCACAGAGCATTCAAGCATAGTTAACAGCCTCCTTACATCTTCACCTCCTCTCTCCTTTCCAAACAATTGACTGAGAAACAAAAGCATAGTAAAATTTAAAACTACACAGCAAGAAAGTAGCAGAAACAGCCTCAATGCCTTCACTGTGAGACGTCAGTACAGCACCTGTGAAGTCAGAGCATGCACTTTTTCTGTGGGTGGAACATCTCTAAGACCTCACCCACACAGCCACAGAGAATAGAGAATTGCAAACAGGGATGGAGACCTCAAATACAAGGTAACGGAACTGGCTGGGGTCACACTTACAAGAGCAGGACAGCTAAAGATCATCAGCTTTGTATCTGTATAAGTGTAAAATAAGGTGGTATGCACAACTGATGAACTTACACATAAAATCAGGACAGTGCCCAATCACTTCGTTTGCATTCTATGACACTGTAGTGACAACTACTTTCAAAAGTTTGCATATTGTCCAAGCATATATTTAGAGCTGAAACCTTGAACACATCCCTGTTCAAAGGGGGAATGCTCAGGCTGAAAAAACAGATGAAACTGTGGCATGGTGAGGGCTCATTTCTTCATCAGGAAAAATATCACTGTGTTAACAGCTGCCTAAATCCAGAATTCCCGTTTTCAAAAGCGAGTCTCGTTTTACCATCTCCACCGAAATGAAACGGATCCGTTCCAGCAAAAAGCCACAGGGTGGCAGTGCTGCTGCGCGCTGGTGTTAGCGCAGCCCCCTAGGGGAAGACAAAGCCTGGGTTAACGATCCGCGCAGCCCCTGCAATACTTTCTGTGAGAACCTGAAGTAATTACTTCCGTCAGGTGAACTTAGCAATGAATTTCAATTTTTAAATTTAACGTAGCAGAGGAAAACATTCCAACTCTAAAGATTTTCATACCGTTCCCTCTATCCTAATGAAAGCCATTCCACAATCACTTCACATATTGCTACAGATCCTCAGCTTTTCACTGAAAGGGTGGTGAGGCAGCGGCACAGCTGCCCAGAGAAGCTGTACACGCCCCATCACACAGAATCACAGAATGACCCGGGTTGGAAGGGACCTCAAGGATCATGTAGTTCCAACCCCCCTGCCTGGCAGGGCCACCAAACATACACATTAACTACATCAGGTTGCCCAGGGCCCCGTCCAACCTGGTCTTGAACACCTCCAAGGACAGGGCATCCCTATCCCTGGAGGCACTCAAAACCAGGTTGGATGGGGCCCCGAACAGTCTGGGCTGGTGGGGGACAGCCCTGCCCATGGGTGGACTTTGAGATCCCTTCCAATCCAAGCCATTCTATATATCTATAAAGCACAATACACAACACAGACTGTACCTATACACAGATGGGGCAAGCCACATCTCAAGGGCTGCCTAGGACAGAGAGCCAGTGCCGCTCCAGCTGCCATCATGATGCCCTCAGGTATCTCCTGAGAGCACACCCCATGAACCCACTTTGCAGCAATGAGACTGGCTGCCTATTAGAAAAGCTTAAGCAGCGATCTCACTTGAACAATTCCCGCAGAATTATCAAGGTTGGAAAAGACCTAGAAGATCATCTAGTCCAACCATTACCAATACTTCCCAGTTAAATCATATCACTCAACACAACATCCAAACGTTTCTTGAACACTCCCATGGTCGGTGACTCCACCACCTCCCTGGGCAGTGCATTCCAATGCCTGACCACCCTTTCCGAGAGGTAATACTTCCTAATGTCCAGCCTGAATCTCCCCTGGCATCTGACTCCTAAACACAGCCCTGGGAAGGAGTGTGTTGGGGTGGTGGGATCTCCCAGAGGTCTCAAGGAGGTCTTTCAGGGCTTTCAGTCCCCTCCAATAAGAAACAGAGCTTAGCTCGGCTTTGTTCGGGCCCAGCGTCCCGATCAAACACACGGCCCGGCGCTACAGCTTCATACAGCGGAGGATCCCATCGTCACACCGACAAACACCGCCTGACTCAACCCCCTATAGCAACACCACGCATCAATGCCGACCCCTCACCAGCCCGAACCCCCCGCCCCCAACCCCGCACGACACCGGAAGCGCGCTGCAGGCGCAGCCCCCTTCCTCCCCTCCCGCCGCAGCGACTTCCTGTGGCCGCTCTATCCGGCGCCGCGTCTATGTCCGCGGCGCTGGGGGATGTTTATTGTCGCGGATCCTCGGCCCGTCATCCGGAACTCCGCCGGGCGCGAGCGGCGGGGCGCCTAGCAACCCTGCCGGCCGCCTCCCGCCCGCACGGTAACGGCTGCCGCGAGCCGCCGGGCCGCGCTCTTCCCCGCCGCCCGCGGGCCGCCGCTTAGCGGGCCCGGCCCCGCCGCCAGCCTCTGCCCGAGGGACGCTGCCCCGCCGGGAGGCCGCTGGGAGCCCGCGCCCCTTCCTGCTGCGGGGGTAGGCGGCGCGGCCTAAGGCCTCCCCTCCTCGCTCCGCCGCCCCTTTCCCCGGCGGGAGTCGAGAGGTGGGGGAAGCGGGAGGGGGGGGGACCGCAGCTCCGCCGGGGGAGCGACCCCCGATGGGGTGAAGTGCCGAGGGGCGGCCGGGGCGTGCAGCGCGGGGTGGGTTAGAGGGTGGGAGCGAGGCCTTCTGTCCGCGCTTTGTCTGTGCGCTGCTCGGCTGGGAAGTTCGGAGCGCGGCTTGGAGGGGGCGATCGCTGCCCTGAGTGCTGTGGCACCGGGCGGGCACATGCTGGGCTCGGCAGCACGGCTAGCATTGCCCGGTATTCTAAAGCGTTCAGGTTTTGTGTTTTTCTCACTATTTGGGCAATGTGGAACAGCCACTGAGCATGCTGGGCCAGGCTTTTATCAGACTTCGGACCGTTTTCTATCTATCTATTGGAGTTAGGATTGCTTGGAGTTAGGCTATTGCTTGATGACTTGAGGGAGAAGTGGCACAGAGCTGGATACAAAGTGATTCTCACTCTGGCTATAAGCAGATTTATTTTGATGGGAAAAATGTGAGAAAAATGGCCTGTTATAAGTTACTCTCTGAAAACAGGCTTTCTCATGTAGCTTTGTGAGCATCTCAGCTTTATTTCTACATCTGGATTTGTGTTGGAAGACCCCAGGTCTGTGGGCACATCGTAGTCTAACCCGAGTCCCCATAGCAGGATGGGAAATTTGTGTCCTACTTGCTCCTGCAAGTTGCAGGTATAATGGTGTCTTATACCATTCTTCTTGGACAAGTGTCCACTTTAGTTGGTTTTACGCATATTTGGAAACATCTTTCAAGCTGTATGTGCTTTGGTTCCATAGAAAACAGTCATGCGTCTGTAAATCTCAGCAGTTGGAAGGAGCTAGTGTGAAGGTAATGATCCCTTTTAGAACAATTTAACTCGCCACTGGAGGCAATAAAAAATGAAAGCACACGCTTCTGGCCCTGCCACTTAGAAAGCTGATTGAGTCAGAGGTTTCCTAGACAGACAGCAGCAGTATTACCCTCATTTCTTGGGAATCATCCACCAGTCACTGTGGCAGTGTTGTATTCCAGGATTCAAGCAGACCTCAGGTCTGACAGCTCCACTTTCTAGGGACCTGTTTCCCCATGGCCTGAACACAAACAGGAGGATGCAATTAATTATCTCCTGGTTCCCACCAGGATGTATGTTTTCTGTTCTTTGTTCTCACCTAGACTCCTCTGGTAACGTAGTCAAAAATGCTTTTCAAGCTATTTGTTGGAATGCCAACAGTAACAGTAGTACCTTCCACTGGGAACACTGTCCACTGAGCTGTTGGAACAGGTTTTGGAATTGGTTGGCAAAGGGCTTAAGTTAAAAATAACCAGTACAAGTTGCTTGTCTTTCTGCTGGTGTGACAAATGTGTTCACGAAGCTTTTCTGACATTAGCATCATCGTTGTTAGGTTCCCATCATCTACCTTCGTAACACAGAGTTTCTCAGTTTAAAGGTAGCCAAAAGCTTAAAATAATACTTTGCTTTATATACCCTTTCCCCAGTGCCTTTCCTTTCTCTTTGATGATGACAGCAGTGTTGGTTTGGAAATATCTATATATATATATTTTGGAAGTCAGAGCAAGCTGGCTTTTTTTAGATTGCAGGATTTCAGCACAGGGTGTGTAGCCTTTGTGTGTGTTTATATAGTTTCAAAAATAGGATGGCCTTGGTCCTAATTGAGGATGTATGGGTAATGCTTTGTTCAAGAATTGCAGTGCTCAGTCCTGTTCTTGCTCCTGCCTTCAAAATGCTTCTTACTGTAATGTGGGAAGTTTCTCTAGTTTCAGGGTAGAACACACTACTTCTTAGAGCCAGATATTCTTGAGATTAGTTTTTGTTCTTATTTTGATGGTCTGTGCTTTTTTTATTCCCTTCCCTCTCTCCTCTCCTCTCCTCTCCTCTCCTCTCCTCTCCTCTCCTCTCCTCTCCTCTCCTCTCCTCTCCTCTCCTCTCCTCTCCTCTCCTCTCCTCTCCTCTCCTCTCCTCTCCTCTCCTCTCCTCTCCTCTCCTCTCCTCTCCTCTCCTCTCCTCTCCTCTCCTCTCCTCTCCTCTCCTCTCCTCTCTCTTTTCCCCCTTAATGACAGTATTCCATTGGTATCCCCGGTATCTGTGTTTAAAAGAGAGAACAAGCTTTCAAAATGTCTATAATAAAACAGAATAACGCAAATTTCTGTGAAGATGCATTTATGAATGCTTTCTCTCTTGGTGTGGATTCTTTTACATTCCTACAAGAGAATCTGAATTCTAAGTTAACTTCTTTCTTGCTCTGGAGAAAGCTGAATGAAACTCGAAATGTAAAAGTAAAGCTGTGTGTGTAGAAAAGTAAATTAGTTTATCTTCTGTTTTAGCCTGTTACTAAATTAGCAGTGGTTGGCAGAACATGCTTTTTAAATGGGACTTAAGCTGCTGAAATGTTAAGGTTCAGCTGAGAGAACTTTTGGGTGATATTAATCAGGAAAAACATAAGTTGAGCTCAGTGAAATCAACTTGGAATTTGTGAACCCTAAACAGGAAAGAACCAGATGTTTGGTTTCTACTCAGTCCCTGCGAGCACTGGAACAGGCTGCCCAGGGAGGTGGTGGAATCTCCTTCTCTGGAGATATTCAACACCCGCCTGGACGCCTACCTGTGTGACATGGTGTAGGGAGCCTGCTTTGGCAGGGGGGTTGGACTCAATGATCTCTAGAGGTCCCTTCCAACCCCTACAATTCTGTGATTCTGTGCTCTGTAAGGATAAATGCATAAATACAGGATAGTAATAGGCATGTACATAATGTTATTTCTTAATATCAAAATGTCTTTGTAAAAGCATGACAATATTATTCTCCCCAGTTTGCAGATGTAAAACAGAATTGTAGAAATTCAGTTTGGAAAATAACAGAATGGAACAGAGCTACCCATAAGAGATCACAGAATGTCTTGGGTTGGAGGGGATCTCAGAGATCATCTGCTTCCAAGCCCCCTGTTGTGTGCAGGGCTGGCACAGGATCAGGCTGCCTGGGGCCCCATCCAACCTGGCTTTCAATGGGATGCAGTAGGGTGCATCAGTAACCAGAGATGAGAAGGGAAAGCTGGGGAAGAGGAGCATCAGGGCATTGCTTACAACCGTGTGTTCCAGCCGGTTGTGATACTGGAGAGAAACAGAAGAAAGAACAGGTTTCTTTTTTGGTTGTTGTGTTTTAATGAATCTTCTTACGCTATTTTTGTAAATATAGTTTTGGATGTTTTTCTGTGGTGCATATATTAGTTTGTTTGTTTGTGGGGTTTTTTTTTAATCATTAATTTACCTCATAAATAAATAAATTTCATGAATTTATCATAAATAAATCATAAATTACCTCATTGCAGCCTTTCAATACCTGAAGGGAACTTACACCCAGGAGGGGAGTAAACTCTTGGAAAGGGCTGACAATAGCAGGACACGGGGAAATGGTTTTAAGTTGAAAGAGGGAAGATTTAGGTTGGATGTTAGGGGGAAGTTCTTCACTAGGAGAGTAGTTAGGTCCTGGAACAGGCTGCCCAGGGAGGTTGTGGATGCCCCGTCCTTGGAGGTGTTCAAGACCAGGTTGGACAGGGCTCTGGGCAACCTGATCTAGTAAATGTGTATGTTTGGTGGCCCTGCCAGGCAGGGGGGTTGGAACTACATGATCCTTGAGGTCCCTTCCAACCCGGGTCATTCTGTGATTGTGTGTAATTTGTTGAAGTGGTTACTGCCCATTTGGATTTCTTTAAGACTTCCTGAAGTAGGAGCACATCTTTTCTGAACAATCTTTTCTTTGTTGCTGGTAACAACGTGAGACATCAAAATGAACCCCTGAGGCAGAGCTTGTAGCAGGTTATGCTGTTTGGCAGAAGCATCCAAGTATGGAATCAGCTCCTTTATCTATTATCTGGGTTCAAATGCCCCTGTGGCACAAGTGGTAGAAGTGCCGCTCTGCTACACAGAGGCTCGAATCCCGGGGGTTGGACTCGATGATCTCTAAGGTCCCTTCCAACCCGCACAGGACTGTGAGACTGTTAGACTATGATCTAATAATTCTAAACCGTGCCTGGGAAGACATTGGTGCTGTGTTTGTGTGCTAAATGAGAATGGACGTACTGAATCTGTAATGTGTACACTCAGATTTTGAAGGGATTTGGGTGCTATTTAGCAGCAGCAAGTGCAGTCATCTAAGTGCAAACGAGAGAAATTTCATAGTGGGTATTTGAAATGTGAAGCGTTGCAGTGATTTACTTCTGTTAGATCAGATAATGCTACAGTTGTAAAAAGGCAGTTTTTCAATTCTTATGCTGTGTTTATATAACTGCTCTTGTGACAAATTCTGTTACTTTTTAACTGAATGCTGCAAACCACGGTCTGGAATATGAGCTACAGCTCAAATCAGATTTCACATTTAAAAAGGTTCTCCCTCAATATCTGTTGTTGTGAGCTTTCAGAGTGTAGCTAGTGAAAATGGGGCTATGGTACCTTATGACTTTTCTCCCTTAAAACTCATACAGGTGACTTGTACACCTACTCAAGATACGTCATAATGTCTGAAAACCTTCTTACAGACGGTTCCACAACATTTTAACATCAAGATTTTTCCTGTGAATTTCCCTTTAGTAATAAATTTTATGGCTTTTTTTATGTGTAATTTTCATGTCTCTCGATTGCTTTTTCTTTTGGCCTTAAACCTTTTCTCCTAGGTTCTATTTAAAACAAACTGCCAGCGTTTCATGGGGATATTCTCATACAGTGCTGTAGTTTGCTTAGCAGTTGTTGGGCGCCTCCAGTGGTGCAGTGGTAGCAATGCCACTTGCAACACTGGAGGCCGGGGTTCGAATCCCCTGTGGAGCAAGTGGTAGAAGTGCCGCTCTGCTACACAGGGGCTCGAATCCCGGGGGTTGGACTTGATGATCTCTAAGGTCCCTTCCAACCTGCATGAGACTGTGAGACTGTGAGTTAGGAACCTTTTGGGGGGTCTTCTGTATGATGGCATTATGTTTTCAGAATGTGGAGGTTGAATATGCCAGTAGAAACACGGTGAACTCTGGGAGACAGTGCCCATTGAAGGTATCTTCTTTCTCAACATTAGTTCCTGGGTTCCAGTAAGTGACCTCAGCAAGAGCCAGGACATAGAGACAGGGTGGAAAACAAATGCCTCTCTCAGGATGCTGTGGCTTTCAGCTCCTCTCTCTACACTGGCCTTCATAGTATCATAGTATCATAGTCTCATGCGGGTTGGAAGGGACCTTAGAGATCATCGAGTCCAACCCCGGGGATTCGAGCTTCTGTGTAGCAGAGCGGCACTTCTACCACTTGCGCCACAGGGGGATTCGAACCCAGGGCCTCCGGTGTTGCAAGCGGCATTGCTACCACTGCACCACTGGGGCACATACTGCTTAAAATCTGCACATGTGCCGTCTTTGGATCCAGTACCATAAATCGCTAACCCAATCTGTAGCAGTCCAGCAAAACCAGATGGAACAAGTCATTTGTAACTTCATAGGATTCATAGAATTTTGAATTAAAAAAAAAAAAGAAAAGATCTGGGAATACTAATTAGTAACTGTTTGTTCTCTGCCTTCTCTCCCCCACGCGTTGCCTTTGGTTTTCTACCTCTCTTGTTATTTCTTCATCGATTTCTGTGTTATCACCTGCCTCTCCTTTTCTTATATTGGACAAACCAACAATTATAGAATAATTCTTTTAGCTGGGAGCCAGCTGCACAATAGAAAAAGCGACTGTCACAGCAGTTGATCAAGTGTATTACACACATCTGCAGTGTGTGTTATTCTGTGTTGGCAGTGAGTTTTAGCGTAATAGTTAGGAAGTCATTGTCAGGTGGAAATAATGATAATAACATTGTTAAGTTTGTGTCTTGTAGATTTGATGCATGAGCCAAAAGATTTATAAGATTATAAATGTACATTGCATTGTGTCACGTGTATGGGTGTTTTTGATAGTCTTCTGCTTCTTCTGTGCCAGTGACCACGTGGAGTGTCTTGAGTATTTAACAGTTTTCCTTTGATTTTGGTCCTTGTTTTCTCTTGGGATTCATTTGGGATGAAATATTACTAACATTTTAGACAAGTGGCCCAAGAATCACAGAATCACAGAATTGTAGGGGTTGGAAGGGACCTCTAGAGATCGAGTCCAGCCCCCCTGCCAAAGCAGGCTCCCTACACCACGTCACACAGGTAGGTGTCCAGGCGGGTCTTGAATATCTCCAGAGAAGGAGACTTCACCACCTCCCTGGGCAGCCTGTTCAAGAGCCATCTGGGATATTATTGCTTCTATACCTCAGTCTGCTCTCTGCTTAAACTTATTCTCCTAGATGAGAACTAAGTTTTTACTGTGAAGTTTTTACATTCTTATATATATAAAAAATCCTTAATAAGCTCTGGTATTTTTATGCAAGTCCTTTTCACTTTTTAACAACTTGCTCTTCTTTCTCTTTCTTTCTCCCACCTTTCTCTGAATACTTCATCTGGAATTTATCTGAAATACTGACCGTCTTGGCTTTGGTTTGCTTACAGAAGTGATGCCATTGGTTGCAGGATGGCAGTGAGCAATATGCCTGCTCCCTGTCTCACAGTTCATCCTCTGGTCAAAGAGTTTGGTAGGAGCATCACCCTTGGCATGCATAGGCGGCAGATTTAGCAGTTTCTGGCTGTGTTAGGTTTGCTGTGTGTGTGCTGGGTAGCTGTCCTGTAGCATCATTCTTGCTGTTCCTCAGAAACATTTGATTTTCCTGTGTGCATACAGTATGCTCCTGTGTCATTCCTGTGGCAGAGCAGAAGGGGGATGAGGGGCTCCTGTGGTTCAGTGTGGTCTGTTACTGCCATCAGAACAGTTTGTATAGTTCACCCCATGCTCTTATATTTGGGGAATTAGGCCAAGATTGCTGGGTGAGAAGTGGGTAAGCTTTGGTTGCAGACTGTCTATAGGCAGCAGTGTGTGTAACCTCTGAGTTTCAGAGTTATTCAGCAGGCTCATCCATTTCAATACAAATGATAAGCTGTTCAGAATTACCATTGTAAGCAGTGAAAGAAATGCTTTTCCCGAGGCGTCTAATGACATCGTTAACTCATTCCTCAGCTCATTTCTCATTTATCCTTTGAAGCTATGGAGAAAGTTTTAATAAGCTTTGCAGTGTCCTAATATAGTCACCAAGAGCTGTAGCATATTTAACCAGTAGATTTAAAAATAAGATACGTACATTTTATGTCTGTTAAGTCTGGCAACGTGGCTTCAAACAAGCAGCCTCCTATTTTATAGTGCACAGGATGCAGACACCCCCCCTCCCCTCCACACGCAGTGAACTTAAATGAGTCAGACTGTAGTCACTTCTGCTTCTTGTCTCATTTAAGGGGGTGAGTGTATACAAGAACAGTGTTAATAGGCAATTTTCTATAGGTATGTTTAACTTTATTGTTTTCATTCTCAGGATGTGATCTTCATGGTGAGCTGGTGTGAGAACTGAGCTGTAAATCACCCCAATGGATGCGGACAGTGATGTTGCATTGGACATTTTAATCACAAACGTAGTGTGTGTTTTTAGAACAAGATGTCATTTAAACTTGAGGAAAATTGCATTAGAGGGAGCAAACGTGATATACAAGCGTGATGTTGGGGTAAGAGATTTAACCTAACACAGTTATTTGTTTTTACATATGTTCCTTAAGCTAAAACTTCATGCATCTGATATCCATGTATGGTGGATAGAAAAGTTTTATTTCAGTAGTTAAGCAGAATGCTTAACAACTTATGTCAAATGCTAAGCCCATTTAATGAGATATCTTATGAGACCTCTTCTGTCTTGGGATCTAGTTTGTCTCCTCCAAACCTGATTTTTAATAGATAAAATTAATAAGGAATTAGCAGTGTGAGAGTTCTAATAATAATAAAAACAACAAAAAAATGATTATAGGGAAGAGTAACTTTTAATGTGTTGTGTTAAAACTGACCAGCTAATTCAGTGCATATTTATTTAGCTCTTCTCAAGAGCTTATTTTGTAATGGCTGAAAGAGACGAAGGGAACAGTTCAAGACTTAAAAAAGTAAAGAAAATATTATTAGTACAATAGTTTGTTGGTTTTTTTTCCTAGTATGAAATTGAACTAATTCCCAATGCTTCGCTTTCATTTTCCTTTTTAGAAAGTATTAATGAAACTTAGAAAACCTAGGATTACAGCCACAATTTGGTCCTCAGGAAAAGTTATTTGCACAGGAGCCACGAGGTGAGTTCATGAAGATCCTTTCTGTGGATGAAATTTATGTGTCTTTTAAAACATAATGTTATAGATGAGGAGGTTAGCAAGAGGCTGTGCTTGCCACTGTTAAGATCCCCTCACACTGTATCACATTTAAGTCCTTGCCAAACTAAGCACTTGGGTGGAATTTATCTATGTAGTGTCTACCTTGGACCACATTGAAATCTTAGGGAACATCATTTCAGCCTTCTGGAAGAACAGCAGGAAAAACTGTTTTATGAAAAAAAAAAAAAAAAGATTGTAGGGATTTCACTTGAAAACTCTCTAAGATTTTTTTTTTATCTTTTTTTAAGCCAGAACTTGTAATCTAGAAAGGGATGATGTTTTCTAAGGAATGTTTCTTTTATTACTACATGAAAACCCACCCAAATTTAATCAGATTATACACTGTTGAGGGACTGGGAGGAAGCAAGAGTGAACTTAATTCAGATACAGGAATTCACTGAACTCAATCAAGGCTCGTTAGGCTAAGTTCCTTTTAAGGAACACACTGTGGATAAGATACAGTGGTAAAAAGCATACAAATCCATACATGCTCCCCATCTCAAAATGGGCAATGTTTGGTCAGTGCTAGCATTCAGGTGATCAACTTGGTTTTATTTTTCCTCTCACCCTGCCCACTATTTTACTGCATGGTGAGCTTTTCTCCTAAACTTTGTATTGTGCTTTCTACTAGCAGGAATGTTAAAAGCTGTGTTCTTTTGTATGCCTCCAGGGAAGTTAACACACCCATTGTAAAGGAGAGTAGGATGAAAAGAAACCACCAAGTCAGGATGGCCAAATTCAGGCTGCTTGTGGTCATATTTGTCTCTTAAGAGCATTTATGTGTGATCAAAGTATGACTTCTACTGACCTTAGCTGAGTGCTGAGATAGTCTTCAAATAGGGTATAAACGATTCTGTTTGAATATCTAGATAGTGGAAATAGAATGCAATGTGTACAGCTGGGTGAAATAAAGGCTGTCCATGTGATCACAGTTCATGCTTACATAATGGCTTATTTTATAGTCCGAGTATCTAGTTAGCATGTGTGTGCATAAATATATAATTCATTAACGCTAGATTGTCTTTCTGATTTACAGTGAAGAAGAAGCTAAATTTGGTGCCAGACGATTAGCTCGTTGTCTACAGAAACTAGGTTTTCAGGTAATTCTAATGAAAATGAAATTGTGTGACTTAAGCAATGCTGATGGACATTGTTTTCAGGGGAAAAAAAATTAGGGAATGTAGTAATTCAGCACCAGCATGTTTTCACTCAGATGCCCCTTTTGTGACAGAATACATTTTCCAGATGCTATCAAAGAGAATCTGTCTTACTTCACGGATTTGAGTTTCATTTGGCAGCTTAGAATTGTGCCTTTTCCCTGGCTAATGAACAGTGTTTGTTGAATGAACCACCCACAATTGTTTCTTGAATCTTACAATGTATTTTTCAATTCTTTTGGAAGAAGTGCTGAAATGTATAAACCAAGCTGTCATTTGAAGACAATTCCCTTCATTTATGGTGGAACAGCAAATGCATGTCTGTCTCAGTTAGGGTGCATTTTAGCCCTGTTAATTACAGTGGAGGGAAGTGCTGCTGTGTTGTGAGATGGCACAGCTGAAATAAGTCAGATGAAAAAGTCAGGGCATGAAGCTCCTCTTTTCTGGATTTGGGTTACAGTTACCAGTCAAAAATACCACTTGAACTGTGTTGTAAGTGTTATGAATGACTCAGAGTACAAAAATGTGTTTTAAAACTTTCTGGTAGTCAGTTGTACTGCTTATCCACAATTTGTGTTTACCAACAGGCTACTCCACTCAGGCTGTATTCGACCCAAGCAGAAGTTAGGCAATATTATTGCTAAAAATGTGTGCATTAGATCCAGGCTCTATAAGTTGGAGCGGAACATTGGATAATTGGGAGATGAACAGTGCCTCCAATATAGATGCACAAAGTGTTATAATAAAGTGAATGGTTTAAGTGAAATATGTTTTAAGGATTAAAGTAATAGTTAACCTTTTTATAAGGTTCGTTGCTTCCACTCATACTTCTTAAAAGTTCTGCCTGAGGAATGGTCACTTTCTGTTCTATTTGGTTCAGAAATTGGGGGAAATATTCTCCATTGATATTACTGATACTGACTTCTGATCAGTGCGCTTGCTTAGGAATTGTCACTTGGCTACTTTAATGTAGAATTGCCATGAACAGTGAATAACTGAATGTCAGTAGTCTGTGGTGGGCTTCAGAAGGTTAAAGACTGTAAAGAAAAGATTATCAGACTGGAGATTTGAAATGAAGCAAATTTTGTCTTCTTTCTTATTCCCAGGTTTAATAAAATCACTTCCAGCAATGAAACACTAAAGACACTTTTACATATTGCATAGGATTCTTGTAACAGTGAAACACTTTTTTTTCCCTTACTTCGATGTCTCATGAATTATTTTAGTTTATTCTCAAATTTGATGTGTTTAATATAACAATGAGTTGTTCCTGCATCTCATTCTTAAAGTAAACTGTACTAAAACCATATAGTATGACTCTGAAATAGCCAGTCCAACAACTGCTGTACTAAAGAAGAATAAAGTAAATGATTTGAATCCATTAAGTACTTTTTAGAGTCCTATTATAAATGTATTAATCACATTGATCATCAAAATACTCTAGCTAGTATTATTATAGTACTCTTTTAACATTTTATGTGATGCATACATCTCTGCTTCTCTATGAATTGAATTTTTAATGACTTTTTCCTCTCTTTTTAAAAAGGTAATTTTCACAGATTTTAAAGTTGTGAATGTTTTAGCAGTGTGCAACATGCCCTTTGAGATCAGATTGCCAGAATTTACGAAGAATAACAGACCTCATGCTAGGTACGGTAGGATTTTAAAGAGTAACTGTGCTTGTATACATACCTCCTAAGCTTTTCTTTTTGAGTTTTGACCTTTTGTTTTGTTTCCTAGTTATGAACCAGAACTTCATCCTGCTGTGTGCTACAGAATAAAAACTCTCAGAGCTACCTTACAGATTTTTTCAACTGGCAGTATCACAGTTACAGGTATTTTGATGCCATAAATATTTAACTTGTTGGGAATATTTAACTTCAGGGACGGTTAGTTAGGAAAAGATGACATTCAAAACAGTTAAAAGATACATTGAGTAGATTGAGTAGATTTTGTTTCTCAGTGCTTTCATCTAAATTGTTTCTGAGACAAAGCACCAGAGGAGTTACAGGGAAAGCATTAGGATTGATTGGCTTAAAAATTACCTTGAGTGGATGAGGTCTGGGGACTTTGTTTGTATTTTATTTTTTCCATTTTTTTGAATCTTCATAATACTGTAAGCTGTGACAGCCCTTTCATAAATGTATGTCTCCAAACTTGATATTTATAGAAACACGTAATATAGAGCATAGCGTTTTGTCATTACTGAAGATGACCAGTGTTTATAGTGCTTCAGACTTCTGCTCTCTTCTGTTGAAGCTCAGCTGGAAGAGAACTGCTACCATGATTACATGCATAATTACAAGTATTCCAAGACTTGATTCTCCTGAGTCTTACAGATGCTGTGCTCTGCTTTCTCCTCTAATTTTCATTTTCCATCCTTTACTGCATTTACTTGTGAGGAGTATAATACAGGCTTCCAGATGTGAAAAATCAGATTTTTAAGGAATATCCATTAAAGTAGCATAGAACCAAAAAAACACTTTATATCTCTTCAATTGGAATTCAATCTTGTGGTTGTTAGGGCTCAGCTATAGTATCAGAAGTCATGTAGATATTATTTGTAAGTCTTAATTTCTTGACAAATACCCAGACTTTGTGGGAAATATTTATCGCAAGATTTCAGGAGAATTTTATTTTTGAGTAGACGATCTCCAGACGTTTTAATCTGAAAACATAAGGCTAAAAATGTATTTCAAGATTGAAGCACGTATTCTGAACTGGTCGAGCTACAACTAGAAATTAAATTTGAAATACATTGGAAGCTGGAGCATCCCTGAAGTCTTACAAGACTCTCAGTTCTGCCTTTCTGTAAGTTTGTGTCTACTCGCATAGTGCTGCTTTCTGAAGGCTGTCTCTAGTCTTCTGTTTTACAGTAGCAGACAAATGTGAGAAGGGTCTGTCTATGAGATAGATAATGTTCTAGGCTTTTATCTAAGCTTAAGTGAACATTTAACTCAATTTGCTAAGTTTGAAAACACAAGAATACTCTTGGTCCATTCAGTTTTCTTCCTAACTGAGCATATGAGTGAAAACAATATTTCCCAAATTATATACATAAGACGTACCCAATAAGTGGGCTGTTTGTGATTTTGGATAGTTCTCTGTACTTGAGATTAACTTCTGAAGTCCAAAGTGCAGTATAAAGAAATTGAGTTCATAGGCATTGAAGCATGTGAGAAATAGCTGGTTTCGTTTATCTGCATCTCCAAACTTCTATCCAGGATAAATTTCTTTTGGCACGTTCATTGCTTCTTCATTTATGACCTCAGTTGTTCATTGTGGAAAAGAGTCTAGTACCATTAAAAAGCAGTGGTAGTTCATTTTTTCATTGCTTTCCTCAAGTGTTGATAAATCATATTAGATAACTAACAGCTGTTTCATCCTGAGATAGTAATTACTCCCTAGCTCGCAGATGTCCTGAGATGAATGATTGGAGCTATTTGCACAATTGAGTCTGAAAAGTTATCAAAGATAAATTTTCTTGGGAAAAAACAAACAAACAAACAAAAAAAAAACCCACTTAAATCCAACATTATTTAGCAATAATTTTTGTTTGTGGCTGTTTAAAAGAATTAAATGTGAGCAGGTCATACAAATCTGGGTAGTACAAGTTCCTAGAAGATTACTATAAGCAAAATTATTTTCTTTATTTCTGACCCTCAGCTGCTACAGTCTTCCTGAGCTGACTAAGAAATATGGTAGAAATATGAAACTTGTATGGAAATAAATAGTTTTTATTTTTAGTCCAGCCATTGGCCAGAGTGGGACATCTTACAAATTGCACAGTAGAGTTGTTTTTTGTAAGTAGAAGTGATGGAAGGAAAGCATTCTTAATGTAGGAGAAATTATTCTTGTTTACGGAGCGAAGTTGTGGTAGCTAAAATTACTAAAGATAATCACTGTGGTTGTAATTCACAATGGTCTGATTTATTTTTTCCTCTTTCTGTTGCTTTATTCTTTTTCCTTTTTTCCTTTAATACACCTCAGGGCCAAACGTAAAGGCTGTCGCCAGCGCTGTGGAGCAGATTTATCCGTTCGTGTTTGAAAGCAGAAAATAAGTTTTGTAATTCACCACTCGATGGTTAGCTTCCCTAACCGAGCACCTTTAAAGACTGCTGCACATTGGACTAAAAGCAAAAAGGAAAACTGGACCAACTATAGCAGAGGAATACAGACTTTTTTTTCTTGTTCATGGCCACAGTATAAACTCCAGTCCTTTTGGATTTTACTCTTAACAGTGCTGTATTGTAAAAACAGAAGTTTACAAGATATGAAATTGCTGCTTTTAAAAAGACATTCTATTTATTTTTGCAGTAATTTCTGTGTATTCATAAGCAAAGCTGTCACGATGTGCACTACCTTAAAAACTTTGGTTATTTTTTTTTTATTTAGTTTGAGCTTGTGTTTTATTTGTGAATAGTCTTTTACATTTTTGTATGCTGAATATTGGGCACCAAAGAAGCTGTAAGAGTTATCTTTTTCACCTGATGAATGTGCACAAATAAAAGTTTGGAAAATATTTCTCTCCATACCTGTTCTGTTATATTCCTTTCCCTTTTTCTATTACATTAAAATTGTATAGTTGCAAATTGATTTGGAATAATGTAAGAATAGTCTTTTGCTGATAGCTTCTGTTTCTATTTGTAGTACGTGTAAAATTTTGTGTGTGGGTTAGATTGAAATCTATAGTAGTTACGTATGTTTATATGAGGATGAAATTTGGTTTGTTCCCAGTTCGCTTAACTACATGTGCCAGATCAAGTATTTTCTTGCTGTTAAAAGAAGACATTTCTAACTAATGGAAGTCTGCAACAGGTGTTTTGCTGTAGATGATGAGGAAATCTTACCAACTTAAGAAGCTACCATAGAGAAATCAACCGCCTTGTCCACCAACTGGATGCAAAAGGAAACAAAAGTTACTATGCGAGCTTCAGTGTTCTGGGAAGTGTTAAGCTTCAACTCAAGACGATGTACGGTCACACTAATCCAGTCCCAGCCTATTGCTGAATGACAAACAGGCCTTTTCTACACTCATGTTACTGTATAATATTTCCATGACAGGAGCTGCCAACAAGCAACGAAGCTTGATTCTGGCATGTATTATTATTGGTATGAGTCTTGGACATGGAAGCCAGTAGATGTTTCTCTCAGTAAGTGCACATTTGAAGCAGAAGAGAGGTGAATGCTTAAAAAAAACTGCAAATGCTACTTTTAAAAAATTAAAATAAATATGTATAAATGTACGTATGTCTTTTTTCCCTGAATGAAGACAAGTTTAACGCTACAGCTCTGAGCTGCAGGTAATGCATGAACTGTTAGTATACTAGAAGTCGCCTGTTGTGGAAGGAAAATGACAGAATATCCTGAAAACATAAATGCCTAGTATGATGAATGTTACCTGTCCGAGGGGTAGTATAGAAGTTGGGTGTTTCCATGCAGAAATTATGGAAAGAATCACGTATGAAATGCTCAACCGTACCCTTCAGAACAAGAGTGATGTAGCCATAAAAGCCATTTTTAACAGTGGAGGTAAGAAAGAAAAGGATTTGTGACTGTGAAATGCTAGGTAGAGTTCTGCACTCACATAACTCTTGATAAAGTATATGTAAAGGAATGCTTGCTATGTATGACCTTTCCAGTTAGTTAGTGTAGAAGACAGTGTGGACCACAGCGCTCCTGACAGTATTTTTGTCCAACATCATAGCAGTGGAGCAGTGGACAAACAACTATTGGGGAACACTAAACTTGAATTATAATGATTTTTTTAAAAAGGCATTTGAACAATTAACAGAGTTGTATGAGGTTTTCAGTAACAAAATGGAGTGCTATACTGATGAGAATTTAGCCACTATAAGTGCAGTAGGTACAGCAGGTGAGGCATGGCTCTTTCAGATCAAATCTTGAAACACTTGAATGATGCCAGTGAAATTCTGGAGCTTCTCTGAAGCACATACACCTCCTAAGTTTATCTGGATGAAAGAAAAACTTCCTGTCATTAACACTATTATGTAGTGTGAAATCTAACTCTTGTAGGAAGAAAAAGGTTCAATGACAGCCTACAATATATTACTATTCTGATGGGCTGGTTAGCTCAGTTTGTTAGTTTGGTACACGCGATGACAGTGGGCTTGAGCTCTTCATGGGCTGTATGTGATTTTCTGCAGCAAGGACAGAGTTCGAATCCCCCCTGTGGTGCAAGTGGTAGAAGTGCCGCTCTGCTACACAGAGGCTCGAATCCCGGGGGTTGGACTCAATGATCTCTAAGGTCCCTTCCAACCCGCACGAGACTATGATACTATGATGATACTATGACATAGCAATACCAGGGAAAGGGATAGATTGGGAGAGGAGTAGCTGGAGAGCAACTCAGCAGGGAGTGACCTGAGGGTGCTGGTGACAGCAGTCTCAACATGAGTTAACAGCCAAGAGGGCAGTCTGTGTTTTGGGTACATTAAACAGCATAGCCAGACAGTTAAGAGAGTCTCTTGCTATGTTTATCACTGGTGTGGCCTTATCTTTGATACTGTGTTCAGTTCTGGACTCTACAATATAAAAATGATGTTAAGGTCCTTGAGATCATTCAGAGAGCAGCAAAGCAGGACGTGCCTTCCAGACCTGTCACCTGTGAGGTGGCACTTGGGTAGTCCAGTCTGGAGAAGAGGAGGCTCAGAGGCGACCTCCCTGCTCTCTGCAGCTCCCTGAGGAGGGAAGTGGTTAATGCCCCATGTCTGTCAATGTTCAGCATACACTTGGATAACGCACACCCTCGGTAATATACTTTAGCTTTGGTTAGCCCTGAAGCGTTCAAGCAGCAGTTTTGTTTGAGACCTTAAAAACAATCAGTAAGTGAGCCAAAAAGCACTTGCAAACTTGCAGACAAGGTAGCGCTGAGAAAGAGAATTATAGAATGCAAAAATATTTTATTTACATATATTTATACTGAAATATATATTCCTAGCTCCAAAGGAGACTCAGTCTGTGACAAATAAGTCTTAAAACGGCAGATAACAAAGTTGATTGTATACACTCATCCCCAGGGATATCGCTGTGTTCCCAGTCACTGCTGGGAAACTACAGGTCCCAGCCTTGAGCTGCTGATGCTGTTTATTTCCGTACACACACACAGTATGCCTCTATTTGTGTTTAGAATAAACCTGTCAATCAATCAGCTCCTCCTCAAAGGCCTTGGTTTCCATAGTTCTGCCTGCTTTTCCCTAGATTCTCCTGTTGGATCACAAGTTTCCTCACAGCGCTCAGCTGTAGCACTAGCAGTGCCGTAAGAAGTCTGTTTCACATTCTTTTGAGAGAACAGCCAGTTCTATTTATACAGCCTACTAAGGACTCGTTTTCGCAGCAGAATGAGAACTGACTCATTGCTGGCTTTTGAGTTGCTATAGCCACTAGATCTTTAACTGCATGTTCCAATCCCCATTTTGTCATTCACTGACTTGTAGTTAAGACAGCATAACCAGAGAAATTTGCATTTACCCCTGTGCAAATATACTGTTGGGTTTTTCTTTTCTATACCCTACTCAGAATTTTGCTAAGCTCTGAGTTTTAACACAGTCCCTCTCGCTTTAATACTGCCTGCGCATTTACTAAGTATGTCTGTTCTGTAATCCATTCTGATAATGAAATCAGTGAATAATTTTAGACCTCCAGAAACTTTTTGGGTAGTCCTTCAGAGGGATGTGTTACATAAGACGCCTCTTTCTGCCTTGTTGTAATGCTATAATGGATGGAAAGTACCACAATAAGCAGGGTGGGAAAGTCTTTTAACCACAGCAAATGAAAACAAGCCCAAATGCAACAGATAGAGAAAAGAAGAAAAAAGTTCCTTACCTTCAGAAGACCTCAGAAAGGCAGAGACCTCCAGCAAGTGATACTCTCACCTCCACTGACAACCCTTAAATGAGGTCTGGGAAGGGGGTAGAGCCAAGATCCACCCCTTCCAGTCACTTAGGTGCATTGCATTCACCTGAGCCCCCCCTGGGTTGGCCCTGCCTTCCTACCAGATGCTCAAGCACTGTTTCAGGCCATGACTTAGCATTTCTGCTACACCTGTATTTTTATAGTAGGAAGTTATAACTCCTAATTCTGTGTCATCAGATGTGCAGCCTTTGTTATGAAAGAGAGGCATAATTAGGGCTACGTTTACAAGGCTATATAAGTCTACATCTATACAACTACAATTAAGACTAAAACCATAAGGAGTAAAAAAGCCCTTGACCTTAAAATACTATCTTTAGAGGTATCTAAAACTGTTAAAGTATCTGCAGTTAAACAGTGTTGGAACTATGCCTTCTTCAAAAACACTATAGATATTTTACTTGTTTATTATTCCCTTACTAAATGTTTGTGTGTGGGGAAAGCTCAGAAAAGCTCACCATGGAGCCAAAATCTCTGTCTCTGGGGAGACAATTCCCATGGTATTTTCCAAGTTAAGTATATTTCTGTGAGAACACTTACAGAATTTATTACAGAAGGAATTTATTTTGGAAGCTGTGATGCTCAGCAGGGTTTTACAGAAGCCTGTTGCATTTGGTGTGATGTAATAGAATTTACAAGCCAGTATGGGCTTGGATTGCACACGCAAAAGTATGTTCAGCTATACTACAGCAGTACCAATTAGAGCAAGTATTGCTATTGGAAGTGCTGGCAATCACAGTCGAGCAACAGACACAGTAATTTCCTGCCACTAAAATTGCATTTTATTCCTTGATTTAATCTCAGACATTTGTTAGTATGGGAATGAATGTGATAAACCAGCAGCATATTTGAAAGACTACTCAGAATCAGCTGAAGATGTCTTGTGAGGCCGGTTCAGTACAATGTACACAAATGAAACGCAGCCACCAGCAGGTGGAGAGGTTTCAGTAGACAGCAGCGCTGAACAACATGGAAGGTTCCAACACAGGATTCAAAAGATGGATCCAGTCAGTTGCCAAGTGAACAGTATAAGGCCTGCGGTAGCTCTTTACAGGTGCTTGAGAACATCCTCCAGATCTTTTGCTTTTGACCTAGTGCTCAGTAGGCTTCACACACACTCATTAGACACTACAGGACACCAACAGTTTAACCAATATTTTAATATCTTTCCACTTAGATAATAGAATGTTTTGTTGTTGTTTTTCTCCAGTAATATTTGTAAAAACTATACTTCACCATGGCTCCAACTCAGCTGTCCTTGCACTGCTATTCTGTGACTGAGCTTTCACACATTTTGCATCCTTTTCATGACTATCTGAAGTAGTTACAGGATTGCACTTACCTTTGTCACTGCTGCAGTGTTGAGTAAACTGTTACTGGTGCAGCCAGGAAAATGCAAGGGGACTTTCAGCTGCAGGGTCTCTTCCATGCAGTGGCAAAGAGGCCTCTTATAACAGCTTGTTATTTATTGGGAATGTAGTGCTCAGACAAAATTCTGGGCAGGTCTTTGTTTTTTATTGGAAAATTTAAAATAATGGAAATGAAAGTTTTCCACATCTATGGGAAAGCTGGAAGTACATCTGGTCCAGAGCGGGATTGAAAGTTGGGGTGGGATTACTGCACATTACCCCCAGCGTGGCTTGTCCTTTCAGCAATGGGAACCTGAGGCCATTGAGCTGACTCCTGGAGGAGATTTCACCCTAAGTCACCTGAAGCTTAGGCACACAGCCCCACTGTTTGTGTAGCCTGTGTGTGCTTGGTCTCTTCTTGCTTCTTATGGACTATGTCAATAATACTTACATGTACCTTCATCAGGAGATTTTACTTAATTTTTGATGTGCGTGCCCTAATCTGTATCTTGCTGAGCCTTATGTGCACTGTTATATGCATTCCTGAAAGCAGATGGGTCTTGTAACACTCATGAGGTTGCTGTGAGTGCTGATGACTCTTGGACCAGAACAGAAAAAATAAGGCAGCCATAAGCCAGCCAGCTCACCAATCACCTTGATGTTTGGTGGAAGAGCTTCTGCAAGAGTTTAGGTTGTTTTAGATGACACTGGATCTGCACAGCTAAAAATCCTGTGTTATGATGACAGCTTGCCTGCCCTTTGTACAAAAAGTCCAGCAAGATTTTGACACTAGTTCCCTAAAAGCTTACAGTGTAAGAAAGTTGTGGCACAGTTTTGGCCAGAAGATAGCTGAAGTCCCAAAGTAGCTAAATTTCCAGTGACTTTAGTAAATCATGACCTTGGCATCAATAGTTTCTTTTCAGGTTTTAAACACACGCTAACTATATGAATAGGTGTTCTCCTCTGGAATTACAAAGGCGGTGTGTAAATGTGTGACAGTCTCAGAATCTGATCAGAACTGATTCAATCTTGCCAGAAGTAGAACTTTACCTTGGTCAGTAAGTTCCTTTAGTGCAGAACATGGTCAGGTGGTTTCAATGCTTTGAGACAGTAAATAAAATGGGATCATCTGGGTAGTCCAAATTACTATCAGTACTCCATCTGACCATGTCAGTCTTACTTCCTCTATTAAAGGCTGAGAGAAATGCCACTATGTGACTGCTGAGACAGTCAGTATGTTTTTAAAGTGTTTGCAGGTTCTTGGGCCTGGTTACTTATCTGCTAATGAGTATTAATCTACTCACCATTCTACCACAGTTCATTAACCTTTTAGGAAAAAATACTTATTTTATGGGAGCCATATAGCTAACCCTTCACAAGGGTTCAGTAATTTAGGATACATATGGTGAGCAATAACCAAGAGTTGGAGAGACAGAAGTCTCTAGCAGTCTTCCCCTGTGAGACAAACTCTTCCATCTCCTTGGCACCCAGTAGCTCTTTGCAGCTCTGAGCACATGCTGAGTATAGATAACAAGGACTGTGCACAGCATTCTGGCTTCTGTGCACCTCTTGAGTGTCAGAGTAACCTAGGGGAGGTGAGGGATTCTGGTTTGAAACAGATGGAGCCTGGTGTTCCAGTGAGTTACAAGCTACAACAATCTTTAATGCTGGCCATAAACTACCATTGAAAGAGCTCTACTAAGAAATAAGAGAGAGATTATCTTGTGTATAACAAAGATACCATGCGTCCCATCGTAGTGTCAGCATTATTTTTTCTCTGAGTCAGTCTTTTGGCAAAGGCTGCCTTGGTTACCCAGCTCTAGTAGATCTGTTCATTCTCCCTGTTGGGCAGTTCCACTGGCACCAGCTTCTCCCTGCGCTGGCTCATCCAGCACAAGGGGGTCTTTGTGTATTTACTGGAGAATAAAATACATAAACAAACAAATAAATAAATATGGCTATTGAGTGTCAGTAGGACGTGTTGCATTGGAGGACTGCCCCCACTCACCACCACCACCCCCCCACACACAAGCCTTGCAAGGCCCATGCTCCAGACCTCTGCCAGAAGAGTGTGGAAGCTATGCTGCCTTTTGGTCTGGGGACGGTAAAAAAGCAGGTACATATCCTCTTCAGATACATTAGGAGAGTCTGCTTTGTTTATATATATATGTATATATAGATAGATAAATATATATATATATATAACAATAGCTAAAAAGAACTGAAAAGGATGGGGGGATTATGAGCGTCACACTGATAATAAAAATTGAGTCCACAGAGTCACAAGACTCAGTAAACACATGCAAAAACTGCCCATCTAATAAAGTTATCCAAACTCATATGGAGGCCTGAAGTACTAAAGAGAGGTTCATTGTCCTTCCCTTTCCCTGTCTACAAGCCAAGGCATACAGCCCAAATGGGAGAGCAGGGCTCTCTCCTCCTCGAAAGGCCACTCAGCAAATGTGCTGGGGAGTCCAGCAGTCATTAGCGTTGCTGGGTCAGTCCACCCGCAGCAACAAAGTGTTTGCTTTGCCAGAGAGATTAGCATGTACAAGCTCAAGCCTCAAAAAAACATAACTTTTCCAAGCAGCTTGGATTCCCTTTTTGTTATCACCGAGAGGCTTTGTCTCTCTGGAACCACAGGGATGCAGTCATGCTTTGTACTTACTCTTTAGCCAGTTCCATGGATATTTGCTCCAACGAGCATCCTTTTGTCTCTGGTATAAACACAATAACAAAAGCAAGGGATGCCAGGCTCATTACCGTGTAAATGAAACACACCCAGGACAAACCAATAAGCTCTATAAAAGAAAGAAACAAACCAACAAAAATTATTTATTTTTCAAACATTATGTTTTCTGCTGCTATGTTTCTATAGGATACAGCCCCAGACACACAGGAGATGTTAGAAAGCAGTTAGGCTGTTATTCTTGGCTCTTTCATTGGTGCCTGGCTATAGTTTGAAATGTTCTTGTTGTTTCAGTCTTTATGAAGAAAAAAAAAAAAAAAACAAAAACCTAAGGAGTTTATATTGACCCATTTAGCATAAACCCATTGATTTATTTTGTTTGCTGTCACTTCGGATAGAAACAGTGAGCAACCATTGTTGCTGTTTCATGCCAGGGCACTGGGGGTCACAAGTGACTTGAAATTCCACCCATGTCTGGGTTTTTTGCAAATTCTTTCATGGAGCAATAAGAGCATTTTTCACACTGTGGCAGTTGTCTCAGTTAATCCCACCAGGCTGTCAGTTCCCAGAATTTCTGCTGCAAGCTGTGGGTTCTGCATCAAAAAGAGACCAACTCCTAATAGGGCCAGCCAAGAATTCAGGGTTTTGGGGTTGCTTTTTTGTTTTGTTTTGTTTTTAAGCTTAAGGGGGTAGAGAGGTCCTCAGGCGAAAGGAATGGACTCTGCCACTGCTGTCATATTCTTGGAAAGCTCCCCACACACAAGCTTCTGTATAGGCAGACCCTTAGTGTTCTTCCCTGCTAAAACTAAACCAGAATGCTGAGACACTTGTCAGTTGTATCATGAGCTAAAAACTGCAGCTGAAGCTTCTGTTCCAAGTGCTGTCTCACATATCAGATACCTGCTGGCCATACTGACCTCCACATAAATTTGTCTGAAGACAGATTTTCCAATTCTGCCATTCTACCCCACACAAAGAACTTGTAATTGCATACAGTTATATTTTCAGCAATCCAGATTACACCTGCTAAACCAGCAAGTTACTGTGGATCTGCATTCACTGTAACTGAGACCTGTGCAATGACTACGTGTGCATTAACAAGTAGTGCTGCATGATGGGAAAGCATGACAGGAAAGTATTTCAAGGTCAACTGGAATTCAAGATGCACACTGTGATTTTAGGAACATTTCCTTAGCTCTAGTGGGATGCCGGCCTTGACACGGGATCTACTACGCTAGTGTGGCTCAAGGTCTGAACATATGTTGGCTGACAGATAGCATTCATAGTGCATTTTCCCATTTGGGTTTGTTGAAAAGCAGTTCAAGACTGCTCTGTGATGGAAACCAAAGTGCCACCAAGTGTAGAAAGCAGGAAAAATTACTTCTGAAGAAGCTAAAGTGCTAGTGTAGACACGCTGAATTTAACCTGGCATATTTTTTCCTAGTTTTGATCAAAAGAGAACTTTCTCTCTCCCTCTCTCTCTCTCTCTCAGAAAATGCCAATGTGAAACTCATTTTAATCATAGATCAGACTTAATTTAAATATTCCATTTAAAAATATACCTAACAGGATGAAATCGCCTCAACTTTTTGTGAATCTGATAACAGTTGCTTGCCTGCCTCTTCATCTGTTGCTGAGTAATGTAGAGTTAAAGCAAATTTGGAATCTCAGTTCTCTCATATAGCTTGACTTTCATCCCATACTTTTTTCAGAGAAAGACTGTAAACCAAAATGCGCAAAACTTCCTATGAAATTAAATTAGAAAATAAATTTGCCAATCAATGAATTTCCTACTTGGCGTTTAAGCCTTTCCCTTGATTATAAATTACAGTATGATACTCTACTTTCTTGTATTAAAACATGAAACACTTTTACCTTCCTTTTTCTAACTGAAATTTGCTCAAAGTTGGGATAATCCTGCAAAAAATAAAGGATTGATTTCTATAGAATGGTTTCTCTCTCTCTCTCTCTCTTTTTTTTTTTTTTTTTTTTTTTTTTTTTTTACCCCTTGAGGAAAACTATATCTGGTCCAAAAAGCTGTGATCTAATATAGAGCAGAACTTTCACTGACTTCAGAAGGAGCGGGGCTAAATCCTAAATATCACATATTTTCATCTTACTGAGGAAATGGCTTTTTTTAAAATGGTCTGTGGGAGACACAGAATTGCTGCAGGCAGACTCAGAAACGTGTGGAGGAAATTATCATGACATCAATGTACAGCACCCAAGTAAGTCTCTGAGTTTGGCTTGTGGGCACAGTGGGTTCAATTTCAGCAGAGCTGTTTGCATAGGAGAGAGTTTATTTTATGTCCATGAGGAGATTATCAGCTCAGGAGAACACAGAGAAATCTTACCTGTGACAGTCAAAAACGTCAAAGAGATGAGAAGGTTTATTCCCCAGTTCATGCTAGATGTCAAAGCCATGGCCCGTCCCCTGATCCCACCAGGGAAAATTTCACTCAGAACCAACCAAGACACTGAAATGGAAGATAAAAAAGTTTAAACGTCTTTGAAAGGATGACTTGCTGTAACTTCAGATGGCTTCACTTGGAGCCTCCTGGCAGAATAAGGCAGTTTGGCCCCATGAGGGCCCACCCTGAGTAGTACCAGCAATGGGAACATTGCCACCTTCCACCTGGGAAACAGGAAAGGCTGGGAAGTAAGTGATCTCTGACAGCACATCTGCTCATGAAAAGGAGCACCATAAACAACTCAGTGACATAATGCTGATGTGGCCGGGGCAGCAAACCAAAGTAATCCCAGGCCTCAGAGCAGCACTGTGTGTTTCTTCTGCCTTATAAATCAGGCCACTGTGCTGTGGGATGTTCGCTGTTCCAGCTCTCTGCTATGAATCAGAGAGATCGCTGGGGGATAAATGAAGACAGACATCCTGATTTTTGGCTCCTTTGTATCACACCATAATGTAAGTGACCTCAGTGCTGGTGTTTCTGGTCAATAAAAAATTAATTAATATAGAACTGGCTGAATAGCAACCTTGGCATCAAGGAAAAAAAAAATGCCACCACATTTCTGCACCATTCCTCATTACTAAAACAAAGATTTAAAAGACCAACTCATCTTCTCTAGCTCATAAACAAGGTGAATTGGCACAAAGTTGCTCTGTGGAGAAGTCATGGGTCATCAGACAACCAGCAAAAGGGCAGAGAGCTAAATGCAGACAAAGTATATCTTCAGGCCCTTGGACATTATAAGTTGGTCCTCCGATACATGTTTTCTGCATGATAACAGATGGACACACACAGTTGTATTGTGAAACCTGACCTTCTGTGGCCAAGTATGTGTCATGCTGTGTTGTCCTTTTGAATGACTGCAGTGTTCCTGTGTGACTGAGGTGGTAAGGTTATGAAAGGAAAAATGCCATGGAAGAGACTATGCAGGACCAACTAAAAGGGAAAGAAACCAGGGCCTTAACTCAACAGAGTGGTTTCCAGCAACCCCAAATTTAGACTGCTTTGTAACACAGATTCAAATTCAGTAATAATGTTTGGAGATGAACCAGATTTATTTAGACATTCAGTTTTACGGAGTATTACAGTGAGCTTCCCTCCCATGCTGAGATCCACCTGGCATAGTGGTGATGTTAGCCCAGGAACAGGAGCAGGAATCAAGACCACAATGCATAAGAGCCTGATGCTGTTACAGAGACACATGCACATCATACACTGAAAGCTGTAGAGAGACTTCTATTTTGCTGACTTGGATCACAGCAAATTCAATACACTCTGCTGAGAAAGCAAACTTTCATCTAAATAAATGGTTTAGACTAAAGTTCTATGGGGTCTCTACAAATAATGAAGGGGAGGGGTGAGTAAAAAGAAACCTGATATTCCTCACTGTCAGGCCAACTTGTCTGGCTCCTGAGCAAAGTCAAGCCTTAGCAGTGCATGAGAAACTTGCTGCTGTGTTTTGCCCCCCTTCAGCATCAGGGCTGCTGAAGCACAGATTGTTAGCTACAGTGATACAGCACATCACTGCAGGAAGTGCCAGCTACAAAGCAACACAGAGAGCAAGCAAAATACAAATTCACTGTTTCTAGCAGTAGGTAACCAGCCTGTAGGCTTCATTGCCATAGGATATTATTGAAGCCAGAAGCTGATCAACACCAGAGAAACTGATTATACACCAAGACTGGCAAAGAAAATATTCATAGTTTAGGGTTAAAATAGACTGAAAGAATTCAAATTTGTTTTCTGCAGGGGACAAGCCAATCTCCAGATGACAGGGTTAGGAATACATTTTTTCCCTAGGAATTTTGCTCTATTTTTCCTCATTCAAGGGCTTTCTTGCATTCAAGCACTTGGCAGTGCCTGTTTGCAGAGGCCCTGAAGATGGACCATGTTCCACTGCTGTTAACGGGGCAAGCCCTGAGCTGGGTGAGCATGAGAGGCTACGTTGTACCACAGCTGAAACTGCGATTCAGCAGCAGCTCCAATGCTATGCACTTTTGCAAGGATAGATTGGCCCTTTCTGCCTTAATGTGATTCATCTGTGGGGCTGAAACATGGTGTTTTTCTATTAATAAACCAAAATTCTTGAGCATTTGCATCAGCTAGAGTAGTGCTTAGCCATTATTATTTCAACAGTCTATTTAGTTCAGGCAGGCTTACCAGATCTGTTCTTCATGTCTGCTAATGGTAGCTGCTTCCTTTGGCATGCCTCTGACCTCTGCTTAGCTGGCTAGGAGTGGAGAGGTTTATTTCCCCGAGAGAAATAGCAATTGTAGAAATCTGACACTTATTACATTCTGTTTATCCCCTTCCCCAAGCTAAGGCAGCGATAACGATCGATTCTTTGCTTTTAGCACCTCTCTGGGATTGTTTTCACTATTTGTACTGTTGCCAAAAAGCAGCAGCTGCTGTAGGTACAGAGGGATGTGGCTTTCTCCTGGGTAGCCGGGAACTAGGCTCTGCTGCTATTCACAAAGGCTGTTGCTACCTTGTGCACGCCTGCCTCAGAAATGTAAGCTATACTCTCCCATAGTCTCTGCAGAGAGAACTGGCTTCTGTGCCTCCACCAACCTAAACAGCTGCATTGCACAGGGGAAAACAGCCCTTCCTTGAAACCAGGGTCCAAATAACATCCCCTCCCACCACCACAACCACCTCTCTGTCTTCTAGGGAATCCAACATTACTGCAGAAAGACACTGCAGTAGGAACCACACTGCACACAGAACAGTTTTCAGTGACTGATTCAGCAGCCCCAGCTGCTGTTGGTGGGATAGAGCCCAGCACAAGTCTCTATGCACAAGGATTTGTTCATGCAAAGGCTTCATATAGCACTCTCCTCACTGACCTGTGGGGAAATTGTACAGTTTGTACAGTGATCTCTTATCTGGAGAAGAAAATCCACCCACTGGTGGTTTGTGGACATGGTTAATTCAAAGAAAACATTGGTCTGCATTAGAAGGCTTTTAACTGCTCCAGTATCACAGAAACTCTTAGCACTGAAGTTCCTTTCCCAGATGGGAAGAGCAGAGGATGAAGGTACAACAACCACTTGACTAGGATTGGGACATTCATCTCTATACAAAGTACAAGAGACTGTGAAGGAATAATAATTACAATGGTGGAGGTGGAAGATTTCAGCCACTCCCATTCAGACTGTATAAACTGCAAGATGAGGTACACTGCTGGGCCTACATTTAGTATGGCATAGATTATGTCTCATTTTAGCAATACATCAGATAATTAATGAGAGAATAAAAATGTATCGTATTTTAAAGCTGCGCGGGTGTTCAAGGTGTAACTGTCACAAAGATGCTCTATTTTACTGGCTGTAACATTTCAAAATCAAAATTATTGTAGAAATGAAAAAAATCCATCATAATATTTCGTTTTGAACGGAGAACAATATTAGAAAAAGCATGATTTTTGTAAGGAAATTAACAGGGCAATTGGAGTGAGAGCTTTAGTGGTGGTGTGGAGAATGTTTATTGGAGGCTTAAAAGGTAGATAACTGAATAAAATTAAAGGAAATAGCACATCAAAACAACTGAGTGGAGAAAGCTGTTAGAAATACAGTAGTGCCTCCCATAAATGTGGTAACCCTGATTTGGACATGTTGTATGAAGGTCTGTTCAGCTCTGAGCTATAAGTGTCAAATAGAAAGTCATGGAATTAGCCTTGAACAGGGCAATAAGGCAGATGAGGACTCCAGCTTAGAAAAGGCACAGTGGAGGGAAATAGACCTGAAGCATACACCATTGTGAATGTGAACAGGAGAGAGGTTTACATTGCTTTTCAGAAGACACAAACCAGGAAAAGTCAGCAGGGACAGCTGTTAGGGAAGACAGGAGGATATGTTTCTCCTGGCAATGCTTATTTTAACTGCAGAGCTGACTTGCACAGGATGCTTCATATGTGAAAAATATTATTGAGTTAAAATTATGAAATGCTGGATATTAAAACAATATTTCTCTATGCTTGTGGAAAAGAATCCATCAGGACTATCAAACAACAGTAGAAATAAATCTCTAGCATCGAAGCCCCATAATTATCCAGAAGGACTTGCTGTGCATGTTGCAGGTGCCTTCTCTTTATATGTTCCCCCAGCACCTGCTGCTGGCTGTAGCTGGAGATGGTTAATGGATTGAGAGACCCTTTTGTTTAAGCCAACAATATAATGAGTTTTATATTAGGTCCATAAGTAAAGAGGTGCCTTAGACCCTTGTGTGATTTCTTCCTCATTCCATCTACGCAGTGAGTAATAAACAATAATAATAATAATAAAAAATCTCAGACTTACACCAGAGAAGCAAAACCATCTGAGAATATCTAAGCAATGATGTAAGGTCGAGTGTACTCAACATTCAAGATACATGAATGAAAAATGTCATTGTTTTGTCCTTATTCCTGCCAGGAGGTGGAAGCAAATTGGAAACTGCTCAGCAGCTCTCATTAATGAAATATCAGATCCATTGCTATTCATTTGCTGCTTAGCATTTTTTCCTTTCCTGTACCTGTATTGTGTGAGATCAAGCTCTATGTGGTGAAATTTAGAAGCAGCTGTTGGAATTATTGAAAGAATTCAAGCTGCTGAGGTACAAACTGGAAAGAGATTAAGTAGGTTTACAGCGTAGCAGGGAAGTAGGCAAAAATATATAATGCTCTAGAAGGAGAGGACTGTAGCAACCAGTGGTCCAAGTGGAGAGGAGGACGGGATTATCCCACCAGCAATGCAGGCAAGCCCTCTAAGACCATGTAAAAATAATTAATAATAATAATAATAATAACAACAACAACAATAATAGTAATAATAATAATAATAATAATAATAATAATAATAATAATAATAATAATAATAATATAAGCAAGAATGCAAGCAAGCAACAGTGGAGCTGCCATGAGAAGAAGAAATCCAAAGGACGTGTCTTTACCAAGACCACATGTTTTTCCAGGCTCGTGACCTTCCCTGAGACTTCCACGTACCTGGTTTCTGGACTAAAATTCTGCCTGCACTTTTTTGTCAGAGACCAAATGAAAGACCTTAATGAAAGCCAATTGTCTCTGTGGCACTGCCCCAGAAAGTGAGACTGAAGTGGCTGCTCAAAATTAATTGCTGTCAAATACAGAGTAAATGCAAGGCTGTATTCCTTCAGAGAGCAGGTGGGCAGCCAGCAGGGTGCGTGCTACTTCTGTGTCCACATGGAAAGGAGCTGAATGCTTCTACTACTGAGGGACAGGGAAGCCAGGAGAAGCCACAGCTGACCTCATGCCTCTGTCTGGATCCCATCCCTGCTGCTGAAGATAACATATATGTCATTCTATGGCTTTTGAGGGGCTGTAAAGTTCAACTATTCCTACTCTCCAAGCAACTTTACAGCTTCTGGTTGTAAGAAGCCTAACACTGCTGATGATATAAAGGAGCTAGTATGGCAGGGCAGAGCTTAGATTCTTTGTATTTTCTTCTGATATGGTACATTTCTATTTCTAATGGCTAACCCTTTAGGTTGACTCAAGTATCATGCATTAATACAAGTGCGACTTTTTCTCTGAGGATGTATTAGAGTACATAAAAATAATTCTTCACAGTCCAAACTATTTACATTGCTAACACATGGACCAAACAGGCCTCACAGTGTTACAGGGAATTAACCCTTCACTCTTGTCTCCTTCAGTTCATATTCAAACTGCAGGAAGGTTTTGGGGAAGGGACTGTGAGACCAATGCACTGGCTCTTTCTCCTACTGCCTGGGACACTTGTGGAGGAGGGCAGCAAGACATACATCGCCTCTATTTTTGTCCCAGCATCTTTCTCCCATAAACTGTTTATCACTGTTGTGATCTTGCATTTAAACTTGCATTTCAACACATATTTTTATTTACTATTGCAATTTTAATCTCTGTGAACTTGAAAAAATATATATTTCCTGTTTCATACAAGAAGTTCAATATTTTCTTAGGTCTGTTTCTAGTGATACTCAATTACTGTCCATCTGCTTGCAGTTTCAAAGGTGTCAAAAACAAGAAGACTTTTCTTATATCAGTGATTCCTACCCAAATGATTACTAGTCAAGAACAGAGAGGTGTATAAGGATCTAAGAGTAATGAAATTGTCTCAGTTGATGTGATTTGAGGCCCATCTTGCCCAATAACAGTGCATCAGAAGGATGCATCACAGCTCTAGTGTAGACAGGCATATCATTATCTACACCTCTTTTCAGGTCCCCTAATAGAAGCAGATTTAAGATGACATACAAGATGACAATCCTGTTTGTAAATGGATTTCACATCCAGCATCCCTGTCTCTCATCCTTTGTTGTGTAGACACTCATATGTACCCATCAAGACAGAGTAGCTTGAAGAGCACATAGGAAGGAAAAAAAAAGGGAGAGAAAAACATGAAAACAATCTTTCAAGAGATAATATGATTGACTATAATAAATCACATACAGTCATTCAAAATGGTCTTTTAATTAAAAACTGAAATGTGTATTCCTGCTTGTAGGTGTTTATTTGTTCAGAATATTGAATCCAGGATAATCCTGTAAGGCATTTGCAGAGCAATGACTACAGAAGCCAGAGGCCCCAATCCACAAGGAAACTGCACATGAATTAACTCATATTTTCACATATTTCTCTTCTGAAAGTATCAAGGGGAGAAATTACCCAGCAGGGTGGGGTAAATGAACCTGTTTTTCTAGTATTCAAGGACCTATGTTGGGCCTTGGGAGGTGCACAACAGAAAAGTGCTGTTGGGACATAATCACTGGGGGAAATTTAAGCTTTTGTTCTTGCAAAACAGAGATTTGTGTACACACATCAGAAAGCTCCCAGTGGAAGGGATAAGAAGCCTTCTAAAATAGAGACTTATTTACTGACAGCAGTCCATTTTTTCAGTCTCTCTCTATTCACCGCTGCTCATGCTTTGCTTCGATTTGTGCTGGAAGGAGAGAGCAAGGAGGAATTTTGAAGACTCACCCACCACAAGACACCTTTCAGTGCTCCTTCATTCGTAAGATCAGGTTTTCAAACGAAACAGAAACTGGGTGCCTTCTTGTGCTCCCCTTCTTTTTGAGGAAATCTTCCATGTTTTCCTCCCAGATATCAACAAGCTCCAGGAACTCAGATGCCTAAGTGAAAAACCATCCCCTAACTCTACGCAATGCCTTACCCACCAGGCCATCCTCTGCACTTTGTCTGCTAGTCTCCACCATTCTCAGCACTGCATGTAAGTTATGTGGTGATCCATTTTTACTTTGCTGGTATATATTTTTTTCATACTTTATTACTCAGACTTTAGTTTGATGGCCTCCACAAGTGATATAAAATATTGTCCTTGCATGCAAAATCCTTCTTACAGTTCTAGCTTTTTTCACAAAGATGGCCCAGGATAAGGTTGCATCTTAAGTATTTCTCCCAGCCCCTTCTCCCCATGGAAACTAGATATTACGAAGCTTGACATATGCCCTATGAACATTTTCACAGATCTCATTGTAACAATGATCTTCCCTGCAAGAACATGCTCAAGGAAAACTAATGTAAAATCTTTCATTATCTTTGATATGACTATCAAAGGTCACTATTATTTACTGAAAGCTTAGATGTAACACTTGGCCTTCAACATAAGAATGGCAAATATGCCTGATAATAGACAGCTTCGATGAATGCAGGAAAACTTCTACATGATAGTATTCTAGATTCACTTGACAGTGCACCACTTAGCTCTTAGCTGAAGATAATGTCCCGGAGGAACAAACAGGGTCTCAATGCCTTCCTTGCAGTGAGGGGCCCAAAACTGGACACAGTACTCAAGGTACGGCCTCACCAATGCTGAGTACAGGGGGACAACTGCCTCTCTGCTCCTGCTGGCCACACTGTTTCTGATGCAAGCCAGGATGCCACTGGCCTTCTTGGCCACCTGGGCAGGTGACTTCCCAGGTTTCAACTGTGCACCTCAATGTACAGCCAAATTTCAGTGTAATGGTTAAGTAAGACTATTCTGTTCCTTGTAAAATGGAGCTCAAAAAATAGCTAAACACTTGCTGGCTTTGCCATGCTTCAGTAATGCAAAAACATCCTTGCCTAATGACATTTTTCACACTTAAAATGGCCTCCCAGAATTGTAGACCCCAGTAAGTTAGATAAAACTAACCCATTTGGCTGATATTTTAAGGAACACCCCCATCCCCCACCCCTTGCAATTTGAAATTCAAGAATTCAACATCGAGCTATCCAAAATTATCTTAAACTGGCTTGTACTTCACTTCTCTTAATCATACCAAGAAGATACAAACTGATTTTTCAAAGAAGTGACATATTAACAAAAGGGTGTTGATAAAGCTTGTTCAGGGCAAGGCAACAGAATGAGTGGGCAATTGACAATCCTTCCTTTATTTTTCATTGTGACATGCCTGTATTTCTACTGCAGCTTGGTGCAGAGAGTGTGAAACAAAGGCCACACAAAGTAACGCTTGAATAACACAAGAATAATGAACCAGATAAATTCTAGAGGTGTCATATTCAAACCATGTGTATGCATGCATTAAACTATGATTCAGTACAAATGGGAAGTTCTGGGAATCTTCTCTTAAAATAAAGAATCCAAGACCATTTTTAATTAAGTAAAATAAGACTTTCTATACTGATTCACAGTGCAATATTGCCATTTCCCAGGTTTATTATTCTGGTTTGAATCCAAGAAAGCATTTAAGCATTTGCTTATTTTTGAGCACTTGATTTAATCCCCATTGCTATCTCCTTTTCCAAAGCAAATGACAAAACAATGTGAAACTATTGCTGTTCATTTCTGTGAAATGTAAGGCTGAGCCACAGATGCTCTGCAAAATGTAGAAGCTGAAAAATAAAGCACTGCAAACAAATGTTGTGCAAGTCAATGCCGAGCACGAATGCCTGTTAATGTCAAATTAATGTGCACTATAAATTAATACAATAGCCACATGTTTTGTAGAAGCCTGAAATACTGCTCTAACATCAAAGATACTGATGTGAATTCTAATCTTTCTCCTGTTAGTTTTCCAAGTTAGTGCAAGGCCATATGGCTTCCAAAACAGGGACAACTGACTAAGTCCACTGAGAGTTAATGTTTTCATAGTGATGGCTCTCTTTCCCACAGTGTTTTCTAGTTTCTGGTAGGGCATTTATTGGCCTAGTATAGGTCCAGGAACATTTTGTTACAGAGAAAAAAAAACAGCCCTATACAGTCTGGATCATAAACATGACAGGAGACATGACCTCTGTGGTCAGGTCTCTGGGCTGTTCAGTGTCATGTGTGAAACCAGCTGTTCTGGGTTTTCTTAGAGATACATATAGTAACTGAGGAGAAAGACAGAAAAGGTTTTGCATTTAACTGCAGTAATGAATCATGTCTTCACACAGATAGCCAATTCATCTAAAAATCACAGAAGCAAAGTCCAGTAGACCAAATTTGTTTCCAGCATGATTCTCCGGACTTCCAAAGAAATGTTCCAGGACTGGGTTCTGGCATGTTTAATACAGTAAAATATGTAAAGAAAGACAACCACATAAAATAAAATAAGGACAGTGATAGACTGAAAAAGGGACCTCATTTCCTCCACAAATTTCACTTTTCTTGAGAATCCTTGAACTTTCATCATTCTTCCATCTCCCCCATCGTTTCCGGCACAGGTATAAAACTTTGCATTTGAAGGATGTTAACAAACCACAGCCAAATGTAGACAAAACAAGTGGGTTTCACATGGAAATGTAATTTCACAATCTAATGTCTCAAGCACCCCAACTTCCCTCACTAACCACTGAGCAAAGCAGTGCTGCTGCAGAGATGAGGTCAGGGAGCAGGGATCTGAAAGTCCTCCCATAGATGGAGAGAATATTTTCCTTTGCTAATTATCTGAGGAATCTGGCTTACATATCAATTAAATATCCAAGCAGGTTGTACATTCCCTTTCAGGAAAAAAAAATCTCAGTTTTAAAGCATCCATTCAAGCTGATATAAATTAAACTCTGATATACTCAACATGGCAAATCTTCCCAGCTTTAAACTAGGAACAGGCATCTGTCAACTTAAATTAGGGCTTCACCTACAAAAAAGCTTGTCTTCACTGATGTCCCCATGTGGGGTTTGTTCTTCCTGGGGCTGACAGCCCCACACAGAAAGCTGCATGAAGATGATGCATTTCAGTAGGGCTTGATGTAAAGTAGGGTCACTGCTCACTCTTGGGGGTACATGTACTAGAGGACATGAAACTGCAGGCTCTTGTATGGGAGGAATTTCAACAGCATAAATTAGAAATCCAAGAGCATCTTTGTAGTCTGCCATCTTTTCCTGGGTCCCATACACCTCATATTTAACTTATTCCACTCTTCAGGAGATCTTAATACCGAAGTACTAGTTCTACAAGTAGCTACTTACAGGAGTTTTGATGGGGCTTTAAAAGCTATGTGGGAAAGCAAAGTTTACTCTAAGTTCTAAATCTTCACTTTGGTCTTATTACTCATTTATTTGTCTGCTACAAAAAAACAGTAAAAAACACTTCTTTTATATCTGTCTCTATGTGGGCTTTTCCTTTGTGCCAAGCCCCGAGACCCAGAAGACATTCCTTCAGCTGCAGGCACTGGTCTGTTCTGGGAGCATTACATGTGTGCTATTTGGGCTTTGAATGCTCAGGGTTGGGGCATCCCAGAAGATCTGAGAAGTCTCCTAGAAGAGGATCCTGTGATGGCCTTCAAGATCAGAGCTCTGAGAGTTCAGCCCTGGGCTCTGGAGAGCTGCACAAAGCTCACAGATATGTAGTAATAGCACATCTCATGTCCCAGTTGCACAAAGAGATAAATATCTATGGACTTTATGATTCTACACAGTTTTGAGGATGAATATTCTCAAGAAAATACCTCTCAGTCCCACTTGTATGTACTTCCACTGATTTGCATTCATATCCTCCACAGAGCTGATGCAGTTTGCACCAGCTAATTATCCTGAAGTTCACTGGCCAACTGCATAAATAATTTAGCAGTTACACAGGAACCTGTTCCAATGGCTAGCAGAGGAGGAGGAAAGAGCTTTTCTGAGCAAGATACCAGTGCTGCACACCCAATACGAATACATGCATTCAACATCTGTCTCTCAATTAAAGCATTCCCCACTCCACAGCAAAAGAAACCTGTGAGCAGCACTAAGCCTCCTCCCTTGAACTGCATGCAGGGCTCCTGTGCTACTCGTAAGAGATGCTGTCCAAGTCCTGTTTTACTCTCACTTTTCATTTGCTAGAACAAATTTAGGCCTAGGAAACAGATGCCATTTGGGTGCAGACTCAGTTAATGTTACTTTCTTCTCAGTGCAGGACTTGCTGGAACCCTTCTGGTTTTTGCAGGATGAAGAGGATTAGCTTCACGGCATATTGCAATTCTGTATTACACATTATTACGTGTGGTGCTACAATCTCTCTTTCACCTACTTATTGGTGAGATCACCCAGTGCAAGGATGTGGGCTTATGCTCTCAAAGATCTCTGTGGATATACAAGAAAATGTGGAGACAAGTTGTCCACACGTGTGATACTTAGCTTCTGATCCTGAATGGCACAGAAGGAGTAAATGAGACAGATCAGATCTTTGGGAAGAAAATACAACACCCAAACCTGGATATTGTTTGTTGGGACAGTGAGGGAAGCAGCATGGTTCTTGACATTCATTCTGTTTCAGAAAGGCTAAAGGTCCAATTGTTAAGAATGAAAAGTCTTGCATATGCTCAGTTCAACTCCAAGAGTCCCACAATTACAGATTTTTATTTATTTATTAGCTTTCTTCAGTGATAAATTGATGACTACACTAATCTCATTCGCTTGCACTCACAGCTCCCTGTGCAAGGCATGGCAAGTCTACTTCTTTGAGGCTCAGATTTCCAGTGGTGCCAGCTGCCTCTCTGCAAACAGCCACGGAATGCAATGTAGGGACAGACCTTCATGTTCCCCACTCTTCATGTAGACTGAGATTTCTCATAGTCTCTGTAAGTGTCTTCCATCTTCATATGACCTTTCTGATGTACAGAAAAAGGCAACTCAAACAAGGCTAGCTGGCAAATAAGATCCCTTTGCTAGTAACTGCCTGGAAATGCCTCTGCAAACACCCCTGGAGAGACAGCATGTGCTGCTCTGCAGCATAATGCAACCCTGATTTGTTGCACCTACAAAACATCCTTAAGATTGTGTGAAATTGAGTGTGAACAAGCAGTAGATCCCATTTCATCAAGCATAATAAATCCAAAACAGAGCAGCAAAAATTCTCCTTTCATCTTGCCTAAGGGTTAGTGATACACAGAACACCCTGGAAACAAAAAAGTGACTATGCAGATGCTCACTAATCTCTGAATTCTTTTGTAATGCAAAAACAGCTTTTATCTCTCACTGTCTGTTTATGAGCACTCACCAGTGTGATGCCTGAGTGCTTTGGTAAATGGCAATGAATACATTCAGTGTATGTTTCATTCATTAAAATCCATCTACTTCATGTAATTTGGGGATAAATGAGAAATAATGGAAAAACACAGCATTTACAAATTTTTGCTGTGTACATTCAGACAGTAACTAATGCTTTGACTAGAATCCCAGAAAAGGAAGGGAGAAAAAAAGGAAAAAGTAATTTATAAAACAATAATAGAGCTCAGGTTGTATGATCTGCCCTAAGAAGGGTGCACCATTTTCCTAACGGTGCTACACAGATTCCCCTTTATCCCTGTAGAATGTAGCGCAGCAAGAACACCAAATAAAGTGGCTGAGTTTGTTCCAAAAATGGACCGGTAAGATGGAGAGAAAGCACAAGAACTTCCCTGTGATTTGTCCAAAACAGCCTGATTAAGATCTGTAGATCACACAACCCTAGTACTGCCACCACCCTACCCAGCAAATATAAGAGACACTAACAGAAAATCCAGAGGTGGGGGCTGGCAGTACAACTGCCTACCAAGCATCAACCAGCTGTAGCTCAGTGAGTGCTAGAAGCAGTGCTACAGCCTTGATGCCTCCTTCCTCTGCAAAACAGGTGATGGCAAACAGTCTGGTCTAAGTTGAATAACATGAATAAGTTAAAACTGTTTACTTTGTAGAGGCTAAGGGGGCCCACTTACTCTTCACACTAAGAAAGGCACACTAAGGATAAGAAATCTAGGCTTTCAAAATACATTCAGGAGTTTGGACTCTAAGCAGTGGATACTGAAGGCTGTATATGAGATAGAAACCATGGCCTCCTCCCCAACTCAGCCTATGCAACCACAAGAGAACCTCTGCAGATTCCAAAAACTTCCTGATAGTCTTACCATTGCATTTTCTATAATTGCTAGTTTAGAATGAACACTGTATTTCTGTGTGCCTGCACATAGAATTGCCCATATGTCCCCTGAACCTTACCTTACCTTCATTTCACTTCATTTTGCTTTCCTTTGCTTTACATAAACACACCATGGCTTTAGCATATATGATTTTATCAAGCTGGAGCTGAAACAGTGCCAGTTTGCTGTTTAAGAGCACTTTCTCAGTAAAGAAAAAGGTCAGGAAACAAACAGTGGCCTCAAAGGTTTCTCAGATTATCCTGGCAACACACCTCGGTTTCCATAGCCATCAGGGAAGTGGACATTGTTACCAACAGAGTCACACCAGGACAGCCCAAATGACCAGGAATGCAGTTACAGCCAGGTCAAAAGGAAAGTAGCTTACAGCAACGGTCTAAGCCTGAATCTGTATTCCTGCCCTCAGGGTCATTAATTCTGTGTTCGAAATAACCAAGAAAAAGCTCAAGCAACGTTTATTTTCAGGGCTGCAGCCCTGGTTTTAGGCTCATATCACTGAACACAGAATCTAACCCCAACAGGGTCTGCAAGAGAGAGAACAATGCTGCAGTAACAAGGCCAAGCTTGCTGCCCTGGCAATGAATGTTTATCTCACATGGCTCTCTCATTGAGCAATGTTTAAAATAAATAAATACTGCAGGGGAGTTGCTATTACTGTAATTGTTGGGCTTTATTCTTGTTAAAGCTTTTTATCATAATAGTGCAGCAGTACAGTGTGTTTGCAAGTCAGGTTTGAGCCAGAGCACAGGAGCACATAAAGTCAGTTACTAGATAATGAACTCTGTGCATGTGTTTTTTTGCAACATAGCTTTAAAAAAATCAACTCCTTCAAATACAGTAATATGCAAGTGCTATTGAAACAAACTGAAACAAAACAGAATGAAGAGATTTAGTTTCTGAAACCTGGGAATGGCACAAATGTTCAGGAGAAGGTTGCACAGCAGCCCTCCTTCATGTTCTTCCATTTGTGCTGTTTTGCATGGGTAGTAATGATAATGCTGCTGGTTTGCTCACTAACTATGATGCTTTGAATTTCTCCACTATATCTGAAGACTGTTACACAGTCAGGATGCCAGATCTTCAACTGGACTAAGGCACGTTGCCTTTTCATGGATCTGAGGGTGCCTTACCATGCAGAGACCAAGAGCCCTTCATTGCCTTAAGTTTATGGATTAGCAGCAGCAAATGTCTATATCTTAACCCTCCCAGTGTTAAAGAAACATCAGAACATGAAGAGGAAAAACAGACAGAAGCACTGAAACTTTTCTGTACAAGTCTTACACCAGTTTTTAGCTTCACTGAAGGTAAACAATTAGTTCACCTTCAAGGGAGATAAATCCAATAATTTCAGTGGGTGGGATCTCCTTGTAAAAAGCACGCTCTAGGCCTATCGGGACAGTCTGCAATAATACAGTGCACATTAGCAGAAAACACTGCTTTGCCCATGTGGGAAACTGCCTGGTGGGCATGGCATCCAAGCACTTAGTTTACTTGTAAATAAATAATTACAAAGAAATGCAGAAAAGAAACACTTACTTGGTCCAAGACCTATGGAAAATGCAGCAACATAAACAAGCAGGCTGGCCAGTGAGACCCATTTCAAGACAACGGGAACCTCCCCACTCTCTGTGTGTGACCCCATCCTGCTTTTGCCTCCTGCTGGGGTGGTTCTGTTCAGTTTTCCTATCCTGGTGACATCAAGGTTTCTCTGTATGTCGAATAAGAGTCTTTCTGGCAAAGCCATACTAGAAAAGAGGTCCTTGAGGCTCCCATTGGTGACACCAGTGAGGTTTCCTGGTCTCTGATAGGTATCCTCTGGAGACTGGCTTCTACAGATATTGGTGAAATTCATGTGTATATTACGGTTCACTAAGCCCATAGTGACCAATGATACTGCCATAACAGAAGAGCCAATACACAGAAAAGTTTTACTTCCAACCTTATCTACAAAAACTGTGGCTGGAACTGTGCTGACCACTTTAACCACACCAACTCCAGTAGAAGCCAAGCTGGCAGCTTCATTGCTCTGAAACCCAACTGACTTCAAAACAGTTGATGCATAAAATAAAATGTTAGGTTGCCCAGTTGTTTGCACAAAAAAGACTAGTGTGAGCCCTACCAGCATTCGGGCTCTCATGTTGTTCTTTGAACGAAACAGGTCCATGAAACTATACTGATGTTCATCTTTCAGGGAAGACTTGATAACAGTGAGTTCTTTAGTAGCATCTGAAGTTTCCCGTAGTCTCTCCAGTATTTTTCTTGCAGCTTCATCATTATTTTTCATAACAAGAAAACGTGGACTTGGTGGAAGGAAATACATGGCAATAGCCTGCAAGACACCTAATGGAATTACAAGGCCGAACATATACTTCCAGCCATGAGATACGCTGGCAAATGCGTAATTTGAAATATAGGCAAAAAGAATTCCTATCACGATCATGAGTTCATTTAACGAAACGAGAAGGCCTCTTCTGTGCTGTGGGGCAATCTCAGCAATATACACACATGTCGCAATGGATGATAATGATATGGAAATACCTATGGCAATTCGTCCAACAATAAGTATTCCAAATGATTCATGAGGCAGTAAAATCAGACTTCCCATTACAAGTAGAGATGACGCAATAATAATAGCAAATCTCCTTCCAAAACGATCAATCAGGAATCCACCGGTAAGTGATGCAAATAAGGCCCCAAAAAGAAGGGAACTCACAACAATTTCCTGCTCTTTGCAAGAGAGTGCTAATATGCTACTCATCTGAAGAAGAGCTCCAGAGATAAGGCCCAACTCATAACCCATCAGAAGTCCACTTACAGCAGCAGTGGCAGAAGATAGTAAAGTAAATGTTCCACAGCCTGAAAAAAGAGGGAAAAAGAAATTAGAAGTGTAATTTCTTTAGCACTTACAAGCACTACTAAACATAAGACAAAACCAGTACTAAAAACTTTTAATAATTTACTTATAGGCAAAACATATAGGTACAAACAAACCCAGAAGCAGTAGCTGTATACTGTGCTATATGTATGTGTGTGTGCATAATTTTTAATTCATATAATGCTCCCATTAATTTTAATGCTTTTAGGTTTCTGACATCCCTAATCTGAAGTGAATAAGGTTTTGGTTGAACACTAAATAATTAAATCTTCTGTGGAATATCTTTGCAAAAGGCAACACTGACAATGCAATCTTTTGATAGGAAAACAATTTTTGCTTTGAGACATTCTCAAGGTAAGGAAAGTAATAATCTTCCAGCCAAACTGTTTCAACCTTGACTTGAATAAGTAATAAAATAATCTCTCGCCACTTATTAATTCCTTTGTTTCACCTAAAGATGTCATGACAGCTGCTGATATCAGTGTTTTTTCTTTGCCATATGAGGGTTGATGCATACAGCCAGGATATCTGAGGGAAACCAATCCCCAAGGTACAAATTTCCAAACTTTATGGGCTTTGCTCATCATTTTGGAATATCAGAAACAGATATTTCACATACTTAGGACAACCTCGATGTTAGGAATAAAAAACAGATGGCAAAAACATAAACCAAGTGGAGATAATATCCCTTTGAACCTCCACTTTAAAACAAACTCATTTTATGAAACTATGATCCATTGTTTATTGTTACAAGATAGATTTCACTGATCATGTTCTACTAACTGTGAAGCCTTTTGCACCCTAGACTTTGAGGATTACTTCAGCTTGTTGTTATTGGTCTTGTTCATTCTCCCAGCATGATTTTCCCCGCACCACGATGTTGGCTGCAACACAACTAGGAAAAAAGTGAACTGACTTCTGATTTCCTGCTTAGCTGAAGAAATCACATGTGCCTGAGGAGAGTAGCTTTTGCAGCACAACAGAGTCCACATTTCAGTTAACTCTCCTGCTATATGGTATAACTGAAAATTATACACAGACTGTTTATTTTTAGCTTGTTTTTCTAAGACATTAAGGTTCTCTGTTCATGCTGACTGCCTGAAGGGCCTTGCCAATAATTTTGAGTGCATTGGTGAGAATCAGCCTCGTTTGACAGAGGTTATTACATTCTGAGGAAAATCAGGCAAGTGGAGGAGGAGAGCAGCCCCAGCAGGATGTTTGCACTACTAAAACAAATAATGCCAGAGCCCAGGCCCCAACCCTGGAAGAGGGCCACAGATCCTATTAAATTGCTGGCAATTGTCTCCAGCATAGTTTTGCCCCATGCTACCTAGAACTCTGTTAACAATTCCTGGACGTGACCTGGTGGCACAAGGCCTCCATCACACCCTGTAGCCAGCCCACAGGAGTCTGAGTAATTTCAGAGTGTGGAAGAGATTAAGTGTCTGAATGTAACTGATACTTCCAGGGACAGTATATATGTGTAAACCTGTTAAATGTGTTAAAATAGGTACTGCCCATCAATTCTCCTCCCTAGCCACTGGCTGCTTCCTTTGAGCCATGAAGAAGCTCAGATGCAGCAACCCTATATCAATGAACATACCCAATGCAGCTTAGCCTGTTGCGTCCTGTGCTGAGCAGGCTGGCAGGTAGCAGGTAGAATCATAGCATCACCTAGGTTGGAAAAAACCTCCAAGATCATCCAGTCCAACCATCCACCTATCACCAGTATTTCCCACTAAACCGTGTCCCTCAGTACAACATCAAGTGTTTCTTGAACACCTCCAGGGTTGGTGACTCCATCACCTCCCTGGGCAACCTGTTTCAGCAACTGATCACTCTTTCAGAGAAGAAGTATTTCCTAACATCTAATCTGAATCTCCCCTGGCACAGCTTGAAGCCATTCTCCCCAACCCTATCACTAGTTACATCACCTACAGATATTATTATCATTTTCCAGGCAACAGAAAACTATTAAGTAACGGGAACCGAAATTGAGTTTAAGGATCTCCAGCAGAAACAAAGCAGCCTGGGCAGTGTCTCCTATTTATGCTTTGAACTCTGTGTTCTTCACAGCTTTTAATTCTTTAAATGTGCAGCCGTCTGTTTGGTATGGTTCCAGTTCCTTATTCAAAATGGCAGTGCCAAGACAAATATTTTAAAGGAGTCTGCCACCAGCACTATTCTTTACATCTCACACTGCCCTTTCCTCAACCCCTGACCCTTCAGAGCAGTGCAATGGAGGTGGTTATTGTTTTTTTAATCTGAGAGATTGCACAGACGGAGACAGAGCTTGGACACTTGGAAGTTGCTAGAGAAGCAATGTATGTATGACTTAAGCTTATACATAAGTTTTGCATCCTCAAGTAAAGCAGCTTGGTAAATGTCTTCACATTTGTTTTTCACTGTGTCAGCTAGTATCCTTGCTGGTAACACATGTCCACAGTGGTATAGAAGTAGCCATGGTCTATAGCTAAAGCAGAACTCTGAGTGGAAAGTAGGTTCTAAAACATGGATATCCAACCTTTTGGCTTGCCCAGGCTGCACTGAGTTGTTTTAGGCCACATGCACAAAATCTGCTCTGAAAGAAATGCCTCCTATTTATTTCCATGGAAACCATAACATATACAAAGTACACAGTAACATTATTTGATAGAGCAATCTACAAAACACTGTTTTTCCATATAGTCAGCGCCATTAGCTATGCATTTTTAGCAGTGATGAACAAGAGCCTGTATGCAGCACTCATAAATAACTGCAACAGCAAAGATGACCCACTGTTGCATTGCTGAAATGCACCACCCGCAGCATCACTGTGTTCACATCCACTGTTCAGTCTCCAAAGCTCCCTTTGACTTCAGGATATGTTTTGCTTTAATGTTTCAAGATAAAGCATGTTGCAGTAGTTGTACTCATAGTCCTTTAGCTGTCATTTTTAATGCTTCTGGCAGTTACAGGTTTTCCTTCCTTCCTTTCCTTCCTTCCTTTCTTTCCTCCTTCACTCCTTTCCTCATTCCATTCCTCCTTCTTTCCTTCCTCTGTCACTGGAACAGGCTGCCCAGGGAGGTTGCGGAGTCTCTTTCTCTGGAGATATTCAAGACCCGCCTGGACGCCTACCTGTGTGACCTGGTGTAGGGAACCTGCTTTGGCAGGGGGGTTGGACTCCACAATCTCTGGAGGTCCCTTCCAACCCCTACAATTCTGTGATTCTCTCTTCCTTCCTTCTTTCCTTCCCCCCCTCCTTCCTTCCTTCCTTCCTTCTCTTTCTCTCTTCCCTCTCTTTTTTCTTCTCTCACTCCTTCTTTAGCTTTATCCCTTATTCCTTTATCCTAAAATGTCTGTTCCTCTCATTTTTAGGAGATGCCTGCCAAGTGTATGGTGGTGTGCAGCCCAAGGGAAAATCTGTTTTAGTGATGGCTTCCACTGAAGACAGAAGTTTCTCCTCCTGCCGGCAACAAGCCCTGTGGCTAATCAGTGTGTGGCTGCTATGTGACTAGTGATTAGAAAGTCTCGTTTAGTTTTCTCATGTAAACAAAATGCTTTTTCATAACTGTTACTCAGGTCAAAAGCAGTGCTACTTGGCAAACAAACTTATCTTCAAGAACATTTTCTGGAACTGTTTATACTTTGTTCCTGAAAAAGAGACAGAGAACAGTTGCAATATAGCTGAGTGTGCTGCTGATGGGACAGGATGGGGCCAAGTTACTAAGGGCGTGCCCCTTTCTACTTATGTTCAAGCACAAACTTGGGAAAATACACTCTTTCCAAAGGCAAAATACTTGGTCTGCACATGTACTTCATGGGCATTATGGACAAACTGTCTGAGCCAAGGTCATCTAGTTTATCCATGACAAGTATTAAAACTACAGCATCTGTATGTGAAAATTTTAAGCTATTTTTAAGAACTCCTTTTTTCTGCATCCGAGTGCCAATTAACATACAAAAATTTTGCCTTGATGAAGAAATAGTGTTCAAAAGTCCCCGAACTGTCATCAGAGCAGCATTTTGCTAGTATGTAGCATGTGGATCACGTGATTACGCAGCATAAATATTTAATATCATATGTTGGGAATCACAGCATAATTGAATTGTGGATTTGTTTCTTGCCAAAGGTGATTATCCCATTTTCATGCCATCATGATCTTTGCTGCACTGCCACAGTTACTTTCTGTCTCATCCAGGTGCGCAGTGGAAAGAGATATTTGTTACCCCACCGATCTGTTCTAATGTCTGAGATTTATTTAGAACCAGTACTTGCTCAACAGATGCACTACTTGTATGAGCTAGGACAACTTTGAACCAACCATCCATCTAGAAGTTTGGTGTGAGATGTGAAATCGTTACTCTACAAAACCCTATAGGAAGAAATAAAGTGCTGCTTTGGGACAAAGATATGTTACAATCAGAGCCAGAAGATCTCATAAAATATTAATTTTACCCCAAAATAGCATCAGGGCCAAGTAGTGTCATAACTGTTTGACAAACACAGCTCTTGCTATCTGAGCATGAAAGACAAACCCAGAGCATTTATTATTATTGTTGTTGTTATTGTTGTTATTATTATTATTGGTAAACTGAACTTAGGAAAAAAAAAAAAAGAGGCAGAAGGAAGCTAATGTACTGCACATTTTCATGCATCTTAATTCCTACAGTGGTGAGAAATATTGTGTGCTTTAGACATTGTAACTTTGAGGAATGTATTGTGTGAGTAAAACTGATATTTCATGAACAAATAATCTTAGAATCAATGGAAAGAGGGCAATGCAGAGCCTGCACACCTTTCTTAGTGCTCTGACATGCATTTTCTTGATGTCAACAGGCAGCCTGGCTCTTCATTACATTAAATGGGATCTGGTGTTTTCTTATTTTCCAGTAAAATCACCAATTTCTTTTTATTCTTAGCAAGGTGACTGTGAATTTCTCAGGTTACTGCTTTAATTTCTGACGGTAAGGCCAAGCTCATCCACTTTTAACCATAGCTCTCATGCTACAGTAGCTTTGGTCTCAGCTTATTGTAAGTGCTGTGCTTCCCTTTGATAATGCCATCCTGTAACAATGTGCATTGCTCCCCCATACCCTAGGGTAATGTTAAATACATCTGCCTGCCTACTGGCTTTCTGTTCTTCATTAACCTCTGTTTCCTCTGCTTCCAGTTGTCAGCAGAAGCTGCTCGACTTGACTATTGCACTCCAACAAAGCATTTGATCCTGTGGTATTTGAGTATGCATGGGTCAGTCAGCTCCTTCATTTTTAAGTGAATAAAACTTGCTTGTGACATCACAGTCATTTCTGGCTTGCAATGGTACTTTCCCATTTAGGCACAGATGTCTTCTGTGTGAGAAAAGTCACATTCATGGGCCATTTCACTTGATCCTATTGGCAATAGAAGAGATCTGAGATGCAAAACCATGTGTGACTTACAAACACTCTCTGGGTGGAACAGCAAAGGTGGAAGAGCTATGAAATTCAGCTTCAGCACTTGAATATCTTTTTCAGAGGAAATTCTGCTGTGAATTCTTCTGAATGTCAGCATGGAAACCCTGCTTCTTCATTAAATACTTGGGTAGAAGAGACAGGAGGGAGCCCCTGGCACACCATCCCAAAAACTCCCCCTGTATGAGCGACTGTGATTCTCACATGGCCTTCCTGTACTTCTCCTGGGGGTGAATCAAGCATGCATGGGTCGGAGCACCACTTTTATCTTGGATGCAGTAGGTCCCCTGATTACTCAGATAACTGATTCTCATAATAGAAAGATTTACACAGCAGACAACTCATGCACAAACAATAGGGCTTGAGGGAAAACTACCACGTATGCCACCACTCAAAACTGCAGACAGTGTTTCCCTCCTCACTTGCTATTTCTCCATTCACACTGCTAGGAACTGGGACAGTGTGTGCCCAAGTCCACAGGCTTTGCTGCTGTCTTCCTACAACCCTGCGAGCTGCACACATGCTACTGATCAGCAACAGCTGGTGCCCGGTCCCGCCACCTTACCTGCTGCAGCTGGCAGCTGGTGGAGGTGCCTGCTGCCTCTGCCACCTTCCTCATCCTCCCCTGCTCTCATCGCCTGGCACTGCTGGCCCAGCTCCTCTGCACTCTGCATGGGTACCATCGTCGCCTCAGTTGGAAGCCTCTCAGAGGGTGGCTGTCCTCCTCAGACGGGCCAGGAAAGCCCAGCTGATTTTCGTCATCGCAACAAGTTGCTGGAGCCGGCTGAAACCAAATGCGGACCGCAAAGTGGTTTGTGCACAACTTTGTTGCTATTTCAGAAGGCTTTGCCCTTTCCAGTGACACAGGCTGTTGCTATTCTTGGGAGCCTATTGCAGGCGAGGGGAGGGACATCTGTCGGAAGCATTGCTGTTGCCTTTTAACAAATAGTTGGAGACATCAGACATTCATGCACAGCACGGTGCACATTCCTTACCCACAAGCTTAAGGGATCACTCTTTTTCTCCTCTCCCTCATGGTCATACACATGTTTTTTTAGCAGAGAAGGCACATGGAGGGGAGGGTATGGAGTGTGTGCTGTGTCAGCTGAATTTCAGGCACTGAGCACACATGCATGCAGTGTCACTTCATTCTCGTGAGCAATGAGCAAGTTGTGCTGAGGAACAGCAGCAAGGAAAGAAAGTTATGACATTCCTCTGCACTCCAGGAAGACGGGAGGCAGGACTTTTTCACGGCATGCTATTTTACAACCAAATACGATGGCAAGCCAATCTCTCTCCGGTAACATTTATGGAAAAGCTGAGATTGTCTCAATTATATGGAGAAAAAGGCTTGATTTTGAGAGCTGCTGGAGCTGCTCCATGCCTACTATCTTTGGCAGAGGCAGATGACCACATCAGCAAGGAAAGCTACAGCAGGGGCAAGTAAGCAGCCTATAGGGGCTACCTGCCTCATCCTGGTCCTGGCCCTGCACCTGCTGCTGGAGCCACTCCATGCTCTCAGCAAACCCACTGGCCTCAGTGTGGCACATTGTCCAAGTTAACCCCGGTAGGAACTGCTGCTGTATAATTTGGTAGTGCTGCAGACTCTTTGTTCTCTTCCTCTCTTTCTTTCAAGACTTGTTGTTTTGTCTTGGTTGGTTTTGTTCTTACACACTGATGTCTGCAGACAGTGTGGGAGGGAAGGCAGATGTGGGAAGTTGGTAGCTTTGACAATATTTCTGAGGAGTTCATTAATAATAATAAACATTATTTTATATATATATTTATTTATTTATTTATTTATTTATTTATTTTTTCCTGGAGTAGGCACGACACACCCTTTATCAGTGCTTGCCTAACAAGAAAATGTGACAAAAGACTGCTACTTCCCCTTCTGACAGCTGTCCTGCTGTCAGCTTCAGTCACTGGAGAAACATTGATGCCACAGGAGTATGGAATCAAGGGGGTTTAGTTTTGGCAGCACCTTTGGCACAGAGATAAATGAGTCAGGCTAGCTCTGCTCTAGTGTGTGATGTATTTTTGATGAAAAATGCCCATCTGCCAAATAGGACAGGATGCTATGAAGGCTGGTAACAATTTCTTGTCTCTTCCGGAGAGATGTTGTTTCATGATGTGCTACATGGAAATAAGCAATGTCAGCTTTTAAAGAATATATTCTAAATGAGAGGCTGTTCAGACTGGGGAAGAGGAGGAACTCTTTCCAATAACTAAATTCAGCTATGGCAAGATTCCTCTGCTACAACCTGACACATGATCAACCTCCTCATATGGCCCATACCTCATATAGCCCATGGTTTGGCTTAATTGCCTGTTCTCCAGTTGTTCCCACCTCCCAGCAGTCTTCCTGTGCAATGGTTCTGGAGAAGTCAGAGGACTGTCATGTCCTCTCAGGTACTTGCCCTAGGAGGATGCTTTCCAGGGAGAATGCTCACTCCTCTGCCAAGGCAGGGTTCCCCCTGGGCAGTGATTCCCACTGCCTACCAAGGAGCCAGCGGAAGAAGAGAGTTCAGCTGAGTGTTGAAATTAATGACAGATTCAGCTTCACAGAGAAGTGATGAAAGGCTCACTGGCTCTTAAGAGAGCTCTGGCAAAATGAATGGAGAAACACCCAGTAGGATGTTAGGCAGCCTGAAATTATATATTTCCATGTAGAAAATATGCCCCATCTTTATTTCTACTATTAGTTTTTGGCATCCAACTGATGGGAGGCTGCTTTCCTGGAAACTGGAACTGTTATGTGAAATTATCTAGACAGGCTTGCCGCATAGCATCTGTGGGACTGGAAATATCTAACAGTCCTCACAGTTGTGAAGATCTACAGCCTCCCTTTGTCCTCTCACTCCCCTGTTCCACCCAGAAATGGTCCTGAAAATGTTTAGGACTGCCTATGCAGATGTCTCAATTTCCATCACGTTTGTAGAGTGTGCTTCACCTGGGGGGGGGGGGGGAAGATAAGAAAAAGATATTTTAGACAAACAGTGGGATCTGTTTCAACTGCATTTCAACCTGGAGATCAGTGCTATCTACACTCCCCTCAGAAACCAGAGGCTGGACTGATTTTGAAATGTTCACCTGTGTGTTTACTCAGATACCTGGGAGACTGATCTCAAAACTAATGCCTCATACTCTGTTTTTCCTTCCTAACTCTGCCTTTATTTCATGGTATTTGTGACAGCTGCCACACATCAAATGGTGAACTTTTTCTCCTCTGGTAAACTCAGGAGGCAGTGAGCTCTTATGTATAGTCAAGAAGCCGGTATGGAACACAGATCACAGTGTCCAGCTGGAAATAAAGGAAGGTCTTGACAGGTTGGAAGTATTGAAAAGGCAGAGGTCTCTACAGGCATTTTGAGCCTGGCCACCCAGAGCAGTGCATACTCACCATGCTGAGCCTCTCCTGCTAGTGGTGGGTCACTAGAGGGGCTGTACAGGGCCTCTTCTCTTCAATGCTTTAGTCACTGACTTGGATACTGGACTTGAAATTATACTGAGTCTTAGATGACACTACACTGGGAGGAGCTGTTGACTGCCTCGAGGGTAGAGGCCTTGCAGAGAGATCTTGACAAAAGGGAGGGCTGGGCAATCACCAGTTGCATAAAATTTAATGAGATCAAGTGCTGGATTCTGCACCTGTGACTGGGCAGCTTTGGATATATGTACTGACTGGGGGATGAGAGGTTGGAGAGCAGCCCTGTGGAAAGGGACCTGTAGGCTCTGGCTACTCTGTTCTCTTGTGAGAACTTCTCTGTTCTCTTGTGATTGCAAGAGGACCCAAGGGAATGACATGGAGTTGGATCAGGGGAGGGTCAGGCTGGAGACTGGGAAAAGATTCTTCACCAGAGGGTGGTCGGGCCATGGAACAAGCTGCCGTGAGCAGCGGGCATGACCCCAAGTGCTGGAGTTCAAGCAGACTTTGGACGCTACTCTGAGACACAGGGTTTGAATTTTGGGTGCTGCTGTTTGGAGCCAGGAGTTGGATCCTTGTGGGTTCCTTCCAACATGGAATATTCTGTGATTCTACAATCTTGTGGAGGCACAAGGGAGTCTCCAAGGCTTTGACTTGCTCCCTCAGCTCTACCCCATGCAAAACACATTACGTGAGGATGGATAAACAGTTCCTTACAAGGGGTCTTGGGGGAAAATATAACCAGCAAGTGGAAATGTGAAATACTTTATTTTGAAATCTGCTGCGTGGAATTGACAGGAGGGATTTTTGAGATATCATTGGTAGCCCTCTGATAATGAAGAGCCATAGCTCAGCAGGTGCAGGAGTCTGGTTTCACAATTATGTCTGGAAAGCTGATAAATTAATATTTTTGGTGTTAACTGCCATCCCATAAAAGGGACTGCAAATAGGTTGGTTGTAGCCAAAAAAAGCAGACAATGAGAAGGAAAGCAAACAGCTTATGCTGATCCTGTAGCCAAGGCAATTGCACAGGGATCTTCAGACACAGCAACCGTGAAACACTTGCTGGTAGTCTCCAGCATCACGGTCCCTGAACCCTACTCCCCCTCCCCCCTAACCCTACCCCCCTTTTCTAGCAGGAATAAATGAACAAACAGCCAAACAAAAGTCCAGCACAACAAAGAGAATAAAGTGGCAAGGGGCTGCCAGAGGATTTGCAATGTGAGAACATCGTGACACCACTCTGTCCATCTGACTGCTGCACGGATAGGAAGTCCTGATGAAATAAGGAGTAGGGGATACTCCAGAAAGATTCCAAACATCAAGAGACAGAGTGACACTCCAAGCAGTATTTAAGCAGCTGTTCCACAACTGTGGAGTCTGAGAAGAAGGTCACAGCATTCTGGAGACAAAAGAGTGGAAAAGATAACACAGCCAAAACCAGGAAAGAGTCAGGAGACAGTCCAGTCATGTGAATGTAACACTGTCATGGGATTCTTTTTTTTGTCCAAATGCATTTGGCAAGAAAACATCTTTCTGATATTCCTACGATTCCTTGCTATCAAAACTGATTTAAAAGTTTATAATTAGAAACATGATAAGGCTGAAAAAAGAAAATAAGGTATTCACATTCAGTTGCTGAATAATCTGCCCAGAAAATCTATGAGGCTAAGGTCTGCATTTTTTCTAAATTCTCTGGTCCTATTTGTGTTTGTCTGCATTTCTGGTGAACTAATACCTCAAATTTGGGATGGAGAAGAGATGGAAAAGTCAGTGTTAAGCCAATAGGAATGTATCAAGAGCTGAACAGCTTTCTGAATAAGTTTTCTCAGGATGTTTTAATAAGAGGTAGAATAAAGAAGATCATCTTAGTTCCCTGTAGATTTTATGACTCATGGAAAGAAGATAATGGAAGTCGCCCAGTTCATTTCTTTTTAAATACGGAAATAGAGATTAGGAGCAAAACTATGAAAGGGATTTAATTGACATATCAGCTGAAGTTATGTTTCCTGAATCTGTGGTTTCTAGGCTTTGCTCTCAGGATAAATAGTTCACTGTTTACAAATGAGTTTCCTAAGTTAGCCAGCAAGTGGCAATGTGAAAAAGGCTGGGAGGAAGACAGGAGGAAAAAGACATACAGAAAAAAAAAAAAAGGAAGCAGAGCAACAGAACCAAGAAAAGCATTGCATTTATTCCAGGGGAAAAAAGAAAAGGACCAATCTAAAAGTGGTCTTTCCCATTAGTTGTGTTGACACATGGACACACACAGTGGAGAAAAATTACCAACATTCCAGTCACAGAGAAATGGAAAACTGATTAAAAAGGCAAAGAGAACTATCTTCGGAAAATGAAATGATCCATCCTTAAGATGCTTTAAATATAGAAAAGATAAGTATTGTCACTGTTATGCAGTAAATAAATTGCATTTCAGAGTTGGCAGTGCAAAGAGCCTTTTTTATAAATGTAAGATAAATTTCATAAATGTGATGTTATTTTTCTTATTTTGCAAAAGAATCAAAATATATCAATAAATGGATGGTGTCAAGCAAATAAATAAATGAAATAGCCTGATGGCATACACTGAGTTCATGTCAGAACTGAGAACAGAAACTTCTTCATTCTCAGCCCCATGTTTTACTTACTATCACAGAACTACAGGGGTTGGAAAGGACCTCAAGAGTTCATTGAGTCCAACCCACAAGGGTATAGGTCATTCTCTTTATGTTTAGTCCTTGCTTTTTAAGAGGCACTGATTTTTACCAACATATTTTTATCTGACTAGAAAAGTCTTTAAAAAAAGTTCTTGATTTCTTTTGATAGCACAAACAATGAATACAGACCTGAGCTCACTGCACTTCACAACTCCCTCCAGTGCCTCATGAACACCTACTGACTTATTCCACAACCATTTATTCCTGCTGTTCTTCTGTTAACATCTTCTTTGAAAGCACTCTGTAGAAGTGTGGTGTGGCCAGCACCAGCAACTTTAATGTTTTGGCACAGGCTTAAAATCAAAATGAAGTTATGAGTGGGAGGTTGACAAGTACAGTTCAAACAGAAATGAGCTGGGAGAAAGGGAAGGGGAAGGAGAAGGGGAAGAGAGGAGAGGAGAGGAGAGGAGAGGAGAGGAGAGGAGAGGAGAGGAGAGGAGAGGAGAGGAGAGGAGAGGAGAGGAGAGGAGAGGAGAGGAGAGGAGAGGAGAGGAGAGGAGAGGAGAGGAGAGGAGAGGAGAGGAGAGGAGAGGAGAGGAGAGGAGAGGAGAGGAGAGGAATAAAAATGGATTTTTACTTCAGATTTTTACTTTCATAGCAGTGAAGATTTCCCACCATAAATAAATAAACAAACAAAGTCTATTTATGTCACGCTATAAACTCAGATCAGATTACAGATAGGGTGATTGGAAATAATATAATGGAATATGAGACTGTTTTTAGGGTTAGGGGTATTTTGAAGTTTTCGATTTCAGCTCCATGGAAAAAGGATATTTCTGCTTCCTCATGTGAGGAATTGTTACAAATGTGCAACCTGTAGTTCAGTTTGCCTGTCCTGGTTAGGGAAAAGGATGTGTAGTGAGAAATGTGAGCCACTATAATGAATTTCTGGTTGCTGAGAAACATTTTATCCCACATGGTCTGTGTCAGTCACACAGGAAATGCAGTCATTTTCATGGTTTTAATTATTTCTGCTGAGAAAGTGTTGTGTTTTCTCCTGCAAATCTTCTTGTTGCAAAAATAAACAACTAAATGTCATTAGCGCCTCAATTCTTTAATGTCTTGCTGTTTTTTGACCACAGTTGGCAATCCAAAAGGAGTCTTACAGGCGTTCATTAATACCAAATGTCAAAGTAAAGCATTTCAAAGCCCAGCAAGACACTCAGACCATCGAAGGCAGATGGGGAGTGAGACCAGCTCCCAGTGTGCTTTGCCAAGATGTTACCATGAGGTGTCAGTGCTTTGAAGGAACTGAGTTCCTGGGGCATTTTCCTTACCACACAGCAAGAAAATAACTGTGACGACTCTTATAGACAGACATGGCTGCCAAAGAAAGTTACAGTGGATTTGGCTTTTAGCATCTCCACCCACAGCAGGAGAAACTTAAAGCTCAGCAGATGGGCTGGCAGCTCTGGTATCTGCCAGGACAACAAACGAGAGACGACTGAGAACTAATTGAGGGCTTCTGCCCCATTATCCCCCTCTGCTTATTCACCCACAGAAATCTGGTCTTTTTGGTGCCAGTGGGTGAGGCAACAGGCTGTCAGGGCTTTGATAGGGTGGCCCTATGGAGAGCTCCTGTCCCAGCCGCCCAGCCCCTGCACCAGGTATACTTTTGATTGGCCTGCGAGGAGCAGGGAAATGGTGGTCTCATTTCCCACTTTAAAAATAAAAGGATTCCTCTTGGTAGCTGTGAGAAACAATGAAGGTCAAATGCCCAGCCCTGTCACCTGCTCAGGACAGGTCTGATGATGGTCGCTCAGGAGCTTGCTTTTTATTTGGTTTTCTAAAAGCCACAGGCCCATGCCTTCTCTGGTACAGCTGTTGAAGTTATCTTTAGGGTAGAAGCAAGTTCTGTCCATGAGACATCAGTGCTGAGACTTGAACTTCCAGGCTGCAGCAGTCCTGGTGCCCCCATTTGGCTTCTCCTTGTCTTGGACTGCCAGCCTGTAACCAACTTCCTCTATAAGAAACCTTTCTCTCTCCCATCTTGTTCAAATTCAAACTGTGTGCTACTAAATTTGGCCTTAGGCTCCCTGTTTAAGGTTATTCACTGACAATTAATCTTTAATTGCTTAAATTAACATGGAAGAAATGCACATTGGCAAAGGCCAGCAGACTATTGGTGGTACAGTGTGTGATGCTTTGAACAGATACAAGGCTCAGGAAAGCATTTGTGCACATGGAGTCAATAGGCAGGGATTATTTCACTCAGCTGAAGGCTATTTTCCCATTAAATAAAGCAGTCATAAACCAGTGCAGCACCAGTGTGGCTGCTTACTCGAAGCTGCCTTTATTAGGGCATGAGAACATGAGAGGCTTTTCCTAGCTTCTTTGGAACAGCAGAACAATACTTTTCCTTCTCCAGTATCATCACAGAGATATGACGCAAATCTTGCTGACTTCTGGGGAAGCCTGTGAGGAGTTTTGGCACTACCTTCACATTCTCTCCTGCTAGGCAATGGTCTTGGAGTATTTCCCTTAAGCTCTGCCTTCTTCACCATATCTTTCCCTTTCCTACGTAATGACAAATACATACTCTCTTGACTAAATGAGAAGTCCTTTCTTCCATGTTTGTGACTCTCCTGAATTGTACTTTGTCTTTCTGCAGTGGGTGCCTGTTCTCTCCTGGCAGAGGAGTCTGTAGTAGCTGCAGAGGTTGCACAGACTCTTGTATTTGCTGTGGCTGCTTTATGAGGCCTCTTGTATCATTCAATTCCTTTCCTCCTTCCCTGAGTGACTATGGATCAAACAGAGGTTTGATAGCTCTAAGTTCAGAGAGGAGAGATCTCTGAGTAGCCCCAGACATGGATGTGGCTCCTGTCTAGGTTGCACAGCCCTCTGCACCTTGTCTCCTGCTCTGGGAGATGGGGAACATGGGGAGCAACGTTGCAGCGATCTCAATATCAGTTGTGTTATGCCGCTCTTTGGGCCCCTTCAGCTGAGCAGGAGAAAGAAGTAAATATCTCCTGTTTAGGCTGTCTAGTGATGAAAAGGCATGTCTCTCTCAATAAATCTTATGTATCTGTTCTTTATGTTTGAGTACTGCTTATGTTTATTCCATGCACTCAGGCACCTTGAAAGATTATTATAAAAGGCAGTTATACAGAAGTTGGGAAATCACAGATTTAGAGAGTATTAATACCTCTGTATTTCAACTCTTCTGTGCATATGAATAGCACATTTTTTAACAGCATTACTGCATATGATATCTTTCACACACCTTTACTTTGTTCAGTATGTAGAGCAGATAGCAATTAGCTAATAATTATGTTACATCAGAACTCAGTCTGCAAAATCATAATGATTTCTGCTGCCTTTATAATGTACAGTGTTACTCACTTATTTTGATTCTATTTGTTCCAGCATATGGTCCTAAGCTTGCAAATGGAGATAATCCATCATGGAGATATGATTAACAGCTTCCCTATAAAATCCTATATGGTGCTGTAATATATGTAAAAAAAAAAAAAAAATCATAACCCTGAACTAATCTGTCTTCACAATATGTTATTAAGATGAGTAGACAGCATTATCTCAGTATTGGGGTTGGGGAAATGAGACATATTATTAAAATACAAAAAGGTGCTCAGTCTGAGAAACCAACAATCTGCTCTTGTCACTGAGCACTAAGCAAGTCTTAATACGCTCAAAGGCAGTGTGTGCTGACTTTGTTTGCACTTGAGAGTCTCAAACAAAGCTGAAAATAAAGCTTCAGGATCTCAGCTCTTACAAAGAGAAAAGGATCCACTGTAAGCCACCTAAGCCATCCTCCTGCCTTAAGAGATGGTCAGCTAAAGCTGTCTTCCCTGGATATTCCCACAGTTAAATTGTTCCCGTATAACCTGTTCTTAAAAATCCTAAAAATAGACATTTAACTGACTTCTGAGGCAGGTCTCTTCCAGTTCCTAATTATGCGCCTTGTTAGACTGGTGTTTAGACAAAACCCTCTGTACAATAGCTAGTCCATCTTTTCTCGCTCTGTCTGCAGGGAACTTGAAGAACTGCATGTTCCTCTGCTCTTTGAACACACTGAGGATCTGCTGCTGGCTCCTAGAGTACTTGCTGGCTCACACATCTCCTTGGGGAACACTGCCCAGAGCTGGAAACAAAGCACCAACTGGGGCCTCGAGGGTGCTGAGTAAGACAGAAAGATTTCTTTGTGCCTCTTACGTGCTGCTTCTGTTTATATGACCCAGAAGTGATCTCCACTTTTCTTTTAACAGTATCATGTTATTGGACATGAATAACTTGGAGTACACTGTAACCCCTGTTCCTTACTTGCACAACTATTATCCAGCCCATCGGGTCCCCTTTTATGATTCTGAAATCAATTGCTCTTACTTAAATGTAAACCCTTGTGGTCTTCCAACCTGAATTATTTCCTCCTTTCTTTCAACTCACTGCAGTCTGCCTCCTGCCCTCCCATGTGCCTGCAGCTCCTCTCCCAGCCCTATGTTCTTTGTTGTCTCCCACACAAATTCAATACATGCATCTTTTGAAGACATAAGCAGTGGAAAAGAAAGCAGGAAAGAGAAGCAGACTGAGGACAGCCCGTCGTGGAAGTTGAAAACAATTTTTGTCCATTATGACAATGATTTGTCAGTATTTCCTCAAGTAGAGATCCTACTGTCATTATTAACCATGTATTTAAGAAATGAGGCACTTGCAAACAAACTCCTGCAAAAAAGCCTGGTATGACTTCTCCATCATCATATTACGACTCCATGCCACAGCCTGCATTCAGATCTCAACTTCCATTCAGCTCCAGGCCAAGGTGTCTGAGGGGCAGCTGGACAGGGGAAGGAGCTGCCCATATCTCTCTCCCTTCCTGAGCTGCCCATGTCTCTCTCCCTTCCTGAGAGAGACATGGGCAAGGTGCAGCTGGGAGGGAACAGTGCAAGTATTTGTTGTCCATAGCACCTAGGAAGACTTCAGCCTGTAAGCTCTAGCATGCCTGTACACATCTGAAATCTTCATGTGACCAAATCCAAACAGCTTTTTTGCAGGAAAACATGTATTCTTGATGCAAAAGTTAATTTTGCTAAATTTCAAGCAATTGTTATGTGGCAGAATGGGAGAGGCAGAGATAGCAGTCATTCTTTTATAAGTAAATATATTTTCTATCATTGGCGGAGACAGTTTTTTTTCCCCTAGCATTGCTTGTGGAGAGAACAGTGTTACACTGTAATTTGCTGAAAGCAAATCTTAAATGCAGTGTACATACCAATCACCAGAGTTTCATCTGTGCAGGCTGGACTGGGACTGGAGAAGTCGAGTGCTGCTCATCTGTCCAGGAAATTTGAAAAAGACCTGGGCAGGCAACCAGAGAGCCTGGACAGGATGCTCAGCCAGAAGGCAAGACAGTAAGAACAGAAAGTCACTGCTCAAAGGCCTCAAACAAAACAAGGCATAGTTGTACAGTTACAGCCAAATAACATTTATAATAGCCATGAGCAACTACTGAGGTAATGGAGGGAAAAAAGATAACTAACTAACTCTTTAGTTAAGCATATTAATTGGGTTTTTATGTATTTGGTTGCCAGAAGCCTTGAGGTGGGTTCTCACAGCAGCTAAGCTGCTCACAGTGCCTCGCCTGCTGTCAGTGTGAGGGGAAACACGAGTTCTCCACCCTCTGGCCATAGAGAAGAACAACAGCAAGCACCGAAAAGGCTTTGAGGGAATCATCCGCTGTGGGTTCTTTCTTCTTCGGCTAAATGTGCTTTATAAATGTCACGTACCTCCTGTGTGTTAATAATAACACCAGTCTTCACACTGACACGAATCACTCGGGACTGTGAGCTCCCAACAGCAGGTTTTGTAGTGTTGATTTGGGTTTCTTAAACAAAAAACAAGCAAAATTAATTCTCACTATATGGGGTTCAGATTAATAAAGGTTAAAAAAAAAAAGAAAAAAAAAAAAAGCACTGCTTTTAATAGGCATTTTAGGGACTGTCTTAAAGGATCAAAAGTACATTATTATTATTGTTGTTGTTGTTGTTATTATTATTATTATATTACCATTCCACTAGATGTCACCAGCACAATATTTTTTCACAAAGAAGGCTGTGGGAAAGGCCAGAATTATTTCAGTTTAAGAAATTCACATAAGATTATATGATTAATTTGGCCAAAGAATCATTCTGGAATGGCCATTCAAACCCAGCTTTGAGTTCATCCCCAGGGTCACTTCAAGGCCTGTAGGCTGGTACTGTCCCTGTCTGCAGCAGTTCAGGGATGTCTCAATAATACGACCCCTAGGGGCAAACTCGATCAGAAACCGTTTTTGCTGTTGTGCCTTTTCTGTGGGGCTTGGGGGTTGTGCTCAGCTCATGGTCATCACACTTCCATTGCTGGTATTTTTCAGCTGGCTAATACCAAATTTATGTGATATGCTATACAACACAGGGATGATCAGAACAAGGGTTGGCAGCAGCAGTTGTTAAATCAGCCCCATGTCTCTAACACATCTAGCATCAAGAGCATCCTACTGGGAGCACCAAACCTGCCTGCTTCTCCCCGCAGCAGCCTGAGACCACCCATAGTTCTCCTCCTGTTGCAACACAGAAATATTACAGTGCTCTTTCCCCACAGCTGCATGGCACAGTTATCTATTTTGGTGTTGTAACAGTGTCAGGTTCAAGCCTGATTTACCCTGTTATCTCAAGACCTTAACATGGCCTTGCCCTGACACCTCATCCTATAAAAGGATCAGGTAATTATGCAGAGCCACAGGCTGTGTTGGTTGGTAATGTTACTAGAAGGTTGTATTTTTCTGTGAACAATGAAATTTCAGGCCTTGGTGTGCTTTTCTGGGGGGAGCAGGATGCTTTTCTTTTCTTAAGCATCATTGCAGATATTTCCCTCTTCTATGTTTTGCCTTCAGCTTTTTGCAAAGCCTTACCCCAATTCACTTCTTATTTGTTAGTCTATTTGGGGGTCTACCATCCTCATCCCTGCCATGGGTATTGCCCTGGCCATGATCCACCAAGGAGGCAAGGAGACAAGGGTCATCTATCTGCGTGAAGCTGTTAGTCACTACTGATCCTGTGGCTGTGGAGCAGTTCAGCTTCTGCCTGCAAGAAAGTGGGAGTGTTAAATAATAGTGGATCGTGATACAGCACCAAATGTGCTGACTATATTGCCTCTGGGCATACTGTTTGCCAAAATGTAGAAAATCTCACTCCCCGCAGTTTGCAGCTCTGAGGGGAGCATAGCAGAGACTTAAAGAAGGTAGCTGCAAGACTTCCAGGCATTTCTGGCAGCAAGCAGTGGTTCAGAGTTGACAGGGACAGCAAAACCCCCACCTGCTTAGCTGGGCCACTCACATTTGGAACAGCTCAAGAAGGAACTGAAGCAGACTCTTTCCAGTGCTGCACTGTGCACTACATTTTTAAAAGGATCAGCCACCACGAATGTGAATAACTTTATTACTTACAGCACTTGACAGATATCAGTTGACTTTAACAAATGGCAACTAACACCTTTTAGCAGCAGTATCTCTGCAATGAAGTCTGTGTAGTTCAGGAAAAACCTGCTAAAGAGCATGACACTCCTCCTGTTCTCTCAGTCCTTGCCAACATCATTTTTGCCCTTGTTCAGAGGCAAAAGAAAAAAACAAAGCAGTGTACATGGCTAAAGACTCCGGGATGGAGAAAAATTGGCCTTTCAATAAACTGTGGATGTGCACCCATCTTGGTAATTGCTTTTTCTCACCTTTAGCTGCTTGCCTATAAATCACGAGTGACACTGAGAGGGTGAGCAGGGACTGATCATTCACTGTTTCCTTAATATGATAACTCTAAGGTCACTGAGGAGAAGAGAGATAGAAGGGAGTTCCAGGAGCAGAGACAGTCCATGGCCACAGTCCAACTCCCATGCTGTCCTCTCATGGCAGGATCTGGCATCAAAACATGAGCTGTGACATATGATCTGGCATCCCTTTTTCTTATGAATCAGCAAAGAAGGTGAGAAGTCTGCTGCCAGCAGAAGGCATGATGACAGGACAGTGAAATGCACTTGGTCAAAACTTCATCTAGTCAACCTGAGTATAAACACTGATGAAGAACAACACGTGTGGTTTCTGCAAAGGCTCATCGCTGAAGCAAGCACTGTATGTCCCCTGTAGGTTTGCTGAGCCCACACTGCTTGCCAGGCTGTCACGCCTTGCTTGCCGTGCCTGTCAGAGTTGTGTAGGATAAACATCGATCAAGCTAGCAATGTTCCCACGGCAGAATTTAATTCAGACTGCCAAACCCAGCTTAGAAGCAGAATATGTATTTGAGCAGCCAAGCAGCCTGTCACCAGAGAGATCAGCCTACAGGTACCTTAAATCTAGTTCAAGGATGGCTACACACTCTTGCAGTCACATCCCAGCTGCAGGGTATACATGATCTCACAGTCAGGCTCAAGCAAGAGGTTAGGAAACAGGATTTCCTTCTTCTATGATGCAATACCATGCCTCCTCCTAAATCAGTAACTGAGAGTTTTGTCATGTAGTGTTGAGTGAACTCATGAGGTAAAAGCTTCTCATCTCAATTACTTGGAGTGGGGAGAATCTGTCTGGTTGTGTGGCTCTGAGATATGAAGGCTGAAGACAAACTCCTATGCTCAGAGTGAGAAAATATTAGAGTACGTCTGCAATAATTTCATATGTGTGTTGAAAAATTCTCTTTTATTAATTTAGGAGCATGACTTAACTTGTCATTCAAGTTAATACGGAGATGTCATTACGGGGCTTTAATCTGGGAAAGTCAATACACAGTATTTCAAACAAATGGAATTAAAATGCTTTTTGGAGGAATAATTTATAGTGTGAAAAATCAATAATCCTCACTCTGGAATATATTGGCAGGCTGATACTGTGTGCAAAGGAAGAAAGTGGATGATGTTATCGGATAGGTTCTGAAGTAACTTTTCGTTTTAGTAACAGTCCTTCTCCAGCTGCTTTTTTGGGGTGCAGATTTCAATAACAAATCAAAAAGAAGACACATTATAGACAGCTAAGCTTCCTGGGAATACCACACTTGCAATGAAAAGATTCTTAACATCCTTTTTATACCCTGATCATGTAATTGGTGTATTTTTGTCCTGAGGCAGTGAGTAATTTAGCATTAGAGCCTCGCTTTATTTAGGGCTGTTGCAAAACAATCCTGATCTATGGCAAGCATAAGAAAAGAAAACTCTAAACCTGTAAAGACAGATATTCTAAATTTAGGAAGGATAATGGAAAGCATTGTACTTAGAGCTAAAAACAAAAGCAGATAGCATCGTGGGAACAGATTACTGTTGGGCTATTTTGTTCTTCAGCAAGACTCACCTATTAATTAGTAATGACCATGATGGCCAAAGCTCGCTTTCAGTTTCAGTTGTGTAACCCCAGGTAAGCTCTGATGACTCGTTGGGGTCACTATAATATATGTGGGCATAAATAATAGAAGATTTTTCCCCAGCTTTCTTTTTTTTTTTTTTTTTTTTTTCCCTTTTTTAATGTCTACCTTTTTGAAAACTGGCCAATTAAAAAATAAAAAGTTTATAATCTTTCAAACAGGAATAAATTCCTGATTGATTGCATTTAGAGCTTTCAGGACTAATGTGTAACTTAATGATTCTACAGCAAGTATCTACAAGTTTCATGAAGTTTCAGGCAGGATAAAACTTTCCTATAAGGAAAGAGTAGAAGGATGTGGGAAAAGCTGTTGTGACCATGGAAATATATGAGTTTCTACTTTTCATATCCAACAGCATATTGTTAAAAATAGCAAGCACTGTTAACAGGGCTGTTAGGGCTTGCTGGACCACGCATGATCAGTGGAGGACCTGAATCAAAAGCCCCGGAAAGAAACCTGTCTGCATTACACTGTAATGCCTTGAGTAAGAAACTAAGGCACTATCTATGAGAAGACTTTAGGTTTTCTCGCACCACAGAACATAACCTTGTCTGAACCTGAGGGACACAGACTGGGATCTGACACACAAAAGACCATAGAGAGGGTCACAGGCAGCTGGGACAATGTTGTTTTTTTTTTTTTGTAATATCTATGAAACTAAATTGTAATTGCAGTTTCATAGAATCATTTGCTACTAGGTGCTGGATAAATGGAAAGGTAAAATAGATCCTGTTTTTAATATGTGGTTTCATAGATAGCTGTTGGATTTTAAACTATAGGCAAGGAGTATTTTATCTCTACATGTAATGGCTTTGGGTACTCTGTGTGGCTGCAGGAATATTAGAATCATAGAATCATAGGATCACCGAGGTTGGAAAAGGCCTAAAAGATCATCCAGTCCAACCATTTACCTGTTACCAATAGCTCCCACTAAACCATGTCCCTCAACACAATATCCAGTCATTCCTTGAACACCCCCAGAGTCAGTGATTCCACCACCTCCCTGGGCAGTCCATTCCAGTGCCTGACCACCCTTTCTGAGAAGTAATGTTTCCTAATATCCAGCCTGAATCTCCCCTGCTGCAGCTTGAACCCATGAGTGCCATTCATCAGCCATGAGCACTGTACCAGGAGTACAACAGAAGTGAAAACTGAGTTCTTGAAAGTCTCATCCAGGGAAAGGTATTGATGTCTGTTTTTAAATGGTCTCTTCAGAAAGAAAATTCTGGAACTTGTTCACTTTTTTCTTTTTCTTTTTACTTGAAAAGGACTCATAAAATGACAAGATAATATGAAGGTGTGCTTGCTGCAGCTGATGAAAGAGCTTAACTGAGATGGAGGAAACACATAGAGACTAGACTTTGCTACATGTGAGGAAAAAAAGACAACCAACCTACTACTTGGTTCATATCCACTCATAAAATAGATGCAAGTAGCCTGTTTGCAATTCCTCACACTCCACAGAGGTTTGGTATTTGTCTCCTTTAAAACTACGATCTGTCACATAAAACTGTCTCTAGCAGAAAAAGGTAAGTATATCTTGTCAAAATTTATTCTCACTATAACAACCTGCAAGTAACTTTAAAAGAGTTGTAGGCCTATTTTTTACTGCACAGCAAAATCTCAGATTAATTTCAGAAGAGTCACCCTTGCTGTGCCAAGGATCAAACTGTCAAAAAGAGAAGCGAGAATTAAGCTCATTCTCTCTTTTTTTTTTTCCTCCTTATTTCACTATCAATAATGTTTCCAAAATAATTGTGATTAATGAAAATGCATTCCAACACTTAATTTAAGCATCCCTAGATTTCTGGAGAGACCCGAGGCCTGAATGTGTAATGGAAAGAAGAAAAACTCAGATGTATGAATGCACTTAAGAGATCATCTAAATTCAATTTATATTTATTTAAAGATCATTTGGTTTCCCTAAGGGCCTTCATGTGAAAACTACAGCTCAAACATGGGAATGCTTTAAAAATATTGCAGAGTTCCACAGCCCTGTGCCTGATATGTGGGGTCATAAATGTAACAATGAAGGGCCGGCTTCTGCCCACAGCTGGCAGCCCATCCAAATCCTCTAGTTGCCACCTGTAATCTCCACTCATAGTCACAGAACTCAAAGGGATTCGTTTTCCATAGCCTATAGAAAACCATCAGTGGCATGCCCATGAGGATGGTAAGCCACATAAAAGTCTTTCATTTGCAGAAATAGAGCCTGTCCTCTGCCTTACAGCTTCCCTTTCCCACCTCTGTGTTGGCCCCAAAGTAGGGCAAAGTGGGGGCCCTCCCACTTTGGTTAAATGAACTGTTAAAGAACCCTTTAATGTTCACTATGCATCTTCTGGCAAGGACAGAGTGTAGGTTACCACCGCTCTTTTGACAGGCAGTACTTAATTAAGGCAAAGTAATTTGCAAGTTCTGTCACCAAATGCATCCTATCAGGCAGTTGCAATCAAAGTGACATGAAAATCAATGGTTGTCCTGCCTATCCACTGCCACGTGTAGTTGAGATAGAATGAAGAAAAACATTGAATCACACACACAAAAAAGCTTGTTTGAATACATCCACAAGAGCTATTAAAGATTCAGTGGTGGAGCAGATACCCACTGATATTAACTTTTGTTAATGTAAACAACTTCACTGAAACCAAAGGCAGAACTGGAGTGAGTGTTTTGTGTGTATGGTACATTGGCAACCTCTATAATCTGGCTTGTAGTAATTAACCAAAGCATTTTATTAAGAACAGCTGGTGAATCATTTTTTACCCAGATGGTAATAACATGCCCTCATCAAATGTTTGGTTTGATTAGTTTGATTGGTGTTAGCAGTATGGCTTCTCTAACAACGTTGTCATGTTGTATGAAAGAAATAGTAGGAAGAGGTTTAAATGTTTGCACACACTTTTTGACATAATTTCACTTCTCCATGGAAAACTCTGCAAGTGGTTTTCTAATGGAGTGTCCCAGTATCTTATTTATTTCCAGCATCTTACCTATTTCCAGCACTCTACCGTTATCTGTCACAACATTTTGCATGATGGCAACATCATTTGATGAGACTTTTACTGGCTTGCAGTGATGTTTTAAATAAATGTAGCTTGTCTTTGTTAATTTTGTTTCAGTTACTTACAAGTCTTACAAGCAACTGAGATGGTGAAATACTTCAGCTCCTTCAGTGAGCTGCATGATTTCCAGTTCTGCATCTTTTTTATATCTATCTACCTATACTCTCTAGTCACCAATTATAATGGGTGAATTGCTTGTAACTATACCACCCTCTTCTTGTAGTTGAGTTTAAGGATGACATCTGCCCCAGGATATGCAGTGAGCTCCCAACCCTGAAGCCAAGTGATCCTGGAGCACTGAGCAACTTTGTGCCTAAACCTGGAAATATGTCACATCTGAGACCCTCTTTACCATTATTCACTGAAGCATTTCCCATAGCTTCTTGTGTGACTGTTTATTAAAAGAAGTCAACATGTTATTTTGTCCCTTTGGAAAAGCTGAGTTTTTATATACTCACACATAGGCTCTATTTCTTATTTCAGCATGCCTTAGTACAGTCAGTCTTTACCTATGGCTGTACGGCATCTATTACTTCTGTTCAAATCCACTTAAACACTATTTTTAGCATATATAATGGAATTGATACAGCACAGTTCTCAGCAGGAAACTTTGCTGAATAGCATATACTTTGCACTTGGAGGTAGCTGCTCGGCTGCCTTCAGAGCAACGTATTCATTTACCTGAACTAATGAACTGATCTCCCTGGGAACAGTAAAAAAATAACTGACTTAGAATACATTTTTGAAACATCTCTGTACTACATCTCCATTCTAGTATACTAGCATTAACTTTGTGTTTTCAGACTCAAAAGAAGACCAGAAAAATTCAGTATCAAACCAATGGAAATCTGTAATTATTATAGACCATAGGAAGCAGGAGGGATGTTTATGAGTACTGAAAAAGAAGGATAAAGTTTAAGCAGTCTTAGGCCTTATCCTATTAACCACTTATTCTTGTGCTTCATAGAATGCATTTGGAAGAGGTGGTCTGAGAAGTGGGACATCTTCTCATAAATGAGAGGCCTTGCACAAAGCACTGAATTCCTCGTATTTTCCTGCACAGTGGAGAGGACCCTTCCTGAACAAACCAGTGCATGTTGTAGCCCATCCACTGAATGGTTCAGTTGTCTCACATAGGAGCTGCTGAAGGAGCCCATGGGCATAGTCTATGTTGTTTTGCTGTCACAACTTGGGCCTAGCTGCTAGAGGAATAGGGAGGCAATAAGCACTGTTTTTGTAGCAGTTGACAAACTATGTACCAAAACACTAAAATGCAAGGAACTCCTGTGAGTAATTCAATAGGGAATTAATTAAAAAGGGAACACTTGTGTCAGGTGGGAGCTTCTCAGAGGCTGGTGGATCTAGAGAGGGATGTTACAGGGCGGACTGCACCTGATATGGGAAGGGTTTATCTGGGCTGACTGCAGCTTGCCCAGCTTCAGGAAAGAAAACAGTCTGTCACCAGGAGGTGAAGCCTGTGTGAAACAAGGACTGGAGTTCTGAAACCACTTTCATCTCTTAACAGCAAGTTAAAGCAATTGATAAGCTAGGTGCAGAATGACAGCATTCTCCAGATACACAAGCTGGCAGATCTTTGTACTACCGAGTGTTTACAGCCACTCAGAAGCTGGACACTGCACGGCCTGACCACACGATGTCACCCTTGGTCCAGGCTTATGTTGAGCTCAGGCCACCTCCATCCTGCGCCGACCCGAAAGAGCCCATGGCAGCGTGGCTTGAAGAGTGGCCTTCAGCTGTGGACAGCTATTACGTAAAGATCTCTCACAAGCAAATATTGGCATAAGTGATGAAATGATTCAAAGGATTTCCCATCAAAGTACAGCTAAGCCCTTACACAAGAAAGTGCCACCACCACTGCTCATGTGGTACCATGTACAAAGACCAGAGACTGAATGCATGTGGATGTTCTGCCTTCTCCAGACCTGGCTATGGCCTTTTGATATCAGTGCAAAAGCCCTTTGGCAGTGCAGCACAAGGTGAGACTAGGTTGGTCTCTTTAGTCTGTGCTTACTCTGTAGAGAACAACAGAGGTCAACTCTTCTTTTTTCCCCTCCCATCACTTTTATATATTCAAACAAATAGGAGGAAACTCCTGAACAAACAGTAAACCCCATCTTTCTTCTGTGTTTCCAAAGAGCAAAGCTGGAAAATGTTTTTTAAACTGCAGGTGACCAAATGGAAATGTGTAGTCATTCTATAAGATTATTGTAGTACCCTACCTTTACGGAGAAGAAATAAACTACTAAGCTTCAGTAGCTTGAAAAAAAAGCTTTAATCTAGTGCCTTACCTGACAATAGAAGAACCTGCTGACCCAATTGCTTCTGATTCAAAACTTAACTACAGCACTTATCTGCCTTGTTTTGTTTTGTTTTTGTTAAGAGTTTTGGAAGCATTTCCACAAAAACTTTCCAGGGACAGTCCCAGCCAACATGGAAAATTTTATCCTAATCTTTATGTGTTGGCTTTGACATCAGACACAGTAGATGTGGGGAGTGTCAGAAACTGTAACTAACATAATTTATTGTACTGTCTCTGCTGGGGATAACTATTGGCATGGCATTACAAAGGCATCCGTAGAGCTAGTGCTACAGCAAAATAGGAGACTAATGTTGTTGAATACTTAATTTTACTTCTTAGAAGAGTGAAGATGGGCCCTGATGCACACCATCGTGTTTTAAGTACCCCAGCCTAATTAGGACCACCATCAAAGCTCTTTTCTGAGCCATGTCCCTCATTTTTTTTCTAGTATTTGTATAAATTTTTTCACTTTAGGTGCATAGCTTTACAGAACTCTTGTATTTAATTATTTTCTGGAATATATTTAAAATAAGTGAATGGAAGATGGTCATTTTAAAAGCTTTTGGGGAGTGTGGAGGCATCTCCTGTTTAACTTAAGATATAGACAGCCCTCCAGAAGTACCTGCCACTCTGCTGATTGTAGAGGGAGCATTCAAATAATGCCCTCATCACCAGTAAGTTTCAGTTGATGAACCCTAAGGTTCACAAAATAAAGCATGGCTTATGATGTGTAGGGATAAATGATACAGAATGGACTATGTGAAATGTCTGAACTTGTGCTTTTTAATGTTTGTATGTGCCATCAATACACACCATCCAATGAGTGTAGGAGGACCCTACCATGCTCACTACTTGGGATATAATATGATGTTTGGTTCCAGGTTGTTTCTCTCAGCTGTAGCACAGCTGACTCCTATAGACTATATATCTCCTTTCAGGCATGCCTTTAATATGTTAGATTCAGGCAGATTGAAAACACAAGCAAATTACTCACCCTTCCTACACTAAAAAATGGAGGCGGTGTGTTGAATATTCATTGCTAACAGTCAGACTTTTGCACAAAGCAGTAGCAATGTAATGAGCTTGTGCATAGCAGAATTCTTAAAATTACAATCACATTTTTTAAAACAAAAGCCATTAGAATTATACTATATACTTGGCAAAGATTAAATGCACAGAGTACACCTCTGAGTCACTGAAGTTCCATTTCTTCATTATTAATGCCTCCAGTAGTTTGTTTTTTTCTTCAATACGGTAGAAAACGTGTTCTGTTTTGTTATGTTTGGGCTGCACTTCTCTGCTTGCATATCTACACACAGCACCTTGCTGCTGAGAGGGAAATGGAAGGCGAAGATAGAACATATCAGATAATTTCATGGCTTAGCAAGTCCAGTTTCATTTTCCCTAGGATGTTTAAGAGGCCTAGGAGTCTCAGGCACACTATAGCTGTGGAAGACTTTGCAAGGCCTGTCAGTGCACTATTCAAAGAGTTACTAATGTCATGAATCGAAGAGTTGTTGAATTCAAGGGAGTGGCTGCACTTCTTTCCTATCTTAACATGCTTTGAAAGGAGAGTGGTTTCTTGGCTGCCATAAATTAGCATTTTCAACTATGAGTGTGGTCTCCCAAACACACAGTTCATAGCTGAAGCCACACACTGTTTTTACTCCTATATGCAATAGATAATGAAAGATGGAAAGTTACTGCTTGCTTGTATCTTGGGAACATAGCAAACAAAAATATCATCCCTGTGAAAGTTTACTGCAAAAACCCTGAGCTAACATCAGACTCCATCCAGGTTTTTCCAAGCAACTGCTCATTTCAATTCTCCAAATTGCAAAGAACACCAACGGCACTAACCAGAAGATAATGGAAGCTGTAAAGCAAGGTGCGAGTGCTCAATCCATCCAGAAAAAAAGGAAATTGAATGGGATCGTTCCAGAAGCTATCTTAATTCTTGGTTGAAAGATGATAGCAGGTTCCTCTTGCAAGCCACCCAGCAGCAGTCACTAATAGAAATGTGTATTTAACAGCTGTTTTAAATTCAGATATATTCCTTTCAAGTAAGCATATAATCAGCTGGTGAAATCTGCCCTTGTGCTAGTGTTTGTCACCACTGACAAGCTCAAGGCACTTTCTACCCTGCCACATTCTGCAGCAACATTTGATGCTCCATGGCAGATGCCCAGATAGGGAATTTCCACTGGCCTTAGTAAAATCTGCTTTAGCATATGACTGTAGCACAGTGGTAAAATTAGTCTAGTCTTTGCTGTACAATTGGCTTAGTGACTTAGTTCTTGAATTGGAGGGCAGTTATGCTTTGTCTAAATCAGAGAACAGCTCATGTATTTTTTCAAGATTTTACTGCAAACCAGTGGGTTTGGTCACAAAAAAATATGATACATATAACCATGTTAATTATATTACATTACAATGATGGTATACATTACAAGTTATGTCTTGAAGTTTAAATATACATCTAGAGTTACAACTGAATGTACAGATCTTTTTTACAATACATACAACCAGGAATGAAAAACCCCCCAAACCATAAATAATGCCCATTTTACAGATGACATCTTTTAAACAAAGAGGAAAAAAGAAAGAAAGAAAGAAACCAACAGCTTCGACCGACTGCAGCTGGGGCATTTTGGTCCATAAAAACCCTTTCTAAAAATAGAAATCTTTTCATAGCAGCAATGCTTTCTTCAAGCATTTGGATACAAGTAATTGAGAGCCTATTTCAATAATTTCAGTTGACTGTATAGATTTACAAAAAAAAATAATAATAATAATTTCAAAATTACACTTAATTTATCTTCCAAATATGGAAGAAACAAACAATGCCCCACATTGTGGTATCCTGCAAGTGTCACATTGATGCATTACACTAAGTCCATCTGTAGTACGCAGACCACACGCATACCATTTGTTCACATAGTAAACCCACATAAATGAACTGAGAAACACACTCTGCAACAGGGAAAGCTTTGGAGCTAACAAGATCTCATCAGAAAAAGGCACATTTCATAAAATCCTTATCTTCAGGCAAGGCTTTTCAGAGCTTGATTTCAGAACTGCTCATTCTTACTCTACTATCTGCCATAGCAGTCTATCGCAGCAGTCACTTTTGTTTTTCTTTCCCAAGGAGACAGCACCACTTTGGGGGAAGAACAAAAATGGAAATGAAAAGCCTGCAAAGCTCATTCAGGGAGTGATGTGCTCTTCAGAAAAGCTTCCAGCAAACAATGTAGTTGAAATTAAGGCTGCAAAGCTGCCATGGTGGAAATGTGCAAATTCTGTTTCAAGGTGACCGGTCAACTGGCAATTCCACCAGAAGGCCAAACAAAAAATAAAAATAATAGTTATTATTATTAAAAAAAAAAAAAATAAAGGAAGAAAGAAAGAGAAATGTTCACAAGAAAGAGTCCACAGGTGGGGCATACGAGAAGCCCAAAAAAGCCTCAGCAGCTTCTTTGACGCTGGCGGTGATGAGGATGCTGTCTGGAGACTGGCCAATAGAGTTGGGGACTGGCTCATCTGTAAATTCAGGATCAAAGTGCCGCAGGTCACTGGGGCCACTCTGGGGAAGGAGAGAAAAGGGAAATAAATAAATGAATGGTACTTAGACCAGACCCTCCTATTTTCTGAGGGAAAAAAAAAAAAGAAGTCTCAAACAGTAAAAGAGAACCACCTCACAACCAGATGCCTGCACTTATGTGCTCACTGACAAACCAAATGTAACTCTGGGCATCTACCAACTTTCTGCACCTTACCCTCCCCTTTGTTAACATGGGGATGGTGGGGATTATTTTAAAATAGCCACACAAATGAAGTATTTATTTGTCAGAGGCAAAAAAAAACAAAAAAAAACCCCCACTAAATTTAGGAAATCCATTAGCAAAAAATCAGCTACTGCTTATTTTTAATCTTGTCTAGATGGCCATGAGGAAAGCTCTGTTGCCCAACCACATCTTCAGGTGGCCAGTTTACTGTAGCTTCTGGGCACCCCACGAAGACATGGGAAGATGCATCTTTAAACATTCTAAAATTAGAAGTGATACATACCACATTTGGGTTAAAAGGAGGGGTAATCTTCTTGTTAATGAGATCATCCCAGTTAATTGGGGAGAAGAAGATGTGATTCTTAATCTCCGTCTGTTAGAGAGAGAAAAAAAATAGATTAATTCAGACCCCAGCTAAAGTAAGTAATATGACCCAGTATTCTTCCTGTACCGCACACAGGAAGAACAGCCCGGTTGGCACTTACAAAGTCCTCCTTGGCACCAAGCCTCTTTGTCCTGTCTTTCTGCAAAAGGCCTTCCAGGAGATGTCTGGCAGAGTTGGTAATATTTGGCTTCAGTTGCAAAGGTTTGTTCAAGATGTTATCATACATTTCTGCCGTGTTCCTGCTGTAAAAAGGTGGCTGTGGGAACAGCAATGGAGAAATCAAGGTTACTGGGGCTGACATGCGAGTATTTGCCTTCTGAGAGTGCAACAGTGAGATCATCTCATCTGTCAATAAGGATTCATTGCTTACCAGGCCATAAAGCATCTCATATAAGACTGCTCCAAGGCACCACCAGTCCACAGTCCTGTCATAGGGCTGCTTGTGAAGAACTTCAGGAGCAAGATACTATGGAAGAGAAGGAAAAAAAAAACATGTTAGCAAAAGGGATCTATATAGCTAGTACAGTCCCTCTATTCCTGAATGAGAACAGCTCACTGAATCCCAACAGTATCTAAGCTCCTAGGAAGATGCAAGTATATTTAAAAACAGCAGCGGGCTTGAAAGCCATTTTCTCCTCATCAACAAGATCTTTGTATCCCACAGGTCCTCACCACAGTCTGAAATCACAAGATCCATCCTAACACCCACACTTCTCACCCACTACAAAAGCACATGGGAACAGTGAGCTGTGACTGCAGGCTGAGGACTGGACATACCTCAGGTGTGCCACAGAAGGTGGAGGTTGTGCCATTGTGCTCTATGTTTTCCTTGCAGAGGCCAAAGTCAGTCAAAACAATGTGTCCCTGTGAATCAAGCAGAATATTCTCCGGCTTCAAGTCACTGTAGGAAAAGATGAAAGAAAAAACATTCATTAGAAGAGCTGGAGTCACAAGATTGTTTATTTATTAAGTCATAAAAATGATTAAAATCAACTCTGAGCTAATATTGAGGTAAACTTTTAAATGCTTATTAAACAAAGGACCTGGTTTCTTTTAGTCCAACAACTTTGCTTACCGATAGACAATGTTCAGGGAGTGCAGGTAGCCCAGCGCACTGGCAATTTCAGCAGCATAAAATCGGGCCCTTGGTTCCAGGAAGCAACGCTCCCTCTGGAGATGGTAGAACAACTGCAGGAGACAGAAAGAACAAAGTTCTGTAAGCGGCGCCAGAGCCTGTTAACAATGAGCTTAATTAGACTCAACATATATAGCTAGGGAGAACAATGGCAGGAAATGGCCTAACGATCCTTTGGTAGTCCAAAACTTGGCAGGCCGGAAACATTAACTCTAGTAACTTTTCCCCATTGTTTTTCCCCTTGGAACTCTTTTTATTTAAAAGGAAGGGTGAAAAAGTCTACCCTACCACCATGCACATGATAGGAAATACTATTTGATTTGCTTACTGCTTACCTCTCCGCCATTGATGTAGTCCAGGACAAAATACAGTTTGTCTGCAGTTTGGAAGGAGAAGTGAAGTCCAACCAGGAAGGGGTGTTTCACATTTTTCAGCAGGACATTGCGCTCTGACATGATGTGCTTTTCCTGAACACACAGGAAATCAATGTTTAGCAACAGCATTTGCTGAGCAATAGCAGTAAAAATCGATTTGACGAACATCACAACAGCAACACTAGGAAGCAGCTCACCTCCTTCTTCTTCAGGATCGCTTTTTTCTGTAGGACTTTAACAGCATAAAACTGCTCTTCTGCCTTATGCCGTGCAAGAAGAACCTGAAAGAAGACATATTCCCAGAAGTGAGCAATGCTAAACTACAGAACAAAGAATAAACACAACAGAAAACAATCCTTTCTGCTAACACATAGCACTGCTCCGCTCCTCTGGCTCAACATGCAAGCTCTGTGCTGGCAGTGCCTAAAGCTGTCAACACTCCCACAGATAAATCTAGTTTTTACAGTTAGCATCCTTCCCTTCCAAAAAGAAAACACATACTGAAGCTGAAGAACCCCCACCCCCGCCTACTCCCTCCCTTGCACTACTGTGACTCACAGAAATGCAGCACCCTGCTTCCCTTCCCCGCAGCCCAGCAGAGCCAGGCACTGGGCAGCAGCACTAGGTCTGCTCTAAATGACTGCCATTCACCAAAGGCAGCACAAACACAGCACATAGGCATCACATACAGGAGCTGAAGAGTAATTCAATTAGAGTAAAAAGTTATGCTTACCTTTCCAAAGCTTCCTTTTCCAATCACTTTTAAGAAATGAAAGTCTGATGGCTTGGCATGTGGGTTGGATGATGGACCGAGATTTATCTGTTGTGATGGACTGGGCTAGAGAAGCAAACACACATAAAAGTTTTATTAAAATGCTGAATAAGTTAAATAAAGCTTCAAAAGTGAAGATAAGCACTCTGCTTATCACTAAAATTCTAATCTAGACATCTACCAGGTGACTTACACTCTTTGAGACTACTCAAGAAGAGGATAACAGCAATAGCTGATCTAAGAATTCTTTCCGATATCTTAGTCATATTCCATAATGAAGCTACAACTAATAAAGGTTATTTTGAAGATGTTCTTCCTCATGTTGAGAATTAGTTCCAGGTTAACTTGATTACTTTTTCCCCACCTACATCACTGTGCTATAAACTGAAGTAATACTCGTGATGCTAATTTTGCTACGCTTCTATTATCAGCTCATTTGATGTTCTATAAATGCTTCACAGAGTGTAAAATCTGCTTACCGGAGGAGAAGGATTAGCGTTCATAAGTTCAGGCTCTTGAGGCTGGGAGATTTTCAAGATAGATTGAACTTCAGGGCTGCAACAATGAGAGTATGCGTTAATCGTTATCAAAAACATCAGTAGGAACTTTCCACCAGAGGGCAAGCAAGGACTGCGCTGGGGAAAGATGAGTTTGGGCTTGGGCTATTACAGATAGCATCTGTTTGGCTTAAGGAGTAAAACTCATCTACGGAATGTAAATTCTGCCACAAGAAGAAATGTATTTATACCATATGTACAGATCTAATAACAGAGATAGGGCCCTAGAAATCCCATCCAACTGATTTCACCCAAACCCTGCTCGTGACGATTTGCGGCAAGGTGACTAATACCTCAAGAAGAACAATTAACTCTTCTGGAGCAGTCATGTCAGAAGCATTACAGTAAACAATTTTTTTTTAACCAACAGTGGGATTTGTTAGAATCATAAAGTATCCCGAATTGGCAGGGACCCATAAGGATCACAGAATCCAACTTCTGACTGCACACAAGACCACCCGAAAATCAGATCGTATGGCTGAGAGTGTTGTCCAAAAGCTTCTTGAACTCGGCAAGCTCACTGTCATCACCACTGCCCTGCAGAGCTTATTCCACTGCCCGACCACCTTTTCCTGATACCCAAACTGACCCTCCCTTGCCACTGAAAGCCATCTGAAATTGCTGATACTTACTGTTTGCATGCATAGGAGTTGGTGGCTATCTTCTGAATAAAATCATTAAGCCCCATTCTTCTCTGTTTCATGAAAGCTATAAAACAACAAGAAGAAGACAGGGAGCGTTAAAAAACAAAAAGTATTTAGCCATCCGCTTGTCCTGCCGAGAAAAAATATCACGATGCGCGAGCATCCTTCCTCCCGCTCACCGATGAGAATGGCCACCATCCCCCTCATCTTCGAGTAAGTCAAAGCGGGACCCGAAGCTTCGGCTGCCTTCACTGTCATTGCGCTGGGAGAGGACTATAAAGCCACTGAGCGCTCTGCCGCCAGCACCGCACTGCCCGAGAGCGGCACCCGACGGAGCTTAAGTGGCGGCGGTGCGGGGCGGGATCAGGGCGGGGCGGCTTCGCTCATCCGCCCCCCCCCTCCCCCGCGACGTCCTCGGTGGCTGCCGGCCTCCGATAACGTCGCGGTGGGGGGCAGGGATGGAGCGGAGTCGGTCCGTCCTCGCCGGCCTCTCCGGCTGGGTGAGGGAAACCTAAAGAGGCGCTTCGGAAAGTCGCTGGCCCCGGGGAGCTGCGATAAAGGCGGCGTTTGGCGTTTCCTTGAAGGAGCCGCAGTGAGTCAGGAGAGGGAGATTTCCTGCCCCGGGTTTTCAATAAAACAAACAAATGGCCCTAAGCCCGGTTGCTCGGGACATTAATGAAAGGGAAAATGGAAAATAATAATAGAAAAAAAATTAAAAAACAAAAAAAGCACACGTTTCTTTTTCATGCCAGTAAGGGAAACGTAGGGGAACAAAAAAAACAACCCAGTTCCCTAAACTTGGGAGGAGGAGAGGGCCGAGCTCTGCTGCTGGAAGAAACCGGGAAGATGACGGAGGACAGCAAGAGCCAAAAATGAACAGAAGTGGAGGACCGTCCCTCCGCTCAGTTTGTTTCCCCTTGCACAGAGCGTTGCGCACCCGCCGCATTCGCTGCCCCGCGGGCGCTCCGAGCACGGTTGGGGCATCTCACCCCGGCTCCCCCGTGGGTTCTCTCCGCCCGCCGGGCGCCACGCACGCACTCATTTCACATCTCAATGTGCCTGGGCTACCGCCAGCGGCTCCAGCTGCACCGTGCCCCCATCACCCCCCTCGCCCGTGGCCCCTTTAGCCCCCCCGTCCCGAAACCCCAGACGGCCGCTGGGCGGCATCCCTCGGCTGCTTCCTCGGGGCCGGGAGCGTGGGGAGCACCCCAGCACAGCACCCAGCTCACCCCGAGCAGTGACAGGCACGGATCGTGCCGGAAGGACTCCGCGGGACGGTAAAGCTCTCGCAAAGCGTTTTACAACGATATTAGAAGGAGCGAACGGAGCCGGGGATGGGGGGGGAGCGGCAGTCGCGCTCCGGGGGATGGAGGCGAGCCGGCGCCAGGGCAGGAAGGGGCGACAGGGAGCAGCACGGAAGGCTGTGTGCAGCCTACAGGGCTCTGTCTTCTCCTACTTGTTGCCTTCCTCCCTCAGTTGCTAAAACTGCCACTTTTTTTTTTTTTTTTTCCGTAGAAAACAAATAAACAAAAAGACAGAAATAAAGTAAAATAAAAAGGCCGAGCGGACCGCAGCAGGAGCGCTCCCCTCCCTCTGTTCTCTGGGGGCTGCGATGAGACCAATGCTCTACATCACCACCGTTCGGGCGGCCGCCGTTCCGCAGCCCCCGGACGCTGCCCCCCGCTCCTCCACACATCCTACACCCCCTCCCCTTAATTCCCCCCTCCCGTCGCCGTCGCTTCGCATCCTGCTTGTGCCACCGCTCCTGGCCCCTTCACGCGCAGCAGCCCTATACACGACGCTGGGTTTTATTTCCCCATCCGGAGCGCTTTGCAAAAAGCCCCCGCGGAGCGGAGCCCACCTTTCAGTGAAGATTTCTCCTCTTTGCCCCTCATCGCCGCGGGGATGCGGGCTCTGCGCGGAGCCGTGCGCTGCAGCTGCGGACGGTCTGCCGTAATCCCGACTCCGCGCCCTTCCTGGCCGGCCCCGGGACTGGAAGGAGGCGGCGAGAAGGAGAGGCCGGCACCGTTCCCGCTGCCCCGCTTATGAGCGCAGCGCCGAGGGCGATTTACATGCGGCAGCGTTATAAAGTTCACGGGCCGCCCCGCACACTCTGCCCCATTGCAACATCGCCGTCAAAATTACTGTCATCAGCGAGAGCCCGCGACGTGCTCGCACACCCCCGGCAGCGCTGGAGGGCGGCTCTGCCCTCCCGGACCCACGGAAGCGGGCGCTACCCTCCCGACCCCCCACCGAAAATAAAAGAGAAAAAAAAAATAAAGGCCGGCAGCCAACGCAGGCAGCAGAGGGGCGGGCGCTGCTCCTGCGGGGGGGCCGCGGCCGGATAGCGCCGAGGCGGGCCGGGCCGCGCTCCCAGCTGGCACCCAGCGCCTTCCGCCGGCAGCGCCCCGGCGGCGCCCCCCGCCCGGCCCGGCGCCGCGCACCCCGGCCGCGCCCCGCTGCGGAAAGCCGCCGTCCGCCCGCCCGTGCCGGCGCCCACCTGCGCGGCCCCGTGGGATGGGTCCGGGTACCACCCCTCGCCCCCTCCCCGCATGCGGGAAGCGACCCGTGCATCATGTGTTTAATGCGATTCCTTCGCTTGGAACGCGTTACTGTTACTTCTTTGAAGTACTGGGTTCTCAGAAGCCCGAGTGCTCCGAGTCTGCAACTTTTCTCTACAGCTATGTCAGCAAAACCGGTTGAAATGGAAGATAAGAGCGAAAGGTAGCCAAGAGGTATCCCGTTACTTGGGAGATGAGTCTCCTGGAAAAGCATCAGGAGTTGCGGGAGCCTCAATGAACTGCAAGGGTTTGCACCAATGACTTATGCAGGCAGTGGATCAGGAGTATGCTGATATACAAGGGAAGAATCCAATGATTACAGTGCTGTTTCACACTCCTTTTCTCTCTGGGACTGAAATTTTGGCAAATCTTCTTGAATTTCTAAATTAATACATTATTCATTAAATAAATGAATAAAGCATACGGAGGAAATTCAAAATGAAAAAAAAAAAATTAAATTAAATTTTAAAATGGTGCATGAAAAGTTGCAGAACTCCAGAGCTGTGGATGGGTTCAAGAATGGCTGCACAGATTAATAGGAAAAAAAAAAAACCTACTTGAGTGCTTGAGTGCCAAGGCAGCGTGTCTAACCCACATTGTTCCTGAACCACAAACCCTTTGGAGCCAGGGGTACTTCAAGGGCACATCACAGAGAGGTTGACCAATCATAGAATCATTAAGATTGGAAAACACCTTAAAGATCATCTTGTCCAACCATCAGCTCATCACCACCGCACCCACTAACCATGTCCCTAAAAGCCACGTCCACATGTTTCTTGAACACTTCTGGGACAGTGACTCTACCACTTCCTTGGGCATCCTGTTTCAATGCCTCACCATTCCTTCAGAGAATTTTTTCCTAGTATCCAACCTGAACTTCCCCTGGTGCAACCTGGGGTCATTACCTCTCATCCTAAAACTGTTAGCTGGGAGAAGCAGCCCTACCTTGCCACAACCTCCTTTCAGGCAGTTATAGAGAGCAATAAGACCTCCCCCTCCTCTTCTCCAGACTTAACAATTCCAGTTCTGTCAGCTGTTCTCCATAAGACCTGTGCTTCAGACCCCTCACCAGCTTTGTTGTCCTCTGGACATGCTCCAGGGCCCATAGCAGTGCTGTTTGCTGGTGCAGGTAACCCCATATACTGACTTGGACCCAGATCCACATCTTTATTATGATTCTCCCATTGCCCTTCTGAGTGGCACTGTCCTTGGTATGTGCTCAGAATTTAACTCACTCACACAACCCTGGAAACTGCTGCTTGCTGGCAAGAAGGCAGGAAGCTGGTTTGATTTTGTAACCTAGTACAAAGCATGACTGCTGAATAACTCTGCTGCATGTAAGAGTAGCAGTGGGTAAGCAGACTCTTGTCACCCCTGTCACCATGCCAGCATCCAAGCCAGGGCCCAGCTGTAAGGCTAGCAGAAATGCAGGAGGGCACAGCCCTGCTGCAGCCGTGGGCTGCCCAGGCATCAAGACAGAGCTGGCACAGTGTGACCATGCCCATATATGATGGTTATGGGTAACCCTAGGTCCTGCAGCACAGAGGCTGAGACTTACCCAAGTTAAAACTTGTGGGGAATGTGGTTCAGTTGATCTTAAAGGACAAACAACACAACACCAGTGTGATCCTGTGTTGGAAACACCTTCAGCAGATTCTACCTGTGGAAATGTGTCTTCCTGGAGAAGTCTCACAGGGTGAATGTCATCTGCAGTGAATGGATGCTCATCCTACCCTACTACACTCATGAGTGCGCAGGAACTTTCCCCTCTTGCCCTTCAGGAAGGTCAGATGCTCCCATAGCCCATTCAATAATCGGAATCTGTGAGCTCTCTTCCTCTGATTATGTCCCCGTGCTCATTGTGTGCTGTGGAATGATTTACGCCTGTCTTTCATGCCTCCATCCTTCAGGAATTAGATTCTCAGATAGCTTCTGAACTTCAATTTGGCAATGAGTTCAGTGCTAAAGGAATGAATTCCTGAGTCTTATCTTGCTGGATCTCAACTTTAGGATGTGGCAGGTTGAGCTGTTCCTAGAATTTCTTGGCTGACTCTGAGCGGAAGCTTCCCAAAATTCTGCAAATATTTTCAGCAACAGTTGAGTTCAGGTTAATTAAACAAAGATGAGATTCAGGCCTTGGACTGCAGGAATGACACTGACCCAGATGCAAAAGGAGACTGTGCTCCTGACAGCATCTGAATTCTAAACCAAATTCTCTCAAAAAGAGCTTTTACTTTTCTCCTGTAAATCCCCAACAAATGAGTCCCTGACCCTGTAATTAAGGTTCACGCACAACAGCCAAAACATTGTCAAGACCTTCAGGCCATCCGCACAAATGGTGCCTATGAGTAGCAACAAATAGATAAGAATTGAATAACAGCCTTAATAATAACCCAAATAGAGATTTTAAATCAGAAGGTTCTGAGTGATGTCAACAGGTCTGGCGTTATTCTTAAAGGAGAGTTATTGACTGAAGCCCCTATTGATCTGGAAATATCTATTTGATTTCAGTGTCATGTTTTGCCAAACCCAAATTGGGAACATCTTTTATTTCCCTTTTCTGATGCTTGTAGAGCAGGTTTACTGCATTGTCAATAAGAGGCTTTAGTGCCAAGGGATTACACTCACAGGATCACAGAGTGGAGCAGAGCTGTACTGAGAGAAAGTAATTCTCGTCCTTGTAGAAAGCAGTGGAAAATTACAGCATCCTCTAGATGCACTGACCTCTGGCTAGAATAGATGATAAATGATGCCCCTACTTCCATTTTAACTTCAGCACACTGATTTTAATCTAACGTTGATGTCCCTGCAACTTTATGAGCCAATGTTGCCACTACTTGCTTGCCTTCCTCAGAATGTGACCCCCCCAGCCCAGATTAGTGTGAGTCCTTGCATTGTTGTGCAGCCTCTCTGGCTCACAGTCCTCATAAAAACAGGTTGGGTGGCAGACATTTGAATTCATTATTGTCATTATGAGCTTAAAATAATATGCTGTGATGGTCTTATCAGAAATGAACAATGCCAGGATGGCAACTAAGGTGAAAACATAGGATGGAAAGGTGATAAAAAAAGGGCTTGCAAGGAAGATTAAGATTCTTAATGCTGCTGCTCTCCTTTGGTCACAAGACAGCCTGATGTGAGCAGCTGGTACATGCTCCAGAACAAAGAGCATAAGTATGTGCTCTTTGCTTACTCTGAGAGATTTTCCCTTGAAAACTTCAGCTATTGAAAGATGATAGCAAAGATGGATTTAGGCATTTTCTTCTGACAGTGCAAGTTGAACAAGTTTCCCTATGCCTCTCAGTTAAACATATGTGCTAAAATATGAAGGATATCCAAATCAACCTAGTGATCAGATCATCTGACTTTCCCCTATCTCTCCATCTTGTGTTCCACGAGGTGTTTTCTACAATGATATCTGAGTCCCTTTTATGTGTATACAAGCCCCCATCATCACCATTGTTGTTCATTATCTTAAAAGAAAGATCTCTTGGAGCCTGTAAGCCCTCCAGCAGCCTTGGAGTTAAGGTACCATAAATAGTGAGCAAATTAGTCAAAGAGAGGAATTTTTACTAGAGAGAGGCTCATTTCGCTGATAACTCAAAGCAGCAACGTGGATTCTCCGGGGTGAGCAGGACATGCAAACAGGCATGCTAAAGGCAGGCTTACACTGTCAGGTCTTAATCCTTTCCTCTTGGCAATACCACTGCGTCTCTTGCCATCATGTCAACCATTCTCACATTCATCATGTCAACCATTCTCACATTCCTTACTATTTCAGTGAGATTTTATTTTGGAAAGAGTAAGAGGCTTCCTGGGCAGAAGGAAGTTCAACAGTTACGTTAAACATAAGCCTTTATTTGGGGGGATTTATCTTCAGTGATCTATAGTTTCAGGACATAGTTACTACCTGGTTACTTTGTTGCTTTTAGTAGGGTTATTACAGTATTTCTGAGGATAGAATAGTTTAAACTAGAGCATTAGAGAAGTGTTAATTTTGCCCTGGGTAAGTGGTCCAAAGTAGAGTCAAAATATCAATTTATATATCAATTTACTGTACATTTACATTCCTTAAGTTCTGGCAACTTAAGCAGGCATGTAGTCACCAAAGGTACCCTCCTTGGTTAGAAGAGAGAAATAAGATCACCAGAGGTGACTTGGTGAATCTATGGCCTGATTTAGGAAATGCCTAGTATTTAGTTGAAGGAAGTTGAAACTGACAGGTGGGTAGAGGCACAATTACTTTAGAGGATCATGTTTTCAACATACCAGGGGAAAACTGAGACCCTGGCCATTTTTGCCCTGTTTCATATATATTTACATAAAAGATGAAAGCTTAGGGCAAGTTTAAATACTGTACATGATAAATTCCTGGCATGCCTCAGTTCAGCCTAGCTATGGACCTGAAAGAAGCTTTGTAACATGAGTATAACACTCCACAGTGCTCCTCAAGGATCAATTATACATCTTGGTTTCAAGCTAGTATCCCTGTGTGTTCTGTATTGTGCTGGGTAGACAAGACATACCAGCTCTCTCAAAGTTAATTGACATATCTTGCCTTATGCCATTCTTGATAACATCTCAGTGAGATCTGAAAGCATTAGTTCTATTTTATATCAGTAGGAATTAAACCACATGGAAGACAATGTGTCTCATCCCAGGGAAGTCTGTGGCAGAACCAAAAATTAAATGTGAAGTTAACCTTATCCCACTGTAATAAACAGATTAAGACTGGGCCTGATGACTTCCAGAGGTCCCTTCAAACCTAAGTCATTCTGTGATTCTATGATTGCTATGCAGTATCTATTCCATATCTGCCAACCTCATTTGTTCAGCTACACATACTGTAAATAGACAATTTAGGATAGTAAGATCACCTTCAGCCAGAGCAGGCACTGTGGGTACCTGCTGCACCTCTGTGGATCCAGCCTAGATAGACCACTTTTTTCCACAGTGCAGGATCACCACAAAGAATATTATCATAAGACAAAAAAGTCCCACAGCCGTTTCATGGGCCGACGCAGAAAGAACAAGACACAAACATCTGCATCATGAATTTCTTTTTTTCACTTCCAGACACTATTTTCAAACCCACTCAGTCATTCACTATGCTGTGAATCTCTTTGTAGTATTCCAATTAGTCCAAATCTTTTTAACACCTTAAGCCCTAAAGTAAGTAGGAAGCTTTGATATTGGTTTCATTTACTTTGATAGAAGCTGCTTTTGTTTTTGTGTTTTTTTTAAGTGCTTTACATGACTCCACAAAGAAGTGCTTAACTTCAAGAAGCTGAGCTTGAATGTTTTGGCCCTAAGTTTACTACCCTTGAGGACCAAAAGGATATATTAGGACATCTGGCCTGACTATCTGCATAATGCTGGCTTGTGTTTGCTCCTATGTATATCAGGTACAGCAACTTTAGTTCCAGGTTTCTTGCGTCTTCCCCTTAATGCAAGCTTGTTTATCTCAAGATTTTCTTCCAGTTCTAGGATAATAATCAGGAGGTTTTGACAAGCATAGACACCTATCCATGCATGCGTAATCATGCAGTTGACACCAAGCTAAGAGTACATGACCCTTTCAGCTTTCACCAAGGTCTTCCTTGCCCCAGCACACCTGCAGCTGCTCATCAGCACCCAGGTGCTGGGCGGATCAGCTGGCAGGTCTCCATGTGCAAGTTCCCACTCAGGTGCCTGAGTCAGCCAGATGATAAACACATCTGGGCACAGCCACTTCAGCTGGCGCAGCTGGAGCTGGAGGCAGACCTGCATCCCAGCCTGCTCAGCCAGTGCTTGACCTGAGCATGGAGCATAAATCTTCTGATCTTTAGCAGGTTGGCTGCACTGTCATTTTAGCTTCATTAAAAAAAGATGCAGATTTGGAAGTGTGCTGCTCCAAATAGTTACTGATACTTCTTCAATAATTCCCATCAGAACCTTATAGCACTTTTTTTTTCTGAAAACATTTGCATATGGGAACAAGGAAGAGCATGTCTGGAAGAGAGAATTACTGCCAAATGCAGTGTGACTGGCACATAATTCTCAGTGTGACACTGAGCTCTGTACCCGCAGTGAGGTGAACACAGACTTTCTCTGCTCTTTATTCTGCCCTTCTCTGAATAATAGCACATGCTGATCTTTCATGCAGGACATGTTTAATAAAGGAAAGAGGATGGGAAGTAAAGTAAAAGAAAGGGAAAGGAATGGAAGGGAAGGAAAAAGGAATGGAAAAAGTGAAGGAAAAAGGGAAGGGGAGGGAAAAGAGAATCAACTGTGACCTTATATTTTTAACAGAAAAATTAACCCCTGGAACTCAAGAAAATTCCAAACATGTCTCAGTTTGTATAGGAAATATAGCAGTATAGGAAATATTACCAAGCAGTTCTTATTTAGTAAAACTGATAAAGGTTCAGGTGAGGAAACTGAAAAAATAAAAATGCTAAGCAAATTACTGTCCAGAGAGACGGGGACTGAAAGCAAGATTTTTAGCCTTCAGTATTGAACCACTTGTATCAACAAGTTCACAACTGAGGGTGAATACAGAGTTTCAATACAGGAAGGCTATGCCCAATGTAGCTACCAGTGGCAGCTCCATTTACTTCCAGAGTATAGTGCTGAGGAGTTTTCTACAGTTAAAATAAACTGTGCTGCTAATGCTGCTATTAACATTTTTTACTTTGCAGTGATATTCACTTATGTGTGTTTTTATCTAAAGATCTTTAAGCCTTCACATAAACGGTATTAACAGTGACGTTTCAAAACATGAAGACAAGGGGAAGTTGGATTACTTGGGTCATTGTCATATGATGAGCCCAAAATAGAATAAGCATCTTGCAGGGCATGTGACTTTTGGTCCTATGCTCCACACATAAAGCCCACCTCCTGCAAGATGCAGAACTAGGCTGGCAGTAGTTTTGTTCATTTAGTGACTGACAGCCTGATTGATTGACTCAAAAAAGTCAATGATATTCCAGTTACTGAACTCTGAATCAATTAAATGCTGTTCTCTTCCACTTTCCCTGAGGTTAACAAATAATGCTCTAGCTTTTACTTGTCCCCAAATTTTGAGATTCTTAGTGCTTTTCACAGAATTGCCATGCAGAAAAGAGCAAAGAAAGCAAGTCAATTTCTCAGAAAGGAAGAAAACGTATTTGTGCCAGTGTCTGAGATATGAAAGTATAAAATACACAGAGCTGCATATGCCAGGTTCAGTTGAGTTGTAATTCTGTGTCTGCATAATCCTTTTTTGATTTCATTTTATCTACTTCAACATGGATAGTACATGGTAGTAAAATATGCTCAGTTTTGTTTGGAGACAGCATTCTAAACTGTTTTTACAGAATACATTCTTCTCATCTTTAGTTTTATGTACTATATTATTGCTGTGATCATTTTTTTATTCAATTAAAATACATTTATTCCATCTTGTTTAATATAAAATAAACACAGAACTTCTAACTCTTTCATCTATTCTCAGATCACCGTGATGAAAGATCTGTAATCATTCAGGCCCTACAGCAGTCACCCTGGCTGTTCCAAGTGAATTTGTCTTTGGTGCTGCAACCACAACTAGCAAACTTCTGAATTGCTTAGGCTTTGTGACCTGAGTCATAGAATAATATAAAAGGACTTTTATTCATGCTCTTGTGTTCCCTGAAATGTACTTATATGTACAGTAATGACTAATAAACAAGTGAACGTGTTTGTTGAAGGCAGTTTAATAGGAAAATATGATTTGTTCTTGGGGGTGTAGCTGTTGTGATGTTAGAAACAGTGGGAACCAACACTGATTCATAAATATGACAAGGTGTTTTTTGTTTGTTTTTTTGTTTGTTTTTCTTCTTATTTCACACATTTATCCTCTCATGTGGTGTTTTTAAATATAAAAGAATTTTATGAGACTGAGACATCAGATCCAATTTTGTTGTATGCATCTATTTCTGGCTGCCAGGACAGGAAAAAAACTCTGGAGAGTTTCTGAGTTTCCTGTATGTTCCATCTTAGCAGTGTCTCTGCAGTTCTCTTAGTTCAAATGCTGATTAGGTTTGGTTTGGGTTTGAGTTAGCTATTCATATAATAAACCTGTCACGTTTAAATACAGCTACAATTAAAACTTTACATTTTCATGAAAATTTTGAAAATATTCTTGCTTTGATTTCCTTGTTACCTTTGCTTGACTGACTACGTAGAGAAAAACAAAACTTGTGACTGCTTTTGAGGTCACCATCTGATGTTCAACAGACTGCCAGCACTGCACAGGCCACAGGCTGAGAAACACCTGTCAGTGACATTGCTGGAGATAGATCCTGGGCCAAGTGGGACTTCGGTTGGATCAAAGAGGCATTACAAATGTTTTCAAAGCAATTTAAGAATGCTAAACCGATCAAAAACTGCTGGAAGAAAAAAGAAAAAAAGAAAAAAAAAAGATTTTTTTTTTTTAAATTAAAAAAAAAGAACTTGTGTGTGGGAGTGAATGGGAAACTCTGTATAGAAACAGGAAGCGTCATGTGGTTGATTAGGAAACAGGCACAAAGCATCTGTTTTGGTAGTATTTTCACTTGTTTGTGGGTATTTCCATAGTGAACTGGAAATTGGCCCTGTACATAGGTATTACTTCACTCCTGAGCAAGAGGAAAGCACTAATTTGGAGTGCAGCACAGCAGCTGTCAGCATTACCGCATAGCAATACCACAAAACAGCTGAAAGCCGGACATCCAAAACACAACATCCCATAGAAACTGATGGTTGCTGTAGAGCTCCTCTGAACTGGACTACCATCAAGCATAAACAGACCTCTGGTTTCTATAAAAAGAGAAAGCTGTCTTCCAGGCTGCCTTTTCTGACTGGAACTGCTTTACGTCTGCCTCTATAAATGCTGCAGTATTGCCCCATCTGCATTAAAAAAACTGCAAGGCAGCAAGGTTTGAACACGATGAAAGCACTTTCTGACCCTGTCTACAAAGCTCTTCTCTATCGGCTGTAGATTTGATAGGAGGGAAGCTGGTGATTGGCTGGTGGCTGACCTGGAGTCTCAAGACCTGCAGTCTCAGGGCTGTTTGCTTGTTTGGTTTTGTCATGAGATTGTTGTGTGTTTTTTTTTCACAGAAGTTAAGTCCAAAATATGACTGTTTTTCTCATGAAGTTTTGCCGAGGCTGAATTTGTTCTAGGGCTGATTTGTTATTCATCAGGTCTTTGCAGAGTCATGGGGAAGTTAGCGTACCGCCCTCAGTATGATGAAGTCATTTCTAGAGGAAGTCCTTTAATGGACAACTTATTAGTTGCTTTGGAAAACTGTAAGTGGCATTTCCAGCAGGACCAATTCCTATTTCAGATCTGATTCTTCCTATTCAGGCATTCTTCAGTCAGCTGGGAGGTGGATTCCAGATTGGATATGCTGATGAGAGTGGGCAGAACTGAGAACTGAGACAAAATCCCTGATAGAAGGGTATTTTCGAGGTGTTACACTCTTACAGATTTATAAAGAGATTGAAATAAAGGAAAGGTATATTTCAATAACTGTCATGGTAAAGCTTGTGGACAACTTATTCAGTGAAATATGGAGCAATATGGAGAAATATTTGGAATACTCTTTTTGCTATTGGCTTTCCTCTCTCAGGAGAATGAAACTTGATAGCTTATATGATTTCAAATATGATCCATCCCTATCTGCTAAGTAGATCACATTAATCTATGTTTGTCTTGGATCAAAATGTAACAGTAGTGACGTGGCATAAACTACTCTTTCCAGTATGATCATATCTCTCTTGTACTGGGGAGCCCAGAATCTGACCACTGATCTGGAAAGACCACCTCTCTCAACCTGCTAACAACACTTTTCCTAATGCAGCCCAGGATATCATTGTCCCTCTTTCCTACAAGGGCACATTGCTGGCTTATGTTCAACTTTGTCCTTATCTGCCAAGCTGCTTTCCAGATGGGCAGCCCCTAACTCCTCCTCCAAGTAATATTTTGCTCCTAACTTATTCCTGTATTTCACTTTGTCTCCTTTCTCAGGCCTCTTTCTTTTGTACTTGTAGTTGAAAACAGGACTCTGAAAGCTACTCACCTTCAAAGGAGCACTGTTATCTCTGCCATTTTCAAAATCATTTCAAGTGAAAAAAACATTTTTACATGTTTTGTAAGATGAGACAGTTATAACATGGAAACTTCCTGGAGCTCAAGAAGGGTGTCAAGAAAATGGAGATACTTCAGTGAAGGGCTATCAGAATGGTTAGTTGGTCTACTGCACAGTACCACTGAGGAGAGACTAAAGAGCTGCCTTTCTTTAATGTGATGAAGAGGAGGTTAAAGGCTGTTGAACAGCAACCTACACTTACAGTTCTTGAAGAATTACAATGACACCAGGGCCAAAATCTTCTCACTGGTAACAGAAGGTGCAAAAGGGGGTAATGGCAACAACAGGAGTGTTCAGTCTGGACATTAGGAATGGCATGTTCATCATGAGAGCAGTGCAGCCCTGGAACAGTCTTCCTCAAGTAACAGAAGAACATGTTTCCAAACCTCGGCTAGGCAAGGCCATGCTGATCTGCTCCAGTGTTGATCATAGGCTGGCCTTAGATGGGATAACTGCTCTAAACAGAACTATAACTCTGCAAAATGATGTACTTATCCTCTCAGATCACTTAGTGTAGAGTCTGCCATGCTTTCCCTCAGCTAGCCAGTCCCTTCTGAACTACAGGTAGGCCTTTTAACTGGAAGGCGAGGAATTTTATTTTCTTTTGAAGGGGAGATAATCTGATCTACACAGTTTTGTCAATTCTGGGATTAGTAGAATAATTATGAATACTTCTACCTCTTTCTTTAAACTGATTGTATTATATGCAAGCAGTGTCCTTTTAGTTTTCACTTTCCTTCAGAACATTTGTATGTGCCAAAGTATGTTCAAACACAGAGCAATGCTGAGAGCCCAGCAAACAAGTGCCCAGCAGATCAGAACTTGTACTTTTTGTGGTTAAAACTGTCTTGAAATTCTGATGGATCTGTCATGTCACAGAAAATGTAAGAGAAAAAAGTTCCTGTGAATGAAGACTCTTCTCTCTCTCAGTCGGGCTTCTCCTGCATCATCCTGATTCAAATGCAGTATTGCAGATGGTGTTACACTTCATATTAAAAGATCTGTATAGACCTCAGTTCTTGGTAGGTCATCCTGTATTAGAACTTACTATTCTCAGATCTAGAAACCAGTACTTCTGTTTTTAGGTAGGCAAGTTGTGACCTCAGTTTTAGTTGGATGATTCACATCCATGTCATGATGCATACATGTGCTTATAGAGTAAAAGTTCTTTATTTGTTGTTTCAATATTTATCACTTTTTCTCCAAATTATTCTCATTAAATCCATGTTCAAGTAATTGTGTTATTTTGTTTGTTTTCCAGGATTGTCCACAGGTATTCGATGCCTCCCATGGGAAGTGTTTGTTTTACAGTTTCCAATTTCTTCTTACATATAAATCCACTTGTTTTGACTGGGATGCCTTAAATATTTGCTCAGAACATAAGTTGTAAGCCACAATCTTGCATTTTCTGCAATTACCTTTAACATACTAGTAAAACTCATTCTTTTTGTGCAACTATATTAAAAGTGGCAACAATTTTCCATGTTTTAATTTGCAACAAATAAGTTTATGGTGCTTTGTTTTAGGTAGACAATGAAGCTTGTCTTCTTCAGTAATTATCTCCAGACAATGCTGGTTGAACAGTGTGATAGGCTAAATGAAAATGATAGTGTATCTCAGGTAAACTAAGCTATTTTGTTCCAACATATTAAAGCCTGTTTACAGTGAAAGGTTTTGAATTCATTTCCCTAACCACTGAAATGGTATTTACTAATTGCATTCTCAAGTGTACAGTGATGATGTGGATATAAATATCTCTTTTAGACAGAGGATGTCAGGAAAGAAAATTATTGTTGACATAACTTAAAATAAGTCATTTTTCAAACTGCTGGGATCACTTCCTTCTACCTTAGTTCTGGGAAGTGGGAAGTTACCACTATAGACATCAGTCACTGATACTTTTTAGGTTAAAAATTGCCAACACGTCTTTATCACATGACCAAAAGCATTCCATCTCCTGAAGATGACTTTCTGCGTAGGAACTGTGTAGAAACAGCAGATTTCTTTGAGGAAGGAACTAGGCAATCAGTCTGTGTACAGCCATCTCTCTGCACAGGGCCTTGACAAGTAATAGGGGATAACAAAAAGAACCCTTCTCCCTTTTAAAATATCTTTACCTCAGAATCTTTGCATCTTTAGGAAAAGAGTTAAATGATCCTCAGTCAGGTATTTCCATTGAAACATCAATTCTGCTGCATGATGGTTGATGAATACCAGCATGCTGGTATGCCATGTCTCACCTTAATTACGTTCCTCCTCTTGAACAAACATCATACTATATGAAGTATGATTGCACAGACTTATCTTGAAAAATATGTTGCACAGAAATACAATGCATAAAGTTCTGACACTTGTACTACAAAATGCTTTGCTTTTTTCTTCCTTTGTTTTTTTCCTGTTTTCATTGTAAGGAAGAAACTTGGGCACATTCCCAATTTCAAAGTCACCTTTAGAAACAATAAAAATAAAGAAAAAAAAAAAACAACCAATTAGTTTCATTTTTCTATGGAGGCATCATTCAGTATGGCCTTTCCATGATTTTTGTTTTTGAAGTGCCCTTCAATATCTATGAAATACATAACAGTACTTCTCTTTGAGCAGGAGCCAAGCAATCCAAATAAATACCCAGGAGACTCCTGATTCTCAGCTTCTCTTCTGTGCCACATTTTCCTAGAGATATTATTCTCTATTACTTTTGCAGTAACCCATGTTTCTGTGTGATTTATTGCTTAAGTACACAAAAGGTTTGTGGATGGTGCCCCCCATATTGCTCTTTAGAAACATAACATTTTCATATAAGGCCTAGGGTTTTCTCACTGGCAAGACTCCAGACAAAAGGCTTTCCATGAGGTCTTGCAAGCCAACATGTGGATCCCTTCAGGATAAACAGGATCTCACACAAGAGAGAGCTGCAGTTTAGATACTGGTTCGAAAACACAACGTGGTGAAGGAAATGTTACGGCAAGAGGAAAGGTTGGATCTGGACATCCTGCTGGCATGTGGGGGAGTGGTGGAGGTGCTATCTCCTTTTCACTCTGCTATTTTCTCTAGTGGCCTCTTTTCTATCCTCCTGCCTTTCCTCAACTTTGTTCCACTCTACCATGCCAATGCAGTAGTTTCTCTAGAAATCTCTGCCACACTCTGGAAGAAACCCCATTGGGGCCCTATTCTGGCTAACTTGAATCTCACTTCCTTCCCTGTATTATCTATCTGCACAAGTTGTCCAAGAAAATGGGACTTCAAGGACAATAACAATACTTGAAGTAGGAAAGAAAGGAGTAGAGATAGTGAGGAATCCCCACCCCTGGAGCATTTTAAGAAGCTAAACCCAGCTTGTCTAGCCTTCCTCCATCATGAGTGGAGAGAAAGGAATACATATAGGCACTGATTCATTTTTTCCTCAGACAGGAGATCTCTTGCAGGTCAGAAAAGCTATGGCTGTTCTCTATGTATTTCCATAAAAGACAGAGCAACAACCTGTGACATCAAAATCCACTTTGCAGAGGTCTGAAGACTGGTGGTGAAGTGGTTTTGGTTTATATGTGGGAAAAACTATTCAGAGCTATGAGTACTGGGAACGCAGTTTTTTCACCAAAAATTTCAAATGGGTATTCACTACAGATATTCCAAATGGCAGCATTCCAGCCACCACAGAGCTCTTCTTGCTACCTGCTGCTGGTGGCTGCTGGTTGCATGAGGCTGTCCTGCAGGTAAATCTGGAATGACTTTGCATGCCTTCAATCTGGACTGTTATACTTCTTTTTTTGGTGACAGTTCAGTATGACACATACAGACTTTCATATTAACTTCAATTAAACTCTATTATACCTTTGATCTGCTACCATGTTGCAGTGTCTAAATGAATACATTAAAGGAAAATGTGAAATAATTATGTTCTATAAGTTGCAGAGCTGAATTTTAAGCTATGCTTTTAAATCAGTTTAATCACATTTTTAATTATTCCAGCTTTTGTGTCAGGGCAAAGAGTTTTATTGGAGAAGTTGAGTGGAAAATAAAATAAAAGGTGATGTTTCATTAAGCTGAGAGATACCGTGAGCTTGAAATTGTAATCTTCCCAACTTTTGTTTTTCTTGAAGTGACCCATATTGGCAAGAACAGTACCAAGGCTGGCTTGGAGATCAGTTTTTAAGATGTTTCTCTTAAAGGGCAAAGTTAAACAAGTCAGCTGATTTCGGAAAGTGAGACAAAAATGACCCCCCTAATAATCAGTCTGAAAAACAATTAGTTTCCAGATTAAGCTAAATGAGACTGATAATTTCTTGTGGAGAAGTGTGGGTGCTGTTGCTCAAAGGGCAGCCATAGCAGAGTGCCAAGAGGGAGAAAGAGTAGAGCTAGTGTGAAATGCTGGGCTGGTGGGTGCTCCTCATTCCCTCAATCATGTGAGATCAGGGAGCTTCATACAAGGACAATGAGGAAAAATGCTGTGCTTCTCCATTTTGAACACAGTTTTGTTTAGGAATTAGGACTCTACTGCCAGTCCTCATGGGCAGCAAAGAATAATGGTTAGGAACTCCCAAGTGGAGAAAGAAGCTCAGTTTTCTTACTGCAAACTCCACAAGTGCAAAGTAAGTCTTTGGGGTATTTCTAGACAGGAATACTAACATGAGTCTTCAGAGGACCTTTTTGTGTTCAAAATCTACACTGTATTGTAGAATAGCACTGTGCAGGTCAAGTAAACAACAGATCTTGGTGGAGGTTTTTTTGCAGGTTCTCAAGTGAGGAGAGGAGAAACAATGGCTTTTACTGCCCATTCAGTATTTCGTGCACACAGAAGTAGAATTATTTACTCTTTGTGGATGGAGATGTGCAATCTGCAGAAACATAAGATGGAGGTACAAGATGAGGTGTAGCACTAGCGAAAATTTCTAGCAAATAGTCCATTATGTCTCTGTCTTTGTGGCTGCAGTTCCCTAGAGGCACCATATGTTTTCACTGCAGAAGGGAACAGTCCATCCTTCTCAATGGCAAATGCAGATATCCCCATGCATACGCTGTAGATAAATTGACAAATATGGGAACTACACCTCAGCCACTTATACCTCTCTTCCCGCCCTGTTCAAGGGAATGTTAACTTCAAAGTGAATTTGAGAGCATACAGTTACAAATGTTATCAAGTGCATTAACCAAACAGACATTATCTGTTGCTTTGCTTCTTAGATATGCACTGATAAATACCAGAGTGAGTACCAAGGTATGTGCTAAATGCTACTAAGCAGTAGCATTCTGCAGAGCTCTAGGCTACTCAGCAGAGAATCAGGCCCAGAAGTTGTAAATTTATGTGAAAGTCTCATAAAAATCTTTTTTCCTTTGTTCCTTCCTTCCTTCCTTTGTCCCGACTTCCTTCCTTCCTTCCTCCCTTCCTCTCAGCCTGCCTTCTTCCCTTTTTTGAGCTGAACTAACAAACTACATTATTTTGGGCCAGGAGTAGCTGATTTCCTCTTGTGTGTGACACAATTAAGTGTCCACTTCTCTGACCACAGCAAATCTGTGGTAGATCCACAAGTGGCACTCCCAGCTCAGTTGAAAGATGAAGTGAATTGAATTGAGTGGACAGGACTGTAAATGAAATAGTCAATATGGGAATGGTGCTGCCAATATCATAAAGCATTCCAAAATCATGAGTTCAGATACTCTCCTCAAGTTATAAAACTGGATTATACATCATGTTTTAATAAAATCAACAAGAGGTAAGTTTGTTTTTCTCGATCTCTGTTTACAGAGATTCCAGGTGCTTCAGTATCTCACATTTTTCTCTTCAGCCACAGGTATCAAATATCTAAACACAAACAGGTAGGGATATGCAAAAGAAACTTGAAACATCATGAGACTCATAAGCAAGCTGCAAGAATTGGCAAGACTTCTTTAAGGTTGGAAATGCAAACTGCAGGCATTAAATATCACACATTTTTTAGCTTTATTTAATAGGCACTTCAGATCCAAATTATTAAGAACAATTTGAGATAAATGATGTAGAAAACTAAGAGCTATTTCTTGTTAACAAGCATGTCTTTGAGCTTGATGAATATGCCTGGAAATGCAAGGCACTGTAGGGACTATCTCTCAGTTCCTGCAGTTTTTCTTTTGTATTGGCACTGGCATGGGAAGAGCATTTACCTTCTACGGTTACGAGCTGGTGGAGCTCTGAAGAAGGCAGAGACGTCAGTGAAGCCATGTCTTTTTGCTGTGCTACTGTTTAGTGTTATACACAGGAATTAAAGATTATCTAGTGGTGGGAACCATAGCTGGTAAGTCTTTGTTTCCGTTTCCATTCCCTTTGAAAGCTCAATAAATACATATACTTTTATAAGAAAAGTAATGGGAGAACACTGTAAATGTTAGCTGTGGTTTGAATCTGTCAGCAATTCACACACTTCTCTCAAAGGCTACAGCAGTCTTAGAACTGCTTTTTCATTGAGACAGATAGATCTTCTATAAAGCTTTTAAAGATCATTTTGAGAAATTACAAAATCTCATGGTTATACGTTGCTCTTCTTTGCTCCTCATCCTCTGACCAAGGAATTACTTCCCCTGTTGCAGTCATGCCCAGGGACATCAAATTTCATCATGTGAACACAGAACAAAATGACCAACTTGTAAGACTTGGAACATGGGAATTCATGGTTTTTTTTGCTTCACAGTGGTTTAAGAACTCTGGCTTAACCAAGAGCCAGTATGAAAGCAGAGTAAAAACACGCAACTTTAGTCTTAACCAAAGGGATTGTGCAGGTGCTAAGTAAGATTATCTCAGATTGCTCTTGTAGAAGCCTTGAAAGAAATACTGCTATAGCCCTCTAATTTCATTCTTATAGATCCCAAAAATTGGCTGTAAGGTTCGTCATGGTGAAGTAGTTGGATTTTAATCAGGTTTATTGGATTGACATGGTGAAGCATGTGTTAAAATCTTCTTAAGCAGAACCATTGGAAAATGTAAAAAATTAAAGGTGACAATGTGCTGTACTAAGTGTCCCCAGTCAGCCAGTTAGTGCAAGGTAACACTGAAGAACCAGTTGAGGGCAGTTGGGTCTTGGTAGAAAGGTTCTTAAAATTCTGAGAGACTAGTTTCTTGAGCAGTAAACCATAAGTGCTATTTCTGCTTTAACTGAATTTATCCTAGATGCTTAAAAAATCCAGGTAAGAAAAAGAACAGTACCACACACTGCCAAAAAATTTCCCTCTAAATATTGCATTTTTAACCAGGTCAATTTAATGTGTGACCAGCACTTGATCTGAACGGACAGCTTCTGTTAGAGAAGAGTGATCAGGAGCAAGTGAGAAGGGCACTGTCAGACCTTGCAGTGCTTGCACTGCTGACAGCAGAGTCAGGTGGGCCCCTGCTTTGCTATAGTTCAGACAGAAGAAAGCACCATCCAGTTTAGTGAAATCAGAGGAGCTATCCAATGTGGGCTCCCATATTTTAGAACAAGTGTGTTATGACTATAGCTAAAGCTGGCTAGGAATCAATGCAGCCTGCAATGTTCACACACCACGATAACATCACACACAGGATGGAGTTTTTAAATTTGTTTCATAAAATATATAATCTAGATTGGCATTTCTTTTGTATGCGTAGAAGCCTAGACTGGTTATAGGTCAAGGGAATTATCCAAGACCATTAAGCGCTCAAAATCAGAATGAGGAAGTGAAAGATTTCCTCCTAATAGGGACAGAGGCTGCTGGGATGTTTCCCAGGGGGACAGTTGCAAAAGTGGCAGAGAGAACAGGAAGAAAATCCCCAAACAGTTCAAGTGAAATCTGCCTCAGGATCTGTCAGATACATGTCATGCTGGGGCAGTGCTTTTTTATCAGAGCATTTGCAGTCTGTAGCCACCACGTTTTTTCCTTGGCTTAAACACAGTTCTAAAGTTCTGACATGCCACTCAATCACAATACCAAGTCTAAGTTAATCTGCTGTACTTTTAACTTCTAAATAATTTCTAAGCTTACAATAAGGCAAAGACAAAATTTTTTAAACAAGCACAAGAACCAACCGACCAAAACCAGCACCAACCAAAAAACAAAATCCCCAAAACAGAAATGAGATGGAGTAAAAAGTAGTGCAAGCCCTCTGTGCACAGTGCCCATGCCCCTGGTTCCTGTGCACCTGCCAGGCAGCTATGAGAGCTCTGCCCACACAGCAGGTTGATGACAAAGCATGGCTGATAGCTTACTCAAGGGATTTGCTATAAAACTTTTGTTTCTCCTCATGCTGTGGCATAATTCCTCAGGAGCTCTTGTGCAGCACATTGTGCACTTCAGCCATTCTACATACAAGCAGTGGTTGTTGTTGCTGAACTCTGGCAAACAGTGGGCGATAGCCCATGCCTCATTTCAACAAGAAAAACATCCTCCACAGTGTAGCCTGGCTCTGGGACAAAGCACTGCAACCCAAGATGGAGCTGTGGCCAAGAGAGTCCCTACAGCCCCCACATGCAGCTTGGCCCTTACCTGCATCATCGCCACCCCAGAGGGGCAGAGGTTCAGGCCTGGGAAGCAGTTCCCCTCTTCCATGGGGCTCCTTCACCTGCAAAACAGGAGGAACACATTGAATCACCAGAGCTGCCTCGTACACTGAGTTGTTTTACAGCACTGAAAACCAACATTAATTTTCATGCCAAGAAAATGTGTTAGCTGGAAGTGCAAGTCCCTGCTCTGGCTGTTCTTGTAATCAGGGGCAGATTTATGAGGTGCCAGGTACTACAGTCTTCCAGAAAAGACAAAGTCTCTGAGATTCACTACGATTTGAATTGCATTTTCCACATGAAGCATGCATGTGAATCTTACCTCTGTGGACCAGGCAGGTGGTCCTACTCTCCTGCCTAGGTCTGCTGAGGTGTGGAAGGTGTAAAGAAATTGCAAGTCCTGAAGGGGTTGCTTTCTGACATGGGGCTGCTTGCAAAGAGCTGCTCTATCATAGGCTGAGATAGCTTCAGTGGGGACAGGTGTGGGTGAGCCACATACCCTTGAATCTGTTCAGCCTGGGATCTACAGGCCCCTGTTCCTTTCCTAATTAACATATGTTCACCTCATCCTCATCCCTGCTAGTATGGTAGATCAAATTGCTTCTCCTCCACACTTAGAAGTTTTGCTTTTTTTGTTGTTTAGTTCTGTTTTGTGTTTCATGACTTATTTAATAAGCTTATCATGGTGTTTGGAAAGTGATAGATTGCCTGCTTCCCAGCTGACCTTGCTCAAGCCTGGAGTTCAGAGAGGAGACGCAGTGGCCAAGTCTTTGTGCTAGATAAGTACACTTAAGCCACAGTAGATAAGACCTAAACAGATCAAATAGTTAAAAAAATATATATATCTATACAATAGAGACTAACTGTAGAAAACAGCGTATTCTTTAATCTCACAAAGCAAAACTTCTCCCTTCCCACTTTTCTTGTTCTCAGAGAATGTGAACATGAAAAACCAATCTCCCTGGCGAATGGCACAGCTTCCACAAAGCCGTGCCTTAAGAGTCAGCCGTGGAAAACTGAAGCCTCCAATTTGTAAGGGGTAAACCACAATAGAGGATTTGTCTCTGAACCAGAGTTTAAGGGTGCTAATCTAAGTTTCGGGATTACTGTGTTCTTAGTGCCACTGGGAGAAGATAAAGAGAAGTGGAGGTCAGAAGTCTGTATATCAGTGCAAGCAGTACTTGACTGATTTTTCTGCAATTTTCAGTGCTTTATATATTTGGTGCAAAGGTGATGTTAATTGCAAAATCCTGCTTTTTTTTTTTTTTTTGTATTTTAGAAAGAGCAAAAAGCCAAGAATATTTCTGACACAACAGCAGCAACTACACCTGAAACAATAGAAACTACACCACCTTCTCTACTCTTTTGTACTTAGTCATACAGTTGTGTTCAGCTGCAGCATCTTTTGGTATTTCCTAAGTCTGAAGGCTGCCTGGAAAAGAAAGATGGGAAGAGACAAGATAGGCATAGAGATTGCCTGTTCTTGCATGTGCTTCTACTGGGAGTACTGCTATATTTAGCATGTAGTCCTCATCTCCTCTGCTGAACAGTTAGACAAACGTGATTTGCCTTATTAATCTAAATGGCAATTTAAAATCTGGAGCCTAATTTACGCATCAACGTTGTTAATTATTTCACTGCTGAACATCTTAACAAAAAGAGCTCGTTAATGGCTACATATTCTGTATACTTGAAAGGACATCAGTACCAACAGTGGAAGCAGAATACATTATCTAGACTAAACACCGTAGCCACTTTGTATTACAAAGGGAACATTTTACTCACAGATACCAAATTATACTCATTTATGAAAGCTATCTGTCTTCACTGTTGCTTTGTGGAGGGCAGTAGAAAGTCCACCCTGTTGAGCAATACAAAGTCTTTGGATCCAGAATAATTCTACTAGTTTTGATAATGTTTTCACTTAGGGCTCTCACTCAAATAAGTCACTGAATTCTGGATGGCACTTAGGATATCGAGATTTACAGCTTAATTCCTAGAGACAGAGTCTTCAAATGAAGAGAATGACAGGATGTGACAAAGCTGAGCACATATTATCTCTTTGTGTTGTGCTTGAGAAGTGCTAACCTAAAGTGAAAAGATTCATAATGTTTGTGACACTAAAATGTCTATAATTAGACTTTACAGCTAATTGCCCATTAAAATGAATGGAAGACATCCACATTTCTCTTTGTGCAACTCCTTCAGCACTTCTGAACTCTCAGCGGTGTCATCCTCCCCAGATACTGCTGTCTCTGTAGCCACGCCACGTGGCATCTGTTACCAAAACACCACCACAGCACCCAGTGCCCAGGAAGGACTGCTACCATTTCAAGTGACTGCAGTCAGCCACAGCTTCTGAAATGCAAGTGGGCCAGATTTGTGCTGGTGTTCAAAGCAGGAACCCTAGATGCATCTGAAATCTTGCTTGTTAGATTAGGATATGACTATTGTAACATCTTTCTTGCAGGTGTTCCCAGGCACATGCAAAGGTTTACATAGGTGGAGTTCTGCCTGTGGGTGGAAGAAGCAATAGTGCAGATTTCCATGAAACAACCATAACTTGCAGTGGGATTGTTTATGCTGAGATCAAGCCAACTTGAAGGGGCATAATTAAGTGAGCTGTGAGGTATGAAAAGCCTGTTATCTGTATTCCAGGTGTTACAATACTGTTTCTCCAGCCACTGTGTCTCCACACAACATTCTGCAGGCTTGTACTGCACCTTTACAAGAGGCCTAATGAAATTGGGTTTAGCACAGCTTTCCAGAATGTTACAACAATAAATACACAGGAGGTGAAATTATTTATGTCTGAGCTGAAGAGAGTTACCGAGCTTTGAGAAATATCTTTTCTTCTTCAGAATAGCTATTATACAGATCTGAAAGAGTCTTTTCCAAGGAGAAGCACCAACAATAGCAAGAGTAATGTTCTTCAACTGCATTACTTATTTACTTAATCATTTCCCATCATGTCTTTGCTATATATCATAAAACATTTGGCACAGGTATTTCTTATCGAAAAATGATTTTCATTCACGAAAAAGAATCTTCTATTCAGGCCACAAATTTCATTTCCAATAAATATATTGGCTTCACACTGGCAATTGTCAAATTTTGAGAGATCTTATTTATGACAATGTTTTTTCCTTCAAAATTATCAGAGAAAGGAGAAACAGAAGTTATTGCTGCCCTAATAACTGCTTTAAAGCTGAAAACAAATGGCTAGCTTTGGAGCTAATAAGAGAAATGCTGATAGCACAAGATTTTGTAAAACTTGTGAAGATTGCTGCAGGCCTAAGCTATTTGTGAGTGGCTTCCATTTCACCAGCAAAAATGTCTCCTTCCAAGACTTCTCTTACAGGACAGAGATGTTTAAATGTGTTTTCCATTTGTTCCTGAACAGAAGAAATCACATCCCAGTCAAAAGCCACGCTCAGGGACATAGCAAAACTTCGTGAATCATAGCTTTTGTGATTCATTGCCTTCCACAACACAGAACAGAGCTGTACTTAATGATGCTGAGAAATAGATCTGTTTGAATGGGATCAGCTGATGTAACATGTTGAAGGACTGTGTTGTATCCTGCAAGACAGTCACCTGGAGACAACAAAGTTGCAAACCTGCAATGCACTGCAAACACTGCCTTAAAGTAACTATGGATTCATACTGATGTACTTCATGATGTATCTACATCACTAGCTTGGTTACTGAAAGAGTTCTTCCTCACATACAAACAAAGCCATGGGAGAGCACCAGTGAAAATCAACACTTTTATGCCATACACTTACACGTAAATTCTCCTGTGTTGTTTATCTGTGTAGAATTACACCAGACTAAACTGTACATTGGAATTCTCTTTGTGTAGTACATTTGCTCATCACAAAGTAACAAAGAGCTGTTTTTATTATGATCAAGACAAGGAAATAAGAAAGCGGTTCTCATAAATCCTCCTAAAATGACTAACAGACCCCTTATGTGTATGGAGTTTGTTCAGAAACTGGGGTGAATTACTCAGGAACAGAGCTAAATTTGTCTCTGATTACTTCTGCCGCAGCACATCTCCAGGTCTTTGCTGCTTAGTGAGAAGAGGCAAAAGATAACAGCTCCAATTGTGTGCTGGGCCCACACTGAGACAGCTGTGGTTTGCAGCTGTTGAAATAAACAGAAGCAAGTTATCAAAGGGTGCTGTAGGTCATATGAGTCTTAGGCTGGTAGTTGCTAGGTTTCTAATTCTGGCCCTGAATGCTACTATAACCTAAGGACACCTAGCCTTCTGCAGTGCCTACAAGAGCAGTGGTAGGAACCTCTCTGCAGACATCCCTACATACAGAGACACTGGCTGCTTCAGAAGGGAGAAAATCCTATAATCACCATGGAAAGGAACATTTCTTTATACAGAAAGAGGAGTACAAAAAGAGACTAGAGGAGCAGACAAGTAATTTGGCCCACCAGGAGAAAGAGCAGAGTGTATCCATTGGCTGTCCTGCTGGATCCAGACTTCTATTTACATTGGCATAGATGTACATTTTCTGAGGAAACCTATAGGACTTTGCTATATGAACATCTTAGATGTTCTATTAATTTTGAAACACTGATATTTTCATAAAGCTCTAGTTCAGCACAGTGACAACAAGCTAAAACATGCATTTTCATAACAAAAGTCTATCTGTTGTGCATGAATTAACAGACCATACTTATATCTAATCCTTTTTTCTTAGTACTTGATTGTTCTTCCCTTCATTTTTCCTACTAAGGAATCATTTGGCCTGAAAATAAAAAATGAAATGAAGCTGGTTAGAAACAATGAGTTTTTGGAGGATGACTGTCTACCTGTGCTACACTTTAAATCATACTTTCATTAATTTCTGACAGCTCAAGGACATAGCAAAGAACTGATCTGGTTCTCTGTTTAAGACAATGGAAAATACCACTCAGTCTTACAGGACAGAAATATCATCTCCTGGGGAAAAGAAAAATGAAAGAACACATTCTAGCTGGCATGAGCTATACCTTTATTCATGTTAAATGTGAAAAATCAATTGACATTTTAGCTGATGGACCTTTGTTACAAGCATCTGCAGAGAAAGAAAGCAAATTAGCAAAATGTGTCCTTTTATATGCTTGGGTTCATTTAAGGTTGCAGTGTTAGTTTTATGAACGTGCAGAGAAAGAAATGAACTAAAGCTTTATTTCTGTCATTACAGTCGCGCTGTATATGGGATATAAATGGATGTCTACATAATGTCAGAACAGTCTGTTGTGTGCAAAACTTGAGATGAAATTGCATGCAGCTAGTACAAGCCCATGTTATTCTACACCCACATTTTGCAAGATGTGGTGGAGCTGGAGTGATACTGGCTTGGTAATGAGGGCAGTGATTGTTATTTACTATTTAAAAGCAGGAACAGAAACTGAAATATCTTGTGCAAATAAAAGTGGTCAGTGGCTACGTCAGAAATGTGATTAGCTCTTATCAGTGTGCTTCTTCCAGCTCTATGACAAAAGTGGCTAGGTCACTCATGTGGGTTAGAGTTAGATAAACTTTATATGTGATCTACATCCACTGCATCAGACCCAGCCTGTGACATCCTTTGAGTGACTTCAGTACAGTCTCACCCACTATTGGCATGTGCTGGCATTGCTTTCCAACACCTTTCTGAGTGTGGCTTGCCAAGCAAAGTACCCCACATTCTATCCCAACCTGTTCTTGCTGTCAGCCACCCTGGTTCCAACACAACACATACAGATGCTGATGTAAATGCATATGTTGGTATTAAGATATGCTTTGGGAATATTGTTGGTAAAGTTAAACTGAAAAACCGTATTCTACCCAGTAAACAAATTGAGAGACTCAAGCTGTAAAGCTCTATGTAAAAAATAGTTCTTATCTGGATTGATGTTGTTTACACTGGCCAGCCATGCAGCAACATCCAGTTTGGCTGGAACCAAATCAGATTAAAATCTAATTTCTTTTCTCCAGTTTCTGCTCACAAGATGAGCTTTAAGGTGGGAATGAATAGGTCCTGTGTTCTTCACCATGGTCCTCACAGTCTGGCTTTGTGTTTGCAAAGAATCTTTTTTTTTTTTTTTTTTCATGAACACTTCATGGTTTGATATTTGATAAGATGTTTATTAACAGGATTTGATCTTGAACAAAATGACTGGCAGATAAGATAAAAGTTTGGGAGTATTTAATATTCAAGTTCCTGCATGTTTACTGACTGTAGATGTTGGTCCCTAACCTTTGCTGCTGTGGGCTGGCTTTAGCCATGTGTCTCAAAGAGAAGAATGAGGGACATTTTGCTGTTTATTGAAAAAAATAAAAGTACAAAATAGGTCTTTTGAATGTGCTTATATTTTGCCTTCCAACTCCATCTCTACTACTAGTGCCAAGAAAAAGGAGACTTGTTACAGTGAAAAATGTTTATCACACTAATAGGTGTAAACAGTTCTTGCAGCTCTGAAAGGCAGCTGCTCCCGCTTTCACAGTACAAGTATTTGCTTGCATTCAGAGTTACATAATCAGATAAGCAAGTAAGGATTGCCTGTGTACTCTTTCATAGCTTTTCATTTCATCTCTCTGATCCAAACGAAGGTCTCCAATTGTGCTTGGAGAGCCAGATTCAGTTTTTTATGTTCTTTCAACAATGTTTATAGTATGCGGGTGGTTTTCAGTAGACAATGTACAACTTCGATCATTATGGAGACTTTCACCAGAATTAATACATTTGTGGACTGTGTCTTTGCTCCAAGAAAAGCCTATATTTCTCTCCCAAAATAAATGAAACAGCGTTCTTAGTAAAAGGATAAAATGTGATCCTAAATCACTCAAATACAGCAACAGTTAAGCCGGAGCTGAACAGATTTTGAGTGAAAATGTGACAGGATTGAACAAGTCAGTTATTATCAGCCTCACCACAAGACTGTTGCCAAGACACAGAGGATTCAAATCTAACATGTACAGAAATTTCACTGAAAGAAAAAGAAAGAAAATACAAATAGTCCACAAAGGCAACAGGCACAGATACTTTTTCCCCTAAAATTCCTTATGAAACTGAGAAGTGGTCAACTTATGTACAAATATTCCTATAGGTTTTATTTCCTATATTCTTGGTATTACTGGAATACCATGAATTGATGAATCAAATTCTGAATGAAAATTTCAAGAACAGAGTAGATGTGGCACAGAGAGACATGGTCAGGGGGCAGAGTGGTTGATACTGTTGAACTAGATGATCATAGTGGCCTTTTTCAACCTCGATGATTCTATGATACAAACATAGTTTTATCCTGAGAGACTTCGGAGTGTCCAATTTTTTTTCCATCCTTCTACAGTTTAGGCTGGGACAAGTGGTAAATTCAACATAGTCTTCAGTATGTGCAAATGTAAAAACAGATTCAGTCTTTAGGGCCCTGTAGCTTTGAGAGAATGATGGGCTAAAGACTGCAAACATTGTCATCAAAGGCAAGCCAGGGAGGACACGCAAGATGCAAATCTGTCTGTAGAGCATCTTCTGAATTGTGTGTGAAAAGCCCCTTCAATGCAGAACCAAAGAACTGCAAGTAGCTCAGGAAATGGCCAATTTGCGGTTGAGTTTCATGTTTTAGTTGTGCCTGTAATACAGAGATGGTCCTACCGGAGCCACACTTTGAAGGAGGAACCAGTTTAGAATAACAAAGTTTTGTTGACTATCCGTATCTCCCAAGCACTATGTGCAGTCACTTATTTTTAAAGAATCTGCCTGAAAATGTAGAGTGTGGAAAGTTACTGCCAGCTGAACTGTGAAGTGATATCCTGAATGTGTAATGTGTCAACAGCCACATAACCTGTGATAAGAACCTTGTTTTCTGAACTGTTATGTCAGCCTCTTTTCACCTGGCTTTAGGAAGCTGGTGTGGTAAGAAATCTCTGGTCTTGCAAGTGGAGTACTCCCGCAGATTAGCAAATATTATTGTTATTATTATTAGTTTTCATTTCCTCATCAGGACAAAATTACCCTAATCAAAATGGAAATATTTGCAAGGCCATTCCTCCCCCCAGAATACAGGTACTGTATTATCTAAAGGGAACATGAACCAAAAGAAGTCAGTGAGAACCAATTATAACTAAATAACTTCACTGTAGAACAGACTCTCTCTTTTCACATTATTGCTCTGTGCAGATCCAGGGAAGAGATGATATGAATAAAAAAAACTGTATAATCCCTGGAATTATACCACAAATTAGCTTCAATTCCACCTTTTAGAAAGAGGATATTATGAGATCTAATGAGCAACAGTTCCTGAAGGCACTAACAGGTCCAAATGTCCCAATTTCTAAGATACTGGTTTGGGATCCTACAAAGATCCCTGGCATATGAGTAGTGATTTTTACTTACTTTCTGTGGTGGTTTTACAGCTCAGTGCATGTGTGTCCAAGAGTAAAATCACCAAAAACTACTGATTGCTTCTGATAAATTAGCCAATATCATTGAACATAATCACATTAAACATTTATATAAAGGGCTGCTTTGAGGTGTTATGTATATAACAAGCTGGCACACTAGTGCTTATAAAGAACCCACTTTCAGAGAATTGAAAAACTTTTAGCATTTTGGAAAAGTGAAAGCAAAGCTAAACAGAAATATAGTGGAAACTCTAGAGATTCAATTCTGAAAAAGAACAACTTGGTGGCTGAAAAAAAAGGTACGCAGATTTCTGAAATTCTCCCAGTTACAGTAAGCGGATTTTAAAGATACTTTTCTTTTTAGACATATGATATTTATCTTGACAGAGTCTTACTCAACAGATTCATTGTTCCATTCATTTCCCTTTGGTGCTTTGAAAAGAAAGCAGGTTTGTGCTTTTCATTTGTAGCCGTTCCCCCTGTAGCTGTCACTTATTATGTAAAATATAAAAAGGATTGCTTCATTTCTGTGTGCATTTGGTTGTGCATGCTGCTATATTTTCCTTTCAGTAGGGGTTTGGAGATTTGCTTTGACAAAAAAAAAAGTATCTTTTAAAGCTGAAATAGCTCTCTTATAAAGCCTTGGTTACTGTTGGCTCAATTTAAACACCAACAAAACTTTAGAAAAAAAAAAAAATAACATCATCTCAATAATGCTGCTTGTTAGATATCTGTTTTCTAAGGTAGAATCTGTGTTGATAACTACACAAGAACCTTTCCAGTAACACTAGGTGCTTCTCAGTAAGAGTAACAACAATAGAAACATAGAAAATCTGTTGGCTTTAGTTATCTAAAGTTTTCCTTTAAGAGTGTTTTTTGAAAAGCACTTCATTGACATCATTCCCTGTTTTAATCTAAGAACTCATAGGGCTGAAGACAAATGCTCCAGTTGTGACAGAACTTGGTTTAACGTCTCTCCAACAGAGAGAAATCAAATCTGTTTCTTTCACTCCCCATGAGACTACTTACTTGTTGTTAAAACCCTGACCAGACTCAAAAATCAGACCTTTGAGAAGCAGACAGGAGACACAGGCTTCCTTCTCATCTACATCGGCTTCAACCAGCAACTGCATGACATAGAAATAATCCTTGAGACAGTAAATGGAATCCAAGGATCCTCTGACCTCAGGAGAGTGTTCAAGCAGGCTACAGGCTTCTGTGAGTTCTTACAGTTGCAAAAAGGATGCATTAATAGGGCGTGTTAAATTTCCCACTTTCACCTAAACTAACTCATTACTGATTTGTGAAAAGATTATTTGGGAGTGGGGAAGCTGTTTGAGCTCCCTTCCTATTGGAATCTGCAGTTTCAGTGCTTTTCTCAGGCTTGGAGTATTGCAGACTTTCAGTAGTGATATATGGGAGGGAACCCACTCTTTTCTGTGGTTTGGGGAAGTACATCTATTCCCATTTTGTGTTTCCCACTTGCTTGCTCAGCACTGAATTCTGCCTCTATAAGATAGAATATTTAAGTACATAATTGTAGGCAATGATTTTTCTCCAGAAAACAGGCATTGTAGTTAGGTGCTATCACACCCTTTTAAAAATTTATTGATTTAATCACTTCAAAATAAAGTAATAATACTCTGTTCCTACATTCATTTATCTACAAAGAAAAGCACTCTTTTTTTTTTTTTTGCATGGGAAAGCAAAAGCAATGTGGTTTCATGTGGCAGCTTGCTGCTAATACTTTCTTAATTGTAAGGGTTTGGATTCATTTTCAGTTCCTTAAAACGTGATTTCTAAAGTCCCATGAGTGTGACTCCCTCTACTTCAAGAGTGTCTTTCGTAGTGGATCAGATGGGATGATGCGCTCACAAAGCTTTTTATCAGGAAAATGTGATATTTTTCTTCTCCAAAATTAATTCCCCAACATAAGCAAGGCCAGTGCCTTCTATGCCAGTAAGGCTCTAAAACAATTTTGAAACAGTGTATTATGAGTCTTGAGCATTTTAGTTGTCTTGTTTCAATAACAATATTGAGTCATATAACACAGCCATACAAATTCCTGCACTGCTGCACTGCTGCTTTGGAAAGAATTACATTTCCATTAATGCAGACTTTTAGAAGAGTTGCCTTAACTTGTCTTTCAAATCCAGACAGCACATTATGGAGACTCTTAAGACATCCAGTGCTGACTTGACCACTCAAAGACAGAAAAAGATTTAAGAAAATGGAAGGGGGTATAATTGGATACATAGCAAACGCACTGAGGAGTCCTGGGATGTGGGAATTGCATTGCATTACCTTAAATGAGCTGTATTAACTAACATTGTAACAGGATTTACAGAACACATGACTTTACTTAGAGTTCTTAGCCAATTATAGCCTCTTAAGGTGGAAAATTATGAACAAATTTTTATCTGGAAGTTCCAGACAGAAAAGAAGTGATGTTTATGAACTACAGAGGAATGCAATAGATGCCATGCTAACAATAAGATGAGATCAAATTATTCATAGTGTTACTCATACTGAGCAAGACAGTTTGGATGTCTTGTGATATCTGTGGCTTCTTGGAATAGACAGAATGGTGTATATAGAGTAGCTGGGGGAAGAAATAGTCTTTTCTTTATGGGACATATTTTGGGGACAGAAATGCATTTCTTTAGAGGGTGAGGCATAGTTTTGCTAAACTTCAAAGTACTTCCTAGACAGGCCATGAAATGATCTTAGGTGAGGAGAAGGGTCATGAACTGGCCCAAGGAATTACTGTGGCAGGGAGGAATTCAGGGAGATTTCAACTCAACCCTCCTCTACAAGCAGTCCTCCTGGTGATACAGGCAGGCGGCACAGATGACCTTGCAGATGGTTCTACCTTTGTGTCTCCCTTCTTTCTGTACAACCTCTGACCATGTTATAGCATGGCTTACTGGCCCCTCAATGCATGGCACTGAATTTTGTTTTAAGTCCTGCTTAGCTTGCTATTTTACCAACCTAGTCTTTAGCTGCCCAAATTCAGACTTATGTACACATATGTGAGAGTTCTTTTATCTTCAGTGCTGTTGCTCTGCAAGAGAGGAGTATTAATTGCCTGTCAGGTTATTTTTACAACCTTGTCACACAGTGCAACAGATTCCCTTATTTATCTTCTATGTAGCCCTGAATTATCTCCAAAATGAGCTATTTGAGGCAATGGCTATAAGATGGGTAATAAACAGATTAGTATCAAACTCCAACAGATAAGTGCAGTTTCCATTGTTCTCACTAAATACAGCCTTTGAAGACCAAATGGATGTATTAGATGGTAAAAATATATCCTCTCCAAACAAAGAACTTTTTGACTGGTTTTGTTCACCTTTAGCATCAGAAGATCTGAAGAAATAAAGAACATTTTCACTGCTGGTTAGTTAATCTCAAGTTGAGCTGCCATAGCTGGCTTGTTGCTTATCAGAAGTGAGTCTTCATCTGTCCTGCATGTCCCAGATTCTGTCCTACTAGGTCTGTCTCAGATTCCTCACAGTCGGCATGCTATGGTTTTTCTGGTTACTACCATCAATGGAGCAATGAATACATTTCTCTGGTTTCTCTATTAGCAAAGCTGCTTGAATTTGTGTGGAAAAGGTGCTAGATAAACACAAGACTTAAAAAACATAGCAGAGAGAGAAAAAGAGAGATGTCATTTCCAGTCTAGGTACTGTGGAAACCCTGTGGAAAAACACATCATTTTGCAGCTGCAGATGTCCTCAGGGAAAAACTGTGACAATTAGTTACCTTTAAATAGGAATTATTTTAATTATTATCAGTAGTGTTGAACCAGCATGCAGAAAGGATGAGAGCATGTTTTTAAATTTTGATATTGACTTGTCCAATTAATTTACTAAATGCATGGCACTTGAACAGGCCTCCGATGGATGTACAAATGACTGAGTGCCTCAATGCATGTTTGTAAAGCAGATGATTGATGTAACACATCATTTCTTTGAGTCGTGGAACTGATTTATATGCTCTGTGCTATAGACATCGCTCTGTCAGTTGGGACTGTAGAAAGCCCTACAGGCAATTGTCCGCTATTCAGTCTTTGCCATTCACTGAAATTACACATAATTTTATCCTGTGCATTTGCAAACTGTGCTTTGCTATTTCCATTTGAAAATGCTTTTGTGTTAAACATTTTTGACTCATCTAAATAAATATTATCCATAATAACCCTATATCAACCCATTACAAAACCATGAAAGTACATACTGCATTTAGATTTAATACCTGAAACAAAGCCTGCTCCCACCTCACTTGCATGTAGCTTTCACTGCTTATCCTCCTAGCTACTGAAATATAAGCAACAGACAGATCTGAGATTGCTTTTCATTCTGGTAAAGCTATAGGTTCTACAATGAAATCACATTTGAATTGCCAGTCTTTGGATATACACAACTAATTCATAAAATACAGATACCTATTGGCAGATACATAACCCTCTGCATATGGGCGGAGGTATGTATTCAAATGTACTTAATTCCAAATTCCATTAAAAAACCATTAGTGGCACATTTATATCAACAGCTAAAAGAGCTTTAGTGCAGTCAGCTAGAAACAACTATTTAGGAAATAGCTGTAAGCTGTGCCAGTGAAAATGAGTTTTCCATTTGAGACTGTCAATTTGGAGAATTAAACTTCAACACATGATGATCCAGAAAATATAAACTTTGTGCAGACAGAAGATGCTGACTGAAGAGAAGTATAAAATACCATCTACACTGTTCTAATTGCTCACACTGAACAACTCACTTCTCTGAAGGCCTCTTTCATTTTTCAGACAGTGTTATAACACATTTCTGGAGCTTAATTTGATTTGTGTGTTTGTTTGTATGTAAAAAGTAAAACCAAAGCTATAGAGGTCCAATGGCAATGGATTCAGAAGTTAAATTACCTACAGTATACAAATACTTTCTTTAATGCTTTTGGCATCCTTCTTCCTTTTGTCTATATTGGAAATACAATATGGACAACAGATTTTCCCAACAGATTATCTCTCTGAGTGCAAGGCACAATTCTCAAGCTCAGTAGGCAAAATTCCCATCCTCCAGTCCTTATACAATTTGCATAAATATACCAAAATGTAACAATATAAAATATACTCCAAAGGCAAGAACATCCTACACATTAATATATTATATTGCAGGAATATGTTACTCTTCTGCTTTGGCAGGTAGTTCCAGATTCCTGTAAGTCTTATATTTAAATTCTGCTTATAATGTTCGGTTTTCTGTACCGTATAATAACACGTAAGCTAGCAACGTACTGTATGCTAGCTTAAATACTATTGTAGTGAGGTACTTGAACAATGGAAATCCTGTCCCTGGAGATACTCAAGGCCAGGCTGGACCAAGTTCTGAGGGGTCCTTTCTAACTCTAATAATTCTGTAATTCTATTATGTGATTCTATATGGGCTATGGGAAACTAATACAGTTTGGACTGCAGTGCCTCTCCCAGACATTAGTTACCCTGGTATTGCTAGGTGTATAGGTGAGTTTTGTTTATTTCCTGTTCCCTCTGGGGCAGAAGTAAATCCAGCATTCCTCAGTGAATGGTCAGAGAGTCTACTTTGCTGTATGTGGGTGCTATCTGCTGAGATACACTGAGCTGAGATCTTTACGCAGCTCTTAACAGTGGCATCCAGGAATGCCTTCTGTAATAATCTCTGTTAATTTAACATACTGCAGTGTGTACCAAGTAGTTTTAATTATTCCATCAAAGTGCATTACAGTGTTTCTGCCTCTATCAAGTGTAATCTGCCATCAGGTTGTTAATTTGCTTAGGTTTATTAAAGCCTCTCATAGTCTTCTCCACATTTCATTTCTCTGAATAATTCTGTTATATGACCTTTTTTAAAAAAAACTATTTTTCATTTCAGATAATATTTGTTCTGGTACTTTTTTTTTCATACATTCATTTCAAGATTAATTGAAATCACATACTAGACTTTCAAGATCTTGATTTCCTCTGTTGTGCATGTGCATATGTTTGTATATTAATTAGTGCTTATCAGGGTATAAATTACATAAATTAGAAAAGTTGCCTCATTGCCAATGGTGATCATTAAAAATGGAGGACTTCTTTCCAAAATGTGTGAGAAAATGATCTATCTTCCCTTTAAAAGCTCAATCAGATCAGTTCCCAAACTCTTTCTTTACGAGGACTAGTCAGAAATTTACTTTTCTCATCTCCACATTTTCTAATCAATTGAAAGGAATTTATTTTTATAATGTCCCTTTTTACAATGTATTTGCCTGAAGCATATTCTTACCTCATTTCATATGTAAGTTTCTAAAAGCCATGTATTATTTATAGGAGAGAATCATAAGTAGAACTATCTCAAATCATTTCCCAACCTTTGCTGTGGGTACCTTTTTCAGAACTCCTTATGTCTGAAGCAAGATTTGAACTATAATAAAGGACTGAAATCTATTTGAAATGAAGAACTCTACTACCCACGGGAGCATCAAAGGTTTTCTAACAGTAAAATAAACTCCTGCTATTGACCTAGTAGTCGGTTCCAAAGGTGTCTTTCAGAATAATTATATTCAAGTAAGTTTCAGAGAACTCATCCAAATCAGTGGCAACACTGAAATCCCTGTAACTCTAAGCAAGACTTTCTTGATGCTCCTTGCAAAAGATACTGGGCAAGGATGTACCTGAGAGGGTTGAGAAAGATAGGGTAACTCTCTCATCAGCCTCCACCTTCTTTCTACTTGTGTTCTCAGTGCATTGTCACTGCCAGCTATGCAGTGAAGTGTGAAGAGACCAAATACATTTGCCAGCTTTGCCCCACCACACCACACCTGATGTGGGGACAGATGCCTTTTTGGACTGGTGGTTTTCAGTGCCCTGCTCAGCACTGTCATGCTGTAGTGGCTGTGCCAAGCACACATAGATGCTCTCAGCAAGGTAAGGTCACATTGCTCAAAAGGAGTAAACACATTCATTTATTCTTTCCCTCCTCTCATCTCTTAGCTAGGGGCAGCACGGGGTTTTTGTTTAACTCTGGGGAGAAAAGATAGCTCATAACAGGCAGGGCTTTGGTATACTAGAATGAGATGTGTCCATGATGCTTTAGGACACACACCAGCTGACAGATAGGGCAGCAGGAGCTTTTTTAGAGAAAGAAGAGGAAAGAACAGAAGAAGCCTTGAACCTAGCTTTTGGCTGTGTATGGAGGGGGAGTGGGGAGTGGGGTGGAGAGGGGAAGATATTTTGAGCTTACTAACAAGGTCTACTATCTTTTGTTTATTTAGAGGAAGGTTTGAAACAAAGACATTACAATTCAGTGTAAGCAGCATACACATATTATGCAGGGTATAAAGGATTATTATTATTTTTTTTGTAATGAGTAAAGCCTGCCTTGAGCAACAGAGCTTACTAAACCTTCACCTGAGAGATTTGAATCACACACAATTTTCACCATGCTCACCTCTCCCAGTGTACGAGAATGTCAAGAAGGTCTAAAAGGTGCCAACCTGCTCTTTCAAAACCAGATTATTTGCACATTGTGCTGCTTTGCAATTTATTTTGAAAGGAAATTTACCCTTCTCATCAAGCTAGTGGCATTTACACAATCTGAAGTGTGCAGATACAAATACAAGGAGAGGGATAGCCATTATAAGTCATTACCCTGGCAGTGCTCCAAGGCCTCAGGGATTCAGCTGTTGCACTGATAGAGCAGATAAAAGCTTTACATAGAATTAATCCAAGACAGTTATGATAATATACCAATGACAGTTTCTTGAAAATTTCCTTTTATTTTTTTCCCTGGAAATACTTGAAAATTATCTAGAAACAGATATACAGAAATAACACGTGATTGTACAAATAATAGAGAGGACTTTGAAGAGGCTATATCACTAATCATTTATAAACTCCAACTGACACATGATCTGATAGAAAATCTTGGGGAGGTGAAAAGGATATATTAAGAAAAAGTCTCAATTTAAGACACTTTGTTTCAGTATAATCTTATTTATGTTAAGTCAGTTTTAAAGACCCTATTACATAATTGGCATCACTGTAAAAAAGCAACAAAGACTTTTTCTCCTAGACTAGTTATACAGAGACATGCTCCTTTGGGTGATGGAATTTAATCAGTTTGTTTTTTAAAAGGCTTTTTTCAAAATGATCAGAATTACTGAGATGTGTCAGAGCAGGTTTGATGCCATGAGTAGGCCCTTAATAATATTTAATCGCTGATTATTTTATGAATTAATTTGTCCTTGAATGAAAGGAGAGTGTCAGCGGGACCCTTATATGTGTCTGGGCACAGCAAAGAAACAGTAATCACCTGGTGACAGCACTGGATATACAGAGAAGGAAGAGTTGAGGGGAAAAAAGAGACAGCAATTATCCAGCAGAGACAAGTGGCATATCCCAGACTATCTGCTGGTTTAAGAGACAACCTTCTCTTCTCTTTGAAACATGGACTGCCTCTGCTCAAGTTCCTTGGTTTAGAGTGAAGGTAGTTATCTCACTTTTATGCAACTTTCAGTCATAGCCCCTGAGCAGGTCCCTACCCAGCAATTCTCTTTAAACCTGGCAAAGGTCAGGCCCTTGCTCCTTCAGTCTTTTTTATTAAAAGCTTCCTGCATGGTTTACTGGAGAGAAAGAAGCAATGACCTTACATTTAATCTCATCAAAGTCTCTGCGTTGTAACTTACTTAAAAGACTCCTAATGCAGGGTAGCTTCAGCCAAGGAGTCTTTTGCCAGACAGTTATTTTTAAAGCTGCGTGCAAAATATGTCTTTGCAGCAGACTCCAACTGCTGACTAAGCAGACTCTCCATTGCCTGCAGAAAAGATACTGAGAAAGCACTGAGGGAAACTGCCTATAGAAAATCCATCCCATATGCGTGCAAAACCCAGTGGAAATCAGTCGTGAGGCCCTGCAGCTAGTATAGCAATACATGAGATTTATGGCAAGGCGAAGGACTTGCAGAATCCCCTCTGTTTGGTGCTTTATTTTTTTTAATGCTTCAGCCTGTGCAAAGTTAATTTTCTACTAATGAAGTAAAATAGAGGAGTAATTAACTCCTCAGCTTGTGCATGTTTCCCCTACATGCTGTTCCTGGGTTTCTGGAGTGCACAGGACTTCCTCTTTTACTCGTCGTTTGATTTTCTCTGTTTAAAAAGCAGCAGACATATAAAAAAATATTTCTGCTGTGAGATCTGCACTCACAGTCTGATAAATCCCTTGTCACATTTGCTCTGCTTTGTACTTGGAAATACTCTTATTTGCTTTTTTTTTTTAATGTTTATACAGCTCTCTGCTTTTTTGTGTGCGCGCTCTCTGAGTAGTCCACTGATGATGATGGTTTCTGAGTACAATTTCCTGTTCCTCATTTGGCTTTTCTTCACAGGGCTTAGGTGGAGCTGGATGATGCATGAAAAGTCTATAGCCTGCCTCAGAAAAGCCCCTCCTTGATCGTTTCCAGTGAAAAGAGGCACTGCATCATTCACCTCTTCTTAGGAAAACTCCTGAAGCCAAGTTAATATTTCTAAAGAGGAAATATCGCTGGGCGTGTTGAAGGCCAGGTTGGATGGGGCCCTGGGCAGACAGATCTACTGAGTGGCAACCGTGCCTACATTGGGGGAGTTGGAACTAGATGGTCTTTAAAGTCTCTTCCAATACATTCTATGATTCTGCATTTTTATGAAGTAATGGGTAAATAATTTAGGTCTTTTACCATGTACAAAAAAACAGGTTCTGTTTCTTATGATGATCTTGGAGAGATAACATCACCTCTCCACAGTTTGTGTAAAGGAGGGATATGCTGCTTACTGTGGTTATCAATCAGTTCAAACATTGTGAGGCTAAATCTTGGCCTTTTGGCCTTGAACAGCCCTGCTCTTGGTGAGAAACATGCACAGAAAGAAAGCCTGGCTCACCTTGCTGCTCGGCTGGTTCTCCCAGGAGCAGGACTCGGTCTCTTGTGGCATGACACCCCGAGGGAAGGAGTGGTCATCCAGGCAGGTCTGGCACAGGGGGGCTTCCAGCTCTGCATCCCCTGGTGGTAAGTGCATCACAGTGGGCCCTGGGTATTTGAGGCTAGTGTTTGGGTGCTTTTCCACACTGACCATCGGGCTCTTAATCCATCTCCGTACCTGTCGACAAAGAAAGAGATTATGGACTCCCATTGCACGCTTTATGGCAGCAGTTGTATAGAGCAGTAGGGGTTCTCATTTGGATAAAGGCACAGAACTGAGAAAATAATCAAATGCCATGTAAACTTTGGTCTGTGAAGGCCATGGGACTCTTCTATGCTGAGATTACTTGCTGTCTTGTGCAAGCCTATCATCAGTTTATCTACAGCACCAGCTTTTCAGACTTTATAAAGACATTAAAGTATATGGTAGACTATTAGGAAGTGGAAGACAGCTACCCAAAGGAAGTACTCCCAGCCTACACTGTTCAGTTCCTCTTGTTGACAGAAAGCAGTGTTTTATTGCAGGTATGCAACATCAGTCACGTAAGCTTACTGCAGTCCCTTTTCAACAGCAGTATCTTTTGTTCATCCCTGACTTAACTTACTGTCTCAGCCTTCTCTGTGCCTGCTGCCGCCAAATTTGAGGTCATTCTTTCCCATTGACTCACCTGCAAGCCTCCTGCCCTGCATTTCCCTTTCCCCACTGCTCCCTGTGTGAGATGTTTTGTGCTGTATAAGGGAGGGCCTGTCTGTTCTCAAGGTGTCACATAAGCCCTGTGCATTTTGTTTGCTCCTCTTTCACTTCTCCCACAGTCTCTTTTATGCCATGGGAGTTGAACATGCTGGGCTGTCTAAGTGAGGAGCCAGAGACTCTCTTGAGCTGCTTTTTCAAGTCCATTTGTGTGATAGAAGCAAAGAGACAGCCATACGTTCTCTGTTACATTTACACTCAATCTGTTCAAAGCACAGTTGACAAATATACATTTATCTTCGTTCCTATTTACTCTGCCTTTTGGAGTTGGGAAATGGGAGCACATGAGGATACATGCTCATAGACTGCGTGCCAGAGCAGCCTCCTGTTTGCTTTGCGGCTTGAAACCTTGGTGCATCGGAGCAGGGCAGGGTGGCTCTGCCTCACCCTGGGCTCTCATGTCTTCCACTGCGGGAAAGCCAGGAAAAGGCCTCAAGCTTCATTAGGAGGTGATGTTTGCCATTAAAGGATGCTTTACATCAGGAAAATAAACATTTTACGTTACATTAGTCACAACTGCCAAGTGTTTGATTAGAAGTGGAAGTCTCTGTCACAGCAACTGGTTACCATGATGACTTCTGATAAACAAACAGAGTGAAACGTATCTAACCAGCCTTCTTCTGGTGACTCCACAGTGAGTGATATACCCACAGCTGCCCTGCTATGCTGGACTGACAGAAATCTCAAGGCTAGGAACATTTTCCTTTCCTCTCTATGGAAACCAAGCAAATAGATGTCCTTTGGGCAAATGTGCCACTTCCCACTGCATTCTCTGTCTTTATTTTCTGCTGATGTCAGCTTGTATGGACTATATCAGCCCGAAATTCTCTGGAGCATCTCAAAAATCTCAGTCCCCCATCCACCCATCACAGCTCTTGGATGCAATGGATGGCTGGTCATGCTTTGGTAACATATTATGTGATATTTAAGTCCAAATGCTTGAAGTTCTGTGGATTCATTTTTTTTCCAGGATGTTAAAACCAATCTGTAGGTTTTATTGAAATCTTCTGCTTCATAAATTCTAAATTAAATGACAGCACTGATAGATTGTTTGCTCGCTTTTTTTCCTTATCCAGATTTTTTCGGCTTCATGTTGAGTGGATGAAGTTGCAGGGGGTAAGAGTTATTTTTTGCAGATTTCATTTCAATAAACACATTTTGAAACTGATCTTTTGACTCTAGCAGGTTTTAACCACATTTATTTTGCTAAGCATAATTGTTTATGTGATTGTTAAGCACATCTTTAAATACATTACTCTCCACAAGTAAATTCATGGCTGTGAGTCTTGATCAAATTCCAGAACTTGATGTGTTGAAAAGAATAATTATGTTTCTGATTATAAAAAATAATAATAATAATTTTAAAAAAACCTTGATTTTCCAGTGTAGTTTTATGACAGGAAGTATTTGGTGCACTGCATGTAATTTTGAAAGGAGTAAACAAGTGTTCATTTGAACAACAAATAAGTGTTTGCTTTGACCTTTTAAAGTTAAACCTGGTGATGTTAAGTGTTTTCTGACCTGGATCTGCCATTCTTCCACAACATCCTGCATGTTAGGTGATATATTTAAAGGGAAGGAAGCAAGTTTGTGTAAAAGAAGAACCAGACAAGGAGCATAGAGGAGGCTGCGTTTCCATGACATACAGGATAAAGGTCCAGTTTTTCTCAAAAGTTAAGGGACATGGACTAGTATTTTGTTCAAGACTGCTTGACTCCATATAGCATCAACCCAGGCAGGAATTCTACTACAAATTTTTGATGTTTGAGTTTTCCTTAGGCTGAATGACGTTCAATTTTATATTTTCATATTCATTACTTTTGCATTACATGGTTATTCACTAATTTCTGTCACAGCTTTATCTGCTGTATCACTATTTTCTGTTTCCACTTATAAATATCTAATGTGCTTGTGTATTGGGAAGCATTCAAAATGTGACCTGGATGCTCCTGATACAGCAACAGTTGTCTGTTTCAAATGATCTAGTAGCTATTCCTTTTAATGACAATGAAACATACATTTCAGTGGCATAATGGTCATAAATTAAAATTACTGATCAGTGCTCTTGTATGAATGGCAACGATGAGAGAAAATAACAGAGCATGGATTTTAGTAAGCTGCACGCAACCTAGTGTTGGTGGCACTTTCTGACTGCAGCATCAGCCATCTCCTGTGATAGCTCAGAGTGAATGTTAAATGATTTTTTCTTTTCTTTTATGGCAGACTGACTCCTAGTTTTCACTCAAATGTGCATTTTTTTTCTCTGAATGACTTTTTGTTGCTTAAAAACATATTAAATTGATGTTTAAAGGTGTTAGCTCCATAATGAAAGATAAAAAAGAAGTCTGATTATGCTCATTGATCTGGCCATATTGCTGTGTTAAATAGAACAAGTTCTGGGAGGAACTAAGGTGAGGGAACTTCTGCAGGAACCAGCTTTGAGTCTGAATGGATGAGCAGGTTTGGTTTTTTATTAATACTTGAGAGCACTTTTAGTAGGTGAGCCCTTCCAAAGTTCAAATGCACCTGCAGAGAAAAGATTTAATTCTATTTCTCTTCTGTTGAACTGGACAACATTCATGCTCACAGACCTTCAGCCACATTCACTCAGTCTGTGGTGGTGCTCTGATTTGGCAAAATTTAGCAAAGCCTCAAACCTATTTTATGTACTCACTGATGAGATGCAGGCCTGGAGCTGAGGTGGCTGAGTACCTGTGCTTGTTACTTTTAGGCCTTGTCTACACAGATGTATTAATGTTCGTTGACCTAAATACGAATTAGTTAAGCACACAACAAAGCATTGTGTAGATGGTTTGTTCCAGCATTAATACAGACTTAATTTACTTCTTTTATCTAGCTTAAAATATCTGTTCTGATTCTGAATTAAAAACTCCATGAGGACCTTAATAACATTTTACTAATCTTCTCTCATATCTTTGGTTGACTCAGATTAATGTCCTTCAGATTCCCTCTGCAGACAAACTCATTGTTTGGCTTTGAAATATCACAGAAAATGCAAACGTGCTCAGAAGAGAATGATAATAGCTACCAGTACTCAGAGTGGAGAATTGTATGATTCACCCGTGTCTTTGACACATATGCCCATCCAAACTCATTGAAAATGTTGTCTTGGAACTGGAAGCATGAATTGGCAGCACCTTTATGTAGCCAGGCCAAAAGCAAACTTCTGAAGAAAAACAGCTTCCCTGTGTTTAGCTCTGCGTGTCTCAGGTTTCAGTTGAGGTTTGTGGATTATATATTACTTCTCAGAGTGACTCAGTTAAGTTTATTGAAAGGTTATGCATACATGTTAGTCATTCAATTTTCAGTCTACATTACAAGTTTTTGTCTGGCTTTAACGTTAATAGACCTCAAAGATTTTTTATATATTTAATATTTGTATTTACACTAGACAAGAGTCTTAGATCTATTGATCTCTATTTGACTTGGGCTATCTAAAATGTCAACAAAGATTTCAAAGTGCAAAGCCTCCTTTGAGTTCCCACTTCAGCACTAAATTGCGCACACACACACACACACAAAACACGACATGCTTCTGAAGAAACTTCTAACAGTTGTTTCCCTGAATGACAAAGACAGGAAGATTAGCAAGAAGTAGGCAATACTTTGTTATTTGGGGCAGTGTACAATGCTCAGATGCAACAGAGCTAGTTACATAATTCTTCATCGCTATGTAAGGAGTACTTGACTATTTAAATGCATTATTTTTTATCCATATACCAGTAAATAAACTAGAGCCTGCTCACAATTACAGGAAGCAATGATGTTCTGAAGTGCTTTTGAAGATTTCTGTACTTTCATTTAAAAGGCAAAAGCTCTTTAAACCCTCCAGGCAACGTTATCCACCATTACAGAATATAAGCAGCTGGCTGAAATAATCAAAATAGAACTGAGTGCAACAGAAAAGTGCTCCCAGTTTCTTGGGCTCCTTCTTGACTGCAGCTTTTTTACTCCTTTTTTACATCAAAAATTCATATCCGCTAGAAATGACTTCTACTCCATGCCTATAGTAGAGCACCCAGAAGCTTCTGGTTAAGCTATAATTGTGTTTATGAGATTCACTGTTCCCAGAGTAATCCTTTGAACTGCAGCTTCCTAGGTCTGTGCAGATGTTTTTGAGTCTACTTTGCTGGTAGCAGGAAAAACATTTGCAGACAGTCAAAGCTGTTAAGTATTACTTTTTCCTGCAGTAAACAAGATTGATATTTTTGCCTAATCTTTCAAGAGAAGTGAGTTCAAAAGAGTGTTGCACACTCTTCTGGGATCTAGTCATCTATCACTAATCCTAAACTAGATTGAAACATGACCATTCTTGTCATAATAAGAGAGTTACCTTAAATGCTCTTTTCCCAGCCGTGGCCTATTATATTGCTGAAAAGAACACAAGTATTAAAAAGAAAGAAAATCTCTTTATTTCATGAATCTTGTTTGCTCTAGTTTCTGTTTGCATTACTTGTTAAAAAACATGGTATCCAGCAGTGATAACCACTCAGACTAGAAAACTGCCAGATGTGATTAAATGAGATTTGCCAAGTTCCAACTTGAGTTGGAAAAACTGGAGTTTTTCCACTCATGGCTTTTCCTCTTACGTAACAGCAAACAGATGCAGCTTTTAACTCCATGTGGCTCCGTTGTCAATGGCATCAGTCAACTCAGCACCATTTGTACTTTAACAATTTTAATTCATAAGCCAGTCCTGATCACTGTAATAATGAGCAATATTCTCATTCTCTTCACAAAAGAAACATTAGTCTGCTCGCTGGGGGCTGCTACTGGTGCAGATGTGGCTTTGGCTGGAGTGAAGCAGCTGCCAGTGGCACCCATGGAAATCCTCAGGCATCCTCACTTCTTGGATCTGGGAGCTCTGGAAAGGTCATTGATTCTCAGGATAACTTTGGGCTGGTTTGCTGCCTTCCCATCTGTAGGCTTGAGTCTCAGTGGTGCTGGAAAGGAAGAGACAACTTGTGCAGAGACCTATCATCTTGCAAGATTAGGCACTTTGTGAATGTGAAGATCACTAAATCCCAGTGCCTGCTGCAGACTTTTGATTTTAGTAGGATGGAGCAATGTGAATAAATATATTCTGGAGACAACATTTTATAGGCCATTGAAGTATGCAAAATTTCAAATATTTACTGAATACTGGGGGTAAACTATTTTGGAATGGGTTAGTATAGACTGTTGAAGTCCACTTGGCGGCTCAGTAAGTATCAGACAGTTCTCAGTGAAACATCACACCTGTCAACACAACAAGTATCATATTTAATCTGACTGTCTGTGCTACCAGATTCTCCATATGACAGCATTTTCTTCATCTGAAATTTTGGATGGGCTTTTTTCCCATTTTTGCATAGCACTGGAATAAACCACTCAGTGTGTGTTTGAACTCTTCTGTATTTACATTTCCATTTTTCATAAATGTCCCTGATTGCATCAGTTCATAAGTTTTTATGGCTTGCAGTCAGCTACTATTTAGTCTACATGCTGCCCTGCAAGCTCTCTGGGTATCTGTTCCCTACCAGACAGGATCAAATTCCTTAGCTGTGATCCAGGTCTGTGCATGTGTGTGTGTTTGTTCTAGTTTTGCCTCCAAGAGATATCAAATGCACTTTTCTCCTTCTCTGATTGCAGTTCATCTGATCCCTTCTTTCCTCTTCTTGCATTATCTAATTGCACCTTGAACCAAGATTTGAATTTTCATTCATTATGTAAACTGTAGGTGGACACAGAACTCTTGGAACTATCTCCCAGCAGCCTTGGGGGCGACCGTCAGAAAACCTATTTAAATTACAATTAGGGAGATTATGGAATGAAAAGCTCCATTGTTTAAACTGTATGCAGTCATCCACTTAAATGGAAAGTGGTAAATGAGAGGCAGGCTGATTAATGTCCAGGCTGAGATGTATCACTACTCTCTAGCTGGCTTCAACATTTAATTTGTCATGTCCCCTAGGAAGTGCAAAACAGCAAAAGAATCAGTTTGTCAAATCACCTCAAGCTATTTTCTTCCCTCTGGGGCCCTGAAATGTGTCACTTTGTTGATTAATAATCACATTTCATTTTATAAAGGAAAGTGAAGGGCAACTCTCTGCTTAGTCATCATTTGCCACTCTGCAAGCCAAAAAGCTGCTTGCTAAAATCAGGCTGAAGCTAAATAACAGAGCGCATTTCTTCCACTTTGGCCTAGATGAACATGGCCTGTATTCACAGAGTTCAGCCATCCAAATGTGACAGGAGAAAGGCTGCTGATGGTTCATCTTGGAAAGAATGGACAGTCATGGCTCAAGGTGGCAAGATGCAGAGGACGATGGTAATGTTTAACATGGATGCCAGTACACTTCAGTTACCAGCAGGACAAGGCAGTAGAATTCTGGTTGGCACATGATTCCTCCAAGCCATTGGGAATGATGTGCCAATGCCCTGGGGATTACTTTCTCCTTCCATCCTTCTCTTCCTTTGCTATTTTTTCATAAATTCTTCATTACCTCATTGTGGAGAGCCTCCAGCTTTGTGGTTGCCTGTAGGTATTACTCCTGTAAGTATCAAAAAGAAGAGCACATGACTGTGCATGTGATGGTTTTGAGAGGAGGTTCTTCATGTTCGTCCTGGCATCCCAGTAACTACTTCACCCATAAAGTCTGAATTAGAGGATTGACCTACTTTATTTCCTTTTCCTTTAATTGTCAGGTATAATACTCTTATAAAGTCTCCTTCTGCCTCTGCCTACATGGACTTATGCCACATAGCAACTGGGCAAGATGGTTTATCATGAATGTCCATTACTCCACAAAGCTCAGTGCCCTTCAGATCATGTCTGCAGGTTTCCTTCTATAGAAACCAGCATGCAGGGGGAGGACACATTTGTCATGGCATGACAGGAACTGGGACATATACCTGGGTATGAGGGCTGGAAAGTGTTTGTATGTTCTCCAGATTCAAGTATATGCCTTTGGTACATGCTGAGGGTTTGACTGCCCTGTGTCATATCTCTGTTCAGGTTCATTGTGTTGTGGTAAAGAGATCAGATTTTTGTCAAGGTTTTGTCATGGTTTTTAATCAGAACTTCATTTCTATTTGCACACACACACACTTTCTCGCACCAGAAAATTTCACTTGCTGTTGCAGCATCGGACAGAAATCAAATCTAAGAGGAAACGTAGTAAATGTTTTTATCTTTGTTGTCATCAGAGTTAACACTTGAAATAAATATGGCATATTTTTACAACCTTAGGTGTGAATGGCATTTCTCTAAGCAGCAAGTCAGCTAAAGTGAGATTCTTTAAAAATTATGTCAGCAAGTGACTGCAGACAGGCAGTAGTCCCAAAAGATGATGAGTACCAATGTGACTTGGGAAATGTGAGCTCCTCTAAGCATGTGTTTAAGTGTTCCTGATGAACAAGTTGAATACATGAAAGGCAAGGCATGAAGAGCAGCAGAAAGCTTTGGTACACCAATAATATCAGTAACAAGGATGAAAACAGTAAAAGCACACAGACAACTGCTTGGCTGATTTTCCCGTTCCACTCAATAGGAAAGTTCTTGCCAGCTCAAATGGTGCAGGAGAAAGTCTGTAATGCTCACATTTCACATTGATTGCTAAATTGACTTTTGCTCTGTCCTCTTATTGAATGGATGATTTGTTTGCAATGTGGCACAAAGAAATTTAAACAACTGAACAGGCACCACTTAGAATTTTCTGCTCTTCCTTCCTCCTCTGTTGTCCTTGATAACAATCGCTAGCCTCATGGGATTATTTTCTTGGTGAATAAATAAATAACTGATGTGTTGGAATCAGGTAATAGTTCTTGGATCAATTGTAAGCACTGATGGCACTTGTTTCTACAGGACATAACACAATAGATTCATTGTCCACACTGATGTATAAACACCCTCTCTCTGCACATTGTGTCAAAGAGGAAAACAAAACAAAATGGGGTGTATTGTGTATGTACAAATCTAATCATTCCAGGCTACCAAGTTTAAAAATGCTTTTCATCTAGATGAAATAAAAACAACATGAACAATACACCCCCAAATTCTATTCAAATCATTTAAGGCTTCTTATTTGTACCTTCTCTTCTCTATTTTAACTCCAGTAAACCTAGGCAACGTTTATTTTAACTCCTGCTCTGATAAACACCACATCCCATGTCTGCCAGTCAAAATCTCAAAGCAGTTTGCAAGCTTCTGTGATCTTCTAAGTCATATACAGGGGCCAGGGGATGCAAGTTCAGAAGAGGAAGGGTTGCAAAGGTATAAGCATGAAAACAAGCCAGAGGAAAAAAAAACATCTCACTGTGATTTTTCTCCTTTAAATATATCCCTCTAGTTTCCTCATACAGTAATCGTTTTGCATTCTTCAATAGTCTAAGAAGAAATGTACAGCACCCTAAAGCTTTGCTGCAGTATAAGAATAATGGCTGCAGAGGTAGAGCACAATAGATGACTGGATGCAGTACCAAATCCCACTCAGTAATCATCCTTAGCCATTCAGTCAAGAGTATCATGCTTTTCAGAGGAGTGAAACACATTCTGTATGGCCTTAATTTAATAACTTTCTTATTCATAATTTACATCTGATACTTCACTTTGCTTAACTTATATTTGATTTGGCAGAAGTTGATTGATAAGACTTGTTATATTTCATATCACCCAAATTTTTTGTAGATCTGAAGGCCAGCCAGGATCATTAGATGGGCTGATTTGGGATACCTAGTCCTGGCCCTGAAAAATAACATTTCTAAGTACCCACAGAGCTGCAAGGAAAACCATGTGTCACAGAAAGCATCAGTGTGTCTGTGATGGCTGCAGGTGGGAGATGGCTTTGTTTCACAAGCTGACTCCCTTTGCCAGACAAAGCTGGGCTGAGACTTGGCAGCAGGTGTCCAGGCAGTCTCTCCTGTGCTATGCTCATAGAGGCAGGTGGCCTCACCCCAGCCAGTAAGCTCAGGGTGGCCTTTTTTCACCTGGCAGACCTGTGTGTAACACAGACAGACTTCGTTCTTATAAAGGAGGAGATATAATACTGCAAGAGTTTTGGCAAATATGTTCAGTGCCAAATGTAATCAATTCTTTTAATATTGTTCATTGATTTTTCTTCTTAATTTTTCCCAGAAGAAACAATAAAAATGAGCTTATCGGAAGCAACACCATTTGATACACTTTGTGTCACATTAGGAAAACACATGGTTCTGAATTATTTGGAAAGAAAGCATGAATATTCCTGTAACAGTTGCATGAAGCAAAAGTAAAATACAAGAGACTCATATGTTGGTTAACTGTTCAAAACTTTCTGGCCATGATACTCTTTTAAGATAAGCAATGAAATCTAGCTTGGCTCAGTCCATCTGAAAGATAGACCTAAGTTTTATGGCTTTTTCTGCTCCCAAAGCTGCAAGTAACATTTATTTTAGACTCATTAGGAGAAAACTATTATTTTCCAGTTACTTTTCAGTCTACTCTGAAATTTGTTTGAATTTTTACCAAGTTTTCCTTTTCTCTGTGGAGACTGGTTGCCTCCATCCACTTGAAGAATGGGTCTTAGATACTCTCTTGGAGAGTGAGAAATGAGTCAGTACTTCAAAAACGAAACAGAAAATATAAGAACAAACAAATGTGAAACCTCATCCCATTGCAATTTTCTTAACCTATAAAACTACAGCTGTTTCAATTTGTGAAACCTAGTAATTTCTCCTGCACCTGTCAAACCTGCCTGGCATTTCAATAAATTGCTCCGCATGTTGTTTTTCCTCATATTTTAACATACCTCGAGAAATATGGTTTTCAAACGGGGTAAGTACAGACAAAAAGCAGTTAGTCTGAGTAAAGAGACATTTTCAAACTACTAGTCATAAACAGCCATTCATATGTATTAAAGAAATAAAAGTTCTTTAGTGAAAAATGTAGTAACAGATGTAAACCAGACACATTTGAGAAGTATGGAAACAAGGAAAGTTTTCTTACTGCTGTTTATGTTATTTCCCCTTCTTAGCTTAGTGTTTTTCCACAGTCACACTTGCATGCACAAGAAATGTCTTTCCCAGCACTTTTATTCTTTGTGGTCTTCATCTTGTGAGAAAATTATTTCCATAAAGACCTTTGTTTTAGAAACACAGCCTGAAGTGTAAGTCACCAACAGTGACTCATCAGCTTGAGGGCTGGTGTCTCCCACATGCGAAGGTTGTTAGTTTTGGGAAGACTGTGAGTGAAGCAGCTTGTTTTGAGTCTCATTCCACATGATTGGTTGTATGTGGGTTTTCTTTTGCCTAGTTCTTAAAAAAAAAAAAAAAAAAAAAAAAAAAGAAAAGAAAGAAAGAAAAATAAAAAGTGAAGTCACTTCAGGCAAAAGCCACTAACCCATTTTTCCTCTTAGGAAGTCAAATTTTGTCAGGGTTTGAGGCTGATCCAGTTAATCAATAACCGTGACATCAAGGAGAGGTACCTACCGGGTTACCTCCACTGGTAGGTGGATGTATATGATTTCAGTTCATTTTGTAGACCATTTTTCAGGACTCTAAGTTGCCAATGTAAATTATTATGTGAAGGAATAAGTGGAATAGTGAAAGAAGTACCATTTTGCTTAAGTAATTACCTTCATTTAAAGCAAATAGAAACTGAATACGGGAAGTAAGAGGAAGTACCTCAGACAGACATGGTAGCCAGGCTTTTAAATGGACTGAATAATTTTTCTAGTAATGTGACCGTGAAATAAGGGAATTCAGACCACAGCCTAACATTGTAGGGCTGGCCAGTGACTCCTTTGCCAAAGAGAACATTTTCTAAAGTAGTAATTGCACCAAACACTTGGCTCCTTCCAGCGCCTGCAACTCTCACATCTCATTGGGAATGTGGGGAGCCTGGGTGCCTGGCATAACTCTGTCCAACTAACCTGGTAGGGCCAGTAGATTACCTTTTAGGTGGCATACCTATGACAGAGAAACCTAGCACATATGTCGGTATCTCACATTAATGCATAGATCTCAAAGACATTTGGGTCTTGAAGCTGCTGAGGTTTTCTAAAGCTCACACAAGTTCCTCCAATAACTTCATACAGCGTAGATCTAGGCTGGATTCTCCATCAGCCTGCAGTGAAGGAGAAACAGGCTAATAAACTGGGAAGGTCCAGCTGGGAGAAATTTGGTGAAAAAGAAAAGATTTATTTATATACCTAACTTCTGGAGAACTGCCAGAGTACTTGAAACTAAACAGAGAACCTCTTAAGGCTCTTGTCATATCTAATTACAGTTCTTTCAGGCTTTGCATACACTGAATAATTGGGGATGGAATGAACAATTTCTCCATAGCTCAGATCTTTTTTTTCCACTTTAATATTTTTAAATTAATTTCAAATACAGAAGGAAAGAATTAATTTAGGCAAGATGTCCTAGAGTAGTCACCTTGGCTCCCTTATCACTGTACTTAGAAATGCAGAACAAAAGAAGAAAAGCCATGGAAAATAAACTTCTGAGTCTGAAATCAGATTTGTTCCTCTCACAGAGGATCAGAGTACATATGAGGAAACTGTGAGCTCAAGAAGAAATGTGCCCTAATGGAATCTTCTGACAACATAAATCAAATCTCACAGTATCCTTATCAAAAACATGGATCTTCCATCTCCTCCAAGTTCATTGTAACTCCTAATATGCACTAGAGAGGTTCTGTCAACGCAGGAGCTATAAGAGAAGTGTCAGGGCCAAGGTAATGAATGGAGACTCCAAGTTCCTTCTTGAGGCCTGCATTTCTTCTTGGCTCTCCATCTCTCAGGGGGCATGGCAGCAACAGAGGCCTTGAGCCAGTGGATGATTGTACCTAATGTGCTGCATGAAATTTTACACCTAAAATAACCACAGTAAAAGAGATTCTAAGAAAAATGTATGGATCCCTTTTTGATTCATCTCAGTGTGCTCAGAAACAGCACCATCCATGTTGTGGCAACAGAATTCATCATTTCATGAGGCAGGAAAAAAAGTGAGAATAAACCAGCATATGTATATATATGCATGTATGTACATACATATCTATGCATGCTATGTGTTAACGTGCATGTACATACACTGTTAGGTCAAGATCTTGGATCCCATTGTAAAATCCAGTTAGTTTTTTTTTTTTTTTCTTGTTTGTTTGTTTGTTTGTTTTGTTTGTTTGATTTTATTTATTTATTGTCCAGAAATAGTTTGTGAAGGAAGTGCAGAAAAATTTCTGCGAGTCTAACTGAGGAACTTCAGTAGAATAGCACAAAGGATGCTATTTAGTTGCCTCAATGGGGCCCAAGAGGTGAGTCTATACCAAAACTAGCAGACATGTTCCCAGTTTGCCATATACTTTGAATGGTCAGTATGTCATTGGATGGTAGAAAAGATACCTTGTTCTGTATATATATACCTAGAAAAGTGATACCCGGAGATGCTGTGCCTAACTACCTCAACGCAGCCAAGAATTTGGTTGCAGTGATGACTGGTCTAGACTAATGACAAGGCATCAGAAAGGTCTTTTCTTCCCCACCAGGTAAAGATATATTCTGTAAAATCCATTTGTTTCAATAAGCTGGTTGTGTCATCTGAAGTAGAGCCAGGAAGAATGAACCAGAACTGGGATAAAGACAAAGGAGTATCTGTGGAAAACCTTATCTATGGATGGATTAAAAACCCTGTTGTTAGAGAGGCAATGGAAATAGTGATGTTGTTTGAGTCTCTGAAAATGCCATGAAACTGCCAAACCTTTGAAGCAGTACAAATGACAAAGATCTTACCACACATTCCCTTTGCAGTACTCAGTATGTAAAGGAGTCTAGTCAGTCCATGCCAGATCTTATGGGCCTGGTGACCAATGAACACCTCTGGCTGAAGGCTATACCTTTAGGATGCAAATCTATAGAACTCTTAAGCACTGAGCCATGTTTAGGTTCATCTGTTTTAGGTTTAGGTTAGACATTAGGAGGAAGTTTTTCACACAGAGGGTGGTGACACACTGGAACAGGTTGACCAAGGAGATTGCAGATGCCCCATCCCTGGAGGCATTCAAGGCCAGGCTGGATGTGGCTCTGGGCAGCCTTCTCTGGTGAGTGGTGGCTCTACCTATTGCATGGGTGATGAAACCAGATGATCATTGTGTCCCTTTTCAACCCAGACTATCTTATGATTCTATGGTCATTCTACAATCTGAATATCTGATATATTTTTGTTGATTTCATGAACCTTTTTCCAATATGAAATCAGATCTCATTTGTGTGATTACATATTCTTGTGGAACATGGAGATACCACTTTATTTGAGGATCAGAAATGATGTTTTGAGTGCTGTGCTCTGTATGACTATCACCATGATTATTTTTATCATTATAATAATCTATGTAACATTTAATTTCAAGTATTCTTACAAAGAAACAATATAAGGCAATTTTACAAGTGTTCAAACAAGAAATGAATCACAGTTTGTAAGCACTAGCTGCAAGTTAGATGTTCCTAATACTGGGCATTCTCCCAAATGTATAACATCAGCATCAGCATAGCCGTTAACTTTATTATAGGTTTTTATATCACAGGCTGTCCTCCTCCAACATTACTTTCCATTATCTTTTCTTAAGATGTCTTATAACTCTTCTTTGCGTCACAGCCCAGCAGTTAGTCAGAAAGGCTTTACACACAGAATTCCCACAGTGATTTTGTTCACATAGTATAGAGGTTTTGTCCAACACTGCAATCAGAAAAGATGAGATTACAATCTCTGTTCTGATAAGGAGAACTCCTTTAATTTGTTCTTTTAGAAATGAGGAATCTAAAGTTCTGCATGAATCAGAGTATGTCAGATGATGACACTATTTTTCAAAATGTCATTTCTTTTGAAGGGAGAAATAAATTATTATTAATCAGATTCAAACCCACTTACAGCTAAACACGTTAAAGTTTAGCAGTCTTTCATCATACAAATGCAGGAATCTTTAAGTAGAACAAAAGATACTTTAAATGGGAAGCAGAACTTCAAGCCAGGTTTGAGATGTATTTTTGGATGAGGTTGTTGCAATACATCTACAAGTTGTATTGCTGACCTGCAGTTCAAGCATTTGTAATAATAATCTATTTTACTTGCTTCTGCCACACTCCTGAGGACCTTTAGCCCCCAGAAAAAAAGCAGACTTTGTAAGAACTGACAGAAGCAAGTTAAGTTAGACTAGCAAATATCAAATATAAACAGACCAAGAAGTAAAATATATCTTTCCCGTCTGTCATTGCCAAAAAACAACTCTCTCCATATCAGCCATATAAAAATCATTTTTATAGCAACAGTAGTCTGTGATTTTCTCTGTATTATATGCGTTCATGAAGCCTCTACTAAGATTCAAACCTGACAGCTTTGATCTGTGTAGAAACTCAATCTCTTTTTCTTTTCCTCAAAGAGCTTACAATCTGGGCAGGTGATCAAAGGATGCCTACTTGGATAACTGAGGTGACCTCTCAGCATCAAACAATAGATCAGTGAGAGTGAGAAGCCTGTTCTCCCTAGTCTGATCTCTTTAGCACCCAGAATTGGTAAAAAGTGGCCCCTTAAAAATGCCATCATCTAAGAAAGATGCAGCCTCCTGAGGTGCTGGCATCATGCTGTTGTGAATGGATAAGAGCAGAACCTTTGTGTAACATGGGACCTGGGGCATCTCCCAGCACCAGGTCATGTCTCTAGGCAGCTGGCAGCAGCACAGTGTAGGCAGACTCCTCCCTTTTCTTTTTAGGGTCTCTGAATGTTTTGAGGGATGTTTGGATGTGCAGTATTTAGTTGGTAGACACTTTCATTCATAGGTGTAGTCCTCAGGAACTTTTCAGAAAGTGACTGAGCTCCCACTGCACGCTTTTTACATATTCAAACATATGCAACCCAGAAAAGCACAAGCAATTATGTTGGAGCATCTGAACAAATAATCCCTTGGCAAATGAACTGTGTTTTTGACAGCATGCACTGCTTCTAGTTGGGAAGTAAAACTGGGTTACATTGTTGACTGTATGCATCTTAGAATTGTCTACCCATACCTTATCTACAATAAAAAGATGCAGGCCCTGCCCCTGTACACAGCGCACCATCTGTGCTTCTGATGCTACACAGAAGTTTACATACTGGGGGGCTGCCTGTGGAAGACATGAGAGGACTGAAATAAGCAATGTGTTATAGAGAACAGCATGCCCTGTTTTGGGCTGTCACCTCTTCAGCCATTTCCTGATACATCAGAGTATGGGAACAGGCTTTCGCCATGCTGAAAGACGCTTATAATGCAAACACGCCTTGAAACTCTTGACTTTGTAGGGAAGCATCTATGTTCGTCATGCATTTTTCTTCATCATTCAGCTCATTAAGAGAATGGGCACATTCTTAATGAGCTGAATGGACTAGAAGTAATAGCTTTTCAAACTTACCACTGTATTTTACCACATTCTGTTGCCACTCTCATATGAGCAAGACTGCGTCAACTGGTAAGAAGGCATTTCTTAACATTAGAAAAAAGTACGTTATTTTGGTGCTTGTCTCATTAAGCTGCTTACAGCTCCCCAGCTCCCAGTCAAAGTTTACCCTACCAGACTTTCACTGCTGTCATTTCAAGAAAAGGAGATGTCTTTTTTTTTTTTTTTTTTTTTTTTTTCTAGTAGGGATTAGAGTAGATCAGGAAAGAGCAGTAATTTCTGTCCTGTATAACACCTCACCTAATTGATGGTGTTATCTACTTCCTTTTTACCCACATATTTATGAAATGTGAATGATTTTTCTACCTCATCAGTATATTTTGAGACTTGGTTAATTGTCTGCAGGCTGATTTGGAAACTTGTCAATGCTGTGTCTTCAAAAGACATTAAAATGTATTGATCTCAGAGTTGTTCACTGTGTTTATTTTTTAGCCATCAATATTTAGTAATCTTTTTGGAAAAACAATTGTTGTAAATAACATCCACAGGAAATTATTTCCTGATAGCATGTCATTTAAGAAAAAAGCCACCTGTGTTATCAATTTGATTTTGCAGGCTTATTTCATGCATTTAGTTCTTGTATGTTTTCCTGTTGCATTAGCATGTCCGTTCATGTATTTTTCTGCAGATTGTTGCTCTCCTTCCATTTTACCCTCCCCTCCCTTAGCCAAATTGTTAAAAGGATATACTCTTTCCCCTTACTTTCAATTCTCTGATTTCTTTCTCTACAGACATAACCTTTGATCTCTCCCAAGCCTGTAACCTTCATTAAACCACGTCTTTAAAGTACTTTGTGTATTACTCTGAATTCTTAGTGCTTCTTGGCCCCTGGATATCATATTTATTACTCTCCCCATTTGGCAGAGGAACAACATTGATTTTTCAGAAGATATTTTGCTCTCTCAGTAGCTCACTTTGCATCAGCTCTTTCCAGAGAGCCAAGGGTGTCCAGAAACTTTTGCACTGCTATTCTTGCTGGCAATTTCATGTGTCGCAATGTTTTTCAGACAGTTTGGATGTTCAGACTGAAGTTAAATGATACAGAGGGTGCTGAGTTGAGTTATGATAGCAATGATACCACTGTGTTTGGGGTAGGATTGCTCTAAGAATTTAACTCCAGATGCTATGACCTTTAAATTAGTGCTAATATGAACTTGGCAGAACAGTCAGAGATCTCATGGCTGGTCCTTCCCCAGACAGAGGGCATGACTATGAAATACTCTGAAGGCAATGAAGAGAATCAAAAATCAGGTTCAAGCAATATCTAATCTGATCTTGTAAGGAACGATCCAGAGCAGACCGTAAGAGAAACCTACCTCCCCACTGCTACTTCATTAGTGATGGTGGATAATGAGACTAAATATGGCAGAATAGCTGCGAGTGAATCTGGAAAAATCCAGACAGATCCTGAAATTTAAAAAAGAGAGGAAAAAAGACTTGAACTCAGACAAATCTCAAGATAAATTCTTTGCTCTATGTGTTCTGGGAGGATTATGGTATACAGCATGGGAGAAAAAGCCTAAGGAGACTATGTGTAAAGACATAAAACTTACCACATCTGAAGAAAAAGCAAATCTCTAAGAGTTTGATAGAAAACATAATAAAATGCAACATACATTTGTCAGTATGCCAGACTTGCCTGGTGCCTTACTTTGAAGACGGAAATGTAGATACTCTAACCCACATAGTCTTCAGTAATTCAGGTAGATAGTGAAAACACATGGGAATTAATTATTTAAAATGTAAAACAAGAGAGCTTTTACAATAAAAAATATTGAGAAAGGAATTAGCAAAGTGCACTGAAAAGAGGAAAGCTAGTACTGAGCTGGGTTTGACACAAAATGTAGGCTTGTGATTTTAATTTTGCCAGTGACCCGTATGCTCAGCAGAAGAGGACAAGGGTGAGAGGACATGAATGAGATGGAGGTTAGAAATGTGCAGAGACAGCAAAAAATGTATAAATGAACAGTTTGTAACTCAAAAGAAATTTGATTACTAGCAGGATTACTAGCGCAACGACACATCATCAGTAGGGTAAAACTAACCTGTCTCACGACGGTCTAATCCCAGTTCACATTCCCTATTAGTATTTCCCTACAGACCAGGAAATACGACAGCTTCTTTTGCCTGTTAGGGTGGCCAGGGAGTGGAAAGTTTACCTTAAGTGTCTAAAAGGTGATGGCTTATTTAGACTAACTAGATACAACTGGGTGAAGAAATGTCTGCTCTCCAAAAACCCACCTGTGGTCACACATATGAGGAAAGAAGAGCTATTTAATTTGTTGTTACTTTTTCTTGGCACAAGAGATAATTGGAATAAGTTGGACATGTGTAAATTTAGACTGAAAATGAGAGAATTTCTACCTTTTCAGATGGGATAATTTTCGAAAAAGTAAGAGATATATGGTCAATTTCAAGCAGCAGCTCAATCAATTTGTGACGGAGATTATGAGACATGTTTAGCAATGAGAAAAAGAGACCAAACTTAGACAGAAGTTTTCCTCTAGTCCTGCATTTTAGGAAAGGGAAAGAAAGGGGGTATTCTAACATAATTCCATCATCCTACATTTTTTCTTTCTTTCTTTCGAATTCATTTTTGTTTATGGAAATGGCACTTGGGAGTGCCTACAGCTTTAGCTGGTACCAATCATGGATGCTCAGCACCCCTCCATACAGAAGAAATGGGACGGGAAAGAAGTCTGCAGTTCAGCACAACTCTGTCTCACTTGCAGTAAGCCAGGATTCCTGTCTTTAGAAATCAACTTCAAAATGTGCATACTTGTATGACACTGGACCACATAGCAAAGAAGAACTGCAGTCATCCCTTATAAACCTGGCATTTTCCTGAGGTACAGTCAGCTTCAGATCTCATTTATTTTCTTCTTGGTAAGATCCCAATTACTCTAAAAAAAAAATAGCTCCAGTTCTGAAATGGACTTGTAGACCCATTAAAGTGGCAGAGCAGACAATAGCCCCTACAGCACAATCTACCAGAAGGAGGAGGTCAGTTGGAAATACTGATTTCAGGGGTTATCTTTGTCACTAAATTACTGTAATCCTAAAAATGGTATTCAGGTAATTCTGCAGTCCTCTCAGCAGCTCCTTGCCTTGAGCTTTAATGCAGGCAGAGCTGTCATCTTCATGCACAATAATGTTTATGAGTTAGTCTTTTCAGCATGTATATGGAGTAAGCTCCTGGTGTGCAGTGACATAAAATATCCACCAAGAAAGAAGGATATGGTTTCCCCAAACTACAGATTTGTAAAAGCTGCATAGAAACAAGATAGGGATTTTCTCTTCCTTCTTTGTGAGCTCACTTTAGCTTGACCTAAATTGCTAATTAATGCAAATTTTCTCAGTGAAAAAGGATTATGGATACTCTCCCTTATCAGGTTTCAGACAAGCAAATCCTTAATCTGTGCAATAAACTTCCTCTCTGAGACATTCCCCATCATTTTTTATCTGCTTCTTTTTTCTTCATTTTATGGAAGACTGCTATTTCATTTCCCATTTATCAGTCATTTATCTTCTTCCCATCCTGAATAAATTTGTATTTGCTCTTGGTCCGGACAGAAGAGGACAACGAATTTCCAGGCTCACTGAGGTTACCATATCATCAGCTAGTATTTAAGTGGCACAGGCAGTTCATTATTCATCATTCATCCCAGATTAACCATTCTGTTGTGTTGTAGAAAATGGTATTTTATTTCAAGACGAGTGAAGTCATATGTTGCAAAATGTTATCAGTAAGGTTTATAAGGGAGGCAAATGCCACAGAAGAAGGCAGTGCAAATACCACAAACCCTGCTTCCCAAAACCATTTGGCAGGGAAAGCAGCAGGTACCAATGAAAGGTCCCTCTACTCTGAGATAGTCCTGTTGGCTGACCAGCAATACTGTGTTTGCAAGTTTATCCAGTTCTCAAAATAAACCCAGTTCTGTTGGCAATCCTGTGTAGTTCTGGAGGGTGAGACCTCTGAGCCCCTCAAATGAGAAAGACATATCTTCTGCCAGTTAACAAAACCTTTTAATTGAACTTTGGGAAAATCAAAATGCATCTAGTATAAGAGAGACACACCAACAATTTGTTACTAATGCAAGTTAGTGGGGAATTTCTATTGGAATTCAGTATCAACATCAGCGGGCAGGATAAGGGATGGCAGCAGAGCAGAAGTCCTCACAGTGAAGGTAATTCTTTGCTATGAGATGATAATGCATTCTAATCTTTCAGTATTGTCAGATAGAGATACTTATATGCCATGACCCAAAATGATGTGAACACTTGCTTTTCAGAAATTACCATAATTAAGGTAATTTTGGATTCTCTCTTTCTGCCTACAAATGCCCCTCCTTCTTCTCCCCTATTCTCTTTTTAGATTTCTGTCATCACCAATTAAAAAATAGTATTTAACTAAATATCATATTTATCTTAGTCACACTGAATTATTTTACCTCTTGCAGCCAAAAAAACCCCACAGGCATTGTCAGTCATTTGATTTGATTTTAAACATTGTAGATTCTAAGTGCATGGGACCCATACCTACTTGGTTCACTTCTGCCAGCAGTGAGTGCTATGAGTTATTCTGCAAAACTAACAGTTTCTACTTTTTATTTCATCTGTGGGCTGCCCTTTAATTTCAGCCTTTCCTTCCTGTTCTCCAACCTCCAGATGTGATTAGCCCATACCCTGAATCATCTGACACAACAGGCAGTGTCCCAGAGGGTCAGTGCTTTGTCATCAGAGAATATGCCAGGCTTAAAAAAAAATCTAGATCTCAAATTCAAGTCAATATGAATGCACTTTCAGCCTAGCCTAAGTCCACAGAGCTCTGTCAGTCCTTTCTGCACTCTTGGTCAGAGCAATATAGAGGATTGCAATTTAATGAAAAACATTAGGAAAATGGAAAAAAACAAAGGTAAATCTAGCACGTTCTTCATTTAAAATAAAATAAAAATCTGAGTTGAAAAAATAGCAACATTTCCCACAATTTAGGGTGTCCTAATCTAAATTGACAGACTTAGAATTAGACTACAAATGTGGACTTTTCTAGGCGAAAGACACTATTACTTTAAACTGGAGCTATTGGGGTCCCAGCTCTTGTTTCACTAAAGATCATGCTGGTGATCTGAGGGAAGCCTATCATAACAAAAACATCCACATGAGAAATCTGCTTCTGGGTTCCAGATATTACCAAGTACAGTGGGAATAACAATACTTCATCCCTGCAGTCAGATCTGCTGAGCTGCCCAGGGCAAGGCCTGCCTCTCACTGAGAGTAGAGGATGTATCCAGTAAGTTGATGGTGTCAGTTATGGCTCTCAGATTCTCTATGGTGCAAGTGTCAAACAACAAACAACCTCACATGCTAGATTCAAATCTAGAAACGTAGCAGCTGTACTTCTGTAGACACAGGGATCTGGTGGTTCTTCAGACAGAGTCCAGAACATTGGTAAGGAACTGAACCTATTGGATCATATAAATCATATCATCATATAAACAAGAGGGGGAATGGCTGTATACGAGGGTGGATAGTGATAGGACAAGGGGTAATGGTTTTAAACTGAGATGGGGGAGGTTTAGGTTAGAGATTAGGAGGAAGTTTTTCACACAGAGGGTGGTGACACACTAGAACAGGTTGCCCAAGGAGGTTGTGGATGCCCCATACCTGGAGACATTCAAGGCCAGGCTGGATGTGGCTCTGGGCAGCCTGGTCTGGTGGTTGGTGATCCTGCATATAGAAGGGGGGTTGAAACTAGATGGTCATTGTGGTCCTTTTCCACCCAGGCCATTCTATGATTCTATGGTTCTATGATTCTATGATTCTATGATTCTATGATAGCTGTCTTAAACCACCTTGCCCCAAACTCCCAGTAATTAAAATCACTATGTAACTCATCCAGCAAACAAAATATATGTTAGTGGAAGCCAGTAACCCTTTATGAACATGTAGCTCTTCTTGCTTGTAAATGTTTCAAGCACTGATGTAAGAACAATGTGGTCAATACCTGAATGCTTGATTTTTTAGAAGGGAGATAACGGGAGTAAGAGAAATGTCAGTGAACGTATGCATCTATTGACAGAAATGTATAGAGAGGGAATTTCCTTCAGTTGTGTCTGTAAATTGGTTTTACTGAGTTCATCCATCTTTGTCACAACATCAAGAAGGCAACATCTGACAACAATAAGAACATTCAGAATTGAAAAACAGCTATTTTCTCCTGATCCACTGTCCAGGACAGTTCCTGTATTCTTGTTTCTTCAAATACAACTACAGCTAACAATCTTTTCCAATGAGAAATTCACTCAACACTAGTATAGCTTTGAAAACAAAACTAATCAAAACTAAACTATCTTCCCTGATTCTAGAAAAAAACTATAACGAGGTGCCCAGAGATAACTTATCTTAGCTCTATACAGAGATAGAAGACAACTGACTGTGATTAGCTCAGTACATGAACTGCAAGCTATTTTGCTTTCTCTTTAAGGATACATTTCTCTTTAAACACTTGGGCATTTTTTGTGAGTTTAGCATCAAACATACATGTACCAAGGATTATATAGTTACATGAGAAGTTACCTGAGAAAAGAACCATTAATATGGACTGACTGCGAGTGGTGCCTGAATTGTTTCTGTGAGTCTTAAAGAAACCCCCTTGGAAACTACAAACAAATTTCATCAAAGACTGTACTTTTTAATTCTCTGAGTGGCCCTACTAGTATTTTGCATGGGAACCCTAAGATCTGGCATCTCAGTGCCCAGAAAGGGCTGACTTCGGCTTTTAGATAGTAGTCAGTGAGGGCTTTACTCTCTTTGCCTGAAGGATTAAATGGACTGACCATATTCTTGGAATAAGGAAGAGAGAGAATGAATGAGAATGAATGAATGAATGAGTGAATGAGTGAATGGAGCAGCTTATCTGCTTCTACTCCAGCCTATTTAAATACAGGGTTCTTGTTTTAATCATTCAGGAAATCCTTTCCATAGAGAAGTCTTTGCTACCAATCTCTTTCCGATGCTTTGCTTTTCCTCTGTGTCTGCACAGGCATATTCTGAATACCTGTCCTGCTGCCACATGGAAACGACTTTGTTGCTCAGGTTAAATGGAGAGCGTGTTTGACTCTAAAAGTGTTGTGAAAACAGAAATGTTTTAACTAAAGTGATAAGGTAGAGCAATGCATGCATATTACTTTAAGAGAACTGGCAGTCAAACCGAATACATAGTAGACTTCTCTAAATCCTGACATATTTGGTTAAACTAAAAGATGTAATAGAAAACAAAATCCAGGTGTACCTCCCTCTAATCCTTTTTTCATGTGTTAATTACAATTGCAGGCAAATGACAGGCTGTGGAATATTTTGCTGAGCTCACAAACACCTCTTTGTTCTTTTCCCTCACTGTGAGATGATGAATGGAAGTGGGTAATGCTGCACTTCAGGCAAGTGAATGAAAGGTGTGGAGGGAGTCATACCCCTAGGTGCATGTGGAGGAGGCAGAGCGCAAGACAAGCTGCAACAGACCTGCACTCTGATTTGTATTGTATTATCCAACTCTGAATAGCCAGCGCTTGTATTGCGTCAAGCCCTGTGGTCAGCCCTGATTGAGAAATACATTCCTCAGCACCGAGTGCTTACGTAATGCCTTTTGGACCCTGTCCCCATCTCCAGCTCCCTTTTACCCCTCAGCGTTATTGTCCTTGGTGTTTCATTGACCTGCCCATGCAACAAGCTCCGTGTATATGAGACTGGCATTAAAATACCATCTCTCCTCAGTGACTTTTACAGGAACCAAAATAACTGCAACAATAAAAAGAAAGTGAAAAGAAACAATAAAAGGAAAATCTTACCCTCTTTTTAAAGAACTGAAAGGCTGAGCACTTCTTGACTGGAAATCCATTCATGTCTTTGTTGACCATTTTCCACAATGAAGGGTGCACAGTGATAGATCCAGGGTGACACTTCCTTAGTGCATCCGCTTTCCTCTGTATCCCTTCAGTTAATAAAGACAGAGCAGGACGGGAGCCTTACCGGCACAGCTTGGGCAGCTGCCCTTTACACATTCAGCTTGCTGCACCAGCTACTGCAGCAGCAGCAGTGAGTAGCAGCTTTTCCAAGCCTTCAGTTGCAGCAGGCTATTCGCTTTGTAGAAATGTCCTTTAAATACACACACTCCTAGAAAAGCCAGTGACAGCTTTCACATCCCGGGCAGCAGATCTGAGGCTGAGTGAGTCTCACACAAACCTGGATCCTTCCATCTGGCTGGTGCTATTGGTACCACATGCTCCATAAGCAGCAAGGCTACTGGGCTCGATTTGCTATTCCTCTTCTCCAGGTGATGTGATTCACTGCTGTTCGAGATGAGAGCTGGTTTTGATTGTGCAAATTCCAGTGGGAGCTGCTGTTCAGCAACAGCAGGGAGAGAGAGAGAGAGAGAAAGAGGGAGGGAGAGAGAGATGCACTGTCAGACCAGCTGAGCACAAATAACCATACAAAGGATAGGAGGAAGGCTCAGAGAAAGAAGTGCTGAAAGGCAGTGTGTTTCCCTTGGGGGAGTGACAACGATAGGCTCTCATTTTATATATAGACAGTCTTTGAGTGAAAAGAGAGATAGGTCAGTCATTATTTTTTTCTTCCTTTCAATTTGCTTTTTTTCTTTTTTTTTTTTCTTTTTTTTCTTCTATGTTGCTCTTGTTGCAATGATTGAAACTGTGGTACTCTGGAAAAAAGCCTATCCAATGATCAATGCAACACTGGCTTATGTGACAGGACATACTGTAGACAGGGAAGCGTTGGAGCTTCATTGTGAAGTTCAATGAGCTTAAAGAAAGCCAGCAGTTCCCGTAAAGTACAATTACCACATCTGATGCAGATAAATGTAAAGCAAGCAGGCACACACAAATTTGTTCAGATATTTCTCCTTATTCTGCCCTAGATTCAGAGATATATAGCATTTAAATACAGAAGAACTCTTTCATTACAGGAAGATAGGGCTGAAAGAAATATTGAAAAGACACCTTGTCTAGCCTCCCATTTATTAAATTTTCACCAAACCCAATGATTCCAATAGCATGTGTTTAACTAAACTGTTAAATATCATTTAATTATGTTGTCTTTTACAACAGGGTCTGGAAAATAAAATAGAGGCTTCTTCACTTCCTCTTGCCTTCTGTTCCAGATTAATAAACCTCAGATTCAAGAAAAGACCTTACCTTTAATATTAAACCAGTTTCTGGTTCTAGCTTTAGCTTTCTCCTCAGCCTTTCTCTGTAAGTCAGCCCTACTGTACAGAGATTTTCCCCCTCATCTAAGGATACTGCCTACTGTAAATTGGTTACTTGTCAAGTGTCTGTATGATGAGGTAAATAAACTGAGCATTTTGCATTTTTCAGTGGAATAGGTTTTCATGAGTCCTTGGGCATATTCTGTCACTCTTCTCTGCTCCTTTCATTTCTTTTTCTTTTCATAAAATCCTAGAAAAATAAGATCACCTAAGCTGTGTATCCCTACATCAGTACAGGTTTTTTCTTATTACATTTACAGGTGAAACTATGAACTGACTGCTATTGTCACCAGTGTGTCTATTTCACAGAAAATCCCAGTGTTTCTCTGGTCTGAGTACCTGAGACCCTATGTCACAATGCTTGCAGGATATGACCTATTTTCAAGCCAGCATCATGCAGGATATATTTCCTTATTTAGTACTTCTAGCCTTTGTTCATTATTTGCAAACAATTTTTCTGCACTACTATTACACTTGGAATTTCTTGAGGAAACAGTTATCTTAGAGTCATGTTATTTTTTCAAAAGTCCCTTTCCCTTTTTCTTTTTTCCTTTTTCCTTCTTTCTTTTTTCAATTTTTCCTTTTTACCCTTTTTCTTTTCTTTTTCCTTTTTCTTTTTTCCTTTTTTTTTTCTTCTTCCCTTCCCTTCCCTTCCCTTCCCTTCCCTTCCCTTCCCTTCCCTTCCCTTCCCTTCCCTTCCCTTCCCTTCCCTTCCCTTCCCCTCCCCTTTGCCTTCCCTTCCCTTCCCCTCCCCTTTGCCTTCCCCTCTCTCCCCTCCCCCAGGCCCCATTCCTCTTTCCTTGCCACCAGGATGAAAATTCTAGTTTGCCTTCCCCTCCCTCCCCTCCCCCAGGCCCCATTCCTCTTTCCTTGCCACCAGGATGAAAATTCTAGTCAAAATTACAAGGACAATACAAGAACATAGAACACTGCCACAGATCAGAATTCAGAGCAGTTCCCTGGAAAGCAACAAGTTCAAGGTCCAAGTCACAAAAAAGACATAATTTTGCACTTTGGTGCCCTTAATGAACTGTCCAAAGCAGTGAGCTGAAGAGCCAAAATCTTGTCAGAATTGTTCTGCTTTGGAAAACTAGTAAAATAGTCACTGGAGCAAGGAGAAAAGGAATTTTCCACTCTGCCCCTTTGTCTGCAGCTAATGTATTTTACCAAGCAGCAGTTCAGCTCAGCTTCTGAAACCTGACCAGCAGTTCAGTTACCAGAGACATGCTAAAGGGTTTTCAGATAGTCTGGAATTCTCAACACATCTCAATGAGAGCTTCCTGAACCAAGCACCCCTTACACCCAGTCACTAGCAATCTGGGAAAAATCTTTCCATTAATCCTTCCCTGTGCCTTAAAGCTGTCAGGCCTATATTTCTGTGCGTATAGATAGAGAAGTAGATGATAATGAATTTTTACCAGTGGCATCTCCCAGTGCTTTCTTCAGAGAATGATGTGCTTTGTCGGCTAATCTGATTGCATATTTGATTGCATAATAGGAAACTTTTGTTCAGAAAAGGCTTTCACTTGGGTTAACCATCCAGCTTGCTGTGCACGTACATTTATTTTTGAGATCTTTGATCTATTCAGCCACGGCTTTGATCTGTCTCTCATCCTGAGATATTTCTCCTGAGGGCTCAGTGCAATCTCCTCTTTTACAAAAGCATTTCTGATGCCTCTATCTTCTCTGTTAGATTCCCAAACTACTGGCTGAAATGTCCTTCTCCTCCCCCCTTCCAGGCCTGAAGGTAGTGCTGACTGCCCTTGTGAATATATCTCTTGGGTCCTGGTGTCAGGGCCTTGGCCTCCAGATCCTTTTTGCAATTTATTTTATTTGGGCGTTGGCCTATTTTCAACTGGACAAGTTATGCACTTAAGCTTGTTTCCATTCGAAGAAATAATAATAAACTGTCTTCAAAGTAGCCTGATAGTTTTGAAGTACTGTGGGAGATGTTTTTGGAGGCAGGTGCATTCGTGCTTGGGGAATGCATCATGTAAAGCCCTCTTGGCCTCTCTAGGATATCAGCATTATTATAAGATTTCTTGCAGGCTGAAATCCTTTTGGCAATGTAACCTCGAGGGATTTTATTTGACAGATTCTTTTACCACAGTATCAGAAGTGTGACTCAGTGGCTGCAGAGCTTATGTCTAGCATGAGAAGGCAAAAGTCTGAATGAGGAGCAGAAGTTACCCCACACATCTATTCTTCCACCAGTAGACAAAGATTTAAAGTCAGAAAGATTTTCCTGAGAAAAAGTGCCAAAATCATGGCTTTGTAATTATATCTGAAATAAGCATAAAACTCCATGTTCAGTGCATTTAACTACAATCAAAAAGCATAAAAATTGAGTAGGAAAATAAGAATCTGAGCCAAGCCAACCCCCTCAGTGGTGCTTTATTGTGACTGCCATGAAATACCAAAGGCTTTCATCAGCTTGGTGACCTGCCAGATGTACTAGGCACTTTAAACAAGTCCTACAGGTACTTCGTGCTTTAACGGACTTTAGTGGTTTCCATTAAACTGTCATATACTCACCCAATGATAAAATAAGTTTTTTATTAGTGCAGTCAGGAAAGAAATGCAGAAATTTTCTAGTGCTAAAAATTTGGAGAGCTGAACAGCATACAGTAATATTTAAATATCTGCGAGGCAGCCTCTTGGGAGATCGTATAAGTTCTTTCACTGCAGATCTTCCTGAAGGAGTACTATAAATGTAGAGTAACACAGAATGCAGAGGAGAAAAGGCACGGACCAGAACTGCTCTGCTGGGCCTTTTACAAACGCAGCATCCTAGTAATTGTCCTTGCCTTTAAACACAAGCGCAATATAACAGGTGGTAAATCAGGCCAGGATAAATCAGGGAACAAGTAAATCATACTGATAAATTTGAAGTAGCAGCTTAAATCTTCTCTCCTGGCCTAAGAATTTTCAAGTCTTAGGTCTTCAATATCACAGCCCTTGGTGTACTTTCAAAGCTGCCCACATCCCTGGCATGGGGCAAAAATATGTTGCAAACCATTTATAGCATCCTATCAGCAATGAGTTCTTACATAGCCACTCAGTGGGCGCACCTTCCCTGCCCTCTCCTCCCTTGCAGTCAGGAAAAGTAGGCATTTTCTAGCAACTACAGTTCTGACATTTGATCCAACAATTATTGACACAGCTTGTTTCATGGAGTATCATTTTAACAACGCAGAGCAGAGAAAAATTGAACAGGGAAGAATGAGCATTTGACCCTTCCAGTCTTTATTCAGTCTTCAGAAATGGGGCTACGCTTTGGAATTGTTCTCAAAACTAGAAGTGTATCCACACTTGGGGTTTCAGCCATGTCATTTTCTTTTGGGGTATTTCTGGGGCTCTTCTCAGTGCTGGCCAAGATTTGTGGTGTTCAAACTTGGTTTCATTTGGGGAAAAATTAGAACATAATATAACCATAAGAAAGCTATGGTATTTTTCTGAGGCAAAATAACACCCACACTGTTGTAGGAAGATGGAAGGAAGAGGGTAGGGGAATTTCCTCAGCCATAAGAAATGACAAAGGAAGGTTTCTCTGAAAAGTGCTGTCTAGAAATTTGACATGGCCAGAGCAGCAGGCTGGCCACTGTAAGCGCTCCAGCCCTTCCCCAGTAGAACTGACTGACTACACCAGTCTTCTGCAGCCTGTGGTGGCTGATTAGAAAAGGAAACCTAACTGATCCCCAGCAGGTCAAACTTCTTAAAAGTGGCTTACAGCAAATGTGGTTTTTTTTGTTGTTGTTGTTTTTTTCCTTTCTTTTCCACATATAATATCAAAAGCAATCTTAGGGTGTGATAGTTTAAAATCCTTCCAGCCCTGTGAGCAATTGTTCCATATTTCATAGGTGAGCCGAAATCTCTGAGTTGTACATAGTTCTCATTTCTAGCCCACAGACAGCTGGAGAAATAAAACAATTCCTCAGGAAGAAAACATCCATCTACATCCTATAAGGCCACAAAACAATCACCAGAAAATAATGAGTTTTGCCTGATGCTGACCTGAGCAGAATTCAAACACTGCAGATTTCCATGACTGCCATCAGTCAGTTTTGCTAAATAGCCTAAGAGAGTAGCTGCTTTTTAATTTTTCCATACTTGACTTTCACTGATTATTTAAAGCATCTCATTTCCTTGAGTGTTATGTAGAAGAGAGATGAAAAAAAAACACTTTATACATAAAACCATGAAATAAAATACAACTGACTGAGAGAAAGGGCAGATTGGGTTCAAAAGCAAACAGAACTTCACTGGAATAGACAGAGATGCTTTGTTTACACCAGGACTCTGTTCTTCCCAGAAAACTTCAATCTGGAATAAAACAGGATGAAGGTCATCATTATTACCATAGACACTTAATTAGATTTCCTAACTGTATCTTGATTGATCTGCAAGATTTAAAGAGATAGGGGAGGGCAAAACACTAGGGGAAAAAAATAAATCTGACAAGCACCTTATCAAGTCAATAATTTTCTCTAGATCTTTTTTTCATTCCTTAAATCCACACATAAAACAAAATGTCCCCTCAGCCACAGCAGCAGCTTCACCACACAGTGTGCTGGTTGACGCTGGGGCTGAATGAGCTCTTCGTATGCTCTCCCTGTGGCTCTCTCCCATTCATCCCAGCTCACCAGCTGGGACTGGTGTATATGCACAGCCCTGCACTGCATCCCTGTGACAGTGTCAGTGGGATATTTCTGGCTGCCAACAGAGTGCTGCTGGGTCTATGACCACAGAGGAATGGATTAGCTTGCCAGGTAGAAGGAAGCATGCAGGGAATTTAAACTCTTCCAAAATAAAAAATAAATAAAAATTAATAATTATTATTGAAATAAAGATCTTATCGTGTTTGTATTCCACTATTTCACTCATGCTCCTGCCGTCCTCTGGGACAGAGCCATGTCCTGACATTTCCAGGTTTGGGATTTTATATACGGTCTATCCATGTAAACCATTCTGTTCCCAAGTAGTAAGAAATTAAGGCCAGTTTGGGAGAGATTTAAACAAAATCTGTGATGTTTGAGGAGGTGGAGATTTAGCAACTGCCCTGCTTATTTGAAAGAATAGAGATAAAACCATTAATAATAACTGGTTACCAATGGAAGATTTGGTCTCCATTCCCACCAGTGATACCCGGAGGAATGGAAGCACTGGTGTTTTTAAAGGATGGTTAACATAAGCACGCTCTGTGGAAGACTCTGTCATTTTGCCTGATAAGTCTCAGTTTTCTACTAGGTTTATTTTAAGGCGTGCATTTCATTAAAAAACAAACAAACAAAAAGTCACAGCAGGATGCACATTTACCTAGGACTTTTACTAGTGCTGTCAAGGACTGTTTTATGGGAAGGTACAGACAAATCCAATGTGGAGTGGCTGTTCATTTTCCTCAGCAGGCTCAGCATGCATGCTTGAGCACTCATGCTGTGGAAATCTGCTCACTCTGACTAGCAGGTTGAGAAACGAATTACAGCAACCATCCCTCTAATCCAAAAAAATCCAAAACAAACAAATCCCAAACAAACAACCAAAAAAACCTCCTGATTGTTACAGTAGCTGGGTTTGAGCTCTCATTGTCCTTCAGTTTTTGGGGGATGTTTTTGTCTGCAGCTCTACTGTTCTCATTTGTTCGCTTCCCAGGGTTTTATGTCTGTCCTGGTTATTTTTTCTATTCAAATGACAAAGACATTAAGCACGATCTGTGTAATATTGCCTGTAAGAAACTCAGCCACTCGCACACTTGGCTGCTGCTGTGCCTTTTCCCTTGTCAGCTGGCCCTCAGGGACATCTCCTGAAACCCCTCTTGATTCCTCTTCATGGTGAATTCTAGCTCAGTGTCTCCATATTCCCTGTACTCTAGTATTCTTTTTTCCCTGTTTATTAAAAAAAAAAAAAATCAATTAAACAAGAAGTTTTCCTATTATTACCCTTTTATATTCTCCAGTCAAGTGGATAACCACATTTATTTTGGGGCCCAATGTTCCTTTGTTTCACTCTGTCTCACTGTACAATAACAAGACAAATATCCAGAAAGTACAAATCAATAGCATGTTGCCCACCTTAATTTGTCTTGCTTAAAGACTCCAGCACAGGGGTAAGGAAAAGACTCTGATGGACTATAAACAACTTCAAAATATTCCCAAAAAACCCGAACCCTCAGAAGTATCAGATGAGTCACAATTACTCATTTGATCTTTTAGATGGCTGGAGAAGAGGACATGGAGTAATGACTTAATAACGTTAGCTCATACCATCTAAAAATTGCGACAACCTACATGCAGATCAGTTACACTGGCTGCCGTGCAGATCAGGCTGAGCCAAGAACCACCCAGCCTCCATCACTTCTCTCCCAAACTTTGCTGACTCCTGTTGCAGTCAGACTCAAGGTATGAGCTGTTTGTGTAGGAGTGTTTCCAAGTAGTATTTCTCCAAGGCATAGTAACACTGATACACATATTCTGCTAGTCCAAATCATCTAGCCCTGCAAAAGGGCAAACTGAGTGGCAGTGCTGGCTGATTTCTTCACTATATTTAAAGGTCTACCAACCACTCCTAACCTGCATTGATGATCTGGACTGAGCAGCACTGGGGTCCACAGGAATATCTGACATATTCTCAAGGAGAAAAGGAAATGAATTGGCTTTCTAGGAGACAGTGTTTTGTTGGCTTAAAAAAAAAAAAAAAAAAAAAGAAAAAAAAGAAATACGAAAAAAAGAAAAAAGATGCTTGCATCAGAAAATATTTATGCGTAAGCAATTTGAAAGCACTCAGGTAACATTATAACTGAATTATCCGACTTGCTCTTCACAGGAAACTAAGCTATAGCAAACCTCCATTTATAGCAAAGCAAATTAAACTCACTAATTGTTTCATGTGTGCAATGTGGGAATTGCACTTTCATTTATAACGAATCTTTGATTACACCATAATTGTTCTGGCAGGAAAATGTCTCCATTTTCAGAGGCTTCTGCTGTGTTTTCAGACTGTGACCATATCTGCAGTAGTTTTTCTTTTTATATTTCTTGCCTAGCATTGTGCAATCAAATCTCTTTAGGCTTTCCCAGAATTGTGATTCATACTGCCTGATTCTCAAAATCCTGACAAATCCAACAGAAACACTCTCCTTTTCATGGAGCTAATAGAGAAGCAGTGTTATGGAGAGCATAGTGAATCCTGATTGTTCTGTGGTGAGTTCCAAAGGAAATACCAACTTTTTACTCATGCTTTTTACTTTGTACTGCAGATTTTTGCACTTGTTGTGTCCTCTAACGCTGTTCCTCTTCCAGCAAGCCACTGTTCCCTTGCAGAAGATATTTCTACTGCTTGCCACTCAGACTTACCTAGTAATTGCCTACTAAGTGTGAGTATGTCTGCTTTGAATATATGGAATTAAAAAACATCATTGGAAAAACCTTCATAAACTTGTTCCTAAGGTAATTAAATGTATGAATCATGTTCCTTGTGACATTCTCCCTCCTGTAATGTGTTTTGCTTTACACTCATCCATGAAGATCTACTGACAATGTGGATATCGACATATTTTGCCTGCTACAGTTGTTGAGATTTCTCCAATATGTTTGCACCAGTGATTCAGAGATTTCGGACTTTGAACAATTTGTAGCAGGAATCTCATCTTCTTGAATTTCTTTGTCCAATACCTACACACATCAGAGCTTTATAGAATCATGCACAATAATAATAACCAGAAGTTTACCAGTTCTTCCCTTTCCAACTTTTTAATGACCTCTCCTATCACAAGGGAATCCTGTAGCTGTTGGTGGTGTAAGACAGGAACAATTCTCCAGCCGCCATTCCATAGAAAGCTTAAGTGGCTGTACATAGCACAGTGAAGGAAGAAGCATTTATAATGAATGTCAACAGACTTGGGCATGAAGGGGCTGACAACACTGTGGAATTATAGCCCAAACCAGGGAAATTGCTGCTGAGACCAAAGGTGTTGTTTATATGTCGGTGATACCAGGACTGAACCACAAAGTGAATATTCACATCACTGCAGTGAGAAACATTCAATTTCCTCAAGATCAACTCTCTGTAGCCTGAAAGTGTGAGGGAAATGTGTCAAGACACATTTTCCTTCTGTGTGTGCTTTTGTGAAATGAAACAGATTTCCAAGATATGAGAAAATTAACACCCCCAAACAAAGCTGTTTTGCCAGATGACTTCAGCTGTTCTGTATTAACTGCTATTCCACAAAAATACTTGCATTTTTCTGAGTAACTGAGCATCAGTAGTTATATGCTTTAGTATCTAGCAAGCATTACTAATGAATTTTTATGTGTGACACACATCTGCACAGAAAAAATACCTTATTCACACACACACACGCACAAAAGAAACTATTTTAGTTTGTATAACTTAAAAGCTTTTCCTCTGCTTACATCTTATTAGAATTAATTGCTAGGTAGTCTGCAAAAGACATGTTTCACCACTCATGTTATGAGCCTCCTGTGTGACATGGGCATTCACTTCTGTATATTTCAGGAGCACTGCACTGAAAAAGATGAGTTACTGCTTTATATCTCAGTGTCCTCAAGTGGAGAAACTGGTACTTCTAAAACTCTATTTACTCCTATAGAAGTTGTACCATCTTCTGAAAATCTGAGTGCAGGGAGTTTTTGGTGTAACAACAACAAAAAATCTGTCTTCAAACTTCTTCCTTTTATTTTGTACTTTTTACTATTTCTGTGATAGTTTTTCAGTAATTTTATATTTCTCTCAGTTAAATTTCAATAATTCTGCATTAATTGCATATGAAATTATGGCAAATGTATCTGCACATCTCAGTAAGTCGTGGAGTTTCAGGTAGGCTAAAGAACTCCTTCAATGAGTTATAAGAAATGCTTACATTCAGATAAAGAAAGAATATCCATTAATAATTAACATTAGTGCTGAGACACATCCCATAATTGATTATGTCAAATAGCTTTCTTGATCAAATATACAGAGATATCTGATGACACTGAAAAAAATATAATTAGCAAATTTGATTGTAATCTCCCAGAAGCCAAATTAACATATGAAAATCATTCAGATAACACCTTAGGAATCTAAAGAGAATTCTCATTATGTTAGAATGTCATAAGCCAGACACTGACATGAAAGCCATTAAAAGAAATAAAGGTAAAACTAATTAAAGCATTTCCAGTAAAAGGCACTATTCATTACAAAATTCCATATGTCAAAACTGAAACTGTTCACCCACAAAAAAAAGGTTGATTTTAGTGAGTTTTGTGGTAATTTAAATTTTATATTGTCAAAATAACCCTTTCTGATTCTTAAGAGGAAAAGTCTTCTGACATAAAATTCCTTTTTTTTTTTCCTCTCTCTTTTGAGCATTTTTCATTAATGTATCATGAAAAACATTTAAACGATAAGTCATCAGAAAAAAAAAATAATAATCTTGTTTTGATTGCAACAGCATTTTTTAATCATTATAGCATCAAACAGAATTTCATTTTTTTTCTCTTTGCCCTGAGTCAGCTTTGAAATCCCAAGAATTCCACCAGATGAGAAAACTGCATTGCATTCAGCTCTTTTATTATTATCTCAGCACACTGTATTTTTTGTTTTAGTTTGGAGTCACAAGACAATGTCAATATCATGAAAGTTAAGCAAAATTTCCAACTATTTCCTTCAGAGCATATTTTTCACTGCATTTTTTTTTTGTTGTTGTTTCAAATAGATACGTTTATGTTCAATATTTGCACATTTTGTCTCCTAGTGACCTTCTACATTGTATAAATTGCTCTTGTATGATTTTAGGCATTTCTCTGTCATCCAGTGATAGATAGTTGATCCATCACTGTGTATTTCAGTTTCTATTATATGCTTTCATTACTTCTTCCATTATTTTATATGCAATTCCTTGATAATAAATGAATTAATTTGAAACCACAATAAACTGACTGAGTTCCCTACAAAACAAAAAACAACTAAAAAAAAAAACCAACCCTTAATGTACTACTTTTTGACCTATATCCTCCCATATGTTAAAAGAAATGTTAAAATTCATACCATATTTATCAGGGCAGTAAATCTGGGTTTGGGCAAATTCAAACAGAATTTTTTAATATCCATACAGGTATGTTCTCAGCCACTCGCTATTAACTTGGATGTCTTCAGTTAATACCATGTTGTCATCACATCCAAAGGGAACATACCTTTCCAATAACAGCTCTGAGATCAGTGCAGGGACTAGATGATAAAAGCAACACCTTCACCTTCACCCAGATCTTTATCACCAGCCCAACCTAAGCATCAAAGCACCTGTACCAAGACTGTGAGTCAAAGGCAGCTATCTGCTGCATCAACTTCAATTTCCCAGATGATTAGGTAGAAGGTTTTTGTTGTGGGCATGATAGCAGCCTGTTCCCAAGGTGACTAAGACTTTTTAGTGAATAAGGCTACACCTACACTCTGTGTTGAGTCAAAACATGAATGGTTACTGGCCAGCAGATGCTGGGATATAACAACTTTATTTCTCAGCTTTGAGCTCAAGTCCCTTACTAATCAGGTTTTGGTTTATTCAAAGTGCAGAAAGAGTCAGTGTCCTATAACCCATGCAGATATGTCCAAATGCAAAGATAAATTGCACACCCTTTTCACCTCAAGTAGCAGGAAATGCTCTCTCCTTAAGGGCAGGCACTACAAGAGCTGGCACTAAATGCAAAGGGATAGTGTCTCAGGACCAGCAGCACAGCAGCACTGTTTCCATGTCTGTCTCCTTTCAACCGTGTAACATTACTCTTGCTTTATCGAGTGGAGGACTCGGTCAGTTACTGCCAGTGTGCAGACACCTTGTCATTGATTCCACTTCGTGGCAAGGGTCAGAGAAGACAGACATGAGGAGCCAGAGGCCATTAGCATACTGATACATATCTAATACTTATTCATGAAGTACGACTTGCATACATGCACATCAGGATGACTGAGAGGACACAGTGCTGCATGAGAGTGCTCTTAGGGCACACTTTGACCCTCTCAGACGTCTAACAACGAGCAGAACAGACTCCATTAATCGCTCACCCTACCAAGAACAAAAGGTCGCCATGCTGCTTTGTTACTCACTGACAAATACTACCATTGGTTACACTTAGCTGAATTAATCTAACTTTGACTTTGGCCAAGGTCTCCACTTCTATCACTCATAGTGGAAAGTCTCATATTTAATACAAAAATATTTAAATCTGACAAAATTTTCTTCAGGATCTGGACAGACTTAAATTAGAGCTAAGTAGCATTTAGGCCAAAATACATCCACCAACTAAACAGTCTTACAAATCTTCCTGCAAGTCACTTCTGAGGATAAGAATTGCTTTCCTGACATTATAACAACTGAGGAGAATTATCAACAAAATCAGTAATAGATGATCTCTATCTTTTCTGAGTTCCAACATACAAGCCCAGGGCAGGAGGACATGTGTTGATGCATAACTGTGGGGAATGTTCCATTCCAGTTCACATGAATGTAGTAAGCTTTGGCTGCCATCATTCAGGATCAACCTAAACTCATTAGGCCCCAAACTCGCTTCACTTTTCTGATGTATAAACAAGAAATAACATAACTACAGTCAGAAGATTGTGCAGCATATACAGTAAAGAAACCAAAGAGTTGTCTGATCTGTTGTTAGAAGAACAACCACCTGGATCATTAGCTGGGACTTTTCTGATGGGATGTGAAAGGTCCTGAATACAATGTGTGCTCTTAATGTGCTCTGTTCTTAACAGAATTTCTCAGAAGTGGAACAGCTCCATCTAAAATGGCTCACATTTTCAGTATATGGTTTCCTAGAAAGAAGTACCACAGCAGACTCTTCGGACTACAGGCATCCAATTTGTGGCTAAAAGTATTCTAATGGCTTCCATATCTCTACAATAACTAGACTTAATAACCAGTTAGGAAATCAGGTGACAATAAAATAAAAATACACTGATTCTTATCTTAGTGGGATGAAGCTGAGGGAAAGCAGAATATGCAGCTACAATGGCATCTCTATGACAGAGTTAAAAGAGGTAATAATTTAGCAGCTCAGTCAGCAGTGACACATTAAGAACAGAATCCAAAGGTAGATGCCTTTGGCTGTGTGGCAGTGCAGTACCAAGGTCCACTTCCAGCCAGCCAGTTTGCTATCAAAGGAGATGGGATTTCACACCCTTTTACACAAGCTGCAAACAGGACAGATATCTCTTTCACACAAGCTGCACCATGGCCTTGAGGTTATGCTAAATGTATGACAAAGATTTCAAGCCTGTACCTGCACAGGAGCTGTTAGTAGCTTAGTGTGCACATCTGTACATCTGTATGCTAGACCATGCATCCAATAGATGTGCAAGCAGAGAGGGTTCTGACTGGAATATGTCATTGACCTTCTGCCTCTGCATATTGGTATGCATAGACCTGGCCTTTGCTCACATCTACCTCCTCTGAGCTACACTGTCAAGAGATAAGAAGGTATGGTACATCCCAGGTTAATTCCAGATGATTAGTTAGGATACAAAGAGTTCTTAATTATGCATCCAAAATTTGAGTCAAAGAGGTCTAAGACAGATCAGTCTCATACTTACAAGTTTGCCATCTGATACAGATCCAAACATGAGGGTGAGCAGGAGCCATAACGTTCAAAAGCCTAATGGCAGAAAACATCATCAACTTCCCTGGCTTCATCCAGAACAATCAATCGTTATATGTCATGCTGTGTTACTTTTTCATAGAAACAAAATTCTACATGCGCTGGGTGAAATAAGCTGAAGTTTGGCTACTTCCTGCCATTATGCATGACAGTTCCATTTAGTGATGAGAAATACTGAAACATAAAACACTGAAGAGTTCAGGAAAGATTTCCTGTTCTCAAACTGTTCTTCTGATGTTACAGCAGTGTGATTTGGGACTTATTACACAATGCTGTTTCTTTTAATCCAGTGTACTTAGCTTCAATGTCAATTTTACATACTCCCCTTGGAGCTACATGAAAAAATCAAGTCTTGATCATTGCTCAGCTTTATGGAAATTGAATGGGAACAATTATGAGCTGAACCCTGAGAAGGTCATGTTAATAAGTAAGAGCGAAATAAGAGAGTTTAGTGAGAGTGACTACCCTGTGAGCAGCAGGGACAACAAAATGCAGATATACAGCACTGTCCGCTGACTCCATCCTGCTTGCTGAACAAATGCCAGCTACCACCTGCACTCCAGGACGGCCTCTCCATGCCATTGCTCAGCATTTGCTGCTCCACTAGACAGCAGTTTTGTGAGAGCCAGGCAGGTCAAGGAGCAGGAACAGTGGTCACGGTGTAATCTGAGCTCCTCTCCAGCTGGAAAAGATTCCCCCCTTCTCCCACTGATATCCCTGCCATTGGCCTACTTTGGCTTGTGAGATATACTTACCTTTTCTGAAGGGTTTTTGGTTGCAAGTTAAAAAACAAACAAACAAACAAACAAACAAAACAAAACAAAAAAACAAATCCACATCAGTTCAGTGCTGAATTATTCTGTCTGTAAAGGAATTAACACCTCTCTTCCTTCCATTTTCTTATTCTATATTGCGTGTTTTTCAGTTCTGCTCTGTTACTGCATTTTCGTTTTTTTGCTGCTCTGCATCATACCTTTAATGTCCTCCCTTCTTTTTGATACCAAAAGATACTAAAAGGTAAAAAGTCAAATAAGGCAGAAATTGATTCATTCCAAATGAAAATGCTTTTGATATTGTATGATTTGCAAAATAATGCTGTTTTTTTTTTTCCTGCTAGATCAACTGTTCACCTTTGCGCGCTTGAAATATACAGATTCTTAGATGTCCTGCATAACTTCAGAAAAACTGTGATTTACATATTGTTATTTAGATTTCATTCAGCCCAGACCATTCTATGATTCTATGATGATTCAGTGATTTATTTTATCTGTCTTTGTGGAATATTTTGCTAACTGTCAAATGTCAATAATGTATCACTGATGAATGGGGCAGAGGAATCATTTCCCTCTTTTGGAATAAATCACTGTTGGTCATTAACATAAGCCACTGTACTGAGATAACTACTTTGGAATCCTAGATCTCAGTGGTCTACATATGGACAAGCTGACTCCTAGCTTCACTCAGGCTAAGGAGTTCTTATACAGCACATTGAACTGAAAGAAAAAATTACTACTAGATTCACAACATAAAGCTTATTTACTTATATTCGTACAAACTGAAAAAATGCAATGATGGTCTTCTTGAATAACATCTAGTATGTCCAATTCACAGGCTTTTGTGTTTTGTCTTAACCACAGAACTTTGCATTTGGACTAAAAGAGATGTAAACTGACTCTGTTCTCACCTGGTAGCACTTCTGATGCAAACTGGGAAAGCAAGAAAAATTGTAAGTATGCATTTACTTGCGAGGTGACTGACAACAGTGCTGCAAAGGGTAGGGCAGTACAGGTTAGGAGCGACAGCATGTTCTCATGGCACACAGCTTTGTAAAAATTCTGTCATTTTTCTTTTTTTTTTTCTTTATTATTATTATTATTATTATTATTTAATAAATGTTCATTCCACCTATCTGCTATGCTACCGCAGTCAGTAAATCCTCTTCTTCCTCATTCTTTTGTTCTGGCACATTTCCACAGTTTGTATATATATTGGCAACCACAGGGATGATACTGGCAAAAGGAGAAGTATCTGTCCATATTCAGATTCTCCTGTCTGCCAGAAGACTTAGCATCTAATATTAAAAAGCTGATATCATATTTGACACAGATTTGTAACACCTCAGACCTAGCATCTCTCAACCCACATTTGTCCATTAAATTCCTTCGACTCTTTTGTAATGCAAATTAGCTGAATGTTAGTTTCACAAGCTTATAGAACTGTTCATTATGTTTCCATCAGCATCTGATTTGTGCTCTTGGTTGTGGCTGTAAAAGGATCTGCAATTCCCCTTTGTGCTAGCTGAGTCTTCTTTTAAGAGGAAGAAGTGCTTTTTTTATTTATTTACTTGGTTCTTTTCATTTTTATTTTTGTTGTTGTTGCTGAAAAGTAGCTTCTACCTCTGTGCAATAGCATGGAAATGCAGCTAATTAAATCCAGAGATTGTAAAATATTCAGTGCTGAAAAGGAAGCAGCCACAAAATCCATTTGCAGAGCATATTAAAAGGAAAAGAGCAAGTGTAACTGGAGAAATTAATGAGTCTTGACCAGTGGAATCTCTTAGATAATACTCAAAAGGCTATGGAAATTCTCCAGGCCCTGATATATTGAACAAAGGGAACCTTTGAGGTTACAACTTAGCCCTAAATGAGTGGGATAATTAAAATCATGATAATATTTATTCAACATGGATTCATTTAATTTAGAGTAGAAATCAGTCATTTGAGTGCCATAGAAGTGAGAGGTACTGGACGTGATTTAATAAATTGTGCTGGGGAGCTCAGTGTTCTCGGTGTTTCTTTTCAATTGCTCAGGTGTCCATCCTCCTCACTACACACTGGGAGTGCAGGACAGATTCATCCCAGATGATGTGGGGAAGCAGCAGGCAGCCATGACATTTGCCTCAGTGAACACCTGCAGTAGCAGACAGTGCTAAACTGCAGATGTGTGGAAGCAGCTGGGGCACAAGCCATAATCAGTATCTAGATGCAGACAGGCAGCAGTTATTTTCCCACAGATATAAGGAAAGAAAAAACTATCAGAAAAATCTTATTTTAAAGGTTATACCTAGATAGTAGTACCTCTGCATTGCACTGGTATTTGCAAGTCGGAGTTTGTAGTCTGCTAAAGGTGTTGCATCTTCTTTCACTTGTCACATGTTCATAAAATGTTTTCCCTGCCTTGGTAATGAAATACACTCCTCTGCTTTTCCATGCTAGATTATCAATTATGTTAAAGCCTCTTCTGCCTACTAATGAGAGAACATGAGCTTTCACTGAAAACTTTTCTTTGAAGTGAAAATCCTTAATAGAGCTCTCTCACTTCTAAGGAAACTATAATCATCTTGATGGGAGAAAGAGGATTCTGGCTCTTCCCACCCCCTCCCTCATTTTCCCTCTCCCTCTCCTTTATGCACGTGCACGCACACACAGTGAGCTGCTGTGGAAGCAGCAGCCTACAATGCATGTATTTCCTGAATTGCATGTGTACATTCATGCAGTTGCAGTTATTTCTTCCAAATGGCTCTTGCTTGTAACACATGCACACTAGCACAGTCACGCACTATATTTCAAGGACTTTACTTTTGTTCTTTTCAGTTCACTTTTATGGTTTTGACCTTTATTTTCTGCATACATCCTGTTCAGTTTTTTGCAAATGAATTTTACAGACACAAATATTTGCGCTAAAGGAATTTGGAATTATAAACACCTATACTCAGGGAGATTTTCTTTTAAACAGGAGCACTTTGCTATGGAAATACTTGCATTTTCTGTGCAGGGAATAAAATTGCATCTTGTCTGACCACTTCCAAACAGCCAGCACAGCTTGAGTCACAATTATGCACTGTAATTCCCCATGATAGAAGTATACTGACAATAATCAATTCAAATGCATTCTGATAAATGAAATAAATGCATATTGCTGGAGAATGCTCAGTAAGCAGAAAAAGAAAAAAGAAAAGAAAAAAACCTATAGCCTCATTAATTTGGAGGAATAACTGTCTCTATCCTTATGCTGATATATTCTTTGGGAGCTTAAATTTAGTGCAGTTCCTAGAATTAGCAAGCTTTTCATAATCACCTTCTTGGGAAGGAAATCTCTGTAACACTCAGGTGGACTTTGCAGGCACCACAGTGTAACCGGCAAGAGTTCAGCAGAAGGTAGGATGTTGAGAGGGCTCTAAAACTTTGCTAGGAGACATCAGCCTCAAATCCCTGTAGCAGATGACATTTCTTAAGCAGAAGCGAAATCTTGCTTTCACTGAAGCCTGAGGGTGCTTCAACAGCACCTTGCCCCACAGCTCAGAAAGGGAAACAATTTTATATTCATGGCGGAGGAGCAGTGGAGTGTGTAAGGACAGGGTCAGGTGCTCTGTTCCTTACCCCCAGTCACCTATGAGCTGGTCTGCTAGGCAGCTCACTTGCGCTGGCTTTAGCAAAGCCTCCAGGCCACTTGTGTTCTGCTCCATACCTCTCTGCTGGTCACACCCATGGGCAATCATGTCTACAGGCAAAATGTGTTCTTTTAAGTGAGATTAACTACCTGTGATAGTCAGGGGAGATTACTATGTGTTCTGTAACCCTTCAAGCAGGACAACACCATGGAAGAGCCTGCTGCATGCAGAGTATTGCCACTGCTGCTTGCCAGCACTTTTACTACTGAGCTGGCATACTGAGGGACATGACATACGATAATGATGACCGAACAGCAATCTGATATATTATAATGATTGATAATTATTCTGTCAAGTGTCTTGTAAAAGGAAAGAGGAGTAAGAAAACTGGGCAAGGGCTTCTACTCTTGTAAATATCTTTGAGTTTGGTATTCAATGGCTGTTAAGAAGGACCAGAGCTTTTAAGCCTCGTTTTATTTGACTGTAGAATACACTGAGTGAAGGAAATGTCTAGAAAAGAAATGGTGTGAAAATGTTACTTCTGATCCTGTTTGTCCGGCCTTAAAAAGAAGAGCTGATTTTTAATGCAAATTTTTCCTTCCCTTTTCTTTCTCTAAAACTTAATTTATATAAGCGAGGGCTACACAGTTACGAAATACATTAGTTGAAGACAGTTCATACTCTGGACTCTACAGATCCCTGCACCTCTTCCTGTTTTTCAATTTGAACCAGCATGAACCAGCTAAAATGTTTACCTGAAATAATTGCTAAGAAGCAATGTATGGGATTTAGATTATAAAAGCCAAGGGATTTAGACTACTCTAGTGCTCTGTGCCTCAAAAAACAGAGCAAAGCTTTGTCTCACTTTAATATAATGCTTAATCATATAACTTTTTGATTTCTTGTAGAATTTCTTGTATGCTCATGTTATGGTGTTGTTTCACAATCACTGGAATGCTTGGAGTGAAAAGTTGGAAAAGTTTTCCATGAAAATGTGGAAGGGTAGTATGTCTTTCAACAACCCAAAACCAGCTGGTTAATAGGGTGATTTGTTAATTTCTGGAAAGGTGAGTGGAAGAGCATTTGTAAAACTAATGTCTCATGCAAGGAAAAATTAGATTAATGCTTTACAAAATGTTCTGCAGTAAGTAATCCTTTTACCAGCTGGGCTTTATGTAGGCATGTGAGAAGTCTGCAGTACTGCAGCGTTGGCATTCACTGCTTATTTAGATTCATACCTGCATAGCCATAGTGGTTTGATGGCATCAGATTAAATTTGGAACAGATTTCTTTGAGCTTTCCAAGAGAGATAATCTGTGAGAAGCCACCCTGGGGAAAATTAGGCTTGTTCTTTCTTTAACCTTCACAGCTTTTGAACCACATTTCTGTGAGGATGTTTAAAAGGCACTGAAGGATTTTGGTCAAAGATTTGGTCAAGATTCCTAAATTCTAGATTATTTGTCTGTATCTAGCACAGACATCCTGTGCAGCCCAAAGCTCATCATCTAACTTGTTTCTTGGACTCATTCACTCTGAAATTGTAAAATTTGTCCATTTCTGAAAGGGGTAGATGAGAATTTAAACATCTTTTTACACTATGACAGGATATATTGTATGGACGAGTAGGGGCTGGAATCTTCAGTTCACCAGTCATGAGAGATGCTGAGCAGTCACATCTTCTGACTGAGGCAGCAATGGAGAGAACTGAACTTCAGGAGAATCAAACCACTCTGTAGAGCAGAGTCAGCAAAGATATGCACTCATACATGTATACACACATATTCACATGTATCAGTCAGCTTGTTCAACTAGCTAGCATTCAGGCAGAATTGGATTTGTTATGAGTATAAAATGACTTTATAAATCAGTTATTCCCCACTTCTCTTCATTACAATTCCAAACATTGTCTGTGAAAAGATTCCCTTAAGTATGGTGGGGAGCTCAGAGCAGCCAGCACTTTCCCTGACATCTAGATTGCGTTCCAGCAAGTTCATGCCATAGGAAACTCTCATTTTCAATGAGATGATAATCTGTTTTCTTCTTTCACAGTCTTTGATATTATGCCTTGTAAAAGTTACAAAGAGTTCTCTTAGACCTTGTGCTTTGGCTTTGGCTATGGTTTGCCATGCAGACAATCGCCTTGAGCAGAAGGTGCTGTAACCTCCATTCTCTCTGGCAACAAAGGACTTTTTAACCATATCTTCAGCTTAGTCATTGACAGGTCTTGACCATGTGGCAGTATGAATCTAGTCTCCAGATGTCTGGAAATGAAATTCTCTTTAGATGGGAACAGTCTATGCACAGGCTTCAAAAAATCATTGAAATATATGCTAAAAGACTCTACAGAATAGAGTTTTCACAGACAAGGGGACACATTAAAACTGGTTCAGTAAAGAGGGTTAGACACCACACAGAGAATTTTCTGTAAGTAAATTGTTAAAGGACCTTAGAAAAGTTCCTGTTCAGTTACATTTATATATACCACGGTAAGATACTGTCTGAAGTCATCATTCCCTGGATGCTCTTTTCAAGCTAGTCCCAAGGGATAAGTCCGAAATGGGGGAAGAAAATAATATATATATATATATAGAGAGAGAGAGAGAGAAAGAGGAAGAGGGAGAGAAGGGTGGGGTCAGAAACCCAGCAGTATCTCAGACTAGAGCACCTGTGCAAAAAGGCAGTGGCCATTGCTTAATGGTTCCTTGAGCACCCATGGGAGATGAGCCACCAAAAGATGATCATTGCTGTTTTTGCACTAATTTTTTTGAAAAGAAAGGATCAGTGGTTGTTACAGGGAAAGCTAGACAACACTGTCCGATCAGCCCCTGATTATATATCGTCTGAGCTCATTAAACTCCACACACCTCCACACAGGCTCCTCTTTGTAACTGGTGGATGAACATGTTCCTTATTACTATTCCTACTAGAATAATTACAGTATATTAAGACACACGAGGCAGGTCAAAGCAAAGCCCGTTTGGACTTTGCATTTCAACTACGCATTATGCACTTGCATTGTAATATATTCAAACTGACAGCATCGTTAGGGTGAATTAATCTAAATTATGTCTAGACGTTTATTTACAAAAACAAGCATTGCAGAGCTTGCTTGGTGGCTGACTACTCAGAGGAATTAACCAAGAAAATCCTAGGCATAAACCTTATGAATAAATGAATAAACTGATAAATAGAAGAATAAATGAGTTTAGACCACATTTCAGGACCAGTACCAAGACCTTCTCCCTAGAATTTTATTAGCTTATGTGTTCTTTTACCAGTTTACTCATTTTAATTGCCCTCACCTCTGCTGGAGACACACAGCCCTGCTGTAATGCTGACAGAAACTCAGAGGCCAGCACAAGGAAAGCGCAGTAAAGTCACAGCAATTCTTAGGAAGCTCTGCATGATTTCTGCTTCTGTGCAGTAAAAGTGCCCAGAGATATCCACACTTTGTAAGATTTTCATGAATCTCCTGTTTTTTGTTTTTTTGTTTGTTTGTTTTTTGTTTTTAAGTATGCTGTGCCAGCAAACTTAGCTATCATTTCAACAGCAGTAAAGTCATAGATTAGCACTGTTCCGCCATCAGTGGTAATGAGGGCAGAAGAAGGCTTGCAGTTTATGCTGTTCTTATTTATTATTTGTAAGAGCAAAGGCTTTAGGAGCAGGGCTGAATACTTTTAGTACTTTCCACCTACAGATAATCATTTTATTACCTAGCTGTAATAAATCCACACTGCTGCCAGTGCAGCATGTAATTAACTGCAATTTTATAGACCGAATACACACACTTTTTCACTCTTTAAACTCAGTACGGGGTAGAACCTTGCAATGATAGGGCAAGGGAGGGCATGAGAGGTTTGTTATTTCACCATCCTCACGGCCGGCCATGGCTCTCAGGGTCACCAGGCGTACAAGGGACACCTGACTCAGCAACTGTGTGGCCGAGGGCTCTCCGTGTCACCTGAAAGGACCATGCTGCTGTGTCATGATACAGTTCCCTGGCAGCGGCATGGGGACAGCATGTTCCTAGCTCCCGGGAAAATGTAATGCTTTCTCCCCTAGCATGGTGTTCGTCACAGCTGGCTTGGTTTTGAGATCTTGATCTGCCTGCAGTATGCAACCCTCATACGGGCTGACCATGGAGACTGTTGAAGGATTGAGGCAGGAATGTGGGTGGAGTGCAAGCAGTGGGCACATAGATGCTGGACAAGAGGAATGTGAGACCTGAGATTTCTTTGGCATGACAGCTTTGTGTGATGGAGAACACTGGTCATTTTTAAGCTTGAGGAGTCTGACAACAGTTAATTCAGCAACTCAGTGTGCCTTTTTTCTCTGTGGAACATTAGAATGGGCACAGCCTTCAGAAACATGTCTAAACAGCTTCTAGTCTGGAGAAGGCTTTCCCTTGGCTGACTCATGGTGCAGGCAGAGTCACCACTTGTGCAGATGAGCCTGCAGGTAGACCGGGTGGAATTAGAGCGGTGCAGGTATTGCACTTTACAGAAATGGGGCTGAGGTAAGAGAGATGGCCATGCAGAAAGGTCATTTTCATTTCTTAAGATTGCCCAAGATGCCATGCCAAACCCTCCTGAATCCTGTGTGATTAACTACAAATGCCTTACTCAGGGACAGCCTGAACTTGCTCCTGAAGGTGGAAGTCTATCTGCAGTACACTGTTGCTCTTACATTTACTAAATGCTTAGTGAAGTTCTCTGACAAATAGTATCCAATAGTTATTTAGAAAGCAAATATAGAGATGTGTGCTCTGCATAGTTAGCAATTGCTAGAAGCTGGTATGCATTCCTTGTACCTACTCCTAAAGGGAGTCTGAGGAAATACTATGGAGATTTTAAATGGGAACCACAAAGCTATCCTATGGGCTTCCATGCGAATTGTAGTGGGGGAAATATAAGAACCACAATATATTCACTTAAAAAAAAAAAAAAAAAAAAAAAGCCTGAGGTGATTTGGGTATTTTGAATATGTAAATATGTATTAGCACATGGGATGGATGTCAAGGAATAGAGAGCTTTTAAAATTTTACTGATAAAGGCATGGCAAGATCCAATCACTGATAAGCATCCTTCAGTAGGAGAAACTCCAAATCACAGCCTGCAATCAGTCCTGAGGACATCACATAATTGCCTTCAGGCAATGAAGGAATTCCTTCTCTCCTTTCTAGACATACTTTGATTGCTTCTACTACCCACGTACCACTTTCTAAAGTATCAGTCATTGGCTGGAAACAGACGTCTGTGGGGTTAGACCAGTGATGGAAGGCTCAGAGTCATGCCAACCTCCAGATTTGATAAAGGAAAAGCAGTTTGCTCTGGGATGGACTGGTAAGAATCTGTAAGACTTCTGCCTTTATCTTCAGCAAGAGGTGAAGTTTTCAGGTTGGAATTCTTTTGTCCTAGGGCCTTGAGGGTACAGATACTTTGTTCCCTATTTTTTTGCACCTGGTGCATGGCTTTTTCTCTCAAGAACAGAAACAGTATAACTGCAGTCTTTGGGGCATGCAATAATTCAGTCTTCAAAAGAAAAAAGAGACATCACTACCTGAGTTAAATATTTAAAACAAAGTCCCAGAAAGTCCTTCCTAGTCATCCCACCATCCTAGCAGTGCCCGAACTCCTCGTGGAAGTCCCCCAGGCTGACTGCTCATGAAGCCTGAAGCCTTCGTTATTTCTCTTCCTCATCAGCAAACAGGACCTTTTCTCCTTGTCTCCCCTCAGCAACCTGATGTAGGAGGTGTTCTTGGAACCTCCCAAAATGCAATGAGATGTTTTAAAACACAGCTGGGGAAGAAAGTGGTCTTTACATCCCTTCCAGAGTGTATAAATGCCTAGCTGTGTTATGATCTGTTGACACAGGCTTATTTGTCCTTTCATAGCTTGGGGGAATTAAACCCCACGTTTTGAAAGAAAAATCCTTGCTTTTGACAATCCTTTTGAGCATTCTTCATACAGAGGTTTTTCACAAGCTGTTAAGTACGAGCAGCAGTTTTTGAAGAAAAAGTTTAGAAGAAAAGTGCAATGTGCATTTGATACATTTGAAGAAAGAACTGATAACTCCTTGCTAAAATGTAAAAAATAAAATGTATGTAAAGCTTGGGAATGTTGAGTGAAAGTACTGAGATACCTGCTTCTAAAGAGTTTTAGCCCCATTCTCAGCAGTATCCTATCAGCTGGGCTACACTCCTTTCCGCGGCGTGAAGTGCTCTTCCACATTGTATGAGGATTCTAACCAGGACCAGCAACTCTGCAACCAGAGAGCAAAACAATCCAGGAAATTTTTCTTGATAGTCCTTCTGTGGACCTGAACATTCCACCTGGTCAAAAAGGTCAAACAAAAAAGCTAAAGCTATTTTCAGTATAATGTCAGTTTTGTAAACTGCTCATGGGAAACACTTGGGGCTTTTGCTCCCCTGATCCCCCACTAGAAGTTCTGGGACATTAGAGACGTGAGAAGCTCAACCAGCAGTGAAAATTGAGGCAAAGAATGGCTTTTGAACCTACTTGTTAATTTGAATAAAATTTGACGTAAGACTAAAATACTACCAGAACACAATACCTGAATGGAGATGGAAGGAGAGAAAGGGCAGGAGGGTATGGAGAGGGGACAGAAAATATTAATATTAGTCTGTTAAATGAACTAAGTGACAGAGTCCTGTAAGAAAGCCCATTTCATAGTTTCTACTCAATGCTTTTATAAATAAAAAGCATTTCTTTCTCCTGATAATATCCGAAGGCCCTCAAGGTTTGGCCCTCATTTATAAACTTCTCCAATAGCCGCCTTTTCTTGTGACCCTTACAGGAACTTTGCAGGAACAATATATTTGAGAGTTGTCAAAGTTCAGATCATCCAACAAATTCCATGGCTACTGAGGAGGAAAATATATGCATGGTGTAGTCCCAACAGAAATGGGAAAGCTTGTCAGCCTGCAGCCATACATAGACACCACCACCTGATACCAACCAGAACTAATGAAAGGAAAAGGGCTCAATCTGCTTTACCCATTCCAACACGTCCCCCTTAAAACATCAGATTGAACTGCAGGCTAGTAGAAACTAGTTTATTGCTTTTAAATGCTTCAATTGCTGCTGTGATTCATCAATAGAAGAGCGGGCTACAGCATGTAGGGAGGTTTGTTTGGCCAGCTGTGAGCCTGAGCAAGTCCAGACTCATATAACCAGTCATCACTTTCTCACTGTTAATATATCCACGCAAAGCTTTCTGTTGTTCTTGGGAAGAGTGGATGAGGATGGAGGGAATATATGGATGAAATATTGTTCCAGGACAGCAAGTGTCATTTAATCAGCATGTGAAGAGGCATGGGAGAAGAACATTTGCAATGTACTATCTTATATGGAAATCACTAAATCCTGTTTGCTTGAATATTCCAGACATACTTAAGAGGTTGCAAATTGATAATTAACTTTTGTGTCCAACATTCCAGGGCTGAAATATTGTTTCCAAGCTTATTCATTCAGGATGGCCAAAATATGGCCACTGAAAAAGGCACATTTATTCTTTTTGTCTGCTTTTTCTGTCTCTGTGTATTTAAAAAACGTTACAGAAAAGTACATCTCATTTTCTGAGTGAAACAATAAATCATAGTAATTTCAATTTTAACTTTAACAAGAATTATGCTTGGTGTCTGTTTCTGTGGTGTAAATATATCCTATCCTAGCATGTAGTAGAAATTAATTTTAAACAGCTACACAGCTCATGTGAGGTCTCTGATTCTGTTTTCTGTTATTAGCCAAGGAAGTTATTTCTGTAAAATCTATTGGTTCAGTGATAACCATTGGGTCAGTAATTACTTAACATACATTATTATGTCATTGCCACATGTCAGCTAAAGCATGAAGCATTTGAACAGGAGCAGCTGTGTGTTTGATTGCAGTGTGCTATTAGTCTTCTGCTGAGCAAATTTCTGCCAGCTCTATTTCTATTTTCAAAAAGCCTTTCTGCACCTAAGGCAGGAAAAGGAGCCTTAACTGCATATAGTTTTCTCATATTCTGTTCTCTAGGTCCCCTCACACAGTCTGAGCTATGTAATTATAATCTAGGTATCTGGATATTGGTCAGGAACATCTGTATGTTTTCATCATCCAGATTATATCACCACAAGTGCACACATGCAGCACAGATAATCTCTGCACGCACACTAGTTGTATATCCACTGGCATGCTGGATTTACTGTTTAGCTCTGACTCACAGTAGAGAAGGTATGTAGAAAAAGTGTGCAGACACAGCAAATGGATCCAACCCTGTGCCAATGCTTTGCAGTGCTTGCTTTTCTGTCTAGGAAATCCCTTACCCCAGTGTACACCCTCAGTGCTGCAGCCTCAGATGAGGATTGGGACCAAGTATGAAGTAAGCTAAGTGCACGTGGCAGTTCCACGGTGATTAATTTAATGTAATTTAACTCAAATTAACATTTAAATCTCCTTTCACTGCTGGGATATTACTTTTGATATAGTGCACCCATGTTTTTCTCTGTCCTTCGTGGCCTGCTTGCAGCTCCGATGATGATGAATTGCTGGAGTCTTTGACAGCCATGATAAACAGGCATTTCCTTCACCCCCTGACCAGAAGCTTGGCAAGCAGTGAGGCAAGAAAATGAAAAGGTGTTGTTTTTTATTTTTATGAGGAAAGGATAGATAACTGTAACAACACTGTCCCTTTTGCTAATCAGGAGCCGTTCAGTTTGACTCAGATAATACTGCAAGGCTGAAAAGCTGGAGTTTTGTCAGAAAGTGAGGAATAGAGCTGGCTGGGTGCAGTGAAGGAGGTGCTTTGGCAGTGCCAGCATTGGCAGGTGGGACTGCATAGGCAGTTATACTCAGTGTGGAGTCCTCGTAATAGAAGTCTTAATGAAGAGTGGCTTAGAGAACAGGGATTGTTTTGTATGGAGAACAGGGAGCTCAAGGGGGAGCTTCTAGCTCTCTATAGTGGCCTGAAAAGAGGTTGAAGCGGGATGGGAGTCTGCCTCTTCTTCCAGGTAACAGTGATAGGATGAGAGGTGGTGGCCTTAAGTTGCACCAGGGGGAGTTCAGGTTTGATCTTAGGAAAAATTTATTCTCAGAAAGAATGGTGAGGCATTGGAACATGCTGTTCAGGGAGGTGGTGGAGTCACTGTCCCTGGAGGTATTGAGGAAACATGTAGATGTGGCACTGAGGGATGTGGTTAATAGACATGGTGGGGATGGGCTCTTGATTGGACTAGGTGATCTTAGCGGCCTTTTACAATCTTACTGATTCTATGAGTCTGTGATTCTAAGCTGTGATCTTAGGGCAGGGGTTGGTTTTGGGAGTGCATGGCATGCAACATGGTGGGACTGCTGTTGGTGCCACCGGCAGGAAACAAGGAGCTTCTTGTCAGGCCTCAGCAATTTATACTGAGTAGCTGTAGCCCTTGTCTTATCTTGTGTATTTATTCACTTGATCCTTTGCCTGTTGGTTTATCCCCACCTCAGGTCATGATTTTAGCTAACATTCAATCAGTTTGGCTATAAAAAGCAAACATTTAGGTGAGAGGAGTGAATGGTAGTTCAAAGCCCATCAGCCCTCTTAGCTTGCTGCAGGGCTGTGGAGGGCCAGGAAGCACTGCTGGGTGGAAAGCACAGCACTGCAGCCACACCTTGCACCCTGCAGTGAAGACTATTGTTGGTCTAGCTTTTCCATTTGTCTTCTTGGGACCTGCTGGGGGACAGAGCAGGCACTGAGGCAGGAGGAATTGCAGGGACAGGTGGTATGTAGTGGCAGTGGTGGGCTAGAATTGAAGTGACTGGGGGTGGCTCAGATCAGCCATTCTGGGGACCAGGACCTGTTAAATGTTTTCTCTTTGAGCTCCCTGCCCATGTGATGCACAAGCTGCCCTGGTTTTGCACACCCCCTGCATACCAGATTTGGAGTAAGTCACAGTAGTTTTCTACTTTAAACCCACTTGCACCTGTTTCTTTCCCCCACTGAGTGGATCAGCACTGAGGGCAGCTTCATGCCTCTCGCCTCCACCACTTAAGCAGTTTCACATCTCAGCTGAAACAGTCTCTTCTGCCTCAAATGGCCCTTTAAACCTATTTAAGAAAACACTTTTTCAAAAATACTTCCTCTTCTTTTTAAACATTTTTAAAATTGTAGTTTTTGTGTAGAGTCTTAAGGCAAAATCCTTACACTTTTGCTACTGCAGAATCTCACCAGAAGCACAAACTGAGTTGCTAAATTTCTAAACATATTTAGTACAAAGGGTTACAGTTTTTTTCCATTTAATTCATTCTATTAGGACCTCTGAGCAGTCTGTTTCAGTGCCTCATCACCCTCACTGTAAAAGACTTTTTCCTTATTTCCAGTCTAAATCTACCCATTTCCCCTTGTCCTGTCACCACAGACTCTGCTACAGACTCTGCTACAGTCTGTCCCCTTTTTTCCTTAAGCTCCCCTTTAAATACTGGAAGGTCACTATCAGGTCACCACAGAGCCTTCTCTTTTCCAGGTTGGACAACCCCAGATTGTTCAGCCTGTTCTTGCAGGAGAGGTGTTCCATTGCATGTATCTTTTTTGTGGCCCTCCTGTTACGCTCCAACAGGTCTATGTCACTTCTGTGTAGAGGACTCCACATCTGGACTCAATGCTTCAGATGAGGTCTCACCATCACAGAGTAGAGAAGCAGAATCACCTCCCTCAACCTGCTGACCACTCTTCTTTTGATGAAGCCAGGATGTGGTTGAATTTCTGAGCTGACATGTCTGTTCATGCATTAAGGACTTAATCTGAAAGACTGATTTTTGTCTGGCAGAGCACTGGGATAAACGTTTATTTACAAGTGTGTGAACTGTACTTTGAAGGGTAGTGTACCTTAATGTAGGTCTTCAATATGGTGTTGCTATTTTCCTTTGGAAGGAACAGCCTGCCCCTTGATTGTGTTTGGAGTTACTGGAAATTAATATAGTGCAGAAGAAGAATCCATATGCAAAACAGAGAGGGGCTGGTGGCAGAAAAGTGCAAGAGACTTCATGTTTGTGGATAGATGTGCATCACTGTTCCATTTGGTATCTCGGTGATCAAAGCTTTTCTGCAGAAAGTATTGACTTTCAAAACAGTTGGCAATGGCCCTCATACCTCAGCAACGACCAGTTAATCTCCACAACAACCCTGCCAAGATACTGGAATTAACTTCTAGGGGCCACCAATATTTAGTTTTATATCGAAATACAAGGTATCCTTGACAGTTACCTACACAGATTTATTTCCATCTGCATACACGTATTTGCACACAGCTACATAAAGAAAACAAACAATATTTTAGCTTTGCAAGAAAAGGAATTGCAGAGGACTGCCAGATCAGGAAAAGAGCTCTCTTCAGCATGGGGATTGTGTTGGGCCCCTCCCTGAGAACTGCTATAAGCAGATATGCAGGCAGATAGTTGGAGGAGTCATTCTCCTCTTTCTGTCCTCCTCTGCCTTCTGATTCCCCCACTATTGCCTCTCATTCTGTGCTGGCAAATTACTGTGGATGTAAACACATCTAGGCTGCGAGGATGTAGTGAGGAGACAGAGACTGACGTCTTCTTGTTCTATTTAATTAGTTTTCAGTCCATACCACCTGTGGAACATAGTTTAGTGTACACTTCATGGGTTCAGGCAGAGAAGGTGATACAAAGTACTTGAATGAGAAGGTGCATCTTTCTGGTATAGTTCTGGCTTTAAATGACCATGAATTCTATGGCTTTTGAGTAACATATTTCAGGAAAATATATCCAATTCTACTCTCTAAGCTACGTTTATGAGAAGAAAAGGGAGGGGAGTGTTCAAAACTTCATATTGGAGTCTTCTATCTTTACTATGAATAAATTATTTCTATTTATTCATGCATCCAAATTGCACCTCTGCAATTAGTTTAATATCTGAATGCATCCTATACTGTGGGCCTTAACATTACTTTTTTTTTTTCCTCATACAAGTGGAAAGTAGTCAGGTTCTTTGAAGAGTTCCAGACAAGTAGGCAGAGAGTGGCATGGGTCTATGACTTTTTCTTTTTTTCCCTCAGGTCCTCTAATTTAGGAAAACAAAAACGGCAGTATATGAGGGGGAGTGAGGGATGCTAAGCACAGCATTTCAGCAATGTCCTTGAATTCTTGTTTAACTTGTTCACCTGTAATTGCAGCTTATCAGAAGCACATCAGAAGCCTGAGGTAGAAATACAGACAGATCACTGAGCTTGAAAAAATGAAGCCATGAGCTCCAAACCAACAAGGCCAAAATCAAGATTGCTCCAAATATAATGAAATGTATTAGTCCCTTTATAACACAGATAAGTCTTTAAGCTGTGCAGATAAATGTCTTATAAACTTTTGGTATGCTTCTCTGTTCAGCAAAAATGTTTATTTCTAAAACTGGAAAATAAACTAATTCTCCATCTGCATCCAGTCCTCGGGGTTATGGCTAGAAGTGCCTGTCAGAATAAACACATAGACCCTAATCATCAGTATAGTGGAGTTAAGCATCTCAGTACATTTGAGCATCTGAGCTCCAGTATTAGCTCTTAGGACAGGCTTACAAACAGCCGTTGCTCAGCACAGCATGTTGTTTCACAGGGGTATCAAATAGCATGACTCCAGTGATTCCTTATTAGGAAGTTGTATTGAGGTGAGCGTACAAACCTCTGCCAAAGTTTGAGAAACCTAGTCATACATTCAAAGTGAGCACTGGTCATTTAATAACTTATCTCATCTGGAAAAATCATGAAGGGTGTGAGTAATAGGAATTCAGGAAAATTCCCACAAACCATTCAGCGTCTCCCCTTCAAACACTGGAAGGAAAAGAGCATTAGGAAAGACTGCATGTTTGCTACAGATGGCCTTTTGCACCTGCTGCAAGCCTGATGATGCAGAACAACAGATTTGTGTATTCTAAATTGGGAAAATCTGCAGGAAATGTGAAAACTTGTGGAACTCTATCAAACAGTTCTCCATCAAGAATTTATTTACAGAAGTATTGCTCCAATGATAGAACATTCAGAGAAAAAAAATAAATAAATAAGTAAATATATATAAAGTACTTTATAGCCTGTGAAGAGCCGTATGACTTTTCACACTTCCTTGATTATTTTACAGGGCTTAAGAGTAACAATCAGTATGTGAAAGGCTCTTCATATTTTGTATGCTATAAATTTCAACTTGACAAGGCAGTAATGTGGAGCTTCACAGACCACCAAGATGTCTTAGTGGTACATATTATTAAAACCATTAATGGTATATGACTTCAACTGGATGAGCTGAAGACAGGATTTCATAAGCCTACTCGTCTTATCAGACCAGAAATAAGAATGAATGACCCATACAAATACAATAAAGCTGTAGAAAACAGCATACAAAATTCAGTTTGGACTAAAATAAAAGTTGGAACAATATATTGAAAGTGATTAAGAATGGTGATTAATACACCTGCTCTTTGCATACATATTGTTTCTCCACGTCAATCAATAATACTCAGGCTGGAAACAGAGGCTTCTTGAATAATTGGAAGTAAATGTCCTTTTGGAGATGCCTTTGATAATTGAGTAGAATAGTGCCTTCTAAAATTTTAAAATTAACATACAAAATGAGAACTTTACAAGAATTACTACATTCATTACCATTTAGAAAATATCATATCACCAGCACAGAACTCTAATTGCAGATTATTAGGCTGTATTTTAGTGCATCAATGCAGTGTTTCCAGATTTAAAGATTAGGTCCAAAAATGAAAATTCTAAAAACATTTGCTCAGAAAGGAAGCCACCCTTATGTGTATTGCTGCTACTCATTCTCTTTAGAGCCACTGAGCAATTTTTCAGCTCAGTTCTTGCTAAGCACATAAAGGATCACATAGATGGGCCTCTTTTGGAGATCTGCTCCAGAATTATGGAAGAGGAAAGAAGTGAACTAAAGTAAATGAAGCTTGTGAGAAAAATACATTTAGGTATGATTCCAGAAATTATTAGTCGCCACAGACACACTTTGGCAGTCCAAAGGAAGCTTTCAAAAAGTGATCTAAAAGTGTTATGTTAATGACTTCCAGCAGTACACTTCAGAGTCAACCTACAAAGAGGTTTGGGCAGATACATCTCTCCATGCTGTCTAGTGTAGGTATAAAATCCCAAGAATGGAAATCCAAATGCTTTAATGGAGTTTAAAGTTCATGATAATGGTAAATGTAAAGAAAAGACACTGAGTGTCAAAAAACCCTTGTATTCTGGTAACTTTGCCTGCACCAGTCTTATATTTGACTTCCCAAAGCTCTTCCTCTGACTTTCCCGTGATATGAGCAATCACCATAGCTTCACTCAAAGTGTCTGGAGTGGTTGTACATTTCTCCTCATCACTTCCAAGACTTAAAGAAATGCATCCCACACTTTGCTGTGAGAACCTAGAAAAACATCCATTGCCAGGATACTGCACAGACTATTTGGCTGCAAACTGTGCATTACTAAATTATTGTTAGCTACAAGTTAGCTCAAGTATAAGTAAAAGTGTGTAGAATCTCATTTTCTATCCTACATAAAATTTAAAAAAAAAAAAAAAAAAAAAAAAGTATAGATACAGCAGGAAGGTTTAGAGATGTCAGAATTGGTATCTCTCCTCAAAGTTAGCTTTGCTCTCATTGACGAATGTGGCCTTCATGGGGTCAAGGAAGGCATTCTGCATGTCTATGGCTCTTCCCCCACTAACCTTAGACCAGTGTTTAACCCTGCTAGAAGCCTTGATAAGTAGCAGATTATTTCTTTTACAGACCTTTACATGCCAGAGATATCACGTAGGTGTGGTACCACAGCAATTCATATTTCATACTGTCCTGACCTTGTTTTTAATAACTACATTAAGGTACTTGATAACTGTGTACAAAGTCCAACTCAATGAAATGTGTCCTCTTATCCATGATGAATGAGTAGGGTTTGTCATTCACTCAGGTTATCTTTTTTTTTTTTAAACCTTTTTTTTTTTTTTCTTTCTTTCTTTTTTTTTTTTTTTTTTTTTTCTGTCATCTGAGAATTTTATTTAGTGTCCAATTGCAATATGTTGGTTACCTGGAGACTTAGAATTACTTATACATGTGTTATTCAGAATGAAGACCCCAAGGCTGAAAACCCTGGGGCTGAAACAAGGGGAGAAACCTTTCGGTTTTATCTACTGGCTATATGTTCCTATTGTGTTTTTACTTTTGATTGAAGATCTTTTAATAATTTGGATGTTTTGAGTACAAATAATGTAATCCGATTTTCATGTGATAAAACAGAATCTTTCTGTTTTTCTTGGGACTCAGATTCAGTACCAGCATATGTATGAATACAGTGCTGTAGACATGTTTTTTTGATTGTGATTAAATATTCTTTAGATCATGTTATTCCTTTGTTTAGTTCAGTTACATCATTAGAATATCTGTTAATTCTGCATTTGTTACTTTTGAATTCAAAACTTCCATTCTGAGATCCAGACAAATGTTCTCCCTGAGAAAGATAAAATCTAACTTTTCATGCACAGTGCCAGGGACAAAATATTTCTGCTTCTGAAACATTGAAGGTAATTGCATTTTCGGGACAATGTGCCTCATTCCTGCACCTCCTACATTTTAAACATCTACCCTTGTAAATATTATCTGGTCTCGAATCTTTTAGCTAGTCTACCTGGCCTCCCCTTTTTAGTCAGTGGCCAGAAAGGACACAATGCATCTGGATTCTGCATACAGATGAAAGGAATCAGGTTGAGGAAGCGCCTGTTCATCATCACCATTAACAAAGAGATAAGTTAAAACATCTCAATCAGCTGCAAATGCAGCGATTGTAAGTATCTTGATTAGGTCAGATATTACCTGCCCCGGGCAATACTTCTGCTGTAGTTCAGAGGGCAGGCATTATCTGGTCCTAAGGAAAGATGTAGAAAGCTAGTTAGAAGCAAAGTAGAAGAATCCTCTCTGGAAAACATAGAACTCCACCAACGGCAGGTTAGCTCACAGTGACTGCTGAGGATTGATGTAGGAAAAAGCAGAAGATACTTGTTTGTTTCAAAAAACGTCTTTCTTACTTAATGTGTTACTTACTCTACACACTCACAACCTTGTGTAAACTCCACCAAACATTTATTCTGAGTGTAATTCACCTGTAGGTGTAGTTTCTTCTCTCTTTTATTTTCCTTTATTTTCCTTTATTTTTTTTCTTTCTTTATTTTTCTTTCTTTTGTTTAACGTTCATTGTAATTAGACACACTTTTTGTCCTCACTGAGCATGACTGAAAAATTTGTGCCACTACATTACTGTGTGCTTCCTGAAGAAGTAATTCCTCTCATTTAAAATATATATACATATGTATTTCAGTGGAATGCTACTTATTATTGAAAAACTATCTACAAAATTTGATTTCTGAGAGGGTAGTATGTTGAACTTACATTTCCTATGATTTTCAGTTTTGTTTATTTTTAATGACTTACTTCATTTTGAGCATTACCTCATTGAGAAGTAGCTAAACTAACAACATTTTTTACCCGAGTTAAATCCGAATTGAAACATAATGAATGAATCTGTTCATAATTTGTTCACTTTCTTCAACCATTTTTCACCCTCAGCTGTATGGTAAGCACAGCAAGAGCCAAGTTCCTGCCCTAGGTCCATATTTGGAAAGGGGAGCCTCTCTAATTAGACTCTGTAAGGAGCTGTGTTGGAAATGTACCAGTGGTTCCTTCACTTCGAGTCCTTTACTGGTTTCCTAATGACTGTGTCACAAGCAGACTCCCTATATTGGCTTGGAAGACTTTTTGAAACTCTCTAGATTGCAACTTCAAGTGTTTCTTGTATTAGTTCGCAGTTCTGTTTTGATGACTACACCCTTGATCTGAGTGTGGATGACATCTTCTTTCTATTCTAATATATTTGTACTAATATATTTGTAGTGAAATCTCTCTAAGTTTTACTCACATTTTCCCCAATAATGATGCCTTGTTTTTTCTATCATGGTGCGGCACAATGGTCTGGCACAATTGTATCAAATTCTATCTTTAAAATGAATAGAAGTATCATCAAAACATGACTTGCGCCAGATCCAAGCAGTTACCTTTTGAGGTGAAGCTGTGACACCCATACTCCATTAGTCCTTTCTCACCAAGTTGGTAGTTCTCATTGTAGCAACACATCTAAATTTAGATTGCACATTCTTTGCCTGTTAGATTGCCTATTTACTGTGCCAAGTGCAGAGCACTGTTCAGGCCCTGCATACTTTGGCTACAGGTTAAGATTACTCACAGCTGGGGTGGCATGAGGCTGCTGGCTTGCTGACCAGGCCTTTGTGCAGCAAGCACACTGTGCTATGCCTATTTGGAATTCATTCTTGGTGTACATTAGGGTATGGTCTTTGGCCATTAAACTTAAACCAAATATGGAAATGGCTCCTTAAAGTTTGCACCTTTGCTTGTGTGAGATCATGGAACTAAAGAACTGCTTAGATGCTTTTAGGAACCTCCTATTTTCCATGCAAAAAAGGTACTGTACATAGAAAGGACTCATTTGCAAGGAGTTCTTTCCTCTCTCCTTGAATCTTACAAACCATGGAGTAACAGGCAGCCGCTTTCTTCATTCACTTCAGTACTGGAGGAAAAATGTCCAGTGCCTGAAAAGCTAGAAGCCAGTTGTGTGTGTGTGTTTTGGGATAGGTAAGCATATTCCATGATGAACAAGGAGAATTTTCTGGATGAATGGATCAAATATATACCTGACTAGATCATCTTAAACAAACAAACAAACAAAAACAGAAAAGCAACTTCTGTAAAATGAATGTTAAAAGGTGGCAAAGAAGGTAATTTCTGACTGTTGTGCTTAACACAGCTGCAGTCTATTCATTGCACTCTTCCATTTGCTGGCAAATGGCATGAGTCTCATGTTGCATAATTATTTTTCAGGCTTAGTCAGTATTTTACTAATTCATCCGAGGATGAATGGTTAGATTATTCTATTTTTATATATTAATAAAAATAAATTTGGGTAATTTTTGTTTTTAAAACTGTCAAAGTGAAACATTTGAGCTTAAATAAATGCATTTTGTTTCCCTAGCTGGAATAATTTCATGAATTTGCCATGGATTTCCATGAAATCCTGCCTGAACCCAAAACTTTTTTCCTCTTTTCTTTTCTTTTCTTTTCTTTTCTTTTCTTTTCTTTTCTTTTCTTTTCTTTTCTTTTCTTTTCTTTTCTTTTCTTTTCTTTTCTTTTCTTTCCTCTCATCTCCTCCCTTTATTTGAGAATAAAATAATCAGAAAAAATATTTCCAAGTCTTTCCATATTTAGAAATGTTTAAGAGGGAAAATTGTATCTGTCTGCAGGATTAGGACCTCACATCTTTCCAAATGTGTGGCTCTTGGGGGTGTAACCGGGTGTTTGTGCCAACAGCAGCAGACAGCGTGAGCAGAGACTCACATGAACACTTATACTACTTTGCTATAATTTTGACAAGCTGGTGCCAAAGCAGCTGTTTACTGCGATGCCTCATCCAAGCAGGCTTCACTGTGGTTCCCCTGGAGCTGTCCCTGATACTTGCAGCCTCCTCCCTCTAAATTGCTTTGTCTTTTATGTTAGCTTATCAAATTCCTGCCCCCAGTGCAAGCAGGACTTAGAAAACTGTGATGATTGTTAAATTACTACAGTGTTTGTGACCACACATTTGTTTTGAGTTTGTTTTATCATCTCCTGTCCCTAATTTTTGGCTGCTTTGTCTGCTCTTACAGTAAGCAATTAAGGATGCAGACTGTTCAGACAGTGCCTGAGATGTTAGATCTCTGTTTCTGATTCATTCTTAACAGCACTAATAATAAACATATAGATAGAATGAACAACAAAGTTTTATGTATTTATCTATTTAGGAAATAATGAAGAAACATGATTCTTGTCTCAAAATTCTCTGTATGTGAAACAAAATAATTCTGTCCTATTATGGTGGGATTTTTGCATGCTAATTTTGCTTTAGGCACATTTGTACTTTTGTCTTCCACTTGGCAGTTTTGTGTGACTCTACAGAGCAGTCTCTCTAGCACAGTAAATCTCAACTGTTATTTTTCTTTCCTTTTTCCTGTAGACTATGTTTAAATTTCTGAATATCTGTATCCACAGACTTATATAAATTCTCTATCTATCCTGCTCTGTAAAGCTAATTAACAGCAGAGTCCTGCAAGAAGTCAGCACACATGAACATGGACATAGTCTCATCTGCTGCAATTTTCTTTTAAGCATTGATGAAACCAAGTTGATAGAGGTATTCAATGCATCCTGCCATGGATACTTATCTCCTGTGAGGTCAGTCTCTCAAACAACTGCTTGCCAGCATTTCTCTGACTCACCCTGCAAAGCTGGGATTGTAACAAATAGAAACGAACACTTTCCAAGCTTTAATCCTAATGTCCGACACCCAGTTCCCAACCTGTGCTAGAGGGGCTTGCTTACATATTCAGACCATGAATCCTCTTACATAAAATGCTTTCCTAGGTCATTTAAAAATCATTTCATGATGACTCAGTTGTTCATAATCTTTAAGGAGCTTTTGGCACCGCTTGGCGACTTCTTGGAAATTTGAGGAGAGCAAATATAAGGCAAATTGTATAAGTGTATGAGGGAAAATATTTTTGCAGGGCTCATCATTTATAGCTCAGCAAAGATCAAGCATGAAAATAGTACAGTCTCAATTAGCTGCTAGTCTGGATGATACTGGCAAGCTGTAAATAAAAACGATCTGTGTGATGCTGGACTGTGAATAGGCTCCTTTGAGCAGCCAAGGAATGGCTTGAGTTGGCTGTCAGAGACTCCAGTCTGCAGGACAGGATTCTGCCCTGATCAGCTGTTGTGTTTTGTTTTGCTTTTTTTCTTCTTTTAAATTCACTTGTAATAAACTTTAAGTTAACCTTAAGCGGAGGTCAGTCTGAGGCTGCATAGATATGAGCATGGTGCTGAAAATGTCTAACGGATTCCGATTACTTCAACTACTGTCAATCTAGCTACAGACCTTAATATAAGCTAGAAACTATTCTGGTCCCATGAATCTCTAGTCTTCCTAGAGACAGGATAAGACCAGGCTTCTCAGGCTATTTTTTTTTTTAGATCCTGGATTTGTTTTTTTTTTTTTTAATATATCAGTGATGAACACATGGTGTTCGTTTCCCTCCAAAGCTGAATGCAAACACAGATGAAGCATATTTTCTGCAAACTAAAAGTTCCTAGGCAAGAAAATTTGCTGCCCTGAAAATATGTATATGTATATAAAATTTCACTTTCCTATGTGTTTCTAATTGCCACTTTCTAATTTGGTCTTCCAAATAAGAATTTTGTGCACCTGTAAGATCTCCTCATTACATAATGTGCTGCAGTGGGATCTCCAGATTTTGTAACTGATTATCTCAGAACTTTGTAAAATATCCTCTTGACCTAGAATTTTTTTACCAAAATCAATCTTAATGCAAGTCTTCCTACTGAAAATTTACAGTATTTTATGTTGAAATTACTCATCATCATCAGTTAATTAAATTCCTGCTTTGGAAAGCTACTAGGAAAATGTTTTTAGAATAATAAAATACCCTTTTCATAATTGGTCTACAGTAAAATTTCTCAGGTTTTTAAAATGTTTAAAAAACAAAGTTTGTTTAAAAATACTCTGCATGAAATATTAAGATTTACCAAATCAACTTTTTTTTTTTTTTCTCACAAAAATGTCAAATGTTACAGCTTCCATTAAAGAAAACTGTTCAATTCTTGAATATTCTTGTAGAATGATTGGTTGTGACACTGCTTTTTTAGGCAACATCTTTTCATTATGCAGATCTTTCAAATCTATTCTTCATTCTTTGTGAAGTAATCAGGTGTTAATCAACGGTATTTTAATAGCAATGGTGTTTTCTGTTTTAAGTACCCAGGGATGACACTGTATGCACAGGTGCCCTACCTGGGGAACTGAATTAATATACCTTTTTTGTTTTGTTTTGTTTTTTTCTGGGCCAAAAGGCTGATTCTCCATATCTTGTCTGTCTTGTTGAAAAGATAAATGCAAAATCTCTTATAGATTTGAGTTTACAATTAGCTATTTTCACATGACAGGATTTATCTCTGGCTGGTGCTGGTTTGTTGGCATGGAGAAAAAAAAATCATGCTTTCACCTGCAGGCTGGGTTCTTTCCCCACTGAAATAATTTAACGTGTTGCACTGGTATCAGTGGAGGAAGTGTCTGACTCTGGGTCACTATTCTTTTTCTCCTGAATAAGTTGCAAGCTTTCCAAGAGAAGAGGTTAGACAATTGGTTGATCTCTGTTAACACTGATAACACTCAGCAAATACCTTTTGTCTCTTCCAGGCTGTTTGGTCTTGCTAACAAAATGAAGCTTACTTAAGCACATTACTCAGGTATGGGCACATAAGTAAGTGTAACCAGTTCTGTGTGAGATAAAATAGGCTATGATTTCATTTATTCACTTTTTCTTCTTAGCAGACTTCCACATTATTTAAAGCACTGAAGTGAAAACAATGTTCTGGCTGTAAAAAGACCTGCTACTCCATTCAAGCATACCTCTCTCAACACCACAACAAATGGCTCTTTTACTATAGTAGACAAAGGCTCCATCCAGTAACACTGTGCAAATGCAGGAAACCTTAGATTCACGAGCATTTGTCATAAATAATCACCCCTCTCTTCTTATACCTGCTTAATTTTGCCTCAGTTCAGTTTTGACTAGCTCCCCACCACAAAGGTGATAATGAAATTATCTGAGGATGGAAGAAACTGGCAGTTTCTTATTTTATAGCATCAACTTTAGTCCACAAGGACAGACTTAGAGTTTTTGTTTATAACTTTAGAAATCTACTGTTAATGGCATTTGGGAGACTTAGCTGTGGGAAAATTGGTAGAGTATGGAAGGATGACCTTGTTGTACTCTAATCAGATTTTTTATCCATGGGTGGAGAAGCCTAAGAAGGTAATGGCTGTTGGATGATATTACATACTTCATCACTGTGCTGGAGAACTTTTCTCACTTTTTGCTGGGAACTGATAAATTTTGGAATAGAGATAGGGAGGGAACACAGAGTGAGGGAGACTAGCACCGTAGCACCCAGCCTCCATCTGCCTCCTGTGTCACCAATCACATCAGCACACTTGAATATTTTTTTCCTGCTTTAACTGTGAAGAAAACAAAATGGCTGCTCCACCTCCTTGCTATTCTTTGGCTAAAATGAATTTGAAAATAAGAATTGACAGACTGGACAAATGTATGGTGGTTCGAGAAGCAGATTTTTGGAGGCAGAACCTAAGATAGCCAGCATTTCCTTATCTCTGATTTTTGAAAGGTTTTGAACATCTATCAGCTCCTTTTAAAGCTGGTGTTTGTAATTGCTTTAAGGTATTGCATGCTCTAAGTGCTCTAAGTGATTTTTGAAATTGCTTCCAAGGGGAGAGTTTTCTGAGATGTTACCAGAAATAAAGTAAATGATACATGGCTGAATTCCTTGCCTACTTCTTCACTGCACGGTTCCAGTGACACAAGAAGCCGCAGGCATGCATAGCTCACAGGTCCTGCACCCAAGCCACCACTCCTTCAGCATTCTGTTGCTTCTCCCTTCTCCCTCCATTCAGTCCAGCATCCTCATCCCTCCTTCCTCATTTCCTCCACAAACTTAACTCAGTTGTCTGACGAGGTGATTCTTACCTCACAACCTGGGCCTGAACCTCGTAATCATAATAAATCCATTAATTACAAGACTTCTTCTACACAAATAAATATTTGTTAAGGTGCTTATTATTTAGATGACGGAGAGAGTGTTTCCTGTTTATCTTGTTCTGTTCTTATGAAGTATCCTGTTACAAATAAGTACTTTGGCTGAAGCCTCATCTTTCATAGGATGTCTGATTTTACTGAGGCGAGTCCACATCCTGGATCCTGCAATTGCTCCTTAATACCCTGGAAATTATATTCTTGCTTACAAAAACTTTATTTTGCAATGTTATGTTGTAGGTATATGGTGCCATCACCACATACTGTTCTGTTGTGGTGTTACTGCATTGCAAAATGATACCCTGGCGTTTGCAAAGCAGAAGAATTACAATCCAATTCAAGAGATTTAGGAAGTTCTTGTTTCTGAACAGTCATGATGAGACTGAAATAAATCAACAATTTAAAACATATCACAGTAGCTTCTAAAAAGTATTTCAACAAAATGATGATCATTCTTCTATTACTAAGTGGCCTCACAATTATTGCTTGGTACTTAGGAAACTTGTAAATTGTTTTTCTATTGAAAAGTCTGATTAAATATTTGGCTTAACTAAATAAGAGATTAAAAATTATATGAAGGGACATGACATAAATATCTGACTTTTCTGGTAATGGGGAAGATGTCTTGGAATAGAAGTATGTGCCATCAAACAGCTTCTGCATCAAGTGTGCATGAAACTGATCTATTTCAGTATAATTCCCAAGAAAAGTACTGCACAGAAATAGCCTTCTCTCATTAATGCAATTTTTATTCACTTTGTTCTTAGACTGTTTTTTTTTTTTGTTTGTTTGTTTGTTTGTTTTTTCCCAAGAGTAGTCAAACAGAACAAAACTCTGTCTTGTTTTCAGTCTCTGCATAAGGAATCACTCTCTCATTCCAGGTACAGAGTGGAGGGAATGCTTCAGAGGGGTTCTCCCTTACCTTAGTGATAATTTGATTACTCAACTATTAGTGCAAATGGCTTTATGTTAAGAACTAGTTACATCAGTTCTGAGCTATTTCTAGAGCCTCACAAGCAAAGATTAGCAATTTCCTCTCTGGTAATCTATCTGGGTTACTAAATCTAAGATCTAGCAGTCTTCTTGCTTTAAATGGTTTAGTGTCTACATCTACAAAGCTATGTATGGTAGAATAACAATTTAGCACCAGTATTGCTTTGGAGAACATACATCTAAACGATTTAGATTATTCTATTAATCATCTTAAGGATAACACTGTCTGAAGCATTATGATTTCTTTATTTATTCACAGTTATGCATAATAATAAAATACAGCAGTTCCTTCTTGTTATACAAAATGGTTTTAGTTGAAAGATGAATATATTGGCAAATGGAGTTAATTGCATATGGGCCAGCTGATTAAAAGAATTTCCAATTAAAACATCAGTAACATGTCAGAAGCTGGAGTCAGAGCTTCACAGCTCAGTGACCAAACTGCTCCAAACAAATGAAATAGATCACTTCATTGATTCAGTTATGGGCTCCAATACAATGTGTTTTCAAGCTGCTATTTTCAGCATTGATGTGGATGTTATTAGAGAGCAAAAATGCTGTATTAGTCATTCACCTACAGAATTAATATTCATAAAGATTCTCTTCCAATAACAAAGCTTGGAATATTTCAAGCAGTTTGAACAAGCATATGGAAAGAGTGCTGCACTGGAAACAGTTTCAAAGATTATGTAAGATAAATATCCAAGCCATTCATGATTTTTGAAAGAAGATTTATAACACAATCCTTTCTGTTTGCCATTGTGGTTTTGTACATATCCATTTACAGAAAGATTCAAGAGGGTACTTCTGACAGCAGAAAAATAAAGAAAGAGGAACTTCAATACCCAACACTTTACTGTTGTCATCAGAGTTGGTTTTCCCATTTCATCAAGTGGGATCAGGCCTGATCCTTAGACATTAGGCACAGATACAACAGAAACAGACAACTGAGGAAAAAAATTGACATTTTCTTTTTACCTGTGTTTGACAGTTCTTTCAAATGCTAACATCCCTGCTTGATAGGGGCAAACTATGACAATGAAGAGTAGACAATGCCTTGAAAACCACTAGATTTTAATCTTTTGCAGGACTAGTTAGAATAATACAGTATAATTGTTGGGAGAGTGAATCAGCCTCATTTCCTGGCCAACTTATATTTAGGGTTACCAGCCTCCTTTTGTCTGTATTCCTCCATGCTTTCAGAGACTCTGTAGTCTGCATTCAGTCTCATAGTATTGTAATGTGGTGTTAAAGATCCTTACACTGGGTATGTGACTGCACGGAGGTTGTGAGAAGAGTGATTCTTGCTGGATAATCGAAGCATCTATTCCTGGGTTAGTTTTTATGTTAAGATGCTTTTGAATTATAAATTTCAAGGGGCACATATTATTTTAATCATCTTTATTATTTTACAAGTCTTCTTTTACTCCTGTTGAGAATGAATACTTTGAAATATTGCATAACATCAAGTATTTCTAATTATGCTTCTTTAGGAAACTGAAATAAACCTAGTGATTTCCAGTAGAATCAGAGGGGGCTCATGATCTTTAAGCATTTTATCCCATTCAAGCAGTGTTGACACAATATATAGACAGAATTTCAGAAGAACCTTGGAGACTAAAGAAATGTAAAATGATATTGTCCTGACCAGGCAATATCATATTTAGTGGTGGTAGGTTTACTTTTTCTAAACATACTCTACAAGTTTAATCAAAAGTCTGACAAACAGAAACGTGATAATCTTACAATAATAAAAATAATTATATTTTAAAAGGAAAGCCTCAACGTCTCTTTTTCTGTATAGCATTAGGAAATTGCCTTTGTGATCTGATGACATACTGCCCTTGAATTCTTAGGTCATGAAGTAAAAATGACGAAAAAGAACCTCCAAAGGGATGAGTCTGTCTTTTAAGATACACTGAATATATACCAGTTATGTTTGAGTCACTCAGTGAAGTACTTATGGAGTATCAACACATTGCTATAATATGTTACAGGTCTTGTGTCACATGCCCTAATAGCAGGGTAGAGCTGGGGCTAATCTCACCTTCATTCACTCAAGGCATAGTCACTTTTCACAGAAGTAGCACCATGGAGCTGTTCGAGCTTTGCTGAGATTTCTCTCCTGTGATGGACTGGAACAGGCTGAGGGGTGGCCTCAAATCACCCATCTCTGTATGTTCCTCCCATGCCCCAGGTCTAGGCTCCTCCAGGCAGGGAGCTGCTGGGGAAGATGCACCACTCTGCAAGGCTCACTCAAGCTGAATCTGCTGACCTACAGTCTCTCCATTGGCAGAAGTCAGCATGAGCCCTAAGCAAATTAATTTCTTGATGTTCATATGCTTCTAGGTTGCTTTGGTAATGTGGTTAAATCCCAGTCTGTATCTTTTTGCTTTCATCTTTGCAGTCATCTTTATCAGATGACCAGGAACTCTCTTTTCCCAGTGCTCTCATTTTGCTGTTTGTGAAGCACTATGGTCAGGGTGACTGCAGCAAATTAGGTCTCTTTCAGCACCATCATTCTCAGGGGCTATGCCTTTGCTTCATCTGCTTCGTTTTCCTCAGCAACACAGACAACCCAGCAACACCAAAGCACATCCCCATTCTCCTCCACAGCACGTGGATGCAAGCCATGCATCCCTGCAAGGGATGGGGAAATCACACTGCATTTCCATAGGGCATAGCTCAGCTTGGACTGTGTCCAGCAGAGCAAAATGTGGGTGGTTTTCTATGTGTGGTAGAAGCCTCACTTCAGTTGCCCCAGGTAACCAACGCAGTGACGCCAGTTATCATTGTTGCCAGGTCATGTGAGGAAAAGTGGAGTCTAGTAAAAAATGTTTGGAATGAATTAAAGGGTTTCTATTCCTTGCTTTGCCTCTTCATATCCACCATATTATATGGAAGTACAACAGCACACAGATAGTCCTTACATTTCAAAAAAGCATCATGTCCTTGTCATTTAGAGTTGAGCCTCTTTGTGAACGGAAGTATTAAAGGCTTAATGAGTCATTTATACCTAGTTATACCTCCAAACATCAGGGCAGCTGTCATTGCAGCTCAGGGTCACTGTCTGCATGTGTGTGCAGAGATGAAGAGGATTGTCCACTGTGACTGCCTCATCAAGACAGAGGGTAGCTAGAGATTTGTTTCAAATGAATTAAGGGACTAAGGGAATCCTCTGCCTGAACAGCTTCCTAAAATAACACTCCATACTTGTTGTGACAGTAAATCCTAGATTAACACAGTGCTCTCCCTTCCACCTTTCCTTTTATTTCATACACTCACAAAAAGAAAAATAAAGTCTCCTCCTCCTCCTAAAATAAGATATTGAATGTGAGTGTCAAGGAACCTGTGTTTCAAGGAACTTGCATTTCATATGGATTGCATTACAAGCGAGGAGCTAAAGTCTTGAATCTCACAGAAGCTGACAGAAGCACTGCCTAAAAAGAAACTGCACAAGATATCCCAGAATTGCCCTAAAACTAGGCATGATATACTTGCTTTGTAGCATTAAGATGTATTAACACAAAAAATTCAGGTCTTTTATGCTGGATTAGTGAATGTTGTGTATTATCAGAGAGCTTAGAGCTCAGTCTTTTATCACCATTAATGCTATTGCTTTCATAGAAAAAAAAAAGTCTGTAGTACTGAGGAGGATGGCTTTCATAACTGTTTTAATTGCTGAACTTAGAGGAATGACAAACTTCCATTTATCTCCACCAGTTTCAAAAGCATCAATAATGTAGAACATCTCAAACAGACTGTGAACATAATGTATTGACTGACCAAACACTGTAGGAGTTGGAAGACGTTGGGTCCATTATGATATGATATAGCAAAAGTGCTGCTTTTGGAGAGAATCTGACTTAAATGGTCTTGTAATTTGCTCTACACCAAAGCCCTATTTTCTTCTGTGCATCACATATTTTCCATCCTGGTTTGAAGATTCAAACAGTTCAAAAGTTCAAGCAAATTCTGACGTTATTGTCAGGGGCTAAGGTACTCAAGCACACTCAGGCACATAGAGGTTGTCTATCATTTATCTTGCTCATCATCTCACCTTGCCCTCGCAGAGCAGAGAATAAAGGGCACTTTGGTTAGATGTCAGATTATGGCTGCCATTAGCAGCAAAGCATTATGAGACCAAGGCTTAGATCCTTAGCAGAATTTTCCAGTCACAGCTCTCACATTTTATTGCCCTGTGCCCTTAGCAGGGTCCAGATTCTCCTATTGGATAGATACAAGTAGATAGGTCAGGCAACTCAGAAAAAGGTGCAGAAAGCAGGTTTGTGGGTATGGAAGGACAAGTCAATACAAGGCAATATGCTAAGAATGTTGAATTCCGGACAGATGAAGGCAAGGCTGGCAGGAACTGTAGAGGAAAGACAGAGATTCATCTGCACTGGTGTGCATGGGCATCTAGCTAGAAATTAAGTCCAAGCTGATCTGTTGGTAATGTCAGGGTTTGTTGTGCTTTTTTCTTTTCCAATGAGGAAACTTCTGATACTTAAGAACACTGTTATAACACATGAAGTTCCTTTGGATATGTTTGATATTAAATCACAGCCATGCAGAGGTTACACCTCCAAAACTGGAATAGGAGAGATACAGAAACTTCCATCCCTTTGTAGCTCTTGCCCTGGTTCCACTCTATATTCTTGCTCCATGGAAGTAATTAAAGATAATGCAAGAATCTTATTTGAATTCAGTAACTTCAAGTGTCTTTATTATCACTGAAACTTCACAGGAAGCCAGAGAAGATTTTCAGGTGAACTCAGGGATGAATTGTAATAGTCAAAATTTGTGGCATATAAAATCACCGTAAAATTCACATTAGCTTCAATTTTTCAGGTCTTATTTATTGTTTTTTGTCTTTTTATTGCTTCTTTTATTTGTATTTTTATATTCTCTGATTTCATTTTTTATATTGCTGCTGTAGCAAGTTTTGCATTCAGATTATTATTCTCTAGCAAGAAGATGTGAATGAACTGTGATTCTGCAAGTCAGCACCACTGCAAGGAGGACTTTAGGGTCAAAGCAATCAACCGCTATAGGAATAAAAGTATTACTCTAAAATAGCATTGCAGCATCCACAGTAGGCACAAAAAAATCAATTTTTCTTTAGAGAACACAGAAATAATGATGATGTACTTTTACACTAAGAGGTAGAATTCAATTTTATGATGATGTTAGGTCCTTTAGGTACTTGGTGATGTCATTCTCAGGTGTTCTGGATGGAACAGAAGAGCCAGCATCATGATTTTCAACAGTAATGATTGGGTCTGCAGTTTTATTTAAATGAATGCCAGTCAAAAGTCTGGATTTTTAATGAAATGTCACTTAACTATAAGAAATGAATTGACCTACAAAACTGAAAAAGCATAAGGCATGGGAACCCAGTTGCTTGTGCAATCTCTTCCTTGCACTCTGCTTTTACAACAAAGAAACCAAAAGCAATTTGACATTTTGGCCTAGAATCAGAAAATGCTGGGGCAGAGGAAACGGCCCAGCATGAGATTTATTTTTTAATTAAAGTGCCATATTTTGAATGTGGAAAATATTTCCTGTCAAGTTTACTTTGATCATAGGATGAATGCTTGTGTTGGCTCCTCATACATCCAATCTCATATGTTCACCTCTATGTGTCAGGTGACTGCAACTCAGCCCCATGTGGTGCAGCTATACAGGACAGAACAGAAGTGGTTAGTAGTACACTGTGGTACAGAAGTTGCAGGAGATGCTGAATTTAACTTTTCCCAGTGATTTCAGTTTTGAGGTTAGTGATAGAAAAGGCTGTGAAAAGACATCTTTTTGCAGGAAAATAGGCCAGGATAAGCCCCTGGGCTTCAATTCATTTCTCCATCCAATGATGGGATTTCACTCCTGACAGTTTGTGAACAGCCAAGTCAGCACAGCAGCACTGCATGCTTCACAAGTTAGGCTTAACTAGGTGTTCAGTTCAGGAGCTGTGCAAGATGTATCTCCTGCCATGTTTTTTTATTTGCAGGTGAAATAAAACACAGCCAATAGGTAGGGAATATAATATTCTAATGCACATTATTACTTCCCTACTGAATGTACATCATCAACACTGTCTTATTATATATAGCCAGGTGCATGCTCTTTCTTCAAATCTATTTAATCATTTGACTCCCTCCGTTAAGGTTAGGATACAAAAAGTATTTGATTATGCAGAGAGTGGTAAAGAACATTTGAATCCTGAACTGGTATTTTTAAAGCAATTACTATTCATACATAAAAATCAATCCAGATAGAAATGTAATCAAAACTGGAAACTGAATGGAAACCATTAAAAAAAAAAAAGTTTTTCCATTTTAAAATTGCCAGAGAACATGTCAGTAACTAAAAAAAAAAAAAAAAAAAAAAAAAAAAAAAGTCATTTTTGGATTAAAAAAGCTCTTTTTTCAAAAAAAGATATTTTATTTTTTACTTTACATCAGAAAACCATCACTGAGGAAATCTTCAGTCATTTCACAGTCTACAAAACCTCTGATCTATAAATCTTAAAAAGAGTGGTTAAAAGTTGATGAAAATGTCTCATTAAACAAACATCTATTTCTATACACTTCTAAGCCTTTTGGTTGGGCTGGGGAAGAGGCCTGTACTTCGGTCTGTCCCCATCCAGAGGTCCCAACCACTCAGGCTGAATTGTTTGGCAACCGCTGACTGCAGATGAGCCTCCAGGTAGAATGAGAGGTAACTTCTGGCAGGGGGAGAGTCAGGAAGACAGGAGTGGTAATGTATTCAGGCAACTAAATGCTGAAGCTAGATGTGTATGAAGTGATCATTCAGAACAACGGCAGAGAAGCAAAGAGCAAGGAAGATGTGTTAAGATTTCTGAGGACTCTGGCCAGGTCTCTTTCTGATCCCATTTATGTATATAAGTCAAATCCTACACAAGGAATTTCTGAACAAAAGAGATTTTCATATTTACAACCAGCACTCCTAGATGACAGATACCTGCAAGCGCAGTTATTTCTGCTGGGTTTTTTCAGCTTTAAGGAGGCATTAGATGCTCTCTGAAAGTCTGATTGCATGTTTTAGGCAAGAATATTTTCTGCTATTGGTTCTGAAATCAGGTAGGTATGGGAAAGTCCAGAAGTTCTTATTATGACTCAAATTTCAGGCGTTGCTCTCAGGAGATGCTAGATCAGATCTGCTTGAGGGAGTTCTGTGCTTCAGATTTTAAACCCTGAATCTTTAAAAACTATATCCACCATAAAATGAAGGCCCCTAAGGAAACATCCTTCCTGTTTCCATTTTGCTCCCAGCAGCTTACAGGGAAGAGTAAATGACTTTCAGAGAACTGCCTTGCTTTAGGTCTTATAATCATCAAGTCATCAAAGAAAGGTCTGGAACCCTTCAGAGAAAGGCTGCTGCCAGGATGAATATAATTATGTGATTGCAACAGAAGAACTATGGAAAGAAATTTCCCATATCATCCCGTTTAAATAATAGATTGATCTTCACCTGGGAGTTGGCTGGTTCTGGTAGTCAGAACCATGGAGCTTGTGGATCTTGGTGGACAACAGCACTGACGCTCTGTCCTGCTGTACTGCTTTAGTTTTAATTTCAGACTGGCTTGAAGCTGCTGCTCCATGCAACTGTAATTTGACCTCACGGTGACAATCTGAGATCAATAAACACAGTAAGGTCCATAGCAGCAGACAAGAACAAAATCAGCCTGTCAAAGACAGAGCACTAAGAGCTTGGCAAGCCTCTGAAGTTCATTATATTTAGTAACTTACACTATATTGGATTTACTGTACGTGATGTAGGCACGGATTTTGAACTACTGAGAATGTCTTTCATAATGATCCTCTAGTGTTTTTAAGGTCTTGTGTTTGAGGATCATGTTAATACATTCCAGGACTTCCTGTTGTACACCATAAAGAAACAAATAGAAAAAGCCAAATAAAATGCCTTCATTTTCTCCCAGTATGTTGTATGCTTATAGAAGAATGAATTTGCTTATTGTTTTTCCACATATAAAATATTCAGAATGATAATCCTGAGAAAAATAGCTAGCATATGAGTTATTTTTTTCAAGATCTTCACAAATGTGTTTCTTTTTATAACAAGCAAAAGGCTTTTTTTTTACTGTGAAATACTATGCAAGGATCCAGAAAAGAGTTAACTGTTGAGAGTTTTTCAGTTCTGCAACTTAAAATAGTAAAATAATGGATTATATTTATTTATTTATGTAATCTACTTCTGATGTTATGTTTCTGCTAACAGTATAGGTTTAAGGCCAAGATATAAATTTCCTGCCAGACTCACCTACAGAGCACAGCTGTGGTTTGATTCTGTAATAATTGATGGAATTAACTCTGCATTTCCAATTGCACAACAACAAAAGGGAAAGTTGTTTGGAAGACTGGGGTGCCTTGCTTGGAAGCAATGCAATAGGTTTTGCAGCCTGGTGCTTTGTAACAGATTTAGTTTCTGACAGCTTTGCTGCTGCTTGACTAAAGAGACGGTACCACTGTAAGGAGCCCCATAGCCAAGGCTGGGGAAAGATCTGGTTCAAACAAGAAGCTTTAGTGATCAGGAACTTGAGCAGGAAGAGACAAGGGGTTATATGAGGTGGAAAGCTTCAAGGAAATGAAAGAGACAGAAGTTCAAAGTGCTTGCGTATCTGAAACTTATGTAAAAGACTGATATCTTGCAGTCTTGCCACATTTGAACATTGTGTCTTTTCCAAAATCACTTCAGATAGAACAAAGTATTTGTGTCAGGTGACTGCAAAAAAATCTTGGCCCTTAACCAATGAACGGGTGAGTACAGCTCTATTGGAGGGTCAGGAATGCTTGAGAGAGAGAAGAGATTTCCCTTTATTGGGAGCTTGAAGTAATTTATTTTCTATTAATACAAAGAATAAGTCTGCTGTCAGTTAAAAGCAACAGCTGTAACAACCCATTGCACAGGTGGTGTTGTCCTTCTAGACAGATATCTGCGCTTTATTGAGCATGAACATTTTTTCTTCTCTTGTAAAATTTGCCTCTATAACTGTTAGTGTTCCCTTAACATGAAGTGATTGAATGATCTAAGACAGAGCAGGGGACACCAAATGACTCAGATGATCAGTGGGTGAAGCAGAGAGTGCAGGAAACTAGTTACTGATACTGGATACTGTATTACTTTGAACAAAGTATTAGTAGGAAAAAAGACTGAATCATAGGCCTCCTTTTCATTTATGTGTTTCATATTCATGTTTGATTCATCAAGCATCAAAGTAATTCTGGTATAGTTTCCTCTGGTACAGAATACATAAATGCTGGCTTGTAGACTTGTGCAGGTCCTTGATCTGTATGTAGTTCAGGTAATTCTGTACCAATATACCACTAATAAAAGTACTTAATCCCCTAGCTCCATAGGAATTCATAAAGCTCACGGGGGAGAGGAATACTCAGAGAAGTGGTCAGAACACTCCAATTCCAGTACTCCTGCTAGATGTCATGAGTATAGGGTATGAGATGAAATCCAGAAAAAGGCTTAGGTTTTCTTTGAGAATAGAAAATAAACTTTGTCTGAAAGTTAGATTCTTTATGGGTAATTTGCCACCTACACATACATTATTAAAGCTCTTGATGCACCCAAGTGCTCATCTCTATGTTACAGCAGTAATATTAAATCCCACAAAGTTATTATTATACAATTTTTCTTGCAAAGATGATACTTTACTGCTATAATCACTTACCTCTAGAAGACTCCATGAGATTTCTTCTCCATTACTTATGATTTATAGTCAACTTTGTGCGCATATCATGAGCCTTCCTGTGACCTGTTAAAGCACAATTAATGGAAGCTGTAATAAGGAAGGCTGACTTCCCCCTTCTTACTAAATAGAAAACTCTGCAAATAGAGGGTATTTGGAAGTTTTGTATAAAGTAAAATAGCAGTGTGTCCCTACTCTGCTAGGGAAGGAAACAGGAAGGGGGGAAAAATCAATTAAAATATGAGGAAAATGGATAAGAACGAGAACAAGTAAAAATCAAAACAGTAATAGGGTACATGACTACAATGGAGTAGGAAGGTGGAGAGTGAACCATTATAGTGAAATAATCACGCATTTGCCACTCATTGTTCCGGAGACCAAGTAAGCTAACACAGCAGGAGAAAAATCTTCAGACATTATTGCTACGTGGAATAGAGCCAGACTTCATGACCAAAAGAAATGCTTTCTGCGCAGAAACTGAGAACTGTGTGCACCTTGGCTTGGAGGGGCCAACATCTAGGTCTGTATATGCTAAGTGGTTCTTTGGTCTAAGACCCTCCTGATGAGATCAGGTCTTGAAACAGCAGTATGTTCTTCAGGGACAAGTAATACAGATTACAATTCAATAAAAATTTCACCAAGCATGGTATGCTTCTTCATTTCCTCTTCTGCTCTGCCTCAGTACTGTATGGTTCATCCTGAACTGCATCTGTCTTTGTGATAATAAGGCTTGGGTACAATACTTTCTTACAGTAATGCTGGCTGGACTAAAGGAAGAAGTACCACATGAAGCTGTGGTACTTACTTTAAATACTTGTCTTTGTTTCTTCAACCCTGTGCACCAAAAGGCTTTGTCCTGTGTTAGTGCTGTAACATGGGAATGCTACTAAACTCATTTGAGATATATGATGAATCTTAAAACTTTCACAAAGTTCATCTCTTATTCTCCAGCTTAATTACATTTTAGGTGAGATCTACGGCTATAATTATTCTTAGTAAGAAGTATATTCTTGACTGCTGCTAAATCCTTTTTGTATTCCTTCTGTGATATTAAATTTAACCAGTCGTGGAAAATGAAAGTCACCACAATATTTCCTTTATTACCTCCACAATATCCTTGTTTTTCACTTGATCAGCACAGTACACACACATATATATATGCATATGTTAGAGACTATTTTCCAGTTTACTTTGATTTCTTTATATATCAGGTCTCAGGATCTCAGAACAAAGAGTCTTGCTTTCCTCCTTGGAAACATGTCTGTGTGTTCACAGCATCAAACTGAAGGTTAAATATTTTGTCTGCTCTGTTAAAATTGTATCTTAAATTTTTTGTTGGGATGTTACAGTCAGAAAAAGATGCATCTCTGTTATCTGTTTACTTTTGAAATACTTTGTGTTAGACTTTAAGGAATGCATGAAACAAGTGTAAAAACAAAATTGGACAGCAAGACAGATTTGTAGAGTATGTATGGCAGTATTTTGTGTGAGTGATGAACTGTAGTTCTTGAAGCAGAATGATAATGGTTGAGGTAATAAAACTATGTTCTGGAAAATGTCACCAGTCTCTGCCTGAGATTATACAATTTGTAGGTGTGAGTCTGCATATGTTCACTTAGGATGTGCTGTTTCTGTGTGTAGATTTGTACTCCCACACAACAGGCTTTATTTAGAGCCTTTGTATACATGAGAAGTGCCATTTGTTTATACATATCACTTTTTTTTCTTTTTAATTTTTTTGACTTTTTTTTTTTTTTTTTTTTTTTACACTCTTAACCTCCAAACTAAGTTAAAATTATAAGCTTGTGTGAAAGGTTATATGCTTTAGGCAGCCATGTGCTACAACTTACAATGAGAAATGACTTCCACTTCTACAGTTTTCCACGAAATGCTTTGTATAAACTGAGTAGAAGTAAAGAGAGAGCTGTAAAGCTGACATCTTGTATGGTACTGCTTCAGTTGCTCATACATATTCACCGCTGATTTAAATATATATACACATAGAGAGAGAGAGAGATGTATATATCTTGATTACTTTGCAAGAGTTGAATATGTACATATACATATGTTTTGACACTAGAATTTTGAAAAATATTTTTGAGTGCAAATGTAGATGTGTATGTATTGCTTGTGTTGTTTTTGCAAAACAGCCAGAGAAAAGTAGCTGAAGCACTGTTGTCACATTGAGTATTTAAAATAATGCATGTACATATAATGCATAAGCATAGAGTTTCTCAAAAAAAAAAAAAAAAAAAAAAAGACTTGTTTTCCTAAAAGAAGGTAAAACTAGAGGTCATAATTATGTAAAATAAATGCACATAAAATTACAGTAGCAACTACTGACAACTTAATATACAGCAGGCACAGAACTGACTGAAAGTCTATTTAAATGGAAACCTCTGTCCTTCCTACAGAAAGATAAGCACTTCTTCAGGTCACAAGTTGTATCTCTTTCCCAAAAATATCACCTCCTGCCTGTTACATGATTACAGTTGAGCATCCAAATGCTAAATAAAAAGAGAGAGGAAAAGAATTCAGGAAGCTAAGACATTTACCAAGGAAAAAAATAGTTACTGACAAAACATTTTCAGCATTTTGATGTTTGTTGCATGCCAATAGACACTGCTGAGTAGGTGTCAAAAGTCCAAGCAGATTCAATCTAGAGATAACCTCAAAGAACATTCCCTGCCAGTGTTTTGTTGACTTCAGCAGTTCAATGTGTTCCACAACCTGAGATGAATTTTCATTACGCTGGTAGCGTATGGTAATGTGAGAATCTCCAGTGACCGAAGCTGAATTTTTCACCCACTCTGAAACAATTTTGCCATTAGCCAGACTGGATGGGGGAGGGGGTGAAAAGTTTTTGCTGCGCTAAGGCTGACGTATGCAGTAAACATGTTTGGAAGACGCAAAATCAACATGCAGTTCTAGGAAAAACTGAACATCAGAGTGAGATAAGAGGTAAATAACTAGAATCTGGTGAAATCTGACTTCTAGAGACTACTGTGGATATACTTTCTCATAACATGCAATGAAGGGTAATGGGTCTTGCACCTGTGGTGTTGCAAGCTCCTTTATTTTCACCCCCACAACATAAAGACCCCCATGGGACCCTAGGTAGAGGGTCTTCTGAGCCTCTTCAGTTACTAGGATCTGGCAGAGTAAAAATAACTTTCCTCAGCACAGTGCTATACCTCACAATGTAAAGAAGCATGTGGCTGAAGCTGTATGTTACTGCTGTGTTTCAGGTACTAAGAGGGGAACACTAAGCAGAAAAGGGAATCCAAGTAGTTGACACTGGTTAGCTTTCTGTATGAACATCCATTAAAATCAGGGACAACCTTGGCTGTATCTTCATTAAAACACCCTTACTTTTTCTCTTTTTTCATCCCAAATATGATAAAATAGCAAACATGACCACAACAAAGCAATTCCAACATTGTTTATATTTTGACTTCATGAGTATCTGTCTCTGTTTTAACCCATATTTACTGACAGAAGCATAACAAACTTACAGGACAGCACACTAACCTCTACCTTTTAGAGGACAGGATGAAAAAAGTAACAGGAGAGCTGAACACTCATTCAGCTCTAAAAATTTCAAAATCATGCTGGTTGATATTTGTCCATACAAGTATCTGTTCTATCCTGCTTGTTGTATTTGATCATTTGCTCAGACAAGAGTATTTAATTTGTTAATTTTGTCTACTGCTCAAAAGAACAGAGTCCTAAACCTGAAACAGAGTCTCTGGTTGCTGCTGGAATAATATGTAAAAGGATACTCTAATATTGCTCTTTGGAGACCTGGAATTAAGCTTTCTGTTTAGCTGCGATCATTACATTGACAACACAGTTTGAGGTTATGAATGCTGGTCTTGTGTTTAATAGGGCTCTGGAGATCTGGGTTCAGCTCTTGGTTCAAGCATAGGTTTCATCCATTCTATTAATCTTAGTGTGCCTCAGTCCCTAACCTATAAAAGTCAGATAATAACAATTTCCCCCCCCCCCCCCTTATTCTGTGCTTGTTTCATCCAATGACCAAAAAACTCCCCAGGGCAGTGACAGACTTTCTTCAGGTCTGTACAGTGCTTTGTACAATTAGGCTCTGATCTTGCTGCATTTCTGCAAGATTTGCTTTATCAGAGCAAAGGATAAAAGCAAAATCTTTCTCAATTACAATATTTTTTAATTTCTTAGTGAAGCTTACATTACTCTATTTCCCCTGCATCAACCTCTAGACCTTGCAAAGTCTTTTTTTATTCTATGAAATATTGTGGGCCATCTCCTATAAATTACTTCTCTGTTGTGATGCTGGTATACTGATTTCTCGCCCACAAAATAAATAAATAAATAAATAAATACATACGTACATACATACATACATACATAAAATAGAGCTGTCTCAAATTATTTAAGAGGATGACAGATTCTGCTGTCTGACAGTGTCATCAGAATACTCCACAGTCTCCCCACTGTACACAGAGAACATCATTTATTGCTAAATGTTTTCTCAAAAAAGAAAATGCAGAAAATCCTTTCCAAAGTCATCATTATCTCTCTTCTTTTCCCTTTAAAAAAGGGATTATTGTTGGTAGCAATTATGGTATTGAGTGAACAGTCTCCTTTCTGCACATTTCTTCTATAAACATTCAAAGAAATAAAACTATTTTTTAAAGCAATAATACCTTCCTAAGAGAACTGCAGTACGCTGATAGAGTATCAAAATTAATTTAATTCAGACCCAAAGAGGAGATCATGTGCTGTGCCACTGAATGTGCATAGAGCTGTGCTTCTTATCTTCAGCTAAAGAAATTTCTTCCTCGCAGCAATGCAAATGACACGCTTCAAATTACAGTTATTAAATCCCAGAGAATATAAGCACACAAAAGTGAAGTGGGACTTGGTGTTTATGATGTCTCTTTGTAGATTTTTGTTTCATTTTTCTAACTGAATTGGGTAATGGAGTGGTGCTATACTATGCCAGTAGAGACAAAGTATATTCCTAATATTGGTAAGAATGAACACTCCTTTTTCATTTTCTGTATGTACTTTGATTCCCTGGCCTCATCGCAGATGGTGAGAAAAAAGTATGACCTTTGACAGTTTTGAGTTCGCTGCCTCTTCAGTCATTGAATGCTCCCTTTCCTGTTGTGCATGAGTGCTACTCCTTACCTAACATTTCTAGATCTTCCATTATCCCACAGACTTCTATTGTTTCCTGCAATGTTCTCCTTGTCATCAATTCCAAGCTTTTCAATTTATGTAACATATAAAGGCTTTTCTAAGTCTTTTCTCTTTCCCATCATCTGTCTACAAACTCCTTCAGTTCTACCATTCTGTGTTACAGACCATATGGCTGGTGCCACATAAAGGATGCTGAAGAAGTCTTCAGCATTTCTTAACAAACATATATCTTAAGGGAATCTATATTCTTCTCTGCCTCATTCCTCCTTTCAACTGCCTTTGAGGCGTTTTCAGGTAGACAGTGTAAGGTCTTTACAGTGATGCATGGGACTTTCTTAAGTTAGCACAAGGAGAGTGCTCATGACAAATCATAGAATCATAGAATGGTCTGGGTTGAAAAGGACGTAAAAGATCATGTAGTTTCAATCCTCCTGCTATATGCAGGGTCACCAACCACCAGACCAGGCTGTCCAGAGCCACATCCAGCCTGGCCTTGAATGCCTCCAGGATTGGGCATCCACAACCTCCTTGGGCAACCTGTTCCAGTGCTTCACCACTCTCTGTGTGAAAAATTTCCTCCTAATATCTAATCTAACCCTCCTCCATCTCAGTTTAAAACCATTCCCCCTTGTTCTATTGAGAATAAAGAATTAATTAAGAATTGCAGAAAGTGGTTTTTTTTTTTTTTTTTTTTTTTTTTTGCTTCTCTGGTAGATGGATTTGTTAGAGGGAGAAAAAATTTACTTTAATCTGCAGTATCCTGACCCACATGATGCACAGTTAGAATTTCTCCTAGAGGGGAAATGCCACTTGTTGTTTTAAGTGTTTACAAACAGCTTGCATGTTCTTTCTCCTGTGCCCCCAGAATAATTTTACCAAAGCAGATTTGACTGACAAAGTCTTGAGGTAAGAAACAAATAATAAAAGTTAAATAATAAAAGAAAGAATCTGAATTACATGAAGGTGTGTCATGGACTTAAGACCTTTTAGGTAACAACTCTCATAAGAAGTTACTTTCTACAGGCAGGAATCTCTGGTTAGTACTCTGTTTGCAGAAGGGTTTTTATCCTGGTAACTTATCAGATTGTTTTCAGAGTAAACCTAGTGCTAATGAAAGATGCCAGTTCAACAGCTGAGGGACTGAAGTCTCTCCTTCAGAAGAACGGAAGAACACATGTATACCCATGAGCTGTTCCAGCTCCAGCATTCTGGCAACGTGGTTCAGTACAAAGGGAGCTTACTCAGCTGGAGAGAATTCATCTTCTCTCTCAGTGATATTTATATGACCCTAATTACTGTTTTATCTAAATTATTCAAAATCTAGAACTGTGCCATCGGGCATCTCACAGGCACACATGCAGCTACACATGCAACACTCTGGAATCACATGGCAACAGCTCTTTCCCCAGTCAGAGCTACTGCTGCTTTGTCTTACCTAGGGAATGCGTGTTACACAAGGGAATCTGTGTTTTGCTGTGGAAGATTTGCAGCAGTTGTTGAGTGTATGCCTGGTAAGAATTTGCCCAAGTTCCTCTTCTTCCTGCCTAGCAGCAGAGGTTTATGCAGGCTGCCATTTGGATGGCTGCACGTTGGATATCCGTCTGGCTTGTCTGCTGTGCTCGCCAAGTAATGCACATTAATTTGGTCTTTGCTATTTTTCACTATGTCAATATGCTTTCTCAAAATAGGGACGAACTATGATCTCATTTCATACAACCAGTCAGGTTTTCATGCCTTAGACTCTATTGTAAGGATACATTGACTCAATCGCTGACAAAGACACCTTATCCTTCAGTTCACTTAAATTCAGAGAAATTTTCTACTTCCCCATAAAACATCTAAGTGTTGGTTTCCATTTCTATGTGGCTGGACAAGGAGTCTAGGATTACTCATCAAGCATGCTGAGAGCAACTAGGCCATGAGCACACCCGGGCAGGGCTTAGACCTGACGGGGACTGCAGACTTTGCCCAGCACTGTTCAAGGGCAGGAAAGCCAGGAAGAACTGTTAATCAATGAACATGACACAGAGCATGCCAGCAAGAGGAAAGGATGACGATGGGCCCTCCTGGTCAGATGTAGATGTGCTAGTCTGAGCAGGGACCCAACAAAGAAGCTGCAGCCCCAGCATTTTGTGCACATGGTCACACCAGGCAACAGAAGATGAAGCGACTCTGAGTGATGGATGCTGAAAGCGCAACTGAATTGAGATTCAGTAGTCTTGCCCCTAGCCACAGGTGACACAGCTGGGTTACTGCTGTTCAGAGAAGCTCTCATGGGACTCAGTGAGGCTCCACCATCCATGAGAGGTGGCTACAAAATGTTCACCTCTCTCACAGTGGGAGCTGGAGAGGGTGATGTGCATTCACTCTCTGAATGCTACATTTCTTATTACTGATAACAGAGCACTAGCATTTGGCAATGCACGGCAATCACTTGTGGCTCAGGCATGCTTTGCTTTCCCTGCTCTACTTCATGCCACCTTTTTCCACCTTACAGTGGGATACTGGCAGAAGGATGGGGCAAACAACTGAGGAGGAAGGAATAAACTCCACAGACTTTGTTCACTGTACATTAGTTACAATACTCTATCCAGTCAAAGACAGATGTAAAAAAGTAGGAGGAAGAAACATGCCAGAGATGTTTCCTGTTGGTCATAGGAGTCAAACAGTGAAGGCTTACCCTCAGGCATCTCCTTGTAATGGTGTTCTCTATGTCTCAAAGTGCTATGCTGTGAACATCTCTCAAGAAATACTGCCAGACACCACATTCACATCCACAGCTTTATTCATTGCCAGCTCTTACATCACCTGTTGTTGGCAGACTCCATCAGTGAGGATGGCTTTCTGTCAATTATGTCAGCTAACATTCTTTGTATAGCTGTTTTGTTCTGCATTTTACATCATTTTTTTAACTCTTTTCTTGAGAGCTTTCAATTGATATGTTTGCCCGCAATTTCCAGTTTAAATATATCTTAATTGTAATTCTGTCTTTAACATACACACCAGGTTTTCTTTGGAAAAGGACTATTAAACAGTTAAAGAAAAAAAACTAAAGAGTCTAGTCAGGAAAAAAGCAGTCTGAATCCCTCTGGAATATTCAGAAATGTAAGACAGATCCCACAAGTCTATCTGTTAGGAACTCATGCCCTTCAAATACTCAGAGGGGCTGGCAGTTGAGGATGGTTTTTGGGGAATAGGTGGAAGCTGATATCACAGGCTGGCTAGGTCATGTATTTCCTTCACTCCTATCCTTACTGTGCACAGAGCAATGATGTACCTAACAACTGTGTGACCTTTGCTTCCTTTTAGACCCTGCTTTAGACAAACAAGGCCTTTATCAGAGACAAGTTTGAGCACTTTTGTTCATTAATGATAATGAGTAGAATACAATTATTTCTTAATCTCCATTGCCTCTGCCATAAATCTCCTTGGGAACTTGCAGCACTAGAATTCAGTTGGTAAAGGGAACATATAAAAACAGTACTGAAGTTTAGCATCACTAATCAGTATTTTTCTTTGATGTCCACAATCTAAAGTTACAGAAAATCTTATTAGCCTAGCTTGAGTGGAATTTTTTTGGAGTATCTTCATGCTTGTCTTTCCCTGAGTCACTGTAATGACCAGAGGACCGCAGACAAACATTGGTATGGGTGTCTGGCCTGGATGATGCTCTCGTGAGAATTCTGCATTGCCTGCAAGACTTTTGAAACACCAAATTTCCCTTGGACTCTGCCCAGGATTACTTCCTATCAGATGTTGTTTTTCTTCAATCAGTGAAACCATATGAGGGAAAAAAACCTTTATTCCTAAGTAGGGAAACACCTCATTCTTCCTCTTCCCTCTCAAACCCAAGATATGTTAAAACTCATTATATGAGTATAAAATAGCACTCTAATGAAACTGTCAGTGTCTTTTCAGGACATAAAAATATTCTGGTTGGATGGGTTTATAAAATACTTGTGCTCCTTGCTAGTCTACCTGCTATGTAACACCTTCCTTTTACACTAGCTAATGGCATTGCTTAAGTAATCTCTGTTGTGACACTGAAGGTCATGGATTTAAATCATTCTGTTCAGTCAAAGTAAATATGACAAAAGAAGTGATGACTTTCTCATTTTATTTTTATCCATGAACTGGTGCTGCATACATTTGATTGGCATAGATGCCTCAGCAGGCAAGAACTGCCATGCCATTCATGTTTCAGTACTGAAAAAACAACCACTTGTGTAATTCTCACACTGCCAAAAATCCACACTACTGACGAACCATTACAATACAGTGTGAATTTACTGTGTGGCTAAAGAGCAGTCAGAAAACAGATACTTGAGCTGTAAAAACAAAGTTTCATGTCTTACAGTGGCTGCTTACCACAGAGCTGTGCATAACTTCATCAAAATTATGTTTTAGGCAGTTTTAATGACTAGGCTGCATTGTAAACATTTAGTTATCTTTTAGATCATAAACTCTGAGTATGTACAGGCAACAGCAACAAAAACTAATCACACTGAGTGAAATAACAGTCCTCTTGTTTTCAACTGTGTGCTCTTAATTTGTCTTGTTTCTTCTTGTGAACATCCATGAATGAGACTTTGTTTTCACTTGTAATGGCAGCTTTCATGTCAGTTGAAAGCTAAAGCATACTTCCTATCACTGGATTTTATCAGGAGATTCTCAAGAAGTACTTGCAGACATTATAAACAGGGAACTTCCTTACCAAGAAGAATGTACAGATGAATTTAGATGGTGTAATACCACTGAAGCAGTAGATTTACAGCTGACCATGGTGGATAGAGGTTCTCAAGGTGAGCGGGTGTCATCAAAGCAGACATCTCCCACATTTCCCACTTGTCTTTCCTTTTACTTCTGCTCATCCCTTGCAATGGTGCTTCAGCTTCTCTGGATGCCAGAAGGATTGCTCCTTCAGATATCAAGAAAAGCCAGTAAAAATGATGGAGGAAAAACACAAAAAGGCAAGGGAATCAGTATGTACACATAACTTGGCATCTCTGCAGGAGAAAAGGGAACTGTTGTATATAAAAAAGTTATGTATAATGAGTAAGGATGTTGTCACAGAAAAATAGAATGGATGACCACTCCTGTTCTAGGAAGCAGTGCAACTTATTCTCTTTTTCACTTTCCTGAAAAAGGAGGAGAATTTCTGGGTTGGGTTGGAAAAGTAATTTTTCCTGTGACACAATTGAACTCTGTCTCCCTTCCATGTTCTTTTTGAACTTAATTCCTAGTCATGGCTGAGGTTAGCACAGATGAGACCCAGAGGCAGCACAGCATGAACCAATAAAACAAGTCCAACCACTGAACACGCTTGTGCTGTGACCCAAATTTCATCAGTGCGCAGAAAGTCCCTTGGCTGAACTAGAGAAATATTCATCAAATTCATTAAAAAATTAGAAGCAAACTGAGGCTTGAATTCAGCATTGCAAATATACTCACATCTTATTTGTTCCAAGAGTTTCTAAGCAAAGGACAGTGGAGATCATTAGAAGTTATCCTGATATGTTATTACTTGTACTTGTCACACCACAGTAGGAAACCTTGGCTGTCATTCCAGCCAACATACCCTTTAAAAACTGATGTTCTAATGACTGAAAGACATCAAGCAATAGGGACATTGCTTTTCAATGTCAATTCACAATGTGGCAAAACAATCACATTTTAAGAACAGATCTGTTTCCGTTTTCCTTCCCTTCTCTTCCCTTCCCTTCCTTTTTTTTTTTTTTTTTTTTTTTTTTACTTCAATATAGAATGTGATGAATGTAAGCGATAATCACAGAATAAATAAAAGCAATGTTGTAGGTAGTAACAAGGAAGAGAAATTACAGGATCAGTACAATTACAGTGACAGGTTGACTGAAAGCTCATCTGACCTGAGGGATATGCTAAAAAAACTCCCAAACAATGTCTCTAGTCTTAGCTGATCTTTCCTGGACCTGCATAACAGCAACAGAAAACAATTAAAAATAGCATAGTACAGTGGAGTCAGAGCAGTGAAATCTTACAGGGTGGGCAGGGATAAGCTATTGCAGAAGCAAAATAGAGAGCAGGCATTAATGTGCCCAATGGGCTCTGCAGCTGCCAGCCTTGACTGGAGGACTGCCTTGGAGAGCCTGCAGAGCCCTGTTGGGGTGGCAGCAGGACTAACAACCTTGCATGCACTCCTGAGAGGCCACACCTGAACTCTGATGAACTTCTTTTAACCACTGAGAGTCTGGACTGTTGTGCATAGTTTTTTATGGCAAGGTGCTTTATGACACTTTGGCTCACTGCTGATAGGAAAGTTTTAAGTCCACAGGTTTGTATAGCAAACTGGCCAAAGGTCGAGGCTGGAAGCATGTGAGCAATGCCAGCTGTTTGCAGTATAGGCATTATCCACTGTCATGTCCTGGTGTAAAAAATAATCAACTTCTGTAAATAAGTGTCTTGCCAGATGTACAAGCAGCCATTCCACACCTTTCTGAGAGGTGATTTTTCCTGTAAGGTGAGACTATGACAAATCAACCACTGAGCTCTCTGAGAGCCAAGGGGAATTCAGCCATGTCCCCATGATAACAGCCTTGTATCTGTCATTATTTAGGGTGTTGTCAGCAGTATGTTCTGTGTTGTGAAAGCAAAAAGGGAAACAAAAAGATATATTGAGCCTGTCTGTTATGGTGACTGTGCTGAAAAAACAAAGAGCATCTCAAACTATCAGTAGAGCTAGATGGCTAGGGTGGGATTTGTCTTGCTTGGTTTATATGCCCGTCAATGCAGTCATCTTTGTCTGAGCTAGGCAACTTTGTCTGTCTGCATAGTCAGCTGAGGAGAATGGGAGTTCCCAGAGGGCAAATCACTCCGTCTTTTTTTAGACACCCATGGCAGACAAAGGAGGAACCAATATTAACACTATAAACATACCAGGTTCTCGCTATACATTGCTCCCAGTTTGATTGCAGCAAGAGGACATTAGCCAGCCATCAGAGCGCATCTCTACAAAGAAAAGAATGGTCTTTGAGGAAAGAAGATTCATAACTGCATTCAGTAAACTTGTCTGTGGACATAGATACAGCCAGATGACCTCATTATTGCTGCTATAAGTTATTATTATTGCTATTTACACTTTGGTTACAGTAGGTGTGGCCAGGACAGGAGAATGGGAAGTGGGAAGTACAGTACATAGATTAATTCTTGATTTATTTTTATTTAGTTACTATCCGAATTAAACATCTTTTACAGTACTCCAGAGGTACTAGATGTTCCATATTTGAAAAGATCATTGTCTTTGCTGATATTACAGCTGCACAGAGAGATAAAAACAGGGCAGAAGGGAGAGCAACATCAAAGTTGGTGATGGAAAGGTGAATAAATGCACCTTTAAATGGTTTTATATCCTCTAAATACAATATAATTTAACAGATATTGTTCTGCATCCATGTTTAGGGAAATTCTTACTCCTGTTACCATATGAAGTTAATCAGTCTTCAACTGACAAAATCCTCAGGACATGGATGAAAGGTTATTAGCATAGTCTTCAAGCTAACAAAAGCTCATCTAAACATTTTTCCTCTTTTCCAGAAGCTAGTGCCATATTTATTTTTAGCAGTCCTGGAGTCACTTGGCCTAAAACTTGCTCTGGGAGAGTGTAGGGGGGTGCCCACTGTGTACTGAATTATCTCAGACAGCAAATGGAACCTCTACACATGCAGGAATCAAGAACTGAATGTGTCAGGATTCAGAACAGTTTTCTAGAAGTGGCAACTGTGAACAGCTATTAATCTCAGTTAAACTGAAGAACAGACTTCAATCATCTTGTTTTGGAGCTCTCCGTTGATATCTCACTCTGAAAAATGCCAGAAGGATATTTTCATGATGCACAGGCTCCGAGCTGAGAGTGCAAATGCACTTAGTGTTACATGCTTCATGCCAGAACAGTTAGAAAGCTCTAGGGAAGTCTTTTGTTCTAACATTTTAAAAGATATGGGCTCAGTAATGCACTTAATGAGAATACCTAAAATGTACGAAGGGTCAGTCACCCTGAAAAGGAACAGGAAATAGTTGGAAAATGTGTAGGGAGGGGCTAGTGTTAAAGAAGTCCAAGGAAATTTGTGGCCCTAAGAAACTACTGAGATCTCCTGTGACTGATGTAGCATTGTTCACAGAACAGCGCATATTATACATTTGCCTATTCCACTTAATGAGGCATTGAACCAAACACTTCTGTACTTTAAAGAAAACTGTTATTTTTCTCTTAAAGCTTATACATAAGGACCTGACTCAAGAGAAAACTTCTTGTCTCTGAAATTGTGGAATCTTCAAGAAAGCAGCAAGATATGAAATACTGAGTCACAGAGGAAAAAATTGCACAGTAAAACACTCAGAGGACAATGATCCTAAGCAAGAAGCCTGTTTGAAGCTGCATGAAGACAACAAGCAAAGCAACTAGAAATAAAACTGGAGAAGAAAAACATCTAGATCTGTTGTGGAAGAAAAAGTAGTGGATTTCTTTTTGAACTGAAGTATTGGAGAATAATAGTAACATATTGGAGCAACAGTCAAACACATGAGACTGGACAGTAGACTAAAGGTCAGAAGTGAAGAGAGAGGTTTGTGAGTCACCATTCAGGTAGTACATATACATCCAGGAGTACATGAGGTCATGAAGGGTTGTACACATGGGTATCCATACTAAATCCTCCTCCTCTGTTGTCTTTCATTTACCTGGATTTACTCAGTCTCAAAGCCAGGGATTCTTTAAGGTCCTGGTTGTCTTCTGCCTACTCTCAGCATGCCTTTTTAAAATTCTGTTCTTTTTCTTCAACATCATGGCCATGTTGACATAACAGCACTGTCAGCAATCAGACTCCACAGACTACCTAGTGTCTAAATTTGTGTGGAATACTATCCCGCATCAGTTTACAGAGACTCATTAGGTGGTCATTACTTGAAAAGAAGTAAGCCCTCCTGCTCTATCCCTTTCTTGGAATAGCTCTCACATATATATACAGCCTGAAAGAAAACAAATCCTACATGAACAAGTTTATGGAAGAAGGTCATAACATTTCCACAAAAAGGATGTGATCTTGTTCCTGTTGAGATTACTTGCTAAACTCCCATCAACTTCAGACGGAGTTAAGGAGGAATGTGAACAAAATCCAGAATGTCTCACTGCTGTGCCTACACGGTTGTGGCTTTTTTTAGGAATTTGGATTTTATACAAATGACAGACATAACTGGGAAGTAGAGGAGATAGAAGAGAAACAAAAAACTGTTTTGTCTGGACCACAGGAATGCTATTACAACATGTTCTTTAAATAATAAATTTATGTTGTAAATTGAATTCAGATATATATCTATATATATTTTAGTTTGCAGTGACCAATTTGTTTGCATTTTCCTTCCTACAAAATGGATAGTTTTCATCAGAAACATTCCTATGCAAAACTGCTGCCCTCCCATACTGTATTTTAAGTGAGCAAACTTTTCACATAATTAACAAGTTTTGTTTATTTGTCATTTAAGTTCTCCAAAGATACGTCAGGTGCATCATCAAAAAACAGAAACAGCTGTTCCTGTTCTACTGAGTAAATATATGAGTAAATACAAAGAAGATGCTGCAAATCCCAAACTGGTCATAAAGGTTTTGTGGTAAGGGTGAGGAGAATATTCTCAGTCTTGGAGACCTATGTGGTAGCCTCTGAAAGGCAGTGAAAATGGCAGAGTACAAGGATCAGGATTTTGATCCTTGGTCTGGGTAGATTTATTTATGAAAGAGACCAGATACAGGACAAAGGTCAACAAGAAGGATGAGAACTACCTTCCATGACACAAAGCAGAGCAATGCAGGTGCCCAGACCTGAGTGTATCAAGGACATAAACATGTTGGTATAGGACATATGATTCATGTCCAACAGACTCCTTTGGAGCAGTAGTGAGAAGGCAAGTGCAATGGCCAAAAATGACCTCAGACATTTCTATGAGCAGCTGAATTGCTCCTGAATTGTTTAAGCTTCCCCACTTCCTGCCTTCCAGCTGCTCTGGTGACAGCTCAGCCTGCAGCAGCAAGTGCAGCAGTGTGAAGCCGCAGGTTGATTTTCTGGGGAATCACCCAGTCCTGAAGAAAAAAAAAATTGCTTTTTCATTACTGTGGGCCAAAGAGACCTGGAAGTATCAGTCATGTTCAAGTACAGGTTACAATTGTTAGTTGTCAGAGAGGTGATTAGGATTAGGCACAGTTTATTTTTTTCATCTTTTGATTGTGGCTGCTAATTAGGATGTTTGCATGGCTGTGGTCTCATCAAAGCCAATATTAGATTTGCCACTGGCTCTGCTATGAATTTTGTGGCATCCAAATGCTGAATGGAGAAACATCTTCTAAGAGGGCACAAATCTAAGTGAAAATAATATATTACAAGTACATTTTTTTCAGTTTGAATATATACATACTATATACTACATTTTTTAAATTTAAAACAAACAAACAAACATTGATCTGTCCCACTTGAAGCTGAGTTCCTCCATCTGAATGTCCCACTGGAGATGGGACATCCCATCTTGATGCCTCCCACACCTTCCACTCTCATCTATTAGGCCCAGCATAGAAATTGGAAAAAGGCCCATAATGAGGAGCATAATGAGGCTCTAATACAATTACTGCAAGTACAGGAAGATCTACAGGGCTATGTAACTTGACCATTAAATAGGAAATTATAATGTATATATCAGCTTCTATAGTATTGGATTATGCAGTTGTAACATAGATTATAAAATCCAGTGGGCAAATTCAACATCATCTTGTTAAGAGCTTGTTATCAGTGCAGTTCCTAGAGGGCTTTAGGACTCAGACAAATAGAGGTTCTACAGTTGTTTACCACTCAGTGGGTTACATTCCATGATGACTTCACTAGCTGCTTTAATTTGCTCTAACTCAGCCCCAGGGAGAAAAAATGACAACATCATCAACTTCAGGAAGCTAGTTATTTAGATGAAAACAGCAAGTAACATGAATACATAATGGGTCTATTTTAAATAATAAAAAATACGTATGGCTTGCAACTCTTCACCGATGTGCCTTTGCTATTATTTTCAATGTGTGGTATAAATAACCTATGAGACTGTCAAAATTGTAAGCTGGTTTTGTGTTGTTAATATTGTCACTTCCTGGGCCTGTAATGACTTCCTTTAGATCGATGGATGGATCTTGAGGAAGTTTAGGGTCAAACACATGGGATGACTTCAATTGGCTGATTAAGCAAGTTATCATTGGGGATGACATTCCAGCCTGAGGTGGTTCCTCACACACAGCACTTAACTAAATGTGTAATGTTAAGAGACTTGTTGCAGCTTATAAGCACAAAATGACCCAGTCAGGAAGCTGTGTCACACCTCCATTTTGTATAATTTGCTCCTAGAGTTTCCGTGGTTTGTGACACCATCTCAAATGAACACATTAGAATGCAAACTTCCTTTAATTATGCAAAACAAAGCCAACACTGTGCTCCAGTGCTTCCAGAGGGATTCAGCATCTAGCAATTGTGGGCAATTCTAAAGGTCAAGTGGTTCATGCTATCTGTGTTTATTAATGTGTTTATCAGAATAGGTATGTGGGCCTTTCACACATTTCTCCTTTCTGTTCCTCCCCCCTTCCTTCAGCCCCCTCCCTACTGGGTCCTCTTAGCAATCACATGCCACTTAGATGACACTTAAAGCATTTCTTGGAGCTGTTACAATAAGGAAAATAGATTCGGGATACACAGTCTGAGTTAAAAACCAGTGAGGATTGGTAAGAGTTTCCCTTTACTCATCCCCCTTTTAACCACTTTTATTGTATTCTGATGCTTTAATCCAAGGATTTCTGTTGACTGGCATACATTTCCAAACTGGCTGTTAGGGACATTTGATTTAGGCAACGAGCCTTATCTGTTTTTTACCTATGTCAGCTAGCAGGGAAAATCCCACCCATACCAAATATTTAGAAGATATAATTATCTCCAGTCTTTTTATTTGCATTGAGCATTCTTTGTTTGGGACTCAGAAGATCTGTGTGAATCAGGAAGAGGAAGAGCCGGGACAGGCTGGGACTGTACAGGGAACTGAGGAAACTCTAAAGAAGAACAACGTGTGCTGTGTTGTGTCCTGATTTGGCTTTGGGATGGTAATTGCTGACTTATTCTCTGAAACTTGGATAGGAACTGCACATATATCAGCCAGGAGAATTTGGAATATCTAGGTAACACCTGTGAACTAATTTGCTTTCTTACATATGCTGGTTTGAAACTGCTCAGCTCTGCAAGAACTGCACACTTCTCTATTATGATTGAAATCGTGGGGGGAATTTTTGGTGCTGTGAGACAAAAGCACCAGTGCAATTACAAGAGCACTTCCCATTGCGTTAAATGCCCATGTGTGTTTTTAAAGGAACTTTTCTTTTTTCTCAGATGTATAAAGTATGCTTTTCATTTCCACTGAAACAAGATTGTGTTGGTGCACTGGCAAAAACTTCACATGATACTGAAGTATTTTATATGTTACACCAAGTAATTTATCACCCCAAACATCTGAAAGGAGATCACAGTAAGTGAGGATCTGATTCTTGAGCACTTACTGTTAAAACTGAAAGATTTTTCTTAACTGATTGGAAAATGTACATTGCAAGAAGTACCTGAATTTATGAGTTTTAAAAATAATAGTGATGGTGACCAGGTAATTACTACAAATTCACTTTCAGCGGCACAGTGTCCACACTGTATAGGGTCAAGCCAGTAGTACTAGGCAGATACAGATTAATGAAGCAATCCATCAAGACTAGACGCTTGGTGTTTAGGTGATGTCTATCATGGTAATAGCTATTTAAGTCAAAGTGAGTAACTATGACAATGGAACTCTGGAATTCCAGCCTTATTTCCATACCAGATCACTTTTGGTGACAGGTGAAAGGGTGAGGCTACTATTTGCAAGGTACACAAATTCACAATGGACAACTGAGGTTTTGTTTCTGCTTTCTCTTTAATGTCACCTGTGATCAAAATACTTCGAACCAGATTCTGCCTCCGTATACTTGTGTGCAAATTTGTCATCTTAAAACATTGTCATTGTTCCCAGGAACGTGGCAGGCATTACCATACTCAGATTGCATTGTAAGGTGCATCTTGGGCAATATTCACAGAAGCTTTCACAATACAAATTTTAGTTAGCAGTCCTTTCAGAATGTTTTGCATCAGATGAAGTGAGAGACATCAATGTCTCAAGCCTACTTAGCTATGGTAATGTAGCTCTTTTTCACATCTTTTCATTATTCCTATTAGTAGCATCACAAACAACACTAAATAATAATGTGGCTAATTTGATAAGAGAAAAATAAATGTATATTTTTATTCAGTCATTTTCATGGCTACAGCAACCTGTGAGCATTACATGGAAGTAAAGGTTTTGGGAAAGTTCCTGATCGAGTGATCACCATAACTGGAAACAGGCACACAGAGTTTCCCTCTGCAGATGGAGATAACATTTGTGAATGTATAAATGTTTAATACATTTAAAAGAGAGAAGAGACCTATCATTAAATATATCCTAGTAGCTCAAGATGCCCAACTTCATGCAAATGCATCTGTGAGCTCATAAGAGAGAAACCATCTAAAGAACAGATGGATCACCAAGTGTAAACTTACAGCTTTTTAGGTACTGGAAATGTTCTTGAGCACACTAAGTTCACATCGTATCAGATTTATCTACCTTTTGAGAATCATTCAAAATTTTGATCAGGAGCACCAAGGTACAGGGGCAGTCTTTTTAGTTTGGATAACTCTTACAAGAACACTGCATTTAGAGTAAGGTGAGATGAGAGTCTATCCACCAAAACCCAGGTTTTCAAATCTAGCACATAACTAGTCATTGGTCATTTTGTACTGTTGTAATTACCTGTGTTCATTAGTTTTCTCTCTAGCCTATGTATCCCTTGGAATAAATCTTCAGTCTCTTACACATGCTCCAAGGCCTGATATATGAGAGAGCTGGTGAACTGTGTCCAAACACTCCCAGTCCTTCTAAATTAGTCATGGTATATGCTTAGTTCACGTGTTTTCTGTTTTCCTGACAGAGAAATGAAAGGTCTTGGGCTACATCTAAAACTCCCTTTTCCCACAACCTGAGGAGGTACCATAGCCATAAGATTTCAAGTAGTTCAGAAAGTTACATCTCCCCACCTTTGTCCTGAAGCTAACCTATGGCAATAGAAGGAGTGCATTATCTCAGGTTCTAAATGACATGCCCCATATACAATGGTTATATACACCTGGCAGACAGGGCACCACTGCAAAATGGACCCAATTCCCTCATCATATATTGAATCCTTGACAGCTAAGGAAAAAACAGCAACACCAGAAAGCCCTTGATATTTCTAATTCTATGAAGCACTGAGAGTAAACTCCTCTCACTAAAGACTTGGCATACTGTGTCCTTCCTTTTCTTCCCTTTGTTGTGAGTTTTGAGCTGATCCATTATGCACTAAATTAATGGGAATCTTTCCATCAGCTTGGATGGACGTTTTATCAGGCACCATCTGACTGGAAAAAATGACATCACGCTTCTAATAACACAAATATTATGAATAGCTTGGCTTTATGTGGTGCTTTTTGGCAGAAACTTGTGTGTAGTTTTAAACTCTGTGTGCAGGAATATCTTTTATCATCTGCAGAAAAGCAACCACACATGGGGAAAAATGTGAGTGCAATTAAACAGCAGATAGCAAAGTTATATTATGATAGCATGTCTTTCCAGCTCATGAAGCTCCAGGCAGCAGATGTTATAATAACAACACAGCAAAAAAGTAGTGCAAAGCAAGGTGAAAAGCATGACCTACATTATTTTTGAAATCTAAATTACTTACCCATGTTGGCATTCTGACTAGAGACAGTCATTAAGAATTCTTCACACTGTTTTTTTTTTTTTTTCTTGCCCCTCCTGTATAATATATAACACCTGTGCAAGTTCAATTGTACTGTTAATCTTAGCACGGTTTTTCTCATTTCATCCCTGTCTGCTTTTGTAGAGGAATATGAAGTGAAATGAATGATCGGTTTGCTAGAAGCCTGTTGGACAATGACACATTTTTTCAAGAGACTACCTTTGAAACATTCTTTATGTTTTGAAGTCAAAGGATGAAGAAATCTTTGAACATTTCAAATTTTGAAACACATTCTGAATCATTTGTGGACAGACTCAATATCCAAAAAGAAATATATCTGTTCTAAAGCAACTTGGGCCCTTGGGAAATTCTAGGGCTGAAACAACATAATGAAAAAAATGTCTGCTCTTTCCTTCCTCTTTCAGGCAGTTGTGTTCCAGCACAGTAGCAATAATCTGTTGGATCATGTGCACCTCTCAACATATGCTTATTTGCTTGCTTCATTCCCTTAATTTTAATAATTGTTAGCTCATTTCCTAGGTGTACCGTACAGTGATCATTAGCTGCGGATTTGAGCTTACACTGGAGAAAATGAAGATTTGTTTCCAAAAAGCTAAAACAAGACAGACTAAAGCATTGAGTGACTGTAACTGTCCAGGTCATCCACGTGTTTGGACAGCTGAGTTCATTAGGTCTGCATTGTGAAGTTCCTTCAACCATGGGATACCTATAAAGAGCACTGAGAGTCTGGAAAGAATTTCTGAAAAGGATTTTCACTTCCAGAATGAAAACAGTGGGATTTAATTTCAGAGAAAATATTCCAACAGAAGTTAATTCTGGCCTAAGTACGTGCAATGCAAATGATGTGCTAAAGTACAGGATAAAAACAAAAGCCGTGGCAAAGTTCAAGTGGGAGGGGTTGTGCCAGTGGGAGGGTTTGCTGCAGGCTATTTGCTATATGCCTTGCACTGATACTTGCACTTGATTAAAATGTATTTCCATAAGACAATCAAGTAATTTTATTAAAAATGCTATTATGAATCTGACATCAAGAATCAAAACCTAGCAGCTAGGATGGAAGTCAGCTGCAGGAAAGGGTTGAAAAAATGTCTGCACTTAGGCAATAATGAAAATCAGAAGAATGACATCTTCCGTTAGCTTGGAGCTTTGTGCAAGATCATACAGAACAGCAATTCTGTTGCTCTCTGTCTTCTTGAAGATATAGATATCTTATATCTCTGTTATTAGATTTCACATTTAGACTTACTTTTGTTTTGATAAACTGGTTTTCAGTATTAAATATAAACTTGTCATACAAATTTTCAGCTCCACTGTGAACAAGATTTTGTCCTGTTTGATTCTGCCGTGCACCTGCCAGATAAACTCCATGTCAAAGTTTCCTTGAACTCAATGACAGTATGATCAAGCTTTTCACAAATCTAATCAAAACTTTTGCAACCTGGGAACAGAGCTTCACATTACAACAGTGACTTCAGCAGTCTGCTCTCTTGCCCCCTTGTTACCTCAGTTTTCCCTCTGCTAATCACTAGCATTTCCAAGCCACAGAGTAGCTTAGATTTACGGTTGCTGTAGGAGTCCATGCAGTCACTCACTTTTACTTGAACTCAGATGAACTCCAATTTCTTCTCCACTCTCTGAGTTTTCATACTTCAGGCCTTGCTCCTTGCTTTTATTGAGGGATCCATACCAAAGCATTCAAAGAAGAGTCCACCATTCTTCTTTTCACTGCAGATCTGAGATCATCCTTATCTCCCCTAACAACCTTACCTTGAACCAAGTATTTCCTGTCAGTTGGTTTTACACTGATTCCGTTTTCAGGACTGCTATGCATTATCTGGCTAAGTACCAGTGCTAGGCTCCCTTCAAAGCCATTGTCACTTGGTTATATGGGATAAACTAAGCTAAAATGATCATCATTAGTGGTTTGTATTTTAAGATGAGAAATGTACATTTACAGAATGACAAGAGACCATCACTTTCCTTCGTTTTTACGTAAAGTTCAGGATATTATACAGAAATATTAATATTTAAAAAAAGCTTACATAATTTATGTAGAATTAGCATATAAGTGATTCCTGCTATAATGTTGAAAAAAAAACGTAATGTTTTTGTAAAAGTTGTAACTTGTCCTGTTCTCTTTTCTTTAAGCCAATTAAATATACATTGCCACAGGAACTTAAACTCCTCATCATTAACATGAACACCGTCTGGCTATATTTTGTACTTTTAGAAAGTACTCTGGGGAAATAAATGAGGAATAAATACCTTGATCAATGAATTTTCTGTGTTTTGCTTTTCTCATTTGCCAAAATGGGAAACAATTTCTTCTCTTTTAGAAGGCTGTCAAGTAAGTCTTAAAGCCAGTCTTCACTGTTCAGTCCGTAATCATGGCTGCCAGCTTACTTCTGGAGGTCCCAGTTTGGGGTGGCTGCACCTTCAAATAAGTTTTTCTTCAGAACTGGGGGAAGTCATGAGGCATGCCTTTCGCTGCTCACTGCTTCACACTCTACCACTTTTATGCTTCAACTATTTTGGACAGCAGAGTTACTGTCCATGCCAAAGTATGTTATCTTTTTGGTCACAGACCGAGATCTGTACTGGTGTTTCTATTAACAAGCATTTCAAGTCCAGTGCTCCAAATCTGCTGTCAGTGATGTCATTCTCTAAACCATTTCCTTTCCTATGGCTGTTCAGGACATATTCCACTTTTTTTTTTTTTGTCCCTTCCCTTAAAGTCAATATTTAAAAAAATAAATGCTTTGGGGAAATTGGACCCTTGGGATTAGGTACAGAGCAATGGTCACTGGCTGCAAATCTGCAAGTGAAAACAAGAGCTGATCTTACCATGGATAAAAGTTGGGCCTTTTGTCTGATACCTGTAAAGCTGTAGGTCAGCCAACATCTGTCTGACTATAGCCAGAACTGAGCTAACAAACATGTAAATGCTACACTAGGCCACGGAGGCAACATTTTAATGTGTTTAAGAATAGGCAACCTTTTAATGTGTTTAAGAATGTTTACATAGTCTTGGATTCCTTTATTAATTCTGCATATCTTTCTGTCTCTTTAATATCTGATGACATTGACTTGGTCTACCTGAAGTAAGTAAAAGCAGATACCCTGACTAACAGGAATGCTGTAGGTATGAATGACATTGTCCTAAAGTTGATGAGGTACATAGTTGAGAAGAGACAGCATTTCTGGAGTGCAGTATGAGTCATGACAATTCACTTGACAAGTGAATTATAGATTGAATAACAGCAATAATTGCCTGCAGCCTGTTAAACTGTGAATAGAAACCCACAGCTAAACGTGTGGAGAACAGTAAGGTTAGGATGTTTAAAGTCAGCCTATATGACACACTGTAGTAAACACTGTATGATAAAAATCTTGCATTGTTACAGGAAAGAGCTAAATGAATAACCTTCTCCAGATGCTGAGTACACTACTTTTTCTTTCAGTTTGTACAATCAGAATTATTACTTTGTCAGTTAGGAAAGCTGCTAGAAAGTTCCTTTTTGCTAGTTTGCTCTTTGCCAACCGCTCCCAGGAGGATCAGGTCCTGCAGTAACAGTATTACTCCAAAGATTAATGGAGAGAGCAAGTTATCTGTGCAATATATGATTGTCTGTGCTTTAATAAACTGTGCTATGTAAATCAAGTCACTCTGCTGAACATACAGAATGATCTCTACTTAAAAAGGAAAAAAAAAAAATCAAAAAGAAAGGAGAAAAAAAAGAAGTTGGGTAAATAAATTTCATAGGCTCCTGTTATTCCCAGATTTGGACTGTTGTACAGAGGAATTCTGCATAAGACGTGGTACAGCTTGTTTCTGTGGAAAATCTCTGCTTTTCTAGCATATATTTTTTTTCTCTTGAAGTCAAGCCTTTTTGTGACATCCTAGTGAATGTTGCAGAAATCTACCTCTAACTGGATGAAGGAATGAGGATAAAAATATATATATTAAATTAAATTGTAGTTTATTACAAGGTATTCAGTGAAGTTTCTAAGTGGTGATCTTTAAACAACAACAACAACAACAACAAAATAATAGTTCAGGGCCTGGTTTGCCTAATTCTGTGACTAATGAGGCGGAGGGACCCACAGACCTCTGCCCTGAGATAAGGGAAGAGGCATAGGAAAAAGGTAGGGAAATCAGCCTAAAAACAACAAGCTAAGGGAGAAACTGTAAGTTCTTATGTCCAGTGTTAGGAAAGAAATTGTGTTTCCTTCAATGTATTTTCATGGAAAACATTTACAAAAGTATAATGCTATAGTACAGAATTCACCAGGAGAAGGGCTATTTTATTAGGAGTAATGATGGAAAGACTTGATTATAAAATAGTGTTATATGTTTCAAGATATTTTTACACTTCTGAATTGCATTTTAGGCAGTTAGAACAGGGAAAATTCCTGACTCAGTTTTTTTTTATACACAATTGTTAAAACAACAGCTTTAGCCAGTGATTGCACACTGTTATCTGCCATCTGATATAGAAGGTATCGTAAACATTTTTTTCTAAGGCAAAGCTGAGTAGTTTGCAATATACTCTTCTTGGAGGTTAACCTCCCACTGCTTCCTACAATCTCTCTCCTGACATGTGAGATTTGAGTACAAAAGAAATTTCATTTATTCTACATTCTGCAATTTGTTTCTCTTGAGCATTGGGAATGGTAAGGTTTTCATCAGTAGTTTCAACTGTAATATTATGCTGTCACCATGAATGCATTAGTTTGAATTCTACAGGGCCATATTCATATTTTTCCATCTTCTGCTAAGATCTGTAATCAGCCACTCCAAATACAACGAAGTTTCCATTGTCTAAAGCCCATGAAAAATGAAAAATGTCTGAAGTCCATGAAAAGTTTCTTTTGGTTAATGCTAGCCTTGAGAGTGTGGGAACATCAGTGTGAACAAATGAGAAGGTTAAGTCAGAGGAGATGCACACTACCTTGTCTGCAAAGATATTTGCTATGATAGGTAATATAAAATGGGGGAAAGTTTTTATGATAGATAAGAGTGTTAAAACAGATTGTTGCATCTGATGAATTTTAAGAAAATAGAATTTAGAGTGACAGAGAACCAAACCTTAGTTCTAATTCTGACTATTTTCCACTGCAGAAGTAGTTGTGGGTTTTTTCTTTACTGACAATATGCTTTTCTTGGAGAAATAAAGTATTTTCAAAAATATTTTTGTTGCTTTTTACTCTTTTCCAAATTCAGTTTTCTGTTAAAAAAATGACAGTAAACATTTGCTTGGAGTCTTGATGTCACAATTGGGATGAACTGTGTGCTACTGAGACTGAGTTCTTGGCCTTGGGTCATCAGTTCTTTCAACCAATGATTAGTGCTTTTCACTTTAATTGTTGTTGTGGCCTTACTACTATACTTTGTTAAAAAATACATAAGGAAGATTTTCCAGCAGTCTGTGTCATGTTGCTCTGAAGAGTTTTCCCCAGGAAATCCAGTCAGCCAGTAGCACCATGGATACAAGCTTTGACAAGTTCCTTAAAGTTATTGCAATATTTCCTTTCTTTTTAGAGTTAACACAGTATTTTTGCTTTTTCCATAGCGATGTATCCTGAATGTTCCTCAATCAATTTACTAGTGACTTGGCACTTGTTTTACAATCTAAACTAACTCAGTTTTTTTCTAAGGAAAAATAAAATAAAATTCAGCCTTAGCTCCACAATGTCATTATCAAATCTCCTACTAATTTTATGTTATTAGATATCCTGAATATTTCTTATTTATTTTCTGCATAAGTTAAAACACCAGGCATTTGTTGGTAGCTTTAAAATGGATTCAAATAAGTCTCACTCTGCTATATAGGTTGGCCCTTCCTTCTTCCTGTGTGGGGTTTGCCCTACTTTTTACAGGGATACAATAAGGAGACTTCTCTTCTGCAACAGATGTTTACAATACACTCAGTAAATAATGGATTTCCACTGTTTATTCAAAGTCAAAAAAACTTTGCAGACCTATCCACTTTGCATGGCTGGCGTCAGCGTCCCCACACAGAGAGTCTCCCAGCTTCCAGGAAGAAGCCTGAGGCATCATCCTCTCTTGTAAAATGTTTCTGCCTGAAGCGTTTTAAGAAAGCTCAGCAAAGAGAAACGTGCAGAGTAGAGCATTTCACAGGGCGAGGAAGACTGAATAGGGGGTGAAAACAGAGCCCTACAGGAAAATACTTCAATTTGTCTAGTTGATGCTAGATGATAAGGCACTTGCTGTCCAGTAAATGACCGCTCCCACACATAGAATTTATCTTGAGAAGTAGTAAACATTTATACGAAGTTAAAACTGTACCTTTTAAAGTTCTGCTCTAGGGATTCTGCTCTGTTTGCTTTGTACCAAAGTATCAAAGAGATTGTATACGTCAGAAAAAGTTTGCAGTATAAAAGATGCAAAGAGACAAGGGGTGGATTCATTCATTTGAATTTATTTTCTTTCAAATTCTGGGACAAAAACTGCTGCACAGTAGTAGCTAGTTTGGTAATAGGGGCTCACCACTCTTTCTCAAGTTTTAATGCATTTTAAGTGCCTTCCATTTATCACCATACACAAATGTTTGCAGTATTTTTTCTTAATGGAACTGACAATCTGAGATATACTGGTCAGCAGAGAAAAAATTAGTTACTATTTCCATACCTGTTTTATAAAAATATTTGTATCTGAAGGCTGTTCTTCTAAGAACTACAAGGACATGGCTGTAGTAATACCAAGCATGGTTACCATTTAATTTCAAAAACTCTGGCTATAGGAGTGGAATTCATAGCCTTGTCTGTGGCAGTGCAGCAAGAAGGGAGATTACAGATGGAAAGATCAGACACACAACACTAGAGCCTGGGTGAGGAAATGTCATCACTGCTTCTTTTATGAAGTACTAGTGGTTAAAGCATTTAATTTCGGAGGTAAAGGTCTGTGTGCACGTCTTTTGAGGCAAAGGGGAGCAGAGTCAGCTTCTGTATCCTCAGAGATGATCCATGGCAAGAAAAGCCAGTGTCTCTCATTCAAGGCTAGGCACTGTTGGGGCGTGAGCCAGCTCAGAAGGCTGGATAGAGAGAGCAAGCTGGAGAAGCTTAAGTATCACATCAAGATATTTTGAGAGAGATCTCTACATTTACGGCTTTTATAATGATATTTTACTGCAAAATACACTAATACATTCTGTAAGTGTTTAAGCCCCACTAGTCACAGAACCGGGCCAAACCAGCCTATCAGCCATTGACATAAGCAACTGTGAGCATGCTCCTCCCTTTCATACTTGGGTAAGTTTCCCTCTAATGTCTTCCACAACCTTAGTTTCAGTGTTTACTTCTTTTGGATATTGCTGGCATCACTGTGGTGATCTCACGCATTCTTCCAATAATATCCCACTTCTTAACACCATAAAGAAGTATTACCTCCTTGGAAAGAGAGGGCCAATCATCCATGTTCTATCTTTTAAACAATTTGGCACGAGCAGTAATAGATACATTGTGAGAAGCCATACATTAAACACTTCATCAGTCTGGAATCCCACTGCTGAGGAAATGGAAGCCCATATATCTGAATTACTTCCTAATCTCTTTTTAACATTAACTTATACAAAATGCATCTTCCTTTCACAAGATTCAATTTGCACAGCAGTGCATGCAGTGCAAATGCCCTATAGTTTCTTGGCAAGATGACCCTCTTTAACCATGCCATTTTCTTCTCCTGCCATAGCCTTTCCCCCAGAAAAATCTTGCCTAAGCTTTTTTTTTCTGCAGCCAGCTCATTGTCTCAAGGAAAGGAAAGCAATCTCCGGAGTGACAGAGACCCATGCTATTCACTGTCATTGTGTTAGTAGATAGAATTTTAGGCCCAGAACAGAAAATATTTAGAAATCAGTGCAGGTTAGTGCTGAATGCTGGCCTAGTATGCTTTCTTTTCTCAAAGAAAACTACTGAAGTCAGGTGAATTATACACTAATTAGAGCTCCTGAGTTGTTCCATCAACTTTATTGCCACAGGAGCTCCCACAGCTTTCCTTGAAATAACAGCATCACCAACAGCTGGAAAAGGAGAAGCAGGAAAACTGCTCCTAGGTGAATCCAGGTCAGCACGATGAATAACTGAGCCATGAGACAGTGCTCACATGTCTCTTTGAAATAAGCAGCACACAGGTAGTTTGGGAGCCCTTTGTTGATGCATATTTGACAGCATGTTGTATCAGCTGTGAAGATCCCTTACGGAGCTTAACTGGGGGTCTTGCATAAGACTGTTGAAAACCACTCCACACTCAGATGCAGTCCAAGAAAGCCACAGGTCAAGGAACAAGTAGACAAGGAGAAACTAAATCTGTCTGACTGTTAGAAGCAGCCACAGTTTTGGGCTGTCTTTTTCACAAACATGCCACTGCAAAAATATATTAAATTTAACTACATTTAAAGAATCAGATAAAAATAGGCTGTCTGTATTTTCTAAATTATCTTTGAAGAGCTCAGAAATTTTTTTGATTCCTCATTTAAATGTTTTTGCTTTTCATTATGAAGTCAGTGTATCTAAACGAATTGCTAAACTGAATTTCATAAATTTTACATGATTCTATCCTGCAACATTCACGTGTTACTGAAGGGAAACATTATTATTTTAGCAGAAACTGCAGAACTGCAGAAAAAAATCCTTTCCTCCTCAGTGTAACACTGAGAATTGCAGTGACATGGTAAGTTTCAGTCTGCTGACTTTTCATCACAGAATGAAAACAAATATCAAGTGACAGTAGATTCATATGAAACGAGAGTGCCATTCTGGACTGACTCTTTAGTTTGCAATCTCAGAGGCCAGTGAGAGCATGTCTCTGTCAGAGTGTAACCAGTGATGCCTCTGATTTCTAATAAGTCAACATGGTCAGCTAAGCAGCTGACAAGCAGAACAAGTAAACAGCTGTTTCCTGAAAAGAGAGAGAGGATTAGAGAAAATGGACATAAGCACAGTGTGTTGTCAGCAAGTGAGGTGAGGAAACTTGCTCTTGTTCCCAGAGTCATATCTGCCTGCAGAAGTGCTGACCTGACACATGCTGAGGCTCACTTACCACACTCATGTGGCTTGGGGACAACAGCTGGGTGGGTGCTCTTTGTAGCCACTCTGAACCCACAGTCCCTGATGACACAGGGGATACTTTTGGATATAAGTAACAGGTGGGCAGCTGGGGAGCAATGATTAGGGCTCATGACAGTGTTGCATTAGTTGAACTGCTGCAGATACCATCACCTGCCAGCAGTGGTGTCTTAGAGGTGCCACTGCCAGGTCACTGATAGGTCTGCTGAGAAGAGTCTGCACAGGAAGTCCTTGGAGAAATACCAGTGAAAAAAAGAAATGAGTGGTTAAAATAACAAGGCAGTGTCTTCCTAGGAGCTAAACCAGGGTATTTGAATGCACTGGGAGTTGCAACAGAACTAACTGTATGTGGAAAATGACCAAGCCAAGATATATCTCGGCAGGCTGCCTGGAGAATGATTTGGGGTATTGCTGCCACCAGCGGAAAATGCAAGATTGCTCTGGGGATGACCTGCAGGTCTAGGCAGGGAGCTGGATGCTCTCTGCTCTCTTGTGAAAGCTCACAGAATTCTTTCCGGCTCAGGTATTCTCAGAAATGTTCCATATTCTAGCTCACGTACTTTGATTCCTTCCTTAATCCTAAAACTAACAGCTCTTTATTATTGTCTGTCAAAAAGAGTGGTTCACCTAAACACTCATTGATGTTATTTTCCTCAATTTTCCAAAACATTTCATAGGTTTTTGAGATTTTGAAGGAAGAGGAAAAGAGTCTTTAATCTCAGAGATACTGCCTTGTTTGCTTCATAGGCAAACTAGAATAGCTCCTGAGCAGAGACAGAGAACACACTTGTCCCATGTCTATCAAAATATCCTATCTTTCCTATCTGTTTCTCTTTCCCTTCAGCTTACATCTGTGGTGAAGGTTTAATCAAGTTATCTTAATTCAGTCACTCACAGGCTACAAGTACACTGCACCTCATAGAATCTCCTACCTAAAAAGAGCTGTAAAGAATGAGAAAAAAAACCAAAAACACTTCTATTAGTTTTTTTTTTTCTTTTTTCTCTTTTCCTTTAAAAAAAAAAATAAATAAAATAAAAAGCTTTCCCTATTCTTCTCTCTTCCTTTTTCTTTCCTCTCCTCTCCTCTCCTCTCCTCTCCTCTCCTCTCCTCTCCTCTCCTCTCCTCTCCTCTCCTCTCCTCTCCTCTCCTCTCCTCTCCTGTCCTCTCATTTTTCTCTACAAATGATTATTCTCTCCTTATTTTCTTAGCCATAAACCAAGAACTTTTGTCCTGGATGCTTAACATGACTATAATTACAAATTGTTGGACTCTTTCTTCTTGTGGCACAGAAAAACTTCCTCAAGAAGTCCTGCTGCTGTGGTAACAGAAGTTTCCTAGAAAAACCCAGACAGTGCTGAATCACACACACAGTCACAGAATGCTGAGGTTGGCAGAGTCCTCTGGGTCCCTCTGACTGGGTGTCCCAAGCAGGAACACCCAGAGCAGGGTGCCCAGGACAAAGTCTGGGCAGTTTTTAAAGTTCTTCAAGAAGGAGATTCCACAGCCTCTTTGGGTAATCTGTGCCAGTGCTCCATCATCTACATAGACAGGTGTATTTCCCCCCTCCCCTGCTCTTGAATCACTAAGGAAACTACTTTCTTTTCACAGTAAATATTCACAGGGAAAATCTTTTCCTACCTAACACTGACAGCATTTCTTATCTTCAGGGCCAGATAGGAAGAAAGAATCTTACAGTTCATAAACAAGATCATAAAAACCAACTTGCTTTGATACTACTTCTACTGAGGCTGCAAAACATGAGTTACTGAAAATACCACATTGCAGCTTGTGTCCATGAGGCTCCGGAAAATGAGATAAGACCAAGCACCTGGGATTTTTGCAAAATCTTGAAATTAACTGAGGATCCAGTGTTTGCCTGAGTGAAAGGACTGTGAGGGAAACCAAAAACAGTGGTGGGAGGAAGGAGGTTGAGAGATTACTGAAGGACTTCAGATATCGGTCTGTGGCCCAGTTTTCCTCTCTGGGTTGCAGTGGTGTCATGTGCACTATGGTGCAGGCCTGTGCTGCTCTGAATGTGGCCACAGTAAGGTGATGCTCAGAATATTCCAATGACAGCCTTGCACAGTGACTCCCTAAGGAGTTTTCCAAGATGAATATATCCCCCAAGGTCTGTGGAAGTCCTACCAGTGAGAAACTCGGACAGGCACAGGTTGTCAGAAACATTAGATACATACAACTACAAATGACTCCCTGACATCTCTGCCCTACGCTTTTACCATTATGCATGTTTCCTTCCTTTCATTTCTGTATGAAATGAAACTCATTTCTCTGCATTCTGTTTTTCAGGTGTTGTGCTACAAAGAACTTGGAAGCCATTACAGAAAGTTGCATTGAAACAAGAAGCAAACCTCTCCTAGAGCAGGTGAAGAGCCCCGGCACTTCAGGCACTCTTAGTCCTTCCCAATTACTGTTTGTCACCTAAGTGAGATGGCACCTGCTTATGTGGCACCTTTTCCAGACCATGGAATTTGCCTGGGCTGTATTTGTCTGGCTACGGTGTGTAGCTGGGTGCAGAAGACCTGGGTTTCCTGGGGCCTTGCAGAAAGGCTCTTGCTCAGTGCTGTTCCTGGCTGTGCTCCCTGGCTACATAAGCTGAAAAGATGGTCTCAGAAAAACCACGAATTCCCATGTGCTGTCCCAGTTCAACCCCAGCAAATGACGTGGGTCAGAGCACGGGGAAATAGCACTGGACCCCCAACAGTGCTTGGGGATTTTCACTTGATTTGTAGGAATGCAAAGTAACGCTTGGAAAATCCAGACAGTGTGCCAGGTCAGGTCTCTTCTATCCCTTTAGTATTTATAACAGTAATGTGAACTGTAGGGTGGCTCATTTATATATGACTTTCAGAAGGCAGCTTGCAGCTCAACTCTGCCATTGAGTCTGTAGTTTTATTAGACATTATTCTAAAGATCTTCCTACTCTCTCTCAACATAGGGCAAACCATTATGAAACAGGTGGTTTCTGTGCAGAGAACCATAAAGCGCTGTGTTTTGAGCCAGTGCTGTAAAGCAATTGTGTATGTTTTATGTCATTACTTTAATAGGTAACATTTCATTTCTCATTTTTTTTGGGACAGAAAAGGAGGAGAAGGAAGAGAGAAAATGAGCTGTCTGTCTCGGCAATTTGCCTCCCCTGACAAAGCTAGAAGTGCCTGGCTACTTCTCAGCAAATGAAAAAAAGTCTAAAGGAATGAGGTAAATACTTTATCATTTTGGCCAGCTAGCATGTCCACTCACATCTTTCACTAAATAGAAATGGAAAAACAAGCTCAGGTCCAAGCTGAACAGTAAGCCCAGAGGCAATCTGGTTTATGCAGGCTGTTTGAAGTATGCATTTGAGGCTGCATTCAGCAATCCCTCTGCAAGGGGTGAGTGCCCAGTCCTGCCCTCACCCTGAAGCCATATCGAGAGACCGAAGGACAGATATTCTCCTTCACTTGCTATAATCATAGGTATATAAATACAGGATCACATGGAAAGGAAGCAACTCTGCAGATGGAGATTAAGTAATAAGTAAGGGGGAAAGAATACCCATCTAATATGCAGCCCGTGGAAGACAAATGGACTCCACCAGCTGCATACCTACTGGTGCTTGTTTGTGGAGTGCTGGCACAGCATTAGCTGACTCTGCATGTCCTGTCAAATACATGTTTTCGACACTGACAACTGACAGTCTGCAATCCTTGGGGTTTCTAAATAACCACTTACAGTTTCACTTACTCTTTAATGAACGTTCATCTTCCATGCCTGGGCATTTCTTTTGTTACTCACCCATAAACTCATTTCAGTGCTTCTTTCCATGCTCTATCTGTCTTGTACTGGAGAGGTGTCATGGTTAACAAACTACAGTGCGCCTACTGCAAGTCAGAATTATATTATTAGGTTATGGCAGGCAGTGATGATTTTCGTGTAGAAAGAGACAGAATATATCTCATATTACATATATATATCCAATTTTAAATCCATTGACAGCAATAAAAAAATCAACCTACATACATATTGAGAACATTTTTAGTTAAATTTAAGTCTGGCATTATGTATGTAGTAATAAAAGATACTAGATGTTTTTTTTGCTTACTGAATCCTTGCAAAGAGGCTAGGCACAGCATCTACTTGTAAGTACCGGAAGCGTTGCTTCCCACTACCTTTCATTCTCCCAAAGAGGATAAGGGGGAGCATGTAGTCAAGTCTTGCATCTCTTGATGATTCAGCCAACAGAAGTGAAGGACAGAGAGGAAATGCTATTAAATTTGGCTTAGATGCATGAAATGTGATCTAGACACGGAAGGTATGATGCAGGCATATCTAAGCTCATACCCTTTGCACCAGAACCAGACTTTTCCAGTCATACGTTTCACTACACAGAAAACAAGCTGAATATCTGTTTCAGGCAAGTGCTGGCACAGAGCATTCTCTAACTAGTGAGTCCTATAAGACTGGGGTGCATAATGTGTAGAAATTAGTGGGTTGGATCTCTTTAGTACACTGAATTTCAGAGTATGAGTAAGTCCTGAATAGACTGAACTAACAAGTATTGTCTCAAGACTGCATTCAAGCTTCTAATGTTTGTCTAGACAACATTATTGGCTAATATCTAATCCAATGTTTTTGCAAAAGAGCACTATTTCAGAATGTCCTTTATTGTATTATTATTATTTTTAATAAGCAACACATTAAAAATATATATGTGTGTTTCTGGATCTTATCATTTCAGTATATATATGCTTGCAATTTTTTTGAAGTAAATTTGCATGTCTGCTACTTGACACTCATACCACTATGGCTTGGAGCAGAACTTGTCTCTAAATTAGTCTGGAGCTCTTTTGGGTATGGCTGTGTTGTAACTAGTTCTGCTGACTTTAGTGTTGGCCTTATGCTTCATTACTCCTAAAGGCTTCCTCAGAAGTTTTCAGCTCAGTTTTCACTTAAGGGAAAGCCAGGAGGTTTTGGGCACCCCAATGAAAAGTTCAAAGTATGTGAATTCTCACATGAAACATACACACACTACACACACACACACACACACACACACACCACCACCACCATCAACAAAAAAAATTCCCACAATTCTGTAATATCATGTGATTTTAGATCATATAACTTGGTGGGCTCTGTGGTTGAGGTTTCAGTTCTTGGTTTGGCACTGTTGTGCTCTGCGTTCCTCTTTGCCCAGCATTAACCGTATGTTCAGATGTAGTAATAAGCTAGAAAAAAAATCACAGCAGCAGTTACAAACACAGTAGCATAGCAAACCTTCTCCTTAACAGTGTTCTTCTATCCCAGCACACCTGAATGGCAGATGTTATTACAGGAAGCTTAGTAATGATCTGCAGTGGAGCAAGGTGGTGAAAGGCCAGTGCTGTGATGTACAGAGTGAGTAGGCTGGTAACAAATTGATTCCTAAAAGAGCGGCTGGTCTAAGGGCAGGGTTTATCTCAGAAAAACTGTCATCCTCCTCAGTCATAGACAAGACGTGCCAGGCTAAATGGTAGAAAGAGCTGTTTGTCCATTGCTTCTCAAAGTGATCCTCTCTAGTGAAGTTTGTGATATGCTAACAGCTGCAGTGAAGCCTGCCATGTTGTCATACCTCTTTTTCTGGATTAATGTAGCACAGCAGTTTTGAGTGTGCTTTAGCTAATGGTGTTCTTGATGACTAAATCTGTCACTTAAAAGAAAAGAGTGAACAGTGTCTTTATAGATCTCCCTAGGATTTTATTATTCTACTGCAGAATGTCATTTTTGGCCATGGCCTGAGATTCTAGGATATGCTCATTAATGGTGATAATTTGCATTCAGTTCTTGTGGTGACATTTTTTCCTATAATGAGCCAAACCCAAATACTTTTGGAAAATTTGGATCTAAATCTGCACATTCCATTTTTTGCTCCTCTCTAGTTTGTTTTCTTTCTAACCACTGAAGAGTTTGGGGTTTTTTTGTTTGTTTTCTTGCTTTAAAATGCAGAAGCCATGTATAATCTTACTGTTCACAGATGCTCCCCATAGGCTCCAAATGGCACAAACTTTTACAATAGCAAATGCTCCATAAACACAAATAGAAGGTAGATGTCTCACCCTCATTACTCCACATTACTGTTTGTGCCTGTAGATTCTATCACAAGCCTGTTTGTGCAGTAGATTCTATGCAGTTGAAATCTGAAGCAGTATGGTGGGTGAGTCAGGGCCAGTGGTTTGATTCATTTGCAAAGATGAAATCCTTAGGAATTATTGTGCACTTTCCCACTCTGTTTATGAAGGAAAAAATTTACATGCACCATTCAATATGATATTCCTGCACCAAACAAAAGGCTGTTGATTTCAACAGACACAACCTCTGAAATACCAAGCCACTAGACAAAAAGCAAGGGCTAAATACATTTAATGTCATTTCCTTCTTGAAAATATTTTTTCTTAGACACAAATGTCTTCTTTATATACACAAAATAAATTTCAGTACTTTACTAGTAATGGAGAATGTTGCAATTTTACCTGGGTCATTCAACAAAGATGCCTATAAAAAGAAAGTCAGGAAAGAGCTCCTGGTGCTGAATTTACCTTTTTTCAACTTTATCATATGTGTCTAATGAAAGATTTCTAGCACATCTTTCCTTGTTCGACTGTCATTTGCCATCCGCTTTCACAATTTCTTTACTTTTCTGCCCTCATTTCTCCTCTTTCTCTGTAGTTTTTGCCTTCGGTGACATATCTCTGTGATTTTAATTGTATTTTATTTTGCACTTTCAAATGCAGTATCTCCTCTTCCATCAAACCAAATGCAAATCCTATGTGACGGCTATGCTGCTGTCTCTTGGTCAGACCAATCTTCTCCTTGTTACCAGCCTTGGCTTCTCTCCAGCCTTCCACTCTTCGCCTCTTATATCTGATCCCCTTTACACCTGTATCACATTCATCACCTTCATGTCTATTGCTATCTTGAATTGTTTCTTGAGAGCCAGCTTCATTTCACCCATGATCTGGAATCTTTGAACTCATTGTGACTTGCTTCCTTCAGCTCCTGGCTGTGCTGAACTCCTGCACCCACCTGACAGTCTTTCTGCTGCTCGTTTCTTCTCTCACACTGCCCAGTCTTTAATAATCAGCTTATCCTCTTGCATTTCTACCATCTTCAATTTTTCCCCCTCCCCGTTCCATCTTATTTCTTATCTTTTCTTATTTATGACAAAGAAAATGAAGGAGGAAGAAAAAAGATAAATGTTGCATTGCAAATGTTCAGAAACATGGTTCCTTATTATCTGGGAAAATATAACTGAAAGGAAAACCATATAGTTTTCTGTACATATAAGGAATCACTTTGAAGGATGATTCTGTTTTATGATTAAGAATGATTTAACTCTTCCTGTAGGACTTGTGTGGCCTCCTGCAACCAAGAAAAAAAAAAAAAAAAAAGCACAAGACAACAAAAACAAAACAGGAGGGAAGTGCAGAGCAGATTAGCTGAATAGCTTTAGTTGAAGCAGACAGGCCAAGAAGTAGTTGGGAGGGACAGTATTTGGTTGTCATATCATGCAGCTTTCTCTGATTTAATTCAGCATGAGGGCAAGTAACCTGCAATGTTGATATAACCTTAGCAGCATTCCAAGAATGTAAAAGGACTATTTTTTGATGCAATCAGTGCTTAAAATCTTTCATTTTCTATAGCCAAAATAACTCTGATGAACATCTGAATGAAACTTCAGCTGCCCCAGATTTAGATAATGGCTGTATGTGTACTACAGAGCCTCAGGCAGGCTTCCACAGTATTTGCAACCCTCAGGAGAGACAGAGGAACAGAAACTGTGTTTCTTCTGAGATATTTACATTTTTTTCTCTCTGCTTTGAACTGGAAAAGTATATAATGCTGACAAAATTCCTATATGTAGGCTTCCGGTAGCCTAAATTGCAACTGGCTCCCCTGCTTTCTTTCTGCAGTTTCTGATTTTAGAAAAATTCAGATCTAGAGGTGGAAATTAAATGATTTCAGAGTCCTCCATTTCTTTTAGGAAAGACTAGAGGAATACTGGTCCTGCACAATCTGGCATTGTAAAGTGCTGCAGTGGCTGTGCTCAGTTATTTGACTCAGGACTAGGCCAACCTCTTGTTCATAAATTCTGCAAACAAATGCTTTTAGCATTTTGAAGAGAAAATGTATAAATATTGCTCTAGAGGTTGTGTTCAATATATGTATTTATAAATGAAAATTTCTGAGAGAGAGACAGAGAAATAAAGTATTAAATAAAACAAGAGTAGTATGTAATAGAAATGAGTACTATAAGAGCAATATATAAAGAGAGATAAAAGCTTAATATTCAACACATAAAAAGTTATAGATGACAAAAGAAATGGAGCTGGACTTTTAATGACCACTTCTGAGACTACGTTCACATCAATGAGGACAGAACAGATGAGACCTACAGAGACACTTTCAAATCAGTCCTCCAGGAGGGTATTTTAGGGTTTACCATATGTCCTCATGCTAGTGCTATTTAAGACCCTGCTGAAGGTCTGCAGAAACACCTCACAGCTGAAATTAAATTCAGCTCCTATAATATACAATTTCAAAACTTAAGTCAGTTAGCCCAGAGTCCCTTTAGAGTCAGGCAGTGATGTTCTCTCTACAAACAATTCATGCCCTGTTAGAATGTGGGACTTTGTTCCATCTGGGGTTGTGATAAGGTGCTACTTTATCTTCTGTGACTACAGACTGTAAACCATTCCTTAGGTGGAAGAAACATCAACATGAACTGTTGACAGTCTTTGTGCTGCTCCTCTGCCCCATTTTGCAATTGTCATGAATTTTGACAAATATTTTTGGTATTATCAAGGGGAATATATGCAGCAATTCATTTTGCCTATTAAGCCCCAGAGAAAGAACAGCTCCCAGCCAAGAACATTTTCAACTGATCTTACCCAATACTTTATTTATTTTTTTTTCCTAGAAGTCTAACTAGTCAAACTACCAAGTAGTTTTGGAGAAGGCAATACCTCAGCATTCTGCATGCTTAAATCCGTATGCTTGGCTCTCTTGCACCTTTTCTGTGGTAACAAATGACTGACCTTCTCAACCATCAACCAGTGATTTCCTGAAACTGTGTTAACTCTGTATGTCAGGCAAAACTGAGCTCCACAGTTCAGCTGCATTCAAGTTCACAACCAAATTTGAAGCCCCACACAATATGATGTTTTTCAATCTAGCTGCTATAAAAATTCTGGTTTATTATTGAATATAAATCTGGTTGAATGCTGATGTGATTGGAATTTTGATTCACTGTTCTCTCATGACCTGTCCCAAGTATAAAACACATGAAATACATGAACACATGCATGAAGGCATACAGAATCTGTGCTAACATCATCCTTAGGGCTGCAAACTCAAATGTTCCAGAAAAGCAAATTTCAGTATTGCTGTTTTCTGTCTTTTGTTTCAGCTATCCTGGCAAAAACTTTTAGATTAAAGTTACAGATTATACTGGACCTAGCTTCACTCAGAGACTGAAACATGTGATGCTCTCTTGATGAGCAGATACATGACATTCAGTCTAGCAGCTTTTGTCCTGCCCAAGCCAAATCTCCTTCCAATGTCAATATTATTTATTAGCTCATGAGCTCTTCAAGTCATCACCAGGAGATCTGAGAGCTTTTACAGACACTGGTGAGCCTATTCTCATATTGGGAGAGAGAGTGCTGGGGAAGTCAGAAGGATCCTGAAATTTCATGCTTGGATGCCCAGCTACAGATGTCTAGAACATGTATTCAAAGCACGTCCATGGGAAATGTTTAGTAAAGGTGACATAGTATCACTGAGCCTTCTGTACAAAGGGGCACTGTCATTTCAAGATTTAAAAGTATTTATTTACAATGCTCTCCAAAAATACTCACAGTTCATTAGAAGTCTAATTGAAGTTAGGGGTCTTCTGATTCACCGCATTTTTGAAAAGGCTCTTGGATAAAAATGAGCTAAGAAACCATGCACGAGCTTTACAAAACAAAGTAACAAGGAACTGATTTTAATTACGTACAGTACCATTGATTTTCGTATTTTTGCATCTAAAGCCACTAATTGCTCCATTATTACATTTCCAGGTCTTCGTGTTTTCACTCAAAGTTTTGAGTGCTTCTGAAAACTCAGACCAACCCTCACACACCCCCCCCCCCAGCTTTAGTGGTGCTGGGGAGCACAGACATGTGGTGTGGTGCCATCTCAGCTGTGAATATTTAACACTGTTATAGTTCAAGACTTCAGCCAGCAATGCTACCTGTGAAGGCAGGGTGCCTTGGGACAGAAAGTCCTTGGCAGGAGCTAAGCCTTAATGAGCTTAAAATGTATTGAGGAGTTCAGCAAACACAAAGCCAGGTCACAGAATAGGTAGTAGAGAAATTTTCCTATGTGTAATGTTTATAAGACAATTGTTTACATTATCTGAATGGTTTTAATTACAGGACAGTTCAGACCAGTTTCTTAAGTTTTCCCAAGGGGTAATTAGTAAATTTGCATATTTTCCATTGCTCTACTGAAGCAAATCAGCTATTCTTATCAGAAGATTGACCTGGCAACCTCTGTTCTTAGCAGATTATAGTCTGAGTTTCATCATTACATCAGCTAGTATATTGGCAAATATTCTGTTCTGTAGTTCTAGAGCAAGTAAACTTTGGACTTTTCATTTAAAATGCAAGAAATTTTGAGACACGGGGTAAAAGGGGGCTGCATGTTACAGCTGCTACACACGGCAGCTGTGATACATTTCAATTTCTTACAAGTATGTTAATAGTGTGGTCTCCGTCAGAATGGTAAAAGGACTGGTTTATCTTACTTGTAGTAAAAGCAGAAAAATCACATACACTTCATACTTCCACATGATAGACATACTGTCACACGCTATGTGGACAGTGCTTTTAGTTATGCTCAGATTTGTTAAATTGAATAAAAGTAAATTAATTTCCACAATTCCCCCAAAGTAAACATGTTTCACAAATTAATACACCATTATATATTTCAGATAAATAGTTTTCTAATATTATATCAGATGTGTTATTTTGGTTGGTCATAGGAGGCATGGAAGTATCCATACCTGAGATTATTAGCCATTTTGATTTAAAAATCAAAGTCATCAAATGAATAGAAACATACAAAATACAATAAGCTTGTAAGAAATTTGAATTGACTACTCTCGTAGATTCCACTAGGAATCTATAAAAAAAAAAAAAAAGCATTTATTTAATTTTTTTCAAATGAGTTTGTAAAGATTTAAAGTTTCACTTTACTCACTTTTTCTGTTGATTTTAGTACTAATTTCAATTACCAGAGTAATGACAGCTTCCACTGAGAAAAGAGTAATGGGCATAAATCACAGTGAAATTAAATTGTGGTAGATACTGAAATAAATAAATCATCTTTGTTCTAAAGGACAAAGAATTGATATTTATCAAAGTAGAAAACTGGCATTATTCAAGTGCTATCTAGCCTGTTTCAATAGGTTATCCATAAGCCTGTGTCTACTTGTATATGAAGTGAAATACAAACTAGGCAAAGGAGAATATACTGGATTTTTAAAGCTACGTTTATTAATGATAAAGTTGAAATCTTTGAATACTTGGAATAAGCGAGCTGTATGCTTTTATATATAAGGAGAAAAACTGCTAATGAATTATAGGCATATTTTTGGATATTCTTGCCTATGAAGCAGGTCAGAATCTGCTATCATATAAAATATCATACATAGGAACATATGTATAGAGACACGTATACTTATATAAATCAAAGTAAACATAGGCAGAATAATTAGGAAAAATGAAATAAATAAATAGGGGTGAAAAATGATAAATACACTTTGTCTTGTTGTCTGTGCCGTTGCTTTTCCATGGAATTAAACAAATCATCATTTTTTTCCCTGCTTATTTTAAAGCCCCTTTTACTTAGAAGGCAGGATGTATTTTCATAATAGTCTCTTCAGTCTTAAAACTGGGATGAAATGTTGGATCTCAGACAGAAAAAAAATGTGACCAAATTCGCTTCTGCTGAAAACCTCTACTTGAGCTGATGGCTGCTGACACCTTGGAGCATTCCCAAGCAAGGGACAGAATATTGCACACTTTTATTGTGATAAGAGTACCTACTTCATAGGGGAAAGTAGCAGTGAACTACTGTCCTACAAATGTTCACATGTTCACCCTATCACGCATCTATAATCTATTCACTCCTAATACGCAGTTTGCACAAGGGAATAGGATAGAGTGCTGGCCTGGAGCAAAAGTCATTTCTCCATACAGGTTCTACAGGATTCTACATACCAGGTTCAGCTGATCCTTCTGGAATTCCTTGCTGAGCCAAGTTTTGTCTCCTTCAGACCATCTGTGCACTGCAAAGATCCTGGCTTCTTGCCTGTCTGCTACATTGCTTCCCAAAGTACTCTAAACTATGCGGCAGTAAGTTCCAAATCAGTTCATATACATACCGGTAAATTCATCTGTACAAGTTATCCCTTGTTTTTCAAATTATTAACCATACTAAATTTATATCTAAGCAATAATACACAAGAAGCAGTTTGCAGATCTTTGGGGTTAAAATTGGAATTAATGACCTCGAGAAGATGTTCTTCGGAGGGAGAGAGGCAATCCAGTAGTAGAACCTAATCTGAATCGTATTAACACAATACTACAGGTGAACAACCTTCAGCGTAACAACAACCTGACAACAACAGCTAGATATTTCCACTGATGCTTCAACTGTTAGTCTATTTCTTTAAATTTGCATTACATACCCAGTTTCCAAACAAGATAACAATTGTTTACTGTAGGTGTCCTTTTATGAATCATCAACAGTGAGCGAAAATGTACTCTTACTGCAATCCTTTAATAATTAATTAGTAATAGGGACATACATGTTTAAGTGTTTTGCATGTTGTGTCTTCTGTTCTTATTTAACAGAGACATTTTACAGCTTGTGAATGCTGTGCAAAGAATATTTTCTCCTCTTTAAGATAAAGGAATTAGGTGACTACTTTATTTCAATGTGCCTAGTGAAATATGGTCTTTTACTGAAAATATCAAGAGTGCACAGAGCTTTCAAGTGTTTTAGTTTTCTAACACAGGCAGCAGAGTGACTGTGGTGGGGGAAGAGAGTCATTCTGTTGCATGCCACATCTCAGGTCAGTCATTGGCACTGGCATGGTCAGCAAACTCGACTCTCTTGTCCTTTTTTCCTACTTCTCTTTGTACTCTGCTGGTAAATTCATTATGTTTTAATTCTGTTCATACAGTAACAAGTTCAGTGGATGTCCAAGTTTGCAAAAACGCATTAGATACACTAAGAGCAATCAAAAGAGTTTAGATATGTTGTGATAGTTAATGGGAAAGTAAAAAAAAAAAAAAAAAGTAATGGTTCACATTATACTGAGAAGATATTCATATTCTTTCCTGATCAGAAATCTTCTTCCAGCTCTGCCATGGATCAGATTTGTTCTAGTGGCAGTCAATCTGTGCATGATTGAGGATTTTTTTCCTCTGGATTTTTTTTCCTCTGTACTACATAGAACTCTACTCAAAACCCATTATTCCACAGAATGCTTGGTTGGTACTGCTAATGAGTATGGACATGATAATATTTAACAAAGAAAGATGAGCTGTAAATCTTTAGTGAAGGTGCTTGTCTGTTGGCTAAGAGAAATCTGCCGAATGTTAGGGGGGGGAAAAAAAAAAAGAGGTTGTGGATACATTTCAACTGGTTAATCCATGCCAGCAAACACTTTGAAGTGTTGTGAAAGCTCAAAGATAAAGGGCACAGAGTATTTGTGAAAGCAGTTCCAGTGAAAGCAATTACACTTAACATAATTTAAATAATTATTCTTCTCATCTTAACAGTAACTGGATTAAAAATAGTATATCTTTTGCCCTTTATTTAAACCTTGTAAAAAATAGGATAATAAAACTATGCTTAATCCAACCAAGATCAATAAAGATTCTAATAGCTCCTCCTTGTCCCACTTCTTAAGTTCTTTTCACCTGTCCCAGCTCTACATCGGAAAAGTGAACAGAGTACAGTGTCCTGAAAAACCTTGTTTTGCTAAAGTTGGCATGAAAGTGCTGGGCAAGATTTCAAACTCAGGCATCAGCTGAGGATTATGTAAGGTTGATTCTCTTCATTGTTTCTGCTGATCTTTAAGCTGTTAACATAGAGTCAGTGTGACTTGATTCTTTTGAATGGAAAACAACACAGTTTTTTTCATGATGAAAATGGCTGTGTTGATTAGGTAAGCGGTTTTCCATAACAAAATTTTATATGTGTTCACACGTCCATGCAGGTATAGAGTGCAATGCACTTACTTTTCCTTTTTCTGTAGGCAAAAAAATACTCTCAACTCTTGCTTGCTTGCTGTGGAGATTTTATTATGTAGAATATAAACTTGAGGACTGTGTAGAGACTGCTTTTTTGGAAGAGACATCAAAATTTGTCTGTTTTCCTCCAGATTTTAGCTTTGCAAGTGTCTGACATTTTAATATACTTTTTTTCTTTTCTGTCTTCTCACAGACATACACTAGGAAATCTTATTTTCCTCCTAATAGCTGAACCAGATTGCCTTGAATTAACAAAATCTGGCCAAGATGGGGGTAAGGAATTGTCACTACAGGGGCAATGGATCCATCACAGAATCATAGAATGGTTTGGATTGGAAGTGACCTGTAAAATCATCTTGTTCCAAGCCCCTGGCATGGACTGCCACCCACTAGACCAAACTGCCCAGGAGCCCATCCAGTCTGGCCTTGAGCACCTCTAGGGATGGGGCATCCATGGCTTCTCTGGGCAGCCTGTGCCAGCACTTCACCACCATCTGAGTAGAAAGTTCCCCTCTAATATCTAATGTAAATCTCTTCACTTTTAGTATAAAACCATTCCCCCATATCCCCCTTGTTCTATCTGGCTGTGTAAAATGTTGGTCTTCCTCCTTTTCTAAACTCCCTTCAAGCCCTGGAAGGCTACAATGAGGTCTCCCCAGAGGCATCTCCAAGCTAAACAAACCCAGCTCCCCCAGACTTTCCTCACAGGAGAAATGCTCCATCCCTCTAATCATCTTTGTGGCCCTCCTCTGGATCTGATCCAAATGCTCTGCATCCTTCTTGTGTTGGGGGCCTTGTTCCTGGGTGCAGTACTGTGGGAGGTGCCTCACAAGAGCAGAGAATAAGGGACAACCAGTTCTCTCTCCCAGCTGGCCAACCCTCCTTGACCCGTGTAACACCTTGCACATGGCCTTATTGAACCTCACTCCTGCTATTATATCAACTGCACAACTCAGCTTGGTGTCATCAGCAGAGCTGATGACTGTACACTTGAATCCATCATAGAAAACTGATAAAGATCTCAGTTCCTGTTCTTACTGGCATGTTTTCCATCACCATCAATTAGCATAATCCTTGGAGTGATATTGGCATACTGCTCTGGAAGAAGTGAAGAGCTTCGTTTGATACCTTCTACCAAAGAAGGTGAAGAATCTGCAACAGTAACAGATGGTGTGGACATTGTACAGAATGCTACATTGTGGCAGTGGCAATGTAGCTCATAACGAGTGGATGCTTTTACAGTAGTCCTCTTCACTGCCTTATTAAATCTGCATGACTGCCTTAGGCTGGTTTTCATTCATGATAATCACAGTGCTTCCTCTTTGTTTGTGGCCTATCTTCAACTGTCGTAATCTTAGGTCTTTTTCTTGTCTCCCAGTATTTACAAAATATGTACTTCTGCTTAGACAGCTTCAAATCAGGGAATGATCATAAGAAATGTCAGTGAGGTTTAGGAGAAGTGTTCTACGCAGCAGGCATCTAAGCTTGTGTTTCTGTAGAAAGAAAGACCAAGTCCAAAAAATCCCAAGTTTTTCTGGCTCTTCACAGTAGATTTTGTTCTCATGATTGTTTTTTGTATTTCTTTGTTTTAATTAAATATCTGACTAACCTCATTTGCTGTTAAGTTGAAACAGTGCTATCAGTTGATTATGAAACATTTCTTTTGGGAGATACTTTACCCAGAAAAATTGGAAGTTTCAGAATGAGAAGTGGTAATTCATGGAAAATGTAGCTATGAAAGTTCTGATTTATTTATTTTATGGTTTGGTAACTCAAACATTCAGCTTCAGCTGAAGGATTTGAATGCAAACTCCCTGTTTGCTTGAAACCATTTACTGATTTAGATCCAATTTCACAAATAGTTTCCACTCTCCCCGAGTGCACTTCTTGGCAAAGTCTTTCCATACAACTCTGTTGGCCTCATTCTTTTAACATCTTTGCTCTCAAATCCAGTAGACATGAGAGTAGTTGCAGGCAAGCAAGGAGCAGAGGGGTATAAAGATGTGGAGAAGGTAGGGATCTCAGACTAATTTCCTTTTAGATTCATTAATACAGGAAATTTTTTTGGAAGGATGCATCTTACATGCCCTCTAGTCACTCAGTGATTGATTTCTGTGAGGAATGAGGCAGGCCTTTCCTCCTGGGTTCTACCACACTGGCCTTCTGCCCAGAAGTGACTGGCACTGAGAAACCCTGCTGCACTTCCTTGCTGACACCACAAAGACTCCAGTTCTTCTCTATAGACTTTCTGCTGGAACTGAGGAAGCTCAGTGTTGCCAACACAATTCTGGAAGCTTCTTGATGGCTCTCTTTGGTCCCACACAGCTGTTGTAGGAAGTGTTGGCCTTGCTAGAACTGGGGATGAACAGTGGAAAGTAGTGTTGCGCTCCAGCACCTCCTCAGTACTTTCCATCAGTTCTGTGCCTTTTTTTCAGTGCATGAGGCTGTGTGGAGCAACAGCTATGTCAGAGCCAAGAGCTTCCTTGAATTATTTTACTTGCAAGGAAAAGGTGTTTGTGAGGGTAGAAAGAAATGCACTGAATGCCACATCTATCTTTATAGCAGAGTAAGTTTTAGTTCTTTAGTCACTGTTGAGTAGAAGATCAGACTTGAATATACAGTTCAACAGCCTCTTTAGGATCCTCCCAAACACAAAAAAGTCAGCTGAAGTACTTAAATCTCCTTCCTGTGACCATTGTCTGGCAAGCCACCCTTTTGTTCATTTCAAATTATGGTGCGAGATGGGGTAGAAAAGGGGAAGAAACAAACAAACAAAACAAACAAACAAACAAAACAGCAAAGTCTAGTTTTTAACCTAGCAACTGAAACTTGGTGTTAGAAAATATGTGACAGCAATGATTGGACAAAGACCACAGTAGTGGTTCTTCTTGCATCTGGTTAACTGCTCAACATAACTTTCTGGTGAACATTGTTGAAACTGGCCCTTTTCATGCCTGTGCAGTATCGACAGGTAATTAACTTACAATAAGAATACACAATTTGTGATAAATTTCTATCTGCTTAAAAAGGAGCACTATTGCCTTTCTTCTAAATGAAGTGTGAGAGAGGCTTAGAGAAAGAAAGTGCAATGCACTCAGCCAGCAGGATTAGAAATCCAGATTCAGACTGGTTCAAACAACATATTTTTCACAGTGTTTGAGTTGGTAAGCTGTGTGAGATAGAAAAACATCCTAAATCATAACCAAGCAGCAGACCAAGAAAAATAGTAGGATTTCCAAAGGTGTATAGGACAAGAATGTTCAATAAACACTGATAAGGAGTGTTTGGGAACAAAGAGTAAAAATTGTTGAGAATTTTCTGTTAGAATGTGGTGATTCAGGGAAATGAAAACACTTCACATGAATGTAAATAGAAATTTGATTCTTTCTCTAAAAAAAATATAAACATGCATGCAAAGCACCTGATGGATTTCTGTAGACAGAAGGAATTAAAATGACACATGCTGGTATATCACTTTGCTAAGGCCTTTCTGATAACTTTGTGGGCCACTTCACGTAGGATGTAAAAGAAAATCTGAAATGTTTACTTCTTTTTTTTTTTTCTTTTTCTTTCTTTCTTTTTTTTTTTTTTTTACTGGATCCTTCAAAATTCCTCTAAGATAGATTGTGCTTCTTAGCAGTCTCTGTTACTCTGCATACTCATTGGAGTATCTGGAAAAAATGTTCCCAGACATGGAGTGACAATGAATGGTGATTCAGATTCTCAGAATAAACCAGGAGTTGTATCTCCTAATCAACTGTATAGACAACCTCCAAGATCATATTGCCAAGCAACTGACTACAAACATTATGAAAACAAAATACCGTAAATATTGGCATAAACAGATCATAAAAATATAAGGTATTAATCAGACTGAAAGGTAAGCTGTATAATGCTGCAGCTCTGGAACAAGAACAATTTAGTGGAGTTATTGTAACTAGCCTGTGCTCAAACTGTGGTGCAACTACAACTAATTTTGTATCTTTATTTTCTTTGTACTGTTCCAGGTCACAAGAATAGCTGGATCAAATGACCATGAGACAATTGTGTCCAAATTTCTATGTGGCATTTACATAGTATATATGGTTGAGAAATCTGATTTGAAGGTGTGGAGAGCTCTGCACCACTTATGCCTGAAAGTCTCTTAGGAAACTGCATGCAAAATTCAGGTACTGAATGTGGAGCTACAGAACATGCACATTTTTTTTCCCCCTGTGGTAAATATTTGTACCACTTAATTGCACACAGATAATGAAATACTGCAACATCACGTCTGCTTTCATTTTTCAGTCATTTCCTCAGAGGGATCAGTTCTGCTGTTTAGGACCAGAACCTGAGAGCATTCCCACGGGGCTGTGCCGACAACAGAGACAGTGGTGTAGTCACAAGCCTCATGAATGAGCTTTGCATTAAGGTTCTTTATCCTACAAAACAACCAAAAAGCAGTCAAGGTAGTACAGAGTTCACACAGGCTAGTTTATCAGGCTCCTAAGCAGACTAGCCATGCATCCATAGCCTGTTTGTATGCCTCTCTCCACAAGTGCAGATATAGCTTACAAGGTCACAGAGAATTCAGAGGTTCAGGAACATCAAAAGAGTATGACAATTACAAATATATTGTCATGTCTGACAGGTTGCAGTTGCTTTCAAATAGAAGATATCTCAAAGTTACCCACACCTTTTGCAAATAAGCTCTTAAGGCAAAGTTTCATTCATTTCCAGAGCAGTTAGGGAGAGTAGATCAGTGTAACATCAGTGTGTGCAGGAGGGTTGTTCTAGACCTTCACAGACTGTATGGGCAAGTAATTCTGTGCAATAGGAAGAGATCAATGAATCAAAGCTTCCCCTTGTTCCTGGGTTAATACATTGCAAACCTAATCCAAGTACAAGGAAGGAGCAACCAGGAGATCTGTGCAGCAATACACTGCTGCTCCAAGCCAAAATGTTAATATCTACATGGCCACACTTATTTTTACAGAGGACCTTGGAAAATCAGATCTTCAGAGTTTTGCCCTCAAGGAGATGATAAGGAAAAGTTATTCTTACCACTGACAAACCTAAACATAAACCTCTGCTTTTCCATGCATCTCTCCCTTGCAAGTTTCAGTTCTGTCAGAGCACACAGTATGTCAGACTGGGGATACATTTTTTTTTGTTTATCATATTGTACAGTCAGCTTTGTGCCAGGTAAATGAATGTATTTAGGCATCTTTCTAACTCCCTGTCAAAATTTGGTTACAGGCTTCTGCATTAAATTGTTCTCTGCTCCAGAACTCACTCAGATCAACAGCACTCCAAGACTTCACTCAGCTCTTTGTTTTACAGCAGTTATAATCAAACTATTGTTTTTCATGCTTTAATGGAGATCCTAGAAAAGGAGATTTGAAAAAGAGGGTTAAGAACAGGTTTATAAAACTTAAGTATGTACCTAATCTGTCTGGGAAAATTCATAATTCACTTTGCACATTTTTGAAGCTGTCTTCAACCTTAATCTAACAACATCACGCAAAGTCTAGAAGCGTGTAATTAATAGATTTACCTAATTAAAAACAAGCAAACAAGAAACATCAACAAACAAAAGTAAGTTTATATCTAAAGCTGTCTGCTTGTATGCTAAATATATGCTCAGATACATATTGTATTTTGTGTGCATTTGTATATTTATATAAAAACACATGTGTACCACACTATGTGTACAATAATTAATAAAGCAGTTTTTCTTAACAATAAAATTGTCTCTCTTTCTTCCAGAAGAGGACCGTAAAAATTTCAAAGCCAGTCTTCAAGAGTTCTGACTGATATTTCTACCAAGAAATGGAAGGATACATGCCATTGATCAAGAAACAAGATTAAATTTTTAGCTAAAATTAAGAGACTGTCAAAGCTCTACTATAAAAAGAGTAAGACTATAACAGCCTTGAACAGGTGAGACACTACTTTCTGATCATCTCTTAGTTACTTCATCTTTACAGCTGAGGTCTGCCTCCAACAGAAGAAAGAGGTTACATTTGTTCAGAACAGTGTCATATAGATGTGTCCTTCATGTGTTGCAGTACATAATTTTTGATACCTGCCTTGCAGTGTAGAGTTTGATGTTAGATTCCTAGACTCGTTGGACTTTACAGAGATGAGGATATTTCAAAACAGAATCCAAGGCAATTTCCTACAGTTTCCTAGAATTTCAAGTTGCAAATGGGACTACCACATAACCTGTTGATAACTACCAAAACACTGCTGATGTTTTGTGTATTTAGGTCCATTGCTTCTGGTTTTCACTTAGGCTTGACAGTCATATCATCTTTAATTTTTTATGAAATGTATATGAGCATAATTATCTTTGCAACTTCAGCCATCTTACAAATGTGATGTGAATTGGCCCAAGGATTCCAAAGCCATCATGAGGAGGCAGATAGTGCAATTTTACAAACTTGTTTCCTTGAAAAACTAGTCTAATGAGACTGCCAAGCAGTTAGGTACTTTCGGGATTTGACAGGAAATGAGGAGGAGTTCTAGTTTTACTTTAATATTTACTGAAGTACTTCCTTTACTAATACGTACTTGAATGCAACATAAATCCCATATTTAATCATATTCTTAGTATTCATTGACTTTAAGTTATGCATTGCAACAATAAGCAAGTTCATGACACAGAGTAACCTGTGTAACCCATGGTGAACAACAGACAGATCCTATGTATTGCAAAGTGACATGCCCGCATAAATTAGTACCACCAGATAAGCTTTTTATCTCATCTGATCGCTGATCCAGGAAGGCTGGAACCAGGATGTTAGTGGAGTAGTGTTGGGGAAAGTGCAAGAAACAGGACAGGGGAAACATAACCCATTCTTGTGCATTCTCAGTGAGGAGAAAGGCAGCTGAGAATGTGCCTTTCTTCTCCATCAGAAGGTACAAAGCAGATTTTGTATTTTGTTCTATTATGATTGTGAATTTTGTATTTTTACATCTAATGAAGCAGAATGTTACACATTAGAGACACCATTCTCCATTGCCCCCAGTTTTTGGCTGTTCCCAGCCTACTCAGGCTTGACGGTACATTAAGGTGAGGTTTTAGAACATGATTGCCACAGATCACTATGTAGAAGCAGACAGTGTAGGAAGACTATTCCTTCCATTTGAAATCAAATTTAGCTATATGCTAAGCTGAGAAAAAAGACATTGATGTTCTCTCTGTATTTTAATTGTTTTCAACTATTATTTTAACCAGTTTAAGTGAAAAGACCATACTGATAACTTACATTTCGTACAGCACCTCTTTGCAGAAATGGTCCCAGTGCAATTTCCTCTTCTTGGTACAGCCAGATGAGTTGCTTATGAAACTGGTCATTTTGAAAAATGACTACAATTTTCAGTCACTTTTTCAGCCACCAAGTTAGTGGAATAAGTAAAAGTAGCAGCTGGTCTTGCAGCTTGGATTTTATCCAGTCATTCTATTCAATTTCCAGATATTTCAAGAAGCTCATGAAATACCTGGGTTACCCTTCTCATGACGTTGTGGAACCTGGAGATACTATGCTTTTGCTTTGCCCAGTGGCTCTGCTGGACTGGGAAGTCTGGAGGCAGTGGGCCTTCTGTCCCTTTGGGTAAGATCTGGCCACACTCAAGCTCTGCACCAGGCCCTTCTCCAGCCTGAAGGGCAGAGTAGAGCAGCGCTGTGTAAAATGTCACTATACAATTGGCATTCATAAAGAGAAAACAAACAAGAAAAGCAAAAATTAGAAAGCAAAATCAGAGCACAACAGACAATGTCACAATCATCTTAGCAGGGAAAATAAGTGCTGGCAACTCTTCAATCGCCTATCAATATGCTCATTCACACTGCCAGCACTTGGCCCAGGGAGTGCTTTTCCCCTTCACAGTATCTACAACCCATCCCCACGTGCCCCATCCCCACACATGTTGTTTACATTTCTTGTGTAGCCTGACCAAATCCTCCTATTTCATACCTTCTGACTTCCTCATACCAATCCGTTTCTGACTTCCCTTCTCAGCATTTTTAGTTATTTCTTCCAACTTACTCATGAATTAAAAACAAAACTATTCTGGAAGAAGATCCTATATCTTCTGGACCATTTTTCTTACTTTGTGGCACTTACGGAGGTTAAGATCTCCCCATCCCCTTTCTCATCAGCCCTCTGCCTTCTCCCATGTTTCCTTTCTTCCCTCAAGCTGTGGAAGTGAGAGACTCCAATTATAATATTCACTGAGTACCAGCCAGCTCTTCTGGCTGAGAACTGGGCTTGCTTCAGTAGTTGTTTGAACTTAAGCAGTTGTCAGAGGATTAGAATAGAGAGGGTGCAGCTCATGGAACAGAAAACTATGTCACGGTGTACAACATGGAAAAGCTTTGATGAGTTCTACACTATGTTTTTCTGATCCATTTTTTCAATGTTTCTTCTCATGTTCATGTTCTTCAAATGCCAACTACCCCGAGGACATGAAAACCTGTGTTGTTTCAGTCATACAATTTCTTCTCCCAGTTAAGTGCTCGTATGTAAGCCTTTCATTTTGCAGTTTATTTGCTCTTAAGAAACATTTCTCAAGAGAGCAGGGGTGGGATTCTGATACTATAAAGCTAGTTTAGGAAAGACGGTGGCTATTTCCAAACAAGCTGCCAAATAATATATTTCCTAATTATAACGATTTTATGCACTGGATGGAAAGATTTGTATCATATATGTGTGTGTTTGTGTATAGATGTTGTTTATATTTATAAGATGATTTTTTTTTTTAATATTTATTTTCAAGTTTCATTATTCTCCATAGGACTGAATCAGCTGAGTCAACTCAAGTGGGACTTACCAAAGAAAGACAGATGGCCACTTATTCTTATTGACACATGAAGTGTTTCTAAAACGTATCTGAATTTTCATTTTCTTCAAATAGGATTAAGTTGCAATTTTTAATGCTGTTGGAAGAAACAGAAAGTTCTGTCTAACATAAGAATGCCTTTCAAGGAAAAGTAAAGCCTTTGCATGAACTTCTGAAATGTCAGATCTGTCAAGTAGAAGATGATAGATGCAATGCAAGCTTTGCTCTTGGTCTTACTAAAGAGTTTTTCACCATTGAATACATTCTAATTGTTTCTGCTGTCTCTATGTTTCTAGATTTTTGTTTTTATTTTTTTAAACCCAGTACCAAAAGCACCTTTTCAGTCACATTCCATTAACACACAGATTAAAAACCTTTGTTTCCACTTAGCAAGGCCATGAATTCTGGAGTCTTCAAGAGGTTCTCCTGTGCAACTGGTCCTACTCATTTCACAGAATGAGGGGGACCAGTGAGGTCATTTCTCATGTATAAGATAGGGAAGTGGGCACATGCAGTGTAGTGTTTTGCCTCAGCAAAACAATAGCTTGCTCTGTCCAATAGGTAAATAATGCTCACAATAAGTGAGAGAATCTTCCTCTTTCAGTGTGACCACAGGAATCTGAAGATGGATATTCACATTTCTACTCATTCTGCACTTGTGACCACAAAGCATAGTGATCAGGCCTTTGCCTTATACAAACATTATAAAAAATAATAATATTGCTTATTTAACAATGTTGAAGCATCATCCTTGACTCCTGCCATTAGAGCATTTAAAAATGAAAAATGCTTTTGCAGTCTAAAAGTAGGATCTAAAGATCTTCTTATACTTTTAAGGTTAATCTGGAAAGGGTCTAAACCAGAAATCTCAGTGGAGAACAAGGAAAGCTGTTCAATAAAAGGCTCTGTATTTTAGATCACTGCTCTGCTTCCACTAGTAACTCTAATGGAAATGAATTGATCCTCCTGGAAGGACGTGTGTCTATTATTAACACAGTTACTTGTATGTTTCTTTTTTCTCTGCTTTCAGAGGCAAAAGATTAGAGGTCATAAGAGGTCATAGTACTTCTTCATGTGGTGGTATTTTCTTCTCCATTTCTCCTGGGAAGAATAACAAGCAATTTTAACAAACCCTGCAGCTTCACAATATCTTAGATTGCCTAACATCTTAATTGCTTTTGGTGATGTTCATGAGAGAGAGAGAGGATGAAATTCAATCCAAAATCCCATTGAGTATCAACAGATGCAAGAATCTGAACAGGATGCAGGCTGCAGCTGGGCTCTGCCAGGACTCTAAGCCAAACACCCTGACTTGAAGAGTTCATAATCAGTCAAGATCTGCATCAAAAATGTGCAGCTCAGATCCACTTTTGGTCTGAAATAGGCCAGGCCATGTGCCAGAGGATACATACCTAATTACCAGGCTGTTCTGATTATTACTTCTTCTGTACTTTTCCCAGTAAATTTAGAATAAATTATATCTTTGGCAAATTACACAAAGAGATGATTATACATTTAATTGAATGTTTACCTCTCATTTTCTTCTTGTAATGGTAACTGGTACAGATTACAGGAATTCAGAATAATTTTTCTATATATCTACATTTTCCCAGGGTTAGATTCAGTGGAAAAAAAAGCAAAAACAACAACCACAACAAACAAACAAACAAACAAACAACAAAAAAAAACCCACCAAAACAAAACAGTAAGGGGTCTGGTTAGGGAATATTTATACCATATTCAGCTCATTTTCTTCCTTTAATATGAAAATGAATAGTATCAAGGGATAGTGTGTTGCCTATTTGCAGTCCATTGGAAAATGCATATTAGACAGGGGAAATACATAATTTATTAAATGTATTGCTTAAGGTGAGAAACTTGAAATTGAGTTTTGTAAGTCTGTGGATTTTGGGTTATATGTTTGGCACAGGCTACTCAATCTGCTAAATTATTCAGCACTAAACCTGCCAGTGGGAATAACAAGAAAATAGACATGGAGTTTGAAATGTAGTTTCATTTTACTGGGGAGGGGAAAAAAAAAAAAAAAAAAAAAAAAGGTTACAAGTGAAGTAGCAACACTCAGAAAAGCTTTATTCCCTCCTCATTGAAGAACTGTTGACGTATGACTGTAGCTTTTCCTATTAAAGGAGTATTTCTATGCATTCACTGGGAGTGGTGCTTCAACAAGAATGTGTGTGATACATTAAATGGCCACAAATATCATTTACTTCCTATTGTCATCATTTTATTTCCAAATAACCAAAATGTTCAGGTGTGAGATACAAGAAAAGAACCGAAGGCATTCAAAGTACTGATTTCTCTCAGATGTTTGAGATCATCTTAATAGGAAAACTCATCTCTTAGGATTACTCCTTCCCTACAAAATCAGTTTGTAATGTTAGGAAAGTACTTTGATTTCCTTCAGATTATTCAAGAGCTGTACAAATAGTAGTAATTTTCTTTCTCAGGTTTTAGTGTAGTTAGAAGAAACAAGCCAAATCTGTTCTTTTTGTTTGTTTGTTTGTTATTCAAGCATCAGGTTACCTATTGTCTGGAAGATTTCTTAAATGTATAAAGGAAAATATTTTTCCCTTCAGCCACCACAAAGAAACAACTGTTTCAAAAACTGAAATAAAAACCATTATTTTGTCAAGTTCTACTTTTTTCATCATTAACAGGGAGCATCTCCCCTTGAAAACAGCAGGCTTTTTCTCCTTATCATATGATTAAGATATCTTCAGTTAGGAAGAATCAAAGAAACTAAGAGCACAGACTATCTTACTTATGCTGAGTTTCAACATTTCTCTGTTGGAAACAATCTGTTAGCCTGGGGCAAACAAGAAATATCTGAATCTGAAAGCTTTTCTCTCCTGCCCATCCCATCTTCCCCTCACTCTACAATAGACTGCCCACAAATCTCACAAACCTTGACCACTACTTCAAAAACTATCAAGAAGAAGACCTCTGTTTCTGCAGTTACTCAGCTAAGTATAGTCTCCAAAAACTGGGAAAATAAAAGTAGCAGAACACCAAGTCTAATGAATAAAAAGAATAATGGAAAAATTCACAGATCCTTTGAAGTATGAGGAATGTTCCTCAATGATCAGGGTCTGTCATGATCAGAATTCTCCACTTGGAAGTGCAGGCAGAATGGTGCTCCAAAACAACACTGCACTAAAGTACAGGGCAGAACAAGTAAAAATTTTACTAAAACAAACAAAACACTGAAGCACAGTGAAAGAGCCATCATGGTGGATTTGCATGTGGACACTGAAAGTGAACACAACAAATGTTTCCAAATGTAGGATCTGTTGTGCGACCAGCATCTAACGTGGTGACAGGGATAGTCAAGAAAGGGAATATAGTATGCTGCTGAATTTTAAATCTGCCCATTTCATCATTAGAAAGCTTTTCTTATCCTTGGATAAAACTGAATGTATTCTCAGATGTCTATGTAAGATAGTGTCAATATGCTCATTCAATCAGCACAAAGTAAAAACTGATTTCAGAATGGTCACTTCCTTAAACCACAGGAAATAATTGATTTGCACAATGAGATGGATTTTTTTTTCTTTTACTTTTGTATGTGTATGCTTTCTCTGAACCACCTTTTTGACATTTTGTTTAATATTTCATAAATTCTTTCAGCAATTTGTTGATATAGAGCACAGTAACAGCAATCAATAAGACGCTGCTTATTTTATTTGTTTTTTGTCTGATTAATTCTTATAACAAAAGGAAAGTTGTCAGGCCTGGAAAATGCACATTTACAGATTAAAAAGGCTGTGGAAAACTTCTAGATTTGTCCAAGGTAAGAGATTCTATCTAGTGAGGAGGAGAAAGAAAAACAAACACAGAACAATGTAAGACTAACATCTAAACATCAGTTTAGTCAACAGGTTTATCTTATTTGGAATAAAATATTCTGCTTTCTTAATACAAGCAAATAGAAGCCAGCATTTGTCATATTCAGCTTCTGAAGGCTCCTTTTGTTCAGGAGTATAAAACAAATACTTAACTTGATGACCACAGGTCAGAATTATGAAACAACAAACACAAATTGGATTTATTTATTTATTTATTTTTTCTCAGGAGGACTTGAGAAACATCCCAAAGCTGACTAGTAACTCTGTTCTCTCTCTCTGACTCTTCTCCTGTCTGCAAAGGGCTCTAAAACATTTGTCAGATGCAAACAAAAAACAGGTAGGGAAGGTGTGGCTATCTAGAGGAAAATGGATATCTAACACTTTAAAGGAAACAAAGGGGGAGTTGGAGAAGCATAAATTATGAGCCACTGAATTCATCTGGAGCCTTTCTTTGGATGAGAACCATCACCACGATGATGATGAAATGTAGAGTTCTCATCTCTTGCAGAAACTGTTTGTTTGACTTAAAACCCAGCCTCTGTGCTCAAGCCCTTTTCTCCCAGACTGGGCTGAATTCAGACTGCACTTCAGCTGGGACACCTGAGCTGAAATTCAATCTATGCAGCAAACTCTGCTTATTGAGGCAGATACTCCACTTAAAATTCAAGCATCATGTGGATGGACTCTGTCCAACTCTCATTTGAATCCAACTGACTGGAATCAAATTCATCCATCTACTCCTACAGCTCTGTGGCAGTCTGGCAACACTTGTGAACTCAGGGGATCATTTTAAACATACTTGGCTCAGGTACACATGGTTACAAAAGAGACTAGACAGAGTAGTGTGATCTACCCAGCATGATCATTTTAAGGTAGAGTCAGACGTGTAAAGCTTTACTTTCCCATATGTAGCCCTCCTGCTATGTGCAGCAGTAAGAGCAGGGACTGAGCAGCAGACAACAGCTTGCATTTGTCACAGGAATTTATCCAGTGTGTTTCCTGTTCTGTAGAAGATGAAATAATTCACTTGGACTTCCCTGTCTGTTTCATGACACTACAAAAGGCAGACCTGATATGGAAACAGGGTGCTTATGTGCAAAATGGAATCAGAGTTGTGTACTTCCACAGTCTTTTCCAAATACAAGAGATTGGTGTTGTGTTTTGTTTTGTTTTGCTTAATTAAGAAATAAAGATCTCAAAAAATTATGGTAATTCTGAAATTACTGGAATTCTTTACAATTTGAAATCTTGTTAACATCTAAAATATGTAATCTTCTTAGCAGGATAGTTCCTAGATAGTTTCTAAAACATTACTGTCTGCTTTATTTCATTTTTTAAGTGAGTTAATTCAATATCGAAACAAATTTAGACATATTTAAAAAATATCTTAAGTAATTTCTATGCACATACTTTCCAGCACAAACCACAAATGCAAAGCAGACTTCCATCTGCTCCGCCACAACTTAACTTCTGGAACAATTTGAAAACCTAAGGGCTTTCTGATCTTTGCTGGTCTTTCCTCTTTTCCATATTACACTCAATTTTTCAGAAAGATAAAATAAGTTGGGATCTTTATGTAGCTGGCTTTTTATGTTCCTATATGTTTCATCTTCACACTTTATTTACTTAAGATGTTAGCATATTTTGTCTTGGGAGACCATTCAAATATCTAAACTTGAAAACACTCTGTCACATCTGATTTCTCAGTTCAAGAAAGCTGAATAACTGCCGCAGAAAATTAACTCTGAATATTAATAGCATTAGTTAATATATTTACATTGATAGCATTAATCATGATAGTGCAGGTGACAGCATCACTGAAATCAAAATCGGCTATGGTATATGAGGCCAAATTGCCATCTTGCACTTTCATGAGAATAAAAACGCTGACAAAGACCCCTCACTGGTGATTGTACCAGCTGTAGAACAGGCTCTAAAAGGCTGATAGATACAATGTCCTGCCTACTGTAGAAGTCTCAAAAGTCAGGACCACTCTGGGGCAATGCAAAGGTGTCAAAGGGCCATTACTGGCCAACACAGAGCAGGAAAGGCAGTCTGATTCCTAATTCGGTCACAGCTGACCCTCTAGTACTTTCCTTTCAACTAAACCAGTAGGAACTGAAAACTTGGATACAAACATATATGTATATTTTTGTATTTGTAAACATTTATTTACAGAAGCCCAGAATTTTCCCTCTAACCTATTACTATGTTCTTACACACGCAGTTCTTAGACAACAATCCTTGGAAGACCCTTAAACTCATTGTGCTTGGACATGGCTGACCACTACAGTCCACAATTGGAGCTTAAACACTTGTGAAATATAAACAGCAAATACAGTAAGAGCAATTTTAAAAGCTTATACTGTAAAAATATTATGCTGGAAGACAGAGTTGTAACTTCTTTTAAAACTGATTGCATTTAAAAATAATAATAATAATACATTCTCCTCATATGTGCCTTAAGAAATCACATTTATAACCTTACTAGGCCTTTAAGACAAGAAACTGTAAAAATAAAGAGACATTTTAACTAGTTTGTCTGTCAATCTGCTATACTTTTTTCCTTGTAAAGTTACTGTAGGTCCATCATTCACAATCCACACCAATTCAGCTGTGCATCTCTGCTACTCAGTACCCCAGGTCTTCCAGCTGGCACCACCAGCCTCTTCATAACCCAGCTGGGCCTGCTGCTGGATGGCAGAACCAAACACTAGAGGCCAAGCTGTTTGACCAGTTTCTGCTGCAGCAGGTTTCCTGGATGGTTGCAGCATATCTTCGGAGCTGTCATGATGTAGAGATCAACAATCCACTTGCAAATAGGAGAACAGAGGACTGCAGACAGCCAGGGCTCCATATGAGGGCCAGCACAGCTTCCTGTCTCATAGGAAGCACCCGCTCCACGACCTGTCATCTCTGCTGTCTGGACTGCTGTCTCTTCACTTCCTGCAGCAAAAAAAGCAGCGCCAAAAAAGTGTCTCTCTTCCTTCTGTTTCACCACTTCCAGAAGGGCTATGAACTTGTCTGCCCAGCTGGAATTAATACACCCAGCGTCTCTGTGGGGATGACTGGGGAAGTGGAAGAGGTCCAAGGAGGTGGTATGAATATTTGCTGTTGATATGCTCATAAATCAGTACGAGTATATGGCTGTGTTGAATCTCTAAGATAGAATCAGGGACAAAGGAAACTTGGTGCGCAATGCTCTGCTCCTTACATGTCTGGTTCCCAGACTCATGTGAAAAGTCTTTGGAATAAGTAACAGAAAACATAACAGAAATCACCAGGGAGAAAACAACACATCTTCCTCAGCTGTACATTACCTGGGATGGATGCTTTACTGTCAGGCTGCAAGGACTCATGTACATCTATCTACCTGAGCTTCAGAGTTGACTCCCCCTCTTTAACTGATGTTAAAAGAAGCTGAGGCAAAGATTGGATAGGCAGGGAGAAAAAAGAGGAAGGCAACTGCGGAACTAGCAAGCACTACTCTCAATTTAATTTTTGAATGCCACTCCAAAACACTGTTGTAGAAGCCATTTGGCACTGACTCAAACTTGACACCAGACAGATCTATACCTGAAAAGGAAGAAGATATTACAGTGCTTTTTCTCTGCTAGTTCATTGTGATTGTTAGCCTGGAGATCTTCCTGCTACAAACCTTTGCTTTTAGCTTTAGGCCACCTTCACACCAGTATCTGTGAGAGATATATTGATAAATGGAAGAAGGCCAGCTGAGTGCCACACATGGAAGTGTTTATGTTGTGTAAGTGTTTCCTTGTTGTGGTGAGGATCACTGCAGCTAGATTTCTTGGAGATGATTTCTGAGTACAGTTTGAGTGACAAGTTACTCCAGACTGTACTCTCCGAAGTCTTTATGGATGCTCTAGAGTTGGCTCCCCCTGCCTTACATAGTCCTTTGATATATGTTATTCCCCTGCAATGAACCCTCTTGGCCTCCAGCCTCAAGCCACAGCATTCAATGCATGTCTTCAGTCTGAGGACACAAAAACACCAGCTGGATGGGCTGCAAAGTGATCCTGTGATTATTTTAATGAAATTGAATTGGGAAAAAAACAAAAAAAAACAACAACAAACAAACAAACAAACAAACAAAAAAAACACCACAGAAAGGATAATCATAGTGTCTTAAAACCCAGTAAATTCCCCATGGGGCATAAAGAGACCCAGGGTCAACTGCTACAAAGCATGAATGTAGTCAGTCTGCTTTAGAAGTTGTTTAGAACAGAGTTGCAAGTATGAAGGACAGTTTGCAAGTTCTGGGCTGAGAACCATTTCAATTCAGTAATAGACAAATTGACTCAATTTTTGAAATTGCACTGTAATATGCAGTTCTCATTGTGGTCTGCCCATGTGACATCCCTGGACTGAGCTGAGTGAAGGTCAAGAGAAGACACCAATAAGAATAAATGTCTTCAGTCTGTCAGCTGACCATTGTGCAAGAAATGACAAAGTTGTGCTATGTAAATAGAAGGTGGTAAAGTCAAGTCTTTATACAGATGAGACAAAGAAGACAGAAAATATAAGATAATTTCTTCATAGAATTAAAAAGTTGAGAAGGTTTTTTGAGGTAAAGACAAGAAGTCTGAATTTTATTCCCCAGGTCTCTGTATTAATTTGCATTCCTAAAAATAGGCATTTCAGAACATAGATTTGGCCTGCTGAAGTGGAGCTATTAGTCAATCCCATCTAGTATTCAGCCTGGGTAGTAACAAGTAGCACATGGTGATAAAATGAAATTTCAGACAGAAACGTGCTGTCCTTACCCAATTAGGCATTGCTACACATGATACATTCCTTCCTAGTTCTCATTACTCATGACTTTATGCCTTCGTGTATCAGGCTGATTTAGCCTTATCTCCTGCAAAGCTATATATAGTTGATGTTGTAAAATCTGTCAGTAAAGTTGGTTTGTTTTTTTGTTTGTTTGTCTTTTGTACTCTCTAATCATATGTTGCTTGTAGTGGCTAAGACCAGTGGAATTTTTTCTACTGTGATATCCTAAAAATACCATGGAAAGCCTTGACTGTCCAAATAGCCTCTTAGAAACTCTTGGAACAAGGTGTAGAGTTTGTTCCAAAGGTAAGTTGCAGTGCCATGATTGTGGCAAGTCAACTGGGAACAAAGCTGAGCAAATAAAGCTGCTGAGTGATTTATTGATCAGGTGAGAAGAATGAATATGTACCAGACCTCACGCACATCTGTGCCAAAAAATTCTGACTTCTCCACTGTGCATGGTCAAGAGAGTCCTTGCCCCATGTCATGTATCAGAGCAAACTGAGGGACATCAGCATCCAAAAGTAGCCAGCAGTTCCCTTTCTTTGTTGTGCCAAATAGATTTCTATAAGCTGGTCAACTATACTCCTTAATCTGGATTTATCCTAAGGGAACAGCAATGATAGCTGCTCTTCCATATTTTTTCCCTGACAACTCAAACGGCCTAGAATCAATATGAAGTGGCCTGCAGGCAGGAATGGATGGCGTTTGTTGGAAGGAAACACCACCTTAGTTTATTCCCTAGATACTATGCATCTTATTAAGACTGCAGATGTTTATAATGCTCAAGCGGTATAAATAACCTTAACAGTAGATGTCAGCTGCCTGTATTCTCAAATGGCAACTACAAAAGGACAATCCATGCAGTATCACGGCTGCCATCTCTTCAGAATGTACATCTTCAAAACAAATGGAAGAGACAGAAAAAAAGACAATAAATCCAACAAAAGGATCTTTTAAACTGTTTATCAATAGGAACATTGAATGAAGAAGCTGTAAGAAATAGTCATATCATCAGAGTGCCATAGGTTAAGGAAGAAAAGGGAAACACAACCAAGAAATTTGTAACTAACCTGTTTATTTCACAAAGTGATTTTCAGCATTTTTTTCCAGTTTTACTAAGTACTTTTTACCATCTCTGTCTCCTTCTGCTGTCAACTCTGTGAATCTTCCTAGTCTAAAACTGCCTCGTAGTCACTTTAAACTTGCACACTAAGTACATAAATCTTCTCAGCAAGTCACTATCCCTGGCAGCCCTCTAGCTTTGTCCAGAAGCTACCCATATTTATCACCATCTGACTGAAGAGTTATACTGCTCCCGAAGGAGCTCTTTGTTATTTGCAACACAGCTGTCATTCCTTCACTATCAGTGGATCCAAAGTGAGCAGCTAATTTCTCCTGATAGTGGTTCCAGGGGACCTAAATGGATGCATTTTTTCCAGAAGGGCTTTTTGCGGTACTTAACTAGGGAGTTCCCTTCCTGAAGCTGCTTGCAAATTTAGAATATTTTAGTAGCTCCTGTTTGCCTTTACTATCATATTTGGCATGAAGGCTAAAGTTGGTCACTATCAGATAATTCTGTCAGTGCAGTCTGCGGCCTCAATGTGTAGATAGACACAAACTTTGTGTCTCCAAAGCACATCATGGTGTAGCTCACAGGTCAGTAGGAATTAAGCAGTACTAGGAGTGCAAAGTTAGATATTTAACTTCTACTTAGCCCTTGTTTTGGAGTGCTTAAGTACAACGTCAGAAGTCTTAAATGCTCCAGTCTGCTACTACCTACAGGAGTGAGCAGCAAAATTCCCCAGGTTTGAAGAGAAATGCTCAGCTGACAGATTTAAGGCATTTGCTCTTGTTGGTTTCTTCTCTTGACCTTCACTCAGCTCAGTCCAGGGATGTAACATGGGCAGACCACCATAAATTAGCAGACGAGGCTAAGTACAGTATCATTTTAAACTTTTCCCTAGATTTCTCCCTTGTCGCTTTTTTTTCTATCCATGCAATAGTTTATTGTTTCCATAGGTACCTAAATGCATCTAAAAATCTTGCCCTGGTAGCAAGTAAAGGATTTATGTTCTTTTTCATTTGTATTTACTCACTTGAAAGCTCAAGTCCCACTTTTATCTATGGCTTTCAAGTGGATTATAAGATAAAATATTAACATTATGCAACAGTATGTGCAAATAGTAGTGATGGCCCATTCTCACTGCTCTATCTTTTCTATGAAGAGAAATGTTTACAGTTGTATGTTGTTGTACTTATATGGCTATCCCAGGACATATCTAGTCACTAGTGACTATGTGCAGAGTTGCCTGTCAAAACCCAATTGAACTGATAAAATGGCTTCATGGCCAACGAAAAGATAATCTTTGGCACTCTTCAGGCTTTTCTGACATGAGTTTGGAAGTACTTACTACAAACAGGTCTGTAACTAGGCGATGCAATTACAGATTTGTTCTTTTCTCTGTACTGCACCAAATATTTGTAGATCAGACTTTAAATTGAACTGGGGATTTTGTTCAGGTATATCTTTAATTTCTCTTTGCCATGCATTTGTATCTTCTTTTTCCTTTGCTAATGATATTCCATTGCCATTGTTTCAGTTGTTAATAGTATGTAATTGTTTCTCCATGATTACACAGTGTATTCCAGGAGCCACAGAGGATATATCTGCACTGATTACTATGCCATGTGTTACAAGTGTCATCTCCCCTGACTCTACAAAAACAGAAGAGCATCCTTGAGAAAGTGGGTTAAATATAGCCAGAGGCCAATAGAGATAAACACTGAAAATGACTTAGTCCAGGCACTTGGCCTTATTTGTCAGCAGTTCCTTCAAAAACTCTCTCCCTCTGTATGGTTGAGGCTGATGGCAACATGCCATCAGCAGCTGACTAACAGGGCACTTTGTCCAGAAACAGGGCGAGTGAGGTTATCAGGAGATAACTCAGCATCGTTGTCATTATTCACCCATCTTCCCTGGCTGGGTTGTCATGGAGTTACAGCATATGCTACACAAAATAACAATGTTATTTTAGGAGAACTATGCAATGAACTTCAGACCTCAGTCTACCAGGCACCCTACATGCTGACTGTGGGGATGCCAACTGTGGCATGTGGCATTGTCACTGAGGGAAATGTTGCAAGTTTATGCCTTACCATGTGATGATACACCTCTGCAGCACTGGCACAAGACATAGTCGTGAATGGTAGATAGTAGCTGAACGTTCTTATGCTGTATCTGTGGAAAATAGGCATTTCCCTGTGATGCGCTTGACTGACTTCACGTCATTCCTCTGGCAGGAGGGACAGAATTACAAAAGCTTTTTTTTCCTCTTTTTTTTTTTTTTTTTTTCCATGTGCCATAGCCAACAACGTTTTACATTACTACCCTGTAGCACAATTTCTAAAATTGGAATTTCCATTGCTTGGAAGGCTAAATGCTTTCTTTTTGGAAAGTCTCTGTCTGTTTCTTTTTCTTCTGCTTTTCTTCCTTACTTCTCCAAAACATATGTTTTTGATCTTTGAAGTTTATATGTGAGAAATCGCTGCTGGCAGAGATTTTTTCTTTGCAGTTTATCTCCCACTGTTCTGTTAAAAAAAAAAAAAAAAAAAAAAAAAAAAGGTGTGTGGGGGGTGGGGAAGGGTAGGAGAGATGGAGAGGGGGAAGAGGGGGATAAGAAAAAGAACAGGTATGTATTTACTGTAAGATGGAAAGGGGGGTGGGGGAGGCAACAGCAATACCTCCTCAATAAAAACCTCTTCAAATCATTTTTCCTTTTCCTTTTTTGTGCTTTGAGGTTCAATCTGGGAGCCACAGCACCAAAGCATTGTGAAAAAATTGTTTGTTCCCAGTATCTTCAGTTGGCTCTGGAAGGGCCAGTTCTAGGAAGTCTCCCAGGGAAGCTGCCTTTTATACCTCCACTCTAATTTTAGAGACAAGAGGAGAGGTTTGGATAATGTGAACATGCATTCACCTTACAAGAGGCTGCTGCAAACTGAACCTGGTGAAGCCTGAAGATCTGGATTTTAAATGAAGAGCTTTATAAACATTAGTCATTCCTCATTTCCCCATTTAAGGCATCTGTGACAGAATCAAGGTCTGAGTTGCTAGTTATGGGACAGATATTAGAAGTTATAAGAACTTGAGAATATAAACGGAAACAAAAGGCAAGGTCATCTCACTTTCTGTTTCTGCCAATGTTAGGAACTGAGTCTGATGTGTTTCAGGGATCTGACTGCTCCAAATGGTATTTAAGAAATACAACCAACAAAAATAGCTGCATTTTATGAATTAGTCTCCACATCTGTATTTATGAAAGACTTTGTTATCCTGGTCCCCCATTGTGGCTCCCCCATAGCCAGAGATCTTCGTCATGATCCTGGCTGGCCTCCCAGCGCCACCTACTTCCATCTGAGCTGGATGCCGCAGAATCCCACCCAAAGGAGTCCAGGCTCCCTTGGAACAATGAGCAATTCTTGGGAGACGCCACTGGAACGCTGTTGCTGTGGTACAGGAAGGTTGATAACATCTCTCAAGCCACAGCAGCCCTTTGTGTCAGCAGACACAAGTGGGATGTTCCTTCTTAAGCTTTCCAGAGCCAGAGGAAGTGGGCCTTGAAACACAATGCTCATTGAAATTGGCTTTCATCTGGAGGCTTTTGCGGCGTAAGCGCCACGCGGTGATGTGCTTTCCATCTGCAGCCTAGTCCTCCTGATGCATTTCCTTTGTTTGTTCCAGAGGGATGGATGGCAGCACCTTAATGCAGACACACATTGTACTAGCTGGTAGGCATTATTCTGGACATCGGAAATCAGAAGTCCTGAGCAACAGCAGTATCCTCAGCAGCCTCTGATGGAAGAGGACAACCTTTCAAGCTGCCTCCTCCTTCTTCCCTGTCCACAGTAATAGCATGCTCATTATAGAAGAGTTTAAAAGCATTTCACATAGAACACTGAACATGCTATGTGCTTTGTTGTTCAGAGTTTCTATGAAGAAATGCTACATATGACACCATTGTTTTACCATGCCTGTTGAAGACTGAATTATATAAGTAGAGTTGAGAAGGACATTGTCACTAAGAAATAGCCACTTCAGCCATTCACTAAAACACTGAAAACAAGCCACGTTGCCCAGCAGTGATTTTCTCATCATACCTATATGAATAGGACTTCTTCAGACTGTTTTTTTTTCAGGACTCCTGGTGGTTTGTAAAGCCTTGTAATTAATCAGAAGGAAGGCTGCTCAACAGAGATCTAAGCCAGGGCTTTTTGCAAGTCAGTGGATATCAGATAAGACAGCCATGTAGGCAAGTGTGGAATTGAGTGTGGTAGCATAAAGGATAAAACTTAATCATTCCTAAAGAGTAAATATTCTCATTGATCCCATGGAATAACTGATCTTTTCTGCTAGAAGGTACTATGGAATAAGGTAGAAATGTCTCTACTTATTTGGAAAATCCATACCAGAAATATTTCATGAAGGCTCAAAGTATAATGAGATGAGATTGGTAGGAAAAAACTGCAAGTAACCAGTCTTTCACAAACTAATTACTGAGCATTAGGCCTGATCCCAGCTAATGGATCACAAGTATGTTTTGGTCTCTGGGGATAGCTCCACTACTTAATCACCCTGAGAAGTTTATAGAGAGGGAGGAAAATGCCAGACCAAAAACTCATTGAGTTTATGTGGGGATGAGTGATATGTTGCATGGGAACAGAAAATTATTACTAAGAAAACCCACAACAAAACAGCATAATCACCTCACAATTCACTTTGAAAACAAAATCTAATCTGGAATATCCCCTCTATTCTGTGTACTCAGGCACCGTCGAAAAAGATCCTTACTACAATCTACCTCTCATGATTAAGTGCCACCCAGGTTAAAGAGAAAAGAATGCTGGTTTCTCATCACTTCTCCATCCAACCCAGACACTGTGAAGCTGGACTGGAGACTGGAGACAGGGGACACAGCAGGCAGGGTAGGTGTGGGAGGCATGTAGAAGGCCAGGTTGCCTGCCCCGTGATTAATGTTGGAGAAGAATCACTGGAATAAGAACTTTGGGCAAGGGCAGACTGAAAGAGAAATCACAACAAAGAATATAGAAAAAAAGAAAAAAAAAAAAAAAAAAGAAAAAATGAAACACTTTTTAAGTATCTGCAATTGTTTGTCAGAGCGGGTAGCAGGACACAGATTATAGAAATCAGGAAAGTATCGATTTCTTTAAACATTAATTAACTGTAGCAACTTATTCCAATAATTAAATACTTGATGATCTCTTGAGGTCCTTTCCAATCCTGTGATTCTGTGATTATGATGTTGCTGAAAGACTTCAGTGAGGTTAGGTCTGTGCTATTCTTAATGCTGTATGTGCATACAGTGCATGTTTGACAACGTAGGCTGTAGAAAAACCTATGCTAAGAGTACCTTTAAAGCTTCAGCCCAACGATCATCTTAAATGCTCTAGTGTTTGTTGAACAAACATGATGGTTGCTACCACGTAGACATACACATGCTATCAAGTTTACTGTGACATGTATTCATCTCATTTGTCCGTGGATGACATTCAGGTAGATTCAGGAACAATAGTGACTCACACAGGGAGGTTCAGGATGAACTGATGTACCTGTACTTGGACACGATGAATTCCCCTCTTCATCTGTTAACAGAAGAGCAATCCTGGCTGTAGCTGAGGCTATTCCCCTAGCCTTTAGTCAATTGAAGCTAGGTAAAATAAGTTTCAACTTCAGTGTCTTTCACCTGAAAAGCACTCATCCTAGAAATAGTATTAGTGCTGCTATGAACTGAAGGGAATATAATAGAAAACAAATCTACAGTTTGCCAAACTTCTTAGATGAAGACATCTCATTATAAATTATTTACTCCTGAAATTTGTGTTTAGAATTGATATTAGGAAGAAATTCTTTACTGTGAGGGTGGAGAGACAGTGGAACAGGTTGACCAGTGAAGTTGTGGATGCCCCTACCCTGGGGAACTGTTCAAGGCCGGGCTGGATGAGCAACCTGGTCTAGTGAGAGGTATTCCTGCCTACAGCAGGAGGGCTGGAACTAGATGATCTTAAAGGTTCCTTCCAACCCAAACCATTCTATAATTCCATTCTATGATTCTATGTACTGATTCCATACTACAGAAATAAAGGGAAATAAACTGAAAAAAAAACCAAAAAAAACAACACATGAAGAGTATGAAAAGTATGTTAGTATGACTATATCTTTTCAAACAGTATGTATCTCTAATTTAAGCACTGTTTAGAAAGCAATTGTGTCATTTTCAGAGTTGTCTAACCATTTTTTGGCATTTCCTGACTCTATACAGGAACTCGCTGTATTATTTTTCATTATTTTCAACACATCTTTGTAGAGAAAGCTGATAAATCCCAACTCCATTCTTCTATGAGTTAGTGCCTGGAAGATTTACACAGGCACAGCTTCAGTGTGTCTGAAACTGAAGGAAGTCAGCAGAATAAGATGAAATATCCTGTCAGTGATTTAAGGAAAGAAGATGGAGGTACATAACATTAGTTATCACATTTATTTATGTACTTCCAGTTTTAGCCATCTTCCTACGAGTTTGCCAGGACAAAACAGCTGTTTCTACTTGCTTTTACTTAATAAAATTCTTTAAATCATGTTGGAAATTATATCATTTAACAATCATAAATGAAAGCAGCTTATTAACCAAAAACCTGAACTGTCAAATACAGTACCAAAATTATAAACTTGATACCTCAACTTCTGATACTGTTTGTATTTCTCTTTTTCTACAGAGAACTGCCTACAGCTTTAGTCAGACAGTGTATTGAGAAAATTCATATTAGCTGGGTTCTATGATTCCTTGGTCATTTGTTTTCTTTAGCTGATATCAGTCTGAGTCACTTCATGTAAAATTCAGTGACTAAGGATTACATTTAATTAACATGGATCTCAGCTGCTTACCACACCGTTGCATCTTTGGTAGATGGCAAAAGCATTAGAGACTGTTAGGTAGCAGAAGGTCTGTAAAAGCACCACAGTGGGACAGATCAGTCACAGCATCTCTCAGTCACCCTAGGCCGGGCAGTGGTAAGTAAGCAGTGTCACACCAAATGGGGATGTCACTCAGTGAAGTGTGTCAGCATGACTACAGATTAAATATTGTAAACTTAAAGCAGCTTAAGTCCCTAGCTCCCTCCACAGATACATAAATCCAACACTAAAATCTGAAAAATGTTAGCTTTGCATGCCAAATTTTGCATGACAGTTGCATTCCTCTTTAGACTGTGAGTCCCAACAGCTGGGTGATGCTGCTGAGCAGAGGAGGCAGACACCAAGGAGAAGGCTTGCTCAGAGGACTGAAGCATGTCTGGCCAGGTGACTTGGCTCTGCAGCTTTGCTGTCCCCACGGCTGTCACTCTGGAAGAAAGTAGTAGAAGGAATTTCAACCATTTCAGTCTCCTCTCCTTTCTGTCCTTCTACTTTTTTCTCTGCTCAGTGCTCCCCCATGTTTTTGGAAAAGTTTTCCTGCTTGATTCAATAAGATTTATGGATATCTTCCTAATGTTCTCAGCTGGCCACTGTGTTTGTTCCTATCTTTTAGTCTTCATGTGTTCCAATTGCATTGCTTTAACAAAACTGATGGTGTGCAATTAAGCCTATAATTTTTGTTACGCTCCAAGAGACTGCTTTTGTGCCTCACTGTGCTCCCTGCATCCATACCCTTGAGTCAGAAGCTTTTCATCATAGTATGCCTTTGTTAAGGAGCTCGTCCTCAGACTGACAGACAGAGTGTTCCATTTAGCATTAAGTTGTTAGCATCTAACTCATCAGTAAAACCTTACTGCTGCAACATTAGGTTGGAGGGGAAATCAACATTAAAAGCATTGAGAATAAAAAACTCTGTTGTAAGTAGAGGTACCTGGGAATAAACCCATAGAGTCAGTAAGAAACAGCAGATGAATGCCAAAGCTGTTTAGTGGTGAACCTCACCCCAGAAGTGACCCTCAAGCCCTTACATCCCCTGGGAGCTGCAGCACAAGAACAGAACGGCCCCTCTGGCTCTGTGCCTGCGTGCTCCTGTGACGCACAGGAGAGGGATTGAAACAGTGAGAGTCCGAAGAGGCCTCGGGAGTTTTGCTTTTCATATGAAAAAAAAAAAAAAAAAAAAAAAAAGGACAGAAATAAATAGAGGCAGGGGTTTGGAGTCTCTAATCAGTAGTGATTGCTTCCTGTGCAGAAGTCAGCTGTTTCCATACAATAGCCAAGCTGTTCAGTCTCTAGGCTCCATCCCAAGGTCATCACTTTTCTATTGCTGTTCCCCACCCCCATGGAAAATTCCTGTGCTCTTTTATGTATATAAGGGTTTTTTTAACCTTGGAAAACTCTTGCCTGCCTCCTGCGGTTGTGGAAGTGTTCAGCACTAGGTGCTGACCTGAACTTGGCTTCTCAGGACTTGTCAGGGATTTTCCTTCTCTCCACTGCATCAGTGCCCAATGTGTCTCTTATCTCAACAACTTTTTAAGGCTTTTAAGCCCAATACTTATCTTCACCGTGTTATGTGAAGGATGAAAGCCAAGTTCAATTCTGACATACTTTTTTCCTACTTGCTCTTCTAGGAACTCACATGTCATTGCCCTCTGAGACAGTAAGAAATGAGGCCACATCAGTTCCTAGATATTGTTCCCTTATGAAATATTTATTTACACACACACACAACTTGTGCTGTTAAACTCACCTAGTGCAAAGACTATGCAAGGAATTGTTTTATCCTAAAAAGTTCTCAAGCTATCACTGTATTGATTTATTTTTAGATCTGCTAAGCAAAAATTCTAAATCTTCAGAATCCAGATACCCTGCAGAAAAATAGCTATATACTCATTCTGGGCAGATTCTCCATTTTCCCTGAATTCTTCCAAATGTCTTTCACAGGGGTAGACCTGACCTGTGCAACACTAAATAACTTCTAAAAACCTGTGTTATTTTTCTGTTGCTGCTGACATCGGTTGGGCAAGGAAGTTTACCTCCCTGCAGGTGTGATGCCACCCATAGTCCAGCCTAAGGCTTCCAACAGCTTTTAATGAATTCACTGAGAATTTTTGTAGGCTGTCACAGTTTACTTAGTGGAACTGAAAAAAAAAAAAAAAAAAAAAAAAAAATTGGATTTCAGGAAAGATCTATTTGCTGCCAAGGTGTTAGGAGTGCAAGGTGGGAGCTGCTTATTAACATACCAACACTAGGATCCCAGCATGTGAAACTGGCCCCTCAGGATGTTTGTCATCAGAATGATTATGGTCTCGCAGTGTTGCCTCTCATGTCATTTACTGCTAATGAAACAGCCGTGCTTCTCAGTCTGTGGCCGAAGTAAAATTAAGGACATCTCAGTAATTTAACATGCAACCATACAAGGAGGTCAAGTTAGATGAAAACTCGGGGTTTTATTGAATTACCTTCCCTCCCCCCCCCCCCTCCAATCTCCCCCAAAGTTTGGTTCCTACTGACTCTGAAGCAAGCAAGGCTGAGCCACAGCAGTGTCCTGCTCTGTGCCCAGATTTGGGTAGCGGGGGCACTAGCCTGCATAGAATCCTTTGAGCCTAGAAGATACCACTACTTGTAACTTGCCTTTTCATTTCTGTATAGGTGACTTTTTGGTGGTTTTTTGAGGTCATTCAGGGACACAGGAATCTGTTGTTCAGCTGTCAGCCAAGTTCATGAATATCTGTGCCTTTCAAATTCCTCCCAAGAAAGGTACGACCAGACTCTCTCACTGTTCTGCTGGGAATAATCTCTATTGAAATACTTTTGTTTGAAGGCTTCTTCTACATTCCCCGGGCTCTGATTCTTTCTTTTCCAGTACATTATTTCACTGTAATGGCTTCTCTGAGGCTATTTCTAGCTACTGAGTTGATTGTCATACTACCATTAGGCAAGATACCACAAAACCCCTCTCAGATGGCTGTGTCATTTGAAATCCTAAGTGACTAACTGCTTAATATAAAACCAGTGTACTACATAAAGGGAAGATAGTAATTTATTTATTTATAACCCTCTATGAATAGATTTTTTTAGAAACTTTTATAATCTGATACATATGTTGATTTGATTGTGGATCAGTACTTTGACATGTTAGTACAGCTTCCCAGTGACATGTAGAAACTGAAGCACAGAAAGCCCATAGAATTCTATATATGTCATTAGTAAACTGCCTTTTTACCCTTTCCCTGATGGCTGTCACTACAGCAATATGTCAAGTGGCAATGGGATTGTGCAATTATGTTGATACATTAGCATCTTATTCTACCACACAGAGCTTTAATTTAAAGACCCCTTTTCAGATGTTAAGGTGTTAACTACTGAGACCTTTGCCTTTTCAAGGATTCTATTTCATGTCTAATATTTACTGTCATGGTAAGATAAACTTGCACTTTCTTCTAAAAGTAATATTCTGTGTCATCACTGAATATCTGCACTAGTATAAGTTACTTGTTGCTGTTTTTGAGAAACTGTTAAGTCCTTGGTTGCCCACAATAAGGTCTAATACAGTATTCTCTGCAACCTCTACAGTAATGGCACAGAGAGTTACAGTTGTTAAAAATGCAGTCCTAGGGTTTCAGATAACAATGTCACAGCACTGCCTCTGGCACTGATTTTTTATGAGAAAAAAATAATGAATGTGCATACATAAGTGCTTCAGTGCAATAGCATAATTAAAAAGCATCCTGGAACTGGGTAAGACAGCAAGCAATACAATAAAAAATGCTACTGTAAATTCTTTGTTCTCTTTCACACTTAAAGAAAATTGAAAAGACAATGAAAGTGCTGCTCCTAACTTGCGCAATCTTATTCTAATTAGGCTTTTGGCCTGGACGCTTTGCTGTTCCACACAAGTATCACTCAGAAACCTGCCACGTGGACTGAGATGTACCTCTTTAATGTCCTTTTTATCCTTTTCTCCTCTCCCCAGCAGAAAAAGATATGAGGTTTGTTGTTTAAGAACAAAATAGACCAAACAAACTAGAACAGAATGACCTTTGCTCCTCAAGATAGAGGTAAATTATTTCCCAAAAAACAGAGCCAGAATCACCTCTACCCTTTATCACAATGACTTTAAACGTATTTTCCTTTAATTTTATTTCTTTATGTTGATTTATTCTGGGACAATATAACATTTAAATCTAATAACGTAGCCAGTAATGCGGAATACTGCAGCTCCAAACTTTTATGATCATGTAGGAGTTTTATGCTGTTCACTGAAATGTACTGAATTACTCAAGGAAAGGAGATGAAATGGCTCTTATTTTAGATGAAGTAAAAGATTAACATGGGGGCTTATTTTACTTAGAGATCTTCATTATTATTATTATTATTTATTTGTTTATTTATTTATTTATTTTCTGTTACATTTTATTATATATGATAGTAATGTTTTTGGAAAAGACAGACAGACTGACTTCCTCACTTTCACAGTCAGATAGTTCCCAGATGGGCTAGTAGCTGTGTTCTAACCACTTTTTTTGTGTTTGTCTTCTCTTCCTGTATCTCATTATGAGTAAGATGATTCCTTCCTGCTAGGATTCAATACTTAGTTTATTAAATTTTTCTCCAGTTAATTATATCATCTTTACCCTGAAAATTGCTGTTTCAGAGGTGAAGTCCCTTAGAACGATAACTGTAGCATGGCATTTAAAAATCTCTTCATCAATTAATCATGTTCCTGGAGAGTAGGGCTAATAACAAGAATACACACCATTATCATAAAAAGGTAAGAAGATTTTTAAAAGGGTATGAATCAGTCTTTAGCTGCAGTCTGTTTTGAATTATCAAAGGCAACAGGGAGAAAGAGAAAGGGAGTGGAGAAATGAAATAACCCACGTGAAATAATAGCACAGGAAATACAAAACATATGCAAGCTAAGTTATCGAAATACACCAACATATTTGTCTTCAAAAAATGCCTTGTAAACATCTCCAGGGAAAGCAGAAAGAGCGATGGGCAGCAGCTGCTCACCTAGGGGAAAGGCTCAAGCTGAGCTGAGGCAGCACGCTGTCCCCACAGCATTGGTGGAAACTGTCACAGGAGGCAGGGAATCCCCAGCCATTTCACCCCAGCACCGTGTTTTCCATGAGTGTGATGTTAGGTCGGTGTTCTGTGGCAAGCAGACGTTTCCCCCTGCTGCAAGGAGGGTGAGATCTCATGGCAGGGAGCTCGTCTGTGCAAACACACCGATGTTGCATGGCAGCAGGCACCAGGTGATTGCTTACAAAAGCTCTATGTATATTCGATCATTTAGCATGTGGAGGTACTGAGCAATGGCTGGGGTTCTTGATGCTGTTAACTGAAGGCCATTATTTTTAATTATACAGTCGTTGGTTACTTGTTTCAGAGAGGAACTGCAGCTAGGCTTACTGCTGTGCTTGTGCAGCAATTTCTGTGCTCCTGCTCTATTTGCCTTGACATTCCAAACAATTATAGAATAAAGGAATATTTTGGGTACTACTTCTCTGCCTTCTAGGAACCTCACAGTATGAATGAGTTCTTGTGGCCAATTCATACAAATTATGTGCTCTCTTCCTTGGGCTGTGATTTTCTTTGATGCAAAATAAGTTAATTTTATCATTACTTTTATAAAGAATACATACAAAATGCACGGATCAAAGTGATTCATTCGCTGGCAGAATGATTTTTGCACGTTGCTACTTTGTACGTGGGAACCATTACACAAGGAGAGACACTGTGAATAGACTTAGTGTTTACATAGTACCAAAGTATAAGGTTGCTCCTTGTCACCAAAACAGCTCTGAACACTCATGATACACTAACATGTGCGTGGTAGCTGATGATACATCACCGCTGCCTACATTAGCACAGCAAAGATGCTTTGTTCTCTGATGTCATGAGTTTCAAATCCCAGCTGGGGATTTACTGACTAAGCCACAGTGAGCTGCTGTCAGTTCCTCCCAAAAGGAGAAGAGGAATAAAATATACAACCTTTCTCTTTTCTGCCTCACTTCAGAAGCACTGCTAAGCACAGTTTCCCTGTTGGTACTGAAATACCACTACAGTTGCTGCTGACAGGAGCTAGGCATACCCATCAGTGGAGAAAATGCTTATTAGCCACCCCACAATAATAATACTGATAATATAATAATATGTTTAATATAATAATACTGATAATACTGACTCCTCTGAATTCAGATATGCAGATCATAGGTTCTGCAATTCCACTCTACCATAGCTTGGAGCTGGTAATTGTATTTCCATTAAGCAGAACACTTGATCCTCTGCACGAAAGCAGACATAGAAATTCCAATTTTCCTGTTATATAGACTCTTCTTAAACTCTATTTGTTTTCTACAAGTAAATTACACAATGTGTATTGCCTGTGGAAGATGTTATAATACATATCTTGCATAGACATACAAAAAACTGTTCTTCACTGTGAGACAGGGGTAGTGCACATGTATCACTAGAGCCTGGGCCAGAGAACTTCTACACGATGTTCATCATGTTGAGAACTGTAGCAGAAGACAACATTTGGTTGGTGGTTGTGACTTTTTTGGATGGTGATCTCAAAAGATCCCACAGTGACTGAAGAATTAGTCTCTCAGCACTCATACAAAGTAGCTACTGTGACTTTATTGTTAGAGTTGTGCAACTCGATCACAGAAAAGTTATGTCTGGTTCATGGTCACATGGGAAGGAATTAGGAAGAAGAAAGTTGCCTAGTCAGTGACTTAACTCCTTCATGTTTTTTTCAGAGATTAATAATTATTTGCTCAGCATCTTGGGCATTTTCTGTATATCTACTCATCCCAGATAAGTGCTTTGAGGTTTCATTCCTATATGGAATGTATGTGAAAATGTTGGACAGAACAGAAATCTAACATTTCCTTGTTGCTGTTATCAAGAGGAGTGAAGTCAAGAGGTGTCTGAGACAGGTAAGTTTTGCAGAAACCTGGCATCCCAAGGGCTGTCAAGAGAGTGAGCAGCCACCTGGCTCTCCCTGCCCCCAGCAGTGATGTGCTCCAGAACCACTTAACAAAGAGTGTAAAGGGAAAAATTGTTCCTGGTGAAGAAAAGATACTTCAAGTCTTTTGCAGTGTGAGACCATTCAGAATTACATGAGGTGAGACATAAAAGAATAAATCTGTATCCTGTTTCCTTGAAGTATAAGGGTCTGGAAAAAAAAAAAAAAATCTTAACATTAAACATTAAAGGAATACTTGAAACAAGAACAGGCACTGAAATGCGGAAGAATCAGCAGGGAAGACAGAAAAAAAGGGTGAATATAAAGACCCAAGGACAGGGTAAGAAAGTTAAGTGATGACCCAGAATTAGTAATAATAACAATAAGAAGAAGAAGAAGAAAGAGAAAAGCATAATGGGTCTGGTGAGCTGCAGGTGTCCAAGAAGTTCAATTAGAAGTGGAAAGAGTGAAAGAACACTCTTGCATCTCAAGCTCTAAAAGAACCAGTGAGAGTCTATGTATTCTGCATGTGAGGAGAAGTCCTTTGCTGTGGCACAGAAACTGGAGCCACTGTACAAGTATATCTGTATGTGACCACAGTCATCATCATTCAAGATACCTCTGTATTTCCCTACAGACAGTCAAAGTACATTATGTCTTTGAACTACATCAGTACATAGGATGCTGTGTTATTTTAAGTATACCAGGCAGCAATTATATTTTCTAGATTTATCCAGAAAAAAAAATGAGATGTTGTACTGAGGGACATGGGTTAGTGGGAAATACTAGTGATAGGTGGATGGTTGGATGGGATATCTTAGAGGTCTTTTACAATCTTGGAGATTCTATGATTCTATCAGCATATGCAGATAGGAAACTCTGCCTCACTTTCATTGAAGATAGAGGGTGTAAACAGTCTGGACAGACTGTTCAGTCAACAACCAAAGCAGGGCTTAACCTTACTTGTCAAATTAATCAAAACCCAAACACTTCTTTTTACTGTTCTTTCCCTATGGTGACTGTGGGTCACCACTAGATCCACACTTCGGCAAAATAAGCCAAAAAAACCTTACAATGCAATTATAGCAAACTTCATTGTTACACCATAGATTAATAAAGTCTAACATGGTGTTATTAATGTCATTATAGCCTCAAAATATGCCTCCACAAGGCTCACTGAGCATTGCACGAGCTTTGCAGGGCTCCTTGCAGGCTCACTTGGTGTAGACATGCTGTAAGACAGGTCAGCACAGCAGCACCAGCCAAAGCATGCCCTGGGGATCCTCAGGGCAGGAACAAAATGGTAGCAAGTGAAGTACAGAATTGCAAGCTGCATGGCTCTTGCCAGAGAAAGGGAAAGATATGAGGGGGTAACAGTACAGCCAAGAGCTGAGGAGAGACCTGCTGCTGCCAGTACTAGTGTCTGGGGTAGGAAGTGATGGTGACTGCTCCTCTTATGAGGCCTCAGCCCTTCTGCTTGTCCTTTCCTCTCCATCTCCAAAAGCAACCTTTGGTCCCACACCCCACCAACTTCATTTTCCAGGTCTCCTGTGTTGAGAAGGAGGGCAGCAGTGCTGTGGCCATTTGCTGGCTACCAACTCCTCCAAGATGAGGAACAGCACTGGTGGCAGGTGGCCAGCAAAACAAGCACCATGGCACAAACATAGCAGAATTTGTAAAAGAAGCCCTAAAAGTGAATGAGAATAGGTTAGTGCTTGGTATGGAGGTTATCCTAAAACAAAGGGATCTCATCTGTCACTGGTGTGCTTGGAGCATGAAAGAGCGTGAGCACATTTCAGGTACAGTGGGCACCAGGGTATCTTCCTTAGATCTATTATTTTACACGCCACTGTGTGTCAGCTATGTATCTGGCCTTAAGCTGACTCACTGTAGTTCAGGGAATGATGTAAATTACACTGTCCTGTGTTTAATCTGGCTGAGGCTTCAGAAGCTTTGAGAAAGGTTCTTCTTCTCTCTGCTCTCAGTATTTTCCAATGCATTTCCAGGTGAAGAGGATGTTTGAATAAGCCTGGTTACTAAACACAGAATTAAGCTTGTGCTTAATTGAAATCAGCTATGTCATCCTGATGTAAAAATAGAAGTGAGAGAATCAGTCCCAGCTTGCACTGGGTCTTGGAAAATGTATCTGTGCCTTTTTCTGCTCCATGAATTATTCTGCAAGCTTGGCAGAATCAATTATCCACCGCATTTACTCTTGACATTACAGGCCTTTTGTTGTTTTTCCTCTTCAGATCTTCCACCTGCAACGGAGGCACCACACTGAGAGCAGATATTAAGTGACAACAAACATTTGGTCCAATGTATTGTGCTGTCCTGCTCTGATAGGCTTGCATTGAATGGCTACAAACAAAGCTGCACATGCACTCTGCAGTAGTTGCATGAGAAGGACATTTGAAGGGGAGAGAGTTTGAATTTTGAAGATGAATGCTGATGGGATCTTTGCTCCATTTGTGCCTCCTACTTCATACTAATGGTTTGGTGGGGAAAAAGCACCAGTGTCAGAATGAAAAATACGTCCCTTTAATCCATTCCCAGCTAAATCCCCAAAATTAGCTGCAGCCAGCCAGCCGGGTTTATTTTATGTTACAAAATCTCTCCATAATCATGGACTTTTTGTGAAGTGCAAACTTTCTATGTGCATGTGAAGAATTAAAAGACCTGATTTTTTCTCCATTTCCTACATTTTCCTTTCTACCTCCACACCACTATCTTCCCCTCCTTTGTCATACAATCATCTTCATTAAGATAAAATAAATAAATAAATAGATAAATAAGCAAAGATTAAACTTCTTGTGAAATCACCCTCACAGAGAAGAAGTCAGGTGTCTGACAAAACAGCACAGAGCTGAAGCTCCATGGCATCTTTCTTTTCTGAAAGACTGGGATACTTTGAAATAAAAAGTAATGGCATGAAAATGAGTTCAGAGCCACAGGAGAGCTTTACAAAGATCTACTTTGTTGTCAAACAGTTACACCGCTGTTAATTAATGACTGAAATTCAAGGGGATAGGAGAGTCCTCCTGGTTCTCTCTTCTACTCATTCAAAGCCCCTTCTCTAAAGGATGTTGCCAGGAGATGAGTTCATCCTACCAAACAGAGAGACTGATACTGAGAAACAAAACAATATAAAACAAATATCAAAGCACTACAAAACTTAGAAATGGAAGGGCTATCACACACAGATTTCAATAGCTGGCTTGGAACTTACAGGATCCTGAAAATCATAAAACTTGCAGATTATAAAACTTTGCAAAATTTTACAAAATTAATACCAGTGCCATTTGGTTTATGTTTGCCCAATATGCTTCATAAAGTTGTCCATTAAGATTCCTAGAAAATGATTATATTATCCCATCCATTTTCAAGTTATTGTATCTTATTTGTGTTAGTAGGAAAATCAAGAAATAGGAGTTACAGTAAAGATGAGATAGCAATGTTCAATTTGATAATAATGACTTAGCTTAGTATCCTGTATCAGAAAGAGTAACAAAATAATAGAAAAACAAAGATATTCACATGTCTATCATTTGCTATTTACAGATATCAGTCCTATTTTATCATGCTATCTTACATGTGCTCACTCTCACTGTAGACTTAACAATGAACTGCAAAGTTGTTATGAAAACTGTGCATGCCACTGATTTGTTTGCTACCACCAGTTCTGACAGGAGCTGCTGGCTCATGAATCACTTGTAATTTCCTATTGAAATGTCATTACTCCATTTACTCCTGTGTGATTCTCACATCTTGATTCACAGAGCATTCATTTTCCTGGTGAGAAGCATGCAAAACTGTCATACTTGAGAAGTGAATTGCTTTCTCTACAAAACCCTTCCTAAAGATGTAATTTAAATTTGTCCTAGTAAAGAACCAAGTGTTTCTTTTCTACCAGAAATTATATTTTTCTTATCAAGTTATACAGTCATTTGGACAATTTGGATCTAGTATGCCCCTATGAGGCGTATTATGACAATGATTATTATTTATAAGTATTGTGTCTATAATGTGAAGGCTTCCTTTAATGGATGTTACCACTTTCAACAGTTTAATCACTTGAGACTCTTCTGGCATGAAATGATATAATTACCTAATTAACTGGAAAGTGATGTAAGCATTTCATATTCTTCTTTGACAAATATAATTGAAAGTGTGCCTCATTGTGTGTGTATATACATACATACATACATACATACATATATATATATATATATATACATACACACACACACACACACACACATATATATATACATATATATGTAAGATCTCCAGTTAAATCTAGTTCTTGAATCAGCCTCTTCGTAGAAAGCCTGAATGGAACACAGAAAACCATTTCCAACCCAAAGAACACTGTTTTGGGAACATTCCTCTGCTGTTTCTGATGCACATACTTAAGATGCAGCAAACGTCACTGAAGTCACCACAGCAAACATTTATACTGCAACTATTTCCTGTGTTCTTGTTGTTTCTATGACACAGCTGTAATTTCAAACAGAAGAGTTTCCCAGGCCCTCATCATTGCCTTAACAGAAAAACAAGATGAACTATGAAACTGCTTGTTGCTCTTTTGCCAGAATTATCCTGAATTTTCAAGCTTTTTGAAAATGTCTGTTTATAGACTTTAAGAAGGTTAAGTAAATGGATCAGTTGCCAGCAAAATAAATTTCTATAGATACACTTCTGAAGCTGTGATTTTAATGCAAGTGTACATTTGTGCTCCACACAGTGCTCATTATATGCAAAGTCCTTATATCATAGGCTAAAAGATGTGTGGAGAGCAGTGACATTTACTTATCCATGGGTTAGAAATACTGTACATTATTAGGGTGTTTAAATAACACCATCTTTCAGTTTGGATAGAAAACAGTCTCACACACATAGGTACATATATTTAGCTCCTTTATCTTGCCATTTCACTCATGTTGTTTTCTCTTATGAATGCTCCATTATGATGTCTTTTGCTTGGTTCTGTGAATCACTGTTTGCCTGAACCTGAATACACAGTGGATAGAAAAAATTACCAGCTTAGAAAAAAGTACTCACTTTAGCATTACCAGAGTCACAAGATGCAGGATATCAGAGCTTTTCAGACCTGCTCACTAGATAAAAAGAGCTCGCTTTCCATAGAAAAGCTTGTTTTACTAGTTCAACTAAACATATTCTCCATTATTCCTGCACTGTGTGTATTTAACTAAATTGGCTATTGATCAGAATATGGTAAAATAAAGAAAAAAAAAGAAATGCCCGAAAACAATAATTAAAAAAGAACAACAGCACAAAAGCAGACCAACAGAGAGACTCTTGAATATTTCTTACATCTGAAATTAATTCCCTCCAGTCAACTGAGCACATTCATCCAGTTAGGGAGTGAGAAAAGCACCTTGTGTCTTATGTAACTGAGCAAGAATAAAGAACACAGTTCACCAGTGAAGGATGTGTAATGAATGCAATTAATCTATGCATTATGATTTGTTATGATTTTAACAGCACCTGGAGGCACCAATCATGTTAGTGACCCTAACATGACATTCAGATTCTGAAAAAAGACATCTTCTTGGAAGAGGTTACAGCCTAAGAGAGAAGTAAACCAAGGTAGAGGACTACACCCAAATGCAATGCAGGGGTGAGGGAGTGTTTTAAGGCTGACCTTTCTCACAGAATATTTCAGAATCCTGCAACTAAACATAAAGCTGCAAAGAGCTCTTTTCCTGAAACCCTACAACACTACACTGGTTGACAGTTTGCTTTCAGAACACGCAGGGACACACTCACATCAGCAGTATATACAATCACCTGAGCAGCATAAACTACAAAACTCAATGAAAACAGGGTCAATATTTTAACTCAGGTCTATATTACCTGATGTAAGGAAACTATCTTTTGTATCCAGGAAAAAGCACTGACAAATTCCTGAACGAACTTCCAGCAAGCACAGAATCAGTGCCATCTTTATTGAGAGCATTCAACAGCAGCCTACCAGATCATCTCCAGTCCATTCACATATATCAGAAATAGCTATGTGAAAGGTGTTGGCGTTCACCTAGGTATACTGTAGTCCACTCCCAACAGCACTGCAAAAGTGTGTTTCTTTTCCTGTTAATACTGGTATGCATTTACGAAATAGGGCAACAAACTTCATACAAACTTTTTACATCATTGCAAAATTTAACAAGTTTTCATAGCTATTTTTAATTACCTGAATGCTTTCAGAGCCCTCATGCATTTGTGTATCTGTATAGAATCCTCCCAGGGACTTGCTCAGACTGACCATTAAGATACACTGAGTATTTCAAGTGCACTATAAAAAAGATGGATGTTCATCCCCTCTGCATGTAAGCAGGTGTAAATTCTCAAAATCCAACTTCTGTTGTTTTTTGCTTTGTTTTGTTTTTTGTTTTCCTGAAGTGCATGGCAAATTGCTGTAGGCTAAAGTGCTGAAATGGCACTAATTGTACGACTATGGTTTGATGGGTTTTGGTAGTGGAGTGTCACATGCTGCCAAACCATCTTAAAACAGATTCAGGAACAAATTCACACATTAACAGCAGTTGCAATGCAAAACCCAGATTAGACAACTTGTTACCTTGATGGATTTTTCTTTGAGGAATGGAGTCCAAAGACATGATATAAAACAAACAAACAAACAAATACACAACAACAAAAACAAAACCCTTGTTGTTTTAATAACACCCTGTGTTATTTTTCTCTGAATGGAAGACCAGAAAGAGTGGGAAACCTTTTTCCATTCATCAGTATTGTGGATGAGCTATATTAAGATCAAAGCAGTAACTAAGATCAGAGTGTCAAGATCCAGATTGGCTCAGTGGATCCTCTCTTGTCCACTGACACATTTATATCACCACAGAAAGCCACTAGGTTGGTCAGGCAGTTTCTACCCTTGGTGAAGCCATGCTTGTTATACTGTATCACCTCCCTCTCTTTCATGTCCACTAGCATAGCTTCCAGGAGGATTGTCCCCAACAGTTTTCAAGAGCTTTTAAAAGGAATATAGGCAGCCTATCCTTCTCCTCTCACATTCAAATTCATGGGGTTTATTCAAGGCAGGGACACACTGTGGACCAGAACGAGTGGTTGCAGTGATGTAGTTATGCCTAGTGGAAATTATCATATGTAGCTATGGGTAGCTACAAAAACAGCAATAGAGCTATGTAATTTTTTACAAAACTGGGCTCTGGTTTTAAATAAGGCAGTGAATAAGAGTGATGAGTAACAGCAAAACTAATGAAGGAAGGAAGATCAGAAGATTAGTGAAAAGTTAATATGATAATTTAAAAAAATTAAGATTATGTGGCTACAGGGCCCCAAATATAGTCACACATTTTGAAGTATGATGGAATTCCTTATAATCTCAGATTTCAGAGATCAAATGTCTGCCTGTGTCAGTAAACTGAAGGGAGAAAGGATGGATGATACACCAGAGGGATGGAAAAACTAGATAATGAAGCAGGTCATTTGGAAAAATTCAGGGGAGAATGACAGGAGAAAACCAAGGGAAGGAGGAAACATAAAACTGTGGGAGTGATATGGGAAAAGGAGGAACTATCAGGGCACACAACCAGAGATTCATGATAAGAGTAACAGTTTTCACACTTTCAGGAGCATGAAATGACAGAGCTGCTACCGTTGATGTAGGATTATTGTAAGCCCTGGAGCAAAAGTGTTGCCAATTGACCTGTGTGGGTTGCTGTTGACCGGAAGGAGAGATGAGCTTCTGTCTTTCCTCTCAAACACTGCTGCCTGGGAACCACAGCACAATAATACTGTGCTGAGGGAGGCTAGGCTTTAGGATGATCCTTCTGATTATAAACTGCACGAGGGAATGTGGCAGACCAAGTTAACCCTGAAGCTCCAGTCTAGGACTGCCAGTGTAACTGCAGGTTCATGCAGGGTGAGCAGAAGGCTGGGGAGCAAGGCAAAGAGATTGCATCTACAGAATTATTTATTATACTCTGGGGTTATAAACAAACATGTGAGAGCAAGTACATTCCAAAATGAAGTGTATTCATCATTACCGTTAAAAATAATGATTAAAATAATTCTTTGTGTTTCCAATAAAAGTGCAGATCTCAGGGAAAAAAAAATAAATAAATCAGAACTCGAGTTTATAATGAATTAAGCTTCACATAGACCCTGTGAAGTAGTTATTCTTATCTGCACATTACAGAGGAGGAAACATTGGCAGGGAGAGATTGTGATTTGCCCAGGGTAAGGCAGGAAGTCACAGAACAGCAGAATAGAGAACCAAGCTCATGAATTACAGCTCTGTTCTTCAGTCACAAGATCAGCTTTAGTTTCCTTCAGTCAATAATATTCCAAATAATTAAGTTAAGCAAATCAATAGTTATGGATTTGAAACAACCTTTCACCTTTATACTATGTCCCAACCAAATCTATTCAAAATTATATGCAATCAAAGTCCAACAAAGGACTTTGTGTTTTCTGTGTTGTCCACGTGTTTTCTGCATATACCAGGGGGAATCCCAAGCATCAAATAGTCCAAATAGTCTTTAGAGACATCCACTATCAAGATTTAAAAAGAAGTACTGGATCAGAGACTAAATCCAAAACTTTTCAAGATGAACTCAGAGCACGTGTTTTTTTTTCATCCTCTCCCCAGACCGATGCACATTTAAGAGCATAAAAGAGGCTGCACTGCTTTCCATAGGAAAGCCAGGGACTCCCATAACAAAACACACTGTCATTTTGTGCTGGGGTGATTGTTTGGAGGCTGGATAAGGTCCAGTACCCTTTCCACCAAAGTAGGACTCAAACATTACTCATCCTAACTAGTGAATGCTTTCAGCATTAAGCAATTCCTTAACTGGTGGAAATAGTCACTATCTTACTTATTTTGCCTGCAGCTTAATCTGATAAATTTTGCAGGAAAATCTTACCAGCTCCAATCACACAGGCAAGAAAAGACAGGGAAGATTCATCTTGGCTATGAAAGCCCTTCAGCATGTGGCTGAGATGGCCATTCAGCTGCGCAGAGCTTCAAGGGCTGTCATCAGCTCTACTCAGACCCCACAGCAGACTCACAGATTGCATTTGAACTGCCCTAGCAGTTTTGTCTGCCTGCAACAACACATCAGCAAGCCCCTTGCAGCCTCTAGGATCTTGGCTGGTACAGCCCAGCTCTGTGCCATGGCATCTATATGTGCTAATCATCTACAATCAGGCTGCAGATGTTTTACATGTTACAATATTGCATGTAGAGTAAGCTTAGACACCCAAATGGTATCATGGGTGGAAGTGTAAGGGCTTAAGAATTTCATGTTTCCAAGTCTAAGAACAGCAAAAACATGTTCTGAAGGTGTAATTTTAGATTTAATAATCAACAGTGAAAGTCACAGAATCTGAGTCTTCATGTATTGCTAAGATGGAGCCTCACACAGGCCATTCTCAGAGACATATCAGAGGTACAAGAAAGACATCACAGTAGAGCTATTTATTTTTCTTCTACACTTCTTATCTCAATACATAATTTCATTTATTTTTTTTCTTTCTTTAAAGTTCTTGTAATATCTAATACATGTGCTTCTGTACCTGATGTGTCTTGTAGCAGCTTCACATTCAGCCATGGCTGAACAAAACTGCCTTCACAGCTTGCTAATGACTAAGGCACAGTAACCTGATTCACAGTAGTGCATGCTCATATCAGAGGAACTTTTATTGGTGTGAGTCTTGTTCTGATGAAATACTGTTAATAACTGTTTACTGTACCCAATATCAACCAGTTCTATCATCTGCCATTTCTATTTTGTTCAAGAAACAAAACTCCAGTGTCTCCCTACACTACCAATGTGCAGTTGTGCCCATAGTATCGCTAAAATACAGATTAATAGTTTGTGCTTCATTTCTCATATCCTCCACAACTTTCACTGAAAATTATTCTCAGGCTGGTGTGGAGAGACTCAGAGCCAAGACCTGGGATATTTGACCTCTGATTGGGTTACTAATTACCACCAAGTTTAGCAACATCCCTCAAGGAGGAACTTGGCACTAGACTTTTCTTTTTTACAACTGAAATTAAAATTTGGCTTAGCACAGTATGCCATTTTTGTTTATGTACAATATGCACAGAAAGCAAAGGAGAGGCTGAGAAAATGAAAAAGGTTTCTGTGAAGAGTCTCACTAACATAGTGTAGCCTCCTCACCAGTCCCTGGCAGCACCATGGAGTGGACCACGTATCACACCAGCTCTAGAGAGCAGGCATCCACTTAGCCCAGGGACAAGGAATAAAACAAAGGGACAACTCACAGCACACAAAGGATGTGCTGGTATCACAAAGATAACACGTAGGGTGGTACACAGTGCTACTGTTTCACATGACCTGCTACCTGCTGTAGCTTCAGATCAGCTGATGACATCTGTGGTCAACAGAAAGGCTATCTTTAATCTTTCCTCATCTAAGATCACACATTAACCACATGAGCATGGCCCTCAGCAACCCACGCAGGAAAACGTCTGCATATGTTACTTGCCTAACTTCTTTTTCCCCCAGTAGTGACTGGGATTCCTCATGTGACATCAGGAAAATCAGTTCATCTTTCCTACAGTAATTTTTCCCATCTAAAGCAAGAATATTAATAATTCCTTTTCACATATAAAAATATTGGATTTGCCTACATCTGTACTCCTCAGAGGATAGGCAGTTTCTAATCTAATAGTAGTCTCTAGATTCTTTACATTCTGCATATAGACAGAAAATAGAGAGAAGAGTATAAAATCCATGAAGAATAATAAGAGAGAAGACAATCGTTTCAGCTCAGAGAAAAAGTCCAAACCACAGCAGCCTGTGCTAATAACAGACAAAGCCTGAAACTCTTACAGTTCCTGCAGTCTTTAAAAGGTTCATTTTAGCTACCGGGACTACTCAATGAATTAAATGTCAGCCCATGTAAAAGTACTTAATTTGGACCTAGGATAACACCCAGGATCATGTGATCCTCTTTGTGAAAGGTCTTTGCATGGAAGGCAATGGTGATGAATAGTGAGAAGCCACTGTGAGTTCTGCTCTGGAGAGAATCATTTCTCAGGCTGGGCTGAAGATGTACTCCACTTGTCACAATGGATGTGAGGGCCATGGCACTGCCTGTCTTGACAAACAAAGCAGAGCAAGATATCCTGATCCATCCTGAGGATACAGCCAGCCAGAATGCACAAGTGTCAGTCCCATTGAGCTGAAGCGAGATCAGGAAAGGCACCTTGTCTGCTTAGCTCTGTGAGGTCCTGTTGCCATCCCCTCTGCCCTTTAGGCTCCCTTTGCTTTACTAGGGTTCTGCCACCAGAGCACCATACTGCAGCAGACAGTTGAAGGCTGGGATGTTCCCTGTGCCCAAGCTGCTGGCAGATCTCTGTCCCCATCAAGGACAGTGCCAGTGCTGCCAGGAGGTCCTCCTGCACCTGAGTCACGCCTGAGTCACCAGGAGCATATGGTCTTCTCTCAGGGGGAAGAGCAAATCTCACTGACTGCAAGGCAAACCCAGGACAGCTGAGGTGTCAGTTTGCATGTGCTCCCAGCAAGGTCTCCCAGGTGTTAAAACAACAGTGCCTAGCAACTGTTTGGAGATCAGTTTAAATTAGCTGTTTCACCCACCCCACTGGCTTTATTTCACTTCAGCTCTCAGAAGGAAGTTCTCCACAGCCAAAGCCTGGAGAAGGGCTGAAGGAAGATTAGAGGTGGCTGTTGTCAGCTCCAAGGCTTTCTGCTGCTGGATCAAAGTGTTCTAGTCATGCAACATTAATAATGCCCTGTAGGAAGTCACAAGGGAGCACTGATCTCCAGAATAACAAACAGGTCAGCCCAAGCCTTTGCTGGTCTCCTTCAAATGTGTTTGTAAAATCACAGATCACTCTCCATGAACTTTCCTGCTGAAATATGTGCTTACACAGGCCACTGACTTCACAAAAGGAAACATATCCACTTTCTCTATCTAACGATAAATTCACCAGGATGGGCTGAATGTGGCTTTCTTTATGCTTGAAGAAATTCTGAGCAATTCTGAATGATTAAACTAGTGAGGCATTATTTCAAAGTGACTGGTTCAGAGGAGATTACCAGGCCTCATATTCTGCTCTCGATACATCACCCCCTTCCTTTCCAAAATGACCCTTTAAAGATGGAGTTTTGAAATAGACTGCAGAGGGAGATAAGGCTGGTACATCTAGGGACATTCAGACCAAGTTTCTTTAGGGCATAAAGGTGATATCCTGAAAGTGCATCTGGTTTCTTTTTGTATTGGCTTTCACAGACACATTTAAAATGTGTCCTCATTCATATTTCAGTAGTCCTTTGACCACAGATGCTTGGTATCTTTATAACAAGAAGAAATATAGATAGGGAGCGCATCCTTGCTTGCCCTCTACTTGGTCACCAACACAATAAAGAACGCCAAAGAATAAACAATTTGGCAATTGCTGCAGGGGAGCTGAGAATAAGCTGTTCTTGTGCGAAGTAAAGGTGCTGAAAACCCTGTGACCTGAGCATCTGAGAAAAGTGACTTGCAAAGCAGAAATCTGTTAACAGGTTTCTCCTCAGAGGAGGCATTTCAGACTAAAGTGAGGTGGCCAAAAAGCCCGTGTTGGATCTGCATAGTATCCTTCAACAAGTCAGTGGCGTTCCAGCTGTCCGAAAGAACAGCTCCAATCCCCTCTGTAAAAGAAATACTTTTCAGCTTCTCCCTCTGAATTTCTCATGACCAGTACTCTCAGAGAAGGCTACAAATAACCTTCACCCCTCATCTGGAACCCTTAATTGACAGTAAATAAAAAAAAAAAAAAAAAATTTCTGATACGTTAGCAATAGATGGGAATTGCTGTCATGATACAGAGCAGAATAGGCCAAGCCCCCTTTTGCACATACATGCAGAGGGCTACATCACCAGCAGTTGTGTTATATAACAGCGACATGGAACTAACACTGGTTTTCCCTTCAGAAGTTGCTGCCTCACTTACAGCTATCCAAACATGTTGTCAACAGTTGTTCATTATTGGGAAGCAAGAATGATTATAAACTTGATTTTGAATATCAGAAAAAAAAGGTGGAGCTCATTTAACCTTGATATGGTGTTACAACACAGGCAAGAATGTCACTCTGGTGTTGTGATTCTAGTTCTCTCCTTTAGCTAGGAGATCACACTTCTGTTTATAACATGCTGCTCACCCTGCCCCAGCCATGACTCTGGAAGTCAAGCTGCTCTGAGTCACGTACTGCAGGACTGCTTTCTATGTGAAGCAATCATATCTAAGAACAACATTTTCAGTACAGTATTTTTTTGAAAAACAGGAAAATGATACTACTTATTTTGTCTTATGCATCAAGATAAGAACTTTAACTAATCTTCCAACTCTCTTGAGCACTATCAAAAGGAGAAAGAAGACCTGTACAAGAAAACTTACCTTGTAAACTTTTGATGTAATTGCAGTGAAGTTCACAACATACCTGACCTGATTAATGCTCAGCTCTGAAGTTACTCATGATCAGGCTATAAAAATAGAATGCTTGATGATTTTACTTAAGCAACTCAAGTCAAATAGCTTACATCACAGGTTCATTCGGGGAAACCGTTGCTCAGGCCATGGCATTCAGCCTTAACTAAGTTTGCTTTCATTTCTGACCAACTGGCAAAACGTGACCACAGTTTAGAAGAACTACTCTAGCACTATTTTTTCCTCTTCTTTTTTAAAGGAAAGTTACATTTTTGCTTTAAGTTGATCTACTAATAAAAGCAGATGAAAAGTTGGGTAGTTTGCAGGGTGCTTCCTCATCTGGTTACTAAGCATTTGCCCCGCAATGATCCAAGTGGATACATAAACATAATGAATCATGTTCAGCTCTATTAAAATGTTAAAACTGAGCTTCTGATGAAGATTTTCATGCTTTTCCTTTCAGGAAAGTTCCTTAGACTTCTTCTGCAGGAAATATTGTGCTATAAGTCCATTAAGTTGCACAAAGTCTGTCCCTGCAGGGATTCTCACTTCACGAACTTGCAGCTGCCGTGCCCTGGGGCTGAGCTACACAGAGTCACAGAACCATCTAGTCCAGCACGTTGCTATGAACAGGCTTCAATTATGCTCCAGGGGGCACGTGCTCCTCTGCTGAATTAAGAGGAGCTGGGAGATTTCTCTGTACCTATCATGCTTGCATATCCTATCCCATCCCCAGCCTCTGTCTTGCGTGCATGAAGAGGTTCTCCATGGCTCCACACAAAGTAGAATGCATTGGTAATAGCAATCCTACATCTGAAAATTACTGTCCTTGCAGAGAATGTAGAACTTTTAATAAGCAACATCCTGCTGCCAGCACACATCTTTTGTGGACCTGCAATGGACTACTGAGGCCAAGAAGGGCTTAAACAATCTGATAAATATCCTTGAGGTCTTCTGTCTTCTCCAGATAGTTCTATCAATATATTCTGGTGAGAAGAAAAAAAGGCTGAAAAATACATCCAAAATAGATGAGACTCATGGTCTTTCAGACTTTCCTGAGATGAAAAAAATTGATCAAGAGGCACTGTATAACACATGATTAAATTTACCAAGCTGCATAGCACAATTAAGTTTATCAAATTGGAAAATATCAGCATTTTACTGCCATCTCATTTTGGTTTGTTAAAACATGGAAACACAGCTGGCAGCTGAATCAATACTCTGTGAAGAGTAAAACCAGTTATCAGACAGGAAAATTGACCCTTGTCTTCAGTAACAAAGCAATGTTCTGAAGTGGTACCCAAGACCTGCTGCTAACTGGTTTATCTTTCTTAAAAAAGCAAAAACTCAGCATTGAGGCTGAGTGTAAGCTGCCACTCAGCTGGTGAAAGCAATTTGAGCTTGCATGAACTCGGAAGTATGTGTTTTACTTTAGAAGCTTCTCCTGTGAGTCATGTAACCCGCTGCTAGGTAGTGCAGCAGAGTGTGGTCATTGTTTAGAATAAAACATAAAGAAACAAGCAAATTCTAATGTAAAAGCATTGTCTATGGCAAATAATTTAATAACATAGTTGCAAGCAACTCTGCAGTTACCTAACATGTGCTCTCCTGAGCTGTCATGCCGTAAGCTTTGGATTTTGAAATTCCCACTTCTCCCCTTCCCCTAGATCCAAGACCATAATGAATTTCTTTTTCAAACTGGAAAGGAGAACTGTCATCAGGTCATGAATTGTCATGAGAGCAGCAGCTGAATGTGTTCACATGTTGGATTTATTGCTGCTTCCAACTCTAAAACCCAGCAGTAACGAAGAGTTGGAACTTCACTTGATGGAAGGATTTGCTTTCTCAAGCCTATCCATTTTAAAATACTTAATCATGTTGGCATTAGGTGTTCACATTAATTAATTCTTCAACTTGAAATTGTTTTCCTTGAAAACAACAGAATCTGGCTTCCAAATAATGCAGTGGCTCAGAAAATTGAATGCCATATCATAAGGTCTCCAATTAAAAAGTGACAGCAGTGTTAACTTAAACAAGTTTTGTAGAGTGAGGGGCAAGATAAAAAGTGATAGATAGAATAACAAGCCCTACGTCTTGGTGAGTGAGTTAAAGCTGCCAAGCTGCAGAGAAAAGACTGAGAAGGAAATATGTCTGTAACTATACCTAAGAATTGCACAAGCATGATAAAGATCATACCTAAGCACATATGCACTCAGATGCTTGCTAGCACTCACAACAGATGCTGAGATTATCTGTAAGGTGGCACAGCCCTATGGGGGCTAATTCCAGCTTCTGTCATGAGGCTGACACTTTCTAAATTGGGAGCCAACTACTTCAACCCTGTCCACTGTTACATAAAATAAGTACAGGTCACTCTGCTTACTATGCAGCAAATGCTGGCTTTGCATCAGACACAAGACCCTATTCTATCTCACACCTTCAGTGAGTTCACATCGGTATGAGCACTGTACTAAGCAAACTGTCCCTTAGGCTGTCAGATTCACTTGCACACTGCTTGCACATGTAATGGGAAAATACTCTTTCGCATATATAATCTTGGGATCAGGATTAGAGAAATGGTCACGAGGTAGAGCAGCAGTTCAGAGCAGTCATCCAAACCAATTTGGCACTCTGAAACAGCTCAGAGAGTTCTCTATAAGCCCTATAACTCTTGGGAAGATACTGGGGCTAGCAGGGGATATTTGCCATGTCATCCCTGCAGGGATCCCTCCTACTTACAGGTAATCTCCAGAGCTGCTCTTGAAGTTTGACAGGATAAGTAAGACCTACCTCATGTGCAAGTAACCTGAAATAGATTTCTTCAAGAGGGCTTTGCCCTAAGTGCTTGTGTGATTAAATACACATAAATAGCTGAGAGTGATGAGATGCAGATATGCAATGTCCTCTTCTTGGGAAACTGGTAATGAGGTAGAGCATACAGTCATTTTAAATTTGTATTATGATGTAACCTGCTTTTTTGGAGCACACAGCATGTGCAGAGTGGATACAAAACATCCATTTGGATTTCCATGTGCTTAGGACAGTCTCCCCAGGCAGCACCATAGGCACTGTAGAAAACAGCTCCTCAGATCACTTTCTTAAAAAGAAAATAAACCTGTTGCCCATGAGGTGTCCTTTGAAGTGTGGAGCTCAGGCTCTTGGCCGACATCCTGGCTGACTTGTTTTGTGCATAACTGCAGTAGCACATTGCAGTCCCATGGGATCTGCTTATTCCTCCCTGGTAAACTTTCCCCTTTCGACATGGGAAAACAGATTTGCAGTGATAGGAGGCCAGGATATTCTGCATACTTAACACCATACGTCTTTATAAATCATTTCTCTCTTTCTCTCTCTCTCTTTTTTTTTTTTTTTTTTCTTTAAGTCAAATGCCAAAGAAAAGACTAATGTTAACCCATGATTATAAACTATGCCTCTGATGGCTTGTGTATTTGCCTTGTAGTATCTCCAAGTCAAATATTGTTTAAATCCCCATCCTAGCCAAGATATATGGAAAAGACAAGGCTTTAGGAGGCCAGCATTGAGCTGAGTTAGCTGCAAAATAACTGGCTGTCACATTGCAAGGGCTGATGCACATGGATGAGAAGAGCTGTCAGGAGATTCAGCATCTGCCTCCCACCTTTGTCCCTTGGGCCCCCTTCACAGTGCCTGGCTGTGTGCGGGCCTTTGCCCTCTGCCCATTGGGCCACCTGCTGCCTCATGTTGCTGCCTCTGGCCCAGAGAAGCTTTTGCTGTCCTGCAGTGGGAGAAGAGGGAGGGCAGACCTCTGTGCATGACCATGAGGCCACACAGGGAAGCAAGGGAGAGGCATTTAATTATGCAGTATTGCTGGCAGGTGGATTTTGAAAGTGGCAGCAGTGCATTTATGAACAAAGAGGACAAACTGATCTGACCTCTGTAATGACTCATAAGGTGTCGTCCTCTGGATGAATTTGCTGTGTGAAGTTTAAAAAATAGCTTGCTCTGGGATCCATTTCCTGCCATCCCCAGCTCAGGCAGATAGTCTGAGAGAAGTGGCAGTTAATTTTTCTCCTGGCTCTTTTACTCTTTTTATTTTTTTCTGTGAAAAGTGACTATTCATGTATGAGTTAAGTGACACTAGCATTATGCTCAAGTAGTGTCACAGTGAATCAGAGACCTTTTCAAACCACTTGAATTCTAAGAAGATGGAAAGACTGGATTTAACAACACACACTCACACAAAAGAATAGATGAAAAACAAAACCAGAAGAATATAAGATCAAAGAAATGTCTTGTATCTATGCCCATTTCATTACAGTGAACTCTGGCCAGTGTTGCTGCCTACAGACAACAAAAAAAGGTAAAACTTACAAAGCTTGTAATGTAAAGTGGAAGTCAAACACAACATAAAGTGGTTCAGCTTTACCAATAGCTTGTTTGCATATCTCTGAACCAAGAAACACAAAGGGGAATACTCCAGAGTGGATGCATGACCCTATGACCAACTTGGAACTGGTGCAGACCAAGTGTGTTTTACATACAAATCTGAGTCCTTCCAGTGCACTGCCCAGGCACAGGCAATAAAAGTTTAGATGAGCCCTCTGCTCACTTGCTGCCATTCACCACAAAGTACAAACTTTTTCTAATCTGATGTAAGAATGTTTGGACCCAAGGTAAAAATAGCAACAGGAACCAATGAAGATCTCTCTGGTGCAGTGAAAGAGAGTATTAAGGAAAGAGGATTTCACTGGTGTTTTTCAGCCACTCACCTCCATGGAATTTCTGAAGGATTTATTTACTTATTTGTTGACACTTTTTTCTTATGTGCCCATTTATCAAATAAAGTATTATTATAACATTATAATGATATTAATTTTTTAATAACATAGGATACTGTGATGTGTTAAGATATGTAATGTAATCATATAATTCTATGATTATATGATCCTATGATTATATGATCCATGTAATACTTTGCATATCTGTAATTAATTTCATTTGCTTATTATTCTGCCATCCTGGAGGAACTCAAAATGCACTTATGGCCATTTATAGCATACAACATCATACCCCATAAAAAGGACCTTTTTTTTTATATATACTGGAAGAGAAAAGCATGATTATTAGTGAACAAAGCAAGGTAGCATACGCTGAACTGAATATCAGCGAGGAATCACCAAATAAGGCTTTAATGGATTCCTTAAGTGAGCAAATGTAACACTGCAAGGAGTGTTTCACTGACAATAATTTTCCTAAAGAATTTAAGAAGAAACACAGCATTCACAGTTCTAAAAGGACTATGAGAAAAAATAAGAAGGTAAAATATTCACTTTGGTTGATTGGTGTGTCAGCACAACTAAGAATACCATAAAATGCTTTCTGGAAGTGTGTGTCTATGTGTAATACCAGATATATATGTGTAATTTGTCACCAAGGTATTCTGAACGTTGTGTACTAGTCAGGTATCAGAAATGTACAGTACATTCAGATAGGATATAATAAGAATGTGGCACATGGTAAATAAATACTTAAAATTTTATGAGTGAACTTTTGTGAACCAGTACAACATGAGAGCATAAGAGGAACTCATAAAAGGAGGGCAAAAGCCAGAGTACAGATGAGGACGAGAAAATGATATGAGACGTGCAGCAAAGAAAGAAATGCAAAAACAAGCATGCCTTTTATTTGACATATATGTAGAAGAACATCCATTAAAGCCATGAATCTATTTATAGAATCAGGAAACTATAGCTTTGCTGTTGTGTTTATAGTTATTCTGTCTGTCTCTTGACTTACAACCTCATTAAATGCCATTGAAATTATACTACTGTGTTCCAGGTGTGCTTTGAAAATTCTTAGATACAGACTAGTAACATTTACACTGATTCATTTATATGGTACAGACAGTGCTCCACATTTGCATGGGAAGTTTTTGCAATGGAGAATTAGGATGACTGGAAAAATTAGGGAATGTGGATAGAGCCTTGGGTAGTACTTCACAAACACAACTGAAACTTGGTTTTCAAATGAATAGAATATCACAGCTTACTTCACAATTGAAACAGGCTCATACAAATAACCAAAAAGTCAAATTTACCAGTAAAAGCCTTGACAGAGCTTGGTCAAACAGGCATTCAAGTGCAGTAAAATATTATAACAGAATGTAAAGAGGGACAGGACTGTCAAAGTCATTTATCAGAAGACCAAAATATACCATTCTTGATGTGCCTCTGCTGTTTGTGGTGCTTCCAGAAGTGGAGATTCAACAGTCTTTCTTGGCTATAAGCTAAAATGACTATGCTGTCCCAGCATTTAACTATGTATCACACCCTTATAGAGGCAAACAAGGAAGATCATGCAATATTCATGAAGCAGGTTAGACGAAGAACTTGTCACCAACAGAGAAGACTTCCTGGTGTTGAGTTGAAGAGGCATGGAGGAAGTGCACAAAACTGCTCTACCTAATTTGAAAAAGTAGAAAGTCTCTGGGGCTAGCAGCCTTTAATATTACATGGCTATTTTATTTCACTTTAACATATGAATGATGACTGCTATCAAAGGTGCCATTATATTCTTAAATAATATTCTTGTGTCCAACATGAATTATACCTGGATCTGAGTTGATGAACCTGCAGCAAGTTTTAAAAAGCTGAGACTGTGATCAAGATAATTCAAACAATATGTGTTCCTGTTCAGTACACATTTTCAGGTCGCTGTAAAACATAATCGTAAATTGATTCTCTGTGCTCAGCATTACTGTTACTCCCCAATGTCTGCTAATAGCCTATGGATTAAAAAAACAGGAGTATAATTTACACAACATTTAACTAACCAATTTTACAAAGGAAGGTTTCTGGGAAATAATTTCTGATATTTTCAAAATCTGATGATCATGCAGACTCTTTTGAAAACTAATCATGTCAGCAAGAACAGCACGGCATATTGCGGAGATTGCTAATGCTTTTAAGCTTTGAAATGGATGTATCCCTTTCTCTTACTCTCTCCAATAATAACAGCAATAATAGGCCCGGTGGTTGTTTTTCCAGCTTGTGAGCAGACCTGCACAGCAGCTCTGGCCTCAGAACAAACCCACTCCAACAGCCATGAGTCCCAGAATCACTTCCTTTCATGGTACCACCACCAGCTGTTCCAGGCCACCAAGGGTACACATCCATCTCCAGTTTCTTCTCAATCATACCAAAAAGAGTGAGTATAGTTCATGGACTTGAATGCCAAGGACAATTCTTGTGCTGCTAAAACCATCTCCATTTCAAAGAGTTGCTCTGCTGTACTGCAGAAGTGTAAGTCAAGTCCCTTAATGTGCTTGCTGCTACCAATATCAGGAAAATCTTCCATCTGGCCTTTGGTGACCTTCTTTTGCCAAGACCTTCATTAGGTGATAATGCCCAGCAAAGGGTGGGAAGAGTGGGAAGTAAAATATAAAGTTATAAGTGCCTCTGGAGGATGACACTGCAATGTGAAAAAGGACAGAAAAATAGCAGGCCACAAAAGAGGAGTGTCAGGAGTGCAGCTGGGAGACACTCTCCAGACTGACCAGTCAAGCACAGGGCAAATGTCTCCTGCACCATCCAATATTGTGTGGGATATACTGGGATGTGTAGTCTTGCTCCAAGCTCCCTTTCTTTCCTCAGTGATGGTGCTCTTGAAGAGAAAGCATCACAGTCAGATTCACCTGGGTGAGAATTCCCATGAGTTAGATGATGGAAGACACATTTTATCTCAGTACTGAGCAGGGCAGGGGGAATCTGACCCATGGTTATATTTCTTCCAGTGACTTATAGGGATGGGGGTACCCCCAGAACTCTCTTGGCACACTTTGGTTCCATATGTTTTCTTAAATCTCACCTGCCAGCTGTCTGCAAATAAATGAGGCAGGCAACAACAGTCAGATCTGTGGCTCCTGGCACACACCATTCAGCTTGTTGGAATTTTTCTGTGGACAGAGTTTACTCAATTTTTAATTAAATAAATAGGAAAATTTTAACCTGAGCTGTGAGGGGTTATAAATAAATCATTACATAATCTCACTCCATCTGATGAAGAAAAAAATGTGGGGAAAAAGATTGGACAGATAGTAAGATTATGTTTCAAGCCATAAAGCAATAAAGTACATCCAAACTCCATAAACAGCAGATAAAGAGCTGTTTGGGAGGACAGGGATGCACTGATGAGCAAAGGCAAAGCAGTGTATTCTCCACGGAAAACAGAGGTGTCAGGCTACACCACAGTGAGCTCCTGGGGACTGCAGCTTCAATACCAGGTGAGACTAAATGTCATCTCAGGATGGGAACTGCAGCATAGCTTTGCTAACCATAGTAAAAATCAGACTCACAGGCAATCTCTAGCCAGTCTCAGGTTTTTATCTCACTTAGAACCACTCAAGACAACAGCTCTTTGTTTTAATTTTCTCCAACTAAAGCTGAATGGAAGGCCTGGCAAATGACAAGTATAATGACCTCCCCTGAATGTTTCAGCCACAACTACTGCCTGAGTGGCTGTCTGTTGGCTAAGGTGACTTGCGGAATCAAACTCTATAATCCAGAGATGGGTTATAAAGCAGGTATGTTTATTCCAGCGTTGCGCAGCGCCGGGTGCAAGGGGGATAGCTCCTCCAAACTTGCACACCGTAAAGAGAAAAGTGTGTTACAGATATAGGTTAAGCTAATACATAATCAATAGTCTCCTCCTCAGTTTGATTACATATTCATTACATTCCCTATGGCCCCGTTCCCCGCGACCCCATTCCCTCATTCCCCCTGACCCCATTCCCCGCGACCCTTGCCGATGTTTTGGGGTGAAATTCTTCTTCTGTTTTCTTCTTGGTGTTATCTGCTGTTATTGTTCTCCCATGTCGGCATCATCTTGCCCGGGGGGGGGGGATCTAATCCTTCTTGTCAGAGGTCTCCGGACAGTTTCTTCTTATCTTTATTGCCCTCTTCTCTGGCTTTATTTTGACTAAGTGTCTGCAATTCCCCCTTTCCCTGCACTTTTAAATGTACAGTTACCCTTTGTCTTGGTTTCTGTGAAGTTCCCCTTTCCCTTTCTATAGCAAAGTGTTACCTTACCACCACTTTGAGGCTTTGCTCACTCTTCAATTCCCCCCTTTTCTTTAATCTAGCAGGCTTTTACCTGCTAGATTCTTAATGGGTCTCAAAATAGGCTCCGCTCTCTACCTTTTGTCTCAGCACATGTCTCTTCCAAACCTCGTATTCCCTTCCAGTACCTTGGTACAGACACAAAAGACATAACAACACAAGTAAAACACACCAAGAGTAGCAAGGTGATGCAGGCTAAGAAAAGCTGTTTTAGTCATCCTAAATTTGGCAACTAGTAAGTTTATCCCATGATCCAGAGAAAACTATTCCCCAATCGGTGTTATCCCTGCCTACTCCATGTTGCAATGCATCTTTGGATAAACAGGATATCTCCTTTTGGATTGTCCATCAAGCATCTGCAGCAGCATCCTCAATTGTTTCTAAGGTTACAGAAATTTTCATACAGTGGTACCCCCCTTTTCTTGGGAGTTCTGTGAACTCAATTTGCCGTTGTTGCCCTGGAAGGCCCTCTCCCATGAAGCCCACTTGTGCCCTGTTCCTGGTACTGGGACTGTACTTTGTAGTGTTGGTTTGCTCAATATATTCTCTTATCTTCCCTTATAACCAATTTCCATAAAATACTAAAGGGCATAATAATGTGTCCATTTGGGCATGCACACATCTGTCAGCTTGCTCTCTTCCTTTCTAAATCATTAATTGGACTCCTGTTCTCTTTAGAATATTTTACAGGTTTTGACTTGGCTTCAGAGATTTTAAGTTTACCGTCTGGAATTGAAGCCCTCTTCAACTGCCTGTTCTGCCACCTGATCTATCATCTTATTTTCTGTTTCCTGTACAGTGTTACATTTCTGATGTCTTTTACAACATATAATAACCATTGGTAGATTTAAATCAGGCTGTTTTTCTTGTGTGTGAGCAATCCTTGCTCTTTTCAGATGGTACTATGAGCGTGTGGTACATATTTAGCATCTGTCCATATGATTAAAGCTCTTGTCAAGGCAGTTATTTCAGCCTTCTGAGGGGAAGTCCCCACAGCTGGTGGTTGTGCTTCGATTACCTGGTCAGTAGCAGTTACTGCATGTCCTGCCTTACAGTCTCCTTGTCTCATAAAACTGCAGTTGCTGGTAAACCAGGTGTCTTCTGCATCTTCTAAGGGTTCGTCCTTCAGGTTCGACTGACCGGCTGGAATGTGCAGCTTCAGTTGATTCAAAGCAGTCATGTAATAGTGGTTCTCCGGGAGTTCCGCTAAGGAAAGATACTGGGTTGACAATATTAGTCACAATTATTTCTACATCACCTTGCTCTACCAGGATGGCCTGGTATTTCAGGAATCTTTGGGGTGAGAGCCAATGAACTAATGTCCCCCTTTTGCCTCCAATATAGTAAACACTGTATGAGATATTAAAACTGGTGTCCTTTGGCCCAGTGTAGATTTATAGGCTTCTTGAATATTGAGCACCAGTGCAGCCACTGCCCTCAGGCACCATCCCTTACTCACTTCAAGCTGTTTGAGGTTTACCATCAGTCCGTAGCTGTGTATCCATGGTCAGCATCCTCCTGTCATTCCTGGGAACGTATGGAGTTCCTTGACAGTTTGCAGCTCAGGGGCTTAGCAGATGGCTTCTTTCTTGGCAGTCCTTAAGGTCCAAAGTCCAGCTGTAATTTCTGAGTTATTTGTGCTTTCTGTAAACCAAGAAACTCAGCAAACTCTCAGTCTATTGTACACAGTCCTTTTGTTGCTGTGGCATCCACATGCTCCAGTAAAGTTCCACCCTAGGATGGAGGATCCCAGGTCTCAGGCTCATGAGTTGACCAGTTCTCAAAGATCATTAAGCTATTCTCACAACCCTGGGTAACACTGTCCAGGTTAACTGAGTCTCTTCTCCCTCTATTAGGGTTTTCCTATTCAAAGGCAAATAGCCTTAGGCTTCCTTTAGCCAAACCAGGCAGAAGAGACATCCCTCAAATCCAGAAGGTAAACTCCACCTATTCATTCCTTAACTTGGTTGATAAAGTGCATGGATTTTCCATCACTGAGTGTATCCATTCAACAATTCCATTACTTGTCCTCATGTCTTCTACCAAACTAAAGCACTTGCTATCCGAAAATTTAGCAAATTGGCAAAATTGGAGATTTGTACTTGGATTCCCATTCAATTAGTAATTTAAACTCAAAAAATTATCTATTATTTCTTTTGTCCTTCTACAGTCACATATCCTCAAAGGGCACCACTTTACCCTGAGTGGGTGAGCTCTTGCTTTTAACTTGTATTTAGGGCTTAATTTTTGGCCCTGATGCCCACACCCCTAAGTGTGTCTTAATTGAGATTGCTGTGGCTCCTGGGGGTATAACATTGTTTTTCCCAGTTTGTGTTAATAGTCAGACTTACAATTCTTAATCAGCCAATATTGTTTGACCCTTAGCTCCAGTTTTATTAAATTTCTTGCCAGGGTAACCTGACAGGTACAAGAATTTCTGTATTCCTACTTGTTTTCTTAGCTTATATTTAATTAATTCCAAAAGTAAGCCTTTTCTTGTTGGGCAGTAGCACCTACTAATGTTACAAAACCATCTATGGGTAGTAAGAAGCTCCCATATCCATCAGAAAATGAACTACTTTATCCTGCTTCCTTAGCTGCAGTTTCATCGGTATATCTGCTAGGGTTAACTTCCCAAGTTCTCATTGTTCAGTTCTGCAATCAGAGGCAATTCCTTCTCACTCAGCTTGGTCGGATTTCTCTACCAGTGTCCCACTGCATTTGCACACTGCTTTCATTCCAGCGGGGCAGAGCCCTCCCTGGGCTCTTCAAGCCTCCCTCCCCTTTCCTCGTGGGGGATCTCTGGGTCATATGGCCCTACTCTAGCACCACAACAGTAACAGCTGTTATTATTCTCAATTTCCTGAACATCTCTGATTCTCAATCAGGTGTTTGTTTTGTTTTCTGTTGTTGTTGTTGTTTGTTTGTTTTTTTCTTATTGTACTCCTCTCTTCAGACCTGACATCCCTGTTTTTATCTTTGCCTTCCTCAACCTGTGTCCTTCCCAAACTTTTTCGCTTTCCAAACTCTAATCATTACATTTCACCTCCTCTCCAGAGCCGTCCAGTGCTGCCCAGATTTCAGATTTCCCACATCTCTGCACATGAAGGCTATTCTCACTTCCAATGCCCTGTCCTCTCCACCTCCCCCTTTGCAGTTTACAGCAGCAGTCTCTGACCCTGGCTCCCTCTCCCACTCTAAGAGTTCTGATTGCAGGGGAACGGTGCGGGGGGGTTGTTCTCATGCCAGCACAGATAAACTCACTTTCTCTTTAACCCTTTTTCCTCTGTACACTATTCCACTATTTGTACTCTCATTTACACTTCCACGTACCCTCAACAATACTTCCGTATGACATTAACAACTACACTTTCTTATACCAGCAAAACAGTTTGTCCCATTCCCTTCAAAACCCACAAATCAAACAACACAGTTCTTCAGTTTCCATAAACACTCTTACTACCTTATAACTTTCCCTTAGCAATCCATATCGTTCAGTTATAAACCTCTCGCCACAGAGCCAGCACTGACTGACCCACCTCCCTTACACCTCTTCGCAGGCAGAACACAGTATCACATAAATGGCTTGATGCTCATTCCACACAGACATCCCTCTATATGTTCATTGTCCCTGTCCTCTAGCTTATACATCAACCACCACTGATTACAATATTTAATCAGGATTTTTTTTTTTTTTTCGGCTCAGGGTTCCTCCTGGTTCCCCAGCGATATCTCGCCAATGTGCCAGTATACACCCCAGGGGTGAGCGCGCAAGGACCTCTTTGCTCTGTGATTTTCCCATCGTAACTTAATATAAACCACCATATTCTTTTATAAGTAAAACCACTTCTGACACAACAGCATTGTTATGACTTATGACCACATACTTTACAACAACCAGTAATTAATAATACAAAATAAACATGTATTAAAACAAAGACAAACAAGTATTGGAGACAACTTTCGCTTCGTCCGTCCCCGGCCGTTTCCCTCGCGGGAGGACGGAACCGCGGGTCGGGACTCCGCACTCGCCCCGCAGCTGTGCTGCGTCTCACTCACACCACACTCACACGACAATTCAAACAGAATTACAATATATCATTTGTTAAGCTTAACCAAAGATGTTAAGAACACCGGTGCTAGTTGACTTAGGTCACCTATATAGACAGCGCTGTACGATACCAATTATCCCAGGATTACCCAAATCACCCTGTACGAGAGAGCAGACAAGCTCTGCCCAATTACCAATCACCTGAATGTGAGCAATAGCTCTTTTACCATGCGTACGACTTACTGGCCCCTTTGTAGGCACTCCCTAGGGAGTCCTAACCCAGCCGGCAACCTAACCTAACCCGTGAGCTCACATCCCTGGGGGGGAGCACGCCGACTCCACTGTGCCCTGCGTAGGACGTCTCCTCACGACTTACGGGTCCCCCATTTCACATACCTGGTCCGCCGATAGATGGTTCTTGTCTGCTCCTGCAGTGATCAGATGAGGGAGGGGAGTCCTTCCGAGAAATCTCGGGGCGCGCCAAAGGCGTCCCCCTTCTCAGCTGGTCCTGCAGCCGAACAGAGAGGGTCCCATCTGGGGTGCCAAATTGACTTGCGGAATCAAACTCTATAATCCAGAGATGGGTTATAAAGCAGGTATGTTTATTCCAGCGTTGCGCAGCGCCGGGTGCAAGGGGGATAGCTCCTCCAAACTTGCACACCGTAAAGAGAAAAGTGTGTTACAGATATAGGTTAAGCTAATACATAATCAATAGTCTCCTCCTCAGTTTGATTACATATTCATTACATTCCCTATGGCCCCGTTCCCCGCGACCCCATTCCCTCATTCCCCCTGACCCCATTCCCCGCGACCCTTGCCGATGTTTTGGGGTGAAATTCTTCTTCTGTTTTCTTCTTGGTGTTATCTGCTGTTATTGTTCTCCCATGTCGGCATCATCTTGCCCGGGGGGGGGGGATCTAATCCTTCTTGTCAGAGGTCTCCGGACAGTTTCTTCTTATCTTTATTGCCCTCTTCTCTGGCTTTATTTTGACTAAGTGTCTGCAATTCCCCCTTTCCCTGCACTTTTAAATGTACAGTTACCCTTTGTCTTGGTTTCTGTGAAGTTCCCCTTTCCCTTTCTATAGCAAAGTGTTACCTTACCACCACTTTGAGGCTTTGCTCACTCTTCAAAGGTACCACAGTACTACAAACATGACATTGCAGTAGCCCTCAGCCCTTCAGCTCCCAGGCTGCTGTGTTTTCAGGAGGTCATCCAAACACTGCCTTTGCCAGTGACCTCAATGCTTTGTGGCAGTGGGCTGGCCATGCTTTGCTCCTCTGGTTGCTGGCAGTGTGCCTGTGCCCTGACCTCTCTCAGGACACATGTGGGAGCCTGGCACTTTGGTAAATGCTCCACTTGTTGGCACAAGGAGAAACCACAAACAGCAAGGCACAAAAGGTCACACAGAGCAACCTTTCCACTCCACAGCATTTGCAAATGCATATAATTTGAATTTTTTATTTATTTTATAATTCATTGCAAATGTTAAAAGGAGGTTGTTTACACCATATGGTAAAGCTGCTATTACCCTGCATGGTTTTGGCTCAGCAAGGTCCGTAGGCTTGCATTTTTTTAAATAGTCCTTACAGTTAGCCAATGATTTTCAGCTTTGCTCTATCTCACTTGGTCTTACTCATCACTGAGACAGCAATTCACATCATGGCTGTGGGCTTCTTTTTAGGAAGTGGGCTCATGATGACAGAGTGAGAAAATAAAGCATCAGCTCTCATTTGGAGAGACTCCATCTTAATTTCTGTTAGCGCCACGTCATGCTATCACAGTCAATCTTTGCACAAAAGCAATAAGAACAAGGGAAAGGTGGGTAATGGAAAGAAGTCCGTAGCTTCTGCGTGGAAGATACAGCCTGATTTTATTCTGATGATACACAGAAATGCCTAGATGCCAAGAAGAGCACTTAGTAATAATACTTCCTGACGCTCTGTCAGGACATCCTGCAGTGCCAAGTTGTCTCCACTCATCTCATCTGGGAGAATTTCTTTTGAATTTCTGTCCCTGGGAAAATGAAATATTTATTTCTTATCCCAAACTATCATACAAAGAAAGAGAGGAAGAAGATACTAATGATATCACATGTCCAGAAGTGAAAGAAAAGGCTGTCTGAATAGTTAAAAACATAGTTCGGCAAAATAAAAAATACACAAAGAAAGAAGTGGACAGGGGTTTAGGGATTGTGTTCTGTACACCCTAAAGGGAACTTGAGGTCAAGAGAATACCAGCTAAGAAGCCAAGTGCATTGATACACTGCCTTGCTGATACTAAAGAGGTTCTTCTACAAAGAATCATGGAACCATAGAATCATACAGTGACTTGAGTTGAAAGGGATCTCAAAGATAACTACATCTTTTGCCACAACTTCTATTTCAGTCATACGATGATATTTACACTTCTCTGTGTTCAGCAAACTATCTGGTTTTCAATGAAATTATATTCTGTTTTCAAAACACTCAGCACTAAGAAGCTTGGTCTACAGGCAGGTTATTCTATAACATTTTCCTGCATTCTCCTTCTGAGATTTTTGATAGAAAATATTAGAAGGAAGAGTGAGATAAATGGGTGGTAGTAGTTTGTTGCAAGCCTATCTTCCCTTTTCTACAGGAAATTAAACAGAAGGTAGTTACAGTGTTTGTATTAGATATTAATTACTTTAATCAGTAATACACATGTTCAGATTCTCATAGTGAATGGTCAAATGGAATTTTAGAAGTACAGATAAGCAGGAAAAAATAGCTTGGTGCCACATTCTTTCACATCGATTTCTATCCAAAATATAGCTCTCTTTTAAGACTCAAGATAAATGCTAATAAATACTGCAAGTCATATAGTAAACTATCCATGCTATGCATCAACATTAAAACATTACAAATAAATATAGCATTTTCGTGATGGCTTTTGGATTCTATAACCCAAGCAATCAGAAAGTTGGTATGCAAGTTATGTGAGCTAATTTGGAAATAAATTTACAAACAAACATAGCTTCATGTTGGTATAATTTTTACTGCTGCTTGCAGAGCATGGAACTGTGGAATATCTCTGTTCCACTGTGCTAGCCCTGGCTGATGACTGGGACACTGGTACTTCACATTTATCAAGGTAACACGGAACACAAACTTGGCTTTTTCACTTTCTTAAAATGCACCAAAGAACACTGAAGTACCAATGAACTCCTGCCTCCATGTATAATGACTAAATATTGCTGCATATGGACTTGAAAGAAGCAGCTGAATGAGAGTAAGCAAAATATTCAGGTGATTCAAATCTGTTGAAGTAGGACTGTATGCTCTAAGCACGTAACATTTTGGACATTTGTGTCTGTGCATGTTAGAGTTATTAAAATTAACCGTGTAATTTCGACTAAAAACTTCTATATTATATTCACTCATTGATTAGTTGAGAAAATCCATGTTGATGTAATTAAACAACATGATTCATCTTCACTTCATAATCTTTTCCTGATGGATCTGTAGCCATGTCCTACAACTACTGATAGAAAATGAAACCTAGAGGCAATTGAAAAATAAAATGCAGTATATATATATATATATATATATATATATATATATAATAACCATAGTAATTAAAAGATTTTGTTAGTAGTCTTTTGGAAGAAAAAAAACCACACCACATATTGAAGTTAATATCTTCTGCTCAAAATAATGGAAATTCTGCTTTAGTAATGATGTTGAACCTGCCGATATGCCACTTCTTCCTTCCCAATGCTAGAAAACAGAAATTACTTTGTGCTTAATTATTTTGCAGCTTTGAAGGGGGAACCCAGTGTTTTGAAACAAGCTGATTAGCCAACCTGGTTATGTTTTCTGCAGAAGTCAATGTGCCATCTCCCCCTCCACTTCTTCATCTTGTTACAACTCTTGGAATTTTATTGCCTGTGACATTCTCCCTACCCTACTTTAAAAGTGAATATCAGGTCTAGCTTGTGTCTAAGGCCCCCAAGGCTTTGCTTGTCTGTTTTCTGGTGAGGTAGACCCTAAATTAAAATGGAGGATGGTGTAATTCAAGGCTGAAGCAAGCTGAGATTTGAAACTCTTGAAAAGTTCAAATGAAGGGGCATGATAAAGCAGATCAGTGCAAGAATAAGGTTGCAGAGGTAACTGTAAGAACAAAAAATGGAAAATGTCCAATTAAAGAAAGGATAAAGCAGAGCATGTCAGAACTAGCGGGCACATTTCTAACATCAGAGATTAGAAATGTTTATTTCCTGAGGTATGCATACTAAAAGGAACTTTCTTGGTAATGTGTTTGTGGTTGGATAAGTGTAGGAGAATACCTTCTTCTGGAGCAACAACATCCTCTGAAAAAATGCACTGATGCAGAACATGGGTCATTTCATAGACAGGAATTAATAAAAACAAACCTAGTTTACTTGTGGAAATAGAAGTCATAGGTCTTCCCCCTGCCCCTGCTCCTGGCTGACATTGCCAAGTTTTTGCACTATTCAGTCTTGTCCTTAAGTCTTGGATGTGAATTCCAGGATGGAAAGTGTGCCTTTGTTCCCTAAAGTATCAAAGAAACTCTGATGTTCCTTTTCTATTCCAATCATTATAACAATAACTAAGTCAGTACAATAGATGCCGGGCTTTCAAGTCCTTTGGGTTTATGACATGTACTGTTATTATGATTGTTACTTCTACTATTTTTGGCCTACGTCATTAAGACTACAGCAAACTTACGAAAATAACAGGAGTTAGGTAGATGGACACTTAACTTTTGAAAGATCCCTCCTGGGAATCTTCTGCAAAGTCCATGTGAGAAAAATTTTCTGAGAAAGGACAAAATGAGAGCCTTCAGCAGGAAAGGAAGATGGCAGATCAGCTTCATTCTGTTCCTGCATTCACCAGGTTTGTGCTATCCCGTAGCTCTGTTGTCTTGATAAAACCAGAATCAAGCACACAGGAATCGTCTAGTATTTCTGGGGACCTGCAATATAGCATGGTTGGGACTAAAAGATCTGGCAATTTCAACTTTCTTTTAAATATATTTAGCTGTTGTAATTGAAAACAAAATACTGAAAACAAGATTATTTAAAAAAAAAAAAAAAAACAAAAAAAACCACCACAAAACTATCTTGTTTTCAGGTGTTTCATAAAAGCAAGAGTGGATTTCTTCAGGCTTATGTCAACTGAATTTTAATTTAAACTGATTTTATTTTTGAGTTTTTATTGTTGGCATGAACAAAACTGTGGATCTGGAACATTTGATGTCTTCTGGGATGTGTTAAGTTTGAAGTTAGATGCTGATGATTATTCCTACCTCTAGATAGAAATCCTCACAGCCAAAAAATCTATCATAACAGTAGCAATAACCACAGTATTATGTGTCTATCCCAATCCTTTGCATTTATCTTATTTTACAAATGAGCAAACCATGGTCTATGGCTAAAATCTGCCAGTAACTGCAAATAAATAAACAAACAAACAAATAAATAAATAAATCTATAGAGATCAGAAATTGTTATTTTAGGTTGTAACTTGAAGCATAATGCTTCCCTTTAAACAAACATACAATCAACTTGTGAAAAATAAGAGATCATAGGATCCCTAAGTTAGAAATACATGTCCCCTTAGTTCCTACTTATGCATGATTACACTATGTATATCAAACTAATGAGATTAGTACATTGAAATATCTTGGTCCATTCCACAATTTATTTCCCAGACTTCTGATGCTGCAAATTCTCTTTTAACTTCATTGACCAACCTAACTGTTCAGTTCCTGAGGGATAATGAAACAGTAGAATCACTAAGGTTGGAAAAAAAGGTTGGAAAAGACCTCCAAGATCATTCAGTCCAACTGTTCACCTATCATCAGTATTTCCCACTAAACAATATCCCCCAGTACATCTTTCTTAAACACCTCCAGGGATGGTAACTTCACCATCTCTCTGAGCAGCCCATTCCTTTGCCTGACCACTCTTTCAGGGAAGAAGTTTTTCCTAATGCCCTACCTGAATCTCACCATTTGAGGCCAATCCCTATAGTACTACCCCTACTTAGATGGGAGAAGAGGCTAACCCCAGTTCGTCACAACATCTCTTTGGGTAGTTATAGTTATAGGTAGTAGAGCCTACTCCAGACTAAACAATCCCAGGTGCCTTAGCCTCTTTTCATAAGGTCTGTGCTGAAGAACCTTCATTACCCTTTGGATACATTCAAAAAGTATTGAAATATACTTTCAGAAAATCAGGGCTTTGAGATTAAGCAAATGTCCGTGTATGACAAGAAGCAAGAGTGAGTAAAGGTTTGTCTAGAAGCTCCTCATTGGAAGACCTCAGTAAAGAATCTTAAAAGCTTACTAGATGTTTAATAAAGTCTTGAGGAATCCATTACTGTTTTTTTTTTAAATAAACCTCAATGCTTGTTGCTACAGGAGCTCATGTGTGTGATCATTGCCATAGATGTTTAGAAATTCCAGCAGGGATGATGAACTAAGGAAAGTTAATTTGCTCTTTATGTTCATCATTAAGTACTACTGTACTAATTTGAAGTACCTGGTAGTCTGTGATACAAAGCGTAGTTTGACCAATTATTTTTTCACCTCCCCATGTGCGTCAGACAGTTCTAGCCAGAACTTCAAAACATTATTTCCGTACTCCACTTTATTTTATACTGGTTTGACAAGTGTTCATTGGCTGAATGTAAAAGAACAGCGATGCCTGCCAAGCATAACCTTCCTGGCTAGAGATGAAGAGAACATTCAGCTATCATTGCCTGTTAACTCATAAATCAGTTGACGTGAGTCTGGAACACTGATGGGCTATTAAATGCCTCGAATTTGCAAATGCTTTTCTTCATGTAGTGTAAATGATCTGAGCATATTAAAGTAATATTGGTTTAGAAAATCAAGGTAATTTACCATTAATTCTTTAAAAATCACCCTTACAGGACATGCCAAATCACCAAACTGTAATATGACTGGCAGACAAACTACAGAACACCTCCCACACCACTCCCCAATAGAAAACAAAACAACAAAACATATGGCGTATTACTGTGAGCACTGAAGCAGAAGCATAAGGATTAGGCAGTTGTATAGTCATCAATTTAATCCATCATATCCATTTACAATATAACTTAACAGCTACACAGGTTGATGAATACAATAAATGACATTTCAGAAGAGCATTGCCAGGCCAGCCAATCTCACACACTGAGTGTTATATTCTCATAATGAGTTGTCTTCACACTTGCTTTCAGTCTTACTCATTTGAAATGCAATTATTTTTATTTTTTCCTTCAAGATTTTTCCAGGCCTTACTAAGAGGATCTGCATCTCAACATTACCCAGTCCACTTATAACCATGCCTAAGTCCCCTCCTGTTCAGTCACTTGATGTAGTACAGACACACAGCAGCACTAAACAAAATGCATTAAAGTCATAAGTGTCTCAGAAAGGAGATAAATGTTCATCACTTTTTGGCTGTGTCTAGCCACTGTGTTGTAAGCAGATGCAGGATCTAGGACAATAAGTGCCTGGTGAATGATAGCAGGTGTCATTTTTTTAATTATCAGATGACACCAAACAGATGCATTTTGCACAGGAGAAGAACTGAACTGTCTCAAAATTTGTACAGAGTTTGCATGTTCACCCTTTCATTTGACAGACTCAGATCCTTACTCCCTACAAAATAACTAGTATTCAGAGATGGTTAGTACTTGGGGATCTACAGCTGCTGGGGAAGGCTGCTCACAGGCAGAGGCTTCTCTAGAGCCAGCTTTAGTACATGATACAGGCAGGCAAAGTGAGATCCCTTAGATCTTTATACAATCAGGTATTGTGCTCAGTCCTATGAAGACATTCCTCAGACTACTTTACCCATCATAAGCAGGAGCTTTCCCAGTTCAGCTTCCTTCACTCCCCTCTGCTTTTATCAAACCATGTTAAATAGTCTAGAAAAGTCAAGATTTGTTTTTTGAAAATACATTTTATCTTAGCTTTTCCCATGGATTGATGGGGCAGACATTTCTTTGTATCTTCAATACCTGAGCATCTCCTTTCACACAGTCCCTTAGAACATACAGAGTACTGTCACAGTGAAAGAATTCCTTTGATTCCTTCTTTATAGGTAGTACAGGGAAACTAAATTCCAGATCCCCAAGGGTATAGAGATACCTCAACCTTATTGATTTCCTTTGAGTCATATAGGAGCTTGTTGCTAAAGTAGAGACTCCAGAATCTGGGCAAGGATCTCAACCGCTGTCATCTTGCAGTTAATCTCATTACCCTTCCAATTTATACAGTACTTTCAGTCAATTGCACACAGAGGAACATTAGAATGCAGTTTCAGAAGCACGGCAGCCAATTATTAGGACATATCTACATTCATGTAGAACAATCAAACTATTAAAATGAGCTTTTGAAACCAAAGACTGCCCTAGAAACAGCTGTGCTGTAATTTCCATACACTGTCAGAACAGATTGATCAAGAGCACCAGTTCAGGATCCTGGCCCACCATGAGAGACAAGGGAAGAAACCATTGTCTCTCATTGCTAATCAGCCACCCATTATCAGGCAGCTGGCAATGTGAGCAGGATACCTAGGGGCAATCTGTAAAAAGGTTATTTACTATTAATGAAATTCTGTAGCATCTAAGGTGAGCAAGTGCTCCTCAGACAAAGACTCTGGAGACAAGCTCCCTGCTCCCATTTGGGATTCATTAAGCAAATAAATAATCCAGTGGAAACAGCTGCTTATATAAAACCAAAACAGTCTTGCCTGGAGACAAATTTTATAATCCAGACAGATATTTTCCAGGGTCATATGTGATTTATTGCAGCACGCTGGCACTAACCAAGGAGTGTTGATGCAGTGTATATCCGATCCAAATTCGTCTCATAGAACTGATTTTTGATCTGTCCTATCTATCTTCATGTTTGGATGTCCCTGGGAGAATGACTTCACTTGCCAAAAATTAAAAATAATATGGAAATGAAACTCTTCCTCTTGCAAATTATTTTGCAGGTAGAGAGCCTCACATTAATTCATAGTTCTCTAGTGTCAGACCTGCTTTATGTGCTGCTTAAGTATAGCTCTTTACTAATTACTGGTATGTTCAATAGAATGTATAATTTGTCAGCTGACAGGCTGCACTAATTTGATGACACCGTGAGAATACTTACAAAATTAAAGTTGTCCTAGCACTGGTGAAGAAAAGAATACAGACAAATAGGCCACGGTGTAGACTACATGCTTGTGGGAGAGTTTTCCCTCAAGATTTCTCAATATGATAAACCTACAGCACTGCAAGTAGTTATCCCTACTCTCTTTGGGCTCAGTGAAAGGTAAATATAATTATGAAGTGAAGGCTGCAAGGTAGAATTTTGATATTTTTACTGGGATCAGTACTTAATGGCCCAGGAAAGCTGTAATAGCATACAAATCCATGCATTTTTGCGCCTCTGAGACTAAAATAGTTTGGTCCCAGCCTCAGTGATGTTGTAATCTTGTGAACATCCAGTAAGATGAAAGTTGGATGTGCTCCAGTCGCTTTAAATGAGTGTTCTGTATAAAACACGTAGCTGTAAAACTATTTTCAGTATCCATCCAGAAAGGTAACAAGGTGAAAGAGAAGCTCAAAGATCTCACCAAAGGTCTCCTCTGGGTTAAAACACAGCCGGGGCCTCAGAGAAGGCTAACAGTGGAAACGGTAAATTTAGGCTGGGAGGACCAGTAACAGTGAGGATGCAGGATCGTCCAAGACAAAGAAATGGCAGGAGCTACAACAAAGCAAGGATCTCTTACAAGCCACTTATTTTGCATCGTTACTGAGAATTTAAAATCATGAAGCAATACTAATTTGACATTAAAACTTATTCTTTGGCATTAAAACTTTCTTTTATGGACTGTTTGCTAGCAGTATCTACAGCTAGCCTAGTTTATTTACCCAGATGACATAATCATAAATGAACATTTCCAACTATCACACTAAATTCTCCCTTAGAACTACAATGTATGTGCTTGCCTTTGCTGTTGGAGCACAAACTAACGCAAGTAACCAACGGAACAAGGGATTTATTCTGTAGCTGTTAGAACTTGCCTCTCACATGAGGGAGATAATCTCCCAAGATTTATTCCTGTGATGGGATATTCCAATCATTCCTTGGATTTCAGGATTAGACGTATTTAAGGTACAACTTCTGTAGCTGTTTTTATATGTCAGGAGTAAGAGCTCTCAGAATTAACTGCTTGGGGGGCCAGTTCTGAAAGGCTTTGAACTCAGTCAATGTTTTCCCATGCTGTTGTGCAGTTGGACAGCCTATAACTTAGATTTTTTCAAGGTGTTTAAAGGCCTTATCCATATGGAAAATCTAGCAGTTTTTTCAGCAATGCCATATTGTATGGATATTCTTTTTAAATTCTTTCAAGCAGAAAGGCCCTTTTGTCTGAGGGTGCTGTGTACTTCAGCTTCCTGTCAGCTCATGGGGGGTTGACTGAAGAGACAGGATGAAGCACTTTCCTTTTGCCTTCAAGAACTTTGTGTTCACATCCTGGGTATTGTCTGAAGTGACAGAAAGCCTGAGTGATTTTCTATGGGTATGTATGTTTTGTGTACCAAAACAGTGAAAATAACACACCACCATAACACGATTGAGTGAACAGCCTGCATCAACTTGCAAAATAACAGGCAGTAACCAAGCCAGATGACCCACATACAAATTTGATTGAAACTGACCACAGACTTCTAATTAGGTATTTCACAGTAAAATATGGAAAACTGAGCATCTTGATCTTCACCTCAACAGATTTTACGCCCATAGAGTTTAACTGTTTTCAGCAAAATTAACATATCTCGTAAGTTAAGTTGAATGGCATAGAAGGACAGAAGAAAGCAGAGAAAGGTTCTAAAACTCTCAAAAATTGTACTTAAAACTAAAATTCTTTCTTTCTTTCTTTCTTTCTTTCTTTCTTTCTTTCTTTCTTTCTTTCTTTCTTTCTTTCTTTCTTTCTTTCTTTCTTTCTTTCTTTCTTTCTTTCTTTCTTTCTTTCTTTCTTTCTTTCTTTCTTTCTCTCTTTCTCTCTTTCTCTCTTTCTTTTTTTTTTTTCTTTCTTTATTTTTTTTTTTTTTTTTTGGCCATTGGGCTTCTCTCCTGCACCTACTGACATAGGAAGTTGTGTCACAGAGTGACACCATGGGTTCAGGGAGAGGTTTGATTTTATTGGAATGATTCATGACATTATAGTGCTATGTTCTCTTTGGATGTTAGGTACTCATGGTGGTGTAATATTCTTGTTTTTAAGCGTCATATTTTTGTTTTTCCTTCTCTCTGCCTGCTTTTGATGTAAGCATTAGACAAGGAACACCTTCCTCTAGACTACTCCAAGCTCTCATAAAATCATACTCTAATTGTCCAGGCCCTTGCACAGCCCAACCCTGTATATAATAACCTCAGGGACAATTTCCATGACAAAAATAGTTTATTAGGGAAACTGAAAGTGCTTCGGCTGTTCTATAACTAGCATTAGGTCAATGTAAATGTTCTACTTGGACAAACAGCAAGGGAGGACCTGCTACTGAGAATGGGCTTGTGCAGTTCACACATACATGCAACTGAAATAATGCATTCATCCAGAGCAATCATCAAGGTCTGAAAAACCATAGATAGATAGAATGCATCCTTCTTCAGCCATTTCCACAAACCACCTTTGTTTCAAAAATACTATTTGCAATCTGAAAGATGAGAGTGATCTTGCTACAAGCTCTGGCTTTGATGAAAAGCAAAGCTACTGCTTCTCTTTAGATTAGGAGAAGCACAGCTGCTTTCTCATACTTCAGGTTTCTTAGTCTCTCTAACTCTGTCAGTGTCGATATAGCTTTGCAGTGTTTTGGCAATGGTGAAATGTCATCTGCTAACAAAATTAATCATTCATATTTTATTCACGAGTATTACAGCCAAGCTTTCATCTTCAGCCAGGGCAAAGAAATGAACAAATCTATACAGGCTTCAGTTTCCAAGCACTTTATTTACTGCACTTGGATTCAACTGTAGAAGAAAGCAGCAAGCTTCTCAGGAGCAAACTTTGTTGTTTTGCAGTTATATTAACAAGCTGTCATCCAGCCATAGGTGCCAGTGGCCACAGCTCCCCTTACTGGATCAAGTAGTTCTACACCAGAGCCTGGGTTTAATTTGATGTGTCAAGCATATTTCAAGCATTCTTGCAGCGTCTGTAGTTAGCACTCAGAAAAGAATATTCACCATATTTCAACAGGACCCAGGGAAGGGCAGAGAACATCTCAGACAGCAGCTCTTGCTCTGACAGAAACCATATGCTTCAGGGCCAGCATGTAAACTACCAAGAAAATATTTCATTACAAAGTAGTATGCTCTAATATTGATCTCCTCTGAATATGAGATGGAGTTACAAGCTGTACAGACCATGCCAGTTAACTAGTAGCCTGGTCTCTATATGCTTGGTAGTCACCACCTAGGAGAGTAAAAAATATCTGCAGCTAAACAATTTGTGGCTAAATTAGGCCTGGTGTGAGTTAAGCTTACAATAATTACAATGTTTTCTACTCTGTTCTCCAAGTGGCTATTTAACTCCCATCAGATCTCTTGGGAATAATATGACATAGCATCTCATGCAGTAAATTCATGTAAATTGAATTCCATCTACCAGAGATGAAATACTGCAAATATTAATGTGCTCAGTGATCTCAGCATAGGAAGAGCTAGCACTCACAAGCATATTCTTCAAGGAAGGAACCAGAGTGAAAAGAATAAAAGTGGAACCATAGTCAACAATAGCTGCTGACAGTTAAACCAAACACTTCAGAGACCTGTCAGTGTTTTCTGCTGCTGTAGCTACTGCACTGGCATCCTGGTAATGAGTGATTCTGATATATTGCTGGTTAAATCCAACAAAGATGACATACATTATAATAATGATAGGCAGATGGACAAAATGATTTTAAAAGTAGTTTGTTTGTTCCTGTTTCTCACAATACTTGCATGTGTTTTGTTTCACAGATTAAACCTCCCAGTTACAGCCTATCTTTTCAGAAAGAGAATTGCCACACCAGGCAATAATAGACAGTGAATAAATGAAACAGCTTGTATTTTGTATGAACCTATTGACTCACGCATTTTTCGAGGCCCCTCTCCAAACACATTTTTTACAACAAACCCTCCATCTAGTGATCTAACATTCATGTACAAACTGTTAGAAAGAAAGAAAACCAAGCTACTTGTTTGTACAGGAATGAAATGTTGCTGTGGTTAAGATGATTTGCCCGTGACTCAAAGTGGAAGGATTCCCATATGTGACTTCTGTATATGTTTGTACTGATTGTTTAACTCACCTTCTGTCTACATTCTACCTATCCTAAAGAATGCATTATGATAACAGGGCTTCCAAAACTCCTAGAGATAAAGCATGTACTTTCTTAATTCTCAGGGGGAAAAGCACATTCTCTAGTTGTAGTTACACATATGAGTTACCATAAAGAGTGCTATATTATAAATATCCATCTTAACCAAACTTTCTCTAAATTCTGTATCTATGCTAAGAGCATTGGGCAAGCAAACACTAGATGAGTAAGGAGAATGAGCCTTGTTATGGTAACTAGATAGGCACCACCCAACGAAGGTTGCCCAAGGCAATGGGCAGCTGGATTAAAAACAAAGAAATTCCTTTTTCACAAATGAGCTCCTCCCCAGCAGCACACAAACATGCCCATACTAGCTCTCCATTGTTCAGAAACATAAAAAATTATGAAAACAGCCTTCCAGTCATATCTACCTAGCAACAGGCTCCCTTACAAGCATTAAGTGCTCCAACACAAGAGTATATGCCAGTCTGTCCTGCGGGGCTCCCCTACTTTCCTTCAGAATAATAATGCAAAAGGCCTCAGTGAGCATGTAGTAATGTATGCTTCATACATCATTATATTGCCTTCTAGCAGCACCACATTGTTAGCAGAGCACTGTCTAACCAGTTACTTAATAAGATATGTTCTTCCCAGTACCAGGTGGAAAACATGTACACCTTCCAATGGGTAAGCCCTTGGAAATCTTTCCAGCAAATATTTTTTGTCCAACCTGATAAGCCTCCACAGAATAATGGCACTGTAACAAAATGATATTTGTTGCTATTGCAAAAGGGAAAGGGAAAGACATTTGAGATCTTTACCTGCAGTTCTCACCCACTTCCCTTCAAACTGCACTGTCCACCCTCCTGCTTCTTTCAGTCTCATGGACTTGAGCATCCCTATATACATGACTGAGAGCACTTGACCTGATCTCGCATCAGCTAAGTAAAACAGTTCTCAGAGAGCTGCTCTATGTACTTATCATAGCACCAAACTCCCTCACCATATTTTTAATCACTCTGATGTCTGCATCCATGTGGTGCATCCCCCTGGGCCCAGGAACCTTATCGTACTGTCAATCTGTACAGAACCATGCGCTGTCTCTATCTATATATAACTAATAATTATTCCTAGTAAATAATATATAGTAGCTCATTTGAAATGAATCATGTTCTCCAGTTGCATTGTAGAACGAACAAAATAGACAAAGCTACACGGCATCACTTTAAAATACTTCTTATATAATTATTACGAAATTGCATTAAGCTATGACTCATTCCTGCAAATGTAGGGTTCATTGAGGGTAATTAAAATAAGTCACTATCTCTACAAGGCAGTGAGTCATAGGCTGCTGCCCATATCAGAGTGCAGTGAAGTCAGAAGATCCTTTCTTCCCACTGAAAAAGCAATAACAGTTTTATTAAAGCAATGGGTAGACCTCAGTTTGTCCTTCCTTTAACTTCATTTAGCCAGCAGGTTTGGTTTTTGAAGTCCCTATCGAGAAAATTAAATCAACTACATATTACCAGAAGTCTTACTAGAACTCTAGCTAAAATTAGGGGGCTTGGCACAACTGGGATATGTCCAAATGTATTTCACATAAATAATTAAAACCCATGGAAAATGCTACCTAAAAGTATGTTGTCTTTGTGTAGTTGTATAGCAGCCATCTAATTAAAAGTTGCTGACAGCCAGGTGCTGTACATAGGAATAGGAGTATATGGATCATTTCATGACAGAAGCATAGTTGTGGCTGAGATTAATAGAAAACACACAATCGCTAAGAAGAGAAATGGAAAAGTATCATGACTCTCTCTGATACTATGTGAGGAAGGCAAAGGCAAGACAGCCTTTACTATGTGCAAAGGCAAGACAGCCTTTGCACACACACATATCAGCACAATAATAGCCAACAGAAACACTGGAGCCTATTCACTCAACTCCTTTTTAAAGCATTTGGTCAGGCCAGGTTAGAATGATTTGTATTGTCTGGGAATTTGACTATCAAAATGCAAAACTAATGAAGAAAGTGAGTACAAAAGAAGGTAGAATTTAACTGCATTACTCTCCCAAATGACAGCTCATAAGCAGCTCTTTGTTTATCTTTACCACTGCTTTTTGTGCTCTGCAGTTGGTGTTCTGTATTTTCCAGTAAGCTCTGTTTTGCTAAATACATTTTATTTTTTTCTGTTCTTTTCATATGCTTTTCTGCTCGTTTGATGTGGGAAAAGCCAGAAATCAAATACATTTCTGGCTGAAATTCTTTGCAGTATCTCACATCAGAAGATTGCTGTCCACATGATGAGAATTAGCTTGTGGAAAAGGATATGCTTTCGATGTATGAATTAATCCAAAATCTACTGATATAGAGGAATGTATTTCTTTGGAATATACGATTAAGCCAATAACATATCAAAATAATGCTTTATCATTATAAATCCCTTTCAAATAATGTGGATCATATGTGTAGGAATCTGTGACAGTTCAGTATTAATTAACCAGCTTATTTTCCTTAAACCTTAGCAGAAAAGTTTGCAAAAGGCAGTCCAATATCAGTAATGTAACACATGCAGAGTTTAACCTGACTTATGAGCCTAATCACAGTCTCATACAGGTTGGAAGGGACCTTAGAGATCATCGAGTCCAACCCCCGGGATTCAAACCCCTGTGTAGCAGAGCAGCACTTCTACCACTTGCGCCACAGGGGGGATTCAAACCCGGGCCTCCAGTGTTGCAAAGCAGCATTCCTACCACTGCGCCACCGTCAGAATGAATTTGTCAACAAAGCTACAGAAATACAGAAAGAGATGCAGAGTTCATGATGCCCAACCAGGTTACCTAAGAGCAGGCCTAAGCAGTTTCCTTCCCTTTCAAAGGCTTCCCAAAAAATTCCCAACTATCAAGAAGTTGCTTCATCAATTTCTCTGTACTAAGGGGGGCATTAACATCTTGACAAGTTCCATTTGCATATGAATCATAATACTTTATATAGGTTCCAGGGCCAAAATGAAGTATGGAATTAATTTAGCAAATGTTTTTGTTTGTTTGTTTTATTTTTAAGAGGTTTCATAGACAGTGTATTTATTTTCCTTGCTGGGAGCTGAGATGGTGACCAATAAAAGCAACCTGCTTTGGAACTGGTACCCAGTTTTGCAGATATACTTGGTATATTATGTGTTATGGGCCCACTTGTGTAAAGAAAGCAAAAACACTTTTATAACACTTACTGACTTTTTCGTTCCCACAGCTCATCATTGCATCAGTCTGCTCTTCATATCTCATTAGTACGGTTCCTTATTCTTACGGTTCTGGACTTCATATGGTAGAAGCGATAAGCTTACACCTTCTGTTATGAGTTGCACGTATCAGGTGGAAACTTCAAACATTATCTTCCTGATAGACCGACCACTATGCATTGTGGATGTCTTGTATGAAATGAACTTTTCATTTCAAAACAGCGAGTCATGGACACATAGAGGCACTCTAAAAACCAGCATCACAAATAACCAATGAGTAAATCTTGTTGACTGTTTCAGCAGAGAGGTGCTCATTTTGTGACACAGAAGTCCAGATAATGTCAGAATCCTGTTCTGTCAATTGTAATGATGTTTTCTTTACTAGTGTTCTGGCTTCTCTCTCCAACATCTCCTTTGTATTAAATTAACTGGACAGAGCAAAGAAGCTCACTAAAACATTTTCTGTTCCGTCACTAAAACATTTTTGTAGGCACCTGCTGAAACACTCTGGAAAATAATCCAATGTTTTTCACTAAAACAACTTATAAATACAAAAGAATCTACTCTAGGGAATATCAGTCTCCTCACAAACAGGAAACCTTTGAAATGTACTCTGAATTCCTAAATGAAATAGTCTGAATCCTAAATTCTAAGCTTTCCTGAAATATGCTGGACTTCCCTCGTCTCACAGACTCATAGAATATCCCAAGTTGGAAGGGACCCATGAAGATCATCAAGGCCAGCTCCTGGCTCCATACACAAACACCCAAAATCCAAAACCTATGTTAGAAAGCGCTATCCAAATGCTTCTGGAACTCCAGCAGCTTGGGGAGCCTGTGCTGTGCCCACAGCCTTCTGGTGAAGAACCTTTTACCAACACCAACTTGACCCTCCCATAACACATCTCCATGCTGTTTATTTTTGCCCCATTGCTGTCACCAGAAAGCAGAGCTCAGCACTGCCCCCCTGCTCCTTGTAAGGAGCTGTAGTCTGCCATGAGGCCTCCCTCATGACCATCCTAAAATTCTCCTTTCTTAGTGTCATTAGTGGAGTTTTATAAGTACAAAAAAGGAACCACCAAAGCCATTATTGCCTGACCAGGAACAAGGGAGAATAAATTATATATGATTATGCACTAATGAACTCTGTGAGGTTGTTTTTGTTGTAACCATTACCCTGCTTTTGCCACTCCTACATTCCTATTTATGCTTCTGATTAGTCTAAATATAAACTCCTAAAGTTAAAGAGTGCCTCTGCAATATCGATAGCGGTAATAGATGGCACTATAACAACCCTGACTACAAAGCTACTGCTTGTATTGCTCATCCAGAATACCTGGCAGCAAACCAAGCTGTATTTATCATACATACAAAATCAGTTAGGATAGGCATAAGCAAAAAGTAAATTATTTTTATTGATACATCATCTTTATTAAAGAAAACTGGACATTCACCTACTTGAATTGTATCTGATGAGTGCACTTACTGTTGCTCCCTGTGTAAGCTAGAGCCATACTGAATGCTGGATCAATCTGCATATGTCAGCTTTCAAGGCAAAGGTTTTTTCCTCCAGCAGCAAAAGAACACTTAAGGCTACATCCTGACAAAATACCCACAAATGCATTTTATGGAAGAAAATAGCCTTTAAATTGCTTGTTGTAGAACTTCAGGGTAAACTGAACCAAAAAAAAATGGAAGTTACCCTGGATTACAGAAGTCAGGTTTAAAAAAAAAACAAAAAAACAACAACAACAAAAAAAAAACAAAAAAAACCTGCAATTTAGATGAGTTATCCAGGAAAACTGACAAGTATCTGGAAAAGAAACGCCTTATTCTGAGGGACTTGCCACTCAATTTTATCTCATTGCTACTGTTTCTGAATCATATACTTAGGTTCTGTGTTGAAGAAAACAAACCAGGTTAGATGGACCCTTCATCTGACCCTTCAGTAATTGATTTAATAGATTTGTGCCATATCATCTTAGGACTCGATTTCCAAGGCACCAAGATAAAGGCTCCTGCACCACATGGTTAGCTGTCAGAGGTCTCACAAACCATTTGGAACTGCAAACAGCTTCAGACAAAGCTGACAGAGCAGACATTTCTGAAATAGCAATGATGTACGTTTTTGTGGGTTATTTTTTGTGTTTGTTTGTTTTCTGAAAATGTCAGAAAATAGAAATGCAAATTTTTTGACATTGCAGAGGACAAGACTTCAGCATTTGTCCATCAGACACTAGAGGAACCACACATAAGAAACATAAGAAGAAAGTTCTGATAAATCCTACAGCTCATGGAATTCAGTTCTCCCTGCAGAAACTGAATGCTAAAATATCTTCTGGGACAGAGGTAAAGGGAACTGTATTTCAGAAATTTTAATTTGACTTTATCAATCCGAGTTGTTAAACTTTATATTTATCTCCTTTCCCTGGCATCATTGCACTGTGGTCTATGACAAAGAGGTTATTTATAAACTCCAGCTATAAATGACTTATAGCTCTAAAATATAATATATAATATTAAATTATGGAGCTGGTACACAATGTATTAATGATGCAGCAGCTCCCAGATAATTGCTATGTTTTGAATATGTATAAAAATACTCAGATCTGACCATAGTATCCATTCCAATTTTAACAGTGAAAATGACAGAACGAATTCCTAATAATTTTTATTGCCAGCTGCATGTGGAGCTTGTGAACATGGCATATATGCCTCAGACCATGAATTCTTCTTTTGCAAAGAAAGCAGAAGCCTGTATCTGCTGTAGTGTCCAGGACATTACTGATTACATAATACCCACTCTGCTTTCCTTCATATAATTCATACATTTAGTTCAAAAAGTGCTTTGGGATATTTCAAGTATGAAGGGAGCAATTTAAACCTAATTTTTATTCTCCATGATCTCAAGGGGCAAAACTAATAGCTTTATGCAATGTTGCATCATGTTACATAGCTTGATGTGATATTATATAACATTTACTAGCTACTGAAGGCACAAATGTTTTCAGTACATACACAAAGGCCCCAGAGTGGCCCTTTCTATGATGTGAATGAGCACAATAATAGAGATGCTATAAGCATGAAACCTGGCTTTCAACTGAACTCATATAGGTAGATGGATTTGGGCAGTGCTCCTGTTGCATGCGCTTTGTTCAAAAGGGACCATGGAATGTTCTGTCTCCCACCAAAAACATCGGGACCTCGCACTGTGAAACAATGTTCTTCTAATCAAAAACCATAATGTTAGTGAACACACACCCTGCGATGACTGCTTTTGAACTTTCTATTTCTATTTAGGTCAAAAAACTTGAGCCAAATTGAAATTCCAATTTTTCCTTCTGTCCCATAGGAAAGTAAGGGGTGATAAAGAATCACAGAATCACAGAATCACAGAATCACAGAATCACAGAATCACAGAATGGCCTGGGTTGGAAGGGATGTCAAGGATCATGAAGCTCCAACCCCCTGCCTGGCAGAGCTACCAAACTTCCATGTTTATTAGATCAGGTTGCCCAGGGCCCCATCCAACCTGGCCTTGAATACCTCCAGAGATGGGGCATCCACAACATCCCTGAGCAGCCTGTTCCAGGACCTCACCACTCTCCTTCCCCCTAACATCCAACCTAAATCTTCTCTCTTTCAACTTAAAACCATTTCCCCTTGTCCTACTGTTATTGGCCTTTTCAAAGAGTTTACTCCCCTCCTGATTATAGGTACCCTTTAAATACTGAAAGGCTGCAATGAGGTCACCCCGCAGCCTTCTTTTCTCCACGCTGAACAAGCCCAGCTCCCTCAGGCTGTCTTAATAGGGCAGGTGCTCCAGCCCCCTGATAACTTTGTGGCCCTAAAGAAGTAAGCTCTACTCTATAAGAATAAAAGATCTAATGTATTAATTCAGAAAGAACAGTGAAACGGAGGAGGAGATGAGAGTTTCTTTTTATCATGTAATGTTTTTAATTATTTTTAAAATTTCATTTAAAATTTTTTGAGGCATACTGAAACTTTAAAACAAAATTCTCAGTTAACCACTCGGATTACAGTAGCAGAGAGAGTTTTCTGAGTTAAAGGAAAACCACACTAAATATGTATAACCAAGAGCAGCGTTACTGTTATAAATCTGGTCTGCTTCCATGAACCAGTGATAAGGAACATCGTAAGTTAGTATTTTGCAAGTCATTAAAAAAACCTCCATTCAGATCCACCAGAATACATACACTCTGATGAAGTTAGATGTCATTGTCTGGTGGCTCCCACAAATGTTAGCTCAGTTAATGGTTTCACTTGTAAGCCATTAAAATTCCATTATTTTTACACTAGTTTATACTGAAACTAGGACAAACCAGCAATGTCATAACAGAATGTACCTAAGAGTGGTGACTCAGTCTGATGGATGCTTCAAAGTCTAGACAATTTGCACTTAAGATACCACTGCAAAAGTTGATTAACAGCAGCATTCCCTTTCACATCCAAATCTGGGAATTCACCTGAGCTCCAGATCCCAGGGCAGAATAAAATTTACTTGCAAAGTCAAATCATGGAAAAACAGGTTGGAAGGAAGTTGCTTATGGGCCTGACTGTAAGTAAGTACAATATCATCCCACGGAGGCTGGAGACACTGCTAGAATGATGAAACTACTTAGTGCTAGGGCCTATATAGGACATGAGATGAGACTTTGCAGTTACCAGGGGACAAACAGTAAATCAGACTCGGTACTATCCATCTTCATGCTTTATTATTTTAGTACACAGTAATAGCATGGCCACGCATAGTGTTTGCTCACAAAGTGACGTACACAAAACTGAAGATATCAGAGGGCTGCTAAACCAGGATTTACCACTGCCTCCCATACAGGCCAGTGTTGAACAGCCTTCATTTCAGTCTCATCCCATTTTGTGTCTGTTGTAGCAGGAGCCATTCCACTGCTCTGAATGATAATGGGACTGCAAACTGCATATCATAGCAATTAAATATTTATAGTAGTGTAAATAATTAACACTCACCCTTTCCACTGAACACAAAAGCCAAGCTCAGGTGAATACAAAATCAGCAATAAGCTCATACTGGGTAGCTGAAACCAATGTATCACTGATACATCTCAGAAATTTCTCAACCTAATGGGAGGTCTTATCCCTTTATATTATACAGAGTGCTTTCAAAGTGCTGTTCCAAAAGCGTGATACATACCCAAACAGAAAGGTTAAGCACATGAAAACTGGTGCTCAAAAGGGATGAAGCAACACCAAAAGTAGGGATAGCCACTTAAATGTAATCCATTGCTCATATGCTTTGTCGTAATGTCACTAGCTGCTTGGTCACTCACTTTTTTGATAGACTTTTTCTTTCAGCCATTGCACAAAAGGAGGTTGTTCTGGAATGAATGAAAAGTGCAGCAATAAATGTTATTCTTTGCAGTTTCTCTGCCTTAGCTGCTGCAGAAGCTGGAGTGTGAAAGGTGAACAAAGTTGGCCAAACTCAACGTTTCTGTCTCCTAGGGAATTTTAGTATTCTCTTTGAGATGATTCAAGTTATAATGAAAAATGAAAATAGCCATTTCCTGCAAGATGGAAATTCTGATGAGGTTCTATTTTGTAAAAGGAAGAAAAGCCAGGCAATCTTCTTCAGAAATACATTCAGAGCCTGCAGGCTTCTGGTTCATTCAGGACTAGAAAAGGAATAAAATATTCTCCTGGAGCTCCTTGCACATCAGTGCTGAGAAAAAGCCTTTCTACAGGAGCACAAGCTTGCAGACCCTCAGACAGCACTCTCTCCTGCTAAGATCAGCCTCATGAAATTTACCACTGAAATGCAACTGCCTGCTCTCATGGCACCCCTAGTGTGATGCTTTATGTTTATTTTTATATTACAGCTAGGAAAGTCTAAGGATTGTGGAGTAATTCCTTTTAGCGTCATCCTTAGGAAAGGCTGACTTAAGCTGATGCCCTCATCTCCAAGACAGTACAGAAAGAAAGACAGACTGGCTTGAACAAGTGCACTCAAGTACTGCTTACATTCAACATCTGCAAGGAGAGCTACTGGAACCAGCAGGCAGGCATCCTCTACACTTCAGCAGTTTTAATAGGTCATGTTCTACAAAGTGAGGTTTGATGAGGGAGCATATCCGTGCTGTCCTGTACTTGACTCAAGATGAGGAAAGATGGCTATGTATCTGCATTTTTGTACGGCCAAAGAGTTGGAAAAAGCCCTGTCCCTGGGGTGAACTCAGAAACATTTTTGTCTGGGGATCCAGGAAGCTGTTCTGACAGGCAGTGGTTACTTGGACACCAGGCCTGCCCAAGGCTGCCATTTCTTTCAAGTAAGGCGTGGGTTATTCTTGTACCTGGGCCAGGACTTCTATGCCAAAATCTGCTGAATGAATAAACCTCTGGGCCTTCCCTCTAAACCAGTTTCACATCACAGTCGTTTCTTACAGACAAGGAAACAACATTTTTGTGAGAGTTCATTTGTAAGATGTCTTTGTTGCTCTGCCTCATTCTCCTTCCTTCTATTTTGCAGAAGTGCAATCCGACCTTCATGCACCAAGTGGAGCTTGAAGTACATGTTCATTTCTCTTTAAGATTCTTAAAGACATTGGAATCCATGAGGTGAAACAGGTTACTAAATACTAATGATTCAAAGATTAGTGTTACTCTTTCTTATCAAGCTGCAGCCAGACGGAGGGAGGGAAGAGAAAGCAATACAGCGTGCTGCAGAGGACACAACCCGCAAGTATCATGAAACACATATTATTCATCAGGATTTCAAGCCAAAAAGTTAAACTTCTGTGCTTTCTTTGTCTGATACTGGTTTTCCCTGTTGCTCTACTGAATAAGGCAAAACACTGTCTTTGCCCCGCTACTGCCATTAAAAATATCAATGGCAGATCAAAGCCCAGATGCTGATCTGCTATACCATGACTTCGCCAGTGCTTTGCTGATTTCTGGCAAAAGCCAGTTAAGGTGAGGCATTCTCTGAGACAAAGAGAGGAGTACATAGAGAAAAAACTAGGAGAAAGTCTGGGGCAAATGGCTAAGTATGTATGTTACATAATTTCTCATACCAGAAACAGTGGGAATGTCTGCAACATAAATCATATTCCTAAAGGGGACTTAATATTCTGAGCAACAGTTACAACGAGCTGGAGAGATTGCAAAAGCTTCTCTCCTTTGAATGAATAGTGATTAAAAAAAATAATAAAGAAAACAACCACCACCACCAAACATGTGGGTATATCTTTTTCTTTCTTGAAGGTTGTAATATATTTCTTTTATTTTAGAAACCACTGAAGCAGCCTGCAGATTCTGCGAAGTGCTTCCTTGCATTTGTATGTCCTCAGACTATGGCACGTTCTCAAGATTATCATTCTACAAAGTTCTCAAACACTTGTATAATGAGGAAAAATATCTATAAGCTTGTAGACATCTGCAGTGGTAGTTCGGAGTTTTTAAATGCTTGTTTTTCAGACACTCATTCACTGTCTTTAAGCATAGTAGATGATCTCAGTACTTCTTGAAAGTATCAAAAAAAGCTTTACAAATTTAGATTCATGGCAGAGTTTTTCCCTAGTGTCAGAGGATGAACCTTACGTACACACAGAAGAACAAGAGTCTCAAGGCTTTGCATTTTAAGCTTGTAGAACACATATGAAAAAACAGCTGTGCCAAGGATCCGAAGAAATCCACTCCAGGAAAAAGCACTTGCAGACATTTCAATACATGTTGGAAATAAAATAAACATGCTGAGGGACCAGAACATTTTTTGAAATCTGTCAATATCAAAAGGGAATATGTTTACCTACATAGCATTTTCATATCAGTTCCTAAATAGAACTGGGGATATTAGAAATCATGCAAAAGTTTGTTGGCTCTGAGGGTAAGTCTGCATGTTGAGGAGTCTGAATAGCTTGAATAACTTGTGGTTTAGATTTCACATTCTGGCTGCATGTATTATTAACTTGAGCCAAGCTCTGATTTTTCCCTTTTACTCAGCACAACCAACATCACCTCCAAGGTGGTCAAATAATACACTTAAAAAAATAAAAAAAATCATTGCTCTGTAGCATGTCTTCTCTTTGCCTTTTTTTTTTTTTTTTTTTTTTTTACTGAAAGCTGGATAACATGTAAAGCAATAGAGATATTTAAATGAGACTGTAACAACCTGATGGCAAGGACTGAGAGAAATCCCACTGGCTGGAGTCAGTTTTAAATTGTCATCCATGGGTAGATGAAGTTTCCATCCAACCAACACTTTCTTTGGCTCACTGATCAGGAAAACAGAACTGGCTTGTGAAGGACTAGGACTTCATCCTGCAGGCACTGGTCATCCTCTTCCTTTTCCACCATTCATCCACTCATTTCACAGATACATGTCTTTAGTAGTAGTTAAGGAAGAGCTATAGCTAAGCAGCTCTCCTGCATCACAGATGTGTTGTTTAACCATTACTGCTGCAGGATACTTCAGAGCTCTTTGAAATAAAAGAAAGGAAAGCTGTTCAAGGAAGCTACCACAGATGCATGCATGATTGGCAGCCCTTCTCATCTCCTTTCCTGCTCTTTTGCCTGAGGACAGGTTGACCCTATGATCTGTCCTGGTTCTCAGTTAAGGATATGGCATCAGTGCATCATTTCTGAGAATTATTTGCCAGTCTCTTGTGCCATCTTCATTTTCTTGACAGTTTGAAAGGATCTGCAGACATGTAGCTAAGAAAATGCTCCTTCCTGTCATCCCAGTTGCACCTATTCAAATCAGCAGTGATTCCAGAAAATGCAGTTGCCTCTCTCCTAATTCATATCACATAGGTATCAGAATCCAGCTTTCTAGTAAAAACTGATATTTCTCCCTCAAAAGCACACCTTTCCATGCACCTCAGCTTCCTCTATAAGACCCTATAACACCCTCTTCTCACTCCTTTAATTTCCAAAAACACACGTAAGCTTCTCCAAATGTATCTCCTTAATTGAATTTAATTGCTGTCATATGTTTACCTTTTATTATCTCAAAGACATTGCTTAGGGTGAATTACATCCTATTTCCACGCTTTTCTTTATATGTAGCAAGGATTACAGGAGAAAAATGCACGTTGTCTGGTCTTGACTACAGTGGTATGCTGAGACCAAAGCAGCTATATGCTGTATTTCAGATGAAGGACAGGCTTTTTGTATTCAAGCTGCTGATGATGATACTTGGAGCTTTATCAGTTGTGCTGTTTCTGATTTAGGGACTAGCAAGCATAGGAGATTATTGAATACAGCCACACAGTCTACATTTTCCTTCTGTCATCCTCTTACACATGACCAGAACCCCCTCACAAGAGGCAGACAAAAATGCTTTCATTAGATAAAGCAGAAAAAGATCTCCCAGCTCTAAACGTCAACCCATTTCTCCCATGTGAAATAGAGACTATACCTTGGATTTGGTACAAGAGTAACTAGGTCATTAAATAACCTGGCACCTTACCCAAAGGACACAGAGACATCTGTATGGGGAAGTATTTATGTAAATGTTTCATTTCAATAGCAATCAGCTTTCACATGTCTTTAAACAAGCACTTTGCATAATCATGTGATAGTGCCCAGACTTCTACAAAGTTTTCGTACTTTCTGTTTCCGTTTCTATTATTTTCTGTTGCTTCTGTCACCTCTCCTTGCCACCTATTATCCTCTTGGTATATTTCTGCATTGCCACGCAGCACTTAGGTTGTGTAACCATCAAACAGATTGCCCTATTTTGCAAACTAAGCTAGCAAGCATCTGTGAAATTAAATTTGTAATAAAGCCACATCCAGATCACCTTGGCTTTTCACTGTTGAAGAATGAGAACTTACCTTACAAATGCTTTAATTCTTTCACATTTTCCCTGCGCCAGTACATTCAGTACAGCAGTATTCATGTATCAAATGTATTATAGCACTGAGACACTCTGGCCTCCACTTTATTATTTTAATCATTATTCTGGTTTGAATTTCTGGCTGTTTTATCCTCTGTAGCGTAAGATTCTAGTAAGACCTAGTGACAAGAGGTCAAACTAAATAAAAATAACCCTGCTGGTTCTGTCAAATAAATTCAAACATTACGACAAAGCTTTATAGTAATAATACCTTTCGTGCTACTATATTCTGTAAGCAATTCCAGTGGAATCCCTGTTCTGAGTGGTTTATTGTTGCAGAGCCATAAAAAATGTGCTTTGGGCTGAAAGTAGATTTATAAGATTTCTGCCCAGGAGCATATGCTTTGTAAAATTTAATTTAAATCAGCTTAGCTATTCTTTTTAAAAGACTGTAGAGTAAAAACAAAAATAGATTATTAGTTGTTTTTGGTTTTTTTTCGGTACAAAAAAAAATCACTTTTATTTCATATAACAAGTAGCCATTATTCTTGCCCTTTATGCATGCACATAATTCCATCAACTGTGGAAAGACTTGGGGAGATACATCTTGCTGCAAATTCCCAAACAGAAGTATGGCAACTGTCTCAAAGATTACCAGTGGGTTAACACCACACAGTAATTCCTCCAGCAGTCTTTACATGTTATTTATAGTTCAGTGTGGCATTACGTACTGCAGAAACATTTACATAACAGAAAGAAATGCTGCATGTTTTGGAACAACGGGATGTTGAATGATGAATTGAATAACCAGTAAATCTGATTTTATCTGAAAATTTTAACACTGAAAAGCTTTTTTGAACCACAAAATAAATAAATAAATAAATAAAAAATAAATAAATAAATTTAAAAAAATCTGTTAGAGCTCTTAAGAAAACTGGATAACAGATGAATGCAAAACTGAGAAACTATGTTGATTTGGTTTCAAACTTTCAGTTCGATATAAAATATCATGGTTTGGCTTAGATCACTCTGTCAAACATAGCACAGTTCCCCTGATAATTTTCAATCTCATGCCATGGAGTACTGCTTATGAAGAACTACATTTCATCTGCAGACTTTTTTCACCTGAAGGCCACCTTGACAACTTGCCAAAGGTCAGATGGACACTAAGCAGAGCAGGTTGAACTGAGCAGCTCATCAGACAGAGCTGTTTCATCCAAATCAGCACAGAATGCTCACCAAGCAAACAGTTTGGAAATGCAGGAATGATGATGCTCAGGGGAGTTAAGAAGAACCTGTCTGATCACAGTCTGTAGGACACACACAGTCTAATCTAGGTGCTCCAACAGCTCAGTGGGAACTTACGCTCCACTAACTCTTGTTTCACCAAGGCTGCAAGTGAAGTATTTTCATAGCTCTCTTTGAGATAGAGTTGTCAGGTCCCCCAAATTCTGGGCCTTCTGACCCCAAAGAGTTGTTTGTAGAGATTTTTGTTTTTAACTGTATTCCCCTTCCATTCTTTTGTTTTGTTTTAAGGAAATACCATAACAAAACTCTTCCTAGCATGCATAGCTGTCTACAATGAAATGATCATTTAAGGCAAATGAATGAAATCCCATATTAGGGAGGAACTATTTCAATTCACCTTTGTCAGTGCTTTAGCTGGTGATTAGAAACTTCCAGGAAAAACAAGAGAAGTTACAATAAAATCTGTTGATAACAGGATAGACAGAAAACAGGATGCATTTAAAAACAACATGGGAATATGTATAAGTAAAGGAATGATGTCAAAAGAGCCTAATGAGTTTAATTACTGCCAAGATATACAAAAAAGCTATTTTAATTTGCAATGGATTGTTACAGTCATCATTGTGTACCCATGTATATACTAACCCACAGATGCATACACGTGTTTGAATAGGCTTGATGCTATTTTAATCTTAAATTAATCTCCAGTTTTAATACTGCCAGGTGTGCAAGACAGCTAATTGGTAGGCAATGTGTAAATGATGCAGATCCGGAGTCAGGAAGGGAAGGCACCTGCCTTACTACAGCATCTCACAGGCTGTACTTGGTGTATGAGGCAGTAAGACAGTTTGCTGCCAAGCTGGAAATAGCCAGCTGCCCTGACCAGGTGCTTCACCTACCACTGCCATGTGTTGCACGTAAGCAGGGCTGCTAGGTGCTCAGTAGAATAAATTAAGTTAAAATTTATTTGAAGGTCTTAACTTCTAATTTCAATGTTAAAGAATTCTTTCTCTTGTACAAATATATGGAAACTCTAAAGCTTTTAGAATCCAAGGCATTTCTTTGCTATATTATGCATTTCAGTTTCACCAGTTCTGTGGAATTTAGCCTATGCTTTGTTGGTAACTATGGTGACTAACTCCAGTAAATGAAGGGACAAAGGTGCCTCAGACTTTCTTTACAGGGGAATAAGGAATAATTAGAAACAGAAATCTCCACTTCTCTGACAGACAGGTCATTCAGACAGCCACTTATGTGGACTATTAATACACAGATGTGCTTTGAAACACATTCCTCCACCTGTATGAGTCTATTTATCTCCCAGTCTCTATATCTCTCCTTTAATGACGTATTGAATGTAGTGACATGGGAAGATCAAGTTCTGATGTAGACCCCATCAGAGTGGCTAGAGGGGTACTGTGTCCTCCATCTTACGCAATGCACTGCAGACTGAGCCTTTTGCCTGGGCAGGACATGCTTTCCCATGTATTTCTGGCTCTCACTGGTAGCAGAGGCTGCCATATTGAGTGTAGCTCTAATTATGCATCCTGCTGTCCCATTTCTTTGATGCAAAAGGGTAGGAGGGAAGACCTTAAATAGGACTGCAGCTGTAGGTGGCCAATTATCTGGTGGGGTATTTGGGAAAAATCCTTCTGCTTTTTATACTTCATGACCAACTGTGCAGAAAGCAATTAACACTTGGTCACTCATCTTTCATTATTAATACTTGTATAAACAGCAAATGAGATGGTATAAGCAGCAGAAATTTAGACCTCTGTGCTAAGTTACTCTGTCCCAATTCACCAAAACCAGATACCAGATACATACTTCACTTGTCTCATCCTGATGTCCACTCAAATAAGGCAGTAAGTAGAACAGCCAGAACACTTTGATCTCACTGGCTTAACAGTGATAACAATAATAAGCAGCTTTTAAAATATGAAAACAGTATTTCAATTAGAGAAATAAAATCTCCTCTAGGGATTTTAGAAGATGAGCAGAAGCACGGAACTTTTTGCTTGTTTTTTTGACTAGTAAACAAAGAGGCTTGATTCTGATGGTGCCAGTCAGCATGCAGTTTTGCTGTGTTTGGCTGCAATTGCTTGAGTATAATAATGCATAAGTGTATTTGTGTGGTATGAAAATCATTCTGTGCATGAAAATCTGACCCTTACATCACCAGAATTTACCTACATGTTGGTTGTGGTCACTTTTCAGTGCTCTTTTTACTGCTCCATATCCAAAGGCCTTAGAAACAGTGCATTTGCACAATTCTGCTGTGTGGGAAGAAAGAGAAGCCAAATCACTCTTTCCAAGAGCATTACAAATCTGTATTCCTTAGAAATATCTATATGGTGTGCCCCGGTGGATCAAGTGGTAGGAATGTCGCGTTGCAACACCAGGGCCCGGGTTCGATCCCCCCTGTGGTGCAAGTGGTAGAAGTGTCGCTCTGCTACACAGGAGGCTCGAATCCCGAGGGTTGGACTTGTTGATCTCTAAGGTCCCTTCCAACCCGACGAGACTATGATCCTATGATGATCTTCCTATCCAAAGTATAGGAATGTCTCAAAACAGTGCTTCAGGAACAACAGCCATCTCATTGAAATGGGGAAGACTTCTGAGATGTCTGACTGGAGCTCTAGGAGCTGAGATGAGCAAGGTCTCCCTCCTGAGACCTTCTGGATTTCCTTCTGCAACCTCATTTTTCATAGTTTGGGAGCAGTCACAGTTTGTCCAAGTCTAAGTAGCAGAAGCTCTGGTATAGGCAGAGCAAGTTCTGAGCCTTGCGCTCAAAGCACATTCATTCTATCATTTTGAAATGTAATCTATGACTTCTAAGTAACTAATCTAGTGCCCAGAGATGTAGTTAAGTAAATAGAACAACACAGACTCGCTGCCAGTGTGGGTGGCATAACCCAGAGCAGAAGTACTGGCTCAAAGAAGTTCACCTGAACCCTGATTGCATCAGTTCCTTCCTCTAAGAGACACATCCATGCAGCAGTGGGTTTGCCTGAACTTCATGAATGGCTCAGACATTGTCACAGCAAGTCTCTCACCTTACTGCATTAGCATCCTGATAAACTGGCACCTGAGATTTTCAGCTGGGAGGCAGTAGTGCCAGAATTGCTTTTGGAGAATTAGGTAACATCTCTAAGCTGAGACAAACATTCAACTGTGCCTTACTCCTCTTCCACTCAACTCTGGCACACAGTCCTGCTTGTGGTTTAAAAGTACAAATGATCTTAAAACAGAGATTAAAGTCTGTGTTTGATTTGTCTTCATTTAGAAGATTCATTCATTTGATTTCACTCTAGGTCTAAAGGAGAAAGGAACGAAACTCTCCAGTGTAGCCTGGGAGAGCTCACTAGTGACCTCTGAATTTGAACTTTTCTCTAAGGCCCCAAATAAACTTACAGCCTTATAATATGCACACCTTGGGGGTAAGAAATTATTCATGATTCAACAAGAAATATATGAAAGACATATCACTATAAATTCTTAAATGAACTGGTTTCACTTTCTGATATCAAAGTGTTTTCATTGTTTGATCCACAATAAATATTTCTCTCAGCTCTTTAAATAACACTAGCTTTTTAATGTATATGAGTGGATGACTTACTGCTGTGGTACAATAAATTAAAGTAACTTTAAAATATGAGCTATTATGAAGTACTGCAAAAGAGAAGGAGTGCTTCAGCTCAAGATTCAGACCCCACAGTTGTAGCATAATTACACCACCCAGGAGGAAAAATGTTCCAATGGACAAAATGAGTATAGGTGCCACTGAGATGTACTGGATGGTTTCCATATCCGGTTTAGGTTTGCACTCATACACTCGTTCCAGTGTCTCTCCTATGCAACAACATCCTTAAAAACTTTCAGATGTTCCTTTTACTTTATCACTGAGACGAGTTGTTGTTTTTTTCACTTTTAACCTGGGGAAAAAAGCTTCTATTGGGAACCAACATTTTTCACAGGCCTAACAAAATTTAGAATATCAGTGACATTAATAACAATTCAATCTTCCTTGATTTTTAAAAAGCAGTTACCATTCAACATTAGATGGATGAGACTTGCCTTATCACAGTGGACCTAATATCTTCCTGCACTTTTCATTATATTGGCTTTGAAGCTCTATATTGCTTTTTACAGGGATTGGGAGGAAGAAAGAAAAAAAAGGATGTTAAAAATACACTGAAACTTGTGTTTTGCCATCATTAAATATATGTGTCAAGCAGCAACCCTGTATTAATAAGGTACCTAGTAGTGATAAACAATAATCATAGGAGAAAAAGCATTAAAAAAGAATGATATTTCAATTTCAGATTTATACTGAAGGATTTTCATTTAAGTACTGATTTTTAATCATGCCCACACTGATAAATATTTACATCACAAACAGATAACTAGGAGGCAATTTAGTGTGTTTCCTGTTCCTGTCCTGCTGGAACATTTCCACACTATGGCCTGGCTGAAACACCCAGGCTTCATTCACTTCCAGCCCTGAATAGCAAACTGTCCCTGGGGTCATTGCACCCAGTCCAGGGCTAGCAGAACAGTGCCCAGTTTGACACCTGCCTTTTCCCTGCCACCATCCCAGCAGACACCTTGATGCAAGCAGCCATGTGTACAGCAGGCATCCTCACTCATTTGGAGATGACGTCTTCCAGTCTTCTTGTGGCTCTGTTTCATCAAGAGGTGCGAAGTGTCACTAAGATGCTAATCTGCCCTGGGTACCAAGACACCTCACTGTAGCTCGTATTTATATTAAATGTTTTGTAGACACTGTAGCTGCCTTTCCAATATCACTGCCCCTTCAGCCAGCATGGGTTCCTCTCTCTCCTCTCTCCCTGCCTTACTTATAACAGGGTTTTCATCCTATGAATCATGATGCTGTAGACAAAAGTCTGCATTTGAAGGATGTGTGACTTGCTCTGCTGTAAAAAACTATTTCTTGAAGGAACAAAGAAACTGAGGATCTGACATCCTTATAATCATATAAAGTACATAATGAAATTTTCTTTTAAGTTCCACTCTAAGGTCAATGGGAAACATACCACACTGCAACTATTTTCTGGACTTACAAAAGATTACAGAAAGTGCTTAAAGTCTGCTTTCAGAGCTCACAAGTTCCCACTCTCAGTGACATGTTTTTAGGAAGCCTGGTGGGCTGGGCAGAAGCATCAGCCCTACCTGCTAGCATGTGTGTGTGCAGTCTGGGTTGCTCACTGGCTTTCTCTTGGCAGCCCATAAAAAGCCAGGTAGAGATTCTCCTCCACTCTTCCTAAATGCTTGTTCTGCTCTGATTGCCAAGCACTCTTCAACCACCACAGATTGGGAAGAAACGATTGTGGGTCATCACTGACCTTCTATTAAAATAATAAAACAAAAAGGCAACAAGTGGGTAGCTTTTTTGTTGTTGTTGTTCCCTCTGTGTTCTGGCAGCATGCAGGGATTGGAAAAAGTTGGTAGGACTTCACTCAGACTTGAAGCCATCTGATAAGCTTACATATTAACTCTGCTGATTTGCGTTAACACTTAGCCATGGTGACAAGTACTCTTTGCACTTACTGCACACTGGCACTTTGTCTTTCTGTTTGCAAGGAACTCAAGTAGAGATTAGTGACGTTAACGAGGAATAAGAGAGTGGATGTAAGCAAAGCTTGAGGCATTGGCAGGTATCAGATAAGTCTGCAGTGGCAGCAAGTAGAAAATACTGATTGACAAAACTCAGGTTGCACTTGACAGTTTGGTTCTGTTTGATTTGCACATATTCTTTAAACCACTCTTACCTTTTTAATGTGGTATTAATGCTACTTTTATTAATTTTATTACAAATACTGGGATTTTTTTCCTTGTTTTGGACCACAAAAAAAGTTATAAATTGCAAGCTCAAAAACCACCAACAAACATTAAGTCTTGTAATTCAGACACTAATGCCCTCTCTGGAGGGCCACAAATTCAACAAGCTTAATTTTCCCTGCAGCAGAGAAGATGCATTTGTCATTACTGCTCAGAAGTACCTGTAAAACCAACAAAACAGTTTACTCCATCTTTATTCTGAAGAAAATTTTGTTACTGAAAATAGAGACACCTACCTGAAATGGAGCAATGTGAATTAACCAAACTATAGATGTAGCTAGACAAATCAACAGCTCCAACTTGTTTCCTGTCTGCTACTCCAAAGCAGCAGCCTTTGCACAAACTTTTCCTTACTAGCAGCTGTGAGCTGCCAGTACCCTCAATGAAAGCAAGATAAAATATTTCATGTCTGTTTTTCTACCAGAGCAATTAGTGCATGGTGCTACAGGCTCATATCCAGACTGAGACACACTTTGGCTGTGAAGCCAACTAACATCAGAAGCAAAGCACTGGCCACATGTTTCATTCTAGGAGGAGACAGAACCAGCAAAAATAGGAAATTAAAGGGAATCTTTGAGGCTAGAGGCACTGCACAGAACAGGGCAAGAGAGGTAAAGACATGCAGGAGATTCCAAGACTGGACTTCTGCCTTTAAAAAAATCTGAGAGCAGTTGTCTTTGTTCACACTGACCTCACCATCACTCAACTGTATCACCATATCCTTAAAAAAAAAGGTCAGAAGTTTGATGATGAGACAAGTCTTGTCAGACTGTCCTGTCATGGGTCACTTCGTGAGCAGCCTCTATTTTCCTGCACAAGGTAATCAACTGTAAGGTTCCTAACATTCTGATTAACATTTTCTGCAGAGCCAGCCTTGGCTACATAGCCAGGTAGTTTGTTCTAAAGAGCACATTGTTGCTAGAGCTAATGTTTACTTTGCTGCAGGTGGATGGTGGTGACGTTAATAGAGATGAATAGGAGAGAAGATGAAAGTCAAGCCTAAGATACAGGCACAGATTAGACAGGCATACATGGGTAGCAAACACAAATATTGATTGGCACTTAGCATATCCAGGGGACACTCTCAGCTGACTCAGGAGGATGTATTTTTCCTCTCAGAATTTTACGAAGTTATTTCAGCAATTTTCTCCTGTTGCCTACTTCCCCTCTGGCATATTACAATAATCACTGTCTTCATAAGCTAGATAAGATAATGGTGTCCCTTCAGTCTTTTTGTTCAATTAGTTTCCTCCAGTTTCAAACTCTTGGTCCTATTTGGCAGTGATTTTGCTGATTGCCTCTCAACAATCTGAGGTTGGATCAGTTTAAAAGAGAAAGTCCCTGTTAATGCCAGTAATCTCATCCAGGCCTTCCTGACACAGCATAGGACAGACCAACCAGAATATAACACAAAGACTCTACTGCAGTGACAGAAACATATCCTGGTCTACAGGGTAGTAACTCACTCAAATAAGCAAACAACATACATTTTCTCAGACATATGGCTACTGCCTCTTTGTAGTTAGTGGATTTCAGTTTGCAAATCAATGAATGGCCTGCAATGGGATAGGATTCTGGAAATGAGTGATGAAAGAAGAAATCAGGTGGGACACTAGTGACCAGTCAACAGCAAATATTGACTGACCAAGAAATTAATAACATATCAAAAAGCCACTTTATGCTCAGCCCTTTTTGTTTCTGAAATATCTGCATTAGAGTAGAACTTTAGAACAATAGAACAATCTTATTATTAACATTTATCTATTAACGTTAGAACAATCTTACCTAATTTATACCTACTAGAAGGCTGGTGAAAGTTGGAAAAAGCTATAGGACAGTGGGTATTATATAGATCTGTCTTGGAATCTACAAAAATCTATGCAAGTTTTGCCCCACTAGAGTGAACTATGAAAGATATTGTTCAGGTAGACCTCACATGTTACACAAACACTTGGTGGATTTTCTCTGTAGCAACCTCCTTGCAAGCCTGTATATTCAGGCACTCCAATCTTGAGATCCCACACTATTGTAGCAGCAGGATGAATGGAAGACTCCCTCTGAAGTAAAGAAGATAGAGAGTTTTCTCACTCTGGGCCTGTTTGGAGTGTGGTTAAACTCAAATCTGACAGGTTGTCTGCTCTGTAAAGAAGATACAGAGACACTGTGGCTAATTTCACAGTTGTCTTAGTAAGTGAAAAATGCTAGCAGTAATTACTACTGCCAGGAGCAACTGCTTCCATTTTAGCTGAGTGACTTTGGTCTCTTTGCAGGATTCCTTCTACTGAAACAGCTGTGTAACCATGTCTTGGTTTCTGCAGATGACTTGGACCCTGTAGCTTACTAACTCTTCCTGATCTTCTCTTCCAAATCCCAAAATAAATGCAGAGGCCATATTATATTATAATGGACTAATAGTTCATAGCTACTGCTTCTGACAAAGGAAACTGACTTTGTCTTGTGATAAACCTTGTGACTCCCTGGGGAACTTTACTAAATATCATTTTTAGTTCCTTCTGCATGGAACACTATCAGAGAAGAACATACTACAATGTATGAAGATTTCATTTGTTACGAGGATAAGTTTTTTACAGAAACAGCAACACAGAAAAACAAAGCCTATCTGCTACTGGACGTCCAGGTCATGCTGCCCAGACATACACAAAAACGGCAGCTGAAGAGAGCTTGGAATTGTGGAGGGGGGAGGAAGGCAGCAAGTTTCATCTTGCCCATTAAGCACAAATAACCAACTCTATGTTTGTACTCCTGTTACATTCACAATGATTAGCAAATCAGGACTGCAAAGGACCCTGGTGAAACATATAATTCTTTCCTAGGAAAAGAAAGCTGGAGTAGCAAAGGTATGCAAGAGCCAAAATGTATGTATTTAAACAACAACAACAAAAGCCCAAGTTATGGCAATGCTACAAATGATATTGGAAAGAGTTAGGAAAGATGAAGTGAAGGCAGCTTCCACTAGGAATGCAGAACAGCATCACTTTCCCACACATGCAAGGGTCTGGTTCAGTGTCAAAATAACTTCAAATTTCCTGGCCTCTGCCAAAGTCTCATTTATTAAAATATTGTATATGGGCTGCTGCAGTTAACTTCCTCACATTTTTTTCTAAAGGCAATTAAAGAATCTTTCACATAAATTTGTACTCTCAAAAGACTTGCATTTTCCATCACTTGAGTTGGGAAATGAAGTGAGATGAAGAATGGTAAAGAAAAGAAAAATAAGTTGAAATTTGCAATGACAGGATGAAGGATAATAATGAGAAAGTGAAACAAAAGTGAAGGAGAAAAAAAATAAACTAAAGATAGAATGTCCTGTGCTGCAGGCCAGGGGGAATGGCACCTTGCCTTACTCTGTAATAAGACATGACAACACAAATTCCCACACCACTGAAGTTACTGTCTCCTCACTCCCAGATACATAAAACTTGAGATAAAGAGCAAGTAGCAGACAAAGGATAACTGCTTTACAGAAGAAGGGTGTAGACTGAACAACAACTCATGAAAGAAACAAATAAAATCTTGATTTTTCTTCTCCCTTCTAACCATTGCCTTTGGGAATTCAAATGTTCTTACATGTTATGGATGGCTGCAGAAACTGGGTGTCTGTGGTCAGGCATGCAGGAATCTTTCCAGCATGGAGGAAACAGAGCAAAGGAATTACTAGTACCTTCCCATGCACATGCCACTAATAACAATCAGGGCAAAATATTATTTTGTCTCTTGGCATTGGTAGCTGTGCATTAGAAACAACCAGACACTTGAGCAATACTGTCTCACAGTTTGAATACAGACAGAAGAGGACTGATTAAGATGATAGGGGATGAATAAAAGGCCTTTGCCTCCTTTTTAGTGCCAGCCACTGCAGTACACACTCTCTTGTCATAAAAAAAAATGACTTACACAACAGCACAGTCATTCCAACTATGTCAGGACAGTATTCATTCTGCTCACTACCAGCAGAATCAAAAATCAACAGAGACAAACCATAGAGGAAAAGTTGGAAAGCATCTTTTTGCCTGTGGAGATACAAAGATTCCAGTCTCGCATAACACAGAGAAGGAGATAGGTGAACGCTATAAGTGAACAGCTAACCTTCAGAGATATGTAAAAAAGACAACATGAAACTGATAAAAACTGAATAATAAAAACAAAAGAAGCAGAGTAAAGCTTCACTAAAAAACCCAAATGTTTAGATCTCCATTGTATCTCTGAATAGTACTTCAGATTTTTTTCAGTACATTATGGCTTTTTCAGATTTTTCAGATTCAGGATTCAGATGCAGTATTGTGGCCAGACTGTGCTCTGGCTTCACTTTCCACAAATCAGTATCAGATGCAGTGAAGCAACCTGCTACACAGGCCTTCTGCAGACTAAAATAGTGCAGAGCCTAATCAGGAATCTCACGACAGGAAACAGGCCTTCCTACAACAGGAAGAGTAGGAAAGACTACTGGAGACAGCCGTCCAAAAGCAGCCACTTTGCCAAAAAAGACAAAATGGCTGTGTACTGGCAACTCCTGCAACAGGAAATCTCTGAATTAAGTACTCAATCTACAGAGCAATTTAGTATGTCATCTGCTTCCTGGCAACAGATATTTGGAATCGTTTTTACACTGTGTTACAGCTCTATCTCACAATCAGATTTAGGACAGTGTCCTCTCCAGTAAGCAAAGAGGCCAAGGTCAGGTGCTTCTCTGATACCTACCCAGAATAAATATTTTTAACCACTTTCCTTTCTTCATTTTCATCATTTTATTATTTCTAATTTAGGGGCCTGACATTCTTGTTTCTACTCTGATTTGAGTCCAGGGCAGACTGAGTCACTGATTCAGTGGCTGCCAAAGTTAACTATAGCCTCCGTGGGACTGTACAGCAGAGTCCGATAAAAGATAAATATCACATGGCACAAAGAAATACGAGAAAAATGGCTAATAGATTCTCTCTGTGATTTGTCTGATAGAGGGCTGTCAGTCTTTTCAGGAAATTTCTCCTGAATGTCTACAAAAGGAGAAGGAAGAAGAAGGAGAAGGGTGAAAATCAAATTTCTTTCTTCTTTGCGATCCATATGTCAATACAGACTGTTGGCAAATTTCATTAATTTTTAATAATTACATTCTATGATTGAATCATACCTCACCTATGACACATCTCACCTAAGACACATAACATTGTTTATAATTATTCATTTCTTAAGCCTAACTGAAGACACATCTAAGACAATCATTGTGGGTTTGGTTTTACTTTTAGAAGTTGGCAATAGACTGGGAACAAAGAATACTGCAGATCAAAAGGAGAAAAGAAAGAGATGTCAGAGAATCACTGTGACAGAATGCATTTTTCTGATACTACATAGCAAGATACATAGAGGAATATCATATTTAAAAGAATTTACGTTGACTAAAGAAAAGAGAATGTTGTGTCCCATGAACTGTAAATATTTTTATCATAGTCATATAAAGTAACTGAGTTTGCATAAGGTGGTTTATGTCTGTTACATTTGCTGGAGTCGTTAGTGTCTCCCTGTTCTCTGAGTCACCCCAGGAAATCCACAAATTCAAAAGATATGGAAGCTGCAAATGCCACATGCTGGTGATTTCCAGAGGCCTTTTGCAATTGATGAGTCAGGAGGAGGGATGTCCGTCTTAAAATGAGACTGACAACAACAGTAATGAACACTTCAGCTTCAAAGGTTTGGATCTAAACCAGCCCATTACTTATTTTACATTACTAGTTTCAGTACGCATCATGAGAATGAGCTTTTACAATGAAGCAAGGTTGCCTACAATGTATTTATGGCATGCAATGGAAAAGATTTTTCTAGGAAAGCTTGTTCTTACAAAATGAGATTTGGCAAGCTTGTAAGGTGCATGAAGTAACATTTGGTCGATATGTAGGAAGAAATGGCAAGCAAACTTTGAATCGTGGCATTGTTGACAAGTAGAAAAGCAACATTCTGATGCTCCATAAATTATGTTTTTGTTTCTATTCACGTTTTTAAATCAGATTACTTAGTTTGTTATTTTTCAATGTTTTCAATATTTCCAGTGACAGAGAACCACTCACCTATAGCTAAGAACATTACATATCTGGCCAAGTGTCAGGCTAGGGGACTGTACATATGCTAATTCTTTTGTTCTTATGACAAGTAAACACAGTAATTCTACTGTCAGATTTGACATAGGAGAGGATTTGAATGTCTGCAAATTGCTGTTGTACCTTAGCACATACACATGGTGCTCTGCAATATAGACAAATGAAGAAGAGTCAGGATGAAAGCTGAGAGGTTTAAGTATGGAGTAAAGACTTTCAATATCTGGGTCTCACATCAGAATTCAATTTATTCAGCTGCTGTAATTTCCACTGCTTACATTCTGCTATATTCTCTCTTTACTCCAAAAATATCTGGTAGGAAGATACATAGCTTAATCAGATAGTTTTTATAGTTTAACTGCAAATAGATGGCATACATAACTTTTATTTCACTAAGCACAGGATCTACAAAATGACCTTTGTTATCTTGTCTTCTTAAAATCTCATCCCCTGGGTTTTGAGACATCTGCAATTTCCAGTTCTTTTAGCTACTTCTTATATTTCTAGCAATTAAATTCTCCACACAGGTTAAAATCTGTTTCAAAGCAAGCCCAAGACTTGTCTAAATAGCCCTTCCGCTCCCTGAACTATAGTAATATGGCAGAAGCCCCACAGGTACATGTTCTCAAAGTGACACTATAAGGTTCTGCCTTTGAAAAAACTCCACATCATTAACAAAGGACTTCATTGCCACTGTACTGCAGATAGAGCCCTCACCCTGAATTTGTGATGTTTAGCTTTGGATCTTTCCTCAGTCTGATAGTATCTAAAACTCTATGTCCTGAGTGGATGTTCTAAACAGTCATTAAATTATAGCTCTCCATGAAGTCATTTGACTTAGACCAATTAAATATTTATTTACTGAACAAAAGAGAGAATAAACCTCCAGTCAGAAGCTGGAAAATTTTCCTTTCTCTGTGGGGAAAACTTGGTCAGTTCAGCCTTGTGTGTTTCTCCCAAATGGCTTGAGTTGTTCACCAACTGTATCCTTTGAACACCTTGTCCTGACATCTGAGTGTAAACAGGCCACGTTGTGTGTACAGTAAAAGCTTACAATGTACAATGCAGTCCAGTGCATATTTTGTAAAAATGAGGTATTGGTATAGCTTTGGTCTCATTTGACACAGGGGGGAAGGGGAGGGAGGGGATTACCAATACAGAAAAGAAACAAAAAAGAAAAGAGAACTTGAGACAAAACAGAAAGGGGGCTTGGATTGCGAATGGGAAGTGAAAGGCCTCTGTAAGAGGTAAAAGTAGACAAGGAACACAAAGCCTCATTTGATACTTGAGAACACATTGTCAAGACGCAGGGAGAAGATGAAGGAATATAAGTTTCTGGAAGAACTGACCTCTCGGGCACCAGATGCATTTCTAGCATATTGTCAGGCCCTATGGGTGTGCAAAGCTTGTAGGGCATGTAAAACATATGCCCAAGGACCTACTCCATTCAAATCATTATCAGATCCCTTTCTAGCCCTTTCCTTCCTGCTAGGTACAGAATTACACCTCATTCCCAGAATCTAATGTCCCTGAACTGTGGAGCATAATCAGACTCCTACTTCAATGGCAGATGGTCCTTGAACTGTTCACACTTGGATGGAAACCAGATGTTGACCCAAACTGGGAAACAGTAAATCAGAAATAGTTGAAGTTCAAAAATAAAGTCTGAAACAAGTAAACAAATTTGAGTCTCTTTGTATGTTGTAAGACAGATCCCTGTTAGCACAATTTCACATGGAAACTGGATGGGTGGGTAGAATGATTGAGTTCAAATGCAAGGGTGGATGACAAAAGGTGAATAGTGAGCTGAGGGTGGAATGTGAGTGGTACCACCCTTGATTTCCTTTTAACCTACTGTAGCCAGGCACACATCCACTGAGCAGAATAGCACATAATAGCCAACTCCAAACTCACCCTTCCTCTGAGAAGAGCAGGAGAGAAATTCTTAACACATATTCAGAGCATTTTCTTCACACTTTCTCACTGCTCATATTATTAACATTCTATGAGAATTTACGGTAGTGACTGCAAATGCAATTACAAATACAGAATTAACAGAAGTGCAAAGAATGCTAAAAGTACTACAGTTTACAACAGCATTGCAAAGGCACTGTTCCTTTTCAATATCAGAGCAACAGAAATAATTTCAGTGGCAGCAGTCATGCCTTCCAAACTCAGCCTAGTTCAAACAGGTAATTCAGAAAAGTGGCAGAGCTATTTTGAGATGCTTAGCCCTTGACAGCCTCATGCACTGGTGTTCATTCATCCACTACAGAAGACTTGCAGATTATCTTTTTAGGAGGAACTTGGTCAGTACTGAGCTGGGACAAGACTTCTCAGAAGGTCTAAGCAGGGACTTGCAGACCAAAAAGTTCCAGTGCCTCATAGCAGAGGATGTCTGTCAAAATAAGTCTCCGATAAAATTTCCTCTAGGTCACCTGTAAAAGTTAGCAACATTCATGGCAGTATACAATATCTTTTCTCGGAACAGAAACTGACATTTCATAGCCTCAGTTCTTACTGCTTTGTTGTTCTTTTTTCCTTTGGTATTTTGGTGATCTTACACACTCGTTTCTAACCATTTTTAAGGACTCGGAGGTCTCCATTTATTTGAATTACAGTCATACTCTATTAGTAGAAGCTCTTCAGGGATCTGCTCTGATGTGCCCAGTTCTCTACAACTACATGAGCAGAAAGGCTGGGGCTAACTAATAACTGACCAATTAAGTCATTTTTTAACTTCTCATAGCTAGTAACGTACTATGCTTTGACAGTCATCTGCAGATGTTAAAACTCCTTGCATTTTCAGTTCTGGGAATGTTCTGGTGGCTGAGGAAGAACTCTTTCTCCTTTCTGTGCAAGCTTCACAGTTAAAACTGCTTCTCCAGTTCCACTTGTGACTGAAATCCTCTTTTTGAGGAGCTACTTCATAATGAACACAAGGGAACACCTCAAAGATGCACCAGGGAAGTTCAAGCTGGACATTAAGAAAAGAATCTTCACTGTGAGAGTGATCATACACTAGGAAAGGATTTCTAGAGAAGTGACTGATACCCCATGCCCTCAATAATATAATTATCTTTTGTTTAGCCTTGAAGTGGTCAAACAGTTGAACTCAGTGATCTCTGATTGTGTCTTCCAAATGAATTATTCTGGAGCTACCCAAATACGTGTATTTTTCTCACAGAAACAGAGTCTCTCCCACAAATTTGTCACCTAAGGGGTGAGGAGAACAGGAGGAGTTAACAGAGATGAAAGTAGCACACTCAGTGTCCCAGAGAACAGGGTGTATGGGAATGATAGTACATACCTGAGATCTCAGCACTGTCACTTTTCAATATTGCAGTCCATGATAAACCAACTAACATTTCTTCTTCACATGTTAAATAACATACATTAACAGACACTTCCTTGCAGCGTATTTCCCCCACAAGTATGCAACTTATGTTGCAAAAGACCCATCCTTCCCTAAAAAAAAAAAACAAACAACAAAACCTCAGCTGACAGGTGGGTGCTGCTGATGATCTGAATCAAATGCCAGTAACATATTACTAACATACTGGGTAAAATGCAGAAACCACCAGAGGGATGTGAGAGTTGGAAATTCCATCTGTAAGACTTCCAAGTCATGTGAGCACTTCTGACAGCTATGTTTGGTTGGTGGTGAACACCCTGCCTGTGGCAGTGGTCTTCCACTTCACAGACTGCTCAACTGAACATTATAAGGAAAATAGCACTAAGGCACTAATTCATCTAAGCTAAGGGAGGGTGTTACACAGCAGTAACTCCATTGCAGAGTAAAAAGCTGACAGTGGGTTTTAACAAATGACATGATGCTGCTCACCAGAAAAGAGAACAGAAATTTGCCTATTAGAGAAAAGAAGTCAGATGTTATAACCTGTGTTTCAAACAAAGGAAGCCAAAACAGAAATGTCACCAATTTCTGACATTTAATCTTTCAGAAAAGAAAGACAGTTTTGATACCTCCTCCCAGAACATCCTCATGGCCTAGCTGACAAATTACAGGTTAAATGTGTGCTTAGTGAGGTGAATTGGAAACTAACTGAACAGCCTGACTTAGAAGACTATGATGACAAGCAGCACAAAGACCAGTTGGAGGCAAGCCACTAGTGGAGCATCCCAGGAGCTGATATAGGGCCAACACTGCTTAATATCTTAGTCACCTAGATACTGGGGAAGAGTACTCCACCAGAAAGTTCACGGTTATGGAATTTTTGTAGTTGGACTTGATGATCTTGAAGGTCTTTTCCAATGCAAGCAATTCTATGAATTCTATGACAGCAGGAAAATGTGGATGATATATCAGGTGATCTGGCTCTCATCCAGAGGGACATCAGCAGCATGGAGAACTGGACCCACAGGAGCCTCATGAATTTCCAAAAGGAGGTGCAAAGTCCTGCACATGGAAGGAATAGTTCTGAGCATCAGTGCTTGCTGAGGCTACCCAGCTGAAAAGCAGATCAGCAAAGAAGGACCTAGTGTTCCTGGCAGACAACAGGCTGAATGCAAGTCAGCAATGTGTCCTTGAGACAAGTAAGGCAAATGGTATCCTGTGTTGTCTCAATAAGAATTTCACCAGAAGGTTGAAGGAGGAGTTGTTCCCTTCATTCAACACTGGCCCAGTGATGGCATTGCCAGTGCAAGAAAAAATATAGACTTGGACAGATTGTCCAAGTCCAGCATGGGATCAAAAACCTGGTTAAGGGAATGGAATACAAAGCTGAGGCTCTTCAGTCCAGAGAAGAGAAATCTCGGAGGGAGTCTTATCAACGTATATAAATACTTGTTGGAAGGGAAAATACAAAAATGGGAGCCAGGCTCTTCTCAGTCATGCCTTGTGACAAGATCAGAAGCAATGGGTATAAATCAAATACAGTAGGTTCCATGTGAACACAAGGAAACAGAAAAACAGAAACACTTTTTAACCATGAAGTAAAACAGGAACGGATTGCACAGAAATGCTGTGGGATCTCAGTTCTCAGGGGTCTTAAAAAGACTGATCAGCCCTCACAAGGAATACATATATCATTTTAGGCCACATTTTGATGTATCATAGTAGTTATCCCCCAGTTGTAAACAGAAAACGATGAACACTTTCACCTCTCATCAAGACTGCTCCTTGGTTGTTTGTGTTCTTTCTCTGAAGGCAAAGAAAAGGTATTTACCTTTGTCCTCAAGACCAGGCTGTGAGTAGGTAGGCTGTGGGGGATCTGCCTTCCGGGCAGATCTTGCTTCAAAGGCTCTGCCAAAGAAAGAACTGAACTCTCCCCTCCAGTTTGAAGAAAGTTATTGTAAAGAATGCACATATTAACTTTGTGTGTGTTTAACCAGCTCTTGCAGAGATTTAACAATGAAAGCCTTCCATCTTCCCAGGCTGTTCCTGCAGTCACAAAAGAAAAAATTGACAGCCTGGGGATGTTTGCAAGCTGGTGAACAACACTGCTTCAGAGACTCTGACAATTCCTCTCTGAACCTTAGTAAAGAAATGGAGTTGTGGAAGTCGCACACTGCAGAAAGCACAGCATGTCCTGCTGAGAAAGAAATGAGCCTGACAGTCATGCTGGAAATTACACTGCCACCCCAAATGAAAGTGAACTTGTTATGCAATTTCTAACAGGCCAGGTGACTTGAGGGCATGAAAAGCTTTACCTCTCCTTGACTTTGTGAGAGAAAGTCTGACACAGCAGGTTACTGTAACACAAAACAGCTGTTAATTTAATTTGTTCCTTAAATCAAGCACTCATGTCAGTACACAGTAATAATGGCCCTATCAGAAAGTACTGAGCATGGGTTTTTGTGTTGTGTATGTAAACAGTAATGCTCACTTGTTAGTTTACTGTAAAAGCCAAAAAGGCCATTGTGAAAGTACAGCATTACAAATGAAAATGGAAAATTCGGATCTACAAGCATAGCAACCCCTGGTAGGAGAGCTACACAAAATTCCTCAAAGGTCACAAAACTGTTATCTGTTAAAGATATGCCAGCAGGCATCTTATTCCCAGTGACTGTTTATTTTTTAAACACATTTCATCCTCTTTTGTACCACATAAATAATTCCACTAAGAAACAAACGACCACATCCACAGATACTTTAAATATGTGAACACCTTTAATCGTAGAATCACAGAATCACAAAGTTGGAAAGGACCTACAAGATCATCTAGTCCAACCGCCCTCCTATTACTGTAGCTACAACAAACCACTAAACCATATCTCATAGCTGATAATGCTATATCACCACTTCCAAAACAGCAGAAAAACTACTTGTAATAAGTGTTTTGTTCTATTTTTTTTTGAGACCTCCTTAATTTTTAAAAAAGACAAAAATGCACAGTTTTGAATCAAATATATGCAGAGATCTCATAGCACAGCAAGTGCTAGACTTAAAATTCCCATACTAGGTATGTACAAAGGTAGAAGAGCACACCTACACATAGTTCACACCTACATTTCTTCTAGCAGAGTAAGAACTGGGTAACAGCACTCTCACATAAATGTGATCAACATCCCCAAACCCTGAGAGCACAATGAGATGCCCAGTAAAGCATCGTTTACATTCTCCCTAGACTTTGGCTTCCAGTGTGTATCTGAAGATTCATAATAATAAAAAATGGTTTTATACCCAACTATAAAACTGCAGTGACTGGGCCCTAGGACACTGTTTGAGAAGCTGCATGACAGTCTCCCAAATCTTCATAGCTTCTTATTTATTTCTTTTATAAAACAGGCAAAGGTTATTGTTTGATTTACACAGTTTCCGCTCCCTGCTTAAAAAGCCTATAAAAGTCATTATTTAATGTAAAAAACAGGCGCCTCCATTAAGTAAAAAAAATAATTAGCACACACAGCCCATTCTAAAAATAGATAGGGAGACTTTTACAGCATATCTTTTAAGTCACATTATGCTTTTGTAGCTATTTTTAGCCACATACACGAATCATCACATCCTATAGTTTGAGGTTTCTTTAGCAGCCCCAAGGAGGGCTTCCTCCCTGGCTTTGTTTATGTGTCTGACTGTCAGAGCAGCGCCAGTAACTGTCTCTCTACTCTGCTGCTGCTGCTCCCTCATCCTGTTTAGAGGTCAACGACAACTGTCTGCTGCCTTGCACTGCTCAGCACAGCTTCCCATTGCACTCCAGGATGTTTTAATGACAAGGACCTGTACAGCCTGTCTGGAGCCAAACAGACACCCTCCACACTCACACTGCAGGCAGTTCTACACTAACAAATCTCAGCTGGCGCTCCCTCAGAAGCCCAAACCCTTTCAGCTGGCCCCACATGAAAACACAGCTGGGTCCTATTCATTGTTTGACCCATCACAAAGAGTATAAACAGATGCACAGCTGAACAATAAAGAATTTCTCCTACCCATTCAGTCCTAACAACTACCAGACCTAAAGACAAAACCTGAGGGTGCCAGGTCAACACTTCCTTTGCAAGAACCAAGGGCAGGAAGGGGCTGTTGCTCCTTTCAGGTAGTGCATCACCATCTGCTGTTCCTTTACTGAGCTTCTTGATCCCATAGGGAGAAAAAATTTTACCCCTAATCCATGCCAGAGTATAGTTTAATGTGGTGGGCAAGACTTATTTTTGGTGGCGTATCTCAGCTTCCCATTTTCAGCTTGAGGAAATGTATCAAGGGCCTGGATACTAGGTGTGTTGAGGCCACTTTTAATCCAGCCTCTCTTCTTTGAGGTCCTTGTGTGAAAAGCCGGGACAGGGGAGAACAAAATACCTGATCATAGGGGAAATTTTATCAAACAGATCTTACTATAAATGGGAAACTAGAAAAAAATTATTACTTCTGAGCAAGGGGATGAAGGCAAAGCAAGAAAGGAATTATAAATCTGCTTCTTTTCTACTCTTTTTTTTCTGGTACTCTTTTGGCTAGGAGCACTTTTTTGTTTGTTTGTTTGTTTTATTAATGTGCAAGGTAATAAATGAAACAATTTTTAGACACTTACCTCAGTATCTCTTCTTTCAGCAAGAAAAACAGACCAGCAACATCATGTGATGGGAACACATGTAGTGCAAGTAGAGAAGGAAGAGGCAAATCAGCTGTTGGGCACTGAGCATGTTGCTGAAATGGAGCCAGTGAAGCAGCCTGTCTGTTTCCGTACAGCTTGGTCATTCTGCTTCCTCTCAAACCAGCCAGGTGATGACAAAGAAATCCAGGCCATCTGATGAACATTAAATCTTCGTATTCCATGAAATCCATAGGATTTAACAGTATTTTTGGATAACTTCCTTTCCAGTTAGAAATACACAGTAGCAGGAAAGTATTGTTAAAGTGTGATTTTTGGAAAGAGATTGTTTAAAGATGCTAGTGTTTTTCTCCATATCCCACAGCCTCCTCCATTCTAATCACTGCTAATCCATCAACTTATGCCCAGCATGTGTATGCAGATATCACATTTAGCAAGCACACACAGTGAATTTTACAGCGCATACCAACCACAGTGTACACAGCTGCTCCTGCACAAACTTGCTTTGTTTTACAATTTATAAAGATTTCCAAAGAACATACACTACATTTAATCTCCTCTTTAGACTGCGAGTTCAGGTCTAACATTTTTATTTAGACTGATCTGATACCTGCCAGTTATAAATGCATAGTTTACAATGTCTACAGAGACTTCCAAAAACCTAAATTGACACAGTCAAAGGGTGATTCAGGAATCCAGCAGCAAAGGGATAAGTGCAGATAGGATGACATTTTACAGGAAAAGGTGCTCACCCATCTCTAAAGATCTAGGCTTACAGAATGGACAATACTCAGCAAGATCTTAGTTTAATTTTTTTTTCCCCTCCCAGGACAGCTGCATAGGCCAAAATTACACTGAGGACTGGCCTTATGCTGTACTCCAGTTTTGTTACAGTACAAGTGATCTTACCCTTTTTAATTATTTCTGCTCTTTAAAACAGTGACAAAAAAAAACCAAACCAAAACAAAAAAAACCACTCACTCTACAAGAATACTGCCCCTCTACTGAATAACTGCTGAAGGAGTGAGGTACACTTTTATTCAGTATCTTGTCGGAAGAGTTGTACACAAGTAATCCTTTGTGGTGTTTCTCATAGGCATAATCACAGCACTGAGTTTCTGTGGTAGACTACATTTGTTTTCTTCTCCCATATTGTTCCACTTCTCATTTAGATAGATCTGTATTCATTTCACAAGCAGCTTCTCTCTGAATATCTTTTGTTCAACTGTTAATTATCTTATGTTCCACTGCCTTTTCAAAGGCTTACAATACATGTAAAAAGATTTGATGGCCCAAAGAGGAGGGTATACTTTAGACATTCCAAAATTCAGGTCTGTACATGAGCTTCCTATTTTCCAAAAGAATTAAGAGCATAAGCCAGAAAATACTAGTATTCTTGAGCATGTACCTGTAATTATCAAGCAGCCATTGAGTAATGCCAAAACATGTTAAACTTGTCTAATCATTCTGATGAAAAAAAAAAAATAATAATGACAAGCTATGGAAAGGCAGAATGACATTTAACTCATTTTCCATTACTTATCTGCCAGCTTTTGATGATGTTCAGTGATACAACCCACCAGTGGGCTGAATTACTCTTCTGTTTATAGCTGTTCACTGTGCCAAGTCACACAGCTGTTCAGCTTTTACTTTCACGTGGATGGCATATTAGATATGATCTACCTTCATATCTAGTCCTGATGGAGACTAAAGATGAAGTCTACAAAGCAAAATGCCAAACTCCTCTTGGAACAGCTGGAAATAAAGTGTCCAGTGAGAGGAAAAAGATTTAGGGCCAGACTCCTACTTGGAAATGATGTCCAAGCTGTAAAATGATTTTGCACTGATCTTTTATAAGGTCATTTGTGCACATAGAGGAATGTCTGCCTTTCTCCTGCTGAGAGAAAAGTGCTCTGAGTGACCAAGGAATGTCAGATCTGGGAAACAAAATGAATTTCAATATACATCCAGTTAGTTCAGGGCATGCAAAGACAAGGAAAATCCCAGTAATGGAGAAGAAAATTGGAAACCAAAGAAGTAAATGTTGCAAACCAAATGTTTAAAATAGAATGAAATAAGAATAATGAAAGAAAATCAGCTAGCCCTACATCAGAGATGTGCTGTTATCACAGGTCAAATTTCTTGAGACAGAGAAAAGAAAGAAAAAGTGAATTTTTAAATATTGTATAATGACATTAGTGTTAATTCCTACAGTATTGCTATATTTTTTGCCAATATACTTGCGATTGGCAGCAAATTGTCTTCCTGGTAGTTTGTTTTTTTTTTTTTTTTTTTTTTTTTTTTTTTTTTTTGTGAAAGCCTTCTGCTTCAAGAAGAAACTGAGCTGTTTCTCAGCCTCTAGGTTCATCTTCCAGCAATGTTATCAGGCTAAAGAACCTACTCTTGGGAGATACTTGCATGTGTCCCAGGGGAGCTGGAAGTAGAGAGGATGTTCTTTATCGCCTGCCTTTCTGAATCATGTGGGTCCCAAGCATTTGTAAGTAGTCAAAACTAGCTCTGTCCCACCACTTTTCTTTACTGTGAACATGATGGTGGAGGAGAAAGTTACATTTTGGTGCTTTCATACATACATACTTTGCATTGATCTCTTATTTGCTCATCAAAACAGACAATTTCAGATAGTAAACAGCACAAGTAGATAATTTGGACAGTTTGGAAAAACAAACTATTTGGACTGATTGGCAGGATTTTATATAGCACAAACTTCATACTAAAACACCAATGCTTTGGAAAGATGGCTTTGAGAAACTATTGTGTAACATTCAGAGTATCAAACAAATCTGAAGAAGAGTTCTTGCATGGATGAGATGTGATGTTTTATAGTTACTCAGAGCTTTTTACTATGGCATGTCCCAAAGGATCCTTTCTTTTCCTAGACATGAGTAACAGTAACTTTCTTTACCTTTTCAGAAAGGTATTTACCTTTGGAGAAATACAGATTAATGTATTTGCTTATTTGCTCTATGTACTATTTGCTTTATGTCTTGGAGTGGGAGGACATTTACTGTTTTACTCTATCAAAACCAACAGTTCAAACATTACTGGCCCAGGGGTTCAGCTCCAGGATCGGGTCTTAAGCTGTAGACAACAGTATAAGAGTGCCTTCTATGGTTGGAACTAAGAAGTGCAGAGAAGAGAAGTTGCAGAACTTGAGTATGTGGAATTAAAAGCCACCTCTCTTGGTTGCAAGGAAACCTGTTCTTATAATGTACAAAGGAAGGGCACAAAATTTTTCTTTCTGTTAAAATGAATGTGTCAAACTCATCCTCAGGATAGCTGTCATCATTGTAGCATGATTGCAAATACTTCTTTTCCAGTGTAGGTGTTGTTCCCTAAGGAGACTTGGAGATAGTTCTGTAAGAAATGAGCTTTTAAAAATGATTTTAATGAGCTTTAAAATTTTACCTGTGGATTTTAAAAAATTATGCCCTGGTTTTGCAGGGCAAAATGCCAAAGGCACGAAAAACACTTATTCTGGAATGTTATTTTTTCACGAGTCATTTCAGTGATCTGGTTTTCTATGCAGATTCACAGATAGATGTAGTTGACAAACCAAGGGAGCAGAAAGCTGTAGTGAAACTGTAAAGAAACAAACAAAACCAAGAAAAACACGCACACACATACACACACACACAAAATAGCCACCACAACTGTACAGAAGGATAGGATGAGAGCTACCCCAGCCTCTTCCTTGGTGAGTGCCTAATTCCTAGGCTAGAAAGTCGCATTCTTCCTCTATGGACAGATAATTTAGTGAAGCTGTTGCCTGGCAAAGCCTTAGAAATATGCTCAGCTTCAGCTACAAAAATACTCCACATCAGCAGGACAACTTAGGTCAGTACTGGGGCTCACTGTAACTCCTATAAAAGGGTAAAAAGCTAACTCCATTGAAGTCAACAGCATAATAGTCTTGAATTTCCATTTGAAAAAGACTGTAAGAAGAATTACTAAATTTAACCTGGATTTAAAAAAACATATATATATATTTTTCATTTTACTTCTTCCATACACTTTGACTTTGATATAAACAATCTCTTAATCTAAGCTTTATCTCCTTGTAAGCAGAAGTAACTACAGATTTTTGCTGATCATTCTGAAAGTAATGCCTCCTTTTTATTTCCATGGAAACTACAACAGATACAAAGAACACAATAACACTGTTAGATAGAACAAGTTCTCAGCTACAGAACAAGTTTGTTTGTTTGTTTTTTCAAAATAGTCACCACCATTAGCTATGCATTTTTGTCAGTGATGAACAAGAGCCTGCCTGCCAAACTCACAAAAATCTCAACCAGCACAGGTGACCCACTGTTTCAGAGCTGCTATGATTGCATTGTTGCTAGGAAAATGTTGTCCATGCCATCCATCATTCACTGGCTCAAATAGATGGATATCAGGAGCTGCTAAATCTGGACTATACAGTAGGTGTGGTTGAACAGTCAAGTCAAGACTGGCAATGCATTCTATGGTCTTCAAACTGGTATGGGGCCTAGCATTATTGTGCTGAGAGAGAAAGATTGTCTTCTTTTCTGGCTTAATCTGTAAGTTTGAGCTTTCAGCTTTAGTCTGTGTCACATCATAGTGGTCAGAGATGATGGCTTGTTTGGGTTTGAGGAAATCCAGAAGTATCACCCCTTTCCTATCCCAAAAGAGAGTGAGCATCACTTTACTTGCTGGGTAGCATCCTGAGATTTTCTTTGATGGGGAATTCATATCACCACCCCATGGACTGCCATTTTGAGTCTAGCTCATAGTAGTAACACTATGTCTCCTCACCAGGAAACTGTCAGCTTCAGCTCTGTTTGGTTCAATAGGTCTGGACAATTTTGCACACATGGCCCTTTCTGTTCCTATGTGAACATTCATGTGATCCACCTGGCACAAACTTTGCAATATTCCAGTGTTCCTACCATCATTTCCAATGCATTGAAATCGATATTCAGCTCTGTTCACAGTCCAGCTATCATAATCTGTCAACTTGTGTGGATGAGCTTATCAAAATGCTTTTCATTTCATGGTGTGACTGCTGTGCATGACCATCTGGAACATGGCTTGTCTTTCACAACTCTGTTACCATTGCTGAAATGTACCACTCACCTCCTCACTGTGCTCACACCCACTCTTCGTTTTCCTTGAATGTTCATCAAGCATCAATGAATGTCAATGGGTGCCATTTTTTCTGCATGAAGGAATTCAATAGCACACCTTTGCTTCACACACACTTCCACATCAGATGCCATTGTGTCAGACTACCCCTCTGCTGTCACATGTCACACAGCAACAACGTTTAATGGAATGTTGTTGGCAAAGTTTAGCCTCCACTGTCTTGCCACCAACATCCACCTCTGATGCCATGGTCCTACATATCAAAATAGGAGTCACTACTTTCAGAGCAGCTCTTGAAGTTTTCCACCTCCTTTCTGTCTTTCCACATCCCTATGTATCCATAACTGGAATAAGCACAGCCAGTACTGTCTTCTATGTGCAGAAAAGGACAAACAAACTATGCCATGTTAAATAAAGCGGAGTGATTATTCAGCAGGTGATATAGGGCTGGCATGCAAATTCTCACAGCAGTGTTACACTATATTCATATATAATCAGTTTGCTGACCCATATATATATATATATATATGAGATAGATAAGTAAATCTTTACTGAGAAATAAGATGTGCCTCATTACACTTTTAATGGCAAGTCAGCTTAAGCAAAATGAAACTGATCATGCTGTTCAGTGATTGAAAATTCCAGTTTCCAAGCCAGGGAACCCACTATGCTGCTGCAATATCAATATTTTAAATAAGGTAGTTCAGGGAAGAACAAATAGGAACATATAAAGGGTTCACACAGGTGTGGTGAATAATTGCCTCCCTGAGGAGTTATTGTAACAGGTTAACAACATGCAGTGAAATACCTTGCAGAGAGCCAGAGCTGACACACAGACAGGAAGTAACATAAGCACATCAGTTGTTTTTGTCTTTTACCTCTGCTTATTCCATCACCATAGAACAATCTAGCTTAAATTTAAATACAGCATATTCATCAGAATACAAATCTAAACCAAAGGAAATGAAATTATTTTTCCCTTTTATTGCTGACTTGTTGACTTCATATTTGGGTAATCCACGCTGTTCTTTTTCTTTTCCTTCTTCATCTGTCTAATATACTGACAGTGAAACCCTTTGGAGCAGGATATGGTCTATATTTCATGTATGGGTCTCAATCAGAATGGTATCTGAAGCTTCTCTACATATTATCTGCATCACAACAAGCTTCGAATAAGCTTTAATTTGAAAAAGCAAAGACAATAACCAGTGATTTAACCAGTTGTTAGTGAGCTTAAAATTGAACTGCCAGTTTTAATACAGAATTAGTACTATCTATATCTTAAGAAGTTTCATAATCTTGGCAATACATCACCTGAAATCATTCAAATGTAAAAACTCTTGCAGCAGTGCTGTAGAAATGCCACATGATCAAAAAGAAATAAGAAAAAACAAACATACCACAGTGTTTTCTCAGCAGACCTTCAGGTAAGCATAAAGATGGATGGTTTTAATAATTATTTCCTTCAGAGAGATCTTGATATTTAATCTTAAGAGAAGAGGGAATTGGATTAAACGTTACGTGCTACAGTGTTTCAATTAACTAAATACACAGTGAATTCAGAAACGCATATGTAGATTTTTCAGCTTGCAACATTATTCAATACATCTTAGGAAATTTTATAAAAAGAGAGTTACATTTTAATATTTCAAATATTATTGAACATTAGAAACTTGATTTGGGCCCATGAATTATTTTCATTATTTTCAAGCTCATTAAAATCTTTCTTAGATAAGAGAAAACTGTCAAATTTTAACAGCATTCACTTAAAAATTTGGAGATTCACAGTGAATTCATTATTCTTCCACTGGGTACCATATTACCCACTTATCAACTAAATTTATGCAGGGCAAATCAGGTAAGCCTGGAGCTTTTAGAGATTGACTTATCTATCTTTAAATATCTAGAGCTGTCTCTAGAGAAATGAGTCTGCTCAATCCTGCATTATTTGACTGAGATTTTAAGAGTTAGGTTTTCTCGTGCTTAACAGAATGTAAACCCACATCTCCTGTCACCAAGTCAAAAACATTTCCAACTCCCTACAGAAACTCTGCAACCATAAAGCAAAAAATCCAGCATTCTTTGATGTAAAAACAGCAAATGAAGAAGCTGGAATTGGTATTCTTTCAGGCAGATCCAGGAGTAAGAAAATATACATTTCAGTCTTTACATCTGTGGCATTGTTTGCATCGTCCATTAGAAAGATAATGGATAAACAAGAAGAAATTAGGCAATTTACTGATTTAAGCACCTCAATTCCTTTGAAACCTCAGCCAACACTGCCAACCACTGCCAACAACCAGCACTTACGAAGGATGTTAAAATCACAGAGAAAAATACCACCAGCACAATTATGACAAAACTGGCTTTGGATTTTAAGTCTGTGGAAGGTATATGCAGTGTGTGACTGGCATGGTCATGGTGGTGGTTATAACCAAACTGACAAGGAAGCTGTCTGCTTGACTGTTTGAAGTGCTATGGAGTGCATGCAGACAAACCCTGCTTCCACCCTTACCTCCTCTAGGCCTCTGACTTAGCCACACCTCATATGCATGCAAAACACATTTGGCTTCATTGAGTGGGATCCCAGCTCCACATTCACTTTTGTCAGCCCTTGAGGCCGATAAGAAAAGTTCATCAGAAGTTTTGGATACAAATGATGTTATCTGATGGATTTTCTGCAAATGCTGCCAAAGTCAATAAAGCTACATTGGAACTTGATATTTCTAGTACAGAATACTAACTGGGGGGGGGGGAGGAAGAAGGGAAAGAAAGGAAAGGAAGGAAAGGAAGGAAAGGAAGGGAAGGAAGGGAAGGAAGGGAAGGAAGGGAAGGAAGGGAAGGAAGGGAAGGAAGGGAAGGAAGGGAAGGAAGGGAAGGATCATAGAGAAACCATATTTCTGCTACAGAACATTGTCAAGAATTGCCTGCCTGTGACATATAGAAGTACACTTTATAAGATGCAACACAAAAATATATATAAACTGTAAATTTACTGCATTGACCTTGTCTTTTAAAATCCTCCTACAAATTCCACTGTCTTAGCACACAAGTAACTTAGAAAGCATTTTACTTTGCCCAGGTATGTAATAGCTTAATGAGGGTTCTTGTTTCTTTGAATTCCTTTGAATCAGTAGCATGGAATGTACCAGAAAAGCAGAAACATGCCTACCATTTTTGAAAAACATGTTTTTATATTGCTACTGACAAACTCTTGGATCACTGTTTTAAATCTCTCCAGACAGACACTCCCCCAAACAATGCAAGGAAACCACACCTTGCCATTTTCTGATCTTATGTCCACCCAAAACAGCACTGCAGGTAAATTCCACATACAAGACATGACTTTCATAAACACGGTGCCAAGCTGAAAATGATTTTTTCTATTTTTTTTTCAATTTCATAGGTGACTTTGTTTTAATATGTTTTTCTCTTTGGCTGGAACATTTATCTCTACACTTGTAGGTGTGTACTGTGTATACATAGCCACATATACAAACATGTCATGCAAGAATTGCATAGGTTTAATTCAATGCATATGGGAGTTCCTCTTAATTGCTCAGTACATGCTTAAATTGAAGCAGATGTGGACATCTACAGGCTTGAGCTCATGCTTGTAATTATTAATCTGTTTCCTTAGCTGTTCTTACTATATGCACAATGAAACACCCCAAAAGTATGGAATTTTTGTAGCATTTTCCCAAACAGCCATGAGACAGCAGAATACATTTACCATTACAGTGACCACAGAGTCAAGTCTCAGAGCTGCTGCACTCCAGAAGATATTCTCTTAATAGACCTCATTGTGACTGTCTTGGTGTTGCTATCTGAAGAAGTATCATTTTTTTCAGTCTCTCTCCTATCCTCTTACATTCTCACTAGGATTATTAATTACCACTAATTCCAGCAATCATTGTCATGCTTACGATATTCATATAAAATAACTGAGCATGTAGAAATCTTTAGTACTTTTCAGACACTGTATTAAAGTTGATCCTCCTTATTGCCTTCATAATTAAGACCAAAAATTATAAGATATGGTTTGCAATATATGTTACAACTCCAGAGAATATGAACTTAATATATAGGAGCAACTTTCTAAAATTTGAAAAGTTCTCATGAACTGTGCAACAATGGAGAGGTTTAGATATAACATTCCATTAGCTCCTAAGGGGAGCACTAGGTTATTTGATGTTCCTCCTAGTATATCACATGTGATTACATTTCTTCCAATTACTCCTTTACTAAACTCATGAACCTGCCAACAGAAACTGGCATTAGGGTTTGATCTGAAGGCTCTAAAGGATAGCTAAACCATTTCCTACTTGTCCTGAAGGTTTATCTACTTCATTAAAGGGTTATTCCTCCTTCAGAGTTGTCCAAGATCAGCTGCTAAGCCTTCACCATACTGCCTTCCTTTTCTGTGCCTTTTTATATTTGTTAGGTGCTGTAATTAAATCATCTCAGACTTTCTGTTAGCACTTTTCTATTTGCACCTTCTGGGAATATTCTTCAACCTCCAAATCATATTTATGCTTCCCTTCTGTTTTGTCTCCAATTTCTCCTTTTGAGAAACAGTTTCTGTTGTTGAATACTACCATACAGCAGCACTGTCACAAAAGGGAGAAACTATCTTCCTGGTCCTGGTCTTCTGTACAACCCAACCCTGCACTAGTTGCAGCTTTCTACAGAGGGCAACTGCTGAAATGTCTGTTTAAGCACCTCTCCAGAGCCAAAGCCAATGTTCTGCAGCTGTGTCCAGCTTTCTTTGTTCCCAGATTATAGGCTTTCATTTTGAATGCCCTTGCTTGTCATGTGATCATGATCATTCCACCAATTGCCTCATTCCCTCAATTTACCAGTCTGCCGATCACTGTGTTATCTTCACATTTTCTCAGCAATGAACTTAGATTGTTTCTAAATATGAGCACTACTTTGAGCCTAGTGGTTGTCCTGACACTACCCCACTCAGAGATCCATTAGTAACTGCGTGAGCTTCTAACTTTCTAGTTCGGAAAACAACATACACTATTTCTCAAGATTACAATATCACAGTCCAGCCATGACTAAAAAAGACAAAGGTGAGGAGTCTGAAAACCTTCCTTTCTCATCTTCCTCTTTTAAAGGGCACAGATGCCTTCTCCCTCCTTCCAGGCCCCTCCAAACCCCAGGTTGCAAAGTCACTCACCACCCCAAGGACGTCATTTTCTCTCAGTCTTCCGGTCTTTCAGCTGTACTGGAAGAAAACTTTAAAGGAACAATGTAAGAGTTTGATTTGTATTAACATAAATGGTGATAGCAAAAAGAGCTTAGTTTCACCAGATCCCAGCTATGGTCATTTGGAATGAGTGTTAACAGATCTAACAAGATTTCCAATGCAGAGGCTATACGAAGGTCAAGGGAGACATCTAAGCCAGTCAACACTGTACAATGTGTTTTAATGCAGACAGAGATCTTAAAAAAACTTTTTAAGGTCCATACATACACTGTGAAAGGTCCACACAATCTGAGGTGAAGAATAGCATGTATCATTCAGAAGTCATTTCACAAGCAGCAGAACAAAGTCTTTATGCACTGAGAGTTCTGAAGTTCTGATATTCTGAAGAATATCTCCAACAAAGCAAATATTTCAGCACTGAAGTCTGCTCAGGTGAAGAGAAACCATCCAGTAAAGAAGTGAGGAGTATCGGAAAAATCTAAATTTTTAAAAAAATAAAACAAAACAAAAAACAAAAAACAAAAAAAAAAAAAAACACACACAAAAAAAAAAAAAAAAAAAATACAGGTGAAGAATTGCCAAAGATGAATTGCAAAAGTTACACTGAAAATCAACTATGGTCTTATCAGTGTCTGTTACTGATTTATTTTAACAAAATAGATGTTACTGATATGAGTCACAAATTCCTGACCCTCTTGCCAGTCACCTCTGCCTTCACCTCGGTTGTAATAAGTTTTGACTCAGAAACTACTCCAGTTTTAATATTTGTATTTCAAAATTGTGGAAGAAATCTGTCCCAATGGCTTAATTGTGTGGGAAAATACCTTTGCTCTATTTGGTGTTAGCCCCTGCCATCATTATCAGGAAATAGAGTATTTTAAAAGGATGATAAATTCCTCCCCAGCCCTGTCTCTTATTCTCCCATAAAGATAAATGAGCTTCATATCCCAAACAGGTCAGCTTGGCAGGTGAGAGAGTGGGAGATAAACTAAAAGAAAGACCAGCTTGAGCACTGACCCCATGTCTACTTCACTATTCATTCTTCATAAACAGCTATTACTGTAGTACAAAGAAGAGCCCTTCCAGCAGGGTTATCTCTAGATTCCTCTGAGAACAGACTTCATCTTTGTTGGTTCCTTTTCCTTTACAGGTTGCTTACAGTTTTGCAGGCTTTGAGGAAAGATAGATAGTTCAGGAGAAGTCAGAAGGCAGGAGATAAAAGGGTAAATGTAATTGCATTTTACACTCCAAAGTGTCTGTACAGTCATGACTTTGTTGCTTGTGTCTCATTTCTAGCAAGAACTGTGGTGTTATAGTTCTTCCCCAAAGTGTGTGCTGACAGATGCAGAGGACATATCACTTATCTGTCTCTCAGTGCCTAACACAGTCAAAATCATAGCTGCATAGCAAATGAAAGCACATTAGGAGTACATGTGGAGGTACCTCTGCAGCTTTAACCTCTTATCCACAGGGAAGAGTAGTTGTTAAAATACTTTAGCTTCAGAGTCAGTTATACATACCTCCAGGGACTGAGCCACTTTTTATCCATCCAGTAATTTTTAACTTTACTCACAGCAAGATAACAAGGGTTGACCTGGCCTTGTTACAAGTGGACTATTCCTCAGCTTTGTAAGAATCCCTAGACCAAATGTGGTCTTCTGTATACTTGATATCAAAGAGCAAAGAGCTATCCAAAAAAATGGGTAGCCTGTTCTCACATTTAGTTCTATTTCACATGCCTTATGAAAAATGCAGTGCTTCTCTGTCATTGTTCTGTCAGTCCTTCTCAAGGAATTACAGATGATGTGGCTGGACAAAGTAACAAGGCTTTACGTTGATCCCCTAGCATACGCTTTCAGTGACTGGCATTAGGAAACGAGAGTTCATTGCATACAACTAAGCTGCTTTGGAAAAATACTGAGGAAACAAGCAGAAGAGGTATTAACAAAAGCTTCCAGCTACCCATCACAGTTGCCAGATGCTGAATAACCAGTAGAAGCAACCTTTTTTAGTTGGCTGCTCAATGTCTCTCCTCAGGTTCTGATTCACTTAAGAGACAGAGAAAGCATGACACAGTGAGAAAGAGAAAGGTTATGCTTCTCCGGTAGACTGATCTCCTTTGCTTTCCTTTTAAGTGCATGGCATTCTAGAAGGGAAGATATGTTGGTAGATAGAAGGAAAAAAGAAGTGGTTAGAGGCTTGTGAACAGATAATTCTGCCATTTCTCATGCTGATTTTAATTTCAGGTATCCAGGATTAAAGGCCATTACTCACATGTTTGTTACACGCTCCACCTCTTCCATCTGTAAGGCGGAAGTTGTAGTCACTTCATCTTTAAACTGCCTGAGACAAAGGGATAAATGCACAAAACAAGCTCTGAATACTGCTACAACTACTCCTGTGTGTAATTTGTGGCATTTGCAGACAGAACAGCTGAAAAAGTGACATGATTTTTTCATAACCGGTTGTGATAAACACCAGTTCCAGCCTACTCTCATTTTTTAAAATCACAAAAAATTACAAGTTTTTAGCATGTTCCAATCTATCTTTTTCTTTGGCACAACAGTTATTCTCCATTGGAGATTCAGAATTTGATTTTTGTGGTAGACAAGGCAGAGTAGAAACAAAGGCTTCTGCCATTCATCTCACATCATCTTTTTGTTTCAACGATCATGTTTCAATATTTTGAGAAGGTCTCACTTTATCACACACACACACATATGCAAACAAACAAACAAATAAATAAATATTACATTCATCTGATTCTTGCTTGATCACATAAGGAAGTGACACAAGTCCCAGCTGTTCTTGAGAAGAGTCCATGGACTGGAAAAACAGAAGATCTGGAGCTGGAGACCTCTGAAGGGACGTGGTGAGGACCACTGACACTCAGATTAAGATATGGCATTTAGCACTGTGCTTCTGTTTCCTGTTAATTTTTCAGCGTGTCCAACAGACAGCTTCAAATAAAGGATGCAGACTTGACAGCATATCCATACTCCAGGCTTACCCTTAGCTGACCCAGTCATGAGAGTTTCAGACTAGCTGAAAAAAAAACAAACAGTAGGCATATCGTAAAGGTCTCACTGCACACTATTTCCAGTCTACTCTAGATTACAGCACTCAAATGACAAAAATGTGTTTCTCTATGTGGATGAAGTACTAAACTCAAAAGGTTTGGTCAGTTTTCCATTGAACCATGTCTTGATGTTAACGTAAAACTCAAGGCATATTTTTAAGACCTGAGATAAAAACTGAGATAACTATTTTTTTTATTTTTATTTTGCACAAATCTGTTCAATAAACACTTGGAAACCATTTTCAGTGCTATAAGTCTCCTGAAGATTTGCTTTCCTGGATAGATATCATACTGTGTGAGAAGCTCCAGTGAAAGGAACCATTCAAAGTTACTTTAGTCCTCATATAAAAATAATATTCTTGTGTCACCTAAATTATATGCTACAGAACTTGCCTCATATAATAAACATGTTCATTGTATTCTTATATCCACTGGCATTTGATGTGTAAATACTCTTAACTGTAAAAGTACTTACTTCTATGCCTAACTGCACATTAAACAAAGTAAAGAGGAATGCAAGGGTCCCGTGATGAGGAGGGGAACCAGAACATTTTGTTCTCTAGTTACTGACTCAGCTTAAGTCAGTGGACATCCAAAGTTGTCAGCAGGTAAAGAGATTTCAGTGATTCATAAGAAAAAAATCACCTCTCAGCAGCCACATTCACAGAAGGTATCAGTCCAGTTATGAAAGAAGCAACATGAAGGAAACGGAATTCAAAAGCCTGTTTCTGATTTGAAAAGTCCCGTGAGCCCCTTTGCAGGTACCCCTGTCCTGCAACTTTTAGACATAGTATGCTAATTAGCATCTGACTTGACTGAATTTTGAGGAAGGTCTTCCAAACAGATTAAGCTTAATTTCCCAGGAAGTGTTGGAGGAAAGAGCAGATGTCATGCTTAGGGACATGATTTACTGGGCAATGTTGGTGGTAGTTTCCAAGACCTTTCTCTGCCATTGAACTACAGTCCAGAATTCCTAATGATAACAATCTGTTTTTGTGGGCTAGCATTCAGTATGGACCATCAGTCACTATGAAGATCACTCATAAGTCAGAAAGCATCTTTTTTCTAAGAAAGCAGATTTGAAAATCCAGGTGCTTTTTCTATTAAAGGGTCACGCCTGACCTGCTGTATTCTCCCCTCAGTATACAGTAAGCCCAAAACAATGCTAGAAGAGAACCAAAGAATGGGGGACATGGAGAATGGGGAGAGATAAGCTTTTAATTCTGGCCCACGCTGAAGGATTTAATAGCATCACCATACAGTGCAGGGCAAGTATCAGTGTGGAAAAGTTTCAAAAAAAAAGCTTTATCAAAAAGCTGAAAATGTCTGATTTGGGACTCCAGCATCACACACTCAGTCCACGCAAATCAAAAATCTTGCTGAACATGTCATCATCCTGGGGAAAAATTATGCCTTAGGGAGATGTGAGTGAGACTTGCACTAACAAAATTAACCATGTTGCTAAGGCTCTGTACACAAACTATGATTTCCAACTTGAATCACAAGTAGAAGGTAGCTCAGCATCAGTGGTATTTTACTCCAAAGGAGAAAAGACTGAGTCACATTCCAGGAGAAGCCAAGAAAATGAAATCAACAAGAGAAAAATGATGGGCAGATTTTGAGAATTTTGTACATATTTCCTGGCTTTACACATACAGCTGGAAAAGCTGTAGATAATAAACTTGGTAATCACTTTGCTGCTATGAAACTTATCTAGGTTATGTCATAATTCATCTAGATGAACTTCAAAGTAATAACACCATGTCTGATCTTACTGTCCCAAGCCACTCTAAATTATCATTTTCATTGGCTAGTTCTGACATTCTTATTTACAGGGGAAGGGAAAAATTTAATGACAAAGTTTTCAAGGTGTTACACAGACAGAATAATAGGACTCTGGTTATGCTCCTTCTCTCCTTGGAGAACAAATCAGTTCAAGGTATCTTCTTGTGGCAGAAAGCCACAGAGGAGCCTGTGTCACAGTCTACCAAGAAGAGCTAGGGCTGATTTCTTCAGGTTTGATTTGGTATACCTGCTCTTTTTTGTCAAACAGGATGTGATATGGCAGTGAACTGAACTGCAGGAGGAATGTACAAGTTATTGGATGCTTTTAGTTCACACTTAATTTAGTACATGTAATCAAGAGAGAAAACATACCGGACAGTGACCACCAAACACTAAGGGAGACATAGTTGCATTCACAGCAAGGACTATTTTCCACGAAAACAGTGAAACCTTACAGTTTTTCTTCAGCTTGCTGCTAAAGTAAGGATCTGAATCAAAGTTTGGAGGTGTTTATCAGTCTCCTGTAGCTGTAGAGAGGGCTCCCTGTGAGTGGCAGCCTTGATTATTTGTCCAAACACGGTTAGGAGGCATCAAAGTCAATGTGTATGCCTTTTAGGAAACAAATACCTTGTATTTGTATCCAAATCTTAAAAAGAAATTGTCAGTTTGCCTTTTTTTTTTTTTTTTTTACTTTTCAGTCAAAGGAGCAGACATAATTACGATATCTTAGAAGGAAAAAAACAAGACTATTTAAATCTTTGCTCTTGTTACACATTTCCTATATGTTTTTGGTATGTTTGTTTCCACAATACTACCAAAAGTTGTTTAAAGCTTCCAACAGCACTGCCATAAAGGTGAAAAATCAAGGTACATCCAAGGTTGGCAGATACCAGACTCGATTCTTTGCTTTGTAACTCTCAAAATAAAGGTTGTGATGTACTGGTATTTCACAGTGTTTTCATGATAAGAGCAGCATATTCAAATTCTGGTTATTTCTCCTGTAATCCGCTGCCAACTCCTCTTCATCTGGCATCTCCACATTCAAATCATGTTTCTCATATAGATACTAATGCACACTCCTATGTGTATAGGAGTCCTTCACAGTCTTCCCATAATCAATCTAGATCCTTCACCAGACTTCACTATGATTTTCTTTCTGATTATCTTCACAGTCTTTGTCATGTTTCCTGCTTTTCATCTCTTTTGCAATAGCTCCTTCTTCCCAGCCATGTATGCCACCAAACTGCTTTGCCATGTTTTTCCAATACTTTTGTTCAATGTTTTCCTTCTCAGTCCATAATTTCCCCTAACATTCCCTCCTGATTTACATAATGGTGTTTTCTCTTGAACTTCTTACATTTCTTAAAGTTCTATGAAGAATAGCTCTTCCACTATAAAACTGAACAAGTTAAAGTCAGTGAGAACAGATTTTCTTGTGGGGTCAACAGAACACATCAGATGAGTGGAATTTTCTGTTAATTTTCCCCTTTATGTGAATACTGTTTGTATGCGAGCAGGTTTCTGAGGCACTCACTTCATTACTATCTGTAAAATGCCCTATGAACAATAGTAATAATAATCCTAGTCATCATCCCTGTCCATTTAATCACAAATACCAGTCTTTCAATTTTCACTTAAAGTTTCATAAAGAATTTGCCGGACTGAGAATTTGTGACAGTGTGCAGAGCAGCAAAAATCCAGTGTTATGCCATTCCTTTTCTGCTGTTCTGGAACTGTCATCCTAAGCATCGCATCCTAACAGCCTGATGTAAGGAGATCCAGCACTTAATGTGCCATTTAATTGACTAGAAAGACAGTTCCCTTTCTCAAGACTTTCAAATCCATTTTTTTTCAAACAAAAAGGCTCATCAGGGTCCCATTAGTTGTTTCTGCACTGTTATATTTGAAAGACTCATTCACTTGACAATGAATTATAGCATGTGTTAGTAATTAGATGTGGAACATCCATCAAATGCTAAATAAATTCCTTGTGATCAAAATCATATTATGTAAATGAATACCATAATTGATAAACAAAAGCTAAGATGGGGGTTTACTATAAGATCAGAAAACTTAACAAAAGTACTGTGTCCTCAAGGGCTCATCCAAAGAATGTAAAAGCAGCAGAGACGGAAAGGAAGCAATAACAGCAAAGTTAACATGCTCCTAAAAGGAAACAGAAATTAAAAGAGACAACAAGGCAGCAAACCAGAGCATGGGACTGGAGGAAGTGTTAGAGTCATTCAGAGAATTCTGGGCCTGAATGCCATCTGATCATTTCTCAGCCTGCTTAACGGCACTGCGAAATAGCAGGGTAGGTTTTCATTTACTGTAAACAATATAGCTCAACTGAGCTCGTCTCCTTCAATAAAATAGTGTTGATTTACACCAGATGACAACCTGTTCTACTCATTGAAGCCTCATGCTTGACGCTAGCAGGTCGTTTTTCTGCCTTTAAAATGTGACACTAAAGAATGCCACTTGTCCTTTCAGTATTGGTTTTGAAGTAAAATAATCCAAATCCATTTGTAATTTTCTTTATAATCCCCACAGGAAGTTTTTTGGGAGATCTCTTTTGTTTTGTTTTGTTTGGGGGGGAGGGAGGGTGGATGAAAAATCTAATTCTTTTATATTCTGAAGAGAAGAAAATCAAATACGAAAGTTAGAGGAGCAAATTTTCTCAGCTAGTATTAAAATCCACTGGACCATAATACAGCCTTAAATTATCCCCTTGGGGATTCATAAATCTTTGGTTAATTCATGTATCGATTCCCTCTAGGGGGTTAAAGCTCCTAATGGAATTGACAAAACAAGTGGAAAATGTCTGTTTCAGTCAGCTTCACACAACTCCTGACTCAGGAGGAATGAAGGCACTGCTGAGATACCAAGGAAAGCAGTTCCCTTGAGTATTTTTAAGAACTAAAAGATGGAATAATCATCTTAACTTTCAAAGTTGAGCATTTAATTGGATAATCCATGGCCTGGTTTTCAGAAACAGGGCATATAGTGCTGACTATGAGCTGTATTGATTGAATAATGCTCAGGATGGCACCCAGGTTTCTCTATGCTTTACTTCTGTTGCTATTCAGAAGGATATGAGTCCTCCTGAAGCAGAATAATTCACAATCCAACAACTCTATTCTAACATGAAAATGGATGTGAATAAATGTGAACTGCTGAGCAGCAGGTAATGAAAAGGCCTTTCAACGAAATATTTCTCCTTATTGTACAAATGTTGTAATCATATATTGTACATTGTCAATTGAAAAGAAATTATACATTCAGTATAAGGCTAGTTTCTCTTTAGAGAATAATATTAAGAAAACATCATCTCTATTTCTGAACCAAGGTCTCTAAATCAAATTAAATAATGTTAAATGTAATGCTATGATTATGAGTCAGGCCTCCAAAGAAAGAACAAGACTAAGCAGCTCAGAATCCTGTAAGGTAGTTTCCCAAATCCTCTACTTCTGTACATTAAAGGGCAGGAGATTTTAATTTTTACCAGAGAAAAATAAACATTCCTTTAAGATGCAGAGGTAAAGAACTCATCACATATCAGGTACAGATAAACAAAATGGAGTATGCCCTTGATACATCTATGATCTTCATCACAAGAATCAATATGAAAACATGTCCAGAATCTTAATATTTGGCAGCGTGCTGATCTAATTTTCTAGATCTAATCAGACAGTGCGTGTTCATGGCTTTTTCTGATTATCTTTAGGATTCAAGAATAAAATTCAAATGCCTTGAATTATGCCTTTAAAACAAGCAAGCAAAATATATTTTTTGCAGTCTTCTTTCGAAGTACAACTATAGGCTGTTAGCATTCTACTACTTTCCTTTTGTTGGAATTTGATATTGAAAGCTATAGAGTACCTTCAAACAATATTGTGTCTTAAACCAAAACCCCAGGGCAGGAAGGACATATTCAGAGTTAATACAGCCAAAACATTCTTGACGCCACTTCATTTTTCCCAGTTAGTTTGCACACTGTCTGCATGTCAATAGTCTTGCACAGCAGAGTGTGCTGAAGGAATCTCTAGAAACTGTTGTAATGATCAGCTGGGAGCCTTTTGCTGCTAGGTCATTAATTAAACACCAGCCTTGTGATGAGCATGACTAATTTTATTGCCTGCTGTTTTAATCCACCATGCAGAATAAGAGAGTGGTTTCATTTCCATTTCTAGCTGTCAGCAGGCACAATACAGAATATACTGGTGCCATCATGACAAGGTATGTTTTGTTCGTTGTGCTGAAAGTGTCCAAACTGAGAAGAATGAAGAGGACTTGAGAAAGAAACTCGCACGTCAAGCAGAAGTGTGGCATTTGCTAATTGTAACAGCAAGATGCTAGCAGAGTAGCACAGGTGAGTTCTAGAACTATTCATACGCCCAGGTGGTTGTACCAGGAACCATAATGACAATAGAAGTAACTGGCTGTATTCTAGTTTCCTTTTTCCAGGTCCCAGAAAAAACAGTCTTTTCTCTTATTGCTCTGGAAATGATAGAATCATAGAATTATTTAGGCTGGAAGACCATCCAGGCTGTCAAGTCCAACTGTCAGCCTGAGCTATCAAAGCACATCCACTAAACCACATAACAGAATCATGATCTAAGCTCCCCCTCTCCCATCCCACTGCCTAAAAATAACTAGTACTAAGATCAGTTTTTCAAGGATGTACCCACATCTCTCTTCTAAAATCCCGTCTCATACCTTCAACTCATCCTCATACATTCCTCTTTGGGGAAACAAGACATTTGCCTCTATTTGGAGAAGCTTTGAGATGGCTGCAGGAGTTCTGACTTGTCCTGTTGCAGTAAATTACAAAGGTCTCCCACCCTGAGCTTTGAATCTGCCACACCACACAAGCAAGGCCAAGTCCTCTCAGCAGCTGGGAAGTCCTTCTCTCAGTCCCTTCACAAAGTTTTTTTCAGTGAGAGTCTAGAAGTAATTATTCTGGGATTACAGCTTTTTGGTACAAAACATAAGATTAAACCCCACGTCTATGTGCTACTGTGAAGGAAACTTCTGATCATGACAATATGTAAATAATATTTACATTTATTTATGAATTCAATCCTGAATCCCTTTGTAATTCCTTCTGAGGAAATGTTTTTAAATAAAGATTAAATTGCTAGAAAGACTTCTTATGAAGGCTTGAAGCAAAACTTAAATCCCTACCTGTCACAATTGTGCAGTGGAACTAAGACCTTTCTCTGCAAGTTGCAAACCCCAGTATGTCTCAGAGAGCTATAGTTGAAGATGAAGACATGTGATGACAAGGAGCAGTCAGAAATAAGTGTACTCATAGGATATTTTCTAATCTAGGGGATTTTAGATTTTTCCTACATTCCTTTGGCATCACTAAGGAAACATCAAGCTTTCAAAGTACTGTGGACCTTCCAAGCCTCTGGACCTCTTAAGAGATAGGGACACACAAGTCCTGGTTAGGAAATGACCATTAAAAAAAATAATAATAAAAATTAAAAAGGCTGCACCATGCGAAAACATATCTGCCTCAAAACTCCCACTTGCATAAAACATGGGAAAGATCAGGAGCTATTTTTCAATGTCAGTGCTGTTAAATCACATCTCATAAGCATTTCATAAAAGAAATTTACTCAACTACATAACTGCTGTAGAAATTTGCTTTGCAGGCATGCAGCAAGGCCCACAGAAAGCTGTGATTGCTGTTCCTCCTCAGTCACATTGAAGCTGGCTGCTTCTGCAGCGTGAACACGTGAGGCATCAGCACTTAGCTGCAGACTGGGGAGAGCTCCCAGGTTTTGTGTGAGAGCTGTCTTGCCCAGTGTCAGATTTTCCCTTGGCTTTTCCTTCCTCTTGCAAATGTCAATCCTGCTGTTATCTACTTTTTAAAATATTTTATTTATTTTGGCTATATTGAACTACACAATCAATTCTAAAGCAATCTCAGCAGTCAGATGAAGGCATTTTTTGACAGAAATAGCTGAGACAAGCCAGGGTGACCAGAGCAGCCAGTTTAGTGCCCAGGGAGCCTTGCAGCATAAATCCTCCAAAGCTGCTTCATAAATTATTAATCTGTAAGCATTTAATTTGTACCACTGTATATTCAAAACACAGAAAGCTCATTCTGAAGAAGGGTAAGATCTGCTTCAGGAATGTTTCTCCTGTTATCACTTATACAGCAAGGTGCCTGCCACTTTATCAGCTGAGCTCTTTCATCAGTTCAACATTGAGCTTGCTCCCACAGGATGTAGATGTCTCATACACACTTCAGTAGATGTTATTTGTGCTCTTGGGGCTGCGGAGCAAGAAACATAATCAATTTCACCCTTGGGCCCCTGTCAGAGACCACTGCAGGCAATGGAAAAGCTCCCACTAAATTTGGACCCAACCCTGCATAAGGCTGCACCCTCATAATAAGGAGGGACTGGAGATTCTGCTCAAGAGAAAGATTTTGGCTGCACCAGGAACTATACTAACTAAAGGTTGTGACAGTGCTCTTGGGGTGACTTCTTATTACCTAGGGGTAAAAATTAGTCTTGCCAAGGTCTGTTTCCAGTGCAGCAAGGAAGAAGGGAGAGCTCACTGGACACAAGGACATCCCTTCCCACCCTTCCTTTTCACTAAATATGTGCATGATCTAACAGGAGGCATGTACCTTCACACCTAAAATACAGAAGCTCTTAGCACAAATTAGGGCTGGCATGAGCTGGACTGGAAAGCCTTTATGTAAATAGGTATCTTTGGGAACATGTGTTAAAATGTTCACTCTTTCAAAATCCTTGTAGAGGTTACAAATCTAACTAAAGTCCTGGCAGCTGCCAATATGCCCTCTACGAGACCTGCACAGAGGCAAAAGCACAGCTAGAGCTCTGACACAGGAATGGAAAAATGCAGGTGGTGGAAGGGAAGTACATGTCAGCAAGCTACAGTGGCCTGTGGTCTTTGCTATGAAATATTCACACAGTTTCTTTCTTTCTCCATGGTCAGTACAAATCAAATTTAGCCTGTGTACTCAATTTATTCAAGCTGTTCCTCTCTACTGTATTGTCTAAAAGTTTGTAAAAGTTTTAAGTTACAATGACCAGCAATTTCTATGATTGGAAGTTGTTCTGTCTGCAAATAGCTTTTTATCAGTAAATACAGTGAAATTATGTGTGCATTAGAAGAAATATGGCAAAATCAGAGAGATGAAGAAATGTGACAGTCTTTGAGCAAATATTACCATCTTCCTGACATCATGCCGCTGGCAGTCATTATGTGTGCTTACAAGGGTTTGTTGCTATGGCTCAGAACATACCTACCTGATTTAATATAAGAGCAAATATTACTTTCCTCAGCATCAGCTACTGCATATTAAAATGTCTTTCTGATTACACCTGTTTCACTGAGCAGGCATAATGTAGCATCTCTGAAAAAAATATGGAAATTAACCAATTCTGGAGAGGGTGCAAGGAATGCCTGTACTTCAACCTTATATTTGCAAGATATTTTCTGCCAACCAGACAGATGAATTATAATTTGTCACTTAAGCTGAACACAAAACCCACAAATAATCACAGACTAACATGGACTGTGGTCTTCGGCACTCAAGGCGGGAATTAGCAAGAAGTTAGCCGAAAAGACATCTTGAACAAACCTGTCCTCCATCTTTAAATTGTATTCAACAGACAGCAGTCAATAGAACGATAAATATCCCTCCCTGATGGCCTCTGAGCCTAGACATATGCAGAAAAATGCAAGAGAAGCCATGTATTTTGTGCTCACTTCAATTTTGTCATGACTGACACTCAAAGCAAGCCAATGGTCTAAGACCCCCATCAACAAAACTGAAAAATGAGGCCAAGAACAGAGGAGGATTTTAAACACAACACACTAATTTTTTGCAGAATAACTGAACACATGTGCTCCTCACGCTGGACTTGAGGAAACCAGCAGAACTAATAGTGCTGCTCCTCTGGGCTAGCTCTCAACACCACCTGGGACTTCCATTCCCAAGCAAGGCATCCCCACACCTACTGCTTTGCTCACAAGAACCCAGGAGACTTCAGTTCACAACCTGGTCTGCAAACAATGCAAGGTAAAATAGAATTAATTTCACATCACCTAGAGGCTGAAGCACTCTGCAATCAGGAACAAAAATGTGAGCGGGCAAGAAGGCTGGCCAAAGTCAATGAGGAAGAAACCATATGGAGGCTGATTCCAGAAATGACTACATATTTCACATTAAATATTCAGTAGATTGATAAACAGGAAAAAAAATCAGTAAGCCTACTTTTTTTTTACTTTTCTTTTTTTTTCTTTTCTTTTCACCTTAAACTACCATTAGGAATCTGTGAAATCATGAAACTATGCTTCAAGGAAGAGAACACCTAATAGATAGGCAGTATAGAAGCAAAGTAAGATGACATTCTAAGGATATCAGGGAGTTTTTTAATGTATACTCTTCACCCTATGCTGCTCTTCACAGATCTTCTTGTTAATGCATTTTATGGCAACTTACCTAGGTTTTATCTCTGCTCACCTCTGTGTTGCATACTTCACATGCCACCATCTCTCAACACCTGCTTAACTGTGTGGTGACAGGCTGCAGGTGCCACGGCTTCAGTCTTCAGACATTTGCTGAACTCCTACATGCAAGGGAGAGGTTAATCTAAAAACAGCAAACAGGCACACCAGAAAACATGGACAGTAAAAAAGCTCTGTGTGTTTGCACTAACTTTTTTCAGGAACCTCCCTTCCTTGCCTTGCCCATGGAGTTTGGCACAGCTGTAGCTCATTTCCAGTAACAGAAGCGTCAGGGTCTGTCACACTTGACTGTGTCACACATCCTCAGCCTCTCCAGCCTGCTTAATCCCTTGTGTTTAGCCCTTCTTCTAGCTTGGATAACTTTATTTTCATTGACCCATTTTTATTTCTGTTTTTAATTCAGAAAGCTCTTCATGCTTTCATTCATCTGAGAGCTTACGTCAGTCCTTTATCTGTACTCAGGCTAAGCCCTGTTCATGATAACCTAATGATACAGCTTTGCTAGAGACTAGCCTAGTCCATAAAGGTTTCATCCAATCAGTAGTCCTTTAAAATCTCTAACTCTGGATATTGGGGTTGGCCTCTCTATTTTCTAAAGATGAAAAGTTGAGAAGCTGCCAGAAATTTGAACTTCCCTACATTTCAAAAGAATCTGAATTCAGGTGTTGTAATGGTAAGGTTTCTGACACAAGTTATACCAGCATCTTGAAGTTAACAGCATTACCTGCCTCAGCTGAAGCATGAGCTCTAAATATATGTATCCTCCATCCTTGCTGATCAATGCTGATGACTTTGAAGACTCAGCTCTCAGCAGACATAGGAGTTTATAGACATCTCATCTGAAGGTGGACCTCATCTTTTCCTGCTTTTGATTCTATTCAGGATGGCAATCCTCTCCAAACACAACATTTCCAGGATGTCTGCTTTCTTCAAGTCTGAATTTATAGTCCAGTAATTCTCTTCTGACACTACGAAGTTGATATTCAGGTTATATTTAAAGGAAACAGCTGTAGGGCAAATTTAATACACAGCAGTATTAACTGATTTCTAACCCATGTTTTGTCACGTGTAAGAAGAAACAAGTTCATACTTACCATGTTTTATTCAGTCAGGTGTATCAGTAGAAGGGATGAGTTCCACATTGTTGAGTTTCCTGAGCTATGCACTTCAATTGAAAAGAAGAAATGAAGCTGACCCCTGGCTGTTTTTGCAGTGCCTCTGTACTGGTAATTGTGCCAAAGACTTGGACAATAGTATCTGTCTAATGCAGTCTTTTAATTCCTAAAAGCATTGCAACAGGGCCCACCACTATCTAAATGGATGTTCAAGAAGACCCTGGAGCAAAGCTCCTCTATCAGCAGCATTTGCAGTTCTTTTAGCCTCTGTTGTGAAGGACTGTACTGTTGTTTTTTGAGCATCTCATAACACTAGGTTTTAAATTGTTCAGCTAACATTATTAATTGTTTTCCACCAGTATTGACTCATCAATGTTGTACACCTGACGCTGTCATTCAGCTCTCAGAAGCACTTAAAGATTATGGAATCTTACTCTTCTGACTGCTAACAAGACAAGAGATTCATTCAACCAGTTAAGCTGTAGTTCTCTAGTAAAACAAAATAACTTCAACTAACAAAACATTTAAGTGCTTTAAAATTTGTAGGCTGAATATATCCATTCTGGCCCACAAGTTGGGTATAGGAAAGCTTAAACTGAAACAAGATTTTCATGACAAGGTTTTTACTGGAGTGTATGAAGGGAATCATTTTCTATGCAGAAGCCAATTGTATGTTTTGCAGAACATTTCACATACCTTTGGGAATCAAAATGAAGGTATGCCTACACTGCAACCACTAACTTCACTTCTCACAAGCATATTAGAGTGCTCCATGCCCTGTCTGCCCATACCTCAGCACCCGCCTAAGCAGGCTGATAAGTGACAGACAAGTAGTATGGCACTGGCTGACAAAATCCTCTGATGAATGAAGCAGCATTGTTGATGGCAAAATAGACTAGCGGTATGAAAGCTTAATTTTTCTGCAAAGCAATTTTTCCTTTTATTTCAATATAGTCTGGATTTTAATGGCTCATTTGAATTGTGCTGAGTAATTAAACTGCTCCTTTAATGCAGGCCCAGATGTTCCCTCACTTGAGTCCTGTAACATCTATTCACACACCACAACTTCTTCATCCTTGAGCCAGCATCATTTCATACCCTAATGCTCAGCAGTCACTACCAGCAATGTCATTCCCTGATACCAGTGCAGAGAGAGCTTAGTGGGTTTAGATGATTATGCAGAAGATGTCATCCCATCATAAAGGAGAGAGATGCATAGAAAGAATTCCTTATACAAGGAGAATGGTTGGCCAAATATCTTTGCAAAAACTATGGAAGTCCATTTCTTCCTTTAAGAAAAAAAAAAAAAAAAAGTAGCAGTAGCAAGTTATAGCAACCAAAGACAACACATCCAATCAGGAAACATTTTATTTACTATTCTTTGCTCTGAACTCCCTGTATTACAACCCTTCTAGTACACTGGAATAAGCACTTTACACTAGCACTTTACAGAGGCACCCATTTCTAGCTTTCTATCTGCTATAATGCAGATTTCATAAAAGGGTGCTAATTGGGAGGAAAAACTACAACAGGTCATGCTCTCCCTTTCTCCTTTGTTCAAAAGGGACAGTTTTTTACTGCAGGAAAGTGAGCAGATACATACAAGGTAAAATTAATCAATTCCACTGTGTGCAGCCAGCCTTAGTTATGTATGAAATGATTACACACATGATAAACCTGGATTGGAGAGCCACTGGGTTTTCTGGGCTTCTGTGAGACATTACAGCCATTTTTGCATTAAAGTTTCTCTTTGCAATTCACTGCTAATTTATTATCTCAGTTGTCAGTTCTCTTCTAGACAAACACTGAATACCCTACTGCTTCTCTACTGTCATATTCATTCACCTCTGAATTTGAGATAATTATGTTACTTACCATAATTGCCCATCCCTTGCTAATGGCTATGGTTATTGTGTGGACAAAAAGCCATTTGTGTACTTAGACAATCTGTTAGACATAGGGCAACATTAGGCAGGTTTCAAAGCCCAGTTTCCTCACATGAGTACTTTTTGCAGCATCTGTCCACCAAGGATCTCTCTGAGCTTCCCTATCTGCTCATGCAGGGCACATAGACCCCTTGACTGGAAGTGTCTTACCACCCACACAGCACTCATGCTAGGGAGCCAATATTCTGCCAATAGGATAACCACCTTGACCATCACCTTTCCCACCACACCACCAGATCCCAGAGCCAGCAGAAAGTAGTGAAACAGCTGCTGGAATAAGGAGTTCTCCAAGTAATGAGAGAAAAGAGCTTGGTCCGCATATTTTCAAGTGAGGAGGCACGGATCCAAAAATAACTACTTTATCAAAGTATGAATCTGATGCTGAGTACCTTGAGAGCTCACCAGTCTCCAGAGTCAGAACTTTAGCAAAAAAAACTTTTCCAGCTACGTCCAATATCTGCGCCAAACAAGACATGTTTGTGAACCCTCTCCTTCACATCTAAGAGTCCTCTGCTGTGCAGAAGGGAGCCAGCCAGACCCCAGCAAGCTTCTTCAATTGGCAAAGTGCACTGGTATTGCAGATAAAATATCTGGATCTTTTCCTAGAAGATGCCACACCTCTCAAATTCTACTGAAGTCATCCAGAGTAAGAACAATTCTGCATCACTTGAAGTTCAGGCTCTGCATTAGGGATGATGGATCTAAAATCTTTGGGGAAGATACTACCTGTCAGTACTGTAGCAGAGTACCTTCTTACACAAGCCCGCCTTATCAGAGGAGTAGAGATGTCAATATACATACTGATTATCTTCTGGATATACTACAGCATTTCATGGCAAATATCGGCTATGGCGAATATCAGGTTTTTCATACACTTAATCAGGCAAGAGAAAGAATATGACTGTCTGAGCATAGGAGGATGATACAATAGTTTTATGATGGCCAGACATCTGGTTGTTTAATGAAGGGCTGATGCACAATACTCCCTACTATTTCTGCCATCAACTCTAAGGATGAGCATTATGCCTACTAGAATTAGTTCCTACTGAGCTGTTAAACCTCCTTATAAGTGTGTGGATAACATGCATTTTCCTTTCTATACTGCATACCATAATATTGATGTAAGTAACAACTTTATGATAATGCCAATCACAGACTTTACAATTGTGTCATATTATGCTCTCTTGGCATCCTTGTAAAACAAAGGTGTGCAATAAAGTAGAATGCTGTTGCATTTCTCTGTTCATGCATTGAAGGGTCAGTTCCTGAGCACAATCTGTAGGAAAACTGCACATTCTGGGCTGCTTCTGGTTCTCATTTTGAGGTTATTATTCCAAGCGCAATCCTCAGAAATAAGATAACAGAGATATTGTTGTTTCTCTGTAGGAAGCCTGACTAGCAATTATTTGGAAATAGTGGATGCTGTTGTTTTTGTATCCAAGTGCTAAATGACACTGGTCTTCTCCTTGTTTAAGAGAAGAAAAAAATCCCAATGATACAGCCTCAGAAAGGACAAAGGCTTCTAATGCTTCATGTTGCTCCTCTGTGACTGTTTCCCATTGTTCTGCTAGTAATAAAGAGGGAGACAGATTGAACTTTGAGTCCAAGATGACAGAGTTTAACAGGAGCAGTAAAATCAATTCCGTGTACAAAAACCTACAAAGACTTCAGTGTTGAAGTTTCAACACAAAACTGAAGATGCAGAAATGAGATTCTTTTATGCACTATCCTCTATTGCAAGATACAACTCACAAGACTACTGTATACAGCATATTCATTAAGCTATTTCTGTTAAACATTTTGTTTTAACATTAAACCCTTTATACTAATGGTATTCTTCAAATTCAGGAGAAAAGACAGGAAACATCCCAAATGAGACTCAAAGATCCCACATTTCCTCAGCCCCTCCTCTTCTCCCAGTTATACCAGTACAAATGTAGTACTACATATTTAGTGGAAGTACACCACTGGCCTTAAAGCTCTAGCTTCTTACAGCTATCTCTGCTGGATGAATCATTTCCACAGAACTAGACTGCAGTCCAGCATGTCTCAGTGTGATGCCTGAATTTTTAAAAATATCTTTTTTAAGCCTATGCTATCAAATTTATCAGTGAAATTCTCAGCCAATGGAACTGGATTGTCTGTCAGATTTGGGATAACAACCACTTCTGCATATCTTGGGGCAAGTTTTAGGCATGGTCTAAGAATTGCTACAGGTCAGGGGCCTCTAGCAGGAAATTTTGCATCCACTGTACCTTGGAGGTATAAGAGGATCTAATTTAGACACAAGCAATGCCAAACTGGTCTTGGTGCCAGAGATTGGTCACAGGCACATTTAATTTGTTCTTACTGATGTAGCTGCTGGGACACTCTGCTGAGAATAGCTTTTGTTGGGCTGTTATTGGCTAGATGTCTGTCGGTACTGAATTCTGAAGTCATCTCACTTTCTGAATGCTATGACTGCTAATCCTCTTGAAAAGGTCTGAAATAGCTCCTCACATTACAATTAAAATTCTAATGTTGGCTCCTGGCAGAATTATTTTCCCTAAACACACTTCAGTGTATTCTTTCTTTATTGTTACTTTATGACCAAGATTTTAAATAAAATTAGCAAAACATTTCCACTCCTCCCTGGCTCTCCATGGTGGCTGAGATTTATGACGTTCACCTCCTCTGTGTTTGGTTCATAGACAGGGAGGAACTGTCTATTCATCTTTTTTAATAGACATAGATAAAGCTGTTTGATTTTGACCACATTTAATCTCACAATAGTTCTGAGATGCTTTTTCAAAGCTGCTGCACATTTACACCAGGAAACTGCTATCAGTCAAGGATATTCAATATCCACTACTATGTGCACATCTGTCTTTTCATGTTGAGTCAGTAAAAAGAAGATAATTTCAAATAAATTTATCTTGTAATGAGAAAATAAATAAAACTTCTTGTCACTTTCAAGAATAAAAGTACGTTTTAGTATAGCAGTAAGGATGAGCTCTCTAATCTTTTTCACATTCATACACTGTCTCATCTATCAAACATCAGAAGTGGTGAAAAAGAAATCTCCAGCCAAGCCAGACTTGTTCTTGACTAGTTCAGAGCACTGAGCCCTCGGCAACCAGGCAAGCCTTCCACCTCCTTCTCTGAAGGAGATAGGCTGGAGGGGCATACAGGGAAGGCAGGGAATGCAGTATTCATACAGTAGTGCCCTTGGCACCACACTGCTTTGGTCATACAGTTCAAATGCCTGTGACCAAACAGAAAGTTGCTCTGAGTCAACAGCCTTAGAGAGTAAACCTTACAAGAAGAATCCTATCCAGTTTATATGTTTGTGCATGTCATGTGCTTGCACACATGCATATATGTATACACAAGCAATGCCATATGGCACATTGAGCCCCCAGTGAATGGCTGACTGGAAGTGGCCATCAGAGCCTGGCTCCTGGCTCCTGCTCCCAGCAGAGTGGGAGCTGTCAGCTTTTTGTGAAAGACTGACTTTCACCAAAGATTGTCCTTGAAGGTGATTAGGAAACATAAGGATAGTTAGCCTGATCACAAGTGGGTCACTGAACTTGAGTAGGCATTGTAGAAATGTGTTGTCGCTAGTTAAAATTCTAGATTAATTTTTTCTTTTGTGTAATGTTTGACAGTGAGAGAGCTCTGAAAATAAAACCAGTTCTGCTTCAGTACCACAAGCTTTCTACATTTTCCTCCTATAAATTATAATTAGTGAGGACACATGGTTTTAAAGAATTTTTTCTGGTACAGTCTGGGAGTTTATAAACTCAAGCATAAAACAAAAAATCAAACTGCTTACTAGGTTTGCAAGTGAAGCTAAGTAAGAAAAGAAGCTTTTGAAAGCCTTCCAGGCAGATTTACCAAAATAAGGCGGCCCTGAGGGACATGGCTGACAGTCCTGCCTTTTAATCCCCAAGCCTGATTTTGTAAATTTTAAATTCTTATGTAGTTAGCTGTACTCACAGAAGGTTGTTTAGAGGAAACTATGATTAAAATATCATTAAGGCATTAAAGCCCCTAACATGCTGCGTAGAGTAATGAAGCTAAAATATTTGCCTATTAATTGGGTTGTAAGGTGAACACATGTGCAGACTACTGATAGAATTTGCCTTTTTGTCATTATTTTCCCTGAGAAACAATTAAAGCCATTAGTAAATATGAGTGGTTGAAACTTCGTCATGCTCCTTCTGTCTTCAGTGCTGAAGACCATACATTGTGCTCAGCTCTCCATCACAGAGGTATGACAGGACCTGATGTAAGGTGCAGAGCTCAAAATTATTTCCTCTCATACTGTTCTCTTATCTGGCAATACTCACCTTCCATTGGAGCTTGCCAGGTCCTCTGGCTTTTTCTTCCCAGCCCAGCTGGAAGCAAACAGCAAAGCTCTACCATGACAGTATGGTGGCAGCAGGAACAAGCCAGGCTCAGTCAGTCCATTAGTGCTGATTGCCTTCCCAGCAGGCAGCTCATGAAGTGTATGCTCAGACTCCTACCAGCAATTTAAGCAATCTGGCCTGCTACTAGCACATTTTCATTATCAGCAGGAGCATAGAGCTGGTTTTCACTGTCACCCAGTTCTGCCCCTGGCATAATAGTCATTATGAGATGCAAACTGAAATCAATAACATTTAATAGGAGAAAGCATAAAAGTAAGCAAACGGCTAGTGGTGAAATTACGAGGCTAAGCACTGACTTTTCCAGCTACAGGTAAAAGCATAAGTCCATACATTTAGCATTATTTTATCTTCTATCATGAAAATTTTTAGCATAATTCTGTATTTCCAAAGGTATTTCCAAAGGGAAGGATGAAGATCAACTTGATAGGATAAGAAAAGTTCTTCTGGAAAAGAAGATATATGTTTTATACTGTGGGAGAGTGGAGATGTACAACTGTGCTCATTTATTTTAAAGCAGGGCTTATGGCATAGAAAAACACTAGGGAAAACTGAAGCATGCACACAGTTATCAGCATAAAATCTTCTCATTTACTTCCAACTGTGTAATTTATTCGTCTCATGGCATAAGGGTGCATCGAAGAAACAAGTAAAAATGTGTTTTATCAGAGTTCACTCAGTGTTGTGGAAAAAGAAAAAGACATCTTTATCCTTTAGGCAGTTCTTCTTAGTTGTAAACACAGTCCAACAGTCTTACAAAATTGCTCACTGCAAATTCTACAAAATAATTAGTATGAACAGTGTTTGCAGTGATGAATTTTCTAAAGGCCGGAGGAACTGAGATGTCTGTGTGAATTCCACCTTCCCACCACCCATCATCTGAAGGCACAGCAGACACAACCAGCCCCATTGCTAAGCAGAATACAGCTCCTGGCTTAGCTTCCCACACCGCTGCTGCCAGCACTGTTTTTCTTTCGGCTCCTTTCAAGCAGGACTCAGTGATTTCTCAAAGCTTAAGGTACTTCTCCTGAGGTTTGCTCCAATCTTCCAGAGGACTGAAAGAGGTTCACAGTGTCTCAGGCGACCCTTGGTGTCCTGGAAAAGCACTGTGATCTATTCTCTTGTGTTGGCCAGTATCTTATTCTCAAAAGCCATTCATTACTATTCTTCTGACTGACTCACCGCAGGTTGAACAAGGGCTTGACCTGTAATTCTATCTTGCTCTTCCAGTACACCAGATTTTTCTGACTGCAGCAGGCAAGGAATACTGGCTCTGGCATATGAAATGTTTAGATACCAAAGTATTCAGAAACCTTTAAATGTTACATGTAGTTGATAGGAGTAGGTCTCCTGTGCAAAGCACAAGAGCCCTGCAAGTTCTGTTGGTGGGCTGTAGGATGGTCAGTGTCTGGATAAAGTCTGAGCAACACTGAGGGAAAAGGCATGTAATAAGGACGGTTCCTGTTTCTTCTATGATTATATGGCAGTTAGGGAATCCAATCACTCTATTTCCCTTTTCTGTCTCCAGCTCAATAAAAAGGAACTTCAGGCAGCAGAGAATAATGTCTGAAGAATTTCATTCCTGCATTTTTAATGCCTGGGAAAAGTTTTGAAACCCCACTGCCTAAGGAGAATGCTATTTTCTACCAAATGTACATTGATGCTGACGATGGCAAAGCACTGAGTATTCATCCCTTGCTTTTATCCAATTCCCTTCTGTAATCCCCTGGATAAGAGCAAGCAAAGCTTTTAGTTTTAGACCCTTCATATCCTACCAGGAAATTAAAAGATGCAAAAATCCACCATGGGATGCTCTGGGGTTTAAAGGAGCAATAATGAACACTTGTTAGTGAGAAAGGAAGAAAAGCCTGAAGAACCTGAGGACAAAACTGTAAGGAAAGACAGCAACAAATTTTGAGACCAAGATATTGGCTAACACCAGTGAATAGATCATTATAAATATGGCCTTATGGGATTCCACCCTAAGGAGGCAGCAGAGGAAGTTTCTGTAAAACAGGAGGGAGACAAAGATTTTGATCTATTTCTTCCTCTCATGAGGAAGGAGAAGCAACACACAATAAAAACAACTTCACAGCAAAGGACAGCAGTAGCCCATCTGGGCTGCACAAAATGTGGAGAGGATGATCAGGGTTTTCAACTGAACTTAATTTCAAGGCAAGAATTCTCTTTGAAGAGCCACACAAATTTGGCATCTCTTCATTTTTATTGTTGCAAGTTATTTGCAACGGAAATAAAGAACAATGAAAGAGAGGATATAGATGGTTGTTGAAGGAATTCATTATTGGCTATAGCTATGAACACCAATGATTACCAACATGTTTTAAATTTCCTACTTGCGGAAGGCATTTGATTCCCTTTCCAAAATGCTCATGTTGCCCACTGCAGCCCACCTGCAGTCCTGGGCTGCTGGGAAGCACAGTGTGACATTTGCCAGTGGCCTATGGAGGCCATGCAGACCTCAGCAGCAGGTGCTGCCTGCAAAGGTGAATACCATTAGTGCACCTTGAACCTCTCAGCACTGACCTCCTAATGGGACTGGAGCAGGAGTGGAAAAAAGAGAGGTGTTAGGAAGAGAGGCTGAGGCAGCGTCCAGGGAGAAGCCCAGGTACAGCGTACAGGGGAATGATTCATTTCCTCTCCCTACCACTTTTGATTTCTTCATAAAAAGGTGTTGCGAGCAAATTATGGGAACTCAGAAAAAGTCACAATCAATAGTGCTTCTACTTTTGTTCCCAAAGAGCTAATTTCCCAACACTGAAGAAAATCAGGAACAAGCTGACTGGTAATGATGAAATCTTTCCAATCAATTTACAACAAAGAAGGAGGAAGAAGGAAGGAAGGAAGGAAGGAAGGAAGGAAGGAAGGAAGGAAGGAAGGAAGGAAGGAAGGAAGGAAGGAAGGAAGGAAGGAAGGAAGGAAGGAAGGAAGGAAGGAAGGAAGGAAGGAAGGAAGGAAGGAAGGAAGGAAGGAAGGAAGGAAGGAAGGAAGGAAGGAAGGAAGGAAGGAAGGAAGGAAGGAAGGAAGGAAGGAAGGAAGGAAGGAAGGAAGGAAGGAAGGAAGGAAGGAAGGAAGGAAGGAAGGAAGGAAGGAAGGAAGGAAGGAAGGAAGGAAGGAAGGAAGGAAGGAAGGAAGGAAGGAAGGAAGGAAGGAAGGAAGGAAGGAAGGAAGGAAGGAAGGAAGGAAGGAAGGAAGGAAGGAAGGAAGGAAGGAAGGAAGGAAGGAAGGAAGGAAGGAAGGAAGGAAGGAAGTGAGGGAGAGAGGAATGGAGGAAGGAAAGAAGGGGAAAAGGAAGGAGGGAGGGTGGGGGGGAAAGAGGGAAGGAGGGAGGGAGAGAGGGAGGGAGGGAGGGAGAGAGGGAGAAAGGAAAAGTATTCCCCATCTCACTAAAAATCTCAGCTAGTAAGAAAAATCCTAGAGGTCTCTGCCCAGCTGAGAAATGAGTGTTTCATTGCACACACAATCAAAACTCTGAAGGGAATGGCCCCTGGGGTACTTAAACAGAGAAGGAGGGGGACATGTAGGATCTTACAGTGCTCCCTAAGGACGGAAGTCCAAATAACCCAAGACAAAGTAGATCCGCAGATCCGCAGCTGTTACCAGAATGTGAAAGAGATTTGCTGCAGATAAGATCTAAAGCGCGCTCATTTTACCAGGGGAGAGAGGCTGACCTGACTGAAGACCCAGAGGGAGCTGACAACACTTGTGAAGCTGAGTTCACAGCTAGGCTCAGATGTAATTGTTAGGCTGCAGTAGTGGGGACTTTCTGCATGTCTCCATGGAGAATTTACCTAGATTTTGAGATTCATATTTTGAAGAATGACTAATGCTATTCTGCCTTTATAGCTAACTGTGCAAGGATATGATTTCTCCCAGCACTGATTTGCGAAACATTTATTATACATATTTACATATATAGCCACTGATTACCAGACAAAAAAGTAACCTTCCATTTTCATCTACAGTACAAATCTACCTCTGTAATCAATAAAAGCCTGTTAAATATTAGTGAAGAGAGAACAAATGGGGGAAATAACACACTGGAAAAATCCTGCTTAGATTTCAATCAGCTGCCAAAAAACATTCTCTTTTTAACCCATGGTATCCAGGAACACAGCATGCTGTTTGGTACTGCCATTTTTCTCCATTATTTCAACACCGACTTTCTGAATGCCTGCAGCAGGCTTATGGAAAACATAAGTGACAGAGGAGATTTCTGAAAAGACTTTGCCTTGTATGGAAGATCCCAATTCAATACAGCTATGCAGAAAATGTGATTCAAGAGGGACATGTACATGCTTACATTTTTATTTGTAATCACAAGCCCAGCAGGAGAAGACAAAAAGGTTATTTTCCAAATAGAATTTTAGTGGAGAAGTGGGGAAAACTGACTGAAACTGGTAAAAACAGTGCTTCTCACCAGTATTGTCTTCTCGTCACCTCAGGTTCCCTCTTCTGTTTCTATTCTTCAAGCTGTTATTCCTATATTTAACACATTCAGATTGCAGAATGCTGCCCAGCAGCGAGCACCTCCGGACTGACTTTAACCAGTGCAGGGAGCAGGGCTTGGCTAGGTCCGTTCTCCAGCTGTCAGCCCCTGTAGCAGTGCAGTCCCTGTGCACAAGACTCCCTAAAGGGAGACTGAAACAGTCTGTGGTGAAGTCACATAGCTGGCAGCCTGCAGGAGACAAGTCTTCTCCCTTTGTCACTTAACAAAGCAGACTGTGTTACAGGCTTCCCAAAATTCAAAACCTGCCAAAGAGATGAACCAGTTGTTCCAATACGCCTCCTTTCTCACCCAGTTCCTCTAGTAAACTGTTTACAGAGGTGTAAGAAGGGTTTTTGAGAGGGAATATTCTCCATTCAGTGGACCTCTGTGGTGTATTAACGTGATGTGGAGATTAAACCGCAGAGGGTGGTGCAGACACATACCACTGCTCATTAACTACCCACAGCAACACAGGAAGCAAACCAAAGCCTTACTGTCAGATTTTTTAATCTGGATAATTTGGCATTTAATGGCTAGGAAATGCACTCTCAGGAAAAGGAATTTTGCTAGTCACTGTGCTCACAGGAGAATGGATTGATAAAGAGGAAAAACAACTCATATTTTAGAAATTGCTGCTGCGTCCCTGAATTTAGCAGAGCTCTACCCATCTGCATATGCTTAGGCTCTGTCTGCCAAGACTAGATGTGCCCAGCTCCCACATCAAACCAGTGAGCCACACTGCCCACTCCCTAAGTCCTCATGTTGTCCCACAGGTGTTCAACCTATCTATCCCTGCACAGCCTTCTGTGGTATGAATGTTGAAATGAAACAGCACTTGCTGCTGATAAGGGAGCACAACCTCATTTTGGTGGCATGGTGCTGCTTGCTGTAAGTGGGGGAGAGAGGTGTGCTTCAAAGGAAGGAAAACGCAACCAGCAAATTACAGACCCTGGAAGCCTCCTTAAAGAGTCACCTGAGCTGATTTTGTGAGCCACTGTGTTTGCCTAGTACCAGGTACACACTGAAAAGCTCGGCCGATTAGGAAAAAAGGCTGGATCTGACAACTCCACGTGATGAAGAAACACATGTCCTGAGGAGGCTGTCCCTGCTTCAGCACAAGAAAGCTCATTGTGAAATGCCATGGGGTGAGTGGGAGAACAAAATTCCAGAACCGTTCACAGAATGCAGCTGCATATCGATCACTCCCCAACAGGACTGCACCAGCGCTGAGTGTGCAGGCTGCTCAAAGGAGACAGTGAGCAGAAAAGTAAGTTCTCTTACAACACAAAAACTGGTCTTCTGAATGGTCAGCTTATCTACTGCATGAGGTTGCCCACTGCAGCTACAGTTGCTTAGTTCCTTCAAAACTTACTCCAGTTCCTGGGCTTTAAAACTATGGAAACAGTGAAAACTTCCAAATCTAATAGTGAACTGTATTATATTTACTTTAACTTGTGTGCTTGTAATAATGGAGATTTTTTTGTTTATCTTTTGCTTATTCTTTTTTTCTGCACTGTGCAGGCTTTTATTTACATAACACCAAACTTGGGAACATTTGACCTTGTTCTGTGCAATGAAAACATACGGTAGGGAGTCATCTCTAAGACCCATGGCCCATAGTTTAAGTCTTGCAAGAGGTTCAGCTGTAAAAACAATGTTCAAGCTCCTCTGGAGAGTTACTGAGTGGGTTTAGCAGTAGCCTGTCTCAAAAGGATTTGCTGTCATCGCTCACTGTGCCCACGGCCACATACTGGCTCACGCAGGGGCAAAACCTGCAGTGTGTTCTTTTAAAAGGCTATCACATACTAGGTAAGAGCAGATAGGAGCAAATCCAAGAGCAGATATAAACTTTCTGCTCCTTGAACTTAAACTTGGATTACTTGTTGCTACCGCAAAGCAGAACTATTGGTGAAGAATCATCCACAGCACAAAATAATACATCAGCCAGTTCTGCACAGACCAAAATGCAGCCTCTGCTTACCTCCACAAAGAGCAGTCAGAAATACTATTCTCCAGCTTCTGTCTGGATCAAGCACAGACATGAAGCAAAATACAGCCATTTCACTTTGAAAATATAATTTTAAAAAACAACCATTCTAAACCAAAGGAGATGGTGTTTCATATCAATGTAACAGTAAGTACAGACACATTTTGTAGGGATGGCAAATTAAGCTTTGTGGTAGTCCATGTGTACTAGGCAATAGGAACATAACATAGCATTTTGGCTGACATTAGGCAGCAGAAGCCTCTGAAAATTATCAGATGCCTTTTAGCAGAATCTGGGTGCCAATGTTAGAGCATATTAATTTAGTTGTTCAGATTTTGGGCACTAGGCTATGTTAATGTGGTTTCAAACTTACATGTAGATGTGCTCTCCACTCCTCAGAAAGTTCACCAATCTCTCTGTGTTCACTCTATAAAACAATCACAAAAATACAAGTAATGCTGTTAGGAGAGGCAGCATGTGATTTAAATCAGACAATTTAGTTAGGGGACAAAAGATCAGATGACTTTTCAGGCACACAAAGTTCTGAATGGAAAGGAAATTCACCGTTTTTTCTGATGCTGAGCAGTCGCATCTTGAGCCACATTGCAGAGCTGAGTAGTGGTCTATAGCATGGCTCAAGGGTCTTAAAAAAGTTATTTGCCATTTTTATGTGGCAGCTTCTGATGCCCTTTTGATAAACAGAATGACTGTCCATTAACCACCCTTTTTTGCTTTAATCACTGAATTGTGCTTTCTGTTCTGGAACAACTTGATGAAGAGTGGGAGAGCTGTAACACAAACATGAAATGGTGGGATGCTGGCTCCAATAACTCTTTACCAGAAGATAAAGTGGTGATGAATTGACCCAGAGGAAAAAATACACAGAAATATAAATGTCTGTATCTGTTAGAGCCGTGAGGAGCAAATTGGAGGCAATCAGGTGTTATACGTTCTCAGAATGTAGTAACACCAGAAAAAAAGCACATAGATAGGGCAGGGAACATTTTTGCTGATGCCATAAGCATTTCAAGAGTTAGCACATACTGTGATCACCTCAAATAGTTCTGATGATGAATACTGAAAATTTCTACAGTCCAAGCTTAATTACTAAGCACTAGATAAGTTTGTTTTTTAATGGTAGTAAAAAGTCTCTTATTTGATTCTAGTGTCTTGTAGATCGTTCCAGTACTAATTTAACACATTTCAGAATGGATCGCTGAAATACAGAAAAGCCTATAATCCTGTGCAATTGTACCACATACACAGTTTTTATTGCATCAGAAGCTTTTCATCCAAGCACTAAAACCAGTTACAGAAGGCATAACAAGTCCCAGAGCACTATGGGCTTGATGGGGATAGAAACTGCTAGTCAGTTTCTTACTGCACAGTGCAGCAGTAGCCTGGCTGCTCTGGGAAGCAAGAAGTATTGTTCACAGCTAGAAACATGCAGAGGAGGAAGCAGTTCTGTGCTGTCAAAGATCTCCTTATTTTTGGCTTTCACTGGAAATCTGCAAGCTGTAAAATGTGCAGTCAAGTGATTCTTCCTTCATATCTAATAAACATAAATGCTTTCTTGTAGAAATCAGTGACTCAGGGAAAGGTTTGTTTGTTCTCAAGTAATTTGGGAAGCCAGAGAAGAATGCTGTTGGGGAGTTCTTGGCATGAGTTAGCGCTGTGAAGACAACAGCATGCAATGGAAGTTGGGAAATATTTAGAAAATCTGAAAACAGATTGCCTTACATTGTTCCTGCCTAAAATGATCACCTTTCATCAGGAGGGAGCAGGGTACAAGGCCAAGGAAGGAGGTTCTGGGATTTACAAGCTCCAGCTACACTGGTCTGTGCTTTGTTGTGGTACAGGGGTAAGAGAGAGGGCAAGGAAAGGACACTGCTGCCTGCCTCTATACCCCCCAAAATATAGTTGTTTTAACTAACAGGAATATTTTTTTTGTTGTATTATACTGTAGTAATAGCTCATGGGCAGCAGGGGAGATGCTTTTTGCCCTGACACTAAGCAGTACAGGGAAGAGCTTATTTAGAGACAGTCATATTTTTTACTTTATTGAATTTTGCCCATTTGGCAGAACAGAAGTGGTCACTCACTGTTTTGACAGGAAGGAGGGAAGAGGGTGGAGTAGGGAAAAATGTAAAAGAGAGAGGAAGAGAAAGTGCATGAGAACAGACTCATGAAACGCTTCCCAAACAGTTCCAGTTTTGATGAAAAGTGACATGTTCACACAACTCAATATGGTGAACGTCTTTGAAGAAGTGTGTTTTTCTCTCAGCGTGGAACGACAGAACATTTCAGGACCTCACCAGCTGCCACAAAAGGGGACATCTACTTTCTAAGAAGATCTAAGTAGGTTTCTGTTGGTGCCTATCAAGCAGGGCTTGAATGTGAGTAAGCTGTTGATGCATAACTTACAACCTGGTTTATACCCATGGAAAATCCTAAGCCGTTACACCTGGAGGACCACAAGCAATGTATTCACCTGCATCTTCATGGACAGCTGTCTGGATGCAAAGAAATTATTCCAAACTGATTTCTTTAATTTATTGTCCTGAAGCTACTATTTAGAGACACTGTAGTATGCCACTGTTTTGCTTTCCTGAGAGGCACTTGAGCAGCTCAGGCAACCAAAAAAGCCCACTGTGGTTAGAGCTGAAAAAGAGAAGCAAAAGATCCACCAAGTTCACAGCTCCATAAAAATGACTGAAATAAACTTTCCACCAGTAAATACTGTGTCAGTCTTCTTATTGCCCAGGATATTGACTCGGTGTGCAATGGGTCATTTTCCATGTTAGCTCCATGCCTTTAAAGAATTTGCTCACCTGTCTGCTTGAGTTTGTGACTGACACTGGTGCAGCAAGAGCAGAGGCCAAGACCATAACCAAGTGCAATATTCACAAATCTTAATGGAGCAGAACGATCCAATTTATTCCTGCAGATTTACTTCCAGATTACAAATCGTGCAAGAAGACAGTACAAATGATTTCTGACTGAGACCTTAATTTAAAAACAAGAATAAAACCCTAACCTTGCAGCATCATGCATTTTATTTGACTAGAAATTCATCTCATGAGGAACATTTTCACCTCCATTTCTTAAGATGCAATGGAAATCATAGAAAATCCAGAACTTTGGTTCAAAAAGCTTTTTTTCCTCCTACATTTACTGGTAACATTCTTGAAAATACATTCAATCAACTAAATGTTATGATTTTTTCAATTCCATTTTCATGCACTTAAAAGAAAAAATACACGTAAGAATAAGTAAGAAGTTTTTATTTTTGTTTGGGCTGCTCAGCAGTTTAGCCACGCAGCAAGTTCACAGTGACCACCAGTAAGTCACCACAGGCTGATGCAACATTACAAGAGGCTATTTTTCACACAATTGTTTGCCTTCTGTAACGATTATGAGTAAAGGTACCTTGGTTCTATGTATTTATCCTGTTAATATCAACTGTAAAGCAGATCAAGGTCTTCAAAAAGTCAAAAGTCAATTGACATTTTTTAAAGTAGAAATTCCATATTTTGAGATTGTCTCAGTTGAGCCACCCATGGCAGCTCGATTCAGACACTGTAATGACAGTGGCTGTGGAAAGAAGCCTCATTTCCACCCTCCTTACCCCATTTCTTATACTATATATTCAAGCCAGGATGCCACTGGCCTTGGCTACCCAGGCACAATGCTGGCTATAGCATTGCTACACAAACCTGCCTGGGATGGGAGCAGAGCTATGCCTTACTGATGCATGCACAAGTGCTCATTGTATTCTGCACAACAGAGGGGCTCAGTGCCCAAGATAGGTCACTGCAACTTCCAGCAGCCCATTTCACTCTGATTGCATGACCTGCAGGAGACATGAGTAGTATTTGCACAAGCCAATCTGTAAAAGAAGGCAGCCAATGCTTATCTGCTGGCAACTGGGAAGCCCCGTGAGCTTGTTGGCATGAGGACACATTTGATCTAAAAATGGGCACTGTTAGCAGCAAGATGGACCAATAACCTTTAGTCCTATGCCAGTCTGCATCCTGATCAGACTAGAATGGGCAGTTTTGCTAAATCTTTTCTACAGTTACATAAGGTAGATCTGCTATTATGCCCAAAAAGATCTGTGCAAATACTAGGGTTAAAATTCTGAGTGTCCTTTAAAAAATGATATTCCCACTTTCTCATTCTTCAAAACTTTGAATTACCTATTTGACCTTTAGAAGATGGGGTTTATGCTTACACATACAATAATTTCATGTTCTAGCCCACTATATATTCACAGTAGAGATTTGGCTATAATTATACTCCTCTATATCAAGTTAATACAAAATCTGATAGGAAGGGATTGCCAGTCGTATTTTCAACAGTAAAATGTGACCACGGACATGATTAGCAGCATTTTTTGTCACATTTCCCACAGAAATATTTCTTTTAACTAGCAGTGTGCTTCTAAGGAACTTGCTGGGAATAAGGAATCCCAGGATAAGGAAGGTATTTGATAGCACTGGGTGTATATGATCTTTCTAGGAACTTGATAGCAGTCAGAAATCCCAGATATTAATTTGGGGATTGGGATTACAGAGTTCAACTCCAGTATTTTTTGAGATTAACAGAAATGCACAGAGTGCATCATCCACTTTGAACTTTTCCTGTGCAAACTGACCCATTGACACTGGTGGTACTCTTTGAGATGCATGTGAAAAGGTGACATAAACTTGCATCATCACAAAAAATTAGGTGGCTAGATGCCCATCAGGTTCTGATTCAAGTGGGTTAGTAAATCCCTATGCAACAAATAGTAAGTTTCCACTCAAAAGCTGTACTTCTTGGAAAGATCAGTAAAGCAAAATGATCCATTATAATGCCTGTGCTTTCTTACAGCTTTTGCTTTCCAATGACCTGTATTTTTGACATAGTTTTCTTAGTAAAACTCAGTGTTTTCAAATACTTAGAGAGGCAAGTATTCACATTTTCCATCACACATTTGGAAACAGATCCCTTTCATTTTCTCTTAAGGGTAGATTGCAGGTGATATCTTAATTTGTGGTTTAAAACTTGAAAGATGATCATCTAAAATGTTTGCATTAAAGGACTATTAATGCTATATAAATACACAACTTTCTATGAAGCATTGGGCATAATCATATGTTTTATTTGTAAATGCCTGCTCAGGACTTCCAAACTCAGCATGGAATATCCATTGGTTCATTTACTTCCGTCCAATTTAGCAAGTAGTTTTGCAGGAAGAAACCTGTCTCCTTTATGGTAAAGACTAAGTGATTCACGTTGGTTAGATGACTTCTCAAGTATCCAGCATGAGAATATACTCATATTTCCAGGTTCTGAGCTGAGATAGTCAAATTAAACACAATACGTACCATATCAGCTCTACAGCAGAGCAGTTGTTGAAGCTGAAATATTATAATGAAAAGATTCATCGGCAGAATCTGGAATTCCATGTGGGATATATTAAAAGAAGGAAAGGAAAGAAAGGAAGGGAAAGAAGGAAAGGAAGGGAAGGAAGGGAAGGAAGGGAAGGAAGGGAAGGAAGGGAAAAGCCCAATTGGAATGATGTATCACACATTCTAGTCTGTCACCACACATCCCTAGAAGTGTATGTGCCAACAACCCTTTGGATTTAATGAACATAGATTTACCACAGTTGTTTATAACAAAGGCACTAAACGAAAAGCCCATTCATTAAAGAAGAGCCTTAATTCATTTCAGGCTCTTTCATGCCCTGTCATGTTACAGATATTCCCGTTTCACATTCCAAGCAAGCAAAACAGAATACTCCATTCTTCGGTCAGCCAAAACATTCATGTGAGCTGATGATAAATATCCACCATGGAAGAAATAAGAGCTTTCTCATGGTGCCTTAAATAGAAATGTTTAAATGGAGTCAAGTTCATAAAAAATATTTGTGTCCATCAGGAATAAAACATCCATTTTATTTCTCAGCAACAAAAAAGAAGAGCTGGTGGGAGCTCAAAAACAGCACCAACGATCTCCTTTCTCTTGATGTTTGTAAATTATCTAAAGCAAGTCCCACGCATATACTGAGAAAAATTGCTATTTGCTGCCAAAACTAAGACAAGCTGCACTTTGGAGAAAAGCTTACACTGAATAGGAGACTGACTATTTCTGTATCCTCTGAAAGAGGATTGCTGCTGATACTTTAAGAGGCAAAATGGGGCATAAGAACGTCTTTTTTCTGATTCCTGGGCAAAAGGCTTTCAGCATAGTTTATATGTACATCTCTTAACAAATAAAAAGAATGTGACACATTTGTCACTCCTCATTGCTTGCAGATCCATGCAGCAGATTTGCATCTCTTCATGTCAAGCAACTCATAAATGCAAGATAATAAATTGTTTACAGAATACTGATGACAGCCAATGATGCTTTCAAAGTCTTTCAAAGAAATCTCTCCTCTTCTCATGCATATTCCTTGTCATTTCTAAAATCTAGACTGAATGTTCCCTAATAACAGTTTTGGGGCTTGATCTTTTAACCATCACCCAGGATATTTTAAGGTCTCATCTTAGTTCATACAAGCTAAGAGGGAAATAACTTCTAGAACTTTATTGCGTCACAGCAAAACTAATGACCTGAGGTGGGAAGCATCGAGCCCCAGGGAGCCTAGGTCTATTAAGGGATGCAAGAGGAAGGCAGGAAGGAAAGTTCATGGGAGTTTGAATGAAGGATTTGCAGTAACAGCACCACTCCTTCTCAATTTGCAATTCCCTTGCTATCTCTCTGCTCATCTCCTTGCTATCAGATCTCTCAGAGGTGACGACAGAGCAAAGCCTACAATACATGAGAAGCCTGTACTGAAGCTGCCAGCAATGAAGTAGGAAGAAAAATGCAGTTATGTAACTTTATGAACATTTTGCTTACACAGGAAATTTAATCAGTAAAGACATCATGTACTTTAGCACTTCCTAAATAGCAATATTATCTATAAAAGGCATGAATGGTAATACATTAATTCCCCTTCTGAAGGTAGAAGTACATTTCGTCTCCTTTGCCTCCTCAGCATGCCTATAAACAGTGCAGTACTTAAGGGTAATGAACTCCAAGGTCACTGGACAGTGAATATTTTGTTTGGGTAGCTCTTAACCTTTTAAGCTCTTCTGAGCACCATATGTTGAGAGACTCAAGAGGTGAGTTTTAAAACCTCCTTAATAAAGGCAGGTTCCTTGGTACCAGTGGTTTTTCTGAATTACCAATTGTGGTAACACAGCTGCTGCTTTGCTTTCTGACTGTTGGAAAGTCATTTGGCATCTGCAGTACCCTAGAATCTGCTCAATTCCAGAGTTATACTACTGAAAATCACATTAAAAATCTGAAATAACAGTATTCTGCTTTAAATTGCAGCATCTCCAAACGTTGCCTCCAAACTCCATTTGGTGCAGAGGAGGGAAGAGGCAAAGCTGTGGCCATCTGCTGCTTGGAAAGATTAGGTCTAGTCACGGTTTGAGCTCACGCTTCTTTCTCAGTCTCTTATTCACCTGGGGAGTCACCAGGAAAAAAAAGACAAAAGAAAAAAAACATCAACCCTAAAGCAAAAGCTGTAATAAGCCGATTTCTTCAGTATTAGATTCTTCTCTGATATTTTTACACAGTCAATTTACTGGAAAATTCCTTAGGCAGCTCCAGGTTTCTGCCAGGCAGGACTTAAGGAGATTCACGGCACATCTTAATAGGACTCTGCATATCCCAGGTGCCTTACTACAAAAATTAAGATCATATAGGAAAGAAAGTTTATGTCATCCAATATCTAGGCATCATTTTAACAGTAAAAAGTATTCTGAACATTAAATTATTTGAATCTCTCTTTTTAACAGTCTCTGCCAGCAGTGCTTGTAGTATCTGAAGGTGAACTTCTGCTACATACAGACACACTCATATGGTTATAAGAATATGTATGGTACATATGGATACATATGTGAAATGTCACTTCAGTTAAAAAATAGGCTCTGTAGTGGCATTATAGCACTCTTCCACCACTGCCTGTTGCAGGAAGGACAAACAAAAGACACTTTGATCCCAATAACTAACAGTTAAAATGAGGAATACAGCAATATCACAGGTGACTAGGAGTTCAATCAGTGACCAAAAAGAAAAGCAAAGGAACATAATAGGTAAAATGCATCACATCTTCATTTAAAGTCTGTGGAATTAAAAACAGAGAGAAAGCAACAGAAAATACTATAAATGTATTAGGGCAGGTTCAACAGAGATACATTCAAGGGAGTCAGCAAGTCTAATAATTGTCATTCTTCAGGATGTACATCAGATGAATGGCAGAATTAAATGTAGCCTTTTCTATATATCCTCTGTATTTTTACCCTTTTCAGGTACTTGTTCATATATCACCACGCCAGCATTCCATTAGACTTTATAGAGAAATCCCCAATAAATCAGATTTTCATTGGTAACTACTGACTAGCCAAAACCAAGATTTTTTAGCCAACCTGTAGTAAAAGGAAGACATTTCTCAGAAACCTCACTGCTGTCCTGCCACTCTTCTTACTGGGTGTCTAAGGATGTCAAAGGTCCCAGCATCTCAAATGATGGGGCATTTTACTACAATACTCACCAGATCGCAAGCTCTTGGTTTCCTTGCCACCGATTTAGAAGCTCCCAGCTGCATATCAGTTTCTACTTCTCTGTCTATTTCCCCATACAGTACTTTGTAAAGGTAGCCCAGATGACCAGCTCAGCTTATTTTATATTTCATGTCACTTTCCAGGTCTGCTTTTTAATTTTTAAGAGCAAACTATTGTGCCGAAAATGAGAGACACCACTGTATGCATGAGTAGAAAATGTTCAACATGGGAGCAAGTTACCTTCCAAGAGAGTGCAGCTCAAACTCTGAGCACATTTTGCCTCATACCACTGTTATCCTTGTCACAAAGATCTGCAAAGACAAATTCTGCTTCTCCAGATGGAAATCAAAATGCAATGGGCAAGATGGAAGGTGAAATAAAGCCACACAGCAATGTCATTCACTATTAAGGCAAACGAGCTCTGTTTGTTTGTAGACATGCTGTTGAAAGAACCAGAGTGAGAATTAGTTAGAGGTGTTTGAAGACATCACCTCAGGGTAAAAAAGAACAATTTAAATTGAATTTGACTTGTACCATGAAAAGTGTGCTACCCAGTGCCCTACCAGCAGAGAGCCAGTAAATGCAAGCAATGCTTGGGCACTACAGATGAAGAAAAGCCAACATAACGTACATAAATGATGTCCATGTAATTATCATTAATCATTAATCTGAAAAGAGGAGTAATATTCCTCATCCATCTTCTTCAACATATGACGTTAACATAAATCAACACTCTCACAAGCTTGATACCTCTTAGATGAAAGCATTCTGTTTTTAACAGAGAAATCCCACAGATTCCAATCCCACACATGCTAATGAATGACAGAGAACAAACACAAGACTTTAAGGCCCTAAGAAGCAGAATAAATAAAAGTTACAAGGAAGAGAACTGGGAAAAGCACCCAACATTCTAAAATGGTTTTCAGACTGTACCAGGGTAAAAGAGAAGTCCAGATTCTGATCTTAATCAAAAATTGTCAACTTTACACAATGAAGTACTTTGTGTTATTAATATTATTACCTTAATTCTCTTTCTTAAATGTTGATATAAAAAGGAAAAGAAAATCATTGTAACCAGGAATCAAAATAGGATTTGAACTACACTTCACCATATAAACAGCTATGACACAATAAAAATCAGATGCTTAATAATAAGATCACTGTATAAAATAAAATGACCACAGTCTACTCAGTAAGCTTTCTGTGGATTGTAAAAGTTCTCCTCACCTCACTTGCTAAGATGTGAAACAGAAAGACAAAAACCAAAGCCCTTAAGCCAGTTCCTACTGATTCATCAGATGGCAATAAGTAAACAATGAGCACTGCAGGTGAACATCTCATACTGAAAAGGAATATCAGCGTGAAAGAGAAAAAGCATATAGGAATCCTTTAAAAGCTGACTACTTTTTTTCCATGAAGAAAGAAAGAAATCTAAATTTTATAATCCCAATATCTGAATATGTGTTTGCCATTAAACAAACAAACAAACAAAAAGTAGAAAAAAGAATGAAAATGAAAGTTATTTTTGCTAGATAAGTTCTTCTGTTACAAAAAATGCAAAACAAAAGTGATTTGAGTCTTAGCTATGAAGAGGTAGATGCTGTTTTCAGGACAGTATAAACATTGCATTGCTTAAGCCAGCTTTTTGTATTTTCAAGCCTTTATTGATCGGAGCTTCTAACAAAGCCCCCATCTCAATCCTCCGAGCACCATACAATCTTTTAATCTATTTAACCTTTTAGCACCCTGCGTGTCAGCCCAGCACTGTCATCACCATCTGCCAGGTGAGCTGCAGCAGAGAAGTTGGGCCCTCACTCTCCTGTGCATTCTGCAGAGGTACTCCTGCACCCTAAGGAAAGGCTCAAGATGGCTGCTAAGCAGCCACACAAACCCATATCCACCTTGATTATAAGTAATGTTCACTCAAGATCTAATTAAACCATGGGGGCCATGGAATTCTGAGGATACCCCCAGGGCGCCATTCATGCTCTGGCAGTTCCTGGTGATTACACCAGAGCTAAGCCCTAATCAACAAAGAATCCAAGAGGCACATGACCCAATAAAAAGGTTGGGAAGAATCATCCATGGCTATGGTACCTCCCTGGAATGAGAAAAGCCTTCCAGTCTTTGTTCCTAATTAAGCGGAGGAAAGCAGCGAATCCCTCTCTCCAGCAACTCGGATGTTTTCAGTTCAGCTGCTCACAAATCTGTTTCAGTTCCCCATCTTTACATTTGAGAAATTAAACCCTGTCAGAGGAAAGTGTCCACAGATAACAATCCTATGAAATATGTTAGACTCACCCCTAGGTTGGTGCTTCTCTGTATATTTCCTCACAGCTGCCTCTCTGGAGATGGCTGCTTATTCACATGCCATTGGAGGCCCACAGTTTCCCTTAAGCAACCATGCAGGAGTCAGATCTTAAAGTGCTGAAGAGAAAATCTGGTTACGAGAACTTCTGAGTGCCTTGTCCTGAGTAGTTTTCCAACAGTAGCAGAATAAGGGTAAAAGAAGGTGAATCAGGAACAGGAATTTAGACACTGGTGCCTTTATTAGTAAATTCCAGCTGCTGGACTACCCCACTGCTGGGCTTTATATATTTCTGAAAGGAAGTAAGAAGTACTCCTGTCACAACCAACCAAGGCTGCTTTTTTTGAGCAATATGATCAAAATCTCTTTTCTCAGCCATCTGGCAAGAAGGCGAGCACATACAGGGTGGGAATGTTAATCTATGTCATGAGCTTCCTTCACCTTGTCCAACTGATATAACCTCAGTATGCAAAATGAGAGATTGATTTATGAAGAAAGATTAAAATCATTAAATATGTTTAGCTTGGCCAAACTGCCTCTAAAGTGGGAGGTGATTGCAAGAGTTACGTAATTTGGAAAGCATAAAAATTGAGTAAGGAAATTAACTGGCTAGGTTAATCCAAAGGAGTAGAAATTGTCACGTAGAGCGGTTAGGTACCATGGATTTTTATCCTAGGCCAACTAAGAGATTAAAAATTGCAAAAAGTCCTATTTTCTATTAAGCAACTCTGAGACAAGTATCATTAAAGATAATATTTCTCTCTGTTGTCAGGCTCACAGAGAGTGTGGCAAAAGGGTAGAGGGAAGATTCCACTTCTGAACCAATATACTCAATTCAAATGAATTTATCGTCTAAGACCTTTAATCAACAGTGAAGCCTAAAATAAAGTAAATCCAGTATGCATCCTGGGAGGTAAGACAGTCATAACAATAATTTGTGGTACAGATACTCTTAGAGGTCAGTACACCACACAGAACAACTGACTATTCAGTTCAAGTAAACTTGAATATTAACTGTGTCATCTAAGATAGACTTCCTTTATGTTCAGTTTATAAAGATGCAGTGCATAATAAGAAGGCTTACCCCTAACTCTATGATCATCAACTGAGTTCTTATATAATCTTAATGGATTGGACTCAGACCTCTCTCTTCCAGAGATTCATCAGCATAAATAGACAATATCAACAAAGATGGAAAGCCAAGAGCAGGAACAAAAGTGCCTCCCACCTTCCTGGAGGACAACAGCTCAGAGAAGAGGTGAGATTCATTTAGCTAACCTTGGTCAATGCTTATATGACCCCAGCTGCCTGGATCATCCAGCTTTATCTTTTAAAATGCTTGTGCCTCTTTCTTTCATGCCTGCTGAAAATGTTACCAGTGGGAAAAGCAAGTACTTATCTTTAAAATGTGTCTATAAATAAGGCATTGGCACATCCTCATTATAAACAGCTCTGTGAACACATACTGAGAGAGCTTTTACAAAGATTGATCTGAAAACTCATGTTTCCTTGCTATCTGAGCATGCTTTGCCAGTGTGCCTGAAAGCCTTTCCAGTCAATCTTTTCCTACAACAGGCCACAGGTTTCCACCAGTTTTCTGCATGATGCACACTGCTTTGTTTATGAAGCATTGACTTATCAGGGAAGCATGCCTCCTGAGTATTAGAAGCACATTAGCAGTCTTATCTGTGGGTGTAGGCAATGGCTATAAAGAGCATACTAACATAACAGAATCAGCAATTATCGATTTATTATTTAAATTTCCAACAACTGCTTAATTGACCCATTCTAAGCATAGCCTAAATATAAAGCATGAGAAGTTTTTAAAACATGCATGAAGCTATATTTAACATCTACATACTTTATTCTATTTTTTTTTTACCATTCAATTGAATAGACTTTCTCAAATGGGTTTCAACAAGTTGTATGAGCAATTGCCAGCTACTTGGGGTCTGTCAGAAATACTATCCTTCAAATATTTCAGAAAGAAAAAGAAATATTGCTGTACTGTGAAAACAAGAGAGCAACTACCATGAAGGTCTATGCTGACAGAAAATTGTCATTTCAAGCAACGGACTCACATACCTATAAATGATTAAATAGTCTTTGGTGACAATTTCTTTTGTGCTCTCTGCTAATTTTAAGCATAAGTGAATGTTTCATGCTCAGAATTGATAAGGGGCATATAAACAGGAGGGAGAAAGACTGTTTAAGAGGGTAGGTAGTTATAGGACATAGGGGAATGGTTTTAAACTGAGACAGGGGAGGGTTAGGTTAGATATTAGGAGGAATATTTTTCCACTCAGAGAGTGGTGATGCACTGGAACAGGTTGCCCAAGGAGGCTGTGGATGCCCCATCCCTGGAGGCAATCAAGGCCAGGCTGGATGTGGCTCTGGGCAGCCTGGTATGGTGGTTGGCAACCTTACACACAGCAGGGGGTTGAAACTACATGATCATTTTGCTCCTTTTCAACCGAGGCTACTCTATGATTCTATTATAAGGCACAGGGCAAAACATTACAGACACTAAAATACCATGGATGACCAGTTCACATTCTTGCAGCTTATGTTCAGACCTTCCTCTCCCAACCAAATGCTCATTACATACACCTGTCACACCTAAAAACCCAGTCCTTCAGTTTTCATGGCAGTCCCACAAGTCCTGTGTCAAGATCAGAGTTTCCTGACCTCCAGGCATACAGAAATCTCTTCCAGGTGAATTTGTGTGGCAGGTGGCAGCAGATATTTTTGACAGTGTCTGTGTGGATGAATGCCTCATGGTTCCCAGAGGATGATGAGAAGTTGATGCAACTAGAATTCAACACAAGTATGCCTGTAATTCCAGTGTAAATGGATCTCTGTAGGATAAGGAAGGAAGAATTGTGCTTGGGTAGAAAAAGGACTAGTCCTGGGATGTTTACCCTGGATGTTAAAGAACAAGAGCAATTAAGAAGGAAGAGAGATAGGGCTGGAGTCCCCATTTTGGCAAATATGAAATGAGGGGTAAGAAACAAAAGCAAGGTAGTGAATTGTAGCATAAAATGTATGTATAGAAGCAAGGAACCTAAGGCTTGAAATGGAAGTTGGGTGAATTAGAGTGCTGGTTTGGTAAGTAAGGAGGGGGGGGCAGCCTGCCCTAAAAGCTGGCAACTGCTGATGCCTGAAGTGTTTGAACCTTCACATCTAAGGCTGGAAACCCCATCTGCATCAACTTCAGCCTGAGTCAAACAGAGTAGAAAATGAATTTAAGAAAAATAATGTTTTACTTCTGACAACTCCCTACCCACTCTCTCTCCTACTACCCTCCCCCACCTCCCCACTGACTGCTAATTTGATTTGATATCAATGAAGAAAACCTGCCCCCTCAAGCCACAAATGCTTGGAAGTGTTTTGACCTTGTTAAGTAGGCAGATCTTAGTTCTGACTTAAGTAGAAACCAGTGCTTAAGTTCATCCATAAGCATATCCAAGATCAAAGACAGTATTATCATAGTAAGCTTTTTTCAACACAGTTCACAGTATTATCAGAGAACTCTATTTAGACTGAATGGCTGATCTACCTAACTGGTAACTCTTGCATCTAAGATATATAATTGCCACAAACTGTTGCTTAAGATTCACTTGTATGTCTTCCAGTCTGCTTTCTCTTTTAGTCAGTATTTAATTCATTAAGCAGAAAAGATTTCATTTTCCAGACTGTGGAATGGAAATAAGTGGAAAAGGTCAAAACCTGGATAAAGGGCAACTTTCATTCGGCAAGAGCACACCGGACTAGACATTTTTTTTTCTCTAAATGTGAGATGACCCAGCCCTGAAGTTAGATTTCAACTAGACAATCTTCAGAGGTTCCTTCCCACTCCAGAAACTGATTCTGTGTGAATACATTGAATCTAATTTAGCAAAACATGTGATACAGCGCTGTCCAGAAGATCAGTGGTTTGGCTGGAGGAAAACTGCTACATCTCTAAGGAAAAATACTACCTTGATAAAGGAGCTTGCATGTGCCAACAGCCAGCACAGGGCAGACAAGTTGAGTCAGAAAAGAGTTAATAATTGATCACTGGTCTTTGATTAATATTTCCTCATAGTTTTAAAACAATATAAAAACAATAGTGAAATTTACTGCTAACAAAGCTGGGAGACATCATTTATGAAGAGGAAGACCAGAACATCATCGCAGAGAGTCTGAGTGCTCTTGAATTCCAGAGAAAGAAGTTGGGTAAACAATTTAACAAATATAAATTAATTAATAACATAATGATAGCCTACCATCAAATTGGAAAAACAATGTTTGGAAACCACATGCAGAATAGAAGTCTTAGATGTCTCAGTTAACCACATAAAACCCGTGTGTTAGAAAAGAACTTGTAAAAAAAAAATTAAACTGGAAAACAAATTTGTCTAACCAGCAGAACAGTGAGATTCTGGAAAGTTCAAATAACTCTGGAGAAATTAAGGAGAAAAAAAAAAAAAAATCAGCTAAGTTTAAGACAAAGACTGGACAATCTATGAAAAAGTCTATGACATGGTGGCCTGGAAGAGAAAAAGAAGAGAAATCTGCAACCTAACCTGAAAATACTAATATCGATCTCTTCACTTGCTGCTTGTTTTTTCACCTTTTCCACCACCTGCAGGGATACACATGGATTATGTGACTGTGAGACCAGCTGAAGAAAATCAAGATCCATTTCTTCATTTGCACATCTAAGTTCTTTAAAAAACAAATATGCTGAGTTTGGAATAGTCAAAAGAGCTAAAGGAATACAACCCTTGTGTTTTGGATTGACTTAGTGCTGCTCCACACCCCTCCAAAATCAGCTAAAGCGCATCTCATTTTCAGTACCCAAGGGGAAAATACGCATATGAAATCATGTTAGCCATCCTTAAGTTAAAGAGTAACTATTATCAGTGCATGCTGCTGAAGAACAAGTGAGCATGTATGACTCTAAAATCACCAGTGAGTTTACAGACTCGAGAGAGAAGGGGAAAAACAGCATGAAGAACATCCTTGAGGGCAAATGACCTAACAACTGTGTCATGACACGCATTTTAGAAAGAAAGAAAAAGATTAACTGCCATGGTGAGCTAAGTGATCCATTAGACAAAGCTTCAGACAAAGGAACAAGTTCCTTGCTGTGTTTGTAATTACTTGAGAACAAAACAGTCTAGCTAAGATACCAGAAGTGTTTGACCCCAAAATACAAGGTCACTAGGTTGTGCTCACACTGCTGGTCTGGTTCAGAGCAGTAGCACAGTGCTGTCCTAAGCATTCCATTTTACCACCTAGAAGTTTGGTTTGGAAAGTGGCCTTAGCACATTCAAATCAGACTCTGTGCAAAGTTTCCTCTCTCTGCACAGCTCACCCCAGTCCATAACGGAGAGAGTAAGGGAATGAACTGGTGAGTGGTCCTTCAGACAACATAGGAGATGGGCAGATCAAGGGAACAGATCAAATCCAGAGTAAAATACCAAAACCATCAATCATTTTGATATATCAGGTGGCGATCCACCTGCTTCAGCCGACTGATCTGCTGGTGTCACATGGAGTTACCCACCTACATAATCAAGTACACGGAGACAGAAACATTGTATCTCCAAGTGAAGATTGCATGTGAACAGCTCCATCAGGTCTGTGATAACCACTGGTTACGAATTCTTTGTTTAGTTTTGCAAAGATGAATAGAACTCAGTACAATAGCTGTACCTCAGTGAAGTGATGATTAACGTCTCCTTTTTGTAGCAGATTTATACTGTCACCAAGATTCCATATATGTGCTCTACTGTTGGTACAAGTTTCCCTTGAAGACAAGTACTAACTGAGAACACAACAAGACTTTACCCAGCAATTAAATTGGTTGCTCTGGGGAATTTTATTTATTTTATTTTATTTTATTTTATTTATTTTATTTTATTTTATTATTTTTGTTTTATTTTATGATCCTATTGCATGATAGATGTTATTCAGAAAATATAATATGTCACAGATCAGCAGAGAAGGAAGATTACTCCATTCCTGCTGTTCAATGATCCATACAGCTGTAGGAATGAGAAGATACTGTAACAAGACTTAAAGGCACCAGGAATTAGGTTTACAGTCCCCCACCCCAGTTCCCACAGGCAGATGTTTGGAAACATAAAGTGCTCTTTGACCTTTAAGATTGTCCTCAGTGTCCTTGAGTTACAAAACCTTAGCACACATTTCATTTTCAACTGGCTAGCACTGATAATTTATGGCTAAACATCTCTGGGTTTTCCCCCTCAATAGTTAGTCTAGAATTACTCTCACAACATTGCAAAGTTTGGTCAGTTCCAATTCTTGATTCATCTTGTCCATTTCAATTACATCATTGGATCATGCTAACTTCAAATCACATAACTGCTTATCCACACAGAAGGTGTCTACACAAGCTATATAATATGGGGCCCAATTGGAATCATTTAATATGACTGCACCAAAGTATTTAAGACCCCTTCTTCACATACTGCTACCCTGAGTTTCTACTGTTCTCCTAAACCCCAACTCACTGAAAATGAGTTTATTCTGCAAATGAGTAGAACCAGTATTCATTCTGCCTGCATTTAGCCCTAGCTCACAGTACGACACCTGCTCTTTCCTGCTACTGCTTTCCTCAGGCCACCTTGTTTGTGAGTCTGGAACATGGCTCTAAACAAGTTCTGCACTGGCATGAAAAATGCGCTGCAGTAATTGTATGGACATGAAATATGGGTCTGTGCAACACTTCACTACAACTCATTGCAGATGCAGGAGATGCTCAAGGTTCAGTAACTAGCAAGTCACCTTCTTCACAGCACCTCTTGGCTGCAGCACTCTGCTGTCCTAGGAGGCATTAAATATGGGGGCTCCAGGTGAGAATAATATTAGGCATTCTATGGGACCAGCTTCCACATCTGTCTTCTCACAGCTACTGTGTGCTCAGCTGCACCAGTGCTTGACCCATTTACAGTTGCTTCAGAGAGAATGAAGCCTGAAGAATTACTTACATCCTCCAGTTGTAGCAAGATCTCACAGAACTGAATATCCTTTTTTGAACTTAAGAGGGAAATACAATAACTATAGAAATCCATGCCTAGTGACTGGTGGAAAACACAAACTATCTGTTAGAGCTCAGCTATCAACCTTCATTAACTGTAGGCTGGTAAGTATGACCCCCTTCATAATAAGCCTCCTTAATAAAAGGAAACTGCACACGTCCACTTTCTTGCTGTTGAATTTTAAAACTCAAATACTTTTTTAAATGGTGTTACAACCCAAAAATGGACTTAAATAGCATTAAGCCACAAATCGCATTTTTTGAGCAGTGTTGTTTTGTACAAAATTTGTAAATAAGTTGGTCTCCCCACCAACAGTGGAATTTTTGCCTTTGGTAGTTATTCTGCATCTATGTCAGCTACTAATCAAAACAGCGCAGTAGTGAGGCATTCTCTGACACTGTGAAGAAGAGCTCGAACACCCACTCCTTCGAGGTGCTTGGCAACACTTTGCAGAAAGAAACAGTAGTATATTAAGATCCGTGAAGCCAATAGGAAATGACCAGAATCTTTTTTATTCAGGCTTCAGCACAAGGTAAATATTTAATGCATTTTTGTGCTTTTTTTTTCTCATCACTTTATTCTCCTTTTCTGCTAAACTGTGGATTTATGGATCCTAAAAAAGGTATAGAAACATTTAACTACAACAAGAAACTCTCTCATCATGAGACTTTCAACCCAGTGTTGTAGGATTGGTGGCTGAAGTCAGTTTTGGTCAAGCGCTTTTTAAAGATACTCCTACTAAAATATTTACAGCACCTAATAGCAAGTATTTCTTGAAACTACAAATTGATGAACAATATTATCTGTGCTCATGTCTTGGATAGCTGTGTTTTAGCCATTTATGTACATGTAGCCAAACATATACACTTACTATTTTGATTTGTTTTCCAGACATGCAAGGCAACATCCACATTTGGGAAATTTTAGTCTTGAGCTAAACTTGCAGTCCCACTTTCCTCTATGCCTTCCAAGCCTGCTGCATGGGCAGTAACAGGGAGAGAGAAACACACTGAAACAACAAAGTACAAAATCAGGTCGTATAAAGTGTATTACTCTAACTAGAGATTCCCTTGGGCAAATGATTCAGGGCTCCTGAAGCTGGCATGGGAAACTGTACTAAAGCACATTTTATTAATGAATACCCTCCCCCCCAACCCCCAAGTTGGTAAACACTGAAACCAGACAGATGAAAATAAAGACATAGGCAGTTACGTCTTTCACCTACCCTACAAGGTGGCTTGTCCCGCAGTGACACAGTGCCATCTAGTGAGCCCTTCCTTAAGAAAAAAAAACAACAAAAAGCACGAAATCATAGAATCATAGAATCACCGAGGTTGGAAAAGACCCACAGGATCACCCAGACCAATCATCAATCACCAATAGTTCTCACTAGACCATGTCCCTCAACAAAATGTCCAAACATTCCTTGAACACCTCCAGGGTCGGTGACTCCACCACCTCCCTGGGCAGCCCATTCCACTGCCTGACCACTCTTTCAGAGAAGTAGTATTTCCTAACGTCCAGTCTGAACCTCTCCTGGTGCAGCTTGAAGCCATTCCCTGTAGTCCTATCACCAGTTACACAACAGAAGAAGCCAACTCCCAGCTCACTACAACCTCCCTTCAGGTAATTATAGACAGCAGTAAAGTATCCCCTGAGTCTCCTCTTCTCCAGACTGAACAATCCCAGCTCCTGCAGCTGCTCCTTACAGGGTCTGTGCTCTAGACCCCTCACCAGATTTGTTGCCCTTCTTTGAACAAAATCATACCTTGAGATAAGCAAACCCTATATTATATCATGTGAGAGTGGTGAAATTCTGGCAGGCAACCTGCTCCCACCTCAGGCTGTGGGTCTAAGGCAGTAGCCACTGGGAGTTTTGGGATGAAAGCCATTGCCCCTTCACTAACCAGTGCAGGGATAGGGATCAGGGAACGATGTCAGGCCTCAGTGCCTGGCCTGGGCAAGCTGGAGGGTAGCAAGACTCATCATCAGCTTGCCAGCTTCTGGCAAGACAGCAGGTAAGGTCACTTTTACATGGGCCTTGGGGACCCTTAAAAAAATAAAAAAATAAAAAAAAAAAAAAAAAAGAAAGAAAAGAAAAGAAAAAAAGAAAAAAAGGAAAGAAAAAGAGAAAGGGAAAAAAATAAGGAAGTGCAGCTTCGACAGATGTAGCTGAGGTTCACTTTGCCATCACTTTGCTTCCCAGGGTTTAATTAAGCTGCTGCTGCACTAAATAATGGCTCCCAAGAGGCTGCAGTATGTCAGTGCTGTTAAGAGCTGGTGCATGAGAGACTGTGGAGGAAAGCTGCAGCTCAGCACCAGAAGCAGCACTGCCATCCCGAAGAAGCAAAATTGCCCAGCATAGATGACTTTATAAACAAACTGATCTCTTGGTGCTGATAAACTCAAAATATGACTTACACCTGTCCTTATGATCTACAGTTCAGCACATGACCAACCCATTTTGGCAGTAGATGTTGATAGGGACTGCTAGCTTTTCCTCATCAGTAAATTGCTATTACCAACTGAGAGGAAGATGAGTAAGGTTTGACAATGCCAAATCTGGGATTGCCACCATAGACCACACTGAATCTGTGTTTCCTTGGGCACAGGAGCACTGCCCAGCTTCCATCTCTGAATGCACTCCTTGGCCAACCCAGTTCCTGCTCGAAGGAACAACCCAGAAGAATTAAGTCATACTCTTTCTTTTCCCCTTGCTCCCCATTCTTCCACAAAGAAAGCCCATGGCACCTTAGAGGAACAAGAACAGGGGACTGGAATGTACAAGGAGGCAGGTATCCCTATAGCACATCTGTCCAGGTTTGTTCTGTGTGTGTGAGTTTTGGTTTGTTTTGTCTGGGTTAAAGTACATTAATCTTGAAATTTAAGTAAGTAACCTTCCACAAATACAGTGAGAACTATCAGCAAAGAAAGCAGACAGATTCCAAGTTGAGGTTCCAAATGTAAACTTCAGCTTTGCATGCATGTTTTGATACCTCTTATCTCAAGGCAATTCTGTCTTGATATTGTCATCTTTTACAGACAGGAAAAGTGAGGACCAGAATGAAAAAACAGCCAGCCAAAGAAATAAGATAACTAAATAGCAGCCAGGGCACTGAGGTCCTAATCTGGTAAGGCTGGAAGACAGCTTGCCATGGCAAATAAGTGGTTCCACCAGCAAAGCAGGAGTAGTTGCCTGATACTTATACGGATAATCTAATACACTGGATACATCTAATACATATTAAATAGTAGCTTGAATGAAAAGCATGCCTTTAACCAGGGTGTTCCAACCTACCTGAAATTCAAGAAATATCTAACTAGACCTTCCTTGTAGGTTTCCACCAGTGAATAACAGAAGATGTTGAGAACCGGTCCTACCAGTCACTGAATCCCACAAAGATGTACTTAGCATGCAACCTGCACATGAAGGCAAACGCTGCCAGCCTTCAGGACTCAGAGACCTCAGCAGGTTTGGATGCAATTGGAATCAGCACAGGATTGTTTATTTTTGCTCAGTTGTGCTGGATGTACCATTTGAAATTGCAATGTATTTATCATAGTTTCAATAATAGCACCATAAAACCAAAATGGGTAACAGAAATATCCCGATAACTGAACAGAAACTGAAAGTTGATGTATAAAGAGCATGTAATATCCATGTTAAAGAGTTCATGATTCACATCAGAAAGAGTAAATTTTTATGTTTTGACATAAAAATTAATGAGAGAGCACTAAAATACTGAACACTGGAGAAATGTAATATCTCTCAAAACTACAGAGGGCATTCCAGAACACTAGCAGTACCTTTCTTCATCACCTTAATAGCCATGTTTCAAATCAAAAGTCCAAGTACTGAAGTTAAGCATTACTAATACAACACCATTGCAAATGAAAAAGGAAAGGCTCCCCGTAAATTTAAAAGCTAGATCCTCAGGATTTTCTCAAAGCCTGGGGAAATATTCCAAGAAGGCTAATGCCTTCATTTTTGGTCTGAATGAGGACAGCAGGATTAACCACATAGCATGGATGAAAGGAGGATCTCCAACAGGGAAATTCTCTCTCTTGTTGCAAAGAGAATGCTGGTGATGAAGGTATATATATTTTTAAAGAATTAGCAGTAACTGTTCTACCATATTCTTTCAGTGAGAAATGAAAACACAGAACAAATAAAACTGCTAATGCGTTACCAGGTAAGAACTAGCACACATTTGTGTTTGATGTCACTTTTCCTCACTGATGCAACAGTAATTTTATCCCATTACTAAACATTTTTCCATTCAACTGAAAATGCTTTCTGGAAAACTATGGTTTGTATACAGAGCCTTGATAACTGCATGATCACACACAGTCTGAAAGGTCTTTTGAGAACAAGGGGGAAAAGGCTTCCCAAACAACAAAGAAATGGACCCTGAAGGCTGAAAAGTTTCAGATCCAATCTTTGTTCAGCACTGTCATGTAATCATCATGAAGAAAAATATCATACTAAGTAACTACAGACTGGATTACATGAGGCACGCAAAGTCATCCTTTGCCCTATTCCATTCTGGCAAGCTCCCACTTTGATGGTGGCAGCCAGGATTAGGAGTAACCTTCATGAAGGGTGTGAAAAATTCCATCTGAAAGAGGCATACATGGAATCAAATTACAAGTACAGCCCAACTTCACACACACGAGTATAAATCAGGAGTGAGTAGGCTAAAGGCAGTGGAATTATGCTGCTGTAAAGCCCATAAAAATGATGTGCCAGATCCTTAATCTAATCAGTTTTGGTGTAACACATAGTAATGTCAAGATTTCTTTTGAGCACATTTGTTTCTTTGTTCTGTTCTCTTCAGGATTTTGTAACAAAAGCAGTATCATCACTTCATTATTTTGGCACATCAGAAGTGTAAGAGGATGGAAAATAATATTAGCCAAGAGAAAAAGAAGCTGATTTGATGCCCCTGAATCATGATTTATACTCAGAAGTGAAAGGTTTGGAGATCTGTTCTTTTTTTTTTTATATAATTGCTTAATAAAACAGTTTCTCTGATTTCTGTAGCTAACAGTTCTACGTCACTTTCTTTTTTTAACTGGATAATTTTGTACCTGATGGGTGTATTAATTATGAACAGAACCAAAGGGCTTATCTAAATCTTTGATCTTCTCTGTGCCCCAGTTTCCCATTTGTAACACAGAGATCACATTTTTCTCACCCCAGAAGTCTGCTGGGTATTAGTTCATTAACATTTTAGGGTGCTTTGCATATCCTCAAGTTATTAAATTAGATTATTGCTGATATTCCAGTCCTTGTTTTAGAAATTAATTCCCACATATTGGACTTCTGAAAGAAAAAAATAAATTACTTGGAAAACTGGGTTTTATTTCTAGATAAGCACATTCATCCAGCGTGACCGTCCTTGCTGAAATCCAGCAAGTCTCAGCAGGAACAGGATCAGCTCCCACTTTCTCTCCATCTCCTGGGTTCCCTGACTCAGACCAACAAAACTGACACCTTCCAATTGGTACCAGTATTTCTGCATTTACATCCTTTCTTGAGGGAAATTGCTTACCCAACACATTCCAAAAAGCCAGGCTGCCCCTTTGTACATCTTGCAATAGCTTTCTTGCATATAGGAACATTTAGACATTTCTCCTATTTTAAGTGAAGGGCAAGGCAGGTTGTACAACACCAGCTGTAAGTCAGTTTACATATTGAGAAGGATCATCTATTGCCCAGTATATGTCAACTCTACCTGAGGGAAAATGAGAATGCACAGGCTGCCAATTTGCGTAAGTGCTACAGAGTACTACACTTCGTAATGCCTAAATTTAACACTTTTACCCTAGGAGTAACAGTGTTTCTGTTACTGTTTCCTGTTTAATCCACATTTGAAGATAAATGTTGGATCCAGGTGAACAGAGCAGGAAGAAGATAAGCCAGGAGCTAATAAAGAAATGCTTATCCAGCTCAGCATGAAGACAAAGCCAAGCTGAACTGATACTTCTGAAGTAGTAGACAACCAAAGCCTAGGCTCAAATCATGAACAAATTACCTGGTAATATTTGCTTTGTATATGAGTAGCCTGTGTACTAGGAAAAAGGTATTTGAAAGTGTGAGGCAATGACCACTAATTCATCAGGGCCATCTGCAAGTTGCCAAGGGCTTAAACCCAGGACAGCAGAAATTACCATGGTGAAGATATTCATATGCCCAAAGTTGCTAAGGACAAAGAAGACCTTTCTGTGAAAACAACTGTCATGCTCTTTCTCGAATTATGCAATGTTTTGCTATTTTTCATATAATATATGGCAACTGTGATTTTATATTTGTATCCTAGCACATCTCCTGAATTTCTACTGTTTCTCTATACAGTATAATAACTTCAGGATATTATCTTTGTATGCCAGATTAAGATTCCCATTCTTCGTTGCCACTATTGAAGAGGCACCTCAACTCAGCAAAATTAAAGATTTTGTCTTAAGGTATAATAGTATCTCTGAAAATTCATTGTTTGACTCCAATGGGATATTTAAGCATATACTTGAATTTAAGCATTCAAGTTGTCCTCTGAGTTCTGTCAGAATATTGTTTAAAAATAAATTTGTAGTTAGCTCTGTATACAAACTTATTTTTCTAATATAATATAGCTGCTATGGCAACAATCAGTTGCACAGTGCTTCTGGTGAAAGGCAGCGTGCTTTGATTGCTAAATGAAGATTCAAAGCTCCAGAATTAAATTGTTTTATTAAGAGCTAATGTTCCTTCTGTTTGCTCAGCAGACCGCAACAAGTCTTTATTTGCTCTGATAAGCAGCACAAAGGCAATGAGTCTACAGCATGCTCTAACAAACAGCTTAGCATTGCAGAATAAATAAGAGATTGCCTTCCTGTACACTAGCCCAAAGATGACACTATGGAGCAGATACTCAATCTACAATTAAACCATTTTTACCTTGGTGAGGAAATCTCATCCCCTTCAAAACTTAACACCTAATATACTGCATTGTGCAAATGTTAATGATAATCAGGTTATTTAATTCATCCTGCTGAGCCTATAGCATACTGCGTGTGCACCATATGAATTCAGTTTTTATCAGAGCCCTGCAGAGCAAAGAACAAATATGGCATCAGCTTGTCCAATGAAAGCAGGGAAATAACTTCATCTAGCCAGAAGAAAAAAAATAGGTATGTGGGACAGAATAAATAAAAAATACTAATGAAGACAGAATAGGGGAGGAGAAATTATTGTCTGGCTTGAATGTGACGGGCAAGTTTATATCATACAAAGATTCTTTCACTGTATTCAGAGATCACAGCCTTTCTAAATCACATGCTTTAGAAATGCTCTGAAGGCTGCTCCTGGACTACATTTTTGGAATCTGAAAGGAAAACTCTTCCCCTGTAAAATGTCCCCTTGACTGAGCTGAAGTGTGTTTGGGCCTTTGTACCTTCAAACTATCCCAGCCATTTCAGTGAACATGCCAGGTCAAATAGTGTCAGAGGTCTTTCCTTGACACCCAACAGCAAGAAGTGCACTCTAAGTCTCCAAGAGTATAGCTAGAAAAAATAGTATGCACTGTCTATAGTATTTTCCTAGATGGATCATAGAATCATTTACTTAGGTTATTTCCATGTAAAAGAAAATATCCTTTTTAATAATATAAAATAAATAAGTAAAAAGACGGAACCATTTGAATAACTGCTACTTCACAGTGGTTACAAAATACCACTTTAATTCTGCTGAACTAAGCTATCTTTGAAAGCTTTCAAATGGGCACACATGAGTGGAAAACTCTTTTGGCTCTGCTAACGAAACATTTTCTGTTAAATCAATTGTAACTTATAGTCTTCCTCTGTTTTCAGCAGATAAAATGTTTTACCGCTTTTCTCTACATTCTTCTTTCATACTGCTGTGCTTCCTTTACTTACAGTATTTAAGTCTGTCTTTCTCTGGCCAATCTGTAAACCTGATAGTCCAGAGTCCAATTCTATGCTAGTCGAGTCTTATATGACTGTGAATATCACATATCTTCCACTTAAATGGCACTACTTTAAGTCTCATCCTATCCAGGGGATGCTAGGGTAAAAAAATAATAAGATTATAATTTGTCACTCAGAGATGCCTGAACATTTAAACAAACACAGGTTCACATCATTTACAGGCAAATTACCAAAATTATGGTGTTTCAAATTATATCATATCTTGATCTGTTCTAAAACAAAACTAAAACTTCAGGGACATGAGTCCCCCATGGAAGCAGCTTTTCTGCTAGAGTTTCAGTGCTTCTATTTCAAATTTGCAGAGGCTAATTAAAGGATATAGTCATAACATGATAAAAATCTAAGAAAAAAAATTTTTGGATACTAGAATATGGTTCAAGAAATTTGTGAGCTTTCGGTAACTATATTAAATTCCTATTTATGATTTTAAAACATTCTCTTTTACTGTCTTTAGCAGAGGACACTGATTCCAGTGGTCTGATGAAGATCAGTGGGATACGAGATGGAAACCAGTATCTCCTCCTTGTCCAGGTAAAAATTAGAGAATTCCTTGGTTGGAAAACATCTTTGACAGCAGCAGAAGAAAAACCCAGAAGATAGTTTTTCACAGATCCTGGATTAAAATTAAGGGTGCTCTCCAGCCACACACTTAGCACAATTTAAATGGGTATATACAATCGCAATGAAAACTTAATATTCCTTTTTTTTTTTTTTTTTGACATTAATCAACCTCTACAGAAGCAGCACAACTGTTCCATCTATTCCTCTTCTTTTTTTTTTTTTTAGTTCTTTTTGTATAAACACTAGGTTTCTATCCATGAAAATTCAATCAAACAAAGAAAACTGAATAAGAACAAGATGTAACTTAATACATGACTGAAAGAGAATTGTCAAGAGAAGGAAAAGAACTATGATATCTTCTCTCTCCTAGTAAGTTTTACTTAACTCTCAATACATTTTGTTCAAGAAGTTTTCAGTTTGCAGTTCAACACTTCTAAAATATCCCATAATCTTAGGTCTCCCCTCTCACTCACTTACTGCCAAGGAGGCTTATAAATATCAGAATATATGCTTACTCAAGCAAAAATCTGGAACACACACATCACTGAAATGCTTTTATGGGTAAAATTTTTGTGGTGCTTGAAAGAAGAGATATCAGATGGTCTTAATTCTGCAAACTAAGGAAAACTATTCCTTGAATAAACATTAACCAGGCAGAAAGAAAAATCCATTGCTTGTCTCAGAAGTCTGTGAAAGTTGGGATGTAGAGGAGATCTCTGCTGGGGAGTTCCCCCAGCCTCCTCCCATCCCTCACAAATCAGTCAGCTCAATGTGCCCTTCGTGGCTGAATTTATATTTAGAAGTTAATAAAGAATAAAAAATAGCAAATCATACACTCCCTCTGCTTTAGGGAAACCAATGTGCTAATCAACGGAAGATATAAATAATCTGGTGACACAACAGAACGCCTCATCCGGTGGCTGCAGTACAAACTGCTGTCCACTGGCCAGCAGATCCGCTGAATGTACTTCATTAATCTCTTTTCCAAAGCAATGGATTCTTTTTCTGGGAGCTAGCCCAGTTCACCGAGGAGTCATTTTTTCCTCCATCAGCTGAGATCAGTCACCAGCAAGTCATCACTTTCAATCTGGCCTGCGTTCTTCACTTGTGGCTGAGACTTTCCAGTAGTGATGCTGCAGCTGGCCTGCAGGAAACACCTCCGAACTCCCCCTATTCATAGTCTGGGCAGGGCAGAGGAAGAAGAGAGCAGGCAATCAGATACACAGTGATAGGAAAAGTGTGATCTTCCTTTCCCTTGATAACACCATCTTCTCCTTTCAGCTTCAACCTTTAAAAAAACAAAACAAAAAACAAAACAAAAAAAAAAAAAACAAAACTCAAAAAACCATTCAAGATGTCACGCAAAGACCTACAGCCCTGTGCAATGTTGGCATAGTAACTCTGTGCTCCTAGATGCCTACTCTCTAAGCAAAATCTATGGTCTGGAGCATACATTAATAGTCCAGAGAAACTGAACAAAAAGTGCAGGAGAAGATCCAGTTTGGATTCCTACTCTGACAACTGCAGGGATTTCTTCTAAAAGTTGCATTTAGGTCCAGTTAGGTAAACTGAACGTGCAGTCCTAGGAGCAAGAAAATTAAAATTCTGTGCACTCAGCTCTCCTGCTTTGTCACAATTTACCTTTAGGGAACATGAGTAAATTAAAATTTTATCAGGGACGTTCATACTATTTCCATACAACTTTCTTATAAGATATAAGGATAAAGTAGCAGTACATCCAGGCACACGCTTGAAGGTTTGAGGGATCTGGAATACTTTGATGTTAAATGCAGAGAGGACAATGGGCCTTCTGAGACTACAGGTTTACATAGAGGCTAAGCAGGTACCTGCAAATGGTGATGTAAGAAGCTGCTGTCTAAATAGTATTAACTTCATACCTTGTCCATCTAAAGCCTTTGATGAGTATGAGCCTATGAGTCAGTTCAGCTACAAAAGTGCCATCAGGCACCAAAGTCTGAGTGAGGGCATTAAAAGAGACTCCAGAGTGCTTGCATCCTGGTTGGACCCTTTCTGTTCTACCCCAAGGAACGTGGACAAGCCAGCAAGGCAGTGTAAGCCAAGGAAATTGCCAAAAGGTACCATCTGCGGTTCAAACTCCTAACACCACAAACATGATTGAAGGTGGATGGGAACACAATAAAATATGATGGGCTTATAGGAAAGCAATCTTCATATTTGCTGTTTTCCAGCTGGATTATGGGATAAATGTGTTTATTATAAGACAGGCTTGTGTTCCCAGGGAGCTCCTCAATAGGGTGGAAAAAATCAGGGATTTTATTTACTTACCTGCTGCTACCTCTGAACTCTCAGAGGAGCTAAAGTAGCATGAAATGAGATTCAGAGTACTCTGGAAAACTGTCAGATAATGGGATTTGAGGAAAACCACAAGTGTTTATACACACACTTCAGTGTTTTACCACCATCACAATCCCTAGCAAAAGATACATAGTGCTTCAGGTGTTAAAATATCTTCCTTGTGAAAATGTAGACTGCAAAGATCCTAGTGCAATCGCACTGTATAGAATGAGTACCTGTGTGTCCATTTACATTCCTATCACAGTGACAAAAATGAATTTCTTTTCCCTTCCCAGGTACCTCAGAGTCAGTCACAAGTTGCAGAGCCTTCTGTTGGCCATGCTATTGCTGCAGGCTTGGACTGCAGCAGCGTCACAGGCCAAAAACTGGTGCTGCCTGATGCCTTTCTCTCAAGTGACATAAAGTGGATAAGGTAGACAACTGTTCTTGGTAGCAACACAGCTGCTGGTGCTTTTCCTGGCAGTTTCTGTTCATGCTGACAATGAGTTTCTTCTCCCTCAGCCCTAGTATGGCAGAGAGGAGACCCAACAGTTGAAGGTATGGCCTGATCTGCCTCAGTTTGCACAGGAGTACATTCAGATCCCCCAGGATGTTCTCTTTGCCAGCATTTCTTTGTAACCACGCCATATCTTACTCTGAACTATGGGTGGAGGAAAGCTTTTACAATAGAAAGTACCACCCTAAAAATAGCATAAAGCAATACATATTAAATTACACAGAACAAGAGCAGTGCCCCTTTGGAAACCATAATTTCAAGGTAATTAGGGTGTTGTTGAGGAAGAAGTCTATGACCCTACTCACATTTCTTCTCAAGAGCAGATAGGAACGTATCACAAATAGGTTGCTACCAAGTAGAGCCACTCCTCATTCCCGGACTGCCACCTCTGCCTTACAACAATGGGACAAAGAGCAGTTGCGGCCACAGCCACCCAGTTTAAGGAGCTGACAGCCCTTTTATCACTGTGAACCTGTGACAGGGGGACAGTAGTGCCAAGAGTCAGAAATAGAAGTGCTCCTTTTATCACACGAAGCAGAATGGGCTTTGCGCTGCACAATGAGGTGCCAAAAGGTCCACGGGCAGGACAGGGAGATTCCCCTCACTTCTTGCAAAGCTCATCACTTAGTTTTGACGTTTACAAGAAGTGCAGGGAAAGGTTTCTCGTTTCCATGTGTGGCAATGTGACCCTCACCTCCCAGTTCAGGACATGGTTTTATAAAGATTACCCTGCACTGGATATATCCTGAGGAAAGGCTGCAGTGCTGTGCTTACTGGCCGTTGTCTGAAAACATGAACTGTGTTAACCTTCTGGGGGCTTGTGGAAGTAAAGGGGAAAATGAGGCAGGCACTGATCTTGCAAATACTGTCACCTTTAAACAATACTTTGGTCACACCATCTAATGACTGTCTTTACACCTTTGTCCCCACTCACTGCAGTGGAGAACTGTCTCTGACTGAAGAGCTAAGAACTGGAGCCTCAGTTCAAAAAAGACATGGAGATTTTAGAAAGGGTCCAGAAGAGGGCCACAAAGATGATCAGGGGGCTGGAGCACCTCCCCTATGAGGACAGGCTGAGGGAGTTGGGTTTGTTCAGCCTAGAGAAGAGAAGGTTGCGGGGTGACCTCATTGCAGCCTTTCAGTACCTGAAGGGAACTTACTCCCAGGAGGGGAGTAAACTCTTCGAAAGGGCTGACAATAGCAGGACACGGGGAAATGGTTTTAAGTTGGAAGAGGGAAGATTTAGGTTGGATGTTAGGGGGAAGTTCTTCACTAGGAGAGTGGTTAGGCCCTGGAACAGGCTGCCCAGGGAGGTTGTGGATGCCCCGTCCTTGGAGGTGTTCAAGACCAGGTTGGATGGGGCCCTGGGCAACCTGATCTAGTAAAGGTGTATGTTTGGTGGCCCTGCCAGGCAGGGGGGTTGGAACTACATGATCCTTGAGGTCCCTTCCAACCTGGGTCATTCTGTGATTCTGTGTGATTCTGTGTGGAGCTGCAGATTTAACCTGTGCTCAGCCAAATTTCCTATAGTGACGATCAAAGGAAAAGTAATGAGAATGGGCTGAGTGCCTGAGTTCTGCAGAGCCAGTCGGAGCTCTGAGACTGTTCCTTCAACCAAAGCACCACTGTCCCTAGCAATAGAGAGACATCCATTAACACTAGATGAAGAGAAGACTGGAAAGTCCTTCCTAGGACTGGAGAGTACTTTCCTTATTCAAACTTACCCACTGTAAAATGGATAATGTATAAATATGGATCAGTCTCCCCTACAGAGAAATGAGAGTTACTCCCATTCCTGTCATTTCAAATGGAGGTCTTTACCATTTTGTATGGTCTGCAGGCTCAGAATTGTAGCCAGTGTGCCCCAGGTGTGGAGCCACGACTCAATGGTCCATGTGGCTCGCTTTTGACTTGGGATATTTTCTGATTCTATCCTACTTTCAAAACATGACAAACTGCTCACTGCCGCATACAAAAAGAAAACAGATTTCACACAAGGTCTGTGAAACCCTGAGCAACTTTCAGGCTAGATAAGAGAGCACAATCCTGATTTGGCATGACTAAAGCTCCTGCTGTTCTAACCAGGAAGGGATTAGTCCATGCACAGTCACTGCTTTGAGGACAATCTCATTTCTTAAATTTAACCAGTAAAATAATTCAGTAGTATAATACTGTGAATTAATCACCAAAAATATCTGACTAGGATTCAAGGGAAAGAGCTGTTTCGAAAGCAATCAAAATCTGACAGTATCCATATGGCAATTTTGTGAAGTTTAAGTCCAGCCCTTAGTGGCTGCTTCCTCAAGCAAAATAAACTGAGCACCACTACAGGCAGTGAAATTCAACAAAAAATTCAATACCTTTCAGAATATTGCTGTAGATTTCAGAGATTTTTCTGTCCCAGGCATGGATATAAGTCAGCTCTTACTTTTCCTCTGTATTCAGGTAATACTCTACTGTTGATTTGAACACTTTCAAAAGCAAAAATGACCAAAACCTGCAAAATGTTTTTTTGTTGTTGTTGTTGTTTTGGTTTGGTTTGTTGTTTTTTTTTTTGTAATTTTTCTTCTGAGTTTCCGCTGAGTCTGACTCTCACTTAAATTCTCTCTTCATTACATCTATGAATGCTTGCAAATACTGTCTACTGGTGCTTTATGGTTTTAAGGAATATAAATGGACCTACAAGAGCCACCTGTAGCAAAACAAGAGCTACCCAGATAGAGCCTGAATTGAAGAAATTTGCCCTCCCAGTAACACACACTGAAAGTTTTCATTCTTTCTTTTTATATCTCAACTCTGCTCTAATTCATCCCTATCAGAGGCACAGCAGCCTCTGCGTTCCAGCAGTGAGCATTTTCCAGGATGCTTGGCAAGTACATAAACCACATTACAGCCAGTGGAAGGAATAAGCAAGGTTATTTAAGATGGAAAGCTTCTGCTTCTCCCTCCAAAGAGATTGTCTTCTCTGATGAGACTACCCAAGCCCTTCAGGATATGGCTGCACAAGGCAAAAAACAGCCTTGCAAACCTTTGAAGAGTGTGTCTTGCAGATATTAAATCATATTCTTTCTGTAAATTGCCTTGGTAGCAAGCTGAAAAGTGCTTCACACTTCTAGATGTAAAATGTGCAAAGAGGCTTAATTAGCTAAATTCGATATATTGCTTTGAAGATGGGAAGACCTCTGAATGAAGTTCAAAAAGCAGATAACCAGTATTCATCTTTTCTGGTATAAAACTATAAAGAGTAGATAGATGTAGCAGAAAAAAAAAAGTATGCCAGAAAAAGAAATAGCCCAATCATAGGATTAATCTTCAAAGTTTTACTTGAAACCTCAGGGATTCTTTAGAAACTGGTATTTCCAAGCTATATCTCAGTTGGAGATGAGATTTCACTGTGTACCACTGACAGGCAATTCAAATGGGACATTACTGTAAATATTGCTAGAACACAATGACATTTACTTCCAAAATTGAAAGACTTGAATGTGATGTTTAAATAAAGAATATTTCCAACAGCTTCCTCAGAAAGTTATCTTCTTTATGTCTGTCCAAAAACATAACAGCTCAGCGAACAAAGCTGTTTCTGAAGCACAACTATACCCATTAAATAATTTGTATCGGTAGATAACACTAGGGAGAAATCGTTTCTCATAGCAAAACAGCAAGTGAATCTAAGCGCATTGCTCATTACCAAATACTGAAAGGAATAGAAAGATTAAGAAAAGGTTCAAAACAGACAGAAATGCAACATTCATGTCCAAGCTCCATAAACGACAATAATCTAGCCAAGCCTCACGAAGAGCAACTGGAGATGTACTTTTCTGCTCAGTGATCAAAAACCGAGCCCCTCAGGCAAACTGCAAGATACAGCGATTAGCAAAGCACATGCCTACCTTGACTACTCCTTATTCCTACTGACCTGGTTTTGATCCCAACAGGGACAGTGATATTGATTAGACCCCTGGGAAGAAAAGAGAATCATAGGGAGGAAGACTGAAAAACAGGACTGAAACATGAGCTGATCAGAAGTGGACATCAGTATATCATCTCAGCTGAGAGGAATGTGACCTCCTCTGACTCTTATTCTTAAAATAAGGGAAATGAATTATTTAGATGAGCCTGCAGTACTAAGCACTACAAATAAACGGCAGATTGTGCCCCGAAGAACTCACGAATCAAAACTATTTTTCTTTTGGGTTGCTCATGGAAAGAACTTGATCAGGAAGGCAAAGTCTCAGACCAGGGCAAGATTCTCTTTGGAAGCACATAAATCAATCTGCTCACCCTTCTTACCAGAGCACTACTGTACAAATGCTACATATCTAAAGGCTTGTGCACAAACATACATTCATTGTTTAAAACATTTCACCAAGAAATAAAGCAGTCCGAAGCTTTCCACAGTAGTTAAGTCATGAAGAAGAATTACAGAGTACTAATAGAACAAATTCCTGTTTGAACAGTTGAGAAATATGTGTTGCAGGGTGTTGTTTTTCACTCATACCATATGATTCAAGTCATAACCAAGTGGAAAAGACACATATGATGCACAGAAGAAATCTGCACTGTGAATGTGAAGAAGCAGAGCTGACATCTGAGTACTGAGCACCCATCTGGAGTACTGCATCCAGGTCTGGGGTCCCCAATACAAGAAAGACAGGGAGCTATTAGAGAAGGTCCAGAGGAGGGCCAAAAAGATTATTGGAGGGATGGAGCACCTCCCCTACAAAGATAGGCTGAGGGAGCTGGGCTTGTTCAGGCTGAAGAAAAGAAGGCTGTGGGGTGATGAAATTGCAGCCTTTCAGTACATAAAGGGAGCCTACAAACAGGAGTCAACTGTTTACAAGGACAGATAATGGCAGGACAATATGACACTGGGCCGATAATATTAAGACAATGGGAAACATTTTTAAGTTGAAAGAGGGAATATTTGGGTTGGATGTTAGGGGAAAGTTCTTCACTAGGAGAGTGGTGCTGGAACAGGCTGCCCAGGGAGGTTGTGGATGCCCCATCCCTGGAGGTGTTCAAGACCAGGTTGGATGGGGCCCTGGGCAACCTGATCTAGTAAATGTGTATGTTTGGTGGCCCTGACAGGCAGAGGGTTGGAGCTTCATGATCCTTAAGGTCCCTTCCAACCCGGGTCATTCTGTGATTCTGTGACAAGGGGAAATGGTTTTAAGTTGTGGGAGGGAAGATTTAGGTTGGGTACTGGGGAGAAGTTCTTTACTTTGAGAGTGGTAAGGTACTGAAACAGGCTGCCCAGGGAGAGTGTGGATGCCCCGACCCCGGATGTGTTCGTGGGGCCCTGATCTATGATTAGATATGGAAGCTGGCAGCCCTGCCTGAGGCAGGGGGGTTGAAGCTTGATGATACTTGGGGTCCCTTCCAACCCAAGTCATTCTATGACTCTATGATCTGAAAAAAACAAATAAATTGTTAGCTTACTGTAAAAATGTATTTATGGGCTACAAAACTACTCCTTCCCCTCCTTTCAGAGGAGAGTAAAGTTCTGGTAAGAAAACAGCACAGGAAGGACACAACTTCCTAATCAAATTTCCACTACCATCTTATCAAAGCTACTCAGTGTCCTCTACATGGCTCCAGGATCTCTGTGTAAAACGGTGACTGAATAGAGCCGTTAAGAAGGACTGAAATTATCTACTTTCAACTAGCAAGTACTCGTGTGAAAACATGGATATTTCAGCACAAGAATCCCAAACAGAACCTGGGTTTACATTCATCTATTTATATCAACAAATATTTTGGCATTCCTCCTGAGGACAAAAGCTTGCATTTTCAGCAGGTAAACACAGTAACTCACTCAAGCCAAGTCAGTACAGAGAAGTTCATATTTAAAATTTAAGGCCAGATTAGGAAATGTTTTTTTTCAATTTAAGTTTTATTAAATAAACACTTGAAAATGTTATTTTGCAGCTGCAGAAAATGCTACATCTGCCTGACTTCTGTATTGAGGGAGCCAAAACTGAAGAAAAACAACAAATCTCTCCATAGCAGAGGGTAAGCTGGCACTGTAATATGCAGTGTTCCCAAAGGAGGAGAAAATTCAATTACTAAAATGGCAGCATAATCTTTATGTTATTGCTTTAGGAACTTGGAGTTAATTGGACAAGTTTAGCGCTTTGTGAATGAACGTGCCCTTACTTTGCCATAGTAAATGGTCTGTAATTACTTTCATTTCTCTGAAACCAGGAGATAGCTTTTCTTAGCCTTACTCTGACAGATGCCTTTTGCTCCCATGGGGACTTGCATAGGCCGCATCATTATAGTAATTGAGTGCTTCACAGTGCCTCTCATACACAGAGAAATGTTGTTCTTTCAACTTGCACATAACCGTGCAGAGCTCCACACACCTACACATATGCAATGAAGATGCACGAGCACTTACATCTTATGCACTTTAGCATCTCTCCATCTCCCTAAACAGCATGCTCCTAAGAGGTCATAGCACATTCAAAGGTGAGACAGCCTCGTGCCCTCTTCCATGGAAACACTTGTGCTTTCTTGGAAATGATTAAGCCTCCCCCATGCCAGAAAGAGGCATCATTAGCCAGGCTCTGCTCAGGTTAATTCATTTGCTGAAGAAAGAGGAAGTCTGCAAGATGTGCTCCATCACCTCGCCTGTTTCAGAAGGGAAAACTTGCTCTTTGAAATATCAGCCCAGCAGTGTTATAGCAGAACCATTTCAACTGAGCTGCTGTTCTCATACAAACTGAGGTTCTCTCATGATCTCCAAACCCTTTTCAACTGCTTCTTTTCAGGAGACAGCACTGTCTGCACACAATTTCTGGATCCACAGTCTTATTTTCGGCAGCAATAATATGCACCCAGTTAACTCAGTCATACAATATTATTGCAGAAGTTCCTTCTTTTCTCATTATGTACTGCTCCCCACTAAATCTACAGCTGTTGACAGTGGGGATTTTACACATTCTAGATCAACAAAGCCAGTGCACTGAGGTTCCTAAGCACAGGCATTACTCCTGTATTGCAAAACAAATACTTATAATGGAAGGAAAGATAATTCAACCTAAAAGATCACCAGGACTTTCTAGGACTTTCTGAGCCCCACTTAGTCCTTACATTTAGCTTTCTATAGAATATGTAACTACTAACTAAGGTAGAGAATGGGACTCAGGTCTTCCATATGTTTTACCTAAATTAGTCATGAAACTTCATTTGGCCCAGTAAGGCAAGAGTGAATTTCATTTTCCTCCCTGGAAAATAGGCAAAAAAAGAAGTATTTGAAAAAATTACAAACACTGTGGGAACAGGGACTTAATTTCCTTTGAATACAAACATTAGAACTGATCTGCCTCCTCTTCAGAACATGCCCAAGGTCTCCCCCTAAGCAAAGCTGCTTCCAAGCATTGTACAATAGTATGTTTCATACTAAGAAAAAGACAAAAAAACCCACCCTATATTATGCTAATTGAGAGAAGCAAACTTTGGGAAAAAGAAAAACTATCTATCCATGCAAAGCAATCGCCTCACACCAGTGAGATAATCCAGTGCAAAACAGAACTGTACTCGCTCCATTTGTAAGAATTAACAGATGGAGCAACTGTTCAGGCTTTACGTAACAGTAATTAAACAAATCCTCACAATGGCCACATGATTTCACACACAAGCCAGAGCAGTCAGCCAAAAAAAAGAAGAAAGAAAAAAAAAGCTTTACTGCTGGGTTGGAAAATTCCAGGTCACGCAGCACAGCCAGCTCCACAAGCCTGTCAGACATGTGCTTGGGATGCGCCTGCCTCGTTCTCTGGGATATCACTGCCCTCCAGGGCTCAAAGTGGAAACCCTGAAGCAGAGCAGCCGCAGACATGGCTTTCATCATCTGCAAGACAAAGTTCTTTGGCGACTCTGTAGGACAGAAGAGAGGCAGGCGCACAACTGGCTATGCTAGAAGTCAGTCTGAATAAGGAAAATATAGGAAAGTTGTTAAAATTTAGCATGTAAGCACCATCATCAGCACCAGCAGGTCTCCCTGACCTCCCTGTGGTGCTGGCCACAGGGATGATCAAATGGGGCACTCTAGGAGTTCACCACAGGGAACCCACACAGTCATGCTGAACACAAAGCCAGCACTCCCACACTTCTCACGTATGGGTCCCCACCTGCTGCTCCACCTCACTGTAAGACATGTTGGGCCAGAAACACACAAATAATAAACAGGTTTATACCTCCTCCATACTAAATATACACATGGAAATCTCCTATTTTATTTAACTCCAAGCCAAAATCAACTCCCAAATGAAAAAATCAGTTCATTAGAACTGACCTCAGACCAGATTCAGGTGGGGGAATGAATCCACCTAGACCTACAAATTGTATAAAACCCATCTGCTCTTGCTGAAAATTCCTGCCTCCCCAACTAATGAAGCATTTCAGAGTTTCTTTTGCTCTTTCAAACAGGATTTGTAAAATAAAAGCAGAGTAGCACACTCGCTAATATAGTGGTTCAACCATATCCTAGCAAGATGTGTGACTGAGGGTTTAAAAAACAAAGCAGGTGTTCTACTGCCATCACATGGTCATCAGAACACCTAAACAGAGTTATAAAATGAAACATCAATGCTTCTTCAAAATACATCGCTTCATTAAGCCTATCATTCCAACAGACGGTTCTTTTAAAAGTCACTTCCAGCCTTTCCTAATGAAGAATAATCTCTGTTCTGGACAAGTAAGTGTTTGAGGATGTGAAAAACATCATCACTGAATCCTACAAGAGACAAAAGGCTGTAATTTGAGAACACTTAGGGAACAAGTGTCAGGACATTTCAGCAACATAATGTAAACCATGCTGTAATTAAAATGCTTATTGCCTCTGTATATCATGAGAATCTCATGACCCCCTAGTTCAATACCACTGAAGAGATTAAAGGTACTGCCTCAGGCATTTAGTGTGCTATAGCATCAGTCCTTGCCTGACACTGATGAACTGTAAAATGGATTGGTCTGTGGAACATGCTATTTATAATGGAAATGGGCTGCTTCTCATTACTGTATCAATTTCTCAGTGTACTTTTATCTTTGTCTCTCACAGTAATTCCCCAGCCACAGATACAGTTGTACATCATTTTTTTCCCCAATCTTCCTCTATAAAGCAGATTTTTGAGACCAGAGTACTCCAAAAAAAAATCATACACAAGGGTAAGATACCAGAGCAATCTGATTTGGGATGGGTTAATTGTGGACATCACACCAATTATCTCATCTAATGAAAGGCTACATTCAATATTAGCATTTGGAGTGTCTGTTTGCAGCTGTCATTGATGTTTCTTGACAAAAGTCCGAGGAAAAGATGGCCCCAGTAGCAGTCTGTATTCCAGAAAGCCATTCAAGGTAACACAAATTAGTAATTTATTTTACCCTAACATTTTTCAATTTATTTATTTCAGTGCTTTATTGTGATGGTTTTGACCTCGGTAAAGAACTCATAGGAATCCTTTGCTCCCTCCCTTCCTATACCTGAGGCTTTCATCCCACCAAACGGCAGGTTCAGATCTCTAACAAGCCAGCAGTTGGTCCACACCAAGCCAGACTGCAGCCTTCGTGCCACCCGATGAACACGTCCCACATTGCTGGACCACACAGTGGCTGCAAGGCCATATTTCACACCATTGGCTCTTTTGACCACTTCTTCTTCTGTATCAAATGCTACCACACATGTCACAGGACCAAAAATCTCTTCTTGCATGCAACAAGATTCGTCTTTGATTTCAGCAATAATGGTGGGCAGCATGAAGTAGCCTTTCTGGTTGCCAGCTGGGAGAGCCAAGGAATCTACTCCTTCTCCACACAGGATTTTGGCTCCTTCAGCCTTTGCTTTCTTCACATAGCTCCTCACCTGGGGAAACAGCAGCAAAATATCATTTCTAAAGGACAACATACTGAGAGACCGCATTTCAAGTCTGGATTAATCCGCAGTAGTCCAGGAATATCTCCAACAGCATCACACTGCTGTTACTTCCCTTCTAATAGCAGAAGGGTATTCCCCAGCTTTTGTTGATACATTTCTGTAAAAGCCCAATGGGCTTCACTAATGACCCTTGCCAGTAATCAATCTCAAAATCACAGGACCCAAGGTAAAATCACAAGTGGTCCCAATGCACCCCTCCCTTTTTCCAGGAGCTTGGGCCATTTGACAGATCTTTCATGCCATGGTTCGCTCATTACTTCAAGGGATCAGTAACATTTTTCTGCCTCATGGGCAGGCTTGTTGAATGTTTACATGGCACTAGGATGATGAAGCCATGAAGTCTTATAGAAAATCTCATCAGTAAGTAGTTAAAGCTGTTCCTCACGGCTGCTGCTATCATACTGTATAAATAGGACATGCTGTTGGATCTTCAGCTGTTCCAGAATCTTTGTTCTGTTTCTCTTCCTATTGAAATACCACAGAGATAGCACTGGGTTTCTTTCTCATTGTTTTTTTAAACACCTTTATATTCTAGACACAGAAGTCCTCTATTGTGCCCAAGAAGACCTCAAGCAGTGGATGCTTCTACCACTCTACAATAGAACAGGCTGGAGAACTTGCTGAGGCCTCAAGAAGAATGACAGAGGTTTGGTTTTCTCCCTCAGTTTGTGGTTTTCCGGCAGCTTCTTGTTTACACCTGCCCTCCTGAACTGTGTCTGAGACCACAAAAATCATTGAAGCAGACATAATTGTGCATTGTCTCAGCTGTCACCTACACCCATGGCATTTCAAATTCCTGCCAGCAGCATGTGTTGAGAGAGATATAAAAATAAGTTTTACCTCAATTGATTTTCTCGTTAGGCAAATAAATGATCTCCGCAAATGCAATACTAACATAAGTGAAAATGTTGTTAAGCTGTAAGATTAGTCAGCATAAATTCAGGATTTAGACCTGTCCACTTGGAGGTGGTTTTTTTTGTTTTTTTTCTTTTCCACTTCAAATGGGAAAAAAAGCTTTTTAAAATTATTTTCTGCATACAGATTCTACCAGGGTAATCATGTGATCCCAGGCCACAGGCAACAGAAACTTCACCTAATGAAAACCTTATAATGGCTTTGAATCTTAACCCAACACAGCATACATACCTAAAAACACCTTTTGTAACTCAACAAAAGATAAGATCAGATAACCTCCAAATAATACCACCTTTTCTAGATGCTCTTTACTTATTAGTGCTCCCACGTCGACAGTAGGATCTGAGGGATTGCCAACCTTCCACTTCTTAGTCTCTGCTACAAACCTCTTCACAAACTCATTGTATATGCCCCTCTGAACAAAGATCCTGGAGGTGCAAAGGCAGATCTCACCCTACCAAAACAAACAAAATCAATTCATATTACATTGTACTATTCTCCTGTATTAAGACTTGCTTCCCAGGATGACACTTGTGTCCCTGCATCCTGAGGCATGGAAATAGCATTCACCAACAGAGCAAAGCAGAATTTTTCCCAGATCAGAAGGAAGAGAGAAGACAATGCGGTAATAACAACATTGCTAAGTCATTCACTAACATAAGCTAATGTGTTTTGTTTTGTTTTCATTAATAATATTCTACTTCTTCTCCAACATTCCTAATGAGAAATGAGATTTCCATCTTGGACTGATACTTCTCTTCACTTCCTGAAAATGCTATGCTATTTTTCTGAGCCCTTGTCCTTATACAGTTTCATGGCTTTGGCAATCTCTCCTAAGGCTGGCAACAGGAACACTGATAGAATTCAGAGGGAATTTCCAAAACTAATTTTCAGCAAATCAAGTTTTCCACTTAATTGCTGGGAGCAATTGCTTCCTGGAGAAATAAAGGATATATCTATTATGAGAGGGATAAGTATACTTATTTTTTCTTTCCTTAACATCTCATGGTGAGCCATAGAAAGAGCACTTTCTTATTTTACTTCCCTGATCCTAGAATTATGTGAATATTCTCATATTTTTTTCTACTTGGAGTTTACTCACAATACAGAGCCTAGAAACAGACCTTGTCAGATTAGGATTTGGAATCAAAGGTGCCAGTGTATGCATACACTAACACATGCACACCTCCTGCTGCAAACACTCAGTACAGAGGTGAGAGGCACCTGGTTGGCAAAGCTGGACCGCAGGGTTGTTGGGATGCACTGGCTCAGGTCAGCATCATCAAAGATGATTGCAGGGTTTTTGCCTCCCAGCTCCAGTGAAAGCTTTTTGCAATGTGGAGCGCTCTTCTCCATAATCCGCTGAGCTGTGAGCGTGCTTCCCGTGAAGGAGATGAGGGGCACATCAGGATGGCAGACGAGGGCTTCTCCTGCCTTGGCGCCTGTGCCAAACACCACATTCACCACCCCATGGGGCATCCCTCATGGAAAAAGAGGCACAAAGTGAGCACATCCTCCTCTTGCTCCATAGGCTTCAGTTGTCTACGTTTTGTCTCTGGACTTAAAAAATTACTAGAGATTAGGACTGACCCTCAACTTAGGTAGCGTGGTCATGGGTTAAACCATAAAACCAATTCTACTGATCAGTTAAGCTTGCTGAACATCCACCATCAGTGACCCAGTTTTCTGTCATTCTGTAATAGGGAAGAAGCAGTTATCTTCCCATTTTCCAAATGCAACAAGAACTGGTTCTCACTTTCTTACACTTTCATTATTCCTTTGCTGTCATTGTGGACATGGGAAACCCCCACAGGGAGGGCAGGAGCTGGGAGAGAGGTTACAGGGAGAGCCTTTTACTCTCCAGTGTGATATTTATTTACAATAAACCATCTCACCCAAGTTTTTTGAACATTCCGATTTCTGCAATGAAAATGTTGCAGCACGTCCACTCCATTCATCCACCTGATGAATGCCGCTCAGGGATATACCTGCTTTCTCCAAGAGTTTGCACATCATCCAGGCTGTGACAGATGTCATCTCACTCGGCTTGGCAACTACTGTATTTCCACATGCAATGGCAGGAGCTATTTTCCAGGTCAATAAATAAAGTGGCAAATTCCAAGGACTGATTAAACCAGCTGCAAGGGAAAACCGCAAAAGACAGGAGCAGAGTTTACAGGGATACAAAACCCAATCCTCTGTACTCCAGCATTTACATATCAGTTCAGATTTTGGAAAGGAATCTGGCTACAGTTTGTATTTCCAGACAACCATACAAGAAATTTGTAGCTAGAAGTCTTCTTCACATGGAGATCATATTAGAAGATCTGTGCAAACACTGCTAAAGCTGATCTGCTGGACACTGTTTCACAGCTTCTTTGGAGCAGAAGCTTTTATTCATGCTTTTCATGTTTTCATGGTTTTCTAGGAACACTGAGACAAGGCTAGCCATGAAAACTGTTCACATCAACTACCCTGTGGTAATTTTCTGTGTCAGCAATCCAAAGTAACCTCAGTTAGCCCTGATCACTCTTGTTTTATGATACTGTCCGTAGATTTCTTCCCAATTTTAGTATTAAAAAGAGCACACAGAGCACATGGTGCATAGTTTTCTGTTTCCACAAAAGAAACAACAAAGCTACTGTTTCCACAAATTGCTGAATTACTTGTTCTTTGGTTGGTTTTCTTTTCAGTAACCGCCCTCAGGAATACTTTTCCTTTATGCGCTGATCGGAAATGGTGAAAATAAATCTGTAATTGTTAGATGTGACTGTTCATAAAAAGCCACAGAATGTCTTGCTGTTTGACACATCATGTGTAGGAACGGAGCTTTGGATCATGAACAAATTCCATGAGTAATTTTAGTACTCATGTTCTCCATTGGTCACAAAAACTTTTAAATAGGTCCACTAACCACATCAATTTTATCCTTTTTAATAAGTCAAGCTTGAATTCGAAGCATTCATGCATAACCATCTATACTAACTATATAATAGTAGTATCCTTACGACTCCATCCTTCGTAAATTCATCACAGCTGCTTGATATCTGAAGCAAGAGCAGCATCTAGTGGTACAGTTCAGCAATTTCCCGGCTAAAATGCAGCTGGGTGCCTCGGCCAAAATGCTGATCTGCAAGCTGCTGCTGCTTGGTCTTAGGTAAATTGATGCCTGATGTCAGGGAAAGGTTCTTCACCAGAGGGCAGTGAGCACAGAACAGGCTGCCCAAGGCAGTGGGCACAGCCCCAAACTGCTGGAGTTCAAGCAGTGTTTGGACAGTGCTCTCAGACATAGGGTTTGGATTTTGGGTGGTCCTGTATGGGCCCTGCATTGGACTAAATGATTCTTAGATGATTCTAGGCACAGTTTAAGGCATCATATAAACCTTCTTTCTAAAGAAAAGCAGCATAAGTGAATTCACATCAAATTTCTCACGATTTAGCAGACCCAGGAAAAATAAATGCTAGGTTTGGAAAAAACTCTGTTGTCTCAGGCAGGCACTGCCCAGTTTTCCATGCTCCAGAAACACCGTACCAACTCCCACAGGCATCCGTGAGGTGTAATGCACACAGCCCACGCTCTCCATCTCAGTGCACTCTGTCGTGTGATGAAGGATGGAAGAGGCAAAGAATCGAAAGTTGTACGCTGCCCGAGGAATGTCCACAGTTCTAGCAAATGTAACTGTTTTGCCTGAAACAAAATCAAATAAACGAGTATGATATCAGGGGCAGAAAATAGCTTATCTAAACACCACCACACCAAAAGCTCACATATGCCATTCGGATACACATCAAGATACTATATTTGACATCAACTGTTTAGATTTTTACCCTGATCCTTTGACTCTGCTTGGGCAAATGCTTCCAGGTCATGTTCAATCAGGTCTGCCAATCTGTTCATTATCTGAGATCTTTCCAATGGGCTTTTTGAGGACCAAATTGGGAAAGCATCTTTGGCAGCTCTGACTGCAGCTTCCACCTAAAAAAGAAAGCAAAAGGTCAATGGTAAATATTAATGAAACACCTCAGAAAGGAAGTCAGCAGACCTGCTCAAATTTGGGAGATAATAATTCAAATCATATTTTTGGAACCACTGAATCTCTTCAGAGATATGATTTCTTCATTTTCTTCGTCTCAAGACACCATCCTTTAATTCAAGAAATGCTATTGATAGTTTCTGTTCTTGATATGGAATTTCACTGTAACTCTTGCATTTCTTCTCAATGGGTGGGCAATGCTCCAGGCCTGGAGGAAATGCTGGACAAGTCAATCAGCATCAGCAAATGCAATGAGTCCAGCACATGCAGAACCTTTTTTCTCATGAGGGGAAGTGCAAAAATCTTCCAGAACAAATGCAGTTCAGCCTAATGTCCACAGTCTGATCTTGCCAGAAAGAACATCAGTGATGAAAATAATGGGTCTTGGAAGGGGTAGGCTGCATGCACCATTAACCTTAGATTTCCTCTCTCATCTCCCCCAGTTCATTCAAGCAAGGATTGAGAATATGTCTATAGAAGAGTTGCTCAGAGGAAAAAAGTCTTACCGGATTGCAGCTACGTAACAAAGCTCAGAGACATTAAAAATCATTATATGTGCTTATATTGATGCATACCTTTTTTACCAGCATTTTCCCTGAGATGTACATAACTTCTGCATGGTCCTTCAGCCTGACTTTTCTGAATACTTGCAGAATATCAGCACTTTTCTAAAAGCAGAGTAGGCTTCAAAGGATTAAAATTAAATAAAAAGATCTCTCTTCCATCAATCTTCTCCTCCAGGCACCTGAAGGAAAACTACCTGCTTCTATTGATTGATAATCAGTTCCCTCTGGATGCTATTCAACAGTCTCTCAGAATTAGGATGGTTACCAACACCTTTCTATATTTTAGTTAATGGCATTATTTCCCATTTTTTGCTTCTTAGTTTATTAATGTAACTCAATTGGTTGTACCATCTAACATATGCACCAAGGTGGGTTTTAGTGAAAGCTGTCTTGGTTGGTTTCCCGTCATTTTTGCTCAAAACTTTCTTCAGCTTTGGGAAATGTACCCAAGTCAATAACTAGAAAAATGTTGATGGAACATAAATCAGATGAATCCAGGCTCTACTAATGCTGTCATATTGCTGGCTCCCATGCAATCACGGAGGATTGCTTTCTATCAATCCCACATAATTGATTTCCAAATTTGCTCCTTCAGATAACAGTGGGTGTTACAAAAATCATAAAGTAATTCATCAGCACTCCAAATAACAAAAGAGCATCCAGAAGTTCAAACACATGGAAATCCTGTTTCCTCTCTCTTTTTTTTTTTTTTTTTTTCCTTCCCCCGCCCACCCCCACATTCTCAGGAGAATTGAAAGTCTCCTGAAATGAGGGCCAGAGCTTGAGTGGCAGGGTGATAATGGTATGGAGGCCAGTGGGAAATAAACCAGCTTACAGAAGTCACACAGGTCAGTGGCCAAGCCCACATACGTAGACTCTGGCCTTTTGGCAGAGGTCAACAACCAAGCAGATGGAGGAAGGCCAAAGCAGGTCTGGGAAAGGGGCACTGCAGTTTCTTGAAGGAGTTGGGTACCTACCCTGAAAAGGTTCATCCCCTATGAAGCAAAACCACCTCTACTAATTAACTTGTTCTTCCACCCTCTCGTCATTAGGTGCCATTGTAGTACTGCTTCTCATCTGTTCCTTCTTTTGTTGCCTGTACCACCTGGTGCTTCTGTGCTCTAAGAGGGCTGATACATAGTTCAAGTCATCTGTACTTTTGAACTTCCAGCAAGTTTAGAAGGAAGAAGGGGTTGCACCTTCATGGACAAGCAGAAAATTGGCAAAGGAAGGAATGAAGTGTCAGTGGACTGGAGTAAAAAAGCAAGAGGAAAACAAACAAGATTATCATTGAATCATTTGAGTTGGAAGCATCCTTTAATGGCCATTTGTTCCAGTTTCCCTGAAATGAACTCCTATAAGTAGATTAGGTTGCTCAGAGCTCCCTCCTGCCTGACTGTGAATGTCTCCAGGGATGGAGCTTCCACCACCTCACTGGGCAACCTGTGCCAGTGTCTCACCAACCTTGTTGTAAAGATTCTTTTCCTTATACCCTGTCTAAATCTCTCCTCATTCAGTTTGAAACCTTAGCACATCAGACTCTGCTAAAGGGTTTGTTCCCTCTCTTATGGCCCCCCTTTAGATTCTGAAAGGCTGCTCTTAGGTCTTCCGAATACAGAATTAATACAGAAGTAGTAAAAGGGAACAAGGGGTAAAACAGTTTAACTAGCAAAAACAAGTTGAGCCATGAAGAAGACATGCACAAAAATTCAACTATGAATTTGTGTCTGAAACACTTCCTTCTGCTTTCCTCAGAGAAGAGCACACAATTCAGAGCTATCATAAAAGACTGATACCAAAATACACAAAATAGCCCTAGTGACACAGCACCTGCTTATCCAGTGGATGATGGAAAAGATCAAGACTCTTTAAAAAGAGATCAATTGCTTATTTATTTACTTATTTAAAGAGATTTTGCCAGGTCCTATTAGCTCCCACCAGCTTGTCTTTTGGAGAAGCAGGGCATCTGCTCAAGCCTGCACTGCATTTTTTGACAAAAACTGGCTGACATGGCCCTTGGAGTCGGCCTGGTGTTGAATTCCAGGATCAGAAACATGTCTGCCTTTTGTTTCCATCGTGTTTTTAGTTTCCAGTGAAGCCAATCAAAACTACCAAGATGTTGAGCCTTGCTAGAAAACAGCCATCAAGCTCTTCACTGAACCTGGACTTTGATGCTTGTTTTGCAATCTCCAGATAACCTCTAAGCAGTTTGACTTCACTTTCTCCTGCAGCACATTCCACTAGTCACCAGTGGATGCCAGCTTTGCAAAGCCCAGTCTTTGATACAGCTGTCAAATCCACACAACCCAAGTATTATCTACAGCACAACCTTAAAGCTGAAAAGAGAGAAGCCATTGTTCCTCACGCATATCTGAACTCATCTCCCATATCTATAGCATGGCCAATAGCCTAATTTTGTTGTTCTGGCATTCTCACATCTCTCTCAATTTTATGATTCTGCGAATGAATGAACAGGAAGATTTGCACCTGCACATCAAAGAGAAGTATTTCCAGGCATAGTTAGAGCTGGCTGGAGCAAACTTACACAGATGTATTCTAGCAAACTGAACCTGTTACACTTTAACCCCTGGTCATCAGCATTTAGCAAATATTTACCCAATTGAAATAACAGTGCAAAGGTTTCTGATGAAAGAAGCAAAGAAATGTCTGCAGGACTGAAATGCAAATAAATAGCTACATGGCAATAGCACTTCATTAAAAAAAAATAACAATATAAAAATTGTTTGGAAAATGCAATTACTGTACACCCCTCGTCAATCTTTTCCAAGCCTTTGACATCATCTAATATTTTCTAATCACTTCTCTCCTTGCCAAACCTGAAAACTTCTAGGTCCTTTATAAAGTGGCATCAGTGAAGCTGCAGCACCCCTGATGAACGTTACGCTGACATAGAACCAGAGAGCACAGGGCTAGGAAACATTACACTGATACAGAAGACAGACTGCTTCATGAGGTAATGTATACTCACTGCAGCCACCTCACCAACTTCATTTCATATCCAGCTGCTAATAACAAAGACAGAAAGGCCTGAAGTTTTTCACTTCACAGGGAAGGGCCAGAATGTCAAAATACTTTTAAACAACTGTAAATGATCAAGACAAAAGGGCAGAACACATTTACCTGTACATAGTGGCACTAAGTTTATTCTATAAGAGGTCAATAACCCTTTTCTCTCTCCTCCAGTCTGTTGATACTTAGTGCCAATCTGAGTGTTACTGTTAATTTACATACAAGACACCCCTGTGTGAGCTGAAACAGCTCTACTGAAGGAACTGAATCTTGTTTGATTTACACTGGTTTATAACTCAGTCTATAGCTTTCTAATTGTAAAATGTAAAAATTAATGAAGATCACCGTTTGCTGCAGCAGTAATATTTTACACCATGCTACAGCACAACCAAGACCTTATTCATTTAAGTCTTAAAAGTCTTTGTCATTTCTCTACTCTCTTGCCTTCCAGCCTCTCCCACTAACAACATGCATTTCTCATTTTCATCTCCTTGTGCAGTTGGATAGTACTCACCTCTTCTTTACCACTGTCTGGCACCCTGCAATAGACATCTCCTGTGGATGGGTTATAGGAATCTATGTAGGAGGAACAAGGAACAAATTTGCCAGCTATAAAGTTTTCCAGCACTAAGAGAGCCTCTGAGTGAGCCATTGTTAGCAACTTGCTTGATCAGTGATTTTTTCCTAAGAGGTGCCAGTTTAGATTCATAGTTCAGTGTGTGTTTGCACAGCAAGTCTGAACTCCTCCCCCCTTTCTCCGTCTTCCCTGCATCGCTCATGTAATGGCTACAGCAGCAGGAACAAAGAGGAAAGGGTAGAAAAATAAAAATCTCTGAGAAGAATGATCCTGCCCAGTGCAGGCACTTTGTGGCATGTTGTCAGAAATCCACAGTTCTTAAAAAAAGCAGTAAGACACCTACTTTCATAATGATTTTCTTTCTTAAATATCCCAGTGGAAATATTTTACTACAGATAATATACTACATATAATTAAGTTTTGCCTTAACCTCCCAGTTATAACTGTATAAAATACATCTTTCTCCAAGAGAGTGCCTAGGCTATCGAATGGCTTTGAGACCACATGCCATCTCCCTGCACTCTACACTTAATCAAACCAATTCATCTGTGCTTAAAAGCAGTATGTTATCACCAGGAGACTTGTCCAAATCTGCATCTGGAAAGCTTGAAAAGAGATGGTTTCAAAAACCTAGAAAGGTTTTGAACACTAGACCCCTGCTAAGGCTTCACATTTCTTGCGGACCAAGGTACAAACAAATTTCGGTTTAATAAAGATACGGCTTTGTTGCCCAATACAGGCCATTTATTCATCAACCAACCGGAGCCTCTGGGCATAGTCCATATCGGCACCAAAAAGCAGCACATTATGTTGAAACTGGGTTAGGCCATATCGCTGGTTCTCCCAAGCTATACACTGGGAAATCATAACTTTTCCTCAGTCACAAAACATTGAGTCTCAGAACTTACAGCAACTGTGTGTGGGAAGGGTCATCACAGGTTCATTCTGTATCGCACTTCCTTGTCCACAAGGAGCAAGGAATTTACCAGTCTTCAGTTTTAACACACATTCTTCTGCCTGCAGTAACTCAGCCCCTGATATAAAAGCAACCTTCGTATTTTCCAGCTTTGAAGTTCAGGTAGACCAAGTTCAATATAAAGATTTAGGCAGAATGAACTTCTGGAATCCTGCAAATGCAGCAAAACCTTCACATCTGGCATGCTGAAGCTGTTACATATCTAAATACAAATTCAAGACTATAAGACCTATCAAATAATAGTTAAGTCATATGTTCAGTTCTGGCTGTTAACAGTTTTCAGGTACATTCACTCAAATGATTTGACATAATTCATTTCCACGTAAAGCACTGCTGACACTCCTACAAATATGCATGCAGACAGCAGTAGTACAGTCCTTCATATGTGGTCAAGTGCCTGTACCTTTTGAACTGGGACTAAAGCATGGAACGACACAGAAAGCATTTTCATTTTTATGGGTAGAGTAGGTACGGACCAGCACAAATCATAGAATGGCAAGGGTTGAAAAGGACCACAATGATTCATCCTGCTATGTGCAGGGTTGCCAGTCACCAGACCAGGCTGCCCAGGGCCACATCCAGCCTGGCCTTGAATGCCTCCAGGGATGGGGCATCCACAACCTCCTTGGGCAACATGTTCCAGTGCGTCACCACCCTCTGTGAAAAACTTCCTCCTAATACCTAACTTAAACCTCCCCTGTCTCAGTTTAAAACTATTTTCCCTTGTCCTACCACTATCCACCCTTGTAAGCAGCCGTTCTCCCTCCTGTTTATAAGCTCCCTTCAAGTACTGGAAGGCCACAACGAGGTCCTTCCTGGAGCCTTCTCTTCTCCAAGCTAAACAAGCCCAGTTCCCTCAACCTTCAAACAAAATAACTATCTTTTTTTTTTGTTGTTGTTTGTTTGTTTCTGCATTTAATATGCAAGACACAGCTTTATTTCAGTTAAACCAAGTAACTGATGCTTTGGAGTATTTCAGCTCCTCCTCCACACTAGAATCAAATTGGAGTTCTCCCTATGCTGCACTTGGATCCAGTTCAAAGTATCATTCTGTGAGTAGTTAAGCCTACTCACAGTTCCCATTAAATAAGCTGTAGGAAAACACATCCATTCTCCATTCTGGAGATGGCAGATGGACTCGACCCTACAGAACTCTCTTCAGCTGGATGGTTCCACCTACCCTCTTCCTGAAAAGTTACAGACTTCAGTAAGCAAAACAGTCTGGCTTCAACACATCCCAAGATTAATCTGCCAGCTTTGGTTCAGAAAAACACTGCATCTAAGTGGAAGAGATCCATGTGCAGAGTAGCTGTGCAAAGGAGCAACATATGAGAGAAAATTATTTTCACAGGAAGTCTAAACAAACTTAGGAATTACAGAAAGCAAGGAAAAATTTATAACAACTTACAAGTATTTAAATAAAAAGATCAAAGAGTCAAAAAATTATGCTCTAAGTTATTTTATTCTCCTTACATTTTATAAAATAAAATTAGCCAGAGTTGGCACAACTTCTACCACACAGCAAAAGAAACTTCTTTTTGTTTTGTTTTTTTAAATAAATTTAGGGATAGGAAAAAAACCCCTGGTACAACACCACATGCCATTCTCTTGAACCCAAAGTAAATAGTTCGTTTTACCCTACGTCTGCGTTCAACTCAAAATATATTAGACCAATAAAGTTACTTTACTGAATTAATGTGCAGCAAAATAAAAGCAGATCAAAGAAAATATGTAAACAATTTATGTCTAGAAGGAGTTTGCTTCATGATGATTCATCCCTTTTTACCACCCCCCCCTCCCTAATTCAACTTTCTAATATTTTTCCATCAGGCTCTTTGACGGTAAATTCCACATGGAGCAAAAGTTGGACTCTTCCGATCAGCGAGTGCAACAGCAGCGATTTCTTGTCAGTTGGCATCTTGTTTTGCAGTGGGAGAGACTGATGAAAGGCTCCCTCAGAAGTCCAATTCAAACTAACTTTTGTGACCGCCTTCTTCCTCCCAGTAAATTGCACTTGTTCCTTCAGCTGAAGTAACTGGATTCTTAAACAGAAGTTTGGATATCTGATTGCATTTTGGTTGGATTATGAAAGTCCAGGCACTGCTGTCATTCTTTAATCTAAAAATCAAAGCAAATAGAAAAAAATAGTGAAAAATGAAGTACTAACATCTATATACTACTATAGACTATAGATTTAACATTAAGTATATATAACATTAAAGTACAATAATTCACAGAGCCTCCAGTAGACCAGAGAGAAGCCAGAAATTTTCAAGCTTGCACTAATGACAACTGTTGACATCAAGCCACTCACAGCTTCAAGACTCAGTACCATAACTTTGTTAATATTCCTAAATTTCTCTCCCTCAGGTCTAGAATCAGAGCTTAAATTCTAAGTCAAAGATCACAGCAGTACTTTTTTTAAAATCACAGAATCACAGAATTATCAAGGTTGGAAAAGACCTAGAAGATCATCCAGTCCAACCATTCCCAATACTTCCCATCTAAATCATATTCCTCAACACAACATCCAAAAGTTTCTTGAACACTCCCATGGTCGGTGACTCCACCACCTCCCTGGGCAGTGCATTCCAATGCCTGACTACCCTTTGCGAGAAGTAATATTTCCTAATGTCCAGCCTGAATCTGCCCTGGCACAGCTTAAAATCATTCCCTCTAGTTCTATCACTGTCTACACGAGAGAAAAGGCCAACCCCTAGCTCACTACAACCTCTCTTCAGGAAGTTATAGAGAGCAATAAAATGCCAGATAAAGGGTCAGTTGTATTTTTTGTTCTTAACAGAAAGTAAAGCATTTATATTTAGCCCCATGGCTTCGCTTATACTTGCTTAGAAAATATCTTATTAGTGTTGATAAAAATATTAACAGACAACTACCTTCAATGCTAACAGACTAAGATTGGAGACACAAACTAGCCATAGTAAAAATGGCCAATTCTGCTGATTTAAAAATCCATTATTCTTATTTTAAAATAAAAACAATTTCCAATAATATTTACACAGTCAGTTAAGTTTCCAGATAAGACCAATACTAAAAACAAAATTATTTTTAACTGGTCAGAGGGGACACATACGTACAAATTTCAACAGTTAGTGTTTTCCTTGCTGTCTCTTTTTCAGCAAAGTTAATTCCCTTTTTAGGCTAAAAGGCATAAAATCAAACATAAAAACTAAATGATATATGAAAGTCAACACCATTCCTTTACAGTATAAAAATTCCACTATAACAATACCATACCTCTGTGATAACTCCTGCAGCAATAGTGGAACCACTGTAGCGTAACATAAACCTCCCAAGCTCTTTAAAATCTTTATACAACTCTACAGCAACTGGCCTTTGAGTTTCTAGTTCTATTAAAGCGTTCTGTCCTTTAGTCAGGAACCTAAAAGTAAATAAGCAGAAAAATATTACAAATGTACACATATATATATGAAAGAGAACAGTGAATAATTGGAAAAAATAAACTAATAAAGTCCAAAGTTAAATCAAGTTTGATTTAAAGTATAACCACAGGCACCAGACTGAAATTGCATTTGCCTGGAGCACAGCTTTTTAGAAGACATCTGACTTTTAAGAACTTCCAGAGAATGGCATCCACTGCAATATCTGGAAAACTGTTTATAAATGAATTATCCCATTAACACCTGGATTTTACATCTAACAGAAATCAGGCTTGTTTCAAACCCAAGTCCCATTAACTTGGGAGCCAACCCACTACTCTATAGATGTTGTGATTTTTCTTCTCGTTATCTTTCAGAAGTCTACATCATTCCATTTCTGGAAAATGATGATTTTGATTATTTGTTTGACAAATAGCATCTCTATGCAAATACAGCTTTCAAATAACAAGAGGGACATTTTTATAGGTTAACTTGCATGGGAAGGTTCTGTTTGATTCAGACTGACTATGTAGCAGAATTCACAGTAACCCATTTCTACAATTACACTCATTTCAGGAAGAAATGAGATAATGTAAAAAAAAGATCTATCTTTTAAGCACACAGCAATTTAGGATTCATTCTCAATTCTGCAACTGACCTTATGTAAGTCATTTTACTTCTCAGGTGCTCAGTGCTTATTAAGTGGAAACAATTTTTTATCTCATCATAAAGCACTCTGAAATCTAAGCACTGAAACCAGCTAAAATAATGAAAACATATTTTAATATCCTTGTAAACATATTATTGCTTCAAAATAGAATTTGCTTGATAAAGCCCACTTTCACTTAAACTCAGCCCATTTTTTTTTTACATAACCATTAAGTATTCAGAAAACTTACTTAGGTTTTTTCTTTGTCACTTCACCAGTGCTTTTATGCAGGACACTCAACAGTCTTCTAATAGTAGCAGGTTCACTTACTGTTTGATAGTGTAAAAGCACCTAGAATATAGTTTTCTGTTATTAAATCTTATAAAATAATCAGAAATCCCAGGTGTTAGTACTCCAAAACACAAAGCTCTTTTAAGGTTGATTTTTTTTTAAACAAACGTGTAAAACTTCTCTCACTTCACATTCCAATACCGTTTTTATTTCCTAAGCTTTGTGATCTCTGCCAATACAACAAAAAGTCCATGTATTATTTAATTACAAATACATTTTTCAATCTTAAGTGCTTAGTTTGTTCCATGTCTATGTAATTCTGTAGCATTAACCACTTTTTTTCGCTGCTGTTTTCAAGGTATCTTACAACCAAGTGCATCAATACATTCCTAACAGGGTACAGGCTTTCAAAAGAACAGCCTAGCCTGACTCCATGCTAGAACACGTTCTCCGAAATGGCCTAGCTAAGCATCAGAAGTCAGCAAGATGCACAAGCAACCATGGTAGCATCTTACATCCTCTTCAAGTTGCAGCACAATCAGTTTCCCTTAGAGGGAGGGAAATGCTTTTGGATACTAAATGACTCTTTACATTAGAGACATGGGAAAGCATGTGGAGAGAAAAAGCCCTGAGCAAGTTGCAATGAAAATAACTTGCAGAGAGACTTACAGGGAATCCTTTGGTGACTGGAATCTCAATATTGAAGATGAGAATCCGAGCTCTGAATCGAGTGCAAACTTTAACAGGTTCCTTGGGATCACAAAATACACAGCCAACACTACAAATAATGAGAACGAAAATTATTTTTTTAACAAGTGTCACATGATATGTCATATATATGATATAAAAAAATCTAACAGCCATTCAAAAATAAATAAATAAATCCAACATGTTTAAGACATGTAAAGCAAAGACTACAACATTTTAATAGCAGCCAGGAGAAAAAAATAATAATCAGGAATAGCTTATTAAAAACCTAAAACCCAAGTAATTTTTGTACGATATCTACACTGTTTTACGGATATGCATGACGAGATCTGTCTAGTTCAATGAATAATTACATCCACTGCTAATCAGTTTCTAAAAATGTCATCGTTTCCTGTGTGTAGGTACTTTGAAGAATTAGACTTTCATTCAGAGATTGTTCCAAATCAACAGCACAAAACACTGCAGGGAATCCAAAACGGCAGTGATGCTGTAATTTAACTAATTTGTGGACAGATTAACATAGTGATGAGGACTTTCAAAACTCTCCCAGGAACGCCTGCATCCAAAGAGCTCTACTTATAATAAACTGAGTCACGAGGAAGCTGATGCTCGTTACACATCATTAAGGTAGACTAGACAGCTTTTCTAAGCAGCTAATTTTAGGCACCTAAAATGAAAGTTAATCCCACCCAGAGAATCATGATCAAAACAAGTGAAATGTATATGGTTAAACCTACATATAAGAAGTAACCAAATTTCACCAAAATCAAGATGACGTATGAAGTCCCCTTCTTGATGAATCTAGTACACCCCCAGAAAAGAAATGACATCAAAGTGAAGAACTGCATCAAGCCTTCATTCAGTAAGTAAATTTTATTTTCCATTTAGTGACTACATACCACAGGAATGAGTTTTCTTTTTTTTTCTTTAGAATTATAACATAAATTTGCAAAACTATCAAAGCAAGACATTTTCCAAGCAGTAGTTTGGAAAGTTCATGTCTGGAGTCCAATTTCATTGTAATAAAGCTGTACAGATTACAGATCCAATTATCCAGCTTGAATAACAATTGCTACTTCCCTAAAATCTTGAAGCTAATGCTCAGCACAAAATCTATATACTAAACAGACACAAAGCCATTTGCTCTGTCTCCTTGAATGCATCAAAAGAAAAAAATATAAGGGGGTCAAGCAAAGTATTTGCCATGAGATAAAGTGACTGAACATGTTGAACAAGAAGTTCAACATCAATTTCACTTGTCCAGCTTTACTTATCAGTATGCAATGGCAGTTGTTTGGATGCATTTTGATAGTATAATTTTGACAAGCTCTTAAAAAAAAATAATCTTTTATTTAGCAGAAAGGATCCATTTCATTTGATAATTAAGATACCTAAGGAGAAGTCTTGAGGAAAAAAGCTTTGAAGGCTGCTAGTGTCAGCACAAAGCACAACAGCTAACAGTATTCTTCTGAGGCTGCCGTTGTACTTAAAGCAGATGTTTCCAACGTTTCTACATGCAAGCCAGGTGATAGGCATCACTTCGGTTTTAAATATCCTGGTAGCCACATCATTCTTCAAGTAAACCGCTAATTGTTAAGTGTAATGGTTATAAAGCTTTTCATTAAAAACAAACCGTTACTTAGACTGAAACTCAGTTCTGCTCACTTGATTTTGATGATATCCATGCCGGTCAAAGTGAGACTAACGTGATCTCCTGCTGCAGCCCAATCAACCGGTTCATCGTGAAGTGTGATTCCTGGAAATGAGTAAGAACAGAACCGCACAGTGAAGTACCTAGGTTCTGAGTTACAAACAAACACCTCTGTTTGGGCCATTTGTGCTTCATCAACCATTACTCATCAATTTTCATTATGAATGGATTGAGAGTAAAAGCTTTTTAACTGAGAACTCTGAGGAAGCTTTTTTTTTCCCCCCCCCTCTTAGTAAGGACTCACTATTCTCTAACCCCACCCTGCACAATAACATGGCTTTATATAAGCCATAAGAGAGGCCGTGGCACTTGTCACATAGCGCAGATGACGCAGTCCTGAAAATGCCGTAGTACTGAAAATCTCCGTGTCTGCCCCACCCATCCTTTGAGGCACATGCACACCCTAGACCGCATCTTTCATATACTTTAATGGTACTATGTCAACTTTCATTTACCTTAAGTGGGTTTGCTGACTCTTTCATAAAAAAGTGTAACAGATGCCTTTCGTTGACGGCATCGCATCTATTCAAAAGCACCATTAGAAGTAATTTTATTCTTACCTTCATGTTATCCTGCCAAGTAGGTGAGTATAAGACTAAGTTTAACCCAACTTAACATTCTGAACTTTCCCGTAGACACCAAGAATAATATTTCTCAGAAAAAAACAAACCCTTTTTATAATTACTGCATACATTTATAGAATCTACTTTTATTTCACTTCAGACTGTGTTTGTATATTTGCAAATCTGTTTCCAAACCATTTGTCACAGCCACATCAGAAAGTATCATTCAGCTACAAGCATGTTAAGTATTGCTTTTTAAACAGTTTTATAATTTTTACCTATATATGTGCCATCCTCACAGAATGATTAAATAAAGTTCAGCCTCTTGAAAATGAAAGACTCATTCTATTGGGCACGCTATATACACTTAATATAATAAAAGATACATCTTTTATTCACATTAAATGTAAATAATACATCCAGATTAGATGTTAGGAAGAGATTCTTTACTCAGAGGCTGGTGAGGCATTGGCACAGCTGCCCAGAGAAGCTGTGGGTGCCCCATCCCTGGAGGTGTTCAAGGCCAGTTCAGCTGGAGCCCTGGGCAGCCTGAGCTGGTGGGTAGCAGCCCACAGCAGGAGGTTGGAATTGGGTGGTCTCTAAGAACCCTTCCAATCCAAGCCATTCTCTTATTCCATGATTAATGAAGTAATGCTCTCAATTTTCACCAGTGTTTCAGACATATGAGAGACAGTACACAAGGGAACCATGGAAGTGTACATAGAATTGGGTATTCTCAAACCGAATGTGACCAAAAAACATTTTTCCCCACCTCTTCCCTCACTCTCAAAACAAAGCAGTTTGTTTTGAGCAGCAGTTCATCATCCATGTTATTGTCATGTTCTTGTGCATTGCTAACAGTGTGTGTACAAAAGTACAAACAGGCACACTGAAGAGCTTCTCTAAGTAAGACCGAGCAAGCTGGTTTTGGAACAGAGCAGAACAGTCATACTGACATGTTGCTGAATTCAGATTAAATAGTTAGATACTGAAGCCTATTTATTTATTTTGAGGTCATAATTTTTAATTCCTTGGTGTATGCTCAACAAATCTGTTTCAAGGACAGAAAACTAAAACAGCTGAATACTCAATGTCTTGACTTAGCAGTTCCTCCTTTTGGAGATGAAATGCATTCAAGATTAAATCCAATTTTCTTGTATTTTGTCAGTACTAAGGACAATTGTATCCTGAAAGTTTGTATACTTATGAAAGGATTGGTAATAAATCTCACGAACAAACAGCACAGACCTAATTCTCAAGCTTTTTCACTTCTTAATAAGCTTAATTTCTTGTTCAACATCCTCAAAACTCCTAACAGCAGCAACCTAAAAAGCATTTTTGCACAGCAAAAATGAATATTAATGATTCTTGTACTGCATTTTTAAAAAATACATATATTGTTGCAATTCAGAAGATTCTTTTTTAATAGATACTTCATAAAAGAAAGTCATGAGGCCATAACACTTGGAATATCTGATATGGCAAAAAAAGGTTAAAAAAAAAACCAACCATGTAAGATTTCACATACTCTTCACAGACATATTTATACAGATACAGTCACATCTAAAGAAATTCGTTTTATGCTTTCACATTTTATGTTTGACAGTTAGTATCAGTTTGACAGTCTGTTACCATTTCAGTTACTGCTTCTAGCCCAGTATTGACCTGAAAGTAAACACACTTCTGAAGACTGTACCTTTTGCAGTGCAAGTTTCATTGGGAGGCATTGCCAGAAGTCGTTCTCCAACTTGAATATAGCCAGCTTCTATTTTTCCAGTCACACAGAATCCTGATCCTTGGTCTGCAATAAGCACAGTAATACTTTGAAACAACTTTGTAAGGTCAATTTCCCATCACAAGTGAGCCCTTCAGAAACACACAGATAAGTTTTTAATATAATGAAGACTTTTCCCCCAGTAGAGAGTTCAGCACTTGCAAGACAGCCAGCTGTGCATCATTGTGAAAATGAAACATTCAGTTCAAAACCTCTTGATCTTATGTTTTTCAGAACTAAGGAGAAATATCCTTCTTTAAACAACTGTAGGAGCACAAAGAAATATATTTTTTAGCTTTGCAATATTAGATTAAGCACCTTCATTTCTAGGGATTTTATTTAATTCATGATTTTCTAATTAGAGCTAAAAAATATACCACAGTCATAACAATTTTCATGCACACAGGTGCAACTTCCTATGCCATTTACTGTTTAACTGAGTCAGAGCTCTACATGCTCTGTTTGCATATTTCATTTACTCCTAGAAAAATCAATAAATGATTTGGTACTATTTAACATGAGGGGTTCTTATAACTGCAAATGACTTAAGTATTTCTAAGTAGAAGATATGCAATTTGATTTAATTTTTGAATGCCCACATCCCTAACTGATTCTCTGTTCATTACTTGAACAACTCATCAATTACTTTTAAAAGGGGTGCCACACATGCACATTTGCAAATACACACCTTAAGAAATGCTAACCCACAGCAAATGCTTATGGATATTTAAAAAGAACCATCTGAAATGATTCTACATTGGCAATGCAAACAGTAAATATACATTGTGATGAATATTAGAAGGCATTAATCAGCAAACAAATTAGTATTTTTTCTACCACTTTAATCTTGAGTCTTACACCTCCAACACTTCTTTTTGCATTCGTAATTGTTATTGATGAATGTTTCCATCTAGCTAGCTGGAAAATCATTACCAGCATGTCTGTGAGCTAATCTCCCCTCTACTTGTTCTGGCAAACAAGATGAACACAGTCAGTTAACAGATGACATAGGATGTCAAAAGAATAGAAACCTGGAGAAGCTGCTAGAAAAACATTCACATATCATGGTACATAAGCTATCTCAATACTGTACCAAAAAGAACCTAAAACTAGATCTGTAAGCACATGCAGACAACCACAAACATGAACTGGTTCCTGGTTCCCAGCCATCTCCAAGCATAATCAAAAAACAGTTCTTTCAGTACATCACCTGCTCTGGCTTGGTAGACCAGTATGTTGTTTGAAGCCTTGCACATGCTGACTTCGTTCTGAAAAGCGCCAAATTCCTTCACTTCCCCATGAGGATCAGTGCAAGTACAAAAACACAGTGGTGGACAGAACTGGGCCATAAAAAAGGGGCTTTATTTCTACACACCATGCTAGTTAGGTTCTGCCAGGTCACAGTTACCATCCACAGAATTGTGCATCTTGGCAACCAATGCACTTCTCAAGTCAGGTCAATTCATACCCTATAATGAGCTCAGCAGTGACTGATACTACAGTGAAAGCAAACTTATTTCCAGAAAGCTCTTGTCAGGAGATACCTTGCCTGAAGAGAACATTAGGAGGTCTATGGAGGATGGCAACTAAAACTAGGCTGAGGCAGATGAAACATATGCATTACAACCTCAATAAAGAAAGGGGATTTCCAATCTGCATTAAGAGTGAACTCAACGCTCTCACTTTTTACACAGTTTAGCTTAGTTCACAGGGCAGGAGAAGCATAACTACTTCTCCTGTATATGCATGCACGTTGGAATAGAGCTGAGAAAAACTGTTGCTTCTGTAGTGGCATCTGCAGTTACTTACTCTAATGGCATCCAAGTTAATTAAGTCCTGATATCACAAGTTTAAAAAAAAAAAACCAAAAACCCACAACCTAAAGAGCACCCAAAAGGCCACATTCAGCAATGAACACCATCTGTAAACTGAGTTTCTTTCCAAAACCATTGTTGGTTTGCTTACTTTAGCAAAATAAAACATTCTTCCAGAGAACAGATTTAATCTAAATTGTTAATTTTGTGAAACATCACTCAACACAAAAATGATTATCACAACAACAATTATTATTTTGAAAGATAAAAATCAGAAGACCTCAGAATAGATTTTTCCAATTACAGTCAGTATTTCAACCTGTTCATATTTCCTAAACAAACAGCCTATACCTAAATTCAAATTTCTTTTAAAATACTGACCCTAATAATATGTGATTATAGGTATTTTTTCTTTCTAAACATTTTTTTCTTTCTAAACAATTTTTTGATAGTAATTAATAAATTAAAATCACATTTTTTTTCTTTCTAAACATTTTTTCTTGCTGCCATTTGTTCTGCAACATTTCTGAAGGAACCTGCTGAGAGTTTCAAATTAGATGTGTTATAAACCTTATTTTTAATACATTTTCTAAATGTAAATACACTTAACTCAGAAAATATAAAGTTTATCACAAAAATCTTAGCTCCTCACAGCATTCTATTTTCTTCAGGCCATGGCAACAAAACCTGGTTACTGTTATTGGCTGTCCATATCTATACTAGCTCTAAGTAGCAGCTTGTAGCCTTTCAGTTTATCCTTCGCTGGCTTCACCAAGCCACCCCCTTTCCTCTACTCCCTCCCCAAGTTTTATCTGAATATAAAAAATGAACATAAAGGAAAGAAGTCACACTTTAAAAAAATAATAATAAAAATTAAATCAAATCTAGGACTGAAAAGTAAAAGGCCTAGAAACTGCACTTGCAAAGTCAGAGAAGTAGTATTCTAGGGAACAAAAACAGGTTTGGAAAAGAAAGGTTGCCAGATACTGTCCTACAGAACCATCAACTCATTACATATCTTGTTAGGAAGTCACATAGATTTTTCCTCAATTTTTTTCCAATGCGTTTCTCCTTCAGTGATGATGTCTAAAACTCTAAAAAGAACAGTACTTAAATTACTAATCCTGTTCAAACCTACTGATAGACATAAAGGTCCTATTTTAACACACCTATTTTTACATCTCTTTTCAACACCAGAGTTAAATAATGGAGTCGTTCTGGTGAAAATATTAGAAAAATAACCAACCTTTAAAAACATCAGCAACACACAATCTAAATGGTTTGTCCACTGATCTTTGCGGTGGCTTGAAAGAATCTGCAATAAAACAGAAGTTGGTAAGACCTTTCAGAATATCAATATTTTAAAAATGCTTAACAACTTCTCAATTGGGAACGAATCAACCCTATTGCATTCCAAAGACTTTATCCTGCATCTTCCCCATAGTAAGTATTTTGACATGCACAAGACTGAGACATATTTGTTTCTAAATGAGAAAAACTGCACTCACCAATTTGCTCTAACAAACACTTCCCTTGATACCATTTTGTGAGGTCACTTGACTGACTTCTCGTGACTAGATTTTCACCACCAAGACCACTTGTTGGAATATAAGCCACATCAGATTCCTAATTATGAAAATAAACAGAAATTAATCAAATGCTGTTAAATGCCCCTTCTACCATAAGCAAAGGCTGCATTTTTCAATCTTACATCTCTAAGCTATATTTTGTATTTATCCTGGAGAAGGCAGGTTACTTGGTGGATCTGTTTCCTTTCTGTTTATCTTTCCTAGTCACAGTGCTCCAGCAAAGTAGTTGAGATAACATTAACAACTAGAAACTGACTTCAGGTAACTAACTCCAACTCCTTATCAGACAGGCATGCCTTAGTCTGAACTGCTGTTCTACACAGGATTTCAGGAAGGCTGCAACCAGTTCAAATAGATAGTTCAAACTGAGGAAATGGGAGAAATAGAACCGAGAATACCAAATAGAGTATTCTTTTAGTTCATAATCCCTGCTGAGACCGGCTCCAATATAAAATTATCTACTGTAATTCATAAAACATTGAACATTTCAGCAATCTTTGGTCTAATCTGCTTTCAAAAAACAATTCCAAGAGACTATAAACAAGACAAGTGTCCCAAAGATTCAACATACCTAAGAAAAGATGATGACAGAAAGAGTATTAAGGAACTGATTAACCTTACATAACAGTCAGAGAACACTCTAGCAGTAAGAAAAGGAATCTGCAATAACACATGCACATATGACAAGCAAAAAAAAGATATAAAATAACCTGACCATAACAACCACTCATCCAAATGCCTGAATATAGCAATGAAGACCTCAGAAGTCTATGTTACCTTGAAGCCAGCTTGTTTTAGAAACTGGCCAAGCTTACTGGTAATCTCCTGGAATCTTTCTTGTTGCCAACTGACCTAAAAAAGAAATAGAGCATGATAGTAAATTGTAGATTTCTAACACATTAAACAACAGTTGCATGTCATTAAGTCTGTAGTACCAATTGGGCTTCTCACACACCGCACCTGCAGATGTTGTAAACACAAGATTTCCAAGTGGGTTAATAGTTGAGTAAGTAAGAGCAAACAAACACATAAACTGATTTGATCCTTGAACAGCATCTTGTTCTTCCTTTGCTTTTCTTTTTTTAAAATGCTCACATAAAATTTAGATTAATGAAGATCATATATCACAGCCAAAATCTAAAACACAACAAGTAATATGTAACACACTACAGATTTAAATAAAGCTCTTGGACTTGACCTGACTGACCAGGTCTTCTTCACTAGGAGAGTGGTTAGGCCCTGGAACAGGCTGCCCAGGGAGGTTGTGGATGCCCCATCCTTGGAGGTGTTCAAGACCAGGTTGGACGGGGCCCTAAGCAACCTGATTTAGTTAATGTGTATGTTTGGTGGCCCTGCCAGGCAGGGGGGTTGGAACTACATGATCCTTGAGGTCCCTTCCAACCCGGGTCATTCTGTGATTCTGTGATTCTGTGACCACACAAGGCGCCCTTACAGATGCCACTGGATTAGCACATTAGTCCAAATTTTCACACCTCTACTCATTTTAACACCTAAACTATTTTTCTAGTGTGCTTTAAAATATACTCAAATAGAAAAGTAGTCTATAGCCTAAATAAAGGACTAAGGGCTGAAAATCAAAGAAAGAAGCAATTTTGTTATTAGTTTCACAATATTGATCCTTAAAATCCATCATCTAGGATCTAGGATCCACAGTCCTAGATAAAACCCTTTTATTTAGCTGAGAAATTTAAGCAAGTACCTGGTCCATTTTATTGACTGCAACAGCTAACTGTGTGACTCCAAGAGAGCGCACTAATAATCCATGTTCTCGAGTTTGTCCACCTGTCTCAAATCCTGCTTCAAATTCTCCTCTGCTGGCATCCACAACCAAAATAGCCACATCAGCCTGGATTATAAAAAACAAAAGCAAACAAAAAATCCCAAACAATTAAAACTGTTTACAAGATGGCAATAATCTGACTAAACATGTCTATCAGCAATAGCCCACACAAGTGCACTTCACAGCGAAGGAATACTGATGCGATTCAAACACAATTGAAACTGTTCATTTTATCTGCTTCATGTCCATTTCACTGAGGTATCATGGCATTACATCACCTCATGTCATTCACCACTACTTTATGTTAAACACAAGCCAATGCTTGGCTAAGGAACCTATCTTCTTCAAGGCACCCACTTTGTTGAATGGACCTCAACTAATGAAAGTGTTATTCAACCAGAGACAACTGCTCTATGTTGCCTGTTGATGTTTCACAATCTATTCAGCACAAATGAGCACACCAAACTCAGAAATTGGAAAAGACCAAGTAGTCTACTACATATTTTATCATCTAAGCAAACTCTCTGCCATGACATTAAAAACAAAGAGTGACCGCACAATCTACAGCACTGTAGAAGAAAGAGCAAACAAAGAAAAAAAGATAGATTTTGCTGTCAACCTTACATGCTGCTATATAATGTGCCTATTAAAAAAAATAGATAACGAAAGCAATCAATAAATAACTTTCCCTACTTTTAGAAGTAACAGCCAGTTAGACAACAGAAAGAGAGAAAAGACGTGCTTTTTCATATTCTTTACATATGCAAGCTACAGGATACCAGGAGAAGAAACAAAGCCAGCATCACGGTGCCACTCCCACTGACCCAGATGCAAATTCCCCACATCTCACACAGAGAGGCTTGTGCGTGCATGAGAATAATGAAAGGGTGAGGTATGAATTTCCCCACAGCTCTGAGCCTCAGAAGTGCATTGTGATAGATGTTTTCCTACAAAAAAAGTTGTTGTTTTTTTGTTTTTTTGGTGTTGTTTTTTTTTGTTTGTTTGTTTGTTTTTTGGTGTTTTTTTTTTTAAAGTTATATGGGGAAAAAATGGCCTTGGAACTCAAGTGAATTAACTATGTATTTAAGGCTAGATCCTGATCCTGATAAAGCTTATTTGCATTTTGTGCAACAGCAGTTGCGGATTCACACTAACAGAATTTCCCCTGATATGAAGGCATCAGGGCCATTCTTGCTTTCTTCAACCCATTTCTTCTCTGCTGAGGCTACTTGGGTATCAAAAGCTTGCAGTTTCAGTAATTTCCTTAATAGGCTTCAGAATACAATTGCCCCCCCCAGTCCTGAGAGAACAGAGAAATGCATCAAGCCTTAGCTGGCAAGCCTCGTCTACTGCTGAACTGAGGCAACCACTGGTAGGTCCGCAAGTTGTATCTTAACACTTGCTGTTTGCATTACTTTTTTCCAAAGATGTGTACAAAGCACTTTAAGTCAAAACTGGAAAGAAAATAGTGTGGTTGAGTCAACATCTTTTAGCATTCTAAAACTAAAGCACTAATTCTGGTCTCAAAAATCCTGATCTTCCTGCAGTGTATGCTCCACAATATATGTAACTACACATGCCCTACACCACACTTTAAGAACTTTGCCTGTCCTTTTTAGCCTAACCACTGAGTCACAATACCTGAATTCTTACCCAGCCTCTGCTACAGAGATAGAACCTGATTTGGGGCAAACAGCTTCCCTATATCAGAGTTACTCTCTCTATAAAACCATAGTAAGAGTACCTATGCATACTGAGATCATCAAATAAAACTCATAATTTGGGTTGTAATAATGCAATGCACAAATCACAAGGCTCTACACTGTATGTGTCACAACACTTCAACTCCTATTTAACTATTATTAAAGAAGAAAAAAAAAGGAATTTTAAACCATCTCTACCTGTGCAGCTCCTGTGATCATATTTGGAATGAAGTCTTTGTGGCCTGGAGCATCCATCAGAGTAATTACTTTAGTCTTCGTCTCAAATTTGGTCATACCCACATCCATTGTTACTCCCCTTAAACAAGATATACATGGAACAGATCATTAAAACTGTTTTGAAAGCTCTACAGACATATAAAGTAAGCTATTAGGAACACAATCATGAAATTACAGAGGTAATAAATTTCATTTGATTCACTTTGCATCAAAGAACTGAAAGAAATTTTGTTTGCTGGAAAAACAGACCTCTAAAACTGTCTTTCTGAAAGTCTATTGTCAATAAGAAACAAAAGTCAAGCAAAAATATCAGTTTAGAGTTTAGAGATGTTTTCCTTTAATAATTGCAATTTATCTTCTGAAAAGTCTAATACCTAAGTGAATAAATGATGGAAAGTGAAAAAAGGATAATTAACAACATATATATATATATATATATATATATATATATATATATATATACACACACGCACACACCCAGAGATGCTCACAACAATTTTTCAAGAAAAGTTTAATTGTTGTTAATGTTTCACTCTTCATAGATAACAAATACATGACTATATTTCTAGCTTATTATTTTAACCACACTGCACCACAAGTAGCTTGTATTCATAAGAGCAGTGAAAATAACTGTTCTAATCCAGCTATATCTACAGGTATGAAAAACTTCTCCCCATCAGCTTTTCCTCTCTTACATACTTCAAGAAATATTAGAACAACACTACTAATACTATGTAGACTTTGTATCATTTACTTGGAAATAAATATGAGGCATTACTTTTGGAGCAACCTACATATCTATAGCTACATTGATAGATACAGACACACATACAAAGGAAAGTTATTTATTTATTTTTAGCATAATATATCATGTTTATTTCTATGCACTTTCCTTAAAGGTCATATACATATATTTTTAATTAGCTTCACTGCTTCATGATTACACGCTTTTTTAATATAGTAGAAATTTAAATTTCTGTAAATGTTTTTTTTGTAAACATGATAATCAATGTAGTGTAAGTTCAGGTGTGCACCAAGATTTTAGTGCTTAGTTTACTGTTCTGATCCCCTTTCATACAAACAGTTTAACCCATAGCTTTCCCACGCAGCAATAACCAAGTTGAGAGAAAACTTGCCGTAATCAACCTGTAAGGCAGCTTTAAAGAAAACTGGCTTTTAGCACTGTACCTACTTTACACTCCTTAGTACAGGTTTATGTCAAGAAGCACTGAACTTCTTATTCACATTTTTGAAGTCAAACCGGTATATTAGCTCTCATTTGATATGTACTTTGACAAAGCAAAACATTTACTTGTAAGCACTGAGTAAATATCTTTAAGCATTTAGAATGCTTCTATTAAAGCCTTATTAGTAGATTTCCTAACAGACGTTGCTCTTTCAGAAAAACAATGTTATTTATTTCCCATTAGATTGATAACTCTACCTTTCTCTTTCTTCCCCAGTTTCATCCAAGACCCACGCATACGCAAATGAAGCTTTGCCAGCCTTCTTAGATTCCTGTTCATATTTGTGCATAGTTCTTTTGTTCACATTTCCCAAGAGGTAGAGTAGATGGCCCATTAAAGTACTTTTACCTGCATCAACATGTCCTATAGAGGAAAAACATACCAGTTTTACTGATTTACAAATTTTAAACAACACCACCACATGAAATAGACAAAAATATATGAAAATCAAATGCACGTCTATGCAATCCACAGGAATTTACCAGTACTGGGAGACACTATACTGAAACAGGTACTAATGTTGACAGCCATCTAGTATCTCTATATTAGAACTAAAAAGAAAACACTGCCAAAAACAAAACAACATGAAAGTACATCTTCTTAGTCTGTCAAATGCAAGCTAACTCAAGCTCATGGTCTAGCTAAGGAGGTCTGAACGTATTTTCTCCCAAAAGCAAAGGTCAAACAGATGCAAATGAAAACAGCATATGGTGATAAAGAGATGTCAATTTTCATTCTTCATCACTCCCAGATTCAGTCCACAGCATTTTTAAGCTCTATACCTGTAATGTAACATTATTACCTATTACCACCAAATTAAGTAGTTGTTTTCCTCCTTGTCTCTTCTCCAACTCTGCTTTCACATCTATTTGTGGTTTTGTCTTGCTTGTTTTTTTCACTGGAGTAGGCACTGTATTCTGCTCTTCTGAAACCTGCACTACTTGGGATGAAGGAGCAGGTTTTGACACTGCCTCAGGCACCCTAGGAGTTACACTGGCATCTTCAACTGGCAGTCCTTTCTGAGGTGTGGTAACATGGCCATTTTCTTCAGTAATCACGCTATGTGGGGGGAAAAAAAAAAGGAAACACAGTCAGTGCAAATGTCCAAGAAAATACAGAAATACAGGAGAGAAATAGAGTCTTCCCTTACTTATCATATAAGCCTCAGAAGTATAATATCTGATAATCAGCAACAAGTCCATTAATGTGGAAGTGATAAGGAACTGGATACAAACTTCACAATACCAGCTCTGAACATCTTGTCAGACAAACACTACACAAAAGCAAGATAAGATATCTTGTAAAATTAATGAAACTGATTAATAAAAGCTTCTCACAGCCACTTCTTTTAACATGGAGGGAACGGACTACAACTGAGACTGTCCTTCTCTGCAGTGAGACTACTACCTAAATGAGCTTTGCAGCATCCTAAAATAGCTTTCACTTACAGTACAAGTACAGCTGAATGGAGTGATGTTCCACTGTGAGAACACTAGCAAAATAATAGAAAGAGTAGAAATAAAGCATACAAGAGCTACTGTTTATTGTACAACGTTTACACAGAACCATAACAGATATTCAACATCTTTTTCAATACTTTCATCTCTGACGTGCATGAAGGGTAGCCCACCCTCAGCAAGTCTGCTGACGATACAAAGCTGAGAGGAATGGCTGACACACCAGAAGACTGTACTACAGCTCAACAACACCTGGACAGACTGGAGTGTTGGGCAGGGAGGAACCTGATGAGGTTTAATAAAGAGCAATTGTAGAGCCTTGCATCTGTCAAAGAATAACCGTATACATCAGTCTAGGTTAGGAGATGATGTGCTGGAGAGGAGTTCTGCATAGAAGAACCTGCGTATTCTGGTGGACAGCAGGTTGTCCATGAGACAGTAGTGTGCTCTTGTGGCCAAGAAGTCCAGTGGAATCCTAGGGTGCACTAAGGAGTGCAGTCAGTAGGTTGAGGGAAGTTATCTTCCCCCTCTACTCTGCCCTGGTGAGGCCACATTTAGAATACTGTGTCCAGATCTGGGCTCCCCAGCTCAAAAAAGACAGGTATCTTCTAGAAGGAATCCAGTGGAGGAGCACAAACGTAATAAAGGGCCTGGAACACCTCCCATATGAGGAAAGGCTGAGTAACCTGGATATCTTCAGACTAAGGAAAAGAAGACGGAGGGGGTAGCTGATTTACATTTATAAATATCTAAAGGAAGGTGGGAGGCAAATGGATGAGGCCAGGCTCTCCTCAGTGGCATACAGTGATAGGACAAGGAGCAGTGGCCTAAAATTTGAGCACAGAAAGTTCCATGCAAACATGCAGAAGAACTTCTTTACAGTAGGGTGGCAGAGCACTGGAACATGTTGCCCAGAGAGGTTGTGGAGTCTCCTTTTATGGAGATATCCAAGATCCATCTGGATGCCCTACCTGTGTGACCTACTGTAGGGAACCTGTTTTAGCAAGGCATTGGACTCAATAGCCTCTTGAGGTCACTTTCAAGCCCTGAAATTCTGTGATTCTGTGAAGTCACATTTATAAATACTGAAAAAGTTTGTTTTATGCACAATACAAGGCATCTAGGACTGTGGAGATTCGGATTCCCCAATTCCTCTTCCATCCTTATTATTACATCAATACTGAGGACTGGCTTGGATTGGAAGGGATCTCAAAGATCTTCTAGTTCCAAACACCCTGCCACAGGAAGGTATTTTCCTAATCCACATATATACGCTGAGAATATACATGATGTGATTTCATACCTGTTACAGACACTAGAATTAAACCCTAAGAAACATCTTCAAGAAAGCAAAAGCTTTCTTGCTTGTTAACAGAGCTCTATGATAAATCATTAAAGTAAAAAGCAATACAGAAACAGAAGCAGTTACTATAGGCATGAGAACATTATATTAATGCAAACTTAAATACACAAACCACTGTCAATTGCAGTATTTTGAAAATTCCTACAAAATGCTTCTACAAGGAAAAAAGGCTTCTTCCCCTGGAAAATTGGAAATCCTTTCCAGTGCAGTTCCACTGTGGGGCAGACTGCTTTCTGTGGAACTGATTCTGGCAGGTTTTCAGAAGCATTACCAAAAGCTAACACAACTATCTTCATTTCCAGAGTGAATCTTTCAGTCTCCACATTTCATTTACATACCAGTAGGAAAGAAACTTCAGTTTTCCTCTTTTCAACTCTTATAGTTCAAAGTACTTATTTTGGTATGGTACTTCAGAATCTCACGTCCCAGTATCTCTGCTTTTTTTGATAATTCAGTGCAACGTTACTTCTCATTTTCTGTCTGCATCAGCACTCATAGCAGTATTTGCATTTTATTAGTTCCTTTCCATTTCCTGTATCTCAGGAAACAACATAGTCCAGCCAAGCTAGTCTATTCAACAAAGCAACTGAAGCATTACAACCTAAAATGCTAAGCCTTATAAACGTTCAGAATGAATGGAAATTTAGCTCCTATTTACAGCCATAAGCTATGATGGCCATTTTATAGTCTCCTCTTTCTTAACTCAGTTTCAGAGCCTAGCTACTCTGAATACACATGATTTGACACCTTTTTATAAGGCCCAAAGCCAAGTTCTTGCTCTTTACTGTGAGAATCCCAAAGCAGAAACAAGCAGACTTGTTTCTTGGCTAATAATCCAAATCTTAAAGTTGGGATGCTGCATCAAGACTTGATACACAATCATCATTTTCTCCCAATTAGCTAAGCACTAAACATAGCTTATGTCATGCAGGTAGAGGACAGTATCTATACTGCTGCATAATAGATACACAAATCTATTGAAAGTCTATTTGCATGAAGCTATCCTATTAAAATTTTGTAAACCATTTAAAGGAAGACAATATCAATCTACTGCCCTTGGTCATACATTCATGATAGTTTTGTGTTTTTTTGTTTTGTTTTTTAAACTCCTTCAATAGTACAGTAAGTTCAAGCTGAAAAATCTACTTCGGAATGGCACAAGTATTTTCTCTAGTTTCTCTTCAGAGATACTTTATTAAAACTGACTGGAAGACAATCCAGCAAAAATTCATAGGATTGCAGAATTGCAGAGACAAAGTTTTCTACACATTCTAACAGTGTATTTAAAAACACCTGAATTATATAAATCACACCAGAACAGTCTGGCCTGAACCACATATTAAACTATTTAAGACTTACTTGTTAGATGCCTCCCAAAAAGTTAACAATTCTTATCATTTTTCTCTCTTTTTTTTTCCCCCAAGATGAAGTTCAATTCAGTGTCAGCTCAACATCTACCACTTTACACTGAAGCATTATGATGGTTAATAATATGCAAAAGTTACAGTATAACACAAATATGATATTTCACTTTGGTGTCATTTTTTTTTCCTAAACATTCTAACACTTGAATTTCTAGAAAGCAGCAGCCAGATCAAAACAGCTTTTGCATTCAGCAATCCAGTATTCTCTGCTTTGCAGTGCCTGCATTACTTCCAAAACCAATCAAAAATGAGAAACTTTAAAAGGAAAATACATATCTAAAACTTGAAATAACATGATCCAAAAACATGTTATCCTATAGCTTTCCAACACCTTTTAAAAAACAAAAACATATATTGAAATACAAGTTATTAGTAAGTTCCTAAATTCTACTTACATAGCTAAATAATCAGTTTACTTTCTAGACTCAGAAGCTCAGATTTTCCCATAAGCCAAAGACTATGTCAGTACAAATTCCAAAACTATGATGAAATGTGGAGTGGCAGAATTCAAACCACTTACAGCTCCCCAATTAATCGAGACCAGATAAAACAATTATTCTCTCATGATTAAGTACCTTCTGGTGTAACTACCACTGCTATAGGATGCCAAAAGGAGTAGGTATTTGGGTGGTTCAAGGAAAAGGTACTAAATGTATTAGTGAAATAATAAGCAAAACATGACTCTAGCCACTAGGCCTTGCTACTATTTCAGGGATAAAGTATTTGAAACTGTTAGTAGACTACTCCATCTAGATTTCTAAAGGTTTCAGATACTATCATGTTCTGGAAGTCTGAAAACATCCTGTTTCATGACAGATAACAGAAGATTTGCCATTCCTATTTGGAGGAAGAGCACTTCCTAACCATTTGCTTGCACCATTGCATAAAAACTTATTAAAAACAGGCTTGACCACCACCGATTCGGTCACAGATTTCTAAAGCTCTTACCACAGCTTTTTCTAAACAATCAGAAGACACATGTCTGGCAAAGATCAACATTTAGTAGAAACCAGAGCTGCCAAGCAAGACACTTCCTATGTCGTCTTGCCAGCACAGACCATAAGATTGAACTGAGTAAAGTGTTATGGTTACATCACTGTTTTCTGGGAACAAGAGGAAATCCTGAAGTACAACATATGCCGTCATAAAACATGCTAAAAGACACTCATCCTCAAGCAACTGTTTTTACTGAGATTCACACTACCAGACATTCAAGGAACCTGAAAGTTTACCTGCTGAAGATCAACTCTGCATACTTTAGTTTTTAAGTATTGTTTTCAATCTTCAAGTCTGGATGCTTCATGAACTATTCTTATACAAACGACTCTTTCGGAGTACATAGAGTCATTACAGGAATGTCTACATTTATTTCCCCTTTCAAGATTATTAATTACACAATATTGGTCAGGCCGGTTAAAATAATCACCATTTTTTTGCTCACAATTTTTTCTGATTTCCTTCATGATTAGACAAGAGAAAGGCCCAGTAATTAATCTTGCTAGAGCACCAGAAAAACAGCTTGCCAGAAGTGAGCATGCTCCATTTTCCAGAGACAGTTACAAAGGCAATCAATGTTCAGAGTAATTCATGGCTTCTAAAACTCCATTCATATTTTAATGAAGTTTCATTTATTATTATGAGGTCATGCATCATAAAAGATTGGTATCAAAGACTGAGTAGCTGCTCAAAGAATGGTCAGTATTGTTAATGCTCAACCACTATTTTTAAAAAAGTGGCCCATGAATTATCTTTAAGATTCCATAAAAGTTGACAACAAAAACTAGCATACTGTAGAATCACTTTGGAATGGTGTCTGCACCAACAGCATACAAAGATTTAGCAATGAGAGCATGGAGCGCAAACTGCAAAGGCTAACAAAACACACTTGGTTTAAAATTCAAGTTTATCAAAACTGCTGTGAACAATTCATAATAGTGTGTGCTTTCAGTCAGAGATACAAACTATGTACTTAGAAATAAGTATTAATATAAGCCCTCTGCAGTACATTTATCAGCACATAAGTAACAAAGAGAAACTGAAAAACAGTTTTAAAACCCTTCTTGGGCATTAATAAGCATAAATCTATTGTTTTCCCTGATAATTCATCTTTATATAAATTATCAATAAACTAACAGATAAATGCATAGGAATAAAACAACTGTCATACTTATGGAGTTGAGACAGGGAAAAGTGTTTTCGTTTGCTTTTCAAGTCTAGAAGTGGACACATAAAAGCTACAGTCATTACAAGCTTTCAAGGCAACAGCAGTGCGTCAGGTAACTTCAGTATAATTAGCATAGACCTTACACAGAAACCATGGAAAAGTGCAAGTCAGGCTCCATCTGTTAGGAATCAGGCAAATTACACACTCCTAAGCAGAGAAGGAAAGATATGGCCAAAGCCACCTCCCTCAGTTCTGCATGACAAACTGCTTCAGTGGTCCATAGACAACAGAGGAGGTCATCACAGCTTCCTACAAGCGTGATTCTTAAAACATTAAGATAACTCTGTAATTTCAATTGGACTTTCTGCCATTTTTCTTGATTGGTTCTTCTCAAAATCTCATTCCATTCTCTAATAAACCCCTCTATTACTATTTATACCAGTAAATGCCTAACATCCATACTATTTTTATAGGAATCGTAGAATCACAGGATGTTTAGAGTTGAAAGAGACCTTAAAAGTCCAGCCAGATCCAACCCTTTGCCATGGGTAGGGCTGTCAACCATCAGATCAGGCTGTCCAGGGCCCCATTCTACCTGCCCTTGAATCTCTATAGGGAAGGGGTATCCTACAGCTCCTCTGAGCAGCCTGTACCCAACCACCCTCAGAAAAGGGTGGGGAATAAGAGTCTTGTTCTTATTAAGCAGCATCGCTAAAATGCTAATCAAGTGAAGTGAATTAAATAAACCTCTTCACAGTACCAAAGATTTAAACCTGAAAATATCACTAGTAGGTTATTTTTTTTTTCTTCTGTCACAAAAAAGTACATTATTATAATGGAAGGAAGCATGATACAAACTATGTCAGAGTCTCTAAAGAGCAGAGCAGCTGAGAACCACGCAGAGACAACTATTTCTCCTCAGAGACTAAGTCACCATTAGCCTATCCAAGAATTTTTCAAGCCTACACATGAGGAAACATTTTTATTTCATCCTTTCCCTACAAAATAGACACACTTAAAAAAGGTGGGGCAGTCATTAAATAAGAAAGACTAAATTCTCTATTTATTATTATTAATAAACATTTCATATAGCCATTATTTAATTACAGCTAAAAAATGCAATCACTACCATCCCTACTGAGTCACTGAAGGACTAAGTGGCAGATCTTTTGCACTCCTTTATGATTACTTTTTATAAAACTATATCTACGTCATTTTATTATCATGAAAAACTCCTATTTAAGCAGTGAACTAGAAACACCAAAGTTGAAGATTCTCTGAAGTTAATATGAATCAGTCGTTAGAGTCATTGATCAGCCAAGGTGAGAGAAAGATAAATGTACTGAAAATCTCAAATGGCTCAGAAAGAGGATTTTCAAATCCTAGGAATTTTTAATTTCCATTTTATTGTATCTAAGTAGCTGAAAGAACTCAGTTTCATTCAGCAATGGCATTTAACGGTTTTAAGGATATGAAGATACACCCCTTATTACAGGGGCCTTATACCCCTGTATTAAATGCCTTTAAGAGACTAGGTAAAAGCACCTGGTTACTTTCTACACAGTTACACCAAACATGCACAAGGTGCTGTAAAATAAAAACATGCTGTCTTCTTGCTCCTCAAAATGTTTTCCAGATCAGAACTACAAATACTACAGCTGAGGTGGGGATGCTCGAACTGCTTATGCTCGTGAACTATTTTCCTGAGGATAACCATGCTATTTCTTGGCACAAGTACATGACTATAATAAGAATGAGCTCAAAATCACAATAAGCATATCCAAACAAGAAAACTGCATTGAATATTGTTAATAGAAACCAGCCCAATCCAAAAGGAAAAGCAGGTGATGGAGGAGCCACAGAATGCTACATGCAGTGATATTTCATAGAAACATACTCCCAACATGCTTGACCTATCCTTACATTAAAGCATTTACTCCTGGATACTGTTGTAGGTAGGTGGACTCTTGATTCAGCATGCATGTTCTTGCTCTCTTACCAAGACATCAACCCAGCAATTCTAAGTTAGGGTAAAATTAGAGTTACTGCTCAACAACATTATTTCACCTAAAGCATAAGGAGGACTGATTTCTTCTCTACAACAGTTGTACCCTGAACACCTGACAAAAGTTAATAAAAGCTACAAAGGAAGACAAAATTTAGTCTTAAGCGATTATTTTCCCCATAAATTATTCTTAAATGTTTTACTTCCTTTGAAGAACAAGCAATTACAGTTAAGATTTATTGATTTCATAATTCCACTTAGAGAACTAAATTTAAAATAAACGAACCCCAAGAACGTTCAGTATTCTATGAAGCGGATGTTTAAATAGTCTGAATAGCTGATATGTCTCTACACTATTCATAGTGAAAGGATTTGTTAAACTCAAAACGTGAGGTACCATCTTCTGAAAGTAACTGTGAGTCAAACAAGAAGCTGAAATGGTTTGTTCTGGAGAGTGACACTAAAACTGCTGTAAAAATAGAAATAAAAGAAGAAGAACACTTGCTACAGGTGCATCAGTCTGAAGGAAGAGCTACTGATGTACCTTGACATAAGTGGGCTTAGCTTACCATGGAACTTCAAATCCCATCGACTGTTTCTTTCCAGACACTGTCATTTTGGTAACTTTCGGCACAATTTCAGATTCCATTCTAGATGACTGGGAATCCCTTGGTTTTCCTAGTAATAGACAAAAAGCACGCTTGAACTTAAAGCCATGACTAACAGGTGTTACATACAAAGTTTAACAGGTTACATTCCTTCTTTTTCACCCAAGTTACCAGTCTGTGATAATTACTGAATTTCACATTTCAATTTGAATAGGTATGTTGTAAATACAAGCAAGAAACTGATCTACAAGCATTTCTATTTTGTTTATCTAATCTGCATCTCCAAGCACGGCTGTGACAGCCACGCCATTTAAGAGCTTTGCTGTTTTGACAGTAGTTCTGCAGAATGACAGAAGGATATCAGAAAACACAAGGATGAAGAAATACTTTGCAACTGCTGATTAACCAATCAGGTTAATTCTTTCTTACATTTTTTCTCCCATCTTAACACTGCTGAACCTTTAGGTACAAGGTAGAGAAAAAAAGATTGTCTACCTCGGATACTGCTAACAAGAGCATAAAATACAGATGGGCTACTTGGCTGTCCCTCAAACCTGTAAAGAGTGCAGACTCAAACTAAGCCCCATCAAAGAAGGAGCTTAAAGGTAATTACAGAATGATAACCAGAACTGAACAACCCTTAAAAAGGTATCCATTTTTACCATAATTTACATGAAAACACAGATATACTGAGACTGATTTTGAACTGTGTGAAACTGCATTCAACAGAGCTAAAAGCACAGTCTCTTGGAAAGCTGTTAAAAATAAAGATAACTTTCCCTTGGGGATGAGTAGCATAAATAAAAATAGTAAACTACTTCTTTCCACAACTCCCTGTTTAATATGCTAAATAACTCCCTTCTCCCTCTTTTAAGAGAAAAGACTTCCAGCTTTACAGTATTATTGACAATGATCACACCTCTTCAAATATGTTTTACACGTGGGAAATAAAAACAATAACATAAATTCAGAATTAAACTGAACATTTTACACAACCTTTACCTACAGATGCACCTGAAAACTGGAAAAATGCCATTAGTCCTCAAATAACACTCACATTCTGATAGTCACAATCAAGCGAACACTTCAAATAAGAAGTTAATTTTGAAGTATTTTAGGTTATTGTTGTAAGATGAACTACTGGAGCCATTTGGTCCCATTCATTCAGATTAATTCTTTATTGCATCCTAAAGTACAACAGCTACACCTCTAAAACCACACGATCATAGCTCTGTACAAGTCTTATGTAAAGTTGTGGTCAAGCCTGCTGAAGGTTTGTTTCAGGTACGGAAAAGGAATACCACAGACACGTCTGTAATAGCACACCATAAAAGCTGTTGTGCAACCTCTCAGAACTCAAAAACTGTTATTTGAGGAATTCTTATTTCATTTCATTTCCCTCATTTACCTTATCTGTTGGTACTTATTTTTGTTATACGTAGCCCAGAGATCTCTGAAAGAAGCAGCCTGCACATGTATCATTACTAATTGCAAAGTAAGTGCACCAAATAAGGAAAAACAGTATCAAAAGAAATGAAGACAACAGCACAAATTACGGTTTACAAAAATTAATAAGTTTATAGTAATACAGCAAAATTATATTTTACTATATTAATATATTATACCATATTTTATATAATATTTATATAATATTATATTTTTATATAAAACTATATTAATACAGTAAAATAGTAAAGATTTAGGGAAAAAGTGCTCATAAATAATGAGCATGGACTAACAGATAAACACAAAGATTTTCTTTCATATTCAAGCACCCACACAGGTCCCTTACACTATTTTTACTTTTATTTCTTAAATGAGAACTTCATCATTTGAGTTACGGTAAAAATGTTGCAGAAAACTTATGTTTTTTTCCCCATTTCAACTGAAACAACTTTAAAGCAGACAATCACCTTCAACTGCCAGTTAGACATGAATGTTTTACAGGTCCTTTGAATGTTGAACTATAGTTAATTCTCAGAATACATCATGTTTGAAATGCTAGGAACTAAGAATGAATAGAACCACGATGAAAAAGAAATGAGATTAGTTGATAGAAATCAATAAAAGAAAACATTTGTTATTGTGTACCTTGCATATCACTTACAATCCATTAGCAATATTTGTTACATTTGATCCAATATCAAAAGTCTTTTTAAAAAGATTTTTTTTTTAAAGTTATATTCTGTAATCAATTCACAAATTAAGCTTCAATCTGTACAGCTGTTGGGGTGCTTTTAGATTGATCCAAAGTTAAAGGTACCAGAAGACAAAATATATTCAGCGAATCCAGTATTTAACATCAATTTCAAGAAAGTCAAATAACCACCTTCAAACGCACCATGCTACTCACTCTCCAGACAAAATCTAAAAGACTAAACAAAATCCACTAGAACTACCTCACTGACACAACTTAAAATATTTATTGCAAACTGAAGCATTAAATTATGCACCTAGAAGAAAGATGTCACCCCAATCAAGTGATGGTGTTAGGAAGAAAGGTTCCATATGCAGAATACTTAGCACTGAAACACAGCTAAGAAAGCAGGGTTGAACAAAAAAAATTAAAGCCCAAAGCCTTCACACAATGCAACAAACACACACTGAAATCTAAAGCTAGACATTAAAAACATTAAAAGGTGAACAAAGATTAAAACAATAAAATTGCAAAGAGTAAGGGAAAGTAAAATAATTGTTCTCTGACAGTAGACAGGTTCTGTTATCACTTCAAAAAACAAAAAAAAAAAATAGCACTGTTATTTCAGCACAGCTGGAGTAAGGAAGAAGAGCAGGACCATATACAAGGCCGAACCAAACCCTATAGGACTACCCTGTAAAGGTAGCATTCAAAGAGATGCAGTATTCACACAAGGATTACTAATAATGCCACTGGCAGAAGCATCAAACACCATTTTTTGACTCCTCTGTTTTCACAAGTAAGAACAATAAAATCAATCCGCTCATTTAAGATAAGGACCAAGCCTGATTTCTTGTGCACTGCAGGTTACAGATTAATGGTTACAGGCTTCAGTACAAAAAGCAGAAGCATAGGAACAGAGTTTACTATCTAATCTATCGAGTATTAGAGAGAACTGCACAATAAACCCTTATCTGGTTTGGCAGACAAAGCAAAAGCTATTCAGCACTTAACAGATCAAATGCAAATCCTTAAATTGCACCTTGGAACTAAAAGGAAGTCAATGCTCAACGCTGATAGGATTCCCAAAAGAAACACTTATTAATCAACAAGCTAAGTATCCTAAGGCAAGTAAATGTGCTACAACACCGGAAAAAGTGTAGGTGCAGTAATCCCAATCTGATTACAACAAAAGCAGATGCAAGAAAAATTGACCTCCAAAGGCAAAGGAGATAAACTTCCTGACAAGAAAAGCTTGATAAACATTCCTCTAACCATATGCCATTCAGATATTCTTAAATACTAACCCAAGTAACTCAGTGACAATGTTCCTCCTAACACAAAGAGTGTATATGAAATAAAGATTAATAATGACTCCAATATTTCAGTTACTCTGGCTATACAAAAAGCAAAAACAAGAGGGTCATTCATAAATTAGAAAAACATAAAGGCTTGTCAATATGATAGTCACCACAATTCAGAATGTTTTAAAATACTAAAGTAATATTTTTTGAAAAGCCAAGTAGTTTTCAGATACAAACTACTGAATACTACACTCATGTCATTGAACCTATATTACAAGTACACCATAACTATGGGTAAAGTACTACAAGGCAAAACATGCATTGATGCACTTTGCTTCAGTATTACATTAGGATGAGCCCAATACGAAAGGGAACAGAGACCTGCACTGACATTACTCAAGTACAACTGTGGCAGTGTGTGACCAAACTAACAAACATCTGTTCCCTTTATGCTTCTCTCTGCTTATCCCTAACCTGTGACTGCCCTATGGTCTTCCAACTTAAGAACTTTTTGCTGTGGTCAAGAGGTCTTACCAGAGACACCTGCTGCAACTTGAAAATTATTAGTAGTACAACCCTGAAATCTGATGGCACAATGGAGTACTTGCAGACTGATAAAAAGGAGACAGACATACACATACAGCAACCAACTAAAACATCAGAGCAGTTCTTAAAACTGAAAACAGCCTCTCAGTGTTCATGGTGCAATAACAGAAGTGCATGGACAAGTCAACCATCTTCTTTTACCATAATCAACTCCCCAGATTTGTAGCTTCATCTGTATAAACGGCTCTAAGGATTACCTGCAAAAGACGTAAACAAACAAACCAAAAGATTATTTTACCTTCTTTACTAAATAAATAAAAGAATTAAGAATTTACTTTTTCAATGTATTTACTTTCATTGAAACTAACAAAAATGTAAAAATTAATCTTGAATTCTGGTGGAGGCGTGGAAGAGATGTTTTAGCACTCAGAACACTCAAATGTCAATCTGCTCTGTTCCCAGGTAGATTAGAGGTGAATATAAACAACATTAAGTCCACTGAACATCTGCTATCTCAAGTAAGAAACATAAGTAAGAAGTGAAATAGGGAGGAAAAAGCGCTGGCACTGAGACAGTAGAAATGAGCATTGGGTGCTGAAGTCCACTCTGGTTTATAATTCAGATGACCAGACGTTTTAGCAATGGAAACAAAATACCACCTTTTTAAAATCCTATGCACAGAGACTGCTCCCCCCAGTTTGCTTCCCTTCATTAAACTGGGTAACGGCACTGAAACCTTACACAAAACCGTATCATTACACTGTGAATCCTACTTCTGAGAAAATGAACTTTAAACTTTATGACACATGAATTAAAGAAAAGAAAAAAAGAAAAAAAGAAGGTAGGAAGTATATCAAGATGTCAAGCATGTCTCACATCCACACTTCTCAGATGGTAACTCCCTTTGAATAAATCCAGGTTTACTCAACCACTTGCAGATAAAAATAATATTTTGTGCCCTTTGCCTATTTTGCTTTGTTCTGTTGTTTGTTTGGGGGCTTCTTTTTGGTTTTCTAGCACCGAGAGTCAGGAACCTTTGAACTTCACTTTGTCAGGAAAACCAAAATTAATTTACTTAAGCACATCCTCTCTCAATCATTCAACTTTATGAGCGTAAGTATTTCACAGATCTAGCTTATTCATGTAATAAATGCAGCATCCATACAATCCTTTCCTTTACTGATAGCCTGCTTTTTTTTTTTTTTTATATATAACTCCTTGAACAAGGATCTAAAATGCAGGCTTTTGTACGTCTTATGAAATTACTAAAACTAATAATAATAATAATAATAATAATTCTGATATATACTTCTTCATTAAAGCTGAGCACTCCCTATACTGAACACTACATATTCTTACAAATCCCAATAAATTCACATGCATTTTTTGTCACAAAAAATGAGCATTTTCTTATACTAAAGAGAATCCAATTTTCATATTTCTGTGCAGTACCAATCCACTGTCAGAACTGGAAAATGATTTTCCAGTATGAAGCTATTTCAAAACATTCTTTCATAGTATTATATATATAAAAAACGTGTATTAAATTCTAGTCTTTATCCTCAAACTAGAGACTCTACTTGCCAACTTCCCAATAAAATGCAGTAAGCTGCATTATTTCCACTCCAGATAAACACATAAAGCAACAAAATACTAAAACATAAAGCAAGAGTGGGGGAAGGGGTTAAGTACTGCATAAACGAGCAGTACCATGGAAAAACATAAATGTAACCATGTCTTCTGATCAAGGGAGATATGGTTTGCATCCCTCCTTCTGCCACAGACTTTCTATATAACCACAAGCAAGTCACTTAAACCTCTACCAATTATACAGCAACACTCACCAATTTCATAAAGGAGAACAGACAGGACCGTGGTGTTGTGTTTTGTACCATCACATCAAGACTATTCCAAGTGTTTCATGACTCAGCAAGTCATGAAAAGAAATTGTTTTTTAGTGCACTACTGGTGGTGCACCTGAGTCTATTAGCAGTAACAGCAGTACAGATAGGACACAGCTCTGTCTGAAAAACAGATTTAATAAACTGAGGTTGACCATCACAATAAAACTTCCCTTCCTATATGCTACAATTTAAAACTAACTTTAAGGCCCTAAAACTGAAAAAAAAAAAATAAAAAATTAATACAATCATAGAATCATTGAGGTTGGAAAAGGCCTTAAAGATCGTGTCCAACTGCAACCTAACCAGATTACTCTAACAACCCTCCACTAAATCATGCCCCTGAGCACCACATCTTAACGGTTTTTAAAGACATCCAGGGATGGCGACTCAACCACCTCCCTAAGGAGCCTATTCCAGTGCTTAACAGCCCTGTCAGTAAAGAAGTGTTTCCTGAAATCCAACCTAAACTTACCCTGGGCAACTTGAGGCCATTTCCCCTCATCCTGTCACCTGTCACCAGTGAGAAGAGACCAACCCTGTTCTCGCTGTGAGCACTTTTCAGATACTGCAAGAGAGCAATAAGGTCTCCCCTCAGCCTCCTCTTCTGCAGACTAAACAGCCCCAGTTCCTTCAGCCTCTCCTCACAGGGCAGATTCTCCAAAGATGCATTATCCATGAGACAGCAGATAAAGAGATGCCAGCGTGATTACATATAAACTCATGCTCTGAAGAATCTATCATCCATTCGCTCACACATAAAGACTTATATTAGCATTTAATACATACAAGCATCATCACAATTATCTATTTCAAAACACTGATTATAACATGCTTCAAATTGTTTCTGTTCCTTCCTTGTAGGATTCAACAGCTGCTAGCCCCTAAGTTTCCCTTAAAAAGGGACTTAACTATTTTTCTCCATTCCAATTCCACAGCACACAGAATAACATGAGAAAATATAGAAAATATTTTTTTATTCCATTCCTCATAAAGGAGCATTCTGAGTGATTGCACTTGTAGTAAAGCTGTCATTTGTTAAAACTCAAAACAAAACGTCACTCTACTGTAATTAAATTATACCAGCTCAGAATACTTATCTTTGGGAAAAGTATAACATTACACTACTATAAATGGCAATGAACAACAGATGTTAACAAACATCTCACGCTCATGAAAATACAACGATCTATAAAATTAAAAAAAGGCAATATGCTGAGTTACCTTCTACAGTACTTAAACACATCCATTCTGACGACACTACTGAAATCAGTTCCTCAAACAAGAACATATAACATTTTCTCTTTAAAAGAAAGGTTATTTCCTAACAGAAACCACAGTCGAGGTTTCCAGGTAACTTCATCTTGTTGTTGTACGTACTGCCTTCTCTGTAAAGTTTCAGATGGTGAATATGACTTTTTTCATGAAACTGGGAGTAGGAATTTTCACTGAAAAATGCCAAAAATAAAAATATTTACTTACATCTGACTATAATAATTGCTTCATTTTTAAGGTTTTATAGTGTGTGGTGAGGGGGAGGACATACTCAGGAATATCGATCAATAGCTTGCTCTACATCCAACATTGGCCAATTCTTTGCAGCCCTAACAACATAGACCAATTCACTAGCCCAAGCCTGAAGGTGCAGAAACAGCTTTCCTTCCTACGGGCAGTTGCCACAGCTGCATGTGTGGCACTATCAGAGGGGCTACCAGTTTCTCTTGCTACAATTAGCTGGCACTAGACATTGCTTAAGGCTTCCTTTCAAAGCTTACAGCTTCTGGCTCATTGAACAAATGAGTATTTGCAATTGACCTCTTCCTGAGGTCAATTTTCCCCCCCCTCCTTCCAGATAAAGGTAGAATGAGGAAACTGGAAAAGAGCATGCACAAGTTTATTTTCAAAAAGGGCAGCCAAAAAGTATATAATTTGCCTAAATTAAACCATTCAAGGGGTTTTAACTTTTTAACTCATGAGAACCAAGGATTAAAAGAATCAAACATTAATAAAATAGAGGAAAGCAACAGTGAAAAAGAAAAATTTGAGATTATTTAAAAACCTAAATTGTGGAGAACTTGTCCTGAAAGCAGAGAACGCAAGAGGACACATACTGAGCAATAGATCACACACAGAACCTAAGCATGAAAAAAGGGAGCAGAAGAGGATCGGAACTGAAAAGTGATGCAAGCTATGGGTGGAAGAAAGTGAATATGAGGGGGAAAAAAAATCATGGCCAATGACTAGAAAAATAGGGAGACTGGGAACAGCCAGAGACTGCAGTAATCACAGAATGATAGAATGGCCTGGATTGAAAAGGACATCAAAAATCATTAAGTTTCAAACTCCCTTCCATGGGCAGGGTTGCCAGTCACTAGACCAGGCTGCCCAGAGCTACATCCAGCCTGGCCTTGAATGCCTCCAGGTATGGGGTATCCACAACCTCTCTGGACAACCATTTCCAGTGCGTCACCACCCTCTGTGTGACGAAGTGTAAAAAATTGAAACAAGATGATAACTCAGAGTAACATGAGGAAATGTGTTTAGAACAGAAATAGAAATCTAACAAAACATTCTGAACATGACTTAACATACACTGAAATTAGTCCAAGTTGAAGTGGATGAAGTAGAATGCTTTCTAACTAGGCAATAGCATATTTTCCTTCCTGACCGGACCTTAGCCAGACTGGAGTCTCACTATAGCCTTACTATCAACATTTTCTCTCTAACTGAACCCAAATGATGAATAACATAGAAGTCAGTTACTCTTGCGCTTCTTATCAGAAAGAAGTACCCTTCATTGGAACTTTACTAAACATGGATTTTATATTCAAATTGTGTGCTTTCAATATTCAAATATTGCTAATTAACATTAATATAACATTGTTTTTTGTACTCACTTCCACTCTACCAGCAGGCTTCAAAAGCAACATTTCACTATTTTAGCAGACTTTTTTTATTCACATTTTTTTTATTCAAAATGCCATTATTCCACTTGAGAAAGTAACTTGGAATATCTGATGCCCCAGAAAAACAGTGTCTCAAAGAATGGTATAATGTATTTTATACATAAAATTTCTCACTGACCTCTATCACAGTTGTGAATATTCAGAGCTTTAGTAGATTAAACTCTTCCCTCTCTGTTTCTAGATGTTTAATGTGACACTACAATCAGCAATCACCCTGAAGTCATGTTTAAGCAATATATTTCAACAACAGAACCCATAGTTCAGTTCCATACGCAGACCATTGATTAAGTCTTTTCATAGACATGGCTATTTAGTCTGCAAACTGTGAAAGCAAACCAGACTAGATGAAAGAAAAACACCATCACTGGAGTAGAACTCTCATTTCAAGATTTCCAGTTTCATTAAGCCAGCACCTCCGGAGTAAAAGGAGCAGAGGTCTATCATACGGAAAAGCAGACCTGTGGGGGGATGTCTGTCTTCTAGAGATTACGCAAATATCAGCTGTCTCCTTTTGATGTTTTCAACACATAAGCATTTAGAGCTCCAATAGGAATTCACTACTTTTAAAACAGTGACTTACTCATCTGTCAAGTTCTAGATAGCAATGTCCCTGCAGAATTTCTCATGCCTACTGTGCCTATTACTTACAGCTAAACGGGCTAAAATTCAATCGTTCACATAATTGTAACTCACTGCAACTCATCCTGTAAATACCGAAACCATATTTTCAGTAGGTGTATTTCTTGCACTACTCTCGAGTAATGCCAATGACATCCCTTCTCAATCCGTAACCAAAGCTACAATTTGCTGTAAAAATAATTTACGTATCAGACATTAGCAGTTGTTCTATACCAGCACCTTTACTCTCCCACACAAACAACTAAATCGTTGGTGGTGTTTTCTAATTCAACGAATTTTTTCTCAAATGACTGTGAATTGTCTTTCACTGTGATTTAGAAAATGCTCAGATCGATATTTCTGAAGTGCAACTTCCTACCATAAATGGTCATGTAAAGAGCAGTGTCAGCACCATGTGTAGGATAACCCTAAAAAGATATTATCTATCGCTACTCACTTAATTGAGCAGAATACACATAGACCATGCAAATGAGCAGAATTTCTGTTAAAAGCTTGGCCCAAAATGAGTATGTAGAACTGAAAGCACAGTATGTACATTCTATTAAAATTAAATTCCCCAAAATAACAGACAGCAATTTCAAGGTTTAATTTTAATTAATATTATAATGCCAGAGGATGGTGCTATTTGCCTGCACATCCTCCAGTTAATTCAGAAAAAAACATCATGCCTTTTACTCACACACTGACATTCTCAATGACTGTATTACAGGACTTTCAAGCATTTTACTAAAGAAAGCTTTCCCAGTCCACAGCTTCTCTTTATGCACTAAAACATCTTCACTAAGAAGCAGAAGTTAACTATAAGGAAAATAATAAGAGAACAACATAGGCAAATTGACAGTACACAAAAAAAGTAGAATAATCTTATATCTATTCAGCTCTTCCACAACTACTCTACAAACAGTCCCCATAATGTTAATAATGTGTCTTTTTAAAGGATCAGAAGAGAACTATATACACAGTAGTCCTTCATAACTGAGCATGTTGAATCTGCAAGTATTTTCATCAGTTTAAGTTTCAGAAAAATATTGGTCAAATTTTAGTGCAGTGAAAACTGTCAAAGTAGCATTAGTTAAAACCTATTTATTTTAATGTAGGTCCTTTGAATTTTCAACTCTACTACTCTTCTGGTGACTTAATAACCACATCAGTCAGATCAGACCATGTCTGGGCCAGAAAGATGACATGGGAGAATTAAATTCTTGCTATAAGGAAATGTAAGATTTTAGTTCTTCACACATCCACATTCCTATTTCTCTGCAAAGTCAGCTCTGTATATGGAAAATACTCTTTCCTAATCCCATTCCATGGTGTAAAGGATGGGAGCAGAGATTACAAACTCACAGCATAAGGCTCATTAACACATTTTAGAGTGAAAGATTCCAGGCAAAACAATGTCCCATTGTTTTATTTGTATTTTTCAAGGCGAACGATAGAGGCACTCATATTTAACAAAACATCAGCAACAGACTCCAATTTTTAAAGCATTACCTACAATGAAGATGAAAGGAAATACAGAATTTATTTGAATTTTACTAAAGGTTATGCTAGAGATGGTATGAATGGTGATATGGGTTTGTCAATAGGAATGGAGCTAAGAAGATGGGAGAACATTGTGTGGAATAAATGGTATTTCAACAGTTTTTGTGTTGTGAGAAAACTGACTTCTTGAATATCCTCATCATGCTACCACCACCCACTCAATCAACAGACTGAAAGATCTTCCCAAACCTGTAATTTAGGCCTAACTCTGGAATTGGGTAAAACTCGGTACAAAGTCACCAGTTAGTAATTGACAGAAACTGATCACGTACCGTACCATCAACAGCACAGTATGTGCTCAGACCCATGATTTCTTTTTTTCCCCCGTTCAATTTGGCAAGCTACAATCTTCTAACTAACAAATGATTCAACTACAAACTCCTAAATAGATTTGGACATAAGCCTTGATGGAAAAGAAGGCCATCTTTGTGGGAGAAGCTCAGTATTTGTTTATGTTTGTAACTCAAAGTAGATTTACCTCAAAGTCTTGGTACAAATATTTAAAAGCTAACTAAACTCCTCCCTCCACAACCATAGGGAAGACCTGAAGGACTCAGCATTTCACTGCTTCAACTAAGGCAGAAAACTACTACTGAAAATACTATGGTACAAATCCTAACAAAATACTACAAGGCCTGGCCAAAAACTAACGCTTCCCATCTTATTATTTTGGCCCATGATCTCAGAGTCTGATTTTGGTGGCATGGCAGTAGAGGATGAGCCTTCCCATTCAATTCAAATTCCAACGAATTTTTTTTGCAACAGAGGGGAAGCCCTCCACAATGGCAACTGATGTGGAAATGTTTATGAAGCAACGGTATGGAACTGCATTACTCTGTTTGGCAAAAGAAGGTAATGAGTGCCTTCTGCTACAATACAGGTGCTATAGAGCAGTAGAAGATGACAAGAAGGAAAATTATCTCACTCCAATGACCAGTGATAGTGCAAGAGGAGCACAATCTCTATCAGGAAAGATATTGCTCCTACGGCAATGCTCCCTTAAATGAGGGTGAGGAGAGGCAGACACAGTGTCCACCCACTTCCAGTCACTCAGGTGAACAGCTTGCATGTGCACTCACTGGGTTAGCCACATCTTCTCACCTGGTGCTCAACCACTAGTTCATGCTGTGATGTGGCAATTCCACTGCATCTTCCATGTGGAAAAAACTGGACCTATTGACATTCGCTGACATTTGTTAAGCACTGATGGAGACCAAACAATGGATGTAAGCACAGTAAGGCAGTGGGTGGTGCATCTCAGCAGTGACAAGACACTGGGTCACCTCCACTGGTACAGATTTTTATGAGTACAGCACACAAACTCTAGTTCACCATTAGCAAAAGTGCATAGCATGTGGTGGCTGTGCTGAAAGACAGTGTTTTATTGCTAAGAATTTGCTTTATTGAATAGTGTTGTTGTGCTCTTTGTATCTCTTGTAGTTCCCATGGAAATAAATAGGAAATATTTTTGGAAGAATCTACGTACACGAACTTTAAATATTTTCACCAAGCAGCAAAGCAAGTCCCTGTTATGAAAACCGCAAATGGACAAAAGAATGTAAATAAGAACAGTCAATGGGAAAAAAAAAAAAAAAAAAAAAAAAAGAAAGAAAGAAAAAGAAAAAGAAAAGAAAAGAAAAACAAGAACAATGACATGGTGGAAACTATTGTGCTATCATAAGGATCAGTAAAAGTCAACATTGTGGCTGAATAAACTAGACAGGGTCATTTTCCCACTTACTGCAAAACAGAAGCTGGAAAAAAAGGTACGCTTAGTGCGTGCATTTCTTCACTACTTTAATAAATTGAGGAAACTGACACAGAAAAAATTTGACAGCATTCATAAGAATGACAACCAGGATGCTGAAAGACATGGCCACATGAAGATGAAAGCAGTAAAAGGTAAAACTGAACTTAGAAAAATCTGCCTGTTTTGCAGAAATAAGTGTTCTATGCGAGGCCTTTAGCTCAGTGAGTAAGATATGCCTGCTAATCTGGATGGAAAAAAGCTCCCAAAGACACAAGAATGAGAAGGGAAACAGGAGATATCATGCTACCGCTTTCAGCAAGTGCTCTAATGTTAAGGCAATCTTACAGAATAATATCTTCGTATGTGCATCTAAGACAATGGTCACTTCTTTCAGAACAAGTATTATTTCTGGATGCCACTTACAGTAAATAGAATTTTTAGAGAAAAAAAAAGATAGGTGCTTACATGAAATAACGATACTGCTGATGAAATGATGCATATGGACCAATAATGCAAAAGGGTCTACACAGGTGATCATCTCAAGCCACACAACTTCCAGACCTAGCACTGATGATGAAAGAACCATAGTGAAAGAATAAGGATTGAGTAGAAGTACTTCATACATGGTATTTGACAGGATATAACAAAACAGCATAGCTCAAAGGTGGAAATGTAATTTGAGAATCCTGCCTCTTTTGTAATTGCAACCACTCTCTTATACTCCAAACTTAAATCACACAGGAAATGTACAACCTCATAAGAAGTGATGTACTAAGCTGATTTTAAAAAGCTATTAATGGAATAGTTTAATATACACATTTAAAAGTTACTTTAAAGCAATTATTCTGAAGCGAAAAATGTTTAACAAGTTCACATTTTTAATCACTGTTCATATAACAAAGAATAAATGTTAAGAAAGGATGAGTGGGAAACAAGACATTAAAAATGCGTTGTTCTCCCTTGCACATGCAAATTAGGTAAATTTAAACATTTCACACAAAATCTGTTCAAATGAAATTTGCTGAGTGAACATACACCTCTTACAATACTCACTTTACTAGAACTAAATGTAAAAGAATGATGCAAAACACACAGGCTTTTTAAAATCAAGTAATTAACAAGGTGTTCTGTATTGTTTTTCTGTTGTTTTTTTTTAAAACTCCAAATTAGAGGCTGATACTAATCAAGTACCTGCTCTTTCCACCCCTTCATTACTCCACGATTTTAAGTTAAGGGGAAGTGGTTTATGTCATTATTCCTTAACTCTAAAATATTAAGCAGCTTTAAATACTAAAAATAAAAGATCACTGCATTACAATTTTTAAGGTGAAATTCATAAACAATACTTAAATGATCTTTGTGGGATACCTTCCAACTCAGGATATTCTATTATTCTATACGTTATTCAACTTAGAACAATTAAAAAAGAAATAATTTTGGTTCTTAAAAAGTTTTTAGGTAGATAGAACAGCTAAGTATTCTGTGAAGACACCCAATATCAATTTTAGAAATATAACACCAAGAGAAAACACTTAAGGTTTCCTTATACTAATTGAATTTTGTTATGTTACCAAATGAAAAACAAAAAAGGGTCATAGGTGCGTGAAACAAAGAAGTTTCTACAACACGTTCATGCCTACCAATTCAGTATTACAGATTACATTTATCAATTGATAATTAATACTAGGGGTTAACAGGGATACGCTATAGATATATTCATATTAAGTAACACTAAGCCAGAACATCTTCCTATTATTACCCAGAGTCTCACTACTTTCCTTAATGCTATTTTCCAACTCTACTGGAAAAACACAAAAGGAAGACACAAAAGGAAAAGTCCTAAAAAAGTCTGGTCATATGAAGTACTGCCAAGGTTGCCAAGAAAAGCAGTGAATACCCCAACCCTTGAAGTGCTGAAGCCAGTCTAAATAGAAGCCCGTGGCAAGTGGGTTGGAACTAGATGATCTTTAAGCTTGATTCTTACCCATTCGTTATTTGGTAGAACAACCTGTCACTGAGGTTACAAATACATTACTCCACTTACATTTCTTCCATTCGAAGAGTCATTGGCTGTCATAATTATACTAGCAAATTTGCATTTCTATTCTTTATTTCTATTCTTTATACTAGGGTTCAAAGCTCAAGACACAACTAATCTGATATAGGTTCATCACCATCACTTCTCTTTTGGTACATTCCAGTGCTGTAAAGAACATTTTTCATACAAGTACTTCCTAAATCCTAGCAACTCCATTCATTTGGGGAAAAAAAAAAACACAATCTCAATTTTGGCTTCAGAGATGCACGTTCAATACACTGCACACATACCTACTAAACAGCAACTGTCTAACAAAGACAAATCAAAGAATTACTAGATACATTCCTATTGAAAGCCAATCACTTTTTCTGCAAGCATGAAATGAGAAGCAAGCTGTTACTACTGATGTGTATTTTACTAAAGAGTTCTTCCAGGTTCTGTTAATTGTGTTGCCTCGACCATCAAATCAGCAGGCTTTAACATCCACTCCTGCTGCTTCCTTTAATCCTAACTTAGCACCCTACACATTCCCAAAGCAAACACAATCAGTTTACCACTGCGCTGATTTGTCTTGTTCATATACAGCAAAAATTTGAAGCAGGACAAAATGCAAAGGATGCAATGGTTATTCAAAAAGACAGAGAGTACTGAAAAATAAAAGCTTTAGTGTTCTTTACTACTTGATTGTGTTAGTGGCAACACATTTACAGAGAAAGGATCTTTGAAAGCTAAGTGTAAAACTGCTAAAGGTCTCCAAATTTAACTTGCAAAACAAACACAGGCTCCATCAAAGAAGCTGGCTTGGCTGATCAAGCAGACTGAATTTATCTGCAGTCAAGAACCTCCCACAGTGTTATAGCAAGCAGTAGGAAAAAAAGCTGACAGAACTTTAAAAAAAAAAAAAAAAAAGTAAATGTTCACACATCTATCCCTACAACATTAGAGACAAACATCAAGCCATTATTCACCACACTGTTTGTACAAACATTGCTACAATATACACATAACGTATTCCTTGTGAATTACATCTTCATTGTGGATGCTGCCAGTGGATGTTATTAGGAAGTTAGTGAACCTAACATGAGAATATTAAACTGACTTCAGGGTTTTCACTAGCTAACTGATAAAATCCTGGTATTAGGTAATAATTCTATTTATCAAGGGAGCTGTTACAATAAGACAAACAAAATGCAAGCAAACAAGGCAAAACCTACTTGACATATATAGCAGCATAGATCTAAGAAGCAAGAGACATTAGAACCTGTTCTGCATTAAAATTTAGGAAAATATTATAAAAACCATCCTACTTTTCAGTATAAGAAACTTCCTAATTTACATAAAGATTTCCCTTTGTAATTGAAGCCAGTTCTACATTAGCTACATTACGTTTGCACAATTTATGTACATTATCCCTCTGAGAATTTAACTATTCTCCAATTTCCTAAGAACTCCCTCTGCCCCAAGCCAAATATATCAAGATTCCAGAGTTATCAAAAATAAGCCTGGTTAAGTCTAGAGAAAAAGGGAGACTGAACATTACCATACTGTATATAAGGGAGACACATTATCTGGAAAATATCCTGTGTACAGATGGGACATGAAGCACAGCATAGGAAGTTCTATTGTTCACTGATGAAACTATTCCGGAGATTTAAACTGGTTTATAAGGAGCTGTGTAACCCTAGTCTAGAAGAAAACTTGAATACAGTAAAACGCAAAGTGTGGTTTCAAATAAGTTTGCAAGATTTATCAGATGTAGATGAATACCAGGAAAAAAAAAGTTCATTTGCCAGTCTGAAGAAGTGCATTTCATTCCATACGGACTTCAGAGAGAAACCTGTGCAGTCAGAAGTTATTTTTTCCCATGTTTTCCTCTTCCTCGTTACAGTGAAAGAAAAGTTAAGACATATTTACAGCAGTAACTACATGCACACAGTTCACAACCACAACCTTGTTAAGTCTCTTAGAATACACACATAAAAAAATACCATTAAAATTATACAATAAATCACATTTTTGGCTTGAAAAACATTTACTTTGGATCTTTAAGAGGCAATTCTGTTTTTTTGACTTAGGCATTGAATTTTCTTTGTCTGTACCCAGTTTCACCCTCTTGCTTAGCTGAGGAGCAAAGTTAGTCATTTTCCTATTTATGTAAGCCTGCAACAGGGAAGAGGAAAACATTAAAAATAGGAAAATGTGATTCTAAAACCACAAAAAGGTGGTAGCAAGGACTCAAGGAGTACTCAAAACAACTTCAAGTTATATTTTGGAATTAATTAGATATAAAGTTTCCATTTAGCCTGAATTTTTAAATGCAGTAAAAACACGGAAGAATGACCAAAGCAACAACCAGTCACAGCTCTTCCCTGTCTGTCAACCAACCAGGCATCACATGTTCCACAGACACAGCTTTCTTCCATAGTGAAGTTACAAGCAACATTATTTTTCAAAGGTTTTGGCTTTTTATGTGTGAATTTCTACAGTAATTCCGTAGAGTTTTGACAGTAACCTCAAGAGTTTTAAGCTTCATGGCACAGGTCTAACAGAAGCCAGGAGGAATCTGGTACTTAAGTTATTTGTAATTGTCAACTCTGAACACTAAAACATATTAAGAAAGAAAATATAAGGAAGTAGAGATGATAGAAATGGATAACATTTTGTCACCAAAGGACAAAACATTCTGGGTATAGAAGCACACAAACAGTGAGTGCGTAACATTTCTGTTGGCATATATATGATATAACACAGTACAGCACAATACTGAATTTGATATACCCGTACTTCTAACATTCAGGTGACACACTGATTTCTGAAGCTGAAATGCATCAGTTTACAAGTGAGAAATACCACTGTCTTAAGTCTTGTCAACAGCCTCGCTTTGAGTACTCACATGCAAACGTCAGGGAGAAGTTACAGCTTCTGGATTTATAATACATTAGCAATACAGCAGCAATTATTTATCCGTAAAATTGCCAGCTGATACATGCTGCAAAGAGGAGACTGTCTCAGAAAAAACAAAGTATTTGTCCTCAGAAAACAGATAAGATGTGAATAGCCAAATGCTTCTAAATTAAAAGACCACTAATGTAAACGTAACTGAATTTTGCTTTCTACTGAAGGGAAAATGCCAGCTGGGAATGGTAAAGTGGCCACTCTGTTACTGAAGAACTCAGACTATTGACAGTTCAGTAATTTACAAGAAAAAAGTCTTTTCTCACAGACAATGCAAACAAAAACCTGAGATAGATGACTTGATAAGAACTTGTAAAATAACCTCTCTGTAGTCTTAGTTATGGAAAAAGCACCTCCTTAAGTTATGTTTTCAAATAAGATATTCTTCTTACAATTGTATTTTACAAGGTCACAAACAAATGTAGAATAATTTTTCAGAGCTTTGAAACTCTATCACAAAAATAACTTTTTCATTACTTCTCTAACATTTTAGATCTTACAACCACTACAAATATGAATTTCTCCTACCAATCTGCCTGATGATTTTGACTAGTAATGCTCACGCTGAGCTACGATTAAGACTCCTGTTCTCAGCACCATATTTATCCAAACCTGCGTGTGACATACTTACATAGGACATTCAACACTGACCGTTAAGTGTTAATTAAGAAACTTTAAACACTTGGTCCACACAGAGAATATAAGAAGAAAATAAACCAGACATACAGGGCTGCATATAAGTATATGCAAGTATGCATCTTATATATAAGATCTCTTAGTTTCCAAGCAAAACACCCAACTTTCACACACAACACAGCCAACTATGAAAATGATTGACTTTGTATCGGATTATATGTTGTCTGAAAAAGGCAAACCATACTAGTGTTAAAGGACCATAAAAGAAAACTCTGAAAACATTTGGAGTGTCACTTTTTCCAGTGTAGGTGTACAGTATGTATAAGGAGAAGCTCAAAGAGATATCTCAAAGGATTTTAAGAAGCTTTTCAATACTGATGACACATTTTTCCCTGAAATAAGCCACTTCCTTTCTAAAACCCACACAGTACCTTGGTGTCAAGACTCAATAGCTTCTCCTGAAGTATGTGAATACATTTTTCTTACCTAAAACACTGAAGTCTCACATTATCAGTTATATCTTAAAACATGGAAAGTAGTATCACTAGTCACGTCAGACTTCATGCATTTCCACTCAGTAAAGAACACATTCCCCTTACCCCAGGCTGAGTACATGTTGTATCAGAGTATTGCTAGGTATAAAGGGCTCTTATCACTCTAGCAGGCATTTGAGAATTTGTGTAACCAGATAATGAGCAAAGCCAATCGAAGTTGGAAATATTTCTTTTCAGCATCTAGGTATAAATTACCAATTATCAAATGGGGAAAATCAAGGAATTAGAGCTAAGTATGGCAAGTGGAAGTAAAAACTTCTTGGCTAATGGATATCATGACCAAGCTTCAGAATGATTTTTTCTCCGAATTTTCTTTGGAAATCTCCCTAAGACTTCCAAGATCACCTAATCGTGACAACAAAGCAGAAATGGCCAAAGTTACCTGTAAATATCAGTGCCCAGTTGCAGCATATGAAGCCAACAAAAAAACAATTCTTCTTGAGCACCATTAAGAATCAAAAGTAATTACTGCTGCATTCAACTGAATGATAAGAAAAAGCTAATTATATAAACTCTCTTTGTGATAATGCTTGTGAGACTTCCATTTGGCACATCATGAGTAAGGCTTTTCAGCTACCTGTGCTTCACCTCCTATTTTACCTTTTTACTGTGTTTCACCAGATATTTAGACATACAACACTACAAAGACCCATAATACAAAATTGCCAGACCCCCACACAGATAGTTCAACTACAACAATGACACTCATTTAAAAAAGATTCTTCCTTTCTATCCCAACACCAAACCAAACATGTGCAGTTCACAGTATTTTTTTTAATTTCCTGCAAGGACTGCACGTTTACAGAGATTTGACCTCCTTCTTGCTCACACATCACTAAAACCAAAAATCTTAGTGTCATAAAGTGGTTAACAATTCCGTTAACAGTGCCTGAAATGGAATAGAATCTAGCTCGCTCACCAGTATCTGTATTTGTTCTGTAATACTAACAAGGGTAATAAGAAATGAAAATGTAGTTTAGGCAAAAAGCAAACAGAAATGAAACAAGTATGTACAGAATGCAGATCTTTTTTGACTAAGAAAGTACCATTTTTACATAAATATTTTTGAGAAATCTGAACTTCTAGAGAAGCCACTATGACAACAGGAGAGCGACCATCCTGCAGCAGGGCACGTTCACAGTATAACCTGAGCAGCACTAACAGCCACTGCTTAGAAAAAAGTGGACATCCAAGCAATGCTACATATAGGAGGCACATCGCTGTTTTAAAAATATATATATATTAAGATTTCATTCTTTGATTTTATACATCCAGAGACTCAAAATAGCCAAATTAAATACTGAGAACCATCTTCATCTACTATTACTATGACAATGAATAAATTAGTAAAACTCTTCTGCAGAACATCCATGTTCCTGCTGTAGAAAAAGAGTAAGAGCGTGGGCCATGTCTTCACCAATCTGAAATTTGTAATGAACTGCTCACGAAGCATGAATTCTATTTAAAAACATATCAATTTAATCTTTTCAGTTCACAGTCCTAGTCATCTTCTAGTCACTTTATTACCAGAAAGTTGTAGAGAAGGACAATGAGTTATTCTGTAAAGGAATAATGATACCAACAGACTACAGACATACCTCAGAAGTCAGAGGCTTGTTTTAAACAGGCCATTTTTAAGTATGCAATGTGATGTTTCCACAAACTAAATAACGTACATTCTCTAATGACAGATGCCAGAAACTTACTAAGCAGTTCGTAAGAATCATTCATTTCAGCAACCATCTAAAATCACACAAACTGAATTAGCTTTGGCTTTTGGTAAGGGGGAGTAAAAAAAGTACTTCAACAAACAGTGTAGATAAATGAGTAATTTGGTTGTACAGCACAGTAATGTTAACATACAGACCCCATTCCCTCTGAACTGCCCCATTAAGATTGTAATCTATGAAGCAGGAGAGAGTTCCCTGAAAATAAATAAAACATCATTGGCTTTGCATTTGATTTCATCTCTGTTTTCTAGTACAGAGTAAATACATCACTCCCACAAATAAATAAATAAATAGATAGATAGATAGATAGATAGATAAATAAATAAATAAATAAATGATTCTCTTACTTCCCTACAGAAAATCCTGAAAGGTCAAAACCATTAGCACACACAGTGGTACATGCAACTTAAAGCAGCGACATTTCCTCATCATCTGAGCAGAAGAGTGAACTTCAATTTATGAAGATAAAACCTATTTAAGAGCTTACCAGATGTCTGTATTTCATGTAAATAAAAGTTAGCAGTAAAAACTACCTCAGTTTTCAAAGAAAAAAAAGAAAACAAAGCAGTGAACCCTCACCTTTTCAGTACTTTGTGATTCATAGAGTAAAAACAAACTTCTGAAAGTGATGAAATTTGGTGGGCCTTGTTTTTCTTTTCCCCTCCCAACCACAACTCATAATTAATGCTTAATATAAAGACTGTTTTAACAACAATTATACAAAGCTGAGCACTTTAAACTTCAGACATGAATAACTGTGTATATAACTAAACTACTGTCTATATAAAATATACTGCCATTAACTGTATGTACTCCATAAAAAGAATTCACATCCCATCATCATAGATCTGTTTTGAATAGTTATTCACTTTCTGCAGAAATTGCTCTGAATTTTTTGGGGGGTAAGTGTTGATTTTTAGAAATTGTTGATTAATGAAAAATGAATTTGAATCACTGGAGGAAAAAAAGTCAGAACAAAAACTGCAAACTCTACCCCTCTGCACCAGCTGGTCTCTACAAAATATTATTGTGCAGCAGTTCCAGAAACTGAAGTACCTTGCTGCTTTTCAAGAACCCAAGAACTGTCTCAATTAGCAATTACTCAAATAGCTATTTCTGAGTTAAAATACCAGTGACAGTTATGTGAAGTTTTTATCTCTTTTTAAAACTGGAACTTTCTGCTCCTAACATCCTATAAGCTGGGAGGGAAAAAAAGACCACCACATTTTCTGTTGTGATTTAAAGACAAAAGAACAGGTAACTGTAACTACATTAACGTGTATGCAGAAGCAATCATTTTTGTAATTCTACTGGGGGGTTATTTTCATATTCTTCTCAAGTTTTATTTTTACTTTTAAATTTGCCCTTATTTTCCAAAACAATTTCAGATAGAAATCAAATCATGCTCATATTCCAAAACAATTTCTGACAAAAATCAGCCAGAAAAAGAAACCCAGAAGAGTTAAATGGAAGAAATCCTCTGAAACTTTATTTAGTAGTCTACTGTAGTACCTTCTACCATAACAAAGCTCTAGAAAGCTAGTATTATTGTATGCCTTGTTCTTACTTCACTGACATCCTTTCATTTTTAAGACTCTAATTTGGTTTAAAAATGCTATCAAAATCATCTAAATAATTTCAGACACACGTTTCTAACCAAAAGCAAATTGGAGCCTGAATATAGTACCTGAAGATGTACTAACATATGTCAGTTCCTGCCCTACTTTCTCCAAGGCAATATTCCATTGAAAAAATAATGCCTGCATAAATCTAGGCATGAATTTCAGTGTTCCCACAACAGGAGCAATTACAGAACATTTAATCACAACTCTAATTACACAAAATGAATTAATGAGAAAGTGTAATTAAGACTGTATTTTCAAATACATTTTATTTAAGCACATAAAGCAATATCCAAGACATAATTCATATTTAAAAAAAATAAATCAGTATCCACTTAATTAAGAATAATGTGCAAAATAAACTGAATGTATGCAATACCTTAGGAATATACAGTCCAAATACCAGAAGCCACGTCTACGTAGCCTGACATCATCTTTTACATGTCCACACGTCAACATAGCCACAAGTACTTTACAATGTTAATGTGTTTTCCAAAACAAATGATACAGCTAACCCATATTAGACCAAAAATACACAGTAGCTGCAATTTGAGGGGAAAAACTATATATATACACCAACAAAGTAAGATTATTTTAAGCATAAAACAGGCAGAAACAGAGCTGTTATACAAAAATCCCATATGCCATTATATTTATGAAGTATTCCAAGACAATTAAATCCATCACTGATGAAAGAAACCTGGTTCCCATTAACGAGATTAAAGGAATTAAGGAGTAACAACAAAGCATACACAGCAACATCTATGTTTTGTTTTGTTGTTTTTTTAAGTAAAATTTACGAGTGTTGAAATAGCCTCTGCTAAGAATTGGAAATCAGATTTATTCATCATTTAGGCATCTTTTTAGTGCCCAGACTAAAAATCTGTACTAATTCAAACCTCATTTCAGGATTCAGAATTATAGACTGAGGAAAAATCCCTCCCCCACTTCTTATACACAGAAAAGCATGCAATGTTGAATCTTCAAGATCACTGGCAATGCTGATATACACACAAATGAAAAAAATATGTATACATGAAAATATAGATACCAAACAAGATCCAAAGTTTTTTTACTAAGATACCAATTCCACAGTAAGAAGCCCAATAAACATATGATACTGACACCCTTGGGCTTCAGTCACTTATTCGAAGTTTCATCAGCACAAAACCCATAGCAAAACTGTTCCAAGTACTACACATTGCCACCTACTTCTTACACATGCTCTCCAAAAGCATTCATAGATGTATATTTCCATGTACGTCCAGTACTCAGCTCTAAGTTTATTGCAAACTGTAAGAAATTTCAGGCAAAGAACAGTAGAGGAGATCGAGAAAGCAGGCCAAAAACAATGAAAAGTTCAACACAACAAAGATTTAAAGGGAAAAAATATATATATATTCCAAGAAAAGTTTAAAAATATACCTATTAGAAATCTCTACCTTAATAATAACTACATTAATTAGAGCCCCAAGAGTACATGGAACGTACAAAAACAAAAAGGTCTCCAATATTTAGCTAGGCATGCCTTTAGCAAGCTTTCCACCATTACTTCACATACAGAGTATTTAATGCTGCTCAAAAAGTACTATTTGCTATTAAAACTATCAGTGGAATCATGTACAATCTGCATAGATTTCTATGATCTAATTCCCTCAAGCATATGAAATTAAGAAGGATCAAGAAACTACATGGATGTTAATTTATGGAAGAAAGACAGATCCTCAATCTAAAGGCAAAGGAAGTACAACAATTCTGTTCCTGCTCATGAACTTACGAGAACACAGTTTGTATGCTGGATTGTATTGCTTAGACTTCAATGTTTTAAGGCACTTGAAACGAGTAAGGATACAGACGACTAAATTTAACATGTAATCTAGAACATAAGCACATCAGCACTGCTATATTTCATAACTTTTATTAATAAGAATTAGAAACATGAATGTCATTCGAGAGGTCAAATTGCTGACAGTCCTACAAAACAACAGCGAGCATCAAGTAGACAAACAAGCAAAATATACAGAATGTGAAATTTCTACCTGAGCACAATGGAACGCAACCTGCTTTTATTTAGAAGCAAAATTATAGTGCAACCTGAAGTCAGGAATCAACTTAAGTTTTTGTTGTATTTTTTGATATAACATGCTAAATGAAAAAGATTAAAACTGGATCTACTTTTCTATATGAGCTGCCAAGTTTAGCACAAATAAACATATTACAGTACATGAACAAATGTATTTTTTTAGTTGCAGCAGTACCTCTATTGCACATTTTGCTGATGAGGATCTAAAACACTGACATTGGAAGGATTATTAAAATAATCATGTATACTAATGTATACAAACAGAAAATGAAAGATACACATCGTCACTAACTTGACTAACAAGGGCACCTGAATCTGGTCAACAGCTAAAAAAAGCCAGTTTTAAATGTCCCAATTCTGATTTTCAGTATAAAGCTTTGTAATAACAGTGATAGTAGAAAACAATATGCGTACAGCACTATGGAAGCTCTTTTCAAAACAGACAGGAGACAGATAAAACAGCACCTATACTTTGTCTGAAATGTTTTCTTCCATTAACAAAGAAACCCATGCCAAATTCAGAAAGTTAATCCAACGCTTTTCTGAAAGACTTGAAAACAAATGATAGAATTCTACTAAAACTTCTTGTGAAACTGTGTATCTAGAAAACAGCTGCTGTAAAATCCTGAAAATCACATTTTGACAGATGAGTGGAAAATGGAAGAAAGGGGATGCAGTTTCAAATGTAAGCGCTTGCTCCCCAACAAATTTGGTCCTATTAAAAACGATACAAGTCCTATTACAACTTTCAATCAAAACCTGAGGTTAGTGTGGCTTTTTTAAAAAATGAAGGATTTTCTGTCTAAATACAATAAAGAGAACAGGAGGAGAAATAATGAATTACAGGAGGGGCAGTTTAATAGCATACCCTTCCAGAAGATTAAGCTTTAAGAACATTTAATAAGACAGCTGCAATCTAAACCAAGGTTCCCACACCCCAAACTATACACTATATAGCAAAACTGAGTTATTTCATAAAAATAATACTTCAGTGTTCTTCTCAATGAAACATATATACATACACTCCTAGACAGGTGTCTCAAGAAGTCCAATGAGGTTTATAAGATATTGTAAATGCCACATCAATATACTAAAGTTCAAGACTTCATAAAAGTTAAAAAAGTTAAACTGTCAGTGAAAATTAGGCAAAAATAAAGATATTCAGTGCAACAGCTAAAAAGTTCACATACAAATTAGTTACCAATCTTACAGTGAAAAATGTCACATCAGTTAAAAAAATTTAAAAACTCAATTCTGGATTGTAAATAGGTCCTATGTATTCCTTTTTCCAACATACCACAATAAAAACATTGATTCTTTCCCTTTTCCTTGTGCTACTTTCTTGTAAAAGCTTTTTGTTGATTAGCTTTTACAATATCATCAGGAGATGCTGTTTTGAAGTCAAATGGCGTTATGGCTGTTCTAGGAGCAATTTCCTTAGGTTTTACATCTTGCACTTGCCTACTGTACAGGAAAGCTTTATGCATACCAACTGTGCGTCGTTTATAACCTTTAGGAGGATAAGGAAGACATAAAGTTAAAGCAAATGCTGAAGGTCTTGCACGCAGAGCCTTCATCCATGAAAGGGACAAGTCCTGCCTCTTAGAAGTAAGCCCTCTTCTGTTTTTATTTGTTTTACCTAAGCCAGAGCATTTTTCCTGCTTTGCCTTTAAAAGTTTTGTTTCGGGAATTAAGACATTTGACTGTTCTATCACATTCTGCTCTGCAGGTGCATTCACATTTTTTAAAAGGACACTTAAATCAATGTTTGTTCTTTTCGAGGGCTTCAATTCATTTACACTGAGTACGGAAAAGTCTGGCTTTTGTTGAGGATCATCTAATTCAATAGCCTCTGCTATTAGATCAGAGAGCGTTAAGTTCTCAACCTCCTTTAGTGGAGAAACTGAAGAGAGGGCTAAAGAAGACAAAGATCCTGTTAACTCTGGCATCCCACTTGAAGTTTGTGGTTGACTTACTAGCTGCGATAAGGATGAGGTTCCCAAATTCTCATCTGTGATACCTGCTGTTGAGTGGGTATAAAGATCAGCCAAAGAATAACAGTGGCTTGCACCACTCTCCTGGTGCTCCTGAAGTAAGTCAGCCAATGATGTATTTCCAGACCTTAATACTGGCAATGCAGCCATCTCTGAAGAAGAGCTTTCTTGCTTTCTAGTTTGCACAGGTGAAGAAAAATTTTCAAGTTCACTCTTTCTACTTGCAGTATGACTGACTTCATTATCAAGAGCCAACTCTCCTAAAGCACTGGTTATGCAAGGACTGCAGAAGTTTTCATTACTACTGCCATCAGAAGTTTTTGAGGAAATAGATGGAATGCTGTCTTTAAAACTCAGAGAATCACAAGCCACATTCTGCATCAGCAAGGATTTCAAGTCCTGTGCTTCCTTGCATTTCAACTTTGTAAATGAAGAATTTCCCGATGGGTTACTTCCTATGCTACAGCAAGCATCTTCACTGACAGGAACTGAACCTACTACACTTGCACTTTCTGATAGCTGATTCTCTGTCTCATTCACAGGCTCACAAAATGATCCTTTAGAGTTATCATGACTGGAAGAAGACAGACCAAGAGAAGAGGATTTTGATCCCTTCTTTTCAGATGAATATATAGCAGATTTTTCAACATTTAGGAGCATTTTGTCATTTGCAATTAAGGAATAACAAGCTGAACCAGTTTTGGCTGTCAAGTTTCCAAGCTCTTGTTTGTTGGAGCTGTCAACGTTTTTTACTGCACAAGAGAGACAGTTTTTATTAGTATGTAATTCTGGAAAACAAAGTAAGTCTCCTTACCTTACAATAGCCAAAAATTTTCAGATGGAAATACAGTCAGAACGAAGAATCCATTTTTTTTAAGTAGAAAGCAGCATCATAAGAAAATAAAAATCAAGAAGAAACATGAAAAGGCATTTAATTACAAAGTGTTACTCAAATATATCTGCTGTTTCTACAAATAAATTATGGTCATCTACTGAAATACCTACACAACTTCACAATCAGCAAAGAGATGCCAGTAAGGACTATGAAGACTCAAGTATTAACAAAAACAAGAAAGTTACTGTACAAAATTATACACACAGACACCAAAAAAGGAATCATTGTGGAATGTCAGTTTACTAAACAAAGACTGGAAGTACAAGTTAGGACATATTTTCATTAATTGAAGTCATACATTAAAATTCAGAAATTTACTGTGAAATGCAGATGGTTGCTTACACTCTGAATTTAAGCTGACAGTTATACTAGCAAACACACTGCTTCCTTTAAATGTTTTCAGAACAATTAAATAGCAGTTGGCATCTTTAAGATTTCCAATAAATTACTAACGCAATAATAATCATTCTCACAGCCTGTAAGGCCTAAATTAAATTTCATACAAACAGAACAGCTTGAATCCAAACAATTAAATAGTAGCATACCTTTTGTTGTCTTTCTTACAATCACAGCATCCTCATCCTTGGTCTTCACATTTTGCTTAGTGTCTTGTGAAAGCACAAGATCCAAAGCCTTCTGTACATCAAATTTACTATCCAATATGGCTTGCACCATTGCTTGGTCTGGTACAGACTCTGCCAAAACTTCTCTCATTTGATCAAGGCATGAACTAAGACGAGCTACAAAAAAACAAATCACTGTTACAAACTGACACAAAATAGAGTTTTAACAAATCAGCCTAACTACAAAAACCACACATCTGATTAACAAACACAGGAGAGAAATATCATGGTAAGAGATAAAACCTTCATACATTCATTTTAATCTCATTTCTTTTCATAGTAAAACATTAACTTCAAAAAACTGGAAAATACTTGATTCATTTCAAATATTGCAATAAGGAACACATCACTGACACTGTCTCTAGTAAAGTCTCAACATCGTAATACTTGGACATTACAACTAATTGCAGAGTAGGAATACAAGTAATCACAATCAAAGTAAGTTAAAATATGCTGTTAAATAGGTGTCTGTTTTAAGTATTTACAGGAGCTACAACTCGTATCAAAAGTAAAGCAGCATTTTTGGAACATTCAGGCTCTAGAAATTGAAGAAATTTAAATACAAACAAATTTGGATGAATCCAGCAGCTTTCAAACTACCTCTCATAGAATTGTAAAATATGTTTTGGTTAATAAAATCTTTTTTATTTATAATATATTCCTACACTCCTGTGAAAGACACCACAGAACATACAGGGAAATTAAAAGAAAACTTACAAAATCAAATCTTAAAGTTAGAAAATATAAAGAAGTTATTTTTATTTTGCAGGATTTGAGCATAGTTCACTACAAAAGAAAAACTGCACTGAAGATACACTCACAATAGTTCAGAAAAAAAAAAAAAAAGGTGTTTTTTCCTCAGACATCTTTCACTTTTCAACTTAAGTCCAATGACATGGCGGCTATCATCACTCTCACCAGTCTTTTTTTCTTTTAAATATTTTTATAATTTATAGAATCATAGAATTACCCAGGTTGTAAAAGACCTTGAAGATCATCAAGTCCAACCGCAGCCTAACCATAGTACCCTAACTCTAACAACCCTACACTAAATCATATCCCTGAGTACCACATCCAAACGGCTCTCAAACACAACCAGGGATGGCGATTCAACCACCTCCCTGGGTGGTTTATATCGGTACTATTCCAGTACCTAACTACTGTAAAGAAAAATTTAGTAAGCAAACTTTCTCGAATTAGAGCAGCCAATAAAACTGTCAACCAATATAAATCTTGACTAAGATAAGTTTCTTAAGTCCTGATATCCCACATAGCTAGAGACAAAAAAAATTTCACCAGGTTGCCACTTCACTGTAAGTAATGTGCTGATCACAAAGACACAAACAGAAGAATATCATGAATATCACTGTTACTGCCAGTTTCAGGAAGATTATTAAAACAACAGTAAGAAAACTGCAATTGTTTTATTTGAACTTCTCCTTAAAGATGGCAACACTGAAACTACTCTGCTAAGAAAATCCAATACTACAGAACCCCACAAGGTTACTTGAATCAGCTGTCTTGATGCAGAACAAGTACTGGTAGAGCCCCGTACAAAGTGTTAGTAGAACATTTTATTACCTGCTGATTAGGATGAATAATCTCCAATTACCTATTTTGATTACAATCAGTACTCTTGTATTAATGGCCAGCTTGTCACACTTTTCCAAGTGCTCTATGACAATACCGAAATAAAAAAACATCTTATGAAAAGACACTGCTGAATTCACAGCAGAAATGGTTATTTCTAGTTTTCCATACTATCTTTTTCCTTTACATCCAGAATGAGTTTCCTCCTTCACGTAACACTTCTTAATAACTGATGTACCTTGTCAAAACCATTGTCAAAACTCAGTTTACTGCATTGTCCAGATCATAGAATCACAGAATGGCCTGGGTTGAAAAGGACCACAATGATCATCCAGTTTCAATCCCCCTGCACACAGCAGCCTCAGTAACCACCAGACCAGGCTTCCCAGAGCCACATCCAGCCTGGCCTTGAATGCCTCCAGGATGGGGCATCCACAACCTCCTTGGGCAACCTGTTCCAGTGCATCACCACCCTCTGTGTGAAAAACTTTCTCCTCGTATCTAACCTAAACCTCCAATCTCAGTTTAAAACCATTTCCCCTTGTCCTATCACTATCCACCCTCATAAACAGCCTTTCCCCTCCTGTTTCTATGCTTCCTTCAAATACTGCAAGGCCACGATGAGATCTCCCCAGAGCCTTCTCTTCTCCAAACTAAACAAGCCCGGTCCCCTCAACCCTTCCTCATAAGAAAGGTACCCTAGCCCTCAGATAACTGCATCTACAGAATGGCTCTTTCCATTTACCTTCTACTGTATCGCTTCCTGCTACAAAGCATGTTATACCCCCAATTTATCATATTTACCCATGCCTATACATTATCATAGAGTCTACAAATTCAACTGATATTAAATTTAGATTTGTCTATTGTTCCAGAATTTTCTACAACGTATGTTTTGAGTAATAATTTTTATTTATACGTTTTACTTTCTATTCATTCATCAATGAATGAAAAAGCACTTTGTGCTTGCTGACATAAAAATAACTCTCGATATTCCAAATAAGTTAAAAACAAAAAGTTACCTATTAATATTTAGGAAAAAGACTCGTAAATCTTTTTCATTTAAGACATTAGGCAGCAAGTTTGAGAAACAAAAGCAAGTATTCTTTCCCCCATCACTCAGCATGGAACTGGACTTTTAACGCTGAACTTACAGCTGCAGGACTAAGTGGAAATCAAGGACTAATGGATTCAATACAGTATTTGATAAAACTGTAGAGAATATGGATAACTAATGAAATCATTTCAAGGAAATGCATTACTTCACACCTCTCAAATACTACTTCCTACCATAATTTGGAATTCAATATAAGCAAAATATCATTCTATGAACAAATACTCTAATACTCTCCCTTCGTTCCATTTGTGGAGCCAAGATACTAAGCTACGCAGATGCTTGGTCTAAAACAGTACAGTAATTCTTTTGTTTATATTTCATATCGAACCTAAATCTTCCCAGTAGGAAAGCTGTCCTGGTTATATCACTATTCCATATCATAACATCATGCAACAGGCTGTCGGGTGCAGAGGCACAGTGCACTGAAGAGCTGTACTTCCTGATTTTGTCTAGCAGTCACACATGAGTTCTGACTCCCCAAGAGGAAGATCACTAAGATATACTACAATTCCCAATAGCCTCTGAATGATCTCCAGTTCCAGGGCTTCTTCTGTGAGCCAGCAGCAAAGCGAGCAGCAGCACAGTTCTGGCCTTCCTTTCTCTCCCATCTGAATTACCAATTGTAACTCTCTTTTCTTATTATCTTACATTCTTCTATCATTTGTAGTGAATTTGTTATCTCTCCGTATCTTAATTGGGTCATTTTTCTTTCCTTCACACCAAAAGGTGAGAAAGCCCTTCTCGCCACCCCCCCCCGGCTCTGTCATGCTTGAAACTGCTATAAAAGTAAATTTCAGAGTAAGCAAGTGAGATGCAAGTACTATATTAAAGGTAGTTAAAAGCCTGAAGAATCACCACAGCTGCTACAGCACACGAAGCACGCTGTTCTAATGCAAGATTTCAGAGTATCAGGAAGTAAGTCAGTCGTGTAACACAGACTATTTTGAATCATAAGAGATTGGTCTGAGTATTATTATTTTTCTGTCATTACCTTTATCAACTTCAGTCAACTGATGATTGGACGTAAAATCAGTATCTTCCGTATCCTCATAACTATATTCCTCCTCCAATGGCTCAGCAAACGTAGCTGGTTTGTCTCGTCTGGAGTAGATAAACTGAGCTGCTACATTAGGTAAAAATTCAAATATTAAAAAAAATAATAATAATACAAAAAGCATAAGTATTACTTCCTCTTCTAAAAACAAAAACAAGAAATAAAAGGTTAGGATGCTGAACTGTTTTCACCACAGTGAAAAGATAAGTTGGGAAATATCTTTGTACCTGTCTATGTAACATAAGTATTTTACAAGTTCAGTACTCAAACAGAAGAAAAAATATTCCAGGTCTGAAAAATAGTTACTTTCTATACTAAATTACCTCCTATGGCCTGATGTCTTCATAATCTTATCCCACACTTTTTTTTAAACTTCATTGACAAGTAAAAAAATTAGCATGCAAATAAATACTGCATTTACAGTACTGCACTGTCACACTATTAACTCAGTTGAGCATGTTATTTTCCTCCTGGAATTTCACTGTTAATACAAGTCATAAGATCATCATCATATCATAGTCATCATAGTCTCGCGCGGGTTGAAAGGGACCATCGAGTCCAACCCCCCGGGATTCGAGCCTCTGTGTAGCAGAGCGGCACTTCTACCACTTGCGCCACAGGGGGGATTTGAACCCAGGGCCTCCGGTGTTGCAACGCGCCATTCCTACCACTGCGCCACAGGGGCACACAAAAATGTACATTCACTGCAAACCTTCAGCAAGTGCAATATTCCATTACGGTTTAACAACACGGTAACATATACGTAAGAAAAACTTGTTGCTGAACACAAGCTCATTATATGCTCTCAGTAACATACAAAACATAACACAAACTGATGGCCTTGTGCTTTTAATGTCCTCGCAGATTTCATATTCGTCCCAGCTCTGAAGTGCTTACTAAAACCATATGCAATATCCAAAAGCAGTATTATCATACCAAGTGTTTCCTAAATGCATGCTATTCCATATTCAATCACCATACCTGAGGGAACTATTAACATTCAAAGACTACTACGTGATCGAACTAAGTCTATTTTGTACACACAGAATTAAGAAAACAAGATTTTGTTCTGTGATTTAACACTTTTTATTAATTTTTCAAGTATACACAAGTTTTTAATCACCAAACAGAAAAATACCTTATTCCTTAGAAAATGTCAAGAAAAGTCTAGCAATTAAACTTAGAAATTCAACATGATACCATTTAAATCATGGAATGAGACTACAATCAGTAAAAATATATGCCTAGACTAACTTACCTAAAAAAACAGAGTGACAGAGAAACAGATTTTTAAAGCTCCAATTAACTCTACAGGCTACAGACTACATCACAGATGCTGTGGATTTAGAACCAGACAAGTCATCTGCAGTAGCACAGCTGCAGAAGAGCATCAGCTGTACCATTTTTAGGGTCTACCTGGCTCTAAAAAACTGCCACCAAATCTAACTCCGAATTAACCATCTTTGAGAGATGAACACAATCTAGCAGTATTAAATCCAAGTTGAATTCAGCTGGGTCAAGCCACTCCAATCGCATCGTACCTGAGCAAACAGCATCACTATTTTTGCACCTATTTTGCCATGTTTCAAATAATCGGAAGCTTATTAACTTCACATCAACTTGTATTAGAGCAGCGGCAAGCAAGGACCAGTGGGACACATCACAAAGACCCTTTATGCTATGTACCTTCAAGGTTTTGCACAAGGTATCAAATACCAGACAAAGAATCACAACTGTTGCACACAGATGGATTCTACCAGTACTTTTTTAAAGATAGCAAACACTTTAACACCATATCTGAATAAATCAGACATTTATATGAAGCACATTCTGACCATCCGTTCCGCAAAGTAACGCAGTTGGCATGGCCAAACATGTTAACCGTGTTTATATGCAATTATATTTGAACTAACCTGTAGAAGGAGAAATGCAATAATCATCTTCTACTGACTGGCCATACACATCATCATCCTCAAAATCTACGAAGATAAAAAAGAAAAAAAAAGTTAGTATACATAACTCTGAAATAGAATCATAACATCATTCAAAGAACAGGTTTGTTTATAGAGTATTAAGACCTTATGCACCTCCAGTATTCCAGAAGTACAATAAGTTGCTGTTCATTTCCCTAGGTAAGATGCTCTACTATTAAATGTTAAAATAATACAGTACTTTATTCCTAAGCAGAAAAGAATTCAGGAGTTGCAATTCTTCACCATCTCCTCTGAAATGCTGCCCTCTTCATCTAAATTCAACTTCCTTCAGTTCTACCCACTTTTATCTCTAGTGCTTCTCTTGATATTTCTGCCTGACCTCTCGATAGCTTTAACCACAGTCTGCTCTATTACAATCCTCACTCCTCTAACTCACGTTAGGATTTCTACTCTATACTTACCATTTCCTAGCTTTCTTTTCTCTGGTCTATCCTCACACAATCACAGAATGACCCAGGTTGGAAGGGACCTCAAGGATCATGTAGTTCCAACCCCCCTGCCTGGCAGGGCCACCAAACATACACATTTACTAGATCAGGTTGCCCAGGGCCCCGTCCAACCTGGCCTTGAACACCTCCAAGGACGGGACATCCACAACCTCCCTGGGCAGCCTGTTCCAGGGCCTAACCACTCTCCTAGTGAAGAACTTCCCCCTAACATCCAACCTAAATCTTCCCTCTTTCAACTTAAAACCACTTCCCCGTGTCCTGCTATTGTCAGCCCTTTCGAAGAGTTATCCTTTCATTTCGAAGAGTTATCCTCATGTTTACCCACCCACCTTTCAAAACTCAGCAAGGTCAAAACATAATTCAAGATCTCCTTCAACTTAAGTTTGAAACAGTTTCAGCCAAAAAAGCAAGACTCCTATCCAGTTACTCAAAGATACCCATAGACCTCATCCATTTGCTGCCCAGGGAGGTGGTGGAGTCTCCTTCTCTGGAGATATTCAAGACCCGCCCAGACGCCTACCTGTGTGACGTGGTGTAGGGAGCCTGCTTTGGCAGGGGGGTTGGACTCGATGATCTCTAGAGGTCCCTTTCAACCCCTACAATTCTGTGATTCTGTGATTCAAATGTTAAGAAACATATCAGGAAACATAATCAGAAAGTAAATTATTCTCTATTAAAAATATACGCATACCCTGGTACTACATATACCTTGAAAATAAACTTGCATTTTTCACCAAGAATAATGAAATACATAATGGAATAGTGAAATATTTCTGAAGACGTTACTGCATATGCTTGACAAGTTCACAAATACTGTTTGCTTCTTTTTTCACAGAATCACAGAATTGTAGGGGTTGGAAGGGGCCTCTAGAGATCATCGAGTCCAACCCCCCTGCCAAAGCAGGTTCCCTACACCACGTCACACAGGTAGGTGTCCAGGTGGGTCTTGAATATCTTCAGAGGAGACTCCACCACCTCCCTGGGCAGCCTGTTCCAGTGCTCCGTCACCCTCACTGTAAAGAAGTTCTTCCGCACATTCATGTGGAACTTCCTATGCTGAAGTTTCATCCCATTACCCCTAGTCCTGTCCCCACGCACTACTGAAAAGAGACCAGCCTCACCACTATGGCCCCCACACCTCAAGTATTTATAAACTTGGATCAAATCCCCTTTTTTTTAAAGAAAAAGAGGAAAAAGTAGCTAGAAGTTACACAGGAATTTGGTACTCCAGTACCAACTCAAAGGCCACAGAACTAGGATATTACAAACAATGTATCCATCCAAAAAAGGAACAGATTGAGATGTGAAAGGTTAATTTTACTCTCAACGCATCTCTAGACCACAGATAAATTCCACAGCATCAACAGCTATCTTGCCAAAATACTCCGCAGGAATTCAGCAGATTTCAGCTCAGAACTCATTCAGTTCTGAACACGCAACCTCAAAAAATGCTCAGAAACAGAATACAGTTACATTAAGGCTGAAAATCCTTCCTCAGGGCTCCAAAGCCTTCCTACAAAAAGGAGACCAAAAATACGCAGATATTTACTTTAGAAGACCAAGAACTGGGCTTAACAAAGCAGAATACATACCTGTATTCTAAGTAACTTAGCAAGATTGCATGTGACTACGAAAGTAATATATGACGGAAGTATACAGACCACACATATGCACACCTGTAATTAAATCTGATGTGTAATGCAGCAGTAGAACTTCAGAGCAGCAATACAGGCCTCATAAGATTAAATCAATTTATAGAATCTCAGCAAGATGAGTTAAAAGAATTCCTGATCTAAGTACAAGCACCAAAGTGAGTTCTACAGGTTGTACACTCACACAGAGGGCAGAGGCCCAGGTAAGAGCAACATTACAGCCAACATCTTTGATGAAGTAAATGCCTGTCGAGGCTGAAAAAATTCAGCACAAAAACTCCCAACCCAGGCTAAGGTTGGGCTTCTAGTAGGTAAACTTGGAGAGCAAGGCAGCTCACACTAAGGTAATGGAAAATGCAGATTGAAATGATTTCTCTCAAAAGTCCAAATTCATGGCACAAAACCCGATCTCTGAACTTTGCACCTGTTCACTCAGAAGAGCGGAGACAGGGAGAAATATATCCTGCATTCTTTTGTACCTGACGAAGTAGCTGCTTCCATACTAACATATTATCTAGAACACCAGTATAAAGTGGAACTGTGCCCATTTTTTCACAACACAAGCCAACACAAATAAAACCCTTCAGCCAATGGGCACAAAGGGCAGTTTGCTTGTATTAATGGGACAGGACACAAAAAAAGTCACTTTACTATAAGCTGAAATTCATACACGAGATCTTATTCACTCCATACAAACTTGAGTACAATATAACAGAAATATCTGATTCTTCCTTAGCTGCTCAGGTCTATGATTCAGAACTATGCCTCACAGAATCACAGAATGACCCGGGTTGGAAGGGACCTCAAGGATCATGTAGTTCCGACCCCCCTGCCTGGCAGGGACACCAAACATACACATTTACTAGATCAGGTTGCCCAGGGCCCCGTCCAACCTGGCCTTGAACACCTCCAAGGACGGGGCATCCACAACCTCCCTGGGCAGCCTGTTCCAGGGCCTAACCACTCTCCTAGTGAAGAACTTCCCCCTAACATCCAAAATTCTCTCCTACACAGAAGTGTTGCCGCTGTACAGACGTTGTCACTTATCCATAATATACCAGTAACAACTTGCTGCACTGAAACTGGACCCATAAACTTCCAAAAGACTCAAGAGAGGCTCAGTCACACCGTCACTGGCTTTAAGCGACTCCTACGCCTCTGAAAATCGCTCAGCCTCGGCAGCCCCGGGCCGGGCAGCAAAGCGTTCCCCGCTGACGACGAGGCAGCCCATCGGCGGCGGGCGGGAAGCGGCGGGGGGGCCGAGGGGAGCGGGGCGAGGCCTCCCACGGCGCCTCGTCCAACCCCCGCGTAGGGGAGGGGAAGGGAGCAGCTGCTTTTCCCCTCCCACCGGCCTGACGATCCCCCGCGCCCTCGCCTCGAGCCGCGCGGTCTCCTCAAGGGCCCGCCGGGAAAGGGCTGCGGGCCGGGGCTGCGTGAAGGGAGGGTGGTTGGCAGGCCCGAAGCGGGATCGGCGTCGGATATAACCGCCGGCTCCTGCTCGCCACTACCTTCGTCGTAGTTGTAGCCTCGGACGTTCCTGTGCCGAGACATGATGGCGGCGGCCGCGTCGCTCGCCCGCTGACGCTGGGTCGATGGGCCTAAGACGCCATGTTGGTCTCTGCCGGGTCGCGCAGAAGCCCAATGCGCAAGCGCACCGAGTGCACTTCCGGCCGCGCCGCGGCTTCGCGCATGCGCAGCGTTGTCCGGCAGATGCGGCGCGTGCTGATCGGCGGGAGCGGGGCGGGGCGGGGCGGGGTGGAGGCGCCTCCGCCCTCACAGCGGGAGGAGGGAGGGAGGGCTGGGTGTTAGTGGGCATTGAGGTGTCCAAATGGCAATGAAGTGTAACCTGCCCTTAGGGGGAAGTTGTTCACTAGGAGAGTGGTTAGGCCCTGGAACAGGCTGCCCAGGGAGGTTGTGGATGCCCCGTCCTTGGAGGTGTTCAAGACCAGGTTGGACGGGGCCCTGGGCAACCTGATCTAGTAAAGGTGTATGTTTGGTGGCCCTGCCAGGCAGGGGGGTTGGAACTACATGATCCTTGAGGTCCCTTCCAACCCGGGTCATTCTGTGATTCTGTATGAGCCACAAAATGAATAAATTGCTACAACCACGTTTGCATGTAGTAGTATATATATTTAACCATCCTGACCACAGCCAGAGGCAAGGTGTGTTAAACATAAGCCAAACTGTGTGTTCATGTACAAATTGTGTGCAAATGTGCAGATTGTTTCCTTGTGTTATTTGCATATTTCTAATCAATTTGTACAGAACAGCGCGCGCAGCTGCACAGACCTAGGATCTATATAATGTCTTTCATATGGTGCTAAGATTAAATTAGATCTGGAAACAAAAATATCTAATTAACGTTGATGTACTGTTGACCTTCGGTGACAGAAATAAATGTTCTCCGCCACAGTTTGAATGAAATTATATTGATCGCTATCTGTCCCAATCTCTTGATATGGGTCAGAGATGCAGAACTGCTGTCATTCTTTATGATTTCATATTGCACCCTTGCTGAGCATTAAGTTCCACATGGCACCAAACAGTCTTTAGAAGCTCTTAAGTGTTTTCAAATACAGTTTTTGAAGGATTATGACAAATACATACCCAAACCATTTGTAGCAGTAGCGATTCCCTGCAGAAATGTATGAAATTTCTGAACAGCTGATTCCCATTGCTTCTAACAGCAGAAGTCAGACTGATACATTCAAAGTAAGTCATGCCATGAGAGTGCTTGTAGAAAGCTCCTAACTGAACACGTCATGCTTTAATGTTGTGTAACATCATGTAGAGTTGTGGCACTATCTTCTGTTGGGTGATACAATTCTAAATTCAAAAACTGATGGTAGCATGTGCGATCTGGTCCTCTGGTGAAGTAAATTAGCACTGTAAATTAGCACCCTGTATCGCTACAAGCCTCACGATGATCTGCTAGTCTGCCTCCAACAAGCTTGAACTTGGAAACTGCACTTTTTTTCAACCTCCAAAATTAGATCTTATTTTTTGAAATGTTAGAATGTCAAGTAAATATTAATCATGTAAATTTAACATATTTTCCTTTTTCAAATAGTGACATTTCTCATTTCAAACCAGATCTTCCTATTGCAAAGATGTCCTTTTAGTCTTCCTCATCATGCTTTTTACACAAATCATCAGATGCTTATCAAATAATTATTTTTCATTTTTGAATTTTATGTTCGTGTTCATTATGTTATCACTTTGGATTTTCAGCTACTCTGCAGATATGCCTTACATTTCATTTGCGTGATATTCAAATGTAACATTGTTAGAGTAGTTAAAAAATAGTATTTAAAAGAAGGAAAAAAAAATATTAAAAATTACAAAGATTATCTAATGTTGCAGATAATAAGCTGTATAACCTTTCCATGGCATTAACATTAAAGTTGGAAGTATAGTAATATAACATAATGACCTACAAAAATACCCTCCCACAAAAACGAAAACAAGCAGCCAAGAACAATAATTTGAAACAGAAATGCACTTGTTTTATATTATTGCACTGTCTGCAAGAAGTCATAAGCACACTGTGATCATTTCTTCCATTTCTCATTTAAACCAACTGTTTAAGTGTTCAAGAAAAAATAAGCTTTAGTTCTCAATCCCTACCACTAGACGTTACTGCTATTTGGAAGTGAATGCAAGGTTAATGAAAGGTATTCACCCAATAGCAAAGCACTCTAACTACACATTACTTCTTCAGCAGCAATTACTGCTCTAGCAGAGAACCGTATCAATCCTACCTCCTGTAATTCTGACAGAGAAATGACTAACCAGGTCACTTCTGGTAAGCACTGTGAGAGTTTATTTCTTTCCTGCCCACATGCTATTCCATAATAACAATGGAAAAAGCGCAAGTGGTCGAAGTGCCGCTCTGCTACACAGGGCTCGAATCCCAGGGGTTGGACTCGATGATCTCTAAGGTCCCTTCCAACCCACACGAGACTGTGATACTGTGATACTTTAATCACGTACTTCTGCTTAGCAGAAAATCTTGAGAATGGTGTTATTTCTTCTTAATGTGAGGTTACCCAGATTTTTAGCAGTTGCAGTGCTCTTAGTTGATATATATATATATATACATATATATTTAGTCTATTTCAGTATTTCTTCTTAAACCAATGTTAAGCAATACATGGTGTGGAAAAGAGCAGCTTAATTCCAGATACCATGCAGTACTTGGGTAAGTTTTAAAATATAGATATTATCCATATCACTGTGTACTTTTCCAGCTGATAAATGATTTGACTAAAGCAAAAGAACTGCAACCAATAAATAAGTCTAATTTTTGAAATGAAACTATGTAGATCAGAAGGTGATTAAGAGTCAGACTGAAATGGGTCTCCAATTTAATACAGTACGACTGAACTTGTTAAATATATTACTTCTTTTAGAATTTATCAATGTGTGGAACAGCAAGTTTTGCATATGAGATGAAGTGATTTACATTACTGTAGATGTTATACAATTTTGACAGGATCTAGCTAAGTTAGATGTAAGTTATACAGTATCAATCTGATGTGGAAATACTGTCTGTTCAAATAGGTTAACAAAAACAAACAAAACAACATCAATAACCGCCAAACATTTTGTGTTCTTCACAAATACATAAAGTTAGTTTTGTAGTAATGAATGGATGCCCCATCCCTGGAGACATTCAAGGCCAGGCTGGATGTGGCTCTGGGCAGCCTGGTCTGGTGGTTGGCAACCCTGCACATAGCAGGGGTGTTGAAACTAGATGATCGTTGTGGTCCTTTTCAACCCAAGCCAGATGGAAAATGTAACAAAGACTTTCATCAGAAGAATAAATTCAGACTTTCAGAAGATATACAGAAAAATTACCATTTGATAGTCATAGATTAATTGTGGCTCTGGCAAAGTTATTGAGTATGCATCAGTTTTATTTGAAGTGCACATTCACATAAGGGCTCTAGGCAAGTCATAGGGTATCCTTGAAAGCAAAACCTCAGCTACACAATGTTGTTAGGCTCATTTTAAGTACCAGCAGTGTGGAGTGGCAAGCATAGCAGAGCCTGCACTGTCTGCTGCCCTCTGCATCACGAAGCATTGGCATGTGTCCACATTGCTAAATCTGTATAATTTGGGTATGTCAGACTGAATAAAGTTACATGGTTTTATGGATTGTGCTACAGAGCAAATTTAGGCCAGCAATATACTCTAGTCTTTGACTAAAGTAGCAATTTTCTACACCCAAAATGCTTCATTTTAAAGAAGTAGTTCTGTATAAAATTGCCTTTTTCTCAGTTAATTCTCAAGTGCTGCAGAAGTCCTATAGCACTTATTCTATATGCCTGCCCAGGGAAATGGTGGAGTCGCTATCACTGGCAGTGTTCAAGAAGCGTCTGGATAGGGAGCTAGGAGATATGGTTTAGAGGTTTCCTGTAGGTATGGTAAAGGGAAGACAGTTGGACTAGATGCTCTTATAGGTCCTTTCCAACCTTGTGATTCTATGATTCTATGATATTGCAAATCAACACACTCAAAGGAAATACTGTACTTCAGATTTTCTTTTATTTTACTTTTCTTGTTTTGTCATCTGGTTACCACCGTAACCAGCCCTTGTTCTAGGGCTGAAAGTAGTCCTGGAACATAAAGCAGTGACAGTACCGTGGAATGGAAACTTGTCCTAATCTTACACAATAATATGCTTTTAGTTCAGCTCTAGTTACTGTATCTGATGAACAGGAACTACTTAACAAGATGCTAATTTACTATCAAGTTTGCTTCACATGTTTAAAGTATAAAATTCTATCTCTCACTATTGCAACAAATGTCCTATCTTCCATGCACTAATCTTGTATGACAGATGCAGACTCTCAAATACATAAATCTACTTGAAAACCAATCTGATAAAACTTTATGCCTGCAAAATGATGATTCACTTATATCAATGTACTTGTCACTCAGACCTTTAAAAAATTACATATAATACCACAGAGTTGGGTGGGTGCTGAAAATATGCGAGACCTTGATAATAGGAAAACATTAGCCACAAAGTGTAAAGGAGATGCTCTAATTGAAAACAACTGTACCAGTCTGAAGTTCTCTAGTCTGTACATTGTAAAAGGAACATGTAAAGCTTTGGTCTTACAGTGCTACAGCAACTATTTCATATGCAATGGCAGTTTAACTGGAGGTCTCTTACTCATCTCTCCAGCTTTATACCCACGCTGTTTATAAAAACAGACAAGTTTTAGGCTTTATGAATCAATATTTTGATGCTGGTGTCAAAACTTTAACTGATGCATCTTGTTCTACCTCCAAAGTATCCTGTTCTGAAAAGGTTATTTTCTCACTTTCTAAGCTATTGATGGGCATAGATTAAGTACATGTAAGTTTACTTAATATAATTCACTTTATGTGATTTTCTTGCTGATTAAAGTTGTGAACTTCCACCTTTGCATTGAAGTCCTCGTATTTTAGTGTTTGCATTCATGCAGTGAATTTCCTGAAAGACACAACAATTTTGTAGTGTAAGTTAAATTCCCCTACATTGACACAATGGAACTAAATAGTTCTTTATATCTCTCTTTTATGGATAAAATAACTCCCCACAAGTCTTCATGCTGAATCAAGCATACCTTGCACCAATTGTTCTTGCAGACAGCCCCTGAAGGGACTAACACATCAACACCATCACCTGCGAACAGAGCTGATCCATGAAGCAGTGAAGTCTCTCTTTGCTCTTCACTCTTGGCATTCAAGAATTAAGTTCATTAAGTTCTGCATCAGTAATCTGGGTGGGTTATTTTTGTTTTTTTTTTTTGGTTTTTGCAACCTTAGGAAGGCTTATAGCAGAACTGTTATCATATGTTCCTCCTGTCTTTATAATATTCTGTGGAAAGATACAAGAGAGAGACACAAATTAGGGCTCACTCAAACACACAGAAAATAATACAAAATTGAATTGTTGCCTATTCTGCGCGTAAAAAGTTTCAGGTTAGCATCATTTTGGGCCTTATGATGGTGTTGCAGAGATACAGACTGCTACAGTTATGGCTGTGAATGGCAGTGGAGGTACAACACACACAGTGCAGAAGAATCTGGGTCTCGTCACTTCTCTGCTTGTTGAATAGCTTGTCTCATTTCACAGAAACTATTCCTGGAGTGTGGAGTATTTAATATAAATAGTCACAATCTACCCACATTACCTAAGCTGATGATAGGATATTCAGGAAATAATGAAATTACCTCTATTCAGTGTTTAATAATTATGCTGAGCAGTATTAAAAGTGGAGGAATTAAAGCAGGGGAATTTATCTGGCAAGGCAGGTTGGAGTGACTTCAGTAAAAGTCAGATACAAATTTAATATCATAGCAATAAATTTTAGTACCTACTTGCCATTCAGAAACCTTATTCTGAAATACTAGAGAGATGAATCAATGTTTTGCAGGATTACAGAACATAATTTTGATACCACAGTTCACAGCTGTGATGCAACACCAGCATTCTTTATTCATCGCTTAACTTTGTTAAAGTTTAGAATGATCCGCAGTATTACAAGGAGGATCAGATCAGAACAAGCATTAGCAAAAGAAACAAAAAATATTCCTACATCATTTTAATTCAGCTGTGCTAATGTGGAAATCTACATTTTGTTCTCAATAAATGTCAGAACTCTACTAATACTCTCCAACTAAAAGAATCTGGTCATCTTTTTATAGAAATGCATTTGGGGCCCGGTCCAGTCCTCATGGAAGTCAATTGAGATAATTGCATTGGCTTTCATGCATTATTTTGACATTAAAAGAGGAATACAACATATAAAGAAAAGGATTTTGGTAGAACAAAACTGCAAAATTGTACATCGAGTTCCAGTGGAGTAAATTGTTTTAGAGAGGCCCCTATTACTGCTAAGGGAACCATGAGCTGAGCAACAAAAGATAATAATAGGTATAGAAAATTTCTTATCTGTGTTCTCAGGCAGTGAGAAAATGTCAATGGATGTTATCTGTGAAAACACAAGATTGAGTGGAAAAAAAAAAGAAAAGTAGAAGATAGCAAGGAGGAGGCAAACAACGGAGGCTGTCCCTATGAGTTGGGAAAGGGTGGTGAAGGAGCCCTGGAACCAGCCAGTCCTGAGAGACTCAAGGGAAGGCATAAAGTGGATCCTGACAAGACCCAAGAAACTGAGCCAGATCTGATGACTCCTGGTCACAGGGCCCTTTGGGTGTAGTTTTAGTCAGGGGAAATAACCTTGTGTCGTGCTGTTTGGTAAAGTTTGCATTTCAGATAATAAACTGTGCCTGAGGAAAGGGCCAAAAAGAGGTTTGGGTGTGGTGCTGGATTTTTCCCTGGTTGATGAGGCAGCCTGCCAGTTTACAGAAATGCAGGAGCTTAGCACATACCGTGTGCTTGTACAGAACTTCCTTTACCTTGGAATAAAGACACGATGCTTTTCAGTATATTAAAGCAGACTCACAAATTACCTTTGAGAGCATGTCATGAAAAATTATCACTTCTTCAAGAGAAGAGAAAGATTGTTTTGTGGTTCCTGAGTATGAATTTCTTTTATTTTTTTAAGAGTGTTTTTTTTTTTTTATGTTGGCAGGTAACAATTTCAAAAGTATCCAAAGCAATGTGTGAAGTGGTAGAAAAGCGTACTGCTCACCAATCTAAGTTAAAGAAGCTTTCAATACAGTGGATTTATGAGCTAATCCAAATTACAAAATGAAGTTAGATTCTCTTGGGGATAAATGGGGAAATAAACAAATGAGAATGGAAAGCAAAACTGCAGCCATGAAATAGATGTATGTATGAAGAAAAGAAAATAATAATTGAGGGAAGTCAAAATGATTGCATATATTTACTCCAGTAAAGGCAAAATATGGAAAACCAGGTTTGTGCAAGTTTTACATAAATGGCCAGTCTTTATGCTATCCTGTCTCTCTGGAAGCTAAACATGTCTTTGTATTAGTAGGAAAAAGTAGAACACAGACAGACCTTTTAACATAGTTTAAATTTGAACTCAACATCAGCAAGGTTAGGAGAAAGTTACTCTGTTTTGGCTGGTGAATGGAAGAAAGTGTTGTTTTGATGCAACAAGGTTTATTCCTATGAGAATGCTCAAACAAACAATCTGTTCAAGGTATAAGCAAGTGTGATTATTTATAGACTAAGCCTGATACAGACCTAACACTCCCGATGGTGTGAACAGTACTTTGTGAGATTACGTGAAAAAAATGCTGTTTGCAGGCACTGGCACATGGTGTGCAGCATTTTCTGAGAATGATAATGCAACATGTTCTCCAGATCCTCACAGGATATGTATTGTTATTTCAGGGTCCCTTCCAAATCTATTTGATCTTATCATAAGACTCACTTCAATGGAGTTTGGTCCTTAGCTTGTCATGTAAAATACTGGCTCAATACAGAGTTTTTATTCAGAGGAATGAAATAAAACCTTCCTATTCCCACACCCTGAAAAAGCACTTTCACCCTGTTGAAGATCCTTCCAAAAATAACAGGAAGCAGGCAGGTAATAGTTACTATCTGGCCTAACATTATAATTGCAGCCCCAGGGAAGGAGGGAATAATGGATGCTTCTATATTCATTTTCCCCATGACGAAATCTCCAAGGAAAAAGGACATTTGTATTAACAAAGATTCCAAATCTTTAAATAATTGCCTTTTAAAAGCCAACTGATTAAATCATTACCAAAAAATCAATCATTTCTACCAGTTCTCTGCAGTACATATGTAGCCAGCGTTATTTTACTGTTGAGTAAAATAATATTCCTTGAGAAGAGGAATAAATGTCCAGTGTAAAACTATGGACATTTGTACAACCACAACTCAGCAGGTGAGTGGAGTATACATTTCTAAATAGAGACCTCCATTGTCAGCGTGTGGAAGTATTCATCTGTAATTACTCCTTATTAGATTTTCTGCTGGTCAGAGTTGGATGTCTTCAGCAGGGGAAGGCTCCCACTGTGCCAGGGCAGTGAGGAGAGCACTGTGCAGACTGCACATGTACGATCCACCTCCTGTGAATGTGCATAGCTACAGGTACATTCCCATTTGTTGAACAGGTCTTCTGTCAATACCATTAGCTGGTGATTTCCTCCTGTTTGTCGGTGACCTTATCTTCACCCTTAGCAACTGTGGTGAGCTCCAATTCAATGTTACCTGTGTATAGCAGCTCAGCAGCCTCTCATGAACTAAACTTAGCCTGGAAAACCAGGAAGTGAAGCCAGAACAGAGCTTTTCAAGTGGTAAAGTGGTTCGAGGTAGAACAAAATTGTTCTGTGACTCACCAGTAGGAGAGTCAAAGAGGGTCCAGAGGAAGAAGCTAAGGTCAGATGCTGGCTTTAGTAGGTGTGAGGTGACCTGCAGACATCAATCATGACTTGTGACATTCCCTTACAATAAGGAATTGCAACTAAGCCATCATCAATCAAAAAAAATATACCTATATAAAAGAAACATTGTTTTAGCTGTTTGATTCATGAACGCAAGAATTCACATAACAATACTTTCTCAAAGAGATTCTCCACTCATTAATGTAAATTTGTTCTCAAGACTGAATGGTTAATTGTGCAATTTGAGTATGATAATTCTTATGGAATTTGTACAGCATCGACATACATAAGGGCTCTATGTTCATCAGGTGGTCTAGCAGATGGTCAGAGAAAATCTTTCAGCCCTCGCTTCACATTATCTTGCTAAGCTTGTCTGGGTTGAGAAAACTTGTGTTTACTGTTCCCTGTTTCTTAATAAGAAACAGAAATGAGATTATCTCAGTATTTCCATCTCTGCTCTCATGTCCCACCTGATTCTGCAAAACCAAAAGGACTTCTCTCAAAAAATCCAAAAAGCAAATACTGATCTCTGTAAAAGCAAGAAAACTTTCACATAACAATTAATTAAATATCTGGATTATGTGCAAAAGACAGAAAGTAAATTATCAAGAATAATATGTGCAATATGTTTTGCTAGAAATACTGTTATTTGTTTCATTCAGCAGCCAGTGAAGACAGTGATATTTTCCTGGCAACATCAATAAGAGCTAGAAGACAATATTTGATGCATATATTATATTTTATGACCCATGGATAAGTTCTTGTTGATTTTCTACTCAGTTCTCACGTTCATCAATAATAGAACAATATTTAAACTTGAGGCAGCTATCATTTTCATGTTAATAAAACCTACACGTACATGTTTTCTCTGCAAGTTTGTTACTTCTTTCTGACAAACTTTCCTGTCTCATCCAGGAATACTGATCATTTTGCAGATTATAAATCAGGAAGAGACTGCTGTTATCACACAATTTGACATACATGAACTATTCAAATGAGTTCTTACATGAATTGATACATGTCATTTAGACATGCATTTAGACATGTATTTTTTTATCCTAATCTCATGAATAAATAGTTCAAAGTTGGGGAAAATATGCTTAAGGCCTGTATAAAAAAATTCCCTGGCCACTCTGTTCTGCTTCCTTTTGAGATATGTCTTGTGTTAGGACAAGGGGAAATGATTTCAAGCTAAGAGACAAGAGATTTTGATTGCATATAAGAGAAAGCTTTTTTACAGTAAAGGCTGTGAGGAACTGGAACAGGTTGCCCAGAGAGATATTAGAAGCTCCATCCCTGGAGATATTCAGTGTCAACATGGAAGGCCACCGAGCAACCAGATCTAGCTGTAGGTGTCTGTGTTCACTGCAGGGGAGTTGTACTGGATAACCTTTAAGGACTGTTCCAACTCAAATGATTTATGATTCTTTGATTCTGATTTTCTTTTCAAGGTCCTACACTGGACCTCTGGAACTTACACAGTAACACATGATTCACATTACTTTTGAGTCTGCTTCAAATGTAGATGCAGGTGGCATCACAGCAGTGGTGGATATCACCCTCTGCAAGATGTGCCTTTCTCTAAACCACAGACTGTCTCTGTGGTTGTTGTTTTAGAAGAAGAAGCCCTTCAGCTGGTGTTATCACATGATGACACAAAGTGTGGGAAATGAGACATTCAACAGGTGCTAAGAGACCTTGAAGACTAGAAGCAAGAAAAAAAAGAAAGACCAAAGTTAGGCCAAGAGGCTACAAAAGCACTAAAAGTTTTGAAAATTGTTTTCAAGATAAAAAGAACCAAAGCCTAGAGAATTATAGATCATTCTGGCTAGATTAGAGGAAACACTGTGTTAGATGCTATATTATATTTATGGCCTCTATCTTGTAGCTATACGATTTCCCTATTCTATTACACCAGACCTTATGGAACTCAGTAGAAAAAGCTTTATGTACTGCTCTTGCTTTGGAAGTTTCACTTACAGTACTGAGTCTTCACAAAACTGTAATTTGTTGCTTTTTTAGTGAAAACTTAGTTTCAGCATCTGAGTTCCAGAGCAGCTGTACAGCTGTCTGTGGCAAACTTGGTCTTAGAATTATTGAAATGTTGGGGAAAGTACTCTAAGTCAGATACCATGTATTTTCTGTTTGGTTGTTGTTGTTGTTGGTTGTTTGTTTGAGCTTGGTCTCCTAAGAAAACAGCAATTTGTTTGTGCCGTCCAGGCATTTTTCTGTCCCAGTTTTTTTCTGACCAGTTTCTATAGATTTCTAAGTGTGGCTAGCATCTCAGTGATAATTACAATTCTAAGTGTCTCATAGAATTTATCTCCTAGATGTAACACCATCCTACAGTTCTGCTAATAGAGCACAAGAAAGGAGAACTCAGCAGCGACAAAAAATATTTGCCTCACTGGTCAGTGAATGCAATCAAGACAAGTGCAGTAGCAATATTTCCTTACCAGTTGAGGTATTGAGGGAATTATTATAGAGCAGAGGCTGTTGTGGTGGGGAGGGTTGAGGAAAAGAAGGATCACAATCTGTAAAAAGCCTGCAATTCCCCTGCTTCAAACCACCTATTAATTACACATACAAAAAAAATTCTGCAGCCACCAGAAATATTCAGCATGCAGTACTTTTTTCAATGAGCATATTCATTAAGGAATATCCCAAATGCATCTTTAAATGCCATTATATCTATGCACAAAATAGCTAGGGAATATTTGAATAAATTCATGCATTGATTCTAAACAGTCAAATGTTTACTTGAATATTCTAATACAATGTATAAGTGCAGCAGTAATATAGGCACCCAAAAACTTGATTATAATTTCAATTTGATTAATACTATTCATTTTCTCCAAAGAATGCTGACAAAAAATCAAGTCAAATTAAGAAATTTGACTAGAGCAGTAAGTCAAATTATGCAATTATTTATGCAATAAGCATATCGTGTACAGAAATTTTTATTTGCCAAAGCAGTAATTTGAAAACCAGTACAAAACTAAAACTGAATACGATTAATTGGAAGAGTATATGTTTCAAAGCAAAGACTGATTATGAGAAATATCTTCTGAAACAAAGGCTGAAACAAACTTTCAGGCCAAGACATTGTTTTTTCATTGCTATCACCAGAGGGGCACATGGCCCCCATGTCCTCACTGCCAACTCTTTTTTTTGTGTGTGTGAGTCAGCAGGGGATCAAAAGTCTGTCAAACAACAGAAAGGAGATAACACGTTCATAGACCACACTACTTCACACATGCCTCCTCAGCTTTATTATGGTATGCCAGAAGTGGAGAATCAAAATGACTGCTTTCTCAAATCCAGCCACGTGCCACTCTGCGCTGGCCTTGTTGAAATGGACAAAAGGGCAAATCTCTGCAAATGAGATTAGCATTAACAAGGGCAGTAGGGAGTTGGCTTGGTCACTGCTGCAGATCAGCTCATGCTCTCAGTCGCTCTGCTCAGCAGAGATGTAATGGTGCCTCAGGAACTGTTCCCCAAGATGTTCTCATTCCACCTACAACAAATCCTTGGATTTCACTCCAAGAATGCCAGGAGGGAGAAGTGTGGGGGCTACTACTGGCAAAACTGCATTGCAGCTTTAATCTTACTGATTTTAAATTGGACTTGCATGAAAGATGAGTCTTTGTATTTAAAAAAAAATTAAATTGGTGGTGAAGAATATTTCTCCCACACTAAAATGAAGTACCTTAAAATTAAAACACAATGAATATCTTTGAAATTATCCTCAGCATCTTTACAAATGTGTTTGTTTTTGTTTTAATTAGTAAATAAATAAATAAATAAGGAGAAAAACCATTACATGTCTTCTCATCTTTCAGATATAACTGTGAGTATCAGGAATAACATGTAGAGATCATATTTATTAGGTACAGTTCTGCACCTAATAAATAAATAGTTTAAAATAACAAATTGTTTAAAAAATGAAAAATTCCAAAGATAAGCATGTCATACACAATACAAAAGTTTCTATAACAAGACAAATGGAAAATCATCTTTAAAACCTGCAACACAAATCTTTCCCAGAGACTGAGTACAGTCAAAACAAAAAAATATATACCGAATAAATAACAGGTGTTTTTGAAAATGGGGTGAAGTGGTTTTAGGCTAATATCCTGAAGGAAGTACGATGGTACACACTAAATCATGCATTACAGGGAAATGAAATCCTACCCACCTAGCTGCTGTTGAACCTCTAAGAACTGTCATTGAACAGGTGCTTAACAAGTCAGGAGTTAAGAAAGCAGTCTGGAGCACAGCTACATCCCTCTGAGACATTTAGCCCACACAAACTACTTTGTGGCGATGGGCAGTCTTGGGTACCTGCACATTTATCTCTCTCAAATTAGTGTGACCTAAGGGTGAGTTCAGTTCTTTACTTTGACTACTCAAAGTGTGTAAGAGTTGAACTAGAATGGGTAGAAAACGTAGTATTGTATGATGAACCATATGTCCTGGTAGTATGTACTGCTGTAGAACATGAAATAATGAAGTAATGTTGAGAATAACTGGGAAGACGGAACAAAACAAAACAAACAAACAAACAAAAACAATAACAAAGAAAGAAAGAGAGGTAAAGGAAAGAAAGAAAAACCAAAATGTATTGTTTAAGAAAAATACCTGCTTGGCTTGTGAAAACTCTGACCACATTATGAGTCATTGCAAGTGACTTCTGATGATTCACTGACATTTTTTAAAGCTCTGATAACAATCTCTAGTTGTTTCCAAAAACTTTTTATTTTTTTATTTTTTTTTCCAAACAAATAACTTTGGCAGCTTTTCACATCACAAAACTGCAAATTAGTTTTCTTCTTTCGGTCATATTACTGGGCTGTGGTAGGTTGATTGCTAACATTTCTTGCTCTTTTTATCTTTGAAGCCCATTTCTAGTGTAGTGCATTTTGAACTTGACTGCTCCAACTGCAGTTGTAAATCACTCTTAATTCTGGTGTTGATGGTCATTTCCTAGGAACAGGAACAATCGAAAGAGCTCATGCTGGTAGACCACTGGAATGCCATCTGATTCTATCTTTTGGTTGCTGACATGGCCTCTGTTTGAGCTACTGACTCATACTTCATTTATGCAGGAATGTTTAATCACTTGCTTACACCAGTATCATTGCACAGATAAAAATAAAACCATGGACGTTCTGTCAGGTATGAGAACAGTCAAGCATAAATCCCTTTCCAAATGACACAACATAAACTGAAAAGAAAATGTTTTGTTTTGCTTTGTTTTTTCCATATCAGAAGAAGACAGTCAAACAAAGTTGGAGTAAAATGGCACATTCAGCAAAGCCCGCGTGGACAGAGTTTAGCAGTGAAAGATGCGTCTCTGTTAGTACAAGTGCTCCTGACAGTCTTCACAGTGTTCTGTCCTAAACCTATTTTGTTGTTTGATATGAATTTAGGCACAGTAAAATTTCTCTCTGCAATCTCACAGTATCCAGACAATTTGGGCAGGCAACAGCTTTGGAATATACAGTATGACAGTATACAGCTTTGGAATAGCTTTGTAAAGCTATGGAAAGTTTTGGAAAGTGGTTCAAGCTAAATCTGCTTAGCAGATAAATTATTTGAATAAATAATTGACATATTTCATAGTTTAGACTGCAGGAAGAATTTTTTCATTCTGTTAATTCTACTGCATCTTATTACATAGAATTAATGTAAAAATTTTGGATGGGAAACATCAATAGTCAGAGAACTCTTACAGGAAATCTGCTCCAAATTTTTGTTCTACTTCAAGGCATACATCAGTGATTGCAAACACGTGAAATAGAAGCTGGTCTTGTGTTGTTCATTGAGCAGTGTTGAGACATCCTTGTCCACCAGGTGAATGCTCCTAGTCCATTTCAGTGCAATATTGCAGAGGCTAACTAAACCACTATCAGCTTGGTTTGAGCTCTTTTGACTTCTTATAGGAAGGCTTACCCTTACCAAGTCTTAGCCAGAAATCTCAGCTGGGAGTGAGATTTTCCTAAATTATTTTTTTAGAAAAACAGGGCAGAAAACAAGGCTGGACTGTATAAATATTGATATTGGATCAGACCTAACACTAATCTAGCTCAGTATGGGACACATGCATCAGCTATGAGTAAAAACACTAAGGGGAGAACATAAGAAACAAAGCCAAATACTGAGCAATGCTGATATTTATTAGCAGTCAGCTATCAGAAATTTTGGTGAAAACTGAAACCTCCTGATGGAGATATTCTATACTCAAGTCCTTGTGTCAGGAGGTTGGACTCGATCTCTGTAGGTCCCTTCCAACCCCTATGATTCTGTGATTCTGTAAGAAGTAGAAGACAAGAAAAGATTTTACTAAGTGTAAAACAACTTCATTGTGTCATGTTAATGTATTAGACATTAATATTAAAGTAGAAATCAGTATAGCTGTGCAAGTCCCTACTGAATTTTCAGTTTGTTTTTAGTGCACATGGACCTGGCAGTTTTCTCCATTTCAGTTACAGTATGTTGATCAACGCTTTTCTGATTCCGATGGAGACATCTGTTCATTAGCACGCAGGGAGGCCAATATTGCTTTAGGTAAAGATCAGCTAGTTCCTCTGTTCTACACACTTGGGAAGAATAGCATTGCTTATAAAATGTAACAAATGTTTCCTGGACTCTAGCCAATATATTTTTGATCTTTTCTTGATCTTCATTTTCACTAATCCTTTTCTTTTTGTATTCATCCTTTTGTTGACATGCCAAAATTCTGTCAGTCTTGTTTCCTCTTTCAAAAAAACGTGTTTTTGTTAAGTTGAATTAAGCATTCTACCCTATTGCCAAGAGCAAATTAAGTTCCCCCCCTTACTGAAATCAAATTTTGTAAAGTGTCCAGGCAATTAGCTCTAATATGTGGTTGCTGTAACTCTTAATTTTCCCCTTTCATGGGTTTCTTTTCCTCTGTCTTTGTTTCTGCACAGAAGATGCGAGATTCCTTCTCTTCCCTCTGGTTGTGGCCTTTTAGTTCCCCAGCATCCAGCAACCATCCACTGATACTTAGCCAAACCTCACTTTTAATCTGTAATCCAAAGGTATTTGAATTAACAAATTGTTCATTCTTCAAGCAGAAAGCTGAACTGGTGGACCAGCCTGCTGGAATTGGAACAGAACTCAAAAAAACAGACTTCTGAAGAGCTCTCCCAAGCACAACATTTAAGTATACATGCACCAAGAGTTTTCCCACGACAGCCAAAAACTGGCATGGCTCACCTGCATAACTCAACAACAGAAGTCCTTCACATCTTTGCATTTATTGTCAGGGACTCAATTCCAGAAGGTTCAAGGAGGAAAAATTACAAGCATATAATTATTTCAAGTAGCTGGAAAAGGAAAGGCCTTATTTGAGAAAGATCACAACAAAGTCCTTCCTGGTGTGGGATGATGGAATGTCTCAGCTCTGCCTTATCCTTCTAGCACTGCCTCAGCATTCTCACATCAAAAGCAGCCTATTGAAGGTTTCTTCTCCAGGCCATCTTCAACAAAGAGGTTTTCCTTATCCCCTTCCTCAACCCTTTGCATTGATACACACGCAGGAAGGATAAGACAAGGATTAAGACTTCTCTCTGCTAGCCATACAAAGCATTCTGATGAGGAAGGATGTAATAAGAGCCAATGAAACAGTTGTTTCAGTTCCAATAAAAAGTCATCTTATATTTAAAAAATAATCCTGGACAGTTTCCCAGTGTCAACTAGATTAGGATCAGCTAATTTGTTTATAAGAAGTCTGACAGTTTTAACATTACTCTGTCAGCCACTGTCCCCCTCTTTCCTTTACATCCCTATTTATTTTGGCAGACTTAAGTAATGCACATGATAAAGCTGTGTTATAGTAACAGCCATAGTTCTATTTAAAACAGAGCACTGAAAGTCAGAGAAAAGCTTCTTGGATTCTAAAGGATATCTATATATAGCTGCAAATTGACCATCAGCACTGCAAATGCTCTAATGAAGCAACAACTGATTTTAACACATGAAACCCGCAATTAGATGAAATTCTCTTTTGTTAAAATATACATATAGATATACTTCTCTCCACAGATGTAAGCAGGTGTATTTTCCTGCCTCACATACTTCCCACTGCTGATTCATCAATGCACTTAAGACTGAGATGTGGGTAAATCTTGTTGTTTCCCTTCTTTCCTTCCTCGTTTTCAGTCGTTCATGCAACTCTTCGTAGACTGTCTCTTTCCTAATTTTATTTCCTCTCAATCTTAACTGGTAATTTGGAAGGGAGATACAGCTGAGAGTAAGGTGCTCAGCCCTCACGGACTTCATTACAAACAGTTCACCAAGTACCGAGGAAATGGCCACAAGTTGTATCATATGACATTTAGAATGGACATAAGAAGGAACTTTTTCTCTCAGAGAGTGGTCAGGCAGTGGAATGGCTGCCCAGGGAGGTGGTGGAGTCACTATCCCTGGCAGTGTTCAAGAAGTGTCTGGATAGGGAGCTAGGATATATGGTTTAGTGTTTTTTCTGTAGGTATGGTAAAGGGAGGATGGTTGGACTAGATGATCTTGTAGGTCCTTTCCAACCTTGTGATTCTATGATTCTATTCTATGATTTTATGAAATCCTCTTGTGAATAGTAAGATGTTAATAACTCTGTCTCTTATTTTAAAGTAACATGGCCACAGCTGAACTCAATAGTTCATGACCAGTCTGCACCCTTCCTTTCCTAATACTCATCCATAGCATACAATTCTTCTGCTCCTTCAAGCAACTTAAAATAACCTGCATGTGACCAAGAGTCAGAAACATCAGATAATAGCCAGGGGGATCCTGAAGGAGGTTGTGATGACAGGTGTGAGCTGAAGCAACTTCTCCTTCAGATATCCCAATATTGTTCTGTGCAATGGGTGGGGAAAGGCATGGAATTCAGTCACAGGCAGTCTGCATCTGAACCTCCTCTGCCTTACTTTTTCTTTAATCCAATCAATTCAAATTCCCACACAGACTCATTTTGCAGGATCTCACCATAGCAGCCGTGTGTGACCTGCTCCCAACAGTACATTAGTAAATGCAGTACATTAGCGAAGTTAGCTACCCTCCTCGGTTATAATCAGTATTCGAACCCTGGTGCCTGTTATCATAGTGCTCCTAAGAAAACTCTCAGATATATGAAAGCAAGTCTGATCGCCCACAAGGCCTGAACTTTCACAGTAACACTGCTCCCTGTTTCATCCTCTTCCTCTAGTTCATGAGCTTCTCCATACTCTTCTCTCTTCATATTTTCATTTCCTGTGTGGAAACCTGATTCACACCCTATTCTGTCCCACTTGCTTTAGCTTCTTAATCCTCCTTGATTCTCACCCCTGATAAGAATGACTTCTCAATTAGTGTTATCAAAAGGATGAATTAAAATCAGTGCAAGACTTGTAATTCAGTTGCATTGTTGAAGTGAAAAGTCAAGCTAGTCAAAACAGCAAATAAAACATACTGAAAGGTATATCAGAGCAGCTTTTAAAAGAAAACACAGCCTCTTTAGAGAAAATACATAAAAAAACCAAGTATTAACAAAGATAGAAGTGTATTGGACAGAGCACAGAAAAAGTAGGTTTCTGCTTTCCAAAGAAGATTTAGGTAAGTGATTTATGTTCTTGCTGGCAGAGCTAGATGAAAATTTGGAAAGAAATTAAAATTTGGAAATAGCCAGGCCAGCTGATTTTGGAACTTACAAAGATACTTTCCTAGATAAGAATCTCTGAGAACCTGGAGAGGGCAAAGGAAGATTCCGAAAATGAAGAAGGACATATACTTTTTTAAAGAGGGAGAGAAGAAGTTGTGAAGATGTCAAGCATTATAAACTAATCAGTCTATACAAATCCCTGAACAAATTACTGAAAAATTCATGTCAAGTGCCTTGAAGGTGATAAAGTGATTTTAAAAAAAAGGCAACAAGAATGTATGAAACCTAAGTCAATTATTTCTTTGATAGCTTCCAGTTTTAACACATATGGATGAAAGAGAAGATATGCTGTAACTATGCATTAGTTTCGTCATTGCCTATGTGTTGTTTTTGTACAGAAGCAGAATCTAGATATGATCATCATCAGGTAAGTAAGGTTGACTGAAAAAAAATCATTTTCAAGCCTGGTTATGAGTGATTCCCCAGGAAACAAACAAACAAACAAAATTTCAAGTGGGTTCTACCAGGATTCTCCCAAATCTGATTGTATTTAGTATTTCCATAATCATTTACGCAGCACAACAGAAATACTACTCGGAAAAAAAAATCCTGTGGGCAGCCACAAGTACTTTGGTGAAAAGGGTTATGTTCACATTAATCTTTTTGAATGGGAAGGATGGTGAACATTTAGCAAACAGAAATTCAGAGATGAAACATGTCCAATACTCTACAAAAGCAGAACGCCACAACACAAAAGGAGAAACTATCCAGGCAATGTGGCAGATTAGAAACTGCATGAGACAGAAAGCAAAAGTTAGTTTACTCTCTGCTGGAGAGATTTCAGACAGGGCCCCCGGAAGTATCCCAGTCACATCCATAGCACACAGTAGATGTACTCTGCATCTCAATCCTCTTGCAAGTGCTGAGAATTGAAGGGTATTGCCAGTGCTGGAGAGATTTGATGAGGTGTATTGTGAAGTAAGCAAATGCTATTGTCTGATTCAAAGGCCACTTCACTTCATACAGGTGACAATGTGCTGGTACAAAGGTGAGTGATGAAGTCTTTTGGACATATTCTGGAAGACTTTAGTTGTTTCACTGGCAGAGTAATTCAAGGACATATTTCCAGAGCAGGCTGGACAGTAACCAGACAATTACACTTGTTTTCACGGCAATGGCAATAGTCTTTGGGGGATGGTGCCACACTTCCATCACTTTACACCCTGGTTGTTTAGAAGCAGGATTCTCAGAGAAGGAAATTGTCTATAGCCCTGCTTGAGAAAAATAAGTTTGCCAGATTTCTAAGAGGTAGTGGTCTGGCCCCAGCTGTTCAAGCATTAATGTAATTTGTCAATGAATTTTTGGTGCTATTTTATTTGGAGTGCTTGTTAGTTTTACTGTGACCTCTTCAGAAAATAAAAATATATATTCCTGGATTATATGGGATCTTTTACTGAAAAAATAACAATAATAATAATAAAAAAAAAATCTTCTAATCCGTAGTGTTGCTTGGGTTTTTGTTTGTTTTACTAAGCATTAGCACATAGCCCATTCTTAGTCCTTTAAATCACAGATAATATCCAATGAAGTCAAGATCAGGGGCAGGATCTCCATTAAACACTGAATCATACACATAGTTTTTTGTTAACAACATAGTCAAATTATCTTCAGTTCTGCAACTCTTTATTTTACTATTACAGACTGCTTAGAGAAAGGCTAAGCTTATTCACAGGCACCAAGGTACCCTAAAGACTGATCAAACACAAGGCAAGCATAAAGTTTCTGCTACAAAGTCTCAAGAGCCTGCTGGGGCAAAACACACCTACATCTTAGCTGTGGGCAAAACCTTCCCAAATAGTGAGATATTGACTTTAAATTCATAGTCAGCTGAACCAAATCATAAAATATGGTCTCATGTTATCCCACCCAAAGCATGGATGACTGTACAAAAGAAGGGAAGCTAGATTAATATCCAGGTTAGCTGGTGAGTATTGTGGTGACTCTGTACCTATCATTTCAGCTAGTTTAATATATTTCTCATAGCAACCACAGCTTTTATGTGCAAGAACAGGGTAAAAGGGAGGAAAAAGAAAGCAGTATTTACAGTTGAACTTTTTTCTTTTTTTTTTCTTTTTCTTTTTTTCTTTTTTTTTTTTTTTTTCTCAGTTAGCTCAAACACAGAAGTGATTCATTTTTACCAGCAGGGAAAGTAAGGGCATCCCTTTCATGAGTCAGATTCTTTATCTTGTGGATTTCTGTTTTCAATGTTTTGTTTCTTGATTTTGTTTTAATTCCATGTGACAGTGATGAGCTTGGCACTGAAAAGTTAACCACCAAATATGCTTCCTCTTCATATAAATCCTAGTAATTTTGATCTAAGTTTCAGTTCAGGACTCCTTATTGCTAATACCAGTTGGAAGTGACCAATAATTTCAGTCTTAAGTGCCTGAAGTTGTGAAAGCTAACAAATACACATCTTGTTCACCTTTAGTCAACACAGACATAGAACCTTATCCAAGAATGCCACATCTCATATGCAGGTAGATAAGTACATTAGAGATCTTACCTTCAGGCCTTACAGATTGAAATCCTTGATCAGCTTTTACAGAAAAAAAATAATTCTGAATATGAACATGTATTTCACAATTTAGCTCTGATGTAACTCATCTGGGCCTCCCAAATCACACCAGAAATTAATCAGCCATACAGAGTTAAGGCTGAAAGGTCTCAAAAGTATTCACTGACTTTGCATGCCTCTGTTTACGGTTGTCTGGCTTTAAACACTTACCAGCAGGTGTCTAAATTAGGCTGTCTAAAAAAAGAAGAACCCAAAATGTGGGGGACTTTTCAGAAAAGATTTCCCCAGGTGATGAGGTCAAGGATTTTGAGTGAGCCAGTCCTCAGTTCAGAAAGGGAAACCAAAGCCTGATCCAAAATTTACTGAAGGGCGTGATGAGCGCGTGCGACTCCAAAGTCTGTGGAAGTAACAATCCCAGCATATTCCAGATTGTTGCGTACTTCCAGATGAAGCACGTATTGCAGGGTGCTGTTGAAGAGTGATGATCACTTTCATATTGAAACTGTATATTGCTTTTCTACCCACCTGCCTAGTTACTTAGTACACAGACCTCATCTTCTCTAAAAAGGAATAGACCAAAAAAGAAAAAAAAAAAGAGAGAGAGAGAAGGCTGTTTTTAATCTAATTAATTCATGATCTATGCTACAGTCCTGGAACCAAGGGAAGTATAATCTTCAGTCTGTCTCAATCAACAAATGTCCAAGGAACCAACTGTAATCATTCTTACTGCAATCTGGAAAGTGCAACTTGCTTCTTTTGAGTTTTTGGGGGCCTAAATAATATCTGACAAATCATTGCCACTTGGATACCAGCCATTTAGGTACTCTTCTACCTCAGTTTTCAGCTCTGACAGAAACTTATTTCAAACGATTCAAATACACAAAATATCTTAAGCTATTTTTGTATTTACAGCTCTGTCAAAATCCCTACCTTCCCCTCACTGGCTACAAGGGCTTAATAACTCCAATTCTCTTGCCTTCTCAAAATGTTATCAAAGATTAATTAACGTGTGTTGAAATATATCCCTTTTCTTAACAAAGGAAAAGCTGCTGTTTTTTTAAAGTGATCACAAAGAGATTCAGGATATGAAAATAAAAGATTTTAATGGTATAGACAGAAATACAGTTTTGGAGAAGTTGGACTAACCACCTGATAGTGGCAAAGTGAGTGAGAAAGGAGGTCAAATGTGCATCAGTTAAATACACACCTGTGAAAAGGGAGGTGTAGAGAATAGTTCACTTAAGAAACAGCAAGAAAGTAAAAGTCCATATAACACCAAAAACAGAATGTGGAGTTCCCATCTTTCTTCAGACATCTTGTTGCATAAAAACAGGGCAGTACTTGTCTTCCTTTTACTAAAGGAAATCTGGGATAAATCAACAGGTTTTCTGTCTCTTTTTGCAAAGCAGAGGAAGATCTTTATCTAAGTCATTTAGTGACCATCAAAGCTCACTGCCCAGGATAGGGCCTCATACCTCTCCTTCCCCAGAGCTGGATCAGTCCCACAGCCATGGGTGCACCACCTCCAGCCCTGTAGAGCAGCAGCAAGCAGCCCTCGCATGGGACTCAGCCTCATGGGACTCATCCTGGTGGTCCTGTGGCAGGCAAGCTGACCAAGTAGGCTGTGTCCCCGGCCAGGGAATGATAGGCAGGCTCAGATACGAGCCAGGCTTCAAGCTGTTTGTTCTTGTCCACACCACAATATTTTTTCACATAGATGGAAAGAGAAGTTCAAACTTGATGAATTTCAAGCCATCACCATCTAAAGCAGTGGTTTTGAGGTGTTTTTGCTGCCTACGTTCCATTTTAGGGGCTTGTGCAGCATTTTAAGTAATTGGCCCCAGGTCACTACAGCCACTTGTGGTAGAAGTAGGAAATACACCTTCATCCCCAGAGGCTCTGGCTAACACCATAACCACACAAGCATCCTTCCTCTTTTGTCCTTCCTCCCAGCTGGTCAGAATCAGCTTACATTAACACAACAGGGACATTTATGGTCACAGAGAGATGACACCCCAAGAGGCAATGCAATGAGATAGAACTTGGTGGGAGCCAGACACTTTGGTCACCACGTGGCACAAGGCCTATCAAATATGAAATGATCATAGCCCTATGAAAGACAAGATTTCTGTGAAGATGCAAAGGGAGGGGAGACAAAAAGGTAAAAAGAACAGCTAAGGAAGGTGTGTATCTACTTGAAAGTAAAAGAACGTAAGATTCACAGCTATCATCCTATTTCACACAATGGTAGAATTTCCAGTGGTTTCAATAAAACAACATTAACAAGCCAGATGTATGACTAAAAAGAGTAGGATACCAGTGTGCAAGTTAGTGCTGTCACTCTCTACAAGGCTCTGGGATGCCAACATTTTGTTTCTTCCCAAACTGAGAGGAAATGTTCATAATAGATATTTTTTGTTTTTCAGAGTAGAACATGATGTAAATGCTTATTTTGGTTAAGTCACAATAATCACATTAGACCTTAAGATTTTGGTTTATGTTGTAATAGAAAAAGCTATAACAGTAGCTACTGCACACCCTGTATATTTCATGCAAACAATATATAGAATATGAGAAACTATTTTGAGAAATTCTTGCAATTTTTTTTCTCCAAAAATTAGTATATTCACATGAAAGCAATTCTATTTAATCAAACCGGTACTTGAAGATTTCCACCCCACCTTCCATTCATTATTGTTCACGAGCTGTACTTGCATGAACTGGAATTTCAATCTCAAAATATATATGGCTCAAAATTTTGCTGCTCCTGATGGAGAAACTTTGCCAATTAGTTTTATTAGGAATGTGAAATCACCTTTCACAAGGCTTAGATCTGGCCCTTGCTGAAAAATCTGTAGCTACATCATTAATCACAGTAAAAATCTAAACAGATGAAAATTAATAAAAAGTAATGAATAGATTTTTTTTTGCTCAAGGCATCTTCTAGCTTGTTGTTTAGATCATTATCATCAAACACTTCATCTGTAGCAACTTTATTTGGTGTAAAAATAGTGAAAAACAATAACAATGAAAAATAAATTAAAATGCATGTATTTTTTTACTCAGTGTTTGGAAAAAGCTCTTTGAGAATTCACACTTTCTAATTACAGAGCTAAAGGAATGTGTTTTATGTTTTCATTGTACATGCAGAAGTAGCAACGTGTATGTCAGTTGCAACCAAACATTGTGAAGTATAGATTTTGTTGTGGTACTTTTGCATAATCGCTACCAGATCTCATTAAGTTATTCATCTTTCATTCTTTCTGTTAAACAAATAAGCAAACAAACAAAAAAGGTGGGGGCTGGTGGAGGAGGGAAGGTACAATCTCACCACAGTTGCATGGAGTAAGATGCGGCCTTGTACTTTCCATTTATCTAAGGCTCTTTTTATATCATAGTCCTGGCATCTGAATTTCTACAGAAGGAGAAAAAATATTTCTGCTCATATTTCAGACTACAGAGCAAGAATACAGGACTGAGCTGATCTTGGCATTGCAGCTGTAGCATTACAATGGGTACAAGCAGGTAAGAGAAAATGAGACAAGAAGCACACCAAGAAAGAAGAAATTACAATTCCAAGTTTAGAGCAAGTAGTCAAAATATTGAGATTTGCTGTATAAATCAAAGTCTAAAAGGTTTCTGTGAAAACATCAAAACAACTTTATTGACACACTAAATATTGGAATGTTTCTGCTACATGACAGCTTGACAGTACAAGATGTTATTATTCTTCTAATGTCAAACACAACACAGATGTCACACTAGTGTGAATTTAAAAGCTTTAAAAAGTAAAGATATGAATGAAGTAAAAATGAAGCAGCATGCATCCCATTGCCACTGGTGCTCTGTGAGGCCAGGTGACTGCATCCACCTGCTGTAACCTGCAGGCTCTTAACTCCTGCTTCCTTGCTGCGGCTTGAAAAGCAGAAGAAAAGGACACCAGGTAGGAAGTTGCTTACAATCACTCTGCTGCTTTTTATGAGATTAAATGTGGGGATTTCCCACCAAAGTGAGGAAGAAAGCACACCTGTAAGGACTGAACATCACTAATAATTTGGCATGCCCTCCTTCCTGTTCCAAAACTTGCTGGGACATTTTTCACTTTTTTCAGCCTCTCTTTTGTGTTACAGCTGTATGACAATATGAAATTTTAAAGCTGTGAAGCTGTACTTTCCCACCTGCTCAAGTCTTAACATGACTGGGCTATTTTTCTTTTAGGAAAAATGAAGAGCTGTTTTCGTACCTCTCTACCTCTTCACTTTTCAGTCCTTCTCTGTGATTGATTTTTCCTCTCTTTCTGCCCTCCCTTTCTCTTTCACGTGTCATGTTGATGCTCCCTGAAGGCTGTTCCACCCCATGCACTTCACCAGGGGAGCAGTGTGGGCTTCTGTGCTTGGATCCCCTGCTTGGATGGCATTCTGCTGATAGAAGCCTGGAGTGCACAAAGGAGATAAAACTCATTTCTCCTCTATGAAATAACGGTTGGACAAGAGTTGACCAGAATGTGTTCTGAAAGGGCCTGATCTAGTATCCACTGCAGTCAATGAAAGTCTTCAACTGACTTCAGTAGGTCTCAGATAAAGTCCCATATTAATTTTACAACTGCTGTTGTTCGCAACTGAGGCTCTGAGTATTGCTGTACAACACGTTCTGTGAGAATAAAAAACAAATATGGCATGGAATGTTTATCTCTGCTGTTTTAAAAGAACATAAACTTCATTCAAATTTCTGCTCACTTTGTTTTCTTTCTGCTTTTATGTATCAGATGTTCCCTCATTAGCAGCCCTCCCTGTGTTTTGAGATCTCTCAAGCCTCAACAGAAAGATAAGAATATTAAAAATCAACAAGGAAGTTTTCCTCACAAGCAGTCTAAGCATTTGTGGTGATTAAGTGTGACAGAAGACTTTGGAATAATTCAGATGAAAAAAAAAGGTCCACCTTTTTTAATCGGATCTCACTTGTATGGGTGACCCTGATACCATTATCCTCCACATTGCATTGTGTTCCAGGAAGAAACAGACCTAAATATCTGATATAAAAACCCAAGTTAAACTTTCTCAGGCTGAAGATGTAGAGGGCTTTTCAAGAGTCATAAGTGTCAGTCCCCTTTTAGAAAGTTGTCTCGCTGCTATTTAATAAAAATCTGTAGACATGAGAAAAGTCAATACAGCTGTGTCTGAGCCTGCCGACCCCCACAGTGTGGAGAGAAGGAAGTGGAGTAGGAGAAACTGTTCTAAAAGAAAGATCTCTCTGAGAGAGCTTTTTGCTTCAGTAACTTTCCATTTGATATATATCACAATTGTCTTAGTGACTCTCATGAACATTAATGGACTCATTTTTGCAACATCCTCTAAGGAATGGAAATATTACCTCTTGTAACACTCCGAAAGCTGGACATGGCTAAGCTAAATGATGTGCTTTGGGTCACACAGCAAGGCCCATGGCAGCATGCAGTCCTCTGCACTGAAACTCAGCCTCACGGTGACTTCAGCAATTCCAAGAGGACCCTTGAGCACCTGACAAAGTTGTATCTGTGTGCTTTGCTGCTGGATGTTGCTCTTGAAATCATTCTGTCTAGAGCTGAGCTTCATGCATCATGCCCTGGGCTTCGTCCTGCCCTCATGTAGATTATTAGAAAAGTCTTTTCCATGCTGCTATGAACAGAAGCAGCCATATGACATTATGAAAGGGGCCTGTTAAAGAACTGAAAGCTAAATTCAGGATTGCATCTGTGTCTCAATTCTGTTTGTCTTAACTAATGTCATACATACACACACAGATAAGCTAAATTAATTTGAGCTGCATTAAATAGAATTTAAATTTATGTTTCATGCTATTTTCACTGATGTGTTTTCCAGTGTGATTTCAAGCTAAACAATTTCTACAAATTTAACTTTCTAAAGACAAAAAACGAAGCCTGGTCTTAGCACTTCAAAGCACTAAAATGCTAACAAAGTTAACAGCCAGGCTAAGAGGAATTTTCACAATTAACTATCAAGTTTTAGCTTAAGGACAGTTAAAGGAGAGATCCCTACTTTGCAAATGAATAGGAAACGCAGAGCATTTATTTGCTGATCATAGTTTTCCTGATCAAGGAGATAAAAAAATCAGATGAAACCCTTGAAAGCCTCAAGAAATCTGACTTTTCCCCAGGGAGGTGGTTGAATCGCCATCCCTGTATGTGTTTAAGAGCCGTTTGGATGTGGTGCTCAGGGATATGATTTAGCAGAGGGTTGTTAGAGTTAGGGTACTATGGTTAGGCTGCGGTTGGACTTGATGATCTTCAAGGTCTTTTCCAACCTGGGTAATTCTATGATTCTATGACTATAAATTTATGCCCAAATAAAACTCCAAGAGTTGGTAACGTAATTTTGGTAATGTAGCCAAAGAGAGATTCTGCCAAGATGTAAGGCAACCTGATATTTATTATCCCTTGGTAGAACTGATGAATGGTTTTCTAGTCCTACACCATTGGCACTCTGAAGAACCTTACAGAGATGCCTAATAAGTCAGGCATAGACACTGCAAAAGTATTCCCAGATAACGGCAGGCCACAGAAAAGCATTTCAACTGTATGTCATCAAAGCAGTAGGCAGTACTTGAAGACTGATCTTGATCATAGATGTACAAGAAATGCAAGATGTAGGAAATGCCAGAGGAAATGTCATTTTTCAATTGCATGCTGAACAAAAGGCAATAAGAAGGAGCATGCAGGCCATTCTTCTTAGGCTTTAGTGTTTGAGTTGGTAGCTCTGATGAACACCAGAAAGTGGATTTCCTAACTCATGGTAAGTATATGAGTTTAGTCTAAGTCTAATAAGGCTTTAAAACTAAAGTCTATTGTCAGGGCTAGTAAACAAGAATCTTCATTACCAATTCAAGCTAAAATTCACAAGCATCACCTTTGATAGGTCAGTGGGAAGAATTGGCCTTGAATGTGCATTTGACCAAGGAGACAGTGAACATCTTGTTTGCCAGGATCCAGTGTATGGATTTTGGTGATGGTCACAGGCTAATATTCAGCCAAAATGTAATGGCAGGCCAATATGACTGATGCAGAATTTCAAAGGGTGCATTGTAAGAATGTGAGTCTCATGACACATGAGGCAAGAATGACAAAATGCTGGAGAGGTAATAGCACCCTGCTAGCAGCGATGACCTGATGGCAGTGATGCAAAGCATAAAAACTCATTTCCTGACAAGGTCAGACAGAACCAGCCTAGAGATCTGAGCATCACAGGAGCAGATCCTGCAGGATGGAGCAACACAGGATGCACATAGACAAAGGTCAAACTGGCTAAATCTTCAGAGAAACGCAATGCATTTATGTTACCTCTCTCCCAATGCAATCAGGGAGATAAACATTTTTCCCCAAGGTACAGTACTTCAAGAGGACCTGGGTAGAACTAGCAACATTTCCTCACTTTTCAGCACAGGAAGGTAATTCAGGAAGGTTCAAGTCTGAAGTATTCCTATACTATGCATGATTAACTATAAAAGGAGGTCATAGAGGTTTGAGTGTTTCCTTGAGGCTAGTAAGAAAAAAAGTGTTTCCTTGAACCAGGGCCTACATCATCATTACTAATTCAGAGAGACAGATACAAGGGAAGAATATCTTCCGGCTGCAAAAAGAAGTATCTGGTGTTTTTCATGATGTTCTCCTGTGAAATGAGAACAGATGAAGACATATATTCTACAAATGAATCTTCTGTCAGTTTCACTGTTGTCTGTAGCAACTCTGAGGTCATTCTCTGCAATCAGCTCATTTGTATAAAAAATAAATAAAGGAATACAGAGTGTTTGGTCTTTTCCAGCTCTCTTTTCCAGAAGAGTAGTGTCTCATCAACCAAATAGCCTAAAGTTGTCTCTTATAAAGGAATAAGTCCTGGTGTTGCTCCTTTCCACGTGAGAGTAGAACAGTTCTCTCTCTTTCCCATCTAACATGAAATCACATGAGGTTTCATGAGTAATTTCTAACACAAGCTTTCTACTAGTAGGCTATTGGGGCCTGCAAAGTCAGGCATGACATTGTCCTACAGAAAGTTTTCATAACAATAGGTATTGTTACAGAAACAAAAATCCAAATTTATTTATCCCAGGGATGAAAGCAAAGACACCACAGGGTCAGGGAAATCTACAGCCCATTGTTCTTTGGGAAAGTCAAAACAAATAAAACACAATTATCTGACCAAAACCCAGTGGAGTGCAAAGTTACAAAATATCATGCCTTTTTGAACAGTAGTGAGTTACTAAATACAAACAAAATTCATATTCCTCTGAAGGGTTTGGGTAATCCCTAAAACCTGGAAAGGAAACTGAAAACAGAAGACAGGAAGGCCCTGAGGCTTTTAGAAACTGCTGGGAAAAAAAACAACACAAAACCCACACCATATTATTTCCATAGAAGTTTGGAACACATGAAAAAGCCAGACAACCTCTGAATACATACTGTGACACATGAGTACGGCAGTACAAAAAGGGTGATTTTCTGATAATGCCAGCTTTGTCTGAGGAAGACTAGAGGAGTGGGTTGTGATCTCCATGCACAAGAGGGAGGGAAATAGCCAGTTGGGCTACATCTAGTATTAGCCAAAATACTTAGGAACTGTGTGGTTGCAAAGAACAACTAAAATGTCACTGGAAAGGTTGAGAGCGTGCTTTCTTACAGGGGAATTCCAGAGGAACTATTATAATGAAAAAATGGACCATGGTTTATAGAGCAAGGTTTCAAAGCTTTTTTGGCAAGATTTAATTTCCAGTGCATTATCACCAGCCCTCAATATCCTGAAGCAAAGGCAGAGACTGGAAGAAATGTGTAGACAAGATGATCCTTCCTTGGCACAGTTACGTACAGATCAGCTCCTGTTATGTCAGCTAAATAAAACAGACTCCACGGGGAAGCATTTGCTTTCTCAGTGACTGACTCTTGAAAAACTCTGTCATCTGTCAGTCCATCCATCCACCTATTTATTTATAGAAGATAGAGTTTGTATAGTCTATACTGCGACAATATCCAGTGGTCTCTGAACCTTTTAGTTTTAGATGGAAATTTAGATGAGGAGTAGAAGTCCTCCTGCAAAATCATAAGAAAATCTGTCTTGACATAATACTGTTTCTGCACAAAAAAAAAGGTCAAAAAATTACATGATTTGCTGCAAGAGCAACCTCTGGTAGGGCAAAATGGATGCCCCGTCCTTGGAGGTGTTCAAGGCCAGGTTGGACAGGGCCCTGGGCAACCTGATCTAGTAAATGTGTATGTTTGGTGGCCCTGCCAGGCTGGGGGGTTGGAACTACATGATCCTTGAGGTCCCTTCCAACCTGGGTCATTCTGTGATTCTGTGATTCTGTGAAAAAGTAAAAATATACATAATGTGTATTAATTGCGTGGAATGTTTTTATTCTCCACAGCTGTGCAATTAAAGAAACTTGTAAAATGTGCCCGTGTTTAAAACATCACAAAGCATCATTGCAATCTGCTCATGACATTCAGTTGGACAAGTCTGAAAGGTAGGGATAGCCCATTTAAACTCTGTCATTGTTGACTGCTTCATCATTTTCATTAGAAGCATACAAAATGTTTATTGGTTCCATCCAGACTCTTCCAGAATTACACTTCTTCTAACGCAGGGTGTGTGCGTGTGCATTAGCCTACTATACTGGTATTTAGGATTTCTGAGGTTAATTCCTGAAACGTTACAGTATAATCATACAGTTCCTACATGTCTGTCAAGAAGTTATTTGTCACAGATCCATAACAACACCTAGCTTCTGAAGCATTGCCACAGTGTATTTTTATGGCCTCAACCTAAGAGTTGTACTACTATCCAGTTGTATTTGGGCAGAGAGCAGAAGTATATACAGACATTGGCCTTCTCATTGAATTAAAGCAACATCTGACAAGTTATAGATAGTTAGGAGAGATATTTTATTTATTCATGTGCACCTCTCAGCAATTCAGCTGGTACCCTAATTGTCTTTGTTAAGACAAGCGAGTTGCCTCTACTTGCCCCATTTCTAACCACAAATACTAAGGATCCACATCACTGTTACATTTTCAGAGCTAGAAAAGGTACATTTCCCTACTTCCCTTCTCATTTTCTTTTGCACAGGAATGGCACACAGTGCAAGGCTGCCTCTCTTTTAACAACCAATTTAAAAATAATCAGATTCTCAAGAAGATGGAATTGTTCTGCAATTTTTGCTTATGCAAAGTAGGTGTATTTAAAAAAAAACAAACAAACAAACAAAAAAACACTCTCCAGAGGAGTTACCATCATACCTATGTTACTCATTGAGAAAAGGGAATATCTCTGAAAACTGCCATTTCCTGAAACTGGAATCAAGAATTTTAGATAAAGTTCCGTGTGAAAACACAAAAAGAGACAAGGCGTTAAGAAATGATATATGGTTGTAAGCAGACAAAGAAATGAACTCAGCATAATGAAGTTAGTACACTCATGCTTTATTCTTAATGAACGAAGTAGTAAATATTTTATTACAAGGTTAAGACTAATAGGTGACTAAGTAAAGGAAATTTTCTCCAATAACAGTGTTGCACAACAAGTCCCTCCACCAGTGTTCACAGGAAGGAAAGGAAGAAATATCTTCCTTCAACCTAAATGTATGGATCATAAAAACTTATGTGTGGCTCTATCTGACTCTTATCTAGCTGTCATATCCCCATCAAACTGAAGTGCAAACCATCTTTCCCAAAGAAAGTTCACCCCTGACAAGAAGTTAAGAAGTCTTGACACTGAGTTTCCGTAGCATCTCCAAAAATAACCAGGAAATCAGAAACCAACTGGTGAACTTAAGGTACAAGAGGCAGACAATGGTCCAAGCTCCCTCTTCACAGCTCTTTGTAGTTGACAGTGCTGACAACACTAGAGCTTGTATACGTCAATATACAATCTAGATATGAGTCAGAAGACATATGGAGAATACATATGTGTATTTGCAAGAATAAGCTTTTAAAGTCACTTTTCTGTTCACAACCACACTGAAAAAGAAAAGAAGAAGCAGAAACAAAAAAACAAAACGTAACCAAACAACGATCAGACAAACAAAAAAGTCCTGCAAAGCTGAGAAAAACTGTCACTAATGCTTATCTAAATCATTAGCTCATCATCTCCTGCCTTGTAACTCCACTGAAGAACATAACCCAAATATATTGGCTACTACTAGATAAATAAATAAATCTGTCAGTTTTCTATAGAGACTTTCCCACCACAAAATCTCTGGGGAAAAAAAAAAGTAATTGCAGCTACATAGGAGAACATGCTTTCCAATTCCAAAGTACAACTTTGGAGCTGTACGCATAATACGGCCATGTGCTGGGCGATCTATAATCCATACTAGAAAGCAACAGTAGATGGCCTACTTTTCACAAAAAGCGAGAGCTAGAGAAAACCACTTGTGCCATAGGGAGGGGAAGCACACACACAGCCTTCATTATTAATTGGCATACACAGAAAGAGCAAGCAGAAACAAGACAAGTAAAAAAGAGAAGGGAATTCTCTCCGGAAACATATGGGAAGTACAACACGAGAGTAATAAAACATTAAACAATAGAGCTACAAACACCAGTGTGTCCAGAAAGTGCAATCATTAGTAATGAGCATAATGAAAGCACTGGAAGTGTGACTGCAAAAGTTAATGTCTTCTCTTACACGTGTGAGAAGATGCACAGCAAGAGACCAGGGCATCTAAATAAGAAATGTATGAAAGAATCTTCCAAGTATCATTTTCTATATAACTCACCAGCCTTCACTGAAGGGAGAAGTAAAGGAAAGCACAGAAAATTCCATTTTGACACCTGTCTTCTAAAACTGTTTTCATTTTTACAGTTTCTCTTTGTAGTTATGCACAAGGGAGCTACAAAAAGCAAACACTTGCAGCAAGCCAGTCCTGCAGCAGGCCTGCTTTTCTATCCACTGATGACACTGGAGTAACTCCTTTTCAAAACCAAGGCTAAGGTCCCTAAAGGAAAACAAGTGCCCACCCTCTGTTCAGGTTTTCTCTGTTCAAAAAGCTGCCTGCTCAATACTTCTGGCTGTCCTTTTCCTATTTGTTTGAGCTCTCACACCACAAGTTTCTGAGTGTGATCAATGAACATTTACTGTATACCTCAGGAAATATTTCTGCATTTAAAACAATGGAAAAGCAGTGGATGAATGCAGATGGAACGTTGTAAGCAATTCACAGAGTTAGTGTAAAGAAGCATTTTGTGAATGTGCTACTGAACAAAATACACAAAGCCTGCTGGACACAAATACTCAACACAGCAATTGCTTCAAAGTTGTGTAAAGCAACAGCAATCACCTCTTCAAACACTTAGTCTTCTAATTAGGATCCAGTAAGCTAATTTCAAAGCTGATGGTGTGACATGAAAGAAGTTTAACTGGACAAGATGGAGGCCCTTAGGGGTACAAGAAAGTCAGGAAGGAGTGCAGCATTATTTGGATACACAAGGTTGTTGCCAACCAAATTTGACCAGCTCTTAAACAGCAGCGTGTCACAGGGATTGCAAAGTACAAAATGGAGGTGATTAATTTTGTCTTGACCTGAAAGTAATCTTAACTTTCCTCAATAATTCTTTGGCACCTCCCACTGACTACTACAAAAATGAGTGATATTGGGCCTGAAGGTATAAAACAAACATGGTGGGAAGTGAAAAGTTTTACCATGTGGCCTACATTGAACTACACAGAGATATGGAAAGTGTGAAGGAAAAAAGAATGGGCTGATTCCTCTTCATGGAACTCAGAAGGTTTGAGTGGGATGTAAGAATGTAAGCATGTAAAAGGCTGGATTGTTGTAAGATGACAGTGAACTAAGAGTGGGTAACCTGAAGCAGAGGTTGTGTGTGAGATAGTGCTGTGTTTAGCATGGCACAAGTGGCTGAACTCATCAGCACGTGTTTACCCTGGGTGACACTACTATGGCTTATAGGTTGAAGTGTGCTTTCAGTTACAGAGGGGTAAACCTACAGTACATCAAAACCCATCAGTGCAGTCACTTTGCATTTACAAGAGCAAAAATGGGAGGAAAGCAGCAGGCTGGATTCCCTGCTAAAGCAGTGCAAAGGTGCAGCTCAGTCAGAGGACACACTTGAAAGCAGCTACAGAACAAAGCCACTCTCCTTGCCAGCCGGGCACACAATGTAGTAACCACACCCTCCAAGGTAAACCAGGTACTCAGAGCAAATTGCTTCTTTTGAGAGTAAGGTTTACTTTATCATTTTGAAAGGCATATTGCTATTTCTTGACATATTAGTACACTTAAATGAGTCACTTAAGAAAATAAACTTATTTGCCTGTGTTTACATTTATTGGTCCTACCCTCTATTATTAATCAAATTTGTCTGATGCTTTTATCACACAGTGTTCTGAATAAATAAATAAACACCGCAATTGCCTTTGAAATACCTATTGCTAGCAATAAGGTAAAGGCAAGAAAGCACATCATCTGCTGTGCGGCAAGAGTGGGTGGAAGGGATGCACTGTTCCAGGTAAGGCACGATGTCAGCATCTCACCACACTGTTCATTCTTGCTTCGAATATGTGACAGGTTAGGAAGATGGAACTCTACATGCCATAAGTGCTTCCCATTGCTAGCAGTGTACTTTACAGTGGATGAACTACTGAAATTTTTCTGTGGTTGGGTTTCAGAGAGGTGCTGCCCTGCACTAAGCCTGCTCTGCACCATGCACAGTGCTGCTGCTGCCCAAGGAGCTGGGCCCTAAGCCTCGTTTTGCACTCACTATACTATGCTGTTTCAGAACAAATTGAGTAACAGCTTCTGTACAACATATGTTCCGTTCAAATAGAGCTCTATTTTTGCAGTTGAAAGGCCTGGGGCATTTCTCTCCTTCCAAGCCATACACAAACAAAGAGGGTTTACCACAAAAAAAGAACCTCTGCTGAAGCGTGGAAGGTTTCTCTTCGCTCCCTCACTCCAGATCCCAGTTTCACCAAGTTGTGCCCCTTTCTTTCATTCTAATACTACACTACTTGATCTGACAGGTCTCTCCTGGCAGCAACCGTCTTGGTTTCCCCTTCTCTTTTAGGCTGACAGGCTCACCTAAGACTTAGCTGTCAGAAACTCTAGGTGTTATATCAGAACGGAAATAGAGCTCATATGCAGCTGCCGATCTTTTTCATTCCAATTTTCTATTGATCAAGTCTAACTATATCACTGGATTCTCATTGCTACCCGACCTAGACTAAGGCCAAATTTCCCTTCAAAATGAATGAAGAAATAGGGTAGTGCATGGCATCAGCCTTAATCACAGTTGCCTGGCATTAGCACTGTTCCAGAACACCACAGATTCAGTGTGGGTGCTCAGGTACAATCCAAGGCTCATGAAGAAGTACACTGGGCTCCCCAATGGCATGTGCTGCCATCTCCACTGCTGGAGCAATAGTCAGAAGAGTTCTTCCTCCTGTCTCTGAAGACATGCACGTGCTGCAAAGCAGAACTGGGAGTGTGTCCCTGGAGTCTGTGTAGACTGGGGGTTGCTTCCATCTGATGGTGCAGAGGGACCGTGCCTCCTGCTGGCCCCTCACTTCACCAGCATTTTGGCCCTAAGTAGGTGCCCACAACACTCATCTTCAAATGGAGGTGGTGACACTGCTTCCTGCCTTTGGGGACAGTGCCCTTCCCACCATGGGGTGCTGAGAGTCTGCATGCTCCCAGTGCACCTCACTGGAATGAAACACTGATGCTCATGGTTGGCCATAAACAGAATCATAGAATTAGAGAATCATTTGAGTTGGAAGGGACCCTTCAGGGTCATCTGGCCCAGTGCCCCTGCAATGTACAGGGATACTTTATAGCTAGATCAGGTTGCTCAGAGCCCCATCCAGCCTGACATTGAGTGTCTCCAGGGTTGGGGCATCCACCACTTCTCTGGACAACATGTTTCAGTGCCTCACCACCCTTATTGTAAAAAACTTCTTCCTTATATCCAGTCTCAATCTCCTCTCCTTTAGTTTGAAGCTATTTCACCTTGCCCTTTCACAACAGACCCTGCTAAAGAGTCTGTCCTCTTCTTTCTCACAGACCCCTTTGAGATACTGAAAAGTTGCTATTTGGTCTCCCTGGAGCCTTCTCGTTTCCATGCTGAACAACCCCCAGCTCTCTCAGCCTGTTCTCATAGGAGAGGTTTACATCCCTCAGGTCATTTTGTTGGCCCTCCTCTTGATGCACTCCAACAGGTCCATGCCTCTCCTGCAACTGAGAACTCTATATCTGGACAACAGTACACCAGGTGATATCCCTTACCTGTGGGCTGGACACTTCTGAGGGACCCAGCACTTGATGCAACTCAAGCTAAACCAGAGGCAGTCACCTGCCTCCTCCTCAGAATCAATCCTCATAACTTCTCTTAAGAGAAACTATTAGGAAGTTCACATTAAAAGGAAACACACTTCTTTTATCTTTCTTCCAACATCCCCCCAAGAATCTGATTTTCAATTATAAAAGGAGCACAACTTCAGCTGAACCATTACAGTAACTCCAGTCTAAAAGTGAAACTAAAAAAAAAGTGAAAGTTGCTTACTGCATTTCACTGCACAAGCCGAAAGAAATGCTGAAAGTAAACATAAAGTGCAGCCCAAGGTGTTGATAAAAATGCTCCTGGCATTTAAGATGCCTTTGGAGCAGAGGGAAAGAAAGGGGAGCATTTGTAACACTCGGGTTAGAAAAATACGTGTGTGATCGCATGGCACTGATCCCACAGTACTTGCAGGTTACATGGCAAATGTAGAGAAACTAGGAATAAAACACAGGTAAAGGCAGCTCCTGGGATTTCCCAAAGCCTAAAATGAATTGCAGCCACCACCTACCCACCTGGGGAACCCCAGTGTGAGTGCTCACTGCTCTCCTTCTCCCTTACAGCTCCTGCTCTGTCTGGCTGTCCCATCTCAGTGCTGGCAGCACTCAGCCCACTGGCCCATGGAGCAGATTGCTGTGGGGAGACACTGGGGCCACACACAACATGTCCCTGGGCTGATGTTCAACATAGATTCACACAGTGCTCCTAGCTCCACGTTGAGGGTTTTGTTTGCAGCAGAGGTGTAGGAAATCAGGTAACTCAATGCATATTTACTGCTTATATAATTACCTTTATTAAATTACTTATATAATATGTGTAAGTAAAAGATCCCCAGAACACAGTGCTTACAGTTACTCCCTCAATTGATGCAATTACTATAAAAAGGATGAGAGACATCACTAATTAATGAGGGTGGAAGGGTAACACAAGAGCTTTGCTGCTGCACATACCCTGCACACAGCACATGCAGAAGGGGGATTCTTGTTCTTTGGAGCTTTGGCAAAGGTCTACCAGAAAGAACCCTTACATCTCAATTGCCTCGGGCTGCACACACTCAGAAAAGGAAATAAAAAAGGAGGGTCGTGGCTCAATTTTAGCTGAACTTCAAAAATGAAGCAGCACCAGAGGAGCCTGTGTATATGTCTGCCTGATTTCAGGGGGCTCCATACATACGGACTTGAAGAAGACCAATCTGCAAACCTGGAGCGATGGTGTAATTTCCCTCTTCATTTCGGGAAGGGGGGGGGGGGGAAGGCATTTATTCAGTCAGTGGGGTAAAAATGTGGTCTCACATAAAACCTTCAGAAGAAAACTGGGCATCCTAACTGTTCTCTTGAGAGCAATAATGGACATTCTTTGCATTTATTCGGCGAATTTGCATTCAAATGGGGAAGGTGTTGGATTTGTCTCAGTTCGCATCGAAATATTACACACAGAATCACAGAATTGTAGGGGTTGGAAGGGACCTCTAGAGATCATCGAGTCCAACCCCCCTGCCAAAGCAGGCTCCCTACACCACATCACACAGGTAGGCGTCCAGGCGGGTCTTGAATATCTCCAGAGAAGGAGACTCCACCACCTCCCTGGGCAGCCTGTTCCAGTGCTCCGTCACCCTCACTGTAAAGAAGTTCTTCCGCACATTTGTTCGGAACTTATTTACAAAAACTAGCACAGAAAGACAGTTCCCACAGCAGCAGGTAGGGATAACCTCGCACCGCTCAGCTTGTACCTACGTGGGAAGCTACGGTCAATTGCACCATCTCCTCCAGACGCGTAATTTCGCTCACAAAATCAATAGCGCCTGCTCCGAGCAGCAGACCGGGCTGTCCCGGCCCGGCCTTACGGCTGCACTGCGCTGTACTGTGGGCCTCTGTGTGCCAAGCAGCACGGAGCGGGGCAGCACCGCTGGCTCTAGTTAACAGCGGAGGATGCGGGACCGGCCCCTAACGGGGCTGTAGTTATCATCCCCGTTACTTGTAGGAAAGCGGCATCTTACAGCGCACCGCGCACGGTGCCCAGGTGCATCAGACCCACTTAGAGCCGTATGTCGGCGGCCCCGCGGGGCTGGGAGCGCGTCGAGGTGGCGGCCCCGGGGGCTGCGGCGCTGCGCCCTCGCCCGGCTCCGTCCCGCTCCGCCCGGGGAACATCGGGCTCGTCCCGCCGGGACCCCGCGCGTTGGCGCCGCCACCCCCGGGAGCGCCCGCGGCCCCGCGGCGGGAGGCACCGCTCCGCCCCGTCCCGCCCCGCCCCGCCGGGGCTCATTGATGATTCGGAGCCTTTGAGGAAAGGGCGAGCGCGGTGTTAGGGCTGCACGGCCCCAGTTTTACAAAGTGCGGCGCGGAGCCTGGGAACTCGGAGCGTTTCGCCATTTTTTTCACGTCCTGACTCATTTCTGTAGCAAAAAAAAAAACAACCAAAAAAAAAACGTGTTCTCTGGTGCCGATCGGACACCGGCCGCCGCTCCCGGGCACATCCCCGCGGGGAACTATCGCCAAAATCCCCGCGTTACCGCAACGCCCCAAAGCCCAACACAAAGCAAAGCAAAGCGCTCCGTGCCCGCAGCAGGTGCACCCGGGGAGCGACACCGAAGGGGCGGGAGGCGCGGGGCGCCCGGCGGAGGTGTCCGAAACGCGGCACTTCTCCACGCCGGAGGGGCCCGACTCCCCGCTCCCGACGGCCGCTTCCCGACGGCCTTCACCCCGCGGGGGGATGGGGGGATTGCGGCGGGGCGAGGGAGGGGTGCCGGGCTCCGTGCCCCGCTCTGCCCCGCTCCGCCCGCCCAGCGCCCCGCCGCCGCGGCACGGGGCCGCCGCTCGGCGCCTGCGCACTGCAGGGGCGCCAGATTTGGCGGGAGGGGGAGTGTCCAAAAGCCCTTTGTTTGATGGCATCTCTGTTTACAGAGTTTACTCTTTAATCTCAACCTGTTTCCTCCTCCTCCTCCCGCGGCTCCTCGGCACTTCGCTGCGCGGCGGCGGAGCGCCTGGGCGCAGCCCGGCAGCAGGGAGCGGCGGCGGGCGCGGGCTCCCCCGTCCCTCTTCCCCCAGCGGCCGCCGCGAGGATGGCCCGGAGACCCCGGCACAGGTAACGGGGCGGGGGGTCCGCGCTGTCACACGGGGCTAAGGGACAAGAGCTCTCCCGGAGCGGCCGCCCCCGTCTTTGCCCGAGCCGCCCCGGCTCCGCGCCGTCCCTCGCCCCGAGGGGACGCACCGGGCGCCCCGCTCTGCCGCTCCGCAGGGAGCGCTGCCCGCTGCCCGCTCTGCCGGGGCTGCCCGCCGGGAGCTGTCGAGGCGGCGGGCAGCGCGTCCCGTCCCATTCATTCATTCATTGCCGGCGGGCCGTGACGGCAGGTGGGCGGCGGGCTCTGGGCTGGGCTCTCTTTTTCTTATTCTTTCCTTTTTCTTTTTCCTTTCTTTTTTAATTTCTTTTATTTTTTACTATTTTTTTTTCTTTTTTTCCTTCTACTTTTTTTCTTTCCCCACTTTATTTAGCAGCCGCTGCGTAGCTCTGTCCCGCGGGTGCGGCTACGCGCCGTGATGTTGGGCTCTGCCCGCACACACGGCGGTCGCGGGCTGCGCTCCACGGAGCTGTCACCGCGCCCGAGCCGGGGCCGGACGGGACGGAACGGGCGGCAGTAAGAACCGTGTGGTCGCGTTCGCCGCTTAGCTGCCGGGGGGGCACTTGGCGCGGGGCAGTTGTCTAATTAGCGGCGGACGGCGGGTCGGACACGTGGAAGCTTTTTTCTCTTTCTCTTTGCATCCTCCCCTATCCCCTCCCCTCCCGCTGCGCCGTGACAGCGGAGCGAGGCGCTCTCTTGCCGCTCCTCGCCCGTCCGCCTGTCTGCCCCGTCCGGCCGCTCCCTAGAAGGGGCTCTCGGCGTGGCAGCGGGCGCGGGGCGGCGGGCGGAGCGCGGGGTGCCGCTCTGAATCACCCCGCCTGCCGCTGCCGGGCCGGGCGCCTCGCGGGCGCCTCCCGCAGGGACTCGAGTGGCCGCCGCCAGGAGCGGCCGTGCCGGCGGGAGCGGAGCGCGGGCTGCCGCCAACCCCGCGGGGCGCGGCGCGGAGCGGGAGGGGGCTGTGCCCGCGGGGCTCCGCTGCCCGAATTCCTTCAATCGCGGTAGCGGCAGAAGCGAGTCATTTCCTCTCCACCCCCTCTTTTTTTCTCCCCCTTCTTCTCTCTCTCTCCCCCCCCCCTCCTCCCCCCGACGATGAGCCGGTTGCTCTGAGAGAGAGCCCGGCTCCGCTTCGGCTCCAGCCTTCAGCCCCTGCCCCGGGGAAAGTTGTGGGTGCACCGAGTATCCCGAGGGCGCGGGGTTCTGTCCCGCTGGAGGACGCGGGGAGCGCACGGGGCTCCCCGTCAGCCCGGTCCCGTCTGGCCGCCGAGCCAGGGATGCGCTTCTTCCCTCTGCCAAACTCGTTGGAGCCGCAGAGGAAGGGCAGCGGTGGCGGCAGACGGGAGCCCGAGCTCTGCCCGCCCCTGCTGCCGACGGCGCCGTCCGTGCGTGACCCGGGCGCCGAGTGGCCGCCGCGACACCGGGTCACACACATGGGAGCAGGTGGTGGGGAGAGTCCTGCGTGTTGCGGGGCACAAAGCGAGGCTGCAAACGCGATTAACGCCGTGTGCTTTAAAGGGTGCGTGCTCAACAGCCCGCGTTGGAGGTGTCTGCGCCTTTGCTGCAGCTTCATTTAAAACTTGGTCTCTTGAAAACAGGAAAACGGGATAAACAGTGTTTGGGGATTAGGGTGTAGTGGATTGCCTTGTTACAAAATGACTTTATATGAATGCCTGAGTCATCCCTTAACATCCCGTAGCTCCGTGCCATCAGATAGAGCACAGTTGTTCATCTCATAATGTAACGCTGTTTCTCTTTGAGCACTGTGGGTTTCATCTCTGCCAGAGTGTCATAAGTGCTGTTCCTAGCGCAGAAGTTGGAAATATAGTGTTTCCCAACAGAAAGGCAGCCCTGGTTGCAAAGCTGTCCTGGTTTGCTTGGAGTGAAGGGCTGTTTGTGAGAGTGGTGAGAGCCCTTTTCACCCTTTGGTAGCCTCTGGGGAAATCCCTTAGTCATGAAGGAGGTGAGCGGCAGTGTGTCAAAAACAATATGAGGTATTTAGAAATGGAGTAGAGGGCATAAAGCCTTGAGGTAGCAAAATGGGCAGTGCGAAGTGGCTCAGTGCTTCATTGGTTGGTTGCAGGATACTTTGTATGCTTGTCCACATTACGCTGCCATTCACTGGCTTCACTTCATTCTACAAACTTCTGCCTTCACACACAAGGCCTGTAAACATGGGCTCAAACAAGGCTACTATGGGTGAGCCTTTTGTATTCATATATCTCTTTTGGGAGCCGTGCAGCTACCTGTCCTATTGGCCATACCAAAGCACTAACATTGTTCAGAACGTGTGGCACGAGTTAAAGATCGTGAGCGTGCACTTGTGCAATGGCCACAGCCTCCAGTTCTCTTTATTGTCCCAAACATTGTGTTCCAATTCAAAACCCCCATTGGCTGAAAGTTTGCCAGATGTGTAATTCACCACCGATCTAACAGTGTGAGCAGGTCCGAACATGCATGGCAGCCAGGAGGCTGCCAGCCCTTTGCTTGTATCTGTGGATACCAAAAACAGCAGAACCAGTTCAGAATAGTAGAACAACAGAATGCGGAGCAAAATCTCGTTGTGCAAGTTTTAAAACTTTTATCTGTGTAACCTTTGTAAAGATTGTGTGTTTTCTGTGTGCTGTGTAATTAAGTAGCTCCAGTCCTCACGTTCTGCTCTGCGTCTCGCTGTGTTTCCTGCTGCAGCATTTACAGCAGCGATGATGATGAAGATGATGTGGAGATGTATGACCACGATTACGATGGCCTGCTTCCTAAGGCTGGGAAACGTCACCTAGGGAAAACCAGATGGACCCGTGAAGAGGTAATCACCCATTTGGTCATCTCCTGCATTGGGGAAGTCAGAGGGAGAGTGTAGAGCCAACTTCAGTGGCAGCGCTGAGAATAAAGATGGTTTTGGCTCATTAGTTACATGCAGTGTTTTACTTCTCTTTGAAGATTCCTGGTTTCTTCTAAATCAGATCTATCAACACCATTTTTTTAATGTCCACCACAGTCTGCCTTCCAGATATTTGAGCTTCTGTAATCCCTGTTGGAGAAGCAGACTGAGAGTCACCTGTGGCAGCGCCAGGCGCTTCCCGCTGCCTCTTTGTGTTTGAGAGCGGTTGCTATGAGCGAGCTGACGTGTGCTCCGTGTCCCACAGCAGCAAACAACTGTGGCACAAACTGCTGCAGTCCTTTTGTGCCATTTGAAATTGGCACTTTAATTGCAGCATTGTGATATCCCAAATAAATTAAAAGCTGGAAGAAAGAAACCCAGCGGTACCAAAACTGAGCATCTGAGCTGTGTTTTGCCTCTGATGGCCAGAATATGCCTTAGTCACAACACCCTTGTGCTGACTTTCCAGATAAATTCTGGTATCAGGCTCCTTTGCCAAGTGGATGTCCCGTGGCTTGTGCTCATTGTGAAATGCATTAACACAGTTACTGAGTTGTGTTTTGACTTTCTCCTCTCTGACAATGTATATTGATATATAAACAGAGACAGGTCACCTTTTGCAAGCACTTTTTATTGTTTAAGCCACAGCCTGCTGTTACAGCAGTGGCTGTGGTGGTAATGTGTCCAGGATGGCTGCATGGCCCAGTGGCCTCTTCCATGTCACATGGACCAGGATTGCCCTGGGAGGTACCAGTGAGGATCGTTGCTCCCTTCCTATCTCCTGGGGCAGTTCTTTTGAGTTCCCCTATCTTGATCTTTCCCAATACATGATATTGCTTTCTTTTGTCTCTAGGGTCTGTATTTCTGGCCTTATCATTAAAAATACTGGGCTAAGTTTCTTGTTGTTGCAAGCATGCAAAACTCCCTCACAGCCATCAGGAGCATTAATTTTATTGTGCTTTCACTATACGCAGGGCGGCAATGAACAAATTACTGGAACTCCCATTACTTGCAAGACATTCAAAGCTTAAGGCTGTGATTTCCAGAGGTCCCCAGACAGCTGGGTGCCACAGTGTCATTGTTTGCTGTTATGACTGGCATCAAAAATGTCCAAGCACTCCTGTAAATCCAGTAACAGAGTAACAGTTACACTGCTGGGAGCAGTAAAAATGGGGGTCATATGAGAGCACAGAAAAAAATCAGCCTTTCTCCTACAGCACTGTAAAGAACCTACCAAAATCCATGGGAGAAGAAAAGCCTCTTGATCTGGGCAATTAAAAATACAAGAAGACCACCGACCACCTCCTCTTACTGTCAAGGCACAACCCAATGAAAGTAATAGCTACATACAGAGCTAGAAGTGGGCAACTTAATTTTGGGTACCTTTCATTTGCATCATAAGAGATTGTGGTATTAATTATTTTATTTGTTTATTTTTAATGATTCAGGATGAGAAACTGAAGAAACTTGTGGAGCAAAATGGCACAGAAGACTGGAAAGTCATTGCCAGTTTCCTTCCTGTAGGTGGACATTAGTTTCTGTTTCCAATTCCAGTGACAACTCTTTATCAGAGGTTTCCAAGTAAGGGAAAGGGGAGTGGTTTCTGTAGTTACTTTTTTGCGGGAGATATAAAGCCTCCACATCTGGAGACCTCAGAAGTTTGGTTAGAACACTGTGAAACCCTTGCCTTAATTTTCCTTTCACTTCTCAGAGAGGGTTAGGAAACATCAAACAGACTAAAATGGGGGGGTAGGGAGTGTTACGTGATCAAAGGTCAACCTAAAGCTGAAACAAAATGTCTCAGCGCAAAGAAAAAAAGTAGATTTGGTGAATTCTGGGTGAGTGGTTTTGAAGAGAATTGTTTTGTGAGCATTACAGCTGTAGCAGAAGCCCAGCGGCTATTGTGCCAGAGGATGGAAGATTGAGGTTGTGTAGTTTGGGCAATACAGTCATAACTGCAGAAACTATAGAAATAGTTCCATTGAGCAAAAGAGAGTTGGGCACCTTCTTCTCCGACCTATTATATGACTCCCTTTTCTCTTAATAATCGTAGTTGGCAGTGAAATATGCTGGAGGCACATAGATAAGAGAGTTATCGCTCTGCATTCATCTTTTTCAAAGAATAATCTACTTGTGTATTTTATATTTCATTAGAATCGGACAGATGTTCAGTGCCAGCACCGGTGGCAGAAAGTATTAAACCCAGAACTTATCAAAGGTCCATGGACTAAAGAGGAGGATCAAAGGGTAATCAGTTTTCCTTTCCATTTAATTAATACCTTAATAGCAGATTTCATGTACTGGGGCAAAATTTCCAGAGAGCTGAGTGGTTTTAACTGTAACGTGGCCTGAGGCAGCACTGATCCTGCCTTATCAATGCTTATTATTTCTAAGTATTTTATGTAAACTGTTTAATTTTGCTTTATAGTGCTGTAATGTAGAAATGCAGACTAGAAATATCTTAACTGTTATGAGATGTTTTTTTCTTTTGGGTAAAAGTATAAATGGGAAACAGGGAACCTTAGTTTTGTGTTAGGTTTTCTATAGCAATTTTGAAAAATGTCATTGAAAATACTTCTCCGCTGCAGTAAAACTTTCATTGATTCATTATGCATCATTAAATACAGGCAGTTTTTATGTCCTTCTTTGAAGGTAATAGAACTCGTGCAGAAATACGGTCCAAAGCGCTGGTCGGTCATTGCTAAGCACTTGAAGGGAAGGATTGGAAAACAGTGCAGGGAGAGGTGGCACAACCATCTGAATCCAGAAGTGAAGAAAACCTCCTGGACAGAAGAGGAAGATAGAATTATTTACCAGGCACACAAGAGACTGGGAAACAGATGGGCAGAAATTGCAAAGTTGCTGCCTGGACGGTAATGATATATACTTTCTGCTCTTAAATAGGAACAAAGGGAAAAGCTGTAGGTCCGAGCAGGCTTTTTCAGCCTTTGCATTATAAATAGAAAATTTCGGAATCAAAACCTGGCAAGCCAATGACATCAATGTGCTTTTGTCTCAGTGGGAAACTGTGCTGTTTGGTCAGTACATGGAACCGCACGACATTTTTACATGCTTTTAATGTTTGCCATAGACAAAAAAAAAGCAGTAAGTAGAGCAAGACTGTGTGAGTTTCCTGAATGTACGTTCAGTAATTGACACAATTTAAATTAATTTAACAGTGAAGAGCCAGACTTGAAAGTGGAACTTAGTTTATACTCAGCCAAGAGTGTACCTGCAAAGTGAAATCCAGGATGTTGCCTTGGAATGATTTAGGAGAAGGCTGCTTCAGTATTTGTCATTGCTCATGAATCATCCAGAAGTTTTTATTTATAATCCACATATGAATCTTCATATAAAATTGGAGAAACTGACTTCCTCAGGCTGCAGTCCTGGAAATACTTGTCTCATTGAAAGCACATGCACAAGTTACATATACTTTTAGGCATTTGGAGTCTTACTCACTCTACAGTAGAAGTGACTCAACGTAAAGTGTATTGAGCAACTACTGTAAGCAAAGGAGGGTTTTCTGTTCCCATTTTTATTCCCGTTTCTTGTTGAAGCATCTTCAGTCCTGATGTAGTTTCAAGTGGGCATTCCATAAGCTGCTTCCATCTTCTAAAAGAAGGCAAGAAAGCAGTTACCACTTGGAAAGTTTCTCTGTAGCCTCCGCACATTGCTGATATTAATTTCAACAATATCCTGAGGGGACGATTCCTTTCTTCAAGCAGAGGGACTGTTGCTGACTGTATACAACCTCACAGACTTTACTTTATCTGACCCATGATTTTGAGAGTTTGAACCTCACTTTTTTGCGGCAAAGAACCACGACAACAGTGTTGTCTACTGGGTTTGTGTGCAGAGCAAAATGCTCTCATTGCCTGCCTAGGTGGTCAGCTGGAAAGTTGCTTGGAAGCTGGTCTTTTGACAGCTGTGCTCCATAGCCTTTCTTTCAGCAGTAAGTCATAATAAAACAGTAAGGCTTGCAAAGGTGGTGCTGGTAGTCTTCAGGGGAACCTCAGAGAAGTGTTGGGCTCACTGTCACCTCACCTCATGGGAATGAGGTGAAGCTGAAGGTATTCACTGCTTACAGTTTGAGTACTTCAGAACTTCAGGCTTAGTGCTTCAGATAGCATATATTATCTACAGTAGCTCAGTTGTCTTTTCCCCTCCCTTTTACAGTGGGCATCTTTCCTGAGAGGTCAAGAGTAACGTCTTTAAAGGCCAGGGCCAGGGGGAGATCAGAGAACTGTTCAGGGTTCAAACAAATGCTAACAGCATCGTCCTGCCTGTTAGCCTCACTTATAACATCCCTCAGACGTACACATTTCTGTTGCAGGACTGATAACGCTATCAAGAACCACTGGAATTCCACCATGCGCCGGAAGGTTGAGCAGGAGGGCTATCTGCAGGAGTCCTCCAAAGCCGGCCTGCCCTCAGCAGCCACCAGCTTCCAGAAAAGCAGCCACCTGATGACCTTTGCCCATAACTCACCTGCAGGCCCGCTCCCCGGGGCCGGTCAAGCCCCACTGGGCAGTGACTACCCCTACTATCACATCACTGAGCCACAAAACGTAAGCTCCCGAAAGCACTTTTCAATTTTGTTTCCCTTTGTGGGCTGGGTGGGTGCAATTCAGCTGATTTCCAGCAAAATGAAGGTTTTTTCCCATTCGTGGAGAACTGATATGTGTTTGGGGTCAGGTGAGGATAGCTTTGACTTAAGCAGTGGTGGGTATATGCGTGCTTCAAGTCAACTGCTGGCATACAGGTGGAGTCAGGTTCAGCATTTTTAGCATCTTGTAACCACTGGAAATGTTTTGAGTGCTATTTCTTATAGTGGTGAATACAGAGACCTTAAAAACGAGTTGAATTCTCTGTTCTGTCTCAAAATCTTCCGCATTTGTTTTGGCCGTACTTTGTGTACGGGTTCCCTGTCAGAACCAAGTAAACAGTAGTGTTTTAATCTGATTCCACGCCTATTGGCAATAATGAAACAAGCCTCTGCTTTAAATGCTTACAGTGTAGTTTTAGATGATAAAAAAATGGCTTATTTTGCTTCAATTTAGAAACATCTTACAAATGCATCTACAAATTATTTATTTTTCTCATCAGGAGGGATACACCCTCTGTTTATAAATTTCCTTTCTCTCTCTGTAGCACTCACTGTCATGTTCTAAAAGCTGTTCGTTTTGCTTGTAAATGTTTGGGGATTTTTCTTGATAATATTAAGCACGTAAAAGCAAATGTGTTTTTAAAGCAGATTCACAATGTAGGCAGGTGACATGCTAGAAGTAATAACTTTTAGTCTCTTTTGCTTTTTGGCCTAGGTCCCTGGTCAGATCCCATATCCAGTAGCACTGCATGTAAATATTGTCAATGTTCCTCAGCCAGCTGCTGCAGCTATTCAGGTAGATAATTTGAACATCATTTCAGAGACAATTTGTTAAACCTTTGCTAAGTCAAAATGCAGATGTCTTACCTTAAGGAAACATTTTAATATAATATGTGCAAAAAGAGAAAAATGGGGAAGGTGGGGGAGTTCTGACCTGGCTAATAATTGCTTTTTCTGAAGTGAATTTAACACACAGTAGTTGTCTTCTGGCGTGATAGATTTTGCTTTCTCCATTTCAAATGTCTGAACTGAAATTCAGCAGGGACTTTGATAGTGGAAAACACAGTTGACTTTTGTTTCATCTTTTGAGACTAATTTGGCTATTATAACCACAGAACGGCAAGCCATAGCATTTTAGTTGCTACATCCTATCAGACCTTTATCTTTTCTTTTCCCTTAACTCTTAATTTCAGAGACACTATAATGATGAAGACCCTGAGAAAGAAAAACGAATAAAGGAATTAGAGTTGCTACTAATGTCGACTGAGAATGAACTGAAAGGGCAGCAGGCATTACCAGTAAGATTGTCACTGTGTGCTTGGATGGAGGGATAGCAGCGTTACCCCAGTGCTTGTCTTTTTAACTTTTTACTCCCCCTTTGCCTTTGATACTAATCGAGGCTCTATATTTCCGTTTTAAAAGGATGAAACATAGCACATGCATACTCTGTATCTGCTTTGTAAATTCCGTGATAAAAAAAGTTCAATTTGCAGGTATTTTACTTTGCAAAGTGGGAGCAGGGCTGGGCTCTGTAACATTACATCATGTTGGAAACGTGACAATTGCTCTAAAATGAAAAATCCCTCAGATCTTAAATCAACGGGATCTGCATTTTTGAAAGTGTGCAATGGTTCATGTGATGAAAATGTAGTGCCTATACATTAGATTTTTCTTCTCTGTTGTATTCTTTTCTTCAGCTGTGTTTTATAAGCTTCAGACTTGGTGCATGTTTGACAGTTCATTTTACTTCTCCAAATAATGGTAGATCCTTCATAACTGCATGTGTGGAACAAGTGCTGGCTATTACTGAATTCTTACACTTCATTGTACGTGCCATTGGATGTTAATATGTGTAAACCCTCACTTAGTTACCTAACACCATCACCAAAGCCAAGAGTCCACAAATCGTTTTGGAAGATAGGTGATAGCCAGCAGATTCTTTTTATTTATTATTATTATTTTTCTTTTTTTTTTTTGGGTAATATTTAAATTAATAGTAAAGTCAACTGCATGCACGATACGTTAGTTTGGCCACTTTTTAACTTTAGTTAATGTTTTGCAATTTCTTCTGTTGCATGATCACACTGGAAAGAAACTTCTGTTAATTTGTTCTTCTGCTTTCCTAACCACGTTGATTTGACAGCCTCTTCATTGCATTGGTGTAAGCTGTAGCGTTAGACAGGGACAGAAGAAGAGAAGGAGATAAGCAAACAAAAGCAACTCTAACTCTAAACCCTATAGCCTTCTACAGTGCTGAGTGCTCACTAGGGAAACCCTGCCGTTTCTTGCTTCTCGCAGAAAGTGACTTGCAGACACTTGTTGAACCTTTGGAATAATGCAGTACAAATTGATACCCTATTAGTCACGATACACATTTATAATCCTGGAAGTGAATTATGAGGCAACTTTGGGATAACAAACACAATGCTGATATTACTTAAAACAAGGTCTTGCACTGATGAAAGGAAACATCTTGACAATTGTTTCGTAGGCATAAGTTTTTAGATGATGATGCAACTACTTTTATCTTTCCTCCAGTGGCATCTGACACCTTATGCAATTTCATTGCTAAGTTCCTTCTGCCTTTTTCCCCCCCTCTCCTTTCCTTTTTTTTGCTTCTTCCTTTAGACACAGAACCACACAGCAAACTACCCCGGCTGGCACAGCACCACGGTTGCTGACAATACCAGGACCAGTGGTGACAATGCACCTGTTTCCTGTTTGGGGGAACACCACCACTGTACTCCATCTCCGCCAGTGGATCATGGTTGCTTACCTGAGGAAAGTGCGTCCCCCGCACGGTGCATGATTGTTCACCAGAGCAACATCCTGGATAATGTTAAGAATCTCTTAGAATTTGCAGAAACACTCCAGTTAATAGACTCCGTAAGTAGAACTGTCACCTCAGGTGCATTTGTGTGTGGTCAAGGAGTAAGGGGAGAGGAACTGGGACCATCCTAAAACTATTGTTGCTGTGTTGTTTTTTTTTTTCTGAGTAACTTCTAATTGCTACAAGATCCGAAGCTTAGCTTCCAAAATAACAACACCTGGCTGCTCGTAAGTGAAGCCCCTGAGTGTGGAAGTGTTTGCTCTTTGTGCGTGTCTCCCTTTCCTGCTGCATCTTGGTATGGGAGTGTGATTCTTAGTGAACGACACATTACAAGTATGAAACAGTCTCTTACCGTGCTGCATCTCCCTACTAAAAGCAGAGACACAATGGAAGATTTTAAGTAGTGAAACAATACTTTCTTAGATTGGAAGTGACACATGCTGTAGGTTTACATGTGGCCGATCATGTGTCTGCATTGTTTTCTAAAATTTCCCATTGAAGCATCAATTGCTGCTTCCTAGAGCAAAAGGGGTTTGCCCTAGTGTATGTGGAGAACCGGAGACACTGATTTTAACTTCCAGGTAGCTGAGTGACACTGACATGGCCTCTTACCATCATGATCTCTGGAGTACTGTGTGTAACAGGAGTGGCACAGTCAAATATGTTTGCTGGTAGCACTCTGCTTCAGCAGCAGAGGGGTCAGCTTCATGCAGTGCTACATACCCTTTTGCATTTCCAGAGCAATTGTGCTGGCTCAGAGGAGACCAGTCTTGGTTGGGAGTCCAAGGCACATGTTTTTGTTTTTTTTCCTAATGATTTTCTGTCTTTGTTCTGCACAAAAAATGCTGGACTAACCAATAGTAAGGACATCATTTGACTGTTTCTTTAGGACTTCGCTTGCCACCAACACTGCTAGGGTGCCAGCTTGATATGCTTGACATGTAGACTGAAAACACAAATAAGAGATCCGAGTATCAGTACTCAAATAAAAACAATCAAGCAGAATTGAATTGGGAAAGCTTTGTATCCTAGCGCTGCACTTTCATGAGGTGGCACCATATACTGTCTTATGGCTCCGTGCCTCCCACGTTGTTTCAGGATCCTTCATCATGGGGTGATCTCAGCAGTTTTGAATTCTTTGAAGACGCAGACATTCTGGCTGTCAAAGCTACCTCAGGCAGAGCCGTGCAGCTGCAGCATGGAGGGGCCAGTGCTTGTGGACCTCCAGGACACCCCATCTCAAACCTGAGCAAAACCATGTCAAGTCAGGGCCCTCCTGGCTCACCAAAGTCCTTGTCTGCCTCGCAGGGCAGTGCGGCTCCGTGGGTCCTTCGCAAAAGGAGAGGGCATGTCAGCCCCTTAGCCAGTGGCCCCAGTAGCACCTTGGGACTGGCTGACGGCAGCAGCTCAACTTCTAAGCACTCCCCTGTCAAAAGCCTGCCCTTCTCTCCCTCGCAGGTAGATGATGACTTCTGCACAGATGTTACTAATTCTCAAAAGTCACTGCAGTGTTAACAATTTAGAAACTAATCCTTTGGAACAAATGACTAATTACCGTTGCACTTGTTGATTTCACTCCATGTTTGAATCTCGTCACTACTCCTAGTCCTTGCTGCTGAGTGTAGATCATCTGCAAGCTAACTGTTGATTTTCTTCTTTCAAATTCATCTGTGGAGCTTGGGTTTTTCTTTTTGATTTGGGTTTTTACTTTGGAGGGGATTGCAATCGCTTGCTTTGCTCACACTGTTAACTCCTTCAGCTACTAGATTTAAACATTTCTGATCATTGGTAATACTTTCCATCACTGTCCACTTACAGTATGATTCACTGACCTAGAAAACCCCAAACTGCGTTTAAATAGCATTCGGGTTGTGAGACAAACTGGCAACAACTAGAAAATTCTAATTGTGGGGCGGAGTGGAAGAGGAATGAAGAGAAAATCAGACTCTTACAATTACCTGGTGTGCACTTTGAAATTCCTGTGCACTGTTGCTTTGTTTCACAGCTGCAGCACTATTTAAAGGTGTTTTGTTTTGGTTTGTCTGTTTCTGTTGTTTTTGCCTTGATTTGATGTTAAAGTCAGAGAAATGCTGTTTCATGAAGAGTATGTATAGATGGCAGATAATGATCTCCTACCATATCTCCAATTATGCGTTAGGTATTTTAATCATATATCACTTGTCCAGTAAAATCCGTGTTGTCATACATACTGTGTTTTTTTCTAATCTGGTACAAGTGAAGTGCAGCAGGTAACCTGGTGAATCAGTGTCCAAATGAAGGATACCAGTACACTCACAGATTTATAGATACTAGAAATGGAAGCTGTATTTTTGGCTGTCAAGTGGAACTCGTGGAGAAGCAATTTTCTCCAAACTGTTGCCTCCACCTCCTTTTCAGTCAGCTGAAAACACTCCACACACCCATCGTAGGCAGTGAATTTCATTTTATGTTGTGAAAACGGAGCACTTTGTTTTGAGAGAGATGATAAGAAATTTATTTTCCTGTCATAGCTGCCTTATTTACTGCTTCAGAAGTATTTAGATTCCCCTAATAAAAATGTATGGAACTGTGGAAACCCGATTTCCAATGGGTTTCTTCTTGAAACATCCTCTACTCATCTTCTCTTGTTTCTTACCTCAAGCTCTCGATATTAATTACAATCTGTTTGCGGAAAATCTATATCAGATGTTTAAGTGGTAGAGACGGTATCTGTTTGGAATGGAGTGTCATCTTGTTTGTGATTTCCCACAATAGAGATGTCAGTCCTTACTTCCTGAATGCTCCAATCAGACAGTTTGCAGAATATATTTTTTCCACATAGTCAGGTACTCCACACGCACCTACCCATATGGTAGGGACAAGAGAGTCACTTATGGCAGTGAGAAGGAAATAACTTATGTTTTCTTCTGTTCATTAAAGTCAGATGAAGAAGTTGGCGTCACAATTTAGATGGTCCTGCTGATTTTCTTCTTTTCCTGCCTACAGTTCTTAAACACATCGTCCAATCACGAAAATCCGAACCTGGATAACCCCGCATTAACCTCCACACCAGTGTGTGGCCATAAGATGGCTGTTACCACCCCATTCCACAGGGACCAGACTTTCAAAACTCAGAAGGAAAATCATGTGTAAGTGTTTTTGTCACACTGCCTTGCCAGGTTCATGAGAGTTTATTTTGATTCAGGTTTGCACGCACCCAAAGTTCTGGGTAACCGTGTGCTTCCTGCAGAGTCATGTGCTAAAGCATTCCGATTTTTCTTAGTCTGGAATGAAACTTCCACTTTACAACTGCAGAAGAAGGCTTTTACCATGCACATAGACTCATCTGTTTCTTTTGTTTTTGTTTTTTAAATAAAGCCGTTTCACCCTATTCAAGTTAAATAGACGTTCTTCCAGAAGAGCAAAATGGATTATATGGTTGAAGCAAAATATTTGTCAAAATCTCACCACAATGATTGCTTTAAGCATATGTTTTTTGTAAGTTGTTAATATTTCTATCCAGTTCCTTTAAAGTTTTTCTCCTCTTTCTAAAGTTTCAGAACTCCCGCAATCAAGAGGTCGATATTAGAGAGCTCTCCAAGAACACCCACTCCATTCAAAAACGCACTTGCAGCTCAGGAAATCAAATATGGTCCTTTGAAGATGCTGGTAAGAAGGAAACAATGATAAAAGTTGCTTTTTATATTAGTGTAGAGGGATGTTCTGGGACTCGCGTGTAATATTTCTTCCTTTCAGCCTCAAACTCCGACTCATCTTGTAGAAGATCTGCAGGACGTTATCAAGCAGGAGTCGGAGGAATCTGCAATAGTGGCAGGGCTACATGAAAGTGGACCCCCTTTGCTGAAGAAAATCAAACAAGAGGTAAATCACAAACTTACCTGAGGCAATTTAATTCAGCCCTCTTTGCTGAGAAACTTAGACCAATACCTATTCTATTAAAGAGCTGTGTCTGTTTTTCTTTCATGTGAGCCCCAAGATCTTACTGTCAGTTCTATACAGTGTACTAGGCATGTCTAATTCATCTCCCATTGATTTCCATAGAAGTCTTTCTGCTGTTTTCAGCAGGGGTTTGCTTGGGCTGTTCTAATGCAGTTTTCATTTGAAACTTAAAAAGAAAAAAAATTAGACAGGAATTTGGATTGAATCTTTCTAATACTGGTGAAGACTATAGAAGAACCCCACGGGGACCAAGCTACATGGAGTGACTTAGAAACCTGAACATTTGGGGATGTTGCATTATATTACTTTGTCACTAAAATTCTAAAAATACATATATTCTCGGTCCTTTTTAGAGGATGAAACTCTTGAATACTGACAGAACACTGAGTGCAAGTATTCAAAGTTATATTAGGGCATTTTTTTGAGAACCTTGAACATCATTTTCAACAAAGAGTGAGGTTGTGGTGAAAGAAAGCACTGTAAATGTGCATTGTGCACAGCTGTGAAGAATATTTGTTCAATTTGTTAAACAACTGACAGATTGATCTCTCTCTGGTCAGTTAGATGCTGGGTTTTATCATGGTGCCTTTCCTGCTTTCAGGTAGAGTCTCCTACAGATAAAGCTGGAAATTTTTTTTGCTCAAACCACTGGGAAGGGGAAAACCTGAACACTCAGCTCTTTACACATGCATCTACCATGGAAGATGTGCCAGTAAGTGCATGTTTTCACACCGCCAAATGATTATTTTGTTTTACATCTGTTAAGTTATTAAAAGCAAGAGAGGTTTCTTTTTGTGTTTGACCTTCCTCACAAGTAGGCACTATTCATTACCTCTATATTGTTTTCCTGTATTAAACACACAATAATCACAGTCCTGCTCTTAATTAGGTTGCTGTGATGCCCATAGAAGGCAGCTGAAGTTGCAGTCACAGCCTTTAGTCTTTGCAAAGATTGTGCTCTTGGAGAACAACTGCACCTGTGTATAGAAATGATTGGGCTGCAGAGTTAAAACTGTTAAGAGAAAGAGAGGCTCTGCTTTGTTTTGTGCAGAGGAGGCCTGGCTTATGCGTGGGTCTGTACCTCACCAAGGTTGTTCTGTGTTGCTCTTTCTCTTGCACTTGAGAGTTTAAGACTGAGTACTGCGTTTGTGGCAGTACCCAGCACTGATTGCTTTGCAGTCAGGCTGAGTTTGCTTTTAGTACATTCAAATTCAGGTGGTTTTCTTAAAAACCTGAAAACATTTACTTATTTTTCCTTTCCTTGTTCAGAATCTTCTTACCAGCTCAATTTTAAAGATGCCAGCGTCGGAAGAGGAGGGCAGTTTCCACAAGACATTTGGCATACCTAGGAACCGGCCACTAGCTAGCCCACTGCAGGTAACAAAACATACACTTTGTATGTATTTATATTGATAGTACGGCATTGGCCAGAGCTTGTCAGTCAGCCTGGGTTGGGAGAAGAGACCTGGGCAGCCCAGCTGTGCCAGTGCAGGTTCAGCCAGCGCTCCTGGCCAGCTGCAAGCCAATGCTGTGCTGCCATGACATGGAGCTGGGGTCTGTCCCCAAGTGCCTGCACTGCTGATGCACCGGAGGTGGAGATGTGAGCAGTGGTCTGCAAGTGCTTCCTTAGTACTCCTTGGACGTCCTGGGGCACCTGAGCGGAATTAAACGTGTGACTGTTTTAATGTCAGCCAGTTGTCAGGCTGGATTTTGGGTAGCTGTGGTTGTTCCAGGTGTTAACAACAAATACGTATTGCTATATTTTCAAATACATAAACTACTATTTCATCAGGCCTGATCCAAAGCCCACCAAAATCCTTAGCAGTCTTTTGTGACAATTTGTGTGGGCTTTAGATTGGGCCCTCACACATCTTTCAGAGAACAAAATGCGGTGTAGATAGTGATTAATTATCTTTTCATAAACCTTTGTTTCTGAGGCAGGTGAATAAGTGATTTTTTTATCCCTTCTCCACATGGGTGGGTTGGGAGAAAGTCATTCTCCAGAGTGAGTCATGTCAGAAGGGAAACCGTAACTAACTCTACAGTTCCTGACTTTCAGACAGTCCACGTGGCTAATCCTTTATTTTCTTCCTTCTCTCCAGAATTTACATAAAGGGTTACTTAAAATAAAAAAAGAATGAACAAAACAGGATTTGCATCAGACATCTCTAGCTTGGCACTATAATGTAAGCTACTAAAACTTCACACACAGCCCCATTTTTGCATTTCAAACATCAGTAGTACATCCTTGCTACTCAAGCTCAGAGGTGGTTATTAGAGCACTGAATTTGAACCATCTCATGGCTCCCACTTTGGGGACACGTTTCAGGGCACACTGAGAGGCCATACTCTGCACTCCTTAGTAAGCTTAGGGCAAAATGTTGAGGTAGCCAACATTTTGGTAGTGATGTGGGTTGTTTTGTTACATGGTAGTTGCTTGTGCCCTGCTTGTAATAAAAATGCAGCATCTAAGGTGCATGTAAAGTAGGAACTTTTGATCTTGGGCATAACGATGTTATGTTTCCTGCTATCTAAAAGTACTTCCTTAACAAGCTGCTGTAAATGAAAGAACTTGTTTAACCTTCTCTCCTACCTTACGCTGATTTTGGTCAGGAAGTTTACACAAGTCAGGTTGTGGGCTGTTCTGGATCCCATTCTTTACTCCTTGGTCAGGAAAAGCCTTTAGTTTTGTATGTTAAAAGTCAGATATTCTTACTGTTTGGATAAAGAGGACTTTTCCTTGAGTAGGAACTGAGTTAAGAGCTTTCCATCTCATCTCATCTCAGTGCTTGAGAAGTGTTGAACCAAAAGACAAAGCAGTTGTAAAAAGCCTCAAAATGAAAACTTAGTTTCAGCTTCTTGGTGTACCAGTATAAAGGCAAAGTAGCTCTCTTTACTGATGAGGAAACATTGAGCATTGCAGCTGAAATGTAAAGAAAAATGAGGCTAGAAGTGGCTGTGTCTGTAGCATAGACAGTTTATGTAGAATGAAACACAGGCATTTTATAACTGCTGTATCATTTGCCCCTCACTGTGCTGTCTGTGCTGGACTTAGTGCCATGGCTAGGAGGGAGCATCTGCTTCCTCTCCTGTAAGGCTTGGTTTTTCTCACATCAGAGGGGTATTTGGTGCTGTACAGTGCTGGAAGGAGCTACAGTCTGGGTCTGATGCATGCCAGAAGGGATTTAATGCTGCTGTGCCCCTAATGCTTTTCCCCATTCACCCATAGTGAGGACATGGCCTGTCTTACGAGTGCAAAGCAGTTGAAAACATTTGCATTTGTGCTTCATTTTTAACTTGTTGCATTTTGCACGTGATCAGATGGTAGCACGTTATTGTTCAACACATTCTGATTCATAACCTATTGTGTTGCCCACATATAGATAGGCATACACACACACGGACACCTACTAATATCGGATTAAATCCACTGATTCTGTGCAGGTAGAAATGAAACACTAGAGAACTCTTCAGGGTGAAATATAATTGTGTCTCTGTGTGTTTACACTGCTGTTGTTAATACTTTGGGTCTGATCCAACGTTTCTGTCTTAAGCAAATTCTCATTGACTGCAGTCCAAGTTAGAATTATAGCACTCTTTCCACCTTGGGCTGTGCGCATGGAGAGGGAAAAGAGAGAGAGAGAGAGAGTAGAGAGCGTGAGTTACACTTTCTCCCCAGTCCACCCCCTCCCCCACCATCACTATTATGCTTTTAATATGTTTTGTTCCTAAAAGTCAATTTAAAAAAAAACCCTTAAACTCATGTAAGAGGGAAGTGGTATGTTTATAAGTCTGCAGTATTTTTCATTGCTTTAGTAACCTGCACTGCATGCACTCAAAGAAAAAGGCACGTGTCTGGCCACAAACTCACCAAAGAGTCTGGTTATTATAAACGTTCCAAGCAAACTCTTCAGGATATTTCTGACTGCATTGGGATGTACAGCTGGTCATGCACAAGTTGGTAAATAGTTCCTGATGAATACATCATGATTCACCATCAGCTTGGGAGGAACAGTGTGTCACAGCTTTTGGCATGCAAGGACAGGTAGCTGGATATAACAACACTGGGAATAGGGTGCTATCAGTTTTGCACTAGTGCAAGAGAAGAAAACATTAGAGGAACTTGGGCTTTGGTCTTGTTTGTTTCCCTCTTCATAAAATGCCAGATGTAATAGCATCTGTATGTAGGGTTTTTTTTTTTTGTAAAGTACGAAGATTCAGCCAACACTTTTGTCCTGCACGGCAAATCTTGTGGTTGTGTATGGGGTGTTCTTTTGGTGGCAGGAACAGGAGATGTGTCACCATCCCAGTGTGTTGTCTTAGGGTGGAACTGGTCTTTCAGTGTATTTGCATGAATCTCAAATACTTTTGCTTTATATTGGTGGAGTTGGCTACAGCCAGAGTTCTACATTTTTGTCACTCAGACTGTCCTCAGTCTCACTGCAGAGAGATCTTGGCTTCATTGGGGACTTCTTCAAGGGTTAAGATTTTGGGATAATGCCTGAAGCCCTTATTGAGGCAGACTGGAGATCTATACTGAGTTCACTCCAATTGCACCAAATAAGGGGTTATATAAAAACGATGTTCCAGGCTTTTCCCATCTGAAAGTTAGGTTTTATTGCACATTATGTTCTGTAGCCAGTGACACAAGTAGCAGTACACAATACAAACTATCCTAACATAGACATTTTAACAGTTAGAAAAGTAGGCTAAATCATAGGCCATCCACCTAACCCTGCGGGCTATCAAAAGACACCATGAAATGGAACCTTTTAAGAAAATAGAGCTGCTTTGATATCTTCTTCCCCCACTAACAAAGGAAACAACGCAGGGTAAAAGACCTGCAAGCTAAAGAGAATGTTCTTAAACCCTTAGCTCCTGTCACTTTCCATTTTTTAACCACAGACTGACACGTTTCAGCTCGAATTTCCTGACTTTCAGCGGTTTATGTAACCCTTTTCTTTAAAGAGTAAGTCTAAAGGATTTTAAAACAGTTACTTGGTTAACCTTTTCGTGATCATGAGCTGTCATTAACGTCATTTTTCTCAGTTGAAAAAAGAAATGTGGAATTTTATTTGCAGCTTGTTGTAAGGCAGTGCTTACAGGCAAGGCAGCCCACTCTCCTTCATCTGCACATTTCAGGAGGAGCCTTTCTTTTCTCTGTGACTCTTGTGGAGCAAGAGAATCTCATGGTCTTATTCCTTTCTCTGGTTAATCAAGGGGGAAGGGGGAAATGCGCTGTGCTCAAGTCCTGGGAGTTTTAAGATTTTCACTGGAAAGAGTAGTAGCCCTGAGGTTCTCCTCCATGGGTGTTATCCTTTCTGTCATGTTCTGTGCAAGCTCCGTGCTTTGCGTAGGTGAGAGAAGCAAAGGGTGGTTGGGGAGTACAGGTCAGCCATTGCATATTTTCCTCCCAGAGAAGTAGAATTTAGGTTGTGAGCAGCTCAGAAGGTGTAGCTGCACAGAGCAGGTGATGGTCTCTCAGCTTTGAGAAGCTGCAGAGCTGTTGCAGAAAAGCCACCGTTTGGCTATCAGCCATTTGCAACAATGTTATGAATGAAATAAAATTACTTAAGGTCACAATTAGTAAGGTGCTGAATATCCTAATGTGAGTTGCAGGTTCGCAGGCCATTTCCATATCTCTCCCATTAATCTTAGAAAGCTCATACATCTTGCACATGGGTTTTGTCTGATTAAAGCCTTCAGAGTTAAGCTCTTAAAAGTGACACCAAATAGCTCTGCTAGCATTGCTGTCAGGCTTATAATAAAGGCTGGGTTGCTGGGCCATCCTATTCTCACATTTGTAGCAAGCTGTAATTCTGGAAATGGGCAGAAACCTCAGAATGTAGGAAAAGACCATCCCATGCCTCAGAGGAGTGGGAATAGTGCTTGGGCCTCTCGAATGGAGTAGAGGACTGGAGTAGTCAACTGATCTAGGAGGGCTTCCTTTGGTTCTCCATCCTCATGGAGTAGAAAACCAATTTATTCTACATGATATCTTACCACACTGCAAGAGAAGTGCTTTGTTTCGAGCTTTGTCATTGATTGTTTCACTGCAAAGGGAAGAATTCTCTGTTTCTGTTCTAAGCCGCCTTTTCTTTGGCATGTGCTACAGATTATCTGTCCAGAAGGCCAGCTTTTTGCAATAGGGAAAGAAGCTGAGATACCTTCTGGTAGTCTAAACTTTCTAAATGTTGAAAAGACTTCAGCTATTTTAGTTAAAGTTCAAAGAGCACCTTTCCATGGGGTTTTCTTTCCTTATGGTTCTGTTTTCTCTAGATGGTCCAAGTTTTTATTTCAAGTTCTGCATATCCCAGGTAAACAGCCTGTGTACTGCTGCTCACAACTGCCCAAGGGCACCTTGCAGGATAAACGAGGTAGTCCCGCTGCCAGAAGAAGGATATGCTGGGAAGTAGTAAGAATGACACCGCTGGAATTAACTGGAGGTCTGTGATTTTGTGCTATGGGAACTCACAGTAACATAGCTGCTTCTTCACGAGTCCCACCTGTAGCTTAAGGAGTTGCTATGCATGGAAGAGAGAAATGCAGCTGTGGAAATACTGGCAGAAAAGGCTTAAATTCTTTTAATAAACAGCAAAGTTAAGAGTAGTGTCCTGCTCTTTGAGCCAATGAGACATGTGTGGAATGAATCATACCATGGAAGTCTTGTTCTTTCCCCACTGGCTAAGCATTTCAGTGCCAGGAGGAACACCCCACTCTTAGACGGCTGAATTGAAGTGGAATGAATCCACTGAATCAATGAAAGCATGCCAGTCAGTGTCAATGGGTTTGGGGTCAAGCCTTTTGGCTTCTAATTACAAAGCTTTCGCATTTCATCTGTTGATTTGCTGAGCAATAGGGAAGACATGGTGAGCATTTTCCACAAGGAGAGTTTTGATTTTGTTTCTGTGCTGTTTTCCCACGTACCCCAAGCTGTTTGCCCGGGTCTTCTCTCTTTTCATAAGTCCTCTAAATGCTGCTGTCAGCAGGGCAGTGGCGCTCTCCAGTAGCAGAGCCCTGTCAATACTCACTGAGATTCTGGCATGGAAGGAAGCACCGTGCTTCTCAGCCTCTAGTTTTGCTTTCCCTTTTTGCTAAGCGATCCATTAGCTGCGGGTGTTCAGCCCAGGCAACATGCTGTGCATCGGTCATGGGACCCAGAACTCTGTGCCAAGAGCAGCAGTCGAATCTCTCGCCTTCAGATGACTTTCACACGTGCCTCCAGTGCCATGCGGCAGGGCTGGCAAGGCAGAGCATTGTGCTTTGTTATGTGCTCACTGCTCAGAGCCAAGGCTTCAGACGGGAAAAGTTGATTAAAAATACCTACTGTAAATGTTACCCGAATTCCCTAGGGTAAAATTGAAATACGCTGCTGTAGTGAATATGCTACTATGGGTCAAATTTGTCCGTATTTGCCAAGTTCTCACCATCTCCAATGAGAACTCAATGTAAACTGTATGTTTATATGGTAAATTGTCCCAAGAGAGAAGGGAAAAAAAAAAAACCAACAGCAGCGTAATGAATTTCTGGGAAAGTACTACCAGGGTCGAAATTCAGTAGGGTGAACTGTCCTGTGCTGTCTCTCCAGGAGAGCTTGAGTAAGCAGTTTGGGGCAGACTTGTGCTGGGGACCCTGCTCCCCCAGGGCATGGGGACAGCTGGCTCTAAGGGGAGGGCGGGGGGCTGCAGCTCATGCGGCGTATGCTACGCCTCTGGCATAGGCTGAGCAGGGAGCAGGCTTCAGGTGGAAGGAGTGACGTGCAGCAGCCTGCTGAGATGTGGGAGATATGGGATGAGGATTTTGGTTTTTTTCTTTCCTAAACACATGGCTGTTAATACAAAGAGCTCAGTGTAGGTACTAACAATGAAATGTAATTAATGAAATCGGGACACTACTTGCCTGAAGTTGCTTCTATTTTTTAACAGCTGGCATACAGTGATGGATGGGCTTTCCCTTACATATTTACAGTTACCTAGTGTTCTGCCGCTCTAACTTTTCTCAGCCAGTTACTTTGAAGCTTTGAAAGGTCACAGGGAATTACTGAATGAGCGTATATTTCTCTGCCTCAAAATGATGGATATTTTGGAGCTACCCATTGCTTTTGAGATGGACAGACCATACCTGACTTCTAAGCAAAACTGATGGCATTGCACCAATGATTGCTTTGGTCCCTGATGCATATGCCTCTAAAATAGCAGGGATAAGTATTTGCAGGTGCCCCAGTCCCTCTGAGGATCAGTAGGAGGCTGCAGCTGATGTAGGCACCTTTGAACAAGTTACCTTGGGAGCAGTTTAACCAAAGCATAAAAGAATCTGTGGCATGTCGCGTGCAAAAACTGTGTCACACCTGCTTTTGGCTGCAGTGTGCACCCAAGGCTCACAGCACAAGGTGCACAGCCCACTCAGGCTGAACCACTCTTGTAGGAGGTAACTGAGTATTTGTTCACAGATGCAGGTTTCCCACAGAAAGCTGCAGAAACTAATGGTCTGAGGCTGGACCTTGTTCTCCTTTACACAGGGAACTCCTACTGAAACTGAGCAGGAGGTCAGCCTGCAGAAAGGCATCACAGTAGCAGAGAAAACGTTTCTAACTTGTCTGCAGAGAAGAGAGAGCTATGGCTGGGGAATCCTGGAGGACTTTCCTGCATGTCCCCACTGTGGTCACACAGACTATTCACTGCTTTTATCCCTTTTAGGCTGCAAGCCTTCCAGAGCAGGGAGCCTCAGTCCCTGTATAGCAGTGCCCTGATTAGGGCCCGTAATGAAATTTATCTGCATTTCCTATGCTGCCTTCTGACTGTACATGTGCCTTGGATAACACTGTTTTCAATCTAAAAGAGTATTCTTCAAGAGGATAGTTTAAGGATTCTCTTGCACAGTTAGCAATTAGAAGGAGCAGCATAAAGAACCAAGGGCACCTTGGGGTGCTTCTGCTCTTAGTGGTTAGTTTGCAGTTCAGTAAGGACACTTCGCTTTGTGCCCTAAGTGTTGGGAAGGCATCTCACTGAGTGATGTAGATCTTTAACTGAACCTTGCTGAAAGTAGAGGAAAGCAAGAAAGGTTTTCTCCTGCTTTGCGTTTCTTGGTGGATCTTGAGGGACCTTGTGAGCCTCTTGCTGGCAGGCAGCTTTCTTGAGAGCAGTTGTGTACCTTTTTGGAATTCAAGGTTTGTGCTTAGCTGTCTGTATCTAATGATCTGGTTTTTATTTAGGGTTTAGTGAATATCTCAATGTGGAAAAACAAATAAACTGAGTAATTGAAAGAGTTGAAGCACAAAAACAATACACGTATATGAGTGTGTGTGTGTGTGTGTGTGTGTGTGTGTAATACTGGTAAGTTCCAGAAGCTTTGAAATTTCATTACTGTTTATAGCTCAAGGCAATGAGAAACATCTTGTATGTGTAGGGAGTAAATAAACACACTGTGCACAGCCTTCTGTGCAGATATGTTTATCTCAGTTTAACATTATACTAAATGGTGTCTCTAACCTCCATAAATACCACAAGAAGTGAAATGGCTTTCTTGATAATTAAAATGCTGCTTCTGCCAAGGGTCCCCCCACATCTCCTCTCTTGCCAGAGGAGCTCCGCTCACAGGCACATGCTAATTGCTGCACGCAGGTGAAAGCAGCTTTATGCACAGAGCCGTTTGCTTGCTGTGCTCGGGCTGTCAGGGTCCTTAATATGGACTTAGAGAGAATAAACTGCGAGTGGGAACTTGAGAGACGTTGAATCCTGGCTCTGCTGGTGTGTCAAGTTGTGTGGGTGGTCTGGTTGCCCACCCCTGTGGTCATGAGCTTAGAAGCAGGGATGGAGATTTTTTCCTGTCATGTTGAGGAGTCCCTTTCTTTGGAGTTGGCACAAATACCCCGCTGCAGGCTTGCTCAACACCTAATGGCGGGTTTGCAGCCGAGGGCCCACAGACCTTGACATCCACCCCAAATCTTTCTGCTTGTTTCCAACATAGCATCTGAACAATGCTTGGGAGTCGGCGTCTTGCGGGAAGACCGAGGATCAGATGGCCCTGACCGACCAGGCACGCAAGTACATGGCTGCGTTCCCAACCCGGACTCTGGTGATGTGAAAAGGGCCGATGGACTTCTCCGGAGAAGCATTATGGTTGGCAAACACTCCTCGTTCGCTGGGAAGTCCCTGTTCCTCTGAACGAGGACTTTTTGTGAATGGGAGACGAGCCTATCTTTGTTGTGGTACAACAGTTGGGAGAGCACGAAGTGCATTTAGTCACTGAGCATATATATTCTTGTTGGATTTCACCCAACTTAAGAGAATTTTTTTTGTTGTTTCTGAGTGAATGAACGATACTTGCCTAAATTATTAGGTACTAAGTTTTAATTGGTAATTAATGATCTTAAGTGCAGACTTACTTACAGTACAGGCAATTTTTTTTGTACTTTCTGAGATCAAGCAGACGTGATACACCAGTATTGTCATTTCAGTGATGTGCTATCCAGGGGTGGGGGTTTGTTCGTTTCTTTTTTATGTTTTTATAATAACAGAGCAGGTACTCAAACAGATGTATTTTAAATCACTTAACAAAATGCATTGGTGTCAAATACTGAAGTAAAAAAGCATTACTACACACGCTAGTCTGTGCAAAGGGGGAAAACTGATCCAGTTCGTGAACACTCAGACATCCATTCCTCTCGAAATACTCTTTCATTCTGTTTATGGTTCTAGATCATTATACGTTGTGTGTTTCTGTTTTGTCAGGGGTTGGGGTGGGGAGGGGGGTTAATTAGCTTGCTTTAAAAAAATATTACTGTATGAAACATAGATTTATAAGAAAAATTATATTTTTATTCAGTAATTTAATTTTGTAAATGCCAAATGAATACTGTGTTTTGCTGCTAAAGACCTTAGCGTGTAGACATGCTGCTAGTGTAAAAGGAGCAGTAGAGCTTTATGTGGAAAGGAAACAAACGTTGATGTTAGCTAATTGACTATGCACTAGCATTTCAGACTGTTTTATTTTAATATTTTTTTACATCAGTTATATTTTTTCCCTTTTTTTTTTTTTTTATAAGCAATACTTTTGAACACTGTTCCTGGGAGATTTTTTTTTATTATTATTATTTCTTATTTGTTATTGTCTCAATGTGTGGTTTTTTTTCACACTGGTTCCTATCAGCATGTATTGCACCTTCATATGTTTGGGAGAACACTGTCTCGTTCGTGTTGTCTGTTTTGTTCCATGTCTTAGCTAATCGTTCCCTACCTTGGGTCTTAATGTACCGAATCAGGTTCTTAAAAATATATGGTTCTTCGTACTGCCATACCAAATCTTTATCGATATGGCAAAACACTGATTTTATTTTTATTGTCCTCTTTGTTTGTTTGTTTTTTGTTTTTTGTTTTTTTTTCTTTTAATAACAGCCTTTGAATTTGCTGCCTTAATAGCATTTGGTGCAGCTTCACCTGCACTTAATTTTTTATATGACAATGTACTGCCTTGTAGATAAATAAAGTGTGTTCTTTTTTTACTTAAACCCATGCGGTCTCTTAATCTTGTTTGTCTTTAATGTTTAGGCAGTGTTGTTCTAGGCAACAATCTAGCCAAGAAGCTTTTTTTTCCAGCATGCTTAGATAAGTAAGGAGTAGAGCGTTGCATACACCGTAAGTAGCCTCAACATCCTCAGCTGTTAAAAAGCTGAAAAAGAGCAGTGTGAAACATTCTATGGGATGCTGTGGGTTCAAGGCACATCTGTGGTGACACGAAGTCCAGGTCAGCCTCAGGTGATGGGGGGCTTTATGCATCTTTTGTGCAAAACAGCTCTTCTCCCAAAATGCTGGCTTACTTATTTCTCCATTGAAGACCATCAGATCAGGAACCAACAGAGTTAAGAGCAAAATATTCTGGAGCTCCTATACTGTAGAACAGACTTTTTCTCACTTTCTTAAGAAACCAGAGGTTGGTATATATTTTGAATCTCAAGCACGTAACTTGGTACAGCAAGTAGTTGGGCAGACCTAGAAAGTCCAGCCCCAGGAAAGCTAGAAAGTATTGCCTTACAGAAAAGAAAAAGAAAAAAAGGAAAAGTGAACAACTTGCCAGGAAAACTTCATTAAGGACCCTAAGGTGCATCCTTTGCTGAAGTTAGCGTAAACTCTCCAAAGTTGTCCTTGAGAGCAAAGTTCAACTCTGTGCAGGAAGCAATTGAGCTCTCTACAGGTTGGTAAGGGCCAGGGTGGCTTCAAAGCCTCATGGCTGTACAGAGAGCTGTCCCAGCAAGGACATGTACCACAATAGGAATATCCTTTGCAGCTCTGCTGCTTGTGGGCTCATGGAGGGCACTGCACTAATTTTAGAGAGGGGAACCTGAGCTTTCCAGAATCCTACAGGTTTGCAAGAAGAGTGGGAGAGAGTGGATTAAGAGAAGGACCAGTTCCTAGGCTTATGTAGCAGGAGGCCCAGGGAGAGCCAACCCTGAGGTAGTTCTGGAGGCTACTGCAGGCAGGACCCCGGATCTGAGTAGAGATTACAGAGAAGAGGAAGTCTGTGGGAGTGCTTGTGTGTGTGAAGCTGTAGAAACACTTGTGCAAGATGTGTGAGGGGACTGCAGGACTGCATGGCGTGCAACTTGGGAAGAGGGAAAGGTTTGCCTTTGAGGTATGCCGCAGTTTAAGCAACATGTTACAGCTTAAAAGAAAAAAAGAAGAAAGAAAGGAAGAAGAAACACCAAGCTTATAATCCAATCTTAGAGGGAAAGCTCTTGCCATGTGGGGCTCCAGCTGCAACTGCACTGGGCATGGCTGCATTTAAACAGATCGTTATCTAGAGCCCTGTGCAGAGCAGAGCTGGGAAGCACAGAGGCTCACTTTGCAGGTGCCCAACACGAGGGATTTTTTTCCAGCACCTACAGTTGCCTAAAATGCATCTTTACATGCAAAATTATTGCTATAACTTTCTTGCTGATGGGCACGCTTACCTCTAATACAGAGGAAAATGTTTCTTTTTCCCCCTCCCTCATTTCACTGAAAATGCAAAACACTTGCTAGATTAAGGGTGATTTACATATGACTCTGCATGCATGTGGTGCTCAGCGTGAGTGAAGGAAAAGACTTTGTTTGAATGCTGTAGCCCAGGAACCTGATTAGTTTTCCTCCACTAATACTCACTAAATACTCTTCACGTCTATATGTCTTTCTCACACAAGTATCCCCACCACATGACTATGTTCTGCCTATAGACAAAATACACACCTTAGCAGTTTAATAGGCGTCTCTGACTGTTAAATTCTGTCTTGTGTACTGGGCAAGCATATATGGTGTCAGAGGCAGATGTTTGGCCTTGCAGTGACCCTTTGTGCAGGTGTATAGCCATCCCAGAGCCATTCAAAGTCAGAGTAACCTACCAAAATGGAAGGAAAACAGGTTCAGTCAAGCTCTCATTTAATGGAGGTTAGAGATTTGGCTCAAATTCCAACTTAATAATGTTGTCAGTGGGAATTCTTTTGATTTCTGAAAAGAATGTAAATTATCATTTCAGCATGTGCCACTAATTAAAAATAAAGAGGCAAAGGAGCCAGGGCAAAAATAAAGGGAAATACCAGAGAGTGAGGTGTTTCCCAGCTAGACTATGTAACTCTCTAGCTTTCCTCAGTATACAGTTCTTCAGTAAAGCATACTCTGTCACAGAAATAGGGCTCAAGGGACTTGAACTCCTGCAACTTCAAGTCCCAGAAGTCATATCTCTGTGACAACCATCAGACTAAACTGAGAAGGTGCCAGAGCTAGAAATCTTTTAGGAAAAAACAAACAAACAAACAAACAATACTACCACGTGAATGAACAAGAAGGATTTTGTAGTTAGGAGCCAAAACTGTAAGCCTGCTGGAGAGTAAAGCACAGACTCCAGCACTGAATATTCGGTAACATGGAGTGATTTTTCAAGGAAGCCAGAAGAAAATATGCTTTTCTCTCAGCATTTACTGTCTTGATACTTGTCCAAGCCAGCTAAGTCAATGGCCACCAACCCTCTCTGAAGCACACACAGCCAGTCACATAAGCAGAGAATGTTCCTGTAGGGCTGTAACATTATAGTCTTCATCTCTTCTTACTCCTGCCACATTTAATTGTATTTCCACCCTATCCCTGATGTGGGACAGGGCTGAAGGCAAAGTTCAGAATGCAAATATGTTCTTAGAAATCTACTTTAAAAATCGATACCCCTTGAAATGGAAAATGGTACACTAAAAATATTCCTATTTGGGAAAGATGAATGACTCTAAGGCATTGTTCTGCATCTTACTTGCTTCCTTATTCTCTGGTACAGCTGGTATCAGTCGATATCCCCAGTGCTGCTCAGGCTCACTGGTCTGATGCTCAGGACGCTGGCCACCTCTTTCAACTACTGGGATAATGTCTTAATTCAGATAGTAACCATCAAATGTGCTTGTTCTCTTTGTTTGACTCTTTTCTTTGATCTTGACTTAGAAGTCTCAGCAGTTTTCACTGAAGATCCTTGGTACCTCCACAAACTCATCTGTGACTTCTTTGCTCTCAGTGACTCCCACAGGTAACATAATAAACATAATAAACCATGAAGCTCCAAATTCTGCCTTTAGATGTGCTTGCAAACTGACACTGGACATGCAATTCATTGTTAAATGCTGTAAAATGTAGCCACTCCAGCATTATTTGGCTGTAAGTTATTCGTGATCATGGTTTTTTCACACTGACTCTTGATACATGACTTTTTTACAAGGCATTTTTCCAGTCCACTTGAATATCACAACAATTAGTGACTCTGTTTTACTTCTTAATAAGACTCCGCTTTTTGGGCTGCATGGATGCCCATTTACAGACCTGTTCAACTTACACCTGAGGAAATTCCATTTCATGGGAAAAGAATTTTTCTAGCTGATCAAATTACTGCTCATCACTACAGATTCAACATGCAGTCTTCACACATGCCTGTCAGAGAAGAGTTCACCAGCAGCAAAGAAGAAAGTTTCAGGAAGCTCTCTCTGAGCAGGTTTCTACCTTAACCATTGAGACCATCTCTGTATCTCCCAGTTCCTGCTGGCCCAGCTGCAAGCCTGCCGTGGCTGCCCTGATAAAGTCAGCAATGTGAGAGTCTTGAAAGTATGCATGCAGGTGTGCCTTCCTGCAAGCACTATCTCTGCTTGCTTCTTCTAATGTTTCATTAACTCTCTCATCAATGCGCATCAATATATGAGTTATCTGAACTCAGAGGGAGGCCATAGCTATCTGAGTGATGGGTTTTCAGCATTTAGGTTCTGATTGGTTCTAGGCAAAGATCTCAGAGGAACCGGCTCAGCCTTCCTGTGTAGATAAAGATGTGTGTTGTGCTGCTTGCATCTGCTGCCAGAGGGAAGATAGAAACCTTCACAAGGTTTCAGCTTGTACCTACCTAAACATGATCACACACCACAATAAAATAGAGGAATTGCCATGATTTGCTTCGGTCAAAGCCTGTAATGACTTTCAGTGAAGCAACAAAGAAAGGCAGCGATGCTTCACTTTTCCTTTTGGCCCTGCCCATTCTTGTGGCCATCCCTAGTCTTCCCATTGCTGCTTCTGGCAGCAGATTCAGCTCTCCTTCAAAGCATACCCTCCTGAAAGCTTTTGCCTCCCAAATCCCTCTCAAAGTTGATTGTAAAAAAGTAGCTGGTCTCTGTGACCTTGGCAAATTAAAACCTCTTTGTAAGAGTGGAGTATATGGATTATTTGTCACCTCATTGCAGACAAGCCCCAGGCAGGGATGTAGGACAGGCTCCATGAACTCAGGATGGTAGTTTTGTTACCCCCTTGTAAGAAATTGCCCTCATTGAAGAGAGAACTGGGGTTATATATGTATATGTCTGGTACCATCCTCTGGTCAAGCTCCATCTATGCCCAACATCCTTTCACTTGAGGTGACTTTCCCCAGCAGAAAGAACAGGCTGCCTGCCTGCCCTCCCACCAGGATCAGCCTTGGTGTCCTTTCTGCAAGTATGAGGATGGGGACAATGCTTCTTGCCACTTCAAGAAGGTCCTGTGGTAGCTCCCCAGGAGCAGCAGACCCACAGTAAAACATCTTGAGTTAAATCCAATTAAGGTATGTCCTTAACTTTCTCTAATCAAAGAGGTTAGGGTAAATCCTTGCCAACCTCTGATTTGTGGCCACATCCTCTAACAGAAAACGAAGAATACAAATTGCCCTTCATACAACAGTAAGCTACAGAGCCGATGTGATAGTCACCCATCCATCACCACACTAAAAACCAGCACGACTAGTTTAGATCTCAAAAATAGCCCCCCTGTCACAGGGGAGGAGTGAGCCTGACGCACCTGCCCTGCAATTTTGCCACAGGCATCATAGAGCAGCAAACTCACTTACACCATGATTAAAATAAGCTGCCAGATATTTTTTTCTATTGTTAAGTTGTCACTTTTAAGGCTTACTGTGATGTCTGACATTCAAAAAAATAACCTGCTATCATCCTCTCTGGCACTTGATCAATGGAACAACTAGGTTTTTAGATGACAGCTTGAATGGATAGAGTGTGAAATTTAAATGATACCTTCTTTTGCCTTCCTAACTGTCGGGGTACAAGTTCCACTTCCTTCCTCTTTAACACATGTAACTGACTTCTTTTTTTAAGGGAATTCTTTTTTTCTCAGTAGTAGAAATTAGACTATTGTCTCAAGGGCAGGAAGTATTCCAGAAGGCCTGATGTCCCACTCTGGCTCATGCACTTGCTTGAATCTGATGCTGAGAGTGCTATTTTGCTATGCCAAAGCAGGTTTTTACTCCCTAATCCAAACCTCCCACTAGAATCGAGCTTTGAGGAAGCAGGAGGTCCTGATGGCTACGTGTGTAGGTGTGGTCTTACCGGTTTTCTATTAGTTGAGTATGTAGGTTGGTAAAGGGTAGGATGGCCGTAGGATGGCCTAGAGCATCGAAGAGATGCTGTGAGAAGCTGCTTGGTGAGTAACACAGCAGAACAACATAACATGTTGTCCTCACATTTTCTAGTCACTGAACATCCTAGGGAAGTTTGCATTTGTAGGAGAGGTGCTGCACATCAGCAAAGGAGAGGCACTGATTTACCCCAGGAGGTGACTGTTTTTTGTGTTTACTCATGTTAAGTGCATGCAAACAAATTCATGTATCTCCCTAAATATACATTTACTTACCCTATTAAAAACTGTAAGGATAATTTACTGGGGATACATAAATCCCAACCAGCAGCTAAGCCTATCACAGTTTGTGTATCACACGCTTGAGTAGTGGAGACACTTTACCACTAGAACAGAAATCGTACAGGCCGGAATTCAGAAAAACATCAGACTCATAAAAAGAGAAAACAATCCAAACAAGAGATTGCTGTGAGAACATCTTCTGTGATGAGAACTGAAACTGCAAGTCACTGGTTTTCATTGAAAGCAATGCAACCAGGAGTCTGAAATCAGTCATGTCCCCCAACCGATGAGTTGTCTGAAATCTGCCACCTTCCAGAGCGCATGGATCTTGAGATCTCTCAGCTTCCTCATTTGTGATCACACATTTCTGTAGAAGTGCATTTTGTGATTAAGATCAAATAATGATAAAGACACTTGGGAGGAAAAAATGGCTAAAGTTGTACAAACCATTTTCTTTTCCCTTATAAATAATGGATTCATTTTTCAATTTGTGTCGCAAGTGATCTCCTATAAAGCCATTTACAGAGGTTTGTTTGGATACACCGCAGTTTAGAGTGGACTGGACTTAATTTCACAATCATGTTTTAACCTAATTCGTGCATGCCTGATGCAAGTGTTTCAAATGAAGTCAATGGGAGTAACTATGTGAATAACACATGAAGGATTCAGCCTGAAAATCCCTACTACCCTCATTTGTGGGTCAAGGTTGGTCTATTTGGGGGAAAGCACAATGCAGTGCCAACAGTGAATGGCCTTTACATGGTCCATTTCCGAGAGATATAATGATACCACCAAACCACCAGGACTGTATGCACATAATGAAAAGTGACAATGCAGTCATTTGTGAAGGATATAAGACAGCCACGGTAGTTAGGGCAACATTTGCATAATCACATTAACTTTAAGGACCTACTTTAAAATTGACCTAACAATGGTTGCCATTGTTTAAAGCCACAGCTGTCCATGCTGATCTGAAAACATGCTTGGCCAACTTGTGTTGCAGCCATCTTCTTCAGGAGGACTGAAAAAGTTTGACTGGAAAAATCAAGGGCGCCAGGACATCCTGCGAATGCTTGGCCTTCTGTCCTGATTCTGGTATCTGGGAACCCATGGGTTTCAAAGATGCCATTTTTTTTTCAAGCTGTTGCTTTTTCATTAAGACTGATTTAATATATGACACAGCTTTCTTTGTTTTTCAGTATTGTTCATTGAGGTTGTATGAAAAAGCACACACAGATCAATAAATAACTGCTAAGAATACCACTAAACATGCATGGCCTAAGCTCTGGTTATTTTAGGCTTGTGTGAGTTACAGCTAAGATATGAAAAAATCAGAACTTGCACTCCAGACAGGACATTTCAGTCACACGGTCCCCTTAAATACAGGGAAGAGTGGATTATTTCTATCTTCATGTGTGTCTTGCACAGATATTTTTCACTGTGAAATTGCTGATACTCAGCCAAAAAGATACCTGGGAAGTGTTATATATTTGAAAAATATTTACTTAAATTATCAGTGTATTTCCCACTAGCTGGCCACATGCAAAGTTCTGACGAAAAAGAGACTCTTACTACCTAAGACTTCTTATTCTCATTCTCATTTGTTGTAGAAAGGCAGCCTTGTCCACCTTGAAAAACATGTTTATTTTAAGCATTTTCAGGATTCTGTCAAGCAAGGTGGTACTGGATTAGCTGCAGGGAACTTCAAGTTTCAGTTAGAGTGTGTCTTCTCTGAATAACTCAAACCACAGGTAAGAGAATGACTAGAAGACATACTCTAGACTGGAAAACAAATAAAAAGAAATGTCAAAGAAAAAAAGAAGTGCTGTAGCAGAAATGGTTCAGCCTTTTCTGAGAATGAGGTTGAGGAAAACTAGTTTATCCTTGCCCTGCTATGCCTAGTTAGCATAGCTCAGCATAAACCCATGAACTTTAACTGACTTTTTATTTTGCATTGCATATATCTGTAATTAAAAAATCATTTAGACTCCACACTCTCACTTGGTCTTAACCCATGATGCCAATGTGAAAATATATTTACGTTGTTTTCAAGGGAGAAACACTCCTGCCTCCACACTGTGGATCAGGGACTTGAAATTTTACGAGGGCATAGTGTTTGTGATTCCCATTCCTGCGTGGGTCGATATAACTGAGCAAGTTGTGACCTCTGAAAATGTCCTTTGGCACAGGAGTGGCAGAGGCTCACTGCAGCTGGCAGCTTAGCTATTGCAGAGACACTGGGGAGTGGGCACCAGCCCTCAGAGGCTGCAGCTGGCCGTCCTGTGCTGCTTGCCCTCAGGGCTGTGTTCCAGCAGGTCTCCTGTTGCCCCTTGCTGAGGCTAAATGCAAAGGAAGTCACCTGACACAAGTGCAGAGAGATAAAGAGCAAAGTGAGTACAAGGACAAGTTGGAAGAAATGGAAATTAATGGCTAGGATCCACATGTAAATGTGCATATGAGTGTGTGCACGCATGGAAATGTGACTGTGCAATGAAGATTAGTATTATAATGCACACAGAGAAAAGTGGGGAGTGAGAGGAGGGTGAATTAATTGCATGGAGAGCCTCAATTCTGACTCCCCTAACTTTGAAGTACCGTGCTCCCAAGCCTTAATGGACTTTTAATTTATACTTTAAATGATAATTTTCATTTTGCTTATTCAAAAGATGGGCAACATTTTACACCAACACTTTACATTCAAGTAAAGAAAAGTAATTGAAAAGATGCAAATGCTTTTAATGGAAAGATATGCAGAATGTACTTCTGAGTGAAGCGCAGGTAAACTGAATGAGCATATTAATATAGGCAAAGCTTCATTAACCACAGTGTTATTTAAATTTTAGGCACTTAATACATCATGAGGTTCAGCATTCTTTCCTCATACTCATATCTGAACATACTTAGTCTACTGGAATAGTACAATATATTGCATGAGAAATGCAGATGCAGCAAAAATAGGAATGAAATCAGTGCAACTTCTTCAGAAACATCCACACTTTTCAGCACTTCTATACTGTTTTGCTACTTCAGAAACACTCATGCTTTGGGTCTGAAAGAAAATAGGGATTCATATCATTTAGATTCACAAACACTGATTTTCCAATACCGAGGAAAGCCTTCAGAGAGAGGTGAATACTGCTGAAAGAAAAAACACAATGGTTGTCTTTGGACAGTCAAAACCAATCTGTGGTAGGCCAAATGATGTAATACCTTAATTTGATCTTATTTTAGATATCCCCTATGGCAGTCCCTTTATCTTAAGTTAATATCAGGATTCATTATGTAGTTTTTACTTTTGGAAATCAGCAGTGTGCTACTTATGCAGTCCCATAGATTTGGTTATTACTGAAAGCATTGAATTAACCATGTATTTAATTATGCAGAAAGTCTTGCATGTGTTTGTGCTAATCAAATAACACAAACAGAGGACTGAATGTACATTTTTCAATGTGACAAGGACGATGTGAGTAGCCTTGGGATTTCTATCTAGTGAACATCTTAGTTTTTCATAGGAAAGATCAAAACGTGTGGATTAAAAACAAATGATGATCTAGAGAATCCATCAGTGTGCTGAGTAAGCTGAGTACCAAACACCTCTGCGTCATCAGACATGTCCAGCACTGCCTGTCTATCAAAAGAATATTTCTGTGTTTGCACATGCAATCAGATGCCATTCCCAGCACACCCTAACATATAAGCCTACACAACACGGTTAAAACCAGTCTAAAAACAAAGCTTTACCAAGTGAAACACCGACAATTGCTAACAAAACAGCATGGCTTTTAACCACTAATTTGGCTCAGTCAAAGCTTGTACACCCAAAGTGGAAGTTCTTTTCAGGAAATCAAGCCTGTCTTTTGGGTTCAGTCCATTTGAAGCACACATTTTTTTCTTCTGTATAAATAGTCTGCATTCATGCACCTCAGTTACCACTATTTGCTAACAGATTAGAGTATTTCAGGTTTCGGTTCCACCATTCTACACAGGCTATACCACTTACACAAAATGTGCATGTATATTGTGAAGGCAATTTGAAATGATGTCAAATAAGAGCTCGAAACAACCTAAAATTGCCAAAATACGAATAGCACCCATTGCAGAGAGCTCAGGCTATAGATGTGACAGTAGATTTAATCTGTCTGTAAGACAAGAAATAACTAATGCGTCTGGACATAAGATAGTACAGAGATATAAAATAGAGTGATAACATTGTAAATGCTTTATGCAATTCACAAAACCAAAGAGAAATAATGAATCATTTATCTTAATGGCATTGATATTCTGCCAATCATAATATAACAGTGAAGACTGTGGATAGAAAGTCCGGAAACCCATTCATGGACCATGCAACACAGGATTATGTAAAGTGTGCATCGGCTATCAAGAAAAACAACTCATTTACAACACAGTAAGACAAGGTTTATAGGGAGAGCAATATATTTAATAGACTACCAGATAAAGCTTCTTAGGCTAACAGTCGAAACAATGTAAAAATATTACTGACTTTGCTCTTTGTAGCATGTAGCAGCACCGGTGTCCTTAAACAATCACATCTACAGGAGCATTCTTAAGTTACACAAGACACGTGGGACAAAGAGGTGTCCCATGACTACACATGAAACTAGCATTGCAAAATGAGCATCAGTGAGACCCTCCTACACAAAGTTAAATGTGTCCTTCATGCCACATGTGACAGATCCCAAATGTCACTGAATGCATAGGAGCACACTGTATAGTAAACCAGAGAAGATCTCTTGTTCAACTCCTATTACATCTTGCCTCTCACACCAGACGATGGTACCAGTTGCAGTAGACACTCCATCTACAAACCAGCTCAGTACGTTCCGTGGCAGCAAAGAGGCTACTGCGTGTCTTGGCATGTGAGATTTTCATAATCGTTCTAAATACCAAATGTTATTCTGTAGCCAGCTACCCATGCCATGTACATAAAGATACACTGATTAAAGATAGACTACCATGAGAAGGCAACTCAAAATACAATTAAAGAAAACAACCTAAAACAACACCAAACCAACAAACCATCTACCTGTTCCAGAGCCCCTGCATGTTTTGTTGCAGTATTCATGTGAGTTATTTCATGTGAGTTATTTTCAGCTGCTGTAAGTCGTTGATCTCCATTTAGCAACTTCTGTATTTTTTCCTCTTTTTAAGACACTTTGAAGGTTTAAGGCTATAGGGTAAAGATGTAAAATAGTAACCTTAGAAAACAACCTAAGTTAAACTCATGTTCATACCACTGAGCAAAAAGAGAATAGTAAGTATTTCTGAAGCCCACACAAACAGTACAGAGATCTATGAAGAGTTTTCCATTGAATATTTTGGGATTTTCCCCCTACTAAAAGTCCTTTCATGGAAATGTATCCTATAGGTCTTACACTTCCCTGAAATTTAAATATCTACACTATCAAATTATTGCTTATTTCTATCACGACAGTGGTTAAAAATATGAAGGAGAGCGTTATTGCATGACACACTGTAAGGTAACCTCAGAAAGTTCCCATTGTGCTAAGCAGAACTTGCTGTTACCAGATTTATTTAAGAGTTTTATATTGTCATGGGAATAGATCCAGCCCTTCAAAGGGTCTGTGTGCTATCTGTTGCTTCACAACAGGCAATGAAGGTACCTTCACGAGCAGGTGGGACTATTTATTTTATTTTCATCCTACAGCAGCACATTATGACATAAATCTATAGGGTCTATGTGAGAACTTCTTTTGTGAGCACACATCAAGCCATACAATTAGTGCTCCCTAGCAATCCTTTGCCTCACATCAGATTATTGGAAGAAATACAAAGCTCCTCTGTTGAGGAAATATAATAATGATAAGGTGTGGCACGTATTATAAAGTGGCTGCTTCTCTCTTCTGTATACAGTGCTCTGTTTGGGATTCCTTCCATGCAGTCACTGTCTTTCAAGATTAAAAATGAACATGAGAAAGAAAGAAAAGATAAAGAGGAAAAGAAAGAAAGAGAAAAAGGCCACAAAAAGAGAAAAAAAGAAAAAGGGAAAAGAAAATAAAAAAGAAAAGAAAGGGGAAAATTTCAAGACATTTCTTTTGAATCTGCGCAGCAGCCAGGCACACACAGCCTGTTGCCTGTTTTGTGCCTTGCCATGCTATGTGGCAATAGAATAACTTTGATCCCCAGGGAGGTGAAGCGGAAGTTGGTCTTCACCATTTAATTTTTTTATAGATAGCAAAGTCCATCCTTCCACCTGCATCCAAAGCATTGAGGCAGCTGGCAGAACAAAGCGCTAGAGAAAAATAGTTGACCAGAATCTATGTGAAATTGCCAGCATACAGGTGCAGTCTTGTTTTTCATCTCAGTTGCAGCAGTCTCTAGTGACTGGCAATGTTTTACTGAGACTAATTAACCCTTTTTTTGCCTGGAGTGGACCAAAGAATAAGACACAACCACTCCTCCCAAACCCTCCCAAAAACTGACCGCCCAACCAAACCCAACATACTACCCATGTTTAAAGTTAAGTGAGTAAGCAAATGATGTCCAAAACAATGCCACAAACTGAGAGGTTGCTACAAGGCTTAAAAATAAAAAAGACAGCCAGAGCATTGGGGAAACTTTGCATCTTGGGATCTCTGAGGCTGTTCCAAGCACTAGCGTGTTGTTTCTCACACCTGAATGTGAAGGTGAAGATAAACACAGAAATCACTCACTGCTGAAGCACAGCCAATGCTTGAGCATAAAGGAAAAGTTGTTAAACAAGGAATAGTAGAACTAAACAATAAACTTGGATAAGTGCTGTAGACAGGAAGTCGGAAAATATAAACAACTGAACACAGAGATAAGAATTTGAGGATAGATAAGAATTCCCAAAGATCTAGCTTGGCTGAGACGTCAACATTAAACATTCCTTTGGATCTTCAAGGAGAAGTGGCCAAGGAGTCTTACAATCCTTAACTTTCTTCGTGGTAGAAGCTAGGTGAAATCAAATTACCTCTGCAAAATGCAGAGGCATTCCTCATGATGCAGTTTCTTGCATTCCTCCTCTGTCTGGTTGTTCAGGTCCTAAACCATGGGCTTCCAATACTCCCCTAAGGAGATTATTCCACAATCCCAGTGTTAGGATTCTTCCATTTACATGCATGCTAAGTTTTGTTTCTCATTTTCATCTCATTCCTGCTATTTATACCTCCCCCATTAAGAAAAAAATTGCAATCATTATTATTTACAAGTCTCAAATATTTATCTGATTCTCATCTCCTTGTTAGCAAGATGGCTGTCAGGAAGCCAAGATATGTTTATTTCTCTGCACATTTCCACAGTGGTCACCCCGAGCGACAGCTGAGCTCTGCTCTGGATCCCCCCCACAGCTGCCCACCACAGCCTCAAGAACAGAACCACCAAAAAGAGCCGAGTGAGGCCATTACAGAAAAGCCAAATAGGAAAGTGACCCCTGAGTTCATTTTTACATTCATCTTTTGGTATGGCCACATTCAGAGGCGAGGCAGGTACATAGAGAAAAAATAACTGAGATGCTTGCTGCCTGACTGTTTCTCTGGCAGTGTTTCATGATTTCCTTTCCTCAGTTTCCAGGGTGCAGAGAGTGCTCTGTGGCAGGCCTCCAGATGTGACTGGAGTTCAGTTCTGACCCGTCAAAGCCTCCTTAGTCATAAATACGATGCTTTTGGACATACAGGACACACAGGACACAGCAGGCTGTGGAAGGGATAATGCTGAAGAATGCTGGCGCCCTGAGTTCATATCCAGTGCTGGTGCTGCTGGGTGCTCCCAGGTTTATTCCAGCAAATCAGCTCAACACACCTCAGCAGCCTGGAGCTCAGGATCCCTCAGTTGCCACCATAGGCCTGGCCCTTCACAAAATGGCCTGCTACATGCTACAGCAGCAATAGCAATGGGAGTGATGGCTCAGGCCTGTGAGAGGGAAGGAGGCCTGCCACCAACTGGAGCTTCAGGAAGGCAGGGCTGCCGAGCAGCTGCCCAGCAGCCTCTGGCAAGGCTGTACTCAGACCATGCTGCCTGCACTTGTGGTGCCTTCAATATCCCCCATGTTGAAGGATGCCTGGCACTGATTCAGTGAAAGGAAGACCACTGCCTGCACCAAGACACTTCAGCAGCAAACTTCAGACATTATATTGGCGACAAAAAAAGAAAATGCAATTGCAAGGCATCTCAACGTGTCATGTTAATTCTCACGTGGTTAGGCAGCACCAAGCCTATGAACCATTCCTGCAGCAGATTTGCTCAGCCTCCTCTTGCATGTCCTCAGCAGCAGAGACGCTGAAGTTTCTTCAAGCCTTTCTGGTCTTAACATAATATTCTCTGAAAGATTTACTTGCACCATCTTCCTTGCTGCAGTTCAGGCTCATTCCTTCCATTCTGATTGGCAAATCTCATAGAGAATAGTTTCTTATTTTTCCCATTGTGGCACTGTTAGCAGTATTAATAAATGATTGTCCTCCAATGAAACCGAATGAGATTTAGAAATACTGTTCTTTAAGTCTTCAGCTGAAGGCTCATACAGCTTAGTAACACAGAACGCATTCCCTGAAGGCCACACAGGACTTCTAGTGCCATTGCTCAGGACTTGACTGGATCTACTCTGTTACACTAAAATTCCACAGCAAGTGGAATTTGAGCTTGCAAAATGACTTCCTCCCACTCATAAATCATATCATTTTGCATATATTTGAATGGTCAAACATCTATTTAGTCCCTGGAATGATTTGTTCTTTCATTAATGGAGACTAGATGAAAGCTGCAGATAACAGCTCATAGTGATTGAACATGAAGCAGAACTCCTTTATTGTACAGGATCTGCAACCTGAGCACCATGGCAATAATCTAATGATGCCAAAACTTGGATGCCCTTCAAATGCATTAGAACAATAGGTGCTGTCAGCATGACCTATGTGAGGTACCAGCAGCTGAGCAGCCGGTGACCTGAGGTTTCCTTGTGGATGAAGGGTGAGCACAGCACCCATGGGAGCACACAGCAAAGGCTGTGTGTGCAGAAAGCTGGATGAGGGACAGCATTGCCCAGGCCTAGTGCATCTGAGCACCTCATTCTTATTTAGACCTTCCAGAACCTATCTGCCATGTGCACCACTGCTAAAACACACGCAGAGGTGAATCAGGTCCATACAGAGCAGTTATGCCAAGCAGCTCCCACGGCTTCAGTGCAACCTGCCCAGAAATAAAACAATGTAAACATTTACACTGTCAGGACTTCTACATTTTAAATTTTATAGCAAATCAGCTTGAATAAGGCATGTGAGGTGGAAGTTAAGCCCTGAAGCTGCTCCACCGCAGAGCAGACAGTGGAAGAACTTTCTCAGGACCAAGTTTGGTTCTCACCACAGACAGTAAAATAAACTGATTGCGTGCATTCAGCTGTACATTAGTCACTGTAGAACAAATGTACAGCTTCCATTGCTTGCTATCAAACCCCAAGTTATTTTAATGGTTGGTCAGATTATTCGATGTAAAATGCTATAAAATCCATCTGTATTCAGTATAGTACGAAACTCAAATACAAGTTGGAGCGAATACATTTTGCTTGAAGGCAAAAAGCGATTTCTCAGCCTAGTACTTGAGTAAATTTGGCATTTTCAGGGTGTTTGTGGGAATTGGAAAGGGTGGAGAAAATAACCCAACCAAAACACAGCACAGTTAATTTCCTGACTATTATTTCCCTCCTTTCTGCCAAATGGTTACATTCACTGGCTACAGTATTTCCTGAGTAGAAATAGTGTTAACTTTGAGCCTTGGAGAAAGGTTCCTCCATTGAGAAAAAAAATGGGAGATCATTACAAACCACTCACTGACTGAAATCACAAAAGAAGAAAAACAGACTTGAAAAAAGGCCCATTCTACAATGATGAAATGTTTCCAACTAAACTGTGGTATTTATTCTGGTTTAAATACATTGCTCAGTGAATTGATGAATTGGAGGTACACAGGTCAGGACTCACCAGGAATCCCTTCTTTCCTACCATAGTAGCAGGCTGCTTACTTTTAAAGCCTAAGGGGTTACAGCCTCTGTTACTCCAGTTTCAATGTAAAGGTACTTTCAACCCTTAATGAGAGTGTGCCTGCTAGTGACATGAGCACTGGCACTGCAGCATGACCCTTTTGACACTGCATTATTATTTCAGATATGGTAAAAATAACAACAACAAAAAGCACAGTCTCTCCCATTGCTTCTTAAAGTGTTTTGTCATCAAATTAGCACACTGTCCAAAGTGCTAGGTGCATTCCAGTTTGTGGGGGACAACAACTTGAGTACTTTCTCTGCCAGCTTATCCAGTATTTATCTTCTCTGTCTGTTTTGATGGTAATTATTGCTTATGAATGCAAGAAACCCGAGGGGAAAAGATTTCTCTTTCCTTGCCATGGAATACACTTCAAGGCTTTGAGTTTTTCTGGCCAGACTTCCACCCCAGATTTTTGGAGCTCCAGCGGGTCTTGCTCCACAGTCTGTGCAAGAGCTGCCAGGGAAAAGCGTGTTGTCTTAACTTAGAGTCACCAATGCAGTTGAATAATCCTTCCAAAGAAAGACTTTCTTCAGAGCTTTTACATCACAAATCTGCTATTGCCAGTCCCCCACAATAAGATCAATACAAATATCTATCCAAGCAGTAAGACTGAAAACTGCAAGTTTACAAAGGCATGTAAAAAAAAAACCCTCAAATCTTAGTCCCACCATAAATACAGACTATTTGCCAACTACTTACTGAGTCATACCAGTCCATGACAGCCAAACTTTTGAGATTATGCTAGACAAGGGCTTGAGGTCTGTACATTGTCAAGGCATTCTTATACAGATTAGCTGTCTCCAGGAGAAATATTAGTATCTCCAGCTAAAGACAGAGAAATTGAGGTGGAGGTTCAATCTACCCAAGGCCATACCATAAATCACTGGAACAATGCTATTAAAACTGAATAGCCACGGGCTCATGAGTTCTGGAGAAAGATTCAGGGTCAGGATTTTGCTCCAGTTAGAGATTTACGACAGGGAAGATAATGATTAAAACACTTTTACTGTCATTCTTTTTCCTATGAGCAATCAAGCACCAGCACTGATCTAGTAGGTCTTACCAATGCTATATTAAAGGAAGAAAAAGGCAACTAATAATACATGTAACACAGAGAATGAAAGGAAATACGTGACCATCTAATTTAAATGGTCCCGGAAACACTTCTTTTTGCTCTGTTGCACTGCTGTCAGACAAAACTAATCTTGCCCACCAAAGAGAGAGAAAAAATAACAGCCATGTTATGTAAAATGAATAAGTCACATAGGCATAGATCATACGAAACAGAGGGTTGCTAACCTGTTGCTCTCTATAAAAACCTACACAAGACTAAGCATCGCTGTCATGTTCTCACTGCTGTTCCCTGGGCTCTCTTCAGTTTGTCTACGGGATTCAGTATGCAGTGACCAAAACTAAAGCTAAGTATTCCTGGTGACGCAACATCAGATCTTACACATGCTATCCCTGCTAATATCGGTGCTCAGATAAATTTCTGTGGTGGGTAAAAAAGCCAAAAAGAAAAAAGAAAAAGAAAAAGAAAAAAGCATAAGCATAGCGTTGATTCACTTAGTGTTTGAGCCTACTGTACCTAACATATTTCTTTTTTTCCCCAATAAAACCTAGATATATTTCATATATTTGCCTTTGTTTCCTTCTTCCTGTATTCTGCACTGGCCTTACTGACTGCTATTTCAGCAATTCCATCATTTGTTTTATTTTCCAAAATCATTTTCAATTATGCTCATGTCCTACAAAGAGCACGCAAACTCCTGGTGTCACACACAAATTGTACAAATCCTACGACTTCATCCAACTCATTAACGGAAATAGTGAATAGAAGTGACAGAGAACTGACCTCAGGGACCTCCCTTGCAATATCTCCCTGGTATGATAACTAAAATTGGGCAAGTCTTTTTTGAATGCAGCTTTTCTTTTTAAATTAGTTATGCATCAATTCCTCAAGATAGTTTCATCTAGACCGTATTTCTCTTCATTTATTACAAATAACATATGAGACAGCAACAAAAATCTTACCAACATCAACATTTGTTACACTTACTGTGCAGGCTTGTTCACTTAGAACACTTGCACTGCCAGAAAGGAAATTCATTAGAGCATTCGACATCAGTGTTTTTCAAACAAAGGTTTTGCCTAACATAAAGGCCTTCAAGGAAGCAGAGAAATTCTCTGTGAGAAACTATCAATATTGTCAACATTTCCTTAAACACTTTAATATTTTTTTTTCTTTTCCAAAATTATCTTAATATCACCACTGCTACTTTTATTAAATACTATAAAATGTAACTTAGGAGAGTAAGCCAGGTCATGGAATTTTTGAAACCACTGTTAAAGATTAATCAATAGTATCTCAGTTTAAAACATGATGAAAAAAAGCCATGAAAACAGATACAAATTATATCCGAGAAAATGGGAACAAAAAGTCATTTCGATATACTATGTGAAATTATTTTCTTGGTGTTTGGAGAGCTCTGTGATCCCACAGCTTTACACTGAATTTGGTGAAGTGCTTTTCCTCCCAGAACAGATGCTTCAGCACGTTAGGACAGAAGCAGCAAAAACCAGTTCCATTCAAACCTTTCCAGTCAAAGAAAGTTATAATGATAGAAGCAAACCATTAGCCAACCAACCTAAACAAAAAACCCTGTGCTTCAAAAAGGCCGGTACAAAACAAGGCAGCTCTATCAATATTTGCACACATTTGTTCAGGAGTGAATAAGTTCTTTGAGCTGCATGACGAAGTGAGTCACTGGGGATGGATGGCAGGGTGTCCGCCAGAGAGAGGCGTGGGCTTTGGTGCCCGGGTGCCTGGCACACAGCCACCCATCCCGTTTCTCCATTTCAGCTGGAATGCTACAGAGGAGGCAGGAGGCCAGCAGGGAGCAGAGAGAGGTTTTGAGGGAGGGTGGGAGCAGCATTGTAACTCCCGTGTCCTCAGCGTGTGTGAAACTGGCCTCTGCTCAGGAACACCAAGCCGCAAAGTGAAAGTGAGCCATTCACGTGCTCCTCTGCTGGCTGTGCAGATGGCAAGTGTGTGGGCTTGGCACAGCACAAGCAAACCCCCTGCTTCTCTCTGACTGAGCTCATGGAACCCAATCTGACCCTGCAAAATATTCTCATGCAAGAAGCTTCCAGGCACAAGGGGACTCAGCAAGTGAGGCTAACTACCACCCAACCAGAGTTCAAGGTACAGATTCACATGTCTTTAAGTTTGGAAGCTGTGTCTTCCATTGTCAAGTCCCGAGAAAAGTTCTAAACCTGCCTGATTCCAGGTCCGTGATAAGATGGCAATGTTCCAGAAAAAAGATACCAAGAGTTCAAACAAATTAGGAACAAGTTTCTTCAATGATACAGAGATAAGTTTCCAATCCATATTACTACACATTCAAAAAAGGAAAACAATAAAAATAAAAAAAATGGTGATACCCCAAAACATTCATGGATGTTACTGTGCTACTCCTAGCGTGGGAAACCAGTGGAGTTTGAATGACTCAGTGAAGCAACCTCAGCCTACAAAGACTGAATCTTGGCTTTGTCTAAGCCTTGTGTCAACTTCAGTGTGCTACAGCACTCAGTCTTTCCTCTTCATGTAAAACTTGTTCCTAGAACAGGCAACCAGCACTAAATGTTAGGTTTATCTTCTGGTGGCAGGTCCAGTCTATGTACACTTGTTTCTTAGGCAGAAAGGGCTTTCAGTTTTATGAAATTCTCCTCCAACCCTCCCAGTTTTTCATAGCCAAAGAAGAACTTTCACTGGTGGAGGTATGACCATCAGTCACTCACTGATCCTGCATCGGCTCATGCCTGCTTTACTGGCATGAGAAGTTGAATGCTAAGTATTGCCAAGTAAAGAAGAAATAAAAAACAATGCTCTCCTGATGAGCCAAAGTGAATCAAGCTTCTACCACTTCTGAATTAATCTGAGGGTGTTGGGAGGTGCATGTCAGTAACAGGGAGAACAGGAGGCAGGTAGTGATACTTTAAGATAATGTTCACATGAGTTTCTGCCCTTCAACTATTTGTTCAACAGTCGGAACCTGGGCACTAACAGATTTCTTCTTCCCACCTTGTGAATTCAGGCTATTCACAGACTGAATTTCAGGCAGCCAAGTCTATACCTCTTGGCATATGATGTCAAAAAACTGCCTTGAGGGATTCTCAGCAAATGCCAGGTGCTCAGGTTTCCAAATATGACCTGAAAACCTATGCTATTTTGTTGCCAAAGAGAATAAAAAGCTAAACTACAGCAATGCTGAACTCCAAGAACTGTCACTGAAGGCTTTTTCCACCTTAAAAAAAAACAACAAAAAACAAAAAACAAACAAACACCTACAAAAACAAAAACAGAACAACACAAAAAACAACCAACCTCCTCTGGTAAAAAGAAAAAGCAGCTGTGGCCTCCATTTCACTCAAGCATGTGGTAAGGAGCCTGTTAGAGCTTTCAGTCTCCTCACCTGTACTGGTTTCAGGACTCAAGACACACCAGGAAAGCAGTGAGCCTGAGCCCATGCTGGCTCAGAGCAGCCCCACCTCAGAGCTGTATCAGCATTTTACCTGTGTTAACAGAGAAAATGCTTTTAGATACCCTCAGATGCAACTTGGGTCCCATTAGGACCAGCCATGCTGCTGTTCAGCAGAAGCCTGGCTGGTGTCCTGGGCCACAATGTGAAGTGCGCTGAGTGCCCCTTCTGCCCTTTCCATGATGTCACCTTCTCATTATGACATTATACCGAACCACAATGGGGATTAACCACCCCCCTATAAGCTTATTATAGGCTACGCAGGCTGTTAGAGCTTGGCTTTAGATGGCATTTCTTTTAATGAGTTTGGGGCTGATGTCACTCCTATAGTCATAACTGTACACCCCATTAAGCACTACAACTAACACAGCACATAAAATTAACTAGCTTTACACAGTGTCCATGCAAAGGTGTCAAAAATCCCCACGACATACACAGAAAAAAAAAAAAGTTTGATGATGCAATGGCAAAAGAAACCACCTTTGTAGTGGAACTAAAGGAACATTTCCAGTCTGTGATAAACAACCAGTGCCAAGTGAGTAACACGTGGTGATGAGAACTAATTGCAATTACCATGCTCCTCTCACCTGCAGATGTGGATAAACCCAGAAAGGCTTAATTTGTGCATGTTAAAACAAGAAGTGCAAGCGCAGAAGCAAAACCATCTATTCTTCTTAAGAAAATTTGGGAAGGGGGAAAGAAGGACTTTCTTATATTTATACAGTTGCACAGCGCTTGGAGAACATACTTTAACCAACCTCTGTCAGAACAAAACAACGAGACACATAAAAGAAATGATTTGTGAGAATTTTGTACCAATTCTTTCTGCAGCTCATAGAGTTTCATTGAAACTTCTTCACTCTTATTAAGCAAAACTGAATGTTTTTCAGCTCCAGTTCCAAATTTCATCACAAGAAAACATGGCCAGGGCCTGCACTGACTCAGGGTGTATGAAAAGGGGGCTCCTTTGCTGAATATGCCCATAGAACATCATTAACTGCCCTTCTGACCACCAGAAGAGTCGGATCTAAGCCAGTATATTCTGAAAGGATTTCCTTTCCAGCTCGTACCCTGCTCTGCCTCTGCCATGAACACCGCCTGATGTTAGCAAATGCGGCTCTGGGAAAGACTTCTAGATTCAAAGAAATAAGGGCAATATTGGGCTGATGCTTTTTTCTTTTTTTTCTTTTTCCCTTCCAGTTATACCTGCATTTTATGTGACTCCAGGGTTTTCAAACAGCTATATCATAACAGTCTGTCGCAAGCGTATTGAGTGTTTCAGTTTGCCAGACCTGTCATAATAAATTAATTACAGGATGTTGCAGAAGTGGCTGAGTTCCAGCAGCATCTTGCACAGTTTAATATAGCCCTATTTCCCCATTTCGATGTATTTGTGGTTAGATAAATCCTCAGAAAATTTACAGCTGCTACACACTAGTTTATTATGCTCCCTGCCTGTGCAGGCGATACAAGTGCAAAAAGAATGTGATGTCTTCTCGGTGTATAGATTTTACTGATACTACTTGACTGGTGTGGAAACATCTTTCTGCTAAAAGTGGCATCTGCAGTTTCTTCTGAGTATTTGCATTTGAGCATTACACAGGACTCGTAAGCTTGTTTGCCACAACCAAACTGGGCAAATTAATTTGGCCTGAAAAACGTCCTCACAATAAAGCCCCACAAAATAGGCAGCTGGAGTTCTAGGAGGAAACTCCACAGCAGAGCTATCATTTTCATTTATGAGAGCAAGCTACAAATATTTCTGCAATCTTTCAAGTCAGGGTACATTGCTGTACAAACTACAGCCATGATGTGGCTCCTGGAAGCCTGGTCAGCTCTGCTGGAGCTTTGAGCACAGTGGTGCATTGGCTCTGAGCAGCTTACAGGACTGTGACTCTCAATACACATGCAACCACTGGAGAACAGAGCACTCTGAAGGGGAAGGCAGCAACCAGCCAGCATGCAACAGGCATGGCATCTGCCAGAAACACTGTGAGCGAGGCACATCTCTGTAGAACAAAAGGGTTGTACGATACGTGATGCTGAAACCAGCAGATAAATGTTATGTATGACATTCTCATCACTGCTCTATTTTACAGCAGATAAAGAGGCCAGAGGGCAATAAATTGAGGTAGAGGTACACAGAGCAGCAAACAGCTAGAAAAGAGCCCTCTAAAGATCTGTGCTAGCAGCAGAATTAGGGAACTAAAGCACCAGTCACCCCAACAGCGCAATCCAGATGTGTGGAGCTTTCTGTATTCCAGCTCAAACTTGTGGCTGTTATGGATTACTGAGAAGCCACAGCAGAATATTCATCATGGGCTCCAAGACTTCATCCAAGCTCCTGTAAAGAGCACAATATTTAAATGTATCAAAAGGTGAAGTGGTTAAATAGCTTAATTTCTAAAGTCCAAAAAGCACCCAAGCTCTGTTCTAAAACGCCTCCCTTCTATCTTCTGTTCCTTCTTCTTAAGTTCCAATTTCTAATTGCCACATTCTTGCAAGTCTCACCCAGGCAGTAGTCTTCTTCTTAAGCTGCTTATTTCCCTCTCTCAGACCTCTGCTTGTTTCTATTCCTTACATGCAACAGTTCTCCTAATGCTCATATTTATACTTGAAGCAATGTAAATCCTTGAACTGATGCAATATGTTTTTACAAGTGCAGGTGTACATCCATGTATTAGTTTGTCCAAAACATTCTGTGTAGCCATTGGATAGAAAACTTAGGAAAGAAACCTCAGCACAAGCCTGTACATGAATCTCTCCAGCCCTCCTTTACTGTTCAAAACCACTCCTATCTCCTCCCAACTTCACGTCCATTCAATAGGCTGTACTGCACACATACTAATTTCATATGTGCTAGAAAAGGATCATTAGACCCCCCCCAAACACTCTTTGTGTTTACCAAACAAGTGTTTTTGCTTTAGTCTGTTCCCGCCTTAAATGAAGTATTTCCTATTCACCTTAGTAATTAGAGCAGAAGGATGTAGTGAATGAAGTGCCTCATTATCAAGTTTGCATCCACAGTCTCTGCAGAATGGCGACCATGCCGGCTATTTTTCATAGCTGTCTGCTTTTGCTTGTAATGGGCCATTGTTAACCCTAAGTGATCCTGACATTCAATTCTCCCTCAGACAATTGGGTCCAGCCGGCAGATTTAGTTCACTAGTCAACAGAGACTTTCGGTTGTCATGTTCCTCTGTGTTCTCATTAGCCCTTGTTTGACTGTGATCCATCCCCTACTGCCTCGTGAATTAAGTGATGCTACAAATACACTTATTGTGTTCTACGCTGTCTGTTCCTCAAACTATTTTAAGGAGAAAAAACCTAAATGCAATCTGATGGCTATTGGGAAACACAGGAAAAAAAGCGCCATCCCTTCGTTCCTATTTTGTTAATTTATGCATTCATTGTTCACAATATCTCCACCAAATTATAAAAACGCAATAGCAGCTCTATGTTGTAACCACACACACACATCAAATCTAAGAACACCAGAACAATGAAAGGCCTACTGTGCTGTTATCGCCAGGCAGTTATAAATATCTACTATTTACACTTCTTTATACAAGGTTTTATCTCCGTTGTGCTAGCAATGAACCAGTATCACCCTGTAAAAACTCCTCCAACAGATGTTTTTAATTCTAGTATTCCATATCAGGGCTTAGCGAGCAATTTTGCAGGGCACTTGTGTGGCAGGGCGCTGATTGCAGCTCTTCAATGTACACAAACAAGGGAAAATTTCAATAGGTATACGGAACACTCCGTGAATTCTTTCAAATACTTGGACAACTGTCAGCAAATGCATACAACGTTCATGCTGAAGTGATGTAAAAAACAGGTAGGTTGCATTAACATAGAAACAACGTGCATTAGAGGAAGTTTCACTTCCAAACACTTAAAAACCATTATCCTCTTCCAAATTGTTTAAAAATATTATTCTCTTGGAACTTTAGGACAGCACCAGCAACATCGGAAGAATGAAGAAACTCCTAAAATTGAAAACAAAAAGTGAAAACTGTCTTTTCTACAATGCCAAGTCAATAATTTGTTGAGAAGGGATCTGTCTGCAGGTTCTAACCTAAATACTGGAGAAACACTTGGAGTTGTTGTTGTTGTTTTAATTGCAGATCCTTACTTTTCTTCATTTTTCTGTTAAATGAAAGCAAAAAGCTCCAAAACAGCAGCGGTCTTGTATAAAGCAATAGAAGAGTCCAGCCAACCCTGTGGTAGGGAGGAAAAAATTACAAAAACAAAAGATAGTGCAATTACAAGAAAACATTATGAAAAGTTTATTTTCAACTCCACACGTTTTCATGCTTGGCTCTTATCTGATTTCTTCTGCTTAATTGTTATTTGGAACCATGCCTTGGAAGACACCACTGCTGCCTCTCCTCTCAATTTGGAAAGTGTGGCAAAGCAGCTCTATTCAGCTTCAGAGCAGTGAACATAATTGGAGCCCTAGTTCGCAAGCATGAAAGGAGGTGCTGTGCCTTTGATTAGAACTACCATCTCTCTGTGGTGTTTATTTGAAGTGTTATTTCTGTCTTCAGCATCCACAATGCCAAATTAACGCTTTACAATGCCTTCCAATGAGCTCCCAGATCTTGGCTACCGCTCAGCTCTTCCTGACGTGGAGCCTGATGTCACGCTCTGCCCTTATTTTAAGTGTGACCCGGAATATTTTAGAGAAACCTAAGACTTTGAGATTTTTATCTACTATAAAATCTTTAAATCCCTTTAAATTCAAATGTATTGCAAAAAGTAGCAAAGTAAGAAGCTAGGAGCCTTGCCGAAAGCAGCAGTTCCAGGACTAAGACAATTTTACACAACTGACCACTGGAAAAGAGACATTCATAATGTTCTGGAACACATACGTGTCCCATTTAGAGGAGAAGTTCCTACACACGCACTAGGAATGCAGCTAGGATTGTAAGCAAATTACCATAACCAGTGGGGCTAAAAAGATATTTTCTGCTCCTTTTCACTGAAAAGAAACAGGTTTACAGATTTTTCTGGCTATAAAACATGTGCAGGGAAGATATTACAATATATAGCAACTAGTGCTCTGCATCTGGGTGCACTTCACACACCAGTGCCCAACACTGTTTTTCTCACTTCTTTTTTTAATGGAATCAAGTGCCCTGTCTACTAAATAAGGGCTTTCTAATTTTATGTTATTTATTGCTTCAGAGGGGGAGGAGGAAGAATTTCCTTAGCAGAGCAAAAATAAACCGGACATCATCAGCCAGAAAAGATATCAACACTAACTGATAGAAAGTGTTTAATTTAATATAAACCATAAATTATTTAGAATTGCAGGTAATCAGTGAAATCATTAGTGAAAGTTTACAACATAATACTCAAGAAAAAAAAACAACAAAAGAAAAACCTGATTAATGACATACAACTGCAAAAGGAAAGCAAAGAACACGGTTTGAAGTGAAATATTTCATTCAGACAGAAGAATGTGTATTTGGCAAGACTGCTGCCAAAGCAGCCAGGAACTCTGACAAAACTGCAATGCACCTTTATTATGTGTAGAAAACCTCATTTGAAAATATAAGTGCCTGGAATCTGCAACACTTATTTGTATAGGTAAGCATGGGTAGTCCTACTGAAGTCACAGTAGATGCATAGTTAGTTACTAAACAATTCACTTAAGTGCTGCAAAATGTGGTCTCGGTGGATATTTATTTCCCACCAGGAGAACACTTTTTAAAAGCCTGTTTTTTTCAGGTACACTGTAACATCAGCATTCCTTTGAAATGTCACCATTCTGAACACTGCTCGACTTTACAACAGAATTGTAAAATGCTTATTCAAGAACTTCAGTTGTGGTCAGGCTTGTCCTGTTCTAGATCACACTTAGGACTCTATTCTCTGCTTGCAACAGACTGATCAGCAGTCCACTGAAATGTCAGGTCAGCCTGGCTTAAAATATGATCACATGTTTAACACTACATTTGTCAGTGGGGTTCTCATGAAATATGAAAATGCATTTCAGATTTTACCAGTACAGTGAGTAGCTCAGCATTGAAGTTCTGTTAATTTCAAGGAACCCTGAACAAAATTGTTCTGAACAGGCTTACACCACTGGTAACTCACAACCAGCACCATTTTGTGCATTTGATTGATTTATTTCTTTATTGTTGTTGTTCTTTATTCCTTGTCAGTCCTAGAAGTGAAGATCAGTTGCAGCACTCAAGTGTAAGTGTATACTGCATGTCACACCAGTATTTGGAATTAAATGATGACTACACATCATAGCATTCAGGCTCAAAAGCAGTATTTGTCATTCCACTTGTTCTTAAGTTTGAGCTTCTCACTGCCCTTTTCTTCTTCTTCAATTCCACCCCATGGGCTGTAGGTTCATTTTGAACACCATTAGCTGATGATACTGGAGAATCGAGGCCCATTAAGTAGGGCTGATTTTCTATCTCGTTCTTCTGTACCCCTTTCTTCTTTTTCTTTAAGCTTCTAGAGAAAAGCAGATATAAAAAGAGTAAAAGAAATAGAAAGTTAGCTCAAATTTCCACCCACAGCTGATGTGTTAGAGCAATTGTCTGCCTGTTCCCCTTGAGTACAATGCTGAAACAGCTACAAAAACTACTGTTCCACTGCAGAACAAAGACAGAAAAAAGAAACACAAGGACAAAATATGTGACCACTCTACTACTATGCTTTTCAACATGTCACAGCACTGCCTTGAAAAGAACTGTTCCTGATCCTAAAAATCAGAAAGTCTTGATTGACAGTCAACAGATGTAATAAAAAATGCCAATTACAATCTCCATCATCATAGAAGTCATTGCACAAACCTTTTTTTTCCCCCCCTTTTCTTAGTTTATGTACTTATTCTTGCAATTAAAGAGAAATTTATGGTTTATTTATTGAATGCTTTAAGGGAGACAGTCAGAAGATTAGTTTTCCTATTTTAACTATGATACATTGATAGGATTAGTCAGTTCAATGTCTATTCGTGCTTGTTAGACTTCATAAAATGACAAAGGTATCAGTCAAATTCCTGTATTTTTTCCCAGTCAGCAGCCTGAACAAGGGAATCAGACTGGTCTTGCAGATGATGCCAGGGACTACAGATGTTACACCACTTCTACTATACATTCCCGTCCTTGGCAGAAGTTGTAACTTTAACTATATAATAGTTCAATTGCAATCTATCAAGGGTAGTTACTGTCTTCAGCCAATATTTGTACTCCACATTGCACAAACTAACACTGGTTTGTGTTGTGTTGGATGCTGTTGAAGCATGCAATGAAGCAGAAGAATCAAGACTACAGAATGCAATGAATGTTTCTTACTTCCCCAAAAACTCCACTGCAAGGCCAATTATACTTGGTGATACTACACTAATGTAATATTTTTTATATTTTTAAAGATTTATCTATTAACCTTGATAACGGAATTGTTATCTACCTATAAGTTTGATACATATTTTAAAAACTAAACTGTATATCCACAAGCACGTAAATGGCTGCAGTTCTAATACTAAAATATCCCAAGGGAAAAGATTCAGGGTGTTATGACCCTCTGCATTAGGATTCCTTGGAGAAGTTGAGAAGTTGAGTAGTATTGCTGCCTGAGGAAATCAGGATCCAAAATCATAATTAATCATTAAACATAATTTTCTACCAAATGGAGTGTTCAGCTGGATCTGATGTATAACCATCGTAACATTACAGAGAGACCACTACCTTGTGTAGCACAAGAAAACCGTAAAACTAGAATACATCTAAGGAGATAAAAGTCTGCACAAAGAAATGGCATCTAAACATTACTATTCAAATGATGAAGATATCATGCAGATTTTCAGTGTAAAACTAATCAATCTAATTCTGAGAAGCAGTTTTTATCCTTTTATTATTTGAACAATCACATCAGGTGTGATAATGTAACAAATCTTTGAGATATTCTAATAAAAATCCTATGTTGCTTGACATCTATTATACGGAGCTTTCTGCTTCCCTTAAAGACTGCAGAAGTCAGGTTAACTTCTTGGCTAGGATAAAAATGTAACTGTCACCTTGGAGAAAGTTTGTTTTCATACTGCAAAACTATCTTCCATTTGGAAATTCTGAAAGGTAGGTAATTCCATCAGGACTTACCATTCAGTTCATTCTACAGCAGGCATTGTGGCCATACTGTTTTAATAGGAAAAGTGGCAAACCTCATTTGAAGGTTCAAATAAAGGTATAGTGAGTTGTGGAGGTGTTAAATTTAATTTCTCCATAGAGAAACCGTGTAGTAATTATCATATCCCAACAGATTTCAGGGGTCAATCCCGGGACTGGTGCTCTTCAACATTTTTATTTGTGACCTAGACAGTGGGATTGAGTACACCCTCAGCAAGTTTGCACACAGCACCAAGCTGAGTGGTGAAGTTGATATGAAAGAATGAAGGGATGTTCCCAAAAGGGACCTGGACAAGCTTGAGAAGTGGACACGAACCTAATGAGGTACAAGGCCAAGTGGTAGGTGTTGCACTTGGACTGAGGCAACTCCAGGTGTGTACGCAGACTCAGAGAAGAGCTCAATTTGGGGTTCTGGAAGGCAAATTGTAAACTGAGTTGCATCAAAAGAATAGTGGCCAGCAGAGCAAGGGAGAGGTGATTGTCTTCCTCTATTCTGCCCTTGTGAGGCTCCACCCATAGTACCATGTTCAGGCCTGGAGCTCCCAGCACAAGATGTGGAGTGGGTCTAGAGGGCCACAAAGATGATCAGTGGGATACAGCACCTCTCCTATGAGCTGGGGTTGTTCACTACAGAGAAGAGAAGGCTGTGGGAAGACCTTCCAGTACTCACAGGGAACTCAAAAACAGAAGGGAGACTCACTTTGCAACATAATCTAAGATGTTAGCTTAGGCCTTCTCAGTATGAGACCCTTTCCATTTTAATTTTTAGACAGTGCAAAAAGAATCTTCCATTTGTATAAATAAAGCCTAATACACAGGGAAGGAATGCCACAGGACAAGGCTCTATCCCTTAGTTATGATTATCACATACACAATAGCATATGATTTTGTGCGTGTGTATGTATATATAAACTGTCATTTCCTTCACATTTTAGGTGTGAATTACTCTTTTTGAATGAGTACCCTAGTACCACTTTCTTGTTTTGCTAGCTAAGACAAAATAACACTGCAGACATTTATCACTATTTCCTAGCAGATGTAACACTGCAAATTATTATGAATGTTTCTTGCTTACTGTGTTGCAGGTGAGTCTCTGTCTGTGTCACGCTCTGAGATGCATTTCAGGCCCCCTGACTTACTGACGTCTGGTGACATCTGTAAAATTAAAAAAAAAAAAAAAAGCAGGAAGGTAAAAAGAAGAAAGACAACAGGGCCAACACATGTACATTGAAAAACCCACCAGCTTCCTGAATAAGGAGAGAATATACCCCGTTTGAAAAAGAATGTCTATCAGCCATAAAATGTTAACTCCTATGTGGTTACAAACAAGGAAACAGTAGCCAGCTTTAAAAAAAAAAAAAAGAGAGAGAGAGACAGAGACAGCTACTGGCAAATAAAATACAGTTTACAAGTATGTAAAAACAAGAAGTTAAGATCTGCTTTTAAGTAAGTTTAAAATATATACAAGTCCGTGAAGAATTACAGTTATTTGTGCTACTTCGTGGATAAATATAGAATGCTACAAAGCCATCTCATTGTATGTTTTTAACAAGAGAACTGCCCTTTTAAAAACAAAGCAAAACAAACCTCTAGGTAACTTCAGGTTACTAGAAAAGTTTAAGTAAACACTCTCATTACCAATGTAAGGTAGTTAGTGGTTCTCTACGCTACTCACCCATACTTACTGTAAGAACTCTCAAAAGAACATGGTGACTGTCCTTCCTGAGTTTAATATTTTCACAGGATTTTTCACATTTTCTCTGCCACCTTCCACACAAACTGTTCACAAATACATGGTAACTATCCAAATATAGTCTCACTTTCATGGAGGACAGAACCCAATTCAACCAAGAGGCTGGATGTTCTCACCTAAAATTTGCTCTCTTGGAATATGGCCTTCACTATGCATCCAGCTATGGCCTTCAGGCACACTGTAGGTTTAGATCTGATATCACAGTTTCATTGATGAAAAACTGCCGTGGACCTGTACTTTAGGCCGACAAGATTGTCACATTCTGTAAGCATCCATTTGGTACAGCACACATGAGAGAAAACCAGGAGTAACAACCAGGCAGGCCCTGTGAGAGTAGTTCCCATGAAGATCTTGGAAACTGGACAAAAAGTCTCTTTCAGAACTGTGGAGCCCAAGGCAGAGAAGAGAGGTAGAGATTAGATCTGGTACTTTCCGAAATGCAGGATCTTTCACAGAGTAAAGAGAAGAATGGCCTTGAAACTAACTTGGCCCATGATTACAATTTTTTAGTTCAGCTTCAGATTCAGAGTCTGCCTAAAGCAAAACCAACTACATTGTTTCTGAATTTCTCAAATAGCTATGGTGGTAAAAAGATCTGCCCATTCAGTTCTGCCAAGCACAGAGGCACTCATCTGCTTGTAAATAAGATCCTTAATATTCTGGTATCAGCCTGAATGGCTCGAATAAAGAGTCAGTTATTGACATGACCATCTCTGAAAGTGCAGCTAAAAATGAGTGAGCATCTTTCTGCAGTTCTGAAGTGCCAGACAACAATACAACATCTAAAAAAAGCAACCACAAAATCAGAATTTTCTGGAAGGGACAAAGAGGAGGGTGGGGAGAAGGGGAAGAAAAAACATAGCTCTTGACCATCTAGTCTGCCAACTGGTTATTTCATTTTTTGACTTCCCATGCAAGGTATATCACAGTCACTCCAGATTGAATGGAAACAGAAAACAATGGGTTGTTACACAGAAATTTATATATATATATATATATATATATATATATATATAAGCAATCTTTACAAAATCAGCATGATTTGGAAATTCAATATGTTAAAACAACTATGACAATACCGTTTTCAAACACTAAATTTATCCATCACAGATTTCAAAGCTCTAAAGAATAAAACTCAGCGTTTCCCTGTCAAGTGCTATTGTCCAGGTTTTATTCTGGATAAAGTGCATCTGGAATAGAATTATCTTCACATGCAAATACTGTACTGGAACCAGAATTTGCATTTTCCAAACCTCAGTTTCAGGCCTTGAAGAAGTCAATTACTTTCTTAAAATTGAGTTAATCGAAAAAAAAAACCAGCCACACACCTACTTGATGCGAGTAATTGAATGATATTTGAGCTTTTTTTTCCTTCATCCAGCTCTCTGGTATTATTTTGTTAATTTGGTATTATTTTACTGAAGAAACAGGGTCAAGACCCCACTGAGTTACTGAATTCATATATGAATGCTGCCCACAACAACCATGTTCAAACATTAGTCACTAGAAACAGTCTGCTGAAATAATACAGTTTGTTGGGTAATTAGATAAAAAATCAGCATAATGCAGCACTGGGCTGAGAAAAAAACCTACACACACAGAATCCTTGTTAATAGAGCAATAAACTTCAGACTAGGTCAACGATAAAAGTAAACACAAAAGGAAGAAATACAATGCCACTGATATGAACATACAAGGGACTGCTGAAAAGGATATGACTCTTAAATAACAAATCCTTCCTACAGCATTGGTAACCTTGAGTTCCTTGCCAAATACAATCACACATTCCCTTTGCCTGTTGTCAGAGCTAAATCTTTCCCTGAAAATCCTGTGTGAACAATGTTCAACTAGGGGTTTTTTTACTATCCTTATTTGAGTGAATATAACTGAACTTCTATATTTTACTAATGCTTAAAAAAAAAAAGCCCATTCCAGTAGCATTCCCTTAAATGCCACTACAGAAGACTGCCATCTCTTACATTTAAAAATACTTCTCAATACTAAAACAAAGAAAATTAGCCTTGGTTTACAGTTATGAGATTGAAGTATCCACAAAGTTCCTACTATCTGTTAAAAAACTACGCGTTTCATAGGTGGGCTTTTATATATTCAAACACACCATTTCAGTGTGGGTACCAAGGAAAGAAAAGCATGCGATTGGACTACCTTGGCATAGCTGTGTTCAGCTGGCACCGTAATTAATGAGAATTCCTAGGGTATGTAGGGACAGAGTCCCAGTTCTCCAGAGCACTGCCTGAATATGATAGCTTTCTTTCTTACCTCATTCCTACAAACTTTCAAGCATGTAATGAGGCAGGAACTGCATTGCTACAAGATCTTTTTGAAGCAGATCTCACTACCACTGTCGTCTCTTCTTTCCCATCTCCCTTAGCCCAGTACTTGACCTATTTTTCCCATCTCAGTGATACATGCAAGCAGCAGCAGTACTGAAGGAACAAGTAAAGTGGGGGCAGTTGCAAGAAGATGGTGCTACAAGTGGGATGAAAGCAGTGCAGTGAATTAGGCAAGGGAGTGTAGAGGGGCATGCAAGTATGTAGCTAAGGAGGTTGTGCTAACACTTGGATGCTGATAGTGCACCAGAGGTACACTGATGTAAAGAGAACCCGAATTCTAGAGCATAGAGGGACTAATGAGACTACTCATCAGCTCTTTCCCTATTTCTATACCTTTTGACCTCTTGCAATGTATGAGAAGATTTCACAGGAAACACTGAACTACTCTCCACTATAGTCAGTGTACTGGCAACACTGGACTACTAAGTACAGTTACAGATATGGTGTTAGCTTTTAAAATTATCCACACTGCAGAATTACTAGGGTTGTGTTTGCTGAAAAGAAAACGTGTCAGGTAATTAATAAGAACGTTTTGAATTCCTCTGTTCCAAAGAACAAATACTGGACACAGTGTAACAAATTTTGTACAGTGCCACCAGTGGTGCTCCATTTTGTTGTTATATTCTATTTCTCCACCCTTTGAAAGATACTGTGTACAAGAAAGGCAGGAAAATATCAGTTCATTCTGAAGGTCCTTTTACTATGATTACTACCATAAAGACATATTGCAATAAAGCATTCACTTTCCTTTCTAGAAGATGTGCACACTTTGCAGTTCCTTTGGCCTTAATTCGTTGATGCTAAACACTGTATGCTTCCACAAAAGAAGCAATAAAGGAAAATAAAAATAAAAATAAAAATAAAAGGTTAAGTACACAATCACTTTTTAATTACACAAGTCCTTATCCCTGCTGCAGAATCCACAGCAGTAAGTCAGGCATTAAATGCTCCCTGTGCTACTCACAGAACATATCAGATGCATCAGAACACACTTCATAGGAGAACCTGAAGCAGAAGGTATCTAAAGGAAATACCTAGGACAAGGTCTCGTAAGTCTAGACCCTTGTCAGTGCTTTCCTCTAAGCTGAGTAGAACTATCTTGATAACCAATGGTCTGGAGAGGTCTCTGACAGACTAAGAGGCAGATGGACAGAATGGAACGGTGCAGGCAATCTGAAATTATTTCCTTCCTCTATTTTGGTGACTGAAGTGGTGGAAGTAAATGTGCTTGCTCCATAGCCTCCTCTGAACAAGGTAACACTCCCAGAGAAGCTGTTTCTACAGAACCTCATCTAATAAAAGATTTATTGGATCACAGAGAGCAAGAACAAACATGTCTTTGTCTTTTGACACTAATCTTTAGAACATCAAACTCTCCTAGAATTAACTTTATATTTTCTATTATACAGTCTGTGGATGACAACATTCATACCAACATATTTTATGTCCTCAGAACTATGTTGATGTCTCCAGTCAAAACTGCTTTAGTGAATCAAATTTAGGAGAAATGCTGCGACACCACACCACGCTCCTAATTTTCCCTCCTCCTGTAACGCACCTCTCCAGAGATCTCCCCATTAAATGAAAAACTGACAGGAGTCTTTGCTGGTGGAATTACACAGAATTTTATTGACCCTACTTCTGAACTAAGTATATGAAATTCCCCTTGCAGAAATGCTAGAGCAGCAGGCAGAGGACTTTGCCTCATCTAGTCATTGAAAATGCAAAATCCTGGGCCTGCTCACAGCTAGGAGAGACCAGCAGCCTGAAGCACTACAGTTCAGAACAGGTGTTTTCAGTCTTCAAGTCTTGTCTTCTGGGAACTTATCTGCGGTTAAGGCTTTGCATTTAAATTTGCATAAAAATGGTTCAATCCCATTCAGAGAGAGGCTATGAGGACACAAGGAGAAAACAGTGGGGAAGAGAGAATTCAGCTTGCTCCTGAGAGCCATTTTAATAGGATAAAAGTCCATCAGTAGTATTTTTGGTTCTGTTTCAGCTTAGTTTGATTTTTCCTATCTTTAAGCAGTCAGCAGTCCCTTACAGCAAATGTCTATGGATGTGATACTACAAGATATCTACTTTTCCCAATAAATAAGCTTGCTTACGAATCAAATAACAGTATTTTCAATAACTTAAATAATAGTATAAACAGAGGCACAAATGTTTATGAGACAGAATTCATAGGAACTTAGGGGTGGTTTTGGACCTGAATAAGAAAGAGCTACCAGCTCTTTATTTTAGAAATAGGACCATACATTCTAAATAGAGAGGAATTCAACTTGAACAGAACACAATCCCTTTTATAGGGAAAACAGAGTATCTAAAAATAAGAAACTATAGAACTAAAGAGGTCAGACAATGCTTATGAGAAATAGTCTATTCCTAGTAGATAGTAAATTTCCTTTAGATTTCTTCAGGCAAAAACAAAGTAATTACCATTCCAAGATCAGGATTTACAAAGTTGTGTGTATTTCACACTGCTGCAGAAGAACACACAATAACTTCGCAGAATGATTCTAGAAAAGTACACTTTCAGCTCAAAAGGTGTCAATGACTCCAGAAGAAGAGATCTGTAATCATATGAGGCAAGAATGAAGCCCGGTTACAAGCTTCAGTATATTAATCCAATTTAATATCCCATTTTTGTGGGTCTGCATCTTCTCTGAACTTCCACAGTGAACACACCTCTGTGTGTTTGAAGTGTGGAAAGTCTTCAGCTCTGTTCACTGTGAAAGTTTTATTATGTCGATTTTTAAAATGTGTCCCCTTGGAAATTCAGTTCTTCCTCATTCTTGTTTGTCCTAACTGATAATCCATCACTGAAGTGTTTCCCAATAACCAGAAGAAAAACACAAAGAAGAATACAGAAGCAAAACAAACTATAACATGATGATGTTTTGATTGAACTACTAGCAAAAGCTCAAGTTAGTATTTTTGGAAATACTGTTGAGTAAGCTTCCTATGCTTTTTAATTTTTAAATATAATTAATAAATTTTGAATACACAAAAACATCCAACCACACTGACAGAGCTTAAGCCCAGAGGAAAAGCCTTAATAGGTTGGCAGGTTACTTCTACAGATGTGAGGCTAAGTCTAATAACCTGCTCCGGGGAAAAAAAAAAGTGAGAATGTGAATTATTTATGTGAACACACTGATAATCTCAAACCTTGTTTAAATATACATGGAGTCAAATTTTGATTATCTATAGTCAGATTATCCAAACCATGCAATAACAGTGTAGTTCTAGGAAGTAAACCATCTCTTTTCATGCATACAAACATTATATACCTTGACTTCATTTTTCCAAGACACATATACTAGAAAAAAATATTTTCTTACAGGTTGTATGGATATGTTAAATTACTCCTTCCTATTATTGCCACATAACCTTGAACTGAAATACTCTGCATTGAGAATCCTTTTGGAATCAGTTTAAAGAATACATAGTAGGGACACCAAGTAATAAAAGGCACTCACAATGTTTTTACACAGTAGAACATTTCTGGTAAAAAAAAATGAAGTATCTCAGACCTGCTAAAATTTTGAAAATCCCAATTTCTCATTTTTAACAGAAAATTTACTGAACTCCTGCCTTTTGTTCTTTCACCTTAAGGAACCTGAAAACAGTAGATGTACTGGAACAGCCAGATGACAGGTCTGTTTCCATTTCTTGGGATTCTTCAACAGCATAGTGAGAACTTCACTCCACGAAATCTCTATTGGCAGTTTAAATGTATGTTGTAATTAAAGATGATTATGACTTAATTTTGTGGCTCAGGAGTTAAGTAACTCATAACGCAGGAAAACAAGGTTTGCATAAAATTATTATATTATGAATGCAAAGCTCACCGTAGAAATAATTTTGAAAGCTCTTTGAACTACAAGAAAATGGTCTGTATTTGCAAAGATTAATGTTGGATCCTAAGTACTGCATACTCTTCTAATGTTAACAATTGCATTTTATTCACTCATCATATATTCTGATGATTTGCTAGATACTAGTGTGCTTATAATACCTGCAGTTGGAAAACAAGTTTTAAAAAGCCTATCTGGTATTTTCAGGGATTAGAACTACAGTATTCTTTATTTGCTTTTTAGATGTTCTTTGAATTTCTATAGTCTTAACAGAAGTAATATTTAAGAATTCCTCAAAAAATACATGAAGAACAAGAGACACATCAGACCTGGATGTAAGTATCTAGGAAAGCATGCCTGTGGCCAAAAAAGAAGCATAACAAAAAACATTTGCTCATATTTTCTAGTCTGTGGTAACAATTTAAGCAACAACTTAATCTCTTTTTTTCTTTCCCCCAGAGAAAATAGGGTATTTTTTTTTTTCTTTTTTGCTATTACAAAACAATGATTTTTCATATTCTTCATGTAGAAGAAATTGGTGTTTCTTTTCTGCTGTACTAATGAAAAAATGAAAGGAATAGGAAGAAAAATTGCTGTGTCACTGCTGCAACACAGGAACTGCCATAACTGATCAGCCCCCTCAGTGGTCCTCTTAGCAGTTTTGTCTGAGAAGTATCTGGTATTGCTGAAAACCAAAGCTCTGGAGAACTTCACTGTGACAAACAGCCCATTGACAGTTTGCTTCTTTTATGCAGCACTCAGCAGCTTTTGTTGAAACCATTACACTTCGAGTCATCTCATGCTTCCCACAGAGATTTGACTCATTTGCTCTAACTCCAACTCACTGTCTTTTTGGTGAGTTGTACAATGCATACGCCAGTACGCTAAATACTTACGTAACTTGGGAAAAAATCAGCTAGATTTGTGTTTCTCAGTCATTTAGATGCTTTTGGAATCTAAGTCATTATCTCAGCCTAAGCTTTGATATTAAAAAAAAAAAACAAAACAATTTTGAATGTTTAAGTTTTAATAGCATCTTGTAGCAGCTGGTTCACCAGATTAACTAAATATAAACAACAATTTCCTTCTACAACACTATGTATGTTCCATCGTGGCTTAATTCTCCCAGATCTTGTTTAGCAAAAGGGAGGAGGAAGGAGGGTGCATCCAGTGCACTTCCCTACACCATGTATTATTTTATTTACTCTCTTCCTCATTGCTCATTGTTTAATACTGTTAAGTATATCCTCCTATACCCTTTTTTTCTAGCACTTTTCCCTTTTCTGGCACTGTTAATTGCTACACAAGATGAAAAGCAACACATCTGTCTGGTAATGGACTACAGCTGCAAACTCATGCATTATACCATTTGAATATCTGTATATATTACGTATGCTTTATTAGAAAATTCAAACTAATGATTAAATTTGAATTTTTCAATTTAATTTGAAGTTCCAGCAGAACAGAGTAAAGAAAATCTCAGTGAAAAATAAATAAAATTAAGCAGTACTGGAAGTATTACTAGTAATACAAAAACTACTGTTAGAATAATACGTCAACTACTGACATTTGGCAAAATCTAAGACTGAACAAACGTTATTTCTCATCAAGCTGAATAAATACTGGCTGTATTGGTTAGTACTGGTTAGTGTTGGTTAGTAATCAATAAACACTGGTTAGTACGCTTAACAGTTATTTTGAGTTAGTAAACAAACTAGATTTCTATTAAACTGAAACAAAAAAATTAAGATAAAAAGATTATCAAGTCTTTAATGACAATGTGTAGGCTCAGCTCTCCATTTTTTTCTTATCAGTTATGCAAGACATAGTGTGAGTATAGCAACATATTCCCTCTGTGATACCTTTGCTTCTGGTAATGCAGATAACAGATAAACGAAATCTTCATGCTTTCCTGTAATGTAGTTATTTCTCCTATATTTGTTCCACTCTGCATTTAGAGGAGATTTCATATCTGGAAGTAATGCACCCCTGCCTTTATGGGACAGTGGTTTGGCTATGAGTTTTTCAGCTACCAAGTTGTAACAGGTACTTCAGATTAATTATTACTACTTGGTGTAGTGATTAATTTCATTTTCTAAGTATAGTTAGAAACATAACACTCAGTAATTCAATTTACAGCAGCTGGCTTCAAGAAGACAGTTGGTTTCAACAAGACTGCCAAGTGAGTAATCTGCACTAAATAATTTATTGAATGCTACCTCTCTATTCAAGTACATAAAAACAAAAGTTGCACAGAAAACGTTAATAAAAGTGGCTCTGAATGTTTAAACCTTCAACATTACAACATACATTACGTAGCAAAGATAAATCATCTGATAAAAGAAAAAAAGAAAACCGAGACATTCTGCATACGTTAAGTCCTGCAAATAAGATGAAATATTAAACTCCATTTTCAAGAAGTACATGGGGAAGTCAAGCCACCTTTGAGGCATCTGAACAGAAGTCCTTTTAAAATCAGTGGTATTGGTTTTGGTAGCATTTGACTAAATGAGATGCTGCAGAAAGAATACTTAGGAGAACTACAAACATATTGGAATAAAACATAACTCTTACATTCTAACAGTTATTCATTTCTATCACTTCTTTGATTACTAACTGTCCTTTGCTGTAAGAGGATCATAATCCCTGCTTTGCAGAAGGGGAACATAAACACAAAGTTTTTGATCATGGTCTCAAGACGTGAGAATCCTTTGGCAAGCTTTGCACACAGCAGTAACTCTAAATATTAAACAAAACAAAACAAAAACAACATCCTACTTTCCCCCCCCCCCCCTCTACATACATTTCCTCTAACTCCTGGCTGCTGTTCTGACTACATTCTGACTTTTAACTAAAACAACAAAAATAGGAATATTTCTGCATGCAAAGAAGTATATGGTATGTAAACAAAATGCTATATGCAACCACAATTCAAAAGCTGCTTACTATGAGAGTGATGTTAGATCTGGTCACGACAAAAGCCCTAACTGCTGGTAAATACTCCTATTTAATTACTTAGAACATCCTTTAGGGATAAAAATAATTAACCAAAGAGAAAACCTCTGGAAGTACTAAGCAGTATCTTACATATTATCACAGAAAACAATCACACCTGGAATTGAGAAAAAGGGGTGGAGTCAGAAAAAGCTTTCTACTGTTCTGTTTAAGGTTTCTTGATATTTATTTCCTTTGTTCATTCAAACTATAGTGCTGCTGCAACGTATACTCCTGAATAACATACAGGACGGGAGCAGTCATTCACATCAAAGGATCATCAGCAGCTATTAAACAGAAACGTCCACTGACAGGTAAGTATGTTTGCATGAAAGCTATCGCATGGTCTGGTAATGAGGCTTTATGATAACATTAGCCATCTTAATTAGAGAAGTATTAAATAGGTTAAAAAAAAAACCAAACTCTTGAGAGAAAACATCACAGAACTTTTCCTTCTCTAAGCAACCTGAGAGACACGGAAATCTCATAGCAAAAAGTTTGAAGAGTCTGTGAGCAGTCCATATTGAAGAGACTGTGAGCAGTCCACAGGAAGGACAAGCAAATGACAGAAAACATGTCAGGTTTTGACAAATCCATGTTGTTCCTTCAACAGTTACTTCTGCTGGATAGCTGTTAGATACTTCTGTCAGCCTTGGAGTCAAATGTAGTTTAGATGCTCATCATAATGACGCAAGAGTAAGGTAGAGTATTTAATTGCCACATGACAAAACTGATCCACAGAAGAAATGAATGTTAGATATCTGCTGAAAAAAAACCACCATATACGACTATGTGCTGTCCTGGAATGGAGCCTGCATATCACAGTTTTTGACAAAAGGAAGGAAAATTGATACAGTCCACCTGGCATACAAAGGACATACTCCATCACTGCTGCAGAAAAAAATCCTTTCTTTTCATATTAGTACCTTATGGGGTGTCGGAGAACTTTCCTCTGTTTCTTGAGGTCCTTTGGGTAGAAGAGGAGCACAGTCTGAAACTAATCCTGAAGGCTGTTCTTCATACTCTTCTGAAAACAGAAATCATAATTCATCATTGTGAGCACCATGAAACAATCTACTTTATATGAGCAACTGTGACATTACTGTCTAGCCAATAATTGTATGTAAATAAAACTGGTCAACAGACTTTGAAGCTTAACTTTGTAAGGTAGCTGGTCAAAATTTGCCCATTAGCTTTTGTTCACATTATTATGTTTAGATTTAAATTTATAGGTCCCTGGCTTATTTTGCAAGAAACAGAGGAAGGAGAAAATGCACAGGATGTGTGAGGGAAGGACAAAGGAGAAGGATGGCAGTTCAGCTAATTCTAAGTGATATCTTCTAGTTAGCATGGTCATATGTCCATGTTTTTAAGGAAGAGGCATATAGTTCGCTTGGAAGACAGAGGGAGGAACTATAAAATGGGGGGAACATCTTGAGAAATGTTGGGTTAAAAGATTTCTAAATACCAGTATAACTGATAGCTTGATAGCTTAGGAAAGCAAATGTATTTCCTGTAGCATGTAATCACATGCAATATTCGTAAATTGAATACTAACAACTCACAGGACACTGAACACCTTTATGTCAATTGACTTGTTAGGATGATTCCTATATTATTTGTTCAGTTACATTCAGTGTAGTTACATTAGTTTAATCCTAACCACTCTTATTACAAGTGCCTGGTAGCAAGTTCAGTGCTCAGATGTGAAATTTAACCAGAGTAGTTATTTTTAAAACTTCATAATGGAATTCATCTACTTGGAAACTGAGCATCCTCCATAAGTGTTGTGGAGCGGGGGAAATAAGAGTTTTACAGGATGCAATTGGCTAGATCTAACAGATATTGCCTAAAAAAGCCTAAGATGCCTGTGAAATGCTAAAATATCTTTTAAAATGTTGCCAAGGTAGGGCACGAGCCACGTGGTTATATGTAAGAAGGGATGAGGAATCAATCCAGTTTACTGATTATCAAGCCAGTACTGTATAAGCGGGAATGTTTAACCAAGCACCAATGTATTCTAAAGTCAGGTATACCAACTTGCTACACAGTTAGCTAACTTTATATGATTTCTGCATCACAATAAATCATCGTTATGCCACCTGTGTGCTACATAAATTGATATTTTCACAATAATAAGCAGTACAGCATAGTAAAATCTTGTACCATCAGTTAAACCCACATCAGTATACCAGGAAGACAGCAGCAAACTTACTTTCGCCAGCCACATAATTAGCTGGAAAATAGCCTTGCTGTCCATTTGCTAGGCTGCCAAACCACCAGTTATCATTATCTTTGTATAACACTTGGATAATGTCACTGCGATGGATGGTTAGCTCATCTGATCGATGCGCTGTGTAGTCATAAAGAGCCACTACCTAAAAGAGAGATAAGAGCACCACAGCTTTATCACAACCATGCCACAGAGAAAAAAGCACAACATTCACTTCCTCTTGCAGAAAAGCAGCTGAAACCAAAGCTGCACTTTGGTAAAAGCTGAGGCTGTCTCAAGTTTTGCTAATGGGATCAGGGGTGGTGGGAAAGCAGCAGGAGAGGCAAGATAAAGGACTGTGGGATTGTAGAAATGGTTAAGAACATTCAATTCACTAAGATTAGCTTCAAAACAGCAGCTGTTAGTTTTATAAGCAATTTACTTGTGAAGCAAAAGGAAAAAAAAACACTTCATACATTCACTTTCTCAGAATTGTTACACCACCTTCAGATCCCACTCTGAGTGCGCGTGAAGCATATGCGTTCAAATAAATACTTCAGCAGTGCTACAGTTTTACCAGAAGGAAAAGTTCAGTGGAAAAATGTTATTGCAAAGTTTTGCTTTGATCACCTTGCATTCTTCTTGTTTCTTTGGAAATACACATTTGCATAAACTATTTTATAAATATCTGCAGAAGAAACTGGTGTATATCCTACCTCGCATAACAAAGCCATTTGTCAGTGAAAAAAACAGGACATCAATACTTTTCAGAATGAAAGCGCAAACGGTGGTCAGAACCATGCACACTACATAGAATACATTGCCAGAAGCTTGCTTTCTACCCTGAACATGAAAATATAAAACATAATCTCTTATTTATTTCCCATGCTCTATGAACAAAAATCTGTTCTGACAAATTCAGAGCCAGAAATGACTGAAAAGAGGTGAACTGAAAGAAGAGGGGAATTGCTCACTTCTCTCATTGTAAGTGAAGATCATAAACATGACTTCTTTATACATAGGGCACTATTCGCCTATATAGAATCCTCACCTTCATGAATTCATAAATAAAAAGATAATAAACAGTGATTGCTAGGGAGTGATAGAAGGGTATAGTGTATTAAAGACAGTAAAGTTATTATGCAAATAGAGATTTGCATAATTTTTTTTAATGACCTATGCATGCATTTAAATCTGAATAGTGCTGAGCTGCAGTGTCTTTCATATTTGTTATTTCTATTTTCATTATGATCACCTATGAGTTATGTGTGTAAAAATATAGCCAATGTCATTTATATTTTCATACTTGCACTTCACTGATGAATCACTTATGAGTGCGAAAATACGAAAATGCTTTTACCACTGAAAACTGTATGTGGTAATTTGTGAGCTGGTTGGCTCAATGAAGTAGTATCACCATAGCTGTCACTATACAAGAAATTTATCTAAATGTGCATTCAGTAAGCATGCACTTAAATATAAAGAGTTAAACAAGGACCATATTCTGTCATCATTCTCCTCCTAGTATTAGGAAAGACGCAGCAACTACAGGTGTTGCTGACTTCAGAAACATGAACGAAAAATAGAATAGAAACACATTAAAATATACTACAGAACTCCATACAGAATCAGTGCAGAACTGGAACCTTACATGATCATGCCCAGTAAGGGGTGCTCTAACAATGCCCACTTCATCTCAATGGTTTAGGTTTTCTTAGCGATAGTACTATGAAAATCATGAGGGCAATTAAGGTAAAAGGAATTTTACACTAACCATTTGGAAGAATGAAAGGCAGAGTAATGATTATTTTTGCAGTGCCTTTTGTAAAATAGTTCTAGTGGAAATGTTTTGTTGTTTGGGAAAAAGTTACAAAAATTAATTAACATGGAAGCACTGTCAACAAACAGTTCAGACTAACCAAATAAGTCCCACATATTTCTGTCTCTCAGAAATAAAAAATTAAAATACCAACGTATCCTGTAATACAACTGGTTTAGCAAGACTGACACTTTAAAAGAAATGTGGAAATTGCCATAATAGTCTCTAGAGATAAATAATCATAAAATGAGCATAAGGGGAATACAGGAAATGTATCCCAGGACCAATGAAGTATGTAAAAGACTTGTAATTATGCCCAAAGCAATGGAATTTTCCTGATGTGACATTCAGATATGTGTTAAATGTTGTCTGAGTTCAAATTCAAGGAAAGAAAAATAAATCTATATCCACCTACATTTTACAAAATCATTTTTCAGAAATGATGTAAAATCAGCAGTAAGAAGGTTATGAACACGGAGACAAGGAAAATCGAGGGTAACAAAAACATCTTCAATCCATGGTAAAAAGCCACAATGCTTTCAAAAACACAGATCCAGTGTGGCAGGTATAGAGATACTGCAAAAAATTACATAATACTTACTGTCTCTTGCTCGAGCAGACAACTGCTTCCTCCTCTTTCCCCCAGTGCAGTCAGACGGTCATCACTCTAGAAAACGAAATATTATAACACAGTAATAAAGGTTATTGATAAACTACAATTTTATACTTCTTCCCTATGTCATACCTACTCTAAAAAAAAAAATAAAAAAATAAAAATCTGCAAAAAATCTATTTTTTAAAAAAAAAGAAAAAGCAGAAGTGATGTTGAGCAATCCAGAATAATACTGGCTATGCAGATACTTAGAGAACTTATAAAGCTTTTCAAATGCATATGTTGCACTAAAGACAACGTGTGGGAGGACAGAGAATTGATGATTATACAGACTAAGCTTGTCTGCACTGCAAATATTACAGTAGATGTTGAAGAAACTGTTGCAGTGAACTTTACCTCTGAACTGGCATGCAGAAGATTTCACTTGCACATAAGGAAGAATTTCAGGCTGATTTTAATAACCAATACTTAAACATTTAGTTCAAATAGTTCCATCTTTGCCACTTAACTCTTCAGGCTTCCAGTAAAGCCACAGGAATACCATTGTATATATAACGACAATCATTAGGATGTGCCACTACCTACAAAATTTGGTTTCTATTTAAAAAAAAAATGGCCCTTCATTTGCAAGAAAGTATAAAATACAACAAAGATTAGCAGAAAAAAAGAGAAAGACTTGAACAATGGAAGAGATGGAAGTTCTTTGCCTAATTTTTTCCAATGGCCTATTTTCACAAAGGGGAAACCAGTTTCCCCTAGATTTTGCATGCATCAAAGGATACCAACTACAATGTGGAACAGAAATATTACATAGTAATTAAAATATTTTAGAAGAGAAGAATCAAATGAGAATATTTGAAGTAAACAACATTTCCAACCATAACAGATTGTGCCACATTGCAAACAACATTGAAATTTGAGAATTTCTACCCAACTTACTTCTTTTATATTCTATTTCTTTATTCGGTTGATCCAAGGAACATCATTATTACAATCTCCGGCAGAGTAAATAGCATTTTCTGAGACAGAGATTCTTCCCATTACACATTGTTTTCTTAACTTTGCTAAGCTTATCACATATGGGAAATAAATTCTTCCTGCTCCTGAAAACCAAGGTTACATCTCATCTCCTGGCACCACTGCTGTAGTTACATGCACACACAGTGCGTACCAATGAATTTAATACAGAAACGAACAGTCACATTCGGTTCTTAAAACTTACCAAAACATCTAAGCCTACCACCCAGAGCTCTGAATTATTCCGTATATACACAAAGCAGAACACGAAAAGAAAAATAAAAAAAGTAACTGCCTGATTTGATAAGCAAATTTTGAGCAAAGAACAGTGTAAACACAATTCAGAGTATGAGACATGACCAGTGGTCTACTGGTAGCTAGCACTGCCTTACAGGTTTCAGCTATTTCTCATTTTTCACTGTCAAGGTTAAGAGAACCATGTAGGTAATGTGCTTAGCCTGTGGGATGGGAGTGCCTCCTGTTGCTCAAAAATGATTCATCAGAATTATTAGCAGTATTAGTTAGGTATCTAGTTCAGGTACTCACATTGCCCCATTGTTGTGTCTCAATCTGTCTCTCTCTTTTTAATAAAGTCTTTACGTGCTCTCAAACACTCAACGTAAGAAGACCTCGAAGAGAGCAAGCTGTTTGGAAATAACAATCTGAAATCCATGAGTCATCCTGAGACTATGCTCAGTGTTCTCAGATACTGCGTTAAACTTCTAAAGCAACAACAATCCAGAGAGTTTCTTCTTAAAGAGGCCCAGGGAGCTGGGCTCAGCTGCCCCTAACCGCATTGGCAGTCCCGGTGGCAGCTGCTGCTGCACCAGCAGGGAAATTGCTGTGGCTGCTTACCACAGGCCTGCCAACCCTGTGTGGTACCAGACCTGGCTCTGCAGTGCCTCTGTTCATCAAACATTGCCAACTATCCAGGTACTCTGCAAGAAAAACCTGCTGCAAACAACTGCCTTTTCAGTTTAAGAATGTTATTTTATTTTTGTGCTGTGAGATTAAGCTGCATTTTCAGGATTACAGTAAAGCAACAGGAATACTGAAGCATGTGACTACACTGTTCTTAGAATTAGTGTCTTCTTTTTTAATGCAAGATGGAAGCTAATTAATCGTTTCCTTCCAACCAAATGGATGTGAGGCCTACAGATAAGTTCTTAGGAGATACTCTTAAAGTGAGCAGACAATCTGTGATCTGGCACAAACAAAACTGCAAGGAGCACTCAGCATAAGGAACACCCTCAGACAAAGACAAATGAATGCAGTTCCAGACCATGGAATACAATATTGGTTATCCACAATAGGCTCACATGGATAACTTAGATATTTCTAAGAAAAATGGAAAACATTTTAAGAACTAATAATAAGAGAGCACTGAAGGTAAGTGTAACCTAATAAGTGAACTGCCTTATCAAGTACAACTGGTAACAGCACTAATTAAAACGTTTATGGCTTCTCCATAACTGGGTAGTTTCAGTGATTGTGGTAATGGAGGTTTTGCTTTTATTCAGAGAGATATAAGGTGGCCAGCAAGATCTGGGCATCAGATAGTGTTCATAGCCTTATGAGAAACAAGAAACAGCTCTGAGTGAGAGCAAGTGGTGTGTTATGACTGCCTTTTCTGTAAAATAAATAAATAAATAAATGAAATCAGTATTTTATTTCTGCCATATTTGAAATATATTTAAAGTACATTTCAAATACAAAAAAAATATATAGATATATCAAAATTTAAAGAAAAAAATCATGGAAAAATTTAAAGTCTACTGGTGGTTTCATATGCTTCTTCTTCATATGCACACAAATTTTTTACTGTCAGAACAATCATAAAAATCAAGGTACACCTCTAAGTAGTCATTAACTCCTATTAACTCAATTTGAAAAATAAACTTGTCTCAGATCAGTCTTAGGCATACATAACAGGGTGAATATGATGACTGTAAATCCAAGGCCCAAGCCACCCACTGCCCCACTACCCTGTTCCAGTTGGAAAGACTGACCCAGTAACAAGGAGGACATCTCTTTCTTGGATGCTGCACAGTGCCTCTGCTTCTCTCCACCTCCCTCCCTCCACCTGTTCTCTATGAGGATGTAAGAGAAGCTGCAGTGCTCCTTGTGCAGACTCTCCAGCAAGGACACTGGGAATCAACGTCAAAGCTTCCTTTGTCTGGTCAACAGATCTGTACCTCAAAGCTTAACAGCCAAAGCTTAGAGAGTGGCTTAAAAATCTGATAACATTTAAAGCATTTTCTAAATGTACAGAGTCAATCAGAACGTTTACATTTACTACACTGTTTTCATTTTTCCTCATAAAGTCGAGATTGACTTAATCCTTTCCTTCCTTAAGAATGTCATGCAAACTCTTTATTCCTGTAACTGAAGTTTTAAATGAAACTAAATAAGCTGAGACTTAACGTAAAATAACTGAATGTTGTTAGCGCTGTCACATTTTTGTCCATGTTCTCTGGTCCAGTTAATTGTCAACATACACCCAGCTAAGGACACTTAACTGCACAGATTTAGTCTACAGGAAACAGAATGACAAGGACGGTATTAACAGCTAAATTAAAATGATTCTAAAAGCATTAACTGCTAAGAATTATGTACTCTCCTTTGGTCTTAATGAATCTGTCTGCTGTCATAAAACTACTGTAAAGTTACTTCCTTAGGCTTCAGATGACTACATGCCTTATTTGATTACAGCTCTTCAATATTTAATGAGCATGGGAATCTATAATCTGCCCAGAGGAAAAAGAAAAAAAAAAAAAGAGAAAGAAACAAACAACCTGTGCCAGGCTGCACTTTATTGAAACCTGCGATGTACAAACAGAAAACAGAAATGCAAACACAGCTGCTGCAGTAAAGCCCACAGGGAAAGGAAACAAAAAAAAAGGGGGAGAAAATAAAAAGAAAAGAAAAAAGGATGAATTCAGATGTACGGAGAACACTCAAGCTCCTGAAGTTATTCAAAAGCTGTTTTGTCATTTGTTAATATTTTACTTGCTTGATTAAAACGACTTGGTTTAATTGTGCTTGCGACACATACATATTTCTGCAGATTATTATTTATACACCAGAAAATGTAACAAAAATATTCAAGCCCTTAATCTAACCCTCAGGAAAAAAATATTTAAACTTAGCTGCTACTTATTATTTAGTTGATCTTCTAATTGTTTATAAAGCTCTCGTGACAGAGAACACTAAAATACTAACCAAAAAATGAATGTGTATTTATTCATAACAACTATATGAGGGTTAAAAAGTTGAAAATGTGTAAACAATAACCATTTAGTCAGCAAAGAAACAGTGATGTAAAACTGCAGATTCAAAATTTCTTGGTGAATCCAGTGTGCCTTGTGAGCCTTCCATAAGTTTATTAACACGGCATATTAAATTCATGCCGTTCCATACATGAGGGGAGGGAGCCTGTACAACAGGCCCAAGTCTTCTAGAGCCGAAACAGAGCTCACTCTTCAATCATTAGCCCCTCTATGCTTAACCTATCTTAATGAAGTATATAGTTAGAAGTAATGGCATTACAGATTCTGTTGTTTTTTATTACAGGGATTAGGAAATGAGAAATATAAAAAAGGGAAAAATCCCTATAAATTTTTAAGAAGTCATAGAGAGAAGCCATTAAATTAATAGGGGATAGTTGTGATGTCATTTGTTACAATAGGTGAAATACTAGCGAACAGCAAAAACACAGGATTTAATTTCAAGTTCTTGCTCCATTTTTCTCTAATTACCGATGCCTACAATCTTAGTAAGAATCAGTAAAACAGGACTGTGATTTTGACTTATTTGTTTCTAAGCAGCAATAAATTAAAAAAAAAAAAAAAAGAATTAATTTACAGATATCTGATCTTTCAATCAGCTACCTGCAAAAAAAAAAACTTTTTTTCACCCATACAGACGATTTGCTTGAAGATACTTTTTTTTTTTTGTGAATAAGGGCAGGATGAAAAGAAAACCTCCCTACAGTAAGAACTTGTGAATAATGACATTTTATAGTTAGACATCAATTTAAAAAAAAAATGCAAAGATAGAATTCCTTACCATCTGTATTCTGCCCAATAGTGTTCGGCTGAGAGGATTTCCTACTGGGCTGAAACACCCTGCGAAAAGAAAAGGCTGTGAATTTTTTGCTTGTTATCCTCTTCCCCAGAATAAATCATTTTATTTTAATATCATTATGTTAGCAGGATATGTTTGACAAAATTCTAATGAAAAGCAGCAGCATCTTTTCAATGACAACTACGCATCCTTCAGTCAGGAACAGTTGGAGGGTGTATTCAACTAACAGACCTGACACAAGGTTAACTAATCCAATATTTCCATTCAAATGATTTGGCGAAATAGCTCAAGCTATGTCCACATGCCACCTCGTGCTCAGAGCTGACGCTATTATCTAGCCTGTATTGCTTCTCTCTTCACTGAATTTCCAAGGAATGCACACAAAGTTTTCCAACAGATCACAAAAACTCTCAAAGGAATTACTTCCTTATTTTATCTGAAAGAATAAGTATGCCTATTCAGAAGTTTTCTTTGATCATCTGAGTTCCTATCACAACACATCTTGCTGTTTACTTTATTCACTCTCTATACAGTGCATTTGAACAAGCACTTGTAAATTCTTTTCAAACCATTATGTTAACTACTAAGCCAAGAGAAATCCTTTCATCATTTATGGATTTTTCTTTTCCGTTATTGGTCTCCTCGGCCATATACTTAAGAAAACATCTTAAAAAGACAGAAAAATATGAAAATTATTGAACAGGACAATGAAAAATGCTACCGCTTTGCTGGAGAATAGTTTCTCTTAAGAATAGAGAGGCCAGACAACACAGAGTTAAGCTCACTACATCTTCTCTACGAGACACAAGGTTTGGAATAAGATTTGTTTTCAGATGGGAATAAATTATGAAAATTCATTTTCATTTAGCACTCCAAATCCTATTCTTGAGTTGCCCAGTATCTGAAGAACAAGATTTTTTTCAAATTCAGATTCCCATGCACTGGCAGAGGTCCATGGAGAAGCTTGCACAACTTCTCTTACTGTATCCTTTCTGAAGCCTAGTGGTTTAGACTTTCACAGGAGATTTGCTCATAAGTGTTTAATCATTAAGATATTAAGATATTTCTAAATATGATAAAAGATTCAAGTTCAGTCAATTGGAGTTAAACCATGCTCCTGCAGATCTTGTGCATGTCAATAATTTTTTACTTACAGGAAAACCTAAGTACAATAATTAACTTTTCAGTTCTGCATATGGATGAAAAAGCTGTGATCTTAATCATTTCAAAAAACTGTCTATAAATTCTGATTTGCCTTATTATTACCTTTTTTTTTTATAACTTTAGTATTTGCATTACTTTCTGGAAGAGGAATAGAGATGAGAATAGAAAAGGCTTTCTGAATTCAACACATACTCAAAGATGACAGACCTCAAGCTTTCTTTTCTTGAAGTTACTCCTCAAAACACTGATTCAGCACTAACACCAAAGGTCAGCGCTTCTACTAATGCTGCAGTCTACAAAGTTGCTATTCATAAAGTCCAACAGTTACAAGACATGCTGCTACAGAGATGACACTGCAAGTTGGTAGATAAAGCACTGTATACAGGTGTCATATCAACTATTGGATTAAAAGCAATCAGAACTCAAGACTAATAAAATGTCTGCAAGATAAAAAAAAAAGTCTTTTTTCTTTTCCTCTACACAATCATTTTATCTATGCTAAGAGTTGGAAAAAAAAAACAAAAAAAACCTCTATGATCAAATCATTAGCTTATTTGATTTTTTAAAATTTATTATTATTTTTTTTAATGAATAATCATAATTACTTCCTTCTCAGATACATTATGGTTATTCAGCAGTATGTGAGTACTCCTGAGGCTCTTTATATGCAGCTACATATCAGGTGAAGACTTAATTGGAGAATATTAGTTCAAACATAAAGCCTGAATAAAGGCAGTGCAGACCCTGTGAGCCTTCTTCCAAGACAAGCAGGAAATTCCCGTCACTTCATTTGAGGTGCAAACACTGACCAGAGCAGAGTACATCCAGTTTGAAGTCTTCTATGGTTCACAGAGCCAATGCTGTTTTTGTTTGTACTGATCATGATCTGGTTACTCCAGACTATTCTTAAGTACCATCCTTCAGCTGTTTCCAGTTACCAAGCATTCCATTATTTGCACTCATGCTGGTGAAAATGGCATTTAAAAACAACAGTAGAAACCTCCCTAGTCCATGAAACAAGGTCCATTCAGCAAGCAAAGAAATATCTATCCCTTCTTTCTCAAAAGATGCAGTAGATTTTTGAAGCAATTTTTCACAGCTATTGGCTTGACATGGTTCCATGCTTGATGAAGTGTTTAAATGACACTGAGCAGGTGTGACTAACAGCCTCAGCAGTGGTTGCTTCAGTTCTCTACGATCCTAGATGTACAAACTTTGAACTACTGCAGTAAGATAGTGAAAGTGAGGCCAGGATTGCAGATGACCATTCGCATTTCATCAGAAAATGATGTTGATGGAACACCATGACCTGCTGATGCTCTCACCTACAGCAAGTCAGATAAAGGTCATGCTTGGGGAAATCATCCCCCCAGGTTATTCTGGGCTGCCTTATCTTATGGATGCTTCAGAACCTCTAATGGAGAAGCACTTCTATCCATTCAGAGGGTTTATTTGAACTCTCCAACAAACATCCCTCTAAACAGCCTCTGCTGTTCTCACCTTCAAAACCCTGTACATCTCAAGAAGTTAATCTTCCCCATGAAAAAAATAACATTTGAATTACTGTATGATGAAATTTTACATGAGAAGAAGAACAGAAGAAGAACATTTTTCTAGGCTCTAAAGAAGAACATTTTTCTAGGCTAACCAATCACTGATGTCTAAATGGGACGTTAAATGCCTTAAAACGATAGGTGCCATTGCTTTTTATCATATGAACAGAATTTCCACACTGACACAATTTAACTGCTTTTATTGTTTTGTAAATCCAAGTATGCAATGATGTTATGTAAATGCTGACAGAATTGATATCTTTTGAGAAACACAGCCTGCTTCCATGAAGAGTCTGAAACTTTATTAGCTTCCTGTACTATCTGAGCAATGAAATGAAAGTGCATCTTTTGTCACTTGGTCATTTCTGGCAGTATAATCTCTGTCAGTATAATTGAGGCTAAAGAGAAAAGACATAAACCAGGTAGTTGTCCTCATTTCCAAAATGTATGTCTGTGCTACTAGATCCCCAGCTTCGTTACATGCTTTCACAGAAACAAAAAAAACATTAATCCCTGCTATAGAAAAGCACAGCGTGAACTGATAAAATTCCAGATAGTTGGGCTGAAATACACAGTTCAGTGCCACACAGATTAGATTTATACAAAAATTAATATGAGGAAGTAACCTCTATGTCACAGCAACTGTAATAGCAACAGTGCCACAAAGAAGCACTAGCAATTAATTTAGAACACTTCCTGTTAAACAGCATCATCATTATGCATTTTAAATTGAGAGTCAGGAAAGGGGGAAAAATTATCAGTAGTCATATGATCACAGTAACTACTAACCTACTGAAGCATCTACAGCCACTTAATATCAAATATTTATATGAAAAAAGTTCTGTTTTAATAGAGACTGAGAGAGCACTCGTTGCAGAATTCATGCATTTTATTCGCTTTCTGAAAGAACTCCTTTTCTCCCTTCATGAAATTCACTTGATAAACTCTGTTAGTTAATAAAGGTATTTCTGCATGATAAAACGCCTGTAACTTCTATCTCATGGAAACTACAGTTAGGGAGATCAGCTGAAGGTGAAGCATGGGATGTCCTCAGAAAACCACTGAACAATATCACTGAGCAAATAACTAAAGATAATATTCAGACTCGTTCCTGTGATGAACCCTCTAAAGCATATGGAGAAAAAATTAATTATTCTGAAGTTTACATTAATTAATAATTTATTCTAAAAGGAAAAAAATAAAACAACAATCCACAAAAACTCTCTGAAAGACATAAGAACATGAAAATAACATGAAAATAAACTGTGCTTCTAGGAAACAGTATTTCTTATTGCAGACATAACATACATCTTGTAATTTATACTGTGGCCTCTTGCAACATAGTATAGTTAAAATATACCCAAATAAACAATCCATATAAGTTGAATATATATGTATCAGCTCAGTCCCTTTTCCTATCCACCTTTTGTGGCTTCAGAACTATTTTCAGTAAATAGGATTAAGTTTTCAGCAGAGTCACCTATTCAAAACCGTGAATTTTCTGTCAAGAATGTATTCTAGTATGCAATGTAATCTAATTCAGGTTTCATAGCACAGCTTTTTTGTTTGTTTTAAAAGTTTTTAGTGTAGCGTAATTCCTTTCCGGGATTTTTCAAGTGAGGTGTCATGTAACAGAAAGAGGATCATTTTGTAATGGCATAAATATATATTTATTTTCCCTCCAAGGCTTTATTCTCACAACAATTAAGCTTTAACAGATCAAACAGAATTCATTAAATAAAATAATTGTTTATATATTGGATAAGAAACTGTTTCTCTTTACTCACGCACAAGATCACAAACACTCTCAAAACCCAGAGCAAACATTTTCAGATGCATTTCACACAGTATTAAAGGAATGGGTGTACGTTTCTGTTTTACCACCAAAAAAGACATTTTACAAATATCCAATGTTGCAGGTGAGAACCCAATTCAAATTCACACCATTTAGGCTAAATGTTTCTAAGTTTAATCTGTAACATAGCTTTCAAAACTACTGCAGAACACAATCTGCTGAAACTGTAGAACAATAAAACTGATTTCAAAAGCGGCTCCTTGTCTTATTCTGAACAAAATTGAGTAGCCTTTCTAAAACACTTTTCTCCTTGTACTAGTATGTGGCCAAAGGAAATGGCTAATTTTCTTCAGAGTCTGTATCACATACATCACTTTAAACAAACAGGTCTCACATGCCATGTTTAAGTGTACATACTGAAGCGTTAGGATGGCATAACTACTGAATGCAAAAAATTTCTGCAAACACTCACATGGTTCTTGCAATGTTTTCAGCAGGCTTGCAGAACTCTACCAGACAACAGGTAAGCCCATGCTGTTACCAGCTCCTCTGTCTTTTCCCCACCTATTTCTTCTTACAGAGTAATTGTACCACCTCCTCAATTTAGCACTCACTTTCTAAATGAGATTCCAATTTGTTGCCTGGATCTACTCACTTAAAAAGAATGCACAAAATCAAAAGGACAAATAAAATAACTCCGATTATTCCCTTACTTTCTACGAAGCTCACTTACTTTATCCTTCAGATGTGAGACCCTTTCTTCACACTATACTCTTCAAAAAAAGAGAAAGAAACTTCAGCTTTACTGCTGCCAAATGTTGCTGTTCCAGTTAAGGCAGGAGCCTGATCCAGGTGGCAGTGACAGATCAGGCTGTGGCTGCCATGTAAAATATGACGCTATACAAAAAATTCTGAACAGGAGGACATAAGCTTTCCATTTAAAAGTATGTAATTTTATCTTTTTACCAATGATTTACCAAATTCTGCTCTTAAAAACAGTTATCTAGAAAACTAACTCCGGAGAGTTACACAGTTCAGTACCATGCAGTTCTACACATACTGCCACTGTTTCTTTCACACCAGCAAGTGATTTTCCAGCAGATGCCCCAGCTCCAGGCATTAGGAGAAGACTGGCTTCTTAAACCATGAGTCGGTCATGTTTCTCCACAACCATGCAAGACAACTGATCTAATATGCTTAAACACAGCAACTTTCCTATTGAAGGACTGATACAGTTACCTATGGTTACTACATCTGGTTGTCTGATTCCCCAGCCCGAATGACCAACTATGCCCTTGCAAGCAGAACTAAGTCAGTGTTAGATCAGTGGGATGGAGCAAGACCTGAATTCACACCTGTAGATCCTCAAAGAGATATCTTCACTGCAATACCAGTTAATTCCAACCTTCATATAAGAGATCTCAGAATCAGACAGCACCAACATGAAAAACACTATGCTTCTGGCAGTGCCATTTCCCACAAAGATAATTATACCTACCATCAGCCAAAGGAATGCACAGAGATAACTCATGCAAGGTTAGCCACCATTTTCACTTCTGGTTCAAGGTGTACAAGGGCACAAACATGTAAGCATTCTGCATCTTGGAATAATCTTCCAAAAGGAACTATGGAGACAGACTGTCAATGGCTTTGAGGAGAATACTGTTTCCATATACACACATTCATGCTGTACTTAGACAAAATGAGAAGGCAGAATTTGGCCCCTATTTACAAAAGGCATAATGAAGTAAAAGCTATTGCATCACAAAAACAATAAAAAAAATCTAACTTTTTAATTAGAGATTAAAATCAAATACATTTAGGAGCCTACACACCCACCTAATTATTTCTGAGTAATCTTATCAAATCATCATCTTACATTTTTCTTGCAAATGTTAAGTTTCTACAGTACCATATATAAACAACGCAAGTAGAAGCACGTGTCCCAAGCATTCTTTTGAAGTAAAGAATATATTGAATTCATGCTAATCAGGAACGTGCTAATTTATAACAACCTCTAACGTTACATCATAATGGCATTAGATAGAATTAAAAAATAAACAGGGGCTATAGTAACCTGTTGTTCCTTTCTATAACAGAGAGAATGGAAAATGACTCTACAACAAACATTAATAAGCCTGTATAGATAAAATCAGCATTCTGAAATCAGATTGGCAATATTATGTACAAGTTCTAGATAGCAGATAAAAAAGATGCAAGGAAAACACAGACTGTGACACATAGTTTGGATTAACAAGGGTTATTTTTCTAACTGATATCCTCAGAAAGTAATCTATTTATTTTTTTGCTAAGCTTGTCAAAACAATTTAAAGCAAAAAGGCTAAATTAAATTTAAAAAGGAAACTTGCTTTGTATTGTATTAAACAAAGCTTATGATGTTAGCTTTTGGAATAGTATGCTCAAGAAACAGAGAAACTGCAGTCCTCTAGGACTGTGAGTACACAGTTTTACTTTACTCTGCTTGAATTAGAGGAAACAAGAGCTCTTAATGAGAATTTATTGTTTCCCTAAAATATGTTACGACAGCCATGATTTGACACAGAATTCAACTGGATCCGCAGCTCTAAAATTTGAGTATCAGCTGACCTTGGGAGGTCTTTTCATGTCTTTAGGAAACATACTTATCCAGAGATAAAAGACAAAGAATGAAAATTAAGCAAGAAAGGAAAACAGAATAATTTACTTTGCATGGTTCCTCTCACAACCGAAATTTAGCAATGGCCAGTTAATTACATCACCCTTCTTCTCTCTTTTTTTTTTTTTTTTTTTTGACTAATATCATAAGCAGTTAAAATTGCTACTGACTGGGGCCTCATATCGCATCTCCAGCAACCCAAAACGCACACAAAAGCAGCATCAAAGTTTTCATATTCATCAATAAGAGAAATGGCACATTTTGAGGTCTGGATACTCAAGGACGGGGAATTCTTCTCCATGTGTTATTATGAAAGTAACCCACTGGTACACATTACACATTATCAAAGATATCTGGGTTTCTTTAAAACCTCCCTCACTACTAACTGCTACAAAAAAAGTTTATGGATTTGAAAAGATCAAACAACCAGGGAAAACACAGGAAACCATCTAATAGCATTGTAAAATTTTGGGATCATGAAAGCATACACCTTAACAAGCTTGTTCATATAAGAATACACAGCTATTAGATCTTCCTAGATGGCTTCTCCACATTTGCACATGCCAAATTATCATCTCAAACACTGGTGATACAGACAATTCCAGACACACCTTGTTCTCTTTGCAGGATTCTTGGAAATTACCTTGAAAAGGATCTGTTTTTGGGAAGAAGTAAAGATGATTTACAGGAAGATCCTTAATTCAAACCACAAATTCAATCGCTGAAGATCCTTTGCATATATGATTAAGTAAAATGATGGATGAGTCCCTTATGCACCATGAATAACAATTTTCTGATAAAATGCTGCTATCAAGGTACACACAATATGGTATGTTAAATGCCCATTACATGGGCAGTACACTTCAGACTCTCCAAGAAAAAGTAGCATAATTATACTTCTTATGGTTCAGCTTTTAGTATAGGAAAAGTCAAATCTGAAGCAACTAGAAAGGAGCTGGAAAATATTTTAAGGCTGAGCCGATGAACACAAAAGCTGAAGAAGCTACCACAAATTTATCAGTATATAGTTCAAAACAATAATTATGAATTCATTTCCAGAAAGAAAAATTCCAGCTCAGTGTGACCTGGAGTCCTCAAAATAGGTAAATTCTAAGTCAGTTTTCACTTTTCACTTGTATCTGGTTCACAACAGAAGTTCTTCAAAGAGCAATTTGTGTTGTACAAAGGTTATCAAGAGCTTCACTACAACCGATTCTCCTGAATAAATACAGAAGGTAACAGACCTTCCTGCTCAAGACAGACTAAAACAAAAAACTTCAAGGACTTTGTTAATATCATTATGGAGGTGAACTCAGCTTAAATGTGGTTACCCAAAATAAAAACTTAAAGATGCAAGGAGTAGGGAAGAAAAGCTTCCCTATTTTTCATGCAAAAAAAAATTACAGAATATACGACATCTTATGAAGTCCATCTAAAATGTTATAGTCCTTATCAAAAAAAGGCCAGGGGAACTGCTTCTTATGTTATACTGGGGGAAGGGGACAAACAGAAGTTTCATGTAAGAATTCTGAAAACATGTCCTGTTAGTACTCCATTTATCATAACAAAAGACCTCTGACATAGAGACAATGTCCCTTTTTTTCATAAAAAAGAGATAATGACAGGATATGGAATGTGGATGCTATGAACTACAATCAACCCTCAGATGAGATATACAATATTTAAAATACTACCTGATATTCAGCCTGGATAAGTGCCTTCTGCAAAAGATCTGTCTGGAATGCTGGAGCGAGGCCTGGGGTCAAGTGACCAGAAAATATTCTAAGGATCTTTTCTGCTTGCATATTTAAGTTGCTTACATGACATTTGGATCTTTAAAGAAGAGGAAGTAAAAACTGAGGGTACCGAGTCCTGCTTAGGAGTTGAAAGATGAGGAAGGAACACGTGCAACCTGTTCTTTACTTTGAGTGTGCCTTAAGGTGAAAGAAAACTACAAAATAAAAGTTTGAAGGAGTAATATGCAGAGTTTTAAGGCGACTCTGTCACCTTATTTGAAACAAACAAGAAGTGAACTGTTCCTTACAACCTGCAGTGAACAAGAAAGCGAGGCAACAGAGAGGAGACAAGGTCTGGTGAAACTCTCACTTCATCTGAATCAAAGCAGCATGTTGAGGCCAGCTCTGTAAATACTACCAAGTCACAAAGTTGTGCGACAATAGCAAGGTACAAGTTACTCACCCACGCAGGCCTTCACTTCTCTGTACGCTTTCTTCACACTTTCTCAGCAACCACCCTCTACCATCAGTTTCTACAGACCAACAGAACTGGTACTAAGCTATAATGAGATATCTTGGTCCCAGAAACAATGCATAAACAGCACTCTGTAGTACAGTCCACAGATCCCAAACTTAATATGAAAGGCACTGTATAAAAAGAATTAGTCATTTGAGGGAAGTTGGTTCTGTCTGATCTTGGTTTTCAGCAGTGAGGTTAACAAGTTGCACCTGAATCCATTAAAGTTCAGTTATTTCAAACAGATTTAAAAAGAACCTAGAAAACTAACAAAGTGTATTTAAAATAGCCAAAGTATGTATGCAAACAAAGGTTGAATAATGCAACTTAAAACAAGGTCATTTTTAAGAGTACTTGTTTTTTTCTCACTTGTGAAAACAGAGAATGAAATCAAAGAGACCCAGGTTCCCTGTGGGGGAGATGCCTGTCTCCTGTACACTATGGGCACCACTGAGTCCTTTGCACAGTCCTTCCAGCTCCTCTGGAAACAACAGAAGGACTGGAGCAATACATAGAAGGATGAATTTGATCAATTCATTAACGCATGCCTATTGCTACACACATCACAACCTTGCTGACATTAACTTTCTTCTGGACAGAGCTGACATTCTACTGCAACAGCTCTTTGGCAGAAGTGTTCACCTCTAAAAACAACTACAATTCCATTTAAGCGTGCACTTTCTCAGCATGTGCCTTCTCACGCCTGAATAGTTCAAAAAATATAGACAAGCTCAGACTGGAAACAGTTAACAAGACCTCTCTACTTAGGAATTAATTAGGTCTGGTTGTTTTAGGATCCATATAATTGAGAAAGTAAGGGCACACTCAGGCCAAATCACTTTTGGCAGAGTCTTTCCACAGTACTACGTCACGCCCTGATTTTGCAATCTATACCTGATGCTGCCAAACAGAGAGTAATGCTTCATTTAATCCACACCCTTGTATAATTTGGCTGAGAGCACTTCCTTCACCCTGAAGGCACAGCAGTAATTACCTTAACATACACCAATTTCAAGTAAATATAAATGGTGTTCTTTTGATAAAGATTTTGGAATCTTCAAAGATTGCTGTTATTGTGCTATGTGTTTAGTGTAATTTTTAGTGAAATATTTTAATTAACTTGCCTAGAAGAAACATGAAAAAGAACATATAATAAAGGAACATGTGTATCTTTGATCTCAGTATAAACAATTCTTGCAAGTTTAACTAGAAAATACAAACTCTCCTGACATTTATAAAATCTTATCAATCAGATAGAGGAAACTGTATAACCGGCCTCTCAAAACTGAAGAACTAGATTGTCATTAATGTTAATGGTTTTGTCTCTGTGTCTATACTATTCTATTGGAACATTTTTGTGGTTTGATGAATCTATTTATACACCTTTTGTTTTCAAATTACAAAAAGATTTTTTTACTATTCCTTTCATAAAAGTAAGCACTCAGCTCTTTTATTTTACATTAAGGTCCTGTATTAGTGCCCTGGGTCAAAACTCTGTCACTGGCAACTGATAGTGGAGGCACAGTATGAGGGGGCTGCAGAGATCTGTGAAGTTCCTTTCCCTTCATAATGTTCTGAGCCATGGCAAAAATGTGGCTCTGTCCTGGTACTCCTCAATTTAAAAAATAATCTTCTCTTACTCTGTTCTCTTTAATATCTTGTCCCTAAATGCAAGGTGAGAGATAAGAACAAATTAAAATGAACCATTTTCCCCATGGGAACTCCCATTCAAATTAACACATAGACATACATAATAAACATTTTAGACTTAATGTTCTGCTTTGTTTTTACCTGGCTTCAGTGTAGATATCTCAGTTCACCTCTGTTGAAAATCTGATGTGTGCATTTAGCTGGCACTTAACTGGTCTCTACTCAGTTCTTATCTTCTTTTGAGAATAAAGAGAAATTCTAGCAATTGAATCCAAAACTATGTAGTGCTCTACAATTAAAATACATGCATTGAATTTAAAGACATTATCTTTACTTGTTAGGAGTAAACAAAAAAAAAAAAGGTAAAAAACTAGAGACTAAAATAAGATTTATTCAAGTGCCTGTTTTCTGATGTCTCTCATAATAGTTATTTTCATCCATAATGTTTATGCATTTAAAGTAATGTTACGATCATTCCATGGTGAAAAGGAAGCTTGCATCTCTCTTTTTGAAGTACTAAGAATAAATAGGAGAAGATAAAAAAAAAAATTAGACCATCAGGGGGAAAAATACTAAAACTTTTGTGTAAATATAATTCATTTCATTCTTTTCTTAAACATTATCTACTTCCCTTTTGTAAGCATTCTAATGTATGAAAAAAATGAAAAATATTTTCCATCATTACCTGTTTGATCCTAGCATCCTGCATTACATTCAAACCCTTTGAAATAGCAACTGTTCAGTAATGGCACTATAGGGTATGTATTTGTAGTCTTCACCACAGAATGACCCTGCCACGATTTTAAGATGCAGGACTAAAGTGAAGGATCTCAACGCAACTCAAAATTTCTTTGACTTGAACTCAGACACTATGGCAAACTGCTATGCCATTTCCATAGCTCCAACCTGTACAACCCTGCAGGCTTATGCACTGTTCCCCACCACAGTGAATCTAGATGAATCACTGCAGTGAACTATTAAGGCAGTACACACCAGTACAATAATCTTAAGATGTTTATATATATATATATATATATATATATATATATATATATATATATATATATATCTTCAGTCTCTTTAGGTAGATTTACTGCTGTTTATTTTCACATTAGAGAAGTAAGCTACAGAATTCACTGTTCATTTAATACATTTTCAATGATAATTTCTATAAGTCTTTTTTTTCCCAATAGTTTATTCCTAGGAGATGCGAAGAGTAAGGCCACACTGATCCTGCTTTCTATATACATCCCTGCTTCACAGAGTTATGTTTTAAGTAAGAAAAATATTCCCCCAAAACAACAATAAATCATTAGAGTCTCCAGGCACTGTAATGGTACTACTGAAACATAGAATGGACTGGGTTGAAAAGGACCACAACGATCACATAGTTTCAACCCCCCAGCCACAGGCAGGGTCACCAACCACCAGATCAGGCTGCCCAGAGCCACATCCAGCCTGGTCTTGAATGACTTCAGGGATGGGACATCCACAATATCCTTGGGCAGATGTTACAGTGTTGGGATAGAAAAACAAAACATTAAAATAAAATAAAGTGTGATAATAACATACCTATGAGGATACAACTTTAGATCCTTCAGTGACTCCACAGAAACATGAATTTTGTTACTTGATGTACTTTATTTATAATCTACCTCTACAAAACTGTATTTTAAAAGTCTTTAGTTGATGCATACATACTCTTTTATGTCCAAAGCAGAAATTTACTAACTGGTTGTGACTGAAAAGAGGAATTTTGAGCAGTCTATCAAATACAATAGAGGATTTACTTCTCAGGCACTGGAATGGACTGTCCAGGGAGGTGGTGGAGTCACCAGCCCTGGGGGTGTTCAAGGAATGTTTGGACATTGTGTTGAGGGACATGGTTTACTGGTAGCTATTGGTAATAGGTGAATGGTTGGACTGGATGATCTTTAAGGTCTTTTCCAACCTTGGTGATTCTGAAATTTAAATGCAAAGTCAGTTTTACTTCCATCTTCAGAGAATGAGCAAGACCACTTTGAAGCTTTTGCTTTATATAGGTGGAAAACACCTTTGACTGTCAGTTGTGTTAACGGGGAGAAAATTTCTAATTATTCTCAACTTTGCCAAAGCATTAAGTTTTTTGTTTTTGATATTTTTTCAAGATACAAGAACCATCACGTTTCTAGCACATAATGTAATTAATTTTTAAGAGCAATTTTAATTAACTGGTTTTTGAAGTCAAATTTTTAGTGAAAGGATCTATGCAATACTTATAGTTAAGTCTCCCACATAGTTAACAATTACGGTCACTGCTAATTATAATTACCTATAACATAAAATTTATTTCAGAAAACAAGCCCTGAATACAGTGAGAGTTAGTGAAGAGACACTGCTGAACACAGCCAAAAAATGCAAGCCAGTTCTCTCACGGTATACCACACATCCATAAAACCACTTATTTGTGTGTAAGAAAGTGACTTCACTGTCCAAAGATGCTTAAAATATTAAGGAGGCAAGGCAAACAAAAACAGAAAAGATTTTAACATCAGTAATCTGATAATTGAAAGATAGAGCTTCTGCAACTTCCAACTTGTTTCATCAAAGGGTAAAATTAACCTGTCTCATGACGTTTTCAGTGCAGCTCATCTTCCCTATTAATGGCTGTATAGTACAATGCTTGGTGAATTTTGCTTCACAATGACAGGAAGAGCTGACATTAGAGGATCAAAAAGTGACATCACAATGGATGCTTGGCTTCCACAAGACAATTATTCCTATAGTAGCTTTTCCAACACCTTCTGCTTCTGTACTCGGCATTGGTGATGCTGCATCTGAAATGTTATGTGCAGTTTTGGGCCCCCCACTACAGGAAAAACATTACAGCACTGGAGCACGTCCAAAGAAGGACAACACAGCTGTTGAACGATCTGGAGCACAAGTCTTACAGGGAGTCACTGAGGGGACCTGAATAGATTAGTCTGGAGAAGAGAAGGCTCAGAGGAATCCTTAATGCTCTCTACAACTACTTGATAGCGAGGCAGGGGTTGACCTCTATTGGTTATAACAAGACTTAAAAGTCAGGAAAGATATGTAGTATTACTGCTATTGCTGATAAATCACAAAATTAAATAATCAGTTCTTCCACTGTTTCTACCTAATAGATGACCTAGACAGTTGTTATGTTAAAAGAATAAAGTGCTGCATGTATCCAGGCTACTATACTGTTCATATCTCAAGATGTAACTGCAATGTTAATAGAACAAGAACATACAGCAGGTACATAAAGAGAATGTTAACAGGACTTTACACATGCTGCCTTTATGGATTTCACTGTAATGGCAATTCTGCAATTTGTTTTGAAAATAATTACATACACAGCAAAAAGGTGACAGAGAAGTGTGAGGAGGAGAGTAACAGCCAGCATAACCCTCAGGAAGAGGCAAACATCCACTAGATAAAAGTGAGGGGTCCCTGTATTACAGGCAGTTAATGACGCTATATTATTTTATAAGAAGAAAATAGTGCATGTGTACATTTAAAATAAAAAACAATAAGGTTTTCTGCTTCCAGCACAATCCATATAATAAATAAGCAGATCTGGTTTAGTATACACTATATTTTGTTCAAAAGTAAAACTAAACTGGCAGTTCATAGCTAAAACCACACTTAATAACAAATGAGGAAAGATTAGCTAGGTGAGTAGAGCTTTCTCCTGCATTTCAATGAAGACAATTCTGTCATACTAGTAGAACTTGAAAGTCTCCAAAATGTGAGATAAAAATCGTTTAGGATTTGTTCAAATTTTCTTACAGGAAATCTATTTCATTCTTGCACCACTGAATTTTTCATGGTCTTTTTCCCTTAGAAAACTTCATTTTCTTACTGCCTTAACTGACTGAAGAAAGACCACTAAAATATACCTCTTTTTACTATATTTCTACTTCATAACTAATGCTCCATATCTGGGGATTTTGTTGTGGTATTAGGCATTTTCTGCAACAACCATATTGGAAGCGCACAAACATCGCAGCACGTATCTGAGCATAAGATTTAAGAAGTCTCCATCGACACACTCATCTGTGCTTCTGCAAGCTTCAAGCGTCAGCTTTGGCAATATTACATCTACATATTTGAAACACAGTATAAGTTCAAGTTCTGTAGATGACTAGCCCACTTATTGTAACCACTTATTTTAACAAGTAACAACAGAATAAGTACAAGACAGAATATGTATCCTCTTTCTGAATGATTTCCATATGCTAGAAACAATGAGAACTTGCTCTGAATTATATACAGGGATATTGTTAAGGCTCTAACAGTTCTTTTCTTAAAATAGAAAAACAAATGAAGAACTGAATTGGTAGTTAGCCATTTGTGCTGAATCTACAAGTGACTGCAAGGTTGGTTCATCTTCTGGTACATGCTAAGGACTAGTTCTTAATAAACACAAAATGTAATCCAAACATGATTTGCAAAGAAGACGATCTTCCTTTAGGAGATAATTGTATATTATACCATTGCTTTCTGTACTATCAACATTTTAAATCTCTGCTACCTTTCTCCAGTTCACCATTCCACAGACTTATTACTTTTCTCAAAGATACAAAACCAAAAACACTTGGAAACTAGGATTCCACTGTGGTAAATAAGCACCACAAAAACACACAGGTTCATTGTTTATATTTTTCTCAAAACCTTGGAACACAAGATGTTTTAGATAAAAAAAAAAAAAAAAAAAAAAAAAAAAGACCTCTTAAACATAGACAAAATGCAAGTGCAAACAAACTACTGTTTAGAAGCACTAAAACTACTTTTCTTATTGCTGTTTTCCTACATTATTCTTTATGATTTTAAAAATATGATTTCATTGTTCTGCAGTGCCTGTGTTCAAGTTACATTAAACAAAATGTTAAACTAAGAAACTCTGGCAATCACATGCAGTTCTAGCAACTTACAGCACTAATAAAGAAATGTACAACTTAAAGAAAAATAGTATTATAATATTATAAGAGAACAGATACAGCATGAGATTGTATTACACTGCACTTTATTATGAACAGCATCACTGTAGCAGATCTACAAGAAACTCTTGTATCTGTGGTATGCCTGGAATTGCCTCAAATACACGCAAAATAAAACCACTGCCATGACAATAGACAAACAGCTCAAGAGGTGATTGGAGGAGGGATCACTGTGGAGACTTGTTGGCCTCATTTTGGCCCAAGAAATGTTCAAGAAGGACAGAGGGACCAACTTGTAATAATTGCGGACCCCACAGATCTAGCAGGCATACAAGGATTCCCAAGGGAAGTTCAGGTGAGGTTCTGAACGAGCGTTCTCACAGAGGACCAGCACTGGCTGGATCAACCCTGGCACCTCTATCAGGGATCTCTTTCTCAGTTCATCTCTTTCTTTCTCCATTTTTCCCCTGTCTTTTAAACTTGCTAAGTTATGCAAGGCTCTATAAAGTTGCATAGTCTATCTGCGCAGCTTAGATAACAGAATCCTAAGAGTGTCAATGCTTTTAAGATAACTGCACTGCAGATTCTCATTAAAACCAATGATTGTTTTTGGACTCTGAGTGCTGTTTCAACTGTATCTAACTGAAGGGTTTGCAAATCTGGTCACATATCCCCTCATGGGTGGGATGTGATAATCACATTTAGCAAACTGGCTGTTCCCTGAAAGAGCTACAAAGTAATATTTACAGAGAAAAAAACAACAACAACAACAAAAAACCAAACAGAAGTTTTGACCCATTCAGTAGAGAGAGTAAGCATATAAAGAAAGAAACACACTGCTTTTACCTGAGAAAGAATACAGAGGATTCAATGGAGTGCTCAAAGTGTTTGGCAGTCTTAGTTTGGAGTCTGGAGACAGTGATGATGGAGCAGGAAGCAAGAGATTTGAGCTCGTCTGTAATAGGAAAGAGAAATCAGAAACCAAAGTGTAATTTCCTGGGTTACTTGATGCAACATCAAATAGAGAAATAATTACTTATTCTGAAGCATTATTAAAATATAGGAAGAAATATAAGACAAGCAGATGGCAAAAAGCAATTTCCATGGGTAGGTTTTTTCGAACATTTCATAGTGGAAAAAGTATTGACAGATGTACACATCAAATTGCATTTTTTCAGACAAAAATTCTGAAGTTGTGAAAAGAGTAAAAAAAAAAGTCTGCATTATCATCTTGTTGCATCTTAGTGCATAAAAATTAAATGTCATTTATATATTATATATGGTTATAAAACACAATAGGATAGTTACTTCTCACTTTTCAGTACTCAAACAATGCAACATCTAAGAAGAGATTACATAATATTAGTCCAAGATGAAAAAAAAGTCTTAAATCAGTCCCAACACCAAATTTCTTACTGCAAGTCAATATAGCATACTTTATCCTTCAAGTAAGCTACACAAAAAATACCTGTAGCCATGATTTCCATAATAACAAAGATAACGTAGTTAAAATTTGATTTGCTGTAGAGTTTCCTGGCATGCATGAAGCTTGTACAATGCATAAACCTTTCCCAAGCTTTATTCGACACATTATTCCATAGAGGCTATGCAAAATAAATGAGTATCAGGGGTTTTCACATAATCAAATCAAGAATTTCACTATTTGTTAAATGTTTTATCTAGCTTCCTTTGGTAAATTGGCAAGAGGGGAGGGCAAGTAGATCTTAAAATATTTGTAATTTTCCCCTTCAAAACAAATTTGAGTACTAAAATTTTGGGGAGAATTACTTTACATTAAAAAAATACACATTACTGTTAACCCTTTCAAAAATTGAGACTATTTCACAGCCTAGTATGGTCACTTAGTGCAACTAAAACCCTGCTTTCAGCAATGAACTTTCTTAGACTTCAGTAATCTTTAATCAGACTCTTAAACTTCATTTGGGGGCCAAAATATCACACTGACATTTTTCAAACTTTCAATCTATTGGCTTTTAAATTCCACTTTAAAAAATGGAGACAGCTAGAACAAAGAGAGTCGGTGGCTTACTTCCAGAAGCAGTATAATTTGTGTAAGTATTATTTCTGTCATATAGTAAACAGTTCAAAGGGTTTCAATAAGGCATAGTATTTGGCCACTGGCAGGTATTCTGGGTTGAAAGCAATACAGCACCAATAATGCACGTTGAGTAACCTGACCAAGACATGGAGGATATCCGTGATCTCTTCTGCGTTATTACACTAGACCTCAATCTAAGTATATTTGGATATTAAGTAGTAAAAAGGATTTAACTCTACTGAAAGAAGCACCTGATAAAAATTGTACCCTCTCAGCAACTGCATACAGTTCTTAGGACTATATACCAAAACTGGTCAGAAATAATCATACAATCTGTAGAGCTGGATGGGAACTTTGAAGGCCATCTAGTCCAACTTCCCTGTAATGAACAGGGACATTTGGATCAGGCTGCCCAGAGCCCGGTCCAGGCTGGCCTTGAAAGTCTCCAGGGATGGTGAGCAACCATAACAACCAGTGGACATGATATAAAAGCATTAAAATATCTATATATTATTCAATTTAACTGAATGTTAATAAACAACAATTATGAAATGTAAGCAGAATGGCAAGGACTGTTCAGAATAACAACCAGAACCAATCTGGTTTTTGCTAAGCTTACATATGTAAGCAATTAAGTTTCATAAATATGAAGTTTTCTCTGGTAGACAATAATACAGTAGAAAGCCATTAGTTTATGTCTTTACTCCAACACAGAAAAGTATTCTTGTTATGCTAACATGTTGAGCTCAGTTTCCCAGTTATTTCATCTCCTGTAACTGACCATTAACTCCAGTGGCAGCATTTCTGCAGGAAAACAAATCAGAAGATCAGTCCCTTGCATGAATTCTGTGATGGGGGCACATTATAGTTTTCTCCATTACCAATGGAACAAAGGAGTATTTTCCAGCTAAGAATATTCATGTAACTTCTTGGAATTCCTTTGACAGAAAAAAAACTGATTAAACAGAATCACAGAATCATAGGGGTTGGAAGGGACCTCCAGAGATCATTCAGTTCAACCCCCCTGCCAAAGCAGATTCTCTATATCAGGTTTCCAGTGCAATAGGGAATAAAGACAGGCTGAATGTATCAACCTCTGGTAATCAAACTAAACAGTGTCAACTATTTAAAACTAGCTCTTAGAAACACTTAATTCTCTGGCTCACCCTGGGGAGGGGGAGAGAATCAGGAGAAAATTGTCTTGATCGTGGTGCTTGAATTATATTACATGAGAATTACTATGAGAAATACAAAACACGTACAAAACATTCATGTACAGCATTTAATTCATTTATCTTTATTTTCCTGCTGTATTGCCCAAAGAATCATTACATACGCTTTTAAATCAAATGCACTAGACACATACATTAGAAGTGAAAGTGCTCTCATAGATTTAAGAAAATCAGCTTTTTTAAAATGCAAAATAAGATCTAGCTTATTGTTCTTCTCCAAGTCTTTAAAAGTAAAAGGAAAAAAATCCCACCAACCCACCATGCCTTTATGAAAGCGAGATTTGACGAAGCTTTAAATCATACGTGTCCAATCTGCTTGATTTATGGTTTAGTGGCCCTCATTTTTATGACAAACATTAACTATATTATATATTTTACATGCAACCCAAGACAATTCTTCACTCACTTGCCAAGGCAAGCCAAAAGGTTGGACACCTCCGTTTTGAATGAAAGAAATCTGACAAGAGTGATTCATTCGTTCCCTTAATAGCAGGGAAGTTCACTGAAAGTGAAATACACAAGACTGCCTGTCTGAAGTAGATGCAGAATAAGTTTTTACAATCTCAATGCCATGCTCCCAAGAAGTATTAAAATCTCTTAAAAGCTCCAGAAAGAAAAAAAATCACTGACAATATTATAACAGATAAAGGAATCACTCAGCTTTAAAAAGTGAACAAATGATTCATATAGGTGTTTCTAGGTATAGAAGAGTAATTAATTTTCCTACAGCAGATACAGAAGGCTACAGAATAAAGTGAAGCAACCTTTCAATTTATTTTATTTTATTTTGAAATTCATGCTGAGGGAAGGTGTTGCTAAATATCTTCACAACAATGAGCAAAGTTGGCTAAGATGACCAACCATCAATCTACTTATTTTTCACAACAGGCTTTGCTTGCTTCATGCAAAAACCACAGCTTTATCAAAGACGCAGTTTGCTACTATCCTGAATTGACTAAAACTAAGAGTTATAACATTTGTGTAGTTCTTGTAGCAATAAGAGGATATCTAGATAATTTTTGCCCAGTTTAAACAAAGCTGATTTGCATTCTTCTTTTTTTGTGTGTGTGTTTAGGGAGCTCTATGCAAATTATGCAAATAAGCACTTTCAGTAGAACTAGTTTTCACATTAAAAGTGAATTCTGAGAGACAGAAAAACAGAATACTGCAAAACTTCACATGCTGACAAGGACCCTTTTTTTTTTTTTTTTCATACGGATGCAATTTTATGATCTTTCCAATCAATACAAGCAAGATTTCCATATATACATGCCCATTTGCAAGTCAAATCAAGTTGGCCAGCTCTATACCACCTCTTACTCTTTCAGTTTTGTACAGTATGAACAAATGCATTGTCTGTAGCAGATGTATCTCAGCTCACAGCAATTATATATATTCCATTCCTCAGTAACACCACAGAGTTCCTGCATTTCAATTACAGGCTTACCATAAAATCTTTCTTCCTTCTTATATGAGATTTTGTTGTTGTTGTTAAGAATTAAATGTTTGAAGTATTAAGCTCCTTTCTTTTAGCCACAAAGAAAACCAAATTCTTTGTTCAAGGTATAAAACAGTTAATTCTAGGCTATGCTATGCAGCTTCACTCAGTCCTATTCAGAGAGTATGATCTTTCCTGGTTTGGAGACAACTGGTATTTCTTCAGCATACAAACATGCGTGGAAATACTGCTTCGGCATGGGGGTTGGACTCAGTGATCTCTGGAGGTCCCTTCCAACCCATACAATTCTGTGATGATAGCAGAACTCACCAATGGCATCAGCATAGCAGTAAAAACTAGATCTGTTAGCACAGTAAAAACCCTGTAGGCAACACATAAACTGTGGACTCTATCAAGGTTGGTTTTGATTCTTGCTATCAAAAATATGACCAGAAAAAAAATAAAAAATAAAAATCCATGACTTTTCTTTAGCAGTTAAAGAAAAAAAATAACCTTTTTAAAGAATGAAAATCGACATAACTTCCATTTTATTCAAAATGAACCCAATGATTGTCTTATGATTTTATTTCTCCTCCTTCTGAAGAAAACAGATACTAGTAACATTTTGACTCACAGCTGTTCAAATATGTATAGAAACCTATTCCTCTCCATTTGATGGTAAAAGCCATTAGGACATAATCCTAAGAAGAGCATGCAGTTTCAGTTAACCATGTAAACAGTCAGGCATTTGTAAGCTCCTTCCCAGCATTATTCACCTTTACCAAATTATTTTCTTAGACCCTAGGCCTTTCCTACCACATAAAATCTTTTTCTAGGCAGAATTTCTGATTTCTTTGCTTTTCCAGAGATGTTCAAAAGGTGATTTTTATTTCTTTTTTTTTCTCCAGTGAAGACTTCATTATCATTCCCACTACTCTAGACCACAAAAAAGTAAATTTCTACAAACCACTTCGCATTTAGTTACGTTGCTTCTAAAATGAAGCGTTTAAACAGAAATTGTAATTTATGTTAGTCTCCATTTGCTTACTCCAGACATTAACTGTAATGCAAATATAGAGAAAGCGAAAAAAAAAAAAAAAAACAGCAAAAAAAAACCACAACCCTGACAATTTCCTCATAATAGAGCAGCACTTTTGAATGTAAATTTATAGTTAATCTGTTTTTGTTTGAATAAGAAACGCATTGCTTACTCCAGTTAACAGCAAAACAAAAGGAATTTGAAAAACTTTATTAAAAATCCATTGAGGTTTAATCTTGCATATCACAGAATCAGCACAGAATGGCTTGGGTTGGAAGGGATCACAAGGATCATCAAGTTCCTATCCCCTTGCCACAGGCAGGGTTGTCAGCCACTAGATGTGGTTAGTTAGTGAAGTACTAGATCAGACTGCCATGGCCCTATCCAAGCAGGCCTCAAACATCTCCAAGGAAGGGGCATCCACACTTCTCTTGATTTACAGTATTTCAGTATTAGAGCCACAAACTGCATTCCTCCCACACCCAACATGTTGAAGGAAAGTACCTCAGATCACAATAAACATTAATTTAAAAAGTGGGCAACCATGTTATTAAGTGAATTGAATCAGTGTATGTTTATGGTCTTTTCTTGCATAAAATGTCCTTGTTAACAAAAGCTGCTTTCTCCACACTTTGGTGATAATAAGGCAGCTTGCACAAGCAGGTATAATCTGTTATCTTTTACCTGTATGAGTGAGCCAAGCCTTCTCTGCTCTATGATTTGAATAAACATAGCATTGCTCAGATATCCCTGTCCCCTCTGTTCAGCAGTGAAAAAACTAACGAGTGACATTTCTTTAATATTAGACAAACATTAATGGTACGAAAACTAAGGTGACTTGAAAAAAAATATTAAAGGATCAATCGGCAAATTCCAGACCCATTCAAACGTTTATCATCATCTTAACTCATCCTCATATAAAACAGTTACAATGGCTATAGTTTTATGCCAGAAAATGACTGCAATACACTTCTCATGCCTGACATACTTTCTATATGAAGTGGAAGTCATGGAAAAGAAAACAGAACATACCAGAAGTATCAGATATCAAAATCCAGTCATATAGCGTAATTATCAAAGTTCAATATATTAAATGTAATCTGAGGTAGAATGCTTCTGGATGTTCTCCCAGTACCTACTCTCTTGATGAATTATGTTATAGCAATATGGTCAAAGAACCAAAAAAACCCACAAACAGTTGTTGTTAGTTCTGTGTATAGGAAAGAACTCCACATATTGCACAGAAAAATCTGAGTAACAGAATTTTGGCAATCACTTCTATAACATTTTCATAATATTTTTACACAGAAATATGCTGTGAGGAGGACTGGAAAAGCCAAACATTCTTAATTTAGAATTATTCACATACTAAGAGATGGGGCAGCCAACATATAATTGATTCCAGGATTAGTACTAAGGAGTATAAACAGATGTTGTCATTAAGTTTTTTTCTCTCTCAAGCTACTGCGTGGAGTTTTTGACCAATTAAAAAAAAAGAAATAAATCACAGTTGGATATTTTACCTCTACAAGCAGCACTTTTCTTCATTTTACACATCATATATTACCCTCATTATGAAAAGATATAAACACACATTTTGATTGATAAGTGAAAGTGAAATTTTAAGTACATAAATAGAAACACTGAAAGAAAAGCATTTATTTTTTAATTTATCATTAATCTTTTAATGTCTGAAAATTGGTTAAATGTTTTTCTATCAAACACTTCTGAGAATATAAATGTACCTTAGCATTAATTCCCTGAGGAAGAAATAAGTCATACAAGGGAGGGCTGCTCCAAAATAAATGCTTCCTCTTTCATTACATTAGGCCATGACATCAGAGGTGGATGCTGGTGGCATGGCAGTAGAGGTTGAACCTACCACCAATATTCTGTTACATGTTGTTGCTGTGTGACAGATGGCAGCTGAGGGGCAGTCTGACAGAAAAGGCATTGAACACACAAGTGCATATGAAGCAAATGTGTGTTACTGAAGTCCTTCATGCAGAAAAAAATGGCATCTGTTAACATTCACAGATGCATGCTGAATTTTTATGGAGACAAAACAGTGGATGTGAGCACAGGAAGGTGCTAGGTGATGAATTCAATGAAAACAAATTGTAGAATAGAAAACAAGAACTCAAATAAGTCTATACATTAACAGAAACATTGGCAAAAGCTGGTAAACAACAATCTCTGTCAAACACAATTAAATCCAGGCAGGAAGGAGACAAATGAAAACCACAGGAAATCATGCTTCATATGTTCTGCTATTCGTGGAACATCTTGGATTTACCTGGTTGTTTATACTGGTTTCATAATCTGAGCATGCCTTTGCACTGGAGGTTTAAGAAACCTTTGCTGTGGTAAGTAAGCTGTGTGGTCTTAAAAAAGAACAGTCACTGTATTATTTTATCCAAGTTGTGCAGACTGGACTGCTTTAATAAACCTTTAAGTGGAAGACTGATTAGTAAATATTTTAAAGTAATCTACTACAATGACTTCGCAAACCTTTTGCAAATTTCCAAAGAAAGGAAGACATTCCTCCTACGCCATGCCTGCAAGTCAAGGCAGAAGCACCACATGCGATTCACTGAAAAATCCCATAAAATGTTCCCATGCATAGCAGAATTGAGCAGTCTTTCAGTCTACATGCATTACTACTTTCCAAGAAAGTAAAACTAAAATTGCATCTACATTAGTATCTTTAACTTGAAGAAATAGTGCACCTTATGAGTGCACGAGAGTCATTCTCACCAATCACAGTATCACAGTCTTGTGTGGGTTGGAAGGGACCTTAGAGTCCAACCCCCGAGATTTGAGCCTCCTGTGTAGCAGAGCAGCACTTCTACCACTTCTGCCACAGGGCGGATTCGAACCCGGGCCTCCAGTGTTGCAAAGCGGTGTCTTTAACCTATTGTACATGCCTCACACTGCAGAGTGGTTCTAGTCTACAAGAACTGGATTTCTCTTGCTTACTACCCTTTTAACCTCTTTACGAGCCCTTCTGTCTGTTGATGGTATCTGTGCTAAGGCTTTTCTTTCCAGTACTGCTCTTCTATAACTGCTTGTTTCACCTAGTGTTAACTTACCTCTTCAATCACTCAGAGTTGTGCTACCTACCCAAGGAAACACTGCTGAACAATTCATGCTGAGCATTAGAAACACCTCTGTTCATTTCAGGACTATCACGAAATATAAGAATATCAGTGATGAAGCAGGATAAAGTCCAAACGATGATGGCTGGTTTTGGAAGACTTAGTAGAAAAGTTATAATTTTTTTCAGAACACACCTTTGTCCTGGCTACAGAGGTCCCTCACTGCTGTGGAATTCCTGTTCTTATAACTTAAAAAATTCCTGTGAGGGAACATCATCATTCACAGACTTCTGTTATGCATGCTCACAGCTACATCCTTTTCCAACAGCTCCTGGCAACAATACCAATGATTTCAACCAAGGCAGGCATACTGCACACTTACATATCTCCACAGGGTAGAAGGGATGAGGTGAGCATTCAGAACTTCAGGCAGAACCACAGAACTGGTCTTCTCTGGATTTACCATGAGGGCTGTTAATGACTTCATCAGTGCTGCAGAGACCAATTGTATAGTAACAGCAGCACATAAAGAAAATTAGGATTGTATCCACAGATCCAAGAACATGCACACAAGTACATGTTGGAGTGGTTTCTACTTATCTGGGGCATACAGATTTAAAAGGCTGTGGTTGTTGGTGATCATCTTTCACCACCATTTCTGGGAATGATTAATCTGGAGAAGAGGGGGCTCAGAGGAGTCCTTACAGCTCTCTACAACTACCTGGCCTCTACTGGATACAACAAGATTTAAAAGTCAGGAAAGATTTGCAGTATTACTGCAATTGCTGATAAATCACAAAGGTAAATAATCAGTTCTTTCACTGTTTCTACCTAATGGAAGACCTAGACAATTGTTATGTTAAAAGAATGAAGTGATGCATGTATCCAGGTTCTGCTTTTGCACAAGTAGGGCGTCCTTACTCACCATCCCAGAAGATATTCAGATTCCTAACAAGGCTGATGGGCATCACAGGTGCATACAATAAGTACTCCTGTCTCCTACTGGAAAGGAAGTCTCTACTGATTCTCATGCTAGATTGATGAAAATATGAGCATCACAAGTTCTTTTGAAATTTATGACCAAGATCTCAGTTGTTAATAAATCTCTGAAAGGAAGGTCTCCAAGTTTTATTAAACAACATTGCTCTGAGACAGACATCAGACTGGATGGCTTTTTCAAATGCCATCCTTCACTGTTTAGAAACCCATACAGTGAAAGGGCTCAGATGACCTTTCCAAAATTTCTCTTATATATATTCATGAGCAGAGGGCTTGGAGGATGCTGTCCAAGACTTTGATCATGATTCTTCTCTCAGTGGACTTGTTCAGGATTAACTGGTCTTTCATTTATAAATGGGAGTTTAGGATTACCAAACGATAGTGGCTGAAAGTCATTCTCTTAAACACAGAGTAAGTTTACACCATTTCATCTAACTACAGAAAACATGTAGTGCAAAATTCTTGTCAGAAAATCTCATTGTATTCTACAGAAACCAAAACTAAAGGTTCACAATCATCGTTCTATAGTCTAACTGTTACATGACTCTACTAAAACAGATTTGTCTCCCACAAACCAGAATTCTTGGATCAGACAGCTGCAACAAAAACAAAAAAACCTCCAAGAAATTTATTATCCACATCTTCTTCCTCAGATGAAGACATGCAGAAGAGCAAGAATCTTTTCTCCTTGGAAATCTTCCTACAGAACTCTTCCCAAATGCACAGTTAGATGCTCAGTTATCTCTGTACTATGTCTCTCATTGTCTCATTATCAACTTCAAAGCAATAGGGCTCACTTGAAGAGGAAGAACTAAGTGAAAAATAAACAAGGCTTGCTTCCTTATGTGTGGCCAGATGTACAGATAGCAGCCACATGCTAGCATTAGCCAAGCCCTAGTATCGGATTTAATAATGAGGTTCACTAGGAGATTGCAGTCCAGAAATCTCAGGGCTGAGATAGCTCTCCTTTGGGTAACTTCAAAACACAAGCATAATAGGGATGTAAAGGCCAGAGAACAAGACAAGACATAATCCTATCAAAACCCCTAAGATTTGATGAGAGTAGCTACACAATCCTCAGTAACAAGTACTTTAATCACCTGTATGTTTCTGCTTCATTATTATTAATGCAGACAATGCCTAAGGCTACATAAAAATCAACATGCACTCAAAAGTACTTAAAATGAAAAATATGTGGAAAACCAAATACAGTTCATGTAATTGTGAATATTAATTACAACTGCATGGTTCTGAAATATTCTGCATTCTTGTCAAAAGCGAGCTAGTCTCAAGTTGGTGAATTTTGCTTAATTGAATTTATTGCCAATTACAAAATATTTTCATTGTCAATTCAGATACCAAGAAACAAGCAAAACAATAAAAAAATACTGAAACAAAACATCTCTCCTTCCTCTTTATCTGCCTCAGCTTCATTTGAAACACCTCTTCTTCCCTTTTTGTAGTTTCTAGATGGCTTGTTTTAATGCTGTGTTATACTTATTCCCTTTGGTAAAGCACTGGATGGTGTAGGAGATGCGTTAATGCCAAGAAGATTTTCTTGGTTTCTCACTTTTTCTTACCCTTTTCAATGGCTTTGGTGTGAGTCCTCTATAGGCCAAAGTCCCCTCAGGAGCTGTACCTGCTCCAGCAGGGATTTCTCATGGGTTGCAGTTCTTTTATTGATGTACCTCCTTCTATCTTTTCTATTGTGTCCTCACACATCTTCTCCTGCACTTCCCTTTGCGTCTTTTCCATGATCTTGTTCTGTTGCTCCATTTGTTTATGGTTCTGTTTCTTCCTCATCTCCATGTCCTTTGTGCCTCCTCAGCTCCTCTCTATTTCCAAACATGCCTCCTCATGTGCTTCTCTTTGCACCTTCTCTGCTGCTGTCTCCTGCCCCTTGCAACTAAATATTTCCTTTACTATCCTTTTCTAGAGGTACCATACGCTTTTCAGATCATTTTCAGTTTCACTCTGAAGTGAGTCCATACTGCCTTTTTTGGAGCTGGCTGGAAACGGCTGTGTCCAACAGAAGGCAATTCATCTCTACACAGCTGAGCCCTACAGTCAGTCCTCTGACATGAAACTCCTTGCCTCTTAGGCCAAACACAGTTTTATAGGTGAATAGATGAAAAGAAATAACTTCCACCAACCAATAACCTTTCTAAAGCTTGGCCATAATGATCTAGGGAGTAGATAGTATGAATGGCAATGGGCATTGAAAAAAATTGATTCCTTATCACCAATAATTGATTTTAAAAAACCTCAGGTACTAAGCTTTATGTGATTGATCTCTTCTAAAGAGTTAGTCACAGGTGCACTAACATCACAGAAGTATGTGTTCATTTCTGAAGAGATCTTGAGACTATGCACATATGTTTGCTACATAAACTACTCCAAGAATATGAACTTTGACTGAGAAAACTGTATACTCCTGTAAAATACAAAAAATTGACTTACCATTACAGAATCAAGTTTTTGTTTCAACTTTTGCATTCGCATTGATGTTCTTGCAACACTGACAAACTGATCTGCTGGAGACATCACTGAACTTTTTTGCATAGGAATTTCAGAAAAACTGCTACTGATTTGTGGTCCCCTTGGTGCAGATGTGCTAAGTGATGAGCTGAGATCCTTTACAAGTTCAGCTTCTTGTTGTGCAACTGTGGAAAAAAAAAACCAAACAATATTAAAGTGTCAGGTGAAGACTTACATTGTCAAGAGACAAAAAACATTTCAGTGACCACCACCATTTTGCCAGTCATGCCTTCAGTGAAACACCATCAGAATTTGTACTAATAGCACTAAGGGGAAAACCTCAAAAAGACATGAAACTTTCCCCATGTACTTCCTGATCACAATGTCTCCCTTCTGTTATCTGTTCGGTAACCTTTCATTCTGCACTCATATTATGGTATTGCTGATAAACAATGGCATTCTCCACAAGGAAACATTGATGGTGGAAAAATATTTTCAAAAGCAAGGAAGTATATAACTTGCAATAAGTTCAAGTAAGCTTTTTACTTGTTCTGAAAATTTCCTCATTAGACACATTTATAGGTACAGGAGTCCTTCTTAGGAAGCAGCTGACTCATCTAGCACAGGATACTTTTGATGGAAGCTTTGCGTACTCTCATTTAAACAAATAATTTGAGTTTTGTAATTTTCACACTGTGGTCTCAAGCCAATAAACGTTAACAGTATTTTACATGTAACTTCTGTCCAAGATATTTATAAAACTTCTGCTGCATGTAAAACACATACTGTTGGAGCCTGAAAAAACTGTGTCAGTGACTAAAATTAGTATTACTGTATGATTAACTCTTTCAATACTATAGCAGTAAAGCTATCTTCTGAAAGCAGTGTGTGCTTTCAGCCAGAAAAGGAACAAAAAGTTAGTAACAGATAATGTAGAAAAAAACCCACAACCTATGCAAAATCTTACTGTCACCAGTGACTTAGTTAAAGTCAGATGATACAAATAACTACCAGTGTGATATCAGTGTGATCTCTAAATATACATTCACACACATTATTAGCTTTTTAAAGATTCACTGCCTACTGAACAGTACTAAACTTGTTTTAAAGGAATCCTTCAACTGACAATTTTTCCATTGCTCTCTAGAATGCACGTTCCTTACTAGGATCAAGTTTAGCACTAAATACTGACTGCAGAGTCATTCCACTTTACTTTCCTGTAAAAGTCAAGTGGTTCAATAGACAAATAACTTGAACTGTGAGATTTGATATGAGTAATCTCATTAGTGCACGTTATTTAAAAAGCAAAGTTATAAAGTCAGGATTAGCTTTATAAACCTACATTCATAGCAAATATAAATCAAACAAAAAATCTGTTGGAGATAAGCAAAATTTAATGCTTCATTCTTATTCACATTATCTACTATTAAAACCTAATATGATGTGTGAATCTATGTCCTTAATTGAAACAGTGACACTGCTAAAGCTAGCCACAAAACACAAAACCAGAGAAAACTGTAAAAAACAGTCTGGATTTTGTTCTGCAGACCACAGATTCACAGCTAGCATTTCTGACCATCTTCTCTTTAACAAGCAGGTAACATAGGAAACAGATGTTATCTACCACATATTCATATCAGAAGCTTGACATTAATTAAAAAAAATCTATATGATCTCCTTATAATTACCTTCTAAACTACTAAGAATTATTTAGTAACAAAGTCAATATGAAATACTGAGACTTTTAAGCTGTTCACTAATTCTCAGAACAATGTTATTTTCTGACTTCATAATCCACCTTGATAATGACAATGGGATTCTAAGTAATACAAAGGCTGCTCCAAAAATGATGCCTCACATTCTATTATGCTGGCCCAAAATGTCAGAGGCAGATGTTGGTGGTACAGCAGTAGAGGCTGAACCTTCCCACCAATATCCTGTTACATTTTGTTGCCATATAACAGAGAGAAGGGCAATCTGACAAAATGGCATCTGACATGGAAGTGTATATGAAACAAAGTGTGGAATAGAATCCCTCTGTGTAGAAAAAATGGCAGCCACTGACATTTATCAAACAACGGCATCCTGGCTTGCATCAGAAAAGTGTAGACAGCAGGAGCAAAGATGTGATCACCTAGGGAGGAATAATTGCATGCACCAGTACAGGCTGGGGGATGACCTGCTGGAACGGAGCTTTGCAGAGAGGGACCTGGGTGTCCTGGTGGATGACAGCTTGGCCATGAGCCAGCAGAATGCCCTTGTGGACAAAAGGCCAATGGCATTCTGGGGTGCATTAAAAAGAGTGTGGCCAGCAGGTCAAGGGGGGCGATCCTCCCCCTGCCCTGGTAAGGCCTCATCTGGAGTACTATGTTCAGTTTTGGGCTCCCCAGAACAAAAAAGGCAGGGATCTTTTGGAAAGAGTCCAATGGAGGCTCAGGAGTTACATTAATGCTCTCTACGATTACCTGAAAGGAGGTTGTGGTGAGGTGTTGGCCTGCAATAACTACCAACAGAACAAGAGGGAATTGCCACAAGTTGCACTGGAGAGGTTCAGGTTGGATATTAGAATCATAGATCACCAAGGTTGGAGAAAAGCTCCAAAATCATGTAGTCCAACTTTCAGCTACCACCACTACCTTTCTTAACATCCAACCTGAATCTCCCCTGGCACAACTTGAAGCCATTATCTCTAGTCCTACTGCTATTAAGAAAAATTTCTACTCCAAGGGCGGTCACGTGCTGTAACAGGCTGCTCAGGGAGGTGGTTGAGACACCACTCTAGGAGGTGTTCAAGAAATGCTTAGATGTGGTACTCAGGGACAGGGTTTAGTGAGAAAATATTGGTGGTAGGTGGATGACTGGAATGTAAGATCTACTTAGAGGTCTTTTCCAACTTCAGTGATTCTATGACAGTTGCTGAATGTTTATGGAGACCAAAGAGTGGATGTGAGCACAGTAAGGTAGTGAGTGGTGTGGGCCACATTCCACATGGCCAGACACAGTTACTGCACCATGGCAGATTACAACCAAGGAACTGCATATACAACTGAAGATCAGCTTCAACACATTGGAAAGAATGGTGGCAATGTTTAAATATTGCAAAGATTATGCCATGTGGGCCTCACACACGATCACACAGTAACAGAAAGAATTCCCTATGCAAATCTGTCAGGACCTACTGAACTAATACTAGGTGGAAGGTGACAGTTTCCTGGATTGCATCATTACCAGTTGAGAGACATGGAGTCACCAGTATAAGCAGAAGTCAAAATGGTAGTCCATGGAGTAGTGATGCAAATTCCATATTGAAGTAAAAGTTCAAGACACAGCCCTCAGTAGGTAAAGTGACATGCATTACCCTGCGGGACAGTAGAGGGGTAATCCTTTCCTTGTACCTAGACAAACCATAAACTCTGACAGCTACACTGTGAAGCCAACTAAGCTGAAGAATCAAGCTTAAGACAACACCTTTCTCTCGCAACGACAGCAGGCCCTATACCTATCTGAAGAGCAAAGTGCCAACCTTGGCAACAGGGGACGGTCTTACCACACCCACTGTGTAGCCTGGGTTTGGTGCCTTCTGACTTCCATATGTTTGGACTGTTGAAAGATGGACTGCACGAGCAACATTTTCCAAGCAACAATACAGTCACTGCAATTGCAAACCAGTGGGTGACTTTCCCTGGTGCAGATTTTCACAAGCACAGAATGCTGGTGCTTGTTCATCAGTAGTGAAAATGCATTGCTAATGGTGACTACGTTGCAACATAAGTGTTTTGTAGCTGAGAATTCACTGTATCGAATACTGTTATTGTGCTCTTCATATCTGCTGCAGTTTCCATGGAAATAAGCAGGCATAACTTTCCGAGTGATCACTGTATTTGCACAATGCTGCCTAAATGCCAAGAAGTGCATGAGAGAATCACACAATAACATACAATAACACATCTATCATTAAAGTAGAAAGACTTCTGGTGTCTAATCCAGTTTCCAGCTCAGAGTTAAGTCCAGTCATGTTTTGGTATCCCCAAGGATAAGGGTATTTTCTATCATCAATTGACCATTTCTCTTTTTTCGTCAAAAGAAGTAAAAACAGTAGGCAAATAACAACTAAAATTAAAGAAATAAAAAAGTTACACATATATGTATGAAGAGAGTTTGTACTGTACCTTTATAATCATAAATATATACAAGTATTGGTTGGTTTGGACCAAAGGCACAAAATGACACCATATGTTCATGTGGATGAAAGGCAACGTCACGAAGTGGAGATGTGAAGGAAAGTTCGGAATATATTGCCACCTGATCTCCTACAGAAGTGAAATAAAGTTATTGGTATCATGGAAATGACTAACTGCAGTATTCTGCATAGTGCCAAAACACTTCAAGACTTTGTTTACATTTTTCAAGTAGGTAATGATTCTGAAGCTGTAAACTAATTCATTTCTATACTATTAAAATATAGAGTCAAACATTCAGCTGAACAACTTAAATGATATATACTGTAGGATAGAAAAGTTCAAGTACATAGAGAATACATTACCGTTTGAGTTGGTTGAACCCTGTATTATTAAAATGTACTACTTTATTAAAAGAGACCACCACTTTAAATAAACTCTTTATATAGTTTCCTTATTGAAAAGTATTACGTAGCACAAGACAAAAAAAAAAAAAAGCACTGCACTGCAAGCTTTTGAGTTATTCAAGCAGTCAGAAAGGTTAGCGCTGTTGCAACAGCTACAGGAAACCCCAGAGGATGCATCAGGTTAGCTGAACTGTGCTGTTCTGGTAAGCGAGTTCTGGAAAGGTGGTGTTACACAGCATGTGTCTGTGCTTTTATTTCACTAGTGATATCTATCTTAGTCGTAGATTTCAATTAGATAACAGAGACCACAGGAGTGAAAACTGACCAAAACATTACTGAAAAATGAAATAAAATTTGCGCTTCAGATGATCACATTGTGTACATTGCGCATGAATATATACATGGTACATTAAGTAAGAAAGAGTGAAAGCCAAGTGAAAATATATTAACACAGTCTCTCATACTTGTATTTATCTATTCATATTAAGTTTTGAGAAAAGTTACGTAGTGGCATGGATGTGAGGTGATCTAATTGGAAACATGGAAAGAAATTCAAAATGAAACTGTTGGCTAGCTGCCAGTTTTAAATGATTTTGTATTTTTCCTTTTAAAAATTCTTTACATCACAATCAAAGGCAAGTTTTTGTCATGAAAACTAGAGAGCGCTTGTTACCTTCTGCTGGTTTTTGTTGCTATTACCTCATACAATAAAGATTACGAAGCCTTTATCTTTTCTTATCTAGATATATTCCAGAAATATTTCAGTAGTAAAGTTATTTTAAAATAATTATGACTGAGGAATAATTTATGAAGAAACGTTATTCTCCAAAGGCCTAACATATTCAGAATCTTAGATCAGTCTTGGGAAACGAGAAACATTTTGTTCAATAAATCCTAATTCCCAAATTAAAAAAAAAAAAAAAAAAAAATCTTAATCCTGACAAATTTACTTAAAAATCATAAGATAATTACCTGTCTCTGGATTCCATACGTATGCTTTTCCATCTTCGCTTCCAGAAAAAAGAAACGTACCACACGGCGTTAAAGTGCTGTGAATCTTCTCTCTGTAATTTGTAGCACCTATATATTTCTTTGTAGCCAAGCTGAAGATAAAGAATAGTTTGTAAATGTAAAAGATACTTTATATTTTAGACAACTTCCTGTCAAACCCTTTCCTGTCTCAGAAAAATAAACACAGTGATTCCCAAGCAAGTATACAAACACCCACTTTTTGTTGAGTGCAATGCTTACCCTTCATTTTCCCTACATGTTTAACAAACTTGAAATTACACATGAAAGTGTACACCTTTGTCTTGCATTAGAAAAAGTATATACTTAGATATAGAGAGTAGACAGATACAGGTATTTAAATTTTCTTGATTCTGGACTTCAAAGACAATGTAAAAATTAGTATTATTATTCCAAAATGCTCTGCCATAAACACTTTTATTATGTTTCTTGACTTTAATTGCAACTCAGTGGTGCATAAATTTATCTAGCACCTCTCCTTACACTAAGAAGCTACTGGTCAGCATAGTCATGATTATCTAGAAATGAACTAGTTTGTAAGAATCACGTAATGCAGAACTGGCAATAGGATTTAAACAAGCATCTCAGCTTGTAAGAGGCCACCTCTAACATGACATAGAGCTGGAAGAGCTATGAATGTGTAAAGGGGAGAAAGAAATTACACTGTGTTGCAGATTTTGAAGCAAGAATTTTTAAAAGGTTACCGCAGATGCAATGGACATAGGCTGGGAGAATTGCAATGCGATTTATACTACAAGAAGGGCGCATTACTGTTAACAGTATTCTGAATAAACATATCTGAGATAATACAATTACGTTTGGCAAGCATTGGATGCTTTGAAGATCACAGTGCAAGAGCATATTTGCCCAAGGAACAATTTAGGCTACGTGAAAAGAAAGACAGTATCTCTGAGTTGTTGTCTAGAATAGCTCTGTAAGATGCAAAACTAACTTGTATATGAAAGAAATCCTAATGTCTGAAACAAAACAGTGATCACATACCTGAGTGACAGGACAGCAACATTATCCAAAAAGATTTAAAAACAAAACAAAACAAAAAAAAAGTTGAAAGAGGACAGCTCAGAACAACTAGCTGTCAAAGTTGATCTGTGACCTCCACCCCCTCTTTTCTCATGCATGGAATGAAAAGTTAATGATGACGTGCAAAGTTATCATTCCCGGGTATCTGAGTCTGTGGTTTATTGATAGATTTAAGCCAGGGTAACTGCGGACTGTGGTCAAAGCAGCAGTCCTGCTGCTAACCTCTCCACCCTCATTTTCCCAGGCTCTACCTCATTTCTCTAGTGTATTAGCAGCTATGAAATGATTTAGAATAGATAATTGATTTAAATTAATCATTTGCTTTTGTAGGTTGATTTTCAGCCGGATCAGTTCACTGATCTGACTTACCCTGCTAAGATCTCTAGAGCTGATAAACAGGAAATACAAGGAATACATGGCTAAAGGTATGCTGTATTCTACTGATAAATTGACTTAAAATAATTGTGCAATTGCATGTCATGTTAACTCTACAGAGATTAAATATGCATGCCCAATTTTCTCTCTGAAACTTCAACTCTTCACTATTCTGAAATGGTTCTGATAGGACATCTACTTTAAAAAAATAAAAATTAAAAAAAAAAAGTTATATACAAGTTATTTCAGTTCATCTACAGATTTCAGGCTTCCATTGAGTGGATAAATTTAACCTTCTAGAACAGTCATTATAATTTATCATTTACAGTAACAGATAGAGTCACTTTTAGGACTAGCAAGCCTTCAGCTTGCTCCAGGACACAATCCAATACATTCAGTAGCAAGGTTTTGGGGGGAAACAGATCGTGTACACACAAGTACACTATAAACAAGCACAGTTTCTCATGATGTCAGATAGCAAAGGTATATCCCACAGGTAATTTCACGTAGAAAACCAGGGACTGTTGATTTTCTGCAGTGAGGTGAGGAATGGAAGCCATGAAATTAACAACAAATCATTTACAAAGAGCATTCTTTAATAAGTTTTTCCAAAGGAGAACATTCAGATGCATCTTATCAATGTATGTAACTGATGTGAGCTAGGCTCTTCTAAGTCTCACCCAATGATAGAATGAGATAAAATGAGTAGCAAATGGACACAAACTGAAATACAGCATATTCCATTTACAATTAAGTGGTTTTTTTTGTTTTGTTTTGTTTTTTTTTTTAATTTGGAAGTGTACAAACACTAGACCACATTGCTAATGCTACATCTACTCTATGGAGACATTCAAAGCACTTCAAAGCACAGTTGGACAGTGCTCTGAGCAACCTAATCTTGTCCTTTCATTAGTGGGGTTAGATTAGATGCTTTCCAGGTCCCATCCAACCTCAAGAACTCCAGCAATTCTGTCAACCCCATTTCTTGCAATTTGTTAGTAAAGCACGACATTCACAACTATTAAAATAAGAAAGTAATTAAGAATTAGGTTTAAAAAAATCTCACGACCTGCTCAATACAAACACAATATGTACATCATTGCATTACTCAATACATATGATGACAATCTTCATTACATTTTTAATATGAAAATAATTTTCCAGACACTACCCAATATGCAACTAAGAGAAATACATGAATGTTAAAATTTCAAAGTTATTCTTAGGCCTAGATTCCACTCTTCAAAGTGAATGCAATCTTTAGGAAATTAGGGTGTTATTTTTCATGTTGTCTTCAGCTCCTGAGTAATCTAGTCAATTTTAGATATTTTATTCTAAAAGATGTACCCAACATTACACAGAAGTCCTACAATTCAACAGTGTTTTGAAATGAATTTCCAACACTAACACTTCTACCTTTAATTATTAGGACATCTTTCTTCTTCACATTTATATATCTAGCAGTTTTATGCAATCTAATTTCCCTGCTAAGTAAATTTTAAACCACTAATACCCAAATCTACTTACATTCTGAGATCTGTAATTCTCAGGGTACTGTCTTTGGCATGGATTAATAAACGTCTTCCATTTGGATGCACCTCCAAATGATTTATTGGAGTTCCTCTAAGATCATTTTCTTTTATTTCCTAAAGAAAGATGAAAAAAAGAAGAGTTGTGTTTTAATGCTCATGTTTGTAAACATTATTATTCTTTTTTCTCTTCCATTACTCTTTTCCTGCACTCTTCAATCTATTTGGTTAAGGAAATTGTTTGACTGTAGATCCCTAAGCATTAAGATTTTCGTAACCACAAGGCAAATTCTATTCTGACTGAACTTCTGAAACACGGCTGACTGAAACACTTTACTGAACACTAGGCCTCAAAGGCATTAACAAAGGTGACTGTCTATTTTATTGTTTTCTCTAGAGAATAAATCACATCTACCTGTTAATATGACATTATTAAACCTTAAGCATCTTAATGTTTCGTATACCACAATTAAGCATATGAAATAATTTAGGAATGCTGACAATGAATCACAACTTTGTACTGCTAACAAGTTATTCCCACTTAAACATGTCTATTTAAAAAAATGAATTCTAATCAAGTGACGAGATATGCAACACTTCACATAAAAATTACAATGCTAGTTTAAGAAACCTGTATACTTTATTAATTTTCCAGTGTTGAAACAGGCATTGAGAACTTCCTTTCACAGACGTATCCCAAACTATTATCAGTCCTGAACTATCTCCTGAGAACATGTGGAGCCCTGTGAAATAAAAATATTGTATCAGAATACCATACATTCTTAACTTAGGTGCAAATTCTTCTTAGTAAAAATGCATCTTTTTCCTCTACTTAGTAACTATACCCAATAATATTTCTAAAAATGAATCACACAATTACTAATGAAGTCGCTAAGTCAAATATTTTCAAGTATGTTATTCATTCACCCACCTTCAACTCTCCCCAAGAACCAGAGTATTTTGTCAGCGCACCTGTGACACCACCCAACTTCAGCTGTTAATCTACCAATTCACATTCTTCACAACATTCAGACTAATCTCTGCCCTCTTATCTCACTTTTTAATATTAGTAGAGACTGGAAAATCTCATCACCTTTCCACTTCAGTCTAGCATTAAAATTCTCAGTCTTATTTCTGCTATCCTATTTCTTATTTGTTTGGAGTTGACAGCCTTAAACAATATGAAACATCTGTCTTTGTTACTGTTCTGATCATGTAAACCTCTAAAGTGCTGAGTGTTCCCTCAATCTGTTTTTAAAATTCCTGCTTTTGCTCTTAGATGATTATGTAGTTTTACAATTCCTTATCCAAACATGCTTTTTTTTCCCCACTCACCTCTCTACACTAACTACTAGGCTTTCCACCTGCATACTTATGCATTTGCATGCTCTGAATAGCAGTATCTGTACTTCTGCTATTTTGTGCTGCAATATATACAAAACATTAGCTAACAATTAGTAGACAGTTATAGGGGCAATACAAACTAAATTGCTATCAAAATTTGTCCAGTCATTACTGCTGAGTGACTCTACATGTTTATCTTTTGTATGCTTACCATTCCCAATTCCCCTTCAACTACATCAGGAATTACATGTCCTTTGTGTTTGTTCAAAGTAGTTCCAAATAACACACAATATTAACATATTAATTACAAACAGAACTAAAATGATTTTATCGTAGCATTTCACATTGCCTCTAGTTGTATGAAACTAGACTTCAACCGAAGTAAATAATATTTGAGGAATACCAGGTATATACCTTCTGTATCAAAACAAAGTGTATTGATGAAACTTTTGTGACCATCAAGCTCCTGTAGCAGTTGTCCATTGATTTCGTTCACGTTAGCATTCCATATTCTAATTACAGCATCATAACATCCTGTCACCACCAGAAAGTCAGCAACTGGGTGGTACTTTGCAGTGTAAACAAATGAAGGATGAGGGAAAACTTTCATTGCAGATGCAACCTGTGTTTCAATCTTCCACATTCTAAAAGGAAAAAATGTTAGGACACCTACTGAAGAAAGCAATCATATTCACAGGCATGACTGATGCTTTGCTTTGTGCTAGCGGTTCTAAAATCAAATGCTTGCAAACATTCAACAGCCACTTTTAATCCTCCCAATTTGTTCTGTGTATATTTAATCTCTTAATATGCTATTTTCAAACATGAATTAAGGTACATCTAATACCTCACACAGTACTCTGCCTTCTATGTAAACTAAAAAGTACTTATTTAGTGGATATTCTGCACGTTTTCAAATACACTAAGTATTTCATGGAATGGTTTGTTGCTTTCTTTCTTTCTTCAGTTATAAACACATTATTAAGATTAGGTTATCATTAAAGGAAAAACAAAATAGAAGCAAAAAACAATAAAAATAACTCACAAAGGAACATTCAGGACCAACAAAAAAAAAAAAAAAAAAAAAAAAGTAAAAACCCAGAAAATTTTAAAAACAATAATTATCTACCATACAGTGGTGGTCATGATCTCAAAGTCATTTTCTTCAGATAAGCGCATAGTAAGAAATGAGTTTATTTCCTGCCCTTTATTATCCACACAGCTGTAATATCATGTTTTTCTTAAGAAGTGTTATGCACATCTGTTGTTCCTTCTCCTTAGATGAACACATCAATGCAATTGTACACAGACTATGAAATACAGGTGGATCGCATGCTGCAGAGAGAGCACTGTTACAACATGGAATTTAATTGTTCGAGTGCTGTCCTTTCAGGTTTTGTTTCCGGTGACTGCTGAAGAATTCTAAGGTCACTCTGTGTGAGCTCATTACAAAATTACAATCCCTAAGAGTACATCCATTAACTTGCAACTTAATGTACAAAGTCACAAACCTATCTTTTAGAATGGCTTTGCTCTAACAGCAGAAAAGCTTATTTATTGCTCAGAAATAATGAGGTATTAAAGCTTAGGTACGCTAAAGGGCAGCATTGTCAGTATAAAACACCATATAAAGAAGGATTCACTTAACCTCTTAGTTTTCCCTTCAGGCTTTTGTAGAACTCTCTGAGTGATGATCCAGGTAATTTACTGATATAACTTTAAAATAACAAGATTCTTTCTATCCTCATCCTTTAATTATAATGTGTTGCAAAGGTCAAATAATCCCAACATTAGGGGAGAAAGAAGAAAATCCATTCCTGAATTGAGTCACTTTGAAGGCAATGTACAATAACACAGGAAATAACTCATACTATGACTATGCATAGCATACAGAAACGGAGTTAGACTGCTGCAGTTTCATATTGCTGCCAAAAATTCAAGAATTCAGGAACATTCATACAAGTAAATATAAATGACTGAAACTGACACTTCCTATAATAAAAACTTATTTTATCTGAATCAAAACAAACAAACAAAGAAAAAAAGAAAAAAAAAGAAACATGTGAAACAAAATATTCTCTTTATTCATACACAGAAAAAGATAGGGCGATGACAAAGAAGCTCCACACATGTATCATTTAACAATTCTTCTGGTATTTTAATTATGCAACTGCCTGTAGCATTACTGAATTGCATAACAGAAACAACAGATAGGGATCTGAAGAACTTCAAAAAAAAAAAAAAAGCCTATGAAAACCTATGAAGTTGCTCATAACAAAATTCTGCAGTGTCATAGGCATATTTTCCTGTTTTCTACGGTTTTGAGAGTTTTGCTTCTAAACCTCAAACAGATTAGGATTTTAGCATTAACACTGCAGCGTAGTACACTTTTTAATTGGTGAAGAAAGTGCGTATACATTCAGACATTGAAACAAGTCAGTAAAATTCCAATTACAGTAATTAAAGTTGCAATATTCAGCTACATATCCAGAAAATCAAAATTCACATACGTGCAAAATGGCAGATTTAAACACATTGCACAAATTTTAGCATTTCTATTTCCTGCCTCACATACAAATTTTCAAGTCACAATATGACAGTTCCTCCAAGGACAGAATATTTCAACTGCCTGAACGATTTCTTGAAATATATAGTTTTTTGTTCATTTATTTGCTGAGCTGTAGATTTAGACACTATCAATTTTTGTGAAAGTTTTACTCTCAAATACATAAATACGAAATTAAGCCAACTTTCATTCATGTTACTGAAGCTGTCTGCCAGAACATTTCTATCATACTTACCTGACAGTACCATCAGAGGAAGCAGTAAGAAGGTGTTTACTGTCCTTTGACCAACAAAGATCATACACTATGTTAAGGTGACCGTAGAATTCTCTCAGGAACTGCCCAGAAGGAATTTCATACACTAATGAAAATTTAAATAAAAAAATAAATATTTTGAAAACATCAACAATCAATTGTACACAAAGCAAAGGTTAATCAAGTCTGAGGCTGAATTTTTGCTAGCACAAGTTAGTTCATTTTTTTTATGTTCTCATTTTCATAAAACAGTAACAAATAGTTGCTAGGTCTGCATGGACTGCAAGCATATACTTCCATCTAGTGGTTCACTGATGTCACAAATGTCTTAAATCTTCCTAATTCTTCAGATACTGGGCCCACCAGGTTTAAATTATTAGAACCACATTAGGATAATGTATATCAGTTATAGAAAAATACTACACAATTTTAACTTACAAGCGATGGGATAGCCATTCTTTCCTGCACATGCTGCTGCCAGGGTTCTTCCATCACGAGAGAAACGAATACAGAAACAGCCCATATCTCCACCTCGCAGTGAAAACAGGTGTTTGTTTGGAATGCGGCAAGCCTAGCTTTTCAGGCAAGAATTGGGATTACAAAGTTATAAATACTGCCTAAACAAGACTTGAAAAACTTCCTCAGCTCTTCTCTTGCACAAGTTTTCAAAAGCTACTAACATCTGAAGGGAATTCAAAAGAAAAAAGAAACAAACCATGATCTTATAAACAGAGAGAGTTCTGTGTAACTTCCACCACATTTAGTTTGTATGTTCATTTTTGTTTCTCTAGTACAGACAAGACATCTGGCAAGTCTTTAAAACTCAAGGAAATCTAAATTGAAAATGTCCTTCATTTTAAGATACACTTAACCATGAGAATCCTTCATATTATAGGCTATGGAGTTAGCATCTCAAGTTTCATTAAGCAGACTAGGCAAAACTTTTAGTAATTTAACAAATACATATGAACAGATTTCTATGCACTTAAAATATACACATATATCTGCTTTTGAAATAATTTAGTAAATGTTCTTCACATAAGAATAAAGGGAAATGCATCCTGATAGAAACTATACATGTGAGGAGGTGTATTTCTGCCTTTTAACCTCTCTCTAAAATAAAACATTACAACGTTGCATCCATTTCATCTTAGAAAAAAAAAATCTTGTACTTAAAGTTCATGTAGTTAGCATTCACATAAAAATATTTCATATGAAACTCAGTTCATGATAGAGCATTTTGGAAAAATATCATCTATCTATACTCATGGAGACATAAAAATATATTTTAAAGAATTTATCTTTAAAGGTAAAATTATTCTTATGTATACAAAGATAATAATAACTTTGAATGATTTTTATTTATTTTTTTTTTTTTGGAAAAACACTGGCTTTAGTATTCCTCAGAGCAACATCCTGCTAACATTACAAAGATGTTTTCAGTGGACACCGTATCACTAAACAGATCACTGTTGGAAACAAAAGTTTAGTAAAGAATAATGAAGCTGTCAACTTTATTTTACTTTTATTGCAAACTAATATTCCTAGGACTTTTCTTTCAGTTATTTTTGAATAAACACTCGCAGAATGGCAATTTTTGGAAAAGTAATTAATATTAACATCAATACACATTTTAGGGAACCTGCCATTTATAGCAAGAAAATCCACACTGTGAAACAGGCTTACCTATTATTTATCATTATAATTAGCAAACATTATTGGAAAATAAAGAAAGTTTAAGATATATTGAAGTGTTCTCCTTGAAAGGGAGTGTACAGATGCACTTAAACCTGAGAACTGGTTTCCTAACTTACTTTCAGTACCTGAATAGCCTTTCAGATTCCTAGAGAATTCTGGAGATAAAAAGGATGAGCTATATTAGTTGGAATCTGTGCCTTCTCTGCTACCTCTGAGAGATCGTTGTGTTCTGTGCTTTTAATTGTGGTGTTTGTTCTTTCTAATGTTTTAATGCATGACTTCCTTATAACAAATCAAAATGACAGAGCTATTGAGAGGTAGTAAAACTTTAAATTATTTTTTATTTAAAAAGAAAAATAAGATGCCTCACCTGTCCAGGCAGCCTTGACCACTTTAGCTGCTCTTTTTTTTCCTCTGGAGAACTGACTTCACATGATTTTCTAGATCCCTCTCCATGGAGCTCACTCAGTGCTGCACTACTTTGTTCCTGCTGAACTGCCACCATAGAACGGAAAGAAGGGGCAACCTTAAGGCAGAAAAATTATTAGGGGAAAAGTTTTTAAAATAAACAGTATCATATCAGAAACAATTTAAAAGTACTTTTAGCTTCAAGCGTACTGTGTTTTTTACAGATGAAAAACAAAGAGACTGAAAAAAGTCTCATACATTAGATCCAAATATAAGAAATTAATCTAAAGCAATTCATAATTAAATGACTGTTTCTCTCACTTACAGAACTTACACACTTCACATGACTCCAGTGACTTAAAATAGCATTTTCTCCTAATGAGAAGGATTATCTGTTTTTCAGAAAGTACCCTGAATGTTTCCTGTCAATGGCAGAATAAACAATTCTGCAAATAGGAAAAACATTTTTTTCCAAAGATAGCTACAAAACATTGAGTTTAGAACACATATCTTAAGATGCAAAGCTGTATTTATACCTAGTTACATATTAGCTATTTTATATTCTACACACAGGCACAGCATTTACACACATACACCCAAAGCAGCTATTTACAGAGATTTTTCTTTAGGAGCTTAGCATCAGTAAATACATAAAATTTAACTTACATGATCTGGCAGTTTTATGCCTCTTACAGTAACATATAAAGTTGATGGGTAGCGATTTCTAGGACACTTTGCCCACCAGTCATAAACTTCAACGATGTCTGAATGGGACCTGGTCTTTGAAGGTGGGTAATACAACTGCAGACGGAGTTTTCCATCCACATTTAGAACTCCATTTGCACCAACAAGCTGTAAAAAAGTGTGTAACGTTGTAATTCTATAACGTGATTAAAAACACAGCAATGACAATGGGCTAGCAGAGTCCCAGGATGCAGCAAGTGAGGATAAGCTCACATACAGCAGCCATAGATGCAGAAACAATAGAAAACAAAAAAAAAGCTGCTCATCTTTAGAAGGCCTCATGTACACAGGGATCTGCAGCAAGATTCTGAAGTCCACTTCCCTCTGGGAAAGATTACTATTCCTAAAAGAGGTAATGAAATAATTGAATACCTCCTTAATGAAATCACAAAGATAAAGCTTGGATGGTAGACTAATTGTTAGAGTTTATTCCACATGCACAACAACGATATCCTGCAGATGGGAAGAGCTCCGCAGTCTTTAACCAGAAGTATTTTACCACTTAACTGGTAGTTATTTGACATAATACAATAAAAAAGTTTTCTAATATTTTCTTCTTCCTTTAAATATTTACAATACCTTTAGAAACGCCCAACAGATTTTTCGGAAACCAGAGTCCTGAATTCGTGCATCAGAGCTGACTCTCACTTCATCCATACTTAGAAAATCGAGGATCTGCAAGCATCAGTAGGCATGTAACTGTACTTTCAGTGAATATATACTTTATGGAAATAAAAAAAATACTGCTGAAAATGCATTAGATGTGGTTTATTACAGCTTTCAATTTTGGAAAATTACTGTGTGAATCTGTGTGATTCTGTGTGTGATCAGTTCTGCCCATGAGATTCTTCATTTTTCTCATCAGACCAGAATATTCTCTTACATAGCACCTCCTGTAAGTTTATCAAGTATGTAGAAACTTAAAATTATGTTATTGTTTAAGTTAAACTTAAAACAGCATGCTGTTCAAACTGCAGGTTTTTGGTGTAGTCATACACTTGGACCCACCATCATGATTCCCATAAATAATCTTTACGCACAACTGCAGCTATGTTTGTGTTACATAACCAGAGACTCTTTATTCTAAAGGTGTGTTCACTTATGAGTATCACAGGAAAAAGAAGAAACATATGGTGATATCATATATATCACGTATTTGAATTCCTTTTAAAAAAGGAATAAAGAAGTATTTATTGTATTAGCTTTGCAATTTCAGTTAAATACTGAAAAATCTCTCTTATATACATTCTTTACAATCACTGAAGTACTTAAGCAGAAAATTATTTTTAAAACATACTCTACAATTTCTAAAAGGTTAATTCAAAACAAGACAACAGCTTCTTCATTGGTACAATGGAAAAGAAGTGCTGCTGCAAGCAGACAGACTCCATCTTTGAGTTTCTAGTACTTCAGCTTCTTTTCATATTTCAAGAATTGCCACCCCAGATATGTGTACAGGCTGGGAGAAGAACACATCGAGAGCAGCTCTGTGGAGAAAGACTTGAGGGGTCTGGTGTATCAGAACTTGGACATGAGCCATCAGTATGATCTTGCAACCCAGTAGGGCCATGAAGATAATCAGAGGGCTGGAGAACCTCTCCTATGAAGACAGGCTGAGGGACCTGGGCTTGTTCAGAAGAAGTACTCTACAAAGACCTTACTGTGCCCTGCGTGTACTTAAAGGGGGCTTATAAAAAAGAAAGACAACTTTTAATCTCACAGTGACAGGACAAGGGAAAACATTTTTAAACTAAAAAGAATGGTCAGATTAGATGTTAGACAGAAATTCTTTAAAGAAAGGATGGTGAGGCAGTGGCACAGTTGCCCACAGAAGCTGTGGGTGCCCCATCCCTGAAGGCATTCAAAGCCAGGTTGGATGGGGCTCTGGGTAACCTGATCTGGTGGGTGACACCCCTGCCCACAGCAGGGGGGTTGAAAAATCTAACATTCCTTCCAACTTGAGCCATTCCATGATTCAAAGATGAATGTGGAAAAGAAAGCGTTATCATTTATATGTGGTATCATCCTACCTGATCTGGAGTTATTTAATGAGCCTTTACATTGAGTTTGTTAGCCAAGTTCATAAGAAAGCTTGATTCTCCTTACTTCTTACAGATCAGGGTTTTTTAGGCTTATAAATAAGTGGTGTTAATCATCAATACTACTGTTTTAAATCTCCACTTAATGATGTGTATTAAAGCTTCACTAGTAATTCAATATAACTGAAAAAAACCCACTTGAATAAGCCACATATATATATATATATATATATATATATATACACACACATATATACATATATACATATATATATATATATATATATATATATATATATACTCTTCAATAAACACAAACTTTACAAAATCACAGTGATCAAAACACTGAAATATTTAATCTTACCTCAAAAAAGAGAATTACTTGAGGGCTTTCTTCAGTATTTTGAATAAAATAATTAAAGCGCTCATTAAAAATAAGTTGTTCCTCCCATTCTGGAACTGTTGATTTAAACTGTCTCAAGTCATACGGCTGTGTCATAATAGGAAGAATGTGGTCGATTTGCTCCTCCTCATAGTAAGACACTACTTTCCTCTCCCTGTATAAAAAAAATTCCAAAAAGTTATAATTGTTATAATGTCTTAAAACCAAAAAACTCCAACAAAAGAGTAACTTTAATTAACAGAAGCAAGGAAAAATACAAGACAACATTCGATTTTAGAAAATAAATTATAAATTTATTAAATATATTAAAATTTATTATAAAATTAAAAGTCTTGCAAGCTTCAAATTCAGCATTATTTTCATGTTCCATTTTATAAGTACATTTAAAAAATGTATTTATAACGATCACAAACAAGAGAAACAGTTTACTAAACAAAAGTCACCTGTGCTCCTTCTTGACATATGAGCCACTTCTCTGATCAACAATATGGATTTTAACTACAGGACGAGATACCAGATCAGTTTTAAGTCGATCAGATCGATGGATATAAACTCCCAACACAAGATCATCATCAGAACCAATTTTAGACTGAGTTGAAATTTCTGAAGTCTTCATTTCCTCATCATTTTCTGCAGTAATTCCTGAGTTATCTTCAACAAACAGTAACAAACAAACAGAAAAACAAAACTCAAAGATTACTGTAGCAGTTTAGCAAGTAAAAATATTTCATATTCTCTTAACATTCAACAGTAAAGTATTTTGTATGTTCTTTTTGTACTGGGCTAGAATAAAATCATAAATTTTGTAGCATTTTAAACATGGTTTAATGCACAAAATATATAAAAACGTATACAAATTACTTCTATTAACAATATTTAAAGACAGAGGTCTTTCTCTTGATTGATACAGCTCTTCTCTAGCATAATTACTTAAAATCAATATAGTTCACTAACCTGCCCAGGGCTATGGCCTGTAATTTTATTAAAAACAAAGCCAAACTAAACTATATAAGCAACAACTGATGCTTTCTCTAGTGTATTTTGCCTGAATCTATCAAACATTGGCTGAAGAATATCCCAATTTAGAAGTTACAGTGAGACTGCCATGCTTAATTGTTAGCAAAACATTAATTCACGTGACGACCTTTTTAAAAAAACAAAATCACTTCCTATTTTGGACTCTACAATATTTGAGGAAATTAATTCTCCAACAAGACCACGTGCTACCTGGAAACATATGTCTTATGTTTGAACTGAGAAACACGTCAAAGCAGCATCAATACAATAGTTATAAAGATGTGATTAAATATACATAAATATGTATATATCAAATTAACTTCCTTACATTTGAGTGCTAGAATTGGAAGCAAAAAATTTACAACTAGTTAAAGAAACATGCAACTTCAACTCCAGTCTCAGCCACTGTTATGGTAGTACTAGTGGCAAAATATGTAGGTAAGAAACAAAAAAACAAAAAAGCAAAAACAAAGAGGTTTGGATACAGAAGCACACCACTCATTTTGATGGCAGACCTTTTTTGGTTTTCTTTTTAACCTGCTTTACTTTAGGTTTCTGTTTTTCCATGCTTTCCTCCAGGTTCTGTCCTTCTGATACAAATTCTCTTTCCAATAAATGATTTTCATTATCACCTTCTCCTGGATGATGCTGTAGCTCAGAAAGGGACATTGCACTGCAAGGTAATGGATTATTGTCAGCAATTGCATTTTATGGCATATAGAATAATTGTATGAAAGATTAAGAAACTGTAAGTTTAATATTAATGTCAACAGTGTTCTGAAGCACTTATCTCTTAACAGAATTATCCAGTTAGCTCAGCACTTAACATATAAATACAAAAGCTCCCTGATAGACTATCTTAATATGAATAATTTTGCTTAAGATTCATACACAAATGGTCTACTTATCACAATACCTTGTTTCAGCTTCACACACGACTGCGACTTCTTTCTTCTTTTTCTTCTTTTTGCCCGCTTCATCACTCAATAAAACTTCATGGCTTTGAAGAGCAGAGGTAAATTCAGACATCTGTTCTTTAAGTTTCATTCTTATTTTCTTTTTAATTGCATTTACCTCATTCTCAGCCACATGCAACTGATAGGCTTGAATTAGCTCTTCTTCCTCTTCTAATTCAGTTGCATTTCTCACTTCAGTGAAGGAATTTTTAATCTTTCCATCACCTTCTTGATGAGGTACATCTGTTTGTGATTTACTTTTTGTCTTTTTCTTTGGAAAATCATTTTTTTTTTTTTCAAGACGCTCCGATTTAGCTTCACATAAATTTTCCTCCTCATTAAATTGTTCTTGTAACAACGATTTCTTTTTCTTCTTGTTAGACTTTGTTTGCTTGCTTGCCTCCTCACTAACAACATCGTTATTTATTTTCTCTGAGTGTGATGCTTTATCTCTATTTTTTGTGAATCGGGGACTCTCTTCTTCTTGATTGTAAGTGTTGTTTATAATTGATTCATCATTCCCATTTTCTTTGGTTAGATCAATATTACTTCTAAAAGTGTCAAGCTATAAATGAAAAGAATATAAAATATAATTGTAAATTACAAAGAAAAATCAAGGATCTAATATTTTTCATGTTTAAAATTAATAAATGACAGACTGAAACATTTATTTCTCACAAATAAATTAAAGGCATTTGCTGAAGTGTTCACAGAAATTCCTAACAAAATGCAGCATGGAAAATATCAGTGTGAGCTCTTAAATCTTTGACAGACTTTAAGGAAATATTCAGAACAGTCAGTGCAAAGTTTCAATATATCTTGTTCTCAATTTTTTTGATACGGTGTTTTGATTGGTTTAAATTCACAGCTCCACCCACACTAATACTAAAAATGCTCCCTTATTGGTGTGTATGAGCTTTTGTTTGAGCTCACCATGATTCTACTTCCAGAATTTCTAGCTATCTCCAATACAGGAACGTTTTTACATCAGAAATACTTGAAAACCAATTTAAAAAACAAAGTAAGCATTAGATTTTTATGGGAGTAATATATAGTTGCACGCGAATATACAACTATGTGCATCATCCTTAAAAATTACAAATTAAAAAAAAAAACAAACACAAAACAATGAAAAACATGTTTCATAGAAGCACAGAATGGCTTGGGTTGGAGGAGACTTTAAAGATCATCTACTCCCCTCAGCATCATAACATTTATATAGTTATGTCTGTGCAACAAAAGATTTCTGTACTATTGAATTAGCAGGTCTTTGAATATCGCTTTTGAAGAAGTCTTCTTTTAGAAGATGCTGATAACCTTGCAAGGAGTTGTTGGTTGTGACTGGTGGGTTAAGTAATTTAAAAACCAGTAATGCACTGAGCTTCACTCTAGAATAAACCTTCATCCACTGCATGTACTTCCTTTTGTTTTCCATAGGGATTGATCTACAGAACAGCAAAACAGCTTGGTGATCTTCACTTGATAACCCTTACAAGGCCACAGTTACATATGCCTCTGATTGCCTGAAAGAAGAAGCCAAAGTCCTCCTCATCACAATCTCCCTTCAGGAAGTTGCAGAGTACAATGAGGTCTCCCTGAGCCTCTAAATATATACGTATATATGAAAATCCATAAATACTAGCTTCAGATGATCAAAAGACAAAGCTGTATTTCTGTATGACAATATTGGGTGGTTTTATCTATAAGTAGATTTAGTAGTTACATAGTCAGTAATAAATATATGTAAAGATCTGAGAATAACATTCAATTGTTTTTAATGAGTTACAAAAGAATGAACTTTCACTTCCAACATCTGAAATGGATGCAACTGCAAGAAAAAAGATGGACAGCATAAAACCTAGCAGGAAGAAAATAAAAACCAAAACTAAACAAAATAACACACACAAAAATAAACTCGTATTTTAAGCAAAGACCTTTCCTTGGAAAATCTAATCATCAATAGTTGGAATTATATAGGACTCAAAAACTATGTTTCTGTTCAAGAAAAATGTTATGAAATGAACTCAAAGGAATCTTTTGGGTTCTTTTAATGAGAGGTATGCCACAAAAGTTATCTAACCATGCAGTGACATTAATAGAAGCATTCCTAATCTGCAAGTCATGAGCTAAGGCACAATCCTTAAAATGGGTGTACTGCCTAAGTACACATGCAACACAGGTAAAGAAATATAGTTCAGCACATGCAGAAATATGTTGATTATAGAGATCAAAATGAAAAAACATGTCAAGTGTTGTTTAATATTGTTTGTAAATTCCTATATCAGTAACTTTAGGGAATTAAATTGATGATGGTTTAAGGTCTTATAAATTCTCGAGTCACAGATGTATTTTACACCTGTATTACTCAAAACCAAATAGTTATGGCTATAATCCCACATAATTCTATCATTCAAATTCCTACTGGTCAGTAGCAAATATGAAAATTGCAAAAATTTAAAAAAACATAATAAGAAAAAAGTAATGACTGACTTTAAATGAGTGTATATCACTTATTCTTTTCCAAAAATACGTACCAAATGATTTTGACAGGCCACTAAGGTAAAAGAATCAACTTCAGGTACAAAAACAATAAATAAAACCCATGTTAAACCAAAAGACACGTAAGCATTTTGTTCAAAGTATAAACTATATTTCTGCACACTTCCTTTCTGAGGTCCATTTTCCTGGTCTTTTTCCATGAAGAAAGGCAGCTAAACAAAATTTGGAGGCTTTCAGACTTACCACAATATTCTCCTGAGAGGGAAACTTCTTTTTCCTTGATTTATTTTCATCTGTTAGGCCAGCATGACGTCTGAAGATTTCCTCAAAGCGAACTTTGGTTTTTGCCTTTGCCTCACTTTCAACTGAAAAATGTAAATTAGACTGTGATTCAAAAACCACTTCTCCATAAAAGTACTTTAACACAACAGGAGGCAGTAATTATTTATACCAGGAAAAATGTACCAAGAAATGTGCTTAGTATTTAGTTAAGAATTTCCACTGACTGTGTGAACTGCGAGAGGATCACTTGGCAACATGGTACAAACACACACAGCTACTCATTGCTGAAACTGGCACTGTTTTTAATCTGTTTCCTGAAGAAAGCAGATTTTTAAACAGTACACACATCAGGAACAGCAAAAGACCTTGAGCTACCCAAAGCAGAGCACAGATGATTGCCCTCATCATTTCTGATCAGTAGTACCCTGATAAAAGATGTTAACATACTGTCCCCCAGGAAAAGGAGCATCTCTGGGCTCTTACTGAGCCTGAAACAAATCTGCAAGAGGCAGAAGCACCTATGGATCTGAAAACAGCTAAAGTTGAGAGCCCCTGGATTTATCTGAACTGTAATATTGTTATCAGCAGCATTTCAACGCTTGAAGGAGCAGGTGTTCTAGCCCTGCCACCCTGTGCCTAGGTAATGCTTAATTTGTAACTAAATTATTACAAACGCAATCCAGCGCACCACCAGAAAAGCCTACAGAATCCTCAGCTAAAGCATATTTACCATTATAATTAATATAGTTAAAGAAGCAGATACATTAAATAATAATAATAACAATAATAATAATAATAATAATAATAATAATAATAATAATAATAATAATAATAATAATAATAATAAAGCAGTATCTTGAAAACCAGGCACAACCATGGGTTCAAAAGAAAAGCAATGCAGCTTGAAAAATTCATCAACGGAAGAAGTTCCCATCATGTAGTTCTATCTATTAAAATATGCATTAGAAATCAAACACAAATATTCCTACCTGTCGGCATTTTCAGTCTTCAGTTAAAGGAGGCTCAACACAATGGCTGCTTCTTCCTCGGCATTCATCATTGTCTTGAAAGTAATTAACAACTTTAATTAACATAACTGGGCCATAGACTTTATTAAAGCTACAAATTGAATGTGTATTCATTAATATCAAGTATGACTATAGGTCTTTCAGACAGTCTGGAAATAAGTATTTCACTAAATTATGACAAGCCATTTACACTGAAACTTCCCTAATCAGATTCCTATCTGATAGCATTTTAAATAAGTCCCATGTTAGCCAATCGATAGCCTACATGGAAAAGATTCACAGCTGTTAGCAAATCTAACTTTAGTGCAGTTCTCTAAATATTTATGTTTACCTAAAGCATTTGTATTTTGAATGAAGTAGACAAGCAATTACATGAAACTTTTCTGCAAAGAAAAAACTGTTACACCCTACTGGTTGCGGAGAAAAGCTTGAAACTGCAATACAAACAAAGCTGGAAGGCAAATAAAAATATTACATGGATTTATCTCTTCATCAAGAAAAATGAGATTGTCGTTGTAGGGGAACTGTTAGGTCAGGGCTTAAACTGGTAATGGAGCACCTGATGAAGGGGTTGGGGCTGGCCCAGCGAGCACAGGCAAACTGTTTGTACCTCTCTCTGCACTCCACCTGACCAGAAGGGGTGGATGCAGTGTTGAGTTGCCCTGGGCTCACGTAAGGGCCAGCCACTGTAGGGAGGATATCTCTTATGCCTGGGCTTTTTCCTAAGGAAGAATGCTGCACAGCCAGAGGGCACCTTCAGTAGTAAGGTGAGTTCAGCTCTTCTAAGATTATTGGTCTACCTGTGAATACTTTCCTTGGTATTGCCAAGAATGTGTCAAAAGCAGAACAGTTGTATAATACAAAAAGCCATTTTGCAAACCATGGAACTAATGAAACTTACCTTCCTATGACCTATGAATACATTGTGTTTCCCTAGACCTTCTATGCAATACACTACCAGCCCTACCTACCTTTCCAATAGCTCCTCAGGCAAGAGTTCCAAGTTCTTCCTACAGAACAGCCTGTGTTAGACACCACTCACACACTGACAGGACCCAAAATACACCAGTCCTAGTAAATTAAGATGCACTAATAAACTTTATTAAGCTCTACTGACTAATTCTATCCAGAACAGCTTCAGTCCAAGCCATCTAGCACAGACAATACTTGTATATAGATTAGGAGTTGGGGTGGATTATGGGCCTGAGCATCTTCACTATGGTAGGCCTCGGGTTCGTCCTGTCTCTTTCAGTGTTTCTTGCTTCTTCCTTATCCCCCACTGGCACAAGCTTTCAGTTACTTATGGTAGCCTATTCTGTTAACTGACAAAACCAAACCAAATTAAGAAACAAACAAAAAAATAGACAAAGTGTACGGGTTGGTTTGAGGTTAAATAAATGCTGCTTAGTCAGCTGGCAGATGTTATTAGTTTTGTGTACTCAGCATCCAACAATGTAAGAACATCTGAAATGCCCAAGGATGGCCAGAGTGACTTCACAGGAAATGATGTATTCTTTAATATGCTTCATCCTTTCACCCACCAGGGCACAAATATTTTTCCTTACTAAAAATGTTCCTACTTGTAGAGCAAAGCTTCAACAGCACAATTAAACAGTGACTGTTTAAAGTAACACAAATGCCTTACTCTAACAGGGAATGAAAGTACAAACTGACTACAAGTATGGGTATATTTTATAGCCAAAGGACAAGCGAGTCATACAACAACAAAAACCTGCATGTAAATTAATTTTGCAGACAGTTTTCCTCATAACGGAACAAATATCTTTCCCAAGGCCAGGCTCATCTTACGTGACCAGTAGTCTCTATGAAATGCATAGGTTTGCCAAATTGACCACGGGCACTTTCCATTTACATCTGAGCATTCAGAAGTATCATCTTATCTCAGTAAAATTGAGATTAAATCCTATAGTGGCAGTGTTTTTCTTTCACGCACATTTCTAGTTCAGAATCACAAGATGTCTGACATGGTTAAAGCAACCATTAGACTGGTGTAAATATAGATCATTAATCAACAGGGATAAGAACTGTTTATATAACATCACCTTAAAATAGGAGAGATTTAACCTTACATTAGAGATCAACAACCACAAGCCCCCAGTCTGAACCACACAATGGCCTAGGGTTGAAGGGACCTCAAGGATTATGAATCCCCAACCCCTTTCCACAGGCAGGGCCACAAACTTCCACATTTAACACTAGACCAGGATGCCCAGGGCCCCATCCAACCTGGCCTTGAACACCTCCAGGGATGGGGCACCCACAACCTCTATGGGCAGCCTGTGCCAGCACCTCACCACCCTCATAGTGACCCCTTGACATTCAACCTAAAATAAACTCACTGAGATTAATCTGGTAAAATACACTGTTGCCTGACTGGACTTAATCTTTCCCATGTTAATGAACTTAAGGCAATCCAGGAATGACAAAAATACTTATTTGGGAACAGTAGCATATTTCAGCCATCAGGAATAACCAGGAAAAATAAATCATTAAATCTTCCAAGAGCCAATGGAGACCTTTCAGAAAAATCAAGTCTTGATTTTTTCTAATATTCCACCTGTACTTCTAAATCTGATTCTCCATCAGTTTCTGTTCTTTTCACAGTTGCAGAACAGTGAGTCACTATATTCTGCATTTACAATGTGGGTATTCCCAAAGCAAAGCATGCCACACCACCCTGGAAAAATGCTTTTATTAATAAATGAATGACAAACTCAAGAGCAAGTTATATTATAACAGATAAGAATTTGTATAAATTGTACTATAGAACAGGAATTCAAAAATATTCCAGCAGCTCTTAGTTCATATCTGATCCTTTAGATGAGGTCAGTCATCTCATAGTAGGAGATCTTGGATTTTACCAGTAGGTAGGAAAATAATACCGAGTGGAATTTGTTCATTTTTACTAACAATCACAGAATCATAGAATCAATGACCCGGGTTGGAAGGGACCTCAAGGATCATGTAGTTCCAACCCCCCTGCCTGGCAGGGCCACCAAACATAAACCTTTACTAGATCAGGTTGCCCAGGGCCCCGTCCAACCTGGTCTTGAACACCTCCAAGGACGGGGCATCCACAACCTCCCTGGGCAGCCTGTTCCAGGACCTAACCACTCTTCTAGTAAAGAACTTCCCCCTAACATCCAACCTAAATCTTCCCTCTTTTAACTTAAAACCATTTCCCCGTGTCCTGCTATTGTCAGCCCTTTCCAAGAGTTTACTCCCCTCCTGGGTCTAAGTTCCCTTCATGTATTGAAAGGCTAACAATAAGTGTGAGTTCACAAAGTAGGGGCGTTATTCTAAGTCGAGAAAGCTGACAATAAACTTTATTAACGCCATGCAAATATCTATGAACTTGCCTATCAAAACAGCCTACGAGAGGTGCACAGCTGTCCCCCCCAACACCCACAGGCCCAGCCGTCCTCTCCACGCCGTCTCCCCTCCGAGCACCGCCCGCAAGCACCAACGGCTGCGTCACAGCGCGCTCCGCATCCACCGCCGACCCCCGACCGCCGAGGGGGGCTGGGGGCGGATCCCATCCTGCCCTCCTCCGCACCCCAGCCGTCCCCTGCCTTACACTACCCCGCTTTCCCACCCGCCCGCGGCGCAACGACATCACTCACATCGGGCCCGTCCGCCTCGGTGGCAGCGCAGGGGCAGCCCCGTGTCCCCCCGTCAGTGGGCTCTCCCTTACCCGGCGCTCCCCCCCGCAGCGCCGCGCAGATGGTTTGGCCGAAAACAATCCCCGCTGCCAGGGAAACCGGGCGTCTGGCGCATGCGCACCAAGGGCACAGCGCTGGGTTCGACTTGCTCATGGCTCTTCCTGCTGGCAAGGAGCGGAAGTGCCGTGACCGTGTGGAGGATGTTCACTAATACACTTCAAATTCAACAGTGCATGGGTTCGAATCCCCTGTGGTGCAAGTGGTAGAATGTGGATGTTTTGTGGGAATAAGCAGAAAGAAACACTTCAGCTTTTGTTGATAGTCCTATGGAATAGATGTAGTGTATTCTGTGATAAGAGGGAAGATTTAGGTTGGATGTTAGGGGGAAGTTCTTCACTAGGAGAGTGGTTCGGCCCTGGAACAGGCTGCCCAGGGAGGCTGTGGATGCCCCGTCCTTGGAGGTGTTCAAGGCCAGGTTGGACGGGGCCCTGGGCAACCTGATCTAGTAAATGTGTATGTTTGGTGGCCCTACCAGGCAGGGGGTTGGAACTACATGATCCTTGAGGTCCCTTCCAACCCGGGTCATTCTGTGACTTCTGTGATATGGAATAGATGTAGTGTATTCTGTGATAAGAGCAGAAGTATAAGTTTATATTAAATTCACTACCTTCATCCTGGGATGGTTCAAAATCACTATTCTGCCATTAAGAACATTCCATATAGAAAGCTACTTTAGGTCAAGATTAATGTCGCACTGATCTAAAGAATTTTTTTTCCGTGTTTATTCCTGTGAAACTCTATGTCTTGTAGATATTCCCATGTGCTTTTCAAAGTATGTAACATGATCTGCTGATATCAGGCAGTTCTTAAAGTTAAAAATGACATTTGCAGTACAGCTCAGAATATTACAATGTGTAACAAAGTGAGTGTCACAAATATCCTTTTTTTCCCCATTTCATGATAGTAAAATGTATTTGGAAAAGATTTAAACTTCACTTGTTATTGCAAAAGCAATGGAAGTCAAGGGGAGCATCTAAGAGGTCTAGCTGGGAACTTTGTCAGCCCAGAAAATCATGGGATGCATTTTGTCTGTACTTGGATGACCTCTGAGTGACCAAAGAAAAGCATGTGTGTTCCAAATGCAATGCATCCTACCCAAAAACATACACAAGTACACGAATCCTATTCTGCTGTGTGGAGAAAAACAAGACTCCTGAGAAAGAAATGTTACATGGGTGCGTGGGATTTTATTCTTCAATGAACTGAAAAGTCTGTATTCACTGTATTCACCTTTCAAGTGAAGTAGCTTTTCTGTCGAAAGTTTCCCATTACTTATGTATGAGAAGTAGAAAGGGACACGCACAATGATGATGTATTATAGTCCACATTAGGAATGTTTGCAGATATCGTGTGTATTTTAAAATATTGCTGGCATTTTGAAATGATGAAGAATGGATTGAAGTTCTTGTCATTACCTGTCCCATAATCTGTCTTGTCATAATCTGTCCTATTAAGGGAACAACCTCTAGGTGTCACTTGAAGGCATGAAATAGAAACAGTATTTGAGATTGGGCGATTTACACAGGTCTAAATATACAGTGGGGTTCTAGCAGAAGTTATTTGTGAATTATGTTCTCTTCATAGACAAATGTAATTTTGGCTTCTGCTATTGGGTGTTCTGAGCAAAAAATCTTTTTCACAGAAAGTGAAGCTTGTGTAGTTAATGTGACAACTCACAGAAGAAATTTAGTGATACTGATTAGGAAAAGAAATGCCACAAAAATGTCTAAGATCAATTACCAGTTCCTTTAGTAAGCTTAGAAATGAGTCATGCAAGATACTTCATATCCTGAGATCAGTGTATCTAACATGCCAAATTTTAGCACTTTGAAAGCAAATTGTGAGGCCTAACTATTTTGGAATTCCTAAATAGTTGGATAGTGTAACTATAAATGTCAGTACATGCTCATTTGGCAGTGTAGATTTCTATTGGCTTTTCTCAGAGCTTCAGTTCCTTGAGATGAAAAGGTTTCGTTGTTAGTTCAGACCTTGACACACCACTTGAAGTTAGTGTAGTTCAGGGTAATACACAAGGATGCAATATACTCAGCCCTTTTCCAGTAAAGACTTTTTGCATGTGTTTCTGAATGTCCTTTACCCTTATTGACTTTTTTGAGCTGCAGTTATCATTCTAAATTTCAGTAGAAAATGGATTATTTTCTGCTTTATCACTTTATTGTGGGTGACAGTTCCCTCAAAGCTAAAATTTCTGAAGTGGAGAAGACTTATTTCACAAGTTTGCTACAGCTTTTACTTGTAGGCTGATAACAGAAAATCAATGCATTAAAATTGAAAGAAACATCTAAATGCTAAATCTACATGCAGATGATTTCAGTTTAGGAATCTTTCGTGAAACTCCAGTCTTAGCTGTCTTAGCAATGGAGAGAGTTGGAGCAAGTTTGAAACTAAAAAGTAGCACAATCCTAGAAGCTGGTTTTAATGAACAATAGCACTTAAAAAATTTTGTGTTCTTGAAAGCAGGTTCTCATCTGGGAAACTGCAGGTACTTCGCCACATGATGGCAGAGTAGCAACACATGTCACTAAGTCTGGGTTGTTTTTTTTCCTGAAGTATTTGCAAACACTGCTTATTGGAGTTGAATTTTTCCTGCAACTAAGTGCAGCACTGTTGAACTTTTCAAAATGTCGATGGTTAGTGCATCTTTGCATACATTTTAATTACATTGTTTTCTGTTTCTCAGCTCTTCAGTGTTCTTTAATTAAGAATAATGATGAAAGAATAATGATGAGAGCTTGGCTCTGCTGTACATCCCTCTTGTATCCAGTGATTAATAGTTTTTTATTTGTAGACTACTTGTGGCCTCCATCATTTTGTAGAAGACTAATGTATTCTTTAAAATGTTTCAGTTGATTTGTATCATCTGTATCGTCAGGTCATCTCAGAGATTTTAATTCATAGACTTCTGGTAGGTTCTTCTTTATTTGTTTTCAGAATATTCAAGAATACTGTTTTAATCATTGCTTATCTTACTGGAATAATTTGTTAGCATGATTAATATTCATCTCTTTCCAAGCTTCCAGTGGTTTGTTCAATAAAAATCAGTATTCCTGCCAGCAAGAGTTCTATTTAACTTCAGAGATACTTTAGATTTCTATTAGGGCAGCCTTGTTTTCGTTTGCTTCTGATCCATCTCTTGTGGAGTCTTGTTGCGGCTTCACTGTAGGTATCTGAGAGGTAAATGACACAGTGTGAATGTTTAACTTCATTGCAGTATTGCATTGGAAAGATCTGAGATCAAAAAGGTGAGAAATCTCATTTTTGTACTGAAATTCTGCTTTCAAACAAATGTGCAGTTTATTTCTGCAGTTATGGATACTGACTAAGTAGGTCATTTTGCCTTTGTTAGGGTGTTGCATTGGTATACTAGCATAATCAGATTTTGATACTGGCACAGAAAAAAAAACCAAACAACTTTACCTTTAATTTCTCTTGAAGGTACCATTATGTCAAAGTCACATATGTTATTTATGATGATACTTTATAAGTCAATTTACAAGTGTGCTCCGAATGTAATGCCTCCTATTTTAATATGTTCAATTGTGGTGTCAGAGGCAGATATTAGTGGTATGGCAGTAGACACTGAACCTTCCCACAAGTTGCTGCTGTGTGACAGATGGCAACAGAGGGGCAGTCTGACAAAATGACATCTGACATGGAAATATGAAGCAAATGTGTGTCATTGAATTCTTCCATTGGAAGAAATGGCATTCACTGACATTCAACAATGCTTGCTGAATTTTTATGGAGACAAACAGTGGATGTGAATACGGTTAGGCAGTAAGTGGTGCATTTCAGCAGTGATGACCACAATGTGAAGGGCAAGCCACATTCCAGATGGCCATGCACAGCTGGCACACTACAGAAGTGAGAGCGACTTGATCAGCTCATCCATACAAACTGCTGCATAAGAAGCTTAGTATCAGCTTCAGTTAATTGGAAATGATGGTGGAATACTGCAAAGTTTGAGGCAGGCGGGTCCCATGAAAGCTCATGCATGAACAGAAAGTTTGTCAGAACCTACTGAACCAATATGAGGCTGAAGTTGACAGATTTTTATGTGTATGGCATGTAGGCTTTCATTTGTCACTTAAAAAAGTACATAGCTAATGATGATGACAGGGTTGAAAAATAGTGTTTTGTAGCTGAGAATTTGCCCCCACAAACAGTGTTATAGTACTGTTTATATCTCTTGTAGTTTCCATGTAAATAAATAGGAGGCATTACTTTTGGAACAACATTTCAAATTTATTTTGGAGTAAAATGAACTCAAAATCGCTAATTAAATATCCTGATGGTTTGATGATGGATAATAAAACAGTACCTGATTTTGCATAGGATATTCCTCCTTTAATATGCAAAGCAATAACAGATGCTTATAATTAAAATGATGCTTATAGTTAAAGAAATATCTGTTAAGTAATTCATATGTTCAGCACAAATAACTCTAAGTCTCTGTTCTCCCACTTCTGCCCTTTTTCTTGAGCTAGAAACTAGGAATTGACTGAAGATGCCTTTCAACCTGAAAAAAGTTTTCAGTTTTGGCCATCTTTACATTCCTTTTCCCTATCTCTACAATGAAGCCGTGACAAGCTTCTTTTTATATATCCTAATCTCATCACAACTCATAATTAATGTGTATTTTAGCCATTGTTTCTATGTACATATTAGCAAATCTACATTTTTAATTCCCAAATACATGCCTCTCTGGATTCTGCTATCTCCTGAGCAAAGGCATAACATCATTTGAGGTTATTGCCAAAAGTTTCTGTTTGCCCTGTTTCTGATTTTAGTGTACTTATTACTAACTCAGTTCCTAACTTTGCTTCTGAAACCAGAAATCTAAGGTTTATCATAGATACTCTTTTCTCCTTTAAATTCCAGTTTTCTCTAATGTTTTCTCTGTTATTTGGAATGCAGTTTGTGCTTAATGTAGTATTGCCTCCTCTTTCTGTGCTTGTGCCTTTTTTTTTTTTCTTACTGGCTTCTTTTTTAGTCTGTGTCCGTTTTCTGTTAAACTAGGTAACCTAAAGGCAGCTCTTATTTTTTGAGACTGCAAAAGAATAATCTTTTGCTTCAGGAAGTAGAAGACTCATATATTTTGCCTCTGTTTTTGAGCCGTGTAAAACAAGGACATGGCAACCTGACCACATCTGAAGCAAAGGTGTCAGTCATATACATAGATCAGTCAGATGGAAGCCCTACTGTGTATGAAACCATTGTGTTGGAAAATAATAGCGTCAATGTTCATTGGTTTATTTCTGAAGTTTAGATATTTTTCTACTTATATCTGTTTGAAGTTTTGTTAGCCACGGTTTCTCTCCACATTTTTATGATTTTGCCAACTGTTACTGTTCCTACCAGTTGTATGTTAATTTTCCATCATTCTCCATAATCAGAATTCTACCTCTGTAATCAGTCATTTTACTTTGACATATGTCTGGTCTCTATCATTACTCTTACTCAGATTTGCAGATCCCCACTGGATTAAAAGATAATTTTGAGACTACACCAACTCTCTGAAACTTTCACATACTGCTTATTAAATCACCTTCTCATTTAAATGGTTTTCTGTCTCCATTTCCCCACTACAGCCCAGCATTCCTCTGCATTATCGGATCAAGCTGAAGAATGGTCCACATATATAAATCTGGCTACCAGTGAATGGGTATAAAATCATTTTCCTTTCTTACTTTGCTTTTTAGCATATTTCATGTTACCATGCATTTTTGAACAGTCTCGGTCTCATAGTTCTCACCTTTTGCTTGCACTGCCTGAACTCAAATATTTTATGATCTGATCGATCTTGAGTAACTCAAATTAGTCCATTAGATTAATTCTACTGGCTAGTTCTAGTTGTTGCAGTGATTAGTTCTAATCAAGTGACCTGTGGAAAGATTGATACATTTGTCTTAGAAATGTAGAATATAGGACTCTGAAGTGACCTGCAATCTATCTGTTCTTTTTAATGTAGGGGGAATGATATCTCTATTATTGCAAGTAGTTCTTCAAATCTTATAGAACTGGAGGTTACACAGCCTCCAGGCTCCAATGACTAGTTACGCTTGTTTTTAGAACATTGTTCTACCTTTTGCTACCATTTAGGTCTTTTACTCCTGTTCAGCAGAAAGAGAATAGATTACTGCCTTTCTTTTTGGAGCAGTAAAGGGGAGCATTCTTCAAAATGTGAACACTGTCAACACTTTTCCCATCTTTTCTCCAGCCTGAACAATCTCAGTACTTTCAGTCTTTCCCCATAAATGATATTTTATAGATCTTCAGCCATGCCTGTTTCCCTATGCTAGACTCCCTGGAGTTGCTCCAAACATCTTTAAAAGCATGGTGCCTAAATTAAATGCAGTACTGCAGCTAAGGTCCTAGTGTCAAAAAAGTAAAATTCTCTTTACACCAGTCTTCTGGGTGGTAGTCATGAATGCTATCTCCAGTGGCACTGATATTGTTGACTCTTGCATAGCTCTTGATCTATGTAGTTTCAGAACTTCCAAGTAAACATTCCTCAAGCTGTGTATGTGTTCACTGCTTTGCATGTAGTCTTGTACCTATCCTTATTGAATTGCATTCTCTTTTATTTCAGATATATTTCCCATTTGTCAAGACCCCTTTGAAGTATAACCTTCTTGTCTAAAATACTTGCATTTCCTCACAGATTGGTTTTACCAGGAGTTTAAAAAGTTTCCTCTTTATTACAATATCCGGTCAATAACTAGAATATCAAATAGTGTTGGACTCAGGGCAGACTCCTGCAAATCTCACTTTAATACTGCCTCTGTGGTGGCAGTGAATTAACAACAATTACTTCTAAATAGTTTTTTAATTGCATTTATATCACCTGCACGCTTATTTTCTCTAGGCTAGATATCTCAGACTGGTTTATGCAAGCTGTACATAGGTACAAAAATATTTATGTATGCATACAATAGAAGGATGTGTGCCATCTGTTGTCCTTACCTAATACCCAACGTTTGCTACCCTCTTATAGCAAGAAACCGTGTGATCTAAACCAATTTATTTTCAACACAACTATGATGGCTGTTACTTCAGTCATTTAGAGTCTTGATTATTCATCCATGATAATTATCTTTTAAATGAGAACTCCTGTGAAATTGATCGTTACATGATTTCCTATGTTTTTCCCCTGCTCTTCAATAGGTGTCTTTGTCCAGATTTGGAAGTTCCCAGCAACAGTCCAAAGAAGGACCACAAAAACAGAACTGTAATAATACTACAATGTAGGACTAATTATATCTATTAGAACAAAAGTTTAGGTGACTTTCTTGTACTTAGAAGTGGAAGGTGAGAGAGAGAGAGAGAAACTAGTCTATGAATAACCAAGCCACTAAATGAGTTTCTGCCATTCTAGGGGAGAAAATGATAACTATATTATCTGCAGCACACTCTTAATACTTGCAGCTCAGCATCACCAGTTATTTCACTTCAGTTATTATTCTGAGGAAAGCTGGCAGTGGCTGCATAGTTCAAAATACAAAGGTCAGTAACAGCATATACTACATTTTTTCCTCCATTTTACCAGTGAAGTATCAGAGACAAAGCATCGGACATCAGAGTAGTTTTGAGGTGAAGCAATTTTTTTTGTTACTGCCAAATCACAGATGTTTTGTTCTTTTTGTTAGGCTGATACTAATCAAGGAACCAAGTTTTCTCTGGCTCCATTGACAAGAATGCTTTTTAACTTTGTATTCCTTCAGTAGCTTCAGTTACGGTTTACTTGCTAATACTCATCTCAGTTTAGTGTTGCTGCTGAGAGCTAAACCACTGTCTTTGCTTGGGAGATACAGCTTAATCCTCTGAGAACTGAGTCATTTTATGAATCTTTAATTTGTAGAGATGAGTATCTGGAGAAAATCTAATGGCCTCTTACCTCCATAGGTTGATCAGGTGATTTAATGGTCCTTTCAGCTCTTAAATACTGCGCAGTTTAAGAATTCTCCAGACTTTGTTTTATTTCCTTTTCTGGCTTCAACGAGTATGGCCCTTTGATTATTTTATTCCAAGTTTATCTCAGTGTGTAATTCTGTGTTTAGTAGGAGAAGTCTATACTTCACAGACTAAGAATAAACACTTAACTGCAGCCTCTGATGTGAAGCCACAACAAATAATGGTGTTGCTTATTTGAAAATTCTTTCCATGCAATTCAAGTACACAAGACCCCTGTTAAAGGCAAATAATTTGGACTGATTTGTGCTGCTTCAAGTCAGCTGAGAGTCTTATATTTTCACAGTCTTCTTTCCATGTAAAGCATGGATCAGCACATACTCAAGTATCACTGAATGACTCAGTCAGAAAGGAGGACTAAATTGTCCCCTAGTATGGATCATTCATGTGTTTCGCATTAGCTGTAGAAGTTTATTATCACTCAAGTTGTTTACAGCTGGCTTTTGATTGTTTCAGGCTTAAGTTTCTCTGACTTTTTTTTCTTAAGTCACATTTTGAATAAATGCAATACTTACTGTTTTATTGACAGGTATAAAAGTATATCAAATAGTACATTTTTTGGCACTCAAGAATTGCCTTGTCCTTTTAAACTTGGTTTTGTTGTTTGTTTGTTTACATAATAAGGAATTTTCAATTAAGTCTTTAAAAAGACTGAGATGAAGAGGATGTTCTGGTTTACTCATCTATGATATCAGATAGTTTGGTAACAAAGGCAGTGATGTTTTGTGCTCATGTAAGATTGTTTCTTCATGGTGTTTTCATGAATATATGAGTTTCAGTTGGAAATGTTCCAATTGTAGACTTCCAGAGATGCAGGAAAGAGCATCTTTCTTTCCTTGATAGAGTTCTCTTGACCATCCATGGTATTGGTGCTGCCCTGGGAGACAAGCCATGATTTCTCCTTACCATTTCAAGCCTCTGGATTGTTCTCAAAGCCAGAAGGGGAGAAGCAGAAAGTCCAGCAGCATGAGAGAATTTTCTTACCCTATGACTATTGGAATGATTCTTCCCTTCATCTTTCTTTACACCTTAACACAGGATTTAGAAATGCTTTAAGCAGATAGCCTCAAGAAAGCAGAGGAGAAAAAGAAGCATAGAATGAATTCAGAGGGCAAGTTTGTTTCAAGGGTCAGGGATCTGACATACACAGAATTGTGAACTCTTGTAGCAGAAGATGAAGTTCTCATGGTGACATGTTTCAGAATAGACTAGATGTGAACCAGATGCACCTGATACAAGCATACCATTATCTCTATCATTTTCTCATTAATGATCGTGTGGGTGTTACAAAGAGCTGACAAAAAACTGCATAAATTATCATACAATTATTATACAATAACTAGCACTCAAAGGTATATAATACAGAAAAAAATAAGTCATGAAATGAACTTGTTTGCAGAAGTGTTAAAAAAATTACCTGTCACACTCAGTTTACAATGAAAAGGCAGTAGAAGAGCGCATTTCTTCATTGATAAACAGAGCCTTAAATCTCCAGGCAAACTGAATTTCATTAGCAGAGAAGTTAAAATTTGATCTTTCTATTGAAATAACTTCCAAGATAAAGGATCACAGCAAATATGCAGGATATATTGTTTATACCACCTGGGAGTAGGGGGAGTTGTTCCTTACTCCTGCCATAAGTAGTAGTTATTACTCAGAGAGACCATGTCCAGGGGTCATAAGAACTTCTAGCCACTGTAAAATGTTTTCACTATTTTCAATTCCTAGTTCTGCTAACCATGTAAAAGAACAGAGACATTCCAAAGTATCTGACAGATAACATGATTTTTTATTTGTTTATTTATTTATCTTTGTCATTTGTTTTCCTCCAAATGTTGTGATATATTCTTTGTAATGTAACCTTTGTATTGTTTTGAAAATAAACTTGCTTTTCTACATCTTTTCTGGTCTTAAGTCTAATTTCATGGAGGCAAATAGATGTTAAATTCCATCATGAGTGGGAACATAACACTTCCTGACTCTTTTAAATGTCATGTCATTATTCAGCTTAAAGAGCCAACCAATGCTGGGCTGCATCAGAAGAAACATGGGCAGCAGCTGAAGGGAGGTGACCCAGCCCCTCCACTCTGCTCTGGTGAGACTTCAGTTAGAGTATTGTGGAGCCCTTAGTACAGGAGAGACATGGCTCTGCTGGAATACATCCAGAGTAATGCTATAAAAATAATCCAAGGGTTGGAACATCTTCTCTATGAGGACAGGCTGTGAGAGCTGGGGCTCTTCAGCCTAGAAAAGAGAAGGTTCCTAGGAGACCTGATAGCAGTCTTTCAGGTATCTAAAGGGCAGCTATAAGAAAGGGCAGACTCATTAGCAGGGTCTGTTGTGATAAGGTAAGGAAAGGGGAAATGGTTTCATACTAAAAGAGGGCAGATTTAGACTGGTTATAAGAAAGAAGCTTATTTTACAGTAAGGGTGGTGAGGCTCTGGAGCAGTCTGTCCAGAGAGGAGGTGAGTGTCCCACTCTTGGAAGCATTCAAGGTCAGGCTGAAGGGGGCTCTGAGCAATCTGATTTAACTGTTGGTGTCCTTGTTCACTGTAAGGGAGTTGGATAAGATGACTTTTAAAGATCCCTTCCAAATCAAATGATTCAATATTTTTATTATTCTATACAGGTTGGGAAGTCCTGAAGAATTCATTGGGAACATCAACTAAATTGAAGTGGTGTGATCTTTTAGAGCACATTAGTAAAAGCCTTTCTCTAGGAAGGGAGGATCTAATGTTTGGGGATTGCCTTGAACTGTCCTGTTCACGCTTCAGGCAAAGCTGGCAAGTTAACAAACTATTACATACATACATTCTTGAGGGATGAAGGAATTGAGAGAAAAATTAATCTAAGACAGATCCCAAATATAAGAATACACTCAGCGTTCCATATAAAATGTAACTTTTATTCTCATAACATTGCTTTCAAAAGCTTACATAAAGTAGAAATGGTACATTCTTTGTGAAAACAAATTATTTGATGGAATGCCCACATTAAGAAGCATTTATGTATCTGAATAGCATGGAAAAGATTGAGATTTGTACTTCAAAGAAGAAATTCTCTTTTCTTCAGGAATCTGGTTATTTTAGACAGTGGAAAACACAGACTTTCCCCAGCAAACAGGGAAGGAGTCCTTGTTTTCTGAAAGGAAAAGTCAGGATATGCAGATTTGTCTGAGACCAGGCAAGGTCTATAAATTAGCTGAGTGGGCATTGTTAATGCACAAAACTTGTTTGAGAACCTCAAGACCTCCCTGAGGACTGGAAAGTATTAGGAAAGGACTAACAAGGGGAAGAATAATTATCATTTGGCACTAGTTTTAATATCCACCTGGAATGAAAGAGAAAGGGAGTTTCTTCCTGAAATCTGATAATATCTCCTTAGTTAAGACATTGTTTTGCAAAGTTATTTTTCTAATAGTTCACTGTTCCTGTGCTCATGAGAATCACACAAGCTTCACTCTGTGTCTTTTCAGCTGTTTTGCAGAAGCCTTTCCTTTCAGATTTAGCACAAAGCAGGCTTAGGAATGTAAACAAATTGCACATTCACAGAAAGTATTAAGCCACAAATACAGCAAGTTCTCTTGGGTGAGAAGAGTACAAGGCCAGTGTTTGTCATTTTTATTCAAACCTGTAATGACTTTTAACAGAAACTGAATGTCTATTGTTCGTAGAGCTTTGTTCTTGTCTGTACTCCATCTCTTCTGTTTATTATTTTGCTCGAGAGAATGAGGTCAAATACAGAACTTTATTTATATTTTGTGACAAATTTGTCCAGTTCTATCCAGTAATGAAATAAATGACGCATCGGTTAAAAAAATACTTTAAACAAACTGCTTTTATATGATTGCTACACTTGAAGTGGAGGCTAAACATCTCAAAAGTCATGTGCCTTTTCAGTAGGGATATGCAATAATCTAAATTAAGAAAGCAACATCGTATGTACCTAGAGTTCTGTATAAGCAATGAATAAAATGCAGCATATTTAAAGAAAATGTGTATCCAAATTTTCAGTACATGGTAGTCAAACAAGAAGGATTAAGAGAGCTAAAAACACTGATTCATATGAATCTAGCTTTTGTCTTAATTTCAGTCCTTCTCAGTATTACTTCATTTTCTGAAGAATAGCATATTGATTAGTTTAGTAAGTTCCTAAATATTTTGTGCCATGTTCTTGTAATTATCGTATTACTTATTTCTACTTAGTACTTTCCAAATGCACTAAATAGAAAAGTTGAATAAAATGACACTTAAATCTTCAGCTTCTTGTATTTTGGGTTTCTTACGCTTTTCCAAAGGAAACCTAGCAACTTTGAGAAAGTATTACACTTTTTTCTTTTAAAGAAGATAGAACTTCTTCAGCTTAAGAATCATCATGACTGTTTTTGCACAGTTTCTGAATATGAGGTAGCATTACATCTTAACTGGTACCAAAGGTAATTGAACAGTGATGAGTCAATTCGGCAGCATCCTGCCCTCTACCATTACATTTATAACAGTTTTGCTATGTTGGTTTCTTTTCTTTAAAAAAGGGGGGGAAAAAGGCAAAACTTTTCAGTGGACTTTTTTATTTCACACTAAGGTGAGTATCATATAGTGAACTTTTGAATTACATCATCTCTGTATTACTTTATTAAAAACCTAGTTTTCAATTTCCTACTGAAATTTCATACACTTTATTGACATACTCTCTTTGAACACAAATTCTCTATTAACAGTCTCACTATCCAACCAGGCATCTAAGTTAAATATGTGGCAGATCATTAAAGAGAAAAATTACGTGACACTTGAGGCCTTTGTTACTTAAACAGGACAAAGCAAACAGGTTTGTTTTTAAACTTTTGAGCTATTAATTTACAACAAATTAAACACATAAAGAATATTGCCTCAAATAAAGCTCAAAGAATAAAATCATTTAATTAATTTAATTAATATTTAACAATTAAAAGGTCACTTTTCATAATTCCGTAATTTCCTGCAAGAAATTCATTGCCTCTCTGATAAAGCAGTTAAGCATTATAGTGCGTTTTGTATGAAAATGTAAGCTGAACGATTTATAACTCATCCTCACCATCAGTCAAAACATGTGTGTCAAACATGGCCCCTGTATGAGTTCTTTAACATATTTTTCCTATGGTTAGCGATAGCTAAGTAATCTATAACTACCTTATCATAAGCCATTGTTTCTCCCAGGATTAGTTATTTTCCACTGTTTTAGATCTTGCAGAATCAGCACTAAAGTTGAACACTGTTTATACTGTAGGACGCACAAATACTTTCCCAACACCAATGGAAATGAATGACATCTCCCAGAAAGACAGGGATGAGCCTCCAGTGCACAACAGTGTTTAAACTTCAAATCCCATTCTAAAATTGGCCATGGTTTCAGGATCCTCTCTTTCCTAGAAACTTCCATAAGCAACTAGATTTTCCAAAACTACCAGCATCAGATCTCACTCTAGACTATAGAGGAACCATCATTAAAGCCTATCATCTTTAAGCCTATGCTCTACTAAGCCATAACCTTAAACCTCATTCAAAGCAGTTACAGTTACTGCCAAGTAGCTGTGACACAACACTAAGCTGGTCCCAATCACTCTTGCCACAGTTATCATGCTAATTCTGTTAAGTGTGTCAGAAAAGCAAACTCGTGGAGCTCTGCTTTCTTAAGTCCTAAGTATAATGCTAATCTTAGCTAACTACAACCCAGTGACCACCAGATAACCAGTAATCTGCCATAAATCTGTCACTGCTACTTGCAGCAGCACAACTCTTGACAGTTTCCAGGATAAACTCGTCTTCAGTCCCTGTCGTCCTTAATCCAAAGCCTGACAAAATCAGACCTTAACCCTGGCCTTAGCTGCAGGCCCTGCAACCCTAAAAGACAGGTAGCATTTGCCAGATCCGGCCTCCTTCTCAGCTTTGCAGGCCTTATGGGACAGACATCCTAGATCTTCAGCTTTGTGTTTCCCCAGGAAGCATATCTTCAGACATGTTCTAAACCTGACTTTTAAATGAAATATCCTGTAGTGCTGGAGAGCTGCATAAATGTTGGAGAACATCCATATTGCCTTTGGTGAGGAGAACTTGTCTAACTCTTAATGTCTCCAAAATACAATAGAATTCTCTTTTTAAGTAGTGCCAGTAAAGCAAAAATGTACCACCACAGCTTAGTTAGAGTGCATTTTTGCTGACAGATTTACAAAGCTGCATGTTTAAAATATAGAAACAAAGGATGTCTTCTGTTAACACCAGCCCTATATTTTATTATTTTTAGTCACTACAGTAGCCTGTATGCAAATATTCATTCTTGAATTAGACATATGCTGACTTCGGGGTATATATGTGAAGAACTAGATTTTATGGCTCAAATACCATCAAGTCACTTACTGTAAATTGCTAATGGGAAAAATAATTGTGGTGCAGGTGAAGAATTGAAGTCCACGTTTTATGCCAGATAGTACTTGCAAGTAGAGCCTCAAAACCACAAAATCAGTCATGACCTTCTACACATAATGATTATACAGTTTGAACTTCAGAAATGGAAAAGAAATAGATGCAGTGGTGCTTGAATGGGACTTCTTAGTAGTAATATTTATTCCAATGATATCCAGGCTGATAAATTGGCAACAAAATATTTTGTCTTGTATTTCGTCTCCCACAGGTAAAATATTCTGCTACATTCTCAGAATCCAAACTGGTAAAATCACTTGAAAACTAGTAACTGAGTTTTTAAAATAGGTTCTTTTAATATTTAATATTACCAACTTTAGCAAAGCAGTGTTATATTCAGAAGCAAATTTCCTAAGTGAATGAAGCAGCTGGTAACTAACGTTCTGAAGCATATGTTTAAAGATTGGACATAGTATTGGTATCAAGTAAATTTTTACAGCACTAATACTAATATGCTGACTGACTTCCTATGAAACTTTATAGGTCATAAGCTAGGAAAACTTGGGTGAACTGCACTGAAGTTTCACAATAGTTTGTTACTCAGTTTATGTTGCTCGATTTAGCTCTGCTAAGGCACATGGAAAACAGGGAGGTTATACAAGAGAACCAGCATAGCTTTACCAAGTACACGTTCTGCTTGACCAACATATTAGCCTTTTTTGATAGCATTACCATATCAATGGAGAAGAGCCACTCATGTCATCTATGACAACTTCAATGAGGCCTTTGACACAGTACCCCATAACACCCTTCTCTCCAAATTAGAAAGATATGGATTTGATAGGAGGACTGTTTGATGTACAAAGAACTGGCTGCAGGATCAAGTCCAGAAAGTGGTGCTCAGTGTCTCAATGTCTGGATGGAGATCAGTGACAAGTGGTGCCCCCCCAGAGGTCAATGTTGGGACTGTTACTCTTTAATATTTTCATCGGTGATATCAATATTGGGTTTCAGTACATCCTCAGCAAGTTTGCTGATGATACCAAACTGAGGAATGTAATTGACACACCAGAGGGATGGGATGCCATCCAGAAGGCTCTAGATAGGCTTGAACTGTGGGCCTAGGTTTAAAAGATCTAAGTACGAGGACTTGTAACCCCTATTACCAGTGCAAGCTATGGGATGAAAGGCCTGAGTATAGCTCTGCTGAAAAAGACCTGGGGGCAATGGAATATGGGAAGCTGGACATGACCCAGCAATGTGGTGAAGTCCAGAAAGCCAACCGCACACTGGGCGGCATCAAAAGAAGCATGGCCAGCAAAGCAAGGGAGGTTATCCTACTCCTGTACTCCTCACTGGTGAGGCCTCACCTGGAGTACTGCATCCAGATGTGGAGCTGTCTAGACAGGAAAGACATACACCTGTTTGAGTGTATCCAGAGAAGGACTACAAAGATGATCCTCATAATAAACCATCTCTCCTGTAAAGACGGGATGAGAGAGATGGTGTTCTTCAGTCTGAAGAAGAGAAGGCTGGCATTGGTGAGCTTAAATGAGGCTCCTGAGCACAGGGCAGGGTCTGGCTGGAGTCCCCAGGTGAGGATAATCAGAGTTTTATTAGGGCATCAGGGTCCTAACAAATGCAGAGAAATATGGTGTTGTCTTAAGAACCTCTTTCAATGAGTAGTTCAGCTTCTATGGAAATGTAAGTTTTTCTATCTGCTTGGATTTGAGTGTTTTCTTTTATGGTTTGTTTTTTTGGAGAAGCTTCTCTCATGAGTTGGAATGGTATGTTTTTTTTTTTTTACTTTGTATATTAATGGCTGCAGGGATGTAAGACTTCAGTAACTTCCACAGAGCACCTTCTCAAGTGTAATGAATCCACAGACTTGAGTGATTTCATAATGCTATGTTTTAGTGTGCTCCTCAGCTCTGTATGTTTAGTGTCCAGATCTCTTCAGCTCACTCCCTGCAACTATGGAAATGTTTGTTTACTTTCAAAAACAGCAATGTAAATCTACTTTAGACCTTTTCATTCTAAAATGTGTTCTCAAATGTACTTATGTCAAATAGCTGTATTTTTCTTTGAAATAGCTTTTGTGCTAACTGAATCACACTGGCTTCACCTCTGTAAAATTCTTCAAGATTCAGGGATAACTTTCATCACGTATCAGGACAAAATACCAAGACTGTAATTGTTTTACAAAGAACTAAGATCCAAAAGCATTTTGGTTTGGAGACTATTTAAGAATGATGCGTACAAAATTACTGGATATTTAAATTCATACTGTTAACCCTTTATTGGTAAAGAGATAGCAGATACTTTTCTCTTATTTGGGAAAACACATATTTTTAGGAGAATTCTCTTTATGCAAATTGTTTGGTTATTCCTCAAACCTGGAACAATGTGGTGACAATATTACATGTGTCATGGGCAGTTCATTATTCCAGAACTCCTTCCTGATGAAATGCAAGTAATACAAGTACAATCTCATGACATAGCTATTCAGTTCTATTTGCACTAGATAAGGAAATGAATACTCTTTAACACAGTAAGCATAAGGGATGTTAATGGTAGATCACAACTTCTCATTTCTATAAGACTTTTCGCATGATTTATGAATCCTGCTATATAAAATAAACCACATCCTTTCTGATGTATGTGTGAATTCTCCCAATAGCAGAGGGAGTTATATGGGCCCCTGTGAAAGATTGTTCCACTTTCACAGTCTTTTCATAACCTTTAACATGGTATAGTTTAGTTAATCATAGTACTAACTTGCTTTATTATTAAAATTCAGTTTATTATTCTACTTTAATTTAAAGCACATTCTTCATGTAGCTAAATTCTTTTTTTTTTTTTTCACTTTCATCTATGATGATCTATTTGGCGTTCTGGATTAGAAACGTTTCTCATACCAACATTTTCTCCATCTAGTAGTAGTTTGTTACAACTTATGACTGTTGGCATTTGTTTCACTTTATTTAGTTTTAGTGTGTTTTATTTTGTCTTGACCCTTCTTCCAGGAGGATTATGTGCACCCTGTAAAGAGATACAAGAATTAGGTTTTTAGCCTATCAACATTTTTAGCCTATGACCATCTCATTCTTAGCCCAAGCAAGATGTCAGGTTTTTAATGTAAAGACTACTCTTAAGCCAATATGCATGCAGCCTTTACATTTCAGTGCGAGCAGTATGTGGTGAATGCCCCATCCCTGGAGTTGTTTGAGGCAGGGGCCTTGGGGAGCCTGATCACAGGGGTGGCAGCACTGCCACAGCTGGGTGTTGGAACTTGATGTTCTTTAAGGTCCCTTCCAACACAAACTGGTTCTGTAGACTTACAGCTACTGTTTTGTTGGCCCTTAGGGAACACCGTGCCTAGGAGCTGCAAACAGGGCCTTGGTAGTCAGAGTGATGGCTCACAGGGTCGAGTACATAAAGGGGGACAGGGGTGTTTCTTGGACTGCTATTCTCTGTCACAGCTAGCCATTTGCAGAGGAATCCTGTGTTTTCTTTCTAGACTTTCTGAAGGCTTTTCTGTCATTGGTAGATTCAGGCTTTTCTATTGAGAAAGGCTGACCCTGATTAGAGAAAAATAGCACTAGCCATTCACCTACCTAATTGGTAGACCCAGAGCATAGAGCCTTGGGCACTCTCAGAAGCAGCAGTTTGTTTGGAAAGGCACATGGAATCATGCCAGAAATCTGCTGATGATGTGGTACTCATCAAGAACAATAGTGTTGCACCACAGGGCACAGTTCCCAGCACCAGATGGAGCAACTACTCCTGGCATGGCACAAGATTCTACTCAAGTCACAGCCCCAGAGGGAGGATGAAGCTCCCCAGATTTCAGGCTGCCCAGGGCCTCTTCCAAAGGCTGGAGTGGGGGAAGCAATATCCTAGAGCTATTTTGCCTGGATGAAGAGCTGTAGGAGCAAGAGAACAAACTGCGAAGCATCAGGGAATGTAGGAAAGTAATTGTTAGGATATTCACTGTGATTCTGCAGGAACAAGAATGGCAGCCAGAAACTGTGCTCAGCTGTGGATTAAATTGAGAGTCCTAGGCTAGGAAAAGTGGGAAGCTCATAATTTTTAGTGAGAGGAGGATGGATGCTTCTCCATCTGCAGATCTGCAGTTACAGTACTTGTTTACTGGCTGAAAAAAATACATCCTTAGAGATGAATCAGAGACACCTGATGAACATTAGCACCAAGAGGAGGTTTTGAGTGTTATTAATGAAGGACTCCCATCTAGAAGGTACAGATGCCCCAGTCTTCCCCAATCTGGCTTGCTGTCTAGGAAGATCTATTACTTGCTGGGAGTTTGGATACAGCATGTGGGGAAGAAACTGCCAAGGCATTTGGCCTTTGTGCTATTTTTCTTGCTGCTGAATCACTTTAGCAGTGTTAATAATTTTGGTGGGAATTCTGAGCATATCAAGAGTGACCAGACAGCTTTGGGAATGAAGGTTAAAGGTGTGGTGGTCCAGGTGGTGTTCTCTTCCATCTTACTAATGTAATTAAAATATTGCAGGAAAAATTCCTGCAGATAAATTCCATGGATAAACATCTGATTGCATGGCTGATGTTGTTGACAGGAATTTGGCTTTCATGAGCACAAAACTCATTTTGGGCATTAGGGACAGCTAGAGAGAGATGCTGAAAAGGACCTGCAGGAAAGGGTGAGGAAGTCTTGGCAGTCAGCAAACTGAGCATGCTAGCAGTGTGCCATGGCAGTTAAGAAAACCAACAGCATATTGATCTATATGAACAGGAACAAAGCCAGTAGGTAAAGGGAAGGAATGATCCCCACTTCTCAAAATATTCAGGAGATTCCTACTCCAGAGACAGTATTTGAAGTGCTGTGGCTAATTTAAAGACCATCCTGTTTAGGAAAGACACTGATAAACTGGGGGAGAGTTAAGCAGAGGGCAACTAAGATGTTGCCCTCAGGTGTCTGGACTATTTGCCTCGTGAGGGAAGGCTGAAGGAATCAGGCTTCTTCAGCTTGAACACATAACAGCGGTCATGTCCTGGCCATTAGGTGGTTATCAAGAAGATGGAGGAAGATAGTTCACATCACTGCATGGAAGAGTAGTAGAGACAATAGGTAAAAAGTAAGATCAGCCACTGGAACAACTTGCCCAATGTGGCCGTATATTATCCATACTTGCTGGTTTTTCTGACCCACGTAGATAGAGTCCTGAGCAACCTTACCTGACTACTGTGATCCTGTTTTGAGCAGAAGTTTGGAGTAGAAATCTTCAGAGTCTATTCCAGTTTGAGCTGTCCTGTGGCAGTATGGATATCCTATGATCCAATACATTTAAAAAAAAATAATGAGCCAATAAACCCACTAATAATGAGCACCAGAATATTCATATGTTGTGCCACTGCTGTACTGCCTGTTTTCCCTGAGCTTCTTATTTCCAGTTTCACAGAACAAGGCAAAAAGGTATGAAGTTTTGGCTTTAACAATAGGAAAGGTGAATTTGTTCAGATCTGATGGATTATACTGCTGTAGTTAAAAAGTGCATGCCTGCTCCAATTTAGCAACACCGAGTCTTCCAGAAGATGTGGGTGAAAAGGCTGGCATCTTAAATTGCCTGTTAAAACTGCATTAGTATTTTTCTGTTGGAACTCTTCCTCCTACATGAGGAAAACTGGTTTAATGAAGACTGAATCAAGAAATACAGAATACTTGAAAAGATAATGGTGGAATATCTCCCCTACTGTATATCATGTCAGAGTTTTAAAAAGTTACCAGAAAGACAGGTGGTATATTATAAAAATGACTTCATCTAATTTCTTAATTTAATGAATAATGTATGTGTTTATACAAAAATAATCAGATTAATAATATTAACATACTAGACAGTGCATTCACATGACTATAACCAGGCAATGATTCTTGAATAATTTCTAGGACTTAGTTTCTCTTGGAGGTACTTTGCTAAGAGTCACAAGTGTTATGCTGTATTTAATTTGCAGAGAATTGTGGCACAGAAAAGTGGTTTGTTGAATGTCACTTGGCAGGCTAAGGAAAACAATTCTATTCCTAATCCAAAATGTGTGTTCCGTTAAACTGCAGGGAAAACTAGACTGAATCTTTGATCTGAAGTGGTCACCAAGCCAGTAGTGGGATACTGTAATATATTAAACCATGTTTTCATTCTCTGATACTGGCACTAGTTAAACATGTAAGTTGAGCAATAATTGCATTATGGCTTTTGTCTTTGTCTTAAGATGAGTTATCCGTTCATATGAGGAGTGTCATACTAACCTGTTTACATAATTCTCATATAACTATGTTCTTCCTAATTTACAATAGCTTAAAAATATGAGTCTTTGGACAAATATTTTTAAAGAAAACCAGGTCTCTGGCAAAGTGTTTAATAAAAGCATATTTTTCTTCATATTCTCCCTTGCTCATCTATGCTGACGGTCTCCCTATGTATCTGGTTAAATGTTTGCTCCAGGAGAACTTACTGTTTGATAATGCATGTCTGCAAACTGTTCCCCACCTTCCACACTTCGAATTGAAATACTCTGTATTTCCTATTCCCCTCAACCATCTAAATCTGACCATTTATATTTTCATCATTAATTTTTTCAGGTGGAAATCTTGTAAGTCTTCTTGAAGTCATCTGATTAGTAATATCTTAATATATGCAACCTATGTGCCTGTATCCATTGAAGTGGGCTCTCAGGTATTGCTGGAGTGGCTTTCGCTAGTGTCAAGCAGTGACTTTCTCCTGCATTGCTGCAACTATCTGTGGGCATCCATTTGTCACAACAGGGAAAAGCTCCACAGAAATTAAACTTCCTGAGACAGAAGTACTCTTGCTTGAGCATGATTTACATGATAGAAAAATTACCAGAGAAGTCAGCCTTGGCAGTGTACTCAATGGTGTCATTCTGATATTCTTGATACTTCATGTTGGCGTTGGTGTAGTTATAATTTGCCATCTGACATAGTTTATTGAGATGCAGCTGTATAAATTTCACCAAGATATTATCTGCTCTTGGCAAAGTCTGTCCCCTTCAACACTTCAAGCTTTATTGAACACTTCATTGAAGTGTTTGAAGTGGTTGCTTGGAAGCAACTCTTGGCTCCAATACTTGAGTTTTGCTGGACAGGCCTATGAAGCTTCACAGTTAGGAGAGAGACCATGCAAGAATATCTTCTTGTTCTTACTTTCAAATATTGATAATGACAACTGCCAAGGGCCTCAGTATGAAGCTGTCCTCCATGCAAACCTCTATTGATATATTTTTCAGACAAAGACACAGTTCAGATCCATTCCAAGTTTCTTACCGAGGTTTTCTTCAATTCCGTGAGTCAGAAGATTAACCACAGTAATTTCCTAAGCCACAGACTGTCGTGACCAATGTTTGCCTCTGTAACTTAGCTAATAGGAAAGCTGTCAATTTTTTATGTTGCTAAGCCAAGTTTTTTACAAGGTATATCTGCTCTGCGAGTTAGTAGAAAAAGACCATAGATGTACCAACACAGAAATGTATTGATGAGTAGTTAATTGTATCTTAGCATGCCTGCAACCGTTGAGGCCTTTTCAATTAGGCTCAAAGTGATATCAGTGACCTCTCTGGTAAATATCTCCATCCCTGAGGTTCACATACCCACCTTCTGAGCATTATTCACTTTACATAAATCCTTTCTGACCCCCCCTGCCTTTGAAAGGCATGTTGTTCAGCTTCAAAGTCCAGAATCATTCTTAAGGTCAATGATAAATTTTTAGGCGTCCTTCATGTAGGCATACCATATGATGATGCATATAAATATTCAAGGGAGAATGATTGCCATCTAGGGTTCTTCATCAAGATATTTTGTCTATATGTGCTTTCACAACCACCCTTCTGCCCCTCTCCCTCAGACAGAAGTTTTAGAAGTTTTCTAGTTCTGAAGCTGAAGAAGACAGTGGGTGTGGAGCATAATAATTTTGTTTACACCAGTGCTACTGGATGCAAAGAAAGCTGGGTTGTCTGCACACCTTATGGATAGTGTTGAGGAAAAAATCTGACCTTAGAAACAAATTTGTATGTTTATTGGTGTATGAATCTATAACTAAGCAAGGCCTTTTTAAGAGAGGCAGCTGCTGTTCAATATGTGTTAGATATCACGTTATCTAACTATGGCACTTCTCTCACCCATGGTGTTATTCTTATATGTCATTTATGTAGGAGTGTGAAAAACTAGGTGAAAACAGTTGAACAGTGTTATGTATGCATATGTATGTTTACAATTTACAGTTGTGTACTTCAAAAGGGGTTACTTCTCTGATATAAATAATACACACTGTCTTCATATGGTAGAATAATAATCTCCTAATACTGAAATGGCTGAGGAATGAGCATCTAAGTACTGCAGCCAAAACTGCACATTCTTATGATCTCAGCTAGAGAGGATTGTTGGACTAAAGTACTAACTCTTCATTTTCCATCTTTACTTATATCAAAGTGACTAACAATTGATAATAGGCAGTTAGTCAAACTGCTGCAGTAAGCTGAAGTAATTCATGCTGTCAGCAAAGCTCCAAAGAGTCATCGTCTTCTGTTTCTTATCCAATTAGTACATGCTTAAGCAAATGGAGGGTAAGAGAGGGGGAGGGTGGGAGGGAAGAACTGCAAAGCTATAAAGGCAGTGAAGACTTGTTCTTTTGACATAATTTTCCAGTTGTCTGTTCAGGGCATGTTGATTTTCTGTTTCATTGTGGATTGAGTTAGAAGCTTGGGTTTCAAGTTTCTCCCTTGGTCACTTAGATCGGTTTCTATGAAGACAGGCAGAAGGGAGTTCACATAGTAAATATTTTTGTAAACTCTCTTTTCCAAGTTTCTCTGGCTGTCATAAAGGCACACTTCAGGGCCCTTCTTTTGTTTTTAAGGAGGTCTGAAAGGACAAAATTTGGGAACCAAGGAAACTGTCTAGGATGGCTGAGCAAAAAGAGCTCTGAGAATGGGAGAAGCAAACCTGCTGGCTCAGTGTAATAATGGAGAACAGAGAAGCTACCTAAAGATGTAGTTCCCATTTGGAGGAAATGAGGGTTCTCTTTTGCACATAGATCCAATGAAAATGCTGCTGGATGCTACTGCTTGTGTTTACTCTTCCCATGCTCTTTATGCTGGACGTATAGAAGAGGTGCCTCTTAATCCTTCCTTCATAGCCAGGTATTTATCTTCCAATACTCAAGCTAACAGAGTGAGGATTCCTTAAGCCAGGGGCCCATGCCACAGTCCTGAAGCCACAGAGCTACTCCAGCCCAGTTTTCTGGCTCTGCCCTGCTCACCAAATCCTCAGTGTACCTCTAGCAGCTGTGTTAACACAATATTTTCAGAAGCTCCCAGTTCCAGAGTTGAGGCATCCTGCCAGCTCTCCAAATTCCCAGTGTCAGCTGAGAGTGATGACTGGAGGTTATCTCATAACTTTCAACCGGGTTGCCCTGTAATGCTTTGTGGTAATGTTAGCATGTGGGAAAGGGGACAAGGAGGACAACTCCTAGGATGGAAATGGGGATCATGTGTTTGGACAGCTACGGAGGTCAATAACTTCATTCAGCTCCCATTTCTGAAATACAGTGTGTTATCAGAACAACCTGGAAGAGAATCATTCTACTTTACTCAAGAATTTGAGATTTCAAAATCTGACTTCATTTCAAATTGGGAAACAGCCAAATATTTTTAAATTCTCAGAAAGAAATGGAGAAGTAAAGCAGGTTGATCACAACATTTCAACTGTAACATTTACCTTGAATGACTTTTTAATATCTTTATAAATTTGACCAAATTTGTTTTATTTTCAAAAAATGAATCCATGGTTTTGTTTTAGAAAAATCCTAAGTGTTCTGATGCTCTTGGAATTGTTCTCAGGTGTTATTAAAAGAAATGTGTTCATAGAAAATATGGTTCTGAAAGTAATTTATTTTCCATATAGCACTGTTAAGATTTTGTGCATTTATTTTGTCTGTTTATTTGTTAGGCCTGCTATGAGTTTTCACAAAACTTGATGGTGGAAGTTTGGATAGAAAATATGAAACAAAATATGAGCTAAGGACAATTACTATTAGACTTACTGAAGCCAGCTCTCAGATTTGCAGTAGTTTCTGCTGTGCCTTTTCTACTCTACGGAATCTGGTACAGCAGGCGAGAGTACGTACCACCTTTTGCTTATTTCTAAAGTGCTCAGGCAGTTCTGTCTGTGAGAGCTTGTGCAGTCAGATCATGAGCACAGAGTTTAAAATGTAGGGTTGATTTCAGCTGTATGTGTACTCTAGATACTATAATTATAATGTCCAGTGTATGTGCCTTAAGCAGAGCATCAAAGGTATCTTGTGCAAACACAGTGCTCAAGCTTAAATATTAAAGATTTTTTTTTTGTTTTGTTTTATTTCCATTTCCAAAGAGCTGATTAAAGGCATAACTAAAATTTCCCTGCACACCACAGGGAGTATGAAGTGGTTCAAGATATGTGCACTAAAAATTCAGAGGAGGTGAAAGGATGCAAGATGTCTTGATTCCTAGAAATTTAAGCCCTTAAAAAAAAAAAACAACAAAAAAAACCAAAACCCAACAACAACATTTTGAAACCCTTCATAATATTTGGCGTACACTCTTTTGGTACTACATCAACATTTTTCTCTTTATCTGAATTTAAAGCTGTCTTGCATAAAACCAATAGTTTGCCTTTCTTAGCTGCCTCCAGTAATTTTTCTTCGTAGGGTTGTGTGCGATGTGTGTACTTAAGAAAACAACATTAGGCTGTGCTATTTGATCTTAACATGCTGTACTGTTGTGGTGAATTTCTTAATGCACCAGGGTGTCCATCACGCCCCAGATACAACCACAAAGCCAAGCCAGTGACGCAAATCAGCAGCTGATATAAACAAGTTGACACAAACCAGAAACTAAGCTAGCAGTGAACCTCCGGAGATGCTGCTTTTTTTTGTTATTTTTCTTTCTCTCTCACTCTCTCCTCCCCTCCTCTGTTTTTCAGATGAGGGGAAATGTTTCTCAGTAACTGAAATGCTTTTGCATTTCAAGTTATTGCCTCCGACTTCACAATTAGCTTAAATTTGGCTCTGGAATGTCCAATTTTATGAGAGCGAACATGACACTGTTTCATGTACTGTGGACACTGTGAGTTCTAGGCCTGATGTGTATGATTATTACAAGTGTCCTGATGACCCCCTTTCCTCTTTATCTGCCATTTAATAATCCAAGACAATACTTGAAAGAAGTCACCATAATACATTATTGAAGTACTGTAACTTTTTAGTTCATCTTTTATGAACAATTAAATGAATAAGATCACTCACTTTACATGTAGAAATCTTTATCTTTGTTTCTGTCTCTGTGAACACTATAGCTTTCTTTTCAGGGCGTATGCAGTATTTAATTGTTGCTATTTACTTCACACTCTTTCGAAGAACAAACATCTTCTTATCCAGATTTATACTGGGCATGTTTGCTAATGTAGTCACTGCAGCTACATGTTATATTGATAGTGTTCTCATATTTGAAAGCAGCTTGGAGGATCAAAATTCTTTTGTTCCACATGATACATTGTAGTGTTTCATTGTTTTGATTTTTTTTTTTCCATTCCCACCAATTAAGATATTCCAGATGAAGTGCAGTTTGATTAGCATAACTATCTGCAATGAGAATGCAAACTGGTGCAGTTCTATCATATGCAAACAACTTACATGATGGATACAGCCAGGTGAAAAGGATTGTAGTAAAGGCTTGGTTATGACTGCCATCTATCTCAGGATAGTTATATATCTTTACATATATTTTTTATATATATATATATATATATATATATATATAATACATACATATAATATATATATATTATATATATAATAGTAAACATTATTATATCTGACTGTAACATGTTTTTCAACAAGCTTATGCCTTGTACTTACATTTGATAGTATTTGAAACTACCAATTTATTTTTAATTCTTCTCTGGAGAGCTCTGATTTATTTATTTTTTTTGTCAACACAGTTATTTCTGAATGCACTGTACTTTTAATGTATTTCTTACCTCCAGGTTTTGGTTTGTTTTTAAAGACAAGCAAAACAACAGATACAATCTAATCCCAGCGCTGGCAGTATTTAAAATGATGGCAGCATCAAACAGATAATGAATCCCTGTTGTATTTCTATCTGACACTCCACTTTAAATCACCTCAGTTTATTTGATTCATCTTTGTTAACCATCTGGGAGAACTGTATATACAAAGACTAAGGAAGGTACTTAGATCAAGTAACTAACATACCTTAACAAAAATAATTTGTAAAGATGGCAGCTGTTACATATGTATTTGCAGTGGAACATAATATTTGTCTCCTTCTAGGGAAATGCATGTACGACCAAACTAATTCTCCTCCTCATTATGCTACTAATCCCTTTCTATTAAAGGTATAACAAATATATATATAACTGTAAAAACCCTGTTCCTCAGTATCTAGGCTTGCTGGAAAATACAAAAACAAGTTGCCAGTCTGGCTACCTGGCAGTTAATATTTTAATAGTTCAAATAATACAGGAAATGACTTTCATATGAGGCATGCATATCTGGAAGTGTATGAGACAGTGCACATATTATGAAGGACACTTCTTTGTATCAATAAATAGAGATATGTCATCTACTAGATATTATAATTTACTGAAGAGTCCCCAGGGTTAGTTAGGAAATGCTAGTGGTTGTTGCAATTATGACCTTTAGCAAAAATGCTTTTAATGCACTTTCCATAAAGTTTAGCTTTCTGTCAGAAAGTAGGTTGATTATAATAAAAGATAAGGATATTTTAGTTCATTTCTTTTTCTCTGTTTATCTTTTATCCAATAAAGACATTGCAAACAATACTGCCTGCAAAATGATAGTCTAAAAGACTACAGTCTCCTAGCATTATCATACCCTGCTCTCAATGCAATATAGGTATATAGATAGTGATAAATAGATATTTTCAGAGGCATATATACTGCCTATACACTCTGTTCAGCAGAGTGAAGCCTAAGTTTTTCTTTGTCATCCAACTTTTATTGTTCTGTTATCAACTTTAAAACAAACAAACCAGTCAAAATGGGGCCGCTGTGCTTAGCTCCATTCAGTTTTGGGAAAAGGCTCCAGGGATTAAAGTTCAGTTTTAGAAATTATGTATTTAAGTTCAAAACCCTACTTCATGTCACTGAGCGCATACTTCCTCCGCTGCTCATTGCATTGTGTTATTAATAACAAAGTAGTAACACGGTGGGGTATGGAGCCTAGGGCAGTATTTCCGCCTCCTCTATGCTCAGTTTTGTCTGCAGCAAAAAAAGCTTGAGTGGGACTGACTTATAACAATGAGATAGCCACATCCTTCATGAAAGCTATTTTCTCCAGAAGCTCTGCTGAAGTTGATGGTTTGAATGTGGAAATCCCCTGGACAGAAAGACAAAGAAATGACATTCTTAATGGTGAGCTTTAAATCCCCCTTCTGGCAAGCAGAGATGGGTGGAGGGTTAGCTAAAAGGTTTCATCGATCTTGTCTTTTGACAGTATGTTTGATCATTAAAGAGAGCAGGGCTACTGATTCAATCCTAAATTCATTGCAGGTATAGGAGTGACTAGAAGCTTTCCTACGTTACCTGATAGAACAAAGAGACTGCCTGCAAGCAGCTGGGTAAGCAAGTGGACAGGCTGCAGAGCATATCATGCTTAAAGCCATCACTGCAAAAGCAACAACTGGTGCTGACTAATCCAGTGAGGTTCTCAGGCAGGAAGTCTTGGAAAAGCAGAAAAACAGAGCACGTCTGTTGCAGTGGTGACTAGTTTCTGTGTGGAGCAAGCCAAGTAAAGGGAAGGCATGCTATATGGAAGATGGATCCTGTGATGTGGAGGAAAAGCCCTTGGCAGAAAGTGGGATGGGTTTGTACTGGTTTTATTTCCTGAGAGTTCTGTGAACTCATCTGAAAGAGTATCCAAAACTTATTTAATAATCAACAGAAACGTGGAGATCTATGTAAATAATGCTGCAACCTTGAATGTTTTTTGAGGATGAAGGGTAATCCCAAAGCTCCCAGAGGGTGAAAGAAGAATGGATGTAGGTAGCCCTTGTCTGAAAGGCTCAGGAAAAGCCACTTGGGGGCCATATGAAAAAAGCTATGTACAGGAAATAAGTCTAGAGTAGGCAGGGAAAGCCTGCAGGGGACAGGGAAAATATGACAGTTTGCAGGCCTGGTGTGGTTATGTCTAAATACAGTCTGAATAGTCTCTAGCTGGAAGGGCCTTATCAGGCCTGTCTGATGGGATTTGTTGCAGGTTGCAATGCACTCTGTGGTCATACACCAGGGACAGTATTATGATGACAAATGATGCTGTTAAAATGAATCTGTAAAGGTGTTGTAAAAAGGCTTTTCTTGTTGTATTTTTATCTAGTTCTTTTACAATGAAACAGAGAAAAGCATGTTATGAAAATCTCAGTGCATGCTTGTGGAGTGAAAGAAATGTCAGGCATGAATAAGTGAGAAATGAAATAAGTGGAACAGTGAGAGGGTGTAGAGGACATGTACTAAAAGTAAACAGTTGAATATTTCAGAAATCTCATCTGAAAGTCATCCAGATCCCATATTTGTCTAAATCTGGTTAAAAAAATATATATATATATCTGAAACAATGAAACCTTCAGATTTAGAGGCTTTCTTATAGTTTGAATTCATTCATATTTCTGGGAAACATTATTTACTCTAGAACAACCTTTCTAGTTATTGACATATCTTGTTTCCAGAACTAAAAAATATTGGAGTTGAGAAAAGTAAAAATTATACAAAATATATACTTAGTGATTGAAAATTAGGGGGAAAACCCATTAGATTTAAAACAAATTTAGAAATAAAATGGTGAAATAGTTACAGATTTGCATATCTTCCCTCATGATACAAACCCCGGGAAATGCTAATGACCTTTTAAGATAATGCATTTTAGATAGATTTAAAATAATCACATAATTGATACTTAATATGTTGAGTGGATCCAGTATGTGATCGGAATATGCACCACCACCCAAAAACCGCAAACTGAGTGAGATTTCGTAATTCAGGAACAGATATCATTTTGTATTTCATTATAATCTTCAGCTCTGAATCCGTAGCAGATCATCCAGGATCTTCCACAACTGAAGCCTGATACTTTTTTTTTGCTTGTGGAGAGATGTAGGCAGGACAGAGCCTTTAGCAGACACTTGCCCTTGCCCCTCCCCTGTAGTTGAACACAGTCTGTCCTGGCTTCTTTAGGCAAGGATTCAAGCTCAGGTTTGTCTGTTTCTTAAAGATATGCAGTACTCTTAGGAACTTAGCCTTGCTGCTTTTCTGAGAGATACTGCGTTTATATGTTACGGCCTTAGTACTGGGTTTTACTGATCTGTCCCTAAGGAGTCCCAGCTCTAGCATGGATGCAATCAAGGAGAATACTACAGGTATCTATAGTGTTACACAGGGAACCTGCTGGATATATGCTCCACTTTGTTATGCCTGTCTCTCACTGTACTTTCAAAGATCTTAAAATGTTTTTCTAGAGTAATGAATCTGAAGAATCAGATTGCCAGACTCACCGTGGAGTTTTAAAAGAACTCAGATATAAAAATAGTGAACTAAGAAATGTGTGTAACATGCCTTTTTTCACTCTAACAGGAAATTAGGTTGCTAAATATGATCTTGAGCTTTAGAAGTCCTTGGGTGCTCTGGCAGTCTATGGACAATAAATCTTACTCTATTACCAGCCAAATCTTTAGAAACAACAACAATAAATAGAACTGGTAACCAAATGCATAAATGCATGTGTGAAATATTAACGTGGACTTTGTAAAGGAAAGCCAATCTCAAGTATTACAGTTTTTAAGGTCAATAGCATGTGGATAAGGGTGATCTAGTGAATAAAGCATACTGGGATTTCCAAATACTTTCCACGAAGCCCTTCACAGTCGTTCCTGAAGAAGCCAAATTTCTGTAAGACAAAATAAAAGCCATACTTTAAAGGATAAATTATTGGTTAAAAGATGGCTAAGTTGTCAAAGTAGTGGGAGGTTTTCCATTGGTGTCTCATGAGGGTATGTGCTGGAAGATGTATTGTTCAGCTGTTCACAGGGAGGTGGAAAAGAAGTGATGGGAGAAGGATAAGAAGAAATTTTCTAATAATCAGAAATTGTTCAGCACGGCAAAAACTAGGGATAGCTACAAATAGATTTTCTGGTTCGTATTAGCTGGATAAAGGATAAGATACTGCTTTTGTCTTAATACTTATAATGTACAGGGATTGGGGTGGGAAGTCCCCATAATTATGTCTGCGAGGCAATGGACTTTGAACAAGCTGTGACATTTAAGGAAAACAGCTTCGACTCTCTGAGTAGGCCTCTGAAAACATCAGCTAACATGTTATCAGCCAAAAAATGAAAAGAATGAGGAAAGGAAGAGAGAAAAATAAACAGTGTCACTGCACTACTAAATAATCCAGGATATGTCCACATCTTGAACATTAAGTGAAGTTCTGGTTGTCTAGTTCCAGTAAGTAAACACTAGTATACAAAGAAGTACAAAAACCTGGTCAGGGGTGTAGCACACAGGGAGTTAATAGATTAGGAGAAAATTGTTTGGTTTGAAAAAAGACCAATGGTGGATTGAAAAGCAAAAGTATAATAAAATCATGGAGAAAATGAGTAAGGAGTAATCATGCTCTTTGTAGCACAGGAACTCTAAAAGCAGCTTAAAAGCAAAACAAAGAATGTACTTCTCTACAGAGTGCACAGTTAAATTGTTGGGATTCGTTGCTCTGAGATCTTGAGGCCAAAAATATGATTGTTTTCAAAATTAAAACAACAAAAAAAGTGTTTCACATTGCCAGTAAACATGATGGCCCAAATATGCTTTTGTCTAAGAAAGGCACTCAACCAGATGGCTAAAATCTTTTCTAGACACATGCCATGTGTCCTGATTTTTGTATTCTTTCTTGAAGCATCTGCTCTTGGCTGATGTCAGCATTACTTTGGGTAACAGTACAGCCATTCTGCTTATGTACTGACTTTTTGGTTTTGACTCTTAGGATCCTTTTATCAAGGATTTGTGTGGTTGAGATTCTGTATACTCACTGTTAAATCCTAAAGGATTCTGCTTGTCAGAAAGTTGGCTGTGCAACCTGTAAAAGTACAGCCCTTATAAGCTATCACAGGGACAGAAACCCCTGTCTGAAAATGTTTACTTTTCTCTGTTTGTTAAAGGAGGCTTTAAGTGTAGAGATCTGTGCACAGAGTTGGCAAGGTTTCCAATTCAATATTTATCAAGAGTTAATTCTTGTTGTAGAGATGTCAGACAAACAGTGCTGCTTCACCTCATATTTATGAGTGTCTTAAGGAGATGAAGCTATGGCATTCTGCTATGATTATTATGTCCTGCTTAGAAATGGGCCAATTTCAAAAGATTTTCAGGCTTAGATGGGTTTGTGTAATCATCCCAATTTGAGCTGGATGTCTTTAGAAAACAGGCACTCTGAGAGAGTGCTGGTATTTCCTGTTTCTCATCAGAGCAGAAGTACAGTAGCAGAGGAAGAGCTTTTCCCTTAGCACTGTGTGGTACCTGTGTTTCTGGCTGAAGTTAGGGAATGACACAGTGCATATAAATGAAGACAGGGAGAAAATAGTGTAATTTCTTGAAAACCTGGAAGAATTTTTTATTTAGTTTGAGTTTGTACAGAAGCACTTCACCCCTCCTGAATATTGTGATGTATCTTTCTTTATAACTGAAGACTGATATGAGGGGGTTTTTTGAGTTTACATATACACTTGTAATGCCCTTTTCTATAAAGCCCTGGTATATGTATTTTTACATTGTAAAGATGTAAGCATTGCACAGGAGCTCTCAACAAACTAACCTAAAATTAACACACAAAGACTAAAAATACACATCTGATAATTTCTCTTAGTGAGATGCACAATAAATTAATACAAGACCTCTCTGGTTTTCTTAAAAGCAATCACCAGATAGCTTTCTTAAAATGTGCAGTTCTGGATATAAATTTGTGTACGTGTAGGTTGCAAACCCAGAAGGTCAGACATCAATTTCAGACAGCTACAAAGCAGACAAGTTGAAACCGGCACAGATTTCTACTGATGAAGGGCACTATAATAACACAATGATACTGTTGTGTGTGTGTCCTCACAGTACACGTGTACATACTTTATGCTTAAAAAAAATAAGCATCACATGAAAATAGGTGTTATTCTCTTTTTGTATGTTTACATGCTCTAATGGCGAGTTTGTGTATACTTATCTTATTTATATAAAAAAATACACATAGGCACATATTTTATTGTGTTTTCTGTATAAGTTATGCTGAGGAGTGGGTAGGTTTAGCTTTCTTTATTTCAAGTGTATTCCAGCAGCAGCAGCAGCAGGCCTCAGCTGCTATCTTCACTTTGCTGATCGCATGATTTTGCTGTGGTGAATATGTGCGTAAGTGAGGTTTTTCTTGTGGATTTCCTGCAGTCACTTGGGAGTTGCAGATTACGTGCAGGTAGAGAGACAGTTTACTATTCCGGATGTTAAGACATGTAGATGGCTTCTGAAATGTTTTATTTAAAGTGTTCCTCTTCTGATATTTTAGAGGAAAACCTAGAGTGAATGCCCCAGGCACAGTACCTAATTATCCTATCAGTGATGTGTTGCTGTGCTGTAAAGCCATTTCCTGTGACTAAATCAGCTGCAGAATCAAACTGATATTGCTGCTGCTAATTCGAGAAATGTTAGCGACTTGACTCAAGATCTTTTCCTAAAAATGAGAAACAGCCCCAAAGTAAGGCAGATAAGTCCTCAATTTTCTAATGGTTTTCACTGGTTTTATGAGTAAGTGCCATTACAGTTGGTACTGGGAAGATTTTCAAGTTGGGGTGAAACAAATACCTCCAAATCACAATGGTTTCAGAAGGAAAGTTTATCCAGCTTAACAAAACTACTCTTGTTTGTGAAAAGGCGCTTGGCTATAAGAAACTCATTCAGTGAGGGAAGTGTGGATATGGAGAATGATTAGTCTATCTCGAGGACTTTGAAATTTGCCACAATCATTGGGTAGTTCTACCCTTGTTTTAAGCAGCTTCTTTCACAAACACTGTGACAACATAGGTCAGTTCTATCTGTTACCTGTACTTTTTCAAGCCCTTTTCTCTTGGTGAATTTGGAAGAATGAATTAGCATAGTGGATAATTATAAAGCATTTCTGAGAAGGAACTGTGTCAAAATGAGATTCAAAACATAAAACACATTGAGAAACTGGCTTCCAAAAATCAGTAGACAACTGTCTAACACTGACATTGTGGTGGAAATACTAGAAAGGGAACAGCTGAGAGCAGACATGCACATCTTGAATGTTTCAGTCCCTGAATCCAGAGATAATCTGCTCAGGGCTTTTATAATATATATATTTACTCTGCTGAGGAGTGAAACTCAGAGCTCTTAAAAAAACCTCAAGAAGCTGAGCAGGGCTCATTACTTTAAGGTATAGCCAGAGTGAAGGTGCCCGTCTATTTAATGTAAATTACTACTTTGAGGACTTGCTCTGGGAAAACAAGATTTTGGTCAATGGCTTTTCCTGCTTAGAGGCTTTTAGACCCACAACTTTATCTCCTGTGGTGATCCTGATCAGAGACTAGAGAATGCTAAAGGAGAGAGAATGATTTTTATCATTGCATTCACTGAGAGCATGCAGAAGAAAATCACTGAATTGGGAATCTTTGGAAAAAAATCTGTGAGGAATCGAGATGATGATGATGATGATGATTGTATATGAGTGTCTTACTGTTTACTGTCTTTTTCTGAGAGAAAAATCTTCTGGTCTTTAATTGCTGTTTGGAGCATCATTCTTGTGTTCCATGGAGAAGAATTATTTAGTTAAATACAAAGACAAGCTGAGGATATGGTTAGGGTGGTTCTGAATAGAAGGTGATGTTGTGATTATTCTGGCTTGTAGGATATAATGAATAGAGCATGGGCAGTAGCTCCTTTCCAGGTCCTCTCTTTGAAGAGAAAGCCACTTTGCTACTGCATTTATAGGGGTCCTGAATTTCCAGGTGTGTTTTCTGATTCTCATATGTTTTAGCAGATACCTGTGTCTTCTGGATGCTGGAACTGATCCAAGCACTAAATTGTCCCATATGTTTAGATGTGGACTGCTTTCATCATATTTGGAAGAAAAAAGAGGGCTCTAATGCAAAGCATGAAAAGCACAGTGCGTCTGGGTTTGAGACTCAGATTTAAGCACATAATTACTATCTAAATCTTGTGGGTACCTTAGGCTCACAAAGCCATTTTGACTTGCAGCTTTTTTGTTTTCCTTTCATTCAGAGCCTGTTCATTTCTATTTATGTTATTTTTCATTTATGTTGGAATACTGCAGGATAAGGAAAATTCTTAGATTTGCGCATACATCTTATGTAATTGTCTGAAATCAAATACACATATATTTCTGCAGAACTAAGTGTCAGCATTGTGTAGATTTTAATTCATCATTTCAAATTTATCCCTTACAATACATGCCCTGTAGGTTAAACTGTGCTGAGGTGCTAGGGGTACACCAGCTGAACAGTGTTCTCACTGGTAGTGATTTTACAATGGCTTTATTTCTTGCAGTAATACAGGAATGTGAAGGTTCTAGAAAGGGAATTCTGAGCAGATTTGAGCCATATGAAATCATAACCAGATATCTAATCAAACTAAATATTTTAGGACATAATTACACTTATACTTCTGTTAGTTTGGGGATATGAATCAGTTTGGGGATATGAATCCTGCTACTCTGAAGCAGGTAAATACATTGCTGATCATACAATGATCATTTTTAGATATTAATAAACTTGCATTTTCATCCATCTTCGAATACTGATTAACACAAGTTGTTTTTGTTGAGTGCCTTAATCAGGATACAGAAAGAAGTTGTAAAAGGTAGGCCTTCTTCAAGAATGGCCCATACCAATCTCTGTGCAACACATGGATTCTTTTGGCTAGATTCTTCCACTACATTATCCAGAGCAATTCAATGGAAATGAGACTTTCAGATATCAACCTTTGAAGATTATCTATGCTTACCATCAAATAAGCATCATTCTTATTGTTTATAATTCCTCTCAGGACATCTCTGCATGAAAAAAGTGAATCCTGGTGAAATATTTCTTAACTGTCAACTACCTAAAAGAAGATGCTGGTGTTTTCTGAACACCTTTGAGGAATCAGACGAAAGCCAGTGTGGGGTACAGTACAAGGTTAGGCAGTTTGCTTATTGTTTTGCTGTGTCAGCAGAACACGTCTGAAAAGGTGTCTGCTTTTAAATGGAAGCGCATCTCCCTGTGCGCCATGTTCCCATCAGTCCCACTGTGATTGTAAATCAAAGGTTTCCTGAGGTGTGATAGCAATGGGGATCCACTGTAATGAAAAAAAAATAAACCACAGGCAGTGGGAAATTTAAAACTTCATATTTTTTTCTTCTCTGGTCCTGTTTAACACATTATTTTCTGCTCCTGGCTAGAACTGAAATTGCAAATGGATGAAGATAAAAGCAAACAATATAAAACAATGTAACTTTTTTTTTTCTTTCTTGATGCTCATGAAATGCCGTTCTTTTTAAAATCAAGGGGGGAAAAATTGGATTTTTTATTTTATTTTTTTTATTTTTTATTTTGCCTTAAGGATTTCCGACAATAGAATTCTAGCCTAGAGATTATGGCTTTAAATTTATGTTTAATGGGTATATGTGTAGGTAAATTATTCCTTCACTTTTAGTGTTCATTGCCATGAGTTTTATGAGAAGAAACAACTGAACTGATCCATCAGTTTTCTTTCATCTGAATTTAAGGCTGACACTGATGAGAAAGATTACCATATCACCTAGTTTGAAAACCTCCTCAATGTGTACAGGTTTTTATGTCCTGCCAGTCTTTCACCCTTCCTTGGTGTAGATATCCAGGGAGAGAATCGTGATATAGAAGGCAGTGCTATTTAGTTACTCATCTGAATGCATAGAAAGAGTAAGATCAAATATGGTTCTTGGATTAAAGTACAAGTGTTTGTATGCATTGAAGAGAACAGTTAGACAAGACTTGATGAGGGAATGGTCCAAATGTGGATAGTGTTCATTGTGCATTTATGTGTATATACAGTGGGAGTGAAAAAGATCAACGTAGAGAGAGAAAAACATCAAGTCACTGCTTAAGCTAAAAACACAGGATGAGTGATATTTTTAGTTTTCTTAGGAGAATGTTCTCAAAGATCATCAGTTTGCAGCATAAGCAAAACTTTGGTAATGTCAGCAAGCTGTACCCACACCCAGCTCATCCATCTCTGGAGACTGTGATTGAATAGAAGGATTTCCTGGAATGAAATGAGGAGAAATGTTGACCAAAACATTAATAAATGACTGCCATCTAGTTATCAAACATATGCCAGTTGTCCAGAAAAGAAAAAGTAATCATGAGACCTATAGGTCAATTGAAATTGTTAGTGTACATTTTTATACTCTTTTTGGTAAATTCCTAGACAGTAATACAATAAAAGGAAGACATGTCAGAGTAAGGATTAGAGTCTGAACAAAATCCTTTGGGTTTGTTAGCTTCAGCTTGTTCTGTGATACTGCTAAGGAGATTTCTAAATCAACAAATCCAACCACAACAAGTTGGGGGAGAAGGAGGAGAAGTCAGGAATACCAGAGACCTGGATTCTGTTCTCATCTCTTTCATTAGCTTTCTCTGACTGAGAAGAGGTTTTCCCATTTTCTTGCTTATATTTTTGTCCTAACTATCTACAGTGTCACATCTACAGTTCACATATGTCCAATTCTTACATCAAGTTTTGTGCTGGGGTCACCATGAAGAAGTAGCAAAGGAGTAAGGACATTAACTCTGGTTTCTACATTGACGTATTGCTTTTTAGATAATTTTTTAAAAATATTTTTCAACTCCTAAATTTCCAGGAAATGGTTACTTCATTACCACAGAGTTACTAGCTGTTATTGCATATCTTGGCCTGTTTCCACAAAAATAGAAAGATAACTTTACCAGATGCTGATGAGTCTTTTGTACAGTAAGAGTAAGTCTAGCTGAAATAATGAAACAATATGAAAAATTATGCCATCGAAAAGTTCTTCCTTAAGGAAACACTGAGATTCTTCATTAAGATACAAAACTTAAGTAAACTTTTTTCCACTCCATTGCTATGAAGGGAATCCTCTGTTCAAACGAGCTGTTTGTAATGATTTGAAGTACACTTACTAATAATTAAACATGAACTGAATTATTTTTGTTGTTGCAGAATATGAAATGAAATATCTTATTTTCTCTACTTTCTTTCCTTTTTATTCCCAGTTTTTCAAAGCAAAATTTTACTTCTTTCTGGAAGTAGTAAAATGACAATATCACTCTGTACTGGAAGGCTTCTCAAAACCTGTATGAATGCATATGAAAGGCAGAAAATTAAACCTTCAGTACCAAACAGTGGGATTCTACACTCCCATTTCAATTAATGGGTATCATACTTAGTGACATGATAAAACTTTGCACGCTTCATACAGTTACTATTTTATTTAATTTCTGATAATAGTTACAAGGTAATTTAAGAATATTAACTCTATAAAAGGAGGACTTGTTTTTGGTCTCTTGCTACCATCATTTGAAACTGTTTTTATTCCCAGGTTCTCTTTATCTTTTATTAAAATTCAGTCTGGATTGTAATTATTATGTCAAAAACCTTTCACATTAGTCTGTAAGAAAAGGATGTTTGCAAAACAGAATGGGAAATGAGTGTTAAAAGCATTGTTTGAAAGACTGTAGGACTGGTAGCAGTGGAGGTTACAGTAAGCAAAACAATGCAGTCATCCTGCAGTGAAATTAATTGGAGAAAACAGGAGGAAAAAAAATCACATTGAGCTTACATTGCATACGATCTTGGCTTGTCTAACTTCCTAGAATCATAGAATACAGAATGGTTTGAGTTGGTGGGAAACCTGTGAAGATGACCTAGTTTTAACCCCCATAATATGGGCAAGGTCAGCTTCCGCTAGATTAGGTTGCTTGAATTACCTGAGCTGGCTTATGGATGTTTCTTCTAAAATTTGGTCTTCAGACAGGATGACATTACCATTTCAAGTCTGTCCTGAACTTATGTGTGGTTGGTATGTTAGCATTTCAAACAGAGTTCCTTGAGATAACTGGAATCAGCTTGCAACACACATAATTAGAAACACTATAAATAGAGTACACAAAATTGGTCTTGTGGCTGCTTTAGCTGTAGCAGAAACCTTTGCAGTACATGATTGTGTAAGGCCCTTTCCACACAGTCCTATGATGAAGGAAAGCATTGAACATGACCTATTCATCAGCATGCTGGTATTTACATTATGAGGTTATAGTAATGTGAGATGGATGACAACTTGAGTAATGAACTTTTGAAAATCCTTTTAGAAGTGATTCCAATAGGTTAATTTATTTGTTGTGGAGAATTTGATGTTAGGTCCACTGGAGAATGTGAGTACAGATCCCAAATATATTTCTATATCCTCTTGTATAAGAGCATTTCTGGAAGAGAGTGGGAAGACAACTTTGGAAGATGAACAACTGATCATGGAAAAAGAGGCTTGGATACTGTGCAAAGTAGAATGTAGTTTTAATTTTCTTTCTCAATGTAGCCAGAGTCATAAACACACCTGCAAAACTATTTGTTAAACGCTACTAACATAGTTGTTAGAATGCACTATAGCAATTTTCCTTTCTGTTAATGATTGACAGCTAAATCTAGCACAGTTATAACACCAAATATCTGAATGATAAACTGATATCTAAATTAGAAAACTAAATTATTCATAAACATGGAAACCTCTGCCTCGCATTGCATAAAACATACTTGCTTTGAAAAAGGAGACATCAACTCCTAGAGCTGTAGTTTTGGGTGTACTTTTACTTGTTCATGGAATAGATCATTTAATTTAAACATTGCATTTTCCGAGTCGGAATATCTTACTTTCAATATAGCCTTTCGTTTCTGATCCTCTTAATTAAAGTTAAGCTTGTTTACCTTTAAATTACAGATTTCCTGCAATGCTAAAAACTACATTCTGGCAAAATATTTTCGGTTTTGAGAAACAGGTCCAAATTTCATCAGCACCTGTATGCCTGTTAAATGATACCATACCTGGAAAACAGTATGAATTTATTGAAAGGTATATACAGAAAGGAGGCAATGACAATAGACAGTGAATGTTTGCAAGATCCTTCCCTCCCCTGCTCCCATAATACCCTAACTGATAGGGATTCACAGAATTTTGGGCTGGCTAAGGTTTGCAGGAGCCTCCATGTTAATCTCCTCCAACCCCTGCCCAAGTAAGGATTCTCAGCACCATGTCCAGGTAGCTTCTGATATCTCCAAGGAGACTCCACAGCCTCTGGACAGTCTGTGCCAGAAGTGTAGCCTGGTGTTCAGAGGGAGCCTTCTGTGTGCTGGTTTGTGCCCATTGCCTCTTACTCTGCTGCTGGGGATCACTGACAAAAGCCTATCTCTGTATTTTTTGCATCTTCCCTTCAGGTATTCATACACACTGATAAGATCCCCGTTGAGCCTATTCTTCTTCAGACAGAACAGTCCCGGCTCTCTCAGTCTCTTGTCATAGGAGGTAGATCTTGAACTGTTTTCAGATGTTTCTGAAGTCCTAAAATTTATTCTCCACTTGTCCTTGAAAAGCATATTATTCATGTGTTTATGCCCATGCTAATGTAAAACTAAGCTGAATTTAATCTCTTCCCTCATACAACATAAAATAGTCCTGCATGTGGAAAGAATTAACAAGCACAGGGATTTTTTTTGATGTGGGAGTTCTTCCTTAATGCTCATCAGTGTTACATATAAACTCCAAAACAACATTTTAATTACTAGTCTCTATGGAAATGTGTGAATAATTTTGGTGTTATATTTTTGTTATTTTCTTTAAATGGTTTTACAAACAAATATTTTGATTCCATTTAGTAATCTCAGCTTTTTGTAATGAAAGCTGTTTGTTAGGAAATAATACTGTGTAGAATCTTAACATGCATTGATTTAGTTATGCAGCTATTTGTCATTTTTAGACTTGCTAACAAAAAGCATATGATATGTATTTCTACTGTTGAGACTATGAGCCTCTGCACTAATGGAGTGGAAAAAAAAGGAAGTGCCTTGTTATTTATAACTTTAAATGAGCTGCAATTGATAGGAGCAGGTTCTAACACTGCAACAGGGTGATGGAAGGAGGATATCATGTATATCAGCTATAGCAGCTCCATCTCACTCTATATTATATCAATTTCTATTAACGTAACAAAAGTCAGTGTCCCACAAGCACAGCGTATTTTGGAGGAAGCCTCTATGGGCTTTGAGTTCTGTGTGTGCCTGATGTCACAAGCATATAAATCTCAAGATTGGTCATATATGATGTTTTATTCTAAGTGCACCTGCATTTCCACAAGATGTCAGTCTGTAAGAATGGTTTGACACCAGGCAGTAACAGCAGCTAATGGTCCATTTTATTGTTGTTTAATTTTCAACGAATTCAATGTGTCTGAAAATCAGCAGTGATTCTCTATAAAGAAGTCTCAAAGCCCAAGAGAAAATGAGATTTACAAATAAATTCTAAATGCAAACAGAGACAACTCTGCCCTTTTAAAGTTTTAAATCTGGTAGCTGCTCATTTTAGAACTGAATTAATTAACTTCAGTAAGTGATAAAAAACAAAACTGGTTAATGCCATCAGTTTGCAATCCCTTGCAACACTTGACAAGACAAATTGAAACAAAATAGTTTCAGATCAGCATGTACTTCAATCATCTTTAGTTCATTCATTATAATAATATAATCTACAGTCAGATAATGTTGATAGCAGTGATTTGTCATTGCTGATAATGAACAAAATAAATTTGACTTTACACGTTGGTGAGAGGGGAGTTGAGAAAGCAACAAGGCTTTAAAACCAGTACCAACTTCACTGATGAATGTTCCCCACATATTACTTGCAGGATAAACATCCACCTCAGAATAAGTTTCCTTTTCAAGTAAAACAATGTTATTCTTATATTTTTTGTGGTTTTTTTTTTTCTCCTAATATTCCTGCAACTTGTAATGTATAATAAAATTACTCTTTAGCTCTTCCCTGTGGGGAAAACAACGATGTTTACAAGCGGTGCAAATTATCTGGGAATGTAGCAGATGTTTTTATCTACGCTCATCACACTGTAAGCAAATAAGAGGTCACCTTGTACTTTCTCCCACTTTCAAGTAACTCATCTGAAGTAGCGATTACTAATCCTATTTACTTCATAGCTTTTACTGTTTCGTCAGTTGCTGTATTGTTTTGGTTTTTTAATCCATAAGTAGAACGTTGGCACTTATTGCTTTAGTCATAGGGTTTTTCCCAGCTTTCTCTGGTCCTCCATATTACTATAACATTGAGCTTTATCTGAAGATGAAGCAGAAGTGGTACTGGTGTAGAGTGTGATGGCTGGCTAGCTAAGTCGTACAGAAAACATGTCTTGTTTTGTCAATAGCAGCTACATACAGTGATAGAATATGGGTTTCATCCCTTCTGTAGTAAATAATAGATTAATGTAACTTTGGAATAAATTCGCTTAATTTTTCTTCCACTTTTGAGGGCAAAATTTTCCTTTCTCTAAGTAATTATTATTTTATATCTGTGCCCCCATTATCTTTAGTTTTCAACATTTCTGGTATGTTTGTATTTTAAAATGTTTTGCCCCCCACATTTAAAATAATTTAGCTTCCATCAAATTCAAAGACGTTCTTTCCCCTATAGTAAAATATAGTAATTATGATAACTGAAGTTCTTATATGTACATACTCTCATTTACAGAAGAGATTTCTAAATTCATTGCCTTCATATTGGTAACTTACTACCATCATCAGGTGTCTCCAACAGAGCTCTGGGTTATTCAATTCAAGGACCAGATGTGAAACTTCTCAGATTGTACCATAGGATTCAGAAATTCTTTCATTCATAGAGAAGCAGATTGATACTGATTTAATTTTCTTTAGTACCTTATTAGTAAATATTCCAAGATGCAGAAACTTCTAATGAGCATTTCTCAAGATGAGCATTGATGACTTGTGGGGCAGCTGTGTTTCATCCTCATTGAATGTTAAGAATATAAGAACTGAATTGTGAGAGCTTGTCAGGTTTAGGAGAGTATCTATAAAGCACAGAGATGTGTTTCTGATTACTACATCATTTTGGGAATTCAACCTACCACTATCAGGTTGTTTTAGCACCTTATTCTCTGTCTGATTTTGTTGTGTGGATAAACTGCGCAAGGTTAGTGCCAACAATGACAGGGCTCCACCCCATAGAATAGGTGCAGTTTTAACCCTTATGCAAGTGCTGTATCATTGAAAAACTTTATGTAACATACAATCTTTAACTATCTTGCCACTTTACTCCAAATACTTCTCTTCAGGCTGCCTGAGACTTTGTTCAGAGCCTCTTTGCACCAACCAGACGTATATAAATACTGAGTGGTAAGGCTATGATTTCTGGTAAAAGGATGATAGCACACTCCTTCAGTAAAGGAAATGCAGTGAGGCTTCCAAGTCTCCTGTAAGGAACTTTACGAATTAGCAGTGATTACTTAGCCTATACAATCTGATTTCTGCTGCAGTAGAGCAATAGTTTTTAGGCTACAGAGTGTTTCTTTTTAAAAGATAGATCTCGTTTGTATTTCATGTGGCTGTCACATCTATAGATTATGGTATTAACATTTATATTACCTTTGGTGAGTAAATGTATATTGTCTGAAAGATATCCTGAAGATCAGCCAAGCATTTCATCTGGCAGCATCAATAAGTCACCTTTTGTAACAGGGTGTATCGACCAGCAAATCCCTCGCTGCTGGAGATGAAAAGTCCTGAATATTGTGTGATGTCATCCCCTACAAAGTCACAGGAAAAGTGAGGTTTAATATAAAATGTATGTGGCCGGTGGATTGTGGAAAAAAACCCAAACCTTGACTAGTGCTGAGCTAGATACAAACTAATTAATGTGGTCAGTAGCTAATGCACTCTTTTTTAAGGTCACTCTGTGCTACTGAGTTTTCAGCAAGGTGTTTCTTGGGAACATTGATTAAAGAGATTCATAGGTTAACAATGCACTGCAATTGATTATTGTGTACAGGTATTTAAGGAAAATATGGCAGATCAGTTTTCCATATCTCAGTGTCTCTCTCTCTCTTTTTTTTTTTTTTTTTTTTTTTTTTTCTCCAAGAGAGTACCCTGGGAACAACTCTTTGTATTTTTGAATGCTTTCTTCTTTATATTCTAAAAAGAAGTACACATTACCCAAGACCACTCTTTGTGACCTTGCTCTTCTGCCTGCAAATGACTCATATTTTCAGTGTTGAATATAATAACAGAAGAAACTAATGTATCAGTAGGGTGTTGTTTTTGTGGTTTTTTTGTTTGTTTGATTTTTTTTTTATTTATTTTTTGCATAACATATTTCATTTTATTTGTCATCAGGAGGCATAAGCAGTGCTTTACTTTGCACTTAATTCAAGTATCTGTTCTTTCAACAAACCAATGACTACTAGACCAGTTTGGATTATTCTTGAAAAGATTTTTACATATATATTTGTTTGATATTTGACATCATTTAAAAAGAAATCCCTCACAGCATTATTCATTGCATCAAATTCACTACAGTATTCTCCTGTTTGCCAATGAAAAGAAAATTCTTTACAGTTCCTTAGGGCATGTTAGCCTCAGAATCATTTTTTTTCCCTCATCTAACTCTGGTATGCATTTTGCCACACAGTCTGGAAATCTTCAAAGTGATGCATCTTATCCCTTATTCCTTTCCTAATTACTCTGTATCAGAGTCCATCCAATCTTATCAAATAGTTACAGCTATTGATATTTAGTAAGTCAAAATCATGTCTTCTTTTATTTCTTGGGCAACTTCTAAAACAGAGTTGCTAATTCAAACCCAAGTCTCCAAAAGCTAACACAGGAATAACATGTGCTCCTGAATAAGCCCACTGCTAGCCACTAAGGAATTACCAGAACTACCATTGTATCTTAGCCTTATTTGGCGTTACTCAGTAGAGATTTCACGGTTCTTTGGAATTTTGCCTTTGTAACATGCCACATACTTTATACTGAGGAGCAGTTACTAAACAAAGTCAGAATAAAGATGGGAAAATACATGGCTTTTAATTAAAAACAAACAAAAATAACCTACAATGCAATTTCTATAATATGCATTCTATATCAGACTCTGATCTGATAATTCATGTGTTTTTTTTTGTTGTCACCTTCTTCTTCTCTTTTTGGCATCTCCCTTCCTCTCCCATTCCTCTAAAGTTCCATCAGCATTCTCAAACCTGAGCAGTTTAAAGTGAAAGGGTTTGCTAAAATCTATCCATCCCCTTTACTGCAAATTGATAGCACCACTGAGAGCTTTTAATTTATTGAGGCAGTAATTATAGTTAAAATTTTATTAAGATGTTCTACCTAACAAGTGATTTAGTAGTTTGAAAAGTGGCTTTCTTTTTCTGCTATTATTTCTATCACTTTTGTTTCATATCTATGGATTTTAAATGTCTGTCCCTCTCAGATAAGTAATTCTGAAGGAAAAAACTATTATCTATTGTGTGTAGTCTCACATAATCTTGATCTTGTGAAATGTGTTTATGCACGTTCTATGTACATCTTACGTACAAAGTCTGCTGAGACCTCATGGAAGAAAGAGTCCGTTTTTGTCTTTGGCACGGGATCTGTCTTTTCTCCATCTTTTGAGGTTTAGCACCTCTTTATAAATCACAACAAGCTTTCTGACCTCACTTCCCATATTGCTTACTCATAATTTTCAAGTAGCATCTTTTTCAATTACCGTGCATTTCTCTAATTTAAACATGCTTCTGTTTTGTGAGACTGATAGGGAATGCTTGACCTGGAAGCAAATGTAGAGGACCATGATTTCTAGATAATTTATTAGTATCATGGCCTTCAGAATGAGACTTTGCATGTTTTCCAGGTTTCTTTGCCACTTTTTATGTCTGTAATGTTGACAACACTATTAATATGATAGTTCTTCAAAATATGTCACATTGCCTCTCTATAGTTAGTCTTCCACTGAGTTTAATTCCTTATTTTCATGGTTTTCTTGGGCTTCTTTAGTACAGGTGCTCCCAATTGTTTCCTTAGATCTAAAGCTAAACCAGGGAAAATAATTGTTTTTCTACAGAGAGACTTACACACTGAGTGTGTATTGCCTTTTTTCAAATTGATTTCAGGCCTGTTTCTGGTTACTTTGCATTAAGATACCAAACAAATCTGCTTCTTTTAGGTCTGTCACTAGCTGAAGGAAAATCCCATCTGTGTTTTGCTATAAAGCAGTATGTTATAATGCATTATGATTAGAAAGTGCCAAGAAGAGCTAGAGATGGAGCAGGATAAATGAAAGACTAATCTGTCCCTCTGGAAAGGAAGAGTGATGCTCTGTGCAAGACCAGCTGGACAACAATCAGTTATATATATATGCGTATATTACTGAGACTCAGGGAACAGCTGGAGGTTTTGGAAGGTGTTAACAGAGAACTTGATCTCACTGTACCTTGATTGCTCTGAGCACAAATCATGGGCTTTGCTATTATCAAATACCACACTCCAAGCATGCTGCTCATTACCAGTCTCTATCATGTTCTTGTGTTATCATTTGACATAAGACAGGTAAGTAGCAGAACATAACCCTGAGGCCACTGTTTTGATCAAATTCGGATGTTTCATCCAGGATTAAAATGATGTGAACTGCAAGCCTGCAGGCCCAGGTTCCTACAGGTCACTAGTAGAGTAGTTCAGTAGTGACAGTTGCATCTTAATGAACGTCTGTTCTTTACCCAGCTTCATACTTACCCTCAAAGCATTATTACATTCCAGTGCCATGTCACAAACTGCATGGCTACAAAATAGTCACAAAGGGTACCATGCCAACAGAAAGCCTTGTTACAAACTGAGCAGGCCCACATCAGTCAAAGCATCATCATCTTTCAGAAAAGGCAAGGTCCCCTTTTTGGGGACTGACTCAAAATTGATAACTATAACAGATTTGTATGGTATAGTGGCAGGTACCTGGTGTATGCCCAGGAAACTCTCTGACTTGTTTCTGGTTTGATGGGAGTTAGATAGTCATTAGTTTGCCTGCCAGAATTGGCTTCAACTTTCATATGTCTTCTTTTCTCTTTTTTATTACCACTGTCAGTAGAGGAAGATGTATTTATAGGGCAGAATGTATACACAACTTTGTCATTTTAGAGGAATCAATGAAAATACCTCAACTAGATAGTAATAAGCTATTTCATGTTGGTTACAATTAAAAAATTCAGCAAAGATAAGTCATTTCAGACTCCATTTTGATTGAAAAGAATCAGAGCTGGAATAATCTGGTCAAAGCCAGGTAAAAATATTTTGCTTTCAAGTACCAGAATTATCTATGGACAGTAGTGACTTGCTGCGTGACAAGACAGAGATTAGAAAATGGTCTCTAGTAGCATTCTATAGTGAATATTCGATCATGTATATTCTATAGTGAAATTGTATGCCTTAGTTTTGGTACATTGAGTTTTGGTCCATTCCTACTTTCCTAAAAGACTGGTAAAATTAGGCCGCAAATTTTTTACTATTTCTGTTGCTAGATGTGTGTCTGCACATATGTAACAGTTATTCTATTACTTGCAGATCTCTGTTATAAATTTTGGACAGTTTATCACTTCTGTATATGCTGGCTACAGGCTTCTACTTCAGAACACATCCACCAATACTCCTGAGATAATTTTCTTCTGAGTGATCTGGGGTTTGAGTCCTTTTGCATCTGGCACTGCATATTCTTATCTCATCTTTATAATTCCAGCATTCTTGCTGGGCCTGTGAAATGTCTCTGCTATTGTCTGACCATTTAAACAGAGACTATGCAGCCATAAGTTTCCATCACTATATAATTTATTTTGGATTCTTCCCAGTTGTGCTTTTAAAATGGACATGTAACTGGTTTTGCTGATGTTTCTGAATGTCTTGAGGATCAAGTTAAGTTTACATATTTTCATTCTCCAAGGTTGTCCCGGCTTAGAATTCAGCTATGCACATCAGTGACTTCCATAAAATACATCTGTGCAGTTTTGGTAATAAAATTAGCGTGCCTTAGAGGTCTGGTATGTGGCTCTCAGTAGTCTCATGATAAATACCTAATGAGCTTTCTTCCTTAAGAATAATACTTAAACAACTTGACATGCCATTGCACATCATTTTTTATTTTATTTTCCCCCCTCCCCTCTTGGTAGAATTTAGAATTCTGTATTCAGAACAGTTCAGATGCAACTGACTTACAAAGGTCATCAAATCCAACTGCCTGACCAATTCATGGTTAGCTGGTTTTCACATGGCCTCTTCATCAATTAGTGCCTGTAGGCCTGTACCTATGCTAAATTGTCTTTACCTTTAGTTTGGTGCTCTCTGTGAGGGGTTTATAAGTATCATATCACAGTTTTAACTGTTTTCAGTTGAGATCCATTTCCTTGCTTCTCTATGACAGAAATACAGCCTTTGTGTTCTTATACCAGAAAGTGAAAGGGCACTCTGAAAACACTTTTAGAACACATTACTTTCAGAAACAGCTAGCTATTCTAATTGACACCGATGGTGGTAAATTAGTAGTTACAGATAACAGCAACAATAGAGTTATTCTTCCATTGCAGATGTTAGTCCAAATTACAATTTCTATATTCTTTATCTATCTACTCTTGTCTGAAATGAAGAATGACTTCCTCATCCAATAGTATGTTTCAGTACTTGTCTGTGGTATTGCAAAATATTATTTTTTGCTATATCTGTAGCCTTTATGTGTGGTTTAACAGTTTAGTACTTTTGCTTACACTACTTGAGCTTTGCCTTGCTTAACTGGATGCCGAGCCATTTGACATTTCTTAATCTAGAGAAGAATATTTTTTCTGTTTGCTTGACTACTCTTTTTATATTCCTTTACTCAAAGATTACTGTTGAAGGCATATGATGTGAGTCAGTTTGTTAACTTCAGGATGCAGTATAACTGTGGACTGAATCCTTCAGAAACATCTTGCTTTATTTTAGCTGTTTTGCTGCAGCTGTGACAGACTGTACTATTCTCATGGATCATTTTTTGTTTTTCCTGCATATATATTACATTACACATATACAGAAACATATGTGTATATATTTATGTATATATGCATTATATATTTATCATTCTCATGCTTAATTTTGTTATATCTCTACATTTTCTTTAATTTTTTCTTCTGCAAACAGTCAGTTTTACAGTGTTTGCACAATTTCCATATGCTTGCATGTTCTCCTATTTGCAATTATTGTTACTCATACCATCATCTTAATTTTATCATTGCATTACTAAACATAAAAAAAGTCATCATGGTACAATGTACAGTTTTGGGATGATATTTATTACAATGCTGTGAATGGAATGAAAGTCACATCAAGCCCTGATTTTGCTTTGGAATATGGAAGGCAAATTACTTTTTCTAGGGCTTCAGCTGAGATGATTCTGAACTATGCTTGTGTTTGAATGTTGACTGTGAAATCAGCATAAGTATATTCATATTTCAATATAAAATATTTCTATTAAAAATTAGAAACTTTCTGAATTTCTACCTTTCCTTCCATCACAGTTCCTCCAAAACATTATTGCTTTCCAATTTGTAGGTGAAACTGCTTGTGGTAAATTGCTGTTCAGTAACAAAGAATATGGAGATGATACCAGGATATTCCAAACCAGTAATTACTGGACTAACAGAGCATGGATGCAACTTCTGATGGTATCTAGCCTCTTGTTTATTGGCTTTAAACTCTGACTTTTGGAGTATGCATAGATCATTAATTAAACACATTTCAAATGGTTTAAATGGAATAATGAAGAAACAACATTAATGGAAAATTAGATATCTAAATTAACGAAACATTATTTAAGTAGTATTTACAATTTTTATTGTTCCAGTGCACAGTATAATGAAAGAGATTATTATCTTTCACAATGTTTACAGTATTGTTTTTCTGAGTAGAAAAAAATCTTTGCATGCTGACAGATTCTATATGGTTGCTTTAAATGATATGACAGTTTTACCTGCATGGAGTATCACTGGAGTTTGTATTCATATATAGAGTTTATATGAGAGCCAGTTATATTTATTTTCTGCCTGTTTAGTAAATCTGTTTCTCCGGATATCACTTGAGCATACGATGTCTTGAATGAAAAAAATATTTTATCAAGTGCTTCAATGTTCTATTAATTTAACAATAAACAATAGTTTGAAAAATCTTCAAACAAATGCATATGTTCTCATGGGCAAGAAGAAGTTAAACTGTTTCTCAAAAGCAGAAGAAAGAATCTCTAAATTCTTTCCAAGAATCAAAATATTTTTATCTCTTGCAAAGATAGTAGGGAGAGTATTTTTACCTCTGCTTCCAGCACAACGATGGAAGGCTTTACATCTACATAGTTTGGCAGCTCTGTGAGCAGTCTGCCATGTGGAAGGTGTTTATCTTGCTAATGTTGAGTTCCATTATTTGATATTTGTTTTCTTTTTCTTTCCTAGGGTGATAGGGTTGAAGCAACAGGATGAGAGATCTCAAGCGTGCTACTGAATGTTGTGCTCTGACAAAACTACATGGCTTCCTTTATCAAGACAGCTATATTAAAATATTATATTATTATTTTTCACTATTTAACAGAATTTTCAATATAAAGTTCTTTTTCTTCAAGAGCCTTTCTCACCAGACAAATGTGAATTTGCTGCAATCAAAAGGCACATTCAAAAACATGAAATCATAGTACAGCATACTGATTTTAATGTTCTGAGAGCACTTTTCACACTGAAAAATTGATCATAATATCGATGTTAGCTGGTAACTAAGCCCCAGAATGCAGACATGTAAATCAATAGTCTGAAAATACAAAAGAAATCATGCACAGGCACAAAGTATTCATAACCTTCCTAGAAGATACATGGTGGGTTAGCTTAAATTGCATACTAGGCTTAGGCTAACAGAATTGCTTCTGGTGATGCTGAAAAATGCCTTGTCCTAACTGTAGAGAAAATTAAGTGCCTCCTTTACAAAGACTGCTTCATTAGATACCCAAAATGTAGGTAGGAGATCGAAGGAGGAATATGAACAGCCACATGTTCCCCTGTCTACATGAAGCTAGAGATCAGCTACTTAAAGGCACAGTAGACTATGTATGATCTCAGCAACAATCATGAAGACTGAAATTAAAACAACCCATGGAACAACACAGAATTAACAGATTCAGTAAAGGAATTCCCAGATGATAATTTTCAGCCTGCAATACATGAGATTGCATGGTTCGATAGTTTCTGCTGGTATTTATCTGAGAAGGAGTGTCATAAACGTAGTTTTCTGTAATATCTTCCATTTTGTTTGAGATGGTGCCTGTTTCTTTATCTCCTTTTATCTAAGTATTTCATGCATTTGCATTAACATTATTTATTATTATTACCTCAGTCGTATCCGGTGAATGCTCAAGTGGTGATAAGTGCAAACTGAAATAAAAGAAATTCCACTTAAACATAAAGAAAAATCTTTCTGTACAGTGAGAATGGCCAAATCTTTGTAGATATTCAAACTTTGAGAAACCCACTCTAGATTCCCCTTCTCTGACTAGTAGACATGGACTACACGTCTAGACATCCCTTCCATCCTTAATTATTCTGTGCACTCACTGTGTCAGTGTTAGTGGTTTGGTTTGGTTTCATATTAATATTTGTACTTACAGATGTACGTAGTGCTAATTGTAAGAAAAATGGAAAATACCTCCCTTGTGTTGATGTGGCAAGAAAGCAAAATCAAACTTCTTGTGCAATTAGGAATGCCTGCACAATGAAAATACAATCTGTACTAACATCAAAAAATGCTGTCAGACAAAAGGGACAGGAAGAACATAGTCTAAAGCAAGTATGTATAGTCTTGACATAGCTAGTATCTGGCTAAGGTGAGCAAGTAATTTTTCTTAAGCTAGAATTCCCGACTAGCCAGTCCATTTTCCAGTGTTTGTACCTGAGGTCAGCATTCCTCATTTCTCAAGAATACTCTGTTTTGAGTAGGCTTAAAGAGCACATTCACAGTCTTGATGACCTGCAGTTTGGAACCAGCTGCAGTGTCGGAGCACATGTCAGTTCCTGCCGTGCTCTTTCACGACTGCTCTTGGCCCTGTGCTCATGGCGGTCAGAGTTTCCAGTGTTTCCTGTTGAGCAGCCGGATGGAAAGGAAGCCCCATGTGCTTCCTGGTGCTAGAGGTGGCACAGCCATCAGGGCAGCCAGTAAAAGCAAATGTACAGAATTGTGACAGGATTTGTGACCTCTCGAAGTGGGGCTTGAAAGCAATTGCCGTTCCTGTGTGTAATTAATCATATGACTAAGCCCTTATCCACAACCCTAAAACAAAGAGAATTAGAGTTTAGGGGTTTGGAGAGTCTTGATTCTTGTTTCCGCTTTCTTTCCGAAATTAATCTTCAGATAAATTTCTGGACTTCGATCACCCATGTAGCAGCTCAGAAAACAAGGCTTTTACTGATTTTTTTCTGTTGATTTAATGCTTATGAAAAATAATAGAAACATCAATAGACTTAAAGCCTTCCTCTTCTGCAGTAATTCTCTAAACTGCAAGTAAGTTCTTCCAGACTTCGCTTGAAACCTGTTTCCTGCATCTCAAATCTGTTTTCTTCTGTCTTTTCACATCAGTCTTAGACGCCATATCAGTTGGCATGAATCATCATAATATAAAATTAATCCACACTGTGCTGGCTTACAGAATGTAAGGCTTGTATTCCAGAAAGTGTAGGAATGCGGAATGTCTCTGAGAATAGAAACAACAGATCTGTTTCAACTAACTTGATGATGCCGCATTCAACTAGAACCAGGATGGATCTGAGGCAGCCTCAGCCCCTGTTCTGGCAAATGACCCAATTTGGCAGAGCTGTCCCTCTTGCAGACCATGCATCCTGATTTCCTCGTGGTGCTGGAGCTGGAGGCATTCACCAGGCTCACTTGAGGCAGGCGAAGATCACAGCCTGGTAGTGACAGCAAGACAGGGCAACAAAGCTGGTGAGGGGTCTGGAGCACAGGCCATATGAGGAGATGCTGAAGGAGCTGGGAATGTTCAGCCTAGAGGAGGCTCAGGGGAGACCTTATTGCTCTCTCTAACTTCCTAAAGGGAGGTTATATTGAGCTGGAGGTCAGGCTCTTCTTTTGTGTCATTAGTGATAGGACTAGAGGGAATGGTTTCAAGCTGCGGCAGGGAAGATTCAGGCTGGACATTAGGAAGTTTTATTTCTCAGAAAGGGTGGTCAGGCACTGGAATGGACTGCCCAGGGAGCTGGTGGAGTCACTGACCATGGGGGTTTTCAAGGAATGACTGGACGTTGTGTTGTGGGACATGGTTTAGTGGGAGCTGTTGGTAATAGGTGAACGGTTGGACTGGATGATCTTTTAGGTCTTTTCCAACCTGGGTGATTCTATGATTTTATGATTCATATCTTTACTTAGAAAAGATTTCTTTCTAACATCTTTTTTTTGAAACAGTGAGTAATGAAGGGATAATTGCCTGGCCCAATGTGTGTATCTGCCACATAGACAAAAATAACACCAAAGACAAACAAACAAAAGCAAAACCAACCAACCAAACAAACAAACAAAAAAGGGAAAAAAACACCCCAAAAACTCAACTCAAAAGAGGAGGCATGCAGACTTCTAATCCCATGAGGTATTACCTTGAAATTGAAATAAATCTGGTTTTCATTTGAATTTTTACAGTACTTGAAATCCGGCCATATGTTTCATCATATTTGCCTGTAGAAGGTAAAATATTTTTAACAGCTATGCTTAAGGCACAGTACTCTAGTTTCAGCTGAAAATATCTTGCTTTGTTGTGCTTGGTCCTTTTTCCCCAGTATTTCAGTTCTTTATGGAGTAACATTTCATCCACCAGGACACTGGAGGTAGTACTTGTGAGAGGACAAGGTGAGAAAGGATATTATTTGACCTAGATGTTTTGCACTTCACAATACAGAAAGAGACATAAGCAATGGGAAGAATCATAGAATAGCTTGTATTGGAAAAAGTATTGCCTCCTGTTTCAGTGTGCTGGCCCAAGATGTCAGAGGCAGATGTTGGTGGTATGGCAGTAGAGACTGAACCTTCCCACCAGCATTCCATTACATGTTGTTGCCATGTGACAGATGGCAGCAGAGGGGCAGTATGACATGGAAGTGCATATGAAGCAAAGCAGAGTCTCTGAATTTGTACATGCAGAAACAATGGCATGCACTGACATTCATTGACATTTGCTGAACATTTATAGAGTTCAAACAGTGGATGTAAGCACAGTCATGATGGTAGTGTGCTTACGCAGTGGATACAGTGCAGATTTTTTATGAGCGTGGCATGCAGGCTCTTGTTCATTGGTGGTGAAAATGCATAGCTAGTGGTAGTGCCTATGTTGAAAAATAGTGTTTTGTAGTTGAGAAGGTGCTCTCTTGAACAGTGTTATTTTGTTCTTTGTATCTGTTGTTTCCATGGAAATAAATAAGAAGCACTACTTTCAGATCAAGGTACATATATGGTGAAATGAACATTTCCTGCTCAGGTGCTTAGTTAAATTCCAAATCTTTAAATATGATGAAGAAATAAAAAGCACAGGGAGAGTGGCCAATAGTGCCTAATATCAGTGATGTTCACTAACACATAGAGATCTCATGTGCTATGTATGTGAGATCACGATCTAGAAGACACTCCTCCATGGAGGTGGATGAAATGAATGCCTTTTCTGACAGCTGTTGGCCCATCAGATGGGATAAAGAGCTAAATTCTTCTAACCATAGCTCCAGTGAGATTAGTGGAACTAAGGATTGCTTTAAATGACTGAGTCTAAGTTTACAATAGGTGGTGCTAAATGTCACTGTTTTAGTGCCTGACCAGATCTCTAGGGATATGAAGAACTTTTGAATGTTTGTTTCCAAAAACACACAAAAAAGATCACTTTAAATTATTTTGCTGTATTTAAAAACAACAACAACAACAACAAAAAAAAAAAAAAAAAAACAAAAAAAAAACCCAAAAAAACGCGGCTGAGAAAGAAAGAATCTGTTCATTGAATTAAATCTACAGTATTCCAGAGTGCAAAATTTATTTATTTATTTATTTATTTTTCTTTTTGGTGAATCTGTGAAAATCACAAATATGAGATTTTGACATTTACTCTTGGGACTCTGACATGTGTTATTCCAACTAAGCCAAAGTATCCAGACTTAAGTAAGCTACTTCTTAGAGTTCACAGGATGCTCATATTTGCTTCATTTCTTTAAGACAGACTCCACAGTATTATGTTTCTACCTTAGCACGGTTGTTATCTTGAAAATATGGCATTGATCACAGGTTTAATTTTTATTTTTATTTTATTTTATTTTTTGTCATTTTGAGATACTTTTCATGTCAGTTGGTCATCTGTAAGTACTATTGACACACTGCTTTTTTGCAAAGATACTGAAACAAAGATACTCTTTCCTTTGATAGCAAAACAAGCAGAAGCAGCCCAAATTAAAGTCTTTCTTAACTTCAAATGAACATAGACTACCTCTGCAAAAAATGTTGAAATGTTGAGATGTTGAAAAATCACTTGCTGTAGCTGAGAACTGAAACTGCCTGTGTCACGCCTTCCCACAAAGCTCTAGGTGGGCTATGTGCTGAAGTCTAAGCAGACACAAAGTTTTCTCGTGGCTACAGTAGGCTGCACAGAACATAGTTGTGTCCCAAGAGAATGTGCCAGAAATTGCAGGGGTTAAAATAAAATAATAATTAAAAAAAAAAAAATAAAAAAAAGAGCATGCTACCAAAATTATGCCATCCTTAAACCATTTATGACCAGCTTAATTATCAGCTAAATTATTGTGAGTAATAATAAGGAGTCTATATATTTTGTATACCAAAATTTAGACCATGATGATGTCAGGTGGTAGAAGAGGTTGTGGTTTTGCCTTCCATCAATATGTGGGTAGACTATGTCTAATCGTAATGCAGAGAGTGCCTTATGATCTCACTTACCACACAGTCCCTCTGACCATTTCGAATACCCTGTCATCATATAGCATTCCTCTGTCAGCAATGAAATTGCTTACATGGTAAACATCTGATGTATTTTCAGATAATTCTTTTCATGAGATACAACAAGGGAAAACAAAGAAACCAGTCAATTTGCAAAGAGAAATGCTGGCATTTACCAAGTAGCCATTTGGAAATAATTTTCTTAAGTTCCATACCATCATGAATGTTTACTTTGGATGATCGAATAGTTGAAAACAGATCTGCCCTTTGCAGGAAGAAATGCGAGAGCAGCACATACAATTGCAGCAACAGCTTCTAGTTCAGCTTTCTGTCTCTGACAAGGACCTCTATCAGCTGCTTCAAAAAACATTAAAGAATGAACTGGCCACAGAAATGTTCTTCTTGACCCATGTTAGCTAGATGTTGACATGTGCCCTGAAGCCTAACTCCCTCCATGAATTTCTGTGGGCTTTAAGAAATGCTTATTTTGGATGTACTTACTATCCATACACGTCCAAGACTTTTTTGAGTCCTTCTGTACTCTTGACCTAAATGACACTTTGTGGCATAGATCTCAGGCTGATTGCATGTTCTGGATAATTATTTCATTCATATTCCCTTCACCACACCACAATTTGGAAACAAAGTTTAGGGTAAGCAGCTACTGTGCATGCCAACTCTACATTGATTTCATACTCATTTAAAGTAATCACCAAGGTCAGCAGTATAAAGAAAATTACCTAAGAAAGATCTCATTCAATGCTCAATACAACTAGGATTCATTTTTATTTTTGTTTTTATTAATGCAAGTGATCCTTATAGAATAACATTAAAACATTAAAAATTAAGACAAATAAAGAAAAATCTGTCCAGGTACAGAAAGCAATGCATTTGAATTATGAATGTGATACAGAAGCAAAATATTGTGTTTCTTTGCCATGTGTTTTGAACTATGGAACAAGCATCTAATATTTAATGTTTGTCTTAGGAAATATACAGGGGGGAAAAAAAGTCCTTGCTTAGCCTTGGTGCACAGATCTCCTGTATTTTGAAAGCTCTGAAACATTCCTGAACAACTCCAATGTTTTACATCCAAACTGAATCTTTTGAAGTCTTAGAAACTGAAGTATTATACTAAACTGTAACTGAAGCATGTAGTGGTAGATACAGTATGCACAGTGTAGAAAATAAATACAGTATAATCAATATAAAAACAAGAATACGACTTTTTGTGCTTTTATACTGAAGATTTTCACAAATACTAGTTACAGATATTTTGCTTAGCAAAACGTGGATTATTTGGCACACGAGGGCTTTGTTTACTACAGCGATCTTCCATGTCCACATATTAAATTCCTGTCTCTTTTTGAGGTTGACTCTGCCTCAACATCTACAGAAAGCAGCTGAAATTGTTACTTCTGGGAGAGGAGGGAGGCCATACAGGGCATTTCTTCAGTGCTTCACCAGCAGGTGGATTTTTCATGTGACAAAATGCAGCTGAAGCCCACCAGAGACTTTATGCGATCAAACAGCTGCACAAAATACTTCTTTCTGGAGTCTTCTCCCAGCACTGCCTGTCTTCTCTGACTGCCCGATAGAGCCTCTACATCTGCTCATCCACTGCTCCTACCTTCCCTCACTCTTTATTCCCTTATTATTTGCCATACTCACCCCATTCTATAACAACTCATTGAAAACACTTAATGAAGCTAGAGATGGGTGAGTTAATTTGAATCTCGCAAAGAATTTAATGTAATCTCTTATTTTGTCCTATTCTGTGTTTTTTTTGTTTGTTTTGTTTTGTTTGTTTCTTTTTTTCAGTTGTATTGTAAAAGCTTCAGTGTAAAGACTGTGTTTTATGTTTTTACATTATCTGGGATTAACCTGATATGGTTCACATTTTCATTAGCCTTAAAAAACATAATATTGTTCAGACATTACATTTTACCACCATTTTCCATGGATTTTGAAACACGAGATAGGACACACCTGCTGTTTAAATATATATAATCACAGCATTTATCTGCCAGCAGCTGGACCTGGAGAGTACACTGACTCTACATTAATCTCCTTATATACTCATCTTGAATGCAATCCCATTAAAAATTGCATATGAAAATACTGCCATATATTAAATAACTTGTACTTGAGCATTTCTGATTCTGTCCTACTTCGTTACCTGGGTGATGCAACCTTGTATTTATCTGAGGCAATGCAGACTGCTCCTTCACAGGTAGCTGCTGCTGCAATGTGCAGTGCTTGTCTGTATTTTTCAACAAGTCTTTGCATCACTTTTGATGCAAGAAGAGAGAAGAAATTGGAGCAGCAGGCATAGTCAGGCAGCTATGGGTTCTGCCACACATTCTCCTGTAACTGTAAGCCTGGCTAATGGTTTTGTGTCTGGAAAAATATGGACGGAGAGGAAGGGGAAGGCATGTAAAAGAAGGAGGGAAGGCAGAGGCAGAGTGCTGGGGTGGGTAATTTAGGTTTATGTGGGGAGGAGGAAGGAGGGTAATGATGCTGCTACCACATTAGAAGGAAAGAATGTCTCTAAAAAAAAATGAAGTATACCAAGGATGTGATTCTTACAGGATATGCTCTGGATGATCAACAAACATCTGAAGTGTTATGCATGATCCTTGAGGTAGTGGAAACTGTAACAGCAACCCCCAAAAATGCTACTGTTGCATGAATTTATGTCCTTGTTCAGTTTTGTGTTACTTTCTGCTGGAATGCAGACAGTCTCAGATAATTCAGCTTCAAAGCAATTAAGAATGAAGCTAATAGTGGACATCTCCCTCCAAACTATAACAGTGTATAGTTCCAACCAGAAGAAGGAAAAGAGTGAAGCTGAAGTGAATGCCAAGCTAAAAGAGAGTGAAAGTCTGACTCAAATCACTAGACATTTTTTCCTATAATTTCAGTATGACCAACATTTCACATACTGTATTTTCTTTCAATTATTGATTTATCCTCAAAAATGTTTGCATGAGTAATGAATTTGGGAAATATGTTATTTTGATTTCCAGGGCTTTAAAGAGGTCCACTTTCAACATAAAAACAGGAGGAGCAAGAGATCAAAGCGCTTTGCATTGTTCTCCTTATGCTCAATAGAGTCAGTCCATTGCTTTTCTTTTGACAAATATTCTGTTTTTCACCTAACCCTTTTTGAAGCCATAGGCATTGTTTCATTGTTTAAGATTTTCTAACAATGAAAACATCCCTTCTAAGACAAGAGAAAAACAGATTCTTTGTTCCAGCCTCAGTAGTTAGATAACATACCTTACAGCCATTGTTTTATTCACATTGTTGAAGTTTTCAATTAAAGCCTCCACCTGCATGATTCAACATTTGATTTCTTGTTTGGAGGAAGGAAAAGAAGGAAGAATGACCTATTCATTTTTCTTCTGATCAAGTGTTGCTGTCACAAGTAATAGTAAGGGTATTTGAGGATATAAAGAATTCAAAAATAAGTTGAAGATGAGGGTTACCTTCGGAGTTCTTTAATAGTGTGCTGTCATGAAAAGCAAGGAAGATTTGGTATAACCAATGCACTAAATTTGTATGCTTGATATAAACAAACATTGTTTCTGAAGAATTTGTTTATATATATGAAATGCAAAACCTCTCAGTTAATATATACTCAAATATCATTTGTTTACCGAGTATGTGCTGAGCATCTTTCCATACATAGAACAGTCTGTTGTCTATCTCTGGTTAGCCAGATTAGGGTAAATGGTTCGTATAATTTAAGAGTTACTAAATTGAACAAATCTTTGTTCATTATACTTTTCATACTTTGCTGGAATATCATGCCAATAGCCAGATAGTCATTACTCAGACAATATTTTTCATTTTTAACCTTGCCAGTTCCATCTTAATATTTCTACTTCCATGCTTTTAGTGAAGAGAATAGCAGTCAAGTTGATGAATTTATTTAGCAGTGGTGGAAACATGGTAGAATTTGGTCATTTCCCTGAAGCTGTCATTTCAGTTGAACAGCAGAAATAACCTGGCTGACAGGGACTTTAAAATTTTGCCAACTAACTTCACTTCAGGTAAATGACAAGTGAAGATCCACATGGCTAAGCATAAGAGAACAAGTGGTTGGAGAGTGGTTTTTTTTACCCTAGCCACTTCAGTGATGCAATTGATAAATTTATGCCAGAAGCTATGTACCAGTACAAGGGCTGCACCAAAATTTATGCCTCCTACTTTATTATGTTGCCCACAGAGGCAGATGTTGGTGGTACTGCAGTAGAGGTTGAACCTTCCTACCAGTGTTCCATGTTGTTGCCATGCAAGAGATGGTGGCAGAGAAGCAGTATGACAGAAAGGCATCTGACATCATAGTGCATATGAAGCAAAGGAGTGTCACTGAATTCCTGCATACAGGAACAATGGCACCCAATGGCACTGAATTACTACGTATGGAAACCTTGGCAAACATTGACATTCCTTGGCACTTACTGAACATACATGGAGACCAAAGTGTGAACGTGAACACAGTGAGGTGGTGGGTGATGCAGTTTAACAGCAGAACAGCAAAATTTGGTCACTTTGTCTAGTGCAGGTTTTTATGAGTGTGGTGTGCAGGCTCTTTTTCACTGCTGATGAAAATGCAAGCTAATGGTGGTAGAAAAATAGTGGTTTGCAGTTGAGAATGTTCTTTATCAAATAGTGTTACTTTGTTCTTTATATCTGTAGTAGTTTTCAAGAAAATAAATAGGAGGCATTATTTTTGAAGTGAACCAAGTATTTAATAATTGCAGTGACAAGGAAGGAAAAAGCAGTTTCAGATAATAATAGTAGATTATCTCTTAAACTAGCTTTACAGTCAGAAAACAAACAAACCAACAAAAAAACCTGGACCCACAATGTTTTACCAATTCATCTTTCTTGTTCTATTCCTCATCCCTAGTTGTTTGGGAGACCCCACCTCTACATATATATGGACTTTAATACAGAAAACTTTGCTGCTGCTGCTGCTGTTTAAGTTACTTATTTTGTATATTGACTGTATTCAACTTGAGACCATTTTGATGTTTCATTCTTTAGTTGATCTCATCTGGCAAATTCAAAAACCACAACCTAGAAATCTGAGGAGCCCTTCCTTCTAGTTTCTAGACCCCATTCAGACATGTACACAAACTGTAAGTGAGATTCATTTAGGAACAAGGCAAAGGCTCATCCACTGACACAAAACCCACAGGGCTTCCATTTATTTAGTTCCTAATTTTCTTGCTATCCAGATAGGGAATGAGCCAAGAGGCAGAGGAGAAAAAATATTTACCCAGAGCAACGGAAATTAGATTAGCTGTTAGTAGATATTGAACTTGGTCAATAGCAGGTTTAATGAAAATGCTATGGAAACCTAAATACATTGATATGGATGTTTGGGCAAGTAAGAAAAGAGTTTTTAAAAGGAAATGCAAGTGGTTCAGCTCTGGACAGGACTATCTGTCAGAAAGGGCTCATGTGGAACAGGGAAGATTGTTGCAGTCATTCAGACAGTGAATTGTTCTGCTAATTGGGTTTAATGGTAGATTTGTGTTTATACACCTTTTTTTTTTCCTGAAAAGTTGGTACAGGAAAAGACTGCTAGATCCCCAAGGCTGTTTTCTTCTGCCCACAGCCTGGTTTTATACATCCCATTAGTGAGCTCCTTCTGAGTAATATTTCTTTTATAGAGGGGCTTCTCACATAACCCTTGGGCAAGTTCTTCCCTAAGTGTGCCATGTATCCTGTGACTGACCTTGTGAATTCAGGACAGTTTCAGAATGAGTCTGAGCCCTCACAGGCAGTCACTAGCCCTCACACTCCAGAAACATGAGGAAATTCCTGGGGATGTTCTGTCTATCCACCTCCCTGGTTATCAGGTTGCTCAAGGGTGCAGAGGTTCAGAGGAGCATTTAATGTGGACTAGCATTCTTGGGACACTAGGGAACAAGAAGAGAATATTAATATCAGGAAACCCAATACTGATTTGCAGATTATCAGCTGCTGTGTACCTATGAATGAACTCACATGATGGCATCTGTGATGCTAATCCTGAAAGCTACAGATATCTGACCTAATTTCCTAAGAACAGCCCTCATTACCACTGTCTGACTAAATCTCTGGAGAATGCTATAACCTTCAGGAAAACTAAACCACAAAGATGGAAATGGGAATGGAAAAGGGAGAGTAGCTTCTGACTAAAGATGAAGTGGATGATGAAGAGACCTTCTCCACTGAGCAGGAATACAGCTGAGACAGGTCCTGATCACTCCAAGGGAACAAATGCAAACACACTGGATAGGCCATTATACTGGAATAGGAGAATCAGCATCTATGTGCTGGCTTGTTGTACAAGAGGCTGAGAAGAATAACTTTACAAGGAAGACGGTGGCAGACTTTTCAGGAGAAGAAAATATTATAATTTAGTAATCATGTTTTTAAAAGATACACTGAATTATTAGGAAAACAAATATTGAAATGAAGATTTATTAACAATATTATGGTTGCTCTATAATTGCCTGAGAGGAAAATGAGATTCAAGTTAGATAGCTAATATTTGCTACTTCTGATGCAGTCTGCTTTGACCAGTTTACTTTGAAACTACCAACACCCGTCCCCCCAGGTTTTTAAATAAGCAGAACTCAAGAGGTAAAATTTACAATATTTATTACTAGAATCTACTAGAAACGTTTGTGGTATTACCATTGCAGTAACCATAGTGGTACAGGGATATGTGATAGGCTGAGTTCACAAGGGAAGATCTACAATTTCCTCAGGTATCTGGGAAAAAGAGGCAAGCTTTGTGGTTCACATGCTTTCCCCAGTCTGTTCTCCAATAGTCAAGTTGGGCAAGAGTGGCTCAAGCACTCAGCTCACATCGATGCCTGAAATTGCTAAGCAGAATTTGAGAGCATGGTTGCTTGCAGTGCTGGCTCCCTCCACCTGCTGTTCACTCTGTCTCCTGCAATGACAAGATAAGCCACCTCTGAAGTGTATTTGCACATGAACTGGGGGCAAATTTGTACAGAGGTCAGTACTTGTCTTTCACTGCTGAACACTTTCAAATCTGTGAAAGAAGATCACTAGCAAGGATGCTGGTATTTATTTTGTGGTATTACTAGTGCAGCAGCTGCTGGATGTTATGTGGCATGATTTGAAAGGATCTCGGTGAAATTTCCTATTCACTATAGGCAGTGAATGCTTGGATAAACCTTGTAAAAAGTTGGTATACAGAGTATGATCATGTGCAAAAATACTTCTCAAAATCATTGTTATTCTGAGTACAGCTATAAAATATGCTTGGAATAGTTACTTAAAGTTTGCAGGCCTAGTATATTGGCCAGGCTGTGTGAATTGAAATTAAACTCAAGTGAATAATACATGTTGAATGATTTGAACATTACCTCTTTTTCTTCCTACAGGATTATCAAAGCATATCCCACTTTCCTCAGTTCTTTTTGAGTATTCAAACCTTATGTGATGCTTCAACTCTAAAATCTATGTGTACATTTGGCATTTATTTCAGCATGGTTTTCACTGTTAATATTAGAAGTCATTAATTCATTTTCATTTAAGTTAGATATAAAAATGATTTATTGCAAAAATTGTCAACACTAGCATGTTGAATGTCAATGTTTCATTACCAACTAATATTGATACTACTTCACCCTGACTTTGATATCCACGGATCATATTAAAAACAAGGGAAATGAACACGAATGAAGTTTGCCTTGTGTGTGAATGGTTGCAGAGAGAAAATCAGTGAACTGCAGAGGTCTTTTTCGTAGCATTGAGTCTTTTCTGCTGAATTGCTTGATGTGATCTTTGCCTATCAATTTTGGAAAAACAAACAAACAAACAAACAAAAAAAAAAACCAAACCACTAAACATCTACAATATGTGTTCTGCATGATAACACATACTTGATACCTGAAATTTAGATTGTGTACTCATTCTTTCTTCTGTCTTGTCTTCTTTACAGCAATCTACTACAGTGGTGACTATTTAGAAAAAAATGTGTCCTAACTTTAATGTAGGAGTTTTCTCAATCAATATCTTTTGCAAGTTTTCAAATGATGGTCAGTTATCCCAAAATGTATTTCATCCAAGTTCTTTGGAGTATCTATTCTCAGGTCTCATGTATCTGCATTTATGGTTTATTTCTTTCACATTTCCCTAGAAAGTGATCAACTTAAGGAGAGGGGTTAGCTACTAAGAGCAGATTACTGCAGAACTCAGTAGGCCACACACAGATGGTACATATGAAACACAGCTTTCAAGTTTCTCATATGGCTGGATTGGTCAGCATTTGCTTTTGGCTGTTTTGTACCCATTCACTATAATACACTCAGTAATTATAGCACAATGCAGAAGGGAGAAGATGTATGCAAACTGTACATTGCACAAACTGAGGTGAAATAAGGTAAAATAATGTCACCTCTGCTTTTAGTTCTTGTCCATGTTTAGTACCCATGCAAAGTTCCTTTGGCAAGGTGCTTTTCAGAATTGAAGACCTGAAAAGATGTTTGTTTCCTAAGTGTATTTTATAAGTTCAGTTTATGAATCTGCTTCAGAAACAGATTCATTTAAGATTTGCAGTAGAACCAAAGAAGGTGCCCTTCTTTGCCTAATATGGACATAGTATTACTTTCTGAGCTCCCAGGCTAGGCACAGGCAACATGTATGAGGACAGAAGACTTGGGAGCGGCTGGAGTTCACACTGTTGTCAGTTCAGAAATGCTAACCGAGGCTATGCTCTCTTCATCTTCCCAGTAAACAAGAGAGAACATGGGCAAGACTAGCTGACTGTAAAGCTACCTTTTAATGACGTCCAGTTCCAAAGCTAGCTTTAGGCAGGAGCCACTGCTGTGGATTTTTAACTGTCTCTGTCGGTATTAAAGCATCTGAGCATCTGGACATGTTCTAACAAGTAAACTGTGGAAAAGAAATGTTGTGAGATAGCATAATTGGCTGGGAGAAAAAAGGGGCTAGGGATGTTAATGAGGTTAGAAAAGTGGCCTCCAAGAGAGATGTACAAATGTAACTATTGAATAAACTTTGCTAGGTTTTATTCCTGCTCCCTGAAAAGATCTGGGGCTTCCAAACCTGTTAAATTTGCCCAAAATTTCTGTAAAGACAATCAAATATAACCCAAATATCTGGAAGGGAGAGACAGTAGTAGATGTCGATAATTCATCAGACAAAATCCGTAAATCCCTTCTAGTGCATGAGAGGTCCCTCTAGACAATCATAAAAGCTTGCTGACTAACTTCTGCTTATTCATTCTGTGACTTTTCAGTTCCTACACAACCCTGAAGTAGAGGTAGCTCTTCTCTAGAGTGAAAAAGCTAATCCTAAATAGGCTTTTCAGGGAAATTACAAGAAGAGCCTGGATTAGGCAGACAGCTTTCACTGGTACATGTTGTAACTCTATCTACTGTGAATTCATGAAGTTAGATTTAGGCTTTGTAGGGAGGGTCTGCATGCTTTTTTCAGAGGACACAATTTCCTTCAGTTGTGAGATGATACAAGAAGTGGAGCTTTGCCTTTGCATCCCTGCTCAAAGCATGACAGCAACTCCAGGAGCCCAAAGCATGTGACCCTGAATTCAATAGATGCTCTCTCAGCAGGAGGGCTTGCTGTGCTAGGCTATTGCAATCTATCTGTGGGCCTTGTCATTAATTGCCACCCATACTCAAATGGAAAATACGTTCTCACTCTCTGTTTCTTAGAAACCCAAATACAAGAGGTATTAAATTTATGAAAGAGTGTTAGCAATACACATTCCCTGGTTGATTTCATCAGGTTGGTCTACAGCTAGGTAGAACATGCTGTTCTTCCTCAAGGGCACTGTTTTAAATGAGCCATCAGCATCAAAACCTTGTGGGTAACAAGAGCCAGGCCTAGTTAGCAGTAGTTGCAGCAACTCCCATTAAAAACAATAAGTCTTCAGACTGATTATTTTTAATACAAAGCTTTAATTTCATTAACTTCATGTTAGAACCCTCTCTGAGTGTGCTCCTTGCCCTTTTAATGGCTCTGCCCAATCACTGCCCTTGGAGCCCTATTTTGTGCCACCCCAGGCCTTAACTTCTACCGCAGCTGTGCAGTAGGGCTCCAGCTCAGCCACAGCCATGCCTCTGCCCACCCACAGACTCTGTTGGCCTCATCCCTGACCTGTGGGCTGACCTGATCCATCTTGTTGCTGTGGCCCTACGCAGGTACCCCAGGGCTGTGTCACAGCAAATCTGCTCTCAGCAGATCTGACCCTGACATGTGGACTGACTCTCCAGATTGACCTTGGACCTGCCCAACTGCTGTGGCCTGGCCCATTTAGCAGCAAACCCAGATGAAAGTGCCCCAGGTCTGTGAGGCTGGTATGATCTCATAGCTGCTGGCCATCCTATTGTTCTCAACTCCCACTATTTCCCCCTTTCCCCAGGTGGTGCTGAACCTCACTGCACCTTGGTGTTACACTGAAGAACAGTTCTGAATAACCTTAATTACCTTTATTTATTTATTTATTTAAACTGAACAAAAAGGGTACCAAGTTTGCAAGCAACAGACTAAAAAGATTTATAATTAGTAGGATCATATTGTTCTAGATTAGTTTCAGTAGAACGAAGCCCCTCATGAAATGCAGATTTTCTTTGATGGTCATATATTGTGTGAGGATAATAGTGGTGCTTCAAAGTGTTAGGACACCCAAACCAATATGAATGCCCAAATCAGTGTAGCTGTGATGAGCTGCCTTTATAGATTAATTTGCTGTGCTTAACGCTAGTATGAAAATAGCTTAAACAACTTGCTGAAACATCATAGTTGGTAATTTGTGACATAAATAAGGCAAGAATTCACTATTCCAAGACACAATTCATTCCTTACAGTTATATTCTCTCTTGCACAGACTCATTTATTTTGTACTCTCTCACTTAGCATGGGTACAATGGAGGTGCTTCACACAAATTATTAAGGGCACAACTTTTGTTTATTCTCACAGGACAACTCATATTCTATTACTTTATTGTGATGGCAATAAATTTCTTTAGTCATAATCACAAAGAAGCCCAATGAAATGTCATATTCACAAAGAAGCCCAATGAAATCTCACATGCAACTGCTATAATTTTTCTACTTTGTGACCTATATTAGAAGAGCAATACAATGTGTGCCCAAACCTGTATAAATATACCTGAAATATGTGACTATTTATGTGTATGAATACCTATATATGTGTGTTTGTGTATACATATATTTACAGACATATAGGTATATATATATATACCTATGTATATATTAAAGACATTGTGATCCCTGTGATAAATATATAATCGGTCAAGGAAGTGTTGGGTTACCACAGTTGTGAAAGCAATTTATGTGTATGTGTTACAGGTGACTACTTTCCATAGTAAAAAACAAATCACTAAAATGACACCAAAGCTCACTTTACTGAAGGATTTGGGATTGTAAAGACAGACAGGAGTTAACAAGTTAAGCAAACATATATGGAAGTGCCTACAAGTCATTATGTCACTTTCCTAAGCAGACATTCCTTTCAGGAAAGCCAGATTTTATTGCATGGGCTGTAGGTGATGTGTTCAAATGATTTAGAAACTTTTTGTATATGCTTGTCTTATGCTTTTTCACTACCTTCACCTGCTATCTCATGACTTTAGTATTCCTTTTTCTATCTCATCTCTGTATAGGATTTCATCTTCTCTCTGAAGCCTGTATGTTAGTAGGAAAGAGATTAGCACCGTACTCCATAGAATTCTTCATTAGCTAGTAAGAGTCATTACATTCTAAGCACAAACCTTGAGAGAATCATCAGATATTTTTTTTCTTCTGAAGACTAGAAGTGATTTATTGAGAGTTTTATAGCTAGGAGATTTGACTGAATTACAATTTACAGTAAGATAATTTTGCCGATGGAAGCTGTATATGATTATCTGGCTCCTGGAGGATATTCTTGACAAGTTTTATGTGTATGCTTTGAAGTTTGGAAGTGCTACAGGTCATCACTGGTAGAGGAACAAGTGTTCTATTTGTTCAAACACACAGAAAAGCTTTTTTTTTTCAAATTGGAAGAAAGGTCAAAGCTGACATAAAGAAAAGAAAACTAACCTGAATCATTTTAGACAATGAAGTTATAAGAACCTTTTTTTAAAGGTGCATAGTGACAGGGAAGGGAAATGGTTTTAAACTGGAAGAGGGTAGATTTAGACCAGATACTAGGAAAAAATTCTTTTCTGTGAGGCTGGTAAGGCACTGGAACAGGTTGATCAGAGAGGTTACGGATGCCCTCTCCATGGAAGCTGTCAAGGCCAGGATGAATGGGACACTGATCAACCTGGTTTAGTGGGGGGTGCCTCTGTCTATAGCAGGGGTTGGATCTAGATGATCTTAAATGCCCCTTCCAACCCAAACAATTTTATGGGTCTATGACACTCTTGTCCCACTGTCTCAGTCCTCCACTTCTTTTATTTGATAAATACAATATTAAAAGAAATCCATCTTGGCACTAGAGATGAATTAATACATTTCTTCTAAACTGTTAATCCAGACTTCCCAGTGGTTTAAAAATGCACGATGACTTTATCAAAATCTATTTAGTTTCCTTTTAGATAGAAAACTGATAAAATACATTCACAGTAGAGAAGGCAAGTGGTAAGATACAAACTAAAATGCAGTAGGATGCATAACATATTGCAAATTACACAAGCATTAAGTGGGAAAATACCAAAAAAATTATATAATCTGTTCTGAGAAGAATAAAACTCATAGAGAAATAGATTAAAATTGAGTTGACATAACACTCCGAATAAATTTACTAAATGGTATCGTTTTCAGCAGAACAATATATATATATATATATATATATATATAACACAGTGGGTGTCAAGCATACTGAAAAGGTAAAAATCCTCATGAAAACATATACAGCTCCCTGCACTGTCAATACATCAATAAACAAATCAATTGAATGAAACTGTATAAAGCATATGAAAAAGACTGAGCCTGAAGGCCACAATATAGATGAATTGTAGAGTTATAGACTTCACGTTGCAATCTCTGTAAGTAGCAACACATCAATGTAGGTATGGGTACAATGCAGAAGTAGAAATAGGTAGTAACACGCGAATAGAGAAATAAAGTCCTTTGCCACAGAGTGTAAAGAGATAGGAAGTCATAGAAGCAAAATTATATCATAACAGATATTCATTATTATGTTTCAGTTTAACTGCTAAGTATTTGTCCTTGATTACTTATTGTTTTTCTTTCATTTTGTTATTTATAAAATTAACATAATTGAAAACAAGTGCAATGGGATGTTATTGCGCAACATGTTTGGATGGAATTTACAGCATTTTTGCTACTTTGGCTGAATCTTCTTGAAACTTCTTCATTATCAGGAGAAAGCTCTTGTTTCTTTTCTGTGTAGAGATATTGAGAATAATCTCACTTTATGTTATAAAGTTTCTAAACATTAGTCACCTGCTCTAAACAGTGCTTCTGCCACAACCAGTAAGTCTTCCAAAGGCCATTTCAGTTCAATTTAATGATGACTATAGTAGCAAAAATGCTGAGTCATGTCTTGAAACAGTGATTGGGTACCTGGTGGGAAGGCGGGGCCAACCCAGGGGAGCTCAGGTGAATGCAATACACCTGAGTGACTGGAAGGGGTGGAGCCAGGATCCACCCCTTCCCAGACCTTATTTAAGGGCTGGCAGGGGGTAATAAGGACTTCTTACTGGAGATCCCTACCTTTCTGAGGCCTTCTGAAGGTAAGTAGTTTCTTTCTTTTATTTCTATGCCTCTGTCTGTTGTAGCTGAGTAAGCCCACGTTTTCTGTAGCCTAGGACCTTGTTACTCTTGCTACTCTTCCATCTTTATGCACTTTCCATTGCATTACAGAGCTGTAACTATAAATAGAAACTTAAAGTTGGATGTGAATCTTGTTAATAATTGAAATTAAGATGAATCCATGTATGTGTCTCTTCCATTGTAAAATCAATATAAAGAAGCTTATGTGTGGTAGATTTGTGAACTAACTCACTATGCAGGAATTTCTCTGTATAAAAACTACAAATAGCCCTAATGACTTCCTTGTGAGGCTAGCGTAGTTCATTGCTCCCAATGAATGTTCTTGTCTACTTATAAATTGATGCCACAAGATGTAAACAAAACAGAAGATTGCAGTTAATTTTTATTAAAACTTATTGATTCTTTTACTCAGTGGCTTCATAATATGGGTGGTTGTCCCTTACCTAAAAATCATTTGACTAAGTTTCTTTGCTACTTTCCTCATATTCTTCATTCCTTTGCCATGTTTTGTCACTCTGCCATGGCAATAAAAAAATACATGGATTTTTCTGCAGTTCTTGATGAGAATTCCTGCCAGCTAGAGTGGTGACAATTATTAAGAGGAGTTTATGTCTTACACAATCCTGTCTGAGATGAGCCTGAAGGGGGGTGTGGATTCAGAGTTCACAGGACTTAAATGTTTACTTTTTTTTTCCTTTTTCTTTTTCTTTTTCTTTTTTTTTTTTTTTTTGTATCTTCATGGTTTTCTTTCTACCTGCAGCTTGATGACATTTTTACTCTGTGTATGTTGTACTTGTCATAACAGTATTTTAACAGGAGTATTTGAAAGGAAAATTTCTGGTCAGTGCTGCTGTTCATTTCCTGAAGATGGCTAGATGATGTACATCTGTTGTTTAAGCAATGTATTTTCCATTCACTTTAGAGCTATTCTTACAATGTTTGCTTTATCCCATAGTTTTGTGCCTCCCTTTCTGCATCTTTAAAGTAGGAAGATGTAGTTATCAGTAGTTTCTTAACATTCGAGATGTTAAGACAACTCCAAGTGAGAAGTGCTTTTCCTACAGCCATACAGTTAAATTTCAGGTTGCAGGGGGTCATGATCCAGGATTTCTGGCACACAGTCTTATGGACAGTGCTGGTAAAACATTAACACCTCCTACCATGATCAGGTTTCAGAGAGAAATGTTAGCTTAGCACTTAACTATGTTGTTGTGATAAAATTGAGTTTTCTCCTCACAGTACCACCAAAAAAATTACTCAACATTTTGGTATTTACAGATAACAATATATTATACATGAACAAACAGATATCCAAGAATTCATCTCCTTGACTCTGTCAACTGTATTTGTTATGCAGTCCTCGTTCTTTAATGTCTAAACATTCCAGAATATTCCTCCGTGCTAGGATTCATATATGAAAGTTGTTAACAAGTATGTAAATGTTCATACCTTAGTAAGAACTTTACGTGATTTTTCTTTTGTCCAGTAATTGAAACTCCTTGATAACTCCATATGACAAAGAGACAAAACAAAAAATTTCACTAAAAATTATGTATCTACTTGTGTGGGGAGCTTGATATTAGGGTGTTTGCCAGTTTGAAAACCTGGGAGAAAGTCAGGAACAGATTAGATAGGGTGTTAAAGAGAAACAAAGACAAATACATTTGCTCCTTTGAAGAACTGTAGCTCGTTAGCTGAAATGTGTGTGATTTCTGACTGTGTGCACAAGGAAACATTTTGTGAATATACAAAATATACTAAGAATTTACTTATGATTGCTTGTAACTGATTTCTTTTCTAACCTCAGATTGGGTGTATAGTACTCAGAAACCCATTTCTTGAAGAGTAGCATGCTCTTATTAATAGCTTTCTTGCTTTCTTATCCATTACTGCTCCCTTTCAATCCGTGTTAGTAATGTATTAGAAACTAGACTTACCTGCATCATCTTCTTGTAAAGCACTAAATTATATGCTTTAAAAGACTCAGCTATTCCCAAAGTCATAACCCTAGAAAGTTCTTGTTGTATAGGGGCATATTCTTGAAATGCTGCAGGAAACAAGAGTAAGATCATTCATCTTAGTTGGAATAAATAACTCTTCTTGTGAACAGAAGTGACTGACAACTAAATATTTTACAGTTTGTCAGCAAGACTCTAAAATATGCTCTTAATAGCAAGAAATAAATGAAGTGCACATTTATGTACACCTAAGCACCTTTCTAGGGAGATAATGTTCCATCATGCTACCTCTTAAATTGTGTCCCAAGCCCAAGGATGTTTAAAGGAAAATGCAGCAGATTTTAGAAATAATTCTAAGTGCTTCCTGGAATTTTATTAAATGTTCTCAAGAATTCCTCATGCTCTACAAAACAACCTGAGAAAAATGTGTATGAGAATTTTTCTAAGAATTAAGAATTCATGAGAGGGACAAGAAATACTTTCTAGAGGTTTTAAATAGCGATGTTGCAAAAGCTTAGTTTGTCACGCATAAAGAATGAATAACGAGATAGCTCCTGTTGGTGGCTCAGGAAGAAGAGGTACCACTGCAAACAGAGCAGATTTGCTTATGCTTTCTAAATAGAATATCTAGAGAGAAGAAATATCCGAATTATGTGTTAAACATTATTCACATTCATTTGTTCTAATGTGGATGGTGGCTTGAACTAAGAAAAAAACAAAAACAAACAAACAAAAAAAACCCATGCCATTTCCGTGGGGTGTTTATGTCTAACAGAGTAAACACTAGTGAAAAATCTGTGTAGTATACCATGGCATTAAATGGACACAATAAGATATGAATAGATATCAAGATAAAATTTGCTATGGATTGGGAAGCCCAAGGGTAATGTAGCTTCCTGGAGAGGAAGCTGTATGAAACTTTCATCTGAAAAGGGTTTGTAAGGATAGTGGCATTATAAGAGAGCCGCACAGTAATACAAATGCATTTTCAGGCAGATGTGGTTCCCTGTTGTGATGAAATACATTCAGAGGTATCTGTTATTATATTCACAACCAATATTCTCCTTGGTTAATCAGAATTCTAGCAGGCTGCCAAAATCCACTGATTTTCTTTAACAACCATTTGCACTTCCCAGTGATTATCAGGTATGGATCAATAAAATGAGATCTTACCAGCCTTTTCTTCTGAGAGGTATAGAACTCTGAAAATTTGAGCTGTGTATAATTTTGATTGTGATTAATTATTTCTGCTAAACTTCTCTAGGGGCAAATGAAGAAAAATAGCATGTAGATTGGTGTATTCAGCTTGTCTGACTATAAACCCTGGTATGATACTAAGTTATAGTACATGATGTTTTTTGTCCAGATCATCTGGAAGCTGCATTTTATTTGAGCTACAAAAAGACTGGGGAAAAATAATAAAAGAAAATCTTTAGCAGGAAACACTTGGCAACAAGCTTAAAAGAATTCTAAGAGCAAGATGCAGGTTCTTCAGTTACAGGTGTTTGTGCCATATATTCAAAATCTAGTGTCACAAATAAGTATCTCTGTAGTATATTGTAAATGTTATTTTTAATATTCTTTAATGACATCTACAACATTCCTCTTCTCCTAACTTCCTGGAACCAGTGTTCTTACAAAGATACATTAATAACTGTTCAAAATTACTTCACAGTAGAAACAGATAAATTTTAATGAGCATGTGAGCTTACTTGCAGGAGGGTCCACATTTTCTAGCCAGACTGCTCAATCACTGTAATTTTGAATCCTTTCTTTCTCCAGAACACTCAAAATGGCAGTTGTAACTAAACCTACAAGCATACAGACCTCACAGTCAGAAGAGCAATAACTCATTATGGAATAATGTCACAGAGCATCTTGCAGCAATTTTGTCACCAACAACTTTGTTACTTGAAACTGTGGGTATTTGGCTGTCAATGGTTTTGGATTATACTCATATCTTAAATAAGAGTGAAAAGGAAAGAAAAATCGTGGAGACCTACATTTTTATGCAGGAACAAGACAAATTAGGCTGAATATCACCTTTGTGTTCACATTTACAAAGAATAGTCTCTGTCAGCCCAACTAATTTGAAAATGTGCAAACACATGAAAAACACAATAATATAATAATAGTTTTAAAACTTGAATAATGTTTCCAGTATCGGAGTTGCACAAATTCTCTGCTTTAGCCCATAGTCTTTCTGATTACTACAGGATTTTTAAGGAACCATTGGGAGGGAACTATTTTTATAATGGTAGTAACAGTAGAAAGTACTAATTTTATTAAAAATGAAGTCCTCTACAGAATGAATATTTAGCATCTGGAAATAAAATAGGAGAATAAATATCAGCACAGATTAATCAACCAGAAAATGGTGACACATTCACTTTTGTGGATGTTTTCTAGGGAGGGTATGTGCTGAAGTGGTGCACCTATACCTGAAGAAGTAAATAACTGTTAAACTTGTGATAACTAAGTGTAGGCTGGAAGTTAGAATGAAGTTCCTAACCACTGAAGGTAGGAGATCTAAAAGAAGATTCCAGTAGGAGGAGTGTAGGTAGGCATCCTAAACACTTTTTGATTCCTTCATGAAAAGGACTGTATGACATGTAAAAGTAAGACATTGATAGGCTTTTTATGTTGTCAGAGATGTAGACTCTGCAATATCAATCTGCTAAAGTTTCAGTTATCAATTTTATTTTTTTTTTTTTTTTAGAGATGAGAATATTTGTGCTTGAGTAATGGACAAAATCTTGAAAACATGCATAGTTTTAAGGGAAAATATGCAACTTGTTGCTGTTGTATATTTTCAGTGAGGAAGGCAGTATGAAGCAGTGAAGAGGCTCAAGGCTGTAGTTATTCTAAGACATGCACATATCTTAATGTGTAATTGGCTTAATTTATAATGACTGTCCTATCTAAGACTATCTGGAACAGGATTTAAGGTAACAGTGAATAAGTCCCGTGCTCTTATTTCTTTGTATCAGTTGAGAATGATTGTGTCTGAAAACAAATTGTACATGACTATTATCTAAAAAGCTAGCATGCAATCCAGTAAGTCTGAGGTAATCTTGATAACCTAGAAGTAATTAGATATATGCAGAGATCATACTTGCTCCTCTTATTGGATATTTCTGTTTTTTGTAACTCATGTTTACAAACTACTGTAGCATTGATGCCAGCTTGCTCTAAAATAGTCACATTTCAGTGCTGCTAAGGAAAGCTGTTCCCCATATTTGGCTCTCAAACTGCATCTGCTTTGAACATAAACCAGGTCACTGCAAGACATGCTGTTTCCATTTTGACATTAGATTGTATGCATGCATTATGAGGGATTGAACTTTAAATCAATCCAGAAACTATATCCGGTACAGAATGTGACACCTGATACTAAAATACTGCATACAGCTGAATTCTCACAAACATCCATACTAGATTCCAGGTGCAGCTGAAGATTTGAATAGTTTTGCAAGAATAGTCTAGAATCTATGGTTTTTTTCAGAACCAGTTTTCTATCATGCCACAACTCTGGGTCAGCTGAAGCATTTGATTAAGGAATTAAGAGAAGAAATGAGTGATACCAAAAAATAAGAAAAATAACAACTCAAGTATTTTATGTATTATTTTTAATCTATTTTAATCTATTGTTTCTTGACTTGTTTTGTCTTTATATTGCCAAAATTTAACCATGTTGTATGCTCAAGAAACCATTAACAGCTTCACCTAGACTGGGGGGGGGGAAAGTGAAACAGAAGAAAATGAGAAAGGACATTGTTATTGGATTTGATTCCTACTGTAGAGTTGCTTTATTGGAATGACTGTACAGAAGGAACTCTTAAAGATTAGGCTTAAAGACTGGGATACAGTCTATCATCTTACGTAGTAGATTTTACAGTTCTAAAGAATAGTAGAGGCTTGTGTTTATATCTAATATATAGTTGAATCTCTGAAGATGCCAACTATGCACTTCTATTATACATAAGACATCACTTCAGTCAAGATTTCTCAGGATTCCAGGCATCTGTACTTTAAACACGTATTTATTACACTCAGGATATGAAAGCTATGTACAAAAATCAAATGTTAAGGTTTCTTCTGTTTGTTTTTAATTCCAAAGAAAGACTCTCATTCTCTCTTTTGCGGGGATTTTGAGGAAGATGACAAATAAATTACAAAGCTTGAGAAAATTGCTTCCAGACAACACTAGAAAAGAACAAAAAGCCACTGAAACCAGTTGACTCAGCCCTGGTTCCTTCCAATGAAAAAGAAAAAATCCATCTAGTCTCAGAAGCAAAAGGACTAAACTTTAGAATGAACTCAGATTTTGATGAGTAAAATGGAGGCTAAATTTAAAGTCTTTATTTGCATGCATGCAGAAAAAAGGAGATCTTCTAGTATTTCCACCTTAGGAAGCAGGATGATGTTTAATTTGGGGGTTTTTCTTAATTTTTTTCTGTCAGATCTCATATTTTTCTATATTTATTTTTTATTAGAAAAATCATGATGGTACACTGTTCTGCATGTAAACAACTTTGTTAATATCTCCTCCAATTATCTCTTTGTATGGTGTGAGCAGGCAGTTCTGTGTTGCACTCTGTACACTTTGCATCAGTGCATTGTTAGATCATATAATCCATGGACCAAAACCAATTATAGGAAGAGGGCTATGCATTTCCCTGTTGCATTACTATCCTTTGGTTTTTCCTTCCTTTGCTTTTTCCTTCTGTAGTCTAAAATACCAGGTGCCTTCAGTTAACAGTCTGTGAACATGCTTGGCCAACTGCTTCCAGCAGATGTGAGTCAGAGCTCTCCAGAGATGCTCAGAACTACACACTGTAATAGTAACACTCAGATCTGTTTGGGAGGTGGCTGTGACAGTCTCATATGCTCTGCAACATGCACCAAATGTGCAAAAGGTGACTGCAGCAAGGATTACAGTATGTTTAACTGTATGTTTACATACCGTTTTCAGAGGTATGTTTACCTCTGAAGAGGTAACCTCTTCAGAGAGACAGTACTATCATTTAGTCACAAAAACATTGTTAAGTTTTAATGATAACAGTACTGAGCTCAGGATGTGTTCCTGTTGGATGATGAATATGCAACAAAGTGCGAGCACTCAATCAATAGCAGTGATACCACCAGGAGTCCAGCAGTGCAATGCTGGAGTCTGGTAGACACCAGACTGAGTGAAATACTGTAGATCTAAAATAAGTTATAATCTATTGTAATTAATGAAATTGTAAGAACCTGTCTTTCATGTTCATTAAAGCATTGATTTAGCTTGGGGGATTTAACGGTGATCTTTCAAGCATAAAATTCAAACTATTTTAGGATACTTAAACTCACAAACAGAAAATACATGTTCTCTCCTTGCTAAGTTACAAAGATAAGACAAAAGTGGAAGCCTTTTCTTTTGTGTTCTCTCAAGCCATGATAAGCAGTGGGGCTGACTCCTTCATAACCAAGTTCTGAAGCACAGCAGGAGCCTGGAGGCCCTGCCTTCAGGAGGGCCAGCTTAAGCAGGCTGGCCAGCACACTTCTTGGCTGTGGACTGTGAGAATGCTGCGACCAGCTCAGTTCCCTTTCCTAATATGGTGGAGAAAACATCCACCTCTGTACATGTAGGTGTGTGCTGGCTCACAAGCATGCACCAACATAGTGTTCACACATGTTCTTGTCAATGTCTGCCGAGCTACTTAACTGCTTCTCTTACCTCTTTTTTTTTTTTTTTCATGATTCAGATGAGACAGACTGCTCTGAGCTGGAAATATCAATAACAGGAATTGCTGGAACAACATATGCCTGCTATGTATGCACAGTTTGTGCTGCTGGGGAGCCACTCCTACCTCACAAGTAAGTTCTTCTCTCATTGTTACACATTTCTGCTATCCTTTATCACTATCTGAAATAAACTGATATTAGCTTTGGCAATAATAAAGAAGTTCAGATAAACCTGTCTGAGCCTTCAAAACCATTTGATGCTCTAAGAGTGTTGTACAGCTTACTCTGTATGGTATAGAGGAAAAATATTGGTGAAACTGCAGTGGCAAGAACAGAGCCGAAAGATGCTGTTATGCTGTTACAGTTCTTGCTTAAGACCATGATTATTTTTGCACTCTGATTTAGTCATAAACAGCACTTAAATCTCAGGTTATACACCTGAAATGAACTTCTGAGACAGAGCACACAGGGTTCTGAGCAACTTGGTCTAGTGGGAGGAGTCCCTGGCTATAGCAGGTGGTTGGAACTAGAGGATTTGAATGGTCCCTTCCAACCCAAACCATTCTGTGAAACATGATCTTATGGTTTTTATGTAACTTCATTGTTTTCTGACCAAGGATTCTTAGAGGAAAGTCCTGAAGGTAAAGATGAAGACTCACGTTCTGTTCATGAGTAAAAATAATCAAATGAAAGGCTCAGCTTCTACAGTACAGAAGACACTTGAACTGTGTGAGTGTGACAATTGAGTCTGTAAAATATTCATGTTTTTGAAAACCAATGTGTGTGTTTCCTTCAATGGAAGATCCTTGCTTTCTAAGTCCATCTCTCTTTTACAAGCTATTCTCCCAGTGCTTGTGTGGTCTCAACAATGCATAATCCATCCCTTCATTACTTTGACTGTCTCTAATCCATAAAAATGTTTCTTATATTTTGTGATTAAACTCCTGAAAGACAGCCCAGTGCTGAACTGATGCTGCTTGGCACTGTGTTTCTTTACCACCCCATGCATAATCTGCACCAGAGCAGCCATACTTCTATTCAAGGCTCGGTGCCATCACAGCACACAAGCACATCTGCTACTGATATCTCTCAGGTCTGATTTCATTGCTGTAGATCTTAGTGATTATGTGACTGTTTCATCATGTTTTGCAAGTAGGGTAAAGACTACAATGATAAGAAATAATTTTCTCTAAACTGTCAAAATTTAAAATTTTAAAATTCCAATACTTTCTCTTCAAACATGGATTTTGTAAGAATGAATTTTCTTTGTAACTTTAAAAATACACCTAGAAAATTTTCTTAGGTAAAAAAATAATAGATATTTCAAAGGTAGCAAAAAAAAAAAGATTAACTTTCTTTGGGGAGAATTAATAAATATAAACACTGACTGCATAGGCTATAAAATTTTTAATGAAAAAATATGTGATGCATGTAGAGCGAGAGCTGTGTGAACTGGGAACAAACAAGATTCTAGAAAGATTTTCACAATGTTTGACTCCACTATAGCATGAAAGAAATGAAATTCAGAATTCCCTCTGAAGGAAAAATTGTGGAAAATATTTGATAGAGCCATTTCTTTAAGAAAAAATTGAGTTTTTCACTTTTTGTGGTTTAGTATAAAGAACTTTGACAATAAGAACCTGAGTAGATTTATTGAAAGAGCAGGAATTTTTTCTCCTTCTGGAATTCTTATATTTGCATGAAACAACTTGTTTTGGAAACATTTGCTAATGGAAAAAACATACTTGTAAGATTTCTAGTGAGCTCAAGGTATGAAAAAATAGCTAGAAGTGAAGCTAGAAGTGAAATACTAAATCTTAAAAAGTTGCTAACCACCAGCTCAACTCTGCTTGACAAAGTAGGTTGGTGGTAACTCACTAGAGAACAGCATCAACTTTATTGGAAAGTTCTAGCTATAAGCACAAGATAAAACTGATTTGATCAATAACATGACATGGTACATTCACAAGAATAAAGCAGTGCTTTGAAATATCTCATACCTCCTTAAGGGGCTTGCAGGAAAGGAATATTTTCCAGTTTTGTCAATATCACGCACAAAAGATTTATTGAGCTTTTAAATAACTTTGAATAAGATTTTTTATTTTTTTATTGCATAACCTCACACTGAAATAATATGATGAAATGCATTTGCCAGATAAAACGTAGTGTGGACTAGTTTGTTCTCCAGATGGTTTTCTTAAGGTACATTGAAAGTCTCTTGGTTAAATGTTTTCAGATAGCCAAGCATGTAGTGGTAGTATTTAATTATAGCTAAATTCTTGTAAATAGTCCAAAGTAAAACTGTTCTAGTTATTCCGTAGCCATGAAACCACGAAAATGAAAGGTTTGTTTTCTTTCTCTGGATGATTTCTGAGATTAAAATGTGTAAAATCAAAGCAAATGACGTTGTAGATATAGTGAAGAGCAACTGCAATGGGATAAATAAGTGGTTTTGCTCTTTCATCTCTCTTATCTTGAACTTGAAGGTCTTTCAGCTTTGTCTTTCACCAGTGTTCCTAGCAAACTGCAGTCCTGAATGACTGAATAAGCCTGCTTTGAGACCTTTTTCTAGTTTTCAGTTATCTGGATTTTAAAGGCACTGAGTGATTGGTATAAAAATGATATAAGATTTCTATGTGTGTTATTGTGAAAGTAAACTATTGCCAATGCCACCTACTTTTCTCATTAAGTTTCTTAATTTGGGGCTTTTTAATCAGTGCTCTGGGCTGCCCCCAACCTGAATGGGGTCAAGTTATCAAAAATGACTGGATAGAGTTGTGTGGTGATGCCTACTGAGCAAGAAGCAATTAATGCTGCAGATCTAAATTAGCAACATTTTAAATTTTATAGGAGGAAAAATGTAGCCAACAATATTTGAATTAAGAAATATCTACCAAGACTCTTTTTAAAGTATATGTCATTTTTAGAACAGGCTTCAGCACTGAAAAGTTTAAGTTTTGCTGAAAGTTGTTCATAAATAGATATATTTTATTTGTCAAATCAAAGGTGCTCCACAAGCCTCATCGAATGAAACGTACAGATTAATCATATATTTCTACTTTGAGTATTGTCTATATAATGTGAACATGTATTTACTTTATAACGAATTTTCATATAGTAGAGGCTTGAGTCAGATCCCATTTTTGGCTTTGATATGTGGTCTTTGTCCCCTGTGGATTCATTTCCCTTACATCATCTCAGCTTACTCTGTGGAATCAAAATACTTTACTGGTGAAGCAAAACATTCTTCCAAAAGCCACACCTTTTTCTTTAATATTTTATTCATAGCTTTTAGTATCAGGATGCTTTTTTAGTTATTCAGTTTCATTATTCCTTTTCTCAGCTCTATAAAGCAAATTGAAGGTTTTGCTGAGCTTACCACATAGTACCTTTTGCGTCCTTGTTTCTTGTGTCACCTTGGGATTTCCATTCCAGTTGATTAGTATTTTACTTTCACACTTCTATTGCGACCTTGTCAGTTTCTGCAGGTGGTTTCATAGTCTACTTCTCTTTCACTAAGCATATTTTTGCCATTGACATTCATTTTGTTCATTTAAATAAAATACAGAAGAAGAATGCAGAAAAGATACATTTATTGTAAGTAACTTTCTCTTTGTTACTCATCCATATGCATTCATATTGTGGGTGACTCCATCCACTTCATGTACTCACTAATTACACAAAGGTGAAACTCCTGTTATTAGCTTCTTCTGAAAGACAGGATAGGAGGAGTGAAGTCATCACAGTCATTATGGTGTAGATTCAGAAGCTATATTTCTGTGCAACAATAATGCCAAAAAGAGAAAGGGGAGTAAGATTATGTTCTTAGTAAAGTGAAAAAATAACTTATAAAGGTCTTAGTAGAACTCCAGATCTTCAAATTCTAACTGAACTTGAGACCTTCACCTTTAGCTTTTCTTGATTAAGCTTCAGTTTTCTCTTGAAGCTTGCCTGGTGAAGAGACAACCTAGATAAAGTAGACTTCTTTGTGGAATAACTACTTTAGACAAAAATTATTTGTACATGCAACATTAAGTCCCTTCCAGAAGATACAGTATGTGATTTGCCAGGTGTATGGGAAATTGGTGATCACAACCTGAAGCACTGATTAGTCAGCTGAGGCAAGTGTTGGGTCAGCTGTGGGAGCACAGGTGAGAGTAATTTAGCTGTGCTCCTGGAAGGGGTGGAACTTGACTCCACCTCCTCTAAACCTCATTTAGGGGCTGACCACCTCTAAGGCAGCATCTCTTGGAGATTACTCTTTGGTGGAGACTGCCTCAGTGGTTCTCAGAAGACTGAAGGCTTCCATACGGGTGAGTTTTTCCTGTAAATAACCTTTTGGCTACTTACCACTATCATCTTTTCATTATTGTCACCATACACCAGGATTTTAGGACTAGTTTGAAAGTGCTATGGAAAAAATATACAGGACTTGTTTAAGACAGAATTTAGTAGAATATCAGTCTGTGAACAAATTAGTCATCTTATGAGGATTTTGCTCCTTTACTCTTATTAGAAGAAAACATTTTGCAGGTCAAGGCTGTAAGTGATATGACTACTATTACAACTGAAGTAAAGGACAACTTGAAGAGAAGGGGTGAAATCTCTTTTCTCATAGGTTATCTCAGAGAACTGTGAAAGTGTCATACATATTCATTCTAGTCTGTTGCATAGAATCTTTAAGTTCAATTGGTAATGATGACCTGATGACTAAATTTGTTTACTTAATTGATATATACAAATTGATTGGAATTCAGCAAACCATACTGAAAATTTTAGTGGTTTTCCCTATGGTCTCAGTGGAATAAAAAAAAAAAAAAAAAAAAGCATATTTCATGAAAATAAAAGTTAATAAAAAGCTAATAAAAGTTAATCCATCTCTTTTTTATTATTATTTATTTTATTTTTTTATTTCTTTTTTTTTTACCCAAAGAAGCAAATACAAATCTGTTATCTTTTAAAATTTATGCTGATATTACAGTGAAATGGAATGCTTGTAAGCCTGATTGCTTATCATAAAGTGTTACTAAAGCTTAGACAACCAAATACTCCAGTGGAAAATATTATATTTTCAAGGGTTGTTTTTTTGTTTGTTTTTTGCATTAACCTTGAAATCATTAATGTTTGTATATTATTAATGCTCTAGCAGATACTTGACAGTATTTGTAGGGGTGTAGTTACAAACTGTTGTCTCCTCTAATATTATATTGTTCAGTATGTCTGGCTTTTCCCTTTGTAAACCTGCTCTCATTAATAAAAATATAGTTTTCTTACTTGTTAATGGGATGTCAAGATTTCTCACCTTTCTTTGTATTTGTCGTCTTTTTCTCTTGGAAGGTGAGGCTTATTGTTCTTGCAGCTGGGCATGTATCATGCATTTACCTGTGCAGTTTCAAATGGGATATAGGTAAAGAGAGATGACTCATCTCACATGGGGGAGTCTGAATTAGTCACCCATTCCTCTCATCCTTCATCCAGAAATATCAAGCAAGAATTGAGTTTGAGGTTCATGTATTCGTTTCTATTAATTCTCCTCCTTAGTTTTCAAGGTAGAAGAGAAGAATTCTGTGCTCTTTAATAACAATAATGGAGTCTGAATATGGAATTATAATCCTATGCTTTCCCAGATGCTGCCTTGGCAGTTACCACCAACTATTGTCCAGATGGGATAAATCAGCTTCTTTTATCCATTTCATTCTAATTATTCACACATAGGAGGAAAAAAATATGTATTACTATTTTCAAGGTCCATCCAGCCATGATAACATTACTCCTGACTGTGAATGTCAAAAATGTTTATCACTGTAGTGATGATTTAGTCCTAACTACTTCAGATTTGAATCCTGTCAATGTTAGGCAGTCTTCAGTGGAGTCTATGATATGCATCATTTGATGCTGCAGCACTATGGACTGCTTAGTATCATTGTTTCCCATTCCTCTAATCCTGTTAGCCTTATCGCATGAAGAGCAGTTTAATAACAAATACGTTAGCAGAACACAGAGGATATATATTAATACTGACATTCAAGACAGCATTTGTTTGGTACTTGTGCCTCTCACCTGTCTGCACACAGAATTTTTCAAAATCATGAAGTAGAATCGCGCTACTATCTTCCTTTAACTCTTCCATATAAACTATGAAATATTCCACACTCTAATGCTGTTGCTTGTTAGTAAAAAAGAGAATGCAGTAGGACAAGATGACTTGGGAAGTCGTGATGTTGGACTCATGATATCAGAAATTCTGGATGAGAGAAGTCTGAAAGAAATCAATCCTAACAAATATTTCTTGCAGAATGACTCTCCTTTCTCCAAAACCTTAGTAGATGGCAGTGAATCTGTGAGTTGAAATAAACACTGAAGTCTTCTCTGCATTCTTGGTAACGATTCTTCCTTTCTGCTTCCTCCAGAGCTCAGTGGTGAGTCAACGCCATGCTTTAAGCAAGCAGCTTGTTCCACTCAGGTTTCCCAGGCTGTATTTCTCTCATTGCCTTTTCCACACTGCATTCAAAAAGTTGAGCTTGCCCTTTGGAAAGAAACAATTCCCTAAGGAACCTCATAGGAAGTATGCACTGGGTTTATACAATGAACTTGGAAAAAAGTCTTTTTATTCTTATTTAGTCTTATTATATAGGAGTTGCGTTTTGGCCACTATTTTTTTCACTAGCTCCAGGTGAGTTCTGTTTGTGCTTTGCAGCACACAGAAGACCTCTTTTTCTAATGTTCATGTTTTCCTCTTGTGTTTTACATTGGCTGGGGCTTAATGTCAAATGTAAGTCCTTTTATTTACATTCCCCATAGAACTAAAAGTTCTTCAAGATGGTGCTGTGATTCATAGCAACTTATCTCATCTGAGTAGGGCTAAACTACTTTTCTGATGGAGGAAAATTCTGCAAATTCAGACCCTTGGAAGAACACTGAAAAGCTAAACCTTAATATATGGAATCCTCAGAATTCACTCTTAGGGCATTCTGTTTCAAAGACTCAGAGTATAGGCTGTCATGGCAGGTGATGATGTAATGTGAAATTATTGGATTAGGGACTCACCTTTCTCCTCAATCAGGGTCTTTTGGATCTTCAGTAGTCCCAGTAAGAGAGTTCCTAGTAGCAACCAAGCAGCTCTCTGGAGTTCTGGGTACAATTTCTTCTGGGACTATTGCCCTTCTGCACCACAGAATGGGGCCACACACAGAAAAGCAATTCTTTTATCACCACTGGAGTCAAAGGCTTCAAGGTTATCTCCTTCCCTCTTCATAATATGATTATAGAAAGCCTTCAGTCACCCAGAAGGTGAACAGTCTTTCTATCATCTCATGACAGAAAGAGAATTCGCTGTATAGGTCTTAAAGTAATGCCTCCTATTTATTTCCATGGCAACTGCACTAGACACGAATAGCACAATAACACCACCATTTGATAGAGCAAATTCTCCACTACAAACACTGTTTTTCAACATAGTCACTGCTGCCAGGAATGAATAAAATCATGCATACCACACCTGTAACAATCTGCACCAGCAGAGGGGAGCCACTGTTGCTGATGCCACGCACTGCCCACCACCTTGCTGTACTCACATCCACTCTTTGGTCTGCATAAACAGTCTGTAAGCATCACTGAATGTCAATGGGTGCAACTCATTCAAATGATTCCTTTGATTCATACATATGAATTTCCATGTCAAATGTCAATTTTTCAGACTGCCCTTCTGCTGCTATCTGCCGCATGCAAACAAAATGTAATATGATATTGGTGGGAAGGTTCAACCTCAACTGCCATACAGTGAAAGCCTCTGATGTTGTGGGATCAATATCATAAAATACAAGGCATTAGTTTCAGAGCAGCCCTCAAAGTGCACCAACGTAGGTTCTTTGACAAGCTTTCCCAATGACTCTTAACTCATTTGCTACATCAGCCCCCCCAAACCCCAAAGTCCTCAGAGGCCTTAATTTTTTTAACAAAGAAGCAATTTGTATGACTACTGGTGTTCCAGAGTGAAATCAGTGATCGCAGAATCTCTTGTAGTGACAGTTTTATAGTCCCCAAATGCCAGCAATTCTTATAACTAAATGCAAAATATATTTCTTCAAATTACATTCCTTCACTAAGTATTCTAGTCTTGTTGTAACTATAAAGCTGATGAGGCAACATCTAGCTGTTGGTGTCCCTGCTCATTGCAGGAGAGTTGGACTAGACCTTTGAAAGTCCCTTCTAACTGAACCAATTCTATGATTCTATGATCGTGGTGGTAAAAGTGAATATTTTACAAATGTACAAACAAGTTTCACAGTATACAAACACATCTGTGTCTTTCCATGAGAAGTATCAAACAAAAAAGAGAGATCTGTGATTTGTGTCATTTATTTATAAAGCTGTGTTGAAATTATTAACAAAAATGGTTGTTAATATGTTAGGGTTTTTGTTATCAAGCAGGCAATGAATTAGTATAATCTACAAAACTACATCCCCTTTTAAACAAATGTGAAAAGCAGGGCTCTTTTAGTACCTTCTTAATGCATACATCTGAGATGAAATTAACTAAGTAAAATTGAACCAGATGCGAGAACTTCGGCAAAACTGGTTTTATCTTGAATGCCATGATCATTCAATGTACCTGAGAATTAAGGATAGGCAAGAAAATGTTTCAACCAGGTAACACATGGTGAAGCTTTTCTGCCCCCAACAGCCCTACTTCTCTGCTTGATGAATAGTGAAGAAGGCATGTCCATTATAAAATCACTGAATCACAGAAACACCAAGGTTGGAAAAGACCCACAGGATCACCCAGTCCAACTATCCACCAATCACCAGTAGTTCTCACTAAACCATGTCCCCCAACACAACATCCAAATGTTTCAGAGCTACAGTTTCTCAGTGGACAGCTGACTTCTGCCCGTCAGCTGTTTTCTGTTCCCACAAATGAAGCCAGGGCAGTTTACAGCCTCCAGACAGTATTTTTTACTGGCGTGGGTTAAGTCTGTTCTTAATCTTCAAAATCTTTTGACTACTCCAATGCTATTGATTACCCAAATAGCATGAGAGCACAAATAAATAAATATAAATAAATGAAAAATATCAAACATTTTTCTAAATCTCCTACATATGCTCCAGGGGGGAGAAGAGGGGAAAGAGGGGCAGAGAGGAGGGAAGAGCAAAAAGCAACAACAACAGGAAAAAAAAAGCCCTATACCTCTCTAATATTTCCAGTACATTTCAGCAGAGAAATCTGTACACTTGTGTCACTGGAAACTTGCAACTCCTTATTATATAAATGTACTTACATTGCTCTCCAAAATCAGCTCCTGGTCTCCCTAGCAACACAGACTGCTAAGAGCTCACCAGCCTGGTGTTCTGCTGTCTGTGCAAGTTTCCAAGTCAATTGGAAGATTTTTGGTTTAGGATTCAGAACTTCTCTTAAACCAGCTCAAATTACTGGTTAGGGAGATTCTTCTTTTGCAGAAGTCTCATAAAAGCAGCATTTAATTGGAATATATAAGCACTGAACCAATAGAAAAACATAATTTTCATGTAGCTGAATAAAGACTCGGCTATTTATTGCTTTCCTTCTTCCCTATCCTATGCCTCGTGATTATAGACTAAGACATTTTTATACTGGAACTCATTTCTTTAACATAGCTTCCCTTAATAACTTATTCACGTAAGAATAGAAGAACACAAGCAAGAATAATTCTTTCTCTCTCAAACCTTCTAGAAAGCAATGCATTTTTCTTGTATGATAAGAAAGAAATGTGAGAAATGTTATTTATTATTCCACATGTCAGCGCTTCTGAGGTGTTATCATGGGACAAATGATTTCATAACACTCTCTTCCCTGGCTTCAGCCATTGAAGTTTTAAATTGGTTCTGGAAATTAAAATTTCTTTTTCAGACATTCCTTCCACGGTCACTTCTGGTTAGATTGAGTGGTTTTTGTCTTTGTTGCTGTCACTCTTTCTTTTAAAACTTAATTTTCATGCTAGTTCTGTATGCACACAAAGTAACAGTAATTTCATCTAGATTTAAGGCTGAGATAGTTCCCCTTCATCAGCTGCCACGGCATTCCACTGTGTGTCACAGAATCAAGGAGGAAATCACTAATGAAGGCAACGCAGCATTTGTTAACAGTCAAATATTATGTTACCCGAAACATCTGCAGGCTTCTTGATTCATTTGCACAGTACTGAGAACCAAGGGAGAGAACAGAAGGTCAGTCAGCCCCTCAGGTCGGGTGGCTCTGAGCTCTAAGCCCCAGGATCCTACCCTGGAGTCCAAAATAGGCTGGTGGGAAAAGTGATACAGCAATGAGATCACTGTCTACTTCTGGACAATTTCCTTTTCCCTATATGTTTAAATACACAGGGAAGAATCCATCTATTAAAGCGAAGCCCGCGACATGAAGACGGGCAAAGGTTCAGCTGAAGGGAAAGAAAAATATATTCTTGTACTGCTGGATTTTCCTGTCTGAATGAGTGGGAAACAGCTTTGTGGCTTGTTTGCTGGAAGGCTAAGGGACCTGGAAAAAGGGATAAGCACATGTCAGACAGATGTACTCAGATCAGGAACTTTCCTCAGTAAAGGAAGTCAGGATGGTTTTGTTTTCCTTCATTGGTTTAAATTATGGGAATAAACCACCGTAAAGGTCTTTGATGGAGGCCTTTAAGCACGCATGCCACACTGCCCAGCTTCACTGCTAGCACTGGGTTAGACACGTCCCCAGTCCTGTGTTCTGCGAACATGCTCTCTGTGTACACTCTGTACTCTGACTTCTCCACAGCAAAACACGGCTGTGTCTATTGCTGCTTTATTAGCATTTCTGCTCCAGAGCAACGCAAAACCACCAGCCCCAGGAAAAAAATAAATAAATAAAAAATCCATTTAATTACATTTTCCACCACATCTGCTTGGATCCAAGGGACTTGCTGAACACTGAGCTGCCTCCAGGTAACACAGGGAAAGGGCTTCTCCAGTTTGTACCAAACTCCTGCTGCCAGGGATTTGCTCATGTTACTGAAATGCTATGTAAAATAAAATCTAGTCTGACAAAAATCCGTTGCAAATGAACTACAACTCTGGTTTCTGAGTAAAACTTTAATGACTAGATTGTGTCTGGGGTATGATTTTAAACAAAGGTATGCCTTTGTGTGTAGCTTGTGCCTAACTTCAGGTGTGTGATTGTAGAACTGCACATTTAATACATGTAAATGATTTTTAAAATAGATCTGTAGATTTATATCTAATAAATATAGATAATATATAAATATATATTATACATATAATATATATATATATAACATATAATATATAATATTTATATATAATATATATATATAAAACATAAATATAAAACAAATAGATTTGTGACATACATACTGGATATGTATGGCCTTGAACACAGCAGTGTGTTCCATTTTTTCATGGTATATCTGTAAATAAAGATTAGTCAGACTACCTCAAATTGAAGAAAGTATGTACTTTAATTCTTATTTTCCCCTCTGTTCCTCGGAATGAATTCAGAATCAAAGTGGTTTTCAGATCCATGATGCAAACTAAATCAAAACCAGGACTAAGAAATAAAGGAAGACTTTCCCTTCTTTATACTGTTTGTTTCTCAATCTCTTTTATCAGCCTTTTTTTTTCATAGCAGTTTCCAGAGAAAACCTGCATCAGTCAGAAACATGGAGAAATTTTCATATACAGTGAAGTTTAATAAAACGTTGCTTTATTGCCTATTTTTTTGAAAGAGATAGCATAGTAGAAACATCTGCTTGTTTTCCTTTAACCGTTTGTGTTTGTACAAATGTTTTTAATTACTCCTTCATTCACTGTAGACAGGTAGTTACAAAATGAGGCTCGTCCTGATTTAATTGGTCTTTGCTTATGCAAAATTTAACTTATGGGTAGTTATTTTGGCTTGGTAGTAAGTGGTGGCTTAATGTCTTATTCTACCAAATAATTTATTAATTAAAAAATGAGACTATTCCAGCAACTCAGATTGACTTTGTGTTTTCAGTCTGCTTATGAATGAGTTTGTTTTGCATCCGATGTTTATGGATGGACTGGTTTCAGTAACAAAAAGCAAGTAAGCACCTTTGGGGTAATTTAATGTAAGGAATAGATTCAGGCAAAATTCCTGCATATGGCTAACCAAACTGAAAGCTACCTGAATTGGAGAACATCTCCAAATTATGTAGAATAAATAATTAGGTTTTCCCCCATATAATTAAAGTCTGCTCTGTAAATGCATACTCGCATGGTATTAGAGTCACATTTCCATTTGAAACTTTACCTCTGGCATTTCCTGACTTTGGGGTATATAACCATACAGTCTTCAAGTTTTCTTAACTTGGTGTTTTTATTTTCTTGAATTCAGTGTTCATTTACATTTTTTAAATTCAGTGTTTATTTGTTCTGGAGACAGATAATGATCAAACATCTGCCTGTGGATACACAGACCATGCCAACTGCTTGCAGGCTTCGCCAAGGAGGAACACCCAGTTTTGGGGTCTAGAAACACGGAGCTTTCTAAATACACTGCACTGTATTTTCATGACTAGGCCAAATGTATTCCTTCCAGCAGAGGGCAGAGTATCTTCCAGTAGTGTCTTGGTGTAATTTAAGAGAGAAAATCCAAATATTCTTTGAAAAAAACTTGAAGTAGATGATAAACAAGAGAGTTCATTTGCATTGCCCTTCAGGTGAAACGTGATTTTATCTTGGCTTTATTCCATGAAGAACAGAGTAGACCTTTTGATTAACAGTGGTGTGCCACTATGAAAAGAAAAACTGCTTCAGCTCTTAGGAATTAAAAATTGTGAGATTTTGATACATAAATAATGTATTCTGAAAGCCTTATTTTAAAAAGCCTTATTTTTGTGTTGCTCAGTTTAAGGTGTACCTTTTGACAATTATTTTTTCTCTTATAGAAAAAAAACTAGATTGGCATTTTATGGCAAACGATTTTGTCTACAGTAGTGTTTCTAATAACAAACCATGCAAACACATAAGGGATCCATCTCTCTCGATACTATACTCATTATGAGACAATGGTGCTCCATTTCAGATTTCTGACCTTTGCAAAGATGAAAATGCTGTCAGAATGGTAAGGTTCTGTGACAGATTGGAAATCGTATGGCTTGAGAGTGCAATTGCATTGTTGTGATTTAGTAGCTCTTTTCCATAAGAAAGTCTCAAAGCCTTTTTTGATAGCTATGAATTATCCTTTTTCCTTGCATTTTCCTGTAGAATATCCACTCTGTGAGTTTGATGCTGAGCATCTGCAGTTTAGCAGCTTTGCTGGTATATGCCTAAAGCATGAGGCGAATGCCATATGAACATGCTTCTTGCACTCACAGAGGATGAACTTCAGTTCTCTTAGGGCTTCCTCTAGTAAAATGTTAAATGAAACTGCTCTTTCTGAAAGCTACCCTCATTTAAAGAGGAAGAAAGCAGAATGTTCACATCAATGGACAGCCACGTTCAAGTAAAGGAGTGCCACAGTCAGTTAAGAATGTTGATTGGAATGACCGAAGAGAAAATAAATACAATAACCATTTGTATACTAGTTTTCCGTTCTCATCCGGATTACAGGTGCTTGGTCTAGTGTTCAATTAACAGGCTTTTAAAAATGGGAATCTGATTGTTTCGAACACTTTTTATTCACTAAATTCAATCCAAAGGGCTTGTGCAGTAAAATCTTCTAGGTAACACAATTGTTCTGAGAAGCTGAAGAAAAACAAATGTTTGGGTAGTGATATTTTATAACTTCTTTTTCTTTTTTCCTTTCCATTTGTGTGAAAGGGACATATGGCAATGTGTGACCAGAGCCAGGAGAAAATCATGAAATTAATTGTAGTGAATGTAAAATCCTAGATGCACATAAACGAGATTCCGAGTTAAACTCGTGAAATACTTTTCAGATTAGAGATATTACCGGTAAGCAAAGAATCCAGTTTCCAATTCCAGCTATTTACTTCATATAAACATCCTGGCAGCAAATTAACCACAAAAATGTTGGACGAAATCATGTTCTTAATCTCAATCTACAATGAACATCTAGCCAAAAGAAGTATGTTGCTCTTTACTGGTACCTCTCAAAGTTTTCAGTGAGTTTTCCTTCTGATTTATTTTCTTGCCTTATATTTTCATAAACATGAGCCTTTGATACACACCAGCTTTTCCAGTAAGGTAGCTCTAGAGGAATAGATTGAGCCTCCTGTTAAGTAAATAAATCCGCTCTTAACTTCCAAAATCATAAGTTACACCAGGAATGTCAGGCCAACCTTGGGGATAAGCCAAGAGTTAGCACAGCTGCTATGACCTTGCATGTTGGCAACTCAGCCTCTATCAGTGTTTGATTGTGTACTACATGGAGTTTCTTGAGTTTTACATTAATTTCATTGTATTTCTTTTAGCTACATACTAAGGAAATAAAAAAGAATGTAGAGAACACATTCAGTTTCTGTTTGAGATTTCTTATAAGTTCTGGTCTCTGACATAGTTTTTATGATGGGAGTTATATTAATTTACTATGAAAGGAAATAAATGTTGTTGCCATACTGTAAGCTTCTATGAGCTGAAGCCATTGTGCTCAGAATAAAAGTTTATCTTCTCTGACCTACCACACAGGATGAAGAGCCAGGAAAAAAGCTTTCCTTATACATACAGCAATGAATAATGACAGTTTTTTAGGAACTAATTCTCTTTTCTCTGTACTTCAATTAAATGCTTTTTAATGAATGTCTAATTTTAAACATGCAGTTAGTCAGGGTTAGAACAATAGACCTACCTGTACTTTATTTCCTTTATGTGTCAAGTCTTTACCGTTTTCAACAGCATTATAATCAGATTCTACAGTGCAGTATTTACTGGTTAAAAATGAACTTAGATCCTCAGTGAAAGAACAAATTCAACATTTCTTTCAGAGTTCAGTAAGGCTTTCTGAATATTTTTTATTAAGTATGTGCTTATTTGTGTTCCTTCTATCTCAAAAGCAGGGCCATAAACATCAGTATACTTTTTGTAGTATATCTACTGGGTCTGGTTTCAGTCACATTTGATGATAAATTTTTTTACCTGCTCCATCCTCTTTATGTTTATAACATAGGTACTCTTGCTAGGAATACACATCCAGCTGTTAAGTGAAGACTGGAAATACTGACCAACCACGAAATGCTTCTGTGTCAACAGCAATATGAATTCATGAGGAACTCCAGAAAAGTTCAGTAAGCTATTCAGAGCATGTTTTGCTTTCCATATCAAAACTCTTGTTTTTCTGGTGAAGAGGACAAGTATTTCTTCAGTTACTCTAAGAAGCAAAGCCTACTTCACACACTACAATTCAGTCTGGAGCTCTGGTGGTAGCGTATTTGCCAAAATTCACAATCTGAGTCTGAATTATAAGTTTCTAAGCTCTAGTGACACTTAAATAATTAACCTAAGAACGACATGAAGAGAGAGAAGGATTAATTCAATATGATCAAAATGCCCATAACTTGATAGATTTTAGAGCAAGATTTAGAGAAAAATTATTTATAGTTTGCTCTGTAAATGTCAGTCTTTGGAAATTCAGCCATACAATGTCTCTGCCATTGTTTCCCAGGAGCACAATGATGCTATTTACCCAAGTATTTTCTCACAGTATGTATATAAGCTGAAGAATCTGTTTATGCTTTGAATTATATACATGTGGTTTAGATTTACTTTTGATTTTTCTGATTGTCATAGGTCTGATTAAAGGAAGGGAAAATGCTGCTTATGCTCTTTTTAATGAATTACATTTCTACTGTTTCAGCTTAGATGGGAACTAAAGGAAATGTTATGTTCCATTACATTTTAATGGTATGCAAATTCACCAAAGTTAAAATTCTAGGAGACTTCATTACAAAGCACACTTTTCCAGTACTTTCACCACCTTTTCCCAGGCTCTGCCTGAAGCTGAATTTGTGTAGAATTCATTCACCTATTTGTGTTTTGAGTTACAAAAGCAGAAAAAAACATTTTATTCTTCGAGGAAAGGTTTCTTTCACTTGTTTCTCTTGTTTCTCCTCAATCCTTTACTCCTTCAACACACGTTTTCAGGCAGTAACTTGAAACGTTGGTGTGCCCAAACACAATATTTACTGAGAAATATCCGCTTTCATCAGTGACAAAGGGAAAAGGCAGAAAACCTTGGAAGTTACTATGTATCAAATGCTATTCATATCTATGTGGGCAAGCAACCAAGAATATGTGTGCTCCATGAATATTTGCACTAAAATGCACAAATGTTTGCCTAAAGGTATGTTTTAAAAGTGCATTACTATGAATGGAATAAATGTTCCTAGCATCTTGGCTTCCCAGAGCTGCACAAGGCTTTCCCAGTCTTAGGTAAGAATTACGTCAGTGAAGCAAGCACACTACTTTTCATAACAGATGGTTGTTTGGGTAGAATTAAAGCATGGGTGTCAGTCTATCAGAGCAGGAAAATAGAATCTTGTGTCAACTTTATTCATATTTGTTTGATGGTACCTGGTCTTTCTGGGCAACTATTTACTCAGTCAATTGGCTTATTTTTTGTCCAAGTACAGTTTGATTTTGTCCCCAAGTTCTCCAGCAGAAAGGAGACACATCTGACAGAAGGGCAGCCCATGGGAAGACAAAACTGTCAAAGAAAGAAAGAACGCAATCCAAATGAGTGTTTCCTTGCAACTCATCCCTGCAAATCATCACCCTGGGAAGACAAGAAGCTGCATTTCAGCTGTAGAGAAAGCACAAGCCAGATGTGGAGTTCAGTGCCAGTGCATTGACTAACAGGACAGAACAAGTGCACAGGAGGTGTCAAACTCCAGAAGTGCAGCAGCACAGAAGAGTTGATGAGGTTCTTCTCTTCCACTTGGGTTCTTCAAGCAGTGGAGCTAATGCAGCACAGGCAGAGCAGCTGAACATAGCTTCCTTAATGCCCTGTGGCCTAGCAGATTAATTGTGCAACCATTGTCCTCCCACTTTTCCTGCATATTAAATTGGGGCTAATGAGTCATTAGCTGCGGTCTGCTTGGAAGAATGGGTTGTTTGTTCAGCACTTTGAGATCATAAATCAATATATACTGCAAACGTGATGTGCCGCCTACAGCTTCATTCAAAAGAGAGCAGCATTGGACAGGAAAAATGATGCCTCTCCCTGGCTCATAATGATGCCCTCTGCAGAACCTGGTGGTGTGGGTGACTCCTGGGTGTCTATTTGGAGAATCAGTGTGATGGAAGGGGGCTTATTCACCATCTCCTGTGGGCACAGTGAGCAAACCTAAATCAAGTAAGATGAAGATATAAATGGTGATCACCTGAATCATTTTGGCTTCCACAGAGATGACTGTTCATACAGTAAGCCGATGGCACAAGTATTTCCTTTGGCACTCCAAGGTTCTCTCCAGGCATATCAGGGACTATTTTCAGACAAGCATTAAAGTAATGACAACAACAACAACAAGAATAAGTCGCATTATGTGTCTTCAAGGATTTCCTTAAATGTTGGCTTTAGAATTCAAGGAAATTTTTTGGGGGAAAAAAATCCATTTCTCTTTCTGACACAGCATTCCCTGAGGTAGGTTACAGCAGCTTTCAGGGCTCCCTGGTGCAGCATTTTGAGAGATATAGGATTTCTAGTCTCTGTTCAGTGCCACACCACCCCCTGTGCTTCTCCTTCACTCCAGGGGTCTTTCCAGGGATACTCTGAAAACAGGGAAGATTTACCACCTGTAGGACTGCAGCTGGTACTGAAAGGCTAACACAGAAAAAGAAAAAAAGAAAGAAAAAAGCAAATAAGGTTTTCTGTATTCACATTTTGCCCATTCTTTTCAACATCTAACAAATCCTAACATATATCTGCATCAGTATTTCTGAGACAGAGGTACAAGAAGCTGCTCTTAGGCTTCAGTTTTCAGGATTAACTCTGCCTTTTTATTTTCTGCTTATGCTGTAAGCATAATACTCCAGGTTAAGGGCTTAAAACAGAATTTACAGTGAACCCAGAGCATATACTCATTTGTGTGACTTTGTAATTGTAATTCTGAATACAAAAATTATAATTCCTTTTCCTATGGTCTGCAGTGATGTCTGATAGTAAGCAGTGTGACCAAAACTGAAATTCACTATATGCATTCTACCTCACCTTGCCCAAAATACATGGATGACTGTTAAAATACCATAATATGCACAAAGGAGAAAGAAAGAGAGAAAGAGTGGGATTTCTTTTCTTTTTTTTTTCTCCTTTTTTTTTTTTTCTTTTTAAATTTGTATCAGGCAGTTTTCTTTCAAAAAATCCTTGTGAGCTCAGGAGACACAGTTTTATTAATAGCATGTTTCAGCTTTATCTTCTCCACCATGTGACTTGCACTAAGGAGACACCTTCACAAGCAAAATGGAAGGGACAAGAAGAGGCTGGTTATGCAGGAACAGCTGCTTGTTTTCAGCAGCATCACTTGAGAGTTTTTCACATTCTCCTTCTCCGCCTCTCCCCAAATGTTCAGCCTGCTGTGTGCAAGCTGGGTGTTTACAGTTCAGGACTATGGAGGAGGAGGAAATATTTTGCCTATTGTTCAGTGACGTCAATGGCTTCGCTCCCAGTCACTTGAGGGACACTGGTGCTTAGCAAATGTCAGTACACTGCTGCTACTGCATGTGCCTTACAGCCCGCTTGCAGGAATTTAAGGTCTCTCCTCCAAGATAGATCCAGTTGAGGCGGGTGTGAAGGGCAAAGAGCGACTGCCACGGAAAGCTGCTCTGCTGCTTTTTGCATGGGAAAGCATTACATGCTACATTTTTATTTTATTTTATTTTATTTTTTTCAGTATTGATATACCATATTTCTTAGCATTAAATGCTGCACTGAGCATAAAAACCATCTTTTATTCTGCACCAAAACCTTCGCTCTCACACTGCTTTTGTATTAAATCAAGGTTCTAAAAATAACAGAGAAGACACTGGGAATTTTATAATTAATCAGGATAAATATTTAACTCAGTTGCTGACTGTATTCAGTGCTTTTCTGATGTGCTGTTGTTATGTATTTTGTCACCAGATGTTGATAACTGAACTGCAGATGTATTTTGTTGAGGTTTTTTCATGCTCAGACCTGATTTTATTTTAATGCAGCATTTGCAAGAGGGAAGTATGTGTGCAGTTGATGTTCCTGAAGGGACTCAAATTGGAAAGCCACTCCTTGCCCACTTATTTTGCATTAAAACCTATTTGAAATTATGTTTTGCAAACGTTGCCACCTATGTTTGTAATTGAAAAGGGGGTGGTATCTTCAGCCTTTACAAATATATGAGGGAAGCTGTGGTTTTAGAAAGTGCTGAAGAATTCCTGTTTGATGTCAGTGCCTTGGCTGTTCACATTAGGATTTTGTTGTTAAAAGTGAAGTGGTTGTTTTCAAAATAACTGACCTGTTAGATATTTAAATGGATTGGTGGCACTGAATGGAACCAAAAGTTCAGCTTAATAATTATTTTTATGTGAGATGACAGATTTTTTTGACATTAATGAAATAAGCGCAGAGAAAACTTCAAGCGTTTTGAGGACTGATAACAGCTGGCAGAGTTGTGTAGCAGTATCACAATACTTTCAGATAAAGGCAGAACATAAATTAATGTTCCCTTTTTGTTGGGAAGAACAAAGGTGAATTCAGAGACTAGTGCTGGGTTTATGGTGGGAAAATAAAGGGTCAGACAAATCTGTATTAATATTCCAGTTCTCAACCAAGCCACTGACCATCATCCATTGCTTACATGTATAGACCGCCACAGAAAAGAGTCCATGATCAGCCTGGCTTTTTGCATTGAAAGGAAAACTGAAGATGTTTTGAGCTGATATGGATTTAAATCTATATATTTTGAGTTGCTCCCATGTGCGAGTCATTCACTGATCACAACAGAAGAGGGCCATTCCCCATAACGCTGGATGACTGGAGAATGAAGACAACTTTGTTCAATAACATGTATTAAAGAAAATAATAATCAAAAGAAAGTAAAGTTTCATAAAAGATAGTTGAAGTAAGGAACAACACCAGCAGTTTCCTGTAACTTGACTCATTTTTGCATGTGATTTACATTCCTCAATTATATGATCACATAATTCCTGTTTTCTCCTCCAAAGAATGAATGGCTACTTGCCTCAACCTCTGCAAGGGCAGTATTAGTATTGGAATGTAGAACATTAGGAGGCTAAGATGACAACTGTTTTCCTTGATCTCACTATACAGTCTAGCACACCATCCTACAGCAGTCTGCAGAAATTCAGGAAAAGTCTGTATTGCGTTGTGTATGCACACTGCAGCCAGACTTCTTGGAAAATTTAGCTCAAGACCTCCAAAGGCTCTATCTCAAGCACACGTGAACTTCAGTGTGGGTTGTTTTTTTTTTTGGTTTTTTTTTTTTTTTTGATGTTTGCAACTTGTCAAGCTGAAGTTGCCTTTTTTGAGGTGTAAAAACACAGAGAATTCATTTATCATCTGAATTTCAAAGTGTGGAGGCCAAAATTGTTTCGAGCAAAACTGTTGCAAGAATTTTCATATGTGGGAAATAGACCTACTTTTCTTACATAATATTTTAACTAGAAACTCAACTCAGCAATGGTACTCAGTGAGGGAAATTTCAGAACAAATAGTTAAAACTGGGGAGAACGTGTTAAATAAATTCTTAAAAAGCCATAATGCATATTATGTTACTAAATTATAGATTAAAAGGCTGAAATAGAAGAACAGTTGATATTAGATAAGGAAGAAGAATTTAGATACTGCTTAGGGACTCCCTTCAGAATTATAAATTGGGATTAGAAAGTGTAGAATTACTAGGTCATGGTCTGAAGCAATGATTGAGCACCTGGTGGGAAGGCAGGGCCAGCCCAGGGGAGCTCAGGTGAATGCAATACATCTGAGTGATCGGAAGGGGTGGAGCCAGAATCCACCCCTTCCCAGACCTCATTTAAGGATTGGCAGCAGAGGGTAAAAAGTTTTTCTGAGATCCCTGTAAGCCTGAGGCCTTCTAAAGGTAAGCAGTTTTGTTTGTTTGTTTTTGTCTTTGGGGTTCCCCCCCCCCCCCCCCCCTTTGTTTGTGCATTGATGGCTGCTGCATTTGGTTTTGTTCTCATTTGCTGCAGCAGAAGTCTTTGCTATGCTGCTATTACTGTTGTGCTTTCCATCATGTGATAGCATTATAGAAGGTTTGGTGGTTTTTCTCCTGCTTTTAGATTACGGTAATAATTTCATAATGGTAAGCTCAAAAATTAGTGGAGAGCAAGTGTTTGGAGCTGTTTTCTTTTCCGTTGTTGGTTGTTTAAATATTGCTCGAAACATCACTACAAAGAAAGAAAAAGTCTACTTGTTTTTATTTGGGAGTTAAAGACAGAGACTGACTTTTTTTGTACAGCTGTAGCTGTCACCTTCTGCTTACACAAAATCTTTATGCTCAAAAAAGGGAAAAGAATGGGGGAAGTGCATAGTTGTTTCACCTTTATGCTAGAATCCTTGCAAAATATCAGGGTAACTATATTGTTTTCTCAAATGGCATCTTCTATAAGAATTTTAACTCCAGGTATATGTAATAGATAGTATTAATAGTGTGGGGTTTTTTTTCCTATACGTATGAATTTGTAAGAGCAAATCTTTTCCAGTAAACAGTAGATATATCTGCTTTATTTGTTTTTCTTATACCACTAGGATCACACTTTTGGCTTTCTCAGCTCACATATGATTTGTTTTGGTTTCATCTGCTTGTTGTATTTCTAAGTAGCAGCAACTGCAGAATGTGGCCAAATGGGTTCTTGTCAGAAAAGGGGTGTCAAGGTGCCCATACCAGAATCCTTCTTCAGAGGAAAATAATCAGAAGATCAAATGAAATTTCTTTATGATTTACTGTACTGGGTGTGGTCAAGATAAGTACCTGGCAAGATTCCTAAGTGCTCTGGGAAATTGTTTCAAATCAGTATGGAATGTAAGCTTCACTGTCTGAATACAGAGTAAGGGAAGCCCGTTGTAGTAACAGCAGTGTAATTCCAACCACTCTGTAATCTCTCAGAATGAGAGCAAGAATTAAATGCAGGTTTGTCCTCACCTATCTTGCCACTGCCTCTCTTTCAAGGAGGAAGCTACCAGGTTCAATGAATAGATTACTTACTCCTGAAGAAGAATGTTGGCTGTATCTTCTGCATACCATTACTGTTTTGTCTGTGAATCATTTATCAGCCTTTTGCACCAAAAGCAGGAAGCCATGGCATTCTTCTTTATCTGTTAATTACTGAACACACTGGCACTCAAGTTTTAATACTAACTCATACCAAGTCATCCTTTTGCTGTTCATACCGACTGTTCACTTTTACTACTTCTATATGTCACCCTGCCTCATGGATAATTCTCTGTTCTGGACAAAAATAGGAAATTAAGTTTTTCTCAACTCTAATTGCAACTGAATTAACACATTCCTACAGTAACAGTTTCCTATTTTTGTTTTTATTTTTTTCCCCAGAGCTTTCTGGATCTGCCCATTTTTTTAATGAGAGAATGCAGTAGTAAAGACTGAAACACAGGACATGAGGTATAATACTTAGTGTCCCCAGAGGCCTTTATATAGATGCTCGAATACATAAATATCAATTTAATGTAAAACATACCATACCAAATAAAGATTAATTACAGCCACATACATTCTAGCATTATTTTTTGTCCTGGCACAGATTGGGACTATGTATGATAAGACAAAAGCCTGAAGTATGCTTTGCATTCAGAAACCTTTTCATAAAACACATCCATTATAAGTAGGAAACAGTTGTAGGCTGAAAGATTGTGCTCTTAATCTTTATTTTTTTCCTTGCTAAAATGTAAACATACATCTTTCTGCCTTTCACCTTCCCGTATTTTCAAAATCAGGCTTATGTTTCTTTCACTTGTCTTAAATAGCACTAAATAACTGCTTGCCAGATCTCAAGTGTAACAAGAGAGAGACTTGTCATCACCCATAGAAAAACAATGAATTGTGTATAGCCAAGAGATAAAGTACTTCACTTAATAAACTAATTTTTCAAATGGGCAATATAGAAGAATATAATAAATCTGTTGTTATTCTAACACTACCCCCTGTATGTTGTGTGTACATGATTTTGGAAGAAAAATCTATTGCAAGTGTTTTGAAAGAAATAATCAAACCAACCAAAAAGAGAGAAAGCATTACATAATTGTTCCTTTGGGGGAGTGGGTAGAGACAGAAATTCAGAGTTCTATTCACTTTTTTCCTTCCCTTTCTCTTCTATCTTGCTTTCCTCTTTCTCTTTTCCTTCCTCATCTTCTTCCCTTCTTTTCTTTCCAGCAAATCACCTTTCTGATATTTTTCTTATATGCATTGCAGCTTCATTGATTTAGCTACAGCAAATCAAGAAGAAAAACAAAATTTAAAATAACGTAAAATGGTTAGCTCCCTTACTATTAGAATAATGTTCATATTACTAGAAAAGTACTCCTAGAATATATGAAAGGTGTAGAATGTGGAAGTCTCATCTGTTGGCCATGCAGTGTAGTTAGGTTGTTACTCTACTGGCTTGCTCCTATGGCTGTAACTCAGAGAGAATCTGAGATCATGGTGTTATATTTATCATAGTGGTTATCTATATATGCCTCTTGACTTATCCTTATTTCCTGAACTTTACTCATCAGTCCTCATAAAAATTGTTTGGAGGGTAGTAGTTGTCAAGACTTTTCTCTTAATTAGCTTTGTTACACTTCAAGCAGCGATGGCTCACGGGCTGGGATGGACAGGCAAGAGGAAGCCCACTCAAACAGAAGGCAAGCTCTGCCTTGCAGCCATGAAACATAACTCATGTAGTTTCTGCAGCAGGAGAGTGAACACTAAGTAATAAGGAGCTAGTTTTTCTCAGGAAAAAGGAATGAAATAGGAAAAAAGCCAGACTCTTAAAGGAAGAAAGTGTAGTCCTTCCAGAGAGAACAATGCCACTATTTAATTTCATTTATGATTCCTAAATATTATCATAACATGTGGATGGCTTATAAATCATATATAGTCATGTTTCAGATCTTTTGGGAGTCCTACTGTATTTTCCAGAGTGTTTCTCATCACAACTGCAATGCAGTGGGTGGAACATTGCAGCTTTCTGCATCCAAAAAGACACGCAGTCTTTCAGCAGAGAAAGGAGGAATGCTATGCACTAGAAAGACCAAAAAAATAATAATAACCAACCCAAACAAAAGAAACTAGCAATGAAGTTGATGAGGAAAAACAGTTGGGAAAGGGAATAAAACATGTTTAATTGCTAAATAGTAGGTGTAGTTTCTATATCCTCTACAAGATAACAGCATGTCATATTGACATGCTAGTTTCATGTTGGTGTAGTAGCCTTGGGACCTTCAAGTAGCTGTTCAAGGGGTGAGAAAAGGAAAACAGAAGGGGACTGAGGGAGGGGGAAATGAGATATTGTTAATCCAGGAAGAAGGTTAGGTGAATGGTGTACACTGGAAGGTACCCTATCCCATTTCCAGGATTGTGTGGAGATTGGGATGGGTACCACATGCAGCATGGTAGAGGGAAAACAGAGCCTGAGGGGAATGGGTTTGACTTTGTGGTTGGAGGGCATAACTTGTTCAGAAGGAGGAGAGAACTCTGCAATAAGGTGCGGTGTCGCATGTGAGAAAGAAGCCGTTGGAGTTTGCAGAGAATATACAGGGACAAGGAAGGCCCTTATGCTTCAGGTAGGGAAGTGTGTCCTGAGAATGCAGTTTACCATAGCAGTGATTTTTTATTTTTTTTTTTTAATTCTTGTTTATCTTTGGGGAAGAATTTAATCAGTTTTATGTTTGTTACAAATGGTTTTTTGTAGTGTTTGCTACCTTAGGATTAGTATTAGCAGCAATAATATTTGTATTATACTGGCGTCCAGAAGCTCCACTTGGGTTTGGGATCTATGTGAATGCAAAAATAACAACAAATGCTGGATCTTTGCCCTGAGGTGTTTATATAATGAATCCTGTTGCAGTAGAATCATGTTTCGTTCTTCTAAATCAGAGTGCTCTGACAATGAGTAAAGGAATTACAAAAAATAATGATAACAAATAATTGCTGTATTGCATTACTCTTTTTCAGCACCTGTTCTTATGTTTGCTTCTTGTGCTATTGAATTTTGTTGCTTTTTTTCATTCCATTGCAAAAACAGTTTGGGTTCTCTTGCCAAAGATAATCAGATCAGCACAGAAAAACAGCTTGTATTGTCTGTGTGAAAACTCTTTTCCCTGAGATGTGAATGGAACAATTTCTTACACTTAAACAGCATTTTCAATTTTGTTCCTACACATATGACACACTGTTGTATCTTGATAGTCTAACATAAGAATTGCCAAAGGAATACTTTGTTCCCTTTGACAAGTTATTGTATTTGGATGTTGTTATTATACTGCTTTACAAGGATGGCTAGGTATGACAGTGAAGGCCACATACACCCAAAGATGCAGGTATCTGTTTACTTTGTAATAAAACATTATTTCATGAGATATAGTCATGCAGGTTTGCTATGTGGAAAGCCAAACTGCAGTGTATAAACCTGTCAGACTGTGACACAGGCTTAGCATGGTTGTCACACATAGAAAAGATTGCTGAACTGTGTCAACACAAACAGGGCATCAGTCTTCCTTCCCCTAGACTGGCTACAATCAACATTCTCCCAGTACTCTCTTCCTTTACTAATGGTCATTTAATCCATCGCTATCTGCTGAGCTAAGATGTATGCTTTTCTTTGGTGACTTTAAACAAGGTGCACAAAACATTTTTCCCTGGAAAACTGAACTCTTAATTTAGAATCACAATCTTGGAACCATAGAATGGTTTAGGTTGGAAGAGATCTTGTAGTATGCTCAGCCCCCTGCCATGGGCAGGGCTGCCCCCAGCCAGCTCAGGCTGCCCAAGGCTCCATCTGACCTGGCCTTGAGAGCCTCCAGAGATGGGGCTTCCACAGCTTCTCTGGAAAGGCTGTGTGTGTGTCTCACAGCCCACTGAGTAAAGAATTTACCTCAGATGTTAATCTGAATCTTCCCTCTTCTAAGTTAAAAATATTCCCCCTCATCCTGTCACTGAATAGCACAAGTTTTCTGTGTGTTCTGTCAGTATTTGTGATTGAAGAAAAGACAAGGAGACAGTGTAAAGATGAAGTTTCAGAAAATGGGGAGAAATAAAGGGATGTTCAAGAAAGGAAAAAGAATCTTTTCATTTAACTTCCTTTCTGTTGCTTCTATGAGGATATACCAGCAGTGAATGATGCAAGTGGGCAACTGCTCATCCCAGTGCTTCCATGTGCAGGAATGACTTACACTAAAATATGTTCATTGGTCCATTGTCCGAATAGGGCAGGAAAGCCATCAGTTAGCAAAGGGATGAAAAGATGGAGAGGAATAGGTGTTAAGGAATGGAGGGCAGCTCAAAAGCAAAGAGGACAAAGCAGAACATTTGACTAGATTAATAAACTGTTTATCTTGCAAATTAGCTCTTTTTTAAATCAAATTTAAAAACAAGGAAGGAAGACTTCTTTAATATTAGTCACACCTCAGCAAGCACATGAGTGCCATTAATGATATAACTGTGGGGCTGAGAAGGTTGGGCTCAGTGTCCTGATCAGCCTGATGAACTGGTTTGGAGAGATGTAAAACTAAAGAATGAACCAGAACTGGATGAATATTAATTCCTCACTGAGGAACTGTTCAGATAAATCCAGTAAATAAGCTAGTTCCTACTAAGCAGTGTTTGGAAATAAGCCTACATCAGTATGCTATTGGTTTTTTCTTTTTCCTGTAAGTATGTTGGTTTTAATTTTAGAAATGAGCTGTATGCGAGAAGAGCAGAACACAGCAGGCATACCAGCTGGGCACAGCAAATGGGAAGGTACTGTGGTCTCATATGGAACTGTGTGAGAACTGCACCATCCCAGTCCCAGGAAAACTAATAAGCCTCAACATCAGAGGGCTTTTCTTAGCACAGCCAGCCAAAGGAATGAGGAAAAGCAAACCCTATGGCATTTGAACCAAAAGGATGAGCTCTATGGCTGCTGCATTTTAAAAAGATCAGTGTACTTCAGTTTTATTTGAGTACAGAAACCAGCATGCCCTGCGGAAGGATTTGTTTCTAAAAACATTTTTTCTCTCTACTAAGTTTGACTGAACTGTGAGTTCAACGTAACAGTCACTGGATCACACTAAATACTCTGTTGAATGAAATGAGGGTTCGCTGTGCTTCTGTGCTGCTTCAAATGGATGTATTTTTCTTTATTTTTGATTTTATGGGTGCATAGGTGTCAGGTAGTCTTTTTAGTACCATTAATTCAATAATTTTCTCTAATCCTACAGTTATATTTCCAAAACAAGTAAAGTATTTCCACATGTATGCATTAATATTTGTTTTTGTTTTGTTCTTTTTAAGTTTCTCTGAGATAGTCTGGGGCTCTGAATTTCTCTGACTATAATCAGAACTGTCCTTATTACAAATCTTTTTTGACAGCAAGATTCTGAAGGAAGTATGACTGGACAATACTTTACCTTGTTAGGCATGCACAGATTTATTTGGTTGCTATGGCAAATGATCCAGAGCTACGTGCAGCACTGAGCTCTCATAATACAAATGAGAGAGGGCAAGGTAAAATAAAATGAAGAAGGTGTTTACTGGTCTCCATTGGCTTTCCAAAGCAGCCTCTCCTCACTTTGCCTGTTTTCTCCATGATTAAGATTTCTTCATCTGACTACTATGGAACAACACTGGAAAATGTTTAATGTATAATGCAGAACGAGCCAATATAAATGTAAGTTAATGCATAAAACCAGGCATACTGTCCTTTCTCTCCCCACAACCTGCTGCTTTTCCTTTCCAGTACCGTGGAGGAGGAATATTTTTTGTACTTCATAGACAGTTTCTGGGCTATTCCCATTTCAAAGAAATGAGTGTATTTTTTCTAATAATCAAGTGTCAATTTGTAGAGACAGCTAATCATTTCCTGATGCTTTAAGAAACTTCAGATAAAGACTGAAGAACATACATATTTCCTTTCTCAATAAGCATGTGGTTGTTATACTAATAGAAGCTGGACTGAAAAGCCAGTAGCTTAATTTAGGAAGAAGGTGGCCTGTAACTGTAAATAAAAGCTGAGGAAAGTTGACTTTCTAGGAGGTGACCAAAGTTCAGGATGCTGCAGAAATCCATCAGAGAACAGATATCCATAGCATTTTTGTGTTTAAAATGCTCTGCATTAGAAATGGGCTAAAAACAAACAAACAAAAACTACTAAGTTGTCAGGCCTATAGGGTCCAAATGTTCCAAATCTTGCAGACCAAGCTGGTAGCTCCTATTCGGAAGGTAACCCAAGAGTGGAATATCATATGGTTGTTAACTGTCAGGACTGAAGTGCTTTGGTAGCAATGCGTGTGGGAGGCCTGCGCAGAGCCTGCTTGCAGTGTGCCTAACAACCAAAATTGCTTTGTATTACGTTCACCACAAATTGAAAATATATGCAGTACTTGTTCTAGTATAGTTTTTGGCAAAGATTACACCTCTATCACTCTGAAAAATTTTAGCAAGCCTGGGGATCTTATTGAGGGCAGTAAATAAGAACACTTTGTAGAAAAAGGATTTGTTATACTCCACTGTAAAAGCCAGGCCAAAGTTGAACTATGCCCTCTAAAATAACAAAATAAAACCTTTTCATTAGGTAAACCATCTCCATCTAGAAAACCATAAAATTCTGACCTTACCGATAAAAGTTAAACAAACTCGCCATAGAAAAATGTAATTTTCTCTGCATCTCAATTTGTGTTTTTGTTCCCACTTTATTACTTTACATAAATATTTTAAATATTATATAAATATACGTTATATTCCATTATGTAGGCTATAGCATTACATTTCAATAGCACATATAAATTCTCACTGGTTTCTGAACAAACAAGACAATAATCTCAGGAAGATTTTCTAATAATCTGAAGATTTTCAAAAGCTGCTTTTACAAAACCCAAATTCTGAATTATGTTTGAACCCTTCTGTCCTTTAAAAATAATATGTGATGGTTTAAACTATGTTTTAAACTGTGAAAATAAAAAAGATGTATGAACAAAACCTTCCTCCAGTTTTGGGGGTGAGGCCACTTGAAACTATTGACAACAAGAACCACAGCAAGCTTTTGAAATCTTGCGTATGACTTTTGAAACAAGAAAGGAAGTAGTACTTCTGAATATAATTCATCAAAGCCCTTTGGTGCTATCACAGAAATATTTATGACTTTTTTGCCCAAATAACTGTCTCTCTACTACAATTTATAGTACCCCCATTCCTTGATGTGCAGAATTTTACAAAACTTTGATAAGACATAATAATAACTTTATAATCTCATTATAGTGGAACAGAAACTCTGTAGAGCCAGGGCATTTGCTGAGGTTTTGCAATGCATTTTGGAGTAGATCAGGAATTTGACCCATCTTCAGCTAAATCCCAAATGGAGTGGATTAATCATTACATCATTTAGGATAATTTAAGGAAAAGAAAAATTAAAGAAAAATTGGAGGCATACATAAAACATCTTCATTCAAAACTTTACTTGGCAAGAGTTACTATGATTTTTTTAATAGTAAAACAACAAAACAATGAACCAAAATAAGATTAAAAAAAAAACAACTAACCTTCAGACATGAATGTAGTATAAGTTGGTAATCTATTATCTTAGAATTTAGAGCAAAAGCTGGTTAAGCAGACTCTTGTGTGGATTCTGGAGCAGATCAGAAATAAATGTCAGCATTTATTCCTGGCAAAGAGGGCTTCTAAACTGGAAGCGAACACCCAACACAAAATGTCGGCTGTAAGATTTTTATCCTAACCTAAGGCCATGTTATACTTACGTTTCACAAGAGGAAAAGATAAGTAATGCAAGGGAAAAAGTTTGCCTTCATCTTCTATTTAAGGAAACTGAATCCATGGAATTTGGTTATGTAGTGTTGTTTCAGATATTAATATAAAGATCTATATTCTCTGCATTTTCTTCCTTTAAACAGCTGGTAATAGCCAGCGGCCAAAATTTAAGGATGGAAGTAGTTTCTGTAGTACCCAGCAAAAGCTTTCAGTTTCTACAGCTGTTGTTGTGATGAAAAAATATTTCAAACAGTCTTGTTTATTTGTCTTTTGTGTGTTTTCAGGCATTTCTAAAACATTGTGTTATTATTAAGCTTATTGTTTTTAATTTCAAAGTACATAGGAGTGAGGGAACTTCAGAAACTGTTGGAGTTTGTATCATTATACTGATGTGTTTTGAGATTTAGAACTGGTTGCAGTTCGAAACTAAGACAAGATGGCAGCAACTTGGAGAGGTAACTACATGAGCTACTGACTTGCGATAGCTGAACACCAGTGGTAGCTCAGCTGAGGCATTGCAGTGTTTTGCATGGGAGAACTCATTGTTCTTGGCTGCTTTTTTCTTTGCTGTCTTCCAGTCTCTTCTGCAATAATCCAGATTTTGTTTCAGTGTCCTTGCTAGGCATAATTATCCACCAAAGAATTTGCACAAACAAATTTCAGCTTTTAGATAGCTTTTTCTATTCACTTACTTGAAATACAGTATCACTCACTGAATCACATTACTGTTTTTGTCCTCTTAGTCACTACAACATTGCTACAAGAAAGAGTTAATAAATAGTGGATAATAAGACAAAATGCAACCAGAGATCATTTGTGTAACCTTATGAATTAATTTTGGGAATTGCCCCTCTTCTATGAATAAATTACCAGGTCTCAGAATGGAACTAAATTATAAATGGAAACGGATAAATAATAACTAAACAAATAACACCAAAATGTTCTGTTTCAGTAAAACCTTGCTGCTATCAAAGGTAAAACTCACTAATTTCACCGAGGTGAGGCTTTTAGTGTTATGAACATTTAAGTAGGAATTTTGCCACTTCGGTGATTTGCTAGGTTTTTATATTTGGTGGCATAGTATAAAGAGATTAGTTGTACTTTTAAAAAATTTTAATTAAAATTAAGAAGATTCAATGTATTTTTATTTCCAAAAAATCAGCTGTTAATAATACATAGGACTGAATTCTCTATAAGGTGATGTGGAGCTGTTTCTTTCTGTTTATTTGGTTACTTAAAGTTCGTTGCTCAGCAGCAATGACAAGTTCTTGAGGTAAAGAAGGATCTAATCTGAGATTGTTTTTGAACCCCCAAAAAAGCCTTCAAGTCTTGCTCTGCAGTTTTGTTTTATATTCTTGAGATTTATGTAGGGCTGACACTGCCAAACATTAGTTATCAGATCTAGAAAATCCCTCTTATTTTGACATTTTAAAATGTTCTTATTGAGCTGTAAAATCACAAGCCATAGTGAGAATCCCTCCTGTAGAAATATGAAAGAAATTACCAAAGGGTTAGGCTTTAGCTAGCACTCACGCTAAATCAAACTGCCAGGGATTTAATCCTACTAAGGTAAGGCCAAGATGGAAAGGTGGCCCTTATTCAACAGGGATTCAACAGTACTCTTCTATACCATAAATGCTGGCAGTTCTGCCCTTTTCCATCATGCAGTTTGGAGATGAAGAGATTTGACATCTACCCATCTGCAGAGAAAAACATTTCATAAAAAGAAAGGAGCCAATGTTTCCTTACTCCCTAGCAGTAGGAGCTCATTTTGACTTTGAATGTCCTATTTCCATATAGTTAGTGAAGTCAGAAAGGGTCACTGGTAACTGCATCACTACAGACTTCTAGGTGAAACTATAGAAGAGGTGGCTACTTGATAAAGCATAATCCCCTTTACTTTTCACTGCTCTGTCGGGAGGATGTCTAAAGAGTCAGGAGTATAAACAGATACTCAGGAGTACCAGATATTCAAATAAAGAAGGTCTTGTAGGTGAAGTGGTGACTGATGGCCATCTTGGCCATAGTGACCTTGAAGTAGTCAACTTTAACACCCTTGGTGAGAGGAGAACTGCCAACTAAACTCTGTTTTTTCACCAGAGGGTGATGAGCAAGGAACGGGTTCCCCAGGGCAGTGATTACAGCCCGATGCTGCTCAAATTCAAGCTGAACTCTCCAAACACCTCTTTCAGACACAATGTCTGAATTTAGGTTAGAACCACTGATTTTTGTGAGTTCCTTCCAACTCAGGATATTCTGTGATTCCATTATACTTCCATTCAGGATGTAGTCTGCACACCTGCCCACAAAACAAAAGGTTTACACATGGTAGAAGAGGTCTCTGAAATTACAGGTACATTTCTGAATGTTTAAATCCATCTTTTTAGTGGTCTTTGTCAGATGAATATAAGAAATAGCTTTATGCTTTGCAAGTTTGCAGGAGCTGAAACTAATCATGTTTAGAGAACCACAGAATATAGCTTTTTTTTTTTTCTCAATAGTAAATAAGGTTTATACACTTGCCTTTCTTAAATTATAGAAAAAAATATCTAGATATAATGAATCTGTAGAAACTTTGTGTTTTGAGTATTAAGTTTCAATTACATTAATTAAAATGATGGGTTGTATGACAACTACTTTAATTCATTTTCTGTAGGTTATGATTTTAGTAAAATTATTGGTGATTTTGGTTGTAGCTAAAGTGTTCGGTAGAGTCCTTTCACTGATAAAAGAAACTTACACAGCTCAGGTGTGAGAAAGTCTTAACAGTAGCTGTGGATAAATTAGGCACCTAGTCTGACATTTGGAGCAGCCAGCCTTCTAAGCACTGGGAAGCCAACCCTGGAAATGAAGAAATAAATTCTCTTTTATCCACTTAAATGTGTATTGAAGGACTGTAACGTTTCTGTTGGATCAGCATTCTGATTCCTAGTGCAAACAGAAGTAGCCTGATTTCTGCATACTAAGCTGCAGTTAAGTGTAACTGGTGTAAGAGCATCTGGATGCTGGTCTTTGAAATTTTTACCCACAGAGGGTAATCTCCAGGGGAACACTTCCACTCCTAGGCTCTGGCTTAGCATGCCATTCCTTTAGAACTCCACTATAATGCAGCCAGATTGAGAAAATTTGGGTGTGAGAGGGCAGTAGCTGATGTTGAAGCCCCACTCCAGCCTCATAGGCTGAGCACTCAGTCAGGAAGGGAAAGGCTTGGAATTCTGCTCCCTCTGGTACAACGTGAAGGACTGTCACAGCCATCATGTTGTCAGCCAAATTCAGTCTTAAGCCATGTTCTGAACACATCTGACAAACTGAATTCTCAGGCTACTTGGGTAGCGAGGCTTTTGGCTTTTGATTTACCAAAGATTTTTAGTTTAAATTCTTAGCACCTACAGTATTTTGTGTAAATTGCTCGCCTGTCTTCAGATGCGTAAAATGGTTTTTTAGCTTTTCACTTCACTCCCAGGTCTGGCTCTGATGTCTATTTTGATAATACAGCAGTGTATTCTCACATCTGTGATCGTGGTATACTTAACATGTTGGCTTGAAATAAGTTTTGTAAGAAGCTTGGGAGAAAAGAACTGAAAAAGCCCTCAAGCAGTTTGGCTTCAGCATAGCCCATTGATTACAATCAAATGAGGAAGAAAGTAACTCATCATTAATGTAATAAAGTAACAGATAAGCAAGGAAGTTATACTCAGTTCAGGAATATTCTTGAAAAGAGTTTAGAAAAGGTTGAACACATTTCTTGAGTCTTAATTGATGTTACGATTTAATCGGTTCTTATTAAAATATGCAAATTAAATGTTAAAATAATTATTTAAAATCACCTGTTAGGAACAGAAGGCAAAGCTGCAGACCTGATATCATCTGCAAAACCTCTGCAGTGGGAGAATACTGTAAGCAAAGCTTACTGTCAAAAAATTAGTTTGAGAGAAACAGACTAACAAGTATGTGAAATAAAAATCTTCTGAAATTAACGTAAGGCAAATCTACCAGACCAGTTCAAGCCAAAACAAAGGCAGCACTGGTCTTCTCTTCAGCTCTGTAGGCAACTCTGGTGCAGGAATGGCACTCAGAGTTTGAAAATGCTCACTAACCGTTTCAAGGCAGAAGTGCCTCAAGAGCCATGTGACATTCAGAGTAAAGCCTGGGCACAAGTTAGACTTCATGAGCTGTGAGTCAGGCATAACCAGCTCTTAGCATTATGGCCTATATGTTGCTCCAGGCACATGAAAAAATCCGAAGCTCACACTGTCCTGATCAAACCTGCAACTCGGGAAAGACTTTTTCATTTGTCTGAATTGTCAGCAATAGAGATAATACAAATACGTTTCATCTCAGAAAATATCTGGCAAGTCATGATTTTAATGAGTAAATTTGAAAGAATGCAACCACATTCGAGGGAGTTTTTGTGATTTATTAGATAACTTAGTTTATTCCCATTTTCATTGCAGAATTCTCTTAATATTTATTATGTTAATTCTCTTAATGTTTATCATGTTTACCAGTGCTTTGTCTGGTCCACGTTTCTTTGATATATGGTGATGTGCTGTGACTTGAATATAAAGAATGCAACAGAATAAAATACAGTAGGTGTTATTATGATGTCCACCAGACACCAATCTTTCTTTAAATGTAAGCTTAATGCTCTCCTTTTTATCTCTGAACAACTCCTTTTATTGATGGCATCTGTGCCATTCTATTGCTTTTATTAAATAATACTTACAAAGAGTTGCTATTCAGCCTTATTATCTACAGTAAGCTTTATATCTACTTTGATGTCTATACCTTAGTTTCTATGTGCTTGTCATAGAAGACTTCAATCTTCTCTCAAAGTCTAGAAAGTTTTTGACTGCAGCATTACCCAGGATAACTTCACTAACTTTACAGATAGTCTAAATTCTCACCAAGGTGCAAACTAACCTGATACATGCAAGTGTCAGGAAGGCTGGTGGAATTGCAGAGATGCATCAGGTACTGCACAGCTTTCCTCCTCATCTTCTCACATGTGCCATGAAATTTCTTGGTGTTTCTTTCCAGCATGTGCTTTTGTACTTTGCTTACAAAAGGAATATGACTTTTTTTATTATTTTCCCAAAGAGATAAGGTCAGCTCTAGGCAAAACCTCAAGTTTTCTTGCTTGGAATTTTGCTGGCTGGATAAGTAATTTGACTACCATTTTTGCAATTGAACAAGCTTGGAAGAAGAAAAAAGTGTTTGCTCGTAATAGCAAAAACATTTGGTGACTTTGTCCAGTTTTAGGCCCATGTTAACCTAAGGCTTCTTTTAGATTATTGCACTGAAACACATGCTTTCCTGTTTTTTTCACCCCAGAGCTCAGCAACATCAATAGAATTGTTCTAGATTTGTGGCAGTATAACTGAGAACAGAGCTTGGATCTGAATGTAGTTCATTCAGTCTTTCATTATAACTTTCAAGTTCATAAATAATCATTGTTGCTCATATCCTCTCATTAATCCTCAGTGCTCTGTTTACTGAAGTATCCAGAGCTACACCAAAAATTAATGGGTGGAATATTACTAACCTTAGCTGTGCTTACAGCAGTGCTTAAGTGGACCGTTTGGCTTTGCATACGTTATTATTTTAAGGGAAAGTTATCTATTCTCCATATTTATTGTAATAGAAATTTGACATACTTATCTGCTAGAGTACTGAGTTCATTGACTTTGCAATAAAGTTGAACACATTGCTCAACATGTGAAGATGGAGATTTTCAAGAAGGCCAGTTTGACAGAGTCCATCCACAACTCTACATTGTCTGTTCACTTCTGATTCATAGCGGCACTACAATTGAAAGTCATATTGTCCTTGTTCATGTTCATCTCTGCATTAAATTCATATGTGCTGCTCTTTACCATTCTTAACAGTTACTACATTTCATTTTGCTTCTTCTGTTCTATGTAGAAAATTGCTTTTTCTTCTCAAAATTGGATTGTGCTTTCTTTGCATTCATGTATTTCTGATTACTGTACTCCTTACGTTGTTTTCTTGTCCTTGTAATAATCATAGACTCTTTCAATTGGGTTTCCACTGTAAGGAATTTTTCTTTATATGCTCTGTTACCAAAATCAATTTTGACTTATTTTTACGTTGATCTTATTTTAATGTCCCACATCCTTTTAGAGTCATTGAATATCCCAAGTTGGAAGGGACCCACAAAGATCATCATGTCCAAAGTAAACAACTACTTCAACCAAAATAACTCTGCCTCATTTTCCAACTTTTTTTAAAATTGATTTTTACTTTTAAAAAAATTCTTTATTCTTATTTGCTTATTTATTATTAATTGTTTTTAAGCACCAGTTCATTGCATGTGGTTCACATAGATATTCTAACACTACTCAGAGGTAGTAGAAGATTCTCAGATATGAGCCCCATCACAAAGGGACAATTTGGTTGATAAGGTTCACCGGTGTACTCAAGACAGTTTATAAGACTGGAACATTATAATAATCTCTTAATTTTTGTCTTTAAAGAACTGTGATTATTAATGACACAGAGAGTGAATGACTTGGAAGACAGACCATAAACAGAAAAGTTAACCAGGACATGCATTTTTTTCTGTCTAGTTTTACCTTGAAGGCAAAAAAAATAAAAATAAAAAAGCATGTTACACATTAAAAAGAAAAAAATCCCTCTCACTGTACCTTCTGATTTCCAAGAACAGCCATTGCTATGTCTTCTTCCCAGAAGTGTTTACCAAATGTTTGGATGTGTAGACCAATATACAGTCCCTAGAAAATCCAGAGCAACTTCTGTTTTCACTGTTAGAATAAAGAGATAGAAGCAGGGTCAGTGGCTCATTTTTGTACTTATGGGAGCTGATATTGATGGCAATCGAGTACAAAAAGAGAAAAAAAGTGCTAAGGAAAAGAGCACTGTTTTCATGAGCAGAGACGGGAGCCTGAACCTTGTACATCACATCACAGTGCTGATGGAATGGAAATGCTCTATTCTTTTATTACTATTGTTGATGGCAATTTCCAGCTGTCTCTAACAGTATCCCAACAGAGAAGAAAGTAATCAGAAAAGTCTGGTCACATACACCTTTGCAAAACACGTTTAAAAAGACATCTTTACAAGTCTCCTGTCCAAAAATCAGCAAAGAGGACCTAGAACTTGTTTTGGAGTACTACAGAATCTCAGCAAGGCAGGAAGAAGAATTAACCCAGTGATTAAAGGAATGGAAAGACTAATTCAGGGAATATTAGGTCTGACAAGTCAACATCAGCCCTAGGCAAGACATTGGAAAAGCTGATGACGAAAATCAAAAGAAGCTTATATGAGTGAGTGTCAGTCAAAAGGAGTATCTGGACAAGAGAACTGAGCAAATTATTTATTTCACTGAGCTCTTAAATTTAGTTCATAATGGTAATGTTGCTGATTATCTTATGTACTTATGTTTCTGTGAAGCATTAGTCCTGATGTAGCCTAGCACTTCAGATAAAAGTTAAGATGACAAAAATTTCATGTCTTATTTGCTAAATGCATTAAAAACTGAGCAATAGGTGCATGTTAGTTGGAGTTGTAAAGTCATTTTCATATACTGGATATAAAATCATATATGATTCAAAAAGCATGCATGAATTTGCAAAGCCAAAAATCTTTATGTCAAAGTCAGCACAGACATGTAGACTGGAGTTTCTGCTTTTGATTATATGTCTATAAAAGAACATCAGGCATTATTCCAGTCAGATGTATGTCAGATATGTCCAAAACATACATTTAAACCCATACAGTTTGTACAGGGGATGAAAAAGAAAGAATCTTATTTTAGTTAATGCACACAAGGAATGCTGCAAAATAGCGTGGGCTGGTCCTAACTTTGCTCATTGGTGGGTTTTTCTGTTTCAGAGAAGGTGGTAGCTATGTACTGAAAATATCTGAAAATGACCTTTTTCCTTTAGTCCTCATGAACTTATCTGCAATACTATTAAAGGCTGATCAATATACAATACCATTTTAAGAAGATATGAATAAATAACTTAGAGACAGGTGTGAAGCAGAAAATTATCCTCCTAATGATTCTCTGTTGTCAATGGGTTCAACTTACTGAAATGTTTTTTTTCCCAGATCACAGCAGAAAAAGGGAAAACTCCAGAGGGAAATTCCAAGAACTACAAGGTAGGCAAGCACATATTTGGTCTTGGAAAGTTTGCAAATCATCTATTTTCAGTGAAAATAAAAGGCTGCAACTGGCTTTTAGCAGTAACGGAACTCACAATAGATAGCAGAAAATACACTTAAGTACAATTGTTTCTGTATTCCATAATAAGAATGACTCAACTGTGTTTTCCATAGTATTTAAAAAGATTTACACATCACTCAGCACAGAATGCAGCAAATACTGATGTTTAGCCAGTGGTGGTGGTGAAACCAAAGCTTATTCATGCCAGATTTCAGTCAAGTGCCTGGATTTGCATTATCTGTATTTGTGAAGCAATAAGACCATTCAAGTTTCAACACGTGGCAATTACAGTAACTTTGTGTATCACATTATTGTGTGTTTTATTTTTCATATAAATGAAGTTGCTTCCATTGGGTTAGGTTTGCTCTTTTTCATTCCTTACAGCCAATTCAGACCCTTGCTTTAGCTCACACTTTAGTTTATTTTGCCTACAGAGATCTTTGCAGCACTCAGATAGCTGTCTTATAATATATCACAGAATAGTCACTTCTAAAGCAATGGCTCATACCTGCTGCTGAGGACAAATGTAGAAGAAAGCACCCAAGCTACAGTGATGCTTCAGTGTCAGTGAAATAAGGGATACCAGAGACAGAATGAAGACCACCTGAGCTATTCTAGGAAAACTTGAGAGCCTTAATCAAACATTACAATAAGATATGTTTTCTAATTAGGTTACTATACACTTCTTATCCATGCTTGACTTGTGAAGCCTAAACCAGCAGGAAAGGTAACTGTATTTCTACTACTTACCAAATGAAATAAGCAAGAATCAAAGTCTCTGCAAGAATGCATATTTACACATATTCAGGTGAGGAGACCAGAACTGACTGTGGTTCTGCTGTGCCATGGACTTGGCTGACCAAGGATTTTGTAGGAGTGAACATGCATGCACCAGTATTTATCAGAAAGGAGCTGTTTTCATTTGTATACAAATGAATTTATAGATCAGTTTAAGAAAGTTGGGCCTTTTCAACAGAAAATGAAGTCCTGCTTATGTATATGGAAGGGTCGTTAACATTGATAGAAATTGCTGAGGGAAGAAGTTACCCTCTCTGTCCTAGAGTGGATGCTTTCCTGAAATACATTCTAATCAATGCAGGTGCTTGCCCTTATGAAAATGAGACCTTCTGAAGTGATACATGGAAAAACCAACCTATGAAGCAGGAATCATATTAGAGACTTTAAGATGCATCAAATTATAAATATTAAAAATCAGTAATAGCACTATTGTGCATATTCATAGACTCACAGAATTGTTTCAGTTGGAAAGGACTCTTAAAGGCGGTCTAGTCCAGGGACACCTACAGCTTCATCAGGTTGCTCAGAGCCTTTTGCATGTCTCCAGGGATGGGTCATCCACCACATCTCTGGGCAACAATGATTATATTGCTGATATATTCAGAACAATAATATAACATATGCTACAGATTGCCAGATCTTACATAAAGAATTATCAGATAAGGACTTCAAAATACAGCTCCCTAGCCAGAAAGACCCAAATTTATGAAAGATAGACAAGTTCAAATACACACACATTATGCTATTCTGCGTTGCTTAAGTTGAAAGGGCTCCAAAATTCTCAGTTTACCCTCAGTGCAAGCCTAGAGGCACTGAATATATTGGCATGCAACCTACCACATAACCAAAGAAACTAATCCATGTTTTTCCTAAGATATAGAGGTTGTAGTTGTTCTACACTCTTTTTCTACCTAGACTTTGTATTGTTTGTGAAAAATTGAGCAGGAAAAAGAATTAAGGTGGATAATTAAGCTGCTAATACTGTGACAGTTTTCTTTTGGTCTACCTGAGCCATATCCATGCCTGACTGTTGAGCAGCACCAAACCAGACTTCATATGGAGATTTTGCAATAGTCAGCCCATTGTGACCCTGGCATAAGTGGATGGAAAGGGCTGCAGTACTCCCATCTTGTCAGTCAGCTCAAGGAGCTCCATTTTCAAGGCCAGGAGCAGACCCTGCAGCTACTGGCACTCAGGCTGCTCAGCCTCCCAGCTGGGTGGCTGAGAGAGTTCAGAATCCTTCTACCTTTTCTCTCTGAAGAATATAGGCAGACACGACAACAGCAACATTTAGCACATTTTGAAAGCTAAGTCTTGTTCATTTTGAAGAATTAAAACACCACCAGCAGCAAAAGCACGGTTCCTTCAACTTTTACTGTGTGCTGTTGAGAGCCTGTCCCAAGCTAACAGTTCTCAGAGCACATTACATAAGTCTTCATATTGCACTTCCTATCTGTTCTTACATGCTTTTCTGTAACAGAATAGTTAACAGTGCTGATATTTTAAAATAGTATTTACATGAGGTAAGAGTCTTGCAATGAATGGGGCTGTTCACACTGTTCATGCCTCAGAGCATGGTTTGTTGTTTTTTTAATCTCTGAATATTCAGGAAATCAGTTATGTTGGATACGCTTGGATCTCACTGTAAGTACTTAATTTGAAAACCTGAGAGCTAAAAACTTATTCTTCATTTGTAAAAGCTGAGACAATAGAAAATAATGAAGAGGTTCATACATATTCATTCTCTCATTCACCCAGCAGCCTTCCTTACCTTACATGTTGTACTGGGAAAATACCATGACTTAATAGAAGTCTGAAAATAAAATAAAATAAAAGACAAGAAATGAAATGAAACAAATTAAATAAAAACTATACATTTTGCTGGTAGATAAATATCTTCATAAATGCCTGGAGTTCATCTGCAAATTGTTAACCAACCATATTATGCAATAGATTTCTATCTATTACACTTAGCTACTAATTCCAAAATTCATCAGTTGTAGCTACAGTTCAGGGCAAGAGCAATCATATCTGCCAAATCAAAAGTAACATTAAATTCTTACCTCTTCTCCGGGAAGAAATGAGAAGGTCTGATGCTCAGCCAAGTTATGTATATCAAGATTTTAACCAGCAGACAAGTAACAGAGGAATGTTCAGATGTAATCAAAGACACTTGCTGAAGTCATAAGTTTGCCTTCATATGGTTCTTTCTGCTTTAAACTAACCAAGGTTACTTTCCAATTCGGAAAACATTTTGGTTCTCCATCAGAAATACTAAACAACACAGTTGTTGGTACTTACAACATAGTTGCCAGATTCAAAGCAAAAAAAGTTAAAATCAAAACTGGGATAACTCTTCTGGTTATCTTGGAGATTTACAGTTATTAAACAATGACTGTAGAAATTTACTTTCCTCTGATAAATGAGTTTCTAGAATTATGATATGGTAGGAGTAAAGGACTTAAATTGTATTATGTACTCAAAAAGGAGCATTATTATTTCTTCTGTAAGACTGCATTTCTGGAATCTTAGTATCTGAATACCCAAAACAAAGAAATATTCAAAACAAAGAATTAAGCAAGATAAGTGGCAAGTTTATAACTTCACAGAAGTGTAACATTCAGAACATTTCTGTTAAAAATTGTGGCAAACTATCAGATTAGTTTAATTTAAAGACAGATCAAGCATGTGTCCTAAGCAATCCACCAATTCCCCCTGTATGTTCTTTGCTATAAACAGTTTCGCATTTGTAATAGACCTCAGAATAACAGGACATTCGCAGATACTGTACTGAATAATCTATTTACATTCCATTTAGTTAACTGACATTCAGAGAACATGCTCAGATTGAAAACATAATTGAGAGTACAGTTCTAGCTGTGCTGGGAATTAGAATAAACTTCATGTTAAAGCAATGGTGTTTGAAACTAAACAGAATTATTCTGAAATATTTAGTAAAAATAAATTTCAGGATAATAGAAAAGGGGGGGGGGGTGATATACAGTGAACATAAAAATATTTAGTTTGATGCATTTTGTCATAATTTGTATGCAAATAGCAGACATAATGAAAACATTTTTTTAGTAAAAACGGCTCCTCTGGGTTAAAACAAAGGGCCATCCATCAAAACAATATTCTAGAATATAGCAAAGAGGAGCATGATGACTGACACAGCAGAAACTGTAATTAAATTAGGCAGTAAGTCCATAGATGTTAAGAGACAGAGAAGTTGAGTATCACTTGAGCACTTCTACACGTTTTGTCCATGCGCAGCTGTTTCTTGAGTTTCTTTAAAACTCTCAAGCAGGACCACCTGGGCCTTGTGATTTGACAAAATTAACATTAAGAGTTCATTGATTTACTTAGTTTTCAACCTGTCAGATAATCTGATGTATTTGCCATAAGGAGACTTCACAAAGCAGGAATTTTCTTAAGCTTCTCCACGGGGAACCCAGAAGCAGAAATTTAATGAACAAAGGTTTTTGTTTCTGTTATGGCTTCTTTATCTGTGAAAGCTTCTTTAAGAAGCTTTAAAAAATGTACTTCTTATTAATGGTATAACATTTGCAAGCTGTATTCCAAAGTGCTTTTTGGCATAATCTTCTCACACTTGACCATAATATACGGATACATGGTCTTTTCAAGAGATAGCATAGTGATATGAAGATTCTTGGATATTTATAAAACCATTACTTAAATATCATACGTTAATCTCTTCTGTTTTTATTTTACATTTGTATCATGCACTGTCAACAAGAGAAAAAAGTTTTTCAGGGCATATATCTGTTAATAATACACTGGAAAAACTTAAGAACCCAATCCACTGAATCCTGATGCTAGAGAAAATGTTTACTGTAGATCTTCATGTTTTGTCTCTTCTGCAAATGATACTTGGATGAAAACGAGGTTAAATTCCAAGCTAAAACATTAGAACACTTGTGGACTTTCCAACTCCTACTAACCAGGATGCATGTTGTCAGACCTTGTGTCATACCATGGCTGCAAGCCACTAACAAGTACCGTAAACAGAAAAGCTAACAGAAAGACAGACTTCTTTTTCTTCTTCTTCTTACACTCCTCGTTGATCTAATTCCTTATTAAGAATGAAGCCTAGAGAGTTCCTCTCTCTTGGAACTTCTCTGTTTCTTTTTGCTAAACCAGAATAGGTCATCTCCTTTTAAGGTCCCTAGTGCGGCCCAGTGAATTCCATCACTTTCACTTAAATTCCTTTTTTTTTGTGCAACTGAAAGTTGCAGGAGGAGCACCACTGATGTTCCCTCAGACAGCTGGAAAAAGAAGAAAAAAAAACAAAAAAAAAACAAACCACCACCACCACCAACAGAAAATCACCTAAAGAAACTGAAAATATCACCAGGATAATAATCATTAACTCTGCAGTAAGAATTAAATACCAATCCTCTATCCATTTAAAAACGTACAGAAACCTACAGCCTTACTCTTCAGTTTAGTCTTTTGTCCAAAGATAGACTCATTCAGTGGCTCTACCCATTTGGAAAAATATGCTACTGGAAATGTATTAGATGTTTAAAGGATGAAATTTCTTCCTGAAATGACATTTTGGCTGTGTCCTACAAAGGCTAATATCAAACATCATTTTGATAGTTCTAAGTTCTTCCCAGCTGGAACTGGTAGAATGATAAAAGAGAAACACTCAAAAGACTAGCAGGGTGCACAGAATGATGTAGACTATTCTAAATCTTCTTATTAAACCTACAATAAAATCATCACAGTTTGATCCTATCAGCCACAAGAGAAGTTTTCATTTAATTTATCTTTTACCAGTTCACGCCATTAGTCGTGTTGTTACAGATCATATGACTACTACAGTAAGATGTGCTTGATGTCTGTACCAGCTCATGGGTTATGGCCTTGTTCATCCTACAAGCATATTTAACAACCTAGAGGCCTTAATCTCAAATCCATAATTGATCATGCAAGAAATGAATTTAAAGATGCTTCCTCCATGACAGGGAGACATTTTAGAGCCATGTCTGTGTTCCATTAAAAACTGCTACACGCTGGGGCAAGAGAAGTTTAAGAAACACACTTCTACTGCCTAAACTATGGTATTTATTTGAGAAACCTATTTAGTATATATTTGAAGATTGCAGATTCTAGAGAACCTTATCCAAATGAATTGATTCCACAACTAGATTAGAAGCTGAGTTTGTATAACCATTAAATTTAATATTCTCTGTAGCATTTCAGGCATTTACCTTCAGAAATCTCTACGCTGTGAAGTTACTTACTGTAGCAGAAATGCCGTCATAGCCTGAACCAGTGATTGAGCACCTGGTAGGAAGTCAGGGCCAACCCAGGGGAGCTCAGGTGAATGCAATGAACCTGAGTGACTAGAAGGGTGGATTCACCCCTTCTAGACCTCGGTTAAGGGTTGGCAGAGGAGGTGAGAGTATTCCACTGGAGATCCTTGCATGCCTGAAGTCTATCTGAAGGTAAGAATCTGTTTTCCTTTAATTCTGTGTCCACAGCTGTTGCATGTAGTAAATCCTCACTTGCTGTAGCCTAGGATCTCACTGCTCTGCTGTTGCTATGCTTTCTGTTGTGTTGCACTTACCATTTAAGAATAAATTGTCTTAACATTGTTAGTTTATACAGGGGAAGGCTGGGCTTTTTAAGCCATTATTTTCACACCTGGAGTAATGCTTGTACAACTCTTCAGAATTCTTTTCAATCCCTGAGACTTAATTTCAGTTAAAGGCTTAAAGCTTTTGTCTAACGCATGATAAGAAGACAATCCAAGAGATTAAATGTGTTGCCAGAAAATCTGTGAAAACTAGAGTGGTTTGGATGATATATGATACTCAAATCACTTCAAATGATTTGTATTTCTGTCATCTGCTGATGTTATTGGTGCAATAGTTGAAATTTGACTTTATCTGAATGAACTGAATTTGTCTGAGTTTGTCTCCCTGCGGATTGCAATTTAGCAAAGCATTTATGCAGTGTTTAAGGGTAGGCCTTGTATTGAGATGTTCTGTTTCTTTGTCTGTTCGTTTTCATGCACTGGTATGTTTTTTAACTGTTTTGGTTTTGTATCTATTTCAGTTTGGTTTTAGAATTACTTTGTAACATGTGGTCTCATTTGATATTTGCATACTACAAATAATGTAACTTCTTGGACAGAATATCCATCTTCACGTCTTACTTTGCTCACTGTCTTGGATAAACTGCTGCACCAATATGCTTTTTTCCCAAAACATAAAACACAAGATAGAAAGATAGTGTTTATATATAAGTATCTCTGAATTTAAAAAGGCACTATATAGAAGCTAAATATCACGTACACCTGGGGAAAAGCGCAGAAATATTTAAAAACATGGATTTAAAGCAGGACTGTGGTAGTCAAAATAGCACAGCATTCCTTAGATTCATGGATGATCTATAAACATCCATGAATTCTTAATTGAACTCGTTTTCTTTCTGTACTGACTTTGGAACTGGCGCTTCTTACATTAAGAATCCATTCTTACTGTAATTATTTTTTTAATATTTTATTTGTTTTTCCCTGGGAGCTTTGCTGATACAATGACAATGGATTAACTAATTATTTCTCATTGTGAAGAGCAGCTCAGTTCAGCATCTGTTAAATCTAATTTATGCACAGGGGCATGTCTCAGCATCAGGTACCTCAACCTGATGAATTTCAGGCTGACTAGATGTCTTTGGCTACGAGATAAGAGAGAAATTCTTCTTCCCTTAGATTTTCCTCAGGGACAGTATAAAAATACACGGTTTGCAGCTGTATTCCACAAGTTGTGCTCAGTGTTGCTAATTACAAGGAAGGATTCTTCTGGTGCTGTGGAGATATTCATAAATGGAACTCTAAATTAAAACCACTTGAATAAAAACTTGGTTTCAGAGATCTAAGGGTGGTTGCTGTGTGTCAGGGAAGCCAGCACAGTATATATAAATGGAAGGAGTTGTTTACTTTGCCTGGAGGGGAGTGGGCAGGATCATTTTTTTTCTTTTTTTTTTTTCTTTTTTTTTTTTTTTCAGAGGTTTTACTGAATGTTTGGCTTAGGTATGGCTGTTAAATATTGGCCTTCTCTGTCCAGCGTACGATACGCGTGACATTATGTTCAGAGAGTATTATATACAAAGGCAGCAAGCTTTCTTCCTGCTTGAAGAAAAATGTGATTTAAATTCTCAGCTATGGTTCTCTCCCTTAGTGTTTTCTTGAAAATTACAATTGAGAATACTCACAGGGAACAGGCTTCATGTTTAGGTGGTGTCCCTACATGCTGTGATGGCTGACGCAGACAGGGAGTTTACAAGAGGAAATGGAAGACTGCTCTGTGCTGACTGGTTTCTTGCCTGTACAAGGGGGAAACTTGTTTTGCAGATGTGCAGTTCTTACAACTGTTGAACTATCTAGTCAGGTCATAAAAGGGGAGAAGCTATGGTTATTAATTGTCTGTGCTGATTGATCTATTTAGATCTTTCTGTTGCATTTCTGATATCAGCATGCACTTGAAAAGTGTCTGATTTGGCTACAAAGTATGGTGGAACTCAATCTGTTTCTATTTAGATTGAAAACTACTTAATGAAATGTGTAGTAAAAAGTGGAGTCAAGGTAGCATACCAATTAGCAAGTCCAGCTCATAAGTTTGATTGCATTTTTTGGAGAAAAAATAGTGCCAAAAAAGTAACACATAGGAACACTGGTTGACTGTACCGCTTTTCTTGCTCTGTCTGGAGGCTGCCAAGTGTGAGTCACTGCGCCCATGAAGTTTGGTACGTCACACTTGAAAACTGAGCTGCTGCCAGGTAAATTATGCACTAGCCTGGTACTAATAAACTTCTACTGAGTGTTTATGTAGCACTCAATCTAAAACTTGAAAGTCTCTGAAGATAATGCATAAGGAACAACGAGATCTCTGCAAGCTCTGTGAAGATACTGCATTCGCATAAGGAAAAAAGAGAGAAAAGGCACCATTCCTATATCAGTTTTTCTTCCCTTACAAAACATGTTTGGAATCTGCATCTTGCAGTTACCCCTGGCAACTCTCTAGTATCACAGGATGCAATGTCCCAAGGCTACACTCCATTACACTGCACGATCTTTTCTTTTTCTCTTGCTCTGTAAGATTTAATGAAGCCAATGAAATTTGCACAAATACCCTATTTACTGTACAGAAACTACGTCAAAAGAAATGATATTGGCTTCCTTTTAATGCCTGAAGATTGGCAAGCGATCATGAAAGTCAATTGCTGTTCAGCTTGCTAAGTGATGGCATGCATCTTTGCCTTGCCTAATTACAGCAAATCAGATGTTTTCTGTTGTGGAAAATAATAATAAAAAATCACCAACTCTTGTTTTGGTTTTTTTTTTTTTAATGAAATAGTATATGTTAAGATTCAGTTGAAGCAGAGCATTAGAACATTAATTTCTGTTGATGTTTTCCTGTTGGTTTATTTTTACTGTGTATGTGTACCTAAATGCAGGTAGAATTTTCAATCTTTAGAGTATACACCATGGATCACATACATCTGAAGCAGAACTAGGATAATCTTTTTCAAGAATAGTCTTTCAATAGATTACAGAGAAAAAGGAACACTTGATAAGCAGTGCATTAGCATGCAGGATGGCAGAGATAATCTACAGCTAATTTGCAGGGTGCACACAGACAGGGAATTGACATCACAAGAAAACTAATAGGAAAGAGCATAAACTCTGTTTGAGATGCCAGTTCTTCCACTGGAGACAAAAGAATAGTGATGTCTGTATAGATGCATATTCTCTATTTCTTAGCCAGTACTTCACTAAAAAGTATTTTTAACATTAGGAATTTACCAGCATATCACGATAACTCCTACTCGCGCTCTTTGTCTAACTTCTGCATGTAATTTCAATGGCCTTAGCTTTTCATCTAATGGAATCATGGTTAGTAGTGACAGCCTTTGGCTCTTTTTAACGGATGCTGCTGATTTCCTTCACTCATCGTTTTGCTAAGAGGAGGACTAGATCAATCAATCAAATCTTCACAGAGTCACATTAAAGAAAATAACTGTTCTTTAAGCCTCATTTAAGATTAAAAAAAAAAAATCAGCCTGGAGAAATGCCTTTTAACAATAACTGAACTGGAAGACTCAAAAAGAAAGTCTGCAGCTTTCTATTTCCCTGAGACATAACAGAGTTGACCAAGTAAAATAAAAATCATGCTTTTGACTTCATGTTTGAGAAATTGTTTCTTAAATCACGGCATTGCACAATGACCTCTGATTTTGCACTTCCATCTGGCATAGTGAGACAGAACGCTATGACAAAAACTTCAAGAGCGTGTTTAGTAAATACACCAGCAGCAAACCTTAGCTACCTATGAATATAGTGAATACTGTTCTCAAGGTGTAAGTTCATTTTATTCCCATTGTGTTCCCATTCTGTTATCTTATTCACAATCCAATCCTGTGTATTTAATCTCAAGCATCTGTGGTTTACTTTAAAAGAACAAAACAATTGTAAGGTTCTTACAAAACTAATACAGAAATATTGCAGTGACATAAAAAGAGAAAAGGACTGAGGTCTTGGCTGCTCTTATTTAAGACAGTTTTGATGTAAATGGGGTATGGACATGCCACCTTTTCACACTCTCACATTTCCCTCCTTTGCACTTCCCTTTACTGTTTTCTCCTCTTTCCCAAATCCCTGTTCTCAGTACAGAGGAGTCAGTGTTGCATATCCTGTTCTCTGCATGATATTCATTTGCATTCAGCCACTTTTGATTGCTGTAATGAGTGTTGTTAGTGATTATCATCAGCCTGTTCTATTTTTCCAGAGCAATACCTGCTTTAGTGAGTTTTACATTTATAAAACGTGTTATTCTAACAAAAACTTAAATTCTTCCTCTCTTCTGGGCCAATGCTTGTACATGTTACCTGAGAAATCAATAGCTTTCTACAATGGTCTTGAATAAATTTACGGTTGACCTGATGGAAACAACTCAGCTGAATTGAACCCATCAGCCAAACAATGAAGTATTGTCAAAGTGGTTCGGGCAAATTTAGAGGATAATCTGTAAGGATTTTCTCTATACCTTACAGCCATTTAATTTCATGAGCACTTCTTCTTTACTTACATATGTTTAGTAAAATGTTCAAAAGCAAAAGAATTAACAAATTGCTTGATGTGCATGCTTATTACACTTTCAAATGCTTTCTGACTACTAATTATGGATGAAATCCTCATCCCATCAGAAGGTTCGTCAAGCAATAAGAGAAAGAAGTAGAGAACGGCAAGAAGAAATGTCTGCTTGTTCTGCTGATCCTTTCTGAGTCATGCAGTAGGATCTTGCTGTGATAGGTGCTGAGCAATTACAAGCGAAATACATGAAACCCTTTCTGAGACAGCAAACAAGTCTCAAGGAGCTGGTATTGATGATGCGGTATATTTTACTTTTAGAAATGTTTTTCTGGATTTTAACACATTTTATACGAGAAATTATCAATTAATTCCAGTCTTTGGCCATTATGAGTGCCCTCTGAGTGTAGTTATTGCTGCAGCCAACAGTTCTTTCCAGAAAGCTGTTGCCTAAAGCAATGAGGACACATTGTCTACAAGAGCTTCAAAGGAGCCCCTGATTCCCCAAGACCAGCTGTTAGCTGAACCCTGCCTCTGTGGAAGACTGCAGCTCCTGCTGAGCTGCCGCTAACATTATCATTTATTAAAAAGTCACTCATTCCATAAGCAGCTACGTAGAACTCTTCAAAGATCTGAGCAGATTCAGAGATCAGAGCACAGTAACTCATAGTCACTTGCAGCTTTATAGATAGATTTTTATTTTTTTTTTGTCTGCCTGGATGCATTCCTCATATCTAAGCTCACTCAGCAGCAGAATGGAACAGGGGCTAAAAACAACCTTGGCAGCCCAAATCTGTCTTTGCTGACATGACATAACAACACATCGCAACATCCCCGTCCTAGACTGTGGGGATTTGTAAATTCCACTTTACTACAGACTGAGAGTCAGGGAGACCCAGACAACATTTTTTCTCTGTTGGAAAATGGAAACAGCAGGCATTGCAGTCGGCAAACAGATGATTTGGAAGTCTTACCTCTGGCTTTTGACAACCTTCTGGGAATTATCTGTATTTCAGGTAAGAGAGAGTAGGTCTGAATCCATGTGTGTACAAGAAGTAGGGGTCCTGAGCATCTACTGCTTCATATCATCCTTTGTTTTCTGTCCTGTAAGTAATTTCTACATTTCCTGGTTTCAGTTGAAATGGTGTTAGTGGCACACCAATATTTGGTTGTTACTGAGCAATGGGAGTATATACCTGGACCCATACTGGTGCTGGGTGGTCAAGAGGCAGTGAGTGTATTGCATCTCCCCTGTCTTAGTAAATAATTTCATCTCAACCCATGAGTTTGATATTTTCTAATTCTCTCCTTCTACCCTCTTGGGAGGGAAGTGAGCCAAGGCCTGTGTGGTGCTTAATCTATCTGCTGGGTTAAATCACAACACTACTAAAATCCATTCCCTATAGAACTCTGGGTGCAGTGGTGAAAAGGCACTTATGATGTGGTGTGATCAACACTGATGATTCTGCCTCTCTGCTCTGCACTCATGAGACCCCTCCTGAGTACCACATCCAGTTTTGAGGCCCCCCACACTAGAAGGACATGGAGCTGCTGGAGCAGGTCCAGAGAAGGGCCACGAAGATGATTGGAGGGCTGGAGCACTTCCCCTATGAGGAGAGGCTGGGAGAGCTGTGGCTTTAGGGGTCTTCATAGCTGCCTTCCAGTACCTGAAGGGGGCTTAAAGGGAAACTGGGGAGGGACTTTTCATAAGGGCATGTAGCCAAAGGACAAGGGGAAACAGTTTTAGACTGAAAGAGGGTAGATTTAGACTAGGTATTAAAATGAAATTCTTTACTGTTAGGATGGTGTGACTCTGAAATAGGCTGCCTGGTAAGGTGGTGGATTCCCCTTCCCTTGAAGCTTTTAAGGGCAGGCTGGATGGGGCTTTGAGCAACTTGGTCTAGAGAAAGGTATTCCTGCCTATAGCAGGGGGGTTGGAACTAGGTGATCTTAAAGGTCCCTTCCAACCCAAACCATTCTATGATAAGCTGTTAGGCTGTTGTCCCCTCAGTTGTTCCACAGTATGGAAAAGAATCATGGCCTCCTAAGAAAGTGCATCAAGCAGTAGGAGAAATTAATACTTCTGGTGGGAATAGGAGACAAGATTAGTGAGGGGTAACCGTAGAGAGTGGGCAGGATGAAATCTTTCTGTAGCCACTGACAAATTCAAGTTCTAGATTGAATCTAGCACGTGATCCAGGTTTCCCCTCTGCTTACTTAATGTTCTTCTTGCTCTTCTTATTTGTCTGTTTACTACCATAAGCAATTATGCTTTTAGAACATTGTCTATATTAGATAATCTTTGTACACAATGCAAATAAAAACTTCAAGTATAGAGCATGAATGTAACATCTGATATAGGAATGGTGGCAAACATTAAACAGGTTCTTCTGCTCCTATAGCTCTTTAATGGAGTAGAGAGATGAACAACAAGTAGCAAATCTCAGATTTCATTACTGTTTCTTTGATACAAACTCATTATTTATAATACTCATTCAGCAAGGCAAGTCTCTTGGGCTTTTCATGTTTAGGAACAAGAAGTTTTCTCAGGAGTTTTCTAGTGCTTCTGCCTCCAGTCACAGTGGAAAATCTTTCTCATGACTTTTCAGTCCCAGCAAGTAATAAACATGAGTTTAATGTTGCTTCACACTGTGACTAAAATGCAAGGCCTTGAGTTTGGATTCCTGTTTTTCATATCAACTTAATCTCTCTTTTCCTTCTGATGCAGATGAGTTAATCTCTGAGCAGCATCTTTTGAATTCAGTTCTTTCTGTGTGGCAGTGTAGACCATGTGCTTGCTTTTGCCCTTAATCTGGGTCATGTTTAGCCTGTTTACAAATCTCATGTGTGAGATATTTTTCCTTTGGGATTAATAGGAGGACTGGGAAGATTTAGGTCTATGCAAAAAATATCTCTCTTCATGCCTGTTCTTTCTAACATTGTTTCCCTTTGCCACTCAGTTTTTGCTTTTTAGTTAGGTTTTTCTCTTATTAAAGGTTCGTTTGTTTCACTATACTTACTGGTGTTAGTAACAACAGAAAAATCTCACAATCAGAAAAAGATCTTAGATGAAGGGCAGCTGCACTGAGTTCACCTGTCTCAGGTTCTTTAAGCACTGCAGTTCCAGTTTCTATCATTTTGATTCCACGTTTTTACTTACCTGCACAATAACTTGTATTTTACTGTAGTTCAGTGACTGGGTACCATAGTAACTTCATAATTATTGCTGTGCTAAGCAATATCTCTGATGCTAATTAGCAGAAATACTATCAGATCTGATGTGTTACTGTAGCAGTAGTTTTTCTACCCTGTTTGGGTATTTGTTTCACTAGAATTTTGCAGTGAAAGCATGATATACTGTATATAATTCCAAAGAAATTATACTAAATTAAATTCTTACATCTAATGCTATATAGTGCTTTTTAATTATTGGAGCTTACTTTTCAAACTTCATCCAGTACTAACATTTCTGCAGGGAAAAATGGAAAAGCTGACTCCTAGGATTTAGGGAAATCTATAGGAAAGGAACCAACTTCTCAAATTGTCGCTTAAATTTGTGCTTTCAATTATGGAATACGTGAATAGGTCCGATAGCATTAAGTGCAAATAAAAATAGGCCTTAGTTAATTAGTTCCTAAAAAAGAACAGTAACACTGAAACTAGTATTTCCACAATGGCTGCCCCAAAAGTAATGCCTCCTATTTTATTCTGTTGGTCCGTGATGTCAGAGGTGGATGTTGGTGGTATGGCAGTAGAGGTTGAATCTTTCCACCAATATGCCATTACATTTTGTTCCCACACAACAGATGGCAGCAGAGGAGCAGTCTGACAAGTAGCATGGAAGTGCATGAGAAGCAAAGGTGTTATTATGAATGAGGTACATGTAATTGAATTCTTCAACAAAGGAATAATAAATAAATCAATTTTTAAAAGGCACCTATTTTCACCAATGCTTGTTGATTGTTGATGGAGGCTGAACAGTGGATGTAGCACAGTGAGGTGGTGGATGGTGCATTTCAGCAGTAGCAACTGTGACAGTAGGTCATGTCTACTGGTGCAGATCATTATGAGCATGGCATTCAGGCTCTTATTCATTGCTGGTGGAAGTGCATACCTAGTGGTGGTGAATGTGTTGAAAAATAGTGTTTTGTAGCTGAGGATTTACTCTATCAAATAGTGTCATTGTGCTCCATGTAACTATTTTATTTTCCATGGAAATAAATAGGAGGCATTACTTTTAGAGTGACCTATGGAATATCACCCTCAGTGTTCAGTGAACTCCTTATGTTTGAAAGTACTTACTGCTGTCTTGTTTATAACAGCATCATAAATTTCATCTTAATTATATTCAAATATTTCAAGATTGTGAGAAACCTTCTGTATTAACCTATTTACATACAATCTATGATAGGCTGTACAGCATATTGCACTTCTATTAGGTTTCTCAGAACAACATTTCTTACATTTGTTTTCTACTGTAAGACACTCCAATTTGGGATATATTACATCAGAGACAGCAATCTGAGGAGTCTATGTATTAATCTTATGAAAATTATGGGACTGAGGAAAGTAAGCTCAGCTGTGTTTGTTGAATTTTAATTTACTCAGGTCCATTAATTTATCTGTGGGTCAAGAGCTCATAGCATCAGATAACACTGTATTATTTGAAGAGGAGAAAGCAAAATACTTCTCAAAAGGAAAGCTCAATTGTTACTGAAAACAATGTTCTTATTCCAAATAACACAGGATTCCAGGGTGCAGGACTGTAGGTGTCAGTAGAAGTGTTGCACTGCAATAATCAGTCAAAAGATGCATCTAACGTGGGTGGTGAAAATTCCTTTAGCGTGCTCCCAAATTAACTTTTTGTGATAGTACAAAGATAGTAAAAGTGGGGTCTCTTCTTCCACAGCATTTTCTCCGCAGTATCCAGTAACCTAGGTCTGAGCTAAGTCAACATAGTGTTTTGATGCATGGAATAGGTAAAAACAGTCTATTTGATGAGAGGGTTTTCCTGGAGGACATTGTTGTCACATCAAGAACAGCTGAATTATGCATGAAGAAGCTCTAAAAAGTTCAGCAACACAAAGGAGGCATCCTCCAGGCAATAGGTAGGGTGAGGAGCTAAGGGACTCATTACTTCCATCATCTCATTTCTGCTGCTGCCTATAATGCTTAGGGGCTTTGGTCCTGGATGCAGTCTGTGAAGACATGGACGAGAGTTGTTTGGAATTAGAACTGAAGAAGGAAGAAGCCAGCTGAAGTAAAAGTAATAGTTTGTTTCTTGACAGTGGACAGGCCAAAGCAAGTTCCTCCAAGTGTTACTGTATTCTGTCATTTTCAAAACTGCAGATGCTTGGCACAACATTGAAGCAACCTGTTCCTATCCTGGGTCTGTCTTCACAGGAAGAACAGAATATATCCCTGCTTTATGTGTCACTTAATGTTTTTATCTGTTCATGAAGATTGCAAATTTATGTAAAGAAAATCCAGGCATTAAGAATGATTGAAGCATCTCTACACTGTTAACACAGATTATATTGTCCATTGTAAATTATAGCAGGTATCATGCATTAGGGTGAATGGTGAGCTCCCATTGACCTCACTTAAACAAGGATTTTGTCCAGTATGTATCTTCAGTACTTTTTCAATGTTTTCAACATTCTTTCCTGCCTGACACAGCATTAACATCTTTAACATTTGAACAACTTCACAGCAATTTCAACTACATCCTTTTAAAAGTGAATAATTATGCTGCCTTTACAGTTTCAATAATTTGTACCAGGATTTTTTTTTCTGCACAAATTTTCTTTTACCAACCTGTTACTGCAGAAATGTTGTTATTGATTCCATATTGCAATATCTGCTTTAACTTTGCAGATTGTTCTACAAGTATGTGATGGAAGAGTAATTAGGGATGTTTTTGTCAAAGATGTGAAGGAAATGGAATTTCGTGACCCCAACAATGCCCTTCCTCTTCAGTGAAAAGTAATTGTTTTGGCTTGCATTTCAGGCAGAACAGCGCTGAGATCTGCAGACTGAAAGAAATTAACATCGAGGTCTTAGATTTGCTGAGAATTCATGGCATTTCTGTCTGTTTGTAAGAGAGAATTTGTCCCTGTTGCTTGACTTGGGAGTGTTTTTCTCTTCCAGCTGTCAGTACAACTTTTCCCACTACACTGGAGTTAGTGAAACCCACTACAATTTCAGTTAATGAAAAAAATAAAGAACTTTTTTGAAGAATTTGCTGAGGAAAACATTTGTGTTTACCTTGGTAAAACTATATTTAAAATATCTGGGGGGAGCAAAGGGGGAAGCTTAAGATGGAAAACATGTTTTTTCTGGCCCTCCTTACTTGCTGGCCATAAGATGTAAGGCATTCAACAGAACAAACAAGGATTAAGTTTTTCTTGCAATACTTTTTAATTTCTGCAGTTTCACAGCTTCACTCGCTTTTCTGACTCAGCTTTTAACCTTGCAGTGCACAATTGCATCTGGTTTGTTTTCTGTTAATTCAACCTTCTTTATGGCATAGAAAATTATTGACTTTGGTTTCTCTCTTTGGTACGCCATTGATCAAAGCCACAAGTTAATGGAAATTTGAAAATCTCTTCCTAGTGCTTTCATCCTGTGTGTATGGTATTTGTTGAGCTTATTCAATGCTGTTTATGTGCATCTAATTGATAGAGAAATTATTTCTATTATTTTCTATAATTTTGCAATAGTATAGAATTCAGATGTATCAGGGATCTTTCCCATCAAGAGAATCTATAGATAAATATTTAAAAGCAAGTGGAGAGGATATCTAAAAATTTAGTCACATTGGGTAGCTCCAAATGTTCTTGGGTTAAATCTAGAGAAAGTTCTGGAACTTCACTCCCTTTCTGCAGACTTTAATACACTGGCCAATAAAAATTTTATAGAGCAGAGTGTGATCTACTGAAAATTTACAAACTGCACAAGCAGCCTTCTATTCATCCCTGATTTAAATATATATATATATATATAATGACTACCTGTGTATATATTATATATAATTATATATATATAATTAATATATAGAATTATGACACAGGTAGTCATACCTAATTTACCTGTTGTTAAGTACTATTATATCACTGTATCAGAAAGAATTCCCTACCTCAACTTCAGTGTAAATTTCCTTCTTTCCTAACCTAAATCCTGAAGATATCTATGCATGGACACATAAGGATCTGTAAATGCTTATTTGTAACGTTCTCCCCTTTGAAATAGCAGGCTATGAGCAAATCCATAGTACTGACCCTCTGCTCAAATGCCATTGTGTCCTCCTTTCCAGGGAAATGTCTGAGGTCAGCCCAAACTGCCTGGGAATCCGCTACAATAACTGGGCTCAGATCACAACTGTTTTTGTAGCCACTCCCAAACCCAGTTTTTAAAACTGTACTTGAGCTGAAATAAAAGTTTTAAGAGAGAGGAACCTTGCCTAGGTCCTCAGCTTTGTACTATCCAACAAGTAAGAAGCTAACAGAAACAAAGTAATAAACAGATATTTTCTTTTTATTCAGCATTTTGGGTTAGAGCAGAAAAATAAGGGAGACTGGGAGCTCTGGAAAGGGCATAGGGGATAGTTAAAGGGAAGTTATATTTCAGAAACAGTTGAATTTCATGTTCACAACCGTTCTCTGTGTCTGTAACAAGACAAAATCTAGCTGACGGCACTGATTTGTATGTAGGAAAACACAGGATGTCTGCTTTTAGTCACTATCCAGCCATTCCATGTGACTCAGCATGGAGAAGTCTGTCTTAAAATTTTCGTAACCATAGTATACCCCATATAACTTAGAAACTAATCTGCAAGTGTAGTATGTCTTTCTAGGGTTAAATACATAAAAAATTATTTTGCACTATGCTTTCACTGTGGTTGTCCACCTTCTTCTCTTTTCATGACAACAGCAGACTGTGCCTCTGCATACCAACACAGAAGCTGCTACAGACTTAACTATGGACATGTTTGATCATTGAGCTCTTCAGCATCCTTAGGCTGACTTGTTAAGATCTTAAGGAAAGGAAGAAATCCCTTTGGGAGTTAGTGTATCATCTATGACCTTGCAATTCAGAGAAATTTCTTGGGGAGCTGAGGTATGCAAAAGTAAGACATGACTCTCTCAGCCGTGGTAGCAGGTTACTAGAGATGTATCTTCTTATCCTTATTCCCACATTCTAAAATTATTTTGTTCCTTCAGATGTTATTGATAGCTGTACAAAGAGTCTTATGCTTGAGCCCTTCCTAAAGATGGCTGTGGTAGAATTTAAAAAGGGAAGAAAGTCAGGGAGAAGAAAGAGGGCGTTGAGTGCACCCTCAGTAAGTTTGCAGACAACACCAAGTTGGGAGGGAGTGTTGATCTACCTGAGGGGACAAAGGCACTACAGAGGGACCGAGATGGCCCATTTATCCAGTCTAAGGTTAACTTTATGCGTTTTAATAGGCCAAGTGTCAGGTCATGCATTTTGGTCACAACAACCCCAGACAACTCTGCAGGCCAGGGGAAGAGTTGCTGGAAAGCTGCCTGATGGAAAGGGACCTTGGTGTACTGGTGGACAGTCAGCTGAATATGAGCCAGCAGTGTGCCCAGGTGGCCAAGAAGACCAATGGCATCCTGGCTTGTATCAGGAATGGTGAGGTGAGCAGGACTAGGGAAGCAATCCTGCTATTGTACTCAGCATTAGTAAGGCCTCACCTCGAGTACTGTGATCAGTTTTGGGCATGTCAGTGAAGAAAGGACATGGAGGTACTGGAGCAAGTCCAAAGAAGAGCAACAAGGCTTGCGAAAGGCTTGGAGAATATGCCCTGCAAGGAGATACTGAAGGAACTGGGGCTGTTTAGTCTGGGGAAGAGGTGGCTGAAGGGATCTTATTGCTCTCCTCCAATATCTGAAAGTTGCTCACAGTGAGAGTGGAGTTGGTCTCTTCTCACTGGTGACAGGCAACAAGATGAGGGAAATGGCCTCAAGTTGGGCCAGGGTAAATTTAGGTTGGATATCAGGAAAAACTTATTTACAGAAAGGCTTGTTAAGCACTGGAATAGGCTCCCCAGGGAGGTGGCTGAGTCACCATCCCTGAATGTGTTTAAGAGCCATTTGGATGTGGTGCTCAGGGACATGATTTAGTGGAGGGTTGTTTGTTATGGTAGTATGGTTAGGTTGTGGTTGGACTCGATGATCACTAAGGTCTTTTCCAACTTGAGTGATTCTATGATTAACTCAAAGTGGAAAGTATCTTAGGGAGAAGACACCTTGGTCCATGACCTGTGCTTGTCATTATATAATGTGCAAATCAGTTTTTTTTACTGGGACTTGGATGTGTTTCTTTTGGTTTTGTACAGAGTGTCTGGGCATAAAGAATATGTTCTAGTCGACAAAGATTAAGCAGTCTCTCTAATATCCACGTTTCTTTCCAAAGACCCCAGTGAATGGAAGTGATAGAATGTTGATGGCTTAGAAGAAGAATGCCATCCCATGGTAGAACACAGTGTGTCCTGGTGTGCCACCTATGCTAGGAAAAGAGAATCAGTGAAGTCTTGTCAAAGTGCCACCAGTGCTAAGCCATAGCTATAAAAGTAAAAAAAAAAAAAAAAAAAAAAAAAGTTACTTAGTTGAGAAAGATTGCTTAGAAAGACAGAATGACAAATTTGAGGGAATCCTTGAACACAAATTCTGGAGAGAATTAACCAAGGTGTCTGTGTCTAATTCAGCTCTTTTCTAAGAGCTGCTTGATCAAAATCTCCCCTTATGGCCAAAGCACGTGCTTCAAACTATCCTGTTAATTGCTGTGAAAGTTATCCACTTGAGATTTCTGGATCTGCAACAGATCACCTAACAATGCCTATATTCATTTTTGTATTAACCATCATACTTTCAATACCTGTTTGCTGACACAATATGAATATGAGGGAGATGCATGGCATAATCTCCTTCACCCTTTTCCCTCCTGTTGTTCCTGAACAAAATGTGCTCTTTGGTATTAGTATTCTAGTCACATATTCACATGACTGTACCCTATCAAGTTTCTGTTATGTCAATTAAGTTGTAATTTTAATCTTGCATTAAACTTTCCAGCTCCTTCTCTTCACATGAACATATTTTACATTTGTGTGTATGTTGGTTTGCTTTCTTCTTCTTTCTCCTACAGCCCTTCATAAATAATCATTAACATTTCATCTTTCCAGATTTTTTCTAGGTTCCTTCTGTTTCCCATCTTTGCATACATGTACTCATTTGATCTTGTCTTTCTCTAAGTAGACACTGCAACATTATGTGCTTCCAGGCCACTCCACTGTTTAACCCAGGAAGCATCTCCATCACAAAAACCACAAAGGCTACTTCTCAGAGGGCCTCATGATTTCCAGGAACTGAGGTGGCCTCTGAGATAGTATCTAAGACTTTGCATAGACCTAAAACATACCAGCACCCTTGCTCATAAAACACAGTGCGATATTAATTAGATCAACACTAAACTAGAGAAAATGAAGGGAGGAAAAATGGGATTGAATAGATATTCATAAATCCCCTTGTGCCTATATTCCAAAGTAGTACCTATAATAAAACTGCTTGTGAATGATGTTTGCCTAACCCTACTTTTAAAAATAGCTCGTAATAGGACACTCTGGACTATCACTGCCAACCTATTTCAGTATTTTGCTCTCCTACCTTTAGTTCCCTCACGTCCAATAACTTACCTTTGCTGCAAATTACTTGTTCTAACCACAGTGAATGTGGAGAAAATGTATTTCTCTCCTCATTGCCAGTTACCTACTTTTGTACAGAGCCAGAACACGTCTGGACAGAGGACCCTGATTGTCTGTAATGTCACATTCCTAATATGAGTCCTCAGAGAGTGTAGAAACTCTCCTAAAAAATGCCCAACAGAGTTTGAGACAAGTCACAGTTATATAAATGTTATGAAGCCTCTAAAAGATTTTAAAGGCCAAATAATGTGTCCAGTATAAGGAATTAACTGGAGTCGTGTTTAGGTTTGGAGTTTTGCTCTGTTATTTTTTTATTTTAAATAAATGTATACTTTAGACAGTTCATAATTGTTAACAACACTCCTTTTTTTTGGACCTGTTTAGTTTTTAGTTGAGGTAGAGTTGACTTTCCATCATGCTAGTTGGTATGATTCTGTGTTTTGGAGCAAAATGTTGATAATGCACCAGGTGAAACCAGGACAGAACTAAACAATATCAGATCATTCAGATCTGATCATTCTCATTGGAATCATTCCACTTAGCTATATAGTTTTCAGCTGATGTTCCCTAAACTGGTATCTGAAGAGGATTCCCTAATGTGGAGTGCTTGGCCATGCACTTACCAATGCTGAGTGAAGATGAATGTGATAATTTTCTTTGTATTAGAGATAATACTCCTATTTATATGTTCCAGATTGCTTCATACAGTTTTCTAAGCACAGTCAGATGAAGCTAATGAGCTCTAATTGATTTTGTAAATCACTAACTTACTTAACATATTTTTAACATGTTATTCTAGCATTTACAGCACCACAACCCTTTGTATTTCTTGCTGAAGATGGTTATGTTAGCAGTGACAGAATTCTCTGTGAAGAAAAAAAAAAATAATTAATCATTAAATATTTTGGCCTTTCCAGAACATTGTGTGATAGCATCAATTGATTGTCATGGGTTTATTCTCCTGGAGAAGCTCTCACTACTCTTTTTTTTTTCCACCTGTTCTGTGGGTCACTGAGAGTTATCAGCCTGTCCACTTTCAAAAGCAGTTATACGAATTTTAAAATTAATTGTTAGACTGTTAGGAGTTGTTAGGAGAGAGCCGTGAATAGTAAACCAATCTCTTTGCAAGGAATCCCTGGAAGAGCAAATCAATACAATTAAAATGATGAAGACAGTTAAACAGTTATTGTTACCAGCTGACCTCCTATCAGCTGTCTTGTGCTGGTGTGGCCCCTCTTTGCCAGTGCTAATTGACCTTGACATATGCTACTTGTTTTTTCCTTCTGCTACAGCTGCATAGCATCCCTTCTGCCAATGATGTAGCAACATAAGAAGTCAGCCTCTTGCCTTCTGACATAGACTTTGGTATGAAATAAAACCCTCATGGCAGAACTGTAAGGAGAATACAGCTGGGCTCCGACTAGCTGATGGAATGGATGTTTGCCCAGAGCAGCAGATCTTAAGCAGACCATAATGTAATAATGAAAGGAGTTTGCTAATTTGCAATATAGCTTGTGCTGACTGATAAAGAGATGTATACAGTAGCTCGGTCTTATCTCTTTTGCCAGGTTTACACTGGTGTAGCAGCACTGAATTCAGAGAAGCAGTTCCTGATTTCCTTCAGGGAAAGGGCAGAATCAGGTCTGATTTTGTTCCACAACTCCAACAGATAACAGCTCTCCCTGGGAAATATCTTAGGAATATTTAAGGATTCTACGCTATATATGTGCATATTTATAGCTATCTCCATGTTGTGTGGATATTTTGGATCTTTCTGGTACCTCTCATTATAAAGTATTTCTAAGCTAAATCCAGGACAGACAAATTATGCCTCTGGCTTCTTTTAGTAAGGTAGCCTGCTTAAATCACTGCCACATTCTTCCCATAGTAGTCGCTTAAAATTAATAGCACATGCAGAGGAAAGACTAAACCCTTTGACGTCACTCCTGAAATGAGGAAACATAAACAGAAAAGGCTTCACTCCAGCGAGCTGACAGTGCCGAAGCGGATTGGTCTGCTTTCCCTTGCCTGTGGCAGTTGACAGCACCTCCCAGCCGTGCACGGCCTTCTGCTTGCTAACACAGACAGGCTGACTGCAGCAAGCTCAGCTCTACCCCAGTCCGTACACTGGCAGAAAAGTGCACTCTCTTTCTGCTTTTATTTTTTTTATTTTATTTTTATTTTTATTTTTTTTTTTGCTTCTTAAGGTGGTTTATTGGCTGGGTTGGGGGTCTTGGGGAGGTTCTTTTCCTTTTCCTTTTTTTTTTTTCCTTTTTTTTTTTTTTTTTTTTTTCCGTGTTTGTTGCTGCTGTTATTTACTTGTATTCCTAATCCTGGATGCAGTTACTGGATTCTGCAGTACAAGTCTTCATGAACAAGCTGCACCGCTTAGAGATTTCACAGCATTCAAAGGTCACAGAACTGCCACTATGGTTAAATGTCTTGTTTAATGGTTGAGGTATGTACAGCAAATCTAAAAGAGCCAGCATGATGATTTCTAAAGGGGAACTAAAACTGTGAGAGGGAGAGGGAGATAATACTATTATTTATTGGGAAAGATTTTTGCTGATGATAGTTACTACAGCAACAAGATTTTGAATTTCCTCCCTTTTTATTCAAACTGGATGAGAATTCTAACTTATGTTGGTTTAACACTGTGATGGCAGAAGAAGATTGCAGAAATAATCTGTTACTGTAGCCCTTTCTGATCTGCTGAGGGAAGCGTGATTGCTTTGTGATTGCATTTTCTGACCGCTCTATGACAGGAGAGGATACCTGGGACTCTGTTGGCTTAGATGAAGGGAAGAGAAAACAAACTCATTTGTATCCCGGGGTTTACAGGGGGGGTTGTGGGTTCGTCAGAGAGTTAGAGCAGAGAAAGGAGTTGGAAATAAACAGATTGAGTAGAAGAGATTATCAGCTTCGTTTTTAGGAATATATCTACCTTATTTGTTTATATTTTTTTAAGCTGCTTTACTTTGTTGGAGTTCGTAAGTTTGAAATTAAGAAGCCCGTGCTTTGATGATGAGAAGATCCTCAATATGAAGGGAAAGAGCTGATAATCTTATATTCATGCCAGTTTTCAGATAGCTTTTGCTACTCACCCTGAGAAAAGTGGAAATTAATTGGAAGTTGAAGTAATGCAGCCTGATGCCAGTTTAAGAGCATATAGGCTCAATTCATATTTGAGCTAGTGATCTGCCTTGAATGAGTATTGCAGCAGCACAGTGGCCAGTGTGTGCTGCAGGAAGCGAAAGCAACTGCTAGTATAAAACTAACATTGTTTTCAGGAGCGTGATTCTAACATACAAGAGGAGGAGCCACTTGTCAGAGCTTGTGTGTATATGGTCTTAAAAATAATTCCTTTGTTAACTGGATTAAAATACAGGTATGCTCAGTGACTAGCAGTATTCGCAGTTTCCCAATCTGTGAAACAAAACAGCTCTCTTCGAGATGTTACTGTAGATATAAACCTTCTAGAATTTGAAAATCTTTTAGTTTAACTTTCAAATTTATACCTGATGAAACTACCTATATGACAAGGAAGAGAACATGAGCACACCTACCTTGTGCAATGTACCTGAAAGGGTTACAAAAATTAACCATACTAGGCTCAAACATGCCTGCTTAAGGACTGCAAAAATATTAGCTCTGAAATGCAGAGGATGTGATATGTGCTGTGAATGGACAATTGCTATTCTGCAGTGCCTAGTGGGAAAACAAGGACTTTGTGTATTGCAAATGCATAACTGCAGCTCCTCCATTTCCTCTGCTGTGTCTTTACTGATGGCTACAGAAACAAAGAGGCTTGTCACAGATAGACTCTTCAGTGCCACATCTGTTCTGAGGTACTTAAGGATGATTTTTTTTTTATGTCATGCAACAACCTCAAGTCCAGCTCTGATGGTTGAGCTATTATTCTGTAATCCCTGTGCCATTCTGTCCTCCACAGCCCTCCCCAAAATCTTAAGGGAGTTGCCAGCTGTTTTAAAAACTAAAGCACTACTTCTTTAGGCCTAAGTTTAGAAAGATTAATGTAGTAATTGTTCAATGATCCATTAGTAAATGTGACCAAGGGAAGCCTCAATCTAGAGGGGTTACAATCTGTTCTGCAAGGAACAACCTTATAGCTACATGAAAATAACCATATTTACAAATAGCAGTCTGGAAGACATTGGTTTATACTTTTTTGTAGAGTTCAATTACTCACTTTTTAGATAAACAAAATCTTCTGAGAGAAGCTTCATTTTTAAGCTCTGAAATCTGTATTTTGTAGCAGCTGCTACTGGTGGTATGAATAGTAAATATGCTAAGTGTACTTCCGTTGAGAAAATGACACTGTGTTTCTACTTTTCTAATGAAAGTTTCTCTGCAGTGCTTTCTCTGAACCTTCTCCAGTCAGCATCAAGAATAAAATACAATATAAGGTTGGCCTCTGCAGAGGATAAGAAGCTTCCTAGCATTTGGAGTCACATTGTGTCAAAAAGAGTGTACTGCAGAAGTTTCCTATAATATAATGGCTGCTCCTTCAGAGGTTATTTCAGTAGAGGGAACGTGCTGTCACCTGTCAAGTGATTCCAACAGGGTAATGCACACTCTAGTGAACTTGATTCACTGCACTGCAGATCACTTTTAAATTGTGAAATCTTTAATTCTGCATCACAGTATATAAATATAGCATGTGACAGCAACTGTTTCATCCCCTTCTTCCCCATTTATGTGCTTTTCCCTCCTGAAGCCCAGCTCTCAACTTGCCCTTACTAGATCCCTAGGTAGGTCATCAAAGCCAGCTTCTTTTGTAGTGTCTTCATTGCAATGATGAATTATGATTGAGACATTCAGTCTTACAAAATTCCTTTTCACTTACCCAGTGGTTCTTCTATCAATAGTGAAGCATCTTTTAAGGACAAACAGCCTAAAAAAATGATATTTTATGATGTATACATGATTTTCTTGTACTTTTTTAGTCTCATCAGGAAGAAAAAAACAAAGCAAAATAAAAAAAAAACAACTTCTCTTGTACTGGTGATTTCCTTTATTTGAGTGGCAAGAAGCAGAAATGCCAACTACTCACCGAGACGTTACTGTCAAAAGACAAATCATAAGAAACGTTTAATACCTAATCTGTCATGGGATCTTGTAAATATGTGGCCAAAAGCTGTAGATGCAATGGGACTAACAGATAAGCAAGTCATTTGGGACAGCCAGGAAGACATCCCATTCAAATAAGCATTCTCAGCAACTTAGTGTTCATTTTTTTTTTCCATTTTAGTGCTTGAAATTCTTACAGCTCACCATGTGTTTGTCACAGGGTGAAAGTGAAAGGGACAGCTGGGGTCTTACCAGCTGCCAGAACAAAATTACGTGTTTTGTAATGAAATGATAGCTCAGTATTCTTCCTCCCACATCCATATTGGGTGGAAGATGGGCCTGTGTATGCTAGGATTATAGCATTCGTTTTTCTTGTTCTTCAGCCAGAAAATAAGCATATTCCTGCAGGGACATCAGTTTTTATACTTCCAGTCAAACACTGGCTCTGCATGTAGTGTGAAAAAGACACTTTTCAGCCAAAAGCTTTGGGATGTGGAACTGATGTTATTTAGAGTTTACACCCTGGGGTCACTGGGACACACTGACTTTTGGTCTCCATAGCCTAGAGCAGTTCAGAAGTTCTAATGCTTTTTATTTACCTGACCAGTCTGAGGTGCATCCATGTAGGCAACAACAGCTGTAAAGCCAGATACTACAAAAGCCCTTATATGCAATTATGCAAGAGAGACTGGTAAAATTAAGGGGAAAAGCAAAGAACGTGTCTTCTGATAGCAGTAGGTATTTGTCAAGTCTGAAGTGCTAGCTTTGTGTATGTACTAGAGAGATGGGTTATATTTGTTCTACTTAAGAAAATTCATTTAATTTACTGGAATTTAAAATGAATATCAATTTCTGAAAAATTATTTAACAAAAGAATTCTTCTGTCATGCTGAAAATTGTTTAGAACCCTTATTAAATCTACTTTTACTACAATTCTAACTACAACAGCAGCATTAGAAAAACAGTATTTGGTCTTTTGAAGTTAGCGTTTCTGTTTTGTTGTATCAGACTGTGTCAGAATCAGATAAGTATTGCTAGGGTTCACAGTGCTCAAAACTGGTCTTCTGTTTTAAGGTCTCCAGTTTTCAAATAGGAAATTAATAAATCAGAGATCAGATCAGATAGAAGAGAGGGCAACTCCAGAAACCAGACTTCAGTAGCAAATTTGTAAGCAAAAATGTTGGTGTAGGGTCAGTTTTCAGAAGGCAACAACTAAATGATTTAAGCACTTCCCTTACACACATTTAATAGTGTGGTATTTGCAATCCAATGATGCTGTAATTTTGAGGTACATTTTTCACTTGTTCTTAGAATGTGAAAAATTAGCTATCATTTTATTATGTTAACAGTGTTAAACTATAGAAATTAAACTGATGTAAGGGCCCTACTGAGTTTGATTTTCTTATTCCTTTTTTTCTCCCAGTGGGAACTGTGAGGATGGATGATAACTCAGTTTAGCTACTTATTTAAGCCACATAGTCTCATGGTGGTATATGATACGCCTCTGCTAGTTTGCTGTCCAGCCAAATAAGAGATCCAGGTTGCCTGGATAGATAAACATAGCTGATGATCTCTCCCTCTTAATAGATGGGTGTGAGCAGTTAGGATTCTCCCAGTCATATAGAGAGACAAATTTGTTATAGTTTATCTAAAGAACTGCATGCAAATAAAAAAGCAAGATTTATTTTTCTTTGCGTATATTATATTAAAAATAAGAAACAAATATTTAGCAGAAGATATCTGCAGAGCTTTCTTTCTGTAGCTGGTAGGTTTATACTAGTTACCCACAAAAATTCCTGGTATGAGAAAACACACCAACTAATCTTTCACTACAGTGTGTGTTAATGTCAGCAGTGTAAGACTTTTTAAAAGCACAGCACAGAATTTCCCATCAAATTAAATTTAGCAAATTGTCATGGAGGCACAAAAACACACTTGTGGGGCGATTGCTGCCAGGACCTGTGTACCGTTCTCTATGTGGTTGTTCAGAGCAGTCTATGACTCTAACCCATCTGGATGTAGCAGAGAGGTTTTGGAAGGGAATATTACCTTCCAAGAATAAAGTGGGAGGTCAGCATGTTTTTGACTAAATGTACAGTAACTAAGAGATGGCTCTGAGGAATGCACATCTTTAAGGGTAAAATCGAGAAACCTCAACTTTAACTAGAGAAATAATGGAAGATTAAATTGAGCTACTGCTACCATGTAATTGCTCATGCCATCTGAAAATCACACATGATTTGTTCTGAAAGAAAGGGTCTATGCTGTCATGTTCTTCTTCCCTTCCTCCCCAGTACCCAGCCTTTCTCCCACAGCTCAGGTTTTGCTGTCTTGTGAAGGCTGGCTGAGCTCTGCAGTTTGGCCATTTTACACTCACCAATGCCAATGCTGCAGCACCCTAGTGCAAGGGCTCATCCTTTGGAAAGAGCCATCAATTCCTAGGTGGTTGCTGTGCTTTAGAAATGAACATCTATTGACATGAAATGCCTTCGTACTTTCCCAGGCAGTCAGCTGTCAGCCAAAGGGTGTAGATATTTTCCACTTTGCATGTTGTGAGCCTATTATAGACTTGGGAGTGCTGCTTAGAGTCTGATAGGGCAGCATCTGCTTAATATTTCTGTAGAGGAGCATCACTTTCCATCAGAAACTGAGGGTGCAGCAGTGCTGTGAGCCTTACCTATGTGTGCAGTTGCACACAGAAATATACTAACTATGGGCAACATCTGACTTCTGGTTTCACCTCTCACGCAGTTTGCCACTTACGCTTGGCCTTAACATTGTGAGAAGGTTAGACAGGAGGACTTGCTGCGTATCAGGCTTCTGGTCTGGATGAGGACTGCTCACATTGAGAGACTCAGGGAGAGATGAATGTGGATGCAGGATGTCTTGTTAGAGATGGGGCCACTTGGCGTACTTCTGACTTTGTGCTGATTTGTTTCAATGCTGGGATATGACGTAGGTTTAATTGACTTATTTATAGGCATTTCTGTTTCACACACTGCTACAATATCTGTCTATTAATAGCAATGTTCAAGTGACATCAAAGCAGCCGTCATAAATTTAATTGGTCATGGTATCTCCATTTTAGTCAGTATTGCCTTCAGAAGACTATAAGACAGCCAGGAAAACAATCATTAGTCATGATTAAGAAAGGAGATCTTGCATACATCAGCAAAGGAGAGGAGGGAGGTTTTCTTCTTCAAGGAGTACAGTGAGTTCATTTTTGTTGCAGTAGAAATGAGGACACAATTACTAATGAGCTCTCTGTCAGTACTCTGAAAATGCCCTTACAAAACTTGATGATATAGAAAATAATGTACTGTAGAAGGAGAATTATTATACTGAAAGTAGTGTATTTTCCATATCCTATTATTGTGTTGGTTTTTGTTTGTTTGTTATTTTGTTTTAACAAGAGAATCGTCTTCAGTTTTTCCAGTGAACTAGAGGACCCAGTTGGAAAGATAAAACTGGAATGTGTTTCTTTACCAAGCAAATTCCTCAGGTGCACAGTTGCTTTGTTTTTGCAGGGCTGCTTTGAAAAAAGCAGAACCAGTGAAAGATAAAAAGAAGACTCCAATTGGATTGGAGTGTGAGAGTGTAAAATGGCATGGTTCCACCAGGATTAATAGGTCTCCATCAATTTATATCTGTGAAAGATCAGACCCACTGAGTATTCAGGACTATAAGCACTCCTCATCACTAGCTAGGTCAAATATTAGGCTTGTTAGCCTTTAGCAGAGCCTGTTTTATACCAGTGCTTTCTACCACTCCTCCAAAGTTGAGGTACTGTCAAGCTGCTTTCAGTGGGCCACAGAAACTGCCATGAATTCTTTTCTTTCCTCCCATCACCTCTTTTCTCTCATTTCTTGTGGAAAAAAAAAGAAAAAAAAGAAAAAAAAGAAAAAAAAGAAAAAAAAAAAGTTTACCAGATTTTATCTGGTCACAATCTCACTCTTAGTTTTTAGCTTATGTACAATCATTTGCGAAAGCATATATATTTGTCATACAGACAGGGCAGATCTCACCCTATGTTCAGTATGGACCATGATCTGGTGCGATGGTACAGCTATGTAAGTAATAATTTAAAGAGCTGATTAACAGTGGGAAAATGGTAATTTTGCTTAGGGACAAAAGTTCACGGCACTGTATCACGAGCTATTTTTCATGTAGCAAGACTGTAACATCCTGTCTCTATGAACCATGAAACTATGGCTGCTGTAATAATATTTACCACCAAAATATATCTCTTTAACAGTATGGTATCAAAAACCAGCACAATATAAATATCTTGACTGAAGTTCATGCTATATATCATCATCAAAGCATGAACCCACTTCAGTTTTTAAATGAAATAACCACATCTAAAAAACTGCACTGTATTTCAGCTTGTCTGGAAAGCAATTTTTGCCTTCTTCCTCAGAAGTAAGTAGACAGTGACCTGTGTTTTGTACTGCTAAGAGGGTAGAGGAGAGAAACGTATAAGTTCCCTTTCTGCTTGTGCTGGCTCCCCAGTGTGGATGGCCACAGCAGTGTTCCTGGGTGCTGGGAACAGATGTGAGTCGCAGCCCACTGCTTCATGCAGAGACATGGCTTGAAAGTGAGGCAATATTGGATTAATATCTGGATTGCAATAGCTGAAGTGACACATGAATCCTGTCTTGAACCAAAAAACCTTCTAATTGGTGTTTTATCTTTTTCACTGGCTTTCATTACAGTAAACTGTTGATTTTTAGAGAAAAGCATGAATGTAATTTGAGGATAAATATCTCACCACTACTAAAGAACTCTGACCTTGTATATGATGACCAAGGGACACAGGGGCTTTTAAAACCCAGTTACTTGACATAGGTGCCTACTGAGAAGAGGTGATCAAAAACCTCGTTCCAATCGTTTGATCTTTTGGAAAAGTCAAAATATGTCTTTATTTTATTGAGCCTGCATTAAAAGCTCTAATGTTCACTGAAGCCTCTAATTTCCTTATCCTTCAGCAATCCTTTTCTCACCTTCCTCCCAATAGGCTTAGTAGTACTTATTTTTTATTTTGAAAATAATTGAAAAATTAGCAGCACTTCATGCTTTATTTGTTTAGTAACTGGCGAGCTTATTTCTTCATGTTAAGATTTCCTCGTTGCGATTACCACTTTTCATCTTTAGAATAAACTTGCTTTAAAAAGAGGCTTGAGCATGCACCACAGAAGTATTCCTTTTCTTCTCATCCTCCCACTACATGCAGCACTTCAGGGCTTCTGCAGCAGAGTAAAGGACTGTGGGATTCTGTTTGCTTTTTATTTTTTGCTTAAACACAGTAGCAAGCATTTATTTTTTAAAAATCCAATCATGACCAATAGGGAGGATTATAAAATTTTAACATGTCAGGTGCTCTTGAGGAGCAGCTTCCCATTCATCTCATCCACCTATCATGCAACTGCAACTCAGTTCCACTGCATTCGGATTTTTAATTAGAATTCATGGTTTAGTGTAAAGATATGCAAAGCATCACTTGCTTAATCCTTATATTTATTTGTTTGTTTATTTATTTATGCTTTCAATAATGTTTACTACTAATGTGAAAGAGCCTGAACTGAATTCTGTTCTTTTCCAAATACTAGTAGAAACTACTTATTATTTCATAAAATGATACAGTAAAAAGCAGTTCATGCAATTCTGCGTTTGCCATTGTAATTTTTTTATTGTAGCTGATGAAAAATAGTTTGCAAATACATGATTCTTTCTCTAGAAAGGTCTCAAAAGCTCTAGATGTTTAAAATGTAGAAAGCAACTGGCATAGAGCTCTCAGTGCTTTGTAGCCGCCCTTTAATTGTCAGCTGCTGACAGTATCTCGACAGTTGACCTTCTTCAACTCCAGTTTTAGGAGAGCTTCAAAAGCCTCCGAGGTACTCAATTTCTAGAGATGTTTTCTGGGAGATAGCATTAAAGGAGAATTTTTTCAGTTTTGACTCTCTTATCCTCATTTTCCATAAGAACACTTGTCTGAAACTTACCTTCTCAACACGCTGATTTATAGGTTTTGGCACAGGAATTAGTGCTGTTTCTCCTTATAGCAGACAGAAAATTAGTCACAATTTGATGTTAGCATCTTATCCATTACCTAAACCATTATAGACTTTTTTAAGTTTAACACAAGCAATTCTAATGGCTTTGAACAAACCATGGAGTTATTGTCCATGTTGCAAATAATGATAAATAGCTTATGAAGACACTGTTGTAAGTCAGCCTCTAACAGACTGGAATCTGACTTCTCATACCATCGAATTCTACAGAGAAGTACCACTTGAGTGCAGCAGAGGGAAAACTTTGTTTTAGCTAATTTGCAATAAAAAGTTAAGTATGAATAACCCTGTAGACATATTTGCTCTACTGCTTCCTACTGGGAGATGAGATTCATAGGTTTGTCTTCAGATTTTACATTCTCCAGATCTTTCTGTAGTATTAACAAATAATCTATACTGCAGAGAGCAATAGGGTAATTCTGAAGTTTAGGATAGATGTAGATTTCAGCAACCAGGTTATCAGGAAAAGAATCATTGAAGAGTCCACCACTAGAAACTTCTGCCAAAAGCAACAGTGGTGGTGTATTTATCTGCTTGTCACTTGAATTGCCCTCATTGCATTTCACAGTCAAGTACCTGCATATCACAGGGTGATTTAGTCCTGTTCCTTTGCATCTTTCCCACAAATCTTAAGTGCTCCTCCTGCAGTCCCCTGCGGCTGGAATAGGAACTCTTAGGAAAGTCATGTAGAAGGTAGAGAAATTCAGTCAGCCTAAACTTCCAATTCTTTTTTTTATTTTACTAGTTTTTTCTTCAGAGTAAAAAGCCAAACTCCAGCAAAGTTGGCTTATCTCATTTCTTAATAATTTCTACATTCTAAACTAAAGAATTTTATTTCTAACCAGTTTGTTTGTTTTTTTAACGGAAATATAAAAGAATTTTTTTTTTTCTGTCATCTGATTCTGGCCTGTTACATCTACACTGTCCCTTTGAACTCTAAGCAGATTGTTACAGGAAAATGATGTATCATCATAAGGCAGACTATAGGGCAGGCATAATGGGAAAGTATTTCCTAGGTTACTGTGAAATTTCAGAAACATTTCTGATTAAGACTGGTAACAGAGTGAAGGGGAGAAAGGCAAGTACAGATATTCTCAGAGACTTAAGATCCCAAATAGAAACATGATACAGTGTTCAGACTCATACCGGATGAAATGCTAACCTTGGAAAAAATTGTATTGAGCTAAGAGATTATTTAAGGCTATTGCTCTATGATGCAAAGCTGTGTGGCAGTGTCAATGTAGTACAAAAGTACTGCATGTAATATATTAGTAAGATTAGTGAGATTCAATCAGGTAAGATATTGTTTCCCACAAGCAGCTCAGCAAACTTGAATGTATTAGGAGTTACCTTCTCTTTAAATGGCTTCCCTAACTGCATATAAATATCTTTTAAGAGTTGGAGATGGAAGTTTTAGTCACTCCCAATTTTAAAGCTGTTAAAGAAATTAATTATTAAGTGTAATTTTTCGGTCTTCTATTCTCTGTGTATGAAAATGCAGAATAACTTAATATTTATATAAGCAGTCTAATTTGACAATATTTTATAATGGAAATTTGGCCATTTATTAAAACAAATAGTTTGTTATGGAAACTTACACTGTATCCAAGGGACATGGTGTTCTTTCTACAAACTGGAGACAGAAATATCTCAAACATTTATTTATTTATTTTATGGTCAAAATTAAGGGTTCACTTCACCTACCTTACACACACAGAACACAAAACACAGCTCCAGGTGAGGTGGAAACGTTGCATACCCTGGGGGTTCACTATAGCAACCAAACCAGCTGTGAGTGTTCCCTTAGTTCTGATAGTAGTGCAGCTTTCTTCAGTCACTTGACCCAGCAAGTCTGCATGGGTCCACGTAACTACAACACTTCATCATCTCTGCCCAAAAAGCCCCTGATCTGCTTGACAAGGCAGTGGCAGGGTGTGTGCAGATAGTGAGTGAAAGGGTGGAGGAGGAAGAAACGGGAAAGGGTGGATACAGAGAAAGATAGGGAAAAATTGCACTATGTCTTATCTTTAACGTCTGTAATAATGCACCTTCCTCTGTCTAATACTGCATAGTAAATTGCTGATGCTGAGTGTACTTCATCTCTATTTCTTCTCAATTTTATTGAGCCTTAATCTTTTGATCTCCAACATTTATACGTTGGCTGCCATGAGAAATAACTAGTCTGTTCAACATCATGGTTATTAGGAGTTTGCATCCAGCTACTTAACAGGATTTCTTCACAATGCTCGACTCCACCACTCTGTTGACGTAAAGTCTCTCTCCACTGTCAGGGTAAGAATTATTTGTATAGGAGACAACTCTGTAAAACTTCAAAATGAGCTAATAAAAACAGGATTATCATATCCCTCTGCAATCCCCCTTTCAACTGCAGAAGATATTGTTTCTTTCAATTATTTCAAGCAAATCATCACATTTTTAAAGAAGAATAAGTGAGAGAACCAGTCATAAGCTATAGACCTACCATCTGCAACACTGAAGAATTTTCATCCTTGAGACCAAAGTGTAAAAGAGAAAAAAGAAATCTGAGAATAATGTAGGAAACATTATGATTATTTTAGAACAAGCAGTGATGAGGACTGTTATTTATCCCCTCTTGGTCATTTTTTAACCTCACTTATTCACCCTGTTTGAATGTCTCATTATGTATAGATATTAGGACCATTAACACATACCTTAAGAATTTATAACTGCAGTTTTCTTTGATATGTGAAAAAAAAAACAACACCATAATGGCAGTACCTGCGAACAGTTCATTTCACAACAACAGTAATATGATTATGTGAGGGTTTTTGTTTTTATTACAGTGGAAAATGGTGATTTAAAATGGTTTGGATTATTTAGTTCTTCAACAATGTATTTTATCATGTGACTGGTTTTACATACCATACAGGAGTGTCTGAATACTGAAGAAGTTCCACAGTCTTTGTAGGTCTTCGTAGTGTCAGCTTATGGCACTAGCAATCAATAACTGCTCAATTATTTTAACTGTTCTAGAAATCCAATAAAATATTTATTCTGTGCTTGTTTTGGAAAGCTGAGACAAAATATTTGTGGATTTGAAATATTTTTATTGCTTTTTAAAAATTTTGTAATAGTACAAAATTTATAATTGTGAATCATTAATGACTTATTTTATTAAATACAATGTTAAGGGAAAATCAGAGGATTTAACAGAAAGTCACAAAATGAAAGAAGATGGGGGAAGATGATAATTACAGAATCACTGAACTGTAGGGTCTGGAAGGGACCTCCAGAGGTCATCAAGTCCAGCCTCCCTGCAAAGCAGTACCCCTACAGCAGGGTGCACAGGTTGGCATCCAGTCAGGTCTTGAATATCTCCAGAGATGGAGAACCCACAAGCTCCCTGGGCAGCCTGTTGAGAACTACATTTTTCCAGTCAAAGCATCATGAAAAAAAAAATGTATAATGTAGGAAACACAGTAGATACAAGCTGAATCCCCTTAGCTTTGTCCTAATGAACCATGTATGAAAGAGGATTGTATATGTTCCATGAAGAAAGTAATATGATTTCTAGTATTTATATTTGATTTATTTCTGAGCTTATAACAAGAAAAATCCTTCTCTAATTTTTATTTTTTTTTAATCAACCTGGCCTTTCTACTTTGTGTATTTTCTGTAATTTGTGAATTAATACTCTGGTGACTAATGTCTATGTATTTCAATTTACCTAACAGCTCAAGTCTTTCTGGGATCTACTCTATTCTTAATTTCTTCTTGATTTCTTCCCCTGGTACCTTGCATTCTGACATAACAAGGTTAATGCTGCGGTTCTGTAGGCTTCACCATATCTCCCAGCATGTTTGATCACAAATAAATGAGTACGTACAACAAAATTACCTTCCTGTTGCTAGCACATCAACAAATCAGGCTACACCTCTATTTAGATTCCAGCTTTTTAATGATCGTGAGTATATTAGTACAATTTAAAATAAATCCCCTGGGAAACTGGTCTGCCTTGGTGGCATTTGGTACATGGCAATTCTAGAGTAAGGAATAAATAAAGGTCACCCCACATTTTTCATCGTTCTCAGAAACATCAAACTAGACAGTTAATGTTTGACTACAGGCATTAAGCCTCTAGGCTTCACTGTCTATTCCTGATTTTTCCTGTGCTTGTACCACCATTCTTAGAAACCCCCCTGAAATATTATCTATGCAATATTCTTACAATATCAGTCTATGTTTCTGGAAATCTTGATAAAAATGCCTTCCCTTCTCCTTCTCCTTCTCCTTCTCCTTCTCCTTCTCCTTCTCCTTCTCCTTCTCCTTCTCCTTCTCCTTCTCCTTCTCCTTCTCCTTCTCCTTCTCCTTCTCCTTCTCCTTCTCCTTCTCCTTCTCCTCTCCTCTCTTCTCCCTTTCAGCAAAAATTGTCATAAACAGAGGTATCCTTTTCAAGAAGCAACTAATACACAGACTAAACGTAAATGTGTACATATGTTGCTAAAAAAGGAAAGCAACTTAGTTTCCACAATTTCATTTTCATAATATAGTTCTTATTATATGTCTGCCCACTTGAAGTCTAGTCTACAAACTTGTTCAGCTGTGTCTTCTACAAAATCTGAAGGCTGCTTGTGAAGTGTGCTCTCTGATTTGCCTGCCTTTATATCACTACTTCATGAAAAGTCTCCCTAGCTACGCCACGGGGTGTATGGAACAAGCCCCCAAGCATGCTTGTTACTATCAGTGTTGTTTTTTCTAACCACTCCTGGACAGTTAGTCCTATGGGAACTAGTGGTAACATCAATTCAGACACTGCTTACAGGTTGTCTTTGTACAAGCTCAATAGACTTTAACTAGTACTCAGTCCTTTTATTTAATACTCAGACGCAGAAAATCAGGGATCACAATCTTCCCTTCTTATATTTTAAATGAGGAAAAAAAATATGTTCCTCTCATTTCACAACAGTGTCTGGAAGTGAAAGCTTTTCCTACAGAATAAGGTTTTCTTAAATTTGTGTTAAATGATCTGTAAGAAGTAAATATTTAGAGCAAGGAAGTTTTAATAAGATGCCATAATTTAAATATATATATATTCACATCAATACTTAAATCTTTATGAATAGATCTGTAACTTACAGCAGAAAGGTAATTTAGAATGCAAATGGGAAGTTTTACATGAATGAACTGAGCAGAACTTTTGTAGAAACTATTATTTCTGGGCAGAGGTTTAATGCTGCAAGAAAAAAATCACTGATCCATAACATTATTTGCTAATACAACATTTAGGAAGCCTAAAGTGCTGATTTTCAAGCACAGGGTAAGAAAAGCTTACCAAGGCATTCTGAATATCTTATTATTTCTAGTCTTCAGTATATAGGATAATCATGTCAAATTAGCATTTTCCATACCTATTCAGGAAGCCTGCTTCTGTTAAATCAAAAACAAATATCAGATGGCTAGGTCATAGTTTCTAGCAGCTTACTGTAAGAACAGTCTGCAGGACTCATCTATTTCAAAACTAGAATGCTTCCCTGTAGCATCTGGGTTCTACAGAGAACACTTTTTTGTCTCACTTCACTTGCTTCATTATCTTTAGGGTAAGATAGTTCATCTTTCTGTGAACAAATAATTTTTTTTTACTTCTAAGTAAAGGATGGACTTGAAAACTAGAGGGAAACCATATAAATTCCAAGTAATTTTCATATGAAAGCAAATTTGCTACTGAAAATAAGTTAGAAGGAAGTTCTAATATATTTGCAATATTTGAGAAAGTAAGGATAGTAAATGCACACTTGAAAGTACATGTTCCACAAGATCAGAAATAAATTTTCCTTTGCTAAAACCACAAGTATGTGATCAAGCTATGAAAAGATATTTCAGATGCTGTTTTGATATCTGATATGGCTTTTCTCAATAAAAAGTTCTTTATTTGACAGCTTAATTCTAATATAGAAAAATATTTGCTAGATTAATTATATTTCTGTATTCATCAATAAAAATCAAATAACAGAAATAATCTAATTTACACCTAAATTATATTTTCAGTTTTTTATGCCATTTTTTTCAAAGATGATTAATTTTTTTTTTTCAGGATATCACAACACAGTCTGGCTTTCCTTCAAAGTACAAAACTAAGCACAGACATGCATGAATGACAAAGGAATCCTTCTTTTTATTAAACCTTTTATCCTATGATTTTACTCCCTACATATTTACCTGTGTTACAGTTATGTGTGAGGGTTTCCCTCTGCCACCTCTGCTGTGCTACATGCTGTGTGATAAGGTGCTGTGCAAATAGAAAGTCACAGTTGGGTCATTTTACACTGAGTGTATCAAACTAAATAGGGGAAACAATGTGAGCATACAAAATAAGATTATATATTTGCACTGGCTAACTGCTGCGTGAGTTGGCATCTCCATTTCTGTATGTTAAAATGGGATGATGAACTCAAACTTAATGAAACATCACAAGTTTATCATTGATACAGAATTTAACCTTTATGCTTACTTCATAGGAAAAATATTAGTGAAATAACCTCTCTTTTTTACTTACCTTGTGTTCATTAGAAGTTACTCATTTTTGTGCATGGTTGTTTACTTACATGAAGTTCTGAGCCTATCTTTGAATCAAAAATGAAACTTGATTCAATTTAACAAAAATTTTGTAGGTGTTCTTACCTGACGGATCCTAACAACTTTACTGAGATCTCTGGAGTTTAATGGTTTATTTAACAGTCAATGGTGTGACACTGTATCTGCAATGCATTGAGTTCTGGGCTTCCAAGCGTAAGAAAGACATGAAGTTACTGAAGTAAGACCAGTGAAGAGCTGTAAGGATGATTAAGGATTGTGAAGATCTGTCATATGGGGAGGGTATGAAAGAGAAGAGACTGCTGTTCATGCTGGAAAACAGAAGGTTAAGTGGAAATTTTAACACTGTTTATAAACATATGATGGGAGAGTGTTTGGAAGACAGACAGGCTGAACTTGGTGATGTCCAGAAGTTTGTTCCAACCTCAGCCGTGCTGTGACTCTCAGCAGTGGACAAGGCACTCAAAAGACCAGCAGACTGCAAACCCCCACAGACAAGATAGGACTATCAGCATATATTAACTATAAACATATAAATGCAATATCATTTAGGGAGAGGACAGAAGAAACATCCCCTTATTAACAGATTTTCTATAATGGGGAACGTCAAGCTAGCGAATTACTTCAAGAAATTATAGAAATTCAAAGAATCACAGAATGGCTGAGATTGGAAGGGACGTCTGGAAACCATCTGGTCCAACTCCTCAGCTTAGTTAGGGCTGCCTAGAGCAAGTTGCCCAGGTCCACATCCAGGAAGCTTTTGAATATCTCCAAGGAGGAGACATCACAAGGTTTCTAGGCAATCTGTTCCAGTCGCTGGTCACCCTCACTTAGTAAATCACTTCATGACATTCTGGTGAAGTGTATTGTGTTCCACCTTCTGTCCTTTATCTCTTGTTCTTTTTCTGCGCACCACTGAAAAGAGCTGCACCTTGTCATCTTTAAACCTGCCCTTGCTCTCTAGGAAAGCAAAGCAGGTAATTTAAACTGCTTTCAGTATGCTTCAGAATATTTTGAGGATATCCTGTCATGGTTGTAGCTGATTTTATTAGTTGGATCGCATTCTGTTCTAGAGTATTTTATCTATTAATTCAAATTCACTAAGGTACCCTTTTGCTAGTGGGTATTCAGAGTTGTCTGTGCTTTGATATTTTTCTGGCACATCTGTTAGTATATTATTAGTGTTCAAAAGGAATATATAGTAAATGTTTCAGATCTAATATATGCTTTCATTCAGTATTTATGCTTTTAGAAGATAAACAGAAATTCCACTCCTTATAATGGCCTAAATCATTTCTGCTACAGTTATTCTGAGGGCCTGGTTTTGTTTATGTATGTCTCTGTGTGCGTACATGCCCAGACATTACTACTTATGTTTCATCCAAAGACAGTGAAATCCAAAGGGAAGCCCCATTGTAAGTTGCACATTCTTTACAACCTCTATTTATTTATTTTTTTTCAGATGAGATATCTTCTGCGTATATTTGCTAGATTTATTCAAAAAGGGAAATATTTCTGAGCCCAATGATTAGCAGCTTAAATTAGAAAGACAGAGTTGCATAGAAGAGGGTTAGAGAATCATCAGCTACACATGCTCTGCTTTAATAGATAACTTCTGCCAATTTTTATTACTAATAACTTACAGTTCAGTGATGGCATACCTGCAGATTTCCAGAGCTTTTGAAAAACATACAGTTTCTAATCTCCCACAAGTGAGGCAAAAATCCCAAATAAATTTACGTTTAGGAGCAATGCTGGAAAACACAGTATATTGACTCATTCATCATGGCTAAAGAAGAAAGATTTCTTTTCTGAGGTAGTAAAATTATACATTTAAAGATGATAAGCAACATGTCAAATCGTATCCCAGTTCCCTTGTTACGGTTGTCTTTAATTAATATTTCAATTGGAGTGTACCAAATTAATGTAATGAGCTCAGTAATATGTCTCCTATGAATGACAGAGCTAGAATTTGACAGTAACCAATGAAGAACCAGCAAAATAACAGGGAACAGAAATCTCCCAAATTAATGAAATCTTCTGACAGTTAAAGTCCTGTTTAACACAATTGCCTGATCAAATCTTGATCAAGAAAGGGAATCTCTGGAATAATTTATTTTACACTATTAAAGTGAATCTCTGCCTCTGTTATCACAGTGTACCTGAGTAGGATTTGTTGTACTTACAAGATAAATTCTTTTTTTTTACTTAGTTTCTTCTTTCTAAGTTGATTCCATTACTGTGCCTTTGCAACAGTTAGGAATCTCTTCATTTGGCTTCAGGGGGAATAATCAGCCAAGAATCTTTCTACCAACATAGGAAATGAAGGATCTGAGCGCAGCATTATAAATAGCTCTCTGGAAGTGGTCAAAATGAACTATTCTGTTACTTCCTCATTGTAACAAAGTCCTTTTTGGTAGCTTGAAGCATCTGAAGGAAATAACACATCTAGGTGATGAACTGACTGCTTAACTTACTTCTTAAACTTCATTAAAAGATGTAGATTAATTGTGTTTGTCAATCCTTGGGCACCTGCTGGCAATAATTAACTTTGATTTGGTGCTGATTTTAAGGAACACATTTTTCTGTATCACTGTTAGGGGATGCAGCCAATAAGAAACTGTAAACATGTTTCTTTTCTGTTTAGTAATCAAAATTGGTTTAGCATTCAGTTTACTGAAAATGAGTGAGTATGTTTTGATTTATACATTGTCTTTTTGTATAACACCTACTGAAATTTTAATTTAACACTGACATGCTTTGGAATCTCGCCATGTTAACATCAGCTACAATCTAAATCTTGTTACAAGATTATGTGGCTTGCTTACATTTTTCTGTCTAAATTCTTATACCGTGCTTGTAGCTATAGAATATTTGTACCTTTCAATTTGTAAATCATAGGACTCCGTTGTCAGTATAAGGTTCAGTGTAAATAATCTTTTCTGATATAGTCAATTGCAGCTTTTGTTAGTTGTTTCAGTTTGACAAACTCATAGTAATCTAAATGTGTTGATCAGCTTTCTCTCAGTACGTGTGTGTGACAAATTTCTTTTCTTTAATAATTCTGATGCAAACATTTACTGTTGTAATAATGCACTATCAACAGGCCTGCAGAAGTACGAAGGTAAGTTGGGAAAAGTGAATTCAGTGAATATATGATGTTAGACTTGATGCTGATGGTCATAGACCTTTTAGTTATTAATGAGCCAAACTTTAATAATGCAATTATAGAAAGCTTTTAAGTACAGTGTGTCGTACTTCATGGAATAATAGCTGTTTTTTTCTTCCTGAAGGATCTTATACTTGTAAACTCTGCTGTGACTTTTGGTTATTTCACTGACCTACAGAAATCTGCTGTCTTGAATATACAGTGTAGTTATCTCTCCCCTTGTTTGGCAGAGGCAGAAGTATAGTATAAAGCCATAAAATAAACAAAATCATGCCATAATAAAAACACTTATTTTATAATATTTTCACGTTAAGTATTTTTAGTGCATTATACTATGGAACGTTCTTATTTCTTTAGGGCGAATTTCTAATTCTCAGCAGAAATTTATATGTAATCTAAGGGCAGATTGCAAATACACTGAAATACAAGGGAAGCCTCCCTTCAATGTCAGTAAACTTTGAATTAAGCCTCTTTCTGCTGAGCATTTATCACAGGTTCCTGATAGCAAAACAGTGCCTGCTCAGTGTTTATGTTACTTATTACTAATAACTGTCATTTGTAAATGGCATGTAAATATTGTCATTTACTGTATTTGCACAAATCAGCAATAACATTTTATGTTGGGCACACCCATTTCATTTGCCACGTGTGACTGATGTTTACACCAAGTGTTGCCACGTAACATTTTATATTTCCGTGTAAGAAGTGTAAAGAGTGCCTGTGCAAGAAAGAAAGGTCCATCTACCTATTGCTTGAGCCCTTAAGGTCTTGCTGGAAGTCTTACTTGTTTTGTTTTACTTTCTGACTTCTGTCACATTCCACTGTCTTTGTATATTTGAAGTCAGACTTACAAAGAGCAGAAGGAAGGATCTCTACTGCTCTGCCTTAAGTGTTTGGTAGTGTTTGTATGCTCTGCCATAAGTCAGAACAAGAACTTTATCTGTTAGGGGTTCATGGTCTTCTATTTACCACAGTCAGCAATTTCAGTCTCTCCTACTTCTGTGTTTCTCTGTGCTTCAGAGTTCTTTAAGAATATACATACTTTGTATACATACCAGCTGATTCGCACCAGTGAGAAGGCATTAATATATGTACTATATATATGTACATACACTCTGATATACGCCCAGACACATTCAGCTGTATGCTGCAACTATGGTAGTTTCTTGTGTATGACAAATATTTCTACAAGACAATTAGAACATGTTGGCTGCCTAAGTCTCTGCTTTCATATCTTTTTTTACTAGCTATAACATTTGACAGTTTCACCTCTTTTCAGATTTCATGGAAGTATTCTCCCAAGTTCTTAAACTGATGCTTAAATCTGGTTGGGTTTTTTGTTGTCTTTGTTTTTTTCATATTGTTATGATAACATCTTGTTTGCTGGGCAAGCAAAATTCCTTTGTCTTCCTGGTTTTCATTTTGAAACTGCTCTTCTCCTACTTCCTCTCCCATTTTGTAGGTACATATGTATTCAGTTCATGTTTGTTTAACGTAGGTTCGGTTCCAGAGTAAGCAGATCAGCTAATCAGTCATGTAACATCATTTGCAAAATGTGAATCAAAGCTGAAGCCTTCCAGTGTTCAAGCAGCATAGTCTTCAGAGCTGAGAAATAACACATTCCTTACATTTGAGCATACTCTATTGTGGTCTTGGGACTTAAATTTCCAGATTTTTTGTTTGATGTAGATCTTTGTATGTTAAAAAGCCAATTCCCTTTGATTTCAACTCTTGAAGAAAATATTTAGATTTCTTAAATGAGACCCCATCATTTCAATTTGGTCCCTGAGAAAGCAGTGAGCAAAACTATGGAACCAACTTCTAAAAATGTGCTTAAGGCACTTGTAAAGCAAATATGTATCTCATTTTGAAATCCCTGTTGATGCCTATTTGCTTCATCATGAACCAAGTAAAAATCTATCCCTATGTTACTTTGTGTAACACAGGAATTATATGGGGAACAGAATCCTGAATTTATGTGCAGGTTTGTGTGATAATTCAGACAGAAAAACAGACACGAGATTGTAAAGTTAGATTTTTCTCAAAATAATTATCACAGGAGAGTGTGGATTCTTTCACTTAAATGCTCGATATTATTCTCTTATCAGAGAAAGGGAGACAGGTCAGCACAATTTTTAAAGAGACAAACTTAATATTGAGATTTCCCATCTGCTATGTACATGAATCAGAAAGACATCACTCCAGAAAACAAGTCATTTTCCAAAGGGTTGGAAGATAAATATGTTCCTAGCAGGATCAAAAAAAAAGAAGGGAGCTTCGTAATTCCACAAGGGGAACCTGAAAGTGGACACCTCTAGCTCATAATTCTAGTTTTACTAGCTGTAGCTCACAAAGCAGCAGCTGCATCTACATTGCAAAATACCTCCCACACATACATACACACACTGTGTTTGCACACAATACTTATTTTTTTCCCTTTAATGTGTGGGAATAAATTAGAATCTAGGATCTTACTGCAGAGAAAGAGTGTCTGCTTAGCTTAAAGGGGTAAAGATAATACAGCTCCTGTAATTTGATCATGCAAGTCGCAAATGGAAGAGGGACTCCTGCAAAAAGAACCGGTCCAGCAAATCCAGGTAGAGTTTGACTGAAATCATGGATTCTACATGATTCTCTTCATAAGATTATTTTCATGTGTTGCCCAGTGGTATCCATTAGTTAGAAAAGAGATTGTATAATCATAATTGGACACAATGAGTACAAATTCTTGTATAGTATCATAAACAAATTTTACACAGAATCTGAAAATATTTGATCTGAGTTTTGTTGTGAACTCAGAAGTATGGTTTATTGTTTTCTGTCATTGCAGTTTGAAAGTTTGGTCTAGAGATTTCTCAGAGGAATAGGATTTTCTAATAGTACCTGATTTGTAATCTGGAAACATGCATGCTGATGTTTCTGTCATCAAAGTCATTAGTGAAATATTACTCCAAGCATGGCTCCAGTCTAATTCGGTTTTACTTAATAAACTCACTGTTGCTATCTAAGCATGTAATGACTCTAGAGGACTTTGGATTTTTCACTCTTTCTAGATATGGTACTCATTACTTCAGTGGAGCTAGAAATCTAGCATAGAATAATATCTCACAGGCTACAATATTATTATTTCAGTTGAAGAAAGTGTTCTTTTCCTCAACTCTGGTCTTATTATTTTTTTTATTTTATTTTATTTTAGCTATGGAACAGAATAGACACAATCTGCAATGCCTATTGAATAAACTCAATATTTTATGAAAATAGTTTCAGTACTAGTAGGATTCTCCCTAAAGATCTTCCCATATGACATTTCTGAAGAAATAAAGAAACCCTTTGAAAGCAGGGCAGGCAGTGCTTCTTCAGATGGCAGGAAAAACATTTCCTTCTTGATTTTATTAGTACTGTGCAGCTGTTTTAAGTAGCCTCTAAACAATGTCCATTGTGGATTTAGGATGAGTGAAGCTTTATGAACTCAAGCAGTTCAAAGCAGCAGATCAGAGAAGATTGCTATTGATTTGTAGGAACCTGGCAAGCATAAATGATTCATGTTGAGTGGTATTCATTTCGCTCTAGACTGAAAAAACAGAATGAAATGTACACTTTTTAAAAGATATAAATTAATTCTTCTGGCACTTCACTGTGTCAATCAATGCGACTGGAAGCCTTAAATATACATTAAAGGTAATTCACTCCTATCTGTGGAAGGAAATGTTGTCACTTTTATTACGTGTGTCAGAATGAAGAGACAGTACTTAGGACACAGGAATGAAAAGTCAGGTACTGCACTTTAAAGCACATCTCTAAGTGACAGAAAGAATCTGAGTAATGAGGTACACTTAGCTCAAGAAAAGTTTCTGCTCTTTTAGGAGACAGGAGTAAAACAGAACAAGGTGGCCTAATCTGGGAACACATGCATTATTCATTGTTCTCCTGGAGACAATGGCATCTTTTCCTTTAGAAATCAACCAGACAACTGGGAACATATTCCTCTACGAAGAACCTGACTTACATTCTACCATATTCTTAATCAGAAGGCAGATGTAACTGGAAGAGGTGCTGGAGAATGTTTCATCAAGTATCCCAAGTTTGAAGCGTTCCCCAGGAATAAACACGTCAAAGTCCTGGCTCCACACAGAACCACCCAAAATCCAAACCCTACGTTTGAGAGTGTTGTCCAGTCGCTCCTTGAACTCTGGCAGCTTGGGGCTGTGACCATTGCCCTGGGGAGCTTGTTGTATGCTCACCTAGTGAAAAACCTGTTCCTAAGACTCACCTGACCCTCCCCTGAGTCAGCTCTGTGCAGTTCACTTGAGTCCCATTACTGGTCACTAGAGAGAGAAGGTTTTTGTTTCTTAATATCTTACAGTACAACACTTGCTACAACTGAAGTTGATTCAGTTCTGTCCCCTGTGCCATGTTGAAGTTGATTGCCATCAACCATGTTAGATTGTGTCTACACAGTGATACAGCATCTTTGCTGCCCTCCAGTGTAACTTTTGTTGTCTTTACCATTTGTAGGTAGTCAATATTTTTTCCGTAAATACTTGGAAGTCTTCATGATATCATGTCAGAAACACAATTCTCTTTTCACAATCGATGTGTTTATTTAACTGCCCTTTTTTCCTTGATTTGCCACTGAGGTCTTAATGCACTGTTTCAGGGGAACAATCAGGCTATAGTCAAACTGAAATCATGTCCTACACACTACTCAGTTCTCTCAGTGCAGAAGGAATCATAATATATGTTATATATTTGGAACTGAAATAGCATTGATTGAATTAGAAGATGATTTTCTAGCAATGACGCAAAATGAGTCTTTCCTAAACTGTTTTGACAAAAGTTTTAAATACATTCGATAATGACCACTTACGATATTGGAGAAGGAGTTTCTTCTTTCCAAAATACCTTTAGATTCATACAATAATTTCTTATGTGAGGAATATTAATATGTAAAGTTATTTAATGTACTGCTTGTCATACTTTCTGTTCAGCATGCACTGAGGTAGTGAAGGAACTGTTTGAAAATGTATTGAAAAGGTAGTCTCAAATGTGATGTGTGGGCAATATTCAGCACTGTATTTATCCAATTTATATCTTGACTACTAAACATGGTGCTTAAGGTCCTCATGAAAACTTGTTGACTGAAGCATGGCTCATTGAGATTGAAGTGATATTCGTGTAGGCTATGGAGGAGAGAATCAGCTGATAAGATGAAACAAACTTTTTCTGACTTAGGCAGTGCATTTGTTACTAATGCGTCTATAGATCAGGGAAATTGAGTCCTTGCTTAAGGAAGTGGAGTGAGAGTAATCTTTTACCATCTGTGAAAGACCAGGTATTCATAACTGCTTCTCTTTATAAGTTGATCTGATGCCTATGACTATCACCTCAAGGCTGCATTCTAAGGCCAGTTTAAATACTTGATGAATTGCCTGAGCAATGACCATGGGACAACATACTGTGGCTGACGTGTGCTCTGTCCTGGCATCCCAGTCTATTCTGATTGTTATTTGGATTCTGCCACTAAATTCTGTCTTGAAAATTGACCAGCTTTGTGGTGTTGTTCCTTGAGAACTGCTTCTGTTTCTTTACGGCTTTGTAAGAGTCTCCAAGACTCTTGCACCCAAACAGGCAGCCTGCTAAAATGAAATAGCTCAGTTATTCTGAGATGTGGTATACAATGAGACAAATATTTCTCCTAAAGTTTGCTTCACATGTGGAATTGTGACAGAAATTAAATTTGGAGGTTTCAAGGCTCTTTTGTTTTCTGATGGAAAACTTACTTTTTGTCAGAAATATATAGAATAATGAATCAATATACAATTTAATTTATTTAACACTACTAATTATCTACTTGGGACAGCTAGAGATGTTGCTTACTAGGTTTTGTAAATACAGTGAAAACAAAATGTTGATGTTCATTTAGTTTTTGTTTGATAAGGAGGAAAATGTTCACAAAAGAATAAGTCCAGTTGGACTAGATTAAAAAGAGAGATTAAAAATTACAATACAGCCAGCAGGATAAGGCAGGTAGCAGGTAAGTATCAACTAATTCTTTTCATAAAGAGAAATATTTTAACAGAGCCAAGCAGAAATGGTCTCATATCATGTGACCTATGATTACTAGCTAATGGATTTTAACTAGACTACTAACAGTGAAAATCCTGGCCTTAGTTTTTATTTTACATATTCTTAAGGAAATGCAATGTGATTTAGGCTTCAGCCCGTCAAATTTTCTGAGAAATGCAGGGAGTTCTTATCTTAATTCCAGTTCTCTGCTAAAAGAAGTTCTTTTGCTTCTTTTCATTCTAAATCCATTTAGAATTTATGATGACTCTGCAGCAGGCTCAAACTTGTGCACATTCTTGTTTCCCTTTTTTCCATGTCAAATACCAACCTTCTCTGCTTTGTTACAGTCAGCATATGTTCTTGTGCCTGCATCAGTTATTTTTCTTATAACAGTATCCTTGGTATTTTCTTCCTTCTCATATTTTTCTGTGCTCTACATTCTTACTCTGCATCAGTAAGATGATATTGTCTTATTACACTGCAAAATACATGAACAGTGTTGTACATTTGAAGCCAAATGTGGGACATTTATTCACTATCTGCTACTTTTGCAGCTTTTGCCATTTCTGGTATCACAGCTGAAACTTCTTAAAAATAGGCCTATGGCAGCCTGTCTCTCAACCCTGGGTAGTGCTAGGATTTGTTCCAGGAAAATATTTAGTTTCCACATCCATGTGTACTTTAGTGTTAGTTCCTTTTAAGTTGATGAGAGAGACAGTTGATAATTTTTCAGACCAGTTTTTGTGTAACCAAAAAGAAATAGCTTTGAGATTTGTACTTGTTTTCAATTTCACCCTCTTTTCAGAGAACATGTGTTTCAGAAACATCAGTAATATAAATGAAGTATAGACTGGAGCTGAGAATGTACTTACAAAGTTGGTTGCACCTTTTCATATTGGGCTGGCATAGTGATTAATACACTTCTCTCAAGAGACTCACAAGTAGGCCATATTTTGTCTGCCTTCCATTCTGTTGCAGCAGCTTGTTGACATGGGGGGTGAAAGTTCTCTAAATAAACCATTTTTATGGTGCACTTGTGTAGCTGATGCCGGAAATGTCATGTAAATCCAGAGGCTAATGTTGCTTACAGAAGATCAATTCAGACCTATGTGCATGAAACACCATGGTAATTCCTTACAGTAAAAGCTAAAGCTGTGATATTTACCAGGAAGACTTATTCCCCTAGATTAAAAGGGAAGAGACTCTCCCTCTCTCAGACACTAAATAAGGAGTAGACTAGGATTTTGTTGCTTCATGAACAGTGAAAGATATTACTCAAGTACAAAAGATAATGAAATGTGATTATTACTATTATTATTTTTTAAGACTGTCCACTTTGTATTTGGTTTTGCTAACATGCTAAAGAAAGGGAGGGAAATATTACTCTTGACTTCCCCTATCTATTGTTGTGTAAAAATAGAGTTGAAGTCATTTTCAAGGACCAAAGTGCACTCTACCCTCACATCCTCATTTGTAGAGAGAAATGGTATTCTTATATATCATAGAAAAAAGCATTAAATAAAATACATATTTTAGCTGCAATACTTACTGTCATTACACAGTCAGGCACCCAGTTCATCATTTTAACTCTCTTTGGTTTTAGTAGGGATTGTTGATCATGAGTGTGTGAGCAGGTTTTGATTCCAATTGGGAAAAAAACAGTGGGACAGAGGGAGAAATAAAAGAGAAAGAATCAGCAGAGTTCCACAAGTTTCATTAGGTATGGAAATTCACCATTTTTCATAACATGGGAATTAGGGAATACAAAATGAGAATGCTAAACAAAAGGGAAGTACTTTATCATGCAACACATAATTAAATTGTGAAACTCGTTTCCACAGCATGTTGAGGAGGCCAAAGGTACAAATGAGTTCAAAAAAGGTTAAAAGCAAATTTATGTGGAATAGATCATATTAAATGCTGCTAAACAACATGGCCCAACTCAAACATGCTCAGTAAACCCCAGTACTGTTGAATTTTAGAAATAGGACATTACCTACATGGCCGATCATTTTGTCTGTTTTCTGGTTCTTATAATCTTTGCCTAAATATCTACTGCTGGTTATTGCTACAAAAGGATTCTGAAGCAGAAGAAACTCTAATGTGATTCCTCTTGATTTTATTTTTGTTAATTTTGAACAGAATCTGCTTCAGATACCTTGGTACCTTCAGAAGCAGTGGCAGGCAAGATTGAACTGCCCTATAGAACAACTACGATCTCCAGGGATACTCAACCACATCTGTCCTAGGAAGTCTGTAGTGATATACTGTCCAGAGCAGCCCTGATACAGTTGTGTTCTATCCTAGCTGAATCCAGCATCTGTGGGAGCATATCAGGAGCAACAGTTACTTTCCTTTCCTAAGGCTTTTTTCACTTTTTGAAAAAAGTGAAGTAGTGAGAAGTAGAAAAAGACAAGGGATCCCAGCTGCAGCCTATCCACTCAACAGTGTACTCACTGTTCAGTCTAGAAGTAGTCTAGATAACCTCAGTGACCACTGGCTAGTTAGAAGGACGTGCTATAGATAATTGCTGAATGTTCATGTTGATTATTTCTGTAGCTAAATGCAAAACTGTAACTTAATGCAAAAATTTTTGAAGGAGTTTTTAATAGAATCTTTCACACACTACCACTGTGCATTGTTTTCTTCCACTGAAAATTTTGACTGGAAAGAGTTTGTATTCTTAGACCATATTTTTATTCATCAGAAAACTGAAAACTATTTTCTGTCACAGGATGGAACCATTTTCAGATAAAGCTCAGAAGAATGGTGTAATCAAATAATACAGACTCCATGGCCAACTTGCACCTTTGTCTAAAGCCTGATTATTTAACTAATATTCCTCAGATGCAGATGTATTTAGAACTGGCATAAGTGCTTGCAATTCCTTGGAACTCTATGGAGCTGCAGCTGCTTGCAGTGATTCTGAGTAGGTCAGTGCCCTTCAGTACAGCCTATGGGCATGCCTTCCAAAACCAGATTAACACTTTGACTGCTGGGCTTAATGTGAAGAAAATAGCTAAATAAAATACTGGTGCAAAATAATATACAGCCTTTGTTTTTTCTTCCAGTGAGAAAAAGAGACAGGACGTTTGTAAGAATGGCTGATATTTTCAATATTTCTTTCAAAATTATCTCGTAAATTGTAATTATGAAGCTTTTAAAATAAAGATGTATTTTAGAAAAAGAAATTTTTTGAAAAGAACACTTCCTGAACTAATGTTTTTACATTTTGAAGGCTTTATTTATTTTTTCCTCATCTTCTTTTCCTGTTTTAATTTGAAAAAGACAGGAGAAAGAAGCAAAGCATAATTAAAACAAGAAAAATGAATGAAACACTTGTCCTGTACATTGTTCTGCCTGGAAGAAACTAGGGAAAAAAATTCTACCTCTTGATTTTAATTTGTGAAGAAAATACCAACACTGCTTAAAGTCCTTCTATTTTTATTTTTGTTATGAAAATACTTTAATCTAGCAGATAAAAAGGACAGGTTATAGATCCAAGATCACAAAACATATTTTGATGTTTAATGATTTTCTCCCAGGAAATGAGTTATTTCAAAAGTTTTGTTTCACTGGGGATACTGAAATAAATCTAACATATTGTCATCTTCATTCTCAATTTCCATGAGGAAATAAATGGAAGGAATTTAAAAGTTTGACAAGCTCTGGATGGTAGGCTGTTAACACACAGTTTTTTGGTGTGTGGGTTTTTTTTTGGGTTTTTTTTTGGGGGGGTTTTTTTTTTTTGGTTTTTTTTTTTTTTACAACTTTGAAGTATCATATTTTTAAAATCACCTTGGTTTTTAACAATTCAGCAGGTTTGTACAGTGTTGAAACAAAGTGTAACACTTTATGCTCCTGGAGAAGAACCAGGTAGTTAGAGATCCAAAACTGAAACTTTTGCTAGTTTCTAATGGATATTTAACTAACAAACTTTATTGTGATGCTTTCTGATAAAATTTGTAGGATATTAAAATAGTGCTGGAAATCTGAATGTCTTCCTGTATAGCCTGCCATAGGGAACCAGCTTTAGCAGGGGGTCTGACTAGATGAGCTGAAAAATAAAAAGCAGTGTTGATCTTGTTCTAACTAACCAGAAGTGTTCTCTGGAAACAAGAAAGCACTAGAATTAGAAAACGTGAATGTCAACTGTATGTGGGAGCAGTACAAGTAGGGCAAGTCTAGAAAATGTGTTTTTTGTTAGACTATTGGAAACAACTTCCTAGCAAAATTCTTTTTCCTGCATTTGGGAGTAAAAAACTTACTACTCTAGATTATGTTTCTCCTTTATCATAATCTAGGTATTGAAGGTATTCATAATGTCATATACTGAAGATTTTGAAAAGTCAGGAGGAGAGAGTGCAAAGAGGAAAACTTACTAAGTCTTTCATGATAAATGAAACTTTAACAAGTAAAAGAATTACTTGATATTGATAGACATAATATCCCCATTAAATGTTTGCCCAATGTTTTATATTGCATTGGACTCCAGAAACTTTGGAGTCTTACCTGTTAAGAAATCTTAAAGCATCTAAGAAATCTGAAAGCATCTATTCATATGTGTGTATGTGATGCAAGTTGCTTTTGTTAAAGCAAAATCACTGAATTGGTACAGGAATGCCAGGTGGATCTTAGTATGTTTACATACTGAATATTCATGGAATCAAGAAAGTTGAAGACCTCATACCACCTCCTACCAATACTTTCCACTAAACCACGTCCCTCAGTGCAACATATAGATGTTTCTCAGGCAACTCTAGGAGCTGTGACTCCATCACCTCTCTGGGCATGGGCTTCATACTGCAGTGTGAAACCTAGTTTGGAGATCAATGGTGACACCATTGCAGCTGTGGAGGTCAGTTTATTTTGGCTGACCATAACATACACCTCACTGAAATGCACTTCATAGGACAGGAGTGTTTCTTGTGATTCACCAAAATTATGCCCATCTTTCAAGGAAAAAATCCTTTATCCAACTTTCATTTGATTTTTGCATCTTCAAGTTCAAGTGGTCTTTGGTCCTGACAGGAAACAGGAAGAAGATCTGAATTGAGATCCAGAATCTTCTTTTTTTTTTTTTTTTTTTTTTTTTAGTCTGTAAGTAAGAGTTAGGTATGAATTTAGAGCGGCTGCCATATATGTAGAAGAAAAATTATTCAGCACATAGTATGTAGATGTTGTATTATTTCCTGTTGTAAGGAGCTGTCTACAAAACAGTCTAGACAACAGCAATAGTACATAACAGCCTGGAAAAATAAAAATCCTCAAGATTTACAGCTTATGGAGTTAGATCCATAGCTTTTTTAACTTTTTAATCATGTACTGTGTAATGTCTGCTTGTTTGATCCAATATGGTACATGTTTCCTCTAAATACTGCTGCAGTAAGCAATCAGGAAATTGAATCCCCGATGAGGAATCGGTGTCTTTTTGAATCTGTGGAATATATTCCACTTGCTAAGTGTTTGCATATCGATAAATAAGACTGAGAATATTTGTGTTATGATCTGATCATATATGAATAGTTGCAGTACTGCAGCTCCAGTTAACGTTGCCATTCACTGAGTCCGGAAGCAAAACAGAATTCTATATTTCTACATGTATTTTTGACGTGTTTACAGCTACTGTAATTTTAAACTGCCCTGTGTGTCATGAGATGATTTCTTAAATGTTAGGCATTTAAGTTGTAAAGGCAAAGATTCAAACTTGATGTCAATGACAAACTTGACAAGCCTAAAAGCAATGACATTTCCTTTAAAAAATAACAAGGTTTAAGGTTACCTTAATGCCATTCCATCATGTTATTTTATTAAACGGGCTTTAATGGCATTACATAGTTTCTGACTGTTTTTTTTAGCAAAAATTCTTGTGTACTTCATCTTTTTCAGCTTTTATAAAAGAAATAAAAATTCAAACCGAAACTGAAATCTGTATCACCTGCCTGCAGGACTGGAACATGTACCAGGCTTTGCCATTTAATGGGATTACTGGTAGCGCTAGAGAACTTAAGGTCATTTATGCAAAAAAAAAATTATAGAGGATTTATTTTGTCAGATTTCACAGTTACTTATCTGTTTTAGGGATAGGCCCAAAGTCAGTGTTTCAAAGTTACATGCACTCAGTCTTCCAAGACTGCCCCTCATTTTTTTTTACCTACATTTTTTTTCCTATCTGTGCAAAACAAAAAGTTTGCACTGCTCCTAAGTATCTTCATCTTCCCTCTTTTTGTCTTACCCTTTTTCCTTTATTTTGAAACAAATCAGATTGCTTCTTCCTTGTTCTTTACTATATGTTCATTTCACTTGGATGATTTCTTTATGGGGTAGCTGTATGAACAAATTACACCTGAGCAATTGACATTTCTCCCTTGGGAAAGGAAAAGTTATTTTACTAAATAAGGAGAAGAATTTACCTCTTCAAAAATGTGTCCTTGAGATTAACAACTCTTTCACTGTTTGTTTTTGAAAGCATCATAAAAAGCCATGGGAAGAAGCTTCATCAGCACAAGTCTGGTGAGATGATAAAGCTGTAGGATTTCTGAGAACTTTATGTTCCAATAAACAAATTGTGGTGCCAGTTACCACGGAACTAAAGGTTTTTCCTAAAAGCCATTAACATAATTAGGTCATGTAACTATTACTCCATTTCTAGGCTTTGATGCTTAAGGGTGGATGAAAAGAGCACAGAAAAAGTTTATTCCAAGTGAGAAATAGTTTTGCAGCTTCGGTGGTTAAGAAGTGTTGAGCTGGAAGTGCTGATCATAGCTAGGCCTTGGTTTTTGGTAAATCTTCACTGATGACAATGTACAACTTGCTTAGAACTCAGCAGCTTCCGCTTAAATGAACACGAATAAGTAACAGTTCTCTTGACCAAGAAATAAGGGCAACAGTCATAGTAAGAATGAGAAAATATTACAATGAAAATGAAATTGTTAACTGTGACTGGAAAGAAAAGTGGTAGCAGCTTGCAGAGAGTTTGTGGTTTATCCCAACAACATTAAGTCCCTTATGTTTATTGGCATATCTCCAAACTTCCAAGATGTTGTTAGAAGCTAAGAAAAGTACAGTATATCTTTATTTTGCGGAGCATCTGCCATTCAAACATTTTCTCACATGCTCTACCAAGTAACATGTGCACAGTATGGGAAATGCAAGTAAAACAATAACACCTTAGCTTTACTAAAGAGAATTCCTTATAGCATCTTTCTAGATAATGAGTTGAATTGACCAACAGGTTCAGTTGCTGAATACTTCAAATATATAGGCATTCATCATTAACCTACAATAATTTTTCTGAAATGGTTTTCATAGATGTTTTGTTGCTTATAGGAACTGAGTGCCCATGTATTGTGAAACTGTTCTTTCCCATGATTAATAAGCACACATTCAGAGTTTTTATATCGTAGTGACCTCGTTTGTTTCCTTCTAAATTATGTGTATGCCCCACCAAGCTCTTCCTTATACTAATTTCCCAAATGTGACAGCTTAAAAGTTAATATTTAGTTGCTAATAAGTCTCTGCTGCTCTTAGTTGTAGTTACTACTTCTGCCTTCTCTTTACCTTAAATAAGTTTGTATACGAATCTTCCCAGAATATGTACTTATAGCAGAAAAGTACATTAACTCATTTCCATATGCTAGCAATAACAATTGATTCTCTTCACACAGTTTTTTCTCAGCTTACATAAACTGAGACAGTTATGTAAACTGAGACATGGCACTTCCAGATAGCAAGTAGGATATGTAATATAAAAAATGTGTTGAGTATCACCATTTTCATAGACTCGTGTATTTACTCACCTCTGTCTAAGGGTCACAACATCATCCCCTTGTTTGTTGAATCTCTTTCCGTTGAGAAACAGAATAGCTGTATTTCTCTGTAGACAGTAAAAGACATGGTAAGAACATTGCTTTTAAACTGTCAGCAATGGTATCTGATACGCTAAGTGCCTACCAGTAAGAGCAGTGGTTCAGTGTGTGCCAGACTGATACCTCCTACCTTCCCAGTCAACAGATGATGGGCTGTATGAAGTATGAAAAGGCCTTTAAGGGCATATGAGGGAATGTCACTTGAGAACTGGAAAGGGTATGAAGTCTGAGATGAGAGGCAGAGCTTTTCTGGAGGGGATTCCTTCTAGTCCAGCAAGGCCTTCAGCTAAAGTCACAGCTGGTTTATGAGCAAGCTTTAAAAATTTACTTTCAGTATTTCATCCTTTGTTGCCACTACCATCTTCAAAACTGGCTCATCAGATAATTCCTCCTTCCTTTCTGTGTTTAGACCTGGAAATCTCCTCTCCTTTGAGGAAGATCCAAGGTGATACAGTGTTGAAGTGCATTTGTCAGCACACCCTTGGAAGCAGGTAGCACTTAGCTTACTAAGATTAGTGTCCATAGAAGTGCATCTTTAAGTAGAGAAGAAAAGTTGCTGTAAAAAAAAAAATAAATAATAATAATACGTTAGGAAGCTAGGCAGGGGTTTTGATGATAGTGCATTCAAATGCCTAAATGTCAACTGTTCTGCCTTAGGAACTTCTGTGATTTTTGTGATGCACTGCAGGTTTTTCAAACTCTAAATGGGTTTTTCCTTTTCAAAAGGCAAATCATTCAGAGAAACCTCTCAGGTTTTCCTCTGACTGGAAGCAGTAAGGTATTAGTAGAAAGTGTCTTCTTGGCTAAATCTACATGAAGTCTGTCCTTAAACTACCCTGGTGAAATGCCAAAGGTTAAACAGTGACCTTCAGTGAGCAACATCTTCAGCTCTGTGTTGTGCCTGGAGCCTTAGTCACACCTTCACTAGCTTTCATGCCACTGCTGAACTCTGTAGATACCGCACTGCCTTCGAACAGCAAAGTTGTGGTCTCTATTTAGCCTGAGATGCCATGTTTTTCCTTCCCCTAAACAGTGATTCATGGAGAACATTGCCTGAGTTCTCCATCACTGAAAATTGAACATATAAAGAAAGAACTCAGAAAAGGAACTTACTCATCTTTTTGTCAATGTGCACATTCACAATCCGTTATTAATTTCATTTCCTCACCAATCCATACTCTTCTGGAACAGCTAGCATTCAAAGGAAGCAAGGGGCGGGGATGAAGGCTGGTGCACTGCATTATCTGCAAATCAACTGTAGTTTTCCTTGAATTTTGAATTATTTGTATTTATAAGCAACAGTTACATAATGTGCTTATGGAAGATGTACCTTAAAGGAGAATGGTTATGGGCAGGTAACCTTCTCTGCTATTGTATTTTTATTAACAGCTGACTACTCTCATGCAGCTGTATCTTTTCTTTGTTGTGTACAAACTACAAATATTGGTTAATTACACAAAAGCTTTCATGAAAAGTCTTTCATCTTAACTTTTAAAAAACAGTGACATCTATAGTTGGCAAAAATGAGTATTCAAAAGGTGATTTTTTTTTAAATTTTTTTTAGGGTAGAAGTGGAATGTTTGTGACAGGTGAGATAGTTAGCACTATTAAGGTGAAAGGGAGATGGAGTTTGCAGCAATATTCACAGAAGCAAACTGAAATGATACTAATATAATTCTCTTGCTCAAGTGATGTCAGTTTAGCTTTTTTTTTTTCCCTCCACGTTAGCTTCCATCTACAGCTGGCACCATCATAACGCTCAGAGGAGTTACACATCTTTCTCTTTTGTGGCACTTGGCTTCTCCCCATTTACCATTGCTGTAACCCTCAGTGTAACTCTATGTTGTCTTCTGTCTTGAAGGATGGCCACCTTGCTCTCTTCCAGTACTTAAAGGAAGCATATAAACAGGAAGGGGTATGGCTGTTTACAAGGGTGGTGTGGTAAGACATGTAGAAATGGTTTTAAACTGAGACAGAGGAGGTTTAGGTTAGATATTAGCAGGAAGTTTTTCCACTCAGAGGGTGGTGATGCACTGAAACAGGTTGCCCAAGGAGGTTGTGGATGCCCCATCCCTGGAGGCATTCAAGGCCAGGCTGGATGTGGTTCTGGGCAGCCTGGTCTAGTGGTTGGTCACCCTGCACATAGCAGGGGGGTTGAAATTATATGGTCCTTTTTAACCCAGGCCATCCTGTGATGACTAGGGGTTACCACTTTTTGAACAGCTAAAACTATTCTGCCAATAGAAATGATACAGAGCTGATAGCATTTTGTAAATGCTTAAATGCCAGCAACAGGCCAGCTTATTTAAAGACTGATGGCGTCTTGTGACCTAAGTGTGAGATATGCAGAGGTTAAAACTATGTGCCTACTTATACTCTCAGGATTCAAAAACCAGAGGCCAGCTCACCGTGCTTCCAGCACTTTAAATGCAGTTTAGCCCATGTAAAGAATTTAAAATGGAGCTTTCAAGTGTATGGTATTGTTTTCTGGAGGGAATGTTTAAGGTATCTGAATTTTGTCTCCCAGCTCTCACTGTTCTCCAGGGTTTGCTGTATCTTAAAAGGCACAGATTTTTCTTGTTGGCCTTTTTCAAAGCTGTCAGACTGAAGTGCGCTGTCAGTGGATCATGATGTCCCTCTAAGACTTCCTCCCAAATGTCTGTAACAGTAGCAATATTGTGCCCTGGTAAACAGCTACCATTCATGCTAGATGCTCTGGCCTCAACTGTTGTGAGCTCATGGGTGAATTCCTCTACACACATGTGAAAGTATCACTGTAATGATCACTAGTAAGGATTCTGACAATTTAGATAGACGTTATTTATCTTAACAGCACTGTTTTCACATATATTTCTTAAGTAGTCTCCTTGGGAACTAAAACTGTCCAAAGGCAGCACTGGGCTGAAAATCCACAGCACTGTCTGTGTGTACAAACATCATGTCTACACCAGGACACAGCATGGAACAGAAACAGCAATAACTCATAAGCTATCTGTAAACAGTAGCCTTACACAAGGGAACTCAGCACAGTTTATACTGTGAAATTAATTAATTGCAAGGCTGAGTTCTCTAAACGTCTGCAATCACAGTGCAAATACTGCCAGAGGAGTGAACAACAAGGCAGGAACCCAAAGCTTGATCGCCTGTTTGGTCTCCATGTCTGTGCCTGACTCCCTTCCTACTTTTCATGTGCCATGCAGTACTCTACAAACATTACTTAGCAAACATTTTGTAGGTGGGCCTCACAACATCTCCGTGAGGTAATTAATCACACAAGCCTCATGTCGCAAATGGGAAAGTTGGCTTTCTTGCCGGGCTTGTAGATAGAAGCAGTCACCCGGTATTTCAGACAGTTTCAGGCACTGTTTCATAGTTGGTTTGTTTTGTTTGTTTTTTTGGGTTTTTTTGGGGGGGGAGGGGGTTGGTTGTTTGTTGTTGTGTTTTTGTTTTTTTTCATTTAGTGGAGGTGAGGGCTTGATTTGATTCACAGCAGTATAACCTTTAGGTGGGCTTCATCTCACCCTGTTTGTCACTGTGATTTGCTTTTAGACTTCAAGGGAAATAGGCACACTCAGGGTGGTTAGTTTTGGCTGTAAATGGGATCCTGAGGTATGCACTACGCATGAAACTACTGTCAGCTGTGATAAAGGCAGGCTGCAGTAACCACTCAGCCGCAGTTACCTATGGCTTGGTCAGAGAAGTCTCACTCTTTGGTTATGACCATACCAATAAATGGAGTAGCCACAGGAAAAATACTGGGATTTGTCACCTGTGTTTTTATGTCTTTAACAATGACTGGATGCAGTTTTAGCCAGGGCTGACTAAGCCCTTTACCGAAGAATTCACGTACTCCTTGATACCTTTCATTCATTAGCATAGAACTAGAAAGCTCAGAAAATAGTGGTATTTTACTATAGTTTCTGTATTGAGTGATTTTCTTAATACTTTGTCTCAGGTGAAAGCTCCTAGAGCCCAGTGTAAAGATTATATACTGAAGCATTTATTGTTTGTGATTGTTAGACATTTGAATGTACTTTTTATGGAAGCATGAAATTAAATTCCTGTTTTAGGTCCTTTGGCTTATTCTAAATCCTCTCTGAAAACTGAACCTTATCTGCTGTTCTTCACTTCTTCTGTATGGAAGAGCTCGTGCCATCAATTAATTTATTTATTCTTTAAAAGGATGTTTACGCATTATGAACTGAATAATGGAGGCTACAGTTTGATCAGACATTCACGTGTATGTTTGCAATTGTTTGTGAGCATCCTGTGTATTGGGTAAAACATTTTAATTTCAATTTGAATTACATATGTTTCCAAACATCATTCAAATAAGCGCTTCTAATTTGGATGAAAGACTACATGTATGGTGATTTAAGAGTACTGAAACCAGAGCCCATGGATATGTACTGGTCAATGGGAAATATTTCTTCTAAGATTTTTTTTCTCTGAGAGTAAGACTATTTTTCTGGCAGCCTTTAAAATATCAGTGTTTTGGTACAAGGCTTATCAGTGTTCTTTGTTAGTTTCCTCTGCAGGAGGTGAATTAAGATAGTTCATTTATTTTTGCCAAGTGATAGACCTTTGTTCTCAAGAGCCCCAGGTGTCAAATGTAAGATGCAGGTTGCCAGGATTCAAAACTTTGGACAAAACTTTGATAGGTAAAAAATCTTGAGATGCTTTTGAGACTGCTGTTCTGTGGCTGGTATAACTATGGATTTCTTGCTCACTCCTGATTTTTTTCCCTTTAAAAAAAATACTATATTAATCCTTTAAGTATCTGTCTGGTGGGTGGAGACGCCCACGTCCTGGACACTTGTGGCGAAGGTCAACAGAGCAGACAGGGTTGTGGTACCTCTTGTTTGTTTCATGGAAATGTTCAGGAACAAAACTGTAAAATATTTATTTTATGTATTGTTTCAAGTATTATGCAAAACCAATAAAAGTAAGTTGAAAGAAAACATCAGCATTTCTGATTATAAATATCAAAGGACAGGAAATTCTTCATCCTTGATTTCCCTTTGGGATTATAGCAATTTACTGTTTTGAAATTCCCTGCTTTAGTATGATATAACGTGTGAGGGAGAAGCAGGATGACATTGAGTTTAAGCTTTGTTTGATTCAAGTCAGACCCCTCATAGTTATAACACCATTGTAAGGTGACATCCGTGGACTTCCAAAGATATCACAGCCTAAACACTTTTTGATACTGGATTAACATCCTTTCTATGGGAAAGTTACATTTTTAATCTTTTTTTCCAAGAGTCTGTGTTGTTACAGTAGGCTTTTTTAATCCCTTCTATATAGTCTCCAGATAAAAATAAACATGCAGTCTATCAGGATCAACATGTTGAGAAGGAAAGAGACCTAAGGTAGAACTTCTTCCTCATTGGTAAAACCAATATATCTCTTACTAAGACGGCAGGTCTGTATCTTGTTTAAAGACAATGCTGTTAGAGAACACTGCCAGAGCACTTAAGTAATAGCTAAACAACCAATGCCTGGTAGAGGTGAACAGCCTTATAAGAGAGGCTATGTCATCATAGCTATGTTGAGAATGCCACGAAGGTGTGAGGATGTTGATTTTCAGGGAATGTTTATTGATGATATATAACCGATTATTTAACTTGTGTTTAAAACAATAGAAGACAGTAGTTTCATTTAATGATGATGGTTTAGGAGTAGTGAGGAAAATCACTGTCCTTCTCTTTAGGAAGACAGGGTTGAGCCTACCTTAAGATCTGTGCTGATGGCTATGACCTGATCTCTCTGCATTTCAGCAATGCTGACTGTGGTCTGTATCAATTTTGGAAATTACTGACCAGGGAAGCTTGAACTTCTAAGCAACATTAGCATGACCAACAAGCGCAGAGCTGATTTAGTAATTGTAGTGCTAATTTGGTGAGGTATCTTTTAGAAATAAAACCTGTATGGTCTTTCTCATCTAACATGAAATGTTTTCAAAAAGCTCCCCTCAGAGCTGATTATTCAACACTGAGTTGACTCAGGTGAGAGTGCTCATCAGATTGCATGGCATGATTAGTTCCTGTATTTACTCATCCATTACTCAAGAAGATAAATGTAGTCATAATGTAAAGAACAGTATACAGAATTAGAGGCAATGGGAATGGTAATCTTTTTGAGTTGGTGACCTTTAACAAGTTTGTATAATCAGTCCTTTCCTCCACTTCCCATCTGCCAAGTATCTTACTGTAAAACTTAGCCTCTCACAGGGATTGCTAATTCATGTAGTATAAATTAATTAACATTAAAAATGAAGTAAAAAAATAAAAATAAATAAAATTCACAGACAAACACAAAAAAGCGCCATTTGCAGAAAACTGTTAAAACTCACTGCTTGTATCTGTCTGAGCACAAGATACTGGTGACATACGGACAGTTGGACTGGATGGTCTTTGAGGTCTTTTCCAACGTTGGTGATTCTATGATTCTGTGATGTTTTGCAGTCACTTCAGCCAGCAGGTTAGCATTGTATGACCAGCATTCAAAAAATAGAAACGTTATCTGTATTCACAGTACAAATGTGTTTGAACCACAAGAGTTCAGATCCAAATGCAAATTACCTGTGTTTTCATTTAAACAGGAAGTACTCTAAAACGCTCCTTAACATGCACACTTCTACTGACAACCTTGCTTGCACAGAATATTATTTTCATTTAGGCTATTAGCAATGTGTGGTATAAAATGAATAGTACATTTTAGTAAAATAAAGGCAGCCAAGATAATGAGATACAACCTTGTAATTTATGTGTTATGCAAATTCTCATTCAAAAGAAACTTTTGAAATTGCTAGGAAAGTCATTTAAACACAGATTCTAATTTCTACTGTAAAAAATTCATTGTGCATGCTCTTTCTTCCTAAAATGAGGAGAACGTACCATTTGCAATATATGCAGTTTTATCAAATTAGCATGGCTCAGTTATATTGCAGTACATTGGAAACTGTGACTCATTTGTGAAGAATGACAAATGTCTTATGTAAATATGACAGACATATTAGTAATGTATTGGTGTTTTTAGAAGAGAGCGCTCACTGAGCAGTGTATCCAGATTCAGGCATTGAAAGGGCTTCTGCTCCTTTCTCTGGTCACTGCGCTTGACGGTTTTTATAGGTACCACTGTTCACCATGAAGTAGAACTCACTTATCAGCCTTTACCCCCTACAGATTATAACTGTCACTTTATACTCCATTATAAGTTTCATACAAAAGTGCATAACAAAGTAAAGCGTGAAAAGTGGAAATGTTATTTTCCCTACTGCTTTATCATTTCTTTAAAGCTGTGAGGAAATAACAGGGTTTAACTTCAGGAAAAAGGTATTTTGTTTACAGAGGAGAATCTGGCATGTTATGCTTGTGTTCTTTGTGAGCTTAAGAACTATGCTGTGAGATTTACATTGTACTCTTCCTGAGCGGTCAAATATTCATAATAGCTATGACCAAAGCTACATTAAAGACATACTTTTCATTCCTTCATAAAAGTTCTCTAAATATAGAGCTGCTAAAAAAAAAAAAAAAAAAAGCCATACTGGCATCATGCATCATGACAAACCCATCTATGACCCAACCTTCTGGATATCCCAGAGTGAGAGCATTCAAAGTTCTCTGCATCTTTCCTTCATATCTTCCAGTTCTGTTACTGTCTTGTAGCAGCTGGGAGAACGCTTTATCTGTTGTGCAAATCCAACCTCTAACATTCAGGCTTAACATGAATTTTAGTGTCTAAATGTACCAGATGTTAAAGCTTACAAAATCAACTACATCCTTCTGTCTTTAAGTTAGGCATCTAGGCATCAGATGGGATGAGTCAGTCTCTTCTTTTACAAAGTTAAAAATCACAGGTGAATTCTCTCACATAAGACTTGAAGTCTACCATTGTTTTAAATATAATGCAGATATTATTTAGGAGTTTTATAGAGTGCACGTTCTACCAAAGCAGAAACTTAATTTAGAGAAATAACTCTACAAGACATTCAGTATCTTAGTAATTGTCTGAAAATACATGAGGAGGAATTATTTTTTGTTGAAGACTATCATGTAAAAATTGATAATTCAGAAAAACTTGGAAGAAAAAAATATAGCTTAAAGGAATAGCTATTCGAGCCCACCTTCTTTTGACATAAATACATAATAACAGTCACACTTAAAAAGTAAAAGACAGAAACAAACACATCCAAAAATAAAATCCTTTGACAAGAAAACTACATTAAGCTCTGAGTTTTCTCCTGGGTGGGACCTGATAAAGAACAAATTAAATATGGCAGATATTAGTCACATTACTTATAACGCCTACAGCAACAAATTTAGACATACGATGATAAGGCTGGTAAAAGACACCAAATAGAAATGATACCATGTTTGTTATTCAGAAACAAATTGGTTAACACCAAAAATCAAATGCATTGCCTGGTTTTGTACAGACAGGGGGTGTTATGATAGAAACTGCAGCAGTACTGTTCACTGTGTCAGCACTGGCCACTAAAAGTGAACAGTAGGAGCAAAATCAAGCCAAATTGTAAGATTATTCCCATGACAACAAGAGATTATCAAGTTAACTTTTTTTTTCTTCCGTAGATGAAATATTTTTCTCAGTTATCCCCTAGAAAAGCAGGATCTACTTGAATAGTAGGGAGTAATGGGTGATACAGCCATCCCACTTCTGCAAAATACATAATGTTTGCATCATACAACAGAATGACATATCTCTTTGTGGGGATTTATCTTGAAGATAAATTCACATGAAGGAAAGCAACTACATTCAGTCAAACCCTTTGCTAACACTTGTCTCTTAGCAATGTGTGAAAGAAGGGTAACTATTTCCCCTTCCTTGTTACCATCACAAAGAGATATTCTATGAAACTAACTTCTACTCTGTTTTCATTGATTATTACATTTCTTATATAGTATCCTTTATTGTATACTGTATTATTCAAAGTATGAGGCATGTGATCATTTGCAAAAAATACAGTTCTTCCTAATCATCTCTGAAATATTTTCATGTTGCTTAGTGATGGAAACTTAAGAAACTTCTAAAAAGAAAAGGCTGGATGTGGCTCTGGGCAGCGTGGCCTGGTGGTTGGCGACTGCACATGGCAGGGGGTTGAAACTAGATGATGAAACTAGATAATCTTTGAGGTCTTTTTCAACCCAGGCGATTCTATGATTTGCTTGAATACTTTTTCACAAAACATAATTATGTCAGTTTTAGATAATTACAAATTTGTGATGGCTTTATTTTCTTCATACTCAGTGAAATCTATCAGAGCAGACCTAGTGGACATTTGCTTACTTTGGAGTCATTTGTGTTTTTATTTCAGTCATTTCTGACTGAAAGATATTAAAACCGCATTTTTTTGAGAGTTGAGAGAAAAGAGACACTTTGTGCAGTAATAGCAAAAATACAACAAATTTTGTATGGATATCCATGGGACTGTACTACTACAGGCCAAAGTAGTGTGCTGTACAAAATCGAGGCACTAGGAGAAATACTTTCTTGCTATCTGTCTTTAAGTACCCTCTTTTCACTTCTCCAGTTAGACTTCCGCTAGACTTTCCACATGTGTTTTGAGGCATGTTTGACTTCTGAGGTTCTGTTAACTAAGTCTGTGTCCATGGCAGAAAGTGGGTTAAAGCCATGGACTCACACACGTTACATGGTTGACAGTATGCTTTTGGCATGGATTGTACTTAGCATCTGTCAATCTTTACAAAATCAAGTCCTGCGAAGTGTGAAACAATGCATGCCAGTGTTCTGGGGAGCCAAGACAGCACTGCTCTTGAGAAGTATGGCGCCATATTCAAGAAGAATGTCTTATTTAGGTGTTAGGCAGGAGGAACATGATACCCATGTTGGCTTGCCACTCCTGAGACTGTTTTTGTGCACAGAGAATATAGTGTGCAGTGGGCATTTGCAAATAAGCAGATGCTAAAGTTTATTCTGTGTTGCTGTGAATAACCTGAAGAGGAACTCTGAGCAGTTCATTCTCTCACAAACATTTAATTTTATTCTTGGGAAGAGTGGTTTGTCAGTCAGTATTTCTGAGTCTTTGACCCTTCCTTACATCCAGTAAATCAGTGGGAAAAATATGAGAAATACATGTGGTTGAATTGGAGAAATCTAATTCCATATTTTCTTCCCATTAAATAATTCAGTAGAAAGTGAAAGCTGAAGTGGCAGTGACCATAAAAAGCAGCTAGAAGACAAGCCTGGCTCTGCAACTTGTAGAAGGAAAGGTAATTATGTGGTCCAGAAAATGTTTAGGAATAGAGAACTTTGATGTTTCACATCAGAGCAACAATAAATAGAGACAACGAATTCGCCTTTTCCCTAGTACTGGTATTTTCCACATCATCTTCCCACCCACTCAGAATGGTTTTTGTGGTGGTAGAATCCATTATGTGATCTACAGATTTTCTACATTGTTTAAAATGTAAACTTAAAAATGAGCAATAAGACAACATCATATTATCAAGGCAAAAAATTAGTCTGTTCTTTAATGTTGCTTCAATGATGGCACCCCCCCCCAGCCCCTCCCCAAAGAGGCCTACAAGTTCTGCCTTGCCTGCTAATGCACACTCAGCTGTGTCTTACTCCTCATTAAAACCCAGCATTGTTATTTCTTAATAATTCTGGATTTGGCTCACAATGCCCCATGTTATAAACATTTAGAAACACGGATGGCATATTGAAACACTGACAGATTCTCAGGAGGGTCAGCACTACTGGCGCCTCTGTAATGAAGTCACACGCTGTTAAACATTTTTTCCCTGAACCGAAGAAGAAAACAAAGCAGTTAAACTGCTAGACCAATTTTCCAGCAGCATTAATCCATTTCAAACCACTCCTAACCATACTAAATCACAGGTTTGTGAGAAAATGAACTGCCGAAGGGTTCACCTCAGGCTATTTAGCCCACAAACAAGTTGCTGACTATTGGCAGCAATGGGTGGTTGGAAATTACTGCTCAATTTGATTGTAATTACTTATTTTGCTCTGCCCTCTTTGCACTAGTTGAGGGTCTACATCATAGCGAACTCCAGAACAAAATACCTTACCAAGGTGCTACTGGAGATTGACACTGATGGTATTGAAAGGCTGTTTAAACAATATCTGTTTTACTTACGGGAGGAAAGTGAGTGAAACCTCTTTGGCTGGGGAAGCATGAAAAGGAAAGAACTCTCAAAACAAGTTTGCTCAGGCATGGTCATTTTACTCTGTAGAAATTCATACACATGTTAAAACATCCAGAACTGTGCCTCCATTATAATACAAAACAGGGGAGCTAGAACCCATGAAATACAGTATGTTAACAGGAGTAACATGGCAATATAATGAATCCATAGGGCAGAAGATGTTGTATTCTGTCTGCTAATATGATTTGAAAGGCAACTATGAGTATGCTGTGATTACATCACGTTTATAAATGTTCTTTTCACAGTCTAATGTAACACTTGCTAAATTTGGGTCTACATTTCCTGGTTAAATAGAAAATTTCATCTGTAATCATTATGGAAACTGTTAATAAGACCCAAAGAGGTAATATCTAAACAATTATAGTTGTTTTTATCAGTCTTGGCCAATTTAGTTGGCTAAAATGTTTTAGTGTTATTTGCTGCCAATATGAATGTTTATCCATGCAATTCTCAAGTTGTGTTCATTATACACATTTTAATTGAAAAATTCAGAGATGAAAATTCAGGATCATATGAACAGGGTGCATTTCTGCAATCGTTCACTCCAGAGAAAATTGATAAAATGTGGGCCTATTAAATTTAAAATAAGATATGATGTACAGAGAAGTATCTTCTGTCCCTAAACGAAAAAAAAAAACCCAAAAAACCATGACTTCACTTTTTCACTTAGGCCAAAATTGGTAATGTTTAAGGATACAGCAAAATTCAGAAGTATTCAAGTCAGGAACGTGCGGAGTACTAGTAAAGAATTTCCTTGTTTTACTTAAGCATTGGTTTAATCTCTACCAGATAATATCACAAGGCTTTAATCTACAGAGAGGTGACTGTGGAAAGGCTACAGGCAGGACAAATGTTAGCCTGCTGTGGTATGTCCTGTACTTTCTCTTGCCCCTGTCAGAGAAGGGACGCTGAACTGAAAATACTGCAAGTTTAATAAGACATTGGAATTCCTTCAGTACCTACAGTGCATCAGCACTCAAAATGAATCCACCTTAAATCTCCCAGGCAGCCTGAAGCTGAAGAACATGAGGCCTGACTTCTGATGACATATTGCCCTTAAATTTCAGCAACCACTTGTTATTATAAAAGATTACAAAGACTTATGAAGTCTTGTGGCTTTCCACACTAATAGATGTTCCATCTCTACATTATTGGGTAGTAATAATGATTTTTTTGCATACTAGAGAAATTTATTCAAGTGCTTTTTAAAGGTGTAGGGGACAGGAATGCAGTAGAAAACAAAATATGTATAAAAGTAGCTTTATTTTTCTTTCCTCTTAGATAATCCAGCTTTTCATAGAAACACAGAAGCTGTTTGCCCTGTCTTATTTTTGTTAATCAGTTGTTTGTGTATTTTAATTCTGATTGCTAAAGAAATTAGGAATTATACAAGGTATTCAGAAAAGGAAAAAAAAAGTTATCTTACCAAGCAGTGTTGTTATGTAGACTATTACTTCCACTGAACAAACCACATTAACTTAAGGTTACTAAAAAAAAAATAAAAATCAAATGGATTCTGGGAAGATATTGAACTTGAAATCAATGTCCGATTAATATCTCTGCTATTTACAGATATAATAATCCTGTCACTTGCAAAAAGATTACCCTGATTACTGTCATGTTTAGCTGATGATGTATATTAAGTACTTCATTTTATTACTGCAGTATGGGGAGACATATTGAACACCTTCATCAAGACATGAAGAACAGAGAGGAATAAAGAAGCCTATAACAATTATTCCTACTTGGATAACATTTTAACTAACCCAGCTGGCTTTTCAAACTTTGGTTATTTGTGGATTAAAAATTTAAATCTTATTATAAAGAGTGAAATCTTACAACTCAAGTGAGGTTCAAAAATGGTCAGGACTATGAATCCATCCCCATTAGAGATTTCAAGAAAGGAACTTCAGAGGCTGCTCTCCTGTTTTGAGGTTATTGCTTTTCCGTAGCGGATAACATATTTGATGTTAACAGCTCACTGCTCATACTCTTACTGCTCCAAACCAGGTACAGAAAAGTAGCCAATCTTTAGAAGAGATTTCATGTTTCTCTCTGCTTCTCCTAAGAGATGTATATGATGATCCACATATGCACAGTAAGTCTGCTGTGTACAGTAGATACATCTAAAGGCATTCTTTTTTTATGTCTCATTGGAAATCAAAAGCAGAATAACTAATGTCTAAGGTCAAAGTCCTATTCCTACCTTCTAGAGTATCCACTACTTGATTCTGTAGGCAGTGTATTTATGTATTTTTGAGCTATTTATGTATCTTTGAGCAATCCCTGACATCAGAAACAAGAGGATCAATCCAAAAATAATGACTCCAGTGTGATTATGTTGGCTGATGACATCAGTGGCAGATGTTGGTGGTATGGCAGTGGAGATTGGACCTCCCCACCAATATTCAGTTATATGTTGTTGCTCTGTGACGGGTAGCAGTAGGACAGTCTGACAGAACGACATCTGACATGGAAGCGTGTATGAGAATGCAGGCTTTTGTTCATCTCTGGCGAAAAAAACATAGTTAATGGCGGTGATGTTGAAAAAGAAAGTTTTGCAGCGGAGAATATGCTCCATCAAACAGTGTTATTGTGCTCTTTGTGTATGTTGCAGTTTCCGTGGAAAGAAATAATAGGCATTACCTTCAGAAAAACCTCTGTAAAAATTACTGCAGAAGAAAAAGCTTTGATAGAGCTGCTGTTAAAGTGAAAAATCTAGGGTGGCTGTTCTTCAGCCAGTTCTGTGGATTGCAGGGATTTCATGGAAATTCAGCTAAGCCTATGAACTTGTATATAGTTATCTGAATCTTACTTGCAAAATTTTCACAGTTCATCCATTATCATAATGAATCCTGTGGGATGATAGTGGACTCTGTGGAACATTAGCTGCTTTCCCAGTTTCATAATGCTAAGGCTAATAAGTACTGTTATAATATTGTAACACACCGTATGCTTGCCTGAAACATGGTGTGATATGGAACTTACAATACATCTGAGGAACTAAATGAAAACTAGGCAGGAGTTTACATAGAGCAGCTTAAATTCAGAGCTGAGTGGGGCAGTGAATTTTAAAGTGATTTCTTAAATCTGTATTTGTCTAAATATACTGATGGTCATGAAGATGACTGGGAGATTTGTGTGAAAAGAAGCCCACCATTTAATATTCTTCCTTGAAGAATAAAAAGCAAACTTATCTTTTTTTCCTCAGAGGGAACGTATGTAAGAGCAGTTTTAAAATTAACTTCAAAATACTGGATGCTGTTTCTCATTTTGCAGTTTTTCAGTAGTATGTGCTCCCACCTGGGAATGTTAACACAGGCATCTGTTTGCTCTTTTTAGATGTACTGATATATGAAGAGACTGTGTGTGGGAGATGGCTTTTGTTTATTTGTTTGTATTCATTTCAGTATGAAGGAGGTAAAGGTGATTTTAAAAATAGTGAGTTCCAAATGTGTTATTCATTTATAAAACTGGTGCAGTGTTTCATTTTCTTTGAAGCTCTAAGGTTTTAATTACCTGATTCTTCGCAGTTTTTAAGTGTTTGCTATAAGTTTCATTTTTTTCTTTTCCTTAAGAGAAAAAGAAAATGTCAGGAGTAACCATTTTGTTGTTTTGTTGTTTTTTTACATAAAAAAGGAAATATGTAGGAGAAGGAAAAGAGAAACTGTATAAGAATTATAAGAGAGGAAGAAAGAGAAGGAGAAATTAATAGTTCTCAGTGATTTTCCCAGCCTTGCATGATGGTGCTTTTATATTCCCACTTGATCATAGACAAAAGCTAAAAAAAAAAAAAAAAAAAAAAAAAAAATGTAGATTATGAAGCATGGGCCATTTTTACCTATTAAATATGAGGCTATCCTTAAGCCTATTGAGGACTTTGAGTGTAGTAATTAAAAAATGAATCTTTTCTGTAGTGCCTGAAGCAACCACTCCTGTAGTGAGTGGGATCTCTACTCTGGCTTTAATCAGAGCTGGATCAAACCCATAAGCCGCACCAATTATGTTCCTACTGGCAGCTAAACTGACATGTCTGTCTACATAAACGACTCAAATGATGCCTCATCCTTGGAAATAACCAAACACTATGTATCTGAATCCTAAGTCTAATGATGTTCTTTCATTGGATTTGTAGAGTGACAGAACACCAACCCTAATAAATGAGGTAGTAAATGAGGCCTACTCTATACTTGGGTCCAGTACTAACAAATCGCAACATGGATGAGGTAATTGTTTATGCCATAGTTATGGTAATAAATAGGACATGGTAATACATTGTTGACCTATCATTATAACATATATCTTCAAACTCTGGCTGCTTGAAATTCTTCTGATTTTGTCATTTTATCAGCACTCGTGAGCATTTCTAGTGCCAAACTTAAACATAGGACAAGGAGATCAAAGATCTCTGTCAGAGGATAAGGACAAGGATACTTTCACAGATGATTTAATTAAATGTAAATACATATTAACTAATTTGTGGTTGATTTTCTTTTTTTTTTTTTTTTTCTAGAGGTGCGGAGAAATCTCATTTGATAGTCCTGACCAGAATGCCAAATGTGTTTGCATGCTAGGTAAGAGTCTTTTCACCTTTTGGTAATAAGAATTCTGTGGAAGTTAGTTTAATTGGAGATTTCTTCTCAAAGGTACATGATAAGAACTGCGGTGATTCACACTGGCATTTATGCAGCTCATCCATATGTGGTCCTCATTAATTTATTCCTTACAGTGAATTTTCCATTACTTAAAGTACATATATTCCAGTAGTGCCAAACTATGGAGATTAAAATACAGCTGTACCAACACTGTAATTGTAACCTTTGATGTGCTCAAGTCCAGAACTCATAATTAAAAAGCTAAAAATCTCTGTAATTGAGCCAGATTTTTGAAATCACCGTTGGGAAAATGTGAACTTTTGTAGACTGCATATCTTTAATATAAAGGACCAGCTATGTGCTTTGAAAAAGGGTGTTAATTCCACAAATATATCCAAAGCCCCTAGGACAGGCCTTCAGCTGCATCAATCAGCAAAGATCCCACCATTGTGATATTGTGATTTTACAGATTTGCACTGGTGTAGCACTTTGCCCATCATTTGGAAGGAGGAGGGGGGGGAGGGGGGAAGAGAAGCTAGTATTGAGCTGAAGTGTCTATTCTTTAGAAACAATACAGAAATGTTCTGCTATGCTTCATTAATTTCCATGAGCAATTTTATTGTATTTGTTCGTTTCGTCTACAATGCTAGCCAGTAGTATCACAGCAAAAATCAACAGTAAGTGTCTAAAAATCTAAAAGACATTTTTTGCTATGGGGGGGGGGGGGGGGGAAGAAAAAAAAAGAAATAATCATGGAACATTTGTAAGATTAGGCTTTAAATTCTGATGACCTCTCTCCAGCCAGGGCTGAGATACATCTATGTGGTAAATTAAAGCATTGCATCTAAAAACACGATGACTGAAATAGTCACAATTATAAAAACTGCAACTGGCAATGTCTAGGAATGTAATTCCCATCTTGGGTGCATGGCTGTGTTCTGTAATAACAGATTATGTGGTTTGTTGTTTATATTCATTAAATCCTATTGTCACAATAGACTGTAATTGCTGCAGAGGAAATCTGTCATGCTTATAGTGCACAGATCCCAACAGATGAACTGACACAATGGACCATAATGATCTGTTACAACAATGATCTGTGGTTAGAGGTTCTTAATGGCACAAGTTGACAGAAAAGATACTTTTGTGATCCTTTATTGTGCCAATTATAATATACAGCTTAAATACTGTAGAGTTCAGAATGTTTTTGTTCTAAGGAGGTTATATCCATGCAAATGTTATTAATCATTAGAAGGAAAAAAATGAAGAAAAGAAGAGGAGATTAAGAATCTGTATTACCTAAAGATGAAAGTCTTCTGCATGAGTTTCTTGTCATTTATTTTGGCATTTTTATAACAACACATATTGTAGTTTGGCATCATCCTTAGTGCAAATGATTCTTTAAAAGCAGCAAACAGATCTTGTTTCCATTAGCTATATTCATGTCTATGTTGTCTAGTATGTGTACATGCAAGAATGAGAAGATGTATTGTATGCTGTAAATGTACAGCATATTGTATGCTATTGATTGTATGCTAGGGATGTAAAAATGACTCTACGGTGTCTTGTCAAAGATGTGACTAGTCCAGGGACTTTTCCAGAGATGCTATCTCTTGTGTTTTAAAGTATCTCTCCTGTTACTAGTGTGCATCAGTTTCCCTAAGTAGTTAAGGACCTTATTAGTATCTTATATAATATAGGATATTTCATCCCAAGATATCTCAAATCATGTACAGTGCTGAGGTTATTCTAAGCACAAGGGTATACTCCACAACTGGTTTTGTAAGTGGTGCGGGAAACAGGACTTTCGTTATGTATTTGTTCCAAGGGCAGCTACTAGAGACTAACTTCACTTTATCTATGAAACACTTGTGTTTCTGGTAGGGCCACAGAGCCATAACAGCACTCCATACTTGTCACTGTGTGATATCAAGCAGTATGCTAGCATGATAATAGCTTATTTTATCAGAAAAGCTCTGGATTTGCTTCAAATTTAAAGATTTTTGGAACAACACTAGGGTGCTAATTCCAAATTCCTTGAGATTATGGATTGACATGGATTATGAGGATGAGGTTCTCTTTAGTTAAAGCTTGAGAAAGTCAGGTTTGCAGTGAAAATCTTACTCTATTCCTATGTTTTCCATTGCAAAACAGGAAACAATAGAGAAATGTCAAAATGTTTGTGATGGCTACAGTGAAAGTAGGTAACTTTACAATGAACTGACTTGATAATGCGTCACCTGAGATTAAGATCTGTTGATTATTATCACTTTGTCTCCTCTTTTAGCTCTGGAGTGTTGGATACTTCTCATCTATGTGTGAAAAATTATTTGAACAAATACATTAAATGGTTACTTTAGTGTGCTTCCTGAGGATATAGTAGGTAATGACTATTGTTCTGCCCAGGATATGCTTGTTATCAGTGTAATTTCATGTACTCCAGTTTTTACAGACTCTGATGCATTCTATCTTACATTTTATATTGCATTTGTTTATTTACATTTTGTATTTTGTACTAGTTAAAGCAATACAACTTCTGTAGCTGTTGCAGAAGTTGGTCAGTGGCCCACATTAGCCTTTTGAAGACTAGTGTTCAAATCCTAAACCTATCACAGATTATATATGTTTCTTGCTTGTAATGCTGGCTACATCTTTAAATGCCTCTGTATTTCCATTGTCCTTTGAAAAAAAGAGGAGTGCATCTTTCAGTTGTGGAAGGGTGACTGGGCACTGGAATAGGATCCCCAGAGCAAAGGTCACAGCATCAAACCTGGCGGAGTATAAGAAACATTTGGACAGTGCTCTCAGACACAGGGTTTGAGTTTTTGGATGGTTCTGTGTGGAGCTGGGAGTTGGACTTAATGATTCTAATGGGTTCCTTCCAACTTGATAAATTCTGTGATACTTTGAAATTTATGAGTACAGTGAGAAACTGAGATACTGTAGTAATCCAGTTCATAAGAATACTGCACTGTCAGTACAACTGTGCTGTCAGAAATTTTCCTTGAAGCTCCAGGTCTATCTGGAGCCACTGATAACTCATGAGCATTTCTACTAATGCAAGGTACAAAATCTACACTATTCTGCCAAAATTGGAGCTGTTATCAAAGCTAGCGAGGACATTCAACTATGACAAAATTGATAGATAATGATGAACTGAATGTGAAAAATATTTGGCATTATGTTGCATTCTGGAAATGAGAACTCTGGCCTCTCCATGCCCTTTACTTATTATGATCCTAATTCAAAAAATAAAATTAAAAAGAGGTAGTTAGCAAAAATATGAAATAAGAAGAGGACAGAGTCTTTAGCAGAATCTGTTGTGATAGGTCAAGGGGAAATGGTTGCAAACTAAAAGAGGGGAAATTTAGACTGGATACAAGGAAGAAGTTCTTTACAGTAAGAATGGTGAGGCACAGGAGCAGTTTCCCAGAAAGCGGTGGATGCCCCATCCTTGGAAACATTTAAGGTGAGGCTGGAGGGAGCTCTGAGCAACCTGATTTTGCTGTAGGTGTCCCTGTGCATTGCAGGGGAGTTGGACTGGATGACTTTCAAAGGTCCCTTCCAACTCAAACAGTTCAATAATGATTCTGTGGTTCTCTGGTGAGCAGAAAGAGAGCTATTCCTCATCCTGGAGGGCCCACTGGTATTTTCAATGGCACAACCTGTGGTTAATTTTTCCATTATATAGACAAACACACTCTGGGCTCAGACACGATCCAATGTTGTATCATGCAGAGATAATTGGGTTAGTTTGCTGTGAAAATTGCTGGTTGGATGCCTAAGCTAATTAACTCTGCTGAGAAAAATTGCATCCTAGCTTGGAAGAATCCAAAGTTAAGGCAATTTAACCAGTTCTTGCATCTTAACTAGCTCATCCAAAGTTAAATCAGTAACCTCTACATGGCAAAGCACCTAATTTTATGAATTTATCCTGGAAGAAATACCATTCTTATATCAGTCTCTAGGACTGGTTCAGAAGGTAATTGCTAGTTCTGAAATGGTGAAACTTACATTGCAGTGCCTAAGTGAAACCTACAGTGCCCATAGTAATCTTGCATTTTGCTCTTAGCCTTGTTGTACACTATCATTTATTGCTGTACTTCTTTCAGTATGGTGTGAAAACATAGAAAGCATAGTATGTACTCCAGAAATGATCCTTGGGAAAGATTATCTTAAAAGGGAAATTAGATACCTGAGAGATAGGTATTATTGTTCAGTTGCCTGGCTTTCTAACCTTGGGATTCATAGACTACAGAAGTTGTCAGCTATTTTATTTTCATGCAAAGCGGAAAGGTTTTTTTCTCCATCTATCTGTAATGGTAAAGAAGAAAAAATGTTGATCACGTGGCTCTCCTAAAGCACAGCAGTCACCTCACTCATGCCATTGTCGATACATGGCATTACCTTGACCTAGTAAGTAATTTCTTTTACTACTCAGATTTGCATTTTACATAAATGTCTGCTGACCAGAAGAAAAACTTCAGTGTGTAAACAAATATCAGCTTATATCAGATAGATACAGTTACCCTTGCATGTGCAATATAGAAGGTAAATAGTGCACTTGTAACACATGTAAAAATTTTATCATCTCATCAGTTTTAATCCGTTCAGCCTTTCTGATAATAATGGAGAGAAGAGGAAGGAGGATAAAAGCATAATGAGTGTTTTACTCTAGTGAGCAGTCTGTCACTGTCAGATTTACTCTTTGGGGGTTGGAGCTTCATGATCCTTGAGGTTCCCTCCAACCTGGGTCATTCTGTGATTCTGTGGTCTTTACTGGGTAGATTTTGAAGAGGTTGTGTACCTCACTTGTCTGCAGCAGTTTTTTTAGGGGAAATGTGAATTGTTGTCCTTGAGGAGCTAGGTATTAAGATGAACATATAAGCCTACCAGACCTCTGAACTTCTCATGGCATATGTTGAGGTGCTTTCTTTTCATTATTTTAAATTCCATAAAGACAGGAATAACGTGGGTGAGTTTCGTTTCCCTTTTGATGTAGCCTTAATCCTTGTGGAAGATGAAAGTTGAATCCTTGTTCAGAATAAAATTTCCACACAAACAGCTATTTAAAATTCATTTAACAAATAAAAACATAAAAAAGAAATCGGAATTTGGCCATGAGGTAAGTTTGATGGATCCAGCTTCTGTGGTGGCGGCACTTTGCCTGTGTCAAGAAAACCACCATGCATTTGAATAGAGTTGGCAGCTACAGATTAAGAGAGAGACATTACTGGAAAAACAATTGTGTTGAAAGCCAGAACTGAGGGGCAAGGCTCTGGCTGGTTGGCCTCTGGCTTATGTAACCACTGAGTTCACCTTTGCTGAAAAATAATAGGATCTATTTACAGTTGCTTTGAGAAGCTTAAACAGGTAAATAATCATATAATGAGTGGGGAAAAAAATAACTATTAATGAATATTAATGTCAGCTCGCACTGAAAAGGAAGGAGGAATAGAGACAAGGCAGCTGATGGAATAGTTCTGCAATGGTGAAACTTTACAGCTTTGAAAGCTCTTCAGCCTTTACTGACATGGTATGAAATGTGACCCTATATCTCTTGTATGTGCGAAACTTCTGCTGAAGCTGATAGGCATGCATGAGCAATGGTGTTCTAAATAGCCAAATATACCAACTATTTATAACCCAGCCATTCAAAGACTTACACATGCACTTGACCTTATGAAGACTACATATGCTGTCTATGCAAATGACTTGGAAATAAGCAGATAAATTAATCTTTGTAAAATTTCGCTATGTTATCAGGAAAAGGCCTAAATCTTCAGCAATTAACAAGAAATCTTTGCTTGTTGCTATGCTGCCTATTGGGATTAATCAGAACTTTACAGTGGAGTAGGGAGGTTTAGAAGCCCTGCTCCAAAGGTGGAAAAATTCAAGTATCATTACAGTATATGAAGACATTTAACAAATAAGGCAGCTCATGATCTTGCAGTTATGCTTGTAAATGCGTTCAGAAAGGGGTACCTCTGTGACCTTACGATCATCAAAATGGAGCTGGTTGCTTCCCATGCCACTTAAGGCCCTCTCCTCCAGTTAACTGACTATTCCAGAAGTGCAGTACATGCTGTATCTCACCTGCCTTCTTCAGGAGAACTTACTATTTGTTTGCCCTTACGGTACCAGAGGAGGCCAGAAGCCCCGTGCATCAGCCCGTGCTTTGTCTGGAAGGCCCCAGTTGAGATGCCAGACTGCCTACGTATATAGCTTGGAGACATAAAGTGGCAAATGGGTGGGCATGAGGCTGCAACAGAGACTCCTTTGTCAAGGAGTTGACAGTGTGCACATGCCATCATTGTGCCGCTTCATCGCTGTGTTGTGGTTTCATGCTAAACAAGTACAGACTCTTTGTTGTCATGAGATTTATTCCCCAACCCACAAAGAACATAAATATCATGACTATTAAAAAATATCACAGATTAAATAAGCTTAAAATCCAGGTATCTTTAAAATACTTTTTAAAAGTTTTCTAGTACCAACTTACTCTTTCAGTAATTTTGTTTTAATTACTATGTTAGGTAATTATACAGCCTTGTAGCTGAGTGACAGTGACCACCTGTTTATCCTGTTCTGTCCTGTAAATTAGATCAGGCTGAAACCACTTGTCCTGACGGTGTTATAGCTTTCACAAGGGTACTGAAGGAGACAAAAACTAGCGCTAGCATTTTGTATACGCATAGAAAACACTTTTCTATGTTTAATATTTTTTTTCCTATCACTCAAATTCTATCTTGAGCTACATACAGTTTTATTCTGTCTGAACTTGAGGGGTGACAGGGGACCTGATGGGAACACAATTATAAGTCATGTATTAGGATTGACGCTGATTATACAGTATAAACATATCATTATGGCCATCTGCAGAAGGGGTAGTATCGAAGAAAAACATTCACTGGGGCCACAGGATTCATTTGAGATGCTAAAGTTCAAAAGACGATTACGAAATGTTTCTCCCCTCCTACTAAAAACTCTGAATCTCTGACTATTAGACTTCTCTTTCTGTCAAAAAGACTGAGAAACACTTGGCTGAGAATCTCAGCAGCTATCACACTGGTAAACACATGGGTTTGTAAGTCTGTTTCAGCAGCTGCACTTCAAGCAAACATTACCAAACTTAAAGCCATAGCCATACATTGCTTTTCATCCAAAGCCTGCTGCAAATGGGGATTGCATGCTGGTTTCTGCTTATGTAACAACACAATGAAGAGTAAGCTTTGAATTCTGAACTTTCGTTGCCTTTAAGTGGCTAAAACCCACAGCACTATTTTCTTTCTTACCCACCAAGCTAAAGGCAGAACAGGCTGGGTGAAGTACTGTCTGTTCCACTTACTGAACCGATTCAGGAAGAAATTATGAGTATAGCTCCAGGAGAATAGGTAATAGGCCTGTTCTGCCTAGGGAAGTACATATATGTAACACAAGAGAAATCCCGAATTTTGTTTCACAGACCCTCCCTTACTGTTTTTCTTTTTAACTAAGCATTACTTAGAGAAAGTGGAAGAACAGTTGCTTGACTGATTTACTGAAGATGATCTCATATCATATTTCATGGTATTTGTCATATGAGTTATTGCTGATCCCCTGTTGGAAAAAAGATTTCAAGTGCCTATTCAGTCTGCTGCCTCACAGATTGATTTTTCTCATGCCTAATCTCATCCCTAAACATGGACTGCATTCATATATTTTCCCATCTTTCTTGTACAAACTCTTCTGAGTGGGATGTGTTCACCCAAAGAACTTGCTGTCCAGAAAAGTACCATGACTAATATCTCCGTACTAATGCTCTCCCACAAAATGGGAGTGGGGGCAAGGAACAGTAAAGATTTTACTGAGACCAAACTCACTCTCAGTTTTGCAACCAGCCATGCTTTTACAATTGAAGAGGTATAATAATATACCCAGATCTAGAATTTCCAGACTTTCATTTAAATTGTTCAAATTTATATTTTGTGGATCTCTAGCAATTAATCTTCATTTCTTTAATTATTACTTGGTAATACCTTATAATTTCACAGTCTCTGCAATTTTCTGCAGATTACTATGTAGCTGCCCTTTAGTAAGAGTGATTTATGTCTGAGAAAGCCACGAAGTTCCTGGGCTTGTAAACTGTCAGTTCCTGGCTGTAAATGTTTGTAAACTTCTCAGCCTAAGAATACATTTTCTTCTTTTCTGTTCCATATTGCGAAAGATGTGTCGTTGTCTTTTGGAATTAAAAAAAAAAAAAAAAAAAAAAAAAAAGGGAAAAAAGTTCTGAAAAGTTAGTTAATAATTTCACCATTCTTTCTGAGAACTGCAAACATATGATTTGTAGCTTTTCTTTCTCACCTTTAATACAATAAAGAAGCTACAAAATCAAACACCTCATGTTCTTTGACCTTGCTGGCTAGGTAGCTAGCTTTCCTTGGTGGATTAAACTTCCTCCGTTATCTGTTTTATAAAATAATGTCTAATCTACATCTCTTTCTTTCTTATACATGTTGTATTTCTCACGCATTAAGTTGATCTCTTAGATCATCCCTTAAACATCAAACTACTTAAGCATATATTTACTTACTGTCACTGAAGCCAAAATACGCATTGGCTGAAAAATGTTCCCATGCCAGGACAGGTCACAGTGTCTAGCGCTAATCTGATTCAAACGCTTAACACTCTGGGCTCATGAAATCATGAAATGTGACTCTGGATATTATGAAAACTGCATTTAACAACAAGAAATGGAATTTTTGAACCTCAAATGCCTATGTCAAGAGATTACTCTCTTTCTTGCAGCTTAAATTCAGAGAGGGTTCCTACTGTATTTCCCTTGTAGGGCTTTCCTCTTAATACACATGAAAAAATACTGAAGATAGTTGCAATCTGACAAATCCATTAAAATCCATTAAAATTCTATGGTCAGAAAGAATGAGTAAGAGGTACTTTTTTTGTGCTTTCCCTCAGTACCTTCAGACTCGGCTCATTGCAAAACAAATGTTTGAAGCTTGTTCAATGAAACCTTTTGAGAAAGCGCCTGGTTATCCCCATTGACTTCTAAGGAAGCTGAACTGTGGATGCAGGAAGTTAGGGAAAATTAATCTTACTCCTGAGGTACAAACTTTGTTTTTTTTCTAGTGTAGTGTTTATGAAATGTTTTGATATGGAGATTAAATTCAGTTATTAATACAAAAAATCTGATGGATTTTTTTTGAACTTTCATACTGTTTTAAATAAAAATGTTATTGCATGGTAACATTTTTAAGGATAGTACTTCCTAGCCTCTCACTGTAGAGTGTGTATCTACTTTACTGCTTTAGATGGTATTCCGGTTTACTGCAGCCTTTGGTTTGCATCACAGAGCAGTTTCTGAATAGACAAATTTGTTTCATTTCACATGAATCTGAACCAGCCACATGCTCTACAAGTGCATCTGGTGCATTCTAGTTGCTACTTGACATTTAGTCCATGAGAGTATGTTAGAAATAGTCCAAACTAAATCCTCCAAAGCATACACAGTGCAAACACTGTCCTCAGCACAAGCTGTTGGACTCCACTGTTCTTGTTTGTGCTGCTTGCTTCTGCAAACCTAGACAGAGAACAAAACCAGTTGTGACTTCAGCTGGTCCAATACACCAATTTCCATGCCCACATGGTGCCTTCTGGAGTGTTCAGCCCATTCAGTTAAGGTTTAACTGTGACAACCCAGAGAATGCAGAAGATAAACTGTAATTTAAGCAGATTGTAAACACCTATTTTCCCAGATGTTGTTTGCTTACTTCCAGCACACATGCCATCAACTGGTACATGCAACCTGAAACCTAATCAGATGTTCATGTTATCTGAAATGAGGGTGAGATTATAGACAATTGCAAATGGAATTTAATGTTATGTGAAATATTATTGTTATTGAAACTTCAGGTGAAGTGTCTTTTAACTCTAGGTCAGGATTTGACACCAAGTTTGTAGATGAATACAGAGAAAATTTAATTTAACACTTAATTCAGATGAATTAATAACATTCCAGACCTTTGTTTTGACACGAGATGATGAAATTTTCACATCTTATTTGTGTGTGTACAAGATGCAAATTTATACTGTAGTATCTTTTTAGTTTATTAAAGACAGTGCTAATGGAAGGAACTCAAAAATACTGGCATCACACACTTTATTAGTAGAAATTTCCTAGTAGGCAAGGATAAATGGTCTTTAAATTAACTTCTCCATCCAAGAATAAATTGGGTAATATAGCAACATCAAACTTGTACAGCGTTATCGTAATGCCAAATATATTACCACGTTGGCTGAAGAAGATATACTTATTTTTGGTGTGTTTCAGCTGGTTGTATAAAGTATCTAAAGACAAATCATGCAGATTTAAGTATTTTTGTTGTTGTTGTTATTGTTCGTATTAGATACTATTTGAAATCATTAGCATCATCTCTAAAGTAATTTGCTGCATTTTCACTTAGTGAACTGTAGTTTGTGTTTTTATGGAAGCAGGAAAATCTGTTTGTAGTTAAAGTACCTGTCTGGGCTCTTCATCAAGTCCCAGAATGTGCTGGCAGTTTGTTCATTGATCATTTATCAAGGCTGGCCAGTGCACTCAGCCATTCTGTGAATGTTCAGTGAAAACTGCCATGCGGCTGCTCCTACTGAAGGAACTGGGAGGATGCAAAACTTAGGAGTAGTATGAATTATTTGAGTACTTGATTAGTAACTACATGATGCACCATCAATAGCAGCTGCTGGCAGAGCTCTGCCAGGAAGGAAGATGAATGGGCAGATGCTCCATTGTAATTTCTTTCTATCAGCAGAGAGCGTAACACAGGCATTAATCCACTGGTTTAATCAGAGGTAATACTATGTTCAGGGAGCTACAACTTCCAAGGCACAAGTGGAATTGCTGTCATTGTACATTTGTCCTAAAAGGCAAGTGCATGTCACAATGTTTTAGAAGCCAAAAGATCTTGAGCTCATATGACTTTTATTATTAACATATTTCTCTTCTCTTAAGAAGAAGGAATGAAAGCATCATTAATCACGATGTCTAATCTGCTTTATTTTTTGTTGTTTGAGAATAACACTCAGAACTTTTGAAGTCTGTGTATTATTTGTTTCATGGGGGAAAATGACATTATAATAACCCTCAGAACAATTTGATGGAAAAAAAAAATCTGTTGTTTTTGCATATTTTTATTTTAATCTAATCCAGTTTCTCTGTGCCATGAAGGAATCTGTGTTTGGTTTAGCAGAACCATCTTAGATACAGCAGTTGCTTCAAATTGTGCAGCTCATTGAGACAAAACAAAAAGTCTCTTGATAATTGATGACTGAATAAACAAAGAGGAAACTGAAGGCAGATGTGTGCTGGAAAGCTTTTGGAAATCCTAGGACAGGATGGGAGAGAGTTTGATTTTGTTTTTAATCAGAAGCACCGTAATACTCTCTTTCCTACTTGGCATTTTTTGTTCTTAATCTGTGTTGGAGAAGGCATTCCTGATGTTAAATTTTAAGTGAATTTCCAGTAGTAAATCTAGGAAGTTTTTTGGTTGGCAGCTGTGCAGACTCAAGCTCTCCCTCTGCAAAACAGACTCTGAAGAGGGAACAGCATAAATCCCTCTAATGCTGTCCGGCCAGAAAGCTTCTTCCTCAACATGGAAAGATCATCTGTAGGAATTACAAAACTGCTTGCACCTTCGCCCATCTGTTTTTTATATTCTTGCTGAAGCTGTCTGAAGAGTAATGACATGTGCTGTAGATCCCATATTTATGGCCACATTCAGCTCCCTCAGATGAGCAACACAAGAAGGACAGGTCCACATAGTCAGGGACAATGATTCAGCTCTTGTCATTATTTCTTCTGCCCCTGTGCCTACTTCTCATCTACTGAAAAGCTTGCCTGCTCTTGTTAACATGTCCAAGTTGGCTGCAGAAAGTGTATCTTCAGAAACAGGTGACAAATGTTGTCTTGTTGAAATTTAATTGTGTAATTGCTTTTCAGTTAAAAAAAAAAAGAAAAAAGAAAAAAAAAAGAAAGAAAAAGAAAGAAAAAAGAAAAATTTGAGACATAAATGTACTAACTTCTAGTGGAAAAACTTTGCCCAGTAACAAGGTTTAGACTCAGAAAAGTGCTATGGTATTTTTCAGATGTGGTCGCTGAAAGTCTGTGTGCATCAGTGTTTATGTGAGTTACTCCAGCACATGACAGGAGCACCCTGTGCCACCTCACAGCAGGAACAGTTTGTCTGAATCACGTCAGTCACACAGGAAAACAAGATAATGAGATAGGTGCACTAAAGCTCACCTGAGGAATTCCTTTGGCATCTCTGAGTCACATTATTACCAGGCAAAAACTGCAATTTTGTTTTGGGAGGAAATGATCACTAATTTGAGCTATCAGATAGAAACAATCCCTGCAGAAATAAATTATATATATATATATATATATTTTTTAACCAAAAATTCAGTTTTGTGCCATGTTTTTTTTTTCTTAGTAAGTCATTTACATAAATGCAATGACCTGGCTTTGTGGCAATAACTTACCTGACATTAAGTAAGATGGAGTTGGGTTAACACATGCACAGGGATGATGTAATGGTAATGACGGAGTTGATGTACAAAGTACCCATATCAGTGCTAAATCTGTGCATTTGTGTATCTCGTGAGTGTCCTGCTGGCACAGGAGCTGGCTGCTACACAATGTATGAAACTGTGCTCTTAACATCCTGTTCTCACTGATGATGCTGTGGCATGCATTTTGTGAGATAAGCTCAAATGGTACTCTTAAAGAGGACTACTTCAACTGTAAAATAAGTAACTTAGTCTTTTATTCTCTTCAGTTGTTGGTGCAATGCATAGCAGCACATTGTTCTAAATCAGATTTAATTGTGTAAAAGACAAGAATGTAGGAGGGCTTTAGTCATCCTTCCCACCTTTTCAGATTGGCCAATAAGGCACCTTCTCCCACATTCCTGTGAGAGTGTTGCTGCACAAGCAATTACCTTTTTAATGTTAAGTTACCTCTTAATGATAATAAAAAATGTGTTTGGTTTTCATCAGCTTTGCCAAAGCCAGGCCATCAAAATCTTTGCATCTGACTTGGTACTACAGTTTTTATCTCCATTTTCTCCTGTCTTCATAAAGTTACACCTATTTGTGATGCAAGACTTTGTGGCAAGATATTCATAATTTCTCCTAGGGGAAATATCACCTTAATTTGTCTTTGTGTCTGGAGAACTGAAAATGTTAATTCAAAGGGTGAACCTAAAAACATATGTATGAAATGAAGTAGGAACATTGGAATAAGGAATTGGCAGGTTCTGTCTTCTATAGTTATTAAGTATTGAAATAGTCACTCTACTCCCAGTAGGGCTCGGAAAGCATCTGGATACAGCTGATTAGACAGTTAGAGAAAGAATATGAACAAACTAATGACAAACAATCTCTGTTCACTTGAAGACTCTCACTCCTGCATCTCTGTAAATCTAGTTTAAATTTAAAATAATATAAAAATTTAAGACTGAGTTTAAAAGACAGAAATAAATTAAGTTAAAAATTACAGCAAAATCTGTCTCTATTAAAATACCATGTTACTGGAGAAGCATTTCTACACTGTGGTATCCAAATCAGGAGTACCCATAACATTGTGTAACAAAATCCCTGCTTTTCTTCATAATAACCATGATGCTGCAGAGCCACTGTACTCTTGCACGCACATTTGCCACAAACAATGAATTCCCTTTTGCTCAATGCCATAATGTCAGCAAAAACATCAGCAGGGAGCAGACCGGGATTTCTTGCTCAGCTCATGTAATGCTGCAGGTAACACATTCTGCTGGGAGGTAGGTACAGGTTGTAGAAGAGGAGCACTCCCTCAGACAGACAATAAAATTGAATTCGGCCCCCCTCATTTCATGGATAATTCATGAAAATGCCAGACTGCTTTGCAAATTCCATGAAGTTTTATTATTTTTATTAAGAAAGGGCACTTGTTTTTACAAAGACAAGGCACCTCTTTTTTTCCTGGTCACCACATGAGTCAGTGATGAGCTGCACCTTGTACCAGGCATACACCAGCCATACTGTACTGAACATAAGGAGACTCCAGCAGGTGAATGAATGTTTCCTGTCTAATGCAAGTAGGATGCAAATACAAGAGCATTAGTAGTTTCTAAGATCTTCTCACATTCCTATTTTTCAGACATCTACTGGATTTTCTGACTAAAAGTGAGCAAGAAAACAAGCAATTTGTACCAGGCACAATGCTGAAGTGTTGTCAATGTCAAATCAAAGCTAAGTGAGAGTTTTCAGGGTCCTACCCTTGGATTTTAGCACAAAATCCTATCAGGAATTCCTAAATCCCTTTTCAGGAACATTTTTCTGATCTAGTCCTTGATGTCTTGATAGCCTCTGTTGTGTACTTACATTCAATAAGAAACAGATAAGTCTCATTTGCAATAAGCATGCACAACAGCTGTAGACTGCTTTGGATCATCAACAGTCTTTAATTATTAATAAAAGTATTATTAGTGGTTAGTCAAATGGCTGGGAAGATTACTTTTTTTTCTAGTCGTACATGTTCTTAATGTAATAACTCAATATTTAAACCATAATAAATGCAAATCCCATTACAATTTGCACATTATATGGCTAAATAGCTAAATAAATAGCATAGTGATTTACTCCTTCTATTAAAGAATATCCTGAAAACTTCTTTCAAGAAATTCATGTCTTGTTCTTTCACTCTATAAAAGGTGCTTTGATTCTGTCACAGTATAAAATCTTACTGGACAAACTTCATTCACTTTATCTTCTAATCCATTTTTATCAAACATTTTAATGATAATATCTGTGGTTTTAATGACAGTTTTCAGTCTTTATTATTTACAAGATCTAGGGCTAATCTGAAATGTAATGTTTCACTGTATTTGAGAGTGTCTGATCACAGTATATAAAAGACTTTTTTTCCCAGTGGAAGACATTTCAGCCTTTGTACTTTGCAAATAGTATTAAGAAGAACTTGGAATTAAATCAGTGCAAATCAGAAATATGCACTGAGACTTCTTGAATGCATCTTCTGCTTTGTCTCTCAGAGGAAAACTTGCCCCTGCATTCCCCAGCTACATTATCATATGCTATAAAGGAAGAAGCACAGTGCATGCAGTCAGATTATTCCCCCCAGGAGTTCCCTCTGGTAGAGTATGTCAAAGTACTCCCAGCCATCAGTCTGTCAGGTCTGCTTGGATGTTTTGGAAGACAGTGTGCTCTGAATGAGAATGCAACAATAGTAGGCTGAATTTTCAGCAGCCAGCTCTGATAACTCAGATAAACAGTCTTCTTGAGGTAAGAAATGACACATAACAGAGGTTCCTGCCTTAGACGCCAAGGTTATTCGTCATGTAATTGGATATTGTTGGAGAAAACCATAATTAACCCAGATTTAAAGGCATACGGCCATCTAGTTATTATTTGTGGTCAAAGATAATTATTCTCTGCTGAATCTACTTTCATCTTTCCTATTCATTTACCTTTAAGAGATGTGACCTAACCAGATCTTACTTAAACAAAGCTGTGATTTCCTGGCTTGGTGATTATTGTTATATTACAGACTTGGCATTCCTGGAATTTCATTGCTACGGCAAAGTAAAACTTACATTCGTCTAAATACAGAAGTCTGGGAGGTTCTCAAGTGGCAGAAGTGAGGAACATGTACTTCCTCCAGCAGATGCAGAAGTAGAGTAGCTGTAGTAAATACCTGCTGTTGCCATCAAGTTCTGCCTACACATCAGCCTATTTCATCCAACAAGTATAATAAAAACTCTGGCTGACATTCAAGTTGGGGTAATTGATAACTGTGCCTTAATTTGCCAGCTTGGCTGGCCCTGGGCTGCCCCAGTGCTGGAAGCCTCACAAGACCCAGGGAATCTGCCTCTCCTGTCCTCACCTCCCTCTCACTCCTGTTTGTGCTGTCCAGCTGCATTGCTGTCCCTCTGCTGTTGTTGTATTAGAGCTGATTCCCGGTAGTCCTCATCTGCCCCTAGGGACCGTAATGAAAGTTTTAATCACTCCATGCATTGGCTGACTGAGGAGATTTTAGGACATAGCTGGCTCAGCCGGCCCAGTGTGTTGAGGCAATTGGTCGTCAGGAGGACTATCTTCTGCTTCCAGGAAGCAAAGGACTATCAGATCACAACAGGTTCTAGCTCCTGCCCCTAGGGAACAAACAGATGAAAGCTCGCAAAGTTACACCGAACAAAGTAATTCCTCTGGCTCGAGCCAGCTGCAGATCCCAGCAGCCTTCTCCCTCACATCTCTTGGCACCAGAAAATTGATACATCTTCTCATTCAATTCTTTGCTGAATCATGTGATAGGAAGTCAAATTCCCTGCTGTGCTTACCCTCTCATATGCGAACACACACTTTTGTGTTCCTCATTATAAACATCCGCAAACCGTCCTTGTAAGCATTACAAAACCTTAACATAAATGCTATACACTACCTTTAAAGATAGAATATTGTTTGAAACAGCTTCTTGGTTGTTCATTTTCTTTTTCAGATGCTTAGCATATAATATGTTCTTCCTTAATGGCTACACAAATAAATGAGGCTTTGGCTTTCCTCCAGATATTTTTCCATTGTTGAAAGGAATATCTGTTTTTAGACTCTTTCCCGTTTTTCCGTAAAGGTAGCCTTATCTTCTTGGTCCATCAGTAACAGTTCGTTACTGATGTGGAACTCAGGCTCTTTGAGGTAGCCTTTCCAGTAACTACTGTTACTGTCATCAGTTGTCCCTTGAAACCTGGGACATATAAATGAGATTCAATGCAGTTTCTTAGGCTGATATAGGAAACAATCTACCAGAGTTCTTTGGAGATAGATATTTAATTTTGTTGGCCTGTCACTATGGAATAGCTGTTAATATTTCTAAGCCCTTTTTTGGGTGGCTGCATATGGAAACCAATAACTGAATGAAGTTTTACACTGTTTTTGGTGACTGAAGCTGGAAAAAAGTTTTTAAAAGACTGATACTGAACTCATATGGTATCAAGACTCATTTAGCATCAAGACAGATATGGTTCTGGGATTGTTTAGTAATGCTTTATGCATAAGATCCAACATTTTTCATGTAGGACTTTTTGTGTGTGTTTTGTTTTGTTTTTTTGTTGTTTGGTTGTTTTTTGGTTGTTTGTGTGTGTGTGTGCATAGATGCAACATATTAAGTACATTTACAATGAAATTATTAAAATTATTGATAATCTCCTTCTTGTGAAGCCATTTACTGCATTCTCTCAAACACATTATTGCATAGGAAGGAATTTTATCTAGGAGAAGGAAATCAGGCAAAAGGATTTTTAAAGCAGCAGGCAGTAAGTAATAAAAAGGTATGAGAATATGTTTGTGAAGTAAAGAATGCAAATTAGGGGTCTGAGCTCTAAGTAAATAATGTATGTATATTGCACAAGTTGACAGTGGTAAATTGTGTTTACTGATGACACATAGCATCTTGAGAGGAGCAGTATGCTTTCTCCTTATCTCTTTTGTACCTTGATATGTCCACTGTAAGAAAGCTTGTAGCTGAGATGTTCTGACAGCCAACAGAAAGACATGGGCATTCTATGAGCTCTTTTCAGCTCGTATTATGGCAATTTAAATTCATCGTATAAATCAGCAAACTATTTCTGTTTGTTCTTTTGGAACAAAGTACAGCTAGCTCAAGAGTTTCCTCTTCTACTAGAAGGAATAGGAATGAGAATAGTGAAGAGAGCATTAAGAATTCAAGAGGAATCACGTATGAAGAATCAGACATCCAGGATACTTTTTACTTGTCTTTTCTAAATATTCGGATGCCATTCTACTGAGTAGCCATGTTTAGAAACAGCAGGTTCTATTCATAGGGGGAAAAGGAGTTTTAAAATACCTGGTTGCAACTGGTGTTCAACCTTAGTTTTTAAAAATGAGCACAAGTAGTTCAGCCAGAGGAGCAAAGAGGAGGTCTCATGTTGCTTCACTTAATTCTCCATGTCCTACATCTGTGCATGTGGGAGTGAATGTGTTTGCCTTGTCTTTCTATGAGTGTACATACACACACTGCACATACATGAGCAACAGTACGGGTGGATGTTTCTTGGAAAACATGCAGTGCTCATTCAGAAGTACTGAGTGAATGGGAGGTACTGTCTGCATGTAAAAGACATTCTGCACAGATAAAGATGATAAAGAAAAATCATTACATTGGAAATGTTATTTGAATGCTGATAATGTTCCATGTGGGAGGAATTAGTCCAGCCAAGAAACACGATACTACATATTTAATGAAATTTGGCTCTGTAAGGAATGATGATGCCTTTTACTTAGATATCATGCCATTTCCAGGATAACTTAAAACCTCAGGCTATGATTTTATGATACCAGCATGCAATGTCTTGAGAAGATAAACTTTTTAGTCAGGCAATACTTACTCATTAATTTCTGAAAATCAGTTAATTTTGGTTGCTTCAAACTGGATTGCCTGGAATCAGGATGCCCAAATTGTCAGTGTCCTTGGAAACCTACTGCTTCTACATTTTAAAATCTCTTGATTCGTGATGAAAAGAGTTTTAATATATTCAAATGCTTTTTAATGTAGCACAGCTGGAGGAGTTCTGTGTAAACTCTGAGTAAAAGTTAACAAGAAAATGAAACAAATACATTCTGTAGGGTGGAAAGTTGGTATTAAGAATGATGATTTTTAAGATATTAGTATTGCCCAGGGCTGACCCATTGTTACTTTCAGATTGGATGGGACGGTCTTTTTCTTACCCAAGGACAAATGCATCTGGAGCAGAATGACCATATACAGGGTTTTCTGTCTCCCTACCTTGTTATTCTGCATATCTTCATACTGATTAGTTCATGTTGAAAGGGGTTTAAACATTACCTTCTCTCAGAGATGCTCACCCCCTCCACTCAGCACACAGAGCAAATGGGCTTGCTTCAGCATCAGCAGCATTTTTTCAGTAGTAAGCTGGAAGGGAAAAGATCTATTGCAAGTGACTAAAGTGCTGTAGCACGCAGTGGTGGTGATAGGCCATGTGGGGCAATTTCTGACAGCGTGAGCAATTTGAGCAGATCTGGCTGCCAGAGCATCTCAGCCTCCAGACAAACCTGTCTTTGTCTGACACGAGCTAAGCTGCAGGTGTAGGCTCTGGCTGCTGTCCCTAACTCTTCAGTTGATCTATAAGCTGCATTAGGGGCTGAAATAATAGATGAAGCAGATGAACACTCTTCACTGCTGTAAATCATGGGAAATGCCATGTCCCAGATAGTAACAGCACCTTCATTGCTTGTGACTATTAAAGATGATTCTTAGCATTGGTCCTCAGCCTACTTTTCTGAACAAAATATTACTTTTGCCACTATATTTTAAAATTTCCCTCATAATATAGTCAAGTTACCTGGATAAATCTAGCCTTGTATCCACCCCTTTTTACTAGTGGTCACTCCTCAGGCATGCATGGAAAGCAGAGCTAGTAGCTATTACTTTAATTGTAGCAGTTCCCCCACCTAGTAGGCCAGATGCTGTTAGCAAGACTACACAAAATGAGAAAAGAGAAAAAACATGTTCAAGTGCAGAAGGAAAAAAAGTCTTTAAAATACTTCTTCAGAATAAAAGCAACTATAGATGCTGGAGACTTGTCAATAGCAAGGGGACTGAGACACCTGGGCACTCCTGATGGCTCTTGAACATTGTGCCTGCTGCTGTGGGCTTTGGTGGTGGTTGCAAGTACCCTGTCCTAGTAATCACCTGGCCCAGAAGGCTCCACATGTGTCCTGCAAAATGACACTCAGGCAAGGAGGTCAGCTGGGGATACAGAACACATCCAGAGGTCATGCAGAGCTGCCACTGCTACACAGCATGACTCACAGACACGGCAAGGTGACAAACTCCTACTCAATTCCCTGAAAAAAACACCATCATTTATGAAGCTGGCTAGCACTGCTACATTTCAACAGGCATTTGTTGTATTTACACCCTTCCTTGCCAGTTACACTTGAACTCTAAGGGTGAGAAGATAGATAGCTATAAATCTTCATGGTCCATAAAAACTGTTTGAGAACGGATCCTTAAAAAAGCATCTGATACTATACTGTGTAAAGGTTCATTATTCCTAGTTTATTTGTATCTGATTTCCTACTCTAAGGTAAAGTAACATATCAGTCCATACTGGCTATAAGAAAAAAAGGTACCATTTTCCAATGTGGCAGTTATAGGAGGCTAAAAGCCAACTAGTTCTGGTTTCCTAATCAACCAATACTATCCAGTGTAGTGTGGTTATTTTGCAGCTTACATCTCTGGCCTTCTTCCCAGAGAAATCAAGGGCAAGTGAGAAAAGAGAAGTAGGCTTCAGATCTCATCCCAGCACTGAGTTGTCTCACGTGGCCAGCCACAGAACCAGGAGGATCTCCTGAGTTTTGGCAGCTTAGATACAGCCAAAGGAATTTCTTAGGATCACACAAAGTAATGTGTGATAGAGCAGGGATTTGAATTCATGTCTGCTCTGAAAAGAAGCAAACTACTTACTAAGAGTGTCTGTAATGCATGGCTGATATTTTGGATGCTCTTGTTCTGACATCTGTGGAGATGTAAGACCATTACAAAAGCACAGTTCATTGTCCTTTATTTCCCCATAGAGACTGTCTAAAGGAGAGGGAAAGGGAGTGAATACCATTAATAAAATGAAACACCATAAATAAGAGTAGATATTGTGACAACTGCTCTAAAAGAGACTCTTTCACTTATTCTCTTAACTTATGAATATTCATACAGACATTATCATTGCTGTTTTCCAGAGCTTCAAAGTCTGAATTTGTAGAATTTATACTTTTCAAGCAATATTACTGTCATGTTTAAGTAGGTAATGGGCAAACCTCAAAGCTCTGGTGAGTCTGTTTTATTCAAATAAATAGTTAAAATTCAGTTATTGCATTTTATATTAGGATCTTGGAGTATAGACGGAAAACCTAACATCAGGATTTTCTCATGAGATTCTCTTCCTTGGCAACAACTGAAGGGTAGCACTTTCAGGACTATTCTCATCCTTCCACTTCCACAGAAGTTGAGAAGCTCAGCTGACACCAATATTTATTTATTTAGAGAGCAATGAAACACTTGAAAAAAAGAAGAAAAGTTGAATTTCTGCCAAAGATGTGACAAAGTCACTAAGTAGTTGTTGATGAGTGAACGTTATAATTTAGTGCATTTACATTGCCCCAAATGCTACTCCAATATGCATCACTGGGATTTAGGTGCAAGCAGCCTACCCAAATACCAGCACAAAACTTGGATGGTTAGATTGTCCAGCTGTTTTCCTGTGGCTCCTATTTGGGCCAAAGGAAAGATATAGGGAAGAATAACTGCAGTAGATACCTACAAATTGCTGAAGCTATATGGTTCTCTTTTGCATTTCATCCTAGACCATTTATTTCTTCATAGTTTACAGTTGGGTTAACAGAGAAACTCCTGCCAGTTCCTTTTACTGTGGTACATCCCAGTCCATTGGTCCCATCTGCCAGAAAAGATTAGAAAAATACAGAGCTGTTAGGGCTGTTCGGTTTGGGGTTTTTACTGCTAGTGTTGGTTCAAAACTATTTCAGAGCACTAAAGAGATGCTATCAGATCTTCCTGTCTCTTCTGAGCTATGTACAGCATTCCTGTACACCACTGATCTCTTTACCCAAATACATGCTTATCCCTCCATTCACATTCTATTGTGCTTGCCCTTACTTCCATATACTTTCAGACAGAAAAGTTTCATAGATTGCCAGAGTTAACTGAAAATTTTTCAGTGGAGTAATTTTGCAACACAAAAGACAGTGTTCATTTTTTTTTACTTAGAAAAAAATGTATTTTTATTAACATTTTTTTCAGTGAGGGAAAGTTGCTTCTCATTTTGTTAAGAAAACAACCAGCACCACATTCTGACATTTTCTGGTAATTTACTTCTCTATTGTTTTGTTAATTTATTTAGTCCTTAATATTCTAAAATATTTATTCAAATGTTATTCAAATACCAGGTTAAATGTTATTCAAATATCAGGTTATAGGATCTAATGCAATGTTTTAAAGTTTTCTCAGCAGAATAGCTGATAGGTCAAAAGAAAAAAATATATATTCTCCAAGGTAATTTATTGCATATTTTTTAATTCTGATGATGATCATTTGGTTTTAACTTATAATTTCTTAAAAATAAAACCAAAGTCACATTTCCGTAAATCAAATTCTGCTGTCCAGATTGCAGCTGCTAATGCTGTTTTTATTACGCTAGCAATTGTATTCTGAACTAAGGAAATTTGTAAAAAGAAAATGTAAAGGAACCAGCAGGCAGTCCTAGATGAGCATGCACTTCTGTTTGCACTTTGACTAGAAAAGGAAGTATATGTTCATGCAAAAATGAGACTTAAATAAGTATTTCCCCTTGGAGTTATACAAGCACATGTGATGGCACAGTTGGAATCCTGAGAATTAGCTTTTAAGAAAGCAGCTGATGCAGATGGCAAATGTCAGCAAAGGAGATGCAGTTCATTTTCCAATTTGCTGGCATAGGAAACTGGTGGTTTAATAGAGTAATAGGCCAACTGATGTTTGATGATTTTTTTTCCACATAGTCACACAATCTGGTAAAAGTTACATCACTTCCTTGCATGCTAGTCCCACTAAATTCTTTCCTGTGCCAACGTTCCAGCGGAGGCTGGAAATACCAGAGGATTTCTTTCCCTTTCTGTAAAGCCAAACTTAATGGCGGTTGAAACCAGTTTCATCTGGTATTACTTGAACACTGTTATTATACTTTAAAATAACAGCAAATCTATGTAATGGGTTTCATTGAAGTGCATAAGAAGATCCTGATAAAAATAACAGAAGTCATTTTACTTATTTGATCTACACAGAGTATTCCATTAGGAAAAAGCCAACATTAGCAAGAGGATGAACTACACCATCATTTAGACTTTTTTACTCTAACCATAGGATGCAGGAGCAAAGGCTCTGTAACATCTCCACTTTTCAGAATGCTGAGGCTTGTGAATAGAGCTACATGGAAAGTGAATACGAAACTGGAGAGCAGAGTCCCTGACTCCTTTGAGCACTTTCCTTAGCTAAAAGAAGCACACAGCAATCTCTTCTAGTCAATTGCTCTGAGTACAGTCAGTACCTTGCAGACTTAAAAAACGGTGACATTTTGCCAAGTCTGTACTTATAGAGACAAAACAGTGCATATCATTCTAAGAATCTGATCTTGATTTCCGAATTACGAATTTTCAGAGCGCAAAAGCAAGTGGCTGAAAATGTGTGTGGGAGCAACCACTCTCATGTTTACCTCTCTCTTCTCCCAAAGGCATCTGAAAAGTTTGTTGTTGTTGTTGTTGTTGCTATAGGCTCTCTGTCAGTAGAGGACAAGTTACACAGAGCAACCAAAATGTCTTATAACTGGGAGATGTAGTTACTGGTATGCCTTGTAATTGACTTCATGTACGATATTGCAAGCCTTAGAAAAATAGTTCAAATTAGAGGGAGTCCCTGGGTTTGGAAGTTTTGAGCAGGTAGTTAAAGTCAAAAATCCTAACAGATATCTTAGGAAACATGTGGGTTTACATATGCTCAGGATATCTTTGAAGGTGCACTACAGCTGGAACTACATTGCTGTGAGCAGCGTGCCCAATAAGTCAGTTTTTCCAGAAAATGTCCCTTCCATCTGCCAACCCATCGGATGCCTTTAACCAATTATGGATAGATTTTTCTCCTAGACTACCTACTCAGTGTCTTTTCTTTCTGCAGCATCAAGATTACATTTGGAGTGGAATCTCTAATGCAGGAAAAGAACTAACATGTTTCTGTGACTATCAATGCAGTTTGACAGCACAGTCTGAAAGTACCAGAGCAAGGGTGACACCAGAAGTCCATTGTTGCTAATTCCACTGGAGCTACATTTACACAGATGCATTTGTAAGAACCTCTAAGAGCTTGGTTACAAGTAAATATAACCTGACTTTGCTGTTGTGAGGATCTAGGTCAGAGGGAGCTTGTTTATTCAGTAGTACATTTGTGCATCGGTTAGACCTTTCCCACGACTTCCCTGTATCTCTTGTCCATCCCTGCACCAAACTGCACACACTGCTGTCACGCAAGATGAAAGCATGGAAAAGCTGAAAGGAAAAGATGTGTAAAAGCATTCTTTCAAATTGTTGCCATAGTTTTCAGACACTTATGTCCCAATTGAGAGAATATATACACACATCCTCAGCTTTAAAGATGAAGTAATCCTTTTGATTAATTGAGAATGTTCAACTACATAATACCAGTTATGTATTTAAGAGATACACATATCTCATCTGATTAGTCTCTTTCTCTACTGAGTCTTTTTTACTTATTCACAAAAAAAAAAAGGAATACTGACAGATGATGCAGTTGTTACTGTTACGAGGTTATTAGAAAGACAACTAGCCTTTCCAGTATCCTATTTAATAGGTTACTGTTTTCTGCCTACATTTTCAATTAGATGCAGCAACTAAAGCAGTCAGTCAGATACATCATTCAGTAAAGTTAGACATCATAGTGATGGCAACTTCCTTATTTCTCCTTCAGCAAAAAATGAGAGATCAGAGTCTTATTTTTATTGTTTTCTTATCATTGTTTATTAAGGTGAGATGTCTTTGTTATCTCTTATGTCTGTCATTTCCTATAAAGCCCCATAGAATGTGGGAGATTTGAAACTGAACTTTTAATTCTCCAACGCAGGCAATGGAAAAATTACACAACCTCACTGTTTCCAATTAGTTATGGACTTCTGTTTATTCCTTTACCACAAACATTTTTGCTTAGTTAGTAGTACAAATTGTTAATCATAAAAATGTGTTATCTCATATGTGCTAAGAATGAAAAAAGAACTGACTCCTTGCTCTACAGAACTCAAGCAATCCATCTTCTTCCATTTCCAAAACCTTTTCCAAAGGAGTGTGCTCGAGTATCCACAGTAATCAAAGCATTACTGTAAAACTATTGTCTGTCTTTAACATTTCCCAGTAGGTGAAATTCTCAAGGAGCGATGCTGTGTGCAGCCTGGGTAATAAATAGTGCGTCCTACTATTCCCTTAGAAATTCATCTCTCTACGCTTAACACCAGTATGGTACCACAGGATGGCAGCAGGTAAAAACAATCTCCTAGAATGTAGCATGAGTACACATTAAAAGAATGGTAAAAATAAATTAAGAATTGGTAATAAAAAAAAATAAAAAAATAAAATGATATCAGGGTTGGAGGAAAAATTCTGATGTAGAGCTTAAAGAATTTAGTATGTACAGCCTAGAGCAAAGACATAGCAATTGTCCCCAAAGAAATACAAAATTATTCCTATTTAATGAGGCAGTGGTGAGAACAGTAGTAGCTAAGAGTCACTGTTTGTATTAATAAGAAAGAAACTAAAATAGGCATCTGAAATAAGACAAAAGTGAGGTAATGAATAAGAAAAATTATAGTAAGATTGTTAGAGCAGTGGAGGAACAGGAGGTCGTCTTTAAAGCAGGAGGTCGTAAGCTCTGAGCAGCTCTGCCTGCTTATGTTTCTTCTGTCATGTTCTCCATGTCTCTCCAGCAATTTGTTCCCTTGTCCTTTCTAAACGTTGTGCTCTCCAGTGCTCCTTCTATGCTGCCCTACAACTGTGCTGCACATTTTCTTCTTGATGTGTAACAGCAGCATCCCACCATTCCAAATATATTTTCTTTAGTTCACATCACACCCGTGAAGCCTTCTAAAAGTTTAAGCCATTGATGTTATCACCACTTGGTTCTGACCCTAGGCAAATGCCTGTGCTATTGTCTCTGTACAAGTCTACAACCCCAAGGACAGAGGCAAAGGCATAGTTTTCATAAGTGATTATTAATTTAAGATGATTCTGCTAATGAGTGCCATCTAAAGACACATTCTTTATACTTTCTAAAAATCAGCGCCTTATGGTCTTTGAAACTGGTGCCTAATATTTGGACCACTTATTCAGTGCTTGCTAATCAGTTTAGAAAGATTTAGTGGTCTTTTTTTCTATTATTTCTTTTTAATAATGTACAGTACAAACAGATAATATCACTATTTTTTTTCAGGTATACACTTGGAAAAGCCTAACTGTAAGTTGTGACACAATGTGGTAGTACAGGTTAGATGATGGAATAGATGATTTCTACTGGTGATGAATTTGCTATGCTAACAATTTGTGCCATTTTTCCAAACACTGGCTCTCAAAAAGTGACAGGAATAATGGAATATAACTTCTCCTTTACATCGCTTCCTCAATACAGAAAGGCACAGATGCCTGCACTCTAAAGCAGCTGTCAACAAAGCTGCAGACTGGAGGTCCCAGCATCACTTACAGTACTGGCAAGCAGGAGGAGGTCGCTGCTGGGGAATGAAGCTTGGGGAGAAAAGCAAAAGGAAAAGGCTGGGGGACTAGGGGGAGAATCAAGGATCTTTCTTCACCATTCTTTTTCTACAGCTTTTGTGTATCTGGCCTGATTTGTTGTGGGAGAGCTGTTGGAGACTGTATTTGGCACAGGGTGGGATAGCTCAAAGCCAAAAGGATGGTGCTATTGCCAGTTTAAACCATGGCTTTTCTTCTTCCTCTTTTTTTTTATTTCCTCTTTTCCCCTCCCTTCTTTTTCTTTGAAGAAAGGAAAAGAAGAAAGGGAAGAAAGGGACTTGCAATGAAAACCAGAGCACTGGGTTAACAAAGGCCCTGCAGGCTTCAGTGGGCTGGAAAGATACACGAGGCACTTCCTCTACCATCTGGCCTGAAACTCTGCTGCTGCTGCTCTTGGTACATAACTTTGGAGTGAATAAGCAAACAAGTAAAACTTTTTAAGACACACCAATTATGCAACACCAGCTATTAATCTGTCATCTTACTCCCTTCTCTTTTCTCCAGCCACAATATTCCTTTTTGCAAGTCTTTTCCAGTTCTCATGTCTACCTGTGATATGAACTGCCTTGTTAGGTTTCCAGTCTCAACTCTACTTTCCTATCCTTGGCACTGCTGCTTGGTATGGATGAGGGCCAGAGCCAGTACATTCATATTTCTCTTGTCATCACTTGTGCTTCTGTGACTTGGGAGTCTCAGAGAAATGCAATTAGCAGCAACAAAGTGATCTGTCACTGTGCAAAGATTCCCTTCCAATGTGGTTGAAGTTAAGAAGGCAAAAGAGAAGTTTTAGATGAGATGATTTTGCTCAAGACCTGCTTTAAAAAACTGTCACAAAGGGCTGGGTACATTTCTGTGTAGGAGTATGTTATGTTTTATTTCTGATGGTTTTCCTCAAGTGTGATGAGAAGTGTTATATTGAAGTCACATCTTCAAGTTGTGTAAACCGTCACTGCACAACTCAAGTCAGAAAAGTCCAGAACTTAAAATATCTGAAGATTTTATCTCTGGATGGTCTTTGAGAGTGATGCTACAGTTGATTTTTGGGACTGAAAACTTCATAGCATAGACTATAGAATCATAGGATCATTAAGGTTGGAAAAGTCTTCTAAGATAACTAGTCCAACCATCAAACTATCATCACCATATCAATAAACCGTGTCCCTAAGCCTCCCTTAAACCTCCGCTTTCTTGTGAGCAGTGCTTATGCGGTTCCATTATGACAAAAAACAAAGTCAATCAATCACAGCAAAAACCTTGGATGAGTTAAAGATAATCACTTGACCTAGGACAGAACTATGCAGCAGGCTATACTGTCCCTTTGGTTTCTGACTGGCTTCTTGCTTTGCATCTGTAGAATTATAAACAATAAAGTATGACAAATGCTTCACTTCTCACTGCCTGAATGTACCCACAAGGCAGGTACCTACCCAAGTGACACAACTACTGCTGGCACTAAATTTTCACTGCTTTAATGATATAAAACAATGCTGTCAATTTAGAAAACTCTGAAGATTGCTTATTGCTACCATCAGGAGTTCTGGTGGTTAAGCATCTAAGTGTTCAGATATCCATCTGAACATGGGGCTGGGCATCTGCAAATACATTCTCTTCCAAGATTCCTGGTATTTGTCGTATGCAGTCAAGCTGGAAATGCTACCAGGATGGCCTTTCTTTCGTGGTGTTCTATCACTTCTGATCTCTGTTGCAGCTGGGAGCAGGAAGTGAAGATGTAAACAAAGATGAAAAACTGTAGCTGAAAAATAAAGTTAATGGAACTTCTTGTACATCAAAGCCAAAACAGAGCAGTTTGGGTTTAAGGTGTAATTCACTCAGTACTATGCTGACATCTCCTAAGCCATTTGTATTTCAGTTTATCCTTCTCTAAGAGAAACAATATTGCTTTAAAAAGCAATTGCACACCATCTACCAATATGAAAAACTTAAAATACCACAAGAAACCGTATAAATGAGAGAAAAAAACAATCGTTTTTGATGCTATACATCACTGTATGAATGTGTTAATGTTGTGCTACTGTACTGTGTATCATCTATTTGTTTTCTTTGTTCTTAACCCCTTTGTTCCGAGTCAGGATATCCTGACGCTGAGGACACTTCAAAATAACAGTACAACAACAATGGTATAATTCTTTGGAAGCACTTCATCATTTTCAAGACACAGGCACCTGAGAGCATAGTGGGGACTGCAGCCTGCAGACAGAATGAGGACAGCTTCCGTAAAATGCTGGGGCAGCCAGTTTGAGGTGGGAGCATTCAGACGAGCATGGCGGAGGGTCCCAGGACAGAGGAAACACTGTGCTGCTTTTGCTGCCATTGCCACGAGGAGGAAGGGCTTGTGCACAGTTTGCTACATGAAGGGTATTTGGTCATTTTGAGCCCATTTTCTGGGACTCTTCTCTGTTTGCAAGTTTGTTTTCTCCACCTGGAGAAAAGAAAGAACATCAACTGTAACTCAGAGAAAACAAATATATGTGTGGTAGGAGGTATTATAATGCCAACTAAGATCCCATTAAGTATGTTTTCTGTGATCTTACTGAAGCCTAATTGCTGGTACAGGAGACCACCCTTTGGCCCCCTGCTGTAGGGCTGGTCTACAAATTAGCAGCACTTTGTTTAAAGGTGAAACAAAAGTGCTGGGCATAGTGAAGCACCTCCTGCTCCTGGACGAGCACTTGCCCAGGCATCTGTGCCTTGGTTTTAAGGCTACGGAGCGAATAATTGTGTTCTCACTGGAGCTTGCGAGCGATCACTGCCACCAGGCAGTGTCCTAACGTGAACCCTGAATGGTGGAGCTCGCGACCAAAATAACGGGGCAAATCCCCCTTACCCAAAACCTCACTTTCAGCAGCACGTTGCCCCCTGGCCCGTCGGGCTTCTTTCGCTTTTTTCCCCTGGGCCGGAGCCTCCCCCTTCCACCGCAGCTACCGCTGGGCTCAGCTCCATATGCCGAATCCCACGTACCCCTATAGCACCGCAGCGAGCCCTGCCGGGCCGAGGTGGCACGGGGTGGGGGGGGTGCCCTGTGGCAGCACCAGCCCCCGAGCGCGGCAAGGACACTGCCCGCCCAGCCCCGGCAGCGCCGGTTCCCCCCCCCCCACTGCCGGCAGCCGCGGCCGGAGCCCCCGCCCCCGCCCAGGGGCTCGGCTCTGCGCGGCGTCGGCATGAGCCGCGGCTCCGCGCCCGCCCGCCTGCTGCTTTGCCCCGGCTGCCGGCGCCTGGCGGCGGGCTGAAAGCGCGCAGAGGGCGGGCGAGAGCGGCGGACGGAGCAGCGCAGCCGGAGCCGGGACCGGGCGGCGGCGGGGCGCGCCCCCTGCGCGGGGCGGCGGCGGTGGGCGGCCGGGCGCCCCCGCCCCGCTCTGGATGCCGATCGCGGCTGCTCGGGCCGGGGGGTGGCTGCGGCTGCCCGGCGGGGGGCGCGGGGCAGGATGCCGGTGCTGGAGCGCTTCTTCCCCGCGGCAGAGCCGGGCAGGCGGAGGAGGACGGGGGAAGAGCCGATGCCCTTTCCCATGGGCAGCCTGCCCGGTTATCAGCAGGGGACCCTGGCCTGGGACTTGCCCGAGATGATCAAGATGGTAAAGCTCGTTTGGAAATCCAAGGGAGAGCTTCGCGGAGCGAAGCACAGAGGGGTTCTGGAGAGTGAGGATGCCCTGAGCGGCTCGGCAGGTAGGTCGGCTGCCCTCGGCACACCGCGCGGGGCCGGGGGCGCGGGGAGTCGGCCCGGCCCGTGTCGGAGTTGAGCCGGCGGATCGGGGCGGGCTGGAGAGGCGCGGGCCGGGGAGTGCTGCCCGGAGGGCGTCCGGGTTTGAAAACGTGCTTTTAGCGGCTGTCGGTTTCCCCCTCTCGGAAAGGGCGCACACGTAGAGTTTGAGCCCGCTCTGGGAGCCGGGTCCATTTGCTGATCGCGCTCTCTCCTGCAATCTGTTGCCTGCTTTTGCGAGCGGGGTGAGAAAAGTTCTGCGGCAAAACAGAGCGAGCGGCTCGGTGGCTTTGAGGCTGACCTCCGCCGGGCGGCCGGGCTCGGTGCCGGTTCGGGTCAGCCCCTCGGCCCGCAGGCAGCTCGGATGCGGAGAGCTCCGCGGGACCCCGGACCGGAGGTGCTGCAGCCGGCCCCACGCCCGGGGCTTCTCCGCTGCTTTCGCTGCGGCCGATGGAGAGCGTGGCTTCGCCATCCGAGCCGCCAAACTAAGCCTCGAACTGTGAGTGTGCGAGGCGCGTTCCACATGATGTGCCCGTGCTTCCAGCGCGGCCATGTGCAGCTCGCGGTGACAGCATTATGACTTACGTGCCTTAAATCGTGGAGTAACCCTGCCCCGACCCGCTGCTGCCTTTGAGCGTGGTATGTTACCGGCTGAAGAGCATGTGCTCTTCTCTAACCCTGTAAATCTCGTATGTCACATTTTTTCCTAACTGAGTTATGGGGTCATATGGCACCGTATCAAAAGCTTTATTGAAGTCCGGATTACATTTCTTGCCTTTTTGTTACATAGAAATCAGTTGTTATGTTAGCCTGGCACTAGTTACTTCCAATGAGCCAATCTCAGTTTTGCCCCTTACCCTGCTACGTCTTGGTTCAAAACCTTGTGCCTTCTGCTGAAGTCAAGCCCATTTGCCTACAGTTGTCTCAGTGCCCTGTGATGAAGCTTTTGATTCTCCTATCACCATACCACCCTGACTCAATAGACCACTGAAAGTCTGCAGCATGGTTCTTTGGAACCCCGTGTTATGTTTTCCCTGCAGCCTGGTCACTGAACTCTTTGGTGCCTTCGGTCTTGAGAGATTATATCCTAACTTTTTTCTGCTCTCTTCACTAAGTCCTTCATCTTACAGCATTTCCTACCGAAATCATTTAATTTCTCACGTGATGTGACCTTGCTGAAGAGGTTTCAAAGTGCTTGCGTGTATGTGTGTAACTGTACTTACAGACCTGAATGGTACACGTGTGTCTGTGCATCGCTTTTGGATGCCCACCAGTGCGGCCCAATTGATCATCTTAACATTATTTAACACATTTGCAGATTAACTAAGAAATGTGTGGTTCCCTTCTGTTGAGAAAAAGGGAAGATGCATTCTCAGAGTCCAAGGAAACTATACAACCGGCCAACCTACTGTTTGGGAATTGCTTCAATTTAAAAGAATAATGAGATTGTTGTGAATAAAGGGGAGGTGAAATGTTCAAATTGCTCCTTAAGACTTGGTGCAAATCAGCTGGGAATGCACTGTAGCCAGCCAGGGAGGTTGAGGTTTGTGTGGTGAATGGTGCGGGTTCAGAGATGGACCCTAATCAAACAGAACTTGAGAAATGCTGCATTGGTTACACCTCATGTATGAGTAATAGTGGTTTTCCAGTGTGCTTGTGCTAGATCTGGTGGAATTAATTTCATTAGGTAACAAATGAGATTCGCCTTCGGATTCCTGGAGGCAACTAAAAATGTGCATGAATGTACAGAGAGAGATTATTCCACTAGCAGGATATGAATAACTTGCATTTACTCAAGTGACTATTACTCGTATCCTGTGAAGGGACAGTTCTCTCCATGGTGCCAGATCCCATTTCATAACCTCAGTTGACTTGCAGCAGCACACATCAGAGCAGAAGATGACTGTAGCCCTCAATGCTTTAAATACGAATCATCAGAGAGTTTGAGTGAACCAGACCTGGGTTGCTGGTTTTTCCTCCTCAGCAACAGTCATGCTAGTAGTTTTCCCTCTTGTGGTTTCGTTTTAGTCACTTGAAGTACTCTGGAGTACGTGGGAAAACCAGTAAATGCTGAAATCCGGTGTGCTTAAGTAAGTGCCAAAGCAAAGAATGTAGAAATGGGGAAAAAGGAGAATCATTGGGAAAAATTGGTAGTGTGGGGCACTTGGTTTGATGTTCGTATCGTGGGTGTGGAAAAAAAACACACATGTAGCTTGCATCTTATAAAAAGGCACTACTTCAGTAGGAGATCAGGTTTTTTTTTTCAGGTGAAGCTAAAGCAAATAACTTCTGCCCAAGGTATTGCTGGTTAGGCAAATAAAGGTTGATTGTTCAGCAGTGGAGTTCAGAGCACTCTCCACATCAAGGGCTTTTTCATTTAAATTTGTAAGTGTTCATGTGATAACTCATGTTCAGTTATCACATGCTCATGAAACTATTTTGCTTACAGTAGAAGACGAGGAAATAGATATGGATTCTGGAAGGAAACTCAGGATTTCTGTCTTGCTTGATCATGTTATCAGAGAGTTTTCAGTCTTAGCAAAGCAAATTCCCTTGTCCTAGCCTGAGTGATGGCACCCAGCTTTGGGCTGTCTTTCTGGGAAGGGGAAGGAGAGCTATATGTGGGTGTGATATCAGTTCTGTGGATGGCAATGTCCTGGCGACCCATATAACTGTAAGTCATACCACATTCCTATTTCTTGAGGTAGCTTTCACAAAGCAAAGCTGTCTGTGTGTTCTGGGATCTTAAATTAAAGAACTGTATCTGGATCCTTCATCTTGTTCAGAATTTAGATTAAGGCACTGAATCTCCCTGCCAAAAGGTGTCTACAGTACATCATGCAGCTTACGGTTGGAACCCAGATCTCATAGATACTCACTACCTGGGATTTCTGTCTTTTTTTTTTTTTTTTTTTTTTTTTTTTTTTTTTTTTTTTTTTTTTTACCAAAGCAGTAACATTCACATCTCGAGTCCTTTCTTACTGCTTTTTAAAGTTGGTGTCAATTAAGACTGCAGACCTTTCTCCTGCTCCTGGCCTGCTGTTGCTTAGTAACTCTTTTATTTTCTTGTTTCAGTCCCCAACCAAATCAGTACAAAACCATGGTTTGGTGAGAACTTTCTTCAACTCTGCCAAAAGCCATTTAACGCATTCGGACTGGATATACGATAGTAAGAAAATGCAATAATGGAACATAATTAGTTTGAAGAGCATTGGGTGGGAAATGGGTTATGATTCACTGTCACTCGTTACGATGCTTTAAAGATTAATTGCAATGCTTTCTGCTTGAATAAAGTAACAACATGTGTTGATATTACTACAACTTAATCATTCCAATAATTCCGTATGGAAACCATGTTGTTGCTTTGTAGGGAAGTGCATTTTGTTTCTGGCCTTAACTTTATCACTCTTGTACAGTTCAGCAGATTAAACAAACCGGATCAGGGAACAGGTACTGGTCTGCCTTTAAGACTCTTCCTTATGAGCATTTGCAACCTCTTAGATTTACAGCGATCATCCCAGATAACTCCAGAGAGACATTCTGTACTGTTTGAGTCTTGCACATGTGCAGGCATGCAAGGCTTTCAGAGAAAGCACAGTGGTACTTAGAATTCTTGAGGTCCTCTGCGACACCAATCTCTGTGGGTTTTTGAAATAGCTCTGAATGTATTTTTCCACCTATCTCTGTCTGTAGATGTTTTCTCAGAAATGCAGGTTCTGATTCATGCGTGCATCACACTCATCCTTAACTGATGAGTCCCTTTGCCTTGAGGAGGAAAAACAAGCAGTACCAAGCATCACTCCTATTACAGTTTGCTTCTGGAAAAATCTCCTATTATTGGTGTGTCCACTTACTTCCCCTCTTCAATCAACTGTCTCCTTTCCTACTTGAGAGTTTATTAAAATGTCTCGACATTGTCTGAGCCGTGCTGCACACCAGGCCTTGCTCCTTCAGACCTTACTGCTGCATGCTGAGCAGTTCTGTGACAGACCTGTTGGAGAGGTCAGAGTTAAATCATCTGTTTGCGTCTTCAGTGGTTGCTCAAAGCACTTCCCAAAAGTTATTCACAGGACCTCTTAAGACTCAGTTCTTCCATGATAACCGAGGAAATGCGCTTCCAACTCCTTTTTCTTTTGCAGTGAACAGCTCTTAATCATGCTGTGCTTGTTAAAATAAACTTCATGCTTCCCCTTCCCGTCATTACTTGCTGAATCATATTTAGCTGTGACGTCCTGAAACTCGTGCATGTTTTTATAGTCCCGTTGCAGTAATTAATAAGCATAAAATGATTAAAATCTGAATCATTTAATGCCAAACAGGGGCTAGCTAACTACTTAGAAATCTCATCATTCTGTGTGGTTGCTGTTGAGCTTGTAGGTACCACAGATGTAGATCCCAGCAATAAATGAAGCACAAAAGCTATCAAATGGCATTGTTTCGGCATCTGACCAGTTTATTCTGTTATTCCTTAGGTTGAAAACAACTTGCTTTGTGCCCAGCTGAGAGGTGCACAGCAGGCAGAAAGGCTGATGTCTTTCTGAAGTTAGGTTGTTGTGGGTTTTTTTTAAGGCTTACACTGAGTTGTTAAATCCATTACCCTTAGTAGAGACAAAGAATGTGACTTTGATAGAATCAAGGCTACCTGTGGCAACCTTGTTTTCTTTCCTACTGTTATGTTGAAACTCCAGTGCCTGAGAAAAGGAAATAGACTTTTTTGTATTCTTATGAAGAGATGCTTAACTTAGTGGAACTGTATATGGTGATCTCACTAAGAACAGTGAAATGAGTTTGTATACAGTATTGCTGTCGTGCTGTGTGTATGTAGACCATGTGATAAAATACTTAGGATTTGGAGCACATCCATAGGTAGTCCTTGTCCAGCTTAACACTGCAGCTTACTGACTGAACACAGCTTAGTAACATTTGTAATTTGGAGTTATGTGTTTGTTTTCAAAATGCTTTGGTAGCTGGAGAATTTTCTTCAAGGGTCAAAAAACAAAACAAAAACCTTTTGGAGACATTAAATCATGGTCACTGTTTAAATTCTAGTCTCATTTAAGGAGCTCTTCATTTAGAATTACCTTCAAAATGCCATTAAGAATGAAATTCTGAATTGATATTAGAAGTCTTTCATTTACATGGAATATGTCAAAGTTAGTTGATGTTTGTCCACCAAGCTCTGGATTTATTTAGGTGGTGAAAATTTTCACTGAACTATACCTCCTAGAGCGTTTTTTGAGGCCTCTTTGCTACTTAATTCTTACGTAAATTTTCTGTTGTGCATTTGGCAGCATTTGGGAATATTTGGAATTAAGTGCTTGACCTGAGATAAACAGTAGAAAAGAAATAATCCAAAATTGTCAACAATTTCTGAGTAGTCTTTTGGTTTGGCCTCGCTGGCACAATTTCTGTTTGCTTTGTTGTGAATGTTGGAAAACAAAAATTGCTTGCAGAAATGCTTGGAGAAGCTCTTGGAGCAGCTGTTCAGCTATGTACAGCCGCAACAGAAAGAAGATGACAGTACATGGTTAAGGCTTTGGGATAAAGTTAGCAGATAAAATGTAACTGCCCAAGTTGGATGTTGGCCAGCATGCCCAAGGTAGTGCTGTTGGAGTGCTAGCAAAGTGACAGTGGTTTTACTGATACTGGTTATAGTGGTTTTATTGATATTGTCAACTGGAAACAAAGAAGCAGCCTGCTGAAAACTATAAACACAAATAAAGCAAATTCCAGACAGTCGTAAAATGGTGGAGAGATCTGTTGCTCCCAGTGAAGCTGTTCTGAGTATCAGGAGTCAAAGATGTGGCTTGATATCTAAAAACAATGTTTCAAAAGGAAAAGCTACTGAGCTATAATATAAACATGCAGTTGGATTTTTATTTATTTGTTTGTTTGTTTTTAATTTTGTGTGCTTGTTTGTTTCATTAGAGTTAAAACTGATGATTTTCTTTTATCTTTGGCAAACTAGCTCTCAAGCGCTTGATATTATGTGAAGAATTAAACACACAAATGGCTACCAATAGAAAGCAGTAGCGATATTAGCCATGCCAGGCTAGTGGGGATAATTTTCCTTATTGTTTAAATGTTATAAAAGAAAGATTTAAAATGCATTGTGGGAGGCTTGGTACTGCTTCTGGGAGTGAAACATTGTATGCAACATTTGTTGTTTCAGCGCTCCTTCGTAATAAACTTACAGCTTGTGGACCATCATAGTTCTTAAAACTTTCTTGGAGACAAGCATCCCCAACAACTTCCTGTAGCCCTGCTCTATGAAGTACAAGTTTGGCTTTCTCTGCAAGCCAAGGAAACAGTTGCCTGCTTTAGCATTTTCACTACTACTGTCTGTTCGAACTCGCTCCCCTGAGTTCTGCCCTCAGAACATCCAAAACCACGTTATTTGTGACAGCTAACTGACTCTTAACTGCTATCACTTTTCTAATGGGTGTCTTCATGGATGGACAAACCTGGTAGAATCGAAGTTGTATTGCAGGAGCTCCCCAATGTAAGTTTTAGGTTGACTGAAAAAAGCTCACCTGACCTCAGGCTATTTCTTCCCAACAGTTATGCACCCCATTCTGGGTGCATGCTGTAAAATATGCTGGTCCTTCTGTCTTCTCTTGGTCTGGGCTGGAAAGTGCAAATATTTAAAAGTAACCCTCTTGAGACTTCCAGATTGAAACATACCTTGGCATTTGTTAAAAAACTTTTTCTAAGTCCTCCTAGCCTTCTTTGAAAAATGACTTTTAAGCCTGGCTAATGATTGGATACATTACAGTAATTTCTGAAGTACTTTTTCTGGTTCTTGGTGTAAACTTGCAGTTGCAAGACAAAAATGTCTCAGCTCTTCATTTTTTCTTCAGCTTGCAACATGTGCTTTCTTCTTCATTGTTACAGCTACAAACTCTGCATGACAGAAGGACTAAATCCTTTTTATTATCATCCTGGATAAAGCATTCCTTCTCCTTTTCCATGGACAGCCAGCTATATTTTTCTCCCTCCCCTCCTTAAATCACTGTGAGATCGTGTAAGTTCCCTGTCTTGAACTGTCATCTGCTAGGAGGAGATGCTGTGCTGCAAAATTCCTAATGCTGCAAAGCCAAACATAGTTGGCCTCAGGTGTATGAAAAAGGAAGGTCAAATATGACAGGGGCATAGAAGGTTCATGATAATATTATTGCTGCCAGTTCTGTACTTTTTTTTTTTTTTTTTTTTTTTCAGAAGGAATTAAGGGACTAAACCCTTTCACTTCTCTTTCAATAGAATTTCTTGAAATTCAGGTATCCTCCAAAGTCCTCTTAGCTTATGAAATCTTTGAAATTAGTTAGCAGGGGCTGTTAGTAGTACTTCACCCAGGACGCATAGGACACAGTTTACATTTTACAGACACCAGAGAGGGCCTTTCCTTGGATACCCATGGATTTTGTTCTGTTTTGTAGACCAAGATCATCATTGGCACACACAAAGGTAAAACTCTATGGAAAGTGTTTTCTTAAGTGTCTCTGTAAGGTCAGGAGACTGTTTGGAGAAACTGCTGTAAACTTCCCCAACTTTGATCCTTTCTGAAAGGGAAGCACGTAAAGTTCTGCTTCTCTCAGGAGAGTATGAAAATCCTTTCCTGTTTCCATAGCCAGCTCTGGCTTGTACAGAGGGGATACACTTCAAATATTGTTATCTCAGTGTTCTTCTGCTACCCCTGACCTGAGTTAAGGCCAAAATATTATCTTTGTGGCCTATTTAAAAGATTCTCTGTGCAGGTGCAGTTAAAGGTGAAGCAGCGTCCTAGAGGGTTTTGAGAACATGTTGTGCTGAGGAAGGCATTGTTTCATTCCCAGTTGCTTAAGCACTGTCTTGAGATTGAATGTTTTGTTTTCTTCTGCTGGAATTATAAGTAAGTTGGAGTAACACTAAACTAGGTACAACACAGTAGCGTTTGAACATTGCTCTTGAACATTAGATTGTAAAGTAGGTTACTCTAAGTAGGAGGAATTAGTTTTAAGCTTGATGGAGCTATTTACCAAAATCATTGAAAATTAGTGTGTTACACAATGTGCTAGGTAAATATTCAATTAAGAACAAGCAGAGTAATTGGAAAATGCAAGCAGAGAACATTTTGTATGTCATCAAAACTTTGACAGGTGCAGAAAACACCTTAAGTACACAGATCACTAGTCTGTTTATAATAGCTGTTGGCTAAGTTCTTATAGGAGGTGCTTCTCAGACAAGCTTTCTTTTAGTTAAAGATAGCAGTAGCTGGTTGTGGGGGGTTTATGTCTGCCTGTGTCTTTATTATCTGGAGATAATAAAGCTTCAGCAAAGCACCCAGGTAGTTATCCAAATAGCTGTGAGTCTCAAACTTTGCTTATCCAAACATCTTCCAAATACTTTTTGTGTGCAAAACTTAACTGGAAATCTTGTAATTATAGGCTTTCATGGGAGCTTTCTTATTTCCTGCTTCCAGCTTGGGTGGATATGCTGCAGGAACAGCTGCTTCTACAGTAATTTGGCAATTACGTTTCTAATTCCAAATGTGAAATGCCAAAAAGAGTGATTTGATCCAGCTTGGATTTTGCATGCAGGTTTGTGTCATTAAAAGGAAAGAGGAAAAAGGAAATTCTGTAGGTATTGCTTGCAGATTGCTTTAATTCTTCAGATGATGTTCAAATGCCTTAACAGCAAAAAAACCTGAGAAAACTGCTTGCGAGAGATGACTAACTTTATACGTACTGCATAGCTAGTCTCTTATACTTGTTTCCTCTTCTTCCTGGAAGCTCTAGTGAGCTAGCATATCATGCTTTCTTTTGGGAACTAAAGCTAACTGAATAAATTAGTCCTGGCAGTAGCTCAAGGCCTTTCTTGAACTCCGGTTCAGTGTGTGTAAAAGAGGTGTGTTGCTTTCTGTAACCACTGGAAAAGAGACTAAGCAGAGAAGAATTTGCTACACAAGAGAGGATTGCAGTCCTAAAATGGCAGAGGAGGCAGGCTTTTAGGTGAGGCAGTGTCAGCGTACTCTTCCAAGTGAGGTCAGCTTGAACATCCTGCTTAGAATCAGTAAACTTACAGCTCTAAAGAAAGCAGAACAGTGAGGAACAGAGGGCATTTCCAGAAGATTCGCAAAGGGTAGGAGTTGAAAGGAGAAAAGAGGTAATTCTTTAGTGCTGCACAATGCTCTTAGGACATCATACTGTAGTTTCAGCCCAAGTTTCCTCCTTGTCAGTTTGGAACAAGGCAGCATTCACTGCTATATATTAGTGCCGGTGCAATTTTTTCAACACTCTCTTTCTGTCAAGTGCTCCTGCCCACTTATGGGAAACCATAATAGCAGCTGTGGATCAAGGGCATGGTGACACAGATAAGTTGGGCTTGATGCAGTTGTGCATTGATTCTCAGAGACTTTTTTTTAAGGAGCCTATTGTGAGTTGTGAATTATTAGCTTTTCCTAGCTTTGTGCAGCTCAGCCAAAGTGACAGAAAATAGCAAGGACAGCAACTTAAATTATGGCAGTGTGGGAACTCATGAAAGACAAGTTGCAGACAGTACAGTTTAATGTGGGCAGAGGAGCAGTTACAGGACTACAGTAGCCTAGCTTCCTGAGTAATTAGAAGGTTTCAATATGATAGCTTGTTTCTTCCTCAGTGCTAGCTAGCTTAACATGGTAGAAGTGAAGGAGATGGTAGGACTTAATTGGCAGATGACATACTGTGTGCATAGTGAAGTGCAGTAAATAATATAGGTAGCTTAAAACAGAAGTGTGATTTAAGACCTTATTTTATCTGTGGATAAAATAAAATCGGAAGGGATTTTCCTGTCCTAAGTAGAATGGAATGTGTTCAGCAGCAGGTTCACTGTGTATGCTTCTGCCTGGCTTACCCACTTGCTGTGCTGATGAGAAATGTGTGGTCTTTAACAAGACCATACATTTTTTATAGGACCCGGATGCTCAGTTCTTCACTGATTATTACGTCTGAAGTACTTGTTCATTAAGGTACAAGTCTGACTGTAAGTGTCTGAGAAGCCTCCCAGTTAATGTCAAATAAATGCTTTAGCCACCTATAGAATCCAGGGTTCTGGTTTTCTGATCTCTGGGAAGGTGTCTGTTAAATATGATCATATAATGAAGGTGCGTAGCTATTAAATCATAATTATATTAAAAATGTGGAATTCAGAACTGAGTTATTATAACTTCTTACTCTGCAAACTCATTTAATTTCCCAGTGGGATAGCATTAGAATAGATCTTTCCTTCCCCCTTGGCCAGCAATGTACATCGTTAAACATGTACTTAGTAGCTGGCAAAACAGAATGAAAGTTAAACTTTGCTAATAATGAGCTGGAACTCTCATAATGAAAATGCAAGGTACCTTATTTAAATGTTGGCCCCTTGACAGAATCTTCAACACAAGCCTCACAAGACTGTCACTAATCTTTTCTGTAGGTGCCCCGTAGCCAAAAATGTGCTGATGTCTGGCTTTGCACAGACTGGAGACCTGGGAGATTATATGTTTTGAATAGGATCAAATGACTGTAAGGGAAAGCACACTATACTTAGCTGTCTTGTCATACAGACAGAAAAGTGTTTTGCATGTGACCTTGTTAACGGCATGAGTTAAGAGCACCACAACAAAGGAGAGGCAGGGATGCTGAAGCTACTTAGATTGTTGTTGAGAATCTATGTTTTTTTCTGATCATCTGCTTGCATTTTTTTTATTTTTTTATTTTTTTTTTCCCCTGTAGTCCCATTTTGGCTTAGTGACTTCAAATTTCATGCTGACTCTAAATCAGATGGAAAGATGAGGGTGAGAAAATGTAAGACAGCTCAATGTAGCTTCATGATCTAGTTCTCCTCCATGTTAGAAAGCCACAGCACCAGCTTGTTACAGGAGTCCTTTAACACCATCACTGTCAAGTCACTGCTTTTCGGGTAGCAGTTATTTGTACTCCTTTTCCTGATGCAAAGTCTGCCCTGACGTACTCCTCAGATGCAGTGCCTTTGAGCATCTTTCCAAATTGCTGTGACCAGGCTGACTACTTCACTACAAATTAGTTCTCTTCTATTGCAGTGCACACCTCTGTCTCCAAGCTAACTGATTGCCACACTCTGTCTTATTTGTCCCTTTTCTGGTTTAGATATCCTCTTAAATCTTCCCCTCCTGCAGTTTCTATCTCTGCACAGAAGATTTTCACTGATTGTCCTTTCAATAGAGGACTGACATCCTTTACACTGTTACCACCCACTTCTTTTTTACAGGCAGATTTTTATTTACTCCTCCTTTCCTTTACCAAATGGTGCAGAAGACTGTCCTGTTGGAGTCTGCAGGCAGTTAATCTCCCTCGCAAGCACAGCTTTCACTGTCCTCATGTCAGCGGCTGCTTGTGAATTGCCCCAGAAATATCTAGTCAATAGTTCAAGTCATACAACTCACATTTTTATCCAGTATCACCCAATGCCTTCTTCTAGTTAGGGCAGACAAAGCTATTGGAATGACTGTCACCATGCAAAGGCACTCATGCTACCAACCAGCAACCATTTCAATTATGTGTCTCTGCCAGAAGTGTGTTTTTGCCTTGGTGCTTCTCTTTCACCTTTGTCCCAAAGGAGAAATTTAATTTTCTGTGAAAAACTTGTTATCTTGAACACTGAAGCCATCAAAACCATATGGCCTGTAGGAATCAGCAGCTTTCCCAATCAACTGTTAAGATGCTGCCAGTAGAAGCTTTTACAACTCATTTATTGTTGGTTAAAAGTTCTGTTCCTATTCCCAGAAACATCTTTTTATCACGAGAAGGGCCTCAGCCTCTTGTGAGCAAGTGCAAGTAAGAAACAACAGCAAGATTTTGTATCTGTACAGTGGTGCTCTTTCAGTTTGAGGTTGATAAAATAACGCAGAGCTGTTGCAGCTACACGCAGAGGCAGAAGTGGAAGGAGCAGAGATCAAATAATATGGAGCAGAATGATAATAAAAAGACAAGCATGTAAAAATATAAATGCCAGACAGATGTTTTTGTGGGGAGTGCAGCTAATCCATAGGAAATCAGAACAGTTGAATGGTTGTTTTAAAGTCTTTTAAAGGGGGAATTCAGCAGTGCTACCAGACTGGGTAGAGGAGAACACAAAAATATGCAGCACTGAAATGAGGAAAGAATAGCTTCTTCTGTATTATCTATGTGGTACTAAAGGGCATCACAAATCTACGTAACCCATTTTACTTGAGTGCTGAATAAATAAAAAAAATTCTTTGGAAGCAAGGTTGTATACCTCCACTCTAAGCTCTCGTCCTTGAGGATGACATAAGAAAACACTATAAGGCTTGATGCAGTTGAATAGATCTGTGGATTTTTGAAGTGAGTGGAGAGCAGTATATTCTGAATTGGTTGTTTTAGACAAATTAATGATAGAAATGGGGGTTGGTGGGATGTGGCTGGTGTACTGGAGACAACAATGCACAAAAGAGGTCACATTTTGTCCTTTGGGGACAACAGTGTTTTGTTTTTTCAAAATTGGGGTGAAAAAAAAACCAACCTGTTTCCACTGTTGGTTCTCTCCCTCCGTTATCAAATGTAAAATCTGCAAACACAGAAGTTACAATGGAAACAGGGAATCGCTGGGCAAATATTTAATTTTGCTGTCTCTGTTTACAGGATGTTTTCACAAAATGAAGAAATACGGGGAAATTGAGGGTGGGTGGGAGGAGGAGAAGGGGGGAAAAAGAGCTGCCCGCCAGCTTCTGTTCCAGAGACTGGAGAGGTATATTTTCCTACCTGCTTTGGGTGGAAGGCCACACCTGAAAGCATGGCTAGCTGCAAGAGGCAAGGAGTCAAGCTGGCTGAGCTATTATTTTAAATCACCAGTGACAGGCCCTGCAAATGCAACTTACAAGCTGTTACCAAGAGAGCTCCTTTTGAAAAGGCAGCCTTGGTGCTTTAAAAGGTAGCTGGGAGAGGAGGGAGGTAGGAGGTGGGTGACCACTGCAGTTGGTTTTCTTTGCTACTCTGCTCTAAGATGCAGAGTGGGGGAGGAAACTTCTACTTCCTTTTCAGCTGCTGAAGGCATGAACTGGTTTACAGGAAAGGTGCTAGGTTTTTTGGGGGGTGGAGAACAAAGACTCTGTGTGTAACTTAATGCCTTGCTGGGGAAGTCAGCTAGTATTTAGAGCTCTTAGATGCCAGTGTGCAACAGATCAGAAATGAGCTTGAAGCATCTGCCCTCAAATACACACAGAAACCACTTTAAGGAAGCATGAATTATGGATGAGGCACTCAGGAGCTGCTCAGGGCTAGCAGTGTTGACATGTCACAGGTGATCTGTGCATCGGTGGTCTGGTGGAGCTTTCTTGCTGTGTGGCAGGGGTTTATGTCTCCTGGGTTGAAGTGAAGATTGAAAGCAGACCTGCGGCTCCAGCTCAAGCTGCACAGCACATCCTAGGATAGGTTGCACAGGGCTGATCAGGGCTGCAAACAGGGAATCAAAAGGAACAGTCTTCTCTCCACGCCAATGCAGATTTCTTTGTACAACTACGTTAAGCAGCTTCAGGCAGGAGAGATTTTGAGCTGCAGTGGCAGCTCTCCAGGAGCTAATAAGAACTTGAACTAGGGCCCAAGCCTTAAACGCACTTTATTTGGGCTCAGAGTGGCGGCTTTTCTTAGTGCTATAATTCAACAAGAAAAAGCTTATAATCTTGTCTCCAAGTTTCCAGCTTTGAAACTTAGAGAGACTTCATACTAATGAAAAGATGGAGGCCATCTCTCCTCATTCTTGACTGCCATCAGTGTGCTCCCTAGAGCAGAGGTGAGGCCTACCAGTGAGGCAAAAACAGTTCAGCCCATCGTGTCCAATGAAGCTCACTTCAATAACCATCCCAGGAAATGCAGGTACACATGCACAGTGACTTTGGAAACCACCATGTTTGTTTCGAGTTACTGCCCCACAAGTTCATTAGTCTGGTTAAAATGTTTGTTTTGTGTTGAGGGAGAATATGTTCCCCTAACACAGCAGAGCTCTAGGGATGAGACCTTTGCCAGAACTGCAGGTATGTCATAAAGCAATAAACACTTTGAGAGCAATCACCCCATCATCTTCTGCCCTCAGGAGACAGCTTTATACTTGCAATTTGGTGACTACCTTCTTGCTATTGAAAGGAATGGCCTGATTGCAAGACTGCTACAGGCACAACTGTAGTCATAGAACAGATTGGACCCCGTATTTTGTAGCTGCCTCAACCCAGAAACCTGCTCGGTTTCCCAGATTGGCAAGTCGGACAGAAGGGAATGTTTATCACCATCTGACCCCATTTTGGCTGCATGAGGCCCAGTAACTCTTAAAGTAAAGCCAAAGTTGTGGTTAAGAATCACTCAGCTAAAGCTCTGATCCTTCCTTTTAAACACTTAATTTACTGATTTATAGCAGTAAGGCAAATAGCTTTCATTTGTTTATTTTTAATTTTCCTTTAAAAGCTTTTAAAACAAGGAAGAATAAAATGGCAGTTGACCAGAAGCTGAGTTCTCAGATAATACAGTGCAAAAATCAGTTTGACTTGTTACTGAAGGAATTAATGGTAGTCACAAATTTTATATGTATGTCTTATTCAACTAACTGAATATTTGAAATATCTCTAGCCTGCTGATCTGAAATTGGTGATGTTTCTAGAGATGTTCGTTATTCTGGAAGACAAGTTTGGGAAAAAATGATCAAAGTTTAAGATAATTGTTCCCTTCATGTTTATCCTGATGATAATTAAAATCTTTGAAAGCTTTTCCCTTTTTAGCACTCTGTTCAGGAAGGCCCAGTCTGCTCCACTTTATGCTGGCAAATGAGGCACAGAGAGAAGCAGAGCCTGCTGGGGTCTTTTAGAGTTTCATGAGGAACCAAGGCATAATTAGAAAGTGGAAAAGGAGAGACCAGGAACTTTTGTGTATCAGGGAAAAGAGATGAGAGTTTTAGAAACAGTATGTGGAACAAAAAGAAGGGTTTAAACTTTTGAACATCTAGGCTTCTGTTCTTTAGCACGACAGAAACAAGAGCTAATTGAGCAATAAAACTTGCTTATTGGAGTTGGCTTTGGTGAGACCAGTTATAAAAGACTGCAAACAAAACAATAGGTTTTATTCCTCTGCGGGGAAGGGGGTATAAAGAAATATGAAATAGACATTTTAATACAGTCACAAGCATTTGAAAGCATGTATGTGCAACGTCCTCTTCTGTAGCTTTTACCTTCCTTCTGACTTGTGAGCTCATAAAACTTGTCCACAGGTGTGGTGAAAAAGGGAGGAAAACCTCAGCAGTTGGGGCAGGCAGGAACTTCACTGTCACTTCTGTGTCATTGTTGCTTTGGGTATTTTAAATCTGTGGGGTCTTGTTCCTGAAATGTTGATAAATGGCAGAAAACATTGATCAGTGATAATCTTATAGCTAAGGATAACATCCAGAGTAAATAGTTCTCCCCATCCCATATAGTTCATGTTGCTGTAAAAGTTGATTGTGGATACTGTTTTGTTGCACAGCGCGTATACCCATGCCCTGCTGTGCTGACCACTGCACAGGTGGAAAATCTAAATAAATAAATAAACAAAAGTTTTAGGTTCCAGAAAACTAAGAAGAAAATCTAAATAAACAAATGTAATCTATGGATGTGTTTTGGACTGTTTTCAAGTAACAGCCATGATTTGTAACACTAACCACCTTTCTCAGCAGCAACTAGTTGTAGAATTGAATTTATAGACAGACTGAAGGAAACCAAATTGCTCAACTGCTACAAATATCGTGCTCTGTTCCTGTACAAGAACGTAAACCAACAACTATTAATAATGAGAAGAAAGTTTTATTAACTGCTGGAAAAATTATGTCCATCAGAATTTCCCAGTAAAATTACAGTGACTTAATTCCCAAACTTTCTTTCAAAAAAGGCATTTTTTCAGGCTGTTGGAAGTTGGCCACTATGTGTGTCTGTAACACATTAGGCACTGTTTTTCAAAACACCTTGTGGACTGCTAATTGGGGTTTGCATAATACCGCAAAATTGCAGGCATTCCTTTGAAATAAATAGGAATGAAAACTGCTTTTCTGGGAGAGAAGAAAAAAAGGATTTTTTTTATTTTTAACAAAAAGCCCCAACAAAAATCCTTTGTTTGAATATGTCATAATAATTGTTTGTTTTTGTTTCCTGAAGAAATTAGAATCATTTGAGGAAAACTTTCTAAGCAATTTCGAGTTACACAAGTTCAAGGGGGCCTTGTACATACAGTACTACTGTTCAGGCCAAGAGGTAAACAATTATGAAATGCTTTTGAAATGCAGGGTTGGTGAGGCTTTTCAAGGTTATGTATTTTGTCACTGAACATAACAGTAAGTTGTTGAGAGCGGTGATACTTATGCACAGATGTGCAAATTAACAAGTTATGAAATCTAATAGCTCAGGGTCCAGATTCCAAGTTACAACACTCTGCTGTAAATCTGACTTACCCTATAGGGACTGGAGCAGGATGAACTTATTATTTATTTATTTTGAAATTAGAGCAACACACTTGCTTGGTCAAAATTCAGACTTAGTCTGCTGTTCAGCTGGTGAGTTTGTGTGTATCTAAAGTGCACCCCCCTGGCTGATTTCAGGCTGTGCTGGGTTTGGGCCTGAAGGTCATTTTAGGGTAGTAATGGTTATAAACATGGCTGGCACAGAAAAGCATTAGGCTCCATTTTCTCCTTCTGTCCCTTCTAACCATTGATCGCTCTCAGCTGTGAATCCTTTTAATGGCCTCAGATTTACAAAATGTAAGCCCAAGCAAGCTGGTTTTGTTATTTCCTATGTGTCCAGCAACTCAGTGTGACAGGACAGCAGTAGTGATTCTTCGGTAGGAAAAAAGCTAGTCTTAGAGCATTGCTGGAGAGAAAGAAATGAATGTGGAACTATACCCTCTACTAAAGTTCCACCCAAAAAGCTGGTTGCAGCCTTTTGGCTCTGTTTTGAGCCCACCAAGCAATCCAGGTGAAGTCTTTGCAGTAGACTGGTTCCTTTTGTTTCCTCTCATCTTCACCATCCTCCTTTGAACTTGGTACTGTTCAGAGCCTTCTGTGTCTCCTTTGTTTTTTTGCAAGCCACAGCAGTGATGTCGCTTACTGGCTACATGAGAGAGCGAGTCCTATCCAATGAACTTCCTTCCCTGACATTCTGAAGATGCTTTTGTAACATCTTATCATGCTCTGGGTGATGTACTCGGCCTGAAAGCCCCAGCATTTATGTCCACATCTGCTTCACTTCACCGTGCGATTTTGTGTTAAATAAAGAAAGGGAAGCTTGTAGGCAAGCAGACATGCTGTACACTAACAGACTTGTAAATATAAGCTGCATTTACCAAGAACAGTCTCTTATGGTGAGAAGCATGGAACAGCAAGTAATGTTCAAGCTTAGAGAACAGAGAGGTGTAGGGGAGGGAATTTTTTGCTTTGAGTGTCACAATTGACAGTACTTTGCTTTGTATTTAATAAATACCTGATGCTTATAGTGAAGCCTTGGTATTTCAGGTTTTTGTAAAGAAGGCTTTAAATGAAAAGTACACATCCTTCAAGTTAATCAATTACACCAAAATAAGGAGAGAAAATTACCTTTTGTTATATCTGTAGCGCAGGAGGAGGTGGCAAGGACAGATTAGCAGAGTTTTGTGCAGCAGTGCCTGTGTATGAAATAAACATTTCTTGACAGGAAGATTACAAAAACTAAAATCAGGGAGAGAACGTGTTGCTAAATGTTAAGCATGAATTTCTTTTGTTTACCTACCATTTTCCTTCCGCTTAAACAGAGATAAATTCCGAGATTTCAGAAACTTTAATTGTCTGTGAGCTCTTGAAAATGTTTCACCTGCACAGTAAACTTAAGTTTTATTTAGCCTGAGTGGAGGATGCAGATGATAAATGTGCTGATTATCCAAGCCTTCCCTGCCTTCTTGCAGGGCACCAGAGATTGCGCTTCATCACTGCTGCTATGCTCATGCATGAAGGAGGCAGGCAGCATTAAGCAGGTAACATCAAGAGTGCCCAACGCTCTGCTCTTTCAGCTTTGTACACCTCACTTGATAAGGGTGACAGGTGGACAAAGGAAATGTAGGAGGCCAAAAGTGGTTGAGTTGAAAAATTCCTCTTAATGTGAGGTTTCCTCACTGAACTTCTTAAAAAAAAAATATTGAGGGTTCATAGATGTGAACCAGATATGTGCCAGAAAAGCACAGTGCACAGCTATCTCTGCAGCAGTGATGAAAAACTAATGATCTTCTCCACAGCGAGGTTGAGCTCTTGTAAGTGTTAAGATGGAAATCACCAAAAATATTCATATAACAACTTAAGCTTCCCTTTCTTACAATTATGTCTTATTTTCTGTCATCCTGGTATGACAGTATTAAGAATTAAATATGTAATAAAAACACTTAGGAGATAAAGTACTTTTTATTCATTCACTTACTCTTTCCGTAGAAATGTATCTGCTCAGAATTACAGATAGCACAGGTGATAACGATTGTCATTAACTAGAGATCATGCAAGTATAATGTCAAGTATATCATCACTTTTTAGAAACTGCTACTCCTATCGATTCACCTTAGAACATTAGAAAAAAAAATGCAGAAAAAGTAGAGCCAACATGATAGTTTGTTATCCATAGAGATATCTTTGCAAAATTTTTATTACAATGCAGTTTCCTGTTGCAGATGCACCCATAGCTCAGAAATACTGTGATCTTGTGTTTCTTATTTTAGATTCACTTCTTAGAAATTGCAGGAGGGACCCCAGCAAGCAGATAAACCACACTGAGAATAGCATCTTCTGAGGGATGGAAGAAGGTTTTGTTTGTGTTTTGTTGCTGATGGGTTTGGGGGGTTTTTGTTTCTTTGTTTGTTTGAGGGGGGGGTGGGTTTGTTTTTTTGTTTGTTTTTTGTTAGTGTCTAGCTTATTTTCTCTACAGTTTCTGGGTTTGGCCCACAATGCATGCTAACACAGAAGAAGTCCTCTGAAGGCCAATAGTACAAGGCCTGTGATTTATTTTTCTTTGTGACTTTACCAAGAACAAAAATGTTCTTAACATACTCTACCCAAAAGGAAGAAATTAAAGCACACCCAAATGGATAGCAATGTTAGGTACTCATTCTAACACTGATTCGTTTATACAGGAAGAACTTCATATTTGTAAATGAAAACACATTGAATACCATCAGCCATCTGTAGCAGAAATGCTAAGTCACAGTCTGAAACAGTGATTGGGTGGGAAGGCAGGGCCAACGCAGAGGAGCTCAGGTGAATGAATGCAGTGCACTTGAGTGATCAGAAGGGCTGGAGCCAGGATCCACCCATTCCCAGACCTCTTTTAAGGCCTGGCTGTGGCAAAGGTACCTCTCTGGAGATCCCTTCCAAAGGTAAGCAGTTTTCCTTTCTTTTTCCTTCCATAGTTGTGAACAGTCCCATACTTGGGATTGTTCTCATTTGCTGAAGTCTAGGATTGTGCTGCTCTTCTATTATTGCTGCACTTTCCATTGCATTATACCATCATAGCATTCTTCAGTTATTTGTTTTATGCTGACTCAAATTGCTCCTTTTCATCCCCAACTACATTTCAAAGGTTTTTTTGTTCCCCTGTTGTTGAAAGTTCTCAGTTTTTCATGTTGTATAAGGCTACCTTGCAAGTGCTGTGAAGGAGTATTATAAAACTCACAAGAGTGGCAATTTTAGCATTACCACTGGGGAAATGAATTGGGAAAGACAACAAGAACCTTTAAATTAGCAGCATTCATTCATTTCTGACAGCAATGATTAATAGATTTGGGCTAGCTGACAAAGGATAGTTTCCTGTTTTGTAATGGGTTTGTATAGCCTGAAAGCATCTCACGAACTGCTGTTCAAGAATGTTGGAGAGTGTAGTTAATGAACTGTGGTAAGCTCTAAGTTAATAAATATTCATGTAAGGGCGTCATACTATGTAATTCAATGAATTTGACCACAATTACAGTTGTTGTGGTCATGACCAGATTCTGAGTTTTGACTTCAAAAAGTGCAGTTGTTTAATTTTCAATATTTGGTTGGTAGAGTTTAGGTTAATTAGTCAAGTTTAAACATAGTTTATTATGAAAACCAACTTATCTGGGAAAGTAACTGAAGGATGCGTAGTACAAGCTGAAATGTTCTTGGGTAATATTAAAAAAAATAGGTTTCTGCAAGAAGTCTATTTAAGTGTCTGTCTTTTTTCTTCCTCTAGTATTATTGGTACCCTTTAAATCAGGTTAGTTTTGTGTCAGGTGACACTTGAGATGAAATATTTTCGAGCTATAATGTGAATCTAACAGAATTTCACTTTTTTTTCTAAATTACCACCAAGATGTAACATAGTTAATTTCTTTCTATAAAGTTTCTTCTCAATCTGTAGTCCTTACTTAGAATTTTGTTCAAGGTCACTAGGGGGTCAGTGAATCAGCTCCAAATAAGGATGGCGTAGCAGGGGATGTCAGTTCCTTCCATATCCAGCAGAAACTTAGTCTTCTCTATTTCTCAGGGGTACACCAACTGTTATGGCTTTGACAACAACAAGAGCCAAGACACAGCATAAGAAAAAACCCTCAGAAGCTTTCTCTCACATGAGTGATGCCTGTCATTTAACTTCTTATGAAGTAAGGTTTAGCAATTAAAAAATGCTTTTCATGTCCTTCCTAAACATTTAGACCACAGTTTTGGATGGTTTCTGAGTTCTGGATATATGGTGTTCTTCTGTGCATTAAGGTTGTCTTCTACTGTGTTACTGTAATGAGTTACAGCTTAAAACAATTGTAGACTTCTGCTTCTCATATGGTCTCCCTTCTTAGTGAGAGAACAGTATCACTATTTCTTTTCCACCTACTTTGGCTGTTAGGGACATACTTAATGTTTCGTGTAGTCTGAAGCCTCTGAGAACTGTTTCTTTATTTGAAAAAATACTACTTGGTGATATTTTTTCTTTTAAGTAGGATGTTCTGTCCTTGATGGGCTATTATGGACAGCACGGATCTATCAGGAGTGAATTGCTCTGTTTGGTCATAATGTGACTAATGGTTACTGCAGCTGATACCTTTTAGCTCCCTCTGCACAGTTCTGTCCTGATCTGCAGTGGGGCCCTTGGAAATAATGGAGCGGTTCATTCTCTGAGTCTGCAGAGCCCTCAAAACTCCCTGCTAATCTCTTTGACAAGTTCACCTGGAAGTGTAGATGGCAACAGTTGTTTCATGACCTGAAGACTTAGTTACAGAGACGTGAATGCAAACCAACTTATTTATAATTACCTTTTAAAAAGGAAAGTACATTTCTTCCATAGTAATGGTCAATGAGACTTAGGTTTGAAGGCAAGATAGATTATTCAGAATGAAACTAAATGTGCCCAGGGCAGTTTTCTTATAGATCTTTTTGCTTTGTAAGGCTATGTTTTCTTAAGTAGTACCTGAATAATATTTACAAAGTGTAAACTAAAGAGCTGCCCATAATTTAAAAACAATAATATATATATCAGCTACAGTTTAAATTTGCTTTGGAAACAGTGTTAAGAGCAGTAGTTCTGTTGTATCAACCAGTATGTTCTTCTGGACTTACATTATCTTTCAAAGTGTTCTGTTTCCATATCTGAATGGCAATATAAATGACTGTATTCCATTGTGTCCTGTGTGTTTCCTTCAGAATCTTAATCTTCCTGATTAGAAGTCACTGCTATCTTTGAATATGCTTGTCAACAAGAAATGCAGGGCCTAGGTTGTATTTCTTGGGTTAGACAAGACTCTTAAAACTGTTGCAGGCACCACCATAACTAGGCTACATCAGCTGCACCCACTAAGGCATCTTGGCAGCCTGGGTTCTTGTACTAACCCAGCTCAGAGTTATGTCATGTAATCTAGAAGAGCTCATTTAATAACAGGATACTTATTCTGCATATTTTTTGGTCCAGTGCCTCACAGGGCTGTATGCAGTGAGGATGTTTCAGCTCCAGCATCTGCTTCTTCTCTAGACTTGCAGCTGGAAATTGGAGGCAACTCTTGGCCTGTTCTTTATGGCATTTTTCAGGCCTGAAGAACTCAAAGCCAATTTTTGGATATAATCCTCAGAAGTGCATTTTCTGGAATTTTTTTTATTTATTTATTTTTATTTTTTGAGAGGCGCTGCAACTTCATGAATTAAAAACATCACGTTACTGACTTTCTGAGTGGAGTAGCAGATTGTTCTCCCCTGTCCTGGTGCTATTGTCAGAAACGAAAACAGAATTCTTCACTCCTGGTGATGTTTCTTCGGGTATTAAAAGAAAGAAAAACCTTCATATCTAGAACTGATGAATGTCAATTCTGTAATGACAAGATATTTTGAAGCTACTGTCTCATGTCCTTTAGATGTTTTTGCTGTTCAGCAGTCTCCTCTGTTAGAACATGTTTACAGCAGTTGTGCTTTTAAACTAGAATTTCTGAAATGATTCAAAGAAAGAAAACAGGGAAATTGCCTTGATATTCAGTGACAGCTCTAATATCATGCAAATCACTACTAATGGAAAACAATTATGAAGTGCTCAGAGACTACTGTAATAGATTTTTCAAACAAAGGAGGTAGGATGTTGGACCTGCTGTAGGACTGTGAAGAAGTAATTACATATCATCTTTTGTACCTTAGAAGTGAGATATTTTTGAAGATGTCACACTAGCCATGACACACTGCAGAACATCATGTTCTAGGCAGTGAGGTGTTTTGTTTGTATTTACATCTTTCAGAGCAGCAATCTGTACTGCAGCATTTACGTTCCTGCTGCATGTTTTGGGCATGTGTCTGCGTTACTGTTTTAACTTTGTGCAGCTTAGTAACCCATTCTTGGGTCCATGGCAGCCATTTAGGATCCATACTGACTGTTACGTTGCCTCAACCAATATGCAAGTTCCTGTCAGAGTGATTATGTTTCCTTCTTGGCAGTGTGATCTCCTTCCTCCATGGTACCAGTATCTTCCTCTAAAGTCTTCCTGTTCTTACAGTGAAATTCATGTTAAGTTCTGGGAAGTTTTCATGAAATTTATTAATTTGAGGTTTAAAACTCTAGTGAGGCATAATTATCATATGATGATGGAATATATGTTATTTGGATGCTCTTTAGCTTCAAGGACATAACGCTGCTTGCTTCTGGCTATTCTGTTAATTTTTATCTGATTTTTCAGGATCTCTGTGTCAGCACTTCCCTTAGTTATGAGTGTTCTTTTGGTTAATGCCTTTTGCTTCCTGTAGATTATGAAAAATTACCGTAGGGCAGTGTGCATTGACCTGACCGATAGAAGGCTTCAATTGCACCTGCAATCAGACTCACCTTCTACTTCAAGCAGAAGATGAAAGTGAGTTAAAAGGATGTAGTATGTACTTATTGGTTTGTGGCCTGGAGCTCTGAGCTAGAAGCCACCCTACCCTTGGGCTGCATTAGGGGAATTCCAAAGCTTGGTCCAGCCCTGCACCTTCCTCAGTATGTCATAGTGTCATTTAGTGTATCTTGAAGCATCATTTAATGACCTAAATATAAATACAGGACCAACTTTGATTTTTAATATTAATTTACTTATAATGAATCATTTTGGAGGAACTTGGTGGTTTTCCCTTGTTTGTCTGCTGTGAGCATGTTTTCATTTACCTCCCTGTTGTAGATTCTCAGAAGTCAATTTCTGGGCTCAGTTTTCCATTTGTAAAATGGATTTTATGTTTAACAGCTATGGGAGAATGTACTGAGCCCAGATTGCATTCATGCCGTGCTTGGGCTGACTGGAAGAGGTGGGTGTTTCTTCCTGTACTTTGGACTGGAAAGAATCCATCTGACCATTTGCATAAGGCTTTGTGGAAACCAACCCTTGACAATACTAGCTGAAAAAAGTTTTGTAGTCTTACATGTTTTGTAATCTTAATCACTAGTCACAGAAGAAGTCTTAGTGTTTGTTGAAGATGCAACAGGGTCAAGACTTTTGTGCTGTCTTTCAGTTTATACCCAAATGTCTGATTTCCCAGTGAATAAAAGTGTGAACAGGACAGTGAGAGGATGGCTTGTTTTCCAGGTTTCAATCTTTTTGTTGACGTTATTCATCTCAGAATAACTGTGTAAAACAAAGTTTTCGAAAGGATGCATGTTCCTGAAATATTTGTGGTTTAAATCTGTTTTTCTTTGATAAACTGTGCATTGAAACAGTCTTGATGAGCTCAATTAAATACTGTGGGAGGCAACACATCTTAGAAACCTTTAAAATGTGTGTGCATATATTTCATTTTTCTTTGTATTTTGCTTCTGTTCTCATTGGAAGGTTGCTCAGGTACGTGGCTGCTCTAATGCTACAGTGGCCTGATTTAATTTGTGGCCAGTTTAACCCACTTCTTACTCTGACAGTATTACAGACTTGAAACAAGCCCTGGTTTGTTGCTGATTATGACTAAATATTGATACACAGTGTGTATTCTGTGGTTAGAAAAATAAATAAAAACAAGAACAAAGTACTTGGGTTTTACTCCTGGGTGGAAGTTCCAAGTAAGTGTTCCTAACAGCAATGTTCACATAATTGGTTCCCATTGTTGTGCTGTTGCTCAGTGATAGAGAACTGGGGAACTGATGTGGCTGAGAAAACAGAATTTGTACTGGTCTGCTTTTATTTCTTTTCAAATAGCTAGTTTTCATCATGGCTGCCACACACACATTTACAGTAGTGAAATATGGAAAACATTGTCAAGGGCAATAGCTTCTAGATAATACAGAGAGGTATGGAGATGACCTAGACAAGTGAAATACTTGCTAGTTCAGTACCTTTGTTTCCAGATGCTGCCTTGAATTATGTTGACTTACAATGGTGTGAAGTATGATTGTCTTCATTGGTTTTGGAACTGGGGAGGCTCATGTGTATTTTCTATTTCAGGATTTTAAAGCATGTATTTTCAACTGAGGAGGTGGGGAAGTGATCAAGTGTACTGCAAAGAAATCACATTCTGAAAAAATGCTTAATGAATGGGGAACTTTGTAGATCAAAGCATGGTATAATATCTTATGATGGCACATTGTCTGAAAGATGCCAGTGCCCAAAAAGAAGCTGAGAAAGTTTTGTTTTTGAAGTCTTAGTAAAACTGCCAAGCTGAATAGCTCCAGTTATAAAGTATAGCTTTAGTGTCTTGCAACTGAAACAAGAAACTTTTCCCACAAGGCTGGAATTATTTTTTGCAAACCTATGCAATGGGTTTCATTACAGAATCGCCGAAGTTGGAAAAGACCTACAAGATCATCTAGTCCAACTGTCTACCTATCACCAGTAGTTCTCACTAAACCATGTCCCTCAACACAGAGTCCAAACATTGAATACCTCCAGGGTCAGTGACTCCACCACCTCCCTGGGCAGCCTCTTCCACTGCCTGACCACTCTTTCAGAGAAGTAGTGTTTCTTAACGTCCAGCCTGAACCTCCCCTTGCAGCCTGAAGACATTTCCTCTAATCCTGTCACCAGTTACGAGGAGAGGCTGAGCCCCAGCTCACTACAACCTCTCTTAAGGTAGTTATAGAGAGAATAGGGTCTCCCTTGAGTCTCCTCCAGAATGAACAACCCCAGCTCCTTCAGCTGTTCCACAAAAGGCCTGTACTCCAGACCCCAGTTGTGTTTATTAGGGAAACTGTATCAAAACTATGTTCTACTGGTGACTAGCTGCTGTGTAGATACCTTAAGGTGAGAAATATCTGGGAAATAAGATTTAAGCATCTTATATAGCAAGAGTTTGCATCTGACTCAGCAGTTTAATGAATGAAAGAGGCTGTGCAAAAGCTATTAGAAAATCAAAATATAAGTCAAATCCAAGCAATTAGTGAACAACAGGGGCTTAGATCTGGAATGTCAGCACCCACCCACCTGCACTTTGCTGAGCGCCTAACACATTGTGGAGCTGGAAGGAAATGTTCACTGACTGAAAACATGAGGCTAAACTGTGATGTGAAGTATGTCCCTAAAACCAGCAATTACAGGACTCCAAGTGAGGTCATGTAGACGAGAAAATAGAGTTTTAATAACAACCATATTCTTGTCAGGAAATTGGCAGCCTAACAGTTCAACAACTCTGAACAGAGGTTAGCACTTTAAGTAAGATTTCCTAGTGGATTTTTGGCCAATTCCATTCCTAGTGCATCTGTATTGATATTTCAGTGGCATTTTTCTGTACTATTTGAAGCTATAGGATATATAAATGAAGAAAAAATGAACAACTGGGGAGAAAAAATGTTGTATTGACTTTTTTTGATGGAGAGAAAAGTGGATTGATGATACCTAGTGGTACTTTTACTATTCGCTGCTTACAGACATGTCTTTACTGTGAGGGGGGAGGAGTGCTTGGAAAGCGGTGTCCCTGAAGAAAATTCAGAGGGGAGAACATTAACTTACAGCATGAAAGTTCTGTAGAGTTCAAGATCTTGTCCTACTTCCTACCAAAGCAAAGAAAAAAAATAGATTGACTTTACTACCAGAGGTAGACTTGATTAGGTAGTCTCAAAAATGAGTTTTCAGTCTTCAGTGGGAGTGAGATTTGGTGGGAACCATATGAATGATTACCAGGGTCAGTGACCTGGAGAGTAAGGGTAAACCTCCTGTGTTAGGAGCAGAACCTTCAAAGTGTGGGGAACATACAGATTCATGAGGGAAAATAACAGAATTATCCTACGCTAGAGAGGGAGAGCTTGTTAAACAAGATGCCTTCTCCTTTCCAGGAGGAACAGCTCTAGTGGTAAAACACTGCACAAAGCTGACTGCAGCTCTGCTGATCTCTACTCTCATATGAGCCCAACGTCATGGCATTGAGTTAAAAACCCCAGAACTGTGCAGGTGGAAAGGCCTTCCAGAGGTCTACATTCCAACCAGCTGCTCAGAGCAAGTTCACATCAGCTCACGCTGGTTCACTCAGAGCTTTACCCAGTATGGTCTTAGAAACTTCTAAGGACTGAGATAGCACAGCCCCAGCATGTCATCAATTCAAGAAAGCTGAATTCTTCCAACCTAAGTAGGAAGGCATGAGTAGTGTTCCAGCCATTAGCGAAAAGTAGCTTGAACAAAACAAACCAAAATAGACAATCTTTTTCAGGCTTATTTAAAACAGCAGATCTGTCATACAGACTGTAGTAAGGACAAAAGACTAATATTGGATTACAAAAAAAAAAAAAAGAAAGAACATTTCAAAGCATATGAATAAACTTGGACTTCATTTGAAAGGTAATAGCATTTGAAATAAGCAGTAGAAGAAAAAGAGTTGGAAATGGGATTTGAAGAACAACAATAAGGGGAATTATGCATTATGAAGCATGAGATGGGAAAAGGCTAAAATAAAGCTGAGCAACTGATCTTTCCTCCTCTGGTAGCAATTTCTGTCAATTACTGTGCAATCACAAATTTGCCTGGGTTGGGAGAGACCTCAAGGTTGTCTTGTGGCACCATGTTGGAACTAGCATGGCTGACATGCACTGGACCAGGATGCTCAGGAACTCATCAAGCCTTGTCTTGAACATCTCCAGGGATGGGGCATCCACACGTTCTCTGGGAAGCCTGTGCAAGTGCCTCAGTACTGTGAGTGAATACTTTCTTCTTGATATCTAATCAAAGCCTCCCTTCTTTCAGATTAAATCTGTTCCCCCTTGTCCTATCACTGTTTACCTGCATAAAATGTCAGTCCCCTTCACAAGGACAAAATAGAAGGAGGCACTCACCTCCCTTTCCCTGCTGGCTATCACTCTTTTGATTCAGCCTGGGATACTATTGGCCTTCTGAGCTGCAAGTGTACACTGCTAGTTGATGTTCAGCTTTTAGTCCATCAGGACACCCAAATCCTTTTTGGAAGGGGTGCTCTCAAGGAGTTTGTTTCCCAGTCTGTATTCATATATAGGATTGACCCAACCTGAGTGTATCACTGCAATTTGCCTTGTTGAACCTCATTAGGTTCTTGTGAGCCACCTTTTAAGCCTGTCCAGGTGGTAGTCTCCTTGGTAAGTTGTCCAAAACCTCCTGAAGAGCTTGGGTGAGGAAGATTTAAATGTCCTGCTGTCACCAAGCTAGGGTGGATTTTCACCGGGGGGAGTGGGGGGTGGAGTAAAGGAAAAACACCCAAGTTGAAATATATGACCAAATGGGCAGCAAAAGAAGAGCTAACTGGACCTTCCTTGCTGTGGTACATTTTAAGATACGTGTCTCTGGACAGAGAAAATGCTGTTGAGCATGTAAAGTGGATGTTGACAAACACTTTTAGTAGAAAATCATGGCTTTGGAGTTAAGTTGCTAGTTCATGTTTCTGCTGTATGTAAAGCTTTTTAGGCTTTTAAATTAGGGGATGGAATGTCTTTAAGCTGCTAATTAACGTGGCAGGAACCTGTGGTGTCTACAGCTACAGCAGGGGAACATCTGTCTGCAGCAATTAGGCAGGAGCTTCCCAGCTAAGCGGCTACTTGCAGTTAGAGTGGGTAGCTTGCCAGGCAAATGATGTAGTGCTGTTTATACAAACCCACTTTTCCTCTTAAAATCAATAGAATAGTAAACATATACCCTCGGTACCCTTGGCAGTCTTTGGATGTGAAATTAATCATGATAAATCTGAGATATTAAGTGTCTTCTATTTTGAAAATATTGCACTGGGAGGGGAAATCCCTCAAATTAATTGAGCAGTGTATGAGTTCCTACTAGTCTAACAGGCAGGAGAAAGAAAAAAAAAAAAACAAGGTCTTTTTAAAAAAGTGTGTAGTACTGTATAAAATAATAAAAGCCTTTGAAGAATGGGCAGAGATGGTGCCTTCTTTGGTGCAGAGTATTTTTTTATTAAAATGAATATACTTCTACCTCCTAAACTTTTTACTACCTTTGTTAAAATCAGAGTGTTGAGGTTGTATCTAATGCATAAGCCTATTTTACGCTTACAATAAATATATTGCCCTGCAAGCTGTAGAATATGAAATCTCAAAATATTTGAAGGTACCCTGTGGAATAGTGCTTTTTTTCCAGTATATTTATTTTTACTGTATGCAATGCGAATATTTATTAAACATTCTCATAATGGTGCATGCACTATTGTTGAATAAATGACATATTGCAAGAAAGCGAAAACTATTTCAACAGAAAATATGCTAAGACTTGGCAAAAGCAAACAAAATTGTAAAGAGATACATAAAACAATGGAAGAAGTTTAAAGCAAACAGTGAGGAAAGATGTAGAATAGTTGCCCTTTATGCCCCCCCCTCTCTTGGCCCCATCTTAGATGTACAGTAAAGAAAAAATTGTATCCTATTGTTACTACTTCCTTTGTGTTGATGCGTGTTTGCTGAGGATGATGCTGAGGTTGCAGGGAATGGCACTTCTGTTTTCAAGCACGTAGTAGTTGTGGAAGAAGCTAGAATAACAACTCCTCTCCTGCAGTATTCTGCTTTAGCTACATATGCTTTTCTCTGAGAAACCTGTTTTAGAGAGACAAAAGTTTTGCTGTCCTACCTTTCACAACAGCTAGACAAGGTATTGTTCAAAGCAGTAATCTCATATCCTACCAAACCTGTGATTTGATAAAACATAGTTCACTTTCTTTGTTTTATGTCTCATCAGATAAGGCTGATAAGAAGGAGGTGGAATCTATTTTTCGCTCACCTGAAGGATAAACTCTTCTGTAGACAAAATGTTCTGAATTCCAGTAGATGATACTGCATGGTATATTTTTTTCTGTTGTGTGTGTTAATGTACTGATGGATAAAAGACTTACTTCTATGTAGCAGTTACATATATTTTATTACATAAAGATAAAATTAACCTTAATTGCTTGAAATTTCTGCCTGTTCCTCTGCAGATTTTTACCTGACTGGAGATAAACGAAAAAAAAAAAAAAAAGTATGTTTGGGGTCTGATTTGTTGGAAAGCGTATTGGTCACTGTTGAGTTGTCCTTGCAGCCTGATGTGACTGCCCTTGGTCTTGACTTGTAATTTCCAGCTCAGTTTCTGATCTGAAGTCAACGCACCTCAAACAGAATACCATGTCTTTATAACTGTGATAGGATTCTCTTTGCCTGAGGCTTCCCCTTTCTCCCACCACCAACTTGAATCTTTTCCTTCACTGACTCTTGTGATTGGTAAGACTTTACAGCATTTAAATGCAGATGCAACCGCTTGGTGAAAGGAAAAAAAAACCAAAACAAAAAAACATTTACTAAGTTATATTTTATAAAACAGAGAAAAATAACATCTTTTAGTGAAACAACAATCCTGAAGTGTGAGCTGACAGCTGCAGTATGCTTGCCATACAAATAACTCTCTGATAAAAAATAAAAAAAAAAGTGTTTTAGTTTCCTGTAACAAATCCTGTTGTGATGGATCCTGTTAAATTCTAGGGAGAGACTTGCTTAGTTGTGAGGTTTTGGGAAGCTTAGTTTAAGGTGAACTGGAGTATATGTCCTTCATCAGGATTTCAGGCCTGTTCCTTCCTCTTGGTAGAATTCTGATCAATACTTTTCTGCATGTAATTGACATAGAATCAATGTTTGAATATATTGGGTGCACTGCAACAGCTATGTGGGGTCTAAGAGAATATAGCAGTATGCATCTTACGTTAGAAGCTGTTCCAAAACATCAGTCAGTTTAACATCTACAGAAAAAATGTTATGCTGTTCTTCACTGACATGATAATAATGATCTGATTCTTACCTATCATCATGGACTCTCTTGTCAGTGCAAAACCAAATTAAAGTTTAACTTTTTTGAAATGCTTAAGTGCTTAGGTCAGTGTTTCAGGTTTGGCCAAACACTTGGGGGAGAAAGTGCTTGCAGGGTTTCTAGCAAAGAGTTTCTGAATTGTTTTTCTGTAATAAATTCAAAATATAATTTGCAGGACCTTTGCATTATATGTCATTTGTAAGTGAAGTCTCACCAATTGACGTTATTTTTTTTTGTGCAGTTCTTGAATTTTCTTTGGTGACTGTCAGGTATTCAGTATAATAAGGTGGAGTCTAGGAAAAGCAAAAGTGTTTTTTGGATGTCACTTTAAGATGTATTCTGTGTTTATTCAGCCTGATCTGTTTTGAAGAAAAAGACAGTAATCTTCTTTTTTTATGTTGTGTCTTGTAATTCCCAGAAAAATAGCGTTTAAAAAAAAAAACAAAAAAAAAACAAAAACCCTCTACTTAGTATGAGTTGCATAAGAGTATGAAGAGTCAAGGAATACTTTTTATGTGCCTTTGCACATATATGCCAAAAAAGTCTTTGCCAGAGTTATTCTCTATTGGAATTTGCGGAGGTTTGTGAAAAGCAAATATTGAAACACTCTTGTTCTTTCTCCTTTAAAATCCTGGGTGAGGAGGAGCATGGGGAGTCGGGCTGCTCAGAAAGGGATCTGCTCAATGAATATCTAAAGCTGAGCCCTTGGGTTGTTAAACTATAATTTAAAGGTAAATTCTAAAACAAAATTGAATTATATTTTGTGCAGTTTATAGTTCTTTTAGGGTTTATAAAAACATCCTTTATTTTTTTTGCCTCCACTCAAAAAAGCCTGTTTGTTGTGTAAGTTTTAGGTTACATTTTCCTCATCTTTCTAAAAGACTTTAGCAATTACTTGCACTCCCTAAGAACACGTTAAACCATAGGAGACAAAAGCGTCAGCTTCTGTACTTGGTCATGGTTGTGGAGAAAGGCAGTGCTGCTCTGTGGGCTGTCAGCAGAAGGATTGGGTGTTTGTTATGTGCAGTGCTTAGGGCAGAACAGGTTGTCCTACCTCCAGGATGCCTAGATGACCCTCCCAAATGTTGGTGGAGGTCACCAATGTGATACTGCCATTCGTTAATTCATGTGTCAAGCTGAAATTCAAATCAGGTGTATATAGTGGGATGAAGGAGTTGGCTCAGCCAAGCCGTGTTTGCCATTTAGTTTTGCTTTATATAGTTAATAATGCAACCAAATTTTAACAGTGAAGGGGATGTGGTGAGTAGGCTGATATTTGAATAACTTGAGACTGATCCAGAGTTGTTTCTTTTGCCACACCAGAAGCTTTTCTAAGGTTTTAAGGTTATTGGCTCTTTTGTTTTTCTGCAAATGCAATTTTCAATGAATGAAAAAAGACTGGTTTTGTATTAAAATTTGCCTTCTTACAGGATTAATAACATGGCAGTACTTTTTCTTATATAAGATGACATGGTTCTAAATGTGTTTTCTTCATGTTCATGTGTATAGACAAGCTAATGTAGGTATGTGTAGGCTTGTATATACATTTTTATGTGCTCTCTGCTTCATTTTGGATTGGAATACTCAGAACAATAGAGTGAAAGCATTGGTTGTAGTTTATCCTAGTTAAAAAGAGACTGCTGACTGGTAAACTAATCTCATTAACGGAGGGTGTTAGGAGCAGCTTGTCGCAGTCAATCTGAACTTTCTTTTAGTAGATAACTCCAAGATTATCTATGTTAGGAATGGAAATGTTTGCAAGAGGGTATATTTGCTAAATTCAAGGCAGGCTAGGATTATGGTGGTTTGGTTTTGATTTGAAGATCAGATAAATAATAAACAAGGTGAACATGTTTAAAAAATATGGTGTAAAAAAAGCAAGAAGACAGAAACTTTTTTCAAGCTGTAGAACAGTCAAGCTCTGCTTTCACTTTATGAAGCTTATTCCCGTGTCATTCATCAAAATGAAAAAGGTTCCACTCCAAATGTTTATATTATCTACATATGTCACTTTTATTTGTTTTCTAAACAGGAGGGAAAACATAAGAAAAGGATTTTTTTTTACCAACATAATATTTTTGGATGAATTAATATTATGTAATAAAATATGGGCTAGCTCAGGAAATACTCATCTTGACTAAACAAATAGTACAGGGGTACCTGTGCTTATTTTGGACAAAGTTCTCTTGCCTTTATTGTTCAATAATTCATGGAGTTGAGTTCCACAGAGAAACTAAACCAGATTCAAACCAAAATGAAAGAAGGTTTGCAGCTGTTGGCCCCGGATACTGGTTTTGAATACAAATAAGAATTCATTGCAGATTATGATGGACAAACAAAAGACCTTCATCTCAAACATTTGTTCCTACAGTCTCGTGTGTAGGGTAAAACTCTAAATCACAGCAAAGCTTAAGGCTGTGAGCGGTTTTCTCCTCTGAGATTTTACAGGCACCTTCTGCTGCTGCCAAGTCAATGCGGTACTATGTCCCTGCTTTCCTCATTCCTGGTCTCCAGCTGTGGAGGCTCCTGGGGCAGTCTCATGGGCAAGGCTGAGTGTGGCTATTGCAGATGGTCATCCTGGTGTGATACCATACAGTGTTCCAGCCTGAGGACAAGGCGGTGAATAAGGGGTGGCTGGGCTAACACAGTCAGTGTGGGAGAGGGGAAGATGATGTATCATGGCTGAGATACTGATATGTGTATTTATGTATAGCGCAGAGGGGAGGTTGTGGATGCCCCCTCTCTGGAAGCATTCAAGGCCAGGCTGGATGGGGCTTTGAGCAACCTGATCTAGAGGGAGGTATCCCTGTCTGTAGTAGGGGGCGTTGGAACTAGATGACCTTAAAGATCCCTTTCAGCCCAAACCATTCTATGATTCTCTGAGTTGGGAAAGAGGACATGAAAAACATGCTGTGACTGATGAGTTAGGTTAATACGGATGACTGAGACATTTACTTCAGTATGTCTCACTTGATTATCTTTAAAGTTGACTTAAAATGTGCAAGCACCATCTGATCTTTAGACAGAGGTGTTATATACAGAGAGATCAGTATAAACTGGATTTCTTCTGATGTGCAAGTGGATTGTCAGACAAGTGATGCTAGTACAGAATGAAAAGGGAGTAAATCCCAAATCCCTGCTCACCTCTTCCAGGGGAAAAGCTATGTTGTGTAAAAACTGTTAACAGACTTTGAGATTTGGTTGATGACATATTAAGCTGTTGGACCACTGATGTCCTGCATAGAACAGCTTATTGTCTACACAGGACAAACAAAACACAGAAGTGGAAAATTCAGGCGTGGAAAGGAAACCAAGTAATAGGCCAAGGGCTTATGATCTGTGTTCGACTCCCCTTTTTCTCTCTCAGAAATCTTAAATTATTGAACATTTTCCAAAAGCAAGTTCTTTTGGTCTATTCAGTTTTGGAATTATTGGCATTTTCCTATTATTTGTCATTATATCAATTATTTTTTTATATAAGTAATCAAATTATCACTTCTTAAGCATTGGCTCTGTGAGATATATGTGGGTTATTGCATCGAACAGTTTCTGCTTGTCTTCTCAGTAGTGTTCAGACAGAAAATGAATATGATGCCGTGGGGGCTCAAGTAACCCATCAATACAAGCCATAAAATGCAGGTACTTGCAAACTGTTGTTCTTGAGGAACTTGTGCATTGTTAATGTAATGCTTCTTTTATTCTACATTAAAAATCATTTAATCAATGTTATATGTAAGTGAATACTGAGAATTAAGACCAATGAAACAAACTTGGTAGAACATGTGATTGGCAATTACCTCAGTTTTCAGCAGAAAAAAAAAATATAAATCTGTTCTTCAGCTGTAAAACTGTCTTTGGATTCAGAGACTCCAGTTATGTTCTTATATTTAAACCATTGATAAACCATTGATAATACTCAAATCAGAAATGCATATAGTAAAATCAGATGAAGATAGATGCTTGGAAGTTGAGTTTTAAGTTGCAGTGCATAGGTAGGTGTGAAGGGGTCTCTGAAAGCACAGCCACGTCCATAACATTATTACAGGTTAAAAAAAATGATATATAGTTTGAATGGCTGGGTGTAACTTTAAGTGAAGAAAATTGTATGTATTGGGCACTAGAAATAAAAGTGCCTTGACCTAGGGCACTTCAGATACAGTTTTGAGCTCTAGATTTGTTTTTGTCACAGGTCTTAGATAAAATACAGATTTCTTGTGATTTTTCTTTAATGCAGAATGAAAGTCATTATATTATACTTCTTAACCTGATGTGCCAGAATTGTGTATAAAGGATTGAAAGTATACAAGTCTTAGAAGCATGTTATTAAATGTGTGTTTATTTAAGTAGTTTCAAGTTTGGTAGAAGACTGCAGTCCATGAAATACAATATAAACAATTAATGACGTTTTTCTTTTCGCTACAATTTATTTGGGAGAGGGATGAGAGTAGCACCACAGGTAGGTATTATCTTCAATGTTGCCATGGCAGTGCAGCCTACCTGTTGCTAAGAACATGCTGTAGCTGTTGTTATTCTCTTTATTACAGCTCTTAATATTTCAGAATGTACCCTTTAGATTTTAAGGTGTTATTTTAGATTTAATTTTGTATGTGAGAAGACCAGTAAGTTTTGCCACTTTCCAGCAGGGAGTTACTCTGGTGCAAATGCAATGATACTGATATAAATACCTGATTCTGCTAATGTAGATTCCATCCTTTACCATAGAGTAATTTGCAAGCTATCTAACAATTCAGTAAGGCGATAATTATCTAGATAGTTCGGTGCCATGTTGATATTAATATTCGTTTTCCCTGAAAAGTCAGTGATGGATGTTTGGATGCAGAAAAGGCTTAAGCCCCAACAATAATGTAGTATCAAAACTTCACAACAGAGACAGGTGGTACTTAGCACTAAAGCTAGAAATGAAGTATTCAGCTCACTAAAAAGAGCATGTCCACTGCGAGTCTGGTTTAGTGAAGTGCTCTGGGACCTCTGTTACTGCTCAGAGTGCTGCTGCAGTTTGGGACCATGGCAGCTCTGAGACTCTCAAGATGCTTTCAGTGCTATGCTGAGTGCTGTGAGCTTGCAGGCGAGAATGGGAATTATAAATGGATCATTCAGGGAAAAAAAAAACAAAAAAACAACCCAGGATCAACTCCCAGCTTGCTGTTCTCTCAGGCTTTTTATTTTCAGCTTTCAATAGCGCGTTTAACCCGCTAGATAGTAATGCTAGGTAGTTATAATATAGCAGAAACAAAATGTTTACCATGGTTGTCTGCGCTGTCTCCTTCAGGTGGAGATGTCTCCTGCATTTACAACATGATTAACAAGTCTCTATGCCTTCTTGCTCCATTCTTTTCTCTAAGGCCTGCCTCCTGCTTTTAGTTCTGTAACCTTGTTTCTTGCTACCAGTTACAAATGTCTGTCATTCCTTTGCATTACAGAGGCTATTAGCTGAAGTTTATAAAATTCCTACTGGCAAATTCCAATGTCTCAGTTTTTAATGTCTCCAAAAATAAAAAGTTTGCATATGAGTGAGCAGCCTGTGTAATTTACTCATTTTCTTATGCTTCCTTACTGTCTTTATGTTCTCGGGCACTATGTGTGAACTTTACATAAGCTCCTTTATATGGGGCTAGAATTAAGTAATTATCAATTAGAATTTAATTGTTTCTTTTCATGGGGAACTGTAATCCAATTACTATTGCATAGCAAGTGTTTTGCTTTATTGGAGCTGTGGAATAATGCTACAGAGATGATACTACACCATATGTACTTGTGAGGGTGTGCCCTCATGCAGTGGTAGGAGCTAAAGTAGTGTGTGTCAATTGGTATTTATTTCAAAGTAGTATCAGTCACAGGGCTAACTGCAGTTTAAAATGTACTTACAGATAAGTTTGGTGTGGTCCCAACTGCCTGAAAGCAATCCTCATGGACAAGGCCTGGGATTTTCCCTGTATCGTGCTGTGTTCGTAGCCGTGGTGCCTAATTTAGGAGCAGCGTGACTTAGACTCACAGCAGTAAAAACCAAAAACGTGCAGCTGTGAAAAGCAACCAGTCTGTTAAGTGTTAGTCACTGGGTGGAGGCACCTATTCTTCTCCCCTCACTTACACCTGAGGTTACATGAAATACACCTAGCCTTAAGGCAGTAATTCACAGTGCATTACTAAGTTCAGAAACAACTGAAAGCACTTCCAGTGCAGTATGAGATACTGACACTTTGGAAAGTTACCTTCATTAGGACATGTAGGATTATTTGTTGTAGTTAGCTCTGACTGTTGTTTTGGTTGGATGCAGCTGCTTGCTTCTGCAGGCTCTGCGTTTGCTCATGGAAGAACAAACAGGTGTGGGAAGAGGGCATGGATATGGGTGATGAGTGCTCTTACCTGGCTCTCTGTGGCAGCTTTTTCATCCCCTTGGATTTCAATTCGAATTCTGCATGCTGTAATAGTTTCGCCTCAAGGTCTTTCAGTTCAAAACCTTTTCTCCCAGGTTGCCAGGTGTGATGTGATGTGCTTTAAGGAAGGATTTCAAGAGTGTCTGTAAAACTAACATTTAGTTACATTTACTCTAGGCATCCATTTGCCAGAGTGGAGAAGTGTTCAAGGCATGTCTATAGATGCTAGTGTGCCCTGATGCATAGCTGGGGGAAGACAGGTTCTTATAACACGAGACTGTCAGTATTGAGGAGGGTTTTATGAGCAGACTGACAGCTTCTGTTCTACCATGTATCCAGACTGCCACAAGTAGAGCTAATATTAAAATGTTAAGATACAGCAGTTGTACAGATTTTGTTCAGTAAAGCAGAGCAGAAGTTATGGTTGCCTGCTACAGTCAGGCAGTGCCAGTAGTTTGAGTTAGCAACCACGATTCGCTCTCAATACAGTTCTGTAAGAAAGCAGTTGCTGGTTTGGAATTGGAATTTTGAAAGCTGAAACTCCAGTAGCTGGCAAAAATAAATAATTGTAGCTCAAAATGTTATCTCACTGAAAGAGACTTTTTCTGCCAAATGCATTGGGTTTAAACACTGTTTATAAGCTTATTAGGACTGTTAACAGAAACAGTGGAAGCATCATACGATGCAGAAAACTTCATGTTTGGGAACATTCAGGTACTTAAAACTTTGGTCCTCACAAGTGGGTAAAGTGAGGTGGCTCCCAGGGGACTTTTCCCACTGGGAGGGAATTGTCCTATCTCCCTAAAGCTTGACGTCAATCTGCATCTGCTCAAAGGAAGCCTTGTTTGCTTCAGATCTTAACCCACATGAGGAAATCAGCACAAAGTGCTTTCTGCAGGCAGGAGTTCACAGCTGTGATCCTTGTAACACTAAGAGAACTTAGGGAAAGTAAGACAAGTACAAATGCAAATCATTATGAGAAAGTGTTAGGTGATTTCAAATGAAAAATAATTCCTGGAATTCTGCTACTTGTTCTTAATCTTTCAGCCTGAGCTTGACTTTCACCCAACATAATGATGTTTTAAACATCATCAACTCATCTTCCCCCACCTGAGGAAATCCCAAGCCTTCATATTACTGAATTCTGTGCACTGGTGGCCTTGTTACTCTGCTCTTCTGTTTTCCATGGGAAGCACTCAGAGACTGCAGGATGTGACCTAAAACAGTCAGCTTAAGAAATATTTGGATGAAAATTGTAGAAAAAAAATCTGACTGGAATAAATACTTGTAGCCTCCTGTGAATTCTCTGTGGTATTCTGACTTACTGCATGGAGCTGTATACTAAATAAAATAAAAGAAATTGATGGCTCATCCTGACTTCTGCTGCATGAGGCTGCTTGGTTGTTTTGTCCCAGCTATGGCCCTGTTTTCTCTCCTAATTTGTTGTGTTTACTCAGTGAAATTGAATCCCACATCATTTCAGGCAAGCCTTGGAGAAGTTGTTTTCTTCAGTGCAGATGGCTGCTCCAAATATATGAGGCAGCCCAGGGCCACCTCGTTCTTCTCTTAACCCTTCTGCCCTGAAGCTGTGCTGCCCTTTTGCTGCTGTAGCACCCTGGCTTTTACTGTACTGAATTTTCCCATGACTGTAAACTCTGTGCATGTCTGTCATGTGTTGTCAACTACCTCGTGTCCACACAGGCTCCTGTTACCTAATACAGCTTTCTCTGACTTGTTTGCTTTGTCGTCTTATCTACTTGTTGCAACGAGGACAAAGCAAAGTTAAAGTGTGCAGTGACCACCGGGAGAGGTCTTTGCTGGAAGCTGCCCTGGAGGCTTGGCTGAAGCAAGAGTGCAGCAACTTGTCCCTATAACTGTAAATGTTCCAGACACACAACTTCAGCCTGAAGGAGCCAGGGAAGACCTGTACCCTTGCCGTTTCCCTTCACCCTGTTTGTTTCACTTGGGAACACAATGAGCTGTCAAAATTTCCTGCCCAGCTTCCACAGAATCCTTCCTTTTGCTCCAAAAAGGATTATTTATCTAAAGCTGCTAATTGTATAAATTGTCAGAACAATTGTTTAGCTTGATTTTAAGGTGGAGAGCAAAGACATGTAAAGACCTTCTGGGGCTGATGAAAGTCCCATCAAAGCCTTCTGTCAAAGGGAAGGAGACTGTGTTGCCATTAAAGGCCCTTGATTTACGGAAATTAAAAATCGGGTGGTGTGGTGCAAATCTGGTGCAATCCCTATTTTTAGTATCTCCATTCTATGTGCTTATATGTAATTAAAAGTAATAGAGAAGTATATAAAAGATTTCCAAATCGATGCAGGGTAGAGGAAGGCAGGTGTGGTTGATTTAGCCCACCACCACTTCCTAACTAATCCTTCTCTGATGTAGGAAGAGACTAGGTGGCACCTGGCAAAGTATTGTGAAATAACAGATTGATGAGGTAGAGCTACTGGATAACATCTTTGACTCATCAGAAACCTGCCTTTCCTGAGGGCAGAGTTAACAATCCTGGAATATGAGGGTTTTAGTGGTTTTACTAAGTCAGTGGGAATGCAGATTTATCCTGTATATAGATTCCTATAGTGCTTGACATGATCCAAGCTTCTGTTGCCTATGAAAATGTAAAATGATATGAATAGTTGATACTGATCACATCAGTAATTTTCCATGACTTCAGGTCCTCAGGTTTGCTGGTTAAAACTCGTTCACATGTTCTTAACTTTTCTTTATTCATTGTCATGTATATTCCTTACCAATTTTGGGTAATGTTTCAACATTTATTAAGGCTTTACCATCAGTTGCTTGCATTGCTTATCTCTTCCTTCAACATAAAAATTCCTCTGATGACCAGGATGGTTATTTCTTTATTCTGCTGCTTATTAGCAGTGGAGATTACTGCAGGATGATCTTTCATAATGGAAATGATTCTCTGGTGCCATGATCACCATTCTAGAGGTCCCTCTCTGCCCTTTTTCCAGGAGGAATTGAGCTTTTTCAGGCACTCTTATTTCAGATGAGCTGTTAAGTGTTTTGTCTGATGGTATCAACACCTCCCTCGTGTCTGACTCTGTTGGAATTACCTTTCCCAAACTGTGTATATATTTTTGAGTTAGCAAAGCTTTCATTCCATAGGAGACATCAACAGCACTGTGAGAGGAAGCTGTGCTGCTAGTAAAATGGAAGGGAAGCTGCAGGCGTCTGGGCCATAGAGCAGCTGAGGCAAAGATCACAGTAGCAGCGAAGTGTATTTTAAACAGCTGTTGTTGTATATTCCTGAATATTCCCAGCTTTGCATTACAGTTAGATTTTACTAGCTCTGCTTCTAAGCTAAGGTCATCAATTTACACACACACACACACACACACAGAAAAAAAACTGTTCCCATTATGAATCTTTTAAAGACCAGGTAGTAGTTGTTCACAAGCAGAAGTTTCCTTTCAGTGCACCCTGTTGTCTTCTTGACTTTGGTCTTTTTCCAACTTAAAAGTTTTGTGCTCATCTCTTGCCTTCTGTCATACATTTGACAAAGTCCTTATGGTTGAACTATGCTATAATATTATTTTCCTGTCTAACAGTTATTTTATTTGAGGTAATTCAGGCTTTATCTGGTTTTGGTCTACCTTTGGTGAACTCATGTTCTATTTTCTTCTATATTTGAGCAGTCTCTCTACCTACAGCAGCCTCTCCATCAAAATTTGGGATCATGCTGTTGAGAGTTTCCATTTGTAGCCCTGTATGATGTTGTTATTTTCCAGTACTATGCCGTACCTCTTGGTCTCATAAGTTTGTTCTTTCATGTTCAGAGAGAAGAATCATTCTTTCTGGGTTTGTGCTATTGCATGTCTCAAGCTTTGGGGTGTTGGGTTTTTTTTTCAGACTTATGGGGTTTAAATTTGTCTCTTTTCTTTCAAAGAATGTGTTGAGTCAGTCAGGAGTTATATGTTTCCCAGTCTGTTAGTGCAGGGCGTAATTTGCAGTTTCCTGTTAATTCATTGATGCATACAGAAAAACAAAGGTCTCAATTAAGGCGTGCTTTGATTTTAAACCTGTTGTTAATTTGCAGGCTTGAGCCTGCCTATCTTTTTTATTTACTGTGTGCCCTATGCTCGCTATTGTTACCTTTCTGCATGAGTCAGCCAATGCAGTGGATCTACCTGTGAGCAGTGCTTTTTTAGGTGAGGGTGCTGGCTGGGGAGCCCTGACTCACCAATGAATCCTGCTTCAGTGTTTTACAAGCTATTTGCTTCACCCATCTGCCCCTTAAAAGAAAGAAGGGAATAGGTTCCTATACCTCACTTACCACAGTTGCACGTGACTTGAAACTGCACACCTCTGAGCTGCTGCAGCTGAAGGGCAGGCAGAGGTTTGCACCTCCTGCCATCCAAAAGGGTGTGTGGGGTCAAGGGCAGCTTGGGTAGCTTGAGGCTGACTCCTTGGAGCCAGCGTGTGAGCTGCGGGCTGGCAGCTGGGCACAGGGAACACATGTTCTGTCACTGGAAACAAAACAGCCAGATGAAAGTAAAGATTCATATTTATAATCTGAAGTGACTGTGTTTGAAATATGCTTAATTTGAGTGCATGCTCCGGTGTCCTTCGTGCCTCTAAGGACCCCTAGAGGGCACAGAAGATTTTTTTCCCCCTCAAATAGTCAACTTAATCATTCTGCTTGGCTTTCTTCCCTTAAACATAATTGCAAGCACATTTGAAGAGAACACTAGATAAAAAAAAATAACAGTATCTAACTAGGTCCTTCTTTCATGCTGGAAGATGTTTTCTTGTTTTCAAACATAAGCAGTAGAAGCTCGCACTAGCAGCCAAATTCTTCAATAACTTTTGTTTAGATTAGTCAGATGCTGTGTCCGGGTCCCCAGAGGAAGCACAATTCAAAATAACTAATAATTCATAATTGTACTGTGAACTCTGAGAGGCCTTCAGCAAGCTGTCTCTGGAAGTACAGTGGGTATGTTTTCAGCATGATAGTCTGTGCTCCTGCAGAGGAGGAATTGGTGTTGCAGAGAGCTGGAATACCCTGACCTGAGCCTCTGAAATCTCAAAACTTATTCTTTAAGAATATTTAAGATCTTGTTCTTGGGAATTTTCCCATGCGGAACTGGGGAAGCTACAATATATGAGTTTTACATTTCTGTATTTAAAAAAGCTATCTGCCTTCTATCTGCTTTGAAAGAGATTTTGTATCTCTTGCACATGCTGAGTAGCGCTTTTCATTTCAAATGAGTTTTGCCCTTTTCATCAGTGTTGCGCAGCAAGTCAGGTACTAGTCAATGTGAGTTACACAGGGATACCAGCGTTATATTGTTGTTATATTGTCACTTTGTAATGCTGAAATATACATTCTGAAGTTGTGGAATAACACTGATTTGAGAACATCACATTTCAGTTAAATAAAGCAGCTTCTGTGTTAGAGGCGAAGGCAGCTGACGTTTTCCAGAATGCTCAAGAACAACAGTAAGAAAAACAAGACAAAAAACAACCCTCGTATTTTGGTTTTGGGCTTTTTTCATCATCTCATGGTTTTGAGGCCAGTCCCACAGCTTTGGAGGTCTGCTAGACCCTGAGCCCAGTCCAAGGCCGTGCCCTTCCTGTGTGATGCTGTGACAGTGAGGATTCAACTCACTCATTTGGACAAAAGAAACGAGACCTCCACTGTACTTCTGAAGCACTGAGAGCGTTCTTACTGAGCAGGAAGCTGCTCAATGGGAAGAACACGCTTTTTTTCTTGTGCCTTTTTCTGATAAGAGGATCAGCTGTACTGCTTTACCCAGTAACCCAGGGATGTCACGGAGATGATTTTTTTCGGACCTTAATTTTCCCTCTGGAGGAATGTAACGTCACATTGAGCAGAAAATAGATCTGGTTGTGAACAGCAAAGAAAGGCCACTGCCCCCTCTAATGTCTCGGGGGATTTTGTGTTTTGCAGGAGATGCACGGGTGAGAGGTCAGACAGGGGTTCTCTCCGAGCGCCGCGGCTCCTACCCATTCATAGACTTCCGTCTTCTTAACAGTAAGTGCAACCCTTCCTTTGGGTCTGAATTTAATTATTTCCTTTTTCAATTGGCATAGAAGGTAAATGAACCAAAGTACCTCATCTTATATGTATCTATAGTCCAGCTGTCTTTATGGAGTCAGCATTAATAATCCTGTTATTCCCACATAGTATTTGACTGTAAAATGTTGTGATTATACAAGTAGTGTCCATAATGCAGAGCATGTCAAGTAAATACAGTAGTGCCATGGGGCATGCTGGGAAGAGCAGGGGTTGCTTCAGAATTAAAAAGATAAACCCCAATGTCCTTTAGCCTCTTAGCCAACATTTGGAACAGATTTATGTGAGTGAGTCTGTTATCCGGTCATATAGAATTGGCGCAGACAGAGAGCATGTGACAGCACTGACCAGTGGTTTACAATAACATTAATTTTTCCAACAATTAGAACCCAATCCAAAGCCCCATGGAGTCTTCTCATTGACGTCAATAGATTTTGGGTCAGGCCAGCAGTGAACATCTGTTAAAAATAATCTTAACCTCATTTTGATTGAAGTTATTTTGCCACTGTTGTAAATATAGGAGGGTAAATTTAAGAGGAAAAAGAAAAATAAAGAAGAAGATACCGGGCTGGGCTTTTTTTTCACCTGATGAATTCTATATATTGTTCATAGCCAATCAGCCAGTATGTAAATAAATAATAACAATACAAATCGGAGAGCTCTTCATCTTGAGCCCTGTAGGATTGTCTCTGTGTTGTGCTAATGCAGTGTTCGGACACAGGCAGATTAGATACGTCCTTGTGTACTGCACAGATTGCTCCATTTAGCCTCTGAAACAAAAGTTATTTACTGTCTTCATCAAAACAGACCAAAACTCCAACCGTTTGTTTAGCGATTACGCTTTTAATCTTGTGATTATGGTTTTCATTAAAAAGCAATTATCAGGCCAAACTTTTAAATCTTCTTTTTGTAAGGGCTTTCCAGAAAAACAGGGAAGAGGAGGAGGTAGGTGACAGGAAGGAGGAGACGACCAGCTGCAGAGGGAGAGGTCTGGCTGGGAGTCAGGAGGAAAGAGACTAATAGGAAGGGAGGACTTGTGCTCTGATCTGCTGTGTTCGCGTGAGCTGGCAGAAGTACTGCAGTTTATCGAAGTGATAGCTCTCAGCTTTGCTCATAGAAGGTGTTTTCTAGGTCATAACTCCATCAAAGTGTTTGCTGTGGCTGCAGTAGAAAGGCATGAGGGATAGTACAGACCCAGACATTTTCCCAGAACAAACAGGGAATAACTGGTTGTGCAGAGCTCAAGATAATTTTGTACTGCCTTGTCAATGATAAATGTGAAGAAAAAAAACTTCTTTATGGGTAGCTGGAAGTACTGTTGATGCCCTCATAAAGACTGAGAGAAAGTACTTTATGAATGAGAATTGTTTTACAAGTGAATATACACTCACATTTGAGTAATATTTGACTAAGTGAATTCTTCATTTGCTTTTTATTCTGAATACAAGCATGTTATTTAAAATTCTTACTGTATGTTCTCCCCAGTTAAAAAAATCAAAGAAACTGATGATAGGACTTTTGTTTTTATTCCTTGTTGACAGATCTTGCCAGCTCTGGAAAGGGCTGGTGCTTCCCAGGGTTGTCAGGGGAGAGGGCTGTGAGGAGGGAAGCTGGAGAGCCACAGCCTTTGATTGCGTGAGGAGCAGGGTGCTCTGTAATCTTTCTGCTCTGCTGCTGAGCTTAAAAGTGATCCATCTCTCTTCAGGCAGCTCTGCTCCTACATAGGAAGGGCAGCTGGGTTTTATGCTCTCTTATGTTTTGGGGTTTTGATCCTGATTTGGGGTTTCTCATTGTTTTCAGTTTTATCTATACTTAGTGTTTTCTGCATGGGGAGTTGTGTAGCCTAATTTTTCACTCCAAAATGTGGTCTGAAGTGGCATTTATGACATGTATGGGCCTGGGCCTGGCTTACTCAGTGACCTGCAGGTAAAGGAAGATGTTTGGTATTGGCAGACACAGATGTGTTTTTCTATGAAGTAAACAGACTTCTATTTTACTTGCTTATCTATATCCATCAATTTCTTCTTCTAATCATATTCTTCTGTGCATACTGTATAAACATCAAAAAACACAGTGCTGCATGTCCTATTATCAGTAGGCATATAAATGCCAATGCTGCATTTTAACAGCATCTAAATCCTTAGGTTTCATTTTTGCAAAAATGTTTCTGCATCAGAAACTTTTGGGTTTTGACTCAGAATCAATCATCCCTTTGCTTTCCTTATCTAGTGTGTGCCAGTACCCAAATATCTCACAATCTAGGTCTGTATAATTGATATTGGAACGTTGGAGTCACCGTTCCCAAATGATATTACTTAAAGAGGTTTACTTTTTCTTACACATTGCACAACTAATACCTACAGTGGGATTGAGAGTATCTAAAAGATCAGAACATGTTTGCAGATATTCCAAGGGTGTATCTATATGTTGCCTAGGAACTTTCTGGCTTTAAGCTAGAAGCTGAATTTTAAAAATATACCTAATTGAAGCTTTGCTTAGCGAATAAATTATTATAGATTATATGTTTTTTTGCAATAGATGGTGATAAATAATGATATTAGTTGCTACTCAGTCTCTGTCCTTGATTTGCAGTCTGAATGGAGTCAAGTGAAGTCTGCTGTTTTTGTTTGGGCATAAGGTGATGCTTTGACAGCCTGCAATGAATTAGGTAATACAGAAATAAAAGGTATTGTCAGAATTAGTAAGGGAAGATATGAATTCATGAAAAAGTCTCTATCTCAAAGAACCAAAGTCTGTGGATGTTTGAATCTGTGGTTTTTGCCTGTCTACAGAAAGATCCATTTGCAAAATTTACATTCATTTTTGGTTTTGGATTTCGAACAACTCCAAGGCTTTCAGGTAGGGCCCTTCTCCAGGGAAAATAAAACTTAACCACAGCCACCAACCCAAAACTGAAACATCAAGTAACCTGAATCCAAATGAATGAGGTTAAAAAAAGTTTGGTTAACTGTCTTGTTTTGTTGCCTTTGGCTAGAAAAGGAAGTGGGAGTGAGAGATGCCTTTTTAAATATTTCTGACCTGGGTTAAATTAGGACACTAGAAGTCTTGTGAGGAAGTTTAAAGGACTGATTGGATTACTCGGATCCCAACCCAGCCTGTGGAGATGAGGCCAAAGTTCCAGATGGTTATTAAATTAGAAAGGGAGAGATCTCATGAGGTCTGCATCATTTCTGCATAATACCTCCCTTAGTCCTCATGGATAAACACATCCAAAAGATACTCGTCAACTGTGAAGGCACACAGACTTCTTAATCAGGTTAGCTTGCATCTTGTTTGAATGACAAGAATATTTCCAGCACTGAAGTCAGCCTATGGCCTTGCTTTCAGTTTTCCTATTCAAGAAAGAGGAACTGAGTTTCTCATAATAGCGTTGCAGCACAGAGATTATTCTGTTTTCTGGAGACACTTCACACTGTACTCAAAAAGTCTTCCTGTCACTGGAAGTTATCCCGGTCTGCCCTTGTCTTCCTCCACTCCTCCTTTAGTCAAACAACAGAAAACTTGGTGTGTTTCTTTGGATTTTGTGTGTTTGTTCTTAATGTTTGTTTTTGAAAGTTCTTCTGCAAAATTTAATACCAAGGTTGAGTGGAAATTATGTTCTGCTTCCTGCTGCTCTTACGCTTCTCTTAGCTTTTTGCTTTTCACTTGCAGAAAATGAAAGCTGGAATGTAGAACTGGCTGATGTATGTGTTTTCATATGCTAACAAAATGCAATAGTTGGGGTTATGGCAGCTTCAGAGAAAAAAAAAAAGCTGTGTTGCAAACACACAGTCTTAGTGAACACTGGTGTGGTTATGCAGATTAGTACCATCTTTAATGCAGATTTAGGATTCAGTTCAATTGAGAAGAGCCCTTTAAAAGCTTCCAAATTATGCGTGACCCAGTGTGCTACCGCACCTTCTTTTCTCTGATTAGAAAAGGGAAAGGGTGTACTGAAGATAACGCTGAGGATACTTTCCAAATGACCAGAGGAAAAGAGAGAACAAGGAGAAAGGATCATTAAGATGATAAATGAAAGCTGGGTTTACTGTTGTTGCTACAGGTTGTTGCTTTTTTTCAAGGGGGTGGGGGGGTAGGGGATGTACTGTTTCCTGTTGGAGAAACTATAATCGGCTATAAAACATTTGCAGTTCTAGGGGGTGGAAAAGGGTTCTGAATGTGCTCCTGTACCAGGACTTTAGTGGCAGAACAAAAGCTCATATTTAAATTATAATGGTTTTGTGGTGAAACAGAACACAACATACTGTTTCCTGAGGGCTTGTAGGAGGCTTAATAAGAGATACCAAGATGTTTGTTTTCGTAATGATGATGGATGACCCCAGTAAAGGCTGTGAATGTGAAGAAAATAAAACCTAAATTCATTAAAAATTTGGATATAATCTATCCTCCTGTTGTTAAGGCTAATATTTTGTTACTTCTTCGGCTTCTGCAACCCTAGCTCTTTCAATCCCAGAAGTATTACGTTTTAGAGTGGTAGGAAAACTGTAGGACAGGTGTTCTTTAAAATGCCAGCAATTGTGTAGGAACTTCATCATGTGGAAAGTGATCTGTTAAAAGCCACCGTCACCTGAAGCATGATGTTTCAAGAGAAGGGAAAAACCCTATAGCAACATGACTGAGGAAACTGGTGTTCTGGAACCTCTCGCATTTCGTTAACTATATTAGCGAAAGAAGCGTGCACCTCTTCTGTAAACAGGACACTGCATTGATTTCATGCAGTTATGCTGGAAGTTGAAGAATTTAACCTTAACTCAAAGTTTTAAATGCTTTTTCTTTTCTTTTTCTTTTTTTTTTTTTTTTTTTTTTTTTGGTTCCTGCTGATTTTTGGCTTTTCTCTGATGTGTTTGGGGTCCCACTTTCTTTCTCATATATAGACTCTTCCTCATTGGAAGACTGTGAAACTGTGTTTATCCATTCAAAGAGAAGTAATACAGTTGTAACCCATATGAACAGTGGCAGCTAACAGAAAAAGCACTTAACCTCCAAAACTGAGTTTTGTCAAAAGTCAAGGAGCGAAGAACACAATTTACTTGTACTTGCTTATTAAAGTTTTGGTATCGTATTTTGTTTATTCGTTTCTTACAAGAACCAACAAAAGACAGTGAATGAAATAAATCATTTTTACTTGATGGTTACGCACTTATGTTTAGATATTTTGAACTTTAGAATAATCTACGATTATATTACAATAGCACTCACACAAAAAAAAAAAAAAAAGAAAAAAAAAAACAACAGTTTGGGCATTGTGCTTAAAACAAGGTATTACAAACAGCAATCCTGCCTCTAAAACCTCATTGTTGTTTAGCCTCAATGTCATTTTAAATACATTAAAGCAGCAAGTGAAAACAAAGCGTGTATAAAAACCTTTTGGATTCCTCTAGGTTTAAGAAGTCTCATGAGGAATTCTATATTTGCATCATTTCTGTACAACACCTTGCAATCTGTATACAGTATGTAGTGTAAGGTGTTCATCTCTGTCTTCTTAGTGGTGGTGACCAAGTGAGACTTGGAAGTGCAGCTCAGACATTTATCTGAGCATCTTGGTCCTTCTACACTAGGTTGAAAGCAGTCAATTGACAGTTCTCTGTTGCAGTTTTATTGTGCCTTGTATGTTTTCTCAATCCCATCTTCAAAACTGTAGTTTCTTGAGGGTTTGGACTGCACTGTACAGGGTAATGGAAAAGCTTGGACAGCACTGAGAGTAAAGGTTACCTGTACTACTTCTATTTTACCAATGCCTTCTGCAAAGTTCAAATCTGAAATACAACTTTGGGAATAAATTTTTACTTTATCTGTGCCAGTTCACTATTCTTACTTATGCTGCTGCTGTCTTTTGTTTGATGTAAAAAATCCTTGATGTGATTTTTTACAGTGAGAGGACACAGCATTTTTTTCTTGTCATCAGTGCTATGTGCTCATCTTTGTAAGAATTAGTAACCATGTTCTACACGAAGTTTGCTGAACAAGACTTCAGTAAATGTGACCTAAATGCCTGGCTTGATTTGACCAAAAAAAACCCAACCAAATAAACAATGGGCAAATACAGACTATTCTTCGTAAATCAAGTAATGTGTCTTGAGCTCTTAATAAAAGCATTCTAGTCAGCTGTCAAAGCAGGAAATAGTCTCTGGTATTATGGAAGCTAATTGCTTCCCAGGGTCCTCTCTGTTTTCAAATGATCTGGGCAATAAATTGACATTCTGATCCTCACACTTGATCCGTTGGATATTGCAGCACTTCTCCATCAGTCCTGCCTGATTCTTCAGGCATATGCTTGACGAGCAGTGGATAGGTACCCAGTGTCTTTACATCCATGGAACAGGAGCAGGGTACTGTAAATTGTATGAGTCAAAAGCGGATGTTTAAACATGATTTGTGTGTGCTGCTCTTTTGATTTTTCCATCCTTTTAGAAAAGGAAAGAAAAGGAAAAAAACATTTTCTGCTTCTGAATCAGTGGGCTTTTGAAAATTAATAAGCCTGTTGTTACCCATTCATGCTGCTGAGTGACCTGCTTTTATTGTGCTCTGAGCTGCAATAAAATAAAGAAGGAGATGCTGTGAAGGAAAACTCACAGGCATTATCTGAATGCATAACCAAGTTTGTTTACTTGAAAAGAACAATAACAATGTAATGAATGTCTGGTGTAGTGTTAAGTACATCCTTGTCCAAATTTGATTTATGTGCTCGTTCCTGGATGTTAACTCAACCATTGTTAACATAACCTCTGTAATTTTTATGTTCACGCTGCCTGCGGGCACACTCCTGCTCAGCAAAGAAATCCAAAAGAAAACTCCTAGCAGCTCCTAGTGCAGGAAACCTCTTTCCCTGAAATAACAGAGGTTGGGCTGTAGTGTGCTGTAGGTCGTGTTAAGGTGACCAGATCTGTGTAACTGGAGGAGCTCTGTTGGCAGAAAGGTAACCACTATGGCTTATTAACCTCTTGAGGGCTACGTGAAGCATCAAAACATTGTCTGTGATCTGATAGCATGCACACATGATAGGGATGTCAAGTGCCCTCCCTCATGAAGAGTTTATCTTAGCTTGCTGCCTGCTAAAACACATCAGGAGATGCACTGTGAGCTCAGGTGAACTGTTTTTGAATGTAAGCATTAAGTTTTGTGAGGAAAGCTTATTTGGATGGTCCTGTAATTGCGTAGGCATGTTAATGCAGTCCCTGCAGCAGTTTTGTTCAGTATACAAAAATGGGATTCTCCAGCCTCTGTGCTAGACAGTAACTCAACAGGATGAGAGAACGCAAATCTCTGAGTAAGACACATTATGCTGTTTTAAGTAAACAAAACATTCAGAAGTTGCCACAATGATTAAACACAGTTCTCAAGGGAAGTTTTATGGGTATAAACAAAAGATATTCTTGCTCGTCTTTCATGTTAATTTCAAAATTGCATGTAATTACTAAATCCTTCCCACATGAGCCCTACATCTTGTTCTCTTTAGGTAGATACTATAACATGTGTTTTGGCGCCCCAGACACCACAACTGATGTATTGCTATCTAGAAATATAGTTTTGATTCACTTCTGTGTCTTGATTTTTGTCAGCTTGAGGATCCTGTGCACCAGGAATGGCTCTGCGCTATTGGGAGATTCTGGCCTGGTTTTGAGCTGAAGGCAAAATTTCAGTGTTTGCTCTGAGCTGCTTTGCTTCTGACTCTTCCTTTTTTTGTATACATATATATATATATATATATTCATGTTGTTATGTTTTTCTCTTCAACAATCATGAGAAGAGGGAAAAGACCAAATGTTGATGGTAATAGTTGAGTGTTTGCAGTGCTTGGAAAACAGCATAATCATAATGAGGCATGTTGCTGAGGATGGTGCAGTAAGCCAGTAGAGCCTACAGCAATCATTTGATAAGTCCCGTGTCTCATGGACAAATCAGTTACTACTGGAATGACCTAAAGGACATGCTTTTAACACAACAGACCTTTACCTCTAAGATCATTAATCTGTAGGAGCTCTGCATCTGAGAGTTAAACAGTAACAGGTGTGGGGCAAAGATGGTATTAGGGGAACAGCGAAGTCAAGAAACTGCTAGCACAAATCTTAAAAAACAAATTGATTTTAAGAGTGTTTTGGTATCTAGGAAATAAACTCAATACCAGCAACTTCTTAGAGGTACTAAGTGAAACAAAATGTAAAGACAGAAGCCTGCCAGACCTATAGTTGTCCATGGATAACTGCTGGAATGTGTATATGTTAATTACCCTTTCAGTAGACTATGGTGGTGTTTCAGCATTTAAAATGTGTGACAATTCAGGAAGGTACTGGCACATCATACCTCAAAATCTAACCTCCAGGCTGGTACAGTAGTGGCATTGTTACTGTTAGCATTCTTACTTTATCCAAGTTGTAATAAAGTTATTTTGTGGTTTTTTTTATTATTAATACTCGGCAGGCACAAATCTGTGGCTTACAAATCTAAGAAAATACCTAAGCCATAGGAAGCATTTGGTGGTTACTGACTTTCTATCACTCCAAAGCTGTGATGTTTAAGAACTGTTGGGTTACATAAGGAAGAAATTTGCTACTGAAAGTGCTCACATCTGCTCTTGGAGAAATCCAAATGCCGAGCCATCTAAGCTTTAAAAAAAAAACAATCAATTACTTACAAGCTTCTGTCCATCAACAAAGCTGTTAGAAGATAGTAAGAAAGATACTACCACTGCCTCTTTTTGCAAAACTTAGGCCAGACTGCAAAATGCAAACATTGCAGTTGTGCGTGAGGTTCTGTTAAAAGTTCAGATGGAATGACCTAGGTCACTGCCAGCTGTAGGAAGCCTGCATAGTCCTCTCTACTTAGCAGTAAAGTAATTTAATTACACTAATGCCAGATTTAATCACTGTGCAATAGCTACCCCTTTTTTTCTCTTTTTCCTTTTTTTTTTTTTTTTTTTTTTTTTTTGTGGTGCATTTAGCCAGGTATGAATGTTTCCTAATATAGTCTTAAGGAATAAAATTATCCGGATGCTGACTTGGAAGAACATATTCTTTTGTGTAACTACAAAGGGAAGGAATTGCCTGTGTATACATCCTAAGTGGGGGACTGAGATGTTTTCTTCATTTATTATTTACTATAGTATATAGGAAGTATAATACAGTGGGACTGTTAACCTACTCTTGGTTCTTTTTCTTTTCTACCCTCTTCCAAAACTGAGTCATGTGTTTGTGCTCTCAAGCCATATTTAGAGTTCTCTCTTGGTGTCATGTTTTGTTTTTGTCTCAAATTGACAGTGAGAGTAGTTGCTGTATTGCAGATGCAGTGCATAAGGCCACCATTGTCTGCTTGGAGTCTACCCAATATAAAGAAGTGCTGTTAACTTCTTGCAAACTCTTAACTGCAGAGAAATGCTTCCTGTCTGTTTGCCAGCAAGGAGCTTCCCATTTTATTACAGATCATGAAACATTACTTCTGTTTGTTTGCTGCTACTCATGCTGCTGTGTCAGTCCTGTCTCATTTGCCATCTAGAGTTTTATATTAACCTCTCCACAGTTACATGTGTTCTACCCATGGTGATTTAGCTTGGATCATGTTAAAGTCTGTGGCAGTATCTTGAATTCAGACCTTCTGACTCCTATATTATTGCTCTGTTTACTGGAATGTGTTTCCTTTCTGAACTAAACAAATGCATTATGCTGAGGTATAGGAAATTGAATGTTTCCACTTCATGAGGGCTGGCAAGAAACATGAAAGTTATTGCTTCTGAATTGTTGTAGCAAATTTTTTATTGTCTCTTTAATAAATAATTGAGAACATTGTCCTTGATCTTGGTCTTCATGGTTTCTGTACTGATTGCTTTTTGTAGATACAACATTCTCAGGGGAAATCGGCACCAAGAAAAAGGTGAAAAGACTGTTAAGTTTTCAGAGGTATTTCCATGCATCTCGGTTACTGCGTGGAATCATACCACAGGCCTCTCTGTACCTGCTGGATGAGGACTACCTTGGACAAGCACGGGTAAGATGGGTCTCGAGATCTCCATGTATCTTAATAATATTCCAAAGAGTGTAAGTTTTGTTTCATTGTTCAGATAAGAATCAATGGCCTCAAGTTGCACTGGGGAAGATTCAGGTTGGATATTAGGAAAAACTTCTCCAAAAGCGCGGTCATGTGCTGGAACAGGCTGCCCACAGAGGTGGTAGAATCACCATCCCTGGAGATGTTCAAGAAACTACAGGATGTTGTACTAAGTGGAAAATGTTGGTGATAGGTGGACAGTTGGACTAGATGATCTTGGAGATCTTTTCCAGCCTTGGTGATTCTGTCTGAATCATTGTAAGCAGCCTTTGTAATATAGCTGAATTTGTTTATTAAACTTTGGTATTTCAAATACATCTCTATAGCTTTCCTGAGCAGAACTTTCATCAAACAACTGGTTCCTGCAACTTCAATATGGAATAATGATTTCAGTCTACTTTGCAGTTTGACATACCAATTTTTTGTCTTTTTGTATTTGTTATTTTTAGCATATGCTATCCAAAGTGGGAACATGGGATTTTGACATTTTCTTGTTCGACCGCTTGACAAATGGTAAGTACTTAAAAAAGAAGAATACATATCTACTTAAGTTATCTTATATATGACTATCTTAAAAATGTCTAGCTAATATTTTACTAAACTTTTCCAGTTTAGATGACTGAAGAGACTTGGACACAATTAGCTACTCTTACAATCATATCCTTGATCTTTTCAAGCTTTTGCCAGAATGTTCATAACTACTGGAAGACATTTAAAGTGTGTTTTTGTGTTAATTTAATCTGTTATATTTGTTATAGTCACATTTTGCTTATTATAAATTACTTATTAGTTTCAAGGAAGTGTTTCAGTTTCCTTTATGTGGGAAACTCCAAAGCAACTTTAAAACAGACTTATTAGATACATGAGTAGATAAATTGATAAGAAGTTGATTTCCATAATAGAAAATGCCTTAAACCAAAAACCTTTGTTTTGGGTCAACAATCTGGATAGAATAAAATACAAAATATATGTAAGACACTAAAACTCAGTGAAACTGGAGCATGTCCAGAGAAAGGGAGCAAAACTGGTGAGGAATCTGGAACACAAGTCTTGTAAGGAGCAGCTGAGGGAACTGGGGTTGTTCAGTCTAGAGAAGAGTAGGCTTAGGGGAGTTCTTATTTCACTCTACTACAACTGCCTGAAAGGAGGCTTTAATGAGATGGAGATTGGCCCCTTCTCCCATGTAACTAGCGATAGGACTAGAGGGAATGGCCTCAAGTTGCACCAGGAGAGATTCAGGTTGGATATTAAGAAAAACTTCTTAATAAGAGTGGTCAGGTGCTGGAATGGGCTGCCCACAGAGGTGGTGGAGTCACCATTCCTGAAGGAGTTCAAGAATCTAGGAGATGTGGTACTAAAGAACATGATTTAGTGGACACTATTGATGATAGGAGGATGGTTGGGCTGGATGATCTTTGAGATCATTTCCAACCTTAATGATTATATGATTTTAAATATGCTATAATAGCATGTGTCAAGTTATATCTGTGCAGTGAATCTGTGTTGGGCAACTGCTGAAGTGGTTATAATCACACCTTTGGCCTTTCTGTATAGCTTGTAGGAATGAGATCCCCCAGTCCTTGCTCTCAATCTAAGTAGATTTGGCTGTAGCAGAAAGTGTAGGAAAGTTGGTTTAAAGGGTAATTTGGCTGAGCAACTGGCAGGGAAGAGTGGAAAGGACTGCAAATGGCAAGGGAAATAAAAATATTTTTTCCAGGTCACCTTTCTATGCCTCTGGTCAGTAGCCAAGGCCAAGTAAGCCTCCACGTCCACATGTTTATTTTCTTTCCTGAGTTACATTAAATGAGAGAAGACTCCCTTCAGACATTGTTTATATTTTGTATGGGTTGGCTTGTTGGGTGTTGGTTTTTTTTCTCTAACTTTTCTGGAAACATCAGCATCGAATTATGCAGTGCAAACTTTTCTAAACACTGTGTATGTGTAGTTGATAATATAATATAGTTGATATTTAGGCTCAGTTTTGTCAGTGTTCCTGATATGAAATTCACATTTCATTCTTACCAGACCAGTGTTACCAAGTGGGACTGACATAGTCATACTGTCAAGTCTTGTTTGTGTAAGAGAGTAATATATGTATAAATTCATTTTTTGAGTATATGAGTATCAGCTATGCTGATGTGTTGGGAACTAAGGTGATAGGAACTCACTAACAGGAAACTACCAACATTCTTAGTCTTGTTTGATAACTACACTTTAATGCAATCTGAGAGTTGTTCCTCTCTGCTTTTAGGAAACAGTCTCGTAACACTGCTCTGTCACCTCTTCAACGTGCATGGACTTATTCACCATTTCCAGCTAGATATGGTTACATTACATAGGTTTTTAGGTAAGTGCTCACCTTTAAACTGTCATTGAATGCAGGTTACAGCTTAAATAGGGCCTCAAAAAAGGCATTGGCTTGTTCTGCATATCTCTGTAAAATCACAGTGTTGTTGTAACGACTTCAGATATTTCTGTGGTATCTATTATGGTACAGTTTACATACAGTAGGGGACTCAATTCAGTACCTGTTAAGTCAGTTGAGTGTCTTAAAAGGCTCTGTATTGGACTTAAGCATCCCATTACCACAGTTGCACTGATGATTTAGAAAAATGTATGTCATGCAGAGAGAGATGTGGTAGGCAGAGGAGGCCCACACAGGCAGGCGTGCATTGCAAGACCTACCCATGCACAATACAATTGTGGTGCAGCAACATTATTTCACTGACTAATAGACCACTGAGGAGACCCAGGGCAGTTAAAAGCTTATGTACAAAATTTAACAAATTATATCAAGCTGTCTACACTGAACAGTGTTGATGAAAGCCCCTGCTGCTGTTCCTGCCAACAGATATATTAGCCCCATGCTGTCTGTGTACCAAAGGAAGGAACTGGCCAAAATCGGTTGCTTTCTGCATCATGTTTTGAATGCAGCTGAATGTTGTTTTGTCAGTGTCAGATAGAGCTTCAAAGGCAGGATCTCTTCTTTAAAAACGCACTACTGTTACTTCTTGAAGTCTTTTCTCAGATGTGGAGACAGATCTCTCTGGATGTACTAGCTGCTGTGGCATGGCATGAGGTGAATATGATGATGAGAGATGGCGAGTGGAGGGTTTAAAGGGTACTGACTATAGCTTCAAATGAACTGAAAACGAAGTGTAGGCAGGGATTTGCTTTGGTGTGGTCCATGCTGGAGACAAGCACTGTGGTAACTCTACCTGTTTGATCAATTTGATGGTGTGAAGAAGAGCATTTTGGGTGAGCCTTTTTGGGACTTCTACCATTTGAGTTGTGTTGCCCCAAAATGGTGCAGGCATTGCTGCAAGGAGCAGATGAACGTGAAACACAAACCTCAGTGGTCTTGAATGCTAATGCAAATGAGATTTAACAGGTATGCACTAAGCATTCAGGTGGAACTCTTCCAGCTCTGCAAACTGAAACAGGAGGAGGGAGTAGTATTTTAAAATGGAAGCGCAGATGTGGCTGTCACAGGAGATCTTTCTTCAAATACGCAAATGCAGTACCTTTTGATTCTCTGTAGGAATGCCTTGGACTGTAGTCCTCAAATAGCAAATGGTGCCAGGATGTCAGGGCCTCTGCTGCTGCTGTAAATCAGGCTGTACTGCCGTAATGACATATTACTCCCCCGTGACAGCAGCCTAAATAATTACACTCCGTTGTGGATAAATTTGTCTTTCTTTCTTATTTATTTTACTCCTGAATGAGAGCCTTCACTGAGGCAAGAAAGAGTTGATTTATGAACTAGATCAAGTGTATCCCCACGGGCCTCACAGATCCTTTCATGCTTTTTTTTTTTCTGAAGGTATCGCAGTAAGAGCCACCAGTAAGATACAGGTATTTGAAGAAACTCCTTAGGCGAAGTTTAGAGTTAACTAAAGTTAGACTGCGAAACCTCAAATTGTATTTTAAACCCCAGTAGTGGACATGGAATTCAGAGACAAAAGGATCTTTGTGTTCTGTTTTGTTTCCTAGTTATGGTTCAAGAAGATTACCACAGCCAGAACCCTTACCACAATGCTGTCCATGCTGCTGACGTCACACAAGCTATGCACTGCTATCTAAGGGAGCCCAAGGTAAGGACAGCCTTTCACATTGACGTTGCTTTCAGATAATGCTCAAAGTTGTTTTCCCAGGATTAAAAACAAACAAACAAAAAAAAAAAAAACAACAAACACTTAAGCGCTATTTTTTAGATAGCAGAAAATGATAAGAAATACAGATTGTAGTGACATTAACATAGTCTGACTCTGCCGATATTCATTCAATAACCACCTCAAAAAGGTTGCTCTCAATTTATTAGTTTATTTTGTTCTTGATGTCTGTGCACAAAACTGAGCAGTCCCGTGTAGTCAGCTGGTTTGTTTATCTGCCAAAAGGGGGGATGGGGCCAGGGGAAGTGTTTACTCTTTGCTTTCTTGTTGTGATTAATGTGTGATTCAGCTTGCCAACTTCCTCACCCCATCGGACATCATGCTTGGACTGCTGGCTGCTGCAGCTCATGATGTGGATCATCCAGGGGTCAACCAGCCATTTTTGATCAAAACGAAACACCACCTTGCCAGCCTGTACCAGGTAAAAAGACTCACCGGGTTGATAATATGTACAGTGGTGTTGGTTTGTGTTTCTTTTTCCTTTAGAAAGCAAGTAAACAGCACGGATGTCTTAAATTGGCATTAAGTTGAAGGAAAATTTAGCTTCACATGACTAGGAAATGGAACAACTAATGAATGCAGTAACTTAAAAAAAAAACAAAAAAAAACAAAAAAAAAAACCAAGATAGAAGAAACCAAAGGAAGAGTTGTAGATAGTTACCCAAACATGCCTAGAGATATAAGGAAAGAACTTTAAAGCAACTACCGTAGGTCATGCCACAGGCTGTCTAGACAAGTATCCTGTTTCTGAGAGCAACCAGTAAAAGAGAGGAACAAGCACCTGGGATAAGTACAGCATTGTTGCTCACCTGGTAGTTATCCTCTCTACTCCGACAAGCAGTAGTACAAGGCTTCCTGAAACAAAAGCACAGCTCACTGATGGGTCAGTGACCATCAATGAACCCATCCTCCACTGTTTTCTGTGGTCTTTTCTGAATGTATTTAAACCTTTGGCCCATGTCAATTACCGTAGCACTGCATTTTATCTACAACTGTCATTTATGTATAAGCAAGCTATCTTTGCTTGTATGTGTATTTGCGTGTATGGTAAAAAAAGCGTGGGAAAGCAATCTCTCTGGAGATCAGAGCTAAAAACAACAGTCTGCGGGCCATCACAGAGATCATGGATGATCTCCCTGCATGGATGATCTCCCCTCCAGCCTAAGTGATCAGATAACTAATGGCAATTAGGCTTAATAAGGCAGTAGAGCGTTCCTGGGTGGAAGAGCTGACTCCTGATTGTTGGCAACTGCTTCAGGGATTCAGGCTATCCGCATTTAACAGGGGAGTCATATGACTTCATGCTCACTTGTCACTTGTTAACTTGACCTTTCCTTTTCCCTGTTCCATGTCCTTTAAGTATGGGATAGTAGGTGCTCTACTGGCTTTGAGTTCTCAAATAGCAGCAGGCGAAGAGTGGGGATTTACAGAAATGGAAATCTGGATTGGATACCTGACTTAATTTTTCCTTTGAGTAATTATTAGCTGGATGCAAGGATGTGCTTGGATGCCTGTATGCTCAGTCGTGCTCTGGCTCACCTTCAGTGTGACCAAATGTCAGGCAAGCAGGTTTCCATGCAGAGCTCAGGAGTGCTCCATGCCAGCACAGTAAAAGTAGATGCAGGGCAGAGGCTGACAGTCTCTCAAACTCAGCTGTTGGAGAGAAAAGGAAACAAGTGTCTCTTTCCATGCAGGTAAATCATTTGTTTGCTAAGCAAAGCTTCAGAGGGGGAACCAAGGTCTAACAAGGTGGGCCGAGGGCCCCACAGTGTGCTCTGCTCTGTGCAGGTGGCTGAGTACATACACTGCCAAGAGGTGCAGAGACAAAAACAAAATGCAGAAGTCCTCTACTGGGGGTTCTACTTGTAGCTGAGAGCAGGCAGGAGAACAGAAAGGAGAAATCTGATGAGTACCAATCTTTTCTCACATTTAACTCATGAAACTACAGTGCCTTGATTTGAAATTAACTCTATGCCATATTTTAATTCAGCTAGCCCAGCGTAATCTTTACAATGAATACATCTTTACATATGCTTGCTCTGCATTCTTGACCCAGCAGTCTTTCCATATCTATGTTGATAGCATGACAGAAGAAATATGAACAACTCACTACCAGTGGCTTAGCTCAAAACCACTGCAGCAAGCATGCAGGGACATCCCTTATTTCTCCTTGGTTAGAGTACAGGGTTGCAAAATCCCATCCTGATGTATTTAGGCAAGAGGAGAATAAGGATATTTAAGTTGGCTGATGAACAGAATTGCTTTTAAATGTCATGAGGCCTGCTCCTAGCTTTATAGCTTGTTCTGAGTTCTTATGGTTGGAAAGTTGCTGTTTTGTTGTTGTTTTTCCCCAGTAACTATGGTTAATCTTAGCTAGGGTATCTAGGAGTACAGTATCTTTAACAATAGAAATTCAGACAGATTCTTCTAATCTGAAAGCTGGCTAAAAAGCAAAGATTTTCATGTTAATTGTCTCTCGTTTTGTTACGGCAAGCAACATTCAACCAAGTCTGGGCATCATGAGATGTACCTGCCTAATCCTTGCATGTATCTCTTTTGTTCCTACCAGAATGTTTCAGTGCTAGAAAATCATCACTGGAGATCTACGATAGGCATGCTTCGAGAATCACGGCTCCTCGCTCATCTGCCCAAGGAGGTGACGTAAGTGTCAGCTAGAGAAAACACATCTCTGAAACTAATCCTTGGCTTCCGTCACTCTCCTTCAAAGGGGCACGGGCAGTGAGGCCAGACTTCAGAGTAGGCTGTCCAACTTTTTGGCTTGCCTGGGCTGCACTGAGTAAAAAGAAGCTGTCTGGAGCCACATCTACAAAGATTGCTCCAAAAGTAATGCTTCCTAATTATTTCCATGGAAAACAGAATGAACAGAAAGAGCACAACACTATTTAGAAGAGCAAATTCTCAGCTACAAAACATTGGTTTTCAACACAGTAACCACCATTTGCTGTGCATTTTCACCAGCAATGAATAAGAGCCTGCATGCTGTGCTTATAAAAGTCTGCACCAGCAGTGGTAACTGACTGTCACTGTTGCCACGTACTGCCAAAAAGCAATGACATGACTAAGGCATGATTGTGAAGTGAGGTGTAATTCTGGTAAGAGAGGGCTTATGAAAATGGGTAGAGAGTCATGATCAAATTTGGGATTTCAACTCTATACATTCCATTTGAAAATTCACGAGTCATATATTCATGTGGACTGGAAATGGAGTTGCAAATGACTGATGATTTTTTTTTGTCAGTCTTGTAGCCTGTTCTCAAATTCCTTTATCAAAAGAAAAAGCACGGCTGCGTGTTTTTCTCTGTTCACAGGACTGTGTCTAGCCAACGTATCAAAATCCATCAACATATCTGCCAGCACTGTGAGCTGGCACTGCCCTGTGCCCTCATGGGGCTGATAGCACTCCCATGTTTGGTGGGTGCTGAGGGGCCGGGCTGCCACCATGATGGCATGGGGCAGGGGGGAAGCCACAGTGCCAGCTGTGCCGGGCTGCATGCAGCCTGTGGGCTGTGGGTTGGATGTGTCTGGAGAGTAGGCTGAATGTCCTGCTGCTCTCACCAAGGAATGGAGATCGAGACAATGAGCACCCAGCAATGCTAAGGTTTAATTACAGGTGACTTTGCCAGACGTATGCACAAGTTACCTGGAAGCAGTAAGCTCTTTACCCCTCTAGAAATCGTTCACATCAAACCAGCAACTTCTGTTCAGTACTACTTTAAATGTGCATTCTTCAGTGGCTGGAGTAAGATGTGTTTTTCTAGATGTACCATGCTATTTGATTTTCCCTTTCCTAGTGCTTTCTGGAAGCTTTCACAACCACCTACGCAAACAAGCATCTTTCTTCCACATTATCCTTTCCTGCCGAAGCCATTTAGGCAGCTAGAGCAGTTGTATCCTATCAACCCCAGCAGAAAATGACCAATCAGATCAGATTGGATCTGTAAAGAATGAGGAAGCTTTATGCTGGCTGTGGTGTGTAGCAGGTTGTTTTGAGCTATTAGAGTCCAATGGTTCCGTGACTGATGAGGCTTATTTTCCTTAATTGCAGACAAGACATCGAACAGCAGTTAGGCTCCCTGATCTTGGCAACAGACATCAACAGACAGAATGAGTTTTTGATTCGTCTGAAGTCTCACCTTGACAATCAGGATTTGAGACTGGAGGATGCACGAGACAGACATTTTATGCTACAGGTAAGTATTAATAATTTGTTACCACTATTGCTTTCTTATTCAAGTTGTGGTATTTCCTAGGACATGTTAGAATAGCGCAGGACAGTGTGTCTGACCAATAGCATCACATTACCTATCACTATAACCTGTTTCTGGCATGTCAGAAAAGCTTAAGATGCATTTAGTATTAACCTTACGTGATTTCCTTGGGTTAAAAAGCTGGGAATGCAGCAGACATAGGAGTGTCACATGCTTAGAAATGATGATATGCTACTAGTTACTTCTAGACCACCGCATCTCTTTCAAGTAATGCCTCAATTTTATTCTCCTTATGGCAAATATCACTTTGCTGGTGTTATTTTCTAGTGATGGGCAGGAGTGCCCCCTTCTTGGTGTTTTTCCCAAGACAATCTGACATAAGGTGTCCAAGATCTGTTCCTGTGGCTGATGTTCATAAACTGTCTCTGCAGAGACAGCTGTTGCTATGGCAGCAGGTGTTTCTCTATTGAATCTTTCCTGCTAATGAAGAAACCATGTTTTATTTAAAAATGAAACAGATTCAAACTGATTATTCTAGCTAAGCTTCAGTCGTTAACTGCCTCCTCAAAAAAAGCCTCTACTTATAAACACATTATTGTGATTAAAGTAGCTGTATATGCATGATTCTGTGCAGAAATGACGTCAGTTTCCATCTTAAATACATAAAAGAGTTTAATCATTGTCATTTACAAAAACAAACATCTACACGCTTCCACTGTGCCGAGGTTACGGGAAAGGTGACAGCCGCAAGGAAGTAAGTGCTGATCTGTTGCTTCTTCCCCCTCCAGAAGCGTGGGAAATGCAGCAATCTGCTCGTCTGCCCTCCATGAAACATGGTCTTCTGTCAGGTTCCTGCACAGCCCACGCAGGGCAGGATGATGGGCTTATCATATTTCTGGTTAGATTAGGCAAGAAAGTTGTGCAAATGTCAAGGCACGGGGCTTACAGTTTTCAACTATAGCAAAAAAATTCCTTATGCACTTCCTTGAAGATAGATAGAAACTAGGACAGAGGCCGGGTGAGATTTGCTAAGTTGGAGGATTATTTGTGGAAGAAGGAAAAAAGAAAACAAGAAGTGTTCATGGATGAGGCTAGGTTAACGAATGTTGTTTTAATTCACGGTAACATTAAAGCTAATCAATTTAATCCAGAGAGAAAAGAGGCTTGGAGATCTCTCTCCTCTGGTTAACATATCTGAAATTATACAGGAAACACTTGTGTTTTCCTCTGAGCGCTGGATGAATTCTGCCCTCTGTCCTGCTGACTGACTGTGTTCAGGTTATCTAGGAAGATGCGAGGCTCACAGCACCTTGTTCCAAGCAGTAAGACAGACAGACCATTACATAGCTCACTTTTACGAAGCAGTTACTTGATTGTAAAAATCTCTTGCCCTGCTGTACTCATTCCCCTGCAAAGCACGTAATAGCACTGGTTAGCTAAGTGAAACCCAGCCAGAGGCATTGCAGAGGGCCCTGTGCTGAGCGTTGTAAAGGAAAACACACAGACATTAAAATGAAGTGTAACTAAAGTGAGATGAGAGGTCGCTCAGACCACAGGGAAGCAACGCCTGAACGGTCTCGCACCAGCTTGGCTCGTCCTTCCCTCAGCATCGCACACGGAGCTGAGCCAGGCAATCAGCAGGAGCCAGCCTGCAGCTTGTCTTGGCTTGCTCCTAGCAGGGAATATCCAGAAGACTTTGCCATCTTGGAATTTGGCCCTCCTCTTGTTCTCACTGCAGTAAACCAGAGGGCTGAATGAAAGGTTTGTTTGCAGCTGAAGTAAATGCTCTTTCCTCAAAAGGCACATTTGGGCGAGACTCAGCGCCCAACGGGTGATCTTAACCCTTCCTGCTGGTGAGGCCTGGGAGTTTCACAACTGCAGATTTACCACTGAAGCACTCCTGGATAACGATCTCTTTTCTCACTGCTGCTTTTCTCCTTTGCTTTCAGATTGCACTCAAGTGTGCTGACATCTGCAACCCCTGCCGGCTGTGGGAGCTGAGCAAGCAGTGGAGCGAGCGGGTCTGTGAGGAGTTCTACCGCCAAGGTCAGCCCCTGCTCGGGACACAGAGCCATTATGTGGAGGCAGCCTTCCTTGGTCCTTGAATCCTCTCACAGTGTGCTGCACCTCAGCTCTTAAATTTTGCAGAGGAACCCACAGCTTGCCTCCGCACTGAGACCTTTCAGGCCAGCCTTAGCATGATGAAACCACGTCAGGGCTACAGTATGCTAAAATCACAGATTGGCTTGGGTTGGAAGGGATCATCTAGTTCTACTTCAGGCAGGGTTGCCATGCTGTAAATCAGACACTAGATAAGGCTGTCCAGGGTCCTGTCCAGCCTGGCCTTGAATCATCCCACTGGCTGCTGCGTTTTATCTCACTGTTCAGACTCTCACTACAACTCCTACAGGAGTCTCACCCTTCAAGTTTCCCAAACATGACGCACTCTTTTGCGTACAAATGCAGAGAGTTCAAAAGCAGTTCCCCAGCATGGCAAGCCCCCCCTCCTCACACGGCTTACAGGAACAAAGTAGGCAAGCCAGTGCTCTGCTAGAACCTATTGCAAATGCTTCAGACCCCTGCAGAGAGCTCAGTCATGCAGGGCTTTTTTTAAACCCAGTAATTGCACCATTTGGCTCTATCTGCATAGGCAAGGTCATGCTGTGCTACAACATGGGCAGGGTGCAGCGGAGTTTAATCACTGCTAAATTCTTTGTTCACAGCATCCTGAGAGCCTCAGGCAAGCGATACAAATTCTGGAAGAGCACACAATGAAGTACTCAATTCAGTTAAAGTTCCGCTGTATGGAATTAAGCGACGTTTGGGCTGGTACCTAGTACAGTTAGTCCATAGCTCTAACAAACAAGGACAAGTAGGACAAGTTAATTTTTGGCCAATGTCAGTTTAAACCGGTGAAATGTCTTTGACTTCGATGCTTTTGCAGTAACAGAAGCAACTTGCAGGATGTGGGTTTGTGTCATCAGATGTACAGCCAAGGCATAATATCCAGGATGTGAAGGCAGGGCCCCAGTTGTCCCATGCCTCATCTTTAGGACCTCAAGGGACCACGCTAAGAAAGGCAGCAGCCTCAGCTCTTACAGACTTCTGCTTTAGACTTCTGCTTTTTCCCCGAGACTCCCAACATACCATTCTAAAATATACCTCTATGAGACAAGTTTTATATGCACTATACATATGAGACCAGTTAGAGCTGCACAAGGAAAATAGGAGCAGTTATGTGGGAGCCTGTTCAGAATGCTGAGTTTGACTGTCACTGGTGGCTGTGTAGTCATGGTAAAGTATGTTAAAGTACGTATTATTTTAGACCTCTCTACCTCCTTAAAAACGATGCTGGGTCTAGAAGGTATTTTTTGTGATGTTTGTAGGCAGGTATAACCAGAATTAGTGCACTGTTTAGTTTTTCTTCTGTTATGCATACAGAAGTTTGAACTCCTTGGTTTTTGTTTTGTTATGAAACATTTCTAATGCCATTTTAACACCATTTGATTGTTTGTGAGGCTCAAAATGCTTCCCTGATATTTCCTAACTACCTAGTTAAAATGAAAACGCTCCCCTCACATTTAAGAAGCAATTGTGTGCTGCAGTAGAGAGAAAGGTAAGGCTTAAAAATGCACATAGTATGTACAGGATGATAGAGGCTGAGTCAAAACTGTCCATTACTGGGTATAGAATAAATGTGCTTTCAAACAGAAACAGTGGATATGAAGCAAAAACGTTTGTTTTAGGTTGAATGTGATGTTATGTCTGTTCTAGCATAACATTATTTATGGATACATTTGTTCTAAACAGCACTTGCATTATCCATCCTTATTAGTAAATAAAATGGACAAGCAGAACAGCACAGCCTGTACGTAGCTGTGCTGTACTCAGGAAAGGGGCTGTACCTCATGCAGTGCCCCAAAGACTTGAAGCCTGGTAGTGTCTCTGAGAATGCAAGCAACCACATAAGATGAGAGTTCCACTCACAGTGTTTAAAAATATTAATTTGCAGCAATCATCTAATGGACTAATGCTTGCATGTGGAAATCAGATCTCCCCTATGAGACAGGTGGTTGCTGTCTGCATGGCAACAGCATCTTCAACTGGAGAAATCAAGGCTCCCTGAGCTGCTGTGCTGCTGAGTTCTTGTATGCAGCTAACCTGTGGTCCTCTCCTGCCACTCCAGCATCTCTGTGATCATTGCTATCCATTGCCATTATGTTCTTAGCAATCACAGAATGGCCTGGTTTGAAAAGGCCCACAGTGATCACCTAGTTTCAACCCCCTTCCTGGGTATAAAGTCACCCACCACTAGACCAGACTGCCCAGAGCCCCATCCAGCCTGGAATCCAGCTAATTAAAAAATAAATGAATGTAAATAAAATAAAATAAATAGATAAATTAATAAATAATTGTATTAAATAGTAAATAAATGTATGGAAGTGTTCTGTGTGACCCTTTTTCCACCTTGCAGGAACAGTTTCTACTGACTACGTGTAAGCATTGTTACAGTGCCCAATGTGGTCAATTTTGCTGCAGGTAGAGTTAGGGTGAGCAGATCCATCACTGAAGCTGTTCATCAACATTTTAAAGCAGACTGTAGGGCCAGTCACTGCAGGAGTCTTCTGGATGTGAACCTGGAACTGTCCTGAAACATCATCCTCCAATTGATCCCATGCTGCTCTGTGAAAGTGGGAAGGAGTTCAATCAGCCACTTAATTTCAAGTCCATTTTGTACAGGAGACTCTGTAAGAACTTCCTGGATGACCCAGGGAATTAATGATGCAAGTTCAGCATAAGAATAGCCCTCATACAAAACTATATATGACACAAATGTAAGACGAACTTGAATTTCATCCTTCTTTCCTGCTTACAACCTTAATCCTATGATTTTTGACACATGAATTGCTGCTCTGGCTTGTAGTAGTTTGCTGGTGCAGACACAGCTGTGGGTTGCCAGGCACCATCATCCTTCAACAGCAATTTTTACAAGCACACAGAAGCAACTCACGCTGTAGCACTGCAGTTTTCTAGTAGGATGTTAGAGAAGCTATCTATCTTAAAAATGAAGGTTCTCAAAATACTTACAAAGTGTTTACATTTAATGTTCATTCAAAATTCACCTTTACTTGGAGAGATTTTTCTTCTTTGCATGCTTACTCAGTTTCTTTGATACCTTGAAGAACAAAAAGAGGCCAAAGAGACAAATAAGGTACTTAGACATTTAATGTGGTTCTCACTGGTGCCAGGATCCAGCTGCTGAAAACCATACAGCTGAAGTCATTGTATGAGTTTGATGCAGGTGTGGAAATAAAAGTAGCAGAAATAATTATTTCCTTTTTTAATGTTGTAGGTGACCTGGAACAAAAATTTGAACTGGAAATAAGCCCACTTTGTAACCAGCAGAAGGATACAGTCCCAAGCATTCAGATTGGTAAGTAAGTGTTAGCTTCATTCTGTCTCCTCCACGTTTATCTATCTCTGCGTGGCACAGGCTCAAACAGAAACTGAAACCTGATATGCGATAAAATCCATCTGCAACATAAACCCAGTGAATCAGCAGCAAAGGTCAGCTTCCTGAATATTGAATACCTGATCTAGGATTGACTTACTTCTTGCTGTCTTCATCAGTTGACACGTAACAACATTGCTTCAAATGCGTCATCAGCCAGTTGCAATCTTATTGCTGTGGAATACTTTGGCTGTTTGGGATGAAGGAAAAGTATCTCCACAACTGCTGAGCACACTGCAAAACCTCTCATTTAAAGTAGCAGCCCCCTTATTTTTCTGTCCAGTTTCCCACAGATTCTTTGTAAACACTGCACAGTATGATGCTCCTGCAGGATCCAGTGCTGAACATGAAAAGATTCATTAAGAGCCTTCAGGCCATGTTCACTGTTGCCTTAGTAGTTCTCTGAGTATCTCAGGTCATCAAGTCAGGGCAGCAACTCCAGTTTCTTCATTTTCCCTTCTTTTTAAAAACATTTGAGCTGTCCTCCATATGCATCCCCCTGTCACACTGCCTGTAGAGCACTGAGCAGTTCTCTGTGCTGCACACTGCCATCCCCATAGCCTCCCCTTGCTGGACAGCAGATTGAGCTCAAGCAGCAAGAAAGTTTCCATGGCAGTGCTTGCACATGACTCTCAGCAGCCCAGTGGTTACTTCGCAGTTAGCATTTCCATAAACACATCTGCAGTTTCACACCATATGCATAGGTTGTTAAGCAGATAGCTGTATAACCACAAAACACTACTAGTATCACAACAGAACAATTGCTTCTTAGGTGTTTATCTTCCTCTTCCAGAAATATCAGGCAGAAATTGATATAAAGTAAGTTGTCTGTATTACAACAACCTGCAGATAGATACTACATACAGATAAACCAGCTACCATTTGTCTGTCCCCATGTAACAAAGATACAGCCATACTGCACTAGAGTGGGCCTTGAAACATTTTTTCTGAGCTTGTTTTTGTGGGAATCAAACTGCAGATTTAAGCCTTAAAAGTTTTATTTCCATTTGTTTTCATCTATCAGTGATTTTGCTAGAAGTACACGAACTTAAATGCAAGCTTTTCCTGTATGCAATACAACCCCACGTTAAGGTCACTCTTCAGCAGGTCAGAACAGACAACTATTTCTGACGCAGAGAAGTTGTTGCATCGCCTTCCCATGTGATATCAAAGGGATATCAAAGGTCAGCACACATATCTCAACTGCTGTCCTTGTCTGCACTCTGCAGTACAAAAGATATTTATGACATATAAGACAGTATATGGAAGCCCCCAAGCTACTGGAGCCTGGAAGGTTCTGGCATAGGAAGTAGAAAAACCACAGCATTACTCACTGCTTTTGCAGCGATAACCTCAAGCACTTCAAGGGGCTTGGACACCAGTGCAACCCATGCTCAGCTCTCATGCACAGCTGAGGCAGGGGAGCCTGTTCCCCTGTTTCTAGAATAAATTTAACACTGAAAACCACTACTGATAGCATAAGAGTCACAATAAACATCCTTATTAGAATGTGTAAAAAAGAAACCTGTCCAAACCAACCATTTAAGGCAGAGGGTTACTTTCTAGTCTGAAATCTCCTCAGAGTAGGATGCACTCTGTCCAATTTAACTTACCCCAGACAGACAGATCCCTATCATTGCAATGCGTGCTGTCAAAAGTTGCCCATTTCAAGAGGAGCTGATGGTTGCTTGAATGCTTATTGTCATCATTTCTCTTCAAGGTTTTCACAACTTGTAGCACTGTACTCTGCTCAGGAACTCTGTGGGGGATAATGCACTCAGGGAATTAATTTGTTCCTCACCTGCTGTACTCTTTCTCCCTAGGGTTCATGACGTACATTGTAGAGCCACTCTTTGAGAGGTGGGCCCAGTTTACAGGAGACACCCCCTTATCTGAAAACATGCTAAACCATCTCAGGAGGAACAAGGCAAAGTGGAGGAGTTTGCTCCATAAGCAACACAGCAGTAGTAGGAGCAATGACCACTCAGGTCAAGTGACTGGCAGCCAGGAACAGACTTTAAATGAAGAAGAAACTCCTTAGTGGCAGCTTTGCACTTTTCCTTATAGCACTGCTATCTCCGTCTTGATCACAGCAGCAAGCAGAATCCTGAGGAGTTAGGAGCCTGTTGTCAAGACCATGGAAAGGGAAGAAATGGCAAAGCAGATACTGTAAGGGTCCTCATGAACAAACCCATGGTTCTGCTGGTTCCTTTCTGGATCTCCTCCATCTTCCTCTCACCTCTCTTCATTCTGTGCATGCCTAATGCCATCTGTCACTTCAGATCACGAACTGCTTGAATGCAGGGTCCCAGCCAGCAGAGCTGAAGCCGAGCCAGTTACTGCTGCCGTGAAGCAGGGAGGATTACCGAGAGAACAGAGGAGGATAGAGGCACTCTTGGTTATATATTCATTTACCATGAGTCATACTGTGACATATGTATATAGGCCCAGAACGCCGTACGCTTTCCAGTCTGGCAGCTGGGCTGCACATGAAACCACCAGCATCTTCAGAACCCAGAGGACACTGGTTGAGTGAGACAGCACTCGCAGAGGGCAGAGAGAATCTGGTTATTTTAGTAATTAAAATAAAAACCTTTTTAACTTTTGTATTCTGTGCACTAAACAGATCTATAAACTTTGGACTGAAGTTACACAACTCTGTGTACACAACTCCAGTGTAACAAGGCTCATTTTGGTAATCATTTTTATGCCACTTTGGATAAAAGACGGGCATCTTCTCATTGCAAGGAACAGTATTCCCTCGCAAATGAAGGGGAAGGTGTTGCTGTACAGTCTAACCCTCTGAAACATGAACAGATCTACCTTTTGAGTACTGTTTCAAGTAACATGTTTATATTCATGTGTGTATATTTTCTGTAAATACGAGACGCTACTGATTCCCATGCCAAAATACTGGAGTATTGTGGGATTGCTACCTGTAAAAAACATTGGCACTGTGAACAGAATACTGTTAGTTTTAATACAAGAGAAACCATTTGTAAATACGTTACAGAGTTTATTAATATTCACTGTTGTTTGTGGATAAAAGCCTTAACTTTTAGCATCCTTCATCTTCTGATAGCTGCCAAAAATCATATGAACACAAGATACAATTCTGTACTGCCTTTCCACTATCGAAGGTGTACCACAGGTCATTAGGGAATGAAGTCTGGCAGGATAACTTCTTGAAAACTTCAAACACATTCCATATGGGTCCGTGTCGTTAAACCGTAGCACCTTGCACATTCAGTATAGGCAAAAAGAGAGCCTGAAGTTCAAAACAAACAAGCAAAGCCAGAAGTCCACAGCAACAACCACAGATCAACAATTCAATCAGATTAACATTAAGTCAAGAGTGTGATTTTTTCATTAAATAGCATAATGATCTAAAAAGCACGACATCCTAATAATTCTGGAATTCAGTTCTTTTCTTAAGCGATGTTGTAGTGGATATGGGTTCCCCCCTATATTCTCTTACTCAGATATCCAGCATATAAATACATTTGTATTTTTCTTTTCATTGAAAAAAAGAAAAGAAACCTTCAACCAACTGCTAGATCTGTCTCACTCACTGAAGGAAGAAATGCTTTCCAGTCAGCCTGTTAAGGAAAGTCCTCGTAACTTTCATAGTAGTTGAGGAATTGTTGGTTTTTCTGAAAGATACATGGCCCTACTTATGTCATAAACAGCCTCAGTTCATTCTATGCGAAGCTTCCTTTAAGCTTCCATGATTTCACCAAGATCGCATTCTTGGGCACTACTGCATGGCACCAAAGGGATTGCCTTCTCTCCCCAAAAGATCTAATAGCGTCCAGACAAAGTAAAGCATTGTTAAACCCTCAGCACATCAAATCAGCACAGCTGCTTTCCAAAAGAACTAGCAGATATAGCCATGTGACCATGTTCTGGTACAGTGTCTTTGGACAGGCCAACAAAGCACTATTTAAGTTGGTGTTTGAGAGAACTCTTAGAGAGTTGCAAGGGTAGATGCAGTAGAATTTAGTTTTAGTTACAGGGAACACTGACTCTGTCAGACAAAGTCTTCACAATCATAAAGTGACTAACATGTTTAAAGGACAACAGAATGCACAAGGTTTAGTGAAGGATGCTTTATTCTACTAAGTCAGTCACTGGACTTGTATCTTCAGAAAAAAAGGACTGAAATTCAGTGAAATAGGAAGGTGGAAATCACTAGCTATGAGTAACAGAAAATTCTCCTTCCTCCCTCTTGTAAACAGGACTCATATATTAGATGTGCCACAACAGTCAAAGAGAAGGAGTCGAGTTGTGGTAGAATAAAATTATTTCTAACTATAGGACATAAATGCCTTTTTAACCACCTGATGGTGGAGGTGGGAGCATCACCACTTTACAGCTTTTTAGATAGATATTCCTTCATGACAGATTTAGGACAATTATTAGGACATTATACAAGCAGTATAATGGGCTGCCTACAAGCACTTAAGTACATACAAAAGAATATCATTTCCCTTGTTTTGTCTTTTATACTAAGAAAATGAAGCCATTTTCCATCTAGTTCAAAGAATTCTTTAAAGTGTTCTGAGGTTTAGTTAAATAAACCTGGTGCCTAGCAGCATAAAAAGCTCTTGACAGAAACATTGCTGTGCTGCTGAGGAGCATCCAGAAAATAGGTCCAACAGGAGAGCTTAGTGCACGTCAAGTTCTGTTACAGCTACAGTGCATCCAAGGTTTTTTCTGTAATTAGAGCCTAAGGGGCCTATTACAAGACTGCTCTTACCAAGAGAAATCTTCCTAATAAACTTTGAAAAGCTGCTCTTAAAATAAAGGGGTTTTTTTGTTGTTGCTGTTTGTTTTGTCCGGGGTTGAGGTTGGGTGCACTGAACATTCTTGCTGAATTTCAATCACCCTATCTAATGAAAAGGTGCTTGAAATAAGAAATAAGTTCAGGGTGGCTCTAGAAATGCTTCTGTTGTTCAAAGCCAAAGCCATTACAGAAGTTTGGGTCTGGACCAGTTTGCCTCAGGTGCTCTAGATAAAAGTGAGCTGAAAAACCAGGCTCTGGCAACCAGATTCACTGGGGTCTGTGATTGGACTGGATGATCTTAAAAGTCTTTTCCAACCTTCACAATTCTATTATTCCCCAGAAAAATAAGCCAAACCATATCTGCTGCAGCTGATTCAGCAACACCAGTGCTTGGTATTATCTAGTAGCATAGAGAACACTGTGGGGCTGGGACTTCTCCCCAAGGATGCCAGCAGGACAGTGTATGAACTGAATGGAAAAAAAATGTATGTGCAGACATACAAAGTCCATGGATTATTACTCTGGCAGCCTTATTGGAAGACTTTAGAGGAAGACCTTGTGAGACATTTTCCTTTCTTACTGGGCCACTGCAGCTAGAAGACTGCAGTTTTAAAACTTTCATTTTCAAACTTTCAAAAAGTTTTTCATGTATGTAATGAAGGAAGCAGATAATTGCTAAGAAGAAGCTTAACACACCCTAACAATGCCGCACAAATCTTCACTTAATTGATTAAAACCAGTTTCTTCAAATGCAGGCTTCATTTTATCAAAGAGGCAAAATTCTGAATAAATAGAGTGGTAATAAGTGACATTTTTAAGTTGGTTAGAACAATATATGCATATGCACTTTCATTAAGTAAAGGTTCAACCTGCCTTTGGGTTTCTAAGGGCCGACATTCAGGCCACCAACCAAAATGGGAAAACAAGAACTATAACAAATGAATACTCCTAAAAAATAGAAGCAGTCAGATGAGTAGCTGACATTAAGTAGCACCTCTGTATGTTCTCTCTAACATCAATCTGTTCTTTTCACATGGACTACTGGTTTTCACAAAGAAAATCAGTCTCCTATAATGACCAATGAGAAGGTTGTTGCCACAGCAAAAGGAATAATCTACATCTCAAACTGCACGGCAGCTGTCTTAACAGCTTTTCTTAACTCTGGAAACTTCTAATGGAAAGTTCAACCATCAAAACAGAGGTGGACTGCCCATGAGTCCTTCCAAATGGACTGCTCTTGGAAAGGAGAAACACTCCTTTTGTTTTCAGATATCAGATACCAGACACCTATAGCCTTTCATTCTAATAAACTCAGATCAGCACTCCATAAGATTCTCCCACTCTCCTCCAGACACCACTGCCCACAGATCCAGTAATAAAACTTAAATTAAGACCCCATGAATTTAAAAGAAGAAAAAAAAAAGCCATGCCAAAACCTAAACAAAACAGAATAAAACCACAAGGCAAGCTTCATGCCATGAACGTGTGTCTGAATTATTTTGATTGGTGCAAACGTTTACTGTATTATTTGTTTCTATAAGTCATCCAATATTTTAGGTACATAAACTTTCAGTGCAGAGCATAAGTTTGACTTGGATGTAAAAATATATTCTGCTTATCTCTGAAATCAAGATTGTATATGTCATGTTTATTGTAAAGCATTTTATATATACATATTCACATATCTTGTACGACTCAATGGGCCAAACACTGGTCCCACCAACTTCACTGGGACCAAGAATCAGCCCACATATGTGCGTATATTTGCCATATGCATCATTCTAAAAGGAAGCACTAGATTGTGTGAAAATGCTGTGACTGCTATGCAGTGATGCCAAGAGACTTAATTGTATCTTTTTTAACATACTGCTGTAAGTATTCATCATGTCAAAGAATGACAACTAATAAATAAAAATAATAAAAAACACAAGTGTCCAAAATTCATTGATAGAGAGAGGTACAAGGCCACACCTACATCTTGGGTCTAGTCCTGGGCCCCTGTGACATGAAAGACATGGACGTACTGGAAAGAGTCTAATGGAGGGTTAATGAAGATGATAAAGGAAATAAAGCATCTCTCCTACAACAAGAGAATGAGAGGGCTGGGACTGTTCAGCCTGGAGGAGGCTTGGGGGAGATCTGATTAGTGTGTATAAACATCTGAAGGGAGGATACAAAGAGACAGGCTGGTCAGAGGTGCCCAGTGACAGGACAAGAACCAATGGACACAAACTGAAACACAGGGGGTTCCCTCTGAATATCAGGAAGCATTTCTGTGCTGTACAGGCAATGGAGCACTGGCACAGGTTGCCCAGAGAGGCTGTGGAGTCTCCTCCTTGGGATATTCAGAAGCCACCTTAGTGCTGAGGTGCTGCTCTGGATGCCCGTGCTTGAGCAAAGGTCAGCACCAAATGGACCCACAGGTCTCTTCTAACCTCAATCATTTCTTGATTCCTTGATACAATTTCCTGTATCTATTATGTTTTAAGAGCACTGGTTAATTTTAGACTCATTTCCCATTTGTGAACCATGTTGTGTATTTTATAATCAACATGACAGAGGCTTATGAAGTGTAATTCAAAGTATCAGTATCAATGACCTCCAGTGGTAAATAGTTTTAAGTGGAAAAAATATCTGTCACTGCAGATGGACATTTGCCAATACAGGGACACTACACAAACACAGCAAAAACTGCCTGTACCTCAGAGATTTCAGTAACAGCACTCATGCAGTTTGTGCAGAGGATATGCTATGACAGAATTGAACGTACAAGCTCGAAATAAGGTTTCAGTGTTATTTAACCAGTATTTTACATTCCCTTTCTCAAAAGATATAACAAAAATTTTAAAATTAAATTACATTTTAAGAAGCGTTTCCATACATCCTCTGAATGCAAGCTGGAGTCCAAGAAGAAACTCTTAGAGATCTGTCCTATATAGGGATAGGGGTGCGATTGTTCTTCCAGAAGTTTTACACTGTCAGTACTGAAAAACCACTCACACTATCACAATAAATATTAGTATTGTTATTTATAATAACAGCCAAGCCTATACAAGCACTCTGTACAGATGCTGATATTTAATCAATAAGTACAAATAATTTAGCATGAATGAACCCCTGACCTTGGCAGCAAAAGAAAAATAATAAGGCTTTTTTCTTCCTGGCCTGGCCAAAGCACTAACTGCAGTTTAAAGCTCAGATGTAGAATCTGAGAAATAAAACAATTAAGAAAAGTACGTGGCAAATACTCCTCCCCAAAGGGCAGGAAGAAGCTGCCCCTCCAGCATCTAATGCAATCTAACCCACTCTAGATTAACATAAGCGTAGTTCTAAAATACACAAGTTTTAGCAGCAAGAAAAGCTTATGCTGCTCCTGCTCCTACACCTCTTGGTCTTCCATCAGTCTAGCATGTATTAGAGTCTAAAACAGTTATTTAGGAACAGTCAGACAGAAAAAGAGCCACAGCATAGAAAGGAAAGGGTTTATATCACTTTCCTGTATCCTGGGCTGGTTTGAGTCTCAGGAGGAGTTCCACTAAACTTCACACAACAGCTCCATTCACAAAAACTACTTCTTGTTACATACAGTATCCCTTGCTAAAAGCTCCCTTCAGTGTCCAGACAGTCTGTAAGGATAGACAGCAGCAGATATAGTTGCTTTACGAAGAAGGTTAATAGCCACAATCCAGTAATAAAGGAATTGCTTACCACTCTCTGAGGATCAGGGCTCACTAGACACTCTAAAGGAGGCAGTCCCCAAGTAAAGACCCTTTCCTCATGGCTGCCAGCCTTTAAATGAGGTTAATTCTGACCTTCTGTTCATGCAGAATTGCTTCCACCTGTGCTCCAAGGGCTGGTAATGCCCCTTCACCAGGCACTCAGTCACTGTTTCAGGCAGTGACCTAATGGTTCCCATACACAGTGCCTTGCAGGCCTAAAGACAAAGAACTCAGTACTGCAAGAGCAGATAGAGCTCACGCCAGATAATTTTATGGGAATACAGAGAAAAGTGATAAATACTGTACCTTACAGAGTTTAATATATACTGTGCTATGTCAGGAAGTGGACCCGGGTGTCATAAGAAAACACAACTAAAACGGAGCATCAGTATTCATATCAAAAGGGCTAAAGAGGAATTATGCTGTTACCTCCACCGATCCTACTGCCCAGAAATAAATTCTATGCTGTCATTTTCATACCAACTGATGTCTACAGAAACTGCAAGTGCAAAGCGGGAAGTGCAAAGAGTGGCGAAAAGCTATCTGACTCGTGAAAAACCTCGAGAAAGGGGGAAGAGGGAAAAAAAGAAAGCAACCAAAACAGCCTGGCTTCCTTAGTACTGCCTATTTAAGAAATTAAAAGATAAATAATAGAGTAGTCACACTGGAGGCTTCTGTTTTCCCAAATGTAAACATAAAAAGAAAGGGAAGAACAAAGCAAAGCAATACATTTGGAAGTCGCTGCTACAAGGAAATGTTTAAATTTGGCCACGTGGTTAAGGGTTAAAGTGGGATGAACATGTATATAAACAAAAAGAAAATCCATGAGTAAACACAAGTATTACTAAAATGATGACATTTGGAGAAACTGTACCTTGAGATCTCAGTCAACCTTTAGAATGAAGCTTTCATGACCTATTCACACAGGTCAGCAACTGCTACATTCCAAATCCAGAGCTTTTATTTGTATATGCAAAGGATTCCTATGACATTAGCTCATGCGTAAGAATCTGCATGAAGAAAAACATAGCTACAAAAATGTAAGTAAATCTAGAGATGCGGCTACATGTTTTTGATGCCTGGCACAATTCCTTTAAGAGGACCTGCCAGCATCTGAAGGCAAACTCAGGGCTAATCACTTTGGGCAATCAAAATCCAAAGAAAATAGGAAATACAACCACATACCATTGATTCGTGGTCAGATTCCGCAAGATATATCATTCCTTTCCCTAATACCACTTTTTTGCATCCTTCATGTTTTACAATGGATAACTGTATTTCAATATTTCAGTCTTAAAAGAGGTAGGAAAAAAGATACTGGTATCATCTACTGAAAGATCAGAAACCAAGTAGAATTACTTTCTTTAAAATGTGTTGATCTCTGTGATGAGTCAGCCACCATGTCAGATGGGTACTTACTTCAGCTACTCAAAATTGCTTATCCAATGTCAAAACAGACGCTGTATTCCTTAGATGCCTAAAAGCATATACAAAAGTTTTAACACAGCAAATACACTCCCTATATTTACACTCCTTGTAGCTACAAAGACAATACACATACAAATTATGCCACTGGAAGGCATTACCACTGGATTGAAGCAAAGAGACCAGAAGAAGTTGTGTGGTCCTCCTTCTGTACTCAACACTCCAACTTCCTCTGTGCTCCCTCTATCAGCAGCCTAGTCTGGAACTGACTAAAACTTACTACCAAGCCCCCATTTTAACATTCTCTTGTACCTCGTGTACACCTAATGACAGTCAGCTTCTCAAAGACACCAAATAGCCACAAACAAGACAAAAATGATTTACTTCCAGAAAGTATTTATTATGTTCCAAACCTTATGCTAAGTTATTTAAAAAGCTGAGTAACTTTCCCCCACGTGCTCCAGATGAGGGAGGGAGATCTTCCTTCTCTGAAATGCCCCAAACTAAGCCCAGTTTGGCTCAGAAGAGAGGAAGGTCAGAGAGCACAGAGTGTATTTCCTGTCAGAGCCATAGCAAGAAGCTCACAGCTCAGGCAAGGAACACAGCGAGTACTAAAGCACTTGTGATGCTTTTGCTGTCACGTAGACATGAGAGGGGTCACTGTAACTCAGAAAGATACTGAATTACCTGGAACCAAGGACTTGCATGCAAGGGCACAACAGGCAGAAGCAGAGATCCTTTCAACTCCTTTCTACCTTCTTTGATCATCATTCCTGACATTTCCCTAGTTAAAAGCACAGTGGTTTTATTCTAATAAAACCCAGCTTTCTGATCTCAAGAGAACAGTTCTGCTGATGTTCAGGTCAGCCTCAATTCCTCTCACGTTTTATTAAGTACTTTTCACAACAGTATGAAACCTACTTTTTTTTTTTAAAGTGATTATCACATATATGTCAGCATATGGGAAACTGTTGACCACAGCCTGAGTGTCTGATTAACCACCTGAGGCAAGCGATGAGTCAGCTGCAGGAGCACAGGTGAAGGTAATTCAGCTGTGATACCAGAAGGGTGGAGCTTAGCTCCACCTCTCCTAGATCCCATTTACGGGCTGACCAACACTAAGGTAGGATTTCTTTCCAGAGATTGCTCCTGTGTGGAGTTTTATAGTAAGTTTCAACATTGGTGAGCAGCTATCTTTACAGTGAGCCTCTTTCTACTTTATAACCTCTGTTTATCCATTGACTTTGTAACTGTACAATTGTAACTATACATGTCAGTTTCTCAGATTTATGAGTTAGCAGTTTAAAATATTAGCGTTAATGTTTGCTTAGGAAGGAGTACAGGAAATGAGTTTGAACTTCAGCTTTCTTTGCAAAATCCTGTCTCAGCCTGAGACCTAAACACATCACAATGAAACCTTGCATTACCAATAGTCTTCCTTTCTGAGCAGTTCCACTACTTCAGCATAAATATTTGCAGAACCTGGGCTTAGAAAATACAGCATGTTTACAAAATCACCTGGCATTTTTTACTATGGTAGTTTGGTGGTTATTGTAGTAGGTGAAATGCCAGCTAAAGATAGAATTAATCTATATGCACTTTGGAGCGCTCCAGTTCTAGAGCAAAACCCCACAAGAGTTGCAAATAATACTGCTCCTACCACAAGCCTTCAGGAGATATATAATTTAATAATGTATTCGTGTTACTTCACAGTTCAAGGAAAAAATCCACCACAGTTCCTGTAGAGAATGAGATTGGAAAGGAGAACAGTTAGTCTAATGATAAAGTATAGTTAAATCTTCTTGAGTTTTGTAGGGGGAAAAAAAGTGAACTGATGAGCTGCAAGTACCTTTAAAAACTTACATTTTACTGTTTTTGTTTGGGGAAGTTTGCCACTTCATCAGTCCAACCACATTTCTTTCTTTCCAATACCTCAGTATCATTAATTTAGAGGGGGAACTTGCATCACCACTCTTGAGTTACTTGCCAGCTTAAAGATTTGCCAGTGGGAGTTACACTGCTTGCAGGGACATATTATATAACAATGCAGATGTCTTATTTCACCTGGCATAGCACAGCTACAAACTTGACTTTTGCCAACATCTAAGAATATGGACTTTTCCTAAAGCCCTGAAAGTCAGCAGAGGTGCACCTTTCAAAGCAACATGGGCTCCTCCCTCTGAAAGTACTTCCAAAATGCAAAAGATATAGCCACTTTTTCTAAAAGCTGGGCTATTAGATAACCTGTGATAAATACATTAGAAAATAAACATACACCACCTTCTGCAGAGAACCCTTGGAGTAAGAAACTCCAAATTAAATGGAAAAGAAAAAGCATAATTGTCAGAAGTGACTCAACCAAGAAAAGCCTCTTAGAAAGTTTGCCTGACAGATTCATATGTCTAAGTCCTAAGCTTTAAAATGTACTAGGTCTTGGTCACCCAGAAGTCACAGGGTTATTTGTTTGGTACTGGCTTGTTTTTTGGCAGGGAATACTGTTTATTTTTCACTCTGTAGTGGGTTCAGTATAAAACTAGTTTTGGGCACTGAAAAGAACAAATAACAAAAAGTCATCACTTCCCATTGTGGATGTCATACTCACTGTTGAGATGAACCCTCACTTAAACTACTCTGATTTTCACTTCCTGCTGCTGGTTAGTAATGCGTTTCTTTCTGTCAGAAAAGAGGCCTCTGCACCTTTTTGCTTGTTGTGTTAAATTTCTTTTCATGCAGTCACTGTCATACCAGGTCACTGTGAACAGAAACTGTATTCTCAAGCTGTAGTACCACAAACTGTTAATCTGAACAATTTGAACAGCTTTACACTTGGCTGTACTAGAACATACTCTGCTTCTGAAGACCTAACTTACTACAACACTTTAATAATGGCTTGGTGTCATTGTTCCCATCCTCATGAGTGATCACAACATAATTTCTTTTGTTATCCACAATTTTTACCCATTGTTTTATTACTGAAGTTTTGGAACTGCATTAACCCCAAACAATTCCCCACAACCCTTGTGGGAACATTTCATTTCAGTGATTACTATTATCTGACACTTAGTCAGTTCTATATCCATTTAACATATATTCTAGGGATAATGTGAATGCTGTATTTTAATTAACAATACACTATTATGTGAAAGCTATTTTTGTCAAAGATTATTTAAAAGATCTATTTCTAATAGAGCCATGTGTGGTTTCTCCAGTTACCTACGTATTTCCAAGGCTGTAATAGGATCCCACCACACACATCCGATCTTTTAGCCTAGAATTGGCACATGCTACCTGACCTATAGTTTGCCTGGTTTACTCTTCTTTTCTTAAGAAGACCAGGATGCCACAATAGTTTTCCAAGACTTATTCAAACTGAACATACAAGGCCAGAAGCCTCCTTCTTTCTTTAGGAACTGCAGATTCAAACTCCTTAATCATTCTCCCCTTGAAGTGTATTTTTTTCAGCATAGTAAGCAGGGTTTCTCTTATTCAGAGACGAATGACTTCAGAAGTAAGGAGTGGTTTTTTTTGGAGTAATACTTTCTACTTTTTCTAAGATCCACACAATTCACGAAACTTTGATTCTTACCAATCAACAAGATAAACAGCAACTTCCAAATTAAAGAACAAGTGATCATTACCACACGTTATATTCATGACCTTCAATTCACACCAGGTTAACTCTTCATGATTTTTATGCTCAGTCAAGTTCTGGCCATGTACCATTGGATCTTAGTTGTAAGGGAGGTATGCTGGAGAATGATGAAAGACTTGGTCCAATGATCAAGATGCGATCTCCTTCCCCTATGGCTTTTTTTTAGTGCAAGAGAAGGTGGCTTACAGGGAAGAAAAAGATTCAGAGTTTGTACAGATGTGTAGAAATGAAAGAAGCTTTTGCTGTTTCCCCAGGCAACTATTGGCTCAGGGTATTGTTAGCATCCTAGCAACAGCTCCAGAAGCTCACAAAGGATGTAGCAGGATCTCCCTTGCTTATCTTGCCACACATTCATCTTTCTTTCTTTTATTTGTGACTTTGAAATCAGAAACTCAACATTAGAGAACTGTAATGTTACTGACAAACTAGATTATAGAGCATCAGATTTTGTAGAGATCAGTTTCATAGAATTGCTCAGGCTGGAAAAGATCTTAAAAATCATTGAATCCAACTGCAGCTTAGCCATACTACCCTAACAACCCTCTGCTAAATCATATCCCTGAGCACCACATCCAAACAGTTTTTAAATACATCCGGGGATGGTGACTCAACCATCTCCCTGGGGAGCCTATTCCGGTGCTTAATAACCCTTTCTGTAAAGAAGTGTTTCCTGATAGCCAACCTAAACTTAGCCTGGCACAACTTGAGGTGATTTCCCCCTGTCCTGTCACCAGTGAGAAGAGACCAACCCCACTCTCACTGTAAGCACCTTTCAGGTATTGGAAGAGAGCAGTAAGCTCTCCCCAAGGAGACCATAACAATTAATCCCAATAAGATTTCACTAGCAGCCTCATTGTTCTAACAAACAAAAGCAAGGTACAGTCTTCAAATCTTAAAAATGTCTACACTGCTACTTGGAAATAACAAAGGCACTGAAGATTTCCAGTAAATTTTAGGAAACAAACAACAAAAAAGGATACTTGTAGAAATACAGCAACCGGAATCCTAATATTATCCATATAAACCTAGGCAGTGCATGCAAGAGGAAAGAATGACATAAGAAGCAAAGACAGCCAGCTCAAAAACATGTGAAAGGTTAAAAGGGCAGATAAAGCCCACATTTTACCTGAGTCAAATCAAAGTAAAACTCAAATGAGGTATTTTGATTATTACAAAACAGTGACTTTCCGATTATTTTCCCACCATACATGCTGGTGTGGCAGCTTCTAACTTAACAAAATGACGAGAATACTGAGCATGACCTCTATTCAGGAACACTTTCTTACAAGCAAGGAAAGAGCATAACAAAACAGCCTAACTTATCAAGTCTGCCTCAGCAGATGACAGTCTAATATGGCATATAATACAATCAGTAGAAATAGAGTAATGGAAAAAAGCTGACCAAAATACCATCTGGACAAATAAGTAACACGCAGTGAATGCTCATGCATAATAACTGCATTCTGAACGACAAAGTAAAACTCACCAGCTGGAGCACAGAGCACCAACCTGCATGATGATTGTTTGGGAAATAACCAAAACTTCTACAGCTCTCGCTACCTGCAAACAAAACAAAAACAGACAAACAGAAACCAAGACAAATACTCACAGTACATATAAACTCTAAGATCACAATGCATCAAATAAATGCAAGACAACAGCAAAATATGAAGACATTAAAACTATGCTCTCTTTAACTTCCTTTCTACTCCCTTTTAGCAGCAGCTGTTGCTCAGTAGCTCTCTCTACAGCACGCGATTCTAACTGAAAAACAAGGCAGGAACACCTTTGCTTCAAAGTGGCGGCCAAGCCAAAAACTGATCCTTGTTCCTTGAGTTCTGTGTTCTACAGATTCAGAAAAAGAGTGGATCTAAGCTTGTTCAAGTTGCTACTCACATGTGAAGAGCAAAGGATGTGCAGCAGAGCATCATTTTTATAATCTGAAAGAAAAAATATGATTATTTTAAATGCCACATGGTCCCTTTGATATTTAATTGCTAACTGAAGCGACATATTTTCACTAGTATAATCTGTTATTTACAAAATCCATACAATTCAATAGCAACACTCATTATATGAGTACTGCATCACAAACAGGATTTTTTTTTTCCAGTAGTAGATTTAAATGGGACATGAGAGGATATTTACTCAGGAAAGGCCTTCATTAACTCATGTAATATCTTCTGCCTGTTCTCCTGGATGTTCAACATTTAAGCAACCAAAGCAGCAGGTTTGTTTTGTGGGTGAGTGCATAAATCAGCCTGAAGTTAACTTCTCATTAGTCAGATTACACGTAAATATAGTTCACCATAGCACTAGTAAAGGTAGAGGCATTTAGCTCTACCAGTTAATGAGTACCACAAAGAGATAAAAATGTAGAGATTACAAGTTTGCTGTTAGACATACCACTTGCAAAGCAAAGCAAAAGATTTGTAACACAGATCTGGTGTAACACTGCTCTCTTGTGGTTAAGTCCATGCAGTTCAGCCATAGAACACATCATTTTCATCAACTATTCACAATAACTCCAACAGTATTTTTTGTAAGATATTTGTAACTGGTTAGAGGTTTACCATAGCCAGCACCAATTCCACCCCTGCACGCTGTGCCACCTATTTGGTGCCTAAAAAGGGCATATTTAGGCTCCTGAATTGATTCTCTGACCTACTGAAGTTAAATACCTCTATTCATATTAAACAGGAGGTGAGTGCTTCTGTTCCAATATCAATCGAAAAGAAAGCCTGAACACGCTTCTACTCACACATGTACAAAGGCTGTTTCCAAAAGTAATGTCTCCTATTCTATTACGTTGGCCCATGACATCAGAAGCAGATGGTGGTGGTATGGCAGTAGAGGCTGAACCTTCCCAGCAATATTCCATTACAAGTTGTTGCTGTGTGAGGTGGCAGCAGAGGGCAGTCTGACAGAATGACACCTGGCATGGGAGTTTATGAAGCAAATGTGTATCACTGAATTCCTCCATGTGGAAAAAATTGGCACCCACTGACATCCATTGATGCTTGCTGAATATTTATGGAGACCAAACAGTGGATGTGCGTGGTGTGTTTCTGCAGTGGTGACAGTGACATAAAAGATAAGCCATGTTTTTAGAAGCGTGACATACAGGCTCTTGTTCATTGCTGGGAAAAACACATAGCTAGTAGCAGTGACTTTGTTGAAAAATTGAGTTTTGAAGCTGAGAATTTGCTCTATCAAATTGTGTTACTGTGCTCTTTGTTGTAGTTGCCAGGGAAGTAAGTAGGAAGCATTACTTTCAGAACAACCTTTTTAAATAAAAACTGCTTAAATAAACTGCACTTAGAGCCCTCTTCAGCATTTCAGGCAAATAGACTGAATAAAAAAAGGATTACAAACATAGCTGGGAGAAAAGTACCACACTGTTCTTTCAACAAGCAAAACAAATCAAAATCCCACTGCAGGAGGAAAGATCCTGCTGACATAATCATAGGGAAAAATAATGAATATCAAAAGAATGGTCTTTTGAGTATTACAATTAGTTGCTAGAACTACTTCCCTACATAAATAAATCTGTGGTAACTACTGTCTAAGACAATACAAAATGTCTTTGAGCTGAACAGCTAGATAAGAGCCAGCTAAAATGAAGCTGAGATGTTGCAAATCAAAATCACTATCTATTTTAGGTGCTTTCATGTAGATCTGAATGATTGCCAGTGCAATTTAAAGAGGTTCCTGGAATGTGCTGATGATGACTACCTCTTCCAAGTAGTACAGGAACTTAAGAAAAGGTCCTATGCTGGAGCTTGTCTTCACCAGCAAGAAGGCACTGTTGAGTAATGTGAAGCTCAAGGGCAACTTTGGCTACAGTGACCACAAAATGATGTAGTTCAACATCCTTAGGGTGTCAAAGGATGTGTGCAGCAAGCTTATTACTCTGGTCTCCAAGAGAGCAGAATTCAAACTTTTCAAGGAACTGCATGGCAGAGCAACATGGGATAAAGCCCTGGAGGGAGGAGAGGCCTAAGAAAGCTCATCAGTATTCAAGGACCATCTCCTTCAAGCCCAGAATCAGTGCAATACCAAGAAATAAGGAAAACGGGCAAGAATGCCAGGAGGCCTCAGTGGATCAACAAGGAGCTCCTTCCTGGACTTACTTAAACACAAAGTCTGTAGGGAATGGAAGCAGGAACGGGTTATGTGGGGGGACTACAAAGAAGTTGTCTGAGTAGTCAGAGATCAGCTCAGTAAAGCTCACATAGAATTCTGCCTTTCTCCTCTGCTCCCATGAGATCCTACTTGCATTGACTTCTGGAACCTCCAACACAGGAAGGATACAGAGCTGTTGGAGCAGGTCCAGAGGTGGGCCACAAAGATGATCAGAGGGTCAGGGTGCCTCCCCTACAAGGACAGGCTGAGAGAGCAGGGGGTCTTCAGCCTGGAGAAGGCTCCAGGGGGAACCCTATAGCAGCCTTTCAGTACCTGAAGGGCACCTACAGGAAAGCTGGAGAGGTGCATTTTATAAGAGCATGTAGCAACAGGATGATAGGAAACAGTTTTAAACTGGGAAAGGGTAGATTTAGACTAGATATCAGGAAATGGCCATAAGTTGTACCAGAGACATAAGGAAAAACTTTTTTTTTCTCAGAGAGTGGTCAGGCACTGCAATGGAGTTGCTGTCCCTGGTGGTGTTTAAGAGGCATCTGGATGAGGAGCTATGAGATATGGTTTAGTGGCTTGTGGTAGCAATGGTAATGGGAGGACGGTTGGACTAGATGATCCTGTAGGTCCTTTCCAACCTTGTGATTTTAGTGATGCATGCCCATGGATAAATGGGCAAAACAGACCTTGCCAAATATGCAAAGATAAATATAACTCAAATAGACACAAAAATTACATTGCAAAATGGATGAGAAATAGAAATAATTTTTGTTAGTGTCTGGTATTAAAAAGTGAGAAAATACTTCTGAACCACAAGAAGTGGTAAATAATCTGGGCAAAAAATACTGAAACAGACAAAATATTTCCCAACTGGAAAGACAGCTGTCCATTTTAGTCTTTACATGTAACATAAAAATTACAGCAGTTACAGTGGGGTCCTAAACAAAATGGTCCAAGATAAAATTATGGAGCATGACATGCATGCTTACAAACTGCTGAACCATTTACAAACACCAAGAGAGGAAAAGGCTTTTCAAGAACCCTTCTAGACTATGCCTTTCACATTCATCAGTCAAACTGATAGAAAGAGAACTGGAATTATTTACAGAGATCCAAGCATTTACCTATCTTTTTTTCTTTTGTTATAATGTATTTTATCTCCTGAAGATCAACATTCTTTTGTAACAAGCCTTACACTTTAGAAACAGAAAAACTTGAGGAGACAGTGACCAGTAGAGATGGTCTGACTGTGATAATGTAGGAAGAAATGCTGAGATGACAGGAGGTATTCAATCGTCTGAGTGGAATGTAACTACAGTATGCGCATTCTACACAATATGAGATGATGCTGAACACAAACAGTAGGCAACAAGGGAAAATCATTTAGTACCTTTACTGAAGAAACTACAATGGTTTCACTGCTAAGTTATGCTAACTTATGTTAGTACAGCAAAGGTATAACTGAATAAAAAGTACATACCTTGAGTAAATTTTATCCATAAACAAAGATTTTCATTTCAGTTTTCAAAACGAAAAAGAAGCAAAAATATAAGCTGTAAAAAAAGAGAAGACAGTATGTCCCATCATCATATCTTCAGAAACGTGAATGAGATTGCTTGTTTAAAGCTCAAAATCACATAAATAAAGATTTGTATTGGGACTTAGTGTCCTATTAGTCTTATAAATGTTTTAATTACCATTTGGACTCTACAAAGATGATTACGAAGGTTCACCTTAGGTACTTTGAAAAAATATGATAATTAATGCCTCGACTTCTGCTTCAAAAGCTTCAAGTATTTTCTGTATCTGGAAATAATTTTCCTAAACAAGGGAACAGGAATGAGTTGTAGGCTGACATGTGAGCAGGAATGTAAGATGGTAGGCACCAACACTGAAAATAAAGACAAAAAACTACAAAACAATATAAATAAAATACATGTATGTGAAAACCTTCATAGTTTTACAGTCTTGGACCTTGTCAGCTTTCCATTTTAGATTCTTTAAGAGAACCATCAAGCCTTCATGGCTGTATTGAAATGCTAAACATATTTCAGTTTATATCAGTTCTTTTCAAAAACCTTAACAAAACTGTCAAGACGTTCCACTGAAGTTAGCCGACTTGGTTTAACGGGTAGCTTATTCTAATTATGATTCTGTGCAAAGTTACTAATAGGCTATTTTTAATAATGCTTCTTTTAATAACAAATTCCTTTACAAAAGGAATGAGTTTCTTGTAAAATCTCAGTATTAAAACAAGTAAAACAAAACTTTCCTTCATTAATTTCTCCATTGATATCATTTAAACTATACATAAGACTGTACATAACAGTACACTCTCCATGCCAAACCATATAGTATCATAAATGTGCATGCCTTAGAGAAATCAATATAAACTATTAATACGAAGGACAGTGTTGTTCAGAAGAAGAGCTGTATTTTCTCACTAAGAGTTTTAAAAATAAGGTTTTACATCTTAAAACAGACCTTTAATTGCGAGTTACTAAATCAAATCATGCCACTAAGCTAGGATAAGAATGCCTTATTTTCATGTGTTCATCTTCTCTGCAACTGGGGCTAACATTTTCATTTTAGACTGTGACATTCAACATTCTGCAGCTTCTTAGTACTGAAAACTGTCAGGTGTCATTAGATGCTTCACCCAGAGTTCTCAACATATATCACAGTTCCTTGCCTTCTCTAATTCACGGGAACAAGAAACAAAATCTCTTCAAGTGTGAAACTGGTACACAGCTGGAAAGAAAAACACAAAACACAGGGCCTGTGATTTCTCCCCTACCTCCAAGTAAGGAGATCAACTATACAAACTACTCTCGCATTGCAGCAAAATTCACAGTACACTGAGCCAAAACTCAGAAATAGTACCTAGTAGCCTGGAGAGCCAAACAGCTCACTAACATTTGCAGATGCTTCTGAAGTCTGACACTTGGTGGCTGGTTTAAAAGAAATTGTGGAGAAAAGTCTTTTCTAAAACAAGGAGAATCCATTTTCAAATCCAGACTTCCAGCTGGGAACTGCTCTTGACCAGACAAAGTCTGAAGAAAACAGAAGCAGCTCACAGGGTCCAAAACAATATTTCTTCCTAAAGAGAGGAAAAACTGCTGACCACATAATAAAGCAATAGAAAACTGCTATAGCCAGAGCTTCCCAATTAATTCCTCACTAAAGGAATTCCACCTTCACATTTGTCAACCTCAACAGAAGAGCCATAAATCCAGACATCCCCTGGATCTATGAATGTTGACATAGCAGAAGAGGTAACTTGCTCAGTATCCGAAGTGTGAAGAGGTGAAGCTAAATAAAGCTCTTTAAGCTTTACACATAACAGGATCCACTTGCTCTCATATTCTCTTCTGCAGGCGCTCATGGACTTCTTTCACTGCTGTTCCCTACTTTATCAGAGCAGCAGACAAAAGACAAGTAGAGCTTTGATAGAAGAGGTAAAGTTTACTAAGCAGAGGGCCAAGCTGCTTGTTCTGTTTGGATTTCATGGCAGCTTATGTAGAGAATGCAGCAAATACATATTTTAGAAGCAAACAGAAAAGGGAATGTCTGGCTGTTATGGACTGTGAAAGGAATGAGACAATGTGATAAAGTTCAACAATTAGTAAAAATCAGGAAAAAAAACCATTTTGAAAACATTATCTAAGAAACAATTAGTTCCATAAGCTCCAATCTTAGTCAAAATATAACTTTTGAAATTGAAACTGAAGTATGGAATGTGAACTGCAAATCCTAACAACTCAGCAGACCAGACTGGGCAGTAACAGGGAATCCAAATGTCACTGTACTCTGTGTAGGTGGGTAGGAAAACAGAAGATGAACAAGGATGTACAATGAATACAGTTCACAATTCAATCGATACGAAGTTTGTCTAATAATCTAGATGCATAAAAGTACAGTCAGCTCTTAAGATACAAAAGTCTGCAAGACAGAAATGTTACTACCACACACATCTACAATACAAAGGAAATTTTATTGCATACACTGAACAGACTTCATACAGAGAAGACAGTGATAGAAATAACACAAGGTTTTTTTATACACAGAAGTTAGACTACATGTCGGCAGACCCCTCTAAAAAAGTCTCTTTTTTGTGTGTGAAGACAACTCCCTCATATGCCAAGCATTGAACAGCCTGCAGAGTACTTCCAACAAGACAAAGCTTCACAAATAAACATTTCTCCATGGATGCAAAATAAATTGAAATATTATTTGCATATGAAATATGGAGTTGTATTAACAAACTACAAAGAAATCCTGAGGAAACTATACTACAGTGTTAGCTACCATCATCTTTATAAAGTCAGCTATACATAATACACTCCAATCAAAAGTTTACACTAATTCATTATTTACACTCACATGCAGAGACAGCACACACCACAGATGTTACACCAATAATTACATTTCTTTCACACATTTACTTCGTTTATTTCCCAGGTTTAAGGCACAATGCCCCATAACAAGCTACTCTTTTTTGTTGTGTGCTTCTCATAAAGCATCAGATTCACAAGTTTGGTTGCTGGGAAACTAAGAAGAAGAGGCAATTTCACATGCCTACAATCCAAACTTCAACAGCAGAGGATAGAGACGTTCTAGAACACACTACAGCAGTTTCACAAAGCAGCAGTGCCACCTACACACAGTACCAAGTTTCATCAGAAGTCTCCCTCCATCAGTTAAATATGAGGTCTCACTTTCCACACTGATACTTGCTTAATGTTGTCAGTTCTTACAAGGCTAGAATTTGCATTTGACTTCAGGCTGCAACGTCCAACCTAGGGAAAACAGGGATAGCATTAGGTAAAATTATAGACAAGACACCAAATGAGAAGAAGCTTACAATAAAGACAGTAAGTTCTGCACTTCTTTTAACCTGGGAAGAATAAGATAGTAAACTACACACGGTTTCTACACACAAAGAACTATTAGTTACCATCAAGCAAATGTCCAGAGTTCAATCATGCTACATTTTTCAAGAATATGAAAAGCTTATAAAAAACATACCAGTGGGATTTCCGGACTAGAAAACGGGGAGCTATCAAAAGATCTGTTTTCTTTGTCTAGCGAATCATCCTCTTCTTCATACTTATGTGCAAACTTCTGTTTCAGTGCATGAGTTAGTAGAGCAACTGGATCCCAATCTGAGCTTCTCCTTTTTTTTGGTTTAGACACGGGAGTACCTCCAGGTGACCTATAAAGAAAATGTGTTATCATCTGTCCATAACTACATGCTTAGCTATCTAAAATCCTAGGACATGACTTTTATATACTCCCTATCCAATCCTAGGTCACACAAATAACGCTGCTCACATTATTTTCAGCAATTCACCAAATAGGAGTACTAACAGTACACTGAAGAACTCATCATCCAGATTGTTAGCTCAAAAAATGCTGCTCCTTAAAGAAAAGTGGCAGTAAATCAATCAAGCGTTCAGGTAAAGGATTAAAAGGAAAAAACAAAAGTACAGCTCTTATAACAGGTCACATTTCAAAGCTATTTTAAAGTGTACTAGTGGGAAATGCCCACTTTGTTGAAAAAGATTATGAAATATTTTGATATAAGCTTCAAAAAGAAGTACAGAGGAAAAAAAAAAAAAAAACTTATACAATTTCTCAAATCAACTACATTTAAAGAAAAACACCACCTCAGTTAAGTAAATCTGCATCCAGGTGACAATAAAGTCCCATTTATAAACCACACTTGAACTCACTTCATGCGCTACTCACCACTCCCACCAGGGAAGTGATGGAGACAACGACCCTGGAGGTGCTCAAGAAACATTTAAATGTCATACTGAGGGACATGGGATATGGGAAATATTGCTGATAGGTGGATGGTTGGACTGGAAGACCTTAGAGGTCCAACCTTGGCAACTGTATAATTCTATGATTATCAAATGAAACGTATCAAATTTGGCACAAAGGCTTCTAAGATTTTCCATCCAAGCAAGCACCTAAGCATCCAAATATGGAACGTTTACAGTCAGAACTGGGGATGCTGGCAGTATGGCAGTAGAGATTGAACTTTACTGCCAATATTTTCTTATTCATTAGAGATTCAATTGTTCTTGCATACTTTTTTTTTTTTTTTTTAAACTCCAGAAGTTCAGAAAAGACATCTGACAACCTTTATCACATCTAGCACTGCAAACCAACACTGACACAAAGACACGTCACAGGCTTTAGTAAGGATTCTTTGTAACCTGTCAACAGTGCTTGAAGTTAAAATAGTAGACCATAAAAAGTATTATAATTCAACTGCTTCATGAATTTATATAGTGCATCTTCAATAAGACACAGAATGTATTTAACAGTTCAAAGAAAGACCAGAATATTTTGGTTTAGTTAGTTCCCAGTGTTTCCCAAAAGATAAGTCCGTTCATAGTGAATGTAAAAAGTTTGTTTTCCAAAGGAGTTTCCAGCAACAATGTGGACAACTTTGTAAGATATTTTCAAGTAGTCTTTGTCTTGAAACAAAAGACACACACACACACACCAACGGCTCAAACAACCTGAGATTTCTACACTAACGTAGGACACTAGTTTTAAAAGATGTGGCATTCAGCATTTTTTAAATTGACCTAAAAGCAGCACCATGAGTATCTTACATTCCAGTCTAAGCACTTAGACATTACAAACTTATGTTTCTCAGTTGTAGCTGCTTGTTACATGATGTTTCATCTTGGTGTTCTCTGCTGCTGCTTTAACTGCTGTGATGACTGCATAGCCTTGGATAACTCAGGTACACGTTCAATTCAACCTACCTTTCAGTAGCACGCAACTGAACTTTGTTTAGATCTTTCAAAACATCCATCATGCTGGGAACACTCTTCATCTGGGGATCAGCACTGTCACTTGTAGTTGAAGTACTGTTTCTTGCAGCACGACGTTGTTTTATAAGTTCAATTGCTGAATTACTAGCATCAACACCAGATGGTGCAACAGAAGGAAGTGGGGGAGGAGAAGGAATTGCAAAGTGATTGTGAGAGACAGACAATGGCGTAGAAGTCATGGTTGGCACTGGATAAGATCCATCTGGAATGCTGAATGTTCTAATGGGTTCTGAATGCAATCATAAAAGAAAAAGAGAGATTTTATTTTAAATAGTCAGTACTACCTTTGCAACTAACAACATTAAAATTGAGTCATCCTAGATATTGCTTAAGTCCAGATAGGTAGCCCAGGCCCACCCTCTTAAAGCACTTCCTTACACAACTCACGCATCATACTACAGAATAATTATACTTAAACACCAAGAGCAATTTTGGTTTTAAGCACATAGATTAAACATACATGAAATAATAGATCTGAGGCAGTTTTGGCTGCTTCAATTTTCTCCATTTGTGTCTTTGATCTTTGCACTAGACAAATCAAGAACCTTTAACAGCCACAGTGGAGTTAGTGTACAAAGCAAGTAGGACCTCAGATCATTTAAGGGAAAAATCAGAAGACTGAAGCTCATACTAGAGACTATCTCTGATGCTCCAAAGGTGGTTAGACAACTACTTGGAGCACCTGTTTATCTTAAATCCTGGACCCAACTTCCTCAGAATGTTTTAACCATTATTTGATAACTTTTCAGAAGCTGTACACAAGTCTAAAGTTAAAATTATTATTTTTTAAACAGTAACTGGTGGTTCGTTACTAGTGTTGCTACCACCAAGTTCCTTCACAAGCATGAAAATTAATATAGACATCACATAGGATCAACTGCATTTCCATTGGCATGCAAGCCATTTAAAGCTGAAATGTGGGGAGGCTAAGAAAAACGTTTATAAACAAACCACAGCAACAACACAACCATCACAAAGCAAATACTACATTCATAAATGTTGTTGGTGTAAGTAATTTCAGGTGAAGAAATTAGACATATTCTGCATCAATCTCAGAGGCACGACAATGAAGAAGACTCCTAAGCCAGGAAAAAAAACAGAAAGGCTTACGTGATGGTATGCTTCCCAATGTCTGTGCTGCAACAATCGTGGCGATCTGAGTACGAAGAAAAGTTAGTTCCTCTTCGAGAGCAGAAATTTTCTGGAGTGCCGCTTGATGAACAAGACTGCCTTTCTGTGAAGTGGTTTTTGAAACACTTGGTATGGAATCTGTTGATGGATGTAAGTCACAATAAGCTGTATTTTTTTCTTTTCTCCATAATTCAGTCCTAGAAAGGAATAAAAGACAGTTTAAAAGGTTCAGCCAGCAAAAGAAATCTCAAGACTCCTCATCTGTCCAAGCAAGTTATCATCATTCTGCAAGACATAAAATCTGCAAACTGTTTAAGAAAATGTTTAGCTGATCATAACTTAAGAAGAGTTTTAAATCTCCATCAGTTAAATTCCAAATTCACTGAACATTCACTGAAACAAAACCAGACTGCTCTCTTTAAATCCATCACCGTTTTACTTCAAACCACACCTGCAACATTGTTTTCCGCTTTGTGAACACATTGTTTTTCATACTAGGTCAGAGGGAAGAGATATGCATTACACCTGGCCTTGACAAACATCCCACAGAGCCAGGAGGGGAGGAAGAAGAAAGAACAGAAACAACAGAAAAATCAAGTGTCTTGGATCTGAGTTAGATGTTGGCTGGAGAGTTGCAGAGCAAAAAGAGACCTGGAGTGCTGGTCACAGCATACCCAACACAAGCCAGCAGACAAGAGGGCAAACAACACTTTGGGATGCACTAAACACAGTACAACCAGCCAGTCAAAAGAACTGATTCTCCCTCCATATTTTAGTGGTAGAGCAGCCTCACAGGGAACACTGTGCAGCTCTGGGCTCTGCAATTTAAGCAGGTATATTAAGGTCCTTGAAAGCATTCAGAGGAAGGCAACAAAGCTGAACAGAGGGCAGAAAGAGTTATCCAGTGATGAGAGGGTGAGCACACTGGGTTTGTTAGGACCGCAGAAAAGGAGATTGGGGTGATCTCACTGATCTTTACAACTTTACAAAGAGGAAAAGTTGAGAGAAAGGTCTCTTCTACCTGATATCAAGTGATGGAACACATGGCATTCTTCACCAGAGCAACAAACTTCACACGTACAGCACTGTAGCAATCGGATTCAAAGGAGGCATTTAAATATTTTTTCTGCATTTTCTCCTTTATAATGTTTATCAAAACGTTTGTGAACTAAGATAGCAATAAGAAATGCCTTATGTTTTGTCGCAACATGTTTCTCTTAAACTTCTGCCCTCACAAAATACTTCTTGAGTTAAACTATGAGTTAAAAATGCCACTAATTTATCTGATACGCCACTAGGAGGGAAGGCAGCACTCAGCACTAGAGATCTTTCAGATGAAAATATTCTACATGGGAAGAACTTTGGGATAAAACGTTTGCAGGCTTGGTTTAACTGGAACCCTGAAAAAGCTTGGAGACAAGAAGAACAAAAGACAAAAGTTTCTACTATTAATCTTTTCTATGCACATATTTTACTTCCACTTACCTAAATCTAGCAAATGCTTGTCCTTCATCACATGCTACCCACAGGACATCAGCAAGTGATGGGGCTACAGGAATTGGAACCACACTTTGTTCATCATGATCCAATGGACTCGGGTGGTGAGCAAGCTAAGACAAAATACGTGTAGAAAAAATGGATTTAGTACACACTAAAAACTTTGCCTTTAAAGAGAGGTATAAGCATGCTGAGAAGAGTGAGCTTAAGGGATGCAAAGTATCAGTTAAACTTACTAAAAAGACTAAGTGATAGAAAGCTATCACTGCCTATAGGAATTGGAAGATGTAAGCAGTTGAAACTTATGTATAGCCATAAATCGCTTACTTGAAAATAAGGTCTTGGGTAAGGCTCTAAGGAAAGAATCGTCCCAAGTCTACGAACAACACTTCGAGTAGATCCGTATTCCTTTCTTTGGCAAGCAGATACAACCTAAAAATGAGAATACCTTACAACAGAAAGACCAAAATTGAAGCCCTATGTTTTTACATTAAAGGGTGCAACATCCTATGGGATCAAGAGCAAAGCAGTCAGGTTACTGTAACCTTCCCACACTCCTCTCAAACTGAAGGTTCTAGAGGGTTTAGCAGCCTGCTTCCAAAACCACATCTAGCCACAGCCTGTACCCAGCCTGCACTGGAAGCACAAAGGCCATAGAAGAAGGTAGCAGCTGCATAGCATCACTACCAGGATTTTGAGATACTAAGGAAAAAAAAAAAAAAAAAAAAAGTGTATTTTTGAGTAACCATCCGCACCCGCATGGATCTCAGGAAACCCACTCAGTAAAGAATCAATACAGGTGTGCCATACCTTGGCCTGGTACCTCCGTAACACCGCACACAGCTGCTGGACACTGGCTCCCGACGAGACCGCTGAGTAGAGGCACATTCCGACCGCACGGCCGCCGCCCAGCACGCGGGTCTCCAGGAAGGCGGCCTGTGTGCGAAGCACCGAATGCAGACAGCGGAACCAGGGAACGGCCCGAGTTCCCAGGCAGCTCCGTACCGACAGAGCAGACCCTACGGGACGCACACCGGTGCCTCCTGCCGGCACACGCCCTTTCCATCCCTCCCCCGGGCAGCGCTCCCCATCCCCGGCTCTCACCTGCTCGGGCGGCCAGCCCAGGTACTCCAGCAGGCTCCGCACGAGGTGCAGCAGCAGCGCCATGGCGGCACCGCGGGGCGGAGGGGGCCAGGGGCCGGCACCCCGCACGCCTGCAGCCCCGGCCGGCGGCACCTATCAGTGCCGGGGGCGGGACGGAATGGAAGCCTCGCCAATGGAGAGCAGGCGCTGCTCGGCACAGCCAACGGAGGGCAGGGGGCGGGCCGCTCCCGCGGGGCGAATCGGGAGGGGGCAGTTTGAATGCCGCCCGCACGATGGTTGGTGCCCGCTGCCGCTATCCATGCACACCGAACGGGAACGGCGGCGGCTGGGAAGGAACCGCCTCCAGCAGTAGGAGCCCGCTCGGGGGTACGGCCGGCAGGCAGAGAGCCACATAGCTTTCCACTTAGCTTTGGGACAACGGGGCACCAAAGGGAGTTGTTAACATCCTCTGCACATGACGATCGCTCCAACGCTATACACCTGTGCGACTAAGAAAACAGGTCTATAAAGGAAGCTGGAGCGGGTGCAGTAATAGAACACCGTACTCATCAACGACAGAAACTCCTTAGGGCAGCAGGACTTGACAGGGTGACAGCTGTTCAGCTGCTAACCGCTATTATGGTATGTGACATCCTTACACAGCAGCCGCATCCTATTGAAACTAATGGGCTGGGCGAAGCACTGCAGTTGAGAAGAGCCTCAAGCACAGTAACACCTATGCCACCCTGAAGCATCCAATTAGCTACATTTGTCCATTCGTTTTAACTGTAGCTGTAGCTGTTTCCTCACCAGGTGGATGAAACTATGAGTCAAAGAAATAAACTATGTTTTAGGTCTGCACGCAGTTAATCTTTTGAGTTGCTCAATGAACTACAGCAAGATAAGTTCCAAGGAAGGGCATATGACATCACACCAAAAGACAAAACCAGACTGCTAAGTCTGTACAATATGCAAAGCCTTATTTTATTCTTAATCTCACTTACCAAGATTTGAGTTGTACTGCCTCATTACTTCAAACCAGACCTTGAGCAACAGCAGAAGAAACATGGGAATTTTTCCTCCAGCTGTGTAGTCACTGTTAGATCTGTTCAGAACTGTGACTCAAAGAACAGCCTGCACTGTTCTCAATAATATTAGTTTCAAAGTTGTCAAAAAGTTGAGATTAATTGCTACTTACAGGACATCATCTTAATTAATCTTTACAGGTATGTCTCAGTAACAGCACGTAAGGGTAAACCTATCCTGCAACACTTGGGTGGAAGGCAACAGCATTGCCTTCTTATGCAGTTACTATTGTGGCTATCACTCGTAACGTGAATTGATCTTGAGACAAAATACAAAGGAAATAGGACTTATAAATTGGTATTTAGAAAACTGTACAACAGTATTTACCTACAGAAAAAGCATTCAGCCACTGCTCCAACAGCTCCTTACCTAAGGAGGGTAAATGACCACAGAGCTGGAAAAAAAACCAGGTATCTCAAACATAACCACACAATGGAGGCAATCTTAGTTTGACTGCATCATTATCGATAACTGCTTTGGAACTGCAGGTTCCAGCAGGGAACTGGTACTTTGATGACTTGAAGCATTTATTTCTATGCAGTTCTAAAGAGCGCAAATGTGACCTGCTTCATCTACTTACAAAAGGATTGTGTGGAAGGACGGCTTTAATAAATGAGGAGGAGTGATGTGGGGCTTACAAACTGATGCTTCTGGAGGCAAATGAAAGCTACAGACAGAAGATCTACTTCAGAAGATCTGAAAACTTCAACACATATAAACAATTTAAGGTTTTGCAAAAAAAAAAGGTATAGTCTGCCTAAATTTCCTTAAACGTAAGGCAGAAATTATCCTTTAGCACTCACCACTGAAGGGCAAATATTAATCCTATTTCCCTTTCCACACAGATGCTGCCACAGTAGTGCAATCTGAAATCCATTTTCTTCAAATACAGTCAGAATGCTGTTTTTTTGCCTTCTATTATTTAGCATGGGTAGGTCAGATGGTTAACTACTAACAATGCTAGTAGGAGAACATTTATAAAGACAAATACATTTTCATTTTAACCAAAGCACTTTTTGTTTAAATACTGTAGACTGACTCCTACACTTTAACTCCAGTACTGAAAGGGCTATTTAGAAAAATCATTGTAAAAGACTAACTCATTTCTCACACCCTCCGCAAACAACTTTTATCATCAAGTTACAACTTCAGACTTATACGCTGGATAAAGTGGAACACTAAGAGTATGTATTCCCAGGGCAGAGAATACTTCGTATAATCATTCAGTACAATCCAAGTATTTTAACTGATTCAAATTTTAATGCAACTTGCTCTATATATTTTCAGGGAAATATGTTGGGTTGGTGTTGGCTTTCCCTCTGAGATTTCACTTAAGGCTGTTGATGTGATAGAAGACTCTTGTGGTTTAGTGATTTCTGTTGTCAGTATTCCACATCAGAACATCATGCAGAACAGTGGCAGTTAAAGAGTTCATGTTCTGGCTCCATGTTACTGCCTTTTTGGGCATTTTGGGTTCCTGGAGGGGAGGGGTGGCACCCCCAGAGGACCTGGTACAAAAACAAAGGGGGCAGGGTGGGACTCCAGACTGGACACCAGCCACTCTCTGCCTCTGGCCGTCTCAGCTCGCCATGGAGAAAAGCAAGTGCTTCCCTTGCACTGTGGTGGTTTGACTTGTACTTTGGGTACTCTTGTCTGTCTCATTTTGTTTGATTTGGTTACATTTAATAAATTACCATTTCTCCTCAGATCATTGCCATTGTGTTTTCTCTTTGCTAGAACTACTAGCTGGCTCTCCACCCTTCCCCCTCTCCCACAGCACATGGCCCACACGCCTTCCTTTTCTTTTTCCCCAGGGCCTATGCCCCCCTGTCATGGACTTACATCTATGGGTAACCCCAAGACAAAGGCAAGACTTGCTCTTTCCAGATCACTTACCTGAACGGAGGATTCCACATTTAAAAAAAAAAAAAAAAAGAGGCAATTTAACAAATTGAAACAAAGACTGATATAAATGTAGCATTGACATTGCCATCAATTTCTTTACTCAAATGTGGAAGGTTAAGCTACTGACCTATAGCTGAAACTATAACCCTTGTTGACCCTGAAAATGCCACCCCTAATCATGAATAACACCTTTTTCTTGCTGTGAGTTTAAACTACAGGTTTAAGAAACTTTAAACATAGTACCATGTCACCCTTGACAAGAGAAACGTCTTTCGATGACAGAAGACATCCCAAGGTATCCGTAATACATGACTAACCTGTTCTGAACACAAGTTACAGAATTAAGACAGCTGTAGGTAGTTTTGTATCAACTGTAGAAATGGCAGAGCGTGCTCCAGTTTTCAGACCTGTTGAGAGTTTTTAGCACCAGTGCCTTGGAAGCAGGTTTCTAAAGTTCACATTCCAAAAGAGAAATAACCTTGAAACCTCACTGAAGAATTCATATACATACACATTCCTCAGGCTACTAGAGAACAGTGATGTTACGCTCTCCTAGTTTCTCTCTCTAGTGTGAGAATAAGAATCAAGAATCACTTCAACATTTCAAGACGTCTTGTAAATGTGACTCTTGTGCACTAGCGTGTGATCGACCTCATACGTGACTTTGTATTCACATTATGACTGCAAAACTATCATTCAAAATGTTTTTAATTAAAAAAGCAACACAGAAGTAGCCATCAGCTGATAAAAAATGCTCCTCCAAGATTTCAGGTGTGCAGAGCTGCAAGTTTACTTCAGAATAAAACACAGACATAGGGGAGAATCAAAACTTTTAAGAGTTGTACTTGACCATGTATTTGGACAAAGCAGAATTACACTGCATATAACAAACAGTAAAATTTCTTAAAAGTTGTTACAAATATTTTACTTTCTAACTGTACGATCATTAACATAGTTTACTATATCAAGATTTTTTTTTTCTTTACCTAAAGGCTTAAAACAGAAAAACAATCCCTCTAAACTACTTCCAACAGTAAAATTTAAGTAAAATGCTTACATTCATTTGACAACAAAAAGAACATATTAAAAATGTTGTGTGGGTGGTGCAAAAGCTGCTCTTTCAGCTTTCTTCCGAGGTTATTCCTGCAGAAAGAAAGAAAACAATCTTCTTGTAAACAATTAATAACTAAACGCTAAAAGAAACTTTTCCAATTGATCTGCCACCTCCCCTCCAACAATCACACGTGAGATTCTGTAAGATAATTGATGTACTTTGCACCTCACCAAACTGCTCACCTTTTCCTCCTTGCGTCTGTCCTTTTCTTCATTGTTCTCCATCGTTTCTTCTTCATCTTCCACAATCCCATCCCCTTGGTATTTGTCATGCGTCCACTTCGGACTGCTACCTGACTTTTTGAAGTTAAAACGCCCTCTGCCACGCTGGAAAGTACCACGGCCCCTTCCTCGTTTGGCCCAATAATCCACACCATCATCTCTGTCATCATGCTATAATATACCAAACAATAAGGTTACAACGCCTCTTAAATGCTGTACTCTGAACCAAATTTACGCTATGCATAAAAAAGAACAATTCAGATTATCTGTATATTACATTATGAAACATATCCCTACAATTCATAATACTATAACTAGAAGTACCTCAAAAACCTGATTTAAGAGTCATTATTAGCTGTAGGTATGTCCACTGCAAACCAAATCTGTCACTTCTTTTCTCAGTCATCAGAAATAAGTACTCATTTGTTTTTAGCAAGAAAAAAAACATTAACAGAAGCAACTCTAGGAATGTGTTTTTTGTTATTTTTTCACTTTAAGGCAGAGAGAACCCCTTATACTTAAGGAAAGGTAACTGAAGGCAGTTTTCAGAAACCCTGCTTTACTCGTGCAAGGTAATGCAAATCATTTTTAAACTACTGAGATCTGACATTAACAATAGATTTTCTCTGGTTAGTAAACATTATGTTTGCTATCTTGGTGCTAAATACAGTCTGAACAGAATTGGGCATGACTTCGGACAGACATTCCATGCACTGCATGGGTATGATAAAAAATGATTTAATATACGATGTTTATACTTGGAAGAATGATGAAGACCAGCTCCAATATCTACTTTTTTAACTTGTGATTTGGAAAGAAATCTAAGCTATTAAACATAAGTAGCTTACTATTATATGTCATTCAAGTATTTACAGGGTGGCAGTGAACAGACAATCACATCTCTCTATATGTGGGTGGAAACAGGGAGAAAACTTTATATACATGCAAATTGAAGTTGAGTTCTTAATTGGATTACCTGTTAGCATATCTGTGGGGAAAAAAATACTATAGGAGATTTATCTTCACTAACTAATGCTTTCCAGTGGTGAAATGATACCTCCCTTAGAAGTTGGCATTGTTAGAGAAATGCTGTAGCAGACTAAATATTCAGTACACTAACTACTTACTGGTTAGTTATATCAACAGTCTTAATCCAGAATTAATTCTTAGTCCAGAATGAAGGGGGGGAGGGGAGGGAAAGGACATCACTAAGATTACTTATGCCTGTCATACTACTCAGGTAAGAACAGAAAGGCTGCTAATAGCAGAGTTGGCCCACATCCATCCACAAATACTGATAGCTTTTCCTGATCTTTCACTTTTGTGTGTTTCTAGATGAACGTAAAAACAAAGCTTGAATGCCATCCTGTGATAAATCTCCACAAAGATACAGCACAAGTCTTTTTGCTTTTGTTTTTCATATTTATAGCCAGAACATGCCTTTTTTCCTACCTCACTGATAAATATTTTTTAGAGAAGAATTCTACCTTAAGCTTCAGTTATTTCCAGCCTGCTGCAGTAACACAAGAGAAGCTGAACTAGGCACTCCTAGAGCTCTGGTATTTTCTTGATTACATAACTGCAGTCATTCTTTGAACATGCATGCGACTTCTGTAGCTGTCAACCTCCTTAACAGCAGACATAAAAACACACTCGGAAAAAACAAAAGCATGCATAACATAGAATTCTCTACACCCACCAAGAAATATTTCTTGCTTTTTGGGGTATATTCAGGATCCCACTCCTCTTCCTTCGGCCTCTTTTGAAAAGTAGTATTTGAGTTGCTGGGACCAGTATTTGTTCCAGCAAAGACTCCTCTGGCTCTTCCTCTGCCCCTAATTCGAAACTGATTAACCAAAATGTTATTTTATTTAAGGCATTTACACAAAGCCACAACAAAAAGCTCAAATTTTCTGCTACTGAAAAAGCTCATTCTGTTCTTAATTAAAAATATAAAACTTTTTTTTTAAAGTCACATAATTACCTTAAGTAGTGTATTCAAGCATTCAATTCAAAATAATGATTCTACTAAGCGTAAGAGTTAAAACACACTTGAGTTCTTGGTATAAATTAACCTACATTCACCAAAGTGAAATTTCCTTTAGCGGCTGGTAAAGCCGTCTGCTGCAACAAAAGTCAGAAACTTCTGAAGCTGTTTGCAGACAAAAGCCTAAATGGAAAAAACCTTGACTGAAGGAGGGGAAAAAACTTTCAGGGGGAAAGTGAAGTCACTTATGGAGACAATTGTATCTGTTACAAGAAAATGATTTTAGAATACATACAAATAATGCATTCTGCAAGTAACTGACCACTTTGTGCCATCATTCTCAATTGCGATTCAGTTATGCATTTGAAGACAGATTACATTTCAAATGAATAAACACTCCTTATCCTGAGATACAACTCTGTCTATTGCACAGAGGAACAATCTTGAAGTACCTTTAGTGTTCTTTATCATAAATAAACAGAATTTTAAGATGACAAGATTGAAAAGCCTCACTGCAATACAGGAAATATTTAACCCAAAGCACACTGAGCAGTAACATATCCAGTTTCCTCAGCACGCAAGTCTTTGGGCTTGCAGAAAGTATTAAGCAGGAATTTATCCACACATTCCCTATTTAAGAGAAGAATGGTGAGGTTAGGAAGATTATTAAAAACCTTACTACAGAACACGCTTTCTATGTACAACCTAATTAAAAATAAAGCTGGGACTTCAGAACAGCTAACAGAACTAGGAATGGAAATTAGTTTAATTTATTAAGACAAAGTATGCCCCATAAACAGACAAAAATGTAATTAACTTGAAGAAAAAAGTTCTACGCGCACCTAATTCCAGTAAGCTCCAACACCTCTAACATAGAATTGATGCTGGATAGCTTTGAATCAGTCTGAAAAAGTCACGCTGAAGGCTACAAGACCTCCCAAAATACTTCAGAAACTAAAAGCTTTCTATTTCTCCTTAATTTAATATTTAATTTCAAGTAGTTTTCCTACTAGAAAATTATTCAGAGCACTTATGGTTTTATGCTACATATAACAAGCATGGAATTCAGCATTTCAGCCTATCAGTAAGCATTAGTGAAAAGTCTACACTAACTTAACAACAAACCAACATCTTAGCTTACAGAAAAACTTCCTCTACCCAGTCAGCCACTCTCCCCACAGTGTTACAGCTTTGTTTTAGGGAATATTCACGACAAAAATATTTTTCTTACTCCAAAACCAAAGTTATGCTTGCTTGAATTATGACACTATTAGCCTAAATCACAAAGACATTTCTACATCTAGTATCTTACAATACTACCCAGTCTGTACCCTGAAGTGGAATATTCCAGTCAACAGGTTGGCCTATTTAAATACTCCTTCTCAGTAATTGTTTGGTTGATAAGCATGCGTGTGACCATGCATGTCATTACAGAATATCAGTTATGAATGCATATCCATAACTGGCAATTACCATTAGTCATATTATTAGTAACTAGTACATTTTCCACTTCATAGCTACTTAAAACTTCACACGAAGTACTCTCTCTCTTTAAAACATGCATAACATGATTTAATAAAGCAGTAAAGTTGGCACTGATTCTGAGGAGTGTTTGTTTGTTTAAGAAAAAAAAAATAAAAAACACTTATTCTCTTCTTAAGAGAATTTTAAGCTCTATTTTTAGCTTATGCACCTAGGAACTGCACAGTAGTGTCATATACGGTATCTGCACCACCAAAGTGTTAGTTTACACCACACACCTGTTCCTTTGTTAATTTTATATAAGAACAAGAAAGAGGGAAAACAAATTTTAGCATCAGAAATTTGGAACTTGGATTATTTTTATTTTTTTTTTTAAAGTAGCTACAGCTCCCAAGATTGAGGATTCAAACCCTAAGCGCTGCACAGCTCACATGCATTTTAGACACTCTCTTCTCTTCAGCTCAAAACTTATTTTCCGCTACTACAAAGTATATTTATAATCAAACAATGCCTTTTTACCTTATTTTGTCTTAAATACAGGCTACACAAGAGAAAAGCATGTGATTACTCCTACCCATTATCTTTTTTCCACTCACAAATAAACCTTTAAGGCATTTCTAATATTTGTACAGATGTTTTTATTTCCAAGGCCTCTTCTATTACTACTTAAACTTTTCTAATGCTGCTACATTTCCCAGTAAGTTACGTTAACATGCAATTTTTACCTTTAAAAATGTTATGACGACCGTGAAGGTCAACACAGTATTTTCCAAATCACAATGCTGTAACACATTCCAGAGTTAGATTAACATGCTTCCATGTTTATTGTGGCTAGTCCAGGCTAGAGAAACACTGGAAAGCAGCAAATATACCATCTCTTCTCCCCAGTATAGTTCTCTTCCAAAATTGGTGCCCATGTTGCATTTGTGTGTTATTCTCTACTAACTAACTCACAGATATCACAAAGGATCAAACTAAAACTGAAAGTTATGGAGAAAACTCTAGAGAGTAACAGGTAATAGATAACAACATTTCATCTTTAAAGAAAGGTCAGTTTTAATATCCTGTTAGGAAACAGAGTAATTACAAAACAGCAAGGAAGGAATAAACAGTAAATCATTTTTCCAATCCTTACACTAGGGTCCCTAGTATTATGCTATATGTGAATATTCACACACCAAATAAGACTTCTATTGGACAAAGCTGAAAGAAAAGTACTGCAGAATTGGAACCTCATATAAAAGAATTCAAGAATCACAACTTCAAAAAAAGACCTATGCTAACACTAACTACTGCAACACTTCATTTAATCTGTTACACTGTTGTTACAGTCTTCATCATCTGGGGGAAGAACAGGAGAAATGCAACTTACAAAGGTGCCTCTTGGCCTGCTGACTCCTGCAAAACCAGAGTATTCTTTCTGTTCGTGGTGAGTTTTGAACTCTTCATCTCTTTCTTTCTTGCAATCCTTTTCTTCTCGAGAACCAGATGAAGAAGAAGATGGAGAGGAAGACGGGGAAGATCTAGCACGGTCTTGCTCTCTTTTTTGCTTACTGAAAAATAAAAAGATAGACTCTGTGCTATTTTAAAAGCACTAGATAGACTATAACATGCTATACTAAAAGGGGTTTCTTTATATTTTACATAAAAACTATCCCCCATCTGGTTATACAGCCACATGTATGTGTAATATTTCAGATGCTAAGGCAAGATATAGTTTCACTTTCAAGCCTCTTTTTGACATTTAAATGAAGTAAAAGTATACTATTGCTAGTAAGTTGAAAACAGCAGTCTGCAAACTGCAAAGAATTATTCTAGGTTGCCATTAAGAGGTTCTGTTACTTTTAATATCTGCCTTTCTCCGAGGCAGAGGAAAAAAAAAAACCAAAAAACAGAAATCAAAGGGAAGAAAACCCTCAAGGCAGAGCTTTACAGAAATTTTACTTAATTCAGTTTGCAAACTGTTGAGAACATACACTATGGGCTGCCCTATGAAGATGCCTGTATGAACTGCCAGTGGAAGGTAATGTGGATACCAGAGTCAGAAACTATATGGGGAACAGGAAACATAAGAATTCATTGTATACCCAGTACAAAGCAAGATAATAAATCCCACACAGCAAGACTTTTGGTAATCCCCCGAAGTTCTAATTTGACCCAATTTACAAGATAACATTAAAGGAAGCTTACACCTGATGAAACTCTTACCACTGCTACACAGTATCCACTGAATATGCTAACCTTTTTATCCTTAGAAAATAGCCCACTGGCTTTAGGAGAGAAAAAAACAAAAGATTCCCCTTTTCACCCATGTTAAATCTAAGTATCAGTAAGATTCTCATACTCTGGGTGTTATGAGTTGAAAAAGTGCGGAATCAAGCATAACGAACCAAAGTTCTTACACAAATTGTTTATAGAAATGTACTGCATTGAAGTCCAACCTCCTGATGTAGCCTGGATAATAGGACAGATTAATTTGTCATTTTTTTTTTCAGTGTTAGCTTGCTATTCCAAAGTTTTTGTCCTCATCCACCATAAGCCGTGTAAAAGACAGATAATACATATTTGCTGTAAAACAAATAATTTTATTTGTTTAAATTTAAACGTTTCATTAAACATTGAAAATTGAAAGCAATTAAGCTTACAATTACAAAAGGTTAATTAGAAGCTAAAAACGTACAAAGATTTCAAACATTTACCTGTCATCTTTATAAGATTTGTAATCCTTGTAATCTTTTGAAGTTTTCTCCTGCTTTCTTGACCCACTGGATTCCCTGGAACCCTTTGAGTCTCCCCGCTCTTTACTTCGCTCTTTTCTACGGCGGTCAATGTCATGCCGAAGATCAGCAGAATCACATCTTAATTTTTTATCTCCCTGTAAGCAAAAACACATTTCTGACTAAGATTTTGAAAGAAAACATACAGAAGAGAACCTCTGGAGGTGAACTGTGCTCCAATTTTCAAAAAGACAAAACAAAATTTACAACCAGTCTTTATCACATAAATTGAGCTTACGTGAATGCCTTTTACAGGCTAGACCTGAGAACAGCTAACATTTTACATTTTAAACAAGTGCTCCCATTGAGCCAACAGGACATCTATTTCCCAAGTCATACTGACCATAAGGTATTTTCTGGCAGGATATCTTAATACACTTTTTTTTTTCCAGTTAATTATCGCTAGCAGAGCATGCATACCTTTCTAAATTCAGCCACACTACTGTGCACCACAGCACTATTTTCTCCTCCTATTCTTTGTCCTTGGACACAAAATGTGCCAAGAAACAACAAAAGACAGGAAGTTAGGAGGCATCTCGATCTTATATGCCACAATATCAATATACTCATGTAGTGCTACACAAACTGGCTTCTTGGTAAGGCATTTTACTCACAGGAAAATAAAATAAAAGAGAAATAAAAAAGAAATGCAAATATTCCACATAACATAAGTTGTTCTAAAAGACTGATATATACAAACTGACATGAAGTTGGAAGTTCATATTCAAAGGGAAAAATATCATATTAAGTTTAGAAATAGATACTTAACGTTTACGTAGAACCTACTTTTTGACTTTCTTCTTTAAAGACCCTCTCTTCACCTGCTAAACGGGTATGCTTCCTCAGGGCACTTGGAGAGATGTCAATCCTCCTAAATGTAAAATAAAAGCAGTGTCTAGCCACATATGTATGCAACTGTTTATGGCCTCATGAAGTTCAACAGAAGTCTGAATAACAAGGCACTTAAGCAGCAGAACAAACTCTCACATATGAAGTCCCACCATCTGAATACAGAAGCAAGCTAAAAATTAAAAACCTCAGTTTTGTTCTGTGAATTATACTAAAAGATAAATACATCTTTGATTTTTCACATTTCTAGGAGAGATTTCAAGACAACAGTTATTCCAGAAGATCAGTATATATGGCCGGTTTGATATCCAACCTTCAAAAAAACAAACATCAACACTGACAGCTTGTTGTATAGTTAAAGTTACTTCTCAGTTAACAGGTGTTACAAAGTTGAAAACGGAGACAATATGACATCACATGCAACATAATCACAGTACACTGCATCCTGTAACCTGAAGCACACGATTAGAAATTACAACTGTGTAAATATCTTCTTAGCTTCCAGACTCATATTTCAAGAGGAAAAAAAAAACTGCTATAAGTTAATAAATACAAAAACTAAAGTGATACGAGATGAAACACCTCACAGTGTAGAATAAAGCTGAAGATAAAAAGAAGCCCTGCACATACAAGACATTTCTCTATATTTGAGCACCATATGTGAGAAAAGTACGTATATCCCAAAGGAGATGCAGAGGTAGAAAAGACATCTGCTATAAAGCCACAGATGAAGGCAGAGTTGAAATATCTGAGTTTTCTTTTACTGAAATGTTTTTGTTTGATTTTGGTGGTTTTTTTTCCAGGGTTTGTTGTTGTTTTTGTTTGGGTAGGGTTTTTTGTTTGCATTTGCACCGAAATCAACAAAGTATTACATACAGAACAGAAATATTAGCAGATATTATTTGAGACATAAGCAATTAACATATACCTATGTATTTCTGGGCTCTTTTGCCGAGTGCAGTGCTCTTCAGTTGCTTTTTGATACGCAGTGAACCTCTCATTTAAGGTCATTCCAGCTGACTTGAAGTATTGCTCTGTTGGTTACAATAGAAAAACACTGTTTCATTAGTTTAATTCAACTGACAGCAATTTTACTCCTGACAGAAAGGCAAGTAGCAGGCAAAAACAGTATTTTCAGTAAATATATCAGAACAAGCAAGTGTTGGCTTTTCCTACTCTTACAAATTCTGTAATCCAAACAAAGCTACAGTGCACAGAATCACTGCAAATCTATTTATAACTACACCATGGCTGGATTAAATCTAATTCAAGCATCATACATGGATTAAGACTTGTTCATTTTCAGTGACATTATCCTCTAGTGAAATAAGAGAACAATTTAAGTGATTTTCTACTTTGTCCACAAGAAAAAAGATTACTTCAAGTCACAACTATTTGCAAGAAGTACATTTTACAACTCATCTCAACTTTAAGTTAATTCAGAGAAAACATTTAAGTAATGTATGCTTCAATAACTACATGGATGACCTAATAACAAGTCATTTCTTAAAATAATACCATTTGTTGATTCGAAGTTTTAACGGTAACGATTCAAGACAATTAACACATCCAAATGTAAATAAATTCATTTAATCATCTGGCATCTTGGCAAACCTGACAACTTTTCTGACAAATTTTCTCTTGCTTTCAGAGACAGTTAAATTAGCAACAGCAAAACTCAAGTTTTCAAACCAGCTCAACAAATGTGTTTAAATGTAATATAGAAATACATAAAGTCATGAGCTATGAAATGTTACATATGAAGCAAGCTATCTGCTTAACAGGTCAACATACATCTGTGTCAACTTACCGCCCGGCATCCAGTATTTGTCTCATAACCAACCATTAAAACTTGAAACGGCCACTACAAGGGTAGTGCCTCAATCATAATTCCATCAAACACAGGAATTTGAGCTAGCAACTCTGTTTTTATGCCATTTTTGCCAGGAAGACAGAAGGTTCAACTTTGCCTGTTTGGCATCTGTATCTTTCAACAGCTATTTTACTTTTGTAACATGGATTTTGCCATTTCAAAACACATTCCAGGACCTATTTATAATGAAAAAGAAAACATCACTGGGCATTTTCAGCTCTACATTAATCAAGAGCTGTTCAGACTGGTCGCATCACACCAATAACGAACATAACTTCAAATTGTCAAAATAGTTACTAAATCTGATCATAGACCACAGTAAGTTTGAAATGCATAGAAAAGTTCTCCCTTCAAAAAACAGTCATAACTTCGCATGTACTAAAAGCTTGACCAGATACTCTGTTAAGCTGTCATATTTACCAGTTATCTGTTTAACAGAAGTCTACAGAAGAAGTCTTAACTTGGGATCAACATGTAAAAATTTCAATAATACTTCAGCTTACAAGTGCCATTTAAGCCAAGCTCTCATTTGATAGAGCCTTAGGTCTCTTATCAATAATATGATTTTCTAGCAATGATTGTTATGCTCTAATCAGGCGTCCCATTAATATTTTGGGTCTACTATATTAACATATCCTATTACCTCTACTACTTTTTTCTAAGCAATTCAATACACAGTCATTTAGCCTTAGTTGCCTAGAGTTACTTCAAAAACAAGACTTGAAAAAAAATATACCTCTAGCACCAAAATCTTTCCTATTTTAAAAGCTAAAGTATTTTTCAAACAATGCACACAGATAGACACACCCAAACTTCTCACCTCATTTAGCATTTTGACATTCCCCTTTTATATGATGATATGGTAAGTAACGTTCACCAGCAAATTCTTTCATAGTATATTAAATACAAGAATTAGACAACAGCCTGGTGAAATTTAAGTAAATGCTACAGAAAAAAAAAAAAAAAAAAGAATTTAAAAACACTCTAGATATCCTCTCTGGATTTTAAGGAATTATCTATTCTTGAATGAGAAAACTTTGCCAGTATGCGACTTGAACAAAATACATCCACTTTGTCAGACTTTTTTTATTTACAGTAAGCAACAGGCACTACTGTTAAATTGGAAAATAATTAGTGTATAAACTATTTAATGGAATTTAATTAACCCATGCCTCTAGAAGTTAGATTCTCATGTCCAATAATACTGTCAAATAGGAATAAAATGAAGCAGTGCGTTTTAAGATCATTCAGAGAACCACTTCTTAGACTTTAATAGTTTGAGACCAAAACCAGCTTTCTAGTAAACATCTGGATATGAGTTCTAAGGTGCACCAAAAGGAGATGCAAAGCTATAGTAAGTGGTGAAAAGACATTCAAATAGAACTGAAGAAAAAAGATTAAGCAGTTTGGTATGTTTAAGCTTTACTAAAAAAAAAAAAGAAAATAACCATTTATGTGCTACTTTGGCTTAAAAATTTAACAAGAAACATAGTATGACTATTCTTATGCTCTACAATGCTTGCTTTTTTGATACTTGTTTTGGTGGCTATTATTTCTCTAACAATTATATGTATACCTCAGAGGAAAAGTTCAACTAAATCAACATTAAGGAGGCCAAAATCTTTCTGTACTACAGACAGCAGTCTTGGCTAACAGTCTTAAACTCTATTACATGATTATATAATGCTACTGCTGAATGTGTAAATTGAACACATACCTTTGACATGATGAACCAAGGACACTATATGCTGAATAAATGACTCTGACGTGCTTTTGCTGGCCTGTGGCAACTTAATGTGGTCAAAGATGGATCTGAACTCTTGCTCCTTCTTGACGGAATGGACAAGTGTGCTAGCAAGCAGCCTGTCTTTAGTCAAGGAAGCAGGTCTAAAATGCATCAACAACAGAAAAGACACACAAAAAGAAACCACTAGTTTAAATAAAGATGTGTGACACTGCAAGCAAGTGGAGAACCACCTCGTCAAGTGGAATAATTTACCTATTGGAATCATCAAGAGGTACTGGTGCCATTTTGAGTTTAACTTCAGGACGATGGGAGTCACTGGCTATCATTTTGATCCTAAGTGGGCTCTCCTCTCTGAAGGTGGATTTTTCTCTCGCATCCAGATTCTTGTGTAGAGGAGGACTGTAATCAAAGAGTTCTTTGAGCTTTTCAGACTTTACCTGCTCAGGTGACTGAGTTTCTTTCTTCATCGTTAGTCTCTCAGAACTCTTGTCTTCTTCCTTGTGCTTATCCTTTGTTGTACTAGGCCTTTCTGCTACATAGCCAGTCTCTTTAGGCTTATAACTTTTCTCATCTCTAAATCCATCGCTCTCTCTATTGCCCTTCATTGTTACTTTAGATTTGTACTTGGTTCCTTCCTCCTCAGCATTCCGGTGAGATGCAGTAGGAAAATTTTTACCCTGATCTGCCAGGACAGACTTTCTGAACTGTCTGTAATCCTCTGTCTCCTCTGTGTCCTCCCCTTCAGAGTCATTAAACTTCTCTTTCCCAGTCTCTTTATCAACGAAAAAGTCTAAAGTTTCCTGATCCTCCCATTCCCTTTCTCCCTCTGTCCTCCCTTTTTCTGATCCTCTCTCCTTCTGGGCCTCCTTCTCCCTGGTATTACCCCTATCAAGCAGGTATACTCTAGACTCTTCATCTGTGTACCTGTGGATAGCAAAGAAGAGACTGGTAACTCTGGATTGCATTCATTCCAGTTCACTTGCATTCCTCTTTTGCGTCAATCCCACACCAATAAGAAAAAACATACTGCACTGTGCCATACAACTTTAGCAAGTAAATTTTGCATGCTGTTCATACTGTACTAACTGTCATCTATGCACTACCAAAAACATCTTAAGAAAATAATGCCTTTCAATAGAACACGTAGAAATTCTCCACTAGAGTTTGTAAAAAGAGCTAGTGGTTAGCTTGTTCGTTCTAAATTGGTACACAGCTTCATGTGCTCTTATACCTATCTTTTTCCCTATTAAATTAATATAAAACTTTAATAACTCAAATCTGAATTAATCTGAGACAGCTGTATGTCCTAACTACACTCACAAACTGATTTTAGCTACTGCTTTGTCTGTACACTATCTTCACATAGGTCTAAAATACATCTACCAGCAGCACTAAGCCTAGCTTCAAGCAAGGTTGACTTTTTGATTTTTTTTTTTCCATCTTCTATCAGTATATTTTTACATACTAAAAATCACTGACAGAGCAAATTCACTTGAAAAATCATATGACCACATATATTGGTCTATAATTCATTTTTCTAATCAACCCACCAAATCACAAGGTAAATAAGAAAGAAACAGTCTAATATCTATAAGGTAAGATAACTTCCTTCTTCAGCTACAACTGTATCAAGTATATCAAATATTTTGAGAACATGCATTCCGTTGTTCCTCACATCAGTAGAATTATGTTCCAAGAATATTAAAATCTATCCTCCTTCTTAAGTAACACAAGTCAAGAAAAAGATGTCACATAGCACCATACAATTAGCAGTGAATGCTGTTTACATCAACAAATCAATCATAATACAACATCTGTTTTTAAACTCTGCATTTCAAATTAGATAAAGCATTAAAACATTTAAGCACTTAAACAGAAGTCAGTGTCGAACAAGCAAGTCTGATGCATCATACCAATTTGTATGGAATACAGGAAAATATATTGCAAAGGAAAAACACAAAGGAGTTTTACAGGGACACTGGTCCTGTCTCCACTAATCACCCAACAAGAACTTGAAGCATTCTGAAGGAGGAGAAAGCTCAATCCTAACCAGACTAAAATGATTAAAAACATTCATCAGTATTTTACATTCTCTTTTTCAAGGCACAGTGATGATCTTGTAAAAAATAAAAATAACATAAAAAAAAGCACTGCTACAGACAGTATTTTAAGATGCAATGTTAATTTTATAGTTTAATTCCTACCTTTTCAGAAACTTGCCACCTTTTACAGTTTCCTGTTCCCCAGACTCAGGATAAAATGAACGTGTTCGAGGCTCCTCACGGGGAGCATTCTGTGATGGGATTGTCTTTGCAGGGCTTCTCCTCGAAGGGATGTGATGCAATGGGCTATTCTGAGAAGGACTATAACGGCTAGAACCATTTCCAACAGAACCAGAGCCAGACCTCTCAGGACTATGTTGAATGGAATGGGAATGTTGAGGTGTGTCCTTTGCTGAGTGGGCTGTACTAAGCAAAGGGGCATCAGAGCAAGATGAACTCTGACTAGGCGGGGTGGCAATAGAAGGACTGTGGGGTGACCTTGGACTGTTATCATAGGCTGAAAGGCCAGGCCAAATGTCGCCAGAAGCTGCTGATGATTTATTAAAATCGTCAAGAGATTCTGATGGGTCATGTTCAAATGTATCTTTCTGTTCGTCTTGTGATTTATTTTTCAAAGGGCTATCTTGCAAAGGAGCCCCTTCAGTTTTCTTTGCCTGCTTTTCCATAGACCCGCGTCTTTTGGAAGAGACAGGTGATTTGCTGTATGGGGATGAAGAACGAGATGAAGAGGACCTTGGGGACCTGGAAGATCTGTAAGATCGACGAGATCTGCTCCGGGACCTCTGTGAAGACACAGACCTTCGCTTTGGACTTCTGGAACGTGAACGGCCACGCCTAGGGCTTCGGGAGTGTCTTCGGTTCCAGACGGGCCTATAACCTCCACGATGGTATCTACCACCTCCTCCTTGGTAATACCCTCTACCTCTTCCTCTGTAACCATATGGACGTCTCATTCCTCTATTATTTCTGTAATCTCTGCGATAATCTCTAGAATAAACACGATCCCTGCTGCGAGATCGCGAGTATGTCCTTGAACGAGACCTAGAACTAGAATTAAAAAACAAATGTTAACATTTAACAATTGGAGAGCGAAAAAGTACCTCAAGACTAGACGCTAGGCCTCTCTAATGCAGTTAGAATGGTAAAGCAAGCACAGTAAGTCTTCAAGTAAATTTTGCAGCATATGAATGAACTCTATCTCATAAGGAATTTTAATAAATATTGGTTTTCTATGGAATTGTGAAACTTAGACTTCAGCATCATATGATTAAGATATTACCAGCCCCAATGGCTTGCTCTGCTGTTTGTTTTTTTTTTTTAATTGTTTTTTTTTTATTATTATTATTTTTATTTTATTTATTTATTTTTTTTAAGAGATTGTGACCACTCTGGAACACAGCACTCAGTTCTCCATGCACCACTGTTCACAGCCTGGAATGAGACGTTAGATTACCTCTAATTTAATTCAATATACCAACCTACAGACAGCAGTAGCTGGTAAGACAGTAAACACTGAATTCTGCCATCTCTTATTAAATAAGTAGCTATGTAAGTAAGTGAAGGAAAAGAGAACTGAAAAGACAAGGTAAAGCTTATCTGCTGAAGCCTTAAGTTATTCCAGACCCAAAAAGCCACATGAGAAAGGCAGAAAAAAAACTAGCACGGAAAGAGACAGGAGAAAGAAAATCATGTGAAAAGGGACAGGAGAATCAAACCAAGAACAAATGAGGAAGAACCATTAGCATTCTGAAACTATACTGAGGCACAAGAAAGATATAGGAAAAGAGTATTACAGTCAAATTTTAAACAAACGAAAGATTTCTTCAAAGCAGAGACTGGTTCTTGTCTAAAATGAAGATCCCAGCCTCATGAAAGTGAAAAATAACTACCAGTCAAAACTCAATACACAAAAAACATTCTTTTTATGCAGTATGACATGAATATACCTGTATCTCTTTTTCCTAGAGTGTGACCTGGACCTTGACCTAGAGCTGGACTGAGATCTGGACTTCGATCTTGAAGAATGTGATCTAGAGTTTGATCGACCCATTTTTCCCAGTAGATAGACTTCTGAGAAGGAAAAACAGTTGAAGGGAAGAAAAAGAGAGGGATGAAACTATTTAGAGATCGTGTAAATACTGTAAGACTTTAATACTCTGAAACAAGAGTACTAGGAAGAGGTATAGCACTACCTAACTAGAAGAACTTCAAAGAAAATACATTTATTAGCAACTTAAATCTCAACGTACATTTTAAACAATATAAGACATAACACAACTACAGTGCAAGCTGCATGTCTGAAAAGATAAAATACAAGTGGTTTCTCAGGTTTAATTGCAAACTGATTCTGTATAAAAGGAGATAAGCAGGCAATGAAAAAAATGTTTCTACAAATTACGACAAGAAATAATGCAAGTCTAGACCATTATACATTTGTGATCTGGATCTAAATTGAAATTAAGCTATAACTAAATTTAAATATTCCATTCATTTTATATAATTTATCATTACGACAGCAGAATATTGGTCAGAACTGCCAAGTACTCCCAGCCCTCCTCCTTCAAATGAAGCCTTTGAAATTTCCACTACTTAAGCTGAAATCACTGTATAAAAAGATTTATTTTTTTTATACCCAAAGCAACACGACAATTCAAGTCTATACTTGAATTTGACTCGGCATTTGTTCATTTCTATTGAGACAATTCTATTTTGTTTCTCACAGTATCCTTCTGTACAAAATGTCCAGCACACAGCTAGACCAAAACATGGTACAATAACAAGCAATCAGCTGATGGGTCAGGCCCAAAGGGTTACACTAAGTGGCGTTACAGCAGGATGGGAGCCAGTCACTAGTGGGGTTCCCCATGACTCCATTTTAGGGCCAGCTCTCTTCAGTGACTTGGATGTAGGACTAGAAGGTGTTCTGAGTAAGCTAAATGACAACACTGAACTGGGAGAAGTTACTGATTCCACAGAGGGAGGGGAGGCCTTGCCAAGAAATCTAGACAAATTACAGAGAGCTGGACAATCACCAACCACACGAACTTTAACAAGAGCAAGAGCCAAATTCTACACTGGAAAAGGGGTAACTGGCCACACAAAAAGACTGGGGGATGAGATGCTACAGAGCAGCCCTGCTGAAAGAGATCTGGAGGTCTTAGTCAGCAGCAAGTTGAACATGTGCTCAGGCAGCCAGGAAGGCCAAACATATCCAGGGGTCTACAAAGCATCACATTTCTAGCAACTCTACACTGCACTGGTGTGGTCTCACCTTGAGTACTGTGTGCAGTTTTGGGCACCACAGTAGAAAAAGAGGAGAGCTATAAAGATGGTGAAGGGTCCAGATGGGGAGACGTGAGGAGCAGTTGAAGACCCTTGGTTTGCTCAGCCCAGAGTAAAGGAGACAAGAGGGGAGCCCTCATGAGATCCTATGGCATCCTCAAAAAGATATGCAGATGAACAGGTACTGATCTCTCTCTGATGACCAGTAACTGAACCCCAGGGAACAGCATGAAGCTGTGACAAGGGAGGTTTGAGTTGAATATCAGGAAAAGGTTCTTCGCTGTAAGGGTGGTCAAACACCGGAATAGCCTCCCCAGAAAAGTAGTCAGGGCACTGAGCTTGCCAGAGTTCCAAAAGCACAGACATATGGTCTAATTTTTGGGTGGTCCTGTGCAGAGCCAGGAGCTGGACTCAGTGATCCTTATGGGTCTCTTCCAACTCAGGATATTCTGTGATTCTATAATCTATGACTTCACAAAGTTTCAGTGGGAGTCTAAAATATTCTCTAAAAGCAATGTATAAACCCTCCAATTTCATTTAATAATAACAATTTTGTCTCATTAATCTCTTTTGAGATTGCCCAGCTTAAAAAATAATGGGTCACAGGAAAAAAATCAAATATAAACTGTTGACAATCAACTCTTCACATTTTCAGCCCTTAATGTCCTGTCTACAGTTGTTAATAACCACTAAAACAAATGGAGAAAAAAAAAAAAACAACTTTTAGCTTTTGTATTGCAAACGAGCATAAAATCTCCAAATCATCATAATGAAAATACAAGCTCAACACAACAAGCACTTTTTGTTACACTGAACTTTACACATACAGTAAATGCATTATCTGAGAAGAAATACTGAAGACAAACAAATTGAACTATAGCTTAAAGTTAACAAAATCATAGAGATTTTATACACATGTAAGCAAATCCAAAAGAAAAAACAGACCAACCTTTCCCTATCACTGGTCACTCTTGCCCCATTTAACTTTCCCCCATCACAGTTGCATTGAGTTTGTGTGGCCCCAAAGAGACTAATCTCATCTGAAACTAACCTAGGGAAAATATATATTTCATTATATGTAATATATATATATTTAAATAATATACGATACAGTTTAAGCCAAAATTAGCTTTCCAATTAACTACAATTATTTAACGGATAATACATGATAAGCTGCCTGTAAATGGCTCCTTCCATTTAAAGAATAATAAATGAACATAACATACTCAGAAGATTGGGTTTAATTCTTTGTGTTCAATCAAGTGCACAAAAGATGGATTACAGTCTCTTATGTTATCTAGCTCATAGACAAGTTTTTAAGCAGCTACAATTTTCCTAGAGAAACAGAAAAAATGTTTTTCTATTAAAAGGAAATTTCATACCAAACTTTAGATGCACAAAAAGTCTACAGAACCTAATCTCAGTTTTAAAGGAAAAGGAACATTGGATTTCCCCTGTATAAAATAACATTTGTACATTTCCATTCTTACGTACAACACGTGAATATATGTTACAATAGTTGACATTTACATATGATACAATAGTTGACCTTTAAAAAACATACACAGTATCACAGTCTCGCGTGGGTTGGAAGGGACCTTAGAGATCATTGAGTCCAACCCCCGGGATTCGAGCCTCTGTGTAGCAGAGCGGCACTTCTACCACTTGTGTCACAGGGGATTCGAACCCAGGCCTCCGGTGCTGCAAGCGGCTTTCCTACCACTGCGCCACCTTGATTTTTAACAGTTGGGTTCAATCAGAGCAATTAAAAACAGAATTAATCTTACCTCAAGCCACTGGTCTGTGTCAATCAATCAGTTATTTTAAAGTTCTCTGTTTATGCTTTCAGCAACACAGATCCTACAGAGCAGAAAGAAACAACTATGAGAGAGAAGTACTCTTACTAAAGGACCATTAACTCCAGCTTAAATGGGTTCAAGCATTAAACTATTTATCACAAGAAGGCAACATAAGAAACAGCAAATTTAGTCCTAGACTAGTGAAACCACACATTGAGATTTGGAGCAGCTTATACGTTAGCCACTGCCAAGTGCAAACAATACTTCCCTTCCATATATTATCAGTCCTTTGGTCCTGCTTCCAGGGCTGTATAACCATCAGCCCTTAAACCCTTCACATCCGGTCCTTCAATGAGAAGCTTCTGACAGACACTCAGTGTTCACTCTCATATGGTTAACTAACTGACTTAAAGACCCAAACAAATGCCAGATCTAGATTATGGGAGAAGACAGCATGCAGCCAAGAGGATGAGATGACAAATTCATATGGGAGTTATAACTCTAATACACAATTTTGTACTTAACTGGAATTACCTTTTCCTTTAAAAAAAAAGTGATATGAACTTAGTAAAACAACTGCTTTATTTGTAGATTTCTCTGCGATATTTATGCAAGCATTACTGTTACCATTTCATATTTAAAAAGGAAACATTTGCATGACTTGTTTTTGCAGGATAAAGAGAAATAAAATATGATTGAAATGATGAATCCACTCTCCAAAGTAGGAGCTGTCCTCAACCTTCATTACTTCAAAGCCTTAAGAATATACAAATATATATTCACAAATACACACTTGTAAGCTGACTTGACGTTAAGAAAACCTTCAAATGCCATGAAGGTGACACAGAATTTTGTCCCAGTTCAATATAGATGGGCTGAACCCTCATAGAAATTCTACATTTCAGCTGTTCCTAAATCACACTCGGAGATGAAGGAAAAATTGAAAACACCTGAGCACAAAAAAAAAGTAGCACTTGTTTTGATAAACCCTGCTATCAAAATTCCACTTACCATTCACTAGTAGTGAGCAAGATATTTCCAATTTTTACAAAACATATGCTTTAACAAGAGAAAGTTTTTACTTCTCATCATCAGCAAGCATGAGTCTCTGAAGGAGCACAGTAGTGTATCGGACCATTTCAGATCTTGTCTAGACAAAAGGTGAGATGGCATTAGCTAGCAAAGGTTAATTAAAGCATTCTTACACAGAAAAATTAATACAACTTCAGCTAAGCGGTTGAAGTTCAGTGCTAGGTTTTAAAAATCAATATTTACTGCATTTCCATGTTACCTCTACATCCGAGTTTTAAAAACAATTGGCTGGTTCTAATTGAAATCAGAATCCTAACGTAGACAAGTTCTTGCATCACCCACTGGATATAGATATACCAAGACTGCTCTTTTTGCCAAGGACTTGAAAACAAAAGAATGCTGAATAGAAAACCTTCAATACTGAACAGAAAAATCTCAACTACTTTCAGTTTTGCTTCCATTTAATTGCTACAGGCAAACGCTTGACATACGAGTCTGTTTCCAAAGAACTTTCATGCATAAGAGCAGAAATTGAAAGACTATTTAGACTTCATTTTTAAGTAAAGGTCCGCCTATGTATATATTCTTACAGTGTGTGGGAATTTCAATTTGATTCACCTCTATTACAGAGAATTTGAAAAACAGTGGTACATACACAGTTACATCAGCAGCAGCTTCCTCCTGGGGACTCTCTTGTCCCCAGTGTCACAGTCTGAAGTCACAACATCACATCAGGTAACACAATGAAAATGAGGTGCTACACACATCACATTTCTGAGCAGTAACATCAACCCACAAATCAAAAGATCAGCTGCCTCTCTTATTCAGCTGCATTAAGCTCATCTCTCAACCCATCTCAGAAGAGACCTAGAGGTTGCAAAGCTGTGCGTGAAGAACATGAGCATTTAAAGAAGAAACCACAACTGCAAGAAACACAGTCTATATCTACAACACCGGTGCTGTTATCTACACGGTTCTGGCAACTCGAGCTTCTCTTCCCCTTCATTTCTGCTCTAAACGTGCAAAAATCTACACTAAACTCCCAATCATTTCATCACAGTGTCAGAAGAAAGCTGGCTATTACAAAGGGAGCTTCTGTAGCTCCACAACATTCAGTCAGAACAAGCTGGCACTACTCGTGTAAAGAAACAGTCCCACCTCCCTGTGGCTCACTACACAAGCCCACATTTGGGCCATGAAATGGATACAGAGTCACATCAATGATCAAACACTCAGTAAGTTTATTAATGTAGCAGCAGTACACACTGGTGTCTTAAAGCAGCCTCAGCCACCAAGCGAAAACCAGATATGCCAAAGAATCAGCAACACTATGATGAGGAAGTAGGCATCAATTTGTTTTTCTTACAAACATGCCAAATACTTAAGGATAAAAACCTGTTTCCAACTCCTTTTAAATATTTTTATGAGCTTTTCTCACTAGACCAATATTAAAGCTTTCTGCAGATACTGCAGACACTATGTATCTGCTAAACACACTCATTCGAGCACTGGAACAGGCTGCCCAGGGAGGTGGTGGAGTCTCCTTCTCTGGAGATATTCAAGACCCGCCTGGACGCCTACCTGTGTGACGTGGTGTAGGGAGCCTGCTTTGGCAGGGGGGTTGGACTCGATGATCTCTAGAGGTCCCTTCCAACCCCTACAATTCTGTGATTCTATACCATATAGAAGCCTAAATAGGTATTTTAGGTTAGTTAACCAAAACTATACTAGCAAAACACTGCTCTCTCTCTCAGCTGTATTATTTTAGCTGTCTTATTTAATAGCCGTTATTACTCTTATTTAAGTATTACCTGAAAACGATCAATAAGATTTAAGTAAAAAATCTTGTTAAATAATCCTCAGGCTGTTGTCAAAATGCATTTTCATTCAGAGCTTCAAAAGCAAAAGGATTATACAACAAGAATCAGGGGATGAGACAGCCCTCAAGAAATCCTACTGAATTTCTGATACTCCTTTGTTATACTTATGCTAAATTAAAGAGAAATCAGTCTTATTAGGACAGGAATGTAAGGCATCTATTCAGTGTTTGCATATCTGCCATGAAATAACCACGTGTTCTTATCCATTCTCTACCTCCTCTTTTCCTAAACGTCCCCAAGTTCAACAGCAGCACATCACAAGCAAGAACAAAACAATACATTAGCAGCTGGAAGCCTGTACCACCTGGATAATCACTGCCTACAAGTCCATAAACACTAAAGAAACACCATCACAAATTTTAGCAAACTATGTCAGGCTGTACAAATAAGAACCAGGGAACACATTTCCCTCTTACTTCATTCTTTTTCCCTACCACTTCTATCACAGTATCACAGTCTCGTGCAGGTTGGAAGGGACCTTAGAAATCATCGAGTCCAACCCCCAGGATTCGAGCCTCTGTGTAGCAGAGCGGCACTATCATGAACCATTTCCTTCCTTTCCCATCATCTTCATAACGCTTGTGTGATTACAAAAACTGAATGGGCCCACGTAAAAACACAGCACAAAAATTCAGGTGAAACAGTGGAGAAAACAGAACATTTGTGTAAAAATATGATCACCAATTTATTCATTTTTAGCAGATAACTACAGAAAGTGTATGTAAGATTAGTTAAAAAACAATATCCAAATAGAAGCAAGAGCAGCTCTGTAGAATGATCACATGATTGAAAGCTGTTCTGTTATGTAAAAGTACACGCAAACATAAACACGTTTCTTTTCTAACTAAAAACACCAAAACAAATGACTATTTCTGTCAATTTTGTCAAAACAGAAACAAAGCAACAAGAGGAGTGCTGCTATTTTATTTGGCTTGGGTTTTGGTTTGTTTGTTTGCTTAATGAGACCATTTCTTCCTCCATTCAAGAATGGTTTCTACAATAGCCTGCTGCCAGAAAGGCCCATCCTCCCCCTCCTCACTCCAAAGACTGATATTCACACAAGTACCCGGTGAGCTGAACTGATTCAGAAGAATAAAACTCAGGAGAGAAAAACAAAGCTGATTTTAGAGCCACGTTACCTTCCAGATCCAGCTTACCACAAGGCTGGGTGAGGGCCAGCACCAGCACAACGGCCAAGACAACGAGGTACCTCTTCCAAATACGTTTGGGAAAAACTCTCCCAACACACTGAACGGAGTCTCACACCCTTCAGTAGTTTCCCTTACCTACTTCCACTACACATAAACAAACCCCAAATGCTCTCTGGCATTCCTCAAACTCATACACTATAAGTGCTCCTTCATGACCAGCCTGAGTCAAATCCACCCCAATAAGCGTAACCCAGCTGCAAACAACAGCTCCCTGTTACTAACCCAAACTGCCTCAAGTTTCCTTCATCCCTCACAGCAATAGGATCTTCGCCACCATACACATGCATGCCCTGCCACCCTAAGGCTGGCAGACATCGCCTTCACCCCAGGGACTGTTGGAGCCAGCCCCACAGATGCTTTACTCCAGCCACAGCCAGCTCAGCAGAGCGCCAACCACCCCCCACGTATTGATACATGTAACACGTTAAAACTCTTCCTGCTACTCAACAACAAAAAGGATGAGTAGGAGGAAGCAACTCTTCTCCCCTCGCCACTAGAAGCTGCATGCTCGAAGCGCTCTCCACGCCAGAATCTCTGTCCCTTCTTCCTTAACCCCTCTTTGTTTAATGCAACAAGAGGGAAATACAAGGAAAACAGCTAGACAGTATTTTCTTGGGACCCCATGCTCTAAATCAACCCTTTCCAAGCTGAGAACAATCATTCTGAGAGATGCCTTTATATACCTACAACAAGCCAACTATTACTCAATCTCAAATAGCTACCTAAGTGATTGTTCGCAGTGTGGAGCACTCCTTTGTTTTACATGCCCCTGGGTCCTCCTGGAGGAAAATTTAACTGTTAGGGCAAAACTTTGATCTTCGTGATAAAGGAATGACAAGTCGTAGCAAGGTGTTAGAGGATCACCACTACACGCAAAACAAGGAGCCGATTTCTTTATGAAAACTAAAGGTTCCGAAGCAAACAATAAATAAAGCACAGCAGCCTGCAGCAGCGGCATGCCGCAGTGTGATAGGGCTGGGGATGTAACAGCCCCCTCAGGGAGGGGCACAAACACCAGCAGCGAGGGCTCGGAGGGAGATTTCCGAGCAGGGTAGTGAAGGCCCTACAAGGGAGCAGCAGCACGGCATTAAGGCATTAAGACACAGGGGCCTAAACAGCTTTCAGGCCTGAGGGGAAGTTCCTACCGCGGGCCCAAGGCCAACCGCACGCAGGGCAGCATCTTCTCACTCCAGCACCCTAACACTCCCGGCGAAGGCAGCACAGAAGCCACCCACCCATAACCAATGCAGCTCGGCGACCCCAGGAAGGGCGGAAAGGGCCGCAGAGCCGGCCGAAGGGGCGCGGGCCCACAGGGAAAGGCCGCACTCCGCAGCCGGCTTAGGGCGGCCTAATGAGCCCGGAGCAGCCCCGGGCCAGTCCTCCCTCCCCTCCTCTACCTTAGCTCCCGAGGCGCCGCGGCAGAGCGCCGCCGGCTGGGCCCGACTCCTGCACGAAGCTGCGGCCCGGCCCGGCCCGGCCCCTCCTCCCGGTGCGGTTGGCGCCGCCGCCTCAGGGCCTGAGGAGCGGGGGCGGCGCGGCGGATAATGGCTGCGGCGCGGGGAGGTCACGCGGCGGGGGAAGGGAGGGAGGGAGGGACGGCACCGCACGGCGGAGGGGGGAGGGGAGAACGGAGTGGCGGCCGCGCGGGAGGAGGGGCCGCCCCTCAGCCTCCCCACTCCCACGGCAGAGCACGGCCGCCGTTGTCCCGCCAAGCCTTGCCGCGGCCCCTGCCCCTCCGCCCCTTCCTCACCTGACGGGCGGAACTCCCGTTGGCCCCGCTCCCTTATGGCAGCTCGGCGGCCATTTCCCGTCTGGCCGAAGGAAGAGACGCGGGGCCCACGGGGAAAAAAGAATCAACCACCATAGAGAGCGGAGGGAGCGACCGCCGCCGCGGGGCGCGTCACTTCCGCTCGGCGCGGGGTGGTGCCGGCACCGCCAACAGCCCCAGCGCCATCTTGGTTGTGGGTAGATGGCCGCAAGCAAGATGGCGGCTGCGGGGTGGGCGGGCAGAAGGGGAGGATGCGGCCCGAGGGCAGTACGGGGGGCCTGCCTTAATGTCCCCCCCAGCCCCGTCCTTCGGCGTAGGGAGCCTTTGTGACAGCCTTTGTGTCCTTCCGCCGTCGCCTTTTGTTCTCTCATTCCATGGGGGCGATGTGAGGGTCGTGGCATGTTACCTGTCGGGGAGGGAGAGCGTCTTTCCACAGGCGCAGTGTGAAGGGGGCTGAGGACAAAGCGGGGCTTGGCCTGCGGGTCACAGTGAGGAGGCATTGGCGATGCTCCGTGCAGCGAGAAGGAGCAAGCCTGGCTGCGGCGCTTTACTGCAGCAGATGTTTGCATATCGCTTGGTTGCAATGCAGCGCAACGTTTGGGAACGGCAGAAGAAATTAGGAATGACTTATGTGCTTACTGTGCCGCGGAAAAGTGCGGTAAAAGGCTGCGAGTGAGCAGCATTAGCTGGTGCACAGAGATACAGGATAGTACGGACTGGAAGGGATCTCTAGGATAATATAGCCCTACATCAGCTGAGTGTGTCTTCAAACAGCAGTTCACAGTACTCGGACCTCACTGGTCTAATAAATCTTTCTAAAAGACAGAGTACAAATGAGACATAATATATAAATAAATACACATAAGTAAAGATGTATGTGCTCAGTTTCTTGCAAAATCCAATCCAAACCTCCCCTTGTGCAACTCAAGGCAATTACCACTCCTCCTATCACTGTTACATGGAAGAAGAGGTCAACCCTCAGCACAACCACCTTTCCAGGCAACTGTGGAGAGTGATAAGAGACCCCTGAGACTCCTGCAGACTAAACAGTCCCTGTTCTTCAGCTGTTCCCCATAAAACTTGTGCTTCAGACCCTTCATCAGCTTTGTTGCCCTGACCAGCTGTGGTTAAATGTTGGGCAGCCTGGTCCAGACCTGTGGTTCCCTTTCCTCCATTTCACTTTTTCTGTCACACAATGTTGACTAACGTGTAGGTGAAGAGCAACGTGTACTGCAGCTTTTTCTGTATTCAGCTATAAGGTTGCATTTGTCTTACAACAAACAATAGTATTTTTTTCATGCTTTGTTTAGTGCCTTATTAAAATTTTGGCATTTGTGCCATAGGCTGTGTGACATTTCAAAGCAGTCTGTCGTTGATAAGGAGACCACGATGTGCACCTGTGTCTTGAAACATATCATATCAGTGGTTTTCCCGGTGAAGTATGAAGGTCAAAGCAACAAGAAGATACAGTTAGAGCTGCACAATAATACCATGTCATCGCTGGCCCAAGCCAGACTCCTGCTGGCTGCTATCACATGTCCTCAGTATCAGAGACTCAGCTGAGTATTTGCACATCTTCAGGGCACTAACATAGAGAAGAGAAATTACTAAGAAAGTTAACAGCAGTGAAATCTGAGCACCCATTAGGGAATGAAGCTCTTAAGTGTTACAGAATGATAATGTAACCTCAATTCCAAAGATTTATTAAGAAGTTGAGAGTGAGTCTTCACAGAACTGGAGCACAGACTGTCACAAGTCAGGGTGCCGGCCTATACTTTTACATGGAACTGTTACTGTACAGTAGAAAATCACACCTAAGTCAGCTTCCTCTTCAGTTTTACAGCACCCTTGGGTAAATTTTGTCTATCCAGGCCTGGGATAGGCTCCAGGGAGCTATGTAAAGGGGATGCTTCAGTAGATGGCACTCTGCCTCTGAGTGAGGTTGAGTGAATACCTCAGCCAAGGGATGTGATGCAGGGAGAGCGACTTCCTTTATACTCTACTGAAATTATAATGCAAACTAAGCTTTCCCTAACTGTGTCATGAAGCAACCTCTGGCAATTTATTACAAAACCAGATCTATCAAGCCCTGGCATCTGGCTTCCTCTGTTTAAACGACTATAGTCTGTTTCTCCTGAAATCTTACTTATATATACATAGTAGTCATTTAACTATAATCTAAGATTATTTCTCTCTCGTATCTATGTTCATACTCAACTAGCACGCTTTTCCCCACCTCTGCCTCTCTCCTATGCTCCCTCAAAATCCTCTTTCCACAGATGATAGCTTGAAATCAGAGTGAACTGGTAATAGTATTTCTAAAATCTAAAGCTTAGATTGTTCTTTTCTTCCTTTAAGAGGAAGGGATCTGCTGCTGTAGCTCAAATAAAATTGCTGGTCACTGCTTTTGCTAGTATTCACGTCAGTCCAAGTCTCGGGGTTGTGTAGGTGTGAAGACAAATGAAGACAAGCTAGGAAGAGTTTTTGCATATGACGTCCCTCCAGTGTCAGACATTTTTTGAGCTATTGGAGACATACCATTGGAAACTAGATAAAGGAATTACCAGAAGTGGTTCGTGCTGTGGAGTTCTACATCTTCCTTTGGAAGAAGAATTGGGATGTAGGGTGTGGGGTTTCTACTATTTGGAATACCTTCTTTATAAGAATAAAAAGTTTAAGTAAAATGGGTTCACACTGTTATGACGCTGCTGGTTTTTTCACATCTACGTCTGCAGTCCTGAGCTGACATTTGTTCAATCAGATAAAGAATCACATCTAGGTCATGAAACCGATCAAAAACTTTAGGTTTATGATTGCAACCTAAGCATTACTACAGCTACTCTAATTTTGAAGGAGGCTTGAAGGCCCACAAACTAGCCTTCTAATCTTGTCTTCAAGTAGTGGTTTCAAATCAAAGACAAACCATTTCCAGGCTGAATCATCAGATTAAGTATTGGGATACCTGAGTTCTATGCCTTTAGGCAAATTGCAGCCTAATCTTCAGGTTTGCTGAGTTCATTTAATTCCCATTAATTTTACATGGAATTACAAGAGCTCAGCACCTCTGAAACCTGTTTTTAAATCTTTATGTGAATGTCTTCCTTATAGATACATTGGAAGGCTATTTAATGTGTGCAATATAATTTGAAATGCTTATTAAGTACATGTTACAGAAGTACTGGCAAGTGTCTTTTTGAAACAGTCCTGCTTTTTTCTTATCTGAGAGTGGTGCAGTTCAAATTACCTTAATATATTTCCTACCAATTAAACCACACTGTTCTGTAGACAGGAGAGAACAGGAGACAGAAGGACCATGTGATGGGTTCCCAGAGTCTGCCACCTCTGTTTTTACTCTGGAAGCTGGAGGGTGGATGATCATAAGCAAAACCTGAAGAGTAAGTGGTGGTGGAAGCCAATCCTTAAAATCACGTGGATCCCCATGGTTTAGAAGGTTCTGGAAAATGTCCAGAACACATGCTGCAAAAATTGTCATGTTAACCTAGTTTTTGATAGGTTTGAGAAGCTGAACAGAGACCAGGACTCAAAGGGCTTGCAAAGCTGCTTGAGGAAATAGCCGGAAGAATCCAACACTTAACTCCAGGTGCAGGAGAGGTCTCACAACTTCTGGGACATTATTACTCAAAATTTTTTACTCGGATTTTACTCAAAACCTGAAGAATGTTACAATTATCACTTTATGCTACATTAATTAGAGCAAAGTCTTTTATAGGACTGTTCAGCCAAGAGTGGGCACATGCTCCATCCCAGTGAAGCATGCAAAATGATGGGGTGGAAGGAGAACAGCTTTTTTTTTCCCGTAACATCCCTTTTCTGCCTGAAAACTTGCAGATGTCTTTTGCAATCAAGACAGCAAAACCAGCCCATCGTTAACTTCCCTGGCTGCTCTCAGTTCTAAATTCACTTGGCCACTGATTGTATTTTATTTATTCCAGTTTTCCATTCTTGCTGATTTGCAGAGTCTCACTTGGCTGAGTTAGGAGCTGTTTGCCCAACAGGGTTTTTGTTCTGGTCTACCAAAAACTGGAAAAACCTGTTAGTGTACAAGTTGTTTTGGTTTTTCTTTTTCTTGTTTTCCCTCCCAGTCTCCCTCTCCTATTGGCAGTTACAGCCTGTACACACACACACAAGGTGGTGCTTACCTTTCATGTGGAAAACTGCCTTACAAAAACTGAAGTTGTTTTTTCCATCACCCCATTGCTTTTCTGGCCTCATGAAGACTTTGGTGGATACTCCAGGAGTTAAACTCTGTTCTCCATGGAATGGAGTTTAGGCCGTCAAGGGTGTCTGAGCATGGCTCAGGTCCAGCCTTTTCAGTAATATTTGATAGACTGGGAGATCCACAATGAAATCAGCTTTGTTGCGCAATGTAGCTTTTTGGTTGCTGAAGCTTGTCTCCTTCTCAGCAGTTGCACATAGTGTTGTGCTGACATCTGTAACACCAGACAAACACCAAGGCAGCACGTAAGTGCAGAACGTGGACAAGTTGGGGAGAAATTTTTTTTTTCCCTTCTCCTTCGTTTTCCTTTTGCTTTGTTTTGTTTTGTTTGTTTCTCTGCTGGTGGAGCAAGAATGGGTCAGCTGTGTGGACGGTGCATGCAGCTGCTGCGTGACTTCATGGCCTTTGTTCAGAAGATATCCTCAGAGCTGGTGCGCAGCATGAAGGAATGCTTAGCTCTGATAAGTGACTGCTCGTGCTTGAAACAGAATGGCTCGAAAACTAGGCAGCTGTACAAGCCCATCCTGCAGCCTCATGAGCGGGTGACAGCACAGGAATTTCTGCAGCGAATTGAAAGAGGTAAGAGCATTAGGTTTTTGAAAGGGTTGTGAAAGGGGAGAGTCTTTTGGAGGGCTGAAAATGGATTCCCATCTGAACTGCTCTGACATGGCATAGTGGTGTAGGAAAGGACAGAGTGACAGGACGCTGTGTATGCAACATCAAGAGCTTGAGTGGCACAACAGTAGGATTCAGGTAGAAGTGGCCTGTCCCTTTCTGCTGTGCCACTGCTGTTAAACATGACCTATGTACGTATGTTTCATGAAAGCAAGTCCTTCTAGTAACTGAAGTTAATTTTTTTGAGTCAGTCCTTGAAGCAAAAAAGTTGGGAAGAGGGCTGTGTTAACACTGGGTGCTACAGGAGCCTGTTAGCAGGAAACAGCAGCATGGTCCTGGCTGAGTTGTTTACATACATCTACGGTCTGGTGCGGAGCATCTGGAGCTGCACTGAAGGTGCTTGTGCTGCATGTGGGGAAGGCTGAGGACACCATGGCACAAGTGCCATTGGGCTCAGAGGGCTTCCCCAAACTCCAAAAAACTGATTTGCCAGTATGCACTTTTGTGTACATGTACATTAACTTGTTTAATTTCATTCCTACTGTCACAGAATGTCTCCTTGGATGAGTGTCTTGTCAGTTGTCCAACCTGAAAGCACTCCTTGTCTCAGTCTTGAAGAGGGGGCAGTTGGCTGTTGGATTTTTTGCTTTGTCTTACAGCTAATTGCATGCATTGTGTTAAGTTTAACAACCTTGGGCTGATGGAATTAGACAAAATTGCATATCCTTCTTCTTTCATTTCCATACAGGGTGCAGGACACCACAAACCACTCTTTCTTTACTTGCCTTCTTGTGACACGAACTGAGAGAGACATTTATTCTTGATGTAACACAGATAAAGTTGTTTGAAATAATCTGTCATGGAACAACTTTAGGAATGATTGCTGTGATGCTGACTGAAATACACAAGGATTAGCCTCAGCTGATGTCCTTACTCTTTGAACAGAGGGATCCCATGCTGTTGGTATATTTAATTAGTGTGCATATGAAGCACTGGCTAAATACCAACATCTATATCTGAAATAGGACTTTAACTTTCAGTTTTGTTTGCAGTGAGAATCTTCCAAAGCTGAACATTTTCTTCCAAAAGCTAACATGCTCCTGACCATTTAGGAGTGTCTTGACAGTAATAACCCTACTCAACTAAGAGATCAGGAGCAAGTAAAGAGTGATCTGGGAGCTGTAAAGGGCCATAATGTTCTCATCACTTTTTCCAGATCACTCTTTCCTCTCTGAGATGGGTCCACAAAGGTCCAGTTTGTCCTGGCTTCTTAGGAGCTGGGACAGAGCAGCAGGGAGCCTTGAGCTTCTGTGGCAGTAGCGTGGAGGTGGCCACACATGCTCTTAGGGAGATACACAGCACCCAGGAAGAAGGACCAAGGTTAATTCTCTGAGTGGCCTAACTCTGCTGCCAAGATAGGTACAGGAGCCTCAGGAAGAGAACCAAGATATATACATCATAATTTAGCACTCACCTGTGTATTTTATCCTGAGATGAGCAATCCCATCCTCATATTTAGACAAATTATATTAAGCAGAGAACCAGCATTTGGAATTGAGTGCAAGGAAATACTTTTGTGATTGGTCATTTTCATTTGTTAGCTAGGTCATCAGGTGAAGATTTTGTGTGGCTTTTTCTTTACCATTCTCCTAAATAAATATGCACGGATATGTGAGGGATTCAGGTAGTCTGTAAAGAAAGGAATTAAACTACATGAAGAGATCCTTGTTTTTTTCTCGAGTTTTCTTGTACACACTGGTGGCTAGTCCTTCCCTTTGTGTTTATTGTTAACTATTAAATAAAACTATTATATGAAGCAGTTCTTCTGTGAAACACACTTACCTAACCTTGAAGGTAAGCATTTGCTATTCTTGTTATGTCAGCAGTTTCTAGTAGCTTGAGATATTGGCTGAGTTTCACACTGAGTCATGAAAACCCACAACCTTCATATCCCTCACATCCCTGTTATCCCATGCAAAGAAAAGTAGCTAGGTCTTGTTTTTCACAGAGATATTTCAATCTTTAATGTACTGCTTAAATCTTGTCTAAAGATGGATTGTATACTTGTGTGCTCCACCAGTCGATATTTAGTACATTACCTTTTCAACAGTTGATGCTGATGAGCTCTGGATCAATGGCCTTTTTTTCTTCCTCTTTGCTGTTCGATTCCACTCACTGTAAGCACATAATGCACTAACTTACAGAAATCATGGATGACTGCTATTGCTTTATTCTTGATGGCTATTGCTGAACATCTGGTTTATTCATATCATACTCAGGAACAGGTAGATGCATGCTAGGAATTTGAGCCTGAGGCAAACCCATTTGCAATCCACATTGATATTTCCCGAATTCCATTATTATGATACAAAGAATAGAAAACACAGCAAAAACAAAAAGTAGTAAATTAAAAATATATTCTTGTTCTATTCTCATAGCTAAGAATGCCATTTCCAGTTGATACATTTTAACAAAAACCTTCTGTGATTAGGAAGCAATAGGAGTTTTATGGAGAAGAACAACACCTGCATTTATACTGGATAGCATAAAAGTGTCTAAAGGTTATAATTTATCTTGCATCCAATCACTAGCTTCAAGAATTTTAAGAGGCACTGCCAAGGACAGGTTATTCTGGGTTCATTTATTGCTGCTTCTCCTGGAAATATGAAGAGTATAGATAGGCTCCATGGAGCTGATTCAGTACAAACACCCTTACTTGCTTGATTGGCTGTAAACTTTAATTTCCTTTTATAAACTATACTGTTTCAAGTGTAATTAAGTCTGTGCTGTAACTGTATATCTTTAGGTTTTGAAATGTCACCATTGGGAAAGGACCCTCTGGAAGCCTTGAGGATCTTGGCTTTTTCAGAAAACCCAGGTCTACAGCAGTCTGCTGCCCTCTATTATTTGCATATGAGCCAGCACAGTAAGTTGTCTCAATGCCTTAGAAAATTTCGATGTGATTATAAATAAAATAATATTTTCCAGCTGTGAAACCTGCTTTGATTCATTAATCAAAGCTCTGTTTTGTATTTTGTTTTTTCCTGCTGCATTTTTTACCAGGAAAAATGGAAGTGCAGTCATTGCCATATGGGCAGAATCATTCTGGGTTTTGCTGTGAGGAGATTATCTCTCATGATTATAAAAATTGTCATTTGTGTTGAAAACAGATCAGCAGACTCCGCAGTACCTAGAGTCAGTGTATTCTGAATCTCCTGAGAGTAACATACAGAGAATCTGGTGGCAGGAAGTGGTCACAGTGATCTTTTAAGGTTTTGCAATGTGTGAGTTTTTGGCAGAGGACAAAGGCCTCAAAGCCAGGCTGTAGTGGAAACACGAAGGAAACATTCTGGTTTATACCTGCTACTCCAAGGGAGCCACTGCTTGGCTTTTGAGGCAATCTGTGAACAACTGGAAGTCAGCTTTGATATGCCAAATAGGATTCCAACAAGAGTTTGGGTCCTACATAAAGGCAGAAATACCAGCAACCAGCAAGCTGTGGTTTATTTATTTATTTTCTTTTTAGAATTGTACCTCGAGCTTTATTCTATGTATTTTTTTCTGGCTAAAAATGTGCAGTCTACTCAACATGATGACCTGCTATGAGGTGGAATGACTTGTTTGGTAGCAAGGCGTGTTGGGTTCCTTCCCTTATTTTTTAAGTACTTGATTATTCAAAACCTTCTCAGGAAACTTGGCCTGTTTTGCTTGTAGCAATGTAATTTAATGATGGAGAACACCACTCAGCCCATTTATAGTAACAACTCAGGCCCAAGACCAAAAAGTGAAAAACAAGAGCAATGTGAATGATGAGACTCCTGAGCATTTTCTTTCACTTCTGCAGTGAATGTTCCCCTACCAGCAGAGCATCTGGAGCCCTTCTATGCCTTACTACGTTCTGCTGACCTCGAGGTGCAACAAATGTCTTCCTTGTCCCTTGTCAACTTTTTGCTGGAAGGAAATAGTGAGTAATTAATACCGCATTTCCCATTCTGGTGCATCTCTTCTGCAGGACTCAGTACGGAAGAAAGGCACTTTTCCATAGTGAGGCTTACACATATCCAAATTCCCTTTTTTGTGTTCTAGATAGGACAGATGTGAGTTTGCTTGCAAGCCACATATATTCTGGATGTTAGGTCCCTTGAGCAATGCTGTATCACATGGCAAGTAATCTTGAATCTGTTTGCAAAGACTGTTAATTTTTTCTCAGGCTGGTGTAGGAATATCTGTACTAATCTTTTTCTTGGATTGAGAGTGCACTTCCAAGCAATGGATACAGCTCTCAGAAACAAATTGCCTATGAGATGATGTTCTGATGAATTACTGACTGTCTTCTGTAGCTTCTGGGTCCCATTTAATTGAGTTAGCATCTGGGAGCTGCAGAATACACATCACTACTTACAAATTAAAAATATATTTATAAAGGTAGACTTCAAGAGATGGAGAGCAGATGAGAAAATTGCGAACCTATTGGAAAGCTGCAGTTGCAGTTTCCAAAGTGAACTGTGTGTTTGAAAATAGAATTGCTGGTAGAAACTTTTGGAAGCATCAGAGTATCTCATACACTCTTTCTTGAGTCTGACAATGAATCAAGCAAACCAATTAAGAGATTTTAAGTGCCTTTCAAGCTGTTTCTATATTAGGGCTATTTTGCATGATCAAAATATAGACCCTAAAGGAAAGATATATTCTTTTCACAAAGGCTTTAACTACTTACTTTCTCATTTGTCCACTTGTTCATGAATCTATGAATAGTTGACAAGGAAATGGTTGTCCAAATGGGTTTACTTGAGCCAATTCTGGATCTGCTTGAGTCAGAGGATCCCACTGTCCAGTGTAATTCCTGTGCCTGCACAATGACTTTGGCTGTTTCAGGTGAGTGTGCTGTTCTTTCCCCTTATCCTCTGCAGTGAATCCATTCAACTTGTGTGAAACCACTTACTTGCAATTGGATTAAGAGTCAACAGATGTCACATTAGTATCTTTTTGGCAAGAATTCTTTCACAAATTCTTGAGATTCTGGTGAAGATCTTCTTGGTGTTTCTGGCCATTCTTGTCTTATGATTACAAACCCTTTTCAGATTTCCAACCTAAATATATTAATGACTACTGTATCTTAATTAGTGTCTATATTGGTTTTTAACTTCAATATTTCTCCCTCTTTGATGTCTGTACCAATGAAGATCTTTCATTTTACTAGAACGAGAAAGCCAAATTCTTTTCAAGACTCCTTTTGTAAATGAGACTCTCCATTTATCTTCATAGTCCTTTTGGGTGTAAAGCATCCTTTCCAGAAATGGAACATAGCTGTTTTGCAGTACCACAGACCTCAAGCATTGTTACAGTCAGAAGACTTGCATAAGTGCTGTAGGAGTTTAATTTTGAATTTATCCCTTCTGAAAGACAGTGACAAGAAACATGCAGTACTTCAGCTGGGATCTCACCCATGCCATCCATTGTGACATCCAGGAAAATCTGTGTGTGATACATCTGATGATAATATTTATGTCTTTTGTGACTGCATTACAGCGTCATTGTCATCCTGCAACTGATTTATCATTTAGACTTTATCCTCCTCTGCTGCTATTTTGTGTTGTCACCAGTTTGTGAAAGGACTGCAACAAAGCTCAACCACTGTTAACAAAAGTCATTGTGTTAGTCTGGCTGATTCTACCTTTCTCATACTGCATTGTTCTTGTATAAAGAATATGTAAAAGCCTGCTTAAAACTTATAAATAATGCTTATTTCCCTTCCTCTCTTGTTTTTCTACCAACTTCCCCCCCAGCATGGGAAGCTGCCACCTGATCTCCCCGGAGGCTGTTAAAGGCATTGTGGATGCATAACTTTCTCACTTAGGTACTTATATTGTGAAGGGGGAGCACGTAAACAGGATCCAAGTTTATTTCAAGTTTGAGATTCCTGGGCATAGGAGGGCTTTTGTTATCTATACTTTGTGGAGATTTTCTCCTGAAGACCTACAGAGGCAGATCCTTCCATCTGTTTTAAGTAGTGCACAGAGAAAGGGGTGTGTCCTTGGGAACCTAAAGATGTTAATTAGTATTGAAGGCCCTCTGGCTCTCCTTGATGTCTCAGGGAACCCTCAGCCACTCCAGTTGCATTCTCTTTTGAAGATGGTTACCTAATACCACTGAACACTCCATAAGTGCTGGTGTACTTTTGAGCGCTAGTAGATCACGTTAAGCACTCAAGGAACTTCTAGCCTGTGTAGGAGATAATCTGCTGAATGTAAAGGTACACAGTCCTGCAAATACATAGGCTAGTTTGCTGTCTGGGACTTAGCTCAGTTTTGAAGATGTGTCTCAATTTAACTAGGATTTAGATGGACTGGATCCATTTACTTCTTTCTCAGAATATATTTTGCTGCCACAGCAATGAGACTAAAGCAAGATGCAACTTGCTAGAGTTTACTTAAATTGTAACTCATATGCCCTTATATCTTAAAGGATCTGCTTGAGAAAAGAATGTTGCTCAGTCATGAACTTCAAGTCTTCCATTCATGCTCTAGAATATTTTTAAAAGATAAATATGGAAGCAGAATAAAACTGGAAAGATCCTTTAGATTGCTTTGAGTTGATGAAAACTTTAAATCCAAGAGTGGCAACGTGTCTTAACTCTGCTGCAATATGCATCCACAGCTGTGCACACTGAAGTTGTTCAGCAATATGACTGCAAGTTATACATGAACTGGGATACCCAGTACTTACCAGCTGCCAGAAATAGCTGAAAACAAAACAACAAACAAGCTCATTTAGATTAAAAAGATTTGAAGGTCAGTTGGTTCCAATACTGGCATTTATCCACACAGCAAGAGGACATGTGCACATCTGCAATTATCTGTTTCAATCTGTGAGTAGAAACAATCAGTTCTGGGATAAGAACTCTGCTCAGAGTGGATAGGAAAAGAACTAAATGTTCACAGCAAGGGTTTTGGGAGGCCATGTAGCTAAACAGAAAAGGCTACAGTGAGCGCAGAGCACATTCAAAGTTGTGCTGTCAGGAGAATTTTAAAGCACACAGACAGCAGAACGTGGAAGGAAGGAGTTTATAAATGTAGGTTTCCAGGTGGGTAAATCAAACCCAGTTTGAGTAGATGTCAGTGATTCACCTACTTTAGAGTAGTAAATGAATACGTGGTTCCTTTCTAAAAACACACTCCGGGACACATTGTTGCACTGGCATCAGTAGAGGAACTGTGTTACAAAGGTTTTCTTCTTCTCTGGAGATGAATTCAAGACCTGCCTGGACACCTACCTGCAAAGCCTGCTCTATGGAGCCTGCTTTGCAGAGTGGTTGAACTCGATGATCTCAAGAGGTCCCTTCCAACCCCTACGATTCTGTGATTGTGTGATTCTGTGATAAGCAGATGGGCCACGGAGATGATAATTTAATTGTACACCATGGTGAGATAGTGAGAAACAACAGGTTTCCACTGTGTAGGTACCTGTTGTGGTTTCTCCACTCTCCCGCAGTGAAAGTCGGTGCTCCAGTCACTCCCAGGCTAGAGCAGGGTGCCAAGCACGTGTGCCACCACCTCCATCAATACAGGCTGCAAGAGCTCATCCCACCACTGCAGGCTCCCTGTGTGTGTGTGCATCAGTCCCACAGTATAGAATGGTTCCAAGAAAAGATGTTTTTATTCTCATAAGTCTCTAAGTTAGTTGTCACCTGAAGATAATATTTGATCCAAATCCTTTCACATTTCTTGCTTGCTTGTGTTTCATGTTTCTCTCGGCAGAGTTTCAGAGACTGGCCATTGTTTAAACAGTCTAGAAATGTACAAACATGAATAATGCTCCAAAGAAAGCCAGTCCTTCCATCTGTCCTGCTCCTGACTCAGTAAGAGGATACTCTGTGGCACTGTGCCATTTCTTTCTTACTCTGATTTTTTTTCCACCAGAATCCAACCGACTGGCTATCGGCGCTGCTGGAGGAGTTACACTTTTACTGTCTCTTGCCAATTCCTATGATCCTAGAGTGCAACAAAATGCAGTTGGTGCTATTCTCAACCTGACACAATCAGGTACTTCCTGACAAACGGTTTAGCTAACGTTGCTGAAAGAAAATTCCTCAGCAGTAGAAAGATACATAAGTTGAAAGGATTAAAGCAAGAACAAAAGCTTATCTTCACAACAAGTTATTTGCTTTGCATATTGTATTCACGATACCATAGGCTGATTGTTTCAGTTTGGCTTCTCCTTAGCTAGTGCAGACCCATTTTTACTTAGATCCAAAACAGAAAGTCTAGAACTCAAAGAATTAATGTGCAAGCAATTAAGATATTAAAGAAACAGAAATAATAATTTATTAAAGAGATATTTTGGTCTAAAAAGCTATCAGGAAATCTGGTAGTACTTTGAAGCAATCCAACAAGGATTAGCCAAATTTATCCTGCAAGGTCAAGCTGTGATATTGTTTAACTTGTATCTCTAACTTTAGCGTTGGATGATTCAAAACACACATGACACCATTATCCCACACAGCCAGATGATACACTCCTAAGGGATATCTTATTTCAGTACAGTAGGGGGAATGATTGGCAAGAACTTCTACAATTGACTATTACACTGCTGCTATTATTGTTTGTTTTACATGGAAATCATGTGTGGTGAATATCATGCTTGAGATTTGCCATATTCGCCACCAAATCAGATTCTCACAGTAGGCTTAGCAGAAAACCAGCGTAGGTTTAACCAACCAGCCTAGGTCATTTTGCTAAAATGCTACAGTCTTACACCAGCTCTGAATGGTGTGCGCTGATGTTTGAATAAGCACAATCACTCTATTGTGCATCTCTCTGTTGAATAATGTGAAAGAGGGAAGGGAAAGTTAGGTGGAAGTTTGGTGGCTCTGCCAGGCAGTAGGGTTGGAGCTTCATGATCCTTGAGGTCCCTTCCAACCCAGGTTATTCTGTGATTCTGTGAAAGGACACACTAACAGAACTTCATTTTTTTAAATGGCAGAGAGGATCCAACTGGTCTTGTGCAAGGAAGGAGCCCTGCCAGTTCTCACTTTGCTGCTGGAGTCCCCTGACTCAGAAGTGCAGGTATGGCACAGTTCAGATTTTCTAACAAGGATAGTGTGACTGCAGGGAGAGCACAAAGCACAGAACTGGGAAATGCAAAGGTGGAGGGAGGGGAAGGCTCTGCAGAGAAGCAGAATGACATGTGAGTGCATCTTGAAGGAACTCAGCTCAGTCAGACAACATCTATTCAAAGCACATGATTTGTTTAGCTCCACAGGGGGTTTATTATATCAGTGTATACTAATACATGCATGCAGTTGTGATACAGCTACCTTTCTGTGTCTTTTGGATCATCAGATCAGCTGCCGATAGGCCTGCTCTTCTGCTCTTCATGCCTCCTTTGATCTTCCCCTCTAAACAATTCTGCTAAGTGTTTCAGAAGGCATAACTTGCAAAGAATTTTTTTCTCATTGTTTGGGATGTCTGGGAAATCTTCATTTTTTATGCTTACCCCAGATATGTTGTATTTCTACACAGTTAACAGAGTTGCTCCTTGATTTCAAGTATTCTAATGAAAAACTATGAGTCCGATTTGTAAACCTGAAAGTCAACGTGTTCATTCAGTTTGTTTGAGAAGTACAGGATTGTTTCCTCCTTGGCTCTATTTAGTTGTAAATGTCAGAAGTGATGGAGCCTCTGGAACTGCTTTCTGCAAACTCTATCAGCATCACCTACTTCTCTTGGCATTCATCTTAAAATTTCTTTCTCTGCAGTTCAACCTGTTCCTTCTAATTATACCTCCCAAGTACCACATGTTTTAATATATATAATCTTCCTTGGAACTAATGTTTAAATCTTTTGTAAATGATCTCTTAACATGCTAGGGCAGTGACAACATTCATTTCCAATCAACCAGTGTGAATATGCAATGCAATGTAGATGAGCTGAGGTAGTTGTCAGCTGAGGAGTAGCTGCAGCAGTACAGGACATTCCGAGGCGTCGTGGAGCTTGTGGGTTTGTGCAGCGTGCACTGCTACAGCATGGCTGCTGTTGTAGTAACAACAGATATTGCATCACTTTTCCTGAGCCCACTCAGGCTATTATCAGGTCTACCTCAGAAAATACCTGAAGATGAAAAAGCATTGCATAGTCTTCAGCTCTCACTCTGAGCATTTCTCCAGCTCAGTTTTACTCACTTTAGTGTTGTCATCACTGTGACCACCACTCTCCCTGTTTTTTTCCTTTGGCTCTCCACAGTATTATAGCTGTGCTGCCCTAAGCAACATAGCAGCCAGCGCTCAGCACCATGAGGCCATGCTGAGAATTGGTGACAGATTCCTGCTGCGCACACTCATCTCTCTTCTGTCCTCCTCTGTGGGCAAGGTAAAGTTGCAACCCTCTTTACATGAAGGTTTAGCATCAGAGCACAGCTATAAAGCCAGGCTTTCAGTTTCAGTCTGGCACACTTCTGCTTATTTACTGCGCAGATGGCTCTATGACATCTTTCCCACAAGGAAAGACACACATTAAAACATGTAGGTTCTATGAGGGCAACGTTCGGAGAAAGAAAAGGGAAACATTAAAAGACCTGGACACTTCCTTTAGGCAAGGTGACCTATTTTCTTTAAACTTGAAACTGCGTATGAAGTGCTCTGTCCAGGCTCTCGTACTTATTATGCCACTTCTCCCTTTTTCTTTCTCCTTCCTTGTGATATCCTTAGCTTTGGCTATGTGGCTTCAAAGAATAACATCTAGAAAATCTTGCTTTGCTTGGAGCCACTCTCTTAAAAATCTTCAGCAAGGTTCAATTCAGGATTTAAAGGGTAAAGCCTTAAATTCTGTGTTGTCTCTCCTAGTTGGAAAGAAAAAGAAGCACAAGACAAATTCAGTCTGTATACTTTCCTATAATTGATTTGACATCCCAAAAATAATCCAAAAAACTGAACTCCGTCATCTTTTCCTCATCAACAACTTACTGAGGGGAGGTTGAAACAAACTCATTTAAAACATAATGGTTTAAAAACAAAGGCCCAAAATTTGTGCTCTGAAGATAGCTTGCCAGTGTTGTCACATTTATTTTGAGTACAATAGCCAAGAACACGCATTACTGAAACCACGCTTTTTTTCTCTGTTTCTTTTTCCCTATGACATGAGAAGGTTTCAAGCCAGGCATGTGTTTGCCTAAGAAATTTGGCTGCTGGGGGTAAGTAACATGTCACAGATAAATAAACTACACCATTTCTTTTCACTCTCTGCCTTTCGTAATGAGGAAGGTGGGTTGGGAACCTTTCCCATTAGAAACAGAGACACCCTCATTTGTGTGTTAGTCGGATGCTGCAGGAAGAGGGAGGTTTGGTGTGCACTCAACCAAACCTGCCCCAGGCAGCAAGGGATAGTAACCAAAGTACCCAAAGTGAGGGAGCCAGCACATATCTTGGATGCACGGGGCCTTTTGCTCCCCTCCACATTTCCCAATCATTAATCTTGATTAGGACAGAATGTCTCCTGAAATTGCTGCTTCGGTGGGGCCTGCCCTCTCCTAAGGCATGAATCTCTCATTAACCATAATTCTCTCTCAAGCATTTGTCATCCTCTTAAAAAAAAAAATCCAATCCTGTTATGTACCCCAGTCCATTTCTACAGTGTACTCTGGAGATGAAAGCAGAAGAGTTGCATGTTCAGCACTAGAGTCCTAGTGCCCAGAGTAGAGTTGTTCATCTAGAAATTGTGGAGGCACCTTGTTCCCAAGCAGTCACAGTGATGGTGGGGCAGGGAGTAAAGGCCTTGCTCTTTGCTCCTTGTTGGCTTTGGTCTTTGAGATTGCAGGGCCAATGTTGTAGGACTGTGATTGAGACAGGCAGTGTTCAAGCAGGTTTGTCTACCCCTTCTACAGAGTTCTAGGACAATTAATTGCTCACAAAATGCTCCTCATCTTTTCTCACCGAGGTTTAGACATAAAATGAAGGGTGTCCAAAGCTATATGCTGCTCTCAAACCTGTATTAATTCTTGGTCAGATGAGCCAGACCGAATGAGGTTTAGTTTTCATAACAAAATACCAAGCACTGTCCCATCCCACAGAGTTTGGGTTGTCCTCTCTAATGTCCTCACATTTCATCATCATCTTCTCCAAACAGCAGAAGCACAGGCTGAGCTGGTTGCTAAGGATGTTCTGCCCAGGTTGTGCTCTCTCCTGGTGTCCAGCAGTGAGGATGTGAATCGTGCAGCCGTCGCTCTGCTCTGGGTGCTGTCCCAGTACCCACACAACCAGGTATGGCATCTCTTCCCCTGATAGCCAGAGGGAAAGAACAGTTCTGGCCACTGCCTGCATTAACACTGGTACAGCATCCTATGAGTTGTGCCATCCTAACCCTTCCCTTTTCTGCCCCAAATGATGAAGCTTTGCCTACTTCAGCTGCATTGTCTCAACTCAAGGAGCCTGTCTGTTGTGGGAAGCTGGGGATCCCATAGTTAATTGGATCACCTGTGAAGAGGCCCTGGGGAGGGAAAAGGTTGAGATGGAAGTCAAATTGCTTGGCTGAGCAGACACCACCTTGCACTCCCTGTGATCCCCTCTCTCTGCTGACAATCTGAAGACTTAATCTGTTTTATTTTTTTAATTAGACTTGAGATAATTGAGAAGTCCATCAATCTTTAGCTATTTCACCAGAACTTTCTTGTGTCTCTTTGTGTCCTTAGCTACAGAATGGTTTCTTTGCCCATTTTCAGGGCAAGCACTACCATTCAGCAGCATAATGCCATGCAAACACATGCAGAACTCTGGCTGAAAATAAACTGCAGCAAACAACCAACACAAGCACACCTGCTGTACTTTCATCCTCCACATGAAACACCAAATCACTAAGTACTGACAGATATTATTATTATTTTTAATCACGCTTTTCCATTCTAGTAATTAAAGGCATCCTTAGGAACACGGCTATGAAAGGTTTTTGATAGGTAGCTTAAGCTAACAATAACGTCATGGGAGAGCTGGAGTTTGGGCAGATAAAGGAAAAAGGAAAAAAAATAGAAAAAAAAAGGCAAGAACCTTTCCTGTCACACTAACGTAAGCAGCAGTGACAGCCTCAGTGAACACAGCTGGGCCCAAGTGGGGCTGAGACTTGGAATTTCCCCAGGGCACTGGAGACCTGGTGCCTCACATCCTGTTGCATGTACATGGCGCAGTATGAAATGAATTGTGCCTCCTCCAACTCAGGGACATGATGGAAAAATTGGGAAAGCTCAATGTTCACGGAACCACAATCAGAAGGCTGAGCTTTCCAGAGCTTTAGTGCAGGCCACATTAGCACCGCATGTCCTTGTGGCACATCAAACTGCCTCCTGCAACTGAATGCAATTTGATCTCAGCAAGCTCACTGCTGAAATATCGCTGGGGGTGATTTGCACAGCAAAAATCCAGTTACATCTACAGGTTTATTTCAGTGAGCAAACAGGGCTGTCCCCAGGGAGTGAGTGAAGCCACGTGCTCTGAGGAAAGGCTGACCTCTCCCTCCCCAGGCCTCCCCATCTCTATGGCCTGGATTTTCAAGGCCTTTCAAAGTTTCTTTCACTCACTCAGGCTGAATTCTGAGAGTCTGAAAGAGGGACTTCTCCATGGGAACAGCTGTTAGGAAACAAACCACCACACAAAGCTAACCTTTACCACCGAGTCAAGTGATGCTTGAGTTACTGCAAACGCTGCCAAGGATACAATAATTCAGGATTCATCTGCCCTTTCATTACCATGAATGAAACCTCCAGGAATGCTTCATACTAGCTCTCGTCCCTTCCTTTTGGTCACTGTCCTGGCTGCTGACAGTGATTCCCAGAGAGCACTGAACTACTTCTCTCTTATAGGGGAATTTTATTCAGTTCTCCGAAGGGCAACTGAGCTCTAAAACTCCTAAGGAAAGAGTCAGTGTCTGTGGGAAATGGCCTTTTAAGTCACATTCCTTTGAGCAAGGATGTGTCAGCTCCAGATGATGCTGGTGACTTTCCATTCCAGGCACAAAGAGCTTTGCTTTCCCATCAAGTTACCTAACAGGATAATATTTAACTTGGCAAGCACTGTCTACCCAAGGATTTTGAGCACAGCATTGCAATTCCAAGCACAGTTCCTGCTGGAGTGCTTTTCCTTGCTCTTTTATTTTGAATCCGAGGAGAAGTTAGGTCAGTACTCACTTGAACCACCCAAAACACTCGTACTCAGAGTTCTCTCCTGAGCCTCTCATGCTGTGCTGGACCGAGCCAACAAAGTCTGGATCCCAGCCACATGCCTACCAAGGAGGCTCAGCAGAATTCAGAGTACTGTCACTTGCTGGCATAGGTCTAAATAGATGGAAGAGGCTTGGCAGGAAAGTCATTACATATTGGAAAGTTCATTTAAAGTCTATAGACAATTTCCTCCTTTCTTGCTGTAGCAAATTAAATAAGGGTACTACAGTCAATAGGATTACGTAGAAAAGAGGACACATAGTCCAAAAAGCACACAAAGCAGTCATTAGCGGTAACTGAATTGGATAATATAAAATTATGTGATTTCTGCTTTTGAGGACAAGTAAAAACAGATAAACTTTACAGCCATGCCTACATATAAGATTCTTTAATGCTCTGAGTTTTGCCATAGTACTGCCTCTTCCATCTACTTCCACATAGACATACTTTGTCATTTAACCCATGCAAATAGAAGGTGCACGTTGAACTTTTAAAAACTTCCTTTTGTGCAGCTTCAGTGGTCCTGAAACAGACTTTCAAGTTAAGAATTATCCTGTTGTTTTTTTTAATTATATATAGGAACAGTTGTTTGTTTTACACCAAACACAAAAAAGTGTCTCAATTTCTAAGTAACACAACTAAAATAGTCAGCTACTAATGAACACAAGAATTACATGAAGAACAGATAGAAAGAAAAAGTTTGCCAAGAGGAAATCTTGCACTGCTTTCAACTGTAGACCTAACCCAAATCCTGCTGAGGAGCCTACCTGGCTGGTGATACAAATCCATTTAACATGGGAGGAAAGCTACTTTCAGGGGGGAAAAGGTAGTTTCTCTAAAATATCCATCAGTGAATAGAGAAACGTGTTGTCTCAGAAGATGCTGTTCAGAGCACTTTACTGAAATGATGCCAGATCACAAGCTGGCCTAAGATGTTCAGTCCGTTACTGTTGGGTAAGCTGCCGGGGTGCTTAAAGACATGGCGCTGCTGCTGTTGCATCTCCACAAACTTCCTTTGCTAGTCACGGGACATTATTTGAGAGAAAGGGCACTGATCACAACCACTTTGCTGTTGGTTTAAATGAATCAAGTAATGCTTTTCTTGCAGAGCTAAGTTCAGTCTGCCTACAGTTTGCTTCAAAGTTTCTTCACTGTTCTTGGCATTGTCTGCAGGGGATGTAATGGAAATTCTGGTTGCTTTTCTCAGGATGCTCTTGTGTGCACTGAGCTACTGCAGAGCCTGGGGATGCTTCTGTCATTGCACACAACAGACCCTGTGATTGCTGGCCATGCTGCTTGCATCATCAGAAACCTGAACCTTTCCAAGAACAGTACCGTGAGTACCGTTTATTTTTTTAACTGAATTACACCCAAGGAAGTTGCTGTTACACTTATAAAGAATCAGCATTACCCACTGACATGTTTTACTGTTATTACTTATAAAATATACACTAAGTATACTCTGCACAAAAGTGTGTTTATGAATAAAAGGACCTAATGTGTCATAACAAAAGTTATCTTTCTGTATTTTTCCAGTGCAATGGAAAAATGCTAAAGAAAACAAGAAGTGTCTGATTTTCCTATGAACGATACGCTCACCTAATTTGAGTGACCAAGTCATAGGTACAAAACATGTTTTGAGCAAAAATCATTCAAACCAATTAAAGGAACCATCAGGAGAATCCCTGGTTGGTTAGAAACTGAATCCTGATTTCCCAGCTGTCACTCTTTGTATAGCTTTAGTTACCTGTTTACAGGGATCAGAACTAATCTCATTTCACTCACTCCCAATTTGTTAAATATGTTCCCAACTGCTGTTGTATATTTTCCCTGTTTGGCCAGGTACATGTTGTGCCAGGTTACTAACAAGGCCTCTATCACTGCCTTTGTTTCTACTGAAAGCCATACCTACAGATGCACTCCTCTGCTCATTCTCCAGCTACAAGTAGTTGCAGAGACTGCTTTGCTTAAATGTCTCTGGTGCCTGAAACAAAATCTTTTCTATCTGTGACTTACCTGATTTCAGGCTTAGGGACAGTTTTATCCTTCCTTTTTTTGCGCTGTTAATTCTTATTCTTGCAGCTCTTGTGCTCTGTTGAGTTTTGTCTAGACTGGGTTAGGCTGAAGGACCAAACCATAGTACAAAATAAAGTTGTCCCTACAGCAAAGACTGTACTTGCACTCCTTCGCCCGCTCTCCCATGATGTAACAGAGCACTCAATGCAACTGGAAAAGATTTAAACCAGTCAAGGGGAAAACTTTGCTATAGAACTACAAACCTAATTAATAATGAGGAATGGAATGAACCTTTCAGCATGTCTTAAGCAGGGACTGGAAACATCAGTTCCCAATAAAGCTTTTCACTTATATTAGCAAGGATAGGAATTAAAATAGTCTTTATAGTTGTGAAATCAATTTTTGCAAGGAAATGCATTTATTCAAACTCAGGGCCCTCAAAAGTAAAAATGGACCATGCTTTCAAAATCTGCTTTATAAAACTACCACACTTGTCAGTTAGATTGTGTGACTTTATTTTGTCCTTGGCAGGGAGCTGGTTCATCTTCATAAAAGCTTTTCTGTGTGTCATGTAACGTATTTAGCACTCACTTCAGAAGTGAACTCACAGAAATGAATAGGAGTACCAGGCTTCCAAGGTCAGTTCTAAGACACATAAGAGTCCCTGTCACAAGAGGGAAAAAAGCAGTGGTTTTGTGCCAGCAAGACACAGATTGGAGCAGCTTTAAAAGCAGCAGGATTGAATCCAGCTTCAGCTGCTAAGCAGCAAGTTAAAAAATTGCAAAATAAAATTAGATTACAAAAGAAGATTTTTTTTTTTGTTGATGGCCACCTGAGCTCCCTCATGGAGTCATGAGCAACTTCCATCATTAGGATCTTCCTATGAGCTGGAGATGCATCTTCCCTAATTAAGTCCGGTGACTTGCTCAGAATTCATCCTTTGCTCTCAAGGGCTTTTTACCCTTTAGCAGGCTAAACCCCCTCTCTGTTTTCAACTTGGTATCTAAAACATAAACTTCGGTGTGGAGATATGCATGATGTTTGGGGTATAGCAGATGCAAACTGAAAAACAAGGGAGAAACAGAAATGTTTAATATGTAACAACTCTGCAGAAACAAAACTCACCTTTGCTTGTCACATTCCCTCACATTTCCACAGATCAGAGCATTTCAACACCAGAAAGCTCTCAAAGCCTCAGATACAAAGAAAATTATCAGCTTCCACATTTCCCCCTGCTTAGCTCTGGAGACATTGGCATTATCAGTGTCTTATCCCTTAGTATTGCAAAGAGATACTCAGTACTTCTGAAGCCCTTGGGCACCGTCAAAACATGATGGAAGTGCTTGATGTTAATCTTTTTCTCATTGCAGAGAGTCATTGAAAGCCCATGCGTTGAAGGTCTCCTCCATACCATGCTTTCTATTGACATTCACGAAGACTCTCTTCATTATGTGACATCTTGCCTTGCTGAGCTGGCAAAGCAAGGTAGGGAAACAACCTCACTGTAAATGGCTTCCTCTGAGAAGAGCACGATCCAACTTACCAGTAGGTGACATTGGCTCCATTATTTGCTTTTTTTTTTCCCCGTTGAACTGCTTAATTATTATTTTGTTAAAACTCTTTGTGCCAGCCTTCACTGCCATACATGACCTGTCTACTGTTATTTGTAATGTCACCCAGTTTCTCAGCTGATTTCATGATACCAGAAGCTAATCTGAGAAAGAGACTAAAATACCAAGTGTGTTTATCTCCTTGAATGTATTGCACGTAGATTTTATAAGAGATCCCAAATTACTGTGCCTCAGCAAACAGCTGGCCTCATGACACAAAGGATAAGCAGAAACCTTCCCATCTCACTCTGGGACTGGATATCATCTGTCAAACATTTCCTCTCTTGTAACTGCCGTGCAACTGGTGACACATCTCATTTAGTTCCACAAGAGGTGCTCAGCAGCTGCTGGACAGAGACAAGTAGGCCAGAGTAAATCTGGAGTATAAAATGATGCATTCTTTCAGAGCACAAACCCAACGACATAAAAGTCCCATAGGCTTTCTGTGAATCAAATCCATACACCCTACTGAGAGCACAACTTTTAAGACATGGCCATATTTTACAATTTAGAAATACTTATTGCAGAAGTTCAGCACTTATTGTGTTCCTCCAATTCTGTGAAAGGTTTCCTACTTTGACATGTGGGTTCTGGCAGATTAGTCATGCTCTTTTCTAGGACACTGGAGTTTCTATTTACAGACTACTCTTCTACCTTTTTGCCTTCTAGAAGGAGCCACGTTACACATGGTCAAATGGATGAATGAACCCTTGACAAAGCGCTTGGTGAGGCTGGCTGGTAAATGGGAACACACCGAGACATCCTTTCAAGCTGCCTCCATCATCCGGCACATGATAGAACACGGTAACTGTCACACAACATCAGCTGTGCTTTCAAAGACACTCCTGGTTGTCTGAAGTGAAATGAGTCTTTTTCCAAAGCAGTTAACTGGAAAGTGCTGAACAACCTTTAACATTCCTCCACAGGGTTACAACAAGTTCATTAGCACAAAAAAGCCTCCAGTCACCCTTGAAATACAGGCTTAGCAGTGAAAATAGACCTTAGCGAAAGGTAGACTGTATGTTTTAAATTCCGGTGAGAGAGAATGAAGATTGCATAAGTTTAAGCAGCATGCACGGTCAGTGTGAGAAGCTGATCAGTGTATGTGTCTGTACATGCAGGAGGAAAGGACAGGCTCCCTGATAGGTGTAAGCCATTTACCATTCTCTGCAGTGACACAGGTAGTAGCTGAAGGCAAATCAGTCATTAACAATCTGAAGCGTCATTGCAATTAACAGTTACGAAAGTGTTTTAAAAAGCTCCTGCTGATCTCCAGTTATTCTTCTGTTTATGCAGAAAAGATGATGCTTTTGTTGAAGTATCACATCACTGAGATCCAGGCCTACCTCAGGAATTTTCTTACCCACCGAGAGGTTCGCTTCCAGCAGCTGGCCATTTCCACATTCTGCAGACTGCAGACAGGTACGTCTTCACCACCAGGCCCAACCTCTGGGGCATTGCCCGCTCCTATCAGCAGCAAAGGCAAATCTTTGTCACATGCTGTCACCTACGCTCCTGAACTGACAGCTCTGCTTGCCTAAGCAAGCAGAAGAAGCCCAAGGGCAGCTGCTACCTTAACCATTTTATCTGTTTTAAAACAAGAACAAATATCTTACAATAAATGCAGATTTACTTTATTTATTTTTAACTTTTAGATCAGCAGGAAACATGACTGGGGGTATAGATGTCTATTGTCTGGTATGAGGATGCATGGCACTAAGCTCAGCCTAAAAGCTTTTCAGCTTTAAAGTTTTAATTTATTTTGATTACGCAAATGCAAGAAGATCACATGGATGGCAAAAGCTGGAAAGCTGCATCTTTTTCATACGAAGTCTGTTCCTTAATATATTTCTCTCTTTAGTTCTGTTTTTTTAAGTACTTAAAGTTGAGTACAGATGAAAAATGCAAGATGACAATAAATGATAATAATGTATATCTTCACAAATGCAGAACAAGAACCAAGAGCTTGATACATCTCTATGTGTATCTGCTGGACAGAATCCGTACTTAAGGGTGAATTTACCAGCTGAGTGAAACAGCTTTTGCCATCCGGATCTGAAATGAGCAGCAAGCATTCTGGAATGGTTGTGGGAATGAAAACTGAATTAGTATCCATCTGCTTTGCGTTGCAGAAAGATATTGTTCCACTTTCTGTATGCTTATGTTATACTGTAGTAAGAAACAACTACATTATTTAACCTAAAATAGAAGCATTCTAAGCCCATGAATTAAAATGCAGGGAGAAACATCTGAACAGGGCAATTGCTGCAGCTCGCCTAACACTTGTTTTTCCTCTTCAGATCCAGAATTCTCATTAGCATTCAGGAAAAGCCAAATGGCCAAACTCCTCGAGCAAGTCCGTCAACAGACAGAAGAAACTCAAGAGCTCCTTAGGGCAGCTATTTGCCATGCAGACAGTTAATATTTAAACTGGAGAGCTTACAAAAACTTACCGGATCCAGGAGCCTGAACTTTTAGAGATGACTGTCTTCATTGGTTCCTGTAGCTTAACCACTTCTGTTACTTGCAGTTTCCTGGTACAAACGTGGTGCAGATCACCTTTATTAAAGCAGAGATGTTCTGATAACAAGAACAGGACCAGGTCAAAAAGCAAAGACAACATAACAGCTGCCATGAAAGACTTGTGAAATGTGTGTATGAAGACAGAAATTGAATGCTAATGCCACGTTATTTCCATAGGTACTTTCAAAAGGGAAAGCGAACAAATCTGACAAAATTACACATTGATCTTATACTCTGTTAATTCATTTTAAAAGAAGTGAGGGGACAAAAACATGTAGTAGTCTGCTTAGCTGTGAATTCAACCGTCTTGAATTCATGATGTGTACTACAGGTTCAGACTGCTCCCACCTTCTCTTCTCGAGATGCAGTGAATCTGTCTCGTGAATCTTCTTGCCAATCAGAACAGTATTTTTCAGGAAAAAAAAAGATACCATAACAAAGTCCACAGCCTTGAACTTATGTGGCACTGCTTTGGTTTTTGTTTGTTGGGTTTTTTTTATGTTTTAATTTCTAGGAGAAAGCTAAACTATTAATAGTCGCCTACTACGACCACTAATTCAATACTCATCTCCAGCTGGCTGGAGCTTCTTGTTGGACTGGCTGGAATAGTGAAGTTTTAGGACAATTCAGTTGGCAAATCTCTGCTCCCAAAACAGATGCAATAGCAGGCAAAAAGCTGGCATTCATTCTATACTGCACTTATTACTGAAAACCAATATTCAAATCCTCCAGCATTTAAAGAAGGGGGTTAAACCTAGGACTTAAAATCTATTTTTTTTTTTTTTCATTATTTTGGACTCTCACACCTACATCTAAACCCATCCCATAGACATTAGTTTGCATGTTGGGTCCTTGAAAGAGAGCATTTGTTTTTCCCTTTTATTTGAAGCAAGCCTGGAATGAATATAATTATACATTGTTTTATTTGCAGTCCAGTGCAAAAACCACATGAGAAATGAAGCAAGCTCTTCATCTCTGTGCTTTAAACAGCAAAGCAAGTATTCTGATGTTTCATAAAAATAGTCGAAATCAATGCAGCTTATGCCTGAGCCTAAATGAATCCTCAGAGCAATAAAAAATGAAGCTAAATCTTACTGGCAACATCTTTGTTCTCTTTGTAGCTGTAAGTAATCCTGTACTGATTTTTCAGTAAAGAGATCAAAGGAAAACTAAAACCTGAAGAGGTTTTATGCATACCAGGAACATGACGAAGAGTTGTTCCATCACAGACTGACTCGTGCTTCAAGTACGCGAGAAAATCAAAGTAGAAACAGAAATATTTCAAACAAGTTTTATTTGGTACTCACATGCTATAAAGGTTTAAAGGAAAACTACATATTTTGGACACTTTAAAATATTGTGGCTATGTACATGGAAAATTAAAGAAAGCGAGAATGGAACCCAATTAATTTTACTGTGTCACAAACTATTATTGAAAGCATTCTGACTGAATAGCTTCCACGTATTCTGGCAGATAAGTCTCTTTTTCTTTGCTTCTCCATTGCTTTTGTCCCATCTCCTGTGTAGGATGAACACTTGGCAGCAGCAGAAAGTCATTTCTTCAAGAACTCTTCTGCTTTTGACTCAGAAGATTTCTTCTGCAAGCACAGACTTTCTGCACAGCTTCCTATAAGCCTAGATCAGTGCTCACTAAAGGCAAGTGCAGAAATCTGAGTGGCCATTCCCTGTCAGCACCAACCCCATAAACCCCCTGTTTTCACTGCCAAGGATCTGCTCAGGGACTTCAATGAACAATGCATCAAGCCCTGGTTGATGTTTCCAACTCAAATACCCCGTGAGTTCTGCCTGCAACAGCACAGTTTATCACAGCATAGAAAGATGCACAATGTTACTGTTCTGCTCAACAACAACCAAAAGTGAGGGATGGCATAATGATGGTAGAAGTAAGCATCAAACCAAAGAGAATGCAACCCGCATTGCTCCTCATATCGCTCAAATGATAGTGGATTATAAAAATCACACGCGGCATACAAAGCACAGACGATGACCATTTTCCACTTGCTCTGAAACGAGCAAAACCAAAAAATTCCCCAAAACCTGCTTTATCATCAAAAACTCAACTGATTTCAGGTTTCACACAGTCTTCAATTGTCTGATAAGGCAAAGGAAAAGTCTTCCATCATTGGGAACAGCAGCAATTTACAGGACTTAGAACAAGGTTTCTCCCTGCGCATGTGCACCCGCACGCACCTTTTATAGTACTGTGAACGTGAATGTAACCAAAAAAATAACCAAGTTTGCAGTACCATTTCATTACATTTTTTTCTCATTTATTCAATTAAACAATTTATTTCTGTACTGAACAAAATTCATAAATACGTCATCTAGGAGAACAATAGGTTTTCCTCTTGTCCATGAAAAAATAACGCTTTCACATTTTAAAACCTGCCTTGTTTTGTGTCTTTAGAGAAAACGTGAGAAGATCATAGTGACATCTCAATTTACACAATGTCCCCGTAGGAATTACATTTATAAGAACCTGATACAGAAGCCAATACTCTGCCCCCATAATTAAGAGTTCTCTGCAATAATATTTAAACCGACTGGTTTAAATAAAACACCTCATTAACTCTACTCGTAGAGCAAGGAGGTATTTAATTTTCAAGTATTAGAACCACAAAGTGTAAAAGATTCATTGCCAATTTTACAATTATGCCTTTTAAACCAACGCCCACCTGAAAAAAGAGAAAAGGAAAAAATAAAAGAGTAAGTCCCACCACCCAAATCAGCCCATTGCTTTCAGATTCCAGTGTCTTGTGTCTTCAGGAATGCAGAAATATCCATTCACTAACAGAAAAAGCTCATTGGAAAAAGCCATATTAAGTAATGCACGTGAAGCGTGATTTTTTTCTAGTGATGAAAGCTATTAGAAAGGTGATCCAAGTCTATGCCCATCGTTTCTTCTGCTGGTTTTACTAAAGTCCTTCCAGAAAAAAAGATGCTCAAGAAATCTTTAAAAAACCTGGAGAGAAAAATAAAACACTCCTTCATTGCATGGAAGAAACTCCACTGACTGCAGAGATGTTTGTGTCACCTTTGGTTCTTCAGAAGAAATAATCAGATCACTTCTACAACAGAAGGCATCAGAAACAACAGGTCAGCAAAGAGTAGTAATGCTTAATTCAAAGTGCACTTATGCAAATATTTTATTGAAAGATGACTTTTTCTTATATGTTCTAAACAAGAGGAGGTAAATTAGGGTTGTCCAATTTAATTTCTTATGCTAATAACTGTTCACCCAATGTCTTTTAAAAGCTACAGTGCAATTCATAAAAAAATCTGCTGTGCTGGAAACCGCCACTCAGTATTCGTGGCAGCAAGAACTTGATGAGGGAAGTCATTCAGAAGTTGACATAAAAGGCAGCTACCAGCTCCCTTTCAGCACACACATATCAGATGTTATATCTACAGAACTGGAACGTGATTGCAGATCATAAACTAAGAACAGCAGCCGTCACTGTTATCATTTCCACTTGAAAGCACAGCAAAAACGTTTTCAAGCAGCTCCTAAAGGCAAATAGCTCAGCATAACTGAGAATGCCTTTCAAGCAAAAGCTGAGGGCTCATCATCATTCACACAGCATCTGTATGTGCTTGGTATACATAGCTTTACAAACAGAAGATTTGTTCCTCTCCACAAAGAATTCTGGGCTTAAAATGCTTAAATTACTCAACCTATGCCAAGTAGAAGCTCTAGATCCTCTGTCGGTTAAAACACATAATTAAATGTAGTGAACTAAGGTAAACTTACCCGCTGTTTGATGTGTTTGAACACTGTCTACCTGAGGCAAAAGAGTCCCCTTATCTTCAAAAGCTAAAATTGGATTCAGAGGAATTCCGGGACTGTCGCTTCCATCATTGTTCAAGGCATCCAGCCGGGATGGTTTAGAACCAATAGGTAGATTTATGATCTCTTCGAAGTTATCGTTCTGTGTAGACATTCCGTTTTCCTCTGTATTTTTCTCTGGGTTGAGATTGCTGAGAGAGAAACATAAGTACTTCATCATACACTTAATTCAGAACAGAAGCATAGTCCTGCTTAAAACAATATTACAAACTGAAACTTGCATTAATCCAGAGCATTCTTTTTAGCCAGTAAAACCAAAATTTCTTGACTACCACAGCAGATGAGCTGTTGTTACAGCAAGTACTAGATCTGCCTTCCCTCAAACACACATGGCCATCATTACCATTTGGCTACACTATACCCAAAACTACAGAGGTGTCTGAGTACAGTGCAGCTCTGAGAAGTTACTGAAATGGGAAACAGTAAAAACAAATCAATCCAACAAAACCCACCTACATTCCCAGCACAACCACTGCTATCTGAAGCCAGAAGCTCAATGAGATCTATGGTCTTTCTCAGCTTTCATAAGCACTGCCATATTTGAAGTTGAGGTACCCTTTTCATAATGCAAACCAGTCTAACTACTCTCAGATGAGGGCGCTATCAGTTTCGTTACTCTTTGGATCATCACTTGCCTCCAGTTTTTGAGCAGCCTCTTCTACCTGCTGCTCACCCAGAGAAAAAAAAGCTCCTGTATCAATTCAGCTCTCCTTTTCATCCCTCCCCTCCAAGCTCCTGGGCCTTGTTTTCTAGGCACAGCTTGACCCTTCCCCACAGTGACCAGACCCAGACCAAAAGCAGCACCTCCTGGCATCCCTCACATCTCCCAACTCAAAGAGAATCTCTCCAGGTGCATATACTCTCCTGAGGAAACACATCACCATGTGTCAGCCCTGACACTCTCTCCCAACCCTTTTATTAGCTGCTGTATTGTCACAAACTGCTGTCTTTTCATGCAGCATGTGTTGTCTTACCACACGGGAGGAACTAAGGTGCTACTCTGGTGAACAGGATGACAGTAATGGGATCCAAATCTCCCTGAGAAAGAGTGAGTACCCAAGTGTCACTTCAAAATCGTGTTGTCTTTTACAGGTGCTCCCTTAAAGCCCTTCACTGCCAGACCCTGGCAGTCTGGGGCATGTGTTCCCATATCGCTACTTCTCAGGTTGTTAGGAAACGCTTCAGCACAAATGCTCAGATGCATTTTTTCCTAGATTTGAACACAGCCACGAATGTCCTCAGGCCATTTCTGAGCAGGTGGCTTGGTTTCACAGCCTTGTTTTCTCCCGAGAGTACATGTACTAGTCTGAAAATAAAACAACAAAATACCAAACAAGAACAACCCACCAGATTCTGCCTACATAAGGTTTCTTTTCATTGACCAGCCTGCTAGCGTGGCCAGGTCTTCACAAACAATTACAGAATTCTTCCACAGTACTTCCCAAGCAACAGAAAATAACGATTGCACTTTAAAAGATGGTTCTTTTAAAGTCCAGATTGAAGCCCAGATTGAATCTGAAGCCCAGAGTTCCCGTAAGAACAGCAAGGCTGGTTTTCATATCAAATCTTTTCCAGCTTCTCAAGCTATCATCAGTTCCTTTCCAGAAAGGCAATTTTTCTTTTTCTTCTCTTTTTCTTCTCTTTTTCTTTCTCTTTTTCTTTTCCATTCCACTCCATTCCATTCCATTCCATTCCATTCCATTCCATTCCATTCCATTCCATTCCATTCTCTTTTCCTTTCTTTTCAGTCTGAGAGTGTGCTAAGCAAACTTCAAAATGGAAAATGTGGCTTTGAAAGCAGACCTGGAGACCCTGCTGGCTGCCTGGGAGAGACCCTCTGTCACATCACCCACCCTTTTCTGCTGGAGACCCGCTCTGTAACAATCTGTGAAATGCTTTAAGAATAATAAAAACTGCTCCATTGTGTAGTTATTAGGCTATTATTTGCTATAAGGTATCACGTTACTTATCTCATCCCCATCTACTGCCAATAACCTTACCAGAGGTAGGATAGCAAAGTATTCAAATATCTGATAGAGGGGGCAGAAAAGAGGGGGGAAGACAGGGTTTGTTCCTGCATTGAAATTATACAGTACATTTACCTATGGAAGTGTTCACACAATGAAGGGAAGTCTCTTGCTTCTGCAAAGTTATATTAATTTTTCTGATTGACCTGTTAACTTGATAAATAGTTCTCCATAATTACTGGTCACTGCGCTGTCAGTATGATACATAAACTTATACTAGGATTCAGGATTCAAGTTGTCTTTCAAGATGTATGTCTATACAGTCACAAAGTGGGACAGGGTGTGGAGGGGAAGCCGAGGCAAAATCATGATGAGATATTTTGTATTTTTTATGCTATAAGAAGTAGGTGGCACTCCACAGAATCATTAAGGAGCAGATTTAGTAGAAATTAAGGGGAAAACTGAACAGTGGAATTCATTTCCACTGGACATATTAGCAGCCATTATCTCAAAAGCAGATTAGACAAATTCCTAGGAGATTGGTATGCCCTCCAGCTTCTGATAATTAACAGCTTTGGGACTACTTGAGCCTAGGGTTGCACTTGGACCACAACACATAGTAACCCTTCATTGACTGGAGGATCTCCTTGTACTTAGCTTTTTCTTTTTTCCTTCCCCCTTCTTTACACCCTTTCCCTAAATGACCGCTATGTGTCACTGAGGCAAAGAACACAAAAAAAGGAATCGATTTTTGAACTACTTCACCTGTTTTTACTGTCTTATGTTCCACTGTTAGTGATGTCGCAGTGTCCTGCACAACACTGCACATACCCTTTTCAGGCCGGCATATTTGGGCAAAGAATTAGAGAGCGGAGAACAAAAACCTCATGTGAAAGATGAGTTCTGTAGCTGTTATTCAACTTCAAGCTCTATCATCCTGTTTCTTTCAGGATTTTACTGTTCAGTGCAGTAAGAGAAAAATAGGACCTGGAATAAATTTTGTTGGAATCTTTCATAACATATGAAAAGTTTCAAACTGTTTCACTTTAACATACTATTTTCAAACTCACTTCTTCTATTTACTGGGGAAAAAAACAACCCACAAAGTCACCACTATCAATGTAGAAGTGTGTATGCCATTAATAATGTAGTATCTCCATGAGCTACCAGTTTTGTGTTGCCTTTTCAACTGCACTACACTTGGATGAAAAGAATCTTCATTTAAGTTCACTCTGTCTTGGATGTGTTCAAGACCAGGTTGGATGGGGCCCAGGGCAGCCTGGTCTAGTATTAGATGTGGAGGCTGGTGGCCCTGCCTGCAGAAGGGGGGTTAGAGCTTGATGATCCTTGAGGTCCCTTCCAACCCAAGCCATTCTATGATTCTAAGCCTTCTCATCACAGACTTAAAGGTCCAGAGTAAAGTCATTTTTTCAGTAGTAATTCAGCACTATTTATTAACATTCTAGCATTACACTGCTTAAATAGATTTCCCATTGTTAGGTGGGATAGATGACAGCACCATCATCTGCAATAAATGTTTATTAAGAAAACTACTGATTATTAGTGATAAATATCTGGTAAATAATAAAGCAGATCACTGCATTTCATTAGGGTTTATGTGGATTGATTATCTTGAAAGGCTAATGAAGTTCCAGTATAATGAAATCTGCATTGTTAATCAAAAGCAGCAACAGAAGATGGTGAATTATTGAAATCAATCGTCTTGACTGCACCAGACCTTTTTTATTTTTCCTCACATGCTTTGAACATACAAGGAGGCACTCTATTTCCAGCTGGATTCCAGCCGCATAGCTGGCACATGATGCTTGACATTAGGAGTAGGAATAAAAGATGAAGGTTTATCACAGCAAACAGTCAGAGCAGACTATCTTCACATGAAATGCTAATAGCCTACACAGTCAGCTTCCTTAAGTACTGCTGCTGGAACAGTTAGAGTACTTACAGCACCTGGGGAGTGATGCAGAGGTACTCTGTATTTGGTCAACATATAATAGAAAACTAGTCCTGTTCAAGATAGACATCCTGTCTGGACCCCAAAGCTGTACCAGGTAGAACTACCAGCACTTACACTTCATCTGCCCGAGAACCACTGAAACAGTGATTGTAGCTTGGTACTCTTCCCACACAGCACACTGTAGGAAGTGCAGTGAGATTATGGTTGCTCTAGGCCTTACCAGGACTCAGTCCTTTGTTTCTTCCTCTTGCCCATTTACACACATTCAGGAAGTCCTCCAGGCAAAGCCCTTTTAACCTCCGGTTGGAAATCTCAGCTTTCTCACCCTCAAAACATGCTCAGGACTTTTCCAGATAAAAGCCAAATCTTTTGTAGGGCTGGAGTGAGATGCTCACAGAGAACACCATCTATACTTATTACTGTTGCATATGCTACACTATCAGGTATGACTAGATGCCAGATAGCTGTGGCACACACGATGCAGTAGCAATGGTGTTGGCACCTGTGGCTTTCACCATGTGATAAAATCTGTGCTGCCGTGTCTTCCTTCCAACAGTCTGTCCAACTGCTTGGGCTAACACCACGATTCTATCACGTACTTGAGCCCCTGCCTTCCCATTCAGGGTGGACATATCTCAAACGCAGACAGTCCCTCTGCACTCTATCCTGGCACATCACTTTCTCCTTCCTCAGCCTTTGAATTACACTTTGAAATACACTTTGAATTTTTGTTCATGCTCTTCAGTCTTACCTATTCACTCTTCACTTTGGCTATTCAGATCCTCCTTCCATACCAAATATGATGCTACGTGACAGCCTTCATTAGTGTGGCACATTTTATATTACAAACATCAAGGTGCATCTAAGGTTGGGAGTGATTAACAATTAATAGTTGCCTGAGATAATTATGAGACAGCTCTATGCAGCACATCTAATGCAGTTCAGTGCTCAAGTTACTGACAGAACTTATCTCAGCAGGAGCATCTTTGTCAGCATGACAGCAGGCTAAGATCCCTCAGGCATATGGAGGGACAGAGAGGGCAAATTCCTCCTTCAATTAGTGCCAATCACATCCTGAAGCATACTGCCCATTACAGACTGTGAGATGGCTTCCCACATTCAAGTTTCTCCATGCATATTCTGGCATTACCTGCATAAAACATGAAAGGGCTATGGGATTATTTGGCTTTCTGCTTTCCTTACTAAAATTGAAGTAACTGACAGCTCATGCTTATGTAACAGATTTCACTTGGTTCAGCACAGAGCTTTCAAGCATTTCTACAATTTCTCTAAATCTGAGTGACTCGCCTCACAACTACAAAATGCTCCTGATGTTAAATATCTGCCTTCTCAAACCTTCCTTTCCAGAGGACAAAGGGTTTTTTAAAAATAGAGTCCAAATGAGAAGTTCTGTATCTTTTGTTTAGTAATCATAACTTGCTGATTCTTCAAGCAACTCACACAAGACAAAGCATCCAGGCTGTAGGCACAGTTTTCACTATCCCAGCCAAGAAAACTAACCCTACAAATCCAGGCTGTTTCTTATGAAGCTCAATTCATGGAAAGTAGCACAGAGAATTGCCCTTTCAATTAAGTTCCAATTTACGTAATAATTGCTGGCAACACATCCTTCCAAACACTGCAAAGAATGAACTGTATTTTCACAAAATTTCTCAGTTGGTAAAAATGGGTTACTGCTAAATGAACGATGCTGAAGTTCTCTTCTGAACACAGGAAAAGATAAAAATAAACAGGAAATGTGGCAGATTGAACAGCTGTTTCTCTTATTTAGCTAATGAATACATGGATCTGAGAAAATGATCTGTTACTCTAGTAACTCTTATCCTGTAAACACCCTCTAATACTCAGCAATCCTCTTACCTGTCCATATTTATGGGGGGCTGATGTGAAACAATCGGGTGTGTGCAGGTTACGGGTTTCCCACTGTGTGGAGATTGTGTTGCATGCTGAAGCTGAGGTCCTCCTGAAGGTTCCACGGGAGATGCGGGACTGGTTATGACTAGAGAGAGAAAGCACGATTTCATAAAAATAAGCAACATTATCTTCCTTCAAAGTAAGATAAAACACTTCCTAGAAAAGGCAGCGCAGCTAAGGTAAGCTACAGTTTTAAAATGCAGTTGATCCCTCTGCTTCCTTTGTCAAGCTTTGGACACATCATCTTCATAGATTTCAAGGTTAAAGCTGTGTTGGCAACAATGATCAGTTTACAAGCATGTAAACAATTTCAGCACTTCATCTGGTGGTCAAAATAGGATATCTTACAGAGCATTACACTGGCATTTTTCAAAATGCCATAAAGAATGGAATAGAAGAACACTGGGACATCAACATTACTTCTCGTTTCCCGAGTTGATTACTGGCTGTAAACCAAAAGGAAACAAGGGGAAAATCTCCATGGGAAGGAGATTTAAACAAGTACCAAATCACAACTAAAAAATGCTGTAATTGGGTGACACATAAACACCACATGATGTCACTGGCCTGCCTCAGGATGTTCTTTTAAAGTATAACTACAGTGTCTTCTGCATTGTATCTACAGCCATACTAATTCATATATATCTCTCTAAAAGGAAGCAGATGGACTCTGGCACCTGTTTACAATAATCATAAGAATAATTTAGTATCCACAGTCTTAAATGAGCTTATCTAGGCCACCTAAAGCACCTCATCTGAGAACCTTCCATTCATATCTCCTGTTCTGCTAGGACCTAAGTGTTTGGACTGAAGTCTTCAATGCTAAATACCTTCATCTGGTTTTGGCAAGTTTTTGTATAAAAGAAGTTAGCAATACAGGTTTTAGTCCTGCTACAGATGGACCAAGTAGGAGTTACATCGGTTTTAACATTTAAAAAGAAGTCTGGCTCTTTTGTATTGGAAAGGCAGAGTTATCTCCTCTTTTGAAGCAGAGATCAAACAAATGACACAAAGGTGATGGATTTTGTTTTGCTGTGTGATTTGGCCACTTCTATACAGGTTTCTTCATTTTTTTGCCAAACAGTAAGTTTTAAAATGAAAAGAAAAAGAAAACAAACAGCAATAGCATTTGCCAGTGGTCAGAATCAGTCTGTTGGAGTATATTATGGGAAGTTAGAGTTGGCTGAAGCATATGCATTAATATCTTTGATTCAATATCATATCAAGATAAAGCAAAGTCAAAAAACAGCAGAGCAACCCTGGGAACAAGGGCAGTTTTCTATTTCTCCAATCACTGGTGGATTCCAGCTTTCCCTTGGCACTGCAGAAATGGAGGTTGAAATTTCCCTCTGCCATAAAAAAACTGACTACTTGTTTTTTGCCTCTGGAAGGAAAGCTAAAGCCTCAGGTTGTAAAGCCATTTTTACTTTCAGTAATTATTTAAATGGTTGACAGCAACTTAAACAGCGCCTGCAGCAACAGATGGCACTCCAGACATCCTGTATTAGCGGTTCCCAAACTGTTTTTTATTTAAAAAGATAATATGTAAACAAATAACTTCCAAACACATCTTGAAATTCATGTCAAATAGTTTCCTGGCAGTGCTCATTTGAGCATTCACTACAAACACAAAGGGAAAAAAAAAGGAGTACGAGCAGACAGTGCCATTATTTGTCCTCTTTTGTTACTCGATGTAAATACAAATAAAGTTTATCATCACTTGTTACATTATGCCATTGCAGTTTAAGCTATTTGACAGATTGTCTTCAGTATATTTAAATTCTGCTAATTTGTATTTGCCTATTGTTGAATATATGGTAACTTTTATGTTGCTTCCTTTGTTCTAAGCACTAAAGTTCAGATGAAACTGTACCTCAAATAACCAGAGGGGAAGGAAAAAAAAACAAACAGTGGGAACAGAACTGAAGGAAGACTGAATGTGGGTATTACAGAGTGACTGCAGGGCTCTGTAGGAGATGAATTTTGAAAGAAAAGATGTAGAAATTAACATCAAGTGAATAAAGCAGCAGGTATGAAAGAGAAAGCAGGGCTTTACGATTGTGAATGGCTTGTTTTGATGACAGATTATATCTCTAATAGTATGAAAAAAGAAACTGCAAAATCACTGGCCAAGTTTGTCAAAACTAAACCAGCTAACTTGTTTGTTTTTTAATTTTATCAATAATTAAACTTGGTAAGTAACTCCCTCTTGTTAAACACCAATGTAATAAAGTTACTGAAACAGCTGACTCATTTAGTAATGGATAACTACCTATACAGAAAGGCTAATTAAATAACAGTTACTAAGACTTCAGTTAACTCTTCTAATGGGTTTCTTAACTTCAATTGTTCTCAATAACCATTTATTCACCTGTTGTACCCAGGGTACAGTTAAATACAATACCTGCTTCTCCAGTATTATTTGCCTTTGATATATGTCCATTTTGCTGGTCATTGGGTTTCTATAAAGGAAGCGTAACATCGTAAATTAAAAATGGCACCAGAGGGAGGAACTGAAATGCGTCCAGTATTTATGCATGACAAGTTTGTGGCACTGACCTTATCTACAGCTTCTACACGCCTGGTTCTCTTCATTATCTCCTCAAGCCTCTGCAAAACAAAAAGCATAAAGGAAGAAAATAATGTTTGCTGGCAGTAATTTATATTTCACTCTCCCAAACTATAACTGCCTGTCATTTACCAAAGCTGTATTTGCTTACTGCAAAAAGATAAATGATTTTTTTTTTTTTTATTGGCAATATTATCTGTACTTTCACATCAGGCTACACTGGTGAGGACCACAGCTTTTCTGAGGGCACATTAACTTTGTGAATAACTTCCTACAGCAGAGGTGGAAGCTAGATGAATTAGTTTCTCTGCATGTACTGTTACCTTATCATAGAATGGCTTGGGTTGGAAGGGACCTCAAGGATTGTAAGGTTGCAGCCCCATGCCGCAGGCAGCATTGCCAGCTGCTAGATGAAGTACTAGCCAGGCTGGCCAGGGCCCCATCTAACCAGGCCTTAAACACCTCCAGGGATGGGGCATCCACAAATGCTCTGAACAAGCTGTTCCAGCACCTCACCACCCTCTCTGCAAAAAACTTCCCCATGACATCTAATCTAAATCTCCCTTCCTTTAGTTTAAAACCATTCATCTTTGTCCTATTACTATCTGCCCACACATCTACCTTCTTCCTTTCCAAGCGCTCTTGCTCTTCTCTTTGGAAATGCTTTTCACGTTCTAATCGAATCCGCTCTGCCTCTTCCCGTAGGCGAGCTTCCTCTTCTTTCTGAGTTGAGATGGTAGACAAAAAAGCAAAGGAAAAAATTACTATCTGAGGTCAGATTTACACTGATATCTGCTCATCTACACGTATTTGCAACATCACACGTTGGGGTTTAAAGCTGCAAACAACCTTCTCAGACTGAATTGCACTTTTTTTTTTTTTTTGTTTTTAATTAATCTGTGTTCTGCATAACATGCAGAGATGAATAAGATTCTGTAACTGTCCTGACTTCCATATACTGACAGCAGAACAGATGATAAATGCATTTTCTAACCTTCAGCATTAAAACAGCAGCCAGCAAAGCATTCAAGAAATCCATGTATTGAGTGGTGGATGTTTTTGGAAGTCAAAAAAAGTAGAATGCTTTATTTGGCCATAATAATTATGCCTTAGTGAGACCAAGGGCAAGCAGCCACACGTACATTTGCACAAGCTTTCAAATCCTGCTTTTTAAAATAAATGTAAAACTTCACTGGAATATGCTGTAGAAATGCTTTGCTCCCTTAATGTGACAGTGTTGTATAACAGAACTGCTATAACAGTTTATTCCCACTACACTATGTTGCTTAGCCCCATCCAACCCAACCTTGAACATTTCCAGGTATGAGGTATCAATGGGTCTCTAGACCTTCTACAACTGTGTGGACAAACAGTTCTCTTGTATAACAACCATTCATAAACTTCTACTGTTACAACCCTATTGATTTCTTCATCATAGGATTTGTTCTAAAATAAGTAACTTTTACAAGAAAACAAACAAACAAAAAACAAGCTAACAAAACCCTTTCCCACTGCAAGCTTTTGTCAAGAAGCATCTTTACTCTTGGAACCACTCCATGAAATGAATTCAGACACAATCCTATTCATGCTGTGTAGCATTTCTATTTTAAGTACCCCTCTAAATTAGGTGCTGCACAGCAATTCCAAGAAGGGAGCATACTTGTTTCTGAATGCGTTCCATCTCTTCTCTCTCCTTCTGTTCTCTCTCTTCTGCCTGTCGACGCAGCCGTTCTTCTTTTTCCTTCTCTTCCTCTGCATCTTTTCTTTTTCTTTCAGCTTCTTGTCTGCGAGCTTCTTCTTCTTCTCGGCGAGCTCTTTCTTCAGCTATCCTCTGGGACAGCTCCTCCTTCTTTTGCCTGCAGTGATGAAAAAAGCATAAGATAACAAGAAAAAAAAGCAGACTCTTGATCCAAGACATCAGCACAGCAGAACAGCTGGAGAAAGGCTACACTGTTTTTTCATTCACAAGAACCTCAAAAATATCTGAACAGGGTGAGGCCAAGCCACCTCTTCTGCTTCCAGCAGGCACCAAAGGTGGCAGATGCCCTACTGAACAACACAAAACCTTTGCAAGGTTTTACTTCACCATTATATGACAGGATTCCAATCATGTTTTGAAACAGCATGCTTTCTTTAACTTGCAGCACTGAGTCCCAGATTAAAAAAATAAACAGAAACTACAATAGTTCACCTTCCTGATTTTTGTCTTCCTTGTCTTACGGGAGTGAATAATGTTTCTCTTCATCCCAAATCACTGTGGACTTTGTAGCTTACCATATCTCCACTCAGAAGTAGGGGAGGAAAAGCAGTCTTCCCAGCTGATAAATCCTCACATGCTTAGGTGCAGATCTAATAATGCAGAATCCCCACAAAATCACAGAATATCCTAAGTTGGAAGGGACCCACAAAAATCAAGTCCAACACCTGCTTCCATGCAAGACAGCTCAAAATTCAGACATTATGTCTAAGAGTGTTGTCCAAATGCTGCTCAAACTCTGGCAGCTTGGGCTGCCCTGTGGAGCCCATTCCAGTGCCCAACCAGCCTCTCAGCAAAGAACCTGTTCCTAATCCTCCACCTGACCCCCACTTGATGAAGCCCCTTATTTCTCTCATGGACACATTCTGTGCTTCGGCATAGGAGCTGTTCTATACCTTCTGATGATTATCCATTATGTCTTTCCCTGCTTATTTTCCTAGTTTACCAGTTTTATTCTCAAAAATAATACAGAACTCAACATTCAAGGTATGGATTCACCATGGATAATTCATATAGACATTTTCTATTTTGTTCTTTTTTTCTAGTAATTCATAACAGTTCATTTATTTTATTGACCATGACTCATGTGATACTTATGCATACTCAACACCAAACAAGATCTCTTCATTGGGAAATAATTAGCCCAGAGATCAGCACCACATAAGTAATAGTTATTTCATCATATGCATTCCTTTATGCTCAACAGTACTGGTATTCAGCTTCCACTTAGTATCAGCAATATATCTTTGAACTCTTCATGACTGGCATTTATCTCACTGAAGACCTGCATTATCTCACTGGCCACACGTCCTTTCAGATTCATTTACAAAGGCACTCAAAGGCTGAAAACTTTTCATTGTGAAAGCCGATCATCCTTTACCTTTTTTTTATCTTTAGTATTTTTTCACCACATTAATCTTACTTCACAGCAGCTTACTTTCTTTAAAATCATTTTGAGAGAGACAGGGTCAAGAGCCTGTTGGGAATTCAGACTGTTCTAACTGTGTTTGCCTTGTTCTTACATTTGGTAGTACTGCTAAGGAAGTACAACTAATTCTAGAGGCATGGCATCCCTCTAACAAGGTGCTCGGCTTGTGTTACTGCCACAGTAATGGATGCCTAGATGGACCGGTAGAAATAACACACCGCATTAACTAACTCCAAAACTGTTGGGTGTCCTCATTTTAAATGAGAAAACACAAATTTTTAAGTCACAGCTGCTAGATATCTGAACAGATCTAAAGCTTCAAAGTAAGACACATCATCACTTGTTGCAGTGTTGATAACAGCCAAGCAGGGTTCCCTTGTCAGAATAAACAAGTATAGCTTTGTTAGTCTGAGAAGGCAATCAAGCATTACACTGAGGATATGCTCCCTAATGCTGTTCTCTTTTCAATCTCCAATAAAATACATATCTATTTAGGATAGGTTTTATCATTACAGATCTGTTTAGATATACATTGCTCCTATGAAAAATTAAAAAAATAAATAAATTCTGGGAGAAGTGCAGTGTCTCCTGCATCTCAGCACTGTGCTTCATATTTTACAATATAACAACAAAACATGCACAAACAGTTGCTAGGAAGCTGCTAAAAACATATATATTCTACTACAGAGTAGATCACCTTTCAAGCTCTTCTCTCTCTCTCCTTTCTTGCTCCTCTCGTTCCCGCTGCTCACGAGCGAGGCGCCTCTTCTCCGACAGCAGCCTTGTTGCTTCCTCAGGATCTGTTGTACCTGCAGAGGTCTTTGTGGGGGCTGGGGGTGGAGAAAGTGCTGTGGGAGCAGGAGGTAGGGATGGGCTGGCTGCTGAAATAGATAGGAATTAAAACCAGTCTCAGCGGGCACAGTAGCCAATAAAATACCTGTATTTTTCTCTCTTTCTATCTTGCTCTACCTATCTCACACACACACACACACCTCTTAAAAGAAAATAGAGTTTAAAATATTCTGTAAAGTATTTTCAAGCTTACATGGAGGAAGAAATCTCTAAAAGCAAGGAATACATACTTCCTAATGGAAGTCTGCTTTGTGAAAGCAGCTTCAGTTGAAAGGTTAAGATAGCCTCTCTGTCAGAAGAATAAATGCTGACAGGTCTCAATGGGAGGAATGTTGACTCAGCAAGCCTTACCATCATATTTGCTAAGTTTCAGAGTCTAGAAATTACATGCTGCAATGTTACATTTTCTTTTGTTTGATAGACTGTATCAAAAATCAGAGCCACACATTTTGGTGAGCAGGCTAGTCCCTTTAAGCAACTTGGTGATCTCAAGTTGAATGCTCACCTGCCCTGCTGTCAGAAAGGACAAGGACAACTTGCATTCCATCTTACCCTGCTAATCTCTCCCCTCCTTGGTACTCCAGCAGTATTACAGATAAGCAGGTACAGTTTCATGTTATCAGCATCACTGTACTATGCATCTAGCAAAGATGGAGATTCTCATTGCTTACACTGCCCCCTTTAGTGATACTTCCTGTATGGTTGATTTTCAGATCATTGCTCTTCTACTCTAGAATCTGAAAAGAACTTGTGTTGTGATGTGAGGGACAAAGTCTGCCTTTTCTCCACCAAAAAGACAGAAAAAACAGATGTGTAAGGCAGGTTCACTTGTTCTGGCTGTTGCAAAAGGAGGTCCTCAGCCTGTTTATACTTTTCTCATACTTAACATACATCTGTAAGCATAACATTCTGAATTACGTAGACTAATACTTGATAGAAAGCTATTTAAAGCTTATTGTTGCAGAGAAACAGAGGGAAGAACATGAAAGTCACTCAGGTATTCCTTAACGTCAACAGGAGTTTCTCCTTACCTTGAGCAACCTCTGCCTGGTCAGCAAGTTCTTCCTGATTTGCAGATTCTCCAGCACCCTCTCTTGTTTCTTTACTCTCTTCTGTCCTCTCCTCATTGGCCTTTTCAGCCTCCTTTTCTGGTCTTTTCTTTTCATTCTCAGGTTTGATGTCTTTTTTGACAGGCCGGATGTTGCCAGGGGAAGGAGGACGTGCCTGAGTAGAAGGAACTTTGGAGCAACCAGGTGGGGATGTTATCTGCTTGAGCGTGCCAGCCAAAGAAGGCAAAGACTTTGATGCATGCCTGTGTAATCACAGAGTGACAATCAATGCAAGACATGCTCTGCTGGACATCATCTACATATCACCTCCACAGCTTCAATAGCGAAAAACAAAACAACTTCCCTGTTTCTCTGTTATCAAGCAGAATTGCTGGAGCAACTGATGAGCTTCCAGCAAAATGTTTCTCTTTGTGGATTATGTGAGTGCTGACCCAGCCAAGAGGTAAGAAACCAGGTACATTGCTCCTTTTTCCCTTTCCTTACAAAGCAACAGTATTTTACTTTTTTTTTTTTTTTTTCTAAACAATATAATATTTACTTTGATGCATACAGAAAACATACCACCAAATAAGGTTGCACTGATTTTCCTGTGGAGGCTAACATTTAATTCACAGAACAATCAGAACTGCTTATAGCTTAGTCTCCAGCTAAAGCATGCATTTGGCTTACCAAACTGGAGAGGGAGCTGGTGATCTAGCTTTGGGGTTGGAAGAAAAATGACCTCCTTTCAAGTTGGCTGAGAAGTTGGATGACAAATGGTCTCTCTCCTTTTCTTTTTTGTCAGTCTATAGTTCAGCAAACAAAGACAAAATCAAGCCACAGTTCACACAGCTAAAGAAAGCAAACCAAGCTCAATTAAGGATGGGGGGCTGTGGGGCTGAGAAAAAGTAGTGCTGAGTCAGTAGTTCCTGCAGCCTGCTTGACAAGTTCATGAATACAGCTTCTGTAATCTGACACTGCTTTTGTCAGTAAATACACATTTGGCAACAATGATCCTTCTTAATCACACTCTTTACTGTCTTAAGATGTAATTTGCAGAGGCTTTTTTTTTTAAACAGGCAAAAAGTTACCTTTTAAGGTTTGATCTTTGGTGGTTGCCACACAGTACCTTCCACTGCTTCCCAAGACCATACTTATTCCTCAGAAACCCTGGATTTCATTTGGGGATTAAAAAACAAAAGAAAACCCCAAAACACCAAAAAACTCACTCCTTGGAGTGGGTAAGTGGTAAGAGTCCCTACTCAACACAGACTTTTTCTTTCAATGCTATATGTCAACACCACAGATGCCCTCAAAGTCTGGAAACGTGGCATCCTAATTTCCTTTTTTTCTTGAATGATTACCGAGTATTATGTTTTGGGTTGTATGGCTTTTTGGACACTGATTCTTATCCATCATTAGTGATTGCACATGTTTCCTTCTTTATTTCTCATCCTGAGATGAGAACTATAAAAATCATACTAATTTTAAAAAATATTTCTGTTACAACTCTTGTTTGTATTAATAGAAATATTGGCTTAAGGCTATATATCAAAATTTAAGCACCTACATATTTCCTGCACTTAAATATAAATGAAAAACACTGTGTTTTTGGAGTAATGAGCTTAAGCTCTCAGAGTCTGAAGCATGAGAAGAGAGGAGAGCACATTGAGCTGTTATTCAGCCAGTATGGTGTAGAGGGGCTGCTACACACTCATAGAGTGAGCATGTAAGGCATAAAAATACACCTAACAGTTGGAGATGGTAAACAACTGTATGAGCATAAAAACTTCGGTCTATCTTTGTAAATCCATGAGATGTTTTTAAAAGCATAGGGACAAAACTAGTTGTTTCAAATTGTCAAAAGCCATAATGTAATATGTGATAAGCAATAAGTGGTCCCAGTCCTGAAGTTGTTACTTGAGAGTAATTAACCAGCCTTTTGATAGTATCATTTACAAGAGTTCTACTGACTAATACAATGACAAACACTCAAGTTATCAGATTGTATACAGCCAGAATGAAAGCATTACAATGAACAAGAATTCCAGCTTGCCAGAAAAAAACTGTCTATATAAGATCTACCCTATTAGTCCTGAAAATACAGTATCAGTAATTTTTCCCCAGTGAACCTGAATTCCTACAGAAACTAACCAGTCAAAAGATTATCTGAAACACATGGGCTACTGAAAACAGCTCTTAACTCTGTCATTTAGTATTAACAATATTCTTGTGTATTTTTTTTTTTAATCAAGATGCACCAACTTTTCTTAATTGAAAACAAACAAACAAAAAAAAAACCCGAGAAAGACCTTAGAGGTGCCAAACTGATAGCGCAGGAGTTTACAACATGCTCTGTATACAGTAGGGGTTAGACTTGATGCTCCCTTCCAACCCCTATGATTCTGTGATTCTGTGAACAGTGCAAGATTTCTGTAGAGACATGGCCTAAAGCTGTGCCTCAGCCTAAACTTCAGACTAGCACCTGCCTCAAAGCTTAATACTGGCTTTCATTCATGCTTCCTTCATCTAGCACTGCTTCTAAAATGATGTCAATAACAGACAGCACTGTCTCCTGCTAATTCGCCCACATGCATAATCATTTGCAGAACAGACTTTGCTCTTACTATACTCTAAAATTCAAAGCACAAGAAAATATATATATATATATAACTACTGAAGTTCATGATCTCTGAACTGGAGCTGACTGCATCCTGTTGGCCTGGAGCACAGTTAACATGAATTTGATCTTGCCTGTATCAGACTGCTCCGATTTTCCCTGGAAGTTAGGAGAAAAGGACAAAACACTCTGCAGCTGCCTCCAAACCTCATGAGAAGATAAGGCATTCTGCAAAAATGAGTATTTTTCCAAGCAGATTCTTGAGTGCATCATCAGGCTTTGTCAACAGATAATGTAGTATACTCCGGTTAAAATCTAACCAACTATGAAACAAATTAAAGGCAATGGGAGGCTGCAGAGGGAAATGTTAGATTTACAGCTATTCTTGTTCTAACAGGAAATTCAATCAGGTGGTTATGGCATGAGACATTAACTTACATATAAGCAGCATGCTTACCCCTGCAAGATGTGTTCTTCTACGTCCAACAGCATCAGTAGATGCAAAAAGTTTTGCTCGTTCTGCTGAATTCCTACAGCTCATGGTCTTGTAGGAGAGAGGGCTGATGGGGCTGCAAGATGCTGAACGGGGACAAATGGGGATAACTACGGTGTTGGTTGTTTTTTTTAATTATTCATTATAATCATAGAGCATCATTGGAGAATTGACAGAGGAAAGCCAGCAGGAACAGAAACAACAGAGAAAGACAGAGAAAAGAAAGAAGATATTAATAGAGAGGAATGACTAATTCTCAAATCAGAACCATCATGTGATACCTCAGCTTGGCCATGTGTATAGTAATGATACAATTCTAATATGTAGCCATGTACTGATCCACTTGTAAATTTCTTTTAAACAAATTAAAGAGGTATGGCACATAACTGGGTAGTAGGAAAAAAAGTTTTTCTTATACAACTGATGGTTCTGAAAAAGAAGTGGACAAAACAACTGGTCTGAAATTGATTAGCTGAGTATATGCACTGATGTGAATTTCAACTATATTTGGAATAGGAAACAATCTAAATAAAACCAGAATTGCTATTAATTGGTCTTGGAAGTAGAGGAAAGAAAAAGAGATGCCAAAGATCAAAACACGCTAACAACAGGAACAGTTTTATCTAGGAAATCAGTGATATTGACTCTTGTCTACAATTTCTATAAAGTTATGTGTTATTTAAAGCACCTCTAAGCAATATTTGAAGCCCCTCTATACACAAACTTCCAATATTTCTGAATCATGCTACAATATCAGCCAACTTGAACACATTCTCAACAGTAAAATATTTTACACACTTCGAAAAGCAGGTTGATGACAATAACTCAACTTACAAACTAGGATTTGAATGAGTAACCAGGATGGCAGTTTTCTTTTGTTTGCACAAGGACAAAGTCTGTTACCAAAAGATTTCCTGCCAATGGCAAATGATCAGGTTTATGGTGTTCCAAGTACACACTCTAAGAGAACAGCAGCACTGGAAAACCTATCACTGGGAACTTTTTGCAGTAAAGTATTTTTAGACTTCCTCCCTATTTAACTGAAGGAGAAGGTTAGGGAAAACTGTGTTATTACTCCAGACATTTACTTGTCTGTATCTCTTTATCTCATCTGGTCATTTAATATAGTCATAACATTATTACTATTCAATATATTACTTGAAGGAAAAGAGCAGAGTTGCAACGGGGTAACATTTCTATCCCTTCCTTCCTCATTTTCCTTAGAAGAAAACATTTCTTGTCTGTAGATCTCTGAGCACACACAGTTCTACACATAGTTAATTCTTGTAGCCTAATAGCGGTGCAACTGCTGTCACAGGAAGAGCTCATAGACTTAACAGTACTTTGTGGACTAAATAGCCCTAACTCTTCAAATTCTCCTGCACTGGGAGATTAAGAATAAAGGAGGTCTCATGTAAATGTTACAGCAAGGGCACTCACCTCACTTACAGAGTTTTATGTTTAATGGGTTAATAAAAGGTGACAAAAACTGGGAAACAAGAAAACAACTTTTTATAAAAATTGGGTATTTTTTAAAATCTTAATGAGCCTATCTGAACCTGACAGGAGGCAGTGGCAAAGTGTATATTTTAGCAGTTACGGTTTGTGTATTTTATACCCTCTGTGAATCAATTCTGCTGCTGCATGCTGATTATCCAGCATTACCACAGAGGATGATATCATAAACGCTCAAAGACAAGCAGTTCATTTTCATCTGCAAGGTTGCCAAACAACGCTGTATGAGGCACTCCCAGTGAATCAGGATGTACCAACAGGATTACAAACACAGAGGAGAGTTATTTAAAACTACATTTTTGTTCTGGAGAGTTACTTAAATATATATATATATAAATGGATGTACTCTTGTGATGGAGGTCCCCAATAGCTTGCTTAACTTCAATGTTAAGGACATGGATTCACATGTAATTTGTTTGGTTTTTTTTTTGCACTGCAATTCATCTTCGTGGAAAAAAGGCAGGGTAATTTTCTAGGGAATAATGACAGGCTGGGATGAGTGGAGTGCTCAGAACACAGCTGTGAGCCATGACCACCACCTGATCATTAATCTCCAGGAAGTGTCCTGCATGAAGGGACTGCAGTTATTGCTCCTAGAGAATAATACCTGGAAAACAATGAAAAGATGGATTATTCTTGGTGGTACAGTTCCAGTTAGCACAGACAAGGAATTTCTGGGAGTTACCTCAAAATGATGACTGATAAATCAGTCATTCCTGCTATATGCAATCCTTCTCAATATTCCACTTAGTTTAGAGCTTCAGCATGAAACAATAGCAGTCACAGATTCATCTTTTCACGTGTTCCAGCTAAGTAACCACTTTCAAATTCAAGAAACTGCTTTGTCAGTATTGCCCAGTGAAGAGCTTCACTTCCATATCCTGCTTGGTGGATAACATTAAGCTTCCATTTTACAAGCCATTGCTTTAAAAGTCATAAAGAATGGAAAGGAATTTTTACTTGTTAATTCCACCGTCTGAAGAATATCAGTCACATTTTTGCTCCTATGGTTCTCCCCCTATGGAAATGTACTGCAGCCTAATTAGCGATAAGAGTTCTTAAGTGAAAGCTTCTTTAGAAGTAATCTTAGGAGATTTCTATTCCCTCTTACCTTCTATGTCCTTTAATTAAAATAAAGTTCTGTCCATATTAAATAGGAAAGACCTGCCCAGGCTTAAGCATTCAACACGTGCAGAAATGTACTCCTGAAATGTTAAAATCCCTACTGCATGATCTCGAAACACTCTACAGTAAGAGAAAAGGCAGCTGTCACATGCCTAAAGCACATGACGAACCAAGTATGTCCTGTCTGCCATTGAAATGCAGTATTACTCAGACTTTAAGTTACTGCCTATCAATATTTACATATTTCTGCATGTTAATTTTTCACACAGGAGTTCATCAAGGGGCTGTTCTGGGGTTGGCAGAGAATTTTACAGTTATTCTAACCTTGCTAAACCTGCACAATTAACTTTACATGCTATTAAATCTACTGCAGCCAGGACCTATCACTCTAGCATGTCCAATGTGTTCCATGTGGGAAGTGCTCCAGTGCAGAACGGCACTGTTTGCAGCAAACAGCTCACAGTGTGGATGTGCTGAATCAGTTCCTTACAGCATAGTGGGCATCCCCTTCAGCAGCAGCCAACAGCGTGACATTGTTGCCCTGTATGTGCTGTATTCCCTTGTTACAATGATGAAGAGGCCAAAGACAGTTAAGAGAAAAGTGAGGAAGAAAGAGGCAGAGTGAACAAACGTAGCAAAAGCTTTCAAGCTGTCATACAATGTACCCCAGGTCTGGGATGCTACTGTACACGCATAATTACATCTGTAACTTCACAACATCCCGAAGGGAACCTGGAAATATACGTGGCTGAGACATGAAGTCTCTGCTCTTATAGGTTTACCTGCATCTCCAGACAATGCAGCTGTGCTTTTACTTCTTGCCAGGAATGAGTGCGTGGGCGTCAGGAGCCTGCTAACGATGCTGCTCTCCCATGGACTGAGCTGCAGACGGCGAGCTGAACGTGCATCATACAAGCAAGATGTTAGGTCAGACAGTGTGCAAATGACCACATGTTGCAGAAGCGTTAGTATTACAACCTCACAACTACACACCATGGAAATACTGTGCTACTGACTGTGGCATGCTAAATTGTTATCAAGGTTAATGTTGATATTTTGCACAGATCCCATATGACCTACTATTAGGGATGGCAGGATAACCTCTGTACAAGGAGAGCAGTTGCCACTTCTTCATATAGACTTAGAAGTATTTGTGTCTCAAAATCCTTCTACATACCAGGTATACAGGTATATTCAAAAGATCAATTACTAAAACACCATCTGCAGTCTGCTAGCCTAGATAGAAAAAAAGACAAAGAGGTCTGCTTACTACTATACAGATTTGTGTCATAGAAAGAGGCTTTGTCAAAGCATCACAAAGGGATACAGTGCTTCTGAGCTGTAGATACCAGGCTCAGCAGCTACAGTTGTCTTTGTTATACATGGTGCCTCAGAATACAGAGCATGTTTAATTCTGCCAAAAACCACCATTAATGATAGTTTTCTATTTACTGCAGTAGCAAGATCCAACATTCTACATTATCAGTATGTTCTGAAATCACGTTATACATGCTGATCTGGCTTCAGTCACTCACAATTTCTTCTCTCAGAACTGCATAATGCAAATTTAGTTTATCAGTGTATTTGTTTTGCCTCACATCTTTTCTTTACTATTTTTAATATAATGTTATTTTTTAATATAACACTATTTAATTATTGATTATGGCAAAGAAGTATCCAAAGAAGTCCTATATGTTATTGTTCATTTGTACCAGATGGCTCTTTGACAGTATGGTGCAACAAATAGTATTATTAGGAGAACCACAAAACAAAACACTGAAATAGTTCATTATAGTAAACTCAGGTCATAGCAAAAATCTCCATGTTGCAAGAGAAATTTGGTTGTTTTACACCCCAGCATTCATCGGCCTTAGTTTAGTGTCTCTGGCCAGAAAACGGTAACTTGATTGAGGTTTTTTGTTTCTTTGTTTGTTTGTTTAAATGAGGCACAGTCTCCAAAACATTCATCAACATGACCTGCCCTGATAAACCACAGGCTAATTTGCATTTTTAAAGGCAGAGATCTCTTCTAAAAGCCATAAACCTGGAAGCTGTCTTTAACCTACTCCACAATGAGACCCGTGAAACTGGAGGCTGTTCTCAGTCTCATCCTATGAGAATATAACGGCCTAATCTGCTCTCAGTGCTTCTTTTCTTTTTCAGTTCTCAAACTGCTCACCTAAATTCTGCTAATTCAATAAGCATCATTAATATAGAAATACAGTGCTCTAAAACACAGCAGGCCTTCTGGATAAGAGTCCTTACATAATACAATACTGCCAGAGCTCTTTGTGATTAATAGCTCCATTCCCTGTTGGTACAGATTATACAGGGACACAAAATACCCTAAAGAGATCTCCATTACAGCATACACATTATCATTACAGCAATGAGTTGCAACTTAACAAGGAAGAACAAGTTATAGGACTACCATTAAACTGGATTCATTAGTGGTGAAAATCTTTGCTTCTTCTCTGGGCACTGTGCTCAGTATCATCATATTTTAAATCTACTGCTGCAAGGCAGCAAATTCTTTTTTTTGTGGTCTCATCCTTTACTAGATGTTGAGTCTGGAGAAACTCTTCTGCCATATTTTAACACAAAGTCCATACAACTTATCAGAAGAAAACCAGTACTGCATGGAAATTGGCTCCACACCTTAGAAAATGATCCCCTGAAATTTTAGGCCAATAGCACTACTATGCATACTAAGAGTTTCTTGGAATTCATCTGTATAGCTGCAAAGAAATGGTAAGTAAATGTCATGATGTAATCTGGTCCTGTGGGCCAGCTGCAAACAGAGTTTGCAGTCAGGAGTCAACAGACTTAACGAAGTCCAGTTGGCGACCCGTTACAAGTGGTGTCCCCCAGGGGTTGGTACTGGGGCCCATCTTGTTTAATATCTTTACTAATGACCTGGATGAGGGGATTGAGTGTACCCTCAGTAAGTTTGCTGATGACACCAAGATGGGAGGTGGTGTTGATCTGCCTGAGGGTAGGGATGTCCTTCAGAGGGATCTGGATAGGCTGGATCACTGGGCTGGGGTGAATGGGATGAGGTTCAACAAGGTTAAATGCCAGGTCCTGCACTTTGGCCACAACAACCCTATGCAATGCTATAGGCTTGGGGTTGAGTGGTTGGATGACTGCAGAGAGGAAAGGGACCTGGGCATGCTGGTTGATGCTTGGCTGAGCATGTGCCAGCAGTGTGCAAAGGTGGCCAAGAGGGCCAATGCCATCCTGACCGGCATTAGAAATAGTGTGGCCAGCAGGAGCAGAGAGGTGATCATCCCTCTGTACTCAGCACTGGTGAGACCGCACCTCATGTATTGTGTTCAGTTTTGGGCCCCTCACTGCAAGAAAGACATTGAGGCCCTGGAGAGTGTCCAGAGAAGGGCAACAAAACTTGTGAGGGGTCTGGAGCACAAGTCTTATGAGGAGCAGCTCAGGGAGCTGGGATTGTTCAGTCTGGAGGAGGCTCAGAGGAGACCTCAATTGCACTCTATAACTTCCTGGAGGGAGGTTGTGATGAGGAAGGGTTTGACTTCTTCTTCCAGTGCCATGGAGCTGGCAACAGTGAATTGATCATAATCATCTATATTTACCTTCAGCATACACCAACTGAACACTAGGAAGTTATCATAGTAGCAGCAGAATACAAAGCAAGTAAGCAAATAGCAGCATCTGATAAGTACGAGCAACAGATGGGAGGCAGGGATTTAACAGGTCTTCTGATGAGGAACACAAAGGAAGGACTCTTACTAATATGTGGTGTTCGTCAGAGAGACACAAAAATGCAGTTAAATAGATGGGAAATAACTTGTGTCTTTAGATTCTCTTTCAGCAGCCCTTGAACTTCTAGAAAGGTGGCAGACAAAGGTGATGTAGTGATCAAGACCATCACCTCTCTAGAGAAAAAACTTTCACTACAGAGAGGAGGAAGAACACAACTACAGTACAAGTTCTGTTTTTTCAAAACTAAGAAAGCCATACCTTACCTACAGTACTATCCAATTGCTAAGTTTTTCTTAGAGAGCACCATTACCAGAATTTATAGATCAACAGAAACTTTCTCCAATTGAATGTATTTGTTCATATTCTGTTACAAAGTTTGGACTACTCAGACCAGTACCACTCCTATCAGAACACAATGAAAAGCCTGTTCTAGCTGCCTCACTGTAAAATCATGATAAAGAGCTATGTAGCAGTAGTGAAGTTTAAAATAAATTGAACAGGCAAACCATTAATGAAAACTTCCACCTTTGGTCAGGCCATAATAAATCTTGTCCTTCAAATGGCAGAAAAATTAAAAATAAGCACTGCTTAACAGAAGGCATGTTCTTGATGACAGCTATAAGCCACTTAGGGTAAGCTTATCATCCTCATCTCCGCTTCCTTGTTTTGTAGGTAGGTGTATGTGTTACAGGCAAAACACAACCGGGTGCTCCCTGGAAGGCAAAAAAAGGAGCAGAGAGGCAGATGACTTCCTTAAGCACTTGCCTTAAGTTGTTGAGACCACTGGAGAGGTGAGCTGCACTTCTCCAGTTATGTGCTCAACTAGATTTGGGTATATGACTGCACAAGAAAAAGGACATTTACACCATTTCAGTTTGTTTTATGTCTTCTACTGTGACTGCATTATATAAGAGACTTCTGAGGACTTCTGTACAGTTTTAATGAAGATGCCAAAGAAGGAATGCCTTGGCATTTAAAGTTTATGAAATATGGCCCCCACTTACCTATTCCTTCCCTTCACCCACCATTATACTGCCTAGTTCTCAGTCTAACTTGTGCAGAATTTGTTATAGGTAGTAAAAAACATTACAACTTGAGCTATATTCTACAAGAGACTATCCTTCATATTTAATGCCTTTCTTCCTCCGAGAATCATCCCTGGCAAGGAACAGTCATCAACTGGAAAAAAATATAGATACGTACAATCCTCAGGGGAACAAAATAAAACTGTTGGGGTTCCAACTTTTAGAGTAAAAAATAACTGGATTTCTAGAATAAAATTGTGCCCTAAGATAACACTATGTTTCACAAGTTACCAGACCTCATAACTTTGTTAACCTATAAGCATTAATATGGTGAGAGCAACCAGAAACAGGCATCCAAGCATGCACATAAAACATGGCACTTAAAACACACACATAATGATGTCAACTCAACCATTTCTGCAATACAACTAAAGATTCTCTCTAAAAACTGTTTCTGAAAATAGACACTTCTTTGGATTCAAAAGGGGCACAGCTTCTCAATAGGACAAAAAGTCCTTCCCAAGAATTTTTCTGTAAAGTTCTTTGCACAAGTTATACAAGAGACATTCTTTTATCACACTCCCTTTGGCTCAATGCTTCTACCCCATAAATCCTCAAAACAGAAGCAGCAATTCAGCTACATTGACTCACAGAAGCCTGATTGTTTATCAGTTTTGCAGAGTTGTAAACATGGAAAACATACATTGAAATAATAAAGCAATCTTTGAAAAGTAACTGGACTCAAAAAGTCAATAAACAGACACCACATGAAAAATACCCATAAACCGTCATTAAAAATAATCAGAAATGGTAGCAAAATAACTGCTTGGAAGCTTCATGCAACATGTATTCAGATATTCAAGAACGACTACCAAAATAAAACAAAAGCAAAATAATGACAGAATGGCATAACATAAATAAAAGGTCACAAACAATTGCATGCAGTATGGAGAGATGTATTCTTTCAATTGTTGTACCTCATTTACTAAAAACCTGACAGAAGCACCACTTTTATCATTTGCTGAAGTAAGATTGTTTAGGTAAGCTCTCTTGTTTTAAAAACAAGAAATACATATTTCTTCTCACAGGAAAAAGAAATGTTCAACCATTTACTTTTCACGTTCGGAGATTTTCACTCCATTTAGATAAAGTACAGAAAATGACTTCAGACACTTGTTTTATGTGCAAAGCCATACATTAATATAGAACATTTTCTTTCTTGTTCTATTTTTTTTTTTTTTCCTCTTTGGAACTGTACCTCTGTCTGAAGAATTTAGTAATGTTGCAGATGAGGAGGAGAGCCGCTTGTTAATGACTGGATCAACATGTTTCGAAAGGTTCATTGTTGAAACAGACCGCCTGTCTGGATCTAAAACAAATGGAGATAATGCTAATTGACAGCCCACATGCAGTAATGCCAGTTTCTAGCTCACTAGTGGGAGGAGGAAAACATGACTAGGTCATTCCTGCTCTACCACAAGAACTTTCAAAATAGAACGGGTTTCTCAGCAGACATTGTACAGATGACTCAAAGACTGGGCACAAAACCGTTCAATCCAAATTTCAAATGTTAAAATATTCTGTTCACTGATTATCATTCAATCAGGTTGCAACCCAAGGACTTCAACAGAAAATTTGAATCAGATACTGGTAGCCAGGATGGTATTTCCATGTTGCTTTCAATGTTCTCTGAAAAAGATGTGACACCTGACTCACAACAGAAGCTTTGGGGAAAGGATGGCATGCTTGGAAATGTGAAATCACTCAAGTAAAAGCCCTTAAAACCTGAATCAAAGGTGACATTTGACAGGGCACTGTCAGGCAGGAGGTCAGCACTGTGTTAACAAAATCCCAACAGATTAAGAGAAGGCTGGTACACATGGAGAGCAAGAGTAAGCACAGAAGAGATAATTAGAATGTCCTCATCTCTGTGAAAGTGCTAAATTTCCCATCACAGAGTTATCCTCCCCCTGCTGTGAATGAAGTTGCAGTTAGTCAATCCAAACCGCACACAGCTTAACAGATAAAGAAAATGAGTCTTTGTGGAAGACCGCAGTCTACTTGTCAAACATGTTTGGTATATATATACATATATATAATACTGAAGGGATTTATTTTGCTTCTAGGTTTTATGGATTTTAGAACAGCATTATAGCATTTTCCTGTGCAACTGCTGCAGTCACCATGTGCACCCTACTGAGAGGTGATGATATGATACAGATCATATATACTGTGTGCGCACATGTATGCCATGGGGGTGTTGCTAGCAATGGCAGAAGAGGAAGAACAAGCAGGATAGCCAGCTCTTTGCTTTGTCTTCTCTCTCAAAAATCAAACTGAAAAAAAAAAAAAAAAAAAAAAAAAGCTAAGTGTATCAACTGTCTATCTAAATTCTATCTGGAAATCTGACAATCAGAAGATAGTGGAAGAGCCCATTACACTTTGAGCATGTTCTGCAAATTCAGTGCTACTTAGTAAAGAGTTTAACTGTGCTTTAGCAGATGCTTAATGCTCTGCTGACTCATATTCTCCATGTCCACAGGTAAGTCCACGTGCTGTTTTGGAAGCAGATAAAAGACCAGGACACTGATAACATTGAGGATGCAGCTGCTGAAAGATTATCTGCTGTTCAGAATGGCAGACAGGATACTTGGGCTTCCCCTGTCATAGATCTTGGTCAGAACAGTATCTCACTACAGGATACACAAGAGGATACACAGTGTCTCACTACAGCAAAACAAAAATTCTACTTTTGGCTTAAAGAACATGCATAAAACAACTTCTTGAAGATGACAAATGAGAACATGATAATGTCTCTTGCATTTGACATGGCACGCCAGTACTTCTCTTCATTCCGTGAATATTATTCAAATGAATGAAACTCAGCATGAAGATTTATGTGCAAGCATCGGCAATATGAAACCTACAAATGTAAAATAGGCCAAATGCAATCTCTGAACTAGAAGACTGCTGGTTTCTTTGTTATTAGAATCCGAGCAACATTCACCACGTATTTGCCTTCACGTGAAAAATAGACGTGAGTGATGTGCATGTGTAGTCCAGCAAAAGCATTTTAGAAAGAGATCAAAAGATTCAAATCACATCTCCTTGAATTCCAGTAGACAGAATATTGCATTTCATTTTAGGGAATTGTGCCAGATCTTTAGAGTCAGCTAGTAATAACTCTCCATATTAAAAATAAATAACAACAACAAAATCTGGGACTAAGAACAGTTCTAAACTATGAGCATGATGTTAAGCATGCACCGCAACTACATGAGGGTGGTTTAGTTACTGATGATCTCATTTCCTGAGAACTAGCTATGGGTAAAGGAATCAACAAAGTACAGTGATGATATACCAGGTTTTCTAGCACCACCCAGAGATCTGAAATGGTGCTCCAGGCCTGCTAAATCGAGAAAGGTGAATGATGATTCAAAAAAATAACCTAGGGACAGAATGCAAGACAATGACTTTTAACAGTAAAGGAAATAAAAACCAAGTTATACAGACCTAATTAAAATAAATAAATGAATGAATAAAAAACAACTTCTATGATTTTATGAAAGATAACTGTTCATTGAACTAATGTGGGATGAATTACATTTCAGATCATTCTTAACGTTTTTCCCCCTTCTTGACAAAAGCCTGTACGCAATTAAAAGCATTTGTTAGAGTAGAAAGAGATGCATTCTTTTTAAGTACTACTTTTCTGGTGAAAGAAATATAGAACAAATTCTCTTTTTTGAACTTCAGTCCCATTTAACAGGGCACACACCGAATAATAACTGTCAGATTCAGTTAGAAAAGACAATTTAGGAGAAGATTATACAGCAAAAATTAAATTAATTTGCCCATCTAAGCTTTTTCAAGGGGAAAAAAAAAGGTGTGGGGGGGGAGGTGGGCTTTTTTCCAGCCTGAATATCTGTACAAGATACAGATAGTTTATCACAAATAATCAATTTGCTTCTTTCTGTTTTACTCTTGGTATTTAGTCACTTCCACCAGAACTATTTTTTGAGCCATAATATTTAACATTTGCACACAGTAGCTCACATCACAAAACCGACCTATCACAAGCACACAAACACATACACATACGAACAATAACAAAGCAGCAGAAGCGAGAAGCTGTAGCAAAATAGAAATGCAGAATTAGTCAAATCCCGAAACAAGTTTTCACTTTTGTTCAGATTTCTTCTTGTTACAAGAAGGTCAGAAACATGCCGTTGCTAGCAATAATAAGATAAAGAGCAGAGAATTTATACCACCATATACCCAATCATCTTTCTTTGTAACGGAAGGAAAGTAAATTCCAGTTAACTGACAGGGCAGGGACACTGGCTAGCAAACCAGGCCTCCCTCTTTACCTGTGTTATTAATGCGGCTATGTAGCGCTCCTCCCCAGGACCACCTGTTTTGCTTTTGTTTTGGCTTCTGGCTTCTTTCAATTGTGCGACGTACAACAGCTTCATGTCGTTCCTTAAGTACAACAGGATAATACATTTGGATACTACCAGGTTTTTAACATGAATCCTCTCCAGCACTGCTACCCTCCCCACGGTCAAAACCTACCAGACTTCTTTGAGTTGCACCCAGGCTTAAATGCTGCCTAATAAAGATACACACTCAGACAAACCGTTCTAACTCTACAACTGGATTAAGCAATAACTAAGCCATAAATAAATTGAGCTATTAGCACTAATTTTGACAAAGTAAGGTGTATTGCAGACTTATGCAGAACTGCAGAGGAAAAAAACAGTGTCCCATTATGGCAACCACTGAACAAACACACGCCAGGGCTACTTCCCACTTTGAATCTCCCACCTATTCTTTCACTAGGATAGTGAGAGAGAATGAACAAAAAAATGCAACGATGAGCTGACTTACCTAGGAAGAAGGGGAGTTCTCAGCACAACTGAGACAAATCAGCGAGTAGCATCTTTCCTGTACACACTGTCTTGAAGGTTTAGTTAGAAAGCAACTAATACTTAGCTACCCTTAAAATGAACAGCTAAAAATTAGCTTACAGACATACAGAAGCCATACAATTTCTATTTTTCTGTTCAAGGTTGGTTAGTGTCACATACTATAACCTAGATATGCTCAACTTAACTGCAACAGACTCTCACAGGGCACTTTAAAACAAACGTGACTAAGGCACAAAATCTTCTGTGTGCACTCTCATATTGACCAAGGCTCACGTTACATCTCTGCTGACAAGTTTAAAGGAAGAGGTCAGGCAGTACCATATCTTACAGAAAAAGCAAGCTGAGAAGTATTTTCATGACATTTCTTTTTACCTTATCTTCTTCTAGTCTCTGCCTTCGCTTTTCTTCTACAGCAGCTCGCCTTCTCTCTTCTTTTAATCTTTGTTCTTCTAGCTTCTTTTTGCGCTCCTCTAGGTGTTTTTCATAATGCTGTCGTGCTCTCTCTTCCCTTTCTAACCAGACAGTTTCTCTTGCAGCTAAGAAAAAAATCAGAAACAAAAGTATTAACACGCTATATGCGACGAATACTTCAATACAGATTGGATAATCAAACTAAATTGAAAAATCTAAACTCATATTCTTAAGACATCCATAATTTCCTCTCTCTTCATGTGTTATAACTTCACAGAGCCTGGTCACACACTCATGCCATTCAATCTCAGTATAATTACTGTGAACTGCCACACGTAATGGTTACATTCTTTGATTATACAGTTTCCATGTGAAATAAACTATTTTTCATTAGTTTAAAATATGTAAACAAAACTATTTTGCATTAGTTTAAATTATGTAAACATTCAAGTCAGATGTATGTGTACAAACCACGCTAATTCTCTGTATTCTTTCACAGTAAGAAACATAAAACTCTATTACTACTATATAACTTTAATGATCAAAACATCTTTAGACTGGGGTGACAGCAGTAGTGGTTGGATTGTCAGCTGTACCAGCAGGTCACCAGAAGAAAATATTAACAACCAAAGAAGTCAGACTAAAGATGAGATTTAATGAGTTTAATGCGCTCTGAACAGCATTTCAGAAGTTCTAAACAAAGTGGTTTTTTTTTCCGTAGTCTGAAACACTGTTTCTTAAATTTACAAAATTTATGCTTGAAAATGCTTGGAAAAAGAGCCAATCATTATAACCTTGTACTTCAAAGACAGCAACTCAACTCTGATGATGTTGCTCATGGTATGTTGCTCACAAAATAGAGGATTGGGTGAAACAAGGACCAATCTGGTTAAAGCCGAATTTTGTCCATGCCTTTTTCCTTCCAACAGTTTTAATTGTGGCTGGTGCAGGTTGGCTGGGGCAGACAGGAAGGCAGATATGCTGTTGAAGGGGCTTACTCAGTACCACCATCACAGGAGGCCTCAGGTGAGCAGAGGGGCTGCTGGGCAGGAAAGAGGAACACACACAGTGTGACAAAGCTTTCCTTTTCCCTTTGTTGTTTATCCATGTGGAGCAAGGAAAGGTCCTCTCAGGTCATTCTTCTCTTGCTGTCCCTTCTGTTGTCTCTCACCATTGCTCTTTTTCTTGTTGTTAAAGCCTTTATGGCATTGGAATGCACTGACCAGGGAGGTGGTGGAGTCACCGACCATGGGGGTGTTCAAGAAACGCTTGGATGTGGTGCTGATGAATATGATTTAGCCTGGAAGTATTGGTAATGGTTGGACTAGATGATCTTCTAGGTCTTTTCCAACCTTGATGATTCTGTGATTCTGTGATTTATTAGGGCTTCTCAGTCTAGCTCTCTCTTTTCTCAGTCTGCACTCTGTGATCACATTGGGCGGACAGTTTACCTGAGCGGAGAGCTCAATCTTTCTCAGTCTTTCCAGCCTCTATCTTCTCTGACTTTACAATACTGACCTCAGCAATAGCTTTCTCCTTTGACCACTGCTTCACCTCTCCTCACTGCCAGCTCCACACTAAGCCTGATCTCCTCCTTGCTGCATTAGCAGAAAAACAGATCAGTGTTGCTTTAACCATGCCCAAAAAAACGAATGTTCCTGCACTCCACAAAAATGGCTGACTGAATGAATTAAAAGGTGAACTTCAGAACTGTAATTACAGCTGAAGTTAATGTCAGATTCTCCTAGCTGACATCTTCCCATTAGCCATGCTCTGAGGGACATACATACAGCAATTTTTAAACTAATCTTCCTTAAAGACTTTTGGTTTTTTCTTTCTTTTTTTTTTTTTGGTTTTTTTTTTTTTTTTTTGGTCTTATAAACCCCTCTGGCACTATTGAGTCCTATGAGGACGCCCCAAAATGACTCAGATGCTGATGTCACTGATTCTTAGTTTCTGTGGGGCTTCTAATCACGGAAATGTTGGATAAAGTTCTGTCCCACTCTACCAAAGAGCAGAATAAACCAGAAGGAATTCACCAACAGAATAAATGCATAGTTTTTACTGATGTGATATTGTACCAACGATCATTTTCACACAGAAGAACACAAATTGTGATGTGATTTTTAAAATATTGTTTTAAAGCTAATGCATGGTCAGCATTAAGAATTCAGCAGATGTAGCCAAAATGAAACTCAGGCATATTCTAAAACCTAAGATTAATACCACATTTCCTTAAGTGAGAAGTTAACTGGGATGCCACGTTTACCATGTTTTGTTCTCCATGCCAGAAACTACACCAGCCACATGTCCTTGTTGGGACTGTAATTGCAGAAAAAAAAGGCCAGCAACTAATCAGGATTAATGCAGATAACATATGCACAGACACAAGTCTTTAAAGAAGTTTGCTTGTGGCTCAGGGACTGGAGATACTGGAAAGTAAAAGTTTTCTTTGCGCTATTCAAAGCTACCAGAATTAAAACAAATTCAAAATCCCAGTTACTTTCCTTGGATAAAAGTGTCTTTGTTTTCTTTTCAGTTTTTGAGAATGAGATCTAGGTTAAGAAATGTGCCCAGAGACAAACTAGCATCAACTAAGTTTCATCCACACTACTAGATGTTCACCTTCCAAAAACAGTGACAGTACTCAAACACATTAGGAAAAGTCTAGGGGCTTTCCCTGCCAATTCCTAAACCTTGCCTGGGAATCAGTTAGAAAAAAGTTGTCTGGATCCAAAACCTTGCCAGGAACCATTGTAACAGTTCAACAGTAAGAACAAAAGAACAACTAAATTTTAGTAGTGAAGAATGTTCCTGAGCACTGTTCAGTTTGCCAATGCAGATGTAGTCAGTGTGGCAGTGTTAGGGTTGAAGGCCCTCTGTAGAAAAAGCACCAACTTGTATTAAGCTTTTCTTCTCTGTCCAGGCCCTCTACTATGATTTTCATCACAAACAGCCCTGGCAAGCTTCACACACAGCCAAGAGTGCCAAGCACAGCCAGTTAGCCTGACGTGTGGGCTCAAAGAAAAGAAGGCATTGTGTCAAGCTGGAGCTAAGACAAGCATGACAGCATCACTCTGCTCCAAGAACAGCCCCATCTGACAGCTAACACCCTTACCTTCCACTGCCCCTCTGCCTTTCCCAACTCTCGTGACCCAAGAGCAACTCACAGAGATGTAATAATTGTGCTTTAAAGGATAGATGTTTAATTAACAGTCTCTACTGGACAGAGTGAGAGCAGAAACAGAGAAAGAAAACATGGCTACTGGAAGAATTATTTATAGAATAGAATCAAGGAAAGATTATCTGAACAATCTTTAAAAGGTATGTGCCTATCAACAAATAATAGATATGGTCAGGAGATTAAAATAATTGAAGTAATTGCTTTGCAGCCATGCTTCTTTTCTGCCCACATTAGAAAACAAGGCTAGGAGAAAATGAAGCTGAAAGGAAACCAAGAAATCAATGCAGCTTGTTAGTAATGGAAAATACGAGTCACATATAGAAAAAGCCAAAGCATTCAACTTTTGGAAGCTTAAGGTTGACATCTGAAGAAGAAATGAAAAGAAAAAGAAAGTAAATAACAATTCTTTATTCTGGATGGATGCTATTTCAGCTGATATTTCTATCTCTCTGTGTGCTTTCCACATTTTCTTGTGAAAGTTCCAGAACTGAACAAGAATATACTAAGGTGAAAGGAGCGTTTATTTAGTTGCCTGTTTATTCTTATTGATTAGGTAACATAACATGACCCTCAGATAATGCTAGTGCCACTACACATTTGTGGACAACAAAAACTGCGGCACTCATCTTTTCTATTCTCTTAACTCTCATTAAAAAGAAAAAGAGGTACTCAGGCACTCTGGTGCAGTAAGTAAAATAACACTGCTAAAATACCACTGCCAGACACAAGGAAATACAACTGTGGAACACACCAACCCATTACAGAACAGTGAAAGCCACATATACAGTATAGCAAAGCTAGAAAAAAATAACTGAGGTAGAGAGAAAGCAGAAGCAGGAGAAGTTAAAAGTCTTGATAAAGAAACTAGCTGTTAGACTGGTACTCCATGTGTTACAAACAGAAGGGTGTGAAAAAGTTAATTTTCATCAGAAGATAAATAATGCACCTTCCTTCTGTTCAAGGTACTCAAAGTATAAAGCAAACTTCCCAAGATCTCTGCCATCATTTTACAGAAGCCAATACTCTGTTTTGGGGAAGAACTTCTCTTGATGCATGACAAAGTCTCAACTTCTGCATACTAGGGCAGCTTTGCTAAACCTGGCAGATCCCCTGAATAAAAAAAAAAGATGAATTAAGTTTAAATCCCACTTCTAATTCTACAGAAATAAAACACCCTGCCTTCATTTGATTTACTGTTGCGTGGCAAATGTCCCAGAATTAATAAAATCCATCTCTACTAATTTCAGCAAGACCCACTGTTATATAACAACATTATGCAACTTGATATTTATTTAACATGGACAGCGTTGATGTTTCTTTGCTTTGGTTCACATGACATGAGCGACTGATTATCTAGATTCTGCACTGAATAAAAATGAAGCTTGCACTCTATTGTAAAATCCACTACTTTTCCATACTACGACATAAATCTCAAGAGACAGCTCCATTAGCAGACAAATACACAGATGAAAGCACAACACAACTTTCAATTTTCTTGTTAGTTTTAGCTAATTCTTCATGCAAGGACACACAAAGATGCACATCACGGGGACATGCAGAACTCTCCCTTTTAGAAATGAAAGTTTCTACATCAATTAATTTTTAAAAACCCTACTGCTTTCACATAGCTGTGATGTCACACAAAAGGAAGCGTTCTTCATCAGAAGGAACATCATTCCAGCAACAGATGTTTATTTGTCAATAGCTGGGAAATCAGGGTTCAGGAAGGAAAAGTATACCCCTCTGCACTACAGCAGAGCTGCTGTCACAATACAATGAACAACCTTAAAAAAAAAAAAAAAAAAAAAAAAAGTAATAATAATAATTCAAGATATGGAAGCATCATTTATGGCAGTTTCACTAAATTGGATAGGTAACATCCATTTGCTCTGGATACTGGAGAGTCTAAGCCTACGAATCCCACAAATCTCAATCCCAGAAGCAGGTTTTTAGGAATAAGCAAACATTACGTCATGTTACCTCCTTAGCAAAGCCAGAACCAAAGATTTAGTCTTTAGTCTTTCTAGAAAAACACACACACACCTAATAAAACATCTCTATCAATTCATGCATGGCTTGTACATAGTTAAAACATGTTGCTGAGAAAGGATGTTAATATAAGTAAAACCTAGATGGCAATACATGAGAGCTCTCCAGATCAGAAAAAGAAGTATAATTCTAGCTGGAGCCACAATACAGTTTTATGAAACTACAGAATCTACAAAACAGGAATAAAGACTTTGTTTTCTCAAGAAATGCCACTTAAAATATTGCTGTTAAAAATTTCTATTTTATACCAGGCAACGAAATGAGTTGCCCAGGGAGGTAGTGGCATCTCTGTCCCTGCAGGTATTGAAGAAATACATAGATACTGTACTCAGAAACATTGTTTAGTGGGAAATACTGGTGATGGTTGGATGGCTGGACTGGGTGATCTTGGAGGTCTTTTCCAACCTTGATGACTCTATGATTCTACGACACAGAATCGAACATAGACACAACACCAACTAAACTTAGGGTAACAGGTTTGGGGAAAGGTCTCAGCACCTATTTATTTCCAACACTACTGCTGGAAAGAAAAATCCAATAGCAGTTCTTCTGAGAGGCTGATCCCTGCGCACACTAGTACACATTAACAGAAAAAGTGGACATTTTAAAGTATAGCCAGAGCTTCTCTGGAGCTCTAAATAACTCTTCATCCTCTTTCCTTACTCTGTGGCATTCCTGGAGATGCTCCTAGCTCACATTAGATGCACTGCTAAGGAAAGAATGCAAAGAGCAGTCAAACCCAAGTTGCTATGTGAACTCTTGAGTGTTATTACTTGTAAGGATGACTAAGAACATAAGATCTTGACAAGTAACTTTTCTATATATATTTGCCTCCAGCACCATTAAGTCAGTGCACTAAGTGTAGTGACTAATTTCTGTCTCTGTTTATTTTTCTCATACAGCACAAGAAATTATGTATCAGAATAGCCTGAGTTGGTTAATAATGCATGATAGGCAGGTAATGAAAATCAATCTGCACCTTCAACAGGCTTTGAGATAATGGAGCCAATTCCCCAGGACCCAAAGACCTCTCCGGCCCAGAGAAAGCTGCCTTCAGCTTATGAGAACTTTGCTCTCACTAAGGAAATACAGATGCAGATTGAGTGGAGAATGGCTTGAGCACAGCCCTGAGGAAAGGATTTGGGTGTGTTGGCAATGAAAGACTCTAAGTGTTCCAGCAATGTGCACTTGCAGTCTAGAAGGCCAACTGTATCCTGGGCTGCACCAAGAGAAGCATGACCAGCAGGTCAAGGGCGGTGATTCTGCCACTCTGCCCCCATGAGACCTCAACCTGGAATATTACATACAGTTCTGGGGCCCCCAACTTAAGAAGGACACTGAGCTGTTGGAGCAGGTCTGGAGGAGGGTCACAAAAATGACCAGAGGGGTGGAGCACCTTCCCTATGCAAAGAGGCTGAGATATCTGGACTCTTCAGCCTGGAGAAGAGAAGGCTCTGGAGGGACCTTATAGCAACCTTCTCATACCTGAAGGGGGCCTACAGGAAAGCTGGGGAGGGACTTTTTTTTATAAAGGCTTGTAGTGACAGGAAAAGAGGAAATGGTTTTAAACTGGAAGAGAGTAGATTTCAACTAGATATTAGGAATAAATTCTTTATTGTTAGGGTAGTGAGACCCTGGAACAGGTTACCCAGTGAGGCTGTTGATGCCCCCCTCCCTTAAAGTATTCAAGGTCAGGCTGGATGGGAGCAATCTGATCTAGAGGGAGATGTCCCTGCCCATAGCAGGGGATTGGAACTAGATGTTCTTAAACTTGTCCCTTCCAACCCAAGACATTCTATGAGTATCTCACTGCGTTAAAGGAGCACTGAAATTGACAATAATACTCATCTGAAACAGTACCCAGGATTTTCAATTTCTGATGCTCAGGTTCTTTCTGACTTCTAGTGCCGCACAGTCATCATCCAGTAGTGTGTGCAGGGTGAGACATACTTACATTCCCCACTTCTGCAACTGCACTAGTAAAACATGCAACACAACACTGCTATCAATTAACCAGCAACAACAGGGTCCTGCTTGAAGCTGAGACCTTGGCTCACCTGATGCAACTCTTGCTGTTTACACGAGGAAGTACACATTTGTTGGTTAAATTCTGTGTGTTTTTCTAATCATACACAGGATGCCAAAGAGGAAGATCAGGTGTATAACAAATACTGGATATTTATCTTTTGGGTTGCCCCTGGTTAAGAAGTTCAAAGTTAAATATCTGTAACTCACAAACGTAATGAGAAATGAAGGTGTGTAGTACTATTTAACACCTAAATGCTTTGAGGAGAGCAGAAGAAGTGTTCAAACAGTGGGGAAAACAAACAAAAAATCCAGCCACGCTTCCACTGTGAGCATATTTTGAAACACTGCATATAAACTGTTACATGCAACATCAAAATAATACTGTCCCTATAAACTTAAATTTGTTTGCCAGCATTGAAGGCTTAAATTTTCAGCTTTATGAACCAAAATACACCAGGGACAAGTAATTTTTTTCTTGAATAAATAAGAAAAAACAAACAAAAAACCCACAAGAATTAATAATCAATATTTTATGCACAAGTAGCTTCTCCATTTGTGTACATCTCAGTTAAAAAAAATAATAATTTTCAATTGTGAGATGCAAAACCATTCGAAGAAAAGTGGAAAAATATTTTGAACACATCAAAACAAGATAAACTTCTTTCACTGTATTTTCAAGCATAATTAGCAGTCCAATTAAAGTGGACGCAAATGGACAGTAAATCACATTTTTGGCAAAGTATAAATACCTGCAGCAATAAGCAAGACCATGCAAATTCTATTATACCTATAAAGTATCCCTACCAGCACAACATATCAGTGTTATACATTTCAGGCTTCCAAGAAGGGGCTGTGGATTCAGGTTTTTCTCTCATTAAGCTCATGCTTCTCAGTCTGCTGGCATCACCTTCACCAAGATGAAAACGAACCTCTAGCTTTGAATCTCTAGCCTGACCCCCATATTTATCCCATATGTTATTGTGATTTTTTTTTTTTTTAATTTGTTTTGTTTTTCTGGGATTGTGAGGAGGAACAAGTTATTTAGCCAAAGGACAAGGACATCTGCTTAGTTTCAATCCTTCCCAAGCAGAGAGGTCAGCTAGTGGCACTGCCCTTCTTTACTGTCTGTGGAGAAGGAAGCCAGAAGCACCATATGACTGGAATGTCAAAGCAAGATGGAGTAGCATCTTCAGGATTTGATATCCAGTAGGTATAGCAATTCGTTTTTTGCTAATTTGATAATCCTTCTGCTGCCACACTCTGTATACTGCCCATCAGTAGCTACTTGTCAAGCAATCTTCACCTAAGAATTCACTTCAATAATGTTATGCGTACTCATGAACAGGTGACACCGTATATTATATTGAGCAATACTTGACACATATTCAAGGTTTAATTCACAAAAAGAAGAAGAAAAATACCCAAATTTATATAGAAATGACATAGAGTAGGGCTTACCTAGTTGTTTTTCTCGTTCTTCTCTCCTTTCTCTAGCAAGCCGTTGCCTGTCATCAACCTTCAGTACTGGTGGATGGTCTGCAAATGGAAGGGGGGAAATATTAATCCTACTGCACAAAATAAAACAGCAACATAAGAAAGCTAATGGGGGAATGACCACCAAACAATCGAAAAAATCAAGCCAGTCCTATTTCACAAGGTTGAAGAAGCTCAGTACCTATGCACAACTGGTTGGATCAAACACTATTAGTTCTGGTCGAACTTCTGAAGAGTAAGAATTGAGTTAGCATGATATTGATCTCCTACTGATACTGTGTGCATGTGTGTTAAAAGCTATGGCAGACACATTAAGATGCCACTGGATTACAGTGATAAGATCAAGGATAATACAAAAAAATCTGTGTCAGAGCCTTAGGCTTAACTAAAAATTCAGATTTGGTTGGAAAAAATATTACTTGGTAAGTGCAACAAAATGAGTTATCAGGAAAACAACAAAATGCTAAACAGCTAACATCAGACTTCCAGTCTCAGCAGTGGAGCCAAAGACCAAATAGGAACAAAATCTTAGTTCCTGATTCATCCCAGCATGCTGCCAAAACTAATTTCCTACTCATCTTCAGCCTATTCTGTAAACTTGGAAAGCTTTTGATTTTATGATTTTTCACTAACACTGAGAAAGTCTGCTTTGAACAAAACATAAGCAACCAAAACAACCACACAAAAACCAGAAAAGTTTTCAGTGTATAATGAAATGTCTTGATTTATTCTTATACTGATGGGAATTCAATTCTTTTAATATTTCATTTTAAAGTGAAGAACTATGTAGAACTTCTAGAACTGCAGAAGTGTACTATATATAAACTATATAGTATACATGTAGTATAACAATACATATATAACTATATATATGTATAAAGTAATAAGTTTTTATTCATTCAATGTGAATACCAATAAGCAATCTGTACAAACATGCCAAGTCCATCTATTTGTGCGTATAGGCTGCATAAGAAGGAAAAAAGTTACTAGCAAAACTATGTCATAAAAATGAGGTTTGAAAAGAAGAAAAGTATTTATACAATAAATCACTGAAGTGAGGATGTGTTGGACTGATTTTTATGCAGCCATCTGAATGAGACAGAAGTCAGTACTATGCATTTCATACTCCAGCAGAACTGTCTGCATCAAGATGACAGGACTTCCTTGCATGGAAGAATCCAGATAGCTAGTTTCAGTTTAGTGACTTCTAAACTCTCTTTGGTGAAAAACAACTAACTCAATGATGATCAGATAAAACAGCCTCATCTAATGTTGTTAGCATCAATGCAAAGAGCAGCAGGGAAAAATCCCAAGGCATGATTTTTAGGAAGACAAACAAACATTTTGGCCCCAACGAAAGGTACAAAAGATGAAAAAGTCACCAGTAAAGTGAAAGATAATCCATCACCCAGTTACAGATCAAACCTTTAAAGCTGGTTAAGCAGCACACAGTGCTGCCATTTATGTAACTACTGCTAGCCATGCCAGTGCATAGATTTGTCCCGTGTACAGTGCAAAGTCACACTTGGTTGATATTAAAGAGCACAGTGGCTTGCATGCTGCCACTTCAGCATGCAGATGCAGGTGAAAAGGGTAATAATATTCCTTCTCTCTTGTGGCTGGCACACAGAAGTCACAGAACGTGAACTTCTGCAGCATCAGTAATTAGTGTTAGTGGAAGAGTGCACAACCAATATGAATTTTCCTGGAAAACAAGGATTCGCTTGAACGGCTGTCACTGCAACTTCAAGTTGTCAGAGAATGATGAGACCCTAGGGAATAACGTAAAACCTCATTCTTTCAAAATCACCACCTTCCTTCCTTTCTTTCCTACTTTCTTGAGAGACTTCACTATCAAGGGAAAAGAAGCAAGTCTTCAAAGAGACAGGAGGGTTATGTGGACAGGCAAACTGAAAAGGTCTCCCGTAAGAATTCCTAATTATGAGCAATAGGAGGAATAAAATAAATTTTTAAAACTGCCCTCTGACATTCTGTTTGAAGACATCCAATTATTTTTCCTGTATCACACACCTGATGGTGCTCACATACACAGCCTCTCCCAGCACCCCAAGGATGTTAGAACAATCGCAAAGAATTCACATTAACCTAAAGGTTATGCAGAATATAAGCACATATTCAACAACAAGCTGCTTTTTTTTGTTGTTGTTTTTCATTTTTCTTTAATATATATATATACCCAAATATATATATTAATATATAATGTGTGTGTGTGTGTGTATATGTGTGTGTGTGTATATATATATATATATATATATATATATATATATATATATATATTTGGGTGAACAAAGGAGAAAATTAATATTGGAATAAGGATGTTCAAAGCCTTAGAGAGGAAGCTCTAGGAGGACCAAAGTACTGCTGTAACAATTCTGGGTATGATGCGATGCATGTAAACTCATGTTCAGAAGCCTGTTCCACTACACTTAAATAGCTTTGTAATAAGCAGAGCTGTAAGACAGAACATAATAAAGATTAACATTATGCCCAATAGAGACATTTGGAGATTAAATAAGCCATAGTTCTAAGTAAGAGGAAATGAATTTTTTACCTATTGCTGGAAACTAAACACCAAAACTATATGTCCAAATGGTGGAATGGTGTTTTTCATGAACTTGTGGCATCTACTGCGAGTTTTTACCATTCTGCTTAAGGAGCTTAGAAGACATTAGTAGTGGAGTGGGGGGTTGGTTTTTCCTCTTTCAGTAATGAAACAGACTTTTTTGGTCCTTAATCATTATAAGAAAAGAAAACACAAATTTTGAAAAATTCTATGTAAAGAATACTGAACTCTTAATCACAGTTGGCATTTGTAGCAATCAGTAACCTAGAAAAAAAATCCCAACCTAGTTGGCATATGCAGTTATTACATATGGTGGTTTCTACAGCTCTGGCAACTGTCAGCTGCTCTGAGTGGGACTTGAGAAGTACCTCAGCCTCCTACTATTCTTCATATTCACCTCCAATCCTCTCATTCTCCTCTCAGAAATGGCCACTTCCTCTCTGTCCCTGACTCCCAGGGTTCTGATTTCTTGTGCAAATGAAACTAAAAGGGTCAGCCTGGGAAACCACAGCCAGTTTGCATGCTGGTTTATAGGGGAGAAATATGTAAGCCACAGCATTCTTTGAAAAGATGTGTGCTTCGATCTCCAAAACTCTTCCCCCTACCTAGATCCCTTCACACTCCCACGCACATATTCAGAGCTACCTGTGTTTCTCTTGGTCTCCAAATATTTGTTCAGCCTGCAGACACCTTCCAGACAATAACTTTGTTTGTAATGACATCTGTCACTCCTGCTGCAGTCAGTCTCTGTTTTTTAACCAAAACAACATTTGACACAAAATTTGTATGCATCCTCAGGAAAAATACAGCTCAGGAGTCCTCACTTCAGCACAGAGGCTCTCATCAGTTGAGTGCAGAGCTGAACACTCCTTTGAGGGATCCTGTATTCCCTTCTACACTGCCACACAGATGGAGGGAGCAGCCAAGACACCTTCCTGAGAATTGAAGGACTGAGACTAAAGTGCTGCTGGACAAAGTGTATATTGAACACCGTTCAACCCATAAAAGTGGGTCACATTATCACTATTCTGTTCCCCTCATCCCACTGCCCAACTGAGAGCCACCAGGAATGCTGAGCCATGTACTGTACCCAGTGCTGCCCCCTGTTTGGGTCTGTCAGGTGGCACTGGGACTGCTTCCCTCAGGGATGGAGCCCAAGGGCACCCAGCTGGGGCACTGTGAAGCCTCTGCACAAAGCAGCCACTGAGCTGCCAGACCGCCCAGAAGCTGAAACGGGGCTCCTTACCATGCAATAACCCTGCAGCAACACAGCACCTGCATGCATGTTCTCAGGATTATTAATGGAATATTTTAATCCTGGGTGTCTGACTTCCAGTACAGGCAGAATTTAGATATCTGAGTGATCTTCTGGATCTTGGTTTAAGCACATACGTGCAGCAGACTCATGGCATTAAGGATTACATTAAGCATTTCTGTACAGAGTCTGTTAACCATGTAAGTGCAGCATTAGTGAACAGTGAACTAAATCCACACAATATACCAGTTGGGCAGGGTCAAGTAATGGCCTGCATCTGTTCACTGCACAAGATGTATTATAGAATATGGCTTACAGTGCCGCAAGTGAAGAAATTTTTAAACAGAAGCATGTTTAAGTAAAGCTACAAATCCCTGTCTACAGCAGAAAATACTGGTACAAGCATGAATGGAAGTACAGTGGCTTCTGTAACCGTATCTTACTTTGCAATCCTCGTTCTTAAACTGCACTAAAACAGAAGCAGATTTTATTAGTTTTGCTTCATTGTGAGCAATTGGAAACTCCAGCCTAACAAAATACAGTCACTGATACTAGTATTGTTTGAACTACTAAGAGAGGTTTAGGAAAATGAAACATCTTAAAAATTCACAGGAAGACATCCGTTTTTAACATATCATTCTGACAAACAGCTTCACAATGTGAAACATGAAGAATGGCATACCTGGTTTAGTTCCGGTATTGCTTTGTCCTGAAGCGACTTTCTTCTCTTGTATTTTAGAACCGTCAGCTGCTAAAATAAAGGGGGGAAAGAAAAATTATGTTACTAATCACATTGCTAGATAACAGCTTGCATCTTCTTTCCTCAGGGATGCTTTGGAAACCACTACTTCCAAAGAATAGCAGCCTTTTTAGTTTTTATTATAAACATTTCCCTTTGAAGAAGTTGGATTAAGCAGACTGATAAAAAGAAGTCAGAATAACAGAACCAAACCACAGGCCAGCTTGGGAGAACCAAACATCTTGCAACACAGCAGCACAAAAACGGCTAAAAGGTGATTTGTATATCTGAGGTTGCTAAAGATGTGGTACAAGATACTGGTAAAAGCTCCACAGACTTCACAAATTACAGAAGCAGCCATTATCCAGAATTGAAAAGAGGACAATTTATGTCTTGAATAAAATCTCAGAGAGGAAAGATTTCTATTATTTTTAATAGACTTTTGATCAGGCCCTAGAAAGAAATCATTCTGGGGCTCTGAATGCCCTTTCAGTGATCCTTTATAGCAGAAAACCAAAAGATTCATTATAATACTTCAAATTGCAACCATATCCTTGGCTCGGCATCTACTTAATTAAAAGCCAAGCCAGGAAATTAGGTGCCATGATTTTCTCTGTTCACAATTCATCTTCATCTTCAGTGTTCAATTCAGAACACTGCAGTCTGGGATGAATGCAAAAACAGGCTGTAATAATGCTAAAAAACCCTCCACAAAAATCTTGGAAATACTTAGAAGGCAGGACAAAAAGAAAGTTATATTGATACAGACAAGGGGAGGTGGAAAAAAAAAAAAAAAAGAGTAAATTTAAATGAAAATTTCACTAGAAATGAGTTGGACAAAACTGCTTTAAAAACAAAACAAGCCTTCCTGTATTAGCTCCACTCTAGAAAATAACAGATTTTTCTTTTTTTTTTTCCCCCCCAGCAGGCTCCAAACAATTTCCTCCACACTCCAGCCTTTGCATCTCTGTGGGCTGATTACCCATATGACCTGAAAAAGTCCTTGTTTCTCCTTTATCTCTTTCTACAGGAATAATTCAGGATGAACATGAAGGATACAAGATAGCATGAGGAACCTTCATCAACACTTTCTCTGTCTTTCTTGGAAGGCAGGCAGGAGATGGAAATAGAAAAGGCTTTGATCAAATGTTCACTGCTCAAAAGTAATGTTTTGTTGATAACAGCACAGCATTCAAAAAAAAATCACATCATCTTTCCAAAATCACAGGTGAAACTTTAAAAATTGTAAGGAAAAAAAAGACAATCTTCTTTGATATTGAAAGAAATAACTATATTAAGATTCTCCTGATCAACTGAAGAAACTACAGTAGGACCTAACAAACGTGAATTCCAAGTCGGAATGAAAATTGACCTACTGTGATTTAGTACTTCGCCACTTTAAAGACCTCATACAAAGAATTCATTCTACATATAAGTGATTTAGGGGAGACTACCTGAGCAGCAGCAAACACTTGCACTTTCAAACTTCCTAAGGTCTGCCACAATCAAAACCCATTCTTTTTTCCTTTCAGTGTTCTAAATGGGTGCTACGAAACCCAACTGTTACGTAAACTTGTTTATTCAACAATATAAAAGCTGGACCCTCTCGCCATGAAGTTGGAGACCTCACCTACAAGTGGATGCGCTGCATAGGACCTCCCAATTACCAGGAAAGGCTATGCAAATCCTCACTGCAACAAGGGCTCCTCATGAACTGCAGATCTGGATGATGGTAAAGTATTAGGGATGTATCTTTCCTAACCACTATTGCTATCCTCATGCAGTAATGGTTAGGTGCATTGCCTTGTTCTGTTTTATTGTTGCTGCATCATTTCACTTATTACCTCACTGCTTTAAACTTAAGATAAGTGCACTTCTTCAACTTGGCGCCTGCGAACTTTGTGCTGATTCCACCCACTGGCAAAACAGCATCCACCAAAGCGCAGCACCCTAGAGAGCACCTGGAATGGGGAACTGACAGGGCTGCACCAACAGGAAAGAGCACATGCACAAGTTAGATCAAGGCATGCAGACAGCCACATTTTACCTCCAGGTAAAACGTACACTGAGCAATGAAGTGGAAATACAGCCTTCCACTGCTTGCTCTATTTCCATGCGTGTGAGGCAGTAGGAGTGCAAAACAGCTGAGAAAAACCAATAGCTAGGACAGAGAAAAAGAAACTAAAAGGAAAGAGAGAAAAAAGAATCCATCTTTTCTGTCTCTGACACTTGTCAGCTAATCCCCTAGTTAGACCAAAGAGCTACTTCACTACAGGAGAGAGATGGAGTGCATGTTGGGAGATGGAGAAAACACTTGTAGGGACAGCTGGAACAAGCTACTGCCATAGTCAGAAACTGTTGCCAATACACAGCAGAGAAAATCAAGCGTTAAACAGAAAATTCACTCAATTACTTACAAACCCACTCCTCAAAATAAACCCAAACCACTACTTTGTTCCCAAATTTATTTATTGTGGCAACTTATGCCAGATATGCATAACAGAAAAAGCCACGGTTGGAACTAGTCTGATTTAAGCGTGGAACAGGCAGACTCCCCTTGTAAGCAGTACTGATGAAGCAGAGCTACTCTTGGCAGTTTTATCAGGGCCCTGAACAGCAGCTGGCTGGCACGCCAATGAAAGCTGAAGTACTGCTGTGTTGGGTGGGGTGTATTCCAAGGGAAGGTACAGGTCAGTGCTGACAAAACCTGCTAGCTTCAATACTGAACCACAGTTAGCACTTAACTCCTCAGTACCTGTCTGGGCACCTGGCTGTTCTCTTCAGCACTGAGTTTCAAGACTGAAGAGCTGAACTCCATACTAATCTGTCACTTGTGTTTTACGACTGGAAATTTGGGAACACCTCCATTTCTCATCATTGAAATTCATCTGTATGTACTGTTCGTAATGGCTGTGTCTGAGGCATTTCCTCTGATGCTTGAACTGCGCATAAACACAAGAGCTAAAACATGAGTATTGTTTTTTCATATAAAACATGTCCTCTTCCTTTCCTTCCCTGCAAGAGCAGTTTAAAACTTCCCTTCAGGAAGTAATAACTGTTGGCTTGCAGGTTGTTGCCAGCCTCCAAAAAGCACGTAAGCAGCCTGCCCGCAGCCAGCTCCTGTCCAAAGAGTGTTCTGAAAACAGCTTCACACTGGAGAAGCCATGCTGCAGAGCTCTTCCTGTGCAAAGGACACAAGGGGAAGCAAAAGAAATACCTGGGTAATGAGGACCATAGGAGCCAGCAATAAACTGCAGGAGGGACAATGATTTGTGATGTTAAGGTGAATTTTGCAGCAGCTCAGTCACACAAGCTGCGAGCCTGTTGGGGGCTCTGAGGCAGCGACAGCACACTGCTGTCATTATTTCTTACTCCATAGGGTGAGAGCACCCACATGCCCAGAAATTAATCATCAGGATAGAAAGCCTATACCCTGTGCACTTGCTGTCAAGACCCCACCCCTCCACTCAAAATCAGAAGCTCCCTTAAGAGCCCTGGTTAAGGTGGCTCATAAAGAGAGGCAACAAACCTACCAGACCAGCCACTTCAGTTGGTAACAGCACAACAGTTGCAAGCCCAACATCTTCAGGCTCCTACGGGACAACATCTTCAGGCAAAGTCTAAGGGAAGCTATAGTCCGGGTCTGCTTATGCTACCAGAGCTCCAATCAAAAAGCTTTATTACAAATACTCTCATTAGTAACACTCTTAAGAAAATTATTATTTTTTTAATTGCAAGCAAATTTACAAAAATGTACATCTTCTCATAGTTCCACCACTGAGGAACTCAGCAGCTGTTTTGCAAATATAAATAAATTAAAAGATATTCAGCTTTTTTTCCTCTGGCACTTATCACAGAAATCTACCATCAGAGCTGCCCAACAAAGCACCGTTACTGACATTCTTCATCTCAGATGCCTGGACTGAGCTAAAAATAAATGAAAACTCATCAGCATTGGTGTTCATTGCTTACAAGGCAGTACAGAAGTTGTTGTTTTCATCATACTGCAAACCAGAAAAACAAACAGGTGATTTTAAGCTGTCACAGTCAATTCAGCACTAAGTTGTAAAACACTTGAAAACAGAAACATAAATAGATTTCTTTGGAAACACAGACAAAATATGATCATATGAGTAACTACATGAAAAACAAAAGGATGCTTTTTTTTTTTTTAATTATTATTATTTTAAGATTAAAATTGTGCAACTGCTCTACTGGGAGATGCATATTCATGAGGAATTACTTCTGTCTGACCATGCTGGCTTTTTAATGCATTGCGCTCTAAAATATTAAATAATATAGAATACAGAAGACTGAGTGACTTAGCAGGAAGAACCCTTATGCTACTTAGGCTCTCTTAATGACAAAGGAAAGCTAAACATAATAGCATTTACAAGAAAACAGACATGCATATTATTTCCTCTGGATAATTATATCACATCATTATACCGCAATGTAAAACAATGATATTGACATTAAAGAACTGCTGGAAAAAAAAAGGTGCCTGCTGTCTATTGCAAAAGCCTGTGCCACCAAAGCAGTGTCTGTGCAGTTGACAGCAGGCTGGTAGCTCTGGCCAGATACAGATGAGAGGAAGCTTTTAAATTCCACATCACCCAAATAAAATAAAACCTCAGGGACTGCAGAGCAACCTCATTTCCAGATTACCAACACATCATGAGCTATGCACACCATCTTAGGCAGCTTACAAAGCAGACCAAGCCTGGGCCATATCGGACCTACAACAATCAATTTGCAATCCTACTGCTCAAGGACAAAACACTTCACCCCAGGTGAAGGAGAAGCAACTCCTGCTTCTCATCCAGACCTGGACTTTGACTAGATAGCTTGCTCCAGACAATGAGGTAATTCCTGGGAGAGCATCCAAGTCACGAGGTAGTTTACACCTACCACTGGCAACTAGAGAACCAAGCTCAGACCTGCCTGCATTCAGTATTGCACTGATGGCAAGGTCAAATCACTTGAGCTGAGAACAGCAACTTGAGTATTCATTATTTGATACCAACTTCTGTACAGGGCATGGTGACCGATGCAGGTAGCAGGCTGAGTTCTGCAAAAACAAATACAACTCCATCAAAGGGAAAGTGGATGGAACTAGGAAACTAAGGGAAAAATGAATACTCTGCTACAGTTCAATATATTAAGCAATTTGATCCTAAGATCCAGCCACTTTTAAACACAAAGCAACTTCCTTAGTCTCAGCTTTGCAATAAGTGAAGGTAAGGTCCCCAGAAGCAATCTTACGATGTAATATATATTTTTAATAAAGATGAACTTGCCACAAAATGAGCTATATCTAAGGTTAATTTAGGAGACTTCTGCAAGCTTACAGACTACGTGCTTTCTTCTTGCCAGCCCGCTGATATACACAAACCATCCCACTCCTGCTGAACTCCATGCATGCCCGTGCTGCCCTCCTTCCAGCTCTTCCCAAATTTGTTCAGGCTTAGCACCACACACATTGAGGTGAGCAGCTACCATCCTGGTGACTTCACCATGAAGAGAAGAGAGAAGGAGCAGGCCTCTGTCAGTGGCATTTCTGCCATGGCAACAACACACTGATCATTCAAAAGCCAGGCACAACTGTTTTTGTGTCTCATGGCAATTAATCTCTTTCTACACTAACTGCTGCCGTATTGGGACATCCCCAAACAGGGGCAGTATATCCATGTGAGGACAAACATTCTCTGCTGTCCCTACTGCAAAAGAAAGGGAGTTCAAAATCAGGTCTGTTCTTTTTCAAAGCTTTCTTTCCACTGAGGTTGCCTCACACTGTCACCTTACTAGAGGATGTAGATGAGACCCATAACACAGCTCTACCACTGCACTACTTCTGACTCTAAAATGCTTTTAAAACACATTTACCAGCTTTCTGGCCTTCTCAGTACCCTAAAAAGCTCTGACCAGCAGCACAGCAGCTCACTGGATTCCTGCTTTTAAGCCTGTCACATGAAAGCCAATTCCCTTCGCTTTCCACCCCTAACAAAAGCCACCCACAATAAAGCTTAAGAGATCTCCATTATCCAAGATTTCCCCTCCTCTGCTTTAAATTACTTTAAAGTCAAAATCACTGTATCCACCAAACTAAGTGGGCTCCTGGCCTTCATCCCATAATTGCTTTAAACGGATCTGCAGTCTCATCCTGTTGCCTCTGTCAAGAAAATTGTATTGCAAGAGAAGCCTCATTTGTGAGAGAGTAAATAGGGGCTCATCACAAGAGAAAGAAACAGGACAACTTCAACTGAGCCTACAGATTTTTTTGCTATTTTCATCCTACCAGCAGCAATGACAAAAATACATCTGCAAAAACAGCCATGTGATTTTGAGACTGAAAGTGTTTTACTCCCACTTGACCTGCTCTGCACGGGCACTGACAACCGCATTTCTTGAGACCTTCTCAAATCTTTTACTTAAAAACTAAACAAAATAATAACAAAGATGTTCAAAATGCAAAAAAGGAGGACAGGGTGGTGGGGAAGAAGTAGTATTATTTAATGCTAACAGCCTGAGACATGTAATGCTCCATGAAAAGGAACAGAGAGCAAAATAGCAGCTGCACAAATTTCTGCAAGATGAAGATTCTTACATAGCAGAGCACCATGACCTTGTTTATTAAGGAAGAAGTTCAACATCATGCTGGTTTAATCTACTGACACAGCATGCTAAATGCAGGTACTGGCAGTGAGAGAGCTGTGCCTACACCAGGCCAACACAAGAGCTCATCTTGGCCAAAAAGTGAAGCTAAACATTACGCTGAGATCCCAATCTTGCTTTTGTACCTAACTGCCTCCACACAGCACCACATCAGGCCACTTAGATATCTACCTCAGACATCTACTGGGACTCCTCTCCTATAAGCAAGTTCCACTACTGCAGAGCTTGCTGGTCAAGGTCATGCATTTTTCAGGCATGTTCAGAGTCATCCTTTCAGCAAAAAAACCAAACTAACTAAAAAACAAAAAATAACAACCAGGACATGAATTATAATTTCCAGTCTCTATAGCAAACTCTCAACAAGAGACAGCAGGAAGAGATGCACAGAACTGAGCTTTGTTTTCACAACTTGTTATGTGAGGACAATGATTTCTGAGTCAGAACTGCCAAGACCAAGCAGACAGGTTCTCAGGTCTCTGCATTCAGACCCCTGCTCTAATCAAGAGCATGCTGGCCTAAGGATGTGCAGTTTTCTGCTCACCAACTTCTTCTTGCAATGAAAGCTCGCTGTAACAGTCACAAAAACTGCTTAGAGCAAGAGCAACGCTCAAGTTTTCTCCTTCTTTTTCTGTTCCTTATATAAAATATATGTTCCATTACTGTACTTGAAACAAAACAAGCAAATTATACATGTTAAGAAACACTGAAGCAATAAGGATTGTTTCCTACCATGAAACAATGACTCAAACTGTAATTTCTGTTGTAAAACTCAGTCTTAATCACTTCATTCCCTGTCAAAAAACAAAAGCTGTACCCGGACTATGCTGTCACACTTGAGGAAACACACAATGAGCAGAGACACTATCAGCCAAGAGATCAACTAAATTATCAAGACATCACTTACTAGAAAAAGTGCCTTTCAAGGTGAGCACCATGTCAGCTCAGGGACCAGTTCTTTACTGTAATCTTCACTGTGATTTTTACTCATCCAGCTGTCAGCAAACAGGACTTCCTGAGGAGCGAGGTACTGCTTGACATGTGAGCAGTAGAATCTAGTAGTTAATTACAGTACTGTATACATAGAATTGAGGCTGCGCAGTCAACCTTGATTATTTCTGAGCTCTACATCTCTGAATCTCTAGGCACAGCATTCATTTGTACATTTTTTCTGAATTGGTATGTCTGAACAGGCAGGTACCCGCCTGTTCATAACACTAACAACATTTATTTTCGAGTCTTTCAAATATGAATGCAGCAGATGGTTACTAGAGCTCTTTAACTTTCTTGTTAGTAAAAGATTTCATTATTTCAGGTACACTGATAAAAATCAATATGTATTTTCCCCAAGTTCCTCCTGGGATCTTCTCATAGTTCTAAAAAGTAGAACTTCCCTGTATACACTCCCCTTAAACGTGAACAACGTTTATAAGAAAGAATACTTCGTTCCTCTATAGAATTTTCATGTGCAGTTGATGTCTCTTTGAGACAGACTGCTCTAGCAGCAACACAAATATTTGTCACAAGAAATTATTTATTTAAAATAAAGACATTAACTATTCCATGTCCACACAAGTTTCATTTTAATTCCTGAAGCATTGTGTCTTTAGCTTTCTGGGCACTGGCCTGTTATTCATTCTGGTAATTACACTTCCTGATTGCCATAATCTGCAGTTCTTATTTCTTTGTTCCTCCAGTATTCAGGGAAATCTTTTGTCTCTGATTGGCCGACTTTTATTTTAAACACATTACATGATTTCAAACCCAGCCTGAGAGGATTCAGCAGTACCCAGGTTTTGATAATCCCTGAAAACTAAATCTTCCAGAGCAGTAACAGACATAAAAATGGATTGGTACAGAAAATAAATCAAACCCAACACTTTTTAGCCTGCTTTCCTAAAAAGGAGCAACAACTACAATCTTTGTCTCTCATCACACTGCTTCCAGACAGACGTTGACAAGTGGTATATCTACCTACCAAATGCCTTGTTCTTGGTAATAGAAACTGCACAGATCTTTGTATTTTTACTGATGATCCTAATAAGCAAACCACAAACTGTTTACAACCCCAGAAAGTTTGTGGACAGTAACCTAGAAAAGATTTTGCATGAAATATCCATTAAGTTGTTTCATTGCATTACATATGCAGCATAGCTGAGGCAGATCAAAGCCTTACTTCACTCACAGTTGCTTAGCCTTACTGATGAGAATTCTATTAACTTCCAAGAACATAATCACATATTTAAAAATTATTCTGTGTTATGTACATGCATAGGGTATATGAAATGAGGTTACGCAAGTACATTTTAGTTTGAGGTTTCCTGACATGCCAGTGCTTCGTCTTGGAATCTTCATTATTAACAAGCAGACTGCATTATGTACTGACATAAATTAGTCACCTAAAACTAAAAAACAACAACAAAACATCCTACTCAATCAGAATAAAAGTTAACTTTATAACTTCCCATCAGTATAATGTCAAATCAGGTTAAGAAATCTAGACATTCTCTGACATAAAAATTGCTTTGGCAGACCAAACGACCCTGCCACCAGGTGGGGAGAAATATATTTTGCCAATAGTTTCCAGTCTGCACTCTTCCACTCTTTCCCTATTGAACTGCATCCTTTGCTCCTTTCCTGAACTTACATCCCTGTCCACAACTCTTCAGGCACTGCCTCAATCCCTTTCTCCTGTTTCTGAGCACCTGCCAGCCTGCAGCCCTCCTCTCCCACCTGTCTACATTTTGCTAGCCTTGTTCCACCTGAACACCTCCTCCACACGTCTCTCCAGCAGCTTCAGATCACCTTCTCCTGCAGGTCCAGCAGCAGGTGCCTGGGCAGTAACAGAGGAGAGCAAGGCAGGGTCGGTTTTCCTGGTGCAGGGGCAGCCTGCAGAGGCTGGAAGCAGCCAGGGAGCAGTCCTACTCAGCCCTGGGAGTGCTGGGGAGGAGCATTCTCACTCTGTGCATGGGGATGGCAAGTCACGAGAACACTGATGAATACAGCGCATCTGTAAGGCAGGGTGCTGCTTCAATTAAGCAAAAATAAAAGGACAAAAAAATTAGCACTCCCATGTTTAACACATCACCTCACGATGACAGACTGGTATCAATAAAATAAAACAAAATCCTGCTATCACCAAGAGCAGAATAAAGACGATGCTTCAACACATGCATTTGAATTTGCCTCCAGAAACAATGAGAACGTGTTAACAACAATTGATAAAGTAGTTGGGTCCCCCTCTTCAGGCAGTAAATATTTTAGCAGGATTGCTAGACTAAACAACAGCATCCTATGTGTATCTTCAGAACGTTTTTATAGAGCACGTTCTTGGCACTGATCCTTTTCTTCAATAAAAAAATACAGAAAAATGGGATTGTCAAGTGAAAGTGTTTGTTGGGAGAGACTTACCTATACCACTAGAATACACCCAGTTCCAATCTATTACATTGTAACATGCATTAAATGCTCCATTCTATCACAGAAAAAGGTGTATCATAAAATGATGTATACATTACAAAAAAGCTACTAAAAAAAGAGAGAGTGAAATGAGCAATATTATGCTGCAGTGACAATATTCAACCCCATGCAGTGATGCATCACTCCCCACATCCAGTCACATTCCCAAGCACACAGTAGCCCCTTGAAGCCAGGGACAAGAGGCACAGGGGCTCCAGCCAGGACAATCGGCCCTCCCTTCTGTGAGTAATGATAGAGGCGAATGGAGAAGCCCTGTTTCACCTTCAGGCCATTATCACCTAGTTCTTCCCTGTGCACAAGTGGAAAGACTGCTTTCCGCTGGCATTGGGCCAGGAACAAACTTTTCCCCAGGCTCCCTGCTTTGCAGTGGTGGAAATTTTGGAGGATGCAAAATGGCCTTCCCTAGAAGGGTGCCCTTTCTGAGCCTGCCCTGCCAGTTGCCATTCCACAGGGAGACAGAGGCATATCAGGCACGCTTCAGTCCTTCCTAAAACTATTTTATATCACAAAGAATAATTACATGGAATCAAAGTGACAAACTCACTGAGGCTAAACACTAGCAAATTCCACTGGAATCCCAGATAAGGCCTTTGTAATTAATGGTGTCTCAACAACAGCAAGCAGCTCCCAAGGAGGGGATTAGTGCTTTCCATCGTTCTGCCAATCTTCCACTGTATAATAATTGTGCTGAAGTTTACTTGGTAGCAAAGCGTTAGTTCTTCAAAACCACGTCCTCACAACACCACTGATAGTCCCTGTCTTCCTATCGACCCAAGTGACCACTAAATTGTAGTTGCTCATTTGCCAGTACTCATCTTTTTAACACACTCCTGTTTGTGTATGCATACTTATAGCATCATCCAACAAGATGTGGACATTCATGTTATAATTACAATTTGTTCCAGAGCAGATATGATTTGCTGCCTCTTTGTCTCTGGACATACCCTCTCAGTAAACTCACATCTCACACTTTTTATATGTGAGAGAACAGCATTCTCCATAAGACTGGGCAGACAGCAGCTTGCCTCTCATGAGTTTCAGACTATGGAAAGAAAAGCTCTTTGGAGTGTTACTGACATAAGATGGAGCACGATCTGTTGTGTGGGTGAAGACAAGTAAGGTAGGTTTTAAAGTTAGCCATTAGCACATTCACATAGGGTGCTGCTGTAAGAGATCACCTTGCTCATCCCAAGTAACTCCAGAACAATTAGGTTTCTTATCACTGATATACAACATACAACACAATTACAAGTTGCACCTGGTTTCTGTCCAAGACAACTGAAAACATTATTTCCAAAAACTGAAGTGCCAGCTACCTTACATTAATTAGTGCTCACCCACTGCTGTGCCAGATTGGCAATTATAAAAAAACAAAACAACTCCAATGTCAGCACTTTTTACTTCCAATATGCATTTATCTTGCTTTTAATAGAATATCGGTGCCAGAAGCTCATGTAACCAGAGAGAAGCACTCTACAAAACCAAGTTTTGCAAGACAGCAGTTTAAGTGTACCTTTAACGCTTACATCATACTCCATTTCTGGCTGTCAGCTGTCCAGGAGAGCATTGCCCCATGTTAGTTCATTGATTGCCTGCGCTAAGAATTTTTCTGGGACATAATGAAATCATCTCTTGGTTTCTAGGTCTGAAGACACTCATCAGTTAGCAGCTCATGATTGTGAGGCTTTCTCCAGCTGTCTGAAAACAGAAGTAGCAAATCCCACTTCCTAACAAGGTGGTCTGCAAGAGATTATTTTTTTCTCAGACAGCATCCATACATGCCTAGAATACTCTTGTCTTTGCAAAACCAGTGAGACCATTGCTCAGCAAGCCATGTATGCAAATTGTAATTCCTCCTGCTTGCTCCCCATGCAGCAGGCATTCCAGATGTACCCCAACTTATGCCTCTTTTACAGAAAAGGAATTTTGAGCTCATCATTACACATTCTTTAATCAGCCCTGTGCAGACTCGAGCAGGAAGGCTGGGCCCTTGCCATTGCTCTCACAACTCAACTCAACTCTCAACTGTTCTGTGTCTGTGCTGCATGCTCAGCCTGATCCCGCTCTGTCAGCAGTCAGCTTTACACTGCACCAGCCCAGGTCCAAGGACATCAAAAGCAGCTCTCAAGCAGAACTGGAAACAGAAAAGCAATAACTGCTGCAGAAAGTGAGCATGCCAACCTCAAATAGCTCCCTGAATACACCCAGGCACACTGCATACACCCTGCCCACAAGCTGCTGAGCTGACATACAACACTGTGTCGTAATGTTAACATAAGCCTCGCAGTAACAGGGGGCTCTGGCACCAGGTATTTCCCCTCAAATCACAGGGTTGGTCCTGTTAAAGAAAGGGCTATATTTCCCTTCTCTTTTTACCCAGTAAGTTTAGGTCTGAAGCACCACTCAGGCCCTCCAGCCTGGTGCCACCTGTGCTCGGCCTCTGCCACCTGTGCTGGGCCTCACCAGCCTTGGTCAGAACAGTCCAGTGGGAAATCTGTTCTCATTCCCTTAAATTAACTTTGTTTTGGAGTACACTAAGAAGGAAATGGGAAACAGTATATTGAGGAAGCAGGAAAAAAAATGAGTGCAAAATAGTAACAAATATGCAGGGCCCACTGATTCTTATGCCACTGCAAAGCTGAATATAAAATGCTAACATTAAACACATGCTTGTAACGTTAAGCAAGGTCACAGGAAACAAATGCTTGAGGAGTTGCTTGTAGCTATCAAGATAGGACAAAGTGCTGACCTTCCTCACTAAATTACAATCCTCTTCTGGGCTCTCACACAACACAGACTATTTTAGACTGAAATTATGCTGCCTACAAAGAATATAAAGTGTCCTGGCCACCCTGGTTCTGCAGCATATTTTTATTTTTTAATTTAATTATTTATCAAGAGAAACACAATCCTTTGGCAACTCCTGAACATTCTGATGGCTTTGAACTGTCAGACCTTCAAGGACTCGGCACTTCCACAGTTCCTTGAACAACAGCACCTGATCTCAGATGATAGGGCTGCACCAGCGCCCACGTGCTATCACAGAGATGGGGCTTAGCTACCCCCCTATCTTTAGAAATTCCTATAGGGACTAAGAAAAAAGAAAATCTCAAGTCCATGCCTCTTCAAACTACAAGTAATTAACTGTAATTCATGTCACAGTGAACTTATACTCACACCTGTATAATTAGCAGTAGGTAGACTTAGCTGTCATCTCCTCTTGACCATCTGTAAACTAAGAGCAGTCTAAATTTAGCTCTATCAGCCCGGCCTCCCACTACTACATCAAGAGTAGAAAGTAACTAATAAATAAGTAACATATTTACACTGGCAAAATAGTATCATACCACCTTAAAAGTATCAAAGTTCTAAAGAACCTGACAAACTCCTTGTTGGCCCCATGACTAGAAGCAATTCAGCTAGTATGCTGAAGTAGACATGCCAAAAATTGCAATTGTTTGAGAAGATAACTTTGGTAATACTGTACACATTCAAAACATTCCAGGAGTTACATGATGTTCCCCTTGAAAGAGTTATCATTATATCTGAAGGATACGAGTTTGTCTCTCAGCAAATCAGTGGTGGAACAATAATCCTCCATGGATATTCCATGGAAATGCTATTATTTGGTCAGGAGTTAATGAACACTATGACTGACTTTAGAAATTATTCATCTTCCTCAACATCTAATCTGTGATTAGACATTGCAATGAGTAAGAGACCATAAGAAACCTAGGAGAACAGCACTGTATTGCAAATAGTCCATGCAAATAGTGTTACTGTGAGTTGGGGTATAAGATGCATTCAATAAGAAGTGAAATAGCTTATCTATTTCCATATATTAAATAAGTTCTCTTAATAGCAGCATCAGTCAAATCTCCTATCCAGCAAGTGGCCCCTCCAATACATACACTTAGATCTGTGGTCCTACCTGAAGCCAAGAGATCATTACGCATGGCTCGACCAGAGCTGGAGCTGAACTGCATGGGGAGTCTGCAACTGCTACAGAACAGACTCTTACCTTACACTAGTCCAGTGATACAAGGAAGTAAAGTCACAAGGGCAGACAGACAGGTAAGAACTATGGCCTCCTCTGGGCTTATTAGACACAAACCGGAACAACCTACAGCAGTTAAATATAAACAAATTGCCTATTGAATTTCAGTAGCATTGTCCAGTAAGTCTTGAATATATGCCAAACATTCAAGGTCAAGTGAGGCCCAGTCACCATTTTTTCCCAGAAAAAACACATTACATAAAAGCTTATACAAGACTTACGAGAGTTTAGTTGTTTAAACACTAGAAGCACAAGCCAAATAATTAACTACATATTTCTTTTTCATATTTATTTGTAAACTAGTTTCAAAAGTATCTGTATTTCTAAATACCCCTATTTAACAGATACTTTGCACTCTTGGTGAGATCCAACACTCACTGCATTCCACTGATCATGAGCTACAAGCGGTTCCTATCACAAAACAATTTGGGTACAATAAGAAGAAGCATCTAAGATGCTCTGCCCCTACCTACAGATGCCCCTAACCCAACCACAAAGACATGACAGCCCTTTTCCCAGCAATGGCTCAGGTTTGCAAGCAGCCAACAAGCCAGATGCATTTCTACACTGCCACCAACATTGAACAGCCCACCAAAACTTTCTGCAACACAACAGGCATCCTAGGCCGTTGTGCTCCATCCTACCCTGTTACAAGCAGAAGGTTGAAAATATTTGCATACATGCCTCTCTCCCCACTTCTGCGTGAACCATGCAAGTGACCTGAAGTAATAAGTGTGGGCCTACTAATCGCTGTGTGTGTTCTCTTCTACGGAGCCAAAAGGTCAGCTGGGGTAAAAGCAAGGGGTGACAAGAAGTACAATACTGAAACACTCTTGATTTTAGGCAGCCACCTTGTTCAATGAACCACACACAAACCAAGATCTTTCAATACATGCACTCAGGCTTAAATGGACTGCTTGAGAAACAGTTGCTGAACAGAACTGACTGAAAAGATGGAGAAAGCCTTGTGCAGGCCTCCCCTCCCCAGGGCTAAGCGCTTAACAGCGTATTAAAAATGCAGACATCTTAGTGCAGATTTCTAAGGATTTCTCTGCATTTATGTAACATTTGGCAGCTCTCTCAACTGTGGCTGAGAGCTTGTTTTGGGTGATTTTCTAGTCTTCATAAAACCTTTTGCAACAGCATACTACTTTACTGCCTTTAGCTCTGTTTGTGGATAAAAGGACACTAAACTCATCTTCTGTTAATTGCCAGATGTTGGCACACAGCAGGGGATAAGGCCAGAGATGTAACAAACTGCAGCAACCACAGATACAGATTTCTGTGCCTTCTACAGCATGATTTTGCTACAGGTCAACTGAAGCTCTCGCTGTTGCTGAGAGGCTTCTTTATTTATTTTTTTTTTTAGTATTGAAATATTGGCAATTATTTCAATGTTAGATTTGCAAGAAGTTCTTCATGTCCTGCCAATGTCAACTTGCTGAAGATTAAACCCAATGAGAACAGAGTAAGGCAACAACGAGTTAAATAAAAAAAATTACAGTTTGCAACCAATGGACAAATATTTTGTTCTCCTACCTCCTAATGGTCCCTCTTGTTTCCAAATGGTAGAGGGAATCTATAAAGAAAGTTCAGCTACAGCAATCTCTAAATGACTCCCAAAAGCTAGCACTGAATCCATTCCTAGATTTGCCATCATTAATATCCTGTTCTGTCCTCCCATAAAACTAGGTACAGAGCGAGATCTCTAGAGGTCCCTTCCAACCCCTACAATTCTGTGATTCTGTGTGATTCTGTGAGTAGGAGAGCTCTGAATCTAGCAAGATGATTATACAAATGAGATTTTCCAAGGTGTATAATTACCAAGTTCTTAAATCGCTTATTTTGGAGGCTGTAACAAGAGAAGGCATGCAGAGCTGTGTAGATTAAACAATGTAATTGTTAATTAAGAGATCTGGAGAAGGAAATCACGCAGTCTCCCTGCATTAGCACGTGATCACCAAGTAGTGAGGGAGAGCGTTTCTAAGCGAAAAGCAAGTGCAAAGCAGGGCTCCAGCTTTTGAAGAGGGTCAGATCTCCCACTGTCCTCACCTCTTCTACATCCGCCTCCTCCATGCCCTGGAAACAGGAACAGCAGTCTATAACAAAAAAAGAGGGCAGGAGTTGATGCTGAAATACTCTCAGTACCTCTGAGCCTCTCAAGGCTTCTGTGGCCACTGTGTCAGCAAGCTGCAAGGCCAGAGCAGTGAGGAAAGGTCCTGATAAACATAAGCACTGCATCTTGTGTTATTTTGCAGGTGCTTCCATTATTGCAAATGCACATATGTCATGACTTGGCAAAATACACCAGATGTTTACTTTCAGGACAGATTAACAGCTTCACAAGTCACAGGCACATCACCCACTTATGGCTGATAAACTGAACAAGGTCATACTCGCACGTGCAAGTTCACAAGCCCTGGGGTCCCTGGGGCACACCTTCATTAAACAAAGGGCTCAATGACTCTGGCTGCAAGGCTCACAGGACCAGGTCTCTCTTGGCAAATGCATGAAAGCTGCAGAAAGTGACAACCTGGAGCACCAGCCTTGTTTACAACTCATGTTATGGTGTATCATTTTGAAGTTTGCTGCGGTCCTATGCGTATCATTTTTCATTGGTACACTCAGGATATTTAAGTCTGTAGATTTAACAGCTATATTTGAATTTGGTGGAGCTGAAGGAAAGATGTATGATTAATTAGATAAACGTAATAATTGACTAATCCAAATCTGTCCTCATAACCTTACTATCACCCCTGTGCCTCTGCATAACTACAGACTAAAGCAGCAGAGATATTTCATGTATAACTATACAAGCCAAAAGCTCTCCCTAGGCACACATAAACTGCATTTTCCTCAACTAACAGAACACAAACTATATCCACAGCAGATTTAAGTTGTTTTACAAGAACCTAGTCAAAAGCTACTCAGTTGGCAGACCCAGCAGCAGTATATCTTGCCCAGGTCATTCCTAGTATCTGCAACAGAACCAAATCTCCCACTCTGTCCCACATCCCTCTGAATGCACTCTGTGCTTGCTCTGCAGCTTGACGCAGATGCCAGCTGAAGCAGCATTACAAAATGGAGAATGGAGAAGGTCATCAAGCTGCAGTGCTCTCTCTTGGTAAAATGAGCAGAGTGTGGAATGAAAAACATTGTGTTACATCACCACTTTTTTAGAGTTCAAATCTAGCACTTGCCAATGTGCCTAAAAGCAACCTGTCACTCTGTCACTGAAGTCCAGAGAGACTGAGCTTTCCAAGTGAGTGTATCTCCACGATCAGCTCACACATCATGTGTGCCCTCACATGAATTGCCCAGAGTTATCCTAAATTTTAAACAGAAAGCAGAAATATTCCCAGCATGCTAACACATACCATCACATGGGTCTCATCAAGACCACAAAGTTTACTGTGTCATCAACAAGCTATTTATGCATATGCTTGCTGTCACTCCCAAGTGCTATTTGCAAGTATTAGAACAATAAACTAAGAACACTAAAGCAGGCTTTGCTGTAAGAGCCTTAGAAACATCAGATATTGGGACCTACTAGTTCCTCCTGTTTTCCACAAAGAATCTGACATCTCTTGCAGAACTGACATATTCCAGCATATGTTATGTCCTTCACTTGCTAGGGAGGATATTCACTGTGTGGCGGTAGTAAGGGGAGTATAAGGAAGTTTGGGATGCATGCACCATGTTAAAATGTTATGTCCAGCAGTTAGGTACTTTCCTCATCTGCCACCAAACTACATGAGATTTCTCTATCTGTCATCACCCATATAACTTGAAGCTCCTTGAGTGCTGCAGTTGGCAAGGAAATGGGGCAAGAAGGTAGGAGCAAGCAGGCAGCAGCAGACAGGAGCTGTTGGGCAGCAGCCAGAGAGACCACCTGGGCTGAGCCTTGCTGGGACTGCTGGACAGAACAGGTTCCTCTGAAGTGTTTATATGTTATAACAGGTTGTTATATTTGTGAAATTTAAATGCATTGCATGTTAGGCTGGGGAAAGGCAGCTACGTTTGCATTGAGAAGGGTCAGATTACTCTGGTTAACTGTCGGAATCCACCTGTGGTAAATTTCAGCTACCGAGCAACTGAGCCATAAAGAGTGAAGCGTGTGTCAACACTTTAGCGTCCCATTTGTTTGCCTCCTTTCACCACTAAAGAAATTCAGGAAACAAGTGCATTGAACTAGTTAAGTCTTTTAATCACCAACCATATTAAATTATTTCCAGTTATCTGGACAAGAACACCAACGCTTTGTCACTATCTCTAGAAACACCACGGTGGCTCTATGGATAGCTGAAGGACAGCTGGACTTTTTGTCTTAAAAATGCTTTAGTTCTGTGTGAAACTGCTGCCAACGCCTTCCTCCTCACCTCAGACCTGCCCCCAAAAAATCAGCCTGAGTTGTCCTTACATTTACTTAAACCCAAAACTTCAGGTCAAATCCTGCATTCACTTAGGCAGCTCAAGCGATTACAGGATTTGAAGTTAAAGAAAGACTTCCGCTTCCTGTTTTTTCTCCCTCACGTTATAAAAGTTTAGTGACAGTTAACACTGATTTCCATATTCCAGCATAGCCTTGATATTGATTGCACAAACTATGAGAAAAAAACAAATAACAGACAAAATCCAGAGGGACTCCACAGTTCCCACCGGTAAACACTGGAGACTTTTATTAAGCCCAGGAAAGCAAACTGTTGCACAAGTCACTGTGCTTTGTGCTTTTGCAACCTTTTTGTTTCTGTTCTTACGTATGAGTCTGAAACAGGTTTTCGCCTCCAAAGTCAGTGATGCATCCCTTTGTCATGACATTGGTTTCAACATCAGGTAAAAGCCCAAATCCTAGCATGGGATTTTAACTCACTGTAGCCATCTGTTTCAAGAGGATTATATGGATTTTTTTAAAGTGCTAGACATGTTAAAAATAGCAGACAGTGGTTTTGAATGCTTTTTCAGCTACCTTGTGTTAAAAATACTGCCTAAGCTTGCAAGTCAAAGCTACACGACCCTATAAATCTGCTCTTCCTATTGATGTCCTCTGATATCTTAAAAACTCAAAACATAATATTCTAAAACTAGATCATACATACAAGTAACAGCTATTTAAAAGCAACCTCTTTGTTTTCCTTGACTAAAGGAAGCGCATATAGTCACTAATTAAGTCTCACCTATCCTCAAGGCTTTCCTTTAAGAATATCATAGTAATTTCCAAAATAGTACAATCTAATAGACTTGAGTTTCGTTATTGTTTTTTCCCATACCTCCTTCAGGCAACTTAACACTTAGGTTTTCTGGACCACATCTAGAAGTCTCTTTTGGCTGCACGCAGTTGCCACACACTTCCAAAGAACAAGCCACACAATCATTCACCTGAATGAGATGAGCATCTTTTTCCTATGATGTTCTGCTGCTGAGCAACATGAGTATCTCTAATCATCTGTTGTTTAAAGAAGGGGAAAAAACAAAAACACAAAAACCAAGCAACTACAACAACAAAAAAACGACACACAAAAAGACTAATTTTGGCTCCTTTTCTACAGGAAATAGTTGATGAAACATCTGCTTTTTCTGCATACACTGGAGCTTGTTCCGCATACACGAGAAAAAAGATTCTTCTATCTCTATAGACAGAGAAAACAACAGGTCTGTGACTACGTGATCCATATTCTTACCTACAGGTTATTACTTTATTTAATTTACTTTGCTTTTTGGCCAAGGAATCTGCACACCTTTTTTGTAGGACAGACAGACAGAAGCAGCATTATTGTTCACATTTGATCCAATAACCTGTTCAGCTGTTTAGGATGCACACAGCATCATAACAACTCATGTTGCCCTAACCTCACCCAAGAATGGTACAAGTAAGCCCATCTTTCACAACAAGATTCCTCATTTTGAAAAGTAATAATAAAGAGCCAAACTTCCTATTTAATATGAGTGGCACCTTTAGCTGCCTCTATTCATTGCCATCTTTCTGTTTACACAGATGTATGTATTTTGCAACACTGCATGGGGCTACTTCATGGTTTTTGTGTCTTTTTTACTCCCCACCTTCTTGCATCATTTTGCACAACCATGTCCTCCATTTTTATGTCCTACTAGCAAATTGTTGTCACTGTATATGCATTTTACAAGCTGTAGCAGTTCTGTTTGTATAGCATGGCTTACAAGTAATAAAGTAGTCCCTACCTCCCTGGAATTTCCTGTTTAATTTGGTAATTTTATGAGTATGATCCAGTTTATTTTGAAAAATAACCACTAAAATGAATTATTCCTACATGACTTCTAACAGCCTAGAGGCTTGCCCTGTTTTTTATTAATTCTTTGATCAAAGCCTTATAACAAAATGCCATCTCTGTTTGCATCTTCAACAATGCTTTTTTATTACTTCAGATTTCAATTTCTAGTTTGCACCATTATCTTACTGCTGCAGAATTCCACTGCTTTTGCAGTCAGCGTTAATAATTCAGACAAAGTCATCTTCCAAAGACACCAGTGATACAACATATTCAACAGCAGCCTTTCACATCTGAACATCCCATTTTTGTCAAGAATTGAGGTACAATAGGTGACCTCAGCTTATTTCCACAGCTTCCCAACTCTTTCACAGCCCAGCATCCCTCTGCATTCCTGCCTAAATCCAAACCCCCAAGAGGAAAAGTCTGCAAATTCAGCTCAGGAATAAAAAGAGGAGAGGTTATTACAGTCATTGGAGCAAAGAGAGCCAAGTGTGTACGTACAGTAATGAGTTATCAATGCCAGCACTACTTTATTCCAGGAATGCTAAGTTTCACTTAACCAAATGCATCTATGATTAAATAAATAAACAGAAGGCATAATTCAATATCATAACTTGATTTGGAGATTACTAAACAACTTTCCACTCAATTCACTTTCCAGATAAGCCTGATACGACAGCCATGATTTAAACTAAAGATGGTGGTAGACATCAGACCAAGTGACAACATTATTACCAGTTCATGCAACATGTGCTGGGGCTGCCCTACCTGGAATTGGACCATCTGATGTGCAACCCCCCTTTAATGTGACCCCTCCATTTCCAGGATATAGGCTGGCTTCCACCCCTCCACGCTACCTCCAGTACCCTACAAGCCAGACATCAAGGACCAAAAATACCATGAAATCAAACAAACAAACCCGAACCAAACACAAAAGCCAAGCAACAACCCAACCCAAAAAACAAACCAAACACACACACAGAAATCACTGCTGCTGCTGTCACCTGGCATACAGAAGGAAGGGAAAAGCTACATCTCTGGGCACAGACTGCAAGCTGCCAACACCACAAAGGGAAGTATGGATTAGGATCAAGTGTTGCACAGAGAACACATGACAGCACGAAGCCAGCATTAAATATCAGGCAACTTCTAGGTATGTTAAGTAGCACTTACCATAGCAAAATTTAAAAACAATAATAAATATTCTGTATTAATGAATCAAATGCATTTTCATTTATTACTTCAAAGGTAGCTGACAGGACAGCTAGATGGCATAAGCCACAGCCTATAGCGGAACAGCTCTGCCTGTGAACTTACAGAGCAAATGCACCAGGCAACCACTTAAGAGGAAACAGGAAAACCAAATGAGAAAGCAATAAAGCATCCACAACCAAGACTGCAATTTTATTATTATTTAATTTTTTGCTTCTTGTTGTTTAGATTAGTCACAAAAAAATAAACTAAGTAGAAACAATAGGAAAAACAAAACATAATGCTCTTGCTTTCATGCTCTGCGTGTGTGAACTTGAATAACTAAAAAGATTAAGAGTTACAAAAAGCTCAGCTAATTCCCCTTGGGGAATAGCTCCCCACACAGAGCTTTCTCACAGTAGAACATCCTTCTCCAGTTCTCTTGCCTAGGGCAGCCAAAGAAAAGGAAATATTCTCATACTGAAGTTGCTACAGCACAACATCCCAATCCCAAAAGTAGCAGCTGTTTTCGCAACCAGTCCTTAGCTTATATAAAAGATTTCATTACAGATAGGCAGGTCCCTTCCTGTTCCGCATATTGCCATCCTCAGCATCTCATTTTAGTCACATAAATTCAAAGTTAAAATTAATTAAACTGACTGGATGATGCTGTGAGCAAATATATACCTACACTACATACACAGAGTATGGCTCCTTAGAGCTAATCAGACAGTAAGAATTTATGTAGAAAATCAGAAGATGATAATCCATTCAAGTTTCTCATGCTTTTAAAACAAGGTAGTGCCACATCAACAAAAGAGTCCTTTTTGTGCAATAAAATAACTTGGCTGCTCAGTTATCAATGACTGCCTAAAGCCTTCCATTCGGAAACGCATCCTAGAAAATCAAAGTCAAATGATCAGTACTCAGGTTACCCTTCCCCAAACCCCCCACATCATGTTAGGCTCTTTGAAATTAATCAGGAAACAAAAGCAAACAGGGAAAAAGCCTACATGCATTTCCTGGCCAGATGTAACTATGTTTTCCAGTTTCTAATCAGGAAGCCATTCAAAAAATTATCTCTGGAAATATAAAGTGTGAGCCACTTACCTATTTCATCCATTATATTCAGTACCGTATATTCATTTGTACTGCAGACATCTACTGTGAGTCCATAGCATGATCCATATTATCCCACATGCACAACTTCACTTGATCTCCTATCCTACATTAATGAAATTCAGGTAATTTCTTTAAGGAAATTCTCTTCAGGAATTTATGCGAGCCAGGAGGAAGAAGGAGGAGATGATGAAGAAAAGGTGCAGCTTCAGGAAGTGTAAAAACACATATCATTAGAATAGATTTCTAAGGTAAAATCTGACCCACTCTCTCTGTTTCTGGTCCAACATCTAATCAAAATGGAGTTTGTCACATCCACATGAGATTATATACAGGGGCAGGGAGGGGGAGAAGTCTGCCGAGCCCTTCCCTGCACTCTGCGTCAATAGATTTGGGCTTAGCCTATGCTAAGCAGCTCAAGGCACCGGTTATTGGTGCTGGCAGCTGTCTACCACACTGCCCCATTTCCTAGTGTCAAGCACCCGGCTTGCAGGGAGGCCTTGGGCAGCCAGCTCCAGCCTGCCTCCAAGGCAAGTAGGGCAACAAAGCCCCCATGTTTGCCCTGCACAGTCCTTCAGTCATTTAAAATAGCCCTTGCAATTTCAAGCAGCTTGGAGCAAAGACTGTTTCACCGTAGAACTAAACAAAATCAAAAGATGTATTTCAAGATTAAAAAAAAAAACAACAGAGATGGAGTCTTGGTCTGAGCGAAGGATTTTTGCACATGTACACAAGATTTTAGCATTGCAGCATTATGTTGCTTAGTATATATGTTGACATAGTTAATTTTATGACATACTTCTACTGTCTTGATAACCAGTGAACCTTTTCAACAAGCATAGTTGCTTTGCTCAATATTATAGCAAATCAGTTACAAGCAACTCATAAATAATGGGTATATGTCTCCATTCTAGAAGAAAAATAATATATAAAAAAAGTTAACAGCTTTCAATATGACGTCAGGAAAACCCCAGAAGTCATGGCTCTGTCCTGCCACCTCAGCCAACCCTGAGGCTATAGTTGGTGAGGAAGACTGGAGAACCGGGTTGAGTGCCCGGTCCTTACCAGAGTATTCCAAACAACTGAAGCCAATGATGGCCCTGGAGAACAAACCCCACCTCATCTCTCACAGCTTGGATCCACACCTTTATCCAGAAGTGTTCCTGTTCTCAGCTCTCTTTAGCATCTTATTTACTCACACTACTGCTTCTCTCATGCAAGCGTTCTCCTTATGCCTCACAACTGATACAACTGGGCCCCAGTTCTGGCTGAGGGACCCAGCTACATAATGGTAGAAATGAGAAATAAGTCTCTACAGCCCTATGAAATTCTGAGCCTGAAGCATCTTGGGTTCATGGAATATTAGAGATGCAGACTGATAAACACTCTGCTTTGAGTTTGCAACTCAAATTACAGACTGTAAACATCAATTAGTTTTGATTATTAATATGGAAGACTAATTGTAATTAATTTGAACAACCTTGCTCTCAATGATGAGCAGGTAACTTGCTCTGCAAATAGTCCCCTTGAGGTACTGCATTAAAGGATGGAAAACAAACAAAAACAAATAAATAGATAAAAACACCACAAGCTCACTTGGAGCATGTAAAAAAAATATATACATACATACATATATATATCAATTGATAGTGACTATAAAACAGAATTGAAAACCTAAGGAGAGAGCAGGTTAAACCAAGCCCTTGCTACAGTACTTCTAAAAATAAAAAGCTGTGTTTGTGTATTCTGATACATTCACGTTGCAGTTCAGATCACAAGGCCTGAGGATGTAAAAGCTATTCTCTTACGGACACGTAGGGTAAATTAACTTGCTAATTCATCCTCTAATGCACAGTCCACTGAGCACACAACTACATAAGAAAAGAATATGAGATTTCATGCAGTCAGGCAGATTAATTTGTTTGGCTTGTAACAGAATGTAGAGAGCCTTTATTTTTCTTTTTTTGATGAGAGTGATATGTATTTATGTATATATTTTATTTAAACCATACCTCATCGCTCATCCTTAAATCAGTCACATGCACAGCATGTATGTATTGAGCATATGCCATCCCTCCCCAGCACTGCCAGACAAAAGCTACACTGCCAAAAATAGCCACACAGCGTGCTAGTGCTGCTGCAGACTGCCCTAGATACATCCAGGCCAGGAGGATCGAGCAGCCCTGCCGCAAGGAAGGGTTAGGCGCTAACCTTCATAATGGGCCAGGGCTAAAAAGAGGGAGCGAGATGAATTTCCATCTTTGAAGTTAATTTTTAATAAATGTGACTTAGCTGAGATTAAAAAGGTTAGTCATCTGAAAGCCATTTCCAGGCAGAACTGAAATGCATGTGCATATACGCACAAAATATGACGGGAAAAGGGTTAGAATAGAGTTTCTGCAAAAAAGAAAGGTCAAGGCAGTGGTGGTTGCTTTTTAAAAGTATTATACAGTTTCAGCTTTACAAGAGTACAATCCAAAGGTTTGCTGGATGCTTTCTTCATTTCGTGTCTCAATTATTATTTTTCAATGTGCTTTCTTACTACTTTCCTCTTTCAGCAGAGATGGGGAAAAGCTAACAGCTTTTGTTTTTATCCTAGATCAGGTAAGAAGCTGGAACAGCTAAACAAGTCATGGCTTATGTAGGAAGTGCTCAGAGGGTTCAAAGATGAATAGTACACCTCAGAGTGCAAGACAGTCCCTCAGCCCCTTGTCAAATATCAGGCTGGTCCACAGTTTATGCTCTCCACCATCCCAGGACTCCACTGAGTATCAGAAGGCCTCAAGCCAAAGGAGATAAGCGCCACAGCTCAGTGGCAGCATGAGCAGAGGGGAGGATGGCGGCCGGCTGCCCTAATGCTACATCCGTGTCACCTCCTAGAGGAAGGGAGCTCAGTCTGGGCAAAGAGATCGTTGTCTGTATCAACTGACTGAGACAAAATGGATTTCCCCAGCTTAGCAGGGGATTGCCCTACAGGGACAGACAGGGCTTTACCTTCAGCCAGGTGAGTAGGAGAAAAGGAAAAGCAACCCCCACCCACAGCCCGCACCCCTAACTGGCCTGCCTGCAGGAAGGCCTTACTACACATCTGCTGTTTCCTAAAGCACACAACAGTCTTGGGCACCTACATGCTAAAGGTTAACCTTTAAAGTGTAAACATTAACCTACATTATCAGTTTTTATCTCATCCTTATGAAAAGCCTCGTATGATATCAGTGCTGTATTTCTGTAGTGGGCAAGCTACCATTTTAATTCAATGCTTAACTTTCTAAACTTACTTCTATGAAGGTTCAGCACATAAAAATTTAAACAGACACGAAGGAAAGGAAAGGGAAATCATCCACGTGGCTGGCAGGAGCTGATGTGCCCGTTGGTCTGCATTTTTGACATGGCTGTCATGTGCCTAGGGGATAACACATGCAAAAGCAAGAAGCTGCTTCAGCAAGAACCCATCTTCACAAAGAGAGACAGCGAGCTGAGGGAAAGATGCAAATGCCTGAAAGCCTGAGAACTCCTGAAAAATTCAAGCATACACTTTGCAGCCTATCATAGGATGGATAGCTTAAGCAGGTTGGCACTTAACAACAAAGCTGCCTGAAAGAAGAGTGTAACTCACTCAGTGCTGTCACACAGGAGAAGCAAAACTGGTTTTGCAGATGATTTTGTCATCATTTATATTCTCTGGACTACCTCACCCTCATTTGGGCTTTCATTACATTGAACACCATCCCTTACATTTAAATATTAAGAGAAAAATCCACTATTACGACAGTGTTTTTCATTCATGGATAGATATTTTTGATTTCTTTATTTCTGGTAACGAGGGGCAATCAAATATGCAGGATCTGAAACTACTGACCAGATACATGCTTCTACTGTAGGTCCTCACAAAGTTCTTGAGTGTATTAACAGAAAACAACTACTTAGAATCTGAACAAGTCAGTCACTTTTTCCTCACCAGTCCCATCTATACCAGTAAGAACATAAACTCATTTTTATTCTGCAATATTCACTGTGGGAGGAATATTCACATATGCCAATATTCACTGTGGGATGAGAATAAATGAAAGTCAGGTCTCCTTGATTGTACTGTTGGCTTTGCTCTTCGCTCACCGTGTGAATTCTGTCCTTTTATCCTATTCCCTAGAATAAAAACAGTAGGGTTTTTGTTGATATTATTTTTAAAGGAGACAGGGCATCCGTTCTCTCTCTATAAATTTATCCTGTGGTAAAAGTCTCCCTTCCCTGAATCACACAGGTCCACAAACTGCATGTACAGGGTGATGCCCTGGCATTCTACTAGTAGCAAGCTAGTATGTAAAACAACAGTGAGCTCAATTAAATCACAGCATCAGGACTCTTATCTGAAATCACCCCTTAACACCAAGGAGTATTTTCTGAAAAGAGCAGAGTGTGATGACAAGATGGAAAAGAACAATGCAAAGATCCCTTCTGCCTTTTTCAAACTTTAATCACTTTCCAAGCTGGAAAGTTGTCCCAGAACAACCTGAAAAAGACAAACTATAGGTGGAAGAGGAGAACAGCAGAGTAATTGGCTGGCAGCTGAAGGATAACAGAAGCACTCCACAGTTCCTATTCCAGGAAGATGAACAATACATCATTCTTCTAGTCCTCATAAGCCACTTGGCTTGCACATGACACACACACTCTGAGAAGATTCATCAGATGCACGTGTTATTACTGGAAAGACATAAGACCTTCAGCTAACAGTTCAGGAGGTAGGAGTCTTTTCCTTGCAATACAAACCTCTTCCAATATAAATTCTTAGTATAGTGTCATAAAATGTTATATGTACACTACACCGCAGTATCCACTATCACAGACCCTTTTGAAGCACTACCAACTCACCTTATAAGCAGCTCCCTATCTACATGCAAGCACACACCCATAAAGTCTTCTGAAAGAATGGTCAGGAACCACACCTTGTGTGCTCATGCATCTTTCTGTAAGAAATTATCCTTCCTCCTTGGAGAAAAAAATGTTGCAAAAAGAACAATCTCTTCATTTAGCAAAGTTGTATGTGCCTCTAAGGCACAGGCCAAATGCACCGGTATAGCTGCTTTCAGCATTCTTTCGGTGTTTGAAAGTGCTAGCTTTATACATACTGGATGAAATTCACAATCCATCATTTTTAACACTTCCCTCTCTACCATTGTTGGCACGGAAATAAATGCAGCAGAGTTGAATCCAGTGCCAGGCCACCACAGCTTCAGAAGTGCAATAACTTGACAGCAGGGCTGCCCGACAACCTTCACAAACAACATTTACTGCCAATAGCATAAGAGCTGGCCCCAGGAATATGGACCTCATCCAGTATGGTGCCTCTCCATGTTTTGTAAATGCAGCTTTGATCTTTGGGAACTCAAGCACAGGAAACTCTGGTGAGCTATATGGCAAGGAAACAGACGCTACTTCAGGACTGCAGGTGATGCAGTCTTCTGGTAAGCCCATGTAAATGACCATTTTGACAAAGAAACACAAAATCCTGCAGAAGCAGAAACAAACTACCCAATACAAGTAGAAATAACATACCAGACACACTTCACTCACCCTACAGAGCCCTGCCCTCTGCTGAGTAGCAGACCAGGCACTTCATGCCTAAGCCTTTGTCTGTGGTGCTGTCTGTGGTCTGGTCAACCCACCTCAGCCCCAGCTAAGTGGAGAAAGATTACAGGCCATTTTATAAGTGCCCTGCTTCAGCTCCCCTTCCTGCAGTTTGCATAGTAAGATAACAGTAAGTCCTCACACTCTGCAAGGAAGGATTTAAAAAAAAAAAAATGGAATCACTGCTTCCCATACAAAATTATAACATTCTGTAGTTGTGGTAGACTGAGAAGCGACTGAATGTGACAGCAGGACATACAGACCAATTCACTAATTCAGAAGATTATGAAATCTGAGAATCTGAGTCTGATGAGACCCTTCCACCAGTTTCTTCAGAGCAGTTTCAGGTACTACAGGTACACCTGTCCTTGAAAGTTTTCTCATTCTTTGAAATGGATAATGTGTGGTTACTTCCTTCCAAGCACGAATTGGACCACTAATTATCTACATGCAAAATAATGTTTGGTAAATAAAGCTGGAGAGACCGATAACTGGTGATAAGTACTTTCAGCACATTACCAAGAAAAAAAAATATATAATTGCTCTAAGTCTAAAAACAGGAGGTTAAATTAATTACTTCAAAGAACTACCACAGGGAGAAAGTTGGCTGAGGCTTTTTGGTGGCTTTGTACAAACCTAACCTCACACCTTCTGGCCAAAAAGGACTTTAAAATTAACATTCCTCACATCCAGCACCCCTTATGTCAAACTCTGCGCTACCCATAAGTCACATCCAGAAAGGACAGGATTACAGCAAGTAATTTGCAGCTCACAGAAGAGCAGGCTATTCAGTTACAATTATTCCAAGCAATACTATAAAATCTTCAAGGTGACTAAGTCTCATTTTTTCTCATAATTTTTTAAAACTCATTTTCAACTTCCATTCCAATAAGGCCTTTAGAAATGCCTTTAAGGACTACAGGAAAGGAGCCTAGATTTTAAGTGCTCATAAATTGAACTGCCCAAGTCCTTTAATAGGCGGGCTTCAGCAAATACCACAAGATGTCTTATCCACTGTGACTGTAGACTGCAAAACCCAGTGCTCACCTAGATGTGCAGTTAACTACTGCAGGCAGTAAAGGGTTTTTTTCTTCCCATCCTCTTAGAAAGAAAGCACTTGACTTTTAACAGAGCAAGAACAGAATCTACAGTCATGGTATGCTCACTTTGTATTTTGTTTTGCTACATTTGTGGTAAAATCTATTGACTGTAGCCTGCTCCAACACTCTACCTGGCATTAGTAATCTCTCTATATCTCTCTTTGTTAGGGACAGCAAAGTTTTAAAGAAAAAATAAATAAATAAAAGAGACACTCCCACATTGCCCCAATATCTAAGTGTTGCATATCTAGAGAGGCAAAAAAAAAAAAAAAAAAAAAAAAAAAAAAGAAAGAAATGAAGGAAGAATAGAAGGCAAAGCTTATCTATTTTCTTCCTCTAATAATCAGATTTCAAGTCCTTAAATGTTTGTCAATGACAGCTTGCAGTGCATGCAGGTGAAGGGGTAGTGCCCCAGTTGCACAAAGGCAGATCCAAGGAGAAAGGCTTCCCAAGGAGAGAAAAGGGGAGTGCGAGAAGATGGCTTTCACCCTAAGCACCTCCCCACAGCCCTGAGTTCTACTTTACCACAGAAGTCAGGACTAGAAACACTGGCCCAGGAACAATTTTTGCTTTGGGGAAGTGTATTTCTTTCAGACGACATTAAGATGTCACTCCATAAGACACCAGAGGACATCATGTCCAAGAGGCCCTTTAAAATGGAGCTACTCTGTAGCACCAGTGCCTGAACAGCTTGAGCCAGCTCCAGCCCCTGGTAGCTCTCGCCCAAGCAGGTCACAGAGAAAACAGTATGATGTAAACAGCAGAAAAGGCCCCACTGCTGATTGACATCAGCCTCAACACTTCATTTACTCAGCACTGAGTTGTTTCCAACACAAATTAACAGCTCTTTCTGCAGAAGGCCCCGATTAATCTTGGAGGCACGTAGGACACCAACACAGTCATTTTCCCCATTTTATTCCCTCTCCTCTTTAAAACTAAGCATAAAACACTATCCAGCACTGCACTAATTTACGGCAGCTGAAAAAAAGGGGTATTTGGAAAACAGCTTTAGTACATACAATTGGACAGTAGTATCTATTATAAAATAGAAAAGCAACATCCCACTGGAGTTTTGCATGTAATGACCCAAGAGTGCCCAGCAGAGTGGAAGCCTAGGCTCTGCCTATGGTGATTTCACTGCTGCTTTTAATACCCGCAAGTAGAAAAGTCTTCCCAAAAGGTTTACAGGCAAAACACTTTGTTCTCATCTTGTAAAAGAATATTTTGTTATATTTATGTTATGCTACATACGAAGCACTTTTGGAGCATGCTGTGTAAATTAAATAACATTAGAGCAAAAGGACAACCAAATAAGTTGAGTCAAAAGAAAAGGAGAAATTACAGTACAGAGAACAGGATGTAAATGCGCTGTTGCTCAGTCAAAAGAAATTCAAGCCTCCCTGACTGGCTGTTTTTCACAGAGTAATATTCAATAATCCTTACTCAGCCTGAAATATCCAGTTCAGATGGGAAAGCTCTCATTGTAATCGTTGTCAGGGCATTCTGTAGAAATTAGTTTCCTCTCTCCAGAGAGGGAAATAGTAATTGTTCCTGTAAGATCTTACTAGATGTGATATTTGTCACAAGATTTTTTAAGTATAAAGGCACAAAAGACAGTTACTGTAACACAGGTCTCAGAAGGACTGTTAATCAGCATCTGGATTTCCAGTAACCAGACTCAGAAGACAGTTGTTTTAAAACTAAAAATGCGCCTTCCTCAAGTGAAGAACGTGGCTGTGTATGATGCACTAGTTAGTTATATCATCGCTACAGCAGCTGCCTTCCTCAGTGTACTTTCACACCACCTCAGTACCCAAGTGAGCAGGTCAGGTTGGATGCTCTGTGGTGGAGAATGGTAAAGCACAATGAAGAACAAAAGTTTTCAAAAGAGGCCCCCACATGGATACATGCTACAGAAGGTTTTGTATACAGGGGAAAAGAAATAAAATCACAAGTTACTTTGAATGACAGCTGTTGGATCCCGCTGACTCTGTAGAGCGCCCCATTTATTAGTATGCAGTAAATCTACCAACTCACTTTAGCTACGCTACAGCATCATTTACTTTAAACAAACTGCAGTGGAAAGCCTAGCTACTCTGTAGCTAATCTTGAGTGACCAGTCAGCACCTGACAAGTGGAATAGAGCAGCAATCCAGGTGACAGTGACACTCACAAAATCTCCCTGAACACAGACAGACATTTTGTTCATTAAACACAAGAATAACTTGGCAGATAAGAAGCCTGGCAAAAAAGTAAATAAATACTTCATGCAGTATTTCAGAAGACGCAGGCATACTGAAATGCTGATAACCCAGGCATAACATCAAACATATACTGCTTGGTCTGCAGCACAATTCTACTGCCAATACCTCACTCAGCAGCTGGTTGTTGCTGTCCTTTTCTGGTTTACAGATGGCAGCTACCATCTGTTTTTTATTCACCCACTCCTCTCTTTGCAGTTCAGACTGCAACTAAACACAGGAGGGTAACGTACGAGGGCTGCTGTGAAAGTAATGCCTCCTATTTTATTCTGTTGGCTTATGATGTCAGAGGCAGATGTTGGTGATACTGCAGTAGAGTTTGAGCCTTCCTATCAATATTCTGTGACATGCCATTGCTATGCAACAGATGGCAGCAGAGGAGCAGCCTGACAGAATGGCGCCTGACATGGAAGAGTGTATGAAGCAAAGCTGTGTCACTGAATCCTCCCTGTAGAAACAATGGCGCACACTGACATTCATGGATGCTTGCTGACCTCTGGTGCAGATTTTTACAAGTGTGGCATGCGAACTCTTGTTCATCACTGGTGAAAATGCCTAACCAGTAGTGATGACTGTTGGAAGACTGTTTTGTAACTGAGAGTTTGCTCTATCAAATACTGTCATTTTGGTCTTCATACCTGCTGTAGTTTCCAAGGAAATAAATTCACAGATGAGTGCTGAGAGACGTGAGGGCTGGGAGCTGCCTTAAGCAGAGTAACCACAAAATAATAGAGTTCCCAATTCTTAGGTCAGGAGGGTAGCCAGCAAAACTTCTACCTTGGACTTCCAGGGGGCAGGCTTCAAACTATTCAGGACACTGATAGGGACGGTCCCATGGGATTCGGACCTAAAGGGCAAAAGCGTATTGGTCAACACTTGACTGAACATGAGCCAGCAATGAGCCCAGGTGGTCAAATAGGTCAATGGCATCCTGGCTTGTATCAGAAATTGTGCTGCCAGTAAGAAGTGATCATCCCTCTGCACTCAGCACTGGTGAGGCTGTACCTTGAGCACTGTGTCCAGTTTTGGGTCTCACGCTACAAGAAAGACATTGAGGCCCTGGAGCATGTTCAGAGAAGGACTAAGAAACTGGTGAGGGGTGTGGAACACAAGTCTTGTGAGGGAGAAGCTTGAGGCAACTGGGATTATTTAGTCTGGAGGAGATTCAGGGAAGACCTTATCACTCCCTGCAACTACCTCAAGGGAGGGTGTGGTGAAGTGGGGCTGGCCTCTTTTCCCATGTAACTAGTAATAGGGCTAGAGGGAATGGCCTCAAGTTGTGCCAGGGGAGATTCAGGTTTCATGTTAGGAAGAACTTCTCCCAAAGACTGGTCAGGTACTAGAATGGGCTGCCCACAGAGATGGTGAAGATGCCATCTGTGGAGGTGTTCAAGAAATGTTGAGATGTTGTACAGATGGACAGGTTTTAGTGGGAAATACAGGTAGTAGGTAGACAGTTGGTCTGGATGATCTTGGAGATGTTTTCTAACCTTGGTGTTTCTATGACTCTATGAAATAGGAGCTTTACTTTCAGAGCAACTAACATAGCTAGACAGCTGCAAAAGCACTTTTTGCAAACAGTTCTTTCTTATTCCTCTGCTTCAGGGAATGACAGTAAGATCAACAGGCACTGTGTTTGCTCTTTGTTGTTGTTTTTTTCCCCTAGCAAAAAGGAAAGCACATTAAACACTAAAGTAATGCTGTCTACAGTTTGTGTGGACTGCCAGTTTAGGATAGGGCATGCATTCTCACTCAACAGTTCCCAATGAAACAGCAGTTACATTTCAGGAGCAACACCAGGCCAGAAGGTACAGCAGTTTGTTTCCCATCATGCTGTCACTGCTGCACTCAGAAGTTAAACAAGCGGTAATTCCACTGACATCATACCTGCACGCCCTCAAAAACAGCTCAGACATGTTTGAACTCATTCACAGTGAATTCTCAGTTTGGCATGTGATCCAAAGTTTAGCATTGTAATATTCATTAGTGCATTAGTCAGCATGCAGGCAATGAGGAAATTGACTTTGAAAAAGGGAAAGAAAAAAAAACAAACCACTAAAATTGGCTGCATAAAAGAATGATTTCTCATGTCAAGGGTGGGTAACTGGATAAACCTGCATTTCCAAAACAGCTTTCTACAAGCTTTCTGAAGCAGAACTGAGAAACAGGATAGCTTTGTACACTAAGACAGAACAGTGGGAATCAAGTTTAGTCGGTCATTCTGTAATAAAATTTGCTTGTGCAGGAGTGTAAATCAAAACTAAAAATTATTTGGAATTCAAAAACTTGACAGTATGTTTTAGGATATTATGAGATTGTCGACTGATTGAAAACAGGACTCTTCACTGGACTTCTTACAAGTCAGATGGTCTCAGATCTAGACATCAGCACCACAATCATACTCCCATTAATTATATCATACTTTCTGTGTTACTCTGCCTCCTCACCTTCTCTTAGCGCAAAGGCAATACAAATTATCCTTTACGCATTCAGTATCATCTGCTATCCTCAGAGCCTTCAGAAAAATCCTTGTTCCTGACAAGCAGAGGAAGAGCACATCTCTAGTACCACATAACATGCAATAGGAGGAGGCTATGACACAGGGCTGCAAAAAAGCTCTCACGAAGACAAAACTTCACTATCTGGAGTATTTTTTCCCAGCTGTAATGGGAAATGCAATGGCCCCAGACTTGATCTAAAACTTTCCAATGCTAAACAGAAGTCAACAGCCAATCAAAGGAGACATCTGTGAGCAACTGCACCTAGAAAGAAAAGGAAGCAAAACAAACAAACAACGGTGTTGCTTCTCCAAAGCAGAAGAGCAAACCTAGGAAGCCCAGAAGAAAGTCACAAGTACTTCAAGGCACAATTATTCTACTTCCTGCTTTTGGAGACGTGGCTACAAGGCTGACATCCATTATTATACAATGAGGCTTCAACAGCTTTGAAATAATTAGAAGATAATCTACTTGCCCCTCTAGGTACAGAGATATGAACCCTCCTTCCTGGAGAAACTTGTACCCATGCGGCATTGCAGCAACCTCCACATGCTTTATTCTATCCATTAACTGTGAGTTAATCATTTAAAGCAGAAATAGAAGCTGACATTCAAGTGCTTCCCTGAAGCTGCTAGCAAAAAAATCCTCATACTACCCCTGGTAATTCCTATATTGAGTTTAACTAAGCAGTCACATCTATACATACAGTTAAAGATGGGATCTGGAACAATGTAGATATTTGATGGCTGTCACACTCAAACCTACAAACCAGTGAGACGGGATGTTTCTGCAGTTATAACTCCATTCTGCAGTGGAATGAAGTTAATGAAGTTCATTCCACTCCTCTGAACAGGACAAACACTCAGCCTTAAGCAATGAAACATGAAAACTCAAACTCAAGTTTTTAGAATGCTCCCTGATTTCATTTCTGATGTTTAATAAGTAAAGAAATGCAGATGAAACATTACTCATAGCCCCCTCACCATCATTATACGCATTGGATCCAAGTACATTAACATCCACTCTGTACTTCAGTGCAATGCAGGTGAAGTATATATGAGTTTTAAGTGGTGTTCGGCCGCAAAACCAGTGCCTGGTGAAATGCATCTTCACAGGTAGTTCATTAAAACAGATCGACCTGCATTAACCATAATGGCACCTGTTCTCTTGACATGCTACCATTGTGGCCTGAGGTTTGGTAGACTGAGCTAAGCAATTTCCCAGCATAGCTTTAAAACGTAATTTGCTTCCGAAAAGACTTCTGGTAATAATGCGACACTCTCTTTTGAGATGCTTTCACAAGAACTCTTAATTCTCAAATACCAGAAAAACAAGTTCTCCAATTGTAAAGCACAGACCAAACTTAAAGAAGCAGGGGAAAAAAATGGACAAAAAGTACTGTGGTTGGCTGAGTAAGCAAAGAACATACACATGTGAGTTTGTGCAAGAAAAACGCTGTACTCCCACTGATTCTGCTGAGCCCAGCAATGAGTAGAGTTCTATCATCACTTGCTCATGATCAACAGCATCAATATAGGAGAGCACTCACGGTGTTCTCTACAGCTCAATATGACAAGCAAGGTTTTTCTTTTAAAAATACGGCCAGATTTCTATCTACCTGGATACAAAGGCAAGTCTGAAGGGGAAAACAGATGCAGCAGTTTCTAAGCAACCTTGTAGAGCAGCAAGAGCGCCAGGACTCCTGACTACACCGCAGTCACTAAAACACCGGGGGATCAAACTGCAGTGTTTCATTACAAAATGTGTGCTTAGCTGTTATTTTACTTTCTCACTGCAAAACACGAACACAAGGGTACCCAAGCAATTGTAATGTCACCTCATACTAAGGGCACAGTATTGTAGTAACCTCATGAAAAAAAATATTGGCTTATTTGCAAGAAAAAAAAGAAGAATGCTATTGGACCACAGAGAACTTCAGGATCCTTGGGCAGCTCTACCACTGTTCAGGTTTCTTACTCTCACATAAGAAATTACCATTGAACTACATTTCCTTTACACGCATCTTCCCCACAATTGGGAATTAAATCCCCAACTCAGGACTTTTAAAGCAACAGCAAATTAGAATCTGCTTGCTACCATGAGTGCTATCTTTCATTACATAAAGCTTTTTTGAGAGTTGTCTAAATTCAACTGAACTCAGATCTTCCAGCACCCTCAACAAACAATCTCTTCTGCAGGTACAATAACCAAATACTGGACCATGTTAGCTTGCATACAGCTCTGATGCATACTATGTTGCCATTTACACATTGGTTAAAACGAGCTCATTTACTAACAGCAGTCACTTTGTAGAATTCAGTCTTTTCACTACTTTGGATTATCCTCAGCTGGCATGCACAGTCAAGCTGGATTCTTTTTATCAAATATCTTATTAAACTTTAAAGACTACCAACACTGTTTGGACTTTTGCAATCCACATACTCAGGAAACTGAACATGCTCCCTGAACATATGAATTGACTACAGACTGTTTGTCCTACAGAAGCCACTGATAAAACATATTGCAATTGTCCAGCGTCAGCAGTGGAAACCCCTTCTTAGGGAGCTGAGCTGGAAGTAAGATGATTCTTATCCAGCATAGATAACCTCAGTAATCCCAGCACAGCCTCTGATAAACAGACTATGTTACAACACACACCAGGTCCTCAGATCTGGGACTTTCTCTCTGAAAACCAGAGACTAAACAAATCAGATTTGTTTTACTATAGACATATTCCCTACTGCCCTCAGACTTCCAGCACTGTCTAATTGCTTTATTGTGAATAAATCCCTTCACATTAGGATCTGTTTTCCTTTATTACAAAGGAATTGCTTCCTGATACCTACCAAAAACTAGAGACAGTGAAACCACATGAGGAGACAGCCTTGCATTTGCTTCCCGAAAAAACATAACCTCCTTCTGCAACCCCAACAGCTGTAAATTAGGCTACAAAACTAAGTTTTTAAAAATATCCATGAAAACAACAGATATTTTTGGACCCTCATCTTCTGGCACTGGCTTGCAAAAAGGAGGAAATGCACAAAGACATGAACAAAATTCACTGGAAAGCGTAGGCTCACAGAGCACATTGCCCTGCTTTCTCAGCCCTGCCCCTTCATGCAACACATGCTGTAACGTGAACTGGTACCTTTCCTTCCTTCCACCCACTCCTTCCCCAGACCTTGCTACAGACACAGATGGGCAGGATAAGGTCACCAGTTACCACTAAATCTTCCAATACCTGATTTCCATGAGCCAGCTCCCCAGCTTTTAACAGCTGCCAATTGTTCTGCCCCAAATGAACTTGAGGCTGCCCTGCTAAGTTGTGTCAAGGGACTGCACCTGGAGAGCCTCCATCCCAGGCATCTTTGCTTGTTTAAAGTGTGGTGGAGGCCAGAGACCAAGCTGCCATTCTGGAACAAGACAGAGGCACAGACTCCAAAGCGTAGGATAAGATTGCACTTCCACGCCCCATGCAGTACCTGTTCTGTAGGTTTACCATTTCAGTTTCCAGGACTTTAATGCCTTTGAAGACACCAAAATTCCCTTCCCTTTCAGGTCTTCTTAAGTTTGAGTGCAAACACAAAAGAACAAATTGGCAACTTTTAAGTTGTTAATCTGAATTTAGCAGGGAAGATATTTTTCCTAATAAACACAAGAACACAAAGACTAAGCAGTAAGCTAAGAATTCTCCCTCATCTCCCTGGATGAGCAGAGCTTGCAGCTCAAACAGTAGCATGCAAAAGCATTATCATGCAGGCAACAGCATCAGAACCTGCTGGTAACCACAGCCATCGCTGCCATGCACCGAAGGACTGGAAAAAACCTTTTGTTGTTTGTTTTCAAGATGACAAAGAATCAGTGTTACTGTTCAGAGACTAAAGCATGTTTGTCTGACTTTGTATTAGCAACAATAGTCACTTGGCAAATTAGAAGCACGTTCCCTCCATCAGTTTTAAAACAACAGGCAGGTGAAGAGTTTGACTGTTATGTTAGTTGAGATCTCCTCTTCATCGATCTATCATGAGTATTGCACAGTAAGACAGATGTTTCAGTTATTAATAATGAAAACGCATAACCTAGAAATGTGAGCATCACTTTTCCATGCTCTTCAAATGGTAGTTTCAGATACAACACAATCAATAACCTGAGAGAGTTTCATCTCCCCCTCCTCACCAAAGGAGGAAGGATTGGAGGCAGAACTTAACAATTCAATAAAACCCGAGTAAGAGTTGCTGAGACTACCTCACAGATGCACAAAATCAGCATGGCAGAAAATGGGAAATGCTAAGGTGAAATGGTCATGTCTGAAGGAAAACAACGTCTGAAGGAAAACAACATCTGAGGCCACAGTGCTCACACAGCATGGATGGCTTAAATTTAATCTACCTGGATGCATCTGTGATTTACATTACAAAACAAAACCAATGCTTACCCACCATCTTCAGCCCCAGCAACTTTATTTGCTTTACAGAACAAGCTGTAAGGGACTATTGATGATTATACAAATATATAGCCTAAATAAAATGAGCGGAATACATATCAAGCATGACTATACGTGGTAAGTCTAAAAAAGAAACAAAAGCACGTTGCCTTACACAGAAACCTAGGTTAACTGCAAAAGTGAGGCTTCTGCAGAAAGATTAAAAACAAATAATGCTGAGAGATCTATATTGGTAAATGATGCCAAGTGAAAAACGTGCTCTAAATGCTAATACTGCACATCTCTAACAACTGACAATGAAAGTGAAGATGTCTAAATGGTCCCTTTGGAGACAGAAACATATTACCTTACTGTGGACAATTTCTAGGTCTGCTTAACATAACAAAAGCAGAGACACGCCTGCAAGATTTGTTTTAAGCAAATGCTAATCCCAGTAAGAAACTGAACCTCAATTCAAGCTTTGACTTCAACCAACAAACAGCACCTAGGATTTATTGCCTGGAAGTCTTCTGGACAGCCACCAGTCTGCATGAGCACCGCAAAGTTAGATTACGTGTGCCAAGTCTGACCACTCCGAGCTTACAAATAAGACATGACTTTTCCTTCTGTTAAAATTTAATAAGAAAAACAACTATTTAAAGACTCAGGCTGAGACATGACATTTGGGTTCCCTGAAGTACTATTTCTTAGCTCTTCTGTCATTTATGCACTAGAGCTCATTAGTTTATGTTCCAAGCATCCAACTCAAACTCACTTGGTTGAGCTACTATTCTGGCAAAAGGAGAAAGGAAATCAGTAGAAGTTAAACAAACAAACAAGAATAGGCTAAAGAAAATTCAAATATATTCCAACAAACAGGAAAAAGAATAATTATAGAACAAGGGACAGCCTTATATGAATGTCTATGAGACCAGACTGTGACACAAGCACTATCCAAGAAAACTTCGATGACTTCCAAGGAACAGATATAGCAGAAAAACCATTACAAGGGAATGCCCTCCACACACAGACACACACACACACACATCCTCTTGTACTCAACATTTCAGTCCCAACCCAGTCTGATACAATAGAGTATTATTAATATTGACTTAATAGATGCAGACTCCCATGTAACTCCCCTTCAGGCTTGTAGAAGAAAAACTAAAGAAAATGTTCTTATATTTCTAGCTGTCAGTTAGCTAACTGATACACATAGGCAAGCAGCAACTATAATCAGAATCCAGAAACTAATTACTGCTTCCTTCCACCCTCCTAAAACATGCACTTAACTGTTAGGGGAGGATGGGAGCAAAGACAGGAGAGAAAGCTGAAACACTGGGTGAGAAAGCAGGCATCAAAGGAAAGAAGGTATCAGGAGCACATGGCTACAAAGTTTGCAGCAGGCTTTTCCTATCTCCAAGCTAAATAAATAATGCCTGACAAACACTTTCATTTCATTGTTCGTTTACCCTGGAAGAACAAGCTCCATGTCCTAACTACAGCCAGCCCAGGACAACCCAAAATCATAGAATCATAGAATGGCCTGGGTTGAAATGATCTACTTTCAACCTCCCTGCTATGTGCAGGTTTGCCAACCAATAGACCAGGCTGCCCAGAGCCACATCCAGCCTGGCCTTGAATGCCTCCAGGGATGGGGCATCCACAACCTCCTTGGGCAACATGTTCCAGTGCATCACCACCCTCTGTGAAAACCTTCTTCCTAATCTCTAACCTAAACCTCCCCTGTCTCAGTTTAAGACCATTGTCCCTTGTCCTATCACTATCTATCCTCATAAACAGCTGTCCCTCCTCCTGTTTATACAGTCCCTTCAAATACTGGAAGGCCACAATGAGGTCTCCTCGGAGCCTTCTCTTTTCCAAGCTAAACCAGCCCAGTTCCCTCAACTTTTCCTCATAGGAGAGGTGCCCCAGCCCTCTGATCATCTTAGTGGCCCTCCTCTGGACCTGCTCTAAGAGCTCCATGTTCTTCCTGTACTGGGGGCCCAGGGCCTGGACACAGTACTGCAGATGGGGCCTCACAAGAGTGAGTAGAGGGGGAGTGCAGAATACCTTAAAGCTTGGGATGTTGTTCAAATACCTTTCATGGAGGAAGGAGATGCTTTATTACTTTGGAGTATCAGAGCATTAAGGGCCACCTGGGTTTCAAACTGCATTAAAAGTTGAGCCCAGCATGACTAGAGGATCTGGAGATGATGACAGCTCACCTCCAGGAACACGCCACTGACTGAGCATGTGCTCAGGAAAAATAAATAAATAACAGACTCAGCAGCTGCCAAAGTGTGCTGAGCACACAGCAACCAAGGCAGGCTGAGAACTAAGATGAAGCAAACAGTGCAAAGCAGCAACCGAACAATGGGCTCTGAAGCCTGAGGGCAGCCTCACATGGATTCATCCATCGAGTCTCACACTCCCAGCAGCCTCCCCCAGCACCAGGCAGGGCAGTGGGTGTGCCACCTGTAGTCTACTGTAGTGCAGGGACTCCAGCTCTAACCCCAATGCTTGCACATACAGAAGGGCAAAGAACTACTGCAGCTGATGTTCTGGAGACAGTTGGAGCCATTTCATTAATTACTATCAGAAGAATCAAATAAGTATATTTCCAGAATGTTTTGTACAGCCTCCTGTTCTTTCACCATGAGTACACTGCCAAATGTTTTATCTTAGTAAAACCCCACATGCACGTGCTGGGAGCACAGGGAGCAAGCTGTCTGACTACTTACATTTCACAGCAGTAAAAGGAAAAGAAGATCAGAAACAGAGTCTCACTTTTAACAAGAGAGGCAAAGGATGAGTGTATCTGTGTGACAGCTGCAAGCAGAAAATAGCGGCCAAGTCAACAAGAACTTTTACCCTGGGAAACTATTGGTGTAACTGAGTAAAACCAGGGAAAATACTGACTGTGGGGTGCTGACTCTAGAAGTCACTTGGGAGGCGATAAAGGAAAGCTACATCCTTCTTAAAACATTAAAAAGCTCATCTTCATACTAGAGCCTGCATCTCCATTTCACAGTGGCAGTTTCAAACGCACAGTAAAGTAACCGTGCACACAAGACCCCAGCACAGGAGGCACATTAACAAGGACCAGCAATACAATATTACTTTGATGCTTGAATCTGTCCATTTCTTCACTACTATGAGGAAAAAGCACAGGGTGCGAAACCCAGTAAATTCTACACTCAGGAATTTTGTCAGAGCTGTCAAGCTACTGTTTCCCTTCAAGGTTAGAATAAAGAAGGTGTGTTAGCTGTAATAAATATACATACGATAAATTTGGTATTTAAATGCTTGCAGGGCTCTTCTGTTACATGGTAGAATGGCAGCGGCTGAAATTTGAAACACCGTCTTGAGGCTACAAAACTGGCAGATGTTCTGTAAACAAAAACTAGAGCAATTTTTCCTGCCCTGAATAAAATAACAAAGTAAAAGAGAGATCATGTGAATGGAATCATATGATCACAGATATCACAGAAGAAGAAGAAAAGATAATTCTGAAGATTCAGGCCTCAGAGTCCAGGCACAACTGAAAACGCAGCATCTCTGCCAGACCAACAGAATTCAAACACTAGGATCCAAGTGGAAAACATTAATGACATGATACAAGATAGGCAGCAGCCACACAGGCTTGGCAGATCTCTGATCACAGTCATAGAATGGTTTGGGTTGAAGGGACCACAATGACCATGCTTTGTGCAGGGTCACCAACCAGCGGACCAGGCTGCCCAGAGCCACATCCAGCCTGGCCTTGAATGCCTCCAGGGATGGGGCATCCACAACCTCTTTGGAAGGTTTTACTCTTTCTGTGTTTATTTCTACCCTTTCAAAGACACGCTGCCCCTTAGGCACACACACAGCAGTAGAGATAATAATGTCCCTTATCTCAGGCTGGTGTTCCCCAAGCCTCCAGCCACCTCTTTTCACAGGTATTTCTGCAGACTGAGCGCAATAATCCTTGCAAAGCAAACATGCAAATTCACCGGTCTGAAGCAGGACCTTCATCTCCACCTGAAAACTGGGTTAAGAACCAAAAAGTAGATTCCCTTTCCCATTCCAAGCAGACGATTGCATAACAGCCCCGGTGCTTTAGAGGCGCCCATGTATCCACCACGCACAGCGCGCTGCTGCCACTACGCCGCCGGCGAGCCGCACCTGTCCGTGGTCGGAGCCCGGACGCGGAGCCGCTCATACCTCTCGGTCTTTTGGAGTTCCCGTTCTTTTGCTGCTCATCCTCTTCGGTGATGGTGAACAACCCCAGGGGGTTGGGCCTGGCACTTGTCTTCTTCAACCTCTCTTGCCGGAGGACAGTAGTGACGCCGGGCATGCTGCCGTCACCTCTTTCTTATTTCAAAACAATAAAAATCAAACATAAATAAAAGCAGGGTGAGCGGCGGCAGCCCCTGCTCAGCAGCTAACTGCGACGCCGCCCGCTCATTTGAGAGCCGGTAGCAGATCCCCTATGGATAAACGGGACGCAACCAGCTGACCGACGCAGCATCCACTCGGCGCGGAGAGGCTCTTCGGAAAAAAACCCCAGTTAAAGGCACACCGGTTCAGATGCCGCTTCCTTAACCCGCTCCAGTCAGATCGCAGCCCTCCTCTCCGGGCACCCCCTCCTCTCCCAGCTCCTGCACGCTGAAATATTCAGTGCGGTACGAGAGAACCCGATCCGCCGCCGCGGGCAGTTGCCCTGACAACACGGCCGCCTCCAGCCCAGGGCGACCCCGTCCTGCTTCGGTGTCCGCCGAGAAGCTGCGCCGTGCCGCTGCTCTGCCCGCTCGTGCTCGGCCAGGATGAGTCGTCTTCCATATATGTATAGGCTGCCCTCCCTCCCCTTAATTTAATCACCTTCCGAGGCACCGCGTGCCTTCTGCATGAGGAATGCATACACCCACTGCTGCAGGCAGGTGCGTGGGAACTCCGAAATCAGAGACTGTAGCTGGAACAGATACATGGGGCAACCAAACAACTTGTGCAGTTAGTATCTGGTACCACAACAGTCATTTTACAGCACCGACCGTTCACTTGCACTTTGCAAAACAACCTGAGAGCAACCAAGGTGAACAAAGCCTCCCAAGGCTCCCTGCAGCCGCTGCATTCCGGAGCTCTCCGGCCACATCCAACAAAGCCCTCACACACGGGCTGAGCAACCTGGGCACTGCTCCTCCCCTCTGCACAATGTCCCGCGTACTTTGCGCTTTGTGCCCTCATCTTACAGTCACACAATTATTAAGGATGGAAAAGACCACTAGGATCATCTAGTCCAACCATCAGCCCATCCCCACCATGCCTGATAATCAAGTCATGCCCCTCAGTGCCGCATCCACATGATTCTTATGCACGTCCAGGGACAGTGACCCCAGCACCTCCCTGGGCAGCCTGTGCCACTGCAGCACCACTCCTTCTGAGAAGAAAGTTTTCTAACAGAATCACAGAATTGTAGGGGTTGGAAGGGACCTCTAGAGATCATCGAGTCCAACCCCCCTGCCAAAGCAGGTTCCCTACACCACGTCACACAGGTAAACCTAACATCCAACCCAAACTTCCCCCGGTACAACTTGAGGCCGTGGTGCCTCCTGGCCAACTCCTGCCACCCGTCCCCCTGCCAGGGACTATGTGGGTGTGCACAGAAATCAAGCATGACAGCATCCGTCAGCATCTGCCCAACGCCTGTGAACTGTGGGGCGTGGACAAGACGAGTGAGGAAAATCCTCCCTAAAAGAGGTTGTTCTTAGCTCAGCAATTCACCCTGCAGGGTTTATGCAGACTGCCATGCAAGAGAAGCAGCTCCATTTCCCATTCCCATCCACAGGCACGTGTACCACAAATGATACACCGCAGTGCAGGAGCATCCACCAGCAGTGGTCTGCAGTTGGGGTCAGAAATACTTTCCATGTGTGCCTTTGTTTCCAACACCACAGCAGTAGCAGAACGCAACACCCCCCCGACAGCTTTGCTAAGCATTGCTGCCCTCTTTTTCCCTGCTTCCAGTCACCACAACAGGGCTCTGGCCCTTTCAAACATTCTGTTCTGGAGCTATTTTTAAGACAACCCGCTGCCCCTTAGGCACATCACACACCGGTACAGTCACGGCTCAGCCCTCACTGCCAAGCCTGGGCTCTCAAGAGATGGAATCAGGCAACCGAGCATCTTGAGGGCACCGAGGACATTATTCCTTCCTACATCATTCCGAACTTGTTATCAGTGTAACCACTACACTGCAGCACATCCACTTCCACTTGCTGGATTCGACAGGTGTAATAACATGCACAAGCAATTACCTGACAGCAGTTTGAACGAAGACCATAAAGATAATTATACTGTGATCTGGGACATGTGAATATTTATAACAATGTGCTAATTGATGTTTGTGCTTTAACATCAGACATTCAGCTCGATATCTCACCCCAGTAAACATGAAGTCAGTCACCACGACAACTGCTGGGGTCCACTGCAAGCAACCTGATCATTTTCAGTGGGGGAACTCTAGATGTTGTATCTTTCATTCATAGGATCACTTTTGTGCCCATAACCACACAAATACTATATGAAACTCATTGCTGGGACCATAATAAGCTGCACGTGATGAGTTCACGCTCTACAGTCACCACCTCAAGAAGCAGCACCCTGCCAACCCAGTCCCTTGGTGAAAACCACAAGCTGAAAAGAAGCTGCATGTGCTTCAGTGCTTTTAGAGCAATGTCCATGCTCCCTTTGTTACCCTACTCCAGCTTTATGTGGAATTACTAACAGGTGAAGTTCATTTTCTTCTAAGGAACAAAATAATACATAACCTTAAGACAGTTCTGGGTCGTGGTATTTGCCAAGCAAAGTAAGTACTGTTCCACTTCTGCTCTTGGATACTGGTTCAAGGCCTCTTAACATGTAAATAAAGCTTCTCCTCAACTTAAATGACTTAATCTATTTTTATATCAATTTTATATCATTTTTATATCATTTTATATTATTTAATTAAGCTGTTCACGATGCGCCTAGTATGGACGATCAGGACAAGACAGGCCCCCATCCTATATGCCAGCATCAAGAAAGGAGATGGCACTTAGCATTTATATTGCTGTTTTCCCAGCGTGGAACAATAAGGTTCCATTGGGAATTGGGTTTCAGTCAGATTTTTCCCAGAACAATTAGGGAAATCCAGGTATGGCTAACAGAGCCCACGCTATCCTGCAAAAACCATGGTATCTACCAATTAAAACCTGTATAAAACCAGTGTGAGCACAGAATACAGCACGCAGCCATATCTTACATGGACATTTTTGACATTAATAATCATCTGTGTCAAAAACGTTATGAACTCATTAAATAAATGCATGACTCAGACCACGCTACATATCAGAACACACACATAATAACTACATTCCCAATTCAGTGCAGCCTACATTGCTCCAAGAGATTCATCTCCTTGCATATACTTTCTACTGAATTCAGTAGATTTTAAATCAGGCCCAAGCAAATAGAGCTTTTTTGTTTTGGTTTGGTTTTTTGGCAGGAGAGAACAGCTATTTACTCAGCATCAAAGAACTGAAAACCTTATTTTCAATGCCATGTGAATCTAGGACAGAGCAAAACAGCCTTAAAAAGACAGACCTTTTTTCCTATTGTCACAACTTTCTACAAGTTAGAAATCACAGAAATAGCCCCTCCATCATAAGAACTACTTATTCCCATTCAGCCAACCACTCCTCAAACACATCCCATTTTTCTTCTGCCACCGCTGTTGTGTTGCTCTCTTTTCCTTCTACCTTTTATTGTCAAATAGAGAATAGTCCCATCTTTAGAGGTTTTTAAGTTTCTCTTCAATGATTTCTTAAGTAAATATTCAAGATAGTAAAGAACTCGTAGGTTATTCTACAGGAATACATCTTTAAAATATGGATTTTTTTATGTTGATGCTATTTAGTCTATAGTCATTGATTTTGTTTTTCCTTGCAAGAAGGTGGAAGGAAGGCACCTTGCATTGATCAACAGCACAGAATGTAAAATGCCAAAGAATAAGAAGGGAAACCTTCACATTTTTTTGAGTAATGAGAATGCCATTAAACGCATAGACACCCTTGGGTAGCTTTAAATGAGCAACTAGTTGACTCTCTTAGGGGAGAGCCACAGTAACACAGCAGTACCACGAACAACTTCATTCAGTCATTGCATCGAGTGCTTTAACTCGAGACAGAGCAGAACCATTCAGCCCCAAACCAACTGGAACTTGCTCAGAGCCATGTGAGACCATACGGGCAGGAATCCCTTGGCAGATCCATGAGCTCAAACACAGGCACCAGTAAAGCCATCAAACGCAATACAAACACCGACACGTCTTGTTACACTTTTAATTAAATGGATTTGCATAGCATGGCTAGTTATAAAAATTGCACAATGCGTGCAGTGATGAATAACAACGTGAACTGAAAAGAGGTGGCTAAGAACGACCCAACCTATCTGTGACAGCGGGATATGGGATCAGGCCTATAGCAGAACACCTCATTGCTTCAGTCCCTGCTCAATCAAATACAGAAAAGCGGTGAAGAATGGGGATGGATTGGATGGGGAAGTAGGAGACAAAAAGCAGAAAGCAAAAGTAATCAGTGCTAATGACCCTGGGCAGTCTCCCCACTGCTTCGGCCTGTGAAGAGAGCGCAGTCTTAAAATACCTCACCTGTACGCACATCAAAAGCTGAAAGTGCTTGTAAAGCACCCTGAGAACGAAGAGACCTTCCCTATGTACTAACTAAACTTGGGTAGAAATGTGAAATAGTTCAAAGCAAAGGCAACGTGCCAAGACCAAGTTATAATTTTCTCCTTCAGTGTTTTACTGACAGCACTTGATGGATGAAATCCTGTGAGGAATTCGATGCTGTGTATAATCACCAGCGCTCTCCTGGCATTTTCCCAAGACATTACACAGAATTGTAGGGTTTGGAAGGGACCTCTAGAGCTCATCGAGTCCAACCCCCTGCCAAAGCAGGCTCCCTACACCATGTCACACAGGTAGGCGTCCAGGCGGGTCTTGAATATCTCCAGAGAAGGAGACTCCACCACCTCCCTGGGCAGCCTGTTCCAGTGCTCCGTCACCCTCACCATAAAGAAGTTCTTCCACATATTCATGCGGAACTTCCCATGCTGAAGTTAAATTTGTCAGATGAACCCAAAACGCCTGGAGTTGCAGGCTACCTCCTCTGAGGAAAAGACATTGGACTATTAGATACTGACAGGAAAACTATTTGGAGGCATCAGTACTTGATGTTTTCCCCACAAGTTCCTTATGCATAGACCGCAGGCACGTCTTTAGAGTGAAAAATAAAGCCCATCGTTGCAAGATCACACACCATTCACATAAACTGAAGCAATTATTGCGCTGATCACACTTAATCACATTAAACACCACAAATAATTTCCAGCTGTAAAGCGTTACGTTCGTTTATCTGTACTAAAGAAACCAATCATCACTGACATAAAACGGCAGCGGTCTCAGGTTATCTCGGTACCGCAGTCGGTAGCACTTGGCTGCCGGAGCGGAGCTGGTCGTGCTGCGGGGTCCGCCTGGCGGCCGGCGGGGAACAACGCGGCCCCACGGAGCGCTGCGGCCGCCTCCCAGCGGCGGGGAGCGCCCGGCCCTTCCTCCACCCGTTCGGCTGCAGGTAAAACACCGCGGCCCGGTGAGCGGGAGCGCAGCGCGGCGCCACGAGGCGAAGCGAAGGCTGAATTCACCTGCATCGCGGGCATCTGATTAAAGCGCACCTGCAAAACGTATGTTGGCGTCTTCCAGTTCAGAGCCCGCTCGTGCAATTAGAGAAAACATGGAGTTAACGCGGCCGGGGAAAGAGCTGGAACGCGGTTTGTTAAACGTGGCTTGGAAGCGAACAGCCCGGCATCCCGTTTCTCACGTCGGAAGCGAAGCGGGCCGCCAGCACTGCGGGCTGCGATCTGCAGCGGGGCTGCGGCTGTGCGAGGGGTACCAGGCAAAAGCGCTGCGCACCGAACCTCCTTCACGACACACGTGGGCCCACCCGCAGCTGTTGCTCGCTGCTGCGTGCCCACGTTATATAAAATATGCATTAAAAGCATCGCGCTGCAGAAACGCGGTTAATGAAGCGCAGCCTCGCTTTTTAAGCCGCTTTGACGAGCGCCCTTCAGCCACAAACCCAAAACAAGGAGCGAAGGACCGCAGAGTGTCCGCGCTGTGCGGGGAGGGGAAGGAGATGCGGCCGGAGGGCTGTAGGCAGCCCCCGCAATGCAAAGCCAGCGGCACCTGCGGCGGCCACGTAGCGCTCCGCCCGCCTCCATACGCCCACACCTCCTCGCTCCCAGGACAAAATAAAAGATCCCGAGCGAGGCCACCTACGCGGGGGCGGCAGCCCGACAGGCCGGCCCCGAAGGCCGGTACCCCAGCCCCGCAGCCGGGACGCTGCGGCACCGCGGTGCCAGCGGTAGCAGCGGGCAGAGCCCCGCACTCGGCCGTGCACCTGTTGCTCCCCGCGGCCGCACAGGGGCAAACCGGGCCGCGCTCCCACCCGAGCCCCTCGCGGCTCCTCACCTGCGGGGCGCCGCCGCCCGCCGCTCCTGCCCGCGGCCTCCGCCATGTCTCCTCCTCGGCGCGAGCGGCGGCTCCGCCCCGCGGCTCCGCGGCCCCGGGCAGGTGAGGCCGCCACGTCCCACCCCCGGCCGGAGCCGCAGGTGAGGGCGGGACGGCGGCGGCCGCTGCCCCGAGGGCGGCCGTGGGGCGGTTACGAGGCGGGAGCTGGCGGCTCCCTACGGGTTAAGGTGCCCGCATCGCCCTGCGTGTTTTTGACGCGTGTGTCGGTTCGTTGCCCCGCAGATCTCTCGCAGCACGGCTGCTGCGGCAGCCCCTGACGGCGTGACGCGGGACAGCGGGCTCGGATGGTGCTTAGTGCCGAACGAGAGACGATCCGAACCCAGCGCTGCCGTGGTCCGGCTTTCCATCTTGCCCTCTTTCCTTCCAGAAGTGGAAGGAGACTCAGCCATCCTGAGCCCTGCGCTAGAGCAGCCTCAGCCAAGGGCCAAGAGGTTGCTAAGCTCAAAGGAAGCAGCGCATCCTGTAATCAAAAGGCTGCCTGCTGCAGAATCCTCCACTAAAACATACCGGGTCCTCAGAGTGTCATCTCAAGTCTCAATTGAGAGCATCACCAGGCTGAGGGATTCCCCCTTAAAGGGGGCTATAAAAAGGAAGAGGACAGACTCTTCAGTGGGGTCCACTGTGATGGGACAAAGGGAAATGGTTTCAAACTACAAGAGGGGAGATTTGGACTGGATTTAAGGAAAAACCTTTTTTACAGTAACGGTAGTGGAGCACGGGAACAGGTTGCCCTGAGAAATGGTGGATGTCCCATCCCTAGAGTCACTCAAGGTCAGGCTGGATGGAGCTCTGAGCAACCTGATGGAGTCGTAGGTGTCCCTGTTCATTGCAGGGGATTTGAACTAGATGGCCTTTAGGGGTTCCTTCTAACTCAAAGGATTCTGTGATCCCCAACAGACCTCCCTGATGCATTCCACCCCAAAGGGTGTGTGAGTTCTGTCCATTACAGCTAATAACAAGCGTCCAGAACAGTTTACATGCAAAGGCCTGAAGTGCATGGTGGGGTTGTTACAAGCTCTTTTCTGATTGATTGTGCACAGCTCTAACCCAAAGATGGATAAGCTGGGCTGCTGAAGGAAGCACAGCCCACAGGTGTTCAGGTAGGATGGCTGTCTAGCCCTGCATCAGATATGACACAGCCCTATGGAGCGGGTTACTGAGCAGCTCTGCTGGTCTAGTGAGGCCAACAGTGAACCACAGGAATGAATTCCCAGCTGGTGCCAAGCTTGGTCTCGTGGAGACATTAAAATGGACATGGAAACGATGACACTGTCTTCTCTTACACATAGTTGGCATTCCTGAGCATCCTGAGTCATAGGCCACGGACAACAGCCTGCTTGCTTTCAAAGTATGAAGAGAGAAAGCAATGCACTTATGTTCTGTCCTATCCATCCTGCATAAAAGCTGAACTTTTCAAGCTGCAGTCATGGGCTGACACTGGATCCTGTTTCCCATTGCCAAATCACATTAGGGGAGTTTGTTTTTGTAGAGTCTCTTTTCCATGTGTAGGTTTTTCTCGGGAAATACATAAACTGAAGAATTCCTGGTATAAGCTGTTCACCAAGTACCAAGGCTCGTGAAGGAAGGAATTGCTTCTGTCTAAGCATGTTCTATTCATAATGGAATGGGGATTTGTTTGTGTTAGGGTTTGCTTGTTTAACAACTGCCCCAGAAGAATCTCAGCGCAGGAATGCCAGGATGACAATTGGTTTGGATGGTCAGAGAACGTCCACAATCCATTTCCATGATGTGTGAGAAAAGAGATACGGGAAAAGGTAGAAGAAAGCAAAACAACTGTTCTGTGCACAGAGGGCGAGAATCCTTTTATCACATCAAGCAGAGAAGCCTGAGAAGAACTGAGTTCTGCAGGGAGTTGTCAGCATTCTGTTCACTCCAATTCTAGTACAGAGAAAACACTCAAGGCTATGGATTATCAAAATCAAAGGTTCCCTTGATACTCAGTGTGATTTTTTTTTTTCCTTTTTTATTCCAATATTTTCCCATTTTACACCTTTAGTATTTGAGAAGTCCAAAAATATAGGAAAAAGTAACTCTTAGGTTATTTTTTATTTTCAACTGTGTGTGTCAGATAGCTTTAGAACAAGCTAACAGTACTATGGTTGAGGTGTATGCAACTGGTACAGTTCAGTAGTACATAAACAACTAAAACAAATGCACCATAGAACTTAAATTACCAAAAATAAACAATATTAAACTATTATAGAGCGGTAGGTAAAAACAATTACTTTTAGGTCTTGCGCACTAAAAGAAAGACATCTACTTCTGATGGAAATCATGAATTCCTACTACGTATTACTGATACAACACTAGGAAGAGAAAGAAACTTGCTGGAGAAGCTGTCACATTTTGGTTTTGTTCCAGTGATGCACAGTCACGTGAAACCTTACATCAGTTTTCCATGAAATGAACATCTGGTTCCTTTAAGTACGACATGTCTTAATTATTATATATATATATATTTATATTTTTTCTCCCTCCTAATTTTTGGAAAACTTGCAAGTAGAAATGGTTGAAGTAAAATAACGTTGCATGTTGTTGACATTTTCCTCAGGGATGACAGGAGTAAGAGCAGTCAGGAAGCTGCAGTGTTTTTAACATCGGTAAACAAATACTGGATTAAAGTGCAACAGTTCTTCTGACAGCACACCTGCTCTGTGCTGGAAAGAAACCTCTTCCTCTCCACGGAGAAGCAAGGAAAGATTTCACTGTCAGGCATGTTTCTGCCGAAAGTCAGTAATGGCCTTCCAGAGCGTGCATAGCATTCCTCCCCTGTAAGGAAAACACATACATAAAAATTAGAGACGCTCAGGTACAAGAACACTCTCCAGCCTGAAAGTATTCCAATTCAGGCGCATTCTGATTTTCTTGTTCTAGTTTTGACTAATAAAGTTCTATGACTGAGTAGGAAGGCTGATCAAAGGTGAAATCCAGCACGTACTCAAACAGAGAGCAGAGTCCTTTTTCGATTGCAGTTCAGGACAAACTTTTCACTTTCCAGTTGCCTGCTTTCTGGAATTCAGACTTCTGGAACTGCATAACCCACAGCAGGCTGCCAGTATTACAAAGGAACCACCTGCCAAACTTTTACTACTTACTTAAAAGTCATTTTAAATATGGGAACCCCTCAGTGCTTGGTAACTTCTGCTGTTTCTGCATAAGCTGGTCTTGCTGTGGCAGACACAGCTGGCACGACCTGCTGGAATCCAGCATTAGCTGTAGGCCACGTGTATTTCTGCAGCTTTGTGATAATGGTGAACTGCAGCAAGTTTTGCAATCTCAACCTTTTGAAGTAAAAGCAGGGCTCTAGTGGGAGTCCCGGGGTATCCAACAAGTGCAAGGCAAAAGTTTTACTTAAATTCCTTCTTCTTGTTTTAAACAAGCACTAGCAGCTGCTTATCAGGACCGCATAGAGAGATACAAGAAATACTGCAAAGTGTTACTTCTTTTTAAACAATGCAGCACAATCCAAGAAACAGAGGGTTTAGTGTCAGTTATTTGCTCATGTAACAAAGCCTGCTGCAGCTCCATGCAGTTCGCTTAATTGTGCAGCCTTACCTCAGTCTCAAACACTTCAGGTCATCTCGTGTAACATAGCAGAGAACATCCATTAAGGTATAGTCTTCAGCCAAGAACTACAAAAAGAAGTCAAACATCAATATTTTGTTAGAAATACTATCTAGCCTTCACAGAATGACCTGGGTTGGAAGGGACCTCAAGGATCATGTAGTTCCAACCCCCCTGCCTGGCAGGGCCACCAAACATACACATTTACTAGATCAGGTTGCCCAGGGCCCTGTCCAACCTGGTCTTGAACACCTCCAAGGACGGGGCATCCACAACCTCCCTGGGCAGCCTGTTCCAGGGCCTAACCACTCTCCTAGTAAAGAATATATAGCCTATATAGCCTCATATACTGTCTGCCCTTAGGAACAGAAGTTTGGAAGAAATCAAGAATTGGTCTGACACATGTTGCATCTAAGAGATGAATCCATATTGTACCTATGTGAAACACAGTGGAACTACTTATTTTTTGTGTAGCCTATTGCACACACTGATATACCACACATTAATCTAAACGCAGTGCTTCTGCAGCTTCTCAAAACTTCTGTCAGTTGGCATTTCCAGTGTTACCACTGGTATCCCCGAATCTAGACTTCAGTGAATGTAAATTGAGGCATAATTAACACCACATAAGAAAACTGAAATGATTGTTAAGAGTCACATTTTCAAAAGTGGCGTCTAAATTTGATGTACTTGAATTTCCAAGAAGTTTTTGAACTACATGAAGGATTTCCTAAGTCAGCCAAAATTGAGGTAATCAGCACCTCTAAAATTATCTGTCCTTTGCTGCAGAATCTGGATGAGATTTCACTTAACACAGTTAGCTAAGGGTGAACGTGTTCTCTGTATCCAGGGCATAATCAGCAAGAACTGCCACCATCTGGGAGGATGCTGAAAAACTGAGAGCCAAAGCAATACTGCCTCTTTACAAGGCCATTTTATTCTTACTCCTCATCAGTTACACAATCATTATTATTTTTCTTCTTTTTTTTTTTTTTAATTAAAGCCTTTATAATTGTGGCTTTTCCTTCTCCTCTGAAAAGAGCTTCATTTTCATTACTTAGCACATTTTGAGAGACCATTTCCTTTCTCTGTGTGCTCAGTCACAAAACAGTGCTGCATCCGTGTCACAAAGCAATCAGAAAGCACCATTCTCACCTTGTTTATTGTGGCCTCATCAGCTCCTTGAACGCTCAGCCAGTTTATGAGATCAGGGTCCTCAGTCCCTGTGCCAGTGGAATGACGATGACAGACAGATAATCCAGGAATATCTAGAACAAGCATTTCATTTTTAGAAGGCTGCATGTTGCCAAAGCAACACCTCCTATGATTTTCACTGCTGAATCACTGTCTTCAATCACTTTTCCCTCCAGCCTTAGGATAGCAGTACCCCCACAAATAAACGTCAGTTCCTGCAGCCAACAGCCAGTTGCAGCCTATGGACAGTTCACATCAACTACTGTACTTAGTTATGGTCAGTCACTTTACTCAGTGTGAATTTGGGCCTGGGCCAGAATGTGAAAACAGTTAAAGCAGAATGGACAGAATCACAGAATCACAGAATGACCCGGGTTGGAAGGGACCTCAAGGATCATGTAGTTCCAACCCCCCTGCCTGGCAGGGCCACCAAACATACACATTTACTAGATCAGGTTGCCCAGGGCCCCGTCCAACCTGGTCTTGAATTAACATCTGATACAGACACGTTCCTCTTCAGAGAATGACTCAGATAGAAAATCAGTATCATTGTAATTGTGTCTACGCTGAGTTTCTTACACAAATTACATATTCAGTTTAATTCATACAACTGGTGTGTAGGCAATGCTTTACACCGAGGATCATCTGCTTTTGCAAAGTGGCACTTATTTGAAGCACACTACATTGAAGCATCTAACCACACTTCTACCCTCTTTGAGGTAGACACAGATCAAACTCAGCTCCACTCAGTGAGCTTTAAGTTGTACTTCTGTCTCACTATTTGGAGCCTCTTGAATATCCCATGTAACAACTGCCATCAAAAATATTTAAGTCACGCTATTACTTTTATTGTGATTAACAAGTTCATTAATTTGTTTCTTCATTGTGCACTCTAAAGCACATTGTGTCAAAAGCAACATAATAAAACATGTTTGCTGAGGCTGCCTCAATAAACACAACAAATTTCTTCTGTAGCCAGCATGAAATTTTTCTCTGTAATTGCTTCTCACCTATTGGCTGTGACCTAAGCCGGAGGTTTTTGATCTCCTGATCTTTTTCTTCTATAGCTTGATGTAAAAGGACTTGAAATTCTCTCTCCTTTTGAACCAGCTCCTCCAATAACCTGAGAAGCAAGAGGAAGAGAATACACTTATTTATTGGTTTCTAATGTTCAGGGAAACATATCCTACTAAACTTAAACTAGAAGCCCTTGTTGACAGAGATACGGACAGATTTCTTCTCTTGTCTTAGGAATACCATAGAATCACTCAGGTTGGAAAAGACCTTAAATAACATCAAGTCCAACAATGACCCAACCATACTACCCCAATAATACCCATAACAACCCTCTGCTAAATCATAGAATTATAGAATTACCCCAGTTGGAAAAGACCTTGAAGATCATCCAGTCCAACCGCAGCCTAACCATAGTACCCTAACTCTAACAACCCTCTGCCAAATCATGTCCCTGAGCAATCCTATCACTGTAACTATAGCTATAACTAACTACCACCATAAACTTTTATGACTTACATGAAGCATCTACTCTTCTGGTTCCTAAAGCTACAGCTCTTAAACAGCACAACAAAGCAACTAGTCGACCTTCATAGACACATAGAACAGAACAGGTATAACCTCATAATACAACGCCAGAGGGAATCCCTTAGAGTGGCCAGCACCATTTGAATTGATCAAGGGTAAAGAATCAGGATACAATAGAAAATGTGCATGTGAAACTCACTGCTGTAACTTCTTGTTTTATATTTTTATTTCTTTATTTATTTTTGTAAAAAGGAGGAAATGGGAACCAAACATACTCAGAAACCTAGCTATAGAAATTGGAGATGGAGAACATATGTTCACATTATAGCTCATAAATCTGTTGGTGACTTTCCAGTCTTAGGAGGTTTTACTTTGAAACAATTACAGCATCTTCATCCCTTCCTTGAAGTGTTTATCAGCCTGAGAACTACACAGTGTCTGTTCTATTTTAGCACAGCTTTTGTTTTGTTTTTATGTTAGTTAAGCACTGCAACTTTTCTTCTGGGACACCAAGAGATAAGGGCATTCAGCTGGAGGACATGCAACAGAAGCACTCGGTCTTTGCACAGAAATGAACTGCTTCTAATACAATTGCTGCTTTTAGGGATGCACAGAACATGTTGGCCTACCAACAGCACAGCTGCATTTGAGTACTTTCACACTAAGGCTGACAGCTCTTGAAAAGTCCACCTCCCCCCATGCTATCAGCACTGCTTTGTCTCTCTACACACACCCACGCCTTGGTTACTCTTGATGCAGATTAATATTCTGCACAGAGGTGTGCAGCCTGAAGCTTTAACTGAAGCTTTCTGTTAATGTATTCCTCCTCTACCCATTCTGCTTGAAAAAAAAAGGGCCTTTGGGGCCAATAAACCATTTTCTCTTGGTAGCTACTTGCTGCGAATGCCAGTAAAGCTTTAATTAATTCGTTAATTAAACAACTGTTCATATTATTTACCTCAAAATTTAAGTGTATGACAGAATGTGATAATTTGATCAAAGGCTTTCCATTCAAGAAGTTTACAGAAATAAGGTTCTAGAAAGCAATACTTCATCCAATAGGATGCTATTCCTGAGCACAGACTTGAGAAGTGAGACAACCTACATCATGATTGTGTTGTCACTTTTTAGTATCAGTAAGGTAAATCAAAATAGTTCCTACAACCAAATAATGAATTTTAAAATGAGAACTCAAGAGTCCTTACTCTATCTAAAAATAGTACAGTATAATGAATTACTCTAATTATGGCAAAGTTCCTAAAAACACTTACAAGCAAAGTGCAGTTTAACATCTTAATTTAATTTGGGTCAATTGCTACACAGAACGTTCTGGCAGCACAACAACTGTACTGAAGATATATTCTCCTTCTGTGAAGGCCACATTAAAAATGCACTGAGGTCAGTGGGAAATTCAGTGTCATATAAAGCTAAAATATCTGCTCTAAACAGACTATTTGGTGCATGTTAATGAAAAGAAAACAGGATTACATAGAAAAATTGCTTGGATAAAATAATGGGAGTCAGAGATCTGTGTTTTTAGTTAAGAAAATAAGATCCCAGTAAAAGCAGAATACATACATGTTCTGAAAAAAGAAAATAAAATCCAAAATACAAGTTTCTGGATCACTTCTTGTGTTAAAAATGCAGACATTTTTCCATCTCTGTTCCAAAGTATTTTATAAATAAAATAAAATGTAAAGCTTGCTTGTAAACACAGATCCTGCTGCAGTGAATTCTGCACACAAAACAGCTCTAGAAGTTTCCTTTGTCAGTTCATGTGTGGCTGTCGACTCGCTTTTGTTTGTTCCCTGGGAATAACTACAGAAAAGAACAGCGTGTTCTGCCTTAATGGAAACAAAACATAACGCCGTTCATCAGCTATATACAGCATATGAAGGAGAGAAAAAGCAGAAACTTGGCAGCCAGATAAACATTTTCAGATCTTCCTTGAAAGGGCACCTGAAACCAAGACCAACCTTAACGTGTGTTCTTATTGTACTGAACCAGATAAAACTAATACATGTGATCAGTAGCAACTATACAATGACTATCATTTAAAGAATAAGTTGCATTATAGAATTTCAATACTGCCAGCAGTATTCTAGCATGCATATTTAAAAATACAAACCAACAGAGCCACAAGAAGTTTAGTGTGTCCTGACACCCAGACTTACCTATTAGTCTCTAATTTTAGTCTGCCCAGCTGGACACTCAGTGTTCTCTGAGCAGCTTGTGAGTCATGGGATACTGTAGAGCTGAGCGTGCTCACACCTGAGGTAGCTACTGCATCTTCCATGACAATGCAAGGCTGTTGGATAGTTTGATTCTGAGGCTGCTCATCTTGATCTTCTTCAACTTCTATATCATCTTGATCTGCTGCATCACTTTCAGATGCGAGACTAAAATGTGGCCTCAATTCTATTAGAAAGATTAAAATGTAAGGGGTAAAAAAAAAAAAACAAAAAACAAAAACAACAATTTAGTGACCATCCTACAGCTTTGGTTAAACCAGACTGGAAATTTCTGGAGCAAGAGAACAGATGACACCATCCAGGGGTTGAAGACCATAGAGTAACAGCTTAGCGCATTCTGATTCAGCCTACACAATGTTCAAAATCCTTAAGAAATATAAATCTGGCTTAGAAAGATTTCACTTCCTATTAATACCTATTAAATGCTCATTAAAGCAGTATTAACACCACTTCTGCATTAGATTTACACTGTAGCTTTCAAGAAGTACAACTGCATGCCTTATAAATGATAACTACAGCTGAACATGAAATCAAGAACTTAAGAGATTTGGATATCTAGAGGTCTAAATACCTGAGATATTTAGTGTTCTCTCATTAAAAGAACATCATGCCTACCAAAAACTGTATCCAAACACACAGAGAAAAAACAACAAACAGATCCTTTTCCCAACAGTTAAAATAGCACACTTCCCTTTTACTTCTCAGAGTGAACACTGCCTACTTTGTAGTGATATACGCACATGAAATCATGGACACAAAGCTATAAGAACACACTGTTTTCTGTTATTCCCTGTTTAAACTACCTACCAGAACTTACCAGGTATGTAAGATACATACACAAGATCTTATATTCCTACAAAATCTGTTATTGCATCAACATCTGTTAATCTCAGCCATTTTATCTAAATCTTCCTTCCTTCCTTCAATTGTACTCCCTTTAGCCTCCGCTTCAAAACATACTTTTTTTTTGGCTACGTTTTTTTTCCTTTACACTCAAGAATCTACAAGGAAACTTCTTTTCAAAAGGGACATTCATGCCTCTATCCACTAACCTCTTAATTTCAATGCCACTTGCTTTAGAGCCTAACATACTAAAGCCAACAGCTGCCCTTACCTTAAATAAAACAAAGCAGATATATCACACAGCAGCTCCCCAGATGTTTTTATACTAAACTGTACTTGTTTTATTTTTGTTTTTTTTTTTTATTTAATATTTTTACTTTTTAAACATCACACTACTAGGAACACAGGTTCATTTTGCCACGGTAGAGCAACCATCAACAAGTGTAAATATACATTTGTATACATTAGTAAATGCTGGGCGATTTGCCCATCATTGGATTGGAAGAGAAGCATTATGCACATCAAAAAAGGCAGCATCAGAGCACCTCTGCCTGCCAATGCTCACTGGGTTGCAGAATTGTTCACATTACACATCTTGGAAAGTGCTTTCCAAAGTAACATGGACAATACACTTAGCAGTATTAGAGTTGCAAAACAGACAGTGAAGAGGAAAAAAGTCCTGCTAGTTTCAAAATCTTCAGTGAAGCATCATAATCACAGCTCTAAAGCACATTTAAGGAGATCAGGCAACAAATATTTGCTGAGTAGTATGAACTAACTTACCTGGGACCAGAATAGTAATAGCTGTCTGCACAGCTTTTCTGATTATGTTGTCCAATGCAAACATCCAGTGTGGCTTGATGTTATGATTTCGGAGCACTTTATTGACCTAGCAACACAGAATCCAAGTCAGCCATCATATCCTCCACAACTTAATAATACTATGATATAGGTCAGAATTGTGTAAAATGTTTGAACTTATAAATGCTGCATCAAACCAAGATAAATAAACTATTTCATGTTGACACCAAATGGAGAAATTGTTAACAATACAGTGGAAGTTGGCAATCCCATATGTCAGACAGTATTTTGGAGTTTTTTCTAAATGAAGTTTAGGTGTTTTCAGATGGCTGACAATGAAGCCTATTTAACCTTCACAGTCATAGACTGACTGAAAGAAATGCAAGCCCCAAAATAAATCCCAAGGACCATATCATGGGAGCTCTGTGACTTAAGCTAACCAACCTTGTTGCTTTCCTTGGTATGGCTTTCTCTGCTCTGAGCAGTAATCCACTATTTTAAAGAACAATTGTAGGAAGTATCAAAGAATTAATGTAATGCTGCTCCCTCTGGATTCAGATAATAGTTAATTAACATTAGTTTAGATAATCAGAGGACTTCATTTTGATGCTGTGCCATTACCTCTATCCTTCTACTGTTAACTCCATATGACGAGACAGTTGCACTTGCGAAAACTTTTATGCATGTTTGGAAGGCAATAATGTGTTATTAATCATATTATCACTGCCCTAAAGCAACAGTGCTCAGTAAGGCAGGAACTGACATAAGCGCTTGTACCAGGGTGGCTGGCACAGAACTCATTTTCTTCATAGCAGCCCGCAAGTTGCTGTGTTTTGCCTTGGTGCCATATTTATATATTTATTTATAGCTAAGCAGGGCTTGCAGAGCACTGAGGTCTTTTCCATTTCTCTTGTTGCCCTGCCAGCAGGCAGGTTGGGAGCGCACAAGAAACTGGGAAAGGATACAGCCAGGTCAGCAGATTTAACCAGCCAAATGGATGTTCCCAATCACAGTGTCATGCCCGGCAAGAAAAACGAATGCACTTTTTCCAAAGGAGCTACTGTTTAGGGACGGGCTAAGCATCACTCAGCTGGCAGGTAGCGACTGCTTTTGCACTACTTGATTGCTCCACCTCCTTTGCTTTAACAGTCCCCAACCCAACACATGGGTCTTCTCTCACCCAGCAGCTGGGTGGAGACTCATCTGCCAGCCACGGTCAGCCCATCAAAGCACCTCGGTCTTCTCAGTTCTGTCCCCAGCAGCCACAAGATGGCAGTTGGACACTGTGCAGAAGTGCACAGGGCCCTGTGCTGCCCACAGCCGACCACAAGCCCGTCCAGGGCCTGCTGAGGCAGTGCATCTCCTGCTAACTCCTACCCATACCAGTGCCCTTAGCTAAGCCTACCTAATCAACTACTGAAGAAGCACAATGCATTTTTTGTCAAGAACAACAACAAAAAATGTCTTTTAGCTTTTCAGACAGTAGCACAAAACTACTTTTCTTCATCATGGTTGCTGTGATGAGGACATCTTGGATATTAACAGGGTAATCCCAGGTTACAAAGTTAAAAGTCCTGAGAACACGGGAAATGCTTTCCCTCACTTCTAGCAATACCTCTGCCTGTGCAGTACCTGAGATGGATACACATCTGGATTTCAGAACTCTATTATAAAAATTTAACAGGTCAAAAAATTAAGGCTGGCTAATCACAAACCAATCCTTTTTCTATGACCTTTCTGTAGTTCTCTTAGCTAAATAACAGTAGGGGGAGGGAAATATGTAACTTTAAAATAGCAATAATGAAGGTAACAGAAGAAGATTAAATATTTATAGAAAAGCATATGAAGTGCCTGATGGCACAAAACAGATGATGCTCAACAACATCTGTCAGAAACCCACAGAGATATCTGTACTCTTCCCCCCCACCCCCACCCCTCTTCAATTGCTTTTCTGGTCTTGGTACATGTTTATTTCTTCCATCTGTCCAAACAGAAGTGATGTGAAACTACAGAGATCAGAGAGCTGAAGATTATTCAGAGTGAAGACATTTTTCCTTTGAGGAAAGCTCTCTTACAGATTCATTTTGCATATTAGCTTTCTTTGGTAGGCAGTCTACTTTGTCAGTATGGTGTGTGCAACAAACAGTTTAAATGCTGTACAATCTTTGCTGACACCTCTGTTCTTTCTCAAACTACACAAGGTCAAAACGCTGACAAGAACGATCCACCTCAAGTGCCTACTTAGACTGTCATTTCAATTTTCACTTCAGAACTCCAGCCTGCATGGGGACCCCCAGCACAGCTGTTTCCTGCCATGTAAATTATTCATCTTAAGCTTTAAGCATAATTGTGAACTAACATTTAAATACATAGCTGGAAAACAAACAAAAACCAATTTGCTTTTGGCACACTAGCTACTTAAATGGTATTTATATGTCTGTTTGGTTGCTGCTGCTCGTTGTTGGATATCACAAACTTCATATTAATCACTGTCACAAAGGAAGCCCATTTTTCTTCCTTCTTACTCTGTTCATTATAGATTGGTAAGAGAAGCTTTTAAATTTGGTTAGGAGCTAATTCTTATGCTAATCAAAAATACTAGAGTCAGAATTCAGATCAAGCTTATAATTCAGGTAGAATATTATGTCAGGCCATGAAAGTACTTAATGCATTAGTTTATATAGGAAGCCAAGTTCAAGAGATCTTATTTACGCAAGACACACTTGACAGTCAGCATTGGTCCCGTTGACCAGAAATTCCTATAAAATGAGATTTTTTTTAAAGAAAGGTTTTTCTGCTTTTGGACAAAGCTTATGCAACTGTGCTAGATGAAGAACTTTAATCAACAAAATCTCAACAGCTATGTTCAGCATTTGTGTCCTGCCAACAGTCCCACAGCAACCAAACCCAATCACAGCTGTAGGTTGCTTTTCTTGTTATTACAAGATCAAAGTTCTCACATATACTGCTTCAGAAATTCTGGAGATTTCATTTGCTTCTGTTTTCTAGATTTGTGCAGTTTTCCCACGCAAAATACTTAGTAAAAATGACAACTTACAGCATCTTGAAAACCAAACAGCACAAGCTGCACTTGACTGATACCATGGCTGTCAAAGTCTAACTCCAGTTTCAGTTTTGAAAGAGTGGTTGCAATGATTTTACGATCAGTGGACCGTACAAACTCTCTGAGGCTGGAAACAAGCGTTGTAATATGTTCCCATTTTAGCTTGGGCTCTTCGGCTCCCTGGAAGAAGAACAGAGAGGAAAGGAAATAGGTTTTACAACCATCTTTTGAAATGTAAACCCAGAGGGCCTTCAGCCAATAATGTTAGTTGGCAATATGATTTTTGGAAACTGATGCTACAGTTAGGGCAAAGGTGCTGCTGTGGGTCAGATTACAGTAGCTGTGTAAACACAACTGTGCCACTGAGCTCTCTGATAATGCAGATTATTGCCCAGAAAGTAGCTGACTTTATTTCACAGTAGTTGATGAAGTGTACGTGTATGCTACCCATGTGTATATACTTATATACTATATGTGCAAGCTACTCCCTGAATTACAATAGCAAAAAAGCTCAAAAGCATTCATCAGAATAAAGACCACGAATAACTAGAAAGCAGAGGATTTTATTTACTCTCCAATATAATATAATATAGAATATAAATTTCATTTCCACACCTTAAAATTAAGTCAGAGATAGAAAACCTCACTACTTGTTGAGCAGCCTTAAACACCTTTTCTAAAGGAACTTAAGTACTTATAGAGACTAAAGATTTGTAACACTGATTTCTGTAACAGAAGGACATCCTGTGTTTGGTTCCCTTATGTTTGTCAGTTTTATGCCATGAATGGTACAGCCAGCTACGTCAAGAACTCTGTTTGCCTAAATTGTTAACGAGACTTTGACTGCTAATTAAATCTGATCTGGATGAAACCAAGATCATTCGGCTGGTGGGGGAAGGTAAAAACAAAAAGGTTCTAAAGCAATTGAACATCTCACTGACGAAGGCAACCCCATTTCTGAGAAAAATTCTACCTCCTGATTTTGATTTTCTTTGATTTGGAAAATTCACCTGACTATTGTCTATACTGAAATGGACCCCTCCCTCTGTCCTGCAGTAGTTGGCCTCCTTTCCCTGGAAATAATTAACAGCCATTAGAGTAGATAGCTGGACACACAGCACACCACAGCCCTTGAACTAGAAGGTTCCAAGTCCATCAACAGCACCTTGGGGACATGGTAACCAGTATGGCTCCCCAATAACAAACAGAGGTTTACTTTGGGGAGGGTCATTCTCCTGCCCTAGTCACCCACAGTGACTGTTTTGTTGAAATTATTCTTACAAAAACATCTCATGAAGGGAGAAATACTATCAAAGCCTAAATCCTGATGAGGCCTAAACAAGCAGATCTGGCTTCCATCTATTGGTAATTTCTTGCTTATAAGCAAGATATAACAGGAATCCAGATCAGCTACCCTTTAACTGCAGTTACCACTGCTTTCTGGTGGATTGAGTAAGTTTCCTGGTGTTTGACAAGGCACAAAACTGAGACAGAAAACTGTGTTTGGCAGTCGAAGTTCTGCATCTTTCTGAAGTGCTGATGGTCCCAACCAGCAGAGCTTTGAACTCAAACATTACAACTCCGCATCTCCTGGCTCCTATCTTGGGCTGTTCCAGCTCCACCTGAGGAACACATGTAACTCCATATAACACTGTTACATAAACTTTTGGTGGGAACTACAGGAGAAGACACATGAAATAAGCACCTTCTTTGGATTTTGTGGTCGTTTAAGCTTCTCACAATCTCTTTGATTATTACTTTCGTACATCTACTAACAACTGTGTTGTATTACAGCAGCTATCCTGTATATCATGGATTGCTAGCATCTCTCTTGCTGCCTTTTATTTTAACACTTTGTATAGTGTGTAGTTACCAGGACAACCGCTGTGATTTTCCCCCACCTTCACTTCTCTCCATGAGTTAGAAGGTTTTGTTCCTGTATAGTACCAGAATATATTAGCTGTGCTACACGCACAAGAATCACGTTAGTTTGCACTGGTTTCTCCAGCAGCACTATCTTCAAAAGATGACTTGCCCCATTTTACACAAATATGTTTCAGACTAGCAGTACGCAGCCTTGAAAACAAAGTGAGTCAATTAACTACAAACACACACATTACAAAAAGAACAAAATAAAACCTTGTCATCCAATTTCTGTGCTGCAACATCTAACAACGTGGTGATGACCTGTAATTTATTTGGTGTCATCCCAAACTGATACGTCATAATGAATCACTGCCACAAAGCAGCATCAAAAGGTCACTGCAATTATTTTGTTGTATCTCCCACTACTCTACTCCATCCTCCCTCCCCTCCATACGTGGCCCCACCCATTGTGAGGAAGATGTGGTTTATTTTCTGACTACTGCCTTTCTCCTTTTATGGCTCTCAGCTAGAAGACAACGGTATACCAACAACTCTACTCTTCTCAACACAGTAACCTAAGACCAGTGCAGACCAAAAGATCTAACTCTTTCACCATCAAACTTGACAGCTAGAAGACAGAACTCTACTGAAACCACTATCTAGGTGTTCAAATCCTATTTATGAACAGCAGAAAAGACATAGCTTATGTAGAATAAACATAACATCAAAGCCAGTTTTTATTGGCCTCAATAAAGCAATAAATTGTAAAAGCTTACACTGTATATGATTTCTAGTTTAACCAATTTTCACGTAATTGTAGTATTCAAACTCCTTTTTTTCTTTTTGCTGCCTTTTGAAATTACTTTACCTGAGCCAAAGCTTCCATCAAGTTTCTCACCACCTTCTCTTGGTCCTCAGTCAATATCCTGTGAAGGGTGGCTCTCCTCTCACTATCCTTCTTTAGCATGAAAAAACCAGAATCTTTCTCTTCAGGTGAAGGAGGTGCACTGTGATCCTCAAAATTTTCATCTGGGATGCTGAAAAAAAAAGCACTCAGTGAAAGGAAACCTTACAAAACACAATCACAGTGCAACAGTACCTAATTTACTATGTGATATTACTGCTGGATAGCAGTGCTTTACCTCAGAAAAAGGGACCGGATTCCCTTCCCATCTTTTTCTCCACAGGACTTTGCTCTTGTTTTGAAAGAGAATGGATCAATTTTTAGCTCTGTATCAGGTGAGACAGAACCATATTCACTGCTGCTACTTGTATCTTCCACCAGAACAGGAACAGGTAAGGATATACTCCGAAGATACTCTATTAAAGGATATTTAGAAGTTGAAATTTAATAGCACCAACACAGTTCTGAAGTAGGTAATTCTTTCAGAAAAACAGAAATTCTGACTGCCTTCCCCCACACAAATACAAAATATTAGAAAACAACAACAACAACCCAGCAGAAGACTTCTAAAGCTTGTTCCTCTGGAATACAATTACCTTCAGCTACATTTTTTATTGAAAATGTTACTGAGATAAGGAAACACTGGGCTCTTTGCAAGCTCATTTCCAGCACACTGACACTGGTGTGAACGTTCATCACATATCATTAGTATATGCTCTGATCGATAACAAAGTGTTTCTATAGGTTAAGCCATATACCCACATTCCAGTAAATCAAATTCTACATATCCTTCTGCACAAACCTTGCCTCTACTAAAACAAAACAGCCCTTTTGTTTCCTGTTCAGATCTCCACTAAGGGGTCCTATAACAATCCTGTTCTTCATTCCCACGTCACCCACCTGCCTAGACAATTCAGCCAAGGCAACATCACAGATGATGTTTCTAATTTGCAAAGTGAATGAGAGTTTCCTAAAAGAGAAAGGTCACTTATTTCCATAACTGTGCCCACCTCTCCTTGCAAGGATTTCATGGGACAAATTATACCAGAATAAGTGATAACCACAGTATCTACACATTAATGCTTTGATTAAGAAAGTATGTTAAAACTCACCATTTGTATTAGCTGAAAGAACTGTGGAAGAAAGGCAAAGGAAAAGAGTTACACATGCTAAATTAACACAGAAAAATAAAGCACTCACTTCTGATTTTTATGGACTAAGCTGGATGCTCCTATTTGCAACTCTTACTTTAAAAGTATGATTTATTACCACTTAAAATTAATTTGAATCAAAAAGAAGAAACAACAAACCAAGCATGTGAAAAGTCCTCATCCAATACCACTTCCTTTACATGGTATTTTTTCTTCTTTTTGTTATCATGCTCAAATTATATAAAGGATATTTTTCATATATGCAAACATGAAATACAGACTTCAAGTTCTTGAAGCTCCTTAGTTACATTCCATAATTTAGAATACTGCACGGAATGAGTGTAGAAAAAAAAGAATGCAGAGAGCTATGGACAAAGATAATTTTGCTTATGTAGAACGCTCCTAGGGCTCAATATCATGCTATAACATTATATAAAATGTACTCTATGGGAACATTCTTTGAATGAAAACATACACAGATTTTTAATAAATAAATACATAAAATAAACAAATAGATGAAGACTTTTGGGGTAGCGAAGAGGGAACTGCTCATCTTTCCTCCCTGGTGTCAATTGAAAAGATATGTAGCAGTGGCTCAAAGTTGCATCATGGGAGGCTCAAACTAAACATTAGCAAAAGCTTCTTTACCAGTGAGGTAGTTTGACATTGGAACAGGCTTCCTTGAGAGGAAGGAGGAGTTGACAACCCATGCCTATCAGTGTTTAAGGAGCATTATCAAGATGACTCTTAATGACATGCCTACAGGTCAGTCTCCAAATAGTTTAACTGCTGGACTCAACCTTTGTAGGTCCCTTTCAAATGAAACTATTCTAATTTTCTTCTTAAACCTTATTAGAAATATTTATATAAATTACATCTGACAACACACCAGCAGAATTCTGCTACAGCAGTCTTCCTGCAGCTGGAACAAAAGGTTACAATTGAACATTCACCTGGGATGGAGATCTTCCGTCTTCATCTTCAAGACTGAAACACCATTTATGAGATAAAAATTCCTTACCTGAGAGTTTTGATGTGGATTTCCTTTTTTTGCTTGAAACCTTCAAGAATTCATCTACAAGCAGTTCATGAGCAAAAGCTCGTTTATCAGGATCTGGTTCAAAGCAACGCAATATGAATGACTTGGCTTCTGCAGACATGGACTCAGGAATCTCTGGGTGGATTTTAAACATTCCCACCTGGCATAAATAAAGGGAGAGGAAAAAAAAAAACCAACAACAATTGCTTACACTATTATTTTCTCTAATAGTAAATAAGATCATGAGGGGGGTGAGAAGCTGGAACAGGTTGCCCATTGAGGCTGTGGATTCCCCCTCCCTGGAAGCATTCATGACCAGGCTGGATGGGGCTTTGAGCAACCTGATCTAGAGGGAGGTGTCCCTGCCTACAGCAGTGGAGTCGGACCTACATGATGTTAAAGGTCCCTTCCAACCTAAACCATCCTACAATTTTACTATCAAAATGTTTTTAGATAGTAAAAGTGGTATATTGAGTTTTGATATTATCTTTGTGTGAGTACTTGATTAATTCAAGGAACAAAGTTATTACAAACTATGTGAATATTCAGTTACATTAAAAAATGCAGTTCCCAAAAGAGGCTTTTGCAAAGCAGGGAACTCAGAACTGCTTTTCCCAGCCTTTTTCTTTCTTTTTTTTTTCTTCTTTTTTTTCTTTCTTTTCTTTCTTTTTTTTTTTCTTATTTCCCTGTGAATAGCTGTTACTGCTTCATTACTGTCTTCAAAACTACCCAGCACTCGCTCTCAGATGAATCAGCTCATTCTTCTTAGCATCCTCATTACCCAAGTATTTCCTTTATCATCTTTTCCTTCCAATTCCAGCCTTTCCAAAACAGTCACAAGATTTCCTGTGTTTATAAAAACCACTGTGAGATGTACAAGGAAGATGTCTGACCTTAAACATAGCTGCTTGTGGTTCTCCCAGTTCATAAAATGGGGGTTTCCCTGTAGCCATCTCAATGATAGTGCATCCCAAAGACCAGATGTCTGCAGCTTTCCCATAACCGCGTGGCCCTTTGTCAATTATTTCTGGTGCCATATACTGAAGGGTACCTGTTTAAAATACATCCGTCTTTGTTACTTAGATGCATGAAAAATACAAATATCTATATAAGACAATCAAAATAAGAGGGCAGTGAATGATATTGGGTGAGTTAAGGAAAGTACTCTATTATTCAAAATAAAAATTAAAAATTTCCAGATGCATTCAACATGAAACTTAAAATACTACTCAAAGTATTACTTGGGCTAAAAGCATCTGCTATCACGTACTGATCTGACAATATCTCTTTTCAATGCCCACAAAGACTATTAGAGGTTTCAATGATCTGTGGATTATACATACAGATAAAAAATAAAATGTATGTATGTATATTCTTTTACTCTGTTATACATGTAGATTAAGAGTAAAATAAGGAAGACTACTCTGAGTTGTCTACTCTACTATATATACTATATATTCAATAGTACTATACTATAGTATATATAGTACTACTATATAGTACTATACTCTATAGTACTATACTATAGTACTCTACTATTCCTGAGTATGGAATTGAGCATGCATGATGAACACTTTTTCTGAAGGGAATCATCCTGATAGCATTTTGCATTTTGGTCCACTTAGAACGGAAATTTAACAAGGAAAACAATTAAAATAATGGTCATTTTTCATCTGGAGCAACCATTTAAATCCTGTGACACTATAGTAAATCCAAATTGAATTATCAAGCAGAAAGAGGATGAAGATAATGACAGGCCTTGTACTAGATGTCAGGATATCGAACCCAGCAATAGAAGGAAAAAAATGTTAGCCCTGGGTCAGCACAATAAGCCATACACACAGAAGAAACACTCAAATATGACATAGGAAAGACAGTGCTTTTCTGCTATAGAGGAACTGTATGTCTCAAACTGAACTTTTAAAACAGTATTTTCTCTGAACAGTGCACAGCTCATTTAGGTATACTTAATCACGAGCATATTCTTGCAGTGACCTTTCCTATTGATCTTAAGTCAATGAGAGTTAAGTGGCTATGGAATCTGGCCCTATGCTCGCAGTTGGAGTGAGGAGAGAATCACTTCTGGGAACATACCAGTGAAAGTTTCAGTACAAGGGTTGATTCCCGCAAGTCTCTTTGAAGTTCCAAAGTCTGAAATTTTTAACACTCCGCTGTAAGTGTTGATAAGCACGTTATCACCCTGAGGAACAAAACATTCAGAGCAATTATTTTTTCGCATTAGTCTCAAGACTTCTTGCACCACCTATTTCTAGAATGCACTCTTTGGTAAGCAACAATTACTTCCCTCAGGCTCTCTAGCATATGATGAATGAGTAATCAATTGCAGTCCTGCCTTATGTAATGCCATTATCAGAAACTTCATTGCAAAGAGAACCTCTCCATCTGCAGGAATATGTTTAAACAGTACCATGACAAACAGCTTGAAAAACAAAACAAAAAAAACACCTTTACAAATCTTGAATCTCCTTGGAAAATAAGCTGCTGATATCCCCACTCACAGTCTTTGTCATTTCTGATATGTTTGTGTGAAAGCTCAATCATATCATTGAAAACAGAAGCAAAATACCCACTTTCTCACTGGCTCTGTCAGTCTTCCCAAACAAAACAAAACACTTTGTTCATGCAGATTTGAATTACAACAGCTCACTTACCCAACCCATGGAACAGCAGAGAAGGTCTGTGACAATGAATAGCTTTCAGGAAAAAGCTTTTAAATTACAGAGCAAATAAATAGGTTATATAGTTACACCACCAGGCTTAATCTCAGCAAATTCTCACCTTTATGTCTCGATGCACTATTTGATTATCATGGAGGTATTTTAATCCTTCGAGAATCTGCTTAGTGTAAAAGCCAATTGTCTGCTCATTATTTTTTAATGGTCCCCATTTTGATCGTAGAAGAGCAGAAAGACTGCCTATAATTTTGGAGAGGGAAAAAATGAGAGTAAAACCAAATTAAACCCTACCTTTTTCCCCCAAAGGAAAAACAAAGTAACAACAAGCGATCCCAAAACAAGTGTAGGCACCTCTTCTATAACCAAAGGCCTCTCCTGGAAATACTTTCTTACATCATCACCTGCCTCACTAATTAAAAAGAGACTAAGTATCTCCACAGGCCTTGGCTGCAGCACAGAAACACATACTCTCAAGCAGGCAGACTGCAAACTATGTAATGAAAATGATCATCTCTCTCTTATGCCTGGGGAGAAGTTGCTCAAGATGTATGTCATGAAACAGTGAAAAAGGGCTGGTGATCACATGCATGCATTTTTACATACACCGAGCCCACAGCTTCTCAGAAAGCCTAATCTAGTAAAAGAAGCTTTTATTATGTCTGGCTGCTGTAAGTTCTTCCTTATCAAACAGGAGAAACAATCACCAGCCACAACCCTCTTGTGTTCCATACTCAAAGGGGGCTCAGCTATCTAAGACTAACTACAGTATTCCAATTAGAATGGCTGCTGATCACTTGCCACAGCAAAGATCTGAGCTGTATCTGAAGCAAGTCCTACTTAAACCCTGATCAAGAGGATTCAAATGCTTTGAAAACCCCTACAGCTTTTTTTCCTCATTAATTCAAGAATGAGATACTAAAGGACATTTTATGCAAATGTGGTGTATATTACTGCAGCATGACATTTCTTTTATTTTTAAATTCTTAAGAAACAAACCAGGTACCAAGACAGTCTCCACAACTTACCACCAGGCACCTGCTCCATGAATATCTTAATGAAACCATTCTCACTAAGAGACCCCAAATACTGCACAATGTTCTTGTGTTTGAGGTGCTTATGCAAAGCTATTTCTTCATGCAGAGGTTGGGAGTATCTGGAAAGAAACAAAACAGTTTATACAATTTTGAGCTACAGGAAAAAAGTCTTGAGTTTAATGTAGCTGATGAGTTCTATTTCAGGCCCTGGGAAACACATTTTCTCCGACATACTATGAATACATTATCTGTCAAGCACATCTGACACTGGTGGTTATCTGGTCTTTATGCGGTAACTTCTTATACATACAAAGTCACTATGTTAACAAGTGTGGGCAAAAAGATCATACCACGTGTTTGATTGTAGTGTTAAAAGGGCTTTCTAACAAAACACGCACGAACAGCAAAAGAAGATGTTTTTATCAACAACTGTGATCAAAGTTCTAAAAAATTCTGCCAATTATGAAGTTTAAAAGTTCTTTTATAAGATCATGCTTATACATGTAAAGAAGATGGGGCTTTCACAAGGCATTTCAGCAAGATTCCATTTTACAACATTTCTAAAGAAAAAAAATGTTATAAACCACATGTGCCAAAACCAGAAAACAGACTCTCAGTTGTTGTAAATCATAAACCATTCCACAATTTGGATACATCCACTTAGAGAGGTAGGGAATATCATTTCATACCAGAACTTATTGACAGCAGTGTAGGTGAGATACTTTTTGATCAGCAAACTGGTTCACTCAATTGCTTACTGAGATCACATAATGCACAACATTAGGAATGAGACTCAGTTACTATACCTGCTATCTCTCTCTGGGATTTCTTTAATAGCAATTCTGACTTGATTGCTCAAATCTCGTCCTGCATACACAATGCCATAAGTTCCTTTCCCCAGAACGACTCGCTCGCCATTTTCATCATATTCATAGTCATACTGAAAACAAAACAAACACCTCAATTAAATGAAACAGACGGATAAGATTTAATTAATTTGACTCTATGCACAACAAAGGCAACTAGCATACTAGTTACTTTCTGTGAACCGTGGAGGAGTGGAAAAACACCTCCAGATGGCAACTTGGATATCATACCGACATGCTTATATCTCTCCACTGAATTTATGGAAAGCCTCAGCTTCTGAGGTAGCTGTTCCAGGTAAGTGTGAAAAGCTGAGCTGGTTGTTATCTGTCCTGTGTAGTTACACTCACATCTTTTAATAGCACCTGCAGTTCTGCTGGAAGGCCATGAAAAGGCAACAGAAGACGACAGAGGGCACTCTGCACCCAGCTGAGAACTTCAGCTTCCACAGACACACAAAGCAAGGCAGGACACAGTTTATCCCAGACTCACTCCTGACCTGACCACATCTTCCAAAAACCAACAAAACCGACCTGGCCAGTGCCAGGTCAGACAGCAAAGTGTGCCAATGACGGTTAGTCAGGATTGCAGTGCATAGTTACATGGTTTCAGCTGAATTAAAATTTCAAAGAGTTTAAGGACAATCCAGAAATAGTCATTAGATTATCTCATCTGTCCTCTTGTGTAACACAGACATCATTTCACTTCCTTGCTCTCATGCTCAGCCCAGGAGCTTATGCTGAGATACAGAGAATCCACTACTTCTTTTAGTAATACTTGAACAGTTAATTACTCTCTGGGTGAAGTCATGTCTCTAATTCAAATTTATTTAATTATTTCATTAAATTATTCTTTACTAAAAGACCTATTAAGAACTACCTATTCAGTAGTTTTCCTTGTAAGGATACTCACACCCTGTAAACATGTGACCCTCTGCTTTTTTTTCTTGCTAAAATAAACCTATTAGGTACACACAGTTTCTCATTCTGGGGTATTTTACTATTCCACAACTCTCTCAAGAAGCTTCTGTTTGTCCCATCTCCAATTTCAGATGTATTATGAAAACATCAACATGAAAACTGGGACAGAGAGCTGGATTCATTATAAAAATACTGACTTTTTCCACTTAGTTTTGGTTGTCGCTAGTACTTTGGTACACAGTCCTAAATATTCTGCCCTGTTTCCTGCCACCTAAAAGGCCATCTAAACACCAAGTACTGCATTACACCTAATGGCCTTTTATTCACTTCTCAACTATGTGCATGATCAGAGAGAAAATCAAGGTAAGAATACAGTGAATAATGGTATACACATCCAAGCTGTAACGTAGCCAGCACGGGTGACAGTAGGAGCAGGGCATCGCTGGATGTGGCTCTAGGCAGCCCAGTCTAGTGGTTGACAACGCTGCCCATGTCAGGAGTTTGAAACTAGATAATCTTTTGATCCTTTTCAACCCAGACCATTCTACGATTCTGTGATTCTATGATTCTAAGATTCAGCGTGCATTAGAGAGCTAAGGGAAGAATGACCGACTCCCAGCAGCACCAACATGATCACCTGATTTGTTTTCGCAGTTCACTGCCATGTTTGCCCACACGTATCCTAACTAGCAAGCACAAGCCTTCCCCTACCACAATTACATCCTTGTTTGTTGTGCAGATGTCCTGCCAATAACGTAAGTGTACACAATTGCAGTGATGCATGAAATAGACAACAACCTTTCAAATTTAAACAGATGCTAATATTGCCTGACTGTGACTACACCCTAATGTAACTACAGCAAGAATCGCTCTGTAATAAAGTGCAATTATTGAGAACTTGGGTTGAGTACTTCCTCAAGCGAGTATGATAACTGGAATACAAGTTGGCTATAATACCTACAAATGAGCATTACGACAAATCATTAGCTTATAAACATTAGACGACAAAATTTTATTAACTGTATTTTTGTCTGACTTTTTCCAGAGAAGGGATGAGTCATTTACTCCCTTCAGTCAAACTACCAGAAACTCAAAATAGTTGAAATGATGCTTTGAAAGTAAGCTCAGTACCTCCAGGGAGTCTCCATCACATTCTCCTTCCTCTGTAGACTTTCCTATTTCTTCAGTGATGCTGTTCACCATGTCAAAAAACCTGTTGAAAGCAAGTAAAACAGAATTCAAACAATGTAACCACATACTCAAGACTACATGGGGATATTGAGAATGCATCTCACTAAAGTGTTAAATGAACCAAAAGGTTTAAGTATAGTAAGTATAAATTGAGTGTAGAAGTTTGCTTGTCTGAAAATAAATAAATAAATATATATATATATAAAGAGGAAAGCTTATATTACTTATGGCTTGTCGATCTTTGAAAGCACACTTCTTACTTCTGAGTAATGTCAGAATATGAATGGGAAGAAAAATGGCAGAAGAACCTACACAAACCAGAACTGATGAGAAGACAAGGCAGGGACTAATCTTTGTGCAGCAAGCTCTTGCCAACTCTGTTAGAGGGCTACTGTAATCACACTCAGGTAATCATAATAGTAACATTGAGGACATCAAGATTGTTTGTTTGTACTGAGAAATAAAATTCTAACTACAGTAAAGCAAAAACCTTCACTAGATCTCCTGGATCATTATTACCCTGAATAGCGCCGCTGCAGAAATTACTTACATATTTTTAGGCCGCTTTGTTCAACTGGGGGCAACACATACTTGTAATAAGCCTTAATATGACAAATACAGAGAAATAATGTCTCAAGATAAGTTTAAAAAGGTTTGTAGTTATACATTTCTAATATTTGTCTGAGTTTGTACTTTAACCCTCCAAAGCTCACGCATTTCTGGAAGAGTACTATTCTTTCACATAAAAGATGGTTCTATCTGTTTCTGTTTCCTCACTTGTCACCACTTCTAACCACAGTTCTGAAACAGTCCCTGCTGTACATACAGACACCGCGTACCTCAGCACAGAGTGGTTTTTGAAATAACTGGGACACACCTTCTACAGTGGACTTCCGTGCAGAAGTAGATTTGAAAGTCATCAGAATTGTGCAGCACGTACAGAAAACAGCATCGTTCTTCAAACTTCGAAATGCTGAAAGAACAGCCAAGCAGAACACGTTATTGGAAATGCATTTGGGGTTCTGCCATCTATGTCAAACCACACAGACCCACAGAAGCATCGTCAGAAAGCACCAGATAAAACATGAAAAGCCACAGTTTTTCCTTATAATAAAATCATATTCTATTGTGGTTTTAATTTACTTATTTATGCAAAATAAAGCAGAATGGTATTCTATACTGTGCTAGAGAATTTTTTCTTAGATGTCAGGAAATATTTTTAATTTTCAAGATTTAGTACAATTGTGGCCGCTTGAGTTTTGCTTCTCTTTTATGATTCCTCTACCTTATATCCCTTGCAAGAGCTTTTGATAAAGAAACCACTCTTCAGACAGAGACATGCATTTCATGAAGCTACTTCTGACAAGACAAATTGATCACTACTTTGGTATAGTCACTTTAGGTGTTGTGACTCATCTATTTTGGTCAAGAAAATCCTCTGTGCTAAGTGATTCACACATCTGGGAAAACAGTCACTGTCCCTGCCTAAATTCATCAAGTTTTTCAAGAATATTGTTAACATAATGAAAACAAGAAAAAAACAAAAAAAACAAAAAAAACAAGCTATAAAATGAAAACAGATACATTTTCTTAGGAAACACCTAATTTTCAGAGTTTTCGAGCACATCTGCCATTCACCGGCTACTATGAAAGAACTGGAGCTGAAATTGCAAGTTCCAAAAGACAAGCAGGGAAACACAATGTAACATGGCCTTGTGCCCAAATCACATGCATACAGAACTCCCATTAGCTGATGACAAATACTGCAAATCCTGTAACTACTGCTTACTAACAATTCTAGATGAAGTAACAGCTAAAACAGACAAGCATTGGCAGAAACCACAGAAATTCAGCTTTGTGGAATTCTGTTTTCCAAAAATGAGGAAGGAGACACCTTCCACTCTAACAACTAAGTAGCCTGACAAGATTCCAAGCTCAGTGAAGTCAGGATGGAAAATTAACATTCTTGTTAATTCTTAAATTATGGAAAAAAAAAAAAAAAAAAAAAAAAAAAAAGTCGTTGTCTTTCTAATGTAATATCTATCATTATGATCCCTGAGGCACTCTCCCATGGAAATGACACAAATAGCAGCTATATCACAGCCAAGGGCTTATCCTGAACATCAAGGAGATTCCAAATTGTAGTCCATCTATCAGCTTCATTCTGTGACTTAAGATTTTTAAACATGAAAAATAGATGGCATCTTGTTTATGCGACAAATACTAGAGAGTTCTATTGATAACCACAGAAAGCCATGCAAAGCACCTTTGGGAAGCAGCTGGGGTCAAAAAGCTCTGATGAAGCCTTTAAGGATTAACAGTACTTCTTGGCCCAATTCAATAATAAACATTTGCATTTGAGAGGCCAAGAAGAAGGCAAAAAATGAAAGCAGAGTTATTTACATTTGAATACGAACTGCTAATCAGTGACAGTTAAATTTATATATATATATATATATATATATATAAGATAAACCCAATAATGATTTCCTGCAGGTAGAGTGTGATTCAGCACTATGTTCAAGTTCCTCTGAAACTTCTGAGTGCTAAACTCCATTACTCATGAAATGAGATGCTGATTGCACTGGTTGATGAAGAGCACACAGAACAAGTGACCTCTCAATTATTTCCTTAAAGTATTTACCTAAAAAATTAGTCATTTCATTCCCAGATGTCTCTTGGCAGCAGGGCTGAAGAGACAGTAAATATTTAGAAGGGTCTTTGTTGAGAAAGCTTTCAGGAGCAAGTACAATGACTCTCTCTTATGTTAACACTGCACCTATAAAGCTGATACTTAGTCTAGAATGGCAAAGAATCCTCATGGGGCTGGGAATTTCCCCTTCCTAGACAACTTTACATCTAGGACTTCAAAGGAGTAAGAAATATTCTGGATATGAAAATAAATTAGAAGCAGGTCTGGTTCTGAAGGATGTTCCACCCACAAAAATATCCAACTTGATAAGCCAAGAAGAAAATTGTATAAAAATACTGAAAAAGACAATAATCGGAAAACTGCATGTTTGAAAAATAGATGTATTCAGTTTTACAACTGCATAAGATGAAAGATTTCCCCGTTCAGATCCTAATGGAGGCAGCCACTGAGTCTTCTAAGAATCCACTCTTGGCTCGACTGACTCATTCTACAGTTTTCCAAGGGCAGATGAACAGATTGGAATCTTAGAAGACAAATTAAATGACTACTGACAGTTTCAATAACAAATGAGGGAGAATACACCAAAACAACATGAACCACAGCAGAGTTTAATAAAGAAAAAAAAATATATCAAAATTGAGCAATAAATAAATACATTCTTTTTTTAGAAGCACACGAAAACATGCTGTAACCAAAACCCAAACCACACTGAACTACGCATATCATTGCAATTTTGGCTTAAAATAAACTGAATCCCACAGGATTAAATTTCTGTGTCTATTGATAGTTTGTTTTTTCAAGTTAGTTGTTGGAAGGAAAAAGAATCATCCATCTGTGCAAAAACGTACTGCAGACATAGCAACAGCTTTGTGTGTATGGAACAGTTATTCTTAGAACAGAGCAGTGACTATTTGAAGAATGTAAGATTTCTGGCCTTTTTAAAATTACGCTAAATGCAAACTCCAAAATGGAAAGCCGCAGGAAGCCCAAGTATAGACAGATCCTAGAAAAAATAAATGAGGCTAAGGTGGAGATCTGATCTAAATAGATCACAGTAGCAGAACACTACTTTCTTAGTATCAGCAGGTACAAATCGCAAGGCTGAACCCTGTCAGACAGAAGCGAATACTACACTCAGTCTGGGCTCACTCCATGACCTATCCACCACTCTGCCGCAGTCTGTCATCACTGCAGTGATGGTCTCCCCGCCCTATTGGCCTTCTCTGAAGCAGTTCTGCTGCCATACCTATAAGTGAACAAACCAAAGAGAAAACCACACACATCCACACTAAAACCCAACAAGACATGAGTGATCAGGATACTTCAAGACATGTTAACCTGTCCCCCACCCACAACCTTGCTGATTCCTCATATCCTTCCTGCTTGCTTCCGTATTATTTCCTGGCTTATATATCATAGTCATCAAGCACCTGTTGCAAGGACTGCTTACTTTGCGTTCAGTTTCCCAGTACATCAGAATCTCAGCACACAACTGCATCTCGTGGATGTTATACAGCTCAAGCAAGACTACAAGAAACGTTAGCAGTTACTGCAATTCAACCTCAGTTAGCATAATGCGGTAACAAACTTTAAGAAAGCATCAGTTAGTAAATTTACGGGGTCACATTCTCTAGTTTTTACATAATGAACTCTGAAGGTGGTCATTTCTGAATCCAGATTAAGACTCCAGGGGTGTCACATAAAGCAGGGCACCTCCAGAAGTATTTGCAATGTTCAGCTCCAATATTCTGTCTGTTACTCAACCAAGTTCCACAGCATTAGCTCAACATGATATTCAAATACTCTTTTCATTTCCAAGCATGAAAGGCAAACAACTTACCTTACTCCCCTGATGGACGCAGCACTAAAGTTCCACTCATGGATACCTTTCTGTAACAGAAGAAAAAACAAAGTTAAATGAAACACTCTTCCTTTATGAAAACAAAGAGCCAGTACGCACATCTTCTCGCCTGTAACTCAAGAGACCAAAAGAGCAAGATTTGGATTATAACAACCTATTGCCTTTCAGCAGTCATTCTTCAGGGCATTTCTTTTATTATTTTTTTTTTTCTTCCCACCTAAAAAACAAGAGAAGTTCTATATAGGAGGCTTGGCTGGTTTGTTTCTTCACTGTTTATTCTGCAAACACAATATATTATTTTAGAAACTAAGTAAACTAGCAGATCAGCAGGGTGTGCCTATGTAGTCTGTCCTGGGTGCTGAACTCAGCATCATGTGTAACTTTCTAGAAAGAAGGGGGGGAAAAAATTCACCTCTGAGAATGACAAGAGCTCATTCTACACATTCAGTGTCCTGTTTAGAGGAGTAAGTGGGTGAGAGCACTACAAAGCAGGAAGTCTGACTGCTGGAGAGTAAAATGGGGGTTGAATATCATTGAAATGGAGGGGCAATTGCTCAAGGAAAGAGCAAATCTAAAGGCCCACTGTGCAAAGAAACAAAATGGAGACCACTTCCCTAGGAATCCAGAAGAGAGAATAAAGAATGTACTAAAATCCCTAAGGGCTGCCATAGTAGAAAACGAGGCTGGAAGACACCCTATAAAAACTCCCAGGGTCAGGCCTCACCTATTTTCAGATCTTTTACTCATGGATCTGTCACACAGGGCAGAACTGAGAGAGAAAATCATTTTATCAGCTACAGCAGTTCTGCAAAGCTTACCAGATCAGTCTTCTTTATCTCTGTAATTCTTTCCTTCCCGCTCAAATTTCATTAAAGAGGTTGTGAGGCTGGTATAAAATGCCTAACACAACATATTGAGAAATACATGCAAGCATCTTTCTTGAAGTGCAAACTTCACATTGCTCTGACTGGGAAGCACAAAGCAGTTACTACAGTAATTCTTCAATTTTAAACAAACCAGTGCTAGTACGAAGTGCCTGTGGAAGTACTATTCAAGTTGCCTGGATCTCCTGTATGAAGATCCCTTACTAAATCCCTCTGCTAACAAGGACGGTATATTTGTATTCTTCTTTCATACTTTACACTGCCTATGAGCACTGCCACTTCTCAATTTTCCACATCTGGAAACCCTTTTTCCAGAGTTTTACTATTGATATTTGTCTAATTCCCAGCACTGGGAAAAACATAATATCTGAATGATCTAAAACAAACATCCTGCAAGCAGAAATGTGCAAGAAGCATAGCAAGAAACAACGTATTGTGGGCTCTACATATAACCTACATGCAACTGATTTCTCAGAGATTCACATATCTTTCATTTATCAAACGATGTTTTCAGGCAATGAAATAATATAAAAGTTATGTTCTTCAACAATCTTGCCAAGTTTTGAATACACTGGAGTAAACATATCAGGCACGCTATCCAAATTCAGCATCTGTTCTTGGGTTAGGCAAAAAAACCACCAACTACCCAAAACAAAACTCAAAATGGTTTCAGAAGCCAACACAGAACAGAGACAGGCTGTTCTATTTCAAACTTGCTAACAGCACTGCTGCATTCCTCTAACCCTATGTGGATGGGACTGCTAAAATTAGAGAACTGCAGGGCAAAGGTAACGTGTATTCCACAAAGCATAATGCCATCTGATTTCTATATGCATTTGTCTATGTAAAACTTGGTATTAAAAAAGGCAGAAATAACAAAATATACTAACAAAAAGGAGAAAGGCCCCGTTATTTATCCCAGTATTCTCCTATTCATTACAAAATTGCCAGCTGCAGGCTCAAACAAGTTACATTTTGTACTTGAAGCAGAATTTCAGCTTCTATGCACATGAAGGGAAATTCGTGTGTTTGATAACTCATGATTCTTAAAGCAATGGTTGCATTTTGAAAATTAAGTAAATCTATGTTTTTTAAATGAAATGAAATCTGAAGCATAAGCTGCTCTAACTCAAATAGGCCTATGCTATGTAGATTAAATTTATACAGCTAAAGCCATTCCCAAACTCAGCTCTCTCTTCTATCCTTGTAGCTGGGACAGCTAGCCTTTGTTAATCAGCCCCTACAAGGCCTGTCATCAGCCTAGTAAGGCCCAAAGGAAGAGCCTTCCTCACTGCAGTGGGCTGAAACATTATACATTTATTTACTCCACAAAGTAACTCAGCAAAGACAGATACTACACTGGTTACATTCTGTATCTTCAAATTTTTCCTGTACCTTTTCTCCATTTGAAGTTTCTGATGGATTCTGATGATTTTTGACAAAATTCCAACAACAGATCATGACTGTACAGTTGAACTTCTAACCAACAAATTGCCCTCTGCATTCTTAATGGACGTTAAGGCTCATAGGGCACTGTGTACCCATCAGCTCCCAAAGTACTGTATAAGCTCACTACAGTAAGGCCAGAGCAGAAGAACAAGTGAGTGCATTAAAAATTGTCCTATGTAATGCCACCAGTCATCACTAGGGCAGCAAATGTAGGAAAACATTCATGTGCAGAAAATACATAGATGTGTTGCCAAAATCAAGAGGGGGACAGGGGAGGGAAAGTATTACATGCTAGAAGAGACTGTTGGAAAAAAAAAACAACAACAAAACCCAACAAATTTACAATAACAGAAACAAAACTATAAAACACCAGTTGCACTTCAGAAAACCAAAACACCTTTCTGCTGAGCAGATACAGACTGATACAACCAGATCCTTCTCCCAGTCATAGGGATGATTAGGCAGTCAAGTGACACAGCTATGGGAAAAGCTGCTGCTGGAAGCATTAAGCAAAGCACCCCTGTAGCTACAAGAAACATTAATGCTCTACCAAATAGCTTTTGAGGAATATGAGTACATATGATCAAGTAAGTTTAACTCATACTGGAATACAAGCACTGAGATGCCACATGCAGCCAGTACAGCAATCCTACTTGTTTTGCCTAAAGAAAACACTAAGAGATACAAAGACTCTCATAAAATATGGTAAATGGTATCAGGTAAATGGCAAGGAATCATTTAGCATAAGCAGTGTTAGCAAAAGAAGATGTGAGTATGAACTGGCTACAAATTCAGAGTGAAAGCTGGAAGACCTAAAGTAGCATACTGCTGCTTCACCAATGGTACTCCACTCCAGGCTACAGTAGATGTGCAGTGACGCTCAAAACCCTTTCCAACATGAAGAGTCATTTGTGAAACCTGCACTGGTATTCATACAAAGCTGCATACTAGTCAAAAATAGTATACAAAGGGATTCTTCAAACAAGAGGAGCATGACTCAATATCCCATACATAGGACTAGAAAATCCTGCGTTCCCTGATACTGTTAAAAATGACACTAATCAGAATATAACATGCTGTTTGGATATGAATTACACACAAAACCTCCCCACTATATCTACAAACACAAACGTGCGTACAACTAGTTACTAAACCAACTGAATTCTAAATACAAAAGTACTTTCAGAACACATGTTTTACAATAGCAAGGTTTACTCTGTCATACTGAGACAGATCATTATTCATTATGTGGTTAATTCTGTTTTTCTCTGGGAACTGCATAAATTTATCTTCTAATTTTATTTTTACAGTCTGAGCCTACCTGCAAAAATGTAGGTCAGAATGAACCACAAATGAACAGAAACTCATTTTTCTAGGCAAACATTTCAGTTTGTTCCCAAAATACACTATTTCAACCACTGCTCAGTTATGCTCCTTCATGAACTTTTAACAAAAATTCTAATCAGTGCTGCCTCACGTATTCCACATAGAAAAATATGCTTCTCTTTTAAAAGCACAAGTATAAAAGCAGAAGGGTGGATCACCAAACAAATAGATCCTTTGCTGTCCTATCTTGCAAACAAACAAAATGCTGCCACAAAAGAATGAGCAGTGCTAATTCTTAGAAAACTCTCCACCTTCAGTGTTATTTCCAGCTGATAGGGTCTCTATTAATTCTTTGCATACCCTTCCCAGGTTTCCACGCTCTCTTCCTTCTCTAAGGTCTTAAAGACCTACCTTCACACTTACCAACATTTTTCTTCCTAAGCCTCCCAGAACACAATCAGAGAATCACAGAATTGTAGGGGTTGGAAGGGATCCCTAGAGATCATTGCATCCAACTCCCATGTATGGTAACAACCATTCAATGCTTTCCTCTCCTCCTGATTCTCTGGAATTTCTAGACTTATTTCCAAATACGCAAGGCTTTCTCACACCTCAACTTAAGTACTTCTCAGCTTTTCCAGTTTCAGTACCTTCTGAGCATCTACCTGTCCTTATGACAAAAATATTCTTTGCTTCTTGATTTATTTCACCAGTCTCTAATACTTTCATATTAAAGGAGTATTGACCACAGCTGAAAAACAATACTGTGAGCATGGGAAGAAGAAAGCCTTGTGTATATACACATTATGTGACATCATTCATACAATGACACAGTATTGCGTGTGATTTGCAAACTCTCCAGCAACAGATTTAAACATATTAAAAACAACCTGGAAGAAGATGCATGTTGTTTTTAAACATGGTGGATGTTGAAGTTCTATTAAGTAACAGGACAAATTCTAAAGAAAAAATTGTCTGGTTAAACAAAATACATGTGGACAATGTGCAGGCAAAGCATCTTCACATATGCTAAAAACATATTTTCTCCTTTACAGGATTCAACATTAGATACAACTCCTACACCTTATAAGCCATGCATACTTTTAAATTGTGAAAGAATTTACAACTATAGACAACATTGCAGTACCTTGTCATCAGGCAGCACGTGCCAGATAGATACAGTCTTCTCCTCAGCTTCACTGTTGATGGAGAGATATGAGGGCTGATAGATTTTGGTTGGTTCCAATATTAAAACCTTGTAGAAAAAAAAAAAAAATCTTAAGAGTTAGTAAAAAAAAGTTAATACAAAACCATTTTTTTTTTTTAATTACATGTCACTCAATGGTATATATCTTCAATTCCAAATGATTTCTCTGACACCTATCACATTTCGAAATCCTTCTATGCAAATCCTCCTTTCACAATGCCAGTGGAGAATGTCCATCTCCCATGTCGACAGGACTCAGGGTGTAACTTAATTACCTTTTACAGAAGTGCATTTGGCTAAAACAGAAAAACATATCAACCTAGAATTAGACTGACCTGCTTTTGATTTAGACCACTGTGAACCACAGCAGCTAGATTAAAGCAGACAATTCAAGACTACACAGTTTCCTGGTACAAATATATATTAAAAAAAAAACAAAACACCCTAGAATCATCATGTAAAAGAAATGGGATGGAATGCAACAAGATTTGGTCTAAATACAGATACTGAGTAGATGAAACCAACTTGCTATTTCAATAATGTTCTGCCAGGTCTACATCATTTAAAGATTAACAAAGCTCAGCTATTTGAAGAAGTATGATTTCTCATTAAAACTCCTTATATCTCTATTTCAGATTTTCAGTGGTTAAAAACCTGATGTCTAAAATGTCCAATCTATAGTGCCTGCGAAGAAAATCTCATTCTGAAGAATGGGGGGGGAAAAATCTGCCTTTCACCAAACTGAGTTTTGGAGTTTAAAGAATTGCTTTAGAAAGTAATGCTTGGTCTATATTTAAGTGGAGGGGAAAAAAAAAAGAAAAAAGAAAAAAGAAAAAAAAGTAAAAAGCCCATAAATATCAAATATCAAGAGCAGAAAGTCTAGGAGAGACTCACTTATCAAATCTTAGTCACAGAAACTCCTACCAAGTCAATAAGTGCATGGACACGTGACAGAAGTGCAAGGCCGAAGTCTGGAATGTACCAAGGCATTTAACTGGATGACCAAATGTGTCCCTCTGCAGGGACTTAACACTCACAGTTGTTAAAATCTGCTTTAGATCATTTGATGAACTGGAATCTTATCCTCAGTTATCCCAAAGTTACCCAACAAGCAGCATAATTTCTTCCTCTAATTGCTGCAGAGAGGATGATTACACTGAGGCCAGAAGCTAGGAAACCAAGCGATAGCTCAGCAACTACCAATTACCACTGAAGTCCTCAAGTTGAAGCTCTGAGAACTTCAAAAAGCTTGTTATAGATGTTATTTGTAAGTGTAAAGACGTTACTATGATTCATGTTGCTGACTTGTTGCACTATGCGATCTTGCTTTCAAATAGGCACAAATACAATCTTTTTATTAAGAAAATCATATATGTCTGTCTGCAACAACAATACAATTTCCTGTCTCAGTCTGCTGCTGTTCAACATTACCATCTCCCTCATAGTTATTATCCCATTTACAGCCTGAAGTCAGAAGCACTGCACAAAACAAGTATGCCCTTCAAGTACTGGGGGTTAAATTGTGACTACTACTTAAAACAAAAAGATGTATTTGCCAATGGTTAGCTGAAAGGAATATCCAAGACGTTATTTCTACTACAGACATCACTAATATGCGGAGCCAACAAAGAACAGCACATTTTACTACACCAGGATATGTTGTAAGAGTCTTTCAGCAAAGGATTCATGAAAGAAACCATTAAAATATACATAAGTTACAATGCAGTGTTGTTGAAATATATTAACAGCTGGAAAAAAATATATAGGTTTCAGGCTGTTTAGTCTGATTTCTAAACTCTAAGAAAGCAAATACTCAATTGGCAGCAGGCTATGTTAAAAGCCTGCTGAGTCTGAGAGACAGAAATTAAATGTCTTTTCTTCAGAACATAATTAATATAGTATTACCTGGAATACACTGCAAAATTCTGCTTTATAAGTATATTCATTGGTAGCAAATACTAAATAATAAAATTATATCCTGACTGTTTTTTGTTTTTTTTTTTTTAAACAGTATTTTATTGGAACAGATTGTGCAATTCTGTTGTAGCCATGTGAAATCAATTAAAACCAGTTTAGTATGCAGGCCAAATGGATTTCTTCTGGACAAGCAAGTTGTTTTGTCTTGGAGCCTACAAACAAGCAGTGTTTTTTCTTCATTTCCTACGTGTTGCAATTAGAAACAAACAAACAAGAAAGCACTTACTGGAAATCTAACAACAGACACATCTGTCTTTGTGGCTTCAACAAGGAAGTCCATCCAGAAGTCCACGAGTTCCTGTTTGGCCGTATGTTGTTCAGGATTCAGTTTCTTAAAATGCTGATATATCAAAATAGTGTCTACAATAGACTTCAGGTACCTGTGATCAATAATACAGCATGTAAATAATAATGTCTGTACCTTTAATTCCGACTGAAGCACCCACCACTGCAACACTAAGTCAGTCACTAAGACTCTGGTTCTCTGGGATTGCTTTCAACAACAGCAGTTCCTCATTTTGTGCTGGAAACATTGCAGCTATGTTATCAGCCTGAGATCTGGGACAATCCTTCCTGCATATATGCCTGATCACATACACTGCCTGCTCTTCTAAACCACGGAAGCTTCCTGAAATATCTTTGTTTATAGACTGGCTATATGCAAAAAGAAATAATACTAACTCAGAGGGCATTTTGGGAGTAGTTCCATAGTTATATGTTGCCCAACTTTCCCTCTTGTATCCTGGATAAAATACTGTATCTACCTTGTGCCAGGAGGCTCTGCTGCTGAACAGCAGGCAACAGGCTGAGAAGGTATTGCTCACAAGAGAAATCATTCCTGAAGTACAAACATGCTGTAATTTCAGAGTTTAATCCACAGATTTAAACCCCAAAGCACCGAGTACATAAAATCCAGACAAACAGGCATTCATAAACCTCATGAAAACTGCCAGGAGACTCCCATGGAGTGCTATCCAGTGCCTCATGTATGCAGTGAAAAAAAGAATGTGTTGCATATAAATACATTGTAAACAGCATTTATAAGAAAACTAGTAAGAAAAACAGTGTCGTCCATTTCAATAGTTTCCTATGCTATCTCAATATGTAAGTTCAGCATTTCCATATTTTAGCACATTTCACTTCCAACCAACTGTTGGAGATTGACTTTCCTTCCTTCATAAAAACCAACCAACCAAACCAACAGGCAGCCTTGATTGGCAGAGTGACAACTTAAGTCAGAAAGAAGTCTCAGTTCCCCTTTGCCAACAGGACCTAGACCTTGATGAGTGAAAAGCTGGTCCTCTACTTGCTGCCTGAATCTGAAAAACATGTTGAATCTAACTCTAGATTAATAACTCTTTTGTTAATTGGACTTTAATCTGCATTCTTCTCAACCACAATCAGATGCAACTTGTACCGATTGTTCATTTATAGTCAAGTTCATAAAATAGTTGGCACATGCAATAACCATCACAGTATTCCAAAGTATATCTGTGCTCCTCTAGCCAAGCTGATAGCACTCCTAGGAACACTCGAGCAGTTACAACTAATCCTACATGCTCCTACAACTTTAAACAACTAAAGAAGTACAGTGCCTACAAGCAACTTCTCCTCCACCCCTTACTCTCAGAAGAGGATGGGGTCAATGGTAAACCTGCCCTTCTCGGCCACCAAAAAAGTCATAACATATATATCCATGAATAACAGTAAAAGGGGAAGAGACCTCCATCAAATAAAATGAACAATAAAGCAATACACAGACTAGCAAGATCTGTTATCAAAAGACACTGTTTTGTAAGACATTAGCATACATCATCTTTTTTATCACCTTACCATGCTGGTGCCTTTAGTTTAAATAGCTTTTCTGAAGCCTGGATCACTCTTATGTGGTCGTTAGCCAACATACTGGCTGCCAAGAAAGATCCCACTTCCCAATAGCTCTGCAGCTTCTCCAAGCTCCCCTTTTTACCAAGTAGGCTGCTGATCTTTACCCCTGTAGTAGAAAGAATAATAGGCCACAGAGACATATAAACGTCATTTTAAAATGGATGATTTCCATCATTTGAAATTCTATTCATTGATTAAGTTACTTTATCCTCTCCATTTCAATGAAATAAGATGGAAATTATACTTACCAGTTAATGTTAAATGCCTTCCATACACCCTAGGTGGTAGCAGACTTTTTTTTCCCTCCCCCTCTTCCTAAAGACTTCTCAAGAAAGGAACTTTAAGACATCGCTGTCAGGACAAGGCCACAGTCAGATTACCTATGTTCTTGCATGGACCTCATCTGTAAAGGTACATTGGGGCCTTAGGCTACACAACGCAGCTGTAAAAACTTAACAGATGCTGAATAAGGCACCTATTATGTTTTTGGTTTTTTTTCTGTTTTTGTTTTGGTTTGGTTTTTTTTTTGAGACTTAGAAGCCCCAAGCCCCAGACTTACCTTTATAGACAAGGTCCCATGCAGAAGGAACAGATGATCCACTGGCCTTCTTCCAGCAGTGATGTTCATTAATTTGCCGCAAGTCCTACCCCAATGAAAGACATCTATTAATATTCATAAGCCCCTCAGCAACTCAAGACTATGGAGATCCTCAGGCCTCATTTTGACCTGCTAAGTTTTCTGAAAACTACCAGTCTCCCCGCGGCCTTCAGGGTGAATTTTTGTTCACAACAACTACTGCATATTTATAGCTAACACTGTCCCTGCAAATGAAATATTTTCCAACCTACAGGACAAGCCTTATCACCACAGTAACCTTTTCTTCACTTTCCCCATACTACTCCACTATGGCGGTTTCCCCTCCCATATCACCTTCTGTCATCCTTGATATCTAAGCTTACTATTCATGTGAAGTTTCAATGGAACTGTTGACCTTTTTTTTCCTTAACCATCATTAAATAGCTAGCAAACGGAACTTCATTCTGAATGCAGCAATAAAACTCATCAAAACAGATTTATTATATTAGCTAAATTTCAGTCAACAAAATCCATATTGTTTTGTCATGTTGTTTACACTATTTTATCAACACTAGACCAAAAAAAAAAAGTTTTACACTTAAAATACAAATGTTCTATAGTCTGTTCGTATCTATATTTCACTTTGTGCTCTCTTGCTAACAAGTTGTCACACTTGAGTAACATACAAAGTAAAGTAACACTTAAACGTAAGTAAAAGCATTAGCTGTCTGCTTCTTAGAGAAAAGTTTATTTGTTCTTGAAGAGAAAATATGCAATTTTAAGATTGCAGCCTCCTTTTATTATTTCTCTAGCTTATTTTGATCTCATTATCCTTAGAAGTTTTTTGAGAGTACAGGAACAACCAGGTGAAGACAAGATGTTCTCTTTGTTTGCAATAAACCTGGCATTCACAAAAACAACACAGCATCACCTGAGGTCCAGAACATTTCATCAAAAACATTTTGCCTTCAAAAGAAATGGGCATAAACACAGAAACTGTTACTGTCAGAACAGTCATTAATGCCATGAATACACCCACAGCTTGAAAGAAAATAATATTCAATAACAAGATATTGGCAGTTAAAGATTACTGTGAAAGCTTTATTTGTAAACTGCTTTCCTTGTTCAAATATTGACAGAGCAATTTGTATTATTGGGTTCTTTGCGTACTCTGCCCAGCCTGCAGAGATCATTACTAGCAATGCAAAGTACTATGTTTATGTTTTGGTCTCAAAGTTCTGTGATTTTGCACAGTTAAGTAAACAATAAAGAAAATACGATGAGCACTTCATTAATGCTCCACTTGATCATTTCATGTGAACTATTACTCTGACAAATATAGGAAGGAACACTCAGAAGGTGAATTTCTGATCTAATGCAAGTGGATAAAAAGTTTCTTGGTTGCTGGAGTTACTACTTTATTCCCAATGTAATCAGATATGCATCTTCTAATTACAGCATCATATACCCCCTGAAATGCCATTAAGTACTGTATCTTTCCTTAGCCTTTCCTAATCTACCAATATTATTTCCATACAATCTGGACTGAAATTCAGCCAGTTTCACCTCTGTCCTTATCTCCCACCAGGAAACAGACTTTCTCTAGCTTCTACATGCTGTAATAATGCTACAGGAGGACACCAAGCTGAAAGCACTACTAAGCAAATCTAAGTGTTGTTAATGAATGGTCTTATACACAGATAAATACAAAAAGGTGGCATCAAAAATATGACACAAGCATGAAAGATATTTGGGACCAAAAAAATATATATTCTTTTTTTCCTTGCATTCTCTGATTTTCCTAATTTTTGATCAAAATCATTAACATCAATCCACTATAAAAGAAATACTGATTTGTCCTCAGAATCTAGCACACTTCAAGCCAGCTGACAATCCTCATCATATTAACATAGACTACAACCTTATCACCAGTTACCATTGATCAATGAGTAAGGTCTATTACTGTATTTGAAATAATCTTTCCAAGTATTTTAACAATATTACTTATAACAAAATAGACACTAGTAGATCCCTTCCACTATCTAAAGGCAGCCTACAAGGAGATCAAACTGGAAAGGGATTCTATCCGAGGGTGTAATGACAGGACAAAGAGTAACAGTTTTGAACTAAAAGAAGGTAGATTTAAATTAGACATAAAGAAGAAATACTTTACAACAAGAGCAGAAGGAGACCTAGGGGAAGGTGTCTCTACCCATGGCAGGGGGACTGGAAGCAGATGATATTTAAGGTCTCATCCAACTCAACAATTCTATGATCACAGAAGGCACCATCTTTTAAGAGTTATCAGCAGACATCAATTAAATGTCTATATAAGAAAGACTGGCACACTAACAGCTTCTAAAGAAAACAAAGTTCCTTTCTCTCATCCTCCAAAAAACCCAACCAACCAACACCAAATATCCCAAACTAAAGAAATCACTACTCTTCAACTAAGCACAGCTACTGGATATTATTTCTCTACATAATTCATCAGCCACAGATGGAACATTAAGTAGGAAGGAACCTTAATTTCGGTACCATTCTCCACACAAACAGATCAAGCATTGCACAAACTCACAAGAAGATTCCTACAAATAATACTTAACTCTGATCAGTATAATCAGTTCATCCAAATCCAGTCAGCCATAGCCTGCATACAATTGAAGTTTCTTCAGAATTGGAGGACTCAAATTAAACTACCCAATAAATATAGCTCAGATTCACTAAACTGCCCCTAATTTAAAGCTACGCCAGCTATATGAATATTTCCAAATGCCTCAGAGGAAGCAAAATATGCATGCATACGATTTTGTTTTTTTTGTTTGGTTGGTTGTTTTATTTAACCAGTTATGCTGCCACAAGAATTAAAATTTCAGTGTAGACTATGAAAGCATTCTATCCAATCCAAAAAGAAAAATCTTGTCCACTTAAATAAAGGCAAACACAGTTGGGGGCAACTCTACAGAGCCTACCACATCCAAATAATCACCTGCCTTAATCCCAGAAAATTTCAATTCCACTTCTATTATCCACATGAAAGCAATCATCTCTGAGCTTCAAGCTCAAAAAAATGTTCTTTATCTAGAAAACTATTTTCAGAGATACTCCACACACCTTACTTCTAAACCAGTTTGACTTTGCATTCTCTTCAAATACAGCAAACCCACCAATCAAAATCACAAAGTGGACCACCAAAGCTCAAAAAAACCTCAAAAACAGCATCTGAAGAGAAATGTAGCTCTTTCTTCTCTTAACCTACCCCAATCTCAAGCTAAGCGCATTCTGACCACTCAATTTTTTTTTGCCCGTATTTCCTAGTGATCCGTAGGTGTTTTCTGTTTGTTTTATTTTTTTTATTATTTTTTTCCCCAGATCTGGACTCCCCCTTAAGGTGTTCCTTCCTTCTGGCTCTCAAAGAAAAAAAAAAAAGACATCACTGCAAAAAAGGGCTGCCAGTTTTCACTAGGCTCTGATAACCTGTTAAGACCTTCATCCTGGAATCAGGTCATCATAACAGTGCTCACTCTCAGCCAGGTGGGATCAGTGGTGGTTGAGGACACTGACTTAGATGTTCACATACTCATTGTCGAAGAACTCATATGCAACCATCAGATTTTTTTTCCCCCTTGTGACAATGGATCGTGTCGTACTTTCACTAGAAAGCAAGTTCACTATGAATTTGCAAGCTGTAATTACCAACTTTCCGAAGCTCAAAAGAAGTATCAAAGCAATGTCCAGCTGCCAGAAGAAGCACTGCATAATTGATTCCCGACTGCAGTGTTGGCTCTGACTCAAACGCCTTCTTGAACCTGGAAAAAAACAAACATACAAGTTTGCTTTCCAAATAACACAATCTAGTAGGGACATAATTATACTTTTAGGTTCTGTAGGTGCTTATCTTCTGTTTACATAGCAAGAATCCATGGAAACAAAAATATTGTTTTCTGTACGTGCTTTTTGTCTATTTTTAGGAATGAGTTACTTACTTAAGAGTTAGTTACTTATATATGCATCCTCTTTCCTTTTCCTTTACACAAGAACAGACCCTGGTTATCCACCCCAGCACAGTATCTTACTGGATTCACAGTTTTTCCACAGAGATAAAAGAAAATAGTATTATCAACTTTTAAAAGACCTGTTTCAGTTATATTTATTAAAGGACTCTTTAATTTTCTCTTAAATGGAATCCTCTTATGGATTTTCACTAACTTGAGACTTTAGATCATGGATCTGCCCCAGTGACATAAGCATATCAAAATACATAAACACAGAAGCGAGTGACACACAAATGCCTCATTTCTGGCATGAGTACCCAAAATTCTCTATTTCAGTGACAAATACAGAACTTCAGATTTTATAAATAAAATAAACTTCTCCGATGTGCATCATCAAAAGGTGGAAACATGCATGCTGTCAACAATGTTAAGCATATAGGCAAAGGAGGCAGAGATGAACTTAGGCATACAAAAAAAGCTATTGCCTGCAGAAGCAATTGATGAACAGCCCTCAAAAAACAATGCACTGATTTGTAAACAAAGCGTCGCGTACAGGCAACAAAAAAAGGCCATATTCCTTAACCACGGGGGATGGAGAAATTATTTCCTAGGATCAGAGAGCTTATTTCTTCTGCTACACTCAGTCCTTGGCTTCTTTAAGCTTCAATTGACAATTAGCATCCTCCGTGACATAATTTTTGCAACATGCACAAGAAAAAAACAATAGGAATCAACAAGAAATTCACAGACAAAAATACAAATGAAAAACTTGTAATTATTTCAACAAATGAAAATAACCACTTTCAATTAACATCCACTAACTGAACTTGTTTAAATTCAACAGGTGCAATTGGTGCGCACTGACAAGCCCTACATGACACAGAAGGAATCAGTCTTGCAGAAAAGCAGTCAGGTTTAGAAGTCTTCCTGTAAAGATAGAGGTTGGCTTAGATGATTCCATTATAAAGGCCTTCAAGAAATTGAAAGCTGACATTTAGGAAAACGTTGCAATACAGACACTGAATAAGATGAGTAGCAGTAAAAGGATTTGAAAGAAGCATTGATAGCATTGGTAAGTTTGATTTACATTGTCAGTATGCAACAAGAAAGTGTCAGTTAACAATCAGACTTTCATTTCTTGTCTCATGTTTTTTATCACAGATGCCTTTTACTCCACATTTCAGTTGTCAGAAAAATCACACTTCCTGCATTTTTTTTTTTTCTCTAACAGCACAAAGTACCCTGACATCATTAGCTGTTGCAAAACTAACACTTTGGTTCTGCTGCCAAATTCCTATCTTATGCAATTCACTAAATTTCTCTAAGACAAAGATAATAAACTTTATCTCGACATAAACTAATACAATTGTGGAGGCATTCCTGCACACACCTTCTTCCACCCCCGCTGAGGCCAGGGTGCAGCACTGGTAGTAGCTTTGCTCCCAGCCAAGGGCCACCAATTAGGTTATGGTTCAACCCTTCAGCCATATGAAGCCTGCCATATGACTGACACGAGTATTCAAATTAATATTCAACATAAAGTACATACAAAATGCAACTGGCGCACCCAGGACAGGTTCCAGTCAAATTCCAGATCATTTCAGTTTGGTCTTACTGACCAAAGACTTCAAGGATTATGGAAGAGCTGGCCTGTCAGTGTCCTACCCATGGCAAGAGCTGCATTTGTTCTCCTTCCCCAAACTGTTATGACTGCAATCATTGCACCTCATGAAGGTAGATGAGCAACATGACTGACAGATGCATTTATTAAGAGCATGTTAAAACAGCTGTGTGAAACATCCTAGTAAGTAATTCTGCCTACTAAACACATAAACTCACCTGATTATATTCGAAAAATCTCAAAGTTTATCTGTTCTTAAAGCAGTACAAATGAGGAAAAAGCAAGATACACTATCACAGACGTAAGTTCATTTAATTTGTTTTGTCTATGGTGATGCCTAGTACTGGATAAGGACTACAGTTTACTTTTTGTATCAGCTAACATTAAACAAAACATTATTTTACAACTATTTTGAAAATTTCACAGGAGCTTTGGCTTAGATAAATTCTTTAATTCAAAATTATGAAATGGGAAGGGGGGGAAATAACCTGCTGCATTCCTGCTATTGCAGTATATTTTAAGAGTCCAGTAAGCATTACAAAAGTGTAAAACATAACCAACAATTAGAAATTGTACGTGTATTCTACGACTGCAGATGGTGAATAATTATGTATTTCACCAAAGGCAACTCGAATCTGAAGGTTACTGAAAAAAAGTGAGACGAGAGAAGGAGAATCAAGCTTTCAGTTCTAAGAAATTACTTCAACAGCTAGCTGATGAACTCAAGAGCAGGACTAGGATTTGATATGGAGTATATGCACAAGTATTTACCTATATTCTCTTTCTGGACTGTAACGGAAAAAAACAGCTCACTCTGGCAAAAGTATCTAATGTTACAATTTCAAGTATGTTTCCTTTGGAAATTGAAGGCCTGACACTGACAAGAGACAGAAGATTTTTTTTTAATCTATTCCACATAAAAGTTGGCATTTTAGCACATTCCAAAAGAAAAAGAACGATCATTTTAGAGGCAAGTACCATAAGAATTTGTACTGTGGTCCACTGTAATACGCAGACATGGTATGGTGATGATGAGGTAACAAACCTTTTCTGAGCATGAGTTTATATTCTTCATCAGCAAGAAAGCCAAAAAAAAAAAAAAAAGACAAAAATGGTACTTTCTATGCATCAGCACAGCTATACTTTAGAACCTTTAAGCAAAGCTGGTAAATATCTACCAGGCTGCAGATACGCCTATTGATTCAAGCCTGAATAACATCTGGACCAGATTCCCAAACGTAATGCAGAAAACAAGAGAATTCGCATTTGACAGAGAGGAGAAAGATAAGCTGTGATGAGGGCTACCTCAACTTCCAAGGCTCTGAGGAACTTATAGAGCTTTATGGAAGCTGACGTACAGACAACATAAGTCTCTCATTCTTTACAAGTAAGCGAGGCCCAGATTAGAAGACTTAGCATAACCATCAAGAACACAAAATATTTGGAATGAAAAAGAGTTGAAGTATGTTCTCATTAAAGGAATGTTTTCTAAAGCTAAGAAAAACACATAGACCAGGAAGACACTACTCACCAGAAGGTCCCTTTGTCTCTGCTTTCTGTATCTATGAACCCAGATTCCAAAAACATGTCCTTGTAAATGCGACCAACCAGGCAGTACATATCTGAGGCTACTTGATCTTCTTGTTCTACTAAAGGAATCATAATTTCTAGAGCTTTCTGTCTGTCCCCAGGCAGATTTCGTCTATTAAAAATAAATATTGCAATAAAAAATAATAGTGTTAACAAGGAATATCTTTTTGTGACCAATCTGAATATACAGTTATTCGTTTAAAGATTAAATACATGATTTTAAATAAAGATATGATTACAGACTAATATATAAATATATGTAAAATGCACTCCTGGGTGCAATGGATTATTTTATAAACATGTTTAAAACAAAGATTAAAAAACATCATCACTACCAAAAAAAACCTTCTTTATAAAAGCCCCCAAACATGTTTTCTCCCTCACGATCAGCTAGTGCAAAGCAGTAACAGCAGTAAGAATAGCTTTGAGAGCAATCCTTAGGGAGATCATGCAATACTTATTTACAAAAAGCAATGCAAAGGCTGCTCCAAAAGCATTGTCTCCTTTTTCTCTTAAGATGGCTCATGATATCAGATGTTGCTGTTGGTGCTATGGCAGTAGAGGCTGAGCCTTCCCTCCAACATTCTGCTACATGTTGTTGCTGTGTGAAAGATGGCAGCAGAGGGGTAGTCTGACAGAATGGTATCTGACATGGAACTATAGCAAAGGGGCGCCAATGAACTCCCTCATGCAGAAACAATGGCACCCACCAACCTTTATTGACAGTTGTTGAACGTTGATGGAGACCAAACAGCAGATGTGAGCACAGTGAAATGGTGGGTGGTGTGTTTCAGCAGTGGTGACAGTGGGTCACCTCCACTGGTGCAGATTTTTTTACAAACATGGCATGGTGAAAATGCACAGCTAACAGTGATATTGAAAAATACTGTTTTGTAGCTGAGAATTTGCTCTATCAAACAGTGCTACTGAGCTATTTGTATCTGTTGTTCTTTCCATGGAAAACAATAGGAGGCATTACTTTTAGAGCAACCTACATATATCTGAGAATTGCACTGCCTGCTGACACTTGGTCTGCTCCTCTAAACATCAGAGGGCAATCTTTGCTGTGATAACACCAAGGGATCAGAAAATCTGCAATTTCCACTGGAAAATTCCCTCTTTAATGCCATCCTTAATTGCCAGTATTTCAGATTCCTGAGAAAAATCACAATATAAGCAAAAAAGCACAAGAGCCTAGCTCCCATTTAACTCAAAGAAGTGGTGCATGTTGCTGTATGTGACACACTGCACATTATTTATTTATTTATTGGAGAACGTAAAAAAAAAATGTGTACTGTAACACAGTAAATATGACTTCATGGAAGTCTTTCTCCCATCTCCTGACAATAGGAGAACTCAGACTTGAATGAGAGGATGTCTAACTCAGCACAAATGCTACAATGCTGTCAGGCAATAGCGATGTTAAAAGTGTATTCTACTTTTACAGACTCAGACACTGAAGTGAAAAACTCAAATGCTGATGAAGATCTATGGAAAGACAAATAAATAAAAACAGACACTCACAGAGAAGGAAGAGGAAAGCAATTTGGCAGTATGAAAGGAAAAGGAAGCTTAGACTCATCATGAAGGTCAAGAGTCCCCAGAACTGCTACAGTGAGAACCCTAGACCTGTATACAAAGATTCCAGTAGGGACCTATAACCAGGATTATCAGCCACACATTGAGTTTGTGGTATTGATTTACTACTTGACAGTAGTAGGAAAGGTAGAGTCTTACCTGTTCAGTGCAAACGCATAATGTAACCTCACATGGTGGTGGGAAGCTAAGTCAAAAGTAGGCAGTTTTTCTAAAGTTTTCACCAGTTTCACAATGGAATCGTAATCCTTCCAAAAAGAAAGGAACAATGAAGTTTTAAGCAGCTGTACTGAAGTATGCCTATACAAACTCTTCTTTGAACTAAGGAGCTGGTATTTCATACCGGATCTTACATTCCTCACTCTGAAACTATAAATGGCTTGGCACTAAGAGTTGCAAATAAACAGAGCACTTAACACGATTTGGATTCCTGAACTGCTTAAATATACATACTGAAATTTCCCATTCCATGTTTCATAATACTAGTTAGCTTCAGGGCTGAACATATATCAGTGTTCATATCAGGTAGAAATTATAATACTAACTGCGTCTGTATTGAAGTACTCCAAAACTCTTCAAGTTAATCACTAGACACAAGCAAAAATTAAAAACACTTAAGAAGCAACAATTGAAATTATGTATAATAAAGTGAGCAATTACTAGTACCATTCAGAGAAGCTGCAGTGCATACAAACATGTTATGTCGCCAAGAGAAATGTCATATGCATGGTGATAAAGCTCGCAGTCAGAACACGAACACATCAATAGCAGAACGCTACCATGGCCTTTAAGTAGGGCACACTACAGGCTGTCTGTCATGTAGCAATGCTGACATGGAGACATGATGTATGTTACATATTTTTTTAGGTGCTGTTGTAACATCTTTTCAGCTATGTGAAAGTACACTATCAACAACATAACCAGAAGTAAAGAGCATCGGTGAAGATACTGTAACAATTTTTTTTACTGGTGTGCATTATCTATATAGTTTCTCAGAAAATGTGTGCAAAACACACTAGAATTCCACCAAAAATTAAATCTATCCCATTTTGGATGGATTGTCTTTGAGCAGAAGATACATACCTGGATGTCTCTGTAGGACAGCAGCAAGTTGATTACAATGTCAGCAGACAAGACCTCAATATTATCCACTCGCTGCCGAATCCTTGCCAGCTCTGCTGCAAGCTCTTTGCCAGTGAAGAGGGTACGGGCCTTCCTAATGTCATTAAGGATGGACTCCCGAAAATACTGGCTGGAAAGGAACAACGAAACATTAGAACTTTGTGAAAGCTCTTCTGCATCTGTTTTTACAGCACTGCAACTCTACCACAATACCTTCACGGAACATCTACTGATAGAGCAGCATTAGTGTGGAGAGTCGGTCAAGCTGAATTATTCATTAATTCATTATCAATTTGTCTCAACAGAAACATCACTCACTCTGAAGGCAAGAGACCTGATATTTGTACTGTCAGCAGAAAAATGTAATATACAAAGGAGTACAAAACATCAACTCACCCCGAGCTGGCCTGTGCCACCTTCAAGAGTTGGATAAATCGATCCACCAGAGGTAAGCAAATAGGTCCAAGCAGTGATTCAAGACTTGGCTGCATCAGTTCTGTTAGTCCCTTCATAAAACTACTATCACAGCAGTACACCTTGTTATGCGGAGTTATCATATAAGGAACAAAGATGTAGTTACCAGTACACATCTGTAAGAAAACAAGGCACAATAATTAGGGCAATTATTGTTTGGCAAGACTAAACCAGGAAAACCTGCTTACGTAATGGGTAAAATTTTACCTGTTGAAGGCAAAAGGGACTAAGACTTTAAATATGGAGCCTACAATTACAAATATCCAAATTTCATCTTGTACACGATATACGTCTGAAACGTATATCACAAATGTTAAAACCAGTAACATAAATCAGTGGCATCATAACAGGAAAATAGTGAGAAAATGAATCTGCTAGGAATCCAATATGAATCGCAAAATGACTCAAATAGTTCAAAGACAAATGAAATTCCCTGCTAAGCAGTGACTTTAAGTAGGACTTAAAATCATACATATTTCAGAATAATCACTTATGGAATGCCTTAGAATTGTCAAACTGTATTGATTTACATATATCAATGTGACAGATAGTCTGCAAAGAAAAAATAAATCATTTATCTTCCAGGAAGCAGGGAGGCAAGGCGCCTGGCGCCTGTGGTATGTGAATACAGATTTATGCCCACAGAGAACTCGCTGAACATTTGCGGTTCTGAAAGATTTTAGCTATAAAACAGCATACCACCAACATCAGGAGACATGATGCCATTTGATTTTAAACTCACACTCCACTACTGAAGTGGCACTGAGCTCAGCAAGAAAAGCCCTAAGGAAGCAGTTCTTGAGTTCCTACATTTTGGTGCCTCTAAATTATTTCTAAGGTTACCTTCTTTCCAGACAGCTTCTGCTCTGCCAGAAGTCAATACAGCAATGAGAACATCATCTCAGAGACTCATCCAGCAAGCAGGGCCTCATGCATTGAAACGGCAGAGGTTGCATTGTTTTCAAAAGCATTAATTCAACCACGTGCACAGAACACCATTCTAGCAGTATAATTAGACTTCAAGAAGATGAAAGGACTGAGGAATTCTAGACTGTATAAGCATATACATTAGTTATGTCCGTAAATGTGTACTTGGTATTGGGAGCAAACTGCATAGCAGCATATATATTTTAAAATTATGCATATTACACTGTTAAAGCACAAGATCTCACTACAGAAGCAATCCCATCCCAGCTTCTGAGGGACACAGACAAATGGTGAAATTAAATGATACAAGGCTCATTTTGTTCAACTAACCCAGAAGCTGGTAAGGGATTACTGAACACACAAAGTTGTGCAAAGAAGAATTTAGTTTTCCTCCCCAGCACCTGCTAACTATTACAGCTGAATACCTAGGGCATAGTTTGCAGTGTATGGAATGTAGCAACTCCAAAAGAAACCTCACAACTGAAAGGGTATAATGACAATATTTTTAACAGGGAATTAAGGGAGTGCAATGCTAGAAATCAAACTGCTTGCCTTTACAATGGAGAACTGAATGAACACTTCAGCTCAAGAATATGCTAGCCTGTAAAGTGAGCACACACTCTTAAGAGTGAACAGACAAACCTTTGACCCTGATAAAGCCTAATGAGCCTCACAGTCAAGCACAGAGAGGAAACGATAAATTTGCTGGAACTGGTTTCAGCATTTACAGGACAAGGGTGGGCAATGACAGGCACAGGAGCCCCTGTTAAGCACAGGAGGATGATTTTAATAAAGGGAAATGGCTGGAAAGTCAGAGCCAAGAGAAAAGGTGAAGTGGCTACAGATATCCTAGGGCAAATATTTTACTTCCTAATGTTTATTCAGTGCATTAAGAATAAATACAAGACGGCTTGCAGGAAGGCTTCTCAGACCTTTGGCAGAGATCTTAGAGAAAAATCAGCTCTGAAAAAGGATGTTTCTGGCTTTTGAAATCCACAGAACCCAAAGTTTATTCTGGCATAATGGTCAGGCCACCTACGGAGATAGTAATGGAGTCTGTAAATAATTCCACAAGTAGGAAAGCTGCTCTTTCTTCAGAGCTCTCTGAGTGCACATTCTCTAGGAAGAGGGCATCTATTTCAGTGGAACAAGAGAGCCAGCAGATGCTAATTTATGTGCATTTTGCTTCATACTTAAGGCAAAAAAGAAAAACAAAAAACACCACTTCACAAAACCCAACCCTGGCTGCATTCTCTATCATAGAGCCTGCCATTTCAGACTCAAAGACCCAGTAGACTTCAGAAACAGAATACTGAAAGATCAAGGAAAGAACTTAACAGTGAAAAGCAGAAGTACCACACAAGAAGGAAAATAAGAAAGTCAAACAAAGCTCACAGCCATCCTCAGCATCCCCAGATTTCTCTGGTAACTGAAGGCAGAATTTCACCATGGTTCTCAAGTGGGGTGGGAACACAGTGGCCTTTCCCTCAGCCAGGGCATTATTGTGGATGTTAATTTAACCAAGACAGCTACATTTTCTAAGGAGTTCTGTGTCTCTGAAGCCTCTCAGGTCTGTCTGAAATTCATCAGACAGGCAGATACAGCAAAAGAGTACAGGAAGGAAAACAAAAGTACAAGTTCTTAGGTTTCCTGTTCTTTGGGAAAGGCTTAAAGAAAAAAAAAAATAAAAAAAAAATTTCTACATGCAGTGAAGAAATACAAGAAATAGTGGCCTGGTTTTCACGTTCCTAGTGAAAAGGTACTTTAGGTATTTATCAGATGAACCTGAAAAAGGCAAAGATACAGTAGCTCAGGTGACACAAGGGAAAACAACTAAGATGTATTATTTATCAAGGGTATGTGGGGAAGGAAGATGTTTTTACTTTATAAGAAAAAAAACAGAAAAAACCACCACAAAACAGTTTTGCTCTCACAAAGTCCAGCATCTCCCACTATGGAGAACATAAGTTTTGCCACTGTCACAAATTTCAGCTATAAAGAGCCAGATTCTGGCTGCACTTGAGCAGGGCTCTCTGTCAAAATACAGGCTACACTAACTTAAGTCAGGAGGTTTTTCTAACACACTCTTCCTATCTGTGCACACATTGCTTCTGATTTTGACTTATTCAGTGCCCATTGTTCTGCTTGAACATTTTTATCCTATCCAACTAAAATCTATCCTGTAACACACAATCCCAATTCCTCTTTCACAAACTCTCATATTCTTTCCTAAGTCTAATAATTAACCTTAATCCAGATTTTAAGCTACTGAACACACATGGGAGAAATGCTGTTTTCCTTTGATCCACTACTCTGACTCACTTTATAATGTACAACAGAAGCAGCAGCACCAAGTCATTCAAGAAAAACAGGTGATTTTTGGAGGAGTAACACACATTAAACACAACTGCATTTTTAAAAGGGTGTTGATGTAACAAAGGACATAATTGCAAGTAACATAAAGAGGCTTTAAAAGCAGGTGGGAAGAGATCCTTCTCCCAGCCCAATCAGCAACAGTTGCTGGAAGTTTCACTTCCCAGCCTTCTTAGTTTATGAGCCCAATCATTATTTACAGCTCAAAAGCTCACATCACACTAATGTTACAGAGTCACTAGAAGCAACCTGAGCTGCAGGTTCAAACAGTTACTGAGAGTTATCAGGGCTGTGACAGACAGGGAATGTGCACACAGAGTACTGGGGCTCATTCTGACGCAGGCAAATACCTCAGGACATGAGATGAGGCACAAACTGGGCCCAAACACTCAGATCACCTGAGCTAGTTATATCCAGGAGACACAAGCATACACCTCCGAAGGCTTTGAGCCAGCACACTCAGCACCTGGCAACATCAGGCTACCTTCTGAGATCAGATCCATTTTACAGCCTGCATCACCAAACCAGTCAGACAAAGTGGCAGTGCAACTTGGAGTCAGTTATGCATGCATAGATATTTATCATCAAATGACTAAATTTGTAATCCATTTTCATGAATGTTTTGATTGCCTAGCGTTTTCCTTGAGTCCCTTTTGAACTTGCTGTGGAAAAACAAACAGTTCCAGGCTGCATGCATTTCCAGTTTAGACACAGACGTAAGTTTACATTAATGGTTCTACCATTACAGAATTTGAGAATAAGCTATTCCTGGCTAGACCCTCTGGTCAGTGGAACATTAAGCACTCCCCTCTTCGTCTCTTCGTCAGAAGTCCACAAACAGAAGCAAGATGCTTTCAAGTACAAGAAGACCAAACCCCTGAAAACCAAAATCATTATGCTTTACTTGATATACATACACATGAGAAAATATGACAGAATTGCATCTACTTGCCTACCTTTCAGGTTGGCATCCAGTGTTTTTTTTTTTCCTTTTAATCAAATTAGTGGTGGTAATAAAAATAAGCAGCATCTGTCAGGAGCTGTTCTTCCTGATAACTCTCCTCTAATTAAGATCAGCTTTTCCTCATTTTTCTCTACCAGTTCATTTGAGGAATATCAATCTCTTCCTATTCCAATTGTTTTCGTGAGATTTTTATTAAAGGTAATTCTGTAACTGCTCACTGTGCTGCATGTAGCAGATGGCAAAATCCTAGCACAAGTTATTAAATCTATTCCCTTCATCCCCAAACGCACAGTAAATCAACATGTGCTGGTGTTTTAATGAATACAGGCTCAGTCTGGGCTTATTTCAAATCCCATTCAAATGAATGACAGCCTTGCTATTGATTGGGAAAGGAATATAAGTAGCCCTCACACCTCAAATGAATTAAGCACAGAAGCTGGGTCTGCTCTTTCAAACAGCTCCCATTTTCTTTTCGTGCCTGGCAATAACAGTCTTTTGCAGCCATGCCACATCCTAAATGCTTATTAAAAAAAAAAATAATAATAAAAAAAAAATCAATGTACGTTTTATCCGTTCCCACAAAATATTAATGAAGGAGGAATAAAAAAAAAGCTGATTTTTTTTTTTTCCAAGGAAGATATACACCAAATATATCAATGAACTCAAAGAGCAAAATAACAGTGACGTACCACCAATAACAATAAATAGCTCAGCGGTTATTACCTACACAATACCAACTGAATGTTGTTGTTTCACATCTCTATACATTTCAATACAAAACAACGACCAAACCCAAACAGCCCCTAAATCATTTGCCAGCGGGGAAAAGAGTATTAAAAATACTTCCCTCTATTGCTAGAGGTAAAGAAACCAAGAGCTAAACATAACCCCATGAGATCTGCAGTTACCTATATATGGGGGCTGGAAGCTTGGTAAAACTCCTGGCATGCCTCATTCAGGACCACTTACTCTGAAGGAACACAACCAAGCTGATCCCCAAGCTGTGCCTTAGACAGGAGGCAGCTCCCTCCTCAGGAAGGGCTGTGGAAAACCATTACTAATTACAAACTCGGATCCCTGTGAATGACAGGAAACGCTAATATGAGTTCTCAGCTGTACAGTGCTAACCCCAGTACCTTATTGCTGACCCTGTGACTTAGCTGCCTAGCTGAACGGTTCCCATTCAGCCCTCATCTGCATCAATAAATCACCATTTATTGTTACTTGACCCACAGTTTTTCTCCAAAGTCAGTAAAACTCAAGCCAGGTAGAACCAAGACAAAATAAAAAGCCAAGCAAAGCACAGCCACAAGCTGTAACCTTTATACCAACTTGTCTTCATGACCAAAACTGTTTACTAGGAATTTCTAGAATGCCTCAGCTGCTTGGTTGACCTCAAAAATCAGATAACAAGAAAAACTAAAATTAAGCTTTCAAATATCAAAGTAACTGCCTTCTGTCAAAGTACTGCGCCCTGTAAAAATGTGTGTTTTCTGATATTGCAACGTTTGGAAAAGGTCCAACTAACCAGCTATAAAACCACATATAACAGGAAATGAGCCCACATTATCTTTCCCTGCCCTGCCCTGACAAGCTCAATGCAGTTCACGCTAGCTATGCAATGCTGTATTGACCAGAACTTGGAAGCACAAAAATCCAGGTAGAACAAAGAACAAAACAGTAGGTAATGGATTTTTTTTTCCCTCTCTGCACTCGTTTTTAGGAAGATAGGGTTCAGGAAAAGCAAACAAGCCATTTCAGTCAGACAGATCTATATATAGATAAACACACATTTGTTTTGCAGCCTTTTAATCCACTGGTGCCAGGGATACTATTGTGCTGTTCTGGCTGATGTTTGCGTGCTATTAAAACGCATTTTCTAGAACTGCAGGACTAACATTTGGTTCTGTTCCTACACCAGTTTCATTTCTTTCCTCCTCTATCTGCAGCACCACCGAATCAGTTACACAGGGTGGGTATCTCCCTTTGTTATACCAATTCATGCAAGACTGTGGATTTAGGAATGAACACGATCTTCATGAAGCAGGAATTATATTCAGTGAGTAGATACACACCAACATTTTGAAAATTCTATTTCCAGGTAATTTGGCTCATATCATGCCAAAAAAAGAGGAAAAAAAATAAAGACAAACAGTTTCAGAGTTGCTAAGCCAGTTTTCTTTCTTTCTTTCTTTCTTTTTTTTCTTTTTTTACTGAATTCCCTGCTCTAATCACTAGGAAAACATTTCCTTTCAGAAAACATGTTATGTGGGTGTGCTTGAAAACATCTGAGATTCTCAAGGACCACACTTACTGTGGCATATATTGAAACATTTCTAAAAGTGGTAAATGACAGTTTCACAGCCACCTATCTGAATTTAAACAGAACAATTCTTTCTCAAACAGATAAAGGCCAAGTTATCATTCCGCTCCTGCAACTTCAGAAGCTGTCATGCAAAAGTAGGACAAGACAATATTCTCCCCCTTTATTCTACTTCACAAGCCACCTCTTGCTGCCTTCCTGCTAACAGAGCCATTTCCCCAGTCCTCACATAGACATCTCATTACATTCTCATCCATTCACCTAGATATCTGCCACTGTAGGTCAAATATGTGATACATGCATTTATGAGGAAGGGAGAAAGGCCTCACTGGTCTTCTTTTTGAGTGAAGACCTAACTCATCAACCTACCCCATTTTAGTTGCAGAAAGGCAAGAGATTTTTAGCTTAACATGTCATTTACAACATTCTAAGAGTCTCTGAAATGCACAAATATCAATGGAACACGCTCCGCACTTTATTTAAATAAAAAAACACTATGTAATTTAAAACACAGCACTAGGGCCAAAGCTCACATGGGATTTTAAAGCCTTCTTTAGAAATTCTATTACCTATAGTGAGCAACTGCACCCATTTCAATAAAATCTTGCTTCATGTTGGTAGAAATCAGTCCTTAAGTCCACAAACTGTGATGTTAAATAAAACAATGTAAAAATCAGGAATACTGCAGTTTCTGTGGCATTTTTAACACCCTGGGAAATAAAACCCAACCAATTTCTAAAATTAAATACTTCACGTGCCCATTAAAACAATTATACAAATACAGGAATTGTACAGCACCTCAGGATACCTGCACAAAGCCAACTAACTGCTATAAAGAGTTATATCCTAACATATATGGCTATCATTACGTCCCCCAAGTGAAGCTGAACACTCAGCATACCCAATATACATTCTGACATGACTGGCCCTGCTGCTCCTGAACAAACCATATGGAGAAACTAGTGCTCACAGCCAAAGCTCTGCCCACATTGAGTGAAAAAGAGGAGGGAGATTTGCATGGCCAACCTCAGAAACCAAAGGGATATGGAATGCTGGGATCAGCACTGCACAAGGGCTGGCAGGCTCCCAACCTTTCCTTCCAGAAGTAAATACGCACACTTTCTCTTTCTTAATATATGGACCTTCGCAGCTTCAGCCACAGGTTTCTAAAACAAGCATCACTTTCCAAATAGTTTTTTCAATAGGGGGTGTTTGTTTTTTGTTTTTTTTCCTTAATAGTTTCCTTAATTTCTTTTCTTTAAAAAACAACAACCACACAAACAGAGAACAAACAACCCAAAACCAACCTGAAGAACACTGTGCAAAGAAAACAAAAATCTGGCAAAATGAAAGAAGAAAGTAGCATATGAAAAAACTATCTATATGACAGACAAATAAAGGCAGCTAGGAGAATACCAGTGATAGATGGAAGCAAGGTGAGAAGTGAGCCGGGTACCTAGCAACAAAGTGATACACACAGATTTGCTGCTAGCAGCTCCAGAACTCTGTAAAGTACAGTAGGAAAGTGTTAAATGATTCAAATGGAAAACATGATAAACAACATGAAATGCCACAGAAGTTTGGAATGCCTAGAATTCAGCTGGCATGCAGAAGCCATACTTACATTATTCTTCTGGCAAATAATTTCCTAGAATAAAAAAAAGAACAAACACATTGATAACATTGAACAAATACTGGAAAAGATATCTGACCAGAATGACTTTCTAACTTTAAAATACACAGACAAATGACAGGAAAAGGCAGCTAGAAGCACGTTTTCTTAGCCTGCCAAACCAATAGAAACCAGTATTGTCTCAGGAGAGACAATCTGTAATTGAAAAAGATTACAGAACTAAGTAGATATATACATTCTGTATATACACACAGGAGCACAAGCAGTCCTGAATGGGAGTGTCCAAAAGTTAGCTATTAATACATACATATTTCGCTTTACAAATACCATCTTGCTGCCAGTAGAAAAACTGTAAAGAATAGTAAAAGCAGTACTTCTAAGAAGTTTCAGATATTCCCAGCTTGCACTGAAAGCCAACCATTAGCTATTCAAGTTGGTTGAAATTCGTGTTACTTGAAATCTGTGTTGCTTGAACAAACCTGATGCAAAGATTATACAATAAAATCACCATTTAAATGCAAAGTTTCAGATAATCTAATGCACACGTGGATAGGAAGAGGTGGTTCTTGCACAGCATTTGGGTGGTACAGCCCAAGGAGCTGCCTGAAGGCAAACCACCCATGGGAAGTGGCCTCACCTTCAGGAAGTTCTGCCACTGCCAGACTTATTAACTACGCTATTCTTCCGCCACAGGTACCACTGAAGAGCTTCACAAGTCACATCACTAAAAACAGAGGCAGTCTCAAAGCAGGGCACCTCATACTTTCCCTGATTCAAGTTTCAAACTTCCATGAACTGCTTTTTCCCCTGACTGAGGTGACCTATGCTTCCTTATATCCTAGTTAAATCATGTGCTGCAATTCTGTATTTCATACATTTCCATAATCACTACTTTTTTTTTTTTTCCTTCAATTCACCACCCTTACAAGATTAAAACAACAAACGCTGCCACAAAAGATGCTCCTGCAAGCCCACAACTATATTATTTCATTTATTTATTAAGATGGTCTCTACATAATAGGGAAGGGGCTTTGCTTGCCAAAGACTTTTCTGCAACCACTCTGCAGAAGCATGGGCTCAACTCAAAGCTAAAAGAAACTGTGGGTATTGTTTCTGAGTCCATCAGTGGGCATTATACCAGTGGCAATTGGGACAGTGAAGTCTCACAGCACAGGAGTCAGATTCCATCAACACCAGTGGGAACCCAACATGTGACTAGTTTGCAAAGTTCAGTCCCTGAACTAATAATAGTTTTTCCCAAGCAGTGCCTCACTCCTATAAAACATTCAGTGGGAGTTGCATGTTTGGCTCCTCTGGAGTACAATGAAATTCTGCTCTACTATAGACCATTGTACTTCTATAATTGAATTAAATCCAAAGGTGGGTCTTCTACTATGAGAAATTTTATTTTTAGGGCTTTTATCTGAGTACCCTTTGTTTTGCACATAGAAGGGAAGTAATTGGATTACCACCACCTTCAGTTGGTGAAGTACATTTGGATGGAGGCACAGGGAGAAGAAACTAAGTTCAAGGCATTTTTCTCTTACAGGCAAGCCAAGCTGCGAATAGCTGGGCAGAATCAAAACCAAATACCCTGCATTAGCCAGAAGCAGTGGAAGCAAACCTTTTGTGAGAGGCAGCAGCGCCCAGACTGCAACCTGACTCACCAAGCTGCTTATTGAAATGCTTTTCAGCAATGCCTCGAGCTTAAGTGCAGTGGCACGCAATGCCTCTTGATCATAGCCAATGAATCTGAGGGAGTGGAAGTAATTTAAAAGACTGCTATCCAAATCGTCTGCCCTCCCACAACCTCATGGAAGTCAGCAAACCTTCAGCGTAGGATGGAGCAAGTGTCAAGTCCTTGGCTTCCACAGCTCACAGCTAACAGTCACCTTAAAACACTACTCGGCATTTAGCCAACCTACCACATGGCAAACACTGTCACTGAGAAACAGGGATAAATTTTGTGCCTACCTAACTGCTGCAGGGTCAATAAACACCAGCAGAAGAGTATTTGATATAAACAACTGTAACTCAGCAAGAGCTACAAGGCTGGACTCAATGATCTTTCGGGTCTTTTCCAATCTGAGTGATCCTATGATTCCAAGAATTACCAGTGACCACCTGTAGTCCCATCAGGCTTGGGCAGAAAACTGCTACTTTATATAAGAGCTAAAACATAAGGATTATCCTGTTCTCCCCTATGCTTAACCAATTGTTCTTACTGTTAACCCCAAAGAACAATAATTTTATTGAATGAGAAAACCATGTATTTAAGTTCATTCCTGAGATGTGTCAATCCTTGGTTTCCATAAAAAGCCACTTAACACCAAGATATTTAACTGACCATGGTAAAATCATCTACATTTTTCTCTTGGGAAAAGTGAACTGAGTTTTTCAGCGTTTCACTCAAAACTTATTTTTCAGGCCTCAGAATATTTTTATTATTCTATATGGCTTCCATATTTCTCATGGAAACACACAATCTTTTTTCAAGGGTTGAATAACTGCAGTTTTGCCTCTTGCACTTTTTCATTCAGAGCTACCTTCAGTGACTGCAGAGACTCGGAATTCGTATCACAGTAGAGGATAATGTTGTTAGCCATACTGAAGCTCTCTCTGACTCCCAGGTGGTAGAAGAGGGAAGGCTGACGAAAGGCATCACTCATCTCTACAACAGCAATATCTGTAGGAAGAAATGAAAAATGGTCAGTGCCACACATTTCTGACAGCCACATACTTCTACGCCATTTCTTTCCATTTACTTCAACCATTTCCATCAAAGCATTTGCTTTGATAATAAGAACAGTTTTTAAGTAGGAAATAGAATTATCGAGGGTTTTCCCCATTTCAGTTATGCCTGAATTTTGACTGTAGTCAGCAGGATGTGGTTTAATTTTTTTCTTTCTGTTTTTCCTTCTTCACCTTCCTCCCCACCCATTATTTCCTTTACATGAGACCTTAATTTCCCCAGGTAAGAAGCGGTAAAACATCACTAATCACAGAAAGGCATAAAGTTCATTTGGTGCACTGAAAAACAAAATTTGTTTAGATAATCTCTATATGATGAATGAGGACCCCACAGGAAAAAAATAATAATTGCATTTGATGTATATTTTCACCCTCCATGCAAGATGCAATAAAAATTGATTTAATTAAGTACATGACTGCATAATCAACAACCTTATCACACAGAGTCCTGCTCACAGTAGATTTGACCTGCATGAACATAAGCTCATAAACAAACGTCTACCAAACAATGCATGCAGACATCCGCAATGTCTCTTAAAATGTACATTTCATTTTCCCAGAGTCACAAAGTAAAAGTAAAGCATGAGGCAACTACAACAAATCAGCATATATAAATGTGGCTTCTTTTCTAACAGGCAGAATATTTCCACTACAAAAGTTTTGCTGGATCAAGAGAGCAAACTAAGTAAAATGACTCATCTCCACCTCTCCTGCAAACACCCTTCTCCCTCTTGTGAGATAGTCTTCACCCAATCCCATTTTTGGGGTTGTTCTATTCAAAGAAATGTAGTAACATGAAGAAAAAAAGGATGAAAAAGAAGCCTGGTTTCCATCACCTCTCCCTCCCTGATTTCCCCTACTGTGAACTCTTCTACAACAAAAGATAAGTTTCAAGACAAGCTATGCAGGCTAAAAGCCTATTACTCTGCTGTCCTTTTACTAAGAATAAATTTCGTAGGTTGCTCCAAATGTAATGCATCCTATTTATTCCCATGGAAACTACAACAGATGGCAAGAACACAATAACACTATTCAATAGAACAAATTCTAAAATCAAAAACGAAATTATTTTCTTTGGATGTCTCACAATTTATGTTTTAAGAACACCTCTGTCCAATTCCACATAAATATCTGAAGCATGGATACCTCCAAATCCATTTTATTGAAGTAGAAAATTAAGTATATTACTAAAACTGTACATAGATCGATCTTCTTTAATTTTCAGAAATCAAAACATTACAGAAGTCAAACAAGAATGAAAACAATTTTACTACACCTTGCTTGGGTGGACTTTTAATTATCGAGGGTTGATTATTTATTGATATATTTTTAGGAAGTTTCCTAATAGCAACTTGCTGATGCAAGTAATATTTTTTAACTGCTCTTATTCACATAAAAATCCAATCTTTGGAAACTGCAAGCTGATGGTTCATTTCTGTTACCTTGAGCAGGAGAAAAACTTGCGCAACTTTCCATTACTTACTTCTCAAATCTTGCAAGATAACACTTTCCCACTAGAGTTGCGAAACTAACAGTGAAGAGAGATATTACTTAACAAAGTGATGGTACGTGACCAGAAAAAGAACTTGGAAAATACTTGATGAAACCAGTATTAAACCGGCAAGTTCCCAGGATCATGCAGAAGGGAACACTTATACACACACACACACACCTAACCCCACACACCTGCGACAACAAAAACCAAACCAAAAACAATCACCCTTATTACTGTCAAGATGTGATGGCCAAATCCATTTAATACATTTGTTACAACAAATCAGATGTCCACCACGTTGGAAAACGTTAGTCTTATTCAGCTCCTGGCACCTTATAGGAGCCATTACCAATGCAGAGCAGCAGCAAGGGTATGGGTAATGATTCCTATAAGGTGCCTGAAACATGTTGTCAAGTGCATCTAAGGCAGTTAAACACTATACTGAGTTACATAAAGAGTGATTAGAAGTTATCAGGAGCTGAATAAGACTAACGTTTTCCATGACAAATCTAGCTCAAATAAGTATCCATAAAAATCCTCACCAGTTCAGATGAGCCAGGGTTTAACTTAGCATAGGACAACTGTTTGATCATCAATGTAACAAATTGCTAGAATACTACTGAGAAGTCTCTTACTTCTACCATATAAGATCAGTCTAAAACAGTTCTGCAGTGAAAGATACACAATTTCATGAGTAACAAACAAGCATTCCGACACAAAGTGGAAGCAGCATTTCCACAATTAGAGTGGAAAAACAAACTCACTCAAGGCATTTGCAGTTTCAGTTTCAAGGTAAATTTAAATAAAAATTGACCAAGAGCTCCAATCAGCGTAGAGCCCTCTGAACACCTAAACCCACAGTGAGAAGTACTCTGAAGAAAAGAATAAATTTTAGCCCTTAGTCTTGCACGTAAGATTAAATGTCACTTTTAACTAAAAAAGCAAGAGACTTGTTTCACAGCCCACTGGTACACCAATACTATTTAAAGAGAACAGGGGCAGGATGCTCTTTTTTACTAGTTATCTTAGACATCTTTAGATACAGAGCCTCATAAGAGATCTTACAGCAAATCACTGCCCCTTGCTAGCTTCTGAACATTGAAGAAAGTCTAGTCACAGCCTTTTCTTTCACCACTTTAAGCAACTGCCATGCCTGTGCTGATAAGTCTGGAGCATAAACGTGTGCTTGATAAGCAAGTGTATCTCTGGCTACACAGAAGCAGTGTAACTGCTGCAGCATGTAGTTCAGCGAGAACGCGTTGTCCATTTCACAAAGCGCTACAAGTTCTACTGACCGTAACCAAGCTGTCTGTAATGAAGCTTCTTGCGTACAAATTAGTATGGGTAACCACACTAAGCTGCAGGCATAACTACAACCACCAAGCAGTCCTACCTCAGGTTACTAGGCTAGCTGATGTCTATACTAAAAACTGCTCAAAATACAGTCACACAACACATTCAAAAGAACAAAGCACTACTGCACAGGGAGTCTGCTTCCAATTAATCTCAGAAAGCAGAGTGTGCAACAGAATTAGAGGCAACTGGCTTGTCTCTTTCTGCCCCAGAAGCAGTAGAAGCTCAAGGACTCATCAACATTTCTTACCTGAAGTGTAAATCCACTTGTATCTTTTTATGCTACATGTACAAAGATTAAGAACTTCATACATAACATCTCTACTAATTACTCTCTCTTAGCAAATTGCAAGAACTTAAGACCACATACAGTAATGTGGTTAAGAAGGGGAAGTGCCCCTTCAATGTATATAAAGCCTTTTTGTCTTGGTTATTACCAATGCCTTTAGTCACCAAGAAATGCACTGGTCAAAGTTCAACTCCTGCTTATTGTTTAAAATATAACAGGGCAAAGAAGAATGTTTAAACAAACACTTCAAGATATTATGCACGTACACCCTACTTTTTGATACTGTCCGCTTACCACAGTGCTGCCAGGAAGAACTATGAATACAAACAGATCAGTTATAAAACTGAAGAATGTTTATGCTTGCTACTATCCTCCAATTGATTGGTACACAGTTGTTTTTTCATATTCATTGTTACACAGTTAATCAGGACAAAACAAAAACTAATTACTATCAGCAAATTGTGGGATAGACCAATGTTTAGGGTTCCTTTCCACTTGGAGATTAAAACTCTTTTGGCATAGACACAAATACAGACCAAATTGATTCGAACGTAAGTTTGAGTGCAAAGTGTTTTGTGGTAATAACAATGGTTTCAGTAAGTCATGATGGCATTCACTATTGGGTGAACTTTCAGAAATGGGTAAATGGAAGACACCCACACCAACTCCTTTATGGTTCTTGGTCTTTGACTCAGATACCTTATTCCCCACCAATAGACTGCCTGGTTCAGTTAGGAAGCCTGTTTGGAAATCACAGTACCACATGAGTGCAGCTCAGTAGATCTGGTTCTCCTGTGCAAACCATAGCATCAGTGACTTGTCAGCATCAGTGGAATCATGCATAACTTGTCAGGAGTGTCTCATGTATTTCCAAGACTGGAAGCTGCTGATGCGAGTCACTGACATGAAGACACCTCAACACAGGGGAATGGCTGACCTCTCCGGAAACCTGGCTGGCCAAGCCGGTCTGCTGGGAGAGGCTAGCCAGAAAAAGGGCTTTGTAGAGGTGTCTGAGGTTTGGATATATAGAAAAAGTGGGTATAGACAGCACACTTGAGCTTCAGATACTAGAGGAAAAGCAAATTAATGTGTAAAATACAAGCAAAAGCACTAAAGCTAACACATATGCTAATTATCTATTTTCTATTGCAGGTTACACTGTCTAGCATCCAGTTCAGGTTCCTTATTTCAGCACCTCCTGTCACAATCCCAGCAGACAAAGTCAGCACAGCACATGACACCAATGCTCTGGGAAGCTTTCTTCTTTAAATTGCTGCACTAATCCTGGATCAGGTAATTTACTGCATCACTAAAATAAAATTTAAAGCCAATCCTGCAACATACTTGAAGGGGAATTCCTGAGCTCACGTGGATAGTCAGACAGTCAGCTGAATATGAGCCAGCAGTGTGTGCAGGTGGCCAAGAAGGCCAATGGCATCCTGGCTTATATCAGGAATGGTGTGGTGAACAGGACTAGGGAAGTCATCCTGCCCCTGTATTTGGCATTGGTGAGGCCTCACCACAAGTACTGTGTTCAGTTTGGGGCACCTCAGTACAAAAAGGACACAGAGGTACTGGAGCAGATCCAGAGAAGGGCAATAAGGCTTGGAAAATCAGCCCTATGAAGAGAGACTGAGGGAGCTGGGGATGTTTAGTCTGGGGAAAAGGAGGCTGAGGGCAGACCTTACTGCTCTCTTCCAGTATCTGAAAGGTGCTTACAGTGAGAACAGGGCAGGTCTCTTTTCACTGGTGACAGGATGAGGAGAAATGGCCTCAAGATGCGCCAAGGTAAGTTTAGGTTCGACGTTAGGAAACACTTCTTTACAGAAAGGGTAGTTAAACACTGGAATAGGCTGCCCAGGGAGGTGGTTGAGTCACTGTCCCTGAATGTGTTTAAGAGCCGTTTTGATGTGGTGATCGGAGATATGATTTAGCAGAGGGTTGTTAGAGTTAGGGTACTATGGTTAGGCTGTGGTTGGATTTGATGATCAAGGTCTTTTCCAACCTGAGTAATTCTGTGATTCTATGATTCCCAGCTAGAGAACAACAAGCATGTCAGCCTGGTGAGCACCCCATTCAATTTGCTGTGGAGCACAAAGCTCCAAAAGTAGTAAGTCACCTTCCAATACAGAAGTACCATGTTGCCCACACACTTGTATCAAGCCCAATGCTCCTTGGAAAAATAATCTGAGTCAAACTTGCCTTGAAATAAAAAATGTACCTAGACAAACACTAACAAGTAAAAGGTGCGATTTCATCTCAGATAAACTCTTTAACAGTTAACTAGTAGGGGTGGCTCTGACCATCCCCATGTCTGTATTAGACCTAACACAGCTGATGCCCAGAGAGACAAGTGAAATCCTGCAATACATTTCAGGTATGTGAAGGGAAAAGAACCCCTTGATTCAATAATACAAGGCTGATGGGAGCAAAATAGAGGATTCTTACTGAAGAGAGCAGCAGAAGAGAGCAAGTAAATGGTAACAATAAAAGTTTGTATAGATGTTAGATAAACAAATGAGAGGGGGAAAATGTAGGTGATAAACATAAAAGAGGAGTGTGTAGGAACTAACTGCAAACTGCATGGCAGTCTATCAATGAGCTGAAGACAACAGAAGAATGAAAAAAAAGAGAAAGCTCAAGATTGAACAAAATACAATCTATTTTGTCCCAAGACAAAGGAATATGATGTTATCACACGATTCCAACCCCCAAAAATTAAGAAAAAATACCCTCAGCTTGATGCATGTAGGAGGAACTCAGGAATAGGCAGGAATAAAAAGATGACAACTAAACAAAGAACCATTTATTTAAAAATAACCTCAATACATTCAGGCTCACTGCATCTGTATCAATTCTAATGAAACAGGCTCCCAAGTACCACGAATGTGAAATACTAAATAATCTCACAACCTAAAACTTTATGTTAGAAAAATACCCAGAACTCAACTGAGGAATACATGAAGCTCTGCTGAAGGTTCAAACACATTCCAAGGCTGGTAAGACCTCCACTGATATTAATGTGTTTTTAAAACAATCCCCAAACACAATGAAAAGTCAAGGAAAGCAATGCAATCTGCAGCAACTCCGTACTTCCACACTTAGAAGTGTTGTCCAGTAGATATAAATTGTTGGGAAACTGTATTTATTAATTATCTTCCTGTCAACATAGAAAGCACTCTTGCAGCCTGAATCAGATCAAGGGAAATAAATAAATAAATAAATAAATAAATAAATATTATATGTGTGTGTATGTATATATACACACACAAATATAGAATATATATTATATATTTATAAATATATATATACTTATATATATTTCCCTTGATATATATGTGTGTGTGTGTATTTATATATAAACACCCACACAGGTAAGTAAGTGATAATACCTGTGTGATTATTTTGGTAAACATTTTCATGTTACGTGCTTTTTATGTTTCTCTTACACATGAGACAAAGGAGTGATTAGATTATGCATTCTCTGAAGTCACAGACTGCTCAGGAAGAAAGTATTTGTGGGGATCACAGGGGTGCCAACAGAAGAGCTCAGAGAAGGAAAGGCAGTCCTAAGAAAAACAAACAGCCATGCTTCAGAGGTGATGGAATGAAATTCTAAATTCTAAAGGAGCTTACTACAGCTTTGGAACTGAGTTCATTAAAATCAAGCAAGGATATAGCCCACCCTGAAGACAGAAGTGGCAAGAGGAAAGTTAATAAAAGTAAGAAGAACTTTTGATTTATTTATTCTGTTTATTTCTGCATTACGGATGTAAAATTTTCTCTGATTTTTATTCTAATAAAATTTGACTATATGGTTATATATTTTCCCTCTTTGGGGAACTCAATTTGATAAGTATGCTTATAAGTGGGTCCACATCCAACCTTCAAAAACAACTGATGGTTTCCATCACAACAGTTGGAGGGATCAGATAGAAGCTCTGTTTAGCTCAATATCTCTGCCAGAAGCCAGCAGCCAATGTTGCAAACATTGTAAGAATGGGGCAAATAAAGACCACTCTTTCTCAATCAGCAATCCAGAGACACTTTAAGAAAACTCTTGAGAGAGCTAGAATTCTGAAGTGCAAGAACTAATTTAGTGCTTAATATCATGTGCATAATTAGAACTGCTTTTCTTCATGTGTTGCTTCACATTCACTGCCACTGAACTTCAGCTTTCCCTTAACTGCTCAATTGCCTGGTACCATAATTCTTTCTACAACCCATTACGGTTGGCCCTTAACAGTCTTGACTAGCCTGCACATAGACAAATATCACCACCACATTGCTGACAAATCCTCTGAAAAGTCTAATTAAGAAAGAAAGCACAGAGCAATCATTTCACCAGCACATTTCACCACTGGTAACCTTGATACATTGCCAAACTGATTTTCTGTTGCAACACTTCAACAATTCAACTACTTCAAGGGAATAAATATTTCAATTCCAGTCATTTTGTCTCTTAAACATCTTTGGTCAGGGACCTTTTCAAAAGCTTTCTGACACTTAAATACACAATCTCACAGAAAAAGACTTGAAAGATCTTGAAGTCTGACTTTATTCTACAAAACAGCTATGTCAGCTCTTCCCTACTGCCAGATTTTATCCATACGTCTATGAGATTTATCTTTTATTTTTATTTTCAGCCCATTTTTCTACTGATAGTATTGCCTCCCTTTCCTACTGTGACAACACCCACTAAAGTCAGAAGTCACACACTATTAATAACAACGCCATGTTTTTTAACTGGAGCACCTTTATAGCAGGAGACACCAACACATAGGTTTTTATAAGTCATTACTACTCATTTTATCAGCTATTTTCTAGTCTTTTCTCCTAGCAACTTAAATCTAAATCAATTTCTCAAACTTATCCCCTTAATGAAAGTCTTTCAAAGATCGTAGCAGGAAAGCTGCATCTTTCTCAGCTTTTCCTGTCCTGATTTCACAGGATCCCTAGCTTGCTCCCTGTTGGCGAAGCATTTGAGAATGCTCAAGTCTGACTTCAGCAAGTATTTCTCAAACTCTTTTGGAAACTGCCTTATAAAGGCTTACATTGTATTTGCCATAGTTCATGTTCTTTCAACTCGTTTCCTCACCACTTGAGCAAAAGCTGTCCTTTCAAAGGGCATCATTCCATTCCTTCTTCCTCTTGACAAAGGACAAAGTGACTTTCTGGGAGTTACTTTAAAACTTCTTTTAGTAGAAGTTTTAGAATTAGAAGCAATTTTCTTTGAAGTATCTCCCTGCTATCTGAAAGTTCTTCTGTTTCGTTGCTCCTTTCAGTTTTCTGCTAAGAAGCTTACTCATTGTTGCATTGCTTTATTCCCCCCCCCCCCCCAGGTTCTATTAGAAATGTGGAATGCCCCAGAGATGGGCAAAGCTAAACTAAAAGGCTAAGCCAGACAGAGACAATGTGTCTCAGTCCCTTAAGTAGGCAGAGCTCTGTCCATTAAGCTGATAAAAAGTCCAAAAGTGTTTCTAATCCAAAGATGTAGAATTATTTCTTACAACATTATTTTCAACTGTGATTGAGAAATGCTAACTCCCTAGTCATACCAAAAATGGTGTAAACACAGAAAATCCCTAAGCAGTGAGCACAGATTGAAAAATACAGACGTAATATTTTAAGAGTATGAAGAACAACAGCTGGAATGCATAAAATGTGGATCTTCCCATGCTTACAGACTTGGGAACGGAAGTATCGAAAGGCATGTAAAAAATGTGTTTATTTAAGTCTTTACTTACTCAAGAAAGTATTTCCATCATAAAGAGAAAATGTCATAAATGATACAGTATTTGAGAACTTAAGGCCCCAACTCGCATCTGAATGAAAGGTATATCATACATTTTCCATTTCTGATTCTCGCTACTTGTACCAAGTAACAGAACTGCTGCTCCTTCACTGCAGCATTCAGTGTTTTCCCAGGAACAGAAAGACACTGTGAAGAAAAAAGCCTAAGGGCTTAGGGAGTCTTACAGGCCGGGTTTTCTAATAACAAACACCAACATCTCTCAAAAATCGTATATGTTATTAAATAGGTTTGATCCAAAAAGGAGTAAATTCTCAATAGTTCTACTGCAAAGTAATCATAGTGAATCATATTCTGTTAAAAAATAAAATCTGCCTGAGTAGCTTCATCTAAAAGCCTCAGATTGTAACTACTGAGCTGGCAATACACTGTATGCAGCGCTGTCTTTCCTTAGGGATGGACTCACAGCTCAGGAATTCAAACTGCTCACTACTACTTTTTGCGCTCTGCTCTGGAACATTTTAAAATAAACTCCAAGTTTAGCAAAAAAGAACCAAAAAAACAAACACAACACTATTCTTCTTTATAGGATGAGAATATTTACCAGTGATACAGTGCCAAACAGCAGCACTTTGTCACAAGGATCTGTGCAAGCACATATTTGCAATCCTGATTTGCATGTCAGTACTGCTAAATTTTTTTCTGTGACACTAATTTGGGAATCATCCTGAAGGACAGGAGCAGAATTGATTTGGGAAACTGAAAACAATGTGAGTTTTTATTATACATTGTGCTTAGGAGTGCTGAAATCAAATAAATCTGACTAGGCCACGTGGGAAGAAGGGAAAACTTTGTGATTGATAGCAGTTACAGAATGAATGAGCCATTACTGCGTACTATTGCAAAAAGAATCCATGCTCTGTCCTGTGTGAAGGAGAGCTTCACTTGAAAAACAGCAGAAGTCTCTGTCTGGCACTCACAAGGCAGTGAGTTCATCTGCCTGGAGTTCAAGGTGGATTAGCAGAACCCCTGTTAACGCTGCATTCCCCTGTGATTTGCATTGCCCCGTTTTTGTTTTTGCAGACCATGCTGCACTAAACATACTCACTTAACAAAAAGCATACTGTGCTGCTGCTTTGGACTTCACCACACAGTTAGAATGCTGACTTTGTTTTCTTTATGTTTAAAGCACATAATGATTTAACTATGCTTAAATCAATTAAAATGGGAAAGCTCTTATGCTAGTACCTGCCTTCCAGGTAATTCCAAGCAGTCTGTGGATGTAGGTCAGCTCCAGTACATTTTGACTGTACGTTAGAGAAGCTTTCATGAAACAGAAGAATTCACATTCACAGTAAAGTAGAAAAAAACACCTATTAAGAAAACACTCTTAGCTGCAGCTGATGAATGAAAACAGGTAGAAAGCTCCCTCTCTCCAAGTTTTTCTCAGAATAAAAGTGGAAAATTAGCTCAGGCCATTCTCAACGATAGAGATTCATTTCAGCACTGAAAGTAAATTGCACAAAAGTAAAACAAAATGCTTCATGAAGTGCTTTTACTCCTGCATGTTCTACATGTCTCCGATGTACTTTCAGTCTTTTTGCATAAACAAGGGATTGCATCATGTCTCTCCACCCCCACCCAGAAGTTCCTAGAAGCACCACTTAGAAAACCTTCCTCATAAGTCCAAGTTACAAGACAGTTATGCTGTAGGAGGTGTAATGAAGGATTTTGCCTTCAGAAGTACTCTGTATAAACCACACTGGTGTGCTTCTGTGAATTAGCTTAAATTAACTGATGATCTGCCCCCACCTGTCCGGTCTCCAAAGAGATCAGCCTTATTCACATTTGCATCTACCTCTGGAAAACAATTACAATCTCATTTCTGTAGCAAAGTAGTTATAAAATTTACTAGTTAGCATCATCTCTGAGTGAAGTGTGCCATTTTAGCCTTAAGGATAATCATATTATGTCAGATTAGGAAGCACATCTAGTCCAGCACCTCATCTCTACCACTGTCAACAACAACAACTAGGGAACAAGGAAAGAAACAGAGCAACTGCAGAGCCACAGGGAACGTCTCTAAAGCTCCTAGAAATTCAATAGTCTAAAGAGTTTGAGTCATTCAGCCATATGGGGTCCATCACTCATAACAGGTTTCATCAAACTTATGTCGCAGTTATTCTAGTCCTTTTTTGAAACCAATATTTTTCACATCCGCAACACCTTACACCAATGAGATAAACAACTTGACTTAGCCTTTACATGGAAAACTACTTCCTTTAGCTTCTTCTAAACTTGCTTGCTGATGAGGTAGGACAGAAATTAGGAATGAGTAATTATCATTAGTTCTTTCCTTCTCATTCCTAATCTTGCATTACGTCATAGTTCCCTTTGTTTCCCTTCTGAAGAGGACATATCTATTGTCTGCATCTGTATAGAAAAAAAACAACCACCATGATGCTTCTGGCAATCCTCCTCATTCATCTTGTCTGTATCTTTGACCAAATTCCAAATTCATTTTTGAAACAAGATTAGCAGAGATGCAGGTGATAATGAAGGTATGACACCACAGATTCATACAGCAAGTGACTTTTCTAGCTTTTCTATTTCTTCCTTTCTTATTAATTCCTAACAGTGTCCTTTCTATTTTATTTCTCCCATGAAGTTTTCAGAAATTTAATCACAACCTCTGTTATGCACCATAGCAGACCAGAAAATGAGTATGGCCAGCAGCATTTACTGCCTTTGAGTCTCTGCCCATTCATTTGTTTTTACTATCTGTCTAGTGACCGCACTACTAATACTGTTCACAATAAACCAATATGCTCAAGTGTTTTACTGCTCACAAGTTTCCAGGTAGCAAAGTGTTCTTTCCCAACAGGCACAAAAATAAATTCACCATCTCTAGCAAAGACATTGTAATAAAAGTATGCATCCTATGTCTTAAGTGTTCATTGTTACTCTCCCTTTATTTGTTCTATCAAGCTAGGTTAAAAAATAGTCCCTTTAAAATTCAAAAATATTATTTATATTACAAAGCTTATGATCAATTTGAAAGAAAACCTTGAAAAATAATAATACATATTACTGATTCTGTTCCTCTCTCTCTCTTATACCTTAGCAATTTCCAGCTCTTTCTTTTAGAAAGGAAAAAGGGCTGAGGGTGGGGAGAGAGAAAGAGAACGCCCACCACTGTTACTTTCTTCCTTCTGTTACTACAAAACTACAGGTAGATTGCTTTTTCCACTAGCTGCAAAATCTTCAGAAGTCAAACGTGACCCATCTGGGTTTGGCCTGACCCCACCAATCTATAAGTTGCAAGCCTGAGTTCTGCATGCAGTCCTTGCAAAGCAAAAAAGAAAAATCAGAGTCCATTCTACAGCCTGCAGCACTTAATGACACAGAGAACAGTTACTTCAGACCACAATGGAAGGGCACAGCAAACACCACAAACCTGATCCAGTTTAATTTGGAATATCCCTTGAGTTCCAGCTAAAACACTGCACAGAAAGAGCTACTTCACACAGAAAATAACATCTCAAATCTAGTGGTGACTCCATTTGAAGTATGTAGAATTTAAACAACCAAGCCTCCAACAGAAACCAACACATAGTGCTAATTCAGCACATGGTGCTACCACTTTCAGCCATCACAAGTCACAGAACTTGTATGAGTCTGTCCCTTTATTCAGAGCTCTCCACCACGTGGACTTACACAATCCTCACCCTGTGATATGGAGGCCTCAAATCCTTTGAAAAATGTAAACAGCCTTATTAGTAAGCGATCAAGGAGGAGGGACTTGCCTCCAACAGAAAGAAAGGAAGTTCCAGCCAGGGATATGGTTTCAGACATGAGTTAGCTTACAAGGGTAAGCGCTGTGGCTAGCTACAAGGTCTCTCATGGGTTCCATGTCAATAGTTACTATTTTTTAAAATTATTTATTTTTTTACTTTAACTAAAATAAAATAAAATGTAGCACTCAGTAAAAACCTGGAATTTGACTTAGATTAGCTTTTCCCCACAAGTTTTGATTTTGATCCAGTTTATTAATTAAGCTAGATTTTTGCAACTGGTAGCACAGCAGCTTTATTAGAACTAGCACATCTAACTCCCAACACATAGATCCATCCAGGCTGCATTAATTTAGCTGAAGCCCATCACTCCTCTAGGTAGATCAAGTTTGAAATCAGATTCAGAATTTGAGATATGACTGCTTTAGTCAAACAGAGCAGTGCTCACATAGTTATCCCTCAAGTTTCACACCTGTCAGAACTAAGAGTAGTATAGTAAGGGGAGTCAGTAAAGAGGGAGTAGATGAATAGATCTGAACCTTCTTCTGACTGATGAGGATAAAGCTCTATGCTGGTTGCACTACCAAAAGAATTAGGGGTGAGGGCAAAGAATGTGTGTGTATAAAAAGTTATTTCAGATCCTGGATTTTTCCATGCTCAAATTTCCCAAGAAGCAACAATTAACCTGCAAACTAACACTAAAAAAACCTCACTAGAAAATTCTACCTACCTGAAATTACTACTGCTCTCTCCACTACACCACATGCCAATAAAACAGCACTAACTGCCCAGCCTCACAAGTAACTGCACCGCGGCATCCCACAGCAGAAAACGGATATGACTCATCTGAGCTGAATTCTTAACATTTGACACGATGGCTGCTAATTGCTGCAAAACTAGATTAAACAGGTCTGATAAGCAAGTCTACCTTTGGCTTTGTCAATGGTAACTCCAAGTAGCCTTCAAGAGCCATGATTTCATTCTCATCCAACTCAGCTGCAGAGCAAAAAGGATAAGCCTTGACTTACTGCTGCTTTGTTGCTCTCTATATGAATACACTAATATTCAAATGTTACCTCCAAAAGGAAAGCATCCTTTAGCAAAAGCTGCTTTCATTTTGCTACAACATTCATTTTGAATTATTGCAGAAGAATCTAATATTGAACCATTCCATTTTTAAAACCTTTTCCCTTCTGATTTGATGTTAAAAGTCGCAAATGCTCATATATTTTTAACTGAACAGAAATTAATCATACCTAAATCAACCATCACAGTTGAAGCAGACATGATCTAGTGGACAGTTCACTCAGGAAATCTGAGCACTACCCTCATCTCTATCTGTAGTATATTGCCAAACCTCAGGCAATCACAGAATCAGAGAATATCCTGAGTTGAAGGGGCCCCACAAGGGTCATCAAGTCCAACCCCTCCACAAAACATGACTCAAAATTCAAACTCTGAATGTGCTGTCCAAATGCATCTTGCACTCCGGCAGCTTGGGCTGCAACCAGTGCTCTGGGAAGGTGTGCCAGGCAAGTCTCTCTGTCACATTACTCTTTGTTCCTCTGGTTTCCCTATCCCTAAATTGACAAGCTTGCTGTTTGTCCCCTCTGAAGAGTCTTATCATCTGCAGATGAAATCCACAAGCAGATACATTACCCACAAATACAAATGACCAGCACTGCAGCTGATGGAAGAAACCTTGAAATAAAATGCTCAGAACAACGTAAGTGCTGAACTTAATTCTGAAGAATTTATACACAGACATTCACCAACCTATCACACTGCTGCTCTCAAGGTTTAAGGAAAACAAAAGAAAAAAGAGAAAAAAAAAGGCATTGTTCCAGAACAGTTTCTGCAACAAAATTATCACCATAATTTCGAACAAGGTTATGCATTCTAAAAGGTCTGACACCAGTGCATTTTTGAGTAAAAACAAACACCAAAAGAATAGATAAAAGAGGAATGCAATCATTTTATTAGAGGAAAACAAAACAAGAATACTCAATGCAATAAAACAAGCCAATCTAGACTAGATCTGCTGTATCATAACATGCTATCATTTTAACTACAAACCATTCTTACCATAATCATAGCAGACTGTAAATCCCAGGCTAGCAAGCTCTCTCTTGAACCTAGGAGATATTACCAGATGAAGCTCGTGAATCCAGCAGTTCCAATTGCCAAATCAGTAGTCCTTAATCTAATTCTTCTTTATTCTATGCAGTTTTAATACAAATGTTCTCATCCAAATAATTTCTGGATTCGATTAATGTTCTAAATTACCTGGTACCAATCAAATGCAATAACCCAGAATGCAAGATCTAACTGCAAGATTAAACCTAGGCTTTGAACTCCATTCAAGTTCAACTGATGAACTGGTAAGATAACAGTCATTTACGCCAAAAAAATAGATCTATGTTTTTTCCCAGAACAGCTACTAACATGAAGCTACACATATGCAAGCCTGAATAATTGCCAATGAAATATAAATGCAGCTTTACACAAACTAGACGGCCAACACAGATGACAAAAAAAATGCATCTTATTCTGCATTTGTAAAGTACTAATGTGAATTCTTCTGTGTCAACTTCCTCTTAACCTTCTAAACTATCAGAAAGAATCAATCAGGATTAAGAAACATTAGAAACAACGGGGGAATGAATGAATAAGTGGCAGCCACAACTTACTGACACACTCATTTTGATAACCAGCCTGTCCCTTCCAGGAATACACAGATTTCTCCAAAGATACCTGGATGCAAAGCCAGCATATTAAACTACAAAATTTACAGACAAGTTTTGCCAGCATTGAGCTAATCATTCCAAATTAAACTCTCATAACATCTTTGTTAGCCCTACCTCCATGGTTCTCATTTCTCAGTCTCTTATTTTCTGCACCAAAGGCTTGCAATGTAACTAATTCCAACACAATATTGCTGCTCTGTGCTACTGATCTGAAAAATATTTATATTCTGTCAAGAGAGAAGAGAGGTGCTCTCACTTCTGCTTTACATCTTTATTGAAAGTCCAAATATAGTAAAAAGGAAAATAGTTCTTTTTTTTAACATCTTATTTGGTCAAGACCTCTTGTATGTTATGTGCAGGTAGTAAGAGATTTATGATCTCTGCTGGAAATGACATAGACTTTACTTGCAATCTAATTCTAATGGAAGTTTTTTGGAAAAATTCCTTTCCTACAGACAGCACATATTAACAGATTATGTGCCTGATGGCTACTGAGGCCTAAGATTACCAATGGCTTCTCACTGCCCATCATATAAGAAGCGCCAAAACAAGAAGAGTGAATTTTTAAGTCAGATTGTCTGCTGAAATTATATATTCAGAGATGTAAAAGCTTTAACCCACCTTCACTGAATGCATACGGCACAGCAACTCTGAATGTCCTCGGCTGTCAATACAAGCTTCAGATCTCCTGAAAGGTGTTGCATCTAACTAGAAAGCTAGTGAAAGATTGCTGATCAAACATGCCTTGAACTACACTTCTGCATGAGGACTTGCTGGTGTGGAACATTCTACATCTTTTCTTACCTTCTCCATGCATCAGGTTGCTGCCTTCAGACTGGCTATCAGGATCACTACTGAGAGTACAATATTTGCCCCAGGCCAAAAGCATGTAGGAATATTTCTAACAGCAGAGGCAACTGAATTCTTGTGTCCACAGATAGTCTGATTTGCTAACAAAGACAGAGCCACAGATTTCAGTTTGAGTGCCTGAATCTCTGAACTCTTAGCTGGTAGGACACCCTGAAGTCTTTCTTCCAACCTGGACCAAAACCCAGACAAAGTTTTCACTTGCCTGCAAACTGAAAGTTTCTGAAAAACATCAGGTTGAGCGCACAAACAGCTAGCACCAGCAAACATGAAATACACATCTTTGCCACCCTTACTGGAAGAAGAAAGGATATGAGGCAACCCACAATGAGACAGGATCAAGAATAACAAGAAACCACACCTTCAGGCAATCTCAACTCAGGTTGCTGCAGTCCTGCTTTTGGCCTGTCCTCTGGAACTCATGCTGTAATGCAGTGAGTCAGGTCAAAGAACTTATCTGACTGAAAGTTAACATAAAAGAAATAAGAGCTAACATCAGTCAGGTCAGCTCCCTTGACTCACTTCACCATGAGGTTCCACAAGTGCCAAAAGCAATGCGAGGTAGAGGTGTGCTAATTCAGTTTTTTATTCACTTAAGCAGCCATGGGAAAGCACCTCTAAATGATAGAGGATTTTACTTCTTCTAACAGTCTAACTTGCAGACACTAAAGTCCATACAATTGAATTTTACAATAGTCTTCCTGTACTTAATGCAGCAACGAGTGAGAGGCAACAAAATCCTCTTAGGAAGATAATCACCTTTTCCAATATTGATGCTTATACCACAGTGATTGATGCCTTATTAGTATTTATTTCCTCATCAGCATTATGGATTACTTGAAAATATGCTATGTTAACCACGCATTTTAGTGCTGGCAGTCTGATACAGCTCTGCTGCAGAAATACTGCTAGAAGTTACTACAGCAGTAGCTCTAAAGCAATAGTTTCAGTGCAGAATAAATAATTTCCTCTGAACTAAATTAAATCCTGAAGACAGGCACTTGCTGATTCGCAACTAGTCATAGCATAAACTGAAATCCACCAAGCAGGCATGGGATGTCTGCCTACCAGGAATTTTTTCCATTGGAGCCATTCTTCAAGTGCTTGAACAGAGAGACAAAATATCAGGCTGTCAACCGAGATCATTCAAAACAGAGGCACTTCTGGGGCACTGCAGAAAACAGGCCAAAATGCAAGCAGTTAAGCAACAAAAAGGACTGGAAGTTTTCCAGTTACACACCCATCTAGCAGGGTGTGCTACAGAAGCTCTCGTTTCACTTTTAGTTCATTTTCCTATTGCTTTTTTTTGCATTTTGGCCCTTTTGCATCAGTTGGAAAAGGAAGATCATGGGTTCTGGTAACAGAATTACTGGCGAGAATTCTTATTTTCTTTCTTCTTTTTGTGGAACATTTTTGGAATATGTACTTTAACACTTTCTGCACTTTCCTCAAGACTGTCAAATACACTCATGTGTGGTGAGGTATTTAAACCAAGTTAAAACTGCCTCACAATTAAAGAACTCCAGGAACTTCTGCTATTAAACCTCAAAGGGAAGAAAAAAGTGCAGCAGAGTAAAGCTTCACTACAAGCCTCAGTGGCAACTACATCCAGTTTGTGAGATACTGACAGCTTACCAGCAAACAGAGAACTGCCCTACGCTCCCAGCCTAGTCCAGCAGTAAGCTATTTGCCCAGCAGGACAAGGCTCCATTATGCAATCTTGACCCTAGACAGTGCTGCTCATATCAGGCCCACGAAAAGGAGAAAGGCTGTTTAGAACCTGCTGTACTCATCACCACCTCTAACTCATGTTGGTGGGTTCAGGAGTGGAAAGGTTCATGAATATACCGTCTCCCTCTCTCTCTTCACTTACAGAGCTGACAGCTGGATTCAACAATGTCATATGAAGTTCAGACTTCACGGGAGATGGTCTTGTGTGGCTGTAACAGGTGCTGCCTTGGCTCTGTGATACTGAGTGGAATAGGAACAGTGCTGTCCTCACTCTGATCCAGGGACAAGAAGTAATATAATCCCACATAAACAGACCAGAAATAGGTGATGCTGCAAGGTCCTAGTTACTCCTCAAAGATGACAGCACTGGCTGCATCAGCACGCTCTCAAGAGAAGAGTGATTCCTTAAAACCTTTATTTTCTTTTCTTCCTCTCAGCAGAGCTGCAGCTTGAGGAAACATATGGCCCTCTACAAGGACTGGAATCCCTCAAGTTAAATAATAACCATCCTACTTTGTACAGCATAGAACCACAGAATCATTGAGGTTGGAAAAGACCTCTAAGATCATCTAGCCCAACCACAAACAACCCATCAACACAACTACCATGCACACTAAACAATGTCAGTACCACATCTACAGGTTTCTTGAGGACATCCAGGGACAGCAACTCCACCACCTCTTTGGATGGGCCACTTCAATGCCTCACCATGCTGAGGAGAAATTCCTATGGACATCCAACATGAACCTCCCATGGTGCAACTCAAGGCCACCACAAGGCTGTAGTTTTACAGGATCATTTGAGAGCATCACTGTGCGCACTGTGAATGCAAAGTGACATGGGCTTTTCACTACAGCAAAATAATGCTGTCTTAAAACAAATTCATTCAATATTACTATGCTATTTATCAATAAATTTTATCTTAAATTAGTGTCATCGCCATAAACTAAAGCAAGCAGTTACTACACATCAGTCTGCATGGATGTGCAAGGTTACAGAAAACACTTGTAAGAGACTGCATGATAAAGGACTTCAGGTAACTTACAAAGTATATTTACTACCTATGAATTATCAACGGAGTTCAGTTCTGCAGAAAACAAAGGAAATAACAAATAAACAGGACTTCAGTTTATTTACACAGGTAGCAAACACTTACTTTCCACTTAAAGCAATCAGTGCAGTATCATTATTTATTTATTTATTTGCAATTGCACTTGACCCAGGAATTCTGATGGTATTTTAACTGAACAAATTCCATTCCAAAGGAGATTTGGAAGAATTCCCAGTTCTTCACACCAGCCACCTAGCCAAAACTCCTATTCTCAATTGTGAACTGCAAGACAAGGTTATGTTCAAGAAGCAAACAGCTTCTGCCTACAGATGCCACATGTCACTTTCATTGATTGCACAAGCTGCAAAGAACAAGAGAAGATGGAACAAAATGCACAACTGAAACCCTGGTTGTTTTCAGCATGCCACACTACTGTGAGCACTGGTGAGAACTCACACATCCAGATTAAAGTCAGTCCACCTTCATACAAATCATCTATAAGGTTACTGCCGGAAGGCTGAGAAGCCTTATCTTAGAAACTGCACTGAAAGGCAGCAATAAACCAATAAAACACAAAAATAAGCCACGCATCCAGCACAAATGTATTTCCCCTCAGAGATGTTCTTCTGAAGGGAAAGGACAGCACCACCATGCTTTTAAAAGTGTGTGTAGCTACACAAATTGCACTAAAAGTGAAGTGGAAATAGGAACTTCTCACCTACACGTCTTTCTACAGTGGAATTAAAGCACTTGGCTCCTGTGTCAGCACAACTGGATACATTTATCCCAAGCACAGGGGTCATGGTTCAGAATCACAAATGAATTCTTACAGCTGTTCCTTTGCTTTTGGTTCATCATCACGTCTTCCTAGTCCATACCACAGGGCTTTCTGTGCTAGTGTCAGACAACTGACTTGAGCACTCCTGCATCTCACAGAACACAATTCTGTCAGAAGCACATTAAGGACATGGGGAGGTGATGGAAGACCCTGAATTCCTGCATCTTTAAACTTCACAGACTATAGGTTTCTTTCTGCAGGCCCTCGTGAACAAGAAAGTAACATTGTATTTGTGTCAGGCAGGTACTGCATAAAGAGGGAAAAGATCATACAAAGCACCACGCAAGAGCTGCATGTAACCCTTGTAAAGACATCGCTGAATAGCTCTTCAGCACTAACAGCAACCTCTGCCTACTCACCCAAAGCATGCTCTGCAAGAGACATCCACCAGTGCCATCAGCAAGGAAGCCCCCAGAGCGATTCATTTGCATTATTGCAATAAGAGAGAAATGCAGAGCCAAATTTTTACACAGTATCTAGTTCTTAAATCAAAGCATGTTTCTTGTAGGATTTGAAAGAGTGCCAATTCTCAGCGATTTCAAATGAGCCAGTCTGTGGGGAATCTCTAAGCCCCATGCTGCACCTAAGCATATCCTAAAGGTTATTCATTAAGGCAGACATGATTCAGAACAGAATCCAGCTCTGGCATTCTGCTGTCAGTAGTTGATCAGCAGCTCTTGATAATTGAAATGAGGGTCATATCCATTCCAATCAAAGGAATAAATTCAGTTCCTAGAGGGGGAAAAAAATAGGGAGCATATGCTAAAAAGTAACAGTCTGTTCTTGTATGTCAAACTTAGCCTGAGATTCATTTTCTCCTGGAATACAAACAATTTCAAGCTTCTCACAGATATTTACCTGTCAGTGATTATCGGAAGATTCCCCAGCTATCAGAACTGATTATACTGTCAGCTGCCATACACATTCTGCTGCACAAGATGACTTCACTGACTGCTTTTGTATCTCTTTCTAGTAAACATTATTTCTGATATATACCTAAAACAATAGTTTATTATTTCTCAGTAATTATTATTTCTGATCAAATATATATTTGCATCATTCTCAGAAAAACTTTATCCACTTTATCTTGTTACACATAAGATTTTTCACAGCATGTTTTTTAGAGGCTCCAACCAGAGGAGGAGCTTTACTGGACCTGTTGCCCACTAGCACAGATGATCTCATCGGGGAGGTCAGAATAGGTGGCAAATTCAACTGGCACAACCATGCCCTGAAAGAATTCATGATCAAGAGATATGAGCCAGGCAAAGAGCAAAGTTAAGAACTATAGATTAAGGAAAGCAAACTTCCACCTGTTTAAGGAACTGATTAATGCAATCCTGTGGGAAACTGCCTTCAAGGACATAGTAACTAAAAACCATTGGCTTCAAGGATGTCCTTTATCAAGCACAGGAGCTCTTTATCCTCAAGAGCAAGAAATGAGGCAAGAAAAGCAGGAGAGTAATATGGTTGTGTAAACCCCTCCCAGACGAAACAAAGAACACGTAGGAAACATGGAGGCAGTGGAAGCAGGGACACGTCCTGTAAACAATATAAGAATGCTGCCGAGACATGTAGGGATGGGATCACGACAACCAAGGCACAGCTAGAACTGAACTTGGGAAGGGATGTAAAAAAATAGCAAGAGCTTCTACAGATACTTTGATCAGAAAAGGAAAAAACAAAGAAAATGAACTCACAACACATTAGACTGAACTACTGCCAGCAAGCAAAAGAAGGTGACTCTCCCCCAAATCTTCATCCTTGTGAGACCTCACCTGGAATATGCATCCAGCCCAAGTACAAGAAAGGCACTGATTTCTTATATTAAGTCCAGAGGAGAGCCAAGGAAACAATCTGAGGGCTCAAACACTTCTATGAGAAGCAGCTGAGAGAGAGTTGGGGTTGTTTATTCTGCAAGCAAGACAGCTAATGGAAGACCTTATCATCACATTTCAGTACTTAAGGGGGAAAGACCTTGAAAGACTTTTCACTGAGACCTGTAGCAAGAGGTAATAATTTCAAATTGAAAAAGGCTAGATTTAGATGGGGTATTACCATAAGGGTGGTTAGGCACTAGAACAGGTTGAGGCTGCCCAAAGAGGCTGTGTATGCCTTAGCGTTAAGGGTGTTCAAAGCCAGTTTGGATGGGGTGTAGTGTAAGGTGTCCCTATTCCTGCCAGGGTCTTGAGTGTGGGAGGAGCAGGTTATGACACATAGGAAATGACACTAAAGAACTTTCAAGGTCCCTTTGAACACAAATCATTCTACAATTTTATAATTCTTTACTGTAGAAACTGACAAAAAAGAGAAGTCAAATTGTTAGCACAGCTGTGGTAGATTCAGAAGCCATTTCTGTATGACACATCCTGTTCAGAGCTACAGAAATACAGACTGTAGGAGAAGGGGAATTAAAAATGAAAAAAAAAAAAAAAAAAAAAAAAAAAAAGAAAAGAAAAAAGAAAAAAAATCAGCTTCCTTCTCTTGCTCTCACAAAGCATTTCCCTAGCTTCATTCAGCCTTTTTTCCACCAGGGAATATACTTTCATTATGTCCTCTGTTATGATGTCTCATCACAAGCTTTTAAGAGACGCTAACAATTTCATAGCCTGCATTTCTCCTGACACTTTAATACACAGCACCACAGTATTTGAAAACTAGTGCTATTAGCCTGATGCACTTAACAGAAGGTAGCATTTCAGCAGCCATTAACTTGTAATAACCCAGCAAAAGCTTGAACATGAACTAAGTGCAAGAGCACACTCTTAATATTATTTACATTACAGACGTCCTTGGAAATTCCTAGCCACATCTGGGTTTCTGTGCTCAGGACCCCCATATCAGATGTACCACAAGCCTCCCAGCCTGCAGAAAGGCCTGAGGAAGCTCCCACTGCACAACAAAGCTACAAACTGCTATGGCAGGCTAGTCACAGAGCTTGAAAGAGAATACAGGTCTCAAGGCCCACACACATCCACTCCACACACACCCTTTACCTAGCATGTTCCATCTACTTCAAACAGAAGCTGATGGGCTACTAGTCTTCCAGTCACCTACTGACAGGTAGCCAGATGGAAATCATGTTTACAGTACCAACGCTGGAGTCCAGTTATGAAATTTGCAGCTGGTCCAGCAATTGAAGTGTTGTGAATACACTGTTTTATATCCTGTATTTTCTTCACAGATTCAGAAACTCTCCAGTGGCGCTAATTATAAATAGACAAAATATACTTTTATCTGTATTCTTTTAACACAGTTCACATTCTGGAGCTTCAGAATGAAATAGTGTTTTATGCTGAAGCCGTGCCAACACATCTGATTTAACATTCCAGTGCTTCCTCCTAACAGAGCCTGGAGCTCAATATCCTTAGTCAAAAGGAGCTTTACGATCCACTCTTCTCCAAACCCCATGACTGTGCCAACACAGACTATGCATTCTGACACAAAGATCCTGTACTTGTAATCCATCACAAGACTGATATATCTACCCTGAGAGTATGCCTATAATCATCAACCCGATTCTGCACACCCTCAGCATTACTAATCTGCATTTCTTGCTCCAGCTCATCACTTGCAACACAGTGCTGCTGAAATGCAAACTTCTTTCAGCATGAATTCTGCTGACAGCAGTACCAGATGTTTATGTTTTCTTAGTAGTCACCCTCAAAGCTGAAGAATAATGCGCAAAGCTAATTTCATCAGCTTTCATAATGAGAATCATCATTCCAAACAGGGACTTCCCAGACGAGATGCTGCAGATAGAGTTGTGGTTATTCAGCAGCACTGAGGGGAGTGTCCAAACAGCAAGTTACGTGATGGATGCAAGTGCTGAATAATCAGAGGATGAACACACAGCATTTGAAGCGTCTGATGAAACTCAGAGAACTAAAACAAAAAAAAATAATAGTCAGGAAGTACAGCAAGTAAGTTGCGGAAGAAACTAATTGTTTCGTGACATGAAATAGAATATAACTTGCAGTGAGTCTCTGTCTCTCAGCAGCACCACTTTTCCAGCTCCTTCAAAGAGCTCACAGGGTAGCAAGCTGGCTCTTTCTTATGTTTTTATTTTTAATTGGAGAAAATATTTAAGTCAACTGTTTGAAACATGAAAGCTCATTTTGAAAAGAATACTTGTTTTAAAAGGAGTGTTTGCACCAGTGTGTAACAATCACAGAATACCCAGGAAACGTATGTAAAGCCATAAATCACTTCAAAAACAACATAATGGAATCTAGAGTACCTGAAGGAAAAACAGCCCTCCACTGCTTTACTCCATTTCTGTGTGCCTGAATATTTGTAATAATTTACAGTTCCTACAAATTCCTAGTCCAAGCCTGCATGAATACTGAAAGCAATGACACCGAGTTCCAGAAATAACAATAATCAGCTAAATCCATTTGCTGTTATTTGATGAACTCTGTTCTAGTTAATCATTGCTATTATGGCAAATTATCTCAATATCCCTATATAACTGTCAATACAAATCATATAACAAGGTCTACTGATCCACAAAACCTGGGCGTAAGAAGCTGAAGAAAAAGAAATGCCTCTGTATAATGCAACATTATAGACACAAGGAGATAACTGTGAGATGAATCAAGCTTCCTAAAAAGACATGGTAGAAAAAAACCAAATTGCTTACGTAAAGTCAGAGAAACTTTAAGTAGTTCATATTCATTTATGGCTCAGTTTTCAAAATGAACTGAGTAATAAATAATAAAAGACAACAGGATACGCAGATCATGTCACTACAATGGAGAAAAAACATTCTTAACAACAAACAGTAATATACATAAACATTCGGAACACAGTGTAGTGGATGGTTTCTCTGCTATATGTTGGTGTAGCTCTGATCAACTCTATAAGCGTTCCTGAATCGTTCAGAAATTAAACTGAACTTAAGAGAGACACGCAATTCAGCTTCAATCCTATTGCAGCAGCTCAATGCAACTTACAGCTGGGGGGAGGGGGGCAGGAGGGAAGTATCCACTTTAAGAAGGAAACCAGCTCTCAAGACAGCTGGCCAACCCCAGACACACTGAGTACTGACAGAAATTGGACTAAGTTTTCCCTTTCTCCCTTACTATCGCTGAAAAGAGGAAATGTATGAAATGTTCCAACAGTTACTACGGTTGATTCAACATTTGCTTCTCAAGAGGTAGGGTTTTTTGTGTGTGTTTTGGTTTTTTTAAAGCACAATTTCTTTGCAGACGCATAAGGCAAAATGCTGTAATAGAATCATTCTTAATATTTGATGCTCATATGGTTCAAACATACATAGCCAAGACCTGCTCACTGATCATATACGTTGCTAATTATGTCTCAGCATTTAAGCACCATCAGTTGACTGAAGCCAGCAGAAGAAGATTATTAGCTGGCTAATCCAAATTTAGAGGGGATGAGGAGTATTTACATCTCAGATTACATTTTATTTAATGCTTCCTGAAGTTCTCTTTGAAGCAGTGAAAGGCATGAAGTGAGCCTCTGCCAGAGATCACCAGGAGTTCAGACTACATTACACAAAGTACAAACAAGACATAAAAGAAGGGAAGGCCTGATGATGGATAGAGATGTTACACCACACTTATGACCTCCATCCTCCTCCCGCAAAGCACAGTTGGTTTGTACGCATCACAAGACTTGAGAGATCTGTTGTTCTACCTCAATAAACACAGCAATAAGCCTGACTTTCCAAATCTCCATCCAATCATATCATTCCTTTCTCGCATGACTTCACTGGCCTTTACACTGAGTCGGGTAAAACTTGGTACCTTGAGTAAAACCAACCGACCGTTACCTAAACTGAAAGTATTTTTACTGCTAAGTTCTTATTTGATATTCAGCTATGCTGAACTACTTTAATACACTACAGTTTCTTAAAATAGTGGAGTGTGCAGACATTCTTTATAAACGCTTCCCCCCACACAGCCCAGTTAAGGCGATGAAAACGACCAAAGAAACCAAACTGAAATAATTACACTCCTCACAACCATCTGAGTTTTGTTCCCTACTCTGGCTCTTCATTTGTGCTTTTCACTTTACAAAGCTTCTATGTTGTAATGCTGTTCCATTCCTAGCCTAGGAACTTTTTTATTATTACATTTTTTTGCTAGCTCTAAGTTTCTGGAGAACAATTAGTTCTTACATATATATGTTGTGACAAGCATGAAAGCTCATAGATCCTTCTAAACACCAGCTCCAGCACAGCATCAGTTTTGGATCACAGCTCGGACAGGACAGAACACAGTGGGAACAGATGCAAACTCTTACATCCTGTGCTTAGTCCAGGAGCTGTATGCATCCTGGTTTTTCACGTTTACAGCTTTGCTACAAATGTAGAAGAGCAAGGTAATTTTCCTGTTTTGCAACAGTATCATTATATTGCCATAACCAAACAGTACTGAACGAACAAGTAAAGTTCTCGCCTTCAGAGAGTTTACTCGAAAGCCATTGAAATAGACAGATCTATGACATAAGTGTGCAGCTATGTAGCACTATACGCCAGACGCCTACTGCCAGAAGGAAAAGGGGCCCACTTTGAGTCCAAGCTCCATCACAAGAAAAGCCTCTGTGCGCTACCAAGACCACGCCTATTGTGTGGCTCAGGCTAGAGATTAACAAACAGAGGAGGTACAGAAATATCACAGATCATTTAGCTCTGTGAGCCTCACTGCGATACGGCTCCAGTGATGGATGCAACAAGAACCTGGTGAGACTCTCAGGTTTCACCTGTCCTGTATCTCATTTGAATGTGGTGAGAATGGGATCTATACTAAAGCTCTATGTGCCTCCTATCTCCAACTGTGACACAGCTTCTCTGACCTTTCAGGGCTTCACTTCTCCAGACACAGTTGTGTAAGAGCTACAAGGTAAAATGCAACTTTGTGCTTTGAAGCCAACCACCTCCTGGACCTGAACAGCAGCTCAGGGGGCAAAGCTTTCAGTGCTCCAGGGAATTGCAGGTTTGTACATGTCCACGCTGGGCAGTCCTGTGTGCACAGGGCCTGAGCACAGGTACTTCTTTATTGCTCTCCTCTCCTCCAGAGGAGATGACAAAGCTGCAGCACCAGCCAGAATTTTTTAAATGCTCATTTGCTAAAGTGCTTCATAAACACAGAAGCACAAAATAAGCTTAAAATTACAGGTCAAGTCAAATTCTTGCTTGTATTTATATATATATATATATATATATATATATATATATTTTTTAATGGCAAAACGACGTTAATGTAGTTTTAGTCTTATGAAATCTTTACTAAAGTCGTAAGCTTATATATATATATATATATATATATATAAATTCTACACTTATCCCATATCTATCTACTAATTACAAAATTTAAAAGCAAGAGGAAGTTTTGAGGTCTTGTTTCTAAACATGGGCTCAGGTGGATCACAACACACCAGCTCAGATCGCAGTGCTTTGAGACGAGGCTGTCACCACGTTACTGCTGTGAAAGCAGGCAGGGCTGTGGACACAGCGCGGGGCACTCGCGCTAATTTATCATCCATCCTAAGTATTTTATTGCAGCCAATATCCGAAGCGCAAACTTCCCAGCACAGAGGGGAAGCGGAACTGACCCCTGCGCCACCAGCACGGCTGCCGAGCTGCACATCCTAGCTGCTTCTCCGAGCTCCCGGGGCCTCGCAGCTCACACCTGCTTCACCTTGCCAGCAAAAACGGGCATCCCGGCTCTCTGTCACGGTGAAGCAGCTCATTTCTGACCCGCGGGTACGAGCCAACGGAGCCGGCAGCGCCAACAGCCGCACGCTGACAGCACGCTAGCTGACAGCTTTCTCTCCCAAACGGGGTCAGCGGGGGACAGAAAGAGGATCTGACACACTTTTGCTTCCCGACGTGAGAGCCGCAGGGCGCTGCGGGGCACAGCGAGGGGGCAGCGCCCGGACCGAGCCTCTCTCGCCGGAGGGCGGCGCGGAGCCGCGCCTCGGCCCGGCCGGAGCTGCGCGGACGGCCGGGCGAGCGGTGAGGCGATAAGCCCCGGCAGGAAGGGCGCGGCGGCGCGGTCTCACCTGCGTTGTAGAAGCGATCCAGCACAGCCGTCTCGCCGAAGTCCAGCTTGCCGAAGTGCAGCGTTTCCAGCGAGGCTCCCACCACCTCGCACGCCTCCCGCAGGCTCTGCAAGGCGCCGCTCTCCGCCGCCAGCAGCGGCCCCTGGCTCGCCTCGTTGATCACGTAGGTGACGGCCGTCCGCCGCCCGGCGCCCTTGGTCCGCGCGGCGATGCCCGCGCCGGCGGCGGGGCAAGCGACGGCCGCGTCCTCGCCCCACGGCGGGGTCACCTCGGGCTGGAAGCCGCGGCCGCCGTCGGCTCCTTGCGCCCGCCGGCCGAGCCCCTCCTCGCCGCCGCCCGGAGGGCCGGGCACCGCGAAGCTGATGGTCCCCTCGCCGCCGTCGTTCATCCCTGCGGAGCCGCCACCGCGGCGCGTCCCAGGCTCTGCTCTAGAGGCCGGGGTCAGGCGGCTGCCATGCCGCGTCCTTCCACCTCGAGCGATCCCCGCACGCTGTGGCCGAGCTGCCGGAGAGGAGCGGCGATCGGGCTGGGGCGAGGCGCTGCCCCGCGGAGCCTAACAGCGGCGGCAGGGGGCGAGGAGACGAACGCAGCCTCCCGCGGCGCCCGCCGCCCGCACCATGGCACGGCGCTCCGTGCTCCCCCGCACCTGTACGGACCACCTGGCGAGCGGCCCCCGCAGCCCGCTCCGCACCGCCGGCAGCTCGCTCTGCCTCCGGCCGCCGGCTCCGACTCCCTCTCGGGCAGGAACCACTTGTGGGACTGCTCTCAGGCGCCCCCGATTAAGACGAGCGACAGCTGCGCTGCTCTACTCGCGGCTCGGGCGGGGGCGGCCCCGCACCGCGCTCCTCCTTCCGGGCCCGCCTCCGGCCACTAATAAGGCAGCGGCGGCCGCCGGGCTGTGCGTTGGAATGGAATGGAATGGAATGTCGGGTGTGCGAGGAAGGCTCCGCTGGGACCCCCGAGAGCGGGCGGGGACTGCTGCCCGTGGCGGATGCGCTGCACGTCTGGTTCTTGGGCCGCAGCGGGGATGGAGCAAAGACTGGCGGAACCCCGTGTTGTTCTGTTTAATGGTATCGGAAAAGCCTCAACAGGCTGGAAAGCTGGGCTCGGGTGAATCTAATGAGGTTCAACGCAGCAAAGTGCAAGGTTTTGCACTTGGGCCGGAAGAACCCCAGGCACCTGTACAGGCTGGGAGTAGTGGTCCTTGAGAGCAGCTCGGCAGAGAAGGACCTGGGGGTCCTGATGGATGAAAGACTCAACATGAGCCAGCAGTGCGCTCTAGCAGCACAGAAAGCAAATGGGATCCAGGGCTCCATCAGGAGAGGGGTGGTCAGCAGGAATAGGGAGGTGATTGTCCCTCTCTACTCTGCTCTTGTGAGGCCCCATCTGGAGTACTGTGTCTAAGTGTGGAGCCCTCAGTACAAAAAAGACATGGAGATTTTGGAAAGGGTCCAGAGGAGGGCCACAAAGATGATCAGGGGGCTGGAGCACCTCCCCTACGAGGACAGGCTGAGGGAGTTGGGTTTGTTCAGCCTGGAGAAGAGAAGGTTGCAGGGTGACCTCATTGCAGCCTTTCAGTACCTGAAGGGAACTTACTCCCAGGAGGGGAGTAAACTCTTCGAAAGGGCTGACAATAGCAGGACTAGGGGAAATGGTTTTAAGTTAAAAGAGGGAAGATTTAGGTTGGATGTTAGGGGGAAGTTCTTTACTAGGAGAGTGGTTAGGTACTGGAACAGGCTGCCCAGGAAGGTTGTGGATGCCCCGTCCTTGGAGGTGTTCAAGACCAGGTTGGACGGGGCCCTGGGCAACCTGATCTAGTAAATGTGTATGTTTGGTGGCCCTGCCAGGCAGGGGGGTTGGAACTACATGATCCTTGAGGTCCCTTCCAACCCAGGTCATTCTGTGATTCTGTGAGAAGCCGAGCAGCTCTGTCTCCTGGCGTGCTGTGGGCAGCGCTCTTAGTCGGGGGTGTCGGTTCGTCGGCAGCCGCTGGGATGGAACGGGTCCTGACTTGCCTGAGATTTTAAAGCGTCCTTTCACCAGCAGATGAGTTTTGATCCAGACGAACCTGTTTTTGCATAAAACAAAGGGGTGGGCAATGACCTCGTGTCCCTGCCAGCTGAGGGGGTTTTTGCTGTTTAGCTCGGGGCTGTTTTTGTTGCTTCTTGCTCAAGGACACGGTGACTGGCACTGGGGCCTAGCAACAAGTGAGATGCTTGTGAGTGCTCTGCTGTCTGGAGTACTGTGTCCAGGTTTGGGGCCCTCAGCACAAGGAAGATGTGGAGCTGTCAGAGCAGGTCCAGAGGAGGGCCTTGAAAATGACCAGAGGGCTGGTGCCCCACTCCTATGAAGTGCTGGCTGAGGGAGCCAGGCTTGTTCAGCACGGAGAAGAGAAGGCTCCCAGGAAACCTCATTGGAGTTCTCCAGTACTTGATGGGAGCTTATAAGCAGGAGGGGGACTGAATTTTTATACAGTCTGATTGTGATAGGTCAAGGGGGGATGGCTCTACGCTAAAAGGGGAGATTTGGGTTAGATGTTAGGAAGTAATTCTTCACTTGGTGGATGGTGAGGCACTGGAACAAGTTACCCAGAGAAGCTGTGTATGCCCCATCCCTGGGGGCATTTAAGACCAGGTTGGATGGGGCCCTGAGCAGCCTGGTCCAGTGGATGGTGCTAACCTTACCCATGGCAGGAAGGGTGGAACTTGACCATCTTTAAGATCCCTTCTAAGTTAAGCTATTCTATGACCTTAGAGACAGGGACTCCGCCACTTCCCTGAACAGCCTGTTCCAATGTTGTCTCTGTGAAGGAATTTTTCCCCAGCATCCGTTCTAACATCCATTCTAACCATCCCCTGGTGCAACTTGAGATGGTTTCCTCATGTTCTATTACTTTTCACCTGTGAAAAAAGACCGACACTTTCCACTCTGCAACATGGAGCAACGTAGCACTGCGCATTATTAATGTTTGTGTCCTACCAATAGGTCCATCTGCTTTGTGCATTATAGTGGATCTTGTTGGGATAAAATCAACTTCCTGGCATGGATCCTGTTCCTGTATCGTTTATTTCCATTACTTCTGTAAGACAAGGATAAATTCTGGAATAGTTAGGAGAAATTAGTCACCTTTGGGAGCTCTGTTTGCGTCGATAGGTTCCCATTTTCAGTGAGATATGCCTGGCATTTGCTTCTGCTGATAAGGAATGGGTAAATGGGGTGGGAAGATGACGAGCAAACGAAAGACTAATTTAAAGGGGGAAGTTAATATTTGCTAATCTGCAATATACAGTAGGTTATTGTTTCTTGCTCTGGTCAGAACGACAATGAATGTTTTCCTAAATAAAGTAGTTTTCCACAAAATGCAGAATCGGTGTTAATCCATTCAGCACTGCTCTTACATCACCTTACAGGAAGCAAGAACAATGTGCCTCTGTTGTTCTCTAGAACAGCCCATGTTTGTCAAGCACAGAAGGAAGTCCCAGACTGAAAGGAGACGGAAGCAGCATGCTATTCTACTTAGTGCTGTGACTCGTGAGGCCTGTGTCATTATTAGTGCCATGTCCATTCCAAACACAAGACAGATCTTCTGTAGATTTGGCTGGATGTGATGTTGAGCCCTAAAAAGAAACGAAAAAACAAGTAATAAAAAAGGAAAAATAACCTGGAATAACCCACACAAATCTTCCGCATACCTTGTTCACTTGTTTCTCAAGCACTGTCGAATTCACATCTCTAGTACCAGATGGTTTACACCCGATTACAGTTCAGTATCACCCTGTTCCTGTTGTGCTTTTTCTAATGACAAAAACTTGCAGCAAGCAGCGTTAGCTGCAAATCTGTTGGAATAATTCCATCTCTTCCTTGTAGGTTTTCAAAGCAATACATCACTGTCCTTTTGCTTTAACCATAATTAGAATTCTAACAGCCAGGAATTTTTCATTCTTATTAGTTGAAAATGCAATTTGTGTTGGGTGACAAACACTGTGTGGCAGATGCTAAAGACTTGATTAAACCACTCAAAATGAGATCGAGACCAAAACAGGTAGTTTCATTTTAAGCATTCTGATTTAGAGATATGAAATTTGAAGCATTTATGTTAAAATTATAACTTTTTTTTTAATGTATTACAGCCATGAGTGTCCAGTAGAGGGAGAAAAGTGACTCAGTGATGCATTTTCAATTTTCTTGGTTGTATTGGAGATTGATGGAATGGACTAAAATATATTCCTATGGGAGTCTGTGAGAGTAAAGTTCAGTATGTTTCAATTATGGGTGTAAAGAAAACCATCCACGAACTTAAAGAACCTTGCAGACATAAAGATCCAAATGAGATCTCAGAAGTACACGTACTGTTCCTTTTCCCGTGAGCGCTAGAAGGTAACTTGCACAAAAATAGAAATGGTTAAACTGAAATAAACAACAGCTTATTTCAAAAATTAAACTGGGTAGGCAGCTGTAGACAATCAGACGTAGCCTATATGTTCAGTACTAAAAAGGCAAGAAGGCAGTGTTTTGTTATGGGAGGGTCGACTGCCAATCTTTAAAAGAAAGTAAGTCTATGATTGAGATAAGCATTTAATGCACCAAGTAAGCACTGGGGGCAGGTAAATAGTCTGGTGTTCGATCTGATCATGTAACAGTAATAGCATGGGCTATTACTATATTACCATAATTCACTTACTGAATCATAACACAGTGCACAGAAATGGCAATCAGCAGAACATACAACTCTCACACTTCTTTCTGAATCTTATATTTCTTCCTCTGCTACAGTGTGTTGTTTTTTTTCCTCCTCTCACTTCTTCTGTCCTTTTTAACTTCCAGAAATGTCTCAGCTTTCCCATCTGACCCCATGAGCTTTTTCCCTTTGCATTCATTCCTGCAGCTTCCTTGGTTACTTCCAGTTGTTTATTTTCACTCTTGCCGGCTTTCCAGTCTTGGGATACTAAATGCTTTCCTTAAAGCTTCGACTCACGCAGCCTAATGACTGTATGGAAATTTCAGCTGGGAAAACCTCTTCATTCCTTTCAGTCAGTAAACATTCACTGTCAAAGAGTAAAATATTGATGGCATTAAGCCTAATGCATGACTCAATAACTAGAAAAGAGCTTACTGCATTCCCCAGCGTTTTAAGCTGTTTATCCTTGAGCCTAAAGGAACAGCTCACAGTCTACTTTCTGTGGTAGAAAGGCTCATTTTGCAATGTTTTATTATTGTTATTATTATTATTATTATTAATGTCTGCAGTATTCTCTTGCTGATAACAGACTCTTTAAGGATTTGTGTATGTAGAAGTGCTTGCCACCAGTTCAGCTCATGCCTAAACTGGCTGTCAGACAAGCAAGCTGAGGGAATGACGTGCATGTGTCTATGGCAGAACAGAGATCAGTGCTCTGAAAAGGAGGAGAACTGGATGCAGGGATCCAGTCAGCATCTTGACCGCATGTTCCAATGCCAATAAGGTGCGTAGGGTGATGAGCTGAGCTCGAAGAAGTGACTGCAGTATAAACAGAGCCTATACTTTGCATACTGAGAGGGTAGGGAATCAATTCATTGAAATGATGCTTTGTGAGCAAAATCCTCGCAGTGGAGGGCTGTTGGTGGAGCACGGCTGCCATCTAACGGGGCGTTGTGGCTACACGGGCTTTGTGCTAGACAGGGGGGTTGGAATTACATGATCCTTGAGGTCCCTTCCAACCCGGGTCATTCTGTGATTCTGTGATTCTGTGTTGGGAGGAGCCGGCCGGTAGCACAGCTGGTTTCTATGCTGCTATGAAACGCTGCTGTTACCGGCTGTCCTTTGTCCCTCTGGGATTTACTCACCTGCCCTGGACCCTAGGCGGAAATACTCGTGTTTCCCTACTCTCTCTGCTCGTAAAATAGCTTTTCAGAATCACAGAATTATCAATGTTGGAAAAGACCTAGAAGATCATCTAGTCCAACCATTCCCAATACTTCCCAGCTAAATCATATTCATCAACACAACATCCAGACGTTTCTTGAACACTCCCATGGTCAGTGACTCCACCACCTCCCTGGGCAGTGCATTCCAACGCCTGACTACCCTTTGCGAGAAGTAATACTTCCTAATGTCCAGCCTGAATCTCCCCTGGCACAGCTTTTTATTTATTTATTTATTTATTTATTTATTTATTTATTTCTCTAGTTGTTACCGTATCTTCCTTTCAATCTCGATACACAAATACTTCTGTTAGGAAGTGAAACAAAACGGCTATTTCTAAAGGCCATCGAAGCGTGAATGCACAAGCTTGTCTGTGGGGAAAAAAACGGTGTGGGGAACTAGACCCTCCCTCAGAACTTTCTCATAGCGTTCTGTCTGCTCCTTGGCCATCAGTGTCTACAAACACCCTATTAACACGTCCTCAAAACAAAGCATTCTCCTGCCCCACGGTCAAGCAGGACCTCTGCCGGTGAAGCCCGAAACTAATGTGCCCGCTATGCTGCCAGCGCCAAAGATGGCGGCACCGCCTCAGCGTGGCGGGCGGGACTCTTCCGACGCAGCTCAGCGGTGCCGCCTCCCAAGCTCGGGCCGGGCCGGGCCGGGGCCATGGGCACGGCGGGCGGCGGCGTGCTGAGGCTGCCGGGGCTGCACGGCTACGCGGCCGAGTTCTCGCCATACTGGCCGGGCCGTGTGGCCTGCGCCGCTGCGCAGTACTACGGCATCGCAGGTGATGTACTTGAGGCAAACGGGCCGACTGATGGTATTTTCTCCCTGTGACATAGTGTAGCGCTGCCCTTGTGCTGGGTGCTCGGCCGGCCCGGTGGGGGTGCAGAACAGGCTGCCTCGGGGTTGGAGGAATTTGCATTTCCTCTCTATTTTCACAGAGTGGAAATAAATACAAACAAAAGTTACATCTGCTGTGTTACTGAAGAGGTAGAAAGCTGGTTCTGGTATACCTATAACACAGGGCCAATGCTTGTGTGTGGGGGTGCACTTAGGGCTGACAATAGCAGGACACGGGGAAATGGTTTTAAGTTGAAAGAGGGAAGATTTAGGTTGGATGTTAGGGGGAAGTTCTTCACTAGGAGAGTGGTTAGGCCCTGGAACAGGCTGCCCAGGGAGGTTGTGGATGCCCCGTCCTTGGAGGTGTTCAAGGCCAGGTTGGACGGGGCCCTGGGCAACCTGATCTAGTAAAGGTGTATGTTTGGTGGCCCTGCCAGGCAGGGGGGTTGGAACTACATGATCCTTGAGGTCCCTTCCAACCCGGGTCATTCTGTGATTCTGTGACTTCTGTGCAGGAGGTGCTGCTTTTCCAGCCTCAGCCACAGGTGTACTGGGGGAGGAGAACTTGATGTAAATGAATTACTGTTTTGGAGAGCAGAAGTACAACAGGCTGTTGCACAACTAACTGTGTGGCCTCTTAAAGAAGTTTAGCTGCCTTACGCTCACAGGAGCTATCACAGATCTTGCAGGGCCTTTGGTGTGAGCAAGGAGTTGTGATGTTTGGTTATACTGTGCTGTTTTAGGTTGTGGAACTCTGGCAGTGCTGGAACAAAATGAAACTGGGATTGTCCTGCTCAGGAGGTAATGCTGTAAATATTCTCTGTTGTGAAAATAAGGTGTAAACCTGTATTGTTGTTTGTAGAAAACCCACCCCGAACATCTTGGTGTATTGTTATCAATGTAAACTGTTGTATCTGTACTATATTGTCTGCTGTACACATATATTTTTATCGAGGTGCAAATGATTGGCTTACATTCCACATCTCATTACAAAAAGTAATTCAGATGACACCTTTTCCATAGTGTAAGCCATTTAATGGAAAACTGGCAGTGTAAATTAAAAGCTCTGATCCAGCTTGAAATTGGAAGTTTGGTTGTTTGTTATTGCAGGTGTCACCTCTGTTTATCCCCTCAAGGTTGGCTTAGATCGAAAATAGAGCAGGAAGCTGGGATGAGTCAAGGAAGGCCTTTCTTGGAGATGGAATGCTCCAAGAGAGGAGTTTGGTCCATGTTCTGGGTGGGAGAAGGGGAGGGGTTAGTGCTTAGCCTCTATTCACCTAATTATTCAAACAACAGTTGTTTAGATTAAGAAGGGAAATGAGATATAAGTGTTAAGCAAGAAATTAGAAAAATCTGATAAGCTGTTTTTAATTCATAATTATCCACCTGACTCTCTGAAACTGTTAAACACGCTCTTCATTCTACAAAGTGTTCTGTTCATTTCTGTGTTTCTAGAGACTCCACTTATTCTGTGGTGGAAAGTCCTGTGCTTTCCTGAGCACCGAGCTATGCCATTTTCCCCATAGAAGCTTTCTGTGTGTGTGCCTTTCTCTTCATAATTACTGCAGTGTGCTATGAAGCTTAATCTGAGCTGAGTTAAACCTTCAGTGAGAGGGGGGTAAATAGGTCGTATTTACTATGAGATAACAGCGTGGTTATTGATAGGTGTTGCAGAGCAACCAGCACACGGTACTTGATCCTGGAGGATGAATTGGTGGTGTGCTGAAAGCCCTTTTTAGGAGTTACAGAGATCTTTAATATTTTCATGACTGCTCTTCTCTTGGTTTTTCATTGTCACTCAGATTCTTAATGGTGTTGTGGATTGGATAGAGACCTCCCAACACAGTTTCATTTCTTTGTTTACCACAGTTATTGTGGACTGCAGGCTCTGACCACTGTAGCAGCAGCATCCTGGAGAGAGATGGTAGGTTAGTCTGAGATGTGTAGCACCTCTCATCTCTGACTTCTCAGCAGTTTAGAACTGAAGTCAGATTCCATTCTCTGTCTCCTTGTGTAAGGTCCTTGGCTCACTTACACTTTAATTGACCTAATCTGACCTTAGTCAACCTATTCTTGTAGAAGTTAACATTGTATCCAGTAAGTTGCCTATAAGGAGATTCACTGGGAACTGAAATGGGTAAATAAGCTGTTCAGAATGGTAAGCAGGTTGATTATAAAAAGCTACTGTTTTGCACACAGCTAGTCCGGATTTGTGTTATGCTTTCCCATGGACTAATATCTTCATTGTTTCTGTTCAGCTTTGACTGGAATGACGGCCTGTTTGATGTGACGTGGAGTGAGAATAATGAGCATGTGTTGATCACTTCTAGCGGGGATGGATCTCTGCAGATCTGGGACATAGCGAAGCCCAAAGGTCCACTGCAAGTCTATAAGGAGCACACTCAGGAGGTAAATCCAGGAAACTGCAGGAATTTGCTGGACCGTCTAATACTTGAATTACTAAAGGGGATATTTGAGCACTCAAAATCAAAAGTGTTTTCTGTCGTCTATTTTTTTTTAACTTTGTTTGGGCCAATGATTTGAATTTATAGCTTCATGTTATTTTCAGTATAAAGTTAATTAATATATTATACATATTCATTTTCACATTCACACTCATGTCGTAGGTAACTCTTAGTCTGATAAATGTAATAAATTCAGAAATAGAGTCTGTGGTTCCTTCTAAACTAAGTAACCATTGAGTTGTATGAAAGTCATTCTGTAGCCTTAGAGGACATTGTTGGATAGGCCAAAGTCAGGCAGCTGATGCATATAGCTGAGTTATCCTTGAGGGTACAGAATGATAGAAATGATATCAATTCTGAGGACTTCTGCATCTGCTTGTCCTTTTCCATTCTGGCATCTGTGAGTTCTTGCTCAGAACAACAATGGTCAGATATTGGGACAGCATGTATTTATTTATTTATTTTATGCCTTGGTTTGATACAACTGATTTCAATTTGCTTAATGCTTCAGTTTCTTTTACCATATGTTATTGGCAGTGAAAAAGCTACACTCATGCTCATGTTCATACATCTGCACATTTTAAGGGACTTTTATGCCTCACTACTTATCATCCTCCAAGTGATTTTTTATTATTATTATTATTTTTTTACCCTGTTTTTCCTCATGCTTTTCTTCTAACTTTATACTCTTAGAAGTCTTAGGACTTCAGATGTGATCAGTTTTAGCTTGGATTAGTAACACTTTATCTTAGTGAAATAAATGTGAATGAAATAAGTTAGTGTGTATGTAGTCAACAATTAACTGTGGGTATTCAGTTTTGTATTCATCCATTCTTTTCAGATACTAAACACGAAACTATATCGGTCTTCCTTATGTTTTTTTCTTTGTAATTTTGCCACTTTGGCTTAATACATATACTGTGTAAATAAGGAATTTTGAGATATGTGTGGTTGTAATCAGGATTATATGTCAGTGTTCAAAGACTGATAGAAAGATGTAGGCAAGGCATAATACCAAATTATCTTTTGTCTCCATCTCTTTGGAATTCTGTCCATAGGATTATTTTGGTTCCGCTACACCATCTGTTGTTTGTGAAGTGAGAATTTCTGTGTCCAAGTCCTGGTTTAGCAGGGAGCATGGGGGGGTGGATGCATTCAACTGTGAGTTGGAAAGACAGTGTAGGACGCATGGGCTAAGTGTTTACTTTGAGATATCAGGGTTCTGTATTGATTCTTTGTAAGTGTACGTTAAGAGGATAGATCTCAGTGGGAATATAACTAATAAGCTGTGGTAAACACTGAGAGACAGTGCTCTTTAAAGTCACTGATCACTTCTTAATCTGTAATGCATCTGATGTTTGTACTGGTGGTTTTGTCACTGATTTTTGTAGTATTTCCAATGATGGGGACCAGTTTCTTGTTTTCTAAATGAGATTGTTCTCCCCCTCAAAAATAACATAATTTAAAAGCACATCTTTCTTATTTAAGGGCAGTGAGTTTTATTCCAGCACCAACCAACTGCTGAATCTTGGGAATAAAATTGTCTGATTTACTTTGGTTTTGATGAGGTGTCACTGGAATGTGAGACAGTACTTAAATGCAAAGACTCACTTTACAGGACATATTTACTTAATTTTGAGCTACGTTTTGGTTTCACTTCTTTCCTTCATCTTGTTTTCATCTTACCTGGGACATTTCTTATTACAGTGTTCAAACATAAATTCATTAATGTTCTATGATTGAAGATGAGCAGTTAAAGTTTGTGCTGTGTTATGAGCTCTTCTCAGTTGCTCAGTGCAGTTTATTTTGAAAGTTCTGTAAATTTATGTTGGATGATAGCATGAAATGTAAGAAGTATAAAAGTGGTCCTTGTTTGGTTCTCTGGCACTTTCTTCTTCTCATTCTCTTCCTATTACATGGACCTGTTGCATGCCAAATGAAAACAGCTCTTGCTTTTTCTACGCCTGTTGTCTGTTTGGCTTGTAATCCTTGCCTGGAGGAGAGTTTGTCCGGGTATCATTATTAGTTGTGCAGCCACAGCTGTGTCTGCCGTATGTGTTCAGGTCACTGTCATAACATGTCTTCAACTGATCTGCATGCTGATGCCCTTTAGCTGAGCTGACACAGGTACATATTTCTCAGGTATGCTTTTCTTTCTTGGAGATTCTGGCTGTGTATATGGCAGCACAACATTTGGAGTGAGCAGAATTCCTAGGGCTATTGCATGAATGACGCATACTGTGTAGCACCGTAAAATGACAGTAGGAGTTACATGCAATACCATCGTCCGGATTCATGGGGAAGGAGAGAAAGCTGTGTTAGCAAGGAGCCCAGGAGCCATGTGGGAGAACTGTGATGTCCTCTGTTCTTAAAACATGAGCGTGACTTGTTTGCTTGTGTTATTGTTATTTTAATAGGAGAAGACAGGCTGAAAAAGGAACTGTGATACTGGTAGTAAGCTTACAAAGGTAGAATAGCCAAGAGGAGAAAGGCACAGTTCGGAAGAACAAACAGAAGAATTACTGTTCAGTTTATTATTTGGCTTTTGTCAAATAGTGTGTGGTTATCTTGTACATTTAGGTTATAACCTCCTCACACAAGGGAGCTTGCACGAAGTGGTGCCAGAGCAATAAGCCTTTCATATATGGAAACAGAATATTGTGCAGTAAAGAGGGAAGATTGCAGGTGATGGGTTCTTTTTTATGGACAATGATTGCCTTCAACTTTTGGGAAATATGCAAATAGATTAATGCCAGTCAATTTAAGCCGGATCCAGCAGAATCTGAAATAGCTTGGAGGAAGGCAAGTGCCCAGAAGTAGCTGAATGATACCTTGATTTCCTTTTTCATAATGTAAATATTGGAATAAAATTGGATCTGGGATCAGTTTAAATTATGTTGGTTTTTTTTTTTCTTCTTCTTTCCTATCTCCATCTGGAAACATCTACTCTTTGTTTTTGGATACCTTTCTGAGTCTGTGTGTGCCTTTAATGCCAAACGGAGAGATTAAATTTAATTTTTGCTCAGGTAAATGGTACTATTGGCAGCTCTGTGAAGTTTGACCAGCATGGCTTTTTAGCTGATTGTGATATAATCTACAAATCCAAGCGTAATTAATGGAACTAGAATTAACGTATTTATGTATAATGTAATTAACGGTTAACTAGAATCTCAGCCTTACAATGCTTTTTCTAAACTGTGCTATTGTTTTGTTTATAGGCATATAGTGTTGACTGGAGCCAAACCAGAGGAGAGCAGCTAGTGGTGTCTGGTTCGTGGGATCAAACAGCCAAGCTGGTATGTTGGTTTTTGTTGAAGGTACAAATGCAATTTGTTTTGAGGGTGATAGTTCTTCATGTTAAGGAACAGCATTGATTTACTTTTCCTCTATTTTAAATGGAAGCTGCTGTAACTGAGATGTTCTTATATCTTTCTTTTGGTACTGGGTGAAGTGTATTAGTGCTTTTCATGATAGATGGTAAAATCAGGAGTTGGACTTGATGATCCTTAGGGATCCCTTCCAACTTGGGATATTCCATGAGAAAAAGTGCTTAGTCCCTTTAATACACATAAAACTTCCATATTCATTAAATCTTTTCTGTCTCATTGCGTGTGCACCTCAACAATTTTCCTTTTACTTTGTTCAGTGGGATCCAGCAGTGGGGAAGTCTTTACGTACTTTTAAAGGCCACGAAGGGGTCATTTACAGCACTATATGGTCTCCGCACATCCCTGGTTGTTTTGCATCTGCTTCAGGTAAACATGATGGTAAAGCGGTTCTCTCAACAACTGGAATGCCTGTATTCATTCAGCAGTTTCTCCAGCAGATGGTAGTGTGTGTCATAGATAAAAATGGAAGAAGATAAATGTACCGCTGCAGCTGGATTTGTAGGTTCTATTACCATCTTTAAATTGTTCTCTTGGCTGTTTAAACACAGATCAGCAGTTTTCTAGCAGTTACTTTGGTGACTTGTGACATTTTTTTTCCTACTTTATGTAGCTGTAATCCATTCATCCAACTTCTGCTGTTGATCGCTAAAATATTTTATAAGCTTTAGTTCTGGCTTACACTTCTGATCAAATTGTCTCAAGCATCAGCAGTCTATTAGACCTGTGAAAAATGCAGTCAATTACCATTACTGCTGGAGATCACTGTGTCGTGTTCTTTGGAAAGTAATCCTATATTATACTTCTCTACCTCTGCCAGCACTATGAAACTTGCTGACTAACCCAGCCATAATTGAACTGGATGTATCTGCTATCAAGGAGATGTTACAGTGGTCCAACAGCACAAAGGGGGAGTTATGGATGCAGTGATCCACAGATTTTGCTGGGAAACTGAGGCCAATAGGAGACTGCCTCAATACGAATGTCAGTATATTAGTATTACTAGTTTCAATGTCTCTAGCTTCAATCCTTTTGGATTTCTGTGGTGGTTCGAATTGACATTATTTAGGTCTCAAGAGGGTAAGCAAGTAGAAATGAGAGAGAAAATCAATACACATTGATACTGGTTTTCTCTATTCTGTGGGAAGCTGTGGAACAGAAACCTTAATTTCACCCATAACCAAACTTCTGAGCTGAAGTTGGAACTGGAGAAAAACTGCGGTCTCAACAAGGCAGCTAACTAGGCATGGTGTCTAATTTACAGTTGGTCTCTTCTTTGATATGCTGTTCATATACCAACTGGGAGGATCAACTTAAAGTGTAACGGTCTCTCCGTTGGTAAATGTGTGTAGTCTTGAAAATTACTAATGGAAAATGTGCCTGGAGGGGCACGTTTTGAACTTCCTTTCATCTCTTATTTATTTATTTAAACTACATAATACTTTAAACAGTAACCTATTTGAAGAATATTGTTGAAGGGTTCCCTCTTTGAAGGAAGCTGAGCTGCTGTAGAACTGTGTTTTTTCTCCCTCTGTTTCCCTTCACTTGTCCTACCTCATGCACCTGCTCACATGCATACGCTTTCCCAGATGTTGACCATGAAAAATGTAGGTACTCAGACCAGAAATTAAATATTCCATGTTGCAGCTTCGTCATTTTTTACTTATGTAATATCATAGTAAAATAATAGTTAAGGTAATGAGCATCTTGTTCATTGTAGTTGGAAAAAGCAGTGTTAATGGAATGTTTCAGATTTAAATAAATGTAGGTGGAGCACCTCAAAATTACCTAAAATATAGGGAAGTTCAAGTAAATTTATTTTTCCCGTTTTTCTTTTCTGAAAATAAGCAAAAGGGAGGGAGACTTAGGAACTTTTGCATGCTTCAGTCTTGCCCTTTTGCTGCCTTTATTTGAATCCACATAGATGCCAGCAGGAGTTTAATATCATCTTAACTAATCAGGTTTCCTGTTCTCAGTCTTCACAAACAAATGCACCTGCAAGACAGCAACATAACTGCTCATAATGGCCACTGTGGGCATAGACAACTTTTGTCTGAAGCTGATAAGGTTAAATCTTCATATTTGGAATATGCCTTTCCTCTCAAATGTTTGTGAGACTAGAAAAGGTGTAGGAGTGAAGAAAATGAAAAACCAATGACTGTAATATCAAACAGCTAAAAAAGAATTCAGTACTACTTGTAGTATATTTTGTTTGTTAATTCTTTGATCTGAATATATACTGGAAGAGTAACTTTATGTACAGCCAGTGAAATGCAATTCTGTTATGGACAGTAACTATGTCTGATACACCATTTAAATTAGCTTTCATTTAGCATCGAATATACTTCCAGTTAACATTTAAAGGGATGTGTGGAGCATTATCACTTTAGTGCTGTAGTCATTATGTAGGATCATTGGTACTCTTGAAAAGCTATCAAGTAATTGACTTATCTTGTATTGTTTGAAACAGGGAGATGTTAATAGTAACTGAACAATCTGTTAATTCCGTGTATGTAAATACATTCTGTTGTGCAGTCAGTAACAGTTTCTGAGCTGATAAGCAGGATGTTCAGGTGTACAGACAGTACCAGCACATAGCCCTGGTAAATGTCTGCCTCACGCTGATAAAACAGCAACGTGGAAAATGTCATTAAAGAAATGACATAAATAACTAACTTCATGGCTAAAAGGGTTTAATGAGTCATTGTGTCATTTGCCCAGAAGGTCTCTCTCTCTTTTTTTTCTAAATATCTTGGAGAGCAAATGGTTGAATAGAGCGTGCAGAGTGCCAGATACACACAGCACTAGGTTATAAGCAAACATAAGTCAGTTCTACTGAATGATCCTCTGCAATTGCAGAACTGCAGCTTTTGTTCAGTCCTGTGGTTTATAAAGAGAGTATCTGTTATAGTATCGAATGTTTTTATTGATCTTTACATTTATCAGTGGGAAGTAATTAATGACTACCATGTTACCCTCATCTGCACAACTGTAGTATTCTGCAGTGCATATTCACATTTTCATCTGCCAGTATCTTATGCTTTGGGATGGTTTAGAATGGTAGTTATGGCCTACTGACTGGCCTTTTAAAAGCTTGGTTTTCTTTCCTACTTTGGTCTTTATTGACCAGTGTGTGTCCTAGGCATTGTCAAGCTGTAGGTCCGGAAATCAACTGGCATGCAGTTGTTGGCATCCCTTTCTATGCTCAGGATCTGAATAAGTGAAAGAATGAACTGGGGAAGGTGTACTTCAACTGAATTAGTGGGAAAGGTACTGCCTTGAGTGCAGCTTCTCAAGAAAAGGGTGTTTTCTATACATCAGTTCCTGGACTGTATATGGGATTGTAGACTTTTGACTGTACGTTGCTCCTTCAGAAGCAGCACAAGGCAAAGTGAGGAGTTGATGGGAAGCGGGCTTGCAGACAAGTAACTCAGACAGTATCTTCCACCTCTACTCTGTGAGGCCACACATAGAGTTCTCTACTGGAGAGAGTTTAGCAGAGGGCTGCAAACACGGTTAGGGGCCTGGAGCATCTCCCATATGAGGAAAGGCTGAGAGACCTGGGGCTGTTCAGCCTGGAGAAGACTGAGTGTGGAATTTTATCAGTGCTTATAAATGTCTAAAGGACAAGAGTCAAGTGGGTGGGACCAGATTCTTTTAAATGGTGCCCAGTGACAAAATGAGGGGCACTGGGCACAAGCTGGAACATGAGAAGTTCCATACAAACACAAGGAAGAGCTTCCTTACTGTGAGTATTAGACAATAAGGCACTTATGGGCTGTAGTATTTTATGTTAGGATGTTATAATATAAAACACCCTTTAAATATTGAAAATAAAAACACAACAGAAGCTTTTTTTGCAGTGAACACAGTTTCATAGTTTCATAGTTTCGTGCGGGTTGGAAGGGACCTTAGAGATCATCGAGTCCAGCCCCCGGGATTCGAGCCTCTGTGTAGCAGAGCGGCACTTCTACCACTTGCGCCACAGGGGGGATTCGAACTCCGGGCCCCAGTGTTGCAAGGTGGCATTCCTACCACTGCGCCACCGGGGCACACAAGTTGTGTGCAAAACACAGTTGTTTTGCATGAGTTGGGTTAGAGTTCGGTATGTGGCAAATACTTCCATTTGCTAGAGAATAATTTAATAATACAGTAGTCTAAGTTAGGCCAGTTGGAATAAAAATTGTTTCTGTATTGCATTTATTAATCTCAGAAAACACTAAAATAAAGATTTCCACATTTATTTTCAAGCAACATACTCTTTTCAGAAGAAAAGACTTTGAGGTTTGCTCTGAGGTAACCAGAGACTGTTCTAACTAGCTGTGTTATATAGCTTACATTGTTCTTCTCTACTGTCAGGCAATAATCGCTTACCTGGTTGTGGTCACAGGACTTAAGAGTTTATAATTAATGGATATAGGTTAAATACATCTGAGTAAAAATCCAGTCCAAAGCCCACATGAAATTTAAATGTTAAGTAAACTTTATCTCTTCATTGTGTATTATCATTCACATTAGCAGTCATCATCTCACATATGGGGGCGATGTACTTGTAGATTAGCATCTCTTTCATTAATTTTGAATAGATGAGTATATATTGTGTGGTTCTATTGATTCGTCCAAGATTTCACAAATATTCATTAAAATGAAAGAAGGCAAGTATAATATACAAACAAATCTGGAATCATAATTATCTAACAGACCAGCAAAAATCTGCTGCTATAGAGAAATTGCTTCTTACAAAAATAGAAATATTTTGTGGGGGAAATGTTGGCCGCTTTAGTGGTTGCTTACTTTTGGATACCAACTGGAAGTGACTCCTAATGAACATGATTTTATTAGGTGTGCTGTACTTATATTTTCCATTATTATGAGTAGAATAATAGAGTATCCTGAGTTAGGAGGGATTTGTAAGAATCATCAAGTCCAACTCCTGCCTCCACACAAGACAGCCCAAAATCAGACTGTATATCTGAGGGTGTTGTCTGAATGCCACTTGAACTCCAGCAGTGTGGAGCTGTGACCACTGCCCTGGAGAACCTGTTCTATGAGCCTCCTCTGTTGCAGCTTCATGCTGTTCCCTTGAGTTGGGATAAGTTATCCAACTTCTGCTTTTTCATGGGAAAAACATACCATTTGTAATGTGAATTTCAAGAAATTATGGAAATATGGAATGTGGGAATTCCAGATCTTTTTTTCCACAGTGATTTTAATTGAAATTAAATATGTTTGTATTCTGAGGTCATAGAAAGATATTTAAGCAAAAAAAAAAAAATTAAAAAAAAAAATCTGTGTTATTTGATGAAACTGAAATAATAGGTTTCTAAGAAGTCCGTTGTTGTATCTTCAGAAGACTTAAAACTTGAGGTGAAATCTGTCCTGAGGTTGGCAGGGCTGGCGGAGGGCGAGTGGATGTGCCACCACTTCTGCCCAGATCCTGCTGGTCATTTTCTTCTCACCATATGCCATGCTGTTTTTACAACCACTGTGGGGATGTTTAGGGCTTCAGTGTGACGTTGCCAGGAGTGCTCTACGTATGCAGGGCAGCAGGTATCCTTGCTCCTGAAAACAGTGGAAGTAAAATAGGGGATTAATGAAAGGATACTGAAAGGAGCTGTGATCTCCTATGCCTGTCTGTACCTTTTACGGGGAGCGACCAACTGGGCTTCAAAAACGTTAAAATGCTTCTATCTAAGAAGCATGCTGATGATAACCAATTTGAAGATTTTCACAAGTGTTACTGATAGAGAAATTTCTTCCTTAGCCATGTGAAGCAAAGATTTTAGTTTAGAGCATACTGATTCGTTCTTTTTGTACCAATCATGGATGCTTGGACACAACTTCAACTGATTTCATTTGTCTCTTGAATGAACACCACACAGTCATGGGTTCCTTTTAATCAAATCACAATTTTATAGAGTAATTAAAGAGTTAGTAATAAAATGAAATTATTTTTTTCCAATGGAAGAGCAATAATAAGTTCTTATTCCTTTTGCACATTGCTTTAACCTCTCTGTCTATTATGTCCATACTTTATTTGGTGTGAGTGGCCTCCTATAATAATTCATATTTCATGGAATGAATAGGGTTGTCACCTAAATACTAGTGTGTTAACTGTATCCCAGACTCAATTCATTAGTGCTGAATGAATTTCTCTTTGTTTCAGGTGACCAGACTTTAAGAATTTGGGATGTGAAAGCCCCAGGAGTCAGACTCGTGATACCAGCCCACCAGGCTGAGATCTTGAGCTGTGACTGGTGCAAGTATGATGAGGTATAATCCTGTTTGTCCAGGTGCTTTCCTACATGAGACACTTCTTATAAATAGTAGGGTTGTTTGTTTGTTTCTCCTGAAACATTAATGCATCATCTAGTTATAAGGGAGTAAAAGCAGCTCTAGTTGCTGTATTACTCTCTTTTGCTAGGTGCATTTCCAGTTGAATGTTGTTTCAAAAGATAAATGATCAAATTGATCTGAAGTTTTTCTCACTCTTTTCCATAGTGGTCAATGTATTTTTTAGTGGAGAGAGTTCACGTTTCTCTGTTGTCTTTAATTTACAAACTAGTGACCACATTTATGATTGGTTCATCTATATATTTTTATCTGCCTTGTTGTTTGATCTCTCTAACTTCATTGCAATTTAATAGTTAAGTTGTCCTAATACATCTGTGTTGTGTGGAATCATCAGAACTTGCTGGTAACTGGTGCGGTTGACTGCAGTTTGAAAGGCTGGGATTTGAGGAATGTCCGGCAGCCAGTGTTTGTCCTCCTTGGTCATACCTATGCTGTCAGAAGAGTGAAAGTAAGTTACTGTTTATTCACTATTGCCTATCACTGAATTGTTCAATTTAGCACTGACTTTTATGTTTAGCAGGTCGATGAGCTTTCAAATATTACAAACTGATGTAAGTTGGCATGTCAGGTGACAGACTGCAGGATGCTGATTGCTTCAGTGCTGTAGTTATCAGGAGATGATGGTATAATTAGCGCAGAAATTCTCCTTTCTCTTAATTGTCCCTAAATGTCTTTTCCTTATTCTTTTTTCTCCTGTTCCTTTCCCTGAAATAAATCTTGGGTCCTTCCCAATGTGCAAATGCAAACACAGACTGGTTTTTGTGGCCATGCATAACAATCCTGAGCAAGTGATATCCTGCATGTAACAATGTACACTGGTCTCTTGGCAGTTGTGGCAATAGCTCAAGCTTAACTTTTCAAGTTACACAGCTTTTCTAAAATGTTCTGTGTATAATGAGATGTTACTTAGGTTGTCAGCCACAAGCAGAATTTGAGTGTTTATGACTGTCCTTAAACTACTTAGCTTACAGCAGGGTTACTTAGAAGTGTTGTAATGAAAGAAACCCAAACCATGGTCTCACAAAACAATGCCTGTAATTAAAAGCGTGGTGGGGAAATTTGTTGATGTAATCTGTATTGTTGTAACATCATGTGTACCTACAAAGACAGCTTAAATAGCTAAACTGTGCTAACTTTTGTCTATATCTGCTCATGATTTTTGCTTTAAAAGTTGTTCTGTTTTGTCTTCTTCCAGTTTTCGCCATTCCATGCAACTTTATTGGCCTCTTGCTCCTATGATTTTACCGTGAGGTACAGTAATTTCTTTATTATTGCATAGAGTAAATAATTCTTCTTAATGTTGCTTCCAATAGAAAATAATTCTGGCATGGCCATAATGAAGTTCAGTTAATGTTGCTCCCAGATATTTTCTCTCATCGTAAGATATGTTGATTTTAAGGGCTCTTCCCTTAAAAACTGTTAGTCACTCCTTTCTGCCCTGACAGATGCTTTCTGTAGTTCTTTGCACATCATTCTGCCGCACATAGTTGTGTCTGACTGTGGTAGCCTCTGATAGGAAGGTAAGAACCTCTAAGATGAATGTGGTTGGGTGACTTTGTATGTTTCTGTGATTTATTTTTATTGAAGCTTTTATAATGAATTATTTTAATCCTACCAGTATCTGAGGAGGCCTTTTAATACTGCTCCTCAGTATCTATGCTCAAGTTGTTTAGAAAGTACTTCAGCAAGTTCCCTTGGCTTCCCAGTAAAACCAGTAAGTACCGGTGAGTGTTTTATAGTAAAGCTGACTGCTTTAATACAAATTAGCTGTTTCTCTGTTTTTTAACAAATGGAGCCGTGTTGAAACCTACTGATAAGTTAATTAGAAATATTAGCAGAGGAGAACGCTTTCTCTGACAAGAAAGATTACATTTTGAGAGCTGATGTTGCACCTGTTTGTGGGGTAGATGGATAACTTCACTGGTTTCAAATTCTCTCTGATGAGAAAGTAAACCCCTACACTATTTGCAGTTGTGTAGCTTGGGGTATGTCTATATCTCACTTTGTAAAATATTAAAGCAAAGGCTTGCATTTTATGCTGTCCAAGATATAACATACTTTAGGAGTACAGGACAGCATATGTTTTAAATTTTAACCTGAAATAAGTGATTAAGACACAATGTTCACTTATATATATTCAAATATGTAAAAATCAGGTATTGTATATTGGTTTGGGAAAGGAAATTTCTAAACCAATTTATTTCTGAATTCCTGAATTTATATTTGATTATTACTTGTTGCCTATAGACACATAGTAGTATCTATCATGTCAGACTTAGACATGTCAGCAATTTACAGCTGAGAATAATGTCAGGGAGGAGTGACCATAACCTGAAGAGAAGTGAAGGTGTGAGGATCAGAGAAGTGTGTGCAGAACTGCATTATGTTAGAGACTTTCTAAGTTGCCCTTTGAAAGCAGACTGATAGCTGTATGCAGCAGAGGAAGCAAATGGGTAATAAGTTTATGGGCAGCTGCACAGCTGTAGCCTCTTAGGGGACTGTAGAGATTTAGTGGGACATTGCCATCTCCATAGCCTCTTTTCCTGAGGACTCTTTATCGTTTGCTACATTCCAGTATGGTGTGAGCTTCTAAGGACAGAGGTTCTTGAGAGCTTTTTCCTATGTTTACATTAATTGTTATTCTCTTGTTTAATGTAATAAGGGGTGGTGCCTGTCCAGTGAAATCCTCTGCTGTGTGGTTGCTGCTGGGAACCTGACAGTCTAAGTGCTGTGTTGTCCATATATATATAGCCTTATAGACTGCTGTATCAGCATTCTGTCTTATATGAAATGCCTACTTTTATTTATGTCTAGGGCTTGCTTCACATACAATACTGCACAGTGGTCTATGGAGGCTTATTTATGTGATCTTCTTTAGTGTCCTCTACTGACTTGGTGCCAGCTGGTTTGCAATGTATGGTTTCTCAAAAGGCTTCAAAGTCCAAAATAAAAAGTGGTGATTGCTTTTTTTTTTCCCCAGCAGCCTTGTCTGAACAGTATGATTGATAATCACCATAATAAATAGCCAGTGCATTTAAGTGATTTTAATGCATCCCATTGCTCTTCTCCTTTCTGACACCAACTGTATATTCTTCAGGGTTGGCACTAATGCACTTTGTGTAAGGTCTAGCTTTGCTTCATGCAAAATCTAGTGCGTTTTCAGCTCTGACATTTAGTTTGTGATGCTTCCAGCAAAGATGGGGAGGGCTTCTACCTCATATACCATGGTGCCTGTAAATGCAGAGAGTGAAATATTACGTATAATGGGGGAAACTTGTCACTGCAATACTTTGGAAATATCTCTTCTAAACAGTATAATATTACTATATTAACTGTAATAATAATTACTATAATATTACTATAATAATTATTACCACATGACCTTTACTGTCACTTGCAAGAAGGAGTAAGAAGTAGAGTTCTCTGAGGAGTGTTGTGAGTTTGAATGGATGCACCATACTCTCTACATACACATACATTCATGCCAGCTTCATGCTGGGAACTGAGAAAATAAAAAGTGTGGTAGATCTGACCTTAAGTATAATGATATGTATTTAGTCCTCTGTCTTATAGATCCTTCAAGATCGACTCCTTACTCTTTGGAAGAACTCAAAGGGGAAAAAAACCCAACATGCACGTTAATTCAGAAAATCAGTTCTAATACAAATGAATCATTAAAATGCCCGGAAATGTGCAAAGTACAGGAACATTTCCAGGACTTATTTAGTTCTGCATGCGTGTTCTTAAGCCTTATCTCTATCAAAATTCAGTTTGAAAGAACTTCAGTGTCATCTCTTACCGGAATCATAATTTTATATATTTGGAATCTCTTCAGTATAAAAAGATCCTGTTGCATTAGGCAGAGACAGCGTTCACCCAAATCTAAACAGATGATCTGATAAATTGGAGAACTTCATTAAGCTGGTATCAAGCCAGATCTTGAAACATGTTCACAGAATCTTGCCTATGAGGTAAAGAGGCAATTTTTGCTGAAAGTTATTCTGCTGTAGATAGCAAATCTGAAAGAAGCTTTAAGGTGAACCGCAGTCTTTGCCTGCCCACAACTGTACAAGTTCAATAGATAATTGAAATAATTGAAATACTTATCACAGGCATTTTCCAGCATGAAACTGAAACCTCTGTGGTAGAACGTGTTAATTTGAATGTTTCAGTATATGGGAGCTCCTGTAGTGTTGTAAGAAGTTTCATTGGTAGCAAAGTTGCTGGTGGTAATCACAGAATCACAGAATCACAGAATTACCCGGGTTGGAAGGGACCTCAAGGATCATGTAGTTCCAACCCCCCTGCCTAGCAGGGCCACCAAACATACACATTTACTAGATCAGGTTGCCCAGGGCCCCGTCCAACCTAATCAAAGCCTTGAGTATTACATCTGCTGAAATTAACCTAACTCAAAACCAATTGTAACTTTTCAATTCCCATTGAACTTTATTGCGACTGTGGAAGTCAGAATCACTCATGTGTTAAGCATATCTGATCTTTCAACTGCTTCCTTTTGGTTTTAAGAGAAGAATTACAGTGTTATGGTAAATATTATAATGAATATGAATGGATGTATGACATCCTTATAGCTTGTGAATTCACTGCCATTTTCCTGCCTGCATGTGCCAGCTTTCTTTAAAAGGACTATTACAAGGTACAGTTTCTCTTAAAGTTAGGAGAATGCTGACCACAAAAGTTACTCACCAAATGAGGCAACCTCATAAATGAAATGATATCTTTCATCTACCAAAACAAATTTCTGCTGCTTTTAATAGAATTATAACGCTGTTGAAGAATACCGCAAAGAGTTATTTGTGTATTTTCTTTTTAATTTGTTCTAATAAGCAGGTCTGTTTGTATGAATATTAAATGTTTGCAAATAAACTTTTAAAGTAATGAATCTTTAACGATGGCAGCATCTAAATGTGTGGTTTTTTATAAGTGAAAGTGCATCTTTCCATTAAAAGAAAAAAGACAAATTGGGGTACAGAGAGTAAGCAGAACCATACTATTATTGAAAGCTGGGCTACTGTCAGCATTATTCACTTTGTACTGCAGTAAATTATCAGAGCCACCATGAAATTGTCATCAGTGTCTTTCAATCTTAAGACTGTAACATTTTTGACCTTTCCTTGCCTTCTTATGGACAAATGGGTGAGGGTGAAAATGCTGAGATGGTCTTTTTGCCCCGCTCTCTTGCAAAATAGATCGTTTAGCTTAGATCTCGGGCACTAGGAAAAGGTTAAGAGGATTGTTGCTATGGCACAGCCATTGTGCTGATACCACTCTGGTCATTTATTAAGGAAATAACATCTACGTATTAAACAAACTGACCCTGCTGGTTCCAATGTTTGCTATTTTACCTGAATTGGTTTGAACATAAAGAGGGTTCAGTGTAGTTAGTCTGATAATGAACTGTTCTTATTATCTTCACTTTTCCCCAATCAGAGTAATGCAAAGAGGCTTCTATGATTGTTAGAGAAGAAATAAAGCATCTGATTGAGCACTGTGGGAAAATTCAAACTAGAATACCTGGTTGCAGCAGCCAGCCCCTAGAATGTGCAATGCTCTGCAGCTTGTGGACATTTCCAAGCAATACTGTATCATACAAAAAAAACCCCAAACAAATCTTTCTTTTGTTCCATCATTAGACTGGTATTAACTGTGTGGTGCCTCTGATCTCTGTAGTACAAATTTGTTATTGAATTACAATGTTTTACAGAAGCACAGTCTCAAATTAGAGACAGGGAATGGATCATGTCGTACATGAACATGTAGTTTTCCATAAATAAACATCTCATAAAGAATGGTACCAAAAACTGAGGAAAAAAAATCATAATTTGCCCTGATATCTTTAGGGATATAATTATCCAGCTATCAAGAAACACAACAAGACTATTCTATCCTGAATTTTTTGTCTGTTTTAGTAATGTCCCAAATACTGGTCTTTGGTGCCAATTTTGATCTCACTTTTTGCAACAAGAGACAAAGATGGTATTACCCAGTGAGGTTTATTTTATGCAAATCTGCAGATGGCTTTGCAGGAATATGATTAGTTATGTTTCCTAAGTGGATGAGTTTGCTCGTTTAAATATCCTGGCAGCAACAGATTTGTCAATATCTCAAATTATATTTTTTTAAATGGCCTTTCAATTACTTTAATTGTGGTTTGTTTGATTTTTCTCTTCCTCCCACCCTCCCTTCCTATATAGATTCTGGGACTTTTCCAAGCCTAACCCTTTGCTGGAAACGGTTGAGCATCATACTGAGTTTACATGTGGACTAGATTTAAGCCTTCACAAATGTGGCCAGGTAAGAAATGTGACAAATTTACCTTTCACTTGCCTGTTATAGTCAGTTCTGTAGACGCTGGACTGCACCTCTTAGATCCTGAATAACAGCCACCAGATCGCAGAAAGCTTTTGGAAGGAAATCTGGCTGAATGCTTAAGTAAACTCATCTTTAGGAGCACATTTGTTTATAGAACAGTTACTTATGTTGAGCCGGAAAAGTGGACAGAACTAACAGAACTGCCAAATCAGGTAGCTAAAAGCCACAGCAAGCTCATGGAAAATGAGGTGGCTTTATTTTGGAAGGAAGAGTAATGGAGGATGGTCCTAGAGCTTTGTTCTATCTGCTTGAAAAGTCAAGCTTAGTATTGCTAGCATCACGCTTGATCTCTGAATCTGGTTTGTCATGTACCATAGGAGGCTCAACATATATTCAGAACTGTAAAACCTTCCATTATTAATCTGAATGAGTGGGACCCGTTGTGGCAAGGGCATCTCTTTGTGTACTGGTTGTGGTAGGATTCTCTCCTTTGCAAATATTTCTGTTACAGACAGAGGGTTGTTAAATATAGTATGAATTCTTCCTTCCCTCCTTCCCTCCTTCCCTCCTTCCCTCCTTCCCTCCTTCCCTCCTTCCCTCCTTCTCTCCTTCCTTCCTTCCCTTTCTGACTGGACAAAATAAAACCATCCTTATTTCTGCTACTGACAAAATAATATGGGAGAAAAGTGTCAGTCTGGCACAATACTTGCTTAATGCGTGTGGACTCATTCTTGGCATTGGTGCAGGCTTGAAGAGCTTCATGCCAGCCCGCTTGTTCCTTTAATTCTGCTGCCTCAGGGGTGCTGTGGTAGCTATTCATGAGACTGTGCTGTGAACAATGCAGGGGAATTTGTAAGGCTGAATAAAAATCCCAAGGTTCAGGTTATTTTTCACTGGGGTAGGGCAAAAGTAGCGTAAAGGCCAGTTTTTAAAGTCAGGAATTAAAGCTTCATCCCAATTGAGTGCATAGATATGATTCTGTTGGAATTGGGGCCAGAAGGAGCAGGAGGCACAGCTTAGTGCTTTAGGGCCTTAGATGCTACCTCACTGCATGCTCTGAGCCCAGCTCAACTTTCCATGAAGTTGGTGTGGCTTTTGCAATGGATCCAAATGAAATGACAAAAAGGGTTTTCTTCTTTTGTATTGAGGATGTGATTGCATCTTGGTTCTGAGCCTGTTGGAAGGAGCCCCAAGTGTTACAGTGGATAGTGTTTTTGACTGTCTGGCTAAATATGTCGTCTTTTTGTGTGATACATTTGTCAAGCTGAGTTCCTGCTGAAAGGGCATTCTTTCTTTTGTAAACTGCCATGTATGGCACAGCCTTCTTGGAACAAGGCTCATTGGTGGTAATGAATTCAAAGCAAACAACTGCACCTGCACTGGTGTGTTGGAAAAGGGAGAATGATGATGTGTATGCCTATCTGCGTTAGAGCATTCGTGCATCCAGATGGTTTTTTTCCATGCAGAAATTCTGCACGTCTTGTGTTGAACTTAATGTGCAAGTATCAGCCTGTTGTCATGGAGTGAAATCCAAAGTATTTATCCATGTACAGTTCATGCCAATGTGCCTTCCAGACAGAAATTTGGCATCTGCAATAGCTTTAATATTCCTCTGCTTTTTCTGTTGAGTTGATTTAGTGTATTGTGATGATTGGATACCACAGCAATTGGCAACGTAAACATTGCTTTAGAAAAAAATGTAAAAGAAAACAAAACAAAACAAAACAAAAATCTTTAATAGAACTGAAGTGTAACCACCAGAGTGAAGGCTTACTGAACAGTCTGGGCCCTTGAGGCTTTTCCCTGGCTTCTGTGTTGATCCAGTGAAGATTATTTGCCTAAGTTATACTGCTGCTTCCAGTGTGTAAGTTGCTCTCATGGCTGTTCTTTATCAAGAACTGATAGTGAGTCCCAATAACTGTTCTTCATGCATTAATATGATTTGTGATTTTCTCTGTATACTTCAGAAGGAGTTATGATTTGAGATCTGAATTGCTTTGCTCCTCCATGCAATGGACAAGCTATTAATTTATAGTCAAATTAAGTGTACCATTCTGGTCATTAACCTTTGCTTTCGTCCTTAATGTTGTCTACCCATTTGATATTTTCGTTGGCTATGCTCAATGGATTTCAGTATTTTTGAAGTATCTTTTACAAGAAAAACTCTGTACTCTTGGAAAAGTGTTCAAAATAGATACTATGATTAAGTATCCAATTTATAAGACATCCCTGTCGGACTGACTGAGCTTTGAGCAGAATCCACAGGCAGGTCTGTGCAGGCAAAGGGATTTTGTACAGTATCCTGCTAAGCGGAGGCAACCTGTCAGGGTGAGATTTTGCTGGTGAAGAATGGATACCAGATCATGAAGATAAGTATTAGCTAAGTGAAACAGAAATTCCGTGGTGCTCAATTAGTATTCTAATACCTGTTTTGGGATTAGCTGCCTCTGCATAAAGAAAGCTTTTGTTGAAAGCTTTGCCTTTTAATAAAATCAAGAGGGTTGCCTTTCTTTGTCTGTTTGTTCCTTTCGCAGTTTGTGACATGCTTATAATAATTTCAGACTATGAACTTCCATATGCAAACTAAACAGGCATAGGGGGTATATAGAGAATAATGAAAATGATAATCAGCTTTATATTATTCCTCTCCAGAGGCTGATAGTGCTAGACCATATATTGGAATGGTATTCTGTACTTAATCAGATTTCTGACTTCTCTCCTGGCATGTGCTTTCCCTGTATGTTATTCATTAGTATTTGGATAAGTGAAAATAAAGTACCCCCCTTAGGCCCAGTCCTTACTGGGGTTTTGCTGTGCTTACTTGCAGAGTTGTAGACGTTAATCTAACTTCTTTTGCTATTTAGGTAGCTTTCTTTGAAAGCAGTCCTTTAAAAAAAAAGGAAAACTAAACAAAAAATCAACAAACTCTTGCAGGTTGAATGTGGTAATCGTGAATTCATTCTGTAAGTTTTTTAGGCAATCCATTAATTACAGATAAAAAGTACAGCTCCTGTGAATGTTGACTTCTTCTGGTCCAGATTCTGTAATTATTTCAGTAAGTACATATTTATGGAACAAAAAACCCCCAACCTTTTAGGTTGTAAGGCTGTATTTTTCTTAAAACAAACGTGAGAGAAGCCTGAAATGTGTCTGGAAGTCTTTCTCAGCCTACACTTTGAGTCTGCTCTGAACTCCAGTAGGCTCACGTAAACAGTGGAACGTAAATTATTGCTTCCCATTGAGCCAGCCTTTCTGCCTTGCTACTGAGACTGAGCATTTAATAAGATCAGGAATTTTTCCATTTCTCTGTACTCTGGGAACAATGACATCTACAAATTACAAGAATATGAATTTCAACAGGAGTGATGGTGAGTGGTACAATGGCCTAGAATTCTTGGCATGCAAAGAAGGTGTTAGACATCAGTGACATGCCAAATCAGAACAGGATTTTCATGGTGTACAATAATGAGATGTCCCCTTTGGAAACTGAGTGTGTGTTAAAGTCTAGGTTTTAGTATAACTTGTAAACAACACAAGTGATAATCATGTGAGGGTTTTTTAAAATTTTTTTACTGTGGTTGTATGTGTTTGGGTAGTAATTATACTACAAACGGGCAGCTCATCATCTAAAAAGCTTTTTGTGTCAACATGGTTTGGGAGGCAAAATTGTTTTCTCTGGCTGTATCTCCATTTGTAAATATTCTCCCAGAGTAGATTAGCTCACATAAAACTGGTTTATCTTATTTCTTCAAAGTGCTCCAGGATGTATCACCATAACAAAGGGCACAGCTGCAGTTTTGCTTTGTTGCACTGGAGATGGTGATGTGAGTTGGCATTGCACACATGGAGATAACATGGAGTTGGTGCTGATACCACTACAATACTTGTGAAATCAGTTTTGTGCTCTCTTTTGCTCTATTCTTTGTGACTCAGCTTCTCTACATCTCTGCTTTCTTCTCCCTAAAGTGGTGGGATATCACTGGTATTTTGTGTCCATACCAATCTTATGTTCTTTCTATGTGCCTAGAGGCCATTAGAACCAAAAGTAGATACTTGTTTTTTAGCGACTGTCTGCTGATCCAATGAAGTACTGCATTGTGCGTTTGCATTTGGCATCAGTATCACCAAAATATAAAAAGCTGTTGTTTCTCAGTAGTTGGAGGGAGATGTAGCCGAACTGTACTCACCTGAGATGTATCCCCTGAAGGTATCTGAAATCTAGTTCTAAGATCTTGCAGTTCTGTGAAGAAATCTGTGATCATTTGTCAAGTTCCGGCGTACAAGTTTCTTCTGCTGCCTGATTTCTATGTGCAGTTTGTACTACATTAGCTGTACCAGCACAGCAAGCAGGAGAAAGGATGGGAGAGGAGCAAATGGGGGAAGGCAGGAGATATCTACAGTGATGCTGTTTTGTTCTCTGTTTTGCTGTTCATTAGTCAGGCACCCTTGACAGCTGCAGAAATAGTGAATGTTTCATATAGAAGTACTTCTTGTGAAAATGTATGGAATAGCAAAAACTTTGCTTTTGCTCATTTGCTCTTATCTGCTGCGCTTAATTACCAGAGAACCGGTAGCTTAAACTCAGCTTTTGTGGCTATCACTGCTGTAATTGTATCGCTATCTTGGCTGCATTTTAATCTCTCCCTATGGACCTTCTCTGGGATGTTACTGAAGTTATGCTGTTAGCGATCCTTTGAGACTAAAAGATTCTACAGCAGAATCTTCTACACAACTTAATATTGTGTTTACTGGTCAGAGATTGAGGAAGTCTTTTCCTTTATCTAGGTACAGAGGAACTGCTACCACTGCTGTGGAAACTCCAAGGCTTTTCTAACCTGCAACTTGTGCCTCAATTTGCTTTATGTCTTACTTATGAGAAATGCACTCAGAAGACTTGCATTTAGAAAAGCACAGCCTGACTAACATTTTTGTCTTCCTGTTGCCCATGTTGGAACAACTAACATGTTGAGATAGCTGCCTGGTTTTTAAATTGGTGAATTGTGACACATATTTGCAATCTTTTATTACCCTAAGAAATAAATAGATTCCTTAAGCAGTATCTGAAATAGCTCTTCTTTGTAAGAACTTCTGGTCAAGGGTTTAATTATGTCTTTATTGGAAATAACAATTAAATCAGTCTGTGTTCTTTTCAGAAGTGCATTAGAGAAATCTGTCACTGAAAATTCAAAATGAAAGCTTTAAATTTATGGACTCCATTACATTGTTCTTGTGTGAAGGTAGACATCATGTACAGCTCATCCCTGACATCTTTTGACCGAACAAATGGCTGTACCAGTAGTCTAGATTTGCTATTACAAAATACGCATTGAGTACATTTTAAGTCTTGCATAGTCCATTATGGTCTTAACCAAAACTTTTTGGTAGGTAGGAAGCCTGCCTATTCCATCTTTTTTTGGTGGCCCCAATAGAAAGAAAGAAAGAAGTACTAAAAAAGTGCTAAAACAGAAGTTTTTCTACTAGTGTTTTTCCTAGGATATGATATGTGAATGGAGGACTAAGGCCAAAACTGGTCTGGTCTGGAAGTGGAATATGAGGAGTGATCACCTCCGAAATTAGAGTTAACTAATCTCCATCTTACATACATACAGAGAATGTTCAGAACTATTCAAGGATGTATAATAATGATATAAATAGACCGTTAAATTCCATATAAAAAGTCACAGAAGATAAGGAACTAAAAGAGGAAGGGAAACACAGCATTAATGGGAGTGAAGAACTGAATGTTATTTTCTGATATCACTTCTTACAGAAGAAAGGCAGGTCTTATTAGTTTTATTTGAAAATGGGGCAGGATGGAGAAAAGCTGAAAAGAGAAATGAGTCATTATCAGACACATTTGTGCATTATCCTGATTTATTACAAGCTCTCAGGAAGCTGAGTGGCACCAAGGTACTTCTGGATTTACCCGTTTAAAAGGGATGAAAATATTAGCATGAAGAAAGCTGCACGTTCTTCAGCCCCCTTTATAAAGGGGCAACTGAACTCAATTTGTAGTTGTTCTTTTGAATGTATTTCATGTGGATTAGGGCCTGGGGTTTTATTATGGATTCAAACACTGGGAAGAAAAAAAACTACTGGAGATTTCTCTCCCTTTCTTGCTCCTTCTGAATAGTAAAGAAGCAGAATGTCAACCAGATAATTGCACCAGACTGAATGGATTGTCCTCAGGAGCTGGAAAAGGTCTAAGTCTATAGCAAAGCAAGATGATTGTGATGAATAGGAAACAGAGGGCCCGTCAAGGAAGTAAATCAGTTAGTAAGTCAATGGAAATGTCTTCGGTAAATTAATGGATATCAATATTAAATCAATTGGTGGGAAACATTGTTATACTCTGAGACAAGGAACATTTCAATAAAATACAGCATAGCTGTTTCAGTTAAACTATGATTTTCTAGTCAGGCAGTCAGATTCCTATGATAACTGCAGGCTTGGGTTCGTTTGTTTGCCTTTGGCTTTACATAAAGGGAAGTGTAGCGATGCCCATTTTGTTTCTGTGTTTTTAGATATTTAATTAAAGTAACACTTATTTTAAAAGAAAGAAAAAAAAGCCTAACTTGCTTTACAGTGTGTATTAAAACTTATTTGAGAAGTGACGTTCCTAAAAACTTACAAAGCTCTTGTTCAATATCCTATGCTTCCCTCTTAGGAAAGGTGTACAACAGTGATAAGAATGGTGTGTAAGACAGGTCTTTGTGAGGAAATTAGTCAAAATGAAACAAGACATTTGGTAATCTGATGCAGTGCCGCATAAAGCATTCACTTATCTTTATCTGACGTTTCTTTTTAGTGCTTTGTATTTGAGACAATGACAACAGTGCATGTAGCAGCTGTCTGTAAATTAACATGCGCCATTACACCTAACTTAGAGTTGCCACCTTTCTCTTGCAGTCTTAACAGTATCTTAGAGAAAGTATTATGGAGAAATAGGAATGCAGTTGCTTCTGCTAGTGCTGTTCCATCCATCTTGTCACCATTTGGCATGCACACCTGTTTGTTGTTCCTTGTGTGTGTGCTCTCATCAAGGTTTCTGATATCGGTCTTTCACTGTAAAGTTCCTGCTGTGCAGGAGAACGTGATACAGCATTATTTGTTGTAGCTTTATTTTCCTTCTGTTAGTTGGTTACTTCTTCATCCTTCACATTCTACCATTAAGTCAGTGAGTTGGATAAGTTACTGCAAGCGATGCTTTTAAAACCCTCTTTTAATCCCCGTGTTTATTTTGAGTGTTGCTAGATTAAAACGTTCTGTAGCTATATTTGTTCAGAGGCTGCTTCAGGATGCTAATTATATTGATAGCAGGTGGGAATTCCCATGGGCTTTTTCCAAATGCTATCTCGTTTCCACGTGAAAGTGAAAAGTATTACGGGAATACAAATATTGATCCAGAGCTCTGGAGAAAATGTAAAGACTGTATTTTTTTTATGGTGGTTACTTTCTGCATAGATTCTTTAGTAGGAATCTCAAATTTTCTCCCTTCTTTTTCTTCTTTTTTTTTTTTTTTCTCCATGATTTGGAGGGACTGCAATGCAGTAGAACCATACAAAGCTCTATTATGTTGTATGAATAGACAGACGTTTTTGAGAGATTTTTTTGGTACATTTAGATGTAGATGGGAAACACTTCAAATAACTAAGCAGAAGCAGCTAAGGAAGCAATGGAAATGAATAATAGTGCAGTATAGTAAACACAGAATGGGCTAATTATAGCATAAAATCAAATATTGAAGTTCGATTTCCAAATTTTTCATGTGCAGCTGTTCATTCTGGCTCTAGAAGAGAACAGAAATTGGAATGTGAAGCCGAAAGGAGCTTGTTGTGCACAGGGTACAATACTGTATCCTTTGTAATCCCAACTGGAAAGGACTTTAGAAAAATATTCAAGATAGATTCAGCCAGATTTACTGGTACGCTTCTGTAGGGCTCATCAACTTTTTAGCTCTCCTTTTTCTACTTTCTTTTGCCTTAGTTGTTGTCCCCTGCAATATTCTGTGAATATACACTGTGTTACTTGAGTAATAGTGTGGTTAACCCTTTCACTTTGTTACAGACTCTCAGGTGCATTATCCTAATCATTATCAAACTAAAGCATTCTATGGTCTACTTCTGTGGAATCACATAATTTATTCAAGTTTGTTGTAGAATTAGGTTAATCTCTTTGTTTGTAGCTTTCGTTTCTACCTTGCACCTAAAGAAGAACCTGGAGCTTGCGACTCAGAATATTTTCAGTTATACTGGAATCAGTTGCTATGTTTGTGAGAGGCAATTGGCACGAGTGGCATCACTTCCTCATCAGACTAGGGTGCTTTATGTAGTGCTTGAAGTAAACTTCCCTCCTCCACTCCTCCATCGTTTTTGAGACATCTTTCATCACCAGTTCTCAATCATCAGCAAATAGACATTTCTTTTTCTCAACAGAAAATTCAGTGCTCTCTTACCTCATTAGTTTGTGACAGAACAGTCTTCATACTTCAAGAAACATCCCATGTTATTTGGTCTTTGTTTCTTGGTTCCTCAACTCTCCATTCAAAAAATATCTGTGGTAACTTTTCCTTGGTCACATTATATCATGAAGCAGTGAGATGTCACAGTAAAAGAATTTTGAAAGCCTACAAAGAGACACCACACAGCTTGTAAATGTGTATGTCCTTCCTTCATCCTATTCTGTTACATTCTGCATTAGCCTGCATGAAACAATCACTTCAAACCCCAAGGTTTCTATGCCTTTCTCATGCAAAGTACAAAAAATAGGTAAGCATAAACTTCTGGGCACTTTACTGGGCCCCTTTACAAAGACAAGCCTTTTTTTACAGGAGAAAAAGGGAAAAAAAAGAGCCAATGCCTTGTTACCTAATTTTGAAGCATTGTAAAACAGAATAGCTACCAACATTAACACAACAGTATGTGTTAATTTCTTCTATCTTTTGTCTGTTTTTGTCAAAACGACACTAAATAGATTTTGTTTGCTTTATAGGTGGTAGACTGTGCTTGGGATGAACTTGTCAAGATCTACACTCCATCATGTCTGGCAGCTGCTGTCTAGAGAGAAATTGAAGATCTGACACACTGGGAACCTTTTTGTCATCATCCACAACAAGACTTGTGCTAAACTGCCAATTGTGTCGCTAATGTTTGTGTCTCTTTTCAAGTAAAAGCCTGAACCGAAGTGTTCTGCACTCGAGCTTGTAGACTTGTTCTACCACACTGGTAGCGCTTGGATCAGCAAAATGTTCAACAGCTACTGAATGTCTCAGGAGTGACAGAAGCAGATATGAACTGGTGTCTTCAGAACTAACTACCAACAAAAGTGTGTGATTTGTCTGGCTAATGATGCCAACGGAGGCCAGAATCTTCTTGATTCTTATAAAGAATAAAAGTAACCGGCGGTGCTTTTGGAGATTGTCGCTATAGAAAAAGAGGAGTCTTCTCACTATAAAGTACTCTAATGTCAACCTAAGGCTTACATCCCTAAGATCCATTTATATTGAATTGTTTTTGCTCTGGCTCACATTGCATTATCTTCTTGTGCATTATGATGAATACTCTCGATGGGCAGTAAATGTCATAGTTTATAGCCAACTCATTCCTTTAACCTTTTTGATTGCTGCTTCACAGAGATGGTAAAGATTATTTTCATACATTTCTCCCTTGGATCTCCTCGAGCAAAACAGTTAATGAAGTCATGCAGAAAAATACTCCAGAGATATAGAGAAAACACTTAGGAAAAAATGAATTATAAACAACCCTAATTGGATCACAATCTCCAAGATTTAGAGATATGATAACCATCTCTTCTATTAGACTTATCTTATACTTTTACTTAGAGAATTTTTCCAAGAGATAGGAGTGTGGCCATACATTCAAGTATTTCTGGATTTCACATAGTCTGCCCAAAGTGAGAGCTGATGTCCAGAACATGTGGATTAACTGCATGGCATAAGCACAGCAGTTCCAGAGTAGCCAAGCTATTATCAGATATGCAAGAATATGCCCAACATTTTACAGCTGTAGTAGCTATGAACTAACTAGTTTCTATGCTCACTTTGACTCCTCAGTGAGTTTGTCAGGAGGGCTGGAACTAGATGATCTTTAAGGTCCCTTCCAACCCAAGTCTCTTGTCCTTGTTTCATGCTAGCTATTCATCCCCCCGACCCCCCTCCTTTTTTTCATTCTTTTTTCTTTCTTTTTTCTTTTTGTTTTCTCCATAAACCTTATTAAAACTGTCTAATTTCTGCTGCCACCCCATATCATCAGCCTTCATCATTTAAAAAGCACAGGGGCTAGGTCTTTGGCCAGGTTTTTATAGTCTTCTGTTAATGAATGCTGTATGCTTCTGGTCTGCGCCACTCATATATCAAGCAATAGCAGACATTGCCAGACCTGCTGGATGAAGAGAAGAGATAAAGAATTCATCAGAGCAAGACTTGCAAGGTGTGAGGAAAGAATTATTGTGCCATCTTGGAGCATGGCCTGGGAGCTAGCGGGCAGCCACAGGTCAATATGGATACATTGAGTCAGTGCTAGGACAAGACAGAAAGAAACCCCCTTTCACAAGATGAAGAATTTGGATCCATGATAAGTTTTTCTGGATCAGTGCGATCTGGATTGCCATTTCTTGAAGTGAATGAAATACAAAATGAAGTAGATTTTCTATTGTACCAAGCAGTTGTACTAAATCCCATGTTTGCTGCACTTTAATTCTGCGTGCTGAGGAACGATGCATCCATAAAGCTACGCTATATAGAGCTTTTCAGCAACATCAAGGCTGGGATTTAACACTCTTGCAAAATGGCTGAATCCAGAAGATGTGCAAAGTGAACAAAAACTGTGGCCTTTACTCTTCCTGTTTGATCTTTGAATAGGGAGAACGAGCTCCAATCTTTTGCACTGTAACAGAAGACAAATCTGTCAGTAGTTGTTGCTGAATCTTGATTCTCAGGGAATTGTTTTACAGATATTTTTTCCCCCGTTTACTGCTCACAGTGCTGGCTTCTGAGCTTTATTTATTGAAACAGGCCTTTGTCTATGGCGGTCTCAAAGATACATGTTCTACTTTTACACTTGCTCTTGTGGAAGATTCTGTTTTATGTGAGTGTGTGTAGGTTTCTTCTCGGGTTCAAGAGACACATTGATTAACCATGTTTTAAAGGAGTGGGTCTGTTATTCTGCAGTGCTATTAAGCTAATTGCACACAGTATCCTTGGCTAAACTCTTGTATTCGCTTCCACAATGAAGAAATGTTATCAAGAAAGTGAAAAAAAAAATGATGTTTTCCTTAGGAGGAGATTGACACCAGTTTGGTCCATGTTTGGTTTGGTTTTTTTTTTAGGAGATTATTTTGGTGTTTTGTTTTGTTTGTTTGTTTGTTTTTTCCCTATTTGCAAATGCAGTCAGCAATCCATGTGTTCTTTTAAATCGTGCTCCCTGTCAGCCTTGGGATGAGTCCAAAGTGGAGACCGGCATGAGAAGTATTGGCACTGTTCTTCAGTGGGTTTTAAAGCCAGGCTTGGCTTCCCGTGATGTTTAATGAACAGTTTCACCTTATATATGCTGTAATGTTTCAGGCCACTTTGCTGTGCGTTCACGCTCCGTGCTGCAGTGCGGCGGCCAAAGCTGGTGAAGGCCTGTGAGGGGAGCAGTGGTTGAGCTGCCATTTTGTTTGGGAAGAGCTGCTGGGGCCTGTCCATCCTACCTGGCTGTCCTGTTGGGATGCAGCCTACTCGTTATAGGGTGTCTTCCAAGAACAAGTATTCAGTGGCAATTCTGCCATTCTCACCCAAGCTGGTTCTTCATAACACAATTCCTCTTGAGAGAAGGGGAAGGTTTATTTAAAACAAAGAATAACTTTGCTGATCCTGTGTAGATCAGTGGCGAGCAGCCCTACCGCCCATTAAGCAACCTGCAGTGTGTGGTGTTAGAAGGCACACGATCATGCAGCAGCGCAGGTTGCCGTTCCCTCCGTTCCCCGGCGCTGCAGCAAGCCGGCAGAACGCTGCCAGTCCGCGGTTGCTTTTGCCTTTCGGTCGGTTCAAGGCGAAGCTTCACCCTCCTGGAAACCCTTCACCTGCCAGTTCGGGATGACCTTACGCCAACTTCACCACCCACCGCTTCTGGTGTCTTGGCGAGGACAGCCCCCGCCTGGAGCCTACCAGCGGCGCCCCCCGACGAGGCGCCCTTCCCCTCCCGTGCCGGGGACTCCCCGCACCGCTCGGCGGGGAGGGGACAGCGGGGGGCTGCGCGGGGGGGGCCGTCTCCGAGTCCTGCCTCCGCCCGCCCCCCGCCTCCGCCCGTCCCCACGCCGCCTCCGCGGGTGTCCGTGCGGGCGGCAGTGCCGCTGGCCCCGGGAGCTGGAGGATGGTCCGGTGGCGGGGCCGGGCGCGGGGCGTCGCGGTGGCGGTGGCGCACGGGCTGTGCTCGGGCTCGCTGAACATCCTGCTCAAGTTCTTGCTGGCCCGCTACCACTTCGCCTTCCTGACGCTACTGCAGTGCCTCAGCAGCGCGGCGGCGGCGCTGGGGCTGGAGGCGCTGCGGCGGCGGGGGCTGGCGGCGCTGCCCCCCTTCGGGCTCCGCCTGGCTCGCCCCTTCGCCGCCGTGGCCGCCCTGGCCACGCTGCAATCCACCCTCACGCTCTGGTCGCTGCGTGGCCTCAGCCTCCCCATGTATGTGGTCTTCAAGCGCTGCCTGCCCCTCGTCACCCTCCTCACCGGCGCCCTGGTGCTGCGCGACGGCATGCCTTCACCCGGCGTCCTGGTGGCCGTCCTCATCACCACTTGCGGCGCCGCTCTGGCCGGTGAGTGCCCGCCCCACCGGGACGGGACGGGACGGGACGGGACGGGACGGGACGGGACGGGACGGGACGGGGAGGGAGCGTAGCGGGACGAGCAGCGCGACGAGCGGGCAGCCGCACCGCGGGGCGCACCGACGGCAGCGCCGCCTCCGCCCCGGCACGGCGGGAGAGCGTGAGTGCCGCTCCCGATGCAGCTCTATGGAGGGAGGTGCGACGGTAGAGGTGTGCGAGCAGCCTTACGGCGGGAGATTTAACGTCCTGGGGGCAGTTGCGACCCCATGGGGGCAGCTGCAGCCCAAGCGAAGTAAGCGCAGTATTACAGGGGTAGGTGCAACTTTAGGAATCGGCTGCAGCCCTACTGGGGTCTCGTCATGGTTGGTGCCGCTGGGCTGGAGGCGGGCGGCTTCATCTGCCGAGCGGCCCGAGCAGGGCGCTGTTGCTGTGGGACCCCCGCGGGCTCGCTGGTAGGGGGGTCAAGAGGGTGGAAAGAAGATTTGAGGCTGGAAACCAGGCAGCCCCAGCAAAACGAGCTGCCCTGCACCTGTGCTGGCAGAGGGTACCCACAGCCGCTGTGTCTGTGCTGTTTCAGCTGCAGATCTCACAGTGTCATTGCCAAAGGGAGGAGAGTGAGTTGATTTGGGCCGGGGGTGTACAGGGAAGTAAAAGACATGCAATAATTTAGCAGGAAAATCTATCAGGAGGTAAGCATGGCAAGCCTTCGGATGAACATGACAAATGTGAGGAGCTGTGCACTGATGCCTCTTTCCTAAATACCCTCCCCCTCCAAAACGGTGCTCTCTTTCCATCTCATCTGCAAAATCCACCCAACAGGTGCTGGTGACCTGACCGGAGATGCCATGGGCTACGTGACTGGCGTGCTGGCTGTGCTGATCCACGCCGCGTACCTGGTGCTCATTCAGAAGACCAGCGTTGACAGTGAATACGGGCCCCTGACAGCTCAGTATGCCATTGCTGTTTCAGCCACCCCTTTTCTTATCATCTGCTCCTTTGCCAGCATGGACTCTATCAACGTCTGGTCTTTCCCAGGCTGGAAGGACCCTGCTATGGTATGCATCTTCATCGCCTGCGTCCTGATCAGCTGCGCCATGAACTTTACCACCCTTCACTGCACCTATATTAACTCAGCTGTGACCACCAGCTTTGTAGGGGTGGTGAAAAGCATAGCAACCATCACGGTGGGCATGGTGGCGTTCAATGATGTGGAGCCCACCAAGTTGTTCATAGCCGGTGTGGTGGTCAACACCTTGGGGTCGGTCATTTACTGCGTGGCCAAGTACATAGAGACCAGGCAGCAGAGCACATACGAGGACCTGGAGAAGGAAGGTAGAGAAGAAGAGGGGAAAAGGCAGGCTGGGGACCAAGCACTGTTTGCAATGGAGGTGATTTCCCCGGAGAAGGGGGCTAGGGAAGCAGCAGTGGAAGGATCAGCTGAAGGGGACGGCCAGGGTGGAGAGGACGAGAAGGACAGCGCCAAGAAAGCTGCTGGGGAGCCATTGGCTCAGGGAAAAGCAACCAGCACACAAGATGGAAGCAGGAACTCGCTGAAGGATGCCTATCTCGGAGTATGGAGGTTGGTGAGGGGTGCTAATTATATAAAGAAGGATTATTTGATAGAAAATGAAGAGCTACCGAGCCCTTGAAAAGCAGGTGTGAAAACCCCACAGAACATGTTGCTTGAGGACAGACAGCTGGGATCTATGTACAGAGGGAGAGGCAGAGTATACATTTCCACATCAATGCTGACGAATCCAAGTCATTTAGGATAACTTTACCTCATTGTCAAAAAGCAAAAGGTCAGGGTTTGCTCATGCTTTCTGCTTGCATTTAACTGCTTTCAGTACATCCATTTAGACCTACCACAGCTAAGGGTACCAAGTTCTTTGCTGTGGATACAGAGTTGGATAACGGTGAGCTGTGGGGATGACCAGGAGGGGTATCAGTGCCACTAGGCTGAAAGCAGTGCCAGCAGTAGTCTGTAGCTTGAGGCTCTGTTGATGTGATTCTTTATCTGTATCCATCCAATTCTAGGTACTCTGTACAAGCATATTCCTGCAATTTGTAAGTTCCTATTAACTGTACTTGTATGTGCTCCTCTGTGTCAGTATGATTGCAACAGAGCTAGAGGCTGTGCCAGGTGAATTGTATTGGTGTATGATCACCCACCTAGCTGAAGAATTGAAATTCTCCCTGATTCTGTGGCCAGGCTGGACCATGGTCCAGCTTTATGTTATGTGGTTCATGTCTTCAGTGGAAATGCTTCTATCTTGCACATGCAGGAGAGCAGAACCAGATCTGAACTTTTGAGAAGCTTTAGTCAGCAGAAGAAGGACGTTTGCTTGCGAGCTTTGACTACATGTAGCATTGGGAGTATTAGTTTGACTGAAATACAGTTATTTGGAAATATTGGGTTGTATTGATTTGACTTGGGAAGGCTATTAAAAAATACAGGGAGAAAGTGTGCCTTGGACTATCCCTCTTTTACTGTTGAATTGGGCGGCTCTCAGCCTGTGCCTGAACCTGGGTGCAGGCTACAGCAGAGATGTGGGGATCATCTCTGCCCACACCCACACCAGGGCTCCCAGGGCTTCTTTGGCAGGGCAGTGCTGCCATGACCTGACTGCTGGGCCGTGGCATGGTGTGGCTACAGTGTTCTGTGGATGCAGGCAGGGAGCTCCGGTAGATCGCACTCAGGGGCTGGGTCTGCACAGCACGCTTGGCACTGGAGAACCTGGGTCTCTGAGGGAAGCTGTGCCCCTTTGTTCTCGGTGCTTCCTTGTGCTCAGCATTGGGTGCTTAAGGGCTCATGTGGGAAGCAGGAAGCATGATCTCCAGTGGGTCTTCTAAGCAATATGCTCATAATTTGTACCAAATACCTGTAGCAGGGAAGACAGAGGAAACTAGTGTCTGAGTATTTCTTAGCCTGGGGATGCCCCTTGGGAGGCAGCAGTCCTTGGGTCATGCCTATGCTCAGGGCCATACAGAGAAGAGGTCTGACCCCAAGTCCTTGTCATCCCAAGAGTGCCCCAGCTGTCAGCTGTCTGGACCACAGACTGAAACAAGTGGTTACCATTTCTGGGAAAAACAAAACGAATCAAGTTTTTGTCATTGTTTTGGTGGTTGTTATTTTTGTTGTTGTTATTATTATTATTATTATTATTTATTTATTAAGCCACTGAACTATAAACCAGCTACACCCACAGCCTCAGTTAAACAGTGCCTACCCTAATGCCTTCTTCAGTCAGACAGACAGCTTTCACCTTCCGGTGAATTCAGCACTGAAATCAGCAGTGAGCAATTTCCCCAGCAGGGAATATTTACAAAATTAGTCTCTAGGGAAAAAGTAGATTCTTGTCAATTTAAATACAGATAGAAATTGTCGGGCGCAATAGTATTTTTTCACAATGACTGCAGAAGTTGGATGACCTGGTGTCACCGTGGATTTGGAAAGGGACTGTTAATGAAGGCGATCAGCCTGTAGCTGCTGCGCTGTGGGGATGGGGCACAGAAACCTGTACATCACACACTGCGTATAGCTGCTGCTTCAGAGTGGAGAAATACCAACTGTGCTGAAATATGTTTACTTTCTGCTCAAGCTCCATAAGGCATCTGTCAATAAAAGCACTATTTATTGTTTATGAGCCAATGGGTATTTTTGTTATTTTTCAAATACATCTTAAATAAGGCTGTGCTTGTAGTGTAGAGTTGCGCTGTTACTGGACTCTTTACAGTACCATCTACATAGCAGTCCATACATATGGCTGAAGAGAAACCTGCATTTCTGACCTGCTCTTACTGCTCAGTGCTGTTCAACCACAGAAATGAGGATCTTTTCGCCACCTGACTGCCAGTCCCAGTGTAGCGCACTGTGCTTCCTTGGCACGCGCTATAGAAAGCTCTCGGCTGGGATTTGTACCGCAGGACTTTTTTATGGGGGAGTTCAGTGTTTTGCCTTTTACTGTTGTGGAAGTATCAGTAGAAACTTGTGGAAATTTGAACAGTTTCAACTGTTAAAAAAAGCTGCTGTTACCATGTTGTATGTTTGCATGTGTAGGAAAAAATGTGATGATGTTGTATGCTATTTATACATTTAAATTCCCTAAATTAAAATGGGAATTTGGCAAATGCAGTTAACTTTTTTTTTTTTTCCTCTCAATAAAGAGACTGTTGCACAAAAATACAAGTACTGCCTCGTGCAGAGGCATTTTTATAGCACCAGTGGAAGACTACAGAATGAGATGTGGGAATAAAATGCACTGCTTTCCAGAAGTTCTGGTTTTCTTATTGTCGCCACTCTGGGGTGCTCATTTTTACTTCATTTATAATTATTCCTGTGCCTTTATACCATCCAAGCTTCCTCAGCGTGTGACAACACACTATTAATACTGTCATTGACAGAGGGACCGAGGACAGACAAAGGAGCACAAAAACTCTGAAGTGTCTGAGCTGTCTCTACACTTCTATGTATCTGTTGTTGTCGGCAGTGCTTTCTTTGGCCACATATTTAAAATGGCTTAGTGTCAGTAGAGCAACCACTCTGGCTTTAGAAGGAAAACAATTAAACAAGATGACGCTCATTATTAATAGTATTTGTTGTACTAGTTATGTCACCTGCTGGCCTACCAGCTGACTGAACAATTACTTTTTATGTAAATGCAAATTTACAGTTGTACCTACTGAGTCTTGAGCTGTGCCCCCTGATGTGGCCGGTGATGATATCAGGATTCACCTGAGAGGCGCCTTCATGACAGGTTGGAGAAAGGAGCTGTCCTTGGTTCTGAGCAACGAGTCAGTCTGATGCACAATAACTGCTTTGAGAATAAACATTAATTTCAATGCGGATACATCCCCGAGTAGCACCTGCTCTGGCACCGCTATAGCTGCACGTACACACACGCAAGACAAACAGACATGCAACAGGAGAAGGAAAGCCAGACAGCTATCTTATCTAAAACACTCTTTAAAAAATAATAATTGAGAGGTCAGAGTATTTGAAGGCAGAGACGGCTAAAATCTCTATTAATAATTTAAAAATCTGCATTACTGACAAACCAATCCTGAGTTTACCATTACTGCTAGAAGGAAAATGATCAGCTACCAGCCAATAAACAAGTGAAAAAATATGCTTCAGTTGGCTAAACAACACTCGTGCTCTTATGTGTGTCCAGTGCCTGCTTATTACTAGTGCCTCTCCTAATTTCATTATGTTTGTTTGCTGCAGGCAAAGGGTTTTGTGCACAAAAAGGTGTAAGCTTTCTGCGCTGACCTCTAAATTAACACTGAAGATTTGCGACAGAGGCTTCTGCTTTATTTTTCCTTCTTTCCCCCTCTCCCCTCCATCCCCCCCCCCCCCCCCCCTTTATTTATTTATTTATTTTTTTTTGGAAGGCATTGAGGCAGATGGACCAGCAGGTTCTTGTAAGCCCCGCTTGCTTCTTGCAGCCTTTGTGCACAACTCCAAGGCTGAACAGGGATGCCACCAGCTCCTGGCATAGCTCAGCCGTGGCTGCTGACCAGCTTCCTGCAGAGCTGGGCAATGCGCAGGATACACGCAGGTGGGAGGGCCCTCACTGCCAACCTGGCAGTACTCAAATCTCCCTGAGTAGAAGCTGGTGCAGGTACTTATTCTGCGTGTAAAACCAGCAGGAGTTCATTTCCCAGTAAGAGCATTGTGAGCAATAAACCTATAAACCCGCAAAGGGGTTGCCATTATTATTGCTGACTTGCTGTTCTTGGGTTTATTGCAGGGAGAGATGAGGAATAAATTCATGCCAATTGCACATTAATGCTAGATGTTGCATTTAAATAGCAGCGTGAAAACTGCCTGGAGAGGTACAAGGGACTGGGGCAGATAGGAAAAATGTTACAAAACCACAGCTACTTAGGTAGAAAAGCAAAACGTTTCTGTTAGCACCCATCTCCAACACACACATCTGTAGGGAGCTGGAAATCAGCTCTTCCAGCAAATTTCAGTTTGGCATTCACTACAAGGAAAGAAACAGTGACAGCAAAAGAAATCCAGGGCCAAAAATTGTCATGAAAATGCAGTGAGCGTTCTTGAATTTGGGACCCTGGAAGTGCGATACACAAAGAAGACAGGCAGTGTGAATGATCTGGAGGCAGTGGGAGGCAGGAGGAGCTTCTTGTGGTCTTGTGCTTTTTTCTGACTAGACAGATATGAGAAATCTTGCACTAGATGTGTTAATTTTGTTGATAAATTTGTCTGGTTTTGAACTAAAGCAGTATCCATTCTGCTCTCAAGATTACACTGCTGTTTGATTAGATGCTATTGATTTTGTCCCTGACAAAACAAGACAAATGTCAACAATTCTTTAACTGAAGTCAGGATTTCTCTGAAAAAGAGCTATAGCTGGCATGGATCATGGATTGCTTTTACTTCACATGGTGCATCAAGAGAAGAAGATGAGCTGTAACTGGCCATGATGATAAGCCAACCAGCTTTGCAGGCTGCTGGAAATATAGAATATTGTCAATAAATAAAAACACTTACACTTACAGGCTGCTGTGCGTATTAACATTAACTCCTCATATTTTGAATTGCCTCAATTCTCTTTCATGGATTTCCAGCCCTCAGAGTGTCTCTTCAAGCATCTTCCAATTCCACATGGAATATGCTTGCTTAAAAGATAGAACATGGATTTTCCCTTCTGATGGCCACATCACAAGCACGCCTGGGCTCTGAAGTGGTGTGTCAGTGAACCTCCTTGGGTGAGCGAGTGTTCACTGTCACAGAAGAAATCCAACAACATATTTCATGACGTGCATAGAAAATTCAGGTAAGTATGTCCTTATCACAATTTTACAGTAAAAAAAATTGCATTTCCTCAGCATAGTGGCTGACAGACCAGTGGGTCTGAATAGTTGTTGGCTAATAGAAGGCTGATGTACACACAACACAACTGACAGAGGAAAATTGAAGTGTGGATCTCTGTGAAGTGCTCCTCTATGAAAAAGCATTACCGCTAAGTCAGCATCACATTTCAATGATGCCTAAAGGCAGATTTGGGCTAACAAAATTGCTCAACTGTTGTTTTCTTCAAATTATTTTTTCATTAATAACAGCCAAGCATAAATAGAATGCTGTGCAACATCTGGTCGTGTCCTAGTGTGCCTTCTGGGTGCTGAACTCCTCTCAATTGCATGAATATTGTAGTGACTTGAACAAGCTGGGGCTAGTCGTGCTGCATTCAGCTCTATCATCCAATAAAAACTGTGCTGTTTATTTTTCCACTTGGAGGATCTATCTAAAAGTGAATAAATATATTTGTAAAGTCTTTTATCAAATGAGCTGCATTTAAAGCTGCAGTTCAGTACAAACACTAAGGAATAACTAGCTGCTGAAGAGTAGTCATTTTTATGTATCTGTATCACATGAAATCCATTCCCTCTGGTTAATCATGTTTTACTGTAAAATGTGAAAGATAAAAGCCAAAATTGACTTTTCTACAGAACATTCTGCAGGAGGAGTTCTGCTAGTAGTTACCCCAGCTTTAGGCTTTCCTTTATTGACTTCAATGCCTTTACTCAAAACCATTGCAAATTATGGTCTTGACTGAGTTTTGGTGTAAATTTACTAAAGTAAATCAGCCAAGTCTGATGCCTTGCACTGTGAATGCAGATTCCTAGAGGCACTGTAGAGCAGTCACTGCAATACCTTCCCTGCTGATCATCACAGGTGCCTGCCGTGATTAAGTAGTCCTTTTGTCTGTATCAAAACATTTAAGGGTATATTTATATTACCCCTTGACCAACCCTTCATTCAAGAGGACACAAAACTCAGTGAAAGCATTCTGCTGCATTAAGGTCTTGTGTTTCACCTCCCTGACCCAAGAAGCATGTCAGAAGTGGGTTTTGTGATGACCTCTGTAGTTTGACAAGCAGAGTTCTGTGCTTGAGGAGCTGAAGACCAGAAGACCCAGCAAAATAATGCCAAGGAAGTACCCTCACCCTAAGTCTGTTTATTCACATTGCTGTGGCAGTGTCACCAATGGTAAATGCACCTTGTGCCAGAGCAGGAAGTTTCATGGCACTGGGACCTGCTGGGGCCTGAAGTACCTCAGAAGGACCAGCTCTACTCTATGCTTCATCTTGAACATCACGCGTGGTTTTGGGAGCCGCAATGCAAAAAGAACATAAAACTATTAGAGAACATAACAGGGGTTGGACTAGATGATCTCTAGAGGTCCCTTCCAACCCCTACAATTCTGTGAACATCCAAAGGAGTATCATTAAAGATAATGAAGGATCTGTAAGGCAAGGTAGGTGAGGAGAGGCTGAAGCTGCTTGGTTTGTTCAGCCCAGAGCAGAGGAGGATGAGGGGAGGCCTACAGCTCCTCACAGGGAGTGGAGGGGCAGCACGGAGCTCTGCTCTCTGGTGACAGCAATAGGACCTGAGGGAATGGCATGGAGCTGTGTCAGAGGAGGGGCAGGGTGGTTTTAGGAAAAGGTTCTTCACCAGAGGGTGGCGGGCATGGTACAGGCTCCCCAAGGTAGTGGGCACAGCCGCAAGCTGCCGGAGTTCAAGGAGCGTTTGGACAGGGCTGTCAGAGATAGGGTTTGGATTTTGGGTGGCACTGTGTGGAGCCAGGGGTTGGACTCAATGATCCTCGTGAGTCCCTTCCAAATTGGCATATTATTCTGATTCTATGATTCTATGACCACAGCCTCCTTAGACCCCCTGCTCAGTGTGGCCCATGTCCTGCACGGCACAGGCAGTTGGTGGCATCATGGTGGGGGAGAGGAATAGTACAAATATTGTCTGTGCTGACAGGACAGGCTATTACCAGTGCAGAAATTGTTCCTTTATTATTATTCTTTTTTTCTATCACAGCTTCCCCTGTATTTCTGAAAGGAAAAATGCAAATCTAATAGTTTTATTTTTTGGTTTTCTTTTTTAATATAAAAGATTTATTGAAGAAGCAAGTTCCTGCAGGCTGTACAGCACTGGCTGAGCTTGCAAAATAATTCAGTGTATGGAATGGATTAGGTTGGTGGCTGCTTTATTTTCATTGCCTCTGAAGTGTCTGGGAAAACGAAGATGTAAAGGTAAGAACTGTGATAAAGAATTAGCTCTGTAAAGTGGCTTTGCTACAGCAAGCCTTAAAACCTATTTGAAAACATCAGAGATGGAGCATTATTCTTGAACTGACTTGACACACAAATCTGGCATCTTTACAGTTGAGCTTTAGAATGAAAAATGCCATAAATTCAATCCCCTGCAAGATAAAGAGTAAGCAGCTGATTCCCAGGGCTCAGGCGGCACTGATATGCCTCTTCTCAGTGCACTCTGCAGTGATGGGATATCTAATTTGAGTAAGTGCATTTCCAGCATTAGGGTACATGAAATCTGACGATGGGTGGCTGCCAGTAGAGGCACACAAGATCAATTTTGCAGATTCATGCAGAAAACTGCTCTAATTTTGACTAAAATAATAAGTTTGAGTAATAACTTCAGAGTATTATAAACTATCAGGAAAGGTAGAAAGCCAAAAACTACGGTGACTTTTCCAAAGATGCACAGTGTTATTGCTTCACAGCAATAATAAACTTTTGAGTACCAGTGACATGGAAGTAGACCATTTTGATTAGTCTAAATGCAATGTCACCATCTGATCCAAATGAAAAAAGTGGGGAGCCCATGAAGTGCATCCACGGGAGCTACGTGGGTTGGAACCATTGGCACCAGAGCACTTCTAGGAGCCTACAGATGACTAGAGCAGACTCTATCCAGGGCACACTGGAACATGGGAGACTCAAAACAAATACATCTGCTGCCTCTTGCTGTCTATGCCTTTGTATATGCAGCTGAAGTTTTAAGCTTCACAATTATATAAGGTTGCTGCTCTCTTTCTTTCAGACTCAAACCTGCCCCCACATCCAGCCCCAGTGCTCCTGCTGCCACATGTGCTGGAAGGAGCATTATGGACGTAATGTGAGCTATCAGTGATATATTTTCTATAATACAGAATGTCATTCCATAAAATGACGTTCACATTACAGTATTGCCAGAAAAACAGAAAGCTGAAAGTGTTGGGGTTTTTTTGGACAACAGATTTCAGGTTATTTTATTCATCTTTCTTTCTACTAGCTTGCTTTCTCAATGACTCGTGAAAATTTGGGTGAACTTTTGGTCTGTTAATATAATGTGAGGTAAAGATTAGATGAGTTAGTTATGGCTGTTGTGGTAGGGGCTGTTGTGCTCTAGGTCTGGTGTGTCTATTTGAATAAATAAAGATTTGGAAAATAGCCAGGTCACTGGGGGGCTCTCTTCAATTGCAAACAGAATTACTCTCCTGATATTGTGCTGTTACATCTTCTTGCAAAAGGAGGTACAACAATTGGAGTTTTCATCCATTGATTTGTACTAAGATTTAATTGTGTAGGTTTGGTGAGATCGATGCACTTCAAAAAATAGTAAAGAGATCCTGTTCTATTGTGCTACATAGTCATGGTCCCATAATACCAATGAAATTGATTGGAAAGAAGTTGGTTCAGGAAAAATAGGTCCCTTGTGAGCTCTAAGCGTCTCTCCCAGTTAGGAAATGATGCACATAAAGCGGCAGAGTACCCCACTGTGCAGCAGAGAGGAGTGTAAAAAAGCTGCTGTGAGGGAAATATGATTTGGTATACCTGACACAGGCTTTACTGAGATAATGCTTAGGGACTTTTTCTTGTTAGAGTTTCTGGAGTTGTGGAGCAGTTTCCTGTGGGAAAAGTACTTATTTGAGTTATTCTATCAGTTCTTTGGGAGATGAGTGACTGCATGTAGCTGTCAACAAGCGTCTGAAACAGCGAAAGACTAAAACCACTAAATAATGCTTCCAATAAGCTGACTTTGAGGTCTTCTTTTATGTGTCTAATCCCTGGTGAGAAGGTCTAGAGATATGTGATTGGCCATTGATTGATTTAATCTTAACTTAGTGGTTTGGTACATTAAAAGTGTGAAATGGGACGTGGAAATAAAGACAGATCATTAATACTGGCACTACTTTGAATTAATTAGCATTAAGTGGGAACATCTGAAATTAACTGACTGTTAGTTAAAGATCTGAAATGGTTAATCTGTATCTGAAAGTCTCTTTCCTCTATTATTTACAATTCCACAGCCTTTCACATTGTCATCTCTTGTGCTTGTCCTGCCTTGTTGGTCCTCCTGGCCACATCTACACAGCAAGTGGTGCAGAATGATTGTGCCCATGACTACCTATTTACATATTTTGTTATATATATAACTCAGTTATATATATTGTTATATGACTACCCAGTCCCATAAACTGCAGACTGGCCTAGTCCACATTTAGCTGTGAGTTATTTTTTCTGGGTCTGATTGTCCTGAGGTTTAAACATTATTTTCTTTGGGGCTTTTTTCAGGTTGAATTAGCCAGTGTGATCAGTTAAAGCACCACAAGCTACACGGCTACAGATGCACAGTGCTGAAATTTCCCAAGGCACGAAGCAGGTACTGGTAGAAAGACATGTGGCTGCAAAGCATGATTTTAATTGCTCCTCAACCTGTCAAGCTTTTCACCCCTACATTAAGGTTTCCAGTTCCACCTGAGGGCACAAAGGCAGGTATATTTGCTGAGTGGGTGAGATGTAGGCATTCCTGAGCTACTTTTAGCCAACAGGGCTACAAAAAAGATGATGGAGGCAGCCATGTGTTATACCTAAGGCTTGGTCTCAGGAGCAAAACACTGCACTCTACAGCTGCATGAGTTGTCTCAGAGCTTGCTAGTAGTGTCCTGTGCCTTGGAGAGAGCTGAAACAATCAGTCACAACTGTGATTTTCCAAGTGCTGGAGCAAGATCAGAGCCAACAAATGCTGCCTTGAAGTGAGGGCTGGAAGGACTGCAGGTTGTTTTAGCACCTACATTAGTTATTGTTCCCGTGGAGCTCTTTTTCTGATACCTTTCCTGGAGCCATGGGTCTCAGCTGTTCAACTCCTCACCTCTGTGTACCTGCTGAAGTTATTTATTTATGCTTCTACATCTATGAGTGTGCAGAAGGAGAATATCTGCTCCTTTAAAGGGTTTCTGGTCAAGAATATCAAATACTAAACAGAGCAATTGCACTTGTCTGGCTAAGCCCTGAACTTAGTCACTGCTGTCTGCCCTGTCTTCTTCTATCTTCTTCTTAAAACTTTTCTTAATCATCTATCTACCCCACCTCACTCTCTATCCTGTGTCTGTCTGTACCGTGAGTATGGTGTCTGTGGGGCGAGCATGAATACATGTTAGGAAAAAATCAGCCATGCGAATTGATAGTACTTAGGATTTGCATTCCAGAAGTATCTGGAAGATGCAGACAAAATCAAGTCCCTATTGTGGTAGGCTCTGCCTATACAAGAGATAGTCTCTGCCCAAGGACTTTGCAATCAAAATGAACTATTGAGTGATCCTCTGCAGCTACGTATGCCACTGGAAGATAAAACTGCATCAAGTTCATAATGAAATTACTCACGGTTCACAAACTTGTCAGGGCAGAGAGATAACATTGCCTCACCTAATGTGGGTTTGCATTATGTGACTTACTTCTTATTAGTAAATACATTATGCAATATTCCTCAACAATTTATAATGGCTTGTCTGTGAAGAGAGGGAAATGAAATAGTGAAGAAAGCTCGCAGGTGTAGAGGTGAGATAAAGAAGGTGCAGAGATTTCTGCTGTAAGGCAGCTGCTCTTATTCTCTACACAAAAATTCTCTGAGTCCATGGTACATTGTTTGCTATGAAATGGTCAACCAAGCTGCTGCATGGGATTGCACTGTCTGCGTTCTATAGCAGTGAACTGAGCATATATATTACAGATAACAAACGTTCCTGATCTTTCTGTGGTAACATAACAAAGAGGAGCTACAGTATGTGGAAGACAGAGGTTAGTACTTATTAGCTATGCAAAGATGATAAAACTGTGAATTTCCATTGTACAATTTACCATGGCTAGCAAGTGAATACAAACACTTGAATACCTTGTCAATAGCAATCTTAAAATTCACTGCTCTACTTAGTGTTCCATGTGTTAGCAGGTCCTGGTTTGCTGCATGGGTCCTCTCTACTTGTTGACATCCACTCCAAGCTATCTGCAAGCTTGTGTTCCTCCTCAGCAACAGAGGACTCCACCAGGCAGTCTCAAAACTGGGCATTACAGTTCCCAAAGCCTTCTGAAGTTCAAGTGCCTCCTCTGTAAAAAGGATTGTGACACTCCTGGGTTGGTCTGCTTTGGAGATTAGTATACAATAGTTCTTCATTTTTCCTGGGAAGTTTATCTCAAGCACAGGTTGCCTTAGGTGTGGACACATCTGAGATCACTCTGTGTGTCACCGTGGGATTGTTTGGATTGGTTTGCATGGGTGTAGCACCATATGAAGAGAGATGCACTGGTTTTGGTCTGCCTGAACTCACATGCCTGGCCCTGAAAATCCTGGTGAGGCAGTTATCTGTGCCTCTGCAATGTTTCATTTTGACTTTTTCTTTAAACCTGGATATCATTTATTCCTCACTGTAGGAACTGTGTTAAGGGATCTATAAAAGTAGCTACTCATATGTCTCTGAAAGTGTGCATGCTGTCCTTGTCATAGACTGTACCCAAAGACTCATCCATTTCTACTGTGGAGAAAAACACAGCCTCCAAAGCTAGTGAAAATGGATGTAAGTGGTGTATGTGTAAATGAAGAGTGATAGGGTAGTAACTGCCACAAAGATGCAGAAAAATGGGGAGAAGCAAGTCCCAGTTCTCCAGGGACTCCCTATGTGGTGTTCAGTCCAGGGTTACCCATGAGGGAGAAAAACTACCTCAGCAGATTCAGGCTTCAGGCTTCAATTTCCCTCTCCCTGGAGCCAGAGTCTCTGGGGGCTTGAAATTTGGAGCTGGAGCTTTCTTCTGTGGGCTTATATTGCATGAGAAAGATTTATAGCTCCTTTGCAACAGGGAAAACAGAAATATTGCTCTGTCACAGCTGAGCACAGCAAATTATTTCCTTCAGATTGTGCTGCCACTGCCATCTTGTTGAGCAAGTCTCTCCAGTTCCCTCATTCTCTTCCCAAATTCACAAGCATGGCAAAGGTTTTAAATAAGCTGAAGAGTAAGTACCTCTTCCGCTTCATCTGATATTTTCTGTAACGAATGAGATGGCATTGCATAGCAGTGCCATACTCCAGCCTCACATTTTCCTACAGCCTCTACTGCACCTCTAGTCTCTGATCCTTCCGGAAGGGTTCTGTGTATTTATGGGAACAACGTGTTTCTGCAAAATAATAAGTTCCAACAAATCAAAAAAAAGTTCTGTATTTTAAAGATGTAATTAAATTTTAAAAGGGTTATAGAAAACAGAATCATTGACGGGAGTTGGATGATCTACATGAAAGAGAGAACAATATTCAACTTGTCTAAAACCCCCAAGTTGTTCTCAAAAGGCACTACAAAATAGCATTCAGAGGGACAAAGTAAATTAGAAAACCACCAACATAGTTCGTACTTGTATGAAACTAATTCACACAGGATGCAGCAAATATGGCATAAGTACAGCACCACGGTTTGTTCTTCTTTATATATCACCAAAGCCTTTATTTCTTTGAAGATGGGTAATTGTATGGAATACAGTACTTTTGACTTCCTACCTACAGTTCTTCTCCCCAGTCGCTCTACACTGTGGAATGTATTGACTACAAATGATGAAAGCAGGACTCCTTCACTTTGGTTGTTTTTCAGAGACTGTCAGTGTCTCTGATGGGCTGAAACTGTTGTAGTGAAAGAGTGTGCATATGGACATAAAAGCATGCTATTTATCTTCAGAGAGAAAAGCAATTGAGAAGTCTTAACAGATCTCTTGATTATTTGGATTTCTCAGAAGAAGATATTTCTTTCATTTAAACAAATAAAAAAAGAAGAAAAAAGAAGGTAATCTAAAGGCAAAATATGAATTCTTGGTATCATTATCTCTGCAGGATTGCCACCAAGTTCACACTCTCAGTCCACCTATGGCATTCATAACTTTTAAAAGTCCATTAATCTAGAGCCACTAATTCAAAGTACTATCAGTAAAATTGTTGCAGGGACCCTGGACAGTACCAGCTTTATCTTCAAGGGCTATTTGTCTGTAGCTTATCCTCCCAAGAGCAGAGCCCCCATTTTCTAGTTATTCCAAGAGGAAAAGTTGCAAGCTCTATATTCAGTGTTTCTGCTGCACAGGCAAAGAAACTAACAGGACAATAGTTGCATGCCCAAGCACTAGTGAAGTGTAAGCAGTTTCCAAGCATACCGTGTGTTTTATGGTATTGATCCAGCAGAGGGAAGCACTTGCTGCAGAAGAGGTATCCTTCCCATCACTTCATGTTGAGACATTGCCAGTTCCCCGGCATCACCAGAACTCCTGGCCTGGCATTATGCTTTCCTCACAAGGAACAGAACATGGAGGATTGCTATCTGTATCCATTTCTCAGTATGAGGTCAATAAAATACTCTCACTCATTTTGTGGACTTCTACCCCCATGTGCAAGAAATAAGGTGCTCCAAAATTTGCACAAAACTTGTTACAGATGTAGATAGTTGCAGCTAAGAATGGGAACTTCACTCATAGATAACCTAACTGAAGACCTAGAGGCAAAATTTGGCCTTGTCTGCATTATTAGTTAATATGGCTGAAATTCTAGTCTATTCTGAAGGGTTTTTGGTGTTTTGTTTTGTTTTAACTTTGAAGAAGAGTGACTGTGATGGATCTCTCAAGGACTTTGTTTACTCTCTGCTCTTTGAGTAAACATAATCTTATAACAGCCAACAACATGCAGGGTCACTTATGTCCAGCCTCAAATAGAAACCCTCTCACCTCTTCAAAACATTCAGGTTTGGGCATAGATTTAATTATCCAATAGTTCTCATTTCTAGTCTAATTTTTCTCTATGCTATTACATTCTTGGTTTCCAAATCATGGATAGCAATTAGCAGTTTAGCATATCCATCTCTCTGAGCCAGTTTGGCTATGTCCTGCTACTTGTCATGTTCTATATTATGTTCTCTAGTAACAAGTGAAGAAAAAATTTGTTACCATTCTTGGATTATTCCTGTGTTTATGTCTGTTTTTTTTTCAAGCCCTTTTGCTCTTCTGAACTGGATTGGACTTTTCTAAGTCTTTGGGATATATCCTGCTCTTCTCTAAGGCAACTTCTGCTGTGGAACTTCTCTGTTTTCTGCAGCTCCTCTTCCTTTGTTTAAAGACAAAATATACTTCACTGAAAATGTCATTGTTTCAGTGCCGGAGCTATGGGGTGGAGGAAACTGGTGTATTTAACTGCTGAAAAAGATGGGTTCAGATTTGGCAGTGTCTAAATATTGGCATGAGATATACTTCGACAATGTCAGAGCCTGACTGGCATCCAGAAACCAATTGGGTTTTGGCCTAATCTCCCTATGGGCTTTATCCATTTGCATGTTCAGAGGATGTCTTATACACACTGAAAAGTCCAGTCTCCCCGCAAATTGTATGCTAGCTGCCACGTTCTCCATCCAGAGAACATTCAGATGAATTGCTATTCTTTCCATTATAAATCACATTTACATTTCTGGATAGAACAGCGAAGCAGTAATGAGAGCAGAAACATGATTCACAGTTGTTTCCATTTGTGTTCTTCAAGAGAGACACAAAGTTTCCCCTTCCCCCCCCCCCCGAATTGTTATTATAGCCTCCAAAGTTCCTGTATTGCTGTAGAGCTCTCGAAGTTCCAGTGTTCAAATCAGTTTGGATATGGATCTGATCTGGGGCAGAGGAAAAATTTTAAGTTCTGTGGCTGCTCCTCAGTGCTACCGCGAGATGGCGGCAGCCGCCGGCCAGGCCGTGCCGGGCATGGCTGTTAGGGAGGCCTGGAGGTGAGCTTTGGAGCCGCCTAAAGAATGCCCGCCTCGGAATGGTTTGTTCTCCTCAACATTTCACAGAATCACAGAATCACAGAATTGTAGGGGTTGGAAGGGACCTCTACAGATCATCGAGTCCAACCCCCCTGCCAAAGCAGGCTCCCTACACCACGTCACACAGGTAGTTTAATTTAATCAAGGGTAATATGCAAGTCCTGATCATTTCTCATCCACCTTCAGGTGCTGCCCAGCAGATTTCTGAGTGCCACCATTGAGGCGTGGAGGGGACAACAACTTCTAAGAGCCTGATGGGTTTGAGCGTGCTAACCCACACCAAAATAACTGCGATAAACAAGGTACTGTAATGGAAAAATCTCTTGCTCCACCTAAAACCTCGTTAGCAGATTCATGTGCAGGGGTGTGGCCCCCAAGGACAGGTTATTTGCTTGTGGGTTTCACCTGGCAAGCCCAGCTGCCAGCTGTACTGGCTTAAAGCTTCCTTTCTGTGTGGGGTGCAGGTATTGATAATTTTGGAGGCAGATTCTCATCTATAGGCTATAGAAAATATGAAGGAGGGTTTTCAAATGTGTGAGGTCTGTGACTATTAGAAAGGTGTGTGGTGGATGTGTGCACTTCTGCAGCTTTCCTATAGAACTGCCAATAGCCCAGAAATGTTCCAGAACCTTTAGATATATATTTATCTGCCTGAAGATGGTATTTTTTTTTTTTTTCTTCCTTGTGCATGCAACTTCTGCTTTAACTATTAAAGGTAAAATTGTCTTCATCTCAGTCCCCCATTTCTCTCTTTGGCCCTTCCAATTCACTCCCACGTTTGGCTGGGTGGGGCTTGGCTGCACACCAGATCAACCCACATCCACGTCTCACAAACACAAAACCTTTACTTGGATTACACAAGGTGGAGGGAGGGAAGAAGGGAATACACATAGAAACAAAAATGTATTTAGGGAAGTTGCACAGTATGTCTTGGCTACTTTGTTTTTTACTAGTGAAATACTTGAAAAGGACAGCTGAGAAATCTATCTTCAACTTTCCCAGTATCTCCTTAAGTTCTTAATGACTGTCTTTATTGTGTGGGTGTGAGCTGAGGCCCTGGGCTCAATACTGCATGTGATCAGCAGGTGTTCTAATGTTTTCCTTCACTCCAACCTGCCAAAAGATGCTTCTGTTCTCTTAATGCAAAAGTGTATATTCAGTCTCAGGTTTCTGCTGCTCCATGTTCTGATAAACAGCTGGATGAATTTGCCTGACATTTGCCTCAGTTGTGCTGATTAAGTCTTTCTTGTAGAGGAAAATTCATGGCAATGTTGAACACCTCACAGATAAGACTACCCAGCTAGATGACCCATGTAAAATTATTTAGCTAGAGACTGTCATTATGATTAATGGGAATCAGATGAAAGGATAAGCAGCCCTTGAGATCAAATGCAAAATCATGAGATGGCCTTCATAAAGTGCTGCAGGGGTCTCGTTTGAAAATGAATTTAAATGTATTGATGAATGTGAGCCTCAGCAGTGTGTGGTGCTCACTTAATTTACTTGCAGAGCCAAGAATGCTTCAGACTTGTGTACTAACCCCAGGTACGTATCACACTTGTGCTCCTTCCACATAGTTTAGCCTTCTAACTTTACTGTATGTTTATAAATTATTGTGAGTGATTTACATTCCTAGATATGGAAGTAGCATGTGGATTTCACCTGCTGCTTGTTTCTGGCTTGATCTTCATTACATACCAGAAGATTTGCATTGAGTCTGCCACTATTGGAGAGTCTAAGCTGACTAAATTTTGCTCTTTTTCTGTTCCTGAAAAGGTGCAGAGAAAATTAGATATATCTGACCTGTGCTCTGAAGCTCTTACAACTCAGAAATGGAGTAGTTGAGGAAAAAATGGGAGTGAATGGGGAGTTCAGCCTAAGTCAGTGTGACTTTGAACAGGTTCTCAGTCATTTGCTTTTCTTGAAGCTGTAACTAGTGGGTAACTTGTTGTCTGTGTTTTCCTGCCTGCATTGCTTGCAACAGCTTTAAATAATAAAAAAAAAACTGCAGTGGATTCAGATAATCTGAAAGCACTTTCTGGTCTGATTGTGAAGATGTTTTCAGTCGGTGGGTACCCTTCCTGTGTAGGCTGGCACTGCTTAGCAGCTGCTGTATGAGAAAACTCAAGAATCCCTTATTTCTTTAGTAAGTGGAAGTGCCTCCTTGTCTCGGGGCAATCACTGACCAGCAGAATCTTAGGTACTGCCTTGGCTTTCCCGCTCAGTAGTGTGACACATCTCTGCCAAGCAGCTTTTGTGGTTTAGAGGATGAATCAAAGGATTTTCCCTGCAGCTCCTGGTGATTGTTGTAATAAGCTGCAATGCGTCTTGGCAGCTGAAACACTCCTGTGTTTCCTTTAGGTCTAATCCTGCTCTGACATAGGCAAAAGCTACATGGGGTGAGAAACTGAGTCTCTGCATGTATTGCATTAGGCAGAAAATCAGGGAGAGATTTGTGGAGCTGTATAAATAATAAACTCACAGTAATAGAGACAGATAGAAAACAGGAAGAAATAAATTGGTTTGCATGACATTCTAATGAAATTTGTTGCAAGCATGTGGATTAAATGGGAAATTCCTGTCTTGGTACTTAACTGCAAACAACTTTCCATCCCTGACTTGAGTTACTTTCCTTGTTGGTACTTTTACCATGCTTGCTGCTACGAGATTTCCATTTTTGATGGATAACATTCAGACTGCCTAGTTTGGGTGCTTAGTTGAATTGACTTTCAACTGAGTACAAGACCTGATGTCTTTACTACCTGGAGCAATGGAGAGGGTACTGGGTAGCTGTGTAAAAAGATCAGCTTTTAGGAGGAGGTCCTTCCCAGCTAACGTAGCGTAGCGTCTCGTGCTCTCTTGCAGTAAAGACAAACACAAGTAGTAATCAAATAAGACTGGAACAAATCTGTCTGTCTGCCATGTGTTATGGTGACTAGAAGTTAGTAGATAAGGAAATTTACAAATCTAGTTGCTTGCTTTGGTCTGTATGTATTTCCCCCTCCCCAACCCCCAGGAACTCTTAAGGCTTCACTATAGCAGATATCTTTCTGATAAATGCTAACAAAGTTAGGAGGAACAGAACTGCTTTCTTAATGATGACAAACACGACAGTAAAAAGCTAGGGAATACAAGCTGCAACTGCTTCATTCTCTTAATGGATTTTCATTATTGCTGTTTACTGGAATATTTGGCTTTGGATCAGTCAGGATCCTTGAACATGTATGCTTCATCTCTTTTGAATGCTTGCTTAGACTGTTTATTTTCTTTAAAGCAGTCAGGAGTAATGTGACCTGATCAGTACATAAACTATGAATGGTAATTGAGATGGTTTTGCTTAAAAACAGTCATAAGTATGAAGAAGATACCTACTGGTAGGAGCATATGCATTGCTGAATGCCCACAGGAAATTATTTGGTGTTTCCCTTTGTATCTTTAGTTGCATTTCCATCAGTCTTAGGACTGAGTTCATTTCTGTGTTGAGTGTTCAGTGTAGTCACTGAGGATCTCAGGCCCTGACCACACTGCTCTTCAGGCTCCATTGTTACAACCCTGGCAGAAGCTGTAGATTTATTTCCTTTCTAACATGGAGTTGAGAAGGAACCCAGTCTTTCAGCAATTGCTTCTTAAAGTCTTGCTTCCTTAGTTGGCCAGAGTGCAGAGCGAGTCTGAGAGCAGCACTGAAGCGCCAAGATTTTTGAAGAGATTTCCTTTGAGGTTTGCTAGAAAAAGAAAATCCTTAACAGACTTGAGAGATCATTGCATGGCATCAGTAACAGGGTAAAACATTTGCTGTTGTAAGGGTGTACTTGAGAATGACAAAGAATAGATCCTGTAGTATTCAGTATGCATTGTAACTGCACAGTCATTCTGCTCTAGAGAGGTTATGGGTTGGCTGTTCTGTCTCAATCTTTGGTCAGGTATCACTCCTTAGTTTCTTTTTATCAACAGTATAGATAAAGTCCTGAAAACCAGGAGTATTTATTTATTTAGTTAGTTAGTTCAGAAGCTTATTGTCCACTTTGGAAAATGAAGGGTTTCTAATTCTCTTCAGAAGTGGGCTTAGATTGAACTTGTGTTGATTATAGAAATGGTTTCTATTAAAAATGCTGGTGTTAAGTAGGGTTGAACTGATCTCATGCAAGGGCTCTGCTTACAAGAAACTTACTGGTTGATATCATGGAAGTAAGAGCTTTTCTTTTTCTCTTTTTGACACAGATGGAATATTTTCTATAAGGGTAAAAGGTAACAGTCTTGCAGAACCTCCAGGTGTCAGATTGGAATGTGTTCATAGAGCTCTGTGAATGTTTTGGCAATGGCTGGGAGCTTATATGATTTTGACACCTGTGTTTTTGATAGAGTTAAAGCTATCCCAAAAGATTGTGGTGAAACGTTTCTGCTGGCAATGAGAAGTTAAGGATGTTGTAAATACAAGAGGGACGCAAATGGAAAAAGTGAATCCTTGCACAAAGGGCTTGGGAGGAAAAGAGAATATCACTGAGCAGTGGTAGAGACTGTTATCTGTGTTTTCCCACAGCCAAAAAAATAGGATTGACCACAGAAGCTCTGTTTACTAACATTTGTGCTGTTTGTTTATGAAGCCAGACAAATAGTAAACGTTTGTACAAGGGAAAAGTTCACCCCAAGGGTTTTTAAGCTTTGTTTTTGAAACTTATTTAATCATAAATAGGTTGAGCACCTCTCCTATGAAGAAAGGTTGAGGGAACTGGGCTTGTTTAGCTTAGAGAAGGCTCCATTGTGGCCTTCCAGTACTTGAAGGAAGCATATGAACAGGAGGTAGAATGGCTGTTTGTGAGGGTGGATAGTGATGGTACAAGGGGGAATGGTTCTAAACTGAGACAGGAGAGATTTAGGTTAGATATTAGGAGGACACTCTATTATTAAAACAATTGTTTTCCATGGTAACTGCTTAAATTGTACATCTCTGGGATCACACAGAAAAACATGCTCAGTTTGGGCTGTGTTTAAGTCAGATGAGCAGATACAGATAGAGCACACTGTGGTTTTAAGCCCAGTGTGGTAACAGTAAACACCATATTATGTTGCACAAGCTGAATCCTTGTGATCTTTATTAGAGATACAGTTGCTTACACTACAGGGAGCAAGGGGATGTCCAAGGAACATCATTTTTTTCTTCTTACAGATGTGGGATAAGAATTAGATGTACAAATAAAGTGTTTGAGAATAATTAAACCAACATCAAAATCCTTTAAAAAAAAAAGTGTTTAAAAAACCCCCAAGTAATGTTTTCCAACAGAGTATTGGTGAAAAGACTATCACTTCAGAGCTGCAAATCAGGGCTTATTCTAGGAGAGCTCTGGGCCAAGGCTGACTTGGAAGAGCAGAAGACTGGAAGCAGGCACAGGCTGTGAGAAGACTAAGATACTGGAGCCCAGGAGGAGGGGGCCCATCTCACCCGAACAAGAGGTTTACAGAGAAGTACCACTTCCCTCATCCCATGCCAAATCTGGGGCCAAGAACAAAGGGAAGGAGCACAAGCTGTTCTGCTAATAGCCACACAGCCTAGTGGGGTTTGTCTCTGTGTAGACTGAAATAGCTTACAGTATAGCATAGCACTGTCTGGAAACAGTCACAGACTTAAAACAGGACCCTGCTTGCTAGCATGTTGAGTGTCTACTCTTCTCAGCCTCCCTACTGCACTGTTCTACTCCTTGGAAGAGAGCAGCATTGCAGGCTATCAGCACAGGGCATGCTATGTCAGCATGCTGGCTGACTTTGGACATCTGGAAGATATTTCTGGAAGCCAACTATTGGGAGGCAGAGCTGATGATGCATGTTTATGGCACAGGCTGTGCTTTCCAGTGCCCGTGGGAGCTGCTGTGAAATAAAGACAGTTCCTGGCACGATGGGCATTGCTGTGGCAATTTCAGATGCTAGCAGAGAGCTGCTGTTAGAAGCAGAGCTAGATCTCTGCTTGGATAAATAACTGTAACTTTGACAAGGCAACGAGTGAGACCTAGAAGGCAATCTGGTATGTGCTGTGGAATTACAACTGTTCACTTTCTGCTGGCTTCTCAGCCTGCACAGAGCTTAGAATAATGTCACAAGCAGTGGCAAGCACCCAGCATTCAGAGCAAGAACAGTGTGATGGAAAAACATTACTTTTATGTAGGATATTGCTCCTCCAGCAGAATGGATATGAAATGTGAGGAAGAGCTGAAGGAATCTTGGGAAGCTTTTGATCCCTATTCCCTACCTGAGGTTTTCACAGCTATATGGTGCTAAGGAGCAGGTCCTTTTCTTAAAACTGAGCGTAGATCTGGAAAATCTGTATCAGCTAAACTGATTCTAGAGGTTTTCAAAAACAGAAGTCTGTACTTCTCTTTTCTTTGAACCAAAAAAGGGGAAAGATGGTGAGAAATTAAGAGCAGTTCAGTATTATCATTTTATATTACATATACAAATTACCAACATTATTTATGGTTTGTAGATAACACTAAACATGAAAATGACTTCCTACGCTTACTGCTACTTGATCCTGGGCTGATGAAGCTTGAAACCTATATGCAAAACCAAAACAGCAAAATCTTAGCATATTGCCTTGTCTTTCTCTTAAGGAGACCATTGGTATTTTGCATGGACAGTGGGAGATAGCAGAATGGTTTTAAATCTTTGACTTTGCAAAAATGAATCACATCAAACAAAAACCTGCAGTTAATTAAAAAAATATGATGCTTGTAAATACTGTTAAAATTCCACCGTATGGATGAACCACATTTTATATTTGAAAGGTAAAAAGGATTTGTTTTCAAACTTCATAGAACATGAGCATTGTTCTACCATCTGGCATATTTTAGGTCAAGAAGTATCGTCTAACTTCTAGCATTATTGTTGAAGAAAGATAGGCTTGTTTGAAAGACCTACAATCACTCAAGAGTTTCCCCAGCACTTAGTAAACCATCAGTTGTTCTTGTACGTGATTTGTATTCAAGCTGTGGCACAGTTCTATCTTAAATTTCTCTTGCTTCACTTTTCTATCACTTGGTCTGCTTAAGCCTATTGCTGCAGGTCAGGCCATAGAGAAGCAGTGGAGAAGTCTGAGTTAATTCTCTTTTGATAAAAATTGATAGAATTTAATTTATCTGTATCAAATTCAGGAATTCATCTCTCTTCAGTGAAGTGCTTAAAAATGTAACTTGAAGGATTTCCTTGCTTGGGAGCAAAGGAAAGATGTGGAGCTCATGGAATGGGTTCAGAGGAGAGCCACTAAGATCAGAGAGCTGGAGCACTTCTCCTGTGAAGAAAGGTTGAGGGAACTGGGCTTGTTTAGCTTAGAGAAGTCTCCGGGGATATCTCATTGTGGCCTTCCAGTACTTGAAGGGAGCATGTAAACAGGAAGGGGAATGGCTGTTTATGAGGGTAGATAGTGATAGGACAAAGGAGAATGATTTTAAACTGAGACAGGGGAGGTTTAGGTTAGATATTAGGAGGAAGTTTTTCACACAGAGGGTGGTGATGCACTGGAAAGGTTTTCCCAAGGAGGTTGTGGATGCCCCATTCCTGGAGGCATTCAAGGCAAGGCTGGATGTGGCTCTGGGCAGCCTGGTCTGGTGGCTGGTGACCCTGCAGACAGCAGGGAGGTTGAAACCAGATGATCATTGTGGTCCTTTTCAACTCAGGCCATTCTATGATTCTATGACTTATATGTTTTCATACTGTGAATTTCCTAGTCCCTGAGACTGTTTTTCGCAGCCCTTGCTTGTCTCCTTAGGAAGATCTGTGCTATCTGATAAGCAGTGTAAGCAGCTCATTCCAGAACCTAATCTTTCCTAATCAATACCTTTGTGTGTTGCAAATAACTGGACATTCACTGATGCTAATGCACTGCAGGCTTCTCCAAAGTGCACCTTCTTGTCCACTGCCCCTATCAGAACTCTTTCTGATCTCACTTTTGCAGAGAACGTGCTTACCTCAGCCTCGTCCAGCCACACATACTCCTTTATCAGTCCAGCAGAGCAAGAAAGCAGCAGTTCTCTGTTGATTAGAGTGCTCTTTGAAGTTTAGATTGCTTGTATTCAGCGGATGTGCAATCTGGTTTTCCTTGTAAGAATTAGATCACTTCTCTCCATGTTATCCTACATTTTGTATTAGGCAGTTACCATGTTTTCCTCATCTGGCTAACTTCCCACACTGCACAGGTTCTCAGTCTGCAGTCCGTATTGTTCTATGTGCGCAGCTCAAGCTGTATTTTGGCAAGCCATATTTGTATTTTTCCATCAGCACGTTCTCTTCATGCAGTAACTTTTCCGGAGCTGCTGTAAGTCAGACCACAGGTATATCCTGTGCTCAGATGACTGTTTCAGCCACTCCTGTAATAACCCCATGACTCCCTCGAAACTGTAGGCAGCAAGCCACATTTACAATCACAGTTCCTTTTCCAAAACGGTGTGTGCCTACACCTAGCTATCAGTTTCATCACCATTAGAGCTCATTTTTGATATGACTTCCTGTTTTTCAAGCTCAAAAGAGCACTTCTAGACTTCCATCACAGCAATTACCTTCTGTCTTCATGACTTTGCTTAGTTTGTAAACTGGATGCTATTTTTCTATTGGTGGTCGCATCAACTGTACAAACAGAGGTAAAGTGATGTTTTTGTTGCTGTTGTGGTTAAGAAGTGTATGTTCTTTTGCGCTCAGTGCACTGTTACTTAGTTCTAATAACCACCCACATCATTTTCAAGACCATAGATTTCAAGGCTATAGGTAGGCTTGTGTTTTAATACAATCTATATATTTACAACCTTGCTTTTGTTTGCATTGAGTCCATTAAATGTGGCTAACCAAAGTTTAATGAAGTACTAAAGACTGAGAAAGTGTCAGTTCTCTTGCTGCTTGGAACATATCTGAAATCTTGTAGGTAGAATAACAGTTCTATGTGAAAGTATTTTGTTCCTTGCTGAAGCTGCCACACCTGATCAGCTGCATATAATTGGAAAGTTTTAAGGCAAAAAATGAGCATCCTTGAGGATAGTAAAATGCTCTCAACAGTCTACTGCAATAATATTGCTGGAAATTAATGCATGTTTTCCTTTCTAATTAATTCCAGAACTTGGCTAAGTAACCTGATAAATTATTTGCATATAAAAGAAAGTTATTAGCTTTTTTTTCCCTTACTTTTTTTTTCCAGTTGTGATTATCCCGAGAAAACTTTGAAAGTATATCCTATAAATACCAACAAGGACTGTTTGCATAGCATACCAGTTCTGAATTAAATACAAATTCAAATTAAACTGAAGCAAGAAATACATTGCAAATATATTTGCCCAGAAATGAGCTACTATTTTGAAACATGTACTGGGGGCTATGAGTATTAAACACGATATAAAAGTTTTCTCTTTTGTTGTTTTGTCTTGAAAGCCAAACATATCATTATTGTGATTTATTCCAGTGTTCTAAAGGCAAAAAAATTCTGTTAAGGAGAAGAGGGTCCAACACACTTTGAAAGGAATTGTCACCTGCCTCAGTAGGTTATTTCTAGAATATCTGGTAACTTCACTAACCTAAGGAAATATTACAGAATGTGGAGAAATGAACTTGTACTGAAAGTCCTGGTTTGGACATCAGGTACAAAAAGAAAGCTCACCAGGACACTTACTTGGTCTGCCGTGGTAAGTGGGATGTGCCTGGAAAAGCAGTGGTGAGCCTAGAACAGACTTCTCCATCTGAGCTAGTCACGCTAGCCTGCCATTAAAGTCATTAGAGAGGAACAGTCACTTGCAGGACGTGAGTCATTTCACTGTGAAAAGGCTTCTATACTGCTAGTGGCTAAGGCTGGGTGAGGCACAGTCCACCCAGTCAGACTTCAGGTGTATTACTAAATTCCCCCACACCACATTTTCCCTCAGAGTAAAATATGACTAGTGCTGGCCACTTTCTCCCCTGCGTTTTCTTAACACAGTACCTGTTAGAAGAAATGTTGTTGGATGTGTATCTGTGTAGCAGTAGGGAAGTGACCATGTGTTCCAGTTGAGTCTTTCATGGAAGATAGATTAGAATGTCTTCATTAAATAGAATGTTGATAGAACAAAAAAACCATATACTGGAGGTGCCCTTTACTTCCACAAAAAATCAACTGCAGCCATTACTCTCAGCAGGAATAAGACATAAAAAAGGCTATGTTGTGTCAATGTACATGAAACATCCCAGCAAAATATCATATTGTTGCTTTTTATTGCTTAAAATAACAGCTTTCAAACCAAAATAATTTGCCTTAGTAGCAATCACAACACAAAAATCCTACCAGCACCCTCTTTACAGAGATTTTTATTTTTTAAAAAGGAGGCAATCTTACAACCATTATATTTTACGTGGGAGGTCTATAAGGGGAGTTGAAATTACCAATGTCGTTGTTATAAATATCATGAATAAGTTGCTCGACTCTGACGGTTCTAAAAACTTCCAATACGTTAAGATATATTTGCTCCGCTGAGTCCTTAATTATCTTTTTGTGGTTTACGTTTACAGTATTCTAGAAAATGACTGTTCAGTCTTCCATTTCCACATGCAGTCCCCATTGTTCCTGGAATTGCAGCAGATACATTTCTTGGTCCTCAGATGATTCTTCAGATACCTGTTTCCCATACAGTCTGGACAAAATTCCCTCTTTGTTAGGACCATCACACTTAAATACTCCTTTACACACTTCATTTTCAACACCGAACAAAGTAGGAATATACAGTCTGCCAGTGTGTGGATCCCAGTCTACCAGTATGGTCTGTTCACTCTCATTCTCTGTGATGCCATGTGCTATTTTTCCCAGCTGACGATAAGACGTCTGCCCAGATTTTTCATCATCTGAGTCCATCAAGTTGACACGGGTCTTATCCAGCAATTCATCCACTACATCAGCCATCTTCAGTTTAAGTTCCTCTAATTCCTGTCCCAAAGAAGGGTCTGTTGTCCTCACCTCCAGCTGGGGGCAATATGCCTTTCCTGTTTTAATGTTAACTAAGTTTCCCAAAGCAGTCTGTGGCTCACCTAGTCCCCCAGGCGCAGAAGTCTTCTCTTTCAGACTGAGTTCTTCTAGGTTTTGGCCAGGACTGAAGTCATCAGCCTGTACACCAAGTTCATACTCTACACTCCCTCCATTTTTCTGTCTCAAAGTATTCTTTGTTCCAGGCTGGTCATTCTTTGTTCCAGTTTTATCCCCCTGAGCTAAAATGTGTGAAATATCATCATGAGAAATATCCAGCAAGTGTTTTGTTTCTGGCACTTCTTTTGGAGTCAAATCTCTCCCTTCAGTGCCACTGTAAACAGTATAATAACGGGGGCTTTTCATTTCTGATGGAGGAATGGATTCCTGAGATGGTTTGTAATCATCCACGTTAACTGTGATAAGGTTGACCACTATTTTTTCACAAGGTATAAAAACCTTTTCCTTGCATTTATCAGTATAGTGCCATACCTGGAAAGCAAAATGTATTTTGATTTAAGTACAATAAAAATATCGTATTGCTTCCTCTTATGCTATTGTCTGTTTTTAAAAGATAAAGCTATCTTAGACCATATTAGGAGTGAATAATTCAATTTAGGGAAAAAGGAAGTTCATCATGTATACTTCTAAGACTGTTAAAATGCTTCACTTTTATTGTTCTATCAGAAGTAAAAGCATATTATGATCAGCTCTAATTTCCTTTTTCACATCTTCTCTGTGCCTAAATAATGGTGAGAATAATTCTGTCAAAACTCTGGTCTTGTTTCCACCAGCACAAAATCAAGTGACTCTGAGAAAACATCAGAACTGCACGTGGGTCACAGACTACAGAAAACTATTCCACTCTCTTTAACCAGCAAAGAGGAAGTGCAGTCAAAACCACATCCCACAAGCACAGTTGGTTACCATGCTAAGGTGCGATTTACAGAGGATTAAATAATACCAAGTCTCCTCTGGAGATATTCAAGACCCGCCTGGACGCCTACCTGTGTGACATGGTGTAGGGAGCCTGCTTTGGCAGGGGGGTTGGACTCAATGATCTCTAGAGGTCCCTTCCAACCCCTACAATTCTGTGATTCTGTGATTCTGACCCTTTCATGAAGCACCCAGTTACTCTGAGAACACTTCTATCACTTCTGCTGCTCTGGATTTCTTTAGAAAGACCAAAGTGTTGAAACCACCTCCCTTATACCTCCCACCACACTGTGTCATGCAGACTGGATTAACATCAGAGCTCATCAATTGCACGCTTGTGATTGAGCAACTTGTTTACAGTTAGATAGCTGTAAGAAAATTTCACTGGGCTCATGCAATGGAAACAGATAACATTTCTTAGACCTCATGTGTTCCTTCCAAAATTTAACCAACTTCACAATATGGTTCTAAGGAATTTGCAAGCGCTTTTACATAGAAAGTGTCTTTGGAAAGTACAAATAACAGAATTCACTTATTGGTATATTTTTTGGATGCAAAGAAATAGAGTGCAGTATTATGAAAGAACTCTTGAAATTCAGATTAAATGACCTCTCTGTGCCAAAACCCTCCCAGAGACATGGGAAAGTTTGGCAACACCTATTAAGAATCCAAAACAGTATCAAGGGAATTCTGCACTGCTGAATTATATTACCTTCTAGTTTCTGATTTCAGCCAATTAACAACTTTTTGTTCAGTAAATCTCTTCTGTGCTTCTTTCTGGATGCATAGGAGGAGTGCTGACTTCCTACAGAACCTGCCTCATTGCATCTCAGACCTTGTTTGCGGCACTGACTCTTCCCAAGCAAACAGATCTTCGTTACCCTTAGTCATCTTTTCATATCTAGTCACAGTTGCTAATTGGAGTTATTCCTATGTTTTAATTGACCAGGGCGGCAACCAGAGATTTCATTTGCAGTTAAGCTTTGGTTTCCTCCTGGAAAACACACAACACTGCTGTGAGATCCAAAGCTGGCAGCAGCAACCCACAACAAAGAATACATACCAGGCTTGTTGGATGCTTCTGCTTGCTGACATGAATGTACCTGTGTACACAGCAGCATGCCACCGAAGTAAAAAGGACAGCCAGCATGATAGGCAGAATGTATCCAAATACAACTGTTATAGTCTCATCTGTTGTTTTGTCTGTTAATAAAGAAAAAGTTTTGTGGCACTGAGTAACTTTATAATGTATTCAGGCAGTAATATGCATATTTACCATATTGCTTCTTGGGCACGGGATGCAAATATTTTAAATAAAATATGAATTTACAGGAAATTGGGGGGGGGGGCGGGGGGAGCGGGAGGGAGGAGGAAGAGCTACAGAACAATCTTTCATTATTTTAGTCAGAATTATAAATAAAACACTAAAAAGAAGCAACAATCCCTCTTGTCTCCTGTTGCTAGTTTCTAACCCCTCAGATTATTAGCTCTGTCACTCCCAAGCATCATTTAAGGAGAAGAAGTAAGATCTCATTCATTGAGACTCAAGGACTGCAGAGCCTTTTCTTCAGAGGTACTGTCTTATCAGGCAGTATGTTCCAACTATGCTTTAAAGTCAAAGATAATTTCAATACTATGAATGTACAGAGAGGGAATAGACATAAAAAATTACAAACTCGTTCACCATTTTTTCTAACTTGGTAATTTGCCAGCTTACACCTACCTTTCAAAGTAGAAATGCAGTGTTCTTTAGAAAACCCACTGTGTAGAAGTGGTGTAGTGACATGGATCTGCGCACTGACACAGTAAGCTGTTCCAGGTTCCAGCCAGGGCACAACCAAGGTGCTGTTGCTGATGGAGAAGAACCACTAGAAGATACACATAAAAAAAAAGTTTCTTTGTTTATCTCCTCACTTCCAGGAAGGTAAAAATTTTATAGATAAGAACACATTTTCTGAAACAAATAATAATACTTCAATAATTGCCAGCTGTATCCTTTTTTTTCCTAATGCAGTTAAAACTCAAGTTCTTTATCATGTCACATAATCTCTGAATATTTTATCTCCCATTCAGTCATCCTTCTACTACTACTGAACAACGCAATGGTTTATATGAAGTAAGATCACGTATCAAGACCAGCCCATGTTCTCATGCTGATGTTTCAGTAGAGAAAAATACCACACTAGCCCCTTCCTGACATGTAGGCAAATGAAAAGGCCCATGATACAGGTTCTTAAATCTTTCAATGTTCTGGTAAAGGTCTTAAAATAATAGATTTTATGTAGGTCTAGGAGTCCAAAGTAAAGTAACTGCTCTTTCTTTGTCAAGCTAATGCTAATCTTAGCATTTTAATACAGCCTTTGACAGAAGGGGACTATTCAGACATCTGCTAGACAGGTGTTGTGTCTGGAGGACAGGAGCAGAAGAATGGATATTTTTGTGAATAATCACTAAATGCCTCCTTATCTACTGTATTTATGGTGGAAATTGCTCCTTTATGGAATTTAAATCTGGAGAGACAGATGAACGAAGACTTTGAGGTGTGGTGGCAAAGGATGCACTTTGCTGTGATGTGGGATGAGCCTGACTGGTTGGGGAGCAACTGCTGGAGAGGACTGGAATACGCAGCAAGCTTAACATGAGCCAGCAACATGCCCTTGCAGCAAAGAAGGTCAACAGCATCCTGGGCAATGTCAAAAGGAAAGGATCCAGTAGGTGTCAGGAAGGGATTATGCCTGTCCATTCAGTGGTCATCAGACCACATCTAGATTAGTGCGTCCAGTTTTGGTCCACCTGACACTGAAAGATGGATGGCGATCCTACAGTTCCTGTCATGTTATGAGCCCTATTTCAGTTCTTGCTGCTACAAAGCACAGTGCACAGACTTAATAGGTAAAATTCTATAGCATTCTCAGAACTTACTCGTTTCTTTGTCTTTTTCTTGAGGACAGACACGTTGTATTGCAGGCCAGGATATACTTGAAGCAGCGATATAGATTTTTCACCAGGACTTCTCCATTTCTCAGGAACAGTCAGTGTGATTGAAATAGATTTCTCAGTAGAAGACACATTTACCATGGGTGGGCCAATTTTAGCTAGAAGAATAAAAACTCATAAGAAATAGTTACAGAAATTGGAAGATCTGACTATACAACTTCTTGAAGGGAATGATATTAAATTTTTGTAATATTTTGGGTAGTCTAAATAGAACTTTGAACAATTTATTTATACTGATATAAAATTATTTTCCACATAAGTAACAGAAACTTCACAGTAAGAAGCTGAACACAAACGTGGAATTTTGCCTAGGAAGTCCTGTGACTTTGCAGAATGTACAACATCAAAACCCAATTTGCTAAAACAAGCTAAATTACCAGTATATCGTCAGATTACCTGGTACAGACATGGTGCTTTAGAGTATGATTACCGTTCGGTTTAATAGGACCTCTTCAAAATCAGAATTCTTTATAAAATAGATGTGCCATGCCCTTTTTTTCCTTTGAGTAAAGACTTATGACTACATAGAACAGTGTTCAGTATAACAGTTTCTAATTCATAAGTTTACCATACACATATCCAAATTACAATGATTTCAATTACTGCTGCCAGCAGCATAAATCTCAAACAGCAGCAAAAAAATCTAAGTTTACATTAAAATTAAAATATCACGTACTATGGAGATGCACTCCGAGCACAGAGTATTAACCAAGGCCATGAACACCTGGCTTTGTGATTAGCTTTCCTTACTCTCTGTAAGAGGGTTAAATCGTTCCGTCTCTATCCAGTTAGAGCACCTCCCATTTAGGAATGCTTTAACACTTGCGTAGTATTGCTCTTCATGGTCAGCAGTCTCACTGGAGAGGTCACACCATGTTCTATTGATATTCCTGCATTCTGGCTTCCTAATCCATTTGCCATCACCGTATCTATGTTGAAAGAGAAAGAGAAGGGAGCTGTACAAATGTTCTTCTCATTGTCATCATTCACCCGATTATATACAAAGAAATGATAATCAAACAGATAGGATAGTTTGCTTGTTTTTGCAGAAATGTGCTATTTCAGGGAATTCACAACTTCAGCTGAGATAAAAACATGAGTTTTTAATGAAAAATAAACCAGTTTAGGTCCTATTCAAAAATGGCAATAGGTAACTGGAATGTTAGCAATACTGACTCAAATCCATTTTTGCTTACATGGATCTCTCAACTTAAGTCTCCACAGATTTGGTTTAAACTCTAAACACGTGAGAACTGAGTCAGGGTAACTATTTATGTAATGACAAAATGTTCTGTAGGATGGCCGGTGGCTCTTCCTGCTATTTAAAAATATGTGCTAAGCTGTTTAAAATAAAGACTCCATCTCTAATATGATGCATTTCAAAATCATTCTTGTTGAAGCAGAGGCATAAACATGCCACAATAATGCTTCAGTACTGATCTTAAGCACTAGCAGAAGAAATCCAAGTTTCCTTAGAAAATTTCTGCCTGGGTTTTCTCAGGAGCTCCCACTCCTCAAATTCACATTACACTAAGAAGAATCTCAATTTAGCTGCTAATTAATAAGGGTATGTGGCAGCATCTATACAACTGTGTTTTCAAAGTCTTGCTTCTCTAGCTAACTAGAGATACAGATGAATATTTTTGTATTACATGTGAAAGATGGCCCATAACTATGACTACAGACTCTGCTGTGGAACAGCTGACCTGCAGTAAGCACAGCTAACTCTCTGAGTTTTTTGCCTGCTACATGATTATTGTTCATTTCTTTATAGTCAAGAAATCTTGCCTTTCCTAGGGATGTGGACTATGTTATTCCTCTGCTAGTACAAATGGCAAGATCCAACCGCTCTATGATTCTATGATCTGGAAAACAAGGTTGCAGACTCTAACTGCAAAAGCAACTCCTTGTGTTTTTGGGTTTTTTTTAAGTAATCAGTAGAAGTTGCGGGAAACTTCTGGAGATGTTCATCTGTTTTAGTGTTATCAAAAAAACTACTAGACTGAGGAAAGAGTGTCCAGGATAATACTAGGAGCATGATAACATCCATGACAACAAAGCTACACCTATTTGTAAGTTAAACTTCCAGTACTGTTCTTAAGATGACCTAGTGCCCTCTTGGTGACAGTGAAGGAAATGGATTCTGGCCTTCACTCACATTCCTTGATATCCTACAAATTGGCAAGCTCTGTTTCTGATCCAGTTACTTGGTTGTCTATAGTACTTCATAACTTCATTAGATTGACTCCCAGACTGGAGAGGCTTTGGGGATTGAAATAAACCTGTGGGTGTTGAGTCTGTTAGAAACCACTGATGGAACAGTGTTTGCTCACAATATTCCTTTAGATGCTACATCCTCAGATCCATTCAGATATGTACAGAAGGCGACTCTGATGTCAATTCACAGCACTGTCTCTTCTTGTTCCTTAGCTTCATTTCTGTGGAATGCCCTAAAAAAAAGCAGTGAAGGATACAATAAAGAAGCCAACTTACATTGAATATTTCACATTGTAGAGTACTCCATCTCCTGTACCTTCCGGTGCTAACCAGTGAAGGACATTCTTCATGTTTCTAGATTCAAAATGAACATTCCTAGGGTTGGGCAAAGAACAATACAACTCTCCTGAGAAAGAAAATAAGAAAGGAACAACAAACACTAAGAATCTGCAAATACATATGCTTCAAAGTTAACCAAACAAGAGCTTATCTTTTAAATAAGACATAAACTGCTACATATTGCCTTTATTCTCCATGAAGTCAAAAAGCACTTACTGCTATGACACTTATCTAAATTACCGTCCCATGAACCATCTTTTGAAATAAATGAGCAAAGCAAGCAAGTCTGAGGACTCTTCGGAGCCCAACTTCCTATGTTCACATTGCTAACTTAATTGCAAAGCAGAGGACTTTAGGGCTGGGGCAGAACCCCAAGCTTCATGCGAGCCAAACCCCAGCAATTCCCAGCAGCCCTCAGATCCAACCTGAAGCTGCAGCTACTGGGGAGCAGCTTCTTGTTGCAAGTGGCCACGAGAGCATAATAGGGAAGAGAAAAAGAGAATCTGTGGTCTTTCAGGACTTTTCAGAACCCTCTTCCTCCAGGGATGCAATTTGAGTTCTTAAGCTAACAAAAAGTGACAAAGAAAGGAGGAAATACAACACATTAACATGAACAGTGGGAACATGTCTGAATGAACAGACCTTGATCTTTGTTGTCTCCTTAAGTGGACTTTATTATTTTTTCGGTGGTATACTTCACTATTACTAAAATGTTCATTCTCTTGTATGAATTGCATATATTATACCATGTGTAACACATAGCTGCTTCTGTAAGTAAAAATCACCATCATTTTCCTAATTGACTTACTCCTTTCTAGTTGTCTTTGAAACAATCAGAAAAAGCTATTCTGTAAAGGCCAAATACTTTAAACTGACATAGTAGAAATCCTGGGATTTCCAAACCTCTGTTTGTATATTAACATTCAAAAGAAACTCTGGTATATGTCTGCATCTCTATCTTCAGCTTTCCATAAACATATTTATGGAGAGTGTTCCTAATGTTGCCCTCTTTTATTCCCTTGCACTTAGTTGGTATTCAGTGACTTTCAATTCTTATTTTGTTTTATTTTATTTCCTGGAGAATGAATCTTGTTGCCAAGCACAGTCCTCATGGCAAGCTTACTTATTTACCAATGGTATGTAGGAAGTCCCCTTCCCTTGAACTCTCAGACACAGAAATGCCCAACATCTGTAATCTCACAAGGGCTCAAATGACAGGCTCAGTTAATGAAATCAAAAAGTTCGAGATGCCAGAGGATGTGAAAGCAGCAGAAAGAGGCCTCCAAGAAGGCTTCTGCATTTGCTTTACTCATAGAATCATAAGGTTGGAAGTGACCTACAAGATCATCTAGTCCAACCGTTGTCATCTACTTCAATAACATTTTCTTCCGAGTGGGGGATAACCTAGCAAGTAAAGTTTTACTTTCCACCAGAATAAATGTCCTCCACAACCCCCCTGCTCTAGATGAAACTATTCCAAATGTAAGCACGAAGCAGCCCAATAGACATCCTCAAGCTGGCAACATTTGTTTAGCAGAGAAGCAATTAATTAATATGCATGCTAGTAAGAAGAAAAAACCAAAATCAGTATTACACGAACTGCAAGAAATCATCCATGCATCAAATTTCATCATTTGCACCAAATCCCTGCATTAACATTTATGAGGCTGCAGGGAAGCCATCAACTGCACAACCTGTAGCCAGGAATAAGAAGGAAAAAAAAACAGAAGTGACACAGCCCTGCTAAGGCCCTGGAGACGGCAACTGGGAAATCCATGTAGAGAGCAGGGGAAGTACTGAAGCACAAATGAACTTTCTGTTACAATTCCCAAACAGGAGGATATAGAAAAGGGATTTTTTTTTTTTTCCCTAGGTTAAGGGGAATCAAAGCCATAAAAAGCTCCTCATTAAAAAACACTGAGGAAAAATCTAAAAGGCCAACAAGGAGAGAATTAAGAATAAAATAAATTACATACTGAAGGGTCTGAAAACCCCCAGAGCCAAGATTAAAAAATCCCAACCTAGCAGCAGCAGAAGAAGAGATAGGTCTCTGGTACCTCAGACTCTCTGAGGGAGGCATCTGCTTTGCATTAATTGCAAGCAACAGGGCCAGTGAGCACTGCCTCACACTGGTTCCTCTCTCTGGTTAGGATGGACCAATGCAGATACCCCTCCCGCCCTGATCTGGCGACAGCAGCCAGGCTGATCAGCCCCTACCTCTGCTTCTTTGGCAGCTACCTTCCAGAGACAGACCTTGTTTGGGAGCTGGGGCAACACTGCAAGTCTACACGAAGAGACAGTTTATCCTCCGTGTCATCAAGGAAAAGAATAAAGCAAGTTCTCTTTCAGATAGAAGTTGCCAGCAGCAGTACCTGATGGGCAGAAGAGGACAGACAAGGCGGACTATCTGGGAGGGCTCTGGATGTCTCAAAGGGCAGATCAGGGTACTATCCGCCACATAGCACAGAGTTGGTTCTGCCTAAGGGTAATGGGACAGATGGGATGTTAAGGTCACTGCCAGCCCTGTTTTGATAAACCTCATAAAAAATTAGCCACTGTCCTATCTGAGTTGAGTAGACGACAGCTGCAACCTTCCCTGTTGGCTCACATTTCACACTTCTTTTTTTTCTTTTAAAGTTTTATAAAATGTGTAAAAGCGATTGGAACCAGCCAGCTCATCACAAACAAAGCACATTACTTCCACTGGTTTTCTGAATGGTTTTGTGTACCTGCACTTTTTGACATTTGCCCCAACCTTAAATAAAAACATTTATATTCCATAAGCACATTTTAAAGTAAAAGGAGGCACGAACTTATCTGTTAAACTAGAATATTTTTAAACTAGTAACATAAGTGTGTTTTTTGTTTTTTTGTTTTTTTTTTCTAAATTTTATTTTTTTTAAATTTTATCTCCGCCTATCGTGGTTTCTGATGTGGTAAATGAAGTTTCAAAACAGAAGCGCTGACTCCAGTGGATGAGCCAATCTCAGCCAGCAGAACCCACAGGCTGTATCTTTACAAGATCTAAAGCATTATCACACTGCAGGCACTCTCTGATTTGCCCCAAGTTCAATGTAATCTGGGAGGCAAAGGGACAGAGACCGTTAACTTTCCATCAGCTGCTATGGCAGAGACTTACTTTCTATATGTATTTTTTATCGCTTTGGTAGGTGTACGTTTGCCCTTTGAAGAAACCCCATGTGTTTTTTATTCCTCAATTCTGCATCTGTAAAACAGGAATAAAGCTGCCATACTCCCCTATTTCTATGAGAAGAGCTAAGAAAGAACTTCCATCTTTATGATGCTCAGTAATATCAGGAGGCATGTGTAAAAAATAGAGTGTAGACATAGCTTGCATCTCCCAAAGTTATCAGCTGCCTACTTCAGTATCTCACCTATAACAGAACAGAACTCACCATACTCCAATTTTCTCTTCATTAATGGATTAATAGCATGGATGTCACGTGAATTATGTTCAGTTTACACTGGCCTATATGAGAGCACCAATCAGTCATGCAATGTGCTTTGCTAGGTTCAGTCTGTCTCATAGATAGTCTGCAGTGGCTGTCGTCACTTTCCAGTATAATGAAATAATTTCCTTTATTTATTTCTTGCATGTAAAAACAAAACAAAGCAAAACATGGAGCTCTTATTGCTGTGTTTGGAAATGCTATAAATCAAACCTTGAGCAATGGTATTCTTTATAATTCCTTGCACACCTGGACTGGAAAGAATGTAGTAATATAGGCTTGTAAACTTCACCACCACACTGAAGAGCCAAGTCCTGATCTTAGATTACTCTACTTCAAGACTTCAAAACAGATGTGACTTAGCCTGAAAACACCTTCACATGTGAGCGAAAAAGCCCACTGACGTCAGTGGGACTATTCACATGAGTAAAAGACTTCACAGCAGGTGCCTCATCCTCTCTTTGTGAAAGTGCCTGTTGGGTTGAAAAATGTGGTTGGTTTTAAGTGCATGCAGCTCACAGCCTTGTATGTGCCTTGGTCAAGTTGTTACTGCTCAAACCTTGGTTTTGGGTACAGCCATGTCTGTCTATCTATACACACCTGAATATATGTGGGCACACCTACATAAATATAAGCACATCTAATTTCCAGTTATAACTATTATCTGCTCAGTGTGTCTGCTTTTTGTCTGTATGGAGGCAGCGCTGCCTAATTCAATGATAAATGGCTGTGCTTAATGTCAGCATTGCAGGATAAACGCAGCTGCAGCTGCCTCAGTTCTCTCACTGTGAACACATTTGTTAGAGTGTCTCTTGATTTAGACAACCTAGCAACTGAAAAGTACAAAAATACACAAATACACAAAAATAGATTTTTTTCCCCCCTAAAGTTATACGGTGGGGAGAAGACAAATACCCAGTGAAAACTGAGCTGTTGCCACAGAAATGTGTCCTGTGTCAGTATTGGTGTTGACTGTGCTGCTCTCAATCCAAATGATCACCTGTTGTGTTTAACTGTATCATGGCTATAGGGATTGCTGTCCCAATAAAATTTCCAACAAAATAAAATGACATAGAAAGCCACAGCATTTCTCTAGACAACTATTCGATGTAATTTAAGACAGCGAGAGATGCAGAAAGAATTAAAACAGAAAGTAGGGTCTTACTTCAACACAGCTTTTTCCAGTACCTATAGCAGTAAAAAGCAGGTGCTCCTCCCTTATCAATTGCCTCTATATAAATGAAGGACTTCTCTTTTAACAATAACAGAGAACGCTTTGGCTTCAATTGCTCTTGCATTTTCTTATGCAGAAGCAGCCCTTGGGACCTCTGATGGTAGCGGCTCCTTTGCCCCAGGTGCTGAGATTAAGGGCAGCACAGTAGACACTGCCCTTTTTTTCTTCCTCCAGCTCATCTGCTTAGATGAATTCATTGTTTGCAGTGCAAAATCTTGCCTTAGTCACGTTTAAGTATATTATAAAAATGACTGTACTAAGAACAAGCGTCCACTGACATAATGTTCAGTAGCATTTGTTAGCATAGGGCTGTGACTGTCTTTTCTGGCACATCTACAATCTGAAGCAAGCTGGCACTGGCCATGCAGGAATGTGAGGGAGTGCATGAGATAGTAAACAGGGGAACTGAGCCAAAACGGGAGATCAGAAGTTACAGAGAGGAAGGGAAACCCCACAGAGCCAGGAATACACGTTAGCAAATGTCATTGCCTGATATTAGTCAACTTTACAACAATTAAAATAGATGAGTTAACTTTTTTTTTTTTTTTTTTTTTAAATAAAGTCAGCCTGAAAGATTTCCTCTGCACTGATTCTTATGAGCTGCTTTCTGGAATTCAACCGAATGGACAGTGAGGAGGTGGAAGCAGGCAGGAGTCACTAGAGCATCCCTGCCTTTCTCCTGGTGGGCTGCTGGAGCTGTGGGACTTCTGCATGTGAAGTTGGGCTAGTGAAGCCATCTTACTTCAGTAGTGGTGGGAATTGGGGGAGGATTGTGGAGGTGATTTCCTGTTGTAATCCTAACAGTGCTCAAGAGATAACCACGGAGCAAACTCTTGCCCTGCCAGAAGAGGAGTCAGGCGCACCAATCACAACCTCTTCATAAGCAGTATGTGGAAAAGGGAGAGAAAGATAGGGACAGAAACAGTGTCATTGGACTGAATGAAAATGAGATGGTGGCGCAGACAGAAAAGCAGAAGTAATGACAGAAAAGGTAGGAAAATGTGAGCAACAAGACCCGGGTGTGTGGGTTTGTTTGTGAAGAAAATAGGCAGGTTGCCATTGGAATCAGGTGAAACTGAGGAGATCATCTGGGGAAGGAGTAAGGGTAGGATGAAGAGAGGGTGCCAATGCACGGTGTGGCCTGTCTTGCCACGTTCCCCTCCTCTGTGTGAAAACCTCTGTTTATTTCTCCACACCACAACCTAGATAGAGACCCAAGTGCTTTCCCCCACACCACTTTGAAAGTTTGCAAGTGCAAAGGTAGAGCTCATACTACCTAACCATGTCTTTCTGCAAAAATACGCCCCTGATGCAGTCAAACAGGAGGAAGTTATAGTAGATGTGTTTTCTATTAATTTTAAGTGATCAATATTGGCATGAAACAAGTTGACAGAAAGTCTAAGATTACTCATAACCTCGTTATGACTCTGAGAGTCATCAGAGGTGTGTGGGTTTTTTTCTTCCTTTTACAAGAATGAAAAATACCTGAATGATATTTTGTGAAGTTTGAAATGCAGAAGTACTTTTTTGTCAAGAATAACTAAGTTAATTTTAAAAGCTCATTGTTGCCGCAATATTTGCTATTCAAAACAGATGTTTTGAGATTACATAATATTAAAAATAGCCAAACTGTCTGATGTTTGAGGATTTTTTCTCCTGTGAACTTATTTAACTTTATCAATTTACTGCTTCTTCGACCAACTACAACCCAGCAGCCAAGAAAATGAGGGCTTAATTCAGAAACTTCTGACATCTTATGTTTTTCAAAATATGCAAAGGTTACATAAATTTCTTTTTGAAAAAAAATGCTGTAGAACTGCTACATCAGCTGAATTCTGACACAGTGTGTTGCAGACCAATCCTAACGTACCCCTTCATATATATATATTTTCATAAACTGAGCCACCACTTAGTGCTTCTATCTATGAGACAGTGGCTGTTCATTTAGAACGGCTAAGATTTTATTTATTGCCTAAAGGCTGTTGCTTCTTGCTCCCCAACCTACTAACAAGCTTGTTCAGACGAGGAGTTTTGTTTTTTCTTAAAATCTGAATTAGTGAAATGTCGTCTTCTGAATCTGTGTTTTCCCTTAGACAAGAGATTGAGCGTGATGTCAGTGGAAGAAAAACCCTCACTACTGAGAGAAAGCTAGCTCTAAAAAGCTGAACATTTCCTTCTGCATCAGAGAGCTGAGAGGTTGGACTAACACACCCAGCATGCTGGCAGAACCTCATCTCTTGTGCCTTCAGGAAGCTACTGCTTGTAGAGAACTCACAAGAACAGAAGGTTTCCTGGGGTATCTGCCCATTTCTGCTAATCTCCTCTGAGGCATGCTCTGCTGTGTTTCGAGGCACTGTATGACTGTTCAGAGTGTTCCCACAGTAAGTTCAGATGTGAACAAGACAGTGTCGCTTAATAATAGGTATCGTACTATTTTTAGTATCTTTCCTGGACTTCACAAGTATTTTTTTTTTGTTAAAACCACCAGACATGATTTTCTGCTTCATTTACGCTGTCTACAGGTCCAAAGCGACTTCTCTGTACAGAGGAAGTCATTCAGTGAAATCACCTACTTCTTTACAACTTAGGAAAGACTGCATCAGAAATAATATTCAAGGTGACAAACACAGCTGGATCCAAGGGACAGTGTTGCATTTCTAAAGTTCTGTGGAACAGCACGTATATGTTGTTCCTGCCCATGGACTGTGCTGATGGAAAAGTTCTCATGTTTGACTGCTACAGGTTGATTTACACCTGAGGAGTCACACAGCTGTACTTCTGTCTGTCTTCTATCTTCTCGCAATGTGTAAAAGCAATTATACGTGTCTCAGCCTTCTCCAGGCAGAGTTCTAGTGTTTCTTAGCCACATCATGCACATTACTATTCTGATTTAGTACACACTAAAAGCAGGATATTGATATGCCTCCAGAAAGTACAAGGAAAAGCCAAAAACTGAACCACATGAAATAATAAATATTAGCCTCACTGCTCTCTCCAGCCTTTATGAGACTACTATGAAATAAAGTAACTCATTTCACCACAGAGCTTCTGAGCATGGAGTGGGATTAAGCTCAAATACATAAACCCGGGTAACCTCTTACCCTCTCCTAAAGCAACATTCTTTTCGTAACTCTTTTTGGACATGTTCATATTTCCATCACAGAAAAGGAAGCGAAAAATGGGAGGCTGAATAACAACTCAGCTGCCATCTGAGATGTAACTCAAAATGCTTGGGAATGAAAAAGCGAAGACTATGGTATTTTTCCTTTCTCTTCCTTCACCTTAAAATACTCCTTAAGTTAGCTAGCCAGCCAGCCAGGAGAAAAACAGATGAATACAGTCCCCTTCAGTCATCTATTTTCCACGAGAGAAGCAAAGCTTATTTAATCTCTTCATATGTAAACTGCCATATACCTCCAGTCCCACATCCCATTGCCATGTCTTTCTGCTACATCTAATTTAATTGTATTCTTTTCAAGATATGCTGAGCAGCAGCTAAAAACTCTGTAGGTTACTGGTGCACAAAGAATAAAGCACAAATACGCTGTTTAAGCACAGCTTTCTAATGAAAAGTCATTTTATTGACAAACCTCAATTTCTTGTTTGGGTTATAGAGCATGACCTCAGCTATTAATCTCATAGCTGTAGACAACACCAAATCTTGGAAAGAAATCAATCAGTAGAAATCAATTTGTACAAGCCACAACTACAAAAACAAACATAAACCACACCACACATACACAAATGACTGGAGTAATACTAACCACTTGCTTGTCTTGGAATTAAAAATACAAAAGCTGCTGGAGAGCAACTGTGAAGGAAGGATAAGATTATAAGCTAGTGAGGTGAACCTGAATGGTAACACTGGGAACTGCAAAACATATATAAGTTTTAGGCTTTAATCCCAATTTCCCAACAGCATTCAAATTTCTCTATGGGACGAATTACCTATTCTCACTATTTACATCCCTAATTAACAGGCAAGAAGAATTTGACAAGTTGTGGAAATTATAATAGAGCCAACTCTTAGGGCACAGATGGTGGCATTGTCTGAAACAGCCTGACCAGAGATAGTAGGTTACAGGTGAGAGAATAAGGGTGAGTCTTTTGAATGTATGATCATGACACTCCTTAATATATTGTAGTCTGCCTTCAGCAAACATCTCCTTTTTGTTATTTCTATGTTAGATTTGTTCTTCTCTCCTTCATACTGCAGAGAACCAGAAATAACACAAAAATAAAGAACACAAAAATTATTTCTGAAGAACACAAAGCTCAGCCTTCCCATATAGTTCCACTATTGGTAGTGAAGCTTCACAGCACAAAGACATCACAGACCACAACCACAGGGCAGCGAGCCTATGTATAACACGCATGCTGCATGCCTTTAATATGAAATATCTGACACTTCAGTCTGCTATTTAATACTTACTGGCTGTGCCTACATTACAGATGAGCCTTTTCTCAGATCCAAAATGTATCTTAGATCACCTCGTGTCAGTACATAAACAACTCTGCACTGCTGAACTTTGTGATCAGCTTTTCCTTTCTGCCTTTCCTTCAAAAATTCAGATTTGGTGCACGCCTTCTCAGTGATTTACTGTGTGTAGGTGAGGAGGAAAAGAAGTGGATTATTAGTGCTGGAACACTGCCCACCTTCTTGATGCTTTCACAGGATAAAATACAATGCTTGGACAGAAACAAGATCCCCGATCTCAAGCTCCATGGCTCAACTGCATGACCCATACTGTGATCCCATCCTTTTATTTTGTATTTCCCAAAATAATTCCTCTCTAAATAGAAATGTTTTGTATGTTTCATCACTCTAGTGACTGTAAAAGAAAGCAAATCTGCTTAAAGGGATGACCACTTCTCAAAATGCAGACATAGTTATTGGTAAAATTAAGTACATGCCATGATAAAATGCAAGAAGAGAGAAGTAAATTGAACTAGATGTGTCAGTGCAGACCAAGTAATTTATGCAATGATTGGAGAACATTAAAAGGGGGAAGCTTTCAAGATCCTACTGTAAGAAAAGTAATTGGTACAGCCACCTACCAACTCAATTGCATCTACAGCTACGTCTACATTGGTAAATAAAGCAAGACAGTACAAGTAGATTTCTTAGACAGAAATATCAATATTGAATAAAAGAGTCTTTTCTACACTTATTCCATTATTTTTTTCCTTCTAAGACTGTACTAGCTGTACTTGCATTAGATGGATTCATGGAACTCTCCTTCCAGGTCAGCTTCATTCAAGAAAAATCCAGTGCCAAGGATGCTTCCCAACAAGAGCAAGTGCAAGGAATGAGAGATCTGCTTCAAAATCACATGCCTCATCTGAATGAAAATAGCAAACATGCCTGAAGTTCAGCACAACATTTCTATTATTACAGTACATAATAAGTATATACCTACAAGACAGATTTAGTGGTTTCTCTACAGAAAAGCATGGTTAAGGAAACCTCAACTAGAAGCGTGTAGAAGGATTTAAGCTGGAGTTTGTTAAATTCTTAGAATGCCATTCTATTGCTTTCAAGAATCACGATGTTCCTTCCCTAACCTTGTGAGCTGCTTGTAAAAAATTGCGTAAAGAGAAACTGCCACATTTCCTGATCCTGTTAATTAAACTAAGGATTTGCTTTTAATTTCGTTTTCCATTCTGCATTGCCCATGCTTATGCATTAGTACTACAGCACAGATTTTTAGCAGTGAATGAAGCACTGATTTATAAAAACCCAATGAAGTGCAGCAGTACTGCACTGCAAAGGGAGAACCGCCTGTGAGGCAGGCACACAGACCAAGACAGCAGTACCTCAGCTTTCAGAGACCTGGAGAACAGCTAACATACACCAATAAGGGTAGGCCTGTATCCAATAACACACCATAAAAGACGTTTTGCTTGTTTGCAGTGGTCCAGTAAGTTAACAGCTGCTGTTACACGGCTTGGAGATGAACAAAATAGCAGACTCCCAAAGGACATGCACAGTATAGACCCTGTGAGACACAGGAACCTGAGTCTGTGAAGTGCTGCTGTCAGGCTGCTTGCCACAGCACCTGGCCCGTGTGTGATCTGCTCCTAGAACCACACCAGACTCAGCCCTCAGACAGCTGTGGTATTTGCAGGATTGCCTCTGCTAGTGACTGGCAACCCAGCTTTGTTCTGCTGTTAGAAAAGATCCAAAGGAGACTAATGTATCCATAGTCTCTCTGCTGAAAGAGCACAAGAGCTGCTACGATGGATCAGCACCTCATGTATTTTTTTCTGTTATTTGCAAAATCCTGACAGGATGAATTACAACAACTTTTACTGCCTTGCACACCAAGAGAAGAGGTCTAGTTTAAACTCGACAGTGTGCAAGAAATACCCCTCTTCTCTTGTGAAGCTACTACTCAAAGCCAACTCATCCCCCTTGACATTTTTCTAAACCTTCTCTGGAAGTTATACAAACTTTCCAAACACTTGCCCCAGTGTTCAGCAGACCCCGACAAAATAAGCACAGCACAGTCAGATGCTTGGAAGGAAACTGGCCCACCCTGGTGCTTTTACCTGAGAGCCAAAGAACTGATGCATAACAGAACTAACTGAAACTGTTCTCAGTAATGCTCCAGAGCAGCTGGTGTGAAGATGCCCTTACTACAGCCCAGCTCTTGTCAGATCTGGAGGCTTTGCTGTGAGTTTAGATGGGAGAAGAGCATCCTCACCTATTTAGCTTTGGCAGTAACATAGGAAGCAGGCAGCCAGAGCACAAAGACAGTGTGAGTTTCTTGGAAGCTCTGCTAATCTCTGCGGTGCCTTTTGCTGTTATATACTTGAGGGATATAACAAAGAAATCCCGTGAGATGCTTATGGCAGCAGCAGGGCCCCACCACAGGCACACATTCAGCAGCTTAGGTGTAAGAGCTCATTCTCACCTGGTGACATCTATGCTTCTGCCCAAGTCCTTGCTAACCAGACTACTTACACCACTACTCCTGCTCCCTGTGCTGCCCTGCCACGGGCTGCCATGGGGGCACTGCACTGCTCTGCTGGGAGGCACACCGGGGCTTGCATGCAGGGCAGAACTCTGCCAAAACTCAGCATGTCCCGTGCTGTAACCTGTCCCTCACTGCTCAGGTGGGAGCCTGGGGGCTGGTGGCTGTCAAGAACAAAGGAAGATACTAGAAGTATTAAGGGAATTAATGCAAATTATGGATCAAGAAGTACTCCAAGAGCACGCTGTCAAATTACAGCTGAAAGTAAATTAACATGTAGAAGACACTCAGAGTTGGTAAAACCTAATTCCAGCACAGTAGCAGAGAAGATGAAGCAGCCTTAAAGCAGCACACGGCACTCTTCTCCCGCTAAATATTAGAGGACAGAAACATGGAAACTGAACCGATTCAAAGTGTTTAGAAACAAACAAACATAGAATCCCCACAAAACAAAAATCGCCGAACCCATCGCATCGGATCTCATCAGATCTCAGCCCATCTCACCTGTGTGCGCTGCGGGGGGCGGCGGCAGGAGCAGCGGCAGCAGCAGCGGCAGCCAAACCGCCCCCCGCCGCGGCTGGCGGGCGCCCATGGGTCACATCTCCCAGGCAGGGCGCACGGAGCTCCCGCACCAGCACCGCGCAGGAGCCGACACAGGAGCCGGGCGGGGCGCCGAGGGCCGGGGCGGGGCTGAAGGGAGCCTTGTTGCTTCGTCGGGAGGTCTGGTTCGACGGAGTCCTTTCCAGCTCGTTACCTGGCGCCTTTCGCGACCTGCTGTCCGCCCAGCGGTTCTGTTCCTTTCCCGCCTGCCCCAGCTATGCTTTGCTACGCCAGTGTATCTGAGTCTTTCTCCCTAGCTTTCCCTCTCTCTGCTGTTTGCACTCAGGCTTCTCTGCCTAAAAGATCTTGCAAGCAAGGTCTGCGAGACTTGTAAGCCGGTGTGGACCCAGCTCTGTCACTGCAGTGCCTGGCTGCCTGCATACCACCATGCTTCAGATAGGGGCCAGCATGGATAGTGTTGCAGAAGGAGGGAGACAGTGTCTAGAAGTGGATGTCTCAATTAGTGGGAATGGACTTTGTGCAAGTCGGATAGCAAACAGATTTGTGAGTTTTGAGCATTTCAAGGCTCCAGCACGTAGCAGTGTCTGGGGTGCAGGTGTCTGGGCAGTGATCACAGGAGAAGCTGTGAATAGCTGGTATAAGGATATTAGAAATGAACAAGTGCACATGGTAAACTTGTGGTGATCGTTACTGTAGTAGAGCTTCTGATGGACTCACTCTGTTCCCATGTGGTGCGCAGTGGTTCTCAGGTCCAATCAGCTGTCTCTGCAGTTGTGCATCTCATCCCAGCATCTCCTGTGGGTTTGCCATCTGCCTTAGAAATGGGGCATTGGTGCCCTTGTGCAGATACATAGGCCTAGTCTGTGGGTGTGACATTAGAAAAACAAGTCTCAGGGCTGATGCCACAAACTGACGCGTTGGTCACACAGCTAGTCATCCTGCTTGCTCTCGGACTGAAGCACACATGCAGTAGTGTTAGGACCTAGAGCAAGTTCAGCTATTTGAAGCTCAATGGATTTTCTCCTGTCAATGGGTTTTGATCCAAAAATGTCCCAGCTGACTTGGCTTAAGCCTGAGGAAGGCTTCAGCTGGGCTTCTAGTGAGGACGGCTTGTCACAAGGGCTAAAGTCTGTCAATATGATACAGACCGAAACTAGCCCTTCGGATTCACTGTCTCCACTTCTGTTTTACTTTACACAAATATATGTTGTTTATCTTTGTTTCCAGACGGAGATTGGCACTGCCCACAGCCCTGCCATCACCTTGGGCTGCCTTGGCTGTGGTGCATTGCTTTCAATCGCATGGGAACAGAAGAGCTAGATAATAATACTGATGTAACAGCTACCAGTTGGGCAACACCAGAGGCACAAGGGAGGAGGTGGAAGGATAAAATGGGCACAGAAATGCTTGAAAGGAAGATAAAGTCCAAAGAAAGCAAAGCTTGGTGCGGAGAAAGGTGGTGGTAAAGCAAAGATACGAAATGCAGTTGCACGAAGTAACAAGGAAGTTGAGAGCAATACTTGTGTTTTTTTTTCCATGCTATTAGTGCATTATTGAGTTGTCAGTGGGAAGAGGCACTGATAGAAAAGCAGGCCAAAGAGACAGGCAGTGCTTGAAGCTGTGAAAATCAGGCTGTTGCCCTCAGCCTGCCTTCCTGTGGGGCAGAGGCCTGCAGCTGGCAGCCAGCAGGCACCAGCCCAGCCTCCAGCACATGCAGGCCATCCTTGCTGTATGGTCTTGTGAAACACAGCTGTTAGGTCAGTCTCCGGGCTGACGGGGGAATTCTCTGATAGCTGAACCAGTCCAGTAGATGCTCTTGACATATGAAGGCAGGGACTTCGGGTTGCATGATAGGGCAGAAGGACAATGCAGTCCTCTTAATAGCAGAAGCTGATGTGAGTGTTTGTGACCTCAGCTTCAGAGGGTTTAGCAAAACATAATCAAGGAAGCATTAAGCAGGGCAGCTTCCTGCTTGAATCCTTTCCCACTAAATAGGACTTGCATGTAATTTAGCTTGGACCTAACCCATCAGCACATCTTGGAGAGGGTAATGTGTGCACATTAGTCTGGGAAATATTTTCCCAGACATTTGCAAATAGGCATTTCTAGAAAGCATGCACTCAGAACACTAAGGAACTCAGGAGGGTGTTGCAGCCCCACTTGGGGTGCTGGCTGCAGGAACAGTCCTGCAGAGAGGGAGACTTAAATGAGTATCTGAGCACAGATGCAAGACTGATGATAACCAAGCCCACCAAACAGGCACAAGATTGGCACCTTTGTGAGGTTGTCTGGACTGCGCTCAGCCTAGCAGTGCTCTGGGGCCCGAACAGCTGGTTGGTGGTGCTGCAGGGTATCAGGGCAATGTGAAAGAACTTCTCCCTCGGTGAGTTGCACTGAAGTTACTGAAAAGATGCACAATAGCCTATAATGAGTACAGACAAGTACAGCAGTTGCTTTGAGACTTTCAAGATGGGGCTGAATCAGGCCCTGGGCTACTTGAGTATATGTAACAAATTAATAGTAGAAGATCTTAACTAACATTAGTGGATCAGTTTCCCTCATTTACATCACTGCAAGCTGGCATTAGCCCTTAACTTCTGCAGATTTACTCTAGACTCATTATATGAGAGAGTGCTTAAGAGCAGAATTTAACTTCTATCTGTAGTGGGTAAAAGACTGAATTGATTGAGGAGTTTGTTCCTTACTGTAGAACTCTGTTTAACCTAGGAACATAAGTAAAAGGCTTATTTCAGTGCAGATAACATCAAGCATTGCCAAATATATTAATAAAGAGCAACTTGAGAATAAGAAAGGAACCTGAAAGGTCAGAAATATGGTATAATTGGTCTTTCCACAGAAACATTTAAGTGGTTGTAATTAAACATGGGAGTGAAGTTGCCCTGGCTACTTTTAAAATTATACATTGAAGAACTTACACTCTTATTCAAAAAACATTTTAGGAATTGTTTGCATTTATTCAATAGTGTTTGCTTAGTATTCTTCAGTGGAACTTGAAGAAAAGGTGCTTGAAAAACGTTAAAAGATGCTGTCGGGTTTTTGTTCTGAAAGCCTGATGCACAACTGAGAAAGGTGTTTGTGTCTTGCATTCACTATGGGAACACACCTGTGTGCCCAGAATATCCTGAATATCAGCCTCCTTGCAGTCCTGAGAAACAGTGGCTGTCGCCATCTGTCAGCAGTGATAACATCCTTTGCATTTCCCCTCACTGTAGGCACTTTCTGGCAACAAATTTACAAGTTCACTTTTTTTCCCCCTGTCCCTGAACAGACTCAGAAGCAGGGTATCGAATCCTGGGGGTTGGACTCGACGATCTCTAAGGTCCCTTCCAACCCGCACAGGACTGTGATACTGTGATACATGGCTATAATTAGAGAGGCCCCTTTACAGAGCACTCCATAAAGCACAGCCTCAAGTGAATAAGATGTGTATTTGTGTTCCCTTGCACTGCAGCTACAGTGGTAGTCCTGCTGGTATGTGGTGACACGGCCCTGTGTGCAGCTGACCCTCCTCTCCTCCACACTGTGGCTGAATTGAAGTGAGTCCTTCTCAAGAGATTCTCCTGACTGGCTGAGGTCAGTGCAAAGATAGCTGTGCACACATGCTGCTCTACATTTCATCAACAAGGAAATCACAAAGTAAACGATCTTTTCTCAGAAGGGTGCTTCAGACTACTGAAGGTTGTCAATAATCCCTATAAAAATAAGCTAAGAACAAACAGACCAGGAAAACGCAGCAAGCCTTCCAGTGACCACACTTATGAACACCTTTACCAGAGTCTTTCCTTGGCCCTAATTCTACTGAGAAGATTAATTATGACTCACCATCAGATTACATCAGGTGTTATGTGTAGGAGGATATGGCATTCAGTGTTAATTTCATTTCATCTGCTAATATTACCAAAACCCATAAAGTTAAGCTATTGCAGTAAAGGAAGTGAAAATCATTCTTCCATCCTCTAAAGTCACAGCTGCAGAGCTATTTTGAAGGGTGTATTTACAAATCCTGATTTGCATAGTCCAAACAGCAGGCCCAAGCTCTGACCACAAGCCCAGAGAACTTCTCATGTTTTGTAAAGCCAAATCCAAGGCTGAGACAAAAAATTCTAACCTGGATGGAGAAATATTAATTACAGTAGTAGCATACACAAAGTGAGCTGGGCCCAGTACATCACTGAGGCACAAATAACTCTGAGAAATATTTGGGCCCAACAATGCAATATGAAATGTGCCTCTTCAGTTAAGATTCTGCTGGGGGGAAGCAATTAATGCCTCCTGCAAGAAGAAAGCAACTGAAGTCCCTCCTGAAGAGATCTAATTTATCCTGCCCTCAGAAAACAACCTTGACAATATCAGAAGGTCGCACTTATGTAGTCTTTTGGTGCAAAGCAAATGGAGCATGAATTGCATATCACTCTGTTGTCTCTTGGAAAGGAGCTAATAATTCGTGATTCATTAAGTCATTTGAATGAATCCATCTCACTAACCTACTACAAGAGTTGTACTTAAAGTATATCACCCTGGGGACTGCCATGATATAATCACACATTATTTTGATCTGTTTCATCCCCCTGGGAACAGTGGAAACCATCCCATTCAAAGTGATACTAATGTGCTATTATAGTGTAGCAAAGCAAAACATTGCAAATGCTTAATAAATCATAATGGACAGATGAAACAGTCATCAAATAAATGGAGAAGGCTTAGATCCTGATAAATAATTAAGGGACTCTTCTGTATTGAACTCCTGAAAGAGGCGGTATGTATGTAACAGGTTATATTTCACTGTAGCAGTGTTTCATTATGGAGGAAGAAGTCTGGAGAGATGCCTGCAGGCAGGGTTTTGTCATAAAGGTGGGAAAACGTGGTCCAAGGGGAGCAGGAATAGGTGTAGCTGATATGAGATGATACTTCCCACCAGCTGTTTTGAATTGCTGCTAGCACCTAAAATGCAGCCAATGGCATTAAACAGAGCTTGAAGCTCTTTGATAGAGGAAATGTGTAACACCATTATGCAGTGGAAAGCCCGGCAGTGATAGTGGGGAAGCAAATTCCAAGGCTGCAGCAAGTTAGGATAAGCCCAAATACAGCAGCTGTGGACACAGAAACAAAGGGAGAGGAAGGGAACAATTGCTCACCCTCAGAAGGCCTCAAGTATGCAGGGATCTCCAGCAAGACAACCATGCCTCCACTGTCAACCCTTAAATGAGGTCTGAGAAGGGGTAGATCCTGGCTCTACCACTTCTGATCACTCTCACATTTAAAAGCTTATGTTTCAATTTGGGAGCCATTCCCCATTTCTGTTGGACTTTCTATAAGCTGGTGAATATTGTTAAGTTAGCATTTGGCTTATCTTCTGCATTTGGCTTCATTATGAAATGGTTTCTTTCTGTTACCCACTCTCCCATCGCTGGACATTTCCAAGCTTCTACAAGCTCTTGGTGCTCAGACCATGCAGAGTTTGCTCACATAGTTCTTTGCCATTGCAAAGGTTTCCAATAAACTGGTCCATGAAGTGGAGTTGAAAGCCCTTCTGATGATCCCCGCTTATGCCATTCAGTCAATTACTTTCATCCTGTAAAATATTTCTGCAGTTGAAAAAGGGAATGCCATTAAAAAGCTTTTGTAAGGGCACAACAGATCTCCAAAATTTGCTTTTTCTATTGAAGACTCATCCCACGTGGGATGGAATGAATTCGCAAAGCAAGAGGAAATCTTTGAATACAGGTTGGTGTCTCTTGGCTTGATCAGATATGTCTTCTGGGGCTGGGCTTCTAGTATATAAAGTTTTTTCTCTTTCAGCACCCCCACTTCTTTCCATCATTTTCTACAGAGTCCAAATAAACTATAAAATTTATCTTAGTAGTGACTGGATGTCACAGTTTTCTCGCAATTTTCACTCCATCATTTTCTACTGGCATGTTATAACTCTCTATTGGACTGCCGGTGAATCTGCAATGTGAGCTTAAAGTCAAGGCAGGCAAAGATACTGCCTCTCTGGCATTAAGTTCCTTGGGGACTCACTTGGAAATTAAACTATGGTCATTTTCAATATGGAATCATTTTATTGTTTGGGTGCATCTGCGCATAAACTTACATTGGCTTCTGAACAGCATATAAAGGCTTGTAAGAGATAAATTAGGCTGAGTATAGCACTCATCATTAATCAGGATACTAAATAAGCATGAGCGCTGGAGAATGAACACAGCTGCCCCTTCATTTATCTTGCTGTCAGAAATTAACTCTCCTACAGAGAGAAGCTCAGAAGTGATGGCTTCAGGTCTTTTGTGTCCCCTCTGTTTGCAGAGAATATGCATGCTTATATATAATTAATATATGTTTATATTATGTGTATATTTGTCTATACATAAATGAATGTGCTACAGATAAGCACATTTCTTGTGCTCATATACAGATATATGCTTTGTCTATAGACACAAATTGCAGTTCTGAGCTGAAAAGTGTCATATACCTGTTTATTTCAAGGGAAAAGTGTTTACTCCTTGTTTCTATTGACACTGATTATTCTAGATCAATAACAGAACTCTTAATTACAGCCTTACTGTGAGTTATCTTCTGTGATAACTTCCATCATTTTCCCCAGCGTGAAAATATGATATATGCACAGCTAGAATGGTAAATCTGAAAGTCTTATCTTTTATTGCAGAGTGGGTATGTGATGCTAGATGATAACAAAACCTGTTTTCTCATTTGATCGGAGTACAAACAGATAACTGAAGTAAAATTTACTGAAAGTCTGTGTTGTTTTTGTAGTAATTTCTCAGTATTAAAGAGTACTTTTAAGGCAAACAGACCAGTCAGACACTAAGTTTATAGGGCAACAGCCTATAGTGTCTAGCCTTCCTTCATCTGACCTTGTGCATGAAAGCAATACATCAGCTACCCTTCCATGTCTATGGTATTGTCGCAAGCTCTTGGGAAAAGTGTGAATGAATAGGAGGGATTAGTGCTGCTGCAGAGGATTTAGCATAATGGACAGATCTTTAACCTTTTAAATCTGCTATCCTGGCTTTAGCAGTGGCCTGCATGGATGGAGTAAGTATCTCCATGCTTAACTGTGATGGTTTATGCAGAGAAGAGGAAGGATTTCCTGGACCGAAGTCATGAGGGCTGATTGTCTGTGAATCCGACTGGCAAGTATATTAAGTATATTAAGTATATACTGTATACACTGTATATTAAGTATACAGATCTTAGGATTAGCCAGTTGCATGAGACAAGCCTTTTCTGCGGAACATTACTGTATGTCATACGACAAGAGCTCTGCACATACTGTGACCAGGGCTATGCCATCTCACAGCGGCATCTGGACATATATTCAAGGGATCTGAGATACCTCTACCACCTTGAAATCAAAAAAACTCTGATACCATGATGGTTGGTATTTCTTATTACCGCAAAATAATGTGTTAGTCTTTAAATCTTTTGCACTAGGACCATTGTCTGACACTGTGCTGTACAACACATTTGCTCTGTGCCAGGCTCAAGAAGCCATTCACTGAAGTGTAGCATGTGTTTTGCTAATAATACTTCTCAGTTAGGGAACAGGAGAAGCATTAATGGTAGTGCTCCCAAAGGTGGCTGTCTACAGACCCTTTATTGCCCCATGTCTATTGCCTGCTAGTGGCGGTCAGTACAGAGATGCTGATAGGTGCCCATAGCCTCCTTCTGTAATTATAGGGCTGATGTTAAAATGTTCACTTTATCCCTTGAAGGGACAGAGGGCTCATCACACAGCAGAACTCCCCCAGTGTAATCCTACTGTTATTGCCTCTCTGTTGTCAGCAGCCAGACTAGGGAACAATTCCCTTTGCCTGTGAGATCTCTATGCTCCTCATCTCACCTTTCTGCCACTAGAATCTTGACAGTGCTGGTTGCTGCTGCCTCTTGTTCTGTAGGAACTGGTATGAGGACAACAGCAAGTGTCCACTTACATACCAGGTGTCTGGCCTGCCACCACAGGTAGTGGATCTTCAATAGCAAGTCAACTGACTAGCTATCTGGGGAAGGATGTAATTGCCTAAGTACAGGCATTTATAACTATTAAGTGTGCCCTTTCGTATCAAGGCATCTGCAAGAGCAGGTAGATGCAACATCTCATAGGGAGGCCTGAAGTCTCTTCTGTGGTTACAGCTGGAGTCCAGGCAGGATCCTTCAGCACCTAGAATGTACTCACAGCACTGACTGAGGTGACTGCACCCTGCCCTAAACATGTTTTCAGTGGAGTTCCAGTAAAATTGGAATTAAATGTCAGAACTAAATGAAACTCCTTGTCTCCTGTGTAAAGTTTGGTCTGACAGAATCTGTGCAAAGGCGCAACTTCAACTCCGTTTGGTTTGAACATACCTTATAGAATGTCTTCAAAACATTCCAGAGGACTCAGCTTGACAGGAAGCAGCTTGATGTAGGCAAAGCTGGATTGGTGATGCATAATTAGATCAACTCCAGAAGCACCCGTCAGTTTCCCGTGATCTTTGTTTTCATAATTTTGATGAGCCCATGCTGAAAGCATGTGTCCATGATGCAGTTCATCTCTATAAAATCCTAGATTTTATGGCCTGTAAACTTTAATTCATGTCTTTGCAACACCCACACTGATTATTAGAATGCTTTGCGTGTCTTCTTGCCATCTGCCTACCAAAATAAATTACAGTCCCACTGAATCATGCTGTTGGGTCCTTGTATCACTCTAAGACATGAGAAAATACCTGGGGGTTTCTTGCTCTGTTAGTGCTGAAATGGATTTTCAAATAACAGTGAAGGTAGTGAGTGTGTAAAGATGAGCTGACTTCCATCTCACATTCACAATAGAAATCTCAGTGTTTTGGTGGGTTTGCTTCTTCCTCTCTTACCGTGTACTTCTGACAAGCAGCAGTAGCACAACAGAGAAGTGACAGGCTGTTTAAAGGAACCAGGAACAGACATAAACTTGTCTCCAGCCTTGTCAGTAAATCATAAGGCAAATTTAGAGGGACCAAAGCTGGAGACTGACTGGGCTGCTGAGTTTGCATACTTCAGAGGTGATCAAGTGTCCTAGTTGGCAATTTGGCTGCCAGGATTATGTCAGTGTTCACAAGGAAAACAAACAAACAAACAAAAAACCAAAGGGTGGCCATCCATTACGTACAAAGTTGCTTGCTACGATGTGGGTGATTGTCAAGAGTGATCAGGTCTCCCCCGAGTCTTCTCCAGACTGAACAATTCCAGTTCCCTCAGCCACCTCCCACAGGGTTGTGCTCCAGACCCTTCACAGCTTCTCTGGATAAGCTCCTGGGCCTAGAAGTCTGTCTTGTAGTGAAGGGCCTAATACTGAATACAGCACTTGAGTGGTGGTGTCACCACAACTGAGTACAGGGAGACAATCCCCTGCTCCTGCTGGCTGCCTTGTTTCTGATATGAGCTGGGATGCTGTTGGCCTTCTTGGCCATCTGGGCATGCTGCTGGCTCACATTCAACCAGCTGTCAACTACCACCTCTGCATCCTTTTTCCTCTGTGCATCTTTCCAGCCACTCTGGTGTAGGTCTGTAGTTGATACTGCAGCTAACAGACTGGAAATGCTTGTAGGGCTCTCATTCTAAAACACACAAGTGTTTTCAAGCTAATACATAGTTAAATCCCTCTTGCAAACCACCAGATGCCTTGAAGGAGCTGATGCTTCTGTGCTGGTAGAGGGAGGCGTGGGCTGTCCCCGCTGGATGCACATTGCCTCCTCCTGCCCACTCCCTGCATGGGGTTACTAGTCAGCACAGGACATCTGCAAGACTATCTAAATTCATCTCTTGCATTTTAGCCAGGACTCAGAGGGATAGGGTGACAAGTAGGTTCTGTGTATTGCAACATTCACCATTGCAACATTTGACAGTGTAATATTTAATTTCTAGGCATTGTGCCTGGTACAGTGCAGCCTTAAATGAAGCAGCCAACTTGCTGGGGAGAATCCTCCCTGCTGTTACCTCCTCCTTCATGTTCCTATACTCTCACATGGGATTTTTGCCCCTCTTATTGAATTGGGAGGTAAAGATAGGTGTCACTGAAATTGGGCACCTGGTGCTGCAGTGTGTGCTGCTTTGGGAGCAAGTGCAGCAGCTGGCTCTTAGGTGACAGGAGGGGAAGTTGGCTGTGCTAACCAGAAAGCTGTCAGTGCCTGCGGTGCTTTTCTCCAGTCTCTGCAGTAACATAAAATACCAACATTATTACTGGTGCAGGGAGCAGAGTTCTGAGGGAGTGCCAGAATCCATACTTGCTGTAATGATCGATATGTCAGGACAGAAAGGAGAATTATACACTATGCAGTGAGCGTGAGACACTGAAAAACTGTTCCTTTTACTGTAGTTACAAACACTGAAGTAAGATTTGTCTATCTACTAGAAGAAGCTCTTTTGCATTATTACATTTCTTAATTCTTTATTAACTGAAAATTGATAACAGGATGGGACAGCAAAAGAATTGTGATGTGGTATGAGAGTTTTAGTCACTTTTTGTTCCCAGACAAAACTTGCAGATCAGCTTCCTATCCCATGAAGGCAAGTGAGTGACTGGAGGGGCTCAGATAGGCAGCCCTGGAACATGTAACATGGTACATCACATTTCTGCTTAAAGAAAGAGTAGCACATCAGTCTGAACATGCTTATTATAGAGGAAGGGAGGAAGAGGGAGAAAATGTCATTTCAACAGAGTGTGTGCTTATGGTCACTTCTGGAAAACATTTCCTCGGCAGGCAGAACAGATCTGCTGCTGCTTTGTGCAGCTCACTTCCTACACAACAGTGCCATTGATAGGAAGCTGGTTTTAATTACAACAGAGTCTAGAACATCAGTATGTAACAGCATTTTAACATCCCCAGTTGTAGACTGAGGATGCATGTTTTTGCTGGCCTGAGTGGCATGTTGGAGGGCATCTTCTGATGGAGAGCACACTTTTTTCCCCCAGTGAAAACACTTCTCTGCTTGTTTAGTGTTTTCTTTTATGCAGCAGCAAAGTATGTGTTTTTAATGTTCAGGGTGGACTCAGAGAAGAGGCTGTGGCTTCTGCTGAGTTGGCCCTTCTGTAATAGTTTGTGTCCCTTGTGATCCAGTGTGCCAGAATGGATGTGTTACCTTAAAATGACATTTAAGAACTGGCCTACCTTTAACCACTGGGGACACTGATTGTAATATAAATGTTATCGTTATCTTTATTTCAGAGGAAGGTGTAGTCAGATTTCACATTCATTTATCACTTGGAGGGATTTAAATGGAGGCTGCGTGTTCTCAGGTAACAGAACAATGTGCACTGTCACAGCGGTCTTGGATCTGAGGTCCTCAAACCGGAGAAAAGAAGAGGCTTGGTGCCCTGTGCTCCATAGTCTCATCATGCATTCATAGCAAATCACTTTGTTCGAAGGGGTTGTCCATATATGTTTACAAATACATCTGAATATATTAAGAGGCTGGATTAGAGCCTTTCCCTGTTTCACAGGGAGATAAACAGGAAGATATATACACTAAAGGTGCTAAGACACACTAAAGCTTAGGGATGTTGTTCAGCTGCCTAACTCCTGTTGAAGTGAATGGTCTCCGAATACTGTGTACCTCATGGAACACATTTCCTCATACCTAGGAAACACGAACTCTGTAAGTTAACATAATGTTCAAATGACACGTGGTCTTCATGGTCTCACAGAGAGGCTCCACGTTTGACACTTTTTTCACTGCCCAGAAAGGTTTCATACAGCAAATAACTCTGCAGAGGTTTTCCTGTTGACAGTTCAGAGGCTGGTGATGCAGAAGAGCTGTCTGTATTACATACACACTGTTTGTATCATCTTTCACTCCCCTACCACAGCTGCTTTCTGGTTAGGACAAACAGTGAAGCTCTCTGGCACTAAGCCTGATTATTGGGATTCCATGGACTAAGTCCATTCTGGACCTGGTGACCAGATTACGCTGGGAAAGAGAAGCACACAATATTCACGTTTATAATGTGTTTTCTAGCCATTTTGTTTGAAAAGGCTGAAAGTGTTAAAACTAGGATTCTGAGTCCTGCTGGCTATGTCGGTGCAGACTGTCCCCATGACTGAGAGGCATAAAGTTCAGGCAGCTTAGTCACTGCCTTGTTCTGGGAACTCTGCTGACATGCTCCTTGTCCTCTGGAAATGCCTCATCTCACAGCACTATTTGTGCCTGGACCAATTTTCCCTTAAGCAGCAGAGGTATGGGAAGGATTATTCAACTGAGTCATTCAGGGAAAGTTTTTTTGGAAAACAAAGAGGTTTCTGGCTGTCTAAAACTTGACAATTTAGAGGCCTCCAAACACAGCTGCAGCTGTATGAGGGGTTGGATTTTCAGATCAGGGTACAAAGTCAGCTCTGCCTATCAGTGACTAGAAGAGACTTTCCACTACGCTGACACGTGAAAATACTGCAGTGGTTTCAGGTATCATCATTGGAAACATGGGAGGACCTAGTCACCTGTTCTTGCTTGTATATTTTCTTGAGCTTCTTGTCTGCTTCTGACCTCAGATTTCTCTGTCTCTCATCAGTGAGAGGCTAAAGCAAAAGTGGAGCCTTACAGTGATGCTCATGACCAAAAGGACACCTGGACAGTGTACAGAATTTGCTGAGCTGATGTAGTTTCCAAATCTGACATTTGCCATTGTTTTCATTTTGGTTAGAATCATAAACAATAACCATAATCAAAGTAGCAGTGCTGCTTGTAGTTATGGAAGTAACTCAAGCACTGCATTGCTACCGTCCTGCCACAACATGTCAGTATAATACCATGTACGATTCAGACAGACTGTACTCTTTGTAACCCCCTGGTTTAGAAAATGTTCCCTTGGGATTTGAGATTGAGCTGTTCTTTTCAGCTTTGTTCTTCCATCTATGGAGGAACGGTTGTGTGCCTCTCCCAAGACCATAAGAAAGCACTTGTTTTAAGGACAACCACAAAAACTACATGAATTTGATTCACTCTCTTTTCATGGTGTTTTGTTTCTTTTTTAAAACAAATAAAGGAAGAAGTGTAAACATTTATTAAAGCCCAAGTTCTGATATGTGCTTTTCCATGCGCAGTTCATGTCAAACTACACAAGCTCATGAAGAAATTATATGTCTGTGGTTTGAGGGGTTTTGTTTTGTTTTGTTTCCTCTTGTATTTTAGAAACAGAAAATCTCTTTTCCAAGCAGTTTGGATTTCTCTGTGGCAGTGAAGCATTCACATCTGGTGTTTTTATGCAGATTGTGGCTAAGATGCTTCTCTAAGCAACTGAATGCAGATGCTGTGCTTCATGGCATGAAGCTGGCCATCACACTGTGAAAACCCAGTCGGACTTTGGTACAGCCTAGAGCAAAGGAAGAGCTCTCTACTTGTGCTCTGCAGGCACTGCAGTAGCTGTGACACCAGCCCAAACTTATGGTCTTCTACACCCATTACATGCAGTGATACTGGCTGGCTCCTGCTCAGGCCTTACCCAGAAGCTGTATTTACTACAGGGGTAAACTCCTCGTGGGGTTAAGTAGGCAGCCCCTGAGAAATGTTACCCAACAGAATATGGCAAAAAGGAAAAGGTCAATCATCTCTTAACCAACAGAATATGGCAAAAAGGAAAAGGTCAATCATCTCTTACTCTTTTGTTCTCCTTGGTTCCTAAGAAAGTATAAATAGCTTTGGGAAATTCTGTTTTCCACATCGTGAAGGTTTTCTGTATTTTTTTCTACCTCATATTTAGCACTGAGTTTTTTTTCTCTCTTTTTTATACTGATATATAAATGTGTATATATTTTGTCCCACTATGTGATCAATCTTTAGCTTACTAGAGTCCTGAAATTCATTAAAAGTACTATCAGTGACACTTGGATTGTAAACATTAAACATATGGTTGTAATTGTGGTTGTAGAGATGCATCATGTTCTACATTGTTTACCAGCTAAAATGAAGCATGGAGTGGGGATTTAATCCTTAGTTCCCCACATGTAAACCTCAGTAAGCTGTCAAAACACCTGTGATTACATAGCGGAAGATTTTTAGGCTTTGATTAGATTGTTTTCTTCTTTCCTAGACAGTGTAGCAGGAATTTGGGAAATGGGAGTGTTTCAGGGTGTTATTTGTGGAACTTGGAAGAAATGAACGGAATTCCTGCAGCAGAGAAGAGCCTTGACTTGAGGGTAGGGGAGACTCTTTGGTTTCACATCCATATAATGCTGACATGTCAGTCTGTGTCACTGAAATCACAGGAACGTCCCTAATAAAAAATAGAACAATCTCAGCTACGGGACTTGTGTTCTTGGATGCACAGCTCTTTCCTTGGATCACAGTGACAGCTTAGCTTTAAAATATTACATTTCCTACTTTATCTAGGAGTAGCTGGATGGTTTTTGTGATGATGGTCAGTCATGGCAAAATAAAAAATATAATATTCCTTTTGATGACTGTTGGTAACATAATTTGGTGCTTGCAGATGTTTTTCATATGGTTCTACTATTTAAAAGGGGGAAATAAATCTTTCCATGAGCCATTTTTGCCAGCTGTATGCCAGTGTTTGCTCACACTAAAGGTCTGGGAGAGACCTCATGTTAGAGCAGGGATGGAGAGTGACCATGAACTGTAGCAAAGACGAAGTGTTACAGACTGCACCCCCCATTCTATGTTCTCCTTCATCACTTGGGTAGAGAGAAGTGTTTTTAGTTTGTTTTTCGTTCTCACTGCTCTAGTCCACTATTAGCAGCCTACAAACTTCATCTGTCTCTCTTAAGTTGAGTTTGGTGATAGTAATTGATAAAGGATCTCCCTGTCCTTATCTCAGCCCAATAACCCTTTTTCATCATTGTTGTCTTTTGAGGATGGAGAGTGAGAGAGCAGTGTGGTGGGACCTAGCTGCTTGTTGGTGTGAAATGACCACAAAATCATATGCTTATAAATATCTTATATTGATATCTCTGCTGAGGTGACTCAGCCCTGCTGTGTATCTGGATCTCTTGAACAGCTGCAATGAATAAGCCTTTCCAGTAATTGTAGCTCCCGCTACTATGGATGAATCTCTTTCTACAGCTTTTAAAAGCTTTTACAGCTTCTTGATAATGGCTCTTTGGGCTTAAAGACCGCTGTTGAAATATCTCTCTGAGCAGAACGCGTGAACATCATGTCCCTGTAGGTGTAAGGTTTCTTTTTGGCTGTGGGCACTCATAAATGTAATCTTTCTCTATACTAATATAACAGTCTTTTTCAAAGGCACAAACTGTTTAGTGTCTGTGCCAGCAGTTATAACATGTAGCTGTCCAAGTCGCTTAGCTTATATTTTGTAAGCTGGTTGAAATAGCACACTATTCTCCTCTTATGCTGCAAGCACTTTTATCCCCAGCCACTCTGTGAGCACACTCTATCCTTGCCTTGTATTCTGCTCTCCAGAATCTTCCTCATTCTTCTGCCTAAATCAAACTTGTACATCTTTTTTTTGTCCCACTTTCGTGTCTCTCTCTTTGCATTTGGGAACACAATTAGTGATTTTGCAGATCAACTTGAAGGGTGATTTTGAGTCAACTCTATTGTTTTTCTTTTTGCTGATAAATTTCAGAACCTTCATTCTTTCTGATATAAAAATCAAGAATAAGAATTTAGCCCATAAATAGGAGTTCATACCAGTCCTATGACAATCAAATGCTTGTTATTTGCAAGGCTTTGAACAAACACAGTATTCCATAACAAAGTTAAAAATACTTGCTCATCCACTGTTTCAAAATGAAAAACAAGTTCTTATGGCTGTCTCTTGGAATCAATATGATTTATTACAAGAAATAAACAAACAAACAAACACAAAAACAAAAGTAATAAACAGTGCCTCTCATGTGTCAGAATGAGGGACACAAGGACATTAATGTAATGATAGTTTTACATTCACTCTTGTAGGCACAACAGTTAGCACAGCGAATGCTCACTTATCCCTTCTTCTGTTTAAGCATAAGGATGCCACTGAAGTCCCCACCATATCATCCTGTTGGGCTGCATTGTGCCAGTGCTGAGGGTATTTATGTGAATCAGTGTAAGGTGTCCTTACACTCTCTACCTTAGGAAAGAACAACATAATGTAAAAAACAAAAGTGGTTAGTGAATCTTCAGTATTATTTGCGCCAGGTAAATTCCTTCTCAAGAATTCTCATATTGAAATTTTCTTTTAAGCACCAAAGGCTCAATCTTCCCATTTTTTTTTCCCATTTCAAGACAATACTCTATCAGTAAGGACTGTTTGAGCCGGGCCTTCAGCAAAATCAACTTGTAATATAATACAACAGCAATACAACAGCAAGCTGATTCATTATTTGGGGAATTCAATTTGCAAGCTTTTTTCTTCTTGAAAACATGGTATGGAAGAACCTGAAAACAAGCAGCTAAGGACATGGTACGTCTGCCAGTGATGAATACCAGTGGCTGTTATTTCTTTCCCTGTTTCTCTGCACATGTAGTTTTCCTTTGTGTCTTATGTCCTTTATAGCAAACCAACTCTCAGGAGCTGGGGCTTTGTTTTCTTCCACATAAAATCATCTAGTTAGGAGAAATTCACTGTGAGTAGAATACTTGATGACATCTGATGAATCTGATGCAAAAACCAACATCATTTCACAATCATACCCCACCCTTAGACCTTGAGGAAGGTTCTTACCTGAGATCAAGTCATGCAAGCAAATAACCCCCAAGTTTACATCCGATTAGAGCAAATATATGGGAGGAGTGAACAGGGTTGGCCCAGTGCTAGACCATATGATAAACACCAAGGATCACAGCATCATATAAAATTGGGCATTTATAGGGTACAGCTGGCTATGCATAATATTCTCCTAATTTATAAGGCTGGAGCATCTGCTCCATTGCTGTTGCTCCATCAGCTTTTCCAGAATTCTGTTATTGAATTCCTAGTAGTTGAATGTTGCAGTTGTGTGTGCCAGTGGAATGGGAAGCTGATATCATTTACACTGGGAGCTGTTACTCTATCCCACAGATAAGGTAAAGTTCAGCATGGCCAGGTAGAAAGGGTTAGCCTTGTGGGATGGGCTCCAATTCTCACAAAGATCAATAATGACATACTCTAAAAGATGCAATATTTATTTTTCTTTGGCAAGATTCCCAGCTGTGACTGGAAGGCATGGCCAGATGAGGCCATTGTGACAGACTGTGTGTGTGACTGGACATCCCCAGTGATGCAGCAGGCGAGATCTTAGAGAGCAGATTGTGCAAGTCCTGATTTTGTTCTTCTACTTTGTCTTTCCACTCTGTGGAAATGCTGTGGCTCTAGCAACCGGTATCTCATAGAATCATAAAATGGCCTGGGTTGAAAAGGGCCATGGATGATCGTCTACTTTCAACCCAGGCTTTGGCTCTTTGCTGGGGAGTACCTGTTCTGCAAGTGGAAAAAAAAAAACCTGGGGAAAGGGTGTATTCAGCTAAACCGTGCAAATTGCTTGCTGGAAGTACAGGCTAGCTGGAAATGTCAGCACATGTAATCTCATGAGCCTTAGCCTTGGCCTACGTTAGAAGGTGGATCCTGCCAGGCACCCTCCACAGTCAAAGTCTCTGAAAGGCTGCCTGGTGAGCCTAACTGTCCAAATGCTGAAAAGGTGCTTGAGGGAATGGCTTGTAGAGGAACTGTGTGGATACTACTCTCCTCCACCCTACTCAGGCTTCATTGCAGAAGGCCCTCCACAGTTCCTAGCAGAGAAGAGGCCAGGAAAGTTCCAGCATTTGCACTGCATGGACAGCCCCATTCTGGGGATCAAGCCAATGACTTGAAGGCATCCTGCCTTGTGTACATGTGTGCTGAACTCCCCGCATGCCAGCTCTGAGAGGAGGACACACACAAGAAACACCCTGGTACCCATGGAAAGGAAGGGAGAAGAAGGCCAGAATTCGCTTTTCCAATTATTTCCAAACTCTCTTGCCTTCAGGAAAGCCCTGCTGTAGTTCAGAGACAAGGAGAAAGTTCTTCCTCCTTTCCATCTTCACGGAGATATTAACAGCAGTGCAGCGTATGGGCTAAGGTATCCAAAATTTTGTTTTTAAAAGCAACAGTGCTGCCATCACTATCTAGGTGCTGTAGGTGCGGATCATGCAGCTGGTACCTGCTACAGTGAAGTACCTATCCCTGCATTAACCCTCTGTTCTGCAAAGCCAATGGAGCTTGTTGTAGGATCTTTTACTGTCTGTGGAGAAAAATATAGCACTAACCATTTGACCAAGCCCTTCCCTAGTAAAATTACATTGCAGAGAGAAGCCAAACATAAATTCACATTCCAAATAGAAAGAGAAAATTAACAATTGCAGAACATCATGGGGTTATTAATAATGAATCATGTTGCTGTCAGAATGGAAGCAATTCCTGCAACTCTTACACCACTTTCTGTAAGGCTGTGTTGTTACTAAGGAAGTGAAATCTTGTTAGCAAATATGACAGCACAAGACTTCTTCAGATTTCTTATTCTTTTTCCCAGTGTACAATTCTGTATAATTTTATCGAGTTAAAAAGAAAGAATAATTTGATTTCCAGCTTCTGTGAATCTATAGGGGTTGGGAGCTGGACTTGATGACTTTTAAAGGCCCCTACCAACTCTGAGGATTCTATGATTCTATAGCATGAAACATTCGTAGCCAGGTCCAAACTCTTCAGGTACTTTCTTCTTTATAAATTCTGCTGAAGATTTAGAGTCCTAAACAGTTTTGCACTCTGAATCTGACACAAGTACAGTATCCAGAGACTGTTCCCTGACCAGGGTTAGTAAATGCAACCATAATAAAAGTTTATCTTTGTTTAACAAGGGTAAAATGAACTGCACTAAGGCAAGAAGTGATTTTGAAAAAAAAACAACAAAAAAACTTGAATTACTGCAAATATTGTCTTCAGGCTGTGATAAGTCACAAGTGAATGAAGTCACCAGTGCTGCAATACATAATATTCTGTTTCCTAACACTTTGCCCAAGCAGTTCTATGAAGGTTCTGCCCAGTGCAAGGGTATAGCAGGGCAGCATCCTGCAGGCTGCTTGCTCTTCCTGTAGCTTATTGCCAGCTGATCAGATCTGGAACTCAACTAGCCTCATTTCCCAAATAAATGTACCTGAATTAAGAAACTGTGCAATAGGGGCACAGTAAAACCACTGGAAGAAGTGGGAGAGGAGTAAATAGGGAAGTGCTGAGAAGGAAACCTCATTTTATGGACTAAGTGTGTGGACATGGTTAGATGCTTGAAAGAGTGGTCATTCAAATTCATTGTGTGCTAGAATCAGAAGGTGGAAATGTTTACTATGTGATGTCTTTTTTCATTTTGTTATGGGCACGAGTGACCAGCGTTCACTTACTTAAGCATGGCCTCCTGCCAGATCCCTGCTGCTGGCATCCTGCTGCTGCTTTCAGCAGTGCTGCTTGTAGGTGAGGTGCTGACGACAAAAAGCAAAAGATAATCTGAGTGGGGTGTAAGTGAACTTGAAGTCTGTCACTGAGAATTAACTAAACCACCTCAGAGTCTGTAAATTAAGGGAAAAGAGGAGAGCAACTATGTAAAGCCCTTTACCCAAGGGCTTTCTTTGCTTTCTTATGCCTGGCTTTCTCTCGCTGCCTCATAAAATTACCAATAGTAGAAAGATGTTAAGATTATTATTAGTTACAGACCTAGTAGAACTGGCAAAATCCACTTCCCCCCTCCGTCAGTGGCTTACTGTGTATGTATTCAGATCTTTCCCACTAAAACTTTTCTCTTGTGAGACAAAGACAAGGAGGAGTTGAATCACTGGAAATCAAAGGTGATGGACAGTGTTTGTTCATCATGTACTGTTTAAAATAGAGGTCTCTTCCCTTTAACTGTCTGTCATTAACTGAAAGCAAGGATCTTTTCTGTTTCATTTTACATGATTTCCTGTCTAATTGTGTGCTTGTTTCACTTCCAGAAATGTTACTCTGAGGACACTATGAAGGCATAGCACTGGACACATGTATCTTAAAGGACTTCTAATTCACTTTCTTCTACAACCTTCATTATAGAAGTTATAAAGTGTTTGAAACTTCTAATTCATAAATCATATTTTAACTCCAAGTTTTAAAATAGAAAACCATAGAAACAATCTTAGACGTATTTTCACAAGTGCTTTTCACATTTTATTTTATTTTTTATTACAATACAAGACTCTTTGCTCTGTAAGCGCAGATAAATATTGTCTTAAATTGTGCTATAGGACATACAAAGAATCTCTGGGATTTGTGTAACATCAAATGATTGGGATGCATTAATTGTTTAATGCAGCAAGGTTTAATTTAAAAAGCATCCACATATGTAGTCCAGCCATTTTCTAGACCCCAGATGCTGGTTTACAGTTGGGCTTGTAACAGGAGGCAGCCTCCACCATTATCCCAGTAACTGGGAAGAGAAAGAACTGCTGCTGCAGTGCATGTTTAAGCTGCATGCTATGGACTTCAACTGAAGATGCAATACATGCCCTTTGCCCGCACTCCTCCTGTACCTCTGTAGGCTGTTCTGCTCTTACCTGAGCTTTCAGCCTTGTACAGTAGAGGGAAAGCCCTTCATCAGTTGGAAAAATCAACTAGAAACAAGCTTTTTAGCCTGAACTATTGACTGTATCACAAGGAAGACTAATATTATGCATCACATTATGAAGCAGAAGGAAAATCTGTTACAGTTGTGCTATAGCCAAGAGGCACCCAGGAGCACAGGCTCAAACTCTGAAGATTTCCTGGTTTCCCCCCTTAGAAAGGACCCAAACTTAAGCTTGCTGTTGGCAATGTCACATATGTCCTCATAAGCTTTGCCCTTGGCACCTGCAAGTCAGGATGAATAATAAATCTCTCTGCTGAGCAAGTGATACATGAATATAATACTTTGATCGAGGTGAGTAAACAGACTATTCAGACCAGCTAATTGAAATAACTCTTGCATTTTGGCTCATGGAAACTCATGAAGTTTGATAAACGACTCATTTTTAAACACATAACACCTGAATAATGGCCATTAAGTGAGGACGGGTACATTTAGATTAAACATACTGGGTAAGTCCCTAGAGAAGCTGCAGCAGAATTGCCTGTTAACAAAGCTGGAGACCACTTGTTTTCCTGGTTAATAATTGCTTGACAGCAGTAAAAACTGATGAAACAATATTATGCGTAACCGAAGAAAGGGAAGAAGGAGGCATTTCTGAGCACTCTGACAGCATGCAAGTTATTATCCACACCATTCTTGTAACCTTTTTGGGTGTATCATTCTCATCTGGAGTGAAACGAGCTGAGAAGATGCAAGAACTCTGGAAAACGATTCCCTGTGGGACAGCAGTATTTATGTTACCTTCTCCTTTTAGGGAAGGGGTGGCCGGCTGTCACTTTGTTGCATCCTCTCTGGCTCTGGCTTGTGGCGATGGCTGCCTGTTCACAGCAGCACGATGCACCGCCTGCTGCTGTAGGCACTGCTGCGGCCCAGTGCCAGCACTGATGTTCTAGCCACAATGCAGTAGCTGACTCCCAGCTTCAGATCTTCTATTTTGATCACCTTGTCTTTTCCTTCATACACCAGCACTCTGTGTTGCTTCAGACAGAGGGAGGAGAAACAGCTGGTCATGCATGTTGCCCTGGCAAGTGTGTCTATGACTAAGCTGGGAAGGATGGAGAGTTCAGAGCAACACATGCATTTGCATTAAGTCAACAACATTAGCTAGCATTAGTTATTTATGTGCCAGTTTTGGTGTTGTTTTCTTTTCTTTCTTGAGAAAAACAAACCATCCCAAATTGTCGTAATTTCCCAACTGTTTCAACTAGGGCTTAGATTCTGAAATAGTACACCAATGGGAACAAAGAAAGTGGGGATGAATTACAGCCCAGTTCAATCAAATTCAATTCCTGAAAAATAAGCTTACTTTGTGTTTAGATACTTACACGGGCATTTACACTCTTGCAATCCTAGAGGGCTGCTTCAGCTGCAAAAGGGAAGAGTGTGCCCATACTCTCTTGGCTTTTCAGTGGTAAAGAGTTTATATCTGAATATGCACTTACCTCATCTAGCAAGTTGTTAATTATGAAAACTTGGTACTGAAGATCATAATAATTTGTCATTGGTATCGTGCTGCCTCTCTTCCTTCTATAAGCCGAACGTGGAGCCTGGAGCTTTATTTTTATGAATTTGTTGCTGTGAACCACCTTTATTGTTGGAGGTCCTATCATAGCTAGGGGTATAAACAAAGCTGTGAGCATGGTTATAGCACACTTATTAATAACGATGCACAGAACAGAATGCTTTGGATTTTTTGCCTTTGATTCTTTTTCTTCATTTTTTTTTTTTTTCTGCTGTCTTGAGCTGCAGAAATGTTTGAACCATTTCAGGTCAAGGACACAGCTTCAGTCATTCTTCTCAGAACTTGTGCAACCTGCTTGGTTAAACACAGCTGGGGTTTCACATGGTTCCTGCGTACCCCTGAAGGCAGCGGCTGCCCCACATCTTCTTAGGAGGATGTGGTGCAGGGTAAGGTGAGCTGCTGCTGCTGCAAGATGCAGCTCTAGCTCAATGCGTGCAGTCTTGCCTACACAGGACAAATTATTTTGCACTTCAGAATCATAGAGTGACCTGTGTTAGTATCTACACTTCAGTTTTACATTGATCAGAGGGGAAAAAAATGGATAATATATGGAAGTTTAGTGGTAGGTACACTGACGACACTGCTCGCTGTTCTAACAGTCCTGCAGTCCTGTGTACTATGGGCTTACAATGGCTGTACTAACTAAAAGCTCTGTGCATGTCCTTTCTAAATACACCACTGTCAGGAAAATACATGTGAGAAAAACGCATGCATGTGAGAAAGCTGTTGGCTATGCAGCTGCCTTCTCTCTCCTCTCCTTTCCCTCTAGCAGAGAACATTTCCCTCTTCACACTGTGCTCAATCCTTCCAACAGCCCCTGAAACTGCTGTGAATATTTTATGGAGTTCCATGCCTTGAGGGAGAGGCTGAGTGGAAGGGAGCCAGGCATTTCTGGTCCCCTAATTGTACACAAGGGTTGGTTCAAGTGTGGGAAAAGTTATTTTATCACAACACTTCCCCCGAGAGTTGTGGACACACAACTTCTTTCAGTACAGTTTTCTAGCTAGAAGGGTATCACTTTTGACAACAGATTGGGAGAAAAAATGCTGTGCTCCACACTGCAGAAAACCCAGCCCCATGATCAGAGAGCACATGTGTTTGCACTTACTTTCTCTCCAGGGAGTGAATCTGCAGCTGAGGCTCCAGTCGGAGTGCACACCATCCAAAGCAGCTTGTACCCTCCCATAGTAGGGCTCATAGGCATCAGAAGTCTCCTCCGTCAGGTCGCAAAAATGGCTCTGAATCCCCCAGCACTCCTCTTTGTTTTGCCACTTGCTTTGCCCATACCTGTGAGGAAAGGAGGAGCAATTCAAGCCCCAGCTACTGCTGACCAGATCTATACAGACTTGTAACAGTCTGTTCCCCAAAGGAACCAAAGGCTCTTATCCTGTGAGGTGCTGGACCAGATGTGCTGGGGACAGGAGCTGGCCTCCCTTATAGAGTAGGCCCCTCTGAGGAACAGGTCCCAGCAGCACACCGTGTGGCACAGCAGTCCACTGAAGCCCTGACTGTGCTCTCACAAGGCTGACACTGAGGTGCCATGACAGTGTATGTCACGTTGCTAGGCATGTCTGACCTCCATGTCCTTCAGGCTGCTCAGCTGCACTTTACAGGCTTGTGATAAGTTCAGGGAGCTGGCAGCAGTGAAGGACAAGGCCGTGCCCCAGGTATCCTTTGGCAACTGAGAGATCCCTTTGGCTTGCCAAGCAGGGATGGGCTGCTGGATGAGGCATGCTGGACTTCCCCTGGCACTTACACTTTATACTGCACAAAGTAGAGCGTGGTTTCTCCCTCTCCAGCTCTCCCAGGCTGCCAGCGCAGGGTGTTGTTGAAATTCAGTGAGTAAAACCATACCTCCCGTGGCTTGATTGCATCTCGCAGGTCTTGATTTTCCAGGACTAAAGTGGCTGCAAATAGTAAGAAACAGTGACAGCACGCATTTCTCTCAGGCAGGCACCTCTGCATCCAGGCACACACTGCTCGTGTGGTTTCAGGCTAGCAGCCGGCGGGGAAGTTAAATCTGGGTCTCATGTTCCAAACTTTCCGTGTTGCAGTGAACAGATGTAGAAGTTACAGACCACAGCCAGGATTGTGAAAGGAACAAATGGTGTTGTTTTTTTCTTCTTCTTTTTCATCATTGAATTTACTGCCATGAAGGATGCCCAGTGGACAACCCAGCGGACAAACCCTTCTGATCAGCTCCCAGAGCATGCAGTACACAGCTGCGCCAGTAGTTAAAGGTAGGTGCTCTGTCCTTCCTATCTCAGACTTAGACTGCAGGGACTATAGTTTAACTATGGTATATAGTATATGGTCACTATGTTTTAGTGGTTACCATAGCTGTGTTTGTTGGTTCTTGCCTAATAAAATAGTATGACATTCGCTGCTTTTCCCATCTGAACTGACTGAAAAAGCTGCCTGACAGTTTTCAAGATAAGCTGCTTCCAAACTGAGACAGATCTAGGTGACAGAATCAGTTAACATGCACTGAAGCATCGAAATCCTAACAGACTTCTGGATTTCATGACCCAGCTGACTTCATATACCTGCAGTTTTGTCTGTGGTATATCTCACAACCAGAGATTCCTGCAAACTGAGCTGAAGCCGGTAACAGAACTGTAAGTAAATGCGATGAACGTTACACTCATTTCAGCTGCATTTTGAAAAACAAAATGAGACTAATTTGGAAATGACAGGACTTATGAAACCAGCTTCTGTATCCAGAGTTTTCCTGATTTTCCCAGCTTTGAGAGCAGACCCAGCACACACCACCCCCCCTACACCCCCCAGGTGGGAAGAGAATTGAAAGCCTTTACTTACTGCTTATCTTGTCCTGCAGCAGGTGCATCAGAAAGCAGAGGGAGGAAAGCCTGATCCTCCTCATGCTTAGGAGAGCAGCTCCATGACTGAGAGCATCTCTTTTCCTCTTGGGCATGTCTTATGAGGAAGTAATTATTAAAGTGACTTCCCTATTTATAAATTCCCTGCTGTGGCTAGGTGGGAAATATATTAGTTGTTCTAAATTAAACGTAAGCAATCGCTCTTACTTGGAAGCTTCACTCACTCTGAAGTTTGGAACTAATTATGAAACAATCCAATGAGAAAAATGTGCTTTTTTTCAGGGACTGATTCCCAAATGTCTGGCAATATTGCTTTATCCCAAAAATATGTCACACAAACTTGCCTCTTTGCTCTGCTATGATATTGTTTTTCAGCTTGCCGGTCACTCAGTGCTGCAGAACACAAAATCTTGCTGCAATAGCACAAAACAGTAATGGGATGTAATCTGGGTGGCCTGTCTTGGGGTTGAACACAACAATGAAGGCTGTCGAAACATTCAGTGGAGGATGCCATGTAGGAACATGTCATCAGGGGGACATGGGGACATGAAACTGCTGCACTTATTGCTGGGTGGTTGGAGGCTGCAGCTGGCTGAGCTCAGCCCACTGGTCAAAGTGCCACTGCCTATCTGACACTGTATGCACTAAAGCAACTCTGAATGCTGTACCACTGGTATGTGCATCCCATGGTCCCAAAACGGGCTGCTGGGCTTGCGATAAAGTGATCTCACTCTGTGCTGGTAGATGTTTTATTGCTGTGTGTGCCAGCCTGCAGGGGGCCAGTTGTTGCCCGGTGGGTGGTATGGAGAGCTTGGTCATGCTGAGTGTTGGCACACTGGGTATCCCAGCATGAGCCGGGTGCCCTCATCTCCTGCACGCCCACATCAGTGGGCAAGAAGAGACAACCCAACTGTGCACACTGTGGAGCAGCACACAGTAGTAATGCCCACCGATAAATAACCAGTGTGAAAACTGCTTGGTTGCAGGAAAAGGGCATCTCTGTCTGCAGAAACAAAAACTCACCTAATCCCTCATCTTGGCTTTGAGAAAAAGGCAGAAGCAAATGTTGCCAGGATGAAATAAAAAGTGTAAGTTATTGTGCAAACTAAGGTGTTTTTTTCATCAAAAGGCATTCGGTTGCGGTAGGCAAATTAAATACAACCTAATCAAGAATCTGGCCTTGGTGACATCAACTGAGCACATGCACATTATAGTGCGAGCACTGAATTTGCAGCGGGCACATTAAAACTGCAGGTGTGTAACTGTGAATGGCTACTTACCACAGTATGGGATTAGCTGGGAAGGAATGCAGAAGAAAATCAAGGTAGAAGGTGGAGAGGCAATTTTGGCATTACCTTCTGGGATTTTTTTATCTCCATTTCCCAAACACATTTTCAAAATTCAATGACTTTAAGAATTTCCCCTCCACACACACAATGAGTATTTCATCACGTTATACGAGCTCAAGTGCGGGAATAGGGGATTTTTATGAACTGATCACTGAGCTGAAATGCCATCAAATTTTAGTCACGCCTGTCACAGGTTGTGGTTGTGTATTTACTTACTTGAATTGTATCAACACACCTTATCGGGACCCAAGTGCGGAGCTTTGCTGGAATCATTGCCGGCACCAGGTTCTCCCACGACAGCAAAACCTCCCAGAGCTGGGATTGGGTGGCTGCATGACTGGGGCCAGGAAGGCTGCCCCTTTGCTTCTCCCTTCCAAATACTTGCAATTTGCTGTGGCTAAATGGGGAAAGAAACACCTGGATCGTGGAAAAGATCAGGGCTTCTCACACAGCACCAATAGTGCTTGTTCTGTAATTGGGCCTGGCAATGTGATGCAATCTCTTCACATAATTTCACCATTTTTGAAACACCCGCTGATAATCTCCATGTTTTTAGCATCTGTAACATTTTCTTTCTCATTATCTTCAATCATGCCTCCCCAGTGCTCTTTGAAACAAAAGCAATTACATTCTGGTGAGTGGCAGCTGCACACACCCATATAGACGTACTTGTCTTGAGTGCAATGCATCTATAGCACTTTTAAATAAATGGGAACACTTAAGAAACAGTATTGCTTAAGAATACTTCTAATGGAACTCACGAAGAAATGGAAAACGAAAGCGTTCCTTTCCCCAGCAGCATCCATGTTAGTGCTTACTTACACTGTAGCATTTGCTTTGACCCAAGCCTTTGTGACAGGGCAGTCCTGGTGCTTCTGTGAACAGACAGAGCTGAGAGCACAAGAATTTTTCCATTCCTGGAATAAAAAGCTCTCTAAATACTGGGCAAATTAAGTTCTTCCTCTTAAAGTCTGGCTATTGCCACACAGAGGTGAAAGCTGAGTACCTTCTTGCTGGAAGCTGCCTGACTCATCCCATCTGATAGCACCACCTTATTGCTTTATTTTATCTGGAGCAAGATGTTCCTGACCACAAGAGGAGAAAATGTGACCCCAGAAGGGCTCCTCTCACAACCATCTCTACTGTTGGGTACAAGTCTGCATGTGGGTTTCGTGGACTCAGGCCCATGGGATAACCTCTCTTGGCTGGGGTCTCTGGAGCTCAGCTTGTCCAACCTGACGCTTCAAGCTGGGTTGATAGCACATATAACCATTGGGAGCCCTTTCCTCACATATCTAATCGGAATTCCCCTGCTGCAACCCATGACAGTGGCTTTTTGTGTTCGGGTTGCAGGTCTCTTAGCAGAACCTGCCCATATTTTCTGTAAGTTCCCCATTCATCCAGCTGGCAACAGCGCTGAGATCCCCCTAATCCACCTCCCTGCCTCTTCTGACACATCATATACAGCAGCCCTTCATTGCCTTAATGGAGACTTTGAACATGAATCATAAGAAACAAACAACAACAACAAAGAACCATCCAAGCAAAAAAAAACCCACACTAACCACCCACAGCCAAGCAACGGGGACTTTTATTTCTCAGCCCTTCGGGGAAGAGGCATTACATCACAAGAGCTATTACAGAAAAGTTTCTAAGGAAGTGAGACTGACTTTCTCTGTACACTGTGGGTATTCATTGCTTCCTGCCCACAGGTGTGAACTGTTCACCTCTCACTGTCAGTGGGCTTGGCTCAACGTTTGGGAGATTACAGTATAAAATGCCAAGCGTCATATCTGCACCTTCACAGTAAGAAATGTGAACATGCTGAAGGCTCCCTCTGTAGCAAGTCCTTATTTGCACTTAAATATTTATCTAACAACATGTGAGACACTGCCTAGCACCAGAACATTAGTAACCAACACCAAAGTTCACTCACTGTAGAGAATGTAAATACAAAAATGGTACAAAGGCTGTTCTTCCATTAACAAGTTTCTTTAATGAAGTTGACTGTTTCTCTTGTTTGCCAAGCCTCATGTTTTTTTCCTACTGCTAAAGCACTTCAGCTACTTTTAGCACATGGATAAAAGACCTGGGTACTGTCAGCTTGTGAGACCCCTCCCAATGCACCCGTAAGCTAAAGCCTACCAGCAGAGGCAGGTGGAGTTACTATTGCATAGGGTTTATTGTTTGCTTTAGTTGAAGCAATGTTAGAAGTGGAGGAAGCATGCTGGGTGATCGCTTGGCCAGCTGAAACCACAGATTAGGTGGGAGAGGCAAACATGGTGCATGCTGCCTTTGTCCACCTACCAGAACAAACAGGGATGAGCTCAAAGCAGGCAGTGCCTGCTCCTGCTCTCTGCTGCACTGCCAGAGGCAACACCTGAACTCTCAAATGTGTGGGCAGAAATTACAGAATGATGAAAGCTGGAAAAGACCTCGAAGACCACCAAGTCCAACCAGCAGTCCACCCCCACCATGTCCAATGACCACATCCTCCAGTGCCACATCTACACTGTTCTCAAACACCTCCACTCACAGTGACTCCATCACCTCCCTGGGCAGCCTGTGCCAATGCCTTTCTGAAGTTTTCTTAATGTCTGACCTGAACTTCCCCCGGCACAACTTGATGCCACTCCGTCATCCTATCATTGTCACCTGGGAGAAGAGGCCAACCACCACCTCACCACAACCTCCTTTCAGGCAGTCGTAGAGAGTGATAAGGTCTCCCCTGCTCCTGCTGGCTGCAGTTTCTGATACAAGCCAGGATGCCATTGACCTTCTTAGCCACCTGGCACACTGCTGGCTCAGGTTCAGCAAGCTATTGACCAGCATCCCCAGATCCTTTTTCACTATGCAGCTTTCCAGCCTCTCTGCCCCAAGCCCGTAGCATCACACAGGATTTTTTTGACCAAAGCACAGGACCCAGCAAGGACCCATGCTTTTTGTGTAGGCTGATTTTGGAACCCTCTGTCCTTTTCAGGCCAGTGGCTCCTTCATTACACTGTGCTGTTAATTGCTGACAATCACAAAGTGGCTTAATTCTGAAGGTGGTCCATAAGCACCACACCTCCCAGCCTGCAGATCAGCCCTGTGCTCATCCTTTGGCTTCGCAATAGGGGCTCCCCATCATCTGGAGAGCGCACGCTAGAACGGAACTCTTCTAACGACCTTCAGCACCGCTACTCCCATAACAGCCCTGCCCGCGAGCAACCGAGTTTCTCAAGACTTTTTATTTGAAAACAAAAGCACAGCAACAGTGCCTCATGTGGATACAAGTCTCCATGCACCCATGAATCTGTGCAGGGAGCTTTTGGGATAGAATCTTTCACGCTCAGCGAAACTGCCTTCCATGATGCTCAGGGGTGTCTGAGCTCAGTGAACACAAAGGAGCTGTAACCTCACTAGTGGGCAGTGGGGAGGTATGGAGGAATAAGGAAGGGCAGCTGGGAAGAGCCTGGGTGGGAGAAGAGCCTCATTTGCTCCTCGGTTCACTGCCCTGCACACACCTACTGCCACATCCAGAAGGATGATGCGGTGAAAGAACTGCACTCTATTTTAAATCTGAAGTGACTACATATACATATACAAGGGTACTCTTGAAGGGGCATAACCTTACTCAGTGTGTGCTACTCCAGAGATGTCAGCACAGGAAGGAGCTGAGTCAGACCTGGCACTGCCACTGACTGCTCCACTGCGTGCACGCTGCAAGTGTCTGACAGCTTCAGGATTAGCTCTGCAGAACACAGCAAGCTGGCTGGGAGATGCTTTTGGCTTGTTCACTCAATTATTGCTCTGTTTGCAATGCATTTTCTCTTTTAAGATGTGCCTGGACAGTAGGAAATCAAGTTTCTTCAGCACAAACAAATGAGAAATTAGCTTTTGGCCCGATCACAAATGGGCACGTTTAAAAACAAGCTCAGTGTGTCCAGCCATGTTCCTAAGGCATGACTCTCTGAGCTGGAAGCTGCGTGAAAAAAGCACTATTCGTAATGTTAAGAAATTACTCGAAAGGAGGAATTTGGATGAAGGGAATAGAAAATACCTTGAAGTGGCAAATTCTAGATTTGCCGATCAAATGAAATCAAAACTCTGTTCTAAATTCTATTGGGTAAATGAGCATTACAGCAACATCTGATTTCCAAGATGCACATCAGAGTGTACTTGTTCACCATTAAATAGTAAACAATCCATATCTTAGAGCTTCCTGTTTATTTGAGCTTCAAACAAAGGTGCTTGCATGAGTTTCAGGGAAACCTGGCTTTCCCCACTCTGTAGCAATGAACCCATTTGATCAGAGAATCACCACTGACCGTAGTTTCACTCACTCTTGAGAACAAACAAGCAGCAGCCCTGGTTTAAAATGTATTCTACATACTAATACACCTGGTAAGTAGAATACAGTAATTGCCTGTAGTTAGACAGACACTCCGATGCTGTCTATTCACTTTCAGTAACGCTCAAGCGCACACTGCGTACAGTGAGTCAACTGAGCACACTTCAAAAGCAGACCGAGTCTGCGGCACAGAAGCTGACAGAAGGAAAAAGGAGAGCACACACACTTGTCTTTTCAGATTTTTTAATTCCATATACAAACATTTTCAATGCATTTGCACTGGTAATAAAACTGAGACAGGCTCACTGCAGATGGCTTCTGGAGATAGGAAGACTTGGGTTAGACATGAAGAAAATGCTTTCTAAGGATGACAAATGTTCAAGCAGATTTTCTGGTGGTTTTGTGGAGTCTTCAGGTAGATGTGGAGGTGGAACAACGCTGATCTGGGAAGATGAACAAACTGCAGACCTGTGGAGGTGCCACACAGTCTGCTGCCTGCATCCATTTAGAGAACACAGAGTGCAGGAATAAATACAGACTTCCTACTTAAAGGACTGAATTTTTAAAAACCAGACTTAAAATAAAACCCTATGCAGGTCACTGTAGGAAATCTGTATTTTGGGTTCAGTAACGCAGAAGATCACAGAATCACAGAATTGTGGGAGTTGGAAGGAACCTCCAGAGTTCATCAAGTCCAACACTCCTGCCAAAGCAGGCTCCCTGCACCACGTCACACAGGTAGGCGTCCAGGCGGGTCTTAAATATCTCCAGAGGAGACTCCACCACCCCCCTGGGCAGCCTGTTCCAGTGCTCGATGAAAAGGTGCATTTAAGATAAGACACGCTGAAACTACTAATATGAATTAAGTGCAGTAGCTCTATTCACTAATACTGAACTGTTTACATGGCACCATTCAGAGTAGTCAGTTATTTCAACTCTTAGTTGAGAAAAATGGGTTTTTGCATTGATCACTTATTTCCCAGAATTCAAACTAGTGATGGATTACACACAAACTTATCTAAGCAACCCAGGTGCTATATTTGGATTTCACAGATGCCAGATTTGTAAATGACTATCTCTAAGCTACATTATTTATTTAGAAAAAATCATAAATCCAGATCATTTTATGCTTCTGCACCAGCGCAGAAGACTGCAGCAATACTTTATTGGAGGGGAGTTGGACCAGATGACCTCTAAGGGTCCCTTCTAACACAAACCACTCTATGACTCTAACTATAGAGTATAAAGCCCGACAACATCTGTGCAAAAAGGATGGTGAAAGCAGCTCTTAGAGAAGTTGCGAGGCATTAGCCATAAGGCTGTGATGCACATCTTTACAAAGAACAGAATGTTCTGAAAGCTTAGACTCCATCCACTCCCAAATCACCTGTAGGAGACAGGAAGAGATGGATGTTGAGCAGCCACAACAAGAGTAAAAATCACCCAAGACAGCTGAAAGTGGTAAAAACTTCCCTGTTTGTCATACTGAATAGCTGATATTTGATGTCAGTAAGCAGCATGTGTGTTAAGTGCTTTTGACCCTGTAAGTGTTAGGCTTCTTAATATCCACTGTCAAGGTGCTATAAACAAATATTTGGGAGCTTAAGCTAACTATGCCTTCACCAAGAGAATATGAGCTTATTCATTTCAATATATTCAATGGATAAATGAAAACATGTAGCTAAATATTACGTATACTACCTTCAAAACGACATGGCTCAATTTTTTTGGTACTGTAGAGCTGCCAAAGCAACACTGTGGCTGGTGAGGCGTTTCCATGTTCCTTGCTCCAAAAAGATTTCACACTGCAGCTGTTGGGAGACAGATCATATCTTAGCAGCAATACTGTCATGAGCTTGCTCTGTTCTTAAGTCTCTCTCAATGTTCCTGCAGTAGAAAGGCCCAGGGGACATGAAGCCCTACTGGCCCACAGAACATCTTGAATGATCCAGAAAGAACGTGTACAAAAGAGTGGTGGGGAAAAAAAACAAAACCAGAAAGAAAAGAACGAGGTCACTTGGTTTGAAGACACATCTGCTTGCTCTCAAAACAGGCAAAAAAAAAATAAAAAAAAAAATCCACTTTTCTTCCAGCACTGCAGCAAAAATTTCACAGAAACACTTTTCCAGGATAGAAAATACCTGGGGAGCTACTCTGTTCACATGGACCCATGATGCCGACCCTCAGGCAATGATTTTTCCAGCAGTGCCAGGGTACCAATAAGGAGTTCAGAATGGAAACCTCACATTTCCAAAAACTTACATGCTTGTGACAGTTTTGAGGCAGATGTGCTAAACGGAATGTCTACAACAGCTGAGTTTTGATCTCCTTGGGGTACAGCAGCGGTTCAGGATGAAGCTGAGAGAAGGAAAATAAGGTGCCAGGTATGCTAAGCTGAAATACACTAAGCGTTAGTAAAGGAAAGAGTTACTCAACAAACTAATATCTGATCACAACCTTCCTTCCCAAAAATAAGCTAATCCAACGATTTCTAAGACCCTGCTTTTTCCTTCTGAACCTTGAGGCAGATGTAAGTTAGATTTAGGCACTTAGCTAAAATTTATCCAGTCCTGAGGTATTCCTGGCAGTTCCTATTTAGAAACAAACAAACCCTGAAAGAAATGACACTGAAACAATGAAAGCACCTTTAAGCTCTGCACAAAACATCTCCTTGGCAGAACAGACTGCTTGAAGTACATGTCAGTGGTGAACCATGCCATTAACTGATAAGCCAGCTTAGCTGAAGGTTCAGCTGCAAGTTACTTCTAGTTTTTAAAGCTTTTGTGTAACACCAAGAGTTGTTCTCTTCATGTCCACAATAAAGATGTCTACACGTTAGTGGATGCTGGGCAGTAATTCACTTGCAGTGCCCTCTGGGAACTCAAACCAAACACGACAAAAATCAACTTACCACAGGGTCTCACTACACTTGACTATAACAAAGGAACAAATCACAGCCAAGTAACAAAGAAATCTTTCTAGCTGGGTTCTCCATTATACCATAATTACAGAATTCGCCTGTTTGATTTGGTTCTTCCCAAACTACTAATGGAACCGTTATCTTCCTGTGAACAGAAAAAGGGAAAGTTAGCTATTGTCTTTAAACTTAGGGAATTGAGCACATGCAGTTGTGGTTAATGTCAGTCATCTGCAGGAAAGGAAGCAGTCCAGTAGCTGCCATGTAAGCTTTACCAGGAATACTCACACCACCAAGAAATGTATGGACAAAAGTACATCTTCCTTTAGAATAGCCTGCTGTAACAAGCAAACATTTCTGATATACCCACAAAAACAATCTTTTAAAACAAAGACAGTTTTCTATATGCACTACCATAAGCCTGTGTTTTACTACCTGTCAAAATATCCCTTTTCTTTGAACTAACCTTTGGTAAGTACCACCATAAACATTTCCTACAAACATTAAATAAAACCACCACCGAAAGCGGACTCGTAAGCAAATAACTGGTTTGTAGGCATCAGACTTACAAAGTTTTTAAATAGAAAAAAAAATATAAAATTCACATCTTTTACTTCTTGAAATTATAAACTTGCACGACAACATCCAGAGCAGATGACAGTGATTTAAGAACTTTAAATTATCACACTACTTTTCAGTTGTCTTGAGACGTATTTCAGTGTATTTTCAGTTTGGTGTAGTTCCTATGGGGGAAGTTCTTTACTGTGAAAGCAGGAGAGGTGCCGGAACAGGCTGCCCATAGAGGTAGAATGCCCCGTCCCTGGAGGTGTTAAGGGCCAGGTTGGATGGGGCCCTGGGCAGTCTGGTCTGGTATTAAATGGGGAGGTTGGTGGCCCTGCCTGCAGCAGGGGGGGTTGGAGCTTCATTATTCTTGGGATTCCTTCCAACCTGGGCCGTTCTGTGCTTCTATGATTTATGATACCTGAGTTATGTCATGAAAATTACTACCTTTCTGTCAGAAGTAATGCTGACAGACAGAACTATTAGAAAACCCCACATTCTTCTGAGATTTGGGAAAAATCTGCTCTGGAAGAAGATATACATTTTTATGTCTTATACATTTGGAAAAAAACCTCCCCTCTTCCCAAAGAATCTGTGTAACTGCATGTGCCTGTTACACGCTTCTTTCTTTTCTTCCTATCACTCCCATAAGTACCAGCTAGTATGCTTGTATGGGAGCTACCAAAAATGCAATATTTCCACAACTTACATAGGCAGCTGGATGCAGCCATACAGAAACTTTAAAGAACAGCTTATCATTTCACAAGACTTGTGCTTTGAAGTTAAAAAAAGAAAAAAGAAAGAAAAAATAGGTTTAATGTTTACTCACTGAACTGTGCTAAGTAATGGCTCTGGTACACATCTGCAGTTGCAGAAAAGAACATAAACAACTGGTTCTTGGCCAAGGAATCAAATGCTTAAGCGACATAGGAAAAAGCTCCTGGTACATTCTTACTCAAAGGAAATACTAGGATTTCCTAGTACCCTTCAAGCACTTTAGACAATGCAAATATAAGGAAGAAAATACCTTCCAAAAAAAGGTGAATTTTTCTAGCACATCTCTGTCATAACCAAGGACTCATTAAGCATTTAGTTCATTAACTTTGAAAAGTATTTGAAACAAAAGGAAAGAGGTGACACAGCAGCTCTTTTTTTACACTCCCCAATAAAAGCTCTGCTCTTCATGGAGTACTGTTCAAACAACACAGTTATTTTGTTCAAGCAAGAAACAGTAGGCCATGTCCTACATGCAAACTGTTCTGTAAGAAACAGATTACCAGGAATTTTTCCACCAAGTTTATAATACAGTTTTCAGGCACTTCTCACAGTTCCATTTCAAGATTCCATTGCATTAAGTTGGATGCTGGCTACGATGTTTCCATCAGTACAAACACAACCTGTAGACATCCAAAACATAGCTCTGGCTCTTCATTCTCTTCAGTAATGCTGCTGTTTACAAGCTCTGGTTAAACATTCCAGCTATCCCAGTTATTCAGTTGACCTGTATGCAATCACAGGCTGTTCTTCACCAACATCTATCAACATATCTAGTGGCACATGAGGCTTGTCATAGCCAGAAAACTTGGGAAAGCTGCTTGGAATGACTGCTTGTTGAACTTCCGTGGCAGAAACCACCGGACCTGAGGAGTTACTACATACATCTGTTTGGCCACTATCAAAAATGAAATCACTTTCTTTTCCTTTATGATTCTGTTCAACATCAGAAGGTACTTCTGTACTTTCCTGCACAGAGGCATCTTCCACTTTGTCTGATGCCTCCAGAGGAGGACAAGAAGATGTTTCTTCACTGAAATTCTCAGGAGTAACAGCTTCTTCTTCCGACTCCACATTCAGCAAGGCTTCATCGTCATTCATTGATGATGGGACATTCACAGATGGGACTGGCATGATGCTTACTGCACAAATGTCTTTTGCTTCTGACCTTGATTCGAAGCTGTTGTCTGCATTCAGGTTTCTTATCACGCTGACCTTAAGTGAGGAAAAAAATATATTACTTTTACTTCCACATATCTATTAATTCAGTGGCTTTAACTTCTTTTAAGTTTAGAGCATTAAAGTTTGGAACACAGACTGAATTACAACAGATTTCAGCAGAAATTAGCAAAATGAGAATGTTGCAAGGTCAGCAGCCTGACTCCAACTATTTCATTAATGCTTTTATACAACCTTTCCAAACTGCTTTCTACCTGCAAGTATATGCGGCAAGGACCAAATCCATTTCATGTGTGTAATTTTTGCTCATTAAAATTAAAGTCATTTGAAGTTTACAGTGGGAAGAAACAGGGAAAGAAGAAAATGATATAAGAATCCTCCTCTTGAATTAGCTGTGAACATCCTTTATACCCTGTAGCTAATTTGTAATGACTAATATTTGTGGCAAATGTCTCAACCAAAAGGGAAAAGATCCTTATTTATGTCCCTTTACAATTTTCTCGCACTTCTAAAGCCTTACACCTAAAATACAAGAAGAGAATGTCTTGTACTCTACAAAGGTGCTGCATCTCACAGTGCTGGCTGGGAATGCCTAGAGAAACACCCCCAAGAATAATATCAGTCCTTCTGTACAACTACATCCAAGATCTGTGTCCATGAAGAAATCAGTTTTCTATCTGTGTGGTACAAGACACTTCTGTTCCATAAAAGAATGAAGTTACACAAAGGAAAAATCCTTGCAGGCTTCCTGGTAGCAAAGGTTCTTTGAGAGTCACTTAGTCATGGATTTACAATGCAATTTAGCAGTGTACGCCTTCATTATTAGCTTTGAAGAAAAGAACGGACCAATCTTACAATTACTGTAATGATACTCAAAGCACCTCCAGGAAGAAGTGCAATTAAGATATGGGTTACTATCTAAAAACAAGTGTTCACCATAAGCGAGTTAATATTTTTCCTTAGTGCATACTACCAGTAACAGGCAGCACTGTCAGCTGTTTTACTAAGGGCTTGTCCATTTACACATTCCCACCAACTTCCAGGAGCAGGTTTTCTGGAAGAGCATTTTAAAAGTTTATTCCAAACCGTATTAGAACACTGAAATCTACACAGCCCTTGCATGGTTTCACAACAAATTAATACTGAGTGAATATGCAAGTAAGAAACTACATTGATGCCCTCTAAGTGTCTATAGGGGAAAAAAAAAACCCTTCATAAATGTTAATGAAACAACTTTTTTTTTTTTTAAGACAGTAATTATTTCTGCCAAATACCATAAATGAAATCTACAGAGACAAGCAATTACGGTTTCTTCAAATCAAAAATACATATACTGTAATCCTAACAACCAAAAAATCCAGTCACAAATTGACACTATTTCTAAGTGCTATGCAAATACACTGAGAGAACACAACATGTCACCCCTTCACACTCAGAAAAAGCACCAACAGCTTGCAGAAAAGCTGACTTAAGCATGAGATCAAAATGCAATTGAATGCTTTTTGATGAGGCTTTGCCTTATGGAGTTAGTGCGTTCTCTTCCTACTAAAACATTTTCCACCATTTAAAGATAAGAGACACTGAATAAAACATAGTAAAGTTTAAGTAAACAAAGATGCTGCTTCCATGTGCAGGACAAGTTGGAATGACTGAAGACCATGACTGAAAGGAAACAGCCTCTTGAAATACTCTTTGTGAGGTAACTGAATGAAAACAAATGAAAACAAATAGGTCTCTCTGCAGCTACACAGGTGAAACGTCAGATTACTGTCACCAAGCAGTACACCAGCATCAGGAATGATTGTTAGGAATCTGTCCCATTTCACCACATTTGTATTTCTTGTGGGACCCTGCTATGAACAAGGGTGTTTCAAACATTGAAACTAACACTTTCTCTAATGGTAGCAACCATTCTATGTCCACACCGAATGATCTGAACGTGACTGATATAGCATTCTTAAGAGATCCTAAAGCAGCATCACGACAATGTTATCAAAGCACTCGTGATCTAAATGACAACAATTTTCTCTCCTTATTTGCCTGTATGATCTCAGAAGCTAAGACAGCCTTCTGGTGTAGAATTTCAGCCTCCTGGAATTTGCTCAAATGACCTGATTATATGGTATTTAACTGAAGCAGATCACTGGAAGGCTGCAGACTTACAGTGGGACATCTTGCCTACAGCCTTCTGACACATGGAAAAACTCTTGAGATGTTTCACTCTCAGACAAGACCAGGTAAAGCACAAAAGTTCAGCAACAGATGCCTGCAGAGATAACTCTTCCTTCCATCAAAACTTACTCATATAAATTACTGCTTGCATTAGTTATTCATTCAATTAATTACTATACCTGCCAAGATACACATTTGATATGATTACCATCTAAGAATTACTACTACATCACACGACAGTTCTTAAAAATTGTTTCAACTGCTATTGGTTGTTCAGCCGTTATAACTAACAAGATACTGTGAGGACAGTATAATGATACTTGCCAGATATTCACTCCTGCTTGACAAGAAAGCACAGAGGCTTCTACTGCTCTTCAAGCACTCTGCAGACAGCTTTCAAGGCAGAGCTGACCCTCTTCCCTGTAACTGCTCACTGCGAGAACTGATTTCCCCAAGCACTTTTTCCTCTCTTTTCCTAGTGTTATTACTTCTTTTTTTTCAACTTCTTACTCTGCACATCACTAAGAACACTATAATAACTCAGCAGTATTACAATATTACCATGTAATGAAAGAATCTCATGCACATATAGTGACAGGACAAAAGGCAACGGGCACAAAAATCAAACATATGAAATCCTAACTGAGCATAAGAAAACAATCTCTTACTGCAAAGTCATTAGAACCCTAGAATAGGTTGCTGGGACATGTTGTAGAGTCTCCTTTCCTAGAGGTGTTCAAAACCCCAGGGGGAGAAGTCCAGGGCAACCCAGGTGAGCAAAAACATGACTACTTCAAAAAGTATCTTGTAACCTCAGTAATTCTCGTGTCTCTGCTACGACAGTGAATACAAACATCTCTATGTACACACACATAGTTTTCGGGAACTAAGTTCTCAAAACAGATCAAGTAACGTTACTTCAGTTAAACAGTGACCAAAGTCTATTCCTAAAGCCAATATGGGACAACTGATTCTACGAGCTATCAAGACTCTTAAGACTGGTATAAATTCCGAACTTTGATGTGATCGTGGTATGAACAACCAAAACGTCCATAAAGGTGTTATTGTAATAAAAAAAATCACCCAGTTGGAGATAAAAAAATCAGACACAGATAACAAGGCTAAACTTACCAAAGATTTAGGCAGCTTTATGTTTTTCTTCCTTAGTTTCTTGCAGCCGCAACCTACTGTCAAAATTAGTCCCACAGCCACTATAATTGTACATACAGTTATAGCAATTTGTGCACCTAGGGAGGTAGAACAAATTCCATTAAGAAGTTTGGAAAATAAATACTGTACCATTTAGAAAACATGTAAGTTTATCCTATTAACTTCCATAAGAATTGCTGCACATAACCTTTGTGCAATAATGAAATGTGAAATTTTCCACAAGGCAGAATCTCTATCTAAACCTAACAGGACTCCACTAGTCCAATTTCCCTTAGTTTTCCCCCTCAATCACATTGCTCTTCCTGTGCATAAGGGGGGTGGGGGGAAAGAATACATGACTCCTCCTAGAAATTTTCTCTTTTCCCCAGTGAAGTGTTGAACCATGATGGAGTAATTAAAAAACAAACAAACTGTAACAAAGATACAAAGTTGAGACACTAACTGCCTTTATTCCCCTTAAGTAAGTAAAAAACAGATGATACCTCAATTTTATTACAAATTCAGAGTCAGTTCAAGCTCCAGAATGTCCACACACATTTTCTTCAGTGATATGATTCAGCAAGATGCCATTTATTAGAAGATAGGCTCAGTGTTTCTAAAAGCTATATAGCTCAATGAACATTTCATTTGTCATTTGTTAATTACATCAGTGATCAGGTGCAAAAAACCCCAAGTTTTAGGATACCAACGAGGTCAGAAAAGTACCCAGGAAAATCAAGGTTACTTGAAAATACATAACCCTTAAAAGCCTTTAGAACTGGGAGAGTGCATTTGGAAAAGAATGATCACGCTTTTCCTGTTTTCATACTCTCCCATAGATATCCAAGTGATCCCATGGCTGCACCACAGCTTGGACAACTTGCTGTATCATATCGCTGATGAGACTCAGTATGTTCTTTGTACAATTTAAGATCTGCTTACTCCAAGACTGCTCAGGAGGAACCCAAATGCAAATTTCTTCTGATGGGGCACCAACTATCAGACCATCATAAAAATGTCCCTTTGCCGAAACACAGTAATTAGAACCTTTAGAAGGAACTGGGATCTGCAGCCTACATTCAATCATCTCACAGTCCATTTCAGAGAAATTTGTACTGCTCTAAAAGAAAAAAAAAAAAAGAGATCAAAAATAAAAATAAGGTCATATTACATCATTTGACTTAATACAAATGTTACAGCATCTTCTAACACTTCTACAATGTTACAATAACACTATTAGATGTAGCTCCTATAGATACATGCCTTGCAACATCTGGAAACTTCAGATGCCAATTTATGAACTATCCTAAAATATTCCGTTTGATGAGATTGTGATGCTTTAAGAATCAACAAGTTTCAGATGCTTCCAAAACATGCTCTATCCATACCCCATACCTTCATTCATAGTTCACTTACAAAGCACATACTTGGCTGCATGCAAAAAGTAACTCTAACCTATGCCCTATCATTTTACAAAAGTCCATTCTCTATGACTTTTAAGCAATGTGGTATCAATACTTGGAAGGTGAATCTTGTGAACTGAAAGGTTTATCTAAACAAGTGAAAAGGGCACAAGTGAAATTACCTATGTTTTGGCAGGTATGTAGAAATAACTTCGTGTGACGCATCATCCTTCTATTTTGTGTACAGATACTGCAATTATCTGGCTATTGTTAAAAGACATGCAAACAGATAACTAACGTTCAGACCTTTAAATTATCTCTTTCATCATGACCCACATTTTAGGACTTCAGCATTATTCTGTTACATTCAACTACTTTCTTGGTATCTGTGGACTAGGTGTGTTACGGGGAGCAAACCCCATATTAAATATTTAAAACACACAAACATATTTTTAATTCAAATTTAATTTTTCACTTTGAAACTTACCTCATTTTCACTATTTCTAAAGATCACCAAGTATGAGAGCTGTGAATAAACATCTTTGATCCAAGGCTGAACCTCCACAGATGGAAATTCAGGAGGGTAAATATCGACTATGACTTCAGTACCATGCCTTGAGAGATTCAGCTTTGGAGGTCCAATTTTTCCTGCAACACATTTTATCTTTGCTATTAGGCCAAAGTTTTTGAAGTAGTATTGGAAAAAAAAAAAGAAATTCAATAAAACAAGCTAAGTGTAGTTACATTCCTAAAATTCAGTGAAGAATTGAGATCGATACATTTATTTGAATGCTATTAATATCGTATAATTGCAATGCTGGGGAAAAAAAGAGGAATTTCAGTACATTAGTACTGAAAATGCTGGGAGAAAATTAACAAGTTTTATTTTATGATGGAACTTACCATGCTTTTGCAAAACAAACTCATCTGTCTCAACGTACTGAGACTGTTGTGATCCAACAATAGCTTTAATACGAAACCAGTAAGAAGAAAAAATTTTCTCTATTTCCTCCGATAGGTCGCAAGAAGTAGCTGAGATGTTCACACAAGTTGAGACAGTCCTATACCTGCCGAAGCTGTAAAAAGATCAAGAAAAAGCTACTATTAATACACCATGGGACAATATTGAACAGTACACTGCCTGTGAGCAAATAACAGCGTGAATGTGTGGCACAGATAGGAGCCTCCTTCTTGGAGATCTGTTTGGACACTGTGCTGGGCACCCTGCTCTGTGTGGCCCTGCTTGAGCAGGGCTTAGATCAGATGGCCTCCACAAGTCCCTTCCAGTTTTAACTATGTTATAATTTGGCAAATTTCGGCTTAAGTTACACTTAGGAAACCTTCATCCTACTGGACTCTGGGACAAAAAACCAAAACTGTTTTCCATGGACTGATTGTTTTTGCACTTTAAGAAAAAATGAGGCACAGGAAATGGTGAAAGAATATGAACTTACTCGTAAGGTTTGACCTCCACAACGAAATGGGGAGTTTCAGACATGGGTGGGTACTGCCAGTGCAAGACAGTTCTGAAATTTCTGGATATGACTGAAGTTTCTGTTGGTAAAGGCACTGGAAGAAACAAAACAATTGCACTTAGTAAAACACAGGAACTGTCAAATATATTACTTTATTATTTGGAATTGGCAACATGCTAGAAATGGCCAGAAAAATTAGACTTAAAAATTGGAGATTATTCCCCCTAAACGGACCCTGTTTGCCACTACTACAAACACATTTCAGCCCTGCATGCTGATTTACTTTTCTTGGCCTGCAGAGACATTTTCTTCCTGTTTGCAACCCAAAACCTCAGATAACTCATGCCCACTGAAAACAAATCCACTGGATAGCGCTTATCAGGTTCATCAGCTGTGACAATGATACAGCTATGTCAGTATTACACAGATAAAACAGGACAGGCAGTGTGAGTGTTCTGAAGTTAGAGGAGATTAGCCCAACTCCTGCAGATTTCTGTCGCTCTTCAGAGCTGAATCACAGATGGGGCTACACAGGGATGTTATTCTACACTCCAGGGGCCCCTAATATCTCCTAACACAGCCTTGTCAAAAGACAATAGGTTTGCTGGGTAAAGCTTGGATTCAATGTGAATTTTGACACTGACACTTTTATGTCCCCAGCAGTATTTATTTTTAAGTGTGTGATAACAAAAAGCTACTAACATTTGTAAGGAATTTGAACACCAAAGCTAGCATGTAGCTCCACACTCAAGAGATCATTTGAAGTACATTTACTAAAACTAGAGGTGAGGTAATAAGTGACAGATAAATAAGAAATAGCACTGATAGTTTCCTCATGCAGCAAACTTCTGTCCTAAGCACCAACAGCAGCAGGGGTGCAGGGGAGCAACTGCAGGGGAAGGAAAATTATATGACCCTGTAACTATTAAAGGCTGTTACATGGCATTCAGATGAGGAAAAATGAACGTTACTCAACTATTTTATCTGTCATGTCTTGGCTTCTTGATGCCTGATTCACAGCGTTTGATTCTGTTAATTTAGGTTTTGTGAGATGATGAAAGATAGCTCGTATTTGACCTGCCCGTTCGTAACCTCTCACAAAGCGAAATGTTCTCACTTCACTTTGTGATTTATCAAGGGAAAGTAAACAATTTTCATGTCTTGAAAACAAGACCACAAAGACAGCACTTTGCAGAAAGTAATAGAGAGAGCCTAGGATATGCTATTAACCACGAAGATGCGATACGCGTAATAGACGTCACTCTGCGAATGGTGCTGCGGTTTGGTTATTCTACAGCCTGTGTGAAAGTGGTGTTCAGTTATTGGAAAAACCGAACACAATCATCAATTTCTCAACCACAAGAAAAAAAGGTGACAAATCAACAGAAGAGGTGTCAAGGCACACAGATGTCACAGAGCGTCCCAAAAAGTAAATACTTGAGGTAGTAACTTATGAAATCTCCCTGTTGTGTGCTATCGTAAGAATAGAGCTGCTTTTAGCAGAGGAGTAGGAAATCCCAGGAGATATCTGAATCATCAGTAGAAGCTACATGGATTTAGCTGTTCAATTACACAACGTTTTGCTTTTTCCTGCCGACACATTTTATCCTGTTCTGTATACAGATGTCACTGGGTTAATTAACAGTCTTGAGTATTTTCTTTAATTCAAATCACTAAGCACCTCCGTGACTTAGTTATTTAAATGTGGTTCTCATATAAGATTTGTTATTCCAGCTAAATATTTATATGGCACTTATATGCCATATAAGGGTGATGGAGCACTGGAACAGGCTGCCCAGGGAGGTGGTGAAGTCTCCCTCTCTGGAGATATTCAAGACCCACCTGGACGCCTACATGTGTGACGTGGTGTAGGGAGCCTGCTTTGGCAGGGGGGTTGGACTCAATGATCTCTAGAGGTCCCTTCCAACCCCTACAATTCTGTGACTCTGTGATTATCACTATATTAAGTCAGCAAATGCATTTAGATCTACTGAAGTATTTTCCCATCACCTCCATAAGCGCAGTGAGCATTATTCCCACTTACCAATCTAAGACACAGGAACAAAATACTCAGGAAATCTACAGAGTGGGAATCTGCAGTGTGACCAATGAGAAATTCTACCAAGTCATCTCTCCACCCCTCCAGCTCCAAGGATTACTCAGCTTAGTTCTTTGCTTTTTCTCCCAGAGATGACTTCTAACATGCTCCAGCTCTGAGACTACTGACATAAACTAGCAGAAAACAAGCCTTCCTCCTGAAGAGACAACCTTCTTCACAAACCACACCACCATTTAAACCACCTTCTCAGCCACCAGAAAGATGGCTTGGATCATTTGCAGGAGCAAGAGACACAGACCATCAACTCATCCTTTCTATTAACAACTTTCTTTCTAATGATGTCAGCCAAGCAGCATCTCCCATGAACTAGTACTCCACCTCTTATGTTCCACTCCATATCCTTAAAGACAGACCAAAACCACACCCTTCAGCACAGGCTGAGCAGCTAAAATTCTTCACGCTATGTAAGAGCAAAACCAGTAGAGAAGCAGGTTTATAGCACATCTTCTTTGAACTCATTCACCTTGCCACATTACAAAGGCCAAGAACTATCTCCCTCTCTTTTGCTAAGGGATGACACCTTTGCTCCTTTTCCCTGTCTGTCTTGTCTCTGATTGTCTAATAAATAGAGAGTAACTTCAGTGTAAATAGTTCTCAGCTTGTGTTTATTTTTGAGGGTTGCTGGTTCTACCATAAAACCAAGGAATGCCTGGAAGATCATCTCCTTTTCCTAACTGCGCTAGTTATTTACACAGAAGACACGATCTCTGCCTGCAAACAGGTCCTGATCACTTGAGTCACCAAGGACCACTTCTGTCAGTTCAACCAGCAATAGCTCACTTAGCTTAAGCTGCAGCAGTGCAAGATGTGGAAGTGGGGGCTCAGCATTACAACAGATTAGACCACAGGCCCTCAAAATGGGAGTAGAAAATGGATAAGCTAGTCTACTTTTAATGCCTCCACCAGACAACTTTAGTTCTTTTCTTCAGGTTTATAACCTCCCCTATTTTAGTTTGTTTTTAAAGAATCTTAAGCGTCCAGTTCACAGTTCCTTCTTCCTCATATTGTCTCCTAATGATGTCTCCTTCCTGCCCACCCAATGCATGCACAGGCTGGGACAGCTCAGCCACATTCCACTCCTGCACCAAGCGCACTGCAGATTTTCAAAGCTTTTGAAATATTTTATTTGAACACCATTTTGTTTAACATGCAGTGAAACAGTCATATTTTTAAACACATCATGAGCTGTTCTCTTTCATTGTCCAGCATGCACGACTTGAGGAAGGTGGTAGTGGCTGACACAGGGCTACTCTTCAAACGCCAAACTTCTGATTTAGAATAAACTAACACAAACACAGCAACACTCAAGGCACAAATTGCAACAGTGAGAACTAAGTATGGAAAAGGCGAGCAGAAAACTGACCACTAAAGCAAATCATACTGCACCATATAAGACATTCAGATAGTTCTGGTTCACATCCAGTCCAAAATGTCAGCTTGAATTAGAGCCTGCAACAGCATTTCAATGCAGAAGGTTCTATCAGAAGTTCTCAGAAGGATCTTGAATTCAAGAAGAAAAACACACCCAATTTACAGATAAAAAGTGTACAAAGACTGGGGGTAACATTTCAAGCTGTCCCACAGTGCTTTTAAAATAGCTATTTATGATTGAAAGCTCATGGAGGTAATATGCTGTATGAACAGGAGTTAGACCTAGACCAATGTCCTAATATATATATATATATGTCCTAATATATATATTAGGACATTGGTCTAGGTCTAACTCCTGTTCATATACACACACATACACACACACTATATATATGGGCTTGTCATATCTTGTGCATATATATATATGACAACCCCAGGAAGTTGCACAAGATGAACATATTAAAAACTGCTTTTACAGTAAAATCTAAATACTGTTTTATACATTCATTGTCATAGTGGAAATGCTAAGTCACAGCCTGAACCAGTGATTGAGTACCTGGTGGGAAGACAGAGCAAACCCAGGGGAGCTCAGGTGAATGCAGTGCACCTGAGTGACTGGAAGGGGTGGAACCAGGATCCACCCATTCCCGGACCTCATTTAAGGGTTGGCAGTGGAGACCCTGCCTATCTGAGGCCTTCTAAAGGTAAGCAGCTCCTTTCCTTCATTTCTGTATCTGTGAATGCTGCATTTTGGGTTTGTTCTCATTTGCTGCGGTCAAAGACTCTGCAACCCTGCTTTTATCATCCTATTACAGTTGTTTTTTGGTTTTTTGTTTGGTTTTTCTGAGCTGTCATTAAAGTAAATAATTAAATAGAGCTCTATTAGAAAGTCTGCAGCTGAGAAGCACTGCTACGACTGCCAGTAATAAGAGCCAAAAGGACAACCACGCACGCTGGTCAGCCACAAATGTGAAGCACATACACTGTCTGGAAGACTTGTTTCCAATGTGCAAGACACACCTGACACTGTATCGCAGTCTCTGTCTATTGCTGCTACTGTAACCTTGATCAGAAGCCTCATCCAGGATACAGAAATACAAATAGTTCCCATGGCCAAGAGCTCTGCTGCACCAATGAGTCACTGGCAGACTGAGGCTGACACGAGCACCCAGCTGTAGACACATATGAGCTACTCAGATAACTGCTGCCTGCCTTTTCAAGGAAAAGGTGCAATCTGGGACAAGAGATAACTGACAGAAGGGCACTTCCTCATTGCCTGAAGTATCACATGCTACCAGGACACTGAAAGCCCTGCTGAGCCTGCAGAAAGTAGCCTGTCTTAACTAAGGAAAGCATCATAAACCTGTTTCGATGTTCCCGTTCTCCTATTCACATTTTTCCTATTTAAGACACCACATCTGTTTGCCTCTGTGTAATAACAATTTGTCAGTACAGGTACAACCTCATTCTTCACAGCTATATCTGTTAGAATTTCCTTCATTGTGGTTTTGTTAGCTTAAAAAAATATTAATTTTTGGCTTAAATGTTGGAGTCTCTGGTTCAGTTACTGAGGCTATTGCTAACCTCAGTGTTAGTCACCAGGAAAACCCCTGCTTGTATTGCCAAAACACAGCTCAGAAGTATGTGCTGCTCCTTTCAGGGTTTGCTGCACTTGTGTAGAAAGGAAGCGCTCTGTTTTCTCTAGGAAGCTTGATATATATCAGCTATCCCACGGCAGCCCCATTGTGGCAGTAATCTGCTGAGTAAGCCTGGATTTCAGCAAGATGGGTGTCCTGCAGGATGTCAGCTACGAGTCTTACAGCCCCATTACCCAGTGGGTGAGCCCCAGCCATCTTCCCCAATCCCGCCCAGTGTGGCCCAGTGCCAGAGCTGCCCACGCCTGACCGCCATAAAGCTCCAGCAGCTGCACGGCCATAAAATCCCAAGACACATAACCAACAGCTCTGTGATCACATGCTGGCAGTGCTTAGGTATATGGATCTCTTTGTGAGGATTAGGCTTAGCGGAGCGCTGCTGCTTTCACCCACTGTACAAACATGCCTCTACATTCAAACTCATGCAAGTAGTGTAACCGAGCTCTGTGCAATTCTCAATACTCAGAAATATAGCGCACCTTATTCAGATGTGAGCCATTACATGAGCCGGCTCTCTCCGATGGTACTGAACTGTCCCTGATGGAAGTGAAACTCACAGATCCGACTATTTCTCCCATGTTTATTTATCTGTCACTGTCCCACCTGCTCACACTCCAGCCCATGTGTGGCTGGAAGCGACCTGCACCCGCGGCCATAGGTCTCTAGGCCCTGAACTCCCCACCCTTCATTTAAATTCCCAGCTTGCCACAACACGAGGATCTCACCCTAACCCATTTGCTAGAGCATTTTCTCGGGCGGAACGAGGTGAGCGTGGAGCATCAGCGGTACAATCCGCTCCACTCCGATCCGCCGCCCCCAGCCCTTCTTTCAGCGGCACCCCCGACCCGACCCAGCCCAGCCCGTTACCTGCGGACGGCCGCTCCTGGAGGGAGGCCGCGCTCTGGTCGGGAGCCACCAGCACCATCAGCACCACCAGGGCCAGCCGAGCCCCCATAGCGCCCGAAGGCGGCAGCGAAGCCCACGGCTGCCCAAGCACGGCGCCTACACCCGGCCTCTAGACGGGAAGGGGCGGGCGCTGAGGCGGAGGGGGCGGGCGCTGGGGTGGAGGGGGTAGGGAGGCTTCTGGGCAGGAGTTGGGGGTCTGTTGTGGCTTTGGTCGGTTGTTGTGTTGTTTTTATTTTTTTAAAGTGCTGATACTGCTTTATATCTACCAGCCCTGACCGCTGATAAAACATCCTTCTGCTTTGGACTGTCTGCTGTAATGCAATTTTGTTTTTTAAAAAAAAAAAAAAAAAAAAAGTTAAAAAAAGTTGTTTAAAAAAACAAAGCACGAACGCAAATGCCCTTTTGTAGCCTGCTTTCCGCTTCTCTTTGTTGTATGTGGTCGCTAACAGTGTTGCTGCGCATTCCAGCCTGTGGGATCTTGTTTCCCTTGGTCAGGGGGCAGAGGGCCTGCACTGCGGGCCTGACAGCAATAGCCTGGACTCAGAGGACAGAACCTGTTCCCCAGAGACCTTCAGACGCAGTGCTCCGAGGCCATCTGTGTAGAGGGACCCTCATCTATGTTAAGAGATTCTAGCCCTTCTTGCAAATAATGTGTTCATGTTCACTGCCAAAGATCACATAAAATGCTGCCAATAGCAGCCTTTCCCATCCTGTTCACATATCCCCACCCTGCCCCAGTGATAGCAGTTGTGTGCCTCAACCACCCTGTCTGGTTCCCGCAGGGCCATTTGTCCACACACAAAGCCCGGCCAGCAAATAACTATTTCTCCAGATGCAAAATGGAGGCAGCGAGGGATCCCTCACAGCCACGCTTCTTCCCAGGCTTTCATAGAGACAGAAAAGAGGAAACAGCTAATGGCTGGAATCATTGTGCTTCCTCTTTCTAAGGCTCTCCTTGGAAAAGAATTTCTTTAGCTACTCTCCTGCTTTCATTCCTTGTCCCAAATTGTATCTCCACAGAAAGGGGCAAAGGAATTGCTTTTCTTGCTGCCTGCTGCACTACTATCTACGTTTGCAAAACTGAGGAGGCAGCATGACATGTGAAAGGGCGGTGGATAGGAGAAGGGCATTCTTCACAAGCTGGCACTGGTTCTAAGAGAATAGCTTGCTGTAGGGGCTCAGAAATGCTGGCAAAGTGGTGCTGAGGGGTGTAGGACCAGCATGGGTTGGAGAACCCTCATCTTCTGCCAAGGAGGATGGATTGCCAGGCTGTGCTCACTCCTGTGTTCCCTGAACTCCATGGCAGGATGGACACAGCTATGAGCCCTGTTGCCAACAGCCATGATCCTGCCTGCTGGAAGGAATGTCTGCTCACTGTCATGCACATGCAAACTGCTTAGATGATGAAATGCCTGTGCAGTACTTTCCAACAGATTAAAATGCTATTTTGCACAAATATAACTGACAGCAATTTCTGGACAGGGGCTGCTCTACTTCAGGGAAGTGGAACCCATCCCTGCCAGAACTTTACCAACTGGCTAAAATTTTTCCCTATCTTGAATGGTTATATCCTAGAAAAGAAAAAGTAAAATAAATAGATGCAAAAACCAAAGCAATTATCGGTTATTGTAACTTCCCCTTTATCTTGCCTTTTTGTCAGTAGCCCGAATGCAGTCACATGCCTGTGCAAGAAAGGTCTTGCAACAACATATACTTTCTCACATCATGGGACAAGCTTCCCCATCTTGTTTGTTTGTTTGTTTTTTAGCTGTCACATCATTCTGTTACAAAATTCTTGTGCCCTCACATCTATGTGCTGCAGCCCTCCTTGAGGTTTTGCTGTCTTGCAGAAATGGTTACAGGATGTTCACCTCACTTAGTCAGAAATGCTTACTCCGCTGATTCTCAGTAACAGCCTTTGCAGATAGATACACAGTTTCTCACAGAGTGGGCTATGTGCTAGACCTTCAAGGTTTTGGCTTTGAAATCCTGCTCAAGGTCCTTTAAAAAACTAAGCCAGAGATGCCACCAATGTGGTAATGTTTGCAGCCTGTGTGGGAATACTCTTAGCAAAGGTGTGTTGCAGAGCTAGGGACACCTCTTCTTAAAGTGCTGCCACACAGAGAAATCAAAATCACAAGTGATTTCCCAGTCATTAAAGCACTAGCTATGTTCATTTCAAAGCATACAATCAGATGTCCCTCCTTGGGGTGAACAAACAAGAAAACACAAACAAAATGAAAGAAACCAAAAACCTGGTTTTGATTTCTTCTCAGCAACTCATTACTTGAAAATCACGGTTCCAGGAAGAAGAAAACTAAAGAAAATAAACCTGAAGCAGTCTAAGTTGTGGTATGCTTTTGTCAGAGACTGGGCTTTCTGCATCACGGAGCAAAACATTTTGTAATTACTCACTCTAGAAAAGAAAGTGCCTCACCACCTAGGAAATGACATCCTAGAATTAAAGTTCTTTTAAATGCCTGTGCTACATATGCTATAATTGCTTTGGCACTAAATCCTGAAGGAGTTAGGTAGATAACACACTATGGATATCATAGTTTCACCAAATGCTCTTGTTGGTGAAGCAGCAGCTGGCTTGCTTGGTCACCTCTCCAACAGATCAGCAGCAATGAGCACTGCTGGGAAGTTAACCACCAAATCAAGGCAAAGCAAAACTCGAGGCTGAGGAAGATGCCTGCCTGAATAGGAAAGTAAAAGAAACCAAAGGGGAAAAGGTAGCAAAGATTGACTGAGAAGACTGTATTGTGAGCTGACAAACAAATCTTGTAAAGGGTGCATGTTTTCATGTTGCTGTAGCTGCTGTGTTGGCACATGGCTTTTCATCCTCTGTTAACTGTGTTTGGCTGATGCATCTGTGACATGGTACACACCCTGATAAAACCAGCCATATGGACATTATTATGCATGACAGCTTGTGCGCTCTCAGGTAGGAGGTAGCCTGATGGTTTGGGGTTGAAATGGGTCATTTACAGTCAATACAATAGCAAGAGGAGAGGGCCTAATTCTAGTTGGAGCTCTGAATGAGGTACAAGAAGACAAACCAGGAGGTTCTTACGTTCTTGAATATCTTAGAACATACTAAGACCCATAAGAAAAGAGGAAGCTGAAGTCAGTTCTTGCATTTGGGAGATGCATTTCCCTCTAATACTCTGCATTCTTTTGTGCTTTATAAATGAATGTATAATGTAGGCCTTACTGTATGACTGTGTGTCTTCTGTCATATCCTCAGATGCAGGTCTAAGTAAAAGACCAACACCTTTCTTGGCAAAAATAGCACCACTACAGAAATGAAACTAATCTACTATTCTGATAAGAGGTGTGGAAGGTGTATCCAAGCATGGGAAAGACAAGCGCGATTAAGTTGTGTTGTGATGCCTTTGTGAACTTCTGCATGTATAAATCTGGCCTATACCTTGTAAGAATAAAAGTTAAACCAGAATGTTCATATCTTCCACCATGTATTGAAGGAGGATACCATTAATGTAGATGCAGAAATGTCTTCTGATAAAGGGTCCCAACTCATGAGACCTGCTAGTACCATACCAGAGTCGTTTGATCTCTTTCAGTGATCAGTATCTAATGTCTCTATTTGATGTGGGAAGTCCCATGCAAAATCATTGCCAAACATTAGGTATGTTTTAGAGATACAGTATGTAGTGCCTTTAAAGACCCATAATTATTTTACTGTGAGAATCAGTCTTACATAGACCGTGCTGTTGTTTGACAAACTGAAGAGCAGAAAATGTTGGTCGTGATACTTTTATTAATATCTAAAGAGCATTACAACATAAATAAGGTATCACAATAGGAGACACTACAATTCTGCATGATACCTGAAGATTAAAAATTCATGGTAAAACCATCATGTATAGTCAGGATCAACATTAATCCATGTGATCAAAATTATGTATTGTTTCTTGAAAATCTATGTTGGGACTATTCAAAAACTGAACAGAATAAGAGAGTGGGCACATACATGTATTACAAAAGAAATGTTTTATGAAATTATTTGTAGGAACCCAACTGTAATGTGACTTTGGTCGTCATGATTGGATGGATTCTAACAGGAAGTTGTATAATACTGGTGGGGGTTTTCTGAATATATCAGTTATTTTACTTCATCAGTGGTGATAGGAAGCAGGCTTCATTAATTCTGCTGCTCACAGAGACTGTTATGTAAGTGTGCATTTTGTGAAGCAAAATCTATTTTCTGAAAATATTGTTGAAGAAATACAATTGAAGAAATTGTAATTTAAATTAGTTCCATAAAAAAAACCAACAACAACAAAAGCCCCAACACAAGCTAAAGTTATATATAAAAATCAACATATTTTAAAGTCTCGTATGGGTATACTAACAACAGATGGGCTTTAATTTCATTTACACAGACATTCAAAGGAAACTAAACACCCATTACAATAGGCTGATTGTTGACAGGAAAAGGAAGCTGAAATTTTCCGGATGCTCAATTCTACATATTGTATGCTGTTAACTGCTTGGGGCCATTGAGATGGGACTGGGCTCAGTTCAGGATCCATAAGGAAGGTGAACATTCTTGAAATGGGCTATAGTTGGGTTTGACTTTGGGTGTGTGTTGCCAAGAAAGGTCTCCAAGAAATCTCAGACAGCAAAGACTATTTTTGCCCTTGATTTGTCTTTCATGATTTACATTTTGCACCCATCCTGTCATTTTAACCTTTTGGTGAGTAGAATTTGTTGTTTCTATGTTGTGCTTCTTATGCTTTAAAGAGCTACAGCACATCTGATAAGTTAGTGGTGATTCTTGCATTCCTAAGAGTATCCAACTCCCAGGATAATACAAGTAAAATGGTATTGCAAGTAAGTTCTGTATCTCGGGATAGAGCAGGAAATCCCAGACAAGAAATAAATTTCATTTCAAGTTCTGAGGAATAAACAGTCCCACACTCTGTACAAGGGAAAAAAAATAGAGACTTCAGGATATTTTTGGGTCCTCTGCAGAAGAGCAGTGAATATCATTCTTTATAATAATGATAAAACTCTGAACTGACTTTTTTTTATTCAAAGTATTCTACATCACCTCTATTGCTCCTTACAGAGCTGAAAGAGAGGCAAATGGTTTTATATTCCAAGTATTCTGAAGTGTGCACAATCTCAGGAATGCTAGAAAAGAAACTGGCATATTGGTTGAAGACAGAAGAAGACACTTCGTCTTTATTCTATACAATGATTTATTGTGTTAGGAAGACGAGCTGTTATTGAGCTGCATACAACTTAGCAATACTGTTTAAAGTGGCAACAAGTATCTTTTAATCGAAGTCAGGCTAATTAATTATGTGTTGAATTTAGAGGAGAAAGAAAAATATTGATTCAGTCATTGGAGGGAGCAGAGAGGGGCCTTTTGTAGCACTGCACCAGAACAGTTACCTCTGTCCCAAAAGGATGAATACAGACAGGAACAGGTGCTGAAAGGAGCTATTTGGATGAGGAGCTGAAGGTGGATATCCTCTCTTCTGAGAGGGGGTTGAAAAAGCTTGACTTGTTTTGTCAGTAAAAAGAGAAGGCTGGAAGGGGAATTTCTCACCTCTATAGATATGTTCAGGGTTTAAGCATGAAGAGAGTCTCTATTTTTTAAACTAGAAGGTAAAGTTTATATAAAATCAGGAATTACAAACTGTTTGTGTCTGAGTTAAGGCTGAAAAACTGAAGATTTCTCAGTTTCAAAAGGTTAGAGCCTGGAATGGTATCCTTGTAAGAATAATAGGAAACAAATGTTATTTTTAATAAAGAGAGTGATCATATAGAAGTGAAATTACTCAGCGAGTTTGCTTGCTATAGCCATGAAGGGTACTGCAGTAATCTATTTTTGCTGGTGGTGAGTGTACAAAAATATTTTCTGCTGAGACTATTTTACTTCAGAGCATATTCTCTTTTGTAAAGTATAGTACTGATACCCTCTCAAACATTTTTTAAAGATTCTGTAGAAAAAAGTCAGGCAACACCTTCATAAGAAAAACAAACAAACCAGCCTGTAAGCAGTAGTTCGAAATAGCACTGTCAGTGTGGAAATAGAACCTGGTGGAAGGAGAAAAGAAAGCACTTGACTTCTTGACTTCATTAGGAATCTTCCTGTTTCTGCTGGGTGTGGATCTGATTTGTAAATGCGCGGAAACAAATTGCTCAGCACAGCTCTACACAGATCAGAGAGTTCTGAGATCTGACACAGTTCTGACCATTAATGGAGGAATGCATACATATGCTGTATCAGCAAACAAAAACACTGAGAGCATTTTGGATTTTGTAAGAGAAAATAAAGTTATGAAACAAACCATAGAACATAAGCAGAATGTGTTGATACACAATGAACAGGCAGCTAAACAACCCATCAGTAATTTGTGTGATTCTATTTTCCTGAAATTTTGCTGAGAACATAGTTTTTATACGTTCTCTATTTTTTTTCCTTTTAAAACCACACTTAACTTGCTGTATTTCTCCATTGTAAAGAGCCAAGAATTTCAGAACTGTCCATATGCCAGGACACATTCCAGGGCTCTGGTGGAAATATGTGTGAAGATAGATGAAATCACAGCTCTCACTTGGATGTGAAAAGCTGTCAGGGACACACTGGTGCAGTTTATCAGGAATATACAGGAACAGTTTTTTAGTCCTTCTTCTCTAAGCTACTGATTTTTTACTTGCAGAACTAGTAAGCAGTTTTCCAGGCAGCAGAAGGCAGAGCTGACAAGATGGCTGTCACATTGTACTTTTAACCATGCTAGGGTGTGTTAGGCAAAACTGAGATGCTTGGCTTCCAGGATATTTTATTTGTCAGGACAAGCTTCTGTAGATAGAACAACAGACTTCAGAGGGGTGTTGGAGAGCTGCTAAGTGCATGCACAGACTGTTTTCCAATCAATTTCCTGACCCTCCTTGGCACAAAACACAATGCTGTCATCTGAGCATGAACTGTGTATGTGCGAGGCAAGACAAGCCATTGTCAGATCAGGAAATTATGCATCTCTGTTTGTTCCTGTGCAGGACATTTGCCTTTATGGAACTGAAACAGGAAAGAAAATGCTGCAGGTACATTAGGTGAGAAATACAGCTTAAAATTTGATGGATCATTCAGAACATCATTATTCTGTATTTCAGTGGGATGACAGGCAGAGCTGGAGGAGGAGAAGTTTTAATTGCTGAGACTGCAAAACTTCTCCGTAGCCAGAGGACATTACTGCATTCCTGCCTCCAGGTCCTTATCATTCAAACAAGCAGAAGCCACTGCTCACACAAAGGCCACCACAGAAGTCACAGGCTGAGCTTGGTGAATGTGGCTATAAAAGGCAAGCGGCTGTGAGATGGTATCTCTACAGAAACAGCACAAAAAAGCACGTGGAGAACAGGAAGGAAAAGTAGGAAAAAATAACTACTATGAATGAAAGGAAGAGTCAACAAGGAAAAACAAAAGCAGGAACATTTTAGGCAGAACACTTCTGAAAATAACCTCAGAGGTCTCATAGGAGACTTTTATTTCTGCCTTGTTTCTTACAATATTCAGGGTCTGCTGGACAAGAAATCAGAGAAGACTAAAATCAGTATGGATGAAGCAAGTATTACAAGCTTCTGTAAGTTAGAATCTAGAGGAATAATGCCATGTTCAAAGAATAAAAGTAGGAACCAGATAAATAAGCATGTGAGATAAACTGTATCTTGTTATTACTCAGTAATTGAGAATGCTGCTTTTACTTCACAGAACAAAAGGAAGTCTTTTTTTTCATATTGTTAATAACATAGAAGCAAAATGTTCTCTTTCCTAATTTCCTAATGCTAAACATTTAAGCAAAGCAAGGCTGTAGTTCCAGAAGGCAGCCAAATCTTTGAATGACTTTGATGAAAAAGGAAGTGAGTAATTTCTCCTTGGGTTAGAAACGATCAAGAAGCATTTGCTTACCCTGTTCTGAAACAGTAGTGACTTGGCTGGCAAAATGGAGTACTGTGTTATTCTATCTGATCATTCTTTAGGATGCTAAACTTGCTGTAAAACAAATACTAAATCATTTATTGTTATGTTTTAAAGCATGAGAAATAGATTATTAGATCTAATAATCTACCACAAAGTAGATTATTAAATAGCTTTTGTATTTAAATGAGCAGATCTGATTGATGTCCCAGGATCTGTGGTTCTGACAGGTTGTGGGTTGTGAAGTTTATATAAAAGGGACACCAGCAGATAGAATCTGGTGATTGAAAACAACATGCAGGCTAGCATGTATTTGCAGAGCAAACAAACATGGACTTAGTAGACTCTTCTTTTTCTGTGAGAACTCGTAACTGAGGGATCTGCTCTGCAGCCAAAATGCTACTTGCAACCTGGACAAACCAAAACCTTTGATACACAGATGAATTTAGTAGGATAAACAGAATTGAGCAGATGGGGAGACTGGGCTTCTATTTCAACATTTGTCTCTCTGTGTGGCTGTTGTAATGACTGTGTTAAATATCTTCAACCTTTTTCTTATTAATAGCCTTATGAATGAGACTGTTTTCCCATTCATTTTTTAAACCAGTGATTTCCAGGCTTATGCACAATCTTTGAGATGAACAGGATTGAAGGAAGCTGTAAAGAGACTCCTAGAGAACTAACAAGGAGCACTAAAACAATATTGCACACGTGAGTCTCAGGTGAGCAGTTTCAGAAGAATAAAGATAAAAACAGCTGGCAGCGTATTGAATAAAGCACTTCATCCTTCTTGAGGTAACAGTGCAAAATGGAAACTTTTATGGGATTTCAAATGCTGCCCAAGTGTGTCAGTGAGAAAGCTAACTTGCTGATGTGACCTGTGAAATAAGCAGTAAAAATATGGTGTTCTTTTCTTTTCTTTTCTTTTCTTTTCTTTTCTTTTCTTTTCTTTTCTTTTCTTTTCTTTTCTTTTCTTTTCTTTTCTTTTCTTTTCTTTTCTTTTCTTTTCTTTTCTTTTCTTTTCTTTTCTTTTCTTTTTTCTTTCTCTTCTCTTCTCTTCTCTTCTCTTCTCTTCTCTTCTCTTCTCTTCTCTTCTCTTCTCTTCTCTTCTCTTCTCTTCTCTTCTCTTCTCTTCTCTTCTCTTCTCTTCTCTTCTCTTCTCTTCTCTTCTCTTCTCTTCTCTTCTCTTCTCTTCTCTTCTCTTCTCTTCTCTTCTCTTCTCTTCTCTTCTCTTCTCTTCTCTTCTCTTCTCTTCTCTTCTCTTCTCTTCTCTTCTCTTCTCTTCTCTTCTCTTCTCTTCTCTTCTCTTCTCTTCTCTTCTCTTCTCTTCTCTTCTCTTCTCTCCTCTCCTCTCCTTCTCCTCTCCTCTCCTCTCCTCTCCTCTCCTCTCCTCTCCTCTCCTCTCCTCTCCTCTCCTCTCCTCTCCTCTCCTCTCCTCTCCTCTCCTCTCCTCTCCTCTCCTCTCCTCTCCTCTCCTCTCCTCTCCTCTCCTCTCCTCTCCTCTCCTCTCCTCTCCTCTCCTCTCCTCTCCTCTCCTCTCCTCTCCTCTCCTCTCCTCTCCTCTCCTCTCCTCTCCTCTCCTCTCCTCTCCTCTCCTCTCCTCTCCTCTCCTCTCCTCTTTCTTTTTTTACCCCACAGACGAGTAATGTCACCCACAGTAGGGTAAGAAAATATAAAGGAACAGACCTGCAGATGTGTTTGTTCTTATCATGGTATAGACTTGCATTCTTTGCATTTTTAGGTGGAATAATAAATCTTTATTCATTGCTTTAAACTTGAGGGATGGATAGTGAGTCCCTGTGCATGGCTATGCCAAAGGTTTCTGAGAAATCTCTCAGTGGTTCTAGCTGCAAAAGGAAGGGTTGGCTGGTGAGACCAGTCAGAGACTTTGAGATCAAACCCCAGGATAGGGCACATAATTGTAAAGGACTACAAGGACAGTAGTGTTTGTCCATTAGCTATCATTTCATTGGACTTCATCTTCTCCTCTCTGCTGCGGTATGGATAACCCTATGCAGATCGTCTAGCTTCCCTCCATCTCCTTCAAGGCTACAGTCTGCACAGAATCTTTCTCCCACAGCCATTCTCTGTGTTTTTCCTCTCCTGCTTCTAAAGCTTTGGCCTGGTGTGTCTTACAGAGGGAAAGGGGAGTTTAAGATCGTCTTTCATCATTCATTAGTGGCTACATGCAAGCCTGCAGGAGATGCTCAAGGCCTCAGTCCCGTGCAGATAGGTACCTTGGGAAAGCCAAGGCAATGTGGCATGTGGGTCTGAGGGAGTATTAAAAACTAAAGTTGGAGTGTTGTAGCATTGATAATAGATTTAACGAGAAAAGAAAGAACTTGATTAAAGGAGGCAGTAAAACATGTAAAAATAAAGAAAACTCTGGCTTAAGCCAGCGATCCATTTCTGGTCCTGCTGGTGGCCTTGTCATGTGACATTTTACAAAAATCTTCAGTTTTTCTTCTTTATAATGAAAGCAGCTACTAGGTTCTATTATAAGTATTTTAATCCTACAGTAACTATGGAAGAAAATGCACCTATGCATGCAAGGCAGAAAAAAACCCCACTGAGTTACATTTATGTGTACTGCTAGCTGCCCTTAAAATTTGCACTGAAAGTGCATATGTAGTAAGAAATGGATGCAGTCACTTAACTAATGCTCATTTGTAACACTGTGGAAGCCATAGGTTAATCACTGGAGGACTGCTAAACCTCACACGAGGGGATTTAAACCCTTGTAGGTTGACTTATTATAGCACAACTGCTTTAATGGCATGCAAACATTTTCAAGAAACAATTTTGATTCTCAAAGCAAGGACTAGAAAACTAGTAAGATCTAATCTTCTGATAAAATAATCTTCTGAAAGTAAGTGTTCATTTATCTGAGGTGTTGGCCTATGTTATTTTTGCTTCATGTCACTCGCTTTCTGTTTCATGTAAATCAGAATGTAATTAATACACATGAGGATCATTTTATGGGAGAGCAGTAAAGAGTCAGTAGGTAAATTTGCAGTTATTCTATCCTGCAAGTAAATGTTCACTCACTAGGTCTGCCAAAATTAGCTTTGAAGGTCTGGATTTTTGCCTACTTAGCTTCTCTTCAAATTTAGTTACATCTATTGCATCCTAAGTCAAAACGAAACTTTGTATGGGAACAGCCTGAAGCTGGATCCAGTTTTCATCTAGGAAAACACAGCAATGCTGTCACTGAACTTACTGACTGGAGCATATAATCATGGTAAGGATATTTATTTGAATGAGGTCCTTATGCCACTTCTTGTGAAGTTACACTGCTGTGTTTATATCTTTATTTTACATTTAAAATAAATAAAGCAAGAAAGAAGAAGAAGGAGTTTTCAATTTAGGGAACAAATTCTCAAACAGACACTTCCTCCATGTCAAGCCATGACTTAGGAAGGACAGCACATTTATAAGGAAGACATGTAGCACGCTGCTTAAAATAACATCATCAAACATTTTCTTGCTTTTTCTTCTAAAGATGTACAGTTGGAAACAAGCATATCCAGCTATTTGTGGGAAAAAATGTGTTGATGCATCACAATATCACCATGTGGTTTTCAGCGAGGGACCAACATTGAAAATGTTGCTGAGTTTGCTGGTGAGGTACCCTGTCCAATGCTAGAACATGTTTGCAAGAATGCATAAGAGTTTGCACAGATTACAATGTCTGCTAAGAAAATACAGACTGTGTAAGTTGTGCGAGAGTGCTCCCTATGATGCAAAATGTTTCAGCTATCATTTCCCTGAAGAAATTTTGAAATCCCTCTGATATAATGCACCTCAGTATGTAATATAATCACAGAATCACTGAGTCACTGAATGACCTGGGTTGGAAGAGACCTCAAGGATCATGAAGTTCCAACCCCCCTGCCTGGCAGGGCCACCAAACTTCCACATTTACTAGATCAGGTTGCCCAGGGCCCCGTCCAACCTGGTCTTGAACACCTCCAAGGACGGGGCATCCACAACCTCCCTGGGCAGCCTTCACCTCAGTAAGTTGGCATTATGTACTTCCAGCCTGAAGGACATGCAAATGACCAAAGAATCCTCAGTGATTTTATAGTGAATTTCTTGCCTCTGTCAGTGCAGACAGTGCTGTGCTGCCTCTTTGTGACCCAAGCTGCTGAACTTCAAATGCCAATTACTTCCAGTGGGAAAGAAAACTAACAAAGGAGACAGTTATTTTCCAGACAAACGAATGTTCTTACAGTAATGTGTAACAACTTGTCTTTTTTTTCCTTCTCATTCATTTGAGGCTTAAATAGTCGGAGACCATCATCTTGTGTATGATTTTGTGTGTGTCTGCTTTTCATACAGAAGGAACTGAGAAATTTGAGCCAGTTCTAAATTGGGAAACTGTCCTCGTTTCAGCTGGGATGGAGTTGATTTTTCCTTCACAGTTTCTAGTATGGTGCTACTTTCTATCTTAAGCAGATCAACTTCATTTTGTTTTGTCTTGTGTTGTATTCTACTTTGTTTTTTTCCTAATTCTCTACCCCATTTCACTGGGGTAGGAAGGAGGGGAGTGGAGAGCAAACTGATATATGGTGTTTAGCCACTTGCTGAGTTCAACCACAGCAGAACAGTGTAAGGGGGGAGGTGTGAGTGAAAACTGCCTCTTCAGGTAAAGGCCCTGTCGCTGTCATAGGGAGCAGAGCTCAGTGCTGCCCCTGTGCTGCCCTCGTAAGGAGCTGCAGGTTAACCACGCTGCCTTGAAGCTTTTCTTTACTTCCAGGTGGCAAAAGCATTTCTGCTGATCATTCCTCCTAACTGTCCACTCCACTGGAGTTATCTGTTGCTCTAAATTGAAAATTCAGTGTTGGTCAGAGCATCTCTGGGGCAGGATGTCTCCTGTTTTAGAAACTAATTGCTCCACCGTTTCTTGTTATGTGCCCAAATTTACTATGACAAAATGCAGAGCTTTTCCCCCTTAAGAGTAGGCATCCATCAGTTTCTTTCCTTAGGAAATCCTATCAACAGCACACTTCCCTTGCTGTTGTATCTGGAATTCTGGCACCAGTTATCCACAAATACATTGGCTGCGGAGCTCCTGTTCTTCAAAGTTATGTTTTAAAAGTGTAATGGTTGCACGGTTGCTTAAGCTGTTCATGTGGCATGTGCTTCTCCTTTGGGATGCAGGAAATGAAAATGTAAATGTACAGGTCATCGTGTTCTTCCTCAACCTTGCAAACACATAATAGCTCTTGGGAAACAATTTTATGATGCATTTATTTATCGAGAAAGAACAGAGAACATAAGAATACAAGAATCAGTACAGTTAGGCAGCACAAAAAAGGTGGAACTGAGATTAATATAAGCACTCAGCAAATTCAGCCTCGGAGTAGCTTCACTAAAAGGCTGCCAAGTTCCTTTAGTTCCTGTGTTCTGTTGGTTGGTTTGTTTTTTTGGTTTTTTTTTTTTTGCACCATCCCAACACAAACATGGCATTTCAAGAAAGCAACACAGCCTTTTTATACAACTATAGGAAATTAGATGGTTAACACTGGATGGTGCCTGTTTTCCATCTTCTCTTCTGTGAAAGAAGCAGGGATTTCTGTTCTTGCAGGGATCATTCAGGGTTGCCAGATCATCTGAGAGACAACAGTTGAAAAAACCCCTGCTGTTCATTATGACTTCTCAGCTGGATGTTGCTAACCCCGCAGCTGAGCTGCTAGTGGAACAGATCTGATGGGTGTTTCCTCTATCATAAAACTGCCTATGTTAGTGTAAGCTTCCAACATGGTTTCATCTAAGCAAGCTGAATTTCTGCAGGAGCACACTGCAGTGCTGTTACAAGGCTCAGCTGCTGGAGCTGAGGATTATGTCTGGGTGATCAACAATCAAGCATGTTTCACTATTTTCATATTAAATGTGGCTGTTGGGATCTGCTTTTCTATTCTCTGATATCAACAAGGAAATCTCATATGGGAGCTGTTGGTTTCTGGCTCTTTCTAGGAAGCTGCTCTTGTTTCATGTTGAGAAAAAACAGAGATTTTGTTAACATCATGAAAACTAAGGGTGAAGAGGAGAACTGAGATTTCTGTGTGAGCTTTGACCTCTGCCCATTCCTTTTTTGATTATATACTCGGGTTTCACACATCTACACTCTGAGAAATGGAGCAGTAGGGCCATTGAAGCCTGGCTGTCTGTGGAGCAGCACCTTCTCAGGTGTCTGATAAGGCCTTTCCTGCAGGTGGACAGGACAGACAGGGGGTGTGTGTGTATACATTTGTATCTTTCTCTCCCTTCACTTCCTTTATTCCTGTTTCTGATGTGTAGCAAGAAGTAACTGTGCACGGCAGCTTTCATTTTAGCGTGAACTGTAATCTGCCCCTTTCTTCTATCTCTTTTTTATTTACTTTTTATTCACAAGAATTTGTATGGTAATTAACTGAAACTGTCCAATCTAGAAGGAAGTTATTGGAAGTTAGGATGGTCAGTCATGCAGAAGTACGGGTGTGGAGCACACATGCATGCACATACTTATCCCCACGGAGTAGAAATGAGGCTATAAGCTTTGTTTTGCTTTTTCTGCGAACACATGTTCACAGCTATCTCAACAACTTAAAGACAAAAAGATAAATGAATACAGCTTATGAGCCAAAATGCAGCTATTTTTCTTTGCTGATCCCAAGCTAATTGGGAAAAAAAAAAGAGATCAATACTAACACAAAAAAAGAAACATCAATTTAATCTCTTTTTTCCCCTGTTGTTTTGCTCATCTGGTGTAAATTAAGAAAAAATATATATATCTTTTGAGGTCTGTGATTGTTTTAACCTGCCAGTCACCCTTGAGTTCATCAGAGCAAAAGACAGCAAAAGCCTGTTTATTGTCCAGCAGGAATCTACACATGTTGTAAGTGAAGTTCCATCTGGTCACAACATCATGGATCATCTGGGCAACAGCCAGGCTTCATTTGCTTCATGTCCTGGACAGCATGAAGGCAGCCGGATAGGAATATGTGAGTGACTGACCAACCGCAACCGAGCTGGCCCCAGAGGATTACTCTAATAATGGCTCTTCACTATGGAGCAGTGATGTCTGTGTGACTTGTTTTCTTTTTTAAATGACTCAAGCTGGGCTCTGTGGGATTGCTGAGCTTTTCTATTAGGTGCTGGCAATGTACTGGAGGCACAGCTTGGCTCTGCTTTAACAGAACTGGAAGTGTATGTTGACTATGCATGAAATTCTTCCCAAAACATTCTTGTAAGCAAAGACCCGAAGAAACCCTGTGTATTTCAGAGGCTTTTCCAGGCTTGTACTGCATGTATTTCACAGCAAAGCAAAGAGCATACAAAACACCATCATACCAGGGTTTCACAAATGCTTACCCCTGGAAAAGATGTCTGTTTTGTGTGAGGGCAAAAAAAGAGGTAAAGTGAATGATTGACTTAATTCTGCTCAACCTCAGCTCTGAGCACCTCAGGGAGATGCCCTGCAGCCAACATTGTCTCCAGGGCAGCAGTGGGTGGCAGGGAACTTTGGGCAGTGCTGCCTGTCTGCTCTTGGGCAGTGCTGCTCTGGAGGGGGATGCTGAGCCAGGAGAGAGTGGCATGCAGCTGCCAGCACCATGCAATGCCAGGTGCTCACAGGGGCAGTGCTCACTAGGGATGCCTTTCTTCTTGGTCTGGAAGGCTATTCAAATCCCCATACAGTAATAAGTGCTTCCCAAAATTCAGCACCTATACATACTCCACTGGTAGGACCAAACAATGGTTTTTAAGTGCAATAATGCTTGTTTATGACAGCAAATGTATCCAATTAGTGATAAGGAATTTAGTCATTTGTTTCTGCTTCATAATGTTGGCATCTTCCATAAAAGTGTGTTGTAAGACATTGGAGACTTCTTACCTTTTCTTATGTGTTTATCTATCCTATACCTAACGATTCTGACGAGGGCACGCGCAGCTTTATGCAGAGATGCGGTATCAACGAGACCAGCAGCATCACTATCCGCGGAGAGTTGTGCCCGAGCCTGCGGAGGAGACCAACGACCCTCGAAGCCCTCATAGCTCGCAGCTCGCAGTGGCAGTGGCCCTGCCGATCCGCTTGGAGTCACTGCAGCACAGCACCTGCCCGCTGCCGGGCCCACTGCTGCTCGTCACCGGCAGTTCGTTTCGAATTCGTTAGGTGATGAGCTTGAGTAGAAATAGAGCCGAGAAAGCTACATACATTTAGGCAGGCAGTTGCGGACTACCTTTTTGCTTTGCAGAGTGAAATAAAAGCAAAATGTTTGCTCACTGGGGGAAAAGAATGGAATTAGTTTGTTAGTTCCTGTCTGTGGTTAGGGATGCACTTGTGAACCACCCCACTGAAAAGCTGGGATTGCTCACACGCGTCCCTGTGACTGTAGGCATGTGCTTCGTCAGGGCTGAGAGAGGAGAGGAAGTGGGGAAAATACAACTTTCTCAATACCAAATGAAGATCCCTCAGAATGGGCAGAGATGGACAGAGTACGGCTGCTGGGAAAGGTACTGTCCTCAGTTTGTTAGCTAAGGGCAGCTAACGGTGTATTATATTTCATGGAATCATCGAGGTTGGGAAAAACCTCCAAGATCATCCAGTCCAACTGTCCACCTACCACCAGTACCACACTGACGTACCAAACGAGATGTCCAGAGCACTGTTGTTGCCCCTATTGCCACATCTCTTTTCGTCTGAAGTGTTCTCCTGTAAGCAGTGACGTATTTACTTCTCAACAGTACTCTGAGTCATCAGAGATATGCGTATTCCGTTTATATTGCAAAGGATTGAAACAGAATGCAAAAGTGATACTGAGCGGGCTGCAATTACAGCCTGTAATTCTCTGGGCAATTCTAGAGGGACTGCAGCAGTTGTTAAATAATAGTAGTTGTTGGAATGGTGAATGCGGCTTGAAATGCTGAGCAGGAATGAAGCTACTTCTGTTTGTCTGATAACAACAAGAGGCAGATTATACTGACTTCAAAATGCACATCAAATCTTGTCATTCTGAAAATGCAAATTCTCTGTTTAAAGATGCTACGAAATTTACAATTAAAAAATTGCTGTAAAAACAAAGTACCTTTCTGCAGCAATTGCTGCATAATGATGTGCTCACATATATTTCTTGCTGGGCTGACATTTGCTGGAGTGATTCATTTACTTTTCTCAGGGAATCTGAAGTTGTTTTCAGCACAAAGGAGGTAATGATCGGCAGCTGACTCTGCCGACAGTGGAGGATCCTATCATGAATGTATCTGTAAAAGAGCATCATTACCACAAACAAGGATCACAATAACTTAGAGCATTTTGAGTGTAAAAAAGCTCATGGTGCTGTGCAGAAATTCATCAAAATGGAGACTTCCACAGGTTAGATAGAGATCTGAAAACCTTTCACACACAGATAGTCAGGAAAAATGCCAAATATTGCTCCTTTCTGGAAATGTTCTCAAACATCTCCATAAACGTGAGTCTTAGCAATGCAACCGGTGATCTTTAATTATATCATCTTTTTCTTAGCTGCTTATTTGATCTCAGGTGATGCTTTCCATCTGAAACTCATCTCTGATGAGTGTCATACTTTCTATTATCTGTGTAACTAAACATGAGCAAATGTGTATTTAGAGTTTCCACTGCGACAAACAACCTATTTTGTTTGGTTTATTTAGCTCCTTTCCACTTTCTCGATCCAACCCCAGTCTGAATGCTCTCTATTTCTTCAGGAAAATATTTTCTAATGCATGACATGTCTGGAGCTTGAAAGCAGAATAAATATTTCAGAGTACCTGAAATATTTCCGAGAAGTACAGGTCCAAAGAAATAAAGACACTTTGAATTTGATTGCATTTAAAATGGAGATAAAGCTTTTTATAAATGTCCATAGAAGTGCAATCACTTTTCAGAGGGCCATTGTTGCAGAACTACATCAACTGTAATTTGGGATTGTTTCTACCATAAATCTGGTAATTTGGCTCTTATAGGAAATGGTAACAGCTTTAAATTATCCAAATGAACTGCATAATAACATTTTTCAAGATAATTGTTGCACTAATTTTTTTGTTTGCTAGATAGAACATACTTGATGTACTTGATGTTCAACAAAACACAACTTTAATGAATTGATGAATGGGTGAGTAATGTAAATAGACAAAAAGTTCTCTTCTGCTTTGTCAGAGTCACTCTCAGATGTGGAAGGTGAAGAGATGGATATGGTGAATTCTAGTTCATGTCGCACAGTGAGGCAACCTGCCATTCAGTAGCGGACAGTGGGACGTTCTCTCACCAGTGGGAACAGCAGCCTGGGTTTACTGCTCCCTGGAAGCAGGAGGAGGATTAATGAATTAGAGAATAGGAAATGTCCCCAAAAGGGAAAAACACTTCTTTGGCTTTTGACATCAGTGTGAGTATGGAGGGGAGGAACATGCAGCATAGGAATCCTTGGGGAAGGGCAGGCCTATGGGTGCTCATGGAGATATGCTGCCAGGATCCTGCAGCCCCGAGCACCCCCTTGGCACTCAGAGGAATAAGCATGCATTGATTTTGGCAGAGGATAAATGTGCCCAGAGGAAGCCAACATTGAGTCATGGCATTACTAGAATGCCACTGCTTCATGGTGTACAGCATGTGAAAGAAGAATTGCTTTGTTCTTCTCCATCCTGCTCTGTAAAACATTTGTAAAACGTTGTGGATAGGCTCATTTGTATGCAATATCTCATGGTGCTTCTCCATCTTCTGCTGCTTTGAAAGGATGGACAGGGCTGTGGGATGGAGGCATGAAAGTTGCCTAAACTTACCAAAGCACAGTGGAAAACCCTGTGCCAAGTCCTCAGTGTTACTGTACTGTACCTATGTTGGGCTTAGAGCCCAGTTTGTCTCTTCCTAGGAGCAGGACTGCATTTTTACCAAAGCCCCTTCACTGACCTACCAAAAATGACAGACACATCTTTCTTATGCTTGAGTAAGATGTGGGATTGGTCTAAAGCCGTAACTCTGAACCCACTGCAGCCAACAACAAAACCAGCATTCACAATACAATGGGACCGATTAAGCCCTCCAAGAAAGGATTTGGAGATTTATCTCCCAGGCACAAAGCAACCAGTGTAATCCGTGTCTGGAGATACAACAGCCTTGGTGGTGGGCAAAGCCACACTTCTGAGAGAGCAACCTGAGGGAGACCTTCTCCACAGAGACATGTTTTGCTTTGATTGCCGTAACTTTAAAAACATTCCGTCACCTAAAGAAAATCATAAAATATGAGGAAATTGCAAATTACATCTAATGAACAAATTAAAATTGTAACTGGTAGGAGAATGTTCACAGTTTTCAGATGAAAAATTATCAGTTTGTTTATTTTATTGTTTTTTTTTTAATGATGACAATGTTAATGGTCTTGAAAATCTTATAGAATCACAGAATCATAGAACAGCTTGTGGTGAAAAGGACCACAACAATCATTCGGTTTCGACCCCCCCGCTATGTGCAGGATCTCCAACCACCAGACCAGGCTGCCCAGAGCCACATCCAGCCTGGCCTTGAATGCTTTCAGGGATGGGGCATCCACAACCTCCCTGGGCAACCTGTTCCGGTGCATCACCACCCACTGAGTGAGAAACTTCCTCCTAATGTCTAACCTAAACCTAAACCTCCCCTGTCTCAGTTTAAAACCATTCCCCCTTGTCCTGTCACCATCCACCCTTGTAAACCATCATCCCCCTCCTGTTTATAAGGTCCCTTCAAATACTGGAAGGCCACATTGAAAAAACAAATCTGAAGACTGAAAAAAATGTCTCCTTCAGAGGCTTTCAGTTAATGCAACCCAGTAAAATTAATTTTGCGCTAATACTAGGTGTTAGGAAATTGAGTTTATTTTCTGTATCTCAAATCATTAAAACTTCTGGAAACTCCAGACTTTATATCTCTGTGTAGCAACAATCTGAAGAACAAAACTGTTATTTATTTTTCCATGTGACAAAAGCAAATCTCCTCAGATCAAAGCTGACTTTTGCCAGCTCTAGCATGAGATTGTTTCTGCCTGCTTATATGCATGCATATTGACATGCACTACAAATATTGTGCTGCCCTGCAGATTTGCAAAATTACTTGATGATTGCAAAGCCTGTGTTCCTCTTCAGACTTTGACAGCCTTCCCCATGCCCTCCAGCGCCCAGCTGCCACTCGCTTGCCTTGCAGTTGCTGTGATATTAATGCTTTTCTTCCAAACTCCCACGCAGCTACACTGTGAGCACATAAAACCTCAGCTTCCCCTTCTAAATCTGGTGGGATTTTCTTGCCTGCAGAGGAGGTGGTAAGAAGCTGAAAAAGTTGACCCCTGTGTTCTGCCCACTAAAAGTTTCCACAGCCTTTAAATGCAACTCATAGTATTATTCAGTTTAGTCACTTAGAAACACATTATATGTGTATGTATGTATATACAATTACTGGCCCAGAGTTCTTCTTTATTATTTCTCTAAGTTGCTGATGACTCAAGTTTTTGCCAAACAAACAGTTCCTGTTTTTTGCTTGGAATCAGCCTGATAACCTGGTGCCATAAAATGTTTGTTTCTGTAGTTATTCGACAGTGTGAGATGTGAGTGTGGACTCACAAATGTCTGTCAGGCTGGACCTTGACTTTTCATCTACAGATACTGAAAATGTTTTTGGAGCTGTAACTTACCATACATGTTAATAAATAGAAACCTCTGCCATCGGGAGAAGAAAAACAGTGAAAACACAAGAGGGGATAGTTAAGAAGCTGTGGATACAAGCTTTTCATTAACCCTGTGAGTACAAACACTACAGTAACTTGCTGACCTTAAGTATCTTCCTCTAAGTCTTCACTATCAAGCCTGGGCAGAGGTTAGCAGCCAGAGTAATTGGTTTCATTTGTTTCTTTTCTGAAGGCTGGACAAAGGCTGCTGTCCATAAGTGACCACTTGAGAAGTTCTTTCATCAGACCTTAATTGCACAAAGAGGAAGCACTTTGGCAATAGTACTAATGAAATGCATCATCACTAAATAGTGACAAAAGCAACTTCAGTGGCTCTGATATAAAATGGCACTGAAGGATGGAACAACAGTTTTAAATATCTCATCCTTCCTTAATGATGTAAAAAGGTAGGGAAAAAGGGATAGGAAAAAACCTTGGTTTCCTGCTGCAGGCCAGCAGAAAGCTCGCTCTTGCCTAATGCCATTTCATATATTTCTGCTTATGGTAGGCTGAGCAGTATTCCTGCTTGGTTGGTGGGGATGGGAGCTGCTAAGTGTTATGTCACACACAGCTGTGCACTGCATCCTCACACAGAGCTGAGAACCAATCCCATGCTCAGCCAGTAACATTTCCAGGGGCTGGGAGAAAGCAGGGGCAGACTGGTTCATTCTATCTCTCCTCTTCCTCTCCGCTTGTGCCTCCTGCTCAGGCTCCTTTCAGCCTTATTCATGAGCAGATCACAGAGGGAAGGGAACGGGGAAAGTTATTTGCATTCCAACATTACATTTAAAAGTGATAAATTACTGGCAGCTATAAACAATCACCTCACTGACGGCACCGCTCATAAAAATCTGTGTTTGCGTGTGTAGTGTATTAGCTTGTGTGCGTGCATATTCAGCCTTGTGGGATTTTTCTCCCAGTTATGACAACAATAGTAATTCTTCTGGGCTCCAAATGCAATGCCCAATGCAATAATAATCTGTTGCCTTTTCTGGTTGATGTAGGTTTGACTCAAAAATAGAGTCACTGCCACAGCTTTGAGCTAAGGTTTAGCTTTAATCTAGGAGAGAAGATTGTGAAGCCCTTGGCTAAAAGCAAGATGAACAGGAAAAATGTTTGAACTGGTGATATGTAATGTAGTCAGGAAGCTACACACTCTGAGTTACTGCTGAAGAGGAGTATGCAGAGGGAAAGATGAAGAGGAGGATCAAAAACATAATGTTTGCTATGTGTTCACAGATCAGTGGTCTACTGAGAGCTTGGGAGCAGGGCTTGCAAGTAGAAGGAAAACTACTCTGCTTCTATCAGTACTGCAATCCTAGAGATGTGACTTTGAGAGCAAACCGAGTGTGATGATGATGGTCTGCACCCCTACGGTGCAGTCCTTCATGGTGATGATACATGTGAGGGAGTGAGAGTAATACAGCGATCTTTCAGCCTGGATTCCTGGGATCCACTGTTATTTCCTAAACATGCTCAAGTCCTCAGGCTGTCACATCAGGGGAAGAACAGAACAGAAATCTGCTGGAAAAGATCCGGATGATTCTTCAACATATTTTATCTTGAGCAAACCTACTGTAATAAATGCTCAGGTTTTTCCCTAGTGGGATTAAATTCTTGACATTACTTCATACTGCAGTTACATGTAGAGTCTCAAAGCCAGCAGAGTTCTCAGCTCTAGTGTGAATGAAGTTTGAAGGCTTTGACCATCACACTCCACTTCTGCAAGAAGCAACAAAAAAGAAAGATAAATCCCTTTGTGCTGTGCCAGTCTGTGTGTGTTGGGATTGCCCAACTGCCTACCAGAGGGGCCAGAGCATTGCAGGCCACCACTTTGTAAACAGACATGGAAATACAAGGGAATTGCCCTTACCCCAGAGGCGCTTACTGCAGGAAACATTGTCTGGAAGAGTTCTCAGCTTGAAATTAGCTACAGTCTGGGATGATTTTTCCCACGTTTTCAGATGAGTGGATAAAATCATACATAAGACCCTTCCAGGCCAAAGTCACAGGGTGAGAAGAGAAATCCTGCTATTAGTTACGAAACCTCCAAGCACAATTAGTGTTTTCAGTCTCCAAATGGCAAGGCCCTTCCTGTCTCCAGATGAATTCAGGTAGTATCACAGCTCCTCTGCTCCCAGGGCAGCTCCTGCATGGGAAGACCAAGCATGCATGGCAGGTCCTAGCATTTGCTTGCCAACCAAATGGCAAATTGCTTGTGAAAAGCCACTTGGGAGGCAGTGTCAGGGCTGAAATGATAAAGGAAGTCCACACAATTCTGAATAACTCCTCAGGACAGGCAGGGCTGTCTTGCCACATAGGCTGTGCTGAGACCCAGCTAATTCACCTCATCTCAAGCTGATATTTGGCCTGTCTCTGCTTGGAGTACTTTCAGGGCTTATTTCACTGGCAAGAAAAGGTGTGATGTTCTCATGCTGGCTACTGAGGATCCCTGGAGTAGTACAGTGTGCTCCAGGCTTGCTGTATCCCATGTCACCCTGGGTTTCTCCATATTCCTGTGAACACTGGGACTGCCTTTGCTAGCACAGATTGTTCCTGAGATGCTCACATTTCTATTGGATCTTGGGAATATTGATAAAAGGACTTAGTGAGGGGTAGGTTGGGTCATGTGAGGATTTGGGATAACAGCATGACCAGGAACATGGGCTTGAGCACAGGGAACTTCCAGGAAGAAGCTGCAGTTTGTAGAGAATTTCCCTTCAGCTCTACTGACAGAGAACAGCAAATTCAGGAAGCTGAGAATTAAATTCATCCACACTGAGAATTAAAGAAAGGAATGCAGTGTGTGCTGGCAGATAAATACCTGCATGTTAACCCATGGTGTAACGGGATGCTGCTGAGGTCTGCATGACCCAGTGGTGCCGAGTAGCACCGCCTGGTTGAAAACCTGTGCAGTAAGAGGCAGCCCTGGGCAGCCTGCTGCTGGCTGGGAGGGATGGAGCAGGCCCGGCGGATCTCCATGAGAAGCGCCACTCACACGGCGGGGAGATCGGAGCAGGCCGAGCCTGCAGTTCACATCTCTTTGTCAATGGCATCCAGCCCCTGGCCTTGGGAACTGACTGGCGGCAGTTTGCAAATGTATGTGCTTGGCTGGGAGCCTGCCGCTGCCTTTGTCCTCGCGGCGCAGGGGGGCTAATAGGGAAGCCGGAGCGTGTCATCTCCGACTGCCACCGCTTCCAAGCAGTAACATGATGGGCAACTTTTCAGACAATATCCAACATGAACATTCAAGGCTGAGCCTATTCTTCTTCTAGACACTGGTACTGACTGATTCCACATGCTGTTTTCCAGACTAGGTTGCTGTAACAAGCTAGAGACCTGAATGTGGTCCATCACCTTCCTGTCCAGGAAATCCAAAGGAGTTGAAACCACTTGTGTTGTTAAAAGCTCAGTGCTTCTGAACATTGCATATAACACTGCAGATGTGAAGTAATAAGGTATTTGCGGGGCGTTTCAGATAACACACACAGAATGATTTGTATTTTTTTCATTCTGTCTTGCAAACCCTTTTCCTAGTACTTAAAAGCAACTTGGGTGTGTACATGTTTAAAGGGAAACCGTGCTGTATTTGCACCATGTGTGAAGGTGAATTAATTACACTGCAGACTGCTTTAGATGGGAGTGATTATCTCTTCACTTGTGGGGAAATTTGAATTGGGTGCCTGTAATGAAAAATCTTCTGGAGCTTCCACTGAACTTGAAGACTGAAGTGAGAACTTTTGTTTCTCTGGAAAGAACAGAGGTTAATTCTTCTGAAGTACACTAATGGGCAAAGACAATGATAACAGAGGCCTTGTTCCTCTCATATTTGATAATGGATCCCTCTGGTTCAAGGTAGTCAAGCTCCAGTATTGCTGCTGCCTACCACTGTTCTCCCTCCTCTTCCAAACTATGAGCTGATGGATTGGATGTTGTGGAGCAAGGCAAATGGAAACCTTCATAAAGAAACAGCAGGGGCTGGACACTTATGGATGAGGTGTATTGAGAATTACATCTGGTCTGATGAGTGCATGACATCCTTGACTGGTCTGTACTGGTGATAGTCCTGATTTGAGTGGGAGATTGGATTAATTGACCTCTGAGAATCCCTTAAAACCAGCACAGCTCCTGGCCAGGAGTTCTGAACTGGTAGAAGCACGTGTTGCCTACATTTACAATAGGGTACAACTCCCCTAAAATTATGCTTGGAAATTCTGAGTTTGGTGCTCTCTTACTATTTTCCTATTGCTAAAACCATCTTAGGACAGTTCATGTCCTAATGCTCAGTCAGCTGGGAAGGCTTTTCCTAGGTCTGTCCTTCAGCCTCCAAAAATGTCTACAGTGGAAGTGGCAGTGGAAAAAAGCTTGAATTTCACAATTGCTTCTTTAGAAAATAAAGAAGGCTTCAATCTCATTCCTGTGCCTGTAAATGCTGTCAGGTGACTGTGAAAGGACAGATATTTTTCGGTACTCCAGTTACAACTCTGATTTCTTTTGCCAGAAAAACAGTAGTGGTAACATTTGATTTGCGAATCTGGCATACAGGCACAAGCCCAGTTGAAAACAATCAACAGAAGCCATTTCCTCAGTGCAAGTAAATATATTGACATGTGTTGACAATAAACTGATTTTGTGTACTTTTGGAAAGGCAGAGAGCAACCCATGTTTTAACTGCGTATCTCCTCTAAAAGGCTATACAGGAAAATATCTTTCACAGGCTATAGAAGGCTGTTCATCTTTCATATCTCTGTAGTAGTCATAATTTCCTCTAATTACAATAATATGATTTTTACAGAATATTCATGCTATACTGAGCATGACGATAATATGTAAAGAAGTATGAATAAAGCATATGCTTTAAGATATGAGATGGAGTTAGGACTGTTAAATAGTATTTTATTAACCTGCTACTTCCAGTTAAAATACATAAGTTGTTAGTAACCGTTTGGAAACCATTTGTCATCTTAGTTTCAAGGCACTCATTTCTTGCTAAATGAATAAACAGCAAAACTATCCTTTTACTATTGTCAACAGTTAGAAATAAGAGACTTTGTAATAACTGAGACTCCAACTCAGCGAGACCCTAAATTCAGTCTCACCACTCTTGCTCTGAGACACACTCACGGATGGGCGGGCACTGGGGTGTTGCATGATTGCAAAGCACCTGCTTCACCCAGTCCTCTGGGCTGCCCCATATGGGCATCCATGTCATCAGGGAGGGCTTCCACAGTGCTTTCCCTATCACCTTCCCTGGGATCCTTTTATAGTTTTGAGGAATCATCAAATTAGGTGCAGACTTGTCTGACAGATTTAGGAAGCAGACCCTGAGAGTGTAGCTTGTGCTTAGTGGGTTTTCTGGCACAGTGTAGAACAAGGAAAGGCTTCTGGATCCTGCCCAGGTCTCTGCTGGAGCTTCACAGGCCACATGGCACTGCAGAGGAAGCAGAGGCTGCAGACCCTTCCACCAGCATTCGCCCGTCAGCATGAGGTTGTGGCAGCACATCTATATTAAACAGAAATTGGAACAAATCCCTTAAATAGCTCTTCTTCTTTGCAGAGCCATTGTGCCTGTGTGCCTTTGGGTTCCCAGATGCTTAGGTGGGGGGAGAATAGCAGTGATTTTTGTAAAGAGATTTGTTGTTGTAACTAAAAAGCTCACTTCTAGTTACGGGCAGTATTTAAAAGCAAGGTAAGCAGACCGAGCATGTGTGTTATCTGAGATGGGGAGTTTCTCTGCAGACAACGAGCCTTCATAGTGATCATTAGCTGTTTCTTGACAAGCAGATTTTGCAGTACCTCCCAGCATCTCACTCCAGCTCTCATCAGCACTGCAGCTTTGTCAGGGGCTCTTTTCTATGGCAGTGTGGTGATATTTCCCTCTTCTCCAAAGAATGGAAAAATTACTCAGTACGGCAAAACAGGTTTTTATCCACTTTCACTTTTGTAAGCTTATGCATTAAAGTCTGGCTTAAAACATGAACATTATAACCCCCCGGTGAAATTCTCTCTTGCAAAAGGATGCAGTCCTGGGATAGTTGTTCACGGCAGTTGTTACTGCCTGGCAAAGAGCAATGCGTGCAGTGCTGCTGCGCTTGGATGCACTTGCAGAGACAAAGACCGGGTGTCAGCCTCTGCCTGGGAAGTGAGAGACTTGGTGGCTCTTGTGCTGGAGAAATGAGTTTAAATAAAAACAGCGTTTTCAACACAAGCTCTTCATAAAGAGATCAGCATCGTGGCAGCTAATGACACTACAGCACACAGGGTTAGCAGTGACACACTGACACCTTACGAGATTTTTCCTCATTTCCTTAATTGCTGTTAACATAAGCAGCCAAATCTGTGCCCATTGTAATTGTATTTACGCCATTAGCTGCTAGTATTGCCTGGAAATGTTTGTGGACAGAAACAGACACTGAGTGTGTGGGCAGGCTATTTGCTAAAGGCATTAATTTACTAATTAATGAAGTGCCCATACACCTATTTAGCACTACTTCGCTAACACTGTGCTTAAGCCTGGGCTTCAGCTGTTTGATGTCAAGGATGCTGCTAACACCATGCTGGAGCGCCACATAAAGCTGCAGCGAGCCACTCTGCGTTGCTTTCTTGGAGCAATGACTTTGCATGAGCTGCTGCCCTTGGGAGACTGAGGCATCTCCGTAACACCAGGATATAAGGAACATCTCATCTTCAAAACTTTGGATCCACATCATTTTCATCTGTGTTTTACAGATCAGTTAGAACAGGCACCGTGAAGCACAACTGGCTTTAAAATGCCTCTCCCCTTTCTTTTAAGGCCATTTTAGTCAAAATTTGCTCGGTTTTATAATGAAGTTTTTGAAGAGTAAAATTGAAACAGGAAATATCTCCATTCCTATGAACGAGTTTCAGGTAATGGTCCAGCTGTGGATAAAACTAGGAAAAATCTTACAGAAAATATTTTACCTTTCCCTGCTTTTACTTTGTTCTGTCTAAAAAGGAAATAAAAATGACTGAAAAAGAGATCTTTCTTTTGCAAGCATCCCCACCTTTCAGAATCAATTGTCATTCGAATTAGGTGTAGAAAGAGCAAAAATTGAGCCGCCTCCTGTTTCAAGATGCCTGAGAACAAGTTCCTCAGCGAAGAGAAAGAAGAAAAAAAGTGCCTTTGAAGCCCCAAGCTGAGGGGAATAATGGTACTGCGTTGTCTCTAAGGGTCTGCCCCAGAGATTACGCTTTAATTTAAGACAGCTTCGCAGGGCGTACTCCCTCTCATCTCCCTGGGTACCTCCTTAAAAATATCCATTTTATCTCATTTACTGCCCTCTGCAAATCGCCGTGTTCTCGATGAGGGCACTTTTCCCCAGCACAGCCCTGACCTGCAGCAGCAGAAGAACGCGGTGCATGCAGCCTGCTTACAAACAGCGAGCAGGGTGCAAGCAGTCCGGGAGTCAGCAGCTGCACACTTTCGGCTCATGTTCAGATGGAAAGTACTTGATGAAATACATCATTTGCCCGGGTGTTTTCAGAGAATTTGTGCGTTATTTTGACCTGCATCTGCCGTAAAAATCATTGGCTTAAATGTTGTATTATTTCATTGAGAAAGCCTCAGTTAGAATCATTTAAAATGTTTCTCTGCTTTGCTGTGGAGCTAAGGAGCAAAAATATCCCCCAGATGTACAGGAAACACAGCAGAGCTTGGTATGGTAAACCCAGAGCACAACAGCCATTGCAGTCAAGTAGAAATACCATTATTTTTACGAAAAGGAACAGAGCTTTTAATAGAAATTCAGTTCTAGTTTCCTCAGAGCTCTTATTAAACAAATAAACATACTAATAACACCAGATTGGGTCAGAATTTAGCACAGATTTGTTTTTATAAACCAAACAGACAAAATAAGTCATACATTAGTATCTCTGTAAGCACCTAACTCTCCCAAGTTGCATTTGCGGTTGCTTTAGTCCCTTTGGCAGACACATTTAATGTTACCCATGCTCCATCTCAAATGATGCAAATGACTTTGCAGAGCTATTTGCAAAGCACACAAAACATCGCAAGCGATGCAGTGTTATCTGTGTGCGGCTTTACTGTGAATATGATTGAATTCTTTACAGCACAAGAAAGCAACTAGTTATTTTACCATGCCAGAAGAATGGTAACTATTTATTTACACATTTATTATTTGCTCCACTCTGAGAATAAAGAATGAGCCTGAACTACAAAAGCTGAGCCTGCATGAAGGCCCATCAGTCTCTCCACACTTCTGCTGTCAACCCTATTATAGGGGAAACATTATTCAAACTGCAGGCTCCAAACTCCCAGGTAACTAGAGACAGCAGGAAGCTCTGTTTGATATCGAGTATATTCTTTATCAACCTTTTTGTTGTGATGGGAAGAAATGATCGAACTTTACTTTCATCTTGCTCTGTCCTCACATCACCCAGTAGGTGAATTGCTTTATTGGTGAGCCTTGGCCAAAAGCTCTTTGATATACGCTGCCCTTTGCAGCCATAAATTTTCCATCTTTCAGACAAGGTTTGAGACTTTCCCTGTCCTGCTATTCTATCCCTAAGCGATTAGATGCTCTTTTCAGAATGAAAGATGAGCTTTCTCGGCAACTCTTGGCACTCTCCTAGGTACCATAAAATAGCCATAATTTGATTTTCCTAGCACTGATCAAAGTTGTGTGTTTCAGACCAAGACTTATCACCTGCAGGCAGGCTGGTGCTGCATCTCACACCAGCACAGCTGCGGCACAGAGGGCAGTGAGCTCACACTGGAGGCACAGCCAGGTAGAGTAGAGGAGAAAAATACTAGGGTGTGCTGGCTCGTAGGATGCACCAAGCCTGGCCAGTCCTGGCATGGGGAGCTGATGGAGGTGCCTGATGAAATACTACACCATTTCTTTTTTGCCGGCATTTGAAGTAACCACAGGCAAGGGTCTACATCTGGTTCTTAATTCTGTGGCAAACAAACAGGAATCCTCGTGATCCCAAGCTACACACAGGACTGTGAGGAAAAGGTCCTCAGTGCTGTCACAAACTTGCCCTGTGGCCTTAAGCAAGTCACGTGGAAAAACCCTCATGCTTCCCCAGATCTTCAAAGGCGACGCAGTGAGTTTTGTCAGTCCCACCACTCCCTTCTCTGACTATGAAATTGGGAATGTAACTGATCACTTCCGACCATGTTACAAGGAAAGGCTGCACTGGCAGTGCTGGCATGGGAGCAGTCCATGTTGACACAGTGCTCTGGGCACACCAGGCACTGCTGAGGGTTATTTCCCAGGGACATCGTGAGAGGAGCCAGCTAAGAGCTGGTGACATCCTGCCTTCACTATTAGATGTCTGTGGTTTAATAAAGACAGCTGGGGAATTCTTTATTTATTTCTCTCCTGGAAAAGACTGATGAAAGCAATTTTGGCCAAAACATTTCTTTGACAGCTTTTGAGTTTTCATTAAAAATGAAAACAAAAAGTGTTGTTGCTTGAAAACAGCATGAAAGCCTTTTGGACAGCAGTAACAGTAATGTAGGAGCATTTCAGCTCAAACAGGAGTTTTGAAAGAAGGTGGTATGCCAAGCACAACCACTTTAACCTCAGACTCCCATGAGGTGGAGAACCCACCACTGTGGCTTGGTATTCAGGCTGCCATTTTATTTCTCTGCAGTTTCGCCTTCATAGTGATTTGGTGGAGAACTACAAGCAAAAGTGAGCAAACTGGGAGGCCCTGAGTGAGGCCACATGCTATTCCTGAGCCATTGTAGAGCCTGCCAGCTCTCTGTTGAGGGTGCCGAGTTGGGAAGAGTTCAATGGGCCATAAATAAATATGTTCACATAGCCTCTAAGTGAGAAGGATGACAGAGCACCTGATTCAGGTGCCTCTGTGCTAGCAAAGGGTCCTTCTGGAGTTAGGATCACAGATCTGGGGAACCAGGCCTAACCTATTGGTAGGGAGGATGCTAGGCCTTCATGGCTAAGCACGGTCTTCAGCAATATCATCCAGATGGTTCTCTGAAATGGTGTCAGTTTGCAGAAATACAAAGCCCATACACTTAAAGAACGTCAGTTAATTGGAAACACTGAGCCAAGTGTGCCCTGGCTACCCACACCTGAGGTGACTACTGCTTTTCAATGGAAGGACAGGTTCTTCCATGTACATCTCCACCAACTGACAACTTTCATGTCCATTTTGCTCATTCAACCAATGCATGCATGCTCACACTGTCCCACTTCAGCTGCTCCTTTCCCCAGTCCCTATTGCCACCTCCGTTTCCCTGAAAATATGGATCATGCCGTCTGTCCTCATGAGATGTCAGTGTCCTGTCAAAATTCACCTATTATTTGATTATTCACTTCTGAATGGTAAACAAATGGGAGTTGTCAGACACTGCTTAGAAGCCAGGTTGTCAGAAAGGAGTGGATGAATGGAGGTCGTTGTGCATCATCTTGAGCAAGGGACAAAGTGCACACCTTGAGAACTATAAAACAGTGTTCTCTGCAGTACACACAAGAACACTTAAAGGTGACGAAGAAGGCTGTTGCATTAGTAGCATGTTTTTTTTGTTTGTTTGTTTGTTTTTGTTTGTTTGTTTGTTTGTTTGTTTGTTTTTTGTAGCAGATATGACTCTGATTTGGGTTCAAACTGGTCCAGCTATGAGCTGATAGGAACAGAGTGAGCCCACATGACTGCCCAGCCAACACCACCATTCCTGGGATGTAGGAGCTTCCCAGGAGGGAAGTTGGCCATGCCAAGGGGTGCAGGGAGGCCAGAAGCAGAGGGTTGTTCAGTGCCAGAAGCACTCGGGCTGGACGGCTCCAGCCAGAGCCCTCAAGAATGGAGAGGGTTCTTCAAAAGGAGAACAACCTTCGACCCCCAGTCATCATTTTGGCCATCAGGTCAACAGTTGTTCCACAGAACATCGGCAATTGTCTTTCTCCTTGTGTCAGGAGGCTCTTGAAACATTATATGTGGATAATTAAGTGGTGAATAAGGGTCAGCGTGGACAAATAAATCAAACTGATAGTTTGAACACAGACTGATTGAGCAAAAACAAGAAATTCTGCCATGCCTGTTAGCGCTGCTCTTGATGTTAACTGACTTTGTTAACATTACATCCAAAGGCAGCAAGTGGGAAAGCTTTGTGAGGAATCAAAAGCTGAGCAAAGAGACATGGGCTTTAATTGTTCAGCTTTATTTTTGAAATAAAGACATGCAGTGCATCAATTTAGCTGACTTTAATGGACCACAAAACTGAACCTATTCTTTAAAATGCTAATTAAGTTTGAAGATTCGTGCCTCTCGCAGAACAAGGACGCAAAAAAAATGCCAGTGCCACATTCAGACGTGTCAGAAGCTGTCGTACAATCTCATTCAGAACAAGTGGGTAAAGTGCATAACATCGTGAGAGAGGAATGTGTGCCTAGAGCAGCATTAGCTATCCATGGAGGAGATTACATCCAGGTAAATAATGTCTCTGTACATACAGTGGCTTACAGGGGAATGCATCTTTATATGTATTATAGCATAAAATTGTCTTGGGATGTTAATATCAACACAGTATTGCAAACATGCAAAGTGATCTGAATTAAAGGTTTGCACTCAGAACCACAAACCTAAAGGTAACTGACTTAAGTTACGGAGTAAGGGTGAAAAAGAGGCAGTCAGTCCTTGAAGTACTCTAAGGGGTGTATCCATTAGAGCACATCTCTAAGAAAAAATGTAATTGAACATGGGATATAGTATATGAATTTTACAGTTATCCATAAAAAGAGTAAGGTTTGGTAATAAGAAAATCACTTTGACATTACAGGACTTTGCTTTAAACAAAAACAATACCATATCATTGAGCCCTCCTTGTATATTTAGTTCTCCAGCCACAGCAAATATCATATGCCTTTTGCTTCTGCTCTTCCCCCAGCACCACACAGAAGATGCAGGTGCTATGCTTGCACATGGAACCTCAGAGAGGGAATACTTCTTGTGCTATGAGTGACTGCCTGATTTTCTCATCAGTTAGAGGTGCAGAGAAAGGTGGTTATAATGCAGCTTCTCCTAAATGAGTCACCTTTAACAGAGTACTGAATACAAACCATACCAGTTCTGGCTTTTAGGACTGTATTCAGTATTTAAAGAAGGAAACTCCTATTTCTACGCATGCTAGCAATTTTCTATTAAAAACTAATTGGTGTCTTTCTGTGCTGCCACATTTTGTTTCACACGCACAGCTATTACATAAGGAAACAATTCAAGCTGGTAACAAATTCTGGAATTAAAAATGAAGATTGATATAAAGTGATGTTCTCCTTTGTTTAGGTAACAGCAATCTCTAAAACTGAGTTTGCAGCAAACGTTAATAATTCTGTTACTATTTTCTTTCTTCTTAGAAGATACTTTATGCGGCACATTGCAGACACATAAAGTGTGTTTGCCCCAAGTATTTTACAGCCCTATTCAGCCAAATTTGAAATAGGAGACCTAATCTGCTGAAGTTCACTGCTTTTACATAGCTTGAATCTGCTATTTTTCCACTGCATGTTATTGTACGACATGTTGGTATGTGCTTATTTTTGTGCTGCAGGAACTTTCCTTCTGGCTGAGCTCCTACAAATTTATTATTGCTGGGCTTTCAGACTGTAGGACACAGCATTACTTCTTAGGCAGAATGCTGTGAATGCTTAAACATGGGGAGCTTGTACTTAAACTTGCAATCGGACTCTACAACAGCAAGTAAGTTATAAGAGATAAATTTCATGATAAGCATGTAAAAAAAAATTCTATGGGAAATGTATCTGTGCACCCACATGAATTATGAGGGTTTGCCAAGAAAGGTGTAATGGATTATGGTGAAAGATGAAGGGGAGCCCACACCATATCCAATCAGCCTTTTACTTAAAGGTCAGGACATTCTGTCTGGGTCCACTTGAGTTTTTGATTCTGCCGTTTCACTATTCAGGGGCACAATGTAACTGTCAGTCTCAACAACGGTTCCTCGAGCCACTGGCTCCACTGCTCACAGGGTACCACACAATATTTCACAGCCACAAAACAATTCACTGTCTGCATAGGCAAACCATATGATTTCCATGGGGAGCAATATTGACACACCCTACTGAGCGCTCTTAAGGAGACTCTTAAAAGAGTTACATCTTAAAAAAGAGAGGGGAAAAAAAAAAGAAAAAGTCCTATGGCTTTACTATTCTTCTCTATGACTAAGTTACCAAATAGCATTTTAATGCTCTGTCTCCATGAGATGAAGTTAAATGCAAATATTCTCTGTGCCTCCTGTCCCCTTTCTCATGTCACCAAAGGGAGACAGCTTTACTGCTATGCAAAGGCTTTTTGGTCAGTAAGCAGTAGCATGATAGATAATAGGAAAAATTTAGCACGTGAATGATGGTCTGTTTGGATTTTCCCCAGTGAGTATTTACTGTGTTATATTACTCATTTTCAGCCCAGAGATAAATCCAGAAGCTGGTATTCATTTATCAGTGCAAAGGGCCCTGCTGATGGATTGTGCTGCTGTGGTTTCTCCCTTCGAAGTGCCTTACCTGCAGAAACATGTGAGCACTGCAGGTTTGCTGTCAGCAGGAGAACTGCTGCTTTGGGGTCAGGGGAGAAGAACCACAGCTGGGAGCAAAAGAATGGAAAGGAACCTACTAGAAGCAGCTTCCCTCCAGATCCCTTCATCTCGGCTTCTATTTCATTTTCTTTAAAGTCGTGTATCTTGCTTAGAACAGGCTCCAAAGCGCATAACCTGACATGTCGGGTGGCAAGCACCTCCAGGTGCCTGGGTTCAGCCTGCAGGCTGCTGCCTGGGCACATTTTTGACCTTGCGGTGCTAATGCTGCAGTAGCTCTTTAGAAATGAATTTTATCTCATTGTTCCCACAGCGCTCTTCAACTCTATTCAGATGATGCAGCCAACTGCAAAATGGCATCACCAGTGCCTCGCTCTGGCCCCTGGTTGCACGGGAGGCAGCTCACTGACCCCCATGGGGAAATGAGGGGTGCAGGCTGGGCTTGATGCCAGGCTTGCTGTCCCATGGACCAGGATGGCAGTGTCCCTGCACCAGACTGCAGCACTTGTGAGTGACATGGAGACATTTATTGCAAGGGCTCCACCTGGATGCTAGCTGTGGTGTGTCAGACACCTTCCTCCAGGTCTCAGAGCTGGGTCAGAGCAGCATGGGCTGAATCTTCAGCAAAGTCCCAACCCACTGCCATACCTCTCTGTCAGTGCTATTATTGCCTACGGCTGATGAGCTTCCCCTGCTAAACACAGGGGATGAAACCTGTCTGGCAGCTGGTCAGAGCCCAAGGGATCTTGGTTTGTTTTAAAAACACGGTGTTCTGATGATTCCAGAAGAAATTACCATGGGGCTGGCTTTTCCTTTCCCCCTCTTGTTAAAGCTCTATGTGAGCTCTCAGGATTCCCTGCTTTAGGGTTGTTTTTCTTGGTGGAAAATTATTGTAAAGCAGAAATTCTTCCTCCTGATGAGCTTCGCTTACATTTCAGCCATCTGTTGCCTGGGCAGCCCCATCCAGGCTGGTGAAGGCATAATATAATGGTCCCTTCTGGCTAGCGAGTATCTGAAAATGGTGCGGCAGGACCCTGTTCAGCAGCAAGAGCATGATACACAAATGGAGTGCAACTGCTGCTCCCTTGGTTGTGCTGGCCTGCTCCTGGCTGGCATACACTGACCCACTTTATCACCTTGCCTTGAGATGTGTTTTGTGATGTTTTTGCTCTTCACAAACTACTTCTCATGGAGCAACTGGATCCCTAAAGCTTGCAGAATGGGACTGCAGACACAAATCTGTGCTAATCACCTGCAGATTCTTTCTTCCAATGTCCACCATCTGCTGTGGATTCTACAGCGAACATTTCCTTCATTCCCATTGGAAGGGGTTTGGCATGAAGGGGGCTCTGCACTTACTTTGTATTGATTTCCAGGTGAGGAGTGCTTGGTTTATATTAGACAGGCTCATTTTCCTCTGCAAGTCACGAAGTTAGCCAAAGTTAGCCTGATTTTGCAGCTGCTGGCAGGTTTTCACCAGTATGACAAAAAAATCCCTGAGAGCCCTCGGGGCTGGCAGCTCTGCTGCATGCACAGATCCAAACCTAAACCAATTCTCTCCTTGGCCTGTGCAAGTTCTGTATTGTGAATGGGGTAAAGCATCACAAAATCTTTCTGCTTGATTCAGTCAGGTCTATCAGCCATTTAAAAGGTGAACTTAAGGCTCATGTACTGCTGCTAGGTGGAGATTGTGCAGCCCATGTCTGGATAGAGCCCTTGATTTGATTGCATCCAGCCCATTGTCAGCTGTTAGAAACTCCTCCAGTGACCACTGCCAGAACAGTGCAAACAAGGTTGGTCCATAGGCTGCTCTAAATTTACCCTGGACCTGGAATTCAGCATGTCTTGGACATGAGTAGAAACTCTGAGGTTTGTCACTTTTCATCACCTGCCTTTTCCCACTGTATATAAATTGACCAGAGCAGAAAATCTTGCTTTAACATGAAGTTGTCCAGGATTATATTTTTCATTCTGAAGCAAAGAAATACTGCTATTGGCAGAGAAGATCTTCTTCTGAAGCACTGTTGATCCCAGGATAAAGTGGTACCCCATTGGCACAGTAAGAACCAGTCAGGAGTCTTGCTTTATCTGCAGAGCCTGAGAAGGAATTAAATCCAACAGAGAACTGAAGGTCTCAGCACTTGGGAAACTCCTTATGGCAATTACAACAAATTTTGAGCTCCTTAGGCTGCAGCTTCAGTGGTGAAAAAGAAAAAGAAAAAGAAAAAAAAAAAAAGAAGAAGAAGAAAAGAAAGGATAATAAATTACACTAGAAGCCAAATATGTGTGTGTGTGTGCAGTGTAGTGAGGGGCTGGGTTATTTATGAAAAGAATCCAACCATAAATAGACTTGTTTCTTGTCAGGAAGGATATGCTCAAAATTTCTCCTACAAGATGGGAAAACTTGCCTGTGCAGCCGTCCATGACAGGCACATGTTGTGCCAGACAGCTCTGTGCTGGAACAGTGCTTGCCTGATGGACATCCAGCCTCCGGTGATTTGTGATGGGAACGACCGCTCCAGTGCGTCTGCTCTGAGGCAGTTAGCGATGGCCAGCAGCTCTGAGCACCAGCATTTCTTTCTTGCTGGCTGGCGAACACTTCACAGCTCCCATGCAGTGGGGCAGGACTTCTTTCTGGTTGATGTAGGGAAAGTGGGTTGCTGGCTAAGCCTCTGCTTAGCATATGGCTTCCCTCCACACAGTGCTTGTGGAAGAACGACTGTTCAGGTTCTAACCCCTGAGTTAGCACCATTCCTTGCTTCTGAGTCAGGTGCTGAGTGCCCCCCACATGTGGGTTGTGCTTCCCCCCCAAGAAGCAGCTGCTTCAAATGAAGCTAGATCATATTCACGTCTACTAGGAACAATGGATGCTACGACTGCCAGAGCTGAGGCTGTCCCGAGGCTGTGCACACTCTCATCATGTGATGCGCCGTGCCCTGCACGGCGCTGGCTTGCCCTGGCTGTGGGGTTTCAGCTGTACTCTGCATTATTAATGGTGGAAAAAAGAATGGCTCCAAGCTGCAGCCCTCGGCAGCTCTGCCATTAACTTGTGCGAGAGCAGAATTGGGCCCAAAGTGCATATATCTGTTTTCAGCAACATTTAAAATATGCATTGATGCTCCACACTATGGAACCTTTACAGTGCATGCATCAGTGATAAGTTTCCTCATCATATTTGGGCTTTGCAGTGTCACAGGCTCCCAGGAATGATGAAAAAGGACAGGGCAGATAGACTGCGATGCTCTTCTTTGAACCCCATTTGTATTAGTCCTTGTCATGCCTTCCTCCAGTGAGTTGACAGAAGCAATCATAAATCGGGCGGCTTATTTCCCCTTTGTGTGCCTATTCAATAAAACCAGCCAACCCTTTAAAAATGCTCTAAAAACATGTGAATGGCAGGGGTGAGAGGATGGGAGGCAGGAGGAGGGGAGAGGAGGACTAGGAAACTCCCTTGTAGTCCAGCACCAATTCTTCTAGGTAACTCTGAGTTTTCAGCCTTGGGGATGTGTGAAACTCCCCCATCTACAGCTCTTCATCTGAGAGCCAAAGGCAGTTACTGGGGGGCTGCTGTGCTGCAGGTAGGCAGCTGGGAAGCATTGTGCCTCACTGTGCACTGTGTCACCCAGATGAGCTCGGGGAAGGCTGCAAGGCCACAGACATTCTGGTTTCAAAAAATGGCTTGTCCCTCACACCTGCATTCTTCCACGATAGTAAGACAAAGTGAGTAAAGAACTTGATCTGGAAAAATCTGATTTACAGTATCAGATCGGTTGGTTTGGGTTTGATTATTTCTGCGCTGAACCAAGAATATGCATTCTCTCTGTCCTTTTGATTTAAAGGTATGATTTTATTTACACCGAGGACACATTAGACCACTCTGAAGGCACAGAGGGGCCTTAATAAGAGAGTAAATTACATTTTATACCCACTTTAAGGTCTATTTATTCTAATTGAGCAAAACCCTAACTGTACTGGAAATCAGTGGGAATTCTGCCATTGACTCCAGAGGCTCTGGGATTTTGCCCAAGTGCAGTGTAAAATGATTTACACAGAAGTAGCTGCTGGCCCTTTTTTTTCCCCCTAGAAACTGTGATCTAAGTGTTCCTTGAGCACCTTTTGCAGCAGGAATGAAGCAGGTGTGCACTTCATTCTTTCTATTTGGTGCTGGAGCATTTGCTGCTTTTTGTTTACAAATATACTTAGTTCAGGTCCCCAGTATAAGCACAAATAAACACAGAGGCACGGGGAGAGATGGGGGAGAAGGAAGCAAGTTTGCTTCTCTCACTGGAAGGCACTGAGTGGTAACATTGTACAGGAGAGAATTACACTAAAAGAGCTGAATTCATCCCATAACACAGCAACAACACAAATGCCTCCCCGGGGCACCCTCTGGCAAGTTGCAGAGTGCCATCCCCAGGTTCCAACAGATGCCCAGCAGAGCAGCTCCAGGCCCGAACCCTCGCTACAGTCTCTTGTGTTAATGAGGACTCTTGATGCAGTTTAAGGGACACTGGTGAGCAGTCCTAAATCAGCGTGCGCCCTGCTCGGGAAACTTTACAGCGGCTGCGGAGGCTGGGCTGTTTGCATTCCAGATGTGGTGTCTCTACCCTGCCTATGACCAGCATTCATTTCTGCACTCCACAGCTGGTCCATGTAAATGTGCCATATTGCAGCCCATCTGCTCAGAGAGCGCACAGTGGCACATCTCTCTCTGACAGTGGACCATTTTATTGAACGCTATAAATATTGAAATTCATAGGCATGAAGCAGCAGATTTTTAATGTTACTTAGAGAGACATTTGAGCCACAACCTTTGGCAGCAGCACACGCTACTAGTATCTCAGTACACTGTGCACCATTTGGTTCAGACTCATGAACAACTTTTCCAGAGATTTCATGGCTCTCCAATCCCAGGTAAAATGGAGTACAGACCCTGTGGGATGATATTTAGTGTGAATGTCACCCTGCATACAATATGCATTTGGGATATGGACTTTCCAGCCCTGTGCTGTGTTAAACCATATGTTAATGTTTTCATACTCAGAAAAGATTAGATTGGGGACCAATAAAGTTTCAAAACTACAAATAATAGGCTAACCATAATGAAATGTGAGGTATTCCTAAGCCTGAGTGTTATTTTTTTCCTCCCAAAGTCTCTAAGTCTCTGCAGTTTTCGTTTTGTTTTGTTTTTTTTTTGTTTTTGTTTTTTTTTCTAGATGGCAAAGCTGTATTTAGCTACAGAGAACTGGCAAATTCATATTTTATAAGCTAACACACATTCTGTATTAGAGAGTAAACATGTCTATTAATTTGAAATCCATAGCATCTGATCAGGTAAAAAAGCAGGGCACCACTTTGTGATTTTTTATTTGTTGGGCATACCCCAGTGGGTGTTTGGAGAGCTGGAAGGACGCTCACCCCAAGACAGGAGAAATGCACAGATGATATCTGAAAGATTTTTTTTTCCTTTTGCCAAGGCAGTAGCTGCTGCAGAGCATAAGAAAGCAGCATTCCCCTTTTGGAACCAAAAGGAAGTTTTCCATCTGCATTAATTAGGGGAGAATCAGGCCCTCCATGAGGGGGGGATATACTGCGTTATAGAGGGAACAATGCATTCAAAACTCTAACACCTTTTGGAGAAGCATCCCTCCCTCTCATTTCCATGTGGGATGTGGGGTCTGCCCTCCCCTCAGCACACTCTCCCTTCCTGGCACCAGGAACGGGGTGGCAAAAAAATAAAAGGAGAAAAGAATTGCAGAAGCTATTTTCTTGGCACATTCATTTCACAAAACTGAGCTGGTTTCTAAGTTCGCTTCATTATCCCTTTTGCAGTCACTCTTGTCTTCATTACAGTTTAAAAAGAGAGAGAAAAGAAGGCAGCCTTAATAGCGGAGTGGTAACACTCTGACAATAAGGTGTACCATTGCTCCAGCCGTCCCGTGCTCCCGATCGCAGTGTTATGTAAGGTGGCAGGTTAATAAATGCGACACACTGAAATCATTTGTACCAGATTATCTCTCCTTCCAAACTCTGACAGATGCTAAGTCCAGCTGGTAAAAAAGTTTATAGGCGAGTTGGATCTGGGGCCTTCGCGCACTCCACAATGTTGGCTACCAATGCTTGTTTTAATGAGTCACGAATTGCCTGTTTATCTTCTGCTCCCTGCTGTTTCTGCATTTTCTCTTCCAGAACAATCCTAGAAACACATGCTGCTACAGACGCTGGAGCAATGTGTGTAGACATTTGAGCCAAATTATTATAAAGAACTCTTTCTTCTCTGATATTAAAAAAAAAAAAAAGGCGAGAATTGCACACTGCCTAGCAAATCGTTATCTCAGATGTTCGCTGTGACACGCTCAATATGGCCTACCAGAGAAAGTTGGAGACATTTGAAACCTTAACAACTACACAAAATGATACTGTAATTGGCGGGTTTTGTTGTTCATGTTCTGGCTCTGCTAAAACTGCTCTAAACACTTTGTTTAACGACATTACATTATGACAACACATGGCTTCTGCGGAGCAAGCCGTAGCACCAAACTTGCAACTACAGAGGAGAAGGAGGAGAGTGACCCTTGGTGCCCAGCAGCTTCCATCACCCTCCTCTACTTCCCCTGCACATATCGCCCAGTTCCTTTCAGAGTCTGGAAGGGCAGGGAAGTGCGAGGCCTGCTGCCATGTGTGGCACCACTTGGGAAGCCAAGGGACTGTCCATGGGATGTGAGTCAGGGTGGTGCGGTCTTTCTCAGCTGTGACTGAACCGAGAAGGCCAGTAAGGCAAGTGCCCAGTGAAGGCAATCGCTCTTATTCTAAATTTTTTGACCTCTTGGAAGAAATGACCTTCCAAATGCCACTCTGGACTGAAAATCCTCCACAAGTGCATGACTACTTGTCTGTGAGGTCTTTGTGGACCCCAGCATGACCCCAGGAGCTCCCCATGCAGCAGGGCAGCATAGCTCTCCATGGCATGGGAAGCGTCCCCCGGCTGTGCCCACTGCCTGCAGCAGGGCTCTGACAGGGCGGCAGCGGCGGCTCTCACGTTTGCAGGTTTCCCAAGGTCTCTTTGTGCAGCAGCTGACAGGCTGAATGCTTTCCCTGGTGTCCTCAGAAAGAAAGCAGTGAGGAACCCATTTTTGCTGGCATGCCTGGTTATTAATAGAATGTTTCGAATTTGTCTATTCTTTGCACATGGGAAACTGTACGGTCATTTGGCAGATGTTGAAACTCACCGATTTTATATCCAGCAGCTTGGAAAAACAATGGATGTCATACTCTCTTTAACAAAATATATGCTATGCAGAGTCCATCTTCTGTGCTAGCAGAGTGAATCTTACTCCTACCAATCACTCACTGTCACAGCGCTGAAGGAACCACTGTAACTCCTTAAGATTATTTGTTTTCACTTCTAGCTCTCCTTTTACATGGTGCGGCACTTTCATCCTCAAGATGCAGTTATTTCCAGTGCTGCCTCATGTCTGCATTCCCTTTTCATTTAGCTGGTTTAACAATATGCTAATGACAGGAAGAAAGCATACATATAAAATATTGTAAGCATCAAGACTTGGAAGGAGTAGGTAAATTTGGCTCCCGACCATGAAATCTTATTCTGCAGTTGCCTCCTTAATGGCATCTCTTGAGGTCAGTGGCTTTGAATTCTCCCGATTGTATAGGGTCACTCTGGCAGCATTGACCAAGTAGAAAAGATTCAGCCAGGGGAAACAATGGCAGAAGTCACCCTTTAAATGTCCTGCCTTCTACATCAGGCAATTGATTCCAAGGCTCCCCACTACGATGTCACTGTTTGACCAGTTTGCTTTAAAACAGCTTAATTAGCTGAAAGGAAAGCTATGTCTGAGCATGTTTGCGAGAAAAAAACAAAAAGCTCTCTCCTTTCAGAAAGCTCATGCTCTGTCTTGTCGGAAATCTCTGGTTCTGAAACGAAACAACATTCCTTTCATACGGAATTAAGTCCCTGACAACAAATTTTCCTGGATTGGGGCAACAAGGGCTCGTGCAGCATGGAGGTGCAGCAATGATGGTTGTGCTCAGCCTGGGGCTGCGGCCCCACACCCTGCTCAGCACCCCAGGAGCAGCTCATGGGAGTGGTACGTGGCTCTGTTATGCCAGTCTGAGGGGCCACCAGCTCCAATCCACCCAGCACTGTGGTGTTACTGGGGTATTGCTGGGGGGGCCTCAAGGCAGGCAGCACTCTGGTTCTCAGTACATGGGAAACAGAAGCAGAGGCTCTGAAGTGCTGAAGCTCATTTTCCTACAGGTTTCTTAGTTTATCTAAATCCCACGAGCAAGGCAAACCTTGAAACTAGTGAGGAAAGAGCTAGCAGAAACTGCGGGAGATACACCCAGAGCCAGCTGGGAGGAAGCGGAAACTGGAGCTCCAGGTCCTGCCTGCCTCAGGCTGAGTCACAGGGAGCAGTGCTTGGAGCTGTGTCCCGCCTCTCTTTCTTCAGTTTGTGGGTTAAATCACTCAACTCCAACTGATGTAGTTGCTGAAGCAAAACACACAGAGCAACATAAGGCACTGACTCTGTTCTCTTCATCTGTTCTCTAAACTTCAGATTGCATGTCTGATCAACATACGCCATTTGATTCACTACATATTCTCCCCAGATATACCCCAAAGGAAAAAACAATAAGGATTTAGGGTCTCTGCTCTGTGATGGTCACTGAGCGTTGTCAGCACTACCAAGACGCTCAGTAGCTCTGCAAGAGCTATCACCCCTTGTTAGAGGTCTGAACAGTTTGCCCAGCACCTTAGGAGGAATCCATTTTGAAGTCAGATTTGCTACGCAAACAACAAAGATAAGGGTATTCTGTTCAGCCTAGGAAAATCTGTTTTGTTCTTTGGCCTTTCTGTGTGCATGTTTGCACGGTCTGTACAGGGTTGGTAGAGATGTAAAATATACAGACACAGAATCGGAGGTGCATGGGGATGAGAAATGAGGAAAAAAAATTAAACAGAAGATACATTTGCATTAACATGTTTTTTGAGACCGCCTCTATGTGGCAATTTTATGCACATGTGTAGCCATACCACCCTCTGTGAAATTACATGCTAAAGGTATTTACAGGGGGGAGTAAAACTTTACAGAATCAAGGTCTCTGTGTATTTTGTAGTGTTTATATAACTTCTCATCCCCGTCATCTACTGAGTATTGATGAGAAATTTTGGGTGCCTGCAGTTCGCTCCTTCAAATCCAGAACAGAGGAAATGTTTTTAAATCATTTTGCTTTCTCTGCATGAAGGATTCTGGCTCGCAAATGAAAGTAAGGATATATCTCACTGCTAAATTAAAAGCTTCAGTTAAAATGTTTGCCTTGTAAATGTTTTTCTTCAAAAACCCTACACACGTCCCAGTCATGTGATTTTGTTTGAAACAACATCCTGCTTCAGACATGCTGTTTACCAGCATTTTTTTTTTTCCCTTCTCACCTTTACAGAAAGGTGAAGGGAAGGATGATTAAACCAGAAACAAAGTCAGTAATTAGCAGTATAAATCTCTCCGTGATTTCAGTAGGTCACGAAATTAACTGGTACAGACTTCGGACACATCTGCTCTTTTGGCAACTCATGCCCTCTGTGTGGCTGCTCATTGGCTCTCCCTAACCGTGTGATGGGTCTCCAGGAGCTGATTTGCGCTCCCTGGGCTGAGCACGGCGCAGCCACCGAACCCAACTGTTTTGATAGTGCTGAAGCACGTAGCGGGCGCTGAGCCTTCCCTGCAGCCTCACATATTTTGAAGCGCTGTGCAGACCCCCGCTGGGAGGGGGATAGGAGGAGCTGCTGTGTGCGGGCTGGGATTCTAGGAAGTGTCAGAGGGTCAGGGATGAGATATCTGCAGTAGCACAGAGGAGGCTGTGCCCACCAGCATCAGTCTGTGCTTAATTTTTGTCTTGGCTAGAGCTCCACTCTCCTGGCAGCAGAGCAGCAGAGTAGCAAGCAGCTTAATGTGCCAGGAACAGGGAAGGAGGATGGAAGGGAGGAAAAAGACTGTGCTGCCTCCTTTAAGGCTAAACACGCTGTTGTTTTGTTGTTTTTCTGTTGTTTTTTTCTAAGGAAAATGGAACGGAATGATGAAAGGTTGCACTGCGCCAATTCTTGCCAGGTGCCATGGCAGGCCAGAGGCCAGAGGTCGAGTGCCTGCTGCAGACTCACCTCTGCTTTGCCGATCTCACATACAGTGCCTGCCATCAGTCACACAGAAGTATCAATCAGAAATCATCGATCTGGCATGGACATGCTTTTCTCTAGACATTGTTTCAGACTGAACTAATAGGTTCTGAATTGAGAAATCAACCCAGTTCAGAGAATGAAATCTCTACGCAACCAAGGAGTTGCACTTGGGACGCTGTTTCCTTGTTGACAGCTTCATAATTCAGCAGCACAACTCAGCTGTGTGGTGAGCTGTGTGGTGCTGCCCAAAGCCACAGTGCTATCTGAAAACACAAGGCCAGCTAGGGCTGACATGGTGTGCTCTGCCTGGGTTGGCTCCTAACTCATACAGCAAACTGCACTGGAAACTTTAACAGCCTCAGTTTTGTGTAGAAACCACCGAGCCTCCACAGTTACACAGTTCAGAACTGCAACTCCATATGAATGTGGTGTGTATGCTGAAACCCTAGGCCTGGTCTGCTGTTGCAGCAAGGAAGCACATGAGGCTCTGTGAAACCTGGAATGTTTGCTGCTTTTCCAGTTTCACTGCAGGTCTCTTCTACAAGTCTCTTAACACTGGCAGCTGTTGGTGCAAAGGCAATCTGTGTGACCAGCACAGGGCCATCCGCTTTGGTGAGAGTAAAGCAAGCAAGTGCTGGGTGTGAACAGCCAGCAGCCTTGTTTTTCCTGCATATTATGCACGGGCAATTTATTATCCTGAGCCCAGTTTAATCTATCATGGGCAAACTTATCTTATAACTCTTCTTCATGCATTTTCAAGTTTATTTTTTCCTGCTATTCTGATTGCTCTTTGAACTGCTTCAGCACAAAGTAGCTGTTCATAGCCTTTGGGTTCCTGGTGAGCATTTTATTGACTACACTGGGATGAGCCACTGGGCAGTATACCACACATCATGAGAAGGACAGCAAAGTATGACTGTTTGGTCACCAGGCTCCTCAGTTTTGCAACTTCTTTGGTTGCTACTGCAATAGTGAGAGGCAGCTGGCTGATCAGAGACGAGCTCATCGAATTTCAGCTCCCCAGGGCACAGAGAAGCCAAGCCACGGTGAACACGGTGAATATGGTGACTGTTTGATGAGTCAAACGGGAGAGATTTCACCAGCCCAGTGGTGAGGAAGCACAAAGGTGGTATCTTGGTGGGAAGTACACTGAAAAGCAATGGCTCAGATGCCTGTTGGTAGATTGTTACATTATACTGCCTCTTTGACTTACCCACACCTCCTTGTTAGCTGGAAAATCATCCAGTTCCCTTTCATGGGAGTAAGTAAGCTTCTCTAAGGGCCTTAAAACATTAAATCTCAGAGAACCATGTTTTTGCTGTCAGGCTGTGCCTCTGTCCTCTCTTAGTCTTGCTAGCAGGTCTCAGAAATTGTTCACCTAGCTGAAGTCAGCCCCTGAAAACACACAGTTTGCAAGATACAAAATTTAAACTCTGCCTTACTGTGTCCACAAGCCCTGATGCATCTCATATGACTGAGATCTTCTACCTAATTTATAATCTCAGGGCACCTTGCAGCCTTCAGGCCCTGTGGTTGCTCAAGGTGCCCTGTGCCATTTGCCCCTTTGGCTGACAGGACCTGTGCAAGAAGATGGTTGCAGCCCTGTGCTCCAAGGAGTGGGCTTGCAGGGAGCTGGCTCTTTCTCTTGTACCACAGCCATTGTGCGAGTGTCAGCGGAGCATCCCTCTCATCTCCCAGATTGATGGCACCATCAGGACTTCCAACACAGACAAGATAAACTGAAGGCTTCTGCAGACAGGTATGTAACTGTGGAGACAGCAACGCCGCAGAAGAGGCTGCTGATCAGGGAGCGTTTGTCCCACAGCCGACTCCGCGGCACAGCGGTCACCTTTGACATGACTGGCTGAATAAGAGTTTGTTTTCTAATTTCCATGGTTCAGCCATAGGCCATCCAAAGTAAATACAAGTAAATGGGCAACAGTGGGTTCAAAGGAACATAAGACAAGCATTTGCCCTCTCAGAAGACATTTTGGATAGTGTTCACATGTGAATCAATCTGTTTTGAGTCTTTGAAGTGATTTTGAATCAGAAGGGCGAGTAGAGGACTGGAAATCAATGGGGACAGAGAAGAACTACCCATCTTTCAGGGTATACTCCAAACACAGGCTGCAAGCATGGCAGTGCTGAGCTGCCAGCAGTGCTGTGGTGCGGATATGAACTCTTGAGAGATTCCATCAGGGAGGGATGTTTTCTCTGAAGTTACAGTCCTTTCTGGGCTGCAGTATTTCAGAAGAGCCCTAGGAAAGTGAGCGCAGACTAAGGACCTTGGTGAGATAACTGATAAGTGTACCTTTTCTGAGGCAAAGGATCACAGCCCAGCCTTCCAGAGTGTGAGGTGGTGTGCAGGAAAGGAATACCATCTATCACGGTACTGGAGAGCCCAGGCACCATGTCTGTTTTTCTCAATTTGTTTGCTGTTGTTTTGGTTTTATGTGCCTTCTTTCACTGCCATTGGCTTTGAAGGAAACAAAATACCGAGTACCATGACTGATACTCCTTTAAGCACCATGAAAATAAAACCTTGCACATCTTACTAAAACATAGTCTGACTAGGAAGGCTATCTTGTAGAGGCTCTACCTTTCCAAAACACATAATGCTCTTACCATTACACATAACTTTCCTCCCTTCAATGCATAGCATATACCTAGCGGGGAGAAAATCTGTTATTTTTGGTTATCTGTGATCTGATTGATTTGGTGACCGTCTTCTCCTGAAATTAGGTTTTTGCTGAACCTTTGCACAAGAAAATATTCTGTCAATATCTGACACTTTGGGGACAAGCCAGAAATATGCATACTGAGTATAGCTGATCAGTGGTCATTCCATAAAGGATTTAAAATGTATCAAATAAAATGACTTGAACAGAGACAACTAAACTTATTTCTAACTGGTTATCTGTATTAATGCTTTATCTCCTGTGCTCATGAACAATAGTAGCTGAATAGATAGTGTGTATGTCACTGTAAGCAAGAGGGGAGGAGAGTGTACACACAGTTCCTCAGGGCCCCTCTTCCTTTTCTCTTGCTGAAAGTTAAAATGGAGCATGGGCTAATTTATGGATAAAGGCAGTGGCAACCAAAGGAAAAAAGACAAGCAGTTATAAAGCTAGCTTCCTTGTGTTACCTCCTTGGTAGCTAGGGCACAGATGTGCTCCGTCTGCGGTCTTGTCCTTTGTTAACTCCATTTCCCATCCCTTTGAACCTCATTAACTGGTTGCAGAAAAGAGGGCACTGGTTATTACCCCAAATGATAATACAATTACTTGGGATAATAAAGTGCCTCTGTCTTCACATAACAGAGCTGAAAACACCTACAGTTGGTAGCAGAAGTACTGAAAACCTTGTAAAGCCATTCACAAAACCTTTTTTCATCTCCCTCTACCCAGGGGTTCAATTGCCAGCCAGCCCTAACCGCTGCTCACAACACCCTGCCCAGATGTTATCGGTTCAGATGCTAAAAGCCTCTTCCTTGTCCTCCTTCTTCTCTGCTGGTTATTTGAGAGATTTGATTCTGTAATTCCCTGAAGAAAATGCTCAAGGATTTCAGACATCACAGATGATCAATACCAACAAAATAACCCTGGGTGAATAAATATATTTACTAATTTTAAGAAATATTCTTGAGCAGGTCATGATTTATGTGAATGTGTCAAAACTCCTTTTCAACTCTCTTATTCCTCTTCTGCAGCTTTATCACAAACCATTGGCTATCACTGTTGCAAGCTGTGGGTAGTGATGACACTTTGAGTGGCAAAGAAAAGGCTGGACTAAGGGCCATGAGTTTGAATCTCATATGGAAAACAGAATTCAGAGAGAAATTACAAAATATCTTAGGCCACTGAGGGCCTAAGCTGCTATTACTGAGAGTGGAGGTTAACTGATATGATTTCTTCCTTACATGTACAAAGAAAAATTATTCTGAAAAATAAGGGAACAGCTTATTCACTGCATCTGTACACAGGTTATGGCATTCCCGTTGCCAGGTGCCACTTGGAAAGCCCTTACCTCTTTTGGTAAATTAAAGCAGCGAACTGCTGCTGAAGAAAACAGTATTTCAGAAGCTGATATTCTGCTTTGTATTCTGAAATACACCACTATTTTCTTTATCTTTGAAAAGGAAGTCAAACAATATTGAGGGAAAAAAAGGCAAGGCAAGATGATTTATACAAACCAAAACATCTTCGCAGGGGTGTACTGTACTCACCTGTTAGAAGACGTACACTGCTTGCTCATTTTGCATTTTCTTCCTCATAATGAAGGAAAATTCTGTTGAGGCTACGATTTTGGAAGAATTTGAGATTTAAGAAGACATGAGAGGGTCCAGAGAGTTCATTGTTGGGCCAGCAATTCATCATGCAGAGAGCTATCATAGGAGCCCCTGAGGGGCCAACAATGCAGACCCAGGGCTTTGTGGTGGAGGGGAATGTTGGCTCACCTTGGGCTGCCTATCTTTGCTCCCAGTGCCAGATCTTCTGCTAGGGGAAGTGGAGTGGGCTGAACCTCCTGCCCTAAACACTGGGAGAGAAAGCCATATGAAGGGTGAGAAGGCCAGTGAGTTAGGTGAGAAAGGCCAGAGATTTCTGACTGTACAATCATCACTTTTGAAAATGATGCAAATTTGATGAAGGCTTGATATTTTCACCAATACCTCTGCAACTTGAATTTTGGTGCCTTGTGAGGAAGCACTTGTTGGTGATTTCCTTCTCCATATTGTAAAATGAAGGAGGCCAGTGGGGTCAGCAGTGCCAGGCAAGAAGACCCCACTGCACCTCTCAGTACTGCCAAAATTTGCAGGCCACAAATGACTTGTGTAAGACATCACAGCTTCACTGAGGGTAACTCTGTAATGACCAGTTTACATCAGCTGAGGATCCAAGCTTTTGTGCCATTAAAGACATAGCAGAAAAAAAATCTGTTGCGAAGGAAGGAAGTTCTGACTAAAAAGTCCCAACAAGTTAGCTCTTTATTCTTTATCTGTGAAGTCTGCACACAATGAAAACACGGACAAGGGAAATTTGCACAGCATTTAACTTAGGTCAAAAAAACAAGTAATTTGTTAAGTGGCAAGGGCACCAACGCGTGCCATGTCACGCTGGATTTTCTTTAAAAATAAAAAAAAAATAACAAAGTTAAACTTTCAGTCAACCTGAAAATATTTGCTTTTTATGGGGGCAATGCGGAACGAATGGGACAGCAAATCTTTCTTCGGTTGCTCGTTTACAGAGACTGAAAAGTTCTATAGAGACAGTGGGAAAAGAAGAAAAAAGGAGGGGTCGCAAAGTGGGAGAAAGAAAGGAAGAAAGGAGGAAAGGAAGAAAGGTAAATAAGAAGAAGGAAAGGAAGCAAGAAAGGAAGATGTAAAAGGAAGGAAAAAAGGGAGAAATGAAGAAAAAGGGAATAAGGATGAAAAAGGAAGGAGGGAAGGAGGGAGGGAGAGAGGGTAAGAAGGAAGAAAAAAAGGAAAGGAGGAAGAGAGGAAGGGAAGAAGAGAGGAGGGGAGAAAGGGAGGGAGGAAGGAAGGGAGGAAGAGGAAGGAAGGGAGGGAGGGAGAAAAGGAGGAAGGGGTGGGAGGAGGTAAGGGAGGCAAAAAGGAAGGGTAAAAATCCACAAGCGCTGAACTACTTTGCTGATGCAGTATTATCAAAGACAGTTTTTAAAACATGTGTCATACAAGGCTGAAAAACCAAACTCCTTGGTCTGCCTGATGATCTGAGAAGGAACTCTTTCAGGAACAGAAACTGCTGGAGAAGACTAGACAGGGATGGAAGAAGAAATACAAAATGTGAGCACAGGAACTGTGCGGATTGAGGAGGGAAATTCTGGTAACCACACAACAACGTGAAAGCTGACAGTTATAAATTCAAGCTGTGAAATGTTAGGCCGATTCTCACTGATTTTTCTAGTTTAGCTGATTTGCTGACATTTGGAAAACAGAACCGAATCTTTTCCCTTCCTCTCTGAAATGCACATTCCTTGATCCTTGTCATTAATAATCTCCTTTCTGTGCTCACTCCTTTCTCGTCCAGCTTCTCAAAGTGCACTTCATCCCTTCTGCCTTCCTCACATTAGACCTATGTCTAACAGGTATTTCAATTTATTTACTTTGTTTGTTTGTTTGTTTAATTTAATTCTTCCCCTTCCGTTTCTGAAAGCAACTTCCAGAGAAATCCAGGCAGCCCTTAGGTACCTGCCTACCTGAATATAAAGTCTGTTTCTGCATTTGTTGTCCAGAATTGCTGTATTAAGCTAGTATATCTCTGCCTGTAGTATACCTCTACCTCTATCTACCTCTGTCTCTATCTCTATCACCTCTATCTATTTCTGTCCCCATGTACTCTACATATACATATTCTTTCAAAATACCTTTCATCCCACTAATTGCTAACCAGAGTAATGCCATAAAACAGTGCTGTGGTGTAACTTTGCGCTGCTTCTTGCTCACACACTCACACACTCACATATGCAGAGACACAACCACATGGGGAAAGCAGGAATGCGGGTGAGTTTTGACCTCCAGTATCCACACAATGAGCTACGGACGATGCAGAAGGTTGGCTGCTTCTATACAGACCTGCTTTTGTGCTCCTGTCCAGGGCTTGATCCTTGGAGCCCTGTGTGCTCAGTAGATGCCAGAGAGATAGATGTGATCTGTTAGCCTCATCCAGTGCCGGCAGCTGAGCTGTTTTCACACAGGCAGGCAGGTATGGCAAAGCCTGGGTAACAGATGAGAACCCATGGGGAGCTCTTGACTATGGAGAATGAAAAATCAAAAGAAACCATATTGGACACAGATACAAAAGGAGTCCCCTGTTCCTTTTCTATTCCCTCTTGTTTCTTTTCTCCTCTTCCTTACCAGACTGTAATGAATGTGGAAAACTGCTTCCCCCGCTCAAAGTATGCAAGGACATATAGATTCCAGATGCTATTCTATGCAAATCCTTCCACCCTTCCCCGCCCAGCAGCACCGCCAGTTTAACCCTTCTGCTAAGCTGCTTGCTGCCCTTCGCTTTTCACACTGCCATAGGAAAGACAAAAAATTTTAGATACATTAATCTCAGACGACAACTTAACTCTACATACTGAAATTTAGACTCAGTGCAGCTGATGGCACAAAAAAGTGGTTGACACATTTCTGGCACTGAGGTTAATTTGATGTTTCAAACATACAACATCATAAAAAAAATGAGATACTAATTTCTAGCATTGTTAATGGTCTGAGATCTCCCCTTTAATCACTATTTGTAACTCATCCAGAGTCAGAGACACTTTTTTCAGTGAAAACATTCTACAGAAGACATTTAGCATAGATGCATGCAAATTTAAAAGAATTAAGGGAGAGTACAGAAAGCACAGGAGTCTTAAGGATCTGTTTCTTGGACAGCTGTGGATCTTTGGTCTCCCACTAGCAGTTCTGTGAGCCTTGCTTCACACAAGTCATAATTCAAAATGCTTTTGCTCAGTAGCTGATACAGAAATGACTGCCTCATTCCTAGTGAGTGACTGCCACTTCTTCACAAGCCTTCTGAAAACCATTTCCACGTCCAAGAAGAAAAGGGAGATGTTGAAGGCAACAGGAACATACACCTCAACCAAAATGGCTTTTCTTTCATAAAGAAAAAGAAAAGCTTGTCCTAAGATTTTATGGAAGTCTTTTCTACCACCTAAAATTACTTTCACAGGCTTCCCATTTATGTAATTCCTTAGCTCACAAGTCTATCTAGCTGGATGTGCATACCCCAGGGTCACCCTAACAACAGCAGCAGTGCAGCTCTAGTGTTTTGATCAGTGTGAACTACAATTTGATTTAATCCCTCCCTGAACTCAGGAATGGATCACTTAGCTTTGTTGTGACAGATTGATGGCACTATTTGAGAGAGTACCGTAAGAGAGAGAGGTCTCGGGCATGAGCACAGAAGGCTCAAGCATTCAGACATTTCTTGGTAGAGAGGCAGACACATTCTCCTCAACCAAATAAATATGCTTTTTGTATGGCACTCACATACCTTGTGATTCCCCACAACAGCCCTCTCTGTATCTGGTCATGTGTAAGTAAGACACTTAGAAAACAGTTTTGGTGGTATTTCATGAAGCTTTACCAGAGTTTCCTTAAGTTCCAATGGTATATTCTACTCCATGAAGCATTATTTTATCTGATTCAAATTTGAGACCCTACATAGAGACAACATGGAGATTTGTACTGAACACTGAGAACAAACAGTCTCTCTGAGCTGTACTTTGATTATCCAGTACAAAAATATGACAAAATCTGGGAGTGTTACAATCTAATTATAACTTTCTTTTTTTTTTTTTACAGTCTTTCTAAATGTAACCACTGAACTGAGCAGTTTGCCAGGCAATCAAACGAGTCTTATGTTGAAATAACTGTGTATTATCTAAGTGATAAGTGGGAGAGGAATAGGGATGCTCCCCACAAACAAGTTTGCTCCATCCTGCTTCAAAAAATCAGCTGAATGACAGCTAAGACTGTATTTTTACTTATTCTTATATTTACTTATTTTTCATGGACAAAAATGAGGTTTTAATCACAGACAGAATCACAGAATGACCTGGGTTGGAAGGGACCTCAAGGATCATGAAGTTCCAACCCCCCTGCCTGGCAGGGCCACCAAACATACACATTTACTAGATCAGGTTGCCCAGGGCTCCATCCAACCTGGATGTTCCCTGGTTAGTAACAGTTCCCTGTTCACTTCTGTCTTTCCCTTTCCTGACAAAATTTCTGTTTGGAATTATCTGGTTATGTATTGTCATCTCAACATCTACATATAAAAGTGGGAGAACTTTGTTCTTCATGACTGGGTGACTAAAAAGTGTTGAAACTCCAGGTTCAATGCACCTGCTGAGCAAATTTGCCTTTTAAATCCTCAAAATAGCAGCAACAAAAAGGCCTTGAAACTCATCAGCTTAGGGGCCAGTTTAATTATAGACTTGGGAATAATTACAAGATAAAAGAATTGAGATATTCCATTTAGGATGCACAAGCTCTCTCAAAGTATTTAGCAACAGTTCTGATTTAATGATGGGTTCATCTGTCAGTGTTGCGCTGTCACATAAATGGTTGGTTTCTTCATTATCCCACTGTCAGCCTAAACAGTTTGAGCAAATGAAGTGAACTTAGTGCTGCATTTAAGCTCCATGTAAGATTGATAAGAAGTTCCCAATTTTCCCCTTTTTTTTTCCCGTTATATTTCTCTAGCTCATAGCAGGTTACGTTCCCATGCAAATGGGTCAATATGTTCCACCAGGAGAGGGAAAGAAATAAGCAGCCATGGGCCATGGTTGTTCTCAGTTCTGCACAGCACAAATAGAAGGTCATGTCCTGGGTAGTGCAACAAGCAACACAGTCTGTGCAGACCCATCTCTGGATTGAGCAAGGTCATTCAATTTCAGTCAGATCCCAGACTTTGCTGTTATTATTTCTGAGTTTTTGATCTATTTTGCCCCACTGGACTGTCAGCATTAAATAAATAGTTTCTTATCATTCCAGTGCCCTATGACAAGAAGGATCTTGATGAAGTGATTGACATCACCTCTCCTTGCTCTGTAACCTATGATGTCATTTGTGAATCCTATTCATTTCTGGGGAAAAAAATTAAAACTAGTGGCTCCTATTCCAGTCCACAGTAGGAGTCCTTCCTTGCCCAGATTGTATTCTGGGCATGAACTGGATAAACTCAATTAAAGCAAAAAAGGTTCATTGGTGTCAAATAGATGGCTCCTAGTCCCAGATGTGTCATGCTCAGTTAGTGAATAACAGAGTGTCAAATAAAGCAATAAATCTTCTTACTTGCTGACTGCTGTGTAGGGCTGCCATGCAAAGACACTCACATGCTCACTAATTCTGTGTGATGAGTGAAGCTGGCTGCAACCCCATCATTTCCACAGGCCAACAGAGAGGTGCAAATGTATTGAACTGGGACAAATGTTGGATTAGGCTCCATTCCTCAACATCTTGAGGCCATTCTTGGAAATCTGACAGCAATATCCATGGAAACAGTCAGTTTTAAGCCTGATTTCAGCAAGTGTTCAAAGTGCAAGGTGGGACCTAGAGCTGGAAGGAATAGTAGCTGGGCTCTGTGTCTGCTTTGAACTCCTGGATAAGAAAGCTGAGGCAACCTATGGAGATGGTAGATATTGGCAGACCCATGTCAGATGCTATTGATTTGCTCCAGATAAAAAGCTGATAGAAATGACTTTGAGGAGAAGCAAGAGAAAAAAAGTCTTCAGAACCACAGGGACTTTTCACTAGAAAGGCAAAATCAAGGAATCAACAATCAACAGGCTGTTGCACAGCCCTTAGGTCTTATAGTATTTGGTATGCTTGCTGTGTGGTGATGATCCTCAGATGATAATGGCCTGTTTGGATTCAGACTGGTATACATTTCTGTTATCCAAACTCTGAGACCTGTTGTGTTATGACTGTTAACAGAGAGACTTCAAAAAACCTTCTTACATCCTGCAAGGATGCTGTTATAGCTGGAACCAATTAAAATATTAGTCCTCAAACCCTTTCTGGTTTAGTATATAAGCAGGTGTTCATATATAATACAGACACCATCAAGAATCAAAGCCTTAGTTTCTGTTTATGTTTCAGCCCCTTGCAGCAGTGGGTTCTGCATGTGTCCACACTTGCTTGGGGTAGCTGGCTGTACTCCATATCTTTTATTAGAAGAGTGTCTGACTTGCCCCATATTAGAGTTAGATACTCAGTTAAATTTGCATGAATTATGCTTCATACTTGTCCTCTCCCTTTTTCATTGTCTATATCTTGGGTCAATTTAACCTTCCTGTGTTCTTGAGAAAAGAAGAAGTTCTGGAGGCAGAGAAGAAAAGCATTTTTAAGTTTCCTTCATCTAGTTCACAGCTAATTCCACTGAGAAGCCAAAATTGCCACTGATACAAAGTATCAGTGTTTGAGGATGAATACTCTCTTTTTTAAAGAGAATTACCAGGCTGCCCAGGACCACTGTTTGAGTGAAGATGTTCCATTTCTGGAACAGATCCTCCTGGAAGTTATGCTAAGGCATGTGGAAAAGAAAGAGGTGGTATTAGATAACCAGCATGTCTATATCAAGGTGATATACAAGTATCTGAAGTGGGGAAAGAAGTGGACAGACTCTTCAGCAAGGTCTGTTGCAATAAGACAAGGCAAAATGGTTTCAAACTAAAAGATATTTAGATTGGATATAAGGAAAATTTTTCTTACAATAAGGGAAGTGAGGCACTGGAACAGGTTGCCCAGAAAGATGCTGGGTGCCCCGTCTCTGTTGATCACAGGGGAGTTGAACCAGATGACCTTTAGAGTTTCCTTCCAACTTAAACTATTTTATGATTCTATGGTAAGGATTTTACTCTGAAGTAATCACTGTGGCCTCTATTCAGAAATGCCCTTGAAACTGTGCTTCATTTTAAAGCTTTGACTGTAACAGGATTTTGGTGAATGCACTTGCAGAACAGCAGGAGAGAGAACACCAGTGCCAGGATGACAGTCATGTCCTTTGGCCAGTCAGAGAGTTTGGGCATCCTGTCAGTCACATGTGATGTCACACATATCATGGTAGATTGTGGTTGGGTTTCAGCTGTTACTGATGAGAACAGAGGCAACAAGACAACACCGCTAGACTTTGTTTTGTACCTTGAAAAGTGTTTGACCCTTGGCTATCTGTCTGAAAAGTGAGTTTGGATTTGGTCATCAGCTCTTCTGGTGAATATCTACAAGGTGTTCTGGAAAGAGCAAAGTGACCTCCTTTCACTATTCTACCTCCAAATTAATTTTTCTATAAGATTAGTCTCCCGGAGTTAGCAGTTCCTCAAATCTCCTTGGTGCTGTACAGGCTGGGGACCCACTTTGTTGTCTGTGAGGTGAGCAGGCACATTGTCGGTAATACAGCCCTGGTCCAAACAGGTACATAAGCACAGGTTTTGTTAAGTCTGTCAGAAAACCCCTCACCTTCAAAAAGTTAGGTGTGTTCAGAATCAGGATCTCTGCCCACAGAACTGAAAGTGATTGTCAGAGGCACTGGGAACAAACCAGAAATGGAAGCCTTAGCTTCTGTTTCCTAAATTGCAGGCAAAAATGTTGTCCCACCTTTCTATTTTTCTTTTTGCCTCAGAGGTGAAATGACTTAATGTGGAATATCTGGTACTGTTTCACTGAAAAAAAAAAAAAAAAAAAGCTATGTTTTGTAAATTCTCTAGCAGATCCCTTTATTTCCTCCCCTCCTCTATTACTCTGTCACATTAAAGGAGGTAAAGGGAAAAAAACAGAGGGAAAAATGAGGAAGTGAAGCAAAGGCTTTGATCTGTCTGTGGCATAAAACTGGATTATAATGTCATTTGCTAACTGACAGATCATTTAGTGTCCTGAAAGAGTCTGTTTTCACACCGCTGAAGCTCTCACAGGGGAATTCTGTGTGGGCTCCTTATTGTCAGAGCTATTTTTCACCCAATTTGTTTCCAAATGATGTCTAACCTGAGGTCTTCCCACTGAGAGGGCTTTAAGCAATGATTAATGAGAAGTGTTTTGCCAGACCCACCTGGGGAATGGCCCATCTGCGAACTCAGGTAAGATAGAGCTGCCTACAAGGCACTGGCTTGTGAATGGCAGGCAGCTTCCCGTGGCTTGAGGCATAGCTCACAGCAAAGGCAAGGTGTTCACTGTTTGCATCTCAGTGATTCATAAAAGGAGCGGAGATAAATGTCACTCACTCCATCATTAATGTCTAGTGTGAAGAAATAACCTCCCCCTCTGGGGACTGCTCCCCTCCCTGTTCCATATTCAATTATATTGTGCATCCAGCATATGTACAGCACTGATGGGGAACATTTGAAGTGGACAAAGATTACCAGCCCTCTTAAGTCTATTTAAAGGTGGCAAGTTAAAGCAGGCACATTTTCATGTGTCTGCCAGATTCTCTGATATTTTTTGGTTTGAACTCTCATCCCTTCCTTCAAATGGCAGCCCTGTGCTCAGCTGTACATCTGCATATACCTATGCCACTGCCACAGTGAATCAGGTGGCAAAACTGGGTTTTAGCTTATGCTCAGTTCAGGAGTTGGACAGTTTTTCTCCACCAGCAAAATCCAATTATCGTTGGCCTCCAAAGCAAAGACCTTTTCATATGTGAACCTCTTAGTTATGTGTAGGCAGAGCAGCCTTGTCTTGTACTCTCCTGAGAGACTTCTCATGTGTATGACATTGCTAATAGTAAGCGTGAATTTCTTGGTAGCTGCCTAAAATGATCATTAAAATGCTCACATAAAAGTTAAGAAGGCTGAAAATTTGGTTTCTCTCTGTATTTATGAGGCTGAAATCCGAACATATTTCTTACGGAATAATTTCCCTCTTCTGATTTATGTTGAAGCTCCAGGCTCAGTTATCATCTGGAAATACATTCCTATACAGTCTGTGTCATTTAAATGCAGCATCCTACTGTCCCGTCTGTCAAGACCAAAACATAATGGGTCCAACTGTCTATGAATAAAACAGATTGTTTGTAGGGAATATTTATTGCCTATAAAGAGCAAGAGTTTATATTGGCAAAAGCCGTCCTTCTTGTAAATAGCTAGAGGCTCCCAACATCCCCTGACTTTCAGCAGTGTTTATTCCATTGAATGTGGATCCAAAGCATTTCTCACTCACTGCTTAGCCAGATGAGTTTGACAATGGTTTTCTAACCAACTGTTGTGACTCTGGCAGCGTGTTTTGCCTGAAATTTCACCTGCAAAACAATCTCCCACTTTCTTTAACTACTTCTCTTGCCAGCAACATGTTTACCATGATTTAGTTGTCTATTATACGCATGAACGACTTGTCTACTTAATTTCATCAAAAAAATGAACCCTCATAAGTGGCACAGATGCTGGTATGATGGTAATCAGATTTGTTTTTGGACAGGTTTATGGCCACTTGCTGTCAGTTAAGCTCTCTTTGGCTATCTTCACTCCTAATACAGTTTTGATGGTGATTAATGGCTCCATTAATATACTGTTTGTGCTGTGATAGACAGCACATTATGATCTTGTTTTCTGACCGCAGCTGATCGTGTATTTTTGTAAACTCCATTCTGAAGAAAATATTAGTCATATTTAATATGTCACCATCGTGTATTGCCATGCAGAGGTCATACAGAGAAACCTTACTCTTATACTCTCTTCTCCATGGATGAGTTTCTGTGCTAATAAGAGAGGCTGTAACCCCCGAAGAATGTACTTGGATTAAATGTTCATCAAGTTTCTTCTTCCTGGTAACGTACCAAGGATCTCGCTATACTGATTGCTGGCTATGCTCCCATGCCACTAGTACTTCTTTTCTTCTTTGTCTCTTGCATCCTTAATTGTTTTCTCTTGAGATGCAGGAAAGTCAGGGTTTCCATGCTGCAGGTTTATTGTTGTCGTTGCTTTTAATCACTAATTTATTTATGTATTTATTTTGCTTTTCCCTGTTTCTAGCTCTCTCACCTCATTTTACATCTTTCCTCTCAATTTCTTCCCTTTCACAAGCTTTCCTGAGCTGCCCAGAATCAACAAGTGAGCCCAGTCAAACCATTTTTGACTCATTTGCATCCACTGCCACCCTTCTACTGTTGCGACATGGGCAGCACATTTTGCAGAAATTTCACTTGTAAAGGAAGTTCCCACTTTCTTTGGAAACTGGAAAGTAACTGATATTTCATTTGGAGGACTGAACATAATGAGTTGCTGGTCACTTTAGTGATGGGCAAATTACAGATGGAAGGAGACCGTGGGAGGTAAAAAGTGTCACTGAATTTCCTGCAGTGCATGCTGGCACTCAGTGCAAGTACAGTGCCTGGGCGAAGTGATACTAAGAAAGCTATAGCCATTTTTTAACCTTAGTGTTATGAAGCAGAATTTATTTGGTAAAAATGCTGTAGATACTGGCATTTTGTTCTCCATTACTTGCCATCTACCCTCAGTTCCCCATGGACCCACAGAAGCACACATGAGTGTGTACTCTCACACTGTTCATGAGCAAATAGTTCAAGAGTGCTGCCACAGGAGCAAGACCACAAGTTCCATTTCTTAACAGAACAGGAAGGAAATAATGAACACAGAAAGAGGCAAATGGATATATCTGAGAAATCTGAAATGAACTTTTAACGCAGTTGAAGAAATATGGGGGCTTTGTTTTGTTTTGTTCTACTTTCCTCCAGCAATTAAGCCCAGTTCCTTTCTAGCCATATTTGATTTTTATGTTCATCTGTGCACTATCCTAAACCCCACCCACTTGCTCCTCTGCAAATATTTATTATGCAAATGGTTTGTTTTGAATTGGGCAATCTGAGCAGATGCCCATTTCTGTGTAACTGTTCTTTAGGAAAATTGCAGAAGAGCTGGGTAACATATTATTGAACTAGTTAAATAGTTATGATTGTCGTTGAATTGCTGTAAATGCTCTTTGTAGAGCCCTGTTTTCCAACAGTGACATTTCAACTCTTTCTCTCTACAGCTACCTCTGACTTACCAGCCCTTCTTTTGCAGACAATGGTTCTCCCCATTTTTTCTAGTCCAGTAATTTATTGTAATGTCATTTCACAAAGGTGGCTGGGGTGTCATTAGCCAAGGAAAAAAGATTTTAACTTTTAGTGACAGCTTTATCCTTTAATAATGAAAAATTTTAATAAAACATTTTTAAACTTCCCTTCCTCTACCAATTCTGAATTTGGTTAGGCTCACCTTAAATCTAGTGCTTCATCCTACCCAGGGAGGTGGTTTGGTCACCAACCCTGGGGGTGTTCAAGGAGTGACTGGATATTGTGCTGAGGTACGTGCTTTAGTAGGAGCTATTGGTAATAGGTGAATAGTTGGACTGGATGATCTTTTATGTCTTTTCCAACCTTGGTGATTCTATGATTCTATGATCTCCTGATCTTCTCTTGGACTCCTCATGAACTTGTGAGGGAAAATAATGGCAACAATAATAATAACAAACACACACACACACACACAAAAAAAAAAAAAACAAACAATAAACAACACTATAGGAGAACTGTGGCCAGTAGGAGTGAGGGGGGCAATGGGACAGCTTCCACAGTTCAGTCATCAGATGGAGAATTATCAAAGGCTCCAGATAAGACGTTCAGCAAGAGAGAAACACTGAAGTCATTTCATCCATTCATCTTAAATATAACCAAAGAAGTTACTGAATGAGGACAGATCATTTGTCTACATTCACACAGATCATCATATACTGACAATTGCATATGCAGATGCGTAGACACATGAGTGCTGAAGCACTCACATATTAATGTATAATCACATACAGTAGTATGTCCTACTAGACAACCTTTGTAGCTCACTCAGCTATTCTATCGTTTCTTCCCTCTTCCTTTTATTCAGGATGCTTTCACTAAGGTAGCATGTGCTTCCATATAGGACAGGTTATATGCGAACAAACACAACAGAAAATCTTTCTTGTCATTCTAAGTGATTGAATACTAATATTGAATAGTTAACCATTAGTGAACAACTCAGTATGTTACATCCTGAATAAACAAAAATACCCATAGTTCAAAATTCACACTTTCTGCATCAAAATATAACTTAGCTGACATTACTTTCCCTGAATAGGGTATTGCTTTGTTACTAAGTCTAGTTTTCCACTCTGCTTTTCAGCAGGGTAATCATATGCTTTACATACACACATATAGGATGCAGACATGGATGCACACAGGTGTTCAAACACATTTATTTCTATGCTTCTACACACAGATTTCTCCATAGAAAAAGTCAGTAAAGTCAGACTTGCAGATGATTTTGACATCCTGTGCAAAGATACAAAAGGAATATTCCATTACAAATCAGCACATGACTAAATGAGAACTGTCAACAAACCACCACAGGTCAAAATTGATTTTGTATTTTGGTCCTTCAGATAAATTGCTGCTTTTCCACAAAGTCAAAAGCCAGTGAGCTGGCTGCATGCAACCGTGTTGGATCTCAGCAGCATACACCATTTGTCCTCTGACATGAGAGGAGCTCCATCTGCACCAAGCCTGGCATCTCCACATGGAGCATCACCTGCATCTGTGGACTCCTGAGGGAAAGATTTGTGAAAGGAGACACAAATAGACAGTGTTATCTGACTGCTGCTCTCCAACCCTTACGTTTCACCTTGTTTTCTGGTACCTAACCAAATGATGGTATCTGAGCAAAACATGCTTCGTATTTGGCTATTGCTTGATTATTAGCCAGTGTTATGGACAGCTGCTGAAAGTATAAAAGAAATGATCTTCTTTAGGATGCAGATTCAGAGTGACATGTGGAAATCCAAACTACCATTCATAGCTGCACTTCCAAATCAAGACTTTCTGATCACAAGGTCTTTGAAGGGTGTGTATCAATACTGAAAGTGATATAATAGGTGAGCACTGAATGAATGTGCCAACTCAAGTAATTCAAAGACTGGTCAACTGTTCCTACCAAAAGAGATTTTCAAGGGAAAACTTCTGTTTTAGTGTAGACATACATTTTTATGTAGTGTTTTCTTTCCCTGGAAGATATCATGTTTTTACCTAACACTTTTATGTGAGTATAGACAAACCTGCCAAAAGAAAAGAAATGTCTAGGTAGTTACTAACACTTCTCCACTTCAAGTTACAAGAACAGTACATGGAGGTCACTTAAAGGCAGAATTCTTCGGCAATCCTTTTTGCATGCCAGCACATTCAGTCTGTTTGCCATTCACTAGACCATCGCTATGCAGGGCCAGGCCCAGAAGTGGGGTGCTGGCTTCTATGCATCACTTGGACAGAACACCGGCTTTGACTTCTTGAGAAGGAGAAAGGATTACTCTATCATTATTAATATTACAGAAAAATCGATCTTCTTCACATCCACAGGGAGTAGCAGGTCATGGTCCTTCTCTGCAGAGCTAACCAGGCCTTCTTGCTCAGCCAGAGGGAAGTCAATGACAATTAATTGTAGACAAAAAGAGTAAAAAATATAGACTGAAAACAAAGTCAAAGAAGTCAACAGTTACCTCAGAGGAGTTAATGCACTGTCATTCTTACAGAGATGGGGGTGATATGGTGTGTGTGGTCATTTTAAACCATTTTTTCGGGTTACAGAAAAGCAAAATCATTTTCTGTGATGGGCCACATTGTAAACGGATGGGGGGAGGTGGGAGAGAGGGGAATCAAATTACATTTGGAAACAAAAGCTTTAACTTCTGGCACCTAGACAATTAGGTTTTGCTTCTTCTGTTGTTGTCCTCGTGGTTTCATCTGTAATATGTATGGTGATTGTTTGCAGCCTGGCAACAGCATGAAGTTGTAGGGGGGAGGGAAGCCACAGCCCTTGTTAGCTGGGATCCCAACTTCAAAGGCTTTGGGGACATTGAGCAGACAGGTTTCAGCAGCCGTTATGGCAGACATGCAGACAAAAGGGCTCCCTCCATTTCTGTGGAGCAGGGGTGACTTTTTGGCCCATTTTTGTTGTTGTTGTTTTAATTTTTTCAGGGTGGGGGGAAGCTCCTGGCACCACGGATGATGCATTCTGCCCATGACTGCGTGCCCTCTCCTTTCCGCGTCAGAAGCAGATATGGGCATTTATGGCTCCATAAATCACAGGCTAAGCCATACATGAGCAGCTGGTACATGTGCTAATAACTATAATTATTAATCATGTCGATTTCACACCCTTCAAATTTCCGCGCAGGGCTTTCGGCAGGAGAGGCAGCCCCGGCGCCTTGAGCTGTTTATGGTATGAAAATATGATGAGCTGATGGTCTTTGATAATTGTCCTATGACAGTATTGATCTCCCTACAATTGGGTTTGTGGGGTATCGCTGCCCGACAAAAGTGGCTTTCCTTGCCTCCTGGTATATATCATTGTCACACATGCCCCATTGTTATGGAGGAGAGTGAATTACTTTCAGTATTCGTCCCAGTCTTTAGCTACTAGGTCACCATTATTCTAGCCTTATGTCAGTGTGGAGACATTTTCTTTGAAGTTTTCTTTTGTATCTTTCTTAGGGCAGAAGCATTTGGCTATGTAGAGCTGCTTCAAAAAAAAAGAGTTGGTGGTTCAGGTTGGGGTGCCTGGTGGGAGCCAGGGAAACGTCTCTCTCAGCAGGCAGAGCCATCCCACTGCCCTGCTCCTTGGTGCTGGCCACCTCTATCAGCTTCGAACCCCAGTTGCGTCCTTGATGCTGACTATTTGGTCACCAAAGAAGTAAGAAAGGAAAGAAATTTCCCCCAGTAGCATGTTCTACCCACAGCAGGATTTTCCTTTTTAGCACTCTGCCATTTAGAAGAAGCGCATCTAGCAAGACGTGACAATTCAGCTCTACGAGTAACATTGCTCAAGTCTTAAAAATAGTAAATAAGGACAATAATCTCCCTGACAGCAAAACAAGCCTCTCCAGGACGATGGGAGTACCTCTCTGGCTCATCTGCATGTTAACTTGATGCTGTGGTGGCCAGTCATCTCCCACTGGCCCAAACAAGGGCATGGGACTCTCCCCACTTGTTCCAAAATCTGCCTGGCCCCCATCAGGCTGCTTTTAAATTGCTCCTGCTGTCTTTACAGCTGCTCCATTCCAATGACCCCCAGAAGGGTCTAGGGATTGTTAGAAGAAATTTCTATTAATCAACCCCAAACAGACTGTTACAATTTCACACTTTTTCTCCCATCATTTCCCATTCATTTTAATGAATTTCAAGGTCTGCTACTTTCAGAAGTTACAAGCAAGGTCACAATAAGTAAATAAATGAGTGGATAGATAGATAGATAGATAGATAGATAGATAGATAGATAGATAGATAGATAGATACAAAATAATAATAATAATAATAATAATGCACAAAAATAAAATGCCAGTCGAAACAAAGGAATCTTCCCTCCAGTTGACAGCAGCAGCAGCAGGACAGGAAGTGTCATTTCCAAAGCATCAACAAAGTTCCTCTAGAGGAACCCTGTTGCAATTCAGGCAGAAGATTCCTGCCTCCTCCTGGGCATGATCCCACTCTCTTCTTCTCAAGGGGAATTTTGTGTTTGTCACCATCATAAACAAAATGGGAGGAGAATCAATAGGGGACAAAACCCATTCACTTCATTTACTGGGGAAAAAAACACATCAAGAGGACTGGACTGCAAATCTCATCTCCCAGTCCACTGTCAGAGTCTGCTACAGCCTTCAGAAACTTTGAGCTTACTACAAACCTCTTATTTTTCCTTAGCTTAGCCAAGACGCCAGCTTGCTTTCTGATGTTCTTTTTTGAGCACAGACTATCAGAAACAGAGTACAGATTGGGACTTTGTGCTAACATCACCTACCAGGCTGGCCCACACTCTAGGAGCCAGAGTTGCCTCTTCTCAGGCACAATATGCTTCAGCTGGCATGTCTGTTTTTGTGCTTCTTGGCTGTGAACTTACAGATGTATTTTTACTTTGAGGCTGCATTTTTAAATCCTCGGTAAGGAGTCTTCTTGAATGCAGTGGATTCGTCCAATACATTTATTTACTTGGATAAAGATTTCTCTTGATCATCCATACAGTTTTATCCAGTCATGTCTCTTTAGGTACATGTTATTGCTATATATCTTTGTGATATGTTCGGTGTCTCCAGCAGAAACTGTGTGGACATGTCTAAACTAGCAACTGTGATTAAGAGTTTGGATGGACTCAAACGCCATCCTACAGTCACCCCACTGGTCAGTTGCTAGAATGCTTACCATTTAGGCTTTGAGTCAAGCAGTTCTTTCCTTGGCGATACTTTAGTTTAGCGGAGACTACAAAGTAGGCATTGGCCCTAGAAGGTGCTAAGAATGAGGTCATATAGGTTTGTAAAGAAAAGAGTTTAGTTAAATGAGCATGAGCTGTGCTGTGTTGCTGAAACTTGGTACCAGAAAAAGCACTGGTTCCTTTTATTTAGAATAGATACTATATGAAGCCTTCATATGAGTATATTCCATGCTTGCTGCACATAAAAAAATGTGGAGTTCAGTTTCAGTCTGGGGAGTCATAGAAACAACCCAGATGTTCAATGTGTCAGATAAATGATTCCACCTAGAGTTAACCAGATTGGCCTTGGTCCCTCTCATCTGGTCTACCTCTTTGTGCAGATGGAAAAAAAAGATACCCCCAGGCAGCCATTCATCCCTGCCCCAAGATCTACCTCAACCACACAGAATAGGTGGCCCTCGGAGGTGTATATTCGGTGGACAGACATTGCACCATCACCTACACCCAGTATTCTCACCCCTAGCCTCCCCAGCCACTCACTTTCACTTCAGAATACCCCAGATCCCTGTGTACTTGATGATTGCCAGCTGTGTCACAAATGATTATTCTTAAAAGGATGCTAGATACCCTTGACTAAATTACTTCTGAAACATGACTTTGAATGATGGAAGAGGCTAACTAAATTTGAGATAGCCTGAAGTTAAGATAGTTATCTTAGTGCCTATCCATATGGGTAGTAGAGAGGGCCAGAGTTCTCTGGAGGGCTAGATAATGGTTCTCAGAATGCTTAAATTTAGACTTAGTACCTTTGGGCACTTCTGAACATTTATCCAAGCTACAGAGAAATAGCATTTGCTGAACATAACTTTATTGCCAATGTATGTAGCAAAACTGGTCTATAGTTTAATCTGGCAGTTGGTTTCTTGAGTAGAAAAGGCATTTGTACCTTATTCTTGCATGGGTTATGGTGTTACTGAAATGCATTAGTTCTGCCTGGTGGTCTTTGTCTCCCGCTCTGTAGTCCCCTTCATGCTCCCACCGCCAAGAATTTCTGGAGCTTGTACACCTGAGCTGCATATGCAGTGATGCTGGAATACTGACTTCTCTGACAGAAAACTGTGAGTACTGCATTTGCAGCAGTTATCTGCCTGGTACTCTTCCCTGGCAGCTCCTCTTCCAGGCAGAGTAACATTCATCTGCTGCACTTCTGCCAAAGGTTTTCATGCCATGTTACTGAGGAGTGGCACAACTACAAAGTGCCAATTATTAACATGTGATACAGATTAGACCAAATTTTTGCATCATTATTATTTTTTGCCTCCTCCTCCCACCCCCCCACCCCCCCTTTTTTTTTTTAAGGGAAGAACCAAAAACAACCTTACCTGAAAGTGGAAATTAGTGCAGAGTTTTGGTCTGTGTGTGATAGAGGGAAGTTTCTGAGCTGTTAACATGTAGTTTGATGATTTTGTTCTTGGCTTTCAGACCTTCCTATTCCCATAATGCTTGTTTACCTTCTGTCTCTCTCTCCCTTCCATCCTCCTCATTTTTTCTAATCTACGTGGTTCCACAAGGAGAGAAGCACAAATGCAGGGGATATGGACAAGAAAAAAGTGGGGAGAAAAATCAGCTTTGAAACTATATAACCCAAGATTTTGAAACACATTGTTTGCCAGGGTTCTACTCCACATTTTTAAGGTGAACTCTCCTGATTTTCAGAAATCCAACCACCTCCCTCAGTAGCTCTGATAATGTGTATGAAGGCGCTTGCACTTGTCCCATGACAAGGAGCTCTCAGCACTGCGTGACTACTGTGCTCACATTCATTGGAGCATTATCTGAGTAGTTATAGTTGCAAAACAAATGCTGCCCTTCTCCAACTTCTGTCCTTGTATACCTGCTTCTTCACTTTTGTCATAGAAGCAAGCAGACCTGGCCTGGAATTGCTGTGCACATTCAGCTTCTTTATACCCCCCTCTAAAATAAAGAGGCTGGGCTCCACTGGCCTGGAAACAAGGCCTTAGGAACGCTGGCAGGGAAGCTGTCGCATGGGATACTGGGTTGCCGTTTTCATTTGCCTCTCCCTTCTGAGGAGCAGAGAAGGAAAACAAAATGATGTGCTAAAGAGTGTGGCCTCTGAATGGCTTCTGACGGTCGGCTGGGCCTGGAGGCCGTGGGTGCATCCAGCGCCATTCAGGCGGCGCAAGCAAGGAGGGCACGGACAGGCGAGGCTGCTCCCTTTGAAGATGATTCTGTTGGGCTGGAAATACAGGAGAAAAGCACAGCTTCTTTCAGCTGTCCCCCTTTGTGTGCTTTCCCATACGAAAGTATGTTGCCACCGCTGCTCCACACTTTGTTATTACGACAAGAAAAAATGAATTTCTAATGAGGTATCTGTGCCAGCTGCAAGCACCTTGTGGATGTCCACAGCCCAGGAGCTTTGTCAGCCGCTGCTCACTAAATGCGAACCAACCCGGGGGAGGACGAGCCTGTCAAACACAGTCCCCTTGATAAAACCTCTTCTGTGCAAATCCAAACACATGGAAACACCCCTAATAAGTTATGCTGTGACATGGCCTCATTTCACAGTGATCAACGCAGGGGACAGAAGGGCTCAGGGAGGCTTTGACAATGTGCAAGAGGTCCTGATTTTTAAAGGCAAGGGACGGTACATTTAGAATTGATTAATATCCTCGATTACCAGAAAGCTTGTCATACGTAACACAGGAAATGTTGTGCTCAGCCCCTAAAATGCAGCTGCGTTTCCCCAGTACCATGCTGGGACAGGAAGAGTTGCACAGGGGGTACCACATCCACCACCCATCCCAAGCTACTGGGCTGGTGGGGGATGCACCCACAGGGTGGCTTCAGCCACACTGCTCTCACCCCTATGGCAGCTCAGAGGCCAAAATTGTAAACGTAGTTCAGATGTTAGCACTGGCTGAGACAAGGAGCGCAGAAAGGTGCTTGAGGGAAAACTTTGGGGAGTTCTGAAGAAGAGCTTGCGACTAGTTTGAGCTGAATCTTCAGCAGAAACCTGTGTGTTTCTAAGCTCGGAGTCAGCTAAAGAAAGAAAAGCAAGTGTGGCTAATCAGCACTGAAACTGCTTTTCTGCTTTTCCACAGCCAAAGGCGCTGTGTTTTTGCACAGATTAATCAGCAGCAGCCTCAGGCATTTGCACAGTGAGCATCTGCACTGTACCTGGCCTCCTGAGGGGGCTTTGTACTGAGGATCTACACTCAAAGCACATTTCCCTTAGTCATCAGGTGCTCCTCAAAATCTCAACTGCCCTAAACAGACTTTAAAACCCTTACCAGCTCTGATCCTGAGTACTCACATCCTCTCACCCCGCTCATGTTGATGGACAGAAATAAATGACCAAGTGAGTGAGTGACTGGGGATGATGTCTCTGCAGGTGGTGGTGACATTGATGGAGAATGATGGATGAGGGTGACAGGGCTCCACCCTACCCACTCACCCATGTGCATGACAGAAGGTCCTGCGGGCCAGCCCCTGCTCCTCTAACAATGCCTCCAAGTAGGTATTTGGAAGCATAAAAACAATGGGTTTGGCTCCAACAGTGATTGTGCTACAAATTTGAGGCCGTTTAATGAGTTGCTAATGTGAAAATAATTTTCTTTTCTGACTTCAGAAAGGAAGGAGTAAAGACAGATGGCTGAAAGTGCGGGGAGATGCAGCCATAGAATTGGTAATGGCTCTGCGAAGTCTTAAAGAGTAGCTTTTCCAGAGATATAAAAAAAGAGGGGAGACTTGTCACTGTCAGGAGCTGACAGAAACCCTCTGACTTTCTCCCTTCTCACTTCTATGGCACAGGCACTCCTGTCGGCAAACAGCAGCCCTTGTTGAGATGGTGGTCCCTATTGCAAAGGCAAAGATGAGGATCCAAGTTGAAATGCATCCTGTAGAGGGGAGGGGAAGATGTCCCTGGCACATGCCTGAGAATGGCAATTGATTGCTAATCCAGATTTAGGGGATGTGTTTGGTGATTGATCATTTGATCTCAAGTGTCACAAGGAAAACTACAACTCTTGGGGGTCAAAGAAATGGTGTCAATGACTGCAAGAAATGCCTGTGTCTTTCAGGGCTTTTTTTTCTTGTTGTTGTTTTAGATGCAGATTGAAATTAAGAAGAGACATTTAGCATTTAAATGTGACTGTCACTTCTGTCTCCACAAAGCCAGTTTTTCTAAGCTGATGAATACACGGACAAATTGCTAAAAAACTTAAGAACTTCCTCTGAAAGGGTCTGTAGTTTTATAAGTACATAACACCACTAAATTCTTATTGGAAAAAGGGAAGATGGAAAGGGAAAAAGGGAAGGGAAGGGAAGGGAAGGGAAGGGAAGGGAAGGGAAGGGAAGGGAAGGGAAGGGAAGGGAAGGGAAGGGAAGGGAAGGGAACAAAAGAAAAGAAAAGAAAAGAAAAGAAAAGAAAAGAAAAGAAAAGAAAAGAAAAGAAAAGAAAAGAAAAGAAAAGAAAAGAAAAGAAAAGAAAAGAAAAGAAAAGAAAAGAAAAGAAAAGAAAAGAAAAGAAAAGAAAAGAAAAGAAAAGAAAAGAAAAGAAAAAAGAAAAAAAGAGTCTTTGTGGTACCCAAAAAGTCCAAAAGAGCAGCAGCCCCTCCTACACTCTTGCTTGACAGTCTTGTTGAGTTGAGCACACAAAAGGTTAATAAGTTGTCTATTGCATCATGTAGTATGTATTTCTATTAAAGATGTCTAAAGCTGTTCCTATAGTTCTTTGTTTATTGTATAACTCATAAGTTAGGTCTTACTCATCAGAGCACCCTTATTCTCAACTGAGCACATTGGGAAGCAGAGACAGCACTGTCTGTGCTTCTGCTTTCTGGCATGGTGGTCAGGACCTGTCTGGGGTTTTGGCTGAAAAGGAGATTGCAAAAACTGCAGGAAACCACTTCTGTTATTTGCTCAGGATCTGATAAAGCCATCTGCATTAGGCTCTCTGCAGAGATGTGTCTATGCTCATGGAAAAACCTGCAAAATCCTGTGCTGGCAGATGGACAGATGATGCAGAAGAGACAGATTCCCTCTCTCAGACAGAAGCTGTGGTTGGTCAGCACCAGATTACCTGGAGGGCAGGGAAAATGAGGAGGGAGCAGAGCTGGGTATGCTGGAAGTAGCACCACGTTTTAGGTAGCAGGTATGTTTAACTTGGTGATTGTTTTCTGTGCCACCTCTGCTGTATGCGGCAGATCCTAACCTCTCGTCACCCAGCCTGTATATGTCCCCTTCACATAACCCAAGCAGACTCTGTGCCACGCACAGCACAGTAGGCTGCAGTTGTCAGCGGCAATGATGGCAGCATTTTTAGTGGAGGCTTTACTGCAAATCTCTGTCTTGTAAGCAAGCTTAGTGCAAATAATTAGTTAAATGTAAGTTTATCCTGTAAGGCTAGATGGAGGCTAGACCTGGTGTGGAAGCACAGCATGTAAAAGCAAGAGAGGAGTCTACTTCACTCCCTGACCAGATTTTCAGCTCCTGTGCTCTGGAGCAGTTCAGACTTTTGTCTACAAAGCTCCTGGAGGAAGCACATTTCCAGCCAGTTCCCTCCTTCCTGCTGTGCTGCAGAAGACTACAGGGGTATATTCATCACTTTGCAAGGAAGCATCCCCTATTAAAGATCTCTGTGGAGGCAAGCATTAGTGATTTGGTCTATTGCATGACTAGTTTTCACTCACTCACTCATTAAGATATCCCATAACAAAACAAAGTACCACAAATCTGATGCTTACTAACTATGAAAATGATCCTCATGAATGCAAATATTCCTGAAGTTGGGACCATGTCTCTATTTAGACACATGGAAGAGGTCCGGTCCAGCAGCTCCCAGACCTGCTAATAGATGAGAGCCACGCTCCTACTCCTGGGGAGCTCACGGAGTGGAGCAGCTCCCCAGAGGGCCAGCATCTACAAAGCGTTAACATCTGGTGCCCATTATTTCACCAGCTCTGTTGTGATTAGTCCATATGATAAGTCTGGCCAATTGCTACTGGAAAGGGATTGCTCCACTCCCTCCACCAGCCTCCTTGAGCTGTCACTTCTGGTTTGTGGGCCCTGCTAATTTGCCACTGCAATTTCCAATATTTGCTCAAATCCCATAAGGAAATCTCCCAGCTTTTCAGACAGAAGGGTAGCACCGGTAATAAAAAGAGAAGGTTTATCAATTAACTCAAACCACTCTATTGAAGCTGGCTCAAAACCCCTCCTATTTCAATTACGTGAGACTCATGAAATGCTCTGGAAAAACTTCTGCTCATGCAAGCATTTCATGAGGGAACTGGTGGGACTTAACTGGGCTTTTACAAGGTGGGGAAGAGGTTAAAAAAAATACCCTCCAGTTTCCCAAATGCCTTTTCATCTATGTGTCAGCCACCTTGAAAGCTGGACTCTATCCATCTGACAGGATGGCTGCTCCTCAAATGTGTAGGAAAGGAATTCAAGGCCTTCAGACCTTTCCCAGGTAACAGTGATAGGACAACAGGTAATGGCCTTAAGTTGCGACAAGGGTTGGATATTAGGAAAACTGTCTTCTCAGAAAGAGTGGTGAGGTGAATCTATTCAATGAATAGCTTTACATATTATGACAGTTCCTCAAGAAGACATGAGAGATAAAAACTCACACAAGAGGGACAAAAGAATACACACCTATACAAGAATCAGATTTTATGTTTTTTAATTGGTGTGTAATATTGATTTTATTAAATAACATCCATTCCATCCTACCTTTTAATTAGTATCTCTATAAATTCCATATTGTGGATATCCTTGCAAGGATAGAGTTCCACAAGGAGAGCTCCACAAATGAATTCAGCCAAAGCATTAGCTCCAGGCAATGCACTGTCTGTGCTACTTTATGACACCTATAATGCCCTTCAGTTCTGAAATGTTCAGTTCAGGGCATGTGTTTACCATCTTTATGTTCCATCATAAACTCATGCCTTTCAACTGTGGATGATATTTAAGCATAGGTCAGATGTTAAATGTGGCAACACTCCATGCAGCTGTGAAGATGATGGCACTCACATTTTTTTCTGCTGGAGTTTTTGCAGTGCTGAGGTGATAAGCACCACTGAGGTGGAAGGGAAGAAAGCTATCATGTTTCTCAAGTGAGTCACAAATTCTCTGAGCTTTTCACTTTCTTCCTGGACACTGTAATCAATGTTGAGTGTGTTACCCAGTTTTCATTAGCTAAGAATTTCACCCTTACCAGATCCTATGCTTCACTACCAAGGGTCATTACACACATGGCATTTCTTTCAAAATACTCTGAGACAGCCGTGATTATCCTGTTCCGTCAATGTAGAAAGTGAGGTACAGAAGTGAAATGGACAACACTGTGTGGAAAGTCAGCATTCGTATCACTGCCTCAGACTTCTAACTCAGAAAGTATGCTGACTTCATGGTCAAAATGAATGCATTGTTTGAGTGAATGTAGAATGTGTGCTCACCCATGGATGAGCTCACACACGTTCACCAAACTCTTGTGATGTTAATTGCTGGTGAAACAAAAAGAGACATGTCATTACTTTTGGAGTTTTAAAATATCGCATCAATGCTGCCCAGCGTGGTGGCTTTCTATTAGAACATTTCATATCATTAAATACATTTTTGCCTATAACAGACCTCGCTGGCTTCTGATAGAGGATGCTATGTCCCTGACAATGACTTCCTGTAATACCTGGGCTGTCCTCAGTTGGTCTGACAGATACCAGGTCTCCTTCTACTGCTCCTGATGACATATTCACAGCAAAGTAGAGCAGTATTAGGGCTGAAGCAATACAAAGGAATTTTCTTATTAAACCTCTTGCAAGTCTCTCTCATTTTCTAAGCTAGAAATGACAACCTATGAATAGATGTATATTCAAATGCAGATCTGCAGATGCAGAACAGAAGCAGATGCAGATTCAAAACCAGAGAAGAAGCCTAAATACATTCTCATACAGTGAAGATACGTTAGCAATGCTCCTCTTACTGTCAAGGCCCTTGTCTTGCTGGAACTTTGTTTTCCCATAACAGTGAAACAGCAATTTTTAATGTAAGTTGTGGTGAAGTACACTGAGTGACTGTCACATTGGCCACTTCTCTCACTCTCTGAAGGATCCAGTCTCCAATTTGTGTTTATAGAGTCTGCCATTTGGTCCCTTGGGACACATGAGGTGAGGGGATGAAGGAATTTGGTCATTTTAGAGAAGGACAGGAGGCAGAGTCTTCCAGAAAGTAGAGAAGCTTGACAGCTTTTTCATTCAGGGCTTATGAAACTGGAGACCTACGGTATTTAAAGCGCCACTCCGACAAGCAGCAGAGACCCTCCTGATGGGCTGAGGTTGGGCCCAATCTTTCATCCTCAGCTTGGCCCTGCATCTGGCTCCTGGTAGATTACTTTGTATGACACTGTCAGTAACTCATATTTATCTACTTCCCAGAAAGCTGTGAAAGTGTTAATTTTTTTAAAAAGAATGCATGCAGAAAACTAATAAGCTTGTGTGATGAGTCTGATTTTCTTTTATGTGGCTTTTAGCTACAAGAGTGATCCTTTCTGTTATCATAGCAATCCTTTATATTTGTTCAAAAGTGCTCCTTTTCAACCACCAGAAAAATGTTTTGGTCCCTTTAAGAAGCCAGGGGCAGAGGCCTGTGAAAGGTCCATTTTACCATTTCACTAGAGTTTGGGCAGCTCTCACCTACTCAGAGCTCAGCTGCACCAGGCTAATTTCCATAAGCATCATGTGGTGTTACAGAAACCACATTTTGCCAAGCTGTCAACTGTACAGCCTTCTCTTTGCTAAACAGACTCCCATTAAAACTGTCTGCACAATTTGTCAGTTAAATGAGGTACAAGAGGGACGCTCTATTTGCCCCTAATTAGCTGTGCAGACTACCTTTGTCTGTTTGATTAAGTATTCACATTATCAATTTTGTTTAATCTGATTCATTTCACACACCTCCCCCGGGACTCAGCCCATACGGTTAACTAATCTGTGATATCATCTCTCATATCAGCCCGCCGCAATCTCCCATGGCACGCTCTGCCCACAGACGGGCTGCTCACCAAAATCTTTGCTGGGGGAGATGCTTCTTCATGGCCAACAAAAGCCACGCTGCCTCCCTTGAGCAGAGGATTGGTGCGGTGAAGGGAAATCAGGAGGCTGTTCTTTCTGGCTGTTCCTCCCGGGCACCCTTGCAAGATCTCAGTTTTTTGTGGTTTCTTTTTATCTAAGAAGCTGCAGCCTGTCATTTTCAGCAAGATGTGACATGTCCTGCACTGGCATGCTGCTGTGCACAACAGCCTGCCATGTGACTCTTCTTTTAGCAGGGGGAAGCACAAGTATCTGAGTTGCCACCCCTGGCAGTGTTCAAGAAGAGTCCAGATAGGGAGCTAGGAGACATGGTTTAGGGGTTTTCTGTAGGCATGGTAAACGGAGGATGGTTGAACTAGATGATCTTATAGGTCCCTTCCAACCTTGTGATTCTATGATTCTATGATTCTATGAAAATACACATCGATGAGGAAGAGGGCTTGTAACTGTGGGGAAGGAGCTTTAGCCAGAGACCGTGAAGTCCAAGAGGACCTGGCCCCTTCAGAGAACACAGCCCATCTCAAAAGGCTGGAAGATTCATTCAGAAAGACATCAACTACGAAGATCAGTCTCAAAGTCCCTTCTGTGGTTTTGCTAGAGTCACTGCTGGCACATCCCTGGTGAGAAGTGATAGCGCTGGGTGGGGACGAGCCCATGGCTAGGAATGAAGAAGTGTTACCTTGTCTTCAATGGGTGAGCTATTTCACCACAAAATTTGATGCACATGCATGACTACACAGATCTAAAGACTTGTGTAATAGTGTGAATGAAAACATCTCCGGAAGATAATAATAAAAATAATAATTGTCTGAAGCTTTTGTTAAGTTACTACTGAGAAAATAACACTTCCTCAATTTTGCTGTGACAACTTCTACCTGAAATCCTTTTTGGCTCAGGCAAATCACAAAAAACTTTTTCACCTAATCAGCATACAAACCCTGCTGCACCCATCAGAAAGTTCTTGGGTATTTTACTGTGGAAGAGTTTGACTTTTAATCCTCTTCAGCAGAATTGCAGTGTTCTATATCCCTATTTTACAGGAAACATAGGATGCATCTTGAGCATATTTCAGTAATTCTGCTGCCTCTGGATACATTTTCCTGTTTCACTGATATTGCATACACAGCAAAAGCAAGGAAGTTAGATGATTGACTCAACAGTCAGTGAAACTTCATCTGGTTTTCTCACTGTAATGTGCAAAAAGCTTTTGCAACCTCTGATCTGGCTGTTCTTGTGGTGCGAACCCTGTTAGATAAATTGCAGGTAGGCAAACAGTGCTGTTATTACATTGCCCAGAACACCCAAGGCTCAATTTACTAGCTCTGATATTTTGAAGAAAAAAGATAGCAATACAAAAATTGTAAAACAGCGTAGATTGGAAAATCAATGCACCGCTATATTTAATTGAATTTCATTTAGTAGTATAATTCAAACAAGTTTATTTTAGGAATCCCCAGCTGCCTCTGTGAGAGTGGTTTATGGGTGAAAATCTCTTCTAATTGTTTTGCAAAGTGTCTTTTGCTTTATTGATTCCAATCGTCACACAAACTGTTATTTCCAAGAGAACAAACTGTTTTATGGTTAATGCAAAAAATTAACACCAAGATCAAACCTTGTGAATTACTTGATTGCTCTTCTCAGCGTTAAACTTCAGTGAACAGATACAACTCAGGGTACTTAAAACAAGCAAAGAACATCTGGCTTTCGGTGTTAATAAAATGAGACTTTTTTGGTTGCTATTTGGAAAAGAAAATGGCTCACAATAATCTTTTTTCTTTCTTTCTTTTTAATATTACCATTTCTGTTTATCTTTAGAGAAATGAAGTATTTCTTTGAGCAATAACTGAAGGAAAAAAATTGCATGAAATATAAATTATATACCCAATTTGAGAAAGTATCTGTATTTTGAAGAGTACTTCAGTACACACTTGAAGTGCCAATGTAAGTGCTGGCCTGAACTGCAATGATATTAAGCAAGTACTTAGCTAAGCATATAAATGTACCCTAGGCAGAAAGTGAAGAAACGATGTGGTGAAGGAGTCGTAGTTAACCTTTTAATTAATATTTCATTAACTTCTCTTCTGTGATGCCATTAAGTATCAAGACTTAGTCACACTGGTATTTGCATAATTTTAATACCAATCTAATGAGTCATTCTGTATAGACAGAGCATTAACTAGAAGTGATAGTGAGTATGAGAAAGTGCATTTTCACTCTCAGTTCTACCAGTCAGCTAAAAAATTATAACTGATTAGAGGAGAGTAGCTGGGCAAGGGTTCTCTAGGAATCCAGGCATCAAGAAGAAAGCAAAAGTATACTTACAGAGGGAAAAAGAATACATGTTCCTACGTTGCTTGGCAAATAAGTTTGAAAAGTAAGAAGTTTTAAGTTAAGAAAATGGGTGTTTCATTCCCTTAACTATGACCATTTCTGTGCATATTCCTTGTTAAAGATTTTCATTTTACTAAATAATTAACACTAGCACAAGAATTACCTTTGCCGTCATCTATTCACAATAGTAGTAATTTTAGAGTTACATCAAGGATTTGTGGGTCACAACCTCTGGTGTCAGTGCCATACAAATGAATGCCCATGGATGGATCCCTGTAGCAAAGGGAGCATGTCTTACAGCCTCCCAACCCATCATTACAACAAATGACACTTTGGACTACTGAAGCTGAGTATTGTTACCTGGTTTTAGTATAGTTTTGTTTTCAGCTTTGTGCTTAAGTATCTGACTAAAATACTTGTTGGTTGTTTTAGTAAATGAATCAAGATCATCCTGAGCTAAAACATGTAGGCATCAATGGCGTAGTCAGTTAAGGAGCAATCACGCACATAGCAGTCTGAAGCTGAATAACACTAAAAGCCCTGAATTGTCTTAATATTAACATTATTATCAAATAAGAAAATTACTGAGAGTGTTGTACTGAGGCATGTAACAAAGGAAGTTTCACTTCCACAGATATTTACTTAGGAATGTGCAATCCTCCCTCCTCCACCCAAGTACTTCAGAATAATCACTTTAATTTGGGACATGAAGCAAAATTTTCCTATGAGAATAGAAAACATGTCAAACAACCCCTGAAACACATTTTAAAATTATTTGAAAGCACTAGAATTTTATGACAATCAGGTAGTTGGATAATAATAGTGTGTATATTCAGAAAATGACCATAAAACACAAACTCTGGATAGCACATTGCTGACATCCAAATGCAAGTTGTACTGTTAGGGTGGAGACTGCAAAGGAAAAGATCGCTTTTCCTTCTTGTTGCCCTTTAACTCTGTTCTGGGCAATGTGTTTGTTGAGTGTGGTTTATCTACCAGAGGCTTTACCACATAAATGTTCTCCTAAACTTCATTTAAGTTTGTCCTCTGTTGCTACTCTTGATGGGACAAGTGCAATAAAGGCAAGGTGCAATAAGGCTGTGGAGCAGATAATATTTGTTCAGTAACATCACAGGACTGGACATATGCATCATATTGCAGTAAAGGAAGAGGCATCAAATTCAAGTCTCTGAGCATCATGGACTAGCATCCTACAAAAGTGGTAGGTAATTTGTCTGTGCATAATGGAATACATTCCTTAGACCTAATGCTATAAACAAAATTGTCAGGGTTTTCTTGCTGTATACAAGGCCAAACATGACTGAGTGTGTGAGATCTGGTTAAAATTTAGCTCCAATAACAACATCAGCATCTGATGTTTTTAATAAATAGTGTTATGATTAAAGATGATGAACAGTTGGCATTTGTTTCGTGTCTCCTCTGCAAAGTGTCATTCTTTAGAAGAACTGATGTTGCTATCTAACACATCCTTCAGGCTCTTCTAATTTTATTTTGCCTTGTTGTTAATAGTATCTTCCTTTTCTTATTTCTCTTTTTTAATGAAAATATGATGCTGTGGGAAAACTGCTATCTCAGAAATGTCTGTAGGCTTTGATTGGTATACAGTCAACAATACATTATGTTGACTAATGGTCAAGAGGTAAACGATCACTCTTTTATGCTGGAAAGTCTCAAACTTCAAGGATTTTCATGATATTTGACATATCATAATTGCTTTCTAAAGCTTTCCAAATGTGTCAGGTTAGAGCACAAGAGACTGCTGCTTTAGCCAACACAGATAACCTGAAACAAAAATCTGAGACAACTAAGTTGGAAAAAAACTGGGTGTTTTGACCAGTTTTTGAGTTATTTATTGTGCATATGTGTGTCAGAGAAGGTCAGTAAAATCAGACTTAATTTACTGTGAGCTCACAAATGCCTCTGTCATTTTTGCTAGTTCCAAGAAATGGTGGTAACTCTGGGGGCATGTGCTCATTGTTACTTAGCACAGCCAGAGCCTAGCAGTGGCATGTCGCTGTCTCCGACACTTTGCCAAAAGTCTGAAGGATCCAACGCCAATCACCAAGGGTCTGACAGGTCTTGGCAACTTCACCTAATTAGCCTGAGGACTCTTGCAGAGCTTCTAAGCCTCAGAGCGAGTCCAGCCAACATTTAAAACCATGTCGTGAAACAGATCTCCCCCATCCCCAAAGGGGTTCCTGCTAATCTCCTTGGCCCCACTGCGTTCTTTAGCCAAAGAAACCCTGGCAGAGGGCAAGCGCTGTGAGGAATTTCTAGTCCTCAGAGGGACTCTTGCAGGGATCTGAGGCACATCTAGTCGAATTAAATGGTTTTGTTAAGGCCCTGATAGTAGCTTGGGGAAGACAAAAAGCAACAGACAAAATTTGGGTACAATTCTAGCAAGCAGGAGACCAAGATATGCTAATTAACACAGCTGCCATTGAGGATGTAATCTAATTTACATACTTGGTAGTGAATAAATGCTCCCATATGGCAGAGTACCAGTATTTTTCCTTGACAACTTTATCAAAAAGCTAATGAAATTCCTATTAAAAAAAAAAAAAACTAAAAAAAGGAAAAATAAAACAGGAAGAAAGGAAGAAAAAGGAAGTGAGAAAGAGAGAGAAAGAGAAAGAGAGAGAGAAAGAGAAAGAAAGAAATGCACTACAGCATTCTCCAAGTAACTTCAGTATCTTCCTCATCTGCTTGCCCTGACCGCATTCATGAGAGCTTCACTTTTGCTCAGCCTGTACATTCTCCCCTGCCAATTTGAGGCAGATGCTCAAATGCTCAGGTGCCCAATATGAGCCAGATGCTCAGATGCGGTGCTACTGGACTTCCTGATGCGTGTAAGCCCACAGATCCATCCCTGCCTTCGGAGTCCTGGACTAGTGCATGATTCGCTGTGTGTGGCAGCAAAGCTCCCCATACTGCATAGGAATATTACAGACTGCCTCAGCAGTCATGTCATCTTCCTGGTGCAAGGCAGTTTGCTTGATCACAACAGTGACATCCAAATCTCTGGGTACACCTTCCATTCAACTAGAGAAACCAACTCTCGTGGCCAAGGCAGATGTTACGGTAGATGTCCCGAAAAATGGGCCACACAATGTACCACTCTGCCTAAAGTGGTTCAGTATTTGATTTTTTTTTCTGACTAAGTAAGAGTTGATTTAGGAATGCTTGTTGGCAGATCACAGTCTGGCCACTGAGGTGTACAAGTGCTGTGTTATCTCTCTGGACAACAGTAGTTTCAACCAAGCCAGCAAGGTAACACGAGGATGATGATACTGATTCAGAGTTTCATTTGTCCTCCCTTGTTGTACTACTAGAAAACAGGAAACATTCGTGAATATGCACAGAGCAAGTCCTGATGACATGGACTTTCCCAAGGGGGGATGCCTCTGCTATGAAGATGCTGAGCTCTGGAGAAATTACACAGCCTTTATTTTTGCCTGAAGAAGGGCTGTCTGAGAAATGTCTGCTCTACATGTTGTGTAATGCCTTCTACATTGGTTTTAAAATATGAAACTGTAGGTATTTGATGTATCCATCATTAAGTTACAGATAGTCTATGTCTAAATGATCAATGATATGAACATCACATTTGTATGAGCAGCACAAACACATGCATAATAATGTGCTTGTGCAAACCAAATAAAGGTCTGAACGACCTAGTGAAGGACAGTAGCCGAAGAAGCTGTGCTTGGTTTAGGTGTACCCATGGAAGAAAGCATTCCACCATTCCTAGACAGATTCTGGAAAGCTTCCCAGAGAAAATGTGGTGAGAATATTTATACATGTGCTTAACTTTAGACGTTTGTGTTGTCCTACACAGACTGCATGCTTGAATGCACTGCTGGATGCAATCCAGGGCACAAGGCACCTCCTGAGGATCAGGCTCAGCCTAATCATTATTCTCCTTTTGTACTTACTCTGTCCAGAAGTGAGGCAGGTATTTATACAATTCTTGCAGTGCACCTGACTTAAAATCTCATTTCATTCTCAGGCAGATAGCCTTACCTCATCTCAGACTGTTTGTTTTTCTTGAAAAAACCTTTAAAGTCTTTGTTACCTGACTTTAACAGCTGCCAATAGACTAGAAGCTGTCTATCTATCTTAAAATCCAGAGGGATATGCCTTCTGCACTAGGATCTCACAATCTGTAAGCCGCATCTGAAATGTTCATGAGATAAGATACTGAACCAATGCAAAATTATTATCTATACTAACTGCCATCAATACCATCTAGTTTTCCCTAGTCCTGAGTAATGTGCAGCTGACTGGTCCCAGAGAAAAGCCTTGGCCACATCTGTTCTGCCAGGGAAGTAACACAGCAGGAGGTAAACGCATCCCAGCCAATCCAGATGTAAAAGGAGGCCAGCTGGGGCACCAGCTCAGGTTATACTAGGGGCTTTATGTAGAAATTACTCTACAAGCAGGAGAGCCTGAGATGGCTGCTGTGGTGAGCTTTGGCTTTGATGCATGGATTTGTTCTTAAGCTTTTTACTGAAATAAATCATTAGGATTGTATCTGTGAGTGCCTGAAATGAAGGAATGCACCAGCAAAGCAATGGCTTCTGTTGTGAGCTGCTCCCACAGGGCTTTCTGTCTCCAGGACAGAAGTACTTGGTCTCCATTACTGTCATCTCCTGTTGGACCCACTCCTCCCATTCCCTGCTTCTGGTGCAAGCAGCAGACCTGGCATGCACCAGGCTGGCTGCCTCCTGCCCTACACATGAGGCCAAGCAAACCTGACTGCTGCACTGGGACCTTCAGCCTGTGGAAGGATTTTTCCAGTCGCAGAACAGTACCACCAAAGGTCACCTCCTCTAGCAGCTGATGCTGGCCAAAGAGAAGCAAACTGCACTTGGGAATGTTGGTAGTAGAAATGTCAGGCAAAATGCTGACACAGACAGCAATCTGCACTCGTGTCTCTGTCTTTCATCAGAGGTCGGTATGGCTGCAGTAGAAGCAGTTTCTCTGCAGTCAGAGCTAGCTGCCTTAAACTGGAGTTGAAGAAACATCATCTGGGCTGGCGCAGCCCTTACTGCCTTCATAACCCCCTTGTCAGTGGTTTGAAAGCACGATGGCTAATTTTGTGCCTGACAAGAAAGGACGGATCATTTTCTCAGATGCTGCTATCAGCAGAGTCAGTGCTGGTACACTCTCCGAGGGAGTCCCCAAACTACAGGTTACTGGCAGGCAGACAAACACTCGCTGACAGCCATTTGTGACCAACTATGAAACACCATCTGCTGTAGTTGGAGGGAAGGAACATATCCAGCAAGTGATACCACTGTGAGAAATGATTTTGTGTGTTGACACACAGCGGTCTTTAGATAGCCCCGAAGAATAAGCCTACTTTGTTTTTCCAGATTTTTGTAAGGAGGAAAGAAGCATTTCCTCTTGATGTGGGTCCATGGGTGAGACTTCCTGAGTCTATTTGTATCCAAACTAGAAAAACAAAGAATTTGATGCATTAGTATTAACAGGTGTACTAAGTACAAGTGCAAGCTGAGCCAAATGTGCCTCTAGCAATGTCCTGTTGTGGGGTGAAACAGTATCTGATGGTTAGAGCACCCACTGGGGAGATGTAAATCAGCCCCTAACTTACAACACTGGGCAAGCCTCATTGCTCCTGGATTGAGCGGTTCTGGGTTCTGAGGAACAATAATAATGCTTTTCTCCAGGAGAACGTTGCAAGGACTCGCTATTGTTTGTTCAGCTCTTTTAAATCCTTGGAGAAAGGGAATGCATTTTTTTTTTTGTTGGGTTGCACAGTGGCTGCATGCCACTAAACAGACAACAATGAAGACTTTACTTTCAGTAGGTTATATATATACGTACATATATATATAGAAAAAAAACGCAAAAAAACAAAAAGAAACATTTTAAGGCTTACAGAAGTGTTCTTAAGAAGAAAAAGCACTTAATTGAGTCCAAAAAGCTGTCTAAAAGCACTGTTAATCAACAGAGGCAGCAGCAGATCCCAGAAGTTTCAGGATAAGGGATGCTCAGCTCCCTTACAGGGAGAAGGAATCGAACTTGCTCATTAACGTAAATAAGGCATGCAGCCAAAGGCATATGCCAGCTCTTCCCTCCCTGGTCAGAGAACAAGGCTTTCATTTTAAGAGTCTTAATAGTCCTGTGTCTCATGATTAAGTAATGAGAGCTGGCATCCAAAGTATCTCAAGTTCAGCTGATCTTGCACTATCCTTGCAGGCCCTGAAAGACTATAAAACAAAATATTTTGGAACAAAATATGCAGACAAAAAACAAACAAACAAAAAAAAAACCAAATAAAATATACATCTTAAACTTGTCACTCAGTATTAAAGGAGAGGAGTTGTTTTTGTCATAGCAAATTATCACCTAATTTCTTTGAATTCTAGTTGCATTTTTACCCATTAGTAAATATATTAATTTTTTGTGCATTTTTTTATGTGCATTGATATTTGCCATCAGAGGGTTACAGACATTCAGTGCTGTTTTCCAGCAGAAAACCTTACCGGAGGCTAGAGCTGGATGCCTGAATTCCGTATGGCATCAGCCTCAGGAGGGCTTAGTGCAGATCCTGCATCCTTCACCCTCAGGTGATGTTGCAGAGAGGACCAGTCCACAGGAGCATCCCTTGGAAAGGCAGGAGGAGCTCAGCATTCCTGCTCCTGGAAGCTGCCTGTGCAGGCCCCAGTCCTGGGTGAACCAGCGCAGGGGAACAGAATGAGGAGGGCAGAAGAGGGATTGCAGGAAGCCCCGTGATTTAAGCACACTGTCGCCTGTGCCTGTGCGATATGAAAACCAAATCTAAACATTTGTCTGTAGAATCAGGTGATGGCTGGCCCTCTACTGTCTCAAGGGGGGCAGGAAAACAGTCCATGCACCTGCCACCTAATTCAGTTTAAAACCTGACACATTTACCAAGAGTGGGCTGGCATAATGAACTTCATTCATGCTGTCAGTGGAGTCAATAACTTATCCCCAACTGCTTTTGTCTCCCTGGCGGCAGTGCCTCTGATCGGACTGAGGTACTTATTCAAGTAAAATTTATTTTCAATTGCAGGCCATAATACTACTGGCACAAGCCTTGCTTTGACAGAAGCTTTTGCTCAAGGCTAAACTATTGTTAAAGTTTGTGCCCATTGTCTGGGGTCTTTGATCTGTCAAAGCTGCTTAACAAGCTGGTTAAAAACTGTTTCAGATAACAGGTGTGTCCTTTGAGGACACAGGGCCATTTCTCAACTTCTTTAAAAGACTAGTCCAGGAGCTGACTAAAATTTACATGCTGGTTGGTGGTGATATATGTAAAGCACTTTTAAAGCAAGAAATTAGATTTAGTGTTTTAGTTCCCTGAACTTCCTTGTGGTTTGTTGTTGGTTTTGTTTTGTTTTTCAGGGGAGCAAAAAGATTTATGAAGTGTTTCTCTGGGGCCTTGGTAGTATTTATGGGAATGATGATTGAGAAGCTGAACCTACCTGCGGTGCTGAGCAGGCACCCAGCTACACAGCCAGGCGAACAGGTTCGCTACACAGGCAGCGAACACAGCCAGGAGGATGCTCCCAGAGGAGAGCAGTGGAACAGTGCCATGGTCCACGTCCCACTAGCCCACCCTGTGTCTTGGCTCCACTTCAGGCTGCTCCATGCTCAGGGTCTGCACCGCAGCAGGGACAAGTGGCAGGGCTCACTATCCAGAGAAGCCATTTCCTGGGAGAAGATCCCCATCGTAGTTTGGATCCCCACTGTATAAACCAGGCCATTCATGCGTGGCCAATGGCCTGAACAAAATTTCCTTTGAATGGTCCATATGCCAGCTATATTCTTTAGGACGTGTGAAAAATAGTCCCTCCCCTTCACATATGTTTTAAAACACCACTGAGGTCCGGCGGGATTTAACCAGCTTTAATCCAACCTACTGTTATTTTTTTTCCCTGTCAAAAACAGGCAAGTGTTGTCCACACTCATACTGAATTGCATGGAACCAGACTGAAAGGAGTCCTTCCCCCTTAGGGAAGGGGGGGAAGGACAGCTTACTGAAAATTCTCTGCATGCGCAGAGGGGAAGGTGGGAGGACAGCAGGATGAGCATCATTAAGGTTGTTTTTCCCTTCAATGCCACCTGTTTGTTGAGTTGCTTACACTGGAATTTTTGTCCACACCAACACTTTCTGTCCCTTTCTGAGTTTCAGCTGATCTTCAGAAATGAGCATCTTCAGTCAGTGAGTGTGAGGCCAACTTCAATAGTGGGAAAAAAAAAAAGAAAAAAGCTGGAAGTTTCCCTCAGAAAGCAGCAAGGCTCCAACATTTGCTTTCATTCCCAGAACTGAGCCCAGCAGCTCCCCTTGCTGGAGAAGCTTATATGCCTTGAGAGCTGAACACGGTAGAGTGAAATGACTTCGCTCGAAAATTGAGCTTGCTTACTAGGCACATTTTCCCCAAACAATCCCATCTGTACTGAAAATCTGTCATCAGCTTGTTAGTTCAAGGCAGCTGGAAAAGAAGCACTTTGTTAAATGTAGTGGTTTTGTGAACATCCATGAAGCGAGTCAGGAATGAAAGTGTAAAACAAAGCTTATCTAATACTGCTCAGCTATGCTTGCCATTAGGATCATTACAACAGTTTAGAAACTACTTCGGCATTCCAATGTGCCATCAATAAGCTCCAGAGCTATATTTAGAGCTATTTGTTTTCAGCATTCTGATGTGGCCAGAAAGATACGAGGTAGAGAACAAGTTGTTATCTCAAGTCTTCAGCTCCACTTTTTGCCTCTAAGCAGAGCTCTCAGTACTTTACTGAAATACTGGCTCACTACAAAATGATGCGTGCATTCTGGCAACTGAGCCCATGTCTAAGGGCAGGTTAAAGGTCTTGTTGAAGACAATGACCTGTTATTGTCCAAATACATTAAGGCAGGTTCTCATCTTTGTAAGCTAGATTAAAAATCATTCATTTTTCTGTGCTGAAAAGGCCAAAATATTTTTCACCGAGTTGAAAGAGGTGTAGAGAAATCTACTGTTCTCACTTCTCACTGTGAAAAAAGATTTGGGTGTCCTGGTCAAAAGCCAGCTGAACATGAGCCAGCAGTGTGCCCAGGTGGCCAAGAAGGCCAGTGGCATCCTGGCTTGTATCAGAAATAGTGCTGCCAGCAGGAGCTGGGAGGTGACTGTCCTTCTGTACTCAGCTCTGGTGATGCTGCATCTCAAGCACTGTATTCAGTTTTGGGCCCCTCACTACAGGGAAGATATTGAGGCACTGGAGTACGTTCAGAGAAGGGCAATGAAGCTTCGAAGGATCCGGAATGCAATCCTTGTAAGAAGCAGGGAAAAGGGGGTACTGAATAATAAATTCTTTGAGTAGAAATATGAAGGTCATACAGAAAGTAGCCCAAGGTCTTTAAGCCACATATATATTAAAGCTCTTCTATATTATAATATGTTTGTGACCTGCAAAGTAAAATAAGAAAATGGTATAAAGTGGCAGGCACCCAATAAGTCCACCATATTATTACAGGAGGGAGTCCTTAGCTATTATTTGTCACTAGCTGTTATTTATATTGCAGATGATTCAACAGATGGTCAGGCAGATGCAATGGCAAGGTGAGGCAACCACAGCAGTGAAGGCTGGAATAGAGGATGCTGCAGCTGGAGGAAAAGGGCTGTGCATGGAGAGAGATAGATGGAGCCAGTGAGTGGTGAGGGGATGAGCAGGAGTTGGTTAAGCAACTGAATCTGATGAACTCAAAGACAGCAGAGCATGGAATATGTGAGATGTGCTGGAATGTTGATGGGATCAGACAAAGTACTGGGGCCTGTAAAGAAGTCAAGTTCCCTCAACAATATGAACAAGAGAGAAGGAGCTGAAGTGTTGCTGTTGGATGTACTGGAAGACTGTCCTTATGCTCTACTTTTTAAAATGAATAAAACGGGATATAATACAATGAAAGCAAAACAAGACAGCAGAACAGCAAGATACCAGGCTGCAGCAAGTGAGTTGCATCTCAAACACAACAGCAGGGAACACAGGAAAAAATGCTGCTTACATTCAGAAGGCCTCAGGTATGCAGGGATCTCCAGGGAAATACCTTTACCTCTACTGCCAACCTTTAAATGAGGTCTGGGAAGGAGTGAAACTTGGAGCTCCCTTGGGTTGGTCCTGCCTTCCCACCAGATGCTCAATCACTGTTTCAAGCCCTGACTTAAGCATTTCCACTACACAGGGTTAATATCAGAAATCTCAGGTACAATCCACATGGGTGGTAGTCAGAGAAATCAGTGCTAATCTTACTAGAGGTGTTTAGTTAATGCTGGCTTTACCAGTAGGCAGAATCTGGGGCAGGAATCTTGGGCACAGTGATGCTGCAAAGAATTGCTGCGGTTCAAAATTACAGAGTACTGTCAAATCCGTAATACACATCAGTGAAGAATACAAACAAACAAACAAACAAAAACCACTACAAATTTCTGGGGAAAACTCAGAAAGGAAAAGTTTTGTCTTTGGACCACAAGGTGTTGATATGTTGACATACGCTGAAGCAAGTGAAGGATGGGACTGCTTCTTCCATAAGCTATGGGATCTTTACAAAGCAGAGGGCAACCCCCGTGTTTGCCCTGAGTCCTTTTAAATTTGGGAGTGGGAAAAGCAAGGCAGCAGTATCATAGGTTTGTTTTTCTTGGTAGAGATGTGATGATTGGTGAGAAAGTCCTGCCTCTGGACATCTGATGAATTTTGATACGGAGAACTACATTGCCTGAAAACTGAAAGGTTCCTGTGGAACGTGGGATCTCACTGCCTTGGATGTCATTTGCACTATAAAACTTAAGGCTGATGGAAGTAGGATTTCTAACAAATGGCACAAAACCAGAAATAGCTGTTCTTGACAATTTCATAGCAATGCTTTGACAGAGTAATCTTGAATAACTGGGCAAAGCTGAGCAGACAAGGCCAAAGAGTAATGGAAACAAGCCAGCTAGTGGGAGAGTCTGATAAGTTAATAATGCTGATAACCTACTCACTTGACAAAGGAGAGGTATCCTCTTGGTAATATGGAGAATAAAAGATATGGAAAGATGACAGCAAGACAAAAAGCATGAAATTTGATGTAAGAGAAACTTCAAGACTCCATCTATACTGAACATGCCTGTGACCTCTCTCTAGCTTTGTAGCCAGCTGGCACAGAGTGGCTTGTATCCACATTATTAAATTTTTGCTTTCCAGACAATGTGGCTTTGAAAAGATTGCCTGCTGGTGTTGGTCTTTGGCCTATGATGTCCCCAAACCTTGCCTGGATTGTGTTCAGAAGAGAGCTAGTTGTTGGAGCCAAACTATGCCAGGAGCCATTGTAGCAGTTAGACTCTATAAATAATTGAGTTTCATTGTCTGAGAACATTATGTGACACTGTTGAATTAATTGGTAGAGATAAAGTCCCCTGTCCTGCCCAGGAACACCTATCCTATCTTGAACACCTTAGAGCACCCTGACAAAAAGAAAATGATGCACTATCCAACAGACATAAGAGAAGGCTGATGAAATGGAGGAGAGTATGACATTACCTACAGTTACACCAACAACCACTAACTATTTAGTGTAAAGAATCACTGTTTTTTGAAATAAAAAGTCAGTCTTGCTTTAGCTAACTCATCAGCTTGAAGAGGTGCACCTGGAGCTGAAGACTAAGGAAGGGGCAGCTGGTTGGCTACTTCTCTATGCAGAGGCCAAGTGATGTTTGCACTGCTGCTGCTCAGAAAGCTGGCTGGGAAAGGTAGGCTCAGTTCCCGGGATGCCTGAGGTTGGCCAGGGTATCCAGCTCTTTCTGGTCCCCCTGCCCTAGCAGAGTGCCCAGCCCCATGTCCCATTGGAAATGGTGATCTGCAAAAGACAGAATCTTAACAGCCTCTCTCAGTTCCTTATCTAGAGATTACATTAATGTTTCCTTTCCTGTAAACTACAACGGTAGGGACACAGTCTGCTCCAAGTTATTCTCATACTGTGTCCAGTTCTGGGCAATTCAGTTAAAAAAAAGGCAGGGATCATCTAGAGAAGGTCAAGCAAAGGGCCACAAAGATGATGAGGAGCCTGAAGCATCTCTCTTCTGAGGAAAGCATGAGCAACCTGGGGCTGTTCAACCTGGAGAAGGGAAGGCTGAGGAGAAGTCTTGTAACAGCTTACAAATATCTAAAGAGCAGGAAATCAAGTGGATGGGACCAGGCTCTTCTCAGTGGTGTGCAGTAACAGAAAAAGGGGCAATGGGCAAAAAACTGCAACATAAGAAGTTCCATACACAACAACACAAGTAAGAACTTCTTCTGTGAGAATGACAGAGCACTGAAACAGGCTGCCCAAAGAGAGACACTTTCCTGTGTAATCTACTGTAGGGAACCTTCTTTAGCAGGTTGTTGGACTAGGTGACCTCCAGAGGTCCCTTCCAACCTCCATAGTTCTGTGATTCTGTGATTCTGTGGAGGTTATAGCTAGGTTACTGAGAAGACACCATTCATCCTCAGCGTATAGGAAAGAATTGCCAAAGGCCTTCTGGTCTTTTATCAAGAAGCAGGAGATTAAGGTTAAGGTTAAGTCAAAGAGCATTATGGATAAAACCAGGGATGAGTTTACTCAAAATAAAGGCTCCGTGGGACAGAATACTGACCTGCAGCCTCCTCCCTTGCTGCATGACAGCCCAGGGGGCTGATTCACAGCAGGTCTGGGAGAGTCCAGGAAGCTGGTTGCCAGTGTTGGTCAAACAGTCTCAACTGATGATGTCGGCTTTTAGAAAGTGTTGCCCTAGATGCAGACTTGAATGTCCCGCAGATGCAGTGTGTGCACAGATTCTTCAATGTAATATCAAGCAAAATGCTTTTGTTTCAGTGTCACAAGGGGGAAATGGAAGGCAGGAGAAGTAGGGGTGTTTGGGACAAGCAAGATGCCAGCATTTCCGTTCACTAGTTTAGTGCCTTCAGTCCTATGCTTTCTAACCAGCAATTGCTGGGTGCACCAACAGGAATGCACCTGCAGCAGCTGCTCTATCAAAAGCTGTATCACCTCCTGACACGGCATAAAATGAGTAATTCTTCTGGTTTATTCCTCTTACCTTTAAGTTTGTTCTGATTTGAGTCAACCTGGTTCCTTGAAAGATGAGAGAACACAAAATGAACAACACTTAAGGCTCAGATCAACCACCTCAGCTTAGGCATTGACTGCCACTGAGATGCCCTGGGCTCCCTCACTCAGCCTCTGCTGCTGCTTCTGAGGAACATGAGTGCTCAGCAGCCCTGGATCATGTTTAGATGGCACAGAGTGGCTGCTCAGAGCATCCCAGCTAGCACTGGGAGCAAAATAGCAGACCCAGACCCTCTGATTCCACGTAAGTGCAGTAAGAGATATGTGCCTGCTGTACTTAGCTTCTGGTTTGCTGTTTCTTCTTCGGATGAAAAGATGTGTTTGTGTGCCTGTAAAGCGCCCTTTTCCCCCAACAATATCTAATAAAGGATTATACCTCGTTTCCCAACCTTGCCCCTCAACAGCAGCATGGTATCAATTTGTGATGACACTTTCCAGCTCAAACTGATGTCTATCTGCTTCTGCAGGAGGGAAATGGGGGCTAAGAGAGTTATTTAAGAGAAGAGCAAGTTTTTCCAAGGAGACGCATGAGGCAGTCAGAGGGGACTTGGAGCAGAGCGTGTATGGTTGAAAACAAGGATCCATGATAGCCCCATACTCATTTTGGTGCATGAGTTGGGCCCCAATGGGGCAGTGCAGCTGCTCTGGGGCCAGACCCACTGGGGAGAACAGCGACCTTCGCAAAGATTTCTTTCTTTGTTTTTTACCTTTTTTTAGGTTTTGATTTTATTATTTTTGTCCCTCCTCCACTTCAAAGAAAAACGATTTGCTCATTTAGTAATCACCAATGGGGACGTGAATTACCGAGCTCGCCCCCAGACTGGTTTTATCTCCTGGCCAATAAATCTCTAAACTGAAGCAATGAAGCTAAGTACTGCCACTATTTCTGCGTTTTATTTCCATATTAATCAAAATGAGCCTACTCCGCCTCCTCCCAGAGCCTGTTCTACAGGGGAAAGGCATTCCTTAGGGGGACAGTGTGGATGGGATTTGTCAGATATAGGAACCAGTGGGGAGTGAGAGAGAGGAGAAAAAGAAAGCCAACAACAGAGGGGGCTGAATGAGGTACCCGGGGGGGACCGGTGTCATGTGTGCCATGAGCCCTGGGTAGGGCCAGCAGGGAGCTGTTCCTGTTCTTAGTTCTGGCACTTCCCTGTTCTTAGTTCTGGCTCCTTTTCATTCTCCCAAATTTCTTTTACTTGCTAAATGTGTGCATATGTGTGTGGAGTAATTTCACCCAATGAAAGCCCCATGGCTTCCACTTTTCCTTCCATAGACATCTTCACCCAAAGTTCTTTTTTTCTTCTTTCTTTTTCTTTTTCAGTATTGAAAAAGACAGAAAGGAAGGCTGGCAGGAGAGTGGGGCCCTGGGAAGCTGTGTAAGCCCCCACAGAGAGCAATGCACTGAAGGGAAGGGAAGGGAAGGGAAGGGAAGGGAAGGGAAGGGAAGGGAAGGGAAGGGAAGGGAAGGGAAGGGAAGGGAAGGGAAGGGAAGGGAAGGGAAGGGAAGGGAAGGGAAGGGAAGGGAAGGGAAGGGAAGGGAAGGGAAGGGAAGGGAAGATTTCCTGCTGCATTGGTGCTCTTGTTGGGGTCTGGATGGGAGCAGGAGGCTTAGCATGGGGCACAGAATATTTTGTTTCTGCTGAAAAGACTGAAGATTTCTGACCAGCAGGGAGCAGACAAGGAGACAGTCCCCCTACCCTCACCAACCCACAGCACCACATCTTCACATCGCTCAGAATTCCTGTTTCCTCAGATCAGTCAGAGTCATCTCTGTCACTACCCTTTTCCTCTGCCCCTCTCCAAGGGCTGGGAAGTGATGGCAGTGAGCTTAGAGGCACATGTTGCACTGTCCTAATGGGGCATGCTGTCCCAGGGCTGCTGGACATTTATAGCCCTCCCTGGGGACACGGGAAGCCAGCTCTGTCTCATGCAGTCCTATAGCTTTGCAGAGGAAGGAAGGAAGGAAGGAAGGAAGGAAGGAAGGAAGGAAGGAAGGAAGGAAGGAAGGAAGGAAGGAAGGAAGGAAGGAAGGAAGGAAGGAAGGAAGGAAGGAAGGAAGGAAGGAAGGAAGGAAGGAAGGAAGGAAGGAAGGAAGGAAGGAAGGAAGGAAGGAAGGAAGGAAGGAAGGAAGGAAGGAAGGAAGGAAGGAAGGAAGGAAGGAAGGAAGGAAGGAAGGAAGGAAGGAAGGAAGGAAGGAAGGAAGGAAGGAAGGAAGGAAGGAAGGAAGGAAGGAAGGAAGGAAGGAAGGAAGGAAGGAAGGAAGGAAGGAAGGAAGGAAGGAAGGAAGGAAGGAAGGAAGGAAGGAAGGAAGGAAGGAAGGAAGGAAGGAAGGAAGGAAGGAAGGAAGGAAGGAAGGAAGGAAGGAAGGAAGGAAGGAAGGAAGGAAGGAATCTCTTCCTTCAGCATCTCTTCAGCATCTTGTTGATGTAGATGAACTTACATCAGCAGGGACTGGCTTTTATTACAACACAATCTGGTAATTTATTGTGTTTGAGGTACAAATATTCATTCTCCTTTTGATCATTCAGTTTTCCATGTATTTGTTCTGATGTCTGAACAACGATTTGGTTGTTACCATTCCTCAGAGCCCACTCACGATAGGATCTCCTCACGGTTCCTTGCTGACAGTAGCCTCCATCCCCGTTTAAACGTCCCGTTTCCCCCTCCCGCCGGCAGTTCTCCTCCGTGTTCCTTCTGATCTTTCCTCGCCCGCATTTCGAAACACCGAAACCTGCGGGGCTTCGGGCTTCGGAGCTGAGCCTCCCTCCCCAGCTGCTGCATGGGGGACGAGGCGGGGATGCGGGGTCGGAGCGACGCGGGGCATCTCGGAGGGTGGGTGGGGACCCGGGAAAGCCACGGGAGAAGGCGGCCAGGCCCCAGACAGAGAAGGACCAAGCGGCGATGTTTCATTTTTAACTTTATTTGGAAATCTCATCCAGAAACACTGGTCAATAATAAATATATCGATAGTTATCAAGAATATATAAAAAATAAAGACACGGGGTTGTCTTTGAGGCCCTAACCAAAACCAAACGAACGAACGAACAGAATTAATGATAATAGCAATTCAAGCAAACGCGAGGGGAAAGGCGCCGGGTGGGGGACGGACAGCACCGGCTGCGCCGAGCCACTGTCAGGGGGAGCGGCCCGGCCGCGCCGGCCCCGCATGCAAACCAGAACGGAGAGGAACGAACGAAACAACCGCAAAACGAAACGGAACTGTTCTCCGAGAGGAGAACCGAGCGCCGAAGGGCTTCAGGAGGTGGGGGGCGAGGGGTTGGCAAAACGGGCCCGGAGGGGCCGCGCTGTGCTTGGCACCGTTCCCCTCCTTATTTTGTTGGTTTGTTGTTGGTTTTTAAGAGGACGCGGAGGGAGGAAGAGAGGAACCACGAACAGAACCGCGCCGAGACCAACGCCGAAAGGAACTCTCTCGCAGTGCCCGCGGCGGTCCCGTGCGAGGAGATAAGCAGCGCCCGCGGAGCTGCGCCCGGAGCCGATCCCATCGTCTGTGAGCAGCTGCGAGCACTGCACTGCACTGACAACCATGTCTTTTTTTTTTCCTTTTTTTTTTTTTTTTTTTTTTGCATTCAGTTGAAGGAATTATTTACATTTTCTCCCCACCGCTATTATTACTCTTTTTACCGCGGGGATCGCTACTCTCCAGGCTCAGAGCGGGCGGCAGCGTCCCCTCGGCCGGGTCCTTTCCCCCCCGGCCCCGCTGTCCCGGGGGTGGGGGGCAGGGCCGGGGCTGCTCACTTTAGCAGGTCCTTGGTGTCCGCCGAGAGCCGGCCCATGCCGGAGGCGGAGAGGGCAGAGAGGTGCGGCGGGGGGGGCACCTGGCAGATGGTGCAGGGGCACGGCAAGCCGGCCCAGTGCTGGAAGCCGCCGCCGAGCTGCAGCGCGGGGGGAGTGGAGGGGGTCTTCAGCAGGGAGTGGGGCGGCCGGATGGTGCCCAGGGCCGGCAGCGAGGCCGGCAGAGACGGAGACGCGTTGGCGGAGGAGAGGGCCCCGCCGAGGATGGGGTGCACCTGGTGCACGGCGCCGGCGGCGTGGGGCGGGTGCGCGGCGGCGGAGTGGCCCACGGTGCCGCAGTGGAAGGCCGAGTGATGGCCGCCGTAGATCTCCCCGACCAGGCGCTTCATCTCCTCCAGGGAGCTGGTGAGCATCAGGATGTAGTTTCTGGCCAAGAGCAGGGTGGCGATTTTGGAGAGTTTCCGGACGGAGGGGCCGTGCGCGTAGGGCATCACCTCCCGCAGCCCGTCCATGGCCAGGTTGAGGTCGTGCATCCGCTTGCGCTCTCGCCCGTTGATCTTGAGACGCAGCTGCTGCAGGTCCTGCTCCGAGAGCTGCTTCTTGATCTTGTACTTGCCGCCCTCCCCCTGGGCCTTGGTGCCGCCCCGGGCCAGGCCCTCCCCGGCCATCTTCTGCACCAGATCGCCCTGCGTGGAAGAGACGGGGTTGAGGCGGCTCTCCGGGTGGTGGTGGTGGTGGTGGCGGTGCTCCCGCAGGTACATCTCTTCCATGTCCGGCGAGGAGGCTCTGCTGGAGACGGAGCTGGAGTCAGAATTCATTGTACTCGAGCGCCGGAGCGAGACACCTTGCCCAGATCGGGAGGCGGCGGAACGGGGCGGCTCCTCCGGGAGACACCGAGGGATGGACGGGTCGGACGGGGTCGGACGGCGCCGGGCGGGCGGCAGCTCGGGCCGGCAGCGGGGGAAAGAGCCCTCGGCCCCGCGGCAGCGCTGCCCGGCGCCCCGCTCGCAGGGACGGCGGTGGGTGTGTGCCGGGACTGACCTCCGCCTGCCTACGAGGGGCTTTTATAGGGCTGCGGCGGAGAGCGGAGACAAAAGGAGCCCTCCTATGTATAGTGGTGTAGTTGGGATGACGTGCCGTTATTCAGGGCGGTGCGCTTTGACTGTCCCATTTAGCGAGGATCCCTATTCATATTCATGGCGGTGCCACCCGGGACACCTCAGCCACGGACCGTCAGGAGCCGAGGAGGCACAAAACCTCTCTGATTGACACCGCGCACCCGGCGCTCCGCGTGCTCGCCACCTCCTCCCCCTGCCCCTCATTTCCAATATAACAAGGCACCCCATTCTCTGCGAGGAGCCGGGGCCGCGGGGACTGCCCGCTCGTCGGGGCAGCCCGGCCCTCCCTTCCCGGCTCGGCCCCCCGTTCAGGGTCGGTCGTGCGGCACTGGCTACAGTGTCCGTCCGGAGAAGCGACCGCGGTGTTTCCGACCCGCTGCTCCCCGCCCCGACGAGCCGAGAGCGCGGGGTAGACACCACTCGCTGGGAGCCGTCGGGTCGCTTCCACCCGCGAGCGTGGGCATGGGAAAGAGTTCCCGGCGGGACAGCGGTACGGTAAAGGGGTGTGGGGAGATGAGAGAAGGGGGAGTGGGAAACTGTCATCCGCCGAGTCGGATCGTGCCTCGTCTGCTGAGGGAAATTAAAACCTTCTGATTATCGATACTGACAGAGAATCCCACAGGGGAAGGGAAGAGAAAAGAAGAAAGGGGAGAGGGAAAAGGGAAAAGAGAAAGAAAAAGAGTAAGAAAAAGAAAAAGGAAAAAGAGATGAGGTAAATTGCCCCGTGCTTAGGAGGATGTATCAGCAATAACTGAACGGGACGCCGTCTCATCTCGCTTTCTCCGCAACAGCCCGAGCAGCACTCCGCGCTCTTGGGGACGGCACCCGCCGGACCCGGCCGCCGCCGTCCCATCGTCCGCTCCCGCGGAGCCTCTCCGTCGGTCCCGCTTCTCTTTCCACCGCCCCTCCCGGCGGGTCGGGCCGAGAGAGAGGAGCTCGGCGCACGGCGGCACCGGCAGCCGCGCGGCGTCGGAAGGAAAACGGAGGTTCGGCGCCGAGGACGGATCAGAGCGATGGGGGAGAGACGCCGTCGGGGAAGAAACAGGAACAGCCCGGCTCGTCGGGGCCGTCCCGCAGCGGGCCGGGGCTCGGAGCGGGGCCCGGATCCGCCCGGAGCCGGGGTGAAAGCGGGAGGTGGGTCGCTGGGGGCCGCTCTGCCGGGTCAATCCGCGTCAAAACTTTCCGCGACGGAACTAACACCGGGAGTCGGAAATCCAGTACTGCCGGCAGCGGGGCTGAGAGAAAGGCGAAAACGGCGGCTGGACGGCGACTGAACCGAAGTAAATTTCATCCCTCCTCCTTTTAATTTCCGTTTTCATAAAGGCAGGGAGATTTGGCCATGGAGGAAAACGCGCTTTCTGCGGAAGGCGAACGACTTCGGAGAGCGCGGGGCATTGGCAGCGCTCCCGGCTCCGGTGCCGGGCTCGGAAGAGACCCCGGAGCCGCGGCTGCAGCGGGGCCCGAGCGTGCGGTACGCGGGACGGGGCTGAGAGGTACCGCCGTGCGGGGCTGCGTGTCCTTCAGTGTTCTCTGCCGGGCGGCGGGTGCCGGGCGCACCTTGAGGCAGAGCCCGGTTTAGAATTGTCAGAGTTTCGGGGCATCGGGCGAACTTTTTTTCTCATACAGAGCATCTCTATGAAGGAATATATTACATCTCGCTTCCCGTAACTCCACTGACCTTTGCCGGCCGGCGGCTTGGAATCCGTTTCGTAATTTGTCGAGTGCCTAAATGTTTCTTGCTGTTTTGTTAGGAGGTTTTATGACTTTCTCCCTCTCTGTTTACCTTTACTTTAATTTGAACGTTTGGACAACCGTGCTTTTAGCGTTAAACTGTTACGCCCGTTAGCGCTGTAATGAGGGCTAATGCTGACGGTATGTATGCATGAGAGCGGGGCAGCTCTCTGCTTCAGCCGACGCTCTTCGCCGGCGTCTCCGGGTGAGCTCAGCACCGCGCTGGTGCCGCCACATCCATCGGGTCGGGCTGGCAGACGGCACCCGTCTCCTTTAAGGCAGGGCGGCCCAGGCTCCCGAACCGCCCGCCGGCTGCGCTTACGGTTTATTATTATGGTGTAGGGAACCTGCTTTGGCAGGGGGGTTGGACTCGATGATCTCTGAAGGTCTCTTCCAACCCCTACAATTCTGTGATTCTGATTCTGTGATTACCGGACCACATTTCGATTGACGGTGTAATTCCGACTGATGCTCTCTCGTCACCTGACTGCCTTCAACGAAGTGACGAGTTTTTATTTACCGTGTTGACGGCGTATTTGCTTTGCATAAGCAGGGTTTTACAAGGGTGCGATCGAAAGTTGCCCTAGAATTTGATACGGCGCTCAAATTCTGCAGCCAGATAAACCCAGACTGGACGCTACGCCGGCAGAACGCCGGGCGTTCTCTACTCCGTTCACCTATTTTCAATCTCGTTGGCAACGCGGAGTCACAGCAGAACGTTGTTAAGTATTTAAAAGGAAATCGCGCTCAGCTCGAAGTGTCCCACAGCCGCCTGCGGGATGCTGAGGGCGCACAGCCCCGCTGGGCACAGCCGAGGGGCACCGCACTGCCGCCCATTAAGGACGGCGTTTTACTTTCTGTATTTCAGTGTTGATTTGCAAAACTTCTTGAAAAAAATACGCTGTTCTAACTTAGCAGTAAAATTGGAAACGTCGGACACTGATTATTGAGGGACGTGATAATTGCTAATGTTCTGATATACGACAAAAGCCTGAAATCAGCTTCTGTAAACAATAAAAGGCATTTAATCGACAGCTTTATTTTTTTTCTTTATTTGTTCTTTATTTGTTCTTTTTTTATTTTCCCCTGTAACAAATACACTTGAAACATCTATTTTATTTGGAGAAGGGCTTATAGAAAGTCAAGTGAACGTTTCTAAAGCTCTCAGCCGTAGTTCAGCCAACTGTGATACAGTTTGCTGTCCTCAGAATTTAAGAAGAAAGAAAGAAAAGATGATTAAGTCGCCATTGACCAGTTTGTTTCCAGTGTCTGGTAATACTGGCACTGCCTTCATGATACTGAACTCAGTTGCAGAGCAAATGCTGCAATGCATATACGCAGAGCTGCACGCTTCACATGTGCAGAATGGGCTCAGTGTGGGGTTCTGGATAAACAAACTTTGGAACCAAGGCCGGGTTGTTACAGCACCGCACGATAATAACGCTGCTCAGCAGCCTGTATTTATTTTCTCTTCTGCCCGTGTTCACATTTAAAATACTAGTGTTGCCAATAGACAAGTTTCTTTGTCTTTCTTGCCTGCCTCCCGCATCTCTTACAGTATTTTGCACTTGCATCACTACAAACTCCGTCCATCCGCTCACACTTGTTACAGAAATTCACCCGTTGGCTTTTAAGACCCCTTTCCCTCATGCTTTTGCAGGTGGTCACTGGTTACTGAGTTCACCTCGTAGCCATGCAGGCCATTTAAATATCAGATATAAGCAAAGCAGAAGACAGAGAATGTGTGAGAGGTTCCCTCCACCTCTCTGCTCCCCACCACACACCCCAGATGCAACGCTGTTTGGTAAAAGCTTCTTAGCTGATTGAAAGTTCTCTTAGGCCCGAGTGGAAACCTTCATAAAGACTAAAGATTGAAATGTTTTGCTGTCTTGGAAATAAGCGTAGGAAGATTCATTTTTAACATCTAAAGTGAAAATAAATAAAGCCATAGAAATTATTGAAAATCTCTCCCAATAGACACTAGGAAACAAGGATGACTCATTAAAGAGAAAGAAAAAAAAATCCTTGTCTCATTTTGTAACTCAATTTTAAACAATGAGTGTCTCGGGCGAATATTTATGGGTAGTTAATAGGCAAGTACAAATTCTAGAAGACACAACAAAAATTATCTGCAGCCTATTCACAAACCTTTGCCACATCTCAGTGTTTGGGGATGGGCGTAGGGGCTGCCTTCACCACTCCTGAATAGAACTCTATTGTGTGGGCTTGTTCCACTGGGATCAATGGGACAACATGTGCAATGAGATGCTAATGAACACCAGAAACCACGGTAAAATCTGGCCCGGCCAAGGCATAGGGCTGGTATTAAAAATCATTCTGAGTCTCTCTCTGTACTGCTTTTAGTCAAGCTGTTGAAACTTCAAATATTCAGGGAGGTTTTGCTATATATAAAAAAGGGATTTTGTTGTTGCTGTTACTGTTTTCTTGTGGGGTTTGTTTTAAGTCACATTTCCCTTCCCTAAAAAAGTGAGTCCATTCTCACCTTGCTGGAAGTTGGAGCTGAGATGAGGCGGTCTGTTTTTCATGGCAATTGCCGTGTTGATGCAAGTGCACTTCCACAAACAGAAAAATGAAATACACTGGAGGAAAATAACATCAAGGACAAGTATAATACAGAAGAATGATGACAGGCAGAACGAGGCACACAAGGACAGTGCTGGCATTGCATGGCCCAGCAGTCATTGCTCACCACACCTGCACAAAAACCAACCCACCTTCCAAAAGGTTTGTTTCTCGCACAACGGGGGCAGCACTTCAGAGAAGTCCCTGAGGACCAATGTAACTGCAGAGGGACTGTGCTTGGTGTGTGTGAGCCATGCATGTAGTGCTGTGCTGCTGGATGCTCACGGTTTACACGGGCTGTCGTTCTCTTCCCAGATCCTGAAGCCTTGCAGTCTGTTTGCACGGTCAGAATAGGTCACTGGGCTGGAAAAGTCCCAGACCTGCAGATACAGCACTGCAATCCGTAGCTCCTTGGAGCTGCAGTAGGTTCTGAAGGGCCCAGACACAATAGCAACAAGGACTGTAAAAGTCCCATTCCCATCTCTTAAAAGACAGAGGAAGGGAGAGGAGAGCAGATCTACTGACATCATCTTTTTTTTTTTTTTCCTTCTTCTTCTTTTTCTTTTTCTTTTTTTTTTTTTAATTTAATCATCAAAGGTTAACTATTAACTATTGAAACACTGATGAACTGGGGTGTTTGTTTGCTGATTATGAGGTCTGTCAGGGCCAGAATCAACCTTTCTGAAGCTGACTGATGTCCCTCAGTTTCAATAGACCCAGAGGTCAGGCCCCTAAAACCCAAGTCACCAGAACAGTCCTTTGCAATGAGGAATCAGTGAGTACTGTAAGGAAGGGTTTAATTATTCCAGTGAGATAATTCTGTTTTTAAGCAAAAATGTTTTAATTGGGGGCAAGCCCTCTCATATTTGTTTCCTGTGAAGGAAATTTATTAGTGATATGTTAATTATAGGCTAGTGAGAGAGTTCACACAGCCACAGACACAAAACTCAGATGAGGGCATTCAGTTTCTTTTCAGCCACTGAAACTTAGCAAAACCATTTTCAGAGAGGGGAAGAGTGAAAAGTAGGCCATCTTCCCTTCTTTCCTTCCTGAAGCCATCTCGTCTATCAGTCACTGGCAACCAAACCAAAGGTGAGAGTCCAGTAGCAGCAGTTTCATGTACCCAGAGATGTCCTGAAGTTTGTCACTTTGACACTTTCTCACAGGGGTGCTTAGCTGGGACCCTCATGGACCTCTGCCCTGGTATGGAATTCAGTGGCTTGAGATACTGCCAGCAAATTTCTGAGAAAATAATACACAGGAAATGAATAATTCCTTGGTGGAAGTTAGCACCTTTGAACTCTCTGCCTATCAGTGGGAAATGCTAGCTGGGAGCATGGGATGGGACTCCAAAACATGCAGTCTGCATGGTTCCTATACTACCCCCTCCCTTTTCTTTCACTTATTTTGCACACCCAGGTGAGCTGTGTGCAGTAAGGCTCCTCCAAATGCAAATATCGCTTTAGAGTGGGATGAAATACAAACAAGACAAGGAGAATGCTTTGCCTCTTAATTACCAAAACACCATTTGGCTCAAAGATCGATACACTTTTTATCTCATCCACTCATTGACAGCACAGTGTCCTTGCGGAAGTAAACAGCGATCTGTAACTCTCAGTAACCATCATCATTTATAGTTCAGTGAAACCAGAAAACCCAAAAGAGGTAAAGACATTGCTGAGATGTGCAAAATCTTCATTGAGGGGAGTAATCTGTAAGTAAGTAAAATAGATGGTGAAGACAAGGCAACAGCAATAATAATAATAATAATAATAATAATAATAATAATAATAATAATAATAACGATAAGGTGAAGATGCAAACAATTATATGCATTTTTAATTTTAGAGCTCTGCATGACTGCTGCTCACAGTTGAAGTCAGAAGCAATTGTGTTTGGCACTGCTGAAAATGAAATTTTATTTAAAATTAAATTCACAAGTGCACACATTTTGAATTGTCTTCTCTTCTTCATATTGTCTTCATTACTAGGTGAGCCTCTTCTCCGCAGCTGGTAGGCACCTGACATGGCTAATTAACGTGTAACAGTTTGGGATTCTGCAGATATTGCCACCGTTTTGCTAAACTGCAGGAAGGAGCCCAGCATTGCATCATCAGTGTCTGTGAACTATTCAGAGCTCTCTGGAAATCTGTGGAGTCTGTACAGACCTGATATCCTCCTCATCTTTCATTGTTTTAAAGATTTCCACCTACCTGAAATTCTAGACTTTCACTTGTGCACTGCTAAATTTTGTGGCTTCTCAAAATCACCAGAATTCATTACATCTAAATCCTTTAACCAGAACACTTATGACACCCATCTGAGTTGTTTTTGTTTTATGAAAATAAGGCTCAGACAATTCTTGGAGATGAAAAAATGTCAAATTAACAAAATATTTGCTCAAACTTGGCCCATCGTATTCACAAGAACAAAGATGTTCTGGGCTTCATGCTGACTTTCTCTAGTATTATCATTAATATAATATAATTAATATAATAGAATTCACATCAAATACATTGACTTCAGCTGATACTCTCTAGGAACTTCATGCCTTTAAAAATAAAATTAAATTGAAATAATTCAGAAAGCATAACTGATATTTTATTGAAGCTTCAATTTCTTCCAGCCTATTTCATATACTCTGAACTATATTTCCTGGGCTGAAAATTGTAAAGCACATGCATGCTTAGTGAAACAAACAACCAACAGCAACAACAAAATCACCAACAAGATAACCTACACAGTATGAGAAGTCCATGTTCTTTTGCTTTTTGAAATCTGGCTGCATATGTACTCCTGTCCCTTATAAGTCATAGTGAACAACATGGTATCCCGCAAGAGCTTTTATCCTAGTGAGCAGAAAGTGAGCAGCAAGACTGAACAAAAGAATGACTGAATTAATTAATGGATGAATGTATTAAGGGGGGTAAAAAAAAAAGACTCCACCTGCTCTGCTCCAAAAATCTCTCACTATGCTGTAGTTTACTACATTGACTAATATTAAAATCTTCCCTTTCATTTTGAACAATGTAATTTGTTTATATTTAGATTGCCAGAAAGGAGACTATGTAACGTAGACAGTGCCTTTATGAGTGCGTCTTATATTAGGAATTCACCAGTGATGTTGCCCTAGAGGCAATGAGGAAGCTGGTCTATCAGAAAAGGAAAGGAAAAAAAGTAGTTCTTTTTCTAATGCTTTGCCTGAAACACCTAATACACATTCTCATTCTTTAAGCCTTGTGTTGCCTATATGAATAGTTCACTTACACAGGAGAAGTACAACTTACACGAGCAGAGGCACACTTTAAAGAATTCCACAAGATTGTGCCTTTATATTCCCCGGCTGGTGATAGTTTATTGTCTTCAAACAACAGACGAGAAATAGTCATAAAAAGCTGCAGAGGAGAGAACCTTTATTTGTATAACAAACCCACAGAGATTTCGCCAGGATTTCGTCGAATGGCTGCTCTGAAAAGAGGAACGGGAAAGTTACGATACCGCTGTCTTCTTTTCCAGGCTAACCAGAGACCCACCAGCGTTAGCAAAGCAAAAGCGTTTGTGGCTCTGGGTGCTGGCACTGCACCATGCGGGATTAATAAGGGGCAGAATGTGTTTATCCCCCAAAGCAGGGCGCTAAACCCGCATAAAAAGCACTGTCCCCCTCAGGAAGGTGCTGAAATGCAAAGCAAGCTCTCAGCTCCTTTTCTCTCCCTTGGTGGCATTTGAAAGTGTAAAGCTTTGAATACCAATTGCTTGAACTGGACATATGTGAATCTCTTCTAATCCTACTAATCCCGTCCCCAAGTGCTTCTTTGTATGTGGAGGCAACACACATAGATCTAAGTGAAAGTGGCCGTAATCCTGGAAATGTGGAAAAATGTCCCAGTGTGGGAGTTGGGAGAGGGAAAAGCTCCCTAGCAGAGGGGACCTGCTGGAAAAGCATTGTGTTTGTGGGGTGAGCGAGGGGCGGGAGTGGGGGCAGGGAAGATATGAAGGAGATCTCTCACCTTTTCTGAGCTGCCAGGAGGAAAGCAAACCCACCCAGCGGGAAAGCTCCCTTGCAAACAGCCTTCGCACACTTGAGCAAACCCACAGAACTGAGACAAAGTTTCCAAATGCTGGGAAATTCACCCACTGGCAGCTTTCAGCAGTGTGAGCTCAGCAGGCTAGGCACTAATGTGCTGACTTCATTATTTCCCCACCTCGCCGCTCTGAATGGCAGATTTGTTTAGGGAATGGTGGGCTACGGCTCCGTCCTTTCCCGGACACAAAGATATGAGGGGAGCTGCGATCGCAGCCCCAGTCAAAGGCACAGCTCTTGGTGTCATGGGGGACCTTTTTACTCCACACAGAAGTGAGAATCAGGCCGTGTAAGCAGATGTCTTTGCAAAACCTTTACAAGGCAACAGAGAAGAAGTCAGCTTACAACTTACCAGTTCTATTACTTATTCAGCCTCTCTGAAAATTGATTTCAGGCTTCAAAGCCTCTAACCATACATAGGTAATAGGGCAGAAATGAGAAATTTCTCTATCTTTTACAAGGAAAATGTGGTCACTACTAAGCATCAACAGCTCAGAGTTTGACCAGCCTGCTAGTTAAAATTAACATTCACCTGGATGCCAACAAACCCAATGGGTTTTCCAAATGTATAATTCAAATACATAATTCAGCCTTGTGAATTTCCCAAATATCAGAGGCCTAATTTACATTGCCTTGGCTGATCACTGAATAAAGTGTGTTTATACTCTGCAGTAGATACTGCAAAAGGAAATTAATCTGTTTTTTTGTATGTGCTTTCAAAATATCTTAAAATATGGAGCAATTGATAACATTATTTGCCAGGCAAATCTTTATTTTGCTCAATAAATCTCTAGATAAAACCATTTAGGTAAGAAAATCTAAGGTTATATATTCCCTAGGAGTTGACTTTTTTATTATCTCAGCAGACTTTGTGCTTTCATAAATAAGTGTCAGCTGAAATTAACCTGCTGTTTAGACATAGTATGGAGCATCCCAAAATCAGTCTATTTCTGCAGCATGTGGACCTCCTGAATGCCATACAACAGAAGGACAGATCCTTAATGTTGCACAGATAAGGCAATAAGATGCTTTCTTGGAAAGCTGCTAAGCCAACCCTCCCGATGTCTAAAATCACTTCATTAAAAGCAAACAATCCAGGGAATAGTATTGTTATGTGTGATAAAATGCTAGTTAACTCAGCAGTGGTGGAGCTAGGTGGACTTTACTACTTGGTACAGAAATGCAGCTCATGTGAAGAAATGTTATTAGCCTTGGAACTGAAGGGACACCTCTGACATTTCACGCACAATCTCATCCAATTCAGCTATGCTGCCCTGCCTGCAGCTGTTGCCCTGCACTGTCTCTGCACGAGTTCTGTCCTATGGGCTGCCACAGGAGGAGGCTTCACAGGACCCAGCCCTTCTGAACAAAGAAAAAACTCAGGGTATGGTGATATACTTGTTCACTTACTTGAGATTTGCATCATACTTCCTCCCAGCTGGAGAAGAGAAGGGACTTGCCTGTAAGGCAGTTAGTATCTTTTTTTTATATAACCTCTGAAACTCATTCCCACTGGATGCAAATAGGGATCAGAAAAATTCCCAGCAGGATGGATCCTTGCGGATGGTGCCATGAGGAGAGTGGGTGCACCCACTTCTGGCTCAGGAAGCTCCTGTGCTGCAATCTGACAGCAGTGCTGGAGCATGTCAGAGAAGATCTTTAAATCTTCACCCTACACTTTGCCCCTCAGTGTGGCTCCAGGCCCTCAGTCCCCAATCCCTTTGGTCCATGACTCTCATCCCAGACAGAAGAGTGGCTGAGGGGCTTGAGCATTTGGTGGGGTGTTGGGCTCAAGTGGGGCTCCTTCTCCCTGCTGCCCTCAATTAGGGGCCCTGGCCACCATGCGCTTTGCCTGGGTTAGAAGTGCTGGGGCAGCAACAGGCAAAACTCAGTTTTGGTGTGTGGGTACTCAGCAAAGTCCCTAAAGGCAAAGAGTTAAGTGTTTGTTTAGTCACTTTGACATAACAGCTAAGACGAGACATTAAGAAAAAATATGGCTCCAACCCATTCATTATGATAGCTAGTAGTGGTACAAGTAAGGTAATTACGTATGTGGGCTTTTACACTGAGCAAAGGCAAATCTGTGTTGTACTGGGTGGTGGGTATGGAGGACATGGGGCACAACTAGCTCAAAGTTGGGACAAGACCTTAAAATGTTTCTAGAAGGGTTTCATATGCCAGCTGTCAAAGAGTCCTCCTGCCTGGCAGTGTCCTGAAGAGTAGGATGATGCAGCCTGCCCCTTGTCTGTGCAACAGAGTAGGTTGCTACCATTAGAGTAGTCCCCATTTGTGACCAGATCTGTAGAATGTGAGCTGAAGTACATCATGATGAAGGACATCAAGATATTGCTGTCTCTGCAAACAGTCGTTACCTGGGCACATCAGTGTTCAATCTTTGTTCCTAGTGCTCTCATAAATCAAGGGTGTTATATCCAGGCTTCATAAGCTAGGAACCTCATTGCCATTTTGATGTCTTTGATGGATTCCCATCAGCTAGGGATCTGCCCCAGTTTTTACAGTCTGTCTCAGATGGCAACAGTTAGAGTCCGTTTCACTTTAAATCAGTGAAGAATTAATATCTTTTCAAGATTTAGATTCAGATGGTTGTAAATGCAATGAAAAGTTGTGGCACCCTGTAGGCTAAAGGAGAACCACTGAAATCATTTGGGTGAATTTGGAACTGTTTTGTGCCATTGGAATATACACAAATTCAAGAAGCCAAAGGTAAGATTAGTTGGATTAGTGCTTCAGTGGCCCTTCATTATCCATTTGTCTCTCAGTGATATGATTTGTATTTTCAGTTTGCTGTGTTTGCTTAATGAAAATGATGAAGGATAGAGGCAAGATTACCTTTGTAGAAGGAGGGTGTTAAGTCCTGTTAATCTAGTGTAGAATATTATTGCATTCCATTACACAGGAAATCTCACTGAGGTTTCTTGCCAGCTGGAAGATAAGCAAAAGGCAGAATCAGGTTCATCTGAATATGGGGTTTCTGAGACCACTATTTACTGTGTTTTGCACTACTTTCTAAGCTGTGATAACTACTAGGAAACCACATATTTGAGAGAATCCCAGCCTATCCCCTACAGGGAAAGCAGAGAAGGAATTAGCCCCATAATGGTGTGAATCTAGGATTGCATATGCTGCAGGCAGCCTCAGCACTATGCCAGTTTTACTGTTTTCCTGTACATGGAGATGCACTGGAGAATCAGACCGCCACTCTGGAGGATGAATGTGCATCAGTTTGGGCTGTCTTGTGGAAAAGGCAGAGCCATGTAAATAACCTGAACTAAGCACATTTTTCTCTTGATACTGGAGCAGAAGCTAATGTGAACTTTTAGGTTGGTTCAGGGCACAGGATAAAAGGTGGGAAGGGAATTTGCATATGGTTTAGTCTGTATGGAAGACGTGAGTATAACCTACAAAAAATCTCCAGTTAAGTCTGCATCTGAATCTGAAATCAGCCCATCCATTTACTCATTGTGCAGGTAGAAAGTGTGTCCCAGGGCATATTTCAAATAGTCTTTCAAATAGCCTGTTAAACCAAAGTAAATACAACAACATTACTTTTTAATTTCTCACTGTTTCAAACCTGGTTTAATTAGGCACATGGCAACCTTGGAAAAATCTAAGAAACAGGGAAAGGATATTGATTCTCTATTATCACTTTAATTGTCTATTCTGATGTGCTAAAGCTGAAACAATCTTCCAGCTGCAATGTCTAATGAACTCCAAGATCAAACAAGATCTTGCTAATTATGGAGTTAATGAGGACAAGTTCACAGGCAGAGTTAAGTTAGCAATTACATGTTTCAAAGCATCTTGAAGCTCAATAAGATCTTCATTTGGTGCTGTAACGCTATACTATACATTTTGCATTTCTTCTTTCTGAACATGTTACGGAAGGGTACCCTATGTATAGAATATGCTTCTAATCGTGTCCAAACTACACAGAGCAGACTTCAATAAATTAAGAGACTGTCTGTTTATAAATCAGTTCAACACTGAAATCTCATTTACATTTCTGCTATCCTATGTAATGTGTTTACACACAAATAATGTCAGCATTAGCATGGGAGGGGGATGAATTTAAATTCCACAGCATGTTTCTGAAGCCAAAACGTCAAGGAAAGGCAATCAACATTTTAAATGAGCAGGCAAGCAGCTAGATATTCAAAAAGAGGAATGATTAAATCAGGCCTAAGAACACACAGCATCAAAATAAAACTTACAACTACATCCATTTCAAGTGGGATAGAGCAACCAGCAAAGCATGGTGTTTACAGCAAGTTATTTTCTGCCAGGAAAACATGTATGTAGCCATTGGTTTCTTTTTGTAGGACTTTAAAATCTGAACTTATTTGCTACTAATGTTCTGCTTTCCCAGGCTTCTCTTTTAAAATTGATGGTAACCTTGGACTTGTATCTGCACAGATTTCCTGCACAACAGTTTCTCCTACAAGGTCTGTAAGATCTGAAGAAAAAAGAGAAAAAAGTGAAACAACAACAAAAACACAGACAACCAGATTCCTGTACCTCCATTGCATAGTGTAAGCAGTCGAAGTTCATGGCAGTGCAGTAGTTTGGCTGCATATAGCAAACAACCACGCTGGATTAAGTAAAACATTTAACCTGCCTTGTATTAAGCTAACTATTTTGCATTAAAATGAAAATAAATAAATAAATAGAATGGATAATCTGATAGCAAGCTGTGGTTGCTTTAGAGCTTGCAGTCCTGGGCTGAGACCAATACAGTGAGATGCACCAGATACAGGCCCTGGTACACCAGCTTTGCTCTGAGCCTCTGAGAGCTCCATACAGTGAAGTCTGCAGAAGTGCTGAGTATCACAGCTATTTTTTGTTTAAGAATTGTAAACATATACATTGTTTCATATTTTCCTTTGAAGTATCTCTGGATTATTTTTCAGCCAGGTTAGCTATAATTCTCATTTACTGCAGTGTCACACAAATCACCGTGTTGACATAGGAAGTAGAAGTTGAGGTGTAGATAAAATTTTTGTATCATAGAGTCAGTTTAGTGACTCACAGTCATGACTTCCCTACCCCAAAAATGTTGCATCTGGAAACTTTCAATATATGAATGAAATTTCGAACCTCTGTTTTCCTCCAAACTGGCATCACTATGGGCCCCCAGCATGAGATCTGGGGGTCCATCTGCTACTTTGTTTGCAGACTAAGCTCAAATTAGATCCATATTTAAACACTACTGAGAAAATGCTATTGCAGAAACTCATAGATGGCATGATGATCATAGAATCATAGAATCACGAAGGTTGGAAAAGACCTCCAGATCATCCAGTCCAACTGTCCACCTACCACCCCACTAAACCATGTCCCTTAAAACCACATCTAAATGTTTCTCGAATAATCTCCATGTAATATTAAGATGATTTCATTTGCAGTTAACTGACATGGAACAGCAGATTCTACCCTTGTGGCAAAGTTTTGTTTGGAGGTTGACATTCATTTCAATCAAGAGCTCAGGATAAAAACTGTAACCCAGGTCACTAAAGTTTGCCTGACTCTCTGCATGTTCTACATGGGTTTAAATTAGTCCTCAGTGAAACTGCAGCTCTCACAGCTGGTTTATGGGCTCCTGTCTGAATGTGCTGCATTGTATTCTTTTGCTGCCAATGCTGGCATAGGGAACAGGCGAGCTCTTGCACTTCTCTCTATTTGCTGCTGCTCCCATTTGCTGCCCAGCACTCAGCTCCCTGCCATTTCTGCTAATGTGTCTGGTCATGTTTCTCTTGGCCATCCTCATTTCCTCAGCAAACTGCTTCTGTTTCATGGGTCCATGTGGAAAACTGTTGACACCCAAACTGCAGTCACCCCTGCAGCCCTGCAGTCACCTCTGTGGAGGAGGGTACAAGTTGCCTAGTTCAGCCTATCTATCTTCTCATCATTGCCATGAACTACCAAAGGCACACTTCTTTTTAGCAAGCTCACTTTTATTCCTTCTATTCTGTGGTGCAACAACTTGCCCCCAGGCCTGCCCTGAAGAAATTAGACCCTTCACTTGCAGCTGTGAATAACATGGTGGCAAAAGTCACCAAGCCTACAGTGCAGCAGGGTCAAAGGTGAGCATCTCATTCCTTGTGTTGATATAGCTTTCTCTTTAGCAGATACCCTGAGAAGTCAAAATTGGCTCTTAGAACTGGAAACACAACAGGTTCCTGGAGAAGCTCCTTAGTCATGGAATGGACATAAGAGGGAAGGTAGATATCAAGGTAATACCTTACACTGGATTATACTAGGCAGAGCAACTCTTCAGTTTTGTGTTATGGTCTAATAGTGTGTGTAAGCAAAGACTGACACTGCATGTCTCTAGTCCTTCCTAAGCTGAGGAGAGAGCTGATGTCTAATTGATAGGAATCTTTAACCTGATAGAACTGAAAATGTCTCTACAATCATTTCAATCTGAATAATCTTTTTTCCTTATAGCACAAATTCTAACTCATTGCATACATAGTTGTGCAATAAATTTCTTTAAGCAGTCTCTCAATAGTATTAGAGATTTTCTTCTGTCATTTGAAATGGGGAATATTTTCCATTCTACATGATCTTTGGTTTCTATTCCTTTCAACGTGATTTCGCTTTGTTTCCTTTCTGGGCTAGAAGACAATAATATGGTTCACATACCTTCTGCTCTGGTGCTTGGAAATCTACCCTGGGTTTAGTTCTGGTGCAGCAAGCTGAGGGGTTTCCCCTTGCATGCTGCCAATTTTCAGTATGTTCATATGTGACTGACGCAGCAGGAGACTAATCCCAACAGCAAACATTGTACTCTTTCTGTACTCTTACTTTGGAATGAAGAGTAAAAAGTTCTTTTTGAAGCCCCTTTTCTCTGAGCAATCTGGACTTCTCAGACCTCGGCCAGAACTCAAATATATCTCAGTGCAGCTCTGTGAGCGCAGTGGCTGTCTGAGGCATGCCTGACTCACCAGCCTTCCCATGGCATGGGATCAGAAGAATGTGCTTCTTTTACAGTGCGTATGAAGCTGACAATTTAAACACAGTTGCAGACAACGTTCCTCAGCAAAGTTAACTCAAGTGAATGTATCTATTTTCATAAGTCCACTATCTCCAGTGCCTCAGGTTGCAACATACACAATTTTGGAAATAGAAAATAAATGATTTAATGGAATCATTTCTCACCTCCAGAAACAAGTTGAGCTGGCAAGCCTGTGCAGTTGAATAATTCTCAAAAGCTCATACCTTTTTCTGTTTCAGTAACAGCAGACACACCCTTTGTTGTCTGGAAACAAATGTTGCCTGTATTTTGGTCTCAGAGGGAGCTGTATACATCGCATTTGACCAAAAGAATCACGGTGCAAGATGTTCTTTCCTTTCGCCCTGCTCCAAAGGTTGATTCTTGCTATTTGTAGACAAAAAACAGCTGACTGAAATAAAGGCTTGTTAAAATACCTGCCTTGAAACAGATTTTTACTGCAAATGTACACGTGGATGGAAATATGGAATAATTCCTTGGCTGGACTTGCGCAAGTGAAAACTGCACTGGGTCTGTTGGATATCATGCTGAATGGGCATTTTAATACCAGCTCCTTTTTATCGGTTTTTCATAGGCGGGTCTTCCCTCTAGCTGTGATTCTACAGAAGAGAAGAAATATTTGCAGCATTAAATCTTTACAACTGCGTCCTTTGTTGGAATGTTACTGTAGGAAATCAGGTGATGCTTTGTGCAATCATTTTGAACTCTTTGAAAGTATGAAAGTAAAAAGGCTCACAGGAGGGCATCTGGGAAGGAATGTCCTTTCTTTCTCACTTGCTTGAAGAGGTAAACTTCCAACAGGGCTAATTCCAAAAGGAACCTGAACCCCTTTAGTGTGTACAGATTTTAGCTACAAATGTTGTTCATTTAGGGTTTTTTGATGCTCACAGATGGAAAGTAAATTTCTTATAGAGAGAGCGGAGCTGGATGACTAGGGCATGGTCCTAAAAACTGGGAAGCAGTGGAATGATACATCTCAAAAGAAAGAAGGACTTAAACCTGTAGCTTCCACCACCTCTGAGTAGGCAAGATCCTTAGAGAGGAGGATATCTCCCGCTGGAGGACAGAGGGAAAAGGACGTGTCGTGACTTAACCTCTAAACTTTTTTCCAGGCACATCTACTTCCCAAATTTGACCTGAATTTTTAAGTAGTTTGGGACAAACCAGACTTACTCACGGATGATTTTCCTAGGCAGTGGATAACCTTCTTTGATACTACTTTCTCCATGCTATAGCTGCAGCTGTACCACTGGCCTGAAATGAAATTCTTGAGAGCAGAATGTTCTCCTCTTCCTCAGTTACAGCCATGTGATGCTGAAGGATATCACAGTTGTCACAACTTCACACTCAGAATAACTTAAAAGCCTCCCGTGTGGCTTACAAATCCTGGACTTCACAGAGATTCCAGGTTCCATCATTGCAGGTGGATAATGTGGCCAAATGGAGCCAAACATTTCTCATTTTCATCTGCTACTTACGTTAGCATTTTCTTGATTTTCTGTATAGGAAACCCTTGATGGCAGTCCACTCACAGTGTATTACTTCTTAGAGCTGCTGCATAAGTGTGGCTCTGAGGACTGACCTGAGAGCTGCTTGTACACTGTGATCCATCTGAATCTATTTTGACTGACAGGTCATTAGAACTGAGCAAATTCAGAAGTACATTCCTCCACTATTCTGCATAGTTACTCTGAAAACAAAGCTTAATAAAGAGAGTGGATGAGGCCATGGCTCTGTGAACTTTGAGCATGCCAAGGAAAATACTGATGTCAGGCATCTTGCATCTTTCTGTACATATTGTACACTTAGTAAAGCTTATGTAAGTAAATAAAATGGTGAAACATTTAACAGTCATTATGACATATGCAGCCTTAGTCCTGACAATTGTTACGACACTAGTGCCAGAGCTCTCAAGCAGTCCTGGCCTCCCAAACTGTAAATGGAGGGATATGTGAAGATGCTACTCCTGTGTGGGATGGGAGGGCACTGTATTTTACAGACATCCTACGGGCTGGATTTCATGAGTGTTGAGCTAAGGAGAACTCTACCCTATAGGGCTTAGAAATCCTTCTTGTGCAACTGTCTTTTCAGCTTGCTTGACTACTCATGAAGGTCTTTATTTTTTTCTTCCAGGGAAAGGACGGAGGAGGGGACTTTTTTCCCTGGACCGCTTGTTCTTTCTGTTTTGCTTTGAATGTTGCCGTGTGTTTGGTTCCCCCCTCCCAATGTGCTCGGATAACCCAAAAGAAAGAGAAGTCGTTCTTTTTTTCATCCCTTTTTCCCTGAGGAGACAGAGAGAGAGGGGGGAAAAAAAGGAAAGATTAAGATGTAAGCTGGCTAGATAAGCCTGGAACTGGGTTTATTACTACTTCTGAATGAGAGTACAAGGATATAAAAGCAAACCTGCTTTACTGGAGCTGGAGCGAGGTTGGTGGGAGACCTACACTGATTGTGTGCCACTCCGAGAAGGGATGTTTCATTAATTACACATTAACTATGTGCACTGAGGAGGAGGCAGAGAATAAAAATGCAGATGTTTCTGCTGCCCGACAGAATGAAAACCACTCTTGATCCTGTCAAAAGAACATTTTGAATCAAAGGGCTCCACAGAAGTGGAAGAATGAGTTTTGTGGCTGAGTGCAATGGTGCGGTCTTTTAATCATTAAACCCTTTTATAGCGGTAAAATGAACATCCATTGTCATGGCCACTCCAATGGGGCCATAGGAGCTGGTGAAAAGGGAATGCTTTACGAAGGGCACTAAAACAGGACACAACCAGCCCCGCTGCTGGATTTCTAAAGGTAACAACAGCAGTGCATGACAAAGAATGAAAAGACAGCCCAGGTTGGTTTGCTTAAATTACTTTCCTCCCCAAGCCCTTCTTACAAGCTAAACATGCACCAGATATAATGAGCATTAGGACTTCACAAGCTGGCAGTTCCCCTTCTTTGTTTCCTCAGAGTTTTACTGTCTTGGTTTATTTATTTATTTATTTTCTGTTCGTTAAGCAAAGGCTCCTTAGGAAAATGGACTGAAATGTTGTTTTATTCTTAATCACTCTCTACAGGTGTAGTAAACCATTAGCACTGCAAGAGGAATGATCTTCTCTTCTTGCATCCACACCACCTCCACCTCTGCAAGCCTGCAGGGTTGCAACTCTTTAAGGCTGTTTTTCAAATAAAACCTCCTCAAATCATTTTTAGAAAGCAGACAATTTTAACTTGTCAGGTCATGACCCTGGAGTTTTAGTTATATTCCTTCCTTCTCTCTTCCTTCTATTTCCCTTTAATTTCTCAGTAGAAATGATTCAATAAGCTATTTCTCACATCAGTCTAGGAAGAATTCAAAGATATATTTCCCAAAGTTCATATATGCCTTGGAAAATCATATTGTCAGGTTTTTTGGAGCAGAACCTGTTAAAGAAAAGTAACTTCATTTCATGGGGAGTTTCATATCTAGGTTTTGTTCCAATAGAAAACAAAAGGGAATTAAATCCCGGCTCATAGGTAATCCATCTGAAGGACGGCCTGGTACCATGAATCCTGAAATTCTGGACTGTGGAAGAAACTAGAATAAGATGAAAGCTAAAGATAGCAAGGCTTTCTGGCACTCAGCCAGTCATCTAAATGAGCTGGTGAGGATCTGAGTGCTTTGGGAGCTCCAGCTTTTGAAGGAGCAGATCTACTAGTCAGAGATTTTCTTTCATACCATCAGAAATGTTCTGAATTTGAATGTTGAACTCTGAATAAACTCTGGAAAGATGTCAATGCAGCTAAATCAGCAGAATAGGATTAAAAAAATAAAGTCCTTTGCTGGAGAATTTAGAACTGATTCTTGACTAATACTTTATAAGACAGAGTTTATGCAGAGAGTTTAATAATTTCTTTGGCATTTGGAATGCAAGTGTATTTTTTGTGCATCTATTCTTATTTCTATCAAACATAAAAAGAATACTAAAACTTCTCACTTGGGGGCAATTTGTGTGCCACCTGCATTGAGGTGCACTATTATGCACTGAGCATAATAAACTCTGGCCTCTGAGATAGGCTTCATAACAACAGTGCTTAGCAGCCATACTTCAAGCTGTTTATCCTGAAATTCTGCACTGAAGCTGATCTTAAATCATGCTTATAGAAATACTATCAATTAGTTTAAAGTACTTCTTGCTTTTCTTGTTTTTCCATGGTAAAATCAGAGTTACTATCAGTTTTCTGTTTTCCTTTCTCTGTGCTTTTATTTTCAGAAAAAATATTTAGAACTACAATGACAGCTTCCTCTTATTTCAGCATCTTGCTTTAGAAACTTCTGGGACATTATCATGATGAAAGTAGAGCCAACACAAGAGCACAGTCAAAACGCAATTAATTTAGAGCCATTAGCATGTGACCTGCAAGGAGGAAGAATGCTTTCCCCATGCTGCCTGAGCCAATACTTGTGTCTATGCTGAATCACACCAAACCAGCCTTCCGCAGCTACTACAGAACAGCAATGCACCAATTATTTGTTCTGGCTGCTGTCCATCTACCAAACAGACCAGTGCTTTCAGTCTCTTTCCTCCTGATGTCTCCTTGCTCAGATGGCAAAGTACCCAGCACCGGTGGCTAGCTAAGACAGGTGGATTTCCTTGGCCAGAGCTGAAAACAAATGGTGCGTCCTTTTACAACTGCAAGCAAAACAAGAGGCAAGTCATGTCAGTTTGTGCTCCTCCCTCTCTTTTCTCCTACAAACAAAATTGTTAGCAATGTTGACATTTCAGGGCTGGTCTGTAAGAGTCTGAGATGAGTGCAGCCACTGCTCTGAATTCCCAGGATGTTGCAGACAATGAGCAGGAGTGTGAGGAGCTGGACCAGCACTTCAGCGATGCTCTGTATCCTTATCCAGCCCAAGTTCTGCAGGCGAGCAAACATGAGTTCTTTTAAATCAGAATCAGAAAGAGAGCAGGCCATGAAGGGAATAAATTGTATTATGTACGAATTACAACACAAACATTTTTGCTTGCCTTTCCTATATTAGATTTATTTAACTGTATTCTCAGTTCCCTGTTCAAGCTAGCCCAGAGCTGAACCACTAAACACAGATCAAGGTTACTTATTGCAAATAAAGAGCATATCTAAATCATTTCACACAGTTTTAGTTGGTTCCTGTTGATGTAACAAGTACTGCCATCAATGCATAAAGAAGTCTGCTAATTGTCCTTTTGGATTTGCTGCTGCTCCATAGTAATAGGTACTACCTTGGACTGAATGTGTGTGCTGCCTCAGTTTGAGAGGAATAGACCTCTCCAGTTCTGACAGCTATACAATAATGGGAGAGGGGTGGGGGGGAGTAGGTCACTGGCTCCCTCTTAATTGCAGGTGATGCAAGATGAGGCTGCGCATTCCAACATGGCCATATATGTGAAATCATGCTACAGATGTAAATTAATAATTAAATGTAAAGGAAAAAATAAATAAATAAAAAGAAAACAAATGAAAGAGCTACTTAACAAATTATTTCTGTTCTGTGTTTATGAAGTCCTGAGTGTTTCAACAAGACAGTTCTGGTACTCAGCATAAGTTGGGTAAGGACACCTTGATTCTCAGAAATGTTATATGTTGAAGCTGGGATACCTCTGTTCGGCCACTTAACAAACAGATGGCACCTCTGCTCCTGCCAGCCCTGAGAAGCCCCCTCCCAGAGCTGTGTAGGGATGCAACAAGTGAGGACACTGAGAAAGTCACTTGTTTATAAACAAAGCATTTTACACTTCCTTGTGAGACATTTTAAGTGAGACTGTGTCACATAAAGCTCCTCTGGGATCTGCCACAGCAGCAGCAGCCGCAGCAGCACACAAAACAAAGTCACTTCTTCTGATGCACTTTATTCTGTTGTCATGTTAAAAGCAATGAATTTATTTCCCCCTCTCAGCCCTCCCTCAACTACTGCAGCCCTGCAGTAAATCAAAAAAGTAAACTCTCATTCTCATTGTGCAGGGCTTACTTCCAGGCCTCTACAGTTACCACAGTAACTAATTAGAAATTTGCATCTCTAAGAGAGAATTATTTAATACTGATGTAAGCCCTTTTATTCTTTGGAGCTTGGCCTTTTGCTACTCAACTTCTGGTAGATGTTGGGCCTTAAGGTCATACTGTACAAACTCTGAATGTAGGTGGCCCTAGTCTTGCTTTTTTTATTTCGGATGATTCATATCCTGTGAAGAAAATGTCTTGCCAGGTTTTTGTTGAATGGCATGGATTTGAAAAGCAGCACCCAATTCATTTAGTAGCCATTTGTTTTAAACTGTAACATATTCCCCATTCCTCATTAGCTAACTCTTGTGTAATTGAGTCATGCATTTTTAGCCTTGTTAAACCAATGGAGTTAGGTCACAGTGATGCACCTTTCCCATTAGTTCCATTTACTTCCCCTCGCTTTCCGAATTTAAGCAAGCTTTTATTTTGCCTGACGGAAAAGAAAGCCTCAGCTACTCGACATGCACAGACATTTGTGTTTTATAGCTTGGTCGTAGGTACTGTAAATCTAAGATACTGTCCCATAGTCTCAGGGAGGACATAAATACTGAGAGAAGAGGAAGTGGAGGCTGGAAATGGAACAAAAGCCTTCCTTCATGTTCATGCTAGAAAAAGGCTTTGAACTGTCTTTGTCCCAAACCAGCAAGTGCTCCTCATACAACTGGGCTAAGTCAAATCTCAGATGACTTCAGTAGGCTTTGCATCAGTGCTCAATTGGCAGTTCAGACTTACCAGTTTTTTCAGCTATTGCACATTCATACAAATTATCTATAAAGAAAGCAGCACAGCCAATACCACCCCTTTCTACCATTACATGAGTCTTTTCTAGCCCTTCCTGTCCAAGCAGTACCTAAAAGGACCTCAGTAGAGTCCATTTAGAATCTTTAAATCTTTTGATTTTGTAATCTTCAGATGTAATTTATATGTATATATAATCATATATATATATAACCTACAACCATATGCAAACATAATATATATATATAATATAAAATAGGCATATCTAGACATGTATATACATAAGAATAAAAGACTGCACAATCTTAAAATGAAAGAGTTATTTCCAAAGAAGACACCGTAACTGAAGTTAAATGATCACATGATCCAAAAACTTTCTGATTCTACAGTTACAAGTAATTTATGTTGTAATTCAAAGCAACCTTAGACTTAAAGAAATGGAACTTTAATAGCATCTCCATTCATCACTCAGTCTATAACAGATGAGCTGTTTGAGAGACATAAGGGTTATGGACTCACATAAGTGAATCACAGACTCCATTCTCTTCTTTCCTCAAAGGTATTCTGAATTGGATGCAAACCTCAAACTCTGTGCAGACACAGAGTTCACGGAGTTAAGATCCAAGCATTGTAAAAGACAAATCAAAAACATAATTATGAGCATCCAGAGCAAGAAGCAGAATCTATCTACATCAATAAACACCTCCAAGAGTAACTAAGATCTGGTATTTAAAGATCCTCTTTCTCTTACTGATGGATAGGTGGAAAACAAACACACACAAAACTAAGCAAGTGCCAAGGGAGGAGAAGAATGGAACCAGAAGAAATCTGCCATCTGCCTTCCAATAACTCTCTACTTAGAATCAATTTCCAGCAACTACCTGTAGAAAACATTCTTCATTTGGATAACCACCTGATTCCCTCTTCAGAAATAGACTGCTTTAATAATAGTGACTAAGTTCATGCCAAGAACTTGTCATTCATTATGTAACCAAGTAAACAGACAGGGCAGTTCAATGCTTTCTGGTTTTGAAGCAATATATAAATATATATATATATATATACATATACTTTAAATGAGAAAATGCCAGTTATATGAATATGTACAAAGGAAGATCAATATATACATGCACAAACCCACTCATGTCCCCAGTTTTCTGCTGACGTGGCATTATAACTGTCCAGTGAATACTGCTCATCAGCCCACAGAGTCCTGCTGGAATGAAGAAAGGCAAGCAAATGAACAAAGCTTATTAGAAAAATGCTATGATTCCAGATATGGGAACATATGAGAACAATTATTTATATCAAAGTAGTGCTGAATAGCTTTTTAATTCTGGTCTGATCAGTTCTCTTTTTTGCTAAGAAAATTCCTTCATCACAGAGGTGGTAAAGGGGGAATTTCTCATTAAGAACAAGCCATCTTTGCACCATGTTGCATTGGTATCTCCATTTAGGCCACCTCCTTATCACTTACGTTGAGATATATTAGTGGGTCATGTGGGTAGGTTGTGTGTGATAACAGAAGGACCAGGCAGCATTCATTGACATCAGAGTCATTACAACAGAGCTAAACAGTCCAGACACCTGCACACCACAGCTGGAAATGGACTTTGCATTGAAAGGAGAAGGAGATGTGTAACTAAGGGCATCTAATTTGATTAGTAGGTTTGTGTGCCTTGGACTGTCCCATAATTCAGTCAATTAAGCTATGCTTTAATAGTGGGGTCTTTCATGGCACACATCCCAGGGTACCACACAATACAATAAAATTAACAGCTCATGTAATTATTATGGAAAGACAGTTACTTCTTCCTAAGTAAAATTTTATGCTTTCTGCCGTAAGCTTGGTGCAGGCCCCATCTCTTCACACACTGCCCCAACTGAAGCTATGTGCCATGCATCAGCAGGCTGCCAGAGTGGCAAATGCTCTGTTCCAGGACAGTTTTCTACTGGGATAACGTGAGATGGGATCTCTAACAGCTTTAACCTGGGAAAACACCGGTCTAGAGCATCAAAGCCAGGGAGTGATGGGAGATCACGCGCGCCAAGGATGTTACTCAGTGAATCTCTAAATATCTCACCAGGCTCCAGCTGATGCAAGGAGGCTGTTATACACATTTTTTGTTACAACATTACAGTTCAGCATTTCAGACAGGTCAAGTTGTTGCTCCTATTCAAATCCCCAGCATGATTTGTATGCATTGTCAGGGGTAACTGCCTGGCAGAAAAAAACAACAACACAGGAACCAAAAACCCAAACCACCTAAACCCCTTCTCCATTTCTTCCTTATGAGCAACCGATATTTAAACTGCAAATTTTCTTTAGAGCCATTGTGCCTTGCTCCCCTGATGAAGGTTTGAATGTAGTGCTCAGGGACATGATTTAGAGGAGGGTTGTTAGGGTAGTATGGTTGTGGTTGGACTCAGTGATCTTTAAGGTCTTTTTCAACCTGAGCAATTCCATGATTCTAAGGTGCTAAGCGCTCTTCTCCAGCCCCATGTTTTTGGCCAAGCCCTCTTAACTCACACTGAAGTTAAGAGCAGCTGCCCCAGCTGCTGATCCTCAGTCCGTACCCAGCTGTGGGGCCAAGAAGCAGCTCAGTCCCTCACGGGCCTGGGATCCACCTCTCCTCAGCTGACTCAAGCAACTGGAATAACGGAGAGGGGCTGGGCGCTCCCCTCCCACATCTGGGATGAAGCTCGGGGCTGCTGGGTATCACCCAGAGCTGTGACAGTTCTGCAGCAATATTCTGATAAAGTGAAAGTCTGAAATCATGGTTATTAGAGAGCAAACATCATAATCAGGGAAGGAAATAACCTGACTGCCTTCTACTTACCGCTGTGTCCCGAAGAAATTATGCTGTTCCTCCTTATAAATAATAGGGGTGTGCAACGTGTCATTCCTATTCAGTGTTTGTGGGTTTTTTGGTGCTTATTGATGCTGCATCTGTTTTGTCAGTGCGTCAGCTAATGGAGAAAGTTAATTGTGTTGGTTGTAAGGCCACCTGTCACACACATGCCTCATTTCCATACTAATAGCCCAACAGTGGCAGGCAGTGTGCTCCTCTGCAGCAGCACACGCAGCCTCTCCGGCAGCCCGGGCCAAATGTGCCTATGCAGCAACTGCATCCCTCGCCTACAAACACCGCTAGAGCTGCGGCACCCAGCGCAGAGCCACAGCAGCACCGGGCTGCAGCAGGTCATGGAGACACTTTGAGAAACGTGTTCTCTCTTGGAGGCAGAACCAATGCCAGAAAAGCTATAATTAATTAATATTTTATTTGCACATATGGGAAATTATTCTGCTAAAACAGTGAGAAGCTTCCCTTCCTTCTTCCTTCTTTCTCCCTCACTTCATGCAGAAGATTATGTGAGTGGAGGGATTCACTCTGAAGTACCAATCCTGCTGTCAGTCAGAACATGGCTCCAGCATGTTTTCCTCTGCTCTGTAAAGATCCCTTATAAACCCTGGCAGAGTTTACACCAAAAGCATGCCCCACGAGGTGAAACCTGGCATCCCAACAACTTTGGGGGAGACCAATCTTCATGCCTTTTAAATCACTGCAGCTGAAACTAGAAATACCGTGTACAGCTATTGGCTTTCAAAGGAATGTCCTGTGGGCTGAGAAACCTGCTGTGCGTGATCTGCTGCTCCTTTGCACCCTCTGTCTGCAAGCCTGTGAGAAAAAGAAAATGCTCCAGCTGCAAAGTAGTGCCTCGTGGTGTAATACAGCCAGTGACGCAGCAAATGCTGTGCGTATGTCAGGGTCAGGAACAGAGACATCTGTGTCTGTTACACAGGGAGGAATGGGCCAGAATGCCTGCTGCTGAGCTAGTGTCAGGTGCCGAGGTGCATAACAGCACTGGGCAGGGCTGAGGTAAGCAGCACCTGTCCCCAGCTCCTCACCTGACTGAGAGCAACCGGGTTTCATCCTACACAGCTGCAGGTTTTCCTGTTTCTGCATTGAGCCTCTCTACAGATGAGGCTGTAGGGATACCTGCAAATATTTCTCTGGCTAAATGGCCCTGTGTGCCTTGAGAGTAGGTGTGCATGCTGGTTTGAGAGAGAGTGCATCCGGTGGCAATCCAAAGAGCCTTTCAGCTTGACATGTCCCATCTAAGAACCCTTTCAGCTTGACCTGTCCCATCCCCACTATGGCTAGTTTTGTAGAGAACTGTAAAGTATTTTAGTGTTGAGGTGATTTTGTTTGTTTGTTTGTTTGTTTTTAATGCAGATTGGCTGCACTAAAGCATCAAGCAAACATTTACAAATTCTAGAGCTTTATAACCTGTTCATCTCTGAGACAAAGGCTTCCTCTTCAGAATGTGTACAAACTGCTCGTTTGCATTTGGCTGAAGCAAGCATTTTATTGTATAAAAATGATCCTGCCAGGGCTGCACAGACTGCCATTGTGAGTGATGTGTGGCCGCTCCACTCGCTTTGTTGCACACGCGGCTGCTTGAAGTCGTGCTGCCGGGGCGATGACCCACCCCTTCCCCTGCTCCAGCAGAGCAGACATCCACCTCCTGAGTGGGCCTGAGGAATTTATCTCCAAGTCTGCTAACTTCTCCCCATGTGGCTGTTATTCTTTTCCCCATGCGAAGGGCATAAAATTAGTTGCAGAAAGGCAGCACAGTCTATGTGGGACAAAGAGTGTTTCTCGAGTCCTGGATCCAGGCACATGCATCTCCCATCTTCCAGCTACAAATTAAGGTGAAGAACAGATGCATGCTCCAGTTACCAAGGGAAGAAGGCTCTTGGCAAGAGACCCACAGGAATTTCCAGCATCTCCTAAGCCTCAGACCCTCTCTACACTGTGACCTGCATATAGCATAGGTTATCACAGCTTCCAGGCAGGGAGATGGAAGAATCTCTTCACATGAATATGACTGTTTTTCCATTACCTCTAGCTAGCTGAAATTTTCTGAGGATATATTTTCCAGCATAGTACAGTCTTAGACATGGAAATCCTCATGAAACTTGAAATTAAAGGGTACAAACTAGCCCAGCCTTTCTGTACAACTGGCAGCTTGACACTTCACTTTAACACTTGTGGCTCTTAATAGCACAAAGTGAGGGCACGTTGAGCAGACTGTGGCATTTGGTGTCCCACTCTTCTGCCTTCTTAACCAAAAGCCTTCCAGGGTAAATTCTGGCTCTTTCTAGTTTTACACATAGATCTAATGAATAGCTTTATATTGCACACACACACGCACGTATGTATATAAATATTTATATTAATATGTGTGTTATGAACAGTTAATAAAAACACTGTGCATTTGTTAATATTGAAAACAAAGAGGATTTCTAGAGATGGTCAAAGAGTCATTTTTTAAACGATAGCAGTCCGAGCAAAACCAACACATGGTTTTTTTCTGTCTTTCAACTATCTCCTCTGTTTTCTTTCTTGAGAGTAAAGCCAAAACTAGAAGACTGAGTTTGGGCCTAGCAGAATTCCACCTCTCTCTTCCCAACAAAGAATAACACTTTACTTTTGGTTTTGTTTTCTCCCCAGAAGTATTTACATGTTTCTGAGCCAACATAACAGCTGATAGCGCTTCTTCCCGCTTCACCACACTGCATGCTGTGCTTTCTGCACAGACCTCCTGAGATTGCGTGATTGCATATATAACCTTGCTCCACACAGTGTCAGTATTGTTCTGATCCTTTCTCTTCCCCCACATGAGTTTTTGTGTTCAGCATATCTTGGCATTGTGAACTGGAGGCTTTCTAAAGGAGGTCTCAATTTACCCCTGATTTACCCCTATAAATCACCTAATAAACCATTGTCAGCACTGGTGTTATTACACTACATGGAGACAATGGGGATGGAATATGCTGGTACAGACAACAGCATTCCAGTTCTGAGGGCTGAAATGCACGGGACCCTCCAGATGCTGAGGGGATATCATGAGGATAGCCTGCAGGACAAGAGGAAATCTGCGAGGTGACTCCTACATCTCGGCTCTGCTTCACTGCTCTGCGATAAGTCAGTGCACTCAGCCAGAAGTAGGTAAAACCATAGGCAAAGCTGTGATTACAGCTGGGGTCATTTATTTTTCTCCAGGGGACTGTCTATCTGGAAATGCTCTGGTTGCTTTAGATAAGTGGAATACTGAGGTGAATATCTCACAGCTGGCCCGTGACATGAGGAAGGACCTGCTAGGTGGTCTGTGGAGCTGTGTTATTAGCAGCGAGACATGGGGGAACAGCCTGGTGCTTCCTCTTCTTTAGGCTGAGCAGGGAAGACTCAGTCGGGAGAGATGTCTCAGCCAAAGGATGTGTCAACCTCTTTTAACAGCACATAATGCAGCTCGGGTGCCTGCCAAATCGTAACGCGCTGGAACAGACAGACACAGAGGGCTGTGGGAAGTGCTACGTGAGCTGCACCAAGGTGCAGCACCTACAGGAGAAACTTTCCCACCCTGCCAGGGAACCCTCCCTTCTCCACGGTCGGGAGAATGTTTCACTTGTCTGTTCTGTTTTGGCTCTTTTTTCTTTCACTTTTCATGCCCTTGGGCTCTTGGCAGCCAGCCTAGCGCAGTGACGTGTCACAGGGTCTTGATGTTACCATACAGAGTTTGCTCAGTGCGGAGCAGGAGGAGAGAAGTGTGCTGCTGTTTAGAAGTGTGACATTGTCTGCATTAAAATTAAAAAGGGTTGGCAATAGTAAGGCTATAAAACATATCCAGAACTATTAATAATCGATGTCAAGGGCAGAGTGGTTGGCATATTAACTCTCATTCTCCAGACCTTAAGTCAACCTCTTATTTCCCAGTGTTGGGGTGAGACTGACCCTGAAGGCAGCACAGTCTCTGCCCCTTGCGTCTGCCCATCACTGTTCCAACATGGCCAGGACCTGTCACCACTGTAGAATAGAGGGGAGATGAGATAGACTTTGTGTCCATTTGAGCAGGTGGTCACTGTACTCTGACACAAAGCTGCTGTTGTTTGCTGTCCACATTCACTTTGCAGTGGTCAAAAACAAAATTGTGTACAAATATTATATTACACCTTACTAAAGTGTAATGTCAGCTATTTGTATTCATTTCTGGATAAGTTCATAGACTTCCATGCTACAGCTTTGTATCTGGTCCAGATACTGTGCTTTAGAGCAGTTTGTACTGTGCTTTGCCTCATGCCCAGACACTCTACCTTTGATCACTAAGAAGAGCTGGGATTTCACAGGAGTATTTCACTAGGCTGTAATTTTATCACTATTGCACTTGTGTCATAAGAGAAGACCTTGCATAGACAAGCAAAGAGTATTCTTTATTTCTTCTGTCCACAGTATACCTGTTGATTGTGTTCAGTATGGGAGTTGCCATTTCCCCCAAAGGATATACAGCATTTCATGGCATCATGTAATTTTGCTTTTTTGTTCCTGCACCTGGATAAAGGTTGGATTTCTGCAATCATTTGGCAGAGAACAGTTCTTCAATCAAGATAAATCTCTCAGCCTGGCCTCTCAAATCCTAATGATTAATAATTTTACCACCACACTCTCAAAACAGATGGAGCTTTGCACTGTGTTTTAAAGCACTTAAGCCCTAACCTCGATGTGTGCAGGAACACTTAGTGAAAGGCAGAAGCAGACTCCTCTCTGTCGCTGAACAGGGGCTCTGTGCCCAGATCATCTCCTTCTCCCCTTTTCCTTTCTCTTAGCACTGCAGTTTCCCCAAACCTCTCATTCCCCAGGTGCTGGGAAACAAGGGGCTGATCTGTGCTCATCCCACAGGCTCTGATGTACTCGCATTTTGGGCACCCCTGAAGGCAAAATGACATCTGCATTCTCAGCGCTATAGAACGAGAGCACAATGCTTTAAAGCCTCTCAGAAAACCTACAGGACAGTTAATATGATTTAAGCCTATATTTAAATTTTATGAGACTCATTTTCAAGGCTAATAACCCAGTTTACTGTGCACAATATCGAATGCAAATTTTATTACTGACTTGGTAAAAACCAAGACGATGTTCATTAGCATATCTCAGCGCATCACCCTTTTTAGCCAAAAGGTGCACCAGGAGTAACAGTGGGAGTTTTTATATGTGCTGTAAATTACAGTTACTATCTCATTAGATAAACACATTTAAAATCAGGTTATCATTCACTTATATATCAGAAAGTTGTTTGTTCAATTGCAGTTAGTCTCCTATTACAACATATGGTGCATGAAATTCTTAGACTAATAAAATTTCAAGGTACGGGGAGCTGGTGTCTTGGAAAAAACTGTTTCTGCTCAATGAATGGCTCGATATAATCTGTAATTGCTTAGAAACAATTATGCAGCAGGCTGTTTTGTACTTAATAGTATTTACATCCTTGGGTTTATTAGCAACAAAATCTAAGTGGAACTTGTGAAAGAGAAATTAATTTTTCCACTAAAAGGTGTAAACTTTTAAGTTAAAGATCCAGCAGATTGTGGAAATCTAAAATATATGTAATACACTCTAATTTAGCTTAGTTCCCACTGAAATGTTTCATTATTCCTTCAGATACCTGTGGTAGTTGGATTATCTCCTCTGTACCTGAAGAATTCCGTGCAAACTCCCATGACCTGAGCTGAATTCCTCAGCTCTTCCACCTCCCTGGGTAGGTTTGTTTTTTTTCTCAACTCTATTTATGCCATCTCCTGGAAGCATTATGTGACTATTAGGAATCATATGTCATCTGAAATCAGTCTGAAAATTCATGCACTCATGAAGTTCTCATAAAGCTCTGCCTACTAAGTTTAAGCAAACTACCTGGAATGCATGAACAAGTTCAGTCAGCATTTCATACTGTTCTGTATGCTGGCAATTCAATAAACAGCAAGGTACACAGTGTCAGGAAGGGAGGCATGTCAAATGTGCAGCAACTGTTATGCAGTTGCTTTGGATCCAACTTCCCTGTTGTAAGAGCTGCTGAAGAACTCAAACAGCTGACATCATCCTTGCATTACGTCTGACTAAAGTCCTACACTTCACCCTATCTGTTGCTCATTGCCTAACTCAGGGTGGGAGCTTTTTTAAGGTCCAACGCAAGGTATTCTGTTCCTGTCAGGTGCAGAATATCCTTATCCTGCTCAGAAGGTTCCAGGCTCCTCTGTCTATTCCTCACTAATCCAAGCAAATTTAGGCCCACCTCCCAGCACTGATGTTTACTTGCATTCATATGGAGCAGGAAACCCTTTTTTCTTTGTGTTCATACAGCACCAAACAAACTGAAGGCCATTTATGCTGAGGTTTTCTGGGTCCTGCTGCAGTAATGTTAGCTGGATGTATTTAGAAGTTAGTCTTTTTAGTATATAGTATTAGTATTTAGTTTCTGGCATGGGCGATTTGTTGATATTTTTGCCATTTTATAGCTTCTACAATTGAATATATACAGACTGAAAGCAGGCCCCTGCTTTCATATGCTTTGAAGTCTATCTGAAGATGGTTTTATCAATAAACCAGGCTTCTTTTTTTTTTTCTGAATGAGTTTACCTAGATTTTGTTCAGTAATTGTACTTCTGTATGTACTTCTGATGAGAGAAGTGAGGCTTAGGAAATGCATCCATTAAAATGATAGCTTTGGCCTGGCCAATATGGCCAGGCAAACATTAGCAAAGGTGGATGTAGGTAAAGTGAGGTGCAGGAAGATTTACAAGCATAAGAACTGTCTGTGGCACTCTACACAGTGGTAATGGAAGCTAAAATCCATGGATGTTTGTACAAAAATGTCTGAAGAAAAAGTCTGGAGTTTACTCAATAAACAGATATTTTGCAGTTGCGGTGATTTAGTGGTTAGTTTATGTCCTGAATTAGAAAATCCTGCTTGTTTCAATTCTTGTTTCTGTAAACTTAGATGCTGTTCTTAGCTGTGTCATTATTTTGCAGGTTCTCAGAAAATCTCCCTAAATAATGAAGTCCACATGAAGTCCTCTGTCTCCCATGTCATTCTAAGAGAACCTAACTTAGGTTGGTGCTAGGTTTGCCATCCTTCTTTCCAATACAGAAAGAAGCACTACCCATTTAATCTCTTTACAGTGTTCCTCTTATCTGATATTTACTTATCCTCAAAACAAAATATTCTCAGGAATCTGGAAAGCCTTTTTGTCTGTTTTCCCTAGATTTTCTTTTAGACGTTTCTTGTTCTAAAGATGGCAGGGTGGGTAGTGGCCTAACACTTACTAATGCACATTAATAACCCTTAATAAAAGTTAATTTGCCTGAGAAATCACACTCATTTATCCTCAATCTCATTTTGAAATAGCTACCTTCCTTTCTGGAGTTTTGCTTAATCCTTAGAGAAGCATTCTCTTTGCTCATATGGTGTATTTAATTCCCTGCTCCTAACCCCCAAGGAGTATGGAGGCCAAAGAATGTCTTCTTCCCTGAAAGAGGTAACAGCATTCAGTACCTACCTGGTGAAGCCCTTGCAAAGAAAAAATGGTCTAAGCTGGGCATCACAGAGAGGAAAAATTGTCTTGTGAATCTACTGAGGTACCATGATGGTTAACATCAAATGTGAAGAAGTAGAAAAGAGTAATGATGATGACTGTTGCTTTCTTCAGCTGTGTGAATGGTGAAGGATGAAATCACTATGCCAAGTATGAGCAGTTTTGGTATGACCATGTACCAGTAGTTCAGATACTGAAATGACAGATGGTGTTTATAGCCAGAACTGACATTGTTTTGTGATAATGCTTAAAATTATATTGTTCCTGATTCAAATAGGAAGTACTTCCCTTGGCCTGAGGCACTGAGATTGTCTCAGGTCTGATTTCTCTAACCCATATACATTTCTGTCCTTTAAGGCCATAGAAGCAATAAGTTCATGCACACTTAAGAAAATGAAGAAAACTGTGATGCTATGAAGTTGTTCAAATGCAGGAATCATAGACGCAAAGCAATACTAACTGAAAATGCAATCTTCTGTATGGTTTCTTTGTAGAAATCAGGTTTGTATGTATATTCAGGTTTATTAGATGAAAATTATCAAAATAAACAATCATCTCCCCTTTTAATAAAGCTATACATCACCTTGTTAACTATGACGTAACAGTGGCAGTTCTTTGGAAATCTCTCTCTCTTTATTATTATTATTGTTGTTGTTGTTGTTGTTGTTGTTGTTATTATTATTAATTTCTATTTGTCTTTTTAGGTAGTTTAAAGCAAAGAAGTAATCTCATGTGACAGCAACAGAAAGTTTCCTTGCCTGAATCACTGTGTATTTGAAAACAAATGTTCACAAGTCACTTTGAGACCTTTCAACCTTAAATAGACCTTTGGGAAACCTGATCCTCTGTGGGCCTGGGTTGGATTTTTGGGTGTTTCTTTTTTTAAGTGTCATTTTTTTTCAGTCCATTTTTTTCAGTACTCTTGACACTTAGTGAAAAATTTTTAACTGAATTCCTGAACATATCTGTCTGTCCCCAGATGATCCAGAAGTTTAATCACTCCACAGTCTATTTTCATCTAGATTCAGGAAAAAGATTATCTTTGGACAATGTTCTCACTAATATGCTTTAACTTTTGGTTAGCACTGAGGTGTGCAGGCAGTTGTACTAGATGATCTTTGAAGGCTCCTTCCAACAAAACCAACAGAACATTCTTTTCTGTACTAATATAGAAGTTGTAAAGCAGCTCAGGGTGCTCAGAAGTCGGGCACCATTCTTGTCTTCTTATGGGCTTCAACGTCTATCCATGAGAAGACATCTTTAAGACGACAACAAAAGGAATTTACAACATTATTATCCACAATTCTCTTATACTGCCATTTATGTAACTGAGTATCCACCGTTCCCTCTGATTCCTTACCGCTAGGACTGATGTAGCTGTAACATGGTGCTAACACAAGCATTTCATGTACCAAGTCTTGGACAGAAATAGGGGGAAAGCTTCCCATCAATGGCATGGCTTGGGTTGCCACTAAGTACTTGTACTAAACACTGAATGTCACCACATTCTTCCATTTCAATTCAGGATCAGAAATCAGATATGAGTAATTGTTCCCAGGCTTCACTATTTTAGGCTAGCCACTGTAGGAATGTTGAGCTGTAACTGGTAATTAACCCGTGTAACTGGCAAAAAATAACCCATGCTGCATGGTCGGCTGACCATAGTAAGGTGCCCTTTGCCACTGCACTCATGAGGAGTGATCCACTGGAGTTTAGGCATTTTTGATGTACAAAGTTGTACAGGGAGTCTGAAGGAGGCAAAATGGCCAAGATCTCCCAACAACAATGTGGCTGAACAGCCTGTGATCTTTTTATCCCATCACAGTAGACTCTTCCTCAAAGGAATGAATAGGAAAGAATTGCTCAGGCGCTTCACTCGCCCTTCTTTTAGCACTGCTTCTCACTTGTCCTATGAGAGGCAGCATTTCTGCATGTCCTGCCATATTTTAAAATGTGAAGATTATAAGAGTTTTCTCCTTTCTTTTATGTCACTTCTTCAAAGCCAGACACACTCACTGCTGGGAAGTGCTTGCTTTCTTTTGATCAGCTCCATAGTGCTGTAGAGAGAAATGGACTCTCTTGGGCAATGTACATCACCTTAGGGAAAAAGACAATTTTAGAATTCCAAAAATGACAGAGTTTCAAGCTTTTTCAATTTATATCTGCAAAGCCATTATTTTCAAACCACCAACTATGTGGGATTTTATTTTGGCACATCCTGTAATTAACTGTCTACATAGTGCTATGTTTTCTTTCTCAAGACTGGAATTAACCCTCCATTCTATGTTCAGAAGTAGTATCCTGGTTTCAAGACACTGGAGATTTGAAGGGGTCTAGGATTTGAAGCAAGGTGGCTCTTGTTGACTGTTCCCAGTCAAGCAAAGGATGTCTAGACATAGTTCATATCTGTCTGTCTACCTGCATCTACCCAACTAGCTATACATCTACCTATCCAACTCTGTATTTCGGTTGTTGTCCTCAATATCTTATTCACCAAAACAGCCAAGCAGAGGTCAGAGGACACCGTGAGAAAGCTTAGCAACCAAGTGTTAAGGCAAATCCCTAAGATCCCAAAGAAGGCCACACTGCTGTGGTGTTGGGTGTGAATGGAGTTTCCTCCTCCGTGTGAGAACTGGGTGGCTCTTGGGGAAAGGACCTGAAGTAGAGAGGCGGCGAAATGGGATCTAGCACAGAAACAGTTTCTTCCACAGAAATTGTTTTTCTTTCTGCAGCTCCAAGGGGCCAGTCACACTTGGTGGGAGGAAGACTACAGCCCCCAGCAAATCAACTTCCCCTCCCCTTCTTGCCTTGAGGGTTCCCAGGTCAAGTGTCCCTGCTAGGGAATCCCCATGCTCTTCTTGCTTCCCAGAACCCCCCTGCCAAGGGGTTTTCCAGAACAGGCAGACAAGACAGATTCGTTTTTTTCCTAGTTGATTAACTTTGGATATATTGATGGAATTCATCATCACCTGTAGAAAACATCAGTCAAACAGAGTCCATTCTTGACATCCTCTACTCCCTTCTCTAAAGCAGAAAGTACTGTAGCAGCAGGTCTAACAAAGGGTATAAAAGATGAAGGGGAAAAATTAGGAAGAAAACCCAAGCTTTATTTTGTATTCTAAGTGACCAAATAGCAAGAGAATGAGCCCAAGTGTTAAATTATTCTGGTACTTAAATAGCAACTGGAGATGTTTTTTGGTTTGTTTTTTTTTTTCTTTTAAGTTTAGAAGATGCTTTTGAAATTGTATTTGAAGCTCTCAGTGTTTGCCTTGCTGTTACATAGCTGAGACACATCCCCTCTTACTGCAGACAAAATTTCTCATAGCTCCTATGCTGCACTTCACAGTGAGCAAATTCTGCCTGTGAGATGCAGACACAGTAAAAAGCACCTCTGCCAGTGCTGCAGCAGGCTTCACGTGGTACTGATAAGCAGCAGCACATGAAGTAAAAGTGATCTGCCCATTGTGGCTGGTGGGGAGGGGGGAATAGTGAGGTTGAGCGCTGCTGACCACGGCTGCACCACCAGCAGCGCCCACCGCCGTGCAGACAGACAGACGAATGGATGGAAGCACAGAAATCCAAGGCATCTAATTAAGACTCCCTCATGGAAAAGCTGTGGCTAGGTAAACAAAACTGTTTAAAGTGTGTTCATCATTAAAGTGTCCCCCGACAGCAGGATGTGGCAGCAGGCTCGGTGACAGAAGGGAGAAGAAGAGAGGCATATGGCCCCCAGCCTCATCCCCTGCTGACAAGCTGCCTCGCTGCAAGCCCCCTTTTCTCTGTCTTCCTTGCGTGAAGCAGATTGCAATGGCCCAACTTCCCCATCTGTATCCCAGTCCTGTGCCCCCGACAATGTGGCAGCCATGCAGCTTCCTCGTGGCCGGGAGCGGGAGGAGGAGGGGGGAAGATATTAGCGACCAATAATCACAATGCTATCCATAATGCATTGTCTCTACAAGATTACATGGTATATTTCCAGTGGGGATTAGCCCATCCATCACGGGCCTTTATTGGCCCTTTTTTTGTTGTATAAAGCCCAAACACTGTCGTAAAATTCTAAACCGCTTAATTGCTGTGCTGTAAAAATTTGCATATCAGAGATATGTCATTCCTTCGTTAAATGGCACTAGGCATTTGTTACAAGGTCCTAACAATCAGGCCAGAGCACCTCAGAAAAAGGTCAGCCCTTGGCATTATGCAAAGTTCTCCGCTGAATTCTAATCTGCAGTAATTACGGGTTTAAATATATTGCAACTTAATGGATTTTTATTCTGTGCAATTCAAACTCCCTGGGCTCACGGACTTCTTGATCAGACTGGGTAAGCAATGAGGTTGTGGTAGCACGGTCTCTGTTTCTGTATGGCCTGCAAACTGCCTCCCAAAATATTTTATCATAAGCCACAATGCCAGTGAGCTCCAGTGCAAGTTTTCCTTGATGGGTGTTGGCATGCATTTATGGTGAGTTCTTCATTTCTTAGATTAATGGCAAGTTCTGAGGAGACTATGGGAGCCATAGCATTGTCACTTTTAGAGTTCACCATTAAAAGCAACCTGAAGATACATGTTTTTCCATATGTACTAAGAAAAAGGATCGTGATAATAACAAGCAGAAGTATTGTACTTTTAACCCTGATCTGAGAGGTGTGCCTGACAAAAGGAAGAAAATACCATCCTGATTTTACTCACTGAGAAACAGGCTTGCGAGACCTCAGCTGCATGCACAATACCTGCCAAGAACTGCTCACAGGACATATCCTCCTTTAATGACCCAGTCTCTTCTCCTACCCCCGCTCTCACCTCACTCCCTGGTCATCCATAGCTCTACATGGGATACAAACATACCTGCTTCTGAAAACCTCTGATATTTGCTCATCCTATAAATGTGCTCAAATTCAGCCTATGAATGTGCCTGTGGATGTAATTAAGGGAGATATACATCATCTTCTATGGGACTGCCACACTTGCCTTCTGTAGTGACTGAAAATTGCATAGACTTACGGAATGCTTGAGAATGGAAGCAATCTGGCTCAACTCTTGCTCAAGCAGGGGCACCCAGAGCAGGGTGCCCAGCATCATGGTGGCTTCTGAAGATCCTCAAGGAGGAGACTCCACAGCCTCTCTGGGCAACCTGTGCCACTGCTCCATTGCCTGTACAGCACAAAAATGCTTCCTTCAAGAAGTACCATGATGGTGTTAGCACAGTTGCTTTTAACACTGGAGAGTCAATGACACTTGGACTCTTCAGCGAACATATTCCTGCACACACCTAAACACAATCTTAAAGGCTTACTAGTGCCTTCAAAGACTTCAGACTTGGTCTCTTTTCCCAAATGAGCTTTCCAGTGAAGTTTCCTCACCCCAGAGATAGGTAGGTAGGAGGAGGTGGCCAATGACTTCAGCTCCTCTCCATATGCAAGAGGTAAATGTTAATCTCTGCTTAAGCCTTATCAGCCTTTTGAGTCTTCCTCGTGGAATGCAGCTAGCCCTGCCATCCAGACAAGATAGATTACAAATAATATTCCTCCAGGAGAAAGCAGATGAATAAGGGTGTGCCACATAACCTGAAAATATTGCAGAAACTCACATGCCTTCCATAGCAGGAAGCAAGAAACAGAGCTAACACACTGCTCTTACTGGAATCAAAGTGATATTTGCCTTCAAGGTATCTAATTTATTTCATTAACCCAGACCAGGAACCCAAGGAGCCCAGTAGAATACTGCATCACCTCAGGAGAATTTCTTCTTTAGCTCCAATCTCATCAAGCCATTTATGTCTTACATTGTCTTACATATTTGTTTTCTAGACATTTCTCTCCCTACTGATTAGTACATTTTGCAGGCACATACTTCTTACTGGTGCTGTAAGCACTCATACTTAAAATCAACCTTACATCGTATTTAATCATCACACTACGGTGGTTTTATTATTATCACATTTTAATCTGGCAGGTGGTTTATTAACCAGAAAGAATTCTAACAAGAAACCCAAATGCTCTAACATAATAAAAACATCCTATCTTTGTTTTTCTTTCTAATTAACAACCAACATCAATGCAAACTTCTTGTCCTATGTGTGAACTCAGCTACAGTCAATTCACTTTTATCTGCGCTCTTGATTAAGAAGGCCTCCTACGAAGTAGCCCCACGTATCTACCCTGGAAGAGATTTCAGCCCCTGTCCTTGTGCTGATGAAACCCTCTCCCTCTGCGGAATCCATGCAACTAGCTGTAGGGCTGCAAATTGATCCCCCACAGGGAGAAAACTCTTTAAAAAACTGGCCAGGGAGGAGTTAATTCAGGTTATTTCAGATGTGCAAGTCACAGCTGTCACCGGGAATCTCAGAAGATGGAGTTGCAGTCTGATTTATTCAAGGTTTTCCAGTACTGCAGAGGCAGAGCTAGAAATGGGACTAGGGTCCTGTGCAGCAGCACCATGCATGACGCTGAAGGCCATTTCCTTTCTTCCTCCTCCACTGTCATGGTGAAACCTTTGGCCCTTGGAAGCAGGCTGCCCAAGTCCTAGGCACAGAGCTCAGCAGGCTCTGGCTTGGGCTCTTCAAGGGACGGAACTGCAGGTCATTTTGCCAGCTGCCCTCTCTGAAGAGCTGTCTGCCCACTGACATTTATGTCTGCTTTGGAAATACATTTGTTACCACAACCCATCTTCCAGTCTATCCTCCCCTCCTCTGTTTCCTTTGTGTTCTGCCTGTGTCAGACACGGAGGAGTCTTCCCGCTGCCTTCAGGGAGGTTTGAGATAGGGCTAAGCAATCTATAACTGCAATTTATTTTACCCTTATTGAGCATTATTAATGTTTCTATTAGGACTGAACAAACTATGTAATAATGCGTCATTTTCTGTGTCTTGATTCATTATTCAAAATTACCCAAACAATAATTTATGTGCATTATTCTGCAATTAATTTGCCATGAATTTCTTGCAAATATAAACTGAGCAGTATCTGAACTCTCAATTGGTTACAAACGTCTGTTGCATGCTGGGAGTGGGATCCCATGTGACGACAGCTAAGCGCAAATTTTAGGGAACGTCTATATATGAAGATGGGCTATTTCCACTAAATTAGTATGCAGTCCCATGAGAGGTCCTTGATTTTACTCTCTGTAGCTCAGAATAAACATATTTCTAACTGAATTACATAAAATCGGTACAAACCTAAACAATTTAGGTTTACATCAGGATAATTTCCATGTGCTTTTTGCACTGTTTTAACTAAATCAGAGTAAGGCCACAGATGTACTTAAGTTCCTTCAGCTTTGCACATAAATAAAGCTCTCTGATACAGTTTTTTGACTTGACAGTCAAGTCACCAGTACCTGCTTCCCAGGCTTTTTGTCCAGTACTTGTTTTAATGTGATGCTTTATGATGGTTCCCAAAGTCTTTTGACCTCAATAGAAAAGGTCCCTCAACATTCATGAGGTTTTTGGAAGAGGCCCAGGATGAACACCTGTCCCAGTGGACTTTACTGCAAGACTAATCGAAGAGTAAATACCAAATTGAGAAGCAGCAGTCCTGTAAAATGTACAAATTACTCCCTCAGACGTGAGCTGGTTGTATGTATTTCACTTAAGGCCAGGAGCGGGTACAAATGGCCACCAGCAATTGCTGCCCGCAGGTGAGGCCTGGCCTGCAGATCTCAGGCACAGCAAAAGAGCCAAGGGGAGAACTGGGAACCAGAGAGCAGTGCAGAGTCCTCCTTCACATTTCCATTGGACCTTTGCTTTCTGGGTCTATAATCATTAACAGTCCCATGAAAAGTATGATATTTAGGAGCTAGATCTACTGTAAGCCTTTGCAAATACCCTTTATTCCTTTCACACACACTTCCTAATACTGGCCTAGCTAATCTAGCAATTAATAACATCTTAAGAACATTAAAGTCTTTGCCATCATATCTTTAATGCCTTTAAAGCTACTTGCTCAATGCGTAGCTAATGGAAATGCTGGAGGATAAGTTGGTCAAACAACCATGGCAGGAGTTCTCATCTCAAACCCAAGTAAAAGGCAGTGAGCTAGGAGGTAGGGAAGATGCAGAAAACAAATTAATAGAGGATAGATTGTTAAGAAGTTTAGGGGCACTGGAAGCAGGCCTGCCCCGTTCTGCCACCAAGTGCCAGCTTTCCTGACCAAGAGGCCTATTGCCACCCCACGCTCACCACCCAGTTTCTCCGCTCCATCCTCCACCCGCTCAGTTAAAAGGCCTTACCACAGCAACGTAGGGTACTTCCACTGATAATTAACTGGAACTGAGTTCATTAGGTAAAAAAGAGGTGAACAGGCATGTGAATATCATTGTAGCCTCTGATTTGGAAAGTAAAAGTGATCCATAATCCATCCGAGCACTGGGTGGGGTGAAGGCTCACATTATAGCAGTCACCAAGGTGTAAAAATACAATAATAAAGTTCTGCAACTGTCCTATTAACATACTGGATTTGATTTGGCTCCATTATATTTCATCAAATAGTTTACAAAGCACCCAGCATAAACCATCATCATAATTGTAATCATATATTTAGTGATTTAATGTGTACACCATAATGTACCATTAGTTACACAAATAACTAATAATTTGCTAATGACAATATTATGTTAAGTCAGTTTAGGGGCAATTAAAGTGAGTGATATTTACATATGCCTAATGAATCACAGTCGATGGCAGATTAAGAGATTCTAATGAATATTCATCCAGACATTCACAACCAGCTTCACAGTTTATAAACTGAATTATGGTTGATTTGCCCTTTTAAAAATGAATATGTGAGTATCTTCTGCATGGGAAGAATGAACAATTGGGGCTGATTGTAAAATTTTTTTAAAGCAATGTACTGGTCAGGACACAAAACATTTTTATGCACTCTCATACCCTTGGCTCCTCAGATCTTTTTATATCACATATCAGCATTGATGAACTATCTCCATTTTCATTCCTACCCGTGACATGAAATATAGAAATTGTTTTGTGTTGAATTAAATGCAATAGAAGTTTTATGCAGCCTCACTAAGGATATAATTACACAGGTAGCCTGCTTTCCCTAACCAGAGCAGGCAAACTCTCACCACTATGGGCTAGCAACATTCTGCTTATAAAGAGAGCCTTTATGCGTGCTCACTTGAGTCAATGAACAAATTATTGCTCATTCAAAAGGAAGCTGTGTAAAGCTGTTCTAGGATGAAATCAGAGTTACTCTGTCACATCCTATACCAGAAGTTTCTCCTGTGATTAATATCAACAGTATCAGTACCAGCAATAATAATAGCTAAGAGCACAGAATACAGCTTCATGGTTTGGCAATCGGAGGTCAGTGAGCCTAGAGATATGTAAAGCGTTTAGAGCGCATACACAGGCTTTTCATTGGTAATCTCTGTAAAGAACTGGTACGATGCTACAGTAGTCTCTCACAAGGTTATTCCCCCTGCCCTTGCTTAAGCTGCACAGCCAGGCACTATTGCCTCTAAATTCTGGGGCAGTTTCGCAGTGTTTGAAACACTGATTTTTTAGAAACTCTTCATTGCTCTTCCACAACTGAAGAACTGAAATCACTTAAAAACAGCACTGCTTGTGGCAGGGGATGGAGGGGGTGCAGTGATTTCTCTGAAATCAAACACTGGAACTTTTCACACCTCCTCTAGCAAAAGAGAACCCCCAGCAGGATGAATCATCATTCAAACAAGCTCCTCACTTTGCTTAATTCGGGGATTTTTGATTAATCAATCCAAGACTCAAAAGCGATTTGTTGAGTTCCGTAGAATAAAGTTATTTGTACAGATGCTTTGTGCAGGCAGCCGTGAGCTGGAGCTCAACATCCTGATAGATTTACAGAGCGCTGTGTAACTATGGAGGTCTAGCTTGAATCCTGAGAGCAGAAGTCATACTGGGTTTTGGTAACAGGGCACTGTAATTTTGACACAGAGTTAAAGAATATGCAGCTGTAACAAATGAATTCACCATTCTGCTGCTCTGGCCTTAACTGGATTAGGCCAAAAGTCCATTTGAAAAAGATTGATGCTTAATTTACTTGTTTTCAAAAACACTTCTTATTGGAAAACGACCAGCTGCATGACAGAAAAATTGTAAGGTCTGTACTGACCATGAGAAGTAATTGAACTTCTTACTAATATGTGCATTTGGATTTTTCCAAGCTTTTCTTCTTCCTCCAGACAGATATTTCTGAGATGCTACAGTGAGAACTTCAGCTATGCTACTTTCAGAATCTTCAGTCTAAGAAGCTATTTATTAATTTTGTTTAAAGTTTATTGACTACCTGTATTATAAGCCTTCCACTTCCCATAGAAAACAAGATTATTTAGAAAACAAGATTATTTAAAGCCAACAAGTTATTTCATAACCCTCCTCCCCCCCCTCCCCCCCCCCACACACACACACAGTTCTAAGTCCTAAAAGGAATTAAGCCAGTAATAACTTCAGAACTCTCAAAGCCTGAACTTTACTATCATCATAGTCATTACAATTATTTCTCTTACTTCATTATAATTTCAGCTTTGGTACATCTGCTTTCTTTACCTCTGCCAGTTTGCTTCCTCGCAAGTACAGATACAATTCTTACCAGTCTTTCTACTGTCACCTGAAATACTTCAGAAACATCTATCCCTAAGATTTAGTAACCTCAACTCTTATGCAGTGCAGCAGCTTGGAGAAATCTCATGAATGATTTCATCCATTTAAACACTCACAGTCTTTAAGCTTAAGTAGGCTCTATGCTTGTTTTCAAAGAAAGGGCTTCTTCCTTCTTTACTAAGTCACCAATCTTTCCCTTTCACTGCCTCAAAACCATGGACCTTGCTCTACAACTATTGCACTCAGGAGTGTGCTCACTGGTTCCCATTTGAGGATTCACTGACTTTTATTTCTGAATTGAAAGTCTCTCTCAAATACAATAATCAAATTCAGTACTTCTGTGATCCTTTCTTTACCACTCACAGTGTGAACAAGTCTTATCTTGCCAGTCAAAACCTATGTGAGAATATCATAAATATTGTGAGAATATCATGTATATAAGGTGAAATTTTACAGTCCATAATAAATGCAGCCTGTAACAAGCACTAACAGCAATCATTAACATCAGCATCATCAGGGTTTCACCAAAGAATCCCAAGCCCAAGATTGCTGTTTCCTGTATTACTTGAGCATTTAAAAGGTGCAGCCATTTCTCAGGGCTACGTTGCTTGTGGACACTTTCCTCAGCAGATTTACTGCTTCACCACCACTACCTCTCCTCTCTCTCTCTCACTTTTGTTTGGTTGTTATCGTCTGTTTATTTGTTTTGACTGTTTGTTTGTTTTTGCAGACCAGCTTCTCACAGAGGGCCAGAAAACTCCGTGGTTTCATCCTAAAATGCAGATTGGATGATCATGGGTCAGAGTTAATAGAAGCAGAAAAGCCTGGTGAATGATCCCCACTGTACAGGCTAAGAGCTAAGACCAAAAGGCAAAAACTGCTTGTTTCACACACACACACAAAAACTGTTTAGAAAAGAATTAGAATGACTTGTGCAAAGGAAAGCATCTGGGCTTTTCCCTGTCTTATCCAATGCTTTGCATTTAACTTCTAATTTGCAAAGCAGTTGCACAGAGGCACTTTGGTATGACAGTAATCGTAGCCATTTACCATAGCCAACGATGGAATGGGATCAGAACAAAGGTTAAAAATCAAACAAATGAAAGATAAAATTATCTGCCTACTGAGTAAACTTTACTTGGGTCAGAAGTGAGTAAAGTTGACTTAATTTATCCTTTATAATATCACTTACCTTGAGCTTCTCTGGGGCTCCCAACCATGCCCCCTTCTTCATCCCACCCCTCAGAACCCAAGCTTGGGGCATAATTATGATCACATGTAATGAATGGGAACATACAAGACCACTGCTAATACTGCCCCTAAAAACTCCGGATGTAGGGAGATGAGAGAAGAAAAAGAAGAGGTGCTGGGTGCTTAAAACCGGCAATGCCCTTCAACACATGTGGGGCCCTGAGCAACCACAACAAGAAGCTTGGGAGAAGAGCTAGTTTGGCTTAACGTTGGAGCCACAGATAAGCATTACTTCAACAGGTGTAATCCTACAGTTCTCTCTGTCTGCTACAGCAAATGAGAAAACTGATAGGCATTTAATGAACCTCATCCTAACCTGTGTGGAATAATCTTCCAGCTAATCTTCTAACTGGTTTCCATCCATCTAGCAACAGCAGTGTTTAAATCTCTTGTTTGCACTTTACTAGCTGCAGATTGTAAATGTTTTATGAGCCGCTGAGCTTGCAGCATTACTATTTTATTAGAACGTTGAATATCTCATGTTCATTGCTGTCTTACCAGCAAATTTTATCTAAACAAAAATTGCCTCCATACTTCTTGTGAATGACAATTTGGTAGTCTGATGGATGCTGTTGCTTCAGCTTGTTCTGCATCAACAGTTTGGAAATAGCCTCTCTGCCTAGCTGGGATGCAACAGTGCACCTGTGCTAATGGCAATAAAATACATTCATATTATGAGTATGTCTGATTTGGCTTCTGAAGAAGGGGCAGAGTCCTATGAGTCTCTAGTCCTGATGTTAAGCATACGTGAGAGATTTTCCTGCCCCTGGAAAGAAGGAAATGTTTTCCTACGTTGAGCATGCGGTCCTGCAACATACGCACTGCAGCATTACTGAACAGATAAGCCATACTGGTTCAGAGAATAGCTATTACTGGACCAGTGCAACATCAAACACTGGCCCACGCAGATGTCTGGGATGTAGGACCATCATCTTGGTGCTCTGCTCATTTCTCATTAATCACACACATCTCTGACAGGCATGTTCTGGGTGCAAAGCTTCTGAGGGGTGCCAGCAGCTGTGCAGCTGTATGGAGGAGCACTCTGGGACAGCTAAGCACTCTACAGAGGGGAAAGGGAGCCAGGTACAAGTTTCCTTCCAGAAGGAATAAATGACAAGTTGGCTTTCTCAGTTATCCCCCTACCTGTGGACTTTGCTATGGTAAAGGATGGTCAACTATCAGTTCTCTCATCTGGGTCTGTACTTCATCAAGATGTGTCTTTCTCCGTGTCTCACCTCTGCTCTGAATAGCTGCAGATATCCCCAGCCGGCCTGTCTTCTTCTGCAGTACGATGGAGAGAGCAGTTTAGATTACTTACTAATTCATTTCCTTTGACATGAGCACTAGGAGTGACTGGTGACACTCCACTCCCTTTCTACAGCATCTACCCCGATCTACCACAGTTCCCACACTCAGCTACAACCCAACATTCCCACATCTCCCCTTCCTACTGCACCCTTTTCCCACCATTTCATCCCCAGTCCTTTCCACACACCACATACCCTCACATCCCACTGCTTGTGGGACCCACCCACACACCCCGGTCTCCTGCTAATCCATCTTCTACCCTGATCTGTCACAGCTTCTTCCTGAAGTGTATGATACTGTAACAGACCCATTCAGAAATGAAGTAAAAGCAGTGCTCAGGGTGATTCAGGTTCCCTTGCATTTATTAAGTTCCCTATTATTAAGTTCCATTCTCTCCAGTGATAGATAACCACAAACCCCCGGTGATCGCAGGCACACCGCAAAAAGGATCGGCCCTGAGGGTCTGGATGTCAGATGCTGCTCTCTGAAGAGATACAGCAGTACCGTGCTGCTACCGCCATCCAGAGCCAACCGCAGCACACCCTGTGCAAGTGCTGCTACCTCCCCAAACCCTCCATTGCCTCAAACCTAAACCCCTGGCGTCGCTGAGCATCCGGGCCGGGGGTGAGGGGAGCACCCAGAGCCGCTCCCGCAGCGCCCCCTGCGGGGGAAAACCATGTCCGCTCCTCTGCAGACAGAGCCTTGCAAAGGAAGGTAAACCAAGGGCTGACTTCAAGGAAATGCCTCCAGCTGCCTCTGTCTTTATTAAAAGAAGTGAAGAACGAAAACAAATAAAAACCCTTCCAACTCCAGGGAGAACCTTCAGCTTTTTTAAACCACACACCCATTTGGCTCCCCAGAGAACTCTTTCCTAATTGCAAGCAATGCCTGCAGCTGAACCAGCCTCACTGCTTCTCCCAGATGGAGTGCATGTAAGTGCAGTAACACTGCCTCGGAGTGCTGCTGTGTGGCTGAGGTTACAGAGCCCAGTGGATCGCTTTTCTGGCCCTCCACTGGATGAACTACCGAGCAGATCCCTTACTAACCTGCGCATAGGACAGACAATCCCAGGCCATCTGAGCTCTTCACTGCTCTCCAAGACCCCAGGAAAATTAAATCCTGAACAGGGCCAGGAACCAACAGGAGCCAACTGTCTGCCAAGACAAAGCTCAGCTGCCTGTGGGCTGTTTATGGAGATGAAGAACAGAGGCCTGCGGTGCAAGGAACTGACATAAAGTTGTCTGAAAGCCCTGCTCGCTGCAGGTAGGCCCAGATCTCACAAGATGCATGCTGCACTTCTATCGATATGTGCAACTAGGCACAATGCAACCCCTTCTGATGCAAGTCTTCTTGGTATTCTGTGGGTTTCTCTGGCAATCGTAGCAAGATTGCTACAGTCAGCAGGAAACACAGGCCAGGAAACCAGCCTGGAATTTTCCACAACTGGAGAGTTCACGATCCTGAGAGGACTCAGGTTCAGAGCAGTGCTGCAAGCAGGTGGGCAGGTATAGGGAAATTTCATGCAAGCGTCATCGCAAAAGCTTCTCTGGTGATACAGCTTATTCATTTCTCTGGTGATACAGCTTATTCATTGCTCTTTGCTCCAGTTGCAGTTTTGTGGCTCGAGTCACACTGCAGGATATTACACAGTGATAAATGTTACAAATACAAAAGACACAATTTTCCAGCCTTCCAGCTTCTGGCAGCTTCTTCATGCTTTTTCCTTGTATAAACTGATGTCTATGAATCATACAGGGCTTCGCCAGTTCCTCCGGAGATAAATAAACTGGGGGCACTGAGCTGTTTGCAGTGCAGTAATGTGACAGTTCACACTTCCTTCTGCCAATGTTTCTACCTCATTCAGTATGTTATAGTGCAAACACGATTTCTTGGTTGGTCGCAGGATGTAAGAGAACAATTTTGCTGTGTACAGCATGAGCTCAAACAGGAACAGACATTGTATGAAGGCTTATAGAGTTTCATTGAGCACTATGTAAACTTTACACGGTTATGTGTTGTGAATCATAGAAACATAGAATTTTTAAGGTTGGAAAAGACCTCTAAGATCATCTAGACCAGCCATAACCCATCCCCACCATGTCCTCTGAATCATTTTTCTCAGCGCTATTGATGATGACTGAGGATGATGACTCCACCACTTGACTGGGGATCCTGTTGTTTTTCCCACCAAGCAGGCAAATCTAGCACAACCTGCTCATGTCACTCAGTGCAATTGCTCCCGAGAACAGTTGTCAGCAGTGAACGCAGACCCAGGCTGGCTATGTCAGGACTGATGCCCTCTGGGAGTTGTTCATATCTATAAAAACTGATGTGTTCCCAAGAGAGCTCAGAGGGCTGCTGGGCAACCCTGCAGGCTGCTCCTAAAATCTCAAGGAGAAGGGATAAATGACTTGTATGAGACATGCTTAAATAAGAACAAAGTTCAGGGTGAAGAAAGGGTGATGCGTGCTCTCAGCTGAGGGGCTAGTGCCCAGAGCACAGGCTCACATAGCAGCGGTCTCACCAGCTATCACAGAATTACACAATGGTCAAGGTTGGAAGGAACTTTAAGAATCATGAATCTCCAACCCCCCTGCTGCAGGCAGGGCCACCAACCTCCCCATTTAATACCAGACCAGGCTGCCCAGGGCCCCATCCAACCTGGCCTTGAACACCTCCAGAGACGGGGCATCCATAGCCTCTATGGGCAGCTGTTCTGGCACCTCACCACTCTCATAGTGAAGAAATATGAAGCAAAGCAGCTACTGGCATTTCTGGGAAACCTCTCGTGAACCTGAATTTGCTGCCAATATTTTTCCACCAAGAAAAGCCCCACAGCGCTGACGAGCCTTAGCATTTCCTAGATCCCTCTGGAGCCAGGTTTTCATCAGTGCACCTCGTGTTCCAGAGCAGGACATTTTACTGCCTCAGAAACCACATTTCTCTTTCAGTTCTCCGTTAGGCTAATTAATGCCACATTACTAGATTTCTGGATTTAATTACAGCTATTTACAAGTATATTTAGGGCTAGTCTGAGGAGGCCAGATCTTGTTTTGCTAGGATTTTTGTTCTGCAAACACAGGGATGATTTGGCTGGCACAGGAATGAAATAAATTGAGCAAGGATGAAGGGGAGGTGAAGGGTTAGAAAAACGGTTGTTTTTTAGGATGCAATTTAACTGAGAACTGAAGTACTGCGCTTTTAGTCCATCCCTATTCAGGCCCACATTCTGAAAAGCAATTAGGCACTTAATTAACTTCAAGCACACGGGCTGTTAAGCATGTGTCTAAGTGGTTTGTTGAAAAGGGATAGCATTAAAAGCATGCTTAAAATTAAGCACATACGCTCAGCTAATTTCCTTGCCAGCTAAGCACACTTTCTAATCATAATGGACCAAATTCAGCCACGGCAGAATGACATAATTCAGAATTAAAGCAAGGTCAAACTTGGCTTGTGGATTCCTGTCCTTTGAGATCGTGGGGAGCTGAGCTTGAGAACAAATAAGAAATGAGGCAGGTACTGTGAACTGCCGCCGCAGCGCTCTGAGGTGGTGCTGTGTGTGGGGTTTGCGCAGGTGTTTATGGGAGCAGGGTATTTCTTTCCCATCTCATTAATACCGTCAAGAAATCTCATCTTTTCCTGCTTCAGGACAGAGATTAGAGGCATAAATGGGAATGTTTCTGCTCAAAAAAAAAAAAAGGAGAAAAAGAAAAAAAAGATTGAATTTTATAACTGTTCAAAATGAAAATTTTTATTATTTTTTTTTTCTAAGAAAGACATGAAAGGCAATGAAAAACAATTCCATCAAAGCTTCTCATTTTCCTGAAGGAATATTCATATTTTTTGAATGAATTGGGCATTCCATTCAAAAGAAAATCGCTTGTTTTCATTTAGTTCTATTTTACAGTTCTATTAATTGTTAACTGAAAAGAGAACTACAAGAGCACTGGAACACACCATCCCTTTTGCCTGCTTATCCTAATTTGGGCACTGTAGCTCCCTGTAGAGTTTTGCCAAGAAAAAAAGAAGTCCCAATTCACAAATCAAAATCAGGTCAGCTGAGGCACCGGATCCTGTGCATTTTCTAAAATGATGTGCATCCCTCCAGGCACCAATGGAAAACGATCCCAGTTCCTGACAGTGTAGTGATGCCTTATCCTCTCTGCCATGGGAGCCACAGCAAGGCTGAGAGCAAGGCTTTCCCTTGATCCGCATCTGACCTGCTGGAGGTGACTGAAAGGATGGGAATGATAGAATCATTAAGGTTGGAAAAGACCACTAAGGTCACCTAGTCCAACCGCCAGCCCATCCCCACTGTGCCCACTGTTTCGTGTTCCTCAGTGCCACATCAACCCATTTCTTGAGCATTTCCAGGGACGATGACTCCTCCCACCTCTCTGGGCAGCCTGTGCCAGTGCCCCATCACTCTGAGAATACATTTTTTCTAATATCCAACCCAAACATTCCCTGGTACAACTGGAGGCCATTCCTTCTCATTCTATCACTGTTACCTGGGAGAAGAGGTTGACCCTCACCTCGTCACAACCTCTTTTCAGGCTGTTGTAAAGAGTGGTAAGGTCTCCCCCAAACCTCCTCTTCTCCAGACCAAGTGATCTCAAACCCAGTGTTTGCATCTCACCTGCCATACCGCTGCCTGCAGACTTACAGATCTGCATGGGAAAGCCAAAAGTGGGGCCCTACAACTGTTCTCTAACCCTGTTCCCTGCAAATCTCTGCTGCCACTGCACACACTGTCCATGGGTACACAGAGAAGGTCAAAGCAGAAAGTACTTGACAGTAGCATTGCCATTCATTGTTAGTATGATTACTTAAGGCATAAAAACAAGTAGAACCATTAACAAAAAAGAAGAGAATGTATATCATCCCTGTTGGTCTCCAAAGGGTGAACGCTGTTTTTTTGAGGTGTGCCATTTGCTAGTGCTGTCCCAGTTGCTCACACTTGAAATCCCCTGGAGTCACTCAGCGATGTTGTGTGGCTATCGGGAATGTCAGGTAATTCCAGTGCTCCTGAGACACATTGTACTGATGTCTTGGCTTCTTCTGGGAAAACATACAGGTCTGCTACATGTTTCCACAAACTTTTATGGAAAGCACAAGGCTGAAAACTGAGTGAATAAGCATCATTCTTATCCAAAAAAAATGACTCAAATGTGTTTTCTTTTGTTAATGATTAACACAGGAAGCTTATTCTTCTCTTGTGGCAAGCAATGAAGCCAGAAAGTAAATCATAACTCAGAACTGTGCAAGGACAAGGTCAGAAATCTGCTGACTACCATTATAATGTCTTTGGTTTCCTCTGAGCATTCCTGGGGAAATTCTTAGGATCATCTCCTTCTTGAAAAGTGCCAGAGTTCTGGTGGCATCACACATGGCAGTTGGATTTGGGTAGGAAAATCAGTTAATGGCTTATTTAATGCAGTGTTGTTCATGTATGTGGCCAGAGTATGAAACAGCTGTGACTTAAAAGTGATTTTTCATGTTTTTCCATGTGAATCTCAGACACACACACATTTCTTCTTTAAGTTACTTTTTCTGCAAGTCAGGGTCTAATGAGAGTTTTAGACTCATGTGATGGTATAATCTTTTAATGCTGTCAAATCATATTGGTATTCAGACTATCATGATGGATTTACAGCCAGAACATGTCTATAAAATAATCTTTACAAAGGAAGGAATAGTGGTTCCCAACAGCTCCTTGAAACTATCTGCTCATCATTGCTCTGATGATATTAAGGGGGGAATTCTTGAGACAAGCAATTGCCTTTTCCCCTTTAAGCAGAGACATTACAAAATTTCAGTGATGTGAGAAAAAAAACAACTGTTGGTCTCTAAAGGAAATGCTGAAACTGAGGTTATGTTTCCACCTGCTTGAAAAGCTAGCTGCAAGTGCTCCATATTTAGATAATACCATGGATCTGCAGCTCATGCTGCAGTGACCCACAGATACAGGACCACACTTCTCTCTTCCTTTTTGAGAGAGGTTACAGAGTGAAGATGGAAAGGACATTCTCTCTTCCACGTTTGTTTAAAACGTTCTTTTCTGGAGAGAAGTGAAAATATTCAGTGCATGGTGCAGACGCATCTTGGTTTGGGGCTGTTTGGAAGTCCGTGCATTACAGCAGAAGGCCCCTGCTGGTTTGGCCAAAGTCATTTTGTCCCCAGATCCTTTTCATGACAGACACAGCACAGAATGTCCCTGATGGTTTACTGCCAGCCCCATGGGAGGAAGAGCAGTGCAGATTGCTGGGATTGTCCTGGAGGGCCTCCAGGAGAAATCCCCCTCAAATGTGTGCCACTATGCTGGTGTTAATTGTTTGCAGTGCAACCGAGAGTTTACCCTGTACTTTTGTGCTCTATTGTTGACATAAAAGGAAGTATCAAACTTCCACTACTTATTGGCAAACCAAATAGAAATATTAAAGGGGAAGTCCAAGATGCTTTATTTTCTCCTTCAAAGTCATCACTTCATAGCCCAAACAAACAAATGGCTCTCCAAGACAGCTACAGATTTGCCTGAGGATGAAAGCACTTCTCTTCCTAGAACAAAACAACAAGAGCTGGTGTGGATTTTAATGGTGCCCTGCAGTGCTGGGATAGCCACCTTCCCACCCCTTCCAGCATGTGTGTGGCTATGTCTGGGCTGGCTGATGTCTGCCACAGCATTTCCTGTGGCTGCAGCAGGGTGGCACAGGTCTCCAGGTATGCCATAAGCTGAAGATATCTGTGACCATAGGGCAACCACTGTGGCAATGAAAGATAAGAGCCACTCCTAAGGCTGCAACCAGTCCCTTAAAAGGAAGAAAGGGATTATTATACCTTCAGGAGGAGCAGGATCAAGCCAGATAGCTAAAGTGCAGCCTTATAAAGTCCTATGGACCCTGGCAAGAAAGTGCCCAAGAACCAGTCCTTGCCAGCACGCAGGGTCAGTGTGCACTCACTCCCTGCTGTTCTGGTCCATGGCTGGTTCATGATGTCTTACTGGCTGGTAGAAAGCAGTCACATGAGGGCATCAGTCTTCTCCTGGACCTGCAAGGAGAGGAAGTGAACTCTTCTCCAAAAAATCCAGTGATAGCTGGTGCAAGAGCTTGTGCTTTAGTATCCAATAACTGAACACTTTTGTGTCTGCTTTGCCCTGTTTCCTTTGGCGCACCAAAAGGGTCACCGTAATGAACTATTTTTGCCATTTGCACCAGTGGGTCTCTTCCAGCTCAGGGTGTTTTGTGATTCCATGGCAGAGTGGCCATGGTTTCTTCAGAAGCTGGCAAATGCCACAGCCACAGCCACAGCCATAGCAAGCACTCTTGAGCACAGCTCAGCTAACACCAATCACCCCACACCAGCCCAGTAACTGCACTTAGCCCCTCTCTGTTCTCTTGCATTTGGTCCCACTATTGCTCTGCACATTATACTGTGCTCATTACATTTAGTTCTGGGCTTTCTAGGAAAAAGCAGCTGACAGTGGTGAAGCCCCAGAATGCTGGGAGGCAGGCTGGCTGGCTCTGTGTGGAGAGATAAGGGAGAGCTGGTGTGGTTAACTCCTGCAGCAGCTCTGGGAGGGGTTAATTGCAGGCTTCCGCACAGCAGCTGTATTACATTGAGGTGAGAGGCTAACCGAAGGAAGCTAAAAAGTAAAGAGTCTTTCTAATTTTTCTTTCTTTCCACAAATGCAGCTTCTCCTGCATGCATGTGTATTTTGGTGCTGTATGGGCTGTTGCTTAGACACTTGTATTGAACTGTGTGTGGAGGTTCATGTTTGCTAACTGGGCATTTTCCGTATTTCTGCTTCCTTCTTTGTGTTACTCAGCCAGAAATAAAACAGGAAAAGTGCAGTTCCTGGGTCTGCTGGCACCCAGACAAGTGTTGATTTGCGCATAGAAAGAGGCTCTCAAGGCTCTCCCGGGCTGTGCAGGTTGCTACTGGACATGGCAATGGCTCTGGCTGCAGCAACATCACCCCTACAGAGCTGAGGGAACCAAGGTCAGACCCAATGAAAGGTCAGCTAAGTGCTGGTGTAGAATGCTGAGAGCATTCATGAAGCATCCCCTGCATTCCATGGGGACTTGTGGCCACAGGTGCTTGCCTTGGGGTGTGTCCTGCTTCCCTGCAGGGGCCGTACCTGTAAGGAAACAGCTTCACTTTGTTAACAAGTCCTGTTAACAGGACTGTGGGGAAGAACCATAAAACATCTTTCCCTTTGATATTATGACTGCGGAGCATCTCAGCTACAAGGCAGTACAATAATAATAGCAATGTTGAGTATGTGGCACACAGCTAGCAGACCAAAGGATTCTGGCTACAGGCGATGAAGCCCCACAAGCTCAGCCAGGCATGCCCGGCCAGCACCTGCATTCTTGCTTTGTTGTTGTTATGATGTACCTGAGTTAGACAAACTTGCAGGGAGCTGATCTGTACTGGACAAGGGCTTCAGACCCTGCAGGAAGAGCCATCTCGGGTTACAGCAATCATGGCCTCCCTTCAGATGTGCGATGTTCAAAGCACCAAGAGTCCTGGACTTTCCCAGCAGATTCCTCTGGAATGCAAATAATCTTCAGATCCCCAACCAGGTGCCAGCAGACTCCTTGGGGTAGCTGAAGGGGAAGTCCTCATGATATATTCACACTAAATAATAATGATGATGATGATTACGGTGCTTTTTTGTGTTTTGGTGCTTTTGTTATTGTATTGTTTTTTCTTTTATTTGTTTGGCGGGGTACAGGGGAATGCTAGCTTGGGAAAAACAATAGCTCTCAGTAGAGAATGTAACTGAAAACAGGTCAGCCTAGATTGGGATTTGTAGAGTATCAGTAACATAGAGATCTGGGCTATGATGCAGTGATGAAATGCGGGAATGTTTCCTTTGGCTTGGAGTGATGACGTGAAGCAGATGTTTTAAATGAAGGCCCTGGCACTGCAGGTAGTGAGCACCTCCAGCTACATGAGTATGAACACTAGAGATTAATGCTGTCACATGCAAAGCTTTGGCTCTGTTGTTACCTTTTACACAGAGAGGGGACTCAGCACCAGGGCTCTGCTCTCAGTTCTGTCTCTGCCTTCCTGGCTGACCTCGAGAAAAACATTTCAACACTCATGCTTCAGTTTCTCCAGAGGAAAAACTGAGGCCAGTAGGCTGGGCCCATAGAGCAGGGACAGCACTGTGATCCTTATCAGCGTCTTCCAATGTGGCCATGAATGTGCTTACATTGGCACTGCTGACTGCTGGGTGTGACAGAGGCATGTGATGAGTGACAGAGCAGCTGTGATGGGTAGGAGTCCCTGCCAGCTTCACTCCTGCTCCTCCTGCAAAGGCAATTGAAATGCTGCCTGAAAGAGGCAGGTGCTGAAATGGCTGAAAGGCTGGTGCTGACTTTTTCCTCAGGAAATTCTTTGAATGTTTTTCTTTGTTGTAAAACATGTCGAGCCTCTGTGTCTTTAAATGATTTCTGTACTGTTTATCTCTTCCTTTTTTTCGTTTTCATTCCCTCTCCGAGCATTTCCTGTGGGCCTCCTGGCTGCTTCTTCCTTTAGCCTCTCCGTCCTGCTCTGACTTCTCCTTTCTCCAGTCCCTCCCAGCTGGCAGCCCTTCAGAGCCACATCCCACATCTTGCAGCCCGTTGGCCAAGCATGGCCCCTTATCTGTAAGGATGACTCAAGTCCTGCTGTGATGCCACTAGGAACACTTCTTGTCCCTTGTGGGAGGTGTTTGGGACAGCAGGGTGGTGGCTGAGCCCCCACTTTTGGCAGCAGTGGGGACCCTATAGCACAGAGAAATCACAAAGAGGTTGCAGTGAGTTTGCCAGGCCTGGGTGTCTGCCCCTGAGCTGGGTATATTCCCTCCTGTGCCAAAGGTGAAGCTGCTACCTGGTGATGGAGAAGTGCAGGAGGATCTTCACTGACAGTGCTGCTATATTTTTAATATTTAATAATAATAAAAAGTCCTCATCCTTGCTGTCCTTAAGGACATGCTGAGCAGCTGAGCAAGATGGTCCTCTGATACCTATCAATGGTATTTCACTACCAGATCCCATATATCCTGTTACAGCTGGGATCAGTCTGTCCCTGAGCAAAACTCTGTCTGTGCTACAGAACATGTTTCCTTCTCCAGAGAAATGGCAAACCAAAGCAAAAGTTTCTTGCCAGCAGGAGAGCAATAGTTTTAGGAATTTGGAATCATGATTGCAGGAGCTGAAGGAAGTTAAGTCATATCAGCGCGTGTCCATGTAGGAGCATATCAGTTAAATAACTGGTAAGTACATGCAGAGAGATCAAAGTCTCCTTCTCAGATGAATAATTATGATTCACACAGCTGGGAGGTGCAAAGAAATCATTCTACTAGCTAGCTATCACTTGTTAGGTAGAAAGAAAGCATTCTTTTACGCTTAAACTAAGGTGTCCCCTTTGTTCCACCAGTGTTTAAAGCACTACACCATAGCAATCCAATGACAGGTGAAGTAGGAAGAGGAACAACGTGTTCTTCACAGAACAAATAAGTCACAGTTCCCTCCGACCGTCAGAAAGGGAAGTAAGCACAGCTGGAATCACAAACAGAACCAGGGGAAATCACCACTGCGTTTCCACCTCCCCCTATCCTGCTTCACACGGCAGCAGGCCCGTGTCGGCAGGCCAAAGGGAAGAACCATGCACAATGGGCTTTCCAGTTCATTCTGACAGATCATCTGCTTGGGATGGCAAAGCCAGGTGAATTTAGCCTTTGCTGTGTCCCAGATCAAAATCCTGTGGTGTTTCCGAGCTAACCCAGCAACTGGGAACTCAATTTTCCTTCCCAGTCTGCGTGGCTGAGAGATTTCCCAGACAGAGGTGCCTACAGTAGGAGCCACCAGGGCTTGATGGCCGCTGTGGCACCAAGTGCCTTGCACGAAGGAAAGCTGTCTCGGTAATAAAACGGCATGGCCTCAGTGAAACAGACAGTTGTGCCTTTCAGGGTCCTGGGACAAGCCTGTGGTGGCACTTCTTCCATTGTCCACACGGGGGAGGACATAGTACTCCTTCCCTCTTGCCCACAACCCACTTCCCAGGTGCTCCTTCACGGGCTCCTGGGAGCTCCTCTTTTCCTCACAACTGCTTTCCAACCCTCCTTCCCCTCCATCTCTCTTTCTCATCTCCTTCAGATGGCAGAGAAAAACCATGCAGAAAGTTAACGGTGAAGATGAGTAAGGCTGTGCTTTGGTTGTTACTCTGCTGGGGAACAGCATTAAATAGCCTCTGCACCTCTAGTTTATACAAGGAGATAGGAGGCCTTGATGAACAAATGTTTAGGATTTCATGCATCCCTCATCTGCCTGCTTTCTGCTAATTTAATTCCTTTCCATGTGCAAAGAGACCGTGACTATTGCTGTGCAGTCAGATGACCAGAACTGGAGGTAACAGGAACATCAGCCCATGTTCAGTTGAGCTGTCTGGGCTGCCAGGTGAATACACATATGCTTCCAGGGCAGCAGTTTTTTGTTCTGGGTTCTGAATTGTAGAATAAATCAAGGCACAGCCTGCGATGCTCTGCACTGCCACACAGGGTCTCTGGAGGCCTGGGCAGCCTGGGAAGGGATATACAATCATTCCCTTCATATACAAGCATCCCCAGCAGCTCTTCTGTAGGAGAAAAAAGCCATGTTTTCACACTCTTGATATAGTGCCGGCTGCAAACCCCTTAGCTGGGTTCTGCACAGATTGGTGCTAAACTGAGGTGCTTCTCAGAACATGTCAGAGCAAAATGAAGATATAAGAAGGGGTACAAATGGCTCAAGCTTTGGGGCTTTTCTGCCCTAAAGCCCCTTCCCATTGCCCCCAGACCTGCTCATGGACACCAGGCCATGCGAGGAGGCCAGGCCTTGGGGCTCTTCCCTCACCACTCTGTGGCCAGAGCAGACACATACAGGGACAGGAGCTGAAGAGAAAGGCATGCACACTGTGAAGTGAGAGGCCAGCAGCTGAGCTGCCTTCTAATGGAACCAGGACTGGGCTCTCATTCCTCACCCAAGCAATGCCAGTTCCCCAAGCCTCAGGCACCTTGGCATCCTCAGCATGTAAATAAAGCTGTTTATTTTATGTTTATTTCATCCTCAACCACACACACCCTGCTCAGCTACCATGCTCCCACCCCTGCAGCAGACAAGATGGAAGGTTACTGATAGCATCTTCTTTCAGGCACCTGGATGATGCACCACCCCAAATGTGGGAGCCTCTATGCTCTTTGCTATTGGGGGAGAGGTGATGTTGAGCCTGAGGTCCCATTTTCTCCCTGTCTGAGCAGGCTCCTGGTCCCCTAGACCAGGCTGTCACCACCACTATGTGATTTCTTAGTGGGTAACACAAACAGAAATTCCTGCTCCACATTCCTCCAGAGTGGCTGCATGTGGCATTCCCCATTAATGAAGAAGGGGAGGAAAGAACTTCTCTCTTTCTTCAGCTTTCCAGCACAACTCATAAAGGTCTCCTGGAATTATCTGCTGATACCCTGCTGATTATGTGTTAATGGTACACACATAATGTCCAGCAGCCTTCCCCTTGACCTTATAGCCTGGAATGAGTGGTTCCCACATGCTGTGTGGGTGTGAGCATAGGATGAGAGACAGAAATGAAGATCATCACTGGTGCAGCGGGTCACCCAGGAGATTTTACATCAGGAATATGTATGGACCTCATGTGTGCTCAGCAGGAGGCTCACAAACATCTGTCAGTGCTCCCACCATTGCGAAGCCATCAAGGCCTATGCCCTTGCCATGTGCCCTCCTGTAGAAACCCAACAACTGTTTGCACTCTGGGGTGCAGGTTTGCGAAGGAAGAGATGCAGTGGGAGAGAGCTCTGATGGGAAGGAGGAGAGACTTCTGGCAGGCCGAAGCATAGTGCAGCTATAAAGTGGTATGGGAAGACATCCACAGAAGACCAGTGCTACCTGGCACAAAACTTCCAGCTTCCAGGTCTGATCTTTTTATGTGTAAGTGATAGCTTTGAGATGAATTAGGAGCAAGGAGGAAGCTGTAGCTGAAACCATTTCCAAGAGTGAGTTTGAGGAATGAACACTGTTTAGCCTGGAATTTTGGCAGACGTCTGATTTTGGAAAAGCTGCAGTGCCCCAGCATGCTGCAGCAGGGCTTCACATCTACCAGGGAGATGGCTTTCAGTTAGAGAAGGGAGTTTTGCTGTTTTTGGAGCAATCTGCCCAAATTTGGTCAAGTTACAGAAGCCTTTGGAGAAATTTTAGATCACATGTCTTCAGGAAGAAATTCACACAATTATCACATCTCAGTTCCCCAGGGACTGCCTGTACTGAGCATGCTCAGCACCAGGACTTAAGGCCAATGCAGACTAGCACCAAATTTAACCTGAGAGAAGGGGTGCCCACATCCCCAAGGTCGTTGGCTCCTTTTGCAAGGCCTGGGCAGTAAAGAGAAGACATCTCTGAATGCAGGTAGATCAACCTCTGAAGTAGGCAGGGAGATGGGTGGCAGTTTTCAGCTGCCTTTTTTCCCTTATTACCAGTGATCCAAGCCTGCCTCTCTGTCTCCCCACTACAAACGTGTCATCATTACTTTGCAGCTTCTCAGGCTGTTACTTGAGGTATTGGAGACAACCTAACCCCTCAGGGCTGTGGGCAGGGGAAGTCTCATCTCACCTTGTCCTCTCCAGCAAGTGCTTCTCCCTTGCTGAATGTCAGGAGTTGATATCTGTCTGGATTTTTCTGTGGACCAATTCAACTTACTAATTTTACAGAAGATATCTCGAAGCTTTTTGCAAGGGATGGAACACTTTCCTTGTGAGAACAGGCGGAGGGAGCTGGGGCTGTTCAGCCTGGAGAAGAGAAGGTTTCAGGCAGATATCTTCCAGTATCTAAGGGGGATAAAACAAGAAAGGGGACAGACTCTTTAGCAGAGTCTGCTGTGATAGGACAAGGGGAAATGGTTTCAAACTAAAAGAGGGGAGATTTAGTCTAGGTGTAAGAAAAAAAGTTCTTAATGATAAGGGTGGTGAGGCACTGGAACAGGTTGCTCAAAGAGGTGATGAATGCCCCAATCCTGGAGACACTCAAGGTGAGGCTGGACAGAGGGCTCTGAACAGTGTGATCTAGCTGTAGATATCCCTATTCGTTGTGGGGGACTCAGTCTAGGTGACACTTAAACTTTCCTTCCAACTCAAATGATTCTATGACTCTAAGATTTTAGCTTGTCTACTTCCTGTGGGGTTTTATTAGGTTGAAATTACAATAGTGAATTGAAAACCAGAGGAATGGGGGAAGGGGTGGCATCTGGCTAAGAAGGAAGGGAGAGAGTGGGTGGAGAAGTGGGACCTTCCTCTTTCAGTAGCCACAAGCTATAAGACTGGCTTAATCCATCCACTGTACCTCACTTTTCTCTGGCTCTTTCCTTCACATTATGAGTGTGCCTCCTCCTCACAGAACAATAGCCATAATTTATTTCGCTTTTTCAGTTAACAGCTCCAGCTTTCTTGCCCTTTCAAGGCAAACAGATTTATGTTTGGTCCAGTTAGGAGTCTCCAAACCGTGATGGTTTCTGGCTGCTTCCATTGTAGCTAAACCTCACAGCCAAATATTCTTTCACAGGTACCTTACCTGCCCACCTGTCTGCATGCAACCAGAATGTAGCCCTTTCCTCCAACCTTTGTCAGTGTTTGTCTTCTCTCCCCTCACAATCTCAGACACTATGGGTGACATTCAGGCATGTGATGTAAAGGACATCACCATTACAATACTGTCCCCATGTTTCCCCATCAAAGCCAAATATGGATTGCAGTGTATCAAAATAGATGAATACTTAAATTATTTTGCACCACAGTTTTATTAAGAATGTGTCATCACTGTGAATCCTGCTTGGATCAGAAGAATTTGCACATCTATTTTAGATCATCTGCACTATCCTTCCACAGCAGGTGAAAAACACTAGTGAGCTCAGAATAGCAGTAATGGTTGAAGGTTGACACAGCACCTCTCAGGAAAAGGCTCACTAGAGGTGTGGGAAGCAGCAGAGATTCATTTCCATGTAAAAAGGTGAGAGATGACAGCTATATGTACTTCTTAAAGGCCAGCAGTAATTTCTCATGGCTGGGCTGAACCTCAGATGAAACCCAACCTTTCTTGTTATTGCAGAGTGCTGGGTGCTGAGGCCATCTGAGGCATGAGTAAAGTCCTGGCAGAGATACAGCAGGCAGGGCTGGACACCCTGCCTGCTGAGCTTCAGAATGAAGCACTAAATCCAATTATAGAGATGTTCACCTAAGGGGAACTGTCACAGCCAGTTCTGGGTCCTACATTTTGATTCTTCTTGTTTTAAGTACAAATAGAAAAAGAAAAGAAACATACTGTATTCCCTCTCTGGGTGTTCTTTTGGGGTTTTTTGTTGCAGATCATTATTTATTTATTTATTTATTTATTTATTTATTGAGATGGGATATTTTGTTCGGTTCATTAGTACCTGAGATGTTACTGAGATGATCAGAGGGCTGGAGCACCTCTCCTATGAAGAAAGGTTGAGGGAACTGGGCTCGTTTAGTGTGGAGAAGAGAAGGCTCCAGGGAGACCTCATTGTAGCCTTCCAGTACTTGAAGGGAGCATATAAACAGGAGGGGAAACAGCTGTTTGTGAGGATGGATAGTGATAGGACAAGGGAGAATGGTTTTAAACTGAGACAGGGGAGGTTTAGGTTATAGATTAGGAGGAAGTTTTTCACCCAGAGGGTGGTGACACACTGGAACAGGTTGCCCAAGGAGGTTGTGGATGCCCCATGGCTAGAAACATTCAAGGCCAGGCTGGATGTGGCTCTGAGCAGCCCGGTCTGGTGGTTGGCAACCCTGTACATAGCAGCAGAGTTGAAACCAGATGATCGCTGTGGTCCTTTCCAACCCAGGCCATTCTGTGATTCTATGATTCTATTATATATATCCCCAAATGTACAGATTTTACATCTTGAGAGATGCTCATTTTCCTGCAGTTAGGACAAAGAATCGAAGTGTACTGACTCAGAAAGCATGAGTTCTTTTCTCTCAATGAGAAGTACATTGAGGTTTCTGTGGAGACAGGAGGCTGCAAGGATACATTTCCCCTTTTCTTTGAACCTTGATTTTGGTAACTGTTGCAAGATTCTGAAAGCTGACCTGCCCCTGAGCACTAGTATTACTGAGAAGGAACACAAAGAGTTGTTCGTATTTCAGTGAGTAACAAAAGAGATGTGGTAGGAGCTCACCATAAAGGATACTTGCAGAGAATGGCTTGCTTTGGGGCAGCTGTATAGCTACCAAAATGGCTAGTACGATGGCAAGCCCATCATTTTAAGTAGAGGAATCTGATAGATGTGGTCTCATCAAGGAGATACAGCATTAATTTCAACTACCCTTGCATCACTCTTGGAGTTCATGAAGACTTACAGGAGGAAGGTACTGCCTGTGGCTCTGGAGACTGCTGATACACAACAGCTTACAGGGATGGCTCCCATAGAGCTTATCACAATGGATGAGACATTTTGCAAGAAATTAAGGAGAAAAGCCCATACATTTAAAAAGAAATCAGACAGGATTGCATTGCAAATGGCTCCCTCCTTGCTTACATTAGCTTTAGGGACGGCCCCATAGTGCTTGAAAGACATTTGGTGTCTCCATAAGCCTTTTGTGTTTGTTTCATCACAGCATTTTTGCCCTCCTCTTCATTACAGCCTTCAGAGGTTGCTACTTCGGTTCATGTCAGGTTTTTGCAATGATGGGTGGAGGCCCATTTCCCCACACCTATTTCCATCCTCACTTATAATTTGTGTTCCCTCAATCCCTTGCACTACATCTCAGCGCTCTACTGCTGTTGGCTCATGTCCTCAACCTCAACACCTGTGACCTGTGTTGCCCTGTAGCTAGATTCCCTTAACTCTTTCCTTCTGCAGACTGAGAAGACTGAGGACACTTCCTAGTTGAGGAAGAGAGAGGAAGTTTAGGCAGTGAACTCATCTTTTCCTGCCTTCTTGGGAAGCTGAGCAGCAACAGAGTTTTCCAAGTGTTAGCAAGTCATAAAGAGGGATTAAAGAGGACAGTAAAGTATCTCGGTTGGGATAACTGCGACCAGAATAGTCAACGCTGTGTAAAAAGTGAACGACAAGATCGTGGCTGGACAACTGTCTGTACAGGCATCATTCTGAGGTCTCTGTGCTGCTGTGCCTGACAGCCAAAGGGGAAGCAGCACTTGGTGTTTTCCTGGGGTGCTTTCCATCAGCTGGCAGAAAGGTATCATTTTTCCAACAGAAAGAAAATGCAAAAGTATGCACAAAGTACAAACACTTGTGTAAGTATGTTTTCCCCCAGTTTATGGGGCAGTGGGTCCAATTTAGATAAGCTTTGCTTCCTTTAGCCCTAGAGAGGAACAGTGGTTGGCACACAGGCATAGCTGGAGCTAAAGATGTTGGTTCATGGCTGAAGGTCTCTGGCCCATGCCTAAAATCTGTGTTTCTATACTACTTTTATTTTGCCTTTTTTTCACATTCCAGTCCAGGCAGGACATTGTTCTTACTAGCAAGCTTATTACATGGTCAATCCCCATGGACATACTATTCCTGATTTACTAGGAAGAACAAAACTGAAATCTATCTGTCCATTCCTACTGAGGCTGTGACCCTTAAGCTGCATTTCTCAGACATAAGATTGTTTGTGAGTATCTATTTATTTGCATCTGGAAGTGTCTGTGCAGGCAGACGACTGCCATTCACTGCCTTTTCACTTGAATTTAGTAGTCCCCATTTGTTCAGGTTTCTTTGTCAAAAGGCACACAGTGACTATTCCCCTCTCAGCTCAATGCATACCCTGGTAAGCTGGAGGCTGCTGTGCACTCAGATGAGGTGCCTCTTGCCCTCATTTGCACAACACCAACCAGGCTTCTTGCCTTCCATGAGGAAATTACTAAAGGTTTCTGTAGCTAGTTAGCCTGACCCAGGGTAGTTAAGAAGAGTGGTAAATCTCCATTTCTGCAAGTAAAAACATGCTTGGTGCCTTCTAAAAGGGGTGGGGTGCAGCCGAGTCACTTTCATTTCTGAGGACAGAGATTGCAGTTGTAGCTGAGTCACCCAAGTGCTCCCACTTGTCCTTGGGGTGTCCAATCTCCCCAGTCCCTCCTGCTGCATCCCGATGCTCCCCCATGCCCAACAGCTATGAGACACCTACCACATACCACACTGCAGTGAGCTGAGAGGAGGGGAAATTCCAGGAGTAATGTGGGATGGAGCAGGATGGGGCATGCAGCTGGGTCCCAGGACAACCCTGCTGGCTCATTTCCTCCTGTGAGTGAGGTCTGGGGGTTGCTCTGAAATGGGGTAGCTTGGCACTTGCCAGCCTGGCAGTGTTTCATTGTTGGAGTCTCTTTTGGGCAGATGGATCTGGCCCAGGGGCTGGGTGTTCAGTAGCTATGGGATGCCAGGAGTGCAGCAGATCAGCTGGGATGGGGAGGAGTAAGACCTCTCCTTCCAGCAGTGTCCCATGTGGGACACTTCCAGCAGTGTCCCACGCTGCACTCAGAGTAGTGTACAACTCCTCTGGGGCTCAACCAAATTCAGGCTTCTTTCACATCCCTAAGTCAGTGAGAATTAGGGTCACAGTGCTATTTCCAGGAAGCTTTCTTGATCTTGGCCTTTGATAGTGAGATAAGATCACTGACACATATGACAAAATCAGTGAGATCGGATCATCGGATCATGTTCTAGCTGTGCTGTCAGCCCCTCATCTAGCCTGTGAGCTAGTTCAGCTACGTCTATGACTCCCAGCCACTGTACATTCACCCCAGAGAAGCACCAGTTCATTTTCTTTTCCTCTGGGTGTGGTACAGCTGGTTTCCTCTGACATAGTCCCAGGTGCAGTGGAGAGAATGGCTCATCCTGAACAGTCTGATGAGGTGGTATGGGCAATCTGCTCCAGGACTGGCTTCTTTCAGCTCACTCCATCCTCTGGCACTGTCCCACATAGGCACCCTCAGGCACCAGTTTCTGCATGGTCTCAGCCACACGGCTTGGTGTGTAGCAGCCTAGGATATCCTCACCTTCATCCTATCAAGTGACTGCTCTCAGCTGCAATGCGGCCCTCTTGTTCCTTCTCTTCCCTTTAGGAGACAGGGCAAGAGTTGCCAATATTTCATGACATCATCAGGTGCAATGCTGCTGCCTTCCAAATGTAATTGCTGGTTCCAAGTTTACAGCCTGTAGGAACATTAATCTGCAGTTATTGGCAAAACTTAGCTGCTGATGAAGGGTAATTTTTGCTTTGTTTGCTTTCACAACCATTTGCTTGCCATAATTAATTTACTGCAGTACTATCTTCATTAACAGAGAGAACTTTCTCTTTCAAGATGACTGTTTGGAAGGTAAATCATCACTTACACCAAGGAATGTTGTCAGGGGGCATACCTTCACTTTCTTCAGTGTTTACACATGGAAAAGGGCAGAGCTGGCAATGAAAATAAGGCTTTGTACATTTTCTTTTTAAGAAGACACTCTGCCCTGCAAACAACATTTAATGGTGCTTATTTTAGAGTGCAGCACATAATGCCTCTCTGTGTGTGCAGAACTGCTTCATGAGCAACTAGACGTACTTGTGTACACAAGTGATATGTAAAAAAGCATTGAAAAGTAAAAAAAGAAAGATAAGAGAAAGAAAATGAGGATAATATATGCCAGTTATCTGTATCCTCCTGGTCTCTTTGCTTACTGCTTTATCCATCACTTTCTTCGTATCCTCTTAATGACTAGGGAAGCTTCCTTAAAATGGTTGGCTGGCGCTGTGCAGCAAGACCTTGTGGTTGAGGAAGGTGGGCATGGTGTGATACAGCCATCTGCTCATAGCTCACCTAGGGGCTCAGGAGCTGTCTGTGCTGCAGCACAGCTGGCCTAACTCAAAGCCTTCACCTTGCATTGAAGCATTGGTTGATCCTGGCTGAGATACACCCAGAGGACAAGCTGGAAGACAGCAGCTGTTCACCACTGGGGGAATCCTGAGCCACTACTTTTATAGGACTTTTTCTACAGATGAAGGCTCTAATGCTCTTATCCCCACTGTACTTGTGTGTGCATACGGAGGTGGAGAACCTCTGAGCTACAGTGAAATGCAGGACAACTGAAGGGCATCACAGAGCTCAGAAGGTGTGGAAAAATAAATGCTATGGATAATAATTAAAAAATCTGATCAAAATATTTTAACTATGAAACTAAACAACAGCCCTGATAATTGTGTATAATGCATTATATCTGGTAAGAAGATGCAGATTTCCTTTCTATGAAACTACAGCATACTCTCCTAGGCTAGAGGAGAGTCTTCTGGGAGCCTGGGGGGAAAGTCTGTATGAGTACCCGTATCTTTTGTTAATAAACAACTATGTGACAGAAACTGAAGGAAACCTGAAAAATGCATTCCTTTACAGCAGCTGCTCCACAGCCACCACTTAATTCTTTCCACTTAGGCATAGCATCAGATCCGGAGCAGCTGTGCCTAGGCAAGATAAGATGTTTGATGATCCTGCAGATGGCATGATCATGCATGGTGGAGGAAAGGAGGGTTTTTGGTGGTGGAAGCCCAGCTGCTTGCTGCTGGTCTGGGTTGGGATCCAGAGATCCCTTGGCAGGGAAAAAGCACGAAAGGGGTTCCCTGCTCCCATTGCTTCTCTGGGGCAGCAGGACAGATGTGGCCATAACCTCATTTTCCCAACACAACCCAGAATTGCTGTTATCAGGAAATAAGGGTGGTGACTGCAATGCTCCCTGTTTCATAACCAGAGAAAAACATCTCTGCCCCCATCTCTGACTAAGGGAAAACATATTTCTTGCTCTTGGGTGTGAGGCTGAACCAACATAGCATTTGAAGGTGCTTTTTTTCTGATCTCTATTTCTGTGTGGTAGCAAGCATCCTTCTGTCCCTTGTGTGCCCTGCTCTCATTGAGCAGCTTTCAGGGACATCATAAAAAGGATGGTGGGAAAACGTATCTGACAAGGAGCTAACCATGCACTCCTGACTGGAATTGGTGAAGTGGAAGCAAAGAGGATCATGCTTAAGCCTCCAATTTAAAGCAAATTCTTCCAATTTAAAGTAAACAGTATAAATGTGATGGGTTACCTGTGCAGCTCAAGGGATGCCAACCTCAGCAGTGACAGCCTTCCCAGGCAGAGGGCAGTGCCCCTCATCCATCTGATGAGTGAGTTGGAGTCATCAAAGGGGAAGACGGATCCATGAGGCTGCTCTAGCATAAGTGACACCACAGCAGGCATGGCTTCTGCCTGAAAATGTGAAATGTTAAACAAACATCCTCACCAGGGAGTAGAGTAACCAGGTGCTGAAAACACTGGCATTCCTGCCTTGTGACACAGCATGTTAGGCAACTAACTTCTCCTACCTACGTTTCCAATACCATTTTGCAAGCCTGGCAGTTCCAGACAGGCATAGGTAGATCGTGGAGTTGGACACATGGACAGTACGAAGGCTGGTCTGACAGCAGCACATCAGGTAGTGACTCCAGGCTCAGCTGCTCCAGGAGAATGAAAGGGATGGGAAATTCTAAATCTTACTGATCCCATGGGGCTGGTTTTTCCTAGAAGGTCAAAGATTAAAAAAAGCTACAGATAATTATTTCCATTTCCCAGTTCTTTCTGTTTTCTATTCTGAGATTTTCTTTCAGTTAGACTGTTTATAGTCACTAGAGCTAGGAAGAATAGTTTCTTACTCAAAAATGGGACTTCATCTTTGATGGTACCCAATTCATGACACAGAGAAGTAGGTCCCCTTCCAAAGAAAAGTAACATTATCAAGCAGTCGCCCAAAATTTCCTGCAAAGGACAGGGAAGTGAAGGCCAAGGAAACAGAAAGTGGAAGGAGTTACAGGAAAGACAAAAGACTCAAAACAAAAATTGCTTTTGCTGTGACAATCTGCTAAGAAACGTCAAGGTTACAGAGGATGGAAATGTATTTGCTGCTCTTCACAATGAGGCAGTTTTCTCCATTGAAAATGTTTTCTACCAGCCCTGGCTCTGACATTTTAGTCAACTGAGAATTTCATGCTACCTAACAACTACATTTTAATACAAACCTCAGTGTAATCTTCATTCAGATACTCAAGTATTTCAAAGACTGAGCATTTCTTATGCCAGTATGGAACCATTCCCACTTCCTATGAAGTGTCAAAAAAAAAACTATAAATAAACAGAAAATATAATATCCATTTTGCCCATGAAAAGGTGTGCTTGGACAACTGTTGCAGTTTATTTTTCCTTACAAGCACAAACTACACTGATCTAGAACATGAGCATTTTTACTTCCATTTCTAAGCCCTGACTACACATTGCTGCTCAGTTCATCATGCGTGCCCTGTCCTCCCTTACCCCTCACCTGGTTACCCATCATAAGGGCTGATGACTGTCTGCCCAAATCACCTCTTCCACTCTTGGAACTGGGCCGGACAAGCACAGTAATAGTGGTCAGCATGCCAGAAATTGGAAGTAGAGTTCTGCTGTCAATTGCTTGGAGTAGTTGCCTCTTCAGTGCTTGAGCCATGGGACTTCTGGCATCTTGGCACTGCCTTGCAAAATTAAGTACAGACCACATTCCCTACCAGAAAAAAACATGTGGATTTTTCAACCCGCTTTTCTACTTTGCAAAAGAAGGGATTGGACTCTCAGGAAGTTTGACAGTATGAACTCAAAGATGGGAAAACCTAGTTTCAATTCCACATAAAGTGTGTTCCTTTTTAGAAGAAATCGGAGACATTTTCCAGCTCTTCAGGAAAAAAAAAAGAGCACAGATTACAGGGCTTTGTGGGAACTGGTGGAAATTCTAGACCTTGCTCCTGAATCCTTTTTAGGTCAGTACTGTAAGAAACTCTGGCCACATCTATACAGGGAAATTGTTCTGCTTTAGCTAAAGTCTATTTTAAAATTATTTTAAAGCTTGGTAAGCTCTGGAAAAATCCAGCCAGGGCAGATTAAGATGTTACTGACCCTTCTGCTTCACCAAGGACCAAAGTCAGAAGTTCCTCTATTCCCAAAAGGGAGTGGGCAGAAGACAACAGTGCCAAAATCTGAGCACAAAGCTATGGTTCTCTTCCCCTTGAGTACATTGGTATGACAAATGGTGATTCTCTTGGTATCCTGGAACATCAAGCAATGACTTAGGATGCCCGAAACACAAGCAGGATGCAGATCTGCTGTCTCTGTGGAGTGGGAGAAAGGTCTGCTTGAGAAGCAGTGCAGAGAGTGCCAGCATCTTAAATTGTTATAATGAATGAGGCTTCTTTGAGCAGCCTGTTCCAACACCTCACCACTCTCTTAGTGAAAAAAAAATTTCCTCCTAACATTTATCTAAATTTCTCCTCTCTTAAAGCCATTTCCCCCTATCCTATCACTATCTACCCATGTAAAAAGCTGATTTACCTCCTGTTCAGAAGCTCCCTTTAAATACTGGAAGGTTGAAATAAAGTCACTCCAGAACCTTCCCTTCTCCAAGCTGAACATGCCCAAATCCATCAGCCTGTTTCTTTAGTTCTCTGATCATCTTCACGGCCTACTCTGGACCCACTACAGAAGCTTCATGTCTTTCCTGTGCTGGAAGCCCCAGGTCTGAACGTAGTACTGCAGATGAGACCCTCATGAGGGCTGAGCAGGGAGTGACAATCTCCTTCCTTATCCCGTTGGCTTCTTTTGATGCAGCCCAGGATACCATTGGCCTTCCAGGCTACAGATACAGACTGCTGGCTTACGTTAAGTTTTTCAACTGCCAGGACCCCTGAGGTTTTCTTGGCAGGGCTGCTCTCATACGCTGCACGTGGCTTTGTTGAACCTCATTAGATCAACACAGTCTCTAGCACTAAGGCACACTCACAACCGGGCAGGAGAACATTCCATCACAGTATGCACCTTTATGTTTGTTTGGGTCTTTCACAAACCTTGGTTGCATTATCTACAAGCAGAATGTCTGTGCTTTAGCAAAATACTGACCTTCTAAGCCTTCTTCACAGTTAATGTGCCCACAATATTTTTCTTATCTTCTTTCTCCTTAAGAAGAAACTATATTTGGGTCACAGTAGCTTATCTGCTAGCAGTACACGTGTGGGCCACAGTAGCTTATTTGCTGTCACCATACATTTCCTTACAAGAAGGTGGAATTGATGATGGTCTATCTAACAGAGCAAGAGGAATATTTTAAGCCAGTGGTTCACACTTACTTCACAGGATAACTGCCACAGGAGGCAATGGAGCCCCTGACAGAAGCACAGCAATACAGCAGACGATTTAAGCACCACTTGAAGAGGAACTGTGGAATCAGCATGAGGGAGTTTCCTTTGTTTCTTCCTTTGGCTTCTCTTCAGTCACTGCTTAGTGTTTTGCTTTTGATTAATAGACCATCATGCCTTTGCAATCCATAGGACTCAATGAAAATAAGGAACTCCAGTTCACATCCTGTATCATAAGTGTTTAAACTGTTTCTCTTTAATCATCTGCATATGTATTAAGGAGAAGTTTGAATGGGTCTTTTTGTTTGTTTGTTTTGTCTTTTTACTCCATCTTACCTATTTAGTAGCTTGACTAATATAAGCCAGTATTGAAGTTTCTTCCTGTCTTTTTGAATTACAGTGAAATATCACCTCTTTTCTTCGTTACTCTTCATGCATTTATATTATTTTCATTCATTCTTTCACAGAAGTAGACATATATGAGAAATGGAAGCTGCTTTTTGCGATCTTCTCCCCAAAACTTCTGACATACTAAATAGAGGATGATACAACTCCTTTCCAGCATAAATCCTGATTTGCAGCCCCAGCATTCAGAACATCTGCTGGGACAAGAAGAAGTAGTAGGGTGAGCACTGAGTCCTGTAGATGAAGCTTTTCAGTGTTTTGATGCTTAGCACAGCAACCTGCAAGCTGACTTCACCCATCACCCATGATGATATGGCAATTGCAGGGCACTGCTGTCACTGCAGGCTGGACACTCAGCAGCCTTACTCTGGGTTTACCAGTACAGCAGAGTCAATGCACATGGGAGGGCTATTCCCAAACCCACCCTCCTGGTCAGTTTGTAGAGCTTATTGTCTCTGGCACAGCACCAGACTCACAGTGTGTTCCAGAGCTTCCCTGGAGCTGCATCATGACATAGCAGTGATGATGGTGCTATGTAATGCACAGGTACATAGCTAACTATGACAGCACAGCAGCTTTGCACATTGCTGTACTGGCAATGTGCCCTAAAGGGCTCATACCAACAGCTCTGGTAGGGTCAGGCCCTGTGTTTCCTTAGAACTCATATCTAGTGCTACTGTCTTCCTGAATGTCGCTCACTACAGTCATAGACCCATCTGTTGTCAAGTCCCTGCACTTTTGGGTTAGGCTATAAATTCTTCAGTGTTGTGCATTTGTGTCTGAAAAGAGAAACTGGAAAACAAACAAAGATACAAACACATATCCAGACACAAATAGAAATTCCAGTTAGTCCTGGTAAATCCAAACCATCTTGTCCCTGCTTTCCCACACAGCCACCTCCTTTCTTCTCTCTCCTTTGCCTGCACTGGCCAAAAAACAGAAGCTAAGCACAGGACCAGTTCCATTGCTCAGCATAAGGAGGTTTGCACAGTGCCTGCTGCAAGCTGCCTCACTCACACACCTATGCTACTATCTCTTGATGTGATGAAATGCTGGGTGTCTGTAGAGGTCAGTTGTATTTAGAGAGTTGTTTCTATATTTTTCTCCTGCACTCTTCAAAAACAAAAAGTCTTGCTTGATAGTTTCTATAGCTTAAATGATCATCATGTGATGTAAACCACAGAAAGTATATGCTTAAATTCTGAAAAATCTTCCTCTTCATATTCACAGATCAGTCACTATCACTGCAAAAAAGGAACACTCTATTATTTTCATCCCTAAACGCCAGTGTCAGTTCCCTCTGTAAACTCCAGAGTTTAATGTCCTGTCCATATTAGGACAACCACTCAAGTGATGATTTAAGCCATCCCACCTGAACTGTCATGATGCAAACTTGCCTTGGTAGATATGTCAGTGGAGCAGAGTAGGAACATCTGTGGGCCTCCATTGTGCTTCCCGTTCAGGGCCCCACTGTGGGAAATGGAAGGACCTTGGCTTCCATGGAGTAACCGGCATCATTTCCATGTAATCCAAGCAGAGTTATGCCAGCTGAATAGTGCCTTTCTGTGGGAGAGAGGTGAGGTGGGTTTGCTGGGCTTTTCAATGGACTTCCCTTCAAGGAAAAGAGAGATAAAGCAATCTGCCCATGTCCTTTTCAGGGGCTTTGGATCAAAACTGAATCACTGTTTGGTTTATATTATACCATGCTGAAGCCAAGATGTGCCTCAGAGTTTCCCTCAAAGTTTGAAACCTGGAATGCTTTTTCCTGCCTCCGATAAATAATCTCTTCATCATCAAGATCTGGGGCTGTGGGTTTGTTCTCTTTGGCAGACCACAGCCCACCTGTAGCTAGAGACAAGCTGCATCCCTTCAGCCTCCAGCAGACCAGAGATCCTTCATTCCTGACTAATGGGCATCTTCTGCCTCTAGCATCCCAAGACACGTTGTTTCCAGACGATGGGCCTCCCGGGACCAGCAAAGAACTGTCCAGGCTGCTACAGGGCTGGGAACTGCGTGGGGTGCTCCCCAAATTGGGTATGGCAGGCCATCAGTCAGAGCTCTTCCCACCCCAGACAGAAGCAGGGTGCCCAGGGGCACCAGGGCAGCCCCAGGCACACACCATCTTCCTAGAGATGGAAATTTGGCCTGTGTGTGTTCACTAGGCCTGGTGAGTGGGATCATGGTTAGATATAGCTTGTGAAGAAAATTAATTCTGAGCAATTTGTGAGAAAAGGCAGTTAGTTAGGGTGATCCAAGAGGCAGAGGGAAGCTGTTTCAGGATGATGGGGCTCCTCAAACACCTCTGCATTTGTGGACAAGAGGCACCTTAAAAACAAGCCAGTCACAGGATGAATTCAGGACAGAGCTTATGTACAGAAGGAGGCATCAAGCTGCAGTGCTAATGCACAGAACTGGCTACCTTAGCTGCCCAGCTTGCCCTTCTGAGTCCTCAGTGAAGAAGAGACTTGAAGGCCTGCATTTACACTCATACCCCTTTATAATCATTGCATTATCCCTTTGGGTCTCCAACTCTTGTCTGCTGGAAAGAGGAGCTGGGAACAGAGTGGATTTGATACTCTAGTACTTAGAGATCCTCAAAGTACAATGTGTACATAAAAAGGATTTAATGGCACATTTGTCTTACAGAGTTCAAGCCTTCAGAAAGACCCTAGTAGCTCTTGTCTTCTGCCACAATGCTCTCATGCAAGAATAAAGGTGGCTTCCCATCACCAAGTACCTCCGAATCCCACAAGGAATTCAGTCACTGGTTTTTCTAGCCTTGTGACAGACAGACTGCCACGTCACTGCATGTCATCTTCTTTTTCCGGCGCACACTCAATTCACTCTGTACTTTCCAGTTTTGCTGGGGCTGTCGGGCTCCTGCTCCGTCAGCTGACACTGAGTCAGGCCGGGAGGCTGGGCAGGACTTTCTGAGAACGCCCACCAAAGCCTCGGCTGGCAGCGAGTCTGGGTTCATCCTGAGAAGCTGTGCACCTTTCCTCCCCCGAGATGCAAACTTTCACTGAGGACAAACATAGGACAAGCATGGCCAGCCCTGCCACAGCATAGGAAAAAGACAACTACACCCCTTCCCCCCCACCACCACTAAAAACCACCCAAACAGAAACTGACTGACTTAATCATTTCCAAGAAAAACAGAGAAACACTTTTCTTTTTAATTCATCGTTTTCATGAATGAGTTATTCACGCACTTGTGGTAATTCTTACATTCTTAAAAACGAAGAGGAAACAAACAAACAAACAAAACCAGTACGGTGACATCTATTGGCTCCTAGTGGCACTGGGATCTGCAGGGAGGGGGCAGGGCAGCCAAGAGCTTCTGAGTTGCAAGGAAGAAGCGTGATGCAACTGCACCATTCAGCACAGCAGCTGCCCCATAGACAACATGAGCACACTGTTCCTTGAGCTAAAATTATAATAATTTGCACACAAATGATCTCAGGCTGGAAACTGAAATACCACAAGTAACAGCAATTATTTTAACGCTGTGGTATAATACTCACTTGATATTTGGAGGATGCAAATTCTGGCCAGCCCTACTTTTTGCTTTGTCTCTACATATATCAGAAGCGCACTTACCAGGGGTATCCCACTGGACATGTCTCACTTGGCACAACTGGGCTCCTGTTCCTCTTGCTGTACCTGCCTTGATCAGGCACTCCTGCTTTGTTGACTCCTGTTTCCATTTAACAGCAGCAGCTCTTCAGAAAGGAGCTGCATCATCCACAAAAATGATCCACAGAATGGAACACCTCTCCTATGAGGACAGGCTGAAAGGGCTGGGGCTGTTGAGCCTGGAGAAGAGAAGGTTTCAGGCAAACCTGACAGCAGCCTTTCAGTGTCTCAAGGGGAAGGGAATCTGAAAGAAGGGCACAGACTATTTAGCAGGGTGTGTTGTGATAGGACAAAGGGAAAAGGTTTCAAATTAAAAGAAGAGAGATTTAGATTGGATAGAAAGAAGTTTTTTACCTTAAGGATGGTGAGATACAGGAACAGGTCGCCCAGGGAGTTGGTGGATTCTCTGTCCTCGAATACATTCAAGATCAGGCAGGGCTGTGAGCAACCTGATCTTGCTGTAGGTGTCCCTGTTCACTGAAGGGGAGTTGGACCAGATGACCTTCTAGGGTTCCTTCCAACTCAAATGATTCTATGATATTCTTTGCCTGGTGCTCCTTCCCTCCATCTGGTACCTTGTGGATGATCATTTTTGCCTTAAGGTGTTTTACAGCGCCTTTTCTGCCTTCAGTTCCTTCTTCTACATGGCCATGGTCTCCCTGCCCACCAGTACTACACACAGGTATCCTTCTTCATATATGTAAAAAAACTCCAACCTCCTATGTCTCCCAGGTCTTCCAAATGTATATTTATCACTCATAAACTTGCAGTCATCACAGTCACTCCCCATTGGTTTGCATCTCTGCCCAGAAAGGGTTAACTACTAGTTAGCCAAACTAACCAGTAGTATGAAGATGTTTCTTAACAGACCAAACAGTAACACAGCACATAAAATACAGGATTCACAGCCGGTGTCCTCCCCCCATTGTCATAAAAAGGATTCTCAAGTAAAAAGGAGACAGCTTAAGATACTAAGTGCCAAGTCAATGCTTATGCAAGCCCACTGCATGACCACAAGAAGAGAAATCAGAGGAATAACACTGGTGTTGGACTGGAGTTAAATCAGTCAGTCAGAGGTGGAAAGATGGATATTTTTTAACTTGTTACCCACTTGCAAGACTTTTCAAATACGTTTTTACTGAAAAATAAAATGTATGCCCCATTCCTGGAGGCATTCAAGGCCAGGCTGAATGAGGCTCTGGGCAGCCTGACCCAGTGAATGGCAACCCTGCCCATGGAAGAGGGCCGAAACTGGATGATCTTTAATGCCTCCTCCAATCTAGGCCATTCTATAATTCTATATACTTCTTTCTCTTGCTTCCAGTGACAAAACACAGCACCATTTCTTAATTATAGGCAGCAATGTCTATAATTTTGCAAGCAGTGCAGTCCTCAGCTTACCTGAGAATACTGTGATTTATCTGTTTTGGGGAATTCTACACGAGTTTATCACTAAAGCATGGGGTAGAGTAGGACAGACATGGAATACAGGGAGAAGCATTGTCTGCCCTGGTTTCCCCTGTACAACACTGAAACCACCTCCCTAAGTAATATCTCCAAAATAAAAATGTGGATAGGTAAGCCCCTTGTTTCTGCTCTCAGCCATTCTCAGACAGGTTCCCTGCTAGCCCTTTGTTATTATTCTTGTCTTGCTAGGGAAGACAGTACTTGTGGGCATGACCTTTACTTGGTGTGGCCATCCAACACATGCAGTATAGCACCAGCTCCAACAACACTGTAAAGTGTTCTAACCTTTTCAGCCTGGACATAGGAACAGTTGATTACATCTCTGTATTTACCAGAAAGAGGGATGATCTGATTTAGCCATGCTGCTGCTGTCCCCCTCACTGATAACCTATCCACCTCAGAAGTCTGTGTTTATTTTTATAATGTGCTGGGGACCTGACAGGATTCAACCCACTTGAAACCTAACAGTTTTATGGTGAATATGTGGGTGGAAACAACACCCACTGAAGTATTTCACAGTAGCAAACAGTACCTGAAATTGACTCCCTCTCCTCCTGCACACACTGACTTCACCCACTCTCCTGTGACCAAAGTGGCTGCAGGGGGACATTCCCTTCCCACAGACGCTTCATAGCGTGATGGTGACCAAACCATACGCACATGCACACAGGACTGGGGGGGGGAACAAAACCAGGGGTTGGGAGACAGACAAGTTGCTGATTACTTCTAGAACAGAAGATTCTGTGTGCAGCCTCACCGAACAGGAAGCCAAACAACGTCAGTAGAGTTGAACTGCTGTAAAAACAATGTAAATGAGATCAGCCCTTGGCATCAGCTGCAGCAAATGAAATGAACCTCCTGGTGTGGCATGCAATCACTTAAATCACACATACGTTTGTCAGTTTAAAGTGTGATAATAATAAAAAGAGAGAGAGAAAAATCTCTTTCCTGATTAGAGCTGACATCTATTTCAGTAGAAGTACGTTTCCTTAAATGACACAATTTTATGATACCGCTAACAGCCGAGCTATACAGAAAATTCCTGCAGTTCAGCAATTGTGGAACATTTGTCAAAACCATAGAAAAGACAGAAAATCAGTGTGAAGTAGAAATAAGCAAGCCAACAGCAATTCATTAAAATTAGCCACTATTTGTCCAATCAGTTGCCATCAATTGCAATCAGTAGCCAGTTTTGCAATAATGCCGATGACTTTTTTTAGTGGAAATGACCCACTTTTGATCTGCCCGGTGTTGCTGGTCTTATGGTAAAGTCACCAGGATTCTCTGGTAGAAAATATCTTCATTTCAGATATTACAAAATCACACTTTTGATCTCCTTGTTGTTGGGAAATGAAAAGCGGCAGTGGCTTTCCCTGGTCATACAACTGAAAATCACTTTCAGTAAAGTGTCAGTTGATTCTTGTGAAATTGCCACATTCTCGATAGACGAGAGCTAGATGTACTGTGGGGTATTGGTAGAAACGTAATATGGACAATTAAAGTGGTTTTGTTCTTTCCCACCCCCCATTATGAAATTTCAAAACAAGATGTTCACCATTGCAAAATTCTCGATAGCTTACAGAGAGATACAGGAATGAATGAATATGCATGTGGATATACAACACATGCATATCTACTCAAAGTTGGCACTTGAGGACAACATGTTGCGGGGCAAGGAGAAAGTAAGGATGCCACTTCGGAAAGAGAAAATAGAGGAGTAGCAGTGTGGGCAGTGGCTGCAGAACACCAGCCACAGCAGTAAAAGGCACTGGCATATCCACACTGTCAAAACAAACCAGTCTACTGGAATCTTTATCAGGACAGGACAGGGTGAGAAAGTGAGAACCTGCATCGTGAATTTATATAACCAGGCAGGTAATAAATTCATTTTCCAGCTGGGTACAGAACCTATATACTGGTAATAACATAACATAGCTGTGCTATTCACTTGAGCTGTTCAGATTTATCGAGGATCAGATTCTTGCTTAAATATGTGGCTGATGTATGAAATAAAATATACATCTATGGGACAAGAAGGTATATGGAACTAGATCTAGAGTTCACTGAAGGCTTTCAAAAGAAACACTAGCCTCACTTGTGCTTGTTTTTGTAGCAAACTAAGTTCTAACATATTTTGCTGACATCACTATGGCAGGAATGTGACTTCCTTCACAACACTCCCAGCCTTGCTGTCCTGCCTTCCTTGGCTGTGCCCCAAATCTGCCTGATGTCATGATCATGGAGCCTACATGCTATGAGGCATGCTTGGACATCACCAAGCAGCTGGACTGAAGCCAACTGGCACCCAGTAGAAATTACTCTTTCAGCAGTTTGGCACACAGTCCAAGTAAGGAATATGCTAGACTTGTACAGTTCTTGTCACCCAGAGCATGACAGCAGGAGTGTTCAGGGATGGGCAGATGAGGACAAGGTCACCAAATGGGACTGCTGCCCTGCCACCACCCTCACACTGACTCAGCCATCCACGCACATCCTAAACTGTGCCCATCACAATGGCCTCAAGCTTCCTTCCCTGCAGGCCTATGAACCACAACAATGAGGTGTGCCTGGGCTTGCAGCTCTGCTGACTGCCATAACTTGGGCCGGCAGCAGTGGCAGAGGGAATCAGTGCAGAGAGTGTATGGCTTGGAGCTGCTACTGGTCCTAAGTGCAGAGCAGGTGCACAGGGACACTTGTGACATCCTGCCTGCACTGGTGGCTTTTCTAGTTTGGTTTTTCACTATAAAGACAGAAAACAAAGTCTGAAACTAGGTATTTGAGCAACAAATACCTGATTTCCCCACATTTCTTTCATTGGAAAGAGAATTCTTCACTTTCTTCCTAAAAAGTAGAAGTACAAAGTGATGCTGATACTACTTGGCTCCAACTGCATAGCACACATGTTGAAGCTGCAGGTAAACATAACTAAGGAGACACTGGAATGGATAAGCAAGAGAGAGTGAGAAGTGTCATGCATCCTGCCTCTGGGGCCAGACAGATCATAGAATCATAGAATCATAGAATGACCCGGGTTGGAAGGGACTTCAAGGATCATGTAGTTCCAATCCCCCTGCCTGGCAGGGCCATCTCTGAGCGTTGGGCTTCTTACCTTGTTTCTCATGACTCAATAAAAACTCCTGGTAACCTGCTACTGCAGAGTGCACTGCAGCCTCCACTGATGATAAAAAGTGTCAAAACCTCTGTTTTAAATGTCACATGAAAGATGGTAATTATGCAGCGACACAGTTTCTCTAACATCAGGCAGAGGTAAAGGATGGACAGTGACTCAGATAAAATAACGCTGCTTCCTGAATCATTGCTTCCACTGCTGCCACGTTGCCACCTGCAGCACCCTGACATTACTTTCTCCATCTCCCACCCCTCAAGTCCTGCTGCTGTGCAGTAGCATGATGATCTAAGGCTGTTGACAGCAAGAGACAGTAGATTTGGTAGGGGTAATTCCTCATTTACAAAGTACTGTGTTTAATTGCAAGGGAATACAATTCTCTGGCATGGCAAGAAGCATTTTCACTTCCCTAGGCACTGGTCACTTCTCTCAACATCAACCACATGGATAAAAGCTGTGGTTTCCTCAAGAAGGCAAGCAAAGAGAGGGTTGCTAAGGTAACTCAGATTATTCCCCTCCTTATCTAAGAAGAATTACATCTGTCCCTACGTGCATGTTGCTGATCCCACCCCTGGTGCATAGTAACACAACACAACACTACACTACATGTTATACTAATGCAGCATCATGGCATGCTAGTATTTTGTTCTCAAACTGCCTACCAGTTCCTCTTCTTTGCGCACTGCTGTCATTCTCATTGCTCAGAACTCTTGATAAGGAGAGCAGCATCAGTATTTTCATTCAACAGATGAAGAAACTGAGTCAGAGAGATGCTAAAGCAGATCCAAGAGTACAGCACAGGTCTTGAGCACCAAGAGCTGGCTAGCAGGCCGAGTTCTCATGAAGATATATTGCCACATCAGTGTGATATAACTGTCCCACTTTGGTGAAGGGGTTGAGCTGAGGAAATGTGGCCTAGAGCTTGAGAGATAAACTACCCTTGTTGCAGCAGCAACAACCTCCTGGGGTTCTGTGCCTTCTCTGGGCAGGCAGATATCCTCAGCCCCTGGTAGCTCACTCAAATGCAAAAGGCATCTTCTGGCAGAATAATCTGCTGCCTGCTTTCCTGGTAGTAGGAGGGTAGGATGTGGAAGGAGGGCACATTCCCAAGCAGCTCTCTGCTAACTAATCTCCAGCTGTGGCACACCCTCCTTAAGACCACTAGATGTTGTCCTGTATAAAAGCACAGCCAAGGGTGGCCGCGTATAGACACTAGGCCAGGCACAGACAACTTTCAGATTGGATGGTAAAAGACAACCTCGCAAACACACACACAGACACTTACTTGTCCCTCTGCAAACTCCCACAAAGTCCAATTGAAACCATCACAACCATTTTCTGTACCTCCTATTGAGAGAGAGGCAGTGGTTTAGGCAAGACAGTTTGGTATAAACACACTTTTTTTTTTTTCTAGGAAAGCCATTACAGTAGTTGTAGAGTCTCATGATTCAGTTGAACTGCTTCACATCTGTTATGAGTCCATTTTATCAGGAGGGCTAGAGAACTGTAAACAGTGGCCCACCCCTCACTTACCACTCTTCTTGCTTTACCCTCTTTCTGATTAAAGTCTAGACCAATTCACATGTGCTTAGATTTACATGATGTGATTAACACAACTAAAAGCATGAAGAAAGTAGACATGGGGATCCCAAGTCCAAGACAGAAAAGTCTGAAGACAGAACAGGTCTTCCTAATGTACATGAGAAGAGCACGCAGTTAGAAAGCATCCTTGATACAGGATTCTAGGAAATTTTCTAACAATTATATTTATATATGCAGATGTTTCAAGAAGTCAATCAAATATTAATTTTCTGCCTACAACTGTAATAAATGCCTTAATCTGAGAAACCATCACATTCCTGCTATGGATCTGCATTACTTTGCCTTTCAGCGGTCTGTCTTTGCTTCAAAGATCTTCCAACGCGTTTCTCAGAAAGATGTTATCCTCAGCTGAAATCAGACCAGACAGAAAAGGTGGAACAACACCTTGAATTCTTGGGAGACTGGAACACCTTCCTCCTCCTTTTTGATTCTTGTGGGGCTTTGCACAGTTTTCTCTAATATGCATTTATAATTACTGAGAGACCACAACCATCTTTTGGAAGTAACTGAGAGGCTCTATTTCCAATTGAACAGGTTTTCCCAGGGATATTCTCCCAAAAATTTTACTTGTGCCTCACTGGAATTTGCATAAGAAAGTTTGAAGTGTTTTAAAGGCTTTCCCTCCCCACTTGCTAAGTAGAGAGCTAGTGGCTTCCTGTTAAGGAAACATTTAGTCTGCTCTTGTCTTTGTTAGTCAAGTCTGGCATTCCCCTTTAAAAAAAAAAGAGAGAGAGAGAGAGAAAGAAAGAAAAAAAAAAGAAGACAGTGCTTAAAAGAAAGCACTCAAGCAATGTTAAATTATCCTATACCTATGCAGCAGTTACCCAGTGTGGGCGCATCATTCCACCCACGTCTGGTGGTATAAGAAGTGGGCTGAGATGACTGACCACTAATACCATTTCCAGATGCCATTTCTAAGAATATAGTGTCTTTTATACTCGCAGGGGCTTTTCATTCCAACCCACATCTTTCTTTAGCACAGTTTTACTCCAGAGCAGCCCAGTAAGAATGGGCTTTTCCCTTGAATGCCTAGCAGAACACAAGAAGTGTAGAATACCAGTGACTTCAATCTTCAAATGGCTACACCAGCAAGTGAACCAAATATGTCTCTTTTGGGGTGATACTGATCATGTAACTAGGGTGAAGATAATAGGTTGGATATCAACAGCTGCTCCTAAGCAACAACTGGTCTGTTGTGGCAACTAACAGGTATGGAAAGAAGAGTCTGAGAGAAGTAACATCTGCAGCTGCAGAATTGTTTTTTGTGGAGAAAGTCAGTCACCAGTGTTTTATCATGCCAGTGTGCTGTGGAAACAAAGGGAGACAACAGGAAAGGATGAAAGTGGTTTGACCTTCTTTCTTATATCAGCATCTCTTACTTAACTATTTTAATCCTGTAGGAGCACACCTGCCAGAAGAGCACTGTTTCTTGAAGCCACATAGTAAGTAGCTTTGCAGCCAAGTCCATGTCATTGTGATGCAGCATCACCGACTTGAGCTACTGTTCACCTTCTGATACTTCAGCAGCATGCAACAACTAAGGAAATAACAGCAGGATAAACATATATATTCTTCCTCCAACATGGCCTTGTACTATGGGACAGAGTTTGGTGAAATTACTCTGTCTTGACTGCTAGGCAGCCAAATGCCAAAGGTAGTAGCATCAGACTAAACTTGTGTTTATCGACCATGGAGCTCAAGTGCCTCAGAAACTCAGAAGTAATGCTTGCCATGGCATACTCTTGTCTTCAAGGGGCAAAACATCCAAGAGGACTGCTCAGTTCACTTGCTTTCATTTGGCAGTGTGCATTTGAGAAGTATACTTACACAGAACAGATTCTTCTGTGGTCCTGCTTGAGTTTCTTTTGAAGCCTCATCCTTCAGTTTCTTTTGGGTGGCTAATGTACGGTACACATAAAATAAGCCATCCCAAAATAACCAGGAATCTCTGAAGATCTCAGTGGCAAAGGCAGCTTTTTTAAAAATAATTACTAGTTACATTATATTAAAAAAGAACGCTTCTATATACCTCCCTAATGTTGCTATTTTTGTACATGCAAAATTCAGTTAAAACATAGATCATTTTGAGTGTTACTGAAAGTGTATGCAACTTTCTTATGATCCACAACTGTAGATACAGGCCCTACAGGGAAGAGCTTTACCCCCTTCTCCTTGGAGTGTGTTAACAGCATGCTGCTTTGCTCTACAGATGTTTAAGAAACTGCATATGTCAGTAAAGAAACTTTACATCCAGTATATACTCACACAGGTCTTGTCTATCACAGTTTACCAGATGTCAGGATGCATTTGAAATTGCCATATTCCAACTGACTCCACCTGTCAGGAGTCAGTCCCAGCTTAAAAAAAGTAAACAAAGGTGAAAAGTGTCACATTGATCACCACACAGCCACAGATTTTTGGCCATATATATATATTTGGCTGTATAAATGAGGGGCATGATTATTTGTTTATTTATTTATTGCCTGAACTAGAACAATTCTTGCTTCAGATACAGCTTGTCATGAAAAATCTGGCTTCTCTCCTTTCTCTCAATGGATTTTTTATCCTTTCCTGTGCTACAGAAGCACACAGCACCTTCAACCCTTTGTCGATTTGTCTGCTGTGGAAACAGATGACTCCCTGCCATTAGCTCTACTACTACGTATATACGAAGAGGGAACTGTTTAGAAACACCAATATGATCTTAAAGCTTACATCACATTTTTAAAATCAATACTGAAATCCTCCATTTTCATTTTGTTTTCTATCTGCACAAACATGCTTATGAAAGGTGATTTTCTGACAACACAGTTGTGCTGCTGAGAGTTTTGGTAGTTATGGTAAATACTTTTAATTAATTATCAGCTATTGAATGTAAGCAAGTTGCACTGGTATTAAAAATATATTTTGTATGTATTTATACATAAACAGTGTTTTGGTAACAGATCTTCTTGAACTGTATTGCCGTTTCTATGTTCTCGCCAAGAACTGAACATACAAAGGCTCCCCACTTTCTTGCCCAGCTCAGGAGCTGCTCACAATCATCGCCTCCTCCATACCACAGTACTCTGTCCTGATGAGCAGAGCTTGTTGAAAGCAAATCCTAATGCACCACCACAGCAAACACAGGAGAGAATCAGTCATCCAAATGAGACTCACATGTTTGTGGTGAAAAAAATCACATGCCAAAGCCCACAGCATTTTCTGCTCGCAGCTGATACGAAGCATTTTCAAATAGTTGATCTCAGCCCCATAGTTTTAGCTGTTGTTGGAGCTGCATCAAAAGAGAAGGCAAGAGAAGCTCAAGTCTGAGGCCCCACTAAACAGAGCTGTGAGGCAATAATGTATACTGTGTTTGAAATGGTACTGATGAATATTCCACGTGACGTCAAATTCATTACTCTCAATCTATAGACCGATAACATTTGGAACAAGTTTTACTCCAATCTTATTTTCATGCCAGAGAAGGAAACACAATTCCTTCAAAGTTGTGGGAGCTTCTTCAGTCAGAAATTACACATTTCTGTACCTAAAAGAGTGACTGGATTACAGACCTATACTTGGTTTGGGGCTTTTATTTTTTCTCCATTGACTTTTTGCTAATGAGCGACCCACATTCACACAGGGTTTCATTTACTCCCCCTGCCGCCAACTGGCCTCACAGATTCCTGTGACTCACAGAAATTTTTTAAAAACAAACCACCAGATGTGTGATTTTAGAAGTATCAGTTATGGTTTCATTATCAGTTATTAGAGGGGATTCCACATATTCTCAGAGCAATGGAAAGGAGTACCGCCTTGCTGTAAGGCACAAGTAAATGTCAGCTCTAGGAAATTTTCTTTCATTCCAAAGCCAGACCCCCAATCCTTGTCTCAGACTTGAAGCTGCGGTATTGACACCATACATTCTTTCGATTACATCAGACCAGACCCATGCAAACTCCACTGTTTCCTTAAAAAAATCATTAAGATTTCCTTCAGCATCAGGCCTGGATTTCTCATCTAACATGCTCAGTGTTCACAAGCAGCTATTCATCACAGTCCATTCCCTAATCATGTCAAATAGCACGACAATGATCGGCCTTCAGTGTAAACTGAAGACTTGTGTTTATTTATGCAGTGTTCCTAATCCAGTGTGACTGGAACCAAATGCATATCTGGTTTGATCTTTAAGGGAAAGAGCAATATGCAGGGATCTCTGGTGTATCTCAGTTCTTCAGTGCTTATTTCAAATCTTGATAGTTCTGTAAAATGCTTGTGATACCGCTGTGTCGCTTGTCCCAAATCCTGCTGTAAAACAGCTTATTAAAGCCAAGATATTAAATAAAATTACAGCAGTAACAGCATAATTATTCACTAACATACTATACTATATTATGAAGCAAGCCTCACTCATCTTGTATTATAGTCAGAGAGAAACATCCACCTCACCAGAGCTTGCTAACACAAGTTTATGTTGCACACAAAAATGTTCAGCTGACATTTACAGACCTTACACTCAAGGTAGGAAATCCCAGAATCCGTCACCTTTGCAGGTCAGTTTTAGTGGCCCTGTGCCTTAGAGCAACATTGTTTTACAATTTCATAATAACTTTTTCCACCATGTGTCATCTCTGCTGCAGAGGTTGCAGCCAGTCATTTGATGAGCTTCTATTTGGTCTTTCACCGAGCCTCACGCTCTACCTACTATTCAAAATTGACTTTGAAAATAAAATTACTTGGAGTCTCTTGGTCTGGCCTCATTGCTAAAGCATCCGAGTGTTTCTGCATATTAGCTAATCTTTGTAAGTCCTGAAAAGTGAGGGGGTGGGGCAATCAACATTTTACACATAGGGAACTGAAGCATAAAGTGATTAAGGTCAGAAGTTTCCATTACTTCTGTGTATTCCCTGGGACCTGAATTCTCAGTTTACTCAGTGCTTTCTGCCTTAAAAGCACAGTATATGTTACCTCAGCTACAGCTGTGAGAACTCCACACTGCTTCATGTCAGACCTGAAATCTCCACCCACACGTGTAAGACAAGGAACGCCCAGTCAGTCACCACCCCTAACAAGGCAGGTTTCATATATTTGCTCAGTACCGCACAGAAATTTTGCAGCAATAAAGAAAAGTACCATTTCCCAGGGCAGTATACAGCCACCTTCACCATACGGCTGTGGGTGACTTCCCTGCCCCTTAGATGATGCAGCAAGCAAGAGAGAGGTCCTGAGCACACAGGGGAAGATGACCTGTTCACTCTGCCTCACAACCCTGAATTCCCTAAGACAGATGTTTTAAGCACAGCAAATGGGACAAGCACTCTCACGGATTACACTTTGTGGCTTTAGTTTCTTCAACCTTTACCTCTCCATAAGCACTGGGAAGTGTGGGACATAGAGAAGAAAATGAATTCCATCATTCAGTTTATATCAGTTTCTCCCTCTGCTCTAGACAGCTCATTTGTACAACTGCAGCCATCAGCCCACTGCACAGATCTATGTCCCTTCACTGGACATGTCATCCTGTCATTACCCAGCTGGCCTCATGGATGATCTCTGTTGTAGGAATGGCAGAGCTCACGGAGCTTGAACACCAGACCAGGTTCAACCACTGCACAGAGGAGCACATTTTTCTTCCAACTCCCCCCCACCTCTTTTCTCCTTTTTATTCCTCATTCTTCCCTCTGTTTCTTTCTTTTTCCCTCTAATGACTTTCTCTTGAAGTTTCAGTCTCTATTCCTCAGACTTCTGCACTGAGTTCTGATTGCCCTGCTTTATCAGATTCCGGCTTTTTTTCTAGCCTTCCTGGCTTTTCATTTATGCATAGTATCTGTCATTTTGCCAAAGCCTCCACCTTCTCTGTTCTATTTTCTGACTCCTCATCTTAGTTTCTTCCCTGGGCTCCTCCAAACACTTCCCCACTCAGTTCCTTGCTTTACTTGATCTTTTTTTAATTCAATCACTTTGGGAACTTATCCCATATTTGAGCTCCTAGGAAGAGTTTATTCTTTTTCCATCACTGATTTCCCAGAACTCATTTTTGTTCTAGCATCACTGATTAGTGAGTTGGTTGACTGCATCTCTTCCCTCATGCAGCTTCTCAGCTCCAGATACCCCCCATCTGCCACAGAAACCATTCAGGGTCCCAGGTCACTTTTCCCTAACTCTGAAATTCAGTCTTTAACTTTGGATACTTTCAATCACCACCAAGTCTCAGCTAATGCTACAATAATACCAGTCTCATCCCAAATCACAGACAGGTATTCCCCTCTTCTTGCAGGCTGGCTAGCAAGATGAAAGCCACTAAAAGCACAAGAGAGCTCCCTTGTCTCACATACATTTTGTCCTAACTTAATGTGGACTAGTGGCAGCACTCATCACAGTAGGTCCGGCCTACTGTCACACTGTGGGGAGCACACCGTTGAAGGATGGCAACTTGCTCAAGTAGCAGTTAAAGCTGGTTTGGTGGAACATCAATGGAAAAAAAAAATAAAAACAAAAATGAAAAGTGTTTTGATCCAGAAGAAAATGTGGATATTTCTGTTTCTTTTACTAACCTGAACATTCACATTTACATGAAAACCTGATACAGGTTTGCCTGTGCCATCATCTAGCTTTCTATGGCAGATTGCCAAGCACATTCTACACACGTCATGTCATCCTGGGGAATTCACCCTGAAAGATTTTTCAGGTACATGTATTTGATTTGACTTCTGATGGTTTCATTTCAACTAGACAACGTTTCTTGGATAGCAGGCAAGCATGCTGTTCCCAGAAAGCAACACGGACAAGTCAAAACATGCGGTGAGCTCTACAGCATGTTGTCCATAGAGGACTCCAACCAGAAGGCAGTTAAGGGAAAGGCAACTTGTGTCATTGGAGCCACCATGAGAAACAAAGGAGAATTTATATGCGATCCTTCATTACAGAACCGCCTGAAGCTTGATCTTAAAAAGTCTTTATGACAAGTACAAATTGTAGGTGTCTAGCAGTAGGTTCAGATGGACACTACCTCGAAGTGCAAATAGCATATCCCTGACACATAAATCTCTATGGAATCATATAATCACTGAGGTTGTAAAAGACCTCCACGTTCATCCAGCCCAACTGTCCAGCTACCACCAATATGTCCCCATAAGCCGTGTCCTTTATGCAACATCTAAATGCTCTTGAACACCTCCAGGGATAGTGACACAACCAATTCCCTGTGGGCAGCCCATTCCAGTGCCTGACCACTCTTTTGGAGAATAAAATTATCCCAGTACCCAACCTGAACCTCCTCTGGAACAACTTCAAGCCATTCCCTCTAGTCCTATCACTTGTTATGTGGAGAGAAGAGGCCAACACCCATCTTGCCACAACCTCCTTTCAGGTAGTTTTAGAGAGCTATGAGGTCTCTCCTGAGCCTCCATCTTTCTACTGCTGTGTGTTTCTGCTCCAAAGAATGAGTCATCAGAGCAATTTAAGGAAAAAGCTGCTGGATTTTCTTTTCAAACAAGTGAAATGACATTTTCCCCTTGTCCTACAAAAGAATGAACTACTTTTGAGGCTTTCCCTCTTTCTCAGCCCCTTCTCAACTTCAGTGCAGAGACCAAATCAGACACTTCATGTAAAAAAGAAAGAAAGCAAGAAAGAAAGGAAGAAAGAAAGAAAGAAAAAAAAAAGTGTTTTAACAAACATGGAAAAAACAGGAAAATGAGTTTTAAAACCAATGATATTGAGAATTTCAGTAATCTATTTTTGCCTGATCTTACCAAAACACATGCTTTCATTTCACTAGATAGATGCTGCATCGGTTTTCTTTAATTAATTATTATAATGGCTTAGCCTCAAGAAGATATGCTAAGTACAGAAGTAAGGGAAGGAAAGGGTAAATGTGCATAGATGTTTCTAATCTGCAAAAAGGCTCATGAAATGCTGAGTGTTCAATTAGGGGATTTACCTTTGATGAGCAATTCACACGTTAAATTAGCTATGGACTACAATGGTTGTGTGGGTTTTTTAATGCACATTTCAGTGGAACTAGGTAACCTGCTGCATGTTAGTTATTAGTATATATATGATTTGTTAGAATCATGCAGGACTTCATCAGAAGGAGTCACCTTCTCTGCCTGAGATTGCTTCCATCCCAGGAATTATTTCCAGAAAGTGCAAACTCCCATTTTGAACTTTGAAGTTACAGTATTGCTCTTAATCCGAGCGTCACTAATCCCCAGTTATTATATATATGTCAAGCAACCAATGAAGGAGAACAGATCTTCCTTCTACAGCCTCTACAAGAATCTGACACAAAATCAGAGAATGTAGAGATTACTTCCTCCCTGCATCCCTAGGGATTCAATTTAGAGAGAGAAAAGAGAGAGACCAGATAGGTACTGCTCCTATAGTAGGTCATGTGCCTACAGCCAGTAGAGTAAACAGTCACAGGATTACAGGGACTCTAAGCAAACATCATTCTAGGAGCCCAGCCCTGCTCTATGGGTAGGCATTACTCATGACTGCTCTTCCAGATGGAGGAATTTACAACACAGAACTGTTCAGTGTACTCTGGCTCACACAGACCAGATGCTGTGACCACACCACAGTGTACCGAGACAGTGACACAGACTCTAAGATATTATCCCTAGAAGTGATTATCTTGAAGCATTACAAGAACAGACGGAGGCTTATAGCTCCATTTCACTTCTATCACAATAGAGTGAAAAAGATTGCTCCCCTCTCAGGATGTGGATTCTGAATCACAGTTGTAAGCTGAACTCTGTGTTGCTAGATCTGTCTGATAAGCTAGAAGAGATGCTTTCCTGTATAGTTAGAGGAGGACTGGGTAAATCCAGTATACCCTGCTCATGCTCACAGCCAATGGATGTGAGGTGGGTTAACCTAGCAGCATATCAGCACCAGGCAGACATTTGCTCACCCCTGGTGGGATGGGGGACAGAATCAGAAAGGTAAAAGTGTGAGATATCGTGGGCTGAGATAGAGACAGGTGACTAGGTAAGGCAAGAGCTGTGTGCACAGGCAAAGCAAAACAAGGAATTCACTGCTTTCCATCAGTAAGCAGATGTTCAGACACTTCCACACTTTCTTATGCATCCCTGCATAAAAACAGAAATGCATGTAGATTCAGAGGACTCAGTGATAAGAGCTGAAAAGCTATTGCTGAAAGTGTCAAAGAGAGTTAATTTCAAGGTAATCTGTGAAAACCACCCACTCCACACAGTGAAGATTTCACTCCAGAGTTTTTAAACCCATTATTTGCATTCTTCTGCATCTGTCATCTTAAAATTTCACCTTCTGTGTTCCACTTCTCTATCATCTGCGCACATCTGTACACACATATTACTTTCAGTATAGGATAACTACTATTCAAAGGCAGGGAAATCTAGTTCTGCACTCTGTTTTGATAGTGTTTCAGTCAGAGTCGCTGTATGGAGGAAACTGCAGGCTGACCTTTCTTTTTTTTTCATTTCTGGTCACCTAGCCCAACTCCCTTGCAATGAACAGGGAGAACACAGCTAGATCAGACTGCTCAGAGACTAGTCCAGCCTGGCCTTGAATGACCCCAGGGAAGAAGCATCCACCACATCTCTAGGCAACCTGTTCCAGTACCTCACCACCCTCACTGTGAAAGATTATTTCCTTACATCCAACCTAAATCTACCATCTTTCAGTTTTAAATTATTTCCCCTTGTCCTGTCACCACAGACCCTGCTAAAAAGTCTGTACCCCTTCTTTCCTGTAGCTCCCCTTTAGATACTGAAAGGCTGCTATCAGGTCACTGTACAGCCTTCTCTTCTCCAGGCTGAACATCCCCAGCTCTTTCAGCCCGTCCTCATAGGAGAGGTGTTCCATTCTGTGGATCAGGACTCTACCTCTGGATGCAGTACTCCAGGTGAAGCCTCACCAGCACAGAGAAGAGGGGCAGGATCACCTCCCTTGACCTGTTGGCCACACTTCCTTTGATGCATCCCATGGGATACAGTTGGCTTTCTGGGCTGCAAGGGCACATTACTGGCTCATGTCCAGCTTGCGATCCACCAGTACCCCCAAGTCCTTTTCAACAGGGTACCTCTCTGCTTCAATCAGTAGTCAACAGTAATTTATGGTAAGTAGTTCGGGGACTGTTTTCTGCAGCTACAAAAATTACAGAAGTGGGAGCACGTGACATGAAAACATATTCCCTGATGCACATGCTGGAAATCTTACAAAGCTCTCTCCCTCCCTATGAAAATAGGAATAGATGATTACATTAGTGTTACCAATAAGTGCTGTCATTGCAAAAATGGGGAGTCCCTTCTCTGTGAAATCATTATGAGTCAGAAGAAATTCCATGGAAAACACGATTGAACTAAAACTCGTGGCCAGAGTCACTTCACAGATATGGACTAATATCCATGTTAACAGAGTAAATTACCATTTTCCTGCTGGGAGCCAATTGCTTCCTAAAATCTAATGATCTATTGCCTATTTAACTTAGTAAATGCCAGTAAAATCTCATGCATAACCAAACACCCTTCTTTGGAAGAGATTGTCTTGGGGAAATTCTAGTACGGGACAAACTGATTTATTTATTTTTTCCCCACGGAAAGCTCCTTTGAATTTCTGGCCACTCATATATATATAAAGCTCTTACGTTATTCCCCATGCACTGAATTTGCACTGCACAAAGGAAATGCCTTTCCTCTGCTTTCTGAAGTTCAGGAATTAATTCACTTCCTCAACGTCACTGAAAACAGATGCAAGCTTTAAATGTATTCAAAATTGTTAACCTCTTAAAATACAAAATAGCAAAACCTATTCAGTGCTTAATAGTTTGGACATAAAACTCCACTGAAACTATTTTACTGGTGTTGTTACAGAAGAGATTGAATTTGGCACCTATACTAATTATTCTAAAACAAGATTTACAGTAAGATTTACAAGATCCCTTGTACAATTCTTGTCTCTCTGATGAAAATAAAAGTCTTCCTGAAAGAGATGCTATACTTCCAGAAGAAATTACAAAGCTGATACAGAAAAAAATAGACAAAGTTCGATGGTCTCTGTTATTGAGGAGGTCTGACTAGATGATTTTGAACAAGAGATGCCCATCAGAAACAATCACAGTGTGCTGTAGAAATTGATACTCCTTGTATGTTTCTTCATGTTCTGATGAATGGGGTAAATAAAAAAAAAAAATACACAGAGAAATGACTAAGAAATTTCATGCTCTGTGATTCATGACCAAAGACTACCTTCACACAATCACTTTTTATTCACTTAGCAGTCCCCTCTTGATTCCACTGCTGAGAGCTGTTGAGTTACAGAAAACAGTGCCTACAGTTCTCCCATTTTAGTAAGGAGTGAAACAAATCATTCACTCACATATTCACCAAGCACACTGAAGTTAACCACAGCTTAAAAGGGCTTTACTGATTTTAAAGAATGTAAGGGTGGCTTAATAAGTGCAAACATACATAAGAAAATACATTACTGGAAATATCTAGAATAAATGAGAAAACGTTGCACTGACTTTCTGGGAGAAAACAAAAACTCCTCTTGTGACTAGATTTCACTGGGAAAAGGAGCTAAGATAGAGTGGCATTTTAAGGACCTGTAATATGGACAAGTCTGCTGAACTGCAGGCTGACTTATGACTGACTGCAACTATGTGTTGAAACTGCTCAGGGATCATAGAATGGAGGAGTCAGGGCTTTAAATTGGTGAGCAGGTATTAGTTAGCTTAATTCCCCCAGCCCTTCTCATTCAGTCCCAGAGGACGTAGCTCTGTTAAACTCTTACTTCACACTTAAAGTTAGTGTGTCTCAGTGTTAAGACATGACAGACCCAAACAACAGAAGACTCCCCTGAAGAGTTTGTAGCCAAAACAATAATATACATAAAGGCTGAGAAATAAAAACCAACATTCTTAAACTTCCTGTATAAACAAGAAAATGAGGGACTAGAATAAATAGTGACAGACCAAAATCCCAGAGAAAAACTGTGGAAAAGTGCAGGTTGGAAAATTATTAGGAACAACCCACGCCATTTCTTCACTCTTTCCTAGGCATCTTCTTAACCACGATGAGAAACAACACACTGAGCTAGATGGGTCTTTGATTTGGTCTACTACAGCTGTTCTAATTTTCTTCAATTTAGCCACAAACCCTGTCTCAGCCTGTTTCAATATCCACTGAAAGCGCTTTGCTCTCCTAGGCAAAAAAATTTTTGGTTGCTGTTTATTTCTTGTTGGGGGCTTAACAGAATTCTCTGTATTATACACTGCAGAGGGTCAGTCACACTAAGTTTTGCTGCTGTCTCAAACATATACGTACACAGTTTGTTGTCTCTGCAGTTTTCACAGACCCCGAGTCTTGATCCAGTAGATATGCAGATAGATATCAGAGGAATGAATGATAGCAAAAAAGGATATTACTATCACCACTGCAAATTCTTCACACTTATCACAGAATGTCACATAACACTGCTGGTTAAACACTTCGACTTTGCCCACTACCTTCATGCCACAAGGCAGATACTTCAAGCTAATATAATGTGAAATGTTTGCCTCCACAGGTAATATATTGGAATGTGTCACCAGTCTTAATGGCACAATATTATTCTTGGTCTTTAACCTACAACTCAACAGAAGTCAATAATGCAAGGTTTGAACATTCAACTTCTTTGGAATCCATTGCACCACTGCAATACCAGCACTTCTATTTCTGACATTTTTAGCTTGGAAATTAACAAGAACACACACACAAAGCAGAAGAAAAGCAAAGGAAAGCTTGGTCTGGTACCATAAGTAAGACAGCACTTTCAGTGCTGTCCCTTGCCACAAAACATACTAGAAGTCTCCCCAGGAATCTGGAGTTTTTATAACTGTATTTAGATGAGTGTAATGGAAAATTCATAAAACCAGTTCAGCTCTTTCTAAGTGGCAGAGATGAGTTTGAGTAATTATTATTATTTTCTCTTTAACCATCACTAGTTAATTCAGTGGTTAGCGCTAGTTTTTTGCCTGCTGCAGGTTTAAGGAATTTTCCCCTCTGCTTCTCCTCTATACTAGCAAGACCTTCTCATCACTCCTCCACCAGGAAAAGAAGTAATGAAAGGACTCCTCAAAGACAGAAGAGTTAACTCCAGCATGACCTCAAGCACTGGTATAGCAATAGTAGGGATTTCCCTTTTATGATCCTTTTCCTCCCTTCAGAATGAATCACACGTCATACAGAATTATCTGATAGTAAAAGACCTGGCTGGTGATTGAACTATTAAAGCCTGGATGACACTATACATAAATATTATCATAGTCATCATCCTGTGATAGAATATTATAGAATTACTGTTATGACAGCCTTTTCTAATGCAGTTTCTAAAACATTTGCTGGTGGCGTTCTGAACACACTGAAGTCTTGGTATAATTTAGTAAGTGTGAGTTCCTCCCTCTTGAACAATAAAAAGTAAAATAATAAAATACTATAAAGAAACAGAGCTGAACGAGGCTTCTCAAGAGATTAATTCCTCTTTCCAGGCACAATACTAGTAGTTGACTGATGTGCAAATGAATTACTTGAATATTCTCCTATGATGGATATTCTGCAGCTTCTCTGGATAGCCTGCTCTGGAGTTATACTAATTTTGCCACATATAAGCTTTTTTTAACCCCCTTATACTTCACCAGAATATAGGTAGCTGCAACATAAGCTGTTTCTCACCTGTCTGATGGCAAGAAGCTCCCCATTCCCTATGATAGATATGTCTACGTATATAGATGCATAAAAATATGTATTAATACACGTATGTGTGTACATGGACACACTTCAAAGAAGGAAAATGGCCTTCTCACGTATATATATATGCTTATATTTTGATATAATGCTTATATTTAGTGAAATGGTGGGATGAACTATGGATTATAATTACAGCTCACAGGAGTAAATCTGAAAAGAGGAATGTATATTCATGCATTATCCAATAACCATTGATGAAGCTGATGTTGTTATGTGTATTGCTATATAACCTGGGAGATCTGGTTGATAGGACTGAGCTTCATTTTGTGCTGTGCTAACTCATCAAATGAATTCCTACTATCCTGCTCAGACCTGCATGATAAACATCAGTCTTAGCTACGTGCAATCAGCATCTAGTTTATCAAGGTGTAGACAGTAATTGAATATGTTCAGAGCTTAGAATAACAAAAAAGCTGTTGTCCTTTCAGTTTTTCCTCATAGGCTCATAGGTATTTCCCTCATAGGCTCACAGCTATTGCCTGCAGAACGTTTTACTCACACTTATTTTCCTTTTATTATGCTTGTTGTTATAACAACAACACCTCTCAAAAACAAACAAAACCAAAAAACAAGCAAACCACAGAAGGGTCTAGAACCACTTATTAATCTATTTGCTGCAGTTTTACACACGAAGTAACATATAAATCAGCCCGTTTTACATTTCTTACCCTAACTGCTTATTCCCACTCCATGGTGAAACTGACCATCACTTTAAATGCTCTCTGTAAAACTGAATGAGTGACCTCTCATCGAATCACTGGGGGAAAATGGCTTGGTTAAGTTATATATACATGTGTGTGCGTATGCATACATACATAAATACATACATATAGCTGGCTTCTAATCAGATCACTTCAGTATCCCAGTACCTTAGCACACATCAGGGTTACAAAGAAAAACAACCAGGAACAGGGAATAGCAGGTTCTTTTTTAAACGGACTTCTCTGTTGCAGACAATATCCACTGGGTAAACCACACCCCGGGTGCAGCCCCAGTTATGTAAGTAATAGTAATCACTCAGACCCAGTTCCTCTGGCACGCAGCCTCCTTGGATCTCAGTCAGCCCTCAGACTATCAGTAAGCACAGAGCCTTCCTATGTATTCCTAGGCAGAGATGGAAAGGAAGCGGACCACACAGAGCCAAACACAGGGCTTTAAGCAGTGAGAAGGCGCATGCCATCACAGAGTTGCACAGATGCCATGAGGGCACGAGCTGAGCCAGCTGATGCTAATGGAGGCAAGGAAGCTCAGGTATGAGCTCTTTCCAGGTCCGCCTGTTCTGTGACAGGCCTGATTTTAAGGTGTGGGGCAACTCCAGCTTCTCATCCAACCAGTGGGACCTGTGGATGGTCTGGAATTGGCAGGCGTTCAGCATCTGGGGAAAGCCTCTTAGGACTTAAAAAAGACTTTATTGTATTATATTTCTGCCTGCCTTCAGGTTACAAGTCTTGCAGGCAAGGAGCTGCCCATTTGCACTTGAGATCACATCTGTATGCTTTATTAAGAGGCCCTAAGTGCTTTATTCAGACTTTTTCCATTGCACAGGCATTAGGGTGCTATTTAAAGGTGCGAATTACATGCCCGCAGTCATTAAAGGTATGAGATGCCACAACTGGCCAGTGGCTCCAGTATTGAAGTCCTCCATAGCCTCAGCCTGTTCTGACCCTTGCCTGCCTTCAGCAGGGCTGGATGAGAACCTGTTACAGGTTACCTGTTACCTGTTACAGGCTGAGGGAGTTGGGTTTGTTCAGCCTGGAGAAGAGAAGGTTGCGGGGTGACCTCATTGCAGCCTTTCAATACCTGAAGGGAACTTACTCCCAGGAGGGGAGTAAACTCTTGGAAAGGGCTGACAATAGCAGGACACGGAAAAATGGTTTTAAGTTAAAAGAGGGAAGATTTAGGTTGGATGTTAGGAGGAAGTTCTTCACTAGGAGAGTGGTTAGGCCCTGGAACAGGCTGCCCAGGGAGGTTGTAAGCGGAGGGAGCGCTTCGGTGCCCCCTGCCGGCCCTACGTGGAGCCAGCGATGCCTGAGCTGCTGTTGTCACATGTCGGAAAGTCCCAAGCGCTGACGGTGGAAATCCCCGCTGGGGTTTTTTTTTGTTGTTGTCTTTTTTTTTTTTTTTTTTTCCTGTCCATGCGCTGAAACAGAAAGGGGAAAGAAAACAAGAGGCTGAGCTCAGCCCTTCATTCCGCAGCGCAGGCAGCGGCGGCAGCAGCTCCGGAGCGGGGAGGGGGCGGCGGACGCGAGAGCGGCCAGGTCAACCCGGGCCTGCTGCCGGCTGGGTGTTGATGGCGGTCGAGCCTGACTGTGTGCCCCCGCCGCGGCCCGGCTGCTGAGCGGCATTTCGCGGCGGATCGAGCCCGCGCCCGGAGGAGCCCGCCGGCCGAGAGGTGAGCAATGCTCGGGCTGGGAGAGAGGCTGCCCGACTGTATTGTGGAGGTTTTGTTAGCAGTCCCGCGGCGAGCGGTGGAATTGTGCCCTCTGTTGACTGGCGGTGGGCCGGGGTTGCAGGTAGAGCGGGGGGCGACCGGCTGCGAGGCCTGGCTGGGGCTGCTGCCACCCGCACCTCCGAGTGACGGAGGCTGGAGGCTGCAGGAGGCTTTAAGGCTCGTTGCAGTGCTCGGCCGGCAGGGGTTTACCATTGGCTTCTTCGGTTAGGGGACAGAGCTGGAGAACGGAACACAGGGTTCCCCAAGACCAGCATCTTCCATATTATGTGCTGGGGAACTATGTGCTGCACTGTTTGCAACTTTTTTCTTTTCCTGGGAGCTCAGTAATTACATGTTTAAAGGCCATGTAGGGTGGGCATGCAATGAAGCACAGTGTGGTGTTAGCAAGTACAGCCTTAATGTGCTTTGAGTTGTCAGCTTCTGTGGCTGCTGAGCTGCTTCATTGCTTTGTTTCTCATAGTCAGGGTTGCTCTGATGTTGCCTTGATTGATGTTTGAAGTAACTGCCACAGACAGTAGTTTCCACTTTTGGAGGGGAAAATGTGCCCATAGAATAGAACAGAACATTGAATTTACGGTTCCAGTGAATGCTTCTGTAGACTCAGTACTTTTTGTTACCTAAAGCTGGAAATAACCACTTCAAGGGTCTGTGCCAGTAGTGATTAATCATCTGATAAGCCTTTATTTGGGTAAAAAAACCTCATTGACTCAATGACTCTACTTACGTAACTTAGGAATTCAGTACTCTGGCTGTCTCCAAGCAAAGCAGAGCTGTGGTTATTAAACAGGTTAATATGTTTATATGTCATTCCTCAATCCCATGTTTAAATGTATGGATGATTTACGTGAGTGGCATGTGTGAAAGTATATTGGTTAGGGATAGATGAGAAGCAGCTGTTAGGAAGCTTTCTCTTGTTTCTGGTCACCCTATACTTGGCATGGCATGTATCAAGGTCTTGATTTATATGTATGATTTAGTATTTGTCCCTAAATTTGTAATCCTCACTCCTGCTGTGACCAACTGGATTCTAAATGTTAGGTATGCAGACCTTCATTTCGCTTGATAGAAATCTGGCTTTGTGAGCAGAGCAGCAGTCTACATGGACAGCACGTAGTCTCTCCATCTAAAAATAATAGCTCATGGTGTTACTGCAGTGCACAGGAGGGATGTGTGAATGTGGTCCCTGCATCTGGCTGCAGCGAGACACAGAGTTAGTGTGCTCAGAATGAGTATTTCAGACTACAGATACTTCGAGGTTATGGGGTTGGTTGGCTTTTTGTTGTTGTTCTTCCTGCTGTAGCCCATCAGGCCAGAGGTACCAAAGAAAGGGATGCAGGGCAGTAAACGCTGCTTGTCCCACTATGGAAAAATATTGGGGCTTTTGAGCCAAATGGAAATGCTTTTTCAGCGATGTTGACTTACCGCTGAGTAATAGTGGCACCGCAGCTTGTTCCCCCACACATTGCACGAGCACCTCTGCAGTGCTATTCTGCTCACAAAACAGAAGGAGCCGCAAGAAGAGTAGCACAGGTCTGGCCCTGAGTGCTTGATCTGCCACTAATACCTCTTTTACCATCTCCAGCCAATGTAAGTACGGGACAGAATCTAGCACACTGTGTGATATCCAGGCTCTTTTTATATCATACCAGCATCACTTATCAGAATGCATGAGCTGTGGAAATCTGAAATGGACATTATCTGTTTTTTTGGCATGTCATCAAAACAAGAGTTTGGAATGTGCTGAAAGTTCAGCAGGTTCATATGGTGTTACAGTGTGCAATTATCAATTAGTCAAGTTTCCAAGATAGTTTTCCCTTCCCTTGATCTTGCCTTTTTCTTTCCTTGCTTTTATTTAAGTGCCTTTTTTTTTGTACAATGATGTAATCGTCTTAGTGAAGAATGAACTCTCTTCAGGAGTTCAATGAATGATCACAATAAATGGGTGGAATAAGCTCTTCAGTAGTTATCTCTGTGTAATGCAGAGAGGCTAACAGAGGTAAACGTTAACAATAAGAACTGGTATAAGTCTCAGTGGATGTCATCCGCTCTGTGTACTAACAGGCAAAACAGCAACTAGAATTCCACACATGGAAGTGTATTCTCAGTCTGTGCAGACCTTGCAGAGCAAGGGCAATTAACAAGTCAGTAAGGGAATACTTTTCTTTTTCATTTCAGATTTTTGTCTAGGATCATGGCTGGCCAACACATCCTTCCTCAGGCTTTGTATCAGAGCAATATGCTGAAAGCTGTGAAGATTAGAGAGAGGACACCTGAAGATCTGGTCAAACCCCCCAGTGGAATAATTCACCACTTCAGGACTATGCACAGATACACTATAGAAATGTTCAGAATGTGCCAGTTTTGCCCTCAATTCCGGGAAACGCTTCAGAAGGCCCTGACTGACCAAGCCACCCAGACTTCACTGGAGCGCCACAGGAAACTGAACTGGTGTATGGAGGTCAGGAGACTCGTGCCTTTGAAAACTAATGGTAAGTTGTGAGCAGGTTTTTGAACTCATTTTAAAGTGGGTAATACAGATCTGCCCTTTTATCTTAGTTGCGTAAGCTAAAATTCTCTCCGCGTAGCATGCTGTCTGGAGTCTGTAGCAATCCCCATCCGATGGCATGATGAGTGGCGTGAAAACTTCCTGGGTATTTTCATAACATCAGTAACTTCTGTCTGTCCATTGCTGTTCCACAGGCCTGACTTTCCATGTGTCAGTTCTCCTATTAGAAGCAGTGGTCAGCCCTTAACTCTAGGCAAGTGGAGGCTTGGGATGCTTTGAGCAGCAGGGATTTATTCCCTTGTATAACCGGGCCAGATGGTAGCACCCTTGTGGAGTTTCACCAAGCCGACCTTGCTTGCTGCAGGCTCAGTTCTGCACACAGCCAGCTCCCTGGTGCTCTGCTACCTAACAGGGTCTGTGAGGTTCTGCCTTTCCTTAGGGCCTGACAGCCATTCCTCCACGTGCCTCACGCACCAAATACTGGTGGCCCTTTCTCTTGAGGGTTGGTGCTGGTTATAGGGCTTCACTTCAGGGTTACTTTATGCTTATTGTGTCAGGTGGTATAAATGAAATAGAGGTGGTACAAACATTTCTCTGTGGGATACAAGAAACCATATCATCAAGCAAGCAAATTTAGCACATGACTGTGAGAACTGCTGGGATTTCATATTCAGTACAGGAGAGATTTGGTAACAGTTATGAGTTACGATCGTGCAGCTGTAAACTCAGACTCAGGATTCTCTGCTGTATAGAAAGCCCCAAACTGGGAATGTAGACAGGGAGAGCAATGACTCCAAGAACATGGGAAATAGACTTTTTTTTGTTCAAGGAGCGGGTGACACTGGTTGTAGAAACAGTGGATGTGGTGGACCTTCAGCCAAGTCCCAGCATCATGCTCATTGGTGTTTATTTTCAGATCTGTTTATATACACACAGTCCTTGTCTTTCTAGACCACAGTCTTTTCTTCCCCACCTGACTACACAACCGTGCTTTACAAAAGCCATAAAAACAGAATCACCATGTAGATGCAACTGCTCTGACCTTGAAGAGTCCAATCCATATGTGCATCACTGTCACTGTAATAGAAACACTGAAATTTTGGTGAGCTCTGTGGGCTGCATCTGCATTTGGCAGCAGTTGAGTGCCCTCATAGGCTGCATAATCCTGAACTTCCAGGACTGAGATTTCAGCTACAGCATCCAGTGCTTGGCAAGTGCCAGGGGGGTGGCGTTGCTCCATATGTGGAGCATTCAAAGCTTTGCTCTGAGACATATGCTGTAACAGATCTTGTGTGAAAATGGTCAGTGTAAATAGGTTTTGTCTGCAGCAAAGTGTGTAGGTTTTGGAACCCCACATATGATAGTAGTAGGAATTCTACAGGGCTCAGTAATGATTAGGCAGGCAGATTCTTCTGCTTATGGGATATTCCATGAATGGGGTCTGTTGTGTCAGGTCCTTGTGTCGGGCATGTACACCAGTATTATGAATTTGTGGGCTGAGATTCCATCTGTGAGTAGGTGTTCTGGTATATAGGATGCTAAAATACTGGGGCTGGCTTAGGATGGCAAGTCAAGTTGATTTGTGTTCTCCCCTACACCTCACACAGCCAGTACAAAGCACGTGGTGTGGCTTCTGTGCTATAAGGTTGCTGAGGGCATGGAAAGGAGGGAGGAGTGGCTCAATGAGCATGTGGTTTATGCAGAGTAGTTGCAGCTTAGCAGGAGGGGGAAGGTAAACTGGGCTGAAGGATTGATCCCTGAAAAACGGGATGGAAGCCTGGAGGAGCCCTGTGCTAGCCTAGAAAATAATGTTATTCAAGTGAGTGGGAATATAAACGTGGGCTTTTTTTTTTTTTTTTCCTCCACGTGGTGTGAAGAATATTTTAAAAGCATTCAACTGCATAACTCGTAGGTGTGGGAGGAATACATTAGTTCCTTCAGTCGCTGATGGGTTTTTCTAAGAGATATTTTACAGAAAGGGTAGTTAGGTACTGGAATAGGCTCCCCAGGGAGGTGGTTGAATCGCCATCCCTGGTTGTGTTCAAGAGCCGTTTGGATGTGGTGCTCAGGGATATGATTTAGTGTAGGGTTTTTAGAGTTAGGGTTCTGGTTAGGCTGTGGTTGGACTTGATGATCTTCAAGGTCTTTTCCAACCTGGGTAATTCTATGATTCTATGATATGTGTGATCTTTCTTAGTTCAAAACAAAGAAAGAGATTCTCCCATTGGATCTTTTAACATATATTTTTACCTAATACTTACATGAGCTCACAGCATAAGAAAAACCCCAACTTTAGAATCGCTTCACGTTTATTTGCGGACGTGTGCAGGGAGAATAGGAGGAAAGGCGGTAGGTGGTACCAAAATGGAAACTGCTCTTTTAAAAACAACACGCACCAAAAAATTCCATCATCTATTGGCTGCGGCGATTTCACTTGTATAATGAATAGGCATTCATTCCAGTTCACCCAGCCACACCCCCGGGAAAGTCCGAGGGAGGCTTCACCGTTCAGCTGTGCGGGCAGCAGAACAAAAAGTACGACTGTTGCTCAACTGGTAGTCAATTAGTGCTGGGGAATTCCAAGTGCTGTGTAAGGAATTTGGTGCGGTGCTTCTCAATAAAGAACTGAAAGTCGGCTCTGAAAAAGAAAAAAAAGACAAATCTTATCTTAGCTCTAGATTTTGTGAAGGGAAAATTTTACTGGGATTAATATCTCATCTGGCTTGTTCAGAAGGAAACCCAGACAGTTTTTCTATATTATACGTTGCTCCCTGATTTATTTATTTTTTTAGCTCATACAAGCAGGCTACAGTCTTTAGGTGAGCTGTGCAAGATGGCATTCAGAAACCAGAAGACAGTGTAAGGAACCTGGTGTGCAAAGAGTCCATAATAGTTTATAAAGTTTGAAGTACTTCTCAAGCAATAGCTATGGAGTTTGTTGTAGATTTTTCTCTGATGCATCAGAAAAAGTAGGAGAAGTGTTCATGCAGTGACTTACTTGAGCTCATAGAATCATAGAATTACCCAGGTTGGAAAAGACCTTGAAGATCATCAAGTCCAACCGCAGCCTAACTATAGTACCCTAACTCTAACAACCCTCTGCTAAATCATATCCCTGAGCACCACAGTGATGCATAATGCATGGTTTCAGGTGTGTGTATAGTGGTGGTCCTTTTTTTTAACTCACCTACATGAGAAGAATCTTGCAGTTCTATCATAGTTTGTGTCTTCTGTTCCAAGGAAATTACTGCGCTTTTTTAACTTTTGATAAAACTGCTTCTCCCTGTATTAAACACCAGACCTAATTGTGCATCTGGGGCCATGACATGACGTGGCTGGATGTGGCTCTGGGCAGCCACATCTGGTCTAGTGGTCAGTGACCCTGCACATAGCAGGGGGGTTGAAACTAGATGATCATTGTCCTTATCAGCCCAGGCTATTCTATGATATTCTATAACAGTAATAATTATTGATATTTCCCTTTCAAAAAGCTATTGAAGAGGATGGGTAGAAGCAGAATTTGAACCCCAGCCATAGGCATACTTCGTTCCACCTTTCAATTAAGTTAATTAACCACTCTGATTCTCAGTTCCTCCCCCCTGAAACTGCAGATCCTTGCTTTCCTTCCTGCATGTAGGAAGGGCTCTTTCAACGGAAGGGATTGTCTGAATGGAAAACAAATCACTGTTTTTCATTTAGGTAATCTTAAGTTTGTGTTTTAGGAAGGCAAACCTTTAAACGTTCAGCAGTGCAGCATTCAGCTGTCAGTACTGAGAGGAAGGCAAGAGGTGTTCCTACAGTTGCTTTACATAAATCTCGTACTGTCTCTCAATCTTTGTAATTCCTCCACTGAGCAAAGCATATCACTGCAGCCCTTGTCAGAGGAAGCGAGGCTTGCTGTTACTATAGGATATTCTTAGTGTTTTCCATTTTCTCAACCCTGTGCCATCAAGTGTATACATTAGCGTAAGCATTGATGAAGGGCATTTACACATTCTGTTATACTTTTAATGTGACTCAGTTGTGTTAAAAGCTATTTCAAATGCGCTTGACATTTGCAATCAACCCAAAATTTAGCTTTTGGTATCTGTCCGAGTTAAATAAAGAGCAAGTTTCCTACCACTGCTGAGTGACAGCTCACTGTCAAGTGAAGGGACAACCAGAGGGAGAGGAAACAACTTGCTTTATTCTCCTGAGCAGAGCATTCTTAGCTGTGATCTGCTTGTGAAAAGCCTTCTGGCAGACACTTAGGGAGAAGTGCACATGTAATATGTATATGTTCTGTGTATTCCCACATCTCACATGTTGGTGAAGTTGTATTTAAGTGGCCATTTAAAAATGGTGTTGTTGTTTTTTTATACAGGCGATGGGAATTGCCTCATGCATGCTGCATCACAGTACATGTGGGGTATTGAAGATGTTGACCTTGTCTTAAGGAAGACATTGTTTAGTGCGCTAAAGGAGATTGACACACGGAACTTCAAGCTGCGCTGGCAGCGGGAGGCGATTAAATCCCAGGAGTTTGTGCAAACGGGACTCCACTTTGACACCCGGGTAAGGAGACCTAAGGGATCGTGCTGTTTCCTCAATGCTTGTCAGTATTGCCTTCCTGATTTTCTTTCATTTTTTGGCTTCACGTATTTCCACTGTTGGTGGAGAGAAGAAATGTTGTTCCTTTGGAGGAAATGGGAAAATGTAAATATTTTGAGCACTTCAATTGGTTCCTGACCCTGTGTCTTTGGGCCGGTTTTGAACTGATGGATGTTTCTTTTTTCAGAACTGGGAGGAGGAGTGGGAATACCTCATTGAAATGACCTCCCCAGAAACATCTGGGGCTCGAAACAGACTTCCTTATAATGCACTGGAAGAAATCCACATCTTCGTTCTTGCTAACATCCTCAGAAGACCAATCATTGTCCTTGCAGGTGAGTTGTTCAGCATGTCATCTCTCATTAAGGACTGCATTAGTCTGTGCTTTATTAGTAATCTGATCTTGCTAATTGCTGTTTTCAGGTAGGCATCTTCTGGAACTGGGAGTATTGGGATGCACCTAGAATGTTTTTATCTCTTTGCCAGATGCATCAACTTAACAGATTTTCTTTTTCTTCCTTACGTAGATAAAGTTGTGAGAAGTTTAGAATCAGGCTCCAGTTTTGCTCCTCTGAATGTTGGTGGTGTTTACCTGCCATTGCTTTGGCCAGCTGAAGAATGCTACAGATATCCAGTTGTGCTCGGCTACGACAATATGCATTTTACACCACTTGTGACCCTGAAGGACAGTGGGCCAGGTATTTTTCAAGTACCTTGTCTGGTATTTGCATAGCCTCTTCAATTTTGTTACACTGCTAAAGCATTTAAAATACAACCTGGTTTATATTTCCCTTTTGAAAGTTAAAATTGATGTAGAAGATTCCTTTGGAATATGTTGTTAAAACTTAAACAGAAACAACTGTGTCTGTAAATCTGAATAGAAACTACAGACTGTCTTCAAAATACCAGCTGAAAAGGGAGCGCAGCTCACCTGCATCAGGGCTGGGACAAGTCAAAAGGTGGCCTCTGCTTTGCAGTGCTCTGGCCTTCTTTTCATGCTCCTCCATGGAAAGCTTTGAAGGACATAGTCTCAGAGCTGTGTGTTGCTGCCTAGCAGGTGTGATGAGATACTTGAAAGATGGCAGAGTATGCTTTTCTTCTGAATGGGTACCAGTTCTCTAAGTTCATGTTAGGGCATCATCCCATGAAAATGTATAATGAGGTAAGATCTATGGTACTTCCAACAGTGAGAAGACAATTATGCATTGGGGACATTAAAATTGCAGTGGGATGGGGTTTGATCTGTAGCAGGGCCATGTCTGCCTCCTCTCATAGTTGTGCTCTTTAGAAACCAATTGGTCTTGCTAGCCATTCTCTTGTCTTCCCAAAGTTCAGTAGCAGTGTTGTATCTCATAGTCTTGTCTGATAAAATATCTATGCTAAATCTTTGTGTTTCCACACAGAAATCCGAGCTGTCCCTCTGGTCACCAGTGAACGAGGCAGATTCGAGGATTTGAGCGTGCACTTTCTAACAGATGCAGAGGAGAGGGAGAAAGAGCAGCTGCTGAAAGACTACTTGGTAGTCATAGAAATTCCAGTGCAAGGCTGGGATCATGGCACAACTCATTTAATTAATGCTGCAAAGTGAGTGTCATTCCTGTTTCCTCAGTTAAGTTGTTTAAGGTAGTGGTAGGATCCAGACAGCCTTGTGTGCGTGCTTTTTGTCTTTCCCTTCTATGGCAGTATACTTCACCCTCTGCAATAAAAGATACTGGCATTTCTGTTGATGGGTTCTAACCACATTCAAATGCAAAAATGTCTTCAGACTTAGCAGCTTGAGGAAAGTAAAACCAATGGATTACTTTCTTACTTTTATTGCCTTTTAGATTGCTCAGGAAGTGGCTGAAAAGCAGTTAAAACCAGGAACTGGTTACAGAGAACCCCTGCGCTTTATGCAAGGGTAAATTGCCTTAAGTGCTTGTGGTGTAATTCTGCCTGTGCAAAGGAAAATATTTGGCAATCTTTTCAAAGCAGCATTTTGAAAGGCTGTGTTCCTGCAGTGGCGCAGCAGGCAGGAAGCTGTGGCCAGTGAAGGAGTTGGCATCTGCCCTCGTGCCCCTGGCAGTCAGTAACACATGGAGCAGCTGCAGTCACCAGCTTCTTGTATGTGGGGATCACTGGCAGTGGTGTCTGCCTGCCCCTTTATGACTGTTGCTACTCCCACTGCAGCCTGTAGTGATGTCTCTGTAGTGTCGAGTTGTTCTGCTTTGGTGGCCTTCTACCCAAAGGATAAATGCAGCAGTAATTGAGCTTCTCCTGCTGCCCCAATAGGTTCTTGAGTAATACAAGCAATTCTGGCTCCTCGTCCTCCAAAGTATTGCATGGTAAAGATACAACCTGGGATTTTCCCCGCCTTCAGGGTCCGGGTAGGGATTCTGCTAGAAGTATTAGTACTGCACGTACTGAACTGAAGCCACTTTGTTTGTCTGAAGAATTTAACTAGTAGCTACAGACCCCAGAGTGCAAAAACAGGAGCAGATTTCGTAATGAAGTTTATCACGAAGTACTGTGTCTAGAGTATGAAAGGTTTGTTTTTAGCATGGGCTGGTGAAGGAGATCTGACACTCTAGTTTCAACTACTGAGCACAGGTCTTCAGACAAATTTAGAATTTAGGGGATTTTCTTTTTATTTCTGAAAGGTTATCCGATTATTCCTCCCGCAAACAGCTTTCAGAGACAGAAAAACCTCACCTTGAAAATCCTTTCAAGAATACTTCCGTTTAGCACCATGCGAGTCCATTTCTTTAGATGTGAAAGTCTCTATTTGACATCACTGAACACCTGCTTCTAAAGTTATTTCCATTTACAGCAACAGTTTAACATCCTGGATCTTCTAGCTGAGTAATATGGATGTGTATTAAATGTACATTTCCTCCCCATGTGGCTTATATTTGCCTCCTCCCCTTCCATCTGCCCTTTTCAACCATATATATATATATATTCAGTGTATGTATATGTGTGTGTATGCATATATGTGTGTGTATGTGTGTGTGTGTATGTGTATATATATATTATTATATATTATATATACATATATATTATTTTTTTAATGTCTGTTAGGTTGGATGAAGGCAACCTGCCCAAAGAAATAAATCTTGTGGAAGATTACTTTCAACTGGTGCAGCACGAGTACAAGAAATGGCAGGAGCACGCTGAACCTGCCAGAAAAGAGGCCTGCTCCAGGAACAGACAGGAACTGTCTTTTTCCCAGCTCTCCCTCTTACAGGTGAAATGTGAAACTCCAAACTGCCCTTTCTATATGTCTGTGAACACCCAGCCCTACTGCCATGAGTGCTTTGAGCGGAGGTCGCAGGGAACCAAAGGAAGAAAGCAGGTCTCCGAAGCAGCACCTGAGAAACTGAAGGCAGCTGGGTCCAGTGGTAAAGCTTGTGAACCTGGGGGATGGATGTCTGAGGAGGCTGTAACAGGGCCTCGCTCTGCACCCCCAACTGCTCCCAGCCTTTTCCTCTATAGTGAAACCACTGCCATGAAATGCCGGACTCCAGACTGCCCCTTCACCTTAAATGTGCAACACAACGGACTTTGTGAACGCTGCTACAATGCCAGACAGCTTGCTGCTAGTAACAATTTGGACAACCAGAGGCGTTTGGACTATGCCACGTGTAAGGTGTGCCATCAGAAGGCCAACAGGACATTTAATGGCATATGCAGCACTTGTTTCAAAAGGACTACAGAGCGCTCTTCAAATGGCAGCCCTGGTTTTGTACCCGCGTGCCATCAGAGATCTACATCTGACCCATCCCAGATCCCACAGAGCCTCCTTCAGCATTCCTGCCAGCAAACTCCCAACAGCAACTGCAATGAGCCACTCTTGGCCGCGCTGCCTCATGCCCCACGTGCTTTGGAAGAGAAGGGAAGTAAGCTCTGCAGGAAACCTGGCTGCAAGTTTTTTGGAACAGCACAGAATGAGGGCTTTTGCACGCTGTGCTTCTTTGAATACAGGGAAAACCACGGTAAGTGAAGATGTGAGCTTTGTTAGATGTGCAGATGGTGAAACTGAAGTTTTGCATGTGCTGTGCTCTGAAAGATCAAGAGGTGACAAACACTGTGTAGCAGAAGCAGCAGTATGAGGAAAATGTGCTTTATTGGCTGTTGCTATCCCAAATGAGAGGCATGCAATAACAGTGTGGGATATATGAAATCTTGTAAAACTTCCCATTGCCTTCCATGAAAGAAAAACTTCAATTAAGCATCATTTTTGATGCCTTCCAACCCTACACTGTAGTAATGTTTTGGTATAAATCTTCTCAGGTTAAACTTCATCATAGCTAGACCAGTTCTAGGAACTGGTGAGGGAAGTGATGTTGTATTGATGTTAGTGAAAACCAATTGTGTTTGGAAGGCTTTCTAAAAACTTGGCATGAATTTGAAGATCTGTATCCGTTCTGGGTTTAACAGATATAACACTGGAGTAATGACTGAAATCTCAATAAACAGAGCCAGGAGAATTTGTCTGTGGTTAATATGCAAATATAATGTGTAGACAATACAGAATAAGTATTTGATAGTAACATAAGGAGTATATGGTTATAATGTACCTTGAAATGTTTCTTGATACTCACTGCATAAGCTTAAAATTAAACCCTAAAATAGTCTGTAAATTAATCACGTTGGGAAATCTTCAGCTTCCATGCTGCTGCTGTTTCACAGGCAACTGCCTTTGGATACAGAGGGTGGGATGCACATGTGAGAGGAAAATAATACTTATCTCAAGACAGTTCCGTTGCTGACAAGCAGATCAGTGCTACATTTTCCATGTACTTTTACATCAAGGGCCTATTATGCTAGCTTACAAAAGCTTATTTTTGAGTGTTGTTCACTTAGAAAACTGTTATGATTGTGGAATATATGATTGCCTCATTAAATTAAGAGGTTTAGGGTGCATTAACCTATTAAGCTCTGTACTACTATATTTCCACTACCCCATGTGATTGAAATGAAGGAGGACAGAAGGGAAGAGTTGGGATGTATTGCAGGTGCCATTCTAAAACCAATGGTGATTTTCCTCATCTTTATTGAGATCCAGTTTCCATGCTGTGAGCAGGTTCTTCTCGAATCAGCTGTTTGATGTAAAGCTCAGTCTCTATTAGCCCTTTGTTTATGTAAGCTGAAGGAATGTGCTCTGACTAAGAGGTATCGGAGTTGTCAAAATGCAGTGTTTGAGACTAGCAGATTTTTTGGTTTTTTTTTCTTTGCCAATTGAGGAACTTTTGTAGTCACTTTGGGCCATAACATCTTTTGGGCTCATTCACACATTTCCTCATCCTTTCTTTGCATTACAGACAGTGCTTCACTACGCCACCAGAGGAGATCTCAAAGGAATTCCTCAGCAGCTGGTCAACAGGGGAGCTCAGCTGCTGCATTCCACAATACCATGTCTTGCCAGCAGCAGAACTGTGGCACCCTGGGTAGTACCATGCTGGAGGGCTACTGCCAGAACTGTTTCATTAAAGCCCAGAGCCAGCGATTTCAGGAAGCCAGGAGGACTGAAGAACAGCTAGTGAGACAGCCTGAAGTAAGTATGAACTCTGAAAACCTTCCTCTTGTTTAGCATGTTTTTCCCTTGTGAGAGTGACTCAGAGAGTGTAATAGGATGCAGCAACATGAGAATTTCTAAGTGTCATGGGAAGACTAGTGTAAGGTATCTCATGATTTCCACTTGCTACAACTGAGCAGTACTTCTAATGCACATCCTCAATTTAGTATTTTTGTGGCTGTTGATTCTGTTTTACCTAGCTAGAATTTGCCCTGCAGTTTCAGTGAACCCATGGATGGCTTTGTTTGCTGGCTGCAGGGGTTTTCATTCATCCCTTTAGAGCTACATAACTTCATCAAGAGATTTACTCTGCTTTGTCTTGCTTTTTTCGTTGAGCACATCACAGATTTTCTGTTCCAGGCTATTTCACTTGGTCTGTTTTGGTTTTAGAATTGAGAATTACCAAAGATACAAAACCTATTTTTCTAGGAGTTGACAGAATTTATGTTATTCTTTGGTAAAGTGGTCTCTTGGTATCGTACTCCTCAGAAGCAGTATGTGTTGTATTAGGATCTGGAAAGCCCACTAGCTCTAGTGTGAATTTTCTACTTTGCAAAGCAGTCTCCTAAAGCTCTTGCAATTTTTGCGGCAGTGTTTGTTGTCTGTGGTCACTACCAACCCCCCAGTGGTCCCATATACAATGTGTTAGCGCAGGGGAAAGTGAATGAAATGCTACCTGTGCAACCAGCATGACAACTGACAGTGTTTTTAATGTGTTTCAAGAGAACAGGACAACGCAGAGATCTACAGCGAGCAGCACCGACTAGCCAGAAGAGACAATGTGCCGTGGCTTCATGTCGGAACAACCTGGCCTGCAGAAGCAGTGAGCTGTGCCAGCAGTGCCAGCGCCTTGGTCAGCTTGCACAGCTGGGGGTTCCCAGGGAGCCAGCTGCAGACGAGCCCCCAAAGCAACGCTGTCGAGCCCCTGCTTGTGATCACTATGGTAATAACAAGTGCAATGGTTATTGCAATGAATGCTACCAGTTCAAACAGATCTACGGCTAGCGGAGAGGAAGAGTTGGTAAAGAAAAAGAAAGCGATACCAGCTTCTTCCTTAACTGAAATGGTGCTATGTCCAAAACACTTATCAGTCCTGGGAGCAGGGACTAGGGGGAAAATATAAGCTGTCTGCCCTTGTTCCTGTTTATTCCCAAGAATGGGAATAAGTATGTACTTCCTCTAAACACTGCATACAAGAACTGCTATGGAGGGCCGGTTGCTTTCTGCACAGAGCTGTCTTTCATGAATAAGCTTCTGTCATGCTCTATTTAATTCTTGGACTTTCCAGTTGGAAGTTTGAAGCATTTCATTCCGAAGAGTTGAGCTTCCTGGTTCTGCCTCTTTCTCAGTACCTCCCCAACGCATGCAGAAGGAGGACTCACATCTACTTTTGTCAGCATGGGAAATCTGCATTGATGTATGTTGGTCAGAGGCATGTCTTTGCTGAGAGAGATCCTCCAGGACAGGTTGATATAACCTTGCAGTTGAAACAGAGTGAGGTTGTGTGAAGAAACTTGCTTTGGTTTGCTCAGTTTCTTGCTTCTGTTCTTGTGGAGCTCAGCAAGGCTGGAGCTTGTGCAGGCGTTTAGGGTGGTATCAGTGAGTGAGCCCTTGGCAAACTGCAATCTTAAACAAAACAAGCAGTGGTCAGCATTTAGATCCCTTCCCAAAATCAAAGATAGCTGGAAAGATGATGTGATTACCGAAGCAACTTTTACATATGTGTGATGGAAAATGTGAATCCTGCAGTTCCCCTCACATATGGAAGGAATTATCTCCAACCAAAGAAAAAACAGTCACAAAAGCCTTTCGTCTTAGGCTCCAGTTTTGAAGCCAAAGCAACTTTCTTCTCTTCCATTGTAACTGCCAGAAATACACATGCTGCTGTTCACACCCCAGCTCCCTTTTTCTCTCTCACTTTTTTTCTGTTACCCTTAATGTGATTCTGACATTGTGCTAACAGCTTGGAGCTTGGCAGTGGGGTGCCTTAGAATCAAGACTTTACTCCTGGAGTTCATACATTTACTTCTGAATCTGCAGTACTTCAGCAAATTCACCTTTACTGTTGTGCCTGATAGACTCTTTTCCCCTTTCATACTCCTTAAGTTTTCAGTATCTGTTTTGCTGCTGCTGTTTTGGAGGTGATACCTTTTCTAATTTCCTTGTCAAGCTTAGAATCTTTTTTCTATATATTAAAAAAGAAAAAAGAAACAAAAAATTAAAATAATTCAACTTATTTCTGTTAAATTTTATATATTTTTAATGTTAATGTGAATATATGGTTTATTAAAATATTTATATTATTTCAAACAATGCAACTTGAAATTTGCACATCTAGGATTATTATTTTTTTTTTACGTATATTTACTCTTGTGTTGAAATTTGCCAACTTAAATGTATGATTGAAAAACATTCTTGGATATAAAGAAATAAATTATTGAAGGATTGAATTTGGTATTTTATATTGATGAGAGGGAGCACAGTTGAGCACGTGGCACCCACTGCAAAAAGATTTCTGTCCAGGATGACCACTGAGCACAGCACTGATGTCCCTTGTTTCAGGTTGTGCAGCCAAGCATTTTCAGAAGGCAGTAGCTTCTTGTGCATCTCTGTGTAGTCTCTCAGTACCTCGGTGTCCTTTTGGTACCTTGTGGGATGCCATGCAGTCAGTGTACATCAAGACTTAGCTCCTGTGTGTACTCAGTCTTCCATTCCCAGAGCTGAATGTGGCCAAGTAAGGATGGGGCTGGACCAGGCTGCAAGGGAAGCTAAGCCAGGCAGACTTGATTTTGCTGTCTTCATCCATCTGTCCACCAGTTACCCCAAGGGTTCCCAGCTGGCTTAAGTGCCACTCTGGGAGGCAGTGATGGTCATGAGAGCTCCCCATGTGTGTAGAAGCAAAGGCCCAGGGTGGCCCCACCACCTCACCATGAGTAGCAGGGATGGCCTTTGCCTTTTTGGTTTTGGCATCTGACTTGCTTGGTAGCTCCTGAAAAGCAAGTTGCTAATTGCTCAGCTGGATGATACCTGAAAGGGATGTTTTCTTTTCATCTCAAGTTCATCCACACCTAGCCATGCTTCCAGGGGCTTTCTGACTGTAACGCTCCCTCAGCATGGCGTGAAGATGCCTGCACTGGTGCTTCAGTATTTCAGGCCTCTGCCTAGTCAGGCAGTACTGCATGCGACCCTGAATTCTAGGTGCTGCCCACAGTCTGAAAGGAAAAGCAGAAGGGGCTGCAAGCCTCCTTGTGTAAAGGGACTGTGGGCCCTCTCCTAAGAGGTGATCCTGCCCACCCTGTCTCCTGGTCAGCTGCTCTCTTCCCTAGTTAACCCTTTCATTTTTCATTCAGGAGCTTGCTTTAGCACATGCTTCAGGTACCTTCCCAGTTGAAACCACATAAATGCTGTATTCTGAAGTACTTTTAAGATAGCTCAGCTAGTGTTTGTAATTCTCACAGCTTCCTCACATTCCCGAGTTCATGCCAACTTTCCTCATACAGAGTTTAGCCCACATCCCTTTGGACCTGTGTGCCGCATCCTTTCAAAGCAGACAGCCTGAAACCTGTCTGCTCCATCAGGGCAGAGCCTCTCACGCCTACCAACCCCATCCTGTGTATTCCTATTCTTCAGCTTCTGACAGGAGAGCTGGGAGGGGGAAGGTTGGTTAGCTCTGGTTGCCACTGACTGCAGCCTCTGCACAGAAGAAGGGTTTTAGCTGAAATGCCTGAATCCCCTTGATTTTCTTTGCTACTTTCCGGGCCTGTTACTCATATCTTCGAAGTCACATGTGGTTCATCTCATTCTGAAGCTCATATGTAAATGAATGCTCAGCCTGTCTCTTGTGACCGACTCGTGTGGGAACTTTAAAGATATTTGTGTCTTTTTATTTTTTATAATATTTTGGTATTTCCCTAATACCCTGAGGGGATTTTGACCCTCTGATGTTTTCTGTTGTCTGCCCAGCTCCTCAAGTTCAAGTAATTCTTTTTCCTTCCTGGTCTGTAAGAGAGAACTTTCATTTGGATTCTCCCTTTCTGAGACAGCTTACAGAAAGTAGCCTCTTTGCTGAGATGCAAGATTCTTTTCTGAGTAGAAATTCCTTGTAACATGGTGCAGAAACTGATCGTTTTGCAGGCTGTGCTTACATATTCATTTTATTTAGGGATACTTGTAGATAGCCTCAGTAATTCTTTCTGACTGAGAAGATATATGATCTAAATGTTATCTGTTAAGCAAAATGTGGGCCTTTGGAGCAGGAGCAGTACACCAGTGACAGCCAGCAGCCCATGATCTGAAGAGTGACAGGCCAGCTGAGGCCTTATTCTGGCCACAGATCTACATTAAAACGTTCCACTGTGCTAAGTGGTGGCATACCCAAACTTCCCATGGGGAATGTCCCTGGGCTGGGCACCAGCCTAGTTCACAGGGACATAAACCAGTGAATAGAAGTGGTCTTAGGACTCGGCATCCATAGCTTGGGCCTGCATCCATAAGATATATTTTTGCTCAAATGGTTTGGTTGTAAATTAGAAATGCTTTGCTTAAAGCAAATTATTGGGAATTGCTGACATTTTTTTCTGGCAACAAGAAACAGACAGTGCTCAACAGAATTGATATCCATCTCTTTTTTCCTACAGTAGTAATTTCCAAGGTTTTTGGATTACGGATCACCATGTCACTGGTACATTTTCAGTGCCTAAAAAGAAAGTATTTGTAACAATTTCTTTGGCTCTCATATTGCTCAGTGTTGCAAATGCAGCTACACAGCTCTTCAGCACTGACTTTATCTGGAGCTGTAGTTTGTTTGCACCAAATATCAGTTATCCATACCTGGGAGCTATGGCCCCATACACTGACAATGGTAGGAGTAGGAGAAAAGGCAGTTCAGCAATTTAGATCCCAGTGTGAGACTCAAGCTTTCTGGGTACATCCAGGAGTATTTCTCATCCAGGATTGAGGGGGAAAGCTCTAAGCTCCTCTTCTGAACATGTACAACAGGGACTTTAAAGTGGTTGTTTGAAGGAGTTCTGCTTTACTGAAAGAAGTAAAAATGCTCGCATGTTCAATCCTTATAAAATAAGTGGTTTAGCATGGTGATATGATGGGAGTTTTGCATAGGGAGAATAGCAATTATGTAATTTTATCCAGCATACTTGAGTAGGATACAATGGTGTGATATGCAAAACACAAAAAGAGAAAACCACAGTGCTGAGCAGTTACAGTTTCACTTTATATTAAATGTAAAATAAGAAGTTACACTTTTCAGTTGCCTGAATTTAATGAGCAGCGCAGCAAACTCGTTCCTGGTGGGAGCAGATTCAGTGTGCACACATGAGCTTGGTCAGTAACCTCTGTGCTGCTGCTGTCTCCCGTACTGGCGATAACATGCTGGTACTACCAATGCTTGCCTTGTTCAGAAGGGTCAGCCTAGCAGCACAGGAATCACAGAATCACAGAATGACCCGGGTTGGAAGGGACCTCAAGGATCATGTAGTTCCAACCCCCTGCCTGGCAGGGCCACCAAACATACACATTTACTAGATCAGGTTGCCCAGGGCCCCGTCCAACCTGGTCTTGAACACCTCCAAGGACGGGGCATCCACAACCTCCCTGGGCATGCTCAGAAGTGGCTTAACTGAGCTGCCAATTTATTAATTCCCCTTGCCTTGGCCAGCTATGGTGGTTGCTTTGGAGAAGCCTGCCATAGTCTTCCCAAGGAGAAGTGGAGCTGAGTCGATCAGTCCCCTGCTGTCCCCTGTGCCCTCTGCCACTGCCCTCCACCTTCTGCCAGCGAGCTGAGTGAGCTATAGGCAACTTGGTGAGCACAATGCAGCAGCATCTCGAGTTACCAAGGCATTCATTCATTCAACAACAACGAAAAAAAAAAGCCTTTATGTGTACGTATTAGAACGTCTTTAATGTTGGTCAAACAGAAACCTGAAATAAGAGCAGGTAATTTTGCTTGGGAGTTTTATGATGACATCTTTTTGTACTAATGCTAATTCTCAAAAAACTCCCTGTGTCTAATACTGAAAGACAGCCTACGGCGTGCAACGCAGACTGCCCCCTCCTCCGGCCTCGCTAAACTGAACACCGTGTACGTAATCTCTCCCCCTCCCACTACCCTTGATCTCTGACAGCAATGATTCTTTTTGTTATTGATTCGTGTTTTACCCCTCTCCACCCCCCACCCCCCCTACACACACTTTTTTTTGCTAAGGGCCTGGTACAAATACATGATGTTGGGCAGGAAGTAAGATTTCCCCTGGTGAATTACCATGGGGAAAACTTAGGTTTTATTCTCTGCTTATGGCTTCGTTTCAAGGGATTCATATGATCTAATACAATTGCGTATGGTGAGTTCATCCAGTTCCCAACCCCATCCTTTTTTTCAAAGGCTTGGTGGCATGTCACAAGAAAGGGACAAAATTCCCTTCTCATTTACAATGTAAAGCCCAGCTGGTGAGCTGGGGCTCTGCTCCAAGCTCATGTGCAATGTTCCTCACTTTGAAACAAGCACCTCTCCAACTGGCTGCTCTCAGATAACTGTGGGACATGGCCTGGTCATGGCATTAAGTGCTGTGCAGCCTGAGAACACACTGCCAGAATTCCCACTTTATTAATGACTGAAGCAATCATTTCATTTCCTCTTGTCTGACATCCATGATAGAAGAGCGTGCACTGAAGTGACACCTGGTAAACATTTTGCTGCGAGATCTGATAACGTTTATACTGATGTCAATCCTTAATAACTTGATGGACTTCAGCAACTTTACTCTAGATTTTCTGTAAGATAATGAGGATGGGAATTTGGCCAGGTATCTTATACAAACAGTGTCTTACTTCCTTTTTTGTGTTCTGGAGTGAAAAAAGAGGCATTCAGTTGCTGCTGTTGCAACCCACATGCCGCAAAGACATCTTTAAGCAAGCAGACCTCGCTGTTATGTCCTCTTGTACATAATGGCACACCTTGCACTGGCTGCTGGTTACCGTGTAATGGTAATTAGGCATCTCAGCCTGTTCTGTGGTCCTTAGTGCACAATCACTTAAAAAGCAAGAAAAATAGCCTGACTGACATTCCAGCAGGATAAGTTATAGCTTACTTACCTTCTAACTTATAGCCTGCAATGAAGATCAAACTGATTTTTACTTGAGGGTACATATCACATCATTTTTCAATTACGTATTATTCATACACAGCCAGCAAAATAGACGACGTTGCACGCTGTTTCACAATCACGTGCATGTCTAGACCAGCCTATATCTACTGCCTAAAAGAAAAGAAGAAAAAGTCATTGTTTCCAGAGACTTTTTTTTCTTTTTTTTTCTTAAAAAAAAGGAAGTTTTGGGGGTGGTAATAGAGCCATGAATGCTGACCCTCAGCAGAGCAGGTCTCTTTGAAGGCTGGTGCTGGGGCAGGTGCTTGGAGCCTCCAGTGTTTGCCAACGCTCCTGTGCATCTGAGTCATATCAGCCATGTGCACCACGGAAGTTCACAACGCATTACTCAGAGCAGGCATGTAGCTTGGGCTCTGCCAAACCCGAGGCTACGTGAATGTCAAATTAAACATATTCATCACCAGAATGTTCTTTCTCTGTTTTTCTTTTGGGCATCCAGCAGGGAAGACTTATTAAGGCAGAACTTCATATTGTTGGGATTTCATTATATAATTCACTGACTTACAGTTTGCTTTGTTGTTACTTCAGGCATTTGAGCTTTGCTTTTCTCTCCTGCACTGGGGCCTAAGTCAGACCTCCACTTGGGGCTATACAGTGCATTCAGTCTTCCCTGGGGCTTTGTTTTTCCACGTGTCCTCACATTATAAGGTCACTACAATGTTAAATTACCTCACTGTCACGTGTGCTTTGATCCAGACTGGCTTTCCTCTACCAGAATAGCAACCCACCAGCAGCTGTGACCAAGAACAAGCTGATCTGTGTTGTACAGAGCTTCCTGATACTTTCCGCCACATGGCTACACGTGCACTTCCAGAAGCGCCTACACATGCTGTAGGTTTCTAGCTTCAGCTCCTCAGAGTGCCTGTGGTGGTCTCCCTCTGTCTCCTGGTGACTTTTGTCTTGTTGTCACCCACCCTCACACCAGTCAGGGTGCTCCTGAGTCAGTTTCTGGGGAGGATACTATCCTCTGCTTTGTCACTTTGGAGAAGGTGAAAGTGTGAAGTGCAGCTTGCTGGAAACACCCAGCCCCTAACACTCCTCCTTGGGCTGCCTACTTCATCTTGTAGGTGGCTTCTCCTGTAAAAATGCAGAAGTTTGGCTGAGCTCTGCGAAGGGTTGACCTTCCGTATTTCAGTTTTTACCTCTTTGAGCTGACAATGCTTCCTATTTGGGAACAACTTTGAATTAAACTCATCAAATTCAGCTGCAAATAGAGATAGGTTTTATCTCTTTTATTTTGATTCCCCACAATGAAGTTTCAGCTTGTGCTAATAACATCTATAGTACAGCTGCCAAAACAGTGTTCGTTCTTCACCTCTTAGTATTAGCATGCTTTTTTTGTTTGTTTTGTTATGTTTCAGGGTATAACTAAATATTATCACTGCTAGAGAAAGTGTATCTAAACCGTATTGGTCATTACCTATTTTTGCTTGGCTAAAAAGGAACAAGATACTTGAAAGTACACGCTAATTTGTAAAACTTGAACAAATCAGTTTTAATACTGCAATAAGGGAAATGTGAATGTATAGAATGAATCCAGCAGAGCCTGTAATAAATAGAAAATAATTGCAGGACATCAGAGAGGACAGCAAAAACAGGAGATGGTAACTTCACAGCCACGTGGAACCAGTAAGTGTTTAATCTACAAACTTTCTTGTTTTCAGCTGAGTGAAGCAGAGACAAGTAGACACAAGAAAAAGTACAAACAAGTTCTTTATTCTGCAGCTCCATTTGAGCACTCTAAAGATAGCATCAAGGACTGCATGGAAATCCCCTGGATACACTTTGTAATTTTTTCCGGTGAATCTCAGGATAGCAAATATGAAAGGCAAGGGTAAGAGAATGACCACAGCTGGTGTAGGCTTCACTTTGGTATTCCGCTTTTGCGGTGCAGACACCCAGAGTGGAATTAATCTCAGCTGTCTCTCCCTCCCCTGACTACAAGGGGCACCCAGATGACTAGCTCAGATGTAGATGTTTACACTGGTTTACAAAGGTGACATTCTGGAGTAGATGCATCCCACGCACCATTTCTGTGGTGATGTTTCCTCTTGAAGAAAGCTATAAAATCAGGGCAATATGCAGATTGTCTTTTGCTTTGTAACTCACTAACTAATCAGATTTTGATGCTGGGCAAGCCATGAAAATACAACTTATGGCAACTAATGCCTCCCGAAATCAATGGGTGTTAGGCAATTAAATGCTTTGCATCTCTGGGGCAGTTAACCATCCATTAATATATATTTGTCTTGCAAGAAATTAGAGAAGTAATGTTCACATAACTCCCCTCAATAGCTGTGAAATTTAAATGATTAATTATGACAATACTCACTGACATCCTGAAGTAAAAGGTCTGACACAAATAATTATACTTGATGTTTCAGTCTGTATTGATGATGTACTTGTTCCCCACCAACAATGCAGTTTTGGGACATATTGAGACTAAACTTTAGACAACCTTTCATTTTTCTGAAGTTGTGTTTTCTTTCAGGTACTCCTTGGATATAAAAGAACCGAGATGAAACCTGCCCAGAGGGAGCATGTGGAACAAGATACACGTCCCTGCATTAAACAGTTACCTAAATAACAAGCTCGCTATGTTACCATTTCCACAGTTATTTCAAGTGTTAAAGAAATGTATTTGAACTCCCAAATAATTCCCTGCTCAGCTCCTGTATGTTTCCAGTGTAGAAAACAAGTGTAAGTGCAGTAATATGAAGGCAGGGCTGTTTGGACCAAGTGTTAACTGCAAGACACTTGGCACTGTTGCCAAGGACAATGTCTGCTCCACTTGCATTAATAATGCATTCAAAGAAACAGGCTTTTCCTTTGCAGTAGATGGAACTGCATCACAGAATCACCTGTCTTTGTCATCAGTTCTCTTTCTAACAGAGCAAAATGTTGTCAAACAAGATAGTGTCACAGTTCTGCACACTACTTCTAGTTGGCTACTGATCATCACATTTAGCTTCTTTGAATCATAGAGATGTATGCAAGGATTTGTATCCAGCTTACACAATGAGAAGTGTTACGAATGGGGGGATATAACTGACCGTTTATTTAATCTGAGGTTTTCAAAATTATCAGGGTAGACGAAAATAAGCCATTGTGGCATGAACAAGGAAGCTAAGTGAGAAGTTCGTCTCCTCTAGTTGGCTGTTACCTATTACTGTGATGATTTATTGCCATAATCAAGGAAGAAACACCCTCCTTGCAGTGGAAAAATGTTCCTAATAAAGATAAAGTTGTGATCTCAGTGAGAATTGGGAAGTACCAGTAAAAGCTTAGAAATATTACCATGGAAAAAAAATATCTCAGCAATGGAAATACAGGGGAAAAACCACTTCTCCTAACTTGTTTATACATCCACAAACTACATAATTCCTTTTTATCTCTGCAACAAATGAACTTATGTTAAGATATTCACCCACTGTGCCCTCCTACTCTCTTTGTTGTTTTCAGCTTATAATTCTCCTGTATTAAAATGTGTTTGTTTCAGTGGGTCTGGATCGCTAATCCATCTATTTTTCCCTGTTTTACAGACTCTTTTGTCTCCTTAATTTTTACCATTCTATTACTCTCTCGCTTGTTTTGGTTAATCTGTAACATCTTATTATTTTTTTCCAGGCCCACAGAAGAAAAGGTTGAATTTGATTAAATCTGGCATGAATCTCTGCAGAAGATAAGTAGAGAAGCCATTTGCTGAAGGATACTTACTGCCAATCAGTTCAAAGTGCACACTGATTTTGGCAGCGAGAGTTTCAATGTTTTTCTGACACAACATTGTATGATATTGAAACAGGTACCTCACAGAAGTCTACACCATTCCTTCTACAGATCATACTAGTAACTGATGTTGGAAAAGCATGGGTTTTATTAATTAACATGGAATCATGTGAGTAATTTGCCTTTGTATTTAAGTGACTTTTTCAGGATTTGTGGGTGTAAGTTGGACTCAGAAAGAAGTGATGGTAGTTACTTATATCGTGTAAGAACAGCACTTTCCATTACATTTATAGGTAAGACAAAATTAAAATCAAAATAACAACAACAAAAACAAACCAGGAAGTTTACAGAACAATTTTCACCTCTGTATTTAGAATTGTTTATCTCTGAGGAGATACTTACTAGTTCTGAGTTGAATCTGATGATAAAATCTTTATTGCCTTTAGTTTTGCTAACCTTTGATTTTCCCTCAGCGTGACTGCAAGTTGAACAAGTGAAGAAGTCCAAAATGTTCCTAAGTTCCTCCTACAAATGTTAGTGCATTTTTTTGTAAAAAGGAACTAAACTGGAAAGATCTAATAATGTTACACAAGCCAAAACTGACCTGTAATGGTGGCACATCGTATAGAAATTCTCCAGTAACATTAACCTTTATTAGTCCCAGTATACCCATCCAAACACTATGAAACATAAACAAAGTGAAGCCCTTGGAAAAGTTTCATACCAGGGAATTTTTTTACCTACCCTCTGTCCCAGACATGCAAACTAGCATATCTTCTGCCATCCTGCGCTAGGCTTCACAGAGTTTTAATCCCTGTATGTGGGTGAGAAGTGGTTACGCTGTAAAAACCAACTCAGATGTCAAATGAACCAATGGGTGACACATAGTAAGTACTAGCTTAGAGGTCAACCTTCAGGTCTTAGCAGTATGTGGTAATGCAGAAAGTTCTCTCCTCCTACATGTCTGCGCAATTCATCCAGCTCCACTGCCATATTCCTGCTGCTGACTTGTTCTCATGCAGCAGAGGAAAGGATCCTTTTCTCTCAGCCTGGAAAATGTGATGGCTTTTATTTGTACTTCCACTCAAGGCTAAACAAACTACAAACACAATTAAAAACAATTTATATGTTATTCTTTTCCTGTATTAAATAAGATGAAACAATGTGTTATGGATTTACACACATTCACTCTATTAACTTCTAGTGTAGTGGATATTTTTCTCTATAGGAGCTGGTCCTGCTCAGTGGCAGGCTTGTGTCAGAGCTGTGATTGGAAACAACCCAAGGGAAGCCTTATTTCAAGAGCAGTGTCTATTTATCTGATTTCTCTGTCCCTCTCATCTGCAACAGACAGCACATATTTACATTGTACCTTGCTTTCCTCTATAAATGACATGCTACTTAACCAAAGCAAATAGTGAGGGGAAAACGAAGTCTTGCTTGCAGCTATAATTATTTTGTCACCAGAATTAAGTTTATCAAGTTAATCACTGCAACTAAAAGGCATCATCTCATCTCACTGAAAACGGTGAGAAACAGGAAAAGTCATACCACACCCAGAAACCATGATTGCATTGTCACTGAGTAACCTGACTTTTCTCAACAAGTGACAGGTGATTTTTTCCAACCGATAGATGGTTATTTTTGTCCTCCCACTTCTAGTTTGATCAAAAAGCACACATCTCAATAAAAGATCTTCATAAATAATCTACTTTTAAACACTCACCCAGGCTGGTCTCTGTGCCAACCAGCAGTACAGGGGCTCTCCCTCTGTCTCTCTTCCTTCACTCCCCAGGGATGCTGTGGTGTACCACTAGGTGACCTGGCAGCTCCTCCACTTCTTCTGCTTGGACCATAGCTGTACTCTGCTATCCAGAGGAACATCACCACAAAAACAGATCTGATGTCATCTGATCAAAACCCACTAGTAAGAAATCAGGGATGATTTTGACAGTTGTCTTCTAGTTGTCCTCCGCCTCATAAATACACAGACTCCTCCTCACCACCCCTTACCAGTGAGACACAAGTGAAACAAGCTTCTCATGCTGACTTATCTGCACAGATTTAATGTGGCTTATCATTACAAGACTGAGTTAAGCAGATCATGCAGATGTCTTGCTAAAGAAAGTGGTTTATTCAGAGTTTGAAAACTTTCTTTTTTTTTTTTTTTTGTACTTTTCTTTTTTTCTTTTTTTTGGTCCTACAGACGTGTTTCAAAAATAAATTCTACCAACTTCTAGATGGTATCTCCCTTCTCTAAACCATCTCTACTGTAAAATCTAAGTTGGAAGCACAGTGTGATTCATGCAACCTCTTCCTTTCCCACGTGAAAGAAGTTCTTGCTCCTCATTCACTTTATCTAGGAGTCTCTCACACGTCCATATACGCAAGGATCAAATGTTTGTACATAAATCTCAATTGTTCTTTATTCCAGTTCAGCTTGAGTTGACTCAGATGAAGCTCACTTTTGCAACCACACCTCACCAAGAAATGTGAAATTACTGTCATATTTTTCAAGGTACTTCCATCCATTTCTTAAACAAATAATACATCAGACGGAAAGCAAGCCTGTGGTTGGAGCCAGCACACTGTGCACATCCATCTGAATATCCCCAAGGTTACCTTCTGTTCCCACCACTCTACCATCTTCCAGGGAGTGGCAGATCTCCACAGCTTTCCTGTGTGCATGGTCTCCCATCTGTTTTGGAGACCCGATATCTTCACCTCTGTGCTTTCCAGTGTCAGAGGCCCATTTCTTCCTGTCTATGCTGGGAAAGTGTTATGACTGCTGAGGACCTCAAGTCATTAGTTTGTGGTTGCACAGCAGCCGTCACACAGTGAGAGTGCTGTGACACTGCCAGCTGTGAGAAGTTTCCCTGTGGGCAGATTCCCCTTCCCATTTCCTCTTTTAGCCACTTTTTGCCTCCTCCTCTCTCACCACAGCCTGTTGCCTGCTGTCATCTCTGGTGCAAACAAGCACCACAGTTGATTTGTGAGACTTGCAGAACTTCACAGCTCCCAAGGAATGACATAAAATGCGTGAAAATAGCTAGCAGAGATTTTTTTTTCTCCCAAGTCTGTTTGCTTGTTTGTTTAATTTTAGTGAGTAATTTCATAGAATCATAGAATCACAAGGTTGGAAAGGACCTACGAGATCATCTAGTCCAACTGTCCTCCATTACCATTGCTACCACAAGCCACCAAACCATCTGTTGTACCTTCTCATCCAGACGCCTCTTGAACACTGCCAGGGATGCCAACTCCACCACCTCCCTGGGCAGCCATTCCAGTGCCTGACCACTCTCTGAGAGAAAAAGTTTTTCCTTATGTCTAACCTAAACCTCATCTGATAGAACTCACGACCATTTCCTTGGGTTCTGTTTGTTGCCTGGGAGAAGAGGCCAAGCCCCTCCTCATCAAAACCTCCCTTCAGGAAGTTATAGAGTGCAATGAGGTCTCCCCTGAGCCTCCTCTTCTCCAAACTAAACAATCCCCACTCCCTCAGCCACTCCTCATAAGACTTGTGCTCCAGACCCCACACCAGTTTCATTGCCCTTCTCTGGACACATTCCAGTGCCTCAATGTCTTTCTTGCAGTGAGGGGCCCAAAACTGAACACAATACTCGAGGTGCAGCCTCACCAGTGCTGAGTACAGGGGGACAATTACCTCTCTGCTCCTGCTGGCCACACTATTTCTAATGCAGGCCAGGATGCCATTGGCCCTCTTGGCCACCTGGGCACACTGTTGGCTCATGTTCAGCCTGTATTTTCTTGCATGCTTCTCTGTCTCTTTAAGAAAGAGTGACATCAAGAGGAAAGACATGCTTGATTTTTTTTCTAGGAGGTTATTTAGGGCCACCTGTTGCAGAATTAAGAAATGTTTCCAACAAAAGATTAGCAACCTACACAACTGCAAGTAGCTTTAATCCACTTTGTGCACTGGGATTTGTGCTGAGCTATTTTCACATTTTGCTGCATCTGTTTTCAATGGAAAGTGCTGAAGACCTGCTTGTCCCCTGGGAAGAGCCAAGGGAGGCCCCAGAAACAGCTGATCTTCATGAGCTGCACCCATTCCCTGCCTCACACAGTCAGACCTGCAGCTGGGTAAGGCAGGTCTGGCATATGAGCTGTGTACATTTTGGAGGATGTGATGTGGGTGTACAGCCTTATCTTATCTCCTGCCAGTCAGAACAACCAGCCCTTCTGCCACCCTGGCAGAAGGGTAAGTTTCATTTATAACTAATTAAAGAATGCTACCAAATGGCCAAATCCTTAGGTTTACCAGAGAAATCACCCAGTCACCTGTAGCCCTCTGCAGACTTCTTTGATACCTGTCCTTGCTGATGAGGTACCTCCACAGAGGCATTCATGTACCCTTTCTCCCCTCCTACCCTGGACAGATGGCAGTGTGCCTCTATACTGTCCCACAGAGTTGTCAGCCCGCGAGGGTTCATCAAGACTTGCAGTGTTTTGCTTAGGTGAGCAAGGTTTAAAATGGCACAAGAGCCTGGGAAAACTGTTCCCTCAAGAACCACTTCCTGCCATTACACTATGCTGTTTTTGTTTTTGGCTTGAGGTATCACATAGGTACCATGCGTATACGTTGCCTCCCTTTTCAGCAATTTTCTCTGTTTTATAAAAGGAGATCCAGGTGAATCTAGTGTCTGTTGAAGGTGGAGAAAAGGCACAAGCTTCAGTAGGTGACTCTGCATTATACAAACACCCCAAGAAGGACCAAAGCATAGAGTACTGTTTGGACCTTCGGGAGAGATTTGATCTGTATTTCTTTCTACAAGTGAAAAACAGAAAATGTAATTAGTATGAACCAGGTAAACAACTCATACTTTCCTGAGCACTGGAGACAGTCAGTGACAGTTTTCTCAGTGAGCAGCACCCCATGCCAGTCCACAGCTCTAAACCCATTGCTGTAAAGGCTGAGCTACTAGTGCAGCAGGGAAGCGTCTGTCTGCCTAAGCGTACTCATGAATTGATTAAAAATGAAAAATGAGAAGATCAGAGAAGAACTCCTTCTCAAACTTCATGCAAATTACAGTGTTGTGACTGAAACTGACCTGAGCAGCCATTAAAATTCTTACTACTCTTGGTTGTATCACGAGTCAGGCAGGATGCTGCTCATCAATATCCTGCAGTTCTTCCTTAAAAGGAGGCCCCAGAAAATTCCATAGCTATCTGCTGTATTTCTGCCACTTCCCTGAGGGAGGTGTCACCTCTACCTACTTGTAGAACACCATATAGATTTACATGGCTTTGCATGTCTCCTAGAGGAACACAGGGGTGCCCTGTGCCAGCAGCTTGAAATCTCTTGCTACCACCCCTGCAGATCTGAGTGTGGGAGGTATGTCAGCATCTGGGTCAACACCACAAGCCTTCCAACAAAGCTTTCTGGCAGCTCTTCACTTCAAAACTTTACTGATGCTGGGATTGCTGGTGAAAAAGAAAACAGCATGCAAACCAATACCAAAGATAGAAAACTCTTGAAGCTAAAAATAGAGTGTAATCATGGGTATTGTGTGCGGTTGAATAAGGGGAAGTATTTGACCTTGTGCCCTAGGTTCCAGATGAGCAGTCCTGAGCCTGTTGAATCAATGTCTGACAGATGTTTTTTTTAAATGTTTTAATCAATGACGTTATATGCCATGTCTTTAAAAAAAAAAAAAAAAAAAAAAAAAAGATAAATAATTTCATACAAGAATTTGCCTATGGGAATTTGTGCCAGTTGCTAAAGGTACACACAACAGTCTGCATCCATGAGCAGCAAGGTACATTTTGTGTAGCACATTGAATGTGTACTACTTACAGCCACGTAAACAGGAAGGAGGTGAACAAACTATTCACTATGTGAAGAGAGAGCTCAAGGGCACTGGAGTTCAAGTACAACAACTTACTATTCATAGAATCATAGAATCACAGAATGGCTAGAGCTGGAAGGGACTTCAAGGATTGTCTAGTTCCAACCCCCCTGTTAGGGGCAGAGTTGCCAACAACTAGATCGGACTGCCAAGGAACCCATCCAGCCTGGCCTTGAATGCCACCAGGGATGAGGTATCCACAGCCTCTCTGGCTGTGATGAATTTCTTCCTAATGTCTAACCTAAACCTCCCTCTTTCAAATTAAATCTGCTCCCCCCGCTCCTACCACTATCCATCTGTGTAAAAAGTCGGAGCCTTTCCTGCTTGTAAGTTCTTTTCAAGTACTGGAATATTGCAATGAAGTTTCCCTGGAGCCTCCTCTTCTCCAAGATGAACAGTCCCAACTCCCTCAACCTTTCATTATAGGAGGGGTGCTCCAGCCCCCTGATCATCTTTGTGGCCATCCTCTAGAACTGCCCCAGCAGCTCCACATATTCAGATTGCCTATGAATCTTTTCTAGAGCCTTGTCTCTGAATAAGAGAATTTTGTGGATTATGTGGGGATTCCAGACAGATTAATTCTGTTCTTGAGCCTCCCACAAATTTTCCACGTATCTTAGACAAAACATCTGACCTATCAATGCCTCAGTTTGTCGGGGGGGGTGCTTGTTTGTTTATTTTTACTTTCTTTTCTTTTCAAATAGTGTTCATAATGACACTGCTCTGTATAAAACCTTCATATACTAGACCAGGTGTCTGAGACGTCACATAAAAGCACACATATCTAATGATGTCTCCTAGCACTGGTGTGATGAACGAAAGACACCCTTATCCTTTGAAAGGAAGTTGTTTCTGTAAGAGAAAAGAATAGTCAGAGCTAGTGTGGTGATCAGCAAGCTCTAAAGAGAGGTTCGTAATCACAGCTCTCTTTCTATTTGTCATCAAAACAGGCAGTTTCATCAAGTACTGACTAAACAGGGATGCAATATTACCTTGATGGACTCTTAAGAAATCCCTCATTTCCCTATCTGAGAAAGCTGCGATCACATGTTTTCTCCGAATTTGTACGAGTCCCGATCATGTTATTAGAAAATACACACAGAATTGAGACTTACTGGCAATCGATGCGAGTGCTCAAAAAGCTAGTAAATAAATCACTGTTCAGCATAAAAAAAGGTCTCTAGAGTACACTTGTGTGACTCTATCATGTGAACTTTATACTGATTTCTATCACTATGACATTAGGCTGAACAATGAGAAGAGTTTTGCACATGTATTTATGAAGTCTTACAAACAAATGTGCAGTCACCAGTTTCACGTGAGTTATCCTGGAAGTAAACATTTTGAAAGGGCCAATAATAGCAGGACAAGGGGAAATGGTTTTAAGTTGAAAGAGGGAAGATTTAGGTTGGATGTCAGGGGGAAGTTCTTTACTAGGAGAGTGGTGAGGTCCTGGAACAGGCTGCCCAGGGAGGTTGTGGATGCCCCATCCCTGTAGGTGTTCAAGGCCAGGTTGGATGGGGCTCTGGGCAACCTGATCTAGTAAATGTGGAAGTTTGGTGGACCTGCTAGGCAGGGGGGTTGGAGCTCCATGATCCTTGAGGTCCCTTCCAACCCAAGTCATTCTGTGATTCTGTGAACAGCCTTACATTTTCTGGAAGACTAAGATGAAGGTATAAATTTGACTAAATCACTTCAGCCTCAGCTAAATCCCATCTCAGGTCCCCTCGGCTGACTCCAGTAGTTTCGTTTTGAATGTATTATACAACATACAATATACAATAATCAACATTAAAATCTCACTGCTGGAATAGAGAAAAGCTGTAGAAAAATAGCAAGACACTGAGTGGGAATTTGCTACAAGATTTTGAAGACAGCTGTCATGGTCATCAAGGTGCACCAATTATCTCACTCAGGGCCAGTTACTTCGGTAGCTAGTGTGCAGCTTGGTTGCCACTCCCCGTTGCTGCTTTTTTCTTAATCCATGGCAGCACATCATAACAGATTTTCTACAAGTAATCAGAAGCCCAACCCCCGACCCTGGGGTGTTCAAGGAACGACTGGATGTTGTGTTGAGGGACATGGTTTAGTGGGAGCTAATGGTAATAGGTGAATGGTTGGACTGGATGATCTTTTAGGTCTTTTCCACCCTTGGTGATAATAGGATTCTAGGATTCTAGAGGCAAGTTTCCATTCATAGCAGTATTTCACAATATCACATCAATTTTGCCAAAATACTATTTTAGATAAAAAGGAGAAGAGAAATTCCTGACACTATCAGATGAACTGTTGAAATTTCTCATTAGAAGGCAAAAAAGAAAAAAACAAGGCCCACACTAAAATTGCAGATTCTTGTTAAAGTGAAATAGTCATGCAAGTCCAAGTAGGCCAACTGCAGGTCTGATTTCTTTTGCCAAATTCCTGTTGTTTGCCCAGTGTTCTTTGGTGACAATTCAAACATTCCGGTTTCAAACAACTTCAATATCCTGAATGAAAGTAGTTCTTAGCCCCTTTCAGTCTCCTTTCTTGAAGTTTTTTTCTAAAAATGTTTTGATTTCTAAGTGGCAAAAGCTACAAAACAATATGTACTATACAATGTACACGAATATTATACGAAGGTCACTCCAAAAGTAACACCTATTTATTGGGATGCTGTGCTTCACACTGTGGTTTTCATTCACTCAAAGTGGTGTGGACACATTGCCAAGTCATGGGAAGCCATTTAAGTAACTCACCTGTAAGTAACTTGCCCGTGTTGTAGGCAAGTGTAGGTTTTTTGTTTTGTTTTGTTTTGTTTGTTGTTTTTATTTTTTTTACTTCCTATTTGCACATATCACTGAATTCACGCATCATTTCAAACTTCATTGCAGATGTTTCATGTTTTAGGTTTACAAAGGTCCTAGTTCAGAAAGTACCTAGAACTGAGGGCCTAGCAGGATAAGTAACATACAAAAGTGTTTCAGAGGCTTGCTAAGTACAGACAATGTAAATGAACTGAAGTTGGACTTTCTAGGTTGTAGTGACCAGAGATATTCTGTTTCTGACTTTCACTGTACTCTCAGCTGACCACACTGTTATCTCTTCTGTTGGCAGAAAATATTTCTCCTTTTATCTGAGAACAAGAGTTTGCTGTGATTTTCTAGGCATGAGTCACTGGATTTTCTGTACAGAAGAAGAGATATTACCTCACTGTAACATGCAGAAGCACCACAGAGCTATCTTTACCTTGATTTAGAGGTGAGCAAGGCCACAACCAGGCTTGTGTGAATGTGTTTATGAGAGGACATTTAGCAGTTAGCCAAGTTAACTCAGAACTGTTCTCTTTTGGTATCCATAGACTTCTCTTTTGGTGGAAGGGGTAGGGAGACAGTACTTTTGCTTCAAGCCAAACAGCATGTTTGGGCACAGCCACAAGCTGACCAATATGCTGCCACTGGGAATCACAGCATCACCTAAAATAAGCCAAGAATGCCTCACTGTAGTCCAGGCAGGGAATGCCTCGTTGAGTGTCTTTGCCTTCATTGTAATTAGTAAGGGTCTAGTACCAGAGGTCAGATGAAGATTTACTAGCTCAGGCTCAGTGCTGACTCAGCCATCCTGCTCAAGATGGTTTTGTGAAGAGCAGTTGCACAGAACTGCTCTGTGCTGCACCCCACAGCCCTCGTCATCTGTGGTACCCCAACAACTAATACACAGAATAATCAAGATTGCTGATATAGCCAATAATCCTGTCATTATTGGCTTTCCTGACTTATTAACCTGTCCAGATGAATTTCTTCATGACACAAGTGATAGATCATGTAAAAATAACAACGTATTTTTATGGATGATAGCAGCGTAGGAGTGCATGAGTGGCCTTTTGTTACTAAATACAGCCATCTAGTGGTTCCTTCCTGTTTCTTACTTAAAATTTTTGGAAAAGTACAGCACTGTTCTTTTACTGTTAATGAGTAAAAGAGAGAAAGAGGATGCACAAGCAAGAAAATTCCCTTCCTCCTTGTCCAGGGCATAACCATTAGTCTTATGCCTGACATGAAGAGATCTCTAAGCCATCTCAACTTTCAGCTGTGGGTATCTAAAGAGCAAGCATAGTGAGGCATGGATGCTGAACTTCCACCAACACCAGAAACCTAATTCCTGGCAGCAGTTACATTGCTGCACATATTAATCCAGTGTTCATGTGCTTAAGTGCCTACAGAAATTCCATACCCAAACAACCTCCTGGTGTATTTTTGGCATCTTTTTCTTCAGAAATCTATTTACGCAAGGGCATATTTCTTGAATAAGGTTTTTCTTCTTATTTTCTATAAAAGCTATTTTTAGCTTTCTGGGTCAGAGAAAAGCTGATTCAAGTTTAAACACAAATGCAGAACACACATATTTAAGGTTTTATTTTAACCAATTCACATATCTGCAGGTTAGCGCTTCTCAGAAAATGAACTGTCCAGCATGGGAGAATTCCTCAGACTCCCAATGGCTGGAAGCTGAGAGGCACACAGCAACATAGCAATGCTCGCCCAGCACCTACCTCCATTGCCAGGCAGGCAATGCTGGCACATCCCTGCCTGGCACAGCCCACACACCTCTGGCTGCCACCAGGGAGCGGGTGTGGGATGGCCTGGTGTACCCTACAGCTTAGGAACTGCCTCAACAAAGGCTGAACTTAGCACTTAATTCCAGCCTGGGGCACCCAAGGCTGAGTTCACCATCTCAATGCCTCTGTGCGCCAGGTTGGCTGCCTGTATGCCCTCCAACCTGGGAGCTCCAAGGCATTACCTCTCCAGTAAACATGATCATCAGAAATAAGGGTGGCTGAGAAACTCTCCTAAAGAAGGTGAGGCCTTGTGTGGAATAAAGTAATTCAGTTGGCTTTGAGGAATGACCGATTTTAACCTATTAGGGAACTGGCTGGAGCACTATGGGTTTAGCCAAGATCATGATTTTTCATGTAGTGTAAGCCCTTGTGATTTCTGACATATTTATTACGGTGAAAGAACTAATCTAGTTTGGTTGGGTTTTTCTTTTTGCCAAATTCCACTTTGATATCTAACAAGAAGTTACCCTGCAGGATCAAGCTGCTGCTAATGCAACAAACAAGTGCTTTCCAAGCATCTAAGCACAGCTGAGTGTGATGGGAATCAGCTCCTTTTTTTTAGGAACCAGGGAGATGGCACCTTTCTTTAAGTCCCTTTCCAAGAGAGGTGTTGGTACAAAGTAACCCTGTTATGGAGTTGTGGTATAACTCCAGAGTCTGCAGCAGAGTGTGCCTTTCAGAAAAGAGGGGTAACCAAACACTATTTCAGGGCAGAATTGCAACATTCTGTAATAATCCCTTTGATCTTGCTTTCCTTCCCCTGTGTAGGCTGAGGCCACGCGCTACGAATGCAGCTTCAACAAAAGAAGGCAGAAACTAATCTCAAATTGCTCAGCCACTTTATCTTGCCCTCCATGCACAAACGTGCCTAACCGATTTGAGGAGACAGCAGCTTCCATCAAGTACCCAATCATGGGTAATTCCCTCAGTGCAAAACAGCTTAGCAGTTGGAGAGTTTTGCATGATTTATGATTTTCTATGCACGCTGGGATGCAGGAAGGGCAGATTGGCAGGCGCTGTCTGGCTGAAACCACCCAGTTTGGGTGGAGCAGGCTTCATGCAGCTCCAACTGACAGTTTCACTCTGTCACCAGGCCAGGGGAAGAAAATTAAACTGCCTGGAGTTGCTTCAATTAGGCATTAATCTCTGCCTCGCTGCTGATTAACTCCTTAATGTCACCCTGCACACCAAACTATTTGTTACTCAGCTGTTATCATGAATCTTCAGCAGTTTACTGCCCCTCCTGCAAGCGTGCAAGCAGCAACTCCTTTTCCCAAATCCATAGGTTTTGTTGTGGACTCGACAGACAAAAGTGGGACCATCTCCTTACCCCTGGGCTCTCCCACCAACAAAAGCAGCACAACGCTGCTTAGGACAAGAGCAGCAGCTGGTGCAAATATCTGCTGCAAGAGAGAGGGAGCACTCAAAGAGAGCATCTGAGTGTGATGGAAACTCCTGTGGTGGACCTTAAAGGGCATTATAGAAAAAAAAGTATTGTCTGTCAATATACAGATGACAATCCCTGTTTCCTTTGTGTCTTCAGCAGGCCTCAGCAACAGATAATAAAAATGCAATTGTAATGCAGTAGCTGGATGGGAGACAGAATGTATCTGTACATGCTGAAAGTATTTGATTGTATATGATTAATGCTGGTCTTGCACTGGTTGGAAAGGAATCACATAGGTGACTACTTCATCCTAACTTGGAGGAATGACCTGTTAAGTATTGTTCCCAATTATTCTAATAACTACAATGTCTTAATGTTTCAGTATATTTATGCCTGCAGTTTCCCCATAAATATTCTCATCCTTGCTTCAATACTGGGCTTTCAGATAAAGGTCTTGAAAAGACATAGGGAATAAAGTGGTGCACCATCAAATTGAAGCACGTAGGTTCAGAACAAGCTCCTGCTCAACTACTGGCTACTCCTGAATATTCCTAGGTGCCACAGCTGCCTTGAACTTTGACAAATATCAGCAAGCTATGGGTTCAAGATTAGGTTGGATGTTAGGGGGAAGTTGTTCACTAGGAGAGTGGTCAGGCCCTGGAACAGGCTGCCCAGGGAGGTTGTGGATGCCCCGTCCTTGGAGGTGCTCAAGACCAGGTTGGACGGGGCCCTGGGCAACCTGATCTAGTAAATGTGTATGTTTGGTGGCCCTGCCAGGCAGGGGGGTTGGAACTACATGATCCTTGAGGTCCCTTCCAACCCGGGTCATTCTGTGTGATTCTCTGTGTGTGTTCAGATGCATCCCATAAAAACATGGCTATAGCTCCTCCTCTTCCCTCAGATAGAGTCTTACGGTTTTGCTTCTCATTGGGCTGTGGAGGTAGAGTGTTTTTTTGTGGTAGAGATAGGAGAAGACATGGGGAACTAGGCTACAGCCTCCTCTATTCATTGCCATGAACACCTGCCTGTGTTTATATCATAGTTCTTAGCAGTGTATCTAGTACTTTAGAAAAAGGCAAAATCTCATAACTCACCTCAGGTAATGTGTGCTAGGCTCTGAGCTCATGGCAGTGATCCCTTTGGTCTCTTGCTTTGTTCTTTTACTTACCTTTTCCTTTGTAGCCTCATACATTGTAAGGGAGCAAACAAGTGCCAGCAGGCAGAGAGAGCAGTGGAGGCTCCAGAGTTTGAGCTCTCCAGGCAGCAGGGCTGATTGCAGATGGCTTCCCACCTTGGGAGCCATCAGCTCTCCTTGTTGAATTAATAAATGCAAGGGAGTTACCAGCTTCCTAAGTGTCAGAACGACCACCACTGGGAAGCTCCTCGTGTCTGTGTTAATGGAGATGCTAACATAGTGGTCCCTTGTGGAGAAAAATGCATTTCTCAGCCCCAAAGAATATCTAACACTACAACAACTTCATACCTTCTGTCCTTAAAAGTATAGCTGCCCTTTACAGATCTACTCAAAGCACTTTCCCAAATTTCCCAAAGTGAAAGGCTGTCAGAACAGTGACCTTTCTTTAGGTCCTCTGAAGCCTAGGCTACTTGGCTGACTGTACCTCTCTTCTCATTGCTCTCTTCTCATTACAGAATAATATCAACTTCAGGGCATGAGACTTCTTGTTCAGTGTGTTGCTGAGGGTTTATGATGGTGAAGTGCTGCAGTCAGGGTGCAGTAGGTACTGAGTAGGGGGCATAGGGAATACCTCAACTGTGCTGGGGGCAGAAGTGCATCAGCACATGCTGGAAGTGATGAAAAACCACTCTGCCAGCGCTTTGTCAGCCTTCACCTAGTTACCTGGTTAGTGTTTTTGGACGGACTTCCTTTTCAACTAATCCTAATTTTTCATTTCCATTATTTTGCTTTAGTGACACTTAATTATATCAGCCACTTATCTTCCTCTAGCAATTAGTGTGTTTAAGTTGCCCCTCTTGAGCATGCCATCCAACCAGCACCTAATGGATCCTGTCCATTAGCAGCACCAATCCAGCCACATCACTGCATGTTTGGAGAATGGAACATTCTTTTCTCTTGTCCGCTAAATAAAAGCAGGTTGCTGAGTGGTTCTGTAGTTTTCCTCCTCAAGATTTTAACAACTCCAAACAAGCAGCAGTATCACTGCAGTGTGATACCAAAGAGGGAGATGGTGATGACACATGTTACACACACATGCAGATCACAGAATCACAGAATTGTAGGGGTTGGAAGGGACCTCTAGAGATCAGTGAGTCCAACCCCCCTGCCAAAGAAGGTTCCCTACACCACGTCACACAGGTAGGCGTCCAGTCGGGTCTTGAATATCTCCAGAGAAGGAGACTTCACCACCTCCCTCGGCAGCCTGTTCCAGTGCTCCGTCACCCTCACTGTAAAGTTCTTAAGATCTTGTAAGATTAGTGGACACATAGCCACCAAGTAGTAACTGATGGCAGACAGGAGTTGGACAGTCCATTAAATGTTTCCCCTTTTAAAAACTTGAAACCAGAACTGAGAAATTGAGCTCTGGTTTCAATCTGAGTAGAGATGAACAGAGAAGATTTCTATACATTTCGCTGTCTGAAAGGTCAGCTCTGTATCTGTGACTTGCTTCTGGATGAATCAGCTGAGCTTTTGCCGTGGGCTTGAATGTTGACAGCATGAGACTTTGTAGAGATGTATTACTCACAATATCTCTATTTGCAGTTTTTAGCTCTCTGGGAACTATCACCCTCCTTGCTTACCATGTACACACTTAAAAACACTGAGGATGTGGAACCTGCAGCTGGGAGCTGCCAAAGGAGGCAGAGAAGCTGGTAATGTTGCCATAACATACTCTCCATCTCTTCCTATAGAGGGTAAGAAGTGAATTTTTTTACACACAAGGAATCAAACCTACCTTATACACCTATGAAATCTCAACTGTTTACTAGTCTTGCTCCTTAAGTTCAAAGTCATTATACCACAGAGCTTCCTAGAAAGGATCTAGAACCTATTTTGGGCATATATCCATGGGAAACAAATGAAACTCCTGAGACCTTCACACCACCTATATTGTCACTGACAGCTGTTCCTTCTAATACCTTCTTAGCCATGATGTTCAGTCAGCTCTGCTCACTGAGGAAGCCAACTAAGGGCACATGTTTATTATTTACGAGATAATCCATAGCAGAGATTAAAACCTCCTTGCTACAAAAAGCTGCTTATTTTTAAAAATTAAATATCTAGAAATGAAATAAGTAGAAGTTGGTCTAGCTTCTAATAATGCAGAAAGCTAAGGTTGCTTCCTTGATCAAACACCTGAGAATAAGTATAACTGCAAAAAAATTAACCAGCCAACAAATCAAAAGCTAAGTTGTGGACAGTAACATGGTTTTGTACACTGACTGATCAATTTTGAAAGTAATTATGGACTTAGGTGACAAATTATTATTTGTCCTACGTAGTAAATGACATCTTACTTGCAAAGTGCTTTTGGAAGTGTGGATACCTTCCTTCTAGCCACAGACAAATATTTGCATTGCTCTCTTTTTTCAATAAGCAAGTGGAGACATAAAGAAAACAAATGAAATGCCCAAGGCAGAATATCAGCAACTCAAGGTTTACTTTAGAAGCTGCTATTCTGAGGGTCTTATTCAATCTGACTAAGCAGAATGCCTTTTCTAGAGCAGTTTGAAATGGCTAAAATCTTTGAGATTCTTGTGTGATATATTTCAGAGAGACGTTGCAGGTCCTAACACTTTTCCACCTGGGAGATAAACTTGCCTGCTACTGGAGTAGTTTAGGCTGAAGCTCAGTCAAATTTAACCTATGTCTGAAAAGAAACAGAAGAAACTGTCTGTTCAAGATACAGCCTTGGGGAAAGGTACAAACTTTCAGTCTGTTACTTCAATATTCCCACCTGGATGCTCCCTGGTACTGAGGTTTGCCTTCCAAGTCACCTAAACCTACAGGAAATATATTGCTGTTTGCATAGCCTCTGGTTAGTGAAACTGTAGCTTTACACACCTACTCACACAAGAACTGTGTTTCATGGTTTGCTTTGCTTGTTTATTTACCAACCTTAGCAAACAGCATAGTTGATACGGCCTAGTCATTCAGTATTACCTGTTTTACTAGCAGAAAATGCTAGCCATGGGACATAAAACTCCCATTCAAAGTTAAAAGAAAACTTTATTGGGCAAGTCTATTCCTTAAGTCTGCTTCTATTTTTGAATCTCAAAGCTGCTGATTCTGTCAGAAGCACTAAAATCCATTGTTGCTACTAACCCTCTTTCTTAATGCTATTTATTTCTGTATTCACGCTCATACAAGCATTAAGGCCTTGCTTTCATATAGTACAAGACAGAGTAATCTTTGGGAGGAAAAAAAATCAGAGTAAATATAATTTGTTTTATGGTCTCGAGGATCTCAAGATCGCTCAACTACCTGGCACTTCTGACAGTGAAGGCAGGGTTTATTCCTGTGCATCCTACAATGTTACACATTTCAGTCCCTGAGTGACCACACTAGTGTTTTCCTTGCTCTGTACTGGCCTTGTTAGATTTCTTTGTTGAAGACTTTCTCTGAGCTGAGGCCTGCCGAGCCTGAACCAACACCCTCATGATTCATCATCCCCTCCGTGCAAAAGTAACGTGTTGTTCAGCTACCAGAACAAACTGACATCTGCAGAAACAGCACCAGGGCATCTGAGTCAATTGCTGCCACACCATAAACTGGGAGAAAAATCACAACGCCAGCGCTGCTAACACGATTATCACAGTTATCCCTGTGCCCTTGGCACAGTGTAGTAACCCCCATGATGGCAATGAATGGAGGGGAAGTGCCATCACTGCAGGTGACAGGGTGGTAGACTTTGTAGCCTCTAATGAACAAACCTAAATTTGCGAGTAGGCCTGTTAAATCAGCAAGAAAGAAATAGTGATGTTGTTTTCTGTTAGGACACATATGACTCCCTAATAGTGTGCAGGCTTTTCTGAATCATCAAAGTCACTGAAAATATTCTGAGTATCTTGAATGTGCATCTACTGAAGTTGCGTTGTACTGTCACAACTGCTCTTTCTCTAGGGCATGGGAAAGTACACAAAGAACAGTATTGCTTCACCTACTTCAATCACAGTGGCGTCTGACGTGAGCAAACTGGCGTTTGGGGACACTCAGGAGTAAGAGGAAGGAAAACAGCTTCTTCATTTCTTTCCAGATCAGGGTGGTGGTATTGCACTGGGTGTTGCCTTTGAGGAGTGGCTGCATTGGCATCCTGAAGAACAACAGGCTCAGATTATTTACCAGTTTTAGCAACCAATTATAACTAAATGCAAAAACATCTGCAGACTTAACAAACCTTTCAAATATTCACCATCCCAACAGCTCTACAAACTTTATTTTACATGGAAACAGAAGCACTGAGGAGGTGAGCGGCTCTGGTGGATTAAAGTGCTCTGTACCAGTAATCTCTGGATTTCTGGCCATGCTTATAGATAAAATTAAGGTTTCCACTCACAAAAATCAAGTTAAGCTCAACCCCACGTAGGTTCCTTTTCCTCCTAACCCTTCATACACAACAAACTATTAAAAGGTGGAGACTTTCCTGAAGCAAATTGTAACACTGAAGTACTTTTTATACATACAGGTCACTAAAATCTTGCCCTGCAGTATTCTCAAATGCATGGCAAACTGCAGCAGTAACAAGATGTAACTGAAAAATGACAGCAATCCATTGCAGAACTTACTGGCATTTCACATAAGGATTAGCAGTCATTTCCAGCATCCTTAAGCAGCTTCCTTTTTTTCACTTCATCCTTTACAAATACTCCCACTATAGCATCCTTCTTCTCAACATTCACTACTTCCATAGCTCAGTTACGGACCAGGGTATTCACAATCTGTCAGCATTGATTGAAAAAGATAAAACCTAATTTGTTTTATCTTTTGCATGGGAATTCAGGGTCTTCATTCCCTAGCATACCTAGTCTTGGGACTGTGGAAGAATGAGCTACCCTGAATTTCTGCTTTCAGTTCATGTTTTGAGCATGTGTATTTGTCCTTTCCCCCTGCCTTCTCTTTGTCTAATGGATGGCTGAAAGATTTGCAGTTAGTGTAGCTGTTTGCCATTCAGTCTGATCTTTGGTCCAGGAGAGCCTGGAAAAGCTGTAAAGCCAACAGCTTTAAAAGCAAAAACTGTTGAAGAGATGGGAACAGAAAGATTTGTGTCTTTTCTGTGAAATGTGGCTTCTTGTTTCTGCTGCAGTAGAAGCTCTTACCAAATCGGTAACATTTCAGGTTAAATCATTTGCTAATTTCATAATGAATAGCCTTCCCTTTGCTTGTAATCCAACTTGTTCTACACAGCAAGCAAAGGAAATGGCATTGATGACACTCGGGACTCAAGCAGAAGCCAATACTTTACAGCGTATTATCCTTGGTAATAGCAACTGCATTGGTCATAAAGTGGTAAATGATCGTGATGCAACTTCTCCCACACAGAAGATTGTCTCCAGGTCCAATGGAGCTTCCCTTGAAGTCTTATATCAAGATTTTTCCCCAGGTAGGCCTAAGGAGGTCACACAATCATAGAGTATAGGTTTGTTGGGAGTTGAAAGGGACCCACAGAGATCACCATGTCCAACCCTGTCTCCACACAGGACCACCCAAAATCCAAACCCTATGTCTGAGAGCACTGCTCAAATGCTTCTTGAACTCTGGCAGCTTGGGGCCATGAGCTCTGCCCTGGGCATCCTGTGCCATGCCCACTTCTCTCTGGTGAAGAACCTTTTCCGAACACCCAACCTGCCCCTCCCCTGACACAGCTCCATGCTGTTCCCTTGGGCCCTGTTGCTGTCATAGTGAGCAGAGCTCATCGCTCCCCCTCATCTCCCTGTGTGGAGCTACAGCCACCATGAGGCCTCCACTCAGATCCTCTCCTCTGGGTTGAGCAAACCAAAGAACCTCAGCTGCTCTTCACATGGCCACCAGACCCTTGATCATTCTTGTAGCTCTCCTTTGGATGTTCTCTAATATTTTTATGTCCTTCTTATATTGTGGCACCCAAATCACACCTGGAGCTGGAGGTGAGGTCACACAGCACACAGCAGAGTAGAAGCACAACTACAGTGTCAATATGAGTGTGGCTTCACACTATGGCAGGTTCTAATCTATCCAAATATGTTGTAGCCCCAGTTTTGGTTGAAAGGCTTTGTTAAATATAATTGACTAAAATTTTGACTATAATTTTACTTGTTTTTTACTAAATGTTTGTTTCCTTTCCAAATGAAATTTTTTCACATTTTTTATTTCAGCGGTGAATCCAGTTGCAAAAACAAATGAGGGAACTGCTCAATATAGAAACAAAAACAGGCAGGTAAATGCTTCAGTGTAAGCCCATAAATCTCTAATTATATGAATTATATTTGTTGTTAATAATACATTTTACTGGTGACAAGTACTAGAACAAGGACTATTAAAGTTAAAAGGAAACTATTACGCAGATGAAGGGAGAAACATCCTTTTAACATCATATTTGCATGTGTTTTAATTCTTGTTATGAAGATGGGTAAAGTTGTTGCTTTGAATTAACTCCATGAGGTTATGATCTTTCCTTATTTTATGCCCACATGAAAAGAGTGGACCTCTACAGATTAAGGTCCTTTTGTTATGAAACCCTTCACTTTCCACAAACAAATGAGCAGCAGAGAGCTTCAGAGGAGGCATCTCTTGATGGACAAGTGGAACTTCCTTCACAGCTGCAACAGACTGACCAAATAACATGACCCAGCAAGGAAAACCTACCCATTCAGAATTGTTATGAGCACTTCTGGTAGTTACCTATACCTTTCTTCTCATTAAAGTGGGTGGCATCGACCTCCATCACAAAACCAATGTCATGGTTTCATTCCTGCTGCTTGGTATTCAGAGCAGGTGAGCTGATCATTTAAAGCTGTAAGAAAATATCTCTTGGCAGACTTTCAGAGTTGTAAATGACCAAAAATTCAAAATCAGAATTTCACATTTTTAATTTGAAATGGTATATAAACTATTATTATACTGTCAATATATGTAAATAAACACACACAAATAGTTCTGAATTATTTGTGTTCCACTACCATACTGTTTCCATGTGTTTCCCTGCTTCTTCCATTCCCACCACATTAACCATTCCTCTCTGGCCATTTTCCCCTGTGGCTGTAACCATACCATCAGTGTGACTACAAGAGACAATGAATTCAGACACACAGCTGAGGAACTGTGACTGATGCTGACATAAAGTCATTTTTCCAGATTGTAGCCTGCTACTGACCTATGCGTAATGGTCCTTCCTGGCTTCCTTACCCTACCTGCAGGATGTTTGCAATCACCGTTTGTTTGGAAGGGCACAACTGTTAATTGGAAATTAGAGCAGGAGGGTGGAGGCTCCTAAAACATAATTACAAAGCATCACACAATGTCCCAGGACTGCCATGGGAAAGCAGCTTGTAACTTTAATTTCAGTGCTGCGATGGTACCCTGCCAGCTGTCTCATTGCCCTCAAGCAATCACAGAGGAGCTGCTCCCATATGAGTGGAAGATGGCTGCACAGCCTGTGTCTCATGAAGCCTCACCAAGGAGGCTTGGCGTGGCCCAGCCCTAGCCTGAGGTGCATTTTCTGCCCAAGAACTGATACTGGATGTCTCATTGCCAGCATCTCTGCCCAGTGTTTTCTGCCGAATCAGCTTTACAGAGCTGTGCTGTGTATTTCTTAATCTGTTGCGACAGGATACATAAACTGGCTGCCCCATACCTGAAACAGAGGTTTTCTTTTGTTACCTAGATTAACTGTTTCATGCTAAGCTTAACTTTTGAATTAGTAGATATTATAAATACCTAGTATTCGGACTTACATGTTACTTTGGCTGTCCCAAAGGCAGATAGGAACTGGTATATGAAGGGTATCAATTTATATTTATTTTTTTTTCAAGAGCTGGATTATAGCACTGCCTATAGTAGCAATGAAGTGAGGAGGAAACACAATGATGAAGTTCTGTAAGAAAGGTGCAAGCACTTCCTTTTAGGATAGTTCTTGCACATTAGTTTTTTTCATTAACCTACAATTTTTATCAATTACTCTGCGTGCTTCATTTTATTAACACAGATTAAGTAAGGCTTGATAATTAAGTATTATATTTATAGGTGTAAATACCTGCAGTGGTACAGTGAGGCTCAAATTAAGCTTTCAGTGGCAAAAGTGTACAGTGGCAGCACTATAATTATTTGGCATTTACCTGCAGTGCCTCCCTGCCTTCAAAACTCTTTTCACAGGCTGTCAACAAGTCTTAGTGTTTGTGTTTGGGTTGGCACTGACTCTCAAAACCAGGCAAGTGAGTGAGGAGGAGCTGTGTGCAAGCCCAGTCATATGTAACTTTGCTCAGTCTTCTGCGATCACTCATCAGATAACCTTCAAAGCCCTGCCTTTCCACACGTTTCTCTCAGTTATCGGTACTGGCTGAAAGCAAGAGTCTCCCCAGATTGCATTAGTAGGACTACTGTTTCTAGTAGCAAAACAGCTCCTATATTTACAACAGCAGAACCAGGGTGGTTGGGGGCAAAAAGGTTGTTCACTGAAAACACATCAGTCTTCTGTTTGACTGTAAACTCTCAGTTTTGTTGCTTGTGAATATATACATCTACCGTAGACAGAAATGAAACAGTTGACATGTTGTACCTGCATACTTTTGAAATGAAGATAAAATATTTTGTTTCACAGTTTTATTATACTGATCTCTGAAAACAGTGTGCAGACAAAAGGAAACTAACAAATAAGTTTTGTTTTGGGCTGAACTCACAAAAGTAGTCAAGAAAAAGGAAAAAAATAATAAATAAAAAAAACAAAGAAGCAATAATTTAGGTTAACAATACAAAACTCCTTGATTTTTGTAAATGTGGTTTAGTGGGGAATATTGGTGATAGGTGGGCAGTTGGACTGGATGAGCTTGGAGGTCTTTTCCAACTTTGGTGATTCTATGACAAATTAAACAAAATAAATCACAGATTTCAAATCCACACTACTACCTCATCTGGAGCATTCTTAATGCTTCAGAACAAAGTATCCTTTCCTAAAACAGGCACTGTATATGATCTGTATGTGATCTGTAATATTCTATGCAAAATAACTTAGCCAGGAGGGGACAGCTCACTACGCCACCTGAAGCAATCTTTACCTTTTGGAGAGGTTTTGGTTTGATTGCTTTGTGTTATTTATACTTCCATTGCAGTCTTTAAGTTGTACTGCTGCCAGGATGAGGTGGAAATGTGTGTGGAGAAACCCTCCTTCTTTCTTTGAACCTCTGGAGGACTCATTCCTGCAAGCACCACTGTTTCCCCGTGCCTCAGGGATTTGGGAGGTGAAAGCAGAGCATGTCATTTCAAGTCCACCACTGCAAAAAGTGTTCTGGCAAGCAGTTCATCTGACCTTATTTGTCTTAACTGCATAGATGGAGACCTAAAGCAGTTTGTTTTCACCTCGTTCTTTACATTTTCTTTCTGCAAAGCTCCCACATGCTAACATAGATGCTATTTAACTATGCGCTGTCAGAGATGAGCAAAACTCCCCTCCAGCCTGCTCAGTGGTGAGGGCTGCTCCTTAACAGGCTGCTGCATGGCCACTTCTCAAAACTTGTGCTCTAGACTGGGCAAAGGAAAGAAGGAACCCGAGGACTGCCCAGGGGAATTCTCTAAATTACAACAGTTATCCAGAGTGGTACTCATGACAAGAGAAGCAGAAGTTATGACAGGATTTTCTGATTTTATGAAAATATTTTCTGTCTTTGAGTCATCAAATCTCCAACCTCTATCTCCCAACCACACAACCCTCTCAGCTGAGACTACACACTGATGTGAAGGTGTAGGCTGCAAGGGTAATTTGGCTGCTTATCACTCCAAACTACTTACAGTCAGAACTGCAAGTACACTTGAGGATACCATTTTCACACTGGAGTGGGTTTTCCTCTTGAATCTTGGTCCTTGCTATTTTAAGAGTTTGGTCTAAAATGTCTGGGAAAATATTCCTTTATTCTAATTTGCCTAATGTCAGCAAGATTTTATTACTTCAAACCCTTATTTTTTTAAGCAGAAAGGAGAAGGGTTAAGGGAATAAAACCTGGTTGCATTAATACTTCATATAGGCTTCAGATATGAGCATGGCAAGCATAGGTGTGCTTGCCAGGACTGGGTGTGGTGAAAAAAAAGACAGCTTACCAAGGAGTAGGAAAGTTTTAAAGAAGTGAAGTGAGAATATTTCTGTGTAGGAGGAAAAAAAGAAAGAATGAAAAACTGGAAATATCAGTGAAAGTCCGAGTGTGTTTTACATACCTCACAATGAGATCAACTTTAGAAAAGCTGGTGATAAAAAGTACGTGTATATTTGTAAAACTTCAGGTAATAATTCTTCTTAGCTAGTTCCTTCATAAGAAATTGGGTGTTGGGAATTGAGTCCAAGTCAAGAGCTGATAATTGAGTGAATTTTCTTCCATTGGTTTTGCACTATTCTCTGGAAAAATCCCTCAAGCAACATGCCACTCTCTCTGCTTGAACTGCATCTGAACAGTCAAGGGCAATTTAGAGTGATTTATGATGGGCTCTCCATGGATATCTAATGCAAGTTCAGTATGAGAGGCTCATTAGCGTAAAATTGTTCTTACAGAAAAACAGATGGCTTAGGCAAACAGCAGCACAAGTAAAAGGATGTGTCATAAAGCTGTTCAGGAGAGGACATTTTGATCCAATCTCTTATCTTAAATAGTAAAGCTGTTTTGAAAGTTGTTCCTGTAAGTTCTCCCCACACCCAGAAGTTACACACAGAATTCTGTGATCCATCCACATTTTCATTCTGATTATCTACAAAAGAAAATTGAAAAGTGTTACTATAACACATCGTGGAGTTAATCAATGTGTATAGACAAGCACACGGGCCTTAATCTTTAAGTCATTTAAGGAACCATCATGTAAGCAGCTCTGCTAAGCCCAGCAGAAACATCTGCAGCCCTAAGGTTGCCCATTCATTTTCCTAGGTTTGGGCACTGAAGAACTCCAGAGGCAAAATTTAGGCTTAGTTGTTATAACACAGCTGCACCTGAGTAGCAACTTTTCCTCAAAACCAAAATTTCTAACAATAGCAGTAATTTAACAGCAGGGAAAATAGTAAGGGAAAATCCATGTGACTTCCTCCCTTTTACTCCCTTATGTGGCAGTCTTTTGATTCATTTGTTTTATTTCACCTTCCAATACAACTCAGAAGAAACTGTGGTAGTTCTGTTCAGTGTCTCTCTAGCGAGATAGTTTGATTACTGCTTCCTGTCACAGTGTACAAATGGGTCAATTCACCTCTTACCACAAGCTCTATTCTTTCATTCTTTTATGGTGGTGCTCAGGGATATGATTTAGCAGAGGGTTGTTAGAGTTAGGGTACTATGGTTAGGCTGCAGTTGGACTTGATGGTCTTCAAGGTCTTTTCCAACCTAGGTAATTTTATGATTCTATGATTCTATTAAATCTACCCATCTTCAGAGCACAGAGAAGTTCACTGACTGTTAAAACATGCAAGGAAGTATTCCAAGAAATTAAATTGTAAGAAGTAGTAATTGTTGCAGAGCTAAGATCTGCCAATAAGGAAGATTCTTCTTTGTACTGTTAACATGTGTATCTAAAAAAGGTTATTCAATTATGATCCAGCTTTTGCAAGATTTGCACATGCTGAATTGCCCTTTTTCCTAGGAACCATCCTGCTATCTGTAACTCCAGTAACTTACCTTGTACAGACTGGTATTGCACCCCAGAAGTGAACACAGCTGCTGAAATCAATGGAGCAGCCCATGGGGATGTTCATTTATTCTGAGCACATGTAAGAAAAAGTGTTTGCTCTTCAAGAATGAAATGTCAGCCTCAAGAAAATCAATAATGTATTTGCAAGTGATGTCAACAGGGTCAAAATATCACTCACAGCACTAGTTCATACAACAAAATATGCACAACTTTAATACAGTTACAAACTAGATTACATTTTAATTATTGATTAGGCAGGCTACATTTTAAGACCAAATGGCAAGTGCCTGAAAAATGCATAGTGAAAGATGGAAATATTTGCAAAAGAACTCACAAAGACCAAGACACCAACATGCCACACATGCTCCGGAAGAAACATCATAAATTAAATGGAATATACTAACTTACCCTTAGAAAGATTTCATTCGTCCTTCTGCTTCAATTTGTACCTGGGAAGCCGCTTGACAATCTACTTGTTTTCAACACAATTTTTCCTTTCCTTTAGTAATACAGTTGAATTAAATGAAATGTGTTTGTCGGAGGTTGCTTCCCAATAGTTAATTTGACAGGAGGAGCAGCATGACAGTCATGTCTTTACTTCTGTTGCTGTAGCAGCGCTCATGATCTCAAAAGACAAATCTTGCAGTAATCTGTTCTTAATTGGTATCTCTTTAGCACTGTGATTGGGCGCAAAGAAATTCTAAGTCTTTCATTTTGCCTATTTTAGTGGGTAAGCACCCTTTCTTTCTTACAGGTGAGACATTAATTAAGAACTCTAACAAACGGAATCAGAACATCAGGGATGCCTTCTCTTTCTCTTATTTCTCCTTGGTTTCAAAATCCAGAATCATATGTTGACTTTGTTCAAAATAATTCACCACTTCACTTAGTTAATAATTTAGTTGACCTGGCTGAAGGTTAATTTAACAATTTAGTGGATAATTTAGCTAGATGATCACTTATCCAGTTGACAGTTAGTTGATAATCTAGTTTTAGTTTAGCCGCCTTCTTGGCTTCTGGATTCAGCACCTTTTTCTGTTAAAATGGATTGCATTTTGCATTCTGCTTGCACCACAATCTCTCAAGTATCTGGTTTCACTGTTGTGGCAGGGGCATTCTGGACAGGTTACTATGTAATCTACGTTCCCTTTTCCCGTTGAAAGACTGGACTTCCAAGGTCCTTTTCAACCCAGACTGTTCTATGATTCTATTCAGTCACAAACTGGCTTAAATATAGACACTTGAGCTCTTGCACCTGTGCTGCTTCTGCATGTTGGATACCCACCTGCCCCACTCCTTTGTCTTGGAGAAAGTCTTTTTCTGTTTGGACATTGGGTTCTGTAGAGGGAACTGGGCTGGGCTCCCTCTGTCTGTGCTGGGGTTGGCAATGCCACTTCAGCCCTACTGAAAGTGGCAGTGGAGAATGGATGCTGGGGCTGCATCCCACAGAGCCATCATCATCATCCCTGGGGCTGCTTTGCTGCCTTTATGGAGGAGGAGGGGGAGGAGGAGACGGTGAAGCTGCTGAGAGCAGCAAAGGAGAGAGAAGGGAGGAGGGGACGTGATCTGTCACTAAGATTTTCTTTGCCTTTTAATTATGCTCTGCTCTTGCAGTAAGGCTGGAGTCGTACTCCTAAACCTTGTTTTGTGCATCTTTCTCCACCTCCAGATATTGGGTCAGCATTCAGCTAATGGGAAAGAAGCTATAAATACAATCAGCGATTGCTCAAGTTCACCTTTGCTTCCTCAAGGGATTGACACATCCAAAAGCACTGAGCAGGACCACAGTGCCTTCCTATTTGCTGAACATAAGAACACTGTCTCCCACACTAAAATAAGCTGTAACACACTGTAATACAGAACCATGCATATAGTTACTTGATTCCACGTAGGCCATAAGCTCAACAGAGCAAAATCACTATTCTCATATGAATATGAATGAGGCCCCAGGATACAGCCAACTGAGGAGCAGAACAAGATATCTTAATGTCAGATTTGTAAATTACTCTCCCCTCTCAAATCCAGCCAGCACACACAGATGCTCCAATATGGTGCCTTAGAAGATAATACTCTGGGGGACTCCATGCTTCCTTCTTCTTGGTAGAGAACAAAATCTAAGACTCAGTTTTGAAACAATACATAGATACCATCATTTATTATTAGGTATAATAAGCATAATGGAAAGAGTTATGATTTTCTTTTCCTGGACAGGTAACATTACATCAAGAATTGAAAGTCATTTTATACAAACTATTTTGCAAACTGTGTTTATTTTCATTTTCTTACAGCTAGGAAATATCTTTGTTATGTATTTACAAGCTTTTTTCTAGCTTGTCCCTGTCACATAGGCACTCCATGCCTGATACATCTCTCATAAGAGAAAAGAAGATGAAGGCCTGTGTATTTGTTAATTTTAGCAACTTAGAGGCTTTACTAAAAAAAAATATCAGTCTCTCATGCTTTGCAGTAAAGAACATTTGGCAGGACACTTTCCATAAATTCCATAAAGTTACAAAATTGCACATGTATCACAAGATAATAATTCTATCTAGTTAAAGATTTCTGTAGGAGTTTTCTTTACAGAAGGGAAGACCCTGAGTACTATAAAGCTAGGGTTCTTAATGCCAAAGCTAGAAGTTTATTGAGTACACCTCATTGTTTTCAATATACCCAGGCTTGCAGCACTGTGGAATATAAGATACTGAAGGGTATTTTATGTGAGATTCTTAGTATTAATTGGTATTTACACATGTTACAGCATACAGTTTCTACTTTTAGAATACTTATAAACATCAAATTAATGAAAAAGGGCCTTTTGGCAGAAATTTGGTACCTAGAATCACATTGCTCCAGGCCCACACCTGATGTGTGCCCAAACTGCTGAGGGGCTTATACCTCTGCATAACTCTTTCCTGACTCTTTTATCCTGGATAAAACAGCTGGAACAGTAAAACAGAGCTTCCTAAAGCCATAGGTTTGGATACAGCTGATCAAAGGGGCGGAGGCCCATGAAAAAATGTTGAACCAGGAGCCTCTTCAAACCAGATCTGTAGGTTGTAGAAATGTCTGGAAATCCCCTCCACCTTTGCCTCCTCTGTGCTGGCACCAACAACAGAATGCCAGAATTCTTAAGGGTGCCTGGATTACTGATGGTCTTATCTTACCGATGCTAACATCCAGGAATACTTACATTCCAAATGGATGGGTTAAAGTCAGGATGCTAGCTTGGGTAGTGAGTGTCTCCCTTGCCCTGTCCTTACTGTAGCCCTACAGCTTAAAGCAAAATTGGAAGTAAAATCATGAAGTGCTGTTTGACTAATTTGCTGCTCCGACAGTCGGTAGATTAAGGCATTTTGTTTCTTGAAAAATGCACAAAGTCTTCAGGTTAGAGAAAACTGAAACATATGGAATGGGATTTCTGTGGGCTGATTTTCTTCAGAAAGATGATAGGTGTTGTTTTGCTTACTGATAGGTTTTTTTCTGAATTTAACTGGAAATGTAAAAGCATATAATATTTACTGCAATCCATATGCACCCACATTCATGGGAATGAATGGGGAAACACAAGGATTTTGTAATTTTTAATATCAGTCTTCTAAGCAATCCACATCAGATACGAAGGTTCAGAAAATAGTAAATAACTTTATTGTAAAATGCCAATGCTGTTTTTCTGTATATATTTTTAAAGTTTCCAACTTTTTCTACTAGCATCTGATGATACTATTCTGGAAAATGTAGATGGTCTGTCAGATATCTCTTGAATACAAATATATTTTTCCTGGTGTTTACGGGGAAGAGTAAAAATATGTGGGCTTCACATTACCCAAGATTTGATCTTCATAGTTAGGAAGGCAGCAGAAGAAGAATCCCAAGCATATTTCCATAATGGCAGTGGTCCAGCCAAAGCCGTAGGCCCAGCTGAACATATTGATTCCTGTCATTTCAATTTCACTGGAGAACTTCACTGGATAAATGACCAGGCCCATGACGGAGAACACAGCTGAAGAAACAGGAGGGGAAAAGTGGATTAAGCTTGCACCCATCACACTGCTCACCTCCATAATAGTTGCAGCTAAATCCACTCATGTTTTGGAGGATTTGGAAATTGATCCACTGCCATGACAGATTTTATGTTATTTTACACTGAGTTCCAATGCATACTGATGGAGAACTGAGCATAGAAGCAGATAAGGAAAATACCAGTTCTAGTATATCTGCATGAGCTAAACTTTGCTTCACATATTGTCTTACCTGCAACAAAAAGCAATCCTCCAATCCCTCTTATGAAGTTGAACCGAAGTGTATCAATGGCAAACGCTATGATGGCCAGAGCAAAACAGATGACAAGGAGAATGAAGCCAACAAGGTATGTGGCAGCTGCAGCTCTTCCCCAAGCTGAAATCAGAGGGAAAGCATATTAGAAATAAAAAAAAGATGTGTTTTTCTCAGGCATATAATGAAAGGCTAATTTCAAACAAACACAAAAAGAAGAACATGAAGAAAAGCATGGTAACTTTCTTTCCTCTTTTAAAATTGTGTTTGTAAATAGAAAAAGCAGTTAATTTCTGCTGGGCATTTACAGACCTCACTCCCTCGCCTACACTGTGTGTTTGTAAGGTATTGGCTTACAATCAAATGCATACAACATTAATGCTGTAATATTACCACAGCACAAACAAGCCCGGTGATGGTTATAACTCAAATGTTCACTATGATCAGTTGTGGAATCAAGCTACTTGATATTTCTAGTATTCAAAAATCTACTAACCTGTCTGCTTCAATCATAAGACAATACTGAATGTGCCAAACACTGCCAGGCCACATTTTCAGTATGTGCTCCATCAGTGCTGTTCATGCTTCTGACATTAGAAGTACTGACCAGCAGCTGGACAGTCACCATTAGGCTGACAACAAAATAATAGATTTGATTTATTCACTTTCTAGTGCAACTATCTTCTCTGAACCACAGAATATACCATGTTGGAAGGGACCCAAAAGGATCATTGGGTCCAACCCATAATCACTTGGCATTTATTGAAAAAGATAATACCTAATTTATCTTTTGCATGGGAATTCAGGGTCTTCATTCCCTAGCATACCTAGTCTTGGGACTGTGGAAGAAAGAGCTACCCTGAATTTCTGCTATCAAAAGATTTCAAAAATAATCAGGTTGGAGTAGACAAAAGTCCAAGTTAACACTAACTTGCTGAACTGGAATGAAGAAACTTGTTTTGAGCATGTGTATTTATCCTTTCTCTTTGTCTGATGGATGGCTGAAAGATTTGCAGTTAGTGTAGCTGCTGGCCATTCAGTCTGATCTTTGGTCCAGGGGAGCTTGGAAAAGCTTTAAAACTAACAGCTTTAAAAACAAAAACTGTTGAAAAGATGGGAACAGAAAGATTTGTGTCTTTTCTGTGAAATGTGGCTGCTTGTTTCTGCTGCAATAGAAGCTCTTACCAAATCGGTAACATTTCAGGTTATATCATTTGCTAATTTCATAATGAATAGCCTTCCCTTTGCTTGTAATCCAACTTGTACTACATAGCGAGCAAAGGAAATGGCACTGATGACTCGGGACTCAAACAGAAGCCAATACTTTACAGCGTATTATCCTTGGTAATAGCAACTGCATTGGTCATAAAGTGGTAAATGATCGTGATGCAACTTCTCCCACACAGAAGATTGTCTCCAGGTCCAATGGAGCTTCCCTTATAGTCTTGTATCAAGATTTTTCCTTAGGTAGGCCTAAGGAGGTCACACAGTCATAGAGTTTAGGTTTATTGGGAGTTGAAAGGGACCCACAGAGATCACCATGTCCAACCCCTGTCTCCACACAGGACCACCCAAAATCCAAACCCTATGTCTGAGAGCACTGCTCAAACGCTTCTTGAACTCTGGCAGCTTGGGACCATGAGCTCTGCCCTGGGCAGCCTGTGCCATGCCCACCTCTCTCTGGTGAAGAACCTTTTCCTAACACCCAACTTGGCCCTCCCTTGACACAGCTCCAACAAGACAAGGCACCTCAGGTGCTCTTCTTGTCATATTCTCCAAACCCTTCAGCTTTTCTGTAGCCCATCTTTGGTTGCTCTCTAATATTTTTATGTCTTTCATGTATTGTGGCACCAAAACCTGCATCCAGTCCTGGAGGTGAGGTAAGACAGCGTAATGTTGAATGGGACAACCACTTACCTCACCTGGCTGGCAGTACTGATGCAACCCCTGGGTACAGTTGGCCCTTTTGGCTAGAGATTTTCCATCTTTACTTTTGTTTCCATTGACCCATCAAAACCAATTTATCTTTCTGTTTACTTTTCAAAATTCTTCTCTGCTCTATGACTTTTGCTCCATTCTAGCAATTGCACTACATTTTCTGTCTTATGTTATATGCCGTTTCTTCCTCTTGCCAAAGAGTTTCTATCTGCTGTAGATGACCTTTCAACAGTATTATTCTTCTTGTACACAGGCAGCTGCCTGAGAAAAAATGGAGGCAGCAAAGGTGTGCCTGTATCTTAGTACCTAGTTTGGTGTTTTAGCTCTAACTCTTTGGGGATTTTAGAGAATGCACAGAGGTATAGCACACAGGATGGAAAGGCAGGGTCTAGCTTGGAAGAGGAGCACCTCAGCTGACCTATTGAAGCCTTGCTTCCCATGAGTAGCTGATGACAATCAGCATCCAGCAGCTGGCAGCATTCACCAGGCTAAGGACTCAGAAAGGACCTGATGGCCGCATCAAAGTGTGGTGGTACCATGCCCATGCTGTCATCTCACTCCTCCTTTAGCCTTGCCCAGGTGTTTTTCGTGAAGTAGTATTACAAGTGCTGTGACTGTATGAAAGCAGATTGGGTGCATGCCCAGCCTGCAGGGCACTGGATATATTGCAAGAAGAGACATGTTTGCTACAGGATGCCTTCATACGACTCATTGCTTAATCGTGTAACAGCCAATTTCATGGTACTTTTAAAAAGAAAAAGAAAAAAATGTAGCTCAGAGTTGGAAGAAAACCAATATACAGCTCCTGTAAGGCAATAGGCTTCCACAGGAGAGCCACTGTTATAGGCTGTTGTTGGTATTTTTTTTTGAGGAACCCAACTTCATCTGTCTTTTTAAGCAGCAGTTTTTAGTAGTCTGAGACCACAGTGTACAAACACCTTAACTTCCTGAGGTAAAAGGTAGCAAAACTTTATGTGGGTACAACTGCAACTGTTTTTGTTTCTGAGGTATTTATTTTTCCTTGTGCCAGACAGAACTAGAGTACCTTAATGTCTTTACCAATATAAATAGTAATTACAATTCCTCAAAAATGCCAGAATTAGAAGAATTTCATTCATCAGAAAACACTAGTACAAATGGAGAATGTGCAATTCCAGCCATTACAATCACAAAAATGTCTTCTGCATCTCCAAAGTAGTCTCAAAGGCTTAGTAAACACCCTTCTCAAGGGTTTTTTCCAAGGCTGAAAAATACTTTGTTGAAAGTACATTTCAGAATAGGCGTTTTTATTAGGAATCACTTTTGAATGATCTTAGGAAATGATTTAATTGCAACCAAGCAGCTAAACTGTTCCCAAATATTGTCTTATTTTTCTTTAACATAATGCAAAAGTTAAAGCATGAATATATTTTATTAATAACCTCAAATCTTTTCTCATAAAAATGAGAAATCCAGATCACAGAATTATCATGGATGCTATGCCAACTCAACGAACATTTGACTCTAGAGGGAGAACAGTTGAAAGCTGAAAGTCCCCCTGTCATAAAATCAGAAATAGAGACAGAAGAAACAGAAGCTTAAATGACATCAAGCTTAATCAGTGAAAATATTCAGGAACTTGTGGGAACTGTTCTTATGTTCTCCACCTGTAAGTGATGGTCTGGCAGTTTAATAGTTAAAATGTGCTAGTTAGTTAGAAAAGAAATGTGTATTCATGTAAGTGTCCTGGAAAACCTGCAGGATACTGCAACACTTGCATGTTCATCCTACTTTGCCCTTATGGCCTCCTCTGTCAGCTGAAAAAATGCAAATAAACACTGTGAGAGAGTCTGTAGGTGACATGCCATCCTCTCAACGCTCTCTTTTAGCTGGCAATTTTCTGGGCAATTTTGTCTCACAGGAAAGGCCTTACAAGACCTTGCAATCCAACGTAGGTGAAACAACCACCCATTTTCATGCCCATCTCAAGCAGAGGAAAAAGTGCTTCTGTGTACAGTGTCTTGTGCATGAGTCAGTAATGACTCCTGAGAGTCCAAACAACCCACCACGAATGCAGCCATATGTGACTACTGGGAAATGAAAATAAGTGCCCTGCATCTTGCTGTGTGAGGAGAACCCCAGCTAATTTAGAGAACAGAAAGAGTCCACCAATGCCCAAGCAGAGCCTGCTTTAGCTTATGAGCAAGACAATTAGTTGAGACTGTTTAATAATAACACAGCTTTATTACAGTGCTATTAAAGCTAGGTTAGTTCAGGAGTAGCACGACTTCCTCTTGTATTCTTTCATCTAAACATATTCTAAATATCCTCTTGTTGACTGCAGCCATATGGAAGCTGACTGACTATAAGAAATCCAAGACTGTTTCCAATTCCCCGTCTCCCTGATTTCACATCCTTGTGCATTTTCTCAAAGTGCAAACACTGCTCACGGTTCACACATAAGGAAGCAAACTTCCTTGCTCAGCAGTAAGCTGAGTCAATACTTAGGACCACTAACTGCTGTTCTTAGCTTGCCATGTGTTTTGTGCTCCCAGCAGTGCCTTGAAAATAACATGTGAAGCCTACTTCACTCACGATAACAACAAAACCCTCTGATTTCACCATATATGTTTCAAGAATGTGAGAAAACGTTTACAGTGTTGTTCTCGTGTCTTTCTCGATGTGGTATCCCCAAGTGACACAAACCGCTGAGTGTCTCTGTTTGAGTCATATTTTCTGAAAGGAACCTTGGAAACTTCAGGAGTACTTCTAGTCAAACCAGTAAGGATATGTGTATTCAAATTTTCCTCCTAGCTTGAATCTAAATAGCATTAGAAAGAAAAACAGTTTGTTGTCAGCATGCAGAAATCAACAAATTATTGACGTATTCTTGCCAGCTGATCATGTTATCACATCAGCCTCTGCAATGATCTGTGCAGTTGAGGGATGAGAGTTTCAATACAAAGGAGAGGAAAAAAAGCAAGATTGCCTTGAAAACAACAACATTTACTTTGTTATCCCTCACAGCATCAGGGGAGGGAAACACTAATCCAGCTGTTCTAGCTCCAGTCTTACATAGCAATTCTCACAAGAAGTAAAATCTGCTATGTCGGTGATTCATCTCTGTGTTGTACGTAATGAGAATGCTTCTAGGCTGAGTTTGTAGAGCTCAACCTGTTTTATGACTGCCTGATTAAAGGGAAAGAGCATTATTTTGAAAACAAAGCTGAACTCACTCGGATTTCTCAACCCAATGTTTTTCATCAGGGTGTGGCAAACTCTGGACTCCTTGATTTGCTTCCATTGAAAGGATAAATTAAACTGTGTTTTCCTACTTTACATCTCCTCAACTTCCATCTTAAACTGACCCATCAAAGTCATTAATCCTAAACTGAGTTTATCAGCTGAAGGGTTGAGAACTGTTGTTGTATATATAAGCCACTGCCATACAGGACTCCGAGTTAAGTGGCGTGGTCAGAATTCTCTTTTAAAACTGCACGTCACAAAATCTTGTCTTCTGACAATTGTAATCAGGTAACCCGTAATAAGCAAACTATGAGAAAATTTGATGCTCTCTTTGAAAACGTTCTGCAAGCATTTGCTGATCACGAGCTAATTTTGAAATACTAGACTGTGTGTGTTTGTGTGCACAGCTAAAACTGAATCAGAAACTATTAAAAGTAGCTTCTTATGAATAAACAGTATATGCAGATAATTCACAAACAGAATAAAATGGGGAAAAAATTCAAAGGCTTGATTGGATGTGTGTTATTCTCTGAGCTTCTATATTCTGGTGCTCTTCATTAGTTCTGAATTGTTCTTAAAACAACTGATTTTTGAGTATGTTTCCCTAGGCAGGTCAGTACTGGTTGTTTTTCTTTGTTCTTTTGTGTGTGTGTTAAGTTTGAAGTGGAATACAAAATATGCAGTTTAGGTTCTTCTTTTTGATATCCTTTTTTGTGACTTTGCTCTTTCCCTCAGCATTACTTCAGAATTTATTGGCAGTCAATAAGAGTTTCTCATGTAATAACAGAGTATTATCTTATGATATGCAAGCTGTTTTTATGTGAGCAGGAATCAAATAAACCTTTAGCTTGCCACTACCTAGGAGTCAATCACTGTGGCAGAGAATGACCTACTTAGATTCACACTATGTAATTCCATTGCTAAAGTTTGTCAATGGTTAGCAGCAAGTCCATCATATAAATGGGAAAGAATTAGGGCTTCCAACTGCCATAAAATAACATCTTTAAATGAAAACAGTAAGGTAAATAACCTTCATGCGCAGATCAACTACCAGTAAAATACAATGTATATTAGCAGAAAGCAGAATATTAACCATAGCTTACAGCTAAAATAACACTTCAGTTCAGCTTGGTGGACTTTAACTCATTTAAAGCAAATAACTATTAACTTCCAACCACTGACTTTAATAATAAACATACACAGCCAACACCTGTGTTCAATGCTTTAGGTACTTCTGGAAACCTCTTCTCTTACTGAGGAAAGCAATCCAGTTTAGGAGCTATCCTGAATTGGATTTTGAGGCGAGGAGTAGTTAGACTTGAGGGAGTGGCTCAAATTAATCTCATCATAAGCCCAGACATGTACAAGCTTGACTTCAATGCTGGCTTCTGCAAATCCTATATTAATGAGGGCTTCTCCTCAGTGCTTACTTTGCGCTAGGGAGGCAGAAGAGGCAGAAGTGCTGTCATCAAAGGGATCACCGAGTGAGTAAGTTAGCTATTAAATTAATATGCACACTGTACCTCAAAATTAAAGGTTTGACCAGGGGAGAGACAGGGAATACCCCTAGCTCACATTATCTTCAGAAGCAGTTGCATACACTGCAAATACCTAGGGAGCTCTGTTAAATTTTATTCAGTTTAATACTACAATAGGTTTCCTCTTATTTTTCCTACTTATTTTAAACTAAGCCAGGATGACTTAAACTTGGATGCGTATATGGGGGTGGGCAAGGTCCAATAAACAATACAGGCAAATATAGTACATATGCATAGTAGTAAGATAAATCTGTTTCCTAACTGCTCTTGAGCTATAATATGGGTTAAAACATATAATGTGAGTTAAACGGAATAAACTTCTGTGACAACATATGCTATAAACTAGAACTTGGAATTGAAACAGGAGGGTGGAACCTTTCCAAAAAGCTCCTTTTAAGTTTGAATTTTCTCAGGGTCATTTGAGGCTGAAGAACATTGAATTTATATCTCATTTCTGTATGCACCAAGTATTGTTCTCCTTACTCTTGACCCCCATTTTTCACTGGACATGGTCAGAGACATCTGACAAAGACACAGACATCCTCACTCCACAAACCAATTTGAATTCTGGGAATATTTGACTGGTGAGAGAGATCTTGTGTTAGCGCTTAAGAAAGAAGAAATGTGGCATTAAAACATTCACTGACTGAACATGTTCAAAGTCACTCAGAACAATAAGAGCTGTCAGTGAGGAATCAAAATGTAAAAATAACAGTATTTAGAGAGGTTTGTTTCTTTTCCTGAGTAATTGCTTTCCTGCTTAAGTAATCTGGCTCTTTAATCCTATGGTAGAATTCATATTCAGCCTTACAGCTCTTAACACAATTCAGACTACCAAGAGAGTACTTTAGCCTTGTTACGTCAGATTACCTCAATAAACTAAAGGACATGCTGAGGAGAAACAAGAATATAGCCACGATTTTCAGCAGAGATGCCTTCTGTGTGTGTGAGTGAATGATATGCACTCCATGACTTCAGCTCCTGACTACTCAAAACACTGAAGATTTTTGCAAAGCCCTCAACACCAGCAGTTCAACTTCTCACAGGGAGATGAGAACCCTACACACAACTGATATTTTCCCACCCAATTTAACTGTAATTGTTAAAGTGCAGGCTGGATGATAAACAGTGGGGTGCCATCTGCAATTGCTTTCTGTAGAGTTAATTGCTGAAGAATATAACTACTACTTAAAAAGAGTCTGATTAAATGAATTTGCAGCTAAATATATAAAAGAACAAACCCTAAAATTACAAGGGAAAGCATGTTGACAATTGCAGAATTTCATTCACGAGGAATGAAAATAATCATGCTAATTAAATGCTCTAGGGTTGATTCCCTTCTTTACACCTCTATAGTAACAATGGAGTCTCTCAACAAACCGAGGAAAAAATGAAACTTGTTCTTTTGTTCTTCCATCAGAGTTCCTTAAATACTGCTGTTTATGTTTACATTCAATTAAGGCTGTATTCTCTAGCATTCTAAGTTTTGAATAACTATTGAATATTATAAGTTAATAAGTAACTAATCTTGTCATCATCTTTGTCACTGGCTAGTCCAAAGTAATTGGTAGGAAACTGGTGACTTATGAAGTGGTGTGCTGCCCTTCACACTGTCAGCAAAATACTCACAGTCACTGGATACAAATGTAACTGTTTCACACTCATGTGAAGTAGGAACAGCAAAAACATTTTGTTTTCATTTCCCCCTGTACCAGACCAGTGAAGACTTTACCCAGTAAATCAGATGACACACAGAGAATATAGCTGGCTCCAGCTCTCTCATGGCCTTCTTTGCACCGATCAGAAACCTCCCCTTTGTTTCCCATATTTAAGGGTATGTTGACAAATCTACCTGACTATAACTATCATCTAGAAGATTTTAAGTGCAGAACTTTGGCTTCAGGGAAAGTCTGCGACAATGGCGCTCTAACTTGAGACAGGCCCTGCTTCAAAGCACAAATATGTGCTTGCTTCACTCCTCTTCCTACATGCACACACCCAAGCAACAACTGGGCCAGGCAGCTTCTCCTCTCAGATCCTGCTGGGGTGGGCTGTGTCTCAGTCCAGCCCTCTGGAAATGTCCCTGTACCATTCTCCTCAGGGTGCCTGCTTGAGCCTGAACCAAGCAAAGGCTTCCCTGTGCCTGGCTGTCAGCCCTGATAGGCACGTGGAAGAAAGCAAAACAATTTTATGTAGGCAGAATGGCAATGGGGAAACTTCTGTCTGGTCTGTCCTGTGCCCTTGGTGTGATGAGTCACTGGCTGGAGAAGGTAATTTCCCAGAAGGAGATGTGGGGCCAGGCCATGTACCTCACCACTGTATCATTAGCTGGGGGAAGGTGGCAAGTAATTTCCACTCATGCATACTGCCTCTGGAATACTAAATGGGGCTTCAGTGTGACAAATGTTTCTCTGGACCCAAGAGCTCCATACAGGCAAAACAGAGAAGAAAATCTACTTACCAGTATGGTTCTTGTGAGACTACAGTAGAATATTTATTTCTTTGAGTGAATGCCTTTTGCAGCTTTCCTTTCTTCACTTATGCTGTAAACACAATCATCTGCTGCCATATTAGAACTAATGTTTTTCTACTATTATACTATATTAGCTACCCTATCTTGGAATATTGCACTAACATTCATAGCTCAAAATAATACTTTGTTACTCACTCTCTAGGAAGACAAGACAGAGAAAAGCGTCCTCTCCAGATGGAAAAGTCATTCAACCTTCTCCTACTCTCCACAAGCAATAGACTCCAAACATTGTAGGAAAAGGTTGGATACGATAATGTGAAAGTGATTGATGATCTGGATTTCATTTGTCATCATGCAAAAATGCCTTTTCCTAATGTTTTTCCAAGACTTCTATTTGCACCATCCAAATGAATCAACCACTTCAGAGGCCTGAGCTCACAGTTATTCTGAGGGCAGCATCTGCACACAGAAGGGCTGCAGAGCCAGGTAAAACATAAGATGGGACAAGTACCCTAAGTTTTTCATCTTATTGTGCATCATACTGAGACTAATAAAATCAGTTATTCCTCCCAACCAAGAACACACAAGTTTAAACATCTTTAGAGCCTGCAGTGGAACAGTACACTGAAAAATGGTCTCATGTCTGAGACACGCCTTGTACAAGAGAGGTCCTGTAGTCAAAAAATCAAGAAAAACAAAGGAGTGCCATGGCAGCTTCCATAAGGGACTTAACTTCTGCATTTTCTTTGCAAGCTCAGTCATGTCCCAAATGCTTACATTCCATATTGTGCCTGTTTCCAATCCATAAAGTCTTTGTCTTTGTAATGGTCTAATGCACAGAAGCTTAATGCACCAGTGAAGAGGTTACTCTGGCTTTCCAAAAAAGCACCATTGTGTAAGCCTCTTGTCTTCCCTGTGACGTCCTGAATTCTGTCAGCTTAAACAACAATTCAGGAGATTCCAAATGCTCCTAATGGTGCCACTGAAATGACAATGAAACTTTCAGCTTCCTTCCCTTCAAACACGACCAACCTCAAGGATGTTCGATTTTTTTTTCTTTGTCTAAGCCAAACAGCAGAGACACAGGGGAATTACAGACATTGTAGGTGGAAAATGTGATGTGAATTTGTGTGCTCTATCGAACAACTTACAAGTCCTTGATAATTATATCTACTTATAATGGAATGAAGATGTTTGTTGTGGATTAAGATATCTTACTGTCCGAGCCATGTTGGGCATATTCACTGACAGTCACTGTTGTAGACATGCACAGCAAGACTGAATTTCAGAATGTACCCAGCCTCGGAAGCTGTGAATAAAGCTCAGAGGAAAGCAAACAGGAACTGTGGGATAGAGGGGGGATGAAAGTATTAATCACTAGAAAATGTAAAACACTCCTGTCCTTGCCATTTACATCATGTCTTTTGTCTCTGTGCTCGGGAAGGCGTGTAATTACACTTTGTTTATCAAGCATGGTATTTAGCTTGGCACAAGAGAAAGATAAATATCCACAGAACATGACACTGAATGCTTGTTTTCTGTGACCTTGTGGATAAATGGAACTCCAGAATTATTAGAAACCTATGTTTCAGCAGCAAGGCATATAAAATCAGTCTTAATGCAAAACAAGTGAGATATATGCTTACAAGGTGTATGTTTCCAAGCAAGATGCTGTCACACAGCCTTGCCTTTTGAGTAGAATCCAAGATGAGCACCAGGCACTTGCATGCTGTGTGAGCAATGACAGGGCTCCCAGAAGAGATAATCTAACCCCACATGTACTGAGCAAGGATAGAAATACAGAGAGCAGAAGTGAATCTGAACACTCCCTTCCTCTGGAGATGAGCTGCCTGAAGGAAATCTGCCTAGAAAGCACCTCCATCCTCTCAGAGCCCAGAGCTGAGACCAGTTCTCAGAGACATGCAACTGGCTACATTTGCTTTTCAATTAAAAGAAAAAGAAACTGCAGTCCTTCCTTACTCTTCTGTGTTTCATCAAAGCATCCTGAAGTAGCAAAGAAAATGGTGTTTCCATATGCTACCTCCAGGTATCACCTGCACTGATAGCACACCCACATGAGAAGGGAAAGACATGGGTCCACTCCAGCCTGAGGGCTCAGTACAGATCTTCTTGTATTAGGTGCTGGTCCCCAGACAGTGGGTAGGAAAATCACATAGCCAGAAGAACAAGACACAAGAAGGACAACAGCTCTGCAGTATAGTGCCGCAGGCACAATGCTTGGATTAGGGGAAAGTAGGGACCTGCATCTGCAGGGCTGGAAAGGACCAGGACAGTGACTTTGCACCATGGCAAGCAGGTTTACAGTCTTCTCACCACTCCAGAGTAACCACACCTGCAACGGCCTAGATTTACTTTGGAAGGTCATCATCTTGAAAAGGGAAATTCACTGTCACTTGGTTTACATACATTTTTGTTTTTTACATCAAGCCTTGCCCTTTGTCCCATTGGCTAAATAACCATCTCAGCCATATTACCCTTTTCGACCTGGGATTTTTGTTTCAGGGAGATTTTTGAGTATCTGCCTGGGTTTTCTGGGTCTTTAGTAACCTTGATGAGGTGAAGTGGCAGATGCATTCCCATTGAGAGTGTGCTGCAGTCATGTAGCACATAACCAGCACTTCTAACTGTTTTAAAAGTGTCAGCTGACTCCTCAGAGAATGTGCTGGAGCATATTCTGGAGAAATGTACGTCTTAAGTCCAGCATGTTAGAAAAATAGGACTTACTGAAGTTGTAATTTGTGGTAACTCCGTAAGTGGTAGGATAGTCCAAACTGAAAAGGATGACCTACTTGGCTTTATATAGATGCTTCCCAGTGGGAAACTGTGCATACAGCTGCAGAATCTAAGCAGCATCTAGGCAGAATAAAAAAGGAAGTGAAATGCCAAACAACCATGTAGGACCTGGAAACATCTGTATTATCAAGAGAAGCATGGTGAAACTTCTGAAAAAGTTCTGCCTAGGTAAAACTGCCATTCATGACATAGACAGTGCCAACTGGACATCAGGACGAGGACTCACCTTTTGGTGATACTAACCAAGAAATGTCAGGCCTTTCTCCCTCTTTCCCCCCTGTAATTCACAGTCTGAGCACATATTTGGAGCTGGGCATCATCATTTCCTGCTCTCCAAACAGCAAGCTGCCTTAATCTATGCCCAGCCAAACAGTTGACATAGGAGCTCTGAGAACAGGACTGGGCAAGATGCTTGATGAAGCCATTTTTATCCTGGAGCCCTATATGCACACAAGCCTGCTACTGTTAACTCTTTACAGTTCAATTTTGGGCACAGGAGGTAAAGTTTGAACAAAGACAATAAAGTTTTAGAACAATTTTTAAAAGCTGTAATGAATAGCCTCTGAGACTGCTTCTGCAAGTGGTTTTACACTAATTTTCAGCCAAAGCAGCTGAGATTCTGAGCCTTAGAGAAAATGTTCTTCCTCAAAATTTCATAGAATCACTCAGGTTGGAAAAGACCTTAAGATCATTGAGTACAACCATACTATCCAAACTAACAGCTCTCTGCTAAATCATGTCCCTGAGCATTTGAATTAGTATCAGTATAAATCATAAGCTCGAATGTTTCTCCTAGCTCAGGCTATCAGCCAATAACTTATAACACATACCAGATAATACAGAAAACAACTAAGAAACAGTGCACAATTAGAATGATTTTTCTCTTGGCTTAGTCTCCCAGACACAGTGGTTTAAAGCTTTTCAAGTTGTCTCAACTTGTTTCATAGCACACAGCCTAAATTCAATGCAAGCATTTCTTTTCTCAGAGCTTTCTTTCATAATCACGAAAAGGTTCATTCACACGACCCACCTACTGGAGCAGCATTCTACAGGCTGACACTCCCTGGGGATATCTTTGTATCATCTTACATTTTTACTTCCCAACTTCTTCCTGACACTCAAGATTGCCTTACCCCACAGCCTGCTGCTTGGACATTTGTTCAGCGGTAGTTAAGTTCTGGAAAGTTGCGAATAGTGAGGAAAGGTTATTGTCTTCTTCTAAAAGAGGAAGAAAGTCTTAAATGCTCTAACAGTTCCTGCACTCATACACTACTACAATGTGTGTTTTTTGTACTACGCAAACCACGGTCTAAAGCAACCCGGCTTCCTTCTGCACAGAGGTGAGGACACGTGTTGTCTTTGTTCTGTTTCTTGAAAGCGTTGATGTATTTCAGCGCTGGTTCCCATTTCCCACAGCTTCTTAAACAAGGTCAGATATTAAGAGAAATGTTTGAGAGAGCTTAGAGGAGATGTGCTCAGAAAGGTGACCCACTGCTTCAGAGACCTCCCCACCACCCTTGCCAATGCTTACCATAACCCATGAGAGACTCGCAGTTCCATTCCCCACCCTGCGAAGGCCTTGTGCAGCTCTCCCATAGCGACGCTTGGTGCACATAGGGCAAGGTCTGTGACTCCAGCCAGCCCCTGCCCGCCAGTGCAATGATGCCAAAGATAACGCCAATGCCCAGGAGCAGGGGTAGGATCCATCTGCAGCGAGTGTAGTCAAGGCCGTACTTCACCATCTTGCTGGCGGAGCAGGGAGAGCGGAGTGTTACTGCCAAAGCACCAAGTAAAGGGTGCTTCTACAAAATGCCTTGAGTAGGAGCACCTTGCCAGCCAGCGTGCAGCTGTCTGAAAAAAAGCTTTTTAATCAGGACAGACACGAGAGGGAGGGAAGGAGTCAGCTCCACCTAAATTCAAATGAGTAAGAGCCACCGCTGAGCAATAACCAGTTGGGCCGGGGAAGGCTGCAAGGCTGGGTTTGTCTGTGGGATCCGCTCTGCTCTGCTGACTAGGTAACAAAGCAAATGCTGCTCACCCTTGGCACTTAACACTTTCCTTCCTGCCTCTCCCCAGCAGAAGGAGCGTGTCAGAGCTTCACTCCTGAATGAAGGAACCCGGGCAACTGTTTGCATTGGAGGGCAGTGGCTTCTTCTGAAACTTGCCATTTGCAGGTGGAAAGCTGCCTTTCTTGGACTCTGCTTAAAAATGAATGACAATCTTTGACAATCAATTAAAAAAAGAAATCCCCTAGCTTCTATTAAACAGAAACAAGAAAGAGCTTGTAAGTGCCTTCTCTATCATTTGTGGACATAGCTGCAGGGGAGAAAACATCATGAGAGTTAATCATTAAAAATACAGCATGGTAAAGGTATTGTGGGAGAATGAATACGAGGCTTTGGTTTGACTGTCCCTTGGGAAGTCTGCACGTGGATCCATCCATATACACGCTGCTCAGGGCCTGCCTCAGCCTGCCTGTGATGTGCTGGAAGTGCAACACAGAGATGAACCACGGCCTCCCTACAGGTTCAACTGTAAGGCAGTTCACAAGCAACACAGCCCACAAAGTTCTCCCTTTGAACTAATATGTGCCTCAGCCAAGTATTTTGGTTGCCTGTGAATCTGAAAGCAGCCACACCACTTGCAGACTGAAGCTGTTTTCTGTGAAATATGGTAAAGCAATGAGGATAAAAAGTGTCCTTTGGTCTCCTTGTGGATTTTGTCTGCCAGGTCTGCATCCAAGCCCAGACCTGATGTACTCATGGAGATCTGTAATTACACTGCAGCTTTCTTGGTGCAATGTGACATTTATACTAAATCACAAATTCCACATCATTTTTCTGAATTAATATTAATAAATTAGTAATGAACTAATATGAAGTAAATTCATAACTTACACTGAATTGATATGCTGTACAGGAGTGTGCACAAAAGGTCTTGAGCTTGCATAGACACAAACTGCGGCATCCACACCAGTGAGCTGCAGCTCAGTAAAGAAACATTAGCTCCATTGTGAAAGCAATTTGAATGTCAGTGTGACATCATGTCTTATCTACAAGTGGAGATAAATGATTAGCCTGGTGGTAGTTCAGCAGTGGTGTGGCTACTTTGCTCATCCAGCTGGTGCAGATCTGGCTAGCTGAGGCCTTATGGCAGTGGTTCCCTGCAGTACAGTTATGGTCCATGTTCTTGAGGTTGTGAAGAGTCCATAAAGGGGGTTTGACAGGTCTCTGTTAGAAAGGAGATGTCTTTACAGACTTGACATTTGAATTGGAGTGGCACTTAAAGCGAAAGCCAACTATCATGATATCTCAGCTGGTGTTTTGGGAAAGAAAGAAAGGACAATCTCAAGAGAAATGAGACTTTTTTTTTATAAAGGACGCTTTAGGGAGCCCTTGTGGTCTGTGTTTTTACAAGCCACAGATTCAGTTATCTTTAATGCTTAAAAGGTTGATTATCAGTTCTTACATGCTGCAGTGCATCTGTTTTTGTGCACAGAAATTTTATATTTACATTAAAACAGCTATTTGTAGCTCTGCCATAGTGCAACATTCTGGTGCCTGCAGCCTGTCCACATCTGTTTGTACATTCCTTCTGTTGCCACAGCTGAGGTAAAGATGATCACAAAATCTACAAAAGAGACAACGGAGGTTTGGATTTGGATGGTAGGTGGTTTCCAAATGATGATTTCAAAAGCACTCATGCATGTGGCAATAGAATGCTCAGTTGTCTATGTCTGGTCTCTTGTCAAGTCTCAATCTTTCAAGAGTAGTGTCAGTTTTCTATAAACTTGGCCTTTTTCTTTTCTTTTTTCTCAGAGAAAGCAACATTGCAGAATAAAATGATTTTCCCTTATTTATTGAGTGCTCAGCCATCTTCTATTTAGCCATTCATGACTGATGGATTTGTCATTACTTTTTGTCACAACATACCTTTGTTTGAAGGCATATTGTCCAAAAAGTTAACATCTGCAGGATGATACTGCAGAACGCAATTATCACACTGAAAGAAAGATGAGTAGTGTTCAGTCACAGAGGGTGTTCCCATGCCCTGCCCACCTTTGTCATCCTTAAGTATCTTAAAGTGACGAGCAATGCTCACGTTCAGTACAAGATTAATTTGTGACATATGGGACAAAAGAGATTAAGATGTATAAAAAGCTGGCAAAATGACGTATCACGTGTAATTCTGATACTCCTGTGGCAAACAGGGAAAAACGACTAAAACTTCCGTTGCATAGTCTGTGATTTGAAGTGATGGCTTGCCCATAACAGGCTTTGTATTTTGCATTGTATGAGCTGTGTGTAACCACATGGTTCTTTTGCTTTTCGATTGCATGTAGGTAGTCCCTCAGAGAAAACACCAGCATCATCTACTGAGACTTTAACTTCAGCATAGGAAGTTCCGCACAAGTGTGCAAAAGAACTTCTTTATGGTGAGGGTGACATAGCACTGGAACAGGCTGCCCAGGGAGGTGGTGGAGTCTCCTTCTCTGGAGATATTCAAGACCCGCCTGGTCGCCTACCTGTGTGACGTGGTGTAGGGAACCTGCTTTGGTAGGGGGGTTGGACTCGATGATCTCTAGAGGTCCCTTCCAAGCCCTACAATTCTGTGATTCTGTGAAAATTAAGACATACTAGCAGTGATAAAGTTGTTAGAGTATAGGACACTATCTGCACCTCAAAATATTCTTAACGAATTCTCACTACTATTGAAGTAATCAAGTAAGCAGTAAGATTTTGGTAATACAAAAAATTTAATATCCCTTTCAGCTGTGACACAGATGATTTTCTCAGTTGAAGGAGAAGCAAACAAAAGTCTGAGAGAACATTTCCATTTGTGTTTCATATAAAGTCATCTATATCTATGACTGTGGATTGACATGGACTCACGAGCCATGGGACATGTTCATGACTTTTACAGCAAGAGTATTTTCATTCTGTGGTATTCATACTTCCTATGAACAACTATCCAGACCTGTTTCTTTCAAAATCTTGATGAAATTATTTTATGATTCGTTCCCTCATGTTCTCTCTTATATCTGACAAGTTACCCTGAGCAACTGAAAAACATTTTCTGCATGAACTCTTACAAATCATATGGCAATTGTTTGTATTGTTATTGATCGATTCACAACCTTGGGTCCTTCTTTTCTGATAATGCCAATCTACTGTTACCCTTCAGAGACAAGTACATCTTGCCTTGCAAGCACAATTATTTATATAATATCAACTCATAGAGTGATGTAACTTGGCAAAATAATGGTTAGGCTAAAGCATCCCTTGTGGTCCTCTTTTTGCATCTTCTCTACACCAAGGCAATAGACATGGGTTCTGTTCTCAACATTCTCGGCCACCTAAATTTTAGGTGGTGCTGCATGTAGCCACAGGTTGGACAAGGTGATCCTTAAAGGTCCCTTCCAACTTGGGATATTCTATGATTCTGAGTCTTCATCCACAGTTACTTCCTACCAATGCTCTGCAGAGGTTGGATGAGTAAAGATTTCCTCTAGCACCAGCTGTTACAATCAATGGTGTCATGTAGAACAGCCACACAACTACAGCCAGGACCTAGGGATTTATAACTATGTGGAGGATCTGCAGATTCTTAGTGTGGTTGTCAGGAGTCAGCTCTTTTACATTAATAATTAAGTGATTGCTTTGGGGACAACAGCTTCCCTGTGGCAGACCAAGACAAACTAAATAGCTGTCCCAACTTAGTAGATGATAACTGTAACTCCTTGCAGATCATACAGGTCAGCTGCCTTAGGACAGAAGTAAAACCAGCGTCATACAGGTAATTCCCAGGTGCCACTCCCTTACTACTTACATTTCTCTGACAAAGAAATGGCTTCATTTACTGTGCCTTATGGGTCAGTGAGGAACAGCGCCTTACATTTCTGTAAGTACTCTGAGCCCCACAGATAGATAAGAAATGCATACCAAACATACTTTGAAGAGTTTCAGCTGTGAGCTTTCACTTCGAACTGTTTAGTCAAAAGTAGGGTTTTACTGAAACTAAAAATTTACATAGAAATGACCATTTCATTTTCAAGCACTCGATATGGAATGTCCTTGAGAAGCAGGCTGAAAAAGCTGGTCTGCTACCAGCATTTTCATATTTGCTCACTGTCTTCATACAAAATTCCTGTTATAGTTGTCTTGATCTGCATGTCAACCGCTCCAGACATGAACAGGCTCAAGCTCTTGGACTCACCATTTCCCACGTGAGATCTCATCTTGAACCTGTCTGAGCTCTCTCAGCTGTCTGTGTCTCAGGGAACTCTGATTTCCAATGTACACACCCAATGCTCTGCAATTTTCAGTACTTGCATTTCCATATTCACAAAGAGCGTTATGGAAAATAGTATGCATTGGCCTCATTGCCATAAATAAATAAAAGGCAAGAGTCATACCAATCCTTCTGGTAAATATTATCCAAAATCCATGAGAAATATTGTTCATGGAGAGGTTAACATTTATTATTTATGTCAGATAATGCATATTTCTTATCACACTTTATAATTTATTTATATTATTTGCATTTATATTATTTATGTTATAGAGCCCTAGACACTCCTGCATTTTTTCCACTACAATGTTTATTACAAATTCAGTCTCATAAAATTTCGACAATTCCTAAGACATCTAAATAAAATTGTATACAATAAAAAATAGAAATCTTTGGATGTTGAGCTCCATAGCCAGAAACAGCAAGGCCCACAGCTTTGGATACCAGCAAATTGCATACAAATGATGCTTACTGCACTGCTGCAGATCTACACAGGGGATGTATTGCTTCACATGCAAAACAGTTAGTGTATCCTTGGTCCATCAAACCTACACAAATGACTGCTGCACTTGTGCTGTGATGCTGGCGCATCCCAGGCACACTGAACCCAGATTTCATTACATCTGCACACATACTTGTTGCAGGAAACTCGGCCAGAAATTCCTGCCTTTGGGAAACATTTCATTATGCTTCATTCTGGTTGTAAGTATCAGCTTACAATTTCATTTCAAAATCTAGGCCGACTCACCCCCCAGCACTGAAAATCCCATGTTTTCAGATTACTATTCCTTATTGCCAGCAATCTCTACTGCTCTGTGTTGTGGCAGCAATACTCAGCTCTTTTGCCCGACACAAACATTCTTATGCATGATGGTTTCCACTGATGCACATCTGTGCTTGGTTCATCATTAATTTATAAATGCACAATGATCTCAGCAACTCTTTTTAATTCTTTTCTTTTTCCTTTCCCCCCTCCGCCCCTTTTCTTTTTTGGCAAGAAGTAAATGCCAGGTGAGTATTTCTTGAGAATTCCATCTCATCAAGCAATTGCCTACATGGTAACTCACCTGTTACGTCAATGAAAATACAAAATCACAGTGAGGTGTGGCAGGTGTTTCCCATGTCCGTGAGATTTAATTATTCCCCTCACCCCACTCAGGTGAGCTGATCTTCTTTTGCAGCCAGTCATGCTACTTGTTGAGTGCTCTTCACTCCTCTGAGAGAGTTGAGTGTTGGGCTGGAAGGGTAGATTGCAGCTTGGGAGTTAGTGTTTGGGTGTGTTTTTTTCCTCCACTTTTGTAGACTACAGACTACTGGGTAAGCAGGGGTAAAAGTGTCTTTGTGTTAAAAAGTGGATATTGTATGAACTAATTATTTTTAGGGTATTTGGGAAAATCTGAAGTAGGAAAGCAAGTATTTTCCTGATCTGGGTCTGTAAAACTAAGATAATAGAGGGGGGATGGGAAGGGAAGTTTGTAGGATCCAGAGTGGGTAGATGTGTTTTAAAATTAAGGTATTTAAGGAAAAAGGCAGCTAAAATATTATGAGGGTGATGAACCTGTCTTTCCAGAGATGAGAAGCCTCAGGTTGGTTTGCTGTAGCAGTGGCCAACACTGGGTTTGTGATCTGTATAAAGGCAGAGGGAGAGTTCTTTGTGACCAGTGCTTTCCATACAGGGCTATTTATGTGCTGTGCAAAATGTGAGGTTAGAAATGGGAAGGTTTCTAATCACGAGAGAAGTGCAGCTTTCCACTAAAAATGTTCAGTGGGTACTTCAACTTTGTCATCCTACTGACAGCGCTTGATCAGTGTATGAAAGTGACTTGTCAGCTTTAGTTACAAAGGACAAACTGACCACATGTGGGTTTTTCTGGGGCTTGTTGTTTTGGTTTTTTTTTTTCCCCTTTTGCACCATAACATGTGTAAAGTGTTTGGGGTTCCTCCTGAAGCTTTTAGGAGCTTTTGGCTTAGCAATGAGTTTTCTGTGCCAGGTGTGTCTGATGAAAGCAAGCAGATGTGTTTTGTAGAGCATACTCAAGCTTATTTGACTGGAAAATGCTGTTGTTGCATCCTGGATAGATACAGCCTTTTGAAGCCAACAGTTCATTGGTTTTTGGAGTTCATGTTAAGAGAAGAAAAGAATGGCTGTTTTCTGGAGTTCATGAAATGAATCCATGAAACAGAAACAACACAGAGTTTTTACACGTATTGATTAAAACAGTTTTAATTAAGCCACCATGGTTGAAAGGAGTGACGCATACATTAGTATCGCTTTAGATACATCTTAACTGCATAACATGCTGCTTATGCTTCCACCTATTATATTCAGTACCAAATTTATTCTACACTTGTGCTTCTTCTTATTTTATTTTTAATTTTTTTTTGAGACATAACAGTGCTTTTTAAGAAAAACATACCAAAGACTGAAGTTATGCTAAGTCCAATTTCTGTATCATTGTCATCCTTGTTAAGATGTCCATTTCCCTATGTCTTTTTGCCTTCTCAGCTTCAGCTGTGCAAGGACTTTCCAGACCTGAGATTCTCTCCAGTGATTCGCTGGAAAGGTGCTATCGGTATTTGTAACACAAACATCTATCCAGTAATACTCCTTCCTGTATTTACAGAAACAGCAGAGGGAGGCAGGAGGGGGAGAACAAAAAGACACATTTCTTACAGGTTGTCTTGTTCAGCAGGAGTTGCTAACACAGTTGATTCCATGTGCCATGTGTGACTGAGCATTTAACATAGTTCTGGAGCCTGGAGATATTTATGTTCTGTAAAATTATAAAATACAGGCCTGCAAGGGACCTTAATACATACACACATACAAAATGCAGAGTTATGAAATTAGAGAAGTGTTACGAAGTAGAATGTTAAACAAAGCACAATACCAAGACATACAGAGCATTAAAAAAAAGCTTAGTTCTAAATGCCTTAGTTTTACAGTATGCTGATTAGCACTTCCTATTTTGTATGTGTTTATGAATGGGCCCGTGCATTCTCTCCAAAGTACTGGGGTGACAATAAGGGGAAAGCAGCCCTGGAACACTGTGTTTAGCTTTTACCGCACCTGCAGCCCTCTTAGAAACCTGTCTCTGCCCCCACACCTGGCAGAGGAGCTGCCTTCTTCCCCAGCCTAGGAAAGCCCTGACAGAGATGACAGATCTCAAATAAATATCCATAAGCTGCTGCCAGTCCATAGCAGATGCAGATGTGGCTCTGTCTCACTGGAAAATTTACTTGGAGCCATTGGCTTCAAAAAGACAAGCTGGGAGCTCAGCAGGTTATTCCCCAAGATGTGTCTGTATGGGGTTTGCATACAGATATTGCTCGCAGGCTGCTTTTCTATTTATATCAGTTATCTCTAGTGACTTGCAAAGCATTCCCAGGTTTACTAGTCTGCCAGGCCACGCTGTCAATTATAGAAACTTCTGGAGGTTTTCAACATCACGTGTTAAGATTTCCTTCCAAGCCATGTCTGATAATTAAAACTGTGCAGTTTTAAAAGGGCAGATGTAAAGAGCAGTGTATGTATCTACTGGAAAGTATTTTTTAAACAAGCATCTCCCAAATACCATATAATAATGCGTGCAGTTCAACATCTGAAGATTTATTTGTTCTCTCTGTGACAAGGTATATTTAATTATGTATGTCTTTGTAGCACATCCTGCGGTGGTCACAAAAACTCCAATAAGTGTTCCGCTAGTCACTATTATACACATTGGCTCCATTTAACTGCAACAGATGGTGGAAAAAATAGACTTTATTTTTCCCTTAGTTCATAAACTCGATAGTCAACAATGGTCCAGTAACAGGAACAAGTAGTGATTCTTAGGCAGCATATGAATGTAAAAGACTCAGCGAAGTTCCTTCCTTGGGGCTGATTTTTGGCAAAAGAAAAAGCTTTCTTTGGAAGGGTTTTATTTTTTCCTAATTCTATGTAAAGCCATTTTGTCACAGGTGAAAAAATAAAAAACATGCAGGTCCCCCTGGTGGGTTGTTTAAAATCTCTCCTCCTTTCCAGCTTGAAAAGCTGTGCCTTTATTTGTGAGGATATGTCTGAATAAAAGAAGGATGACTTAGTTGGGAGGGAAAGGATTAAGTAAACCACCAAAACAGAACTGACATGAGAATATGTAAATAATACTTTAGGTTAAAGTTATTTGCTTACAGGTGCCAATGTTTTTTAATTTATTATTTTTTTAACCAGTGCTTGTAAGAAATATACTGCAGAAATAAGGTAGTTGGTTTTCTTTTTTCAGTCTCTTATAATCGCACCCACATTTGCAGCAAAGGTGCTCTTCTATTGCTTTGACAGTTGCTTGCAGTTGGATTTAACCTTTCAATTTAAGTATGGTGCTCTATCTGGGGAGGAGTAGTAATAGGTCGGCTTGATGTTTCCCAGGACTTCATCTTCCCAATTGGGCAGGCAGCAGAAGAAGAAAGCACAACCTATCACAACGACAGTGCTGGCCCAACCGAAACCATAGGCCCAGCTGAACATATTAGCTCCCATCAGTGGAATTTCTTCTGTGAATTTCACTGGATAGATGACCAACCCTATGATTTGGAATGCAGCTAAAGAAAACAAAGAAAGCCAAGAGTAAATGACAGTGAATGTTGTTATGTTCCCCACTGAAAAAAAGGCATCTTGAGAAAACTGTATTGCCCCCTCACGTACGTAACGATTAGCTCCAGTCCCATTCTTGCAGCAGTGTGTGATTCCTGGTCTGGGCAGGTCCCCAGCTGCCTAGTGGCAGCTACAGCTGGCATTGCTGCCTTGCTGAGAAACTCATCTGTGCCCAGAACAGCCCTATACCACAGCCAGGTGTCTGTCCTGGTGGGGCAGTCACCTCCTGCTTCTACCATACCCACAGCTTCTCCCTCCCTTGGGAAAGTGGGAGACCTGGGGCTCCCGGCTTCAAAGCCTTAGTATGTGACTTGCAGGGTCAAAGTTGTTTGCCCACATGCAATATTTTTGGGAACTCAGTGAAAGTTGCTGGAGCTTCCCTAACAATCATCCTCTCAGAGCATAAGTCAAATTTCTTGTTTTCCATGAAAATGACTCATAAACCAAAGACATATTATTTCACAAGGGAGGCTCCATCTAGCATGTTTTTCTGCTCATGCCTGTTTTACATCTAATACAACCTTATCTTTGCACCCAGCCTTACCAACAACAAAAAGCAAGCCTCCAATTCCTCGCACAAAGTTGAAGCGAAGTATTTCAATTGAGAATGCAATGACTGCGAGGGCAAAGCAGATGACCAGGATCACAAAGCCAACGAGGTATGTGGCAGCTGCTGCTCTCCCCCATCCTTGAAAAGAAAAGAGGAAAGGTGTCATGGGCAGCAGTGCACTGAGCCGTAGGTCACTGCTGGTCTTCTGTTTCGTTTAGTCATTCTTTGTTGAAATGCTTTGCTGTAAAAAGCAGGCTCTATGTCAAAGCAACACTGAATGTCTCCAAAGTGAGCTGCAGAGAAACATGATCATCAAAGAAGCAGCACCGAACTCTGCCTGCTAATCTGTCCTGCTGAAAAGAGAGACATAGCATAGGATGGTAATAACACCTCCAAACTCAGTATGCATGGGAGACCCACTGAACTCTGAGCAGACAGTGCACACAACCCCTCAGAATGCACTTTATCATTATCACTCCATTTTGATATGCAAATTTATGAAATCTTTTTCATGCACTGGAAAGTATGAGAGCAGACAAGAGAGTATAACTATAGAGAAAACTGATGGGAAATTATGATGTTGTCACCATACAGCTTCCTTTCTGCTTGCTTATGATGAGAACTTTGTAAGTGAATTAACATTAGCATGACCAAAAACAGGCACGGAGTAGTCGAGCTGAGACACTATGACAAAGAGAATGCTCTTGAAGATAAATATCTATTCACAGCCAAAACGACTTAGTAATAGGTAAAATATCATGGGTGGAGAAGTAGTGGAGTCAGAGGTAAAGTGGAAGAGTCCTCTGAATCATTATTTTGGGATTTGGTGGGGCTGAGCACTGCACAGAGTTCTTGGGAAACAGCCAGAAATTCAAATTTCATGGTATTGTGGGCTTGTGAAAGGTTCCCACTGTGGCAGACCTCATTCCCTTTAAAAATGAGCCAGGAGTCTGAGTGTGAATGCCACCTTTTACAGGTGTTTCCTGCCCTTGAGGCAGGACACCTACCCACAGGGGTAACCACATTGGTCCTCGGGTTCCAGTGAGCTGTCATCACAGCTCCCTTTCCAAGTCTACATAACACAGGTTCTGACTTTCACACATTCTGCAATAGGTAGGGGCCAGATCCTGAGATCCATTTAACACAGAAATAAAGGGAGCAGTGAGATCTAGGCCGGAGCATTTTCCAAATCTCCTTCATCAGAAGTAGTCTGTTCCAGCGTGACTGAAATGGTTCTGAAGAAACACTGTTTTTTTGCATAACCTCTATGTTAAGTCATTCCCCTGTAAAAGCTTAAAAATAAATAGTATGAGAGAACTTTTTCTAAAAATCTATAGTCTTTCACCTTAGCCCAATTTTCCCATGTGTTCTGCTGTTACATAAAAAGGAAAAGTATTAATTTGAGGCAGAGAATACAGTAAAGCTATCTCAGATACCTCCACTCCATACAGCAATTTACTGTTTGAAAGCAAAGCAGTATTTTATGGCTGTTTTCACTAGACCACTCTGATCTTGTTTCTCTCGCTCCCACTCAAAAATCAGAAATGAAACACTGCAGCTCCCTGCCAGAGAGTTTTCAGCCCCGAGCCCTCAGATGCCACCTCCTCCTGAATGAAGTCAAGCTGGAATGGAAAGGGTAAACAAAAAGCTTTTCTTGGAGCTACTTAAGACAGTAAAATCTTTTCAAACCAGTTCTTGTCAGCCTCCTGCAGCCAGTCCGGTGTGTTTTGTCTCCCTTCCCCAGGAGAGTGCTGCAGGGGGAGGAGGGAGGGAAGACACCCCACTGGCCTTTGGAGATGACAGTGGTGTCAGTAGTCCCATAACAGCTTTTCCATCAAAATATTATCTGACATGCCTAATGCAGGTTCTGGGCATCATCTCTGCAGAAGGATTTATTTAGGGATATGGAATGTAAAGGGATATATAGCCACTACACACAGCCAGCCTGGGAAAAGTAATTTGGACTAAACCAACTAGGAATGCTATTCACTGGTATCTCCTCTATTAGAAGAAAAACAATAACAAGGGCAACCAGGAACTCTTAGTTATCAAAGTGCTTTCCCCTACCGATGCATTATGTACACTGGCACAGTGCAGAGAGCCAGGCCTGGCATCTGTCTCATGCAGATTCAATTGCAAATCCAAAACTGCCAGCAAGCTGGATGCCTTGAAGTTTGCTACAGCACAAACAGGACTGCAAGAGATACAGGCTGCAAAGCCTCCTGTGCTATCTCTGCTCTTTCCAGGCTCTGTGTGCTTAGTTTACACGTATAACAAGCTTTGGGATACACATCAGCCCTGGTCCCACTCACAGTGGCTTATTTTTTTGTATCTGGCAGTATGAAAGTGATAGCCCACATAGCTACAAGAGGTATCTGATCAGGAACATTATCCTCAAACCCATCTTCTTTCAGATCTTCAGGAACAGGGCAGCAGCAGGCACCATCACTGTGACATTTACAGTGGTTTTTGTGCTCACACACTACAAAATTCAGTGCTGGTGAGCACATACCTCTCCTCCTCCCACTGGGTTATCTGCTCCAGCAGCACTTATCAGCACATAATACTGATAAGGCCTGATAAGATGAGCCGTTGGCGCTGGCCCCTGTGATGGATGGATCTGCTCAGGACACTGAAAGATAACAGCCGCAGAACAGCCAGCCCACCACATTAGCACTAAAGGGAATTCCAGGAAAAACAGGAATGTGTGGCTATATACAATGGAAGGGAAATCTCAAAAAACTTAACCCCATCATCCCCGAGCCTATTAAGATAGGCTTTCTGGATCTGTGTTCTCCAAAGAGCTGCTGTGCCTTTGCAGGCACCTGCCTCTCACCTGTGGCTGCTGTCTGCCAGGTGCAGAGGTAGGCACTGTGACTCTGCCTTAATTGTGGGAGAGATCCGCTCACAGCCTGAGAAGGACGGATCAGCCCCAACCTTTGGATGGCTTGTGCTCAGAGAACCTTGTAGAGTTAGCCGGGATTTATATATACCATAGAAATGAAAGAGTCTCTGGTCCCTTTATTTAATACAATTTCTAACTCAAAAGCAGGTACAAATATGACATCTGTCTATGAAATCAACCGACAATTCCAAAGTAATTTGGGTCTGTATATATAGAAAGTCAGAAGAATGAGAGAACAGCAGAGCCAAACAGTTTGAGGTATTTCTGTTACCCAGGTCAGCTTTACTCAATGAAGACTTGAGTTCTTTGCATCCAAGCAGCAGTGAAGCATTTAAAGAACATTTTGAGGAGGGGGGAAGAGGGGCAAATTGAAAAGATAAGAAAAAAAAAGCCTATATGAGAGCTATAATTGATGGAAAGGATTAAGAGTTTTATTATACAGCTTAATTAAGAATGACTATGCAAAAGAACAAAGCTGCAAATGTTAGCCTGCAAATAACTAAGAGAGCTCAGGATTACTTGAAGTTAATGGTGAGCATCATTAATAGGATGAAATTAAAAAGAAAACACAAACAATGACATACAAACACAGAAGTCTCAGTTTTAGCTGTACTTCCTGATTTTATTTGGCTCAGCCTCAGTTGGGCAGAGATGGGAGCTCTACAGGACATTTACATTGAGATTTCCCTGCAGAAATGAATGAAAGGACTGAGAAAATAGACTAGCAGGAAGATAAAGCACTATAGGATCTGAAGTAACAAACCCTTCTCATCTTGGTTCACTTATTTACCGAATTGGAAGCTGTTTTATCAGCTTGTGGATAACTGGAATCTTCGGGTAGAAGTTTTTACTATGACATGCTTAGTTGAGACAGACTTTTACTCTGTAGTTGTAATAGTTTTCTGTATATGAATGACAGTGGCAACTTTTCTTTGGTGTTGAGAGCTCACAGCATGGAAAGTCCAGAAAATATGCCTTTGTTGACAAAACAAAGGAGTAGCGGACTGCCAGCAAGAGAGCACTGCCAGAAATATTTTCTTGCTCTCATAACGCACAGATTTCCATGACGACATAAGCAGTGAAGGAAAAGTATGTGCACACCCATCAGGAGCCCAGGGCAGCCCAGAACTGAGGGTCTGCCTGAAGAGCCTGCTAGGAATTAACACTAGACATCCCAGCTCTCCCTTGGTTTTAGCAGTGTGGAAATTCCAATCGCTATACTACCAAAATGCTATATGAAAATCTGGTTGCAGCCTTTTGACTGCAAGTCAGGAGAGGCAAAATCCTGTTGGTTTCCAGTTTTTATTGCTTCCGTGCTGCTTGCAGTAAAGGTGTGCCTGCTTGCTGGCAGGAGTCAAGCCCATACTGCTGGTTGGGCTCTTGTGCTAGGGAGTTTCAAGACATGTCTGCTGGGTGTAGCCGGGCATGCCGACTGCTGCTTCTCTCTGTTAACATCTTTGGAGTGCCTTCACCTTGCACATTTATTTGCTAGGACACATCCTGCCAGTATAAATCAGACTAAACTATGCTTGAACAGAGGCGAGGGCATGGTGAATGTACCTGTAATGTTCCTCCTTTATTTACCTGGCCCCTTGGTGAAGGAGGCACATTCACACAATTCCACTAATGACCTGTGGTATCAAAGTCCAGTTGTTTGAGGCATGGGTACAGTAGCACAGCAGCAGGGAAACATGATTCACAGAGGCTGGCTCCTATTCCTAAGTCCCACCTCTTTTTCTTTTCTTTTTTTTCTTCCTTTCGGCTCTTACTGAAGATCCAGATGAATGCTTCCATTTTTCTAAGTCAGCTATTGTGTACTTAATGAATACCAACCAGCTGTTAGGAACGCAAGAAGGAGTTAACCACTTTTACTGCACAAGTACACACCCATCCCTCACTGTGACAACTCAAACCAAAGTCACCGAGACCAGGCGCTGAGGTCTTGGATGACGCTGTCGCCCACAAACACTGTCCCTAAACATATAGGATCATCACTGTAAAGACAAAGGTAACCGCCCTCTCCAGGAAACCACACAGCAAACAATCTTCCTCATATCTGATGGCTTACTGATATGTTTCAAACACGGTCACCACCACTGGGCCAAACAAAGTCATCTTGAGTCATACATTATGTAGTATGGCAGCTCTGTGTTGCAACGTGTTAATAAATACGCAGTTGCTGCCAGGCAGATACTTGCCAGATGCAAACCAGTAGAGATATCTAATAAAAATCCATTCCCCACCTCCCTACTGAAGGATATTCTACTTTTATTTTTCCCTTTTTATTTCTTCTATCTTATGTGGACTGTAAAATGTTCACTAAGAAGCAGTTCAGTGTAGGAGACATTCTTATTTGCAAAACTTTGTTCGTCTGTTCCTGCCACTCTTTCCCATTTAAAATAAGTGACCAAACTGCTTTTTCTCTCCCTCTCTCAGCATACATGCCTCAGCTCAATTAAGAATATGTCTAATGCGGCTTTCTACTAATGGGGACCACTCTGAAATTTTGTTTTCATCAGGAGGAGCAAGATGGTTAGTCTGAAGTAGTTAGCATATGCAAAACACAACTTGTGCATCTCAATTAATTTACTCCCCTGCAGCAGTGCTGTGAAGACCTGCTAGGCATTTCTTCCTTTGCAAATGCCCTCACCTACTTGGAGCCTGACTGCATTAGCATAGAAAAAAAGGAAACAAATCAAACCCAAACTCATATTTAACATCCTGTCTCTAGATGCAAATAGTCATTAAGCAGACAAGAGGTAAAGCCAAATTAGTCCAACTAAGCCAAAGATTTACATGAGCCTTGGTTTAAGGTTAAATAAGCAAAGTCAGGGATAGCATTCTCCTTTGACAGAACAGTTGAAAACTTCATAAAGTCACTCTTGCCCCAGAAGACACAAGGCCGAAACAAGGCACACACCCATCATCACTCATAGACGAGAGGCAGGGACACTACAGGAGAACGCAGACCTCAGCAGCTCTACTGCACAGGTGCTTCTTTATGCAACGCAGATTTCAGCCACTCTCCTGCATTAGGTTTTTGGCTCTGGGTAGTGGGACAACCAGATTTCTGCCACCTACAGTAAAGCCCACAGCAGTCACCATGCTGGTAAATGGTAGCAATGCTTTTGCAAAATGTTACGAATTTTACTGAGTCGCAATGACAAGTATGGTTCCAGGAGGAAGCCTCCCTGCCTCCCTTGTGCAGGCTGCAACCCTCCCTTCCAGCTTCCAGATGCAGTCCCCAAAGTACCCTCATCCAGGACGATAGGGCGGGTCTGTTTGTTTGTCCCAAAACGTTCTGTCTGTGAGAAAAACGAGATGCAAAACAGACCACAGCTAGGAAAAAAAAAAAATGATAAAAACAGAAAGTCCCTGAGAAAGTCAGACTGGGACTGTGTAGTAAGAATATTACACTGACAACGCCAGATATAAAGAAGTTGAGTAAGAAAGCCAAGGCACAGTCACTCCCTGATTTATGACTTTGTGCAGTAGAGAGGTATATACAGGAAGCTATATGTTTCCCATCTCCAAACTCAAGCTGCAGGTCGGGAGGTATTCCCTAGCCAGGCAGGGTTAAGGCCCCCCTCTCCCCTAGCAAGGAGGCAGCTTTGCTGTTGCCCAGGTTCAGGGAAACACAGTGCAAACTCTCCTGCAATGGGTCAGCGAGGGAGCTGCGTGCTGCAGGGTGAGGCTGCTGGCACTGCAGCGCACATAGAGCTGCTGAAAGCAGACTTATGGCCAGTTGGCTCTCTTCAGTTATAAAAGAAAATAAAAAGCAAGCCTTGTTCCTTACTCCTGATAGGAAAGATGCCTAAAGCACTCCGAGGTCCTGTTTCTTTGCCCAGCACTGGTTCTGTCTTGGAAAACCCCATCGCAGCCAGCAGCTACACTACCACAGAAGGGCTGACAGCCAGCCTTATCTCCCCTGAGGTGCAGCTGCCAGAGCACAGGGTCCCGGAGGGGCAGGGACAGGCGGGCTCCTCGCTTACCATAGTCCATGAGAGATTCACAGTTCCAGTTGAGGTCCTGCTCGCCCCGCGTGCAGCTCTCCCACAGCGAGGCTTGGTGCACATAGGGCTCCGACTCAGACTCCAGCCAGCCCCGGCCTGCCAATGCGATGATACCCATGATGATGGCCAGGCCCAGCAGCAGGGGCAAGAGCCAGCGGCACCGCCAGCAAGCGAGGCTGCACGCCACCATCCCGCCGGGCTGTTGGGGCACCTGTGAGCCCGAGCTGCTCGGGGAGGGAAGGGTGGGTGCCGCAAGGACGCTCCTCCAAGCAGAGTCTGGCTGTCTGGCTGTCGGATCTGAGTTTTAAAGCACGCTGGGAGGAGGGAGTCCCACCCACATTCCTGGGAGTGAGCGTGGCGGCGGCAACCTGTGGGGCTGGCGGAATGGAGAGCAGAGCATGAGGCTGGGTCTTGCTCCTCACTATGACCCTGCTCCCTCTATGCCAAGTGAATGTCCAGTTACGTTCCTGTCCCACACTTAACTCCTTATTAGCTGCTATCCTCCCGTGTCCAACTCCACTTCTTGATCATGGTTATGGTGTAGCCCTGTGTCCTTGCTTGTGAAAGCCCAGTCACAAGGAAAAAGCCACAACTGCCATGAGACCCCCAAACCTCCTGGATGGGCACCTCTAACACCAGGGTGTGTCACCATGCCTTATCCAAATGTCACTGTCCTAAAATACATAGTGCTGTATGTTGGTTAGGGGCATTCTCTCAATCAGATTCTTTCTGTCAGGTCTTCAGCACACATGAACCTTCTTTTAACCTTCATTTGTTACATGACCTCTGCATGGTACCCCTACATTATATCCTACAGATGCTCTCAAGTCTATCTGACTTTTTCCTCCCCTCTGCAGATGTTCTGTCAGCAACTGTAGCAAACAACAGCAAAAATTTCTGTTTCTCACTGTGTTTCACAAGTCCTGTCTTTTTGCATGGTATTTGGCTCATCTTTCTCCCCTCTGTTCATCGGACAAAGAAAGATCATCATTACCTAAACTCAATAACACTAATTATGGCAGCCACTTTAGGTACTAAACACTTATGGTATACCTTATTTCATGATGGAAATAGTCAATTCCTTGCTCAGTTTTTGGACAGCCTTAATGCAAATGAGAAGAAGAAATAAACGTGTTATTTGAGAATGAGAATATGACATTATTCACAAGGAAACTGTGCATCATGGCAGTAAGGTTAGCATTAAATGAATGTGTGGTTTTGAAATGCTTGATGGCTATTGTGCTCTGACGTTCAACCAGGCTGTGCCAGACACAATACAAGAGTGGTACTCAGGACCCCTATGCCCATGTATTTCCCCATTCCATGTCTGGAATTGCACCCCAAATATGAGAAAAATGAAGGTTTCCCCATTATATGGCACAGATGCTCATCCAATATTGCACTCACGGGAGAAAGACTTCTCCGCAGTAAGATGGACACATATCCCATTGTGTTAACCCTGTGTTATCCCGTTATCTAGCACCAATGGGAACTCTGTTCATATGGACAGATGTGCTGATCACATGGAATTCGTGCATTTTAGGCTTACAGTTGGTCACATCTTAAGAGCACCTTCAAGATTTCAACATAGAGGTTAGTAGGACAGCAAATGTTTGAGGTCTGAAGGGCTGAAAGAAATTATCGGGTATGGTGAATTACATGGAATTCTAGGAGGATGTGGACTGCAGCAAATGGGATTTTGTCACAGCTGTGTGGAATGTGTTCAAACTGACTGATGTCATAGAATCGCAGAATATCCTGAGTTGGAAGGGACTCATAATGATTACTGAGTCCAACCCCTGGCTCCATACAGGACCACTCAACGATCAAACCCTATGTCTGAGAGTGCTGTCCAAATGCCCCTTGAACTCCTACAGATTGGGCCTGTGCCCACTGCCCTGGGCAGCTTGTTCCATGCCCGCTGCCCTCTGGTAAAGAACCTTTTCCTAACACCCAACCTGACCCTCTCCTGATGCAGCTCCATGCCGTTCTAGTGAGGGGGTACAGTGAAATTCATTTGAGTGTTGTGATAATAAAAACACAACTACAAGATGGTATCACAATGAATAAGTTAAAAAAATCTCAGACAAGTTACCTCAAACCAGGTGAAATTTTACCAGGCCTCTCAGCATTCTCCTCAAAGTCCCCACCAGAAAAATCTATGAAGAAGGTATGTGTGTCTGGAAATAACGTATTTTTACATGATTCTTTGTGAGAAAAAATGGAATAGTGTGAACTTTTCGTTCTGTCAGTGACATTTGAGGTACATTATTTGTATTAAAAGTAGCTTTACAAGTTTATTTGCTTATTTTTTATATAGTGTGTGGCTTTCCGAAGAGTGCAAATGAAAAGCTGTAGCTATGGACAGATCCGTAATGGTTAGTGGAAACTGCAGAAAGGCATTTTTAAGTTGATGACTTTAAGATTATCCATTTCTGAATAGTGTGGAGAGACTAGTTAATTCCATGCCCACTGTTCAGATTTCATTCCAAACTGATAATTTTTGCTTGAACTACTCGCTTGCAAGCTTTACATGTCAACACATAATTTTTTGCATAGAGGAGAGGGAAGAATTAAGTTTTTAGCTCTAGAGAGGACTTTGTGTGCTCAGTGCTGAGAGACATTTTACCAGCAGCTCATTGCCAGCACTGAAGTCACCTCAGAAATAGGTACAGAAGCTGATTGCTTTAGCAGAAAACATAGGAGCTGTTGTCTGTTGCTGGAAGAGAAGGAAGGTTGAATTTCATCGATTTTGTGAGAAATAAGCAATGACACACTGCTCAGAAAATTGCTCACTTTGTTAGAAGGTCAGGCTTTAGAGAATTTCCCCAGCTCAGAAAGGCACATACAGCTGGTTGCTGTGTTTAATAATTGAATTAATAGGTTTCCTAAAACAGGGCATGCCCTGCAGTGGTATCCAGAGAGGCAAGTAGCCCACTGGGATGCTGGGGCAGTATGACCACACAGTGTCACACCATACTGAGCCCAACAAAGTCTTCCTTTGGCATCAACAGTCCTCATGGCTTGCCCACCACTCTCTGGTGACTGCATGAGGAGGGACATGAGCTCCTTCTTAGTAGTGAGCGTGGGGCTTTTTCAATGGAGATCCAAGATTGTCTTCATACCCACTTCCCTGTGCTTCATGTCTTGCCTTCTAGTGGCACTACCCTTTGTAGGCCAGCGGTTCCTGCAGTTGAGCACAGCATTACATTTACAGAGCAGCAGTAGCTTAAGGTGAAAATTCCCCTACAGTTCCTTGCATTTCTGGGTACTATTGATGGAAATGACAGTCCCTATGAGGAGGATATATACCAACATGCTATACAGATGACATGCAGGAAAAAACAACTGGAAAAATCCATCTGAAGTAAAGAGATAAGACACCAAAGACTTCCTTTCATGTGACCAAGGACCTAAAGCACAGAGAAGTCATCTGCATTCAGTTCCAGTGTTAATTTAATAATGAGAAAAGCTAGAAAACCAATAAACCAGTGCCTCCTGCTAGCAAAATAGGCAGTTCCAGCAGCATATGTAGTTTCTGTCACCTCCAGCTTGTGTAGCCAGCACAAACACAGGGACCAGATGGTAGTAGTCTGGGGGCTGCAAAAATATGTGCATGAAAAGCACGTAGCGCTATGATCATGAGGAGAAGATGCCCAGTATTTAATTACATGAACAGCCAATTGGAAAATCCAACTGAAGGTTTGCTTTACTACATGACTGAAGATGCCTGATTCTATTTGGGTATTTTGGATATGAACATAGTTACTGTTATTATGAAAATCTAAACCTCTGCTTCAAATTCTTTTACCATGGGGAAAAAAAAAAAAAAGAAAGAAAAAAAAAAAAAAAAAAGGAATTGTATACCTCTTACTTCTAGTTATTTATTATGCCAATAATTAGATCATTTAATAATCTCTGAGGCTCCATAGCTGTATTTTTCTCTTTGGTGAAACAAGGGATGTGCTTCTCGTGCAGACTGCTGCGCGTATAGTAAATCATTTACCACTGCCAGCAATTATTCACTGAGATATCAGAGAGAGCAAGGCAGTGCTGAGTGAAGGTCAGACATCGGCCCCAGCCCAGACGGGCACAGCAGGATTCTCATAGGTACAGCTTTGCAGAGGGTACGGGTGGGAACCTGCAGGCTGATTCCCAAGGGTGTGTGTTTGGGGGACATGGTGAGCAACAGAGAGCCAAGATCGTAGCTCAGCCCCCACATTGGCAGTCCTGGGGCAGGGCAGTGGTCTCCTTGGGGTCTCCCTGGGGCTGGAGCTCTCCTCTTTTTCCTATTTTACCTGAAGACATTTTTTTCTGTCCTGTTTACATCTTGTTTAAAGCCTTTAGGAAAAAAGTAATGTTCACAGACTGAACACCTGTTGTAAATCCAATTATTTTTTAATTCATGGGTGTTGTCCTTTTGCAGCGTCTTATGCTCACTTTCCGCAATGTTCAAGTGCCCTAATTCTGCATAATCTTTATTCAGGCATCACGGCAGTAAGACCTCTATTTAGACACTAATGAGCATAACCAAAACAAGGTAGTCACTCAAGCCATAAAACTGAATAGGGATGGGAGGTAGCGCAACCCCCATTGAACACTCCAGCAGTTTCCAAATCAAATTACTGCTTCCTTATCTGTGCTAAGACTTTGCCATTATTTGAATTTAAAAGCAATCTATTTTTTTCCTGACTTGCTTTTGTCAGGAGCTCTTGGTTGAATTCAGCTTATGTTAGAAACTCATCCAGCCCTGGATGTGCTCTTTGCAATTGATGTGCTGCTGAGACTGCTTCAAGTGCCATGCAGACATGTCAGGTTTTATGAGCAACACAAGAACATCAGCACGGCCTACAGAGGCTGACTAATTCTTTCTCATTCTAGCACATCCTTGTATAAATACAAAGAAGGTAAAGAGCCCTCCCTCTACTGCATGCATTGTACATGGTGGTGGTCATGAAGAGAGGTGCATGTGAGGGCACTGACTCAGCCACTGAAGTTTTCTGCATTTGAGTTGTGCAGAGATCTCTGTTCCATCTTGGAAGTGCACTGTATGAAATTCTGCCTCTAATGAAGGAAATGACAGGATCCCCCGTGGAAGAGATTTTAACCTAGAGCTCTATAGAGGCATCAAAATCACTTAGATCATGGTTGTACCATATCCGTTGAATGACCATCTTCATGCATGATGCTAAACAGTCATAACAGAGTCCTCAGTTTTGCCCATCTGACCCTGAAACCACTGCTTCAGAGATGGGAGCTGGGTATGACACGTGAGTCTTATATTCTCAAACTGAGAATAGTTCTTTTTTATCCACCCCCATCCCCAAGAAAACTCAAGGTAAGGTGTATTCTTATGCATGAGAGTTTGTAGGTTTTCATGGATTGTGCTTTGTGTGTTTGTTTGCTTATTTTTCCATTTTCTAGTTATTCACAGAGGTCCAGGGAAGGGTTACTAATTCTTGGAGAGCAGCATGATCATATTTGTTCTAAATTATGTGTTCACTTCAGATAAGTTGAGAGAATCTGTAGTTTAGAAAACCTAGAAGTGGAAATACTGTGTAGCTTGGCACGATCTATGGAGATACTGTCCACTTCTTGTGTCATTCTGAGAACTCTCCTCAGATGTGTTTAAGCAAGACCTGAGGCTCCTGCTGCCGTTCCAGCACTCTAACAGAAGAGGTGATGCACACACACCCACTGATGGCTGCGTTGCTCCAAACCTGGAGGAGCCATCGTTCCTGCTTCAGGCTCCAGTCGACTTTCACCCCATGGAGCAGCGTCCCGGGGACGGCTCTACCAGCAGGGGGCAGGAAACACCTCGGAAACTGGGGACATTTACAGAAGCTTGCTTTTACACTATATTTGCATTTCCTTGCTTCAATCTGTATTTCCCGTCTCGGTTCCACTCTCCTCTGTGTAAAGCCACCCACATCTCAAATCTGCTCACACAGGATTGCGGAAGATTGTCAGTTTTTTGCTCTTTTTAGCTCTTTTAAAATGATATCTTGTTTCCCAGCAGAGGCACCAGGGAGGAGCTTTTGGGATATATTTAATCTCCACGTGCATATGCAGAACCAGACAGGGTGCGTTTTGTTGCACGGCTCTACATTAAAGACCCTGATTAGCTTTTATAAATGACTCATGCAATAGCTGAGTCCACTGAAGCCTGATTTCCAAGTGACAATCTGGTCTTTAAGTACATGCTCAAATGAGCGATCACAAAACCAAATTAATAGTGCATGTGGACGTGGCACTGAATTCACTCAGCGTGCATGAACATCAGGATACTGAGTCATTATTTAAGGAGTATGTCAGGGGGGCTGTCTCTAATGCATCCTCTCCCAAGCCTTGTTAAAGCAGGAGCTGCTTCTGTGTTCCTCTCTGGCACTGACCCATTTTGCTGTTCTATTATGCAAAACAGTGGTTATAAATAATGCTGTTTTCTCTCCCACAGCACTGGACAGACAGAGAAATCTCTATTTGTTCCACTGCCAAATCTTCCTCAATTCAGCTTGGCCACACTTCGAGGATCATTTTTCCTTCGCAGAAACAGTGCTGTGCCTCTGATTTTAAAAGTATCTTTCTTGAGCATCTTGCTGTGATAGAATCAGAAGCAGCTGGATGCAGGTGGACAAAAAGGGATTTTGCAGAAGACAGTATCTGTAAACTACCAAAAATTTAGATGAAAAATAGATTTTAAATTACACATACATGCAGTTAAAACAACCACATACAATCAATAGTAACAGTTCTCAGTAGGAGAAGGCTGGGAGATGGGAAACAAGGAGAAAAGGGAGAAAACACTATGCTCAGGGTAAAGGTTTCTGTCTTGGTGCATTTCATTAGATCATGGAGTGGGACACTGCACGTTACTCTCAAGTGTTGGTGAGCATATTCTGTAAACACTTTTGCTCTTTGAAGTAGTAAACACTGAGCTGGAAGCTACAGATTTGAGTAGAAAAGAATGTAGATGAGGGATTTAGTTTAAATGCTGTCACCAATAATAAGAAAGCATTGATGATGTATGCTTATAGAGGAAGAGGGAAACGGCAGACAGGGGAAAAATACTCTCATCTTTCTGTTCCTCTCTTTCTGGTTTATACATCATATGGTAGTTAGCAATTAAATTGAAATATAACCTGCAGTGCAGTTTGATCAGTTGGAAAAGTGAGACCACGAGAGATTTCAAGTGATCACACAATAACAGATGGAGTAATAAAACCTGGGACAATAAGGGATATTTGCGGAACAAATGAAAGATCAACTTCCCTTCTGTTACAGAAGCAAGAAAATAGGCAAGTGTTAAAAAACAATCTAAAAGGCAAATTGATGAGAAGAGGAACATATGGCCAAGATGTAAAGTGTTAAATACACACAGAGGAAAATGTATGCTTTCGAAGCATCATTGCAGAATGATTGTTTCTAGCTTTTGCATTCTTTTCCTTGCCACCATTTTTGAAGAAACAGTTCCTTGGATCTTTGCAGTACAAAGTATGATGGTGTAGGTTAATCAAAAGCTTAAAGGAAAGCAAAACAGGCAGAGGAAAGAGGCTTTATCACTGCTGATCTTAATAAAAATGCTACCAAGATCTTTTTTTCTCTACACATGCTGCCATAAAGAGAGTGGTGCCACATACAGAAAGTGAATGCAATCAGAAACCGGAGGGGAGTCATCTCTGGTTTGGGCTCTGGTGCTATAATTTTCAGTTGCACCCACATAGTCATGTCCAGCGAATTCCATCATTCATATGGATGGAAAAAGAAGAAGAAACAATAATCATGGGAAACACTGATGAACTTCTCAAATACTGGCAACTCTTTCAGCTACCCAGAGTCTGATTTCAATAACACCAGGCACTCCTCTCACACTTTGAGACAAGCTGTTAGCCAGCCAGGCCCCGCTGAGCTCAGCAGGAGTGCCCTACATGTTAGACCTGTGAGTTATCCGCCAGCTGCAGGGACTGCAGAGGGTGGTGGAGCACCTCCCACCCATGTAACAGGCTCAGCAGCACAGATGGATGAATGTTCTCTGGGCCTCAGAGCTGGATTTCACCTTGTGCAGTTCTTTGCAACATCAAAAGTAGAACTGAACAGTACTGAGGTGAAGATCCTAAATTTAACAATAGTAACATCTTTTCCATATTACTATGTCTGTTTTACCTGTTTCTCTTCATGCTTTATTTCTGCTTTCTTCTGTCACTGTGGAAAAGATGAAAATAAGAAAATGAAATGGAGATATCCCTCCTTACAGCCTCATTTGAATAAATCACAGTGAATCTTGTCATTCCTGGTGGTACGAGGCTGACAACATGAAGACAACAACAGCGTGATTTTGCTTATCACCTGGGCACTGCTGCAAAGCACTGTAATCTGTATTCCTGGCAGCAACTTTTTCTGGGTTATGACTCATGCAGAGCCCTGCTTTTCCACTCCTGTTCAACCTGCTCTGACAAACAAGAGATCTGCAGGTAAATAAATAAATAGCCAGCTCTTGTCATCAACCAGAATATAATAAAGAAATTCAAGATACTAGTACATCTGTTGTGTGCCAGACACACCTGGATCCTGAATCCAACACCACACCTGTGCACTGACCAGGAGCCTTGTCCCCCTCCTGCTCTGAAGACCTAGAAAGAGTTCATCTTTTTCAGATCCTCTCATTTACAGTCATCTGCCTCTAGAGAGCAAGGAAGGGAGGCTTCTGGGGAAGAGTAGGTGGGGAGCTGAGAAGAGATGAAAAGACCAGATGATGCAAGCAGTAGGGTAATGCAAAGACAAGTCTGAGCAGTGGGTGAAAGCTTACCAACAGTAACACTATCACTGCACGCTGATTAAGATCTTTTCTATGATAAAGGTATGGTTTGGGGTTTGTAAGGGTTTCACTTTACTCCATTTGAAGGATAGCACATCTGCCTCTCAGCACAGTTAAAAGTAACCAAATGGAAAGTACGAGAGTGGGTGGAAGTGTATTCAGGTGAGGTGAGACTGCTCTTCAACTTATCGCAGTAGCAAAGTTGACTCTGCAGAGCTGTCAGAAGCTGAACTCCTGGTAGTGGACCAAGTAGTCCAATAGCATCTGGGTAACCTGGGCAGAGAGAATTAATACAGGGAGCATCCGGCAGCTGTGAGTCATGCATGGGTGCCCACTTTGTCTGTGCTGCATATTGTCTTGTCTTTTGGGCAGTTCAATGATGGAGCAAAATCTTGACATGATTCTAAATTCCTGACTACATGAATGCAGGAACTGCCTTTATGAGGCTCACAGGGAAAGGTCCTCAGTGTCTGCTTCAGATAACTAGGCACACTAATCACTACATGAATGTTCGGGGATGACACATTAGGATGCAGACAGCTTGACAACCAAGTGACTTAATCCTTTATGAAGATATTTTTATCAGGAGCCCATTAAAAAGCTGCCATAAATTCATCCCTTCGGCTGAACTGATGTATTAGCACCTCAGAATGTAGCAACAGCATTCCTTGAGCATTAGGCTTTTGTGCTCATCTTTTTGAAACACTTAGTTGGTTCTTCTCCCCCAGTCACTTCATGTTTGTTTTTGGTTTTGCCTCCCCCCCCTTTCTTTTTAAGTGGAAAAGATTTGTGTGTGTACACTAACAATACAGGAGTGAAGGTTTGCCCTTAGGCTGGTTTATTCTGCGGACATTAGGAACATTTGGGATCAGATTACATACTAGCAAGTAGGACAATGGCACTGCCATAATGAACCTGAGGCTAATTTATAGGCTGTGCAGCTGTGAATACATTAGCATGCAAATCATGAGCAGCCTCCACCTGTAAATAAAAGAACTTACCTTCACAAATAGATGGCTATCTCCAAAACATAGTAAGTATTATAAATTATAGATGCGTCAGATTTCAGCTTCCTTTGTATTCTTGTATATGTTTCTCTAAAGGAGAATTCAGTAATGCAGTGCACAGTACAGACAGTTATAATGTTTTCTACCCAGTGCTGTTATTACCTTTTGCTACTCCTTCATTTATAAGGAAAAGAGCCATTCTGATTCATCAGCAGCTTTGAATAATATGTTATTACGTGTTAGTACTCTGAAAAGCTAGGATGGCTGTGGCTCAGGAGTTCTCTGCCCACAGCTTTGCTTCAGACACAGCACTTCCTTAAGCTGTGTGTGGCTTTAGGCAAGTAATTTTAGCAATCTATGCCTTAATTTCTTTAGAGAAGAAATAAGAAATTGAACTCTGAACTCTGTTTAACCTGTGTTCTCTCTTTGAATAATATTTGGGGCAAAGCTGTTTACAGTCTGTGTATAAAGGACTGTGTATGTTGGTGCACTGGGCACTTCTGGCAGCAGAAATAACAAGTCTCTGTCATCCCTAGGCCTTAGTTGTATTTTTATAAGACATTTAGGAATTACCTCAGATCCCAAGGGAATAGAAATCGAAGGGGTTTTGTTTGTGGGTTTATGTGTGTGCATGTGCTCTTTGAAGGTCTGGGAGTTTTTTGAAACTTGATAAGAAGAACTAAATGAGGCAGCACTCATGTCATTGGCTCTGTCAAGTCCCAAACACACACAGTGCTGATGTCTGCATGAAAGCTTCCTGCCACTCCACACTTCTCAAACACATTTTTAATGATAGAAGAGCAAAAGCAGCAAAATTGAGGAACTCCTACAATTGTTCTCAGAATGCATTGCCTGGTGGAGGAGAGATCCCAAAGTATCACTTTCCTAAGGGAGAAGATCTACAGAGAACTGAAAGACAACTACAGAAGTGTTATATTCGGCTGCTCCTTTCTCCCTACAGTCACAATTCCTTGAGGTTCATTCCAGCTAAAGAAAAAGCCTCCTGGAAGTGAAATGAACTTCAGACAGAGGGAAAGCTCACTGACAGCTTATTTTATGGACATGTTCCACCAAGCTGAGCCCCTGACATCTGCTCTGTCCCCAATTGTAAATGTAAAAAAACCCAACAAAACAAAAAAAACAACCCCAAACCAAATCACAAGTGTAGCCAGGAAATAAAAGTGATTTATCTGCTTGTACGTGCTCCCCTGACAATGCAGCTTGCACTGAAGATGGTTATTCTCATGACTGAGAAACAAATCAGGAGAAAAACAGTTCACATGTAACACAGTAAATTTCCTTCGGAGCTGGAGATTTCTCGAAGCAAACCTCCACAAGGCTGTTCAACTGTACATATATGAAATTATGTGAGTTTTATGTAAAGGCTGCCCTTAAATATATTTTATGCTGTTTGCAGCTCGGGCAGTAAGGCACAATGGAGTGTGAATTATTTAAGGGATAATGCCCATGGTAGAGGAAAGCATAAAGCGATAAATGTTTTTCATATGTAACTGAGTACCACAGCAAGGCTGTGAGATATCTGAGGAGCACAGAAGGCATTCACTGAAAATGCGTCCCAGTGCCATGTTCAACGAGGAGAAAGTTAAACAAATATAAATGTGGGTTTCTGGTCTTGTAAGGATTTGAGAAACCTTTGCAGCTCCTTTTCTAGAGAATTGTCATCAGAAAGCACTGATTGCTGAGGTGAATAGATTAAAGGGGAAAGTAATCAGAAGTGTATATATATATGTGTGTGTGTGTGTGTATATAACTGATGAGACACATGTAGGTGTCAGTAAAGATGCATACATCCATAGGAAGCATACATCTTTCAATTTGAGACAAATCCTCATCTAGACATGCAGCTTTGTTACATGGCATTTTTGCTTCTTTTTGAACATAAAGAAAAAGGACACGAACCCTCCATGCAACATAACCTGAGTCACTATCATGCCTATATAAGGGCTTTCTCTCACTAAATATGATTGTAATCTAATGTCTTGCATTCGTGTGTGGAATGCAAATTACTGTAGAATTTGTTTCATTGCTAATTTAATGGGCAAAGATCATTAATGAAAAGATTAACAAGCAGTATGTCTATTCCTTGTATTTCTCTTCAATTTAATTAAGTTAATAAAATATAATTAACACCAAGGTGTTTTATTTTCTCTTTAGGTTATGAGACTACAGACTTTAAATTGTGGCATATATATGCTGCAGTGTAAAGCAGGATAGACCTAGTTCTTCTGTTGGTGTAACTCTACTGGATTATATTCTGTGACTTTAAATACCCTGTGTCAGACCAGAGCATCTGAGAAACTGATTCCTTATAGTACATTTCAGGGATGCGCATTGAATTTCCTTCTCAGAAGTGCATTTTGATCAATTATGAGACACATACAGAATACATACAGCCTTGCAAATACAGACACCAGCTATCCTGTGTAAAGCTGCAGTCTTTGGGAATGGAGGCAGAGAGGACAGAAATTACTTTTGCCCTCCCAAGAGAGTACATGCACTGAAGCATCCAGCAGCTGCACAAAATATGTGAAGTATGTTAACACATGTTGCTGGGGAAGGCTGCATGCTGAAGAGAAATCCTTTAATGGTGGTTGGCCTTTGTCTTGATTCATTGGTCAACAATTGCAAATCAATTTACAACATTTTGCACAAGGCTGAATCAAATCAAGTTCAGATTGAATATTAGGAAAAAATTCATCTCAGAAAGAGTGGCAATGCATTGAAACAGGCTGCCAAGGAAGGTGATGGAGTTACTGTCCCTGGAGGTGTTTGAGAAACACGTAGATGTGGCACTGAGGGACGTGTTTAGTGGGCATGGTGGGGACAGTTGAACTAGGTGATCTTAGAGGTCTTTTCCAATCGTAACGCTTCTATGATTCTGTGGTTCTATGAAATGGAGCTTAATTAAATGAGAAAGAATTATTTATATTTCATATGTGCTGCATTTGTGTATCTGTAAGCAACATGACTAAATTCTTTTATTATGATATCTGCATTGCTGTTCATAATGAGACAGCAATGTTCTGCTCTTCTGAACTATGAAGACCAGCTTTCCCTTGATGTGGGCAACCACTGGACTAATTTGTTCTTGAATGAAGAAATAATTAAAGTTAGGCACTTGGTATTTGTTATCATTCTCCAAACGGGTCAGAAATGCACCAGTAAATGAAATGAATGATATTGTTGTGGCTATATGAAACAAAGATTGTGTTTGTAAAACATAAGCATGTCTTCAGTTGGCTGGTGTTCAGGTGGGACAGTTTGAAGTTTACCCGGCAGCTGCCACAGTATGATCTCATTTTCATTAGCTTTGCCAAACAGTAACCAGGGCTGAAATCTTCCATCTGGTTAGGAGTGGGGGTGACTGCTCAGATTAGTTTCACTAGACAAAAGAAAGAAGATGTTTTGCCAGTGTCAACACGATGTGATAATCTTTCTATGAGAAGATGTGCTACCACTGTTAGTTGACATGAAGAATTAAAGTAAAATCTACATGAGGATTGTGAATTAGAGTTATGATTCTTGATGCATGTTTGAAAACTTGTCCAAATCTTGCCAAATTTCATAGTATCTGTCTACACAGGTTTTTATCAGCTGAAATTCTGGAGAGTCTTTTTATGCTTAAATATATTGTGAAGGACTAAATACAAATTTCCTTGTATTTGTAAGCCTGCACACCTGTGGGCTGTCATGAGTATGTGATGAAGATTTGCTTCTCTTGTACTCTAATGGTGTCCAGGTCAAGACCCAAACTAGACATAAATTGTCCTAAAAGGAGATTACTGAAGAAGCATGCAATTCTGCCCAGGTTAATCTAACCTAATTCAGAGTAGAACTGTCCCAGTTACTGGAGTATGTCATCTAACTTTAAGTATCTATGAAGGTATAGAATTGTTCTTCCTCTGAAAAAAGACAGAAGGGCTGTCTGAGATTAGTCATTGGCAAGGGGCAAGGCAGAGTAGCATTTATACAGGGCGAACTTTATCTGTTGTGGAGAGAAACATGGGACAGGAAGGCAAAGAGGATAGCTGAAAGTGTCTGTGCACAGAGAGGAGCTGTGATGAAGAAGCCATGGAAAAAGTGAGAAAAGAACAAAGAGGCTAGAACTGTGTGGAGGCATGAAACTGGATGAGTAACTAGACTTCATCATGATGCACAGGCTGTACCTCAGTGTTCTTTCAATAATTTTATTTTGGATCTATATTCTAACTAAATGCTAACAGTAGAGCATGAAGGTGGACAGAATTGCTAAGAGATGAAAAAGAAAAGAGGGCAGATTCATCATTACCTTTTGTTTAACTAGCTGTCAGGAAATCATAGTGTTATTAATTAAGAACATTATGAACTCAAACTAGAACTCAAATATTATGGTACATAACTGTACATTCATTGTTTTTTGAATTTTAGACAGGAGAATTTCCATGTTACAGTCTAATGTCTTCTCTTAAAATACGCCAATATACACAAAATTATTCTGAGGAATTAAACACTGAAAAGGCAAAAATTATCCTCAATTAAAAGAGCAGTTCTCCTCAGTCTGATGTCTGACTTCTTTGTCTTTCCTATCTCCCTATTCCCAGGTGTCCAAGAGACAAAAAGGGCAAATCAGTGTGGCTACTGTGCAGCAATGTAAGCACTTACAGATCAAATGACAGAGAGTATATTACAAAAGTAAAGGGCCAAGTCAGAAAAGGTCCTGTTTTTTCATATCAGTAAGACTTTAAATCAGAGAGTTCTGCTGGCTGCAATTGTGACAGTAACACGAGGTGAAAGAGTTCCATAGGTACAATCGTGTACCACTGCAATCAGTGAGACTTCCAATAGTAATGAAGCCAGGCTTCTGCTGTGTACAACTATGTTTAAGATCAAGCCAATTAAATAAATTCTGACAGTATAGTCATTGTTCTTTAAGGGGCCATCATTCTAATAATATCCAAGTCATCTGTTTTTATGTCTGGTTACCCTCAAGTACACAACAGATATGAAATAAACCAATTTGACTTCTATATACTGGAAGAATCTGTAGCCTTGTTCATTAGATCCCTATTTCCTCAAGATTTTTCATTTATATCTTCAGTGTAGCTGATCTGGAAGCTACAGAAATCACAGCATGGAAGTCTGCAATGACATCCTTTGAAATCCCCTTTCAAACTACATGTTAGTAAGCTCTGTCTTTCTGCTATGTTTCCCATTTAAATTGAAACCAATTTTCAAAAGCTTGTAGAAATTCACATTTGGATATCAGTAGCCTCCCTCAACCCTAAAAGGCCTTGTGCTTATGTGCCTGTTGTTGTAATAAGAGATTTTGTCAAAAGCCACTTAACATTGGATTTTCAGATCATGACTTCAAAGCAATTACTGTCTGTTCCAAGGAAACTGGAAGCTGAATGCTGTATTGCCTCAATTACAGTTCCAGAAAGGATATGCCAATAGTAATCTGAGCATTGACTTCATATTGGTTAATAGAAGTAGTGAAATATAAAAGGGCATCACTCAGTGTGAAATATAATGGGGCAGTTTACAGCAGCCTGCTGTCCTTAGTGTCCTATGAAGATCATCCAAGCCAGTCACTATGCTACACGTCCACTTAAAGATCAACCTTTCTGCAAATATGCAGATTTAAATGCCAAATTCAAGAATTCAGTCCTGAGCCCAGACACATGGCAGAGACAGATGTATAAACAATTGCCAGTCTTCTGATGCATGTTGGAAGTATTGAACATGCTTTACTTTGAGATAACAAGAAGTAGTGTCTGTGAGGATGAAAGCATCTGGGCTTAACAGCTCTTTTGGAAGAGATTTTGGAGCCCAAGGTTTACCTTCCTTGAAATAAATTTCTGTGAAGAAAAGTATACTAACTAGGAACTAAAGTATGTTCTGGAGCTAATCTTCTCTCTTAAATCAGAACACTTTGGGCAAATAAGCACTGTTAAATAACAGAGTCAAACCACATCTCTGAGCCTTCTGGGGCTAGCAAAGAGAAATAATGAACAAAATTATTGTGTTTAAGCTTTACATGTGAATAATATATGAATGCATAAAAAGAAGACTGATATGAATTTTGTCACTGCTGCATTGTAAAATGGGCAACTTCCCACTGAAACCAGGGGATTCGTTTTGAACTGATCTGCCTGTGGCAGAACAGAATCAGTAAATCAACACCATCAAATAAATTTCTACTTAATTTCTCTCTTTGTACTTCCATTTACTTGTCTCTATACTTAACAAACATGGGGATCTGTTTCAGAGGATTAAAAATAGTGACATGAAAATCTACTTATCCATTTTTTAAAATCACATTAGATAGAATCCTAACACAAACTGAGTTTTTCTAGAACTATTTCTAGTACTTCAACACATTTATTTACATGTTTAACACCGAGCAGAGTATGTAGATCACAACCCATTTCTGGCCTGGTAGAGGGATATATTTAGGTCTCTCTGACCTTTCTCAGCTGTGCTTCACAAGCATCTGGCAGATGTAGATGATATGAAGTCCTTGTTCCCTTGGAGTGAGAAAGATCTTTCTCAATCAAAGGCCTCAACTGTATGCAAACCCAAATAAGTTTGGAATTTTGAACAACCTACATTTCAAACAGCATCATGACAAATTATCAATTCAGTGTCTTTCTAGATACAGCTTCTGACAGTTTTTATTGAACATTTGAATATACTAAATATATGATGGCCAGATGGTACAATCCTTGCTTTTACATTCAACCAAATAATGTATTCTTGTTACCATTTAGAATAGAACCATAGAATATCCCAAGTTGGAAGGGACCTATAGTGGTCATTGACTCCCATTTTCATTTCTCTTTCCATAGATTAAGACTATGAGAACCCTCTGGATTAAAGCAAGAATAGTGAGATACAGCAAGTCTGAAATTTATATTCCAGGCAACTTTTCTAGGAACTTTTGTGATATTAAGTTTAACTCTATAGTTGCTCCTAATTTCCTTTCCTCTTAAAGCCTTTTAGTTTCCTTCCCCCTTTTTAGTAGAGTCTGACTGTATGGAAGATTGGTAATCACAGCCTGAACCTCTGATTAATCAACTGAGGCAAGTTTCAGATCAGCTGTGGGAGCACAGGTGAGGGTAATTCAGCTGTGCTCCTGGAAGGGGTGGAGCCTGACTCCACCTCCTCTAGACCTCATTTAAGGGCTGACCACCACTGAAGCAGCATCTCTTTGAGACTGCTCTTTGGTGGGGTCTGCTTCAGTGTTTTCCAGCAGACTGAAGGCCTCTATTAGGTGAGTCTTTCCTTTGAATAATCTTTTGGATACTTGTCACCACTTCTCTTGTACTATCTTTGTATCATTGTCACTGTACACTGACCAAAGAAGGAGCTTTAGTTCATATCTCCATGCTACCCTTTTCCCATGTATTTACTATTTTCTCTAAGCTCTTTAATTTCAAGGTAGAACAGAACTGGAATTGGTACAGAGAAGGGCAATTAGCATGACCAAAGCTGATATATGAAAAAATTAACAATTCTTTCCTGCAGAATGGAAAGAAAGCAGCTGAGAGAGCACATGATCAATGTGTAAGGAATAATAAATGGCATGGAGAAAGTGATAGGGAATACTTATGCAGCATTTCTCATAGTATGAATGTTTGGCAGCACTAACAGAAAAAAAGAAAAAAGCTAAAATGTTACAAAAATGTTTCTTTTGTTTGCGTGCCACTTATCTACAGAACTTGCTGCCAAAAAATGGCTGTGAAAGTCAAAAGGTTCAAAAGGATTCAATACATTCACAAAGAAAAATCTGCCAGGTACTGCTGAATACATACAGATAAAACCCCATCTCAGAAACTGCTTAGTCTGCAAATGAACAGAAATTGTGGGAGTTTACCTGAGGAGGGGGCAGTCTTTCCATTCTCTCCAAGAATACAGAACAAATCTGTCACAAATAAGTCTGTGGATAGTAAGGACATTGATTTGACCCAGAATGGCTGTTTTACATTTCTGTTACCCTTGTTGACTGCCTCTGCAATTCTGTGGGGAGATGAGAAGATTATGGTAGATTGAAGGCAGTTAGGGGGATTTTTTGCTTTTTATTTGTCTTTGCAGAAAGCACATCAACAAGGCCAGAGTCTCATTTCTGTCCTGGTATGGGTCTCGTGACTTCACTTTTGCTTCACTTGTTCTTTACAGAATAAACAGTGTATGGTTATATTGAAGAGACATTGCTGAATATATGCTAGCTTTGTTCACAGCTCCCAGTCCCTGCTCTCAGCAGCACCCTTTGTCACTGCACTTCACAGTACCTTTGCTCTGCAAGGTCATGCTGTGGAGGGTGCAGGAAGCAGCACCTGCTCAGGAACAACTTTATTGAGTATTCAGCCAGCCTCTAGTAACTGTGTAATCAAGCAAAAAATGACAGATGCCATCCTGTCATCAGTGACATAGTTACAATCTCTACAAGCAAAACTAGAAACAAAACCCAGCAAAGGTATTGTTTGCCAAGTCTTGCTGCCTTTCAGAAGTAAGGAAGGGTCATTTGGTGTCAGCTGTTTGGTACCTAGTTGATGCTAGCTAGCTCATGTTGCAGCTACGCTCATTTTACTGATTATTTTTGAGCAATATATGCAATATATATTTTAAGCAATATATGCAGCAAAAGCAAACCAGCACCACATATCCTTTTTTTTTACATATCCTTACTTGGCTGTAGTAGTATCAAGGCAAGCATATGCTGTTTCATAATTCTGCTTACAAGCCCAATGGAGCTGTACTAATATGATCCTACTGCTTCAAATATGTTGAGTATGTTGGTTTTATTCACACACTTCTAGGCTGTGTTCAGTCATGGATCTATCCTGGGATATAACCTGCATTCACACATTGCAAAAGATCAACAACATCACCAAATGAGTCTCAGAAATGTCCTGCATATCTGTCTGTGTTAGTAATATATAACTGCAACATCCTGCAGTTACAAGATCTGCATAGATTCTTCTGACTTCCAACTGCACAAAGCTGGAGCTTTGCAAGGAGTCAAAGACAGCTCTGTAGCTTCTACCACTGCAGAAGGTTGCTGGCTTTTGAGAGCCAGGCCATGGCAAAGGAGGACTTAGAGCTATAAGAGTGACCGTTCTCCCTACTCTGTAGCTGGACTTACAGATCTTGTGACATTCCATACCACCTTCCTTGGAAAGGAGCCCAAAGCACGTAAATAAATGTGACACCCTGTCTGCACAAAATGCATTTAAAACAAGAGTTTTAACAGGATATGGTTACTGAGTATTTATGCATTTACTGTAGATAAGAGACAAGGACTGATGAACTGTTGTTCAAGGAGATGACAAACCACATATGAATAGTGTCAGCAAACAGACTCATGGTATTCTGAAGTGAATTTGCTTGAGAAGATTCATTGTGGATTACTTGTTTTTCCATCTGCCTAATCTTATAGATATATCTTAAGATGCTCTAGAGAGCACCTGCAGTCCTCTCACTCTTTTGACAACTGTAAAGAAAAATGTTTAGAAGCAGCATGGGTAGATTAAGGGGAAAAAGCTTCAAGCTTAAAGAGGGTAGAATTAGGTTATATGTAAGGAAGAAGACTTTTACAGTGAGGCACTGGAACAGATTGCCCAAAGGTGTGGCTCAGTCCCTGGACACTTTCAAGGTGAGGCTGGATCAAGCCTGGGCAACCTAATTTAGCTGTGCACATCCCTGTTCACTGCAGGGGAGCTGCACTAGATGACCTTTAAATGTCCCTTCCAACTCTAAGGATTCTATGATTCTAAGTGCAAGTCTTGATTCAGCGACATCAGCATCCTCTCATGTGGATTTGAGCTGCAGAAGGTTTCCTGTAGAGACCTCAGTAAAATTAACTAGTGATTTTGTGTTGCATGTATCTAGAAAATAATCTAGAATTCAAAATTAACTTAATCAACTGCTTCCTGAAAATAACCAATTGGTTATTCACAATGGATAGACACATACATATTTATTAGTGTTCTATGGGTCCCAATGATCTGTGGCATTTTTGTCTGCATTAAAAAATATCTCAAACACTACCACAGTCATATTTCGTTTTATTTTGGGGGGTTTATGTGTTTGTTTGTTTTGATTTGGTTTTTGTCCCCTAGAAAAAAAAATTATGAAAGATCTAAAAAGATAGAAATTGACTCCCATGCTTATCCCACTACACACATCACAGAATAAAGAAGACAGACACGTAAGCAGGGAATAATTAATCTCCACTTCAGCCAGATCCTTGACTTAGAGCACCACAGTACATGGACATCCCTGGTTACTAGCCATTGCCGGCAGCTATTGCAGGTTGCTCATTCTAAGGAAGGTGGCAGAGCACAGCCAGAGATAAAGAAACTCTGGAAAACTACTTCCAGTTGTTCAGAGGCTGGTTTGCACCCTGGAATCTGAAATGTAATTGTTTTACTGCCACAGCATGTTTTTCTAATCCTTAAGTGCTGTAATTCTAAACATTCCCTGTCCATCTACAGACCTTGCTGGCATCATTATTAATCCTTTTCTTCAGACATAAGTTTTACACCCTGGCTTTAAAATGCACCTATGGATTATGCATTCATTATACTTCCTGACACAAGCAGGATCAGCCCTTGTAAGAATTTGGATAATGGACAGACTTTGAAAGCTCAGTCCCCTATGGGAAACGCTATGGCTGATTCACCACGTGCCAGTATTCTGTCTGGTGATTCACAATTGCTACTCTTCCAATTAGAGGTAGGAGACAACCACTAATACAGCCAGCTGCTGCACAGGCTGCCTCTCTGATTTGCTGTCTTTTTCTTTTCTTATCTTGTTTGTCCTCTTGCACCTTTTGGGAGAGTTTATTCTCCAGCAAGGCAGTGGCAATAACACAGTCAATTAACGTGAGGCAGTCAGAGAAAGGGCAAGCTGCGTTTCCTAGAGGTAAGGCAGGGAACAAGATGTTGAAGATGAGTTTTGCTGGGCAGAAAGCGTTCAGGGGCACAAGGAGGCAGATCTGAGCTAGCAGTGCAAGGGTTGATTGGCTGGCTGGCTGGGGACGGGGAAGCGTACGCTCTGGGCACAGGTGAAAGCAAACTGGCTGCCCCTCAGCATCCTCCAGCTGGGAAAATCAGTGCAGATCCTGGATCCTACTGGGCACGCGGCTATTTATTTCATTTCAGAGGTCGATAAGCCCTGAACACACGCCGCTAGGCAGGCCTGGCTGTCTCGCTCCGTGGCTCTGCGCCCTCGGCTGCCTCCCGGGGCTTGGCCGACGGCGAGACCCGTGCTTCAGCTCAGCAAAGCCGAGGCGGAGCCGCAGGGCACACCTGCGTCCTGCGGGATGGGGTCGCCGGTCGTCATGGCGACCGGCCGAGCCGCATCCTCCCCGACCCCGATACACCTCCCGGCCGTGGGCAGCTGCTGCCGCTTCTCCCCCCGGTGCCGGAGTAAGACCCCACGGCACCGCGAGCAGCGAGGCCGCAGCCGCCGGGCTCTGCTTGCGGCGGGCGGGGCCAGGCGCGGCCCCAGCCCGGCTGCGCCACAGGAGCCTGCCCGGGGTGGGAGGAGGATGAGGAGGAGGGACTCAACCGCGGCAACAACTGACGTGTCCCCGCCATGGAGCTCGGCGTGATTCATCAGCGGCGACAGGCAGGCTGCGGGGTGCCGCGCACCGTCCCCGCATAGGCACGGCCGCGGCGGGGACAGCTCCAGCGCCGCATCGCGCTGCTCTTCCATCTCCTCCATCTCTGCCCGCACCTGTGCCCCCGCGGCGACGCGACGGGAAGGCAAGATGGAAGAAATCCTTCGGAAGCTGCAGAAGGAGGCGTCGGGGAGCAAGCACAGGGCCATCAAGGAGAGCTGCACATGGGCCATCGGTAAGGGCGGGGGGCGTGGGCTGCTGGGGGCTCGGGTGGGCGCAGCGGAGTAGCGGGGCAGTGCGGGGCAGGCTCCGTACCGCCGACGGCAGCGAGACCTCGGCAAAAACTTGTTCTGCCGCCGGTAGGACCGGAGCGCCTCCAGCGGCTCGAGGGTCCGGGCGGCTCGGTGCTGTGATACGCGTTCAGCGGTCCGAGAGACGGTCGTGTGCCCCTCCGCCCCGCTCTCGGCGTTGGCTTCGTGGGTCTTCCGAGGCAGATAACGGTGTCAGTGGCAACCAGATACCTTCTGTGTGGGGGTTGTGTTGTCTCATCCCCTTCCCTCCTCTCCATTTAATAAATCACGGTAAACGAACGCCCTTAACTTATGCTTGTGTTCCTATTTCTGAAGCTGGATTACTGTTACTTTATATGTATTTTTCTGGATTCTGTGAGCTCTGTGATCCTTTCTGTATAATGGTATAGTTGCTAAAATAGGTTCGTTTGAGTGAATGTGAGGTTAGGTAAATTTCAGAGTCGGCTGGCTGTGATTTGAGGTTCTTTTGGCAATAACTGCTTAGAGCTCTGGTCAGTGTGACTGAAACATATATCAAGATTACTGTGCACCTTACATTGCTTTAGGTATTGAGAGATGGCAGATGAGATTGAGAGATTTGTTTTTATTGGTATACTGTTACAGCAGAGTCTGTGGTAGTCCATACCTGTTGCTGTCTCGTTACTGGCCTTTCAGTTTGGTGTTCTGTATATTGCTCCATGATTTGATGTGCTTGCACAGCAGCCATGCTGGCATCCTCTGTACTGTTCCAGTTTTGTGCTGCTGAAATGCTTGTATATGAAAGGGAATTTACTGAGGAAAAGCTATTATTTCATAGAATCAGAGAATCACAGAATTGTTGGTGCCTTCTCATTGATACCCAATGTCCTGGTAGATCTTTGGAGAACTGGAGCACTTGTGGCAGTTATTATGTCAGTAGGTGCAAGCTTTAGGATCATTGGTTTAGAGATTCTATTACTAGTGTGGAACATGGAGTTTTTTAAGTCTGTTTCCTTTTGTTATACAGAAACCTTGGATTCTCCTGATGCTGCTATCAAGATACCTCCATATCAGCTAAGGTAAGACTATACAGTGTTGAGACTGATAGAATGTGAGTATTTGGTAAATTAATGTAAAAATTCAACAACAAAAAAAGTGAGGTGGGTAGGAAGAGACTGAATCTGTGTTTTCATCAGTTCATATATACACACATCTTTAAGTTAACCCTAATGAATAATTTGTGTATATACTCTTGGCTTCCATACATGAATAAAATGTAAGAAAAATTGTAATGATGGGGTTAAGTATGTGTAGCTTTGTCTTTTCACTTAGAAAATAGGGCTGTTTTGTGGTCTGATACATTCTGCTTTCAGTATGGTGATGCTTCTCAGTTCTCTCTGTGTCTGTGTTTTCCTTTAAATCTAGATCAGTTCCTGTTTATTGAAAATAAATATTCTAGAAACATAATTGTATAGATGGGATGCTGTCTAGGAACTTAAATAATACAGTTCCTACGCATGCTCCCTCTAGCCTGCTGAATTATCTTGAGTATGCCTCATCCTTTTTTCTCATCCTTGTTTGGCCACCTATAAAGTGAAAGTGCTATTTAAGATCTCCTTTTAGAAATTGATGATGTGAAGAAAGTACACGGGCAAAATTATTTGGTACTATAGAATGAATTGGATTGGAAGGGACCTTAAAGATCATCCAGTTTCAACCACCTGGTCATAGGCAAGGTTACCATCCACTAAATGAGGCTGCTCAGGGCCCCATCCCACATGGCCCTGAACACCATAGCTGTCCCTTCCAATAGAACCACTAGGAAACATCAGATAAGAATAGCAAGTTCAGTGTTGAAAAAAGTAGGGTATATACTGCTTCACATAGCTTATAATTAAGATATGATACGCTTCCTTGTTGGAAAATGTTATGAATGCTAAAAAAGCTTGTGTTAGTTCAAAAAGCCTCTCAACAGATCTATGGAAGAAGTCAATTGAAATCTTTGATATTCCAAAGTACCCTTTCTTATTCAGAAGTATTTGGCAATACATAATTGAGCTTATAAGAGAGCACATAGTAGTGTTGCTATGAAGTTATCCTGTCCTGGATATCTTTCTGGACAGCAACAACTAATAACTGCAGACAAAGATGACTTTTTTTTTTTTTTTAACCACAATGATAATACCCTCCTGGGAGTATTTTTATTGCCCAGTTTCTCTCCACTGATCTTGGTATGGCTTTGCACAAGGAAAATTGGAATTGGTGAGCTCATTTTTTTCTAGAGCAGTCACCAAACAGGGAAGGAATAAGAGCGGTACGCTGGCTGACTTGGATGCCTATGTCCATAAGTGGCCTCCTGTCAATAAGGAATGGATGTAGCACAGATCTGACACAACCAATTCCAGATGCATATACTGACAACGCAGTTAGATGAGTAATTCCCAGGAGATCCATTAGATTGTTTACTGTGCAGTGTGGTTAGAGAAAATTTAGCTTTTTACCCTCCAATTTGCCAGCCTTTGTCTTTTATACAAGACATGTCTCTTTATTATAAGTACTGTTTTCATTCCATATGAATTAGCTGGCTGTTAGCTCATTTTTCACTTGCCTAATGCTTCTTTACAGATACGCCTGTTTTCTTCTTCTTTCAACGTTTTTATTGTTGTATTTGTTTAGTTTTAATGTAAAACCCTTTTTCTTTTTTTTTTCTTTTTAAAATAAAGCTAAAATCTTGACAAGTGTCAATGTGAAGGCAGTGAGTGGGATTTTTGTTGCTGTTTATCATTGCTTAAAAATTGAAAAGTACATTAGAGAATTGGAATAGCAGCTTTGGTAATGGGATCTTCAATATGGCACTGCTGCACAACACGTGACAGTCCCAGTACTCTGAGCTTAATCTTCAAGTTCCTGTTAGACTCCAGATGGACTCATCTTGGGCTGGAGTTTGCCTTTGTGATGTACCAGCGAAATGATGATAAAAGCTCATTTTTGCTAGTTATTTGTTAAAGAACAGCACTGTGACAGCTTGATTCCTAATGCCGTAAAAAGATAGGCTTGAAAATGAGGCATAGACCAGAAATACAACTAAGACTGATGTGTTATGGAGAGATCCTGACCATGCTCCTTAACTTTTTTTTCATCTTGAACAGCAGTGGATTGCATCATCTGCTTTAACACATACCAGCCTTTGGCTGCTTGTCCACTTTGAATCTTCCATTCACCCTTTCTACTATAACACTTCTGGATGTAGCAGTGAAGAGACTGGAATGTAGTCTGGAATATTCTGTGATAGTGTTGGTGGAAAAACAGTACACATCTTTAAGTGACCTAGTTCATAATCTGGATCTGAAATCCTTAGGTACAACATACTGGCAGTGCTAAGGGTAGATTGGAAAATAGTTCAGAAGAAAAATAAATAAATAAATTATATATATATATATATGTGTGTGTGTGTGTACATTTTATGTGTGTGTGTGTATATATATAAAATATTTATATATGATATATATTATATATAATATATATTAGTCCTATTTCAAGAGCAGAAGATAAATGAGTGTTTGGAGTACTCTTTGTGCAGAGGGGATGTTTAAGTTTGTTTAGCAGGAGGTATTTGAGTCATTAGAATATACTGAATACAAGAAAAATACATCAGTACTTCCCTGTGTTGTATTTTGGTAAGTTCACAAGTTGTAGCATATCTATACTGCATGGAAATGTGGGAGAGACATTCATGCCCATTTGAGGTAGATACTGGCTTAGTTCCAGACATAGCAAGTCTAGTAAATGCCCCAGACAGTGTTTTCTCCTTCTTCACAGCACAGTATTTGGTGTTAGTGCTTTTAATTGGAGAGGCTGCACTGTTACTTAAATTCTTGTTTTTCTGTTGAAATTGAGCAGTGATTTCTGCTCATGAGGAGACAGTATAAACTGTTACTCTTTCTGTACCTCTGCCCCTCCTCCTACCCCCCTGTTTTTTTTCCTTTAAGATATAAAGGGCCATTGGCTGCTTTTGAAACCACAGCTCTGAGTAAGTAGGGATTCTTCAAACTTATCTCTTGAGACAGTGGTCCTAATGTGAGAAGGGGGAAGATCAGTTTAGATGTTTTGTATGTGTTAAACCAGCTATGTACTTGTCCACACCATGATGTTAGGGCTGGCTTTTTTTTAGTCCTGGTTGGCTTGTGACTTGTCCGCAGGTTCTGCTTTAGTGCTCAGCCCGTTACTGAGCCATAGGGCAGGCTGGGCAATACTGTTTCCTGAAGTGTAGGTAGGTAGCTGGCTCAGCTGTAACATTTGTATCAGATTTGTTTCCAGCACCAACGATTTAAACAGCACATAACCTGCAGTGTTTGGGAGCACATGGGTTACTTTTTCCCCAAGGAAGTGCAATGATTGGACATTCAGTCTGGAATGTCATTCTTTAATTAGTTTAATAGAGATCTATTGGGCATATTTTCAGACGGCTAAATGAGACTGTTTTGCTGTTCAGCTTCCTTTGGTGTTAATTGGACTTATGAACTCAGTTGATGACCTTGAATATTAATTCTATGAGGGGCATGATATAAGTGATTCATTTCCTAAAGAGATTCAAATCTCCAACAAATATAGTCTTCCCTACTGAGTCCTGCCAGCTTTGCCTTGAGGTAGAGATATGCATGTGTTTTTCAGCACCTCAACTTGTGATCAGTGTTGAACAAAATGTTAAAGATTAGAGAGAAAAGTGGGATGAAAATGAGCTTGTCAGCTCAAGGCTTTGCCATTGATGCCTATACTGAATTTTTGAGAAGGGAGAGTCATGTAACTCCACCTGGGCCTGAATAGAATCACAGAATAGAACGAGTATCATAGAATGGCCTGGGTTGAAAAGACCACAATGATCATCTAGTATCAACCCCCTGCTATGTGCGGGGTTGCCAGCCACCAGACCAGCCTGCCCAGAGCCACATCCAGCCTCATTTTGAATGCCTCCAGGGATGGGGCATCCACAGCGTCCTTGGGACGATGGTGATGTTTATGTCTCTGATGAACAGGTGTTGTGAAAATTAAATATGTACTAAGTGCTTGAGGAGACTGGACGAATGACTTATAAGCAATGAATTAGATAAAAGGAACTGATCATGTGAAAGTTAGCTTAATGCTGTCTGCCAACCAACAGTTTTTTGCTATTGAGTTGTTTCACGTTTGTTTCACTGTTTTTCAACTGATAAGTTCCGTCCTAAGACCAAGCACCTACTCTGAGCTAGCCTCTTTTTGGCTAATTCCTGGCAAGGTTCTCCATTGCAGTTTTAAAGGCTTAAATGTATTTGGTGAAAGGTAACTCAACAGACACAAGGAAATGAGCATTTAAGAAGAACTGATGAAGGCAGATTAATATTCATGAAATTGGGATGTATATTCTTTTCTTCTGACCAAAATAATGACCAAATACATAGTCTGCCTTTTAGCTGGTTGTAGTAGAAGCATCGCCACAAACCTGAGTTTGATCATGGAGGAGTGTGATTGAGTGCAGAAATGCATAGGCAGGGCTCTTGATAGTATTGGTTTGTCTGTAGTATTAGTAGATAGTATTGGAGCTGTCTGTGCCAGCTCAGACTTTCCCCTGTGGATGTTTAAGTAATGGTTGTGAGACATGTTGATGAGTGAAGCATTTAGGCAATGTAAGTAATGCAGCTTGCGTTTCTTCTTCAAAGTAGATTCAGAAAAGCCTTCCAGATGCTTACTTTTCCCTTCAACATATTGATTGCAGGAAGTAATTAAATCGAATGAAGGTACAGGCTCGGGCCTTCAAGGTGCCTATTTTGTGTGCCTAATCAGGGAGATATAGACTGTGGCTTTCACAGGTGCTGAGTGTTTCTGTCAGAAGCAGTTTCTACATTTATTACTGTAGGTGCTTGCATCCCTCTGGTATTTCACATCAACCTCTTATTAGCCAGTATTTCTGTGGATTAGAGCTGAAGAGGTGAAGGGCTGGTGATTAGTAAGTTCTCCTGTAATAACTAGCTTATGTCCAGTTCTGTCTCTCCTGTTTGTGTCCAAGCACTCATCTTGGTGGTAGTTTTTAAGGGCCTTTGTGAAGAAATATTTGTAATTTCATCATTACATTTTTCTCTTACCTGCTTTATCTTGTACGTTGTTTCTTAGTTTCTTCTGGATGAGGATGGATAGGGAAGCTGATTAGTTGTTACGGTTATTTTCTAAGTTTGATCTAAAAACAAGATTATTATTTTTTAAAATACACTACAGAAGGTCTTCTTTCCATCCAGCATCCCTAATTTTCTTTGTTGTAATTACAAGGAGACTTTTAACTTACCTGTGTGTTGTTGAAAATTCTTAACTTCCAAGTTTTTAAGCAAACCTAAAATGGATGATGAATAGTGAACAAAGTTACTACTGCTTGTGTACTTATAAGAACAGTGCTGCTAAAATGTAAAGATTTACACGTGCTCATTATGGGGATATATAAACAGAGGGGAGGATCTATCAGGAATACAAGCAGACGTCACTTCTGACTTGAGAAGTATTTCATCAGTCATCTCTTATGGCTGGTAGAGAAGTGTGATAGTCTGTTGATTGTTCTGTTACCTGTTATGTGCTGTCCCGTCTGATCAGTTGACATTTTTTATAATGATTTTGTGAGTTACAAAGCAGATTATCTGAATTATATTTGTACATAAACATAGTTGCAATTCGGGGAGGGAGTAATGACTGTCGCTGAGGTTGGTTTTTGTTGTTTTGGGAGGGTGGGGGGGAATGGGTTGTTTTGAGCATATATCTGTCTTATTCTTTATTAAAAAACTGCTTCCTCTTCTTACTGCCACAACAACCTGGCATTAACTGTTCCTAGGTTTTCCTCTTGAAAGTGACTGCTGAGTACATGACTCATGCTGCTCAGCCACTACAGAGTTGCTTCCTGGAATTCAGCAAGTGCGTGATGAGTTGCCTCTGGACAAAAAATTCTACTGGCAGTGTGGATTGCTGAGCTGCATCTCCTGTACTGTCAGCTTACATGCTGGATCCAGAATTTGGGGGCATTTGTGTAGCCCAGGTTGTGTATATAAATGATGTATACGCTAATCTCGATTAAGAAGTTGCTTTCCTTGTCCTAATGCGTGTGTGACCAGGTGTTGAGAAAGGCAGTGCAGTGCTGTCTGATACAAGGTTTTGGTAAATCTCTATGTTTGTTAGGAGATCTGTGACTTGCCTTACCTCTTGTCTGATGAGCATATATTTCTCTCTCAACAGAGCTCTGCATCTGTTCTGGGATCGCAAAAGTGACATAATACCACTGGGAAGGGAAGGAGTGTATAGGGTCCATTTCCATTGGGCATGTCTGAATTCTTGTTAAAACATGATTCCAGGAATGCTGTAAGGCCCCTTGATCTAGTAGTCACTAAACACCTGTCAGCCAGGGTTATGGCTCTTAAAGGTAAGAAAGTTGCTGATGTGGGAGGAAGTTTTGAAAGATTATTTCTGTTAACTCTTAGGAATCACACAGTAGTTTGAGATGAAGGGGCCTTACAAGGTCATCTAGTCCAACTCCCTTGCACTGAACAGGGACATCCACAGCTTTTCTTTGTGTGCTGTGATATCGGTATGTTTGTTTTGTTTTTAAAGATACATGCTGTTTAAAAGCTTCTACTGTTTCATGAACCAGCTTTTTGCCCTTCCTGACATTCTTTGTAGCAGTGAAACTTTATATTCATCACTGCTTTGGCTCTTTGTTCTTTTTATGGATTTTCTTGAACGTCTGTTCTGGATTTGTGGCCAAAGCCTGCAGTTACTGTGGGATTTATGTAATCTATTCAGTATAGAAATAGTACTAATAAAAGATTAGAGCTGTCATAGTTTTGAGCATTTGTCCAATTTGTAACAACTGAAACATTGCCCTCAGGATGATAATGGGATAGCAGCATGTGTGTGTTAAACATCTGATCGTTCTGAGTACTTGCAAAGGAGAAGAAAGTGAGAAAATCAGGAGTCTGTTGGTTATTGCCCTAGATAATGAAACACGGCTGGGGGTGTGGAAGAAAAGTTGTGGCACTGAAACTGAGTGCACTGTTTTCCTTGATAAGCTTTCAGAATTGCAGGCTCAGGTAGTTCAGTGAGTGCTCTGCCCTTAGGTATTCTCTAAGAAGAGGTTCTCTGACCCTCACCTCATCCTTGTGCTTGTTTGAATGCTAATAAATAAGATCCACTAAAGGATACAGTTTATTTTATAATGAAATCATGTCATCAAATATAAGAACAGAATTAAGTGTCTCCCAAACCTCATATACAAAGGGCAATAATCTTTTTTTGGGGGGGGAGAGTGATGCTGTATCGCAGAGATCACGTATCTTAGGAGACTGGAAGCACCCTGATTATTATTTCAGCCTTGTCCACTCCAATATTGTGTTCAGTGTTGTTGTCTCTCTTCTTTCATGAAAGGTACACAGTGTGCTTATATTTGTTGGTTGTTTCTCTTTTTTCTTTTCCTATTGAGAATGGTATCAAGGTACTATCTGAGAACATTGTGTTGAAATCAAAATGTTATTAGCAAGTATAAGCAAAGAAGTGAATGACCTTAAAAGCACTGTCTAGCTGAGTAAGTTTTCAGCTATTTAATTACTATAGCTGGTATGAGTTCTATTGTCTCACCTGGGCAGGAGATTTAATTGTTTATGTTTGCCTTTTCCATGAGTAGACCTTTACTTCTGCCATTTGGGCAAATTCATTGGAAAATATGTAGATAATAAAACCCAACCTTTTAAATATCAAAGTATCTTCACTTATAATCTCATGTAACATTTCAGATTGAATAATTGTTGAAGTTCTAGCTAATGAACTATGTGAAGTCAAGTTTAGACATTGTCCCTTTTTTCTTTTTAACTCCATCATAGTTTCCTTTAGTATGCAACTCTTGCTTCACTCCAGAGACGTGTTCAGTTGGTTGCAGGGTGATTACACATTGTCTTGGTTTGTAAAGCAAAAGGAGAGTTCTCATCAGAAGGCTTCATCTTTTGTCTTTTATCCTATTGCTCTAAGATTTCTACAAATGCTATTGGAAATCTTGTATTTGAGTGGAAGAGTCTGTTGCAGTCATTTGATCTGCATCTGTGGATGTGAACCCCTGCACTTGTATGCTGCAAGCTCCAAACCTCTGTCTAAGCTTGGCTATTATTCTCTTTGTGAATGGGATATCCATATTTCTTCAGTAGGAAAAAATACATAACTTGAGTACAAGCAAGGATTTAGAATCAGTTTTCTTCACTAACAATTACTGTTTGAAAAAAACATGTTAATTTTCCATTCCTCCTCCAGGTTTTTAGTACTTCTGTTATGAACAATGAAGTTGTTCTTGGTCTTTTGTCAAGGTTCTTCAAGCAATCACAGGAAGAGAAGTGTTACAGATGTTTCTGCTTCGATATGCACATCTGTTCGTATTGACACTGCTGGAGCTTTATACAAATTAAATCACAGCTTTTCTATGGGGATAATATTTGTTTCTCTTTACTGTAAATACAGTAAATAAATAATGGTAACATCTGGGAGTATATCCAGAATTTTGAGAATTTACCTTTACCATTTATTTTTCTCATGGTAGGCCAGATTTTCTGCTTGATAAGTGAGGTTAATGGTGTTGCGTGCTGTGATTTTTCATTTTAAGCAGTCAGGACTAAGAAGCTCTTCTCAACTGTCAGTGTTACTCTGACTAAAAAATGTCAGACTCTGGCTATGGCTGTTCTGCTGCTTAGCAAACAGCTTATCAGAAAACGGCAACAACAGTGAATCAAGTCATTATCTGTTCTTTGACGGGCTTGTGAATTATTCTATGGAATGCAAATTGCACGCTGATAACTAAGGTTATCAGCCCTGAGGTTCTGAATTTTTCTTCTCCTATGTAATTTTCAGGGTGGAGATAATACAGAGTGATGTTTTATTTTTAATCTCCTTTTAATCCTTTTTCCAAAAGCTAATATGATTACACCATTTGAATGACGGGAAATAACTTCTATGGTGGTAACAGGTACTTTATTTGTAGTGCCCGTGCCCCTCAGTCAATACAGTGAAGGTTAGGAGAGCCCTGAGACTAATTCAGGCCCTCACAAGAAAGGGTTAAGAGTGCCTTTTCCTATTTTCATTCCAATTTTCATCATGAGATTGAATTAATGAGCCATTATTCTCTTCTTACTGAAGGCTTTTTCCAATACAATGAGGATAGAAAGACTTTTTTCTTATGATCTCTTATTTAAAACAGTCATCTGTTTTGTTCTGACCTTTTTGGCAGTCTGCTTTGACTGGCCTGTTGTATCATCACTTGTGACAGACCTGCAGGGAAAGAGGTGGGTTGATGAGTGATGGCAAACTCAGATGGTTAGAAAGGTCGTTTTAACCCAGTGTGCTGAATGTGACGGCTGTTTGTGTTCTCATGACTCATTCTGCAGTTTGTGAAGCTGATAGTGGTGGAGTGGAGTAGCTCAGGCAGGACCTACCTGTACTTCTCCAGATACTGGTTGTGTATTACTCACCTGTTCTTGTCACGGTCTTCCTGATTGACCATGGCCAGGCCTCTTGTGATTCATTCCCTTGCTGTGGAGGTCTAGTGGTAAGACTCCAGATGGCCTATGTAGGATCAGGTCTGAATGTTCATCCTTGGATCTCTCTGTTTATTCTGTTCTACGTGTTACAAGGTACGCACTTAAAATTGCTACTGTCTCTGATAAAGGAATGCCTGTTAGCGCAAATATTGTTCAAAGCCCTTATTTATTTATTGGGCTTCAGAGTCAGGGGAAGAGTGAGTGGCACTCTGTTTTCAAAAGAGGAGGCTACCTTCATGCTATACTCTTTTGTTCAATGCTTATGTGCTATACTAGATTTTAATGGGAACATTGGGGTTAGGAAACCTGCTTTGTTTCTCTGCAACTGCTTTGTCGTGAAAAATCATTATTCCAAGCCCTTCTTCTGGAGTAAATCTTGCCACATCTTTTACATGTACAACCTAAGAGGTAAAGAATGAAAAAATGTGCCCCTTTGTGTTCATATCCCCCTCTGTGTTGTACCTGACCCATCTCATTCAGATTTAAGATGGGACAAGCACCTATATGTATATGCACACTTGTGTGTATCAGTAAGGAAATTTGGGTGTTCCAGCGTGAAACTGATTTCTCTGTGGTAACATAAACAGAAAATATCTATACCTTTTATACCTTCTAAAGATTAAAATCCATCAGTGTGCACTAGTTTATTCTGAGAACTTCACATAAATAAAGTGTCTTACGTGTGTAGCATTATGCTAGCTGAATGTATTGTCAACTTGATGCAGTATTGCAGACAGTGGAGTAAGCAGTGTGATCCCATGGCAGGGCACCATGGGATCACTCAAAACAGGCTGCAATTGTAAAACAGTTACAAGGTGTAAGGGGAAGCCTCAATTGCTTTCTTAATTGTATTTCGAATTATGGTTTACATTATCCCTTGCGCAGTCTTATTGAAACTAGTTCTGAAAGGGTACACATTAACGAGGAGCAACTGTGTTCATTTACGTCATCTCCTATTTTGAGGATTGTTTTCCTCGTCCTTCTGTGTTCTCATACTAGCAGGTAATGGATTTGAAGAGCAGATCAAACTGAAGTGTGGGAGATAGTCAAGCTAATCAAACACTATGAGGTATCTCTGCAGGCTTTTTGTAGCTATAGCATGGAAATGCTGAAGGTTTTACAGACAGAGTGTATAACAAGAACAGGAAATGACACAGTGCAGTTTGTTTTCTTGAAAAATACAATGGGAACAGAGGCTGCAGCTACCTTAATTAGATTTTTGCAATTAAACATTTTTAGCAAGGATGAGAAGTTCTGCTAATTGAATCTGTTCTAATTTCCATCCCCCCTTTTTGTCATGTTTTGCTCTTCAGTTTCGGAAATATCTCAGGAAACAGTTCTTGTTGTTCTCTGCTGATTACAGTATGTGGTGACAGATGGCAGGCAACATGCTGATGTGCAGAGTAGCTACACGTAAGCCATAGGAACTCCCACCTGTCTTCATTATAATGAAACTTAACTGGATCCAGTCCAGTGACTTAGGACTGCGTTGACTTTCTCCTCTACTACCAGTCTTGTTCGCTTTAATACCAGAAGATTGCTGTGCATAAGTAATGCCCCCTAGTATTTATATACTATTGCAGTGAGCTGTAGAAAGTCTAAAAGAAATGTGATATTCTGTCCTGAAGAGGTGCAGGTCTAAATAACCATTAATTTTTAGCATTCCTGCAGTTGCTACTATACACTACTGAGATTTCTTTTTGTGTGTCTCTGGCTCTTTGAGTACCATTTAATGCATTTAATGTTTTGGCACCTGTCAATCTACTAATTTCAAACGTGAGTTTGCCCAGAGGGTAATATTGATGACTTTTAAAGAAGACTTGAATGCGCTTTGTGTTGGAGATGACTTTCTGGTTTAGAGACATGCCACAGCAGTGGTCACAATTTGCGTATGTGCTACGTGTGTTCCCAAGTCTGGGCAAAGCAGATATTAGATTCATAATTGATACTCAGTTCTATACTTGGCTGAAGGATCGCTGTCTGAACCCTGGACCAGATATTCTGACAGTTCCTGTATATCTCAGTGACTAAACTCTTGAGGAAATGTTTCCCAGATGCTCCATAGTTTTAGCTGTTTTAGATGTGAAACCTATGGGGATTTTAATGCTTAAAAAAAAATAAAAATAAAAAAAAAATCTAGCTAAAGTGATTCCAGAAGGATCCAAGAAAGAATCTTGTGAGAAAATTGGGCTTTGTGCCTGCCTATCTCTCAGAGCATTCTGAGTGCAGCAAATTGACTACCTTTTTGTTATAAACCTCTTTTGAGATGCACTTGGAGTCTACTCAGGAGTTCTTTAGAAATCTGTGCCATTCAGGGTTATTTTAAAGGCTGCTTTTGGTGTTATGCCAGATGGTCTTTTACAGGTTCCCATAACTGGGAAGAACTTGCAAGCACAGAAAGACTGCAGATTTGTCTCAAAAAGTCTTTGCCAAGTACAGAAGCTTACTAGATTGCTTAACTGAGCCATGTCTGTGACTCTAGTATTTATTTTTAAAGAGGAGGGGGCTGCACTTCAAGGAGTGCACAGCAGTTCCATGCTTCTCAAGGGTAGATTAATTATCTGTGCCCCTTTTTGAGCAAGCTGGAGGGGAAAAAAAGGAATGGTAAAAAGAAAGAGTTGGAATACCAACTGGACCCACCCAGTATGAAGTTGATTTTTGGAGTGGACATTCAGTCCCTGCTTTAAACAGGATCTACTGAAGGAGTTTCAAGCTGAGTTCCCCAAAGCTGAAGTAGCCAGTGTTTGGTAACCCAATCCTTATTTAGTCAAAAACAAAAAGGCAAGTTCAGGTTAGAGACCCTCCATTTTGGAGGGAGATTAGTAGGTTATGGGCAGACTGTGGCAAGGCATGATTTCTAGGTAGCTTTGGCAATTGTCTGAAACTGCAGCAATTACTTCTCTAAGCTACGACTTCTTAGTTATGAAGGGAGAACTTGCAAAAGAAGCAGATTGTACACCATGGCATAGTGTGTTTTAATCTATTAGAATTTGTTCCTTAAAAATTCTAAGAGAGTTGATCAATTTTATTTTTATATACTTCTTGACAGATAACTCAATGTTTGGTCAACTGAAACTAAGTGAATTCAGGTCAAAGGCAGCTCACAGGAAAGAAGAGTTAAAGAGGGAAAACACTTCATTTTGGTATTCTTAGAGATCAAACATTCTGTCTCTGCTTTGAGAATACCAGGCGTGTTCCAGATGGGCATTTAGGCAAGAAAATAACTGGATATTTTCTTTTCCTTCTGGCCCTCCATACAATTGCCTCTAAGAGTGGAAAATTCGTGCAGGTGATTCCAAAGGGGCTCTCTGGGGTATGATACGGACATTTGGAGAGCTAAGACTCTCAAGGGCTGGCACAGGATGGTTTGCTATATGCAAACCTTGTTATACAAGTGCAAAACTAGACTCTGTGGGTACAGATAAGTGTCATTATGATATATGACCTAATGAAGTGTTGCAGATCTTCAGGGAGACTGCAGTCAGACATGGGCTAAGTATCTCTGATTGGGAATGTGTTTCCTGCCAGTGAGCAAGATTAGCTTAAAAGGGTTTATGGTTGCTAAGTGTTCTCCAGATGCTGCAAACCCTCTCTGATGTAGAACAAGGAATAAAGAGTGAAGTCACAGCTCCAGGCAATATTGGTTTGGTCTCCAAACAAGAAAAATCCAGTGTCTGAGCAATTAGTGAAAAGCATCAAAACTACTGACCTGGGTCGGTGGTATATTTTAATATGCAAAAGTTTGTGTTGTTCTGTAATTGAAGTACAGTTTAATCATAGTTCTCGCACATGCTATTTCACACATAAGCATTTGTGTACACATTTCATAGAATCACCAACGTTGGAAAAGACCTCTAAGATCACCCAGTCCAACCATCCACCCATCACCAATAGTTCCCACTAAACTGCGTCCCTCAGTACAACATCTGAATGTTTCTTGAACACCTCCAAGGATGGTGACACCACCACCTTCCTTGCAGCCTGTTCTAGTGGCTGACCACTGTCTCAGAGAAGTAGTATTTCTTAATGTCCCACCAGAGTCCCCCCCTTAGCCGCCCCCTTTTTTTTTTCTCCACATGCTTGTGTCTACACTAGTTTTGGATGTGGGCCTCTAACATGATAGGACACACTGAACTGTGAAAGAGGCCATAGACCAAAACTTCACCAATAAGAAGTGGGATCTGAAGCTACATTTCTGGCAACCTGAATATTAAATAGAAGTCAAGTGACTGAAGTACTTACACTTACAATGCTGAGATGAAGAATCAGTAGTGGTCTGTGCATCTCCTTTTTGTGCTTTGCACATTCATTTATGCACACAGAAGGCTAACAATTGAGAAGTATTTTGTGAGATTTCAGCTTAAAAGTCATTCTTAAAAGTACGCGAGGACATATGCCAGCTTTCTTTAGAGGGGAAAAGTGCCTCGTGGAGTTGTTGTGAAGCTGTCTGTGTTTACTGTACACAATTACTATCTTATTGACAATGATACAGCGCTTCTGGAATATTGTTCTTTTCAATACTATTTTTAATTCCGTTGTTCCCATTCACATTTATTTGCTTATGTATTTTTACTTCAGGGAGAAGTGTCTCCTTCCTCTCCAACTGGCTTTGGAATCGAAGAGCATGAAGTTGGCCCAGCAGGCTCTTGCGGGGATGCAGGTATGGCTTAAGAGAGGGGGGGTGTTTATGTTGGTAGGTAGTGGGTGTCAAGGAAATCTAGGCCTTTCTTTTGAAAATCTTTTGAAAAATGCTACAGAAGATGTGTTTGTCTTCTAGTGGATGTAACAATGATGTTCATTTTTCTGTAACAGTGTTCAGAATTTAGGGTGAAATGAAGGCTGTTGATTTTGTAGAAGCTTGAGATGTTCTGCACGTAGGTGTGAGTTCCTGACTTTCAACATGAAATGGAGATGTAGTCTTCCTCATATGGTCCTGTGCCCTCTGTGTGGTCCTCCAAAAGCCATACCTTACAGCTGCTTATTTTCTTAGAAACTAGAGTGAAGTGATGAAGAAGTTAATAAAAGATCCAGAAGCTGTATTGTCTACTTACGGGGCTTTTTTCCACATTGTTTTCAATATCACTGGATTTGAATGTTTTTGATATTGCAGAAGAAAACAGCAGTATAGCATGAAAAACAAAAAGGCACTGTAGTAACAGCAAGAGTAAACAGTGTTTTATTCAGGTAGACAAAGAACATACAGGTATGAACTGGTTGCAAATAAATCAAGGACAGAATGTTAGAGGAAATTATTTTTAGAAACTTGTTGATTCTTATGGGAGAAGTGTGAAAATAACAGAAATTTTCTTGAAATGGGGCATGGTTAGCTCAGGGAAGTGAGAACATAACATGAAGAGCTCAGTTAAGTGTTGCTGCCTGTCAGCCCTACTTTCAAGCATGAAAATAGACTCTCACAAAAACCTAATGATAGTCTCTCATGTTCCACTAATACTTTTCATGTTGATTCCCTCAGTCTCACACATCTCTAGTTGCTGGAAGATGCTGGCTCTGATACTGGCTTTGTCAAGACAAAGAAAGTCTAATTAATCTGAACCATTTAGCCTGAAGGTCAATCAGTCTATATTGAACCCATTCTTGAGTACTGTATTTGGTACTCAATCCTACCTACATCACTCATTTGCTAGCAGTACTCTCCTCCTGAGGATTTGATAGCATTCATGATAAGTCAGTTTTAGAATGACACTAAACATGTCTTGTCAGTGGTCAGAAGTGCTATGTCCACTGTGCTTGTGTTCTGTGTCTTTCAGAATTAGTAGACAGTTGTATCTTTTGTCTCCAACCAAGCAGGGTACCTGCTAGCACTGGCCTGAGGTCTGGGCACTAACCTATTTGGGGATTTCATTATATTTTTTTCCACTTTGTATTGGAGGGATGGGAGGCATTACTTGGAGTGATTTGTGATCTCACACTGATTGCTGGTAACTGCTTTCTTCTGGCCACTCCAGAGGCAGGGTGGGAAAGACACTGCTAGAATAGTAGCTGGTTCAAAAGATACTAACTTTTCCTTCATTGTGGCTTGAATTTCCCAGTTTTTGCTGTACTTGCTTATATTACTGGATCACTTTGAATTTTGTATATAGAACATAGCGGCTGTAGTATCAACATTAGTAGGCTTTGTGTAGTAGTTAACAGCAGCATTAGTCAGAGGCAGTTTTGTGTTCAATCTGTGCGTTGCCATTTTCTCTCTGCAGAAGCTGCTGTCTGATGAGAGGTTTGTATCCGTGGAAACAGACTCTGATGAGAAACAGTTGCTTAATCAGATGCTGAATGCCGTCAAAGTGACTCCTTCGCTCAATGAAGATCTGCAGGTTGAAGTGATGAAGGTTAGTCTTTCCCACATGTCAGTTCTTGCAGCAGGGACTGGTATAACTGCTGGGATTAGCAAGCAAGTTAGATGTTGTCTTGGAAATCTTCACCATAGGAACAGTATTTGATTCCTTCCTTCCTGTTGGCAGACATTTGTTGTTTTCATTTCTGCTTGGTTTCTCCTGGGTAAACGAGAGATAGTTTGAAAGAACTGCGGCCATTACTGTTCACACAATCTGAAACAGGACCAACAATTCACTCCATGGTAATTCACATGTAAATGAGTTGCAGATTTGGAAGTCTGTATTTGGTACTGGTGCTCATGAGTTGGACTGTAGAGTTTTGTAATTTTGAAGTGTGTGGATAGGTACTTACTAGTTTGTGTTCCCTTTGTAAAATGCTAATGATGGAGTGTGATGTGTCTAAGCACCAAAATGGTCCTGGACTAATTCATCAGAGAGGTTATGTTCTGTATACTCAGGGAACATTTTCTACTCTAGAAATGCTTCAGCATTCTCCTCCTTGTGTGTTAGGAAGCCTAGGTGCCAGGAGGTATGGTTTTGGAAGGGGAGGTGCTGTGAATTTTCCTTGCCCGGTTGTTGGAGTTGGTATATTATAACTTGCTAGTACTGCCATGAAATTAGTGACTTCCAATACCTGCACTGCTCACATTGCACTGCAGTATGGTGGCAGCCGGTTCCACTTGTGTTTGGATATGAAGTTTGTACTTTGAGGTTTGATGTGCAATTGCTGTTGTTTTGTAGAGGAAATACTCTTCCGGTGGTCTCCTTGCATCTTCTCCATACCTAGTACTAATTTAAGTGTTTGAATGTGCTTATTTGACTGTCCTTTACTTTCAAGTCTAAGTGTCTTTATTTTTTGTGTGTGTGTGACATCCTTGTACTAAAGAATATATATTGCTTGTTCTGAAACTTCTTTGTACTAGCTGTACTCTGCCAGTGAGGCTGGTTGCTTGCCTGCAGCGTGCACTCTGTGCCAGAACATGCATAAGGTTGAGCCTAGAAAGAGAGGAGGATTATAGAATCATAGAATAGACTGGGTTGAAAAGGACCACAGTGATCATCTAGTTTCAACCCCCTTGCTATGTGCAGGGTCACTAACCACCAGACCAGGCTGCCCAGAGCCACATCCAGCCTGGCCTTGAATGTCTCCAGGGATGGGGCATCTACAACCTCCTTGGGCAACCTGTTCCAGTGTGTCACTACATTTTATGTAAGCAGGATTTTTCCTATAAACAGGCTTAACTTGAGGCATTCAGTTCTGCAGCTCTAACCCAGCATGCTTCTTTCCTGCCTGTGGTGAGGAAGGTGAAGGTTTACCTGGCAACACTTCTGAACTGGCACCTTCTACCCTGTTTGTTTGTTTGTTTTCTTCCTGAGTAGTACAGATTCAGGATCTTGATGTACATTGTTTCTTTGAAGCAATGATGCAATAAGCAAAATAAATATTTGCATACTGTTTTTAAAACAAACAACTACCACCACCAAAAGCAATGCTCACCTCCGATTTTGTGTAAAAGAGAGAGGGAAATATTGACTTCCTTCTGAGTGAAATTTTAATGTATAGATCCTTTCCTAAAGATCTGGATAGATGAAAGTTGAAAGTGGATATATGGTTAAAAATCAGATTTTGTCTTTACAGCCCAAGAACAATGCAAAACTTTTATTTTTATTATTTGAAAAAGACTGGAGGGCCAAAAGATTTAAACAGGATGTTTAATGCTCAGGAGACTTTATATCTGAGACTTACCTAAAGGCCAATTCAAGCAATAGATGCTTTTAGGTTATAACCTGAAGGTTGCAGATGCAGTTGCAACTGCATCTGGGAGTGGAGGTTTGGGATTCTGGTGAAGTCCTCAGGATTTCAAGCATCTTGTCTCAAAAATGTTTATTTTTATCCCTAGATCTGCTGTAAAGTGTTGTAAAGGCAGCTTGCAAGTACTCATTGAACAGGGTTATTCCATCCAGAGGAGCTCAAATATGTTTTTATGCATTGCAGATACTAGACGCTCCTGAATGTGAGGTCTGTATGAAACTGGGTCAGCAGTGATTCCAGCCTGGTTCTTTGTGGCTTGCTGCACAGTTGCAGTAGTCTCACAGGTACTGACGATGCAACCAAAAGCTTTTAGTTATGTAAAGCAAATTCTACAATTGAAGTACAGGAGTGTAAATCTCTCTGTAATTTGCTGGCATCCAAGCTCCTGAATCACTTCAAAGCTTATTTGAGAAATCATATCCAGAATATCTTCTGTTGTTCCCAGCAAGCGTTCACCAGAAATTCACACTTCCCTAATTATCCATAGCAAATGCTTTGAATATTTATCTATATGGCTCTTTGTCATTCATCTGTTTTGTAAATGAGTGTGAGGGGATTTGTGACCTTGGGAAACAGTGTAAAGTTTCTACATTCAGTTGTCTGCAAATAGGGATTGGTAGTAAAAGAAGGAACACAGGTTAGAGGCCCAAGTGCAGGTAGTTGCTTTGATATGCTTTTGGGAGCTACTAATTATTATTATTACTCAAATATTATGTAAAGACAATACATAATAATAAGTATTCAAGTATTATTTAAAAGAGGCAGCATTGGGCATAAGTGGAATAGGAGAACTGTAGTGATTGCTGTAAATGAATGAAAAGGAATACTGTCTGGATGTTTTCCTGCACTGAGGAAACTGAACAGTTGAGGCCCCTGCTGTAGAAATGAAACAGCACTCAGCAGTTTATGGCTAGGTACCAGATCCTCCTTATTTTTAAGAGTGAGTGTCATGACATGCTCCACAGATTCCTGTATTGGAGGACTGGAGGAATGGCATAGAGGCAGTGCTGAGGGCAAGGCTTGGAGACCAACTGAATTACATCTTGGGCAGACAGAGAAGATTAATACTGCCTAAATGCAGCTATCAAGTAATGCTCAAAGCCTTCTAAGACACTGTAACAGATTGCCTAAAGAGATTATGAATGCCCCCTCCCTGAAAGCATTCAAGGCCAGTCTGGATGGGTCTCTGAGCAACCTGGTTTAGAGGGAAGTGTCCCTGCCTATAGCAGGGTGTTGAAACTACATGATCTTAAAGGTCCCTTCCAACCCATGATGATATATCATCTTATGATTCATCTCACACAATATATCCTCTGTGATAGGTGGAACTGATTTTGTCCTTTCAATGAACTGTTTGGAAGTGGAATCTTATTTTGTGTAATAAGCAAATACTAAATTAAGCTGCAGGTTAGAGATTGCTGGCAATATCATTAGTTCTTCTGGTTATCAACCACAGATTGCATCTCTCTCTTAGGTGTTTCATTCAGAGCAATTCTGTGGGAGAAGGTTCCAGAGTAGTTACTCTAAAGTTCTTGCTTATCTTTTTGCAGAACACTGTTAGTATCAGTAAATACTGAGCAGTTCCTATATGAACAGTAGTAGTGTGCCCAAAAGTAGTTGCTGATCTTCTCTGTGAGGAAGGGGAAAAGGCTAAAACTTCCTGGCATGTTTTTGTGTTAGTAACAAACAAAGGCATACTGGCTGCCCTGGATTTCCCATATACTAATGAAGGTGTCAGTGGTATATGAGACTTGCATGCTGTTTAAGTGCCAAGCTTCACATGTCTTTAGAGTATCTCAATGGCTATGCTGTCTACATGTTCTCTGTACTTCTAATACGTTTTGACAGAGGTCAGTATTTTCACACTGAAAACTAAATTGAGTTTGTTTATGTGTTTTAAATCATGTTAAAAGATGCAAGGAAAGCAAGTAATCTGGAAAGTGTGATAGCAAAACAATGGACCTGATGCAAGGCCACCTTAGCATTTACCTTGCTGTTGCCATGATACTTCATTATCACACTGAAAAACCTCATATATGCTGAACCTGTTTTGCTTTCTCTATGCTCAGCTGACTATGTCAAGAGAATGGAAAATCACACGGTTGTATAGTACCTTGTTGATCTTCCTGTAATCCATCAGTAAGTTGATTGCAGATAAAAATGGAATAATATGTGTGTTTTTTACTTGCATATTTACATTATAGTATTTGTGTAAGCTAGGAAGGAAGAGCTATGTTGACCACTAATCAAATGTTATCAGTTTTATCAGTGATGCACAGAAGTGACTCAGTGATCTATAGATATATTTGCAGATTTATAGGCAAAACTTGGAGGTGGGAGAGAAGGGGGAGTAACTCACCCTTCACATTAGACCAATGATATGGCTCAGATGTAGGAATAATTTGGCTGTATGATATAGGGCTGCATTATAACTGAATGAAACACAAGGCTGTGTCTAGTGTTGAGGAGTAGGGATGTTTTGATGGCCTTAGCACTAGATGAGCAAGCAAGTAATCTGCAGCAGAAAGACTTTCTGGGTTTGGTATAACTGTGGGGTATGGAGGATCTTGGTTTCTTTTTTTGTTAGCTGCTTTTAAATTGTGGCTTCAGGTGCTTCAAAATGGCTGAAGTACTTCTGCTTTGTTTAATTAGTCCTTTGTTTGCCGGAGCACATGCAATATTGACAAAAGCACTACTGGGTAAGGCCAGATCAGCAGAGGAAAATGAAACTAATGGATATCCGAGCAATTTTCTTTTCCCTGTTTGATGTTTGGTATTTCTTCAGCTAGAGGAGCTAGAATTTAGCTTTGAACACAACTCTGGTGCCAAAGCTGGGGAAACATAGCATGATGGAAGAGGCTAGGGTAGAAAGAATCCAAAGCCATTGATTTTTTTATTTTTTTTTCCTTCTTTACACTGAAGTTACGGTAACTTCCATTTAGACTTTGACAGCTACCTTAACAATGCAGTGCTTCTTTCTGTCTGTTTATGTCTGTGATAGCATTTTTCTAAAATAACAAGAAAATACTAAAAAATAAAGGAGCTCAATGGGCAATTGCAAGATAATGGGTGAGTGGATGAGTCCTCATTCAGAAATAAGCTCACCACAAGCTCTGCACTGGCAGAAAACAAGAAAGGCATAGTTCAGCTTTGAAAATTTCTGGGAAGTTTAATTATATGGTATTTCTGCTGCTGTACTCGTGGTGATTTTTGAAATAGACTTGTGGATTTCCTGGAACCAGAATCTGTTCTTCCAGTTTTGCTTGAGGGAAGACTGTTCTAATCCCTGTATTTATTTATTACCCACAGTGAACAGCAATTTCATTTAGAAAATGTTAGTTTATTCCCAGTGACTCTTACTTGCATTTGTGTGGCTTAGGTGTACTATTTGCTGATGAGCATAATTCTTCTGTTTTTATTCTGTTGGCTTTCAGTGAACACTCAGCCAAAACTCCTTCTAAGCTTTGAATGAGATTTAATGAACCCTTGCTAAATATGCTGTGTTACAGCAATCTTTTCTCTGTACCTCTTCACTGATGCATTAATACAGCATTTGGGAGCTCTCCAGCAACAATACTAGATAGCTCTTTTTGGGACTTCAGTTCTTGGTTTTGGCTACAGTCAGAAATGAAATCTGGATTAGAGTTCTCTGATGAAAATTAGCTTCTGTAAGGGCAGGTGGAATGGATCAAATGGCTCTGCCTCTGAAATGCTGGTTTTAGATTAAATGTTTGTAATTATCTTATTCCAAGACAGGAGGGGAGAAGGGAAGAGGAGTTGTTCATTTTTTTTTCTTTGGCCATTTGCGATAGGGAAAAATTTACAATGCATTTTAAATGTAGATCTAAAGTATTTGATCTGAAATGTTGACTGAGCATAAGTCTAAAATCTTGGTCTCTCTGGATGGTTATATTTACATTGGATGCTGGCAAGTGAGCTGATTGACATAGTAAGCTCTCACAAATGTGGATATCTTCCCATTGTTTTAAGCTTAATATTTATGAAATATATCTCTCCACATATACCTTGATTTTTTGCTTGGTAGACTATAATTTGCACCTGTGTTATTTTTTCTTGACTTGTGCAGTCAGATGGACAGGATAGCTGGACTGAAACAACCTGGATTTAAGAATGTGTATGTAGACTAAGTTCTCTATACTGCCTCTTCTTGACATGGCACGTATAGATTCCAGGGCACATTTAAAAATGAACATTCATTGGTACAGCAGTAAAATTACAACTGGTGAATGTGAATCAGCTACCTAATTACTAATAGTTGCTGTTAATCAATACATTTTTGTAAATAATTTTGTGATTTCAGGCTATTTTTTCTCTCTTGATACATTTTGTGCATCGCATTATTGGGAACATCTTTCAACATCACTTGCAATACAAATTGCATTCTGCTCTCTTTATGAGCAGGGCAGGACCTGTTTCATATACAGCAAAAACTTAATGTCCACCTTTATTTTCATGCTTTAATGCAGGACTGGCTTAAAATGCATATTAATAAGAACAACAAAATAGTATAAAAAATGCTGAAAATTTGCAGATGAAATTTTCATTGGAATGTATTCATTATTTCTCGTAACAGTGGTGCCTGATGTGAGCAATATGCAATAACTGTTTTTAGTCCAGTCCATAATTCAGAGATGTGCTAAGTCTGCATCCGTATAGTGAGGAGTCTGCAAAAACCTGCATAATGTTGTGCACACAGGATTCTTGCCTGCAGTCAGTCCCGTCTTGTTATACTGGGGTTTTTAGTGGCTCCCCTGCTCAACCTTTCCATAATTTTAATTGTTGCAATGTAGGCCAACTGCAAATCCAGACTCTCTTGGGTTCACTTCTCTCTATTTTTTTTTAATTCTTAACTTTAGGTAATCAGGTTAATTCCAATGAACTGGGTTGTCTACCTTGTGTATTTCAACATAAGCTCATTCTTTCCTGAATTAATTAGGACTGTAGTGAATACCTAGTACTCGTAATTAAGATTGTGATATTCCTATAAAGTCACAACCCCTCCTCCCCCAGTTTTTAGGTGTCTGACCATCGTAGTCTTGAGTTAAATACCTGAGCTTTCTCCATAATGGTTACAAAAGAGTAGAAGGATAAGAGGGCAGGGTTTTGGCCTTTTGTGGTTATTCTTCCTTCAGTCTCATAATGGGTAAGACAAAGAGCAATAAATAAATAAAATGCATAGATTTTGCTGTCTGTGCAGGTTTATTTGTTATTTTGAGTGCTCGTGACTGTCATCTTTTGCATGAGTGCTGATTTTTAAGAAAAACTGTCTCAGAAAGAAGAAATGGGGGAACTTCAGCAATGCTGGAGTCTTATCACTGAGCTGTTCAGAGCCAGGTGACATATGCAAGCAGCGCGTCTCTGAGTCATACCTGCAGATTTCCCTGTGCTATATGGAAAGTAGTAGGTCTCCAGATCTGGAAAGCATGACTTAACTAACAGCTGTTCAGCTTAGAGGGGAAACACAAATTCCTACAGGCTTCAGTCTTAGATGTATACCAAGAAACTTGGGGATCACTTAGCTGTTAAGGAAGTAAACCACAGAGTTTGATCACAAAGCCAAGTACAGAAACCATTTAACTTTCATAAATTGCCATTTCATCTTTCCCCTGCAGCCAGCCATTATTGTTTACTGAAGATTATAGTGCTTCCACCCCCCCCCTTGTTTTTTCCCCCTGCTACTGATAGTCTTTTTCATCCCTCTACACTTTCCCCTTACCTCTTTTTCATTTTTTGCCTTATACATAATACTGCCTCTTCTATTTTAAAGCAGTTCCCCAGCACCACGAGCAAGCAGACCAAAAAGCACTTATTTCAATACTGAACTACTTGAATCTCTCTTTAAAATGTCATTCCTCATGAGTAAAGGAGCAGTAGAACTTTGTTTTCTTCAGTTGAACTGTCTTCTAGCTCATGAGGTAGTGCAGTATACCTAAATATGTTGTAACCTCTGAAGTGCAGGGAAATGCAATCCTAGCAGGGCTAGTCAGACATTTTTATTTTTAAAGAAAAACCTTACCTTCTCTTAGGTATTACAATTCTGAAGACAAAGTCACTGTCAGAACTGTTAAGCCAGTTAAATATCTGTTATGCAGTTGCTTTAAATAATTTCTTTTCTTTGTACAGCTATGCTACGTATGCAAAAGTTTCAGTTGGTTTCATAGCACCATAAATAGTGCTCAGCAGTAGTTCTGTTCTAGTCTAGCGAACTAATGAGCATGGTCATCTGGGAGCATTCAGCATGTCACCACTGATAATTTGTGAGGTTCTTCTATAGCAGATACAACCCTTTTGTTTGAAACCCTGGTGCATGCCTAGCGCTGAACATCAGTTTCTGGTGATAGCAAGGCCTTTCATGGGCTTACTGATTCGTGGGAGACACTGTCTCCTTTCTCTTCATAATTAAAAATTCTTGTGTTTCGTATGGTGATACATGATGACACCATGTGCACAAGTTCAATAATGCACTTCATTTCTTCAGCCCTTGTTTTCCTTCAGAGTCAAAGAATGTAACACAGCCATGTTAGTAGCTCTTCTGCCAAGTTCAAAGACATCTGCTGTTCTATTTTGCAGAAATACTGTATGACTGCTTTAAATGTCAAATTATTAAACAAGATGAGTAGTTCTGCATTGCTTTCTGTCTGTTTTCACTCTTCTGGGGGAGAAGGTTTTGAGAATCATTCAAGCATACATTGCATACAGTTTTGCTAGACTACATGTAAAATGAGTCAGGAAAGACTTATTGTATGGGTCCCATAAAGAGATTAGAAGTGGCTGCGAAACTTAGCTCTCTCAGATCTAAAGTGACTGCATGCATCCCAGCTAGAAGAGACACAGATGTGCAAAGGATGTTCACTAATGGGACTTTGCTGGAAGAATAAAATTGTCACTGGTGTATCAATATTGGACCTGCACACTTAAATGCAGTGAATTGATGAAGCGTCCTTTTGTCATTGTAGATTACAGTTGTTTTTAAGCTTTGTACCTTTGCCCTCCTTCGCTATCCTGGGCACAGTGCTTGCTTTCACACCTTGTTGAGTTCAGATAGGCTCTTCTGTGTGATGATTGCCTTTCACTACAAATATGTACTAAGCATTTGGGGAACTTGGCTGGCGGCTCACAACCTAATATGTTCCCTCTGTAAGAGATCTCTCTGAAACAGACATGGTAACATAAGCTAAAGTCCATCGCCGTTTAAATACTATAAGTCATTCTGTGTCTACTGACTTTCAGTATACCATTAGAAGCACTTTTTTTTTCATTCTTACCTACTGTGAAAAATGCTTGTGTGTGCAGTCTTGTACTATAATTGATATCCTGGGACTCCAGGGAGTGGGAATCGTATTTCTTGTTCTATGACAGGCAGAGCTTCAACAGTAATTAAAATTAATGTTTTCATTATGGGTAGGCCATTTACGGAAATCTGATCTCATCCAGGCATTTGCAAGATAATACAAGCTAGTTATAACATCCTAGAGGTTGTGTGATTTTGAAACTATCTCTACAGTTATCTAAGCTCCTCTACAAATAAAAGGTTGTTTTAGAGTCCATACCAATTAAGGCTTCACCACAGTAATGCAGAGCAGAAGCTCTCCATTTGTTTTGTAGTGAAGGTGGTGCTAGGAATTGCTTTGTAATAGTTTTTTCCCTTCTGCTACAATTGGTTGTGAAAACAAAGTGTCCATGCATAAGAAGGTCTCTTTTCTTAACTTCTTAAATATAGACTGCTTGAATTAGTATCAAGAGCAGTTAAGCAGCCTCTGGGATTGCACTGGATTTGCATTGGTAGTAGGGTAATGCAGTGGTGGCTTCTGTGTGAACGGCCTGGCAGCTGCCCTGTATCAGATAGGAGCCAGTTACAAAACAAGGCAGCTGCTGCCCCAAGCTGAGCTAGTGGGTGATGCTGGTTGTGCCTCACTGATAACGTATTTATCAATAGGGCAAAAAATGTTGCACAGCAGCTGTGAAAGGGAGGAGTGAGGTGTGAGGGAATGGCCCTGCAGCCTCCAAGGTCAGCACAGAAGGAGGGCAGGAGGTGCTCCAGGAGTGGAGCAGAAGGTCCTTGCAGCCCAGGAGAGGCCCACAGAGAAGTAGGATGTCCCCATGCAGACTATGGGCACCGCATGGAGATCTCTCCATGCAGCCATGGAGGAGCCTGAGGTGCAGCAGTGGACATGTCCTGAAGGAAATACGGAGAGCCCCATAAGAGCAGCCCAGGCTGGACCTGCAGCCTGTGGGAAGGAGCCCATGATGGGGAGTGGTTGGGGAAGCAACCTGTGTGGATTCATGTTGGAACAGTACCTGAAGGGTGGGCCCCGTAGTATGGGTCAGTGTTGGGGCAGTGCATGGAGAGCTGCAGCCTGTGGGAAATCCACACAGGATTGGTACAAGATGGACAGCATCCCAGGGGAAGGACCTCACTTGGAGCAGAGGCAAAGAGAGACCATGAAGAAGCTGTAGAGATAAAGCATTGCAGACTGACTGCAGCCTCCATTCCTTCTTCCCCTGCACTGCTTGGGGGAATTGAGTCTGGGGAGAAGAGAGGGAAGGTAGTTTGAATTTTGTGTTGTTTTTTTCCCCACTATCCTACTCTGTTACTGATTTGCAATCATTTAAATTAATTGACAGTAATTGGTGAGCAATCTCCCTGTCTTTACCCTGGCCATGAGGTTTTCATCACATATTCTCTCTGTCATGATGAGGAGGGGGAATGAGAGCAGCATGGTGGGCACCTGGGGGCCAGCCAAGGTTAACCCACCATAGGGATATACTGTCTGGCCAATCAGTGTTTGTAGTGCATTTGAATGATTAAAGGTTGTTTGTTTGTTTAATCCCATCTTTCATCCAGTAATGTCAGAAAACTGCTGTCATCCTGTTCCATTGAAATGGGAAAACATGAGTTAAGTGCCTGGAATGTAGCCAAGACTGTAAATGAGCTCTGCAGCAGTACTGATAGCAATCATAGCTGAGGGTAGTCTTGTGCGTGGTCAGAGACCATCTTCCAGATCTTAGAAACAATTTGTAAGGGAATATGGTAACAAGTGAAGTAAGCCAAGAATATGCAGAGTCTGGCAGATAACTTTGTATGTTTCTGTGATTTTGAAAACTGTAAAGAAGGTTGGCTTAGAAACTGTTTATCTCTAAAGCTAAATGCCAAATATGTAAAAGAGATGATAGGGATGATAGGACGCAAACGTTGTACTTCAGAAGAGTAGCATGTCCTTTTCATTTCTCGTTACCTCTAGCATTTGTCCAAATCTGTCAGCATCTACTTACAAAGAACTGAGTGAGAATCAGGGCTAGTTGTCATATACAAACTATATAAAGCTGCTGTTACATAATGGTTGGAACACTTCTGTCTGTAGAATCATCTTTCCTAATAGGAACAAGCCCCTGACTGGTGTTTTCTTTGCATTATAAAAACGCAATCAAATACATTGGGGATAAGGTGTGATGACCTTTAGTGCAGTACAGTTCTTCTTCTGGAAAAAGAATAATAATTATAAATAAATAAATAATTGCATGTATAATTGCATTTCTGTGGGTAGAAGCTTTTCATACTGCCTGTCAAAATGTGAAGAAGGTTATTTGTGTCCTACTGAAAAATGATGCTCTAATCTATGGGCAGTCACTTTGTACATGTAAGAGTACACAGATAATGCTCAGAGTTTCTCTTGTATGTAGAGTTCAGATTATCCTAAAATTATTCATTGCTTGTTTCCTAGTAATGGATTTTTTCCCCTGTGGTGCAAAATAATTGCCCAGAGGAAAACTCTCCCAGAGATTTAGTACTGAGGATTGTTCAGAGGCTTCCCCTTGCTTAAGAACCTTGATATTGCCAACCCCTTTATTCCAGTAGCATGGTGCTACAAAGCTTCTGACATCTACTCTAAGAATGGAAAGAGAGGTAGCTGAAAATGCATGAATGCGGAAGAGAAGCAGTAACAGGTGGAATTTAAATTTGCTTTCTTTCTTTCCTCTCTTTTGATTGAAGGTCTTGCTCTGTATAACATATACCTCCACGTTTGAGCTGAATGGGAGCTCAGTGTTGAAGATTGCTGAGGTAAGTGCCTTAGTTGTACCATTGTTGGAGCTATTTAATGTTTCCCCTCCAGATAGACTGTGTCTTCTGTGTGTATCCTGCCTGAATCTGAAGTAGTCCAAATCACAGCTGCCATCTTAAGGACTCATCCTGCTTTATATCTAGTACAAAATTATGCTGTTGTACAGTGCTGGTAGGCTTGCATGAGAAGGCACGTATTCTTGGTAGACTCACAGTGAAATTTGTGTATGCAAAGTCTTAGAGATGAGTTCCTTCTCAGTTTTTACCACTTGTGGGGGGAATTATTTTGTTTCAGTGGATGTTCTGCCCAGCTTATCCCTTGGTTTCTTTTTGCTATGTGAGGTTTCCAATTTAATGAGTTGTGTCTGTTTTTGGAAGTCTTTGTAAGCCCAACTGTCAAGGTTGCAGCAAAATTGAACTGAACTGGTACTTAGAGCCAGTCAGACTGTTTAAAGTTTTACTAAGTTTACTAAGCTCTCTCTAAGTTAACATCCCAAACAGAAGAAAACAGGTTGTTTCCTTGCTGCAGTTTTTCTCAGCAAACTTTCCAACATGCAGGGAATACTCTGATTGATTCAACTTAGTCCATCTCTGCTGCAAGTAAAGAACTCTGACTTAGACAAAATACTTGCTGGGAAAAGCATTTAATGGCTCTAAGCCCTTCTTTTTTCAGCACAGACCAGAGGAAGATGGTCAATCAGTAATGCTCTGTGTGCTATAAACTGTATCAGAAATCATATTTTCTGTTCTCTCTGTAAGTCTGGATAACAGTAGACCTGCTGTTTGTTTAAAACATCCTGAAAATATTTTTTTCATATATTGAAGTTGAGCCCATCTAATTTTGGTATTTGCAGTTCACTCCCAAAAAGTCCATCCCAGCTCTTAAAAATCCTTGCTAGTATAGTGATATGGGTTACCACAATTACACTTTCCTTTTTCTTTTGAAATGGGTAAGATCCCTGATGAGTGCTGATAAGATCTGCCATCAAAACAAACAGAACTTTTACATCCCGTAGGGAATTAGAATGAACCATAGTAGAGAACACAAATGTTTTTATTTGGTATGTTTGGAGGTACAGGTATTTTCCCTGAAATCTTTGAGAAAATATTGTTTCACTGAATGCTTACCTCTTTCTAATTAGCAAATCCCTTCAAGCGCACACATGCTTCCTCAGGTTCTTTTCAGCCAGGTTTTAGGTAAGGCAAAGACTTTATCAGTTGGACTCAATACAGATAATGATTTCTGAGTTCAGCGTTCGCTTAGACTTGCTCTAATGGAAAGATGGCAGAGAGGAGCTATGCACTCCACTGTCCCTGCTATATGGCATTTCTTTCCATGTCCCTTACTTTTCCTAGCCTGCCCTCTGTAGCAAAGCAGTAGCTACTGCAGAATTGGAAAGATGCTGCCTGTGTTACTGGTGGACCTCTATTTGGGGATTCACTGTGACAGACAGGGCTAACACTTGGTTGTTTTGCACTGTTTGGTCATTCTCAATTAATGTATACAAATCAATGGCACCATGAATCTTGATGTATATTTTCAGCCTAAATTTAATGAAGCATCCAACATGAAGAGTACTACATTATATAGTTTAAGTATTATTAGTAATGAAAACAGATTAAATCTTACTGTGTGCAACTTCTCATGCTTGCCTGTACCACTACAAGAAAGTGTAGTTTGTGTTCTGACTGTTGTCATGTGTGCGTTTGTTACTGCCATCTACATTTTGAAAGTTTGTTTTGTTTGATTCTGTTGTTTCATTAGCTAACCCTTCTGTGTTTTGCTCTTAGTTGTGTTTTGCATGCTATAGAGCTGGAAGTCCCCGAGTGCATGAAATGATCAAAATGTCCATTGCATACCTCCTTGGGGCCCTGAGCTCTCGAATTTTTACTGGCACTCCTTCATCAGTGGCTTTTCAAAAGGTACCTTGCCCAGCCATTTTAGAATGCATGCCTTCCATAAGATCAGAGCTCAAGTGGACAGTACTGCTGCTCCTTAGCAGACATGGGGAGGTGGGAAAAAAAAGATGATATCAACCATGCTCTTACCAGAAAGTCAGCCTATCTCTGAGAATGGCATTCCATCAATTAATTCAGGAACTCCAGAAAAAGAAGTCGAGAACAGTTGTTCCTCCCTGTCCAGCAGCTCAACAGCATTTGGAATGTTTTGGCCTCCCTGACTGTGGTTAATAGGATTTATGATTGTTTGTTCTCTGGAGTTTGGGTGGTAACTGAATGATGGGAATAGTTGGTCCTTTCTTTTAAATTACAAAATCACCTTCACACACAGATTGCTCTCAAGATCAATAAAATCTTTTGTTTTGGGAGGGGGTTGGAATCTTGAGGAAGAGCAATAAGAATTCAGACATACTGTTGATTCAGTCCCTTATATGGTGTTGTGTCAAGGCTGTTACTCATCTTGTAGCTTAAGAAATTACAGTGGTTACAACAGTTCAGTAGGAAACCTCCCGCCAGAAAAATCTGATTAAGGACAGAGAATGTAATTTGCAATGTCCTATTCCCTGGATCCCAGCTGTATTATGCTTTGGTAGCTATTTGTGTAATATCTTGAAGCAAGAATCCAGTAGAATCTTGGTCACAACACAGTGTCAAAAAACTGCCAACAGCTGAGCATGGATCTGGGAACTAGGTGATGCACTGATGTTCTTTCATTGCAGGCTTCTCACTGGGGTTCTCCCAGCTAAGGAGTCTTTAGGCCGATTGCCAGCATTTAAAAGGCAACCATTTATGTAATTTATGATATATCACAGTAGTATCTTCTGTAGGAAGAAGAACCATATAGAAGCTTCCAGATCATAGAATCATAGAATGACAAGGTTGGAAGGGACCTACAAGATCATCTAGTCCAACTGTCCTCCCATTACAGTAGCTACAGAAAAACACTAACCCATATTTCATAGCTCCCCATCCAGACGCCTCTTGAACACTGCCAGTGATGGTGACTCCACCACCTCCCTGGGCAGCCATTCCTGCACCTGACCACTCTCTGAGAGGAAAAAGTTCCTTCTTATGTCCAGTCTAAACCTCATCTGATACAACTTGTGGTTATTTCCTCGGGTCCTGTTTGTTGCCTGGGAGAAGAGGCCAAACCCCTCCTCATCACAACCTCTCTTCAGGGAAATCATAGAGTGCAATCAGGTCTCCCCTGAGCCTCCTCTTCTCCAGGCTAAGCCATCCCAGATGCTCCCTGAGCTGCTCCTCATAAGACTTGGGCTCCAGACCCATCACCAGTTTCTTTGCCCTTGTCTGGACACATTCTAGGGCCTCAATGTCTTTCTTGTAGTGAGGAGCCCAAAACTGAACACAATACTAAAGATGCGGCCTCACCAGGGCTGAGTACAAGGGGATGATTACCTCCCTGCTCCTGCTGGCCTCACTATTTCTTATAAAGGCCAGTATGCCGTTGGCCCTCTTGGCCACCCAGGCACACTGTTGGCTCGTGTTCAGCCGAGCATCGACCAACACCCCCAGGTCCCTTTCCTCTTCACAGTCATCCAGCCATTCAGCCCCAAGCCTATAGTGCTGCATGGGGTTATTGTGGCGAAAGTGCTGGACCCGGTGCTTGGCCTTGTTGAACCTCATCCCATTCATTTCAGCCCAGCAATCCAGCCTATTCAGATCCCTCTGAAGGGCTTCCCTACCCTCAGGCAGATCACCTCCCAACTTGGTGTCATCTGAAAGCTTACTGAGGGTACACTCAATCCCCTCATCCAGGTCATCAGTGAAGATATTAAACAAGATGGGCCCCAGTACCAACCCCTGGGGGACACGACTTATAATGGGTCGCCAGCTGGACTTAACTCCATTAACCACTGCCTGCTGGGCACAGCCCTCTAGCCATTTCCTTACCTAAATAAGGGTATACCTGTCCAGGCCATAGGCAGACAGTTTCCCCAGAGTACTGTGAGAGACCGTGTCAAAGGCCTTAAAGATGTCCAGGTGGGTAACATCAGTTGATCTTCCCTTGTAAACTAATATAATCACTGTGTCATAGAAGGCTACCAGATTCATAAGGCACTATTTGCCCTTCTGCTAATTACAGGAAAAAAAGGGGTGAATACTTATATGAGAAAAACCAACAACTTTTAAGGTTTGGCGTGTATTTACATTATACAAAATACAGACTTGTATAGTGGTAGTTACAAATAAGTCTCTAGAAAAGAACAAGCAAACTAACATTTAAAGTTATTTTAAGTGTGAGACAAGTGCCAGACTCTGTTGGGCTTGACAGAAGGGGAAGATTTTTGCCAATTTTGCCTTACCATTCCTGCAGCTGTGAGACTTATTGACTAATGAGCTGCATATTACTTCTTGGTGCTGTTTACTCAGTTACCCATATTGCTGAAAGCTTTTCATGTGCTAAAAAAGCAATGTGGAATAACAAGGAAGGCTGACTATCTGCATGCAAGAGATCTTGATATCCTCTTTAAGTGTGTTGCTGGTAAGTTACGGTTAATATCTACGTATTGCTATCTTGTTTCCTCATCAGGTTTGCATTGAGACATATGTATCTAGCTGTCACCAGCGGAGCATTAACACCGCTGTGCGGGCAACCCTCAGCCAAATGTTGAGTGACTTGACTTTACAGTTACGACAAAAGCAAGAAAATATGGTGAGCCTTCTGGCATCCATGACTGATTCCATATCTATAGATGTGTACCATTATATTTCTCTGAATGCAGTGCATCATACTGGCTTATTGTGCCTTATGGATTTGATTACAGACTTCCACAATTAATCCCGTTCAGAAACTTTGGGCTCTGACTTTGTGCCTGCCTCAGAGCAGTCTATCAGGAAGGCAACTCTCACATTGGCAGCCCTACTTGGCTGCATTTTGTTTTCATTCTGTTAAGCAGAAGAGACTTTGGTCTGACATCAGACTGCTTTGACTTTTTCCTTTTCTATTTTTTGTCTTGTTTGCTTGTTTACCTGAGATTTGTGGAAAACCTTCCACCAGAATATCCTGCGTTACAGATATTTACACCAACCAGACAAATTAGCTGTTGGAAGTGTAATTGAGTTTTTTATTGCTTCTCTTTTTTAATGAAGGTAATTTAATGAAATCTTTTGTCTGCTCAGCTGTTAGCAAAAATATTAGCTCTGTTTGTTGCATTATTAAAATCCACAAGAGCTGCTTGAGTGAAATCCCAGCACTTTGTCAGCAAAACTGTAAATGTTCTGGGTGTCAATGAAATGTCATTGGCCTCTTACATTTGTTTATGCTTGTTCATACATAAAGAAAAAAAAGTGCTATTTGTAAAGGTCAATAACTGTTAATTAGAAAACTTTGAGGACTGTCTTTGTGCAGATTATTTTCCCTGTATCTGTTTTGGGTTAATGTGACCACTTCTGTTTGGGATTGCTGGAGTAGATTGTTTTTATCCTAATAATTAACTGCAGAACTAAACTCATAAGTTTACTTGAAGTTATCTTCCCTGTGTGCTAACTAGGTTCATTTTACTAGCCATAATACTTAGGGAAAAAGAAAGAGAGAGAGAGAGAAAGGGAGAAAGGAAGGGAGAAAGGAAGAAAGGAAGATTGTTGTTTTAGAACTTGAATTTGGATTTGAAATCTAAATTGTGTTAGTTCTGCTCTAAATGCAGAGTAGGTAAAGATATGTGAAAACTGCATTGATAGGAGGAATCCTATACCAGAGCTGAGCCAAATGATATTAGAGGTCATTTCTACTTCCTGATAGTCATTAATTTGTGTACTGGCTCTGTGATATTAATGCTGATGGTGTGATAAACTCTCCAATACTCAGAGGATTTTGGTTTCTAAGTATCTTGTGAAGTCTGATCTGTGCTTTTTTCTCAGTTATTTGCACTGAGACCTACATGCCTAGTTATAACTGTGTTTTTGTAGATGTAGGAAATCCCCTAAGAATTTACAAATCCCTGTTCAGCTAAATGAGATTTGCATTTCTTAAATTTGAGTGTTTATTTAAAGATTTCTTGAGGTATTTTTGAAAATTTAATGCAAAAGCTTCAATTAAACAACAACAAAGAAATAAAGATAGAGGACATGGATTTGTATAAGAAAGCTCTGCTGCTAAAGCACTGCTTGTACAGTGGCTTTTCTACTACATGCACTGATTATACCACAACTGTCTTTCCTCAACAGACAATTGAAAATAATGAGGTCCTGCAGAAATTCAAGAGTCAAGGTATCGGTACAACTTTTTTAGTGATTCCTTCCAATCCAGCTTATTAAATCTTCACTTTCCATTTATCAGCACATGGCTGTTGAAATGACAGAAGTTCCATCTTCAGGATCTCTTACCTTCTTCATAGCTTGTTACTGTCTGTGTTGCATGTGGTAAGAACTGAAACAGCCTGTTAGCTCCTGATATTAACAGTAGTGTCTTCATTTGAGCCATGTTAACAGCATAGCTTTCCACAGAGTTATAAATAGTTGTTTCACAGTGCTAACTTATGTAATTAAGGTATTTCAGCGCTCTGGAGAATGAATTAGTAAGTGGATTCCCAGGTTGAAGCAGACTCATAGAGCAGGATGTAGAATCTGGAAATGGCCATGTTTACTGTATTTTGGGCCAGGGATGGCATTTGTATAATGGCAACTTTTAAAGCACATTACTAGCAAAGTTCATGCTTGCCAAATTATAACCTTACAAGAGAGAGTTTTTCTGCTCTCATTCTGTTTTACCATCCACTGCCTTTCTTGATTGTTCAAAATATTCCCTGCTTTTGAATTTTCTCACTGGATTTCTGCAGGAAGACTTGTGTGGATGATGGCTAAAATATTGAAAGTGAACAACAATCCCCTTTTAAGATCTCTGGATGAGAGACAAACTGTATGGAGAGCTGCAGAGATGTTTAGCTCCCCAGAGAAATACAGGAGCTAGTTCCTTTTTTATTGTTACTGTTTGCTTATTCTATTACCTGAATTGAATTTCAGCTAACCTTTTCTAAATGCACATAAGCATCAATGCTCTCTCTGGATTTAATACTACTGCTTTGTCATTGTATGGAGATCAGTTTCCAGGTTAGGAATTCTTCTTCTGTGTCCTGTCTGAACTTTGGCTGCCTTGCTTTTTGCTTATAAGCTTTGACCAACTCTGAAAGTCCATGCAGTGATTGAGGTTGTAATCCCACTGCAAATATGTAATGCCTCTCATCTTTGTCCTTTTTGGAGGTACTTCAGCTGAGTCTCTTTGTGATGATGTTGTATCTGTCCTCACTGTGCTCTGTGAGAAGCTCCAGTCTGTCATAAAGTGAGTTATTTCAGTTTATAATTTGAACTTGTTACCTTGAGATTGGGAGTTTCACTGATACATGTGATCATATTGTCATAGTTCTGACATTACTGCACACTGGAACAGGTGGCACAGGGAGGTCATGGATGCCCCATCCCTGGAGGCATTCAAGACAGGGGTGGATGTGACTCTGGGCAGCCTGGTCTGGTGGTTGGCGGCCCTGCATTTGGCGGGGGGGTTGAAACTAGATGATCATTCAACCCTGGCCATTCTATGATTATGGAACAAAACTGTGACCAAATTGTTTGAAAGAATTAGTATTATTGATAATGAATTAATTTAATTCTCACTTGAGATGAGAATGTAATTTCACTGTTTAGCATTGCTTAGCTTTAAAGAGCTTCCAAGAAATCTCATCTGTAGGTAACTTCCATATAGTAGTGAAGAGCTTGCTAAAGAACTTGCTGGGTGTCATGAAAGCAGTCATTGTAAAGAGAACAATTAGAGCATACACGGTGAATTATAATAAAAATTGTACTGTCTAGGTGAACGAAACACACTGAGGCAGACAGTGACAGAAAATCTAATTTTGTTTCAAATACATACATTCTTCACAGATTTCTTTACCTACCGTCATGCATAGATTGCTCTGACTGTAATGCCTATTCATTTCCATGGAAACTGCAACATGCACAAAGAGCACAGTAACACTATTTGGAGGAGAAAATTCTCAGCTACAGAAAGCTATTTTTCAACATGATCTCTGCCATTAGCTATGCATTTTTGTCAGTGATGGACAAGAATACTCATGCTGTTGTGACGGCATTGTTGCTAGGAAAATGTTGCCCACACAGCCCATCTTTCATCAACTTGAGTGGATGGAAGTCAAAGGGTGCCAAGTCTGGGCTATATGGTGGGTGTAGTAGGACAGCGTAGCCAGGATTGGCAGTTCACTCCACAGTTTTCAAACTGGTAGGGGGCCTGGCATTATCATGTTGCAAGAGAAAGGCTGTCTTCTCTGGCCTGATTCTGAAAATTCAAGCCTTCATCAGCTTTGACATCATCATGATGTAGTGGTCAGTTGATTGTTTGTCCAGGTTCTTAGAAATACTTAGAAGATCTCCCCTTTGCTTTCCCAAAAGATGGTTCACATCACCTTTACCCGCTGAGGGCTGCTTCTTGTATTTTCTCTTCAATGGGGAATTTGCATTGCCACTCCACAGACTGCCCTTTCGACTCTGTCTCATAGTGGTAATATCACAGGTTGTCACCAGTAATGATGTGATCCAGGAAACTTTCCCCTTCTGTATCACATTGGTTCAGTAGGTCCTGACAGCCTCGCATGTTGTGTTCTTTCTATTCCTGTCTGAGCATTTGTTTGACCCACTTCATGCAAAGTTGTTATGGGGATGGAGTTCACTACATGATGTTATGATGTGGAATACCAATGACCATAAAACCATGACAAAATCTTTTGACATTCCAACGTTTCTACCATTGTTTCCAATATAATGAAGCTGATATTCAACTCTGCACATAGCTTCCTGATCATAATCTGCCAGTTCATCTGGATGAGCTGATCAAGGTGCTTTTCACTTTATGGTGTGACAGCAGTGCACGGCCATCTGGAATGTGGTTTGTCTTATAACTTACTGTTGCCACTGCTGAAATGCACCACCCTCTACCTCCTCTGTTCTCCATAAACATTCAGCAAGTATTAATGAATATCAGTGGGTGCCATTTTTGCCACACATTGAAATGCAATGACAGACCTTTGCTTCCAACACCATTTTGTCACTTTCCCTCTGCTGCCATCTGTCACACAGAAAAAAAAAAAAAAAAAAAGGAATGGAATGGAATATTGGTGGGAGGTTTAAACCTCTTCTGCCATACCACCAGCATCCGCCTCTGATGTCATGGGCCAACATAATAAAATAGGAGGCATTACTTTCAAAGCAGCCCATATATGTCATGAAATACATTCCTCCAGCTCTCGTTTTGGACCAAAAAAGCATGGCACAAAACATTTAGTTTACAAAATGTAAGCTAGAATATGAGTGCTGTGGGAAGCTACCTCCTTATGGCACGCCTCAACTTCTCTCATCTGCTGAATCCTGCAGCTACTTCTGAGAATAGGTACAAGTACTTTGTATATTACAAGCACACTCATACCAAGTGCCTACAGGATCTTTCATGTTTTCCCTCTTTAAGCTCACTATGTGTTTGATTTGTGGAGTATAACTGACAAGGCTCTGAAAGGGAGCTGTGTGATCATGTAAGTTTTTGCCCATAGAAACCAACTTGCAACTGTTGTGGTTTTCATTAAGGAAAGACAAAAAATAGCCAGAAGAAAATAGTCTAAATGCCCTTCAGATTGCCCAAAGAAGTTGTTGATAATTCCAACATCTTCTGGTGGTCTCTTTTTAAGAGTTTCTTCTACTTCAAATTTTCAGATTAAATTTGAAAAATTATTGCTATTTTTCTTATCTTCTTTCACATCTATTTCTTATTCCTTACTATGAAGTCTCACAAATTATATCTGTTTTCCTTATGTTACCTACAAGAAGTAGTAGATTGCTGCACCTGAACTGTACAAATTAAATGGGGGTGATAAAAGCAATCATACCACTGTAAATCCATAGGAAGTAGCAAAATAAATCACTGCTGTAAATTGTGGTATGGTTTTCAAACAAACTAATGTAGATACTTGAAAATAAGTAAATAATCTTTGTTTTAATGTGACATGATTGGCATCTTTGCTTTTTGCCAGTGACAATCGACAACTTCAGCTTCTTTATTTGGAGTGCATCCTCTCCATGTTAAACAGCTCCTCTCCAAGCATGCACCAGCACAAAGGATTCACTGATCTAATATGGTGAGTATACATATAGTTAATTTATAAGTAACTGTATCAGGGCCTTTCCCCACCACCACCCATGCAAACAAACCTGCAGGAAATCATCAGATAAGAGCAGAACTTCCTATTAACTGTCTGTCAGTGTGTTCTATACTTCATACAGGATTTCACAGGACCTCAAGCTCAACTTTTTCCCTGTGATTTTAAAGTTGAATTGTAATGATTCTGGACCAGTTCTAAAGATACAGTGTACAGGAGGACTCAGAGCTTCCTTTGCTGTCCCAGAAAAAAAATTGCATAACCTGGTGCTCAGTGTCTGCAAGTCAGGAAGGTCTTCCAGGTTGATAACACTTGGCAGCATTGCATGCAGTCTCTGTACTGAAGCCTCTGGGAGCTCCTGTGTGAAATCAGCATTCTCCCTTTAATGGCATTTTGGAAGTTTCTTCCCTTGTTTCAAACAACCCCTTGTTTATGCTTCTGTGTCTGTTTTGGGGGTCATCCTGTAAGCAAGGTCACAGAAACGATCACAGCTAAAACGATCCTGTTTTATTTAAGTTTATGTTATTTTGATGATCCTGTTTACAAATCTGCAGAGATCTGTATTTGTGCATGTGTACTGTGAGGGCAAGCCACGAGGGACAGGACTTCTTAAACCCGCTTTGCTGCCAAGGAGTATGTATCCTCCAGGTACATGCTTAAGGTGAATAAAATTAACACAAGGAAGACATGAAATGGTTTATAGTAAGGGTGATGTCTGCAGTTTTTAGCAGCATAAGCATTCCCTAATCCATTAACTGTCTAGTGAAGTTGTGAGCCAGACTGATAATCGCCTTTGTTCTTTGGAAGATAAACAAGATTTAGTGCTCTGTTCATCTGTCAGAGTATTCTCCATAGTTTGATACGGAAGCACTTTGATGGGACTAATGTGGGGAATATATTGCTGTTTCTACCTGTACTCATGCCTGTTCTGAGGCAGTGAATTAATACATTTGGAATTGTCCCTAACTGGTTATGCTTTAAAGAAATGGAATAAGCAGACCCAACGTCATTGTCTGATATCTGTTTTTAAAAATGCTTTTCATACTGTGACTGTAGGAAGCTGAACAGTTTTAGCAAATGCTTTTAAGAGAAGCAGTGACAATTCTGGACAGTATGAAAAGCATGGGAAATAAGATGTTGTCATGAGGTTATCCCTGTGCACCCCCCTCCCCCCTTCTGAGGCATGTGGTTGAAAACTGGGTTCGGAATTGCTTTCTCATATAGCATGTGAATTTTTTAAGTTATGTTATTTCAGGTTAGAGTAAAATGGCAAGTGCCTGAAGGCAAGGCTGACACAACAGCTAAATGAGCAGAGGGCAGAATTGGTTTTGACTCTGCTACCGTGTGGTTGAGGAGGACAAAGAGGAAGAGAAGTGACTGACTGATGTGGAATCATTTGAACATTCCTGCAGAAAGACAATTTAAGGAAGGATGGTGTGTTTAGTGGCGTATGAGAATTTACACTGCATACTTGGAGTTACTGTAGAGGACTTTAATTGCATTCACAAAAGCCCTCAAAACAGTGGCCTATAGCTAGGGTAGCTTAGTGTCGCTCAGGCATGTTCAGAGCAGCAATGGAACATCAAGCTGTGAGGTTAGCGGAGATTGTTTTCTATTTAGTCAGTTGTTTGGTTTTTTTTTAAGTTCCTGAGCTGAACAGAAGAAACACTTGGCAGCAGAAACCTGGTGTTCCCACCTTGAGGTATGTTGCAGTTAATTAAAGAGGGAGGTGTGCTATTCTGTGGAGGACACAGCGTGGTGCAGCAATGGTGAACTTGCAAAATCAGTATCATGTTTATAAAGCCCCCAAATGTATTTCTCTATGTGCTAGCATGCTTATGCCTAGGAGTTTAAAAGAGACTGATGAAGTTTTGTTATTCAATCTAACCGCTGCTGTTCACTGATTAATAAACAGGAGTACGTGCTATGGGCTATTTTCATTCTGTTCCTGTGAGATGTTTCTAGTTACCATCTGCTGCTTTTTCTCTTTTTCTCAGGAAGCAACTGTGTCCAGCCCTAGTAGTAATCCTGGGAAATCCAATCCATGACAAAACTATCACCTCTGCGCACAGCAGTGTCGGTCTAGAAGCTGATTCACCTTCCTCAGGGGTCTCTGATCATGGCCGGGGTTCAGGCTGTTCATCCACAGCGCCTGCCCTTAGCGGGCCTGTTGCACGGACCATATACTATATTGCTGCAGAACTGGTTCGCCTGGTGGGGACAGTGGAATCAATGAAGCCTGTGCTGCAGTCTCTCTATCACCGGATATTGCTTTACCCACCACCTCAACACCGAGTTGAAGCCATCAAAATTATGAAAGAGGTAGGTTGTAAAATCCAGGTGCAAATCCATGCAAATAAAGCAAAATGTTAATTTAACAGTAAGCATTGCTGAGATGTGCATATTTGCCCATTCCATACAGCACACTAGTGGTGCTGTAGTTGCCCCTTTCTCAGTACAGTTTTTACATCAAAGCTACTCTGACAAATATTTTTAGTTTTACAAAATTGTAATAGCTATATTTGTCTCCATAATGCCAGCTGCTATGGCAGCTCCATGTTCACGCTTGGAGCGGGTCTTATCACTGAGTCATGACTGCTCTTTTGGATGAGATGCGGTGTAGTGATTCTGTTCTCAGCCCCTTTGGCATCTTTCCCCACTATCTGCTCTTGCTAGAAGACATTCATCCACACAGTGCAGTGTTCCTGACGTTAAGGGGAATGTATGCTTTGATTATGTACCAGGTTTTTGAAATATGATTTCCTTGAGCTGTATTAGAGTAGCCAAACAGAAGCTGCCAGTGTCACAAGTGGCTGTCAAGGCTGATCCTTTATGGCCTGTCACTCTGTACCTGTGGCAGTGCTTGTGAATCTTCTTCGAACAGCACATTTACATTGGCTGCATTTTTCTCATATTGCAGGCTGCAAAGCAGCTTCCATAATTTGTTTGAACAATGGCTTCTTTAGAGAGTTTTGCTCTAGCTTGTGTGTAGAGAGGCTGTTTAAGAGCCCTCCTAACACCAGACAACCATCCACAGGGTTGCTGTCAGAATGCCCAGTCGTTCTGGCACTTACTTTCCTATAATTTTAAACAATAACAAGATGACAATCTGCACTTCATTTTCAAGATGTTTTAGGAGAATATTAGTTTAATATTTTTCCCTTCAGGATCTATCTGTTATCTCTGCTCATTAATACACTTTCTCACTGAATCACTTCACAGAAGGAATCACTTTCCGTGTTTTTGCATGACTACCTTTTTCTAAGTGGGTGACTGAAGAGCAAAAGCCCCTTCAGTATATGATACAATATACTTGTCTACTTAGGCATTTGAGATTGTCTTGATTGCAGTTCAGTTGAAACATATTCAGTCAGTAATGTAAGGCACAAGAGGAGAATCTGTGTGATGTGTATTGCATATGCCATTTTTCTCTATAAGCATTTCTCTTTTTAAAAAGTGGAAAGATAGCTTTAATAAATAGAGCTTTAGCATGCTGTTTTAGTTTGCTGAGAGAACCTACAGTATGGCTGCTTCAAGTTCCGGCATTTGACCAAACTATGACTCATTTATTGTATTTAAATAACACTTAAATTACCCTCTGTTAAATTACTTACATTTCCTTTCCTTTCAGATACTTGGCAGTCCTCGGAGGCTTTGTGATTTGGCAGGGCCCTGCTCTTCTGAGTCAGAATCTAGGAAGAGGTCTATTTCTAAAAGGAAGTCCCATCTGGATCTTCTCAAGCTGTATGCTTTCTTTCTTCCTTTATTCTCTTAAACCTGTGTGCACAAGACACTTAAACAGTTTCACCTTCAGAAGCATACCCATGTATGAGCCAGGGTATCTCCCAAGTGAAATAAGCTGTGAAACAGTATGATGGGTAAAAACTGACTGATTTTTAGTGTCTGGGCTTGTTTGTGAAAGCAACCACCTTGAGGAGTTTACAAAAATACCCATTTAATTTGTTTTATGGCTGGAAATTCTTGGGTTTGGCTCCTAAAATTGCAGTGAAGTGATCATGCTTACTTGGTAGTATATTTACAAGATGAAGCCGAAGGAGGTAATCCAGAATTGAAACATTGCCAGATTGAGCACAAAGCATTCTTCATTCTCATAAAGAGCATATCTTATTGATTATTTTCAGGACATATAACTTAACTTCACATAGGGGAGGGAAGCACTGTTTGTTTTGTTTTTCAGTGTAAGTGCTTGTCTGTAAGGGAAAATGCACTATGCATGCCAGTAAAAATGCACAGTATGTATTTCCCTGGTTGGCACTCCCTTTGTAGATTGGTTGTATCCACACGGGAGAAGTAATTATTTGTTATAATTCTAGTTGTTTGGTTTTTGGTTTTTTTTTTCACAAGTAGTATTACAGGATAATTTCGTTTGTTTTTCCTAGTTCTGGAAGGATAGTGTTGGATGGTAATGACAGGCTCACTATGTATGCTGCATCACTTAGATAAACTCTGTTTTAATTGTAGTATCATGGATGGGATGACAGAAGCTTGCATCAAGGGTGGTATTGAAGCATGTTTTGCTTCAGTGTCCTGCGTATTCGCCCTGCTTGGAGCACTGGAAGAGCTAAGCCATGGCAGGGGTCTTAGTGAGGAACAGGTCCATCTGCTCCTCCGGCGCCTGGAAGAATTGAAGGATGGGACTGAGACAAGCAGGGACTCCATGGAGATCAATGATGCTGACTTCAGGTGGCAGAGGCGCATTCTATCCTCAGAAAATCCTGCCTGGGAATCAGGAAATGAGAAAAGTCCTGATATTAGCATTAGTGTTACAACAGACACTGGTCAGACCACTTTGGAAGGAGATATGGGGCAGACAACTCCAGAGGATAATCTGGAAAGTCAAAAAAACTCACTGCCATCTCCAGCTGGACACGAAAGCAAAGAGATTCATTATAGAGAACCAGAGTCAGAGACCATTGACCAGCCAGATGTTGTTCAGAGAAGCCACACCATAGTCTATCCAGACATAACTAACTTCTTATCAGTTGATTGCAAGACCCGGTCTTATGGATCCAGGTACAGTGAAAGTAACTTCAGTGTAGATGACCAGGATCTTTCTAGGACTGAGTTTGATTCATGTGACCAGTATTCCATGGCAGCAGAGAAGGACTCTGGCCGGTCAGATGTTTCAGACATAGGCTCTGACAATTGCTCCTTGGCTGATGAGGAGCAGACACCACGGGACTGTCCAGGTAGCAGGTCCTTACGTACTGCTGCTCTCTCTCTAAAGTTGCTGAAAAACCAGGAAGCAGACCAGCACAGCGCACAGCTCTTCATCCAGTCACTTGAAGCTCTTCTTCCACGGCTCATAGCTCTCCCCAGCATAGAGGAGGTGGATGCAGCACTGCAGAACTTCTCTTCAGCTTTTTGCTCAGGTTTGCAAGCAAATATTTACTGTCCAACCAACATGCGCGTTCTAAGAGCACTGTACACAGATTCTCTTGTAGGAGCTTATCTTCAGAGAACATACCCAGAATAAGAAGGTTTGTGCTCTACAAAGCACATTCCTCTGCCATAACAGGTTTCTTTTAGAGTGGGGCAAATTGAATTTGCAGGTTAATTCACTGACACTTAACAGACTCTGGATTATGTCCTCAATCAATAGTAAAATATTTTCTGTAGTGTGATACTTCTTCACAGGCTTGTGAAGATCTGTTGAGAAAATTTGCATGTGCTGACATTAAGGAGAAGCTGCCCATTAGCATAAAACTGGGGATGTGGGGAGAACTGTTACCTGTTTTGAAAGGCATTTGAGTAGCTTAGTATGTTACCTCAGTACTATTAGTAATGCCAAGCCTTGCAGAGAAAATGATAGAAATCCCACTACAGTAAGATACTAAAAAGAAAAGAGGATCAACTCCTCTTTCTCACGCCTTTTTTTTTTCATATATTGCAATTTATCATGACAGGAAATTGAAAGCTCAAGTTCAGAGCAACTGAAAAATAGTTAGAAGATCTTACCTTGTAAGAGGTAGAATGTCTACTCTTCTCTCAGGGTTAGACTTGGGATTTTGACTTGGTCAATCAAACAAAAAAAAGACTTTGCAAAAGCAAGTTTGTCCTGTTGATAGTGTAACTAAATATGCACATATTATTAGAGAGGTTTCTTCTTCCTGGCAGTGGCAAAGGTGGAAATGTTCATGAAAATATATTTCTCTGTTTCTTAAATTTAATTTACCACAATTGCCTTTTCCATCACTTCTCTCCTAATCATTGCTTCATTCATTTGTGCTCTCATACACATTATTCATACAGAGTCAGAAGGGATGCCTCCGCTATAATACAGCAGAATTTTGATATGAAGCTGGGTGAATGTGTAAACACCACACATAAGCTGATATTCTTGATATTCTATTTAAATGCTGCCCAAATAAGCCTAATTCAGATTGATAGTAATAAGGCGTTCGTAAGAAAGGAGTTGTCTTTAAAAGGTAATTGATTTCATTCTGAATCGAGGTGCTCTAAAGCATTCTTCCTATCAAAAAGAATTTGTTTTCCTGTAAAATAATGAAACTATAGCATAAGTCCAGGGTTAGAACTCTAATTCTTGTGTGCCTTGTTAGCTCATATGTAGATGAGCATACAACATCTTTCTCCTAATCTTTTGTCTAACAGATCTCTGTAGAAGGTTCTGAAGTGTTGGAAGAGGTATACCTATCAGACTTCCAGATTTTAAAGCTAAATATGACTTTTGTTGTCATTCAGTATGACTAATACAGTGAAAAAGGTGGAAGGATAGTAGTCCCTTTTTGCATTAAGTCCATATTTTCTGGTTTGTACATTTCTCTTAAAAAGATAGTCTTAGACTCAGACTGCTGAGTTGAAGAAGATCCTTCACATTTCTAAGAAAGCCAACCTTGTGACATGATGTATCTTAGTGTTTTCTTAGGGCATTCCCCTTCCTTTTGTACACAAGGTCTATGCTATTCATGTTTCAGTAGGACATCTGGAATGGGGTTCAGTAGAACTGAAACAGTTTTTCAATGCATACCTCTGATCTTAAGCAAAACTCCATCAATATTTCTGAGGTGAAGACTTGTACAGGTGAGAAGCATGAGTCTGAAGACCTATTTAAAATATGTCCATGGGTAGGAACTCTCTCCTGGAGAGCTTCTGAGACACCAATTCTGACTCTGAAGGAAATATTAAATTAATATTTCACAACTCCTTTGTTAGCACCAGAAATTCAAGGCATAAAGTAGGTGATGAAGTTGAAGGAACCCATCTGACTCCTTGGATGTATAGCATCTATTCATGTATAATTCTTGAGAACTACATTTGGAAATTTGTTTAACAGTTAAGGTTTAAGTTGAGAAGAAGAGACAGATGAAGTTCTGAGACCAAACCTCCCAGAAATAGTATTTTTGTTTCTAAGTCTTTATTTGGGTGCTTTGGTTCATTCATTAATTTTTCTTATGCTGGGGAGCAGTGAGATAAGTTAGTATAGAGTTTAGCAGTCTTTCCTACCAGCTAGATCCTTAAGCAGCATCATAACATTGTTGTGTTTTTGTAGGTCTGAAAAACAATGAAAAGATGTAGGAAGTTGAGGTGCTGGCACAGGAATTTAAGCATGGAACCTAGTCAGAATTTAAAGGAAAGTAAGATTTGAAAGTCAGTTGGTTAAAAGCTGGTTATAATGTACCTTCAGAAAACTCTCCCTTGCTTGTTGCTAAATAAAATCAATGCTAAAAAGATCCTAGTGACAATGGACTGTGACATCCATCTAAAAAATACTAATTTATCTAGAAATCATCACTATTGGCTTGAACAAATCATTTGCATTTTGCGTGGGCTCTCTTTGTCCTTGCCAATTTAAATGAACTGTCTCTGTTAGGGCAGGGTGCTAACCTCACTGTTTGCTATGGCTGGCAGATTTTTATGACTAAAATTAATGATCGATATTCTCTTAATTTGGACATCACTGTTCTCATGAATTACTGTTTCAAGGAAATAATTCTAATAGTTGTGTGCCATTGTGTTAATAATCATAGCAAGCATTTTAGCACCAGATTTTGATTGCACAGCATTCAGTGGCAAGGTTTTTGTTTTGTTAAGCATCAGTGTGAGTTGCTTATCCATCAGATCATCCTCTCCTTTTGAGAGAGTGAGCTTCTGTCAAATGTAGTTAGTTGTTTTCTGATATTTTAGGGGAAGTTAGGGGTCAGATTTTTTCCAAACACACAATACACGCCCTATTTGTACCAGCCTCTTTTATCTGCATCTGTACACAAGCATGCTTTTATAAGCAGTTTACCCACATTTTCATTTACGTAACGCTCTACATTGAGTTGATATTACTCTAGCTAATTCTAGGTCCAGAAGTATCTTATTTCAGATACCATGCTTCAAATTAGTATGTACTAGCTATATCAAGATCATGATCCAGCACTCAGCAAAGTGTGAAGATACATCTTTAACTAGCGATGGAGTCACTGGAGCTACTTATAGGCCTACTGTTAAGCACAGGGTTATGATTTTGGGACTAGCTAAAGATTCTTTGTTAACATTCACCATCAGAAACTTACCACAAACACGTGGAAATCCGTGTTGACATAATGTGTGGCCAGCCCTATCACCCCTCTTCCACAAAGGTTGCTCCCTTGAAAGAGTTGTTCATTTTTTAGACCCATCCTGGAACAGTTACTTTCTCTCTAAATCCGCCCTCAAACAGTTATTCACCTTATCCACGCCCCCAAAGTGACGTCAGTGGAAAGTCCGAGAAGGCAGCAGCACAGAACTTTCAAACCCTCACGAGGCAAGAAAAACATTTGCTTCTTTTCTGTGTGTGGATTTTTATTATTTTTTTTTTTTTAATTTTTTAATGTTGATGATTTGTTGTATTTTGTCTAAGAAAAGGCATGAGATTTGTGGTGGGAGGAATATGTTCACAGTCAGCCCCCTTCAGCAGTTAACTAAGCAACGCAGCTGTGCTTCTTCATGTAACCAACCTTGGAAGGTCTCTCTTTTGTTTCATTACAAATATTCATCTAGGAGAAAATTTACTCCTTAATTTCCCCTAACCGACATTATACGAATGGATTTCACATTTGATGTGAAAACCATGAAATATTGTGGTTCATGGTGGGACGGAGTTAAACATGTCTGGATTTTTCATGGCTCAGACAATAGCTCAAAGGAATTTGGTGAAGCTTTGCTCATACTTAGTTTATTAGGACAGCTAGCTTGGAGGAAAATGTATGTACGGCCATCCTACCTAGGAAGAGATTACACCATACAGTCATGCCCAGTGGTACAGCTTCATACAGATAGTGTTTTCAAGAGTACTGAGTGCTTACAGATGATGGCTTGTGGGACTGACAAGTGCTCAACTGTCTAAAAAGCAGGTGTTGTTATGACCTAAATGGGGCTTGGAGTTGTAACAGTTTCCCAGCCAGCTTGACTCCAAATATTTGTAAACCTATAGGTCATGAAAAGAACAATGCCTTGACAACACTGATGTTGCAGTGGCAACACTGCACTTGGCAGGGGGTTTGGAACTGGATAGGCTTTAAGGTCCCTTCCAACATAGGCCATTCTTTGATTACAGCCTGACCCTGCAAGGTGCTGAGCACTCCAGTCCCCATCCAGCAGCTCATTTAGCTGGAGTAGGTTTACTGGGACTTTAAAAGGTCTGCGTCCCTTATTAGCACCATCTGTGCCAAGTATGCTCAGTTTCCTGGAAGTACAAAGGCTTTACCTCTGCCCCTACACATCTCACCTTTCTGGTTAGCACTGCAGATGTATCCTGCCCTTTGCTTTGTACCTGGCAGACATCCTAATGAATACTGGTGCTCCGTATGTGTTTCCAATTAAGCGTATTGCTTTGCTGGACTGTGACTGGACTGTTCAGCGTGCTGCAGGACTGCATTATGGATGGACTGTTTAGTTCTCCACTCCCTACTCTAGTACATAAATAGAGCAACTTCTGCTGATGATTCATTAACTATTCTAGCAATCTGTTGCTGCTGGAATGCTAGGGTTAGTTTCTGATCTTTTTTTCCAGGCAAAATCTGTGTAAAATGTGAGAGCTCACATGGTGTTTTTGTTAGGTATGATGCACTCACCAGGATTTGAAGGAAACCCAAATTTCAGCTTCCAAACTCTGATGAATGCAGACAGTCTCTACATGGTCTCTCATTATACTCTGCTGCTAAACCTGAAATTGGCCAACTCAGATTACTACAGGAAGAAGCCTCCCCAAGCCCCTGTGTTGCTGGTGAGTTGGTGAATACGGAGAAAATGTCTGAAAAGAGGCTGTTTCATTTCCTTTCACATAAAGCAGTGCACCTGTAAGTGTCCTTCATGATACTTGCTAAGCAGAGAAATAATAATTGCAAATTAAGCAAGCTACTTATAAATTTTGCATGATAAATGTCATGAATCTGAATTACACAGCTTCTCTGTAATTCAGGGAAAAATGAATGCTGCTTACTGATTATCATTAAAGAAGTCATTTTGATGGATGCTGCATCTTTGTAACAAAGCTTCGCTACCATTGTGTGATATATTATGTATTGTTTGTCCCTACTATAAAGGTGTGTACCTTCATCTTGCAACTACTTTTGAGCATAGTAACAGATGTCTTGCTTAGTACCAGCTTTGCATTTATACAGATGAAGGCATGAGTTGTTTGAGAGAGAGATAATTAGGTTTTAATGCCTAAGTTTACTGAAGATAGTTCAGATGTTGATCAGTTGGACCGCAGTTTGTCTGTGACAGCTGTTAAACACAAAAGGGCCTGACTGCTGGACAAGCAACATTAGGCACCACAATTTTTTTTTTTTAATGGAGTTGAGATCCTACCCCCACCTTGTAGAAATTGTAATAGATCAACTTGTGCCTTTGTCACTGTATGAGAACTGGCAGTATTATTTGTGTCTTGGATGATTTTCAATAAGAGAAGGGAAAGCTCTTAATTCATGTCACTCTCCAACGAGAAGGATGTTCGTGTCATTTTCAACCACAGAGATGTGCTGTGATTCTCTGTTAGTTCTTAGTTTTATATAACTTCGTTTCTACTCCTGCATCATCTTATACTCAGGAATGGATCTAGTGCTAGAAACTCATGCTGTAGAACTTACTGTTGTCTTACGTCTGGCTTTTGTGGTTGCCTGCAGAAAGAGTTCATGAAGCAGGTCCAGTCCAGTGGAGTGCTGATGATATTTTCCCAAGCCTGGGTTGAAGAACTTTACCACCAGGTACTGGAAAGGAACATGCTAGGGGAAGCTGGATACTGGGGAAGTCCTGAAGAACACAGCCTTCCACTTATCACCATGCTAACTGGTTAGTACAACATCGTGATGGCAGGAACTAGCTTCTGATCATGTCTAAAGCAAACTACAATAACACTCTGCTTCAGTCCATTACATACCAAACTGTGTAATCAGTCAATGAGTGATGTTTCACTCATGTGCAGCTAAAGGACTCAGTGGTGGCAGATACCCAAGTGCTTGTTGTGGGTCAGACAGGAAACTTTATAGCCTGGGTTTAAAAACAAAGAAATCCCCTGAAACTTACTAGTAGTCTTGATTGTCCATGATCAGCATAACCTAAAACTGAATAGACTGGGATGTCTTGTTTGCTCAACGTGTCTGTTATTGTCTGTGTGGTGGCAGTGTCCCAAAGTCACAATTATTATCAGGATCCATATGAGTAGGAAGTTCTTATTGCCAACAGAAGAATGCTTGTTAATTAAGATAAGCAGTCTGAGGATACATTTCAGTGTATGCTTAAAGGAGAGTTTTGCATATTCTGGCCGGAGGAATACAGAAAAATGTTTGACTCCTGACAGTATGGTGGGGACAGGAAGGATTTGTATACTGAACCAGAGCATATTTTAATTCTCTCAATTTCAGCGACAGCAGGTTTGGTACCTGTTATTGGTGAATGGTAAGACTGCTGTTTTCTTGATGTTGTAACAGAGCCATTTCCGTATGCCTTTGGTACAAATATAAATAGTGAAATCTGGTCTTGGAAGCTGTCCACAGGTTGGCCCCCCTCTGGTTCTAATTTGTGCAATGCTAGAGTTATGCCAAATGGCAGCAGCGAGAAGCTGAAAACCCAGAGCACCTCTAACAAGCACTGAAAAACAATTCTTAGCTTCATTTGAGGAGGGGAAAAAAAATCATATATGATCTGCCGAAAGGCAACAGGATGTCAATGATAATGTAGTGATATAAAATACGGTGTCTTTCTGAACGCACATACTATACGTTTGCAAATAGATAATTAGAACAATGTATGTATGGAGTACTGCTTCAGCTGAGCCATTAACTTGTAATCAAAGAACAATGTTCTGAGAGGGTTTTGCTGACTGTGTTGAGATCAGTGTTTCCTTTAAATATTGTATGATAAATGGTCAGTTGGGAAGCTGAAATAAACAATTTTGGAAAAATAATAGCTATGTGGAAAAGAGACAGATGAGCTTCTAGGGAGCAAATCAGTCCAGTGTCCTTAATATTGAACTCCATGATGCAAACTAGTCTTGTGTTGGAAATAACGTTGTGTTTCTTTTGTTGATGTTGAACCTGCATAGGTCTAGTCCCCTAACAAGTCCATTTAGAACATAGGATCCCAGTATCTAGGGGACTGTGACATATGGGAACACACAGTTATAGGATTTAGCAAAATTTGAAAGGAAATACACAGAAATGCAGAAACTGTGCATACCTGAGAAATCAGGAATACTAAAACCTGCTTGAGCAAGGAGCCAGTAAGAGATGCTTGCTTTTTGCCATCTGTCTGTTGAGTGGTAAGTAATCTGCTGTTTTCTTTAATATTCTGGCAGACATTGACGGCTTGGGAAGCAGTACAGTTGGTGGCCAGTTGATGGCATCTGCTTCAGCTCAATCTCCTCTTTCCCAGAATCAGAAGACAGATGATTGTGTTGTTGCAGGTATTGAGAATATATTGTAAGCACAAGTGTATCTACCAATGGTGAATTGCTCTGTAGCATAAACACACTTGGGTTTAAGAACAGCAGTTTAAGACTTGAAGGAAGTGTATCAGTGTATCCTGCATATGAATCAGTTGGATGGTCCAGCATGCAGGGTACATTTATGACTTCTTTTTTTGCACTCTTTAACAATTGATAATAGAAGTGCTGTTATGTCATTTTCCAGTAGCAGTAGTAATGCATTTCTCACTCCAGGAGTTGCTTTTGCCCGATACCTCTTAATTGGCTGTTGGAAGAACCTGATTGACACTTTGTCCACACCGCTGACTGGTCGCATGGCAGGCAGCTCCAAGGGGCTGGCATTCATCTTGGGAGCAGAAGGAGCCAAAGAGCAGAACCAAAAGGAGAAGGACTCCATATGTGTGAGCCTGGATGGACTGAGGAGGGCAGCCCGCCTGAGCTGTGCCCTAGGTACTGCTGTGTTTTGTGTTGTCGTGGCACATTCACATCAATAGGATGATAACTTTCCCTTAATGAGTTTGGAAGAGAAAAGCAGAGTTCTTTTCTAGTCTGAGACGATCAAGGAACCTGTAGAACTTCCCATAGAACTCACCTTACCTACAACATAAACTTATACATCCATTTTGTCTTGACTCAACCTGTCATTCAGATTGCATGGGTTTAGGGAGGAAAATCTAGTTAAGCATTCTGCTGTTCCTTTACAGGAGTTGCTGCTAACTGTGCATCTGCTCTCGCCCAAATGGCTGCTGCATCCTGTGTCCAAGAAGAGAAAGAGGAAAAAGAAATCCAAGAGCCCAGTGACACTATAGCTCAAGGTATCGTGTGATTAAATGATTTACCTTGTCTACATCAGCAGAGATGTAGCTGGAAGGTACTTTGCTATACACAAAACAGCAACAGGAGATGTCACCATTACTTTTTTATAGGCGTAGGGGAAATAAGCCTAGAGGCTTTAATAAATGTCTTGCTGTCATAGGTTCTTAACAATATGCCATGTTAAATGTAATTTATATGGAACTGAAGACACCTTAACAACAAGGTGATTTTTGTTGTGTGTTTTTTTTTTTTTAATGTGTACTTCCTAAGTTTTGTGTTACTCATACAATCAGGGGGCATCAGAAAAACAGTATTTTGTAGCTGTGTTGTGTGATAACATAAGCTGAACTTGCGTCCCTCTACGTGACTTGTCTTGAATCATGTTAAAGGAAGATGGAATGGTAATTGAAAAAAAAAAGTGGTATAACAGATAAAATGTTCTGCACCCCTGTGTGGAAATTCCACACCCAGTGAAAGTCAGTCAAGTCTTTGATGTTTGGTTGAAGATCAGGTAACATCTGATTTCTAATGACAAGAAACCCATAACAAAATATACAGTTGCACTGATCATCCTACTTGGCACTGGAATTTGGTGTTTCAGTAGAGAAAACAAGCCTGAGGTCTGAAGCTATCTTTTGACCTCTCAATTTAAATGAATTGAGTTGGCCAGGCAGCATAAAAGCAAAAAGGAGGCAGTGTGGCCAGAGGCAAACAGACCTGTTTTATGGAAGTTTGGAAAGTTTCAGAATTTGTGTCAATTCCTATACAGCTGGAAAAATTTTTGGGAGATTTTCATGAAAGAGAAGATCCAAATGCTTGTAGTTGAGATTAGGGTTAGTTTTGCCTGAATTCCAACTTCTTTTGTAGCTTTCAGGCTGGATACCTTTATCACCACCATATGCAGAAGCAAATGTTTGTTTGAAAGCTGGATAAAGCAATGTTCTTTTTGGTTTTTGTGCTGCAGTGAAACAGAAGGTGGAGCAGAAACTGGAGCAGATGGGGAAAGTGCAGGGAGTCTGCCTACACACTGCTCATGTTTTGTGTATGGATGCAGTCCTGAATGTGGGTCTGGAGATGGGAAGCCACAATCAAGACTGCTGGCCTCATGTGTTCAGGTACTTAACAGCTTTCCCGAAAGAAACTATTTACAACATCTTGCCACAAAGTCTGATACAAAGGACTTCATATATTCTGAGTGTCTTCTCTATAGCCAGTAATAGAGTGAATTAACTGTAGATATCTGTAAAAGAAAAATCACATCTTTCCACCTCAGTTTAGAGATAAAATCAATGCTTAGAAAATTCAGTGCTGCCAGAAGACTGTGTCCTGAAATCTAAATTGCCGTTCAGGTTCCTCAGCTAGGCTGTTTGCTATCTGCAGGTAGGGGAGGCCAAAAGGACGTAAGACACCAGCCTGTCTGTGATGTGTCTGAGAGTTCTACTTACACTATGCTTCTGACTTGAGTACAGACTCAAGCATTTCTTCAGTGAGTCCTCTGATTTAGGGACGCAAGTTCTGTTGTTCTGTGGCATTACTCCATCTTTTCCTTCTGTTCTCAGGGTGTGTGAGTACATCAGCACTCTGGAGCACACCCACTTCAGTGACGGAACCTCCCAGCCCTGCCTTACCATCACCCAGTCACAGCAGGCACCTGGAGGTCCACACTCAGACACTGAGCTGGGAGAGGCTCCTCAGGAACAGACCCCTGAGCAGGAGACCACCCTCAGCAGCAATCCTGTAATTCAGCCAGTATCCATCCAGGAACTTGTCAAGGAGAGCAGTAAGGGCAGAGCTTTTGATTTCCGTGGAGGCAGCCTGCTGTGTGGGACCAGTGCTGCCAAGGCTGTTCTCACACTCTCCACACAAGCTGACAGGTAAAAGCAGAAGAACTAGATTCTCTGTTCCTAAAACAAGACCAAAATGGACCTTTCTGTGATGCAGTGGGCCCTGATCTTTACATCTGTTATAGCCACTTGCTTCAGTTGAACTTCACAAGGGAGCTAAATGTCACAGCCAGCAGCTCTTAAAAGACTTGGTTTTCTCTAACATGGCTGCACTTGCTCTGCTTTTTGGAAGCGCTGGGCTGGGTATGTCTGAATCTGCCAATAAATCACATGCATCCTAGAAGTGGTAGTTTTATTGCTTGCAAGTAAATTAATCTATTGTGTTTGCTCATTAAAGCAGACAATAAAAAAAATAGGTGTTGTGTCTTGACAGGAAGGGACTGAGTCGCAAGACCAGTGTCAGTTGGAAAGCAGTTGCTACTATCAGAAAAACAGGAAGTTTTCCATGAAAGGCAGAATCAGGAAATCACGGCTGTGTTATCTTCTGACTGTACCATGTGAAATTTCTTTGTGGTTCTATGGAAACTTGCCTCTAACCTGTGCAAAATTTTGCTGCTTTAAGGGTACAGGTTTAACTCTTAAATCTTAAGGGCTCATCGCAGTTGAAAATAATGGCTTTGTTTATATGCCAACAAAGCAATTCAGATACAGCAGCTTTAGATCTAAGACTTAAATTGATTTCTTTCTCATGTTAAGGGGCTTTCCAGATGGAGCAAACTGCTATAGTCAGTGAAACTCTGATCATGTAAGTTGGGAGGGCTGAGCATATTAGTTTTTGTAATTATTGTTTATGGAATTAAGATTCAGTTAAGGGGCAGTAGCGATTCCTTGAAAAAAGTGCCTTTTTGTTGTAGTGCTGCATTTGTATCTTGGAAGGGTTCTGTCTGGTCCTACTGTGTTCTACTTCCCACCATCCAATTAATAATACTTCTGGATCAAAGTCTTCCTGTGTGTGTGTGTTGCCAGAGGCAATGCACAGCAGTTATGTACATGTAAAGGTTTTCCTCATACAAACATGTTTAAGTCTCCATATCATGAATTTTTCAGTTGATTTCTATTCTTTTATTCACAGGCTCTTTGAAGATGCTGCTGATAAGTTAAATTTGATGGCACTGGCAGGCTTCCTTTACCAGCTCAAGAAGGCTTCTCAGGCCCAGCTTTTCCATTCTGTCACAGATACAGTTGATTACTCCTTAGCAATGCCAGGTAGAAAAAAAACAAACAAAAAACACAGACTTATTTATCTCACTTACAACTGCACTGCTTGCAAGATTAGCTTTATGTCCTTATGGTTTAACTTTTTCCCCTTGAAATTTCCAGGGTATAAAGAAAACAATATTTATTCTAATAAGAATAGTACCACAAAGTCTTTGGAAAAGACGGAGAACTTTTTTTAGACAAGGACCACATCTACCCCTGTTGTGAGACGCTTCAGAGGACATTTGCTTAGAGCTGTTCATAAAATGAATGATAACAGATGTAGCACACAGTTGAAAAATGAAAAAATTGGCTGTGGGAGTTGTCTGCTTACTCTTCCCCAGAGAAGTGAAGTATATACCTTACAGTGCTAAACCTTAATAATGACATTAACGTTAAGATAGGTCAATTAATTGCATATATATATATATTTACATTGAAAGTGGCATACCTGTATTTTAAAATAGCATATTTCTAATGAGCCAATGAAGTGTATTTTCAAATGTTGTAAGAGGAAAGGAAGTTGAGTTGTTTTCAGTAGGAAGTAAAAGTGTTAGTGGCTATAAAACCCATGATCCTTTTCTTAAATCCTCTGCTTTGCACTTACCACAATTGTGTGGTAATAAGTACAAAGAAAAGCGAAATAATCTGCAGTCTATATTCTTTCCTGTAGATGTCACCAAAGGTTTTTACAACTGCTATTTTGGTTCTCAGTATCAATTGTTTACCTCCTTGCTTAACTTGTCTGTTCTTATCCATACTGGATATCATAATTGAATTATAATGCATTGTTTTCTGAGTCCTTATGTCTTAAAAACGTTCCCAAAAATCTTCACTCAAAGCAAAATGAAATGTTTTTATTGCATTGTTCATAAAGCTTGGGTCTATCTCCTGTTCTTTCACCTATGCAGGTATAAACTTTCCCACTGATTTCTTTCTGGCTGATTTTATTAGTTTCAAACCTGATTTATGTTTCTCTTTAGACATCCAGAGATGGAGGAGTGGTTATTTGTTTACTCTTCTGTTTATTTTGTTTTACTCCCTTGTAGGAGAAGTAAAATCCACCCAGGACAGGAGAAGCGCGCTTCACTTGTTCCGACTCGGTGATGCCATGCTCAGAATTGTGAGGAGTAAATCCCGCCCACTGCTCCACCTTATGCGCTGCTGGAGCCTGGTGGCACCTCACCTGGTGGAGGTAGGATTGGGGAGAAAATGGGAATGTGTGCATGGGATGGCAAAGCTGAAACAACTGAAGAAGTCTTAATGGTCTTGAAAGGTGTGACAGCCCTTAACTTTCGTCCTGTTTGGTCTGTTCTCTTCATTTTTAAGTTCCATAAATGGCCTAATATAAGTGTGATCAAATGCCATTTCTTATCAAATATGACATATATATGTAAAAACTTTTAAAAGGGAAAAACGGTCACCTGGTAGCAACAAAATCTAGTAGTTTACATGAGATCTGTTCTATGGGGTTTATTGTTTAATTTATTTTTCAGTGTCTGCTCCTTCAATTTTCATCAAATCTTTAGGCATCTGTGAGACCCCTAGCAGCTCATCGTCTCAGTCACCCAATTCCATAGCAGTACTTTCCCATTTTCTTTGCAATGGGCTTCCCAGTTACAGTCATGATGATGCTCTCATTAGGGTTCAGCATCATGAAGTGCTTTCGTGTTCAGGCAAAGTCTTATATTCTTCCTCTCCCTGCAGGCTGCCTGTCACAAGGAGAGACACGTATCTCGGAAAGCTGTCTCCTTCATCCATGACATCCTTACCGAAGTGCTGGCGGACTGGAATGAGCCTTCTCATTTTCACTTTAATGAGTCACTTTTCCGCCCCTTTGAGCGTATCATGCAGCTAGAGCTATGTGATGAGGATGTGCAAGACCAGGCAAGTCAGCCCTGATTAGGGTGTGTGTGTCTGACCTACCATGCCCGTAAGAAGGATGGTCACCAGAGTGCACTTAGTCCACTTGAATATTTCCCAAACACCCTTCAAATGGTGTTCTTCAATTATCTTCAGGAATTCGGGAGGGCCTGGCCTACCTAAATCAGCTTTATGATAGCATGCAGATATCTTTATGTGCTTCAAAAGAACCTTGACACGTTGCTGTCCAGTTTAGCTTACTGTAAAGCAGTTACGAAATGGTATGTGTGTGGCCCTGTTCTTCGGTCAGGTCTTCCCTCAGACACAGACCCAAATGTGATTTTTGAACCTACCAAATTATTGTTTTATTTCCCAAGATTCTAGTACACCAGGTATTAGAACAGTACCTTTAGAGAATAATTTTGTACGGTACAGAAGCACTGTGTTTTCAGAACTCTGCCTCTGTCCACATACCTGTTCATTGCTTAGGCTTGTTCTTTAGCAGAAGTGATTAAAGTGATTTAATTCAATTATCTTACCAAAAAAAAAAAAAAAAAGAAAAAAAAAGAAAAAAAAAGAAAAAAAAAGTCTAGATTTTGAAATCCAGACAAAAAAGTATATCTAGAAATGTGTTTAAACCTTCCTCATTCCTTCTGCAGGTCCAGCTTTGTATCAGTTCTGGTTTTATTCTTTGAGCCTTTCCTACACTGTTTGCAGGTGGTCACCTCCATAGGAGAGCTGGTGGAAATGTGTTCTACCCAGATCCAGTCAGGATGGAGACCCCTGTTCAGTGCCCTGGAAACAGTTCACAGTGGCAATAAGTCAGAGGTTAAAGAGTACCTTGTAGGAGAATACTCTATGGGTAAGGTCTTAAGCACTGACTGTTTTGTGTGTGCTTTTGTTTCCCAATCTAATACCTTGAGGCCCCAAGAAATAACTCAAGACATTTTAAATGCCTGACCTGAATAGATGCTCTGAAACAGTATCACTCACAATGGCACTGTAATACTCTAGGACTGTACTGAAGTATCTGATTTATTAGGTTGGGAGTGAAAGTCCAGGCAGGTACTTGTCCAAGCACTGAAACAGAGGGATTGTAATTATTGTTACAAATCATGTTTATTTTTACAATTGATCCCACCTGTCTCTGTAATGATTGCTAGTACGGAAGCTGAGTAGAAAGGACAAATAATAAATTTTACAAGTTATTCATGAGGGATATGGTTTGCCTCCTGAATTTTGTCATTCAGATCTGTTATGATCAGTGGCAAAATGCAAGTGAATACAGCTTTTGAAGGCTGATTAACTACTTAGGGAAAACAAAGCTTTTTTGTCACTGTATCAGAAGAGTCAGAATAGTTTTCAGTCTGACTGATGTGTTGTCTTGACAGTTAGGACTAAGCTGACACCAAACAAAAGTGTTTATTCAACTGAGTTTGAGTGCATGTACCTGCTCTTACCATTTGGGCACTGGTAAGCTGGTATTTTTAATAGATATTATGAAGAAAGGAGTCAGCATTACTTTCAGTGTAGGGATACACAAGTTGGCTTGGGAGCAAAAGAGGAGAAAGCATGTTAGTTTTTTTTCTTCTGGAGCATTTCTGTCTCTGCCCAGAACTGAACTGATCCTACAGATTCAGTTAAATTGTTGAGAAACTGTTAGAAATTCATCTTTATGGGGCATGGGGAAAAGTCCTCATCTTGTTATTTCCACAGGGAAACGCCAGGCCCCAGTGTTTGATGTCTTTGAAGCATTTCTAAACACAGACAGCATCCAGGTCTTTGCCAATGCCGCCACCAGTTATATTATGTGCCTTATGAAGTTTGTGAAAGGACTGGGTAAATACTTTCATTTTCCTTGTATTTTGTTAACCTATGTTATGTCAAACTTGATTCTGCCAAAAATGAGAATCCTGCTTTGTAATACAGAGTATAGTAGGGAAAAGAGATGCAAGAATTAAGTCCAAAATGCTTTTAAGAAACAAAAAAACATGGCAATGCTGAAAACATGCCGAAATTTGATTGAGATCGTGTGCGTTAATTTTTCTGTTGTGTTGCTGAGGACAGCAGAGACTGGATGTGTCAAGTCACAGTGTAATCATTGGGTTTCACCAAACTTCAGAATAGAGGAGAGCACTGCTGGGTCATTCTACTCACAAGTTCCTTTGCTTGCCTTGATTGTTGCAGTTTAACACTTTTCATCAAACTGTGAAATTGGTGTATTCTTCCCACATGTGAATTGCAAAATTTCTAGTAAGCAGTGAAGTTTCTTTTTTTTCCTTTACTTATATGAGTACAACTTAGGCCAAAGAATCCACAGAAGTATTAAGGTTTTTAAGTACCTAACTGCAATTATTCCTTTCCTATTAAGTTATTTCAACATTTATATCAACAGGGGGCAGAATTCAGCTCGTAATGACAGACTGAAGCTGTAATTATTATTACGAAAGCAGAACAAACTTGCTTGTCCAGTACAAGCAAGGAGAACTTGCATCCCTTCTGTAGATATGCTGTCATATTTCTTTAAGTTTCTTACTTTCGTGAGATAAGTTTCTCCCACTTGTGGTTACACATCAAAAAGCGAGACATGGGAATCATTCAGTTGTCATCTAATAAGATCAGACAAAGGATGATTTCTGCATTCTGTTCAGGCACTGGAATACAGCTGCATGAAAAACAAAAACTAATCCTGTTTGTTTCTCTTCTGTCCCTCCCAATGCTGCCTTTCCCATCCTTAGGGGAAGTAGATTGTAAGGAGATGGGTGACTGTGTGCCAGGATCAGGATCAGCATCTACAGACTTGTGCCTTCCCGCGCTTGATTACCTCAGGAGATGTTCTCAGGTATAGTGATCAATCTTGCACAGGTACTAACATGGCCTAGGAGACAGTCCTGACCTCAGGACTTTGCATCGCTGGTTGGGTAATGTGCATGAATGCAATAGAATTTGCTACAGGGCTGCTGGTAAGAGGCTGCACTGCCAGATAGAGATTGGCAAGCTGAAGGATCTTCTTGTGTTCTGAGCCAGCTAACAGCAGGAAAACTGAGGTGGTAACACACTCAGAACTGAATGGTATGTGGGGGAAAAAACATTCAAAACCTAACAGTAGCACATCTGGAATGACATAAATTCTTACTTGAACAGTTACTGTAAAACAGAGCTCAAAGTAGTAACACTTCTCTTACGTATTTTTTTCTCTTTCATTTTATTTATTTATTTATTCATTTTTTAGTTGCTAGCCAAAATCTACAAAATGCCCTTGAAACCCATTTTCCTCAGTGGCCGGCTGGTTAATATACCCCGGAGAGTGCAGGAGCAGTCAGCCAGCAGTGAGGATGGGATTGAGTGCATCCTTTCTGACTTTGATGACGACACCGGTAAGTGCACTGAAAGCAGGAAATGTAAGATTAATCAATTGTTTCTGTTATATGTCACTGTAAAATTTTGCCAGCTACTAAAAGCAAAAAGGAGGGGAAATCTTCATAGAGTTTATTGTGTCTGTTGTCTGTATACACACACAGCTTAGAGTTCTCCAAAAAAGTGGTCAGGAACTGAAACAAGCTGTCCACGGAGGTGGTTGAATCACCATTCCTAGAGGTGTTTAAGAAACATTTAGATGCTGTACTAAAGAACGTGGTTTGGTGGGCAAGTATATTGATGGTAGGTGGATGGTTGGTTTGGATGATCTTGGAGGTGTTATCCAACCTTGGTGATTCTGTGATTCTATGAAAAGTCAGTTCCAAGATCTTGCAGAACTTTTTAGCCTACTTTGCCTTAGGGTGGTGTAATGTATTTTCATTGTGTCTTTCTTAGTTTCCATTGCTTTCTGAGGACGTGTTCCACCTGTGGTCAGTGCAGTATCACACTGCTTTTTTAAACTTTGTTTCCTTACTTGTAGGCCTTATCAATGTCTGGATTATTCTGCTGGAAGAATTAACAACTGCCATATCCAACTGTCCCCGCCAGCACCAACCTCCAACTCTAGATCTGCTCTTTGAATTGCTGCGGGATGTTGCCAAGACACCTGGTAATTACAGGATAAACTGTGAGCTACTGGAGCCCTGGCCTGTCCCTCCTAGAATCCTAACACGTCTATAAACTGTAATACTCTTCATGCTAGAGCTGCACAGACGTGCTCAAATACAATGGAGTTTTCTCAGAATGGGATTTGTGGTTCCAGTTAGTTAGCCTGTTGTTCTATGGTGACAGAAGGCACGTTGTAGAAGTATGCTGAAGTCCTGCATGCACAAATAAAGAGGTGCGGTATTCTGGCAGTGTCCTGGCTAGAGAAAACATTTGATTGAACTGATGAAGTTATACAGTCCTGTAGACCTCCTGAACAGCACAGGAGATTTACAGTATAGTAAACATTCATGTACTCAGAAGTAAAACTAAACTCACACTGAAATCTACAACTGCACCTCTCTCTTAACCTATAAAAAAGAATTTCAGAACCTGCCTTCTCTAGAATCCCCTCTGGCCTCAAGCTTGGAATGAATTAAGAAATGTATTTTAAATGTAGGCTGTGTAAGCAAAAATATACAACCATCACTGTGTTTATTTTAAGGCCCAGGATTTGGCATTTATGCAGTTGTACATCTTCTGCTTCCTACGATGTCCCTTTGGCTCCATCGCAGCCATGGTGACCATTCCTATTGGGACGTGGCATCTGCTAATTTCAAGCATGCCATTGGCCTTTCTTGTGAACTTGTAGTGGAGCACATTCAAAACTTCATACATTCAGGTATGTCCTAACACTATCGAATCTCCTGACAGTTGTTTGATGGCATGTTACTGAATAGCTACCTTGGGAGGTGGTTTCTTTGCTTTTTGGTTGCTCAAGTGCAAAACAACACAGGGAGGGTTAAGAATTTCTGTTTGTTTTCTTTCCTAATAAGAAATAGAAAAAAATACGACTTGAAAGAGACTTGTGGGGGTTATTTAGTCCATGCTGTTGCTCAGACAAGGGCTAACTTCAAATTAAGTAAGTCATCACAGTGTTTATTACACTTTCCAAAAGAAGACAACGGGACTTTGATCTTAAGGAACTATAACATTCAGAAACAGAAGCTAACAGAATTTCTCTAGTACAACTGAAGTCTAGATATTTTAAATTGTTAACCTCAAAAGGACTGTTCTCATTTCAATAGGGTGGGATGCATGTTTCAAAACTGAACTCTACTGCTATCTACCTGCATAAAAAGAACCGTTTTTGCAAAGTCTCTGAATTGCAGTAAGCGTAGCAAGACTGTCTTTAACTACAATGCAAATGTAATGACGCTAAAGAAAAACCAGTCTGTGTCTTCTCCTCACAGATATCGGTTATGAAAATATGATCAATACTATGCTAAAAGATCTTTTCAAGTTGCTGGTCGCCTGTGTAGCAGAACCAACAGAAATTATTTCCAGAGTTGGCTGCTCTTGTATCAGGTAACAATCTCTTTCTACTATGTTAGCATATTCAAAATAAAAGATGTCTTTGAAGTACTTGTGGACAGATTAAGCTGGCTGGCATCTCGGAAGAAAAGTGCCATATATCTCTAGTGTAGGCTTATCAGCCTTTTTCTTTTTTCTAAGTGTTTTCTGTCTGCTTCAGAACCTGTAGTTTTAGACACTGCTATGTGTGTCATTCCTGTAGAAAATACTTGTACAATATATATATACAGTTATTAATCCTTAGGAAAGATAATTAAGGGGTTTTCTGTGGGAATTTGAGCATAGTGGATATCTTTACAGTCTTCAGTTTATTGCAGTCATGGTCAAAATAAACTCTCCATTATATACTTATAGATCATATGGTTTTTCTTTGGGAGAGGTGATTGTTTAAGGAGGAAGGCAAATGCAGTCAGAAATTCAGTGTTATATATATTTAAAAAAAAAAAGGGTCAGGATAACAGGTATTAATTCTTAGGATTCTAAATATCATTAGCTGGTTACTAAATGGACCTTTTCTTTAGTTTTCAACCTTCTCCCATTATTTCTTACTGTAACGTTTTCCTGTGTCCCTACTTTTAGGTATGTATTAGTGACAGCAGGACCTGTTTTTACTGAAGAGATGTGGAGGCTCGCATGTTGTGCCTTGCAGGATGCATTCTCTGCCACTCTGGAGCCAGTAAAGGTAAACTGCCTTTTTGCTGACAGTCAAAACTAATTATAGGCACTAACTTTTGACAAGTTGTCTCTCTCACACTCACATACACACACATGGTTTTGGATACAGAGTCTGGAAAATAAGATTGTTGTAGTTTTTGTTGTTTATTAATTTAATCACAACGAAAGGCATTGGATCAACAACAGAGACTGAAATCTTTTTTTAAAGTATTTTAGAGACAACAGCGGTTACTAACTTTAAATTGCCCCACCAGTGAGAAAGATGATCCTTACCTTTTCTTCCATTTCTTCTCACTTGGTTAAAAGTAGACAGAAGACAAAGCTGCTTACTTGATCATGCTGCTGCATGCTCCATATAGATTGTTTTTCAACTTACCACCACATGACAGAAAGTTTCCTTTAATTCACCAGTATATAAGTTGCTGTAATGCATTTGCATCAAATACACTGAGTACTGAATAGCAGGTGGTTCATTGAAAGTACTGGGAGAGATCCCTCCCTCTATGAATTTTGTATTGCACATGAACAGGTTCAACATTTCTACAACCACTGATTTAACACACAGTGAAAGTCTGATGTTGTGTTTCTCTATAGAACCTATTGGGCTATTTCCACAGTGGTTCTGAAAGCTTTAGTGGAGACGCCTGTGAAGTGAAGGTGGCAGCCCCCTCCCTCTCGCCGAGTGCTGAGGCTGAATATTGGAGAATCAGAGCAATGGCACAACAGGTACAGACTGATATTTCAGGGAAAGGTGGAGAAGGCTTTAAACTTGGGGCTTTTCTTTCAGTACATTTTTAGCACAGCAAATCGAATGAGACTTCCTCATCACTAGGTTATCATTTATCTAACAGTAATAGTGAGAAAAAGTAATGAAGACTAGAAACAAATACATTAGGACTTACCCTGTAAGTGGGCATTAGGGGAAATGCTTGGCATTTGATCAGGACTACAAGCCTGTTGTGTAGTATAGCTTTAAAAAAGGCAATTCTAGCATAAATAAGTGGAAACATTTCTGCCAGAGAAAGGGAAATAGAATATGAATGAATACTCATCTAGAACATCGTGTGCATTTCTGACTATTTTGTTAAAGAGCGATAAATTCAAACGGCAAGAAAAATCAATTAGAACAGAGACTGTGATATTACACTGCAATAACTGGGTTTATTCAACTCCTCAAATCAGAGCTTGAAGAGGACTATACTTTTTTTGTGCATTTATGAGCACACGAGTATAGATTGAAGAGAAGGTTATTGAGAATTAGAAGATAGTGATGATTTTTAAATCATTAGTTCAGTGTCAACATTAAATCCTAATTGACAAAGAAGTCTGTGAGAAAACCTTCTCAGGGTTTTTCTATCTACAGTGAATGTTGTTCATTTTGAGAAAGTGTTTGTATGAAACAAGTTCCTTGAATATACAGCAAACTGGACTTAATGACCTGCAGTCATTATTTGGCAGTTTCTGCATGGGTAAGCAGCTGGATTAAAAGAGCCGACAGATGTTTGGTGTCAATTTCTGACTTAATCATATCCTGATGCAGCTTGAAAATTTGAGATGCCTCAGATGTTCAGGATTTGTGATCACAAACAACATAGCAGGGAAAGATTTTATTTTGAATAGAAAGTGTGTTTTAAAACTAAATCTCTAGGGAGGCAAAGCTCATAAAGTAGGAAATTGAGCAGTTAGGCCTCTCTAGGAGACACCCCTGAGAGGCATTTGCCTGATTTGACACATCCACTAAACTATGAAACAAAGCTACAGCAACTGAGAGTTGTTTCCCTGCTCCTCTCCCAAGAAAGTACAAATTAGGGGTCCAGTGTCTCCTTGCAGCTGAAAACCATCCTTCCAATAAGAAACCTTTCTAGGAGGAATGGGCTGTGTAAGCAGGTCTTTGCTATACATGGTACTTATAGGTAGTAGCTTCCTATCATCACTGTAAAATAAGTTGTCATAGATCTTTCACAATTCACGAAATTCTGCTGTCAGGCCCTCCATGGATCCACTGCACATGACAAACCTAATTGTTTTATGTAATTTGTCATTTTCTAGGTCTTCATGCTGGAGACTCAGTGCTCCCCAAAGACCCCTAGCAACAAGGAAGGGTTCGAACATGCCCAGTCATGTGTGCTCGTCATTGACCTGCCACCAGATAAGAAACCAAATGGGCATACCCAGAGAAGGTAAAAAAATTATCTATCTTCTCAGGAAAACACTATTATATTAAAAGTAAGGTAAAATTATTGTCAGGTTGGTGGAGATAGGAACAGAGGCTGTGCCTCTCTACAAGTCTCCTTTAAAAAACTTCTAATAGATAGTAAGAGTTGGTAGGTTACAAGTACCTAAAGGAGGTCATGCAAATCTTTAAAGGAAAGGAAAGTAAGTAGATGAAACTAGGAAAAGAATTCTCATAGGAAATAAATATTAGGAAAACCTTTGTCATATTGAGATTCTTTTTTTAAAGGAGTAAAAATACCAGCTTGAAGAAAGCTTTCAAGGTGCTGTTATATTTGTAGGGATACCTAGCAGAAGAAATAATTTCTGCTACACTTACTGGTCTTTTAAATTCAGTATTATTGGATGAAGAAGGTTGAAGAAGGCTAATGGGTAATCTGGAGCAGTTTAAAGAGGCTACATGAAAATCTGCAAAGCTGTCAGCATATGAGTCAAGGGAATTTCTGTTTTTGCTTGGCACTTTTTATTTTTAAAGAAAACCTTTTATATTTTACCACCTCAGAAAACTACATGTCTGCATGACTTTTAGTCTTATCCTGCAAAAGGAAATGTCTTTTTGCTTGCACTTGGTTGTTTGAACAAACGTGATAGTATCACAGGGCCAAGAATTAGTGCTGCATTCAGGGTTTGTATTTGTATTGCAAGGTATTTAGTACATGACATAAAATAGTCTTATACCAGATAGCAAACCTGGAACACTTCAGGCATTCTTATTCAAAACTGAATGACTCATTCAAAACTAAACTATTGCATGTAACCAGGAGTCAGAATATGACGGCCCTTCCAGGGATGGTCAGGCAGAAAGACCACACAACCAAGAAGTTAGTCTTTAAACAAATAAAGCTTGCAATTAATACAAACTCTGAATGATCTCATACTGCTTTGTCTAACAACTGCAAAAAGCATATTCCCTGATGGGGAAATATTACCCCAGCAATACTCATTTTTCACCAAATCAGGGCTGAAAAGTGGACAGCATGTCACTGCTTTTCATATTACTTGCTAGCAGCATAGTAATATGCTAGTCTTGCATGCTAGTAACTATGGCCTTTGAAGTTTTACTTTAACCTTAGTGGAGTTTTCTCTTCTCCCTTTTGATTTGTTTCCCTGGTGCTGCATCCGTTTCACAGGAAGCTGGGGTAAGGGAGCTCTTCTTCTTCCTAAAAGTAATGATACACTTCAGGTCCAAACTTCAGTCAGAATAAGAAAATAGTGTCCGTAGCCATCTTTGGCATCATGTTTTCACCTATAGTTCTGTTCTAGTTTTGGGGGGTTTTTTGTTTTTGTTTTTTGTTGTTTTTTAAAATTGAGTAGTACTTTAAAATTGGCCTTGTAAATTGCCTTAATAGCTACTATAAAGAAAGCAGATCTCGTTCATACTGCTTCTGCTTTTGGAATGGGGTTAGTCTCTTGAAATCAAGTACACTTTTAACTCTATTATATGTGCTTTTAAGAGCTTTTCTGAGTCAGAACCTCTAATGATTCTTACAGCAGAAAGCTACTTCCCCACAAGGAGCTCCAATGTATGTATTAATAATCAAGATTGTAACACTGTCAGATAATAAGACTTAATTTTAACCACCATATCAGCACTGACAGCTACAGCTATATTAAGTAAGCGAGCTGACATAGATAAGCTAACCGTTGAAGCACTGTTCTTTCTCACCTATAGCTTCTGTATATGTCAGGCCCTCAAAAGTCTCAGAACTGTCTTTTTTAGTTATTGTTTTTTTCTTTCCTTTTTAAATAAGGACCATTTGTTTGGCTTTACAAATCAATTAACACAAGACCTCTAAAATTCTTTTTCCTTAAATTGAGCATATTATGTTACATGACAGTTTACTTCAAACGTTGACCTAAAACTTCAGTATTGCAAGCGAAGTGAAAAGTCTTTTCCTCAGCTTGTAATAATGCTTCCTAAACTGTGATCCCTCATAGTTCCCTAATTTGAAACAAGTATGTATCACGCATCAACTCTATTTAAAATACCACAGCTTTAATCTGATGCAGACTTGTTTACAATTACTAACTTACTTAAGATGGGCTTCACAGTTTATAATTTTTAATCTGCAAGATGCCAATGTCTTGTTTTAACTATAATCCACCCCTTCTTCATAACCTCCCTGCCTGTAAGCCTGCCGATATTATTTATTAGTGAATTACCTGAAAACTTCAAATGTGCAAATAAAATATCAGTGAGATCTAGAACAGAGAATTTGCCCAGTATTACATATAAGAAACAGGGCTAGGACCTCAGTATTCAAGTTGAAGTCTCAGGAGCAAATATTCATAAGGACTTTAAGCTTCTTTGCATGTTTCATTGCACTGCTGATGATTTTGAAGATTATTTTTTTTATTGGTTGGTTCTCTCTGCATTTTATTTTTAAGATATACCACTGGCATTATTGGAAATGGAGAGCAAATGGCAAACCAGCTTAAGTCTCAACTTGTCGTGGCAAAGTTGAAGTTTGCTGAAATGCCAGTGAAGGAGTTTTAAGAATGATTCTTAGCTTTGAGTTCAGTAACAGCAAAAATAGAAAATGTACTTGTCCAAGGGTAAAAGTGCTACATAATTTATATGTTAACAAATTCCTTAATTATAGCAGTCTGAAAATACTGAGTACCTGTAGCTATAGTATTATATATATATATAATTTATATATAATATATATTTCACCTAATATATATTATATATTTTACTTATTTTATATATATATAGTAGAGCTTTTTTTTAATACTGCCTCTACAAAGTTCCATTAATGCTCTTGCTGTGGTCAGTTATTTTATTTAACTCATGAAAGCATCTTCTAGGAAGGCTGAAAGACTGTTCTAGATAAGTTCACCTTTGTTCAGTTCTTTGTAACAAGGCTCTAAAACTTTGGCCTTTTACACCATCCTTCATGTTAGATTCTAAAGTATGAAATGCTCCCATGCTTCTAGTAAAAATATAACATACAATTATATATTTGTTTTCCTTCCTATACTTGGTTTACCAAGTATTCCTTTCAGGACAATAGTGGTGAGCTTGCTGTCACACCAAGTACTGCTCCAGAATTTATATGACATCTTACTGGAAGAATTTGTCAAAGGCCCTTCTAACTTAGAGGAGAAAATGACAATACAAGTACCAGAAAACAAGTTGGCTGGTTTTCTCAGGTACATCTCCATGCAAAACTTGGCTGTCATCTTTGACTTACTGCTGGACTCCTATAGAACAGCCAGAGAGTTTGACACCAGGCCTGGGTTGAAGTGCTTACTAAAAAAAGTGTCTGGCATTAGTGGAGCTGCCAACTTGTATCGCCAGTCAGCAATGAGTTTCAATATTTACTTCCATGCTTTGATTTGTGCTATCCTGACAAACCAGGAGAACATCACTGCAGAGCAAGTGAAGAGGATCCTCTTTGAGGACGATGAGAGAAGCACTGACTCATCACAGCAGTGCTCTTCAGAAGATGAAGACATTTTTGAAGAAACTGCCCAGGTCAGTCCCCCTCGGGGAAAAGAGAAGAGACAGTGGAGGGCTCGAATACCATCTCTGAGTGTACAGCCTGTCAGCAATGCAGACTGGGGATGGCTGATCAAGCGGCTTCATAAGCTCTGCATGGAACTGTGCAATAACTATATCCAGATGCACCTAGACCTGGAGAATAACATAGAGGAGCCTCCAGCATTCAAAGGAGACCCATTCTTCATTTTACCATCCTTTCATTCAGAAACCTCCACCCCATCAACTGGAGGGCAGTCTGGGAAGGACACTCCATCAGAAGATGACCGGAGTCAAACAAGGGACCAACTGGGAGACAGCCTAACACCACGAAGTGGAGAAATGCTGCTACTGCCCCCACTCTCAAGTCCTAAACCAGAGAAAAAAGAACAAACCAGGAAAAAAGAATGGTGGGAGAGTGCTGGCAACAAGATCTACACCATAGCCGCTGACAAAACCATCTCTAAATTCATGACCGAATACAAAAAAAGAAAGCAGCAGCAGTCTGTGACATCCTTCACCAAAGAGATAAAAGTGGAAAAGAAAGGGGAGCTTCTGGGCTCCAGAGGGCAGGACTCACCCATACTCCAGAGGCCACAACATCTTATAGACCAAGGTCAAATGAGGCATTCATTCAGTGCTGGCCCAGAGATCCTGAGACAAGAGAAGAGACCACGCTCAGGATCCACAGTCAGCTCCTTGAATATATCTGTTAGAGATGCAGAAGCCCAGATACAGGTAGGACACTTAAAGAATGCTAATAATGGAAATAATTTAAAACGTGCCTATAGTATTTTTCTGTTGCTTTTATCACAATAATTATAGTCTCTTCATAAGATGTCTTCCTTACCTAAAAAAATCATCATGATGAGGACTGAATATTTCGGCAGTTGGCACTGGTAAAAACCTCATTCTGTTCCATCAAAAGAAAATCAGTCTTATGAGGAGGTGTTATCAGGCATATACCAGTACAGCTTCTAAGAGTTTTTATTTGACTGAGGCCAAAGCTGCACTTTCCTAAAAACAACCAACAATGAAGTCTTTTGCTTACTGCTATGGACCTCAGGCTACTTAGGGCTTTCGAAAATGTGGAGGTACTTGTTGTAATGCTTTTTATTTAAGAAGCTTTTTGTTAATTCCAAAGCAGAAATACTGGGCTCTGTTGCTAAATAGGAACTTATTTCATGTCTGAGGAAGCAAATCAGTAAAAGCATTAAATCTTTACTCACTTTGGGATGAAATAATAGGTGATGAAGAATGATACATAAATTACAAAGTCAAACAGTAATATACAGTACAGAATTATGCAGACAGTTAACATTAAATTAATATGCTGGTATTACTGAGCCCTCTTCATAAAGCTGCAGTGATAAGATACCTTTTTTTTTTCTGCCTCATCTAAGAGAATTCTCTATATAGAAGGGTATTCTAAAGAGTCTTTTTTCTTTTTGTATCTATTCTGTTTGTAGGCATGGACCAACATGGTGCTGACAGTTCTCAACCAGATTCAGGCCCTGCCAGACCAAACTTTCACAGCCCTCCAGCCAGCAGTGTTCCCATGTATCAGCCAGCTGACTTGCCATGTGACTGATATCCGTGTCCGTCAGGCAGTACGGGAATGGCTGGGAAGAGTGGGCCGTGTGTATGATATCATCATTTAAACTAGCTGTGCTCTGTTGCAAAGGGGAAAAGACAAACAAGATATATAACAAAGAGGTATTTGGGGTTCATTAACTGCCTATTTGTTGGTGATAAATTAAGAAACAATGAGCTTGTTGATGTATTTCCCCTATCCACTTGAGACTGTGTGTTTCTCACTCATACTAGCAGAGGAGGTGAAGCATGAATGTGTCCGGGGGGGTCTGGAATGACCCCAGAATCTGCCAGTAAATCAGGCTGGTAACTGAAGTCAAAATACATTTCAGTAAACTTCATTTTAATTCAAATTCACAACAGTGGGAGCCACATCAAACTCTAGGTGAACATCCACACTTCTAAATTGCTATGAATGGAACCATCAAGCCAAGCAAGCAAGACCTAAAAATAACTAAAAAGGTGACACTTGTTCAGAGTAACTTTTTCCATTCAGAAATTAGCACGAGAGGAATAACCAAATAAAGATTACTGCAATCCTACATGCCTTGCTAAGCAAAGAAAGTTGAAATTTATTTTGCTCTGAGAAGAGCCTTTGAAATTTGGTCATATTCAGGGAACTAGTGAGTGATTACTGAAGTATCCTAGGTCTTGATCTGGTGAACCAAGCTCAGGCTGTTCCTCCTTTCATTACCCTTGTGGAATAATGCTTGGAGGGGGGAAAACAAAAAGGCACTGTCAACCTGCCTTCTCTACAGCACCACCCTTGCTACTTCAGCTATGACCACAGGCGATCATTTTTCCACATGTATAATTTATTTCCCCAAAAGGCTACAGGGAAGTTTGTTTTGCTGTTTCTTTTGAAGCTAGAGGGGAAAGCACACCACAGAGCAAAGCTACAGCCAGCCTACATGCCAGTATCCAGCACTCACAACAAAGTGAAGTGTTCCTCTAGTTCAAACAACACTACAGTTAAGCTGACTTTAGCATCCACTAGAACTACTGTAGCCAGGACACTAAACTTCGCTTATCACTCTACATTGAAATTAATCAAGATGGAAAATAGTCTGAAAAGAACGTAACTGACTTTTCTGTTTCTTTCCCCTTTCTCATCTGCTGCAGTAAACAGGGAGGGAACAGAGCCTTGTACAGATACATTTTCCCTCTGTGCAGTACTTCTATATAAGGACTACTACCATCTGCCAATATTATTAACAGGGGGAGAAGTGGAAGGATTGACTACTGTATTGAAAATACATATGTAATGATGTTCACACTGGACCCAGCGAAGGGTTACTTTGCTTAACAAATTATGTCACAGCCCCTGGGCCCTGTACTCATGTACTACATCATTTGTTGATGTTTAAATAATTCATCAGAACTAATTTAATCTGGGGTGATTCCTTAATGATGTTCTCCCAAGACTTTGAAAACGTGCATACCAACTAAATATACAGCTTCGGTCCATGCATCTTCAAAAAATGTCATCTTTTTATATCAGTCCTGGACTTTGCACAACTAACTGTTTTTAACATCTTGAACCTAAAAAAATAGAGGGTCAAAAAAAGACGTGCTGAATAGCCATCACCCTACCTGATATGTTTACTAAGAGTCTGCCACTGTCATCCTGCCTTTGCCCTCCATCATCCACTCCTCATTTGCCAACTGCTAGATTTTTGTGTGGGGAATACTATTCTGCACTGTCAGTCACACTGTTTCTCTTACTGTCAGAACTTCACTTGCAGAATTATTCCAGGAACGCCAAAAATTCCATAAAAACAACTCGTTCTTACCACAGGCACTGACTTCATAAAAAAGTAACTTGATAATATTATCAATGGTCAGTTTTCCCAACAGATGGAGTACTTCCTTGTGGGCAGGTGAGATTATATACCAAGTTCTTAGCAATTTCTGTTGCCATGGCTTTCTTAAACATCTTTAGGTTGGGTAAAAAAGTGGTTGGTTATATTTTGTTAATCTTTTTGTTTGGCATCTATATGGAACTGCTTTTAAAGCAGGACATTAATTAGGCAGCAGCCAGAATCAGAGTGAACACCTGTATGCAAGGATAGTCAAACTATTTTCATTATACAGTCATTTCAGGGATTGAGATCTTCACTGTGCTTACCTAAAACTGAAGCAAATCCTTGATTTACGTTGGAGAAGTAAAACTGATAGCAGTACCATGGGAGCCACTCAGGATTCCAGAAAGGGGGACTGTTATCTAGGAAACACCGTGGCTACATGTTACCAGTAAATTAGAAAGAGAAGCTCTAGGGATGAAAATGCCTGCCCCCAGCCAAGCACCTGAACACAGCTCAGCCCAGTGTTACCCGCTTAGCTAGCTGCTCAACCAAAGCACTGCTATATTGCAATGCATTTTAAACTTCTCCTTCCAAATTATGCACTAAGTGCCCATTGTCACCCTCAGTGCCTCTCCTTGTCCATACCCCTCCCTTAGGAAACCATATGAGGACATAAGTAACTGCATCACTCCAGAAATATCATGTAAAAGGATGGGAGGAGTACAAAGGACTCTTAGTAGCAGCAGGCTTTAGGTGAGCGGTGTTTCAGGAGCTATTAATCTGAGAGCAACACATGGAGTTGGTTCATCAGGTTATTTTTTGCTAATTTAGCCATAGACATTAGCAAGCCCCAAAATAGTAAAACGCTGAGTGTGAAGACACCATTTGATAGGCCCATGTGCTCTGTCCCATTCATACTTTGGACTGCTTGGCCTAAAGCTGCTGGCACAGGGTTTGCAGGCCTCACAGTGCAAGCTTCCTACCCAGAGAAGGAACTTGCACAGAATGGTCCCAGAGCAGAGTATTGGCACTACACCCTAGCTCTGACCACCCCAAACACATCCAGCAGCGCAAAGGAGCCCTCCATGCACCTTTCTCCCATAACACATTCAGATTCTTACTTATAGCCCTGTAGCCCACAGTGCAAGGTAACAGCAGCATAGAACCAACTACTGTTGAATCAGAACATTTATCTCCTGGTTAATGTTCTTTCATCCGGATGTTAAGATATAATTCTCTCCTAGGATAGACACTTACTTGACAATAAATGACTTCATTCAACATCCAGAAAAAATTATTGGGGAAAGAGTTACATAGACCTGGGCAGAACTTCTCTTGTAAAACACCAAATACAGGACATTTTGTCTCATCACAGATAAAACAGTACACTTCTTCCGGAGTAAAGCTCGGTTTCTGTTGAGGACAGACAGTTTTCACCTGTGGTTTGATCCAGCAAGGTACTTTTCCTTTGAGCTTCAAGTTCTGCTTAATTTTACTGTAAAATTCACTGATGAGTCTTCATTTGTCCAAGAGTTAATTCCCCACCTCGAGGTATCCCACGTTACCATATATAATCTCAATTTGCTCTGAATTTTGTATCTCAGTGCAGGACCAGTATGAAACCTGAGCATCAAACAGAGTAACAAGTAGAGCGGTCCAGCTGCATATGCTGTCTGCGTTTGCCATCTCCTGCTACTGCTTAGGCCCACCTCTCAGACTGCCTAAGCTATAGTTCTTAGTGGGAATATTGATTCTCTGGACTCAGTTCTTGAATCCTTCAAGTCCTGCATACAATTCAACAAGTTCTCAGGAAGGGGAAAGTCCTGTAGAGTTCCTGCTATTGCTTTCTCTGTTGTGGTCCTTTATACACCTCATTCCTAAAAATCCACAAGAGCCAGCACACATTCCAGTGCACCACAGTACACCCAGGCTAGAACTAGAACCTTCACTCTCACACAGATCCATTTTTAATGTGCAAGAAGTCAACCACAGCAAACCTTTATTTCTAACCACCAGCTCTTGTGTACAACCTTGTAGCTGGAAACTGAGCATGCATCATTTAAGTATTTTTGCTTTTAGCAGTCTGTTCTAGAAATGCTATTACTCAGTGATAAACTGATTTTAATTCAACAAATTCAACAAAACCAACTCCTTCTTTCCCGTGTCTTATTTCTGTAGGAGTATTATAAGATTATGCCTAAGCAAGCAATTTGAACAATACTCTGGTTATAATCACTTCTGAGTAGATCTGTTCATAGTGGTAAGCATGGCACGTGAAATTAGACAGAGATTGTCGATTGCTTTTTCCTCAATTTCTGATAATTCCACAGTTCTTTGAAGAAATGATACAATGCCATCCATTTAAAAAAATATACATATACCTTCTCCTTCAGTAAAAAAGGACCAATTTACCACAGCACAGAAGCACAAGTGTTGGATTTTATGCAATGTAGATAACATCTGGCAGCTATTGACCCCTCTTCTCTGAGCCTCCCCATTTTGAGCAGAGCTTCTGTAGGGATACAACATAAGGGTCTATCAGCAGCCCTCACCAGCGACATGCCTGGGTCTCCAGGAAGTAATATAAGTTGCATGGAAGAAATCTCACCTCCTCTTTGTGTTGTTTCCCCTACTGCCCCTTTATATGTGATACCAACTACAGTTTCATTTCATACTAAACAGTTTTGGACAAGCATGACAGGCTGGCTATTTAAAAAGAAAATAACAAAGCACCTAGTGTAAGTATGCACAATTCTTTTCACTTAATGCTGAGAGGTCCAAGTTAAGTTAAGAACCAGAAGCAGAGGGAAGGAGAACTGCCCTAATTTTGACTGTGAATATCAGTGGAGCTACACTGCATGATCCTGGATTAACACAATAATGAGCTTGCCTGTGGGACCAGATCCCTCAAATCCTCTTTAGTTTTGGCAAATTCACAAGCAAAGGTTTGCTTCCTCTCCCCCTGCCACATCAGTTCAGGGAACTGGGGCTATGGAAGGCATTTTTTGTTAAGAAAAATTGGCAAGAGTATCTATCTCAGTTCTTGCAACTCAACATCCCACTTACCAAAAGGTAGTTATGTACTCCCATCCATGGAGCAATAAGGCCTTATTTCCTTTTCACACCTTGGCTTAGCATAGTCTGCAGGGAAATACTGTGCTTCCCCAGAAAGCAAAGGGAAGCAGGAGAGCTTCAGGGACAAATAAATACAACCTCCCCAGTCAGGCCACGGCTCCTGAGCACCCAGCTCAGTGGAAGAAAGCACGATTTGATACCAAAGGGAGAGCAGCCAGGTAGGGCCAAGCTATGTCTTAGCAGAGCCCTGCACTGCACACCATTTCAAGGAGCTGATGGGAGCAAGCGGTGTGAAAGTACAAAGTGACTGCAGGGAGCACCGTCTTTTAGTTCCCCTCACCTTCCCTTTCCCCACATCCATTTTTGTCATTATTTACGACACCCCAAACTTCCATGGGCCCTCTGACCAGAGCTGAAAACTGATAGAAAGCCAAAGGGAGTAGACACTCCATTTTGCCAAAGAAATGATTATTCCTATTCCAAAATAAAAAAGCAAATTCTATCTCCATGATAATGACTACCATAGAAAGCATTTTACTACAAAGCATTATTCCCAGGATTTCATCTCTATAGCTGTATATTCAGGAGGAGCCACTAATGTTTTTAAGAGAGACTGTAAACGTCTAGAGTTCTTACACTGGATTTACCTTCTACAGAGTTCATACCTAGCTGCAGTTCCCCAGTTTCATTCATGTTTCCTCCCTCTACCTTTCTCCTATTCTTTAGTAAAACCCCTTCCTATATCTGCTGCGTTCTGTTGTGCTGCTTCGTTTGGTTCTTCAGTGTCCATTGGTCGGGAAGTCACTGTAAGCTGGCTTGCAAATTGTATTTTGTGTATATTTTGTTCAGACTGAATTCTGAAATGGAAATATTTTAAAACAAAACAAAAAAATTATAAACTATTTATGTTGCTTGTGTTGTAGAATAAAGAAGCAAATGCAAAATAATCTGGTGTTTGTTTTGTCTAAAGGTAGTTATTCTGCAAGGGGTTTGCAAGCCAGACACTCTCCACCCATATTTCCCTCTCACACAGTGTATAAATGGCACTCAAATTGTTCCCACTCTAGAAGTGCATAACAACAGCAAGAATGATAGAATGCTTCCCTCCTTGTCTGGGCTATGCGAGGGCACCCTCTGCCACCCAAATCCCTCATTCTCATCCAACTTGGATTAGTAATTTCTCCTGTTTAGTTTAAAGGAATCATTACATGAAAGCAGGTCCTGCCCAACCACCACGCAGACTTTCAAATGCAAACAAAATAAACATAAAAAGCAATTATCTACCAGGACTTCAAAAGAGAAGGGTTACAGTGCTTCCTGAAAGCAGAAGTGCTTCGGTGACAAGACAGAAGTCCATGTAACATTTAGGGTACACTGCTATGCAACTAGGGCTTTCTATAGGGTCTTGAGGGTGAAAATTCTTCTGCCAGCTGTCTCACTGAAGCTTACTGCCATCTCCAGGCATGGCCTTGTGGAATCAGAGCTTGATCCTACACGGCCAGATTCCTGTTGTTACTCCATCCTGCTAACTACATTAGAGCCATTAAGGGGCATCTCTGCTCATGCAAACATCTAACCTCTGTCCTTAAGAACAGATATTTCCTTTGACTATCCTCATCATAATATTACTCCCAGCAGTGACTTAAGCACTGAAGTAACACAAGCTCTGGCCTTCAGAGTCTGTTACACAAGAACCCTATCAGCAGGAAGAGATGTATTAGAGCAGATTACAAAGCAACTAAATGAAGCTGTGACGCTTTAATAATCTAACAGCAATTTCTGGCAAAACAAGAGTGTTAAATCCCAACAGTCTGATCTAATTTCATTCCAGGAAACTACCTTCTGCTGTTCTACTGTGTGCAGTCTAGCAAGAGACAGTCACCCTAAAGACTCAGAGGAGGAAAAACTGCCATCAAGCCATACAGATTCACGCATTCCCTCAGTAGCTTTGGTAAAGCTCTCCTTTCTCTGCCACTACAAGATGTGCCAAAGATTGATCTTTCTTTTGGTCCACTGAACACGCCCAAGAAGGAGGTAGAAATAAAAGATAGAACCAGGCTTGAGTACTGCCAGTTGAAACACACGAAACAGGTGATCTCCAATTTCTGAGCTTTTGGCAGAGAAGGTAGCCATCAGGATGAACCTCAAACATCTAATATCACTGTAAACAAACACAAGTTGAACTCATTGTCCAAATGTCTGATAGAGTGTCCTAGAACAGTGAACTCAGCATCCAGGTTTCAAAACCCAATAGAACCCCAAATAGATGAAAGCCAGGCTGAATATACCATTTTCTGGCTCCTCATTAAAAATAAATAAGTAGAATCGTGGCAATTAAACCATTTGTTTTGTTCTGCTTTGTTTTGGCTTGAAATGTTTTGGGGGAGTTTCTTTGTTGAGGGGAGTTGTTTTGAAACTGGTAGGTAAGTAGAGACCACACCTATGGATCGTCATCCCAAAGAAAACATGGTGAAGCTCTTCGTTGTGATTAGCAGCAGTATCTATCGAAGTGTCTCAACATCATCTCCCACCGCAGCCAAATAAAATGACTAAAAATAGATTAGAATATTTATTCAAGGTAATGTTTCTCAATCATTTCCTTAACTACACTTCTGACTGTTATATTACATTTCAGGCTTTTTGTACTTCAAATCAGAATCTCCTTTGTGCCGGAGACTATGAGGAGACCAACAGACCAAAAACAAAACTGGATAAGATGCTGTGTTTAAATCTGTCCCTTTAAGAATGCCCAGGAGGTCAGAAACAGACAAACCTTCAAGCTTGGAAAAATGAGAATGTCAAACATAATGAGAAAGTGAAAAATGGTTTTGTAAATGCACTGCAGTAACTTGTGTAAGGAGAGGAGGGTGATGAGGCTCTTGGTTGATTTGAGCCCTTACCTGCAAAAGCAATTAATCTTCTCTTGATAAAACATGGGAAATTGTTTCTGTGTAGAAATGCAATGATTGGGCATAAAAGCAAGGAAGAAGTTTGTGTGCCCTGATAAAATGTTCTTTCAAAGTTCCAGCTGTAGGGGTGTTCATCAGAGCAGATCTTACATCTCCCTCTCACACAATCCCTTTTAAAAGGACACTAAATAATTGAAGATCTCAGTGCGGGCTCCTGTGACCAGTCCCAAACCCAGGAGAGTAAAGATTATTAGTTTGCAGAGCCAATTGCAGGGGAAAGAAGAAAAGAAATGAAAGTTAAAATCTAGTTTGCTACTACATTTTTTTCTTGCAAACTTCCAATCAAATCATAGAATCACAGAATGGCCTGGGTTGAAAAGGAGCTCAAAAGATCATCCTTGTTTCACCCCTCCTGCTATGTGCAGGGTCACCAACCAATAACAACTGCAAGTGGGAAAATAAAACTTTTGCTTTGTCTTTAGATTTGTCACCTTTCTATATATGATTTTCTTCACGTATTTCAGTTCTATAGCAAACTTTAACATACAGGCTACAGGGGGCTGTGCACCTTCCCCATAAGCTGTAAGTAGGAATCTTCAGGCTCAGAACAGATTCAGCTTCAGGATACAATCTCCAGATTGAAACAGTGCATGTATTATTGCACAGTGTGCACAATACTTGAAACCAAAATGCATGTTATTTCAAGCAAAGCACCGTTCCAGTTCACTTAAATGGAAAGCACAAAATTGCCAAAAGCCTTTCATCTGATTCTCTGATAAATAATGCACTCTTCAATTCAGAAAGTTTCACATGGATTCAGAAGTCTGTGGATTGGAATTATTTTCTCCCTGGAGAGCCTTTCCTTGATAGCAGGGCACAAGGTCAAACACTTGTCTCCCACACGGAGGGGATCTGCAGCCTCAAGAAAGCAATTTAATCATAAAAGGGGGTTAAGGAAAAGCAGGTTTCAGTGTCTTCACAGACCCTGAAGTCCACTTACTATTGGGCATGAGCCAGCAGTGTGTACTTGTTGGAAGGCCAATAGTAACCTGGGCTGCAACAGAAGCCCCATCTGGAGTACTGCGTTTATGCCTGGAGCCCCCACTAAAGAAAGGATGCAGAGCTGTTGGAGCAGGTGCAGAGGAGGGCCACGAAGATGTTCAGAAAGCTGGAGCACCTCTCCTATGAAGACAGGTTGAAGGAGTTGGGCTTATTCAACATGGGGAAGACTCCTAGCAGACTTCACTGTGACCTCCCAGTACCTGAATGGAGCTTAGAAGGAGGAGGGAGATCAGTATTTTACAGAATTCAATTGTGACAAGACAAGGGGTATGGGTTTAAACTAAAAGAGGAGATCTAGGGTAGATGTTTGGAAGAAATTCTTTGTTCAGAGGATGATGAAGCACAGTGATTCTATGATCCTATCCCAGCCCTGGAGGCTCTCAAGGCCAGGTTGGATAAGGGCCCTGGGAAGCCTGATTCCATGGGTGGCAGCCTTGCCACAGGTGGTTGTGGCTGGGTGGGTTTTAAGGTCCTCTCCAACCCAAGCCATTCTGTGATTTAGGGCAAAATGGACATTCTGCTCCCTACTAATATCAGAGGCAATACAGCATAGAGTTACACCCTATGTCTCAGCACATTGGAAAAATAAATTATTTATGATCAGATCTTCACTCTGAGAGCTGGGAAGGTGCCCACTTTCTGCACCAGCTTCCTGAGAAAGTCTCTCCCTGCTTGAACATTAGAAGTAGCATTAGCAACACTAACTGATAATTATCAACACCCTTTGATAAATCTTTACAAAGCTTTAATCACTCAGGTGGTACCATTCCACCCCAACTATTTTCTCCAGGTTGACAGGATCAGTCAAAACGAGTCAAGGAATTATTTCAAAGAACAAAGGCAGGAGGGAAATACAAACAAACAAAGACTGTTTGGTGCATGCTGAATTCTGAAGAGCTCCCAAGTTCTGCCTCTCCCATGCATCAAAGCATCAAGCCTGGCACCTGGTTGAGAGGCTTGGACTAAAGGATGCTCCTCCCCCCATTCTCCACAGGAAAGCATGCCCAAGCTATGGAGACATCTACGAACTCTATGAGAAATAGGTCTTAAGTGATCCACAGAGTTGCTAGAATCCTGCTTGATGTGTTACTGCGGCTTCAACATGGAGTGGCAGCGCTTCACTTTTGCACAAGCAGATCTATACAGATGCTGTGTATTACACAACCTGCAGACCCCTTGCAGCTGAAAGACTTTGGCTCTAGCACTCTCTGTAACCTTCCTAACAGATCCATTGATTATAAAGCCAAAGAGACAACCATCATTCTATATTCAAATTACCTGCATGACAAAGGTCACCATGTTTCCCCAAATTTCTACTTGGCCTCAGCTCTACAGTTAAATCACTCTTGAAGATGTTCCAAAGGCAAAGAATTCACAGCACTGGGTAAGTAAGGTCAGTTAGTCCTTGAGGTGCACACCTTATTTTGGCTAAAATTCATCAAACAGGGCAATGATACCATAAAGCAGACATCATCTTTCTCCTCTCCTCATTATTCACAGCAGTCCCAAAGCAAATTTACAATAGGTTTTAAAAATAGCTTTCTTTATCTTAGGGGTTGTATTAAGACCCTAATTAAGATGGTATATGAACATCTCATGCTTGCACGTCAGGTGACAGATTTAAATCACAGGTCTCCTGAAGGAATTTATTTTAACACTGCAGTTTGAGAGGGATAGTTGTCATTGCTGCTTCCACACAGAGTCCTGGGACACCAAGCAAGGGAATTTTTATGTCTCAGTGTGACCTGTTGAGTCAGGACCCAACTGCTCAGAAGAGATAGCAGTTCACACTTGGGCTGCCCCGACTGCTACGAACAAGGTCTACTGTTTTCTGGGACCAGTGACCTCAAAAGAACAGGGGAAGAAAAGTCCAAACAGGAAATACAATTTAAGAATCTTGACCCCCTGATTTTGTATTATCAAACCTGAACAGAAATTTTGCTTTAACAGACTGACCTTGAGACACCATACAAGACACACTGCAGTTGTAATGGGTATTATCCACAGCCTCCCTCTGCTCAGAGGAAAAAAGGAAAAGACAATAAGAGTAATGAAGCTTTGGAACAAGTTGCCCAGAGAGGTGGTGGATGCCCTATCCCCAGAGACATTCAAGGTCAGGCTGAAGGGGTTCTTAGCATCCTGATCCAGCTGTAGGCACCCCTGTTCATTGCAAAGGCTTTGGACCAGGTGAACTTTAAAGGTCTCTTCCAATTTAATTTTATGATTCTATGAACTTCTTTCTCAGTAAGAGTTAAACCCTGAGCCAACTCGGATTAAATATCGCTCCTATTAGAGGTTAATATACATCCCTGACATTTTATTTGCTTGAAGAACACAACAAAGGCTTCCCACTCAGAACAACCTCCACTTAATAACTCACATCCTAGAAACCAGTAAGTGAGCCCTGAGTCAAGCACACTGACAACTCACTACTGGAAGCGTTTGTATGCTCACAGTGACCGAAGCTGCTCTGGCAGCCTTCTCTCTCTGGATTTACCATTAACATTTGCATTCTCACTCTGCTAAATAATTCAGCATAGCATTTAGCCTTCTATCCTTGTCTCTCTACACACCAGATGCTCTCACAGTTTACTGTAGGCACCAGCCACAGGGAACAAAAACCTGCCTAGATCTTTGGAGGCTTTTGCTCTCTGTAACAGAAAGGGAACTTTCACTCTTGGTATAGGGGCTTTTTATTATTATTTTGTTGGAAAAGCATTCGTTAGATCCCTATATAGGCGGTTATTTATCTGCATGGAGTCAGGACCATGTGGTCTCAGCTTCACATGCAAATTCCCTTTTTAATAATCCTAATGCGGGGAGCCCTCCAATCAGAGCACTATCAGCCACGGGCGCCCTGATACCTGATGCCAGCTTTACTGGTAATGTAGGCCACTGAAGCAAATCCAGGGAGATTGACTTGGAAGTGAAGAGAGAAGAGGAGATCCGCCTGCTTGGCTTCCTGACACGGGGGTTTCTATTTGTTTTCTCCCTCTGCTCTGGACTCAGAAAGGGACACAATTCCTGTACAGTCATTATCGGAGAGCAGCCCAGCAGGGTCAAGGCTGAGAGAAGAGGACACAGCCACAAGCAGTGAAGCAAGGTGGAGGAGTGAAGACAGAAGAGCAGGTGGATGAAAGCATGAGGTTACTCCTGGGCAGCAGCTGGAAGAAATTTGGACATGCTGACAGGGGAAACTACGACTGGCTGAACACTGAACCAGGTGGGCCACTTCTGGAAACAGAGCTCCAGGTCTGTACCTGCCGGCGTCTGTGGAACCTCTCTTTGACTTTACATGAGTGTATACATTTGTACAGTGCCTCAGTGTATAGCACAGAGTCAGTGTGGGGGTATTGAGCTATCAAGGCAGTAATGCTCAATTACATAGAGTAAAACGCTTGTATATATTGTTGTGGTTTTAAATGCATCAGTGGTGAAGGAAAAATCATTAGAAGAGAAATCTTGCTAGAGTGGCTGCTAAATAAGTTTCTTTAAAGCAGAATGCATTGTGCTATTCCTTGATTTCCTTTCTTTTAAATACATGTTTATGCTTTGGCTCTTACCCCATGAAGCATTTCTGCAGATGTTAAGAGTGAGTATCAGGCGACGATGAACTCTTGTTCTCTAAGCTGCGCGCTGATTACTTCTGAGAGAGGATCACAGGCAGGCGAGTGGGAGGAGGGGGGAGTAGCTGTCAGAATGGAAAACACAGCCTGCCTGCGTGTGTTTCTGTGTGCTTTTGGGTAGGGCTTCTCCAAGGGGAAACTAATTTCAGGTACACGTGCACCCCTAGTAAACAACCATGCCAAGCAGCACTTGTAAGTACACTGGCCATGCTACTTAGCTATCAAGTGTACTGCTGTAAAAGAGAAGAGAAGGCGTGTAGGGGGTACCAAAACTGGAGGAAAAGCAGCTTTAAAACAACTCTGTGATTTTAAGAGTCTACCTCATCAGTAAGACTATCTGCGTATGAATTTCAGAATTACCTCTTCCCTGATTCAATTTCAAATGCCTTATCAAAAACATTAGTATGAACACAAACTCTATTTAAAAAAAAAAAAAAAAAATCATTTCAATAATGTTTTAAGAACTCTAGCAAATCATTAGCAATGAATTTTAGCACCAGCCACTTCGATGGAAGTTTAGATAAGTCAAATCCACCTTCCTTTTTCTATCTTTATAAGAAAGCTTCCTTTAAACTCATGTTTTCCCTTACAAGGTCCTTCCCTTCTAAAGCAGGTACCAGGTTTCCTTTGTCTAAATGTATGTTCAGGTCTAACCTCACTCAATTCATTATGGAAACACCATACAACTCATCTGTGCTCTCCATTTCATTCCTTTACCAACAGGCCATGAGTAAGAGCTCATCTTAACTCATATGGGTCACATAATCTGTAAGCCAGCAACTGTACATGCTCAGCACAGTAAAAAAAATGTAGGCAGGCAGATTAGCAATGAAAGGCTTTACTATTTCTGTGCTGTGCTCAGTGTTTTGGAATACCGACCCTTTGCTTCACTCCTCACAAAGGTGTAAATTAAAAGAATTAATAGGGCAGGAAGTCACGCACAATGCCGAGACCATCCAACTAAAAATCAGTTCTAGAAAAAACACCCAGGTCTTTTTAGAAAGTTAATCCCTTCTACTGTTGCACACTTTCCTGCCTTACTCTCATTATGCGGGCTATTTTCCTTGTGTTTTTGTAGCTTAACTCATGCTGGTAGTCCAAATCTTACTGTTGTCAATTACAAAATCCACAGTAGCTACTCACGGTAACGCAGGCAGAGCATTTTCAGTTATTGAAGACACAGCTTCATTTCAAAGGCATTCTGTTTTCCAGTTCCAGCACTTATTTTCCACCGTATATACTGGCCCACTGTTTATTTTTTAGCTTTAGAACTTCAGAAAAAAAACCTGTTTAGTTTCATTATAGTTTTTGTTATATGTATCATGGCTATAAAATTGTCCTAAATTTTATGTCAAGATCTCTGCAGCATTTTTCAGAAACAGGCACAAAATCGCAACAGAAGTACTGGGGTCTACACCGCTCAGTTTTTTCCCCACTTCTTTAGTAGATGTATCTAAGCACAACAAGCTACTTATCAGCTGCAGTGAAAGTTTCTTGAACCACATCTCAGTGTAAAACCAGACTGAAAAATGTTTGGCAGGAGACTATCACCATGGACAGTAACTCACTGTGCTTCATGCTTAAGGTCCTGAGCATCCGTAAATTCACCTCCAGTCCTTCAGTCCATTCCCATCTGCTTGCCATGCTATATATTCTCCACATTTCAGTCCCTATGTGAAGCCATGTCCCAGACCAGGCAGCACCAGGCAATTGTAACATCAGGCTGTGCTTCTATCAGCACAGGAACGAAATGACAACAGTCATTTATTCAAAATTGCACTTATTTTCAGTGCAATTCACAGAGCCACAAAGGTTGGAAAAGAATTCAACAACCACCTAGTCCAACCACCAGCCCATCCCCACCATGCCCACTAACCACATCCTTTATTGCCAGATCTACACATTTCTCAAATGCCCCGAGGTACGGTGCCTTCACCACCTCCCTGGGCAGCCTGTTCCTTTGCATTATTCCTCCTGAGAAGAATTTTTACCTAATATCCAACCTGAGAAAGGAAAAAAACTCATTCATAGAGATGACACATATGTCTGGAATCAGGACTCAGTATACCTAGTATACCTTTTACTACTCTCAAGTATCAAACACTTATTTAGGACAGTAGGTAAGACTGCCAACCACAACAGCACACAATTCACAGATATTATAAAATAAGTATTTGAAACTGATTGACAGGTTGCTTCCTATAAATTAAACCTCAAATTTAGACCTGAAAAATGTGCTCTTCACTGATAATGAAAATTGCTATCCCATAAAAGCTCATCTCTTTCAAATATCCATTAAGAAAGTACTGCTAACACAACGGACTCAGGAAATCTCAATATCCATAGTACACAAACTAAAACCATTTTCTTCTCACTTCTCACATGTGGTGTTTTAAGAACCTCATGTAGTAAAAACATCTGGAAGCAAACTTTTTAAAGAAAATCTCCCACATTTACTAAATATCTTAATGTCTGCCTTAGAATAACAGCTAAAATGTTTTCTTTAAACTTCTTATAGCTCATTTGATGGTGAGGTAAGACAACAGCTTGTACTGCCAGAAGCTCATTAATAAGAAACGATCAGTAAATACGAGATAATTCTTTAGTATGCATTTCTGCAGCTAAAAGGCAGCAGAGGAAAAAAAGCTTGATAGCTAATCCATGATAGTTTGGATGCATTTTAAAATGACTTTAATGGGCTTATCCTCAGACCCACAACAACTCAGAGGGAAAAACAAAATGGCAGAAGTCTGCTCTGTTTTGCTGCTACAAGTAAAAACTGATTTATGTTCTTTTTCCTAAGTATGACCACATACAAATAATTCAATAATATGACTATGAAATGAAGAGGTAACAAATGCATGGCAGATAATCAGTTGAATATAGGTTACAGCTTATTTATGTGGCTACCAGAACAACCACAGTTCTTGAAGGGTGAGCAGTGAAATTTTTCATAGACTCTAGACCAAACAAGCTCCAGTTAACAAAAGCTAAAGCTGGATAGACTTAGACTGGAAATAAGATCTACTCAATTTTAAAACTGAAACAAATACAGAAGAAGAAAACGTGTCACTGAAAAAAACCAACCCATAGCTTAGAACTTCTGACATGACCCAAAAGCGTGGTGCAGAGGTCTTTTGTCTAGACTTTCAAACAGGGAAAATAAATGATTCTGGGATAGCTGACAGAACAGGCTCAAGGAAGAGCCCTAGTTCTGGCTGTCCCAACAAACCAAGTTCTATTGCGGCTGGCTTGTAAGGATGGAACAGCCAAAGACCAGGCATTGCTGGTGGTTAGTACTGGTGGAAGGGGCAGCTGTTATAATGTTTGTTCTTTAAAGTTAACAGTAGAGACTTCCAAACAGAAATGACAAAATCTAGTGGATGACTAGCCCTTCTCCTCTTCAATTCAGTGCTGTCTCAAGATTTAAAAGCTTAACCAGCCTCTCACACAGAGAACAGGTCCCAGCTAATCCAAGAGTAATAACAACACATACCAAAATACACATAGTTCCAGGCTGTTGGTATTCTTCCCCCACTCACAAGAGTATTTTCCTAGAAACCCAGCTCTCTTAGCTACTTTGTCATTTATATTGTCTCTTGTTGTCAAAGTATTTTGTTTTAATATACCAGCAAATAGGATTTGGCAAACCACCAGCCTGCAAAATGCATTGCATTAGTGGCACTAATGCAGACAGAAAATAATTTGGGAATGAAACTGCTTGGTCATTGTTGGGGGAACGTGCTGTTTTTTTCTTCTCTGTGATTAAGAGGTCTCCATGCATCCAACACACTACCTATTTGCTTCTGTTACAGAGTAGACAACAGATAAGTTCAACCAAAGATGACATAGAACCATTTCTGTGCATCATTTTGCCTGCCACCATGATGCTCTTCCTGGCATTCCTGCTGCTCTTCCTGTACCGCCGCTGCCAGCGCCCCATCCCACAAGGGCAGATCTTCAGCATTGACCTCCCTGAGGCCCTGCCTGAGCATGATGTGTCCAATTTCCTTTCTGTGCTGCCATGGAACAGCGAGCAGAGTTTTCACTATTCCACTCTGCTCCCAGATGCCACATTCCTGTCCTTATGCTTGCCTCCATCCTACGAGGAGGCCACTACAAAGACTGCCTTGGATGAGGCTCACGTTGAGCTCCCTCCAGACCCAGTGCCTCCTTATGAAGAGAGCACACTGCCATCCAGCAGCACCAGATAAGCTTCCTACGGAAGTACTTTAGCTGAAGCATGCTGCCCCTCAAGGCACAAATATGGATCTGCTATGGCCTTTAAAATTAGCACAAATAATCCAAATGAGGTAAAACAAATGAACTATGAAGGAACAAAATTAAAGGAACAAGGAATTGGAATTTCCTAGAACACGGTGAAGAGTATCTTCCATCTGTAGCAAGGCTAAACACCTCATCAGTTCTAGACTGGTAACGGAGGAATCTGAGAGGACAGAGTATGTTGTACAAGGATTAGACTTACAGATGGATGAGAATCTGCTCAATCCCAAAGAGACATAACAACATTGATGGCTGGACTTGATGGTCTTGAAGATCTTTTCCAGCCTAGATGACTCTATGATAAATTATACTACAAATTTAACAGTTGCAAAAAGGGCTTTTAGCACGAATCTGTGCCAGTTTGGCTTTTTCTACTTTATGTGCTTATTTTTCATTGAGTTCCTGAAAAGCTGATTTATTAAGTCAGCATGTCCTAACATCGCATCATTCTTCAGTGCTCTGGAACAGTCGATCACAGCACTCAGGAAAACAAATAAACTCTAAGGAAATTTTCCAGCTGTCCCCAAAAGTACAACCACGCACCATTCCTGAAAGCTGACTTCTACCACGACTGAATGGTGAAAGCAACCAGAGAAGACCAGATCATTCTGGATGAGGAAGACTCCAACACCATCACACACAAACATGTGCACTTGGTACAAGACAAGGCTTACCAGATCCCAAAGTTCTCGGCTACTGGCTTGACTTATTTGCCAATGTACAGATCTAAAACAATAAATCCTGCAACCTTTTAGGTACCATGTGCAAAAGAAAATAGGGGGGCGGGGGGGAGAAATAAATCTAATGCTCAAAGAAAAAAATCCAGTTGGTGTTTCAAAACAGCATTGCATTCGCTTTGCCACAAGAGAGAAGTAAATACCATTTAAACGGGTTCTTGAGAGGGCTTGCACATCCTTACTTTTAGAGAGTGACGTGTCTCTAATTCCTTCTTTCAGAACAGCACTTTCACCATGCTGACAGATGCTCTTGTTGACTGATAAAATTCAGCCTCCATTGTTTCAAATGTGGCATATTTTGCCTTAAAATATCAGATATGTTCTGAAATCAGTTACTCTGTTCTTCAGCAGTTTATCCTTGTCATTTTAGTGCCTGAAAGCTACCCTGGACTCAGTTTTCTAAGTTGCTCTCCTGTTATCTTAATTACAAGTCAAATAAATTCTTGAGTGATATTTCCAGTGATCAAAACTGATGTGCTAATTCTAGAACTAGCCAAGAATTGCTATTCCTTCCAAGAAAACTGAGCAATCATCTCCCACATAGTATTTATTGGGTAACTCAAAGCCTGCCTTAGAAAAACAGTTTGTTCACATTACTAGAGATAAATTAAGAACAGATAATTGCTCACATTCAAATTAACAGCAATATATATCCCATTACTTCATTTCCTTTTTCTAATAGACTACTTTTAATTTCATCTAGAATTAGTGTCTCGTTTTAAATAAACGATTTAAACATTGTTTTATCTGGTCTTGCATGGTAATTGTCCCTAGTGGGTTTCAACCTACCCAGCATCTCATTCTTAAATCTCCACTTCAAATCAAAGGTCCAGCTGATAAATTACTCTCCACAGTGTAGCAGCTACCACTGATCATGTCAACCTGTGGCACACCCAGCAGTAACCATAGTGTCATTGTCACTGCTACTGTTTGATCACATCCTCTGCAGCAAACATAGCTCACTGTCCAAAAGGAACTCATGCTCAGCTCCACTAATCTGAAAGAGAAAGGCTTAAAGCACACCATCTCAAAAAGAGCCATTGGAGTTTCAGCTTTAGACAAGATGACTGAAACATTAAATTTTCAAGTACAGAAAAAGTAACTGCAAACAGAAGAAAACAACCCTTCATACTTCATGCCTGCAGCAGTCTGGACTGGTTCCAGAAAGCTTAAGTTGCATGAAAAAAAAAATAAATAAATAGAAAAATCTAAAAGCAAACTACAATCTAAAAGAGCAGCAAAGCACTGGGAGCAACATCTCTGGTCATAGTAAGAAGTCAAGCAACCATCTGTCAGCAGTGAAGGATGCTAGTTGGAGCAAGGAATGCTTAGAAGTCATCCCGGGCCTTTCCCTGCTCCTATATCACAAGGCTGTGTAAAAATAAAGTCTGTTCATGGTTTCTAAGTTTTATAAGAAAATAAACATCTCTTTGAAAACCAGACACCATGAATTTTCACATACATACATAGATCACTGTAAGTCTGTACTATATAATGGCAAGGTGCTTATAATTTTTTTGTTTAAATCCAATGAAGGTTAGAGCTTATTAAAATATCAAAACCTGCTAACACACACACCATCTTCTGAGCTGTAGGCTCACTGTGACAGGCAGGGTAACACTGCTCTGGTGTTTTACTAAGACAGCGCCAACAGCCAGCAATGCGATTGCGTATATCCTAAATCTAAACAACAAGCTGTTGTAAGAAACTATGGAGTAGTAGAGGCACCCTTTCACTAAAAAGGCTTTCAAAGGCTTAGAGGGCAATCTCTATGCCTGACCTCTCTGGGAGAGCAGTCAGAGTCCCTTACTGCCCACTGCTTTGTGAGCAGAGATGCACACACACTGCATGTGGATGAAAGCCTTGCGCTCAAAATGCATTAGGGGAAAAGAGCACCAATATTTTTTACAAAATTGTTTTATTAAATATGCACTGAAAGCATACAGCCCACACCTCCCACAATAACGTAATGGTTTTATATTAATAGAATATACTAAGCATAGTAGATGCTCATAAAATGAAGTATTCAATAAAACTGATTCATGCTTACCTACAGACCGAACATCTGGCACCTATTCATTGCTATGCTACCATAACTAGCTCATGACTCATCTGTACTTGCCAGTTGTGAAAGGTGTTTTCAAAGCAGCACAGTCACTGCTTGGTCTTCTGAAATAACTATTTTTTACTCTCTATCTAGAACACAATCATTGTCACTGATGTGCAAAGGGAGAAGCATTTAAGTGTACACCTACCCCTGAAGAGAGATGCTCATTTGTAACAAGTATTTTGACTAGTAATTCAGCCCTGGTTTCAGTGAAGTGGAAGAAAATGAAAAAGAAATGCACAACATCAAGTCAGTGTGTCTTTACAATAGTTCAACACCACCACAGTAGCCTCAATAATAACAGAAATGGCTTAATCTGCAATGACAGGGGTTTTATTTGGGTCCCTTAACCCTCAAAGCATCTGAATACAGGCACACAATGACACACTTTTGCCAGTACCAACTCCACTAGTAAGAACTATGTACATCCCAGTAGAGAAGAACACTTATGAACGTAGTTCATAACCAAAAGCATGTTTTTAAGTCAACTGCTAATTAAATGAATTCCTGTAACAGTTCCAAGCACAGAGATAAAAAAAAAAATGGAGAAATACCATTCCTGCTCCATCAAAGGAACATACAGAAGAACAAACTCTCATTGAAAAAATAATTAGAGAAAAATGCCCATTCAGAAATATACTTCTCACAAACTTGCTTCTCTCTCCCTTAGTTCCCATTCTTCACTTCTCTCTCATTTGGTTTATTTCACTACTGCCAGATACAAAAAAAGGCAACACAGAAAGGGAAACTAAGCTATGGGCTGACCCAAAGCCACAGAGATCAAAACTAAATGTCAGACGTCGTGCTCTACCCACAATCTGGAATTTGAGTTTCTCATCATGAAGTGCGTTGCATGAAAACAGTTTTTCCCCTGCAGGCTAAACAGAAATATTCTAGTATATTTCTACAAACATAATTCACTACCTGTGTAGGCAACAATATGCCAAGTCATTTATGAAGGATGTCTTAAAATACAGTATGTGTTTCAGCACTGTGATATTCGTCTTCTGCCTTTTTCTTCCAGTTTGGAAAACATACAGTTGACAAAACCCTCCTAAATCACTGGGGCCTCAAGTTCATTCAGAAAGAATGCATATTTAGATGTGAAAGTCAGCTTGTGGAGAATTACCCTGTGCTGCATCTTTCCCCCTTAGCAGCTGTGGTGCTGCAGCTTACACCCACCCACCCACAAGGCAGCAAGTCTGTGTGATTTTTCTGGTAACGTGAGTATAAACTCCTTTTGTTATAGTGCTTTTATTCTTTGGTTTTAAACCCAGATTTCCCCTTAAGCCTGGGAATTAATTCCACATGAAGTCTAATCATCCTTCCTTTCCCAATCTCCTCCTGTTTTCTTTTTAAAGGAAAAATAAATAAACAAATGGGGGAAAAAAAAAGAGAAATCCATACTAAATGGCTCGATACCTCCAAGGAGCACTTATTTCTGTTCCTAATTTCCATCGGTTCTCTGTAAACAATTAATCATTTCTCTTGCTCTTCATATATGAGACCAATGCTCATGAAGAATTTCAGAGCTGCTAGTTTGCCTGCGTATTTCATCATGTTTTTTTCTCCCTTTAGCACTTCTAAGGTTTGTTCTGGGATTCCCTGCTTTGATAGCTACGTCTCACCATTTCATTCACTACCCACCCACACGCAGCTTGAGATCTCATGAAACAAGGTTGAGTCTCTACTACGTTGCAGAAGAACAAGAAAGTTTCTGAACACTCTGATCTGTATCTGTCATTTCCAGCTTGTGGACTAGAGATAGCAGGGGTCTGAACGCATCTTTTAAGCGGCTATAATTGGTGTCTACGAAAGCTGGTTCACAAAACATACAAGGTAACCACATCAGTACATGAGAACTGCAGAAACACTGATATCCCTAGAAAAAAGGTTACATTATATTGATTTCTCACTGTTTACCTAGTGCACATCATTTCAAGAATTACAGTATCTCCATCACCCCACCAAACTAGGAATAAATTAAGTCTTCCAAATTCTATTCCTTGTTGGCATAACATATAAGAGAATACAGTACCTCTCACTTTCGGACCAAAGGTTCCAACGCTATCCAGTCACAGGAAGACAAAGGCTTGCTCTGTCCTAAGCCTGCTGTCACTCTGCTGCCTATAAACTCCATATGATTATAAAGATTCCAGACTCAGGAAAGCCCAAGACAACAGCTCACAGTTATCCCTCTTGGCACCTCCGATAAGACTAAGCAACATAGAAACTCCTGCTCACTCTGGGTTAGCCCTCACCTTCCCCATGCCAAAATACATGAGGGTGGGGGGTTCCTTGGCCACACCTCCTGCATTGTGAAACAAGAGAGGTAACTAGGTGAGTTCATAGACTGCCCCCCAAGCAGTTCTAAGAGCAGGTGGAGCAGGTCTTCCATCAGCACCTAACAAACTTGCCCAGCCACTCCCACCACTGCCCATTTGTTTGCAGGCATAGAATGGGAGGGAAACTCACCTCATCGTTCTTTGCTTGTTCTGTGAACAAAGCAAATTCTTTCCAATAAGTCCTGGGGGTTTTCTTTAAGACTTACTTCTAACATAAGTGCTCTATTATTATTTTTTTCCTAACAATCAAGACTTAGGCCATCAGAATACATTTTTTATTAGAAAAGTAGCAAGTTAACATGCTGACAATGTCCAGATTTATGCACTGGTGGTCATGGCCTTTATGAACCAAGACTTGAGTGAGCACCTCTTCTTTTTCCTAAAACCTTGACCTGGTGTAAACTACAGCACAGTGGAAGCACTGCTGGTTTTTACTGCACTTTATGGCAGCCTGGAAGCCAAAATGCTCCTTTTCTGGTTTATTTTTCCTTATCTTGTTTACTTATACTTGATTTTAAATGCAAAATCTGAAGGGATTTTAGAGACAGGGCCACCCCCTGTGCTGGCACAGCACCTGGCTCAGGTGATAGCAGCTAAAGGTGATGGCAGCAGGTGGCCCAAGGTGGGCTCAAGATAGTAGCACAGGCCTGGCAGCAGTTATTTTCATCCTCCCCCTTCCCCCAACATACACACCCACTGAGTTAATCACATTAATCCTCTTGTGCAGCCTCCACTGGGATCATCCCAGGTTTGTGAGAGCTGGCACTGACGCTGTCTGTCCTCGAGCAGTGAGACAACTGCTGAGAACCAAGCAGTCACCAGCACCTTGTGTTCACCAAGACCTGGTCAAATGCCCTCAATGATACAAATGCTTCCTCCCTGTTTTAAGCTCAGTTCCTGACCCTCCTCCCCTGCTGCCATCAGGTGCCTCCAGAGCTTGCACCTACATTCTATTTTACACCTTTCTCTAGGAGTGCCCATGCTGGAAGCCAGCTCTGACCCACAGGTACCCCAAGGAGGGACTGGCTGGAGATATCACGAGGCAGTATGGCAGCAAGAAGAGAGCAGGTGCATGTGGACTGTTGGATGTGCCTGGTAGCTGTGCCAACATGATTGCTAGGTGGGAAATAACACAGCTGAGAAACATCACGGAGAGTGGGGGAGGCAGCAGGAGAGTAGAAATGATGAGGAAGGCAGAAGGCACACAAGAAATTCATCCCTTGAATTCAATGTTTGATCTGTTACATTCTCAAAAGTGGATCTGACGCCCAGGACTTCCCAAAAGAACAGTCTAGATACATAGTGGTGCTGGTGGTTCTTTTAATCTCAGAAAAATAACTTACCAACTTCTTGTCATGTCCCACAGTCTTCATTTCTGTCTGAACATTGCACCCAAAGCTGCATCAGTAAATGGACTAAAACAGTACTATCAAAGTAGGGCAGCTTCTCAGCTGTTGCGTGCCAACACTGACTGCACCTTTTGCTTTATGGCTCTTTCACCAAGTTTAAACGGGCCCAGAAATCAGTTTGCTTGTTCCATACACAACTAGCTATGTTTCTAACACTTCTCACACTGGGTTACAGCAAAACAGACACAAAAACTAGAAAGATAACATAATGTATGCCTTTGTGAGTACTGAAGTTCATTCAAATAAAGCAGAAAAAAAATAATTCCTCGTTACCACTCCAATTTTTTTAACACTTTATTGTTGGAGAAGTCCATCCTTTTGATCTTCTCATATAGAAGCAGGCAAATACATCGTTTTGAACCACTTAAAGCACTGTAGCAAACATTTGGTTGGAGCAATGACTGCTGCCATAAATGGCTTTTCCAGAACTCTGTGGGATCTGAAGAATACCTGACAAGATATATTAGTTTGCAATACTATGAAGGCATTTATTCCTGTGCACAAATGACCTGTCTTCAGTCCAGAAAGTGACTGGTAATGTTTAGCAAGTACTGGAGTACAGTGACTATGGAGAACCACAGCCAGTCTGTGGGAACCATGGACATGGGGATGTTGGTAGAAATGAATGTGAGTATTAGCCTTTCTGATCCCATATTCTTTCCCTCTCTGTCAGGTAATGGCTTTTGTACACAGAGCCCTCTCAGCTGTTGAGCTCAGGCCTGCAGCTGCCTGCCCGGTATTGTCTGACGTTTCCTCACTTCAGCCTATTACTTCTCTAAGCTCATACAACTTTTCCTTTTCTGAAATGCTTATCCATGTTTGACCGACTTTGCCTTACACACCCTTTGCACTGTGAAGAAAGATTTTTGGCCACGTTTTCTTTCCTCTCCATGCAACTATCCAACTGTTCATTTACCCTTTTCTCTTCTGTACTACCTGAAACTTCATCTCTGCATTAGCCTGTCTGCCTAACACATCACCATCACTCTTCGCATTCACTGCACTTCTCAGAAATCTCCCTAATCCACCTTTTTGGTCATTATTCTGTGCTTCCTTTCCAACAGCCTTATGTGTGAACCAGCATCCTGGTTCTTCAAAACCACCACTTCATCAAATCCACCTCTTTCTGAATTCTTTTCACTGGTTTCCAGTAGCCTTCCAAACCTCCTCTCACCAAGCTAGTGCTCCTCGCACAACCACCTTCATTTCAATTCATCGATTCCCTTCTCTTCACTGCATACACACAGTGAAAACTTTTAAGTACCACACAGCCTTATGGATGTAATACCTTTTAATAATTTAAGAGCTCAAATGCTAAGGGGAGTTAGGGCTGCATACATTTGACATGAGTAAGAATGAACCCTGAACACAGTCAAGGGAAGCAGAACATAGGAAAATGGAGATGGAAACGTTCACAATAAAAGGAAAAACACATTAATCTCAGGTCAAGCTTCAACAGCAATTCTTGTTTTAGAGAAGTGTAAACCAACTGTAAACTATGAACAAGCCCTTTAATAGTATGATTACTCATCAGGACGACACCAGACTTCCTTAGCATGGCAGAAGTTTCCTTATTCTTCCTCCCCTCCAAGGACTCTGGATGTCTTTAGCATTGGTTTCCCAAACTTAATCTATACTTGTTGGCAGCAAGATGACCACAATTGCAAATTCTTCCTGTACAGGAAGAATATAACAGAAGAAATTAACTCTGAAGTTGGATGTATGACATAAAATATATTTTCCTTACCGTAATTACATACACGCCAGAGTTGCTGCCAGTTCTCTAAGTGCAGCCTAAAGCTGCTCTGGGGCTGAGTTCAGCAGCAAACACTGAAGCTGAGGAGAACATAGCTGAAAAAATCTGAGCTACCAATTCTGAACTGGCTGCAGAGGATGGATGATGTGGTGATACCTGTATATAAAAGTTACATCAGATGCCTACATGAATATAATTATAAGCACTACTGAATATATTTTAGCACACTGTACACATTTTAAACCTTATACTGTGTTAAATGTAGTCCTGTAGCAACATCAGTAGGGTTAAATGAACACTGCCTTCTGCACACTAGTCAGACCCTGATCCTCACATCAAACACACACCAAGTGTGAGCTTTACATAAGCATCAAGGCAAGCTGCAGTAGAAGAAATTCAACTCATGCTACCTTTAACTTTAATCCCACCTACCTGCATATACACGTAAGCACGTATGAATGGTATGAAGTTTGCTGTGCACCAGTTAGTCCCAACCTTGCTGTGCAGCCAGATTTCACTCTTCACTTCCCTCTCACTCTGCTTATAATCTGGTTCTCCAACAATTTTAGTTTTCTACGACAGGTTGCAAGTAAGAAGTAGTAAATACACTCACAAATGAGACTGGAAAAAACTTACTATTTTAGATTTTTTAGTCTCAGCACTGACATGGCAAAATGGGATGGATATAAGTATGCTTTAGTTCTGCCTCTAAATGGAATTAGTAACTTTTGCAAGTGTAGATTAGTAGCTGGATGTCTGTGGCATTCAATGTGTTGCCATACACCTCTGGACACAACTTTTGGAGAATTTAATCAACTCAAAAGACAATATGGCAACGGGCAGCCGCCTTCTTTATTGAAGCAAAGTCACAGCATTTTCATCACTATTCCCCTCTTGTGAAGGGAAGAGTTAAACAAAGGCCCCTGAAATTTACATTACTAACAAGTAAAAGAATGAAGAAAGAGATTACAAGCTTATTTCTCTAAAATAAATAATCTACAAAGAGTGCTTTTTCTTTTTAAAAGCAATCTAAAAATGTATAAATTCTACGGTAGGGAGATCAAAAGATATTTTAACAACTTTCAATATTTACAAACAATACAAAAACTGCTCACGCCATCAAATGATGCAAAATTCTTCTTACAAATTAAAACCTTAATTCCTACCAAGAACCGAAAACTCCAGCCAATATTTCAGTTTCAATTAATGGTCTTCTTTACAATTGGAAAACCGTTAAATGCTTTTATTATCCGTATAATATACAATAAAAATGAACTTCACTAAATTATTAAGGTTAAAAAAAGAAAAGAAATACTGCAGGCAAATCGAAAAGGAAAGTAGCTGTAACTTATTCTTTGGTAACCAAAAGTTAGCAAGTATCCGTATTTCAAGTGATGAAAAGTAATAGCTCTTCCATTCCGACAAATGGAAGAAAGACTTCTGGCAAAACGTAACTCCCAAGTTTCAGTTTTGAAAGATAGGCTTCACCTACAGCTCTGTAGTGCAAGTTCTCAAATTCTATTTTAGAATTCAGAAACTCAACCGTTCTAAACTCCGGCGGTATACTGCTTAATTCCTCTCCCACTTCCCTTGTCTGCTCACATCCTCTGCACGTATCCAGTTGTTCCATTCTCTAAGGGAATACTCCGGCCAAGGAAGCAGTTCACTTGGAAATGAGTGTTCCACCAAGTGTATGCGTGTGGCTGCATAGCAGTCAGTAGTGAGTTAGAAAACTCTGCTCCCTTGTCTATGTCAACTTGTGTTTCATTTTCCCTCAGGAAAAACAAAGTACCCTGGACCAATTCATAACTTGGTGACCTACTGGCATTAGCAGGACACACTTCACCTAATGCTGGGGCATACCTGGATAAGAAGCCATGCAGCCCCAGCACCAACCCTACTACCTTCCACAGGTTCCTCATCCTACCTCTCTGCTTAACAAATGCACTACGCTGCACCAACACAATGCTTTTGAAGCAAATGTCCAGACTGTACCACAGAAGCCTTCCTCTTCCTCTTTTGCAGGCTTATTTTTTAAATTTTACTTGTACAACTGCAGTCTCAAGAAAAAGAAAAACTTCACACCCCTACAGGCTCTGAGAAAACTCCCCTACTCCCGCCCCCAAGAGGACTTCTAAGGCTTCACACAACAGTTTCAGCTGTTCATTTCTTTAAGCCACAGACCACTCATTCAAAGCAAGTCCTCCCCACCCCACCCCAACCATGCAGAACTATCGTTGCTTCAGCATTTAAACACACACATGCAGTTCATGGAGAAAATGCTCAGCGAAGTAAACTTGTCCTGATCTGGGCTTTCTTCTGGAATCTAGTCCTCTGTCATTTTCTAGACTAATATCCAATGCCACCTGTCACCGCCTCTTAACTTTCTTCAACTGAAGGACTTAGGTACTTCCTTGAAGTACCCGGCTGAGTCATTAAGTCCAGATGCGTTGGATGCAAGGTCTCCTTGCAGTCTGGGTCCTCAGAATACGAAAAGTCATTCATGTCTATTTCATCACTGTTAAATACATCGAGCTGCCTCTCTTGCTGCTCATCCAAAGTCCTCTGGGCCCTGCTCTCTGACTGCTCCACCACTTCCCCATCTCCTTCGCTAATCACCGTCATGGGGCTGCTCTGGATGCGGTTGCGAACATTGTACTTGCTGCTGGCGGCAGAGGGCGGTGTTCGTGATCGGCCGTACCTAGTGCTGGAGAGGGACATGCTCCTCGGCATCAGGCCTTCACTCTTGGCCCACTCCTCTTGGGCACGTTTGCTCTTGCTGGGTGAGCAGCTGGCAGGGCTGTCAGAAAGGTCAGGAGAGGCATCTACCTTGGCTCGGTGGAACCGCGGATCCGTGTGCTTCAGCATCTCTGCTGCTGACATGCGGGAACTGGTGTCACAGCGACTCCCTTTCTTCAGCAGCAGGGCTTTGAAGTTGTCATTGCTGGTGCTGCTCTTGCGAACGCTTCTCTGAATAGATCCTGCCTGTTTGAGGGTAGATAAGGTTGGGGAAGCACCAGTGGGTGTTACGGGGGGTGAAGGAGAATGGTTGCGGGTACGATCGTCCTCAGAATCTTTACGGCCAAGGACTTTCCTTTTGGATCTAAGTTTGGAAAACAAACAAGAAAGACAAAGCAAAAACATGAAATTTTTTACCACTCCCAATCAAACTCAGCTTAGAGGGATGACAATGAATTAAGCTACAGCCAAGAGAAGGAGAAGGGAGAAGTAATCTAAATCTAAAATATGAGGAAGAACACCACCAAAACTGCATCAGCATTAATGCAAGTATTGGAGGTACAAACTGCATTTATTATTCTTTTTCTGCAAGTCTATAATAATGAAACTACAGAAGTCTCATGCCTAAACACTGAATCTGCTTAGCAAATTAGGATTTTTGGAGTCAGTACTGAACTGCTAAGATTAATTAATTATGAATATAATTCTCAGCGTGAGTTTTCTTGATTAAAAATACGCTACCAAATATCTTGGGCTTTTTTGTGTTGTTTTTGTTTGTTTATTTGTTTGTTTTGTGGTTTGTTGTGGGGTTTTTTGCTTTGTTTTGTTGTTGTTGTTGTTTTTTTTTATGTTGGTCTGTTTTGCTGTTTTATTTGATGTTCTCTGGAGAACTGGCAGTGTAGTTCAGTGCACCTGCCTTCTGAAAAGGATACTGCAATGCACAAAGCAGATTCTACCCATCTATCCATCCATCCATCCATCCATCCATCCATCCATCCATCCATCCATCCATCCATCCATCAGCTCAAACATGAACAGTGAAAACTGAACTTTCCAGTTTCTAAATAAGATGCACAGAAAAAAATTACTGTCCTGTTGGTGCTCTACCATTGCAACTTTTTGATTAAACAAAGAAAAGGTGATTTTCCTGACTGAATTTTATCTTCCCAAATGAAGAGACCCAGTGGTTTTAATTTAACGAAAACAAAAGTAACAAAAATAAAATCAACAAACAATCACAGGACTGGGAAGTAGTGGACACTGGAGTTCTATTGCCCCATTTTCCCATTGTTAGAAGTAATATCTTAAAGAAAGGAATGTATTAAATGCCTCCTATACATATTAATGTTACTTGTCTGCTTATCTTTATATGTTTATTATCTCCATTGTAGACTAAACAAGAATAAATTTAAATAAGGTTAAATAACTGCTATTTTTACCCGTATTTTTTTGCCAAAAGTTTAAAGCAAGTAAGCAGACTTGACACAAAGACAAGATTATCATGCTATAATTCCACGTTAATTTTTGTCAAGCACATTCAATGCAGACCATTCCTTTTGTGAACGGGTTTCCACTCTGTGTGATCTTTAGTCATACTTTCTCTTAAAGAGTTTGAAGTTTTGCCAAGGCAAGCTCAAATGTCTTTATGCATTGCAGCTTACTGAGAGAAAAGTACAAAACAAAGGAACAGGATCTATCAGCTAAGTGGGTGGCAGCAACAGTCATTGCAATGAACTGCCAAGAGTTAGGAAATATTCTGTCTCTAAGTGATGAAGTTCACAAATAGATCACTTGTGCTATTTCCCACAGTCAACTATAACAGCTGCAATTTTCAGCTGCCACCACTGCCACCACTTTTCTTTCTGAAAGAAGAATGTAATACTGACATCCTCAGGCTGAATGGGCAACAGAAGACAGCATGAGGATAGAATTGTTACATTGGTAGTGGCAAACACTAAGCACAGATATAACCAGGTGTCACTAGAACAGGAAGCAGGTGGATTTGGTGCTTGGATTTGGTGCAGATGGATTTGGTGTAAAGATGTATGTAAATGTATGTTTGTGTTACATGGTGGAGTCTTCCCTTCAGTAGGATTCTGGCTGCCTATGGGTATCTTTAAACACTCCAGAACTGAGGCTATGTTGCTGCCAAAAATAAAATTAAATTCCAAAGAAATATAGAACAAAACTCAATTTCAAAGATTTGCAGGGAAAGATTTGGTTATTCTGTCTTGAAGTAACTCAACAACACAGTGAATGCAGGGTGGAATGGTCAGTTTGCTGTCCACGTATAAGCAATCTTTCTCAGCATGTATAAATTATGGCAGATTTAAAATTAAGAACCAAATTTGGTTTTGGTGGCTTTTTAGACAGATAGGACACATATTTGAACAAAACCATTTCTTAAACTTAGATTTTTCTTCCTACCTTTGATGCACATACAACTAAATTTCTTGTCCTACTTCAAAGCACATATTCAAGAGTGCCAATCATAGAAATAAGACCTTTTAGAAATAAGGCGGAGAGGGAACATTTTTCAACTAAGAAGGGTAGTGGTTCAAGTCTAAAGCCAACAAAAGCAAGGTCTTTACAACACATGTGTCAAGCAGTTTTAACTATGCCACATCCAGTTCCATTGTCCATTTCCCCATAAAATCATGAATTCCAAGTATGTGCACACACACACGCAGGTCCATTCTCTATCTGCATATGTAACAGAAAAGGTCACTGGCCAGAACACTTCATTCTAAAAACAGACATGTCGCAGTCCTAGTGAACAACATGCAGCATGATTGCAACAGGCCATTTTTAGAACAGCTCCACAAGGCCAAATCCTAAGGGATATTAGGAAGTTATAAAAAGGTCAGTATTATACATATGTAACTTCATGTAATGTTATATATATGTAATTTTGGTAACATCTCCTAAATCCCAGCTGTGTTCTCAGAAAAAGGCTTTTTCCATCCCTCAGTGTTACGGATGCAGAAGTCATGCACATACGTGCAAACTGCCTTGACACACAGCTAAACATATACGGATTCCACTGAGCGCTTCTGTGACCAGGAGAATGGCCCCTCCAGATTTTGAAGTAAAAGACAGATCCACAAGATGGCACTACCACTACACTGATTCTACTCTAAATGTGAGCTCAGTAGTTCAGAGTGTGGTAATGGTCTTCTGTGTGTACTGTTTAAATGGTGCACATGTTTCATTTTGTATTTTGAAGCTTTTTTTTGTCTTGTGAACCTAACAAGAACAGCACAGGAAACTAGTTGCCTATTTTGTTTTTAAGGGAAATGAATAATGACATTATTAAGAGCCAGTACTGCACATTCCATTCATGAACCAGTCTGACACAAAACACCCGACTTCAGGCTGGATTATGGCAAAATATAATCCAGCGTTTGCCATATGTTTTGCCATATGACTGACATGTTGTGTTACTTGCCAGTTTCAGCCACGCTTGCCATGAAGCATTAGCGTTGAGCCTCTGTCCCAAACTGCACCATATAAGCAGCGAAGAGTAAAAAGAGATGGAGAACAAGAATGAAAACAAAAAGATACACAGAAAAAGCAACAGTAGAGTTAATATGATAGATTGAGAACAGTACAATAAATACCAGATGTAACTTGATATTTAAGGGGCAGGATATTCATTATGCAATCTGTATTGATTTAATCAGGTAGCTTTTAGCTCAGAACAGATCAAATACATTCGTAATGCAATGAAACACAAGCTCTTTTCCAGACATTTTTCATCTACAGTCTTAGTAGAGCTGATAAATGTGTGCTTTCAATTAAAGCAATGACTTGTAATGGGGTGTTTTAGTAAAACAATGTCAGTTAATTTTTGAGAGAAATAATGGACCAGACAGTATGGAAGGGGGAATCAGTACCTGTGAATGGCTGCAAAAAGATCCTCAGTAGTCCTCGGTCTCGCTGGTGTTGCCACTCCGTCCGTCTCTTCCCCATAAATAGTGCTTGGCAGGAATGAACTATTTGCTGTTTCTGACTCAAACACCTCGGCTATGCAGAAATAATGAACAATATTGTCAGTCTGCCACGAGAACCAACAGGTTTATAATGTTGAAACCACCCCTCTTTGCTTCAGAGATCGCACTGCACGAAATGCCTTTGCTTGTACAGACGTCTACACGCAGAGTACAATACTGAAAGAATATTTTTATGATTTGTATTAAAATGCAAAATCAAAATTAAGAAAGCTAAGCATTTCTTCATAGGATGTTTTATTGCCAGCACAGTTAAATAAAACATCCTTTTTATTTCTTTGTCTGCAATAGCAAGAAGTCGGAATGGAATTGGAACAAATTTCATCAAGTATTAATTCTGCAACTTCCCTTAGGCTTTCAGCTCTATTGCAAGAGCTCCTTTTCTCTACAGAAGACTAGCCAAATGCTACCACAGCTATCCTCACTCCCCACCTTCTTTAACATAGCTATTGTTACGTCGGAAGAAGAGTGAGAGAAAGCAGACTCACCACCTTCGTTCTCCTGAGACAGGTGTCCTTCAGTGTTACTGCTGCTGTCTTGGCTGCTGCCTGAGCTGCTTCCTTCATCAAAAACTGACTGCTCCTCTTGCCTGGTCTCCTCTTGAACTGGTGATGCAGCAGGCTGTACCACAAAGGCACCAACTCCCACTGCTTCAGAGAAGGTGACTCTGGCAGCTCCTCCCTCAGGAACCAGGCTGCCAGAGTCCATCTCGCTGGAGCTGAGTCCATCTGTAAGGCAATTTCTCGCCTCCTCGCAGTGTGTAACCACAGCGTCTCTCTTAGTCGGGCTTGATGTGCTTCTGACAGTATCACTCACTTCAGCTATTTTCTCCGCTGTGAGATCTAACTGTGGAGGTGGTACAACAAGGAACAGTTTGGGTTTCTTTGAAATGGGAGGTGGTTTCTTGTTTGGCAAAATGACCTGAGTCTTGTCTGGAGATGCTGGTGACCCCTGCAGCGGCATGCCAGAATGGAAGTCTTTGCTCCACACTGGGGACTTGGGTGTGGCTTCTGGAACTGACCCTGGGGAATCCAGTTCCAAAGACTTGTTCAGACCCACGGTAGCTGCAGACTTTTGATCACTCTCAAGCACGGGTATGTTGTCAGAGGGCATCAGAGGAGAACACGGAGCAAGTATTTGAGGTGAGTTTTTAAATGAAGCGCCATGAATCTTCATCTCCTCTTCACCTAAGCTGTTACTGAGTCTTAGTGAGAGAGATGGCCTTAGGGAAGACTGTGATGATGAACCTACAATACCCTTTTCCTGAGAGGTGGTTTCAGAAGCAGATTCAGGTGATGGGTCACCTTCTGTTGCTTTTCTGACAGACCTCAGCTGCACCATTTGCAGTGCTTTGGTAGTTACCAAGGGCATCACAGGTCTTGATGCATCTTGCTTGCTGAAGGGCTGTTTCACAGCACTGTAGCAAGAATCTTCCTGATCATGTTTTTTAAATGAATTCTGTGGGCTTATCATTGCACCTTTTGTCAGTTTGGGATCAAGAGGTGGCGCTGGTGGTGGGGCAACTAAAGGGAAAACAGGAGGAGAAGGAACAAGGGAAGAGTACGAACCAGTGGAAGCTTCCTGTGGTAACCAATGGACACTGTGAGCAAAGGAGGAATTTACATCTGCTTCTGGTGGAGGAGGAGGGAATGTGGGAGAAGCTGGCAATGGTGATAGATCCACGGCTTCTGCTGGAGGAGGAGGAGGGGAAGAAGGAGGAGAGAGCTCAAGGCAATGTGGAGGAGGTGCTGGAAGAGAAGATGGAGGAGGAGGTGCACCAGAATCTGGAGGAGAGCTTGGGGCGGGGTCCAATTTCTTCACACTCACACTCCCTTCAGTAGATGTATTTGAAGAAAGAGAAGTGGAGGATGAGGAAATGGAGACTGAAGACAGAAGAGAAGATTTCCTTTCAGGCACTTTAGGTTTCAGCTTGGATTTCCCATTTCCTGATGATGCAGATTTTAAGAACACAGGCACTGGAGTGACTGCAGTGGGTGTATTGGACTGGCTGGAGTACCCACTGGATGGCGATGTGACTCGGTGGGACTTCTCTGGAGAAGTGCTCTTTGGTTTGGCCAGTCCAGTGGGTATCTGTGGTACAGAAGCCCTTGAGCCATCACTGAAGTGGCTGATGCTGTAATCACTGAGAGCAGAAGAGGTACTGGCAGAATGGGTCACTGGAGACTTCATCTGGTCATCTGCCACTGCAGCATAGTCACTGTAGTAACCCCACTGGTCAGCATACTCCGACTTGATGCTGCTTGTTTCACTCTGAGAGGGGGTGACTGTGCAAATGGAGTACAGATTTGGGGCAGCAGTGGACATCATACTGCTGCTTGCGCTGACTGAGCTTTGGCTGCGAGAGCGCAACACCCAGGGATCCTCATAGTCACTGCAGGGGCTCTGGGAAGGGGAGCTGCCATTTTTGCACTTGAGATTCAACTGCAGAGAATGCTGGAGGGTAGCAATGAGGGTTTCATCAAGTACCTGTCCATTGGACTGAGCTTTTTTCTTGGGTACCCTTCTGAGTGAGTCTGTTCTAGATGGTGGTAAAGGCGGCTTCTTTGCCTTTTTTAGAGAGATGTTTCTTGCAAGGGATTTTTCACCTTGGCCTGGCTGGTCATCTTGATGTTTCTTCTCCTTTGCTTCAAAGACATTAACCACGCTGTCTCTGGGGTTCCCAAAACCATTAGTACTATAGCATGGCATGTCTGACTTCAGTCCGGAGTCCACGCTCATAGAGCTGTAATAACCATCGTGGTCTACAGAATACAGAGAAGTGGAATCTTCTTTGGCTGATGTCCTCTCCAGGCTGCTGCTGCTCAGGTTGCTGCCAGGAGTGGCACAGCCTGGTGTGGTACAAGCTACCTTGCATGATGCAGTCTCACTATTTTCCGCAGACTTGTATAGCCAGTGCTCTGTGCTGCTCACTGCACCTTGTGTTTGGTCCCCTGAGTAGCTAGATTCACTCCTACCATCACTGTCCTGGGACTGGTTTGGTAAAGCAAGATTCCTTCTGCAGCTGTAGTTCACACTCTGAGAGCTAGCCTCTACATTTCCAGGAGTGCTGAGAGAGACAGCAGAGTCACCAAGAGAAAGCATCATGACAGTATTAGATGGGATGGTATCTGAAGTCTGTGAGTGACGAGTGGAGCTACTCTCACTCCAGTTGCCACTTGACGAATGGTGATCTTCTTTCCCGCTTATTGCATTGTTGGCAACAGGATTGTCTCTAGGCTTTGGGTACACAGCAGAACTGCTTATTTTGTTATCCAGCGATCCAGTACTCTGGGCAGTGTGAATAGCAATAACTTCTGAGGAGGACGACAGAGTTGCATTGGGTATGACGCTTGTTGAGTAGGTGGCATGAGGAGAGACTACACATGCTGGGCTAGTGGACTTTTCACTGTCATAACTTCTTACCTCTTGAGACTTTGGCCTCGAAAGAGTTCCTGTTATGGCATTATTTCTCAGATGCACAACATCATCATCCACTTGCAGTTTACTTATCTGGTGGGGCAAAGTGCCAGCAATGTCTTCTGTCTGTCTGGAGATGCTCTGGGTCTGTTCTAAGGACTGCAGAGACACTCTTGCACCAGCCCGAGGCAAGCTGTGAAAACCTATGTCACTATTCTGGCGAGAAGCAAATATAACTGCAGCAGAATCACTCATCACGGACATGTTCCCAGATGAGCTGGAGAACTGAGACATCTGAGCTGCAATGCCTTGTCCTTTCTGTGCTCGTATTCTTCTCATTGAAGGAGGCACAACTTTAACCTCTTCAGTCTGGCAGCTGGTGTCCTTGGTTTCAGACCGCTGCATAGCGGAGCGATAGCTGTCTAGTCGACCTAGCGTGGAACTGTGATCTGGGACATACATCGAGTGCCCTCGGAAATCACTTTGGCCAGTGCCAACTGCTGGAGTCAAAATAAAATAATTATTCCTTGAAGCACAAATTCACATTTATCTTCTTAGTGATTAAAAACAGAAAGAAAGAAAAAAAACCAGCAATCTGCTTCCTCCCCAATCTCTTGAAGTCTGTGCTTTCTGAAGAAGAATCTGTAACAATGGATTTTGCACAGCTATTTTCTGCATTTCTCTTCCCTTTTTCTTTATTGCTAGGAACCTTCTGCTTACAGAACTGCCTGTGTTCACGCAGCACATTCGACACGTGAAATCCTCTCTTTACGACATGGTAATAATTTCCATAGTAATCAGTTGTGTCAGAAACCAAGTAGCACTGTTTGACTTCCAGGAGGCAAACCAGCAGGAGCAGACAAAAGCCCGAGAAACGTGAAGTGTGATTCCATGCTAATGCCTCATGCAATAAAGAAAAGGGGAAGGAAATCTGAAGACTAATGTGAATAATCAAATCTGCCTTTTAGAAAGCATTATGCTTCAGAAAAACCGTTCAGCAGACAGGGCGAGCTATTCAAGTCTTACTCTTCTACAAAGAGGCTAACACACTGAAACATGCATTGTTTTACCACAAATAACGTGCCTGCTCTAGCAACACTGATTAAAAAACACTGCCATTAAATAACATTTCTCCACACAACTGCTTTCTATCTACCATAACGAAAAATCTCCAGTACTAATGAGTGTCCCAACCTCGGCACCATCACAAAACCAAAAATAACTGTGCTTTATTTAATGATGTAATAATCACATATTGACATAAATAACCTGAAGATGATGGGGGGTGGGGGGGGTGCAGGAGGAGAGAAGGGAAAAAAAGAAAAACAACAACAAAAGCTTTAATTCAAGTTACAGATACAGTTATCCCTGGGTCAGCTGAAAGAATCCTAAGGTTCTCTTAAATTTACATTTGTGTTGATAGCTAGCTACCTTTTGAAATCAAGAATCAGAGAACAGCTTTAAAATCAGTCTGCATAAAGCTCTTGCTTCTCAATTCAGTTGCACTACTTTATAAACGGCAAAAACAAGAGGCAGCCATGCTGCTGGAGATGCTTGTAAGGATACTGCATATGCCACTGCAGGGAAAACTGGTTATTTCGAATCTCCGCCCTAATGCTACTCTCAGGAGCAATGTAGTAGCATACTCAACAGGACTGCACTCCTTTCGTATTTACTACACAGAAATGGATCCGGAGGATGGGTATTCTTATCATGCAGCTTTAAACATCACTTAAAAAACATTTAATTATCCTTATTCTAGGAAGGCACAAGAGGCATTTAGGATAAGGAAAAAAGGGCTCTGAAACGACTGCAGTGAAAGAAGCACACAAAAAGACTGTTTACTTCTTTTCCCTAGGCACATAAGAAGTCTTTTAGCAGCTTGAAGCCTATTTAGTTTGCTTTGTGTAGATTTCTCTTGCTCTCATGAAAATGTAGCCTCTTTCTGCTTCTTGTAGAGATTTAGAGCGAAGATAGATACTCAGATGCTGGCAAACATCTTGGATAATCTAATATGAGATACTGTTAGAACAGATGGACTACTGCAGCCAAACAAAATAGATATTTGCATATTCTGTACAGTCATTAAGAACTGTACAGTAAGAAAAATCATTTATTTTTGCTTTCTATCTTTTTTTTAAGTATCAGTGTCTCCCTTGGGTTAAGAGAGAAGAAACCATCAAAGCAGACATTACGCATGTCTGACTTTGACATGCATACATAGGAGCTGTGACATCCCCAATGAAACTGTTAGCCAATGAGTATCATCTGGTGATAAACAATCGTGTACTAAGTTACATAAATAACCACAAAGGTGGGGTACTTCTCCTACCAGTCTGAAATACACACAGGCACATACAAGAGGGAATGAGAAGGCTTGTGCAGAATGAAACTGTAAGCACTATTTATCTAATAAATGCTGACCTGAGGCCGAGAGAACCTCATTTCAGCACATCATCTATTTGTATTCACAAGGGAAGCTAAAAGCAATCCACTTCACAAGCAGCTTAACATACATGGATTCGTTATGCTTGTTTAAAAAGTTACTGCTATGGAAAGCAACTGGGAAAGTAGGACAACACTGAACTTGCAAAACTTCTCCTTTTTTCTTCCAAACCCAATAGTTTTAGAATGCACTGTTGGTATATACGGCTGACTGCAAATATGAATGCTACTTTAAAATGTGTGAAATACAAAATTAAACAACAATGTTATATCTAAAACCCCTGTGCTACTAAATAAGAAGCCAAGGACTCCTCATGCCAATCCAAGCCAAGCTCTGTTCCCATACTGATGACTGTACCCACACTCTCGCTGTGCCTGAGCAACTTGCTAATGAGAAAGCAATATGAACAAGTGCAGGATGCTGCTGAGCACCAGTCCTTGCCCTGTGCTTATTACTGGCATAGATGTAGCCTGGGTCCAGTCTAATGCAATCATGGAAACATAAATTGCCTCAACAGCACAAAAACTTGACAACCCTGGTTGCCAAGACAGGGCAAAAGAGCTCAGTCCTAGAGGTATAAACTACAGCCTAGATCCTGTCATTATTTGGGCTTTTCACGGTTGGCACCATTTTACTTTACTATAGTAAGTAGTAGTAAGAAGTAAGAAAGTAAGTTGTTTTCATTAGTTTGTTTTCAAAAAATTCTTGGGATTAAACTGCCTTTGGTGGTACTGCAGTTAGAAGATGGACACACCAATTCTATGAAGCAGTTCAATCTCTTAACTCAATTTCACATCAAAATTGCTACCTTTATTAGAAAATCTCCAATTAAGTAACAGCCAGAAGTTATCAGATTTCCTTAACACCAAAGTGCTGGAATTCACTCGGAGCTTTTAGAAAAATATCATCCACGAACCCATCTAGTTGGAAAAGACACGAGAAAAAAAAACAACCAAACAAACAAAACCCCACAGAAACAGACATCAGGATGCAGATGCTGAATGTGACAAAGTCAGAACCAGCTGCAACTAGTGGTGTATGGGAACTGCTGAGTCATGGCCTGAACCACTGATTGAGCACCTGGAGAAAAGACCTGGTCAACCTTGAAAGCACAGGTAAAGGCAATTCACCTATGCAACCAAAGAGAGCGAAGCTTGGCTTCATCCCTTTTAGATCTTATTTTAAGGATGGACTGCCAGTGAGGAAGGATCTCTTGCTGGAGATCCCTCCTTTGTGGAGTCTTCCTGTGAGCATCAATTTTCAGATACAGGTGAGCATCTGTATTTATTTATTTTGTAACATCTCTCACTGCACGTATTTGAGAACCGCTGTAAGGGAAACTGTTGATCACTGCCTAAACCTCGAATTAACAATCTGAGGCAAGTGATGAGTCAGCTGCAGGAGCACAGGTGAAGGTAATTCAGCTGTGCTCCCAGAAGGGGTGGAGTTTGGCTCCACCTCTCCTAGATCTCATTTAAGGGCTGACCACCACTAAGGTAGCATCTCTTTCTGGAGACTGCTCTTGTGTGGAGTTCTTGTGGTGAGCCCCCATCTTGACTGAAGGCCTCCGAGTTGGTAAGTCTTTTCCTTAGATACCCTCTGGCTATCTATTTCCAACTATACATATCTACAGTTGTATTATTCCAACTGTATACCTGTTGAGACCTGGTCCTGCTGCCTTTATAGGTGATATGATAAATGTGGATGAAAACTGCTAATATACTTGTCTGTGTTTTATCTTGTGTCTATTAGTGCTGTAGTCAGCACTATGTCCACCACAGGAGACCTGAATCTAGATTCCTTTCTTCTTCACTGTGTCACTTCTTGCTATACTGAAAATGCTGAAGTGATTTCTCAAGTGTAAATGCTCTTCCCTGTGTTCAATACAGAGCCTGGCAGCAAACAAGGGGCACCCAGCATCTGGAACAAGCAAAGTATGCAATACACATTAAGTCTCCGGCATAAAAACACAGAGGTTTCAATGCGTGCCACAGCTCCAAGCACTTGAATCAAGATAGGGAACGCTGGTGCAACCTACATGTGCCTGGCTCTGGTGGTAACTGGATATAACAGGGACTGAGACTGACTGTGCAAACGTGATGGGGAAGAAAAAGAGCAGGTCTGCATGTAATCCCTAGGGCTGGGTACAGCTATGGAAGGCTTCCTGTGACACTGACAGACCTGCTGGTACTAGCAGATTGCTGCAGCAGAAAGGTTCTGTGCACTGAAAGGAGGATAGAAAACTAAGGATTTGAGAGGATAAAGTGCATGCTGGTATCACAGTTTGTATCACTTGTTTCAACTAGCATACTGAAGCAATTCCTCTTCCCAGACTACTTCTGACTAATCACTTCTACTATGTGCATTTGTCTTTTGTGCTACAAGCACATTCCTAGATTTGTTCATCTCTTCTTCTCACACCCCTTCTAGCAATCTTCCAAACCTGGAGTCCTAGCCAAGTTACTATTCAGGCACCACTACTTCAACAATGTTAAAAAAAAAAATTCCCAAAACTGTTTCACCCTACTGTATACCAAAGATTTTTAACAGATGTTCACAAAGAAACAGACAAATACCTCATGTTTGTGGTAGTTTTAGGAATTTTAACTGTGCTCCATGCATCTGTAATCTCTCAGAGGGGAGGAAAAAATGTTGCAGAGAATCCTGCAATACTTTTCCAACCTGTTGCTAAAAATCTATCTTGTGATCATCTTGCATATCCTCCTGCAAGGGAGAATTCAGATGAAAATACAGAGAACTTGAAGTTCTATTGGTTCTGTTCATTTCACCAACTGAATATACAGCCTCTGGTAAAATAATATACCCCTGTCACCACTGTCTTTCGTTCCGTTATTCAAAAGCATATGATATTTGCTTACTCTGTAATACTCCACTTGAACTGTGTTAAAGATGAGCAAGGTTGAGAAAGTATGGCTTCAAAACTGGTATTAGTTAATAGGCAAAATAATGGGAAGCTTCATTCCAGAGAATGTTCAAAGTTGTAATTTGAACCAGAATGCAGAATTACTTGGCTGTAACAGCTGCATCCCTGCATGGTATTCCTGTAGGACCACTAGTTTCTGTGAATTCTACCTGTGAAACCTATATCTTAAATAACTGCTAGTACCTAAGGGACTCATTAGAAAAGACTATCAGTTGAGTCTCCAAGAGAAGAACTAAGTACTCAAAGATCAAACAGATATAGATGCTCATGTTTTTTTAGGATGGTCCCAAGGGACACTGGCTGGTAACAACAGAGGTTCTGAGCTGAACCACCTGAAAGCAAGTGAAGAGTTCATTCAGCTGTTAGTCATGCTTCCCCCAATGGCTGACAGGAGGCCTCACAGGTGGCAATCTCTTGTGATCTACTGAAAATGGGAAATGGGGAAATAAGCTGGCAGGAAATAGGCACACAAGACCATTCTGACCCTCTGAATCCTTATGCATAAGGAGGAAAAAAAAAGGGGGGGGGGGGCTGACAGAGTAAGATGGAGTAAATAATGGCCCTAAATTATACTTTCGGTTTACTTTTGGAATGTTTGGCTAAATTCTGTGAAGGTACCATGGCCTCTGAGCTCATGCTAGCAATCAGCACATGATTTCTCTTCTGTTTGGTCTTCCTGTTCCAAAGCAGCCAGGGGAGAACCCCAGCAGCTTGGCCCAGCAGAAGCTCCTCTAGGCTCTCTAGCAAGAAAGAAAAATAATTCAGGCTTGGCTGAAGCTTTGAGGTTCTCTCAAGTTTCTGCTTCCTTCTGAAGAATAAACAAGAGGTAACAAGAATCTGCTCTACGTGTTGGTTATTCAGCCTGTGCACAGCAACTATGATGTACCCAGGGATTTTAATCTTTGTGTAAATATTATAGCCCTTCACAGTGATGCTTTACAGGAGAAACAACGAGATTTATTCAGCTGAAACCACAGGGAGAATGTCAATAGGCACAATGCAATTGCTTGATTTGGAGTTTAGTCCGGATCCTTGTTCCGATCAAATGAACTGTGGAATGTTTTAAAACAATTTGATGTTTGTTTTGGGACAGCGTAAGAGAAATAAGGAATGGACAGCTACAGAAATATTTGGGGAGTGACAGGGGAGGAAAGGCAAAAAGAGCACTGAACAAGGATTAGAGAGAGATAATTTATTCCCAGATTTGCCAGTTGCCTGGTAGATGACTCCAGCAAAGACCCTTCGCTGCAGCACTCCTGGTTCCCCCATAAAGACACTGGTAACTGTTCTCTTTCCAAATACACTTTGTTTGTAGTGATATAAATCAATATGCTAACAGGATGCAAACTACCATCAGAGAGACTTCCTGGTATATATTTTGTATTTTGCTGTCTGGACACTACACAGCCACCACAGAAGCAACATGAAACTACTTCAGGCCAACTTCCACAGTAGGGCAGATGGCTAAAGCACTGTGTGCCTGCCGGCTGTGGGCCAGTGAACACGACAGATAGAGCTCCTACAGTGAGATGTTGTCAGCCTTCCTATTTCCGCAACCTCAAATAGGAGCCAAGGAAAACCTTCAAACGGTGCTACATGAAATGTGCTCGGTAGGAGATGAAAGAACAAAATGAAGACCACAGAACCTGTCTCCCTTTGCAAACAGACTGGCAAAAGTAAGAAATTCTTAAGATATTCACTGAAGATTCCTTTTTAACATGGAAGCCAACTGCATTCTCAGTTCATTCCACCAGATGATTTATTTTTTAAGCCCTGTCACTCTGAAGTGGTCATAAACATAACTTCCAAGCTTTAGAAATGCTGTCAGCACATAGCATTCTCCTCACATCCGCAGAAGTATAGCTGTTGGTCATTTCAAAGTCCACATGTCTGAAAGAGCATCAGGAACCTCTACAAGTGACAAAGGGTAGTTTGGAACAAAGAACTCTGCTTTCTGCCCTCAAGGTAGGTCCTGCGTATGTCATGGATAATCTCTACTGAAAAGTGAAAACTATGACCTTGGTATGTATGCCACTTTCAGAATACCATGCCAGCTTCAGTAAGACCACAACAATCCTGAAAATCTATATTTCAAGCTATGCCCTGTATCAATTGGACATGTAAGTGGCACAAAGGTTTTTAAGGAACACAAGAAGAAAAGTCATTTCATCTCAGCCCTACATAAAGAGCAAAGAAATAGAGTTTAAAATGGGAAAATGGAATATAAAACGTATCCATCCTGAACAGACAAGGGAAGATCAGGACTGCCTCTGCTACTCCTTAGCTAGCTGTAAAGAGCTCAGCTGAATGCTATCTGAGAAGCTACATCATCAGAAAACCTGAAAGAGGAAAAAGTAATCTTTCATTAAGATTTAATGCTATGTTTCATGTAGCTTTGTTTGCTTAAAACAAGTCTACTTAAGCTCTTGAGATTGCTTATAGCTGACTGCAAGGCTGATAAAATGCTATTCTCTCAGGGAAGAAATTCAAATTTCAATCTCAAGGAGGATTCCAGGTCTGGAAAGTGTCTCCTGCCAGATGGTAAGATCAACTGGGAGCTGCCATGGGGCAGCTCTGGACAAGATGAGGAACTTCTACATTTCCAGGAAAAGTTCCCAATGACAGATACCAAACAGTATCCATCCCACAAGAAGATATGGATAAAGATACCTCATTGCTTTGGACAATTCTCAGAGCAGCAGTTAGATACAAAATCATTACATGAGATCCAACGTAACATTTAAAGCTGCCACTTAAAGACTTAATGCAGAGTTAAGTGAATTTTCTCTGTAGAGACAGAAGATACTCGTGGCAGGACACTGTTCTATTACAGATGCAGATGGAGCACAGTTCCAGACACAAACCGCTCTTCATGTATTTGCTTACTATTGCTTAAGCAGTGAAATATGACCGATTCAGAATTTTTCCTTTGATACATATGAAATAGATAATGGTAACGTGTAGATTATCTGAAATCAAATAATGTTGACAATTAATTGGTTGCCAATTGGATCTAAACTAAACTGGAAGATTTTACAGATTTTTCACTGTTGATGCAACTCTCAGCAGATCCAGGAAGGCATCAGTGAATTGGTTTACCCCGCTGGATAACTCTGCAAGCTGAAACACCTGCCCACTTCAATTTTGCTTCAATGAACATCTTAGGGGAGTGGACCAAGCCTACAGAAAGGTATTAAAGACCACAAAACTTACATCCCTGTAGATTTCCATTGTACCAGTAAATCATTTTCCAAGACTGCATTCCCTTCAGCAGAAGGAAGACCACAGATAAAAGGCCCTTAATTCCTGGTAGCAAGGAGGCACCTGCTTATTTAGAACTGTAATTGGCTATCAGACTGTATTGGTTTCATGAGCACTGGTAATGTTATTAGTTGAGTAATGATAAGCAGTGACAATGAACAGTGGATGGAATACAGTTCTGATGAGCCATACCTAGCTCCTTTTGTATGTTGTCAGGGATTCCTGTTATAGTCTTTCTCCTTTTGACTTTCTTCGGCCGTCTTACCACCGTGTCTGTGTAAATTAGAGACCGCCGAATGCTGGCTTGGCGGTCGAAATTCTCCCCTAATACATGGTAAAATAAGCAAAGCAACATTACTTCCAAGCACACTGACATCATGCACTTTCTTCCACTAGCTTTGTTGTAGAAATGAAAAAAAGGCATTAATAAATGATGTTAGCTTGATCCTACAGTGAAGGTTTACACTGTAGGAAAAGATACAGCGCATTGTCACAGTAAGGTTTTAGACATGCATACATGTTGCTCAGTACTGTGGGTTTCTAAAAAAATTTGACATGCCCTGAGTCCAATTCACATCTGGTGAAAGAAGCTGTAATTCTATAGGGTGAGCAGAATCCTTGCTTTAATTTGACCCTCTGATTTGTGGGATTTGTGGGTTTGCTGGCTGCTTTTGTTGTTGTTTTTTGTTTGTGGTTGCAGGAGATGGAGTTTTTTTTGGTGGTTTTTTTTGCTTGTTTTTAAATATTGAGCTGTAGTAAAAGCAAATCAGCAAATCTGCTCATGAAAATGAAAGACTGTAATGGTTTATACAGGAACAGGCATTGCTATTGGCAACAGATATTACAATTTCCTTGCAGATCTCCATCATTAAATCACACACTTCCTTTTCATTCCAAGTTGCTCTGAACCTGTCAAGTGTACCATATTTCTGATGGCGATCTTTTAACACAAATACAAATAAGTTCTATGGAGCATGCAGAGATCAAACTGGTTTTGCAATGGTAAGAGATGAAAAAAATGTGTAAATGCATGTTGCCAGATAAAACCTTATGATGACCACGGGCTGTATCATAATGGGACCCAAAAGCACCACTACCATTAAGGCTGAGCAGCTTTTCTTTAGGAATTCACTTTTGTTGAGAGGTTTATAGTTTGGCCATTTTACAAGTAGCAAGATAAAATTTGCTCTCTAGACTGAATTCAAACAATTCTCCACATTCCCAAAAACATACCCACCCCCAATCTCCCATGTAAGTTTCCCTACTAGAAGTTAAACATTTAAAGCAGTAACAAAACATCTGAAGTTTCCTTTAGATGACCTATTTAAATTTTAAATGCAGAAAAAGTTTGACATACATATATATATTTTTGCCTTTTATGCTTTCTTGAAAATTCATGACCAAATTATTTACCTCTTAAAAGTGATTAACGCACAGTAACTAATATGTCAAAAATATTATCCCTGGTAGACTCCACATCGGTATGATGTGTGTCGTGCAGATAGTGTAGAACACCACTAGAACAGTTAAAGACACAGTCATAACGTAAAGCACAGCATATGGAATAATGAAAATACAAGAAAAATATAAAACAGTTTCAATTGCTGTATCATAAATAAAGACTGACTCTTATCTTAGTGGGTCTTGTTCCCCAATGAAGTGCACTAATGCTGGGCAGAATCCTTGAATCTATGAAGTATCACTTTCATCTGAATTTCTCACTGACTGAAGTGAGGGCAGATTAAGGGAGGAGGAATCTCATGGGATCTGTGAGATATGGAGCTATGAATCCCATGGGCTTCATAGAAGCCCTAAAATGCTGAGACAAAATATCCACTGTCTCGGGCATTACTGCTATTATGATGTTATCACCCATATGGAGTCTGAGTTGGGACTATTAGATAATCCCTCTATATAGAATAATAACTGGCTGCACTATAATGAATTTAAAGAATTCAAAAGACAATGTTTGGCATTTCTAGACATATCCTGATCCATTCAAAGCCAGCGATTATGCCTGAGACAGTAAGGGGCAAGAAAACTAAAATTTGGCTTTGAATATCCTTGACTAAAATACTATGCAAATGCAAAGTAGAAGGGACGCAAACAAGAAAGTCTTTTATGCGCAGTTTGAGGCACACCAACAGGATGACCATGGAAAAAATTATTGTGTCAGCTGAACTACACTAACTTCTTGCCCTGTGCTAACAAAGAGCTAACTCAACCAACCCTTCTTCAGATGGTTTCAAAATAGCTTGTTGATGAAAGACACTGTGCAAATTTATAGAATTTCAAAGTAGCTGCTTCAATAAACTCTATGTCAACAATCAAAATAAAAATGTCTTTTTTCCACTCTTCACTGTTATCTTGTTTTTAGAAAATAATGATGTTGATGTATTATTTAAAGATACTTTTCCTCCATTGGGTTTGTAACAAATAGTCTAAATATTCCTCATCTGATTTACTCAGTTCTCCCTCACATTTAGTCAGTTTTCTTGGATTCACTGGGAATACTTAAGTATGTTTTAATCTCCCTATAGTCAGTCAAGCAGGACTTAAGCAAACGCTTAAATCGTTTCCAGGATCCACCCTGCTGCCTATCAGATCCACCACCACCAGACTCCTCCATCTGGAAAGACAGTTAGTTCCAGAAAACCCAGTATAGGAGACACCATTACACATCTTTGAACCCAAAGGATATGTAAAAGCAAAGACTGGCCACCACTGAAAATTCAGCCCAATTCCTTCCAGGTCAGAATAAGCTCAGCCCAGCCACCCACAAAGACTGAAACATCCTACAAATTGAATGTCTCGTCAGCAGCTTGTCAGCCTAATGCAATGCCCCTGCATCTTCAGGCTGTCCAACAGATTTTTACTAACCCTGTATTAGCTGCAATCTGCTTACCAAGGAGCCCCCAAAAGCTGAAGTAGCAGAATTTGTTGCACAGCCACGTGAGAGACCATTGTAACAGGATCATTACTAATGCACTGCTGAAAATGCTGTCACCTCTTCTTCCGAGGTTAACGTTTTATTTAATGCCAGGAGTAATAAATGGAAATGTTTTGACCTCTCTTCTGGGAGAGTGAGAAAAAGAGCAAGCAAAGGAAAAAGCCGAATCAAAACAAAAGCCAGCTATGGTTTGTTCCTCAGCACATTTAACAAATGGCACGGAATTTTTGGTCTTTTTTTTTTTCCTGCCTCACATAGTAACATACGGAACTTCACAAAATAGAACTACTCACAGTGTGGGAGGGCAGAGGAGGGGAGCAGATTGTGACTTTTTAAAGGGGAACAAGGACAGCAGCTTTTTCTGTATGTGTGTGGGGCTCAGTCTGTTTTTCTCGCTTGTCTTGATGCAAAGCAGCAATACAGCTATTTCAAGGCAAAAGGAAACTGGTTTCCAGAGACCAGCTCACATACTATAAGAATAGTCTTCCTTCCCCATCCTTGCTTTGTATGCCTTCTTACTATCTTGATTTTAAGGAATGAATGCTACACAACACATTCCAGGAAGCTGAAGAGTAATAAACGCGCACTATTTTCACCAGAACAGTTAAGAACTGCTACAATCCCTGGGGGCGAGCCAACTTATACAAGTGGCAAAAGGTTTGCCACAACATTTTATTTAATCTAATTGAAATTATAAGTGTAATTTATACAAATACATTAGTGTTTCCTGTGATGCTGTATTAAATCCAGGACAGCTATTTGATCTCTTCTACCCCATTTTTCTTTCCATCTATTTACTTCTCTCATATATTTTCAGTACACGGGGTCATTAAACCAAATGGCAAATAACCCATTCTCTAAGTAAACCATCTTCCTACTGCTGCAATATCAAAACCATGCTTTGGCTTACTGATTATGTTAGATAATCCACTGTTCCCACAGCTCTGCCTTCTACACCCGTATCCTACATTTCCTAGATAACACCAACTACTCTAGTTACATTTCAGCACTGCATGTTTTCCTTCTATTCATTTTCCAGAGGTGGAGTGTTCATAATCTTCCGCTGCTCTCAAATATTTCCTGCTATTTAAGAAAATATTTCTTATTATCAGAGCTCCCTGATGTTTATCACTGGCCTTAAACCACAACTTAAAACTTAAATCTTCAGTACGATAAGTAGTGCTTCATTGCTTACAAAACAATAATTTATAAAAATACTTGTGAAAAAAAAGAATGATAATCACACAGAAAAACAGAATTCCTAACTTACTTTCAAAACAAAACTGAACATTGCAAGCTACTTATTGTTAGAGTGAGCATGGAGCCAGAGAACGCCATATGGCATTTGAATTAAATTGGATATTGAATATCATCCCAGTTTTGGCAGGCAAATGGTCAGTGATTTGAATTAGCTAATAATAAACAATCTTGATACTGTACAGAGAAAGAGGGATTATTAAATCAAACTGATTATTCAATCTTTCGTACAAATTCTATTTACACACATCAAAATATCCATGCAATGTTAGACTTCATTGTTACTTAAGTTTCACTGAGTAGGAATTCTACATCAGTGAAACCAAAGTGCATTTTGAAAATGGAGAATCAATATACAGCTTGCATGCAGAAAATGTGGGCTACTGTCATTGACTATCATACCAAGTGTCTCAGTAGAGGACAGCCTCATTAACCTTCTGTTCTTTCCCTACTCTCCTTGACAGCTAAACCTCACATTGCTGATGAAAATAAGATTCAAGAATTCTTTTCTCAAAATTTATAACATTTAGTCTTCAAAATACAGAAGTCTCTAATAATCTTCCTTAGGTAAAGATCCTAGAAGAAAATCCTGAATATCATTTAATATTTTACAAAACATAATTTTCCATTATTTATCTTTAATGAAGCCTACAGTAACAGTGATTTGTCACTCATCTTGTATTTAAATACCTAATTTTGTTTCAAGCCCACACTGTGTAGACTACCTTCATTAATGTTCATTTTAAGGAATTCGGAATTTTTCTCATTAAGTGCAGACAAAGATTGTTAAATGCAAAATACTGTTTTCACAGAAAGGTGCAAGAAATAACATCAAAATCATGCAACAAATATATATATATTTGAGTGTTAAAATACCCTAATGGGTCTCCTATAATCCCTCCCCTCCCTAACCAGTGTGATAGAATTTCTGAAATTAAAAGCGTACCAGTCACATTAATAGGAACTACATCTGTTTGGACTGCCTGTGCTTGCTGTCGCATCTTCTCTTCTGGTGTTGGCAGTGGGAGAGACTTAGTCCAGTTGGTTTGTGTGTTGATGTCTGATAACTCATTTGAAACTGGGGTTCTAGGCCTTTTGATGGTGATAAGCTTTTCTTCTTCTGGGGAAGAGACAGAACACTGCAAATAGAAATACATGCAACAGTGTTAGTTCTCTACTAGAATAAACAGAGGACTAAGTACTAAGGTACTGCTGCTGCAGTCAGCATGATGGCCTGGGGATACACCCTCACAAATAACACACACTGATTTACGAGTGACTTTTTAAAACAAATGAAAAACTAACAACCACCAAAAAATCCAACAGCAACAAAAAATAAAAACAAAACAGAACAAAGGAAAAACAACTCTAGGTTGGATTTAGCCATGACAGCTGATCAGGTTTAGAACATATAAATGAAAGAGAAGCAAAGCACAGTAAATAATTATCTTACGCATTTACACTGTTCCTTCAGCAACCAACCCCTCTCACTTTTAGAAATAATGGATGGAGATTTAACACTCTCCCCTTCTTCTCTGCAGTGTCCCACTGGGAAGATGAGGTTGAGACCTGCTTTGATCTAGCTGTGCTAAGCTATGAGGTGGGTAAGGAAGACATCTATGATTCTATTACAGAAGACATCTATGATCTATCTATTCATGAAGACATCTATGATTCTATGATACATACACAGTATACATACAGTGGTCATTTTTAAAGTCATTCCTTATCAAAAGTGTTAGATACCATATCCATGATGGGCATTTTACTTCAAATAAATGAATAAAACCTTTCTGCATCAGATAAAGAGGTTACAACAGCTTGAACAAATCGTCCACCAGCCAAATTTGTAATGCCAAAAAAGACATTTGTTTTAAGGGAGCAAATCTGTTTTCACTGCAAGAGACCCCAGGGAATCCCAAGAGCAGGAGAGGAAGAAAGACTTGGAGGAAAAAGCAGCTCCTCTTCCTTCTGCCTCCAGATGCAACAAGGAAGAAGACAAACACTTCTAAGAGTCTGCGTAGAGGCTGCAGGGACAGCAGAGACCTCTGAAGCCGTTAATCATGCCCATCCATTTCAGAGCTGGTTGCCTTGGCTGCTCTGCAAGGTGGACTCTGTTCTCTGCCCTGGAACTAGCTCCTCACCACCACCTTTCTCTTTGTTCTCTCTTCCCCCTGTCTGCAGAATACCATCCAAAATGGGGCTGCTGGCACTGGTTTGCCACTCTCCCTGGAGTTATTCCATGGCTGCTTGAGAGAGGTGTAACTGTTGTTTGTAACAGATGGACATTTTCTGTCACTATTAAATCTAAGCGATTTATTCTCTCTCAAAGCTGAGTAGCACACAAAGGCATGTCCAAACACCATGCTGCAACCACTGTTTATCATTTCTGATTTTAATTTTCTCCTTGTTAGCATGAGAAGTTCCCACTGTTTATAAACAAATAACCATTTACTTATATCACTGCACTCTGTCAATTCATTCAGGCAGGGCCCAACATTTCATTACCAATCAATAAATCAAAGCAGATTCCAGGCAAAAAGTATATTAAGGGAAAAAAAACAAAAAGTGGAATCCCTTCAGGTAATAATAATAATGCACAAATATAATGTGAATGTTATTCTTTTATGTGTGTCTGTGTACATACATTGTTTATAGAAGTACACAGGGCAGGCACACCTACAGTACTTACACACAAATGGAAGTGCTTTCCCTTTTCAAATCACTCACATTTATAAAAAGCTCCACAAGCTTGAGCAACGTGGGAGAGAAACACCACTGCAGATGGGAAAGCTGCCTCCAGGCTGTGCCACCTCCAGTTTGTTCCACAACAGCTCAGAGCAGAAAAGGCACTACAACCCACATCTGTGTGCTGGCCCATATGGGGCATCGCTAGTATTGGAGGCGTGCATGTAAGCACCCAAAGGACTAATTAGAGAGGCCAGAAAACTAAGGAAGGGCAGAGGAAAGAGGATAGAAACTGATCAGTACAGTGAGTACATAATGAGAACTGCTGGTTTTAAGTGTAGGAAGGAATGTCAGTGTTTCATCTGCAGGCACACTTCCTGTGGCTTCTGGATAAGCACAACTATCTCTACTTAAATACTTTCTTCCAAAGTACTCACAGCGATAGTGGTATATTTACTTGCTTTTTGGTGTAAAAATTCCATACCATACAGAACTTTGTGGCAAGATTCAACAGATTGCTGCTGTACAGACAGGAATGTCTTTGAAGTGAAGTCTGCTAGATGAGAAATAGCACTGGACACTGCTTTGAGATTACACTATCTGCTCAGCAAATCTCAGTACAAACACTGCTTATAACAGAACAGTTTGCACCCCTCTCATTTTTAAAGCATCTCTGACTCAAAACTATTTTATGCTTTGATTTACATGATCACATTTCTATGCAGTTTCCAAATGGGATGCTACACCCACCTCCTCTATAAAGTCCATTGGATTTGTCCTCTTTAATGAATCAGGGATGAAGGGAAGGTGCTAAGTGAAAATGACAACACTGGACCTTGCTGTCTTTCCATAAACATGTATTAGAAGGGAAAAAGCCTGAACTTTCAAAGGGGAAACTGAAAGGAGAATGTGGGGGAGAATGGCTCATGAATACACCACAGTCTCAAGGGAGCTACATGACTCACAAGGCTAGAGCCCCTACACTGCCTTGCTGACTTCTTGTCCCCTGTCCACTCAGGCAATGAGACACATAACAGCTTCACAGCCTTGGCACACTAATAGTGCTTGAGAGGTCCCAGCTGACAAGTGATACCACACTGCTCGTCCTGCCCCAGGTCCCTGTTTATTCTTAGTCTCTATATATTGCAATGGTTTGTACTACACTGTTTGAAAAGACAGGACCTCCAGAAGAAAAACCAATCCATACAAATCTCTTTTAAGCAAAGGACCTTAAAACTTGTGGGCACGTCATTTATCTCACTGTCCATCACAGCCATTCACAAAATCAGAAAGTTTCTGAAAAATAAAGTTGAGAAAAAAATCCATACTGTTGTTGATGAGAGCCATACCAACTGAGCCATCTATTTGTATCTCAACATCCTATTTCTTCTCCAGCCTTTTATTAGCTTTGAGTGCCTCTTTTCACTAATACATTCCCTTCTTTGAACTGCTGTCTCAACCCAGCAAACCGATCAGCATTACCAAACAAACAAAACAATATAAAATACATGTGCTGATTACAAGTGTACTCATACACAATTGCAGCCAAGGGGTGGGAGAATCACAGTCTGGAGACATCTCCAGGTGTGCCAGTAGCAACAAGGCTCCCAGACACTCACACCTCCAACCTGAAGCACCCCACTTCTACAGCCCCTCTCAACACTAAGTCAAATTTTACATCAGACCTCTTCAAGTCCATCAAGCCAATACTGTTAATGCTTTTTTTTCACTTTACATTCTAAACAGTTTCTTGCAGATATCAAAGAAACAACTTGGTGTGGCTGAATACGGTGTCAAAAGTACACTTTTTTTGCCCCACAAATAAGCAAAGCAGCTGTTTTGTTAACCAGAATTAAAAGACTATCAAGAAAAAGTTCGTAACTGAAATAACAGGATCTAGGCAAAAATACCATGAGATTTTTCATAGACGGAATAAAGACATGATACAGCATGTGCCTGTGAGCCAAGTACCCTCTTTAGATCGCATTCATCATTTAGAAGTTATGTTACTCCAATTAGGAAACTTTTTCCTTGGCTAATTAAAAAAGCAGCCACACAGCCAAATAAATAAAACACAGCATTTACCAGGGAAGGAGTTTCAAAGGAGGCAAATGTTAATAGACCGAACGTAATTAAAAGCAACTAAAAGATATTGGACTGCAGACAAAAAATAAAAAGGAATAATGAGGAAAAATACAGGAAACAAACCTGGCATGGCATTTTGCTGTTGAGCAGTTGACTTTTCTATTTTTAATTTCTTTTTTTAACAGAAAACAGAAGCAGGTAACAACTGAAGGCTAAGGGCAGAACGAAGAGATTGCTTATGTGCTAAGTGCTACAGGTTACATCAAGCTGCGAATAAGACAGCTGGATGGTCCCATTTGTGGGCAAAGTACCTTGTTGCTCCGTGGAACCAAGTTACAGCAGGCGCTAATGCAAGACTGAGAGATGCAGTCTAACAGACTAGACTGTTGAGTGAGACAAAAAGAAAGAAAGAAAATGAGTGATAAAAAGGCAAGGAAGGAAGAATGAGGGGGGAAAAAAAACCACACACACACACAAAAGACAAATACACTTAAAATACACAATGTATATATTTCAGAACATAAAGAAACCAGAGTTTGAAAGCGACATCTAAGTATATCCCTGACACTAGGAAAACAGACCAGTGCTGAAGGACAGGAAGCTTTTCAAGTAGCGTCACCAATGGTGGTATGTATATGGTGACAAAGGAGGACACTGGTTACAGTACTGAGATGTAAAATCCAGGTAAACCAATTTAATCCCCAACAAACTCAATTAGGATCAGCAGAAATACACTGAAGTGGCGATTGGACTGTGCTCTATTAGTGCAACTTAGATGAATCAACCTAAGAGTAAAAAGGTAGTTGCTTTATATAAGCCAACATTCAAGGCATTTCAAGTTTCCATGTTTTCTCCCTCTCTGCTTGCTTTTGGGGCTGGGCTAACCAGCTTGTTTTACCCTATGGGCTTTGCTTTGAAACAATAACACTTCAACATCTTTTAAGAACTGTGTGTTTTGTAGTATGAATATCACCCTCTGCTAACCGCCACTCACCTCCACAAAAGAATGTTTGTGGATCTAGGTCTTGTGTGATCTAAGCCAGGGTTTCATATTATATCTCCAGTGAAGACAGACAAGTAGAATATTTAGCTTTTTGTTTTGTTTTGTTAAAGTAGATAATAAGAGTGTGGAAAGACAGCTTCCTTTGTGAAAGCACCATGCAGTAAAACACAGGTTTTATGAAACGTAGCAAACAGGTCAACTTAGAAGTAAATTTACAAGCAGTAAATAGCTATTCATTCATCTATGATTATTCTGTTGTTCTTGAATTTCAGCTTGTAAGGTGCTGCATGCACAGAATTTAAATGCTGGCTTTCTTGCTTTGAATAGACAACAAAGCCACAAAGCTTTCATCTACCAGTAAGGAGTTCACATCTCAATCATGGGATTTGGTGACCTCAGCTTCACATTGTTACTGAAGAACTCTCCTGACATCTGAAAATAACTGTCTCAAGGCATAAGTTATCAGAAGCATTCGGTATTTTAGCAGTGGGACTATAATTCAAGTTCAGAGACCTGTTAAATGTTCATTTAAAAATATACATATATATATATATATATATATATGAGTAAAATGTTATGTCATTACATAACATAAAACCAACTAAAACGATGCTGGTCAAAGGTCATCATAAAGCACTGGTTTCACAACACAAAGGGAGTATGTTGCACTTTGTAAGGGATCAGCTTCAGATTACAGAGCTGCAAATAAGAGCATCAGGGTTACGGTTAAACTTTGGAGAAAATCAGTAACACATTATATTACCATTTTTTTTCTGTGATTCATTTTGACCACTTTCTCATCAGCTCTGAATCATACAGCTAAAAATATCTAAGGGAAACTATTCTGATTTGAAACTGAAGCGCTGTCCTTTCCTTGAAGCACAACTTCCCTGGGAGCATAAATTAGCTGCACTAAAATTTTTCGAACAGTTATTGCCAACATCAGTGCAAATCATTATTCCACTGATTTTAGTAAGGTTTTGCAAATTGCCATTGTTTTACATTTGCTGCTTGCTGCCAGTACATATCACAAAGAACTCAACGGGGTGCAGCAACATTCCCTGACAATACACAGATATAAAGCAATCAAATCCTGGATGAGGCACTGCATATATTCAATGATAATTTTTACTACGTGATTTAAAAGCACAGAAGACAGCACTGAAACCACTCTACCTTTTAAACTGAGTTCTCAGGATCTGCACGCTTTGTATATAGACAGGACTACCTGGTCTGTGCTACGAAAGTGCCTATGATTTAGTAACGCTTCAAAAAAAATCAAACTTTACAAGTAACACTTTATAATCAATATTTTGGGGCAAAGTTTTCTAGAATATCTGTCTTGAAAGCCCCAGGAGCTCCAGCACTCCAGGTTTGGACAACCAGGCTCCACAGCATCTTGCTGTCTATCCCAGAACTACTACCTTAGCTCATAGCACTGAAGTAGTAAAGTTAGCCACAGCTTGTCTTTGCAGCCCACAGACACAACAGAGTAAGGTGAAGCATCATGGTTTTGTGGTGTTGCTGTCAATATTCCACATCTCACCACAAAACCATGACATGAAGACAGAGGAGCAATATTGCAGGCAACTAAACTGCAGCAGGCATATAATCATACCAACACTTCTCACCATTACCTTTTGTTCAATTTCTTCATAATCATCCTGGTAACTTCCACTGATTGCACTGGAGGACGAGGAGAAGGTGGGGCCCTGAGAGTAATACTGAGAGCTCCGATAGCCATCTCTCCGCAGCTTGTCACACTCTGCCGAAAGATGGGGAAAGAAGAAATCAATTTATTACCGAAGTATTTACTGTTTACACTCATAAAAATATATCATATTTTACTGAAAGCTGTTACTGTGCATTAGCACTGTCTATCTCAAGTAATAAAACATGGAGTTTCATTTCTCATATTTATAATCTATATTTCATCCACCTTCTCATTATACACGTATGCCCACGCATAGCATGTACACATGTGGCTTTCATTTAATTCAAGATATAGCAAAAGATTTGAAGATGGAAATTGATTTATTTGTTGGTTTTTAAGTGAGTTCTGGCTCAGCGTCTTGACAGATGGCAGCATCTTGCAGGATAGGAGACAGTAGCATACGAGTAACACCAGGGTCTCATTTGCCAGGCCGGTAGACACCCATTATGCGCCTTGCACTCGAAACGATGATGTTACTCACTACTCAAGCACCATCTGCTAAGTAACTTTGGCACTGACCACTCATCTTGTCTGCAAGCCTACAGAATAGACCATTTACTGTGATTCTGTAGAGAGGAATGCAAAGTACAGGGATCTTAAAATCTCTTGCCAACACAGAGCATACATAGTTTATAACCAAAGAATTCAGAGCAAACACGTGTCTCCACTCAAATGGCCAAAATCACAGTCAGCACCTTATCCCCCCCCCCCCGCCCAAGTCTTCTGTAACTGTCCTCCTGCCTCCTAATTGATATTCAGTGTGGCTGTGCTAAAGAAGAACAGACGCCACAACATAAGGAAAAATTAAACGTTCAAGATGCAGCAACCAAATTCATCAGCCCAGTCAAACTGTTAGCTTTACGCTTTCAGAGACAGATATGTGAATCTGCTGAAAGATGAGGAATGCAAAGAGAAAATTGTTAGATTTCTACCCAAGGGACAAAAAATTTCTGCACAATATAGAGGCGTGACACAAAGTGCTTTTCTCATCACCTGCTGGGGAAAGATGTTCTGCGACCATACTATCTGTCCCCCAATTTGATCTCTTTAATACTCCTTAAAATGGAAAATATGCAATGTTTATACTGAGGGAAACTTTTTATAGAGGCTATCGCTTGTCAAAGGATTAACTGGAGTTACAACTTGCAGCTTCAGCATGTTTCCTGTGTTGTATCAGACGTTTTTAAAACTGGGTTCTATAGGACTCCACGGGGATAGTTTAACTGACCTGGAGCAACCACAGCTCTGCAATCGTTTAATCAACATGAACTCCTTTTCGTATGTACGTGCATATCAACAGTAAGAGTATGCAACTGACAATTAGCTGTTTCCATTAAATCCAAATGCCAGAACCGGCTTGTTGCATGTTTCTGCATGAGGTCAAGAAGGGCACAAATTTGTCACTCTTTCTTAGTTCAAGGCCTAAAGCTGGTGATGGTGGGTTCTGAGACCCAGATCAATTCTGATAGCTCACTCAGCAACCCCACTTACCAATCCCACACATGTGAGCGCGCCGGCACTGCATGCATCTGGCAAACAGCTGCTGGGCCTCAGAGGGGGCTGAGAAAAGGATGCCAGCAACCACAGGAAAACAAATCCCTCCCCCACCACTCCAGATCTGGCACTGGATCCAGGCAAACACAGCGCGCGAAGCTCACAAAGATAAGCACCCTGATGGGCCAGTTTGTTGGTGTGAGCTACAAGCAGCAGCAATAAGCAGGCTATGGCAAAACAGAGCAGTATGAAGACTTGTGACAAACTGCGGCAGGGGTTAATGCCCCAAGTTATCAACTTCGGCACCACAAGTTTTGCCTTCAGATCAATTACTCATCACTTCAAACCAAAACAAAGGCAACCCAAGATGTACACTGGAGTGAAGTTATTTTCCTTCTGCTCCTGGAATGAGGTCTTGAGCCCTAACCAACTGCTTCTGTGGCTCTCCGACACCAGGTGTCACTGGATGAACGGGCTTTATGGAGTGTCGTCTATCATGCTCTGGTATCGGCTGCTTAGCTTTACCTATTCTTCTAACTAAGGAGGTGAAGATGATGGATAGAGCACTTCAGGAGGTCTCAAAAGAATTCTTGAGGAAGACAGAACCAAAGGTTTCAAGTCCACAGCAGGTGAACTGACAATGAAAAAAAAAAGTTTATAGTCTTAAACTGAGACGGGAGGTTTAGGTTAGATATAAGGAGGAAGTTTTTCACTCAGAGGGTGGTGACACACTGGAACAGGTTGCCCATGGGGGTTGTGTATGCCCTATCCCTGGAGACATTCAAGGCCAGGCTGGATGTGGCTCTGGGCAGCCTGGTCTAGTGGTTGGTGACCCTGCACATAGCAAGGGGGTTGAAACTTGATGATCACCACGGTCCTTTTCAATCTAGGCCATTCTATGATTCCAAAACAGTGGCTCACAATCTCTGCTGGTCCACAACAGAATACCCAAGTAATTTCAGAAGTCATTACACTGATGTGGCTGCAGAAGTCAAGAGAATTGCTCAAATTGCTAAAACCCACCCAGAGAAAGGTGAGCAGTCCCAAAGAACAGTGTTTTTGTTCGTTTACTGTCACAGCATGTTTCACAGTTCTGGACAGCACCTGAGGCCAGCATACTTCTGCAGAGGTTTCAGGCTGGTATCTGTAACTTCACATTGTAATCAGCCCAACAAGAGGTAGGCACTGTGCCCAAGTGAAGCTATTGTCACTGTCAGATCAAAGCTCGTAGCTCCTGTCTGAAAAGTGTTCTGAATGGAAAGCACACACCTCATCCGAGTGCTTCCCTAAGTTCCACATGGTCCTCTGTAAGCAATTAGCTTTGGATTTTTCAGCAAAAAGGCTTTATATGTATATGAGTATGTATAGATAGATAGATTAGAAAGAAGTGAATTATGAAAACTTCCAAACATGGATCTTTTCTCCCAGAGGAGCAACACCACAACCTGAGTATCCAAACAGGGAGGAACACTAGACAGAATTAGTGAAAAACTTCCTATAAACATTCATGCTATTTCAGAGATGTCTGAATAGGTTAAAAAAAAACGGGGGTGTGGGGGGGAAGACAGGCAGTTTCAGTTATTAATAACTTTCAGCTCTAAGAATGCACCAGTACATGAGTGCTAACTGAGCCACAGATACACACACTCTTGAACCCCATGTCAAGGCTGATAGACCCATGCTATCCAGAACACAAAAATGGTGGGTTTTAGCCAGGCATAAAGAAAGTGTGAGGGAAATGTGGTCTAAAGACTTTTAAAGGCCTCCTACCACTGTCACAGTTAGTAGAGTTAGGGTAAATTCAGGGGATGTGTGACAGAAAAATGTGTTAGTGCTCTAAGTACCACACCATACTATCTGCATTGCTGCCATTTAACCAACCCCTCATATGTCTGCTCAGGGTGTCATTACTGCAGTTTGCTAAATCCTGGTGTAAGACAGAAGCATGCTAGAGATGCTTTGCTTCTCACCAGCAACATGTGAGCTAATCACAATTCCGACTTCCAAAAGGCAATGGAACTGAATGCAATCCCGCATCAAAATTCTGAGCCACAAACACTGAATTCTGCACTACTCTACAGCTTACCGAGCTTTAGTAATTCTTATGTTTTACAGTGTTTTGGTGATAATTCCATAGGGTAAGGTCCGAAGATCAGGCTCCAGCTTAATAGCTCAACCTCTCCATATAAAACCTTACTGGCCCCTGTGGCATGCAGTGAGGCCATGGGTACAAAATATCACCAAGGCCACTCAATCTGACATACCTCTTCATTTTACACTAGGAACTCGCATTTACTTCCATCTGACCCTGAGCTGCTAACACACAGTAGCAAGTCTTGTGTATCCAAGCGATTTATAGCTTTACAAACAATCTGAAACCATATTGTTACATGAGAATCTGAGTCACAAATCACCTAGGCGAACAGAAGGCACAGTACTGATACCTCATTAATTCAATTGACATGGTATTAATGTGGAAAACCAGGATTAATATATAACTTGTCTGCTTAGTCTGACATCCACATCACACTGCTCCATGGCACAAGAAGTGCTTGGTTTTCTAGGATTTTCTTTCTCTCTCCTTTGGTAACATTTTATCTATGCATAAATTTTCCACTGAAACTAAGTGTGGAGTCTGGGAAATTTACATGAAGCAAAATACTCTGCCCTGCCAGCAACAGAGTGCTCAGAGACAGAGAAGTACTGCTCCATAAGTAATGCTTCCTATTTCATTGAATTCAGGCCTTAAACTCTATAGTGTCCTCTCTCTCTGAGAAGCAGCCAGGTCACTGCACAGCCACCACCAGGCCCCACTGCCTCAGGCCTCAATGAGCAGCTGCTACTTACTAAATTAGTCCTAATGAGATTACACATGTAAGTAAACATGGCTCACGTGACTGTTGCAGAATCAGGCCTTAAGCTCTGTAGTGTTGTTGTCCACACACATACACTCAAATGCACGCTTGAGAGAGCATCTAAGAGCTCAGTACAAATAATCCATCCGTCTGCATTTCTAAGTGTTCATTAGCAGCCGCTGTTGTCTTGAATTTTGAACTAACATGATACGCACAGTCAAGAGATATGGCATCTAAGTTATTCAGACACCCAAACAGCCCAGTCTTGCTTGAAGTGAGAAACCATGTAGGCAATCACTGGATGGCTTGAGCAAGCAGGGACAAAATGTCCCAGAAACACTCGAGCTTGCCTTGCAACAAAGAACAGAGCCTACACCTTGGGACCAGTTGCTAAAACTCAGAAAGAAAACATCTACCAAGTCAGGGGCAATTGCACAGGGAAAATGATGAACCATGCAAACACCCCAAGCTGCAGAAACAGAAGGGCTGTGGTGCAGATGCAGTGAACAGCAGGCTCTCAGTGCACCTCACTCTCTACTGCCCTGGGAGCAAGAAGGGACAAGCTGACAGCTGCAGCCATGCTAAAGAAATTATCTCAGCTCCACTCAGGGTGACTTCTTGGCAGAGCCTTTCATGTAATAACTTGTGTTTTGTGGTGTGGGGATTTTCCTTTTTTTTCTTTTTTAGTACTAGAGTGCGGCTATTAACTGCAGGAGTCAGCTAAACTGTCAACTAGAGAAATAAATCTGCTGACTAGCATATTAAAACACATTTACCCACTCACTGAGCATGTCACTGGAAAACTGCTTTATTCCCTCAGGTCAGATTCTTCTTCTTTTTAGCTTTAAACATTGTAGCTAACCCCTTCTTATCTGTAAATATAAACAAGACTCCTTCCTTGGTAAGTCAGAACCACAAACTCTATCTTACGAGCACTGACAGACCACAGTACAACATATATTTGTCCCATTAAACTTCCCCAACAGAATGAAAAACATATTGTGAAAGTAAACTTTTAAAAGTTGCCTATGCTTTGCCTGCAGCATGTGGGCATGGGAATGCACTTTGAGGTAAAGGCAGCTAAAAGGCTGAAGCTGCCTTTGCTCTTGTCCTCTCCATCATATAAGCAGAAACCAATGCCAGGTCCAGCACTGTGGACAACCTTCTCTAAGGAGCAGAATAATTTAAAGGAATTCAACATCTCTACTTCAAAAGACTGTGTGCTTTTTATGAGGTTTTTGGCATCAGTCAAACTTGCAGCTTTCTAACTGTATGCTCTAACCATGAGGCAAAAGAGCTGCCACCTTAAACATAACTGCCACCTCTCCATATTGTGTGGCACACTGGTGTTACACTGGGATGCACTCAGAGCACATCTATCAAACTGGGCCTTCCTCAGAGGCTACTTCCTGGTCTGCTTTCTGCATTGCAGTGTGACAAAGATAAGGACAGGGTGACTCTGGACTCTAGATGCGATGCAGAAGCACAGTTAATGGGAGTTAACTTTCCAAGATAAGGAACTTGCTAAGAACAATAAAGCCTGGAACCATAATTAAAACAGATACACTAGTTCAAAGGTCTCTTTAAGTTGGTAAAGCCAGCTGAAGTAACCAGCTTTCACTTTGGGCCTCCTTATGAGTCTGTCATCTGCAATCTGCAGATAAGAATGCACAGCTTTCCTTGTATGGATGAAACAGGTTGTATATGTGGCAGGGCTGTACAAAGGCAATCCTGGTGTTCAACAAAGATCTCATGCTAAATATGACTGGAAAAAAAAAACAAAAAAACCCAACAAAACAGCTCAATTTAATTCCAATGCAGCATCTATTTTTGTCACTGGATCTAAATGAGGCAGACAGCTTGCCTGTATCACTTTATATTCATTCCTCCCAAAAATTCACTCAGCTTGGATCAAATCCCATTTCTCTTAAATGTACAGATCCCCATATCATCCACAGAACTTGATTATCACAGGGAGTGCACTATATCAAAGCTTTAAAATATGTTGTAAAGCCACAGCAACGATGCACTTGTGTAGCAACTGAACTGTGACCAATTCTAACTGCAAAGCAAGTTCATGAACTTCAGCTGTGATATATTTGGTGTGCTATTCTGTTGAGACTCCCATTTCAATCCAGAATTTCAACAGATGTACTACCATGCCAACCCAGTTGAAAATAAATTCAACAGCTCTATCTAGATGCTTTGGCTAATACCAGCCTATGCCTGCAGTTGGACTTGATGATCTTCAAGGTCTTTTCCAACCTTGGTTATTTTCTATGATTCTAATTCTATGCCAACCCACCCACCTGCCCTGTTATCACATCTCCCTCCCCAAAATGCAGTTTTTTATATTGCTATTTCTTCATCTGCATTTTTACAGAATCACAGCATGGCAGAGGTCAGAAGGAACCTCTAGGACCTTCTGCTCCAAACCCTAGTCAAGCAAGGAGACTCAGAGCAGGGTGCTCAGTAACATGTCCAGGCAGTTTTCGAACATCTCTAAAGAGAAGACCTACAGCCTCTCTGGACAAACTGTGCCAGTGCTACATCACCTGAACAGTACAGAAGTGCCGTATAGAGGGAACATCCTGCACTTCAGCTTGTGACCACGCCACTGGGCACCTCTGAAAAGAGCTGAGCTCTTCACTGGGAAGAGTGTCCTGACACAACAGGTCACCCCTCTAGACCTCAAGTAGCTTCCCCAGGCTACTTCAGGGCTCAGCTGAGCAAATGTTTATGGGGCATAAAGTGCACCATTAAAGTACAGCAAGCAGGCAGTTAGATTTATTTTTCAAGAGTCCAGACCAGGTGCAAGCCTTTAGAAAGGATTCAAAGTAACAGGAACTCTGAAATGTGAAAATACCTTTTACAGCCTTAAAAAATGCAAACACTTTGACCATTCCTTTTTTCCCTTAAGCTTTTCAAAAACAAATTAATGCAGTCCCACTCCCAGCTTCCCAGGTGGTCTGTATGATTTAGCCATAAAGAAAAAAATTCTAATGGCACCAAAATGCTACAGTCATTACAGATGATATTTGTTAACAGACTGTCACTGGAGAGCGCTCAAAATCACTGTTTCTCTTAATTTCTGCAAGTGTTATACCATTACATTTACTGGTGACAAGATGTCTAAAGTTTAACAGTTCTTCTTTGCTTCCTTTTGCACATTTGATGCTGGCATTAAATATATATATATCTTTTTCTCTTGTTATGAATATTTGCTGTTTCTTTGACTACTGAATACGGTTGATATAAAAATAGACAAGATTTCTATTGGTCTTTCTCCTACAACACTCAATGTTCAACTTCTAAAGCTATTTAAATGCTTCATCTATACATGCTTCTTCTATACATGTTAGAACTTCAATCTAAGAGAGGAAGGAGGGAAGAAAACAAACAGGAAAGCAACTAAAAGTCTGATATTCCTTGTGATGGAAGTTGCTTACCTAGCACTGAAACTATGGCAGAAATAGATCAAATTTCTTCTCTCCTCTGAAGACGCTATTTTGAAATGGGATTAAGTTCAATAATCTTTCTCCTGTATCTTTTTACTGACTGACTTACCTTAGAAAATACTGAGAAAACACATTAATCTGGTTTAAGAGAATACATTATCATTAGTATATTGAAACAAACGTTAAGACTTCTTAAGACTTTCGCTAGAAAAGCTATCACTTTATAATGGATATAGGAAACCAATCGATATGACCTACCAGTCTGTCTTCACACTCAGCATAGTGCTATACAACTGAAACTAAAAATAGGCAGTCTAAATACAAGTAACTCATTTTTTCAGCATAAGAGCAGCATTCAAAACCAAAGTGTAGACTTATGATCAAATTCTGCTTAATTTAATTTGAATAACCTTTTTTTTTTCTTTTCTTTTTTTTAATCTCTCTGTTAGAGTGGGTAGTTAGAGTATGGAATCCGGCCAAAACCATCAGCAGATGTACTGTGAATTAATTCAGAAACAGTAAAAAGACCAGGATATGTGAGCAGAACCACTGGCACAAATTTAACTACTGAAACAAAAAATGATTAGAAATAAGATGATTAATTTTTATTTCTTTTAATTTTATTTTACAGCTCCAAGGCCTTTCCGGAACATATGGTCTATCCCTAGCCTTTAATAGTCTTTTACCTCATTAAGGTTTCCATTTGGTAGGGAGCTCACATATTGGCATCTTTCTGAACCTGAGCTAGGCCTATTGTTATTATGAAGTGGTTCCCCACTACTTTGCAGCTCTTTAATGAAATGTAAGATTATTTTAAGTCCATAATCTTCTCAGCAGGATTATCGACTAGTAAGGCTGACCCTAATATTGCTCATCTGAACAGTGATCTGGCAGATGCCCTGAGAAAACAAAGGGTAAACACATACCTGTCTGGAGGGTCTTGCAGCAAGACACAATAGAGGCTTTATGAGTAACTACTTAAATCCGGTTTTATTTGACAATGCTAACCAGATGTCTTCTGGAAAACAAATCAAGTGTTTCAATCACTGCTGCTTAAATACATTCCTTGAATTTGGCCAACAAAGCTAAACAGAAGCTACACTCAGCCAAATCCAGCTCTTCTGAAGATGAGATAATAAATGAATCATCACAAACACTGGAACAAGGAGCACTGTACTACATACAAAGTCCAAGTCAACACAATTACACTGGAAAAAAAGACACAAAGCAAAGTCACTTGTACAGAAAACCTCTGCAGCTGTAGCCTGAAAGCCAGTATGAAAGTTAGAATATCCAACTGTGCACACTATTTACAGGTTTACATTTCTCAGTACAGATTTGCCACCTTAATCCACAGGTTCACTTCACCACAGTTTGCAAAACTATCAGAGACAAGTGCACTCTGGATTAGATTTTCCTTCTAGGACACTAGGAAAATCCTGGTGAACACACTGCAAACCTGTCTGGAATGTAGACGTGCATATGGCCCACTTCTTGTAGTGAAACAAAGACACACCACAACCGTGCTGGAGCCCCTCTGCATCTTTAGATGACATTTTTAGACTATAACACAGAAAAATAAGAATTTCTCTCCATTTACTCTTATCCAAATATTTGCATTGTTGCTAAGTACTGATGTATCCGCGCTCCTGGCTAAAGACCACTATACTTGAGACACTTCCCCAGACAGCAGTCCTTTAGGCACTACTGCACTGTAGAACAAGCCAGATCTGCTGGTGCCCAGTGACAGAGATACAGGCTATTTTACGGTGCTACCCCTTTGACTCCAGTAAAAAACACCCACTTGGCCTCTTGGCCTGGAAAGTGGACCAAGGAAATGTAAGCAAGAGCCCACCTCAGACAGGCTTTTAGAACAGGCTAATTGGAGCACCAGAGGCAGGGAAACATGTGCCATGGGCAGAATGCATTTGATATTGAACATGTCACCCCATCTGCTCTACTGGGTACTTCAAGGCCCTGTCTGCTTCTCCTGAGAAAGGGAGAGTTTCTTTTATTGAGTGGAAACACAGTATTTAAAATAATGGGATTTACCATCACAAGCTAAAAAAACTGGATCATTTCGTCAACCACATTTAAAAACATTTAGCAATGGTACTTTGATGATGATTTGTAGCTGCATTTGTTATTCTGCTCTAGCTACCATACTAAGTCTCTTGAAGACACTACAGAGACATTAAAGACTTTCATTTTAAAATAGATGCAAATAATGAAGTCTGGATTTAACATTTTTCAAGTCACTGCAACTTTAGATTTTAATAAAAGCCCAATAAAGACATTTCAGTTGTTGAGAACAGATATAAGTACTATGCATTATCAACTTTCCGAGTTCCTGGTGCTTCATTTTCTAATTCAGGTTACTGGAAAACATTGTCTTTTTTATTTAAGCTGCAGGTGACACACCTGCACAATTAAATAAGAATAAAGTTCTACCTTGCACATTTAGGAAGAAATCTGAACATAAGATCTCACCGTTTATACTCGAAAGTAGTTTTGTAAAGGAAAAACACAGTAGAAGCCTAGCTCATAAGTCAATAATTTGAAAAGAAAGAAAATCCCACCGTGAAACATTTACTATCATATGCTGCATGTGATTTCATAGCACAACGAGCAAATAATATTTCAATATATAATAAACTAAACCAAGTAATGAGTCACCTCATTTAACAAAAAATCTACTTCCTCCTCTTCCAAACACAGCACTGGTTTTGCTAAAGGTACAAAGAGTTCACAGAGATCACCAAGCAGAGAACTTGACTGCTCTTAGCATTTTTGTAATATCTCTATCCTTAACATTGTAATTTTAAGCCAGCTTAAGAATAAGCAGTGGTAATGGCTTTTTGCCCCTTAAGCAGTGCTCATAAATTTCTTCTACACGACAGACAGCTTCAGTAGGTCTTTTTTGCTACACTCATGCTATCAAAAAAAAAATCTGCTGAGCTCTTAAAACTGTATCAGAGTAAATTCGTTTGACCTTCCATTATTTTAAAAGCTACTTGGGATTTTATCTGGTTAGTATTAGAGGTGAATCTAGATGGGTAAGAACATCATGATAGAAAGGATACCTCTACTGAATTATTTTGAATGATTTTATACATTCAGTATCTCTCCAAGTGGTTTAAACAATGTCATGCTCTACAAGTGAATTACTATCGGTAATCCACGCTTTATACTTACTTTTCTAACTCACTGGGGCAGCGACAAGTGCAATAACAAAGTAATAGCCTGCAATCAAGTTGCTACGGACCATTACTTTTCCTTACAGTCTTCCACACTACAATCACACAGCTCTAGGCAACTTATTTCCTACCCATTAAGAAACCTTGGAAAACGTGTCTTTTCTGAAAAAGGAGGTGGAGAAAAGAGTTCCACAGCAGTCAAAACTGTATTAGAATTTCTCTAACACTTATATGCTGAATGAAACTCAACTCTGGGTGCAGAACTTTTGACCTGATCAATCAAAGGTGCTCAGTACCATCAACGCCCTCCTGATTTTACAGTGCCACAGAAGAGTAAAACTGATAAAGTTTCAGGCAACACCCCTCTTATTACTCAGAGCCCATACAGACATTAATGGAATTACTGATGATGGTACTAAATTCACACTGCAGCTAATGAAAGCAGCTAAAGGCCACAGCAAAGAACTGTTGACTATGTCAGGAGCTTGGGGTCTGCTGAAGGCATCATGGTTTCATCCCTGTCTCTCAACTACCACCCTGAAAGCAAGAAACTGAAATTCAGTTTGATACAATGGAGTCTTACACCATGGGCACATGGAAGTTTTATTTACCACAAGTGTCTAATCGGTAAGTTCTAGTAGCCCTGGATAGTTTTTGTTTTGTAAAGGGAAGCAGCTCTAGAGAAAAACCCCATCAGACAGAACTTATGCATCTATAGGGGAACAGTAAATGTTTCAAGGCTAAAGCACTGCACAAACGCATTAATCCAACAGTAAGTACAGAGGACACACAGGCTATCTGCTGAGCCATGCGTGAGCTAGTAACTCCAGCCGTCAAGACTGCCCTATTAAATGATAACAAAAGGTGCCTAGTAAGAGATGGTAAAAAATTAATTAACTGGAGAAACAGCAAGGGAAATAAAACACAGCAGACAAACACTTCCCCATCCACACATAAAGAATGAAGTTTTCTCCACGTTTAAAAAGCAGAAATGTAGTGTTAAGCAAACAAAATCAGACTGTTCCTTTAAATCAAGTTAACTCTGCAAGCTATCAAATACCTGTGGTTCCAGCTGAAATGAAAAGGGACTCAATATGAGCTGGCTTTTAGCAGGGAAATCCTCTTTGTCAAATAACCAATGTAAAGAAAACTCTCGTGTTAACAATTTCCCGAACATGGATGTTAAGCTCTGCTTTCCAACTTCCCTTTTGGTCCAGAGACAGCTGTTCTTACAGCCCTCTCCATGCACTCTCCCAGCCTGCCCACGTCCACAAGGCTTCACGAACATACCACCGTGCCTCCTTTACCACAGAGTGCAGATACACCTCCCAACAAAGGTACTAAGGGGAGAAACTGGTCCTCAGAAAAACACTGCACCCTTCTGCAAGGAATAAGATACACTACTCAGTGATTCCTTGCAAGTGCCCTACTCCGTTTCTCCTCTGTGCTCTCAACTCCTTTTCCAACTTCTCACAAACAGCCAAAAAATGGCACTATATGGCAACAGAAGTCTACAACTTGGGTAAGTTTGCAAAGACTGCGGTAAAAACTACCATATTATTAAAATACATTATTATCAGCAGCATCTCACCTCTCAGTACTGACTTGAGGTTCAGCTTTGCTTGCCGGTGCAAGTCCTCCACACAAGGTGGTCTTGAGGAAGGCAGGAACACATTTTCCTGCTGGTGCCATGGAGCAGTGTAATGGACGGTCCATCTGCTCTCTTCGTCTAAGTTGGAAACAGCTGCAGACAGAGAGAAAAAGAAGTAAGTGCTACTGCAGACAGGTCTATCATGTAACCCCATACACGTTTTGTCATGCATCATCTTGAAATTGAGAAGACTATTTGTCACCATGGTCCTATCAAAACACTCTTTAGACCTTTAATTCCTTAACAGCCAAAAGACCTCCTCTCCCACTTCGGAAATTATAAACAGCCTAGGCTGGAATGGACCTTAAAGCCCATCCAGTTCCAATCCCCTTTCCACCCACCAGCTCAGGCTGTTCAGTGCCCCATCCAACCTGGAATTAAATACCACTATGAATGGGGCAGCCTCAATTCCTCTGGGCAAAGTGTTCTGCTGCCTCATCACCCTATGAGTAAAGAATATCTTCCTAACACCTAACAAATCTCTCTTTTTTCAGTTTAAAGACATTCCTCCTCATCCTAGAACAAGCAGAAAGTCAGTCCCTTCCTTCTTATCAGCTCATTTCAAATACTCGAAGGCTGCAATGAGGTGTCCCCAGAGCCTTCTCTTCCCCAAGCTAAACAAGTCCCAGTCCATCAACCTTTCATAGGAGAGATAAATGTATTCTCTTGAGGGGTTGTAGGAAACATCCTTCCCTCCCTTCTGTGTTTTCACTTGCTAATGCATTTACTGTGGACCTACGAGTCTGTTTTCTGCCCACAAGCTCCCAGTCACTGCAAGCAATCAATTTTCCTGCCCCTGATCCTGCCAGAAGCCTCCTCCAGCTCAAGGGTGACCCTGAAAATGTGACAGTCTGCATGAGAGATTAGGACAGGTTCATTTGTGTAGTGAAATAACCTTCTCTGACCTCACACTCACACAAACCAGGAACTCAAATTCGACGGAAGTCAACGAACCAGCTTCTTTACATTTCCATGAGCGAAAAACAAGCAACTCAACAGGCAAATACTGCTCAGAGCACAGCAGCCAACCAGCAGGGATGGCACTGATCATCTCTTCCCATTCAGCACATACACAACACCACAGTGACGCTGCTTGGGTTCAAAGTTCCCTGCAGACTGATGGTAGCAAATCGGCCAAAGCACATAAGTCTAAGATTTGTTTATCATTTATGTTTCCCGTGAAAGAGCCATTACCTTTTGTTTATAAAGTTTATCATCAATAAAAACTTTTTACAGTTGAATGGTCTTACCCCTCCGCCCAGTAATAAGAGGAAAAGGGCAGTTGGGGGTCATATTTTACGATCCCCCAGGCACTGTTTGGCCTTCAGCCAGCATGCTGCATATCCTTGCTTTTAGCTCTCTGAAGCAGGAAAAAATCAAACCACTACAGCTGCGTCTCCTTCAGAGCACCTGCTCTGCTGGCTCAGCCCTATGGCACTGGCCTTGCTAGCAGCCCCACACCCTCCCTCGCTCTGCTGGCTGCCTGCAGCACCCGCCAATGTGATTTTCTTGTGATGTGCTGGGAAGCAAAAGGAGCCACAGTCTACTGGTGTCTGAGAAATGGCTCTGCCTCCATCTCTGCAATGCATCCGCCGGGATGAGCTCAGATGGAAATAACCTGGGCTCATTAGAGAACATAAGCTATGCCTTAAACTTCAAAGCCTATCTATAACACAATGCTGGTTTGTCCTAAAAGGATCCAGTGAACAGGAAAGTCCTTAAATGAATTTCCACACTTTTTATTTTATTTTATTTTTAAGATTAGCATCAGAGCTCACAAAAGTTTATTAAGAATGGTTCCTAGTCACTCAGTCTATAGTGACTATATATCTCATCTATATGGCCTGATCCCACACCCCACCCATCCCTTAGCATTGGGTGCAGATGTACTTGTAACCAGAGGGCACATCTATCACCACCCACCCAGACACCACCTCTCTGGTTACAGCAGCACCCAGCCCAGCCCTAGAGCAGGCAGCAGGTTTATTCAGCGTCCTGCCATAAAATCATGGACTGATAGTGGTTGAGAAAGGCCTTCAAGATCACACAGTCCAACCACAGAGTGACGTACCCCATTCCAGGCTGTGGGAGGAGGAAGGGAGGCAGCCAGGCCTGCCCCACCAAAACTCACAGCTCCTGCTCACCCAACAAACCCAATGCACAGAAACTCAGAGCATGTTCCCAAACTACTCCCTCATGCCATTTGTCAGCCTTCACTAATTAAATTAAATAAAGAACTGCAATTCACCTGAAATCCACCTTGTTGCCAGGTGTTAAAGATGCCCCCTGTAGAAGCAGCAGTGCAGTGCGGGGCAGGTGGGAGGCTGCCCCAAACCTTGTTCCTTACACCTTGCATCTACAGGCACCAGCTGCATCCCTGCGAGTCCGGCTGCTGCCCCCACCACACAAAGAGCCTCACGGGAGCCGACCCAGCAACCCTAAGCAGACATCCCATAAGGCTGCCTCTACACATAACTAAGTATTCAACAAAGTGGCATAAATCACTACAACACAGCACAGAAGCCAGAGCCGCGCTCTCCTGCGAGGCTCCGCTGCTCCTCACAAAGACCGCCAGTACGCACAGCTACTTACTCTTTCTCTTGAAAAGTTTCATGAAAGATTTAAGCTTTGTGTTGATGAAAACCACCATTTTCAAGGTGTTACGCTGCGATCTCAGAGCTCAAATCCCATAAGAAGCCGGAGCTGCAGAAAGGTGACAGGTTTCCGGACCGACCCTGCTGAAACCGTCCCAATTTCTCCTCTTCAGAGTTCCTTCTCCTCCCTTTTTTCCCCTCTAAATCCCAACTTTGGATATGCCTGGATCTAAAGGCACGGAATCATATCCAGTCCTTCAGCCCCAAAGCCTCCTCCTCAAGTGCAATCCAGTGGGCTGGCGACAGCCACTTCCCATATGCAAAACAGGGGGGAAAAGAAAAAAAGTTAATTATTATTCACAACAACAACAGCAAATCGGCTTTGGGGCTCACTGTGCGCTCCTCATCCTCTCCAAGTTGAGTGGCTGAAGAAAAGAAGAGTTTGGGAAGCGATCCCTCTGCTACCCATTGCTGCGGCAGCCGTGCCCGGTGTGCCCGGGGAGGGAGCGGGGCCGGGGGCGGCGGGGAGGGGCCGGGCGGAGCGGCTGCTCCGCCCGGCCCCTCCCCACCACCCCCGGCCCAAGGTTTTTATTTTTCGCATCTAATGGAACTTGTGCAACTTTTCAGATGGGCACATCCCTCAAAAACGCAGCCCCCTCCTTCCTAGGAATGAACGAGCCGCGATCTTTGCAGGAGATGGAGGGGGAAAAAAGCAAAGCTGTGCGGCGAATCAATGTGCTCAGCAGGGCGTGCCCTTCGCACAATGTTAAGGCTCAAGGAGCGAGCCCTCTATCACAATGTAAGCTGCCTTGCGTTAACAATGGGAAGGATTTTTTCCTCGGGGAGAAGAAAACAGCCGGCAGCGGGGGTCTGGGGCTGACCCCAAAGCCACAGCAGGACACACAGCCTCTGCAGCGTGAAAAGCAGATGCTCTGCAAGAACTCGAGATTCAGTACCACGCAGCAAAAAACACAAAGTGCCTCCATCGGCGTCTGAACACACCACTACTGGTGTAAGCAGCATTTCCCCAGTTCCATAGAACATGCACTCACAACATGGGTTTGACACCTGAACTGCTATGAGCACTAGGACCTTCCAGCTGCTCCCATAGATTGGCTCACCTGTGCCACGGTGCCTTTGCTTTGCTCGATTTCCATCACACACCTTACACTAAAACTGCCCCGTCATCAAAACCCAGATAACAAGATGGCTATTCATTCATTTATTACTTTGTTTCACACGTCAAAGACTTGAAACAGTCACCTCCCCCTGCACAAATGCTCTGTAAATCTTCCCCTGATTTGCAGACTTCATCCTAAACAAAGCAGGTGCTGCCTCTCACCCTAAGATAGTACACTGGAATAAGCTCCTTTGGGAGGTGGTTGAGTCACTATCCCTGGATGCGTTCAAAATCCATTTGGATGTGGTGCTTAGAGACATGATTTAGTGGAAGGTTGTTAGAGCTAGAGTAATATGGTTAGGTTGTGGTTGGACATGATCTTTCCAACCTGAGTGATTCTATGATTCCATGAACACGAACTCTTGTAGATGTCCCTGTTCACTGAAGAGGGGTTGGACTAAGTGACCTTTAAGGATACTTTCCACGGAATCATAGAATCATTTGGGTTGAACTTAAACCATCTTTTTTACATGCTATAAACTGGATTACCCAAGTCCTTGGTAAGCTGGGGAGCCACTTGTTTGAAGGATTTTGGTGACGTTTAAACAGTTTACACCTAACAAAGCAATTAGTTGTTTTCTTCTCTAACATTACACAATACTATTCCCCTTAGCATTTTTCCGTTACCCATTCATCATTAAACCCATCTGAGATGCACTCTCACTGGACACATCATGCAGGTGAGTCCAGAATGCCTCCATTTGCATCTCATTTGCACTAGAAAAGGCAACCATATTCAAGCTGGCAAGTGCTGGAGATTGTGCTTCTGGAAGTGACACAGGTTGTCCCTGAGGCCTTTATGCATTTCTCAAACATTTCCAAGTCCCATGGATGGGCTTCATCCCCATTTCAGGCTCAGGTCCCTGTGTACTAACATGTTCTAGGCTATTTTGGACAGTTCTGGAAACTTTCCCTTTTCACCATGGGTTGCAACTTGTCCATGTTGAGGGTTGCTGTGGATCATCCCCTAGCCAGAAGCACTAAGAAAATAAGCACTTAATGGTGGTCACTAAGCCCTGATCTCCAGATGAAGTTATTCAAAACCAGTAAGAAACAATCCATAGGATGATGTCTGCCTTCTGTCTTCCTTCCATCTTTCTTCCCTCTGGTCAATGCTGATCAGGTGGCTAACCATCAAAAATCAGTACCAGGAGTTGATTCCTCAAGTTCCTCGAGTTGATGCCACTCGGTGTTGGCACACACATCTTTCAGCCTGCCCTGGGTCAGTAACCATCAAAAACTGTTCTCCATCAGAGGCAAATCCAGTGGCTTCCATGAAATTCAGCATGTTGTCTCAGCGAAACCCTTTCAAGTAACTTCCCATGGCATGACAGTTCACTCTGACAGTAGTTCTCTTAGAGCAGAAAGCCCGCTAAGTGGGCTTCCTTATGGGACTGTTCAAGAAAATGTATATTGCCAACCCAACAGTAGAAATCAGATACACACAAGCAAAACAATTAAACCACCTTGGCAGAAAGACTCTTGCAGTTCATTCCAGTGGGACAAAGCCAGTCCCAGCAGCAGGAGTGCACACACTCAGTACCAGTTCTTTACAAGCAGTTACTCAAGGGCTGCTGGCACACCTGCTAGCTTACCTTGGGCTAGTTAATATTAACTTACCACCCCTCCCTTCCCACTTCCTTAGAAAAATGGTGACGATCACTTGCCATCTCGTGTGGATAACAGCACAAGCAACACAGAAAAATGCTGCAAGATTCAAGCAAATGCCAATTCTTGAGGGATCATTTAATTTAGAAGTTTGTGCTAGAAGAAGCTCCATCCTAACTTACCAGTCAGAGATCGATGCAAAAGGAAAGGCAAAAAGGAGCCACCTTAAATCATGAGCAGGCTGTCATTGGCAAAACTGTTCTTGGTTCACATATAATAGCTTTTAACCCCTGACTGGCTTAACTGTGCTTCTTTTTCTGCTACCAAAATTATTTTTCTTGATTTTGCTTTTAAGCCTTAGTTTAAGTAAAGACCATCAATGTCCTTGATAGACATATGAGAACAGTCTGCATCATATGAATCACATGAGAGTCTTCGTCTGCAGGGACTGCCTGAAACATCACAGCCCCCAGCCCTTTGCCCCTCTCCCCTCTTTGGAGGAAGGTTTCCAGCTGACCTGTTCCATGACAGCCATCTGGGACTGCCATCCCTTGATGTTCCCAGCAGCACAAAACATTAGCAACCAAGTAACAGTCTATCAATATGCAGCTTCCACAGAAATATATTTCACACCACCCACCAGGGCCTGAGAGGGAGGACCTCTGCCCCTGCCCCATTTGTAACTCAATACTCTGCACCTTGCACAGCTGCACCTGATGTGCTGAGGAAGCTGAGAAATACCACCGATTTTTAAAGAGATGAGACCAACACATCATTCCCATCATATTGCTCTGGCAGTGAATGAAGAAGACTGCTGGCATTGTCACTGTGCTCCTGCAGGACTGACCCAGACACTCGGGATTGTTCCCTATCACACCCTGCCTGTCCCTCCACACAGCTACAGGTGGCAGGGTAAGAGGCTGCCAGACTGAGCCAGCCCTTAACAGCCCCCCCGGCTGCGGATGCACCCGCTGGGCGAGCCTGAGCCAAGATTAAGCACTTCCTGCAGGTTGCAAGGCTCTGTCTGGTTCCAGATCAACACCATGTCACCCTAAAAACCGTGCCTTGACTTCTACTTAAGAGCGCTGTGCTCAGAAGTAAGAAGCATGAAGCACCTGTAATAAGAAATGCTGAATGTAGCTTTGCCCAAACTTTACTCCTGCTCTGGCCACCTTCACTCATGCTGTCAAGCATTTGCTACTGCTTAAAGTCCCCTTCAGACCACAGGAATCAATAATTTATGATTATAAGGGCTTTTCCCCCTCCCTTCAGAACCAATCATGTCTGGCCATCTCCCTGTACTTTTCAGGAGAACAATAGTGTTCTCCCCCAGAGGCCATCCATCCCACCCCAGGCAGGGGCATCAGCCACCCCCCTCTCCCCAACTCACAATGGCCTCTTTGAAGGCATCCTCGGCCTCGTGAAGCATGATACCTCCCCAGCCAGCAAGAAATCGCCATTCAGCTACTCATCGGGAGGAAGAGGGGGACGAGAATGCAAGGCGACAGGGAATAAAGGAGGAGGATTATTTCACCCCAAAGCAACCGCAAAGGACGAGAGGGTCTCGTGGCCCAGTGAATAAACGAATCGTTAAAGATGGAAAAGACCACTACGATCATCCGGTGCAGCCATCGAAGTCGCAGGGAAGCGACGAGTGTCTCCATGAAGGCAACAACGAGGAAGGTATTGCACCGAAGAGAGCCCCCCATTTGTTCATCCAACGGGGGCTGCCCGGGGACGGCGAGACAGAAAAGCGGCATAGCCTAAGCCGGAGAGGACAGAAAAGCAGCAGACTGATTGATCTGATGATCCTATTTAGGTCACAGCACAATAAAGCTAATTCATTCCTTTTACAATTCAAAACATCTTGCCACAGACCCTCTGTCATGCAAACACATCACCGGAGTGAAAAGGGAGAATTCTGGCAGAGCTGCATACAGACAAAAGAGAAACCTCTTTTGGTTAGAGCATCTCCCGACACTGTATCTGCAGACAGGAGGACAGATAACAGTAGTGAATGTGCGATTTTGTTGAACGTCTTTGTTTTGTATTGCAGGGCACAATCCTCTTTCCTTTGGCCATTCCTGAACTAAGACAACATCAGCTCCCAGAGGAGTACTTTGCTCTCTCCATGGGAACGCTCCTTTCTAATTCCACCGGAAAACATTCTGACTTTAAATTCCAAACCCACCTTAAGAACGGAGCAAAAGCGACTGCAGCAAATAAGGTCTTCTTTACAAAATCTCGACTTTTATTTGCTCTACAAATGCACCATAAGTAAAGATAATTCTCTGAGTAAGTGATGGAAAGAACATTATCACCACATGAAACAAACAAAACCAACACACAAACTTCTGCCCTGCGCTGTCTCCCAGTTGGGTCTGTAATTCCATCTTCAGCAGCTGCACACTTGTGGACCCACGCTAATATCCAACTGATTTCTTAAATTAATCTCAGTCTGCATTCTCTTCAGGAGCGTCCCAAATGGGACACACTCCCCACTCATTTCACTTATTTAAAGTCACTGAAAGATTCCTTGCAGCATACCTCAATCTCCCCTCCCAACATTGCACTTTGGGACACATGCAGTTATGCATGGATTATCCTCACACAAGGAAATAGCAGATATATATACATGCATGTATTTTTAAGCTCTGAGACACTTATAAAATTAGGCTGGCAAGTCCTTCAGCTTCTTAAGAAGTTTACAATGTGTACATGAAAAAAAACTAAAATAATGCCTCCACACCAAACACCTTCAGGAACACCAGCTATCACAATAAATAAATATGTGGAGGCATTATTCAAACAGAGACCTCACCATCTACTTCATCAAAAGATAATATACAAAAAGCCAACAAACAACAACAGAAATTCTCCCTACTCCCGAATTAGGCCATCTCTGCCTCCGTTTCCTTCCAGAAAGGGAAAGCAGGTCCCACCCTGGAGGGGAGATGATTTGAATGTAAAGGAGAAAGTGAGGCTCAATAACAGTCGATGTGAATAAAGTTTACACCTCAGGAAAACAAATCAATAATACTAAAGCTATCTTTAAAATATTCTGCTAAACATATTATGTATAAAGGCCCTCTTCCTTACTTCTGTCTTTATGGATAAAAGTAGGTCTAACCTTTCACATCTTTTATCGACACCGCAATAGAGCAGTAAGCAAACTCTGGTTCAAAATGAAGACATTAAAGCACTGTATTCACATTAGCCCCAGAAGTTGTTCTTTTTCTGTCAGGGCAATTAGCATCCTGCTCCTCTTCTGATTACTTAAGCCCTGACAGTAAAAGGAAGTATCACACAAGGGAAAACACTTGCACTCACCTTCAGCTACTGGACATAAAACAGTGTCTTTTTCTCTGATGTTATCAATTATTTACCCTAAAGATGGCTCCCACCATCTGCCTGGGGACTTGCTCACATTGTCCCTTGCTCTGACCGCACCACCATGCGACGCAAACAAAATTACAGCAGCCCACTGAAGGCAGGTGCTGGAAAAGCCACGAGGGGTCATTCAGCTGGCAGAAGTGGGAACCTTCCTTTGGAGATGCTGCTCAATTGCAAGGTTAATCAGACAGGTCGTAAAGGTGTAGAAAGACATTTATGTAACTGTTCACACATTCTGGCAGTGACAAACATGCTCAGGGAGAAGTGTGATGCTTTCCCATTCAAAAGCAGCAGAAGGCCTCCACAGCCTTTTGTGTCAAACCTCCCTGTTCCTAAACTTCTTATTGAAATGCCTGAAAGACAGCTGGCCAGCCAGAGCACTACAGCAGAGTATGAGCAGACAGTATTGCTGGCTCAGATCAGAAACCAAAAGAACAGGGGGCTGAGATGCCCAGGATGAGCAGTAAGTGACCACTGCAGTACGTACACATTTTTCTGCCTTCTCCCAAAGTTCTGTTGCCAGCAATGCCTGTTGACATAGCTACAAGCTGAGGTGGCTACCAGCATCTTCAAGAACGGTTTCCAAACAGAGGAGAGGACCTGCCAACCAATAGCTCCAAGCAATACTCTGGGGAATTCTGCCTTTAAATTACTGATACTCAGCCCCCTGCATGTCCGCGTGCGCTCAGAAGACGTGGGGAGGCTGATTAAGTACAGTTCAGCTTCAGAAGCGGCATCATGGGGTTTCAGATTTATTCTCTCCCAATGACTCCAGGTCAGTCGACAAGTGAGATGCTGTGTTTCTAACTGCTGTAGCTGCAAGCACTGCGGGCAATCCAAAATTCAAGCTGTGTCTTTCCAATCATGCATCATCCCCACAATCCAGATCTCATTGCACAGTATTACAGCTTCAATTGAGATGTAACTGCGATGAGCCACGTAAAGCATTTTTTTCTGATGAAAAACGTGTCCTCTGTGTCCCAATTTCAAGGTAGGCATAAGAATATGGTTTTTATTGTTTAGCACCACATATTCTTACAATACATTGGATCCAGACTACTTATCAATTGCTTGTCATTAATTTCCTAGATGTGCAACCCTTGTGCCTTTCCAGTAGAATTTGAATACTGTATTTTTTTGCACAAGATGTAAATTAAAGCAACAAACTGCCCCCCTCCTCCATTTTCTTCTTAAATAATCAATCTCTCCCCATTGTAACTCTTCAGAGAGACTTAGGAACTCAAGGAAAATGCCATCTGTTGGCAAAGAGGTGAGACTAAGCCCTTCCTGTAGAAATACTCGATTTACTCAAGCAGATTCATTTAAGCAACAAGTGATCCTGAGTCCCTAAATCAGTGCATCACAGAACACAAAATGCATGTAACCTGCAAAGGAGATCTGTAGTGTTAGTGAAAATAAATAAATAAATAAATAAAATAGAAAAGTATCTTCTACAACAGGTGAAGTTGACCGTTTTCCATTTCTCACTATACACTGCTTAGATGTCAGTCTAAAATGAGCTAATACTCAAATAACAAGAGCTGTATATTGGTTCTTTCCTGCAGCGCACTGTTTAAGCTCCCTAAGAAGTAAGGATAGTTGCCGTGGTGCAAGGGAGAAGAAAGCAGCCCACCAGTGCACACAGAGGCTGCCATCTGTAGCACTGACCCTGCTCTCTCAGCACACCAGGACCCACCAGACCATGCTAATACAGTCTGGGGGTGGGAGAGGAGAGGAGTCACCACTTGGGCACTCATAACCTACATTTTCTGCCTGGCAGAACCACCACACATCCTGGAGTCTCCCAGCACTGCAAGAAAGCATAGAGCAGCTTCTGAAGTCTCACTTTCAGGAACTACATCATTCAACACCATGCAAGACAAGGCAAAGTCAGATACCAGCAGTAGCCAGCGCACTGCTGTAGGCACTGTGCACAACAAACCCCACAGCTTCAAGGTTTTTATCTTTTACTCCATCTTATCAAGATGGAAAACACTGCTCTAGGAAGCCCAGCTCAGCTTGAAGCTTAGCACTGCTAGACAAAAAGACTATGGGTTCACAATAAAATCACAAGTTTCTGTGCCTTGTTTAACTATTTCAGCTCTGCTCATGTGGCAGACCGTCTCCAGCAGAGTGGGTATCCCCACTGGGACAGACACAGATGGCCGCAGAGTACCCCATGAATCCAAATCCAACCAGCAGAGAGCTTCTGTGAGTACACAGCTGCCATTCCAGGTACAATCCTTACTACTCAAACCTCTTTTAAACATAATAACTAAAAATCCCACAAGTTTATTCTATAAATCAGATCCCAGCTGCAAACTCAGTAGAGCCAGTCACTCTGAGATTCACCTCCTGATGACACTCCTCCGCTAGTTCCTTTTCTCCTTTCCACGACTAAGTAGCCTTCCCTCCTTTCTGCTGTTTCCCATATGGTTACATGAATGCAGCAATTAATATGCAATTAATAAAATGGTGCGATCAACTGCTTTTGTTCACAGAAGCAGCTGCTCTGCATGTTACGACATAATTAGACAAATTAAGATGTACCGCTTTTGTCTGCAGCATCACTCACGCTTAAATGTCACTAAGCCTATTGGCATTTGGGATTATTTTAAACACATCTTGTTTTATTAACACTAAAATTTATCACAGAGGCAGATTTATAAGCTGCCAGCTGTAGGGGACAGCTAAGTGCAAGTCTGCTTCACCTCCAAAATGTTTGCATAAGCAACTCAAGGGTTAAGGGCAGAATGGGGCTCTTCCAGAGAATAAGGGAGAGGCAGCACACCATGGTACTACTCCAAAGGGTTGTTATTGAAGCTTTTGGCTTCCCAATAGCGTGGGACAATGATGACAAGGGAAGGGACACTCTACGAAGAGGGGATGGCATGGAGAAATAAGGGAGCAGCAAAGAAGATTTCTGCTGCAGGAGCACTACAGATGAGCCTGGAAGTGCAGGAGCCCTGACCAGCACAGTGCAGGCACACAGCTGCTCTGGAATGAGGAGCAGGGGAAGTAAGTGACCTGCAGAGATCTGAGCCTACAGTGCACACCACAACAAGCAACTCCCAGTGAGATCTACAAACACACTGTACTCCCAAAAGGTTCTCACTCAGAGCGTGGTGATGCACTGGAACAGGTTTTGCCTGTTCCAAAGAGGTTGTGGATGCCCCATCCCTGGAGGCATTCAAGGCCAGGCTGGATGTGGCTCTAGGCAGCCTGATCAAGTGGTTGGCAACCCTGCCTGTGGCAAGCAGGTTGAAACTACATGATCTTTGAGGTCCTTTTCAACCCAGGCCATTCTATGATTTAAATAAAATGAAGCACTATGGAGCCGTTTGAGTCCACATTAGCTACCATCCTCAGCCACAATCTTCAGGACACACCAGCTTCACATGGGACCCTGTGTCACCCAACAGAAAGGCTGTTATTTAACCAAGTTCAGAAATAACTTTCTAGAAATTAACAGGTTCCTTTGCTTTGCAAGGTACTGGTGGCTTTTTCTAGCCAAATGAACAAAATTTCCAAGAAAACCCAAAGAACACCAAGAGAAAAGTTGGGAACAACCCTTCTTTAAGACAAGCAATAAGGATTATATTCAAGTTCCTCCTTCTCTTAGAAACAAACCATCCTTGTGTGTGCTGTGTGTGCCAGCTGCAGGGCACAGGCCTGGAGCACCAGCTGAAGCTGGGTGCTGGGCTGGCCAGTCACTTGCATCGTGTTTTGTGAGCAGCTCACCAGTAGCAGAGACTGAGCCCCGCTGTTACTTACAACATGGGAGGCCACAAAGACGTGCTCAGTGCTCCACAAGGCCAGGCTTGGGAGAGATGCAGAGCGATGTGGTCTTTGTTTCACAGCACTAAATGAGAGGACAAAGAATGAAGCCTCCCAAGCCACAAGGATTTCGGCATTTTCATTAATATAACATCCTTTAATTGGAAAATTTAAATCTCATGGCTGTGGGAATAAAAACCTGGGGGAAAAAAAAAAACAAAACATAACAAATAGTGAAAAATAAAATACCTGCCTTGGTTCAGAACACCCTATTAATTTATAAATAGATTCAGTCATTATCCTTTCAAATTCTGCCTGCTTTTTCACACAATACACACCATGTAGAAAGGTCTCGGATTCGCAGCTAAGACAGAGCTGTTGTCCCTCAAAAGGGTAATGAATGAAGAAGAATAGAGCATTCTTTCATGAGCTACTGGGCAACAAAACATGAAGAAAAAGTTCCAGTAACTGAAGCTACTGTTCAACAAACATTAAAAGTAATCCAACACTGCAGTTGCTCCCTCTCACGTTTGCGGAAGAAGAAAAAAAACCTCCACAACTCTTACCAAAACATCATTAAAAAACAAAGAAAACCAGACTGATGCAACAATTTAGCTACCATTAAAATGCCTTTAAACATAAGAAGCTGGATAAAACACAGAGCAGAGATGCTGAGCACAAGAGGCAGGCAATGCTCTGAGCAGGAGGTGGCAGCATTTGGAGGCACAGGCACTGCCAGCAGGCTCTCACCAGTCCAGCTCACACTGCAAACAGCTCTGCCAGGCCTGGTCAGCCCAAAGCTTCAGCTCTGCTTTGCTGCAGGAAAACCAGCCACAGCAACACAACAGTGCTGAAGTAGTTCCACAGTCATGGATATGCATGAGATGCTGACAGTCCCTCCACTACTGTAATGCTGTTCTTCCTCTCTGCAGGAAGGCTCTGAGAAGCTGTATTCCTAAATTCTGTCTTGTTTCAATCATGCATTGCCTATTTTTAGCGAGTAAAGCAGAGGAACAACAACACGGATGTTGAAACAACACTGAGTTGGTAATGCTCAGTCTCCACTTCATGCATCCCTTACTTGACATTTTCAGTGGATCAACTGTTAACGGGTGAATGAAGCCACCAAACCCTAACCTGGTCCTGTGGTGGTTGTGGCTGCAGCACCCCAACCAGAACACACATGTGAACACTGTCCAACAGCAGCACTGTGGTGAGAAGGAGCACTGGAGGCTAAACGCTCCTTGATGAGGAAACTGCCCCCAGGCACAGAGCTCAATACTTGGGCTGCCGTTGTGTTTGCAAACGACCCCAATGCTGCCCAGGGCATTTTCTGCCTGTGAAACCTCTACGATGGGGTTCCCATGGAGGTCGTTATCACCAGAGATAATGCTGGCCAATGAGCACCTGCTGTGCTCAGCAGCTATCGCTTGACCCATTCCCAGAAAGCACTTCCACTCTGAAACACTTTTGTTCCTTAAAATAAACATTAACGGAGGTTAAAAGCAGCACCGGTCTCCCTATCTCAAAGAGAAATAGGACCTGTCCAGCCAATAACACTTAACTGATGGCTTAATTGCATTTTCATTCTTTTGCCTCTGAGGGCTGAGGAGGAACACAAAGAAAGGCAGCCAGAGGGCAGGGCTGGCACCCCTGCATAAGTGTGAGCACTGGTACTGCCATGGCCAAGGCAGGAAGCACTCAGCTGATCTTTCAATGCACAGTTTAAAGGATTCAGCATTGCATACAGAAGCTTCAATGGTTCATAATGCCAGCAGAATCATAAGAATGGTTTAAGTTGGAAGGGACCTCCAAAGATCATTGATCTCCAACTCCCACACTGTGGGAAGGGTTGTCAGTCATTAGATCAGGCTGCCCAGGATTGTACCAGACACTGGTGAAAATCAGCCCATGGAAACTAACTATAAACTTTTACATACGTAAGAGTTTATCGCTGGGGCATAGAAATTACTTTTAAAAGCTTTGGTAAATCAACACTAAACCACAGAACTGCCTATATATGTGCTATATTACAAACGATCTACACTACACAAGTGTGCATAGTTTTTAAAATAGTCAATAGAACATAAAGGAATTCTCTCTTTGCTAGGAAAACACTTTAGAAATAACAACAGAATGAATATACCTGGACACGGAGAGCAGACACTCCCACCACATACCTGGGATCTCAATCCCACTATTTAGACGCAAGAAAATTTCTTGGGCACCTCACACAGTAATTTGTATTATTTCAACTCCGAGGCCATCAAGTTCTCACCCAAGAAGCTGAAAGGCGCCTTGAAGAGACTCAACTGTTTACATGCAAAACCAATTATTTCAGTCCCCAAACTTCTTCAGTCCTGCTCTGTAGCATCACTGGGTTGGCTTCCCAACACCTCTGTGTGGGTGCCTTTCTGATAGCTCCCCTAGAATACAGAGGCCATGGAATGGTACGTGCAGCATAACAGAATGCAGATGTATGTGCAGTTTCACTGATCACTGTTAGCACTGTGTGGCTACATCTATCGATTTGGTAGTAATTAGATGTTGTCGGATGACCAGCGCAACACTAATGAGGAAAAGAAAAATCAACACAGTTGTGAACATATTAAAAATAGGAAAGAAAAAAAAGAGGCCTAGTGTGAGAAAGCCAACCAGCTGGGTTGTTTTTGCAGTAGAAAGTTCCTTTGTCTTGTGAAATTTTGCCCCATCATGATAAAACACACTTTTTAGAGCAACCATTCCATGAACAGCTGGGTGCCTTTGCTTAGATGGCCAGAAAAAAAATGAAGGCAAGCAATAAGGCTAAAAGTGAAACAGCTGAGCATTACCATTGTCTATCCTCAGCTCGCTCTCCTTTTCCCCATCTGTATTTGCTAATGAAACATGAAACTATAGAGATTTGAAAAAGAGTGAATCATCACAATTCAGAAATTCTTCTCACATTCAGGGGGAAAATAACCTTGAAGACCCAAGGTTATTCAAAAGTAGGTTTCTTTACTCATCGGCTATGTTAAAAGATCTTTGAATTTCAGACCTTTTTCTTATTTCTCCTGGACCTTTCATCCACCAATTATTTCTACAGCTTTCAATTAGAGCACCACATCAACAGCTCCACTCAACTAAACCAGTAATTTTGCTAAGGAGGAGCAATATTGAGCTGAAAGCAAGTGCTCAACACCTCTCAGGCACAAGCAGAACACATGCGAGAGGGCAGTGCCATGCAGCTCTAGCTTTGCTGGCACACCTGTGTATTTACACACATTTTCTGAAGTCAAAATACATTCTCTTCAGAACAAGATTCTTCCCAATTTCCTCATTCTCTAATAGAGCAAGAAAAACATGGATGTCTTCTTCACTTACAAATACACTTTACCTACTTAGTCCTTTAATAGTAACCACAACACCCAACAAAAAGTACCCAAACTTCCTTACTCGGCCAGAAGCTGTCATCCTCCTTTCTCAGCAGTTTCCTCTTGAGGCGCCCAGGCAACTTGGGGTACGCATTGCCCATCTTTCCAGCATGCAGTGGGATGAGTTCCTCCTCATCCTCATCCTTGCAGCCCGGCTGCCACTTGCCGCTGCTGAGGCACCCAACCATGGGCTCTGCAGGCAGGCAGCGCACATAGGCGATCATTGTGCTGTGCTGCTCTCGAGGATGGCCCTGCTGTCCCCAGTGGCTATTTCAGTGCAACAGGGAGTGGCCAGCTCAGAACCCGTGAGCAGGCACATTCAATGCATTATGAAGGAGATTTTTCTCCTCCTATGCTTAAGAGAAGATAGACTATTCGGTTGCATCCAAACCGTTTTGAGCAAGGTTTGGCTATCCGTTAAAAAAAAAAAGAAAGAAAGAAAAAAACAATAAAAATCAATCGTCTAATGAACAGCTTGCTCTGGTTGCTGGGTTCCCAGCTGCTGCCCCTGTCTCACAGCACAGAGCCGGAAATTATCAGCTGCACAGAGCTGTGACACTGAGTTGTCTCTCCAGGTTTCTCCCTTCCTGCTCCCACCCGAGCCTGCTGCTCCTCTTAAGCCTTATCCCCGATTATTCACCGCCCTCTGACCAGCAGGTACTGGGGCCATACACAGATGGCCACAACCAAGAAGCTTATTTAAAGCTAACGGGCTGTAATCGCTAGGACACTGACAGCCAGAGAACCATCACTACTGGGGCAGGGATCTGCCAAGAGCAGGAGTGTTTGCATTTGTCTTGGATGTGAGAGCAGAAAAGACATGTCAGATAGAATAAATGAAGTACTGCAATTTCTGTACTTGGATTTTAGGAAGAACACTCCTTTTCAGAGTCAGAGTCATTGTAATCATTGAGCAGCAGCTATTTTTCATGGTAGGCCACAGTAGCAAGCACAAAATACAAGCAGTTCTCACTTTGTACTCATTTAGTACTGCCTAAACAAATAAATCCCACAACATCTCTAGAGGAGAGGCATTATTCCTATTTAAAGACAAAGACAGCCTCAGTGGGATTTAGGAACCTGCCTACAGAGAGGAAAAGCCAGGATTACAATTGAGGTCCCCTCGGTTCCCTCATCCACAAGCCAACAGGCTCCAGAGCCTCACCCAGAGTCTGCACTGCTAAGGAAGTTTCTAAGCTGGTTTCCACACCAACCCTAATCTCGCATCCTACACACTATCTTCCTTCAGGGCTCAGGAAGCATGCCTTTCCTGGGCTTTGCAGTCAGCCCACAGCACTCTTGGATCGGGACTGCAAGAAAAACAACACAGAAGGACTCACACAAACCCCATAGAACCTTTTGTCCTCAGCAGCTTTCCAAGGTTTGGTTTTAAAGTCTGGTTGTTTGTGAGGCAACACGAGAGGATATGTGTTTTTATAAAGGGGACAACACTAGAAGTCTACATAAAGTACAGCTGAGCCCAGTTCTGGGTCTGCCTCCTTAACCCTTCACAAACGCTACAGTCACAACCCATACCATTCGTGAGAGGCCATGGCTCTGTAAAGAAGCACAATGAAATGTCAAGAAAATTAGTTACATCCTTTGTAGAAGATTTTCTTTTTTTTCCTTTCTAGCTGATAGCTAGGGCAGAAATATCACTGCTTAAGGAAAAAGCAACAGCATGTCAGGTGAGACACAGCTCCCGTGCCTCCCTGACACCACGCACGTCGCCTGCTGCCGCCTGCAGCTCTGGCCCAGCCTGGGAACACTGTGTGCTCATGGGTTGCCTGCGGCACAGCACCATACAAAATGCACCACCCAGCAGAAGGCGTCTGCAGAACTGAGCCAACAGTGCTGGCAATGGAGAAGTGAGTAAGAAGCCGCCTTGTTTGGTAACTGTTTGTTGCTTTTTTGTTGTTGTTTTTTATTTTTTTTAATGTTCTGCTACTTTGCAGAATGATCTGAAGAAGAAACTGTCTATGTATAATGGTTTACAGATACCTTATGTGGTTGAATCTCGGCAAACTTGCAAAGTGAAGACGGGTCTTTGAAAGAAAAGTGCCAGAAAACTTTAATGAATAGGGATGAAACAAGCCTTGTCTACAACCTAATACTTTTTGGCAGGCATTTCAAGTGTTGGCACCAATAGGGGTGGACAGGAGAGAACGGACCAACAGGACAGGCAAGAACTGCCAGCACAGTGGCTCTTCCACATGCACAAAGGCAACCCAGGGGCACCAGCTAAATGCTGGTCATGGGGCACTGAGGCAAAGACAAATACACAAAGCCAAGTAAATTTACTCATCAGACTATGAGAAAGAAATGGTGATGAATACTGTCTGAGTTCAGCGCTCTCATAAACCACACATATCCTTACGTCCACTGGAATAAATGGGTGTCTAGACAGCCTTCCTAAGGGGGCGAATCTCCACAGGTGCTGCTAGCAAACCAGCTCACACACACAAAAGCTCCTGAATGGAGTAATATCTCTGTAAACCACTGAGCTGGCACAGTGCTTACTGCCTCACCTCTTCCACCCTGGTACTAGGAGGGTCCAAGGAAGAGTCTGCCTATTAGAAATGAACAATATTTCTGAAATCAGTGCTATTATGTAGCATGCAGCGAAAACAAGGATGCAATAAGATAGAGGAAAACGGCAGAACTCAGTGTTCAGCAGACTGAGATGTTCCCAAGCACTTAACAAGATGACACAGGATAACATATTGGCCTGAAGACCCAATAACATTTAATATGCACTTCTCTGGACTACAGATAAACCCCATTAACCACGTTCTCAATGCGTGCTCACGCAGTAAGGCTGATGCACGATAATGGGATCAGGGCTGAAATCCAGTTTAACAAGTATATTTACCATACGGCAGGCACTAATGTCCACACAAATTTTTCACTTAAAGAATAAATCTGTCCTCTGACAGCAGGAAGACCTTGGCAACACGTACAATAGGTAACACATATGATACATGACCCGATGACTGTTATCTCAGCTATTAGAAAATAGAATAGAAAATCATAAATAGTTGGGAAGAGGATTCCCTGTTGGACGTGTGAGAAAGACATTGTCTATCTTACCAACTTTACCCTTTGCCCTCTCCTCCAAAAATGCTATATAAACAATTACTTTATGCTATGCATATATGGAACAATAATCTGATTGCAATTTTCACCTGAAATCTTACCATAACACTTCTGAATAGACTACACAATTCTACTTCAGCTAAAGTGCTGTTTTATCTTTTTAAACAGACAGAAGTGAAGCTGTTCATTTTTTCCCAGCCTTGAGCTATTGTTAATGAAGAGACTTTCCTAAATAGCATTTCCTTTATTACCCTTTTTCTCACCATTTAAAAACTGAACTATTAGTAATCCAAGTCTGAATGCTCTGAGCAGCTTGTTAGACATGCATATTCATCCTTTTATCAGCGTATTTCATTTTTGCTAAGCCATCTCTTTACAGGCTTATTAGGGAGAGCTTGAATAATTGGGGAAGAAAATGATTACATTATACTGGAAACAACACTTGGTCTAAAGAAAGAATGTTGTTAAGAGTTTGATGGATGCCTCCAATTGTGACTAACTCCATGATTACAAGAAACAAAATAAAAATACAGCCAAGGAAAACATCAGTACTTTTATCAGACATGCCTACGTGCTCCTGACCTCAAAAAACAGCAGTGGTACTGATAACTTACTACATGTAGGAGTTTTAAAAGCCTGTAGGATATACATAATGGAAACAGGGGATTAGGAATCACAAAGTATGGGTGTGTCTGTTCCACTCTGTTATCAACATAAGCTTCAAAAATACACATAAGAAATTCTATCACGCATCTTTATGCACAATTTGTAGATCTTCTGCCTAGAAATAAAAGGTAACATATACAATGTAATAAAACAATGCCACAAAAACATACACAACAATGCATAACAAAAACTTGAAATGAAGTAATTTCCAATGCGAGCCCAAGAGTCACATTAGAAATTAAAGGGAGCTGGTAGAAATCCACAGGGATAAACTTTGCCCTCATTAGACAGTGATTCTATTTTTAGCAGTAAAGGGCTGATGTGCCCTGGGCTTTTTGGCTGATCAGCTGAAGGTTCAAATTGTAGGTTATTACAAATAATTACAGTTCTATGTAAAACAAACAAGTAAAAAATATATGATTTATACCTTAAACGTATTATCACAGAATGGTTTGGGTTGGAAAGGGACCTTTAAGATTATCTAGTTCCAATGTATTTCATTGGAGCCACGTAACACATAGTAAACCTCAAAACAATTCTCCCAGAGGGCAACGATCCCCAGACTGCAGAAGGACAACAGGTAACACAGCAGGACCACAGCTGTGCCCTAGCATCTCCATTCTGGCTGTTGGCAGCTCCTGGGGGGGGAGCTGGGACATGCTGTTCTCCCAACCCCTTCCTCTTTTTTGTGCATTAAACATTTGGTGCACCTCAAGTCCTGCCTACGTTCATCAAACATACAAGCAGCAAACAAAGGAATTTCAAAAAGCAAGAGAAAAAAAACCAACAACCTCGAGGTATTGTAATTCCTTTTTTAACTGATAATCAGTAACTCAAACAGGAAGGGAGCAGGATGTACCAGCTTTGCCGTTTCTGAAGCAAATCAAACATTGGAAGAGCTCTTACAATACCGAGAGACATCAATGAGCACCGGTGATGAAAGGGCTGAGGCAGGGTGGCTGCCCCACAGCCGGGTGCACTTGGAGCTCCATGCTGTTACCCCTAAGAACTCTCATGCAATTGTTTTCATTGGCTGCTTGTGACCATACAACATGTATCTAGCTTCTATCTTCCTTTCTTTTTTTTTTTTTTCCCCTTTTTTCTTTTTCAAGGACTTAAGTAACTAAAATCAACATAATACACTGAAAAAGCTACAGCAAGCATTACCGGCAACTGTGTGCGTAACAAGCTAGATGCAACACCCTGAAGGTAACGGTGTTTTGCCACTGTGGCTCCTGGAGCAAGGGCTGCTGCTCCTGGGCACCCCTACACCACATGGAACCTGCAGACCTGCCAACACAGCAGGCACACATATCACCTGGACACAACAGAAAGATAGAAGAAGAGAAAATAAACCAAGAGTTTTAAAAGCCTGTAGGATATACATAATGAATAATCAACATCTCACTGGAAAGCTAAAACACCTTTGCAAACTTTTCTAAGTTTCTTCCTTTCTGCATTTTCCATCAACTCTGTCCCTATTTACAAAACATCTTCTCCAGTCTCATAATAACTGTGAGCTCAGTACCAACACTCTTCCCAATAAACCCATGCAGAGATTGCTCCAAATCTTTGCTTCCACCAACTGCTTTCTTCTGCCTCTTCATACACATATCTCTTGCATTATGATCTGGAACTATCCTCCCATATCTTCCCGCCTCATCGATTCTAAGAAAACCCATTACTTTTTCTTCCATATCTTAATTTCATTTTTTTCCTTTGCTGTTATGTAATAGCCTTCTGTAATTATAAGTGTTTTGAGAGACACCGTGTAAGTAAGATACTGGACTCACTTGGCATTACATTATTAACTGTCCCCAGGAAATTAAAAATACACTTGTGTGTTGCTATTATTAATCTTTACTTTCAATTTGAGAACCTTCTTAGGAGTAACAAACAGTGCCGGAAGCTCAATATCAAATCTTGATTGTTGCTTTGGAGTATTCAAATGAGTCAAATGACAAAGTAAAGCCAGCATCATAAGCAGCAGATAGATCAGATATAAGACTTGTTAAGATGAAGAGTTTGGTTGGTGCTTTTTATGAACCAGACTGTCTTTGTGAAGGGGGTGATGCGTATTTGGGAGAGATGACAGAATAATCAAGTGAGATGACACTTCTGAGGGACACAGAGAGGCACTTCTGAGGAGAATCTGTTACTAGCGGCAGTATCAACAGAAGCCACCCTTGCTGCCTTGATTGAGGAACTCTGTTCCTCACCAGAGGGCAGCAGGCATGGAACAGGCTACCCAGGACACCTCTTTCACACATAGGGCTTGAATATAGGTGGTCCTGCATGGAGTCATGATGTGGACTTGATGATCCTTGTGGGTCCCTTCCAACTCAGGATATTCTGTGATTATGAAAATGCAAAGCAAAAGATGATTGACCAGAAGCAGGGTGAGAGGGGCAGCTGCCCATCCGTAGCCACAATGGATAGCCAAGCAGGCTATTAGAGCACAAACACACAACACAAAAATGAAGGAGTCACACCTCTAACAGCTTATTTCACAACTCGTATTAAATGATGATAGAAAGTTGATGGGTCTGCTTATTAAACTCATTACCATGGCAACAAGAAAAGAAAGAAGTCACCTCCTTTCTCCCATTGGATGCCTGAAGAGGAAAGCATCCTTCTGACTCCGAGCAGCAGCAACCTCCCTTCAACCCAAGAAGCTTATCGTGAGACACAATGCATGGAAGGGCTTCAATATAAAAACAAAGCAACTTGTGCTACTCTACTCTACGCTGCTATCAAAAGCATACACCCAGAGGCTGCCACCCCAAGCCCATGTCCTTCTGTGCAGGAAGTTCTGCCCAGCTTCTCTACTGGAACTGACACCACAGAGAATCAAGGGGGCCCTCAAGAGTAAAACAATGGAAAAGACTTAACGGATTCCAATTCATATCAAGTGAGGTCATTTCTTGCCATGTATTTCTAGAAGTGCTTCAATTTTGTACCTCAGAATGTCTCCTTATGTTTACATAAAATACTGCCCTTAATCTTTACATAAAAAAAAGAAAGCAATAATACTAACATGCTGGTGAAGGAGCGAGGATGCTGAACCTAATGTATAAAAAACCCAAACAATTCAATCATCACGTTTTTCACTGCACAGCCTGCTATTGCCAAGCTGACACACAGGTTTTGGTCAAACATCAGCTCAGCCCCCCCTTGCACCCACCCCCCCTTCCCCTTCTGTGCCACCTCCCTGTCCTATATCTCTGGGCAATGCCACAGGCACTGGGACCTCACAGTGACCACTCCCAGCTATGAGTCCATTTCCCCTAGTACTCACTAATGTAGATTTTCCCTATCACTGCTTTGTGTCACACACTTCTGCCAGCAGACTGAGGAAAGCTTATCTCTCAGCAAGGTATACTGAAAGAACTAAAACAATATTTTATATCAAATATACTAACTTTTCAACCTAAAGTGTCACAGTTTGATGAAAATCATATTTATGCAAGGTAAGCCAGCTTAGAATCCATTTCTTAAGAGTTATGGCTAGATACATCCTGCATAATTTATAACAGATCACAAAACATATTTCTTTCCTTAAAAAAAAAAAGTAAGTGAATTCTGGGATTTGTAGATATGCCATCAAATTCCAGTAGAAAGAGTAATGACAAAAATATGTGGCCACTACCATGGAAAGATTAGTCTAACGAGGAGCAGTACAAAGTTGTAGTATTTCAATCCAGGACAAAAATCACACTCTAAGAACGTTCGTGACTCCAGGGATCAATAATATATCCATATGCTGTGTAACTTTTAGTATCCATTACATAAGCCTTAATTTTTACAAAAAACATTGATTTCTTCTTTTCCTATCTTTAACACAAACCTTTCTGGTTTGCTGCTTTAGGCAGAATACCAAATTAATCGTTGAAGCGAACTGTTCTTACAATTACAGCATTGGATTTTGCTACAAAATGATTTGAACACATGTGGTAGAAGTGTTCCAGTCTACCAGTAACTTTTCCTTCTTGGCAACTGGAATTACAGCTGAGAAAAAAACACTACCAAAAAGCAAATCGAATGGATGAGATTCACAATGCCACTTGGCTAGAGCAGCAATTTGAACACCTGCCACAAGGAAACACACCAATTAATATATCCCATTGTCAACAGGTTTCAATATCAGTCTGTTCACTAGAAGAACATAAAATGGAAAAACAAATATCTGCAATTTCAAGCAATGCTGTCAAAAATAAATCCCCCTCTAGATTACTCTTCCCATACTCTGACATGCTTGTGCCAAGGAAAGATTTTCCCTTAGACAGCTCTGACAGAGCAACGCAAAATTAATCACAGGCCATATAAAAAACACAAATCAATACATGGAAAAATCGACGTAACTTTCCAAGTCTATACTTCCAGTAATTTCAGAATTACATATCTTGAAATTACATATTTTGACAGAATATAACTTCTTGGGACTACAGATTGTGTTAAATTTGAGGCCGAACAGATCAATATAGATTTTTTTTGTACTCTGAAGTCACTCAGACTTTACACATATTTTATCTGTCCCCTTAGATTTCTTTTGAAAGGAAAAAAATAGAATCATAGAATCACCAAGGTTGGAAAAGACCTAAAAGATCATCCAGTCCAACCGTTCACCTATTACTAATATCTCCCACTAAACCATGTCCAGAATGTATAAATGACAGTAAGTTTACACAAATGAGGATGGTAATTCAAGACTAGACTCCAAAACAATGAAACTATGGCACGCTTTCATACTTCAATTTCTATTTGTAAATTTCCCAGAGCACATGGCCTTTCCATGCATGAAATGATTTATGCACATATCCACATGAGCTTGTACGTATATATGATATGAAAATGAGAGCAACCTCTGATCAGGAGAACAACACAAGAATATCTTAGATCTCCAGCTCAGATCCAAGCTGTTCAACCCAATGGGGTCGAGTACACCTCATGGCAACAATTCCATGTCAGCCATGAGGCGGTGGCACTGTCCTCGGAGTCATGCTGCTGCAGAGCATGCCCAGAGTCACAATGGTACCAGTGGACATGCCAAGGGCTGAGGAAAGATAAGGCTTTGAAAAGAAATCTAAATCTGTTCACGCAGGAAAAACAAGGTGTTTCAGGGGTGAAACTCCACGGCACAGAAAAGTGATGTTTTGAAGCCTTCAAAAAGCAATGAAGAAACCAATATGACAACTTCAATTCACCCTTTCAAATTTCCCTTTCCAAAATAAAGAAAAAAAAAAATGAGAGAAGGAAATATTTAATTTCTAAATTCCAATTAAGGTCCTAAGCACGTAGTACTACTACTACTTCCACAGCCCTCATCACTTCACACATCTTCCCAGTTCCCACCTCAAACCCCCTCCTAGAATACTTCCCACCCGGACAGAAGTTTAAAACCATCCTGTACTCTTCTTCCTCAGGAAGACATTGGTGTTGCCATGATCTGTTTTCCAGCAGGAAGTTTTTACCCAACTTACTGAAAAAAAAAAAGATATATAACCCCTTTGCAAATTAATCCTTCAGGCAAGAGTGTCCAGCTGGTTGACCTCAATAACAAAGGCAGGAAAAATCTGGGCTTTCCTCATTACTTAGGCTTCATGCTTCTTTATCTCACATAAGCGTGCTAAAGAGGCAGCAATTCTCCTAAGACTAAAAAAATGCACTAAATAATCCAATCCTCTGTAGCTGAGGTGCAGACAGCATGTGCCCCTCCTGGAGAGTGGGCTCCTGGATGTGCTGAAGCTTCAGCATCACAAGCATTAGTCCCTGCCTTCACTCTCAGGTGTGCCATTGTATCTTTTTATTTTAGCAGTTACTGATGAGTTTAGAGTAAGCATGGATTAAAACTTAGAAAAGGAAAGGAACCAGGATGCCAAGCTGGGAAGAGATTCCCAACAGATTTCTCGATTAGGAGGATTTCCAGGTCAAGAAAGCTCTCAAGCAGCCTATAGAAAGATATCGCTGTATCTTCCCATATCTTGCCACATGTAGCAACAGGGTAGCACAGGAAAAAGAGCAAGAGAGCACAGAAGGATGTCAGCAAGGTCTGAGGTCCCTGTGAGAGCAGGAAATTTATGAAATGAAACTTACAAGTGGAGCACACCCAATGCTAGAAGGGGACAGGAAAAGCCCAGGAGTCCCAACCAGCCCAAGCCTGCAAGATTTCTCTGTCAGCAGTGTCTGCTGCTCAGTTTAAAAGGAAGGATAGAGAGCAGGGCACACTTGCAAGCTGTGTGGTGCCAGGAGGACCTGCAGGGCACCTGTTCCTCACTGTCTTTCCCTGCAGCAGAATGAAACAGACAAATATCAGACGGTGCAAGTAAGTACGTAAAGGGATAATTTTTCCTGGTCCTCACAGACAGACCAGAAGCACTTAAACGTGTGATGACTGCTTCATACAGTACAAATGCAGTCCAGCACCCAGACCTCCAGTTAGCTCGAAAGACCACTGCTACAAACCTTACTTACTAGCTACAGAAATTGTGACCAAAACTATCAAAACTTATCAAGAACCATCTTAAAAACACTTCTTTGTCCACATTATCCTGTTTGGAAGCCTGTTCCACAACTTCCCTCCTCAGATGGTTCGGGACCTTTTAATGTCAGACTTCAATTAATTCACAGCTTGCTCAAAACCATTCATCTTAGGCCAGTACTCTACTTGAACTTCAACAAGTTTCCTTTCTCATCGTGATATTTACATCCCAAGCTACCAGCTAGACTAAATAAGCTACACTTTTGTCACCACTCTGCATAAGATCGGCAATTAAGCTTATACTATTTTCAAGTCTCAAGTTCCAAATAAGTTACAAAAGAGCTCTAAAACGCCAGGAACATTTTCTGAATTTTTTTAAAATACAGATAGAAAAGAGTGGGATGCTCCAGAGGACTGGGGGTCAGACAGCACTAGGACAGCATTAAAATAAGATGCCTGGGGTAATTATAGGCTGTTTCACCAGACATTAACCACAGGCAGAACTGCAGCTGTGACAGGACTCTGAATAAAAGAAGTAATAAAATTTCCATCTCTTAATGCCAGGCAATGTGCTTTCACAGGAAGCAGATCTCCTATTTGACCAAAGTTTATGGCATTTCCCCAGAAGCACATCAGTCTTGTACACAAATGCTGCTGGGAAAGAGAAAAAAAGCTACTGTAGACAAGTGACAAGTATAGACAGCACAAATCTGGTAAATCTAGTAATGCTATACTTAAGCAATGCAAAACCATTACTAAGCTTAAACGGCTGAAAAATGTGTGAAGATATTTATAGGCTTCAAGTATGTGCACACTGTTTCAAAGACTACTTCAATGTGAAATTCTTTCAATACTTATGCATCCCATCAGCTGTGCATGCTACTTTCTTCTTATGTTTTCATATTCTTTAATCTCCACGGTCTTACTGTTTAAAATTAACAGCACTGGCTTCTTGCTGCGCTTTGGTAGAAACTCACTGCCCTCTCCTACTGTGATGAACAGCAATCACCATCTGCATGTACTGTGGTCACGAGCCTCCAGGTGATATTGGGTTGGTATTGTTTAAAAATCAAACATCAGCAGGTCAAGGAAAACAGCAGATGATCGTTCCACCAATGATTCATTTGCCATTAGTCCCTCCTCAAGATTACAGCACTGTATGAATTGTGCAAAGGAGTCCTACTGCAGCCTGCAATGAAGCAGACAAGGAGCAGAAAGGGAGGGAATGCATTACATGCCCACATGAAAGTAAAATTAGAGGCAAAGACGCATGTTAATTATATGGTTGTGACAGCAGACAAGTCAATTTCCATAAACTCTTTAAGACTACACCTGACTAGACCACGAGCATCAAGTGTTTCTGTCTGTGTGCTCACCTGCGGCTGTGTTTAAAAAGCACAAGCTACATTCAAATACTGAAAGCTCTCCTGATCTCCTCATTTCTGATTATCTGCTGAAGGTGAGGTTCTGTACTAACTGCTTTCACAGCTAAACTCATGCAGCCTGCTTTGTTTCCACGTCAATTTAGGGTAGCAGAGCAAAATACCCCTGTGCCCTGGGAAGCTGGCATGCCTACGGGAGGAGATGTTGATCTAACACCTGATTACATTCTGCCCAGCTTTACCCACTGCCATCGGCCTCCTTAAAATCTTAAAGGAAAAAACACAAGCCCACACCCTGTTCTGTTACCAAAATAAGAAAAATGCAAACACACCAAACAAAAGGCATTCATTTGGTAGGTTCTGAGCATTTGGTGGCCTATCAGGGCAGTCAAACGAAGCAGCCCCAAGGAGCATAATGCAATTGACCAACAAGATAAACAAACATCATTAGGGGCCACCTCCGCATGATGGGGCCAAGAGCTGGGGAGCAGCTCTCCTCTACTCAGCCCTCACTGCAGAAGTGTCTCTGGACTTCCATTTGCCACTCCAGCTGCATGCAGACCCAGGGAACAGGTGGAGCTGAGGGGCATTGCCTCAGTGCCCAGCTGCCTTGAAAACTCACTTCTACACATGCTGCCCTCCTTCACATGCACTCCTTTCCAATTTAATTAGCTACTTAAGAGACAAAATAGAACTACATAAGAATCTTCAGTGCTCCCTAGGGCCCAACTAACTTCAGGGAGAATTTTCCTATTCAAACCTGCCATCTTCCTTTCATTATGCTTGATTTTATTCTGTAGTTTCAGACACAGTTCAAAGCAATCTGTTCACTGCTCTCTGATACAGAGGACAGACCTGCATTGGGTGATATGAACATACATAGCCACGTATGGATCTCTTCACCCTTGCTCCTTCCCTCAGCACAGGATAAAAGAGTTGTTTAATCAACAAAACAAATCAAACGTCAAGCAATCTTAAACTCTAAAATCCCTTCTGTATTGATGTAAAAATTGATTTGTTTCGCAGTACATGAACATACCGTATCTGACAGATCTCTCCATTACTGTCCTGCCACGCAAAGAATTCTGGCAGATGTAGCTGTTAAGACCAAGTTATGCAAAGACTTCCCTCAGTGGCAGCTAACAGGCGCCTCACAGGTGAACCAGGCAGCAATAGCAAGGATGGGAACAGGAAAAGAAGTGGCACAGAGAACAGCCTGGAAACAGCACAGCAGAAAGAGTAATTCAATGGAGGAGCAGAGAAATGAAGAACAGAGCAGAGAGCTTCATATAGCCATGGGCTCACCAACTTAAACAGTCACATATCTGAAATTTAATTCTGATTTGCTTGTACTAATTCCACAAATTGCTTTTATACTTTGAAGATTTGCAGATAAGAAGCAGCCCCAAAGTTGTTTTCCCTATTGAAATCATGCACATGACAAAGAAATAACCACAAAAAAAAAAAAAACAAAACAAAACTGATCTGACTCACAAGCCCAACTGTGATTACACACAGTTTGAGGCAGGATTAAAAAACTGAAATGAAGTCAAGGGAACAAATACCACACAATCAATCAGTTCTTTTCTTAGATTCAAACTAAAGCCTAAATTCTGCAAAGGACCTTCACTCAGACAGATTCTTCCATTTAGAAGACTGCAAGTCCCTTCCCTCACTTGCGATTGTTGCATGTTAATTTAAAGACAGAAAGAAGTAAGCAAGTTTTACAAACTTTTGCTTGCCCAGTTCAACTTGGAAAACGAATTTGTTTAAAGGAGAAAATCTGTTTCTTATTTCAAACATTGGATATTTTATGAGAACGTTGCCAAGAAAAGAATCTTAGGAATGCCTTTACATGCACAGAACACATGAGACAACTGGTGAGCAGGCCTGTGATCCTTTAAACAAATAAATAATAAAACAAAATCTCCATTTCTACCACGAAGCCCTTTCTCTAGGGAGCAAGCAGCACATGCCTGGGATTTTTCATGGATAACTTCTATCATAACTTCTTGCTATTATTAGTATAAAAGACTTCCCTCTCAAATCCACAGCTGTAAGGCAAGCAATGATGGAAAATAATTCCCATGCACAGGCCAGCAGAAAGCACAAATGTCTGCTTCACAGTGTTTCTTGGCACTACTTTCCTTCAACCAAAACTATAAATCAAGGAGAAACTCCAGGCAAGTATAACAGGAACGTGACCTCATTTTTAGCACATGCCAACAAACTGCAGCTCGTGAACCTTCTAGGAATCAAGCCTTTTGGAAGAGGTTTCAATCTTCCATTTATCTCTAATTCCAAATACTGGTAACAACTGGATTACAGTGCACTGTATTGTAGTGTACAATGCTCTGACCAAGCACTGATGCAGCTCTTGTTGTGTGTACCAGGGTGAGCTCAGCAGCTGTGCCATGAAACCAAGAAGCACACTGCCACCTTGGTGGTGAGGCAGAGGTATGCACCACCCATCTCATTCTCTCCCAAGAATCTCATGGATAATGGAGAAGGGTGCTGCAAGGAGAGGCTCCGTGCCACTACTAGGGACTGTGCAAAGAGAGTAGAAAAAGCTACAAGGGGGAAAAGAAAAATAAGAGGCAGCTCCATGCCCAGGTCCCTGAAGATACATGATGTGATTTTAGAGAAGGGATTTCATCAACTGATCCTACACACAGAACACATCCACACCCACCAAGCACACCAACTTTGTCACTCCACAAACTCAGCGCCCACAACTCATCATATCAAGGCTGCTCATCACAAGGCTGAAAAAAAAACCCAACAAGGTAGGAGCCAGGGCAGCATGTAAACAAAACTTCACCACCCCTCCCTTCAGAGCCTAAACAAAAACAGTATCTGAGAGACAGACCTGCTGTGCAGCTTCAAAGACAAACAAATCCTCCCCCTCGATGAGTTCCCAAGCAATTCTCTCCACCACGTGCTGAGGTTAACAGAAAGAAATCAATAGTAATGCCCCAGATGATTATTTCAGGATCCTCAATTTCAAACACAAGTTAATAACATACTGCACGGTAACCAGTGCTCTTCAAGGTAAGGAGAGAAGCCTACTGCAATCTAATAAAATACTGGCTTAGAGAAAACAGTATGTAAGGGCACACAAAGAGGAATAACACTCCAAATATGTGGCTGTTCAACACAGCTCCCCAGTGCCTTGGCTGGTTTGAAGCACGGCACTGAGGCAGGCTTTGTGCCTCACAACTAACTTGCCTTACAAACACAACCTGAACAATTTGAGAGCAGTTTGCACACGTTCAACCTGTGATGCATTGAAAAGCACGGATACTTTTGCTTTATTATGAATTTCACCATACAGAATTATTGCTGGACCAAAAGCTTCTCTGAAAACCTTGCTCCTGGGTTCATTTTCGACCAGGTGCTCAAAAATACAGAAGAGCAAGTCCTACCAGCTGCCTTGTTACCCAAAATGGTTTATCTGCTATGCTCTTTATTTAAACAACTTCTGGTCTGTATCTCTAAGTTAATGCTTTAAAAGGTTTCCACTGTCACTGTTTCTAAACTCCAGTGATCCACTGAATTATGTCATGGACTGAAAACCCCTTGCTCTGCAGTTTAAATAGAGCTGTTTTGTTTTGGTTGGTTGGTTTGTGCTTGGTACACAGCAGCAATTCCATTTAAGATAAACCGACACACAGCAAAATCGTGCCATTACATTAAATAAGGTCTAGTCTAGAAACATGCGTTCACTACTCCAAAATCGGCAGGAAAGAAACTTCGTTCCGGCTTTTTCATTAACGGTTGGCGAGCGGACCGAGATCCTTAGCGCAAATAGAAATCATTGGGAGAGCGAAAGTAATCGGCGTTTTGAACAACCCCGAGAGAGGAGCTAAATACTTAGAGCACGGGCTGACAAGCAGCCAAGCATTGAACCCAACCGGCTATTCTTTCACTGGGAAAGGGTGTGTTTTACAGCTCCTAAACTCCTCCTTACAACAGCTCCGCGCTGTTAGCTTTCAACTATTGCACCTCGGGAACAAAAAGCCTCAACAACACCGATTTTGAATAAAAACATTAGTAGAACGTTCTCAGGAATTCCAATTAAAACCTTCGAGGTCCCCACCCACCCTTCCCCGAGGCTCCCTAGCAGCCCCATCCCCTGCTCCTCCTGGGCCCTGAGACCCCCGGGAGCCGCAGCCCACCGCCCCAGGGGCAGGAGCCGAGCCCGGCACACGCCCGTCCTTTTGTCTGCCGGCACTGCAGCATCCCCGCGGGCTGCCGGTCCCGCTCCCTGCTCAAAAAAGGCGCAATACATCCCCGCTTTTCTCGGTAGAGCGTTGAATAAACGAATCAACTTTTTTCCTTTTCTTCTTTTTTTTCCTGTTCCCCCCACCCCCCACTCAAAGGATAAACATCTCAGCACCGCAGCCCCTCCTCCATCCCACACAAACCCCCAGCCGGAAACGAGCGCGGGGCTCGGCCCCGCTCACCCTTCAGGCAGAACATCCCGCACCGCTTCGAGCCGAGCCGAGCTGAGATCCCGCAGCCGCCACCCGGCCCCGCCCGGCCCCGGCCGGCAGATGCAAGGCGGCTCGGGAAAGGGGGAGATGAAAGAGCCGCGGTCAGCTTCCGTCCATCCCAGCTGCTCTCTGCATGTGCCAATTAACGGGCAGGCATTGAATCACATCACCAAGGTTGGAAAAGACCTCCAAGTTCATCCGGTCCAACCGTCCACCTACTACCAATATTTATCATTAAACCGTGTCCCTCAGTACAGCATCTAAATGCTCCTTAAACGCCTTCAGGAACAGCGCCTTATCCACCTCCATGGGCAGCCCATTTCAGCACCTGACCACTCTTTTGGAGAAGAAATGTCTCCTAACATCTAACCTGAACCTCCCCTGGCACAACTTGAAGCCATTCCCTCTAGTACTGTCACTCATTACACAGAGGCCGACCCCCACCTCACCTGAGCCTCCATTCAGGTTGTTGAGAGAGACAAGGTCTCCCCTGAGCCTCCTCCAGACTGAACAATGGGAGTTCCCTCAGCTGCTCCTCTTAAGACCTGTGCTCCAGACCTGTCACCAGCATGGGAGTCATGTTTGTGGATCTCTTCCAACTCCCAATACACTGTGATGCGACTCTAAAAATCACAGGGGATGCAGCTCAAAGAATTTCTTGCAGAATCCCCTTTTCTGCACAAGCGACCTATAGGAAGACAAGAGCTCAACCTTGAGCTTTGTTTTTATACGGGACACAAAGTGCTGCCCTGTGTGGTGTTGGTTTTTATAGGGCCTGACCCTAAACAGCAAAGTAATGTGGGAACAATGCAAGGTAAGGGTCAGGGTGACTCCCTCACTAAGTGAGAACTACAACTCTCTCCAAAAGCATTACTTGTCCTAAAATTCCTCAGTAAAGCCACACTATGATAAAGGACGTAAGCAAATACGCAGTCTTTGGGAAGGGCTCCAGAGAAAAACCCTGGTGCAGACACCTTAAGAACAAGAGTTTAGAGTACAGAAGCTGAGGCAGAGTTTGTGAGATGCTGAGTACTATTAGGCATGCTTAGGTCTGCAAGTATCACATTTCAGTGATCTGTCAACGTGCAAGAAAAGTGGCTTCGTTTTAGAGCAGGATGCTGCATCCAAAATGTGGGGACATTGCAACAGAGCAGCCCCAAACCCAAACTAATACAGCTTAGTCTACCTGTTCTTTTCCGAATTCTGATAGAAAGGCTACAGACTAATTTCAAAAATTCCCTATGCTCAAAGAAACAAAAGGCGTTTTTCTCTTAATTCAGTTTTGTGGTGTTCTAGGCATACACGTGCAATTTCCTATCATAACTCTTCAGAGGGTGCCAGAAACAAACACTCTATATAGGCAAAACAAACAGAACCATACTGTAGCTGAAGGAAGGTTACTTGGATACCAGAGGGATTTAAAGGTTCAATCTTGTTAAATCTACTCATTAATTACCTGGAAGAGGAAGCAAGCAGTGCATCAGTGCTATTCACAGGGGTCTGGGAGCAGCAGCTGCAGCACTCTGGTGGGGATCGAGAAATCCTATGGGGATCACAGATACGAGCAAAAATGCGCTAAAAAGAGGCAAAACCAGCAATCAAGCAGCATAAACAGTGGGGAAAAATGTATATTCAGCAAGCGGCCACTCTTCGGTACTCTGTTCTATCTACTATCTCTTTGCCCTCATCAGTAACAGAGAAGCTTGCATGGGATCCTCTTGTCTGAGATCCTGATGTCTGCAGGAAAGAGGGAAAGGAAAACTGATGTAACAGAATGGCTGCCATGGCCATTCTGATCAACTAGCTGGATGCTATGTCCATTGGCTTCATAGAGGAGACCGTGGCTGACACAGAGCATTGTGCATTCCCTGTGTATCTATACAAGTGGTTATGGTCATCTAAAGGGAAAAGTTCCAATAACATGAAGTCAGGAGTTCTGACATATCAATCCTTGTCTTTCCAGCACAAGAAAGACACGGAGCTGTTGGAGCAAGTCAAGAGGAGGGCCACAAAGATGATCAGAGAGGTGGAGCATATGAGGAAAGGCTGAGGGAGCTGGGCTTGAAGGGAAGGCAGAAGGCTCCAGGGAAACCTCACTGTGGGCCTCCAGTTCTTGCAGGGAGCTTACAAACAGGAGAAGAATGACTTTTTATGGGGGCAGATAGTGATAGGACAAGAGGGAATGGCTTTAAACATTACAAAGGGAAATCAAGGTTAGATGTTAGGGGAAAAATCTTTACTCAGAGAGTGGGGGAGCTGTGGGTGCCCCATCCCTGAAGGTGTTCAAGGTCAGGCTGGATGGGGCCCTGGGAAGCCTTATCTCATGGGACATCTAATTAAACACTTTTTCCTTTCAAACCAAAGTCCATAGAGATGCACATTTCTGATACCGTGGATGAATGCCAGCCAGCTTTTGAAGGAGATTTTCTAAAGCCTGAATCATTCTGACACATTTCCCTTTCACACTGTGCGTAAAACACACACACAAAACAAACAAACAACAACAACAAAAAAACTCTGAAGAACCATCCAAAGAAAACAGCTGGAGTCAAAATACCGTCTTGGACCTGAATGAAGGCTTTCACAGCCCAACAACACTGCTTGTCTGCAGCCAGCTCAGGCCCAATGAAAAGTCAGTGTCAGAGTCTGCCAGGACAAGTGGTGGCCACAGGATGGTAAGAGAGGAGAGATGGAGGAGGTCAGCCCCGGATGGGCTGAAAGGGATGGTCTCAGCCACAGAACTGAGCACCAGCTGACAGGACATTGGTTTATATTCTGATAAGTAACGCTGAGTATTCTCCTAACTGCAACACAAGAGAAAATATTTGCTTCTCTCTTTCACATTTGATATTATTACCTTACCAGTTCCACTTGAGGGATTTTTCACTGATCAGGGTGGAGTTTCCTCTTATAGTGAAGAAGGAAAGAAGTATTTTAAAAATCACTGTAGAAGAAGAAATGTATTTGGAGAAGGTCACAGCAGGCCTTGCAAGTCAGCAGGAGGCAACAAGGCTGTGTCCTGTCCTGCAGAAAGTAACCTGAAGGAGTAACTTGCAGTGAAGGGACCTTCTCAAACGATCAGTGCTCCAGCTATAGCATAGCTACTCATACACTCTTGAACTTGCAGAAACAGGGGTTCACCATCCCTATCAAGAATGGCACGAGAAACTGAATTTTCTAACTATTCAAAGGAAGAAGACAATTGAATCTTGACCACTTACGAGCAACAGGGAGGAACTAAACCATATAAATATCTGAAAGAGCTGCCCATCATTAAAACCATCCATCTCCGCCAAAACTTCTGAAACAACTTCACACTGTTTTCTTTCTTTAGACCTTAAACACTGGCATTTTATTTGAAGGAAGCACCTAGTTCCACTTCAGCTGTATACAAATCCAGGAGCCAAATTTAAATCTTACATATATATTTGTATATATATGTTATATATATATATATATATAAAACAGATTTTCAAAAGACACTTTTAATTCTGTTCCTACGATATCTATAGCTATAATTGGTAGAGTTTACAAGTAGACATTACAGACATATGTGGAATTATGGCTTCAGACTACTACAAACAAAAAGTTCATCTGTAATAAACCCAGCAGTCCCTGAAGGTGAAAAGTATTTGGCATTAAAAACAGTGGAATGAATGACTTTCAGAATGGGCTATCTTCTGCCTTAAGTGAGGAAGAAAACAAATAAAATGAAGCCATGAATCAGTTTGCCTTATCTTTTGTTTGCTTTACTCTTCAGAGCAAGGGCACAGAAAGGGCAAAATCTTTTTAAGAGTTGCTGCAACTCTTCAGGGCAGGAATCTGCAACCAACTCCTAATTCATTCAGATAAAAAAATATCATCCTTTTGCCAGGGTTATGTGTCAAATTATCTTTGATTAATCGATGCAGCAGAGCTTCATCAGTAATGTTTACTACTGAAATAAAACAAGATAAGACAGAACAAAGAAAAACTCATAAGCACCTTCTTTTGCTCAGTCATTCACACACAGCTTCAACTGGTCACCACAGGGATACCACATGGGTTTCCCATTGGTTGGCCCTTCAGACTGGCATGGTCTTTCCACCAGGGTTACTGAAGAATGCTTCAAGGTACTGGGGAACATGAAAATGAAGGGTGGCAGAAAGGACACCTGGAATAACCTGAACTATTGCCCTTTTTTTAGGCTATAAGGCAAATCACACCTTAACAGATCAAGAGTGACAAAGACAACCATACCCTGGTGCGTTGTCCTACAAGGAGAACAGAACAGGCTGTCTCCCTACAAAGATACAATTGTAACACAGCATAACCTAATATACAGCAACCATCCTTTCTCTACAAGCTCCTCGAGGCCATCAAACATAAGACAAACACAAATAAACATTCAGAAAAATCAGTTTCTACTCCTTTCTAAGGAGCTCAACTGTGTGCAGGCAAACCATCAGCAGAGGCTGGGAGCAGTTCTCATTCACACAGCCAGAAACGTTCATCTAACAAACCACAAATAGCTCACTGAAATATGATGCTTGATAAAACCTGTACTACTTTAAGCAGTTCTCTTTAGGGACACCCAAATATGAACATAAAAGTATTTGTACTTTGTCAGTCGCTGTCCTTGAGCTGCAAACTGAGGCAGTGCCTTCACCGGGAGCTGCATGCAGGGGGACACAGTGGTGTGTGAGTTACTACAGCACCACAACAAGAAACACTACTGGACCCCTACCTGTCCCAGCTCCTCCCAAGCTACAAAACTGAACCAGCCACCAAAGTGTGTGCTGTGACTCCTTCTGGAACAGACGTGCTCTGCCTCTTCACGGAGTTGATTGCATGTGTGTGTGTGAAGCACAGAGCAGGGAGAACTAAATGAGCTACTTCTGGTTTGACCTGATTAATTTAATGGGTTTGCTGCTTTCCTCTCATCCCAGGTGAATCATGGCCTGCCAGAGATGACAGAGGAGCTGCAGTTTCCTCAGTGTCAGGCTCAGCTCACCGTGCCCCCAGCTGTGCCATTCACCGCTTTCCCTTCACAAACATGGATCAAGCTGGCTACAGGTCAAATGTATAATGTCATACCTGCTTCTGCCATCGCATGTCACAATGACCTCTTTTTTATTCTGAGATGAAAATGCTGTATTTATCACATACAGCACTGCATGCATTACTCGAGGTTAATACAATGGAATTAACAACCCCTAGAAGAAAGTTTCCGTTTAAATGTACACCATGCTATAACCACCCTAACTCATCTGCTAATAACTATGGAGAAATGGATTTAAAAGAATCAATGGAAGTTAGAAGCAAGTACAGCCTCTACTCCATTGGCCTCTGCACCTGTTTCAAGCACTGAAATCAGGCATGGCTGACTGAAGTTACAAGTATGCTTTTTCTACAGGCCCCTCTTTCATTAGTACAGTCACCGAGGAGCTGCAGCCATCAGTATCATGTCAGGACTGCGTGTGTGGCTAATGGACATAGACCATGGTTTGCACAGGACCCTGTGATCCAGTCTGCTTCAGTGTTTGGTTTGACAACTTCTGAGTAACTTTGCCAAAAGCCTTCCAAGCAGTTCTCACATCTTTTTGTTTTAAGCGATTCATCCGCACACTGTACACCAATTGCAATGCATTTAATTCACAGCTCGTAGCTCCCTTCGGTGCACCGCAAAGCTCAATGTCCAGGGAAACCATCTGCCTTGAGAAGACACGGTGCCAAGTAGGAGTTGCTGCACCATATGTAAGGGAAGCTCCAGAAGGAGCAGAGGGTATACATATTAATTACCTTTCTCTGAGATGGAAAATGTGCCATACTCCCAGTTGTCCAACATACATCCTCATGCTGATAATACACTTTGCACAGTTATCACAAGCACCTAAGCCTTACATTTTAACAGATCACTTCAGTTTTAACTTCGGAGCAGCAAGTAGCACATAAGGTTATAGTTGAGTTTTCCTTTCAATTCACCAGAAACAGACAACACGAGCCTTCTAGCTATGAGAGGGAAAGAAGGCTGGTAGATAAATGAACAGATAAATGTCAGCAAAAGAGCAGGTGGATGGATAAATGGCTGGGAAATCTACAGCTTAATTAGCTTTATTTTGTTTGAGATTCTGGGGATAAAAGACAAGAAGAAAACATATTTCACAGTTTAAATTACAAGCTGTCAAATCCCCTTTTTTACTAGTTCCAAACACTGCAATAGAAACTAAATACACTCTTGCAAAATTCATTAGCTTCAGTCATTTAACCACACTCTTAACTTTCAAATTCTCTTTTTCTTTTCTTTTCTTTTCTTTTCTTTTCTTTTCTTTTCTTTTCTTTTCTTTTCTTTTCTTTTCTTTTCTTTTCTTTTCTTTTCTTTTCTTTTCTCTTCTTTTCTTTTCTTTTCCTTTTTTCTTTTTCATATGTAATAGAGATCAGAAAAGAAAAACAAGGAGCTATAATATTTGCAATGTCCTGCCAGAGTGGTGAACTATGACCAGTCTGAAGACAAAGGCTCCCTCAGTTTTAGAGGACAGTTCACATGCAGTTGAATAACAACTGCATGGAAACAGACAATTTCATATATGCTAGCGTTTTATTAGCAGGGGGGAGTAGGAAAGCACATACAGTGCATTGTTTCCTCTCAAATGCTGCATACAACGTCTTGCAGGAAAACATCCATTCTGTTTTATAAAATACAGAGCGCTGAGAGGAAAATATGAAAGTCAGGAGACATCAGTTTTACCTCTGTGTTGATAGGGAGTTATCCAAATCTTTTAGCCTAAGGATTCACTGAATTTAGGAGGGAGGTAGCCCAGGAACAAGAAAAGAAAGCTGTGTATGAATCATGAAATACAACTTGAAAACATTCATAAAACTCAAAATCACACCCTCAGGAGGAAATCACAGCACCCCCTTCATTTCTCCATTGCTCAAAGAAGCAAGCAAATGCTCTTCTATGAAGAGCTCTATTCTGGTGACTGCGCTAATACAAACATCAAGTTAAGCTAAACTGCAAGGTGAGCTGGATTGGGATATCCTTTTCACTCTGGAAGAGATTGTGCTCTGCTATAGAAACCAAGAAATCTCCTACTGGAGCTACACTGCAAGTGAGATTCAAAGGGAGCCACAGAAGATAGAAGTGGTGTCAGTTCAGAGGTGAAGACACAATTCCATAATAGCAGGTGCCAAAAATGAACACCTAAAGGAACAACAGCAGCAGCACAAAGCTGTTAAGAGGAATTGGCATCTTCCCCAGAAGCTGCAGCGACCAGTTCATTTTGGGGGATGAGAATTATTTATACTGTAGAAATAGCAAGGGATTAAAACAAAGAGCAACAATGGCTGAATCCGTGGTTTTTGATAAAACAAAAGTAGAGATGTGCCCTTAATTAAATGATTCTGTGACACCTATCAACATTTCTTACTCGAATTTAATCTGCTACTGTTGCTTGCAAATTTTTGTTCACAAACCTTCTTTCAGATCCCATGTACAGCAATGTTTGCCAGAAGACACGGGATGAAGGAAACATTTTGATTAAATTTGCGATTACGTACGACCATACAAAAGTTGCTACTTCCAGCTGTAGTTAAATATCAGGCTTTCAAATAGCTCCAGCAGTTTTATCAGCAGGAAGAGTTTTGATTGCCACTGTACATCATTAAAGTTTTAAACAACCCTCTGCTGTGCAACCACACAAACACACGAAGACAAATAGTTTATGCCTAGGTAATTTAAGTAGTATCTCTGCTCCCAGCTGAGAACTGCTTCCACAAATGCATAATGTCCAATGGTTACAGCTACAGAACCATCAGCATTAGATACTAAGACACATACCTGGCCATACAGGTTAATTGCTACAAATGCTTCAAATACATATGAAAACATCCAGTTTTATCTTTGCATATAGAACTTACATGTAGAAGAAAAATCTATTACAAAATGAATAACCGAGGTTCATGCCAAATCTCTCACTTTTTCCACTTAAATGTTTAGATTTTTATATGCTTACTCATATATAAAATTGCATCTATAAAACATTCATTTCTTTTTCCAAAAGAAGAAGGAAAACAAAAAAAAAAAAAAAAAGGTCCACAAAAAGAATATAAACCATGCAGTATTTGTTTTGGAGTTATTCCAGTCTTTTACACAAATGCTTTTTGAGGTTTCCATAAATGCTCATCTATGAAGTTGCCTGAAGTTTGAAGAACCATTTTCACACACACACACGCACCCCACTGCTAAATCCACCACATCTTCTGGCCTCTAAAAACACCACTAGTTCCCTCAGGTCTATAGGCCTTTATCTTTGTATTAGCTGATATATTTTCTTCCACTTGTGCACCTGCAAAAAGTATGCAGAAAGAATGCCCGCTAAATAATTTTACATTAGAATAGCATGGATTAAGTGATCTTGCTTAAAGAAATTTACCATTGTTGTTACTTCTACATCCCCTTAACAATTACCGCTCTTCTGCAAAATCACCTCAGTTGAACTGGAATACTTCAAAACTGTGTTCATGACTTAAAAACAAAATTTTCAAGTCCATTTGGACTTTACAAAAAGACTATCCCCTATGCTTTGAGAATCAAGCTCTACTGTGAAGTTAGATGAAGACAGCTATAAATTCCAAAACTGCTTCTCCAAGAAGCACTGAAAACACAAACTGCCCAGCAGTACAAAAATTCATGGCCTACAGACCTGCCCTTGGAACACTGAGGAAAACTTATCATATGATATTACCAAACTTGTTTGTTACTGTCAAACACTGAAACCAACTACAGATGGCATAGATAGGACAAGAGGGAATGGTCTTAAACTGAGGCAGGGGAGGTTTAGGTTAGTCCAGTTCTGGGCTCCCCAGTACAAAAAAGACAGGTATCTCTTGGAAAGAGTCCAGCGGAGGGCCACTAAGATGGTGAAGGGCCTGGACCAATATTGCTATTGTGATAGAAGAAATTAATCCTTATGTTTACAGAAATTCAGTTTCCTGGTGACAGTGACATTCCCAGGCAATACTATATGGTGGATGGTTAGGAAGCTCATTTACAGTTTGTATATTTCTAAGGTCAGAGCTGTCATCAGGATGACAGAATTCCCTCCATCAGACACACTACAGTGGCACCAAGGGCTGAACCCACAAGGAGCTACCCATGAATTGAAAGAAATTCCAGCATTAAAAGCAAGTTTGAAGTTTATACCGGTTTTGGAAGGAGGCAAAAATCAAATAAATAAATAAGTAAAAAGCTATGCCAAACACTTTAATATTAAGACTTGGCCAACAGACAGACAAATTTTAGTGGCTGCCACCTTTTGAACTCTGTTTGAATTAGCCTTTAAAAGACCACAGTTACAGGAGAAAAGAAATTTCTTTGACTAATGAGTCCAAAGAAGTTTTTCAGGTAGAGCTGCCTGAGGTAAAAGCAGCCAAGTCTTTTGACTTTTGTGTGGTGCTGAAGGGCTGGAAAGCGACCAAGTGAAACGGTGGCAGTGGGTAAAAAATAGAGAAGTAAGGAGAGACAGGAGCTGGGAGGAGAGGAGAAAGAGTGTGTGTGTGTGTGTGTGTGTGTGTGTGTGTGTGTGTGTAAAAATCTCCTTTCCACCCATTGCCACTTGTGGACAGACCTCACAGGGGTCACAATGCAAAGGAAATCACACAATAAACATAGTCAAGTGAATGCAGGACTCCAGAGGAAACTCCTGCCTTCCACACAGCCCCATGGGCTATCCTTGTGTTGGAAGGAACAATGAAGGACAACCAGAGTCAGACTTGGTGAGGTGTTCTGGAGCTGTAATGTGACCTGTCTTACTTTCTGCCAAGTCAAGGTAAACACAGTGAGATTTTTGCCACAGCGTGACTCGCGTGTTATCTCTGAAGTTAATTTGCTATGTCATGCTAGCAGTAACAGTACAGGTCTGGGGGGTAAAAATGTTCACATGAATTACTTTTATATACTTCCTTATGCCAGAAATAATTCTTCAGGCACTCGAATGCCTTCTATCCAGTTTCAAAGAACAAATGCATCAGTACTTTGCAATACAGTATTTTTTTTAAAGGAAAGATCCACTGTGAGCTACAGTTTGAGGATTCCTGGCAACAGGAGCAGCAGCATGCCTCCATTCTTCTACACCTGCTTCTTAAGAGTATTTTCTGTGAGGGACACCAGGCTTGCATCCCTCACACAGTGAGCTACCCTCTGCTCACAGAAATGCCTTACGAAGCTACAGGACACAGCTCAGCAGCACCAGCCACAGAAGGCAGTGACAACGAAGCACGCTGACTCACAGAAGGTTTAGATTAGATGTCAGGGGGAGGGAGAGAGGTGAGGTGCTGGCAGAGGCTGTACAGTGAAGCTGCAGATGCTCTGTTCCTGGAGGTATTCAAGACCAGGTTGGATGGAGCCATGGGCAACCTGGTCTAGCACCAGATCTGGAGGCTGGTGGCCCTGCCTGTGGCAGGAGGGTTGAAACTTGATGATCCTTTGAATCCCTTCCAACCCAGGCCATTCTTATGATTCTACATCTCAGTGACTTCTACAAGATGGGGAGGCACCTCCAGACTTCACTTTACATGTACAACCACATGTGATTATGCTAGTTCAACCTGTGGGTAAGGAGCTGGCTGAGGCTCACCTCTGCCCTGTCAGGTTGTTCGTTTCTCCAGTGAAAAATGAGTTAACATGAGGTATGACGTTTGACCTCACAAATGCCACCCTCGCCAGCATAAAGAAATATTACGCTATCCCAAAACTAATGAGTTGCATATCGAAAAACAGAAACACACAAAAAAAAAAACAGATTAAAGAAGAGAAGCACAGAAGTAACAATTCACTCTTATTTCAAGTCCTTTAGCTTAGACAGCTGAGGAGGAAGAGGGATCTGTGAGATCCAACAACCAACCTTTATTTTGCTACCAAATTTCATTGTCTCATTTAGTAACTGCTTGATCAGATGTGAAGACTAATTGCTGCCATGGGTTCCAAAACGCACTCTGCTATTCTAAGGGTTTTTAACAATGAAGCACGAACCATCAGACCTGAATTGCCTTCCGTGCAAACAGAGTTCAGCCGAGCAGGACGTCAGGGTGTGCCCCATGTTTGCAGTTAGCATTTACTTTTTGTTTCTCTCGCTCATTTTAAATCGACAAATCCAGCCAATATCACTGCTCGCTACTGTTTGCAAGTCTCAATCTGCAGCCAATGCAGATTAGCCATTTTGCTGGTGAAATACCAAGCAACACATGCTGCCTTGTGCTTGTCACCTAGCAGCCTCACGGGAATGCAACATGAGACGGGAAGCGCAATGAAGCGGCAGAAGAATAAGAGGTTTAAAAAGACAGGAAGAGAAACAGCTCAGAAAGAAACTTAAATTAAATGAATTGCTTTTCTATTAACCCTCCTTCCTGTATAGGTACAGTTAGCCAAGGAAAAAAGTAGAAGAACCGGTGATTTGCCAGGCTCTATCAAGAAACACTGGAGGCAAAATTATTTTGACAGATGAAATTTTAATAGATTTTCAGCTGTCTTAAAACAAACAGTCTGATTTCCTATACAGAAGTATTCACTCTCCCAGGCTCCTACACACTTCACTTTTTTCTAGTCTGCTTTTGCCTCAAACCATGCAGGTTAATTTGAGTGCTAAGGACAATACTGTGTGGAGCCCTCAGTTTTACAAAGGCTGGCAAGCTATAATGCAACGGTCCAATGGAGCAAAGCTAAGTGTTCATTTATCAGACATTTTTGCCCTTGCACACAAAGCCAGGACAACTCAGACAGGTACAAACACTCGAACCGCTCCAACGCCACATGAGGCTGACCTGCAGCACTGGGTGAAACATTTGTGGCTGTGAGAATATGGCTGATACAGACCAAACTCCCTTCAGCCTTGGCATCCCCAGACAGTTTGTCAGCTTCAGCAGTGTCCCAGTCAGCACACAGAACAGATTTTACAAGTAAAGTCACATGGTAACATATTAACTGTATGGAGAAAATGAGCCCCTCATAATCATTACCTCCCTCCACCTTCCTTTCAAAAATAATGTATTATCATCCCAATAGGAGAAGGCATGTAAGCTTTCGTATCTTGCTGCCCAATTACAGAAGGAATTCTGCCCTCCCCCTACAGCCTGCACAATGGTTTCTCTATGTAAATCGCACATACAATAACGGTCTAAGAAAAATTAGTACACCATTAATCCATCAGTAAGGCTTCCTTCCCCATCTCTGCACTGTGGCATGAGTTCTGGGTAAGGAATGCAGCATGAGAAACTTTACAGAAGTTAGGCAGCAATTGGCAGCAGAACTGATCCACTTGAAAGCAGAGCACAGCACAAATATAGCAACTAAAAAACACAGTGACCAACTGCAAAAGAAATCTCCTGTTGTAGAAGTTTGTCAGCAGTGAAAGGAGTTAAAAAACAACCTTCAAAGCACAGATTAAAATCGTCTCCTAGTGTACTAAGAGCCAAGCTCAAGTGTATACATCCTGTGTTAGTGTTCCTGCTTCCAAACCATTTTCTAAAGCCACAATTTACTCTGACTCAGAACTAAAATTCTGGTCAAATAGCTACTAACTGCTCCCAGAAGTAAAAAGAAATAAAACTCACTTTGAAGTTCAAATGCCCTTGAAGAACCAGCCTTCTCTTACAAAAGAGACCTTACAGCAGAATTGAGTCAGCCTTACACTTTCCATTAACAAGCCAGTGCTCTGGCAGCACTGGAGGAATTACAATCAAGTCATTTTATCAAGTATTTTAAAAAACACACAAGCACACGTATGCACACTGCAGTTTGCCAGCTAGTAAATGCCCAGGTAACAGTAATTCATCATCATGTCACAGGTGTAAAGTTGAATTTGTTCTGATTTATGGCAAGTATGAGGCGTGGTGGGATAAGTACCTGATAATCCCTATTCCAAAGAAAAACTCAGAACAAACACAAAGACAGTTGTTTAAGGTTTCTGATAAGATATACTCCACGCTGTGCATTTCCAGGGTTCCTTCAGGGGTGCCTAGCTCACATCCTAGATGCTTCTCCTCTTCTCTGTAGAGCAATTACCATTACTGTCGCAACATCAGCTTTACTTTGCATGTCTGACCTCCTCTCAATCAACCCTAATAAAACAAAATACACTTAAAATTTTCCAGCAGGACCACAAGACAATCCTCAAAGACCCACCCCACATGTCACAAGAGGAGTCTTAAGCAGTTCATGGTATCACAGAGAGAGGAGAGCCGAACCTGCCGAGAAGACTTGCCACTAGCCACTACTGGCCACAAGAAACATCAACGAAACTTAACCCACACACCACACAATCAGAACCTTTATGTTTCCTACACAGGAAATTAAAGTTATTTCCAGATTAATATAAGCCTCCATAGTTTCAACCTGAGGAAAAAAAAAAAAAGAAAAAAGAAAAAGAACTAGACAAGGCAGCACCACTTCTCAGCTTTTGTGCTGCCTTCTTCCTCCTGCTCCCACCCCACCTGCAGCTCCCAAGTGAGCAGCTCAAGGCTCTGGGTAGGACCTGGGTGGCTGACCACCAACACCGACCACGAGGGTGAAAGAGAAAGCGAGTCACCTTTTCTGCGTGGGCTCCTGTAGGTCCAGTTCTCATCATCCTCGTCTACCTGCTGCACGCAAATGGAGGAAAGCTCACCATCGCTGCGAAACAATCTCTTTGTCTGCCTTGACAAGGAGGAGAAATTTATCCAGCTTACAGCACGCGAGAGGGAGCCTGTGTTTTGTTTGAGTTTGAAAGATCTCGAAACACACTCCTTTTTCATTTTCCTTTAAGCCAGCTACCGGCCTTGGTTCCAAAACGACCTTTCTGAAACTGTTCCCGTCTGCTTTCTCGGGGGTTTTTGTGGAAAGCTAAACAATTTCAAAGTGACTTCCATCCAGGTCTGCCCTCGCTGCGCTTACAGCAGCACCAGTGTGGAGGCAGGTCACCGTGCCAGCACAGCTCCCCCGGAGCTGTTTGGATACAGCGCTTCGCGAGCTGCCAAAGAAAACAAAGGGGTTGGAAAGCAGCAGAAAGTGGCACCTTGCAGCGGCTCAGGCAAGCATGTAACGGCTGAGCAGAATATAGCGCCGAGGCACGTGTTTTCTCCATTCTCCACTCAACAGCAGAAGCTGCAGCTCCTCTCTGCTCCCTGGCATCGCCCTGTAGGAGCGCATATGATCCAACCCACTGCCCCGGTGCGTCAGCAACACCCCATGGCAGCAGGCAGGGCTGGCAGACCCACCGTGCTTCCACTCCGAATGCTGGCTGCCCCGCAATCTTGAGATGAAAAGCCTGGCGGAAGAGCTCCAGGAAGACCCTCCTCACAACACAACAAGCTGCGTGGCGGCTATCGCTTAGGATTAGAGTGAAATACGATCGGCTCGCTTTCCTAAAAGCACAACCACGGGAGCAAAACTCCTCCTTTATTCAGGCTGCTCGGTGGCAGCGCAAACTTCTGAACTCTGAGTGTAGAAATAGAAAAGCACTTGTGTGCCTCTGCTGATCTGGAGAGAAGGAAAACAATATCCTGGTGCTTGTAAAACTGCACAAGCATCCTGAATAGAGAGTGTTGAAAACGTTTGTGCCCATGTTCCTAGTGGTAACATTTAAAAATTAAAGGGAAAAAAGCAAAACAAAACAAGTGCATAGAACATAAAAACCACAATGAGGCACTGGCAGAGATCAGATTCCCACCGGTGCAACAGCTGCTCAGAGACAGATTTCCCAGCTGTGCCACGTTTTGTCACTTTCCCTTTAAACCAGCATCTGGAAAAAGCACTCCACATTGCGAAGGTATTAAAGAATCAGACCCTACCAGCAGCTGGTGCAACACTGGTCCTTGCCCTGCACACCAACTCCACTGGAGGGACCAAGCCTGGGAGTCAAACACAATATGTTAAAGGAACTCTCTGCTTTACACAGCCTCCAGATATCCCCCATACCAGGTCCATTGATGGGATTTTTCACCAAAATCATTCAACTCTGTGTCTCATCACAAAAGAATACACCTGAATGCACAAAGCACCCAATAAAACCATTTCAAGGAGAAGCTGGTAGATGGGAAGCCATAAAACTGAACTAAACTAAGCTAAAAAATGCTATCTATCTGAAGAATAAACATGAATGGCTTAGCATCCTGATGATGTTAGTTCAAGAACTGTCAGCTTAAGAAAATGAGAGCACAGTTTCAACTATCATGCCAGGTTTTTGCTATTGTACAACATGCCCTGATCCCCCAGTAGATGCTCTCATGGCCCTCTGGATTATGCTGCATGGCCTCTTCAAAAATCATTTAAAAACAAAGGCTTTGGCTTCTTCTGAAAGTTATGGTTCTCTGACTCATAATAAGAGGATAAGGTTTAACCCACTGACTGGGAGGCAAAGAGCTAAGTAGTGTATCAGATTACCCTATGAATCAACCAGGCACACCAAAGTGACCTTTGGCTCCTACAACACAGTACAATGGGTTGGCCAACTGTCTTCTGTAAATAATTTAATAGGCTGCATTTAAATTGAGCTCGTCTGGTGAAGTAATGTATATGTACGTACAGTGGTCTTCCACCACTCCCCAAAGTGATGGTGTAGTGGGACTGAGCGGGTGGGGAAATGGGAACACATACTGTTTGTTAACAACTGCTCTTCTCGCTACATCATTGCTGAGTTTTTCTTCTTAGAAATACACCTCTTCTGTTGTTTGTTTGTTCGTTTATTTATTTACATTTCTTGATGAGACAAGAGAGTTGGGTAGAGTTTTGGAGAAGGAATTCTTTTGATGTTACTCTTGAGACTTTTAGCTTAACAGGAGAACTTGAGAATGTGGTTGAGACATTCAACCACTAGAATATCCACTTTAAGACAGTCTGTGATCAAACAGGCAGGATTTCATGTAAAAATCAAATAACGTGTTTTAAGTCAACTTACTGGCTGTTTCTTTTGAGAAAAAGCAATCATTGAAATTGCCTGTAGTGTAACAGACAGGGAACTGCTAACCACCACAGCTATTATTGTCTGAATTATACAAACCCAGACATATAAAAACCTGGCAGGAGATGCAGGATCACAGACATCCATCCCCTCTTCACTGTGCCTCTTAGGAGCAGATTAGACAAAGCAACATTCAGGTTAACCCAAAATACCAGAATAAATCCCACAGATCTGCCTGGAGTCTTGGCAGCAATTTGGTTTTAAGAATTTTCCTAACCTGTCTGAAGCTCTGGCTTTATATTATGCTGCTGAGTCACAACTCCAATGAGGTGAGGGATAAAACATTGCTTTAGGTGGTAGACCATCACTATGCTACTGTTACTGTAAATACAAATTGGTGCGACACTTTGTTCAATGTTTGGCCTTATTACATTTCATTGCAGGAAAAGATTGGGATACTGTTATTAGCACAGAATGTATTTTTATCTGCAGGTGATGAGAAGCTCAGAATCAACATACATGCTCACAAAGTTGGATCAAAGTAAATTTCCCAAGATCAAGAGGAACAGTATTAACTGTTTGAAAAACAATATATAGTCGTTAACACAAATGGAATTACAGGTTAATCCATGCTTTAATCAGTAGCTAAGCACAAGGTCTTATGAGTCAAAAACTTACACGCTTTGGATTCTATTTGATTTTGTAATACCCTTTGTAAAGAGCTTTGAGAGATACAAGATACACATCCAATAAGCTTTGACTATTTTCTCCCTAACGAAGTTGTCGTACTTTTAAATAGGTTTCATATTTCCCAGGCTATGCAATTAAAGACGAAGGCATTATTTCTGACTAACTTAATACAAAACCATCTTAGGAAAGACTGTGAAGCAGACACAGAAGAGAAAAACTAGAGCTCAAAGCAGAAATATAAAATTCTAGAAATCTAAGTTAGCCCTCCCCCTAATTTTTTTTTAAAGACAAACAAAAGCAGGTATGTGTATATTAACAGGAGTTTCAGCATTTATCACAAAGCTGTTCTTCAGAGGATTCTCTAAAAGTTGTTAAGCAAACACATCTAATGGCTCACAGCCACCATGCTTCCCTAAGGCCAGCCAAAAAAAGAAGTAAAAGTCACATGGAAAAGCAAGGAAAAGGTTTTGGTTTGGTGTAAAATTCCTTCAGTACAGAAAAAAAACCACCCCACAACCAACTACCACCAACCCAAACACCGCAGAAGTGCTCTGTTTTCAGCTGGGCTGTGGTTTTTGGCACAGTTCATGCGTTAATTTAATTTTTACATTTCCTAGTCTATCATTTATGATGACTCAACCAGACGGCAACAGCAGTGATTCACAATGCAGCTTTCTGGAGTAGCAACTGTGCCAGTCACCAAGAGGGCACCTCCTGCTGAGGCTTCCAGGGTGTTTTCCTTAAGGTGATATCAACGAATTGTTATCTGTCATGATCAGTCATTATTATTGGTCATAAACCCGCTCAGAATAAGCACAGACAAAATCTTGCTGAAAGCCCGTAGACTCAACTGCTCACCACACAGCTCTGGCTGTGGATGCTACAGGGCGTAGGGTGACTCCACCTCTCTGAAAGAGGCTCCAGTGCCACCACATCACCCATGCATGATCACCTCTCCCCAGCACTGCTGATCATCTCTAGGCAGAGATGTTGGGGAGCTTGGCTACAGGAAGCCTGAATCTGACCTACATCAGAGGCCTTCATCTAGAGCATACCTGCTCTCGTAGACACCCTATAATGCGGTCACAGCACAAACCCACAGAGTAATCCATATTCCTAAGTTACATCTACAGAGACAGAGCATTACAACAGGATCTGAACCATCTGGTTAAGATGCTGGCCCTTTCTGTACAAAGCAGAGAGCAAGAAACTCTCCCTTCCAATCAGAATGGGCCAGAAGAGGGAGGGGTGAGGGTGGGAAAGAGTACAGAAAGAAAAAAGAACAAAATCAAATTACTTGCCCCAGATTGCAGAAAGGATAAGTAGCAAAGCTACGAGAAAAAAGTAGGTCTCCTGGTGATTGGCCTCGTGACCTACTTCAGCCCCATCTCACACTGAGAGCTACGCCTTTGTCATAACTACTATGGGGCCTTTGAAGGGCAGAATTACAAATCAAAACGTAGTTTATCTTTTGCTACCAATTTTGCCATTTTCTTAAAAAGTGTATATATGTGTGTGTATACACTTATACCGTAAGTAAGTAGGAGCTCCCCCGGACCTCAGCCCGGGGCTGGGAGCAGGCAGCCGCCAGGTGGCAGCAGCAGGCAGCAAGGCGCTGCTTCACCGTTGAAGGTGAGGAAACGTGATCTAGCTTTTAGCAATTTATTTAGACAAAGCCGGCGTTATCTCTGCTTAAAATGCAATTAACAATTTCAGTGCTTTTCGACTCAGGCACGGCTAGCCACTAAACAAAAATCGCCCAACCAAAAGCTCTCGTTCTGCCTGGGGCCGCTGCCTCCGCTTCAGCTCAGAGCCGCCCCGAGCTCTGGTTTCACAACACAAAATCTCTCTCAAAAGCAAAACATCAAACAATCCCAACCACAGGGTCACTCCCTCTCCCAAGTCGCAGCTTGGCTGCCTGAGCCCACTCACAACTGCTAGCCGATAAATCCCAAGTGCTGACAGTCCATGAAGATTAACTATCTTAAGTATTGCATTTTTAAGGAGGGATTATGTTTTCTGCCTGAAGATTTTATTTCATTTTTTTCCCAGCCATTCAGCTGCTCGTTGAGTCTCAAAAGGTGATCAATAACAGTTCTCATCAACACAAAGTCACATGCACAGCCCTGCAGCCAGTCCCCAGGCTGCTGTCCTCACTCACCCTAAGGATACACCGAATCAAACCACCCTAAAGCTGCTTTTTGTGCTCCTGACCCCCAAGAAAGTTGTGTCCTTGTATAAAATCTTCCTGTGTCACCTATATTTCTCTCTGCCTCTGTTTACTTAGCTCTCCCAAACACTGCTGTGAATGCATACACTAAAACCACTTCTGAACTTATAAATACAACTTGCACTGTTTTAAACTAAACTGTGAGACGTTTACCCTCTACTGCCTTACTCAGCATACACCATTTTCACACCAGAAAAGGGCTCAGATCAACTTTAATACCTGGATATGCACATGAAGCCTTGAAGCTTCCAGTTACATGAGAAACTGAGAGAGGTTTTGATGAAGCACAAGAAACTTGTAAGAGGTTATCCAAGTTTCATGTGGAAATGCTGACAGCCTAATTAAAAACAACTGGGAGCTACTTAAAAATCAATCAAAGAAACAAAAAACCTGTATAAAAACCCCCCACTTATTAACATATTATTAAGAGCCATTATGCTAGCAAGAAGGTATACTGGACAATTAAATCAAGGTCTTTATTTCCCACTTCTTTGATTAAGGGAACATCAGGGAAACAGAAGAGAGGACATGTATGTTGGCTTTGACGTAGAAAAGCCCTCTGCTGGTTAATATAAAGTAATTAACACACACAAATCCCATTGTTTTTAATTTTTATAGATAACAGAACCACAAAAAAAGGGGGTGGGGGGGGGAGGGAGGGAAGCCAGTGAGATGCATGGGCAGACTTGAGGTCTTCCACACCAAAAAAGCAGTTCACTTTTACACCCAGGTGCAGGATGGCTGTTGTGCCCTTTCAGGGCATTTGCACGCCTGCTTAGCCTGGTAAGCACAGAGGAAGTGTTGCAACTCTGGAGAGAATTTGTAAATGCAACCCAGCCCCGCCACGCCCAGAGGAATGCTGCAATCCCTTTTCTTCCCCCAACAGCCTCTAGGTTAAAAGAAATTCATTTCTAGGCGGGGGATGAGCACAAGGAATGTTGCTGACATGCAGACAGCAAGGAGAAAAACATGAAGTTTGTGTCTCAATTACTACCCTACACACATAGTTCAATGTAATTCCCATTAAAACAGCCCTGTTAAAAGCTTGATAAAAACGCACGAGAAAACTTCTAAAATAGCATATGGCCTCTGCATGCACTCTCTCTATATGGAGTGTCTGCGTATGTGCTCATTCCATATGTGCACATCTATGTATTCAGCACGAGCACCAACTGTGACAAACGAGAAAAATTCCCCCCTGCCATTTTGCCTTCTGCTGCATCCAGACCTGGAACCAACTCAACTTTTCTTTTGCAACCCTGAAACGCTTTAATATTTCCCTGTGTCCATAGTAGTTTCCAGGTGGAACAAGAACCAGGTAGGTAAAGTTACTCTTGCAGGGCTATGGGTACTCCCAAGTGGGCAGTATATAAAACATACCAACACACAGGATGAGCGCCTATTCATCAGCTGACAAAAGAAGGTGAGGACAGAAGGGAAAATGAAAACCCTGAGTAATCCTCAGTAGAAGAGGATACAGATAAATCAGGACATTCACACTAGCAGCAGAAGTAACGTTAAGACACCACTCGACTGCTGGTGTGTGAAATAAAAAGCCTCAGCAGAATAGCTGTCTAGATGGGGTTAAATAGTGGCAATTCTTACATTGTTGCCCCTTTCTGGGCAGGGATATCCAAATTGTGGGTTTTTCACTTTGCATCTTGTTCACAAATCTGAAGGAAGTGCATCCTCTAGCATTGCCCTGAGTGAAATACAGGGTGGGAGGGGTACAAAGTGAGAGAGAAATAATGTATTATTGAAATTACAGGTGTACAAAAATGTTTGTTCATCAGATTCTAACCTGTTGAGAGCACAGAAGATATCTGCCACAATACTGACATCCCAAATTAGCTTCTCCCAAGGAGGAAAGAAGAATTACCGACTTCTCAAAGCTATTTCCAATCCCTGCTGGCTGCTTCGGGAAGTTACACCCTGGCAAAGTTTCATGCTTTGATACTCGTTTTCAAATGAAGCCTCTCTGACATTTCACTATTAACCAGTGGATTAAATTACATGCTTCGTGTTCTCCTAGGGCTTTTTTTCTGCCCACAATGCCATCTGCTTGCAATACCGTACTGGCCTGAAAGCAACTTCAGGTTCTTCATCGCACAAGTTCTTCAGAACCTCCCTCTTTAGGTGCCTTGGAAGCCAAGTATCAATTCTGACGCATCATTAACCTCCTTCAGCATGCCTTCTACAACCAATGATAAAATACTATTCCTACCTATATACTTTGCTTCTTTTTTACTAAATGAGGTAAGACAACAGGCTCAGCTGCAGTCCTTGTGCCAAATCCAGCATGTTGTGAGGTCTTTCACCTTTTAGAAACAAGGACAGAAGCTCAAGTGTATTACCTGAGTTTGCATGCTGTCACAGGAAGAAGTGGTGCAGCAGGATATCCCAGAGCATGCATGGAAACCATCCCAGGTCCCAGAGCAGCGTATCACAACAGCAATATATTTACATGTCTTTGCAGGAAGTGAGGAAGAGGACCCAACATGGAAGCTAACTTCTTTCTTTCTGTGTTCTCCTTGTAGGCAGAAGTCAAAGCCATCAGACGCAAAAGAAAAAAGCATCAAGCTAATTTAAATAAAACATCAAAATCACATATTCAGTGTAGGTCTTGGAGAGGACAGTTTTTTACTGTAAAGAAATAAAATAAAGATTGAATCTGTGCATCCTCCCAGTTCTGCCTGCAAACTCACCAATACAAGCTCCACTGATCTAAACTCAAACAGAAAACAAATGATGAGAAGTTACTTATTATTTAACTTGCAATAAGGATCTCTTATTTACAGGCATCTGGCAAACTACCAGTAGTAGAAACAGATGCCCATATAGATATTCCTAAAGAAATAAGAGAACAGACATATGAGATTACATACAAAAGAAATTTATGCAGAAATACTTATTATCTAATCACACGCTCTATCACACACACCACATTCTTGTTATGCAACCAATTTTACTCATCCAGAGGAGCACACTGGCAAATAAGGAGTATGTTTTATATGCATTTATTCATCAAATAAAAAGAACAGTGATTTCTAGATGGGAACCACCACATTTTTTTTGACTCACATGCCTCCTCTACTACTTGTTCTGAACTCATTAGGTTGTCAAGATTATCGAGATTGCTTAAAGAGACAGTATTTCTCTACAAGATTTTTTTCCCCTGAAATTCCAAAGTGGAAAACACACCAGCTTTCTCAGCCAGCTTTGGCACAGAGATAATAGCATGCTATGTGGTTAATTGCTAACTCTCCTTCCTCCAAGGCATTGTGAGTCATCTCTGCATTTCACACTGGTGTCTTCCAAACAATTCTGGGTAAAACTGTACTACTTCATTCTCACCAAAGACATCATATGAGAGCACAATTACACTGAAGAGATCACGTTGAACAATTTTTTAAAGCATTCTATTAAAAATGTGCAAGGCAAATATTGCAGTAACTATTAATCTAGTCTAAAAATAAATTAAAATTAGCTTCATGAAAGACATCCTGGCATTTGCTGGCACTTACAGAATTTCCTTCAAGTATGAGCATGGCCAGAGCAGGATTTGCTCTTCTCATCCAATAGCACCTTTTCCCAAGCTTAGACAAACAGATGTTGGAATACACTTTCAATCTTTCCTCACAGACAGTATTGTTTTCTCATTAGGACAATTACTGAGCTTGGTAGGAGAAACCACCCACTTTCAGGAACTCTCAGCTTAGTTAATATTTCTCTGCTTAACAAAAGACCTTCATATATTAGGAGCTGTGCTGTTTACCCAATCCAGGGCTATTCTGTTTAGTTTAGGGCCAGGAAAAGGCAACAGACTGAATGCTCTAGAGATCACCTCACTGAAACAAGCAAACAAATAAATAAATAAACACAACTTGGCTACAGTACATTGTACTTGCCAGAAACTTTTATCACTGAATGGGTAACCATAAGAGATAAAACACAGTTTTAGCCGCTTTAAAGCTATATATGAAACAACAAAACAAACAGCCTGGGCAGCTCCTTTAAGGCTCCCACATTCTGACCTGCTTTTAGATACACTGTGAGTTATCCCTAGAAAAGCAACAGTCCAGAAATTGCTTGCAGCCCCCTCCCCACTCAGGTATTCAGTGGGAGCTGCCCCCAGGTGTGGCTGTAACACCATGCCTTTTCTTTTTGTTCTCAAGAAAATAAAAGTTCCCTTCTGGACAATCCCAGGCACTGATGAGGAGAAGGTGGTGGGAGCAGCTTTTTCCTGGAACTTCAACAAAAGCATTGGCTTTCAAAGAAACTCTTCAATGGAAAATGTGTTTGTGGGGGCGAGGTGAAATCTTATTTCTCTCTTTTTTCTTCTTACATGGTTCTTTATTTTCACTGGGTGTGGGAAAAGGATGCCTGTAGTGTCTGACAGGAAAAAAAAAACAAGGAACAAATAAAAAACAGCTTCATAGTGGAGTAAAAGCAGGATTAAGAGAGCACTCAGAGTGTTTATCTGAATGATGTCACTAAAAAAACCTCAAGTCACTTGATACACTCTGAATGACACTGTCACAGTGCTAAAAGGAATATGGCATCTGAGATCACAGGAAGTTCATTACTGGGTGCAGACAATTTTTAACACACACACACACACGGCATTTCAGCAACTAGCCAAGAGAGGGACCAAGAGAGGAAAACACATCATTATGTTCTCCTCAGTTCAGGGGAGGACCAAGCCAAGGCAAATAGTTTAAGAGAGCCATCTTCCGATGTAAACTTTTTGTTCATGGGTTACTTCTACATTGCCAGCCAAACAGACATTACAATTCGTTAGGGCAACCTGCTGAAATTAAGCGGAAATGTGTTTCCACTCTCATTCCAGGGAACTTTATTTCCTTTACAAATATTTAACTGTAGGCTCTCTTGGCAATGTTGTTGCCTGCTGCTTGGCTTTCAACACTTTCTTTTCCCTGCCTCGGACTGGGGATTGCACCTCCAGAGCTTACTGCACAAAGCAGATACAAAACAGGGAGAAAACACATTTCTGTGATGGAGAGAAAAGAAAAAAAGGATGAGTGATTGCCAGTAGTGGAGCTGAATCCAGGTGTCCTCTTGACCCTCCAGCCCTGATGGAAAGGAGCCGCTGCTGCTTGTGCACACACATATGCAGAGACACACATCTCTTCTGTGGCAGCTTTAGATGCCTTCTGAAACCCTCTCCTTGCCATTAGCAGCAGGTCCACTGGCAGGCCCAGATGCTCATATTCCAGTCACCACCAACTCACTTTGAGCTTGCAGAGGGCTGCTGCCTTTGCATGTCTTCAGCAGAGGTTCCTCAGTGGCTGCCCTACAGGTTCTGCCTGTAGAACTAGGTCAGCAGTCTCCTGGCAGGAAGGCAGGCCTCCTTCCTATCTTCTCTCATCCCACGGCCTCTCCATAATGACTGCTTTCTTCTCAGGTGATGGACACTGTTACTCAGAGCCACACGTTCATACATGAGAAACTCTCTCTAACCTCATCAAACATTTTCCACATAATTGTGCCAGCTCCACACACTGCTTCCTGGGATAAGCAAGTGGGAACTGCACAGAGACAGGCAAAGTACCACGCAGCAACCAGGCTGCTGCTCTGCGTGTGGGGGGAAAACACCCTGCACGTTCATTGTCTGCCTCCCGCCTTCTATACAGCTGCCAAGTTCTGCAAAACCCAGGGTGAAACATATTTGTGCTGCTTCTTCCCACAGAGCCCCGTCCTTGAGAATTACAGATCTGGACAAGATTCTTGTCTTTTATCTTCAGAGAAACAGAAAAAGTCTCAGCTTCGTTTGAGGGATGAGAGGAAAATCACACAACCTAAACACATCACAGAAGTTCAAACCTCAAGAGATATATTAAAAATATATATTTATAGAAAAAAAACCTTTCTATTTTCATGGCTTGTGACTTTTTAAAGTAAGCTCCCAAATGCTTTGGTTAAGCACGCTTCCACAGGTGGGAAGGCCTTAGCCAAGCTGTTGCACAGTGGCAGCAGTTAGGCTGCAGGAATGCTGTTGTACCAAGATACGGGATGCTTTCCCGGGGAGGGTGCTGAGTGTTTGCATTCAGTCATTTCAACTGACAGCGATTTCAGTGTCACTCCTGTCAGGGAGATGCCCCATCAGGGTGGAAACAAGAAAAACACAGGCTATTCATTATTGGATAATGGGGTACACACCCTTGCTAAAGAAAGAGGTTTACTAAGTAACTGCTCACTTTAAACTAGATAGAACAAGAGTATTAACAAAAATACTGTAAGATCCAAAGCATCAGAAGAGAAGCAGCAACAGTTTCTCCACACTAAGCTGGGTGTGTGCAAATGTGAGAACACAGCTCTGGATGGGTACCTCCACCTTACAATCAATTACGGTCACAAGATTTATAATTCAACAGTCCTCCTCCATCTTGCTTCCTTTTCTATGCATCAGTAATAAATTCAGGCCAAAGTCATGAGACCAAAAATTCAATCACTGCCTCTTCTAAAGCCAGTTCACCACTAAATTCGTAACTAATTTCTATATTGCACGGTGTGAAATATGAAACCACAAGAAACGTTCTTGTCTGTATTTCCCACTTTCGGGCCACTATTGAGTTGGTACATCTGTCTCAAAAGTTGCATTTATTCTCAGAAAAATGCAAGAGTGGCCCAAACAGATATTGAACACTTTGGATATAAATATAAATAAGCACACCTACCAATATTCAGCCACCAATATTCAGTTCTATTTCTGTTATCATCTGACATATTTTTCCTTCCATGAAGATCCTTTCTTAGAGAAAAGTAAGCCACAATATTGAGAGGTGAGAAAGAAGAAGCATAAATAATGACTGATTAAAGTATACAAAAAATGTTTTCATTGAAATTTAATAAACTAAGACATCAAGTGATAGACGTGCCTTGAAAACACGAGTGCTCAACCCAAATTGCTTTTTCTGCTTTTATGATCCAACAAATAGGCAGCTGATATAAGATATGGTGTGTAATGCAGAAGAGTCTGTTACTAAAAACTTATCACAGTACTTTGGAACTTGCTAATATTTTAGAACTAGAAATAAAGAATACTTTAGAGAACATTACAAACACTGCATTGTACTGGCATGCAGAAAAGAGAATGCTGAGAGTGCTTGATGACACAGGAACTTACTGCCAGGGATCTGAAAAAAATCATCAGCAGAATGAGAGCTGATGTTTCCATCACAAAGATGGAGATGACCTATTGCCCAAGGCTGGACACCACAATCCACCAAGAAGTTGGGGATGAAAGAGGCTGAGTATTTCCCTCACCCACACAAGTCTTAAAGCTTCTTTGAATGGACAAGATTTTACAAATAGTTTGAGATATTTGACCACCATTTTTTGTCTTACTTTGTGTATGGGGTGGGGGGACGAGAGGACTTGCTTTAACAGCTGGTTTGGTTTTTTTAATAACTCTGTTCAGCCTTCTTCACATGATATAAAACAAATTCTTCACGTTTATTGATCTCTTTCACTGGTCTGAAATACAAATCTCCTGTGAAGAAGAAATCTCTGCTGTCCTCTAAATCACAGTTGGTCCGCTGCTGAAGCAGCCTGCTACAGCTACCATCTCCTGTATTTATGTTACTGCTTCATTCGTCCTTCTTGATTTATGGCATTTCTGTATCATCAACATAAAAGACTAAAATAGCGTCCTGGTCGTTTGATCAGGAGGCTCTCAGGAAACTCGGGGATAATATTAAAGAACAGGAACTTTAGGAAATAAGAGAAAACACACACAAGAAAAAATAAACTCAGTTTAGTAGGATTATATGATCAAACTGAAAAATGATCTTTTTATTTGATCTATGGCTTGTTAGCCCTTTGTTAAAGCAGACACACACATGTTGAATGTCTACTTAAAAGAAGAATACAGGCACTAAACCATACTAGAGCTAGGAAACTATTTCTAACTGAGACCATAAAAGGGAGAAACCTATGGCATGTGTTACATTAATTTAGCAAGGCTGTTCTCCAGTAATCAACAGATTTATGCAGCAGATATCAATTCTGCTCTTAGACACAATAGAATTCTAGTCTGAAATACAAGAATAAACTAAGACAAACCATTAGAAAATTCTCCAGAGATTTCTTCTTTTTCTTTTTGCATTCAAAATGTACTGCTCTGACTTTCTAACAAGAGGACAAAACCAAAACACCTCTACATGTATTATGCTTAGAAGAAAAAGAAAAGAAAGAAAAGGAAAACATCAGAGGTCTTCATCACGGTGAAAATAACATCTGGAAATGATTTTCAAATTTAAAAAGGAAAAAAAAATAGTCAATGTTAAAGTAGTGAATTTTTCTGACTAAAACACCATAAACATTTCAGAGATGTAACTCAGCATCCGATACCTGCTTACAGAGGATCTCGTGAAGTTCAAAATAGAGCCAACCTCTTTAATTACTGACGTTCTGCGGCTGTAAACATACAAAGCAAGTTATCAAAGCGAAACATCTGTGCACTGTCCACACACGCAGCACATGCTTATGAAACAGCAAAGAATGATGTCATTTCACAGCCTGTTTTTTATTATACTCTGCCTTCTAAATTCTCGGCAAAACAGTTCTAGCTCTGCCTCTATGGAGCAGCCCAACTCTACTTGCACATGATCTGGGGCAAATTTGCAGGGAAAACCCACTCACCACAGTGCACTCACAGTGCTCCTGGGTGCAAATTCCCTAGCCATTACAGGCTAGGGAAGATGCTGCCCAGTTGCATTGTCCCACTGGGGCTGTGAGCAAGCCCCTGTCCAGAAGTGGATTTACAGCAATGCCAAGCATGTTGGCTCACATCACCAGCCACCAGGTCAGCCAGCAGCATGTTCTCCAAACAGCATGGACCTTCAGTAAGGGGAAGATCTGCAAGCCCGGCATCAGCACCAACCCTACCTCCTGCCAAAATATTTCAGCCAGCCTACCAAGTCCTATACAATACATATGAGCTTGTGGCAGCACCCTGAAGATCTGTCAACCCTGGCATTTACAGGAAAGGCCACCAAGCCAAGCCCTCCTCAAGCAGGGCCACCTAGAGCCACCTGCCCAGGCCCAACAGGCACTGCAGACTGCATCTGCATACGAAGGATCCAGTGGCAATTTTTTGGGTCTTTTATAAATCATACATCTCCTTCACACACAGAGTAGCTGACAACATGGTAACGCAGGACCAGATGGAAAACCCTCCTCCCAAAAGCACCAGCCTTTTTGCAGAAAACCCCCCAAGCTAAGTCTCCATTTTACCTCCCATTCATCTCTGCAAGGCTCCCATCCTCTTCTTGCTAAATACCAGGATTTTTGCTCTGTGGTCAAACTAGCATCCCTGCTACACCATTTCTTCTGTCCTTCCTTCACCATTCTTCCTCATCTGTTGCTCCTCTTGGAGGCAACCATTTATGTTACTGGCATGTTTTCTACAGGGCAAGTAAGGAAAAGTATTGCTATTGCAAACAGCGGAAGTGCTGGTAAGTGTGGCTGTGCTAACATAGCAGTACACTGCCAATTTATTCTCTTTCGGGGAAGTTCATGTAACTAAAATGAACAAAATCCTGGTGACGAAAGCCTAAAAAACTCCTAGAAACCGTAAACCAGACAGGCTGCTGAATTCTTATTTTTTACATTTGCCACGCTAAAGAGAAAGCGTTGTCGAGCAGAGCATAAGTTTATCTAAGCTTGGTGATTCATTTCTCATTTGTAGTTACTTGTAAAGGACTGCCACATTTCAATGAGGACTTTGTAACCATGGATGCTCAGTAGTTTTGGGAAGGCATACCAAGTACATGTGTTTCTCTCAGACAGTTACAGGAGACAGTGGAAAAAAGCCATAGCCCTTGATTCAAATGAAGTCACTCCTGTTTTCCTTCCAAAAACCACAACAGCACTATATAAGAAACTCATCAGTAACTGGAGAATCTTGGAGTTCATTATTTAAACCTGAACTCAGTGCAATATGAACTCTTTCTTAAGAGCAACTTCCCACATAAATGCATTAATATTAGCACGGTTGTATGTATGTTTTTTTTTTTACACATACCAACACTTTCTTGTAATATTTTTGGATTGTGCAGTTTTGGCCTTACACTCTGCGTGTAAAAATAGTTTGTCCTCTTACCAAATGATGGGCTCAAGGAACTTCAGGCTGTTTAAATTTGGATACAGTGTGGTAAAAACACAGGATCCACTGATGGCCTACAGGTGGGAAGCAAAAACCTCTCCTGGCAAAGGCCAGCCTCACAGCACAGAGGCCAGCCCAGCCTCCCCTCCCACCATGGGGAAGAAGTCATCTTCCTTGTTGGCATCGCTGCAACCATGGTGCTCGCCCTTCATTCCCGCCACCTCCTCTCACCAGTATCTGGTCTGAGATGGGCCTGAGACTGTCAAGGTCATGAATATACTGAATTACACAGCCATATAACATCCTCCTCAGAAACACACACAGTAATGAAAACTCCTGCAAGTATTGCATTAATTCTGATGTAAAGAAATTAATTAAAAAGAAAAACTAGTAATTTCCTAATATAAAGCCTTTGTGTATACAGTGATCTAAGCCAGCTAAAAGTCACATATACATGAAAATCTCCTTATGGAAGAATTAAGGGAGGTGGGGTGAAATATTTTGAGACTCTAAAATCAAAACCCAAAAATTCAAGTTCACTCCAAGTCAAAACATACAGCAGAAGAGTTATTAGCAACAGATAACAAATGTACAATTGCACACTTTTACTATTATTAAAGGAAATGCTTTAACTGCTGCTAAGACAATGTAACCGACTGCTCGCTATCCTTGCGATTGATACAAAGCTCTACAAAATTGTTTGAATCAATATAAAGGGAATCAATGGCCAGATCATTCCATTAAAGGTTCATACTGCTCTATACAAGACACACATACAAAAATTAAGGTGCAAGACTAGAGTGTATTCAGTTGGCACCTTCTCACTGCAGGGAATTATTTCAATCAGATATCTGCTTATATCTATTTATACATACACACTTTCCATTCCTTTTATTTACTGTACGCTATTAAAATCTACTCAGTATGTGAAGACCTGCTGCTAACCAAAATTCATCCAAAAGGAGATGCTGCACACAAAGCTTCCAATCCTACTTTTACAAACACCCCAACATACACTTCAATCAGGTATGGTAAAGGGAGGACAGTTGGACTAGATGATCTTGTAGGTCCTTTCCAACCTTGTGATTCTATGATTCTAATCAATAAATTTCCCCCATCTGGAGCAACCAAGTGTGAGAACACTAAAACTAATTCGACTAATTTGTTTTGTAAATCTGAACTGTGAAGACCTGCTTCACTGGCATTGTTTAAAAAACAAGGAGTTAGAGCCTCTGCGTGGTTTTATTGTTCGCTCCCTTACAGTGGTTCTCCCAACCATTTTTTGCATTAAGTTACTCAGCTGCATTCTCTGTTGTTGTTCATGCTTGATTTAAAACGTGTTATGAAATCAAAAGGACATGTACTTCAGTTTGAATCTGTTCTCCTGGACTCTGACTTGGCTTTTACGCACACAAAAAGGTGTTTAGTTTTCATCCATGAACTAAAGTGCAGCCTTCATCTGCATAATGACAAATGCTAAACTACTGTAATAAAAAAATCCTTGGTTACTCCTGCTATATGTAATTGCTCCCTTCTAAATATAGAATAATTCTAGGCCTTGAGACTCAGGTCACCAGGTAAGGCTTTACAGGGCATAAATCTGTCACTACCTTTGCTCAAAGCATCTCTTTAATCAAAATTCATTTACTGTGACAGTGAAAAGAGGCTCATTTAGACAGCACAGACAGATAATTTTGAACCCGTTTTTCCTGTTTTCAAAGGAAACAGATCACAGTGGAAACTCAGAGGAGTCAGCAGAAACTCCAGTAAAGTTGTCAGCCTGCCAAGCAACATTTTATCTTTTTACCTAGTCTCCTTCAAAAATGCAGGTTCATTGCAATTGTCACTGATTGCCAGCAAATTTCATGTACAGTCAGAAAAATGTGTTTCTGTTTTATTTCTTTTGTAACAGTTGTAATTGCTAGATATACTGGTAGCCAACCACTGCCTCAGATAAAATCATGTATTTCCCACAATGACAAGGGGAAACATTAGGATCATTTTTGTTCAGTTTTTCCACTTAGTACAGTTACTGCTGACCTCTAATTTGGCTCATCCATGTTAAAATTAGCAGATAGCAACAGATCCATTTGCAAATGGAGGGTATCTCAGTTGCTACTGTTTAAGACATAAATGCACTTGTAACAGACCTTTTCAAAGCCGGATCAACTATACAGTGTTTATGCATTTCTCCCCTCCTTTCATATTAAAAAATTCCATCAGTGATCTATGACTGAAAATGAGGTAATTTGCTTTGAAAAAAATAGGAGACACTTTTCTAAAGCTACTTGTATGTTATGAGATGTTCTGCACTGTCAGTATTCACCACCACACTGAAAGACATTGACTCCAAGCACATCCAATTTTGTAATGGTTGTGGAAAATCCTTGTATCTACACTGTGTCCCAAGAACGCAGATGGCAGCAATAAGCTTTTATGCAACAATATAACAATAAAGATCTGTTTAAAGCATTTTAAATTATTCAGGTATTCCTATTAAAATTGACTGGAAATGAACTTTTTTTTTTTTTACGACTTGAATTTCCATTTCTATGCAGGCTACTAAAATGCAGAGGCACCTCCAGCATGACAGGTTCCTGAGATCCCACATGCCTTGGGAAAAAATAGGCTCATCCCGCTCAAGCAGCTCCCCGTTCCCAATTGCACATCACATGGTTAATGAGGCAGGAATTAGTCAAGCTATGTTATTACATTTAAGTTTTCATAACAAATGACTTTCTCTAGGGAAGCCAAAATACATTACGCTAAGCATTAGAGCAGCGTGAGCTATATGCAAGCCATGACTCGATGTCTGGCGGCAGCACAGCTTCAGCAGTCACCACTCACATCTGCTCTGCCTGCACCCTCCACCAAGTGGCCCGAGGACCATTACCCAAACATTTATGGGCTATTTTTCAGCTTTTTTTTTTGTCAGCATGGTCAAAGCAAGCAATCAACACAATGCAAGATTTTGCTGGCAGTTCTACTCACATGTTAATTCACAGATCTGTACAGAATAACCTGTCATGGCTTCCCCTCAGCACTGCCTTGCATGCCTTCCTAAAGCCACAGAGAAACAACCCAAGCAGCTGATCTCTGAGCTGGGCCCATTCCCTGTGTAGGCACTGATCTCTAAATCCCCAACTCCCATGACACCCCTGCAATGTCAGCTGCACCTCTGGTGTTCCTTTCCTCTGGAAGAGATCCAGCACAATCAGAGTAATGCAGCCTGTTGCTGTCGAAATGTGAGAAAAGAAGTGCATCCTATGCCGTGCATCCATGTTATGAAGGTGGAACTATGGTTCTTAAACTTGCTGCAGTACATGGAAAATACAAAGCAAATCACCACAAGGATCACCAAGAAAGAAGAAACTATTGCCAGAAACCACCACCCAGTCACAAATACCTCAGCAGAATTAATTGGTATCTGCTTAAATACATCTTCTCCTAACAAAGAGGATTTCTTTCTGCTGTGTTTCCATTACTGAATTAGTACTTAGGGAAGAAACAATTTTATTATTAGAGTACAACAGACTCAATAATCTATCTGCATGTCCACACCATGCTTCAATCAAAACAACCCAACACTCCATTAGATTATTAATAAACGAAGCCCCATGAGCACTTTGTGATTTATGCTATCATTTCCTCTGCATTACAAACAGAAAACTAAAGAGCAGTAGTTATCTTCACTCAGTAGGTTATTAAAATACTCTGTGAGGAAACCCACAATACAAGTCAATTAATTTCTACAGGGCTGAAGTTTCATGTCTGTTTTTCCAACTCTCCGCCTGTGCTTCAGGTTTGCAATTACTGCCAAGCTGCAGTGAAGCGAAGCTCAACTAATTAGAGCCAGAGCTTGCATCCATTCAAGCCAGTGGCAATACTCTCATTAATTTTAACAGAACCAGTACTAGACTATTTATGAAGCAGTAGGATCACTGGAGCAACTCCCCACTTCTCAATATTATTAGCTACAAGACCTTGTCCATTTAAGGGCAATTTGTGTTTTTAAACATTCAAAAATTGGTCTCAAAAGCTACTGATTTTTCCAAAGAGCATCACTGAAGAAGCACCAAATGGATATTATTCATACTAAAAAACTTGATATTAATAATTGAAATATGTTGTTAAAAGCCTCTCCAGAAAGGGCCACAGAGCCTCCGAGGGCTCTTTCTTTTATATCTGTTTTTGCCTCTGGTTATAATAGTCAGATTTTCATTCATTTTCCAATTAAAATGATAATTTAATGAGATTTGGAAGATTCATCCAATCGCAATGTTTACTGCTGTATTCATTGGAAAAAATCATGAAATACCTCGAAATGAAGGAAGGAAAGCTTTTCACAGCCTTTTAGATGGCATTCTTAAAATGATATTGTTTAAATTATGAAGCATACCAGGCATACAGTTTCTTGCACCTGGCTGACCTCTGCTTCTTTTCCTGCTTGTGAACTTGTCTCTAGAGAGACTATCCCACACAGAAACAAATACATTCCTAAAGGTCATGAATAAAGAGATTTACCACATTTCCTTGCTCAGTTTTAAAACATGAGTACTAAGATGAGTCTAATGTGAGGACACTTCTTGCCAAGCTTCAAACCTTTTGGGGCAGAAAGTGAATACAACTTAATCAGACTTTAGCTGTGGCCAAATCAATGCAGCTGAGGGCTCAGCCAACAGTACCAAAAGCCCTAACTTTATTAAGCATGAGCAAGAACTACACTAACAAACAGGAGCACAAGGAAAAGGCAAGGGCAAGTCACCACTGTGAGCCACAGCAGGAAGCAAGAGAGAAGCCAGCATAGCACCACTCTGCAAGAAAAGTGATAACCAGGCAGCTCTGCACCGCTCTGATCTTGCTGTATCTATCACAGGAGCCAAGAAAGCATAGCTAACAGAAACAAGATTCACACAGGGGAGAAATGCCACAGTTATTATATCAAAACAGAGGACTCCTCAGGAAACAAGGGATGCAGCAGCATCCCAAAACCATGCCCACCTGTATGTCAAATAAATCTCAAATAATTGATTTCTTTTTTTTCATGTGTTTTCCTTTACTTCACAGCACAATGTAAACATTTGGATGATGACTGCCATGTCAGAGTAGTTGTTTAGACATATTCACCCAGATTAAAGACAATGGAAGTGAAAGCCCAGAGTGCAGCTTCTTAACAGAAATTCCAACATTTCAAATATTTGCACTTTTCACAACAAAAACACACCAGGCCATGGCAAGGCAAAGCACAGGGCTTCATTCTACTCTATGGGTAGCCATGGAACTAGTATTAGAGGATCACAGGAGACTTCAAGTATAGCAGAAGCTGAGGCGGCTCTTAGACGAGGATACCTACAAACACAACTTTTGATTATTATTAGCATTAACAAACATAAAACATATATTTCTGCAAATCTGAGGGAAAAGCATTCATTGTTCTTTTTTTTGGGGGGTGTTTGCTTGATTGCTTGGTTGGTTGGGTGCATTTTCTTGCTAGTTTTCAGTTTCTATGAACCTACTGGTACAAGGAAGCTTCAGTTTTCATATTCTCACTTGTGCTTCCAGGATTTGTTACATCAAAGCCCCTTAAACAGTTTCATCACATTCTAAATCCTACACTTTCACTGAGGATAAATCAGTGAATAAACACATTTGTTTGAAGGCAAGAACACACAGGTTTCTCTGAACAGATCCTGTGTATTACGTATGCTTTGACAATTTTTGTTTTAACTGACTTCATTTTCAGATGAAAAAACTTGATTATTCAGCACAGCAAGGAAAACTTGTTCTTTTGTAGGCTTGAAATCCCACTAAACTTCTGCTTAGTCAGCTAAAAGTCAAAAGTATATCCCCTATTTAAATCTACCTGCAATAAGCGTAGGCTAGCAATGTGCCCATGTTATTTCCAGATGTGAACCCTCACTTACACAGTTGCAAAATTATTCTTTTCACAAAGATGGCTGCAAACAGAAACTGCTGCTAAGACATAAGGTAATCAGCACCTTTTCCCTGTGTTCTCCTCAGCTCCAACAAATGGGAAGCCTGTCAGACAAACTCATAGCATGGTCACAAGCAATACCTGCAGCTTCCTCTGAGGAATATCTCCAAGCTCAGCTTTCCATACAGGAACCTGAACCTACTCTGTTTTTCATAACACAGAGGGTTCCCATACCCCACAGGAAGGATGCACAGTATGCAAGCACTGAGTAAGCAATTTCTGTTATCTAAGCTATCTGCACCACTGCATCCCTTTGATTTGGACTAGTTTGAATAATCTCATTCCTGTCTTTCCACTCCAGCCCATGTGTCTCCTTGCAGATAAGGAGACACTGGTGCCAGCTCCTAATGTCAGTCACTCACCAACACTCCCTGCTCCTCCAGGCCCCTTCCTAAATCTCAGGCTTGGTGTTTAGCTGCCTCAGCACACACACCAGGCTCATGCTGCCCCACCATGGGCCAGGTGAGCATTGGTCTCATTTCACAGCTTAAGATAGAGCTAGAAAAAAAGTTCACTAGCTTATTGAAACTCAGGTCAAAAGAAGACTCAGTTCAACCATAAGTTGACTGTGAACAAAGCCACAGCAAGGCACACTGATATTACAGCGCTACTGAGATTTGGAATCGATATTATTATTGATATTTAGTAAGCCAGTGTTTTGAAAGCACTCATTAAAACCAACTTCCATAATACATGCCACTAAAGCTACTCTCATCACACATGCTACTATATATAGAAGGATGTAAAGAACGCACATATACAGAAAAAAAGGATATATACAGAGGTTGTGAAAGATTGACAACTGAAGCCCCTTTTGAATATTTACATTCTTGAAAACTAAAAGGATAAAGAAAGCCTTTAAAGTTTTACACTACCATTCATTCTTTTTCAATTGTAGTATTAAGCTGTACCTCTGGAAGAAAAAAAAAGAAGGCAGAAATCTACTTATCAAAAAGGTAATCCCTTGCTTTATAGACTCAGAAACAGATAGGGAGATTAAACTACATATTATATTTTATATAAAAGAATTAAAGGAAAAAAGAATAAGAAACTGGTAGAAGATCTAATTTCACACTCGGGGGATTACAATGTAGGGAATATGCATGCATTCCTCACTGACAACAGCACTGTGCAATGCTCAGTACATTGCCACCACTCTTGGGATTTAAAAGATTTAATGTTCTGCTTCGTTACTTCACAGCATGCAGAAGTTTGGAGTTTGATGGAATAGCAAGCAGCTTAGCAGGAAAGAAAAGTGCAAGAAAAGGGCCTCATCAGAATTAAGGAATCCTGATAGACCTTATTTGACAGCATTTTACCGTGCTTAAATTGTGGAAAATAAAAAACAAAGTGCTTCTGTTCCCCTAACTGCCTTATCAAAGCCATGCACTGGGTGCCATACCCACTGCTCCAAAAGCAGACTGTACATGTTCCATTTTTACTTAGCCTAGAAAAACAAACAAACAAACAAACAAACAAACAAAAAACCTTCAAACTACTTGCCCACTTCAAAAGTCATGAGGATTTGCAAGAGTAAAACCAGAAACAAATTGATAGCATTTACACGTAGAGCAGCTGTGTTAGAAATGACGCTTGCACCTGAATAGGGGCCTCTTTTCCACCTGGACATCCAGAAATGCACTCTTTGCAAATGAGTGCTTTTCATGCACAAAGGTGAACTGCTGCTCCTCCACAAAGAATAATAATTAGGGCAAAGCATCTCTGCAGGCTGCTGTGATTTTTTTCCTTTTCTCCACCATGCAGTCAGGCAGGAGCAGCCCCGCCGGGCAGATGACAGCACTACAAAAGCTGATCCCTACAACTGACATTCCAAGCTGAGAACTGTGCACTGAAAACACAGTACTTATTCTAGGGGGATGAAACTGTTGAGAAAACAGAAAGCCCCAGTAATTAGTCCTCTGGACTAGAAGGTATAGCGCTTTCTCCTAGGAAATCGAATCAGGGGTATTGGGTTTAGCTCATAGAAAACAAGCATTTTTTAAGCAAATATCTAAACAACTGGAAACTTTTAGAGACACGAATACAGCTTCCGTGAAAACGATCTACAAACAACTGAATTTTGTGCTTAAGGTGCGTGCTAAATCATCTGTGCAGCACCAAAGGCTTGGAGGTTGGAGGTTGCTTTTACACCTTCTACAAAAGAAAACAACAAAACAAAAAAAGCACACCCTCTCCTATTTTCATCCCTGATGAAGGTGACTGGAGTTGGGAAGAGCTCATCCCAAAAGGAGCTCCCCTCCTGATCCCTGTTGGTCAAACCAGCCCAATAGTTTCTATCAGTGGAAAGCAAAGCATTGCACATAGGAGACAGCTGCTTTGGAAACAACAGTGACAGGTGAAAAGAGAGTTAGGATTGGAGCCAGGAGCAAAGAGGAAGAGCTAATTTGCAAAAGAAAGATATTTGAATAAAAAATATTTTTAATGTGTATTACTAAGTAAAGGTAATATCAGTGGGTAATGCACGTGTGTTTTTCCCAAGTATTAGACAGGTAAAAATGCAGCTGTGAAACAGCTGCTGCTTGAAGGAAATTATTACAACCATACAATACAGTGTTTCATTTTGAAAGCTTACAGGATTTAAACTGGACTGGATAGACAAACCATAATATTACATATTATTTAAGAAGCACTCCTCTTAGAAGGATATTATGTTTATAGCCCAATGCTGCTTACTCATAACAAAGCCTAATTAAAGCCTAACAAGCACACCCACAAACTTCAATGGGACTAGCCAGAGAACAGGGCAGACTCTACCATAAGTCAGGTTTGGCAGCTTCCTGATGAAGTTTTCCAGAGGAAACAAACTATTCAGGTAGTTAATAGAGGAAACTCTTTCACACGGAAACCCGAGCAGAAGTGATGCAATTTTGCTTACCACCATGGCAGTCGGTGTCGAAGCCAAGAGGAGGACATGGGAGCTTCACAGCTCCCACATAAGTGCACAAGACCACCAGATCTTCACACAGACAACTACTGCCTTCAGGAGATCTTTAATGTTGGTGATTATTTGCAGTTCTGAGAGTTTCCTGGTTTTATTATACTGGTAATTGCACAGGGACATGAGTTATGCATAGGTTACTATATTTGATTGGAGAAATGTATACTTTCGCGGGTATGGTAAAATGCATGAGGGCAGTAAAGGAAAACTAACCAGGGGAGCAGCTCAGGACTAGATACCTGACAGCTGTTTTCAAGCTCAATTTCTCACCATGTGCCAAACACCAAATAGCAAATCAGTGCTGTGTTTCCGCTTGGCATCCTACCACACACCTAAAAGATAGCCATCCAACTGATATCTCCGCTTCAAAACACCAACTAGTCAACGCCAGCAATATCAGCCTAGATAAAAGAATCACTCCAAGCACAACTGCTGTGTGTGTTTAGGTTGCTCTGCTCCACTTCTCAAAACGCATTCTGCACTGACTGCACTACTGACCACAACCGCTAATCTGCTCAAAGAACCTTGCTCAAACAACTAAGTGGCTGCAAGCTGTGTCTGTTACTGAATCAGCTGAGACTGCTGAATGTCATCCTCTGAAGAGCAGACTGAAAAGCCATGCTGTTAATGGTATAGGGTCTAGGAGGTGGTGAAGCACTACGGAGGCCTCATGTGGGCCCTTTCTGCTCCTCACGAGGGAAGCAGAGGGGCAGTGCTGAGCTCCACTGTCTGCTGACAGCAACAGGACCTGAGGGATTAGCATAGAGCTGTGCCAGGGGAAGGTCAGGTTGCATGTTAGGGGAAGGTTCTTCACCAGAGGGCGGTGGGTATGGAACAGGCTGCCCAGGGATGTGGTCACAGCTGCAGGCTGCCAGAGTTCAAGGAGCATTTGGACAGCACTCTCAGACATACAGTTTGAATGTTGGGTGGTCCTGTGTGGAGCCAGGGATTGGACTCCGTGATCCTTGTGGGCCCCTTACAAATTGAGATATTCTGTGATTCTATGATCATGGGAAAGTTGCGCCAAACTGACTAAGTGTGGATTATTTCCTAAATAACTTTTTGTGTTGTTTATTTACGTGGAGTCATGTTCACTTTATGACTGAATGTGGATTTGGCTACACAGTTATGCCAAATGAAAGCTTTTAAGGATTTATATTTGGATTGGTAACTGTGATACAACCTGCACACACACACTTCACACACCATTCCCATCCCTCCATCCTTTGTTTCCCACGGGTGTTACAGGGCTCCTGGCCACCAAAACGGTGAGGCCCAGCTCTGTCAGTGTCGCCACACCAGCTGCACCCCACTTTGCTGCAGGCCAGCTCCAGCCAGCAGAGTGCTGATGTAAGCAGGATGAACACAACTTTGGCCACGCAGGCAGAGTTCAGCGCCTGGTCAGTCTACAACAATGTCTCTGGTGCCTGTCAGACACAGCCAAGCTGTCTGGAGCTGCAGAGGCTCACAGGGAAGTCAAGCATGCCTGCGCCCAGGTGCTGGCAATTTATAATTTACCTTACAGTCATCACAAACCACCTATTATTTGCTGCTACAGTTGAATAACAACCTAAATAAGGAATATATCCACAGCAGTTTTGTTCTTGAGTTATCACAGCACTAAAACAGTCTTAAAATACCCAAGGAGGAGTCAAGCTTTTGCATTTTTGAAAAATAACCAAAAAATCTCACAGTGGAGAAAGGAGGGGGCTTAGTATAGCATGTATCTCCATCAACAAATTAAAGCTTGATTCTCTCTGGTCAAGAACATCCAAACAAATGAAACAACACCTATTTGATCTACCAGAAAGACATTCTGGCTTCTGAGATGCCTTTAAAGCCCTTCCGGCAGTCCTGGTTTGTTCTGTACAGTAAGCAAAGGGGAAACTGAAGTCAGGTGTATCCAAAAGGCACTGAAGCCCAACTTGACCAGACAATATTGAGTATGTTCTAGCTGGTGAATCAGACCTTTTTCACTTCCCTTTCTCTCTTCAATTAACCAAAAAGTCAAACTAATCCTGCCCCTTTGAAACTGTAATATTCAGATCAGAGGTGTAAAAGCAGGCTGGGGTTGATCTTTAATTAGAACTTCTACATGTCTTTTGATTGCAGGCTTAAGGAGGACATGGTAAAGGCCCTTGGGTCTTGTTTCCTTTCCTGTTGATTTTATCTTGCCTCATTCAAGTTACTGTATATGACTCCACACAATTTACCTGTTTCAAACTGAGCACGGGAAGAATCAGACCACCCCCAACTCCTAGGGCTAAGCCACCTCATTTCCGAGATAGTCCTACAGCTGTAAGTACCCAGGGTGGCTTCAAGCATGCACAGCTTTGCTACTCATCAGTGAGCTGGGAGAGCAGAAGGAAAACAGGAAAATGAAAGCAGTGTGCCCATTACATCACTGCGTCCATATTTTAGGATGCAGTCCTAAGGAGAAGCTCTTGGGTTCGTAAATCAGCAGGGACAACCAGTTTGAGTTCCTTCCTCGCTGCAGAGGAAAGACTTCAAAAAGCACACACGACTGGTTCTCAAGCTCTTCAAAGAGCTCCAGACACAGGAAAACACCAGACTGCAGCATATTCAAAACGCAGTAATAACAGCATTAGCTTCTGCCACCTTCTCACATTAGAGACATATCTGCAACCTACCCCAGCAGCTAAGTGAGATAAAGAACAAAACGCTGCCATCAACCCACAGGATGTGAAAGCCAAGCAGAGGGAGGATACAGGCTCCCAAAGTATTTAAATTGAATTATTTTGGTCAGCTGCTGCACAGCAGGTTTAATAGACTAACTTGGAGAGGTAAGCTGCAAAGAGGTAGAAAAATGCTTATTTTAATCAGTGCTGTCAGAGAATCTCTTCAACTTGTACCACTGCTTCCCATGTGAAGAGGGAACACGCAAAGGAAGCTGTAAAGAAGTTGCTATGCTTCTGAGCAGAAAAAAGGAAAACAAATAAGCAGCGTCTCAAAGATAGAGCTTCAAAAGGAACTGACACTGCCAACACCATTAACAGAGAGACTGCCTGCATAAACCCACCCACATTTGAATGCATAATTTTCCCAAAGTCTACAAATGACTCAAAGGATATTTCGTATCTCGAGGAAAGGGAAGAGGTCTGAACAAAGCAGGAAAAAAGAAAAATCAGCTGGAGCATGCCAGTAGCAGAAGGGCAGCCTGAGCACCTCACAGATGTGATTTCAGCTGCAGGAGACTCCCATGGCTGTGTTTGGTGGGATTATGCTGCCTGCTCTACAGTGATGCCACTACCACTGTTTGCACAGCCACGCTGGGGATCAGGGTCAGACCTGGCTTCACAGAATGAAACAATCCAGAAAGCATGGGCTCTTTTCTTTCTTCTTCATTTTTCTCTCCCCTTACTTCTTAAAGTGAGATTGTCTCCCTGATCAGGATCACAGCAGAGCTGCACCACCGCGCTGGAACAACTGAGGGATGTGCATACAAGTGCAGGGTGGGAACAAGGGAGATGAATTCATCTTGTGAAAACACAGTTTAAGCCAGTTCTCCCTGCCAGAGACAGATTTATCTAGGCTTAGAAGAATTTATAAATGAGCAACTAAAATCCAGCCACATAAGCCTTTCTGGAGACAAAGCTACATCTCGTGCAGTACTACACTGTGTCTCTGACACACATTTTCAAGGGCTGAATGAGTAACACCACGTTTCAAAGATGCTGACTCCCAATCACCGAGCACGTGTGTTGTCACAAGACTGCAAAGAGTCTCCTACAGCGTGAGCATGCAGCGCGAGCTGCCTGCTGGAGCCACCGCCTGTAGCTGGCACTCCCCAGCTGTAAGCCAGGTTTTAGGTCACAAAAGGACAAATTGCGAAAGCGCATCCCAGGAGAGGTGACTGCTGCCTGTCACTGCACTCAGGGAGCATCTGCATGCAGGAAAACGCACGTAACTAGGCTGCACTTGCAACATCAGATGCAACAATGATGCATCTATGAACTGTACCTTTCAGTTCTGTGCTAATAGAAGGCTTAAGTTTGTTTTCCTCAGCTACAGTAATTGTGAAGTTTGTTGAGAGCCAATGCAGTATCTGTGTTCAAACAGAGCCCTGATTTCAAAGAAGAATGATCCATTTCTGAAACACTTGTTAGTGTTACAACCAAGGTTCTTACTGCAGCAAAACGCCTGTTAATTTTCTTTATTCTCTATCAGTTCCAATCACCCTGACTTTAACTTAAAACATGACGAACTTTCTCATTCATTCACATTATTTCCAAGATCAGCTTCACAACTGCTTAAATGAGAATGGATATGAGAAACTATTGAACTCTCCCAGGGAAGGCAAACAATGTTCCATGACCCACACACAAAAAAATTACACACACTACTTTTGGTCAAACCTAAAAGCCTTCCCATCTTTTCAGGTGTTTGATTCCTTTCTCCTGGGCATTAGGACTCCAGTTACAACAGCAAACTCTAAACAGACCCTTTCCGCCACAAGAGTGAGAAAACATTCAGATGGTAACTCCTGCTTAGAAACAGAAGAAAAAAATTGGCAGATTTCTGTGGAACGTGCAGGCAGCCTCAAGTGCAAGAAACATCACGTGTGCAGTGAATACAGGGGGAAAACTAGCGAGAGTCTTGGGTTTGATTAATTCTTGCATAGGGAAATTTGGGAACATAAAGTAACCGGTCTCATGTGCACAGAAAGAATAATGTGAAATATGTAACAGAGCAGGTTTTATTTCCCACTCCAACAGCAAACTACACAATTACTCTAGACATGGAAAACTAACATAAGGCTCTCATTAGTACAGAAATGACAGGTACAACTCACAGATGCATCAACGTATCTTTGTAACCCATATCCCAAATAGTTTTATAGATCGGTAATTCAGAAAACCATGGTATGTACAGCAGATGATACATGCAGATGTATGCACACCTAAAAGCTGAACTACACCAGCAGCCCCAAAAAGGGACATAACCAAACTTAGCAGTAACATGTAGAAGCTTTCTGCTCACTTGAAAGCTGATTGTTCGCATTATGCATCTCCCAAAGCCAGATCCTGGCAATATACCACTCACACAACCGAAAAAATCATGAAGGTTTGGAAGCACATCCTAAGCATGTTTAATTAGGTGAAAACTGGGGCAAGTAGTCACGCTCACAAAAAAGACATTTTATCGGCTCTCACAGCTAACTTGGTCTCTACTTCACTTCTATTCTCTTCACATTTAAATTTAAGCACTTCCTAGAAAGTTCCCAAACACACCGAATATGTGCTTCTAATTTCCTTGGGCTCTGATAACAGTGAGTGGAGCTGGGACTGTCTGGCATTACACCAGCACATAAATACTCTGCAGGTACTACAAGAAAATTCGTGCTGCTTGTGAAAACTTCCCAGAGTGCACGTTTTCTGCACAGCCACCGCACTGCTGCATGAAGATGCGTTCAATGCAAATCTAACAAAACTGTTTACAGTGGCTGCAAAACAAAAGGAATGCAGCAATGAGGGGTTTTTTTTGCCTGCTTCTCAGAAAGTTATCACTGACGCGGTGCCACCCGTACCGTAGATCCTGCCTGTCCGGCAAAACACATTAGCATTAGAAAATTCCCCATTGTGAGGATGCAAACTTTGTATGTTGAATCAAAAGTTACGCAGCTGACAAACACAGAGATAAAGGCACCATTTTTAGCATAAGAGCAGCTGGATTTTGGAGTTCTCTGTGTTTTTGCTTACTATTGTGGCTTCTTGTTGTCTTATCTTGAAATCTTGCATACAGGCTGGAAACCTGACACAACATTTACACAGATAAGGAATTACACAAATAATGCCAGAGGAATGCAGAGACTAGAAAAAAATATTACTTAAATATTTTCTAGTTATTTATTCCCTTCAGAAAGTCATTCAAATTTGTACTTCTTACATACGTTGCAGAGGGCAAGCCATCAGGTAAGAGGAGAGGTATTTGAGCCATACTTTGAGAAGGTGTATCTACAAAAGCTAAAAACATTTGTTGGGTTTTATAATTTCCAATTATTAAAGGGATTTCTAAGAGAGGTGATGGGCAGGGATGGGTGTCACCAAGGCTGGTGCAGGGATTTCAGGCTGAAGCTGCATGAGCTGTGCAGACAGAGGTCTGGCCGAGTGCCTCCAGAGACTCTGCGTGGAATAAAATAAAAAGCATGGTATGAAGCTGACTGCAGCAGAACAGCAAAATAGGCCACCTGAGTTTTGCATCCAGATCTTAATTTGGAGCTTATGCTCATTTTAAAGCTGGCCCCACCTCTTCGCTTTAATGTCAGTGCCAAAAGTGCCTTCCACCTGCACCACTCCCATGGAAACCTCCCCTTGCTTACAGTAAGAGAGTCCAATCTGAGCTGTACAAACACATCAGAAAAAGCAATGTTTTCCTCAGACATTTGCAGCCTAAGAGGAAAAAAAAAACCAACAAAACAAAACACCAAAAAACCAAATGGAGACTACAAAGAATGATGGGCTTGATGGACAGAACAAACGGAAGCAGAGAGAAGAACACATGCAGCACCATAACGCAATTACAAGCAAGGTAGCTCGAACAGAGCCTGTGGATCTGTACTGTTTATTTTGAGTTACCAGATACAAGTAAAGTGTGGCAGCTTAAACAACTGCTTCCTTACTCACTAGACTCAGGTATGTATTAAAGCCTCTGTGTGCTTACATGATGAATAATTCTGCAAGTATCACTCAGCAAAGGCTCACACATACTGTATGAAATGAAAGAAAAATAAAACATCAAGGAAGTGAGGGTAAGACAGACAATGACAGCATTACTATTGGCAAGGGCAGCAACAATAACACAGTAACCTCGCCAGCAAGCAAGGTACAGCACCAAGAACATGGACCATTTGGAGCCTGAGCCTCAAAAAGTAGCAAAGCCTTGGAGAACAGGCTGAGAGCAAACATTTAGGAAGCCTGGTGTGCTTGCTGCCACCTTTGAAGGCAGGCAGGGGCAGCAATGGTCCAGACAGCAGGAACTTCTGTAAAGCAAAAGCACAGAGCACAAGGAACTGGAAATATGGTTATCATAAAATTATAGAATCATTTGAGTTGGGAAGGATCTTTAAATACCATCTGGTCCAACTGCTCAGCTTATACAGGGATTCCTACAGCTAGATCAGGTTGCTCAGAGCCTAATCCAGCCTGACCTTGACTGTGTTCAGCGATGAGGCATCGATCACATACCCAAGAAAAGCTTGCACTTTTTAAAACCTTTATCTATCTAACATTAGCAAAAGCTTCTTGGACACTCATCTGTGAATCCCAGTGTGTAATTCACTTAAGGTTCTCCACAATACAGTGAAGTGATAAAAGATATAAAAGGTTGGGCACACATTAATTGCAAAATAATAAATATGGACTGGCTAATGCTTTTAAGGAAGGCTGATATTCTCTGGAATACTATCTTGCAGTTTATTATAACAAATTGTGGTTTAGAAGAATTTGTAAAAATGGGAACAGTGTGCAGAGAAGTGAACTATTTCCTGATCTATAAGGGAATGTGAAAATATTCTGCCTTATTTATGTCTTTAAAACCTCAAAGTAGAATGAGATGAACTGTTAAAAGGAGTTTAACGATAAAGCACTTGAAAGATAACCTCTGGAAGATCTGGATTCCAGGGCACTACTCTATAGCAGAGGGCTGGGGGCGAGAACTTGCTAAGCATTGTGGTCATTCCATCCTCAGAGACACCAAAACTCACCCTGGGTTTCTTTAGCAGTTAGTAAAAATCAGACAAGTGAGGTTGTTCCTATCTCTAACCCTCCACCATGTCCCAGGGCAAAGGCAGCTAATCTGCACATGAATCAGCAATGAAGAAATGCACTTTTCCTCCCAGAAACCAGACTCTGTTTACCTTAGGATGTGCCCCATGCAGATTCCTGCATGTGAGCGAGTGGGAGAGCCTGTCAACTGTAGCCTCTGCGTGAACCTCTGTTTCCAACTTTCCCATCATAGGAGCCAGCCACCAGCACCAGGAAACAGCTGCACCAGCCCCGCCATGGAGCTGTGTGGGATCACACAGAACACTGAAGGATATCTGATTCTGTCACCAACTTTCTCTTGCACTGCTTTCAGCACTGCTCCATCTGCTAAAACTTACAATTCCTTCTTATTTGGCATTAATCACCTTAAATGCTTTAACACTTTTGTAAACCTATTTGATGCCCAAGTAACATTCAAATCACGTGATGTTTTAACATTAATGTTTGACTTCCATGTTACCTATGTGCTCAAAAGAAAAGAACAAAAGGAAACCTCAAAAAAAGATGAGAACTGTGAGCAACATAATTAAACATAACAGTCAGCTATAAGACTATAGCCACAACCAACTTCCAAATTTTTTGTTATCCCCAAAGCAACTTCAAGTATTGTGAAGCCAACCTGTCTGTACCAACTACCAAGCACACTAGGACCAGAGGGAATGGTTTCAAGCTACAGCAGGGGAGATTCAAGCTGGAAGTATTACTTCTCAGAAAGGGTGGTCAGGCACTGGAATGGACTGCCCAGGGAGGTGGTGGAGTCACCGACCCTGGGGGTGTTCAAGGAACGACTGGATGTTGTGCTGAGGGACATGGTTTGGTGGGAGCTATTGGTAACAGGTGAACGGTTGGACTGGATGATCTTTTAGGTCTTTTCCAACCTTGGTGATTCTATGATGCTGGTCTCAATTATGATCTTTTACCACAAGTGCTATGTCACACCAAAATATTGGAATTACCAAAACAGCACCACAATTTTCCTATGTTCATCATTACCTATAATCAAGATTTGTTACCAGGGTTTATGCCAAACTCACACTGATTTCAATGATATGGAGTTCACTGAATGATGGCAAGACAGACTACGGCATACCTGACAAACACAGATATGAAACTATATGAAGGTCTATATGGGAAGGGTGAATATCAGCCCTAGCTCTAATTTGAAAGCATTAGTTTGGTCGAAGAGATTATCTAGTAGAACAAGTCACAGTTTGTTGATTCTTGCCCAGGGGATAGGTGTGTGTTTTAAATTATATTCTCTCAGACTAGGAATAAAGAGGGATAGGTTGGGAAAAGAAAACCATGATGGAGCTGGTTTCCAATTCAGTTGGAGACTGTGAAATAGAACATAAGGGCAATGCACAGCCACTCCGCCAGAACTAACATTAGGGAGACGACAAAGGCAAATCAAGCAGTCAGTGCGATTTATTTGCTGTCCCTGGGTGCCAACAGGCACATCCCTACTCGTGGATGGCCAGCTGTGTGGCCGTCCCCAAGCTCAACTGGCCATCCAGGGCTGCTCTTTCTCCCTCTGTTGCCATATCTGCCTTTCAGATGTTCCATTTCTAAAAGAACCACGAAAATCAACCTGACAATGACGCAGGGCCAAACCACTAATCAGAAACCATTCAAAATTAATTTCCTTAAGAATATAAAACATAAACACGTGCACAGTAGGAAGAGGAACAAAAGCTCTTTAACATCAAAATAAAAAAGGCTTTTTTTTTTTTTTTTTCATAAAGTCTGATCTCACTGGGGCTCCTCAAGACTTTTAGAAGCGAATAACTTTTGGATTGTGTTAGAAAAACACCTCAAAGGAGCGCAAAGGAGAGGGAAAAATAGAAAGGAAAGAACAAGTGTGTGCTTTCCACTCCAGAAATTATACTGACACACAATTCTGAGATAAAATACCAGTTCTGTATACATATTAAAAACTTCTAAAAGAGTAAAAATATTTTAAGGATCTTTAGACCACTTAAGACTTTAACCTCCAAAAGCTCTCAAATTTGACTGCCCCACATAAGCAGTTCTGTTTAAGTGAAACAGGAAAAGATACAGAATTGGCAGAATGGTGCCCTAAGAACTGTATCCATTCCTTATACACAAACAAGATTTATAGAAACACATCAGAAAGGTTTCTCTATCCATCCTCAGTTTACCATCTGGTATGACACCAAGCAGAAATTCCTCAAATTAGTTAAAAATGCAGAGAACACAAATTGCAGTACACAAGTTACTGTGTATCTCTTTCAACTATGCCTCCAGGTTTTTTGCTCAATCTTCTCCATAAACTTTGCACTCACCCTACACCCATTGTTTCAAGCTTTCTTTTTGCCAAGAGTGACATTCCAAATTCCTTTTTCCAGCTCCTTCTCAATTCTTGCTATCTAGCCTTGAAGGGACAATAAAGTCAGACTTAAAAGACCCCTATCCACTACCAAACACTGTCATAATCCTATATATTTATCGAATTTTTATTATTTCAGAAAGAGTAGAAGACAAAATTCTTCCTTCGTTATCACAGCAAATGACAAACAGTTGTTTTTTTCCATCGGTTTAACCTATTTACATCCATAGGATTTTGCTCATATTCAGAGCTGCAAACAGCATTGTGACCTCTTCCACATTCAATCACGGTCATAAAGCAGGTGCTAATTTCAGATAAAATCAATATATCTAAAAGCAGTCTCATAAGTAGAAGACTCATATTTACCACTAGGCTCAGAATATTCTGTGTCCATCACCAGGCACCAGCTGTGGCAGCAAATGAGCTGCTCCAACCAAATCACTTGGATGCAGTTTTACAACAAAAATACGTTTTAAAAACAGAAACAAGCAGCCAACAGCAAGCTGATTGTGGATGGAAAGCACTAGAAAGCACATTCTGCAACACACGCTGCTGCAAACCACAATAGGCTATTCTACTTGCGCCTCAATGAGTGACCGAAAGTTAAAGCAACCCAGAAACAATAAATATAATACTGGTGACCTGCTCCATATTTTTCAGAGATTTTAATTCAATTTATATGACACCATTTGGTGTCCAAAATATCCTCTGAAGCAAATTGCACTGATTCACTATTAAACATAAAACAGGAGTTGAAGGCCCCAAAGTTTAAATCCTACTTCTATCAGTAAGCCAAAGGAATCATTACTGCAACAGATTTTGTTAAAGGACACAAAAAGTAGTTCTTTATTATCAAACGAATGCTTAGCAGAATGAAGCAGTGATATTATCAGCATGTGTACTAGGTAGAAAACTGTGCAGATGGGTTTATTCAATATAACTTTTTCTCCAACAGAATAATCAATGTTGTCCATTTACATTAAAAGAGCCAGGCAAAATTGCTGTGTGGGATAATTTGCAGTAGCTTGAGAGAATTTGCAACGAGGGCTTGAAAGTTTTCACAGCAACACAGAGTGTCCTTGTGTGCGTGAGGGATTAGAAATGAGGCACCTCCATCTCTCGCTGCCCTGAAGTGGGCCCACAGGGCACAGTCCCAAAGCCACACACCTCCAGCTTAATCCAGGATGAATCTAAAGCTTCCTTCTTGACCTTCCCCTGTGAGTTTTACTTTTTCATGCTCCTTCTCTTGACTGAACGCACTACAGCCCTTCTTCCATTCCTCCAACTCCCCACTTGAAGCCAACAGACTGCAGTGCCAATGGGAGGTCCCTTGTAGGACTACAGTTTTTATGACTGCCTAAGATCCTCTGAAAGCTATGCACATTATACAATGCAAACATAAGAGATGTTTTCTAAAGAAAACATTCATAAAAGATGTTTTCTACAACTACTTTGTCTGACTCCAACAAGGGCACCTGGTCACACACAGGTAGGTACAATGCACAGGAAACACAGAGCCTCACAGCCATTCATCAAAGCCTGGGAGAAAGCAGGCTGCACTGGCTCATAACAAAGTGCTTCATTGCTTGTTACCAAGCAAAGCCTTTCCAGAAGACATGGAAAAACTCCGTTGTGTGTCCAATTCTCATTCAAACTAGCTTAACTCAAGATCCGTAAATATGTGGTAATGATACACACATTGAACAGCTGATGTGATGTATCCTTTACAAAGGAGGGAAGTCCTTTCACAGCTGCATGATATGGGCAAAATGAAAGAAAATTTATGAGAATCAGCTACAAAGATAATAATAAAAAAAAAAGCAAGTCTGGACTGGAGATCAGAAATCTTACTTAAAAGTACATTACAGAAGAGAAACAGCTGAACATTGAACATGATGTTCCTTAGAAAGAGGTAGGACAGCAACTTTGCTAATTTCAGGGACACAAAGTAGCAAAAAAAACCCCACAAAATTAAAACTGCAAAAAAATTAAAGCCTGCAAACTCATCTCAATTTTGTCATATTTTATCCTCTGTTACTAGAAACAAGGCAACTACTTACAAAGCAGATTGTGGCCACAGAGCAAGAGATGTGGCAGAGAAGTGGCTTGAATGGCTCACTATTGTTAACTACGTTAACTATATCTTCCACGCGTGGAAGAGATCTTTCATGATATCATGAGAGAAAAAGCATTTCAGCAGTCTGAGTGACAAAGCTGGAAATATTACCTTACATTCAGCATATTATCAACTGTGTCCATGGAGCTTGCTAGCCCATGACTGAGAGAAGAACAGGAGTCAATTGCTCATCCTCCACCTCACCCCAAGAAGAAAAGGAAAATGTGTCTAGATATCCTGACCTGTCAGATATTATATACAGTACATTGAATCTAATACACAGTTGTTCAGATGAAGGAGATTGCCAGCAAGAAGGTACATACCTCCACATCAGAAAGTAATTAAATGACAAAAACTGACCATTTGAATTTCAATCAGAAACACCTATTCCTCACTGCAGTTTATTTTTTGTCATGTAACACATACAGCATCTTTCCGTTCTTGAATTACAGACATCACTTACACACCATAGCACATTTCATTTGTAGCATTGCTTCCTGTTCCTGATAGGGAAAGGAAAATTCATGAGGCAAATATTTAGCTCCAGGCAACAGGCCAGTATAGCAACAGAAAGTTTTACACTTGTGCCAAGATTTCTTGGTTTCCTTTTAAAATGAAAATCGTGACAATTATCTTGATGCTTTCTGATGAATCAGATCTGTCTATAGGAAGAAAAGACTTCTTTTGTTTCCAACACACTATTTTACAAGCTTATTCACTTTCCCTTTCTTAAAAAAGCAGCTTATGTACCAACTTAAAAGCTAATGCGCTTGCATGAAAACATTTGTAACCAGTCAAGTCACAGAGATTTTCAGTCAGTAAATCCAAAATGCCAATTGAAAGAGAGAGAATTTCACCAAGGGGATGAATTTAGAGACACTTTTCCAAAAGCAGTTAGTGTCTGCTTTATTTAATGTTTTCCAATCCACACGATGCATCTGATGGCCTTGTAGCGCTCTTACTTGATAAAGTCAGCATTTAAAAAAGCCCACCAAACTCTCTCACCCAAATTAAAACTTCAATTTAACTTGAAAAAGAAACAAAAACAAGTGATCCCTATGCCATGCCCATACTGCTTATCACCACTCTTCTAAATTTACCGCTGTTTATATACTAAGCAACAGTTTTAAAACAGCAAAGACCATTCGAGCTTGGAAAAAGTACCAGTTCAACTCCAAAAGCCTTTTTAACGCTAAAATTACTATGTGATTATCCAGTTTGCAAGGATTTAAGAAGTTTCAGTGTTCCTAACGCATGCTGGTTCGCCTTGCTTTGTGGCTTTGCCTCAACCACCTGCCCGCACTGATGCCACTGAACCTAAGAGATCTGCAGATACAGAAGTCCGCAGCAGAAAGCAGCATCTACACTCAGGCACAAACCCACCATTTCCTGGACTCCTGCCTCTCCATCCCTGCTTCTATCTGCTTTCTGCTCCCTAGTCCTCACAATCCACCAGCTGCAGACTCTTGTTCAGCATCATGCATAAACCCCATCATGCACAAACCTCAGTCCCTCGAGCAATCCAAATTGCCACTGTGAACAACCAAAACTCATGACTGCTGGTCTGTGAGCCAAAACACAGGTAAGCAAATAAGTGCAGAAACTTGACAGTAAGCAGGGAAAGCCTTACTGTCAAATGGCAGCTTCTCAGCTTTCAGTCCACCTCTCGGCTGCAGACACAAGCACACCTCCTCCACCACTCTTTGCTTACAGTTACCACACAGAAATGTTATTTTCAGCATAGGAGGAAAATCTCTGAAACCAGGTGTTCCACAGCTCTTCAACACATGGTTGTAAATCTTCACAGTTTGTGAGACCATCCACACAGGACAGAACCCAGTGCCCTGAAGAAGTATTTCAAGCCTATTTCCAAAAGAACTGGACACTGTGGGATAGATGGGGCCCTGATCAGCCTGGTCTAGTATTAAATGTGAGGGTTAGAAGCCCTGCCTGCGGTAGGGAGGGGGTTGGATCTTGATCCTTGAGGTCCCTTCCAACCCAAGCCATTCTACGATTCTATGCTCGGCTCCTTGCAACAGAAACCAAGACAAAGCATGACCACAGAATTCGAAGTCTCATTTTCAAAACACAGTGAAGTACAATACTCATTAGAAAAGAACAGAAACAATCTGGTTGCTAAAAGCAATAGTTCACATACTATGATTAAATCAGGATACGTTTTCTCTTTCATCCGATACGCTACATTTTTCAGAAGTTTCCTCCCTCTTCAAATAAGCACCTACCATTCTGCAAACGAGTGGTAAATTAGTTAACTGCTGGCTTAAACATATATATCCACGGCAGAAAGTCAAGAGATGTAAAAACAGAGCACAAAACCAGAACCCACGGCACTGGCTTCTGTATTAATCTCAGCCATTCACTTTCCATGACCTCTAAACTGCAATGTCTTGCCCTTAACAATACCCATCTATACATACATACATGGTTCCCATGATCCCAAACTTGAGATATTTGAAGCAATTACAACAGCAGGTAATTTAAACTATTATTTTTCCTATGCATCCGGTATTAGTCCAATCACTGCAAAAATACCCAGTAACTACATTCCTTTCCATCAGAAAATCTTTAACGGATTGTAAATGATGAACCTGAATTCTAGAAAACTTCAAATCATTTTAGATTTCCTTGGTGATAATTGATCTTAATTCAAATTTGCCCAACCAGAGCTTCTGACTTGAAAGAAAAATCCTTGTGTTTGAAGCACACCCTGCTGTGGTAAAAACCACTGTTCTCCATCTGAATCTGGACAAGGTTGATGCCCCAAACCAAACTACCAGGAACTGTACACAGGGAAGCACATAAAAGAAAAGAGGAAAAAAAAACCCACCAGTGTATAGTCTACTATTACTGCTGCATCATTATATTATTTGTGGCTGCATTCTATTTCTGTTAGCTTTTAAGTGGACTCATGTTAAACAGTTAAGTATAATTTCTATTCCTGACCTCCCCTGAGATCGCCCATTGCAATTTTCTGGAGTTTGTGAATTTCACACAGCAACTGAAAATGAAGAGAATCCTCTTCAGCAAAGATGAGCTGCATGAGACTTTCACTGACAACTGCAAAGGGCAGGATTTTCTTTTCTCTTCTGGTTTTAATCAGATTTATTATTTTGTAGAAAAGACTCAACCTATGGTAAGAATATGTCTGGAAAAAAAATGGTTATTCCTCTTCAAACATACAGCAACAATTACTGGGAAAGGGCAATAAAAGCAAGGTTGGGCATGCAAAAATAATCATAATTGTATTTCAGTCTTGGGAAGTTAGTCCTTGAGGAGGATCAGGAAGCAAAGCTTTCATTGTGAATGGGTTATATTTCAGTTTTAAGCTCTGCTGCAAGATCTTACACAACCTCAGGCACAACAATGAACTGAGAGGACAGCACAGAAAACCTCTGCTATCAGAAGACACATCCTCCTGCACAGCAGAACATTTGCTTTTCCTTTTTTTTTTTTTTTTTTTTTTCCCAATACCACAGAACCCAAAGTCCAAACCAGAAATCTCTGACATAGACTGCAAGTATCAGATTTGGTCCTGAGGATGCTCATTCCCCTGCATAACACAATAGCTGCCACACCACCATCATCTCAACCAGGCTCTAAGCTTCTGTTAGCCTCTCTAATTCCATTTCTTGACAGTTTTTGTGCTTGCTTGTTTAAAATCAAACGAAACAACGCTTTCCCCTTCCTCTTGACACTCTCATTAGGATCTTTCTTTCATCCCTCAACTGCAGATACCTTCCAGCACTCCCTAGCACCCCAGTGTCAGCTGCTCCAAGTATCATTTACTGCTATCTCTGTTTGCAGCTGGATTTCTCCTTTCCTCCAGGCTTCCTGCAGCTCCATAGAGCCCCTTGCCCATACCTCCCCATGGCTCCCAGGGCTCTCTGCCTTCACAGTTTACAGTGAACAAGCAGCTCAGGATGCAAGGATCAAAGCATGACACAGGCTTCTGGTTTATTTGCTATTGCTTTTGCAGTACTGTATTTAAAACCCCAAATCTGGGGCATGGTGGGGAATACAGAGGTAAGAGAAGTAGCTGAAGGCCTCACATTGAGCTTAATTCAGCATTACAGACAAAAAGAGTGGGCCTCAACCTTGCCCCATGGCCCTGCTCTGTGACTTAACTCGTGCTCTCAGGCAGCCAAAGCTTTCAGCTGGATCAGAAAACTCAGAGTTGCAGCACTGACTTTGGAGGGAATATTAATGGTACAAAGGCTAAAATAGGAAATGGAGGGAGGCCTTCATTTCAGCAGGAAGGGCTGAAGAAATGTGCTCTTCACTGAATTGTTCAATGCTTCCTATTAGCTCACTTGAATTAGATTTCCTAGTGAATACGGGGACACAGGGAGTATTTTCCCTGCTTCTGTGAGTGATTAATGGTAGAGCTTGAATTCAAGTTCTAAGCCTTGTCAGCCTACTCCAGTGCTTATTCAACTAGACAACAGTCTGCATATGCAAGTTTAAAATACATGAGTGACATGTTTCTTTCCTACTTACAAAATATCCCCACTTTTACTTCAGATGTACCCAGAAAAGCCTGGAATCTAAAACCAAAACTCTCTGCATTTTGGTTTTGCATTTAATATAAAAGTAGAAAAGCAAAAAATATTGCTATCACTGTAAAACCTGTAACACCTTTCATTGTGTAGAAGGAGCCATGGATAACCAGCCATATACTTAACAAAAGTCAAGGCTCTGAGATCTTACAGCAGCCTTCCAGTACACAAAGGGGGCCTACAGGAAAGGGACCTATTGTAAGGGGATGTAACAACAGGACAAGGGGAAATGTCTTTAAACTGGAAGAGGGTACATTTAGACTAGATATTAGGAAGAAATTCTTTACTGTGAAAGTGGTGAGACCCTGGAACAGGTTGCCCAGTGAGGCTGTGGATGCTACCTCCCTGGAAGTGTTCAAGGCCAGGTTGGATAGGGCTTTGAGCAACCTGATCTAGGGGGAGGTGTCCTTGCCTATAGCAGGGCATTGGAGCTACTTGAATCCTGAACTGCTTGTTCACTGTAAACTCTGAAGGTAGCCCCTTCAAATCATTCAGTGATTCTAGGATATCAACATCCTGACCAACCCTCGAGTACTGGAACATTATCTGGCAACTGGGTTGGCAATTTTAGGAAAGTTCATTAAACTTTTTAAGGCTAGCCTGTGAAATGAACACATCCATAGAGGTAGAAACAGATAAAAAAACAAAACATCACCACCACTAATGAGAAGTAATTAAGCAATAATTGCTGGGCATTAAATAGCTACCCACCATAAACAACAATACGCCTGCTCATACCAAGCACATCTATTACGTATTGTACAGCACTGAGATTTAAGTTGTGTAAGGAGCTGTGCTTACAAGCACCATACAGGGAATGCCTGCTGAACAATAACAAATTCCCGCCTCCAGGGCAATTTCAAAATCAGGCACCAAAAAGCAACAGAGCTAATTTTAAGGAGTGTGCTTGTTACAAACAGAACGTTTCCAGAACAGAAGAGCATCAGGAGGAAGCATCAGTACTAAAGGGAAATGTATATAAGAAGTGAAAACAGGACAACAGTGTGCAAGGGGGAAAAAACATCAAGCAAGAACAGGAAACTTCATCTTAATGCAAAAGGAGAGAAGAAACCAATGACTGCAAGAAGAGCTCAGCAGGGCTGGGCAGGAAGGAGCAGCCCTCCCACCCCAGCTCCAGGGAAGCAGGATTCCAGGGCATCCTAAAAGCTCTGAGTTTCCAAAAAAATGAAAGAGAACAACAACAAAAAAGACAAGTGAGGACCTGCTTGTTTGGACATGAGCGCTAGTTTCTAGTTGCATGATGTACACTATGCGTGAACAACCTTCTAAAAACCCCTTTCCCATACCTATGAAAACAGCTGCAAACAGGAAGGGGTAACATCCTGTCTCCTACATATTTAGTATCTGGGAGGCTGCTGTGCTCTCAACTCCAAAGCAGTTGCTTTCTGCCCCTGCAATGTTGTCACAGACTGCTGTAACAGGCTGAGGAGCTCAGTGACTCAAGTTTTTCAAGACATCGGGCATTTTTAAGCACCGAGTTCCAGTGCAGACTAACACTGAGCAAAACTGGTTTCATTTGCATTTAATAGCAGCAGTAGATCAAGCCGCACAGGTCTGGCATCAATTTCAATAGGTGAAACTAATGAATACGCAACATGTGTGAGAGAAACAGGAATTTCAGCTGAGAGAAAATTCCAGCCCATACAGACAAAGACAAGAGATGGCAAGGGAGGGGAGGTGTACTCTAGAGAAATACAAGGAGTAAAGCTTTCCACTTTGACAAGCCAAAAATACTTGGCTATCTAAGTGAAGGAGTTAGACTTCTACACTACATGGAACTGAGAACTCAGAACTGGAAACACAGGACTTTCTATTAGCAATCGGTATTATTACTATTAAAGACATGAGGGTGAGGGAACACTGGACAAAAGCAGAAAAAACCTTGGAGACTAAGTTTCTTATTAATCCAAATCAACCACGTATCCTATCTCTCAGGACTACTATGCCTTGGAGGCTTCTTTCCTGATCTTGTATTTTCTGGTCCCAAGAACCTGAGCTTCGAAAGGAGCAACAGAAAGAGCTGCTATTTCACACCAGCCCAGTGTCTGAAGCTTATGCACACAGACAGGCTTTAGTCTGAAGAAACCGCTTAATGAAAAGTATTGATAGTTGTTCTTAAAGAATTAAAGTATCAAGGAGGAAGGCAAAAGCTGAGTTCAGGCATTCAGGTTTAGCCTGCAAGGTAAGTTGGAGATCAAGTTCAAACTCCATGTCTTAGCATCCTCCCAAGGACACGGCTGTGCGTGCATGGCTTTGTTGTAAGCAGTGGCAGATGAAGAGCTCCTACAAGGCTCTTTTCACAGTTATCTCAGCTTGGCTCACTTCCCTAAGCTGGCACAGAGAGGGCAGAAGCCGCGAAAGAGAGCTGCTACCTCCCTGACACACACCACGCCAAGCTCTTCTGGCGTATTACATATGGTTAGACAGGTTATGCCAGGTTATAACTTACGCACTCTAAAGATTGAAACTTACTGAAAAGACACAGAAGAGGCTTGAAACAAAAATCAGCATAGATTAAAGCACACTGCAGTTTCATGCAGAGCAGCACTCCAACAGAAAGACACACACACGGTGCATGACTCTGTGGCTTTTGCATCAGATTAGGCAAAGAAGACCTGTTCATACAGTACAGTGAAACAACTATTCTCTTTGGGAACAAGCAGCAACAATTCTCCAGGTGAAAACAAAAAGCACAGAAGTACAAGACCCTCTCACTACGACAGCACAAATTACGTTTATTGTTGCTCTAAAAATCTCAACTCAAGCTCATCATTGTGTTAGATCCTTGCAGGCAGCTGCTGACACCAGCAGTGAGAACTCTCATGCTTGTCTGAGGGAGCAGTCAGTGTCACCTCCCTCTGCCTTGGTTCAACACAGCTCCAATCTCAGTGTTCCCTGTGCCACTGTGCTTTAGAAAATAAAAGCCACTGAAAGAAAAGCATGTTAAGAATCGCATCTGGGAAACAAACAAGCAACAACAAAAGAAATACAACATCACAAGCTAAGGGAATACGAACAGAAAGAAAGCCAAGAATTTTCAAAGCTTCCTACAGATACGTGCAGAAGCTGAGTGCAATCAAAGCACCTGCAAGCAGCAGGCACACTTCATTTAACAAGTGATGAAAGGACTTTGTATTATTTGTACGAAGGCACGAGGCCTCCACGGCAGCACAGAAACCAGAAATGCAGCATTTGTTATCAATTCTGTGCTGTAAGCTGATATTTCACTGTTTTTCTCCCTCATATATTTTTCCTACTGCTTTATTTTTAAACAAGGTATAATGACTAACAGATGGTATGGCAGCGCAACCCTCAATGAATGGGTAATTAGCAGATGCAAGTTCAGCGGTCAGTCCCAGTTTGTTAGAGGAGCTGGACACTGCCCAGTTTTGCAAGGAGAATTCCACTTACATTACTAACTTTGCTAAAAGCTTAAGAATATTCACCATACTTCATAAAGTTGATATTGACCACTCAGATACATAGCCCAACTCATTAAGGTTTGTTTGCAAATACTTGTAGCTTTTCTATTGTAAATACAGCTCGTGAGTAAATGACTTCTGAAGCTCCAGTGATCTTCAGATTTATTTCCTCCAGCTTAAGTGAATGCACAGCCTTACATGCTGAATGTGGAGGAACTGCCACGTATGAATGAACATTACATACAGCTTTGAATTACCCTAGCTCACTGTACTTGCTGCTCCCACTGCTTGATAGCTGTCACACTTTTTGTTGCTAAACTCAGTAATATGACAACTGGGGCTTGGTTTCCACTTCAGGGTTTGGTTGTTAAAAGAAAAAGGTAACAACCATAAAAACAAGCAAACAATGCATAAAGGACAAGCTTGGCTAGCCTTCAGAATAATTCAACTGAACTTCAATTACTGCAACAATAAGCACCTCAAGAGATTACAAAGAGTTCCAGGCATGTAAATTAGAGAAAGACTGCTATGGTTGAAAACACCACTCTTGTCACAAACACAAGGTGCAGAGATGACATTCAGTGTTCCGAAAAACAGAAAGAAAAGCATTACTTAGGAGAATTAAATTATCCAGAACCAATCTCAGCTGGTAACGCTGTAAATGGCTCCGTGCAAGAGATCAGGCCACACATACTGACAGGTAGTAGGGGGGTGGAAGGAGGTTAGTAAAACAACCTGTAATTTCTGTATTAACATTGAGCCAAAAATAATCTTTGAAAACATTTTATACTGGGTGAAGCAGGAGCTAGGACAGAGCACAGGGTACTTTAAGGACTGAGAGACCAGGAAACTGAACCAGAAAACCATAGGCCAGCCAGCCTCACCTCTGCCCCTGGGGAAGCGATGGAACAGCTTATTCTGAATGCCATGTCCAAGCAAGTGGAAGAAAATGAGGTTATCAGGAATACTCAACCTGAATTCAACAAAGTAAAATTATGCTTGACTAGTATATTAGCTTTATTTGATGTCACAACTGGCTGGGTAGAAGAGGGGGAGTGCAGTGGATGTTGTGTACCTTGACTTCAGCAAGGCTTTAGACACTGTCTCCTATAACAGCCTGGTAATGAAGTTTAGAAAGTGTGGGACAGGTGAATGAACAGTGAGGTAGACTGAGAGCTGGCTGACTGGCAGAGCTCAGAGGGTTGTCACAGGGTCTAGCTGGAGACCTGTAGCTAGCTAGCAGCGATACCCAGAGATCAGAACTTCTTTACTGTGAAGGTAACGGAGCACTGGAACAGGCAGCCCACAGAGCTTGTAGAGCCTCCTTCTCTGGAGATATTCAAAACCTACCTGGACACTTTCCTATGCAATCTACTGTAGGGAACCTGCTTTAGCAAGGGTGTTGGACTCAATGACCTCTAGAGGTTCCCTTCCAATACCTACGATACTGTTATAGTTGTTTGTTTTTTTTAAAGAAACCCTAAAAACATCACTACCATAGACCTGAGCTTAAGACAATGGTTATCTAGTGGTATTTGGGAAAAAACAAACAAACAATCACACAACCAAAAACCTATTTTAATCATTCAAAAAATGGAATCTTTTTCAGCAGTGTTCCATTAAGCCATAAGCCAAACAACAAAAATCCTGAAAATAAACTCATGCTTTTAACCACTCTATGGGGTTAACAATATAGGCCAGGACAAATTCAAAGCCATTTATTAAAGAAAATATGAGGCCTTACATCTAAACAGTTTTTCTTATATACTTTGGGAGTGGTTACATAAGATACTTACCAACTCATACCAAAATAAGAAAATCTGTTTTAATTTCACACTATGTGCTAGTTCCCAGTGATCCTGCATGTGCACATTTATTTTGGAATAAGATACTTTTTCTGAATGTCACCACTGGCTTTGAGGAGGTGGAGAAAGGTAGTGCCAACACCACAAGGTCATAAAGCAACAGAGATCTGGCCAAGAAAGTATCAGAGCTGGCTCCCATTCAGTGCTTTTCTCTCCATTGCCACTGTAACCTGGGGTTGCTCTAATTCACCTTAATTGGCTAAAGTTCCAAATGGCCACTACTACAGCAAGAAGCTACTGGTCACCAGCTTAAGCACTGCAGAAGTTCAATCTTTCCCTGCAGCAGAAAGGGCAGTGCATCCTTGCCGGACTGTCTCTGGACATGGAGATCCAAAATAAAACAAAAACACTGCACTGCACTCTGACATTAGCAAAAATTCTCACCATTTCTATTTATGCAATCTCAGTTACCACAGCATCCCAGTGTCTCAAGGTCTGGAAACAATTCCTGCCCCAGCAAAATCTCCTGCTATGGGAGCAGGGCAGCCTGCACTTCCAGGCAGAAAATCCTGTCAGCGAGTCACCTGTGCTCAGTACTGCTCATCTCAGTCACATTAGATCTGATTTTATTTTTATTCACACCAACACTCACTTCTTCTCAGCATCAGAGAAGACAGCAGCCTGAAACTGAAGCAGGAGTGATCCCACCCATGGCCCACCCATTGCTTTTTGGCAGGCAAAACTGTAACTGGACACAGGCCATCAAAACCTGAAAGCCATGAATGCCATGTAAACAGTGCAGAAAACATGACTGGCATGGTACTAGTCAAGATGTTGACCAATGAGTGATGGACAAACAGAGCTCAACAGAAGAGAACACAACTATGGCAGCACACACAGTGTGGGGCAATATCAGCACACCAGCAGCCTCATAATTCAAAGACTATTCTGAGGCAGCAAGGAGGATGAACAACACAGGCAAGATAAGAACAGGCTATGTGCCTATCTGGATTGGAGATCTCACTTGTTCATGCATTCAGGTATGTTTTCTTTTACCACAATAAATATTTTACTCTATTTCCTTTCCACCTAACCACCAAAACTTTTGATTTTACTCATCTCCTGCACCCAGCAGGCACACGGCGCAAGGTCTCCTGAGTCAACTCCAGCCCCAGTGCTCCAGGACAAGAAGCAACCTGTTTTACCTGCAGCCATCTAGGGAAGCCTACACAGCTGCAACCTCCATTTTCAGTCAAAACTAAAAATCTTCTTTATAGTGAGGGTGACGGAGCACTGGAACAGGCTGCCCAGGGGTTTGTGGAGTCTCCTTCTCTGGAGATATTCAAGACCCACCTGGACGCCTACCTGTGCAACCTGGTGTAGGGAACCTGCTTTGGCAGGGGGGTTGGACTCAATGATCTCTGGAGGTCCCTTCCAACCCCTGTGATTCTGTGATTCTATGCTGAATGTTTATTCTCTAAGTGTTTGTTCGTTTCCAATTTCTGATCAGCAAGTGAAAGCACTGCAAAATTTAGGACCAGGGTAACCAAGAAAAAAAGCGTTAATCATCCTGCTGCTAAAAAGTAAAAAATAATGAATCCCATGCTGAGGTACTAAGAAATAGCACCCTATCATACAACCTCATGTGTTTTATAGCATATTTTCACATGCAACAGTTAGAATGAGGCACACACCTTTCCATTTGTTATTTTTTACTTCTCAGCCTTAATCTAATTTCCTTGAATACGTTCAACTTTTACTCTGCCAGCAGCATGAGGAACAATTTATAGGAAAACCTCAGAGTTTTAAATCAGTGGGAGTTAAACTCAAGGCCTCAAAAAATTCTGGACCCCATCTTTACCTTAGGAGCTATGTAAAATATTTTTCCCATTAGCGCTTTCCCCATATAAAATTTCAAAAGCCACTGCAGACATTTAATGTCTACCACTCACAAACTTTTTACTAGGAATTCTTCAGAGATTCATACTGTATAACTTAAGGGGGGGGGGGGGGGGAGGGGAGTATTTGAGAGCTATTAATCATTCAGGATATCATGTCTACATCTTTTGTGAAATTTACTTTGCTGAAGTCAAAAAGCATTTGACTCTCTGCAAAGAAATACCCAGACACCCAGACCGAAACTACTTCATGAGGTATGTGTACATTATAATCCTTAACCAATTCCCCTGGTAAAAACATCCTTTAACTTGTTTGCAAAGGAGTGTTAGAATTAATCAAAGTGGGGATTTTTGAGGGAGGCTTTTGAGGACTGTTGAAGCAGAAGGAAAGATTTCAGCACAGGAATTAATCAACAGACTAGGGAGGGGACAGCCAGCACAAGCTGGATTTAAAGGAACAAACATTAATCACACTGTTGCAGAGAGTATCTTTGGGCACATGGATAGCCGAGCAGGTGAACAGGTAACTCACAACAGCTTTGAACCAATCCAGTACTAATCAACTGAGAAGTTACTGATGTGGTGAAATTCTTCAATGCACCAAAATGAGATGTTATGATGATCATAAGAATATTAATTTCACATAACTCTGGGATGAAATTCTATGAAAAGCAATGCCTTGTATTTAAAAATGTATGAAATAAACAGAAAATAATGTACTAGTCCTCAAAAGCAGCACAAAAAGTCTGCAAAATACCAGGCATTCAGAGAGCAGCTGTGGAGTGTCCTCCTTGGAGAAGCCACCTGGATACGCTGCTGGGCACAGTGCTCTGACAGGCTCTGTTTGAGCAAGGCTGCCAACTTCAACCACTCTGTGGTCGTGAGATCCCTAACCCTTCCTCCTCAGATCTAGCGGATAAATTTGGCCACTGGTGTGCTGAGCATGAAAGCCAAACTGATTGAAGCCTTTCTGAATTCTCACTGTCTTAAATGAAAATGACTGAACTTCCATTTTACAAAGTTGTTTTGACATTTATGAATAAAAATGTCTTCTAGCAACAGCCACACCATCAGCTACACTGTAGCTCACTGAGACATCAGCCCTCAAAGTAAGGACCATCACTCTTCCACTTAAGGACTGGGAGAGGGAAGCATTTTCATCCAGAAGTTTCCCAGTTCTTTGTGCATCAGTCCATTCTTACATATCCATTCCTTTGGGTTTATACACATGAAAACTGCACTGACGACAGTAAAACAACACACGCACTAATCTAACTTAGCTGCAGGATGGCTGCAGAGGATATAACCTCATTAATTCAACATCACTGATATTCATCTCCCAAGATAATCTTTTGTCTTTCCTTTTCAATTTGTGCCTTCTGCTCTAATAGCTTTATTTTCTCCATCCACTTACACACATGCACAAAAGTAATAATAATTAAATGCAAAGGAAACATCAACTAATTACAGCAGCACGGGCAGCCACAACCCCCCACTTTCAGAGCTTAGGACACCCCGGACTGTTGGCAGAAGCCCACACTATTTTTTCCACTGCTGATGATTCCCTCTCCTCCCTCTCCTCCCTAACTAACTCCTTTTCTGTTTTTACAACATTTCAGTGAAGAAGAATGATGGGTAATCTGAGCAATTTTGCTGAAACATGAACCTGCTATAACTAGAATTACTGAATTTAATGTGGAAAAACTGGAAAGAGATAGGGTGAAAAAAGATCTTTTTATTGTATGGTTTTGTCTTGTATTTTTTTTTAACGTACCACAACCCACACACAAAGTGCTTGCAGGGAGAAGGTGAAAGTAATATAAAGGGAATATAAAAACATCTTGCATGCCACAGATAGACAAGACGATAATCCCAAACAACTACTGCATTAAGAAACTTTGGAGGAAATAATCACCTCCCTCCACAAAATAAATAAATAAATAAAAAGGTTACCTACATTCCCTTCACTTTTTTTTTGCAATCTCTCTTACCTCTTCATTATTACAGACACTTGCAAAATGCAAACCCTGGCATTTTTAACCCCTCCTGAAGCAAGGAGGATTTTGAATATGAAGACAGGGCTCCAATCTAACCAGGAACAGAGCTCCAAGGATGTGAACACAGGGGAGGAGAACTTCACTGTCACAACCCATCCATCAGCCACTTAGATACAGCTCTTCATTCCAAGTTAATACATAGCAAGGCCAAAACTGATGTTGGAAAATGTAAATCGTAAGTCAAAGCAGGCTTCCACCCCTGTGTCTCCCTGACCTTAAACACAAACAAGAAACATGCAAAATGAGATTTTTTGCTAGGCCATCTCTTTATATAAAAGCGTATATCAAGAAATATCATAATCTGTGGTAATTTTAAGTTCTTCATTCAATGATGCAAATCAGAAAAATGAAACGAGAATGTATGAATTCAGGATACAGTGCCTTTATTTATAGTTGACTTCCTTATAGTTCGGACAATTAAAGTCAATTAGTTGTTTTGTTATTGTATTTTGTTTGTGTTTTCTTTTGCTTTATCCACAGAGTCTCAATGTGTGATTGAAAACACCACAGGGAATACTGGCTATGCTATCTTTTCCTCCATGGTAAAAAACAAAGGAGCACCTCCCAATTAGCCTTTGGCTTTAAGGAATCCTAGGTCAGATGCAGGCAGCCTTGGTAAAGAAGGAAAAACAGTTACTATGAATAAAAGCAAGGTCTTCACAGCAGCAGAGAAAACAGGATGTATTCCACAGGCCACAACTATTCTCCTTAGACACAAAATAAGGGGAGGGGAAGGAAAAAAAAAAGATTCCTTATGCTCTAATATTTATAGCTAGACTTCTCAGTGAACCCCACTTTTGCAAGACTTTACAGCAGAAAGCAGCTGAGGTGCCAAATACCTGAAATTACAAGCTTATCCAATGCATATTTCCCAGAGGTCCCGTAACAAAAATCAAGTTAAACGTACAATAGAAAAAGAGTGTATGAAAAGAGAACTCTGATGCAAAGCCATGATGTAGTATTTAAATCCCATAAGTTCAGGATGATCTGGTAGTCTTCTGAATTGGAATCTCCAATTTAAAGCTTTATTCTAAGAACTTACACATAACATCTTTCATATGGCAGAAGTCCTGCCAAGACTTTTAAATATAGCTTTATCAGATGCCAGTTTGGCTTCCTTCACGTGAATACTTTAACTAGAGCTCATATAGTTTCATTGAAAGGAGGAAAAAAAGGCATAGTAATAGCTTACCATCCATGTGTTTAAGTAACATTTTATATAAGATATCCTGCAGTCTGACATATATTTATATAAATATATATATAAAGCTTTTTTTCCCCCCTGCAACAGCTTTTATTTAGCACTTAAATCACAGATTTCACTTAAAGTACCATCAAGTGGATAAAATCCTGCCAATTAACTCAGCCTAAAAGGGTGCTTAGTTAGGGGAAGGATAGGAAAATGCATCAATTAACAGCAACTCAGGCTACTGAGGGACTACTTTATTCAACCAGCTGCTGTTGTGGATGATGAAAAAGGTGTTTCCTGTAATTCTCAATGGGGTTCTCTTGCTTGTCCCCAGCAAGATGAAGAACAGAACTATATGGTGTCCTTTCTAACCTACTCAATAAAGCTCCTGGTGACAAGCAAAAAAAAGAAGGTATTGTTTTAATGTAACCTAGATCCTAGGCAGTTTCCAAAAACCTAGCCAAGAATCTTTGTCAGAATTTCAAAAAGGAAGCTGGTACTGAAATTCTTGGGCATGCATAAGCGTTGTTCAGGACTCCTCCTGCAAACTCTCAATGCTTTCCACACTGAAAGAGACACTGCCAACAGTATCTGTAAGGTGAGACACTGGAAACAGCCTCCACTGTATCCACTGTTGGTAGTTTCCATTTTTTTTCTGATATCACTAAGTGTATATTCTCTTGTCCTCCAACAGAAGCAACAAGCACTTCTCCTGAGACCATTTAAGTTATCCCACTGGCCAACCTCCCAGTAAGGAAGGGTATACTAGTACTCCTTCTTATAATGCTTTGACAAGAGATAATTGGAACAAACTGAAATAAAGACATTCCACTTAAGCGGAAGAAAGAACTGTAACTGTGAGGGTGGTCAAATGCTGGCACAGGCTGCAGAGATTGGTTATGTTCACCTCACTTAGATTCTTACAACCCAACCGGACAGAGCTCTCAACATCAAGCTCTGAGCCTTCTGCGAGTAGGGGGTAAGACTAGATGATATCCAAAGGTGCCTTCCCACTTTTGGGAAATATTTACATCTTATTTTTATAAGGCACAGCCAATAACCTAAATTAGAATTATGTTACGTGTGTAGTGTGGCAAAACTGGTGACAAAACCAATTAAACACAAACATGCCAAGCTGAAAAGTTCAAATGAATAAATGCTTTTTACCGCTGTGATCTAACTCATTTTTCCACCAGTTGTACTGCATTATGTATTTCAATTACCTAAGTATTTGATGTATTAACCTGCGGTACATTATATAGAAAGCTGAATTAGGTACTCTTTATCCTGCAGTTGAAAAGCTGTATCTATTTTCCAGATCATTTCACAGCTTGCCAGCAAGGTTACTAACAGTAACAAAATGGCCAGTAAGGAAAAATGTACCACATTGTCTGTGCTGGGAAAAGGGAAGGGAGAGGAGAACATGCTCTTTTGGAGCAGTGGGGCCAGAACAACGTGTCTCAAAGCACACACTCCCATCCCATACACCAAGCTCTACAGAGGGGACTGCAAACTGCAGAATTGGAGCCAGCCCCAGCAGTGAGTGGGAGCAAGCAAGATAACGAGTACTGCAGATAGCTTTGGTCTTCATTTCCATCAAGCAAATGCAACATCTCTGTAACAGATTCAGAACAGAGGCTTCTGTAAAGTGACAAACTAAAGAAAGACCAAGAGCTCCGTGTGTTTGTGGTATTCGCCTCAGGCAGATACTCAGTAGATTTCTAATTACTTGCCCTTCCTCTAGACCTCAAGAAGGCCCATAACTATCATGAAATGTTGGTTTCTTCAACACAATTTTTTTTCAAACCACACAACTAAAATGCCATCTTCTAGCTTGCTTTGTATACATTAAGACTAGACTTTCCTGGGGCAATGAGCATTGTGCCCACAGCTGAACCTGTGTTGTGGTTGTACTACATGAACTTTTTTTAATGTTTTAAGGAAATCTGTCATAAGAAGGCCAAAGCTCTGCCTTCACCACCCCTCAGGATGAGCACAGCGCCATTCCTCCTCATGTGGGACCTTCCTGCTGAGCTAAGCCCTATCTACTTACCTTAATCACGACATTGGTGCATGCCTCCCTGTGAGACAAGGTAAACCCTACACAGTGCCAGTGGGGTATTTGTGGAGCATGGAGGTAGGGCCACAGCAGCAAACCTCACACATCCAGGACAAGCAAGCTTAGCAAGTGTTTTTTCGTATCTAAAATGCAAAGTTCCCAGCAGATGAATGCTACATAGTATCTTTCCAATAGTACCAAGCAAAATAGTATCAAACAGTACATAAACATATAGGCAGGACTCTCTGAAACAAATACCTCCTATTTGTTTCTATGGAAACTACAACAGATACAAAGAGCACAGTGACTCTAATTGATAAAGCAAGTTCTCAGCTACAAAGTGCTCTTTTTCAACATCATTAGCCATGTGTTTTTTTACCAGCCATGAACAAGAGACTGCGTGACACACTCTTAAAAATCTGTACCAGTGATTGTTTCTCCATCATTTTTAAAGCACATGGCTGACAACATTTTGAGATTTGATATTTAACATTTAAAGATTCTGCATTAGCCAAACATCACTTGGTTTTTCAAGCCATTTTCAAGTCATTCAAGCAGATCCAGTTACTTAGCTCCAACTATGTATTGAATAGGAAGGAAAAGCCAACACTATTCACTTGGAAGCTCTTCCCTACTATACAACACGAACAAATGCAGCCACTAGAGATAACCTACAAAGCACTTCTCTGAGGTCCCTGCTGAGCATCCCATACTCCATCTGCTGCCAAAAGCCAAAGCAGAAAACAAAAGACAGATGTCTTTTCACCAGGAGAAAGGCTGGTCTTGCTTTCTTACTCAAGAAAACTGCTGGGAAAGCTTATCAATGTGACAACAAACTTAGAATAATATATGTAGCAAGCCAATGCATGACAATATTTATCCAAGTACATAGACATTGATGAAAGCTCTCCTGTAGCCACCATTTTGATTAGGAAATGGAAAGGAAAAAAAAAAAATGGGAAGAATGAGAAGAAGAAGATTCACGTACAACATATTACCATGTACAATACTCTGGAGAAGCCTCTTGTTTTCATTTGCAACTTGGCAATTTATCCAGAAAAATAGAAAGAAATTTTAAACAACAAAAAATAAGAAACATGTTGTCACTGTTATTCAATATGCCTGGAATCCCTACTTTATGTTTTTTCCATTATAACTTATGTTATTATTTATTGCTGGTGGAAAAATTAAGCGGCCAAAATTTGCAACTACAGTGAGCAGTCATAGTTTCACTTTAATTCAGGAGGCATCTGTTATAGTCCTGATGTCTGAAATGTAGGAGCTAAGTCAATTTAAGAAATTACAATCTTAGATTAATCAAAATTTACTTAGGTAGACTGAAGCCTGATTACAGTAAAAGGAATATCCAATCAACTAACTTAACTGGTTGTCAAGATGCTAAATTCTGGATTAAAACAGGCCTGCTGCTCACACATAGGTTAGGGAAATTAAACACACTGTAACATTAAAACGTCACTTAAGCTCAAAAAGCCTTACACTGGAATGGACACTGAAGGGTATGAAATGGCTCCACCAATCATCGCTCCACTTGTCACCATCTCCCAGTCCCACAATTCTTTCCTCTCAAACTCTGCCAGCTATCAGACACGCAGAATGTTGTATGTCGGGATGGAGAGATGCAGTCGGGGATCAGGCACAATGTGGGCAGCAATGAGCAGAGGTCATCACAGGCTGACCAAACAGGTCAGGCACTGGAGATGGAGGGGCAGCACAGCACAGGGTGTGCATGGGGTGGGAAGCCTGGCCTACTATGAAAAAAAAAGGACAGAAAATGAAAAACAAAAACAAAAAACAAAAAAAAAAAAAAAACCAAAACCAACAGGCCTTAACCTAAAACAAAAGTGTGTAGACCAGTGGCTTTATTAGGGAAATTATCCCGAGGAGCTATGGCAAAGTAATTACTCCATGCCGACTCTCTGCTGGCCTAACTACCCTGCCTTCGAGATGGAGAGGTGACGCAAGCTAAACCACATTAAGCAGGACCTTAAATGCTCATATTCTAACTACTCCTAATTCTCAAAGAGCAACAAAGTCTCACACATACCCCACTGATTAAAGGACAAGAGACCAATAAATAAATAAATAAAGTCTGACATAAAACACTGTAACTCCAAAATGACAAAGGAAAAACAAAAAACAAAGAAACACGACAGCCCGAAGCTAGAAGAAGCCCTGCCCTACTAAAACACAGCATGATATAAATACAAACAACTTGCCAAGTCCTCCCACATTAATCCATGCTTAACCAACAGGTACACAGGCATTTTTTCTAGTCTCTTTACTGGCTTGTCACCTGGGCTCACTGGCACTACCATCCAATCATCAGGTTTCACATCAAGCCTAAAGCCGAGAACAACATTTAATTATCATGTTTAATTGATCTCATTAACTCTTAGGACAGACAGCTTTGATGTTCTCTTCTGATAACTAGTTTATGACTACAGAAGAAACTGGGACTTCTCATGATTGCCAAGCCCTCGATGCGCATTTTTCAGTTCCTCCTATATCTCAATCTGCCTTCACACTTGCACTGTGCTAACACCAGCTCCTCAGAGGCAGCTGTCGAGGCAGTATAGGAAAAACAGGAATTCAAAAAGCCAAGTAACACGATCATCATTGCCTGTCACAAAAATATACGATGACCCAACCGTCAGATCACAGAGGGCAACCTCATTTCAAAGTTGTGAAAGAAAGTTCTACAGGAGCAAATGCAAGCTGATCATTACAGCAACTAGACCATTTCTCTGTATGCTTCAGCTGCTCTCATCTGCTAAGGTACAGGGCAAGCTTCACAAAACTCCAGTACTTCAGTGCTGACTGAGTTCCAAACAACATGAACCAAAACACAGGCCTTTATTCTGGTAACACCGACTTGAACATATGGGGTGGGGAAGGAAAAAAATGAAAGGATACTGAAGAAAGGAAAATTTTCTCTTCTTCACCCAGAACTATGGCAACAGATGAGAGTTACTGCAGTGGACATGGCCTTAGACATGCCGGGTCCAGCACCCCATGGCTGATGGTAGTCAGCACAAGATGCTTCATGTGGCATCATCTGCTCCCCATCCCCCTTGGAAACCTCACTTGAATTCCACCAGTTAGAGGTCAGATTGAGTTCCAAGGCAGAGGTTTTGAGGAATTGCAGTGGCTTCCAACGTGTTTGTTAATAGGTTCATCCAAAAAAATGCCTCTTCTGCATGAACTTCATATTAACAGCTTAGGAGAAAAGCCCACAAGACCAAGATTGCTAGCTCTCCCTGAACCAAGCAGAGACTGTGCCAACATTAATAGGAAGAGAAACTTCTGCGGACATTTTATTGTATCCTAAAATACGTATGAATGTTCAAAATAGATCCCAATTAAAAACAACTAAATACAAGTATGTTTAATTCATTAACTACTTCTCCTAAACACTGATTTCCTGAATGATCCAGCCGATCATAAGATCTACGGAAATAAACGTTCATAGGTGTTGTATAATAGGTTCTGAGCAATGCACAAAGCTGCTCTAGATTACAGCCAAGGAGCGTCAACTGTTTTCAAAACAGCAAGCCAAATCCTCATCAGACTGAATTCAACTGGAGCTTTGCCACTCTGCAGGACAGCGACTTGGCCCACTGTCCCCATGGGAAATCTTTTCCTAACTCAGGCTTTCTTCCTGCTTATTTCAAATGAAATCTCCTTTGGATCAGGTTGAACTTCCACAGATAATTAGTCTTGCACTAGCTAAATAAAGCGAGAGTTATATTGCCTCTGAGCAGCAATCTAAATAATTACAATGGGGTAAAAGAGAAGATTTCTTTCAAGAACACAGCAATTCACTGTTCCTCATGGGATGAACTTCATTGCTGAATCTTCCTATCGTGCAGCAACACAGAATACCACAGTGCATGGTCACCTGAAATATCTGAACAGCAGCTCCCAAATATTGTTAGAACAGAATTTTGTTGAAAAGAAGGCTCTTCTGCTAAAGCATCCTCAACAGCACACACCATGGTTTGCTTTTTTCTTTCCCCTCTTTATTTCTTTGTTCTTTGTGCGTGGTTGTGTTTTCTCAAGAAGGTCTCTTTTTGCTATCCCAAGATGATGGGTGTCTCGTGCCCACTCTCCTTACACTAAATGCTATGGGAAGCCCAGCAAGTCAGCAGCAAGATCATGTCCTGCCTGATGCCAGTTCCATCCTGAATAGCGCTCACTTTTAGGGCGAGGGATGGAGGAGGGGTTTCCCTAGGAATAAGCTGAATAAAGCTTCCTGTTGAGCTAAAGCAGGAAACGTGCTCCAGGACTGCCTTACACACAAAGAGTGGAAAATACTTACTAAGCAAAATAGCAGAAGATGAAGCGTACACTGGATTGTCCTTACTTCATGCAGACAAATGGAAAGCCATCCTTCCCAACCTACCCTCTCTCTTTCATTAATGCGTTAAACTTGAGAAAGCATAGATATCTGCATATTCTGCATGAACACCAAATGAGCAAGCTGTGCCTTTAAAACCAAACACTGAAAGATTTCAAACAACAGTGCTAATTAGGAGGGAGCATTTCCTCCCTCCCACAGGATCAGTTTCTTCTTATTAGAAGAGGAGGCACAACTGACCAAACCCTGCCCTACTAACTGGAGGAGCTGAACCAGAAGCTGTCATTAGGTTAACCTCCGAGCATATCTCCCAAAACAACTCTTCAGAAAGACTAAAAATAAGTAGCACAGATGACAGAAGAACAGCCTTCCAGTCTTCCCAACCACTAGGACCCACCAAAAACAGCAGCTATATTAATTTTTGCATAAATACCTTCCGATGGTGGAAGACAAATAGTAATGGAAAAAATGTCCTTCTTTGTTCATTATGAAAACAATGACTGTTGAAGGCCTCACAGCATTTCCCAAGAGCTGACCTTGTAATTCATGCCAGGTTTCTCTGCTGCCATCACATACCTTTTAACAAGCTGTGATCACTTCAAAGAGGCACTTGTCCTCACCCACCCTGACATTTAGGAATGGAAAGTGAAGGAAAACATCACTTAAAGTGAGGTCACAGATAGAGACTCACAGTGCTTAGAAAATGCAAAGCTGCTAGGCAAGCTCTACAGTGCAAACCACGTTGCTGCGGCTGCATGCTAGAAACGTGTAACAAAGTGCCATGCACAACAAAAATGTACACAAACTTAATGAAAGCCTGATGAAAGAGCATCAGAAATCTACCAAATCTAATTAATTCTGCAGGCTGCACACAGCACTGAAATGTCATAAGCCACCTTGAGTCCTCAGTGCCTCCCACTGCCTTGAGTTATAAACCACTCATCATCCCCACAGGGACGCGTCTCATACTTTGACTTTCCTTCTGATGGCACAACACCCAGCTCATCATGCAAAGCTCAAATGAGTGTCAGGAAGTCATTTTACCAAATGGCCTTAAAAATATCCTCAAATCAAAATAAGAGAGTCAAGCATTAGTCTCCAAGTCATGGATCACTAACAGAGATCTCTCAGTCACCATAAATGTAAAGGTTAGGGCAGCCAAACCCAACCAGAGCAAGACGGACCTTTCAAATGAATCCCACTGCCACTGTTGAACCCTGGAAAAAGCAATCATCGCTGACATTAAGTATAGTTGAAAGCTGTCTTCGGTATCCGAAAACATAGGTGAAACTGCTACCCACACACAGGCAGTGTAGAACACTTGAAAAACAGCCTGCCAGTTGATGGGCACTGCAGGAACCCAGCTACTCTAGAGGAAGTTTTCACCTTGCAAGGGCAGCAAATGCTTAGCACCTACTGCAACAGAGGATTTTATCAACGCTGTTGTGAAATCATAAAGTTCTTCTGCACATGGCAGTGTGAAGACTTAAATGCTTTCACTGAAGTATACCAGAGAGCAAGAAACAGAAGAGAAACAGCAGGAGATGGTTCAAGACACGGTCAACAACTACTAGCTTAATACCAAGTACCATCCACGTGGATGCACGTGGATCCTACACACATGTACTGTGCAGCCAGACATGCAGGTAGCGTTCATGACTGTACAGAGTGACTCACTGAAGACAAAGGTTTGTTGTGCCTGCTCCCCCTGTGTCATGCGCACACCATGGCTCCATGGTGAGCAGTCAAAGACCCCTGCTACTGCAGGACACTGCATGGAAACTCTATTTTGAAACAACATTATGACAATACGCACAAAAAAACCCCTCATGTTGTCAAAGTATGTAATTTCCCAAGCATCAGGAACACATAGGGAGTAGCTTATACTAGCTGCCAGCCCACAGCTACTTCCTTAGGAATGATTGAGGTCCATATGTGAAGTTTGCTTGTCCTCTGGTCCTTGCCATAAAAATGCATGCTGGGACCACCCCAGGAACTTCAGCTTTAAGAGGAAATTATTGCCTGGGCCCCACAAAAAGTACACAAACCATTTTTTCAAGTGGAAATCGCCCATGATCTAAAAAGCAGGTGTACTATCTCCTATCCCCTCATTTCAGTAAAAAGCCAGACTGGGATACTTAAATCATCTGACACAACATCATGTTTCACCTGCCTGCGTGTCACAGTAGATAATATTTTTGTCTGCACAAGAAAACATTTATGAGCAAGAGCCTGTTAAATGTCAGTGTAGTTTATTGCGTCTTACAACCCTTGGTCCTCTTACAATCCCATTCCAGCAGCTTCCTCCATTAAGTTTCTCTGTCTTCAGATATGTAAGTGTTAAAAAAACCAACAAACAAAACCAAACAACCTCTGCCACTGTTTCCAAACAGCAACTTAACTTTTCTCACCATGTTTGAGATATTTACCTTCAAAGCCAGACACGGGGTTACATTTGCAGACAACCCATGACAGCTTCCATTATAGAGGAGTTCATGATTCGCATTACAACTATTCACCCCACTCACCTCTATGGCCAGAATCACAGAATCATTGAATGTGTTGAGCTGGAAGGGATCACTACATCCAACCCCTGACTCCACACAGCACTACCCAAAATCCAAACCCTATGTCTGAGAGCGCTGTCCAAATGCCCCTTATACTATGGCACTTTGGGCCATGAGCACTGCCCTGGGCAGCCTGTGCCATGCCCACTGCCCTCTGGAGAAGGACCTTTCCCTGATATCCATATTGCCAGACTGCAATATGAATAAGCATGCAACCAGAGAACTGACACACCTTTACGTGCAACTCCATGTCAACATGGTTAACCTACGGATCAACTCCTTGTGACAGATATGTGTCCTTTATGAGAAGCCTGCATTTCACACATCTTTAATAAGGCTAGAAACAGCTCATTTATTAAAGCCTTTGAGAAATATTCATTTCTTTGAAAAGTAAATGCTAGCAACAACACAACTAGTAAGTAGCAACATTAAATTGGACAGTAGAGACACTCCCTAATGAAGAATTTAAACCAGATGAGGAAAGCCAAATACAGGAACTGCACCCAGCTTGGGTGCAATGACCATCAAATTAAAAGCAATAACAGGCTTAGCTCAAAGAACTGAGTTATAATAAAAAATATAAGTAGCAAATAAATAGCTTGTGCCAACTGATGACCAAGAGAGAATACAACAACCAAACACCTGACACATACAAAATGTCAGGGTTTACACGGTGCCTCACCTCACCCTTTCCTATAGATGGGTTGCACAGTGCTTAGCAATACGCTCCTTGTTTACAGCAGAGAAATAAAGCTGAATGTATTTATCAGGGCACTGATGTAACTCAGCACCCTGCTGCAGGCATCCCCAGTAGGAAACATCCTCACTTCATGTCTGAATGCACCATACCATGCCAACATATCAGCACCGCTAGAAGAAAATGTCTCAATGAGGAAGACAAACTTCAGGTGCTTTTCAGGCAGCTACAATGCAACAAAAAGTCAAACATTATCACAGAACAGTCACTTAAAGATCTCCAACTACTGAAATAGCCCTTTGTTAAGGGCAACATGAGCTTCCTCCTCTGGAAGCAGGAGGGAGTCAGCTGAAGTGAAGCATAAGGAATAGCAGAAAGAATAACTCTGCAGTGCAACAGGTGAGTTACCCACGTGGGGTCCACGTTCTTTGAACCTTATCTGCAAAAGGAGTTTATGACCAAATTTGCTCACAAGGATGCCATGTGCAAAGCAGGCTTCCAACCCTCATTTCAATGGGGTCAATTGGTGCTCTCAGTGCACCAGTCTCACCAAGGCTGGGCTTACAGCCTGCACATCTTCTGCAGTTGGTGGAACTCAGTTCTTAGGATTTATGACCACTTCCAACACACTGAGAATGCCACACTGATGCTGAAAGCCACCTTGCACTTCTGAAGGGTCAAGGACATACACCACTGAAACTACATGGAACAGATACCATTTTCACATGATCCTTTCCCCAAAACCAGACCGAACTGGAAAAAAACACCGTTTTTCTATAGCTGTGCAGCCACACAGCCCATCGCTTCTAAGGGCCGGTGTCAGGTTCATATGGGAATCTAAGAAACACCTCCCCAGCCAGTCACTGTTAGGGAGCACAGTCAGCCCTGGACCCGTGCTGTGTAAGAAGCCGCACGATGCAGACTTGGGACGTGGCTGCACGCAGAGCCTGCCCAGCAAGAGACGAGCTCAGGAGAACTACAAAAGTAGCTGGAAACCGCATCCAGGTTTCCATTTACCGAGCCGTGCCCGCGCAAACCCAGCAGTGTTAAGCAGTGGCCGCCCCGTCAGGAGCCCGGCTGAGCCCGCACCCCGCGCATCCTCCCGCTCCCCGCAGTCACTCACGGATCTTCACTTTGCGGTGGTCGAGTCGTGCGAGCAGAGCTTCGAGGGCTCCCAGGCGGCGCTGGAGCCGGGCGTTGCGGTGGCACAGCGTGTCCGCCTCGCTCAGGATCCCGCCGAAGATGTCTCCGGCGCAGCGGGACAGGTCGGAGAGCTGCATGAGCAGCGATACCAGAGCGTACGAGCTGACCTGTTCCAGCGCCCCGAACTGCGGCACCGCGCCGCGCCGCCGCCCGCCGCCCCCTTCGGCCGCTCCGGCGTGGTCCCCCGGCGCCGGGCCGCCCCGTTCCGCGCCGTCGCCTTCCTCCAACCTGCATAGCTTCAGAGGCTCCACGGTCCGCAGGGGGAACGGCATCGCGGCCGGGGGCGGCGGGCTGCAGGGGAGAAGCTGGGCGTCCCCGGCGCGGAAAGTCTTCGCCCGCCGAGCGGCCGCGGCGACAAAAGTTCAGAAAGAGGAAAGAGAGGGAGGGAGACACAGAGGGAGGGAGGGAGGGAGCACAACAACAACAAATGAATCAGAGCGGGCGGGCGCCGCGCTACGCTCTCCGGGGCCGGGACTGGGGCTCGCGGGGAGTCGCCGCCGCCGCCCGCAGAGCGGAGGGGGGGCCCTGCACGGCGCCCATGTGCGGGAGTGGCAACGGAGAACCAGAGGGAGCGGAGCAGCCGCCGGAGCGGGGAGAGCCCCCGCTGCTCTGCCCTGCGGCCGGGAGACAGGAAAGAGCCCGAGTTTCTGTCCCCGGAGTAGAGAGGAGGAAGCGTGGGAGGGGGCTGAGCGCTCTGGATGAGGCCACAAAGGAGGGAAAGCGGCCAGGGAGAAAGGGAGGAGAGGAAGAGGAGGAGGAGGAGGGGAGGGAAAAGCCCGGAGCAGCCCCACCTGGGGAACCCCGCGCCGCTGCAGGCACTTTTGTGAGCGCACCGAACTCCAAACCCGGAAAGCAAGAGGAGGAGAGAGGGGGGAAAGCCTCCGCGAACCTGGGAAGAGAAAAAGAGGCCGCCGCCTACCTGCGACTCCCCGAACTGGAGCCTCTTCCAGAGCCTCACCCTTCCCAGCCGGTTCACGGCCGAGGTACGGGCCAGGCCCCGCCGCTGCCCCCGGATCCAGGGGCTCCCCGGGGCGGCCGCCGCCTGCCCGGAGCGGGGGGACGGGGAAACAGCTACCGCCCCTCTGCTTCCCTGCCCGCAGCAGTCAGGGGAAGAGATGGGCTGGGAAGCGGGGCTGCGGGTGGTGGTTACTTGCAATGAGGCTGACCCCAAGGTGGGAAACGTAAAGTCTGAAGTGTGGCTGCGTTGCCTCAGCTGTAACTCCGGTGTGAGTGGAAACGGGCTTATCCCCTCCTAAGATGCAAGCAGATCTTCATCAGGACGGGTACACCCCCAGAGAACCTATTCAGCCTACATATAACTGCCAACAGCTACTACTTAACTGGGCCTGGGGGCTCCACGCCTGCTGCACCATAAAGAGAGGAGCAGGGTCTCACACTTCCCATGGAAGGGGCTCTGAGGAAAAGGGGCAGCAGGGGCCTTGTCTGCAGCAGCTTCATTCCCTCCACAGCTGATGCATGAGGTGATGAAAGAAACAGGAGGGGTCCTGGGAGAGACCTGCTGTGCCCTCTGCAAGCACCTTGGGGCAGCAAGACAGGGAACAAAACATTCTGAATCACAGTATTTCTCGTATGTGGTTTTAGCCTGGGCATGGAGGGAAGTCGGAAGGAAACCACACCACTCATAGTTCTTCTGAAGCTCCTTGGTGAGGCTTGGAGGAGCTGGGGATGAGCATGCAGGCAGCAGGACACAAAGCAAAGACTGAGCAGCACACACAGGAACTAAGGGCTGCAGGAAGTGCTTTTAGTGGTGACTTTCAAGCGAAAATTGCAAGTCACTAATTCTTCTCATCCAGGAAGCAAAAAAAAAAAAGGGCTTTCTTCTTCCAGTTTTCCAGGAAAGATATGTGTGTGTGTACAAAAAAGCAACTCAATGTGATATTTTAAAGATCCAAAGCACCTTTCTTCAGACCTCAGTCCAAACGAGTTACCAATGGGTGACACCACAACCTTGGCTACAATTGATTCCTGCTACAGACAGGACAGCTGAGTGCAGTGCCCTGTGAGCAGAAACCTGTGGGAAGAATGTGGTGCCAGCAGGTCTCATGGGGCCTAATGAGGGCTGAACACAAAAGGAATCCCAGGTGTCGACAGTGATGAACAGAAGATGTAAAGTAGTCATTCTCTCCTATTTAATTATTCTGGTTATATTTTGGGGCATCATGTCTCCATTAACCTTGAGTTCTTTGGGGCAATCAGTTGCCCAAGACTAAGGCCCACTTAGCGGGCAGTTTGGTGGAGGTGTGCATCCTCCTCATATCTATTTTTAAACTGCCAAGGATTGAGGGGAACTGAGTGCCACATGAGCTTACATAGAAAACACATAGAACAGTTCATGTCCTGTTTCGAGAAGTGAAAGATAAGACTGGTGGGAGTTACTCAGCCATGATGGTGGAACACTGCCCTTCCCTCAGCTCACTTCTGCAATCCCTTTGGGCTCTCAGAAGCAGAGTGGTGGTGCAAGAGCCATGTGGCCAACCATCAAACATCAGGTAGACCTTCCTGAAACTGTAGAGACTGTAACTACGTGGTATTTTAGATGCAGTCATATGGGGTCACTGGGCTCATTTGTTGTAACTCAGCCCACAGCTTCAAGCTACCTGCCTGCGGATGCCAGCAAAACCTGACCATGTCGATAAGAAGAAATAAACAATGGTGTAGTGTGGGAGGAGGTGGGGTGCTCCTCAGTTGTTCCCAGAGCAATGCTAATGAGTACTGGTTTGTAATTTAAAAAGCAAGCTCAATGTTACGAGCACATAGTCAGCTTCTGTACCTTTGAGTTACTTTGGCTGTTGTACTACAGAATTTTGGTGAAGGCTTAAAATAGAGCCATTCAGAATTGTAACCATTTTTCTGGTGATCTGTCTCTCATGACTGCATCTACTTTGTGTTATATGGAAACACAAACAAATAAATTGATCACCAGAGAAAAATGATGGCTGTTTTGCTGGGTTTCTTTAAATTCCAGTGCTGCTGTGTTAGACTGAAGATCATCTTTGGTAGGTGTTGCAGCAGGACTTCCAATCACCATCTTTCTTTTAGCCTACAAGTGTCAGGAATGGGTATTTTTGCTGTTATTCTCTATATTTCTCAGACGCACCCACAGTTTTCTAGCAGAAGAGTTTAATACTGAGTGCTAAGTGGGCAGTAGGTTGGTGCACCAGTCCCAGTGGATTTTCTGGCCCTGCTCTTTTCACAGTCCATACATCAAGCTAAGACACATTCTTCCAAGCCTGTGGTTTAGACTTCGAGTTGTTCTGCCAGCCGGTCCTTGAGTTCTTCACAGTCTTCAGAGCTCTGTGCAAGAGCTCACAAGTGCAAGAATCAGCACTGTTTGCTGCCAGTGCACAAACTCTCAAACCCTTTCTCATTTTCCTGCCTTTATGCAGCTGGATTTGGATATAAAAGCCATGCTAGCCATGGTGCTGTGGAACAATCAGAGCTCACTGCGCTAGGAATGATACCATGGAGGAAGCCATAGCTGTGGTGGCCTAAGGGGAATCAACAGCTCCAACCAGATGCAGCAGCTCTGCCTCTACAAGAGGAGCTCTTCCACCCACCACTGCTTCCTTCCTTCTGTTCCTGCTCACAGATGCATGCTCTGCAGCTTACTCTGCAGGCATCCGAAGACCTCACTGTAGCCCAATTGCAGTACAGCTGCATGACATGAGGTGCTGTGAAGAAGATGCAGGCAAATCTGCTCTCAGTTTCTGCTTTTCAAGCCACAACAGTACTTAACATCATTCTCAGGGGAACAGAGTGTTGGGGAGAAAGCTAGGCTGTGAATAGAAAAAATGTGAAGAAATCACAGAGCCTGTGAAAACATGAGTATAGCATTACAGCTGCTCCAGAGCACAAGGTGATCATCAGAGGATTTTGGTCTCTGTTCCAAGGACTGCAGTGCAAGCAGGAGACTGCCAGCCCCCCGGATAGGGTGGGGCTCAGAAACAGCTGACAACAGTGATAAAATGGAAGCAGCCCCAAGCCAAATCTCCCAACCAAGAAGAGAAACCAAGTTGCCAAGCGTTTATCTCCATGGGTTGGTAGTGCTTGCTCCTAGAGTTGCCACACCAGTTTCCTTCATTTGGTTGAGGCATTTCTTTGTCTCAACAAAGTGCATTCCTCACTTCCACTTCCTCTGTGGCAGAAAAAACTTCTGTTATAAGGAAACTTAGCAGGTGTTTTTTATTTAATTGATAAAGTGTTTAGGTTTTTGCTTCACAGGGACTTCAGTTATGCAAATACCACGTGTAATTACTAATTATTACCAAGTTAGTTCCATAGGTACAGTGCTGCAAGCGACTGTAGGACAGGAATATGGGTGTCATTTGTGAGAGAAAAACTTCATCTGGAAAATCAAAGCATGGAGGAATTATCAGCTGAAAATCAGACTTAACATATGGAGATACTGTAAGTGCTGAGCAAGGTCCTTTCTTGTCTCTAGCTTTAATTAGAACAGTTTGTGTTGAAAGCGTTCGTAAATTCCATAGGAAATTTTTATTTATCTAATAGACTGACCACATTTATGTCTTCTCTAATTGTGTTACATGTGCTCCCCTTTGAAGTAATTGCACAGTTTACATTTTGATTCATTAACAACATATTGGAACAAAACAAAAAAAACCTAAAACAGTTTCAGTCAAATAAGACTTGGAAATGTACTATTTTAGCAAGGCTGATAATGTTCTCAATTGAATGCCTCGAGACTTGGGAGCAAACAATACATCTGATGGATGGAGCCTCCTGTTTTCTCCCCACATGCAAACTGCTGTTCACTATGGCAGAACTTGGCTTCTTGTTTGGTATTACCTTCCCACAATCAGTCACTGCATATATAGCAAAGTATTTGTGTCCATAGAATCATTACAGTTGGAAAAGACCACTAAGTTTGAACTTCTTGAACACCTCCAGGGATGGTGATTCCACCACCTCCGTGGGCAGCCCATTCCAATGCCTCACCACTTTCTGAGACAAAATTATTCCTAGTATTCAACATGAACCTCCCCTGGAGCAACATGAGGACATCTCCTCTTGTCCTAGTTCTAACTGTGTCTGCAATAGTTATTATTAAAATATATTCAGCCTTGCTTTGTTTCAGTCCATGAACACAGATCAATGTATGTCAGTGAGCCACAAATGATTTCTGATGCTCTGCAGCGGCTTCATAAACAAAACACTGGTTTTGGTCACTGAAAAAAGGCAGTGTGTGCTAAACTGTCCATCAGCCAGTGCAGATTTTCCAGCTCCCTTCCTTGCAGATGTGCACAGTGATCTGCACCACGGATGAACCAGTCAGTAGCAAAACTGCAGTGTACAGCAATCTGCAGCACATGGCCACTGCTAAACTCAGCCCTCCATTTTAAATGGTTCTGTGTATCTCTTGAGCCTATCAGATTAAATACATATATTTTTTCACAAATATATATACCATATTATCCATGTTTTGGATACTTACAGTACCTTTTATTTGCTTAATGCTGGAAAAGAAAATCATTTGGCTTTAAACTGACTTTTAAGAATATTCATTTGGGGAGAAACTGTGGCAGATCATGAAATGATCTCTGGATGCCTTGTTTGTGTTCTTCTGCATAACTTCCCCCACCTGATGGCTGGCTGGGATGAGGATCAGTGTGTTGTGCCACAAAGTTTATATTAAGTTAGGTTTAGATTAGACATAAGGAAAAACTTTTTCTCTCAGAGAGTGGTCAGGCACTGGAATGGCCTACCTAGGGAGGTGGTGGAGTTGCCGTCCCTGACAGTGTTCAAGAGACGTCTGGATGAGGAGCTACGAGATATGGTTTAGTAGCTTGTGGTAGCAACGGTAATGAGAGGATGGTTGGAATAGATGATCTTGTCCTTTACAACCTTGTGATTCTATGATTCTATGAAAGTTCAGTGTTTCTGCTTATATTATAGAATCACCAAGGTTGGAAAAGACCTCAGATCATCCAGTCCAACCACCCACATATTCCCAGTCAGTCTCTGAGACTGCACGCTGCCAATAAATGAAGCCTACTGAAATACTTTAAAATTCCAAAATAATTATTTGGGAGAATGACAGCAAAGGAAAAACTATTTTATGGCTACCCAGAAATTACATTGATCAGCAAAGTCTACCTCATCTGGACTCAGCTGAGGAGCTACACACCTCCATAACATTGCTGGTGCATTTGCATATTTTATCACTGATGTGGTTGTTGTAGCTCTGCTTTATAACACGTACAAAGGATCTGAATTACAGATCCCGCAGAAACATTATTATTAAAATTATTATTAAAATTTCCCGTTTGTACAAACGGGATCAACAAACAGCTTATATTAAATTAAAAGTGAACCAAGGATGGTGAAAGGGAAAATAAGGATTTTTAGAATATGCTGTCTGAATATTCCCAAAAGTTTGTGGGCATCAAATATGTGATTATGCAATCAGTGTAATAAATGCAACTGTGTTTCCTTCATTGCATATAGCAGACAAACTGTAAAGCTAAGCATTGGCATGTCGCTCATAAATCAGTACCAAAACGTGGCACAGCCTGCAACATTCACTGAGACCTTCTTTCTGTTCCAGGCATTTTCAGACTTGGCAGAATACGCATTCCTCAGAGGACTATGAACATGCCATCTTTCAGGCATTTCTGGCAAATTCATTTTTCAGTTCTCTGAAGAAAAAAATAAATCAACATATAAACATTTTGCTTAATAATACTGGAAACAGCTGTTAAATACAGTGAAATATACCTTGTAAAGTCCCATTCAGCTTTTCTTAAAAGTAGAGTGAAAGAATCAGGGAATTACTCAGTTGGAAAAGACTTTAAAGATCATCAAGTCCAACTGCTGCCTAACCATAGTACCCTAACTCTAACAACCCTCTGCTAAATCATATCTCTGAGCACCACATCCAAACGGCTCTTAAACACATCCAGGGACAGTGACTCGACCACCTCCCTGGGGAGCCTACTCCAGTGTTTAACTACCCTTAAGAAAGTGTTAAAGAAGTTCAGCCTAAGAAACCACTTGTTCAGAGGGGAAAAAAGAGTTATTTTACTCTGAAGACTGTAACTTATAAGTAACCTACATTTCTATATAGCTATTTTTAAGGCACTTTATAAGGTGTTTTCATTTAAACCTATTACTCTCCTAAGATAAATTCATGAAGATCTTAAAACATTCGTTTAATAAGTCCCTTACCATACTCTAATTAACTATTAGGCTACATACTTTAATTGAATGGTGCTACTCTCACATCCGTGGTATTCCATCATGCATTCACTCTCAATCATTTTGTGACACAGTAATACAGCACACACATCACAGGTGATCTGTTCAGACCCGAGACCTCTTGTTGCCATTTTTGTTTGGTATTTCCAATGCAAAGGACTGTTCTTTAAATCTTTAACTTCCTTCTTAACTACAGTCATTGGAGAAAAATCATATTAAAAAGAAAACTCTAGTATACACTATATACACACTATGTTGTGTAGTGTATGCACTGCTTAGAAACAGCTTTCTATACAAATACTTCTGTGTATGCGTATTCTCTTGAGGATGAGATGTTTATTTTTGGTTCTGCATTTGTGTATATCTAAGAAAACAGTCTAAAATTACAAACATGACTTCCAATGTCTGTCTGGGAGGAGATTTCACATAGTTAGCAGAGCTTCTCAGCAATATGTCTTCTAGCCTGGAAAAAAATAGTCATTCAATGCTTTTAAGATACGGTGGTCATATTTATCTTGAGCCAGCATGCTACAGGGGGGAAGAGGGCTCATTTTAACAAGAAACACAAAGAAGTGACTTGAGGCCAACTAAACATCTGACCAGGAAATTCTGCAGACTGTGAACAACTCATTGTCCTGCTTTGATCTTAAGATAATAATCTGAGTTTGGAAGTGAAATTTCACGCTCTTAGCACATTCAGTAAAAGAAGTTTACCTTTCTGCTTTCACAGTTCTTTGCGGGCAAAATCTTCTCAGTTAGAAACTGGATTTTCTTGAGTTGAATCGAAGTTTCTAAGTCAGGTCTATCAATTTGCACATGGAGTTTACCATTACAAATACAAAAAAAGTGTGAGTCCAGAAGAAAATGATAATTTTGCCTATTTTTCTGTTTAGGCCAAAGAGTCTGCCAACAATTCGCCTACTAAGTCATCCTTGCCCACAGTGCCTGCTGAACAAAATTTGCCTGTTGCTGTCCTTAAACTTAGAATGTTGGATCACACACATCCAGATTGTCTAATTGTTCCCTTTCCTTTTTCTCTTTTGTCCTGTATCCATCTGTTTCATGATCTTTGTGCTAAGAGCAGCCTTTGTGCGCTCCCTGAGATTGTACAGTTTGGTACCATTGGGATTATTGGCCATGACTGAAGATTCAGGAGTGTGGTCAGACAACCACGACCATAATCCTTTGTTTGCACACCTTAGAGATGAGGCTGAAATTGCTTTGAAAAGTTAAACTTCATTTACTGGACCTTCCCCAGCATCCCTGAGTTACGCTGTATTACTCAGAGGCAGGCAACGACACCGTACTGGCAACACTGCTCTGCTCATAGAGGGGTTGTGAACAGTCTATTCTACTGTCAGTAAGTGTAAACAATGGAAAAGAAAATAAAACATTTTTGCAGGCACTCAGCCAAGCTATTAAAACAATGGGGCAGGTATTTTCTTTTCAGTTGCTACCTTGACTGGTTTATTTTTCTTCCATGTCTTGCTCCATTATAATCACCATGATAAATTACTGAACAGTTCAAAAAAACAGACTGCAGAGGACAAAAGATGTCACGTTCTTGTGATATGAGCTGCATGTTCTATCTTGCTGTACTAAATAAATCATAAACATCATTCAATATTTAAACAATATTTCAATATTTACAAAGGGCCAAGAGGAGGTGCCTGCAAAGGGCAGATGTTATGAATGTAAGGTTAAACAAAATGCAACAATTCTTATCACATATCATTTATATTATATATGTCAGAAAGCACAACCTGCACTAAGTCTCCAGTTGTATACAAGAAAAGTCTTCTTTCCAAGTTTTCTGATCTGTTCCTGTTTCCAAAATTTACTTCCTAATTTGATTTATAAGAATTCAGTTTTTTTCTAAGCTTGCTGGGATTCTGTAGATTCCATGTTGCTAATCTTGGAGTGATGGTGAACACTGTTACAATTAAAATTATTGGTGAAACTGCAAAACTAATTCAGCAGGTTGCCCAGGGACAAAGGACTTGCCCAAGGCTTATTGTGATTTATTTTAGAAACACATATGAAATTCATCCCCATTTAATAATTAACACGCAAGCATTTCCAAGCTTTTTTCTCAAGTCTATCAACAAGCCTTTTGATTCCTGTGTGAAAGTTTATTTATGATTGAATTAGTAAATGTGGAAACAGTTTGGTAGATGGAATCAGTTAATTGTAAAGTACGAGTACTTTAAGAAGTCAGCAAGCACTGTGCAAGGCGGACGGGGAAAGAGATGGAGATTAGCAATCTTCTCATGCAAAAAGTATTTTCTTCACCTGCTTTCCATCTACAATATTTCTTTTCCTCATGGCCTTATCTGGTACTGATTGTGCTGTTAGAACCTATGAGAGATATTCTCCTTTCCAGCTGGAGTATTAGTGAGCATTAATACTGAAGCAACTAATTTACAGTCCCAAATTGCTTTTGCCTCAGAGGATCTTAATGCACACTACAAATATTTAAACTAAATATATAGAGAAAAGCAAATGTGCATGTACAATAGCTTTCATATCCATTGAACCAAAGTAGGAGATGTATAAAATTAGCATGATTTTACATAAGTAAAAATTATTTAGTGATATATATCTTGAAGGTGATCAAATCAATGTTGGCTAAGGAAAAACATCTCCACTAGAGCTATAGTGCAGTACTGGAACAAGTTATCCATAGAGGTGGTGGAATCTCCATCATTGAAGATATCAAGACAAAATTGTAACAGGTTTGATGCATCAGTAGCTCTGGTCTGAGCCAGAGGCTGTGCTACAGAACATGTGTGCAACTTCAATCTTTGAAGCATTTCAAGACAGGCTGGATAAAACCCCGGGGCAACCCAGTTTGAGCTCAAAGCCCCCACTTTGACTTGGAGATCTCCTGATAACCTTTCCCTTTCCTATGATGCTGTGACCTCAAGAGTTACTTCCCAGCAGCTACTTCCACAGTTCCGTGAATATTAAATCCAAGCTAACCAGGGAACATATTAATAACATTTTCTATTCCTCACAATTTCCCAGGCATACAAGAGAAGGAAAGAGCAGCTTCTCCTCCTCAAAGATATACAATATTGCCACCTACCTGCACCATCAGCTAGCATCAGACTGTTAGATCCTCTGCAGAGAGTTCTTGCATTTGAGGTAACAAAGAAACTGGCCTGATATCTACACCAGCATCATCAATGGGAAACCACTGAACAGGACTGAGATGTTAGCAGTGAATTTCAGGGCTCTGGAGCCCACCATTAGTATCCAGGCTTTTTTGGTTTGTTTCTTTGTTTGTAGTTTTTCCTGAGATATTTTAATAAGTCCAACCTGGAAAGAATGTTAACTGTCTCTTTTTCTTCTCTTCATTCTCCCACTCCTGCTCCAACGATCCCAGTAGTAACATCGGTAGCACCAAATAGAAGATTTATCACCTTCTCCTTTCATTTTTTATCCGTTTATAACAGAATGGAGTGTTATTTGTTGCTGCTTCCCTTTGTGATAGAAAATTTCACTAGCAATCATATTTTTGGTATATTTAGGGCCACTTTTGGTTATCTTTTGCAGTCAAAAAATAACCTCTTTAAACTCAAGGAAGACCCACTGTTTAAGTTATTCAACAACAGAGGGGTCTTGGGAAAGAAAGCTGAGATTTTCCAGAGGCTCAGAGAACTCCTTAGAAAAGAATGCTGAGACCCAGAATACATTGGGAGACAAGGTCTGCAGAGTATGAGGGAGTTTCCACAAGTAAAAATAACATAGGAAAACTTCCAGTGTTCTGAAAGGAGGATAGACTTCATTCCCTCAGGAGCCATAGCTGGGAAAGCTTTGGAGTCTTCTGAAGTGGACAGGTTAAAGCACAAGATGAATGGAACTGGAATGTGAACATCTGACAGTGTTTAGTCAAAAACCACCATGTGTGCAATCTTGGAACCAAATATTATGAATCCTTTCTTCCGAACAATCTAGGGGTTACATAAACTCCCAAAATAACTGGGAATAGTGCTATGAGGTTACCACGTACCACTGCTGGAACTGTCTCCCAAATGATCAAGTTTAGGATAAGTAAAGACTATCTCCTCTATGCTTTTCTGTATAAATCCAAAGCTGAGTAGGAAGATTAAGTTTTATGACCAATCCTATACCTAAAAAAGATAACAAGAATTCCCTAATCAAATATTGGTATTTGTTTGCGATTTGAAAAGGCAATATTATCTGCTAATTCAGAAAAGAGCAATGTAGGCTGGTGTGAGAGGACTGAGGCCCACCTGCTCCCTGGAAGGGCCAATGGGCCTCAGCAATGGGGCACCATCCCACTGAATCTGAGCATGGTGAGCAGCATCAGGTGTCCATAACAGTGCCCACCAACAGCCCCAAGTGCAGCAAGTCCTGAATCAGGAGGTCCAGCAAGAAGCAGTAGGAGGCAGGGCTGGAAACAAGGTACCCTCCCGAGCAGGGCTAGAGCTGGAGGCTGGAACCCTCGCAGCACATATCAGACAACAATTGAAGGTGCTGGGCTGTGTTGAAATGGGGCTTCTGGTACCATGGGCAGGGAGCCATTCAGGCCTCTAAGAGCCATTCAGGCCAGAGCCATTCAGGCCTCTAAGAGCCCTATCCTCAACCACAGACCTGCTGAAGACCAAAAAGCATTCAGAGGCAATACATTTATGTTTGCCAGCTTTTTTGCAGGTACCTGCAAGTGGCTGCTCTGGAGTTAGGACACAGCTATATGAACCTCTGCTCTGACCAGCAGAGCTGCCTTTATGGTTGGTGGCATTCATCAAAGCTGCCAGCACGAGCAGAATCAACTTTCATTCCCAGGGAGTTCCTAGATCCTAGGAAGATCACTTCAGTCTTTGAGGCAAGGGGCCAGAGCAGGGATGGAGAGAATGGGGGATATGTTTAGACAAAGAGAAGGGATGGAGGCACAACTCAAGCAGATAGTTCCAGAAGTGAGGAAGGCTGGAACAAAACTTCCTAGGGAAGTCCTTGGAGAATGTCAGCATGGAGCTAAATAGGTTGTTTTACACTAGGACACTTGGGCAAACTGGAACGAAAAAAGCACCGAGCCTCAGAGGCAGACTTACCCATCACCTAAAGGATTCTGCTTTCAGAGCGATTCTGCAAGTGTCTTCTCTTTGCCTCCCTTCTCTTGTTATTCCACTGTCGTTACATGAATCACTACGCTGCTGACCCAAGGAGGTTGTTTATACAACATGTACATTCTGGCATTAAGACTTTTGTTGTTTCTAAACAGGTCACACATTTGACGCTTTGGTAACTAAGTATTGATTTTCTTGCAGTAAGCTAACATTGGATACACACATAATAGGGGTGGATTTGTTACGCTACTCATTCCCTTATGTAACAGTACTGACTTCAGAGGGACTATTCATGTTTGAGATGCAGGAACTGATAAGTAATAATACAGAAGTCTAAATATTTATCTGCTCTTGTAACCATTTGTTTAAATAGCCAGATCATAGTGTGAAGAGAGGAAGAATACCAAAACACACACTGACATTTTTTCAGTGACATTTCTACAGAGCATATCGCCATCCTGCAAAGCACTGCATACCTAACCCACGCAGTTCTACATCCATGCTATTTCCAGTGTTAATTCGTTTTCTTTGTACATCATTTTAACTTTAATGCCTTCTCTGCACACAGTTGGCTGATAAATAGAATCATAGAATCGCTCAGGTTGGAAAAGACCTTAGAGATCATTGTGTCCAACCACAACCTAACCATACTACCCTAACTCTAACAACCCTCTGCTAAATCATGTCCTTGAGCACCACATCCAAATGGTTTTTAAACACACTTTGTTATGCTGCTTGCTGTAAAAAAAAAAAAAGGAAAAGAAATAAATGCTTCCTCTCACATGAAGAGGTTATGGCCCATGGTTATGGTTTTTGTGGGGTTTTTGGAAGGTGATGCTACAGCAGTGTCATGCCTCTAAGAATATAAGGTACCACCCCATGAAATATATCTAAGATGAATTATATAAGCCAAAGAACAACATGCTTTCATCACTTTCTTGGAAGCCTCTAGAACATACCACCTCATGTTAACTGAATAGGGCCTTCAAAAAGGAGAGTATGATTTTATTTGCATGCATATCTCAAAACAAAACACAGAATTTATTCTTTGAAGTTCTTCTTCAAAGCATCTTCAAAGGTAGGTCTCCAGTTTGCAAGGAGATATACATGTAAATAAATTCAGATGCAGTGAACTTTTACATTTGCTTCTTTAACATGAAAACTGTTCCTATTAAAACATTCCCCCTTGCATCACTTCATGTCAGTAAGTGTACACTAATGCTACTGCTGCAGTGCTTGCTGGTGTTGCCAAGGAAAAAAACACAAAACCAACGTTGTAACAGAAGAGGGAAAAAAAGCGTTTTCCAAACTGTAAATCATTACCACAATACAAAATTATGCAAAAGCTCAGCTAAATAGAGATAATCCAAAACACGTTTTTCACCCCCTCCTGGTTAATGCGTGGTATCTTTCTTTGATTCCAGGTAACAGTGTTATCTGCAATTGGGTTTTTGGTAATAAATCAAGGCAATACTACCTTTGAATCTTTGCTCTGAACTTATTATTATCTTTTATCAGAAATTAATTATCACTACAAAACTGCTTCCACTATGAGAACATAGAATAAAGTCTGACGCCTTCCCGGTGATGTGCCCCTGTAGGCTCCAATAAACCAGATGTTGAAGAGGAGAACAGATGTTTTAATAACAATTCTAGCGTAATGTGTTGAGCAATGATAACAAAGGTACTTGAAGCAGAACATTACCTGCATACTAAAATTTGTGATCCATTCTTGGTGGAGGCCGGTCACAAGTGGTGTCCCTCAGGGGTCAGTCCTGGGGCTGGTGCTCTTCAGCATCTTCATCAGTGACACAGACGATGACATTGAGTGCACCCTCAGCAAGTTTGCAGATGATACCAAGCTGAGTGGTGCCGTCAATGCATTGGAAGGTAGGAAAGCCATCCAGAGGGACCTGGACGGGCTGGAGAAGTGGGCCCATGTAAACCTAATGAGCTTTGAAAAAGCCAAACGTAGGGTGCTGCACTTGGGTTGGGGCAACCCCAGGTGTTTATACAAACTGGAGTAAGATCTCCTTGAGAGCAGCCCTGCTGAGAGGGACATGGGGGTCCTGGTGGACAACAAGCTGGATACGAGCCAGCAGTGTGTGCTCGCAGCCTGGAAGGTCAACTGTGTTTTGGGCTACATTAAAAAAGAGGTGGCCAGCAGGGAGAGGGAGGTGATTGTCCCCCTCTACTTGGCAACTGTGAGGCTTCATCTGCATCCAGGCCTGGAGCCCCCCGTACAAGAAGGATGTGGAGCTCTTGGAGTGGGTCCAGAGGAGGGCCACTAAGATGATCAGAGGGCTGGAGCACTGCTTCTATGAGGAAAGGTTGAGGGAAATGGGCTTGTTTAGCTTAGAGAAGGCTGCAGGGAGACCTCATTGTGGTCTTCCAGTACTTGAAGGGAGTGTTTAAACAGGAGGGGAAATGCCTGTTTACGAGGGTGGACAGTGATAGGACAAGGGGGAATGGTTTTAAACTGAGACAGGGGAGGTTTAGGTTAGAGATTAGGAGGAAGTTTTTCACTCAGAGGGTGGTGACGCACTGGAACAGGTTGCCCAAGGAGGCTGTGGATGCCCCATCCCTGCAGGCATTCAAGGTGCACACACGGCTGCAACGCTGCTGCCCCCCTGAGCACAGCGGCCGCTACAGCCAGAGCGCAGCACGGGCAGCACGGAGCAGAGCCCCAAGCGCCCCGATAGCATCGTTCCGCTTCCCGTTTGAGCACAGAGCATTCTGGAGCCGGTAGTTCCTCCTCGCCGCCATGAATATAGGCGGGGTTCCCACGATGCCTCGCCGCTTCCGTGTGGGCGGGGTGAGGCCCGGCGGGGCCGGGGCTGTGCGCCGCCCTCAGGGGCTGCAGCGGGGGCGGGTCAGCTGTGGGCGGGGATGGCTCGTAGTGCTGGGGCTGTGTGCTTCGGGGCGGCTGCGGGTTGTGCGGTGCTGGCCTGGGAATAGATGAGTCCCGCCCTGGGCTTTGAGGAGGTGTTTTTCCTTGTGAAGAGCAGCTGCAACATCACAAAGGTGTAGCGGGGCAGCTCCCGGCTGCTGGATCCATCTAACAACGCAGCGAGCTCCAGCAGGGATCCCTCGGCTCTGAAGGAGCTAAAAACACCCGTGGAGGCCCGCCGTGATGTTCCCTGCCTCGTTTGCCTTCCTGCCGGAGGATAAAGATTCCCTCTGCGGGCATTAAAGCAGAGGAAATGGAAGAAAGGAAAATCAAGAGGAGAAGCCCCAAGTCATCCACCGCCCACCCCGCTCAGGTGGCCAACTCCAAGAAGAGCTCCGTGCCGCTCAGCAAAAGCACTGCCTTCTCCAACCCCGCCCCGCAGCCGCCCGTTCAGAAACCAAAGCTCAAACGGTAAGACTTGAAGGCTCCATGGGAACGAGTGCAGGGCAGCCTAAAGGGCCTGTAGGTTGGATGCTGACAATAGCAGGCTGCCCAGGGAGGTTGTGGATGCCCCGTCCTTGGAGGTGTTCAAGGCCAGGTTGGACGGGGCCCTGGGCAACCTGATCTAGTAAAGGTGTATGTTTGGTGGCCCTGCCAGGCAGGGGGGTTGGAACTACATGATCCTTGAGGTCCCTTCCAACCCGGGTCATTCTGTGATGACAGGGAATGAGATTCAGGCTGGTGAAAATAAGCCAAGTGAAAGCAGGAAGTAATGGTATTGTTTAACCGCTTCATTTCTTCAGAGTAATCAAAGAGAAAGCCAAACCTCCAGGAGGAGAAGCAAAAGGGGCACAGGCGGCACCGATCCAGCATTCATTCCTCACAGATGTATCAGATGTCCAGGAAATGGAAAGGGGACTTCTCAGCCTCCTCAATGACTTCCACTCTGGCAAACTTCAAGCGTTCGGTAAGTGCATGAACTGCCTGCGTATAATGGTTGCCTTTATATGATGGTAATGTTTGCAAATAAATGTGCTATGTGGAAAAACTGCTGGTTTAACTTTAATATTAGCCTCTGCTGCATTAAATTGAGTCTAATATAACTTAATAGCTCATAGCAGTAAAAATATACTCTAAAAAAGCTGTTAAGTGCTTTCAGTGGTTACCAGAAATCCAGGACAACATAACAGCAGACAAAGACAGAAACTTCAGTGGTGAAAAAGGAAGAAATAATCTAGAAAGCAAATAAACTTATAAGTTTGAACACCAGATTTACTTTCTGTAAAAAGCTGTTGACTTCACGTTTCCATTTGTTCTTTCAGGTTTCTTTCTCTAACGCTGTCACTTGTCCTCTTAGGAAATGAATGTTCCATAGAGCAAATGGAGCACGTGCGGAGCATGCAGGAGAAACTTGCCCGCCTCAATCTGGAGCTCTATGGGGAGCTGGAAGAACTCCCTGAAGATAAAAGAAAACTGGCCAGTGACTCCAATCTGGATAGGCTGCTGTCAGATGTAAGTACTGAGAAAGCAGCAGACACGGAACTTGGTCACAGAATCACAGAATGACCCGGGTTGGAAGGGACCTCAAGGATCATGAAGCTCTAACCCCCCTGCCTGGCAGGGCCACCAAACATACACCTTTACTAGATCAGGTTGCCCAGGACCCCGTCCAACCTGGCCTTCAACACCTCCAAGGACGGGGCATCCACAACCTCCCTGGGCAGCCTGTTCCAGGGCCTAACCACTCTCCTAGTGAAGAACTTCCCCCTGACATCCAACCTAAATCTTCCCTCTTTCAATTAAAGCCATTTCCCCTTGTCCTACTGTTATCATCCCTTTCAAAGAGTTTACTCCCCTCCTGACTATAGGTTCCCTTCAGGTACTGAAAGGCTGCAATGAGGTCACCCCACAGCCTTCTTTTCTCCAGGCTGAACAAGCCCAGCTCCCTCAGCCTGTCTTTGTAGGGGAGGTCCCTAGACTTAAGCTCAGGAACAGAACAATACTGGAAGGACGGCGATTCCGTGTGTAGGTTATAACCTAAGAAATTTACAGTTGAGGAAAACATAGTTTTGTAAGAAGTCAAGACATAAGCTTTACCTGCTATATTTTCATTAGGGGAAAATATGCTGTTGTGTTCTTCTCCTTGTAGACTACTGCTTGATTTAGAGAGCAGAGCCTTCTGGTACCACTGTGTGATACAGGCGTCTTTAGGGACTGCTTATGGATGAGAGAACCATGATCATTTTCCTGTGGCCCTTCCTCCTATATCTGTGGAAGGCCACACAAGGAACTCAGATCTACATATATTCTATGCTTTCAGTTTCCGCTTTCTATAGTGTGCTTAATTGCTATGATGTAATTCTCATTAACAACTAACTTAATGATTTCATTGTTGAAATTGTTAAAATTCCTTGAGACAAACAAATTTAAATTTCATTTTGGTACTTACTTCTGTTCTTATAGAATTCAGCGTAGGTCTGTTCTGTACAAGAAAGTAATCTATGTCCAGGGAGGTGGTTGAATCGCTATCCCTGGTTGTGTTTAAGAGCCGTTTGGATGTGGTACTTAGGGATATGATTTAGTGTAAGGTTTTTAGAGTTAGAGTTCTAGTTAGGGTGCGGTTGGACTTGATGATCTTCAAGGTCTTTTCTAACCTGGGTAATTCTATGATTCCAGCTCAAACCATTAATGATTCAGGCTGCCCCGGGAGGTTGTGGATGCCCCGTCCTTGGAGGTGTTCAAGACCAGGTTGGACGGGGCCCTGGGCAACCTGATCTAGTAAATGTGTATGTTTGGTGGCCCTGCCAGGCAGGGGGGTTGGAACTACATGATCCTTGAGGTCCCTTCCAACCCGGGTCATTCTGTGATTTCCATCGTTGCTCTAATATATATTTACTTCATTATATTGCATCATCATTGCATCTTAAACACCATTTCTGATCATTTTAACATTTGTATTGCAGCTGGAAGAACTGAATTCATCTATGTATCCTTTTTGTTACATACTTACTGTGCATTATAATTATGTAACTATAAGTTACAGTCTATTTCTTGAGTGCAGTATCTGTGAAAAGCTGTACAAGCGTAGATCTCAAGTACGTTACAGATGAAATGCAGCACCACTCAAGAGTAGTACAATTCATCTGCCATCCCCCCTTCATCTGCCGGCTAAAGCTGGAGGTAAGTGATGCTTAAATCTCAATGAGGAAGATTAAACTAATGGTTGAAAGCTAGCGTAGAACTCAGTAGAATTGAATTAGTCTGTACTGGTGCATGCCTGTTATGGGACTAAGTGTGGCATAGCTTATAGTAATGTTGTTATCTTCTATTGTATCTATATGTGAAAACATTATTCCTTAATGGTGTGCTTCAGCCAAAAACTACATTTAGCAGATGCTCAAGATATTCCAAATAGCACCACGGGCTGAAGAAACAGCTTTCTCAGTTTGGGTTCTCACATAAGCTTTTCTTTGGTTTGTTTGTTTGTTTTTCTTGCCACTGGAATCGGCAGCTTTTAATTATTTATTATTTTACACAAGGAAGAATCAAAGGTGCAAATCCAGGTGTTTACTTTTGCACATTCCTCTGCGTGCTGCATTATGTCAGGACTCGGTCTCGAGAGATTTAAGCAGGCTGCAGTGATGGTACGCTTTATATCATTGCCTTATTTAATAGGAAGACACTGGGGAAACACGGCAGTAAATTTATTCTGCTGCATCGTTCATCTCGTTGCAAATGATGTCTAAGTTCCTTAGCATTTCTCCAAACTCTGTGAAGGTAAATGCTGTCGTTGCCTTTCTGATCAGTTCGTAGACAATCTGCACACTGGCTTTAGTGTGTTTTGTTGACCAGTGCTGCCACTGAGATTTTATTGTTAATAAAGACATTTTAACAGATATATAACATTTTATTTAGAGAAGTTATCTATTCAGCTATGTTAAGAAAGAGTTCTTGCATGGTCTGAATATTTGCAGGGTTTACTTTTTTCCTTACTGTGAATAATTATTGTTAGTTCTGTCGCTAAACGGAACTGGCGTGCATGCTACAAGTACATAGAATTAAGTTCTGTGACATTCAGAAATTCAACAAGATCACTGCTCAATAAATCTGTTATATGGAATTTTGCAGTTGTTCCTTTGTTATAAATGATCTGGTAGAAGCTGGTATCATTCACAGCTGGGGGGGGTGAGGGGGGAAGGCTGTATTAGTATAAAACGACGCTGTCTTTAAGTCCAGGATTTCTATCTTCACTCATCAAACTATGCCTTTGGTTTCAGATTTTTCACATTATTCTTAAATAATACACTGAGATTCTACACTGTACATACTTACAGTATGAAGGTAAAAATCGTTACTCTTCTACTTAAGAGCAAAACATCTGTCCATTGTAGGCAAGCCAACAGTGAATAAAAGATACCAAGTTGGAGAAAATACTTCAGCTGCAAGAGAGGTGAAAATTCCATTAGCTGCAGCTCCACACACAGCACCAACTCTGCACTGTGAAGCTGAAGAGAGGAAGGTTTTTGAACACCAGTGTGCTGTGGCTTTAGCTCCAAATCAGCTGTAAATACTTGTATTTCCTACCTCATCTTACAAGCAAATCTTAATGGTGAGCCAGTACGATCCCAAGCAGGTTCTTCCTTTAGGATATTCTTGTTCTCTTCACAACTTACCTTATTCTTTATGATTCTTTAGCTGTTTTTCATGCTGCTTAAACTGCCTCCAAGTCCCAGAGTGGTAGTGGATACAGACCTGTGATGTTCTGAAAAACAATACAGAACTAGAATATAACATGCAAAACGGGGCCTAGTTATTTGTCTTCTCCCCTCTTGAACTAGGAACTTTTCACTGTCAGTGCTATCACCTTGTGTTTGCATACTTCAGGACATCAAGCAATATTTGCAGTATTAGTTTTAGCTTCATACCTCAACAAGTGCTAAGGCCTGGTGCTAGTTGGGATGGTAGAAGTCATTAGAGCTGCATTTAAACAAGCAAAATTACATTCCTGCTGCTCACTTTGGTTCAGGAGAGGAATTCAAAGCCTATGGAGACTGAGCATGTCTTCACCTGGTAACAAACCAAGCCAAAAATGAAAGGGAAATAGAAGTCAAGAAGAAAGACTAAAACAAAGATGTCTCCTCCAAATACCCCTTTTCTAGACAAGTCAGTGGTATTAAACTGCCTCTTTCTTCAAAAGTAGTGGGACAAACTCTTCAATCAGTTCTTCTCTTTAGCAGATAAACAGGACACTAAAAATAAGTTCTGACCTAAGCAAATAACCACTGATATTTATTTTCCTCAGCAAGTTGAAGATGTCCTGTATTGTCTCCCTGCCAAATTAGGTTTGGAAATTTTTGTGTGAAGTAAAGGCAATAGCCCAGGTCCAAGTGATGCTCTCCCTACAGTGGATGGCCTTTATTGAGCCCAGGGCAACTCAACCCTGAGTCCACCCCTTCTGGTCAGGTGGGGAGCAGAGGTGCAAACAATTTGCCTGTGCTCCATGGGCCAGCCAACCCCTACATCAGGTTCTTCATCACCAGTTCAAGCCCTGACCTAACAGTTCCCCTACATCAGTGGTTGGAGTAAATGCACACAAGCTGCAGATCAGCAAGATTTCTTTTGTATATTCTTCCAATCTAGGAAGATTGTGTATCATGGCTAACAGGTTGGTTGCATGTTTGCTTCTTTGCTTTTGAGAACGTGCCAGTATTACGATTTTTTTTAAATATATATTAAAAACTAACAACCACACGTGTTGCATGCTATCTCTATATTGCTATACCATATCCTCTAATTGATTGTTAACAACTTGCAGAGTAACAACAAAAAACACCGTGCCAAATCATGCCCCTTCAGAACCACTTCAGAAGAAATAAAAGGGTGCTTCTGCTTTAAGCTTGCAGACAGACCAATTGGTCTCTTCAGAAAACAATGCATCAGATGTTCAAAATACAGGAGGTAATTTCAACACTAAACATAATACAATTCTCAGAACACAATGTTCAGTAAGGGCGACAGAACTGATTGCACATTAGCATCAAAAAAAGCATCAATAGCATCAAAAAAGGTGGTCTGCGCTCACCTGACCAGGCTTTTGTGCACCAATATCTCAACAGAGGATCTCAGTTTCTTCATCCTAATGAATTGACACCTCTTTGCCTTCTGAGGCAGTTGTAATCCTTTTCTGTGCCAGAAGTCCTTGCAGTTGATGGCTTGTAAAATCTGATGTGCTTTATTGGAAACCAGGAGGGTTTTGCCCACAGAACATGACTGAAATCTGAAGTTCACTACAGTCTTGGTTTCTAAGGCAAGGCTGCTTTTCTCTGTAACTGAGAGTTTGATACTATTTGTTACTCTGTCACATTTGTAAGCTTTACCCATCCTGGGGAGAGATCAAAGTGTGCCAAGTGTGGACTTACAAGGAAAGTGATCGTGAGTCATTTGGGCTTTACAAAAATGAAAAACATGTTCTAAACTTCCTGCTTCTCATATGACAACAGCACCAAATGGCTCTCTGTTCTTAAACCTATTACATATAATGTTAAAACAGAGTGGCTGAACTGTGCGCATTCATAGATCTGCTGTAGGTCTTCAATAGCAAACAGAGAACATTTTACAACAGAACACTCTGTTACTTCTGTATTCAGCCCAGTTATCGGTCAGCTGGATCCTGAGTAAGCGAACCATCCCCGCAAAGACTCTCTGGGTGGGGTTTTCAGAATCATTTTCAGAGTGCGTGTTGGAAAACACAACAAACCCTGACCACCATCAGGCTGGCAGGGCTGCAACCTCGCCAATTAAAATGCTGCTCACTCTTCGTTGTCTCTCCCAAGTGAAAGAAGCCTAACAAATAGCGGCACAGTGCAGCAGTGGGGGAGATTCAAATATAAATATTCTCCACATCACTTTGAAAGGCAATAGTGGCCCATGCTTATGAAGAGTATGGAACGGAGGTTCTTCTTATTAACGCCCAACTTTTGCACATGATTTAGCAAGCACTGTCTCAGGGAAGGGCGGAGATAGGCCATTACTGGTCATAAACAGTTAAAGCAGCTCAACATATAGAATTTTGTAGGGTCAGGCCAGTTCATCTTTGGTGTCATGAGCTAAAATAAAATAAACACCGCCTGAGAGTTGGATTAGGCTTCAGCTGATGGGTTATAATGAATTTTTTCAGATAAAATGACACAAGTAAAACAGTATTACTTAACACACAGAGGAAAAAACAGCCTGAAGTTACAACACGTTCTCATGTTAACTGTGCTGTGCTGCAAATATTTGTGCAGCATTCAGTCAGGTAATTCTCCTGTGTCTAATACCACCATCTTCCTCTTTTCATCTCCCCTGACTGGAACCCTTATTAGCAGTGTTGCCTGAAGAGCAGCTGCTGAATGCACTTTGTATTGCCAAGGTGAAATACAGGAGAAATCAAGGGATTCTCTCCACTGATCTGTACCTTATAACCTTAAGTAAAACTGAGCTTCCACTCCTGCAATCTCCAGCACAAAGGCAGATTTTTCCTTCTAAAACTACAACTACAGTTATATATTTGAAAAGGCATTTGTTTGCTCTGCCATGATTGGTATATTCCAACCATACTCTTCGGTTTTTGACTAAATACACCTCTGGATCTTGAGAAGCATTTCTGAAATACAAATTTTTACATGAATTGTAACAGATGAAAACGAGAAGGAAAACAGACTCAGAAATGCACATGTGAGCATTTCTGGAGTAGAAAGAATAAGAACTTTGTAGGCACCTGCTTAGGAAAATAGCAATTACTGCAGAAATGCACATATGAGCATTTCTGGAGTAATTGCTACTTTTTCCTAAGCAGATGCCTGTGAAGTTCTTATTTGTGAATATGTGAGCTAAATCCAAAGCTGAACGCCTGGGTGTCTCAATGAGTAAATCAGTTTGATTCATGTACTTTTAACACCAAATAATCTTTCAATCCTCTCTTGTTCTTCGATTCAAAAAACCAAAACAACTAAATCTACCATGTCAACTAAGTCTGAAACAGCTTAGTATGCAATCTTGAAGTAAAGTCTTTTAATCCCATTAGCTAACCATAAAACCTTCAGTAAGAATACACCGTAGTAATGACAAATGATTCCCAATCAGGCATGCTGGGCACTCAGGAAACCCTAGCAAGTGTTCGTATACACAAATGTTCCAATTTACAGCAACTGTCGCTGCACTCATTCCATTCCCACCTCCAACTGCATGCCAGCAGTCTCTCCTCTCTCTGAAGGCAGCTGTTCTTTCAGATGTAGCCTCTTATTTGTCTTGAACAGATACGAGAAGCAAGAGGCTCCTTGTAGAAGAAATTCCTGATTCCAAGCGTGGTTTCCCTACTGCAACATATACACTGAACACATTCTGCCCTGTGAATCATCCATAACCTCTTCTATCACTTCAAATGCAGCCTTACAAGAGAAACAGTCAGATCTTTAAAGTCAGATGAGAAAAACCCCTGTAAGTCAGTATTACACCCTCTCCTGAAATAATCAAATCTCAAAAAGCAGTCATTTCAAAGGAACCTGTGGAAAAAAGGGTCTGTACTTTCCTTTGGCACCACGGACGAGGATAACACCATACGGTCTCATTTGGCTGTTGACAAAGAATCATTTTTAACATTGTTCCCATACAACAGCTATAACAGTGAGTAGCTTCCGCTTCAACAAATATTAACAGAACACAACGCACCAATTAAATTATTTTAATAGAGAAACAAGTATTAGAATTTCACGTGATTTTTTTTTTTTTTTTTTCCTAGAGAGCTGTACCGTGATCATTCTATCAGTTGCATTGCTAAACATGCTGGAATCCTGCTTATGAAATTAAGTTTTATGGCTCTAAAAACGGAGTTCTGAAGAGTAAAACTGAATATTCAACAGCACGCAAATTGTGTTATGAAGTACTGAAGCTACTTTATTTTCTTTATCCCATGTACAACATTTTTAGTATTAAAAGATCCCTTAGCTCATGTAGTAAACAACTGTGAGTAAAGTGAGGGGCAAATGAAGTACAAAGAGCCCCAGAACACCTGACTTAAATTTGGTTTATCTAAACATACTGCCTTAATAGAAGTGGCTTTTCTGTTTTGAGTTTCAGAAAAAATCAAAGTTCAAAGATGGACAATGGAAAGAAAAAGCAATTGAAAAGCAACTGGAAAAAAGCAGGAGGAATGAAGGCACAACAGGAGGAGAAAAAGGCAAACCAAATAAGAAAGAAAGCAGATACTCCTCCAACCATGTAAATCCAAAGTAAATCCTTCTGCAGGTGTTTAAGAAATGCATGTTTCTATCTATCACAGACTGTTTAATAATCTATGTTCATTTGTGCAGTACAGAGAACATACGTTGCACTGTACATAACTCCTTGCCCTGTAAGAGCTTACAATCTAAATTCATAAATAATGCCATCAAGTAGTTGGATCAAGATTAAACAGATGGAGATGATCAATAAATCAGTGAAGTTGGATTACATTACTTAGTGAGGTATCTTCTGAGCACCATTGGCAGTGACGTTCACAAAACTTAAGTTATTTTTCAGTCAGAAACTCTTCTGATCAGAAAAAAAAATGTTAAAATAAAAAATGTACCAAACTATGCATTAAAAATAAACCATAAAACCTCTTAAAATAAACTTGTTGGCAAGATACAAAAAATGTTCAGTTTTCCTAAACTCTTCACTTAAGACAATACACAACTTAGTGCTCTGCTAGAAAGATGCAGATGAGAAGACTGTATGCACCATGTTGGAATATAAAAGGCTCCTTCCGCTTTAGCTTAAAACATCGAACTCTTGAATAATGAGTCCTGATGCTACAAACAGAGGTTTAATACTTAAACACTAATGTGAAAAGAGCTCTATTTTCAAAATGCATTTAACTTTAAACTTGACTTAAAATCAACGTATTTTGGTTACAGTGAAGTGACCCACTTTGCATTCTTTAAACAAACAGCAGACTTGCAACCTGACAAAATGCAATGGATGTGAATAATCCATCACCTTCAAGGTTCTGGTTGTTTTGCTTTTGTCCTCTGTTGCATACCCCCGGTTATATCTGTTTGCTGGTGGTTCTTTTTTGTTGCTTTTTCTTGTGATCAAAGGTTAGCACTTAATCTATTAGTTTACAGGATAGAGTTGAAACGTAATCTTTGCATCCATTTAGATCCTATTTCTTAATCCATGTACGTACAAGTAGAAAATATCTTCTTTACTTGCAACTATGACACTCTTGGTTTTCATACCGGAGAATACTGCATTGGATGACATATAAGCCTCCTGTAACACTCTGAAATACTGAAACAATTTTAGTAATAAAAGAATTAACCAGTCTGCATATGATCACCAAACAGGAAAATAGCTCATTTTCACAGGAACAAACAGCATATCCAGCAAAAAAACATCAGACATGAGCTGTCCTTTTACAGCAGAAGCAAACGGTAAGAGAATTTCATTTAAGTGTAAAATTGAGACAGTGAAGATAAAGACGGCTAACGTGTAATTAATTCAGGTTTAATTTTCAAAAGTACTCTCAAGGAAATCAGACTAGAAAAATGAAGGCTATGGAAGTATACAATTATTTGACCCAAGTCAGTACCAGCATTTACTTTTTGAAAGTTACAGCTACATTCAGTTTATAGGAGGATACAAAAGGAATATAGCCACAGATTACCAAGAGAAGTCGATTGTTTCTGACCAACAGCTAGAGATTTACGAGGAAAGGAGATGGTCAATGGATTATGCAACTGTCTTGTACATGCCACAGAGCTACAAAAAAGTCCCTGCAAAGCCCCTCCCCATTTGAATGAGTTCCAATTCCCACGTAAAGATGAATCAACAAAATTAAAATATTGTGCTGTTTTATTGGTGTAAAAATCACACAATTGCTAGTTCTGATTCTGCAGAGATACATCCATGCAATTAAACATCTATGATCCCACAGCCAGAAGAAGCCATTAAATAGAATATCTGCTGTTAGTCAGCAATTAATGCAAATTTACATATGAGATCAAAAGGTGTGTATCATACAATATACAACAAATCCTAATACAGTACATCAACCTGAATAGCAGGATACACTCAGGGAACTCAGTTAATAGTGAAGCCTGTCTATATGCCAGAGAAATAAGGCCGGTGTCCCAGAATTCCTAAGAAGCAAACCGTTCTTTTTTTAAAAAACAAAACAAAACAGGATATTTTTTTGGTTTTTTTTTTTTTTTTGCTGGGAATTGACACATTACTTGACAATACATTTTGTTATAGTGAAGACTGGTGGATGTGATCTGTTATTAAAAGGTAATGTGTGAAACATGCAATTACAGGTGGTGCTTAGGAAACGTGGAATTATTACGTTGGGGATTTACACCCACCTCCTTCACAAAAAGGTCTGAGAAAGGTTTGTTGAGAGACCACCAACTGTACCATAAGTCTTCATATGCATGCAGCGGAATCAGGGTCATGAACATATAAAATGTGAGCACCTGGCAAACTGTGGTTACGTACTCTATAATGTCTGCAACAGAAATAGGAAACCAAATCCAGTTGATACTGAGAACAGCCTGCAAGAACTCTGACAACCTGTTTAAACTGGCTTATTGCAAACAGGCAGGCTTTCTAGAATTGTGAACATCTTTCAAATTGTGGAAGGCAGTTTGGGAGGTAATATTGGCTGATGACAGATTTTTTTTTTTCTCTTATCTGGCACACTAAAATAAATGCCACAGCAAAGGAAGAATTTGTGTGCTTCAAGTCAACTGATCAGCGATCCTCCTCCGCAAGACGTTTCAACAAGAAAGAAAAGAAACCACTAAGAAGTTCCAGTTGGAAATTTTGGCCACAAACTCTGCAAACTTTAGTCCAACGGAGGTCACTGATGTCCACAGAAAATGATGTGAGAGGCAGTGTCACATTCAAGGAAAAAGGGTTTTCTTTTTTTTTTCCCCCCTCCTGTACTGAAATTAAAATACTTAAATACAAAAGTGGACAAATTGACAAAACAGAACTACAACATTTAATGTAGAATAGAGTGCACCGAGCTAGACGCATGGATCTTTAAATAGGCTTTGAAACCAATACCCCTTTCAAAGTTAGTAAATTCACAGTTAACGGCAGTAGGCTTAGAGGTGAGAGAAAGGTCGAAGTTGTTCCAGTTGGACTTCCAGGGAGATTCTCTCTTCAAGAACATCCTACAAAAGAAATATTTTCTACTGACTGTTCACAGAGAACTGATAATAAAAATTCTCTCACGTGATCAAAACTGGTAAATGTCAGCTCCAGTTTTGAGAACTAATATCAAGTCTTCTGTATAATCTGGAGAACTCTTCCCCGAAATCTGAACAGAACTGTCAGCACTACCTAGTTAGTTTTAGATATTGTAGGGTAAAGAAGATGGCACATGCTGTTAAGAAAAATGGTACCTACATATCCTGCAAGATAATCGCTAACCCAGAAGACACAGATGGCTATAACAATTCTTACTGAGCTACACCCATATATGCATGCATATATATTTAGAAATATTTACAGTTTAAGACATTAAGGTTTGAATTTTGCTTCAGAAGAAGCAAATCACTTCAGCTGCTCTCTTCAGCACAGCTTTCAAAGTACCTGAACTCTACAACAGCTACTCAGAATTAATGCTAACTGAAGTTTTCTGCATTTTTATTTTCAGAGTAGCTGAAAGGATAAAAATGATTAAAAAACAAGCATCCCCTGTAATTTCACAGAGCCTGCCACAATACGTATGAAAGCAACTAAATATGTTATACCGGTAACTGCTATATATACTCTCTATACATCAACTGATCTGCAGAAATGTCAATCATTATTCTCAGGGTTTGTTTTGTTATGTTTTTAAACAAAGTTCACTACGTTACCTTTAGTTGCTGCTGTAGTTCACTATTCAATCTGGCCAAAACAGTGTTGGTTTCCTTGTTGCGTCTGATTGATGCCTGAATTGCCTTCTTGTCTTTTCCTATCGATCTGAGAACATATTACAAGTATTTTAATGTCATTTCATTACTTAAATGAACATCTCATTTATAGTCCCTCTCATTCAAATGAGCAGAAACCTCTTTTAGAATTTTTAACTGTTAATTTTCTCCCTTTTGCCTGGTTTGATTAATCTTGCTTGTCTGTGCAGAAGACACATACTTTGTTTCAATGAAACAATGAGAAGCACATTTCAGATTCTTAGAGCTCATCCTCTGCAGTCCCAACACACAGTCCAACATTCATTTACCTCAAAGTGACACTTGCTCAAGTTAAAAGTTCACATACCAAAATTCAAGATCTCTACAAAGTCTACAAGTAGCTGTTTCAGGATTGTTTCATTTAAAAACAAAAAAATCTTTAACTTGTTAATTGATTCTAATACAAACACATTGAAGTTATTTCTAATTCCTAGAACACAAAGTGTGTACTGCTGTTTAAATGTAAACTCCCCAATAACAGACGCATTTATACACTTCTTGGGTTACCTAGGAATAGATGGCTGTGAAGCAAGAACAGCAGCTATGACACCTGTTTTCTGTGTATGTTCCTCAGCTTCAGGTCTCAGCTCATCTTCTGATTTTAACCTTCTGCGGATAGGCTTTGGTGGTGGAGCAAGTGGGGTAGTGCCTTTACCCTAAAGGGAAAAACAGCCTATTAGTTCTCAGAAACTGCTTTTTTTTTACTTGGATTATAATGTCATTATTTGTGTTCCATACTCCTAGAATCATTTACCTAGCTAAATGAATTTACAACCCATGATGTATTTTCTGATGAACATCTGGTTGCATCTTCATACTGTACAGATTTTAAACAGTGCTGAAGTTGACAGCTGTAAGCACAACTCTAAGCTTACCCTTCCCCTCCCCTCCAGTAACTGTCTAGGACAAAAAAAGGTATCATCACAAAACTATGCTCTAAAAGTTTTGCTCTGTTTCAAACACATCCATGAATACTTTTAAGTACCTTCATACTTCAGATATTATAAGTATCTTAAATATTTTAGTATCTGTATTTACAGTAATGCTAATCATAAACCTTATGACACAAGAATTTATCAAATGTTTGCCTATTTCCAGCACATATTGAGCCCAAGGAAACAATGTTTAAGTGGGGATGCATGAAGTTGGCATGGCAAATTAAAAGAGCCGTGCAATTTAATATACATGAGATAACTGTGCTCTTTGTACATTGCATACCGCACTAGTGGGGACATTAGCAGGTACTTTCTCTTCAACTCTTCCATCTGCTTTGGCAACTCTAAGAGAACTTGCAGAATCAGAGGGCTTTTCAACCTGAAGAGATAGAAACTACACTTAGAAAATAATTGCTTAACAAATATTTGATTCAGCAAGTTGGAAAAAGTTAAATCAAAATGCAGAATTGTGATGTGCTTCTGATATAAAGATACAGTCAACATTTAAAAATCAAGTTCAAGTCTTTTTTAGGGGTGGAATACAATAACAGTACAGGCCTTAGAGCAAAACCATCTTGATCACATCATTCTGACCTGGAATTAGCTTACAGAAAAGGTACATAATAGTAAAAAGTTGAGTTTTATGGAAGTCCTCTTTCATGAGGAAGGAAATGCAGCTCTAGAAACATCTCAATTTATAAGTATATTAAAGCTCTATTCATTACCACTATTTGTTTGATAGCACTGAACAAAACCAAATTACTGGGGTTTTAGCAGATATTTTTAACACCCGCCAATCATCTCATTTACTGGGTTGACTACTTTACAACTTACCATTTGGTAAGTCATTTGGGAAGCAGAGAAGAATGAGCCTATTTTTATGAGAATATAATTTTTTTCTGTGCTAATCTTAAACACGCAAACACAATTCTGTTTGTTTCTATCTATGCTGGTAAGCAGAAAATCTTATAACTGCTTCCTACCAGGGGATTGGAGTAACAGAAAATCCCCACTGGTTCTAAAGCCAGAAAGTGGTTTCAACGAAACCATGTAACTGTCAGTAGTACTAAACAGTTGTCAACATCGTCATTTTCACTCACCTGCAAGGCTTCTGAGTGTGTTTCAATTTCATCATCTTCCTCCTTGTTTACACCTGATGCAGCAAATGCCTCAAACTGACTGAAGTCTGCAAAATTTGGCTGTTCTGGTATTTGTTGAGGTGAGGTACTGGTATGAGATATTAGGCCATCAGCATCTACCGGGCGATGCACATGAGGACCTGCACCCTGCAATGAAGGGAAAAAAGAATATTTAGCAACAACGCTCTTAGCAGTTATCTGATGCAAAGATTCTCACTAAACAAACAGTTTGTGACACAGTTAAAGATTATTTGCTTTCTTAGACTTGATTCTTAGTAAACCTAAATGCATCCCCACAGCTCATTCTGTGTGGTTATAAAAACAGTGAAATAGTTAACACAAAAGGGAGCCCTGTCAGATGTGCTGTCATCTGGTGGATGAGACCAAAGATGCAGGCAGAGTAGGACTAGCTAGACTCACTGGGTAGTACATATGCTTCTGCTGTACCACAGTTCAGCATGGCTCTCCTAGACCGAATACATGTTTGAATTTAGTTCCTCATGGAAATTTGATTGTGAGATCATAGCCCACAGAGCACATCTGTCATTGCTGATCGACTTCAATGCATTTCATGAAAACAGAAAGCCAAGTAAAGGGGCATTACAAACATCTGAATGAGGAGAATGCACCAAAAACTCAGGCATTATTACGTATCAGAGTAAACACACAAGAGTGCACCCTTAAATATTTTCACTGCATAACCAGTTTCAAGCAAATGAGAACTCCAGGAGAAATACTAGCCCTTATTTCTGATTTTGTATTCTAAATATGACTCAGAAATAACTGCTGGGGGACTCAGATTCTAACAAGTAGCTGCTGCTGAAAAACAACTGAAAAGCAATTCTATCTGTTCCATGTAAGATCTGCAAAACAGTCAAGTGATTAATCTGGTTGAGACAAAGAAAAAAAACTTTTGTTCTATATAAAACCATAGCCTGTGCCAGAGACATGGATCTAAAGACAAGCATTTATTGTGGAATACTTTAAAAGATCTCTGTCTTATGGTTATATAAGGATAGGTAAATGAATGCAAAAGCATCACATCCCTCCCTTTCTTACAACTTAGAGCTCCAAAGCCATTCAATTTAACCCCTTAGCATGTCTTCACCAGAAGCAACTGGCTACAGCTTGACCTTTGAAATCATTCACTGATTTGCATGAAGCTCCCGTCATTTCAAACAAATAAAAAATAAACTAAGGATTTTTGAGAAGTTCAAATACAGAGGTTAGATAAAAGGATCAGTCTAATGCACCGAGTTAGAGTATGATTTTACTAAAGGGATAACATCACCTGTGAAGGCTGTGGTCTTGGAGGCACTGCAGGGGGATAGGCAACAACTGCAGCCTGTTGCTGTCCTGCAAGAGGCATCACATTTAGTTAAGGTAGTTACTTCTCATTTTACATCAGTATCTCATGTTTTGACTTTTCAAATATGCAGAAATTCAGACTTTGCAAACATGTAAACCTGTCATTTGGGAACACTGTTGGAAGTTAATCTTTCAAATATTCAAATAGATAAAGCAAGAAATCAGAACATTAGTCTTGTCCTTGTCCTCCTGTTCTATGTATGCACTGTCATACTTTCCTGATCTCAGTTTTCCTTTTTTACTCCCATTACACACTGTCAACATTTTCTCTTCATGATCTTGAGCTGAAAAGTACTGACAAATCATTTAGCAATATTATCAAAAGTGATCTTTAATCATTTCCTCAAACACATTCTAATCCCTCTTCAGATGGGGAAAAAAAAAAACTGCTTCAGAAATGAAGTATACCAGGAACACAATATATCTACCTGGGGGAACGGAAAAGGATCTGTTCATATCTAAAGATGACGATCGAGAGTGAGAAGGGTGAGGCCTTGGCGGGGGTGGTGGTGGTGCTGTGTTATCTGGAGATGTTCCTGAATGTGATCTGCAAAACATACAAAGCTTTGTAATGATTTTAGGCAGCTACAACAGAACTAACATTCAAAATTTCTTTTAAGTACTTAATTAAAATACACTTGACAGATAGAAAAGAGCCTGATGGTTGCCATTGATTCTTAAGAGTGCAAAATCAGTTTTAAACTTCTGGTCACCTTTGATTTCACATTTGTTTTTGCATTTCTATTGACCTAGATCTCAATTTTCCAAAAGTTTCTTGTAGTACTGCTAGTAATTCATATTTGGGCAACCAATAGTTTCTGATACACGCCTCAAACAATGACAGCTCAGAAACAGTGAATCTTAGATGTGGTAAATTTCATCCAGGTGGCAGTCATGATTTGCAAAGCATGTTAAGTTACAGTCAACATCATAATTCAGTTTTACACTTAAGTTCAGTATCATTGAAAAATAATGTTTCTGTTGGATCTGCCTGCAGATATATCTAAGTTAAGCAGTATAACAGCTTATGAGGTAAATATCCCAAATTTCCTCTTGAGATTTTCCAAATCTATTTACTAGGTAGCATCTTCAGGAATCATTCTCGGATAGGATCACCATCTAGTGGATATCTGTTGCAAGTTCATCAAACAATCAGTAAGATTGGAAGGATAAAGTACTGTGCTACTCAACTGGAACTTCAGTGGGATAGCGGGGTTTGCAGTATTTTTGTGCAGATTCCATTTAAAAATAGTTTGAAGAAGCTTCCCAACTACTGCACTCTGAGCAAGACAGAATTACTGGATCGCTGGTCTGATACAGCTACTACTTTCCTTAACTCATACATAAGTGATAAACACTCTGCAGAATGGACTTCTGTAACGTTCTTCTACAAATGAGATAAAGCCAGGAGAGATAACAGGTACTCTATATTTCATACAGCACCTGAAATCTCTCAATGTGTTAAGTCCAGGCAGAAAAACAAAAAGTGATTTACAGACACTCCTGGCAAAGCCTTTTCAGTTATTGCTTTTTGAAAACATATTATGTACTCTGAACTTATGGTAGTACTAAGGACAATGTTATAATTATAAACAAAGCTGTAATTGGTAGAAGAGGTATAAATGGAAGGAAGTAAGAGTGACTGAGGTAACAATTTTTCCTGAGTAGACGTTGCCAGATTTGGTAGATCTGACTAGAAACTCTCTGTGCCAGAAAACAGCACCTCATCAGAAAGCTTCACTCATCTACACAAGCCAGCAAGAGAACCCACCCCAAAATCGGAGAATATAGAAAACAACCAAGAAATCATCATGTTGATAATGCCAAAAAATGTACACAGAAGCAGGACAGAGAATCAGTTTTGCCATTAAGTAATGATGGGGTAAAGAAGTTTTTAAGCTGCGGCACTGAAAGCGAACTGTAAATCTTTCTTCACTATTGAAAGCATCATACTTATTTCTGTTTTGAAACTTACCTCCAAAACTGACTGTAAAATGGTTAATGGTGTAGCTGGTTTTTAATCCTATTCAGGCACAGATTTAATGGGGACAATTAGCACCAGCTGGTACAGCACATTCTCTTTTGTCATATGATGCTGTTGTTCGTTATACATTTGTACAGCTTTACCCAGTCCCTTAATTTATGTTGGGCCTCTGGCTGTCTTTCATTCCATGGAAGCTCATTATTAAGAGAGACTGAGTTATTGTCATGATTTTTTATTTTTTTTACACAGTAAATAATCGGAAGGTCCTTCTCCATTACTGCTTAACGGATATTTTAAATACCAAAAATTGGTCTCAAGCAATATTATGATCACCTACATTTATTTTCCCTCCCTTGTTCTTAGGGAGATCGTCATTCTTGATTTTTCTGAGTGAATACAGAGTTTCATTTCATTGGCAAATCCCAAGCAACTCTGCAGACCTCACTGTTTTTTAAGTTTCACTTTACTCATTAACAGGAACAGCAAACATTCTAATGTGTGAAAACACAGCCTGCCTCTCGATTTCTCATTGTTCAAGTCAGATCTGGCCACCATTTTATAAGTGTGCTGTCAAGCAACCAGAAGCTTAGAACAGGCTGCTTTAAACATAGTTCATTTACTTTCTTTAGTTGTTACTCTACTGACCGTTGCCGCGTTACAGCACTTCCAATTTGCTCTGGATCTGAAGTATAGGAGTCTGAACTGCTGTAACCATCTGCTGGTAAAAGAAAGTACAGTTTAATATTTGTTTTGCATCATCAATATAATCTAAAAGACACAGATAATATATTGTATTCTAATTATGAAAAGTTTTGTAAGAAACTTTAAAAAATTAAGCTTAAAGCAGAAGTTGGCTATGTGGTGTATGAAATAACCTCTCCTCAAACATCTTTCGTAATGGAGCCATGCAGGCTGTTATGCCACCTAGTGGAACAAGTGCGATCACTCTTCTAAGGAGAAAAGAACAAGTCCCGGACCAAGAAGTTTTACGTCAGCTCAGTATGAAATTACTGGCTTAAAACAACAGTTTTAACACTGTGGGTGCTCACTACAGAAATATTATTAACTTCTCCATTTATCACTAAGCTTCTGTATCATCTTTCCTTTGTTCTGAATCACTTAACTTGCAAAGAAAAACAACTATGCATTGTTTATATCTCACAACTTTTCTCATTACGTGCAATAGAAGTTTGCTCCTGCTTTGTGGATTAGGTATAAGGGGCTCTTTATAAATCCATCACTTCCAAGCTGAATTACTCCTGAAAAAATGCATGGAAAATAGAAACGAAATGCAAATTTCTCAATACCAAGCTGAGGCTCATAAATCTCCATTTATTCTCAATTTTGTATACTATTTTAATGTCTTGATCCATGAACAGCAGACTAAGTGAAGTAAAACAACTAACATGCACTTAAATTTTGATCAATAGATCAATGAAAAATTAATATTCTTATGTGCAATGCAAGAAAAAGCACATGAGCCTAGTAATAGAATATTTTTATTTCTTAAGATTATCTAACTATGAAGTAACAATTCCAAAACAGTAATAAAACAATTAGAAAGACTTGCTTAATTTAAGACTGAGAGACCTTATTACCAAATGGACTGTGGCACAGCTGAGCAAGAACAAGTAACTACAGCAAACACAACAATTTCCTTTTCTGAGGCACAGAGAAGGATTCAAAGTAACGAGTTCCTCAAAGTTTGCTTCCTTTCCCATTCTCTTTAACTTTGATTTACAGTAAAAAAGATCTCAGAAAACAGACTCAGACATGTAGCCTGAAACTCGTTCAGTCTACCTGTAATCTGGAACCTGATTCATCAAACCAAAATAATTCAAAATGTTTTGGACACAGCAGACACTGAAAACCAAAAATACTATTATAAGCAACTATACACCTAAAAAGCTGTGCCTAAAACACATCTGAAAGTCCATCCCAGTTTGTTAGCAGGTAAAGTAGTTAACTGCTTGTAAATTTTGTGGTTAAGAGGTCTTCTTAGGCTCTTCAAAAACAAACAAACATGTTGTTAGCTGATTCTGAGGAAATTAGAATCAAATTCTACTACCACTTTCCAGACATTTCCATTTCTCATCCTAAGATCAAAATAGAATAGAAAACAAGAATAAAGAACTGATGAAAACAAACATTTCTGAACACAGATGATAGAGAAACACTTCCAGTAACATCAATAGAACATTATATTTTTCGTATTAGAACTGTTTCTATTCTCAGGATAAGTTTATCTCATTTAAGAGCTTCTGCATTTAGTAAGTTTTCATTCACTGATGAATAAATCCACATTTTGCTTAACATTAAAATGAGATCTGAAGGTATTTGATACTTACTAACTGTATTTCCAGATGTGTATTTTACAGATGAACTCATTTTGTTTTCTTCTGGGAGATCAGGTGGTTTCACAAGTAGTGGGCTAGTAGGGTTAGTATGATCTGAACAGAAAAATAAGTTTAAATAAACAAGTGTAATCAAACTAGCCTTTACTTCTGATATTAAAATGTTGCGATTGCTTTTATGTCCTTATCTAAATTGCTATTCCGAAGACTAAAATCACTTCACTTTAAAATAATTCATACATCAAGGGATAACTGAAGTTTTACATTGTAATTGTCACATTTTTCAGTTTTGAGAGTTGTGAATCTTCACCTATTTATAGGGCTAAAGAAACGTTACAAGAAATGTATTGTGAATCATTTCTCAATCCTCACATACAGAAAGCTACACGTGAGTTACACAGAAATACAAGGAAGTACTGGCATACTAGGCCAAATCTATAATTGAGACCGTTGACTCCACTGTTCAAGTAAAATTATTGAACAACTGAGTTTATTCTTGACTAGAGTATAAAGTAGGCCTATGAATACTTTAAAATGCATCACCCTCCAAAACAATAAGCAGTATTTCTGACTACAGGGCAATAAGATGTTTCTCCAAAGATCTATTCCCTCCTAAATGCAGGATTTGCCAAACCTGTGTTCTCCATCTTCATAGCTATCTCCAGTATTTAATATAGAAACCCAAGTGAATTCTATACCGTGATGGTCCAGAACTACTCAAAGCATTAGTTCTTTCACAAATGGCTAATCTAAACTCTGCATCCATCTGCACAATATTCTAATTCCTAATTCAGGAAACTTATCAACTGTTATGCTGCTCACAATTCCAGATATTTTCAACTACAAGAAAACAAAGTCAGCATATTTAAGGAAGTAAGTTAAATTCACGAAACTTTCTCGATTAGCAAGGGAAAATGTCCTACCGCTTCCAGTTCTTTTAAGCTCCATTTCCTGCATGTGGATTTTGCTTGGAGTCATTCTTATGGGAACTGGGTGCACAATTGCAGTATCCTGTGGAAGAGAGGGATTAAATTGCGTTAAAGTAGTTTTAAATTGTCCTATTAAGAGTTTCTGACACCACGTGAAATGCCATTTCTAAGTGAAAAAAAATCATAAATCTAATTTTACACAGTTCCAGGGTATTTAATATACCTATGAAACCAAAGCTGTACGAGCTGAAGTTCCTTGAACCACATATAAAATATAATTTAGCATTCAACTTAAAGAGGGAATTCTAAACATTCCTCAATGCAACTATGACTACAGGACTTGAATTTTGATGACTTCCCATCATTTTTGAAATAGTGTTTGATATCTATTACTCCAAGTACACCCACAAATTCTTTTCAAAATCCCAATCAATTTACGATGCCTCAGAAAATTACAGCATGACTGATTTGCAGTAAGGTGCTTTGTAGTAAATTAAGACCAATAGTTTCAAGAATCTTTAAAATAGTAAAATCTTTGAAGTTTCAATATGAACAATTCTATAGAATAGATCTTTCAATAGACTTGATTTTACAACTTCTGCATTTTCTTCATTTCACCAAGAACAGTTATGTTCACATGATTAATTCTAGAACTGTTTAAATTGACTTGCACTACCTGTTGCAAATATAAACTTTTAAAACCACTTTTGAGATGCAGCTCAAACACTTAACCCAAATGTTTAGGCCTCTATACTCAACCCCATAGGATAACCACTAACCATAAACCATAACCCAAATGGGTAACCTTAGCCATAGTACAAATGTGTAACCAGTAACCCTTAACCCTAACAAAAAAGAGTAAGGTATAACCCCAAACCAAAAGGGTAATCCACAACCCTTGAACATAAACCAAAACGTTAACTCTTAAGCCTCATTCCAAATGAGTAACCCTAAACTGTTAACCCTAACCCAGAACTGCAACACTGTCCAAAATCCAAAGGGTAATCCTTAACCCTTAATGCTAACACAAAAAGGAAACCCATAACCCTAACCCTAAATTTAAACCTCTTCAAACTCAAGGCTCTTTAAATCTAACCCCAAATTATAACTCTTAACCCTTAACACTAGCTCAAAATGCTAATCTTTACCCCCTAACCCAAGTGGGTAAACCTTATCCCTCTGTAACAGAAGAATTAAAAAATCATTCTTGCCGTAGTTATTTCAGTTCTTTACTCTGAAAACTAAAAGGGAAAAAAAAAAAAGTGGCTTCTATAAAAATAATTTGTTTCAAACAATTAAATGAACGTGTGTAGAATTATTAATACAGATCAATAATCTAACTTTATCCAGAACAACTTAACACGTTACTAACTTTCTTTTAGAGAAATCACCTTCATATACCAGGAGATTAATGTCTATGAATTTATTCTCAAGTCTGTTATTAAATCTCAAGAAAGCTAATTAGCTCTTTCTCCCCTTTGGGAAAGCAAGAGTAGTTTGAAGAAAACAGACAAACAAAAAAAAAACCAATCAGTCCTATGCATCACTGTTGAGATTTAAAATAAGTAGCCTGAATACTGCTGGAGAAAATTTGCTCTCAGTTACTCTTATTTCAGTCAAAGAAAAGGTTACCAAACATCAAAGATGCTCGCCATTCTCTACATAACTCTTATAATCTCCAAGCATCGCAAGTAAAGAACTCCTTCTCCAATATAAATGTATTTGAATTTCTATTTACGTGCACACACACAAACACGAGCTACATATGAGTTTTCTACACATTACATTTCCACTTTCAAAGTTAACTGCATGTGTGAAAATTCTGAACTTCAGATTTGCGTCCTTTAATAATTGTGTGCAAGAATAAACTATCATTTTACTGGGGAAACAAGGCAGTGATAGCTCTATAATGTTAACTAATCATACTCAATAAGAAAGCTGTAAATGGATTTCCATCATGCTTACTTTATTAAAACTTAAAAAATATAGTACGTTTAAGTCTATATCTTTAAGATGAAAAGAGGCTGGCAAGTAACTTTTTGCTTTGTTCAAAGTACTCTGGGCACTAGAGATAGTGCAGTCTCAATTCTAGTGTTTCTAGATGCTGAAAGCTATTTCCACATTAATAGCAGTGACATCTCAGAGTAGAGTTCTGATATATTTGCATACAGTTACTAATTATTTATGTATTTGTTAATATCTGAAGGGGCCTCTTAAAGATTAAAAGCATTTAAATGTCTATTATGCACATCTGTTATGTGATAAGTTTAAAACAGTAGTAACAGCAATAATTTCTGTAAGAAAAGTGGGTGGAAAAGCAACTGCTAAAGAAGTAATTTTAAGGCATTTCAGAGCCATTTTGATGTTACATGCAAAACAATGTAGTAGATCTTTGGCTCCAAAGCTTGATAAGATCCATCACCATTCAAAGCGTTCCTCATTAAGTACATCATTACAAAAGCATAGGTTTAGCTGGAAATATGATTAATATGTAACTAGATTAAAAAAGTAACTAAATAAAAATTATAATAATTAAATTGGTGAAAACACTGGGGTTTCATACATTACATCCATGAAAGTCTGACAGTTTTTTCAGTTGAGTAGGAGAGTTGCCAGCACCTATGATTTTGTATTTTGCAGCTTGACAAAATACTAAAGATAGATTCTGAAAAAGGGACTAATATATGATTGGGTGTTGCTCTTCAGTTTCCTTACATATTCAAAAAACAGTATGTTTAAATATTTCCTCCAATACAGCTTTTGACAACAGTGTTGCATTAAAATCAAGAAAACAAACATTTGCTGCACTCAGATATTAAATGTGATCAGTACCAGAAAAATTCTATTCCTAAAAATAAGCAAAATAATTAATAAGCTTGTTATCGTTCCCCCCCAAACAAGAAAGGAAAAAAAATATAAAAGGAATTCAAGGAATCATGCATAACAGCTACATACAATGAATAGAAATTCAGTGTTAATAAAATTAATTTCAAACAAGCAAGCTAAGTGATTGACTTACAGGATCAGCTGGTGCAATGTTAGAATCAAATTGGGTCAGAGTTTGTGAGCTTGAAGAGCGTTCGCTAAATGTCTCCCACTGCTGAACAGACAGAGGAGAGAAATCAGCATGATGAGAAAGATGGGAGTAAAAGATCACCAAGGAGACTTAGCATAGTAGTTTGGAGGTTGCACTGGAAAGCACTGTATTTGCACTAGGCAGTACTTAGAAGTTATATTAACACATACTGAATCTTTCTATTTCAGTTTGAGACTGCACTGCAACAAAGTTTGTTACCTGTCAGTATTCATCTTTTACATTCATGTTTCATAGTGAAGACAGGTGTACAGTTAAGTCAAATACTTTCAGAGTTCTTGTAAAAGTTACACAAGTATTAAAAAAAACGTTAAGCCAATCAAATATTGTTGAGACTCAGTGCCACACATCTGTGACTGTAAAATCCACAGAAAGATTCCTCAGCTTTGTAGTTGCCCAGTTTCAAATATTTTTGGGAGGCACTGATTTTCTTACAGAATCTCAGACAAATTAACACTGAGCAAAGTGCTCTAATTATACCAGTCCAGCTTGCTAGTGCAACCCCTGAGAAATGATTCTATTCTGTAAGAGTATTTTTACAAGTCTAAATCACTGACATGGCAAAGAATTAAACTCAAACATACCACTGATTGTTAAAAGCAAATTAAGTACAGTTTTTCAAGATATAGGTGAGCTGTATCAATACACAGTTGTCAAGAGTCCTCATGCTTAATAAGTCAAATTACTGTCACAGCTGGATTGATGAAGTAGCAAAATACATAACAGTAATCTGTGATCCAGAAACTAGATGACAAATCACTACAGGATCGTTAAACTTGTATCCTGGCATAATAACAAATATTAGCCAAGTTTCAAACAAGATTTGTAGCACTCAAGAGAGACTAAAATGTTAGTAAGGTCATAAAAACAAATTAATATTCTTGTCCCACATCCGTACGTAAATCAATGTGCATGTTTTCAGATGATACAGGGCACAGTATACTTTGTTAGTCAATCTAATATCATGCACTCTCCTACATGAAACCATACTCAGTGTATGTGTGAGCCGTATTCAGGTGCACCGGTTCCTGTAGTGTTTGGAAGGTAACTTTCTGACAGGAGGTGAAGGAGTCAATGAGGAAAGCTATGCTGCTAGACCTTGTTCTTACAAATAAGGACTGGTTGGGACCGTGAAGGCTGGGGCAGCCCTGGATGCAACAAACACGAGACAGTGGAGTTCAAGAGCTTAGATGGATGAAAGAAAGCAGTAAGTAGGATTGCAAGGCTGGACTTTAGGAGAACCAGCTTTGACCTCTTCAGGGACCTACTTGGAGGCATCTGGTGCGTTAGAGCATTGCAAGGTAAGAGGACATTGCAGGTCAAGGGAAGTGATCCTCCCCCTCTCCTCTGCCCTGGCAAGGATATGTCTGAAGTGCTGTGTCCAGCTCTTGGCTCCTCAGTTTGAGAATGAATGGGAACTTCTAGTGGAGGGCCACAAATATTACGGGCCTGGAGCACCTCCCGTATGAGGAAAGGCTGAGAGACCTGTGACTGTTCTGCCTGGAGAAGAGAAGACTGAGAGGGGATCTTATGTTTAATTAACATCTAGTGGGCGGGAGTCAAGTGGATGGGGACAGGCTCTTCTCAGTGGTACACAGTGACAGAATGGCTATAAGCACAAATTGGAACACGTGAAGTTCCATACAACATGAGGAAAAACATCTTCACTGTGTGACAGAGCACTGGAACAGACTACCCAAAGGGGTTGTTAAGTCTCCTTCTCTGGAAATATTAAAAACCCACCCAGATGTTCTCCTGTGTAAGCAACTGTAGGGAACCTGCTTTAGCAGGGGGTTGGACTAGATGACCTCCAAAGATCCCTCCCAACCCTCACAATTCTGTGATCCTGTCAACGGCCCACATGTGAAACTAGCCTAAAGTAGTACTTGAGAAATAGGTCTTCATGGAAATTCCTAAATAATAGTTTTCAGTCAGCCAAAATTAATTAAACATAATCAGAACAAGACTCACTAAAGTATTAAGACCCTTCACGTGTGGTGCTGTTCCTTGGAGAGAAGGAGTCCTATTTTTTAACAAAGGCAAAGACTATGACGTCATTCAGCTGGTATTTTTCCACAAAACTACTCTTTTCTAGCAAAAATGTAAGTTTTCCCCTTCCTTTTACACAGTTGCTCATTTTATTATTTATTATTTGTCCTTAGGGTCTATAGCTAGACAACAGATGAACATCAACGCCTTCTACTAAACCAAGGAATGAGGTGTTAGTGTTTCATTCATCCATCCTGAGATACTACCAGAAACTAGTTTCTTCTAACTTCCTGCTGCATTGTAAGCTACAGTGTCTACTGAGTGGCATCTGAAATGGTAAGATCAAAGAGCAATGACGGTAATACTAATTAGCTAGGATAAACGTCCCATTAGTTGAAAATAAAATACCTGTCTTTGAGACTCACAAAGGTCTCTCAAAGATACCTTAAAAATGTTAATTACTGAAAAGCAGAACTCAGAACAAACTGAACAATTACTGAAAGAACATCTAAATATCTGAAACAGTTGTGAAGTCCAAAGACACTATATCTGTGTCAAAGCTAATATGACACCTACTTTCAATGAAAATTTAATAGGCTTTCCAGTTTTTTAAACTCTTAGAAGTGTGTGCAGCACTGGCACTGAAACTGGAAGGAAAAGGTTTCTGAAGGGAGAAACGAGAGATCGGTAGATTGCAGAGATGGGACTGTTAAGCACGCATTTATCTAACCCAGATAGATTTTTACAACATTCTTTATTTTGAAGCTCTGACACCTTGGTCCATACTTTGTGAGCTGACACTACCTGAGCTTGAGAACTGGAGTGTAAAAATCAATTGTCAGCCAGAAAAAGCAGAGTAACCCATGTTTTTAAAACTAAATGGGATGCAAATTGCTTGGAGAGGTTGTTCATCCAAAGCCTCATAGCTTTGCAAGCAACTCATTTGTTGATGACAGTTGTAAGAAGCTGAAAGAGGCTACAGACTGCTGCCTGCTGTAATACCAGAAACTTTTTCACGGCAATAAAACCTTGAGTACTTTGACCTGATTCTTGCTGGAAAGAAAAAGTTGCAAAGCAAGCATGCATGGAAATACAGCTAAGAAATTAGAATAATTGGAACAAAAAGCTCTTAATATTTAACTCCTAGTATAGTTAATGTTTAGTAGTATATTTATCCTGAGAATTTTTACAAACCTCTTATAACTGAACTGATTTTCAGAAGAAAATATCACATTATCTAGTAGAACAGACAAAGTCAGTTTTGTAAAAAAAGATTTTGATTGACAACCAATGTTCAGCAACTTTGCGCTGCTACTTCAATTCTTCTATTCAACTGGTTTAAACTGCAGATATAGCATCTGTTCAACTATGATGCAGCTTACCAAATCAGAGATCTTCATTGTAAGCATGATGGAATACATCATGCAAGTTTAAATATATTTGCAGACATTTTGTCCTTGCTGCAATAACTGACTATCTGTTCACTTGACTGGAAATACATACCTCCTACTAGCAGACTAAGAGTCATTCTGTCAAACAGAACTAAGAATCACTATGCCTTGTATTTTTTTATCTGGTAAAGGCACCACTGTAAGGCTTGTGTTTGTCCTTAAAAGGAAGGGCAGACTCTTACCAGGTTCTTCTTCCTGAGAGATGAAGGAAATTTCCTCAGCTTTTAAACTTTAATCATGAAAAAAAAAGTTTTTTCTGTTTAACATCAATTCTAATTTGATTTGTCTACATTTCAGAAGCTTATTCTGAAGTTTTACATAACTTTTGATTGTACGATCCTTCAGAGTTACAAAAGAGAAAGCACCCAGAGAAAGAAAAAAAATCAACTAAAGTTCTCCAATAAGTACGAGAGATCATTTAGGGATGAATATGAAGCTTAATTGCTATTAATGACAACATTTTAAAACTTATCTCACCTACCAATCAGGCAGAAAAATTGTAAAGGTAACACTTTTACAATTTAAAATGTATAGAACCTTCCTGTGTTTTAGTGTCCTCCTTGAGTTTTTGTCAGTGCATTCACAATTGGTGATTAACAATCCACTTGTGAATTATATATGTACACACAATTTAGCTATTGACAGCGGCAATTAAATAACTTGCATTGAAGTGCTAACCTCACTGCTCTGATTCAATTCTGGCCAGGTCTGGTTTAGGGATGGCATTGATGGAGACTTGCTTGGAGGTGCTTCTGCTGGAGAGCTGGAGTAACCAACCTCACCGGTTTGTTCCCCAACTTCTGAAATGAAAGCAATCACTATAAGTCAAATACATGAATTGCATTCACAAACAGCCCTTTTGAGAATAAAGTATCTTACTCTAAAGTACCACACAGTTCCACTTTTTCAAAGAGGAGACAAAACAAACCGATTTGAGTTAAAGATGCTACCTTTATATTGAGAATCTTAGCGTTTTCTTTCACATCATTTTGCAAACTGAACCAGCTTAACAGCTGTTACCTTGCAAGTGTACGTTGTTATTCTAATTCCAGTTCTCCCTGGACTTTCAGCAAATAGAATTCCTTGCAGAAAGCCTTCCCTTACAGGAAAGCAAAAACTTGTAAATTTTGTAATGGACTGTTAATTTTTATAAACTGCAATAAAATTGAGTTAGCTGAAAAACATTAACTTTAATCTTCAGAACAGAACTCACAGTAGAGTTCATTTCAGCTGCAGATCTCACATTTCATCAAGACTGGTGCTATTAACACATAAAATACATGTTTAAGGACTTGGAAAGAAGTATCCGTACAACTGACTTCATTATCCTAGTTCAGTGCAGTTTCCTTCTACAGGTTGTTTTCACACAGACATTTGACTTGTTCTGAAAAGCAGACATAACCTACTTAGAAATACCACACCACAATGTCAAATCTTAAGTGGAGCTGCTACAATCCAGAGATTTCTTTGAAGAATATGATCAAATTCAAAATACTAACCCCATTTAAATCTATTGTGGAATTACTACAGTGTTTTAAGAACCTAATGTTTCATTTATTTCCCCAGATCAGCACAAATATAACCACCTCGTTGGAAAATTGTTCTTTTAAAATTCTGTAGGGGTGCAGACAAATGTAATATTGCGTAACAGCTCCATGTCACGTGAGAGAAATGCATCTCTGGTCAGAAAAGCAGATGTAGGACAAGACCAACACACTAATGGATTTGAGACACCTGCGCTTGGTCACAGATTCATACAAGCAGGAACGGCTACCAGACTATGTGGCAAGAGTCTTCAGTGCCAGTCCAAACAGGACAGTGTTAGACAGAGCACTGTTACTTCTCTTTCTCTTGGCCACTGGTTCAAAATCAAAACAGAAAGGAGACAGCATTGTGAGCACAGAACTGAAGCGATTAATGAAAGAGTTTCTAACAAAAAAAGGGGACAGAAGTAAATAAGAGCATTGTTTATGCTCTGAAAAAGTTTAAACTTCTATCAAAATAAAGAAAACAAAAATCAAGTAATTGACATTCTAAAAGCAGTCTTAAAGTATGATATGCACAATGCATATCTCCATTGCAGATGCTCCCGTTGAGCAGACAGCCTAACATACACAGTATAACCTGCACATAGACCTATTAGCAACTTATAAATATACATTAAAATAGTAAAATTGGGATTTGGACTGTTGTAATTACAAGCAAAGTTACAGCCAAACCAGTAACCTCCCTTTATACATTTAATTCAATGTACATGTTCTGGTGACAAATCCATGTCAGGTACTAAAGAAGATTAGCTGTTTCCAAAACTAGAGGCCCAGATAAAGAAAAGAAATAAATTAATTGCATAAAACACAAAAAGTTTGCATGTTATTTCTCACCAATGCCTTTAAAAACATCAGCAGAATCAATTATCTGTTATATTTCTGTACTTTTATTTTTAAGCATAGCATACACAGCATAATAATCTTTCAGTCTTCATCAGAACAAAGCAAAATTCCTTTAAGATAAGAGGGAAAAACATTCACTACTTTTAGAAGTAGTTTTTCTTCACACTTAAAGACTACTCTGTACTTCCTGAAATTTTATCACAGCTGCCCGTGAAATAAAAATGACACTTTTTAGCTTAATGTCCACTTTATAAAACTTTCAAAGAACTTCAGTTATATGACAAAATCCTCAACACTGTCTATACCAATCAAAGCAGTAGAAAACCAGGTATGGATGTAGGCATTTTCATGGCTATAGTTGTTTTCTTACTCCATTTCCTGACAAGAAGTTGCTTGACAATCACCTTGACATAACAAGAGAGTGGCTAGTTTTTAGATAACTGTGGATACTTCTAATATGTCTTTGCCATAGTAATGTGCTTACTCATACTGAAAACACTACAGTTGATGCTGGCTGCTGCTGAAAGGCTGAGGAGCTGAGTGAAAAAACATTGGTTTAATTATTAAAGCAATGCTACAGTATCTAGTTTAAAAGCTCCTCAATAATAGCCAAGTGAAAGTCTCTGACATCCTACACACACAGTAGGAAGGGACTCCTCCCTATTAAAATATTTAGTAAGAAGATAAAGAGCTAGAAAGCCACAATACTTGTACACCCACTTGTACACCTTCCAGAGCCAAGACTGCTTAATGTTCTTTTGTTCCTAGTCATTAAATTCTGCTTTTTTGAAAAATATAGCATAGAGAATACATCAACAACAAATGGCGCCTAAAAATACACTTCCTCTAAACATATGATGGTAAGAGATGGTAAAGTAAAAAGGCTTCAAGTTTTATTAACTAATAAGAATTGAATGACTCAACATCTTCAAGAATGATAACAATGGAATTTTGAGGAATCATTTGTATTTCAAGTTAATTTCAGTACAAGTTAATTTATTTCAAGTTCCACAAAAATTCAATGTTCATTGCAAATATAGTATTTATGAAGCAGATTATAGGTATTCTGCTTCCTTTATCTGTTTGAAGATAAAAATGAAAGATAGTCAAACCCATCCTACTTTTAAATGGCACTTTTACATGTGCTCATGTCCTACCTCTGACATTATGACTTAGAACATTTTTAAGTACTTTCAAGAAACTTATCTTACCTGTTGAGTCTTCCAAGTCAATCAGTTTGGGCATTAAGCTTTCAGGTAGCTTTTCTGGCAAATCATATCCATTCTTCCTAGCAACTACTAGATGAAACGCAGCACAGAACTCATCCAACGTCAGTGCACCATCTTTATCAAAATCTGAAAGTTCCCTAAAAAGGAGAACTTCATATGAATGAAACCAAATATATTGCCAAACGTGTTTCTGTTGTGCTACTTGGGAGAAGAAATAATGCACCCTATAGTTCACTTTTGCCTACTAAGCACTCCATATTATCATGAAGTACTACTCAGTGAATTTCAAAATATTTGCATATGTGTGTTTTATTTAAATTTCCTTGCTGAGACTCAAATAAACATAGGAATAAGGAGTTAATAATTTATATTTAGATGTATCTTTAAAAAATATAAAATTTCAAACCAAGTATTTCTTACTCTGAACTGTTTACATCCCTTTATAAAGCTCAAAATGCTTAAAGCACCAACCTAGAGCCATCGAAAACCAAGAAAATATTGGCATAAATGTGAATAGAAAGGAACACAGTACAATAGTGAAACATTGCTTAACACCTTCTAGTAAGGAGATGGTTAGGTAACACCAGATAGCTGTAATATTTCAAAACAGCTATCCCAAAACAGACCACACTTACCAAATGTGGGAAAGTTCAAGAATAGGTAGTTTCGACTTAGTGAAAAATTCTTTAGCTGCAGATCCTGAAAAATTACAACAACAGTTTTTAATGCTTGAACCAATTAAAATAACCAGAAGACTTACAAATTTATGGTAAATGATGTAAGCTATTTAGCAAAGGTTTAGGGAAAAATGGCACTAATTTCTAGAGATGAAGCGAAAAGCAGCTTCAAGTCCTTTCTTGAATTACAGTGCAATTTACCAGAATGTTATCACTAATATGTAGTACTTTCTTTGAAATGGTATGCAAACCTAAGTACCCAACAAAGTCTTTGTACCAGAACTGCTGCACCCACAATTAGATGTTTTTTTAAAGAGTAACTTACCTGGTATAAATCCATTTAGATCAGGTTGAATGGTTTTAAACTGATTAACATAATACTGCCTTTGTTCATCAGTTATTTTCCAGGGGTCATCATAACTACTTGATTGCCTACGAATTTCATTTGTTGTTGTAGCTGATGCTACAGTTCGTACTGTTGTCTGGTCCTGAAATGAAATATTTTTTCCTCAGTATTATCTACCTAAAGTGCTCTCACGAATTCTCAACTTCTTGCCTTCAAAAAGTAAAGCATAGTTAAATTTCACAGTAGTTTAAAAACTACAAGAAAAATATCAGCAGAGTGCATCTACAGGACAACGACAGGGTATTTTTGCACATGGATACAAATGGGTAGGAATGACTGCAGTTATGTAAGCAAAAGAAAACCAACACGGCACATACAAAAAGAAGCTAAGCACAAATATTTCATAATTGTTGGCATTTTTAAAAATTAGTAACTTGCAACTACATCACTTATATGAAGTATCTGTTGGGTAAATAGCACTGAACAGACTAAGCACAGCTACACAGTAAACATCTGCAGTGAAATATATATATATACAAAAAAAAAAAAAGGATTGCAACCATCTGAATGACGCAAATTAAATACCAATAAAGTGTCACACCTGGACAGAAGCAGGATGCATGGCTAAAAGAGCACTGGTTGGTGGGGTATCAGCAAAACTGACCCAGTTTTCTTGGTGAGGTGGAGGTGAATGACCAGACCATATAGGATCACTAGAAGTAGATGAGCCTGAAAGTAGAAGAAATATTTCTTTTTTCAAAAAACAAAAACCTAAAAAACTGAGTAAGAACTACAGATACAGAAAGCAGCCCAAAAGATTCCATCTGTGAAACACAGGTTCCCATCAGGAAGACACACACACTTATAAAAAGGTGAAGAAAACTGAAACCAAATTGCATCAAGCTGACACTGTTGACCTCCTGACCACTATTTTGGACTTCTATATTTGGCCAAATTAAATTTGTGCTAAAAAGATGGAAGCGAGGAATAAGCTTTTTGCACATAAGTAAAATTTAAACAAAGTTTTATGTATTTGATGCCTCTTAATTAATACTCAGTGCTTTCTCCTCATTGAAATAAGTTTCTGTACCAACAGTTATTCAAAAGTGGCATAAGATTTCAGAATGCAACTTTCTGTGTGTGTGTGTTTTTCAGTTGCCTAAATACAGTCCAATAATAATAAAAGGCACCCAAATAGACTGCTGACACCTGACGTGTATTTTACTCTTATAAAAGAAGTTTCTAGTAGGAGAAAGATACAGGTTTTGGAAGTGATAAGTTGATTATACAAAACTGAAAGATTATTATTTTGATGAAATTCATGAATAATATAAAGTAATCCCATCCTCTTAGAATTACTTTTACTAGAATAAAAAGCTACTGTTAACTACTCCTTTTGTTCTCTAACAAAACTTGACTTGCAACCAAAACTCCTGAAAACAGAAGTAATAAGACTGACATTTCTTTTTGCCTTGGAATTTTTCTGCAGCCAGTTTAACACTAAAACTTCACAAAGAAGCATGCAAAAAAGCTTTGGAGTTTCTTTCCACTTGTCTTTAAGCACAGAGCAAGCAGATGAGAATCAAACAGGTCTCCCATTTCTCCTGTGAAAATGCTACACTCCAAGTTTAGTTGTGATAAAACAGCTTTGCTCCTCAGCCACTGACATTATTACCACCAAATTGTTTTTTTTTTGTTGTTGTTTTTGTTTTTTACTCCTGTCTTGATTAATTCAAACCGCTTTATAAGTACATTTCAGTCTGTACCCCCATTTGCACAGTACTTTCTCCATGGTAGTACTAGCATAGCAACAGATACCAGTAGTACTGTAGCAGTATTGTCATAACTCAGAAGTACTTCACACAAACTACAAGAGCTATTTCCTTTCTCCTTCCCTCTTCAGTCATCCCAAGGACACTTGTTTTACTGTTCTTGTTATGTAGATTTTTAGGACATAGGATGGGAAGGTTGAAGAACACACACACAGAAGAGACTACTAGTAACCCTGGACACCTAGATGTACACAGTTATGAAATAACAACAGCCAATAACTCAATTCTCAATCATCAAAACTACATGTATTTCATATTTGAGTTAGACATAATCATGCCCCAGTTTCTTCTCAAACTAGAAAAACCAGTTTGGGAACACTGAGGTAGTGGTGGAAGTGGAAGAAAATAGTCACAGAAAAGACTTAGAACAGTCAGCACTTATGAGTTGTAAGCCAATCACTTCCAAAACCTGTGTGCTTTTATCAGAGAACACCATCAAAAGCACTCTGAATAGAGAGCATGCCTAAAACTGATTATCAGATATCAGATTAGGACTAGCTGAAGAAGTCCAATGCACAATGTTTACTATAAAGACATAATTTGAATTCCTGTGGCTGCTCTTTATTCTTCTCCTGTAGCTCGAATACCACCACAATGTTAAATTCTGGAAGATTATCTGATTTCCTGTGGGATAAAAGTTACCCGTCCACTTTATACTGCAAACATAAGTGGTCTATCTAAACAACAAGCTGCTTGTGCTTTTAAATAAACTATGAGTTTACCTTATAAAAACTCATTTTTCAAGCAATCATTTGAACTACTAAGAGCTCTCCTTACCACTAATTTGTGATGGAATAAAACCAATGCAAGCACAATAATAAAATGGCTTAGAGCTCTTCCCTCATTTAATAACCATGTCTATGTAACAGGGACTTAAACAAGGCCAAGTATCAGTTATTATTGAAGCATTAAATAGGAGACTAAGGACCATTCAGTGTCTAGCAAACAGTGTAAGAATCATTAAGACTCTAAAGAGAGAAATGAACTCTTAATGCAATGTTCTCCATTTCTGTCCATGAAGTTTCTAGGCTGCTAATTGCATGAGTTGTACCAGAACTGCCCCCAACAAGGAAAATAAATCAGCATGGCTTGAAGATGCAAATTCTCATACACATTCAAGACGCTGAAATAAAACTTAATGGTAACACTGAAGAAATCTGGCAGAGGCCCCATGACTGAACAGAAGACCTAATTTTTTGGCTAGTTTAAAATCATACTACAAACGTAACAAGCTACAAACATAAATGCTCCACTCTGCTTCCAGTCCAAACAAACTACAAAATGATGAAACTTAGAACAATTTCAAGCCCCTATTCTGACATGCCACTCAACAATCACTTGAAGTTAAGCCAGGAGAAATGATTCTTTCTCCCAAGTCTCTCATGGTCAGCACCCTTCTAGATACTGAAACTGGAATGTTTTTCCTCTTCTGTAATGCCAGGAACAGGAGGTTCTAATTTCACATTAACTCTGTTTCCTTATGAATTGGATCTGCTTGGAATTGAGTTCATTTTCTTCATAGCAACTCATATGGTGATGTGCTCTAAATTTGCACCTAGAACAACAACAATACACCAATATGTTAGCTACAGGTGAACAGTATTTGCATGGCCTCAAGCCTTCTGTTTCTTACACTGCTCCCCTCATTGAACAGACTGGGGGTGTGTCAAAGACTGGGAGGGGACACAAGACAGAGGACTCAGACTAATCAGAGATATTCTATACCATGTAGCATCATGCTTAGCAATGAAACATTAAAAAGGATTGGGAGTTTAGGATCAGTCATCTTTTGCTTGGGAATTGGCCTGGCTGGTGACTGTCTTTGAATAATTTCTCTTCCACTTATTTCACTTATTAAACTTTTTTTTTCCCCCTAGAATCATAAGGTTGTTCTGGTGTTTGTTTGTTTGTTTGTTTTTTGGGGGGGTTACTCTTCCTTCCCTCTTCCTCACCCCCTGAGTGAATGTATGAAGGTGTACGGTGCTTAGCCATCTACCAAGCTTAACCCACAACACCTTATAATATGAGGGGTTCAGTTATCCACTTTATTACTCCACAAAAACTAATCTAGGAGAAGAACCAGACAGATCAGAGGCAGGTTAGAAACAAGATATAACGTGATTTTTAACAGCTTTACCTTAAATGCAAATTAAACAATTGGAAGAATGAGAGATTTGGGTTTAAAAAGAATTGACTGATGTTCAAAGATGATACCTAAACACAAAGTTCATTTCATGCTATGTATTAATTAGATCTAACCAAATCATGCTCACACTTGAGAGCCCCATGCTTTGAGATGGGACCTCTGTCATCTACCATTATTCTCAGTGTTTCACAAACTATGAAATAGAAGCAGAGAGACCTGGGTTCTTATGTTTCTTGGATCACAAGTGAAATGAGATAGTCCTGCCTTAAGTCCTAGTGGAATAAAGTAACATTACCTGCAAATTATCTGATTACTCAAAAGAATCTTGTTTCAAAATAAAAATGAGTTTGCAGAACTGATTTTAAGGTAGGTAACCAACAATCTATCTCGTTCTGCACCTTAAAGTCAGAAGAGTTGTTTTTTCTACAAAAATATCTCTTTAAAATGTAGGCTGAAGAAAAGGCAGAAAAAGAATGAAGTACTGCCTACAACAGCTGAAATTCAACAAAATACAGTGCAATGAATCATCCACTGAACAAGGATGCCAATTTTTATTAAATATGTAAATCTAGTCCACTTTTAGCATTGGCAGAACAAACAATCATTCTTTTCCATTATCTCCATATTACTTTAAACAGATATGTTTAACTATGGAATATAAGACTCAAGTATTTGAGCTAAATCAGCATGATATTTTTAGACTTCTGAAAATATTATCAAACAGACATCACAAAGAAAGCACAGTCGAAATAAAATATTAACATGGTATTACAACTTTACTTTTGAAGGGCAATACTGAACACTTCAATGGTAGGATTAGTTTCCATGCCTTTTAGTAGTTCTTGATGGTGCATATGAGAAAAAGGCTACCAGAGAAACTATTTCATTTTGCAATGAAACCAGATCAACTAAACTTTGCAAAGGAAATAAATGAAAAGCAAACCAAGAAACTGAATGCTGAAAAATCACTAACAGCACGTTTGAACAGTTGGACTAAAGCCTTAGTGCATGTGCAATGAGCAAACTAATAATATTTATTTTTGATTCTAAATTGACTAGCATATACTTGAAAATAATATTCAAAATAGTGACACCAACCCATGCATAAAACCTATTTAATTTCTAAGTGTCAGTGAAGATACATTTCATTTCTTTATTCAACCAATTACAACAACAGAATACCTGGTCATCTCTGAATGCTTATAACCATAGAAGTGGGATATACTGAATAACCATCTTGGAAATCCTGAAGCTGAAAGCAACAAACCACACCTCAATCTGAAATTTTATAAAATGTTTCATTTTTGATACTCATAAATATGTCACATTAGTTACTATTACTCCACTATTCCCAAGTGTATTAAATTGAGCAGATTAACAGAAAAAGAAATAGAAATTCTTCATATTTAAGATTCTAAGGGAGAAAACTTTGCCACAAAACAGTGACACGGTAGTGAAAGTCTTCACGTTAAAGTAAATGAACAGAACAAAAAAGATTAACCTACAGAGAAAACAAATGATTACAGTAGCTTCAGCTATGTTTATATAAACTTTAAAGAAAAAAGAAAAAGTTAAGAGAATTAGTTATTCCAACAAGTCATCTGATCCATCAGAAACATAATTTAAATAACACATTATCTGCCTCCTTCCTTTGTGCTCCCTGTATCTCTGGGTGTGCTGGCAGTTACTGTCAATAGGACATCAGCTTCATATTACAACACTTCAATACTCTTCCCTCCCTCCAACCTAAGCATTTCCCGTACCACGCTGAAAACCAGATCTGCCATAGATAACATAAGGCCACAGACTCCACAATGCTGACATCAGCATGAAGATCTGAATCTACAACCGAGTTTCCAGGATTGGAAAACAGAAATACACCATCTTAAATTCATTAAATATTTTCTAAATTTCCACAACTTTGGGTTATGGTCAAAGCATGACAGAAGACATTTATACCTGGTTGTGCTTCACTAAATGGAGCCCAAAAAGGCCCAGGTCCAGCAAGAGGTCGTTCATTATTCCCTCCGCTGGGATGGCGGTTGTGCTTCCTCCATGTGTGTGGAGAGGTTGGTGGGGATTGCTGTGGTGAAACAACTGGAGATGTGGACTCCTAATAAAACAAAGGAACTTTTAAAGTTTTGTACGGTTTAACTAAATATATAAAAACCTATTTATAGCCATAATTTCTAGAAACAATAATCATTATAGTTAAAATATACTTGGATAAGGAAAAACTTTAGCACTTATGAGGGAACAGATGTCAGGTACGGCATGAGTAGCACCAGACACATTCATTAAAAAAAAAACAACACACAACTTAATCTACCACATCCTTAAGCAGGCATTCTCAGGATAACAGCAATGCCAAGTTAACTGACATAGTTTCAAAGGAAACTTATTCAAAAGACTCATTTTCACTTGTGATAGAAGTTACATTTGAACCCAGATCTCAAAAGAAAGTTATTTACTGTACAAGCAATGATCATACCTAACCGACATCAAGTGATTCATAATCCAAATTATCTTCTTTTAAAAAAGAAATCAGAATTAAACACTGAGAAATATAGCGGACATTATTTTTAAATGTGCAAAAACATATTTTTTCCCAAATAATTATGCCATTTGTGATATATTTCTTTGTTATACAAGTTAGAAGGTAGTTCTGTCCTAATTTTAGGGATTAAGATTTTCTTTAATACTGTATTGTTCTATCTCCCCCCTGAACACACTGGAAAATAGAATCACATATATATATCAGTTCTCATTAGTCATTCAGATTACCAGATAATTCCAAATGGAAGGAAATTATGAAAGAAGTAAATTTAACAAAGTGAAGTACTTATAGCAAACTAATTAAAAATTACTTTCTATAGTTCTCAAGTTAATCTGGTAGGTGAAAACAAGTACAGCAAGAAGGCAAGATTCAGCTCAGAATTTCCTGGGAAGTAGAAAGAAAGCTAAAAATCTCGAGATCTGTTACAGCGGTAGACAAAAACATGCGTTTGGAACTCTTTTGCCTGACATAACCTTTATTTACCTTTCCAGTTCACCCACAAGGTACACATCGTAAATATTTTCAATGATATACTAACACATGTGAATACATTCGATAACATAACTGGTATTAGTTTCAAAGACAGCTATCCAAACAAACTGAAAGCCACATGAATATAACCAGGAAATGGCTTCCTAAAAGCTGCTAATACGCTATCAAGTACTACAGAGAGATTGACTGTAGGTTTCCACACGATTCCCCAAACCTCATTTACTTTGCCAAATATTCAAAGGCCATTTTGTCTTATAACAACATTCCATCTATAAATGTCTAAAAGTCAATGTGCCATAAAACTAGCTTTTCTCCAAGCAAGGTACATACTAAAACTACACACATTTTATTCCAGAAAGTGAGACAGTCCAAAAAGACACAGAAGAAACACCAATGCAGACAAACGCATAATAACCTACATAAAGGAAACTCATTATTTCTACTAACTGGATGTGAACATCTACTTCGGACATACCACCCTCGTGAAGCGGCCTTGCCCTAAGCAACATGACAGCTGTCACTATTGAGCCACAATGCTTAAGCTATCATAAATATGATCTTCAACTTATTCTTCTAAACATTTGTTTTCCATGCAATTCTATAGAGTAGGTAATGAAGGTAAACAGATCACAAGGAGCAAGAGAAGCATAATGGTTAACCTTGTTCTCAATGTTCCCATCAACATTACATCAGAATTATAAACATCTACATATTTTCCACAATTAATCTGGAGCTTCAGCTCATGGACTTCAAAACTATAAAACAGAAGAAAATACACAAATAAATCTGATGTCAAAAAGCTTCTGCAAGGACTTGCCATATCTTCAGCTTCATTATGAGACATTTCCAAAACATGTTCAACCCATTTAACATGTTACATCTAGAGCATAGAAAGTTCCGCACAAATGTGTGCAAGATCTTCTTTACGGTGAGGGTGATGGAGCACTGGAACAGGCTGCCCAGGGGGGTTGTGGTGTCTCCTTCTCTGGAGAAATTCAAGACCCGCCTGGATGACTACCTGTGTGACCTGGCATAGGGAACCTGCTTTGGGTCGGACTCAATGATCTCTGAAGGTCCCTTCCAACCCCTATGATTCTGTGATTACTATGGCATCATCTTATCCCTGTGCAATCCCAGCCCCTTCCACACACCACTCCTCGCAATCATTGAGCTAGCTTAATAAAAGCCTAAGGCATCTGAACACCATTAAAATATCTATTCTGTATATAATAGATATATATATAAATGACTTAGCCAAAATACTGATGGTTTGATGCAAGAGTGAAGAAGGAAGATCCAGGCCAGGAAAGACCAAGAAGATAGAACCATAAGAACATCAACTCAGATGCAATGGTAGTCATGGAAAAAATGCACTGAAACAAACTACATACAGGTTAATTCACACTTTTTTTTTTTTCTTTTTTTTTTAATGTGTGTGTACTACCAGGCACATACATGCCTTTGTAGTTGATAAAAATTAGCACTTTAATACACTTGTGCCTAAGAAAATGCAGTTCATTGTACAAAATTTCTGCTTTGATACTGCACCAGACTTCCAGCTTTAGTAAACAGGCTTCATCATAAACAACCTCTGTTCCTCAAATGTAGTACAAAGTCAAACTCTCAAAACATGCAGTTTATGAGAGCACATGCTGCTGTTGAGAAGACGGTACACTCATTCTCATCCATCCAATCTATTAGTAAAGGAAAACTAATCTTAAAAGCCTGAAATACCCCTGACTAAATCTTCTTAAGACCATTATGTTACAGTACCTACCTGGAGCACTCTTCCAAATCCTAGTATGTAACAATTGCAACAGATGTGTAACTCAGGACACTGATAACTCAGTGGCTCATTTTCATCATGCTTAACAGAAGTTACCCACCTAATCTCTTCAGTAACTTCAGCAATTTTACCCGTCTGCATACTATAGTCAATGTATCATTTGTTAAATAAGCCAATATTAAAATCCTATTTTGATAAACTGTTCTAACACTTTCATAGCAATTCCATTAAAACATTTAAAACAACATTTAATTTCTATCCAAACAAAACTCAATAAAATCAATAGTAATTATAACTTTCTGCTTCCTACTATTTTATTCATTGCTACATTATTGCAGGAAAGAGATAAGAGATGCAAATAAAAGCAAGTTGATATAAATAGTTAACCAACATCTTAACATTAAATCAAAACAATAAAAACATTCTTAATATATTACTAAAAAATAAGGTTACAGTTAACAAGCAAAAATCAAGTAATTAATCTTAAAAAAAAAAATAAAAATTACGTTAAAATAACAAATTTAACCCAAGTTGTTAAAAAAAACATGATTTTTGTTAAACTTGAATTACTAAAAACTATGAAAGACTTTAACTTGAACCTTTCTGGAATGATGAGCAGTAACTAAAAACAAGGTGCTAATCAAAAAAAGGTGTTATAATATATGGTTCCAAAAGAAGAACTGTGGTGAATGTAAGTCAAACTGGTGTAAGGCAACACAATACTGTATTAAACCAACACTGGAGTGATCTCAACCTCAAAAGGAAATTGCAAGCATACACGAGTCAAAAGGGATTATAAACCTTTTCCTGGATCTCACACCTCAGGCCAGAAGAAAGCCTCCTAAGGAGAATTCCAGAGACAATGAAGCCAGACATGGTATCCGAAGGGTAGCTCTAAGGGTGCTGTGGTCCAGGTCCTGACACCACACAGCCTGCATAAGAGTCAGGGAACAGATCCATTATGAAGAAAGATAATGCTAGAGATGGTAATCGCATTGCAGAGCCCATGATTTTGTAATCAGCTAGTATTTATATGGAAGAATAAAGTAGTTCAAGATTCAATGTGAGCTTCTCTACGTGAAGTGCTATACATTTTTTAGATTGGAATGTGTGGTTCAGCCAACTGGAAACTTGTTGGACCTCAAAAGTCTGAAAAGTTTTAGTTTTGAAGAGGGCAACTAAAAACCCAGAGATAAATGGAAAGGAGATAAATCACAGCACCAGAAATTTTGCTCAAGTTTTTTCAAAATTTTTGAGACTAAGAATTGTGCTGAATTTAACCTGGACACTGGTATACTTCATTATGGTGCCATACAAGATAATTCTAACAATCTGGTGTTTAATACAAGAATCTAAGTTGCAAAAGAAATTGCTACAGAATGAACCACATTAGCACGAGAACCATATGACTGAAGTGAATTTTCTAATAGGGCTGCTGAAAGACTGTACTGGGGAGTGACCTAACTTGATAACACAGGTAAATGCTTATACACACTAAGTAATATACTAATGTATTTTGACAGGAAATGTGAAGGAGGCATTATAAGAATAGACTATTTTGAGGACAGAGGTAACTAAGCTCTCAAAATTTCAAGTACAAAACAATTTCTTAAAGAGTAGAAATTAATAGTCAGTGAATAATGAGAAGCAATCAATTGAAAGTAGAAGACTGGATGCATAGCTCAACTGTCAGACCACTATTATGTCAAATATGACAGATCTGCTTTTTCTACAGCTGCAAAGATGTATGAGGTGAGAAACTCATCAGATGTAGGAAGTAATTTATGAAATAATACTTAATATTGGTGAGATCTCATTTGAAACTAGAACTGTAAGTCTGGTCAGGCAATTTCAGTGAGAATAAATTCAAACTGAATTAATGGAAAAGAAGGATTACAAGGATTACTGTGAACTACTATGTTAAACAAAACAGATCTCAGATTTTGTCAAACAAAATGAATCTAGAGGGGAATACAATGGTTTTCTAATAAATCCTGGTGATGTTCTGCAGGAAACACTAAAAACAAAGTTGTTAAAATAGCAAGTAATAACTGACCTGAGGAGAGTTAAGTGGGAATTCTGAACTCCCACTAACATTCCACCATATTGCCATTAAGATGTAGGAACAGTTTTCCCCAACAATGCCAGTGCAGATGAAATGTCCGTTTTACAGGAGAATCCCGACTGTTTTTTAAAAAGTAATTATCTATTAGAATTGCACACAACAACAGAGGAACAGTGATTTTCTAGACAAGGAATCACACAACATTTAACCTGAACTTCAGTATATTTCAGCGTGGTGCCACAAGAGAGAATTCCAACAACTGGGATACTAATACATAAATCTAAGTTGCAAAATAACAACTCAGTGACAAAAAAGTTTTTTATTCCAGCTTTATGTTCCTAAGCAATTTATTTAATACCACATATTCTTATCTGGAATTACCCATTTAATCTACTAAACAAAATTTAAGAGACATGCTCTATTGCCAACCTTAGAAAAATATCACACAACTTCCCACGTAGTTACAAATGTTGAAGTCATCCAGTATTTTGAGCCGCACTGATGCAGCAATAGCTCAGCACAATCTGGCTTTTTAAGTGGTATGCTTAATGCACATATAAAGGAAGATGTGTACCTTCAGCTTTTTATTTTCATCTGGACACAGCAATGACTTACCTTATAGCATTTGCTACATAGAGTTTTTAGCTGCAAGAGCCACTACCAATTCAATCTAGTTCCTGCCCTTCCTGAAAAAAGGCTGGAAACTAAGTAAGAGTATCCTAAAGTGGCACCTGACTCAGTATCTGGATCACATTTAAAGTCACCATATAATTACAAGCTTGTTGATTTTAACAACAAAATGCAAAGCATGCAAAGGTAGCATCTAACAGACTGATACTGAGAGCATTTAGTCATAGGTAAACTAGTTTCAGAAGAAGGAAGCAGCAGAATTGTTTTGATTAGGGAGTATTATTTCCTATGAGATGGCTTACAGAACATTTATTACTCCTTTAAAAAACGTGCAAGAAGCATCAACAGGTCCTAAACTTACTAGGCTTTAAAAAAACAAAAATGCACAAGAACTCGTCAGAATCCAGTTTCACAAGGTTGGCCTAATTTAAAAGCTTAGTAGTATGGCTGCCATTACCCACACAGAAAAATATGTATACAGTCCATGACTAACATAACCATGTGAACAAAACCGCTCATACAGATGTGACAGTGACAGCAGAAGTTTTGATCTGCTTGCTGTCTATTTGGCAACAAGAAATTACACCAGTAGAAAAACCTATTTCCTCCCAGTGTTTTACATCCAGTAAGGTGTACAGTCAACACACCCTCTAGTTAGTACAGGTTTCTTCCATTAGTTGTCTTTACTCTTAGAATCAGTTCAGTAGCTTTCATGACAGCTGAGTGTGACTTCGGTCATCTACTATTCATGCCAGCAATATTAGAGAAGATACAAACTTCTGGCTAGTGCTCCCTTTACATAACACCATTATAAACAAAAAAAACTCACCACAGAAATCGCAACAGAAAAAACAACGTTCCTGCATTTGCCCTGTGCTTGTAAAAGAAACCTCATTTGTAGTTCCTGTCTGGAAACAACTTCGCTGTATCTGAAGGAAGCTCCAAATAATGCATTGATAATAACACTGTCAAAATAATGCATCAATAGAGAGATAGTATTCTATGACTTTTAGCTCACAACACCCTAAGTGAAATTCTTTTACATAGGCTACCTGCAATTAGGAAACATTAATCTGTGTGACATTTCACAATATAGGAAATGGAGCATGAATGTAACCATCTTTCAAAGATCAGAGCCAAGTCAGCACACGATTTCACATAAATATTTTGGTCAGAAATCAAAGCACTTTGAAGCAGCACATATATTGCTAAAGCCAATATACAGCTTAAGAAAAAAAAAAGAAATTAGATTTCAGAATCAATACTAGAGTATCTAACAGCTAAGTGACAAGCTCTATAAGTGAAGTATATCATCTCAAGACACTTAAATTCCCCCAAAAAGAAAAGTGACCTCTAGAAAAATGACTTGCTATAATTTACTTCTCAAACTTCAGCAACTTCTATCTTGAAAAAGATGGCGCGTAACATTGGCTGGACCTCCTTCTACATATTTCAAATCTAAGCATTATCTCCAGGCAAATACAACTCAATCAGCACTTTCTAGGAAAAAAGTCCTCCAGTCATTTGTTAATCTTCTGGGGGTAAAAAGCAAAAAACAAACAGAAAACAACACTCAAACAACTAGTATTTATATGGTTATGAGAAACCTGGGGGGGGGGAGAGGGGTACCAGTCCCATTCTCAGTCAAAGGGGATTCAAATCCTCTGTACCCCTATAACGTACAAAATAAACATTAGACCAAGATTAGGCATCTTGAACAGATTTGTTATACAGTCAGAAATGTAAGAACCAACAGAAGATGCAGTTTTATAATAGGGTACAAAAATCAGACAGTACTTCCCTGATGTTCTGAACCATGAATACTTAAAACTGCTCTAAAACAACTCTATTTTTAGCTACATTTACTTCAAGAGACTTTTCTGGGATAGATCTCTCAAAGCACTTTACACAGGGTTTCTTTACTTTGACAATACCTTGCACAGAGATACCAGGCTGCTTACACAAGTCAAAATAGCAAACTGAAATTTGGATCCTTATACAGCTTTGTAAATACGTGGCCTCTTTTGTCAGAGGTTGGAAATCTCAAACACTACATTATGTTGCTTTGAAGTTACACCAGGACAGATTTCTGCATTAAATTTCAGTCACTTGCTAAAACTCAAAAATGGATAGAAGCATACAGGTATTAATACAATCAACCTAAAATCCCATCATCAGATAAATGGATCGTGGACTTCTCTGGAACTGTATTTCAAACACACCTCCCCAAAGCCAAACATAAACAAGCTATCTTCAGATCTACTGTAAGAGCTCATTTCATTACTGTCTCAATTTCCAGTCTGGAAATTAGTGATAACCACTGACTATGGATGATCGCTGCCAATTTATGTTTTGGTTTTTAACTGGGGAAGCCTGGACTATTCTAGAGTGATTAATAAATGTTTATAAGTGAATTCTTTTACTCCTATATATATATATATATATATATACACACACACACATATATCAGGGCATTCAACAGCTGTGCACAGATAAAAAAACACCCAGCAAAACACAGTATTCAAATGTAGCATCCTTACTTTGGTAAAAAGGACTGTCACAAAAAGATTTCCCCAAGGAAAGAGAACATAAAGAGTAAATAAAGAAAGAATTGTGAGAAGGCACAAAGCCATAAGCCTGTACAGTTTTTTTATATTCAGATAACCTGAAGGTGAGAGAATCAGTGAGCAAAAGGAAATCAGTTTTCTCATCATTATAATACAGTGAAACACTACACAAAAACTTTTGTGCATCTGTTATTTCTGGCTTTCACCTCCTCTACTTAACAATAAAAATCCTGAATAACAGCATGTAAGGCAGAGGAGTCATTGTGAGATTTTTCTAAATAAAGTATTTCAGGTTTAAAGGTATGACAGCCTGGACTAAACATCCAGTCTTCCATGGCATTCAGTAACACTGCTGTGAAGACCAGGAAGCTGATGTGAACTCTGATAAACTAGGCAACAGTATCATAATGATTACAAATTGATAGTTATCATACCCTACACATCTCTTCTTTTTTTTCCTGTCTCGATTATCACCAATATTTCAAACATATAAGAACGCATTAAAAATGCTACCTACACAGAAATATTATAGAAGTGTATGTAGTATTTATATACATAAAAAGCATACAATGTGCATGTATATATTTTTATTTTTAAAGAAACTACATTGAAAGTAACAGAGCTCAGAAACACTATCAGACTGATGCCTATGAAGCAAATTAGTGGTTAAGAGTCCCATTTAATCTTTTAAGTTAATTTACCTGTTGATCAGTTGATGTACGTTGCTGAACTGCATCATGGCTCACAGAGCCTTTTTTGACTTGTATCCTGCCAGGTGGAGGAGGAATCACACCTGAATAAGAAGCTGGGTTATCAGCATCTGAAGAATACAAGGCCGCGTGTCTTGATTCTTGTTCATTCTTTGACACAACAAATCTGGGAAGAGGGAGGTCCTTCACTGTTTAAAAAAAAAGAAAAGAGACAGCCATTTACTATATAGAACTGTGAGCTTTAAAACTAAAATATGCACTTTATTTTGTAGCTGAAATTTCATATGTGCCTCAATTACTTTCTCTCTTCTAGTCAGAAAACAGCAAATGCCTTTTCTGCATCACAATTCTGCAGGAATCATGTCTGTGTACACCTTCCTATAAGAAGCTAAACTACTACTGTTGTACTGTATGTTGTTTTAATGGGATACAACTGGGAATATTCTACTATTTTATTTTTTTAATGAACACCTAATCTTCTACAGAAACTTTCTACCAAAAACAAACAAACAGACCCAACAACCAGAAGGTCCTTAGCTTTATGGTTTACATCTATATAGATGTTCTGTTTCCCACTGCTTTCCCACTTGTACCATTTTTCTGAACCCCAGATTTCTCACTAATCCATTGTGAATCAAAATAAACTGAATTTGCCACACAGATGACTCATCTTTGCTGCGTTGGAAAAGCAATTTACAGTATGGGTCAAATTCAATTCCTCCCATGGATTGCTGTATGTAGACTACATAGAAGACTAGAACTTCTGATACAAGGGAATTCTATTTTCAGTCTACTGGTTGCTCCAACATGAGGCTTTGGCATGAGGCATTTAGTACTATCTCACAAAACAACATCCAAAGCTCAACAGGAACAGAAAATACATCATCATCATCTTTAAAAACAAGACTAGATAATACAGATTTGTTCTTACTGTACTACTAAACTTCTAAATGGCAAGTGAAAAAAATGCCATTTTTCACTTCTTTTCTGTCTTTTCCCCATAACAGCAGAAAATCACATTTTAACATTAGTTATAATTCAGAAATCCATGAATTATAAATGATACAGTAGTTATTAATGGAAATATGATCTTAAATTAGAAAACTTTATAAAAGTTCACTGTATTTCTCAAGACCACGTCTTTTAAATATTTTCTTCCACCAAAACCAGGATTCTATACTTAGAAAACAAATATTACTTCTGACCAGATACTGCTCATTAACGTCTCAATTTTTAGCTTACTGGAAGGAAAATTTGCTGGGATAGCAAGAAAAGAACACACCAAGCAGCCAGACTTAGAAGCCTGTAGTATAAAAATTAAAGCCAGTATTTTTAGTAAACTACGGCTGTGTAATCATAAAAGCACTTGGTTAATTGAAAATCAACTGGATAATAATTATGTTGAATGGACTTTGAACCCCAAATTTGACTCTAGTCTGCACTCAGCAATCCACATAAAACCAGCATCCTGCCTGCTAAAGAGAAACACAGAGAACCAAAGAGCAAAAGGAAAGAGAAGGGGAGAAAAAACTTAGAATACTGAAAAATATTTAAGACAATCACTGAATAAAAAATATGCACAGTATACAGAGATAAATGTAGATGTCTTGAAGTAAAACCTTTATTTCACTTTGAAGAGAAAAAGAGCATAAAGGACAGATCTAACAATTCCTCTTCAAGCCTTCCTGCAGAAGGACTGTGGATAGAACCCTGCTGACCAGACTGCTGAACCATAATTCTCAAAGGAAGATAACCCATGCTCAGAATCATTATGAGTCTTTCAGCCTGCTGTATTTTAGCTATTTAGTAGCCGCAGCAAGGTCTCTTGAACTACTCTACGAGCAAGGACATCACAGAGATGACTAGAACCACTGCAACCAAGGCAACAGACAACCAAAGCTAAAAACAGCTATGGTAAAAATAAATGTTCTGTCAATTATACTTGTCGTATTTAGTAGGTTTGGAACAAGTGACAGAAATTTCTTCTAGAAGTCTAGAAACTATTACAAGTATTTCTAGCTCTGCAATAAATCAAGGAAACATATTCCATCACACAGATTTCAATTTTCATATTTGGGAATTAATTGTGTATTTTCCTTTTGATTCCTTCCTTCAGATTTCTTCTGATATAACCCAAGTGTTTTTTTGTTTGTTTGTTTTGTATAAAAAAATTCAGTTAAAGTACCTTACATAAAAATAAATCAAGCACTGAAAGCACTGAAAAAAGTTAAATACAGAGATTAAAGTATTTGCCTTCTTTCATGGCCATTTTATGAGAAACCCCACCATTGCTTATCAAGTCTCAGTTTTATCAGATATTAAGAATTGAACGTCCCTTTCTTTTCCAACTCACTGATTCTAGGGCATTCTGCTACAGTTTGCCAAAGCCTTTGATCTTTGGAACATTCAGCTCCAGAACTAGTGAAACAATTTATAAGTGTGGTGGTTTATGAGCAGAAAGGAACTTAAATGCTAGCGAAGTGTTTAATAAAATCATGCACATTTCCAAAAAGTTAGGAAAAAAAAAAAAAAGAAAACATGAAAGTAGTATAAACTGTTTGTAGAAGCCTATAACGTAACTGTAAAGCACGTGACAATTCTTTACTCCTTTATAGGACTGAAGTATTTGACAAAGCTATTAGATCATTTTTACTGAATTCTCCTTACTTACTTGGCTTAATCTGTATTCTTCAGAATAAAATAAAGCCTAGGAGCTTTTAATAATATCAGTAGACAAATTCTACTACAACATGAATTCTGGAGTAAGATCTACTACAGTATTCAACCAAATTCAATGCTGCATTCAGAAACCAGAAGCTGGGTCATGTAATTGCTGCAAAAGGCTGCTGTGGCTTATAAACCATCACCTTCCTAAATCTTTTGCCATCTCACGGAGCAGCATGGACAAAGATCTGCTTACATCACTCTGAAAGCTACAGCAGAGCCTCAAAGCACTTTGTGCTGTTCTGAACATTCATCCTCAAGTGAGTCTCTCCTATTCCTATTATCCACATCACACCTGACCCCTCAGAAACAACAGCTGTTCTGTTTGATAAAGGAACTTTTTACACATGAAGCTTTTTAATTAAAAAGATCTTAAACCATTAATCTTGATATTTGGGCTACAGAAGGGAAAAAACTCAGAGCAAGTGGAAAGGAATGCATCTTTGGAAAAGTTTGCATTTGTTACTATCAAGGTTCCAAAAACTCAGCATGTACAAAAGCACGCAAATGTTACATTCCTCTTCTCCTTCAAATTCTCATTGCTCCAATGAATACTTGATTCAGAGTGTACAGTGCACAAGTTATCAAATAACAGTCCATAGAATTAACTTGTACTTAACCCAATAGTCAGTAGTATTTGTCCACTTGGCCCATGATAACAGGACTTACCTCAATGAAAAGGAGGTGAGGTACCTCATCTTACAGTTACTGCTTAAGAATAGACTGCCTTAGTCTCTCCACAACTGGTATTTTTAGATTATCAACATGTACAGAAAGACAAAACCACATTAATTTACAAGATTACTCTCCCAGAATCTGTAAGTGAAGTACAAATCAAAACCCACCCACTCTCCCTCCTTTGCTTTACCTGTATTTAAGCTTTCCACTCTTAGAGGGAGACCTGACTGGGCCACAGCAACGAGTTTCAAAGCAATATAAAATTGACTTCTTCCAAAATAGCCAAGTCTTGTTGCACCACACAGCTCCATAATCTGCAAAGAAACACAGTTACTTCTATAAGGAAACTTAAAAACACAAATTGCTCTACAGAGGCAATATCATACAATCAAAAGCAACATGTCTTGCATTAAATGATCATAACAACTTCATATGGAATCCCTGTATGCTAGATGACAAGACTTAAAAGCATATAATATTCTCCACAGCCAGAAAAAGTTCCAAGTCTAAAACTGAAGTTTCCTTCAATTTTCATTTTTTGTTTCTTTCACCTCTTTTTAGAGGTTCTACATATTAGATATGAAAGAACAGAACACACTAGCTGCTGAGGGTCTTCAAAAAAAGGAAACTCCAAAAAACACACAACCAGAAAGCCCATAAGAATCCTATTCCACTACTAGCTATTACATTAGCAGCTATGCCATCTTTGTTTCTTAAGTAACTGCTACAGAAAAAGGAAATCTGCTTTTAAGAATCTTTTAACATTTTTAGAATAGTGATGATTGCTAGATGTAATTCAGAAACTCAGTGAGGATTTTCAAGTAATCACCATACGAATTTGAATAGCACATTACTGATCATATTAGAGAAATGGTACTGTCCCTCATTTCTGTCTGAAAATTTCCATGAATATTTTAGAATTTATAAAAAGTGAACATTCTAGATTATTTCAAATGCTATATTCTAGACCAGTCTGATACATCTGAAATAGCTCAACTGCTGACTGGCAAAATTAACCTATAAAACACTCATTCAGAACACAATGAAGTATTTACCACCATTCACAGTAATTGCCATTCAGAGAGACCTAGACAGGCTCCAGCTGTGGGTCCAGAAGAACCTCATGAGATTCATAAAAAACAAGGGCAAGGTTTTGCAACTGGGTCACAACATCCTCCATTATCCTAATAAGCTGGTAGACAAAAAGACAGCCCTGCTGAAAACGACTAAGAGGTACTGGTGGATGGCAGGTTAGGCATGAGCCAGCAATGTGCCCTCGCAGTCCAGAAATCCAACCATATCCTGGGCTGCAACAAAAGAAGCACGGCCAGCAGGTCACAGAAGGTAATTCTGCCCCTCTACTCTGTGCTGGAGAGACCTCACCAGAGATACTGCATCCAGATGCAGAGTTCTCAGTACAGTAGAGACACAGACCTGTTGGAGTGCATTCAAGGGAGGGTCATAAAAATGATCTAAGGGACGGAACATCTCTACAAGGACAGGCTAAGAGCTGGAGCTGTTCAGCCTGGAGAACGCTCTAGGGAGACCTGATGCCCTTGGTGATACGCAGAGTCAGGATGGACATGTCTCTGAACAGCCTCATCTAGCTGGAGATATTGCAGGAGCGTTGGTCTTACTGGCCTTTAAAGGTCCCTTCCAACTCAAATGATTCTATGATTCACATGTACACAGACACACACCAGGACAGGCAGAGAATGCAGAACCTCAGGGTCTTCAAATAAGTGCATATGGTGTCATATCTCATTTAAGAAATACAGCACAAAAATGATGTTATCTATCCTATTCCTCTTTCTTCCCTGTGTGCTATGTAATACAAAGGTGATCCTATATCTTTTGTTGTGAAACTATACAAATGTTGGTCCCTCCCAAAGGCAGCCATGATTTCAAGCATGCTGACCCCACTCCCCCAACCTCAGGGGCCTGCAAATTTGATACAGGTGCATTCCTGCTTCTGAATGCCACTAGCAAGATGTTAAAGATCCCAAATCAGATTAAGTTCAACAAATATAGAGCAGTCTCATCTAGACTGTAATGATTCAGATGAGATACAACGATCCTGTTGGACACCATCATGAAAGCCTTGCTGAAGTCAAGATAAATGACATTATTGCTCTTCACCCCTTACCCAGTCCTACTGCCTTTCCATCACAGCAGGCCATCTGTTTGACAAGTATCCTTGGTGAATCCACACTTGCCAATCCCAGTCATAACTTTCACTTCCTGTGCCAAGAAATGGCTTCCAAGTGGACTTGTTCCATAATTTTCCCAGGGACCAAAGTGTAGCTGATCAGAATGAAGCTCCCTGACCCCTTGTTCCTTCTGAAGATGGCTGCAACACATCTTTTTCCAGTCTTCAAGTCCCTCTAATCTTTACAACAGTTCAAAGATAAGAAAGCAGGTGTGCAATGACACTGACTTACTCTCACAGTATCTTTGGAAGCACCCAGTCCTACCAACTTGATACGTAACCAAGCTACTCTAGGGAACCTGTTTTAGCAGAAGGGTTGGACTAGATGATCTCCAAAGGTCCTTTCCAACCCCTATGATACTGTGGTATTTTTTGAGACATCCATCTTCTTACACTACTACAAGTTTCTCTCTTCTTTTGAAACCATTCCCAGGCTCAAAGGTCTGCAAGAAGTTGACTGTGATGGTAATACAGAGAAGGCACTGAGAATCTCAGCATCATCTACACCAAGTGGCACTAATTCCCCCCTCACCCTTCACATCTCAGCACAGTCACGTCTCCAGTTTAGCAAATCTAGTCTCTTGATATATCTTCTCAGTTTCCTAACTACTGTAATGAACATTTACTAGGCTTAAAAAAAGTTCTCCAGAAAGAACTTGCTCTCATGAGAAACGGTTCTGAAGGACAGATGAGCTCACCGTTACTTTTTATTGGCAAACTGTAACTGACAAACAGTTAACATTTTCACATAGCAGAAAATGAACCATGAGTTCCGTGAGGAGTTAAGACTGTATGCTGCTGCACCACTGTTGAAACAGGAAAGACTTCAATCATTGCGCAATCAAGCACAGGTTTATTAACTAAAGAAGTTGCAAAAGGCCCAACAAAAGATTTCTCGGGTATTTCCTTACCATGCACCAGGATTCTAGGACCTCGTGAAAATACGTTGTTGTGAAAGCTGTCACAGAAAGGATTGGAAAGCTGACGACAAAGACTCAGTCCCAAAGCAGTTCCTGGAGGATCAGGAGGTCTATTGCTGTGCACAGAGCTTATAAATCCTTCTGAACTGAAGCTAGCAGCATTAGTTAACTTGGATATGTCTGCTTCACACATTGTCCTACAGCACCTGTGTTATTTGTGTTTTCCCAATATAGCATTCATGAAGTGTGATGTCTGGACACAAATCAACAGATTTTTTTTTTAAGGTTCATTAATTAAAATAGAATAGTTCATACTTCAATACAGTATATTAGTGTCAATACATTAGACTATCAGAAGATCCATATGGGAACAAATTACAGTAAACTGGCAAGTGAAAGCCCAAAGAATAAAAACTTTAAGGCACGAACAATGGAAATTGCCCATACTTGCCAAAGGCTGAAAAAGCACTATGTTTAAATAAATGGTTGAATTAAATCAGCATAGATTCATTAAGAGATAGCACAAACAAAACCAGTACAATAATAAATTATTGCTTGGGTTTTTTTAAGTATATTTTGGAGGACTGATGATTACCCGTGTACTTAACTATAGCATAAAAAAGCTCGTTGATCCAGTGATCTAGTATTAGCAGACGAATAACTGAAGAGAATCTGGAAAAGCCTTTTATGAAAGGAAGCAGTGACACAGGTATTTGGAGCCTATGCAGTCACTGGGTAGTATTGGATTTTGGCAGTTCAAAGTCAGTGCTGGACTAGAAATAGTTGTTTTTGGAGCTGGTCAGTATTGCCAGGTTGAAGAAAAACTCTTCAGCTGAAGACTGGATTAATAATTAAGCTACAATGGCAGTAAGTATTAGAGAAGAAAGACAAGCGTGGATTCAAAGGAGAGAAGGGCAGGAGAATAAATTTAACTATAACGACAACTGAAAAACGCTCAAGATACAGAAAAACAGAACGTCCTCATGCTGCTGAATAAGGAGCTATCAAATCCTCTCAAAAAAGCCAAAGGAGATCTCCCTTTTAAAAAGACTGCAACCCAATCAGACACATGACCCATGGTCGAGTAAAATCATTAAATGCAAATATCTACCGAAGACCTGTGAGCTCACTGACTACACGCTTGAACAAACCCAGAACAGTCTACCTATAATCTCCTCAAAGGAGGATTTAAATACTCACCAGGCAGTAAGCTATACTTGACAGGAATAAAAATATATATATATATCAAGGAATTGCTTCTGAGATTTGTTTTATTTTTAGGAATTTCATCTTCTAAGAACTATAAAGGATAAGGATTTTCCTAAAACACTCCAAGAAATGCAGAGTCATCTTCAAGACAAAATGCTCTATTATTGTTTTCATCTCATCGTAAGAAGATCCTGACATGGCACTGTTGCAATTAAGCAAATGAGTAGCAACAACTTATTGAAGCTCTGGAACTACTTGAAACTGTTGACAGAAAAACAGGGTTGTTTTTTATAATTATGAAATTGCACACACAGTCCTTTTGCATCCTGCAAAGAAATAACACCTACATCAGTAGCATTAGGAGCTGGCACAGATCAGACATACATAGGAAATGGTATGTTGACAAGAAACCCCTTTCCAAGCTAATCTTCTAGAATTTTTACAGATATAAAGTAAGAGGTCCTTAGATGTGGAGATGTTTGTTAACAGGAAAAAAAAACCCTAAAAGACTAAGAACCTTTTAAAATTCCAAGTGAAGTGGAACAAATCACATCTCTATCAAATGTGTTAAAATGTACTTTTCACAACTCAGACACGCTTTCTGGAAAAGTCCTCAAGATTATCACAGTCCCTTGCCCCGAGGCTGTTTTGCAAGGCAAATCAAGCCCACAATCTGCAAACTTTATTTATATAAAAGCACAACCATTTATAACTTCTTCAATGGTAAGGAATAAGAGAAGTAAGGAAGTAAGATACATGCCACCTACGTAGTAAAGATTTAAAAACCATCTTTCAAGTGCTTGGACAGAGTTACTCAAGTACTAACCATTCCATAAAAGAAAGTTATAAGGAGCAAGTCTGAGGCAACTTTTCAAGACTGGCAGTGACAACACGAACAGTGGATGGAGAGGGAGTGAACAAGCTCATTGCCAGGCCTTCTGTATCACATCAACTAAACTAGGGTGATAACTCAAGTTTACTATCCACTAAAATATGCACATACATAAATAATAACTTTGTATTTATATACATAAATTACATACCGATATTAAGAAAGAAGCAGAACTGGGATCCCGAATACACATTTTGAACTCAATTTCATATGCAGGTTCTTAATTTGAGGTATTCTAGTAGCCCAATCATCAGTATAAAGCTTTTTTTAAAAAAAAATAAAAAAAATCATAAACACAAAGAAGCCCTGCCTAGAACCACAGAATAGCTGAGCTTGGAGAGAGCATCTGGAGATCACCCAGACCAACCACCTTGACTCAAAGCTACAGCGTTTTGCTTAGGAACATGTACAGCTGGGTCTTGAGTACTTTCAAGGATATATAGGGTGACTCTACAGAGTCCACCTCTTCCCTTGTTCAATCACCCTTGCAGTAAGAAAGTTTTCTCCTATATTTAAATAAACCAAGGATCAGGGATTATATCATATGAATCATGCACCAGGGTTGCAAAACAAGTTTTCACGTAAGCCTGAAAATTGAAGTTAAAGCAGACCGTATGAATACACTTCTGCTTCCATACTTTGTACACAGTTCTACAATTCTCCTGTGCATACTGACCATAATGATGTAATAAAGAACAAACAATACACTGAAAAATGAACTAAGGGTCTATTTCAGATTAAAAAGCTCAGGAAAAGTAGAAAGAATAACCTATATTCTGGAATAACTGCACGCACCAGTAGAGGTTGGGGGAAGACCTGCTGGAGAGGAACTCTACAGAGAGGGATCTAGGCGTCCTGGTGGACGAAAGATTGACCATGAGCCAGCAGTGTGCCCTTGTGGCCAAAAAGGCCATTGGCATTCTGGGGTGCATTAAAGAAAATGTCACCAGCAGGTCGAGGGAGGTGATCCTCCCCCTCTACTTTGCCCTGGTAAGGCCTCATCTGGAATACTGTGTCCATTTCAGGGCTCCCCAGTACAAAAAAGACAGGGATCTCTTGGAAAGAGATCAACAGGGGCCACAAAGATGGTGAAGGGCCTGGAGCATCTCCCCTATGAAGAAAGGCTGAGTGAACTGGGTCTGTTTAGCCTTGAGAAAAGAAGGCTGAGAGGGGACCTGATCCAAGCCAAGGTGTGGGGGGCAAAGCAGTGAGACCAGACCCTTTTCAGCAGTGTGTGAAGACAGGACAAGGGGAAACAGCCACAAATTGGAGCATAGGAAGTTCCACATGAATGTGCACAAGAACTTCTTTATGGTGAGGGTGACAGAGCACTGGAACAGGCTGCCCAGGGGGGTGGTGGAGTCTCCTTCTCTGGAGATACTCAAGACCCGCCTGGACGCCTACCTGTGTGACGTGGTGTAGGGAGCCTGCTTTGGCAGGGGGGTTGGACTCGATGATCTCTGAAGGTCCCTTCCAACCCCTATTATTCTGTGATTCAGGTAATTTAATGAAATGTAACTACAATTAATTTTCATTCACAGTTTAAGGTGAAAAACATTATGTCAATAATGTTACTTCTGTATGTTGCATCCCATTCATTGATAAGAATCCAAAAGCTCTGCAGATAAATGTTAAGCAGAAAATGCCATATGGTATCTAAATTAAGTTTAATGCACAACAGATTCATAATGGGTACTAAAATGCGCTGTCACACAGAGGTGCTCTTCTGAAATGACGTAATCCACTCGACTCAGCTATAATAAAAATTAACCATAACTTTACAGGGTAATGTAATTTGGTATAAAGGCGTCTGGAAAAATATTTCTCAGGAACGTATATTCATGCAGAAAAAGATCACCATCACTATATAGGGAAAAACCATGAAACCTTCTGTCTTTTTTTTTTCTTTCTAAATTGAATATAACTTTCCTCACAATTAATTACCTTCAAACTCATTGTTCAGCAGCCATCTGTTAGTAGATCAATTCCTGTCACTCCACTGAAGTGGATCTATTTCACTAACTGCAGACCGCTGTCCTCCAGGCTGACAGTTTTGTAACTACTCTCCCACCTACCCCTGGCTAGAAATACCAATCAGTTATTAATCGAGAATTTTGCAGCTTTCTATAGAAAAATCTCACTCGACAGGTAACTTCTGAGATGCAACAGTTGTTTATGGCCCTGTAGAGTAGCAACAAGACAGAACTGACAAAGATCCTTCTTTTGATGGGTTATTTTTAACCAAGACAAGTCTCTGACCCAGTTCCCTGCAGGGCTCCACAGACCTTGGCACGTGGGGGCACTTGGGAAGAAAAAAATAAAATGAAATGGAGACAGGACAAACAAACTGCTGCTAAAAGAAACAGCCCAAGTATTGCTAAGAATTCTATGTTTCACCACTACTGGCAATATCCGACAAGTATTTTAACAGTCTTAAACCTACCCCAAGTTTATTTGCAAAATGCATTTATGAAGGATAAACAGCAGCTATATTTAATCCAGCTAAATGCGAAGTAGAAAACTTTCATATGCTGAACAGCAAGCCTAATATTACCCAGATTTGATAGGTAGTTACCTTACTAGGTACTTTAGATATACAGTACCAACTAGTCGAATGTATTTACTACTAAGAATTTGCAAATACAAGATATATATCTGGGACACTGATGTGCTTTTTTTTTTTTTATGTCTTACTGACTATTCCAGAAAGACTGATTTCAGTCAAAGCTACAAATCTGGCTACAGAACACAAGCCTTTAAAGAAATAAAAGCAGTAGCACTTAAGTACTTAAAAGAGGACAAATACTCCGTCAAAGAACTATTAAGCGTCTCCCACTGCCTGTATATACAGATCATATACTTACCTACCCTTGGTTTTCACACACTGCATATATCCACTGCTAAAATATCACCAGGAAAAAAACCTAATTGATAGCTCCAAGCATAACAATTCTCTACACATACTCAAGAGTTAAGCTTCCCTATTGCACAGGTCATTTCAGGTTCAAACATGCACACAAATCAGGCATTTCAGAATTAATCACCTCAGAAACAAATAAGTTAATTAGTCCTTCAAAAAATGACCCACTATTTTTAACTCTCAGAGAAGTGCTTCTGCCCTGGTATTTTAGAACTTGTTTTACAGGGGTGTCCATTCCCTCAGAAAGGGTTGGCAGATTTAGAGTCAAGCTTTCATTATTAATAGAAAAGCAGCAAAAACATGCAAAATGCTGCTATCACACATGCACAAGATAAATGCTTCTTTTAATGGCTGAATGCACTGAATACTACAATTAAAAAAAATGAATTCACAATATTTCCACCTACTTTTTGAGCCAGTTGTATTTTAGAGATTTCACTTCAAAAGGAGTATTCTTTTCCCACAGATATTATATACAAAATCTAATTTTCATAAATAATACACTATCAGTGTGTGATAGCTCAGTATCACAACATTTCTCACACTCTCTCTCCAAGAACAACAGGACAGAAAAAATAAGATGGAAAAAAAAGCTCACCAGTTGAGACAAGGACAGGAAGATCACTCACCAGTTACCATCAGGGGTACAAACAGACTCAGGGTAAGGAAGATTAACCTAACATTGTTGATAACAGACAAGGACAGTGAGAACTAAAACTTAACACCTTACTCCCCACACACCCTCCTACACCTCCTCATCCCAAACAGTGGAAGGGAAAAGGGAACAGGGACTGCAGTCAGTCCACAATGCTTCATTTCTTTTTCATGGTCCCTCCCATGGGATGACATCCCAAGGCAAGTTTCCCACAGGATGCAGCTCTTCAAACTGCTTCAGCTCTTTTACTGTGTTCAGTTTTGGGCCCCTCACTGCAAGAAAGACATTGAGGCCCTGGAACGCATTCAGAGGAGGGCTACAAAGCTGGTGAGGGGTCTGCAGCACAGGCCTTATGAGGAGCAGCTGAGGGAGCTGGGATTGTTCAGTCTGGAGAAAAGGAGGCTCAGGGGAGACCTTATAGCTCTCTATAACTTCCTGAAGGGAGGTTGTAGTGAGCTGGGGGTTGGCCTCTTCTCTCGTGTAATCAGTGATAGAAGTAGAGGGAATGGTTTTAAGCTGCGCCAGGGGAGATTCAGACTGGACATTAGGAAGTATTACTTTTCAGAAAGGGTAGTCAGGCATTGGAATGCACTGCCCAGGAAGGAGTCACCAACCATGGGAGTGTTCAAGAAATGTTTGGATGTGGTGTTGAGGAATATGATTTAGCCAGGAAGTATTGGGAATGGTTGGTCTAGATGATCTTCTAGGTCTTTTCCAACCTTGATAATTCTGTGATTCAAGCACTGCTCCAACACAGCTCCATACCACAGGACCCATCCCTCAGGAGTGTCCCTCATGGATAGAAGCTCCCCTAGACTTCCTGCTCCACCTCAGGCTCCTCCATGGCTGCACATGGAGATCTGCTCTGCACAGTGCCTGTGGGCTGCACAGGGTCAACCTTCTCCTCCATGGGCCTCTCCTGGACTGTAGGGAACTTCTGCTCCACGCCTCGAGCACTTCCTGCCCTCCTTCTGTACTGACTTTGGGGTCTGCAGGACCACTTTCTCACATTTTCTCACTCCTCTCCCAGCTGCTGCTGCCCAGCAGGTTTCCCCCTTCATTAAATCTGTGCTCTCTGAGGCACAACCAGTACTACTCACAGCTCAACTCAAAAAACACCTGAAACAGATTAAAGTTCATTGTAAGGAGTAATCCACACAGTTAGATAAAAGGGCCTCTCAACTGGGAAGCTCTTTGTTTGAGACATCATATCAGCAAGGTAGCAGGAGAACTTTGCAAATCTGCAGGGAGTACATCCTGCAAAATTGAACTCACAAGGTGAACCTACATACCCAAACCACTGTGGCCTGACACATCTGACCTCCAGGTTCAGAAAGAAAGCAGCACAGAGCAGCTCTCCCAAACAAAAAATATATTCAGGAGACATTCCTGACTTCAACCCATTCCAGAAGAGGTCTGCAACACCTCCTGTTGTTCCTGACAGCACACAGTCAATGGTGCATTAAAGACTCATTCATGGATGACACTTCCTAACACAGTAGTTCCATTTTTTCCATTTCCTGTCAAGGCTTTTGGTCCTGCTAACAGCTCCTGTAAAAGCTGCAGCAGGCATACACATGAATCTCCTCACTATTAGTCTCTCATACAAGCCTCCAAAGTTCCCTTATTGCTTTGATTATTCATTGTAAAAGCTGCTAACCATCATCCATACACACACAGAGGCATAAGGCATACAGACCTAGAGATGCAGAAAGAGAGGTTCTTTTAAAAGGGGATATACCACATACCTGTCTCATCTTCCTATGCAATTTTACATTGCTGCTTAACCTAAATAGTTCTTTGCTCAGTCACACTATTGTTTTGTTATTCCTCCTTCCTCAGCTCCCAGTTGCACAATTCTCCGCTCCTGAGCATTAGCTGGTTCTCATGTATCTGATCACACAGTATGATTACTGCACTCAGTAAGCCAGCAAAAAGTGACTCTGTTACCTGTTGTTTCTTTAATCTGAATCCTTCTACTGTTCAGCCGACAAACATGTCAACAACAAGGAAGCACATGGTTGGTGGCAATGATTTGTTCATGTGCCTGCAAACCTGCAAGGCTGCAGCCTTGAGAAAGTTGTAATGCTTTGCATTTTAGAGGTGCAGAAAAGCTAGAAATGAGGCAACTGAACGGAATGTCACATCAAGAGTAGTTGCAGATTCACAAAGTACATCTGTCCAAATTAATCCTCTGTAGATCAGAAAGATAGGTGAATATATTAGGCCAATAAGATTTCCACTCAGAACAAAGCATATTTCCTTTCTATGATGGTCCCTGAAGAATTCAAGCAATAGGAGGAGAAAACACTTCAGCACCAACTCTCAATGACTGAATCAGCCTGTGACAATTTTGGTCTCCCAAGATGATTCCATTGTACTCAAGTGATTTCCAGAACAAATGGCAATAGCCAGAGTAGCCATACATACCATTGATTGATATTCCTTGCTGATTTATTTCCTTACTTTTTGGATTTCAGTATTTTCATCAAAAGTCAACTTTCATCTCCACAATAGAACAAACGTAAGACAGAAAAGCTACAAAGAATGAACACAAGCTACTGGCAGTTTGCTATGTACAATGAAAGTTAAGGCATTCCCTGATCCCAGAATTAGTCGTCACACCATGACATGGCCAAAAAGGACTGGTCAGATCTGCTTTGTTATTCCTCAACACTTCCATACAAGTTCACAAGAAGCTCCTGTACTTGGTATTTTATACTGCTCTCCCATCTACGTCTCTTCTCAAAGTTAAGCTGACTAGAAAGCAAAGTAACTAGAAAGTTACTTTGCAATGCTTTCCTCCTCCCAGTAAGGTCTACAAGCCGTCAAGTCTTTCAACGCTGATACAAAATCTAGTCAAAACTCTAAAAAAATGTGCACTTATAGATATTTGAGATATCTATAAGATATTTGAGATTGATATTTGAGACTTAAGAGTTACTTGCACTAGGTTCTTAGATGAATTCAGACTATGAATTTTTGCTGAATTTTCAGTCAGCAAAAACAAGTTGTACACGTTGCTGCCACAACAAGAGACTTTTCTACAACATTTATGAAGCAGAAGTAATGCTAAATCTTTGTACAGCCCAGTGCTGGTCAACCACTCCCAGAATTAGTGGAGAAAAAGAGACTTGTTTAAAGTTGAGTCTGCTAATTGCTCTGTTAATATACTTTGGGGGCATATACTTTTGTGAATATATATATATATATATATATATATAGTGAATATATACTTTTTGGGGTTAGAGCTCAAAAGTTAATCATTCTAAAAATTCAGGTCAAGCTGTCATCTTTCCCAAGCCCTTTAATCTATCACAGCACTGTTTTATACACAGTTTAAATGTACTTTTTCCATAGCAAGTGCAGGGGATGGTCTATTTAGACAACAACCTCAGAAAAACACACACGTCACAAACACTGAGTGCTGATTTTGTAAATTAGTGCTTGACTAAGCACTGCTGGCTTAATACTCCATCTAGAAAAACAGTGAAAGAAAAAGGGCATGTGAGAAATGGATCTTCCTACAATCATCACTAACAAACTCAAGTAAAAAAGTCTGACGGTCAATCTATTGCTTACATCCCTTGAACTCGTTTAGGCAAAGAGTTGAATTCTGTTAAGGAGGTCTAATTTAAATGGCAAATACTTATGACCCATAAGTATAAAACCATGACAACCCAATACACTCAAAACTTGTCTGTAAGAGTTTTAAAAACTAGCAAATAGAATTGAAAAGTCATGGAGACCGACAGAGAAGTCCTACAATTTTCACAGTACCATAGAACAGTTTGGGTTTGGAAAGGACCTTTAAGATCATCTAGTTCCAAGCCCCCTAGTATCCAAAGTAATATTTAACAAAGATTAGACTAAGATGAAAGCATGTCTGCAGCTTTTAATAGATAATAATAGATAACAGTCTCGTGCGGGTTGGAAGGGACCTTACAGATCATCGAGTCCAACCCCCGGGATTCGAGCCTCCTGTGTAGCAGAGCAGCACTTCTACCACTTGCGCCACAGGGGGGATTCGAACCCGGGCCCTGGTGTTTGCAAAGTGGCATTCCTACCACTGCGCCACTGGGGCACAGTCAAGGGGTGGAGGAAGCACTCACCAGTTTAACACAGAAGAATTATACCAGGTTTACAGCACAAGTTTGTAACTTGATTCGAAGACAGCTGGCATTTCTCACAAAAGTTCCCAATCTTTCTGAACAGATTTTGCCATGTCAGAATGGGTATCACTCGTCCCCTACTGTCCTCTGATGGCACATGAAAAGAAACACAACTGTTTTCAAACAAAGCTGAGCTGTGATACTTGAAATTTTCTGAAAGCTCTGCTGGCATATGCAATTAAGAAGGGATGTACTATGAATTATGAATTCTGGTCAATTTCAAAGGCTGAAAAACAATTACAATGAGAAACCAGCCGAAAATAAATATAAGTCTAATAGAGCTTATCTACAACACTAAAGTTTTGCCATCAGCTTCCTGCTTCTGGTTAAAAAACAATGATTATTCTCTGAGTAAATGCTGCTGAGATATGAGACTGCTCAAACTAATCAACTGTGAAGAGAAAACAATTTGCAGCCCAGCAGTCACTGTGAAAGTAACAACATTAGTGCAAAACTTTTGTACCACAATTCCGTACAAAAAGCAAAGCACAATTTGCAGGATACAAACACTAAGCACAATTTCTGACGCTAACAGAGAGCAGGCTGCTTAAATATCTCATCCTGACATGAAACAAGTTTAACTCCCTGCTCAGCTGACGTGAAAGAAAAATGCTCTACACTTGCATTTTAGGAAAGAGTGAGCAATTCACTGAAAATTCTCAGCTTTAGACCTAGAGATCATTTGTGTTTACATCAGATTCCTAAAAGCTCATTTACTAAGTGAGAAATGGAATACAGCTTGAAGTACAGACAAACATCCATGTTATACGGATTATGTGTATAGATTACATATGATTATAATTATAAAGAGCTACTTGCTCATCAGCTTTACGGCGCTAAAGCTAATAAAACAGTATGAATAAGAAAAATACTAAATATAATCACACATTTCTGTGCTAGAATCCCTTCATAATCAGCTGCTACAAATTCATTTTATTTTCAAATGTAAAAAAGCTCACAGCTTTTAGAGTAAAACAAACAAACCAAATATATATGCTGGATATAATTAATGAGCTATTTCAAAATTGGGCCTGTTTGCTGTTTGTGCAGAAGTTATAATTACAAGAAAGTTGTGGGGTTGGTTTTTTTGTTGTTGTTTGGTTGGTTTTTTACACAGCACATATTTTTTGAGATCTAGAAGTGCTATGAATTTTTAAATACACTCCAAATGCAAACAGTGGAAAATATGGGATCTGTATGCATAAGGCATTCTAGCTTCTTAGCCCACCAGCTTGGAAAAGATGATGAATTCAACAAATTAATCATAGAATTACCCAGGTTGGAAAAGACCTTGAAGATCATCAAGTCCAACCGCAGCCTAACCAGTACCCTAACTCTAACAACCCTACACTAAATCATACCCCTGAGCACCACATCCAAACGGCTCTTAAACACAACCAGGGATGGCAATTCAACCACCTCCCTGGGGAGCCTTTTCCAGTACTTAACCACCCTTTCTGTAAAGAAGTTCTTCCTAATATCCAGCCTAAACTTACCCTGGCGCAACTTGAGGCCATTTCCCTCATCCTGTAACTTGTCACTAGTGAGAAGAGACCAGCCCCACTCTCACTATAAGAACCTTTCAGATACTGGAAGAGGGCGATAAGGTCTCTCCTCAGCCTCCTTTTCCCCAGACTAAACAGCCCCAGCTTCCTTAGCCTCTCCTCATAGGGCTGATTCTCCAAGCCCTTCACAAGCCTCATTGCCCTTCTCTGGACCTGCTCCAATACCTCCATGTCTTTCCTGTGCTGAAGTGCCCAAAACTGAACACAGTGCTCGAGGTGAGGCCTCACCAATGCCGAGTACAAAGATTAGTACATCACAGTTATATCTAATCTTCTGTATGTCTCTACCACACATGGTAATCTAAGCATGGCCTGGCTCAGCTTCCACTGGCACCACAAGGACAACAGAAGACCAGATATGTCTGCACCTTGGTTGACTTCCTGCACTGCCCAGAAAGTGTAGCTGATGAACAGGGCTCTGTGCTCAGAGTCTGGACCTTCCAGTGAAGAAGCTTCATCACAGGTATGAGCTCTTACAATCCTGATGTGAAGGCAGAAAACAAGCAGTGACAGTCATTTCTACATCAGTGACAAGAATGATCAAAATTCATTTGTCCCTACAGACTCCTTAGATATGAAATAGATTTCAAATTGGATGACAAGAAAAAGACCAAAAATAGGCTTTACACAGAAGTCACAGAATGACCCGGGTTGGAAGGGACCTCAAGGGTCATGTAGTTCCAACCCCCCTGCCTGGCAGGGCCACCAAACATACACATTTACTAGATCAGGTTGCCCAGGGCCCCGTCCAACCTGGTCTTGAACACCTCCAAGGACGGGGCATCCACAGCCTCCCTGGGCAGCCTGTTCCAGGGCCTAACCACTCTCCTAGTGAAGAACTTCCCCCTAACATCCAACCTAAATCTTCCCTCTTTCAACTTAAAACCACTTCCCCTATTACATTAGGTTTTAAATGGACTAATACAGGCATATCTGTAATTAAAACAAAACAAGGGTAACTGTACAAGTCATCTGTTGTTCCAAAGAATTTTAGCAAAAAATCACAAGTCAAGTTAAGTAAGGTGCACACTGTCAGCACTTAAGATGATAATTCACTACTGTTAGAGAAAGTGCATGCAAATAATCGAGCATTGGTTGTTCAGTAGTATTACTGTGCTTTTAAAGCAAGATGCTTCGACTCCTTAATTTCAGATGGGTATCATACGCACGGCTGAATTTATTCTTGTCTTGTAAAGCTTCTGGAATTGATACTCAAAGAATGATAGTTCATAAAATTTGGTGATTCAGCCAGATAAATAAGAATTGCACAGATTGAACAAATAGGACAACAACAGGAATACTAATTTCATGCATAGGTGATGAACTTTTGTTGTTCCATCTGACAATAGCTTCAACAAGCAACTTCACCAGCAGCACAGAGGGACCAAAGAACTGACTTAAACAGCACATCTACATTAGCATTTTAGGTCAGATGTAGAAAGTGCATTTGAAGCAAACCTTCTGTGCATCCCACTGCTCCAGGTCACACTATGGAAGCACCTCACAACAGGCTACTACTTCTTTTTCTATGAAGCTGACCTAGAAGACGCACTCTAGGATCACAGTCTACAAGATCATGCCAGAACTTGGTCAAAGCAGAAGCTGTGAAGCACATATACAGTGCCAACATCAGGTCTTCAGTATTACTTGTGCTGTGTTACATTACAGAATCACAGAATCACAGAATTGTAGGGGTTGGAAGGGACCTCTAGAGATCATCGAGTCCAACCCCCCTGCCAAAGCAGGCTCCCTACACCATGTCACACAGGTAGGCGTCCAGGCGGGTCTTGAATATCTCCAGAGAAGGAGACTCCACCACCTCCCTGGGCAGCCTGTTCCAGTGCTCCGTCACCCTCACTGTAAAGAAGTTCTTCCGCACATTCATGTGGAACTTCCTATGCTGTAGTTTCATCCCATTACCCCTAGTCCTGTCCCCACGCACTACTGAAAAGAGACCAGCCTCGCCACTATGGCTCCCACACCTCAGGTATTTATAAACCTGGATCAAGTCCCCTCTCAGCCTTCTTTTCTCAAGGCTAAACAGACCCAGTTCACTCAGCCTTTCTTCATAGTGGAGATGCTCCAGGCCCTTCACCATTTTAGTGGCCCTCCGCTGGACTCTTTCCAAGAGATCCCTGTCTTTTTTGTTCTGGGCTCCCCAGTACTGGACACAATATTCCATATGAGGCCTCACCAGGGCAGAGTAGAGGGGGAGGATCACCTCCTAGTAATACAGGTAATTCCTCCTGTATTACTTGCTAATACAAACAGCAATGCACAGGTAACTGAAATTTGGTTGAAACAACCATTAAATCTGTGCTAGATGACAAGTGAAATATCTGGTCACCATAAAAGGGGGAGGCTCTCCTTTCTTCTTCCAGCAAATGGTTCTCATGCCTCTTTCCTTATGCCAGAATTAACATTCATTCAGTCTCATTGTTAGCAGATACAGAGATAAAAATCAACCAAAAATTGGAATTTTCTACTTGCGAAGCCCACGGAACCAGTACAGCACAAAAGCATCAGACAAGGGGAAGAAACTGCAAGTAAGAGCACATAGCTGTGGGGGGTCTGAGCCATCTCCATCAGTGCCTTCTCATCGTTAGATCAGTTTAACTGCAGTATGACACCACACCCTGAGAGCAATTTAAATACTCACATACTGTTAGTATTCAAATACTAACTGCTGTGAAGTAGTGCTATTCTCACTGTGGCAATGCTAAGGCTGCCCCTTTTTAGGTATATACTATGTATCATGTGCAGCTTTTCATTCGGAGTTTTTGTTGCCTTGTGAGAATATGATTTATATACATTAACTGCAACTGTTTCAGTCTTCTGTGCGTTCATTCCTTCTCCTTTACCAGGCAGCTGAGGGAACCCTTACAGCCGGCAAGGAAATTGATTAAGAGCAGTTACTAACTTTTCATGCTGTAAGACATATAAAATAAAATAAACATAACCCTTTGCAGGAAAAATTGCTTGTACATTCACCCCCAAAGAACAGACTTGGAAACAAAACAAGTTATGGGCCCAGAAATGCAATTAAGTCACACATGTTCATTTTCAACAGAGTCAATTCTGAGGTTATTTACAGACCCACAGGACTGAAGAGTGAAACCTCAGGTAGCTCCTCAGGACAACCTGGTGCCTGTGAATTTGAAGAGCAGCAATTTTGCACTGTTTTGCATTTCACACGACTACTACCACAACTGCATTCCAGGATTATATAAGGTTTGAGAAACTGAATTGAGTTCCTTTCTGTCACAAACATCAGGTGCTTCAAATGAACAGGTGAGGGCACAGTACTGTATGGTTAAAGGAAAATCCCACCTCCATCACACTGCCTCATTATTTCATGAGCTCTATCATTTGGAGGTTTTAGTTTTACATTCTTAGCTTCTAAGCAGCAAATACAATTTCCCTTGGAAATACAATGTTTCGGTGCAGGTATCAAGCAGAGGCATATTTTGCTGAGACCAAGAGCTACGCAACTAGAGTCTGTCCTTAAATACAAGGTACTTCACAGGTGACCCACAGCGATTGCACAAGCCATCCGAAGTGAGTCACACTGCTAAGGGCATCTTGACTTTCTTTGTATTATTTACAGTTTCATACCTCATGCAATCTAACATCTCCTTTGCCATTTGAACTGCAAGGTTTTTCTTGCGATCTCCACCGAGATAAACGAGGTCTGCTCCTTAAGTTTGCTTATTTAGAAACCATGGAATGATGAATGAGTAGTTTATTGTTCCTTCAGTTGTGCTCTACTTTGCAAGAAAATACTTCACCTACTCTGCAACAGATAAGGACATAATCTGTGGCCACTTGCATTCAAAATTCCAAGTCTCTCCAAGTTCTTGTACCCAGTGCTCACACAAAGCAAACTCTAGTACTAGTCCGGATCCCTGTGTAGATAAAACAGGCAAGTTTTATGGAAAAAGAGATTTTAAATGGAACAAACTTGTAAACACTCACTTTCCTGGGATGATTCTTCTGAAACGTGCTGGCCACATGCAAAAAGCAGCAGTGGGTGGCCTTGAGAAAGCTCATTCACAAAACACCAAGCACACAGACTCTAACCATTCAGTCCTGTCTGACAAGTCATCAAATAAAAGATTACTAGTTTTACCAGTAAGAAGTTTTCCTTATTCAGCCCTCTCCTCCTTTATTTCTATTTAAAAACAACCACTGCCAACAATCACCTTTCCCACTGAGCTGGAGCACATGATTCAAGGCATCTGAAGTCCTTTTAACTAACCCACTTGCACTTACCAGCCCAGAACAAATCAGTAATCCTCGTTAAGCATAAGTATTCTCCTGGAATCTGGTAATAAAGTGCTGAACGCTGACATTTGTGTACTGTATTTCTGGCTACAGTAACTGTTGCTTTGTTAGAAGGGGCCTCTCATCTAGCTAAGAAGAGGATGTAAGTGCAGAGAAGATACGAATGGCTTTTAGATACAGTTCTACCAAAAGCTTCTTTCCAGGTAGCTCAAAAAGCTACATAAGTATGGAACGGGGAACTCCAAAAGCAGGAAACTGCTACAAACAGGTGTTGGTGAGAATGATTCACTGGGAATACTTTCCTCAAGTGATCGCAAGAGGCACATCGGAGCTGATTCTGCTACAGCAGTAGCTCCATCCTACTACTACCAGCTTTTAGATGTTATCTGCTCATGGAAGCAGTGTTAAAAATCTTATATACATTGTGAGTATGGAGCTACATCGTTCTTAACACTGCATTTTCCAGCGTTAGAAATATTTTGTTAACTACAGTCAGTATCTGCCACGAGCCCTCATAAAACCGTGTGATTTGGGATGAAACAAGACCAGATTCACTAACACCCAACGGCAGAAACCCATACTCCCTCCATCCACACGCTGCAGGACGGCCCCCTCCCACACACCAAAGCACTCCAGGGTTCTCTGGACGGCCTCAAACACAGCAACACCCCACCAGTCGCTGTACCGCAGGTTACCAGCAGCCCCATCCCGCCCCACAGGCCCCACGCACCCAACAGCGGTGCCCTACGCGAGGGCACACGCCACAGCCTCTCCGTCCCACCTCCCCGGGCTCAGGTGGCCGCCGCCGGCCCGGACAAAAGCTCCGCTCCCCGCGTGGGCTGCGGCCGGGCCGGGAGAGGCGGCGGCGGGGAGGAGCGGCAGCGCGGAGCGAGGCCGTCTCCCCACCGCGGGTATGAGGCGCGGGGCGGTGCCCGGGCTGGGGTCCGGCACGGCTATACCTGCATCACCACGTCGTTGGGCAGCTGCGCGGCGCGGAAGAGCTCCAAGACGCGCCCGTTGGACGCCACCTTCTTGGTGCTCTCGGTGTCGCAGTAGGAGAAGAGGTCGCAGTAGTAGCGCTGCTCCGCCTCGCTCAGCGTCAGGCCCTCCATCTTACGCCCCGGTTCCGCGCGGCGCTGCCGCTGTCCCGCATCCAGCGGCGGCGGCGGAAGCGACGGCCCCGGAGCGGGAGGGGGCGGCACGAGGCCCGGATGTGGGGGCAGCCGGTAGCGCCACCTTCCGTCTGGAGGTGGAGCTCCAGAAATAATGACTGAGTGTTGAGTGAGCAAATGTGAGAAGTTAACTAATGAGCAATATATTCGCTGGAACAGGCTGCCCAGGGAGGTGGTGGAGTCTCCTTCTCTGGAGATATTCAAGACCCGCCTGGACGCCTACCTGGGTGATGTGATGTAGGGAGCCTGCTTTGGCAGGGGGGTTGGACTCGATGATCTCTAGAGGTCCCTTCCAACCCCTACAATTCTGTGATTCTGTGATATGCTTGGCTACCAGAAATTTCGGGTCCAGAGGAGGGCCACAAAGATGATCAGGGGGCTGGAGCACCTCCCCTATGAGGACAGGCTGAGGGAGTTGGGTTTGTTCAGCCTAGAGAAGAGAAGGTTGCAGGGTGACCTCATTGCAGCCTTTCAATACCTGAAGGGAACTTACACCCAGGAGGGGAGTAAACTCTTTGAAAGGGCTGACAATAGCAGGACACGGGGAAATGGTTTTAAGTTGAAAGAGGGAAGATTTAGGTTGGATGTTAGGGGGAAGTTCTTCACTAGGAGAATGGTTAGGCCCTGGAACAGGCTGCCCAGGGAGGTTGTGGATGCCCCATCCTTGGAGGTGTTCAAGACCAGGTTGGACGGGGCCCTGGGCAACCTGATCTAGTAAAGGTGTATGTTTGGTGGCCCTGCCAGGCAGGGGGGTTGGAACTACATGATCCTTGAGGTCCCTTCCAACCCGGGTCATTGTGTGATTCTGTGAAATTTAATTTTATCCACTACCTGTATGTACTGGATATAAACCTGGGACGATTGTGAACCTGAAATACTCAGCCAAAGAGGAACCAGGGGAGAAAAAGATAAGTAATGACATAAAAGCTGTAATGCTGTTTTCTGCTCATGCTCCTGCTTGCAGGATGCTCACCATTGCGATAATGAATAAAATCTGCTTTATAACAGATACTGTCCTGATAAATTATTTAGATATCTACAATATGGGAGCCTGTTCCAGCTCACTGCCCTCTGGCGAAGAACCACAGTTGGATGAGTTTGCTCACCCCTTCACCCAGATCTCCTGTTCTGCCAGTCTTTCATTTATGCTTTTCCATGATGCCAGGTGTTCACTAGGTCAGCATGGTCTTGCTGCAAAGTCGTTCCAGCTTGCTTGCCTTCTGAAAGGAGCCCAGCATCCTCGACACATTCATCATCAATCATGGAATCATTATAGAATCATTTAGTTGGAGGGGACCTTTAAAGGTCATCTGGTACAACTCCTCTGCAATGAACAGGGACATCTACATCTAGAAATTATATGCCATGGTCCTCTGGTGGGCCCTTCCTATGGCTTGGAAGGGCCTCCTAATTTAAATCCAGTACTTTGATTCATCCTTCTTCCACTTTTCCAGTTCACTTTCCTTCACAGCTCACCCATTCCTTCTTCCAGACTGCCACTGCTGACTGATCCACTGCTCTTAAGCACCTCATCCTTTCTGCCTATCTGCTGAAGATTGTTATGTTCTGGACTTAAACCAGGGATTCATCTTCCCTGCTGTTTGAAGTGCACAGTCCTCTTTTAATTATAACTAATTTTTGTGATGAATTAGTTCATAGTTAAAATAATAAACAAAAAGATCTTCCAAAAATGAATAATTGTCCATCTTTTGTGATATTAATGTTGAAACCTCATTTCCCAGTTAGTTAAAATTCTTCTATATAGGCTATGCTGCTATGCTGAAGACATAATTAACTTTTTGATATAATACCTAGTTATTATGATTTTACAGTCTGAGATAAGGCCAACTTAGCATCGTAGGTCACTTAATTTGAGCTATTTTCACATCAGAATCTCTGTAAGTATAATGAATGTAACCTTACCCCCACTGCTAAATTGCATGCTGCAATTCTATTAGTTACACAGAGCTGCTTGTAGAAGAGATTGTTCAAGTACTTATTAGGAGGTGACTGAGTTCCAAGTGCCTTTGCTTCTTGCAAGTTCAGTGACTGTATTCTAGTGTAGACCCTGGCAATTAAAGATTAATATATGCATCTATAGCCATAAAGTCCTTCACCAGCTAGAGTAAGGACACTGAAATTGTTGTATTTGTCAAAATAATTTTGCATTGTTTTATGTCTAAAAGTAGTCTGTACAACTTATTAATTTAATTAAGCTGCTATTTCATTATTTGCTTTTTGAGTAGTCTTTTCACATTAATTACTTGGCTGCAATGTGTGTAAGACACAAAGAATGCAGGGAGGAGGTTCCCTAGAATGGACTATTGCTCCTGTCTCGATGCCAAACAATGCTGATGTTTAATAAACACATATCTCACTAAAACCGTGATTTGCTGATCAAAGTGTAGGGGAGGTTATACTGAGCTTTTCACCGTGTATAGCACCCCACTGAAGGCATTCAGGTAGCAATTCTGGAACAGATCGATGGGTCTCATTTTCAGTTTTCTTACCTTCTTCTTTCATGCTCGTCCAATGACTTAGCAGAAAGAATAAGAACAAAATGCCATGTAGCACTTTAATTTCTAATTCCCAAGGAAGCATCTTTGCCTCCAAGTCCCAGTACAGTGTTTTGTCTTTGCTAGAGGATCTTCTTCCCCACCAAAGCTCACACATCTTCAGACTGAAGAGAGTTCTGCTCTTCAGAACATTGCCTGCTCCCATCAGGGCAGAGTCATCATGTACGAGAAAATACATATATATAATTTCAGTGAACTATCAATGAGAGTTTCTGTCCTGTTTTGTTTTGCTGGAGAATATGCTACAAGATGAGCTGAGGAAGATACTGCATGTTTCTGAGTCACATTAATTTCTCCATATCTGCACTTCTAAGTGCAGCATGAAACCACATTTCTATTATTAGTTCATTTGGTTTGCAAAGATCTGTATCACAGCACTTCCCAGAACACCACTTCATGCTAGATATGCAAAGAAAGAGGTTTATGGAATAATATCCATCAAAATATATAATCAGAAATACTTTCGTTCTTCATGTAGTAGATCATGTTTGTGGAACATGAAAAACTTGATTAACTGCCTTAAATTGCAGTTTAAAGATAGCAAGGGGTGGAACTCTCATGGCTTTTAAAATATTGTACTTTTTATACTCTCTTTTTAATACTTCTTAGAATTCAGAGTTGTGGTGAACTAAGAGTTCAGCTATTCTCCACCTGGTCCCTAATTTTACTGTATTTTGTTTTCTGTGAAGCAACTATTAGATGACTTATTAGTATCGAAGCAATCATCCTTTTAAAAGATCAAAGTCAGAGAAAATCATCATCATCATCATAGGAAGGTCAAGTCTAATGACCCAGATGGAAGAAAGGGAAAGGCTATTTTGCTGACCATAACAACTTTTAGAGCCAAATTATACATCAATAAAACATTAGTTTTTTTAGGGAAGGATGTATTTCCAACAGCACTAAAGAAAAAAAAGTGAAAGTAGCATTTTATTCACTTAAGGGAAGTGCCAGTTAAAACACTGCTCAGGTTTCAGTATATTTTATCAGCTGTGAAATGAATACTGTTTTCTAGAATCACATGCTGAGACTTGTTTCTCAATATAAGCACAACTCAGGCATACACAGATGCAAAGACCAGTCCTCATGAGTTACAGTGGGAATGCAATGTCTAGGATCTGCTTGGTTTTGATGGGCCTCTGAATCTGAGCTCTTATAACAGTGGATCTAATGCACTACTACCCTTATTTGCAGTGAGGTCTACTATGTGCTTAGATATTATGTGTGGTTTTTATTATCGTTATTCATATATCTTTAAAGAGCTTCCAACCTTTTAAAACATGTACTCAGGTCCACTTTCCATCTCACATCTTGTTCCCCAAGTTTGTAAAAATGACCCTGAGGTTATTTGTCATTGCATTTCTAAGTCCTTTCATGAGCACAATGCTGTGCAGCAGGTTTTACAGTCTCTGTCAATAAGCTTCTCTACTTACAGCTCATAAGGAGCTACACGAACTTGTTCCATCCTGATCCTTCAGTGGAAAGACAAGTACATTAAGGATGGAAATGAATGGGAGGTGTTTGAAAAAACTGCTACCTCTGACTTCAGAGATGTTTTTGTTTTTTGGGTTTGTTTCTTTGTTTGTTTTGTTTTTTGTTTTCTGTCTTGCTATTACTTGCTCTTTTAAAAAGGAAGAAACCTTTAGAGGGGGCATATTTTATCCACAAGCAGAAAAATATTTTCACAGTGTTAACATTCATAAATGAAGGAATATTTTTACAGATTATTCATACCAGTATCCACATTCTCCTTTAAAATACAGCCTCTGATCATAATTTAGTAGCATCAGGAGGGTAAGTTACTTTAAATTTTCTTTATACTTTATGGTATTATCTAATTGATTTAATTATAGATCCCTTTATGCATTGATAACATCTACCTTTAAGTTTGACAGGTTAAATTCAAATGTATTTTTCTTCACTACATTTGAGACTCTTTTGTAGTCCCTCTGTATTCTTTCTTTTTAGTGAAACCCCAGTAATTCACATTTCTGAAGCCACAGCTTCTCTGAACACATTCTTCTACCTCCTTAGTTACCTATATAATTTACTTGGCTCTCATTTCTTTGTATTCTTAGGCAGTTCCCATTGTTCTCATACTTTTTCCTCTTTCCTCTTTCTCTCTAAATGTGGAAGTGCACTCCTACTTGCTGATGGAAGAGGATGTTATCCCTCCCTACCTTAAATAATGACCACCATAGAGGAGGATTGTTGATTACTACTTCAGGAAACTTCTGGCACATTGCTGGATTTCTCAGATATTGCTTACAAGGTGGAAACAGGAGCTGAAAGCTCTGTACTGGTTGCCCATGTTACACACATACTCCCCTTCCTCTGCTTTTTGCTGCATTTATAAATGAAACGTTCCTCTCCCATCAAACATTTTAGTTTCCATCTTACTGTTTTTCTTCCTTAACCATTTTTTTTTAGCTAAAATTGCTTAATCAAGCATTTTAGTTTCCCCTTTTCTCCTTTCTTTCTTCCACTGGATAGTCTTGTCATTTGTACACAACTCTTTTTTTTTTTTCTTGTGCCTCTGTACTTATTGTCTTCTGGGTTCACCAGCTTGTTATTTTACAGTGGGATTCTTTCTGCATCTTGGTCAGGACTTCACTCAGCCTGTTCTTTAAGCTGTTTTCCATTAAGATCAGTTTCCCAAGGATTTTAATCCCTTCCTTTTTCTCTAATGGTGATTTTAGTTGTTCTAGATATGTTAAGATAAATACAAACCAAAACTCCCACTAGGTCTTGTATTTGTTTAAGATATCAGTGATCCAGTCTGTTTCTGTTTCTTAAAGTCCTCTAGATCAAAAAGACCCCAAACTTCTTTTAAATCTGCTTCACTTGGTAACAACTCAGTTATAATGACTTTTCTCTGATCTTTTTGTCAAGTATAGGAGGAATATTAAGAATGCTGTGTGCTCCATCTGTGGTGACTGCAGGAAGGAGACTAATAACTAAAGGTCACCCTCCCTCTCTGGCTTTGCTTTAATATATTTTATATCCTAACTTCTTCACAAAGCAAGGTGTATAGAACATACACAGACTGAAACTTCTTTGCATTGAGTGACTCAAGATGACAGAGACAGAGAAGGAAGATGCAGTTTTCCTTTATAAATAATTCCTAACACAAAGCTCTTACCATCATACCTTCCTGCTAAACATGACTCAGTTAGCAAATGCTAATGAGTATACTGTAGTGTGAAATCAATATGTTTTTTGAACTGATCCTATTATTTGGTCAAATGGAAACACTCCTAATTATCACACATCTGAATATTTTAAAGGAATTACTTTATTTTTGAAACATCGTGTTCTGTTCCAGTTATTTTTGAAGGACTCTATTTGGTAGAATGGGTGTTAAATCTACATTGTGCTAAGGCTCGGAATTGAAGAGGAATTATTGCCAAGTAATTCATTTCTTCCTGTGCCTTCTAGAAAAAGGTTCAGATCTCACAGTTCTTCCAATTAATCATAGAATGAGTACATTAGGAACTGTCTGGGTGGAGTGGATGTACACGTATAAATGCAGAGAAACAGTTGCATCTTTACTACCCATATTTTTTTTTCATTTAATTGTTAATTTGTGTGTGTCCGTATGCATGCTTCCCTGCATAGTCCTTTGAGAGGACTAAGAAGTCCCAACAAGTCTGTTTCTGAGACAGAAGAGGAAACCACCCTGAGCACATGAAGCACATCTCTCTATTCTGCAGGGTGAAATAAGAGGCAAAGAAGCAGCTCCTTGCACCATTCCACTTCCCGGGTGCCTTTTCATTCAGACTAAAGTCAATTTGGCTCTCTTACAGAGAAAATGCTTTCATTTGGAAGGGACTAGAATGTGTTATCAGCTCTCTGGCTGAAAGACTGCATCCCAAATTGGTATCTCTTCTGTGCTCCTCAGCAGACTGGACAGCTACTGTGCTAAAGGTGAGGCTGCTGCTTTGCAGGAATCCAAGTGCAAGAGCTGTCTGGCTGATGTGGTGACGCTGAGCAGGTTATCTTTAAGAGAAGTGGCTACGAAGTGGCACCTTCCAACACGAAGGGTGGTGTACAAGCTCCTCAGGCCAGCTCTGAAAAAGGTCTGGGTACTGCATCTTTTTAGATGTCTTTTACAAATGGCTGAGAGATTGAGAGAGGAAAAGCCAAGGGTATGATCACTGCAATTATTTTGTGGGGGATCTTGTTTAGGCGAAACTAGAACTGGGCAGCAAGCAGGGCCCTTGGGGAGCATGCTGTGAGATCATGTGTGCTTTCACAGGTCTTCAGTTACAGCTTCTAGCTGGGAGAGAGCAGAAATCTCTTGAACCGTTTCCCAGCTCATTCCAATGAGAACTGTTGTGCCCTTGGCCAGCAGCCCAGGATGAGGGTAGCCAACAGTGGGCCAAGTCTACTTCATCGCTCAGAACTTTCTCTTGTTTGTACTTGATCATCATACTCCAAATATACTTCAAATGACTGAAGATTCAGAAAAAATACTGAGAAGAAAGGAAACAAAAAAGTAGAGGTGTTGGAGGACAGGATATATATTTGTGCATCTTCATCCTTCTGTCTTGGAAGAGCTAGAACATGTTTTGAAGGAAGAGCTGCAATATTTAATATGAAAGCAAAACACAAGCAGCACTTTTGTCTTACAGCCTTTATACCAAATGGCAGTTCTTCTGATGTAGTCTATGTAGTATGAGAGCTGTTTATTTATTATTGAATATCCAGATACTCTAAATGGAGATGATGCACTCTAAGTGTCTGAGCCCTGCTTTTTCAAATGAGGCATGGTGAAAAAGGAGACAGGAAACTGTAAGAACAATAGGTCTGGTCCCACTTTCCTCTTCTCTTTATATAGGGATGTTGAAGGAAGTGAAATGACTCTGTTTCCTCACATCTGACCTGTGAGAAAAATAGCATTTGTGGTCAGTTTTTAGCTTGGGAACACATCCAAACTGCATTTCCCAGTAATGAAATAAAAGAGCTATATTCCTTACAAAGTGAATGAAAAAAAACATCTACACTTCTTCTCTAGTGAGGTACTAGATTTACCACATTTTGTTTGCATTCCTCTGTGATGGAAACACTCTGAGCTACAGCAACTAATTAACAGTCTTTATTGATGACAATTTGCTATTGGGAGAAGCTGCTCCCACTGAGGATCATCTGTGTATTTTCTTAAGGAATCTTTGGAAATCAATAGAAGGGGATCAACAATACGGTACTTCAGTTATCACACTATGAGTTATGTGTTACTTAACCAACAACTATGACCAAAGAGCCTTTATTTGTTCTATGTCTCTTTAGCTATCTGAATGTTAGGAAATATCTCTAAGCTATTTACCAAAATTCTCTGCATAGTGGTGCTCTACAGAAGGTGAGGTCCTTATCTTTCTTCTTTGCCATAGTAACACAACTAAATATATCAAGAGAGTCAAGTATCTAAATTAAAACAGACACCTTACTTTCAGGCAGCTAGTCTGGTGAGACAGACATCAGTGTAGGTTTGTGCACAGGAAATACAATTTAAAAGCCTGACTGAAAAATAGGGATCTTTCAATTTCTACCCAAAATCTTAAACACTGCACCTTAACCAAGGTTTAAACAAGGTTTCCTGAAAAAAAAAAACTTGACTTTTCAGGAAGGACATTAGTTGTATGCACTGTCCTCTCTATGCACAGACATAGATCTGACACAGAACAAATAACATTTGCTTCAACATGTTACATTACAGCACTTTGAGATGCATATATTACTTATGCACATGTAACAGAATTATGTAAGGTGTCCATGAACCAAAGAAGAAAGTAGTTACACTTCATTTTCTTAACTATGTTTTTAATTTTAATCTCCTCTAGTGCATTAGAGATGCTTGGGGAAAACAAAAACAAACAAACAAACAAACAAAACACAAAAACAAAAACAAAAAAATCCCTTGAGGTAAAAAAAAGAACGGTAAGATTTATCCCACAAGTTAAGGTTAGATATTAGGAGGAGGTTTTTCAGGAGGAAGTTTTTCACTCAGTGGGTGGTGACACACTGGAACAGGTTGCCCAAGGAGGTTGTGGATGCCCCATCCCTGGAGGCATTCAAGGCCAGGCTGGATGTGGCTCTGGGCAGCCTGGTCTGGTTGTTGGCAACACTGCACATAGCAGGGAGGTTGAAACTGCATGATCACTGTGGTCCTTTTCAACCCAGGCCATTCTACGATTCTATGATTCTACGATTCTAAGGTTTGGCTTCCCAATTACAATTACTTTTGCAGATGAAAAATTCATGCAAGATCATAAAACTTAGATGTTAAATGAAGGAAAAAGCTGGCACATCATTAGTAAGCAACCCATATGTTATGTTCAACAGTGTAAATGTCATGATCTCATAGTACTTCAGTGATAGATATTTGTCTACCATTTGAAACCAACACACAGTCCGACAGAAATTCTTCCCAGGATATTAGGTCCAGAGATGAGACCATTAGCAGTGCTCTGTGAGAAGCTGCATTTGGAGCTGAGTTTGATCACAGTTCTATGTTGTGGTTTCAAACAACATCAACTGATTTTGGACCAAACGACTTGCAGCTGCAATGACAGTGAAATCAATAAAGCTTGAACAGTTGATAACTTGAATCTGAGTTGGATTTCAGAGCAGGTTTTGCATCTTGAAACCAAAAAATAATTGCTAAAATGTAGTTTGTATATCAACTTGACTTATCCATAAGCAGAAACCAATGAAGTCCTATAGTTGTCTTCAAAGTATAGGATAAATACAGTGAAACTGATGAGATTATTGAAGTCCAGTAATCTTGCCTCTTGTACAGTAAGCACAGTTTTTGAGCTGAGAACCTTGAACCACCAAAATTACAGATTTTATTCATAAAAATAATGCTTACAAATAGGGTTATTATGTTAAATGATTATTAATTATCATTAGTAGTGCAGTGGAGAAAGAAGTTGGTTTTTGGATGGTTGGATGTGGGGCTTTTTTTTGGGGGGGAGGGGGGTGAGCGGGGAGCAGCTATGAACTTCTACAAACCATACTACATTGGTCAGTAGGAGGTCTTGTCATTTCATTAAATTAACATAACAAATTCTGCCATGATAAGTTTTCCATGTTTTAAATAAATGTAACTTGACAAATGTCAATCCACAGTCCTATTTCAGTAAGATTTCCTTCAGGAAATGATTTGATGTCCTTCTGTCATGAGTCACTAGAAATCTTTCAGCTTTAGGAAGGAAATTTGTATGAAACTAATAAATAAAGATAATCCACCTAGAGCTGTATTTGAAGTGGTTGTGAATAGTAATTGTATATTAATGTAACTGACATCCCTGCTACTGTCAGTTGACAACTTGATGCAAAGCCAGTTTTGTTGGTTTTCTGCAAAAGCCCACAAAATGTCAGTAGTGTGTGTATTTCTGTAGAGGGCAGGGGAGGTGAGTTTTTTCCATGATGCATACTAAACAGGAGGACAAACAACGGAATGATTCAGCTGTTACCATGCTATGTGGACATCAGGAGATGTCCTGCTGTTTCCTTGCTACAAGAGCTATTTGGACAAATGGAATCTGAGAGAGTAATTAGCCTTCATGTTGCTCTCTCTCAAATATTCATTTGTTACAGCAAAGAATACTGTATAACACACAAAACATCCTTGGTTATTTATAAACTTTTTCTTCTTGTAGACTGCCTCCAAACACTTTTTGATACTCTCCACCCTCAGCAAGTGAGGGCTGCTCTGAAAGTAATGCCTCCTTTTTTTATTATGTTGACCCATGACATCAGTGGCAGGTGTTGGTAATCTGGAAGTAAAGGTTGAACCTTCCCACCGATATCCCATTACATTTTGTTGCTGTGTGATAGATGGCAGCAGAGTGGCAGTCTGACAAAATGGCATCTGAGATAGAAGTATGTATGAAGCAAATGTGTGCCCCTGAATTCCTCCCTGCAGAAAAAATGACCCCTGTTGACATTCATCAATACTTGCTGAATGTTTATGAAGACCAAAGAGTGGTTGTGAGCACAGTGAAGTGGTGGGTGGTGTGTTTCAGCAACAGAGATGTAAAAGACAAGCCATGCTTTGGACAGCCATGCACAGCTGTCACACCACAAAATGAAGAGTGTCTTGATCAGCTTATCCATGTGAATTAGCAGATTATCACCAGGGAACTGTATATGGAGCTGAACATGAGCTTCAATGTGTTGGAAACAATGGTGGCAACACTGAATATCACAAAGTTTGCACAAAGTGGGCCCTACGAATGCTCACACCGGACCAGACAAATCATCAACTGACCACTACATCACAACACAATCTAAGTGGATGAAGGCTCAAGCTTTCAGAGTCAGGCCATAGAAGACAACCTTTCTCTTGCAACATGATAATGCCAGGCTCCATACCAGTTTGAAGTCAATGGAGCATATTGCCAGCTTTGGCTGGACTGCCCTTCCACACCCACCACAGAGTCTGGATTTGGTGCCTTCTGACTTCCATCTAGGCTGATGACTGTGGGCAATGTTTTCCTAGCAATTACACTATCATAGCAGCTGTGAAACACTGGGTCACCTCTGCTGGTCCAAATTTTTACAAACATGGCATGCAGGCTCTGGTTTATTGCAGGCAAAAATGCATGGCTAATGGTGATATCTAAACTGAAAAATAGTTTTTTGTAGCTTAGAATTTGTTCTATCAAATAGGGTTATTCTTCTCTTCGTATCTGTAGCTTCCATGTTGTCGTTGTTGTTTTCCTTATAGGAGAAGCAAAGGCAAGAGCCCATGTGATTAATCTTTTCAAATTGGACTTTACAGTAGAATTCTTAGAGGGTTTTAAGGAGAATCACTATGCTTTTTGTTTAGGAAAAATAATTTTCTCCCTTCAAACAACCAATATATTTAAACAGAGAGAAAAGCCAAATAAAAGTAATGATTGGACCAAGAATGATGGAGTCGCTTCTCAGTAAGAGAACACAGTACTATTTTCCTGGTTGACTGGCTTGACAATATAGTTGTTCTTCTGACCACACTTTCTATTGTTTACTCCCCTCAGATTTCTGTGCCAGCATTGAGTTGCTGTGATCGTATCTTTCTCAGTGCAGTCAGTGACTCTATCATGTTCAAAGAAAACATATTTTTTCTGTCGTGTTTCGAAGTCCATGTGAATGAGAAATGTAGTCAGTCCTCTGCTACTTGCTATCTTTAAATCATGCAAAAACACATTTTTAAAGATCTGCTTTAGCAGCCAGGGTTTAAGTAGCTTTTCTACTTAAGTTGAGTCATAACCCTACAGTGGGTTGCAACGCATGGCACACCCATGTGGAGAAGTGACTCACGGCTGGCCAACTGCATAGATATGTGATGGGACTGGGCTACGACAAGGCATGTATACATGCCCCTGGTTGAATCACAACACTATAGATTTGTCTGGATTTGGAAGCACTAGGGAGAATTTGTGGCACCTTGCACAGGTGTGAGTTGCTGGTATGATAGGAGAAAGATGGGTGGCAGGTGCATCCAGCAGGAACTCGTCTCTACTGAATCAACAAGTCAAACAAAAATCTGTTGAATGAACAAAATGAGACCTAGGTCACTTGAGAATGCAGATAGATGATCACTTTCAGCAGTAAAATCTGCTAATCACAGTGTCAGTTCTAGTGTTTTCTAGCTAGTGGCAATCTCAATAGACTTCTGCATGTGCATGTGGTACATGTGTTGGCCTATTCAAAAGTATGTTGTATAATGTAATAAAAATTCAGGAGAACAATACTGTACAAAACAAGAACTGTGTAGGCTACTTACTACAAAGATAGTACCAGTAAAACAAGAATATTTAGTTAATGTATGGACAAAATGACCATTAGTTAGCAAACAACCTTGTCACTCTCTTCTGCATGCCTTTTTCAGGCTCAGACTGTGCTGCTTCTCTCTGGAGAAACCTGTCAAACAACATGTTAGCAGCAAGTTTTCTGCAAGCACTAAAGATTTTTGCAAAACTAATTTGTCACAGGGTAGGAGGACAGACTCCATTCACAATCATTAAATACTTCAAAGGTAAGAGGGGATAAACAGAGTTGGTGGCCAGTGTTCACGAAGAAGAGGTGTTGCTTAGCACTTAGAAGGATCTCTGATCTGTGTTGTTCACTGCTGTCATTAATGACAGAGGAAAAGAAGTGACAAAGTTTTGTGTATGATCCTATTTCAAATTGCACAGTAGAACAGCTGACAGTACTGAACATGGCAAACTAATAACAGTGGAGGTGGAATAATCCTAATGATCTGTAACAGAACAATTAATCACTACCACTTTGGAAATAGCTTTTGAAATCACTGGATGGTACTCAGCAGTTTTCAAAAAGGCAAATGAGATGCAAGAAATTATTAGGACTGAGAACAAAACAGAAAACATCGTTAGGCCCTTGTATATACTTTACCCACCCACTGAATAATGCTAGCAATTCCAGTAATTCAATCTCAAAAAAGAACAAGGAACGATGTATAAAAATTATACTGAACAACAACAAGGATCAGCACTTGGGAAGGCATTCATCTTACAGGAGATTAACTAAAACTGGAAAATAAAATGAATGGTGGGAGAGCTTTAGTCATGAATATGATGGAGAGAGGGGAAGATGGAATAGTTTCCTGGTCATGGGATAGGAAATTGGAAGCATTTCATGAGTTCTCAGTAAGAAAAGCAAAGATCAGCAAAATTAACTATTTTTCCACATCACTCCATAAATTTATTAAGCAACAATTGCCAGAGAATAACATGAAATCAAAAGCTTGAGTTTAAGAAATTAGACAACTCAACGGACAAATGTCCATTTTTGACTCTGGAATGTGATTATTAGGACGTAACATTCACCTCAGAAAATCCTTAACCTAATCCAGTAAGTGCCAGGAGCCAGGAGAGAAACCAGAGGATCAAATGGTATTTATTGTGCTCTTTTGCCAAACTTCTGCACTTGGTCACTTCTCTAGGCAAAATACTGGATTAAACTGATTGCTTGATCAGATCCAACACATCTGCTTTGGTGTCCTTAAGCTACGCTTTAAATCTTGTGTTGTGTATTTCCTTGTTCTGGCTGCCTTGACGTAAAATTATGTCTGTGAAAACAGAAACTACAGTGAGATTCCAATGAAGATCAAATTAGAATAGTCTGTTGTAAAGCAGAATCTCATGACATTTGAGGACCACTCCTAGAAACACAGAAAGGGGAATCTGAATCATCAATCCAGTGACGATTTAAGCCAGTGATATGAAATGTACATGAGCTGTGTGCTCGCAAAGGACTATTTCACACCACTTTTGATGTTGTTTGTTTGCCTGTTTGTTTTTAAATATAATTCTGTAAGAACAGAGCAACAGAAATTCTCCATCTCCACCATTTTCATGTTTCCTGCTCAATTATCAGTTGTTGCTTTTTCTTTAAAGAGCACCTTTGCTGATGCTAAATACAGCCCATCTGCTTGTGATCACATCTTCAGCAGCTCCCACTTGCTGAATATATAGATTATTGTGCAGAAGGCATCATTTATTTTAATAAGCAACAATTCTGTTACATGTAAATTGTGATTTTTCTAATGAAAATATTTTAATAAAAATATCAACACTGCAAAATATCTCTTGGAAAAGGAAGGGGTGTGGCCTCCAGCTCTGCATCCCTGGAGTGATAAAAATGGATCTGCTTGGCATCACTTCCACTGTGCAAATCAATTTATCTTGCTGCAGTTTCTGCCAAATGAACCCTAACAGATCTTGCCATAGCAGTTTAAAATGCCTTCAGCAATTTATCTTTGCACCAGGGATGAGAGAGCATAGCAAAGGATCAGAGCTAGCTGGCATAGCGCACAGCCTGAGTATCTCGATCTCCTCTTTATAGGCTGATGCATGAAATGTGAATTGTAGGAATGGGAGGCAGTCTCTGACATCTACTCTGCTCTGGGGCAGCTGTGCTTGATGAAGAGGTAGGAGAAGCAGCTGGGATGGCTGTGCCTTAAGTAAATGAGAGTTTTCTGAAGAAATGTGGTGTGAACCTGGCCTCTGCGTAGTAGGATGATGGTGGTCTCACTGCTGTAGAGGAGTTCATGTTGTTTCCAGTTTTAATGTCTGTGCACTTGGGAGAAGACACAGCTATTTCTAGGAGCTAAGGAACTGGAAAAAGCAGTAGCAAATACAAAGATACAAGACAGAAAAAATCAAACTGCATTTTCTCTACAAGGTGGAGTGCAATGATGTGGTACTGAAACGAACGATCAGAACACAGCATGACTTTATCACAGCTGAATGATGTTATCCTAGCTCATTAGTTTTCTCTGGAAAGAGAACTGTTTTTCTGTGTTAGAAGAGTTTGGCAACACCTTGCTATCAATACAGCTTGGGGGACAAAAGGACAGAGCACAGCCTTTCTGAAAAGGACTTGGGGGTACTGGTGGATGGGAAGATGGAAATGAAGCTGGAAATGAGCCAGCAATGTGTCCTTGCAGCCAAGAAAGCAAACCACATCCTGGGTTGCATCAAAAGAAGCACGGCCAGCAGGGCAAGGGAGGTGATCCTGCCCCTCTACTCTGCAGTGGGGAGGCCTCACCTGAAGTACTGCATCCAGATGTGGAGTCCTCAGTACAGGAGAGACCTGGCCCTGTTGGAGCACGTCCAGAGAAGAGCCACATACATGATCCAAGGGATGGAACACCTCACTTGTGAAGACAGGCTGAGGGAGCTAGGGCTGTTCAGCCTGGAGGAGAGAAGCCTCTAAGCAGCACAAAGAGTTGGCTTTTCCATATCTAATAAGGGTCTATAAGAAAGGGGACAGACTTCAGCAGGATCCATTGTGACAGGACAAGGGAAATGGTTTCAAACTAAAGCAGAGCAGATTTAGATTGGATATAAATTAGTTTTTTACAGTGAGGGTGATGAAGCACTGAAACAGGTTGCCTAGTGTTGTGGTGGATGCCCTGTCCGTGGAGATACTCAAGGTCAGTCTGGATGGGACTCAGCATCCTGATCGAGCTGTAGGTGTCCCTGTGCATTGTATGGGGATTGGACTAGATGGCCTTTAAAGGTCCCTTCCAACTCAAGCAATTCTATTCTACGATCTTTGTGGGCCCATCTCGGGGTATTCTATCATTCTGTGATTTGAAGGTGATTCACGTCCGGCTGTAACCAACGAAGCACGGAGGCAAGCAGCCTTAACGACCCCCTTCTCAACACAGGGCCACCGAGTGCGGGCTGGAAGCGACGGGGGGGGAGAGGAGAGGGGATGGCCGGCCCTGCCTCCCACTGCTCCTCCTCTTCCCCGCTGCCGACCGGGCGGAGCTCGCCTGCGTAACCACCTCCTTCGCCCCGCCGTCGGTGTCGGGCGGGACTTGTGCCTGTGTCTTCCAGCAGCAGAGAGCAGCGGTGGGAGCGGGTGAGTGGCGGAGCCTGGCGGCGGTAGCGGGGTGGGTGTCGCATCGTCACCCCGTGCTGGTTCCTGGGCGCCTGGGTGCTCTGTCGCCGGGAGGTCGGCACGTGAAGCCGGGCTGCTCCCAGCGGCTGATGCGGGGCTGTGCGGGCAGCGGGCGGGATCGGCCGCCGGGTCGCCATCTTCTTTAAACCTTGGTACCTAAATTGACAGCGTATACGCGGTACCGGGCAAGAGAATTAGAAGCTGATGTGAATTCGGAGAGCTAAAAGTTACAGGGCAAAAAAAAAAAAAAAAAGGTGAAAGTGCATTGTTACAAAGCCGGCAGTGCCGTCACAGCGCTAGATGGTAAAATTGGCAGTGATTATTAATGGGCACGTCAGCGTTTTGGTATGTGGGCCCTGTTTTCTTTGGTGACTTAACGGCAGCATCTTTAGTGCTTTGGTTTGTCTGTGGGATTCACCTCCTGCCTGCTTTAAGGCGGTGAAAAAGTAGCTCTTATATGAGGAAGAGTTTGTGATGCGTCCGGATCTGTAACTCCGTGTACTCACCAGATCCGCACAGCAGCGCTGTTTCCTGGAACAATAGAGCCGGTCCCCGTGCCCAGCTGCTGTCTGACAAGGGTTATGGATTGTCTAAGACCTTTTTAGACCTCACTCGGCTCCAGCTGCTGTCTCTGCAGCCCTTACTCAAGTGGAAGCTGCATTTGGTGCTTTGCTTTCTCTGTGTCCTTGTTTGGACGCCTGTGTTTGCTGGGAGAGTTGTACACTGTTGTGCTGGTGCTTCTTCTATAGCGTTGATCCCTGGGTGCTGTCTAAGTGCCTGCAGTTGTTAGCCTGGGATGTTCTGTATGCAAGTAGTATGTTGTGTTGAGAGGCACTGAGGTGTTAGCATCTTTTGTTTCCCCCACAGTTGTTGGGGGTGTAGAGGCCCTATATCTTTTCACGGCCAATATCTCAGATTATCCTCTAATGATGCGCCTTCAGGCTGCTGGGTTTTACAAAATGTTGTGATGTTCCTGGTGAATTGAAAATGCTCTGGGATGAATATGTGCAAAGGGTGAATGGATCTCGTAATAACTCTTAAAAAATATGTTTTGTGTTCTAGACCACAATGAACGTGGAACATGAAATAAGCCTCTTAGTTGAGGAGATTCGGCGGCTGGGGACCAAAAGTAAGCACTGTAATGTCTCTGATCATGTAGATATAGTCATGCTGTTCCACCACCCTATGAACCTGGCAAACTTAACTAAAGGGCTCAGATACTGTATCACATGCATGTTTAATATGGGATTGCATGCTATTCCCTCTCACCCATCCTTTAAAGTGATCCTTTCGTAAAGTTAAACGTGTATTTGCAGCGGAGAGGAAGCAGGCCTGAAGTCCTGCCCCCACTAAGATCAACAGCCAAATTACCTTTTAAGTCCCAAGATACTCGCTGCAACTGTCAAATAAACAGCACCATTTCATATCCTTCCATGGTAACTTCTGAATTCCACGGGTCATATTCTTCAGTTCATCACTGTTGGAAGGAGTTCATCCCTGTGCCTAAAACTCTAATCAGGAGGTATAGTCCCAGCCTTTGCTTGGCTTTGCTTAGAATGCAGATTTCTCTTTTAAGATGGCTCTTCACTGTTAAAACTCCTCTTTCTTTACGAATATGCTTGTTTAAATTGTTTTAAACATTCTAAAATGTTTTGGTTCATTAAAACAGTTTTATTCTTTATTCTTTGAGGAAGTAAAATAGCCTGCATTAGCTGCAGGTTTCAAAAAGGTGTCAGTAAAAAAGAAACGTGGCAGATATGTGGTCACTGATGTGAGCCTAAGAAAAAGGAAGTCTTAGCAAGCAGAACCTTTGTCTACTATTTTATCACTGGCTTTCATAGTGTGGTTCCCTTTATAAAGTCAAATCTTGTGGAAGTGAAATCAGGCACCAGGTTGCTGGCAGCTGGGAAACACCATGGGAATTACCTTCAATACTGTGCCTATAATTTCTGTGTCCTCGGGAATCTCCGAACTGAAGGAATGTCTGCAAATGCTCTCATGTTTTGTCATTGATTTAGATGCTGATGGACAAGTGAGCGTGAAATTTGGTGTGCTCTTCGCTGATGAAAAGTGTGCCAACCTCTTTGAAGCCCTGGTGGGAACTCTTAAGGCTGCAAAACGACGAAAGATTGTCACTTATCAAGGAGAGCTGCTTTTACAAGGTGTTCATGACAATGTTGATATCGTGCTACTGCAAGACTGATGCAATGTGCATTTCAGCAGTGCTAATTGCACTGTTGGAGACTGTGACTTCCAACATCCTCAGAATCAGACTGATCATTCTTATGTGTTTTGATGCATTTTCTATATCTTTATAATTGAAAGGAAATTTTCCTATTTTGGAAAAACATTCCCTTTTCTATTTCTTCCTAAAACAGTACTGTACATGATCAAGGTAAAAGATGCCAGTTCTTTTTATTTAAGTCTCAGGTAATACTCTTAAATGGTGGTTATTTTCAACATATGAAGAATGGAACTGGTACTTTAATGTTTACAAATCAAAATGTGCCATGCAAGTGAAAAATAAAGAAACAGGAACGCTCTTCATTTTATATAATTCTTATTGTAGTTGTTTCTCTCTCTTCTTATTTGCAAGCGGAAATGAAAGCAAACAATTTCTATAAGCAGCATGGTTAAGTGACAGAAAGCGTGGCAGTAAGATAGATAGAAATGATTTTACTGCATGATGCAGTCAATGAATGCCCATTCTTTGCAGTGGGGAACAGCAATGAAAGCATTCTAAGAGCTGGATGTGTAAGCAGGTTGCTTCAGAGCAGCTTTGTAAGAATAAATCAAGCGCCATTCTCAGAACAAAGCGAAAACCAATAGTAATTTGTTTCTTTGTGGAGATCACAGTTTTACTTACTGCGCTGTTAGATCTCAGCAACTTACTGTTACCACCTACCCTTCCTGTCCATGTGATGCTTCTCCTCTCAGTGCAAGGCAGAGTGGCTGAAAATTCAGTGCTGCAGCAATTCCTTGTTACTTTTAGCTTCATCAGAGCAGCTATAGTGAATAATGCAGTTTTAAGGCAGCTGTAGAGCTGCTTCTGCTTGATGAGGGAAAGAGTAAATAAACACATACTAAGCATGATCTAGTTCTCCAGCTAGAGCTTCTAAACTCATAGCTTTTTAATTATAGCTTTTGTAACCATCTTTATTTCATGGAGTTGTAAGAGACAAAGTTTTCGCTTGCTCACTTGTCAGAGCTTGTTCAGTGACCGAATTGTGCACAGAAACCCATGTGTGATAGTGCACCTTATTCATCTCGGGCAGTGCAATACAGGGTTTTTTTTCTGTGTATTCCAGACTTGTGAAGGAGGTAGGTGAGGAGTACCTTAAATTCTTTCATGCGGTGTTAGCCAGGAGTAGAACAGAGGCTCCAGGCTGTGATTATTTCGTTCTCAGAAATCTTTAGTTATCTAAATCAGTCCATGAGAGGGGGGAAGAAAGCCATTTTGACTGTTTTCTAGCTTGCTTCAAGTTCTTACTAGCACTCAAAAATACTCCAACTATAGAGAAGGAGTTGTTGCATGGGCCAAGCTAGCAGCATGCTGCTCTATGCTACCCATCCTTTGCTGAAGGATGTGTGAATTTCTTTAGTTGCTTTTTATATGTACAAAATGCTAGGAAAAACTTCATCGTGCTTAGGGATTGCATACGTGGTTATAGATTCTCCGTGATGATGTGTAAGCCCAGCTGCTGTCCCTTTCATTTCTGTTTGTTTGTGCAATGGGAGAACAGCTGAAATCCTGTTTGCAAACAGCTCTGCTGCTGCCTTTTCCTGTGCTGGCCCCAGCATCTGCAGTGTGTGGGGAAACTGGAGCTGGCTGTGGTCAGAAGCAGCGCAGGCTGCCATTGTGGTTTGCTGGCCACTGCAGTTCTGTTTGCAGGGCTGTGTGTATAAGTGCATGTGCTGCTGTGCCCCACCAATGGGAAGAAGAGGGATGGGGGCCAGGCCCTCTGCATCTGGGAAGGATGTCAGGCTTACCCGATAACCGCAGTTGTTTTTTCATCTGCTTCTGTTTTCCCAGAAGCCTGAGTCATTCTCTGGCTTCATGGGGTGGATGGGATATGCTGACAAACTGAGTGCTTTGTGGAGTTTTGGGATGTGAGTTTTGACACAGAGCATTCTGCCTTAAGACATAGTTCTGTTCACAACACCTCTTTAAGCACTGAACGGGCCTTAGTCTTGAAAGTTGAGATACTACTGGATTGAGGGTTTGGGGCTGGGATGGAGCTGAGATAGGATTATAAGGAGATTTTATGTCTCATTTTGAAGCTTTTTTTTGTGTCATTATTCTCTTAGCAATACTGATAAATGTTTTGAGTGCACCTGAGAACACTGGGTAGCAAGAGTCATTTGGTAGCGGAACAAACCTGGGGCAAGTTAAGGCAACTGTGACTGTGTGCTGCCCAGGGGAGCCGAGATTCATGGTAACTCTGTTTCTGAAAGCAAAAGAAGAGCAATGTGAAGAAGTTCCCAAGAGATTGCCCTCACTGCAGCGTGCAGCCTGTTTAGATGACTTCAGAGGGCTTCTTGAGGCTCTGTGTAAGGCCTCGTGGCTTCATTTTTAATATTTAATGCTAAGATCGTTTCATGTGTGTGGGACTACGCTTCCGTGAGGGAAGTAATTACTGCAGCCAATGGCCTGGACACAAGTTGTGGTTCCTGGAGCACTTGACACGATAATAGAAAAGCTAAGTATGGGAAAGCTATTACCTATTTTTGTGAGCAATAGAAGGACCAGCATTCCCTAGTGACAGGTGTAAGGGAAATTTGTAGGTCTTCCAGTAGCTCTAGAGGTCATATGCATTAATGTTAGGAAATTAGTTTAAAAGTGGTTTAACTAATTCAGTCTCCTGTCCTGGGAACATGTTTAGATGTGCTCCTGGCAAATATAGCTGATAGAATTTAAGATTTTGCTACTGTGTTTCCTGAGCAGGGGCAGTGGGAATCATTGTGGAGTGGAGTGTGTACGTGGATCTCAGCTGTTTCCATGCAAAATTCAGTGTCTGGATATAAATGTGCCTTCCAAAGGAATTTTGGATAAGTTGTGAAGTCATTGAGGCGTGGGTTTGTGTAACCTCTGGCACAGCTTCAACTGTCACAACTATTTCTCATGTAAACATAGGTATTGGGTTTTTTTGCTGGGAATTTGAGCAAATGAAGGGTTGAAATGTACGCAATATTCTCTCTCCCATCCCTATTTCATGTTGGAGTGAATGGTGAAACTGCATGTTGTTTTTGCTTATTTCTCATCTCCACTCTGAAGCTTTTCTGGAGGTGTTCTTTCCGCTTCAAGGGATTTCTCTCAGTGACAGCAATGCTGCTTTTGCCATTCAGATCTGTGCAAAGCTGCTTGTTTTTGCTTAGTTTCTGTCGCAAACAACACTTGAATGAAAGAGGAGTAGGAGGAGCAGGAAGTTCTTGTTTGCAAAGAAAATGATTATGTCACCACTGTTACTTACCAGCTTTATTTACACATTTACTATGTTGGATGTTGAGAAGAAGGCTAAAGATCTTTACTCCCCCAGCAGCACCAAGTAGCTGTTAAGCAAGCTTACACAGTTGCAGAGCCTTTGTTAAGCCAATGCAGCGTGAACTGGTGAATGCCACAGGCCAGGCTGTACCACTCAGTATCAGAAGATCAACTTAGTAATGATGTCTTTGTATCAGCTCTGTCTGGTATGAAAGAACAGTCCTACGATTTTGATGTATGCAGCACAGCGTAAGTCATGATCAGTGTTGCCTGAAAATCCCATCTGATGTATATGATGAATATGATGTGTAACAGGCATTGTGGTTTCAAGGACTCAAACAAACAAGCAAAACCTTCAACATGCTTTTCTTTTGGAAGCTAGCAAAGTCAATAAGGTTGCAAAAGTGTGTGCGTGTTCTTCTCAAGCAAATATGGCATCTGTGTGCTCTGTAATGAAGAACTTTTTTTTCTGTTTGAGTGTAAGAAAGCAATTCATCCCAGTGTCAGCTACAAGGGGTAGACCTAAATAAGAACAAAAAAATTTGATGGAAGTAAGCACCTAGACTGAAAAAAAAGAGTTCTGGTATCTGTCAACTATTTGGATCAGCATGTTATCTGCCCGTGATAAAAATCAGTTTGATAACTCAGTGATGTATTTGAGGCTGAATATCTCTCATCACTAAAGTCAGTATGGCATAGTTTGTTTTGCAGCCCAAAAGACAATGATATATGCCAAAATACTCTCTCTGTTCTTGCTTTCCTACAGACCAGTCATTTTATTTTCTTTTTAACATTGGGAACCATCTTCTAAGCTGATGATGAAGACCCAAGTTCATCCCTATGGTGCATTTATTGTGTGCTGCAAAAAACCAAACAACTGCAAAGGCAAAGGAATAGCTTAGTACCCTCAAATACATGGAAAATGGCTTGAATTCAAAACAGTTGATGCTGGAGATGATGCTAAAGCACAAAGATATGTCTTTGCTCAAAGATACAATACCTGTGGCAACCTAGATTCTCCATGGTTTGGTTTTCAAGGCCACTTATCTTTTTGCATTTTGGTCTGAAATAGCATTCTCAAATAAAATCAGCAGCAGGCCAAAGAGTAGCTCCAGTACAATGATTTCAAAGAATTTGTATAGTCAGTACTTTCAAGTATTGCTTTATGTTAAAAGGAGTTGTATGGGTTAGGTAAGGGAAAGGGTTTAACAGCGTCTCTATAAAGCCAATACATTTAAGCTCTAGTTACATAAACTACTCAATATGAAGTTGTTCTAATAAAGTTTTCCAGAGGGTGGCAGTTCAGTGTAGTTCTGCCTCTGAGTACAGCTTGAGCCCCAGATACAGAATAAATGAATATTTCAGTGGCTGAAGGTATGTTCCTAGCAAATGTTGTGAATAAAGCACCAGGAAGTGTGTTATCTTGTGAGGTACTGCAGATGTCATTGCAGCTGATGCATATCTCTGCCAAAGCATCTGAAGAACTTCAGGACACCAAGCACCAGGCTGGTATCCATTGAGGGAGCAGTGCACCCCAGATTCTTGTCCCATAAGATCCAACATTCTTTCAGATAAATGCTTAGAGTCGGACCCAAGAGTTTATGCAAACACCACAGCATAATGTTCATGATCACACCCTTTTTCAAAGCTCATTCTTATACAAACGCTGTGTGCTGAATGACACTGAAAGCATTCTCCCTCCAGAGAGAATTATACTATATACCATGTATCTGTATATGGGTATTATGCAAATATATGGGTACAACATGTATTCAAAAACTGAAGGGAAGTGCTCAGTAAGTGACAGTTATGTTTGAACAGAAATATAGGGAGCTGTATTTACTGATCTAAGTCTATCAAATGGTACAGAAGATTACTTTGTAAGAATTTAAATTACCTGGATGAGGGACTCAAATGTATGCTAAGTAAGTTTGTAGATGACACTAAACTGAGGTGTTGACTGTCTCAAAGGTGGAGAGGCCTTGAAGAGTGATCTTCACAAATGGAAGGGCTGGACAATCACCAGACACATGAAGTTTAGTTTAACAAAAGCAAGTGCCAGATTTTCCTCTTGAGACAAGGCAGCGCGGGTTATATGTGCAGGCTATGGCCCAAGAGTCTGGAGAGCCATAGCCTGCGCATATGTCTGCTTTCAGTTTTCTGAGAAACAATTAAAGAAGGTAGATAGTTGCGACTGAAGACATGCCACACCATTCCACAAGAGTTCAGCACTGTGTTGTGGTAGAATAGAAGTCAAACATGGAAATAATTGCATTCTGGGCACCTTCAATGATGTTCAAATACTTAAACTTAAGTATGTTATTCATATAACACCTACAGGGTACACTGGCAGCTCCAAGACCACAGGTATCTAAGTTCTGATGGGAAAACCTTGCTGGGAGTTTGAAATTGTGTGGGTCTCCATGCAGCCAGGGGCACTGTCACCTTGTTTGTGCAGGGTATCAAAGTGCCTGTCTGAGGCCCGTTTCCTGAAGGGATCAGCAAACACTCATGCCTGAATTCTCCAGGATCCATTCTGGGAAGCACAGACTCTCAGCCTTGTACAGAAATGTCTGTTATTTTCTTTATAAGAGTCCATGAAGAGACATTTCATTATCTGGACAAATCCTTTCAATATGGAGTCAGCACGAGTGCCTGTAGCGGGTAGCTATGGACTCTCAGTATTTACCTCCTGTGTGGCTCACGGTGTGCTGGAAAACATCTCAGCAGATGGAGAGAGAGCACTTCAAAAAAATGTGTGCCAAAAATGTGTGCCTCAGGCTCCTAAGGGAGTTGGTCAGGGCTCCTCTATTAATGGTATCAAAGGGGAGCAACTTGCTCAAGCTAACACTGCAGGGTGGAATTCCTCAACCTCTGTCTTACTTTACCTTGCTGAAAACAATGCACACTTTGCTTATTTACATTGATATTGTGTTACACTTAAACAAACGGAGCCAGCTGGCTAGATGGCAGGAATTGTCATGGTGCAGCTTCTCAGAATTGTTTTCTATAAACACATTTGGCAGCCTGCAGCCCACATCAGCTTAAGTCCCTGTCACATACCTTGCATAGTGAGGAAAAGAACTCCTAATCATCCTTGGGACCCCATGCGCAGATGCATGTCCTAATAAAGGTCTTGCCAGTTCTGCTGAACACATTTAGTCTCATGGAGAGGCTAGAAAACAAAAGGTTAAAAAGTGATAATGCTACAGTCTCAGTACCATCACTATGTTTAGGCCTATACCCAGCGTGTTTCTGTTACATTTTTAATACAGCCAAAGACAGCAGGCTCTGCATTTGGGTTTAGGAGTCACGTACTTCCACAAGGCTGCACACCACTGGGATGTGCTGGTGCAGGGAAGCTGGGGTAAGACGCAATGCACCCTATGGTTCTGCAGAAATGAAACCGAAACCAGCCAGTTTCAGCAGAAGCAAAAGGAAATAAGTGGTATCAATGGTGCAAAGCAAGCAATACTGTGAGTTCTTCCTTCACTGTAACACAGACTGCTATGATTTATAAAAGCACCTTTTTAAAGCTGCAATGTCAGTCAGCCTCATTTTAAAAGGAAAAACCAAACCTATCTAGAAAAACCCTGATCTGAGCTGTACTTTGCAAGATGGATGCGTTGCTGTCAAGTCTTGTGACACTCTCCTTTAAATTTAAGAAACAAAACTAATCATCTCTTCCCATCTATATCATTATTAGTTATAGATGATGGCAACAATCTTGGCCAGTTTGTGATGTCTTGAGGGTAAAATGCAGACAGCTGGTGTTTCATCTATTTATAGCTTTTTTAAAATGGCAGTGCCATCCCTCCACTCCTACTCTACCTCTCCCACACGCACACAGTGTTTTATGACTCAGGCTGTGAAAATACGGAGAGGCTGATGTAAAGATGAGGTTTTAGAAAGTTCTTCTGTAAAGAATGCCTGAGGCTCTTTTTCTTGGCCATCCTCTTTTTCCGGCTGCAAATGGGTTATGTCTTCAAGCCACAGCCTACAATACAAGGGCAAGACTTTTAAAATCTAAAACCTGAGGGTGTTCTGTGGTTGAGGTGAAGCTGTAAGAAAAGCACATTTCACATCAGATTACTAGGAATGTTTCTGGATTTCATAGTTTTGCCAGTGTTTAGCAGGCAGTGGGGATGTTGACATGTGATATGCATATGGCCCTGAAAAAAGGGTCAATCAGAGCAAAAATCACAGGTATCATCACTGTGCTCACTGTATGTGTGTGCTCCCATCCCCAACACAGGTAGCGTGTGAGCTGTTCAAGTCCATTCACAAATACAGCAAAAAGTTATTTTAAAAATCCCATATTAGACATCATTTTGCACCAGTATAGTGGTGAGGTGAGAGACAGCGCTGGAGAGAAACAGATAGGGACAGTGTCAGCTTATTTATAGATCTCAGTAAGAAAGGCCTGACAACAAATGGCTTAATAAAACAGACATTCTAATGAGACAGAATAATAAGAAGAAAATAAATAGCGAGTAATTTGGATGCTAGGCACTCTGTGTTCATGAAGTACTGGATGGGCCCCAGATGGGATTTCCCACAATGTGCTGCACAGATCCCATCTATGGAGAGGTTCCTGCCTTTCAGTCCTTTGAGATACTATGGACTGTTCCTAAAGAGATGTTTGCCTGAGAACTTATTGCCACACTCCCAGATAAAGGGAAGGCCATGGTGGCATAATCACTGGTAGGGAATGGGAGACATCTGTGGGCTCCTGTGCTACTTAGCGGTGGCTGGGTTCATCCCATGGCCCGGGGCTGTGGGCAGCACAGTGCAGCTCTGGAAGCCATGCACTGCTGTGTGAGCAGCACTGCCCCCAGCCTGGAGCTGTAGAGTGATCCCCTGGTCAGGGTCACAGCAGAGATGCTTTTCTTCTAACAAACTGCTAAACAACAGCTACTTGAGTCACCTCTGATATGAAGTCTTTTATCTTACCAGTGGTGATGGGAAGGAGAGCTGGGGAAGTACCTGTCTTGTTGTTTTCAAGCAAAGTCACTGGTCTTTTGGAAAACTTGGGTATTTCAGATGTTACAGTGAAGCTTAGAAAATGTCCCAGGGGGAATTTTGACAACTGCAAGTTTTCTATTATGGAAGAACTGTATCATATCACATAAAGTTGAGGTATTAATAGTTACATAAACCCACTGGGTGCTTTGTCCTGTTTTTGTACTTTTCTATTCTTACGAAGACTCATTCTTGCCTGTTCTTCCACAGCTGCTACATGCTGTCACATCAGCCTCTATTTCACTAACCCTCGTGCTTTTTCTCTGCCCTGTCTAACCTTTAAACTCACTGCCAGTGAAGCAAAGTGAGGGAGCTGTGGTTATCATTAGTAAAGAAGTCTGTACTAGTGGCAGGGATACAAGTTAACTTTGCTATCTAATGCTCACTCACTTTATTCCGAAAGTCATGCTCTCTCATGTTTTTTGCTCTTAGCAGAAGTTTCGTTTCCTACATGATGGAGCAAATGAAGCAAGGAGCGTAATTGCTTCCCAGTCTCACTTCTTGTCACAGCTCTCACCATATGACTAGCTCCCCTTAAAAAAAAAAAATCAAGCAAAAAAAGACCACATTAAATTAAAGGATATCTCCCATTGCACCTATACAAGAACTGAATTAAGGCTGTATGGAAGGTGTCATTTAAAATTCTAGCATGTTTAACCTCAACTTAGAGCACACTATGTAAGTGGTGTATGCAAGAGCATATATAAATATCAGTAAGGATCGTTACATATTGGTAAGCATATATACACACACACATATATATATGAATATACATACATAAGCATGCACACATGGGGATGTTGAATGCACGTGCGCTTTCTGAGGACATAAAATATGTGATGGGCTTTTCTCTCTCAATTTCTCTGTTACGCATTTTGAATTTGTCAGCCATTTTCACCCAAATCTGATAGAGCAGCAGTGGCCCTCAAGACTTTCCTGCAGATTATGCAAAAATTGCAGTTTAGGTGAAGGAGACAGACTCTTTATCAGCATCTGTGCTCAGAAGCCTTCAGCATGGCTGGAGCTCCTTCTTTTCCTTTCTGTCCGTAGGCTGATGTCAACACTTTCTCCTCATGGAGCCCTCCACAAAGGATGCAGCCAAGCAGGGGCTTGCCCTGGATCTGTGTGTGAGTTGTTCACAGCAGCAGGCTCCATGCTCCAGCTTTTGCACATGGATGGGCACAGCCCTTTGGTAGGGCTCACACTTAGTTATTTTGGCAGGTCTTGGGGGTGTAAATGCCAATGACAGAAGGACTGCGACAACCTAGAAGACGGTTTGCCATCCCAGCTTGAATGGAGCTCCATGGAAGGCAGGCAGAGTGTTTGTCACCACTCCACTCTAACTTGCAGGGGCTTGCTACATGGCATTGACAGTAACACAGCTTCTCCAGAAAGGTCAGATATCTTTTGCAGTAGCAAGTACTGATCAAGCTGAATATGCAGCTCCTCATAACCTGCACATACAAGTCCAGTTTGCTCTCTCACATCATCCTAACTGCTGAAATAAATCATGGCAAAAGGCATGGAAACTTGCTCAGAAGAAGAATGATTTTGATACACTTAGAAATTTGTAAACTTCCTCTTTTTTTCTATGAATAAGTGAAAGCTTTTAAGGATGTATGGAATTTTTAAGAGTGTTGTTACTAATTGCATCATACAGAGCATCAACAATTAACAACTATTTGCTCTTGAATTCTGTTTAGAGCTTTCCTTTCCTAAAACGTCCTATCAGCATGGTATAGATCTCAGCTAGGGCAGGTTTAACATAAATAATACATGAAGAATTTGCAAGCTGTTCTTTCTCTGTATTCGAGACTGACTGTGAGCAAGGTTAGAGGAAAAGAAGTAAGGATGATGATTCTTACCTGCTCTCCAGCTGATAATGCTAGTAGGGGTGAAGCTGCTGTGCTAATGTGTATATTTTTTTTCACTTCCATTTTATGTAACTTCACAATTTTATAGGCAGCCTTCATTTTACCATCTTTTCTGCTTATTATAGCCTGGTGATGTCATGGAAGTGAGAGAAGTGTCACTCCATCTTCTTTCTCCTTACAGAACAAAGCACACACAATAGCTTTGCACCTCATGTAGATGGCAAAATGATGTACAATTATTAGTGGATCAAAAGAGGTGTTTTATGCTCAGTTTGCACAACAGCAAGTGATTATGCCAAGTGCAAACTGCTATACAATTGGGCCTGGTGCTTCTAAATACTTGTGGAGCTAGAAAAGGTAACTTTTGCTGAAAATTTTCCAACAGAAGGCATTAGATCTTACAGCGAGTGCTTTGATGTTTGTTGCACATCTCAATCAGAGCTGTAGGACTGGGCTCAGCATATGCAAAGCAGTTTGACTCTTTCAAGATCACACCTTTCTTCCATTTCCAAAGCTTGATGGTTTCGAATCATCACATTCCACTGCAGCTGAGGTGATTTATATGTTTCAGCAGTACTGCAGACTGCAGGCTTCCAACTTGCAGCTCTCCCCACAAGGTATTAATGCTCCCCAACGGTTTCAAATCACTTTGCACTCTGTAAAAAGGGCTGTGTGATTAACGCTCTTAAAAACTCCTACGTTTGGCAAAGATTTACATTTAGATCTTAGGCATGCAGGAAGCCAAGCTGATACAAACTACTGGATGTATTATTTTGTGCATTTGGATGTGAAAGGTATTTCCCAAGCTTTTTCCTGTCATTCAGCCAAATGTGTCACAGTCCATAAAGTCGTGCTCTGCCTCCTTACTTCAGCAAGTTTTAGTAATAAAGCCAAGAAAAACTGGTGGGAATCTTTTGACATAAATTGCAGACAGTGCCTCTGCTATATTCTGCTCAGTTTCTCATTCCCCCTTCTTCTCTCCTTGTTGTCCCCATGGTCACCTGCTAAGCATGGGGCATTGCTTTTACAGACAAGGGGGTGGGTCAGACACAGTACAAACAAGATCTAAAACTGCATTCAAGGATTAAAATAAATCCCAAGGATTTCTCCCTCCTCCTCTCTTTCTATGATCTGGTGAAATGAAGGACTATAAAGCAGGAGCATGTGGGGTTGAATCAGTGGGTGTTGGCTGGAAGCAGATGGACCTTGGAGATTTGTTGCCAATGGATACAAAGGTATTTGCACAGGTGGGCTAGGAAGCGTCCACTGTGGAAACTCTCCTGTTTCAGTGTTTTATTATTGCTCTGTTGAAATGTGAGGCAGGATGACTTTTTACCTTCCAGAAAGAAACAGGTAGAGATGATTTCCTTCCCCAACCAGCTGCATGCACAAAAAATGTCCTCCGTGTCCTTGTGCACACAAAAGCAAGGTCTGTCTGGGGATGGAATCCTCAAGCCAGGCTCAGTTCCGTCTCTTCCAGTTTTCCCTTTGCTGTACCACAGGTCTTTTTCCTGTGCATCTGCAGACTTTTGCCACTGATCTAGTAATATCCACCGAGACCTCCTCATTGTTATTAGCCCTCCCAAATGTGACAGCATCTGTGTCTGCTTTACTCCATCAAACCAGGGCTACATTCTGCTGTTGGCACATTGTAGCCACACTGCTACAGTCAGTCACTGCAAGGTTGTCGTAGAAAGGCAACGTCAGCTACATACAATGCAAAGAGAGAAGGGTTTGAGGGGTTGTTTGTTTGTTCATTTCTTTCTTTTTTGTTTTTTACAGAAGGATTCCTTTCTGTTTGTGTGCCTGGGGGATTTCAGCCTGGGATGTCCAAACCCACAACAGTAAACAAGCTGAACTAGATAGTTTTATTATAGCATGGAGAATTAATGATATGTTAGAACAAATAAACTGTCACCTTCCCCAGATAACCGTGTTTGGCCAAGCACTTGTTTTCTCTGGTAAATTTGATGCTTTTTGTTTATTTATTTATGATATTTTCTTTCTTTATTCCTTTGCAGCAGGGAAGCACTTTAAGCTGCATGATATCTACTGACTTATTTCAAGACAGGTGGTCTCATGGACCTACCTGCAGCATGGTCTATGGGATGAACTGAGTTATAACTAGGGGACAAGGATTTTGCATTGGTCTGCATTTGAAAAGGTCAGGGTTATCTATGGGACCTGTGAAGCATCTTCTGTGATGCCTCTGAGTTGAAAGACAGACCAGGCTATTTGTTTTATTTTCTAATGGGAAGCATTATTCTGCACCCACATTTGTAAGCCCACATGCAAATTAAATAGGAATGAATTGTTTGCTACTTTCACAGCTCACCAGCTGGTAATTTTGAAGTCTCTAGAGCTACTGCAAGGAGATGTAGGGCTAAGGAAGGACCTGAGTCATCAAAGGTAGACTACCATGGAGGGAATCTGTGCCCTACTGTTCTATCCACAACATCTCATGAAACAATGTGATATTGCTCCTTAAGCTCCCCATTCCACTCAGCAAATGAAGAACAGTTTACAAGAAGCTAGCAGCCAGGAAGTGTAATATGCTTCTGGCAGAGAGAGTGTTTGGGGTTGTTAGTTGACAGCCAGCTGAACGTGAGCCAGCATTGTGCTCAGGTAGCCAAAGAAGCCCAACAGTGTCCTGGCTTGTATCAGAAATAGTGTTGCCACATCTCAAGCACTGTGTTCAGTTTTGGGCTCCTCACTATAAGAAAGACACCGAGGCACTGGAGTGTGTCTAGAGAAGGGCAATGAAGCAGCGAAGGGTCTGGAGCAAAAGTCTTACAGAGAGCAGCAGAGGGAACTGGGATTGTTCAGTGTGGAGAAGAAGAGGCTCAGGGGAGATGTTATCACTCTCTCCAACTGCCTAAAAGGAGGTTGGCCTCTTCTCCAAGGACACAGTGACAGGAGAAGAGGTAATGGCCTCAAATTGCACCAGCAGAGGTTCAGGTTGTATATTAGGAAAACTTCTTAGAAAGAGCAGTGAAGTACTAGAACATGCTGCCCAGAGATGTTTGAGTCACCATCCCTGGAGCTGTTCATGAAACATGGGGATGTGGCATTAAGGGACATGGTTAGCAATCATGGTGGCGATGGGCTGACAGTTGGACTCGATAGTCTTAGAGGTCTTTTCCAACCTTAATAATTCAATGATTGTGTGATTCTGCAGAGTCCTGCTGCCCAGGACATTCTGTGGAACATCGGGACAAGTTGGCTGACACCTTCCTCTGCTGCAGAGGAGCCAGCTGGATCCTGACTTCATGTGAAATCAATTCTGTTGTCTGAGAGAAGCTGGGTGAATGCCAGCAAACTTGAGAGTCTGGATACCTGTTTCTCAGTCCTGGCACCAGCCCCAGCTCTTTCAGTGATAGCTTGATGGCTTGTTTTTCCTTCAGGTAAGATGAGGGTAATAGCATTTACTTACTTGGCAAAGTGAGATGACGATTAATTGGTCTTTTTACTATCCAGTGTGCAGAATGTGATTAGTCATAATGAATGCATGCATCCTGCGGGTGGGACGTCTTTGGGCTGTTGCTGGTGGTGTGACTGGGAACCCAACAGCATCTGGCATCCATCCTGCCTGCGCTGAGGCACTGCAGGCAGAGCTGTCTGCCTTTCCCATTCTCAAACCCACACAAGAGTCTGTGTTTGCTTTTTGTCTAAAGGCTCAGTGCAGGTGGAGTACACTGTGCTCACCAGCCCTGTGTACAGCAATGGAGATACAGTGGGTGTGAGCTGACAGCTTCTGGTGCCAAATTGTGTTACAGGTTGCCCAGGAATATCATGCTTGCCCTCCAGCTAGGGCAACATCTCCCATGAAGACACATTCTGTGCGTGTAGAATGAAACAATACCAAAAGACTGTGATGACAACAATATAAATCAGCACAGCAGTTAATGAGAAATCACTACAGGCTGTTGATGCCTACACTCCCATTAACTGCACTCCATTCTGTGACTTCATTTTTTTTCTGATTCACTGCATAGGATTTACAGGCCTGGACATTAAATCTATTTGGCTTTTGTAACAGAACACCGAACAACACTGCAATCTAAAACTAAACTCAATACCTGACAGAAATACTCTTGCTCATTAGAGGTGAGGGAACTTGGGAAGAAAAGCTCAGGTTTTCTAAGAAACTTCAGCCATCCACAGTACTTCTGAAGACTGAATGTAACTCTCACTCCCTCTGACCTTTTGATAATGTGGCTGGGATTATCCTCAATAAAGCCCTGAGGGTTGGCATCGCTGAAGCTATGCCAGTGTCACTTGGGAAATCAAGGAGTGATGGCAAATTAGAGAATGAAAAAGATCTCTCCATTTTCTCCTAGCTCCCCCTTACTGACTGGTACCAATGTTTACTGATGCTGGTAATTATGGCAGTGGCTCCTATGCAAAGCTGGGTTGCTTCTGGTACCTACAAGAAGCTTTTACTCAGTGGTAGCCCTCCCATACTGTCTGACTTGCTGCCCAGGAAATATCAATTACTTCTGAGTTTGTTCTGAGCTAGGCCAAAATTGAAAATAAAAAATAAGAAGGCAAATTGTCCACAGACTGGAAATATGGCCTTTTCAGACATCTTTGTCCTAATTGAACATTCCTGAGTTAATGTATGTGCTTGTATATAATTTCAGGATAACATTCTGAGGCTCTTAGAAACCTCTGTGTAAATCTAGACACTGTTGGGTCTAGATGTGAACCAACAGTTTAATTGGCCAGGTACTCAGTTCTGAGTCCCTAACACAAGGTTTATTGAAACTGAAGCTATTTCTGAGTGACCTCTTGAAGCCAGTAGTTTCCTGTACTGGGGAGTTTTACCACTGTATTTAAGAGTATACCATTTGTGTTTATTTTGTTTAGACTGTAGAAGAATGTAACATGCTACCCAAATGACAGCCGAGTCAACACAAAGAATGACCAGCTACTGGCAGATAAAACTGGAAAAATACAGAATAATAAGCTAGCTTTGGCATCTACTGATCAACTTAGATTAGCAGGGAGAGGCAGAGAAAGATGAAAGTACCAGCAAATGCCTTTTCTCAGGTGGGAGAAGCAAGCAGAAATCTGACAAGCAGAAGTATGTCCCTCAGTGGGGAATTCTGACTGATAGAAGAGATTGTCAAGAAAAGGAAGAGGGGAAGGGAAATCTCCACTGGTATGAGTTAATGTAATTGCCACAGCTGTAAGGCTTTATCTCCATTTGATATTCATGCAAGAGGTTTGAAAATAAAGCTATTTAAAAATTTCAATTAACAGCAATTAGTTGGAAGACATCTGTAAATGACACCATTGAGGCTAAATCTATGTCTAAGAAAAGATTTTCCCAGTTTAATCTCTCATTTTTTTTTCTCATTGTTTTCCTGCAGATGCAAATTATACATCCCCCTTTGCTACAAAATGTCTTATTCAAAGCAAATTCCTAAAATCTCACGCATAATGTTTTGGTGAGCAGCAGAACTTGAAACCAGAACCAGAAATTCACTGAAAAGACAGGCTTGTTGGTTTTTTAAATGGGAAGATGGATTAGATACTCCTGAAGGCAAGCTGCTCAATCTGGATCTTCAGTATGGACATCAAAGACCTCATGGCACTTACTATACCAGTTTTCTCTCCTGTGCCACCAGTTCGCTATGATTGCCTTAAAGATAGCAACCTCCCATCTTTTTGGTTGAGTCCGTGTAACCAAAAGCCTGGATGAGCACTCCAAGGTGCCAGCACCTTATTGCTGCCTGCTGCAGACCAGGTTTTATGTTCACAAGCAGCTCCAAGGTAATGGGGTATACCATGACCTTTTTTTTGGCATCCACTTGCTTATACCAGGTACTGGACTTGTGACTGCTGTCATTTGGGACTTAAGTCACAACTTGAGCCACATGCTGGAGTGCAGAACACAATGGGTACCAGTGGTAGATTAATGATCCTCTTCTGCTAATTACTGCATCCTAGCAAACCTCGTCTCCTATGTGTCTAGGGAAAATGGAACCCTTAAGCTCACAGACCTACAAGCAATTCTGTGAGAGATCTGAAATCTAGAATGTGCATTCCTCTAAAATATACTTACACCTCACTGTATTTGTGCACATCTCCAGAGCAAGCAGACTGGATGAGGTCTTAGGATAAAATTGAACACACAGCAGCAGCCATAGCAGGATTCTCATCAGCAGGACGTGATCTCAGTGCATGCTGAGGGGAACAGCTGGTGCAGAGAAATGAATGGCCAGGCATTGTCCTTGCACCTGACTGGCAGCAGTCCTCACTGCTGGAGGTGGTAAGCAGAGCGACCACAGAGGCGACTGGTGTATGTTTGTGGAGAGGCATAAATTAAATGATAATTGTGGAATACATGTATGATGCATAAGAACGACACATAAAAGAGATGTGAAGAGCATGGTCTTTTGATCCCTTCATCAATGAGATCTTTTTAGCTCTCTTGTGCAGACAGTCATACATGCTTATAGGGGGTTGCTTTTATACAGGTGGAAAGGAGGGCAGACAGATCAGGGGATGAAAATATGTCTCCCCTCATGCTAGGCTCAACTATAATCCTCATTGTTCTTTGTGGATGCAGTGGTGATTTCAATCATTGCTTTTGATAGAAACCTAACTTGTGTATAGGGCCCATCTGCTGGCAGGAGCGAGGCTGTGGGGGAACAGCAAGTGCTGCCCTGTTGCTTGAAAATATACCTCCAAGCAGGGAACATGCCGCAGCTGGCAGTGGTTGCCATATGGGCCCTTCCCTCCTGTCGAGGAGCAGGTAAGCCTGCTGATGTGGTGGTGCTCAGGCAAATCCTGTGCCCAGCATGCAGCTGCAGTATCCCAGTTGCATTACTGGGAAATGCAGCAGACATTCTCAGTGCAGCTTGAAACTCATGCTTCCCCTTTGCTGGAGCCTGGGCCTTCACTCTTAATCATCAGGACTCGAGCTCATTTGAGCACAAAGTATTACACACAACACCACTTAATTTCATGGAAGGCTCCACAGCGCTCTGCAGTTTCCCTGCCACAGATGTCTAAAACCATCTTCTCATTCAGTTGAGTAGCAGCAATTAGCAACAGCAGAACCCATCTCCTGAGATCTCATTATAAATCCCCAAACCCGGCTGTTTACACATAGTTAGCTATATCAGGAGGCTGACCCTACGTGTCCCTCTCCTCAGAGCTACAGCCAGCCTGCAGGGCTGCATGCTCTGAAACCCAAAATGCACACACTGTGAGGGTGACCTGAACACTTCTTCACTTCTTCTTCCACAGCTGTCGGTGTGGCATCATTCTACAGATGCCAAGAAGGCACTGCTCGGGGCCTTTGTGAAAAATAGAATCTATTATTCAAGGAATAAGTAATAGCTTAAGGATTACATATTGTGTTTCCTTCTTTTTTATTGCTTGGCCAGTAAATGACCAGAAGAAATACTAAAAACTACATTGCAGTAAACACTTGTGGAGAAGTGGAAAATTTTCCAGGTTGTGGATAATTTTATGCTTTGCAGTTTCCTACAATAAGGATATTTTTCACAGACACATGATATTCCCTTGGAAAATCTGTGCGCCGCCTGTCATCTCAACAGTAACTCTGTAAAATTGATCTAATTTCCTGTAACTTTATCACTTTCCCTCTTCTGAAAAGTAACAGCGAAGGTAACAGATGCCACCAATTTTCCCTCAATAGTTGCAAAATGTTATAACGTGCAGCTCTAGAGTTGGAGTTCCCAGGACTTAAAAAACACTTGGAGCTTCTCAAGAGACTGCATTCAGTCTGCTGCCACAAATCATTTCTGAGCCGATGCATTCACATTTTCTGATTAAACCATTTTTCCCTGGCAAATTTCACCAACCAACTGCAACTAGAACAGTCTGCTTGCCATTATTCCACATGAAGTGGAAAGATGCTTTGAGAAACCCAGCTTTCGTTGTCTTTAAAATTGGAAGGACTCGTACAAAACTACTTAGAATTGAGGAGTGGGTCCAGGAATCAGCATCACTTCCTTTCTCACACCTATGTTGCTTTCTGTGTCTCAGCCAAAGCCATGAATGACTGGGGGCTGTGCAGATGTTCCTGGGCAGTCAGCAGGAGCTTCAATAACCAGGAATGGAAGATGATGGCAAACATTGCAGTACTGCTGAGGGTACTGCAGAGAATCACAGAATCACAGAATTATCAAGGTTGGAAAAGACCTAGAAGATCATCTAGTCCAACCATTACCAATACTTCCCAGCTAAATCATATTCCTCAACACAACATCCAAACATTTATTGAATACTTCCATGGTCAGTGACTCCACCACCTCCCTGGGCAGTGCATTCCAATGCCTGACTACCCTTTCCAAGAAGTAATACTTCCTAATGTCAAGAGGTCCTAAGACCTAAGAGGTCAAGGAATTAATCTATTTTCTGTGAGAATGTTTTCAAAAGACAACTAATTGGAGCCCAGAGGTGACTTTTCAGCTAGTTCGAGTAACTGGGTGAGCAGCATCCTGTTATCTGGGTAGGGAGAATGATAACTAGCAAAAAAGCAAAGGGGTCAAATTAGTCTATGTTACCTTCCACAAAGGACATTTTCTTTCTAGGTGATATGATGAGTCAAAACTGGACTTGAACGAGCTTTCTAAAGTTGTGCAGGACAACTGCAGATGTCTGAGTTTGATTTTTTGCTGTTTCAAACTTAGAATTCCCTCTTTGGCACCTTATGTTTCCATTCAAGCATCTAAATAAAATCTTTATAATCCTGTATATTTTTATTGAATATTTCAGATGGGATGATCGTAAAACGATTCACAACCTCTTTCCACTGGCTCTTAATCTTTTTGACAGCCATGGAGTGGCTTCCTCTCCATATCAGCTATTTAAGTAAAATGGTGCTGTTTTATGTACTCCCATTCCTTGCCAGTCGAGTCTCTTCTCAGTCTCTGTATCCATTGAGAAAGTCTTGTTTCCCCCTATACCATCACACTGATTAGGCACGGTCATTTATTTCTGTTATTGATGCATGCAGCTCATTTTTAACCTCAAAAGAGATTACACTGTGTGTGAAATAATGACCAATAACCATAAACCCAAAATACGTATCTTATGGGAACTTTTATTCTCCATAGATACTGGAAGAAATTGGGTCTATTCTGATTAAAGAACTCCTGAGTATTATAAATGGAAAAAGACCCAAGAGTGAACAGATATAGTTAAGTTTATCAAATTTAATGCAAATCTATTAACTGTGTACCTGTGTGTTTTTTTTAATAGCATTTTTGAGAGTGAAATAGTCACTCCTACTCTGTGCAGAACATTATCATTGCAGTGAACAGGAACACCTGCAGCTGGATCAGGTTGCTCAGAGACTCCATCTAGCCAGACCCTGAGTATCTCCAGGGTTGAAACATCTAGTACCTCTCTGGCAACCCATTCCAGTGCTTCATTAACCTTACAGCAAAAACCTTTTTCCTTATATCCAGTCATTTGTTACTCCCCCAGCAGCTCAGAGACAACATTAGTTACTTCCTTGCTCAAACTGGAACACTTAGTCTGAAACTCCACACTCTCAGTAGATACAGGAACCAGGCCCCTGTTTTGTGTCCACGGGGTTTTTATGGCTTTACAGCTTTATAGGAACCTGAAAACTTGGAAAGATTTCCTCAACCTCCGTCTCAGCAGGCAAGCCCATTTATGAGGCTGCGAGCACAGCAGTGGGATGGATCCATTTCTTTGTCTTGGAAACCTGAAGAGCTAGAGATGAAATCTGCCCTTGCCAAAATAAATGAAAATTCTGCAATTGAGATGACTGGGATTAGGATTTGCCTGAACTTGTAGCCTTAGAAATTGGCCACACTTTCCATGTTCCTTTGGTTTCTAGACAAAAATGCAATTTAGAAGCTTCAAAGCTGTGAGATAAGGCAGGTAGGACATTTAGCTATGGGAATACAAAATACTGCAAAGCAAATTACTTCAGGTTTCCGCCAAGACAAGAAACTGCTTTAAAGTCTCTCTAAAATGTTGTTGTCCGCAGGCAAAGAAATTGAGCCACGTGACAGAAAATAGCTGCTTCAAAGGGTGTTTGGAAATACAGAGGTTGATTTTCATGGAGAACTCAGGCACCAGCTGCAGGTATGAGGTGTGCTGGGTATGTTCAAGCAAGAAAAGTTTTGGAAATTAATTTAAGCTAATTTATGTGAAAGGAAAAGCTTGTGAGGCTCAGAACAACCACACAGCCCGGCGACTGGAGTGCTGTTCTCATGACAGGATAAGCCGGTCAGTACTGAGGTGAGCACATCAGCAGGTGATACTTGAAGTGAGGTGTCAGTGGAGCGTTGTTTGCAGCTGGCTGACAGCACCTCTCCACTCTGGGTGTAGAAATCTTGGCAATATTTGTCACCCATTTTCTGCAGTGCCTCCCACCGAGCCTGCAGTCTGGCAGCTGCCCCTCCACAAAGCCTCTGTGAAGGCACGGCCTCTTCCAGCCCTGCATGAGCGCAGCACTTTGAGTCTTCATCCAACTTGCACCCCGACATCTCACCTCTGCTACCTATCACTTGCACAGCCATCCCTAAAATACTGAAACTAATTCCGGAACCTGAGGGCTATCACGCCTCAAGGCCTCTTCCCTCCTCCAAACACGAGACTTTGGATATATAAATATATTTCATATTTCTGCACCTCTGGGTGACGTTTTCCAGCCGCTCTCCGCAGGGGAGCTGTCGTGTGGGAGCCCACACCGCCGGTGCAGCCCAGCGAGGAGCTCAGAGGGACCCCCACAGCCGTCGGCCCCGCCTCGCAGCCCTCCTGGGCCCGCTGCGGCCCACGACGGCGACTTCCCGGCTGCGAACCGCACACCGCCCTCCTCCCCATCCCCTGTGCCGGCGGGAGCGGGGCTCCCCCCTCGCATCAAGCCCCTCCCGCTCCTCTCGCCAGGCTCGGCCCCGTTCCCCCACCCCCCCCCGGGCGCGCTCCGCTTCTCGCCGCCGCCAGCGCCTACTCCAGGAGGAAGCGGGGCGGCGGCGCGGCCGAGCGGGACACGCCTTTCGCCCTCCCCGCCCCGTCCCCGTCCCCCCCCCCCGGGCCCCGCCGCCCACAGCGGGCGCGGCGCGGCGCAGCGCGGCCCCGCCATGAGCCGGAGGTAGCGGCGGAGCCTTCCGCAGCCGCCGCCGCCCGCCCGCCCGCGCCGCCGCGGCGGCGGCCGGGCCCGCGATGCCGAACCAGAAGGGCGGCAAGGGCAAGAAGAACAAGCGCGCCAACAGCAGCGGAGACGAGCAGGAGAACGGGGCGGCGGGAGGCGGCGGCGCCGCGGCGGGAGGAGGCGGCGGGGCCGCGGCGGGCGGCGGCGCGGGCGGCGGAGCGGGCGGCGGAGCGGCCGCGGGCGGCGCGGCGCCCGGCGACGTCAAAAGCGGTGAGCGGCGGGGCGGCGGCCCGGGCAGCGCGGCCTCCTGCGGTGGCGCAGGCGGCGGGAGGGAGCGGACGGGCGGAGCGGGGGGCAGCCGGGCCCGGGGGCGGAGAGCGGGGAGCGGGATGGTGGCGGGGAGCGGCCGCCGAGCGGGGCGGGTGCGGGGAGGTGGTGCGGCAGGCCCGGGCTGGAGCAGGAGGAGGAAGGGGCGGGAGGGCGAGAGAGAGCGGCGGGACCGGGCTGAGCTCCGCGGGCCCTTGGCGGCATTTGCGGCCGGAGGGCTTGGAAGGTGCGAGCCACAGCGGTGCGAGGGCCGGGCAGGTGCCGCGCGGTGATGCTGAAGGCGGGGAGGCGCGGGGCCGCCCGCCCTGGGCTGCGGCGGGGCGAGGGGCAGAGCCCGGCGCTGTCCGCCCGCCGTCGCGCCGCCCTCCGTGCGGGAGGAGCGGGGCTCGGAGCGGTCCCGGCTGCTTTGTGACCCGTCCGTCTGCGTGAGGGCAGCTGCCAAGCAGGACAGGGCTCGGTTTGGAAATACCGGTGCCTAACAATCCCTACTTTACTGCATCACGATTAAAGATGAAAGCCCTTCTTTGAACTGCGTTTCGTTTGTCCTGCGGCGGCAGTTACAAGTTTCATTTTCTAATCGGCCATTCTTTGCAGCCCTTGGTTGGTGCTTTGGTTTCTGATTCAGAGGAATTTTGGTAAGGTTTTTTGTTTTCTTCTGGTTATTTGCTTTGCGGTTCTTGTTTGGAGGCAGTCTCCAAACTGCGATATTTCAAGCTACAACTAGAGGTGGGCTGGGATCTCTGTACACTTTTTGCTAATGCAGAAGGAGGAATCTATGTTCTGCCTTTATGCTCACGATGAGCTGTGTAGAGACCCTCATCTTGAAGATTTTTTTCCCCTTAGAATTTGGCCTTCGGCTACTCCCTTCCCATGCACTGGAGGAGTTGGGAGGGTGAAGTACAACAGCTTTGTGCTTTCTGGCAGTAGCTTTGCCTGGCTGCTGTTAGCCAGCGGGATATCCAAGAGTCTTGCTGCAGTTTTCAAGATGTCCAATTCCCACATATCACTTAATGGAAACTTTTCCTTAGGAATGTTAGCGATTAATTACGAGTCTCTTTAGCTAACAAAGCCTTTGCCATACTACTCTTATGAGATTATTGCTTGCTCCAGAGAATCACGAAGAATGTTTAGAATTTCCTTCTTTTTATTATTTTTATTTTTGTATTTATGATCAGCGAGGGGAAAAGCTAGAAGGATTCACAAGAACAGGATCATTTCTTGGACTTGAGTCTGGTGGTGGAATGTGTGCTTTACAGGTGATGCCTTGATGTTGGGGTTGTTGACTCCTATGAAGCTCCTATGAAGCTGAAGCTGCCTGTCCAACACCTAACCCGTGATGCTGCTTTATTTTCTCTTTCCTTGTTTCCTTTTGATTCCAGTGGTCGGAAACATCCTCTTCTCTGGGCACCCCAGTCCCTTTTTTTGTAGGGTATGATGCTGGCTTCAGTATTTACATGGAGTGCCTGATGAGCATGCCTGCTCTGTGGTTTGTCAGGATCACCGTGACCAGTCAGATACTTCATTTCAGATGCACCTGGAGACTGGAAGAGTCCATGTGGTTGTGAGCTTTATTTTATCTATGTTCCTGCCCATCAAGTAACAGTGAGCTGGAAGTTTTGTAAATTGCATTCTTACGGATACATCCAGAGCTTTCAACACCTTTGGTCCAAGGAGTGAATGAAGAAGCGTCTCCTGTCCTGCAACAGATCTGGGCATCCAGTTCTCAACATGCAGGGATTCATAGAATCATTGCAGTTGGAAGAGACCTCTAAGATCATCTAGTCCAATCGCCAACCCATCCCTACCAAACCCACTGACCATGTCCCTCAGTGCCACATCCACACAGCTCTTGAACTCCTCCAGGGATGGTGATGCCACCACCTTCGTGGCAGCCTATTCCATTGCCCAACCACTCTTCTTGAGAAACAAATGTTCTTAATATCAGACATTAAGATATCAGATGATGCTAGTAAATTCAGTAGTGTCTTCAAAACCTGTGAATCTGAAATGAAGCTTCTCAGTTTTGGCCTAGAGACCCTCAGAGGGGTCCCATTTCTAGTCCTGAGGTGTTTGTGAGGGGCACTGTGTTTGAGGTTAATTTGTCACTAAGCACTTTACTGAAGGCACCGCCTGGTACAGCGAGTTGTGAGGTTAATGGAGTTCTGCTGTCCGCAGTCAACTCTCGATTATTCATGGCAGATTATCTGGTTTGCAGATTAAGTGTGCTGGATGCAGGGAGGCTCCTCCCTGTGCTGCTGCCCAGGGAGCAGGCAGCTGGACGCTGTGGCTTGTGTTGTCCATGAGCACTGGTCTTCAGCATCCCTACTCCCTGTGCTGCCTGTCACCCTTGCTGTGCTAGCTCTGCCCTGGGAAAGCAGTTGATTATTTTAATAACATAACCTGTTTTTCTGTTTTCATTAATGTGACAAGACAAGTATATAGAGATGAAAGCAGCAGATTTAATAATTGCAAAATTAAGACTGCAAACCTTGTCTTGGCATTGTGGTGTTGGTATGACAATCTAATTATGCAGTCACATCAGGACCTTGTTTCATCCAGGGAAGGGATAGTGACTCAGATTTAAGTCTTCATTGTTCATTATGTGCTCTGTGTACTGATTCTGCACAACATACAAATGCTGGAATGAAACAGAATTTTTGACTTCCTCTGGGCTTCTCTCTGCAGGGAGGACTAGCAGTGCTGTGTTACACAGAGCTGCTGCTACAGCAGCCCTTTGCAGTGGAAAGGGGTTAGATTTTGCTTTGATCCTTGCACTGTTTTCCCCCAGAATAGCAGTGAATTTTTCACCACCTGTTTGTGTTTGGTTTTGGTAGTGTTTGCATTTGTGCCTGTTCAGAGGTCTGTCTGCTCTGGAAGGCTCTGGCTTTTGAGTTTGAGGTTCTGGCTTCAGACTGTGGGGATCAAGGGGATGGAAAGCATAACTACTAACCAAAGGTGATGACTTTTCTCCCTCTTGCATTGTAACTCTTTTACAGATTCTGACATAGTGTCCACAATGAATATCCATGCTCTGCAGCTGTGCCTTCCATTCCTTCTTCTCCCTTTCTTGTTCTGCACCTTCTCACCTCTTTTCATGGGGAGTTCCCATTCACTGGTAGCATGCTGAAATACATACACTTTCCTTCAGAGCAAGGAGGAGTTCTGTATATAATAGCTCTATCTTTATTGACCAAAGGGACATTCATTTTCTGTGCTGAGTGAGATGCAGGTCGTGGGGTCAGGGGACTAATTTGACTATCATAATGTACAATGAAAGTGAAATTTGATGTAATAGCCTTATTTCTTAGATTTTCTGTCTTCAGAGGGTTCTGAATGATATTCCTTTAAAAAAAATGTATTTTTCTGGATAATTTTCTATGTTAGTTTTCTTGATAAAATTGGAAAATCTGAGCTATGATTATATAAAATTATATTGGCAGCTTCATTAGCTTTTGTCTTAGTGACTTCAGCCCTGCAGATTACTGGAGTTCCCAATAGCAATAGCTGGTGATCTTCATATGCAGGCACGAGCAGCATGAGGACAGCAGCATCAAGACATTTTGTGGATCCTTTGCTCAGAGCAGCAGCAGAGCAAGGTCTGTAGGGTTTACATGGGATCTGGCAGTTCTGAGTCGTAAATTCCTTTTCCACTTCTGTGTTGCTGAGCTTGAGCACTTCTTCTAGTAGCTAGTCTATGTTTTATAACTTCTATCCCATAAGCTTTTTGTTCCAGTCCACAGATGCAGTTGTTTCTGACTCCAAAGTTCTTTCTTCCGCCTTTTTTTCTGCACGTTGCATTTGTTCTTGGTTTCACTGTCCAGCAGACTCAAGTCCTCTTTCTCTTCTTGCTGGTCCCTGTCCTAACATCTTGCTGTTTTGTTGCTGTGTCTTTTGTCACTCTGGTCTCTCTGGCTTTGGTACCACAAGAAAATGAGAAATGATAACGAAAAGAAGCTAGCTGTCTTTTTCTTAGTGTGTGTAGTTTCCCACTTCAACATGGGGTTCATTTTAGACTTTGAAGGTAAAGTAACAAAAAGTTGCAGCATAGCTCTCTCTAAGTTGCTGTATTACAGTGTATTTAAGGCCATGCTTTCTCCCCACTGGCATAGGTGAGCCCTTAAACTGTAAAACAGGCAGAGCTAAGTGTGTTGGTTGTTGTGGAATTGCCAAGATTCAGGTTTATACAGGATCCTGGTTGTGAGAATCCTCCAGGGGAAGAAAGGTAGTGGTTTAGGTCCCACAAGCAGATTGTTCCCTGGGGTGGAGTTTCTTCTGTGCTAGTGGAAGGGCTGTATGAGTGATGCCCATGTTGATAGTGCTGGGCTGGCTGAGCTGCAGCTGCATGTCCTACCTGCTTTCCTGCCTTGGCTGAGCTGCCTTTAGCAACAGGAACTCCCTGTGGATCATTTCGCTGGGGACCAGACCTCAAAAGGACACAGTGAAAAACATAATGTGCCTTCCTTATAAATTAGATGTTCTTGGGAGATGTGCTCCATGTTCACTTCACGCAGTGGGAGTATTGGAGTGCATGTCAGCTCTGTGCAGTGTACTCGGTACCAGAGCTTTCTCATCAGTCAGAGATATTATGCAATCACAGAATCTCCCAAGTTGGAAGGAGCTGATGAGGATCATCAAGTCCAGCTCTTGGCTCCACACGACACTACCCAATAATGAGACTGTGAAACTGAGAGTGTTGTCCAGACTCATCTTGAACTCCTGGCAGCCTGGGGCCATGCCCGCTGCCCTAGGCAGACTGATCCATGCCCACTGCCCTGTGGTGAAGAACCATTTCCTATTTTTAACTTTTCAAATAAAGAATAATCCAAGAAACTTAAAAACTGTGTCTTAATATCTTTGTATTCATGTGAGATTTCTAGGGAACTTAACTGTAGTTACCTGGCTTTAAAATGGCCTGCTCTGCTTTTGCATACTCTTTACCTGGATTTCACAAGTTTGTAAGCTTTTTATTTCAGTTGAAGATGTTAACACAATAAAAATACGAAGAAGAAAATCAATCAGTGCAATGGTGACTAATGTGTTGAAAGCTATGACTGGCTAGCCAGTAAGATCTTCAAAGAAAGATTATATCCTGGAAGTATGATAAAGAGTCGGTAGATTTGTCAGTGCAATACTCAACTAAAAATTGTATTTTTAGAGCATGAATTGCTTGAATATTTAAGCATGGATTAGTATTTGCTGCATCAATATTCCCTGATGCATAGAACTTATAATTCCAGTCCGGCCTTGTAGTGAAATTGTGTATTGGAATCTTGTCACTACCCAGCTTGAAAGAAGGGGTCTCACTGATATCAGTGAAACCGCCTAGAATATGGGGTTTCTCTTCTGTTGCAGTGAGTATCAAAATCTAATTCATACCGACTTTGTTAAAGAAAACCATTTTTCTTTCTAATTCCATTGAGTTCTTCTGAATGGAGAAATCAATTGAATGCAAATTCAACTGTATCAATGCAAATCGGCTTTGAAAGGACTTTCATCTTTCTTTAGAATTTTTAAAACTGTGCAGTTACATCGTTTCATGGCAAGTGCGAGGCATGTTCTGCAGATATTCACAAATGGGATCATGTCTGTAGTGTTGCTGAATAAAATAAATATCCTTTGATACAAACAAGTACACATTTCATTTTTTATAACAGTTCTTTTTGCTATCAAAGTGGTTATCAAGGCCTGTCTGCGTTCTGCAGTCACTGGTTCAACTATAGCGCTTGCACGAGTAGTGGTTAGGTTTGATATCTGTTAGATTTCCTATGAGGAATTGCAGTTTTTTAACTGATGGCTTTATCTTGCCTGTACTCATCCCATATTTTCCTCCCAGTGATCTAACAAGCAGCAACAAATCAGCTTCTAGTCCTAAGAGACATTTATAAATTTCCTTCAGCCTCACTTACAGCCTTGTATACTGACGTGTCCTTTGATATTAAAGTAGCATGATTACTGGCTGACATCTTTCCAGAGGAGGGCCGCTAAGATGATCAGAGGGCTGGAACATCTCTTCTGTGAAGAAAGGTTGAGGAATTGGGCTTGTTTAGCTTGGAGAAGAGAAGGCTCTAGGGAGACCTCATTGTGGCTTTCCAGTATCCTCATTGTGGCTTTCCAGTATTGGAAGGGAGCTTATAAACAGGAGGGGGAATGGCTTTTTACATGGGTTGATAGTGATAGGACAAGGGGTAATGGTTTTAAACTGAGACAGGGGAGGTTTAGGTTAGAGATTAGGAGGAAGTTTTTCACCCAGAGGGTGTTGACGCACTGGAACAGGTTGCCCAAGGAGGCTGTGGATGCCCCATCCCTGGAGGCATTCAAGGCCAGGCTGGATGTGGCTTTGGGCAGCCTGGTCTGGTGGTTGGTGACTGCCTATGGTGAGGGGGTTGAGTCTGGGCTGATCTTTGATGTCCTTTTCAACCATTCTGTGATTCTGTGTTGCTCTGCTTCTCTTGCTACAGCACTTGTGGAAAAAGTAGTGGTAAACCTTGCATCTAGCTCAGGGAAAAATAATCCAGCTAATCTTCAAGGTATCTGAATTAGAACAGCATTAGTAAGGCATGGACTTTCTTTAAACAGCTTTCACAGAAATTGAGATAATTTCAACAGGCCTCTTGAAGTAGTAACCTGGTCACTGGAGTGGATAATTCCATTTTGAAAGCTTGCAGGATTTTGAGTGGAGTGCTGGCATTTCCCGGTAGACTTCTGTGACATTTATCTTGTGTGCATTCTAACCTTTATCTTTCTCTTTAGCAATGGCATAGTCTTTCAGTCTTCCTGCCATGGCTTGAGTGGGATATTGCTGCTGTTCCTGTCTTGAATGCTTACTGTGAGAGGAGGCAGCTTCAGTCGGAGCCTGGCTGTTGAGTATTCCTGGTATTCCCCAACTCTGCTTCTGTGCTATAGATAAGCATTTTGGGAGCAGTGTACAGTTGAGGCTTCCATGTGCTGCACAGATGCCAGAGATGGCCCAGAGGCGGGGCTGGAAGCCAACACAGCGTACTGAAAGAGACATCTATTGGAACGGACAGCTTCAACCTCAGGAGACATTGTCTTGCTGAGATGCTAGTTACTGCAGCTAAGGCGGCTTTATTGCCAGCTTCCCATTGAGTTTATACCAGCTTCTTTAGCTTTTCATGTGGAAAATAAAAATACTGTCATATTGAAACTTGGAAAGTGTAGACCAATGATACAAACACCCTTAGACTTAAAACTGAAAAAAAAAGGTGCAGATACCATTTGATTTGACCTTTTCTCCTTTTACTGTTCTTTTTCTTGTGACTTTGAGCAGGGTCTTGTGGCTAACTGGCTTTCATTCTGAGCAAACTGAGCCCACTATGTTTACTTCAGAGAGTGATTTAGGACACCTGCAGCTTCATTTGCTTTATTGCATTTATTCCTTTATTCTCAGCATGAATTGGAATTTACTACTGGAAACTTGATAGGGCAGGTGAATTGGAATCCCCTTTAGTTATTATAATATCTTAGGTATAAGGATGTTTTTGAGACACCAGGGTTAGTTTATTGTAACATTTCAGGATATTACAGTTTATTGGAAGGCTACAGTAAGAGAATTTAATGGTAGAAGTGCTTTGCTGTGAGAATGATTCACTAATGGACAGAACCATAGCCAAAGTTCAGAACATAATAGTGCCCATCAGCCCTAAGACAGTCACCAATCTCTGCATTCACCATGGTAGACGTCTCTGTAAAAATCCTTACTTGGCCTGGTGATGCCAACTCAGAATTAATGTGGCAGTAGCAGGAATACATTGACATTAGTTGTGATGCTGATAGAAGTAGAGGCATGAATTTATTCTCCCTGATATGGTGAACTAGTTATGTTTTTGCCTGGACTGTTTAAGCAAGTTTACAGCAAGTCAGAGTAGGATTTTTCCTATGCAGGGAAGTTCTGTACATCCTGAACAAAAGGCCAAGCTGGATGGAGTAGTTGTTCTTTGTGTTTTGATGACAGATCCTGAACGGAAATAAGCTGGCTAGTTTGGCTAGAGGATAAAAACGATGTAGATTTTGGTGATTTCTGTAAGATCTTATTGCCAGCTTTGTTGGCAGTGTTGGTGTAGCCTGGAGCACTGATGGCTGCTGTGTAAGCAAACTGAAAAACTTCTGTGCCTATGTAGGAGCCTTCTCTCCTTAGTTTGTACAGTTTTGCTCTTGACTTTCTGACTTTGTTGGGGTGATGACTGAATGGGGTATAAGAGATTGATTGAGAGCCACAAACAACACGAACTTCGTATCATGACCTAATCGTTGATTTCATGAACAAGCATTTGTTCTAACAGTGCTTCAGGCTAGAAGGCATCAACATAACAGGTATGCCTTCATGATTTCCATTGCATCTTTCCACTGCTATGTAGCCGTTAGGCCTCTCAGCTTTTCTGGGGAAGAGACGCCCTTGGAAGCCAAGCATGAAGTGAGCATAAGTTAAGTATGTGTAGATGGTTCTAGTGCTCCAGGAGTCTTGTTTGAATTTCTGGGTGAGCCAGAGTTTAGCAACTCTAGATTACTCCGAGTCTTCCCTTAAGAAGGGTGGTCACCTCAGGTGACTACTTACATAGTAGAGCTTATAACATCTTGCACGTTGGCTAAGCTGCCAGGTAGAGCTTTTGATCTCTTTAAGTCCCTTCCACGAGTAAATATTGACCACTGCTGCTTGGCTCTTGAGGCTAGGATTCAATTCCCAGCTTAGCACATAAGTGACAACATGAAAGTGTTTAGCTGTGGAAAGCTTTGAGCCAGACTCCCATTATGATGAGGGCTTATCTGGAGTCAGTGGCTTTTAGGGAGTGATGCTGGTGGATCCGCACCAAGGGTCAACATCAGTCCGAACTGTTCTTCAGCTTGCTGGAGATGCTGGCTTTTCTTTTTGAGGGTGTTATAGGGAGTCTCATGACACAAAAGAAGCCTACATTTTGGGTAGTTTAGAAGGTACTGCTGCCCTGTTTCTTCCCCTTTCTTCTAGAGTGTGGCTGCAAACTAATCTTCAACAGTCTGCATAGATTGCCAGAAGTTTTGGATAGACATCAGTCATCACTGGGTGTTATCAGTATTTGTCTGCTGTTGTTTATTGTTGCTTCACTAAACATTCATGCCTGCCTTTTTGGATCCACTTGTGAAACACTTTTTGCCAGTGTATTCTTCCTGCTCCATTTGGTCTCCTAGTCAGGTAACTGATTATTTCTGCAGTGCTATATGGTTTATGCTGTTCAAGTCATTATGTGTATGGCAATACTGTGTTGCGTTACTTCTTGGTAATCTTTTACATACCAAATTGTTTTCCGGTGTTTACAAAAGCAAACACATCGGGCAATTAATGCAGGTATTTAGTCTGTTTTATTGTCATTATGCATGTTATTTTTTGTTTTTCCAGTTGCATTGCAGTCTTAGCATGGTGGTATTTTCTGACTTGAATTAAAATAAAGCTATCCTGATGGCAGAGGAAATAGCAAAGATTCATGGAAATGGTTGGTGGGAAGTAGCCTTCCACAGATATAACTCGACTCTAGTTCAAGTTGGCAGAGTGAACAAATTCTGGCAGCGAAAGGCTGTGAAGGGAATGCTGTCCATGCAAAAGTGGTAGTAAAGGTTCAAGTGCAACATATGTCACTTAGGTACCTTTTCTGGCCTAAGTAATGTACTGGCAAGTATAACATCCTTGACATAGGTGATGAGATACTAGATTGGTGGTTGATCAAAAGGAACCAGCTGATAGTAGGTGTCTTGCCAAATGCCCAAACCAGGTCACTTCCTTGCAATCTTCCATCATGTTCTTGTTTTTGAAAGAAAAATTAATTTTATGGTAGTTCTGTCAAAAATATAATCTTGTTTAAACAGTGAGCGATCTTTGCCCAGATGTACATTTACTCAGATTATTACATATTATTTCTATTTTAGAAGGTATTTATGAGCTGCCCCTTAAAACTACACTTAGAATTACTGATGAAAATCACTATAGCAGAATATGAGAAAACATTTCTTTTTTATGTGGAACCATAAATTCTTGAAAGAGTCAGTGTGCAGCAGTACTTCCAAATCAGCAGCCTGCCTATTACAGCTGTGCACTTGGGTCTACACACCAAAGCCATTCTGCTGTACAAAACTACCTGCTGTCTTGTTTTGTTCTCTTAGGCTATGAGAAACATCTTGAAACATCTTGAAAGATAAAGTAGGGATACTTCTGTGGTCAATTAGGCTTTCTTTCAGAAGAGTGGATGCTTCTCTGATACCTGTTAGTCTTTCGTTTTTCTTGTAAGTTATTATTATTATTATTATTTTTAACTTCAGAAACTAGAAGTCTGATGGCATATTAGCTTATTGGAATCAGTTTATATTCAGGTGACAAACCAGCTTGGGGCTGTGGATATGGATGTGTAGTTTAGCTCACATGGAATTCAGTTTGCTCCATTTATATCTGAGTAGCTTTAGATGGTAACTGCAATACTGCCACAATAAGACACAAACATCACGGTCTCATCTCTGTCTTTTTGGAGAACAGTCTTGAAATTCATTTATAATTAATGGGAAATAGAAGGGTTTGATTACAAGTAGGTTTAGTTTTGTAATTCTGTAGTAAGTGCTTTGTCTCATTTAGAAAATGATGATGAAATAATGTAAAGCACTCTCGAGGGTAGTAATTGATGAAGAGAGCTGTTCACGATTGCTAGTGTGGTTCTCATCCTAGGTAATCTGAATGCTGGTGTTCTTACTCATGTGACATACCCATTGCTGTGAACTGGTAAAGTTTCTCAAAAGAGTTAGTTAGTAGTAGAGTAGATAGGTCAGATGAGGAAATGTGTGAAAAAGGTGTGGTCATCTAACTAAGTTAAATGTGGGGGAAAAAAAAGGACATCACTGTCAAAAACAGAAATCCTTTTCTTCCTCATAGTTACATTAGGTGGGAGGTTCTCAGATAATCTGTCATCTGTGTTCTCAAGGAAGATTTGGAGAAGATCATATTCCAGAGTCCTGGAATGTATAGGTCCGGACTATTGAAAAGAGGAAAAACCTGTTGAAAATCACCTTTAAAAGAGTCTCTATACATACAGAACATGTTTGTAATCAAATAATTGTGGATACATTCTGCTGAATACACAGGGTGGTTTGATTTATTTATTTTTTTCTCTATTTCAGGCACTTCCTGTATTGATCTCAGTATTTGTTTACATCTTGAAGAGGCAGTGAACTTTGTAGGGAGTTAATTATGATGTACTTCTTCATCTGAAACCAGAGCCATGTTTCTGTCTCATTAACGAAATACCTTTCTTTTTGAGTCAATTAGCATTACCAGTATGGAAGAACAAGTGTATGGTTTTAACTGGAGATCTCTAGACATGTCTGTGCAGTTATGTTCTTGGTTGTCAGCTATAATTATGTGTGCAGCTGTTAGAACATTTACGCTCTGGAACACAGGGGGACCATAAGTGAATTGTTGGCATGTCCTCTCTTCCTGCCTTCCTGCAGTGGTATATAAGAATACATACTAGAATGGGTAAATGTAGGAAATATGTGAGAGCTGTCCGTGGTGGTACATCTTACATCTTGCTGCACATGCTGATTTGCCCTCACTGGTTTCAATTTAACTGGTTTTTTTTTTCTGAGATAAACTGCATCAGATGCCCTAATTGCAAACTGTGCTGTTGGTTCCTAAATATGATAAAAGAATGACTGACAACGAAGAAAAAATGTGCACAGGTGCTTGGTATGACATAGTGTGACCTGAATCAAAGGTGACAGTCTGTGAGAACATATGGGGACTGGTGTGAGTTGGTAGCCTCGTGGGTTTTGAATGAGAGCAGATAAGTTATTGTTTCCTTTTGCTCTTAGCTTCTGTCCTTATACTCAATAATATGGAGTAAAAGCATGGAGAAGAATCAGTCACTAGTTGCCAGCGAAATCCGTGCCTCTCAGGTGTTAACCTGAAGCCTGCATGTTCTTAGTAGACTTTTCAGACACCTGAGACAACCAGCAGGGGAAGAATGTCACCTGTATAGAAGGAACTTTTAAAGAGACCTGAGGGGATGCTTCTCTAATCTAGCAATGTTCTCTCCAATCTGGTAATCTGTCTTCTTTTCCTTTTTATGACTGAAGAAGGCTTTTTCTGCTTCGGAAGAATATTCTCCTGAATGTGCCCTTGTTGCAGTTTATAGTTCAGTCCCTGAAGGAAAGGTATTGCAGCAAATTCTCGTTGCATCTGTGCTGCTTTAGGCATTTGAAGCAGAGGCAGAGAAGCAAGATGAAGGATGTAGCTTGTTCCAGGGAAGAGCTTGGGAAAATCTTGTGTTTTGTGCCCATGTGTTCTGGGTAAATAAGTTTGAAGAGCTTCAGTGATCTTGAATTTTCTGAAGGTTACCTTGAAGGTGTTTTGTTTGTTTCTAGCATTGTAACAAGTTGTTAGAAAGGGGCAAAACCACTTGCATGCCAATGACCTGTGGTTGCAAAATGGTTTATGTATTGCTGCTGTGTGGCAGGTGATTATGGGTACTGAGTCTTTTTGAAAGTAAAAGTGAGTGTAACAGTATAAAACCCATCACCCTTGTGCAAATTGTGTTACATTATTCAGGCTAGCAGTGACAAGAGCTGGATTTAAAGCAATGCCATCAAATATGTATTTTTTATTTCCTGGCTTATTTGATACAAATTTGAAATCCTAGGGAAAAATAATGTGTCTGCAGCAGGCTGGATTGATGAGGCATGGTGCATCTCCCTTACAAGTCCTTGGGCTCTGTCTGGGACTTGGGAGCCCCAGGAAGACTGCCATGCTGGTTCATGCTGGGTGAGGCAGCACTTGACTGGGGAAAACCCTAACAAAGCCTGCAATTACTTGAATTCAGTAAAGCAGAGGTAAAAAGGCAGCCTGCCAGCCCTACTGGAATGGTGTTTCTTTTGTTGAAATAAGAAGTTTAAAAAAAGAAAAAAAAAGTATGTCATGATTAGACTCACTTCGGATCCAGTGGAAGGTCAACACAAAAATTTCTTGCTTTCCAGCTTCAACTGTGCAGATGTATTGGAGTATTCTGTAGCCTGTGGTATTTAGGTGCGGGAGGGGAAAACGTTATTGGTCATAAATACAGAACATCTGCGCATTTGATACTGTTACAGGGAAAGAATTGAAATACTCCTATTCTTTGCTCAAGGATATGGCAAAGGCTGCTGCTTTGCTGATAAAAGACCACATGTCACTTGGCTTTTTAACCAGTCTGTGTTGCTAACTGTTTGGTCTGTGAAATTTAGCTGTCAAGTAGGTCAGTAATGGCAGTATGTCCTCTGCCTGAAGATATAAAGAAGGTCTTCCTTTCCATACAGAAGCATGATCTATTTGTCTTGCTGTTCAAAGTCCTTTGTTTTCTGTTTCCCTCCATATCCCCTGTATCTTGCTCATTCCTAAAGAAGAGATCAGTTTACGCCTTTCCTTGTGACTGCAAAGTCTGTCTGTACTGCCTTCTCAATTTTCAAACCAGCATCTCTGTTTGTTTTTTCTGTGTTGCCTCTCAGGCTTCAAAGAGGTTCTCCAGAAACATTCACAGATCTTTCTCCTTAAAGCTTACTTATGCAGTGATGTCCACAGAGCCTTGAGGAGAGTTAATGCTTCTGAGGTTCTTTGTCTTTGAATACTGAACTGTTTGTATTGTCTGTTTGCTTCCTTATTCTCTTATTTCCTTTCTATAGCTTCTTCTATGTATTTACCTTTTTTCTCTTTCTTTTTTTTGGGGGGAAGGGGAATGACAACTGTTTTTGTTCTGTCCCAGACCTAATGCTTGTAGGCTCTTTGATAATGTGGAACATTAGTGAGAACTCATATTTGTATTTGGCACAGCATTTAAACTAGCAGTATGATGAACAGGCCACAAGCAGCCTACCTTATTAATGTGTCTGCTTTTGTTCCACAGAAGCCCCTTGCGCTACTCCATTGATCTGTAGCTTTGGAAGGCCAGTGGACCTTGAGAAGGATGACTACCAGAAGGTTATATGCAACAATGAGCACTGCCCTTACAGCACCTGGATGCACCTTCAGTGCTTCTACGAGTGGGAAAGCAGCATTCTTGTCCAGTTCAATTGCATTGGCAGAGCTAGGAGCTGGAATGAGAAGCAGTGTCGTCAGAACATGTGGACAAAGAAGGGATACGACCTCGCTTTTCGCTTCTGCTCCTGTCGGTGTGGGCAGGGTCATTTAAAGAAGGACACTGACTGGTACCAGGTGAAACGAATGCAGGATGACAAGAAAAAGAAATCAGTGTTGGAGAAGAGCACAGGGAGGTCTGTGGTGGAATCAGCAGAAGAGGCCAAAAAGGGCAGGCCAGCCAACAAGCCACAGAAGGGTTTAAGTCATGATATCCAGCGAAGGCATTCAATGGACAGGCAGAACTCCCAAGAGAAGAGTGTTATTGGTGGCAGCTATGCCGTTCGCTCCCCCTGTGTCTCTCCTGGGCAGTCCCCACCAACTGGCTACTCGATCCTTGCCCCCACCCACTTCAGTGGCCCCCGCTCATCACGATACTTAGGAGAGTTTCTGAAGAATGCCATACACCTGGAGCCACACAAGAAGAACATGGCTGGAGGGGGAATGTTCAGGAATGCGCACTTTGATTATGGGGCAGCTGGTTTGCAAGCACATCGGTCGGGACACTTTGATGCCCCTGTGCAGTTTTTGAGAAGGCTTGATCTATCCGAGCTTCTCACTCACATACCCAGACATAAATTGAATACTTTTCATGTGCGAATGGAAGATGATGCCCAGGTGGGCCAAGGGGAGGACCTGCGAAAGTTTATTCTTGCTGCTCTTAGTGCCAGCCACAGGAACGTTGTGAACTGTGCACTGTGCCACAGGGCATTGCCAGTGTTTGAACAGTTTCCGCTGGTGGATGGAACCCTATTTCTTAGCCCATCGAGACATGATGAAATTGAATATGATGTTCCCTGTCACCTTCAAGGTACAGGTTGTCTGTCCATCATGCTAGGTTTCATTTGGTGGTGGGACTGCTTTCCATACCCCACTCCCTGTTTTAGATTTTCATTTTGATTCAGCACTTTTGAGTTGTACTCTAAGGCTTGGAGGCATGTTCGAATTACAGTGTGGGTCAGGTTGAAATTCTTGGCAGAAACTGTGAAAAACAAATACTGTGTAGAAAGATCCATTCCTTGTGGTTTGTGTACAACCAAGAGATACCTTACCGGGTTTCTAGGTAGGCTATAGGAGGATTTTTCAGCCACCCTATTGCAGTGTGTATATACTGATTTATATGTTATGAGTTTTCCTCCAAGACATACATTAACCTTTTAAACAACCTTTTACATTTCAGCGTGCTGTACTACGACATGGATGAAAGTCATATTTCTCCTGCCAGCCAGGCCTCTCATCTGCTTTCAGACTTGAGAATGTCAGTTTCGTTTTATTGGAGATGGTATTTTTTTGCATGGCAAGGACTGTAGTCTGGCCTGTGTTAGTGCAGGCCTGGCGAGGATGATTTCTGTGGCCTGGAAAGGTTGTACATAGTGAAAGTAAGCTTTTATTATTCTGGGAAGTGGTGTTGGAGTCGTGAGGGATTTAGACTTAGTTCCAAATTCCCGCCTGTTTGGCCAGCACCCTGACCATGTCCCAACTCCATGCTGAGCTGGGGCCAAGACATGTTATTTTTCTCCTCCCAGAGAAACAAACAAATGTGGACTGGGATGAGCTTCAGCTCTTCCCAAAAAGTATGTCTCAAACTGAGTGAGAAGGGCAAAACACATCTGTTCTGCCGTCTGCTGGCGACCAGTGTGGCTAACACGAGTCAGAGAAACTAGTCCTAGTTTAGTGCTCAAATACATAAAGCTCTGTGTTGAAAAGTGCAATGGGAATGCGTTAGCAAGAGGTATTTTAGTGCTTACTCTCCTTTGGTTAAATTTGTTATTATCTCATTCATGGTCGTAATATCTGTTATATAATAATGTTCCTTTGTTCAGCAAACTTTGTATTGTTTTCTTTATTCAGATCACTGTGTGCTAAGTCACTGACCTGTATTCATGCTAGCATTATCATTTCTGTCTTACCTGATGTACTTTAAGGGGAAAAAGTTATAGGGAAATGCAGAAGCTGAAAAATCTCCAAGGTAAATAGAATATACCTCTGTGAGATAACTGTTGGCTGCTGTGAGGAGGCATGCACAGTGTGCTTGTGCTCATACCAGTGCTAATAGCTGGTTTAGTAACAGTGGAATTTGTCACTTGCAAACTTGTTGGCCACTAGGAAAGAAATTCTGCCAAATGTTGTTTTGCTTTTTTAAATTAAGTGTTCCTTACCCATCTGATGGTACACCTGAAAAGCGTGTTCAGACAAAATGCTGTCACTAATTGTTAAAAATTTTAACTCGTTATCTTGGGTAAAATGGTTTATTATTGGAACTGCTGTTCTCAAGCTTTGGAATGATATTATGCTTGCGAGATGCTGTTCCAGGGTGTTATTTTCTCTTCAGTAAAGAAAATCACTTCTTTATTTCAAGCATGTTTAAGATATCAAGAGCCTCATTTCCTATAGCAAAGGAAGGATTGTGTAGGATCTTGAAAATTAAGTGTTGGGGAAATGCAGCATTTTAATATGCAGAAGGAGAACTTAAGATGATAAAAACTACTTGTCCTACTTTGCAACACAAAGCTTTAGTGAATGGAGTTAGTTGAAAGTCTCCAGTCTCGAGTTGTTCACTTTAGGAACAGAGCTTATTATATTTGCACTTCAGTATCATCACATCACATTTTCTAGAGCTGAACACTCTGGAGTAAGTCAGTTTACTGTTTCATACCAACAAATGTTTTTCTGCATTTATATTTTAAGAAGAATCTGGTTTTCCTTCTCATTCTTTCTAGAACATTTGGTTTAAAAATAAAGCAAATCAAAAGTAATCCATTAGTTTTAAAGAATCTGGTATGAGCAAATCATACCTTGTTAATATTTTATTTTACTTACGTAGAAAAGGCACACAAGTTGCCTGCTCTTTAAATTACCAACTGTGATGTGTCCAGTGCTTTGATGCTAATGAGCACAAATTGCAATCCAACAAAGGACTGTCTGTATGCAGTCAGTCTTGCATTGTATTTGATTTGTAACTGCATTACTTTGTAACTTTTTCTTGCGTAGCTGAGCAAATTGTGATATATTACAGAATTAGTGCCCTAAGTAAGTCCACTAAACTACAGATTGATTCAGTCCCTGCAAGTCAGACCTATCTAGATTTGAGATCTTTGTAATTTGCATAAGGCTTTTTGTTCTGTGGGAAGCTCACATCTTGGATTTTGCATTGTTGTGTTCAGTGACAGTTGTGCAGAGAAGATACTTTGTTTTAAAACCTGAACCTCTTGATTTTAATAGGAGGCTGTATAAATGGGTTTTTGGAAGTCATTGTGTGTACAGTGCTTAAGTTCATGGTAGAGCTTAATAGACTAGGTTTGTATGGCACGATAAAATCTGTGTAACATATCATGTTTCTAAATATGGTTACTATCAATGAATTGTCAGGAAAATGTAAAGAAAAGAAAGTTGCTGATCTGGTTGTTGCTTTTTTTCCACGGGGAATATTAGTTCCTCAGTTCTCTGCTTGCTGGAAGATTTTGACAGGCTGTTAAATGAGTCTGTACCCAGCTTGCTAAAAAGCTTCAATGTTTCTGCACTTTCTCTGTCAGGTGGGGATGCAGCTAAGGCACAGTATTGTTGGAAAAACTGCAGCTGATCATATAGCTTAATATCCTGGCATCTGCTCATGTGGTTTAAGCAACTTTTACAAAGTATTTTGCTAAAGGCTACAGCAAATAGAGGAATAAGGGGATCAAAAATGGGCAGTGTTGACTTGTTCCTGAGTTTCACATCTATGGAAAATATCTGCAGTCAAGTCTTGTGTATTTTCCATAGAGAAACATTTTTTTTGCTTGTTTTTCACTCTTTTTAAAAATAAGATTTTAATAAGGTAAGGTTTGTGTCACTAAAGGGCAAGTAACACATTGTGAGGAATGTCTGTTTTAATCTTCTGTTACAGTCTCCTTAAGAAGTATGTTTCCTGTCCACAGGAAGGCTTATGCATCTCTATGCTGTTTGTGTAGACTGCTTAGAAGGGGTTCACAAAATTATCTGCATTAAGTGCAAGTCCCGATGGGATGGAAGCTGGCATCAACTGGGAACTATGTATACCTATGATATTCTGGCAGCATCTCCCTGTTGTCAGGTCAGTATCGTACGTAAGACTCCTAAGGTGAAATTCCACTAATGATAATAAAGGTTTGTGTTTCTCTTCTCCCATCCCTTCCTTCACCCTTCTTTTGCAGCCTATGAGTGCAGTACAAGAAAGCTGACTGAGCCCCTGTCCCTTGATCTTAACTTATGGAGTACAAAGGCCAATAGCTAGACAAAAGCTAATGTAATGGTCAGTGGTCAATGCTTGATTTGTTGTTGTGTTTTTTTTTTGTTTTGTTTTTTGTTTTTTTTTTTTTAAATAAATCCCCATAAAATGCATTCACAATTAAAGCCGATACTTCGGATGATCACTAGGAAGTATCTTTGTTATCATATACAATTCTAGTAGTACTTGAACATTGTTTAGCCGGTGATCTGTGTATTCAAGGTTCTAGTTGCTTGAGGTATGTTCTATCCTAAGACAAATGTAGTAAAAAAGCCAAGAAAATCGGAAGGTCTAAGGAGTCTTTATGCATAGAGAAACCCATCTCTCCTTAATCTTTTATGCAACTGACTGTGCTAACAGTATCCTGCCACAGCCTGAAGAAGCTTAATTTTCATTAAATGCTCACTTAATTTATGCTTTTGGAAGGAGTCAAGACTTCAGGTTACTCCAAAGTAGAAACATCCCTGAAGCAGCAGGACCATCAGCATCCAAGAGGTCTTCCTTTCTGAGGAGTGGAAACTCAGCAGTTTTATTGTGGAGGTAGGGATGATACACAGTAGGGAGCCACCAAAATAGCACTGAGTGCTATTTTCATGGGTATGGCTTGCTGGTCCCTTCTGGCTCATCAGGAACCAGCCATTGCCTTTAAACATGCAGGACTTGTCACTGACTTAGAGCAGGTGCTTGCCAAGATGTTTGCATTCTACCACTTCATGGTGTTGTGGATGCTTTCCACAAAGCTTTGTGGTCTCTTTGTTTCTTACTACTGCTGAGTTCCAGCAGTTTGTTTCCAAGGGAAGCTCAAAAGGAAGACTGTCCCTGGCCTTAAAGTTGTGGCAATACAGGGGACATCTGCAATATGGTTTTGCCAGTATGTGAAACTCAATTTAATATTAAATTTAACATTTCTACCAATGCTCAGAAGGCAGGTGGAATTCCTGGAACTGGAAAAAATGACTGATAATATTGATGTAATATATCAGTTATATACATATTGATTGTAACTTAAGACATTACCTCAGTTTTTGTGCTTCTTGAGATTTTAGCTATTTTAAAATAGGGACTTTCAGTTATAAAACATTGATGCTGACTTGCTAGCTCAATAAAATAGAGGAAATTTAAATCTGAATTGATTCTATTGAATGTGCAAGGCAAGAATTAAGGTCTCATTATACTGAATCTTAATTGTATGATTAATGGACAGTGTGACAGTACATGGTAAGTAATAGAACTGAATGTAAAACCATTAGCTTCAGTGTGTGTGATTGCTGGGTAATATGTATTATTGTTTCACCTTGATTGTTACAGATGATTCTGGGCATACAGAGGAATGACATTTAAATATGGTGCATAATTTAACTCTGAATTGCCTCACCGATGTCTGTTTTGAATAATTTATACCGTATTTCAAAATATTTAATTGTACTCATGAATGTGCTTGTAGGATAATGAACTACAGCCACTGTCAGTTTGCTAGCAGCTGGCTGATGGGCTGAACTGCAGCAAGAGGAAAAAGCACAGTCTTTGAAAAGAAGATACTCTAATTCCATTCCCTACTAGACTGTATTTCTTAGTATTTCTGCTTTTCAAGGAGGGCAGATATCTGAGGGCTTCATGTTTTCTTTCTTTTTGAGCCATGTCTCAACAGCAGTAGTACTTTAATAATTTCTTCCTCCTCTCCTCCCAAGAAAATGCATTAAATCAAAGGTGATACAGAAAATCATATGTTCTTTTCAATGAAAAGCTGAAGCTCTCACTGGCATATTAGTCTGTGGGGTTAAGCTGTGGTATGTATCAGGCCCTCACTGCTCATTTGTCGTTTTTATTCTTAACCTTCTTTGTGATCTTAAGTCTCCTTCATTTCTCCTGAGTGTTATTGTATTGCCTGCTGAGCTTTCTGTACAGGAAATGGGCTTATTTTCTCAGCGAGATGTCTCCTGAAGTCTTTTTTTGTTGCTCTTAGTACTGATCATGAATAGCTCTGCCAGCCCTTTCCCTTCATCTTTAATTGTTTCTCCTATCTACTGAGTTAATGTTGGTCCTGCCTCAGTTGGGTTTTGTAAAATAGTTTCTGTGCTTTAAGTGACCTGTAGTTTATGTAACCTGGTTTGTATTATAACTGTTTAAGTAGATATTTAAAATGATACAATACTGTGCCACACTGATAAAGTAAATTGAGTTATATGTTTGTTAAGTCAAAAATATTAGATTGTTAAACCAAAAGATTAAAGTGCTGATACATCTCTTGGAGGGATCAAATGTAAACCTAAACAGACACACAGTGTGAGCTCTCGGATAAGGATTGCGTGGCATGCATGTGAAGTTTCTCTCCTCACTTAAAGGCTGCTTTTGTGATTTATTGAGACAGCACTTCGTATGTCAAGGACTTCAATTTGTTCTGAGGTGAACCAACACAAAACAGCTCTATGCATATATGAGCTTTGAGATTCTGAACCACCAGTCAGTCACAGTGGATGATATTTGAACTCCATGGGCTATAGATGTTATTTCATGTGAAAACAAAAATCTGCATGCCTGTAATTTACTGCTCTGGGTGAAAAATGTCCTTACTGGCAGGCACCATGGCTGCAGGTTTCCTGACTGAAGCTGTTAACTACCAGAGGCCAGGGCAGTGTGTTTCTTGCTGAGGTGAGGAATGGAAATGAATCTGGTTATTTCAAAAATGTTTTTCTTGTTTTTTCTTTCTTTCCTTTTTTCTTTTTTTTTCTTTTTTTTTTCTTTTTTTTTTTTTTCTTTAAGGCTCGACTGAACTGTAAGCACTGTGGGAAGCCAGTAATAGATGTACGGATTGGCATGCAGTATTTCTCCGAATACAGCAACGTCCAGCAGTGTCCTCACTGTGGAAATCTAGACTACCACTTCGTGAAGCCATTTTCTTCATTTAAAGTTTTGGAGGCTTATTGACGAAAGCTTTGCTTTAGTAATAGCTATTTTATGGGTATTTCAACTTTATTACATATCTTTTTATAGAATTCATTCTGTGATGGAATTACTTTCTTTTCTAACTGAACGAGCAGCTTCTTTGTCTGTGTACATATGAATATGTATATATACATGTTGTTAAATTAGAATCCTCCTGATGAGATCTCTGTCAAGGTTGGAGGCAAGCCAATTTTAATGGCCTTTGAGTATATCCCAAGTGTGGGGATAAAATGTTCAGCTATAATTATTTGGTTGGTTTTTTTTGTATTATTGTAATACGGTTGATAGAAGGGTGTGGGGAGACATACAGGATGCAGAAATATGTCCAGATGGAAGGTGGGTAATTGTGTAGGGTTGTTGTCCCTCTAGCATGGTGGAAGTGTGGGAAATCCTTGGAAAGAAGTTGTCCCATCAGTGTTAAATTCATAAGTCTCTTGCATCTCAGTGGGGGCAGGAGCATACGTATCCCAGACTTGTGGTCATTTCTGTGGGCTTTCATTCAGGTTTCTCCAGATGGGGGAAAACTGAGATATTGTGACAAGTGAATGTAAATCTATGCCAGAAAAAGTAATCTTGAAATATTTTTTAGCATAGTGTCTTCCTGCCATGTATGTTTGATGTGTGTTACCCACACTGACTGATGGTATGGCAATAGGGCCTGCTTCCACCAGTGTTGTAATGTTACCAGTTGGGTCATTTGTTTATACCAAAACAAGCTGAATATCTTAAAATGCTTTATTTAAAGGTATTTCTTCACAGATATTTTAGGACCTCATGATAAGTGGGAGGAACAGGCTGAACTGAATGAGGATGTTTGTATGTGTCTGCTGGGGCTGGGGCTTTGCTTCCTATTGCTGACTGGTGTGACTGATTCAGAAAGAGGACCACATAGTGGGATCTGGGCTGTCAGACCTGTAAAAGCTGAGGGGCACCTAATATAACACATGGCATTGGTTTTTAAGTCAATGAATTGCTGCACCTTTGTATTTCAAAAGTTAAGTAAGACCAGGGTCCAAAAAATCAGACTTTTTAGAAAGCAGGCTTAGTGTATTTACTTTCTCCATGCCTCTGTGCTGTATATAGTAGTCTGTGCATTAGGCAGTGAATTTGTGTTATAGGGGTTGGCCCTATAGAATCTGCAGATTTTGTTTTTCACTCCCCACTTTTTCCTTCCATAAATAAAAGTTTTTAAATAGGCTTAATATAAGTTTTAACAGGTCACTGATACTTTACTTGGCTACTCAAGCCAGCAGAAATGTTTGCAAGGGCTTTCCTTGTTCACAGTGTATTTATGGGATGGTTGGTCACTCACACTATCATGAGATAGGATTATGTTCTGTTTCTTCAGAGGTTTTTTGGTTTTCCTCAATTTACTGTCTTAGTGTATCTGTAGAAATTACAATCTTGAAAATGACCCTGATACTCTGCACATCCTGGGAAAGAAAACAAAAAAGTCAGAAGCCAAAAAATCAATGCATACACTGGGCAGAGAACTATGTTTTCTGCTAATTTAAGAAATTAATGGGCACGTAAAACTTGAAGTGAATATCCCTTTTTCTTTGTGCATAAAAACCCACAAGGTTCACAGTTTTATTCCTGGCTGTCTTCCTTGCAGAATTAGCTTTTTAGTATTAGGCACTTCAGATAGTACTCAAGCTGCACAGAGGGCTTATGTTGGCAAAGATCACTTACTCCTAAGTTGAGTGGTAATATCCTTAGAAGCAAGTCAACTCAACCTAATGATTTTCACATCTGGATAGGGCTGGGCTGTCTCGTGCAGTTAAACTGGTGAGGCAGAACAGCGATGTTAGCAGGCCGTGCTGTCTTACATCTCTGGCACTCCCTTCATCCCGTCTTCATTTCTTGTCCACATGTTTGTATCTGGAGCACATCCTTGGGCTTTTGTGCAGTTGTTCCCTAGGAGTGTGTTTTAAAAGTTTTGGGAAATCCTGTTTCCTTTTTAAGACAAATTGTGGGAAAAATTTTGAGAGACTTGTAACACCATTCTGGTGTGGTTGCCACAAACCCAACTTACAGCTACTCCATTTGCAGTGGTACCAGCACTGTAATTGTTGCCCATGGGAGCAGGATCTGGCCCAGGCATACCTGGGCGGGAAGAAGGTAGCTAGCAGATAAATTGTTATTAGCTTTGCATTACAGGCTTCCCTTATAGAGAAGAAACAAGTTATAGTTTAAATTAACAACTTGGGCCCTTCAGCTTCAATGGTGTGTTCCCAAAACCTGATGGACTTAGGGTGGTTTGGAGTCGCCTTATATGGCATTGCTGTGAGAATCAGATTAAAGCACAAGTACTGGCCAGCTCCAGCAGTCTAAAATCACACAGAAAAGGCAAAACTCCTGTAATGAGAAAAATTAAAAAGATACATATGTGAGTGTTGTGTTTGATCTGGAGTGCTATTTTTTTGAGCCTCAAGCCTGGGGTATTAATCCCCACATGCACTAGATGGATAACAAAATAGTAGCACTCTGCACCCATTTTTTTCAAACATTTGGTGAGGAGAGGTGTCACCGTGCAATGCATGCAGTAGGGCAGAGCTGGGATCTGGAGATCTTCTAAATACTTGTTCATTTACTTTCCTTAGAGTAGCTTAATTTATAATTTTATTCTTTAAGTATTTAGATGCCTCTCCAGATACGTATGTATGACAATCTTGATAAGAGCAGAAGTGGGAAAAAAGGGAATTTGGATACTTTTTAAAAACACAAGCGTATGTAAGGTTGTACAGTATATTCAAGTCAAAACCAAGAATGTGGCAGAATGAGAAAGCAGGAATGGAAACAACTATTTAAATTCTTAACAGTGAGAAGCTAAATACAAATATATCAAAGAAAACAATTTTCATCTTCATCTTTTTCTTTTAATTCTACTATTAAGTGAGTCTTTGCTGCCACTAGTGGAAATGCCTGTTTTCTTGCAAAGATGTCTGGATGTAGAGCAGCAAAAATGATCCTTGATGGAAACTAGCTGAGCAACAGAAAAGATTCTCTGAACTTTTCCTCCAAAGCAATTAGTCCCAGTTTGTAGAGAATGCTTTCTCTGCTTCTTGCTAATACAGAAATCTGATTGTGGGTTACTGCAAAATGTAAGATTTTGTTAAATGCATCAGATTCCAATCAAGCAATTAGGCCTACCCTTTTGGCTGGGCACTGCATAAGCACAAGGGCTTTCTAACTTCTTTGAGTCTTAATAGCTACTTAAGAGGTTGAACTGGACAGCACTTGGTTTGCTATCTATCATGATGACCATTGGAAAGAATCAGTGAGATGTTAAACGTGTCAAAAGGGAAATGATTTGTCTAGGTAAGGAACTGCTTGCTTTGCTTGTTTGGCTGAAGTTTACTCTTCACTACCTTTGATTTTTCTGATGCTGTGTGTTCTTTTTAGTCTGGCCTGTGGTCAGATTAAACTGTGCCTGAAGTATGTTTTGTAAATGAGAATACAGTCCTCTGGATGTGGAGGTACATTCTACTCTTCCGAAATGCACGATACTCCTTGTGATAGTAATAGGAGTTGCATGTGCAAATGCTTTTCTTTCCGGTAGTTAACAATGTTTTCCATAGGAGAGGCTTGCATTTAGCTAGACTTAATATTTTGGATGTGTAAATGAATTCATCCATCACTAGTACATTTTAAAGTAAATTTTGATAACCATAACTAACAAAATGGACATCTTTTACATGCTGACATGTCATTTGACATCTACCAAGGTAAACAGGCTGAAATTCTTGTTCTGGTCTAATGCCTCAGTCATGAAAACTACAGTGTTCTGTAGCCCATAGACTATTCTACAGTCTATTTGCATTAATGTGTCCAGTAGTGAGCAGTGTATTCATAATGAATTTAGTTTGGAAAATAGGGAATATTCCTACAAGGGAGGCATCTAACACAGTTTTGTTTTGTTTTCATGTACTCTTCATTTTGCTGTACCAGGTAGCTGAGGACAAACATGTTGTAAGGCCACTGGTGAGAAAACCCCTCAAAAATACACTTGTTCATAAAGGTTTCTTGTTGAGACATTCTTGGATTGCACTTTTGCAGGTGGAAGAATATGTACATAGCAAATGAATGTTGATGAAATTAAAATAATTGGTTATATCATTTGCGTGTGTTGCTAGAGAATATTTTGTTGTGACTTCTCTGTATTAAAAAAGTAATAAATACCAGACAGCTAATGGTGTGGGTTCTTCTTTCCCTGCTCTTCTGTCAACGACTTTCTTAAACATGCCCTGTACAGAGAGATGTAAAATTATTCACCTCAAATATTAAAAGAAAACAGTTTTTTACTGCCATTTGAAATGAAGCTGTGGTGTGTGACATGTCCCTTGGCACAATGGAGGTCTGTTCACCCTGTTGGCATTTGAAATGCTCTTCCTGCAGCCTCGGGTGGTCTGGGAGCTGTATCCCCAGAGTGCCCGTGTGCTGTCAGGAGGGATGAATAGAGGGCAGAGTGCTGAATCCTGTGTGTTCTTTTGAGTCCTCTTCATGGTTATGTGACCTCTGGTGCCTGAGACATCTCAGAAGGGATTCAGAGAGGGTGAGTACAATACAGCAGTACTTGGCAAAAAGGCTTGCTGTGTTACAAGTGTATTTTTCATCCCTGAAGCCCTGTTGCAGGGGAGGAAGCCTCACATCCCTGCTGCCCGTGTGAGCTTCTCAGCAGTCTGACTAATTGTCATGTGTTCTAGCAGAGCTTTCTACATATGCTTACAGCAAGATTTTCCAGCCTTTACATTTTACCACAGAGACATGAAGGATGGAGGCAGTCCAGACTTAGAAAAAGTAAAGCAAATACTGCCATGGGTGAAGGAGTGCCGCAGCTCAGGCAAGATGAGGTGTGATGAGGAGGCTGGAAGTGCTCTGTAAAGAGCCAGTCCAAGCTGTTGAGGTTTAATTTTGGAAGCGGGTCCTGTGGCTGACCTGAACAACGTTCAGGTTTAATAACTATGTGTTGTGTTAATGGTGGAGAGTGCTATGGATATCTGCACAAAGATCTACTTATGACATGGTAATGTAAATAGGCCACAATCAAGAAAGTGCAAATGAATGCAGTGGTTCCGTGTTGGTGTTTTCCTACAGGGATCTTAGATCATGGCTAACCTTGACTAAAAAAACAATATGGGAACTAACATGAAGGGGAGACTGCCCCTAGATTAATTACTGCAGTCTTTACAATGTTTGGAGAGGCATATGGTATTGAACATTAAATTGTAGAACCTCAGGTTAGATCTGGAATAGTAATCACTGTGTTGCTAAAAGAAACTGAATATCACTGGAGAATGTGAAGAAGAAAAAAAAAAAAAAGACTGAAAAAAAACCCCTAACTTTTCAAGCTGTTACGTGATACAGCATGTAGTTAAATAGGAGAGGTGCAGGCAAGTTGGATCAGAAGCAGGCCTGGGCTCATGTTCCTGCTGGTGGTATCCCTAACTGTATCCAAGATGGGGAAGGAGCTATTCAGGCTGCATATGTGTGTGGGTGTGTGTACCTAAAATTAAATGTCCAGGTTTCACACAGCTATATTCCCGTTTGTCTTCTGTTCTGACACAGTTCTCTCAAACAACTTCTGCTCATTCTGATGCTACTAAAACCTGGCTACATAAAGCAAAACCTGATTTCCTGTTCCAGCTCCAGCTGCTGTGTTGTCACTGAGTCGATACATCAGTGGGGTTTTTTTGGTTTTTTTTGGGTTTTTTTTGCATTAAATACAGGTATTAGTCACTGGGTTTGCTGAATATTCTCTTTTCATTCAGTGATGTCCAACTAACATCAGTGGGTTATGCAGAGAAATTACAGTTGCTGGCACAGCTCACTTACCCAGCGTCAGCCTGATGCAGTGCTCATGTGAGCAAATCTTGTGGGCTAAGCCAGCTGTGGTGGCATTCAGGAGCAGCCATCAAGCTACACTTCAAGAAGATATTTGTTCCTTCCCCCCACGGACAAAAAGGTTTCCTTTTTCTAGTGACCTGCCTGGAGAGCTATGTATTCAAGAGTTTACATCTGGCTGCATTATGTAACGTAACCCTGAAGCTATTCCCTTTTGTTAAACATGCTCTGCACTTGTTTTCTTGTGAGAAAAACACCTGTGCAGATCACATCTGTCTTACTGCTTCAGTGTCCCGTTTTCCTGGTACATACTCTTTTAACAGGCATTCGGAGAAAAAACAAAAAGCTCCAGCAGGATCTTTTCAAAATAAAAATCTCCCTGGTTATACAGATAGAGAATAACAAATCAGTGCTGCTCTTTGTGTAATGCCTGCATGACTCTTACTAATATGAGAGTCATGACTGTGGAATTGGTGCTTTGGATATGGAAGGTAATCCGTCTGTATAATAAAAAAAACTTAAATAATAATATAGAGTTTCCAAATACTTCCATCTTCTTATTTTATTCTCAGTCCCTAAGGTTTTGAATGAATTTGGCTCCAGACTTAGTAATAGCTTCTTTGGAATGTGATTAATATTAGGCTCGGTTTAATTGCTTGAGCCTTGTAAGAAACATCCCTGCTAGCTGATTACTTGTGTGATGTTCACAGACCTCAGAATCCCCATGTGACAATCTGATCCTTTCACATTCATATGTTTAGGAAGTATAATTCTATTAGCACAAGGCACAAATGCTAGCTGAAGCATTCGGTGGCTTTAAGCTGAGCTATAAAACTTGCAGGCAGACAGCACCTTTGAGACTTGAGACAATAAGAAGATCAAGGAGCTGAATCAAAGATCAGCATTTCAATAATAGCAGATTTTTTTTTTTTCTTTTCTTTCAAGCATTGTTTAAATGATTGCTATGGTTACAAGCCTTGTAACCAGGATACTCTAGTTACACAAATAGTAATCGAGTTTAGCTTGCTTTAATCTCAGTTTTCTGCCAAAGAATATATTGAACTGTGTGGGAGTGTCCTCAGCATCAGGCAGCCTTTCCCCTTGGTGCAGCCAGCATGGTGTTGGCTGGTGACAGAATGGGAGTGGGCTGAAGACCTTCCCATACCTTCATGAAGGACATGAGAAGCTTAAGGCCAGTAGCAGAGTTTTGCCTCGGCTGTCATTTGCTGCCCAAGTCACTGTGGCAGCCAGATTTGTTTGCAGTGCACATCAAGCTCTGTTCCTAGCTTTTTGGTAGCAATCCTCACTTGAAAATGGGTAGTGTTTGTACCTTGTTGAATTCAACTTCCCATTGATAGCGTCTGCATTTCTGGGTGCATCTGGAAGGGTATCTGTTCCCCTGCTGCACCTCTTCCTTTGTATTGGGGATGGCTCATACCCAGCTCTGCAGGGCTGCAGTGATGCTCACAGGTGGGACAGGAGGACATGGTCCTCCACACCAACTGCACTCATCTGGCATCTGTGCTTGCAGCTCCTGGGTGCGGTGCAGAGGCATGGAAGCTGGCCCTGGTGAGCACCAGCATGGGTGTGACTGAGCTGGATTATTTTGCCTATGCGTTCTCTCCCCCTCACCAGTGACTTTCTTCTGAGGACTATTTGTCTTAAAGTTTGTGTGGAAAATGAAGGAAGAAAAGAACTCGCTGGCCCATGCTGCCACATGCCTGTTGCCCAGGGGTACACAAAGCATTCCTTGCACAACAAAGCTTTCTCATGAGGTTTCTTGCTTTCTTAGTCATGCGCAGGGCAGATGATGTAGTTTTCACAAATTGCCCATTTTTGGCTGAAGGAAATGAAAAAGGTGTAGCTTGCTGCAGTTCCAGGGAGCCAAGCTGGGCTTTTGGCAGGGGAGCTGCCCTCCATCTTCTGAATTCTCTGGAAGTGATTGTGTGACTGCTAATAACAGAGGAGAGTTTCTACCAGTGCTGGACATTCTAACTGCTGGGCATCAATAATTCAGAGTGCAGGTATTGCAGAGAATGAGCACTGTATAAATTAATCATGTGTTTGGGAGATTTCTTGTTAACAAAGAATTCTTAACAAGAACTATAACGTTGTTATTAAAGAGGAGCTACACTCGTAAACCCCTTTCACGGGAAGGAGGTAACCAGAAGTCTCATTCATAAGGCCAGGGGAAGACATTTGGCTGAAGGCATGCTGAATGAAAGAGGTGATGGGATTAACATTCCACTCACCTTTCTAGGCAGTGTACAGTAGACCCTAGTGAGATGAATGGGTGTCCTAACACAAGAGTCTGGGGGAAAACTGTGGATTTAGGATTTTGTGAAAGACTGGGAGATGTTCAAACAAGACGTTTGATGTCTAGTTTAGTTTTCATGCAATAGAAAATTTGGCTTTGGAGAAATTCTTTTCAAGTACAAAGAGCTTACTTTGATCTCTCCTTCCTGTCACTATCATTAGAGCCAGTATGGGTTAATACCATAGTACTTGACATTGCAAGAGTGCCTCAAGAAGGGAGGAGAGCCTCTGGGTTTCACTCCCATACTGCACAGGAAGGTGACTGCTTTCCATCTCTCTCTCTGTTGTCAAAGCCTTAGAGGAAGTTTGTTATTTGTGTGGATTTTGGCACACACTGAGCCTGACTTTTTCCAATGAAAACGTGCTGCAAGCAAGGAGTGCTGGATAACCCAGCCCCGCTCTGCTCACAGGTTGGTGGCATGACTGCTGTGCCGCTCTCTGCACAGCTGCCAAGTCTGCAAACACACCTACCCCTGGAGCAGCTGGACTCCTTCTGGATCCTCTTTCCCTCCTGCACTCAGCAGCTTATTAGTGAAAACACTGCTTTGGGAGGCAAGCCAGAGAAAGTGGGCCAAACTCTGAAGTGTGTGTGCAACTGCAAACTCTCATTTTCTTCACATTTGTCTCATGATAAACCTGTGTGCATGAAGTCACAGTGGTTTAACTGCATCATTTTTCATGAACAAGACTCAGAAGCCTCTGAGTTGCACTTTTGAAAACCTGTGGTGTGGCAGCAAGGACCTCAAAGGAAGCCTGACTTTCCTCCAGTGCACCATGACTCCCTCTGACTGACATGGTACACACTGCACTGGCACAGAGGAAGGGCAGGTTTTGACTCCTGAAGTCAGTAGTGGAAGGGCACAAAGAGTATGAACTTACCCAGCGTCTTACCCTTGCCCCTGGCTTTTGGGACCAAGTCACAGGCATCTCACCAAATCTTCAAGCTAAGTATTAGTTAATAATTTGCTATTCTTCAGCTGTGATTAATGCTTTTTAGCTTAGTTACTTAAGCAGAAGTTTTCAAAACAGAAGTGTGTATCTGGTGAACTTCAAAATGGCCATTGTATGTTTACTGTTCAAACTTTGCTGGTTGCAATAGCCCTGTCAAATGCCCAGTAAGGAACACTTCCAAAAATGGCTTCTTTGTGCTAGGCAGGTGTGACAAGGCAGCCTTTACAAGACCGACCTAAGTTTCTTAACCTTTAAGGATTATAAGAAACTTGCTTTGTTTTCTCTTGGTGAAGGCATCACACACGGCTGAGCTCTATCTGAGTTCCGAGTGATGCTGCACTTTTTTAGTATTAATACTTGTAGGAACATGTGGGACTTTCATACACCTGTGTCAATATTGTTACCAATTACTCCTCTGCTTAGAACTTGGAAAGATTTGTTGAAGACTCGGGAGAACTTCATTGAGTGCTTTCTTTGGAAGAGAACTGGCACCTTATGTCAGCACTACATGAGTGCTTATTGTTTGGATATTAGGACTGCCAGCTCTTGGGAAGTCCTCAGGCTTTAACCTGGAAAGTCAGAATCAGGAAAAGTTCTGTTGTCTCCTGTTTATACCAAATCAATGAACACAAATTCTGTTTTGCTAATGATGGAGTGTGGTTTATTCCTCCTTGCAGATCATATAACATGTAAATAAACAAAAATGACCACAGGAACAGCAAGATCCCGAAGAGCAACATGAGTCAGTCCATGGAGATGCTGTATGCTCTCCCCAAAAGGGAACTTCCCAAAACCTTTCTTCACATAAACAACCACATCTGTGACTGCAGTGGTAACCGTAAATGCATGCAGAACATGGGTTTGTGTTTTTTGTTGTTGTTGTTTTTATACTTTCTGATCAGCTAATGTGCACTGTGTGCCCCAAGCTTCCATGACCAGGCTCACTTGATGCACTGTGGGCACTGGCAGGATGTGCTGGGTGGGTAACTTTAGTTCTGCAAAAAAAGAACAGGCTGCCCAAGGAGGTGTTGGAGTCACCGACCCTGCAGGCTTTTAAGAAAAGGGTAGATGGTAGTAATGTAGTTAGTGGGCATGTTGGGGATAGGTTGATAGTTGGAACACATGATCTGAGTGATCTTTTCCAACCGTAATTATTCTATGATTCTAAGTAGGAATCTGAACTTGTGGGAAGCAGAACTAAAGTGTTGCTGTGTCATATGTCCTGCAGGAGCTGCAGGAGGTGAGGATCTTGCATTCCCAATGTATCTGGACAAACCCATCCATTTTCCAAAGGCTGCTCCCCATCCTTCTCAAGTGAAGCCAGATGAAAATGCATTTTCCTACTAAGTCTAAAGCCACTTGATGTGATTTTATCAGATTGAAGATAGGTAATGGCAGACAAGCTCAGGTATGAGAACAGATAAGGGTGTCTATATCAAAGCTTTTATTTCCTTTACCAGCAAAAGTAATGTACAGCTCCAAACTGTGGAGTTGGTTGTTATCATAGCAAAATGCTTATGGTGTCTTCCCTGTCTTTTGTACAGGGTGAGATTGGTACTTAAAATACAAATTTCCCTCTTCAAGTTCAGTTTGCAGTCCCCAAGTGGAGATCTCTGCAAAATAATCAGTAGAAATGCTAGCATTAACTCTGAGAACAGTATTATGCTCTGGAGTTAACAGCCAAAGAGTGCACATCTGTGTGCATTTGCCTTCTTTGCTTTACAAGCAAATAATTTACAAAGTTCAATTAGCTGTTATTGTGACTAGAATTAAGGTTGTAGTTTCATGAGCTCCTGGTGGTATTTTTGTTGTCTGGTTTTTGTTTGTTTGTTTGTTTAAAGGAAGGATTATTGTGATGATCTGAGTTTAAAAAAGAAATAGTTCTTCTTTACATGGAAGATGATTTTTCTTTTCCTAGATTTTTTGAGTGACCTAGTTGTAGCACAGCAACACACTGGGGAGGGCAGGGAGTTCAGTACATTGGCAGGAGTGATGCCTTGAATGGGGCAGGAATCTGTAAGTCATGCTGCTGCTAATGGTAACATTGCATTTTAAGCTCTGTGGAAGGGGGTGGCAACCCCAGAGAAGAGATAGCAGCTGTGAAACATAATGACTAGCACAACTCGACTCTCCCACTGGGAGGACTTGCTTAGGATTTTTTCTCTGTCCAATTGCTGTGATATTGGAAGTGTTCAGCTTGCAGCTTTCTAAGAAACTGAAATACCTGGCAGTTAGTAGGATGAAACTTTCAGGTGTTTGCTGTAGGACACAGGGACCACGCTGACAGAGAAAAGAGGAGTTTCAGAAAACTGATGAATCTCAACAAGCGCTGATTTTCTAAAAAGCTATTGCACAACTTTTTCCTATGGGATGTGAAGGCAGCCATTGCTGCAACCTTTCATTTGAGATAACCTTTTTGGTCTAGGAAAGTGCTGGCTTCATAGACTGGAAGTGATTTGCAGAGGAGTGATTCATGAACGGCTACTGCTGTGCAGGGGCACATGGATGCTCAAAGGCTGGTAGGTGCTCTCAGTTTCCTCACTTAGTGAAGTACTAGCACTCTAATCCTATTGTAAGCCAGTATGGGAGCTGCACTGGAAAAAAATGTGGTTATTTTTGTTTCAATAATGTGGAGCTGTAACAGTGTTGGGACAGGACTTCCCTTTTCATGGTGATGTGAGCTGTGACAACTGCAAACTCCAACCATCTTGTCAGACATGACCTAGATTTGATGTGAAATGAAACCTAAAACTCATCATATTTTGTTCTATTTTTAACAAGGCACCTCCAGCAAGCTGTAGTGAACTGAATGACTTTAGTGTAGTCATCAGATGGGAGAAGTGTGAGAAAGAGCAAAGAGCTGTAGGAAGTGGGCAAAGTGGTTCAAGAAATTGTGCTCTGTCTTTGATCGTCTTTGAGGAGAGGATGTTAGTGGGAACATGGCAGCACTTGGTGTGTGGATAAGCTGCAAAGCTGAGGCTGTGGCCAGGCTGTGGCCATTTGTGGTCGATCAAAATTGCTTCTTGGCACTCTTCCTAGAAGTAGGTTTATTAAGTGTAATGTGTTGGTCGAATTCTAATTGAGTAAAACCATTCTGCCTCTCTCAGGACTCCTGAAGTATCGGCTGGGCATAATGTTTGCTGCACAGGAGAGAGAACTTGCTAATGGTACAGTAATTCAGCCCCTTGGAGTGGATTCACATTTGATGTTAATATGTGTAGCTCGACTGTTTCCAGAGGACCTCCCCTGATTTACATCTGCAAAGAGTTTGACCTTTATTTTCTGCTGATGGCAGTGCCAGAATTATCAGGGCAAAATACAGAAAATAGGCAATTAGGGAATGAACTAGTCATTGAAAATTCTTTTTATTACCAGACATGTAGAGGTTGGGTTCTGCTCTGAGGATCTGTATCTAGTGAAAGCTTCTGCTCAACTCTGTATTTCTACTGTGCATTGCTGCTGCCTTATGGCAGAGCAGGCAGCCCACCAGTCTGGACTGAAGTAATTCCTTAACACTTACAGCTTGAAAAGCATTTTAGGATCCTCTGAGATGAAGAGCACTGTATGCTATGTGTTTTGCTAATCTGTGTATAAAGCAATTCATGCAAGTAGGAGGGCTTCCTGAACTTCTTTTTGTGTGTTCTGTCATGAGAAAGGGAATATTTTACTAATTCTGAACTTATTTTGTTGAATTTAAACTTGTGTTTTAGTTTTCAGCAAATGTGAGATATTTTTCATCTCTTTCTTGTCTTCTGTCTCACTGCTACAAGGTATGACATCTAAGTCCAACTTCAGAATTTTTGTTTTTGTGCTGAGTGTAGCATGTTTTGCCAAAGCTGCCCTTCTTTTAGGCCGGATTGCAAGTGCTTCACCTGCATCTCAAAAGTGAATCCTGGTAACTTTGTCAGAGACAGACATGCAATTAAGCCTCTCCTTCCTTGTCTTATTTCCCTTTTTTCCCTTTTCCTGCTGTCCCTCCCCCAAGACTGGGTCCTGAACTGCAAGACCTGCTGTCATGTTTCACAGTGCCTGCGGGAGGGTAGCTGCCCTATGCCACACTTGGTCATCTGCAGCTTACCAGCAACTACAATTTGACACATTGTGTTGGGTCAAGTGCAATGAGTGGCTGGTGCTGCTGGGCAGCCAGTGCTGTCATCCAAGTGAAGCTGTGAGCCAGCAGGGTTACAATCGATATCGCCTGCTTCATCTTTGAAAGGGATGTGGCAAGCCTTTTCTCAGTAGGAAAGACAGCACTGCAAAGTGGTGAACTGTGTTAGTGCCAGCAATTGATGGGGAGTTTACAAACAGTGCAAATGCCTCCTTCATGCCTTGTCTGCTCTTTGTGATTGCCCTTTGGCTAAGCACAGCTGATGATTGAAGAATAATGGGAATGGAAACGTGGGGATATCTTGTTAGCCCAGGAGAGAAGCTAGTCCTATTGTAATTCCCTGGTAAAGAAGTCTCAGTTCCATACTGATGAGCACAACTGTTTCAGTTTTTAGTTTAGTTTTTTTTCTGGACTGTAATATTTCCTACCAGTCTCTTGCCAATAAGATCTGTCAAGATGGCAAAAATATCTGTGGATTGCCACAGAAATTAGGTGAGAGTGTCGTGATAGTGTCACAGATGTGATTTTAGCTGTAATCCTAAAAATCCTCTCAGATGTGGATAAATTATGGATTGCTGAAAAAGTTTGTTTTACATGTTCAGCATGGGAGTTGTTACATTTTTGAGCTGACTAAGGTCAGACATGCAGAACAGGAAAACACATACTTTGTTTCTTCTTTTGCAGCTTTTGCAAATCAAAGGCTGCTGCTGGTTTGGAAGCAGTACAGCAGTGAATTGGTTTTAATAAGGGTACAGAAGGATACAGCTACCATCACCACCTTTCTTACCCCAAATCTGTGTCTGACAGTATGGGAAAAAAAGTATGTGAAATATAAGCAAGGCTGAAGGAGCAACCACAGCACACAGACTGATGAGACTGGCAATGTCAGGAAGAGAATGGCAGTAAGGATGAGTTGTAGGGAAGTAGTACATGTCTCTGCTGCTTACTGCATTTCAGTGACCACAGAAGGGGGCTGGGTTTCTGCCTCTTGGGTGGTAACTGAGGCAAGTGCCTTGGACTGTACAGCCTACAATCCCAAAGGCTTTTCACGAGGATACTGCTATGTACAAAGGCAGTTTTGCATAGGGCACCAGTACTGGAAGACAGCAAGAGGAGGCCAGCAGCTTATAGTGAAGATGAATGAGGGAAAACTAAATAACACAGGAAGGGTCATGTCAGCTTAATATGCTAGTCTGACATGATGGGTGGTGAACGGGTACACAACTATATTTTCTAGATTTTCTGCCTCTGTTGAGGGTCCTCCCTCCTACAGGCCATGAGATAACATGTAAGCCACACCTATGGTGTGACTGGAAATTCTCCATCCAGCCTGAGACCAGCCAAAATCTTCCCTACATTTTTGTTCTTCCATCTCTTGCAAGCACAGGAGGCCAAGTCCCATACTAAAAGCTTTCAGCACTGTACATAAGTATTGACAATGAGGAAGAAACTGCTGGGATTAAGTGCAAGTTGGTAGAGAGCATGGAAGAGCAAAAGCAACTGCCATGTGGGTAGCAGATCTTAGAGTAATGAGAATTACAAGTATGTGAGTACAGTTTTAGATGCAAAAATTAAAGAAGGACAAAATGAGGAAGGAGAAATAGAGTGGGAGTGATCTTTCCCTGGAGGTTGTGTAATTAATCATGAGGGACGAAGCTGTAGGAATAAATCATAACTATGTAGAAACTTTTATCTGTAGGATCCTTGTCTCCCTGCTGAAGTTGGAAGGTATGAGGCAACTATTATGTAACTGAAGACGTGACCATAATGCTTATGCAAAATGGAACCAAGTTACAAGGACATGTCAATCATTATCATTATGTAATTGAATATTTGACTTTATGAGACAACTACAACAATTAAAGGTATTTTAAAGGCCTACTTTAAAAAAATAAGAGTTGGCTACATGCAGGAAGTTCCAAAACTGACAACAGAATCAAATGAGATCAAGAAAGAGGAGAAGAAAAAGAAAAGGTATATAAATTACACAAATTTTAAAACCACCCTTAAAAAAAACAAACAGAGCTTGTAGTGGAAACCACATTTCTACAGACTCAAGGCAATAGAAACTAAAAGTAAATCAAGTGAATACAGCTTGTTTTCTTAGCATGAAATTTTGCTAAAAGGCAACATTTTCAAAGGCACGTAAGAGTCTTGGTTTTCAGAGTGTCTTGGTTGATTTGCTTAGGACCTTGATCCTGTATGTATGGTGGTATTCCTCTTACCTAACTAATTTAGACACCTAATATTTGTCATTTTAAATTTAACATTGTTATTTTGGGCTGATTCTAGAATCAGTGAAGAGAAAAACATTTTCTTCAATCTTGGATGTCTGTTTTACCAGGGGAGGACTTGTCCTCAAGAAACGCCTATTATCTCCATTACTTATAAAAGGAGCTTAACATAACTAAGACTTAAATGATCCACTTTCAGGTGATTGAAGGCATGAAATAAGTCCTGTCAGCATAATTTAAGACATCTACATTTGGTAGCTGAAGCTCTAATAGCTACTTGTTAGTCTGTATTAGAACAACCAACATTTGCAACTTGTGCTCTGTATATTTGAGCTAGCTCTCAAAGGCTGAATGTACAGTACAAATGCAGATGTTCTCAGCCAGGCTGCTTACACAATAGCAGAACGCAAAGATTCAAACCTCACTTTTGGAGGGTGACATGCAGGAATGAATGTGTGACCACAGTCTCCCACATTCTGCCAGCGGTGGCATCTTTTCTCTTAATTCAACTGTATTTCAATTTTGGCTTAAATTCAGATCAAATTCTCCTCAGGGGCTCTTGCAATTTTTTTCTAGTCATGAGCTTGTTTGATTGTAAGATTTAGCTTTCCTGCATCTGGATATCTCATGTTACTACCCTTTTCAGATTCTTAAGCTATTCAGATCACAATCCAAAGACCTAGGCTGCATTCCCTAGGGCCTTCTTACTCTCTTTCCTTGAGACCAGACAGCTGTCTTGGTTGCTACACCCTTACTTGCTTCCTTCCTTATCCTTGTACTTGATGTCAAAATCAGTACTTCTGGCTTGGCAGTTCCAACATGGGAGAGAAAATACTAGGCAATGTTGTGTTGACAAGCAGATAGGAAGAGCTGTTTAGAAAAGAAGTAGAAATACAGCTGGTCCCCAGAAAGAACAGCGATTCCTGCTTTCCTGGTACATATTTGCTCGTGGGCTACTGACTTGAATAGGGTGACAGATAAGTGTGCTTGTCTTTCTCCTGGTTGCATTAGCACGTACAATGGAGTCAGAAGGAACCTTCAGTGAACAGAGGTTCATGTCGCTGTGTCTAGGAGGGATCACATCATCCTGAAGCATTATCACAAGGGTATCTCCTGGTGTAATCTCTGCCTTTTGCTCCTGGTTTAAGTGCTGGAATCTGCACCCAGCTTCTGAACTTCCAGGCTTCCAAGCTCATTTGCTGGCTGGCAGCAGGCAGGTGTCTCTGATATCACGATCCCAAATGGTATGAGAAACTATCAGGTTTATTTTAGATGCAAAAGGAAGTTTGTGATCCCTACCTTGGAAATCACCATCAGCTTAGAAGTTAGTGTTCTTTTCAGTCATTTTATGAGGAATCTAGAAAAGGTCTCCCTTCCTTCATTGTTCTGATGAAAACAAAACCTCTTGTCAAGTAGAAAGCAGAAAAGACAGTTCAGGGTAAGGCTGAAAGTTAGAGGTATGCAGTCCACATAGTGCTCAGTGGTAGTTTACTCTTAAAAAGCATAATAAATCACCTTTTGTTATTACAGCTCAATTTGGATATGGCTGACCACACTGATGGTTTCACTATTTTACTTTATAATCACAGATTCCTTTTTCCTCATTCATTGAGATCTCTGCATTTCCAAGTAAGCCATCTTTTATGCAACATATCAAATAGATATAATTAATTATGAGACTTTAAGTGTATGTATGAAAATAGCAATGACTTTTGAAACATGTAACTCCAGCATTTCAAAATCATTTTGTTGAAGAAGATGACTCATGGCTGGGAGAAAAGATACTGTAATTTTGTTGAATTTTCCTATCAGTAAGAAAATATTATGCTTTAATCAGATGAAGGACAGCAAAACATGCAGACCGAGTAAAACTGGATAGTGGTATCAAAGAGAAGTGCATTATGTTTGTCTACAGGTATGTATAATTGTGTTTTACCACTCACTTTTTAATTTACACAATAAATTTGAGGAACAAAGTAGAGCTATGGTTTGTCTAATATGAGCCTGAATTCTTCTTTGTCTTTAATCTACTGCTTCCATATCTGTATCCCCTTTTTGCTCTGCAGGCTGATCCTGAACAAACAGCTCTGCTATGTCATCCACATGTTCTACAGCTTCTGGTGTGCTTTTGGTGGATGGTGGCATATTTCCAGCTGGAGCAGATGTGTTTTGCATGGGTGTTGGCACACTTTCAGGGGTTGCTGGCATGATTTTGGGATGTGTTGGCACACCTTCTGTAGGTATTGGCACACTTTCTGTGGATATTGGCACCATTTCTGGGGGCATGGGCATGCTTTTGGTGGCCTTTGGCATGTTCTCAATGGGTGTTGTCATATTTTCAGTGGATGCTGGCATGTGTTCAGGGGGTGCTGATGTGCTCATGCTGAACTGCTCACAGTGGTTCCCAGCCTCTGGCTGTGAAGTGAGATGTGAGGGGAGTTCTGGCACAGAGCTGGCTTTACACATTTGAACATCGCATGTCTCTGAACTGCTGCTGTCGCTTGGGAGGGTCTCCTCTGCTTTGTGGGTCACCCTGAAAGCTTCAGCTAGCTCCTGCAGCATATTCTTGTCAGCAGCATATAACTCAATGCTTGCCTGCTCAGGGGAGGAAGGGTTTGTATTAGTGTCGTCGTCATCTTCTAAGATGTCATTTCCATTCACTTCTTCAGGGAGCTGTGCTTGTTTTATTTTCCTGTACAATTCATTCCTCTCTTCCTGCAGAGCTCGGCAAAGGTTCTCTAGCCTCTGGATTTTCAGCACAAAGCACTCGTATTCCTTGGTCCTCATGGCTTTCTGTGGTCAGAGACATTAGACAAAGACACAGACTGAGTTTGTGTGCATGCAGTTCATTGGTGGAATTAGCAATTACGAAACAATTTGAGATCTAGGCAGTCCTCACAGGACTCTACAAGGTTTCTGGCTTTCTCAAACTGCTCTGCAATTACCACGATCTTTGGTACTGAGGCTGCAAGAGGAAATTTGCTTTTGTTGCTGTATTGCATTAGCATTGGTCATACAGATCAGTTTTACCAAGAAATATTTGTAGGAACACCTGAGGAGAACATACTGTATCTTCATACAGAAATAGATCCAAAATCCTACCTGAACCTCAGTTCTAGTGAGGCTGAGTGTGCGGATTTTTGTTTGTTTGTTTGTTTTTGAGGGGAAAAAAAGCAGTTATGTTTTTTATTTAACTTCCCTTCTAGATTCTGTGAGAGTTTCCTGAATTTGAACATTTTCTTGCTTCTTCAGTGAGGAATCAAGAAATATCAAAATCCATAGAAATGACGATAGTACAGGACTACGAAACTAGCCAGAAAGACCCAGTCCAAGTTCATTGTAAGTCTGGGCTGAAACTTCAGGCAGCCTCTTATCTTATCTGAATGAGTTCCAACATGCTTACTAATTTCCTCTGCACTGTTTCTCTGACAGTGTGGTTAAAGCTATAGTGAGCCACAGTGCTTGCTTTTGGCTCCTAGAGTTTGCCTGCATAAGAAGTTAACAAAAGGAGTGAATTTAAAATTCATTCACTAGGGCACATTAACTCTCTGAGTGAATGCTCTTATGCAGAAAGAAAGTATCATAAAGTGAACTAATGCCAATTTGGTTCTTTGCAAGAGCATTCACTAGCAAGCACTTTTAGAGCACTTAAAATTCACAGGTACATAATTCAGTTTGTTGTGGACATAATGAATATTTCAGCATAATCTAAAAGTCCCAATAGTTGTGATGTTTGCCTTTTTTTCTTTTAAATGATCCAATAACCAAGGTAACATGAAAAAATGACCCCAAGGTTCAACATACACTTATTTTTTACTTTTGACAGATGCAGTTCATTGCATCTCCCAATTAAACTTTTATGTGGTGAAAGGGGTGCATCAAAAAGCCTGCTCACCTCTTCAATCATGTCCAATAATGCTCTGTTACAGTTCTCAAACCTGGATTTCCAAGTAGCAGTATCCTTTTCCAACTTCTTCATTTTCTTTGTCATCTATAAAATCAGGAAGAAAAGCTGAATCACAACAGCAGTCCTGCACTGCAAATGGAGTTAGGACAGCCCTTTTACTCAGGTCTTTGGCTGTAGTCATAACACTGCTCTCCAAAATATGCAGAAATGTCCTAATCCCAGATAAAATTACTGCAGTGTGACATATCAAAACAAAAGAGTGTCAAGGACAGAGCTCAGATGTAAGCTGCTACTCACTTTCTCCATCTCCTGTTTGAAGGTAGCAAACACTTCATTGCTTTTGGTCAATGTTTTTTGAAATTCTTCAAATCGCTCAGAGTAGAGAGTGATCTACATTAACAGGAAAAAGAAAAACAATGATTTCAGAGTTTCCAGAGGAGAAGACCTGGGAATTATGGATGCTGAGTTTTCAGGAACCTTGCTGCTAGGATGTCTCTGTGCTGGTTGCCCAGAAATGAAAGAATTCTCTAGAAGTGAAAGATTAGTGGAAACATTTCCCTAAGTAACTCCATAGAGGTTTCAGGAGGATAGCATTAAAATCTGACTAGATTTCCAGCCCCCTGCTTTCTTCACAAACTCCTTATACAATAAAGGCTGACTTATTTAGGGTGACCTATGGAACAGAAAGTGGTAATTGGTTAACTGAGCCATGTCTGTTAGTGCACTGGGCTATTGGAGCATGGCAGGGACTATCCTGAGTTGGTATGACCACTGATGCTGGGTGGGACTGGGAAACGGAGTCAGCTCTAAGTAAGACTGAGAACTGTGTGTGAACAAGCATTAAGCCTTAATTCATCCAGCCATTCACCTGGTTTATCAGATACCCAGCAAGCCTGGATAAGAGTTAGGTGTATGATAAAAGCTGATAGTCACGTGAATGTTCAGCTGTGGTTGCGCTTTGTCGGTAAGCACTATTTTCCTGTTTTTCCATGTAAAATCTGTGAATCTGTTTCTCCTTTTCCTTTTTTAATTTTTTTTTTTAATTTTTAAAAAAATTTTTTTATTTTCCCTTCCCTCCTCCCGGGTGGGGAAAGTGCTTCTAAAGCTCCAAAACCATGCAGGATGTTCTCTCTATAACGTACAGATACCAGCTGTTCTAAAGTAATCTCAGATGCTTTCTGCTGACATGATTGGACAGTTCATCAGCCCAGCCTGATAGCTCTTGTTAGAGTAATCAGCAGGGTGTATGGTGGGTGCAGAAGAATTGGAGGCTCCAAGCAGCTGGTGGGGCCAGCTGCCCTCTCCCACACCTGTGTGGAGCTGAGAAAATGATTAACCAGGAGCTTTTATTTCCCATGGTGCCAGCCAGTGCACATATCCCCTGATGCTGCACTGAGGAAAAGAGGATGTAGAAAATTCTTCTAATAATGGGGTAGGTTTAATCCTGACTTTCAAATTGGTTATAGTTATATTATGATTTATTTTCATTCTGCTTAGCTGTTACGGTGCCTCTGGGAATATGTCATTGCCATAATTGCAGTGTAGTGTGGATTTGCCCAAGCTAAGTTTAAATGAGGCAGTTAAGGTCTTGGTGGCTGTGAATGCACCACTGGTTGCAGCCCTTCCCTGCCAAGCTGGTAAATGCATGGCAGGTTAATCCCTGCAGAGCTCTGGACTGCTGATATCGGAGCCTGCTGACAAACAGCATACGCCTGTGTATTTATGTTAGGCTGCAGCCAGAGCTGTGACTCATACAAAAACAGAAACTTGGAAAGAATTACTTTAGCAGCCAAAGTGCCACCATGTAGATGGGACCCTGATGCCAAGTGAGCTTTTTCAGTCAATTTGATGGCTCTGTAGAACCACCTGCTGTGAAGTGAGGGAGCTGGTATGAGAGCCTGGACAGAGATCTTGTCCTACAATCATAAAATATCCTGAGTTAGAAAGGTCCCACAAGGATCAGGAAACCCAACCCCTGGCTCCACACAGCACCACCCCAAATCCAAACTCATATGTCTGAGGGCGCTGTCCAAATGCTCCTTGAACTCAAGCAGCTTGGGTCAGTGCCTGCATGCGCACTGCCCTCTGGTGCAGACCCTTTTCTTAACCCCCAGCTGCTCCTCCCTTGACAGAGCTCCATGCTGTTCCCTTGGGCCTTGTCTCTGTCAGCAGAGAGCAGAGCTCAGCTCTCCCCCTCTGCTCCTAGGGAGGAGCTGCAGCCGCCATGAGGCCTCCACTCAGCTCCTCGGCTCTGCACTCAACAAGTGATTTCACCTGCTCCTCATACGTCTCAGTTCTGTCTCTGCTCCCCTTCCCAAATTTCACCTATTGTTTTATTAGATAAAAAAAAACAACGAGTTTGAACAGGTCTACTTCTGATCTTTGCTGGGGCCTTAGGCAGTACGAGAGCACAAAGAACATTTGAATATAAACAAATGAAATTCTTTCAGTGGCTTGGATCAAGCAGTGAGAGCTGTCTCTCACTAGGAGCGAGCAGTTGTGGAGATGAGGACCATGCATGTAGCAAGTGAGGATCCTCTGGCTCAAGTGCAGAGCTTCAGGAGAAGGTGGCACATGTGTGTTACCAGGCTGTGAGGCTGATCCCAGCACAGTGCTACAGCAAAGGCTTCCTTTGGCTCTTTCACCTACTTCTCAGTTGCTACAGACCAGTGGTTGTGTGATGCTGGCTACCAAAAATTAAAGGCCTGGCTCTTACCTTCTTGTTCTGTTTCAAAATATGGAGCTGAAGAAGACTGCCTAAGCAGTGCTCCCAGGCAGGGTGTGCAACCCCTGGGAAGCACTGCATGGTTTGGGTGCATACCTTGAGCTGGAGCCAAATCCCTGTAACCATTTGGAGGATGGATTTGGCTGTCTCAGGCATGCTGTGCTGACCAGAATCCAGCCTACATGAAGCTGATATCCTTTGGTTTCCTGCAGCTCAAGGAAGCACAGGGTGTTCCTCATCTCTAGAATGAGTGGTGTCTCATTTGCTATAGCAGGTGGTGAGAACTGTATTACGGCTCCTCTTAGTCTCATTGACCAGTATGTTCTCATTATGTCCACATAGTTGTCCTTCTGCAATTATTTATTGGTTGTTTCATGCATTAGGGAGCTCTTTATGCTCTTCCTGTTTTGTGCTTGCACAGTGGCATCTGGTCCTTGAGGGAAGTCCATCAGTGCTACCATGCTGGAAATAGTACTAATTATTATTATTATTCTCAGTAATTCCAAGTGGAAACTGCTGTGTAGGTGCCAGAGTTCATGTATTTAAGAACACCTAACTGCATGTTTCACTTCAGCACACAAACCCCTTAATTTTAATTTAAATGTATGCTAGTCTGCAAGGGGGAAAAGGAATTATCAATGTCTTTGTGGGCTTGTTTTAATGGATTTTTTCTAAAAGCTTTTTTTTTTTTTTTTCCATTTCAAATGAGTGCTTCATATATTCTGGTTTTTATCAGTACCTTCACTTTCGTTAAACTGGCTACAGAGGTCTGTCTGCATACAAAATTCTTCCTTGCTGAACATAAAAGTGTAACTAAAACCACTCAGAAAATTGACCTGCATTTGGGACTAACTCAGCTGGAGGCCTTTGAGGTTTGATCGCAGAACCTGTCAAGCAAGTGTCCATGTCAGTGCATGTGACATTCTTCAGTATGTTACCTGATTATCTCAGTCTTTGAAAAAACATGTGGGGACAGTAGCTCTCTTACCATGTCTCCAGGTTATCATTTTAACTCCAGCCCTTCTTGACTGCTCAACAGATAGGAGTTGGATTGTCTGCAAGGGCAGAACTAGAACAACTTAGTAGTATGCCAAACTGTGAGCAAGGGCATTGAATATCCCTGCTGATGAATGACAAGCTGAATGGCTGCAGGACCAAGTACCCCCAAAATTGGGTTGGGAGGGACCATTTTCACAGACAAGTAGAAGAAAATAAAGCTATACTGCTATTTATTTTTTTTTTAAGTGTAGGAAAATCTACTGGTGCGGTCTCTTCTTGATGGAAAGTCTGTCATATCATTTAGATTTCTCACTTGCATTTAAGGTCAATTATCGCATTGCATTCAAAGTGTAGGAGGTAACTTTTTTGTCTATCGCCTGTTCCTTGCTTTTACTGCCTTCTGCTACAGCCTGACTTTTAATATAATTTGGGGAAATCATTTTGCTTTATAGAATATTTCAGAATCTAATCTTAATACTGAGACCCTAGAGGTCCCTTGTTGTAAGCCCTCAGTTGGCAAAAATCAAGATAAAGTTGATAAAAGCTCTGTTGTCACACCCCAGACTAGAAAACTGCATAGCACATCAGTTCCAATTTGCTGTATGTGTTCTATGTTTGTACCTCAGCGTTTTTATGGATTAGAGACATGCAAGCCTGATATTTCTGGTAATCAATCATGCCAAGGCATTCATACTGTTTTGTGGTTTAGCACTGTAAACACTCATAGATACCACAGCATGATGTGCAGTATGGGACACTACCTTACTGTTGGCTTCACCGTAGTTTGTGTAATGAAGAATGAAGATAGAAAGAATTCACAGAAAATAGTTTGGATACTTTACCTGAAATATGTGTAATGGGCTAGAAGTGGACAAACAAAGACACACCATGCAGTCACCTCTCCTACGTCACCTGTGCCTGCAGGACTGTCTCTTGTTCCTTTAACATTTTGGCCTGTAGCTTCCATTCTGCAGCTTGATTCAGGAGCTGTGTTTTGAGCAATGGAGAGAAAAATTGTTAGATCCCATTTTATCAGCTGGAAACCATCAACCTCAAGCTTCATATGCCTCTGTTGCTGCTGACTTAGTAAGTAGTGATTTAACTCTCATATAAATTTAGCTGGAGGAGTTAGGCAAGATAGAATATTTATTGCTACCCTAAGGAGAAGGATACTTGAATATTAGTTCAAAACCGGTTTAGAATGAAACATGCAGTATAGTATGCTCTAAGAAGTATGATATTTAACCATATCTTCGTGTGACTTGTGGAGAGTGGTTACAGCACCTTCTGGTACTGTCATTTCAACGCAGCTTGGAATTAAATTCCTGATATCCTTTCTATTGCATGTTTTCTTTTGCATTAATGATCAATACTTAGCCTACATGTGTTCACAGTCAGACTTGTGTAAAAAAATCTGAAGGCTTCCAGAAAGGGAATGCATAGTAAGTGTCATACAAAAACAAGCTCTGTTATCTTGTTATCTTAGAGCTTCTTTTGCACTGATGTGACATTGGAGGAGACTCCCAGCTCAGGGTGATAAATGCCTCGCTTAGATCAAGAAGGCAGCCCAGGAACAGCTTGATTGCAGTTTCATCCCTGGCTGCTCCTGGGAAGACGTTATCTCTTTTTCAGAGTATTAGCAAAATGACATTTGGACATGTGGGCTGCACACTGAAAGATCAGCTGAGGGTAGGGAATTGTAGGAAAGAGATGCACAGACTCTTCTCCAGAGTGCAGTTAGAAATCATCACTTTCAAAGTCCATAGTAAATAGTCCAGAAATTGCTTTGATCTGAAAGCAGGAAATGAAATATTTACTGAAGCGTTAAAGAAATATCTGTTGTCTTCCAAACATGTATCAAGTGTTATTTTTACTGGTTAAGCCAAATTTATTTCAGGAAAAAAATGCAAGTGATAACTTGTGAAATGATGATTAAATAAATAATAGTTTTCCACAGAATTTCTTATGTTGGACTAAACTGCACCACTTGAAATAGCAAAGCTGGACTCTGAGGTATTTTCAGAAAAGTACTGTATAAGTCAGTAGAACCCATTCGTATTGGAAGTGAAAAGTGAGTGGAATTACATGTAGAAGAAGTATTTGATTATAGTAAAAACTTTGATTCTCAACATTTAGTTAGAAAGAAGACATTCAAACTACTTGAATGCCACCTGGCAAAAAGGAGGATACACCTTACAAATGCTGATTGAACAATATAATGAATCTCGCCATCTCCAGCTATTTGCAGCACAGAAAGTGAATAAGATTTATCATATACAAATATATATACCTACATGTATATATATTTATATATAAACTAGAAAAACATTTATTCCATCGATTTGGCCCTTTTTTGGAAATCCACTGAATTATTCACACCTACAGTTTCTTGGATGGGAATGATTTTATTTCTATTTGGTGATTTATTTTGTTTTGAGAATTTGAAGGGTGTCTGGATCAAATGATTTAATGAAAAGTGCTTTGAAAACCTCCAGAGCTACTCAACCCCAGGCCAGTCATTACTTGCAAGATCTGGGCTTTTATCTGTACTCCTTAAATCTTGTCTACAGTTACCTTCTTTTCCAGCATATCTGAGGTAATGAAGAGGTCACACCTGCCCTGCCATGTCTTCTGCTACAGTACAAAAGATGTAAGATAGGCAGAGAAGGCAAGGAAAAGGTACTTATTTTGCCTGCTAATGAAACTGTTCTGTACTATTGACCCGTTTCACTTCTGTAGCCACTGAAAATCTAAGAGTTAATAAACTATTCTGTAAGGGAAGCAAGCCTCAGACAGGTTTGCTCAAATTAATGTGCAGCCTGGGGTCATCTGCAAACACCAAGCTGAGAGAAACTGCATCAGGAGAACTGATACATTTATTAATTGGCTACGAAGTAGTAACAAGGAGGCTGTAGTATAACGAAACGAATAAATATTGAATGTGGGGTTTACAAAACAGCAATTCAGTGAAGTGTGGTGATGTTATACAATATCATTAGAGCTATGATAGCTTCTGGAAGCCCAGGCAGTCATATCATGCTCACAGCTAAAAGAACAAGAACACTCATTCCATGTAATGACATAGATCTAGGGAATGGCTTTGTGAAAAAAAGGTTTCCCTCTTTTTTTGCTGCTGTAGTTTTCATATTCCAATGATGTAGACATCTGATCATTACCTTTCAGTCACACTCTTCAAAGTCACAGGGGCTTTAAACTGCAATTAACTGCAGTTCAAAGTTTGCTTTATGAGTGCTAAAAACATATGGTGTGTTGGGGAAGTCACAAATAGTGCTGAGCACTTATAGGATGATGGTAAAACTGCATATTTAGATCAGGCTGACACTTTGGGGGTCATCATGCTGCTATGCAGTATGGATGATTGCTACTTACACAGGGGACTGCATTCTTGCTTTTTGTGTGGAGTGAATTGTGCAAGCAATAAGACAGTTCTGTAAGGGATTCTGTCTATTGAGCTGTGATGTTCCGGGTCTGCAGGAGAGGACATCTCTCCCTAAATGAGGTAAAGAAATTTTGTATAGGAGCAAAGATTCCTGTATGAAAGAAATGCGTAGGAAAACATCAAAGTGAGCCTCCAAGGAGTAATCAAATAGATAAAGAATACAGAAATTTTCATTTAAAGACATTTGAAAAGTCCTGCAGCAAAACTCATGCATGAGGATGTAAAAAATTTGTATGCAGAGAACTGGTATGGACAGGATACTGAGATGTGGTAGGGCTCTGACTGTGCAGTTTAGCTAATGAGAGGTAACCCTAAATGGAAGGACTCAATCAGAGACATCTTAATTCCACACACATATATATATATATATACACACACACACACACACATTCTCTCACACAGTAGCTGAGTGGGTGGGAGTAAGAACTTGGCATTATGAGTGAGGTGGGAGACTAGTTTAGGCCAGCTCTCTGGGTGCTGGGCTGTCTGTTCTAAATTGGGATTTGCTGGTTATGCCTAGACTCGCTGCATGGCTTTTGGCCAGTCACTTATATTCTCCAGCCAAAGCTACCTTGCTCCAAAGTGATGTTACTAATGTATCACCTGACTCCCTCTAAGGCAAGTCTTTTTGAACATTAGCTTCAATAGTGTGAAAAAAAGTCTTTGAACACAGTGTGTATCATTATACACCCACAGCTTAAAGGCTTTGTAGCTTGTTTTTGAACCTGCTATTTCATAGATGCTAATCGTACATTCAGCAAAGCCACAAAGGAAATCTCCCACTCCTGTATGTGTGTAGATGGAGATGATTTTCATTGCTTTATAAGAAATGAAAATAACTGAACTATGCATATCTGCACTGAATAAATTGTAATGAGAAACTTTGGCTACAAACTTGGCCAGTCACAGTAGCACACAGCCCCAAAGTTCTCTGAGCAGAGGAAGAAGAGTCGCTGATACATGGCTGTGTGTGGGTTTTCTTCAGAGTCACAGAGTCAGTGCCCTGCCTTTTGTGTCTTTTTTTCTCTCTCTTTTTTTTTTTTTTTTTTTCCCCACTGTCTGAAATCTGGGTCTTAGTAAGAAGACTCACAATGGCAGCAGTAAAATAAACCCAAATTTGTTTTTTGTTGTAAGGGATTTATTGTAAATGCTCCCTGCACTTTGAATATACTAAATCTGCTGAGGTTCTACTGTCATGAAGAAAATTTTGGGTTCTGGCTTTACACAGACCCCACAGTGAAAGAGCAGGTACAGCCAGACCATGCACTGTCATACAGGGACACACCAGTGTGCACTTGGAGAAGTCCTGGCTGCTCTTACTTTTCAGTTTTTAGCTAGCAGAAAAGATTTGTAACCTACTCTAGGGAACCTGCTTTGTCAGGGTTTTGGACTAGCTGATCTCCAGAGGTACCTTCCAATCTCTGTGATTACGTGGGACTGGGTGTCCCAGCCACAAAGGCAGTGCAGAGAAAGAGGATGAACAATTTTTGGTGAGAGGTGTTTGCTGTATTTCCTTTGTACATGATCCCATAGTTTTGTCCACAGTCACCATCCCTGGAGGTGTTCAAGAAACATTTAGATGTTGTACTGAGGGACATGGTTTAGTGGGAAAATATTAGTGCTAGGTGAACAGTTGGACCAGATAATCTTGGAGGTCTTTTCCAACCTTGGTGATTCTATGATTTTGTGATATTTAGGCTATGCTGGTGCTAATGCATCTCTTTCCAGACGTGGGGATGGGATAAAAATCCTGTCAGAATTCTTTGATGCAACTCCTGAGCTGGTCAGAAGACTGCTAAGGACTACAGGTTCCTTCCAGCTGTTGAGATTTTCCCTATGTGTAGCCTGGGAAGCTGCCACTGCTGAGAAGAGGGTCTCTGTGCCAGTGGAGAATGCTGGTAGATGCTAGGTAGTTGTGAAAATGCTAGGCAGCCTGAGGAAGTACGTTTTGAACCATCATGGGGAGGGAGGCTCTGCAGAAGAAAATCACAGAACATTTATCTAGAATTGGAATGGGCCCACAAGGATTATCATGTTCCAACTCCTGGTTTTACACAGGATAGCCCAAAAGTTGGACTTGACTGCAGCAGCTCCTGTTCTCCTACATTTATAAGACTGGACACACAGGAGAATGATTGAGGAGGCTCTGAGCCTGGGGGGATATTGGCCTTCAACTGATTCAATCACAAGACCTTGTTCCCCTCCCTGCTTGTTTAAATGTGATCATTTACCATGTGAGGAGATGGAGTATCAAATATCAGAGCCATTTGAAAACTGATGGCATCATCTGACACATCGTGACAAATCATTAGAGCAGTAGTAGTGAGTTTGCTGAAGGAGTCTGTGCTATAACCTACTGCTCACAAACTTCAAAATCTATAAATGCTCCTGAAAGTAGCTTTTCAGATGCTACTCCTTTACATCAAGCACTGGCAGTAGTAATAAATCCTTCTCTTATGCTACTCTGCTTCTGTGTCATGGCTTGGACCAGAATAACCAAATGTTAGTGAAATAGCATGCAGCTCTCATCTTGGCCTTAAGTTAGATTAAGAAAAGTAGATTAAGTTAGAAAAAATAGATTAGCATGATAAGTACATATTCCTTTTCCTTCTGATGTCGCTCCTCTGCTTCCTTCATCATTTCCTGAGACTGCTCCAACTTGGCATCCACCAATTTCTGTTGAAGTTCTCTGTGCTTAAATATTTTGTCAAGGTGCTGCAAGAGAATAGATTCTGCTGAATGTGCACGTTTAGTTATGTACACAGACACTCATGCTCATGCATGCACAGCTATCTACTGGGACACAAAAATATTGCAAAACAGGAAGTTTCCCAACCCACTGCAGTTATGAAAAAGCCATGGTGCTGATAAGAACAAACTGTGCCAGAATTTGCATAGGAAAAGAAATATGTTTACATCATCTATTTTGATGTGTAACCAGCCCCCCAAAAACAAACAAACAAACAAAAAAACAACAACAAAACCAACAACAGCAAACCCTCAGCATCTTTTCCAGTTCCACGATACACATATAAAGTCATCTGTATAATCCAGTATAATTGTAGATCATAAAACTGCCCATCAATTAGAAACATGTGGGGGAAGCACTGTTTTTGGAGCTGCAAAGTAGCCTGTGGTTCTAAGCCACTGCGTGGGTAAATGTGTGATGACAGATTGCACCTCCAGTGCTGAGGGAGTGTGTGTGCAGCTCCTCCTGTATATATATGTCTAGTACATCCCATTGGATCTGGCCTCACATGGATAATGTGGGCCTGGAGTGCTTGGGTAAATGAGAGGGGAAGTGGGACAGATGCGGTCTCCTATGGCCTGTAAAACTTCTGGCTCCAGTGACTTTCAGGAAGTGAGTGCTGCTGATATCACTCTTCACTGCTGCAGCATTTAGATAGAGCTCAATATTCTGAGCACATCCTTCTGCTTTACATTTTCCTTTCATAGAAACCACAAGACAGGAATGTACGTTCCCTTCTTTCAGCGCAAGACTTCATACAAGATGCAACAGATTTAGAAATTAGTGTATTGTATCAGGCATTCCAGATTGTGAGGACAGGTTACTCATGTTTTATTCAGTGTGATAATGTTGTCTGGTTGCACTGAGCCACACAATAAGCACATTTGGAAACAATAAAAAGACCCACTGCAATATGTGCTAGTGTTTGTCATTAAACCACCACAGAAATGGGAGCTTGGGAATTTTCCAGAGGGCTTTTGGTGTTAAAATTTCCTGAACTGCTCTAATGTTTATATTTAAAGATGTAATTTTCAATTCATCTATTGTCGATTTTACTGTAAATGTTATTCCTGCAAAGAAGAGTCTGTTCCAATGCAAAGGACCCGCTTTACCTTTGTTATTAGCTTTGTTTCTGGGGAATGGTCACCTCAGCAATCTGTGTCTGGGGGGATCAGAAATATATCTGGCTGTGGGCCAGGCTGTCCAAAAAGGTAGAACTGAGAGGTGCCTTATGAGCACTCTGGGGTCCTTTGGGACTGGGAGAGCAGCAAGTGAATGGGGGTAGAGATTAGCAGGCAGCTTTCCCATCTTGCTACATGGGAACCTCAGTCCCTTTTCCCACCACCATTATAACTGCCATGAGTACTGCATGCAGGCTGCCATCAGGTCAGCTTTTCACCCACATATTCCATGTGGCATCCTGCTGGCTCGATGCATACAGGCCCCCAACTGGACAGCAAAGCACAGCAGAAGCTACCCATGAGATGCCCAAACGATAGTCAGTGGGGATGACATGTTCACAGTGCTTTCCACTTCCCTCCATGGAGCTGGGTTTGCTGCTGGTCCCCATGGGCATTGCAGTGCTCACCTCTTCCCGCAGTTCGTACTGGTCAATAATGCTTTTCAGCTTCTCTGCCAGCTCTGTGTTCTCCTGGCAGAGCTTCATGTTCCTCTCACTTTGCTGCTCAATCTGAGCCTGTATTTCACTCAGCGTGCCCTGGAAATGATTTGTTATTTCTTTCCTCTTCTCATCTTCCTCCCGTGCCCGCTGAATTGTTTCCTCCTGAAGTTAAGTAGAGTAAGAAGACAGTAGGGTAAATAAGATGCATAACACAAGTGGTTCCAAAAAGCTGTTTCAGAGTAGCACAAGGCTACTCTTTGAAGGATTATCTGTGTCTGTATTCCCCTTCAGAAATTTTCTTGCTTTCATGTGCTCCAACATTAGGCATGATGCTGAATTATGAGAGCAAATTATACAGTGGTCTTGAAAAAATTACATAACTACGAATTTGCATGTATAAAGATGGATGTAAAGCAGAATTTCAGATCAAAGTAATCCCTGAAAAGGGGATGTTCATGCATGCCTTAGTTCATGAAACTGCAGCACAGCTTTTGCTTTGGAATAAGATATTTAGTGCAAGTCGTTGAAAACCCTTTTATCAAATTTCTTTTTGATTTATTTTAAAATCCACTCTTTTAAAATGCCTCCTTTTAACTAGAAATCCTCATATCAAATTTATGGAATTTGAGATTTCCACTTTTAAAGAGGGATTATTTTCTGTAGAATCCCTTTGCATTCCACAAGTTTCCTTCCCTTTCCTTCTAATTGACAGATATTGGGATGGGGGTAGAAACGAGGAAAGCTCATGGGCTGGCTCTCAAAGAATCAAAGCAGAGAATCAGAACCTGGCTTGAAGAAAGATTGATGGATTATGTTTTCACCAGTTATTGCAATTCTGTTTTGGATTTTGTTTTATTTATGGAAGGGATTGGGGAAATAATTTAGATCCATTGCTTTCAATCAAGAAGTATGGACAACTTTATTTCCCTCTTGTTTACTTCCAGGGCAGCCTGCCCTGATGGTGAATGCAATCCTCATACTAAATGCCTAGTATCATATCTACTGTTGTTACAAATCATGCCAGAACCATTTTAAGAAATCTCTCCACAGCATGCAAATGGCATGCATACTCTAATAAAGCTTCAACTATTTCAACTATTCATTTACATAAAAACCTCTGATAACACTGCATATGCATATTTTCTGTAAATATATCTGAATAAAGCTTTTGCTGACTCGAATGAGGTATAATTCATATCATAAATGTGACAGAAAGGGTGTTGATTCAGGTCCTATTCTTAAACTAAGCTGAATACCAAGTGCCCCAGCTCTACTTAGCATGCAAATCACAAGACTGATCTTGAACAACTGCTGCTCAAGGTAGAGGACGTTTGTCCTTTTGCTGCCAGAATGTTATAGAGATGACAAAGCCTTGGATGACAGGAGGAAAACTGTTGGAGCCATCTGTTAATGATACAGTAATGGGCAGAAATCACTCTGAAATTGTGTTTGTGCTGTGAACTTTGCACAAGAAAATGTGTGTGTGCTCACAAATAGAATAGAACAAAGTGTGACTCAAGAAGGGCTTCCACTCAGAAGAGGTGGAATTACAGAGGGAGCTGGGCAGTGGTTCGGAGATAAGGGATTCCTGCTTCAGAACCTGGAGTCAAAACTGAACACAAAAACTTGAGCTCCTTCATAGATTTAGTTAAATCAGAAGTTCATTTTACCTCTCATATGCTGATTAAAAACTGCTCATGTCTCTTTCTTCTCCATGGCATAGATGCAGCCCTGAGCAGGGAGAAGAGCAACAAGGTGCCCTCACTTCAGGAAAGTCAAAGACAGACTGAGAAACTAAACTTGTATGTCTGGAATCTTATTTCCATGGCTTTGAAACACCCTTCCTCAAACGTATTTTTTTCTGTTTTAATGGACCAAAGAGTGTCATAGCATAATGTCATTGCTGTGATTTAAATCTCACTGGAGTAATAAATGAAGCTGAATATAAAATGAAAAACTGGTGTTTTGCACTGAAGTCACACTGAACAGCTCTGGTATGAGGTGAAATTAGATGTCTTGGAAGTAGCAATCATGCAAATCCACACATATATATATATATATATTAAGAAAAGGGAACGTGTTACAGAGGATCTTGCATCTTGCTCATCCTTCCTTCTGAGCTGAATAATTATAGAGAACACATGCAGAATGCAAAAATTCATGGTTAAGGATACCGAAAACCAAGAAACCTTTTGATGCACAGCAGAATATTTATCTTGACCTCTTCTCCTTTGGAGAACAAGCCAAAAGATATCTGTCTGTGGGAACTAGGGTATGCCCCAGAAGGCTCCTCAGAGTCAGGGGGACTCTGTGCCTGATGCTGTGCTGTACCACTGAGCCACCTGCAACACTACCACTCCTGTCTGACTCTAGACTCCATATTACCCTAAGGTAATATGGGTTCAGTCTCAAGAGTCTGCTCCTCTTCACTTTCTCACCTGGGTAGGCGCAGTCTGACAGCCTCAAGCCATCAGCATCACCCAGACTACTATCAGAAAGCTCCAGCTCCAGCTCTTTCTTTAGACCTGGCCCCATAATGTGGCCCTTTTTTTCCAGTGCCTTAATCTCTCCCATTTCAAGACCCCATACTGTAAATAAGTTCCTTTAAAAGTAAGTTTGTCCCCATCCTGCAGGACTGAAGACTGTCCTCATTTCTGTGTTGCTGCTGTTACAGCCCTAGTAGCTGTGTAGAGCCAAGTGCCCCTGCCTCGCCTGCTTGTGGGAGCAGAGCCGAGTGTGTTTAGGGCAGTGAGTTCTTGGTATCTCTATGATGAATTCATAATATGTGAGAGCCACACTGTTGCACACTGTTTATTCTTTAAACACTTTGAAATTAAGCATCCAGTTCTAATGAGAAAAACAAATAAACAAGCAAAAATAACATTGTAAGTTCTTTTTAGATTTCCATTTGTGAAAGACTAAAATCCAGCTGTAAACTACTGTTCCCTTTCCTCTGCCCTTAATCTTTGTACTATCTGCCCTATAAAAGGTGTATTCTTGTGTCCTACTGCAGTACCGCTATCACTATCCTGTGTTTTACTGCTAAAAATGTAAAAATGCATTGAATAAAATCTTGTAAAACTATGACAAGGGTATTCTGTAGTTTGGGATTTAGCACTGGAATGTGAAATAATCTGCAAATAGAAGGGCAACATTATCTCTGGTCCTTATATCTTTCCAGGATGAATCAAGACAACTGTTAATCCACTGAAGCCCTGTCAGCAGAAATGATGTGACTGCAGACTCCTCATTTTCAGTGAGCTCTCCTCACTCCCAGGCAGCCTGGACTGAGCCTCAGGTCCGCAGTTTAGAGCCAAGCCCATAATCAGAACTGTTGACTGTTGTGACATTTGTATGAAAGTCATTGCTTAATGCCTGTAGCAGGAAGGACAGGAGACCCGAGATATTTATGTCACTACACGACACTAAGTAGCCACCAGACTGTCAGATAATTGGCAGGACATGAACACAATGCAGAGAAATGAGATGCTATTGCTCTTAGCAGAGCTGTTCTCTATTGCAGTGGGAATATGTTCTGTTATTTCATGAACATTTATTTTGCTTTTCTTGGAGGGAAAATTAAACATCTGTTTTCTGCTGTGAAATGTAACTGCAAGGAAATAATCTGAATAGCTAGACTGTAAGTAAGTGAAATTTTGAGGCTAGTATCCAACACTAGTCAGAAATTATCTTCTTTGATGCATTGTGGATTTTCAATGCAGCTCTGCATTGCATATTCATCGCCACTTGGCTGCACCAATCTCCAATTAATGGGAGCTCCACACAGCAGATGAGTAAAGATGACATTTACATGACGTGATGTGCATATAATGTACCACATGGCAAGTCAGAGGACATTCATGATCTGGGCAAGCCAGGCTTCTCCTTTGCTATTAAAATGACACAATCTCTGACAGTTTTTATTTTCCATTCTTTGGAACATAATCAGAAGTGCTAATCCCAAGTAGTAAAAAAATTAGGAATCAATTTCTCTGTTCTGCCAAAGCCAAAATAAAAATTACTTAAGCATGAATTTTAAGAATAACACACTGTGGATTCTCCTATTTTAGGCCCTCTCAGTTCAGTCATAAGTAAAAGAATATTACACTAAAAAAGAACCAGAAGATGACATTCTGGAGATCTCCAGAAGTTAAAGACTAAAGGCAAATATTCCAATAATTTTCTTAAAATACTTGGAGACAAAAACAGATCAAAATATCAAATGTTTTTCTCTATACCTCTGTTTTCCGCTGTCCTGGACATAAATCTTAAGCCATAAATCATAAGTCTTAGATCACTTCAAAGCTGGTTTATATTCCTACTGAGAGATTTTGCCAAGAAGGTCTGGCAGATCAGTGTGGATTGATACTGAGGTATATAGCCCAATATACACCAGGTTTTGTATGAATGGCAGGCACAAATTTAACTGATGGTTTCAAGCTAAAGTGACTGAGTGCCTGGAGATTTGCTTCTAGTTTTCCTACCTGTTACAACTGCCATCTACCTACTCATGCCTGCTTCTGTTTAGAAGTGGCCATTCCCCATTCTTATCAACATACAATAAAAGTTGAGGTTAGATCCTAAAAGCCTGCTCCTGAGCTGGTAAAAATGAGTAGAAATCTGTTAGTAGAGGTTATATGAGGTGAGATTCTTGCTGCTGAGAATTCATGTGTGTAATTCTACAGATAACTATATCCCCATAAAAAAGGATTTTTAATAGACCAAATCAGAAGCTTTTTGTATAACACCACTGTCACGGACATACACTGAAAATAAAAAAGGAAGATCACAACAGAAACTTACCTCCTGATCAAAAGATTTTTCAAGAACAGTCATATTATGAATTTCACATTAAAGTGGCATGATGCACCAAAGAATAGGCAGGTGTGATATGTGGATCCTAGCCTTTTGACACTCCTGAAAATTTGAACTGGTGTTCATAATCCAGACAGCTTTCACAAACAGTGTCAGCATCCTTCCTGTCTTGAAGATTGATGTCCTGAAACAAGTGTCCTGATTGATGGACATGACAGATCACTTGAAAATGCCTGAATGCTCAAATAATGCAAAAACAGCTGCCAGCTTTCTATGAGTCCTGTGTAGCAAATCTGCTGTTCATATTTCTCTGGCCATACACATGTATACACGTTTGCAGTCTTGGGGATCTGAAAAGATACCTTCTGCAAGACCTGATACAGCTTTAAGAGCATCCTTCCCCAGTAGTTTTCTCCACATTTGGCCCCTGCATGCCATCATGCTGAAGCTGGGCAGACAGCTGATATGGCATCCAGGCCTGGATCTGGGTGAATTACCTTTTTGGGAGGGAAAGGGTGACCTGCCACAGCAAATGTGGCAGAACTGGCCTGTTGGCACTACTAGTTTTCTTTTTGCTGATCTACCTGGTAACATGACAAGGACTTACAGCTAACGTTGGTGAACTTGGAATCACAGGATCACTGGCTGATGTTGGAAGGGACCTCAGGAGACTACCTGATCCCATTTGCCTGTTCAAGCAGGGCTACCCAGTGCAGGTGGTCCAGGCAGCTTTTGAAGATCTCAAAGGAGGTGACTGCACAGCCCCTCTTGGCAAACGATACCAGTTTTTGGCTACCCACACAGTCAGAACCATCTGTATTCTGGTTTGTGCCCATTAATTCTTGTCCAGGCACCGGGAACCACTGAAAAGAGCCTGGCTCCATCCTCTACCTCCATTGAGGTATTTACAGATACTGATAAGATCCCTCCTGAACCTCTCCTTTGTTGAACAGTCCCAGTTGAACTCAATGCTCAAAAAACAGCTACAACACATTCAACACTGAGAAGCACTTGGACACTTCCAAAGGAAGAAAAGAAGGGCCTTGATGTAAGCAGGAATAAAGACTTGAGCATACATTATTTGTTTAGATTCAAACATCGCTTATAATTTGGTATTGAAGCAAGGTGAGAAGGCACTGGCACCTTCTTCCCTCACTGCTGTGTGGTCAGCACTCACCTTGAGAGTTTTGTTGTGCCTCTGAAGCTCCCGGCACAGGCTTTCAAGCTTGCTGCGAGCAAGGATGGCTCGGCTGTGCTCACTCTGCAGCTGGTCCTTTTCCTTAGTGATCTGGGCCTGCCTCTTCTGCAGGTACTTGAGCTGCTTCTGCTCAGCACGATGCTCCTCAAGCTGAGCAGGGAATGGGAATTAAAACAAGTGGAGAGGAGAAAGGAAAAAAATAAAGTGAATTTATCCAAAGGGCAGCTGTGAGATTTTAGTTTTGTTTTAATGTTAAGAACTGGAGTAGTCAGTAGCTCTTTACACAGTGAGATGCACAGCTTCTTGTGCACCACAGCCTGCTCACTGGCAGGGCAGTATAGGAAGCTGAAAAGGCCTTTACTTACTCCAAGTGCTGCTCAGTGCAGTTCTCATCCTACAACCAAAACTCAATGCCTTAAGAGCTATTGGGAAGAAAATTTACTTGGCCTCAGCCAAACTAGGACAAGGCTTTTCAGGAAAGGATTCCCCAGAAGTGCCAGTGGGCACCTCCTCTTTGACAGGCTCCCCTCATTCATGAAGTGTCCATCAGTCATATTTCTGAAGGCCCCTGTCATGGGGATGGGTTACAGGGAATCAAACATCTTTCTGTCTCTTTGGCTCCACCTCAGTTCTGAGGAGTATAAAGCCTGGCAGCTGTTTCTGCAGATGTGTAGGAACTGTGTTTCTCAAAGGGCTGGAGGGAAGAATCTCATTGGAGGTGGGAGGAAAGGGAACATCAGAATTGCTGATAGCAGCCCCACAAATATCAGTCATTTCCTCTGACACATTCCTGTTAATGGCTGTTGGACAAATTTGCTGTACTGCAAATTAACACTGTAAAGCAAAACGGCATGTCACCTCTGAAGCATTTAATGATTTCTTCTTCCATCCCAACCTGCAGCAACCCTTCTTTCTCAATTACAGGCATGTATGCATTGTGAGACATTCCAAAAGTCCAAAAGATGTTTTCCAGTTATTCATGAGCTGCAATATGAAAACCTTAATAGTAATAGTTGCCTGGGAAAGTTTGTGAGTGTGGGGGAGTGATGTGGAGCTCAGACAAGACAGGTGGCAGGAATAATATGTTGCACTTGCTCTGCCCAAGGATCTGTTTTCTGCAGATGTTCTGTAATTTATGCTTATGGTATGGAGGTCTGTGTATTATCAATCACATCACTGCTAGTCATACCACAAACCAAAGCAATCACCAGCTTGGAGGATATTTACAATTGATGCTCAGCTTTCAGCATGTTGAGCTGTGCATTTTTACCCTGGTAGATTAGAATAGGAGCCTTTACATCTAATCAAGTTGTAATATTTTTTCTATCATTGTAGGGAAAATTAGCCTCTAATTAAGGATTTGTTTTCCTTTATAAGCTTGGTTTTGGACCCTTCTTCTTCCCTTTTAAAACACAAAAAAAACCCCATTCTTTTTGCTTCACATTTTTCATGCATAGCCTGTGCTTAGTAGATAATGCTTTGTCCAAATTTAAGATGATTTGCTCAAGCTGTGTTTGAGGTAGGGGATTCAGAATGAAACAGCACTTAGTCAGATACCAAAAGGCTTACAAGCATCTTTTGCTCTTTATCTATCTGTTTATTTAATTATTTCATTCAAAATGCCTTACTCTAGAAACTGAGGTTTGAAAGTTCTTAGAAATATCTAGTATGTTGCATTACTTTTGTATGGAAGAAGGAAATTCACTGGCAAATAGGAATGACAGAAGAGCACCAGAGATGAATTTTTAGAAATAAGTAATGAAATATCAGCTAAAATTTACTTCAAGTATAAGGAATTTGATGGCTGACCTGATTAGATAAACTCTCAATTTAAGAAAACGAAAAAAGCAGTTTTATCATTACCCCACTGTACTCTTACGATACTCGTGTCTATGTATCAATGTACAGTTACACCCAGAACTTGAGAGATGCTCAGGATTATTGAAGCCATTCAAATGGAATTCCATATGGCCCCAATCACTCTGGCTACATCAGAATGCTCTCTGGTGGCAAGTTGTAGGGCACAGCTTATGTCCAAATGGTTCAACTGTTTCCTCCCTGTCCCTGTAGACATGGCCTCATTAATACCAGCAGAGTTGCAACCCATGCTATTTTCTGATGCCATCAATTTTTGCATGTACTCATCATGATAGCCTGTTCCAGAGCATGTGCTAACACTTAAATAGCATATAGTGGAGTGACTTTGGGGACATAGTGCTTTGTTGTGTCCCTACATATGAACAGCCTCTTCAATCAGAGCCAGTAGCATCACCATGTGCTCTGAAGTCATGGCCAGCACCCAGTTCACTCAACCTGGCACAGTGCTCTCTCCCAGAGCTGTGCTGCAAGAAATGCTCACATCACCACATGATTAACTGGACCAGGGAGCTGATCCAGCTGGAAAATAACTCAGTAAATGCAAAAAGTGACCTGAAGTGTGTGATGGAGATGGGCAACAGGGGACAGACAGAATGGTAACTGCTAACAAGCAGTGCTGAGTACTGTAAGGGTTTTTCCCATAAGCTTTAAGTTGTATTAGTTAAAGGATTTATTTTAGTGACATTGCATAGGATGTCAAAAAAGAATGTGTTTTTGCTTTAGTTCCTTTCTCCTTCATGGGTTATTGGCAATGTGGGCCATGTTCAGTGCTCCAACAATGCCTGAATGCAATGGAGAGTACATCAGAGAAATCCTGTTTCAGTTAATTTGTGGACGCAAGGTCCCTTTAGGCAAGGGCTCAATTATAAACTGCCAGAGCCCAATTTATGAAATCAGAGAATTTTACATGGAAAAAAAGGAAAGCTGAACATCACATTATGATGAGACATGGACACATCTGTGCATAAAACCGATTACAAAGTCAGTGTTCTGCTTGGCACATTATTCCATCTCCGTAAACTAAAATTCTGCAGCCATTTCACTTGTGAGATTTCCACTGCTTAAGGACACTGAGACCTTTAACTACTGAAAAGAAAATCCTTTATCTGAAAATAACCCATCTTCATTGTGGAGAGAACAGAGAAAGGGAGTTAGGTCACCATTACAGGTGTAACATTATAGTTCAGGTTTTACTGTTCATTTCACTATACTTTGTTTTCTCTGATGATTGGCTTCAGCTCTCTACTTTCTGACTTTCTACACTCTGACACTTCATACTGCATGTTGTTTCCACTTTGATCAGCTCACTGGTATGCAAGGTGAAGGAGCACCTGTGTGCAGAGGTATGCAGGGCTCCTCGCAGAAAAGGAAAGCAGGAGTACCAGCCACTCGGAGCTGCTGTAGGCTTGAGCTCATCTCCAGGGTGTGTGTTGGTGTGGTAGTGTAAAACAGCTTCATAGCTCCATTTTTCTTAACCTGTGGAAGGAATCTATCCTGTCTTTTTTAGCTATCTGAACACACTGGCAATGCCTGAGTGCCAGCATAAAAGTTGTGGAGAACTTGAGCCTGTTACATCCCTATGGCCTGAGCAAGAAAGGCAGATTGACTTTGAAGACTGATGTATGTGCAAAGAAAAGGAGGACTGTGCTTTTTTCAAAATATGCCACTAGAGAAAAGGCTTTTTTTCTTCTTCTTCTTTTTTTCTTTTTTCTTTTTTTTCTTTTTTTCTTGTTCCCCTATGCACCTTCTTTAATTTACCTAACTAAACAGGTTTGTTAAATAACTATGGGTTAAAAATTAATCACACTATTCCAGTACCTGTTTCATGAAGATCTGATGAACACCAATGAATACTCTAGGGATGCATAAACTGAGTATTTAGTCTAAAATAGTCATGAATAATCTCTTAATGAAAGCAGTTTGTATAAGAGAAGAAACATACATCCCTCGAAGAAGGGAGAGATGTTTAGAGGATTAGAATAAAATCATCTTCTCCCTGAAAAATGGAATTATGCTCACAGTATTAAAATGTGTATAGAAACTTATGAAAGACATGTTAAGAATAGAAGTGAATAAACAGTTTTAATAAAGACATGTTTTCGTTGTTATGACTGTAGCATCTCAGTGATTCCATTCCTTCTGTTATACCTCCTTATGCCAGAAATATTATACAGATTTATCTTTAAGTACAAATATTGTCTTATCAACTTTTTAGCCCTTTCCAAATTCAACTCAAATTCCAGCTTGTTTTCCTCACTTTTTTTCTTCCTCCCCACTCCCCTTCCACTTGTTCTCATTCGTAATTGATTATTTAACCCTGACAATTACTTTTTTCTATAAAGTTAACAGCACAGATGCTACTACTGTGTGAGGTTGGGCCATGATGAATGGTGTGTTTATACCTTCCTCTATAGACAGTTAGGAGGGAACCTTTGCCATACTCACCAACTCAGCATACTTCTTAAATAACAGGTCCAGCTTCTCCTCTGGCGTGGTCAGCTTGTTCAAGGTTTGCATCAGGAGGGTGGCTTCCTTCCCTTAAAAGGAAGCAGAGATTTGATGGTAGAGATAGTTTGTAGCTGACACACTGTTACGAAATTGTTGTGTGTGTTTGGTTTTTATGTATGATTTGTATATTTGTTTTTTATGAATGAAAAATCTCTTTGCAGGAGTGAAGTGATAGAAACGGGCTACTCTTGTGCTGCTCAATACACACTTGTCTAGCCAGGTTTGGGCTACATGAAAGTGGTGTAAATCAGTTCCCTGATTTGGTGTAATGAATATGGATACCAGAGACAGTCTAATAATTATCTTGGCATACATCACTAAATCACTGTGTAGATAGTCATGTATTATTTCCACGCTGATACTTTTTGGTATTCATTTCAGCCCTCAGTATGATCTAGAGCTTGAATACTGCTAGTTCTTAGAATACAAAATGTCCCTGGCTTCCCTGGAGCTGAGGTTAGTTGTGGTACAATGGGCTTGGACATACTTTTCTGTATGTGCCTCTTCCCAAGAGGCTGGGAGGGAAAATTCACCCTCATCTTTAGGACAGATTCTTTCTACTTCAAGTCTAGTGAAGCCCAGAAGTACTGTTTGTGGAGAATATCCACTATTTCAGACTAAGTTATCCCTATAGCACTGATATAAAATAAAAAAAAAAAAGGGAGCTAAAATCAATCATGGAGTAAAAGTTGCAAGTGCAGCTGGAGAAATGTACTTTAGTAGTGTTTCCACTTGTCTTGGAGAGGTACCAACAAGTGCACCACAGCCAAGGATATCGGAATGGGGGAGCTGTATTTCACATGGACATCCAAGAAATCTGGACAAAGAGCCTTGTTTCTTTAAGCACACTCTGCAGTGATTCTTCTGTAGGATTAGTCTAGTGTTGGGTTTGAGTTCTCATACAGAGAAGAGGCTTGAGGATCAGTGCAAGTTATGTATAAATGTAAATAAACTATTCATTTGCTAGACTGGGATGCAGCTACATTGCTCTCTAGTGGCTGTACAGTAGAAACGATTTTAAGCTCAGCTAAGAGGATCCTGCAGTTGCCAAGAGGACCAATGACTATGCTTAGGGGGAGCAAACTTAATGATTTATTGCAGTCTGTGATGAGTCTGCTGAATGAAATATAATGAGATCATAGCAGTGAATTTGTTTTGCAGTTTCCCTCTCGGCCACTCTATGTAGTAACACCACTGGCACAGCTATGACCATTGAGAAATCATACCTGAGGGAGTAGGAAAATAGATGTACAGGGGCATAAACAAGAGATCAGGTGTCCCTTTGTCTAAGAAAAAGTATTCTTCAGTGTTTCTTCAGACTCATGGCTTTGGCCACTAGTTTGAGGGGACCATTAATCTATCAACCATGTGATAAAATCCTGAGCTTTCATCCCTGTACAAGGATTAATGTCTGATAAAGCCCACTGTATCTTTTAGGTAACTGCTGACAATTTTTATCAATTAAATAAAGTTATGACAGCTGCCGTGGTTTTCAGTGGTCCCTATCAGCCATAGCAAAGGCTTAAAAAAGGAAAAAGTGAAGCCCAGGGAGGTTTTACTACTGTTAGCAGAACAGCTATGTAAGTACACAAGCACTTGCCTAGTCCTTTCAGGATTTTCTTCTCCAGCTTTTGTTCCTTGCTAGTGCTGGGCTCCTTTGCTCTTGAAGCATCTCCAGGGGCTGGTTTGTCTTTCTCACTTTCTTCATTTGCATCCTCATACTCTGCATCCTCCATATTGCCCACATCTCCCTTCTCCAGCTTGTCAGTTCCTGCTGTAGTGCCATCCTTCTCCATCAGACTCGCTGCAGACCCATAGGTTTTAATGATGTCCTCCAGTTGCCGGCTCAGCTCCTCTGAGATGTCACATGTAGCTGCTTCAGGCCGGGCACTGGTTTGGTCTGTGGGGGACAGGGGCTGTGAGCTGGGGACAGGTTCCTCCTTGCTTTGTCCCTGAATGTCCTGCCTAGGTGAAGTAGAAACCTGCTGCTGCTTCTCGGTGAACTGGTCATTCTCCATGCTTGGTGCAGTACCTGACAGCAAAACAACACAGTTAATTTAAAAGCAGAGAAATTAGTTTTCTCAGTGATCACAAGGCTTGGCCAGGATGTGAGTGATCTGGTGTGGGATTTGGTGTGGCAGGTCATCCTTTCACTTTGGCTTGATGAATACAACACACTGAAACAAACCAACAAGGTGATTTACCTGTTGGGAGAAAAGTGAATTGTACATCTGCCAAGAGGAAGATAACACTGACAAAGCTTGACCTCTTGTTACTGTTGCAAGTGATAAAGCACAAAAGGGCACCAGAGCCATCCATACTACTTCCTTCTCTGAACACAATTTGCCACTTGCTTGTTTTTCTTGATTAGTTTCACCTGCAATACTGGCTATTGACACAGGCAGCTTTGCTTCAGATTTGCATCACTTTCACTTCCTGTTTCTCACCCATCAGCACATCTTAAGTCAATAATAAGGAAAATGAAGTTTTTAGAAGAAGCTAGAGAACTGAGAATTATGCTCTTGGTGTGCCCAGCATGATGCTTGATATGTGAATGGCCTTGCCTGGCAGTGACATAGTAACAGCAACAAACAGTTCATAATAAGATAAACAACTACAAACCACCTTTCTCTTGTACTTGCAGTGCACTGCTGACAGCTTGTTTGATAAAGTACAAAGCGTTGAATAAATCAGAGCATTGTAAAATCAACCAGGTGTAACACAAATTGATATTCAATGCTAGTATCTGGTTTGAATGTTGCATAATTGGCTCCCCAACTTGCAGTGGAGACTTTGCATTTTTCCAGACACATCCAACCCACAGCCCACAGGCTGCATGCAGCCCGGCACAGCTGGCACTGTGGCCTCCCCCTGCCCCATGCCATCATGGCAGCAGCCTGGCCCCTCAGCACCAGCTGAACATGGGAGTGCTATCAGCCCCATGGAGGCACAGGGCAGTGCCAGCTCACAGTGCTGGCAGATACGTTGATGGATTTTGATACATTGGCTAGACACAGTCCTGTGAACAGAGAAAAATACACAGCCGTGCTTTTTGTTTTGATAAAGGAATTTTAAAACTGCAAAAAAGATCATCAATTTTTGGGTTCGTTTGCAACTCAATTTTCTGTCAATGTAAATTGCTTTGCAGCCATGCCTTGCTCATATCATCGCTTTCTGGTGGTTGACAACTATTTTCCAGGAAGAGTAAAATTTCATCAAAAATCGGTGAGAGCTCTTTGAGAACTGGAGCCACTGCCATCAAACCAGACTGATGCACTAGTTTCACAAAAACAAGGTCACATATTCCACTAGTTTTTTGGCTTTGTTGCTTTCTTTCTTTTTAAATATATATTAATAATTAAGATTAAAAAATTAAAAGAAGTTTTGTTGCTTTATACACACTAACTATCTTATATATTTAATAAGGGCTGCTCTAGAAGTAATGCCTTCTGCTTAATCATGTTTCTCCACAACATCAGAGGCAGATTTTGGTGGTATGGCAGAAGAGGTTGAAACTTTCCACCAGTATTCCATTACATGTTGTTGCCTTGTGACAGATGGCAGCAGAGGGGCAGTCTGATAGAATGATGCCTGACACAGAAGTACAGATGAAGCAAACACGTGGAACTGACACATTCATCGACACTTGCTGAATGCTGAGCACAGTGAGGTGATGGATGATGTGTTTCAACATTCCTTCTTGTAATTATATGATTCATATAATATAATTCATAAGGTACTTAGTGGGGACAAGGAACAGGAAGGATATTGCTTTGTCAGATTTCTTATTTTTGAAAAGACAACTTGTTTTGAAAATATGGAGCTAAATGAGAAGCATTTTGTTTCCTGTTCAGTTGGCTGTAACATATATTTGCTATGGTGTCTAAGCTTCTGCAGCTTTCAGAGTCATAAACAAACTTGGCCAAAGGCAGTGTGTGATAACAGAGTTGTAGTTTATTGTTATACATGACATGGTGTTTGTTGTTAAAATCTCCCCAGTCAAAGTGGTTCTCAGTACTGCAGTAACTGTCACTACTAAGGCTAATATTTTTCAAGATTTGATTGGTGAGATATCTGATCAGACTTATGGATACAGGACTCAAATATTACGTTTCATCATCTCTAAAGCAATTCACTGTAAGACTATATTTGAAAGCTTTGAGTGTGGCTCAGGATGTGCCTGAAAGCTGGTATCTACAGAACCATGGCCCCCTTCAAACACAACTCACCAACAGCAATGACTTGGAAAGACAGCTGGATGCAGTCTCATGGACCCCATCAGGCAGATGCATCTGATTCTTTCCTTCCTACATTTGGCACAGTCTGAAAAGTGATTGTAAACTTATACTGGTCAGATTTGGTGTCCTATTGACTTCAGTTTATCTTGAAAGATTAGGCCTTACATGTACAATTTAGGTAAGCAATTTCAGGTTAGGCAGACGTTTGTGATCTTGTTTTGACTAGCATTAATTGACAGCCAATTAATACCACTTCAGTAATATTACTGCAAATGCTAAGCTAGAAGCTCTGCAAAACATGTTTTTGTTTCTGACATGTTCAGGCTAGTATTTACAATTGTATTCATTAATTTGAGGTAATTGGCAATTGGCAATCAATCAGCTAGAAAATCCAGGATCATCAGCTCTTGTTTAGATAGGAAAAAAATGTTGTGAAATATATCCCCAATTTAAGCCATGTTGTTTTGTAATATGTTCAACACAGAAGGATAATCAGATCACAAATGCTTCACTCTCAAACATGAGTTTCTCTTCATCCTACCTCCCTCTCTCTGTAAGAAGGCACATGTTGATGCTCCCTCTGTCAGTACTCGTAGTGAACCCCTGAAGTCTTGTTGAAGACATGAAGTGGGATGGCTGTGTCCTATGTCAGTTCTTCTCCACTAAGAGCTCTTGTGAAGAGCACTGGAAGCCAGAACCTGGCCCTGCTTTCCCTTGGGAGCTGCTTTTCAGCTGTGGGCATACCAGTAGCCCCCTCGATCACAGCAAGGTCCCAGACACACCTATGTGCATCTTCAGCCTCTATTCGCTTTGTCCCAGACCTGAATGCATCAGTAGGGCATTCCTGCTTGCCTATGGACCTGCCCTATCACTGGGAAAGTGCTGGTGGGTTTGCAATCTGTATCTATCTCTGAACTCCCCACATACCCAGCCCTGACCCTAACCCATAGCATGGCTCCTTGCGGTGAAGTCCCTACTTCCGTCAGCCATGTCATCATGCAGGCTCATGGCTCTCTTCCAAGTCTTAACACCATCACTCATGAAGCAGCGCTGTCTGGCTAAGGTTCTCCTCCTAAGTGAATCACTAAGACTGCCTACAAACACAGTAGGCTCTAAATCAGCAGCAATGATTGAGTTATAAACAGTGTTTCTCAGTTAGAAGTGAAACACGTGGGTGAACTGAAGAGAAACTGAATGTTTTGAAAACAAACAAAACAAAAGTTGACCTCACAGGAAATCTTCACTGATATGATCTATATCATTCCTGACTAGAAGGGGATTAGTTATAAGTTTCTGAAACCACAGCAATTCACATGTGCTGAGGTTAAGGCTATCAGCCTGAAATGGTAAGCAGACAGGAACCATAGAAATAACCAGTGACTCCAGAGTTGTCACTTACTATATCATACTGAGGATTGTGTTTACACAGGCAAGCAAACATTTTAGCATTTTCTTTCATTCTCCTTTAGGCTAAATCAGAGATCTGATAACTGCTTTCAGCACAAACACAATGTCTGTTAAGACTTAGCACCTCGTTTTGTGTAATGGATTCCACAGTGTGAGAGAGTTTATATTCAGGAAGACAGAGCAGCTCTCATCTTCTGAAAACAGCCTTTGGCGACGGGAAATTTTACTGCAGTAATTCCCAGTCCTGCTCTTGCTCCAACTTGTTTAACCTTGATATGCATCAGGAGTTCTGTCTTATCTGGCCATAAAAGACTTACAATGCCAATCCAACAAAATCCCAAGTATTTACATTACTGCTGTCTCAGACACAGTAATGTCTAAAAATTAGGTGGCTGATCCCAGCAGAGAAGTTCCTCAGTCCCTTAATTTCCAACAGACTGAGGCAAAGGAGACAGAGCCTGCTTTTTGACTCTGCCTCTTGACTTCTGTGACTCCTACAGCTATCACTGTCTTCACACACACAGGGATTTTCTATAGGGCCTTAGCTTATTTTATGGTGAGGGATAGGACTGACCAGTCATTTGATTGACTCTGAGTGTTTGGTCTTGTTTACTTTTTTCCTCCTGCACTTCCAAACCCTGTACTTGCCCCACAACTCTGAGATCAGTATCTCTCTCAGCCCTACCTTTTTGCACGCAATTTTGATTCCAGCTCCCTACATATATTCCCTACAGACTGAGAAAATAGTACAGCCATACAATGCTGTTTCTACATCAGCCTTGCAGTTTTTAGGTCTGTGTCTGCTTGAGATAGCCAGTCTAAATTTCAAGCCCAGACCCTAGGTGTGTGTGTATGTTTCACTTTGATTCTGAGTGTAAGTCTGAAACCCTAAGTTTGTCTTCATCATCAGCAAAGTTAGAGAAAACCATGCTGGAGTCTGTAGGGACAGCATTGCAAGTCATGGCTGGGAGGAGGTGTTGGCAATGCAGCTCTTGGTTGCTTAGCCAGGAAGACCCAGGACCTAGCTGTAGTGATGGTCTTCCACCACTAGGAAGCATCCTGAGAGCCTACTGCCTCCCTATGCTGACTGTGGCAGAGCTTCTCGTTTCCTCTCCTCCCTCAGTAAACACTCAACACATCCTATGAGAAGGACGGACCTCCTTTGAACACTGCCCCAGCCTTGGATGAGAGGTGACTGATGCCAGGCACAGGCTGATGCCTTTCTGTAGGAGGACTCCTGTCCAGACCTGCTGTCCTGCAGTGAGACTGGTGCCTGGGGTTGATGCAATCAGCATGTTGGGTGAGAGAGCACACAAATGCGGCAAACACGCAACATAACCAGAGGCAACAGAAAAGAAGTGTGCAAGTTCAGTTAGATAATGTGCTGAGTTGGTTTAGATCTGACCGTATCCCTTAGTATTTCACATATATGGCACTATCTGCATTCACTCTGCTTAGACATCTGTCAGTGCTTCCGAAGCAAAAGGTTGGTGAAGCAAAAGGTTGGCAAAGCAAAAACTCATGAGCTGTGTTGTTGCTGCTGGACAAACCACCCCACACAGTGCCCTGTGCCAGCTCTCCTTGTGCTGCTGGGGTGGAGGTGCTGCTGTAACTGGAAGCTTTATCCCAGCACAAACTGAGCATAAAACACAGGTCTTGAGCTTGGGCTTGCATGCTGTCACAATTTATTACTATTATTATTATTTTGAACAGAACTCTTACCATTCCTTCTCACAGGAATTTCTTTGTCCTTCCCTTCTTGCAGTCTGAACTTCTGAAGGGTTTACTAATTCGCCTATATTTAGCACCTGCCTCCCCATGGATCCAACAGAAAGACACATGGCACCTGCTCTGCAGCCAGGAGTTATTTTAAGCACTTCTAAAACGGGGAATAGTATTTCACACTTTTTGCTCAAAATTCACATACTCGCACATACAAGTTCCCTAAAACAAAGTGTTCTATATAATTACACCAGGCAGCATATGCCAATAAAACCTAAAGCTTCACTTCAGCATATCACCATACTAAACTACATAACACCTCCCAGCAGCAAACATTAAACCCTGAAATGGCCAGCAGTGGTGTAGATCCAATTACCCTCTAGAAATATAGAAGTGCCTTCTTATAGCCTGAAGGCTGTTCTATATATTACTTCAGAACGCTATGACAAAATCAGCTTTATCAACTATGTGCTGCAGCTGAATGGTGTTGTGATTTATGCATGATTTTCTAGCACAAAATCAAACAAATCTGGCTGTTTGGTGGCATGTCTTCTTACAGGCATGGATAGAGCCTGGATCCAGAGACTTTCTGATGTCTCCTGTCTTGTGTTTCATGTGGTACCTGAGTCTTCATCAGTTTTGTTGTCACAGCCATGGCCTCTATTTGCACCCAAAAGCCAGCTCTCCCAAGTCAGCTTACATTTTTTTGATCATTCATTAAAGAAACGTTTCATCCTTTCAACAATGGGCTTCCATGCTCTCCTGTTTTCCTCACATGCCACACAGCACCCAGGCTTTTAAGGCTATTCCAAGGAAAGTGGGCTGTCTCAAAGGGAAGCACTTAGATTAAAGTCCTTGTGCCATGCCACCAGCAGTAACAGCAGGGAAACTCTTTGTCAGACTTACCAGAGCAAAGAGAAGTGCAGGCAGAAGTCAGGTAGAAAGCTCAAACCAGGGCACAACAGCAGCAGAACACCGGATTATAATCCTGCCACCAAGAAGATCAAGTAAGGGGGAAGGAGAGAGTGACACAGCAGGAACAACCACCGCAGAGCCCAAATGCGCACTGTGCAGGGGACTGGCTGTGATAGGCGAGCAGGGAGGCTGCCTGCTAGTTGGCAGCATAACCCAACTATGTTGGCTATTCCCTTCTCTGACAGAGATAGCATGAGAGGTCAGTGACTCAGGCCCTTAGAAAGAAGAGATACAGGAAGGATTCAAATACAGCTGCTACTCTTGAAAGCTAAGTCTTAGTCCATCAAGGATTTGATGTGTTGTGTTCTGTGAAACTTATCTTTATTAAACATGGACTGATCAAACTCTAAGTCTTCTGTCTACACCATGAAGACTAGGGTGGCTTTCCACAGTGTGAGCTCACACCTGTGACTGCCCTTTGCAGTCTGGGCTGGATTTGTTATAAACCTGATTCCTGGTCATAGACTCACAGGAGGACCACTGGATGTCTCTTGCCTTTTGCTCATAGCAAGCTTAGCTATGAGCTGAGACCAGGTCTCTCAAGGCCTGTATTAAGTATTAGCATTAAGACACTGGGCAATCTGTCCTGCTGCTTGGCTGTCCTCAAGGTGAAAAAGTTTCTCCTCACATCTGGGTTGAACCTCCTTGTTTCAGCTTCCTGTCCTCCCACCTACACCCCTATGGAAAGCCTGTATCTGTCTTCTTGTTAATCTCATAGGTACTGCAGGCTGCAGTTTGGAGTTCTCGAAGCTCTCCCTTCTCCATCCCACCTTCCTTAGACACAACATGGGGCAAATAATCCAACCCCAGCCACCACAGTGTCCCTCTGGTGAATGGACTCATTTCTGCGACTGGAATGCTAGGAGAGATGGCTGGTGTAGTCTTCTCTTTGAGTCAAGGAGCTCTCAAATAAATGTTTTTGTTGCTGCCAAGGTAACTTGTCTGACCTACTTTCTTCATGATACCGTGCAGGCTCACTCTGGCCTGAAGTTGTTTGTATAAATAGGCAAGCACTCCTCAGGGAGTTCAGCTGCATGCTGTTTATCCAGCGACCAGCATCTCCCACTGCTGTGGCCCACAAGTCACTCAGGCAGCATCTCAAGATGCCAGATGGCCTAAGGACCATCTGCTGCTTACTCCCTAGGGAGAGATGTAGGTCAGTTTAATGCACAAAAATGCAAGCAACTGGGAAGCAATAGACTGGTGCTGGAAGTGGCAGGCAGTGCTATGAGAAGAGAAATAGGACTTCAGCTCCAGTGGAAAATAATAAGCCTCAGAGCAAAAATAGGAGGAAAAATAAGTATATACTAAAAAAATTTGGAGTAATTTCTTAAACTGATGCATTGTGTGGCACTGGAGGATCTAGAAATGTTTTGTAGCAATATCTGATTCATGAGGAAGTGAGAGAGAACAGCACTGGACTGCTCAATATCTAGAAGTACTGTCTTAGAGGTATTTGATATGTTGAGAGCATCCTGGTCTTTCTCTTCAGAGGACTAAAGGACTTAATTTGTGGAGATAGTTATCTGCTGGGAAAGGGCAGCTCATCTGATCTGGAGATATGGGGGCTATGTGGCTTGAAGAAAAAAACAGTTCTTTAAACCTTCAGACACTGGTAAACAGAATGCAAGACAAGTTCTGCACCATCTATTCTCTTACCATGGTAAGATGATTATGTGTTCACTCATTTTTGCAACAAATGGCATGCACACGGACTGTTGTCACACCTCAATAACACGCAGGGATTTGTGGGCAGTGACAACATGGTTGTGTGTTGGAGACTTTGAAGAGTACTGATAAAAGGAAATTAGTTGGAGCCATCCTTATAAATACTAGCTACAATAAATCCAAAGGTCTGAATTGCTCCCATTAATGCAATACGGAAGTCAGGAAATGGAAAGGGAAAAATAAAATCCTTGGTCCTGAGCATGTAAGTAGCGTGTATATGCAGATCCCAAAGATTGTAAGGGATCTGCTGGATTTCAGCCTGTAGGAACAAGTAAGCATTTTGCAACCCTCTGAAAATAGTAGCTGCTCTGCTCCACGTGCTCCTGCTTACCAGCAGTACAAGAAAATCTGGACACAACTGCTTCTGGTCATGTTTTGCATGGGGATGTGGACTGCAGCAGAACCACCATGGCCTGACACTTCAGTGCCAGGTCTGCAGCAGGGAGAGAGTAATTTCTGGGTTTTAGCAAAGAAAACTTGCTAACAATTTGGTGATCTTCACAGTTTTCCTGTTTTTCAGTTCTTGATTTATTTTTGGGTGGATGCAGGTCTTTCAGATTATATTGTACCTGAGCAGAGTCACTTCATGTAACACTACTGCTTCTCCTAATTATGTTGGAAATAAAATTGATCCATTCTGCTTAAACCATTATGTATCATAATATCTCTGTGCTACTGTGCATTTGCATAACACTATTATCCCATAATAATAAAACATGTAGTATAGTAACAAGCATACATATGTATAACATATATGAATAATGTGGTTCAGACATAACTCCCACAAAGGTCCTGAGTCACAAAAGCAGAGTGTTATGAATGCAGTGGTCTAGAAGCCAGAAGCTTGATGAGTCAGGCAACATCCCCCTGCTGTGGGAACAGAGTGTTGTGAGAAGAATCCTATGAGGTCCCAATGCCTGGTCTCTCAAGACTGATCTCCACTGGGTTTAATTTAGCTCTATAGAAGCGTTGTAAACATCTGGACCTGGCAGATATTTTGCATGGTGACCTCTTGGGAATCATTTCTCTCCTGCTGAGTCCTACATTAAAAAAAGAAAAAAAGAAAGATATTTACATGTATTTGCATGCACAAAGCAGGTGCTCTAGACAACATCAATTTAATGCAGATTTCCTAGCTCCAAATCAATCTCAAAAGGGTTGAGAGGTTATGATTTGCCTTCTAATAAGATTTTATGGCCTGAAGGGTTTGTCATATACTGAAGGTTTGCCAAGTTTCATCTTTACAACTCAAAGATCCTAGCTACAAATGGCAGTTAATAACACAGCCAAATTGGCTGACACAGAAAATCCCAACAGGCATTAGACATAACTAATTTAAGCAAATAGTTTAATTCTTAATCTACATCAGTAAGAATATAATTTCTGAGTTTTAGTGAAGAAACCAGTCTAAGAAACTGAAGGAATTCCCCAATGGTTTGCTACTAAACAGTTTTTGATTTATTCGTGGAAAGATTCAAGTCTTTTGAAACCTTAAGAGCAAGCAAAATCAATTATCAGGGTTTCAATTTTCTACAGGCAATTTCCACTGCTTCAGCTTGCCCAAGAGATAGACTCTCCATAAATACATTATGCTGTGTTCTATTTGAAGAATTTGGCAAAATGGAGAAGAGATTCACTTGAAAAATGACACATGAGGTAAAGGAATCCCTCAGGTAAGGCATACAGTCACACCTGAATGCATCTCTGCAGTTTGGAAATAACCTTTCTCTACTATATTTGGATAATTTATTAGGAAGGAAAAGAACAGTGTTATCTGATTCCAGTTATACTGGTACTGCAGTGAAGTTACTGCTGAGTTAACACCGTTGTAAGCTAATGCATAATCAAGTCTGAAACTTTTAAAACAAACTGCATAAAACTGTCTATTTTTAATTTAATCTAAAAGTGATGCCCTTCCAGCTAGAAGAAACCTTTTATCAAATGGTAGTGGGAGTAGAGTTGAACCCAGTCAACTGTCTACCCAGGACATTCTGTAACCCTACCAGGGGATATCTCTGGGTCCAATTCAGCTGCAGTCACTCTGTAAATCACATAGCAGACAGTACACCAGTCAAAAATGACTTACAGAGAAAAAAGTTACCTATTCCAGTAAAATAGTGTAAACTGACTTACGTAAAGGTGCTTTTCCTCTTTCCTTCCCTTTTCTAGTAACATTCACTTGCACTAGCTTTGTTATATGTAACATATTATATATAAAGACTGCTGCTTGAACTTGATTGCAAAAAATTAGGAAAGGACAGGAAAAGATTTATTAAGAGCTTGGTTCTGCAGCTGCTCTACATGTGAAGCTCTCATAGATTTCATGAGGAACACCTGCTGGTGAGCAAAACAGAGAATAAAGCAAATCAGAAAGTGAAGACTAGCTCTCAGTTATAGGAGCTACACATGGGCAGTAAAGCATCACAAAATAGGAGCCAAACATCTTTCTCTGAAAAAGATGAGATCCAAATTTGGCTGACAGTCCAAAGGAATCTGAGGGCATTGCTCAGGGGCTGAGCTGAGCAAAGCTAAGGTAATGACTAACTTAGCTAAGAACACAGGTTGGAAGAACGGTGGTTGTTACAGTGGGAAGGGCATAGATTGGCATACTACTTAAATGAAACTTGGAAGTAATGGAGATATTTGTGCTGGTAGTTATTGACATGAAGAAAGAGAAATAATAGAGGCAACAATAGTGAAAAGAGTTGTAATGAGACCCTAATTTTATAGGATAATTACAGAGTGGCTGATGAAAAGTTAGTTCAGGAGGAGCAGCACAGCGGCTCACAGAGATGGCAGTACTACTGTGCAATGTCTAAAATGGCTGCTGATGTAAACACCAATGACCTATTTTAAGACATGTGTGGAAAGAGAATCACCGCAGGGGAAATGCAAAAGGGTAAAAAAGGTGGCGTTAATAGATTGAAACAGTAAAACAGTTCTAGTTGTGCATGTGGATAAGGTTTTCCTAGTAGTCCAGGAAGAATTTCCTTCTTAGACATGCCACCTTCTGGGGGACCAAATGAGAAAAAATAAAGGAGGAAAATAAAACCCAACAGATAGAAGGATGAAAAAAGAAAAGACTGAATAATAACTTGTACTGAGCTGAAAGACAGGTAAGACAGAGGTGACATCAGTGCCAATGACTTCGCTAGAATATAGCAAATCTTCATTTTGTGTACATAAAAAATGCAAGGATGCATGTTGTATTTATTGTGAGAGGCAAATTTTGCCCCTAACTTAGGTCATAGGCTTGAACAGGGAGATATGGAAAGACATGTTTGCAAAATTCAGTCTCAGAAACCTTCAGGTATCTCTCCAAGATTCAACTAATATACATTTCATTTCACTTTATTTATTTATTTATTTCTCTTAAAGCACTCTGAAAGGTATCAATGCATAGATCTCAGCTCTCAGTTACTTCAGAGTCACTATGTAAACTGGATAGTCCCAGAGCAGTTGGAGTGCTGGGAATTGCTGAACCAGGGAAAAATCAGCTGTTTGGCATCCTTTGTGGAATCAGAGAGAATAATTCTATTTCTACATGCTGACACTCTGAAACCTCCATCAGCTGTCTGCAAAATCAGCTGTGTTCCTATAGCATTGGAAGACACACTTGTAGTCCTTGTTTATCTTTTGGTTGCTAGTAATTGTTTTCTGAAAATAAAATGTATTTTCCTGAAGGTCCTAGTTATCTATTAGTGAAATATTTAAAACAAACGTTTTGAATTGAAATTTAGGAGCAAACTTTTGTGGCAGTGGTTTCCAGATGTTCAGTAGCTTGCCTGCAAGCATCTAATGTAATCTATTAAGCAAGTTCAACCTTGAGCAGCAAAAAGAACATTGTGCTCATTGCCTGAAAGAGTAAACTGAGACATACAATGTTAGATGTTAATGCACAATAAATAAAGACTTGCTGAAGGTCATGTGGGTAGAAACAAGATGTGTTCAGATATTTTTCTACATTAACTGAGATGTGCTTACTTTATACATGAAGACTGGAGTTGCTTGCATAGAACAGAGGGGGATTCTACCTCACAAAAATGTACTCAGGACAAGGTAATTAAAATCATACATTGTTGTATTGTTGTTCTAGTAACTAACAAGTTTTCTCATATACTTTTTTCTCCTCACCATTTGTTCTCCCACCTGCCTTACAGGATAACCAATGAGTAAGTTACTCAGTGCCTTTCTTTGTGCTCTGCTAGCATGGGTCTCCCGCTCCCCATTTGTACCTCAAGCTACCACACCAGTACAGAATAGCAACAACTTATGCAAGATACTCACTCTCTTCTGTGAATCTTCTGTTTCTCAGGGAAGAGTGTCCTGTAAAATTCTTAAATCTTTAAGCCAGTTAAATTAGGAAGAAAAGGGATTGGAATCATGCAAAAACTGCATTTGGATCTATGTTCATTCCATTAGTACTTCTACCAGGCTGTCTGGACAAGGTCTGTTTCTCTTAAAATGCCTCCTAATCTCTTTTGTGAACTGAGAAGGACCACACTGGCCATAGTGGGTAACAGTGGATTTACATCTCAGTATCTTTTTCCACAGACCTGTCTGGCATGATAAGCATTGCATTTAAGAAGATTCTTAAGGTAGGAAATACATCTACCTGGAGCTATTTTGTCCAGTCATTCTGTTGGAAAGAGATCAGTGGTGACTGTTTCTCTACATTGGTGTGTTTCATACAAACCTCAGGACAAATTTTGTGCGAAAAAAAAGTAGTGTGGAGCAGTCTCCTGGTATCCAGCAGTAGCAAGTGGGGAGTTTTCTTGGTATTAGGGAATTCACATGGAACATGAGAGTTCTCCCTTTGTCTACACAGGCTAAATATGGTGGAGGAAAAAATGGTGCAATCTTTGGACACAGCAACATCATCCAGTAAAGTAAGCAAGAAGAATAGCCACTGTTTGTTAAAGCTGGAGACTTGTTTCATCAGCCAGAGCATGGAAAAGAAAATATCTGTCTTTAGTTATGTTCTTCTTTATAACTTATTTGCCAAACAATTACAAAAAGGAAAAAGCAACTGGAGGGCATGTCAGGCAAGAAGTCTCTGAGAAACTACCAAATACTTGTGTCAGCTGTAAGTAAACAAGCAGAATGCATGGTTGCTTTACAGCTGACTTACTCTCTCTTTTCTTTCCTTTTGTGTCACCAACAAGATGTTTGACAAGCTGGGTTCTTCTAACACTTTATCAGTCTCACAGTTCTGTCATTCTGTTCCTTCCTAGAGTGTCAGGTGTCAAGGATATGCACAGGTCATCAGTTTTCCAAGTAACCTTGATTAAAAGGTAGAAGAAGAGCAAAATACAGCATTTCAGCGTGATCATCCATCTCAGGCAACACACATTGAGGAATCATGAACCCAGTAACTGCTGCACAAAGGAGAATAAGCTGGCAACTTGCCTTTCTAAAGCAGAGCATGAAACCCACTTGATAACAACAAAGGTTTTACTGGAAACTTGAGCTGGTTTGAATATTAAATAAGATATATATCTACTTCATTATTTTAGCAGAACAAGCGGGAAAAGTACCTATCCCCCTAAGCTGTAGCATACATGAAAGTGAAGACGTCAGTGTGCATATACTTAAGTTTCTTGAAAAAGTAATATGCAATTTCCTCAGAAAGAATGAGGCTGGCAGAAGCCACTGACCAAAAGGAGTTTGGAATTCTTCACTTTTGTTGAGGGGGAAAAAATAAACAGAGCCACAGACATTTTAGGAAAACATTAGTTGATCAGATTTAGCAAGAAACATCATAACAGCCTTTCATCTGCCTCCCTTTCCTTTTCGGTAGGTACAGGCTGACTGCTACCAGGGTGTATTGAAAATATATGAATCTATCCTGATCCTGCCATAATATGTATAGTATATTATAATATATACTCAGATATATATGTGAATTCAGTTAATTAGGACCTTGGATAGACCCCTGGTTGTCAACTCTGATTGTGAACTCTGGTTTAATGTAATCTTAAATCATAGCAAGAGGTGCTGGAGTTACAAGGGATGGTTAATGTTTGTACCTATGGTAATGTGCTTGTGGAATGTTTTAACTTGGTTCAGTGTTACCATTTCAGAGTTTCAAGAAGGATTAATGAGACCAGAGTCTGGCTTACACCAGCACAGTGTGCCATGACTAAGCTGTGAATCGTCATCTTTAAATAATAATGCTCTCAGAGCACTTCCAAGCTCACTGACACTGGTGGGTGGCTTAAGGGAACACCAGAATAACTGCGTTAGACTCAGAATGTGCAATGCAGTCTTGGCATGAAGTACTGCCTGCACTTCAAAAGGGATCCCAAGGGCATAGCTTTACTGGGTAATCTGTCTGGATCTTTGAGTTGGACACTTCTGGCCAAGCATTTATCAAGACCAGAACTAGATCCAGGGCATCGTCTGCCTAGATCTTGGTGAAAATTGCAGGGGATGATAATTCCTGTAATGTTTACATTTCACAAATCAAGATCATTGCCTTTTGAAAATTCACTGTACAAGAAATCAACAAAATGTAGAATGAGACTCTTTTGTTTTATACACTAGGACTGTTCCTGTTTTGCCTGCTCTCTAAGCGGAAGAATGGGAATACCATTCAGGATTTAGCTGTTATGTGCAGCAAAAGGTAGAGAGGCCAGAAGGAGGAGCAAGGAAGCAAAGTATCACACCTCTCTTCTTTAGGCCCAAATAAAAACGGAGAACTAGATCTAGATTTTAGAAGTGCTACACTTTACTGTTACTGTTTTCTGTTTCATTTTATGGAACCAACCTCATTGTTTAAATAGAGCTTCTAGTAATAATGTTTGGGAAATAAACATGTAATCAAAACCAAAGTTTCTAATAACTTTCTATGGAGGGCATTTCACTACCTGTGATATTTACATGTGGAATGAATCATTTCCAAAAGACTTATAGATTAGAAAGTTAGGAGACAGAATCCCTGTGCAAATTAATCTATTTTTGTTGTGGTGCTGTTGTGAGCTTGGGTGTAGTTCTTGAATAGATGAAGGCTCTGCCTCATAAGCATTTACCACTTTCAATTCCAATGACTCTTCGTTCAGTTTAAATGTATGCCATGAAGTAAATGCTCCACTTCGGCTTTAATCAATAAGAAATGGCAGGGTTTCAGCTACACCTAGTGGACAAACGCTCAGTACTGCAGCCTTTCTACAGTCATCCGTCGCGTTAAGTTGTTCCTGCTCTGTTTCAGTTTATAAACTGTGACTTGAACCTAAACCCTCCAAGCACACTTCAGCCATTTAAACAGAAGCTTTGAAAAATCTGTATGATTATATCAGTGTTGTTGTCTTTAATGTGAAGTGCTTGATTAAATGGTCTGGAAAGAGGACATTGTCTCAGAAGGTAAGAGTGAGGGAAGAGGAGCAGCAGTCCCACCGTGGGCACTGCTGGCTTCCAGTGCAGTGCAGCTGGTCCCAGCCCACAAAGCAGGACGTGGGGTGAGATGCCAATCAAAGGCTGCTCTTGGCCTTGTAGGGTAAAGTCACACAGAGGTGATGTGTGAGATCAGCTGTCACCGTCCCCTGCGCAGCTGCAACCACACAAGGTCAGCATGCATCCCAAAGGCAAACACACCACCCCCTCAAAACACCTTCATAGAATCACAGAATCCTTAGAGTTGGAAGGGACAGGAGAGGGCCATCTAGTTCAACTCCCCTGCAATGGATGGAGACAGCACAGCTAGATCAGATTACCTTCAATGGCTTGGTTTTGCCCTGATTAAACCTAGGTGAGGAGAAGAGAAAACATGGGGTCTGTGATACCTCCTGGTCACCAGAGAACTTCCTTACAACATGAGTCCAAATTATTGGATTATAGGGATTTTAAAAATGGAGAAGTTGGCTGGAAGGAGGACTAAACACAGGCTCCAAGTCTGTGTTTTGGCTAAAACAGCCTATAGAATGGTGACAGACTGGGAATGGGACTGTTCCCCTGATGCCCAATCTGTAAAACTTTCTTTGTGGTGACTATAACTGTGGGTTTTGTTTTTTTTTTTTTAATTATTATTTTTTGCTACCACTTAGAAACATGTATACACATCTCCACACCACGTACACGCCTTATCCTTTACCTCGTTTCTGGATTACACACTAGTCTTAATACAGTTTGCAGAGAAGCAGCCCAGCACCCTGCCTAAGAGCAACCCAAACCATCGCTAATTAGCTTCTGTACAAAACAGGTGTGTGCGGAGGCTTGGTGCAGTGATTTGTCTTTGGAAAATTCCAGGAATCTGCTCCTGCCTTCAAAATACATACATTACTTCATTCAAAGCTGATGGAGGACGTGTTTGCAGACAGAGATAATATTGATTACTAGATCAAATAATGCTGCTGGAAGAAAAAAACGTTTTGAGTTGCAAGCCTTTAAGTGCTTATCCTGGTGAAGAGAGTGAGGAATCTGAAATCCTCTGTGTTACTTCTGTTTAAATAGCAGCAGATAAGACGTTTTAAAGACTTTCAACAGCTCCACCCTCTCCCTGGCAGAGTACTTGTATTTGCTAAGCAGGCTGTGGTATCACATGCACAGAGCAATTGTTAGGAGGCTCAGTGTCAGAACTGCAGATAAGTAGGTGCAGCTCCAGGATCTCCTTGTGAAGAGCATCCGCTAAATATTTAGCTTCTGTGATTAAGAGATGCTTTGTACTTGCTCTGTTGTCTTCAACCAGTGCTTTAGGAGCTTGATGGGTCTGAGCGTTTTTTTTATTTTACTTTATTCTTGATAAAGTAGGGAATATATTGTCAGATGAACATTGCAATAAACCAAAATAACAAAATGTCCCGCTGAAAGAAAAAGGGTGAGAGAAGTGATAAGCTGGAAAAAACATTATTTTTTTAAGTATGTTAAAGATGTGTCTGAAAAAGCTTGCTTCAGGTTTGTGATCAAATTGCCCCTGTGTAATTTTTTAAAGGGGGGAGGGCACAGCAGATGGACTGGGACTGAAATACCTGATCCTTCTCTATTAAAAACCTGCTGCTGCAAATTTCCTTCTAAAACGAGGCAAATAACAGAGAATCTACCATAACAGTGGCTCATCTGTTTGGTCATTTGATGTATCTCATTATCGTTGCAGTTACTGGGACTCAACTTGTGCGTGAGCACAATAGTGGCACCGTATTGAAATGTGTAAATATATTTGAAGAAAAGATATGAAACACCTCCTCTGTACTGACAACACAATTCACTTCGAATCCAGGAAACCCTGAGAAAATGCTGCTGCTATGATTTCCTAATTGCTTTGGTTCCTCAGCTTAGCCTTAATGCACGTACCATTTTATCTAATATTTTTGCCTGAATATTAACAAATGAATCAATAAAAGTATTGTCATTTAAACAGTTCCTGCCAATGTCACGTAGTCCTTGTTCGCACTTCTATGCCTAAGAGTGATGATACAGAAATAGATCAGGTTAAGGTCAGTACATGTACTCCAGATCTGTAACACAGACACTTCTTATTCCTGTTTGTGATAGCCCCTCAGTAAAGCATTTTGGAGGACATGGAGGCTTCAAGAAGAGTAGAGGTAAGGTCATGGATGAGAACTGCTTTTTCTGGCACCGTCTCCCCTCTCTTCATGCCCCTGCCCACTCTAGGTAGGTCTGGCAAAACTTCCAGTTCAAGAGGGAAATGGGCTGTTTGGTAACAGCCCCATGTTAGGTCCCACTAGGCCACACAGTCAGGAGGAGCTATAGAAACACTTCATGCCATCAGGAAGTATTACCATACAGTACCACTGATATGTGCTACAGCCTTTGGCCCGACAGCAGTGATCCACAGTGTTTTTGCACCCAAATTCCCTGGTGGATCTGGTGTGTGGAAAACATCTCCTGGGGAAAAGAAAAGGAAAAAAAAAAAAAGAAAAAAAAAAAAAAAAAAAAGAAAGAAAGAAAGGAAGTAAAATAGAAACAAATGAAAGGAACTCTACAAATCCAGATGTTGGAATTTTCCAATCCCTCTTGCAAGACAAGATAAGCGGGGGATAATCCTTGTTTATATAACGGTGTTTCGGGTTTTTTTTCTTTCCGGTTTTGCTTGTTTGTTTTTAAGTAAAACCTGCGACCAACAGACGTGTCTTTTTTTTTCTCCCGAGGTTGGTTTGCTCTTATTCTAAAAGCCACAGGAAGGATTTTCGTGAGGCCCCGCATCCCCTCGGGCCGCGTACCGCAAGGCCAGCGGTCTCCCACAGGGGGGAGCCATGGTGCCGCCGCTCAGCGCCGCCCCTCGCAGGTGCTATGGATGGGTCGTGCCCAGTGCCCCCCAGTATCTCCGGGCCCTACATGCAGCTGTGGCTACAGAAGGAGTGGTGCTTCCTCACCCTACCCAGCGTCCGTCTGTACCTTCTTCATACAGGTTGGAATAAGCAGAGGATGGCACACATCAGCACCAATTTTTCCACCCAGGGTGTCTTGCGTGGCGGGACAGCTTAAGGCTGATCTCCGCACCGAATAAAGCAGTGTGGCTATTTATGGACGTGGCTTAAAGAGGAGCAGATCTCATGTACCATGTTCCAAGTTCTTGAAAAACAGCCAAAGCACAGAGGTCAAGTTTCCTGTGCTAAAAGCAACTTAATGGGACGCAGGGCTTCAGCGTCACTGTCCGGTGTCTGACGGTAGCTGGAAAACTGGATCTCTGCGCATTTTTCACTGATCACTGTGCTCAAATAATAAATCAGTTTAACTTATTTGTAAGCAATATAGGATCATCTCTAAGGCCCGTTTCTGCTTCAGCTGCATGTGCCATTGGGAGCATTACCACAGGGTTCAGATCAGGAAGATGAGGGTCAAGCCCCCAATATTGCTCAGTAGATGTTATTATGCATAAGAATATACAGAACTGTAATATCCTCTGGGATGTGACTCTTCATTAGAAATTAAGGGACAATGTAGGCAATATGATTATTTTGCAAATTTCCCCAGGGTCTACTTTTAAGAATCTGCAAAAATCCTTGACAATGCCCAGCCTAATGCCAGAGACTTTGGTGGCTGCAGCAGCTCTCATTAGTTTTACAGAGCTGTACACCAATAGGCTTTGCTAGTATGCCTGTGAAAAGTGCTGCCTCTTGGAAAAGGATTTAGATTAGATGTTGAGATTCTTTACTCAGAGTAACGAGATGCTGGCACAGCTGCCCAGAGAAGCTATGGGTGCCCCATCCTTGGAGGCAGGTTGGACGGGGCCTGGGCAGCCTGAGATTGTGGGGGGCACCCCTGCCCATGGCAAAGGGGGTTGGAACTGGATGACATTTAAGGTTTCTTCTAACCTAAGCCATTCATTGATTCTATGACTTAAGTAGTAAAGTCTCAACTGTGAAGAATCTTTTGCTTAACCAGCACTATGAAGCAAGGATACTTTATAACATAAGTGGGAGTATCTCCTTTTGTTTCGGGAGAATGCAGGGGATTTAAACATTTGTGCTATTTGGCGTGCCCATAATTTGATAGTCTGTTCTGTAAGAAGTTGATCAGAATCAGAAGAGCTCTACAGAAGAGAGCAATGCAATGTGTGCAGATCAAACAGCCTTAGCATAGAAAAGGGACTTATATAGTGTCAAGTTGGGCAATGGCTCTTGGAAGCACACCTTGTATTCCTCTATAAACACTCATGTTATTTTAAATGCTCCCACTTGATGTTCAGTTTGCTTCCACACTACATGAGCAAGCACTGGCTCAAGCCAGACTGTCATTTTTAAGCTCTTGGGTTGTCTAACAAAGGGCTGTTACCAGCTGTGAGGACCACGTTATCATCAGATTTTCCCAGTAGCGTTCGCTTCCGTATATCTACTTTTGTTAATATTATGGCATTTTTTTTCTTTAAACCATCATTAAACATATTAACTCCTTCATGTCCACATAGTGCAAAGAAGGCCAAATAGCACTTTATTCACCAGCTGGGACAGTTTTTATCAATAGTAATCAGTTTATTTTCCCCTCTGGATTAAAAACCCCGCTCCCATGGTGCGATGATATCCTCCCCTACTTATGTACCCAGGTTTAAACTTAAACTGTCTCCACCATGCTACTCTTCTTCCTTGAAAAAGTCAAGTGAAAAGAAAGCATGGAGGTGTCAGTCCTGTACTGAATTTAGGAAGTGAATGGGAATATATGTATTACCAGGGCCTGGCCCTGCAGTCAGCTCTTTAGCAGTAACTTAACATATCAGCCTTGCCAAAGGTGGAGTGAGGGCAGAAGACTGCAACAGTTGGCACTGGAGGAGCAAGATGTCATCTGCCCTACAAAAAGGGGCCCTTTTTCTCTCCCAGATATTTAAAGTGGATTCTTATGGATTTATCTCAGTGAGGTTGGGTGGTATGTTCTATGGGAGTTCTAAGGGAGAGAGGGGTTAGAGACGTCCCATGGTGGAATATTTCAGGAAGTAGCTAGTGTGTATTCCTAAGTCTCTAGGAATGGAATGAGGTCAGTGCTGACGTGATGCAGATCTGGGCTGCACTCCCCTCTGTTAACCCTCTCTGGGAGATGAGAAAGCCCACCACCCTCCTTCCCCAAGTTACAAAGTTATAACCTCTCAAACCATCTTTCAAAGTAGTTCTTTCAGATAAGATAATAAATATACAAAAAGAAAGAAAAAAAAGTCTATTGTATAAATGAAAGAGGATTTATAAAATTACAAGTTTAATAGATAAATATAATAAATACTTTATGCATCATAACTCTGGACAACTACATTTAAAGCAAGTATGTTGGCAAGTCACAAAAGAGTCGCATCTCGGCAACTTCGTATTTCATCAAACCACACTGACAGGCATATTACAATGCTACGTATGAGGCTGTATGCTGTAAGTATGTTTAAATCCCGCTCACCTACCCAGTTCACCATGACATATATAGGGGTGAAGTGTACCTCATATCTCGGAATGTCTTTTTGAACACCAACATGGTACTACAGAGAGATGCTTTACTTACTGGGGAAAGTGGGGGGAGTTTAGAAGAAAAAATACTGGTAAATGACTTCTAGAAAAACTAAAGCATTTCTTAACTTTTTATTGACATTGGCAAATTAAAATAGAATAAATTAACAATATTTTCTCAAAAAAATGCTTTGTACAAAAATACTGTCAAAATTTCCTGAAAAGCTTTCAACACAGTAGTATCTTTTCATGTACGGAATAAACTATATTAGCACAGTGTCCAAATGCTGGAGACAGAAAATAATTCGAACTGAAATAAAAATTAAAACAATAAAATAAAATAAAGAGAGAGAGAAAGACCTGTGAAATGTTTGCCACTAGTCAGCATTCCATCCACACCATATTATTGTCTGTACATATGGGGGAGGGGGAATGGGCAGCAGACTCTTAAGTAACAGTTATTTACTTGTTCTGATCCGGAAAGGTTTGGCCCACATCTGCTAAGCTTCCAGTTTAGCGTATCCGAAAAAGAAAACAAAATGATGGATTTATTAGTCTGCACTGCGATGCATAGTTAAAAATTAAGCAAGATGGCAGCATTTGTGCAGTAGTATCTGCCCTTCAAAGTTCATGCAACCAACGAATGCCTTTTTCCCTGTTCCCTCAGAATTTGAATGCAGCTCGAGTCATCGGAAACCGTCGTTTCCCAAATCCCCAAGATCAAGCAGTTTGCCGAGATTAACATCTATCTGTTCAACACGGTGGGAGTGATGGGCACGTTCCTGCGAGGAAATGAGGAGAGGGGAGGGGGCAAAGAGCGCCCAAAGGCACAGTTCGATGGGAATGATCCCCGGGGGGATGGAAGAAGGATGTGTGCGTGTGGAGGGGTGGGGAGCCTTGGGGAGGGTAGGAGGAGGGTAGGGGAGGGGGACACGTGAATGTCGAGGCTATAAAAATAAAAAGTGGCAGCAATTAAAAAAAAAAAGAAAAAAAAAAAAAGAAAAAAAATAGAGTTTACGCAAGCGCATAGTTTACTCTGCTTTCCAGATTCTCTCACCTTTTCGGGCAGCGAAAAGTGAGACACCGCGTCGGGGGGGAATGTTTTCACTCGCACCGCTAGAAAGTCCTTTGTTTGTTGGAAATGAATCAGCAGCTCACCCTGCTGGGCTGCTGTTTGCAAACGAAGTCCGTCATGAAGTCAAACTCGTTCTGTCCCAACCACAGCTCGGGCAGCTCCTTGATGCGATCCAGCCCCATTTCGATGACTAAGGACATGAGGACCTCCTCGTCGATGAAGTCAGTGTCTATGACATTGGGCGGCAGCATCGCCGCGGGGACGTGGGGCACGGCGGGCGGCAAGCCGCTGCCTCCGCCGCCGTGCTTGGGGTTGCAGTCCCTGAAATGCTGTCCGCCGCCGCTCAGCGGGTGGCCGCCGGGGTGCAAGTCCGGCACGTAGTGGCCGTGCGGGTACGGGTGGTGGCTGAAGTACTGGTTGTTGAGCTTCTGCAGCTGCATGCTGGCGCTCAGCTGCCCTCCCGGGCTGCCCACGGCGGGGGCCATGAACTGGGAGCCGCTCAAGCGGGCGGGAGGCGGCATGCTGCCGGCCGGGTGCCCCCCGCCCACGCCGCCCGGCCCCATGGCGTGCCGGACCCCGCCGCTCGCGTTCATATTGCCCGCTCCGTAATGTATATGGTCTCCCATCAGGGCGCTGAAGGCGTGCGGCTGCTGCTGCTGCTGCTGCTGGTGGTGATGGGGGGCGGCGAACTGCCCCATGCCCAGCCGGTGCGCGGGGTGGTGGTGGAGCCCGCCGGCGCCGTCGGGGAATCGCCCGTGGTTCATGGCCATCATGTGTTCCGCCATCTCCCACCTGGAAAGCGAGCGTGTTAAAGAGAACGCCCCTCAACCGGCGGCCCGAGGAAAGCCACCGCGCCTCTTGCCGTCCTCCTTCCAGGGGGAATCTCGCTACCGCGTCTCTACCGTGGAGTACAAAGGGAGAAACGCGAGCGGCGCCCGCCCTGCGAACGCCCCTCTCCCCTCCGCTCAGCCGGCGTGCGGCGAACCCGCCCGCTCCAACTTGTGCGCACCATCGGCGGACCGTAGCACCCAGCACAGCCGCCTCCACCCGGACGGGGGCCCCGCTCCTCCGGAGCCCTGAGCGTGTCACAAGCTGCGTTCGTTCAAAGGCGCTCCTCCAACTTGCGGAGAGCGAGCAAAGAACCGGGGAAGTCCCACCCCGCCGCTGTCAGCAACTTTTGGAATGAAGTCCCAATTAAAAAGAAATAAATTCAGATACCGCAAGGCACATATACGGAAATTAAGCCGCGCGGCTGAGGAGCGCCTTTTCTCGCGCGTTTAAGCGGTCGCGTTTTTCCTGCCGCACACAAAAGGGACGCACCGCAGCAGCTGCCCAACCTCCGCACTCACCTCCCGGCTGCTTTCTTCTTTCCCTTCAAAGGTGGCGGTGGAATCAGTCAGCAGAAGTCACCCCGCATAGAGCGCTCTGCCCTCCTCTCCCGGGCTGACGTGACGGCGGGGCTCTGCCGCTGCCGCAGCCCCAGCGCCGCTCCTCACTCCTCCGCGAGGCTCATCGGCACTTGCCAACAATGAGCTGTGTTTCTTACCCAGCTTTGGCCACAGCTAATATAGGATTTCAGAAGGGAGGAGCAAAACCCTTACAGGCAACCAGAAGTAAAACCTGGAGCAAGCGAGGGGAGAAAAAAAAAAACAACAAACCAACAACGAAAACCAACCAACACCCAGCGCGCACACATACACGCTCACGCACGGACACATCCACGCGCGGAGCCACGCAGGACAGCATCCAGAGGCCCCGCTCCCCCTGCCCGGCCGACACGTGTGTTTGTGGGCTCCCCCGGGAACAAAGCGGGGCTCCGCGGCGGGGAGCGCAGCCCCGGCAATGCCACAGAGGAGGGCGCTGCCCGCCTGCACCGCGCGGCCGCGGACACGCGTGGGGCCGGTCGCTAATGCAGAGCAGCCCGCTCTCGAAGAGGCCCCGCTCCTCGCCCCTCCCGAGCCTTCGCCGTGCAGGTGTCCGACCCCGGACGCGGACGCGCGTGGGCGCTCCCCCGGGCCGGCGCCTCTCCCGGCGGTGAGATCCGAGATCCACCTTTTTTCACAGCCCCGGTGCCGCATCTCTCCCTCCCGACCTCCCTCCGTATCCGCGTTGCCCCACAGTGTAGCAACCACCTCGGGTGTGAGGGGCGGGTGCCCATCCGGTGTTGCCCATTTTCTTGCTTACGATCCATGTTTTTACAACGGCAAAGGAAAACAACCGTAAACGGGTGAATGCTTTGTGAATGTGACCTTCTTGGCTGGCACGTCCTCTACCCCTCCTGTCGCAGGTTATCCTGTGCCACCCTAGAGGGACACGTGTGCCCCAATTGCCCCCAAAGCAGCAGTCCTGCACAGGGCACCTCTGCTACAGTCCCACCCTGCTCTGGGAGGCAGTTGTGCTGGAGGGGCACACAGATGCTGTAGGATGGGGGAGGCCTGCTGCAGGGGAGAGCTGGACGTTGCCTTGATTTTAGCTTTCACCTGGCTTTCTCCTCTCTGCTTCCCCTTCTTGGCTGTCCAGGAGGACCCTTCCCCAAACAGGAGGGATCATCCGCTCCTCTTTTGAGGTCAAAGCAGCCATCATGTAGGCTGAGCTGGAGCTTCTGCTCCTCCATGTACTGTGCAAGGACACAGAATTGCAAGAGGTGCACAAGTGCTTCTGGGGAGATGATGTCTGCAAAGGTCACAGGAGTAACTTGGAAGTACGGACCATATGGCAGCCCTCCTGCTGCTTTTTGTGTGGCCCTCACCTGGCCACAGGAGAAGCAGTGGCTCCACCTCTCTCTACTGTGGTGGAGACAGAGATAATCCACTCGATTATCCTTGTGGGTCTCTTCCAATTCAGGATATTCTATAATTCTACTATTCTGTGAAGTAATACAGTAAATCCCTGGATGGCTGTTGCAGTTCTCACTCATACAAAACACCAGAAGAATACCCCATTCAAACCCCAGCTGAGATGCATGGCAAGGATGGAATTAAAGCCCTGGGAGGACAGGGAATGCCTCAAGTATGAGAGTTACCTTGAGGAAGTGACCTCACCCTGCAGGATGCCATCATAAAGTTGTATTTTGTTCTTCTGATGCATGTTGAGTAGGTGCACTTTCAGGAGAAGCTGTTCAGCAGGACCTCCATTCTGGCCTGGGGAGATCAGAAGAGTGACACTACCTTTCTGGAGGTTTTCCTTTCTTGTAGTTGTGTAGGTTTTACAGGGCAAAACCATGAATAAGAAGAAGAAGATACTGCTCCATTTGGCAAGTTGTCAGCTGTGTATCATGACAAGTGGTTTGTTTAATGTCACATATCCATGGTGATATCGGTATGTCTTTTTGCTCTCCCTTGCTTTGAGTTTTAGATCCTTTTTAAAGCCAAGCACACATCATATCACAGCCCTGCAAATGCCCTTTCCTATTTTCAGCTTTCAGATGTTGGGAGCTGGTATCAGATGCCAAAATGAGCTATGGAGAATTGGCAAGAGACTGCCAGAAGCAATAGAAGGCATGTCACAGCCTCTGTGACACCTCACTCATACAGAATGCATCTTCAGGTATTTACAGCCCACGTGCAGTGAAGCAGGCATGATGGAGCTTTCTTCATCAGGGGCTGCAGTGTGTCGAGATAAAGCTGAGCAGAGTGATGTAAGACATGTTTTCATTGTTACTGGCTTGTGGCTGTAGCACAATAGGAACACAATCAACTGGTTGCTTTCCAGGAAATGGCTGGAAGACTTGGTGACAGGCAGCTAAGGGAATGCAGGACAAAACACGAGACCATCATGGAGCTGGTAGCAAGCTGGATCTCATGCATTCCACTCCTGATTTGAGCCAGGTTTATTTAAAGCTATCCTGTCACCCATAGTCTACAAAGGCATCTTGCGTACCTGAACTGGCTCTTCAGTAAAATAACAAGAAAGGCAGTGCATAGCCAGAGAATGCAGGAAGTGGGCAGGGTGAGGATGAAACAGCAGAGCTCACAGATGTACTCCTCAGTGAGGATCTCAAGTACAGCTGGAATCAGAAAGTGATTGTTTTGCCCATTCAGGAAGAACCACTGAGGACGATTAAACACGGCAATGGAAAAGCAAGGAAAAATGGTCCTCATTTGGGTGTTAACATTTTATATGAGAAAGTCACAGGGGAACAAAGTCTGATTTCTGGCTGCAGCCCTGCTCACTCCTTCCAGGCTGGAACACTGCTGGAACAGAAAGGAAAATTATAGAGGATAATGCTCAAGTCAACTCAATACTTACAGTTGTAGGGATCTGCCTCTGGAACCAAATGAATGATGAATTTCTGGGAGATTTGGACCTCTAGGTCTTCTATTTATTTATTAACTTTTATTATTTACTTTTATTATTTTTTTTTTCCAACTCTAAACACAGTCTGTAACTCCCTGTGACTTGTTTCTCCCACATCACCCCTGGAGGTGAGTTTCTATGTGTTCCCTCCCACGCTGACACAAAGCAGTCAGGAAAACCCAGTTCAGGACATCTGCTAGGGTTATCTGATAGGAAATTTTATATTAGAACGATATCCTGGAAGAAATGCCCTTTCTGTAGAAATGATTAAGCTATTGTATTGGAAGGCAAGCCATTATTTTCTGGCACCTCTCACTTCTGTACTCGTCACGGCTTCCTTGAATCCCACCCTTCCCTGGGCACTTGGCACTTGGAAGACACAACTGTGGTGCAGGACGGCTCCAGCTATGGCTCCACCAGCTGCACAGCTGCTGCCTGTTTCACAGCCCATCCCTAGGAAAAACAATGAACTCGGCAACTTTGTTCCAAATAGGTACCCAGGAAGCACAGAGATCTGTTTGGCCTCTCAGTGTGCCTTTCCCCCTTTTTCAGATCAGTGAGTTTATTGCCTATGGAAAAAACACAAGATTTTTGACTAGAGGAGGTGTTTCTCTTTCTGACGTATTTATTGAGAGACCTATTGTTCTTAAATGATTTGAGATGGACACGTGCTTATCTGTGGGCCTGGTCAGGAGATCCTCCAAGAATCCAGGTGGGAAGGAATGACCTTGGCAAGTTCTGCTGTTTGACAAGCACAAAGATTGGCAGAATGCATAGAATTAACTTGGTTCGATTCATTCCATACAAGCATCCTAAAACAATCACAGCTCTCCACAGCTGGTTCCAGACACTGACCAGGTGTTCCACAGAGCTCAGCGTAAGCTCTCCTGTTTCAACAAACCTCTCTCCTTGGGAATGTTGCAGGTTGGTGAGGTGATGTGCCTGCCATACTGGTCACCAGGTGTGGAGGAGGTGACCCCACTGGTGGCGTCACGTTTGAAGGAATTACTGGAAAGATGTCCAAGCAAGAGAAAATCTTTACCATGTTCCTTGCACCTGGCTAGTGTGGAAAAGTGGATGGAAAGACAGAGTGTGTGTCTGGCAGTCTGTCATCAGGCAGCACAGGGCTCATTTTTTTTCTTTGCCAGGCTTCACAATGTCATGACTGCTGTGCTTACTAGCAGTGATTATTCTGCTAAGAACAGTGGTTAGCAGTCTATTTGTTAGGAACGAACCGTTAGGAAAAGCAAAGAATTACTCAGAGCAAGGAACTTTCTGAGCCATTTGGTAGTGCGTTTTAGGGTTTCCATGTCTTACATCCATCTTTGTGTGCCAGGAACAGAAGATGTATGAACTAAAATTGTCTTCTAAATTAAGGCATACGGGCTATGTAAATCGTGTTGCTCTCTCTCCCACCCACCTTTTCCTGTTTATTTAGATGGCTCAAGATAGTAGTATGCTGGTGTGCTTTGTAATGGTGATAATGAATGTGGCTTTACACCCTTCATTTATATTGTCTTATATATGTGTGAGAAAGTCTTGGGAAGGGTGACATGTTCCATCATTTTGCTGTTGTGTGCTCTTGGTGCAGTGCTTCAAGATTGCTTAATCAGCTATGAGGTTCACCCATAAGTAGTTTTATTGGAAAGTATTTTCTTTGAATATAAAGTTCTGTAAAAATAAAAACTATTACCAAGAACATTATTTCATGAAGAGGTTCAGGAGGATGTAATCGTACAAAAATAAACTCATATATACACAAATGACTGATAAAGCAGCATACCATTGTATTCTATCACACAAAATCCAAATGTGGGTCTTTTTGGACCCTTTTTATTTTTAGGCATCAGCAGTAAAAAAGATATTACAACAGGAAAATGTTCATGTCACTTTGGGGAAGTGGTAGGTAGTAGCTTCTTCAATAAGCCAGTTAATGACACCAGGTTCAAATTTAGCACAGAGATTAAAAGCAGCCACCAGTGAGGATGTATGAATACAATTTTGTTCCGTTTGACAACTGAGGCAAGTAATAATAATATTATTTTAGGTCAACAAAGGCTTCTTAAATATGCTCAAGTAGAATGGAATGTTTTATTTAATTAAAAACTGTTAGAAAGTAAAGTATATATTTCTAAGTATGTATTAGACCTGGATGATTACACCCCGAGTGTTCACTGCATACATTCTGTAATTAATTGAACTGGTAGTTAAGAAGTAATTTATTTAAAGTCCATAGAATAATTGAATTTTTTTTATTAGGATGAATTGGAGTTAAAAATAAATAAATAAAAATGTAGGATTACAAATATAAATCCCAGTCCAGGATACATTTATACATATGATTACCGCTCACTTTTTTTAGGCAGATCATTTCACACAGTTACCCTATTTTCTTGCATCTATGTACAAATATTTTATTTCAAACCAATGAGTCTAAGCAGGAAGTAAAATACTTCTCAGTATGAGTAAGGGTGACAAAATCTGACTTCTCAGACCACCAGCTGAGCAAATTGATTCAACTTAAACACAACGATGGGTCTGGGTTTCCAGGTGGTTGCGTCTTTACAGCTTGACAGTCCGCTTGAGACAGTGAGCTGTGTAAGTGTCTAGCTTGGAATTTAATAGTATCCAATCTGAAATCTGATTGTATTATTCCATTGATTAAGTCCATGTTTTCCCCTTACGGTTCCAATACTTCTGATATGAATAAAAGGTTAGTGAAATTAGCATAATGTTTATAATAGAAATGTCCTGTTACTGTAAGGGGCAACAATTTCGACTTGGGTAAGCACATACTTTAAGAATGCTCATTGGGCCTCATGCAGCAGAGTCTTCCTAAATCACTGGAGAAATACTGACTCCCATGGGGCTCTTCAAGGGTTCACTGAACAGCAACAAAATATGTGCTGAAACAGTGTTGTATTATGTAGCAAACTAGTTCTATAATATAATCACCGTGGTTGCTAAGGTTTCTCCAGCATCCTTGGCACTTTTAATTTTACTTAAATAAATGGGGAAGTAGTTTAATCCTTTTGATGATGATAAAGGGTTACAGGCAGCTGTGGTGTTGGTTATGTGTCACATGCAGTCAGCAGACAGTTGCAGTTTCAGTTACAGTTTCTCCTTTGATTTGATTATGTTTTTCTCCTAAATTAAATAATTGCAATGTGTGTACTGTATGGTGATGGCAGCAGCATTCATTCCAGGCCTTTAAGAATATGCTACGGTTCATGGGGAATTTATATGAAGTAAACCTTCCCACTGCATTCACCATTTTAGTTAAATTCTTTCGCATATTCCTTCTCCATTTTGTTTCCTTTTACAAGCTTTACAAGCACGAAGGATCCACCACGGACCCATCTTTTCAGTGGATTTTCACTGCATTTCTTTAGTTGAAAGCCTGTAATCCAAACCTCTATTCTGAGGCTTTATGTTTCAAGTTGTGTCTCATCTCAATCCAGTACTTCACATCATCTTTCTTTGGAGCTGTGCTATCTTATCTGGCTTCCTTGTGGCAAGGGTTAATCTCGCACAGACAGGCCATTCTCGGTGTGTAAGATACCTATCTAGGCTTCTCCCTCCCCGAGTGCTAGCTGCAGACAAGGCTTGCTGTTATTCCTCTCAAGATTAGTTACACACTTTCTATGAGGATTACTTCTTGTTTTCCCTCAGCCTTTCATTATGGCTGGCACCAGGCAATGCTGTTTCCACTTGTGTAAGTAGCTGTTTTTCTTTGGGGGTGTGTGTGTGGCTGTGGGATTCACAAGTGACAGACCTAATTTCAGAATGTTTCAAGTCTTGCTCTGAAATGTGTACATCCGGGTGCTTAAGAAACAACGAAGACCCAGGAAAGTAAATATAAACAGTTCAAAATAGTTGAGATTCCCTCAAGTTAGTTAAAACCCAAGTTTTGTAGCCCCTTATTTGGAAACACAAAGATAAACGCTGTTTTTCTGATCAAGCATAGCTATGTAAGTTCTGCAAAACTGTGATACAGTGATTTTTTCAAATGATTAATTTTGCTTGAAGTTGTTTTTAGGACAGCACAGGAGATGTACGTGATTTTTCACACATTGCTGTTCTTGTGCGTCAGACTGATGATATCACACTCAAGCACTAATAATACTACTAGTTGCCTTTTACATAAATTAGCACTTTACAGCTTCAGTACATAACACCAGCACCACCTAATTACTCTAGAATTGAGCATGCACTCTTTTCCTTTTAAATGAGAAGCTGATGGATTCAAATGGTGATATGTAATCAGAAAAGAAAACAAGACCTTTAACAGCCTAGTTAGTGGTTTCATCAACAGATCAGGAGTCAGAGTATTTGTTCTCCCTCCTCTCCCCCACCTTCCCAGTTCTGGCAGTGTAATGAAATTCTGTCTTAAGCACCCAAATTCCTTTTTCATTGTGAAAGTCTCAAACAGACTCTAGACCGTCTTCCTATAAAATGGGAAAAGTAGTGTCTCCTCCTAAAAAATGCCTTGTGGTGACCTTTTTGGTGTGAATATGTGAGTATTATTACTGTGGCCATAGATAATTTATGTCAAAATATTTTAAAGGTATCTTAGTTTTCTGCTTTATTTTCACTTTATAAGTGGGACCCTGGCCACTTTGATCTCGCTTAGAAAGTCGTTATCACCATCAGCTTCAACTTAGGCAAGGTCCATTCAGGAACGTTCAATGTCACCCTAAATAAAGTTCCTTTTCAACAATCTCTTAGCAACAGTTCCTTAAGCCCATCAAAACTCTCCCCTCTCTTCTGTTGTCTTCTCCATGCCCTAAATATTCCACTCCCAGTGCCTCTTACCAATTACCCCTGCAAGACTCTTTGGAGGCACTTGCTTCCTTTCTGCTCCAGAATGAATTATTCTTATAAACTTTCAATCCTCATAGCACTTGCCCAGGAAGATCTCTGCAATTTTCCTTCCAAATAGCCTATTTCCTGCAGCTATATGCAACATCCCCTCCCTTGCAAAAAAACAAAACCATCATCCAGTGAGTTGCAACAGTCTAAAAACATAAAACCTATTATAGTGAAGTTATGTCCTTTAATAACTTTTTTTGCATAACCTCACCCATACACTCTTTCTTCTCTCCAGACTCTGACATCCCAATAACCAATTTCCACTCATACAGAATGTATTAAATCCAACAACTTCCCTGGCTACAGATCTACCTACAATGAAACAGATATCCAACAGTTTTCTCCAGTATGAAAGCTGTGTAGCAATAGAAGGGGTATTTGTTAGGGCTGTTATTCTTGTCTGAGATAGTTTATAACATATTTGACAAAAATATTTCCTTGGCCTCTTCTTCTACCTCCTGTGATTGTCTGCTCTTCATATCTCTACTTGCCACTCTCATGTCATGGTAGCTAAACTACTAACCATGTACATTTAGCTTACACTCCACTAAGAGTGTGAGAAATTTTCCCTACTCTGCACTTTCATTTAGAGATTTTCTAGAAGTCATCATATTTGAGGATAAAACTCCTGCCAGTTTACAATGTTTTATGAACATTTCATTCATTGTCTTCAGTGTATAAATTCTCAAGGCTAGTTGATTGCTTGGGAATATTTATGTAGCTTGCAGAATAAAACAAACAGCTCAGTGACTAATACTGGTTTAAATTGATTGTATAGCTCTGATGAATGCTATTTTTAACTGTAATTTTAGGTTCCTTGCTGCTTATGTACTATGGTTAGCTATCCCTGGCTCAATTTTGTTAGCACAGCACAAGGGAACTTGATTTGAGAAAGAACAAATAGCTGAAAGGATATCAGAAATTCAGTCACACATATTATGCCTGAATATAGGTACTTAAGCACAGAAAAAGCTGCTGGTACAGTACGTTCAGCATTTGCCTACTAGCAATGCCAACAATAATATCTTCCAGAGAACTCATAATGCATCTGGCGCTGAACAATACCGTACTTTGAGTAGGATTTCCTTGTGGTCATACAGCTGAGGAGACAAACCTCTAATGCAATGCACCTAGGCTGTCATATAATCACTGATGGATGTAAATCTGAAGAACTTCTGTCTTAACATTTCTGAGTCTTGAACTTTGTATGCTGTACATTATTTTCTGTACAGCAGACAATGTGGTACCTCCCTGGCTCATTTTTGCTGATTACAGCAGTTAATGGGCTAACTCGATTTACATCAGCTGAAAGTCCATTTCCTGCATTTTTATTTATTTTCTTTCTGTATGTCTAAGTCTCTTCTGTTTGGGTAGTAAACTAAGATCTTTGCCATTTTAAAAGTTTATGACTAGTTTTCCACAGATTGTTAAACTATATCCATTTGTGAATTGTATTTTGGTTGGTTTGTTTATTATTATTATTATTGAACAACATACACATGCATGTGACGTCTGTTTCATTTCAATGTATAAACTTCTTGCAGTCTTTCTTCAAAAATGTCCATTTTGCTGTGCAAAAATGCTGAGAGCCTAAGATGCCCTGTAGTCAGTTACAGGGAAATAACTCAGGACTTGGCAGAGCTGCCCTCAACAAGGTCATTTGATTTACTCTGTAGGCATATTTCTCTTCCACATCCCTATGAGGGTGCTTAAGAGAAACTTTTTATCAATACTTTACATAATCCCATTGCAGTATTTTCTGTCTTCCATTTTTAAATTACAGTTTATTTTCTGCAGCACACTGAACAGACAACTTCATTAAGCTGTCCACACCGATGCCTCAATCTTCTTGTAGAAAGGTGGCAATTAATTCACAACCCATATGCGTACACAAGTAGTTAAATCAAGTCTTCCAAGGCACATTGCTCTGCACTTATCTGTTCTGTATCCCATCCGCCATGGCATTCCCCAATTACTTGTTTTTATCAAGACTTTCTTAGGTGTCTCCCCACTCACCAGCCTCCTCTTTCCTGCCACTCCTGAATAGCCATCCTTTCTGGTATGTCCTCAGCAAGTATACTGAAAATCATATGCTGTATGATCCAGGGGGATGAAGTTTTCAAAGAGAACTGAGTGGTTATTCCTACTCCTGCCCTACTTGCTAGATTTTCACCCACCACAGGCAGGATTCTCCTCCTCCTGAGAAATAGCTTTCCTTAGTAGCCCTCTGTGAAATGCCTTATTCAAAGCCTTCTCAGCTGCTTAAGTAAGTTCATTTGGTTACCCATTATCTTGCATTTTGCTATTGCTGCACAAAATTGCTCAGACTCTAAACCTTCTTTTGTCTTCACAAACTATTTGTTGACCCAGAAGTTCTCACTCCTAAGGACTCTGTTATTTCCATGTCCAATCAAGGCAGGTGAGATCCAGGCACATTTAATTGCAGTGCTGCTGTGAAGGGGAGCTACATAATAAACCAAAGGGCTGCTTGTTTCTGTGCAAGCAGCAATCTCTTCTGAAGCAGTTCTCTCATACACTTGAGAGCATCAAAAATAAGACAGAGAAATCACACTTTCTCAACAAGGATGCATCTGAATACTCACATCCCAGTACTGGCTGAGGGCTCACTTTTAACTCAGAGATCTCATGCTTGCACAAATAGTTTTAACACAGGCCTCTCAGCATCTATCACTAGCAGCTACTGCTCTGTGTGGGCAGGCAAGTTGCATCACCTCCTGGCTCCACACTTCTCAGCAACATGGTGGCTGCCTGCAGCCTCCCTTTCCCCTTGCATATTATCTGTGGCCCAGAGGGCAGAGGAGACATATCTGGGGCTGGCTGGTGTCCTGTGGGAAGTGGAAGAAGGGCCAGGTGGACCCCAGGCCAGGCCAAGCTGGACTGGCCACCCATGGGTTGCTGAACTTCCTTTCCATGCTAGGTGCTCGATAAAGTGCCCACTTTGAATCTTGATTTTATCAGACAATATCATTTATAATTTACTGTGAGGGTAGTGAGACACTGAAAGAAGTTGCCCAGAGAGACTGTGGATGAGCCCACTGTGGAGGTGTTCAAGGCCAGGCTGGATGGAGCTTTGAGAAACCTGGTCTAGAGGAAGGTGTCCCTGTCTATAGCAGGGGGTTAGAATTACATGACCTTAAATATCCCTTCCAACCCATACCATTCTACGGTTATGTGATTATTTCATTTGTAAGGGATCCTTTTTCACGCTGATGTTGTGTAAAATGAACGCATGCTCTTTCTTTCACTCACTTTCACACTTTGCAATTTGTGCTGCTTTGTGTTATTGTTTTTCCAAACTCTTCTTCATGCATATTAAGAATGGAAAATCTTTTTTTTTCTTTCTTTTTTTTTTTTTCTAAAAAGGTAGGAAAAAGTAATAGCAGAGAGTATTACAAATCTGTGACAATGTGTCAGAAGCAGTAGAGCAACTGAAGAGCAAAGCTGCTTGAAAATTAGGGTTTTTCACTAGGGCACTATCTTTCTTCCCTATGGGATTTTGAGGTAGGGTTTGTTTTTTGTTTTTTTTTTTGAGTGGGGTTAGTTTTTGTTTTCCTTTTTTAATTTATTTTCCATCTGTTTTTAAGTACTGGTAATGGGTGGGGCTCACAGCAGAAGCTTTGAGAGTGTTGGTGAAGATAAAGCAGTCGCTAGAAAATTTAGCACTGCGGTGTCAGGCTGCAAAGACTCAGTGGCAAGGTTTAAAATATGTGCAGCCAGAGATCTTCATCTTACGCTGTACTCCATTCACCGTTGATTCAGATGGGGTTACACTGGCCTTGTCAGTCCTGTAAGATGCAGAAAATGCACTTGTATAGACAAGGCCATTCTGTCCCAACTGGCAGATGTTGCAGTTTTGAAGGTTGCTTTGTTTACTACTTGTTGGCTTTTGCTAGTAAAAGATAAGAGGTTTAAATATGCAAGACCAGCTGTGATTCTGGTCAAGATGTGAGCATTGTGCCAGCAAAGGCAGGAGGGTAATGGGAGTCTTCTTTTTTGGGGCAAGGTTGGATCATATATTTTGCTGAATCAAACCAAATGGAGCAGCTGCATGGCAGGATTGCTGATCCCCCCAAGTTACACTTATTCTGATAACTTGTTCATTATTCCAGGTAGCAGAAAGAAGAGATACAGCAACTTCTGCCCTGATTCTAGTCTCTGAAAAACACTTGGAGCATTATGCATAATCTGTAGCTGGTACTTGATATCACAATGGTTTCCTAAAGCTTTTGGTTCATGGGATTCCAGTTTGGCAAATAAAAAGCTTTCAAACTTTTTACATTCACTTCCACATTAACCTCATACTAGAGCTGCCAAATCCGACATGTTGAAAGTAAATGGTACTCAGGTTAATTTTATGGCACTCTTAAAAAGCATTACCCTTCCCCCTTGCTATGAAAGAATTTTGCAGTTAGTTTCAATGATCTATTTAAAATCTCTCTCTGCTTTTTAAGGCTATTTTTGTAATCTAATTTAAATTTCTACTCCTTGGAAGGCCTGCTAAGAACTCATAATTGGTGCATGGAACAGTAAATATATATTTTTAAAAGAGGCAAAAATAGTGAAACAACAAGCACGCTGGAATGGAATTTACTGCCACTTTTCTAGCAATGTAAACTTTTTTTTTCTTTAACTGAATGCTGTACTTAATTTTTTATTTATTTATTTTTTTCCATAGACCTTTACCCTTTTCTCCCACATACGTTTTGAATTATTTTGGGGATTCCGGTTATACAGAATTTGTTTTACTCTTTTCACTCCTCTGTTCATCTCACAACTTCCTCAGAGTAAAGAAATTAACTTATATTTTTACTAATAGCTGAGACATAGAGTGGCAATTATATCAAAGACTTTCAAAACGCCAATAAGATGTTATGTCATTCATAACAGGCATCTGCAAAATTAAGTGTTACGTCCAAACCAACTTTTAAAGCCGTGTTGGTTTCAATTTAAATTTGGAGGCAATTGTATAATACTGGAGGAATCACCAAGAAGAATGTCCTGCTTAAGGGACAGTTGCTGGGATTTACTTATTAATTTTTAATAAAGTTAAACTTTTGCTATACATATTTTTAATACTTCTTGTTAATACCACATTGGGAAATGTAGAGAAGCCATCCAGGAACAATGAAATAATGGTGATGCAGCTTGTAATGGCTGTGAAGGAAAACTGAGGTTTAATCTTGTAAATAAGCACATTTTAAGGACTGCTTCTTCAGTAGTTGTTCCCATACAAGCACTCATTTCCTCAGCTAAGGGCTGTACAAGTGCAATAGCTGCAAAATCAATCCCAGTTTATGCAGTATTCTATGAAGAATAAAAAAGACCTGTGTGTAGTATTCGTTTATCTATAGTCTGAAAGTCTCTCAGTTGTTTTTGCACTTGAAATGACAAAGTACAAAATTATTATATGACAACCTAAGCAGAGATCTATTAATTTAACCCCAGAGATTACAAAATTATTTGTCCTAGTTTATTTGGTGGAAAAGAAAACAGGATGCAAGAAGTTACTTAGGCACCTCATTGAGATCAAGTAATTTCAGCGTGCACTGACCATCTATTCAGCTGCTGGGATCCTTACACCCTTGTAGCTTTTGGTCTGAATATTTGGCCTCCTGTTCTCTGCTCTAACAACTGCTTAGGAGCTCTCTAATCCAGTGATTTATCATGTGAGTCATTAGACAGAATGGATGAAGGTTCTTCCTTTATTTTTTTTTCCTTTAATTAATTGCTCTTTTTAACATAGCTTTGTTTCTGAAAATAAATGGTCTATTGGTACTTTTAGTACTTGGCTTCTTTGGAAATCAAGATTATTTTAGGTGCCTGAAGCTGTGCATAGTGTTCCAGACTGGGGCTGCAATGCAGTTTTGAAGTTAATTCCCTTATTGCCTCTGCTTACCACACTCTGTTTTTGTTTGCAAAGTGGTTTTGGTATGTGCTAACTAAATTTTGTTTCCTTGCAGAGAAACTAAACCAGAAGCTTCACTCTGCTTGTACAACAACAAAGCTTTGAAAGCCAGTAACAGTCCACCTCCATAAGTAGTCCTTTGAAGGATTTAATTCAGGGGACAGGACTAAACCTAGTCTGAAATGTCCCTGGCTGCTTGAATTGGAGATGTAGGGAACCTAAATACCAGCAGCTTTGACCAACTGACCTGCACCCACCAGATTAGCAAATTACTGGCTAGTTATAAACATAGCAATAGACTTTTGAAATATAATTTTTGCTCCCCTATATGGCAGTTTGGCCTCTTGCATACATTAGGGACTTTCTGCATGCCTCTTCCAATTCAGTGGAAGAATAAGTTAATATTTCTCTCTGACTTAATCACTTAGAAAGGACATCACCTCAAATTTAAATTGTTTTTCCCTATTTACAAAACCAGGAATGGTTTCTAAGAGCTCCGCTCCTCCCACATTGCTTTCTTTTCTTCTTTTCCAGCTGGTTCAGATAACAAAGTACTATCCATAGGGTGATGCAGGTGGAAGCACACTGGGAGGGTGTAACTGCCCACCACACATTTAGATCTCTTTTCACTGAATCAGGTGAAAAAGATAGTACTTAATACCTTTAAGAAACAGCTGCCTGCCTGACAAGTACAAATTATACTTCATGCTCCTGTAATTTGACCAGTCGACACCTGGTCTAAAACAAGTGATATACTGTTAAAAGAGAATTCCAAAGCCACATCTAACACATAGAGGTATAAGTTACAGTATGAAATAAACAGGCAGTTAAACACCCATCTGCCCCCTCCCCCCCCCCCCCAACCCTCCAGAAAACCTCAGATCTCAAAACTTTACAAATAAGATTTACAAAAATGAAGAAGATGTAGGCAAGAGCAGAAAAGTGCGTGTTTACAGAACTGTTCTCTTTTTAATTAATGTTTGTATTAAATCAATTTTCAGTTTCTGAATCATCATAAAACCAGAAACAAGTTAGTATGAAACCAGGAAAATAAGCATTCACGAGATAGTCTCCATCAAAATAAGTGTGTTTTATCATGGCCAGTAAATTTAAGTACTGCTTCAGTTTTGAGTATATAAATAAGAAAACTGGAGTGCTCAGATGACATTGGTTTAATAACTTCTGCTGAGAATTATTCTTTAAATTCTGTTTGCTGCCAGAACTGAGTGTAGGTGCCCAGCAGACCAAAACCAAAAACAAAACAGTAAATAATTGTTCAAGAAAGTAGTTTTGAATTGTGGCACTTGGAGTAATAACAGCTTGGCTTACTATAATACAATATAGAATTGAACCAGCTTGGAGTAAAAAAAAAAAGAAAAAAATCTTGCTAAGAAAGAAGGATGTCTCCATGCATCAGAAATATGGGGGTAAAAAGAACTCAAGAGAATGAGAACTTTAACACCAGGGCAAAGAAGGAAGGAGTATGCAAGATTTGGTGGCTACCTAGAAAGAAATGAGTTTATAGGTTGTTGATGAGAAAAGTGCTCCCTTTCTCTGCTTTATGTTTAGTCAGCTAAGTGAATTCAATCCTCTTTCTTTCCCATCTGAGCAAAAATCATCCAAAGCTTAAACAGACATAAGACAAATTCAGTCCTCCAGTTCCATGAGGGCAAATATTTACCTAGAAAGGGAGACTAATTAAAGAGCATCTGCACATTTGCCTCCAAGATGAGCTGAGCAACTGCCCAGAATACTCTGTTAAAGGTAAGCACCGCTGATCCTAAGGAGAGCAGCTGAGATGGCTCTTCACAAGTGGTTAGGTAAATATTCTGAAGATGCCTTATAGCTGGAGCCTTAGACTGGGTGAGGAGCACGTTACATTGTGTTATATAAAAACTATTGGTCCCAAGAGGTGCTGAGCATAGGCCAACCCTTCTAATCTTGTTAGGACTACTAGCGTATATCAGGACTTGTCTACACATAAAGCTATTTCTGATTAATGCCACATGTGAATGCTCTGGCCACACATGACATTAATCAAGAATAATTAATCAGGAACAACCCCATGTGTAGACAAGCCCAAATTTAATGTGAGGGTGGTCACAGGATGGTGCTCTATAGAAGAGAGATTTCAGAGCAGATGAGTAATTGCTTGCCATTTCCATGTGGATAATAATACCCTCTTGGCTGGGAACAAATAGATGTTTGAGAATGACTTAATTTTTCATTGCCAGGTATAATACCCCCCCCCCCCCCCAAGTCTTACATCATCAACTACTTGCAGACCTATGAACACAAGTGTGGGTTATTAAAATGGGCATCTCTTGCTGTTGCTGACTGCTAAATTAAATGCTTTGTATATGTTTCTAGATATTGGTCTTACTGGCTAAAGGTTTGAGGAAGTATACTTACTCCTTTATCTTAAGAAAGGGTAATCTCACAGAACCTAACAACTTGTCACTAAATGGTTTTATTTGCTCAGGATAAATCTGAGTTAAATGTTCTTGATTAAAAGCAAAATATTTTTAGTTTAAGTCTGTTGACAAACACTTATCTGGGCAGCTTTTAAAGACTGGGATGGTTTTATTCACCACAAGATAACATCTTCCTGTTAGTCATTAGTGTCATCTGAGTTGGGGCTGATAGGAAACAAGAATGTTCTGGAAATATGTTGGTGTGCTCAGGGATTTTTTTCCAATAACTGAGCTGATTTCCTAATTATCTGTTGCGCTGTTTTTTTATGCAAGGTCTTCTCTTTACCATTTTGTGAGAAGCTGGTAGCCTATCTTAGCTTGCTGTGGATGTGACCAGTACCTTTCTCTATTTATTCTCTCTGCCTTTTGGTGTTCAGACCAAGAAGTCACTGCTCTGTCTCTGCACCTGAATGGGTTGAGAGAGCCCTAGATGCACTTTGCTGGAATGATTTGCTTTTTCTACTCAAAATTTTGAGTAGTGTTCATTCTAGTATATAATTTCTCGTGAAACAACACAAAATCCCTTGATAGGTTTTTTGTTTTGTTTGTGGGGGAGGATATGAAATAGTAGGCTAATATTCAGATTTGTATTTGGTTTGATTTGGAGCAATGTATGAATAAAGTTTTCCAGTACGTTTGGACAATCGTCTCCTACTGAAGGCTGTTTTACTCTGTTGGGAAAGAGAACCAGGAAGACGAACTTACTGGTTGAAGTGGTCATTCAGGAGACTCAGTTTCACACACATTCCAATAACTGTACAAATGTTTATACAAAGTGGAGCAGCTGTAGCTTGACATATTAAGATAGATATATTTTTTTTTCCCAATATACCGAGTAGCTTTGACATTTGGCCACTTCCCAGAAAAACAGGAGAATGAGTTCAAGTTCATTCAATGAACTGGGCAGAGAGACTTCAGAATCTATTTCCCAACTTCTGTGTACATGCCCTGACCTTGATGCTCCCTCTTACCTTCTCCAAAAATGTTGAATGTGAGATTTCCAGTACAGGCATGAGGATGGGGCTGTGAGCAGCTTCACGTTCTGGGTAATGGATAGCTGCCTATCTCCTACTATACCCTCAAATATCAGTATCCATTGAAAGGGATTCATGGGTTGAGGTAATGCTGAAATATTAATCTGGAGTACCTAAAGGTAGAGCTAGGCACCCAAACCATTCGTAGATTTAGATCATAAAATCTAAACCATGGTATAGCTTAATAATCAGTTTCTACCATAAGCTCTTCATTTTAGCAATAAAATGTTTTTCATGTATGTATAAATTGGCATTTTTAATTACCTAGTTTTCTAATACTCCTGTAAAGACATAATTTATACTGTAATGTCATGACACTCCAATGTAATTCTAGGAACAGCTGAAAATTAAAGTCAGTTGAAGGAGTGTGTGCTGCTTTTATTAGAGATTCTTACTGATTCTACATGTCCAAGAAGCTGGAAAACAGTGACTTGGCATTTGTAACCTTTCCTTTCCATTGATTTATGCATTAAAACCTCATCATTAGCTCATGGCAAAATGATCTTCATAGTGCCACACCTTGGAGTCTGTCTGGATCTCCCACTGGAACAAAATATGCATACTCTCCTGTTTCCTATGCCAAACAGTGAAAAGCTCTTGTTCTGTGATCTGTACTGCCTTTTGATATGTTTAGGGTTATGAAATAAAGGATTAGATTTATATCTTAAAGCCATAAGTATGTTTTTCCTAGTTAACATAAAGAACATCTCCTCCATCTGTGATAATACTGAACTGGGGATACCTGAGAAGCTTGAGCTAATGGTCAGATGAGGGGCTGGATGCAGGGCACATCGAAGTCAGGGATCTATTACCATGGAATTTACTTCCTCCATTTATTGCCAGAGCATGAATCTGTTGACCTTTGGGTCATGCAGCCTCTTCTAGTACATATTCTCTGGGAGGAGAAATGAAGGGATTAAAGACAGGCTTTTTGAAGAATTCTTTTAAAATTTTGGGGAGTTAAAGTAGGTCTAAGTGGAGATGAGTGCTGTTTATTAGAACATAGCTTGGAAGGGGTGGAATACTGATTTATTTCTTTATTTTTTAAAGTTATTATTATTATTATTTTTACAATGCTTAAATAAATAAACAATGTAAGAAAGGGACACAAGTGTTAAAACTGTCAGCTGCCCAAAGTTATGGTAATTTTGGTCACTTTAACTCATGGAGATGGCATTCAGATGACAGATACTCAAGGTTTTGCTGACCTCGGGAACATTACTGAGTAATCAGTCATTAAGTAAGCATGAAGTGTTCTTGAACAATTTAGTCAATGTCTTCAGCACTTAACATACTTTCCCCTGAAAGCACGCATCTTCTGGTTCCATATTCTATTCCACGACACAGATTTATTCTTATTTAAGGGGAGAACCACTTTTCATTTTTCTTATTTGCTTTTTCCCGTCATGTCTCTACTTAATAGAAGTGACAGCGTTCTGTTCAACTTTTGTTTTTACATATGTCTCTTAATAAAAGAATAACAAAACATGAGTTCTACATCTTCAGAGAGCAACATAATCTTGAATGGGAAAGGGCTGAGTTCTGCTTTCAGATGGAAGCAGCACAACACCCAGTGAAATAAATTAAATTCAAGTGTGTATGTATCTAAGAAAAGAGTATGTATGTCAGACTGTCACGGATCCTATGAGGAAGGCAAGCAAAGCATTATTACACCAATCTTTGCAGAGTATCTGAGACAAAGAGGACTAATGAATTGCCAGGATCCACTGAGAGAGTAATTCATTAATGCCATTTCTTGCACTTAGAAGTTTCTTTGTTTCCAGTCCTATGTGCAACTCAATTGGTGGCTTTGCTGAAATAAAGATATCTGTAGGGTGAGTAATCCATTCCACCAAGAGATTGCCTGGAAGGTTGTTTGTGTTCTCCAACTTGGCATGTGAACAAACAAATCAATACTTGTACATATGTGCTTCTTTGCAGTGCATAGAAGCAAAAGAGCAGTGAATAAAAAGCTCTGAAGGCCGTGGCTAGAGGATGAGATGTAGTGTTTGGTATGCTGCTGTGGCAGTATTTTTGTTCAGTGAACATGAGTTGGAACAAGATGTGTATGTAGGGAGGGAACACCGAGAAGAGGGAAATTATGGTAGGGTGGGATGGGAGTGGGAGGAGAAGAAAATGGGAGGAATATGAGAGGAAAAAGCAGAAAGTGATGGGAAGAGGTCGTGGAGTTAAATTAAACAAAAAGCATGCTAGCTTATGTTACATCTTATGGTTTGAAAAAGCATCCACTATATATATCCATCTGTTTATTTTTTTTTTAATTCATCATGACAATGCCACTCTTAAGTAGGGATTTATTCTACAATACATGGAAAGGAGCTTTTTAGCCATTGATTATTTGATGTTTTGGATTTAACAAGGTTAGTTTTGCAGTTTGTGATAGACTGCAACTAACTGCTTTATGGCAAGCTTTTTCCTCCTGTTTATCCTTACTAGTGATCATCTCTGACACTAGGTGAGTCATGCCTCAGCTAGCAGGGCTCACCAGATACAGTACTGTAACTTTTGTAAAAGGCAATAGTGAAAATTGGAAGGGATAAATTAAGGTAAATCATGGGGACTTCCCATTTTCTTCTGGTACGTATTTCTAGCTGGGAGTAATCTCCCAACCTTTCACCAGTAACATAGCTGTCAGAATTGCTAGCTGAAGTACCACATCTTAAAACAATTCCTGCAAAAAAGAGTATTTGCACTTACTCCCACTGATTTTAATATCAGATTTCAATTTGTCTGCAATTAAAGCAGGCTCATACCTTTACAGAAATGATTTCCTAAGCATTGTGTCTCCTATTCATCGCAATGGATATCCCTTTCATTACTGGGAATGGAATGTATATTCCCCGTTTATCACCCTGGAGTATGAATCACCAGGCTGATATTTTTCTTTTTCTTTTTTATTCTGGACAACTAAAGGGACCCTCCTGCAATGTCTAACCAAAAAGTTAAACATATGCACTTTCTGGTGAAGCGTGCTTAAGTAATATACTCACAATTATTAAAAAAAAAAAGAAAAGAAGAAAAAAAAAAAAAGAAAAAGAAGAAAAAAGGGAAGTTTTTAATTCCTTGATGAAATGCAGGAGTGTGCTGAATGACGAAGAAATGCAAGCTTGAACACAGAAAACGTGCCTATACCAGCTTTTTTAGGATGGGCAAGTAATCAGACGTCAAAGAGATGGTGTATATTTCTTTGTTGCTTCTTTCAGTTACTGTAGCCTTAAGTGTTATTTTTACTGTTGTGGATACTGCATTTGATAGGCGTAACATAGATGCAGTTTTCAAGCTGACCCTTTTAAAGCAGAACAGCCTGAAGGAAATGCACCCATTCTGCTTCAAAGAAGATCTGTCAGTAGGTAGGAGGAATAATATGCATGCATCAGTAATTAATAACGATCTGAAGCTTTGATATTTTGTAAGGCCCAGAAAATTACATTTTTACAGAGTATAGTATATTGTTGGGTTAAAAACACACGGCTTAATTCCGTATCCTGTAACAAAATTTCTTTTGAGATAAATAGGAACTAAGCTTGAATAAAGACAGAAGCATCAAAAGCACTGGCATGAGTGCTGCTTATGTCCTTTATTATGCCAGTGAATGCAGTTGTGGGTATCACTGCAATCCTTAATAGGATAATATGGATGAGAAAGATCTTCAATACAGAGTATAATGAGGTGCTCAAATAGCCTGACTTTTCACTTAAATTGAAGAATTCATTTCACTGAAAAGCTCCATTTTTACATACCTAATAGTACAACATGAAATTCAGAGGCCAAATCTCATTGACTGGATTTTGTTTGAATATGTTTTAAAACAGCTGCTTTGACTTCATTAGATGTCTTTAATGTAGTCATTTGTAAAGTCCTTTTCTTGTATAATAGATTAACTTGCAGAGAGGAACCAGCTGATACAGCAATGCCTTTTGACAGTCCTATTTTTAGAATCAGAGGGAGGTACAGTCAGATAAACCGTGCCGCAATTAATAAGCTGGATCTCAAACATGGATCATTATGAGGAAACTCCCTTTGTATTTGAACAGTTTTTCAGGGTTTCCTGTCTCTTTGAAGCACAGAGAATCCTACAGGTGATTTTCAGACAGTGAGAAATTATATGTGCATTTATTCACTCCTGACTGTTTTAAGTATATATGAATGCTATCTTTATTTATTTATTTATTACTTATTTTTTCCTTCAAGGACAAAAGATGTGAACCTGACTATCAGCTTTCACCATTCATTTATCTCACCTCTCATATGTTGTTTCAGCTGGATGGAAGGATACTGAACTAGCAGCCAAACACCCAATTATCTGCCACATCTCCAGTGATACTGTTCTGGTGCCATGGGTGTGACAGAACATGATTTGAAAACTGGGGGAACATGTTGTTATGATATACTTCGGAGTGGTTAAACTACTTAGTGCCCAAATGGTTGCTTATACAGAAAGGTACAACAAAATCCAGCAGATTCAATGATAAGTCCTGATTGTTTCAGCAAAAAGAAAGCTGCAAGTTTGGAATCAGAGGAAACAAACTGTACAGGTTAGCTTTTGCTGCACTGTTAGCACAGAATCATTCACTGAGGAAATATCTTCCTAATTTATGGTTTGTTTATTAGTTTAATTTAATGCCTGAGACATAACAGATGAAGTTTAGATGTTGCCTTAGATGAACTGTTACAAAAAAAAGGTGGATAAAGTGCACTGCAGAAAACATCCATGTATTTTCATATGGCTAAACCACCTCTGACATGCAAATCAGACACTGGTTGATTTGGTTTAGCCAGGATATAGTTATTGCCATGCAACCAACAGCTAAGTGAATCAGTCTGCCCATTAGTATTATCAGGAAAGGAAACATTAATACCTAAGGCTTTCTTGACTGAAAGCTTAGAATGATGTGATCTTTAAGGGTCCCTTCCAATCCAAGCCGTTCTATGGTTCTGTAATTTAGGAATACATCTCCTTTACTAGACTGATCAATGGCAGTTGAGAAAGGCTGAAGATCAGACATGTAAATGCAACTTCTTAGCAATCCAGTTACACTCAAGTGCTTCTGTTCTTCCAGAGTCCTATACATCCCCTCTATCTTTTCCCATGATGCTCAGGTAAATTGGCTCCTACAGATGCTTAGACAAATTGGCTGTGCATTCCCACTGAGCACAGAAGAAGAATGTGCAGAGAAGCTCAGATTAATACAAACTAATGGTGCAGGGGATGTACTCCCAAAAGTCTTTTCAGATGCATTGCACGATGGCATTACCTTTGTCAATGCAGGTGCTTGAATGCTGCTTTGTAGTTTGTCTCCTCTAACTTAAATGTGAATAGCTGAAACATTCCCTAAATATGCAAGACATTCATGATGTTTCCAGTATCACATATTTTTTTGGCCACATTCAGACAGCACTGTTCAAGGTCATTAATAAAGAACAGAGAGCTAGACAGGCATCCCCAAGGAACCCAGCTTGTTACTTCTGTCTTCTGCAATTCATTGTCAGAACATTACCTTTTCTTTATGCCTACTGGAGCAGTTTGTTATCTAATTCTATATACTTGCATCCCACAAACAAGTTATCTTTTCTAATGCTCTGTCTAGACAAAGACTTAAAGGTGTGATGTTAACATGTGAAACCAACTTTAACCCATGCTAACCTGGTAGAGACTGGGTTCCCTGTGAGGCTTTAAAAGAGTAATTTTAGAGTGTATTAAAGGTAACATGCCTTGTCTAAAGCTTAAGAAATATATATTTTGACAAAAGCATTTGGAAGACAGGAGTGTACATTGCTAGTCACTTTCTGTTGCAGTTTGATTCCATCTCCCTCTTTTGTTTTTGTAAAACAATGTGTCTTTGTTTTATTTATAAACCTGCCTATCACTTCTGCCTTTATGGAAGACTCCACAGTCTTAGATAAAACTGACTCAGGCTTTCTTGCCATGAGTTATGAACTGATGTATTTGCAGTCATGTTTAATCTGCAGTGAGAACTTCTACCTGCACCAAGGTAGGCAGTTAACTCTGAGAAAACTGCAGTCATAATATTTGTTTGTTTGTTTTCACTAAGGTAGTTTGTCTGCATTGGGTAGTGTTGGCACAATTGTCCCATATAATACAAGTTGTGCTGGATTACATGGTCAAACTCAAATCTCTTATGAAATATATGTTGAATTAACCTTTCTCCAGAGCAGCTGCCACAGTAGCTATCCATAAAAACAGATTTTATGAATATGGAAAATTACTTGTGTATAGTGTCTGATTCCTCATTCATTAGAACAGTTGATTGATGTGCAGAGTAACTTCCCTTCAAATCAAGTAAAACATGTACATAACATTTTTTTCTATGCTGTCTTTGGTTTCTATATTTAAAATCTGCCAGATAAAATACGAGTGATTTTTATCAGTGTGAAATCAGCATACAACTACAATAATGCCACATTCGCTCTTCCAAAAACCTTTATTGTTTGTTGACACCAACCAAAGATTTATCTCCTCTGTGATGCCTTGAGGCTCCATATTTTCACAGTTCCATTGTTTGTTTTCTTTTTATAGGTAAGGCTAAAGCAGGAATCTTTCTATAATTATGGTACACACCTTATGATAGTATGCATTTTTGTCCTTATTTTTCAACAATTTATTTTTCATAATTGCTGAATCTTGTCAGGTGTCAGCCTTTTAGAATCAACAGCATTTCAGACTCTTGCCTGTTTAAATCTATATATGTCTTCGTTGTTTGTGCCTGGCTATGGTGGATGCTAGATCAGCATCTTTCTTTCTTATTCCCTGATATGCTTAAACCACATTTTAGGATGTATTCATTATCTGCTTATTTTAATACTAGATTGTGTAAATCCTAATTCAGGTCTTCAGACATTCTTATGTCCTCTGTCAAGGTCTCTGACTAGTTCGATTTTAAGTATTCCTACACCACAGTATTTTGCACTGCTCTGCCCTTTACCCATTTTTGTCTCAGTGATTCTTCTTATACATGCCCTACATAACTAATTGAGATCAGTTTCCGTTTCATCCTTTCACCTCTCTGTCACTACCCTTCACTTTTTAGAGAGAATTTTTCTTTTTGATAACACTATTTTCATCTCTGTGGTAAGCTGAGATAGCTGGTTTGTGTTCCTTCTTGCATTCTTGAAAACCAGGATAAACCTGCGCTGAGTGATAAGTAGAAACTTTCAATATGTCCCCTCATATCTTCATTCCCCCACCATTAAAAGATTGCACCATAGTCCAGTTAAGCATTTTGAGCATGCAGAGAAAGATCATTACATTACTTCACATTTGAAGAGTTTCATCTGGCCTGTCCAGCTGTCAGGGCGCCACATCATCACGGACAGTGCTGATGCTGCCAGCAGGTCCTCCAAATTCAGTATCCACAGCAGTTTTCAAGAATCAATTGAACAGTCCCAGGACACCTGCAGCCTTGTACTGCAGAGGTCTTTTCTGACAACTCAGAGAAATAGAAACACCGTCTCTTAATAATCCATGCTCTGATAAATGGTATTGTTCATTAGCATTGGATCTACTCACGTATTTGATTTCATTAGGCAGCATAATGGTGAAAATTCTTTCTGCCTCACATATGTGACTTGTGCTACTCTAGTGTCACTGTCTGGTGTGTGTTACAAGATCACACATACTTTCTTGGGGGCGGGGGGGGGGATGTTGCATTTCAAAGTTGGACAAAAGAAATTCGACACCATGTTGACTTGAGAGAAGTAAGCGAGTGTCCTGTCACAGACAGGATGCTGTACTTTGTTTATTAGCAAGGAGTTACCATGTCACCCACACTGCACACAAGCTGTTTGGAATGATAAGGCAGAGCAAGAGACTCGTTGCAAAGGTGGACATGAAAATTGTTTGTCATTCCCCTGCCAAAATATTAGCAGTGAGGTAAGGAAAACACTTTAGATTTTCATGTTATAAGATGCAGAAGTTCAAATGAGAATTATATGAATATACAGAAACGGGTCACTTTCTTTTGCAGCAGAGGGATTCTTTTAGATGGGATATGAGTGTGAGACATTCCCAAGTAGACATTCTATAGATGTCCCTTGCTCTATAAACCTCAATGTTCCTTTGGAACATTGGGAGTACTGGGGGTACAAAGTAATCTATGGACTAGAGCTTCATTTTTCCTGACACTGTTCCCCTGAGCATTATAACAATGATGAATCATTTTATTTTATTTTATTTTAATTTTTTTTTCAGAATAACAGATTCATTAAAAATAAAAAAATTTTAAAAATCCCTTCTCTGCACAAAATGCGGGGATGCAATCAGCCCAAGGTTATAGGTGCTGCTAGCACCTAATTGCTTTTGCTTTCTGTAAAGTTCTAAGAACAGCTTTATATTCTTTCATTATCTTGACACAGGTGGAAACACTGTTCATTAAAAATTTAGCACTCTTCTCATTTATTCAGAATAGATTATTACAGCTGTGCACTATGAGAGGTAGTTGCACATGAAACTAGGGATGCTGTTACCCTTGAATCAGAAATGTGGCTCTTTCTTAAAAGAATGCTGCACACGGTTCTCTATCAGTCATGGTAAAGGCACAGGATTTTTCAGAAGTGTCTATTAGTTTCAGGTGCATCACTTCTGTGGTGCTTATCTTCACACAACTTAAGAGGAGCCTGATTTTCAAAGAGCAGGTGTCCATCATTTTGTAAAAATCCAGTTATATTAAAGTGTCACTCAAACTCTGAGCTATCCAGATGTACTAAGCCATTTTTTGAAGTCTTGTTCAAACCAATGTCTTTTGCAAGACTTTGTAGTCTAATTTAACCAAATACAATGTATAGAATAAAAACAAGATGAAGCTTGAGAAAAGAGAGAGGCATCAAAGGGAACAGAATGAAAACACAGAATTTGTCATATCAGAGCAGACCATTGATCTGAGGAGGACTGTGTTCTGCTTCCAGCTGTGGACATTACCTTGTGATGTAAAAGAAGAACCTGAAATCCATGATTCATAACTAATCATACCAAAATTTCTAAGAACTTTATTGTTTACTGTAAATAAATCTGATAAATAAAAGTGGAATGGAACAAGACACTATACATCCCAGCTGATATTTGGGGGAGGAGTTGTATCTGTGTCTAACATACAGGCAAAATGCTACAAGAATAGTTAATCCTTAGGAAAATATAACTCATATAACATTGCCAAATGTTATTATTGCCTATACAGGCTATGGCTGATTTGAGCAAAACTGCTAAATTTGCAAAGTGAATTTATTTGGAATGACTTATTTTTTTTTATTTTTCAGAAAGTGGTCATGATAGTTAATTCATTTCTCCTTTGTGAAGTCACTATTGCTTAAGTTGTTTAAATACAGTTCACAAGCTAAGACATTACTTCCTCAAAATGTGGATGTTGTGTTGAACACTGAAGGTCAACCTTTGTGACATACCTCTCTTTCCTTATTTTCAGGCTACAAGAAGGTCTGAGCAAAAGCAAAGTATGGGCGAGGTTAGAGGTGATCTTTGGATATATGGTCAGTGTTCCCAATGTGCTTCCTTTGCATGTAAAAATGTTATTGTTTTGGATCATGAGGCTTTTCTATATTGTCCATTTGTCAGACAATCCATGGCCTCTATATTCTAAGAAGAATGTATGCAATACCATAGGCTGAATTTTTGTGCCCATGGACATGCTGTGTGTTTTTAATTAGGGAAATTGAGCTCCTGGCTGAATTTGATGTAGGAATTACCTTTTGGTTTTTAGGTGTCATTATATTTTAGGCTGGGGGAAAGTTCTGTGCCTGAGGGCACTTTCATGGCAAAATGACACCCGAGTCTGGCAACTGCCAGATGAATTCATCTTCAGTGTAGGCACATAAGTTAAGGTCTGCCTAGGTTCCATTTTAGTCATCAGAGTCCTCTTTGAGGGGTGTCTAATCTTAAAAGTCATACTTTAGAAGTACTTAGGTAACTAACTGAGCATGTAGGAACATAATGGGTTTTAAGGAATTTTTAGTCTTGCTCTACCTCTGCTTCCCCACTCATGACACAGGTTTATTCTTGTATTCAAATCTTCATGGTATTCTGACAATGTGTTGTGTGCAGGCCATGAAGTTATTTCACCACGTGTTATGATACACGAATTCAACACTGCTTATATCTCAATCTGTTCAATATTATGTTTTTCTTCTCCTTGTTTGCATTTTCCCTCCAGTTTTATTGTGATAGATATGCTTCTGTTCTTAGAAAAACACACTCTGATGAATTCTGAGGGTTGAATGAGTGTTGTGGAAGAGGTACATGCTAGAGGAATTCTTTTTTCCATTATAGTTCCACAAAAAATAACTACAAAGCCATTCATGAATAAAACCCAGGCACTCGGTATCACTGTACAGAGCATAAATCAAAAAAGAGGCAGCCTCATGTTTGACTTTATAATATGGAGCAGAAGTGCCTTCACATCATCAGATGTTGATGCTATGGCTGCCATTTCTAAGTTGTCCTTCCCCCTCCCCCCAAGCTGCTGCTAATAAATTACAAACACATTTGCTCTCATTAATCATTCTTTGAAATGGCAGAATAGTTTTTGCTGATTGAAAATAATTATTAGCTTCTCAAAAGGATTAAACAGCCTGTTTAGATTTTCATTTATATCACCATTTTGATGGAGCGATGTGGGGGTATGTACACAGCCTTTCTCTTAAGAGTAATAATAATAATTAATGCTTTGTAAGAAAGAGTTTCAGAAGGACTTCAGACAAAGAGAGAAAGAAAAGGCAGGCAAGGTGAGCAGGATTAATGTAGGACAGAACTGAACACAAGCTTGTGTTGTGCAGGAAACCTACTCTAGCAGAGCAGTGATAAACACAAAAGGAAATACAGCATTCTCAGCATAGCAGTGTAGAGACTTGAAATTTCTGTCTAACATTACAATCTGAGCAGTGTAATTAATCTGGGATTGAAAGAATACCACAGATGTTTAAAATTATTTTTTCTACTGACTCAGTATCCTGCACATTTACAAATTGTAGGCTGTGGATTAATAGCCCCTGAGTTCATTACCCTATGGGCCATGCTCCAAGCTTTGAATTTGCACTCAGCAAAGCGTATTTGGATTGAGAAAATTTCCTAGAGTCAGGCCCCAATATTCTAAAATAAAGTGTATTCACTCTTGAAGTGGGCACTAGACTGTGAATTCTTGCTAGAGTAACAAGAGGTGTCAAAATAAACAAAGAAGAAAAAAAGTCAGATAGGCTAACACTTATCTACATTTCAGAACAGAACGCAGTGTGGAGTTGCCTAAATAGTATAACCCTATTAATATCTTATAGCTATGTTTTTGTAACAGTCATAATATGATTCCATGTATGATGCTTGCCCTGCTGAATGACAGGAACTAACAGGGATTAACAAGAATTACATTCTCTACTAATTTGATTACATGTTCTTGGGACCTGAGAAGGAATCTTTGTGTAGTACAGTCTAGCTTGGCATAGATGTACAAGTAGTTTGGATTCACTACATGATAGAGACACCTCTTGTAAGACACTGGAAGGTATAGGAAGATTATGGGTCATATTCAGATGATAGTATGAATTTCACTGAAGTCCCCAAGCTTGATATTTCCTACTGGCAGTCTCTAGGTAGCTCTGTTTTGTGTCTCATTTAAGTCCTTTAAGTCAGGTGTCCAGTTCTCTATGCATGGAACTTAGATGTAAATGAGGGTCTTAAAATGCATATCTGTGACCTGTCTTCTCTCATTCATCCTCAGAGGCATGCTTGAAGGGAGAGACTAAACACTAGACAGGAACCTGATAATGGATTTGTTTTATCATCTGGGGAAATGGGGTGTAGCGTTCTAGTTTCTAATCAGATAAATTTTACACATTTTTTTAAAATGAAATATAAGAGCACAGGTGAGAGGAATGGAGATGTTACCTTGGTCTAGAAATTAATATGGGCAAGTAACAGGTAAATTTAAATCTGAGAAGCAAAGAAGACTTCCATAGCTGTTAAGCATCAGAGCAACTGGAATTGTTCTTTATATGTTGTTATTTACTTGTTTTCCCGAAAGGAAGAGATATTGAGTGTTCTACTGATGCCTTCAATACTGGGATCAGAAACATAAAGGTGCATGTAGATAGGAATATTGGGAACCCAAATCTGGCTAGCCCTGGAACTCATTTCCTGGTGCTAGTCTTTGAATAAGACTTTCTTTCGACCAAAAAGAAATCTTATACAGATGTTCCAGAGTGTGTATCTTTTTGTTCCCCATCACAATTCGTACTGAGAATCACCATATAAGATCTTATCTGTATTGCTGGTTGGATTAATGGTTTTGTGAGAGATGTCAGGGAACCCTTGATTTGATCACTTAACTAGCTAGCATGTGGGCATTAGTTCTCTGACTGCAATGGAAATCTTAACTTCGCTTGTACTTTAATATATTTAATGATTGTGCAAGTTCTGACAGGTCTAATTTCTTAAAATTTGTTAGCATTCTAGGGAATTATGAACTGAGACCCCATTTCCACTGACTGTTGCTGAGAAACATGTAATGAGATGGGTGATGTGAACCGGGCATGCTGAAGAAAGTTCAAGAAACTACATCAGAGAGACTGCAATCTAAGTAACAGTTATTTATTTTAGTAACTGTTTACATTGTTTCTTGTGAAAGTTGCATATGAAAATATTTAGAAGAAAGTGTAATTTGTTCTTCCTCAGTTCAGTACCCACTTCCTAAAACTAGAGCTCCAGTTGGAGATTTATTCACTGTGTGTCATTTTATTTGTGGTGGTATATATTCTTCCTTCCCTTCTAGACTTCATATTCCTACACAGAAGTTCTATTCTAAACATACTCACTAACAAGCAATTTATTTTTCAGTTGTTTAGGAAGGTGCATCTAAGAACTATATGTGCTGAAACACAATCATACCTTTCCCATTTTCCTCACAGTTCACTTTGGTAAAAATTGCACTGACTCTTTATTATTGCTGCCATCATAGTCTGAATTCAGACTTTGTCACCTATGAGTGCAGAATACAAGCAGGTCTGACCTACTCTATCCTGTCGATACTGTTCTGATTTTACCAGGGAGAGGAACAGATATGTCCTTATATTTGCTAGCTGCAGGTTGACTTCCATAAAGTGTTGATGGCAAAGCTTTCCTTGACAATAAAGAAAAGCAATATTGGACTCAAATTAACAAAGTTGTATAGAACAATAAATCAATATACTGACCCTGGGAATGAAGACATCCAGAAGTTTTCCACGTAAGTCTAACTTCTACCACCTCTGGATTCAGACGTCCTTTGCAAGTCATTTTATGCATCCAGATAGGATTTTCCTATCTGCCTGTATTTTGGGAAGATCCTTACTTCAGTGAAAAGCCATGAGCCATCTGATATGTAGGCAGGCAGAATAGGAAGACACAGCAGTGTCTCTTTTGACACTGTTAACATCAAGTGGAGTTGGAGAGAAGATGTAGGAGATAGATATTCATTTACTACTTCAAAGTTCCATTAGATAAAGAACTTTCTGAGCTTTACGGCAAAACTTTTTCTGCGCTGAGTTTGTATGTATGTTAGCTCCACTTGGTATATTTCTGAATGTTTGTTTCTCATTATGTACTCAGATCTTAAAACTAGGTAGTGCACATTAAATAATATTAACCATTGAGCTTATAGATTATGAAAAATTCTGCAATTACTAACCAGAAAAGAAATGAATGAAGAAAGGTCATTTTAAAAATGTGAATCTGAACAGGATTTGTTCTTTAAAATTCCATATTTTTATAATCTTGTCATTTTTTTTTTTTTTAAATGTAAAGCTGGACAAGATTTGAGGAAATATGGAATTTTATAGAACAAAATATGTTTATAACTGCCAAAGGCACTGAAAAACTAGACATAGACGAGATTGCAGTGAACATTCACTTTCTTTTTATGCGTGTTTTCTCTACAAACTTGTCACCATGTATGTTTTATTATCAGCTCTCTATTTTTTATTTTTTTTGTAAGGTTTGAGAGTGATCCACTGTGTTTTCTTCTTACAAGGAAGGAATATTCTTTGAAAAGGAAAAAATATGATTTTGTCCTTTCTGTTTGTTGATTTTTGTTGGCTCATTAGATTTTAGTGTTAACAGCTCAAACAAAAATCTGTCACAACGTCTTGAGAGTTTTTCTGGTGTCTCTTGATAATTGGGAGACTGTATGACACAAGAAATGATTAAAAAAAGATATTGGGTACAACATAAGATTGCTCTATAATTTGTTGTAATTATAAATTTGACTCATTTGTCTATTCTAAGTAAATTCTAACTGCAGTTGGTTTATGTCAGAAAATAGCAAAAGAAGAAATTATACAGACTTCTATTTCAAGGAGGTTATAAACAGGGAAACATGAAAATAACTGCAGCTTTAATGAAAAATGTTTGGTAGTGCTTTCTTAAATCAAAAAAATGTCAAATGAATTGCGTGGATGAAACTGAAGTGTGTTTAGACTGTTTTATTTTCCTTGGTGCTAGGTTAGAATGTGAAACTAAATATGTTCATCCAAAGATAACTGAAGTTCCTGCTTCTGTTTAGATTTCATTGTCTGTTAGAAATCTCCTAGGTGATTTAACTAATTCACTATAAAAGAATGAGTCGGTTCTGCGCTCTTCTCTGCACAGACAATAACTTGTTCAATTAAGTACTGTTGGGTTTTTATTAAATTAAAATCCTAGGAATTTTAGTGCATAGTATATTTTATCTGTGAAAACTGAGCAAAATGTTGTATGTGATTCTCAAACAAATTCCTAAGGTAATTACTGAAGGAGACTTGAATACATTTCTGGTAGAGTCATCTTTGACCAATTTAATAACTTGATTTCCTTAGCAGAGGAAAACCCTTATCTCTCAGGACTTGCGGTAACACTGGGATACACCATGAAATTGTTAAAAGAATCAGAGTCTGTTCTTCTTTGTTGGCAATAGATGAATTCAGACTGGAGATTTATGTTTTACTGATTCAGGTGGAACACATTCTTAGTAATTATTTTATATTTATATTTCAGTTCCTGTGCATATTCTAGTAGATCTCTGAAATTCTTATCTGAAAAATTGTCTCCAGTGTGTTCCAGCACATGAAAATATGATCCGCCCCCAGAACTTATCTCATTGGACCATGGTGAGGCTGTTTCCATATGCAAAGCTGGCTCATTTTAACTATTCAGATGTTTACACATAAACATGAGTATGTTTTTTTGACAGGCCTGGCAAAGGGGAATGACAAGAGCTAGAATGAGATAAGGAAGTGATCTTATCAGTCAGCTCTGAGATGGCATTTCATGCATGAGTGGCATTTTGTAATTGTTGCATGGAATAAAAGTGCAGATATATAATAAATTTGGGAGTGTTTTTTTTTTAAACACTCCTAATCTGCAACTCACTCTTGTCCACTTCACTCAATGTAGTTGTGGGTAAATACTATGAAAAATTCATCGTAAACCTAAAAATGCTTCTTTTTGTTACATATCACAGCATTGATTTGGGTATTCATTATATAGCTCTGATACAGTGTTTGATTTTTCTGTAGCAAACAGAAATATTTAGCTCAGCTGTATTTATATGGTGTTTTTCCAGTTTTTAAAGTGTTTTTCTCTTAAATCTCTACGTAAATGTCTTACTCTGCCACACTCGATCAGTACCTGCACAATGTAAATATTTCTGTAGGTTATCACATCAACGTTACATCTAACTAGATTTGACTAAATAGTGGGGAAAAAAATGGTATGTAGTCATTTGAATTCAAGTGCAAATTTAAATTTGATCATGTCTACTGTCCTTTCATACTATCTCTCTTTGAACAGTCAATTCTTCCTGCTGAGACTGTTCCAGGAATATTTAAGACTGAAGATTTCATGAGAATAAATCATCAACATGCTATTATGGTGAGATTACTTTGGTTCTCTTTGATAGTTTGTTGATGTTGAAATTGATCAGGAAAAGGGCCTTTCTTGATTTGCTTTGACAGACTTATGCCAGATGGGGAGAGCAACCATACCTGGTAATTGAAACTGATGGTTTTCCATAGGACTGTTACAAATTGACATAGTGCTGCATTTGAAATAACCAATATTTTCAGGAAACAGTTTCTTGTGCAATAGCACTTGGCAGATTGGAAAGGAGGACTGCACAGTCTGGAAGAAGGAGTTGATAGCAGCTCAGCAGCCAATGCTTTTCTTAGTTACTTTGGAACAGGATGTTTAGTTGGCTTTTGACCTGATGTTCTCCTAAATCAACAGCAAATGCTGGACAGCTATATAGGAGAAACCTGATGCACTGATAATTAAGAAGATATCCTGAATCAGGGCAGTAACTTAGGGGAAATGAAGAATGCAAATGGGCAGATGCAAATAGATGGAAGAGCTTTTCCTGGGTGACTCCAATAACCTTTGAGCTCCACATCTCTAAATTACTGTACTTCACACACTAAGGAGGGAATGCTCATTCAGTTCTCAGTTCTGCATTGTTTTCCCTGCAGACTCACTTCAGTAGTGTCTGTCTGTTCAAATAATAAAATTTTAGAGACATTATACAAGTTATTGCAATTTTGAAGGATTTTTTAATGTATGACTTTTATGTATGGTTTCTGTTTCTATTATTCTTTGATTGTCCCAGATGAGGGAGCAGTGGCAGCTGACAGATTAAGTCAAGGCAGATCCTGCTGAAAAGGTGTTTTGTTTTTGTTTTTGTTTTTCCAAGGGAAGGCATTTTAACAACTAACAGGTCAAGGAATTTCATCTTCAGTAATATGGAGACTTGGGATTTATTTCCATTGGGACGGGGGGGTGAGGGGGTGGAGAGGGACACAGTCTGAATTGCTGAATAGTCCAAAGGGAATAAAATAATAAGGAACAAAGCTCCAGCTGGACGTATTCTAAGTGGACATGTTAATGAACTTAAGGGTAAAATGGTTGCTAATTAAAGTATACATTCTCTTATTAAAGTCAGAAGTTGAAGGACAGCAAACCTTGTATTTATAATAAATCCTGATAATATCCTGGAGAATTACAGACCAGTAAGGTTTACTTCAGCTCTTGGCAACTTAACCCACAGGATAATTAAAAATGCAGTTATATTAAAAAAAAATCCAAAAAAACCCCTGCACTTGGCGATATGGCAGACAAAATTCAGCATGATTTTCTTAAAGGAATATTGCACCTGAATATTGCACCTCACTAATTCTTTAAATGTGTAAATAAAGTATAAGATCAATTAAAACAAGGTTATATATTTGTATACCAAATCGCAGATACATTTTAAAAGTGTGAGCTAAGAAAATGAAAGCAAGTAAATTTCCTGAAAAAGATATCTAGAGGAGATAGAAGTCTGAGATTCAGGTCTTCATTCTGAATCAGCACAGAGACAGATTAGATTTTATATTCTCTGTTTTCAAAATAGCTGTTCAAATCGATAGACTTCCAAGATTCCAAGGAGTGAATTTTTCATTCCCTTTGTTCTGATAGGATTTACAGTCTCTGGCAAAATGCCTCTCTCAGCTGCACTGATGCCTAAACCCCACCCATTTCCTCTGTTTCACTGCTGACTTGCTTAGCAGTGTCACTTTCAGCTAGCTTTGGGAATCTCTTTTGCTGCATATTAATTATGTGCAAGTATGCCATTACACATCAGGGCATGGCTGAGTTAGGCATAGTAACACATTAGTATCTCTGATGTTCTGAGCGAAGTCATATTGTAAGAAAGAAGCATCGTGCATTGATTTAAAAAAATATAAGTACAAAATAGAAAGAAAGTACTTATTTTTTTTATCAGAGGGGAAAGATAACATTAGAGGTATCTCAGGATTGCACATGTGGGAGAAAATCTGTCTATTAATGGAAGACCAGTGAGGTATAAAATCATACTCCAAAGTCATTTAATCAAGGTCAAAGAAATGAGGACACACTTCAGCAGGAACTAACAAAGCTGGCAGCAGTGTTGTCATAAAGGCAGACTAAAAGCAGAATTGCCTTAAAGTTGTGATCCTGAAATCTTTCTCTTCCAAAAGATATTGTCACACCTTCGGTTCTGCCATGGGTGTCTTTTAAAAAGGTAATTGCAAAGAAGTGAAAAATCTCAAATGAATAATGAGCTGCAGATCATATAATCTGAGGAGTCTGGAATACATTTAAGAATGCTATGGCTAGTAGTAAAAGCATGCATTTTCATCCCATCAGAATTTTAATGGAAGAGTTGTAGTACTGTTTGATATGCTCCTGCAGATTGCCCATGGTCTACATTTCATGGTTTAACAGAGCTTCATGGAAACCACAAGAATCTGGTTTGGGATGTCAGGCCCTAAGGAAAGCACAACTTAGTGAAAAGTACACTTCTAACTATTTTTACATCTTAATGGTTATAAAAATGGAGTATCACTGCTCATTGCTCAGCAAAGTGCCTGGATTACTAGTGCCTGGAGCAGAACTAAAGCTGCCTACCTGCTAGCTCATGCAGTTCCCTGTGCCAAAGGTCTACCTAATAGTTTTCAACCTTTCTTTGATTTGTACTGCCTTGAAAAATTCCCTAGCAGTTTTCTGATAGTAGGCTTTCTCTTTAAGAATTACCCCTTGCAGATTCCATAGTAGCTGTGAGACCCAGGAAGCCATAGATCTATCAATAGATATTGCTATATGTTTAAGAAAATAAATAAATAAAGTTCAGTAAGAGTGTATAAAAGAACATTCAGTTTTACTTAGGAAAACTCTGGAGGTCAGGATCAGGACAATTGCACCTAAGGACATTTTAGAGTGTATTTTGCTTTTCATGCCATAGCTATTTTTAGCATCCCTACTTTATGTTTTGCAATTTGAACACAGGCCCTTTGTTTGCACTGAAGTTGGAAAGGAAGACACTTCAGAGTAATTAGAACATTACTGCTCTCTTCATTTTGTTTTAGTGCTCCCTTTATTCTTACAGTTAAAAAAATCAGACTAATGGGCTTCAAAGACTTGGTGGGTGCATGGGCTTGAAGAAGCAGCAGGGAAGCAATATACTTAATGTGGCGAAAGGTGAGATAGCAAACTTTTATGTACCCTGGGTATCAGGTATTAATCTCTTGATAACTGCTTTCACATTTGAACCTTCTGTTTCTTATGTGAGATCCAGCAATCTTTGCTTTTTTTTCTGTTCTGGGAGCAATTTTCTGAATCATTAATTTTCAGTGGCCAGGCTTCAATTAGCTTAATCAGGCATTGATTAGATTTCTCAAGTCCCTGGCATTTATTTTCCACCTTGCCTATAAGGTTCCTTGACTCCATTACCTGATTGTTCACTTATTGCATATAAGGTTGATTCCTCTCTATTAACATTCCCTGATGAGAGGTCTCGTTAGCCATTCAGCTAGCCACTTTCATTAGGGATGGTGGCAATGTCTGGTGAAGGCCAGTTTCTACTGCACTTGCAAAGGAAGGAAGTTTCTACTGAGCAGCGTTACCAAGTCAACAATCCACTCTTAGATGAAGGTGCTCCTTATAAACAATTCTGACCCAAAGAGAAAACACATTACTTCATACTTTGAAAACTTATGAGATTGTAGAAAATAAAGTAAATCACTCTATTTTTTTTTTTTTTCTCCTGAAAAATGTACTCCATGCAATTTTTTCCTTCACCCTCTTCTGCTTTTCTCAGTGTATTGCCTGGCATGTTAAAATGCATTTTCATAGCCAATGTTCATCATTTCTGAGAGAATTTTATGTGCTGTCATAAGGATGGTATAAGGCATTTGCAGACTCAACATTCCCAATAGACTCCAGGCTCCACAGACTCATCGCCTGCTCCTAGATACTGGTTGCTTGGATTTGTATAATGTATACATCCCTTCCTCACAGTACATGTTTTTGTCAGATGAAAGAGCATGCAGTAATACAGGTTGAGTCTGGAAGTGAGGGATAGTATGCAGCCAGAAAATGGAACTTTGGATTCAGTAGATTTTTTCTGGATTAAAGAGCGGGGCCTTGGTCTTTAAATACTGTGGTCATATTTGTGTTATACTTTATTTTGGCAACGTATTTTAAAAGCACAAGCCTCCTTTTGAAATTATCAATTTAAATCTTGTGCCCACATCATGTTGGAGTAGACAGCACTGAAATGCAAGATGGATAGCAGGAAAATTGTGACAGAACAATTTTGATTTTAATAAGTTTTTAAAAATATGATAAATAATCTTTCATGTTATTCTAAAAGATAAAATATAATTTGCAATTAAAAAAAAACAAAAACAAACAACACCAAAAAATCAGATATTCAAGCATTTTTTTCTGCAACTTTTTTAATTTGAGAGTGTGCCAATACTTTCCTTTATTGTAACAAAAAAATACTTCAGTTTTGATGAGTCAACATTTCTGAAAAAATAGATTCCATTATGAAATTCCTGGTAAAATATTATTTTCTCACATGTGCATAATTTGTTATATGATACTTAGTCCTCTTCTACACCTGGACACACACTTGCCTTCCATTTTAAATGATAAAGCTTCAGAGGTTCCCTTTTTACCTCTTATACATATTTATTTCATTTTTAGATTTTCCTCATAAATGTTTTGAGAATGAGGTCCAGATTTTGTTCAAAAATGCTAGTGCAAAAAGACACTGAAGAGCACTTTTCATAACCCCTTTCTTCTAAATAGCTAAGTGAAACAGTGATAACATTCACTCTGAGACTTCTCTGGTGTTCATTTCCTCTTCTTGCATTCCTTGTTTCAGTGACTTACTGTGATTTGTTGGATTTTCTAAATAGAGAGAAGATATTTTATTTTTCTTATTCACATCACAGATTTTTCTTCATGGCATTATTATAGCCCCCAAACTATAGCCACTTATGTGAGAAATAAAATAAAAAATACTGAAAGTTGTAATGGTTTTCTGTCTTGAAACTTTTCTAGACTGATTTTTCAATATTTGTGTATGTACATGTGATTTGGCTTTTTTTAAACATCCCCCATCCTTGTTTCGACTCTTCTGAAGGTTCCCTTCAGCAAAGGCATTCAAGTGTATGAAGGCACCTTTCTTCAGAAATGACAGCCTTCTGTAATGAAAAACGCTTTGAAAATATGTCAGTTCATCTCTGTGATTAGTAATTTTCAAGTACTGCATTCAGAATGATGAGGAGCATTAACATGTAACTATCTCTGAAGTCAGTGTCTTCGCTCCTTCACCTCTGATCACTACCAGTCACTGAGGTTCTTGGCTTCTGGAGTCCATTTCAGGGATGCTGTATGTTTGGACTTTTGTCTTTTCTGACTAGTGAAAGCCATGGCTGGTTGTCTGCAGTACTACTGTGGTTAACACTCTGAAGAACTGCTATGAAGAGGTATTTTCTTACCCCACTATGATGTGGGTCTAATGTTTCAGCTGAATCAATGGCAGAATTCCAATAATCTTGCCAGCTGTTCAAACATTACTCGTTATTAGTTTTGGAGTTAGAGGCTATTGATAAAGTACAGGTGAATGGTCTGTTCAACTTATAGGCATAGCTTTACCTAGTTTACCCGGTTGAACCACCCTGGTGCGTAGCAGATGTGAGAATGATTGCCCCAAGGTTCTTTCTTTTCCCTTCTTGGGAGATCCTGAAAGACACTTTTGGGTGTTATGCTTCCAGTACTTCTGTTACTGGGATGAAAAGTGACCTGTTTACAAACTTTTCATTTCTAACATGTATAAAGGAAGGCACTGTGTCTAAAGAGAGGTTGCAGTCTGCAGTGGAAGGTGCTTACTTGACCTTGTCTTATTCTGCCCACTCAGGAAGCTTCTATTCCACATATTCACTAATTTGTGCGTTCTCAGTTAAGACAAATATGAGTATGTATTTCAGACCCTGCCTCAAATCACTGTACATCCTTGTTACCTTCTGAATGGCCAATCAAAATGTACCTCCATGAAGAGTAGTATCTTGAGATCTCAAAACGAGCCTATCAAGTTACCTTGAATTGTTGAAGGGAATTTCTTCAAGAGGTCCTGTGACATCCTGTTACTGACAGCTCAAAACTTCTGACTAGTGGTGACATGACTGCTTTTAGTTTGATGCGATCTAAATAAAAGGAAGATCTCAAGAAAAATCTTATAGAAATTAGTTTCCATTTTCCGTGAATGCTTTCTTTCCAGCTAAGTTTTCTTAGAGGTACAGTGTAGATCTTAACTAAGCTGTCAAAGATCAGAGCTTATTTTTTCTAAATTTCCTCTTCAGTAAACAGAGTGAGATGGGCAAGTCTAGGAGGACTGTAACACAGCTCTGTATGGGCATTTTCTCTTTCTCCATTGACAACAGAGGAAAGATACAACTACTGCATAACTGATGCTTTTAAAAATAAGCTTAGATGAAGTGAGGAAATGTAGAGGCAAGAATGTGAGCCTCAGTATCTTCACTGTGATTTGAATGAAATGGCTGTCCCACATGGTCTGTCTCAGGAAATGAACCTGACTTGGGCTACTTAGGAATAGATGAGATGGGTAGGGCAAAGTGAACCCATACCTTCCCCAGATGTTGAATCAGGGGCCCACAAAATATTTATGACCATTAAGGAAAACTACTTCTGTTAGCATGGCTTAGCTGCAGCTGAAATGTTCCATCTCTGTCCAAAGAGTTGAAGCAGGCAGGTCTATGTGGATAATTTTATTCCTTAATACTTTTTCTTTCAGGAGAGAAAGAAGAAAAGTCAAGACCTACTACTCCTTTATCCTTAAACCTTACTACTTCTTTATTGCTGACCACTTTGAAGTAGCTTGAGCTCAAAGTTGATGGCTGAAATTCATTCAACTTTTTGAAAAACAAGAACTTTACAACATCAGTTCTTCACATGCGGTAGTTCTCATCTTGTCTTTCTAAAAGATAATATATTTAAGTGATTGAACTACGACCCTTAAAGCTCTGAATTAGAAATCACTGCATATTTTGTTAATTGCTTCAACTTATATGGTCATGATTAGAAATAAAACAGTGTGTTTTCTTGCTAAAGGGGAAAAACCGGTTCATTTCTGTAGGATTTGAATGGAAAGTAATTTCTTGGTATTAGTTGTCTAGTGGTAGAGTTGTATGTTTATCATATGCATAAAGAGAGGATACATTATGTTATGATACGGTCTATATTTTGTTTAAATTTGGTACAGGGGCATTATTAATGATTTAAACACAGCAGGGCATCTCATGCTTATATCAACAGTACTGTTATTTAACAGCACTTTATAGACTGCTTGTGATAAATGTACTGTGACAACAGAAAAAATAGTTTCAAAGCAGTTAGCTTAAAAAAAAAAAGTACTTCTCCTTGTAAATGCTGTGTTAGTTTCCACCTGTATATCTATCCAAGGCCTCTGAGGGAGCCATAAATATCCTTGAAAATAATTTTTAAATATTGGGAATTTGAAATGTGATATTTTAAGAATTTTTAAGAGCTAGATGCAAGCACAAGGACCTGTTGAGAAAGTAGGAGTTTCTCCTTTCAATTACTTTTTCTACTTTACATGGCTGGAAAATTTCTGCTTTAAGTTACGATTTTTATTAATGTGAATTCTCTCTGGGATAGATTTTGTCTGTCTTCATCCTTAGAAGCAATTTGGGAAGGAAGAAAAACAAAGATTTCTGAAACTTCTTATGACCCTGAAATATTAAACTAAGTCCCAGGGAGCAGGACTAATATGCAGAGGTCAAAGATGCATGATAAAGTTAGTTTTTACACAGTTAATTTCTCACATGACTTTTACTGAATGTGTCATTTTGCCCTGTCACTCCACAATGACAAGTTTATTGGATGGTGAACATAGGAATGTCTGCAAATAGAGGAAACAGTTTTCCTGGCTGATTGACTTACAAAGAAAATAGTTCGTCAGTGTGTGAATGCATCTGGATGAAAAAGGGTAAAGAAATGAGTTAAAGGTCACTCTGTATAATCATAAGTGATCTGTATAAATGTGTATATGTGCTTAGATTTGACTGAGTATTCATTGTTCTCATGAATATTATGCTGGTCTGGACTTTTTTTGAACAGTTCTGGAAGATGTTGATTCAGTGAAACCAGATTTTTTTATGGACATGTGTTTGGCTTGGGAACCATTTCAGGTTTTAGGAGAGAATTTGGAGGACAGGAGAACACCAGCCTTTCCTTGGAGTAATTCACTGACTGAGGTCTCAGCATAGATGTGAGTGATGTGAGTGTTCTTCTTTTTTCTTTTTTCTTTTTTCTTTTTTCTTCCCAATATAAAAATAAATTCTGAGATTATATTTCAGAAAAAGAAAATTGTATTTTTCTGCAGGCTACCTTTGCATCCCCATATTTCCCCCATCTTTTGGTCTCATGGAATATTTAAGCTCCTTTCCACTGAAGAATCCAAATTCATATGTCGCTATCCATAATTCCTCTGGGTGTGCTTTTTTTCCCCCTTGATTCCTCCTTTGTTTTCCTCTTAATTTGTGGCTTCAGATACAGAGTCTCTAAACACAAGGTAGTCTCCCTTTTTAATGACCTTGGCTGTCCTACAACTCCTGGTCCAAACCACTCCCTCCTGTAGTTTTTCCTTCTTTATCTTTCACATTATTTGCAATTGTCCCCTCATACTGATCCCGTGTTGTACAGATGAGAGTTCCAATTTTGTAGCTGAGTCTTATCATCTACATTACACTTTCAGAGGTTTTCTTTTAAGAAATCCATGAAGTTTTAAAGGTCTAAAGGCCAAACTTGAGAGGAAGATCTGGTAAGGGTGTAAGAGCTTTGCTATTCTTTCCTTTACCCTACTTTTTTCTTCTTAAAATATTTTTCCATTTGCAGTTTTGTTCCATTAATAGCAGTGAGAGTCCCCTGGGACCTGTTTATCTGATCACCCCTATTCTCAAACATTTGACGTGGAATGAAAGAATGAAAGATACCAGATACCATGAACTTTTGCTAGTGGACAGAAGTCTGACTGGCATTATTTTGATAAAAACTAAAAAGCTACACACTACCACCAGACCCCTTCCCTCAGGAATTCTGCATTTATTGCATGCTTTTACATTTAAAAGAAAGAAGCCATCATTTTATTGAGCATCTCCTTCTTCTGGCTGGTGTTTGAAAGACTGGAAATGGGGTGTGCTGCTGGAGCACCCCTTGCTTTGCTCTACCAAATTCCTTTGCTGCTCCTCCCCAGGCACACATGCAGACACAGGCAAAAAGTCTATCTGTGATCCCCACTGCAAGCAACCACAGCTTTCTACTTAACTGCTCTCTGGGTGTTGTGTTTTGGTGGTGGTGGGTTTTTGGTTTTTTTTTTTTGGTCTCAATTTGTTTCCTTAATAACTAAGACCAGTACATTTAAATGGTCTTTTTTCTTAATTTAACGAGCATACTGGATGTAACAAGATATGAAGTTCAAAACATTAATCATATTAAAACTAATTAAAAACTGCAAAGTTTCTGTGCATTCCAAACACTGGGGGTGGGATGGGGGCGGGGAGATCTCAGGCTGAGCACTGGCGTTTCCTGAGTGCAAGCAAATGCCTGACACATGGACTTTGCTGAATTCCAAAATGTAGCAAAACAGTGCCTGCATATTTGGCAGAAATTACAACCAGTTCAGGTCAGTGTCTGCTTCTGCAAAAGACGAAGCCCTGCATGTAACAGAAGAAAAATAATTTGGAGGAAAACGGGAGGAACAACATGTGACATTCAGTAATTGCAGCACTTCTGTTACCCAAGGAACACCACTCTGCTGCCTCTTTGTAAACACTTCCTCCTATGTGACTGTGTTTGAACAAATTTTTTCATGGGGGGAGGCAGAAGAAGGGGTGAAGAGGAGGTCAGGGCTTTCAAGCTGTTAGGATATGAATGAGAGAGGCTTTTTTTTTTCTTTTTTTTCTTTTTTTTTTTTTTTTAAAAAAAACCTTCTTTTTAAATGTTGAGTGTAATGTTTTAAGGAGACACCAGTGAATCTGTGGTGGGAGTGATATGCAGGTGCTGAGGTACCAACCCCAGGGTTGGTGTTCCTGTAGGCCCCCAGAGAAGGAAGAGTGTGGGCTGAAGCAAGGTTGTGAGTGACCCAGCCCTGCAGTGCTGTCCCAGAATGCTGGAGGAGGCCTGCCAGGGGGGTAGGCAACCCCTAGAACCCCAGCTTCTCACCTGGCCACCACTTTGCTATCACCAGCCTTGGATGTAGCTCTCCACCACTGGTTAATTGGGACAAGGCTTGAGCACCTGGGATCACAGTATGACCTTGGATTAATTTAGGAGCAAGGCAGCATTTTTAGCCTTTCCCAGTAAATTCAAGGGCAGGGAATCGTGATTTAAAATATTATTTTGGCCATTGTCTTTTTTTTTACTTCTTTCTCAAATTTCAGTGTGTTGAACTGCCTTTGTTGTTGAAGAACTCGATATTTCTTCAGAGATAGGGCTGCATCACTTGTTATTGTAACACTTATTGGTGATAAAGTTCAGTCTAAAAATTAAGCAGCTGCAATGTTGCAGCACAAATTAGTTTAATGTAAGCAGTCAGGAGCAGCTGTTTGGCTCAGGACTCCGCTTCAGCAGTGGGGGAAGGGCCCTGTGATGCTGACAGTGTTTTTTTTCTCTACATAAACATTTTCGGCTGTTGCAGCTTTTGTGCCGATCATGTGACAGTGTCCCTAGGCAGATAATTTATTTCTGTAGCTTTCATGAGCAATCATTAACCTTCAGACACTGAGCTTGCTTTCTGCTTTGTGGCATTTGTTATTTTTTTTGGTATCCTAACTAGTTTAATTCACAGAGTGTCAGGAGAAAATTACAACCAATTTATAATAGACTGTAATGCATAATACTTATGTTTCTATTAAAACAGACCTTGCTTACAAGACCATTCTTACGGCTTAGCTTGTGTTCACGGATCAGAATAATTATTTTCAGTGATGTAAGTGCAGCTGTCATCATGATACTCCCATAGTGTCTTATTCTGAATGCAAAGCCCTTCAGAGCCTTGTTTTGGGACCACCCTTTGAATTCTCCATTTGTCAGAGATGCTGCAGTTTATTGAGATGCAACAGGCTCGGGAGAAAGGGCGCAGCATTTACTCTGGCGATTGCTATTCGCCCACCATGGCTGACTGCTGAACAGGTATTGACCAGTGCTGAAAGTGTGTCCAGAAAGCGGGTGAGCTTTACCAGTAACAATTATGGCTCGCATCTGTGCTGACTTTGTTTAGGATTTCCAAGCTGGCTCACTAGATAGGGCTGAATCACGGAGCAGCCATGAATGTTGGAAAACGACTGAATTTTCATCGCCATTTGAGTTCTTACAGCCAGGGAAACAATAAATTAAGTGACTTTTGTCAAGGTCACTGAAGAAATAAATGTCAGGATAGGAATTTCCCTTCCCTGATCCTTTTCCCTAAGTCCTCTGTGTTTGCCAGAGTAAGATGACAAAAAGGGTAAAAAAATATTCAGTCTTGGACAAAAGAACTAAAAGGTAAGAAATACAAAGGAAAAAAATTGTAAAAAGAACTGAAAGCCAGGGTGACAGCTGACTTACAGTGAATATCATTTTCCTTCAGGTCTGAATATGATTTTTGCTTTTGTTCACTGCTTCCCTGCCCCATCTTAATACCTTTATCTAAGTGGTCATTCACTAGCACTAGAAAGTTAATCTTTTTTGTATCAGAGAGCCAGATCTTATATTCATGTGCTCTTGTGAATAGGCGTAATCTAACCAGGCATATTGCCTAGTTTATTTCTTGTAGCTTGTATCACAGTGGCATCTGACATGATAGAAGCTCTACCAGCATGGTGTTGCATGTTGGACGAGACAACAGTGGGCAGTATGGATGCAGGGTGGAAGGGGATGGAGTAGTGTAAGGATTTCCCTGATGTGGACAGTTGACAATACCACAGTCTGGTTGACAGAAGAGTGGTAGCATGCCGATAGCTCAACTGTTGCTCTACCGTCTTAGGACTAGGAAGATATTTGGGATGTCTTTTGTTCAGTAACTTATGAGAAAGGTATGTAAATGGAAGGAGACCAAAACATAAACTTATTCTGAGATGTGCCAGTGGGACCTGTTATATCATCATGTAAAATATAAAAAATGGACAGACAGATTTTGCTGTCAGTATCAGGAAAAACATTTTCCCTTCTCATTAGTTAAAAATAATAGTCTGAAATTGCTGTTTTAGTTATAGTAGGTTTCTGTGAGGAAAGATGAATGAGTGAGTAGCTCACTGCTTGAAACCTCCATCTTTCAAAACATTTAATGAAAATTAAAGCACAACATATGGTGAATGTGGACTGAAATCAGTGATGAAAAAGCAGAACCCTGGAATGCTCCACTGAAGGGCAAATAGAACTACAGAGGGGCTCAGTGTTGTGTTACGTTTTTGGATGCATTAAAGTGATTTAGGAGCTATCATCCCATTGACTTTTGACTGGGCTCGGGATGTAACTGCCTAAGTCAATTCAGAAAATGGGAATTAGATTTTTATGTCATTTTAAGGTGCTTTTGAAATTTTTACCCCTAATCCCAGGGTGATTAATTTGAAACAAGGTGATTCATTTGTATCTTTTCTGTCTTCATGAGCCTGAATGACACATTTGAGATGTACTCTAAAATCACAGCTAATAGTCAGTGTGCTACCTTAACTCTTTTAAAAGACAATTGATTAATTTGAATTCATCTTCTTTCAACAGCTCTGGAGCTGTTTGGCTTGAACCATTATCTTCACATCCTTGATTTCCTTTGGGTTTCCTTTGTTTTTCTTTTTTTTTCTTTCTTTTTTTTTTTTCCTGAAAAATTTCCCCATCTCTCCCCATTTCCACCAGCAGTGCAGCACCTCTGGTGACAGCAAAAATAGGAGGTCTAATGTAACTGCTTTGCTGCATAGGATGGCTGAGTAGCTTTAGACAAAACAATGTCCGGGAACCTGCTGTGAACTTGCCACTGCCAGTTTGCACTGGGAACTACAGGTACTTTTCCTGGAGCCACCCCACCACTAGCAGTGACTTGAGAAAGGGCTGTTCAGATGCATTTAATAAGACAATGCTTTCTTACAGTACATGCAAGCCACCTGACCTGCTACTTTATCCAAAAATGAAATAAGACTGATCACTTTGGTATTTCACAAGATTTTCATAGGATCTTGGTAAGAATACACTGCAGTGTTTTATGAATTTAATTTTCTGTTATTACTGTATTAAAATTAATCTACTGTTGAAGTTCTGGAGCTGTATTAGTACTAGCTTAGCTTTGGTCAACACATTCTAATTTTATATATACTCCTGCCTTACATCAGCACCATCGCTGCAAAGGTCAATTTCCATTGCTCCTACAAAGCCCTGTATTTTAGGGTGTAACTGAGAACACAAAATCCTTTCTGGAGTAACATGAAGATTGCCAAACCTATCTTAGGAACTTCTCAAAAGAATATTAGCACTTAGCAGAAACAGCAAATATCAGAAATGCAGATGACTATTCTTACTGCCTGTACCTTCAGAACTGAAGAATCTGATCATCACAACAGCTTTACTTCTGTCCTAGTACCACTGCAACAAAACAGGCTTCTCAAATTAATTTAGAAGGCAATGGCTGTCATTAGCTTTACTGTTTGGATTAAGGAAGTCTGGGTTTGCTTGAATGTCTTCAAGGAGACAAATGGAATAGGGGAGTGAATGCAATACAGACGTGATTTATGGACTAATATCTCCAACTTTTGACTGTGGAAATTATTTTGCAGAATGATTTGTTTCATGCGGTTTCAAAATAGTCTCACTGAGAGCTACAAAGTCACCTAACTTCAGTGTTGCAGGCTGATGAGAATCATGGTCCCAGTGAGCCCTGATCAACCTTTCAGTGTGCCAGCAGTCACAGTGACCATACATCTTCCGATGCGAGGATTCCTAACAGCTCCTGAGGAAATCTGGGGACATGCAAGTAGCAGGGGAGACATTCCTTCAAACACATGTTCCAGTGTCCCCTGTTCTCATCCACAGAAGAATAAGAAAAGGGTAAAGGTTCATGTTGGTCAGGGCTATGGCATCTGGGTTTTTATTTCCTAGATCCCTTGCTTGGAAAAAAGGCTGCAAAACATTCCAAGGAATGAAGTCCCTTGTGTTGGCAGCAACCCTTCCAGGCACTTTTGGCTCACAGAGTTGTTCAGGACATTCAGCAATAAGTTAATAAGTGACAGAGAGCTTTCCTGCTTGGTAGCCCAAAACTGTAAAGGGCACATCAAGAAGAACTAAGAACTAGCTCTAAATTTTACTGCTCCAAGTTCTTTGAACTTTCCACATTTTTTTTTTTTTTATTTTTTTTTTACTTCATATAAGCTGATGCAACATGTGTGAATGTAATACTAAAATGTATTTTAAGACAGATCCCAGGCTGTTCACACTGCTTTCAGGAGTTGATGATAAAACAGATTGCTTCACGCTCTAATGGACATGAGTCACAAACACAAACAAGAATGTGTATGGAGCACAGTAACCCTGTCTATTGAGGGACTGGAACCAGCGGGTTTCTTTCTTTTGCATTTTTAATAACTTAAAGGAAGGGAAAAAGAAACAAACAAACCAACACCTCAAAAAGGGAGACAGCACAACAACAACAACAAAAACCCCACAATACCCTAACCCCAGATCCTGCAGAGGTAAAACCACAAGAACATTTTTCACACTAGCTGATTTCAAGTATCTGGCTTACACATAACAAGCCTAGGAAGTTTGTAGGTAGGCTATACTGTTCTACAGAATGCATGTACATTGGACTTGCCTGTGAAGTGCTCTGCACGTATGCATTAGTGTAGTTTTAAGCATTAAAGTTTGATTTTTTAACCACTTGTAATCCACTTATTCTTTTTACTGCTGTGCAGTGAATCAGATCCAAGGGCTTCACATTAGAATAATCTCTCATCCCAGAATGTGTATGACATATAAAGAAAGTCAACCATACATATTTTTTTTTTCACAAGACCAAGGGACACTAGGAGCTTGTAATTTGCAAATCAGAAAGTATTTCTCTTATCTGAACTGCAAAACATAAAAGAAGGGAGGGGTTGGCCAGAAACAGGAAGCAATGATCTAGAAATATATTTTTGACATAGTAATTCCTCCCTGAAAATTAACAACACAGAAAAAAGCAAACAGGCAAACAAACAAACAAAAAGCCCCAGTGGCATAGTAAAGAGATACATTGGATCTTTTGCATAAGTTTTGGTTTTTCTCTACTGTACCTTTTTGTTCTCTTTTTTTTTCTTCTTTTCTTTTTTCCTTCTGAAAAAAAGTTGAAAGAAGGAGGTATGCTGAGACCAATGCCCTTTTAGGGAGCGTATGTTTCAAATAAAAGAACAAATATCTCAGGCAAAGAGCAGGAAACATCTTTATAATTTCATTAGCTGAATTTAAGGTTAATATTAAAACTTCTGAAAAGCATTTGTTTGTTTGTTTGCTGGCAGCTTGGTTTCACTTTTTCCCTATTTAACAATGGTTGGAAGAGTGTTGTATTTTACCTCATGGCTTCCCACCCAACCCCCATTTTCTGTTTTCTGAGCAAAAGAAGGGTTTTTCAGAAAAGCTGCAGCTTTTTCTTCTTCTTTTTATTTCTTTTTCTTTCCCCCCACTTCTGCTTCTCCTCTCTTTTCACAGGGGCTTGAACTTTAAAGTTGTTAGACTGAGAATGAGTGATAAGAAGGAAGCGCAATATCCTTGATAATGGTTAACAGTATTACATAAGTGCTGTTCATTGCTTTCTCTTGTGACACAGTAGGTTTATCTCACAGTGTCATCGATAATATTTAATTGACTTTTCTAACAAATAACTTCTTGAAGAGACAGTGAAACATGCAAGGTATGGCTAAATGGAGGAAAAAAATCTCAGAATCTCTCAGGTAGAGAAAGTTTCAGATGGAGGTACAAATAGAATTTAACTGAGACTTAGGCGGTATGTATTTTGTTGTGACCTTCTGCACAGAGGACACGTTTGCCCTTACCTAACTACTTGAGAAAATATGTATCTGGTATTGGTCCAGGAACAAATAAAAGACATTCCTTCTCTTTAAATGTGAAGTACTGCATGTGATCTGCAACACTGGCCTGTCAAGTTAGTTTTCTTGAAGTGGAAGAATCTGGTATTTGCAAGTTGTTTTTTAAGTGCTTAAGTGGATTTGAGAAGTGAGCAGCCATATACTTGCAGAAAATAAATAGTGCTAGAAGAAAATAACAAGATTTCCAGATTTCACATTCAGAATTTAAATAGAACTTCTCTTTGTTTGTGTGCTCAGTACATAGGTCCTATTACAGCTAATCACTACTCTGAGTTTATATCCACTTTCTTCACAGAAGCACAGATTATCAAACTGTCTGCCCTGGGAAAAAATACTTGTGTGAGATGAAATGATGGAATTTTATATAATACAGAATATGCAAGATGGAGAAACCAAGCAAAACTAGAAGTAACAGGAGGAAACAGAACAAGGCAAACTCCATGCTGATAATGAGGAAAAATTTCCTAGCAGTGATGTCTGCTCATCCACTGAACAGTCTCCCAAAGGAATGAGTCAAACCCTTGGTGCTTTAGTTATTTTTAAACTGAACAAAACAGTCAGAATCCTTGTAGGAAGGCATTCTTAATTAACAAGAAAAAAGAAAAAATGACCTAATGGGTCTTTCATTTTATTTTTTTCCTCTTCCAATGTTCATGATTTATTGTAAGGCAAAAACAGGTTTGGCAATAAAATTATGGATTTCCAATTTTCACAGCAATTTCACAGTGCTTTTATTCCATAATAATAGCAGCACATACACATTCTGCATTTCCCTCTGTAAACTTTCATGTCTTACATTTCCTCCAAAGAAGGCTCTTTTGTAACCTTCTGACTAAGAAGAGCTGTCAGGTAGCATAATTTAGTTTAAATAAAAATACTTGCAGGTATAAGATAACTATTCGGACCTTGTGCCTCCTGATTTTCATCAAAAAGTCTTCACTCAGACCTAAGGGCCAGAGCAGTAGTATTGGACATAATATTATTTCCTGTACCATGCTTACTTTTCATCCTGTGAAATAAGGAACCATGACACATAATATATGGCGACAGTTTGGACTTTGTTGACTTCCACAAACATAAAGCATGAGAACATGAGATGTGACACAATTATGTGGTCAGTATTGGAGGCTCCTAATACAATTTCAGCATTTCTTCTTCCCGTAAAAAATAGTCTTTGAGTGCTTTCACACTAATAATTGGCCTGGGGAAATGTAGATCATACCCCTGTTGCTCAGCCCTGTACAACCAGTACCTGTGCCTTCCACCCTTTGCCTACCTCTGTGGATGGTGAGCCTGTAACCCAGTAAAGAAAAACAAATAAGAAGTAGTGTAAGGAGTGCAGCAATGGGACATGCCAGTTGGCTTTTAAAATGGTTAATACCGATGTGAAACTGCAGTAGCACCAAGATGACTCAGGTTCCACTTCTCTGAAGTGCTGTGCAAATATTTACCAGTTACTCTTCCCAGTAACCTGCCGGCTACGCAACACTGTTGCTGCTTTACCAACAGGCAGACTGACTGAGGTAAAATGCAGGGCCTTGAAGCTGTTTTGTTAAAGTTACTCAGCGGGGTAGGCCAGTTGCATTGAGTCCAGTGAGACAAGAACTGCCTCAGATGAGCTTGTGAATGCTGTGATTGAGACAGCTAGAGTAGAAAATGGAGAGTGTCTCGGTGCTAATGTATTTATTAGCGATTTACTGAGACGATTGTTCATCCCAAAAGTTAATCCAGCAATATCCAAACCACTGTAATTATCCTTGCACAAAGACTCTCTATTATTTGCCTGTTAAATAACAAAGCCTTTTCATTACCTGGCATTGACATAACTTTAGATTTAGTGGTAGGTAGATAGTGAACATGCTTCCTTTTTATTTATTTATGTATTTGTATGTGTGTGTGTGTGTGTGTGAGGGATAGGATATTATGGGATGAAATCCCACCAAAAACCAAACCAAAACAACCCCCCAAAAAACAGCAGAGTACAAATGGGATGACTAGACTTTGAATAAAGTCTGTACCACAAATAGCTGAAATCTTATAAACATTATAAAATCACAAGTGAGCAAACTCATACCTCACACAGAAACAAGAGTGGAGTGGCCACAAGGACATAGCTTTATTAAAATTGGGAAAGAATCCAAAATCTGCAGTAGCTCTGCAATCTGTGACACAAGAGCAAGGATTTTCATTATGCTTTGCATTCCACATACGGCTTTGCTTTGGAGCTCTTATGCAATTGGTGATGCAGTATAACCATTGTATTCATAACGATTTCAAAGATGTGCATGCTTCCAGGGCTTGACCTATTTTACCACTCATGCATTATACACTGGATAAAGCGACTTTCATAAGGCAGAGTCATTAGTACTTAAAATTTATCTGTCTACTGCTGTCCCTTTTCTCTGTAGGCTGATCATTTTTTACTATTCTACATCAATTATTTTTTTATCCAATAATTTATGTGCATCAGTGGAAACTGGCCATGCACATATCAAGGCAGAGATTAACCTACAAAGGTAATGTAAGGGGTTACAACTCCTATTATTCCATAGCTATTAATTATTCTCTTATAGATTTCTTAACAGAAGTCTAAATATTCCCTTGCATTTTCTGATATATTTTACTTTAGAAATAAAAACAAAACCATACCTGCAGCCATTAACTCTACAGTAACAATACAACTTGATCTGTTTGGAGGCCCAGGTTCCACCAAATTCCCAATTCCATGCTTTTCTTTCAGTGGGATGAAACCTTCCCTAGCTAAGAAACTGCTTGAGTCTATAACGTCTATAGGACTTAAACTTTGCTCTGTTACAGCAAGCTGCAAAAGTCTTCCTGAGTATTACTGCATTGCCTCACAATCTTTTCATAAGCCAGACTGGGAAGTTTGTGTGCTGCAGTTTCCATTGCAAGGACAAACTTACCTGTTTCTTTTTTGAAATACGCTAAATGACAGTAAAGCATTTAAAGAATTAGTATCTGATCTCTAAACGTTGTAATTCAGTGCTTATTTCCTTCAGACTGCCTGAGCCATTCTGCGCAGCATTGCCAACTAACAGCTAGCTTAAACTATGAGATCAGCACTGATACCTCCTGGCTCTTTTGAGATGATGTAATAAGAGCAGGCACAGGACCAAGGTGTTTTCCCACTGTTCGAACTTCACCATGGGTAGTGCATACAGTACATATGGGAGATGCTGAGGGTGGGCTTAGGACAAAAGTTGTTTTGTAGCAGTGAAGGAAGCTCACCACATACTGCCCTTTCCTTCTGCCTCCTCCATGGTGATCTTGTCTTTTGTGGGTAACAGTCTTTCTGTTTCTGTGCAAAAACTGGGTTAATCTCTGAAGCAACTGCAGAACAAAAGCTCTGCTATGCACAGATTATTCCATCTCTCTGAGCTGTACCAGTAGCACTGGGGTTCAGGTTTTCCCTTCACCTGCAAGAGGGAGAGAGGTTTCTCAGTGTCCTGTCACTACTTTTGACTCATCTGACTCTTATTTTCAAGCTGCTGGGAGGGTGAAGCTATGTGCTACTAAAGATGATCATCCACTCTCATTTTGGTGTGAGGGGACCCATGACAAAGACCTAAAAGGATAGTAGGAGGTGAATTCAGGAAAGGATGGAAGTTTTCCTTTATTTGCGATTCTGGACTTATGCCTTGGGTCTGATTTGGGATGGACAGTGTTTCTCCAGCTTGTTCTGGGCTCTTGAGGACTTTAAGGTTCAAGTGTGGTCTCTGGTGAGAAGTTAAATGAAATCTTTGCTGTTTTCTCTGACCTGCCTCCACAAAGAGGAGGAAAGCAAAAACAGTGGCAAGAGTCAATCAGCCAGTGGTTACACTAAATAAAATAGAAGCAAGCAAGAAAAAAACCAGACTGTGTGCTGGGTCTGAAGAAGTAAAACAAGACTGGTGGGGTTTTGAGGTCTCTTACTTTATTTTGGACCTTTCATAGTGTATTTTAAATTTATAAATAGTGAAATAATAAATAAAAAAAATCACAACAAAACTCAGCTAAATGATGTTGAGCCCTCAAGTCTCAATCGAAAAATAAACACTATAATACTTTTAAAATGAATTAGTAATGCACAGCTATATTATTCCATGTTTAAAAATAAAGCTGTTGAATAAATGAACAATACCTTGGCTGAAAAGTGTTTCAGCTGAAGAGTGAAATCCCTGCAGAGAGTGATCTGTGAGATTCTGCAGGAAATCTGCATTACAATACACCATTTCCATTTCCAGGGAGGGACTCACAGAAGGACACATGGAGGAGAAAAAAGAAATGAAAAAGCCCCGATCCTTTATGCCTAGGTTGTAGGGGGCCTTGGCCCATCATTCTCATGCTAAACAGTTACTTTTTCTACAGGTACCCAACAAAAATGGGAATATTTTTTGAAGGAACAGTGAATGTGAAAAAAGGCTAACAGAACTGGTTCTTTGGTTAAAGAAAATGTCTCCATAGCTCACCAAGATGCAGCAGAGACAGATTTATTTTCTCGCTTGCTGCAAATGAAGCAAGAAATGTGCCTGAATGTGGTAAGCACTAGGCAACTGGGCAGATGTTTGAATGGGATTCCTCCACTCCAGCTACTCCAGTTACTGATTAAATATTCATAGGGAGGAGGAACACTAGGTAGAACATTACCCACTTGTGAAGTAGCTCAGGTGGGATAGGAGAGGTTAGGGTTCCAAGGCTTTACCAGAGGCTACCTGGTGTTGCTGTTGTCCACTGTGGGAGACTACAACTAGCCTTGCCTAAGCTTGATTCTTCTGACTTAACTTTAAGCTCTGGGGCAATGGCCATCTAAGGACTTAGATGTCCAAAGTATTCCGTCCTGGCTGGTTGCCCTGGTCTGAATGGTAGTGTTCAGTGGACCACTCTCATCTATGTGTGGAAAATTTTAAACAGGGCTGGTTTCCTTCTTGGTCAGAGTGGGAAAATTTGTGAAATCATAGTTAAATTTGTGGAACTGGAAAAGGGAAAAGCAAGTGGAAGAAAAAGGAACAAAATTCCTGGCATCTTTTTTCTAGGTTATGAAGCAACCCTTAGCAGAGTGTGACTGTGTCACTGGCATTAGCATGTTCACACGGTTATGTCGGTGAAGAATAACACTGAACTTACAGTGCTGTTGGCACCACACTTAGTGTATGGAAAATGCTTCACTAGATAGAAGGAAAGGGCCCATTAGCTGCATAAATCTACTTGTTGCAGCCCCCACCATAACTAATATAAAGGGTTGCTCCCTTGTTGTATCAGCTGAAGACAGTTCAAGTAGATGCTATGTTTTTGATTCCTTAATATGTCATAAAACAAAAAGTATCTTCTGACTGGGGAAACATTTAAAGTGGGGAAAAAAGAACAAAACAAAGCAATCAGCATCTGTTTATTTCTGCCAATCAGTGTTTTGTGGTGACCCTGAAAAGACTCTAATGTTGTCTATAACCTTTACTCATGGAAAGCACTGAAAGCCAGTCACAAGCATTTCTTTTGTTTCCCTTTAAACTGTCATTTTTTACTTACAAATCATTGTGTCTCTGTATGATTTCAAAACAAGATCTAATTAATGATGCAATCATTAAAAAATTTTGCATTCCTACGAACACAAATATCTGCCTTCATGAATGCAATTATTTACACATTAACATGCATCCTACTGCATGTTCTTAGGTATGTATGTAAATCAACATATGTGTATTTATGCTTGTGTGAGTACATGCACAAAAGAAAACATTTCAAATATGTGTGTATGCAAGGAGGGAGATTTAAAGGTATACCTTACATGGTATAAAATACACTGCCACATAAATCATTGAAAGAATTCCAACTCTAAATTAAGCTATGCTTCAGAAAGAGTAATTATGGTCCCTGAAATGTTTCTGCTAAATTCCTGAGACACCATGCAATTTTATTCATGTTATCATCTATGGTTGCCTGAAAGAGTAAAAGAAAATCTTAGCTACTAGCAGAGAAATGTTCCAAATACTATCAAAGGAGTGGCAAAGGTCATTTCTATTGCCTGCCTTTTTATGAGTCTCATTTTTGTCTTTTTTTTTTTCTCGCTGCAGTTTGTTTGTGTACATTGCTAAACTTTAATGGAAGAAAATATGAGGGGGCAAAATAAATATAAAGAAACACACTGCTGTTCAACAGTGCTGAGCTGGTATTTCCATGAATGATGTTAGATGTGTGTTCAGAATAAAAATTTGGAAAGTTCACAAGCAGAAGGTTGCAGCTGTGATTTTCTCCTTTTCTTTCCCTTTTACACTCAATACATTTTAAAATTAACATCTATTTCTGTTCAGTCAGATAAAGGTATTATCATTCAGCACAGCAGTACCAACTGTGTGTGGAGGAAGGAGATGCCATGGAACAGCTGGACTGTATGTCTTCTTTGCTACTGTAGATGGCCCGTTGCTGTCTGCTCAGGAGTTTGTGCATGTTCAAATTCCAAACTTGCTTGCTTAACCCCTGTAATAATAGTAACTGATTAGGGTTTAACAAATCAAATAGCAGCATCTCCATATGCAGGTACTTAATGTCAGGCACAGAAACCCCAGCTGAGATCCCAAGGAAAGAAGCATCACTTTCCACAGACAGCAAGCGCAGTTTGTGCTGAATTTGGGTTTAGCAACATGTCCTCAGTAATGCTGAGAAGTCCTTAACTCTGCCTAATCAGTTGAAATATCATCTTGATCTTCTCACTAAAGTGCCTTAAATTCAGATGAGCTTTTCTGCTCAGTGCCAGGCTTAGCATAGTTTATAAATAAATGCTTAGGTTAAAGGAAAGACTACTGATAATCAGATTCTTAAGTATCTTGCTGTATAAGGGCATGTCTTAAATATTTCCTTGGTCAGTCCCTAATTGCCTGTTATACTTGACTTCAAATGAGTTTTACAGATGTTTTGGTGATGTTGACAGGCTATGCATGTTCATAGATGTTTCTATACCCACCTCTTCATTTTCCACAAGTTTGCTTTCTATCTTACTGCAGCATTCCTTCCAGAAGTAAAGAAAATTCCACATGAATTATGAGCATAATATTAGAATGCTATGGATAAACTGACATCTTTTTAAAAAAGCATGCCTGTTTCTGTGCAAAATGCCATTCAGTAGGTGTTGGAGCTGGTATTTCAGTTCCCACAAAAGTCCATATAACGGCAAAGTGAAAATGGTAGAGAAGTAGCAATGTTTTTGTCTGTGGCTGCACCTCCTGCAAAGAAGCAGAGATGATACCAAGTGTTTGCACAAAAACTGTGCAACCTTTTCTCTTTGCAGACATGGCACTGTTGATGGAAATGCTGTCAGAGGTTACTGAGAAGGATGGGATGGATAGCTGAAACAATGGTGTCCATGCTATGGGTCTGTGCTGGAGTGGCAGCTGGTCTTTTAGCTGCACTTCCAGGATCATAACAAAACTGGATAACAAGATGTTGTGTGCAAATGCGTTGTTTTGGGCAGTGCTTACCTCCAACACAGCCACAGAGTTAGGAAGAGGAGATCAGCCCACAGTGTTTTACATCTTTCTAATACGTGCCCTATGATTCCTGTCCTTTATTTCTTCTGTTCTCAAGTGACTGGTCTTATGTGAGCTGTTCCTGGATGCTTTGAAAGTGGTTGACATTTATATCTCTAATTTCTCCATTTTTAAATTTTTGTGCATGAGGCATCATTATATTCCAGTATAGTTGTTTCAGTGGAGCTGGGGGAAGGACAGTGGCAATGGGAAGGATGTTGCCTGATTTCTAACCATAAACCTACTTCTAATACATTTCTCTTTATTTTTATTTTGAAAATGCTTTGTTTTTCAAATTTATCTCTTCTCATTTGCTGATTCAGTTCAGGTCAGAGTTAATGACTCCATACTATTAGCATGCTGGCTCCTTTTGCACTTTTTCTGTTTCCAGCAAGAAGCTGAAAGTTCTTGAAATCTTGTATTGAACAGTCTTGTGAGATTTCTGGCATATTTTTTCAGCTCAAAATGTTTAAATATCTTAGATGTTTAGACCAACTGGGCTGATGCTAGAATCTTTAGGCTCAGGTTATAAGCAACAACAAAATACTGAAAACTCCAACCCCATGATTTTATTTGCTTAACTAGTAGCAATGGTGTATTTCAGGTAGTTTTCATATTTATTCCAACTATAGAAAAGGTTAGATTTTTTCAGGAAATATTTTCTGGTCCTTATGAAACTGTTAATGGTAGCAAGTATTTTTCCCACTGAAACGAGCCCAACATCCTTTTAAAGCTTTTCACAGAGAAAGCACATTGCTGAGTGGGCAATACTATGCTCATAGTGCATTATACTAGGGACCCTACACATCCTAGAGTATTGGTTAGTTGGGTTGGAATTTGTGTATTCAAATTCTGGGCAATATATACATGTACCTATGGAACATTTTTTCTTTACAGAGCTTTTATGATCAAATAGCTGGAGAGACAAGTAAATACTGTTAATACATAAAACTGTTGGTAAATAGTGTCCCCCAAACACGTTGGATGACAGTAGCGGAGACTATCATCTATTGCTCAGACTGATTCCCTTATTTATTGCAAGACCTATGGCTTTACTGGCCACCTACCTAGCCAGTAAATCAAACTGTCACATTTCATTGTTGACCTAGAATAAAGGTATCAGAAAAGCCATATTTGTTTTCATCTTGACTCAGACTGAGTTAATTTCTGATTTCTACGTGAACAAAGCCCAAAATTTTTTATATTAGCACTGGCTGCTGACTCGGACTCTGGTGTCTTCTTCATTTTGACTTGCAAACCCTGGCCAGGGCCAGCTAACATGCCTTACTACCAGTATATCTATAAGTATGCATCTAACAAAAAAAAAAAAATAAAAAAATCTGTTTGCCTCCCAGTAAAATAGCTTTGTTTTTAGCTGCATTTCTCAGGTCTTTTTGAAGGGGACGTTCCTTTAATTGTGACTTGTGCAAGCAACTACATGGATCATTTATGTTTGATAAACAGTAAAAATAAAGCTAAAATTAAAACATTCTTTTTGTCAACATATGTATATGGTACGCTGAAGGCTGTTCCACTGGTGTTGAGAGATCTTGCACACATTTATTTTTCTGGGTAAACTTTCCAGCTCATCTTTAAAGCCAGCAAAATTCAACCTTAAGCAGCAGAGCACAAGTCAAGGCAAAAGGTCCAACAAAGAATGAAAACTGGCTGTAAAAATCTCAGCCTCCCAACAGTGTTGCAGCCTCCCAAATTTTTCAGACAAATCTCTGCATTTTGTCTTCCAGAGACTCACAATTAAAATTCTATTCCGGCTGTCTAATCAAGACAGCAAATCTATTGAATTGCATAATGCCAGGGATAATCAAGGAAGGATGTGACATGAATCCATTTTTCTCTACAGGTAGAAAATGAAATATTTTCTCTCCTTCCATGAAAAGAAAAAGGTGGCTGAGGACTTTGTCTCTGGCCTATCTTCTTCCTCTCCTCATTCCTTTCTACCTCTGCAGAATGGATCTGCTCACCGAGCAGGAGCAGCATTGGGTGATCAGGTTACTCTGTCCTGATGGCGTCAGTGCCCTTACCAGCGTGGGAGAGGCACCACAGGTAGCTCTGGGTGCAAGTCAGTTTAGCTGGTGGTTAATCTCCTCGTTGCCCACACCTGTACTAAAGGTCATTTTTCTAGTCACAGGGAGAACTGAATAAAATGTGTATCTGTTCTCTATGTGCTGTAGTAAAGCCCTGTTTATGAATGTATTCTGAAATCCCTTCTGCATTTCCTATGCTACATGTATGTATCATTGAAGGCGGGGCTGTACTGTTGAGAATAATGTAAGGGCCTGCCAGATCTGTCGGTGCAGTTTGTGGCTTCCATAAAGCATGCTCTGTGAAGGGTCCAAATTCAGCTCTAGAGAAGGAACATGGTGCTCCCATTAAGCTGCTGGAAGAAGAGATGCACGAGCTTATGCCATGGAGGAAATCAGTGCTTGTCTTCCCTTTCACCAGTGAACTCCTGTACATCAAGGTGAATGCTTTTGTGTAATATGGAGAATCCACCCAATCGAGCTGAAATGGTTTGTAACCCAATCATGCTTAATTCAGTTATGGGCAAAATAAGGCCAGTGGAATTTCAACCCTGTTCCTGTGCAGCATCAGGAATCTGATTTGTGCCAATCTCATAATCGGGTGCAGACAACAAGGAAAACAAGTCCTTGCAGTGGTTTCTTTACTGAGCCTAACAAACCACATCTGATAAGCTATATAATTTGCTACAGCAATTTGTGCCAAAAATAAAAGGCACAGTCCTACAGCACAGCACGTTTCTGAGAAAAACAGAACCCCACCCCTTCCCTTTGTAGCATCTCTTTCTCTTGCTTTTGCTTTCTCAGCGAGGCTTTGCCCCTCTATCCTCTCTCTGCCACAGTCAGGACACACAACACCAGTTTTGCCTAAATCTGTGGCATTATCCAAGGCAATGGCACTGGCAGGCCTAGGAAACAATGACAGCAACGTGATGACTTAAACAGAAAAAGGCTTTTTCTTGGCTGAGTGGCCCTGGTGAGAGAGAAGGGAGCCCAAGATCTTCTAAATCATTGAGCAACAAGCTATACAACTATTTATGAAAACAAGGGGTTGTATTGTAGTTGATTTGATGGAGTTATTCTAAACTTGTAAGAAATGCATCCCTTTTTAGTTCAGTGACCAGAAAAGGAACTAGTACTTAATGTGTGTTTTACATATTAGGCCCCCAATGGAGAAAAAAATTCCTATGCTTTTTTTGGGTTTGTATTTCCTTGTCCTTCTGCCTACTGGGGATGGGGGAGGGAGGGGGAAAGAGGTTGAAAAAAACAAACAACACAAAGTTCTGAAGAATGCAAGCTGTCAGCTATGCTGTGAAATAACTTGGAGGTTAAAAGTGAATCACTGCAGTGTGTTTTCTAATTCGGATTTTGCCAAGGTTACCTTAAAAACCTTAATGCTTTTTACAGTGCTTACAGCAAAAAACTGCAGATGTTCTTCTTGGTTATTAAAAGGAAAGCATATGAGAAGGAGGTGGGCTAGAAAGAAAGGAGAATGAAAGGTCAATGATTTTAATTCTATCTTACTGAATTCCAAGGTTTGAAGGGATATATTTGCTTGAAAGGTCATGCTGTGGAAGGTGAGCACCTTAAATGCAGTTTGGGAGGTTTACAGTGGAATAAACACGAAGGTAACTTGCTGGGATGTTTGTGTGTCGAAGGGAACAAAAACTTGCCTTTCTTTTCAAAGCCTTTCAGCCCTGTGCAAACTACTGGGATCAGTACTGGAGTTTAAAGGCAGCAGGCTGGTGTTTGCTTTAACTTTCAGATAAAAAGCCTGATCTAGAAGCCAACACGAGTTTACCCCTTGCTGAAAGCAACTGAAAGAGAGAGCTGTAGGCTTTGTATCAGAGGAGTACTTAAAACTTGCAGTGCTTGTGCTGTAGTTCACACTGTGTTCCCTTGAATATAAAACCCTAGAAAAACAAGTGCTGGGCACAAAACTATGCAATGATGAAATCTTGCCACTAATAGTTATGAGGCCAAATATATCATGTTTTTGTCCTTTGCTTATGCAGCACCTAGCACAACAGGCTCCTAATTTATGACTGGTGTACCTGAGCATTACTATAATACAATATTGAACAGTGATAATAGTTGTTCCTCAGTTAAAGTTACCCGGAAAGAAGCAAGACTTCATGGAATGAAGAAAGCCCTAATCATAACACCTGCCACTCCCCTCTTTCTTCTCTCCCTGCAGCCAAATTTTCCTTAATGCATTTAACTGGATAGCACTACTGGAAGGAAGGAAAGTTCTTATGGGGCAAATGACTGTGGCACACGACAGAATAAGTGACTTATGCAAGGTCATGGAGGAAATCTGACACCAAGCCAAGAACAGAACGTAAGTTTCTTGAGTTCCAGTCAAGTGCTTTGCCCATTTACCCATTCTCCTGTTTGCTTGCCTAAGTAAAAAAAAAACAAAAACAACTGCAGCAGCACACATGCACACACACATGCATACATGCATATGCACACCTTTCTTTACTTGAGCTGTTGTGTCTGTGTGCATAATTGAAGTTAACAGGTTTTAAAACTGCAGTCTACTGAGCACATGCAAAGAGCTATCTGAAAATATTTCCATCTGGCAGTGTTTTGCTGGGATGCAGTTTTAGCCCAGAAATAAAGCATACCATATTTGAAGTTCCTTCCCCCAAGTTCATGGGCATGAAGGCTTTCAATGGAATCATCACTGGATTATTTTAACAAGGGAAACAACTGATTCACCCTTCGCCTCATAATCAGAAATCTTCACTTGAGGCTGAAAAGTAGCATGAACATTGTCAGCCGAACCATTAAAGTCTGGCAGACACAGGCAGTGGTAAACAGGCTTGTATAATGGTGTCAGCAGCTTTAGGAATAGCTGGTGCTCCCCAGACTGTATTTCATTGTACAGCAATCCTGACTCTGTGATTACGCTCTATTCCCATGTCCCTGCAAACAGTTGAATTTTTTTTTATCTGCCTTAAATGAGAGTAGGACTGGGCCTTAAAGAAAGGGGCTCTTATTTTTTGAAAAGCTGCACTCAGTGAGCATGTTTTGGAAATACATGAGCATGACCTTTCAGCTATGTGCCAGAAAATGGGAAAAAAAAAAGGGAAGACTTTGGGAACTGCCAACCAGGAAACATTGTTTTGTTTGTTTAAAAAAGAAAACCAGAAACTCATCCAAGAATTTCTGTGTAAGTTAGAGGCTAAGTCACTCTACTTTATAATCACTTTTCTTTTTCTGGATACTGTATTTTCAGTGAGGGTAGATAAAATCTGGCAACAGGCTGTTTGGCTCTGTGTTTGGATTCGGTCCCCTTGACACTCATCTGCCTCCATAAACTTTCATCTCCTAAACCCAAAGCAAGTTCACCCAGGAAAGGAGAAAGAGAGAGGGAAGGGGGTGGGGAGGAGGCTGGCAAACTGCACAATAAAAATCCAAATTGCAGCTTCTGTCATTTCTCAATGAAGGAAACGTTAGCAATGGCCAAGAAGTGCAATAAAATGCCATAAATCACCCAGTTTTTATTTCCTGTATGGGAACCCCACATACGGATGAAGTTCTGGCAATTTCAAGATCTGCACAGGCTTTGCAAGTGTTGATTTTCATTGGCCTGTGCTGCACCAAGAGCCTTCCTAACAATCACAGCACGTAAATTGAATTGAGACCGAGAGGTGAGGAGCTGTGCATGCCGCTCCTTCACCCGCTACCTCTCTCCTGGCCCCTCTCCCTTCCCCCTTGCAGGCTGTTTTGCAGTGTCAGCCCTCTATGCATGAGCAACTCCTGCCAGCACTGGAAACCCCCATGTAGGGGAGGAGGCCTCCCCCCCACCAAGGCGGAGGCCTACCCCCTCATCTAAGCTGAGACCTTCTGCAAAGCCCTCCTTTGCCCATCCCAAAAGTGCTCCTGGTGCATTTCTTACTCTCATGCTTCACCCTGTTTACATTCCAGCTTGCTTCTCAATTTCCATGGGAAAGATACTAGCAGGTAACAAGGGACCCTTAAATATTTCCTGATTCCTACTTGCAAATTTGACCCTGAAACACACTGCATTTTACGGGGCTTTGCAACGCATTGTGCTTTTAACAGCAGCCTAACTCTTTTATTGAAGTTTGTTGTTAAAGTGAAAAGAAAATGTTCAAAGTAAATTATAAATTCTTTTACTGTTAATTGCTAATGGGAAGTGGAATAACTGCCATTTTGTTTAATCTGAGTGAGGCTGACAAGCCCAGTCTTCAGATTTTGCTAGAGGTTAGTAATTTTTCTTATACAGCTGTTCAAAGGGGTAGTCATTTGGTTTAGACTCCACTTTAATTCATTTTAAAGCTGATTCTAATTTCATAAGTCATTATAGATCCCTTATTTTACTTTAGAAGAACCTGACCTCTGAAAGTAATAAAAAATTTCCCACCAGCCAATGTTTATATAGGATCCATTCAAACTCTCCCCAACATTTTATGCCCCCTCCAACTTTACAGCTCACAATTTCTGCCTCCTTGGCACACAGGCAGCCAGCCTCCCACTCACAATGAGAGCTCCACAAGCACATCTGAGGGCAGAATTCGACCCATTTTTTTTTTTCCCAGATTGGGAAGGGGCTCAGATGCATCTCCCTGCCCTTATTTTGTTTTGCTGATGGATGAGTGCAGTGCAGAAGCACAAAGAATGGCATTACAAATCCTAAACATAAATGCAGTGTTAATTTCAAGGTCTATTAGGAACACCATGAGAAAAAAAAAGTAAATAAATGTTTGACAGGACAAAATCTGCAGGGGAAAAGAAAACATTATTCTCAGGCTTCAGGGAGGTTATTATTACAAACAATGGAGAATCAATAAATTATATTTAACACTACTAAAAGCACTTGACAGTGTTCCTTGCAGTGAGCACACCAAGGATCTGGACGCTGTGTGACTACAGCCCGCGCCTGTTGCCCTCTCTCTCCCTGGCTGGCTCTCCATCAGGTCAGGTCGAGAACAACCCGCCGAGCATTCTTGGAAGAGCTGCTGGAAAGCTCTCTGTGTTGAACACGCATGCATTAATAACTGAAACACAGCCCTTTATTTTTTTTTCCCCCCTGAGCTTGTTATGCTTAATTTCTGAGTTGGTGAAGTGGGCTGGTGCTCTCTCAGTTGTTTTTTTTTCATATGAAAGCGAGTGGTAAGACAAAAGCAAACAGGGTTTTGGCTTCAAATGGATGACCTTCCTTGTAAAGAATTTAAGTCTTTTAACTTCAGAGGGGAATGAGGCAGGAATGCTGTTTGTACCAGAAAACTAACAGGGAGAAGGAAGGGGGGAGGGAGGCGGCATCTTCTCCCTATCTGTTTGGTGCTTTCAGAGATCGCTGTTTCCCAGAACTACCTCTGCAGCAGGATAATATAATTATTAGCAGCTGTTAAAACAAACAACAAACAAAAACATAAAGCACGCACCAGGACCAGCATGCCTGCACATGCCTGAATGCTCTGACCATAACACTGAGAACTTCAGGAGAGGCCCCATTTTCCCATATGTGCAGACCTGATAGGGCCAGACCGTGGCACGGCAGAATGCAAAGAGCAGCCAGAGGCATTTATTTTATAGTCCATTCTTGTTATGAATGCCAAACACTCCTCCATTTGATGAGTAGGGCACTGATTCTTGAGTTTCTCAAACATGCTTCCCCATAAAACAAAGGGCAGCAGGGATGACTTAACTCTAGGTCTAGAGAAACACCAGGTCACAAAACACAGCAGAAGGGACAAATGTAGGAATTTCCACCCTGCATGGAGAGGGAGAGAAAGTGGTTAAACTATTGTCTACTCTCCTGACTTAGTCACACATCAGCTACGTTTTTTTTTGTTGTTGTTGTTTTGTTTTGTTGTTGTTGTTGTTGTTGTTGTTGTTGTTATTGTCCTTTGCTTCCCTTCCTGGGATCACATGGGTGATGTGATCCTTCTCTCTTCCTCTTACCTTTTAATGGGAGCCTCTGGGGTCTTATATTCCAGCTAAAAATTTATAAACATGATCCTGGAAATCTATAAAAATCAGAGAGCAAATAAAAGGAATCCCACATGAATGGTTCATGAAAATCACATGATTTTTAAATCTCTCTCCTGATTCCTTGGGTCAGTTACAGGACTCAAGTGATCAAGGCTGACAGGCACAATTTCTGCCCTCTCCCTAGGTCCATTTTCTCTGATTAGTTGGCTGCAGGCAGCTCCTTTCTTCCTGCTCTTCACATTCCTGCTCAGGAACCTCCTTCATTTATTAACAAGGCTGAGGGGCACAGGTAGTTTCAGCCCTATGAATATGAATGCTGCGATTGCTTGATACTAGTTGCGGGCACCAGCTTAGATACGTAGAGAGATGTGAAATGTTCCTGCCTCCAGCACTTTGCACCCTCCCTCAGCTCAGGGGTTTCCATGCCTGGAATGGATCGGCAGAGCCAGGAGTGCCCAGGGATCAGCTGCTGCTGTTTACAGCCCAGTGTCTGAGTGCAAAGCTACCTCTATCAGCCATCGAAGCTCATACACTGGGCTGTGAAGTGCAGCGTCTGAGGCAGGGGCATATGTTTACCTTTGTTGCCAGTGTTCTGGGGGGAGGCAACACCTGCCACAGGGGCAGGGCAGGCAGGGAGTCTTGAAACCGCTGCAGCAAAACCCACCCACATTCATCTGCAGTGAGAATGAATTGTGAAACGGCTGTGTGCATCCCCACTTTGGTTGGAAGGAAGAGGCTTTATCTTTTAAAGGGGAAGTATGGAAAAGAAGTGACATTTCTGACCCTGCTAATCTTGCTGGTTATCTTTCCAGGCTGGGTAGTAACTGGCAAATGTTGAAGTTTTAAATAATATTTAGCAGTAATTAAAAATGTAACTAAATGCTGCAGGTTGGAGTTAAATCCTGACAAATTCTTTAATGAATTGGGCCAAACCCACTCTAACTATCCCAAACTTTGCAGCTGGGACCCCTCTCCACTAATAGTGATGGTCAGTCTTGTTATCATGGACTCTTCCTTTGTCCTTTCCCTGCCTGCCAGGCAGAAACTATGCTGCATACATTTTCTTCTTGACCCTCCTTGTCCTTTCCTCAAGTGCCTCTTATGTTGGTTAGATAAAAGGTAGCAGTGTTCTAAAATGCTGCCTCTGTAGTTTTGCTATGTAAAATGACATTCATTCTGAAGAGTGGTAAGAAAATAATGATCTCATTAGAAGAGAGTTTAGCTATGTAGTGGTTCCTCTCTGTAGTGCAGATTAAGTAGCAGCTAACTACAAACAATAGTCATTTAAACAAAGAGCCCTCACCAAAGTTATTATCTCCCTTTCTGCCCTTCGAAAACATCGTCAGAAACTAATCCTCTCACCACTGCATATTTTCATCAAAGGTTCTGAATTTTAAGCTTGAAACACTAATTGTTTTTCTATGTGTGTGTGTTTGTAAGTGTGTTCCTAAACTGGTTCCTCGGGTTGGTGTGTTTAAGTAATTATTAGTGACATTTCACTTTTCTTTGTAATGAACTTCCACAATTGTTTTGTTGGTATTTTTTTCTTCTTTGGAAGAAAGAAAACAAATCCTGATTCAAATGAGAGGTGAAATGGCAGAAATAGTTAAAGAAGATAATAGTGTAAACAGCTTTCTCTTCTACATCTGAGGAATGCCCGGAGTACACAGCCAGTGGACCTTTGGGAAATGGATTTTCATGTGGTTCACAGTTGCAGATGCTGCTCAGGCTGTGATCAGAGTGCAACAAGAAGGATGAACGTGGTGAAACTGGGACCTCTAGTTTCACACTTGGTGAGTGAGAACTTTAAAGTGGGTTGCAGGACAAACAGCAAAGAGGTATTGAAAATAACACCTCTCTCCTCTGAACTGACAAACCCCGCCTCCTAGGTTAATAGTAGATCATTTGTTCCTTTCGAAGACAAGAGCCCAGAAGTCTGCTCTCAGCACATCTGTCTCTTCCTATCCATGGCTGAAAAGAGTCACAGAGAACAAACCATACAGGAAGGTACTGCTTAAAACTGGAGGTGCCTTGGTTCTGCTTGTGCTGAGGTAGTTGCTGCTATGCAGCATCACAGAAGCACCTATGTTTCAGGGATAGTAGCAAGCAGTGAAGTGGGATATGATGAGGATTGTGAGGCTGATGCATGTTGCAAACATACAGTAAACCCCAGGTTATCTGGTTTGTGGCTGACTCTAGACTTGGCATATATTCTCAGTAGTTTGGGAAGATGAGAAATTTACACTCACTATCATCTGCAACAGAGCTTCATTATCCTGAACACCTTTGTTCAATGTGAAGTTCTAGATCAATGAGGACTCAGAATTCAGAGTTATCTGTTTTTTTTAAAGACAAATGTAGCGATGCAGTCACCACCGTTATCTACGACCTGCAAATGGACATTGAATCTTCACAAAATAAGAAAGAAAAACGTCAGACTTTTTGTTAGAGTTTCCTTTAAAAACCTGAAAACTGAAGTAATAGTTTGGTTAGATCCAATTTAAAATTATTTCTTACCAGAACAATCCTCTTTGCCATGGGAAAGGTTGGAAAAATGTATTTTTACTTTCCTTAAAAGAATGCTTTTATTGAAGGGGTCGTTTTTATCTTTTAAATGAGAGACACTTTGACCAAGTCAGCTGCGGACGTGAAAGTGCCCAAATACTAGTGGGGTTGATTTTCTGACCTCTGATCTGGAGAAGTTGCTGAATGCATAACACTGCAGAATATCAAAGAGGGAACAAAGTGTAATAGAAGATAATAACAGTGACTTCTACTACCCACGTACAGTCAAGACAGAAGTTATCTAAGGACATCGTAACACTCACAGAAACAGCTAAAAAGAAAGCAGGCATAAAGAGAAAACAAATTATGATTAAATGGAGAAGTTCAAGATACTGTTTGAGGTAAACATGATCCCCTGAAAATGGAGAGAGAGCTGGATTCAAGCCAACAGAAAAGAGTGAAAGCTATGATAAGGAAAAAGAAGGTGGAAATTTTGGAGGCTAACAATTACATGATAATAAGTGTTTGTTTAAGAATGTGAGATACTGGAAGCATCCATCCAATTCATTTCAGTGAGGCAAAGAAAACAGTTTATGGGAACAGGATTTTTCCAAGCAATGTGGATAATGTCTTTGCTTGCCAATATGGTAGATGATACACAGGAACTCAGTCAAATTGAGGAAGAGTCAAATTAGTTTCACTTTGGCCACTTGCAGCAGAAAAAAAGAACATTTCAAGATGTTTAAGCATCAGGCCCTCCATACACGTCATCTGGAAAGCACCCTTTCCAGAGGCAGCAATAACCTGCAAGCAAGGAAGCTGTGGAAAGTGGGAAGAAACTCATGCATATGGGCTGATCTCCATGGGAGCTGTCTCTGTTATTTCTGAGAGTTTTTTCAAGCTGCAGCAAACCTCTGGGAGTTAGTTCTGCTACTTGTCCTGCCTCTATGGGGAGCAGGGCAGTAAAGAGAGCATCGACACAACAAAAGGTGCACAACAACAGTTCTTCCACCATAGCCTGTGCATTGTGGCTCCAGGTTTTAGTTAGCAAAACTTCTTCACCTGCAGTACAGATTTAATGCTGTCTCTGATACAATGTATGGCTACTGTACCTTGACTTTCAATTACATTAAATCCTATTATAATCACTTTCCAGATAACAAATCCTCTTTAACACCTGAAAAGCTCAGTTCCCAGGAGTGCAGTGCTGTGTTCTTGAAATAAAAAACAGAGGAATTCTAATGGAAATGCATTAACAGTGAGAGTACTTTGAAAATATGACTGGTACGAAATGCCTTCAATGTGCAGCTTACATTCAAATAGCAGTGGAAGAAAAAATTTCCAGAGCCAAGCAGCTCTGGAATCTGTATACCAGCTGCCTTAAGATAGCATGTCTGAATCACTGTGTTATCACAGCAAAGCATCTTGTATGGAAAATCATCACTATCCAAAGACAGGTCAAGTACAGGTTATCTAAGTACTATTATTATAGAACTGAATGTTTTCCATCAAAACAAGAGCAAGAGTTTGAAGAGATTTACGGTGATGGCCAAAAGGCTCAGTGGTATAGTGAATAAACCATGAAGCCTGTTTGTAACTTGTGGGTTTTTTTTTCTTCTATTCCTTTTTCCCCCCTGGCTGGCAGGAAGGCACTACATGTATCATGCCAGGTTTTGTCAGAGCTCTTTTCATGGTTCTAGCTTTTCTGCAAAATAAGAGGATGCATATGAATCACTTCTTATTTTTTTTTTCTTACACAAGATCTTATACTGTTGTCCTTTGAAATGAGATATTGCAACTCTGTCAACCAAGTAGGGACTTTGTTAAAGGGAAGAGAGAAAGAGACAATATTTCTAATACAGATATAAATCAGATATCTCCAACCAAACAGCTGGGACTTGCTACATTGTGTATAGTTTGAGTAAGAAATACTGACTCAGACACCGAGGTGACAGCAAGTGCAACGTAATTTCCAAATTAGCTCTTATCATATTGTCTTAATTTTGATTCTGTATCCCATGCTAATTGAGTTCACTGAAAGAGCCTGAAGGCCTGGTTTACTCCTATGTGATTGTGAACTACTTGTGAGGTTCTCCCACATACTGATTGAACGCTGGAGAATAGATGACACATTTGCGTACATCCCTTAGTTACAGGAAAAGCCTCAACCCTGTTCTTATTCTGCATGAGTACTAGTTCATCTCAGTGCTTTCAGTACAGGACTCAAGTGAAAAAAAACATTGCACCGAAAGTGATTGTGATGCATTTTCTTGTATAAATCTTGCAAGCTGTATAACAGCCTCTCTGGTACATAGGCACCAGGATATCTTCTTGAAATGTTAATAAATATGATGTTTCAAGAACTACCTCTCTTCTGATTTTCTAGTTGTAGTGCTGGTAAAATACTTATTGATCTGGGAACCCTTTGCACATGTTCCTTCATATCAACAAAATAATAATGAAATAATGATCAGGGTTTTCCAGTATATACAACTGCCTTCTAGACTACAGCCCTGGATATAAGTAAGATCTATGAAATGTCTGGAGCTTCTCCGTCTTGCTTGGACAAGGATAATACTTTCCTCTGTTACCAAACCTCCTGATATACTGTGTTACAATGTGTAACCATGTCTTGTAAACAAGGAGGATGGGTCACAGAATCTTCGAGGCATGATTATGCCTACTTTCTTTGGATGACTTAAGCAGCTCTTCACCATCCTGCTAGCATTTCTTATTAGTTTTCATTCTCCTTGCTCCTTGTCCTGCTCCTGCAATCTTATCTCTGCTTCTTCATGGGATGCTCAGAGCACTGCACCAGAGAAATAATTCAACTGGAAAGGAGACTTGCAAAAACATCATGAGCTTTTGTCTGAGCCATGTCCTTGATTTGTTTGTCCATAGGGCCACAGGTGAAGCAAAAAGAGACTGTGGGAATGAAGGGCAAAGTCCCAGGGGAAGACTGGTGGGGCCTGTTTTGGTGACAGTGTGGCTTAAAATCAGCCTATGATGTCTGTGAGACTACACCTTAAGGGGCTGAAGTCTGTCATTAAGTCTGTACACACATTTCTCATTGATTTTCAAAGTAGGGAGACAGGAGCATATGCTGGCAGGTTCTGCCTTATATTGTTAGAGCAAAACCTGATGGCTTTGTTCAGTGGTGAATGTGCACTGAGACATAATGCAATACTCTTATCAAAAGGAAAAAATCTCTTTTTTATTCTGTATAGAATCTTTTCATAGATTATTGTATGTATAATTCTCAGGAAGTTGCATGCTTCTTTTTGCAAAGTGGAGCTAAAGAAATTGTCTGAATTTTGTGGAAAGGTTATGTAACTGTACTCTTTCTTTAAATAGTACTTTTTATTCAAACTGCTTACTTTCTCATCATAAGGGGAAAAATAGCCATATTTTACTAGCACAAAAGGTAATTTCTAAAAGGCTGTAATTAGTTCATGAAAACTCTGCCTTTTGTCATATCTCCCCAGCTGAAATGGAAAAAAAGACGGACCTTTTTCATTGTTAAAACAAAAGCATGGCATGAGAAGTAAAGAAGCCTAAAGGTAATGTATGACAAGTTGTATCTTAGGTCTACAGAAAATGATAGTGCAGCATTGCTGTGGATTCATGACTTCTCACTTTGATTACTAACTTTTGGAAAACCTAAAAATGACAACTGTCATCTATTTCTTTGCTCATATCTCTTGAGACAGAACTTGGAGCCTTGTAAGAAAGTAGTGTAGTTCAAACACTAATGAGCAGATAAGAAGAAAATTATAAAAGCCCGCATCCTGCAAGGTGACTCTAGCAAAGTCAATACTTTTGCAGATACTTCTGTTGTATAAGGATAGGCTGAGTTCAACATCAGGTTTTGGGCCTAAATAGAGGAAAGATACATAAGGAAGAACACTTCAGAAGTTTGAGAAAAAGGGATGAAACAAAATTTTAAATAATACATTTATTTAATAGAAATGAAAAAAAGAAATTAATTGAGGGAAGAGTGACTAAAATCTTTCCCTCTCATGTTCATTTTTTCCTGTATATTCTTGTAATGAATCAGAGCCAATAAGTAATTTATTTATAATAATAAACATATGATACAACCATTTCTGTTTCATCCAGTAGATTATGATCGTAGATGAAGAAGAAAGATGAAGAATGAAGATAAACCTCTGAACAAATATTCCTCTCTGCTTAAAGACATAACTAATCCTAAAATCCTAAAAAAAAAAGATACTGTAAATAAATGTTGGGCCTATAAATAGAACTTAATTTTAAAAGGCTTACTTAAATAGGTCCAAGCCACAAAACATAAGTTTATTGAGATAGGGTTTTAAATAGAAGTTTATTTGAGTACGCACAAGCCACAAGATTCAAAACCAGATATAGAAACACCCAAATTTTAGGAATGTTTGAAGCTATGGTTTTTGTTTCATCCCATCATAATACTAGGGGTTGCTCAGATTAGGGTTTGCATTTCATATGTCCAAATTCTGAAGTTTGATTCTGTGCCCTGGTTTAAAGCTTTGACTAGTGAGTGAACAAAAACCTCTATATTTCTGCCAATTGCATTTTAATCAAACACCACAATTTTCTTCAATAGTTCTGTTGTTGTTCTATACTTAACAACCATTTTTAGACTAAGATTTTCAATAACCATAAAGATATTGACCATTAAGTTAATGAAATTAGTGATTGTAGGAAAACTATAAAAATATTACAAGATATTACTATACATGTGTCTAAAGGGATTCAAAATATTACATGGTTTATTACTTGAGAAGCAACATGGGATACTGTAACTAAAATCTGTTTCGTAATTCATATTCACAAGAGGGTAGATTTACAGTTACAAATGGTGCAATAGCATAAATTTAATGGAATGGAGCCAGTTTTTAATGGGACAATCTCTGCCTCAGAGCTTTTGAGTTTGGCTTTGAAAAAATTATCAGAACAGTCACAGCCTCTGCTACTGCAGCTGGCATCAAGAAGCTTGGTGACCAAAACCTGGTGCTGCCTTTGATGGGATCTTGGCTCTAAGAGCAAGTGATGGCTTTTCTTTGTCTGAAGTGTGGTCTCAGTAGGGCTGGATTTTGGGTTGTTCAGTGCGGAGCCAGGGGTTAGACTTGATGATACTTTTGGGTCCTTTCCAACTTTGGAAATTCTGTGATTCTGTGATGCAGATGTTCTCTGAAGTAAAAAAGACAAGAGAGACACTGTTAGGCAATCATGAATCTGAAGTTCCATTAGTAACATAATTTGTCAGCCCAGATTGCTGGATCTGCTGGGTAGGTGGGCATGTGTGAAAGGGAAGAATCATTGGTGTAGGGTAAATAAAGCAGTTAATGCTGAAACTTTGTGTTACTAGAGCTTTTCAGTAGAGCTCCTGGCTAAATCTTGTGAGTGCTTTAGGAAAACAGAAGAACTTATTATGTGAATTGTAGGACCAAATTCAATCAAACTCTGAGGAAATTGTGAGTTCCGTATTTTTATTTTTTTCTTTTCTTTTTTCTTTTTTCCTAGCTGCTCCACAGGCTGTTACTGTTGCAGATTGAAAGGTGACTATTAAGGAATGATGCCTCCTTGATTAACATTTCCACTTTTTAGGTTCAGCTCTGTTTTGCATCAGCAAAGTGTACTAGGGGCTCATTGAGTACAAGACTGACCATGGTGAAATCAGTGAGTTTTTTCCTGTTGTCTGCAGTGGAATGGGGTTTTTAGCCACGGGTCACATCAGCTCTGAAAAAATAATGTAAAAAAATTTCCTAGGTCCTTTGAGACCTGAAGTTTCTAAAATTCCTTTATTAAGACTGCCTTTTTATTATTTTGCTTACAGGCTTCTAGGCAGAATGACCTCATCTGGGATCAGTAAATTTGAATGGAAGGGCAGGACTGTATTAGCAGGTATTTGTTGATTATAAAAGAGTAGACTAAGAAATACAGATAAATTTCTTAATTATTCTGAAAATACGTAGGCATCTTTTGTGTATTTGTAGTAGGGTCTTTGTCATCTTACTCATGTGATTTGGTATTTAACCCTATCTCTCTTCAGTGGAAGATACGTTGGAAAAAGAAAAATAACTTCTTCTTACCATTTGGTTAGTTCCTCAGTCACATCTGCTCCAAAGTCTGATTGTCCAGTCTGTAGCATGCTCAGAGCCAAGATCCTGGAGTATAAATGTTAGCTAGTACACTAGAAATAATGCTGTGACCCTTCGAAAGCAGAATTAAGCACTTGATTTTGACCAGATGAATAATGGAATTGATAGGAAAAAAAGAATAAGAAAAAAAAAAAGGCCGAAAATAAGACTAAAATACTGGAATATCAGTGGTTTAGAAGTTTTATATACCTTATTGTGTAGTTTCAGAGACCTAGTTGGAAGTTCAGCTCCATTAATGTGAGGCACTTGAATCTTTTCATATAGGAGATAGCTTTTGGTTTTCAGGAACGGTTCCTATTGCATTGGCAAGGGTTGATGAGTAATGTATATTCCCTGTGTGTTCAACATGTAGAACCGACTAAAATTAACCCCATTCTGAAGCAGAAGATAGCCAACTTGACTCTGTGATCCATTATGCTAAAGAGAAATGTTTCTGTCTAAACCCAGAGGTAAACTGCATGGATAAGAAGTCATTGAAATGACTTCTTATGGCCAATCTTGTTAGGTCTAGGTCAGATTTCTCTTTATTTCTGTCCCTCCACCTCTTAAGTACATTTAGCCTTTACACTATTAGACTTCCCTCAGCCCTTTTTTAAAATGTCACCTGCTCTACAAATTCCTGCATTTTGTATTTTTAGATCCTGGGGTCAGGATGAGTGCAAAAATAATGACTTTTCTGCCCTTACAAGTAATTCCTTCATTTTATTGCTTGTAGGAAGAAGCAGTAATATGAAGTGAAGGAAAACTGCTTCACCACTTTAACCTCCCACAGTCTGAGAAAGAAATTACAAAGAAAACGAACCTCTTCTTAAGCCAATAACCCACCTTGTACATACCACCTTCATGAACAAAAGCCTCTTCCTGATGTGCTTTTGTATCCACTCACATGGTGTTCAGTGGGGGAGTGTACTGTCAGGTACTATGTTCATGTTTCTGGAAAGCAACTTTACCAGAAAGTCAGCTCATCAGACAATGCTATTTCACAAAAACATATGTATATATTTAATATATATTTCATTTAGTTCCTTTTTTTTTTCCTTTTTTTTTTTTTTTTTTTTTTTCCCATCAGAGCAAGGTCAAATGCTTATTTTAGGCCTGTCTTTCTGTCTCTGAATTAATATTCTTTCCCTCCCCTCAGTTAATGCACAAGGCTATGTCACCACTCCTGAGTAAGTGAAGGAATCAGTTGTTCCTGGTAGAGACCAACAGACAGTGTGTGAATGGGAAGAGCTTGCTTATACTTTTTTTCTGCCCAGGTACCCACTGATTTCCATTGTAAGTGTAGAGATTTTTTTTTTTTTATATATTATCTTAAAAAACCCATCAACTTAAAAATGCATTTTGCATTTGTAATTAGCAGACGCATTTTATTCCAGAACTGTCCAGAAACATGGATAATAGCCTCTTGTTGTTATTGCGGGTCAGCAGTAACAAGGTTTGCATCAGCAAAACTCTGTTGCTTACATACTTCAAGGAAAAACATTCATTTTCTCCTCTGCTGAGTGGGAAGAACTACTTTACTTGTCCAGAGATAGGAAAAAAAAAACAACAAAACACGAATGCAGCATATGTGCACTCCATCTCTTCAATTTCTGGAGTAATTTGTGTCTTTGATTCTCTGTTCTCTTAAAATAGTATTTTCTGTTCCTACCCTTCACCAGAAGAAATTCATTTCTTATATGAAGAGCAAGACTATAAGAGAGAAAAGACACTCACAGAAGTATTCTTGGTAACAGTGTATTAAACTGAGTCTTCTGGGAATGCATTTTTAAAAACAGATCTGATCTACCATAACTCTGCCTTGCAGTGGTTAACCTGATGTAGCTTTCCACAAGGGAATACATCCAAGTGTGGTGACGGAGTAAAGAAAAGCATGTGTTTCTTATTAAGAACTTTTAGCCCTTTACCATTTCTGTAAGGAAACACCACCACAGATGATAACTGAGCAAAGGAAAGATCATATTTTAAATGAATTCCTATGCAATCAGTGATGATTTTTCATGCCTTTTCATCACTTCTGTTAGTGTTTTAAAACAGCAATAAAGAATATATAGCTATTAAAAACATGAAACCCTCCACAAACTCTTCCATGCAAAAAGGAAGAAAACAATCTAAACCACTCATTATCATTTCAGCATTTGTCAAAAACATGATTTAAAAATAGAAAGGAAGGAGAAATTACATATTGATCTATAATTAGTGTAATCAGGCTTTGAAGGAAATTTTGAGGCCCATATTTTCATAATTGTGTGTGTGCAACTGATTGGAATTTTATGGCAGGCGAGTTTTCCTTGAGGGAGGGAGATTGATTACTGAGTCAATATTTGAGGGCTCTTTTGTTTTGTTTTGTTTTAACATTATTGAAATGACTGGGTGGCAGCCGTGATAGGTTCTTTATAGCTCAGAGATTACAAAAAAAAAAAATAAAATAATTACGCATAGTCTACAACCAGTTTGTTTTGTATGGTCAGAACTGGGTAATAGCAGTTTAAAATAGTTGAACTTTATTTCCATGTAAATAGCATATGAAAAAGCATGAGTGAATTTTCTTGAAAAGAAGTTCCTGGGTCAGGTTAGTCTTTTTTAGAATTTCAGACCTCCTTGAAAGGTTACCTGTGAGGTCTACAGTGAAGAGACAAGGAAAGGAAGGTGTTGTGCTTTGTGCTGGTTTCTAATAAACAAAGCAGAAAGCTTTGTTCACTTAAAAAATTTAAAGTGTACTCCTCTTGTTCTCTAAAGCATTCTTAATATTTCAACAGTTTTGTCTTTGTTTTAAAAGTCCATGAAAAAATAAATGAACAAATACATCTATATACGTGACTACCGACTTCTATCCATGTATATATAAAGCTATTCCAGCAGGATACAGGTGACCCTTAGACTCCTACTGCCAGCATACAATATTTTAAGTATTCTGGGAAACACATTAAGAAGTTACACTTCTGGAAGCAATACTCTTTTGTCAGATCTTGTAAAGCAATACAAACTAGAGAGATTCCATGAACTTTGCAACTGTTGTACAGCCATGTTTCTTGAAAAAGGCAATTCTCTTGATGCCTTGGGCTCAAGAAGTCAAAATTTTTGACTTCTCTCTTGCCATGCACTTGGAAAAAAATTAATCCCCAAACTTAATGAGATAATGACAGTTAAAGTGGTTGAGAGATGATATTTTGTTCTTTTAAAATTTATTTCTTCTAGATACTTTCCCAAGGCAAAAGTTTATTAAAGTATGTACATGCACACGTACATTCACAAACACACTGATGTAGTCTGAAATGTAATAGCGTTTAATCTACTAAAATGACAATTAAAGCATATAACTATAATAACAATTATTATTTTACTAAAATTAAACAATGAATCTTTTGGAAAAGTTGAGCTGTGCCATGGACATAATTTATCAGGGTTTCCAAGCATCTGTGTTTCTCAAGTTGGTGTTAGGTATATTCACTGAAGAAAACATGAAAAATGAGACATCTAAATTGAGCTTCATAAATATGAGGTACCCTAATTATTGGCAGTTTTGTGAAAAATTGCTTTAATGCTGTGTTATTTCTCTGTCCTGTTATACATAATAATATTGTGCCAGAGAGAACATTGGAGATTTTTTTTTTAATGTGGTGGAGTTATCATTTTTATTTCAGCGCCACATTATCCCAGGCTATTCATATGAATAGTGCTATGTTCTAAATCTTTAACTGAGATATGTTAAAAACAAATAAATGAAGAAGAAAACAGTACATATTTTCCTGATTTCAAAGCTGTGGAAGCAGAGACAAAGTGGAGAAAAATGCTTTTCTCACTGTCACTCATAAGACCAGTGGCAGAAACAGGGACAAAATCCAGATTTGCTGAGAACCAATGTAATATTCTATCAAATTTCCAGAGACTAAGAGGTATTCTTTCCCACCATGAGATGATATCACAGACACTCTTCCTCAGGCTACTTGTCTACAAAACACACACGAGAATTATTTCTCTCTTGTTCTTTATCATTCAATCTTTTTTCTTTTTTCTTTTTTTTTTTTTTTTTTTTTTTTTTTTCATTTTTTCTTTTTTTCCCTGGAACTAAGCACATGAGACCAATGATAAATTTCACGTCAGAACCAGACATGTTAGCAAGAGGTGTGTTACCACTTTAAAACAAACAAACAAACAAACAAACCCCAACAAAAACAGTGAAAGTAGATCCTTCATTCTTCTATATCTCATAAAACTGATGAAAACATTTCCATCAGAATTTGCTTTTACAAATCACCTCAGGCACTGTCTGATAATGAAAAATTGAAAATAGCCCTAAGGTTGAATGTTTGTAGAAATAATATCTGTGCAGCTATGGTATCTTAAAAGCAACATGTCATTTGGTTTTGGAGGCCACTAAGGAAAGCAGCCTTATGTATGACCACAAGCTTTGACTGTGGCACCCTTCAGTTATTTACAGCAGAACACACTCCTCTGGTGCAGCTGACAGATTTTCCTCTACAACAAAATGCTTCTCCTGGATTTATTTCTTGCTTGCTGCCCCTCACCTCATAGTTAATGGTTGAAGTGAACTAAGAACCCAGAATACAAAGGTGGGCCCTGCTTTATTTTCAGTAAGACAGGTGGCAAATCACTGTAGAATAGACAGTAACTGCTACTATTAAATCTTATTTTTGGAGATAATGGTGATTCAGCAATTAAAATACTAATCAAAATTTAAAAAAAAGTTAAACCCCCCCCCTCCCCCCCCCTCTGTAATTGTTATATATTCCAAAAGCCTGTGGTTTGCTTTGACGGAAACCTGCCAAATGCAGTATGTACAGCATGACCTAGCTTATTTCAAGACCTCTTTGCAGCTAGCCTTGGTTTAGTCTGAGGAAACTGGAATTTTGTCATCAGGCAAGCTTCTTCACTTGGAGTGGTGCAGCTACCTTTTCCTTCTTCATGCCTTCTGAAAAGGCATTCAGTCCCTGCACTTTTTTAAAATATTACTAATATTTTAATTTAATTTTTGTAAATTACATATGCATGCACTTATTTGTACACCCCCAAAGTCAAAATAGGTAGTCACATAGTTAATCTGCATGTGAACATTTGGGTGTGGATGTTTTTATACTTATTACTGTTTTTATATTTTAATAGTACCACAACTTACAAAGAATAAATAGGTAAAAAATATGTGCATATCATGAACAGCAGGTGTTTGATACCAAAAAAACCCACAAAAAACCAGGACAAGGACAGTTCTGTAGTGAATCATAAGATCTGCCCAATTCAAAACTGGTATGATCCAAAGCCCACCAAAGTCAATGCACATCTCTGCATTAACTTCAAAGGAGTTTGGATCAAGCCTACTGCCTTTTCTGATGTAAGGGATCATTATTTAATTTTAGTACAACAAAACTTTTATTTCTTTGGTAGAAGAAGAAATTCTATGAGTCCAAACGTCAGTTGTATCTATTTTTGCATTAAAACTTCTACACTTGATACTTTGTCAATAGAACAGGTAAGTTGTAGTCCATTTTTAGGATATTATTCAGTGAAAGTGGACGTCAGAAATTAATGACCCCAAAATGTGTACCTTATGACATGGAAGCCTACCAGGAGAAAAAAAAGCAAAGAAAGAAAAGAAGCTAGATGTAATGTTATTGCCTGGTGAGGACTTCAGATATTGTTCTGTTGTTGCTTTAATGGGATATAGTGTCACTGCTTCATTTCTCACAAATCCTTATGTGCAGCCACCAGAATTTGTTCATTAATAAGACCACAGAATCACAGAGTCACAGAATCAGACAGAATCAGAGAACCACAGAACATAAAATGATTTCTAGAGATCATTTAGTCCAATGGCACTGCTAAAGTAGGTTCCACAGAGTAAATTCCAAAGGAAAGCATCCAGGTGGGTTTTGAATATCTCTGGAAGAGAATCTGCAGCCTTTCTGGGCAGCTTGTTCCAGATCTGTGTCACCCTCAAAGTAAATAATTCTTTCCTCATGTTTATGTGGAACTTAACTTGTTTCAGTTTGTGCCCACTGCCCCTTGTTCTGCCACTGGGCAGCACTGAAAAGATCCTTGCTCTATCCACCCAACTCTTGTCCTTTAGATATTGATAAGCATTGATGAGTTTTCCCATTAGTCTTTTCTTCTCCAGGCTGAACAGTCCCAGGTCTCTCAGCCTTTCCTCATAAGGGGATGCTCCAGGCTCCTAACAATTTTCATGGTCCTCTAGAAGTTCCCTGTCTTGCACGACTCAGCATTCCAGAAGTAGCCTCACCAGGGTAGGGGATGTGTGTCTGTCTAATTTACCTACACAATCTCTGACCAGATCCATTTTGACCAAGATAAAAGTTTTCTTTTCCCCAGTTTCTCTCTCCAGTATTCAGGGCATAGGATTCCCCAGGGGCAGTCTTAGTAGTGAAGACTGAAGCAAAGAAAATATCCAGTAATTCTACTATCTCAGTGTCCTCCATTACCAGGTCATCCATCTCATTCACTCACCTTATTTGTAAGTAGGGGTTTTCAAAATATTTGTTCCTTTTCAAAAGGTACCTGATATGACATTTTTCTCCATATAAGTTGAAGTCAAATTATCCCACCCAGAAAAAGCAATAGCAAGTGTGCTTCAGCCAAAAAGTCTTTCCCTTTCTAAAGGGGGAGAAATGTCCGTATTTTAACTTTGCCTTGTATCCTATCAGATAATGTTAGCCCTTATCATTTAATGTAGTACTTAAAGTACCTATAAATCACTCAATCTGACATAAATTCAAAGACTACTCATTCTTTTCTTTGAGCAGAATGCAATCATGCCTTAACACTGCCTTAAAACCATTGAGGAGTCATATCCAATAACTATCCCAATTATCTCTCAGCACAATATTTTCCACCTGCAAGGAATGATTATATGTCAGTAATGATGATAAAATCCTTAAAGAGATGTTGATGCCTCATGGAAAAATTTGAAAGGCATATTGTTTAGAGAGAGTTCTGCATATAGACTGCATCATAGACATCTGAAGTATTTCTTTTTCCTACTTTTTATTACTAAGGACATATGCATAAAGATATATTGTGTCTCAGGGAAATTATCATTATACAGCTAAAGTAGAAACTGGCAATTGTATGCTGTATTCTTACTTTGGCAGAGACTCCACAAATGACCTTGAGGGAAGTTCTGTAACTACTCTGTCTCTTGCTCCAACAAAAAGAGGAGATGATACTTATATCAGGCTAAGTATTATTTTTGTGTAAAGGTGTTCCATACACTGGGTGAAACCTGCCAGGAAATGACTGAGAATATATTCTCATAATCTGTACCAGAATTGTATTTCTCTTTGTGGTGTGCCTAAATGAGCATCCTTGGTCTGCTGTGTTAGGTACTGTAAATACAAAATAAAAGATTAGCGGAAAAAAATGCCACTTCAATAAAAAAAAAATATCAAGAAAATAGAGGCAGGAAAGACAGGGATGATGAGAGGATATAATCTTTTCTCAACACTACAGAATGTTATGTTATCAAAATATGGAAAATAATTCTATTTATTGACTTGGTTGGTGAGTCTACATGGGCAGATTATAACAGAGTTTTCTTGTGCTCTAGTGTGCCTGAGACATTAAATGAGAGACCAGTGCATTAGCTGACATCTGATGCTATGTTAATGTGGCTGGATGGTTTCTAGTCAAAGAACTATGAGAGTAGCCTTGGCCCCTGTTTGCCTACTGGATAAACAACTCTGTGCCTCACAGCATAACATGTTTATGATGCTACATCCCATCTAACTGTTGGAAATAGTAAGCTGCAGAGTTCCATTTTTGGATTTGTTGATCCCACAGAAATTCACCCCAGATCCACTTTCCTTACAACATAATTTTAAATCAGTTCTAATGAGCTATTTCTAGTACAAAACAAGGAGAGTACCAAGAACATATTTCTTTCTCTTTGCTTCCCTCACTCTCTCCTTCCACCTTTCCCTTCCCTTTCTCTTTTGGAGATTCTTGAAGAGATTCTCATTTTGCTGTTGAAGAGATTTCCAAATATTTTACTCCAAATTCCAAGGTTGTCTCTACCCATTATGTTCTATAAGAATCACGTGCATCTCTCATGGTAACCTGTGGCAATACCAAATATGGCTTGTCACCAAGACCAAATGCTATATCCACAAACAGATTTTTCCCAAGTCAAACTGCTACAGACACAGTACTTTGACAAAATACCTCCTGCAGCTCCCAATGACTTTTGCAGGGCAAATAGCAACTACCATTCCTATCCAGAAAATTACCTCTCTTCCTGCATTTGAGTTAAGAGGACTCAGTGTAGAGAGCCAAGTAGGAGAATTGTAGTTCTTCAAGGGATCCATTCATCTTGTTACTTCAAGAGTGACAGTCCGACAAATGAACCACAAAGGTATATGTAATCACTTGAACTTCTAATTACAATTCTTAACTGAATTAGCTTCCATCAGTTTTGAATTTATCTATCCCCCCCCTTTTTTAATTGACTGTGCTCCTTGAGCTGTCTGTCATCATGCAAAATATACTGTTAAATGGTTTTAATAACTTCCTGCATGTGCAGCAAGCAGTATCTTGCATATGTAAGGGTACACGTGTCAGTCAGAATTGGCTTATTCTTAAATTCTGTTGCTTTTGTGGTTTAATATCACATTCTGAATGCTACTTGAAATCTTTGTGGCTGCATTTTAATACTTTTGTGATAAACCTTCCAGAACAATGTCCTATTTTGGCGGCTGATACACTGAAAAAAAACTGCCAGAGGGGAAAAAACCTGCCATTGAAACACATGAAGATAGGAACGACAGCCTGTGCACTCAACTTGTACATTCAAAATATCTACTTTTCCCTACCCTGAAAATGCTGTTCTGTCATAACTGTGGTCTCTTGTATGCTGTCAATCCATAGGGTTGGAGCCATTACAGTTTCGGTACAGAAACATATATTTAGAAAAAGAATTCTAAGGAAATGTCATTTTGTATACTCAGCCACTAGCATTTTTATGTTAATAACGCTGGCTTTAACTTAAAAACATTTAGAAATGTGGCACCACAGGGAACTATTAGATTTAGTAAATTTGCTGTCTTCAAAATTCCTTTTTTAAAAAGTAAACTTCTTTGTTATCCAACTCTAACAAAATATTTATTTTTCCAGAGGATGTTAGCATTCATGAAATGCTACAATTTACAATTCTAGAACATCTGTTTGCTCAAAGAAAGCAAGAAGCTTGTGAACATATAAAAAGGACTTCACAAAGCTGTGCTAATATTGAGCTCTCGCTTTGGAGGATCTGTCCAGTTTCAGTTTGCTCTTCATGTCCATTTTCTGCTTAAACTCTCAGATTATATCAGTTGTTCATTATTGGTGATCATTATATTTGTTCATTAGTAATCGTAAGGAGACACAATTGAATTTGAGTTTTTTGGTCATTTTTTTAGTGCAACAAAGAACAATCCTGTTTCATCCACAGCCAAGAGATTTCCTGCCTATTAACACATACCTCACTATTAATCTCTTTCACACTGTGTCACGTGTTTATTATCAAAGTTTACTGATCTTTATGATGAAATGTAAACTTCTAATATAAGTTTTCAAGTAATGTAATAATGTTAGGAGGAATATCTAAAGTGATAGGAAGATTATTTGAAGAAATTAATTCTCAGTCTCTTACATCCATCCCTGATATGACAGTAATTTAAAAAATAAAAAAATACAATAATAAAAAAAGGAAATATGAGGCTCAAAATGCAACCATCAAGGAAAACAGAAACCTTTACACTTTAACTGGTTAAGCATGAATGAACACTGTACCTTTGAGGGGGCTGTCATGATAATGACAAAATTCCACAAAGGTTATGGACTGAAGAGACTTTCAGGATTGCTCCAAGTTCAATGAGCAGAGAAACTGAAAGTATCTTTCCAACATATGTTGAACAAACGCCAGAGGAAGGAGGTCACACACCAAGCCGGGAAAGCATTTGAATGTCTATCTTTGAGGCATCAGAACTCTTGGCCTAAATACTTCTCATAAGAAAAGTTTATGTTGCTCAAAAAACATTATTGAAAGAAAGCAGACAAGCTATTAAATATTGAAAACAGGAGGATTGTGAGGGAAGGATAGTTTAATTTTATGTTATCTTAGTCAGATTGTGAAGTACTTGATACATTAACAGCCAGCTGTGGAAATAAGCAGAGAAAATAAAGGCAATCTTTTTCATACTTTTGAATCACCCTCAGTGACTGGTTGGAAATGTCAGTATCATTACTTTTTATATGTGTTGATGTGTACCACAGGAACCACACATCTCAGCCAGGTTCACTAGGCAGTACAGAATACAAATACAAATCGGGATAACAGGCTTATCCAGAATGATGAAGTAAAAGAAGTAAAAGAAAGGAAAGATTTTATATTCTTCTGCTAGCAGCAGACCAAGGAGGATCAGAGAATTTGGTGTAACATACATAGTTTATAAGTTCAATACCTGTTTTGAGATTTCTGCTGCACAAAAAAGTAAAAAGAAACAAACACACACACACACACAAAAAAGCACCGGAAATCCCACCAAACTGAGTGGTACTAAAACTGTTACTCTAAAATACATTGATGTTGTGGCATTATGCAAAATGTTTTTTACATGTCAAACATGAATTCAGATAACATAGATTTAACATATATTTAAGATATTAAAATCATAAAAATAAAATTTAATAGTGAAAGTGTTTCACTGCCTTATACTGGTTGGCAGGATATAATCCAAACACATATTTGACTCACTATGCAGCATTTGCTACTGTAGACTAATGGCATTAATGGATAGAGAACACAGTGTATTGCTTTTCCCATGTTCCATATTAATGTAATTTGGGTGTAAAATTATCATGTACTCTGAAGTCAAAGAAGAAACTGAAAATCAATCATAGATTTTAGTGTGCATTGTAGCAGTACCCTTCAATATGTTAGGAAAAGTACGTGATGATTTACAACTGATTCCCATTATTGTTTTGTTGAAATAAAATGATAATACTAATATATCACAGAAACCACCAATGACCTGTGTTGCAAAAAGACTGTTCTAAATGCTTAGATATTTCTGTCTGGTCAGAATTTATACCTGGGATTCCTTTATGCTACTGCACAAAAGCTTGGTTTAATGAAAGGTGGAATGAGAATGAATTTCTAGTATCTGAAAGTGAAGCAGTGACCTGGAATCTAGGATTAAAAATAGTCAGTTGAATATCCTATTTTCAAGATGTGGAACATAGTTTAAAATTAGATTCCGTATGAATTTCTGTAAATTCAGACCTGAGAGCATGGTTCTACCTGTTTGCTCATTGCACAACATTGGTCAGTCTTCCTGTAAATATATCTCTGGTGATCACAGGGAACAGGAAAGACGTTCACTGAAACATTCTAATATTGTAGTGTCATTGTCCTTAAAGAACACAGATGCAATTATTTTCTCAATGGTTCTTTTACAGTTTCATTTATAGTTCAGAAGAAGGCAGTGTATTTTTTTTTTTTTTTTTAGGAACTGAATGAATTGAGCAGTATGTGAATTAATGACTAATCAGATGTAGAAAAAGATAAAATGGGTACAGAAACGGTGAGATATCAAAGAGAGAGGGAAGGTAATTGTAGACACAGGGAGCCGGTATGGAAGAATTTCAAGCTGAAAATTAGTATCGTTGATATCCACTGGTCCCTGTCTGTTTCATTTATTCATTGATCAATTCCTTTATCAAATTGTCCAACTGCCTCACCAGACTGAAGAGATATTGACTAGCTGTGCTTGCTATGCCTGCCTCAGAACTAGCTCACATCCATGAGTCCTTCCTTGTTTATGAAGGCCGAGTGAAATTACTTTTTTAATTGTATTTCAATGAGAACTTCTTTCAAGTCAGTGCTCAACAGTGATTGATGGAAGGATGCAGGGAAACACTGGCTTTTCATGGGATATACTGTAGATGACCTTATGTCCCATGTCCTTGTTTCATTTGAAAAGAATAATTACTAATCAATAGTGAAGGGTTAGGTGACACAGTAGGTTAATTTACTAGCCCTTTGCCTCTGGAGACATGGATTCTGTCTCAGGTCATATGTAAAACGGGTATGGTGGTTTCAGCCCTGTCCCTTGTTGATGCATGGCTACATCACAGAAAACAAGCTTGAATTTGATACATGTTAGATGTTTGGCAGTTTCTACCTAGGGAAAAATCAGGGCTTGAACTGTGGAGATCCAAGTGTGGGCAAGATGGGCACATGCTGACATCAGCAAGAAGAAACTAGATGCAGCAAAGCATCATGGTTTGCACGACCACAGGGGATGTGACCCTCAAGTTTAGAGGCATGACTCCCATTGGAGATGGGTGCTTAAATATCATTAGAGACTTGATCTCTGTCTGCCCGTCTGTGTTGGAGGCTTACAGGTACACCTTTTCAGGACTTGCCTTTATAAAGTCATGGTTTTATGTAGCTTTTAATTAAAATTAATCATCCAGAGAGCTGCTTTCAGTGTGTGCTTCAGAAAGGGTTATTATGAGAACCTCAGTTAAAGTGTTTTATCTGTTTATAAACTGGGAAAATAATACAGTTTTAGCAACTTTGAAAAAACTATTGCAGCTGTTTTCTTAGCAGCTCCAGATCGTCTGTAGCTACCCTAATGCTGAGGTCTTATTCAACCACTACATGAATGTTAGAATTAAGACCAGTTTAACCTTGACAATCTGCTCCTAGCTTTCTCACATCCATTTAAGTTATCAGTCTCTGTAATGTGTACCTGTGGATCCTCAGCGGCTGCTGTTGATTGTGGCAGCTAAAGTCTCTGAGGACTCCAGCTGAACTAAACACACTCAGCATCTCTCATGATTTATGTCCTACTTGAGCTCTGCATGCTATGCCCTTACAGTGATCTGAGACTTCCTGTCTATAATGTATCTGTCCTCACCACTGATGGTGCAGAATGCTTTGGAGCACTCCCTTTCTTTTAGTTATTTGGCCCACTGATAGCAGGAGCACCTCTTGCTCAGCATACACAGTTGCACCTAGAATTGATTGGAGCTACAGTCTGATTATATAAAGTACTGTGAAATATATGGTGAAACACCAATTCTGTTTCAAGCTGAAACAGCAGCATTGGTGTTTTGTGTTGGGTGTGGAAAACTACTGGACAGTTTTGACAGTTTTCACTTTACTTTCTCTTTTCCTTGACTGTAAGATGGACTCGTGGCTTTCATGGGCATTGTAAAGATTTGTGCTTGAGAAGCATTCAGACATGATGATTTGAATAACCTGATAAGGAGTTGGTAGGGATGGATAATTTTTTAATCAGTGCAGATTTTGATATGTATTAAATGTGTTCACTTAACCAATAACAAAGATGAAACTGAAGTTTGAATAATCACCCATTTAGAGACTGAAATCACATGGGGAGGAAAGAATGTGAACATGTAAGTAAAGACACATGAGAGGAGAATAAGTGTTGCACAAGCAGCATTATTTCTGGTATTTCCTAACTCATGAATGAATATATTCTTTTACATAACTTTTGCACATGTAGTAATGTATTCATGACAGATAACAATTCTGACATGACTAGAGAACTACTATTGTGCCTGTGTCTGGGCTGAACCATCAATTGCGAATTACTGTATGAATTTTCTTATTCTTTCTTCACAAAAACAGACTGCCTGAAGAATACATTAATTCTACTCCTGCCTGTGTCTTCCTGATGGGCATTACCAGTGGGAGCTGATTGTACTGGAGTAGTGCACTCCTGGAACCTATGCACTGAATTAGTCTTTACACAGGAATGAGGAGGCAACATGGGAAATATCTTAAAAATCTAAATCCCTCAAGATTCCTGGAGACATTTCAAAATAAATTCTTTGCTGATACCATTTCTATTTGACCAAGCAGTTCATTTATAAGCTGTCAAGTTGTTTTTAAAAATAAATTTCTAATGCATATTTTTAATGTGTAATATATACTTATTAGACTTTCCATGTCATGCATTTTAATTGTAAGTTCTAACTGACTGGTTTAATGATACTTTGCAAAGTAAACTCAACATGTAGGTCGTAAGTTCAGAGTGAATGAATCCCTGGATGTTTACCAAACACCAAAATTAAATTACATTCTTAATTGTTTTGCAAATACTTTGGCCTAACTAATTAAATAGGAATGACTTTCTGTGTTGCTATAGTGCAAGGAATATTAAAGTCTTTAGGACTCATTTTAAATTAACAAACTCTACTGCTTTCATTGTACACTGCATGGTCATCTAACACTTCAAAAAAAGCAACTCCCTTACTCTCCCAAAACAGACAAACCATGTAACTGAAAACATGATACAACCAAAGCTGTAAGAAAAATCTCTTGAGGACAGTTAGTACACTGAGAGTATTTGGTGTTACTAAATTTCCACCTTCTTGCTCTGAGGCTCTTAGGGAGCATCCAAATAACTTCCAGGCCTACCAAGCATGTCTAAAAATATGTTTTCTCTTTGTCTTTTTTGCTGATGCTTACAAAATCAGTGGGACATAGACCTTGTGTATGCAGGTAGAAAGGTAAGTAAAAAGAAAGTTTTGCTTAAAAAGTAAGTTTTGCTGTTTGCAGTGAATCAAATGAGGTTTTATCAATGTCTTCGGGGCATGAATCTCATCTTCATGTACTAGTTCTCTGTCTACAAGAAATGCATTTCACTCTTGACACTGATAGTTTCTTTGCTCCAGGGTAATAAGGGCAGTGCTGTGAATATTAAGAATCAAGTAGGATGAGCCAGATCATTCTGCAAAAGTTTCTGAACTGTTGGATTTGACTTTTCAGAAGAGAGAACAGGAGAAGAAAGTAACTGTATTCTCTACCGTCTGTGACAGCAAGCAGCTGGTCTGCTTTTTTCTGAATTGCATATAGCTTTTTGGTAGAGGAAGATAATATGAAGAATTACAATAAGAAGACGAGCTGTCATGGAAGTTTGAATTGTACTGCCAATTGTGGTTAGAGGAAAAGTTTTAGATAGACTAACTGTTGGATCTCTAAACTTTACGTACCTCCTTATTCTTACAAAATGCCTATCTATATCCAGTGTATTCTTCTTGTAAAGGTGTGATACAGTGCCATCAAGATCTTCAAAAGTCCTCCTGAAGTTAATGAATTGCCCCTTCAGGAGGCATCTTTGTTAATTTTCTGTTTTTATTTAAGTTCTTGCAAGCACACACTGGCACTTACCTTAGATTGCTGTGAGTCATGCTATACACTGATGAATTTAACCACTTTTTGAAACTGAGGGAGGAAATTATAAATAAGATATTAGCATATACTCTGTTAGTGGAATAAGCACAGACTCTGTAGGAGGGGACAAAAATCTTCACTTCTTGGTTAATTTTCAGACCTGATTTGTAATGCAAATAAAAAATGAAGAAGATTAGAGGTTTTTCATTGTTCCCAGATATAAGATTTATTAATATATTTGTCCTGAACAGTCATTGAGCTGTGCTGGAAAAAAAATGCTGGGACCCTTTTAACCTCTTTGCTATATTTCAGGAGAAAAACTATAACTTTAACAACACCTTCTATTGCAAGCATACACAAGACCAATAGAACAGCTCTCCTTTGTTAGTTGTTCTTCTAAACTCATTACCTAAACATGTGAAAACATCTACACATGATGTGAACTGTCATGTGGTCCAGAGGAGAGCTACGAAGATGATCAGAGCACTGGAGTACCTCTGCTATGAAGAAAGGTTGAGATTTGATTTGGAAAAAAGAAGGCTCCAGGGGGAATTCATTGCAGTCTTCCAGTGCTCGAGGGGAGCTTACAAGCAGGAGGGAGACAGAATTCTTACATCTTTCGATAGTGATAGGACAAGGGGGAATGGCATTAACCTAAAAGAGGGGAGACTAAGGAAAGGTATTAGGAAGAAAATTTTTGATTAGATGGTGGTAAACTGCTGAAACAGTTTGCCCAGAGAGACTGTGGATACACCATCTCTAGAGGTGTTCAAGGCCAGGTTGGAAAGAGCCTGTAGCAGCTTGATTTAGTGGATGGTAGACCTGCTCATGTCATGATGTTTGGAACTAGATGATCTTTAATGTTCCCTCTAACCTAAGAACGTTCTACGATTCAAACCAGCATAAAAAGGATGGCAAACTACCTCAGATATAGGTCCGAAGTCTATCTGATTGAAGAAGTTATGTGTAGGTCTTAAATACCATTTAATATCATGTTGCACCTCCTGTCTCCTTGCCTTCCCTGCCTCAGGCAAGCAGTCAGATTTCAAAAAAGCTACTTTACTATCAAGCAGAGGCAACTTCATTTAGCTCTAGTTCTTTCTCACTTGTTCATGTGCACAGTGAGATATAATCTGTGGTGAAATATAAGGTATGGCCAATTGATAAGATATGATGAAATGCTTAACAAATGACCTCACTTGTACTGTCCATTGAGAAAGCTAAAAGGAGGATTTGTATGATAAAATCTTAGATCTTTGAAAGTAATTGCTTCTGACATCTCCAGCTAGGCAATGGGCTGCATAAAGCAGTGCCATTCAGTTACAAATTCTGAGGCTATTGAAGTGAGAAGAACACAGGGTAGATATAAAAAAAGCTTACATATAATGAACAGTCTGAGTTGTTTTCTTAAACTTGCATTTTGTGTGTGGAGAGGGGGAAAATGATCATTTTATATTAGTTATGCTTTTGTGTTTTTTATTTTTAGAAGTTGCCGTGGTGTTTTTATTAACAGCAAGGAATGCCTGTAGGGTAATTCTAAGCTGTTAATGAAACCCCACTCTCCTGTACAACCTCCTTGAAAAGTCCTTTTGTAGATTTTACATTGGGGAGGAAATAAAATATAAAAAATACGAGCTTCCTTGAAAATGGTGAATCACTTACCGTTTACCTCCTTTTTTTTTTTTTTTTTCCTTTTCCTCAGCTATATCTCTCTACAGCTTATCCAAACATTTAAGTAAGTGTTCACTTCTCCTCCCTTCTGTATTTTTTCCAGTTTTTGCTTTGGTGGATGAAAATTGTTGGCATTATTTTCAAACTGAAGGAGCTATGTTTTAACATCTAAATGACCTAATAAAATTAATTTTGAAGTTGCTTCACATGTACAGTACTCCTTAATTTATCTCACTTGTTGTCAAGAATATCATAGAATCCTTACACAATGTACGAAGAATTTAATAACCTAGAACCTGGGTACCTAGTTCTAGTTATTTGAGCTTGAGAATTTTGGGAAGAGCTCATCACCTAAAATAATGAATCACTGAATAAAGGGCAGTGGGATCAATGCAAAAAAAAAAAACAACAAAAAAAACCAAACAAAAACAAAAACAAAACACATCAATCTTTTATGTTTTCTATCAGAAGCAAATCATACTTCTAGAACCAGCACTTCTATCTGACTGTACATAAGTCTGATCAAACATTTCCTTGCTTTTTGATGTCCTCAAGAGAAATAATTAAGGTAGACTTAGGGAGCGTTTGTTACTGGTACAAATGAATCAAGGAAAGAAATGTCAGTACTTAATATAACTGACAGTATTATTTGACTAGAATTGTTTCTATGATCACTGCCTTTATTTTTCTTCTGTCATGTTCACAGATGTCTGATTCTATGTGTCATGAACTAAACTTATGACATCAGTAAATGTATTTGAGACATTGAAGGTATGAGGTGACACATTCTCTGAGCAGGCAACAGCTTTTGATAAACTGCAATCCATGGACACTAAGCTGAATTTGTTCTTTCTCATGTCTTCCCTCTTGGGTGCACCCCACAGACCACAGAAAAAAATGAAGACCTGTATAAATACTAATGTCTCACTTTGAAGAGAGAGTAGTGTTCACGAAACTCAGGTGTGCTGGAAAACAATGATGTACAGTCTACATTTGAAATCTACTTCTGAGGTAGATTCCTAGATAACTTGCATACTTATGAAAATTTAACTTTCTATTTTTTGTTACCTCCCTCACTCACTCAACTCAGTCTATTTGCTCATCTACTATACCTTCCTTTTCTCGCTCACCATACTGTGAGCTATTTGTAATAGGGTACCTGTCATGTCTCATCTTTGGTAGAATGCCTCAATTCTGCCAGGGACTGCAGATCATACAGTAGTGTAAGTGTTATAAATCAAAGGAATGAAAACTAAAATGTGGTACATCTGTGTTACATACAGTAGTGTTTTATTTTATTTAAAAGTTCATTGTACTTTAAACATGTCAAAAAATAGGTGAACAGCTTTCAGATCTGCAAAGATTATATCAGAGAATATGATACAATCTTTACTTGATGTGGAATTAACTTTGTTAAAATACTTAAGTATGTCAGTAGCCATTTAAACTGTCCTATGAATTACAGCATAGAAATGAGCAATATATTTATATGCAGAAGTTTCTTATGCTACTACTACCTAATTACCACCTCTTCCCCTACAGTTCTTGGCTGCATGCTCCAGTTCACCATCTTTCCGTTTTATCACCCCTGTTCTAACTCTTCTTGCCATGTTGCACAAAAATCTCTTCCTTCTTTCCTGCTCAATAGCTCTTGTTTAGGCTTTATTGAAACAACTCCTTACTTTTGTTTTGTGAGCTCATTGCTGCTGAGTATTTAAAACATACTCATGCCAATAACTTGAAATTACTTCTCCAAATGTTATTACAGTGTATTCCTGGGACTTCTTTGAAAATGACATGCTCTATTAGATGGCTCACTAGACTGGAAGTTAGGACATTTGTTTCTCATCCTGTGATACCTGGGCAAGCCATGTTATCATTTTTTCTGCTTTCTTTCTACAATGTTGAAAAAACACCTGTATCAGGTTTGAAAACTTTATAGCATAGCTAAGTTCATTCTGGGCTCTTAACAACTTGTGGCTAAGAATGTAACAGAAGAATTTAAACTATTTATATAGTCAGATTCTGCTTTTCTTGCATCCCAAGTTTTTGTTACTTATCAACTAAAACATATGTAAATATTTTTCTCCTTCTGTCAATGCATATTAGAATAGTTATTATTATCACTGGTGTGGAAATCCCATTTTTCTTTCATGGCTGAGTATAGTGGATTCTGTCCTAAGAATCTTAGTTGCCTAAAATGAGGTAAAGTTAATTTAGGCATCATCTGGTCATGGTAAGCTTGATCTTTCTAATGTGTCTCAAATGAGCACAAGAGATTGAATTAGGAACAGTTTAGGTCATCTAAAACCTCCTCTTAGCTATTCCTTGTTCCCTGAGTCAGGAAAGGATAAACAAAGACAACAGCATTCTAGCATCCCAGACCATTCTAGCTTTTGTTGGAATTAATGATATTAGCATGAACTTTGATGCAGTGTCAGCTATTCTAATAAAACCTTGTTTGAGTATTTCAAGGAGAGTTTTAGTTATTACTCCAACAGTAGAAGGAAAAACAGTTAAGTTTATACCAGTCATGATTTGACACTTGAAGCAGATGTACTCTAAAGGAGGAGCAGCACACATTAAGTGCTCTCCTATAATTTCTGATATCCATGGTGGCTGTCACCCGCTAGCTGAAGCTCATAAAAATTTATCAGCACTTGACAATGCACTAGGAAAGACTGAATTCTCTGGAAATATACTTCACTGAGGAAAAGGAAAGCTGAATTGCTTACAATGAAGTGATTGAAATGACTGCCATGAAAAATACATGCAAGTTTCATCATAACTATTAATCTAATAGATTCACACTGTACTCACTGTTTAAATCAGAAACATATCTACAATTTCCCACACTTACACTACTATTAGCTTTAGGTGAAGAAAGGAAAAAACAGATGAGGCATTAGACTTAGGACTGCAACACAGCATGTAACCTAGAATCAGCCATGATCATGGTTTTTTTTTTTTTTTTTTTTTCCAAAAGCAAAATAGAAATGGAAACAAACAAAACCTTCCCTACCTCTATAGCCAGTTTGCTTTCTGTACAACAGGCTGCATTTGGTCTCAGTTTTGATCACTCCTGCATACAATTAGATTTTTGTTCCCTTTACCCTTGTCCTCCTCTTTCCCTTATTTTCTCTCTACAGAACTAAAAGAAAGATTGGATCTGGAAGCCTGGTACTAGATACCAAAGTTCAATTGCATACCAATTCTTGTGGTTTGTACCACAAGAAAACAGGAAGTGAAAGGGCAACATGCACCAGTGTCTAGAACTGCAGCTCTGGGCTACTACACAGCAGATTTCTTTTCTTTTTCTATCTAGACTGTTTTGTAGAATACTTTTACCATGATGCATGCAGCCAGCTACCAAAACTTTGCTGCACCTTGCAACAGACCTGAGTCTTTTCATTAAAAAATATCACATATAAATTTAATGTGCAATAAGGAGAGGGAGGAGAGATCAAGGTACTCAGCAATATCCATCAGAAAGGGATTTTTCAAGAAAATTTTCTGCAAGATGCTAGGAAGAAAATAATGAAAGTAATGTATATAAAACCATTAAAAATACCACCTCAGTGGTCAGTCTTATCCAAAGGAAAATCCATTCCTGACCCCAGTTAATATCACTGGTTTAATATTGAGTCTGGCTAATCAGACTCTAATACCACTAAAAATACTGAATACACATCTCTATCTTCTAGCTGTCTCTATTACTCACAGTAACATGAAAAAAAACCTCTTATTATGGATCAGTGAAAAAAAAAAATCTTCCTAGCCCTCAAAAATAATCATGGAGAGCCCTGAAGCATGGATTAGTATAATATAAATACAGTATATGAAATATATTTTACACAACCTTGTAAAATCAAACCTTTATTAACTATCTTGTCACAGATATTAAAAAAATTAAAGACTTAGCAAACATATTCACTCACAGGATATTATCAATACATTCTTGGAAAGAGCTGAAATTCTGCTCTACTTAAATTGCTCCATAAACTTATCATCACTAAATTATTCATTAAATTACTAGTTTCAAGGATGTGTAAAGTTACAGAAAGATCTGCATCACAGAAAGATACTATTTTCTAGAAATAGAACAGGTTTTGTCTTCTGGAGTTTCAAACTGGTTGCTGGGAGGTCTCTGATGTGTCACATTGATTCTTCTGTGTTGAAGTCATGAGTCACAAATATTTCAGTGTCCAGGAAATCCAACAACCAGAGTTACCTGGTGATGCCATTTCTGTAGCTCCTCAGTTACAAGCTCAGTGGTAAGCTCAGGAGCAACTAGTTGACTTAGAGAAGATATTATCATCAGTATTCCAGTTAATATGTTGTAAGCATTTTTTGTAATGGTCATGTACAACATCTTCATTTATGAAAGCAACTTAAGGTTTTGATTATGACTTATCATGGTAAGGCTGTGACATATTAATCAGTCAGATAATCACTTAGGTTATCCTGACCAAAGATGAGACTTGCTGTTCCTTAGTGTATGGTTTCTGTAGTCCAAAAGTTAAGGTTTTCAGTAGGAAACTAGACTCTTGCAATCTTTAAGTTTCTACTATGTTTATTAATCATCCTGGTTTTCAGTTGACCTCTAGGCCATTTTTAATAATAGAGGCAGAGATTTAGTTACTGGGATTCCTATTCTCAAAGGAGTTGTATTTTTTTTCATATACAGCTTGAATTTATGTAAACTGCCTGTGTGCCAACATGATAGGCAATATGACAGATCTGAAAGAACCAATTAATGAAGCAAAAGTAATTGTTTGGTTAAATCATGATAAAAAGATACCTGACACAACAATAGATAATTCTATAGCAATAAGCAGCACAGACTTGCTTATCAAAATTGCTTATCATACACAGTTCAGCATGTAGTTTGAAACGCTTTTTAAGCAAGACTAACTAAAACCAGTATTTAAGAGAGAGTTATTTTCTATATCATGGTAAATCATTGTTTAGCTTTATGCGTTGAAGCAGTAAAACAGTGGAACAGTGGAGTTGTTTTGAGTTGGTTATTTTCTGCTCTTTGGATTCATATGGCAAAGAGTAGATGGAAGACAACAAAGAGGCCATCTGAGAAATAGAATAGCCAAAATATTTTATATATATATATATAATATATATAGGAAGGAAGGAAGGAAGGAAGGAAGGAAGGAAGGAAGGAAGGAAGGAAGGAAGGAAGGAAGGAAGGAAGGAAGGAAGGAAGGAAGGAAGGAAGGAAGGAAGGAAGGAAGGAAGGAAGGAAGGAAGGAAGGAAGGAAGGAAGGAAGGAAGGAAGGAAGGAAGGAAGGAAGGAAGGAAGGAAGGAAGGAAGGAAGGAAACAGCAGAGTTGTTCTAATAGTTGAGTTTTTGGTAGGCTATCATCAAGAAATTGGCTGTGATATGAATTATGCTACCCAAACCAAAAGTGAGAGAGCTCAACGGACATAGAGGTCAATTATCTCTTAGTAGAGCCTGAGACAAAGAAGGACACTACTGCAATTAGAATACACTATTAAAAATGGTTAGTCATATTAGTATTTCAAATTGCTATACTTCTCATAGTAATTCTTGTCATTGTATTCCTTACTGAATAGTCTGTCCTTGGAAGGCAAATATTACTAAAATATTATTCCTCTGAGTGTCTTCTTCTATGAGCCTTAGAATAATGAGGTTACTAAAATAAAGAAATGTAAGTTTCATTTCCATGTACCATATATCACTCACTTCTAGGTATGTTACATGCTTATCTTGTCATTATAGAGAAATTTAGATATAAACAATACCTGGGTGAAAAAAGTTCTAATTTGCTAATATGACTCTGGCCCTCATGATTGATAGTTTCTTATGATGATGCATGATACAGAACAGACAGAGCTGAACCAGGACACTTTCTCTTCTCCCATCTAATGTGACTAGAATTTGAAAGCTCTTGCCCTCTTGTGCCTCTTTGAGGAACTCTATTTTTCGTTGCCCGTTTATAAGACTTAGATACTCTTCTTCTTATTTTTTAATATAATATCTTATTAATTTTTTAATATGATCTCTCTTCAGGTTCATATCAGATTTCAGACTGGGCAGAGGTAGAATAAGCCTGAATGTACTGGCAAAGTCTGTTCTGAAATACATGTGATGTAAATGTAATATACGTTTCTTATAATAGTGCATTTGCTTAAAACAATATGTATTTTTCAAGTTTGATCTCAACCTCTACCCAAACATCTTTTGTGTGGAGAAGTTCATGCCCTACTATGATGTCTGAAAAACAAGGCAGGGCTCTGCCATCAAATAAAAATAAGATACAAAGCACTGAAAATAATGTTTCACATAAATAAAATGTAACCATTCAGCACTCCATTGAGTAATTGGATTTCACTTACAGTTGCGCAACAGAAGTAAGAGCTGTGCTGAAGCAAAGAAATACAATGAGCAACAGTTCCTTTCCCCAGCTGACACCAAAAATCTCCACATATTCTGCTCACAGTTAAAATCCTCAGTAAGAATGAATATGGGTTTCATTTAGCTGTCACTTGAGGAAACCCTTTATTTGTGAGTAGGAGTAGAGAGAAAATATTCAAAAATCAAAAATACAGACATGAAAGTACATTCTCTTCAATGAGGAGAGATCGACAGAGCAGACAGCCCTTATTGATGTTCTAAGTAAAATCAGATAAGAGGAAGCAGTTCTCAAAAAATAGATCTGTTTTACTTGCTGCAAAATTTAAAATACTCTTAAAAATTACATTTTCATTTCTTTTTTGTTTTGTTTTTCCAGTTTCATGTGCTGAAAAAATGTTTTCCAAAATATTTTGGCATGCACTAAGACTGTTGTTCTTACAGGGTTTGAAAACTTTTCTTTGAAAGACTTTTGTTACAATTGTTTTTGTGAATTTATTTTATTATTTTTATTTTTATTTTTATTTTTATTTTTATTTTTATTTTTATTTTTATTTTTATTTTTATTTTTATTTTTATTTTTATTTTTATTATTTTTTGACTTCCTGATAAAACAGCTTTTTTTTTTTTTTTCCTACAGAAAAGGTAAAATAGTTCTACTTCGACTATTTTCCTGAAATCCAAATTTGTGGTGGGATTTCTGACACTCATTATGTTCTGAGCAGTCATCTATTCAAGCATTTATACTTCACATATGCACATATTCTATGACATTTCTTCTTTGCTAAGTTGTGATGTCTTAGACTGCTCATGAAGGATTTGCAGCTACTCCTTAAATAGAATTTAGTAACAGAGATATGAGAACTCACCATTTTTCTTGTTGTTGCTATTCTATTTTACAGCTGAGTGCCTAATCTTCATATTCCCGATTTCAACCAAAATAAGTTTTGTTTGAGTATGGCTAGCAAATGGATGATTAATTATTAACTAACAGTCCTGTTGCCTGACAGCTGAATATTTGGCACCCCAAGTGTTGTTCTTTTTTTGTTAATTTTGCTCTTATCTGATATATCTGAACCAATGTCATCATTCAGAAAGCGCTGGAAGACTTGGAGCTAAAATCAAGCCTATACTTGGACCAAAACATACTTATGCTAAGGCCGTTTTTTTAAAGGGAACATTTAAGCTTATGAGTTTAATCATAATAACTGATACGCCTCAGAAAGTAACTGAAGGTCTCCATAGCTATGCAAACACACTAGATTTCAGTTCTATAAGCTCATGTGCGACTTTTTAAAGGAATGTTGACTTACGACAGCATTCACAAGCTAGCAGGGGCCTTTGTAGTTGTTTGCCAGTGGTCAAACTATTATTCTTCTCCAAAAGAAAATTGTGACACCTTCTTCAAGAAGAAGAAGCTTACTTTTGCTGTGGGTAACAGGTAAATCTGATGCTTGAGATGTGTCATGAAGTTGGGACAAGATGGTAGGCAGCATCTGCTTAATTTTCTGGAGCACATCTCTTTCTCAGATCATAGAGGAGAATGGCCTGGGACTATGGCTAGAGAGGAAATGCCAGTGCCTAACTCAGTCCTATCCAGGCAACCCCTTTCTGTAAGGGTCCCTTACATGTTCTGTATTGTTTCAATTTGTCTGATTTGTATTTGATTTGGGGGATCTCTTTCTAGCTTTTAGTTTACTGTATCATGTTGAGCAAGAGTTTATCTTCGGATATAAATGGATGGAAGGAAAGGTTACACCCAGCACTGTTGTTCTTAAATGAAAAAAAAAAAAAAAAAAAAAAAGCTAAACTGGGAGTGAAGATTTCCATGTACAAACAAGTTTATTTGCTAAAAAAAACCCACAAACCAACCCCCTCCCCCCCCCCCCCCCCAAAAAAAAAAACAACCCAAAACCAAACACAAAATTCCTGACTTAAATTGTCATGCTAAATCTACGCTTTTTCTGATATTTTCTCTCATACCTAACATATACTAGAGGGAACCACCCATGGGTGGTTCACTGAGGAGTCTCTAAAGGCGGAAATTCCTCGTAATCAAACGCCCAAAAGAATTAAAGTCATTCTTTTCTATTTACCGTATTTGATATGTATACTCTGCACAGCTAACTAAATTTAAGGGCAAAGAATAGTAATAAATAATTCCCTTTCCTCCAGCAAAACAACTTAACTTAATTTGACCAGACACACAGGAAAAAAATAAAAAGAAAATCCAAAAACCCGAAACAAATAATCCCTTCAAGCAAAACATCACTCTTTTGCCAAACTACATTTCCCAAAGTGTCACAGACCTTAAGCCAAAGTTAACACTATATTCTCAGCAGTATAATGGCAATGCAGGGAGTCAGTGATGGAAACAGATCATTTAGGGTAAGAAGAGGCTTCTAAAATCACTAGTTTATATTGCTGCACAACAAATATATGATATTTAAATGGCAAATCCTGTATTTAAACGTCAAAGAAGATAAGGTATCACTCTTGTTTTAATTATATTTTGACCTTTTATAAGTTGCAAAATATTAGAGGAATTGTATAATTGGTCTCATTTCTTCAATGTTTGTGCACTGAAGGAACTCAGCAATTGTTACCCCCTTGTAAAGCTCATGTTCAGAAGTCCTCTTATGGGAAAAAGCTGTTTCAAACAAACCACTTATCAGCTTGGTCTTTTTCTCTTCCTCTCTACTGATTCATATACTTATTAGACAGAATAAGTTTTTGTCCTCTAGAATCAGAGAATTATAGAAAAGCATAGGTTAGAAGGGACCTTAAAAATCATATGCAGGACTGCCAACAGCCAGCTCAGGCTGCCAGGGCCCCATCCAACCCGGCCCTGAATATCTCCAGGGATGGGACACCCACAGCTTATCCAGGCAGCTGTGCCAGCACTACATCACCCTGAGTAAAGAATTTCTACCCTAAATTTCCCCTCTTTTAGTTTTAAAACATCCCTACTTGTCACTATCAGATGACAAAATTTCAGTTCTCCCTCCTATTTATAAGCTTCCCTCAAGTACTGGAAAGTTGCAGTGAGTTCTCCCCAGACCCTTCTCTTTTCCAAGTCAACCTAGCCCAACTTTCTCACCTTTCATTGTAGGAGTGGTGCTCCAGTGCTCTGATTATCATCACAGTTCTCCTCCAGACCTGCTCCAACAGCTCCGTATCCCTTCCGTCCTGGAGGCCTGGACTCCAGATGAGGCTTCAATGAAGCAGAGTAGAGGGGTCAATCACCACCCTTGCCCTGATGCTCACTACTCTTTTGATGATGCCCAGAATACAGTCGTCCTCCTGGGCTGCAAGTGCACACTCCTGGCTCATTTCAAGCTTTTCATTCACCAGTAACCCCACGTTCTTCTTCACAGGTCTGATCTCAATGAGTTCTTCGCCCAGTCTTTACACATATCTGAGATTGCCTCAACTTGACAAATTTGATGATTTTATTATGAAAATTATCTTTTTCAGAGTGCTATGGATACAGCATGCAATCTTATGAAATATTTGAAAGATTTAGATCATTAATATTTTAAAATTGCTTCCTGATGAGCAGACTAAATGTTTCATGCTAACTTTCTGTTTGTGTAACTGTTTCCTTTAATGCTTTTATTAGGGTCTTTTGGCAATTTATGAGAAAATAACTAGTCACATGTATCATGATTTGAGCCAGTGGTTAATCAAGTTGTGTGTAAGAAAACAGTAGGGTTTTTGTTTGTTTCCTGTAAGGCTATTTGCTTTGAATTTTATGTCTTTAATATTTATGCCATAGCTTTTGCCATAGTTCTAACTATTTCAGACATTTAGTTAGCCACTTGAGAGAGAGGCTGTTACCAACAGGAGTATTTTCAAGGACACTTCTAAAGCAAATAAACAAACAGGACTTCTTAGTTGCTTTGATGTCCTTTGTTTTTCAAATATTTGTACTGACATATTTTCCAATATAATTATCACAATCACAAAGAAGATCTGATCAAAGCACCCTGCTGTTTATGAAAAATTGAAACTTTTAAATTTTTGGTTCTGTTTGAGATCTCATACTTATAGTTTTAAGAGTACTTGAGGAAGCCCTAGTTGACAAGTTGTTTGAGTATGTCTCTGATACAGTTATCTTTTGAGGTTGTATGAGAGTGGGATTTACCTTCCAAATTTGTGTTATTGCACTGTGGGCAAGGTGGTGATGAGTCAGGGGTTGGACTAGATGATCTTAATGTTTTTTTCCAAATTTAATGATTCTATGATTCTATGATAAATTCCTCTGCATTATTCTACATTAAAAATAAATATAATTACTTGACTGACATAGATACACTGACATGTAGAAGGAAGAATATGTGATGTGTAAAAGTGATACCCAACTCTGTGGTCACAAAGGCTACATATTTTGTTTCTGTACCAGGGGAGTACTTCTTACTGAACCCTGTTCCTAGTCATCCATAGCAGTAAGAGTAGTGGGAGTTAGTGGTAGTTCTCATAAAACTTAATACCTGATCTGAATACTATTTTCTGCCCTAGATATTTCTTGTTCTTGAACAGGGCTGTGGTATGGATGATAGTTTTTCATGTAGCAGTTGTCCACATCTTTCTCAGAAGTGTGTTTATTTCCCATGCCTACTTCATGGTCCCAAGGCTATATGTGGCTCCCTCACATGGTGGAAGTATTGTGGTTTTCCTCAGTGAATGTGGAGACCAGAAGCAGGGTCTTGCAGCTGCCAGACTCCTGTGACTCTTAGACGCAGGAATAGAGGAGGATGGTGACTGTGAGTTGAATACATCTCCACAGAGAATTCAGGAACTTGTGCCTTCCTGCTGTCCTGCTCACAGCTCTTGCTTGTTAGCTGGTTAACTGCATTGTCTGTTTCCAAATCTACAATAACCTTTGAAATCCATCCTGCAACTGTATGAAACAGAACATAGACACTTTTTTTAGGATGAACTCAGTTGTGCCAAAAGAATCATGTTCCAGTCAGGTGGCCTATCTTTGTTAAACCCGTCCAACACAAGTTGTGTTATTGGCATAGTTATTGCTGTTCTTCTATTGGTTTTACTATGTACTTTCTCCACATTTCAGTTGGTTGATCTGAATCTAAGCTTCTTACCTATTTTTTCTGCTCCCAGCCTTGCTTTTTATGTTTTTCAAAATCAACACAGAAGAAGCAACAAATCTGTCATTTACTTTTGTGTCCATGCACGTCATCAGTTTTCAGTACTATTAAGTGCACTGTTTGTATGAAATTTAGTTTAGCTACTGTGCTGTATCAGTCCTTGTTGCCTATAAAAAATTTAAGAGGTGATGGTCAAATGTTCAAGGAAAGTGCTTGCAGTTATACTTGTTACTGGCATTTGCAATGCTCTTTTAGAGGCCTAGGCTGTTGAAAAAACGTTCTCCAGGATAGGGTGACCTAAGAGTCTATTTCAGTTTCTAATTTCTGAAAGTTAATGAACATCTCTAGTAACACTGAAATAGGAGTTAAGTTCCTGCTGCATTTTTCTAAAGGAATAGGAGATAACTTGAATGTCTTAAGCAACATTACAGGCATAGCACCATTACTGAAAGTGAGCCAACACTAGGTTGGAGTGGCAGCTGCCACTGTCCAAGCAAGTTACCTCAGTTCTCTTGTGGGCTGATGTTTAAGAGAGTAGATTTAAAAGAATATCTTCAGTGACTTTAATGGAACTAATGAGACTCTTTAAGTGAAGCATACACCTAAAATTTAGAATCCTAGTTTGTCATTAAACATAAATGGTATTATCACTTCTTACAGTAACATTAATATAGAATGGGTATTTGGGATACCAGACATTTATGGTCTGGTCACCTGGTGATTTTACCCAGCTTGAACTCAACTTGGCCATTCAGTGAAAGAGATCAAAAATCTTTTTAACAAATATATTAGCAGTAAGAGGAGGGCTAAGAAGATTCTCTGTCTTTTACTGGATGCAGCAGGGAATGTGACCACACCTTTTCCATAAGGAAAAGGCTGAAATTCTCAGTGCCTTCTTTACATCTATCTTTAACTGTAAGACCAGTATTCTACTCTCTGATCTGGAAGTCTTGGATGGGGAGCAGTATAACAGGTGGAAACTATTGGAGACCTACTATGTGGCACCAGTGCAGATTCAAGTAGAATGTCAGGAAATAACTCTTTTCTGAGAGACTGGTCAGGCATTGGAACAGGATGACTAGGGAGGTGGTGGAGTCATTGTCCCTGGCCATGTTCAAAAAACGTTTTGATGTTATACTGAGAGACATGGTATTGGTTATAGGTGGGCATTTGGACTACATGAACTTAGAGATCTTTTCCAATCTTGGTGATCCTATGATTCTATGATTCATTAATTCTGTTACTACTAAGAGGTTTTTTTTTTTTTTTTTTTTTTGTACCATCAATGCAACAAATAATTGATATCTTTTGATTTTTTCTCAAAAGAATTGCTACATGTTTTTTAACTTTTTCTTAAATGCATTTTTAAAAACAACTCTTGAAAAGCAAAGAGATTTTAAATTGTCAGAGTATAGATTCTTTTAAATTTCTCTTGAATGAAAGGCTTTATGATCAAGAACAGCACCGATGTAACTTTCATTTAGGTATATGCTTTTGTTAGAGATCTGCCATTCATGCCCAGATTGAGTTCCAGACTACTCTACTCTTACCACATCCACACGCAACATTTGCTCTTCTTATTCTATGGAAATTGCTATCCTTTCCAGTCCTGATAATAACAAAAAGGATCAGAGATACGACTAGATTGCTCTGTCTTATTGCTTTTAATGGTGTACTTGATATCAGATAAAGTGCAAAGAAAAACATGTAATGCACTGATTATATGGTCTTCTATTTCTGCCTTGAACATAGAGCAACCAGTATAAAAGTTTTTTGTCTCATTTTTTCTTCATTGTAGGGTGAGTTGCTCTTGGAATTTGGTTTCACAACTGGTAGTCTTGCCTTGGTGTTGTAGCGTTCTGCATACTTAAGAGTTAAAACAGATTAGATGTTTGTGGAAAAAAAGCAGGTATAAAAATGTTGGGAAAGAGGTGATATAGTCTGCATAGACATCCAAATGTTACATACACAAAGTGATTAAATTTAATGTGTAGGGTGACAAAGTAGAAGATATTTCACAGTGGCCTATTGTATGATGAGCAGAGTAATCTGTCAGCTACTTTAATAAGCTTCACAAGTTTTTGGAGACTGCCGTATGATGATCTCATGAGCTGATTCAGGCATTCCAAACAAGCATAATTTAAAATTCCTAAATAATGTAAATGCAGAAATTAATGATTGTCATGTTTGTTTCTGGAGATCAGTGTATTTTTCTTCATTTGTGTTATGCTGTGATCCTACTGCAGGTTCTGGAGTGCATTTCAGTAGAACTTGCTGTTGAGTTATTTTTAATTTTATCTTAATCATCTTTGTATTTCTATCCTTTTTCCTTTTGCCATTTTATTTATTGAAGCATCAGCACAATTCTTCAGTAAGAGGCTTGGAAAGAGAAAGTTCACATTGCCTGGCTTCAGTAACCATCAGCTGTACTACTACATGCACATCTATCAAGATTAGATACTTTTCCAGTACATAAAATCCATTTATGTAACAAGAAAATCAAATAAACACCACTGTGTTTTCTTAAAATCTCTAGTGTCCATGCCTTTCTTTGGCCACATAAAAATGATTTCTGGGAAGTTAACAGCATAAAGTTTAGCTGTTATGTTAGTCTTAAATGAAGTGAATTAAAAAAATAATAATAATAAAATGAACCTGTCCATGTCTTATATGGAAAGGGTGAGGTTGTCTTTCATTTGAAAGATGTGAATATAAGTAAATGCTTTATTATTTCAAAATCAATTTACAGCTGATACTTAGATGCTCTCTCTTACCAACAAAAACATGTTAGTCTCAGCAGATTGTCCTAGAGCAGGGATGCAGTGGTCTCCTATTTGAGTGACAATCATAGCTTATTTAGGTGACAAGTCAGTGGTGCATCACAGTCCAAAAGCGTTAACTTAGCAGAGTAGCCAAGTACAGACAAATTAATGTAGTGAAATTCAGAGCAAATGGCTGGAGACAACACATTTTCACCTGGCTTGTGATGGATTTGGTGTCCCACTTGGAAGGGATCATGGAGTAAAGTCCAGGTGTGCACAGTGAGGCCAGGGTAATGACTGAGACTGAAGGCATCTCACCAGCACTGAATTTTAGCCAGAGACTCCTGCTTTCTCTCTGAGATGCTGCACTGAAGAGAGTGAAATATATGGCTAAACATTTCTTCCTAGGGCTGTTAGGCATGCTCATTGCTGGTGGAAAGGCTGTCAAATCACTCCTCATCTCTATTCAGAGGCACCCTCCTTCTCCTTACCCCACCTTACCCCAGTTTTTCTTCATCCTTTTTCCTGTTCCCTATTGTCATGCCAATTTTTGTCTCCAGAGGGGTACCTAGTCTGGTTCCTGGGGTTACTCATAGCACAAAAAACATCCATGGCAGTTTTTGGAGGGCAGTAGTAGGAAAGACTGCAACAGTTTTCAAAGAAATGAGAGATGTTACTGCTTCTTATGTTTTATTTACTTTAGACACTTTAGTACCTTGCATGAGAGAAGTTCCTAGTAAAGTTTGACACAGACATTTTAGAGGTGGAAACTTGTGGAAAGACTGATTCTTAAGGCTAAAGAATACTGCACAGGATTTATTTTAGGGTGGTTTCTGATTAACTGTCCATGGCTATTATGTCTGGATCACAGCATTGGCAGTTTTGTATAGTAGGTGTTTGGACAGCATGCTCATTATCCAAGGAAAAGAAAATGAGGAAAAAAAGAATTTAAGGATTCATTTATTTATTTATTTATTTATTTATTTATTTTTAATTTTAAACTCTCTCTGATTATGTTCTTTCTAAAATTAACAAGGCTTTCTGAGTGGACTCTCTGTTAGCAGCTGCAGAAGTGAACCAAATTTTTAACTATTTTCTTAGATTTATGGGTATCTGAAGCTCAAAGAAACACAGTACTAATACATGAAATTTTTTGTGCTGGTCTTGTCATAATTTGATCCATAAACAAATAATATTTGATTCAACAGTCCCTATTTCCCAATCTACCAGTATCTTTCATCCTCTTTTCCCAGTTAAAGTCAATAACACATATTTTGGCATGCTTTTTTCAGCATGGTATTTCTACATGGGAACTGGGATATGTGAGCATGTGTTGGAATGACAGCTACCCAAACTGGGAAATGCTCCTGGATCCCATAGAGCAGATATAGGTTATGTAAATAATGTGCCATGGGTCACAGTTTAGGGCAATTCCCAGAAAATAATCTGAAGTCATTCTATTTAGGTCAGATCTAGTGCTGGGGAGGCATGAGATAGATTTCTTGGTATTTTCAGGGCAAGCCCTCTACTTATTCCCTATCATGGATTTAATTTTTGGAACTTCCTCCTTGAGAAACCAGATAAACAAATACTTTTGCCTGTGAAAGGTGATCTGCGGTGCACACCTTAATTCAGAAGAAATCTTTAAAGAGAAATGCAGAAATGAAGTTCCTTCATCATTGCATTCACTAAGAGCAAGCCATGAGTGGGAGCACTATTTTCACATTTCATTAGCAAATCATACTTGTTTGAGAAAGTAGTATGGAAAGGCGGTTTTTCAAGTTAGAGTCAAATTTTTTTTAAAGTACTTCTCTGTTTCCCTCAGTGTTGTGTCACAGAGGAAGGCTGAAGACATGATGAATGTTTGGGCTAAATGTCTCCTTTGGAGTAGCTGATGTAGGTAAAATATCTAAGGAATGTTAATCCTTTTAGTTTTAGTTTTGTTTACAACTATCCATTTTAAAGTGGTATATGTGAAAAAATCAGATATCACTAAGCACATTATATCTGTGCAGGGTGTACAATTTGTTGAGTTTTATCCAGGATCCTCTTAAGCTCCATCATTGCATGATTTTCCATATTTGCAGTGATTCAGAAATTCATCAGTTCCCTTCAAATTGTCTTGCAAACCACTGTTCACAGGTAGTGTAACTTGACACAACCCTTGCGTGACTTCGTTTAGTCTGAACATCCACTAATAAATCCTCAGTAAGCTTTTGTTTACAGTTAGAGGAAAGCCGGCTTGTGAAGATAGCCCAGCCATGCAATCTATGGTGCTGCTGCCCCTTTTAACTACAGTCTTAAGCACTCTGTCAAGCCACCCCAAAGGATAGTAGACTGCAAAATGCAGCAATAAAAAGATATTGCTTGTACACTTACAAAATCAGAGATTTAAAGAAGCAACCAAAATCAATCCAGTCTTAGCCTAATGGATCTGAAAGCTTCAGGTAGTTTGACTGGAAAGGTACACTGTATAGTGTAGCTGGGGTTTTTTACATTTGAAAGGCAAGAAGCCTTATATATCTCTAGAAAGTAGTGCTGGCATGTGTTTCCAGGCTCATGGTCTCCTTTCACACTGTTGCCTGGAAGTAGATGTGCAGCTTGGAAAAGAGGGATGAATAATCTCTTTCATTATTTCTGGTCCTGTATAGGTACGTGAAAGCTACTGGCTGGAGTAGTTTACTTGAACTAATTACTCTAATTTCACATCATGAATTAGGACATTTACAGAATTAGAATCCTTTGGCTCTAGGAAAACGTATAAAGAAATTAACTTGACTTAGTGTCAAGCTTATTCAAATCTTTGTTACTTCCTGGCTCCACGGAGGATGTAAATATCATGAGAAAAATCTTCTTGGGACATCTGACACATTTGATCTTGGCATCATTCCAGAATAGGAAATTCTGAAATATGAACAATTAATGGAGTTTCCGTTTGTCTGAATTTTGTGTGAAAGACTTTGATATGGTTGTTTTCAGTCTGATATACCGCACTTTTAGTTTACTGAACTTAAAACACTGATATATGTGATGCTATCTGGTTTAAATGTTCTCTCTGAAGAAGCAACATTATTTTGTGCTGGTGCTGAAATATTCACAACACCGTACCTCTTTCACAGAATCACAGAGTATCCTAAGTTAGAAGGGACCCACAAGGATCATTTAGTCCAACCTTGGGATCCACACAGGATCCACCCAAAATCCAAACCCTATGTCTGAGAGCTTTGTCTAAATGCTCCTTGAACTTTGGCAGCTTAGAGCCATGACTGGTGCCCTGGAGAGCCTGTCTGATGCCTACCACAGATGAGTAACCTTTTTCTGACACCCATCTTAAACTTCCTCTGACATAGCTCCATGTAATTCCCTTGCGTCCTGTTGTCTTCAGCAGAGATCAGCACTGCCCCTCCACTCTCCCTGTGAGGATCTGTAGGATGCCATGATGTGTCCCCACAGCTCCTCTTCTCTGGGCTGGACTAACCAAGGGACCTCAGATGCTCCTCACATGTCTTGCTCTCCAGACCCTTCACCACCTTTGTAGTCTTCCTTTAGACTCTTGCTAATAGTTTTATGTTCTTATATTTTGACAGCCAAATCTGGCAGTGATGTGAGATCACCACAGTGCAAAATAAAATGGAACAACCCCATCCTTTGACTGCTCTTATATCAGTTTACTTGCATTATTTCTTTACATGTTTTAGTTTTGCCATATTGATCTAATATTTAGCTTAACCCACTAGGCAGGGGATAATAATATGTAGATACACCTTTTTTCCTTGAAAACGTTTGTTTTCTTTTTAATTAAAAGTGTAATCCAGTGAATATTATTCATTCCAGACAGATTTTTGCAGTGTAGACAGAGACTATCTTGGAATCAGTGGAGAGAAATAGATATTTCCGGAGGGCAATTTGTCTAGCTGACATGGATACTTACCTTTGAGGTGGTTAATGTTTCAAAATTTCTAGTTTCCCTCAATGGATAGGAAAAGATTCTAGATGACAAGCTTAAACTAAAACTTCATACTTCTAGGTCATAGATGTTTTAAGTCCCATTAATCCTATCTTAATGTTTTTCTCTGTATGGAAAATATATAAGACCGGAATGATGGGCTGGAAATAATGAGTTTCTTAACACCAGTATCATTTTGCTTATCTGATTACATTTTTACACAGAAAAGTTTTCACTGTTCAGTTTTTTGTCACTGTACAATATATACAGTATCTCTCTAAATAAGATAGGCCTCATTTTCATGGTGATGATTTTATAAACCTAGTAATGTGATCACGCTTTAACTAACTAAAGCATTATTTGCTCTCATATCATAGAGTGCTGATATTCTATCCTGAAGTGCGTTAGATAAGGGCATTATGTGTTAGGTCCTCTAGAGGCAGAAAGGATGTAGTTGTTATCAGTAACTCTTTTCTTTGGCAAAACATTAGACAGAAAATAAATACAGTTTTATTTAACATATATATTAAAATCCAGTATATAAAAAGACACTGAACATGGTTAAAAAAACCAAAACACATGCATCCAAGTTTGGCCTGGACCAAATCTCAAATGCAGTAGTTTGAAAGCTGAAAACAATAGTGAAATAGTAAATAGTGAAACCAAAAATTTCCTCAGTGGCAATATATTTCTAACTATTTTTGTATTCAGACCAACATCAAGGGAAACTGGATTCAGTTCTGAGGTCTTCTTGTAGGTTATTTCGGAAATAGTCAGTGACTTTTTCCTTAAACTCAGTCCAGTGTTTCTCATGCATACCAACACTCCAGTAACTTCATGCAAAATTTCAGAGGTCATAGAGAGGTGAAGTCACTTTATAAATTGCAATCTGGCACTTTAGACTTCCAGACTGATTTTACTGGCATAACATTACAAAATCATACAAGTTCCACTTGCTTAACTGCAAAGCATCAGCCAGAGAAGTTGGCTGATATTTTGCCAATGTAAATCCAATTATTCACATTAAGAATTAGCAAGCAGGTTGCCCTCATGATAGCTGGGAACTCTTCTTGTAAGTTCTTGAAGAGAATAAATATATGCAGCTTGCCTTTAATCTACTTCACATTTACTACATATTAAGGAAAAGACATTTGGCACTTTATTTGCAAAAAATTTGCCTGATTTGTGTCATGTTTATTATGACGGTATATAACATCATGCTCTATTTTGTATGGTAGATTCAAAACATAATTTAATGGTGGAATATCTATCGGATATGAATGTGAGTACATTCATTGTTTTTTTTCTCTCACTCTTTTTATTTTTTCCTTGTGTTTCTCACACCCTGGTTTTAAGAGATAGCCTATGGGAGTTGATCCATGGGGCGCGCCTGTGCTGAGCAGGGAAATGGAATTCCTTCTTTGCTTAATTGCCTAAGTGTGTACAAAACATCAGCGCACATTGTGCTTAGTGATAAGTTAGGAGTTGTTATATAACGTGAATTGTTGTGTGAGATTGGACTGTACTAATTGAACTGATTGCATAATTTATTAGAACAGAAGTGAATCGTTTGTACTACCTGTATTTGGAATTTGTGAATTCACTCTGGATATTTGTGATGGATAATTTTCAACCTATGTGCTGCTTGTAGACTGTCAGTTTAACTACTCACTTTCAAGGTTTGAACATTAATCATAAGATATAATTTTCACATTCTATTTGGATGACTGAAGCCATTCAACAAATGAATATATATATATATATATATATATATATACATCCTGTATCATGCACATTGTGTATAAAAATTTAAAGATTTATATATATAAATAATTATATATATATATAATATATTATATATATATTATATATATATTATATAAATATATATAATTTAAAGATATATATATATATATATATATATATATATATATATATCCTGTATCATGCACATTGTGTATAAAAATTTAAAGATTTGTAGATTTGTTTTTTAAATTATCATTTCAATATTCATGCATAATGCGTATTATAAGTACAAAACCAATGTACTGAGTTCAAGCTGTATGTTATTTTAAAGTGTTTTGTGGATTTCTCCCATCATTCTTCTTTAATTAATATATCTATATGTTGATAATGATTGTTCATGTAAAAAATATTTGAGAGGTAAACATAACATACCAAGGAAGAAATAAATTTGCAAATATCTTTTGGCGTTATAGAGTATCTGGAAAATGAATAGTAAACCCTTAAACACTGACTTGCAATAACCATCTCAATATGTCCCTGGAAAACGTGTCAGATGGAACAAGTAATTAGTAAGTGCCATGAACAAAGAGAAATCACTCCTAGTTAAGTAGAATATTGTAAATAATGGATTTTATTCAAACAAGCAAGGATCTGAATTACTATAAAGTAAACATCAATTATTCATTTAGTTTAATATTTTATTGCATCTCTCATAAACATTTACATTAGAACAGCAGTGAGCATACCCAAGAGATTCAGACTAAGCAAACAAACTCCTTTCCTTCTTCCTAAGCTTATGGGATGACTGTCCATTACCACATAAGTTCAGGATGAAATAAATTGAAAACTGTATCAGTTGCCAAAACTCCAGGTAGTGCCAACTGCTCTATCATACAGGAAGCCAAAAGAATATCTGAAACTATAGTGCCTTGCTTAGATTGTGATCTCTGGTATAATAGTCTCATTCAGATGGTATATTTGTCTACTGGGTAAGCAGCATGAGCTGAGTCATATAAACACCTGTGTATGACAGTTTTGAAGACTCAGACTGTGAAGCTAGTGTATTACAATAATTTTACTGTGAGAGAAATGTTTCTGACAGTACAGAATATTGACATCTCCATATTTAGGGTAGAGGGGCCAAAGTTAGATGGTGGCTTTGCAAAAGTCACACACACACACACAGATGATATGATCTTGGAAAGCTTTCAGGAAGGAAAGCTCCACTAAAATGATTTGGGGTGTCTTCCAATGTTTTGGATTTATCTGTTTATCTTATTTGAACAATTTCTGAGAATGTTGTCATGATTTTTTTCAGATTTTAAGCACTATGGTGTATGTAATGATTATGACTACATGTGTAATCATCATTATTTGGCAACAGTCTATCATGACATAAAAAGGAAAGAGACAGCCAAGGAAAAAAGAATCTGTACTAAAGAACTAGCATTTTCACTTAGTTCACAAGAGATCAGATGTCAAGTGGACATTCAAATATTAATCCCACTTTAAAAGCTGGTGTTTGCGATGCACTTTTCCTCCTGGGATTGATTTTGCTGTTATACCATTTGAATGGGAAACAATGCCCATTGTGTAACACTTTATAATTCAACTGTTCAAAGAGCTTCTTGTGAAACACTGCATTGCCAGAATTTTATTGAAACAATGATATTTGTACATATGAAAAGAGTGAAGATTTCACAGAAATAAAACATGACATTGAAATTTTGAATTTTGAAAGCTTTGGAAAGAGGGCATTGCCAGTTCTCTATAGGTATCTGAAGACATAAATATACACTTTCCCTGGGTTATTTTCTGTATTAAATCATATTGGCAAATAAAAATATAATAGGTTTTTTCACTTTTAAGACAATGTCAGTGTCACCAGAATGCCCCCTGGCAGTTCACATCATCCAGCAAGGTCTGAGTAAGCCTTTCTCATTGGAAATCTCACCTGCAGTTATTTTTCTGCCTTCTGCAAACTTTCTCCAAAGCTAAAATCTATCCAAGAGGAAAGTATCTTACCTCACAGGAGGTGTACTGACAAGTGTGCTCCTATGTCTGTAATACAATGAAGTGTGTTTTCCTCCTTCGAAGACATGCTCCCTGGGTATAATACTATGTCAGATTTGAAAAGAGGGAATGAAAGAGTCAGCCAGTCTGACTGCAATGGGAAGGAAGAAAAGGAAAGGAATGTACCTCACTTCAAAATGGGAGGTGGCAGGAAGATGGATGAACTGAGGAAGATGAATTTGTGAAGGGAAATGAGTTTTTTTCAACATGAGTGACCATGCTTTCCCTTTCATCTTGCTCACTGACTTCTTTAGGATCATGCTTTCCAAGCTCAGGTGACAGATGAAACAATCAGTGTGTGAAATCCCGGCTGGAGGGTCAAGGAGAAGTGCTTTTCAGGGTGAAAGTTTGGAGAGCCATACCCTGCAACAGCAGGTGCTGTCTCACTTTCATCAACATTGGATCACTCTTGCCATAGACCAGTAGCAGCACTACAATAGATGCTAATGGTAGATATGAATTTGTTGATCAAAGGTTCTTTACAGCCTCCATTTATTTTTCTGTAAAGGCAAAGATGTGCTGTGACTGTATCAAGCTGGAAGGGAAGAAGTAAGCAGAAACATGGTGACTGGGACTTGGCAACTGGAACTTCACTTCAGCAAGCTGTTGAGACATATCTGAATACAAGCATTCAGTAGTGTGCCCAGTACTTCAGTAATGGGCACAAAAATAGGATAGATGTGGTTCTGGGCAACCTGCTCTGGATGGTGCTGCTTGAGAAGGGGGTTTGACAAGATGACCTCCATAGATTCCTTTCAACCTCAGCCATTCTGAGATTCTGTGAGTCTGGAAGTATCCCCAAGACTTGTTCTGCATCCCCAATTCTGTCTCTCGTTGGGTGAAAGTGACAGAACAACATTACATTCTTTTGAAGTTTACAGTACATAATTCAGGTAGGAATTGTTCTTTTTCTTCTCTAGGATTATTTAGTAAGTTCAGATCTCTGTGAGACAAGCTGAAACTCTTCTATAGTGAAAGCACTTCTGCATGTGTCGAGTATTAGTATTTTGAAAATATAAACTGTACTCTGTATAAAACTAGGCTCTTGTGAATAATTGTATTAATTTTGGCACTATATGTTCAAGGTCAAACATGCCAACTTAGTATTCCTGGAATAATAAAAATAAAATATGTGGTTTCTTAAGATTCTGTTTTTGATATGCATTTTGTGGGCCTCTACTTAAACTAACAAGATGATGTAACCTGTTTTTGTCTCTTCCTCAGCAGATGTGCCTCAGGGCAAAGGTTGGTGTTCAAACAACAATATTATTTTCTTTAAAAAAAAGTTGATTGTAACACAAACTGCCTAATCTTAAGAGGCTTTAACAGGATGTTTGGTAAATGTCAAAAATGCTAACTTAAAACCAGTGCCTAAGATATTCCAAAGAGCTTCAGTGAAGAGCATATCCTTAGTAGCTTTACAAGCCCTAGTTTTGCTTTACTTAAAATTATTCAAAATTAATGAAGTTAGCTAATACTGGTCCCCCTAATGACTGCCACTGGCATTATGCTTCTAATGCTGAAGCGTCTTTTACCCGAATTGTAAAAGAAATAAAAGAAAAATAAAGATTACCAGTTCTTCCCACAATTTCTCTAATTCTTCTCTCTTTTTTTTTATTCCCTTGTAGATCTGGAGTATATTTGCCTTAGTGTTGGTCCTGCAAAAGAGATAGTAACTGCAACAGTGTCATTAGTGTAAAAGTACAATTGTCCAGTGAAGCAAAATAGCGTTTCATGTTCTCTCTTTAATACTGTAGGTCCAGGTGTTTCGTGAGTGCTTTCAGGAACCTTGTTCTAATGTTTGTCAAACTGTAGGATTTTCCACACTTTCTCTGAAGTCTTGACTTTATGGACTTCAGAGGCATTCTCAGTTCTTCTGTTGTTTTTGTTTTTGTTTTTTTTTTTCCCTCAGAGAAAAATTATAAGTGAATGAAACTCAATTAAACTATTAAAAGAGTCAAGGATTTTCCTTTCCTTTCCTTTCCTTTCCTTTCCTTTCCTTTCCTTTCCTTTCCTTTCCTTTCCTTTCCTTTCCTTTCCTTTCCTTTCCTTTCCTTTCCTTTCCTTTCCTTTCCTTTCCTTTCCTTTCCTTTCCTTTCCTTTCCTTTCCTTTCCTTTCCTTTCCTTTCCTTTCCTTTCCTTTCCTTTCCTTTCCTTTCCTTTCCTTTCCTTTCCTTTCCTTTCCTTTCCTTTCCTTTCCTTTCCTTTCCTTTCCTTTCCTTTCCTTTCCTTTCCTGTAAAACACAATATATACATATAGTATGATCCAAGATGACACGGTAGTCAGATTTAATCTGCAGTTTTTAGAGTTCTTCACTTAAATACAGATAAACACCAGATATCCCATTACAGAACATAATATTGTGTAATTCCTTGTAGGTCCCTCAGTATACCCCATTCATGCAGGCTGCCCTGTTACTTCAAAGCACTGGGGAAGTTTTGTTAACAGCACTACTTATCCTATCCTTCTTAAACCTATGAATCTAGCAATTTACTAAACCTTAGGAGAGCAGCTCAGAGAGTTTAGCGCTTCGTTTCCCTTTCATGATAGTGGGATGCTACAAGTGATAGTATGGCTGTAACATCAGGATGAAACATTTTATCTCTTTTCCAACATCTTAACAGCTCTGTTTTCCTTAAGATTAGGGTTGAAAGTTGCAACAGTAATGCAACTGACATTTATGACAATGCCACTTGCTGTCACTTAAAATCAAGTGTACTACAGGATTAGTAGTAAATGCTGTGAAAATGCCAGAAGCCTCCAATGCATTCAGCTTGATTCCTTTTTTATCCCATCTATCTATCTATCTATCTATCTATCTATCTATCTATCTATCTATCTATCTATCTATCTATCTATCTATCTATCATCTATTTATCCAGTGCTAATTCTTTGACTTCCTCTTTATGCCCAGTATCCAGGCATGTGTAAAAGTCCCAAGGCAGTCCTGCAGCTTATGTAGCTTCTGTCACTGTCCACTGATTCTTGTCAGAATTGTTCTCCTTTGATCACAAGCTTTAATATCTATCTCTTCACGAGATAGAAAAATATTCTCTTGCTGTTTTGGGTCTATTTTGTGGTTGCATTTTCTTCTTCTTTCCATGTTGTCTGAAAACTAATGAAACCAGTTCTGAGTCCTAGCAGTCTACCTGCCATCCACATGTCTAAAACTATTCAGATGTTCAGTCTCTTCAGTTCGAAGTTCACATAGCAAGACATTTATGAGCTCTCCTGATGAAACTGAAACTTGAAATCAAATTCTCAGTGATATGAAGAATGTTATCTGAAGGTTATCAGAAGTGAAGGTTTTCTTCACTTTCCATCTCTGTTTGTTTATCTACATATCTGCATAGTACAACCATAACATGAGTTTTGAAAGACCCTGGGCATTAACTTGTGACACTGTAGAAATGCTTTATCATCCTGAAGACCTCAGGGTGTCTAGAGGAATCACAAGTAGACATGCCCTAATCAATCTCTATTATTTCTCTGATTTGGCTAAGTAAAGACAACTTCTACCTTTTATTTTCCAGTGTCTGTCAGGGAATTCCAGGCTATGTAAGGTGCAGCATTAGGGAAAGTAAAAATTTTTACTTTCAGCAGGGGCGACACATTATAAGGCACAACAGGTAGCTCATTAAAATGTACACAGAGTGTGAAAAGAGCATGGGAATGTAGCAGTTTTTTATTTAACAATCCTTATCCTTCAGTGTGATGTGAGGAAGAGAGAGGAAATGAACTTATTTCTTCCTGTGTATTGCCACCACTGTTTAATATGTTCTGATCAACTGCACCAATAATGGTACTCAAATTTGAGTTATACTTAGGTAGCAGAAAGTGTAATTTAAAGCCAATGGGGCTACACAGGTATAAATGAGGAGTTACCTTGGTCTGAAACTCTCTTTGTTGAGGATGTTCAGTGAAATGAAAGATGTTCAGCTTCATTCTCAGAATCCAGTGAGGATTTGTAAAGCTTTGCAAATTGGTGGAAAAGCTGTAATTAAAATGAATGCATTTGATATGGAATTGGAAGATGACAAAAAAGAAGTGATTTTCAGAGAGCAGAAATGCATTTTAATAATTGGGAGTATGCAGTAAAGGACTGGAATTTTTTGGTCATAGGAAAATAATTGACTGCAGATGGAGAGATCTGGACAATATGCATATGTTGGCAGTAGCAGCTTTTAGATTCAGGGGAGCAGTGTTTGGGACTGTGGAGTGTGGTTATTCAAGTTTATAAGCATACTTTTATTAGCATGTAAATTTGAATGCCAAAGGCATAAGCCACAGTACTTTTGACCAAACCAAATAAAACTTTACTTGCCAAGAAGATTTGAAGGAGGCTTTTAAAAACATCCCCCACCATAGCATATACTTTTTTTTTTTTCTTTCTTAAAATATTTTTATTCTCAGAAAGCTAATTTTCTTTCTTTTTTAGTTTTTAGGCTTCTGTCTATGCACTGGGGTGGTTTTGTTTAAGTCCTTAAGTCTCAGCTGGTGATATTTATTGCAGTTCCTTATATATGAATGTATTTAAGTAATCAAAAATAGCTCTTTCCCTCTTCCTCACTTGCTCCTACAATTCTCCTTGAAATTTAGAATAGTTTCTAGGAAAGAAAAATAATCAATTCAAAAAGAATCTATTTGAATTGGAAATTGATTGGAAATCAATTAGATATTATTCCAAATAATCAAATTCTCAGTCAAATTGAAGATTTACTTTTTTATTTGAAGAGAATATGAGCTTGGTCTCTTTTCACTGCTAGTGATGATGACAAAAACATCAGATATGAAAACAGGAATGAGAAAATGTTGTATTTGTGAAGAGGAATGAAAGACAACTGGGTGTAATTATACTTGGTGCCTTGCTGGCAATATTTAATAAATCGTTTCATGAAATATTCTCTCATAAATTGGCTGTCTTTTCTTCCCACATGTTTCAGCTGTAAACATTTTACATATTCCCCTCTACTAATGAAAAAGACTGCACAAGCAGAGGCAGATTTTGGCTGATGCTTAGTGATGAGTGAATCGAAATCAAAAATAAAAATACTGTACTCAACATCTGGATTGGCCTCAGCATAGCTGAAAGGAATCCAAAATGTTTCCAATCTTGTGTGCTGAGTAAAAATTACATGGAAGTCATCTTGCAAGTGAATATTCTAAGGGGAAAGTATTTTTGGCATTCATGTACCTTCAACAGAACATTACTTTGATAAGATAAGGATTTTTTAGAACTTTCTATCCTCTTCTAATGAATGCTTAATATTTTTAAATACAGTTTTAGGAAATAAAAGAATGATAAAAAGTATTAAAAATTTCTCAAAATAAATTATTCAAAAGACCTGCCATGAATTATCCATTGATACAAACATAAATAAATAGAAATATGTCAGCTGTACAAACCAGCCAAAAACTGCTGGGCCAGCTACAGATCATTTGATTTGCCATCCAAACTGACATGAAGTATGTTGCCTTCTTTAACTCCATATGTCTGCATCTTTTATTGTGCCTCCCTCCTTTTGTGATCATGATATTTGTCTTGCTCTTGTAGTGCAATAGCAGTGTAACAACACATTTATCATAAAATTATAGACTAATAGAGTTACAGAATCAAAGAATGGCATGGGTTGGAAGGGAGCTCAAGGATCAACAAATCCCAATCCCCATGAAAGGCAGTGTCGCCAACCACTACACCAAATACTAGATCATATTCACAGAATCACAGAATCACAAGGTTGGAAAGGACCTATAAGATCATCTAGTCCAACTGTTCTCCCTCCACTATATCTACAGAAAACCCCTAAACCATATCTCCTAGCTCCCTATCCAGATGCTTTTTGAACACTGCCAGTGATGGCGACTCCACCACTTCTCTGGGCAGGCTATTCCAGTACCTGACCACTGACCACATATTGCCCAGGGCCCCATCCAATCTGGCCTTGAAAACCTCCAGGACAGAACACCTGCAACTTCTATGGGTAGACTTTTCCAGCACCTTACCACATTCTCAGTGAAAAACTTGCTCCTGACATGTAATCTACATGTTCCCTTCTTTAGTTTAAAACCATTCCCACTTGTCCTATTGCTATGTATCTATCCAAAAGGTTGATTTCCCTCATGTTTATAAACTCCCTTTAAATACTGAAAGGCAGTTGTGAGGTCTTCTTGCAGTGTTTTCTTCTCCATAGTGAACAAGCCCAGCTCCTTCAGTCTGTCTTCAAAGGAGAGGTGCTCCAGCCTTCTGATCATCTCCATGGCCCTCCTCTGGACCCTCTCCAAAAGCTCAGCATCTTTTCTGTGTTGGGGACCCCAGAGCAGGACACAGCACTCCAGATGGGGCCTCATGAGGGCAGAGTAGAAAGAAACAATTACCTTCCTTGCCATGCTGGCCACACCTCTTTTGATGTTGCCCAGGATATCTTTAACCTTTCAGGCTGCAAGAGCATGCTGCTTGGTCATGTTCAGTTTTTCATCTACCAGGACCCTAAGTTCTTCTCAGCAGGGCTACTCAAGGAGTTTTTCTCCTGGTGTGTAAGCTTACCTGGGATTACTCTGACCCAAGGGCAAAGCCTTGCACTTTGCTTTGCTGAACCTCTTTATGTTCACATGGGCTCATCTTCAAGCTTATTAAGGTCTCTCTAGATGGCATCACTTCCTTCTGTCATAATAGTTGCAACATGCAGCGTGGTGTCAACAGCAAACATGCAGAGGATGTCCTCAATCCCACGATCTATATAATTCACAGAGATTTTAATGAGTACCAGTCCTTAGACAGACCTTTGGGGAACACTACTCATCACCAGCCTCCACCTGTACATACAACCACTGACCACAAATTTCTGGCTGTGACCTTCCAACCAATTTATTGTCCACCAAATATTCTGCCCTTCAAATCTGTGTATCTCAAATGGTCCAGGTGGGGGAACCAGTCAAAGACCTTGCACATGTCCAGTTAGGTGATATCAATTGCTTTCCCTTTGCTCACCAATGTGCTTGCTCCACATAGAATGATACTAGATTGGTTTATTAAGGCAAGTGTTCCATCTGCAATTATCTGTCCAGCATTATCGGACAAATAAAAGTTACTAGTGGAATAATGGAAATGTTTTTTTTTTGTTTCTTTTTTCTTTTTCCTTTTCAGTATCACAGTATCACAGTCACGAGCGGGTTGAAAGGGACCCTAGAGATCATCGAGTCCAACCCCCAGGATTCGAGCCTCCTGTGTAGCAGAGCGGCACTTCTACCACTTGCGCCACAGGGGGGATTCGAACCCGGGCCTCTGGTTTTGCAAAGCGATGTTCTTAACCACTGCGCCACTGGAGGCACCCCTTTTCATCAGTAAGCAGTTCCTTGAGGGGGATATAAATACTTCAGTCTGGAGTTTGAAATCTGCAAAATTTGGGACACCTCTCAAAAGAACAGAAAAACAAAAAGTACTAAGGCAACTGCTCCTAACTGACTGTTGTAGTCTTTAATTGAGTTTTCCTTGGTGTCAGAAATTGCAAGCAACCTGTAATTTACCAGAATGTGTGTTTAATCACCAGCAGCAATGGTAAAAAATGAAACAAAACTGCCAGCCTGCAGTTATCCCACTTTATTTCCTTGAATAGATGACTTGTCTACAAGTTAAAATTTGGTGAAACAGGTGTGCTTAAGAATGAAATATGTAATGCATCTCAACATTAATATTTTCCCATGTTTTGATGGCAGTAATGAATATAATCTTCAGTGCTATTTGGGACTTCTATGTGGAACAATATTTATATCACATAAAACTCTACTACTTCTAAGTTTTGGGATCATTGTCCTGAAATCTCTGTGTTTTCTCTGACTCAGAGGTACTTAAGAATGCCAGGCAATATGATAATCTCTTTTCTGGGAGTAGGTCAGAGAGGCTGACTGAGGTTGAACAAAATGACTGGGAATTATATGAAGAAGACAGGTGTTGCCACAAATCCAAGTATCAACTGAACGATCTGTTGGGAATCCAAATACCATAAGCAATACATACCCAACCTCACAAAATGAGTTATATTTGGCACAGAAGATAAGGAAAGATTAGAACTGCTTCCTTTTGGTCTACTGCCGCTGCTGAAACCTCTGGTCTTACTTGTATTTCCCGTGGCCAGGATAGGTCCTCCTCTAGCCTCTAATGGAGCGTGTCTATATAGGTGCTGTTTATCTTGCTCCACAGCTGCTGCTCTGAACAGCTTTTCTTGTATTCCCATATACAGGCACCTATTTATTGACCTGGTGCAATTCACACAGGACATTTCTGGATGGTGGTTACAGACAAAGAAGAATTTACTCACTCCGTGTCTTTTGTAGAAGGTATAAGCTTCAGTAGCAATTGTTTTACTACCACTGTGCAGAATGGGCAGAAGGACACTTTTAGGAGATATTCCCTGTGTTGATTTCATGTGGGCCCCCTGCAGTCCTGAGTTCCTACAGTAGCATCCTTGTGAAACCTCATTACTGGCTCTCCTCTCTTTGGCTGTCCTCACAAACAGTCATTATCTTGGTACTCTGGAAAGCACTAGTATAATAAGAGTTAAACTTATATATTATGATTATCTTGCAGTTTGCTCTTTAGAGTTTGAGGAGCTATTTATTTATTTATTTATTTTCATTTTTCTCTGACTAAAGTAAGTCCAGTAATTATCATCTGTTTTTAATTTGAATTTTGATACTGAAAAGGATGGGCTGAAGCTAAGGTGGTATGATTAGCATGAGGTAGTAAAAATAAACAATATTTACCATGGTTTTTTTCTTTGGAAGCATTTTGTGGGGAAACTGACTGAAGAGAGAATACGTACTTCCATATTTACAGAAGCACAGTAACTCTTTGATTTTTTTAATGTGTTGCATCTTTTTAATTATATAAATATATTTATATACCCACATTTACTACATAAAGACTCATGAAATTTTAAGAGTATTGGTTCAGGCAGTGATGAAGTGTGTGGGTATGTGTATGTGTGCACATACTGAGATGTGTTGAGGCACTTGGAGTGTGCTAGCTGTTCTACTTGCCTGAAGCATGACTGACAGCACTGTTGTTTTTCTCACTGGTAAACAGGTCAGTGGGCTGCATGACCAAATTAAATATACTTCGTGGGAACTGCAGCAGTTCATTTTACAGTGAATCTCTGTGAGCAGAGTAGGATTTGCCCAGAACATCCAAGGCAGAATATCACTCTGTTTTCAAGTGCTGCTGGCTGTGTCCTCCTCCAGCCCTGAAAATGAAAAACAGTAAAAAAACAAATAATTTGCCCTGCCTCTCATTTTATGTCTCTGTATAAATTGGTTAACTGCAGCACAAAGCTATGGCGCTTGGCTCACAGATGAATTTCCCACTAGAATATACCTTACTATAACATTTAATTGGAACATCTTCAGTACTGGTAAAGCAACAACTGTATAAATACATTGTGTATACATCTGGTAACACCTGTATACTGGTGTTATTGTCTTATGTCCATTCACAGGCCTCCAAGAAGTAATGCCTGAGTAACTGAGTAATGCCCCAAAACATACAATGACTCAATGCACTTACCGAGTTTCAGTAGAGGCCATGTTTTAATTATGGGCTTTGAGAACACGAGAAGAAGGTTTTGGAGGTGAGTTTTAAACTTGCAGATTTTGTCTTGATGAAAGAACAAATTCAATAACAGTCAACCTGAACTGGATAGAATGGATCCTATCAAGTTTAGTGCTCTTTGGGTCTCTGTGTGGTTGCAGTATCTTAAAGAGCTCCAAAATTATTACAGGGCCTAATTACAAATCATGAATACTACAATTAAGTTAGTTATCTTAGGCAGCTGGCAAATTTTCAAAGGTGACCAGTCATATCGTTCTATTTATAAATAGAGGGATTTACTGATCTAAATTACTTCTCCCCCGCCCCCCTCCAAAAAAATATCTACTTAAGACTCTGCAAAGTGAAACTGACGAGATCAGATGTCTTGACAAGAAGAGCAGAGAAGTTGTTTCTATCAGTTTTTTGCAACATTTTAAAACATGTAAAAATCTGTTCTTTGTGATTTCCAAAGAAAGTACACCTGAGAGTTAAATGTAGTAAACAGTGGCACTTAGGCCCCTTTAAGCTTCCATACATGTTGAACGCTCATTTTCTGAAATTTCCTTTCATTGAGAGACTCTGATTGTAATAACTTTATAAAAGGGTTATCTCTAGAAACCTTTTACCAGATTTTTAATGACAAATGAAATGAAAACATGATGAATGCTTTATTTATAAGGCTGAAAACACATCTTCAACAAAGACCTCTTCAGTAATAGCAATATGGCTGGCTACTATCAGTGTCTATACTCTGCAGAACATCTGGACAAAGCTTGCTGAAGTTACTTCTTGTATTAATTTCTCTTCTCAGTTTTGTGACAGCTGTCCCTCTTTCTATTGCTCAAGAAAAGCTTGGATGCACTCTTCTGACAAGAGCTCAGTCATTTCATTTTCAGAAGAAACTTCTCTGAATTTCCTCATCATGAGATCATTTAGCTAACAGCATAAGTGATTGCCATCGTCATTTCTGACACCCTCACCAGAAAGAGCTGTCTACCAGTGCTGCCTGCATTAATTGATTTTCTTCTTCCTCCAGGTTTCTTTTTGTTAGGAGGGCTTGTGGAGCTTACAGTGTGCTTGTGAAGTTTCTTAAGATTAATGGATTAAACAGGCTCTTTTTAATAGCATAAAGTGTTCTTTCTAATAAGCATACTGTCATCATTGTCCAGAAGTCTCTATACCATTGTTACTAGGTAAATGAAGTGAGTAACAGGCAGGTGACTTGGGATGATCAGGTGTATACATTTACATGGAAAACTATTTTTACACTATTTATTTAAAACTTTGAAGTCTTAACCAATCAAACTTAAAAGGATTTCATGCACAAATTATATATATTTTATTTTCATGTTTTTTGGGATAATTGATGTAATAGTCAAATCTTAATTTGAACTATAGGAGAATGCACTTAGAAATCAATAAACAATAGGTGGTACTGTGCAAGCTCTACATAGCACAGACCCCACTGAGCAAGCTGTCAGATATTTGCCACAGCACACAGAGATCTTACATAGTCAAATGAAAAGGAAATATAGTCAGGCCCATAAAACTAAATGGGATCTTGATGAATCACCACTTAAAAGATTGTTCCCATTGGCTGCAATAAATGGATTTTTTTCCCCCAGTGTAACTTGTGCTTGAATGAATGTGAAACTCCAAGCAGGTTGCATATGCATTCCTTGGTTACATGTGCAAATTGACACATAAGCTTGGTAAGATCATCAATATGGCCAAGCTCAACAATGAGATCAGAGATGAGACAAATTGACAAGTTGGAAGTATGGGGAAAGTTTCCACAGCTGCTGTACCAATCCTTTAAATAGGGAATATTAGTTTTGTTTGCACACAGAGATGCTAGATTAAAGTAATGTTATTGGTTGGGATTTATAAAGCCCAGTCTCACCTGCCCTTGAGTGGTGGTGTCTAATATATTATTAATAACACAGCTTTCCAATAATATTCAATTTTGAATAACATAGTTCTCCAGTAATATCCAATTTGACTGTCTGATTAGGTGTATCACAAAATACACAAGGATTCCACCAAAAAACACACATAACCATAAAAAAAAAAAAAAAAAAGAAAAAAAAAGAGAGATATTCTATGAAAATGTGGTTACCATGGCTGTGAAAACAAATGAAGTTTTTGCAGGTGCAGTCTATTAGTGGCCTAACTGATCACTTGTCCATGTGGTTATTTCCACACACATCTGTAGTGACTGAGCGGAAAAAATTATGTTCAGAGCAGTGTCTGCATCTCAGTGATTCTGACCTTGAGACAACAGGACTTGCCAGAAGTTCAGTAGGCTTCAGAAAAGCTTTAGACTTTCTTGTGGATTTGTGTTACTGAGCTGATGAAGAAAATATGTACATTCTTGAAAGCAAGATATATTGTTGTGCAGTACAACTTTATCTAGATCATTTTTGATAATTTCTTAGAGAATAAAATGCAGACTAAATGGATTCCTGACTCAAAATTATTGGCTGCTACGTGTCTTGAGAGAAATCGTAATTTGTGTCTAGTAAGTCTGCTTAATGGTATTGTTTGATAAGCCTGCATGCCGTAGTTTAAAAATAAGTAAATAAATAAAAAGGCAATTACTGTACTTTCATTAAATAGTGTAATGGTGCACAGTGTCTGTGAAATATTCCTCCTTGCTTGCCTTTAATTATGCCTCAGGTGGAGCAAAATTTCCCCTCTCAAACTTTAAGAAAGACCCAGAATACTTGGAGTCCACAGAGCAAACAGATTGATCAGAAAGTTACAAAGCTTGACTGTGTGGGAAGTTTGAGTAAATTAGCCTTGTTCAGTCTATGAAGAACTTTCTAAGGACTGATGAAGAATATGCAATAAAGTATAAATAAATGAAAGATGTCAGTGATCTAGAAGACAACTGTGAAATGATACGCAAGACAACTATGAAAAACGTCATAATGAAGATAGTGAAGAGTTGAAATGGGTTACTTAAAGAGGTTATAGAGTTGCAGTTAGTGTATGTATTAGGTAGAGCGAGAAATGAGATAGCTATTTGTGATTTTATTTGAGGTGCAGCAGATGGAACAGGTGATCACTCAGTGCTTATTTCCTCTCCTGTAATTCTTGGGTTAACCAATAGATTGGCATGTACTCCTCTGTCAACTTAAGGCAATGTTGATTTAGATGACAGATTGAATCATAGTTCCAGTAAGAACATTAATTAGGCATATGTCTGGTGGTTTTGCTGTATGAAATTGCACCTTAACTAAATTGATAAATAAAGCATATATGGGAATAGGAAAGCTGATTTTATTTCAATCCTTTTTCTCATTTTTTTTTTTCCTATAATGCTGATGTTTACTTGTTGATTAGAACAAGAAACATCTTGTTTGCATTTTAACATTATAAGATAACATTATAACAGTATTGTCATGCTCATGTCTACTTGCAAGACAGATTGACTGCCAGTCTCTTGGAAAATTGAACTATCACATGAGACAAATTTGAGAACATGTGTTTAAGCTGCATTTTATTTTGCATATTGCCACTGAAAAGTCATCATCATGGGACTCCTTCTGTCTGAGCCCCTCATCTTCAGCTGTCAAAGTCCAGACCATTAATCGCCATGGCTGTCAGACCTGACATCTGTATCTGAAGAAGGAAGAATGGTGCACACAATGGTACTGGGACAGGATCTCTCCAAGTAAGTTCACCTTTAGGAATGTCAGTTGTTTTTATATTCATAGCACTTGGGTGTGCTCAGAGATCAGCAGCATTTGTTTGCAGTAGCGAGAAAATGCAATCTGAGTTAAAAAAAAAAAAAAAGAGAGAGTAGATGAAGGAAACTGGTTATTTTCACTTCTACTACTGTTAGGCCAACTTTAACTTTTCCCTATAGCCAGGAATGAAATTAATTTCTACTCCACAAGTTCCTTTGTTTTTTTAACTGGAGCCAACTTGAGGGCTATCAACAGTTTTGCTAGTCACCATTCTTGGAGATGTCAGAAGGGTGACTAGCAAAACTGCTATCTTGAACTTCTAGAGGGCGGACTTTGACCTATTCATGACGCTTGCTGCATGGGTCCCTTGGGAGTTTCTCCCAGAGAGTGGTCAGGCACTGGAATGGCTGCTCAGGGAGATGGTGGAGTTGCTGTCCCTGGCAGTGTTCAAGAGGCATCTGAATGATGAGCTACGAGATATGGTTTAGTAGCTTGTGGTAGCAATGGTAATGGGAGGACAGTTGGACTAGATGATCTTGTAGGTTCTTTCCAACCTTGTGATTCTATCACTCTGTGATTCTATGATAGCGGAGTTTCAGGTTATCATCTATGTTTGGTTGTGATGACAATGATTTCAACTCATTTCTTACAAGACTAGCAAATTTTTACTCATAAAAAGTATTCCCAGCAACTGGAAATCACTGGTCGCCTTGACACATACAGGTGAGCTTTAAAGAGATGGTGCTAGTACCATGGTTCCTCTTACTCACAAAGCTTGATAAGTAATGTGTTGACTTTCCTTACTAAGCAGGAATGATCACATGTACTGAAAAATAATAATTAATATAGCCACCCAATTTCACTCTAATAGTTTCTGTAACATGTCAAGAGAATTCAGTGCTAGTGTATTTCTGCTTCGTATATTGAAAAATTGCTCCATGACAGATAAAGTCCTTTTGGAGCAAATGAGTCAGATGTCACTTCTTTTCCAAAGAGACAGTCTTGGCAGGTCTTTACCTGATGCCTCAAGGCAGAAAGCTACAAGAAGATTCTTACCACTGCAAGTGTACGCTGTGGGATCAATTCCTTTCAGCAAAATGCTGCTTCCTGATGCCTTACGGTAAGAGTCCTTATTTCATATTTCTTAGTTTTAATATACTAGGTTCTCACAAGAGCATTTTAAAAACACCACTAGTGCACATTAATTCCACAGTGAGTTCTGACGCTGGTGGGTGTCTGGAGCTTTCTCTAATTGGCTCTAGCACTCTGACAGGAGAGCACGCAGGTCTGTCTTTGATTTGAATTGGAACTGAACGCTTGTATCAGTGAAAACATTTGACAAGTACAGCTGTCCTTTTTGGGATTAGGAAACTGTTATGTGACAACAGTAAAAAAATCATTCAGAGAGTCACTTTTTTCCTGACTGTGTATGATTAGACTTCACAGAAGAACGAAAACATTATCTTAAACCTTAAATTTACTCTATCCTCTTCAGTAAAGATCTCATTTGTTAAATGTCCATTCTGCCTAGCTGCCAAATAATCATCCAGGCAAACCATAGAGGAATTGCATATTACTGCTTTGGATCACAGTTTTCTTCCTGGCAGATAACATTTTTATGGCAGAAAACCTTAAGCAAAAGCAAGAAGATATTTGAAGAATTGGATGTTCAAAAGCTGTTCTGATGTCTCTGAAATATTTTTGCATTTTGGAAATGGTTTGTTTTCAAGTATTACTATTGGAATTCATGGCTAAAATGTGGAGTAGCAAGACATGATGTGTAACTGCCTAGGGACCAATAGTAATATCAAAACAGAATTATCTCTGTATTGTAAAATAAACAGTGTCATTGCCATTATTTCTGATCCTGTGTCCCATTGGTCTGTTCCGGCTGCAAAAATATAATTTAATTTTGCTGGTTTCCAAAGTAGAAAAGTGTTTGGATACATCTAACTGCCTACCTGGAATAGTTTATGTTAACTTCTGGATCACAGGAAGAAATGACCTGGGAGAGTGTTAAGTGATATCGGCAAAAATCAGGACAGAGACCATTCTCACCTTTTAGCAGTGTAGGTCATAAGCTTTAGTAAAACAACCATGAGCTTTGTCATGTATTTCTAGCCACCCAAGTCTTGTGTTGATGATCTAAGCTAAATTCTGAGGGAAATAGACAAAAGATTGGAATAAGCCATCTGAATGAGTGGATAGTTATTCCTACCAACCTATAGCAAAGTCTTCACTATCTGGTTACGTTCATTGCAGCACCCAACTTATTCTGAATCCTTCTACATTTCGCTTTCCCTAGCAGCCTTAGGTATCATAAATATCATATGTAATTAACTGCTAGAATATAGATCTGCAGTGAATGTCATAGAGTAGCAATACCTTTGCTAATGTAGCATAAAAGTAATGCTGTGAGGAGCTCTCCCTGGGACTAGAATTGCTAGAATTGCACAGACATTCAGAAGTTAGGTCTTCTTTCATCTCTTGTTGTCTGAACTCAAAGCTGACACTATATTTGGGCATATAAGAAAGAAAGGGCAGATTTTTTGTTCACAAAAGTTTTTAATTTTGGAAGAGTACTCCATCTCTGCTTTCCTTTGGAAATTTCATGAAGCAGATTAGCCTCACTTCCAGCTTGTTCAAGACTGACATGTAATTGTCTCTGCCATGGAATTTCTGTGTGGCATGGGGCTAGTCATATATGATATATCCATACTCATCTTGACTTTGATGCAGTGTTTTGATGTAGCACTATCATTTTTGAGTTGTTACTATCTCTTCAGGGATCTGTGCTGTGCAGTACTTTAAGGGAAAAAACAGCTCATTTGGAAATAGTCTAGGATTTCTAGCGTACATTGCACTATACAATATTAGCATTCCTTTGATTGGGGTCTCTGTGTGTTAAAAATATGCTGATTTTTAAATAGGACTTCCCTTCTATTACTTCTTGTTTGTAATTTCTGTTTGGATATTAAAGTGTCAGGGAACTCTAATTTTTCTTATTTGGAAATAAAGTCTCTAGCACTACATTAAACAACAATGTAAGATAATTAAATAATGCCATTAGGATGAGTTTGATTGAATTTTAGAGCTGGCAGGTCAGCATTAAGGTGACATTTCTATTGCATAGGCACATAATTTTGTAGAAAAAAATACTATCTGCAGATTTGGGGCATGTAATTTTTCTCAAAAGCAAAATTTTGAATTGTAATAGCTTGCTGTTCCTAACCTATTTATTTTCCTTACTTTGATAGTTCCTTCTTTTCTTTTTTTTTTTCTTTTTTCTTTCTTTTCTTCCTAATTAACATCAGACCAGCCTTGCAATCCTTTTTGATTTCTGAATTTCCAAAATGTCCAGGGTGGTAAGGGCTCCTGAAGAAATTTCTTTTTTGGTGAAAATTAAGCTTTAAGTCTCTGTGTGTATATAAATGTATTACTGTGGCTTGTGAGCTTTATCATTTACATCTGTACTTTCAAAAAATTTAATCGTCTTTTGACAATTGAAGATTTTGTTATAACACTTTACACCTGGTACATCTAGATATAATTGTTTCAGATACTAACTAACTGGATAATTTATAAGAATTTACAGTCCTTATACAGGAACTGCTTGTGGCTTTGATTTTTAATCCCAGTCATTAGATTCAGAGCATGACTAATTACAAGATAGGTGATAGCAACCTGCGAAAACTTTTCTGACGGATGACTGGGAACTGAAAAAAACAAACTCTCATGCCACCAGAACTTTGAGACATCTCACAGTGTCATCTTTAACTGTTCTACCTCTAGGTGGGAGAGGTGGAAAAAGATTTGACTGAGTGGCAGTGCAAATCTCATTATCTTCCCACATTATGTCATGTTTTTCCGGTCACTTGTCACTTATCAAGTATATCCACTGGTGGAAAAAAAAAAAAAAAGCATTTAAATTCTGCTAAAAAAATCTGAAATAATTCTGTCAGATACCTCATATGCTCAGTTAGCACAAATCAAATGGAACTATACAGTATTGTTAAGATCTCCATTTAAAGAAGTCTGTAAAGATTGTACTGACACAAATTACCTCTGGAGTTTCCTTGTTAGGTGAATGTGTAGTTGCTAAACTTTTCTTTCTGTAACCTGAATGAGAAACAGTATTTAATATATTTAATTTCTCACTTTTGTTAGCACAGTAGAGTCAGGGGTACAGATTCTTTGTCTGACCTCTCGTCCATGGGAATAATAACTATAATGGGTTTAATTAACTATGTGGTATTGACGTAATTAGTTATCCTAGTGATTATACTTCTTTAATAAAAGTGCTTCATTTGGGATACATTTCTCTTCTGCATATGCAGAGCTCTACACCTATATTTCATAACTGTCTAGACATCACAACCATGTGTGTATTTTAGCATCAGCCCTAGAGAGTGAGGTTATCTTGCATGGCTTAAAATAATAGAGAAGTAATGATTTTGCCTTTTGGTTTCAGACTTGCTCACCTACTGAGGGTAAAGGAGATGAGGGAAGAGAGCAGCTCAGTTTGGGGAAACCAAAACCAGCAAGGGGGGAGGACTGTTTGGAAATCACATGTTCAGGCACTGAGTCTTTGTAAATTTATGGACCAGAGATGGTAACCCGAGGGCAAAGAAGCCGGGCATTTGGTTTATTTAAGTGTATTTGTGTACACAGAAATATTCCTGCAGATGTTTATAACATAAACATACATCTACTGTGTTATGTTCATATATATCAAGTCTTTGTAATTCTGCTACTTTTATCACAGAGTCAGATTAACTATAAGGATTGTATTTTAGTTTTCAACTTGTTTTTCTTTTTTATTGGTGATTATTTTTTTTGTTTGTTTGTATATTTGTTTTTTGTTTGTTTGTTTGTGCCTTCCTGGGAAGGCACTGTTCATTGTGTTTCATCCCTCTGGCTAATCTTGAAGAGCAAGACTACAAGGAGGAGAGATTACCATATGAAAATGTCATTTTCTATCATATGAATTCCTCAAGAAAAAAAGAACAAAGGTAAAAGGTCTAAGGAGAGAGATTAACTCACTGCTTATGGATCAATCTACTATAAAACACTGCACGCAAACTCCTTTGGATTACCTCTCAGTTCATAGCTGGGAGGGTGGATTCCTAGCTGATAAAATATACTAGTACATTAATGCATTTTGCACACAGCCTACTTTACAGGTAGGAGGCTTTATCCATGTTCCCTTTGTGGTGTTTTATCTAGCATTTTAATGTTCCCTTCACCCCCTCCTCCCAGCCCCCCTGCCCCCTCTCGCCCCCCTTTCTCCCTATCTGCCCTTCTTCACCAGAACTGTGCTGCAGTCTCTTCAGTCTTTCTTTCTTTCCCTGTTGAGAGAGACAGACTGAAATCACTGCAGGCATTTTAATTCTTCATGCAGCACAGGACTGAACGCTGTGGGTCATCGTAACAGCCAAATATATAAACAAGTTCCCAAGAAATGGGGAAAGCCAACCAAATGGGTAAGAAGTGGCTGTGAGACCTGTGGATACTACTTGTTCTCAAATTACAGAAGATGCTCCACTAAAGCCCCAGCCCTCATTAAATCAATAAAACCAAGTGTCCTTTATTTTAATCCTGTGTTTCAAAGGCAAGGAAAGAGTCTGAGGCTTTTCATTTCATTGTTTATAACTAATCACTGAGGAGATATTGACAAAAGTTGATTCCACTACCTTAGTGTAGAGAAAATGTCAGTATGGAGGCAGGTGCTGGGCATTCAGTCACTTTTTTTTTTTGAAAAAAGGAGATCTGTGACAGCCTAGCTGCAAATACTGTAGCTTTCTGAGACATTTTGTTTGGTTTGATGTTGTGATGCAGTGAGGAGAGAAGAATGATCTGTTATGTACAGCAGCATGAATCTCTGGATTGAAGTTTTTACAGCCTTAGATCCTCTTTTATACAGTAAAGGGGAGATGAAAGCAAATAACTCACATGCCATGAAACAGAGGTACAATGGGATTCTGAAAGGCTTAGCATTCCTGCTAAGTATTTGGTGGAAATTCAGACAGGGGAACTTTGCACTGTCATTTGATGGAGTGACAAACACGGTAAAAATACCTCCAAAATCTTCTTGTTATTTTGTCAGCTTCAACTTGATTGAATTATCAAAGACTGAGTCATAGTTATAAAAAAGCCATTCTCCCCTAAAAATTATTTAAGTTTGGGTGGTAAAGAAGCACATGTTTATTTTCTGTGTGAAATGCAGGAAAAATATGTATCAGACCACATAAACAGCAGTTCCACTTTCTTATGCAAGGAATGTTCAAAAATTATCTTTTTATGAGTTAATAAAGTGGCTCCAAGACTCAAAGTGAACATTCCCCACAGGTAGTTATCCAGTGTTAGATCTTGTATATCTTTTGTGAAAAAAATGCCTGGGTGAAAATGATGAAAATGGTAAACATGCACTGTGTCTTTACTGAACAGTGTTAATTTTCAAGGGGAGTTGCTTTGTTTTGAAAAGTATCATGTGAATTTCTTTTCTGAAAGACCCTGTTGACCCTCTCTGGTCACTTTAAATAGAATCAATCCAGTGTATGTGCTAGTCATAAAAATGATATAACATGCTGTTACTTGCAAATTCAAGCACTAACCTATTTAATGGGTTAACCTAGTTAACTAGGTTACTGACCTACTCTGTTGTTTACATAGCTTCCAAGAAAGTTTAATGGTGATAAATTTGAAAAGAAAGAGCTAACCTCACTGAGTGAATTTACAGATTCCTTAGTAATGCTGGATAGTAGTGATGACAGCAACAGTAAAAATAATAGGAATAAAATAAGGGCCCTTAGAATAATGTGGATCGCTATCACCTTCAAAGAACATATCCTTTCACTTGATCAAAGTGTATTTTGGAGTGGTAAGTTTGGAGTCAATAAGACCCAAGCAAAAATCCTTGAAATATTCTAGAAGTATCATGTTCATGACTGCAGACATACAGGCACTTAAATAAACAAAAGTAATACAAAACAGCAGGGCGCCTGGCCCACAGTTTAACTTAGTAATTTTCCTCCAAGAATTGTCTTTAAAAATGTGTTTAAGACTTATTATTTAGTGTATAAACTAGCTAATTTACTTAAAGCTTAATTGTTGTAGTACTCTGTAGGGCTAATGTGTAATACACAAGCCCAATTGTCTTACCAGTTGTTTAAAGTGTTACCTACAATGCAGTCTGTAGTAACAAGGAGGAATATTTGATGTAGTTTCATTGCTGGACTTCAGGGCATGGGAACAAAGGTAAATTACATCCGAATTTCTGCATATCACTGTGGTTTTGTAGCCAAGGCTGGATTTAGGACTTGTTCATGACCTGTTCTTTTGTCTGACACATGCTAGAGTCACTAATATCAATTTTTCAGGTAGTTGCATTCATTAGATGAGGTATTGCTTCCTACATATCACAACAGAAAGTTTTCTCTGCCAACAGCAGCATCGCCAACAGACTAGGGGAGGCAATTCCTCCCCTTAAACTCAAGACAGATGAGACATATCCAGAGTGCCACATCCAGTCAAGGGCTCTGTAGTAAAACAAAGATAAAGACATACATAAGAGAAAGAGTCCACTACAGAGTCACAAAGATGATTAAGAGACTGGAGCTTCTTCCATATGAGGAAGAGGCCAACAAACCAAGAACTGTTCAACTTCTTCTGTCAAGAGAATGGTCAGGGATATCTTATTAATGTGTCTTGTGGGAGGTGTAGTGGAAATGCTAAGTCGGGACTTGAGCCAGTAATTGAGTACCTGGTAGTAAGGCAGCTCAGTTACATTCAATGCACCTGAGTGACTGAAAGGGGTAGAGCCAGGATCCACCCCTTCCCAGACCTCATTTAAAGTTTGGCAGGAGGAGCCAAGAGTTTTTTTCTGGAAATTTTTGTGTATTTGAGGTTTTCTGAAGGTAAGTAGTTTCTTTATTACTGTGCTCAATGTAGTTGTGTTTGAATAAATTCTCAATTGCTGTAGCCTCAGATTTTGTTCTTCTGCTGTCATCCTTGTGCTTTCTATTACTTTACAGGAGGCAATTAAGGAGAGGGTGCTTGGCTCTTCTTGGCAGTGCTCTGCCAAGAATGGGTGGTGTGCACAAATTAAAATACAAGAAATTTCACCTGGACATAGAATTTTTTTATTTTTTATTTTTTAAACTGTGAGCATGGTTGAACATGGGAATGGATTGCCCAGAGAAGTTGTGAAGTCTCCATCTGTGGAGATATTCAAAATCCCACTGGTCATTCTCCAGGGCAATTTGCTTTAAGTGACTCTGCTGGAGGTTGGACTAGGCAATCTTGGGGGGTACTTTCCATCCTACTCATATTATTCTGTGACTCTCTCTGTATTGTATGCACTGATGGGAATAAAGTATAATCACTGGTGTCTTTTCTTGGTAACTCCAGGTCATTCAAACCCATGCTTTCTATCCAATAATGGTGAACAGAAAGCATAAAGGCAGGTTAGCCTGGTTGGAAAAACACACCCTGTAGCTAGATAAGGAAATGTTAAGATGCATTAGAGATACATCTATACAGATTCAGTAGTCAGTAAATCAGATTTGTTATATTAAGCTGGAAGGACATCAACACATATTCTGAATAGACATAGATTCACGGGACTTAGGTAATGTGGAGATCATTAAAGATTCTAGTTTGATCATAGGCCTTTGAATTTTGCCTTTTACTCTCTGAAATGAGTCTGAAAAAGTCAGTGTTATCTCTCCCAGACTTGAGCCCTTAGCCAGAAAACTGGATTTTGTTAAATTAGAAGGAAAGAGAAACTGATACTAAAATCCTATTTACTAAAAAAAAATATACATAAAAATTAAAAAAAAAATAAATTGTAAAAAGGTTTTTTTTTTTTCTTCAAAACAACAAATATCAAATGAAGAGAGATGTTATCTTTCCTTGAAGCTCTGAGCTCTTTCCTAATCAGCACTTATCCTAACAGCTCTCTTGGCTTGGCTGTGGGCTGCATTCCCAGCTCTTATTCTGGCTTTGTCTGCTTCTGTCTGTCTGTTGCTTTTTAAAAATTATTATTATTTTCTCTGTTTCAAAGACACATAGAAATTAATAGACAACACTCAGCCACACCAAACTATCAGAGAGAAATTTAGTCAATTCTAATAATTTCTTTTTCCAAGGTTGTATATTTCAGAAAGATTGAAACATGTTACAGAAAGGTATATTAATCTGAAAACAAGAATAGACTGAGTCCACTTCTTCCATTGACTGCTTCTTCATATGGTTACTCACCCTACAATCAAATCATTGTGCTCTATTTCTCACTTGAATTTTCTTGGCATCTGTTTTGAACCTCTGATTTATTTTCTTATTTCTCTACATACAAAGCCCTTGAGTAGCTGGTGATTCCTCCTTATGAAAGTACTTGTATGCTGTGATCAGTTAATCCCTTGTACTCTCATGAAAAAATTGAACGAGGTCTATAACTCTAACTGCCACAGATTTCCTTCAGTCCTCAGTTATATGACTCTACATTGTATCTTTGCAGGATGTTAACGCTGTGTAAAATGTAAGCATCAGAAGTGGAAAATCAACAATTCTAACATTATCCTATGTAGAGTTTAACTACTTATCTCTGTTCTGCTCTTCTGCATCACTCTGCTAGCTATAGAACCAATAAATGAACTAACTGTTTTGCTCAAGCTCTGGTATTCATGTGGAGGTTCTTATCCAGTAGGCCTCATAATCACTGTCTTCAGGGTTGTAGCCCCAGTTTTAGAGTAGTGAACTTCTAAAAACTGAGTAGTTTACTTGAACAGTCAATCAAGCAAAAGCCCCACCAAAAACAACAGCCTGACAATTAGTTTAAATTAGGAGTGGGAAATGATGCTGCAAATGAGAAAATGCACAGCTTTGTTGCAGCGACTCGGCATGGACTCAGATGTGAACGATCCAAATCATTTATTACAAGTTCTCACATCCCTTATATACCTTCACAAGTTGTTATTTTCTAACTTTCCCATCCGCCCTTACAACTTTCCCAAACACCCTGTATGTCAACAAAGCATTCTACAAAACACTTTTCAACTGTCCATGCAGGCACATATCCAATCAGAGCTGTGAGACTCTTCTTCTCCTTGCAGAGGTGTCCTTGGTTCTCATGCTGTTTATCTTGCTCCACAGCTGCTGCTCTGAACAGCTTTTCTTGTATCCCCACACTTTGTATTTAAGTTTATTACTACATATTTGCAATGAGATAACATACATTCAAATGCCTGTGATTTGTATTGTGTACAAAACTGTATGCAGTCAAGTTTCTCAGAAGAACTTTACACAAATACCCATAGCTTTGAATTCTGATCCAAGAAAAAACAATATTCCATTGCAAAGTCTTAAAAGAAAACATAGTGAAAGATCAACCTGTCCATTTCCTGAAGATGGGGTCATGACCTAATTTGAACGAGTCTTTAAGTCTAGATGAAGAAAAAAGAGGAGACATCTTCAGTATCACTGATGAAAGTGTATAACACTTCACAGAGGTGGTCAAAGTATAACTGAAAATAGGAAACTAGAAGGCAGTCCACAAGGGACCTCTTTTTTTCTTTTTTTTTCTTTTTTCTTTTTTTCCCTGTGTGTTTCTGTAGTAAAGCAGAGTTGGTTTGTTTCTTTTAAATGTACACTAAGCATCCAGAAGAACTGTCAAGTGATGAAAGCTATGATGGTAAAATGGGAGAGGAAAGGTGTGGTTCCAGAATTTGAGTCCATTGTGCTAGATGGGGGGGGGGGGGGAAAGTGCTCATGTCTGGGTAAGATTTTACCATTTTAAACAACATCTCTTCTACTTTCCTCACTTATCTACATGATTTCTTAGTTCATAGAATTACACTGGCAGGATTGTCTCGTGTGTAAAATAGGATCAGATAAATAAACTATACCAAGATTTGTTTTTAAGACAGGATCACTTGGGTAATTTCTGTTTTGTCACATTTTACATATGTGGTCCAGAAAGTGCAACTGGTTCTCTCAAAAGTATGTCAGGAAAATTCTAATATATTATCACTGGATATTAATTTGAAGAGGAAGTTCTCATAAGGATTTCAAACTTGACTGTACTCATATTTTAATTGAAGTAATGATTCTGTCTGTGATCCTGTGATGAAATACATGTAAGACTTTTTTTCTTCACAGGAATAGATAGGAGATATATATATACGGCTAAGTGCTCTAACTGAAGTTAAGTATATGGCTCTTTGTCAGACAGCTGCTTTATATATGTTCTCAATCCCAATTTTATTTCTGACAAAGCCTCTCTGAAATCCATAGCTTTGACAGAATTAAAGGGGACCATAAAGGCTCAGTTTGAGGTATGTATTTGGCCAATCTTTATTTAAAAAAAAGAAGTGATGCTTGATGTATTACATTTTGTAAAATGTACTTTGGAAAACAAGAAGATTTAATACAATTTGAAGTGGAAGTTCATGAGATTTACAGACTACACATACTGATTAATACTTGAGCTTACTTAATGTGATTCCATGGGCTTTGTCAGGATCATAAATTTTGAAAAAATCCTTAACAAAGTATTATTATTAATACCTTAGATTTTTTTCAAAGTACATTAAAATTTAGAACTACAAGAAGAAATAGATTTTCATCTTGGGATTCAAACAGGTAACTCTATTTGTCCCACAGCCAATTTCAGAATCAGAAATGGAGAGGGTAGGATTCAGTAAGCTAACATGAAACATAGCAAAGAGAAAATATTATGAATAGTATAAATGAACGAGTTTTTTTTCCTTCTCCTTTTTTTTTTTTTTTTTTTTTTCATATAACATGAATGTGCATGACAAAATATTCTCACATTTTGATAATCTGAAATGTTGCTTAGGCTGAAAACTTATCTAGAAGGTTAAAAAAACAACAACTTTTGAAATGGCCTGATCCTGGTTTCCCTCAATAAGGATGATCCTGACCCCCACTGAAGGGCTTGTTTGGTCTTGGCCGTCCCCATCACCAGGAAGGTGCCCGGGGTCCAGGGCTGGAACTACCCCAGTGTTCAGGCTGTTCTGCTCCTGGCTGGAAACATGGAACATGCCTGTCTTCCAGATCTGACCCTGCCCAGGCCTAGTGAGTCCCTGCTGCTTCTTGAACCTAGATCCCACAAAGCCACTGGTGCCTTGAAACTGATTAAGAAGGATTTGGTGATACAGTTCTTCAGACAACTGGAAAAGCCTTATGTTTGCAAGGTAGTAGTGGCTCATTCTGCTTAGCTTGATTTTAATGTGATTTTCAAGGTTGTCTCGTGACATCTCAGTTGATGCTTTTGACACTTTCTCTTATGAGATTCTTATTGAGAAGCAGATTAAATATGGTCTAGATAAGTGATAAATAAGATGGACTTAAAGTTTTCTAGGCTGATAGACTCAAAAGGTTGTGAGCAGCAGCACAAATTCTAGCTGGAGGGCAGTTGCTAGCAGTGCATTTCATGTGTAAGTATTGTTTTATGTTTTTCATGAATGACCTGGATGGTGTTCCACAGGTCACATTCAGTAACTTTGCAGACAATAGGAGTGGACTGATAGTTGAGATGAGCATGCTGTCATTCAGAGGAACCTCCACAGAATGTAGAAGTGACCCAACAAGCTTTTATTATTATAATATCAATGCATATTTTTTGTGGGAAGGGAATTCTTAGAGAAATTTCTTAAGAGAAATATATAATCGAAAATGTAGAGAGATTCCTTTTACAACATACCTTTAAAGTGCACAATGGTATGGGAGGCAGGTAAAATAGAATCTAATACATTTTCCATATTACTTCATAACAAAATTAGCCCTAGCTGGCAGACATGCAAATACAAAATCTGAAATGATTATCATCATGCTATGGGCCTTAAATGTTATCTATCTTGTTCTAAACCACTTGCCACGTGCAAGGGACATCTTCCACTAGACCAGTGTGCTGAAATTCCCAACCAATGTGACCTCAAACACTTCCAAGTGTAGGGCATCCACTACTTCTGTGGGCAATCTGTTCCAATGCCTCACAGGAACCACAGGAATCACAGGATCATAGGGTTTGGAAGGGACCTCCAGAGATTATTGAATCCAACCCCCTGCCAAAGCAGGTTCCCTACACCATTTGCTCACTTAACTTACAGTTATCAGTAATTCCAGATTTGAAAATGAGGACCTTGTCCACAGTAAACTTACACCATAGAATGGATAAGGCTGGCAGGACCTCTGGGCGGGCCCAACAGGTCCAACCCTCCTCAAGCAGACACACTGAGAGCACTCTGCCAGGATGTGCCCAGGACCACATCCAGGTGGGTTTTGGAGATCTCCAACTTGGAAGACTCAGTTGCTTTCAGTTGCTTATTTTTTTAATGCTGCTTTTGTTGTGGTGTTTTTGTTTGTTCGCTTGATGGTTCATTTATATAGTAACAGAATTTCAGATTACTGAGCAGGATTTTTCTGGAGAATGTGTGTCAATAAATTGTATTTCTCATCTGTTCGATCTATGAGGGAAAAAAAAAAGAAAAAAAAAAGTGAAGATATCAGAGAAAAGAAGTCCTAGTTCTTCCTTAAGTGGGACTATGTAGGCCCTGTGGCAATTAGAAGCTGTTGTATGTATTGAAAACGTCACATTTCTTGGACAAAATCAGTTAGAGACTGTGACAATATATGGACAGTGATTCTGTCCATTCCCCTTTGAAGATAATTCTTAGCTTCCCCTTGAAAATTAAATATGGTCTCTAGGAATCATATTTGGATGGTTGACTTCATGTCTATGCTAGGCTGCTAGAAAGAATCCTATGCCCACCTCTATTTAGTCTTAACCAGAAAAGACAATAATATTGTTTAGATATCAAGAGGGTAGGAACCCTTTCTGCTGTGACCTGCTCGATCTTTTCTAACTGGGTTCTCTGTAGAAGTCCAGGCAGGTCCCTAGTGGCTCTGCTGAACTTCAGAAGAGAGCTGGAATGAATGTCAGCTCCTCTCCCTGTTCATTTCTGCCCACAGAGGTTGGAGTTGAATATAAAAGGCTGATAGAAATACCAAAGCTTTTTAAAATACAAGCATATATAAATTCTTACACTAGTGACTTTTTCCATCCTACAACCTCAGTATTATTTAACTTCTCATTTTATAAAACTACACAGCCAAAATGATGGGAAAAGACATCTCACATTACATGCTCAATAAACACTGTAGGAATCTTGCATGCTATCCGCTTTTTGTTCACCAGAAGCAAACAAATATGTCCTAACTCAACTCTTGCAAGCAATCTTCCTTACTGGAAATTGTAATCATATGAGCTGTACAAGATACAATCATGGGAAAACCTTTTGCATGTGTGAACCAGCTGAGTGTGCTCACAGGGGGCAAAATTCAGCTCAGCAATGCTATCCATTTAATAGCTTTATCCATTCAGCTTTATAGCTTGCCATTGGGTGCAGATGTTTTATGACTTGTAACAGTTTAATGTGTCCTGGTGGAATACCCTCCAAGTTTCTCTTCATCAAAGCACTTGCTCCAGGTAACTGGAATGTCAGATTTAAATGAAGTGCAATGTGAGAATGGGGATTGTCACATTTTAAACGAAGCACACAGTGGTGCTAAGTAAAGTTTTGAGCATGGTATGACATTTCCATGGCCCATCTCACAGAATCTCTGCATTTCTCCTTTCACTGTGCAAATTGCTATAGTGAAAAAAAATAAAATAAAATAGTCATGTACTATGTTCTACTACGGCATGAGAGCAATTTAAATTATATTAGAAAAGAGAGTGTTTCACTTGATTTCAAAGGCAAACATCAGATAGAATAGATGGGAAACACATATTTTCATTCCCCATAGATGGGCAAGACTCTAATGGGCACATTTTTCACTGGCAGAACTGTGAACCTTTGCCTCACTACTCCTTTGCTCCTCTTCCTGTTATCTGAATGTCCCCCAGCCCTTTCCATTTCTTTCCAGAGGTTTCTCCCATCTTGCCCTTCCAAACACTCATCCTCTTCCTTCCTGCCTGTCCCCCACTCTCTCTGTTACTTGTCCCTGGTTCTGGCACAACTGAACCCTCTGGAATACTTCTGTTCCAGAGCAGAGCTGAGCGGACAGGGGATCCATGCTGGTAGTCCCCAGGGTCTTAAAGTATCTTCTTTTTCTCCTTTTGCAGAAATTTACTGGAGCAATAAATCTAGTGCAATGATGGAGAAAAACTAAGGCAGGGGATCTCTGGAGAGAGGAGAAGGGAAAAAGAAAGCTGCAATAGCAGTTGTGCTATTTTCGCCTGTCTCATGTCTTACTAGCATGTTTTTCTATAAAGCTTATCTGCTGTGAGAGAAGAAGGGAAACAAATCCTGACAGTGAATGTATTGCCACGAAGATCCCACATGGCAGTAAAGTCCAGATTTCTCAACATCTGGAGAGCCAGCATTAAGTAGGTTATCTCATACCTGGAGTTTCTACGGTGGAACAGTCAGTGATATCTTTTCCTGAGGCAGACAATGAGGCAAAGATAATCGCAGTGCCAAAAAAGACAATGCATGTCACACTGAAACAGAGAGTACAAACCTCCAAGAATGCAGAGTGCCTCAGAGAAGGGACCTTCAGCTTCTTTTTGACAGGTTTTGCATGTTTAACTATTATTAACACAACAAAAAGTTGTACATGGTTGTTACTGAGGTGCAACCTCCCCGGGTTCACATTTTTGTCTGATTTTCTGGGGGCAGTGCAAAAGAGTTACTTGTTTTCTATCCTCACTTTTAAACTGAGATGGCTAGGAAAAAAAAAAAGGCTTTAGATTGAAAAAGAAGATGCAGAGCTAAAATTAAGTTCATTGATTTAAAAGGAAATAAAGTCCTTTTAGTTTAAAAGCAAGAGGTTTTTAGAGGTTCATGAAGTGTTCATCTATATACTGAGCAAGTAATTTGTACAAATATTATGCCTTAGTTTCTATTAAGAGAATACCTGTAAACAAAATATTTTATCCTTCTGTCTATTGCTGTCACTTGTATTTTGTAGATAACATCTTGGGATCACACTGTTGTCCTGTAAAGCTGTTTTTTGTTTTGTTTTGTTTTTTGTTTTAAATTGTAGTTTACGTAACTACCATCCTGAAATGACTCAATCAGTTATATTGAAAGCTCTATGACTAGTGTTCTGTTGGGGTCTGCCAATGGTAATTCTTCATATATGTGGTATAGTTTCTGTTTTCTACAAAAATATTCACAGCAAAGTTATTCCTGTAACTGCAGGAGATCTGAGGGAATTTCAGTGTGCAACCTCAAATTCTGCTTCCCATGAGTATTTCGTGCATGTTAGATTGAAAGTGAAGAAGGAAGGACAAAATGAATGTGACTTTATGTAAATCTGTTGAAAACATGGTTTGAGTATTCACAAAAAGGCTTTTTATGCATTATTTATTCTTCCATAGTTAAATATATGATGTTCACTGGCTGGTGAATGTGAACCTGCAGAAAGGAAACTGGTGAGAATATGATGAAGGTCTTGCTTGGCTGAAGTACAAATTACCACTAGGCTTGGGTATAGAAGTTAATCTTGAGATGATGATGAATCGCTTGGAGGAACTATGGTGAGTTTGTAATATGAGTTATAGCAATTTGTATCTATTGCATAAATACAGTTATTTAGATGGAGTACTCACAGTAGTTTGCCACAATAGTAAAAAGCAGTGGTAGAGGAAGGGTGTTATTTTTCTTCTGATATGTATTGAACTGCTGCCTAAGACACTGTGAACTCCGTGGAGAGATACAGACACTTGCAGGAAGTGATTCATCTAATTTTTAGATGTCTAAAATAAGGCAGATTGAAGAACCTACTTGTCTCTGTATAACTTCTAGTCTGTATCTCACTGCTATGAGCAGTTCCCTGCAGTTAAAACAATATGATCACAAGTAAGCAGAAGCAGTTTGTCATAGCATCCTGCTACCATACAGCCAAACACAGATAACTTGACTTTCTAACAAATTCCCTTTCAGTTGCAGCATAAGTAGCTCATCCAACGAATCAGTTATAATCATGCTCAAATGCAGAGTCAAAGTTATACAACATGGAACATAGTATTCCAGCCTGCAAGAAATTAACCCCTAACATGCAGCGTTCTGTGTGCATCTCTGGAGATTGTATTAAGTTAAGAAGAACTCAATTGTGTCTATAAATTCTTTTTTTGTTTGTTTGCTTTATTTTTCTTCTTCCACTATGGAGATACAGGATTTGATTTTGCAAAGATTTTGCAGAGCATTTTCTGGACACTCCTTTCCTCAACTGCTTTCAGGAGAACAGGATGCTGTGTCTTGTGAGATCAAGGCCATACACCAGGTAGAGAATGTCTGTATCTGAGCTACTACATTCCTTGGATGTGCAACATTTTCAGATGACTTCTAAAACTATCACTTGCCCTCTACTACTGCTTCCAGCTGCCAGCCGGCAAAAAGTGCAGTGTCTAATCTTGGATGATTGACCAGGCTCTATCTATAATTGATGGAGACAAACACTTCTGAGGGGAGATTCATCTGGTCTATGGAGACCATGAATCACACATTTCCTGTCTCCTGGCTATTTGTTGACACGCTTGCCTCATGTCACTGCACCTTTCTGCTTACACTGATATCACTGTTAGTGGTGATGGCATTACTTAAGTAGTTTAATTTGTCTGGGTTAAATAAAAAAAAGTAGAAGTGCTCCCATCCATCAGATTCCTCTCTATTAGAGAAACCTTTTTTGTGCCTGCACTTTTGTGTGTGTGTTTTGGGGATAGGAAGGGGGGTGGGGTGGGCATTTGTTGAATTTCAACAAAACCAAGTGTTTTTAAAGTAGTGATAGCTTTCTAACAGGGAACAAATTTTAATAAAAAAGTGTGTTTTTGCAGCATAAAGGGTTGCTTTTTTTTTTTTTTTAATTTTTTTTTTTTTTAGTTAACTTCTCCAGTTCTTACCCTGCCCGGCTCAGCCCTTCTCAAGCCCTGCAGATCCTGGGGGAGGGTGTATGTACAAAATTCCTTTCAGCCTTGGTAAACATACTTTGCACAATCTAAAACAGGGTAGTGTTACACTGGTTTGCTGGACCATTTTCCTGGGGAAAAAAAAAAATAAAAAACACACACACACAAAAAAAAAGAAAGGAAGGAGAGAAGCAAGGAAGGAAGGGAGGAAGGAAAGAGAGGAAGAAAGGAAGAAAGAGAGAATGGAAAGAAAAAAGGAAAGAAAGAGAGAAAGAAAACAAGAAAGAAAGCAGGAAAAGAAAGAAAGCATGTGCAATATGTGCATTTTACTAGAGTAGTTATAGGCACAGTTTGCTATGGAAGAATGAGACAATGCTTGGGATTTTGAACAGAAAGGAACTGGCTTAAATTTCCGGGCCTCCTGTCTTCCTCCTAGCCTGAAGGGCTGCTCAACCTGCACACATTCCCACCTGGCAGAGCAGTCAGTTTTCTCCCCCAGCCCTGTGCTTAATGTGGGCAGGCTATGTGAGGGAAATTTTGCTGCAGATGAGGGACAACTTTTATTTCACGTTCTTAGTGCAATTCCCTTGCAAAAGGGCTCAGCCTTTTGCTTTGTAGTGGTACATAGATTGTTTTGTTGCTGATTTTAATTTTGCAGCCTCCCCTTTCTCTATGGACTGGAAGCTGATCCACACAGTTGGTTATGATCTGCAATAGCAGTAGTAGTTATAATGAAGAAACTTCAATGTTTAAATAAATGCTAGATTTTCAGAGAGAATATTGGATGCTACTTATGACTGGCTTGGTTTTACATTCAGTGTAGAGGGATCTCTTACAAATGTTAAGCCCTCTCTGAGGCACTTTTCCAACCTCCAATTATTTTAAAAATAAAATATTTTTTTCCTTTACACTTAGAATATATGATAGACTTTTTCTTTTCTTTTCTTTTCTTTTCTTTTCTTTTCTTTTCTTTTCTTTTCTTTTCTTTTCTTTTCTTTTCTTTTCTTTTCTTTTCTTTTCTTTTCTTTTCTTTTCTTTTCTTTTCTTTTCTTTTCTTTTCTTTTCTTTTCTTTTCTTTTCTTTTCTTTTCTTTTCTTTTCTTTTCTTTTCTTTTCTTTTCTTTTCTTTTCTTTTCTCTTCTTTTCTCTTCTTTTCTCTTCTTTTCTCTTCTTTTCTTTTCTTTTCTTTTCTTTTCTTTTCTTTTCTTTTCTTTTCTTTTCTTTTCTTTTCTTTTCTTTTCTTTTCTTTTCTTTTCTTTTCTTTTCTTTTCTTTTCTTTTCTTTTCTTTTCTTTTCTTTTCTTTTCTTTTCTTTTCTTTTCTTTTCTTTTCTTTTCTTTTCTTTTCTTTTTTTCTCCCCCCTCCCAAATGCATTCATTGTCTCTCAAACACAACTGCAAGCAGTTTGCTGGAAGTGTTTAAATCCAAGCTGCTGTGGTGACAAGCCACAGAAGTGGCTTTGTCTCCATCCCCTTGCTGACCAAATGTAACTCTAGCACAAGGGAGAGGGGCTTTGGGAACCCACTAAGGATTTGCTTTTCCCTGAGAGAGGTAGCAGATAAACAGGATTAGAGTATTTACAGTCTTGAAATCTAGGTCGACTAGGTCTTGCCCAAGGCATCCTCTTACTTAGCTGCAAGATTTGATTGACTGGCTGCAGTGTCAACATTTAGTTTTTGATCCTCATCTTACACAAGCTAATCATCTGAATGCACGTGGCTCCAAATGCAAAAGGTGTGGTCAGGTTTTTCACCTGGTTTGCTAATTGGCTTATTCTCAAGACTCTGGTGAATGATTTGGGAAACACTTGTACTATATCAAGCGGAATCCAAGCTCTCCTGAATTCTGTGTGCCAGGACTTAGTATATGTAGGAATTTATTTCAGAGGTAGATTTTCCTCTGTATAAGGTCTCATAAGGGTCTGGCTCACCTGAGTCATAAAATGACTGTTAAAGCTGTACCGTGGTGAGTACAGTGAATGCAGCTCAGTTTATGTGCACGATTATACATTTTGGGGCACAGGTTGCTCTGGAAACCCTGTTCCCACCAGAGGTAGCTCTTCTCCCTGCTTTGTCCCATCACTCTACTCACTCTCTTTCCTCCCATCAGGGGTTACTCCTTTTGCTGGTACAGCTGTGCTCTCACCAGGCCTTCCAACTTATCTACTTCATGAACAAACCCTCTGTTGTCTTTGCAGGAGAAAAAAACACAAAACCATTAAAACCCAACCTTTCGCAGAATATCCTTTCTCAAATCTGGCTCAAAATATGACCGCACAAACACTGAAGGTTTCCTTCACAAATGGAGGAGCAGTAGCTCTTTGTGAAAGGAGGTGCATTGTGTAGCATGACACTATCTTGCACAGCATCTAAGAGTCGCATGACTTTTGCCTAAGACTGTGATTTGATGATAAAATACAAGTAGTGGCAGTTTTGTCCTCAGAAGTTGATTTTGCCAGTCTGTTCCCATGCTCCTGACTTTATTGTTTTATTACTAAAATAATATATATTAAAAATTAGAAAAAAAACAAAAAAAGGATTTATTTCCTAATGAGTTTCATGGTGCAACCCTGGAATGGTTGAGATCATGTAAACAGGAGCAAGCAGCTCACAGGAAGGGGGCAGGGACTGTTTCAGCCAGGGCTGCTCTGTACATTTGGTGCCACTGAGCACAACCTCAGCGCTTCCCTGGCCAGAAGAATTGTATCTCCTCATCCAGTGACATTTCACAGGTTATCTTAATTCTAGTTAGATAGACTTATCTCTATATTTATTTTGATCTTTACTGAAGCTGCAAGGAGCAAGTTAAAAATAAAGATACCAGGCTCAATTGTTTCATACTACTACCATCAGCTCAAAGAGAACAACACAGTCTTATTCAGCGTTTCTGGGAAATTTCATGAGCTAATGCCCAGAAAACTAGAACTGGGTTGCAAAGAAGCAAGTAAGACACTTAGCTTTGTATGGGCTGTGTGGACTGCTCACTTGGGAACAAGAATAAAAAAATAAACTATAGTTTATCACAGAAGATCTTTGCCTTGCTGCAGCAGAAGTGATACAGCAAAAACATATTGATTCTCCGGGTAACTGATAAAGCTACAGCACTGAAAGGACACCTTGCAGTAAATTCGAGTTCAATTTTTCCATCCAAATGTCTTGAATAATGCAGCCTTCATCTGCTGGTCACTTCTCTGCAGCACTCTTTAGGATGATAACAGCACTAGGGTTACCCAGGGTAGGATCCTGAATTGTTGTGCATCATCATAGTACCCATTAGTTTCTTGTAGAAAGAGTGCTGTATCACAGCTCATATGATTATCTGAGAACTTGCCCATTGCACAACAATAGAAAGGCTCTGTATTGTTTTTGTTGTTGTTGTTTGTTTGTTTATTTGTTTCTTCTCCCTTCTTCTTTTGGCTGTTACTCTCAGCCTACTGGAACTGCTGCAGGATTTCCAGCAAACCAGCACACTTGCATGTGCATGATACATTCACACGCACTTTAGATTCCCTGGCAATCTGAACTCATTGTATATTCATTATGTTTTCCTTGTGGCACAGACCTCTTACCCAAGGCAACCATGAAATACATTACACCAAAAGATTTATCTTATGTGGTTATTTGTGCACGTGTGTATATGTGTAACTGTATGTGCAGATATATAGAATGGAAAGCGTTAGGTGCTTGCTCTAAAGAGCTGTCTCAGTGTATCTCTGCTTGAATTGTATCATATCCCCCAGCCCTGCCTCCCCCCTTCTGCTGTGCAGGATAATGATGTGGTGGAAACCGTGTGTCTGTGGGGGGAAGGGTTTAAAAGCATCATACTGAGGCTGGGCGTTCTGCCAGGGGGAAGGGACAGAAGTGAAGTGCTCCTGGAGGTTTTCTTTTTTTAGACAGTGATTACTGAAGGGGAAAGAAGGCCAGTCATCACAGGAGTACAAAAAAGGGGGAAAAAAAAGTATTTACTGTTGGCTATTGGCAAGTACTTAACTCTCACTTTAAGCAAAAATTCCTCCGATAAGGAGGAAGAAAAAAGGCACAAAATGGTTGTGCTTAAAGAAGGCGAGTCTCGCCAGCTGTTTTTAAAATTAATGATTAAAATGAAAGATACCTCATCATTTCCTTTCTTCCCTCCCAAATATGCACGGGGTTTTTGCACTCTTACATTGTGAAGGTCCTAAAGACTTGAGGAAAAGGAAAGTGCAGAGAGAGAGTCCTTGGAAGTGAGTGATTAACTTAAAACTGAAAATTCAGTGCATACAGGTCCCCTCTGCTAGATAAAATAACGAGGTTACAGCACTGTTTTGCCCTCAGTTCTCTACCGAGCCGTTCAGCATCTTTTTGCAATGCAATATGGAATATTTTTGCAACTCACAACCTTTGGCATCACAGAAAAAAAGCCTCACGTCTCATTGGCTACATGGGATAGTGAAAAACCCGATGTTTGTTGTTGTTGGTTTTTTTTTGGGGGGGGGCGGGGGGGGAGAGGGGGAAGGGCGCTGGGAAGGGCAGCTCCCCACCTTCTGTGTGAAGCCTGTTACATTAGCACTTGTGGACAAGAATTGTGGAAGATTGCATAGACTTTTCTGCATCTAAAGAAATTCATAACTACGAGCTTTGAATTCACATTCCCTGTTAGATGACAGCATATTTAGGAAGCTTATGTCCCCGTTAAGCTTCTGACTTTTGAAATTAAATTAGGCACGGCAGAGGGAAGGCTTGGGGGATGAGGGAATATTTTTTGGCAAGTGAATGCAAAACTGAAAAGCCAGATTTGCCAATCATTTTTCCAGGGATGTGTGCATGATTTGCATGTCCCCACTCAGCCTCATAACACACCCTCAGTGTGAAACTGATAGGGAGTTGTAGGAAAATGACAGTGATAACCGAGGAATTAAGGGCAACATAAAAATTATTTAGGTTTCCTTGATACAAACTAAGTGACTCTGGTTAATCAGTGGATTTATTATTTCCCCTCCCCTCAGAGGAAATCATCTTTTTAATAAATGCTTAAAACTGAAACTGTGATCTTTACATTAGCGGTAGTTGGAGAGTCTCAGAAGGAGGTATCAAAATTTTTTGAAGCAGATCCAAAAGCACAACAAAGCCTTTCAGTGTGGAAATCAGGCTAAAAATCTTTCAGGCTCAAATTCTCTTGTGAGATTTCCACTTTTACATATGCAGAAAGTATCAAGAGACTGTTCTTGCATATCATATTATTGCAGCAGCTCTCACTGCAAGAATTACAGGTATGTGTGAATATTAAACAAATAAATAGACCAGATAAAATATTTGAGTTCATTTCAGTTTTTAGATAATGGCTGTCTATTGTTGCAGTTTCCAAACTCTATCCTTTGTGCTCAGGCTCTGTTTTAGCAAAACACTTTAAAGTACGCTCCAATTTAAGCATCTGGATTTTCCTATCAAAATCACTACTCTCTTCACATATTTAAGACAAAGCAGGTGTTTGAGATTTTTTTCTAGATAATTGATTCAAAGGAATGTTTTGAAAAAAGGATCAGAGCTGCCTACAGAGCAAGCAGGAGATTGCCTGTTTCTCTCCGTTTACTGAGCTCTAGGAAGTCCTACTTTCTGTTGTGCCCCAAAATTAAGTGTCACATGGGGAAGAGGTCCAATCTCAAGACTCTGATAAGTTTATAAGGATTTCCCCCTAAATAGCAAGTTGTCCTTATGTGGCACCCACTTAAGGAAAAGGAAACAAATATCAATATCAGTGAGTTCTGTGACGCTTGGTGAAAACATTGTAACTCAGAATGATTGCAGATTATTAGAATGAAATAAAATCATTTTTATATTTTGGAGACATGGGGAAGAGTAGAATTTCTGAGTTTGGGGGAGAAATGGAACTTGTCATAGCTCTTTGTTGAAAAGCAGCAGTCTTTTGTGGTATTTGATTTTATTCAGAGACCCTATACAACTTTTGGCATGGATGAGGGCATACATAAAATCATGCTTTGTTTCCTGGAAACCTCATAGTGTCAGTCAAAATGCATATAAATCAAAGAAGATGGATCATGAAGAGACAAGAAGAATTGGTTTATGACAGAAGATTAAAAGAATCTAATTTATGTAGCTTGTCTGAATTAAATTAAATCTCAAATCATGATGAATAAACACTTTAAGACTGTGAACAAAAAGGGCAGACATTGTTTAAGATTTTTCATAGAATTATCACTTAGAATAAAAAGATGAAAGTAAGCAGTAGGAGATACTGGATGGATACAAGTAGAAATGCTTAGAACAGTTTCACACACACACACATACACCCTTCCCCCCCGCCCCCCCAAAAAAAAGTAGGTCATATTAAAAATGGATTGGATGAAACACTGAAAAACTATCAAACCTCTATTTTAATATCACATTCATCTCTATGATGATCACTTTCCCTTTCAGAGATGAAAATTTCACTTAAACAAGAATGCCTCAGTGGCCCATTTCTCTAATTTCTGTTTTCTGTCCCTACTCTCTATTTCTCGCTGAGAAACATATATTGGTTTGAGTCTACAACTCAGTTCATAAGCAATCCTCTCCAGACCTGGAACTGGGGCTGTATTGCTTTTCTCCAGTCTTGCAATACATCTTCAGTATCTGTCCTCTAAAGTCACTGCTGAAAGCAAAATAGTTTCTCACTGAGCTGATCATAAAAATACCCAACTGAGATGTCAACAGAAGCCATCAACCTATGCAAATAGCTTATTTTTTTTCCTTCTCTGTCTATTTTTTTCCTTCTGCTTCTATTAAAACTAGATCTCCTTTATGTTGCTCAAATTCTTAACAGTTTTAGATCCTTTTTAATTTTTATCTATCATCTGTTTTTCTGTTAAAGAAGGAATTTATCTATGAGAAGTGAAATCAATGCACTTTACCTTTGTCCCAATTTCAGTGTGCTCTCACAGGTACATATTTACTAGTGCAGTACTTCTGTTCCACTAGATGAAAGGACCTTGCAGAAGCATCTGTTCCCTTGCCCCAACTGCCTTACGTACTACAGTGGAGACCTCCAAAGCAGCAGGACTTCAGGGAAGGCAGCCAAACTTCACTGATAATCCTGGCAGCCATAGGCAAATCCCAAATCAACTGCATGTGAAGTAAAAAAGTCTTGAATACACAGTTTAAATGCACTAGCACTGGGCATGTTTATATTTGCTTACACAAAGGAGCTAGACAAAGAAGATGAATGACTGCTGTTGAAAGTGACAAGTGTAACTGGAACTGCTGTTGTTGGATGACCACTCAGATCTGTGGCAATGTGATTTTTATTGAATCGTAGAATCACTAGGTTTGGGAAGACCAATAAGACCATCTAGTCCAACCATCAACCCATGCTTGTGACTACTCTAAACCATATCACTCATTGCAACATCTATACTTTTCTTGAAAACCTCCAGGAATGGTGACACCACCACCTTCCTGAGAAGCCTACTTCATTCTCTCTCTGAGAAATTCTTCTTAATGTCCAATCTGAACCATTTATGCCATTACATGGTATACAAGTTTGAGTAGTATTGTTTTCCCTCAGCCTCCTTAGGCTTAAGCAAATTAAGCAATTTAGTATCTCAGTATATTTGGTTCATGAAAAATATAGTATATCTGGCACATACAAATAGATTAAATCCTCATGTCTGTACCTCTCTCCCTACGCATCTTTAAGAGGCACGATTGGCAGAACCAGTGCAAAATCAGCTGCACTGAGTCCTGCAGGTTCCAGGTGGACAGAGATATGATGGCACTGAGCTCACTGCAAATTTAGGGATTTTAGTGGAATCTTGTCCGTATAAGAATGGTAAGTTTTACAGTGGTTTTCATGGAACCCTGAATATGAAGCTTTGCCATATATCACCATTTTACTTGGGTAAATTCTCAAGCATTTGGCATGGTAGAGGTACATGCAGTCATCAACAGGTACAAAATTAGAAAGAAAAGGATGGAGGGTGAAATGTTAGATGAGAATGTGAAGGATGCTCTGGACACTGTTAGAATGAAAAGAAGTCTTCCTGTCTTTACTTTTAAGAATTTTAAGAATGAAGATTAGTTTATTACTAAGACAACCTTCATTCTTGAAATTAAAGGATGTAACAGACAAAAACCATCTCTGTGTTTACTATTGAGAACACCTGTACTCTTTTCTTTACTCTACTTACAAATGGCAAGCAAATGAATACTGTTATTTTTGCTGGTATCTGAAAAATGGAAATTACAGCCTTTATGGAGGGAAGATTTTATTCATTATGTAAGTTATGGATAGTCAATGACTATCTACAGCTCACTGTATTTTATTCTGAAGCTAGCAATAGACCTCTTTCATTGAAAGGTTGTTGGATTATTTTTTGGCTGTAGCACATTTGAAGCAAATGGTTTAACTACAATTTATCCAAGCTTAAAATTATTCAGATTTCTCAAAGGGCCCTATGTGTTTTGTCCCAGCTGGAATTCCTCTTCCTATATTTATTTATTTAAAATAAGGAAAAAAATTACATGAAAAGTTTTAAACAAAATACACTTTATTTTTAATTTCAGAACAATCTCACATACTGGTTCAATTGTCCCTGTTAGCCTTTCCATGTTATCCTACTATAGCAGCTTTTTTTAGGCAAAGATTTTTTAAATTTCCTGTTTCTCTCCTTTCTTTCTCTCTTATTTTTCCCTTCCCTTTACCCCCATCCCCATCTCCACACCTAAGGTCAATAATTGACCTACAGGAATACACACACAGCTTAAACCTGAGAAATGTGTGAATTTGGAAAGTTGGCTGCAGTTCCGTAATCACTAATGGCTTAATATTTATCATTTCCACCTGATTTCTTGAGATTTTGAGTTGGAATTTTGTAAAATAAATAAACAGCTAGTCATAAAACAAAATCCTTCTATTTTAAAGGATAACGTAATGGGTTTCTTTATTCTTGGATGCCTATATTATGGTTTCATTCCTGTTAGTCTTCTTTACAGAGTTAATATAGATGTTGGAAGATTTATACTTTAAATGTTTTGGAAAGCTTAAAATCATTGTCTGCTAAAATATCAACTTGTTTTTCTATTATTCTTAATCACAGTGTGATTTTTTAGGAGCAGAGTTACAAAATGAGACATACAATGACAGAAAGCTGTTAAGTATCTCCCATGGAAATATTGACAAGTACAGAATTTTTGGCAGATGAGAAGTACCTTGGAGACCTTGGTGAAGGGATTGTATATTTGACTTTTCTAAGTAGCTGGTCACCATTTTTAGCATGATATCTTGTAAATTATCAGAAATACAAGCTAGTACTACAATTCGTGGGAAAGTCTGGGAAATTTGTGTTATTTAGTGATATATGGCATTACTCGGACCACTACCTTTGGTGTTTCATGTGGTATCTGGTCTTGAATTGTAACACTTACAGTGGTCATTTAGCCTTTCACATCCACATTTTCTTTAGTTCTAGTCTGTTTCCATTACAGCAGTGAGAGGAAGGTATGAGAGCTAGAACTGGCTTTATACAGTATTAGAAGATACTTTTTTCAGAAACCAAACTATACGAAGTGCTAATATTCAACTGGCTTTCACTTAGCTTGTAAAATGCATTCTGGATGCAAGTGAATGTAGAAGAAATGATCAATTCAGTCTCATTTTAGATCTCGGGCATCACTGAACTTGTCAGATCAGAAGGAAAAGGAAGTTTGTCTTATATCCACTTGGAAAGAAGGCATATGGATCCATCCTGAGGTTCTCCTATCCATGTAAATGTTTTCTGACATAAATCTGTAGGTAGAGGTCTTCTTACAGGTTCACTTATGGGAGAACTTCTAGAGTGACTACAGCCTACTGGTCTGACACTGGAAGATTCTTTCTTGGGCTCTCTTCATGCTGGTTTCATGAAGGGAAATGAAATAAGCCATCTCAGACTGTCAGACTTGTTTAAAAACAAATCAAGGCAAACTTTATTTGTTGTAAAAGTTTTTGAAAAACATTCAGCATTAGGAATTGGAAAGCCTTGTCCTTTCCATTTTTAATTTCTGTCTGAAATAAAATACCTTTTGAAGCTGGGATTCAGTCATCACTGAAGCCTGATCTAGTCTGGCAGCTTAACTAACACATTACACTTGACGTTTGCAGTGGACTGGGAACTCAGTCTTTGTCAGTCATCATGTCCCTGCCAAGTAGTGCTGAGCTGAATAGCTTCCATCTTACAGGGGAAGGCATCAAAACAGAATCAGTTGTGATCAGTGAAGTGTAACTGTTAGCTGTGTCTATCCTATGTTGTGTTCCTGGAATAGTTATGTCTGTAAGGAGGGTAAAAATATGTGTGGGGATGTTCAGCAACATTACACCAGAAAACGTTACCCCACCAAGGTAGATGTAATTAATTTTGTCTCTTGTTTCTACATAATTATGACCAAGTGTTAAAATATCTGCTGGTATCTGATATGCTGATACATCTGATATCTGAAACAGCTTCACAAAGCACTTTATGGAAATATTTTCAAACTTATACTTGTGCATCATTCAAGTTACTCTACCCAAGAGAGGATACTGAGATAGAGAAATCAAAACATGCAAGAATTTTGCGTAAGCCTCGGAAACACCTGAAGTACAAAACATAAATGCTCCACAAATAATGGATGCCTATTATCTATTTTAAGTACATAAAAACTCGTAGTTTAATTTCAAATGGGTTTTATATAAATTGAGTTGTGTTCAATATAGTTGCTTTCATTTACAGTGGTACAGGTAAAAAAAGAGAGTGGGATCATTTTCCTTACTCTGAATATTTTAAATAATTTAGTAAAATGAATACATCTATATTACTTCACCACAGCTGTGAAGTAGGAACAAAATTCTCTCGGCAGCGTCCCTGCTGGAAAGACTGCTCCCATTTTACTGCCAGGAAGCTGAGACATGTAGGTCAACAACCTAACCCAAAGCCCAATTCATAGCTCTGTTATGAAAGGCTCTCAAATTATTTCAATGTGAATTAAAGATAGGGTTGCCTTCTTCTAAGCTGGAACACATTCTGTAAGGCAACTGTGCCACAGCAAATGTCCGAAGGATATGTGTAAAAAAGTCTTAGTTTTAAGTTTCAATCTTGCTGATCTTTTATTGCACTGTATGGACCCTTACTGCCTATTTACAATCTAGGGCACTGAAACCAGTAGCAACACAGAGGCTAACTTCTTAAGACACCAGTCAGGCTAGCACAGGACTGGTTTTGGTGCTATACCATCTGGAGAGAGAAGTTGGTGACTCCCACTTTCTGGCTTGCTCAAAGTTCTGAGACCAGCAGGAGCTTCTGCCTCATACAGATGCAATTAATGATGTTAGAAAATGGTAGCATATTGTTTCTGTAAGGGGCAGTCTCTCATGGATCCTGCAGTGTTCTTACCAGCATGTTTAACCTCTAATCTGGGAAAGAAAAATACCATCTGGTATACACCAACCTTGAAAGTTTGATGTCCCCTGCCTTGCTGCGTACCTGGAGGGTACAGTAGGTACTGCACTGAGCTACTGGTGCTGAATGAACCGGCTTAGACCCCAGAAGGAGCAAAGAAACATTAGTGTGATACACTACCTGAGTTAATATAGCTGACTTTGCAGCAGGGCTAATGAGCTGGTGCAGAATGCCATATTTGCCTGGCTGTGCTGCTTCCAATAGCAGAGCTGCTTAGAGCTCGCCTGGGTGTCTCTGCCCAGAACTTCACTGGGCCATGCTGGCGCATACATAAACTCTTAATGCTTAATGAGGAACATTTTTCTTGCTTGATTTGATTTATTTCATCATAAAAAAATATTGCATTTTGTCCTAAAGAATCTGTGCTTCCCGACTTGCTTGTTTATGCAGAGTGAATCTTATTTTCTGGCAGGAATGAGAACTTGCTGTTAAGCTCTGACAACCCTGACTCATGATACCTGTTAGGCTTAACATATCACCTCTGCAGTCTGTGCCTTACCACTGTGTGGTCTGCACAGCAAAAAGGGATAGGTTGGGCTGTACATCTACTCTTCAATTAAAATTTCTAGTCATCTGGGCTATTGATTTAAATCACCTGCAGTTTTGATATGTGCTATTAGATAAGCCCGAGTATGAGGGCAGCAGCTAAGTTGCTCTATTTCTAGGCCATGTGGACTCTGCTCTCTATAAGCAACATGATGACCAGAGCTCTATCGGAGTCAATATGTTGATACCAAATGTGGTGGGAAACCTGATTGGCCTGGCATGTTGCAGCCTTGTAGCTCATGGACCCCTGCCTGCCTCCTATGCAGCTGGGATTACAGGCATGGGTCACCACACTCATTTTTTAGAGACTGGTGAAAATTGCTAGTGCTGACTGTGTTTCTAGTCATGAGGAAAGAATTCTGAGAACAGTTTTTTACTGTGCAAATATAATGTCTTGGATTGATCTTGCAGGTGTAGACACTGCTACTGCATGAGAACACATCTTGTTCTGCTACCTCTGTGAAAGGGATGAGGTGAGACTTACAGGTGTGACCTCAAGAGTGACTGCTGAGCATGTGAATCAGAACCCCAGGCCCATTGGTGGTATCTGCCCAGTGCACAGAAAAAAAATCTTCCTCATTACAGTTCTCCGGTTCTTTAATAATAAAGTGTCCCTTCTGTAACAAATTAAAAATGTGAAATAGAGAGAAGCTTCAAAAATGAAGCCGTGTTACTGACTTTTGTGTACATAGGATCATAGATAAATGGCTGCTACTTTGCTGTGTTTGAAAATTTCTGTCCTATTACTGCTTTCATTCCTTCAGCAGGCTGCAAATAGAGCTATTTATTTTAGTTTAAAAAGATTCCTCACATAGGTGATAAAATGTGCTTATTTCATTTTTTAAAAGTGCCTGTAAAGTAGCTTGAAAATGATTGTTCCTGATATTTAATTAGGTAGTGTTTGAAAAGCACTTTGAGAATGAAAAATGCAGTAGAAGTGCTAAATATTCTTGCCTAAGGTTGATTAATTATGGATAATAAATCTTATATTAGCCCATGTGATAAATGCGATCTTGTTGACTGCACGGTCTACTAGAGGAAACCAAGACATATACATGCTTCCCTCTGCATATGGATCTAGGCTGGATAACCTAGAGATTAGAGAATTATGTCTTTTCTGTATCTTCTCATCCTCTTTTCATTTGATGCAACTGAAGACTTTAGCAGAGAATTTAGAAACTGGCTTTTCAGAGCTATCAAAGAAGAGATCTGGGGCATGGGAACCAGCTGGGCTCCCTTAGAAGCTTTCTCTTTCAGCTTCACAGGAAGTTGTTAGACAGGAAGGGTACCTCTTGATTAGTAAATCAAACATGTCTAGCTCTCTGCTACTGAAGTCACCTGGCATTGAACTGCCCACATCCACAGACTTATTGAAGATTGTATACTGTAAGAGCAAGGTGTTTGCAGCCATGCTTGAGAGTCCTTGGCCTGTGCCAACTCAGGAAAACTTCCTGGAAATTGTTTAGGTGGGTTCAAGTTGTCCAGGGTCAAGACAGTTGTAGAAATTTAACAGTGGAGTTGAAGGAGGTTCAGTGTATAAGCCACCCAGCACCTGCTAAATTTACTAGTGTAGGTGTAGCTGAGCAGCTGTGGCCTCCCTCTAGGGTACTTATACCTACAGTCTTCAGGGCATCTCCAGCTGACAGAGGGAAATCAAGCTGCTTTTTGTACAGGCCTGATCATTTCATGTGTTCTTTATATCTTTGCTACCTATCCCAGTTTTTGCTGTTCTTGGGCAGCAATATTAATACCTGATCTTAACAGGTTGATGGAAATAACCACCCAGCTTCACTTGCACTACATAATAGATGATAGACTGCAGAACTACTTGGTGTCTTTGACAAGTTTTAAATGGGGCTAATGTATAAAGAGCAAATGTTCTTATCACACCTAGACCAGATATGTGAGAGGTCTGAGCTAGTTCTTGTAAATATGATAAGTGCCTTGAATAAACTGACAATCACTTACCTCAGATAAAAAGCCTGGAGAAGCATATAGTATGAAAGTAGAAGAGGAAGAAGGAACTGAGTATACAGCTCCTGCATTAGAGTCTGTGAAAAATGGAGCAAGCATCTGTGGCTTGCTTTTGTTTACTCTTTTCTTTTCTTTTCTTTTCTTTTCTTTTCTTTTCTTTTCTTTTCTTTTCTTTTCTTTTCTTTTCTTTTCTTTTCTTTTCTTTTCTTTTCTTTTCTTTTCTTTTCTTTTCTTTTCTTTTCTTTTCTTTTCTTTTCTTTTCTTTTCTTTTCTTTTCTTTTTTTATTTTCTATACGTGACAGTTTGCTTGTATACTGTGACCTTCTGAGACTGGAGTAGATTTCCTCCTTGGAACAGGGCAATCAGATCAGTTGTTGACATTGGCTTGTTGGGGTGAGCATGAAGAACTGATCAAGAATTGTTGGTTTATGAGATAATTATTTTGAGGTATATTGCAAGACCAGTGACTAGTCATGAGGCAGCACATATGAAAACATTGTAACATCAGAACTATCAATAATGTCTTTGCTGTAGAAAATAGAGGGACAGCTGGAATTGTGGCAGTTCGGTCTGAAAAGAAAATATGGATGACTTGCTTTTCCATTCCAGTATATAGATCTTAAAAGGCTTAATTCAGTCCTGTTTGGAAAAAAGGAGTGATAGTATGTCTCTGAAAATGACTACTAGCTGCAGAGCTTCAAAGAGATAAAGTCTGTGACAAAGCTTTGGTTCTTTAAAACTGAATGCACTGGAGTAACACCAAGTACTGAAGGTCAGATCTAGGCATAAGAGATTTAAAATAAAAAGCAGAACTTTGGAAATTTATTACCTTTGCAGCCTCCTAGAGTTTCCCTTTCTGCGTATCTATTATCCAGAACCATCTTGGAGAGAGCTCTGAGAGATGGTTCTGTAAGCCTAAGTGTGATACGTAGTCTGCAAGTGCAGGGGAAAGTCTTAGATCATTAAGGCTCTGCTGGATTGACCCAAGTGTCTTGCTGAAAAGGTGCATGCTTGCTTTTTCCCTTAAGCCTATCCTCTGACATTACTTTCCAGTTTCTTAGTATTCCTGTTAATGTTTTAGTAGCAATGTGATGGTTTTGGACAAGAAAATTCAGTGAGAAGGTTCCTCAGAGCTCTTCAAAACATCTCTGAGGAGATTGTGAGCTGGTTTAGAAGGAGCTGGTGTAATGGGAAGTCAGCTGGTGGGTGAGAACCTAGAATGTGTGGCATTTGTTAAAGGAAGCAGTGGGAGAGAGATTCAGAAGAGAGAGGCAATGACTGGAGAGACACAGGCTTGGAGGGCAGGATCCTTTTAATGTTGGAAAAAGAAATCCATACAATATGCATCTTCACCAGTTTTTGAATGCATAAATACTTCTGAAATCTAGTTAATTAAAGGAGTGCTATTTATCACCCCACTTTTGATTGATCTTTCTCTCAGGAATGTGTGAATGAGATGCTGAGGTGTAAACAAGAGCCATGAGATATACATCTATGGTGAGCTACATGTACTCATTCTATTAGCATAATTCACTCATGTCAGGTGTTTTATGCAGCATTTTACTTATTTTAGCAAGTTTGTCGGTTGCAAGAGCTTCAAAACTCGTTATCAACAAAACTGAAATGTTTGGCTGATTTTTCACCAGGAATTCTATTTGATGGTATCTGCTTCACAGTACTATGCAACTCAGTCACAAGCTATCACAAGTGACCTATAAAACAGATTTATTTGACACTAAATTCAAGCTGAAAACAACTTCCCCAAATCCCTAGAAAAGTCAGTGAAACTCTATATTCTCACTCCAAGGAGGCATGCAGAGGCACTCAAATATGCATACTTTTATGCACTGATATCATCATATATCATATTCTTGCTGACCATCTGTTAGCTCTGAGATGATTCAGTTGCTATGCCTTTGGGAAGAACACTGGGTAAGACCTGCATGCAAATGTGCAAGGACACATTTGGGGATAAGCTTACTGCTGTGTGCTGGGACCTGACATGCTATGCGTGGCTTCATCTATCCTATCAGCCCTTTTGGTTGGACAGTCAGGATAGCTCAGATCATCTCCAGAGATTCATCATCAAGCTGTGACAGGGAGGCGACTTTACAGCAAATGAGAGTTTGCTGTGTAGACAGTACAAATCCTGAAGTTAAGTTGCCTGCAAGAGCTGGGTATGGTTCAGACAAGTGGTTTTTTGTGCCACTTAGCTCAGATAAAAACAGGTACAATTGTTATACCTTGTGGAACACTACAGATGTATGAAAAAACAGGAGTTGTATATAGGTAGCTCTAAAAGGAGTGCCTCCCTTTTCTTTCCATTGAAACTACAATAGATACTAAGAGCACAATAACACTATTTGAAAGAGCAAATACTCAGTTACGAAACACTAACTCTCAACATAGTCACTACCGCTAGCTATCTATTTTTGCCGGTGATAAGCAAAAGCCTGAATGCTATGCTCATAAAAATCTGCACCAGCAGAGGTGACCCACCGTTGCTGTTGCCATTGCTGAAATGCACCACTTTGCTCATATTCACTCTTTGATCTCCATAAATGCTCAAGAAGTGTTGATAAATGTCAATAAACACTTTTTTTTTTCTTTTTTTTTTTCCACATGGAGGAATTCAATGGCACACCTGTGCTTCATACATACTTCCATGTCAGATGCCATTCTGTCAGATTGCCCCTCTGCTGCCGTCCATCACATGGCAACAATATGTAATAGATTCTTGGTGGGAAGGTTCACCATCTACTACAGTACCACCAACATCTGCCTCTGATGTCATGAACTAAAATAATAAAATAGGAGCATTATTTTCAGAGCAGCCTGTGTACTTAGATGTTAATAATCAATGGAAAAAACAAATCACCCTTAAAAACTGAGATATCTAATCCAAAGTACATGATAAATAAAATAACTCTGTCCTCACAAATGTTCATCTGTTGAAATCTGGGTGTTGGAAATGGATCTTGGTCTAAGGCAGATCTCCCTGTGTACAAAGGAAAGTCTGTAACAAGTGCAACATTCCATGAACAGTACTTCTCCACTTATTTGCTGTGTAGGTCTGAAAAGATCCCTTAGATAGAAGCTAAGAAGCTCTTTGTTTATATTTACTGAAATCCATATTTCCTTTCACATTTTTTTACATCTCTTACACAGCACAACACATAATTCTCAGCCTATTTAACTGAAACTATATAACTATCACAAAGATCTATTTTGCTCATGTGTAAGGGATTTTATTTCTGGCCTAATTTAGGAACTTTCAGAAACATTGTCCTGCACTGGGAGTTAGAACCTTCTGCTTTTCAGAGGTGATCTGTTTTGCTTTTGTTAAAACATGTTAAAACTGGGATGCTTGTAAGAAACATGTCCACTGTTTTCTCCTCCTTGGAGAGCTCAACACAGGCTGACCCCTACAACTGCATGAAATCACATGCATCATCAGGGGCTAGCTGTTTTGTGTGTTGTTTAGTTGTTGTTTTTTTTTCCCTTGTCAAGTCAGTTTGCAGTTGCAGGCAATTAAGATTTGGTAATTTGATATAGGATTTTCCTTATTTTTCTCCTTTTGAGTTGGTGATGAAGAAAGCTCTCAGATCCGCCTTTGTATCTTCTGTCCCAGTGAGGCAGTGTTTCCTATGGCATTTTCCTTGCTCCAGAGCTATTTATCACTAACATTGTGTTGATAACATGATGACAGTTGTTGCCAAAACTTTCCTGTTCACCCTAAATCTGTGTTTTCTTGGAATGAAAATAGTTATTAAACTCAACAGAAAGAACACTGGTAAGAGAGCTCAAGGTGACTGTGACAGAGTAATTATCTAAGTACTAGCCCCGATGTGGACTGCATTTTCCAGATTCCAGAGGGAGCAGGGAAAGAGAAGAAGAGGGTCGTGAGGCTAAAGAGGGGGGGAGGGGGGGGAGGGTAGGATGCATTTTGGAGCACTGGGGAGGGAGACAGTGCTCTGCTTTTAAAAGAAAATGAGCAGCCAGCAAAAACTGTGTGTCTCACCATGGGATGAGGGTGGAGATCCCACCAACTGCTGAGACAGTCAATAGGTCTCTATGTGTGATGAATACATCACACATTGCTAGGAGATTAACGGAGCAAATGTTCTGACAAAACTGATTAAAGCCTTCATCCCGTCCAGGGGAACAAAGGGAGACCAAGATATTACACTCCAGACAAATGAGAGATGATGCCTACACGTAGTGGAAATGTGAAGTACAGAGACATTTTTAATTATTTTTCTCCTCAAGCTGGGATGGCTCTCTCTTTCTTTTATCACTACAGTCATCATGAACTAGAGTGTATAGAGTATTAGAATAAATATAGCTACCTACTGAACATTTCAAAAGCTAGATTCCTGCAATGATAAAGGAACACCCCCTTAGCGTGCTTCTCTTAAAAAGTTATCTCAGAGTGTTATCATGTCTGGAGACTTTTCTCTTCTGAAGTGCATTCCTTCCCAGTATTATCACCACTGTTTATAATTCTAGATATTTAAAATGAACAAAATACTTCTCGTTACACTAAAGTTTGGATAGTACCCCTCAGCCACGTGTCAAGTTTGAATATGAGCACTTCCAGTATCAGTGCTTACTCAGTTGCCAGAATTGGTAAAAGGAAAATGAACAAGACTTTTTACTGTGTTCACTAATTACCACAGTTTCTAGCCATGCCATCTCCTAAAACAAGAGAAATGTTATTAGTGAAACTAAATCACTTAATCACAAAGTTCTGCAAACTGAGAAAATCATGAAAAAGATGCTGAGAAAGTCTTTCCAGACACCTCTGATTATTTTCTTTTGGCAATCAAAAACTGAATAGGTCATGGAAACGATCACACCAAGACTGTTGAATGTCTACTAACTGTAACGAGAGCTCGCTAACAAGTGTTTGTAACCTGAAGCACTGACAAAGCTTACTGTAGGAAGCTAAACACTGATCTCAGCATTGGTTTAGATGTATATGTATGTTCATGAAATGTCAGCCTGTAAAATCAGATGCTTTTGGAAAGTAGGGCTGTTAACTGTCAGGACACTGAGATGTGAAATTAGGCAGCACATCTCCCTAGGAAGTGAGCAGTGGTGTGTAGATGATACTCCTGGAAGCTCTTCTCCCTTAACACCCCTGACTCTGAGGGTAAGTACATTACAGCTAATCACATCTTTGGACTGTGTTGACATGAAAAAACTGTTGGAGGTTAACTGTCATGCTTCTTAATGTCATAAAGCCTCTTTCCAGAGAATTAAATACTTATTACACAAAGTTATATCAAATCATTCCCTCGTGCTGGGTTAGATCCTATAAACTGATCTAAGAAATTTGTGTTTTGGAAACAATTAGGCATTTTCTTTAGTAGTGCTCTAGGAATTTTTTATTTTGTAATTTTTTTTTAATGTAGTTTTTTTGTTTTTTTTTCCCCCAAATTTCAGAATAATGATTGTCAAATATGTGGCAGCTTTTGAAACCAATTGTCATCTAAAGAAATAACATAAATATTTCTGAATACTAGAGGGAACATTAGCACTTTTAGGAATGCACCAAGTCTATTAACTAATCTGTCATCTGTTACCACATGAGGACTTTTGTTTAATGATTTGTATTTATTAACCTGAATTTGCCTTCACTGTGGTCGTCAGTGCCATCTCTTTATCATCAACAAGAAGAGACATCAAACAAGAAAAAAAAAATGTTTAACACTATAAACCCATACTATTGGGTTAAGACACAATTCAGATGTACTAGAAACAGGACTGATAGGAATAATAACAAACCCAGTAACATACTACAGTTAATACAAAAGTTTATATACTGGAATTTTTTAAAAATATAATATAAACTGTTATGTCCGTCAATGTTTCATGGATCCTGTTGATGTGCTGAGATGGAGCAGTGGAAAATTAAGAAACCCCTGGAGAACTGCAGAAATATCTTACATAGTTTATAGCCAATTTTCCCCTGAACAATTAAATAGCTTAGTCTTGCAAAGTGTAGAATGTACATCAGTACTTCATAGCTAACGTAAATCCACAAAAGGTACTCTCAACTGTATCGTTCTTTTCTGTTTCTTTATTTGTTTTGGTTTTAATATGATTGCTTTTTCATCACTAAAATGTTTATCCCAGTTTTGAGATCATCCCACTCATTATACCATCTTTGAAAATGCAAATGTATACATCCAGATTGCTTTGGCAAGGCAAGGATCTTTCTGAAATGGGAAAAACACATTCTCTCTTTAAGAATCTTTCCTACTCTTGTAAGACCAATAAAATATATATCAAACATAGATGATATTGATTCCTCTTCACAGTTACTATTAAGAGTTATGAGTCCTGAAGTTAAATATCGACTTTAGCATCACCTTGATCAATATTTTTCTCTCAGATCAATTCATCATAATATTGACTACAACTGAAGTCACCATGTTCCCCAGTGTTACTTCTGAATGATTGATATCAATGTATTTTTCTGTCTCCTCAATATATCTTTTACTTTTCTGTATTCCAGTTTATTGGAGCTGGGAGAACTTTTTGGATCAGTAAACATTTATTTTTTTTTTTATTTTTTTTTTACACAGAGCACTGTTCTTTCTGTGAGGTTGTTTTAATTTTTCCTTAAAGCTTTGGAAGTTCTACTTTAACTACACAAACCACCTAAGCATGAAAAGATTTTTCTGAGTGCCTAAGCAAATATATATCTTCTTGGCGTTGCCCTAGAATTCATGCTGTTTCATTTTCACTATGATTTCACATATTAGAAGTTATGATAATCATAATCATCCTAACAGATATTAGTTCTTTCTCTTATTGCCCTTAAATAGCTATTTTAACATTTACTACTATGACTCATAATGTTATCCCTCAAATACAGGAGTTATTTTACAACACAACGGAAAATTATAGTTTGCTTAAAATTTAATTATTCTAGTAAATTTATTAGCATGATTTTTAATTATTTTTATTAAACCAACACAATTCATTTCATGAAGAATTTAAATACATGATCACTACTATATACGTAGATTGCTCAGAAAGTAGTACCTTCTATTTATTTTCATAGAAACTACAACAGATACAGAATGCACAATAACATTATTTGATAGAGTAAATTTTCACCTATAAAATATTGTTTTTCAACATAGTCACCTCCATTAGTTTATTTGAGCAGATGGGCTGACTGAGACGTCCTTCATTTTGTAATGTAGGAGCTGTGCATGGTTGTCTGAATTGTGGCTTGTCTTTCATGTCCCTGTCACTGTTTCTGAAAGGCAGCCCCACTGCCTCACAGTGATAAAATCCACTAAATGGTCTCCATAAACACTCAGCAAGCATCAATGAATGTCAGTGGGTGCCAGTTCTACACTTTTGCATTGTATGCACTTTCATATCAGATGCCAATTTGTCATACTGCCCCTCTGCTATCTGTCACATGGCAACAGCATATAGTGGAATACTGATGGGAAGGTTCAGCCTCTACTGCCATTCCACCAACATCTGCCTCTGAGGTTGTGGGCTCACATAACAAAACAGGAGGCATTACTTTTGGAGCAGCCTGCATATCAATAATTGTAACACTGAAATTTTTGTGTTAGCAGGACCTTCAAGGCCAATTGAACTAAGGTACTGTACTGAGTCCAAATAAAGGATGGAGTTCCTTGTGCATTCTTCTGAATGTGATACATAGAACCTAATTAGAGCAAAAACAATTGCTGGCTCCTCTCCTTGTGTTACCCTAACCCAAAGCTATAGAATGATTCAGAAGCAAATTCTCTTTATGTAAAAGGTGTGTGTGTGTGCGTGTAATTTCCTGAACTGTAGTCTCACCAACAGAAATGTACCAGCATGCGCTACTGAAATCTATTAGCCATTTCTAGTTCTTCCAGTGTCTAATACATACCCCTTCCTTTTGTTCCCCTGAGTTAAATGCTACCTGTGCTCTGCCCATGTTGTGCCAGCAGCAATCTTGACATTCCACTGCCCATCAGTCCTATTTGAGGGGCTCTGTGGGGACAGCATCAGCCCCAGCACCCAATGCTATGCTGTGAATCACAGTGTTGTCCATCTACATGGTTTTTGATCAGTATTGTACTTTTTCTACTGCACAGCTCCAAGCACTATGAGAGCTTAATTAACAAATGGTAACTTAGGCAGTCCCTGCATCCATTTCAATTCCAAGAGTATTTGAACACAAAAAGATCCTTTTCTTTTTTCCCCATAGAGTATTTTTTCGAATGCTTGAGACTAGAAAATGTTTGTATGAGCAGTGCTCACACTTGAACAAAGGGGAAGTAGGAATTTCAGTAAACTAAATTTTATTCTTGCCACTGGGAAAAGCTAAAAGAATGCTAGTGTTAAATAACAAAATGAAGAATACTGCCAAATCTTCAGCTGAGCCCTTTACTTGTTACTGTTGTATTCCCATGTGAGAGCTGCACCCCACAGAACAAAATAACTCCCTTCTACTGAGAGTGTCACGGAAAATTTGCCAAGGAGAAACAAAGGCCCTTCTTCCACTTCTGCCTTTTGACGTAAACAGCTGTACTGTTGCTTGTGATACATTATCTGAATTGATAAAAATCTTCTCTCTCTATCCTTTTTTTTTTATTTTTTTATTTTTTTATTTTTTAAATGAGATCAGGGTGCTCAGAGGAGCACAGCCTCTCTCCCTATCTGCAAAACAGAGTGAAATGGCTTCTGATGACCTTCAACATTATTTGGGCAGCACAGCTAATAAGGGACACAGTAGAACTCCCTTGTGATTTGCCCTATCGTGATCTTTCCCAGCTAACACAGTTCAAGCTCTGAATGCACCAGGAAAAAGCTGCTTCAGGATATTCCTTGTGGTCTAAGAGAAGAGAAAAAATAAGGTAATTTACTAGTACACATATGAACAGGGAGTGAGACTGAGCTAGAGTTTGAAACTGAAATGCAAGGAGTTGTACGACTTACTCCTTATCATTTGTTGAAGTCCAATATTCTCTCCAGCAGCAACATTTTCTTTGCTTCAATTTAATAATTTTCTTTTCTTCCTGCTTTAAACTATTGCAGTGTGATTTTGATGTGCACAGTTACCAATCTGTTGCACTCTAGCACATGAGCTTCAATAGGGCCAAGTGTTAGGTCCTGCATTTTGATAACAGCAAACCCAGGCAACCCTACAGGCCTGGGGAGCTGTGGCTGAAAAGCTGCCTGATGGAAAAGGACCTTAGTGTGCTGATGGACAATCAGCTGAATATAAGCCAGCAGTGTGCCCAGGTGGCCAAGAAGGCCAATGGCATCCTGGTTTGTATCAGGAATGGTGTGGTGAGCAGGACTAGGGAAGTCATCCTGGCCCTGTACTGGGCTTTGGTGAGTCCTCACCTCAAGTACTGTGTTCAGTTTTGGGCACCTCAGTACAAAAAGGACATGGAGCAGGTTCAGAGAAGGGCAACGAGTCTTGTAAAGAACCTGGAAGATCAGCCCTATTGAGGAGAGGCTGAGGGAGCTGGGGCCGTTTCGTCTGGGGAAAAGGAGGCTGAGGGGAGACCTTACTGCTCTCTTCCAGTATCTGAAAGGTGCTTACAGTGAGAGAAGGGAAGGTCTCTTCTCACTGGTGACAAGTGACAGGACGAGGGGAAATGACCTCAAGTTGAGCCAAGTTAAGTTTAGGTTGGAAGTTAGGAAACACTTCTTTACAGAAAGAATAGTTCAACACTGGAATATGCTCCCCAGGGAGGTGGTTAAGTCACTGTCCCTGGGTGTGTTTAAGAACCATTTGGATGTGGTGCTCAGAGATGCGATTTAGCAGAGCGCTGTTTGAGTTAGGGTACTATGGTTAGGTTGCGGCTGGACTTGATCTTTGAGGTCTTTTCTAACCTGAGTAATTCTATGATCCTATGAGAATTCATATTTCCCTGGATGGAGAGCAAACCATCCTTGTTTCTTGTGGACTTTTAAGAGTCCAATCAACTGCAACAGAAATGCTTTAAAACATCAATACCAAGCAGGTCATACATAACAGTTTATTAGCTTTATTTGGTATTATTAACATCAATGCTGTTGCTATTAATGATAACACTGACACTGAGATTTAGAAGTGGGAGGAAAATGAAGTGTGAATATCCTGTAGAGTAAAGAATCTTCAACTGTTAAGAGGCAACTTGTGAAGATCAGTGAAATGTCACACAACACTTTAAACAAAGCAACACAAATATGTTCCATACAAGCTGGAATAATGATGTCTTTAACATTATAGCCTAGCATGATCAACTGCTTCCCAGACCTCTACGAAAATGGGATTGAAAATATCGGTCCCTTTGCAGAACCTTCTATAGCAAGACACAGATCTTGTTATGCCATTGAAATGATGATTGCCGATGAGGACAGCAATGTTGATGTGGTGTGGAAAGGCATGTCTCCTTCCATGAATGAATACTTTCATCCTCTGATGCAGTCCACTGTGTTAAAAAACAAAAAATCCTAATCTAACTGAAGCTGAATGAGACAAAGATAGTGGTAAGACCCCTGAAAATAATGTAGGGAGAACCTCTCTGCCATTTGTATGAACAAACTGGATTTCTTGTTATCATAGAATCACAGAATCCTTAGTGGAAGGGACATTTAGAGGTCATCTAGTATAACTCTTCTACACTGAAAAGGGATACCCATGCTAGATCGGGTTGCTCAGACACTCATCCAGCCTGGCTTAGAATGTCTCCAGGAATGGGTCTTTCACCATAACTCTGGACAATCTGTTCCAGTGCTTCACTACCCTCTCACTGTAAAAGACTTCTTCCTTATATCCAATCCAAACCTCCTCTCTTTTAGTTTAAAGCCATTTCCCCTTGTTCTGTCACCACAGACTGCTAGAGACTGTTCCATTCTTTCCTGTAGCTCCTCTTAAATACTGAAAGACAACTGTCATGTCGCTTTACAGCCTTCTCCAGACTGAAGAGCTCCAGTTTTCTCATCCCATCCTGTAGGATGAGATGTTCAATCCCTTGAGTCTTGTTTGTGGCCATCCTCTGGATGTACTCCAACAGGCCAATGCCTCTCCTGTGCTGAGGTCTCCACATCTGGATGCAGTACTCTAGGTGAGGCCACACTAGTGCAGAGTAGAGGGGGAGGGTCACTTCCCTCAACCTGCTGATCGCATTTCTTTCTATGCAGCCCAGAATATGGTTGGCTTTCTGGGCTGTGGACATATTGCTGGCTCATGTCCAACTTGCCATCCACCAGTATCCCCCCATCCTTTTCAACAGGGCCGTGCTCAGTCCTTTTATCCACTTGCTTGTATTGATAGCCAGTATTGCTGTAACTCAGGTGCAAGACCTTGCAGTTAGCTTTGTTCAGCCTCATGAGGTTTTCTAGGGCTCACTGCTCAAGCCTACCTAGATCCCTCTGTATGGCAGACTGTCCGTTAGGCATGTCAACTGCACCCCACAGCTTGGTGTCATCTCCAAATTTGCTGAGGATGCACTTGACCCCACTGTTGATGTAACTGATGAAGACATTAACAAGTATCTGTCTCAGCACTCACTGCCAGGGGACACCACTCATCACTGATCTCTACCCAGACACTGAGCCATTGACCACCACTCTCTGAATTTGATTCTGCAGCCAGTTCTTCATCCATCAAGCAGTCCATCCATTAAATCCAAATATTTCCAATTTGAAGAGAAGGATGCTGTAGGATACTGTGTCAAAGGCCTTACCAAAGCTCAGGTAGATGACCTTTTGACAGATCTCTTCTGTCATCCACTGATGCTGTTACAGCATCAAAGAAAGTTACTGGACTGGTCAAGAGAGATTTGCCCTGCTTTCCATGCACCTTAGTGTTGTTTCCAAAAGGATCTGCACAAATGTGATCTTATCTCATGGTGTGGGGGATGCATTGCTTCCCCGATTCCCTCCTTCTGAACCAATAATTTGAGGGCTGTGTGACAAGTAGTTATGAGGGCAGACCAAGGTAAGTAAGTTGTCAGCCTTCTTCTTGTCTGTTGTTCCTCAAGTCCACTCAACAGTGAGGAAGAAATTCCTTGTTTTGGTGCTACTAACAAGCAGATCAAATTTGAAGACACTTAAAAGCATTTAAACAGAGGTGACAAGCTTTCAAGTCCTGCTGTTGATGTCAAAAGGGTCTTAGCAAACACTGAGATGTTCTGACTATCAGATAAGGCTGTGAGGCTGTAGGGACCGATCTGAGAACCAGTTAAAACAATCAGATACTTTTGGCCTGGATAAACAACAGTAATGGTTTTGGAAAGCAAAACAACTGACGAATTCAGAAAAAGCTGCAAACATCAGCAAAAGCGATGGCGTAACTCAGAAGGTTCAAGTAGATTCAAATAAGACTGAGGACTTGTTTACACCAAGAAATTCACTGACATAATTATGCAGTATAATTATACAGCATAATTGTAATTATCCTGGAATTATTCTGAAGGAAGAATGTCCACATGGGGAGTTATGCTGATATAAAGATACTGTTAAATTTTCCTGTGTAGGCAAGAATTATCAAAAGACAGGATTGTTCAGGTGTAAAACCTGTGTGCTGCTGTTACTAGTATCACAGTACAATTCAATAAAAGAGAATGTAAATGACAGCCACCACTTTTAGTTGATTTAATCTATCTATTCCAAATTTTGTCCCCAGAGAGAGGCCCCCTACCAGCACTGGCTTATGTGATACACATTCCCATTTAATACGAAGAGTCTTTGCACTTTTCAGTCTTCTTTTCTGTCCCACTTCCTAGTTTAGCTCAGATAAGAAACTTGCATTACAATAGTTTGCTCTTTGCCTCTGTGGCACTACCATCCACAGAGGTAAGGTGCTTGTGATGAAGATTTACTTCATCCTAGCGTTGTTGTGTCATTGTCTTTATCTATATATCTTATATATATTTTTTTCTTCATACTTGCCTCAATTTTAGCAAACAAACTTTCTATTTCCTTTGGGTAACTATATGTCTAGGGTTTTCTATGCAAAGTACTGTTCTGCATTTTGGTTCTGGAAGAGCAAAAGTGATGCATTCCTCTCCTTATAAGCTAAGGATGCTCACATAGAACCATTAAATCATTTATGTGACTTTGCCCTCTGTAGCCACTTCAGTGTACTAGAAAACAAGATTAAATGTGTTTGCCCTCAGTGAACAAAATCTGTCTCTCCTACATTACACCACAAGCAATGCTGCAACTGCCTGAGGAGAGATAATGAGGCTCCAGGACAATTGGAAAATGCCTCTTACAGTGTAGAATCATAGAATATCCTGAGTTAGAACACAAAAATCATCAAATCCAACTCATGGCTTCACATATGTAAAAACACTGTAAAACACACAGTAGGTATATGCGTATGGCTTGTTTAAGATTTCATACTGACAGATCCAGAAGTGTTTAAATATTTGAAGGAAGGTTCAGAAAGCAAACAGTACTGCAAGGAATTGCTGTGATAATTAGTTTGAATAATAACATTGCTACTTTTGTTTAGCACTCTTTTACAGTCTTTTTGACAGAGGAAGACATTTCGGTAATCCTCACTTTATAGAGGAGCACTTTAAAGAGGAGATATGGCTTTCTCTGACTCCTATACTAGCCCCTATCTGTGTAGAGAAAATTGGTGTGCTAGTTTGTTGAATGGAAACTGATGAGTGGCCATGCACCAAGAACTGGTTAGAACTGTATATTCTAAATATTTCAAGAATATTTGTGATTGCATTTAGAGGAGAAGCCCCTTTTCTGCTAAAAGAGGAGGCTGGTAATATATAATTTAATTGAAAGAATTTTAAAATCTGATTAACAATGGATGGGTGAAATAGGTCATTCCAGAACTGTATTATTCTGTGGGTAAGCCTTTTGCTATTCTTTGTTAATACATAGAGATTTGAAAACCTGAGTGTCCTCCTTGAACACTGCTTGTTCTTTGGTCCTTTATTTATGATTGAACCTGTGTCACACACATTTATGTATATCCAAAACAAATAATGTTTTTTTTCTTTTTGTCATAGACTTGTCACTCTTTCTTTCTTTCAATTTAAATTGCTCTTTAGTCTTACATTCTCTGGGCTGAATAACCTCAGCTCTCTCAGTTTGTCCCCATGGGAGAGGTACTCCAATCTTCTGATCATCCCTATAGATCTTCTCTGAATTAACTCCAGCAGGGCTATGTCCTTCTTAAGTTGGGGGGCCCAAACAGAGTGCAGCTGAGTCTCTGTGCAGGGGGAAAATCAGATCCCATGACTTGCTTGCTGTCTGGAATACAGCTGGCTTTCAAGGATGCAAGCACACGTTAGTCTTACTGAGATTCCCATCAACAAACATTCCCAAATCCTGCTCCTCAAATCTGCTCTGAATTCTCCACTCACCTTGTGTTTGGGATTGGGATTATCAAGACCCAGGTGCAGCATCTTGCACTCGGCCTTGTAGAACCTTGGGATGTTTGCATGGTCCCAACTCTCAAGCTTGTGCCTCTGGTTCCCCTTCCCTCCACTTTGTTGACCACATCACACAGCTTGGTATCAGCAGCAAATTTGCTGAGTGGGCACTCAATTTCACTGTCCCTGCCACTGTTAAAGATGTTAAACAGCGCCAGTGGGATTTTGGTGTTTCAGAACTATTCTCTATATTAAACTTTTGAGTATCTAAAAATTACACATTTTGGAAATGTTCTCCTATTGGCTAGAACACTTTGTCAACAGGTTGTGAAAAAAGTTAAGTTATTGCTGCATAATTTTGGTAGTAATAGATTTTGCTGTGGGGAAGAATTTGTCAAGTCAAATTTTGTGTCCTGAAGCTAATTACTACTGTCTTTTTCTCAAAGAAATTCTGTTATGAGATCAGGCAACTTTACTTAGCTAAACTGTTCCAGAAAAATTCAACTCCAATCACATTTAAAAATAGATGTTAAGTATCAGAATCAGAAGTGGCACACCTACTACATTTACTGTTCCTGATTTACAAACAATTCTAATGTTTCGATTGCCTGTGTTTTAAATGCCAGTATTGTGTAGATGGAAGCTATTCATTTGACTGTCCTAAGGAATGAACGCCACTTTAGTGAATGAGATATAATGCATTCTCTGATATGAAATAAACATAATTTTTAATAAAGTTCTGAATATGTGACCTGTTGTAGCTTTTTTTTTTCTTTCTTTTTTTCTTCCTAGGGAGACAACCCAGTGAGAAGACCTGGTTACAAACTGATTATAATCTTGACCTTAAAAAATGCAATGTATGTTTGTGCAGCAGTTATTTCCCACCCTCCTTGGGCATCTTCAACATTCCTCCATTTTATCTAGGTCTGAGATGTTCCCCTCAAGCCCTAAGCATGTATCCACTTGATTAATATCTTGTATAAAGAAAGGCTTTCCATTACTAGAACAGAACAGAACAGAATGGAATGGATTTGAATGGAATGGAATGAAATGCAATGGAAAGCAATGGAATAGAACAGAATAGAGACCTTCAAAGACCATCCTAACTGCTCAGACAAGTCAGGGCTAATCAAAAGTTAAAGCATGTCAATTAAGACACTGTCCAAATGTCTCTAGAACACTGACATACCTGGGGCATCAATCACCTCCAGGAAGCTTGTTCCAGCACTTGACCGCCATTACAGAATCTTCCCTTAATGTTCTGTACTTGTGAATACAAGATGCTTTTAAAAGAAAGGGCCTTTCTCCCCTGTACCTCAGTAATTAGACTAAGGGAAATACTAAAAAAAATGAGTATATCCTAATTCCTGGGCATTTAAAGCTGGCACCATTTGTACCACCATATTCTGTGTGTTATAATGAAATCAAAACAGACCATAGCTCTAGCATTAGTATTAATCAAATGGTACATGTATAAATTAGCCATGGTATTTTACTGCTTCTGAGGCATCAGCTAACATCATCTTGTTGGTAGCTTAGGCACATTCTCTGTGTCCACTCTTTGTGAAGTAATACATTCTTTATTTCAGTCACGATGAATTTAAGTTAATCTGCATTATCATACATGCCATTGCTTAGCTGATGGGAGGTAGCTAGTGAAGCTGTAAATTCATTGCATATCTAAGCCTCAATTTTCAGCTCATTTCTTCTGCGACTGTTGTCGATCAGAGATATAGATTTATTGGCTGAGAGTTATTTAGGGTTTTGTAGGCCTGGATGGATAGAAATATAGAAAACATTGAGACACTTTATTTAGCTCTGTGTCAGCTATCACTAACACTTGTATTCATCAATAACCTGAGCTAGGTTTTAAACTTTGTGGTAGGGATCATCACTTTACTTGATTACTATAATGTACAATAATCAGCCCATTTGGATAGTCACACAGTCAAAGAATAATTGCTGTTTTATGCTATGCAGATTTTCTCATAGTAATATCACTGATCTCCTAAAACATGTCGAATCTAACTTTCTTTTGTCTATCCGCATCACTAGCTATTTGTGAAGAAATATGTTTACATACACAGACCATATGTTGAACTTCACTTTTCAACAAACTTGGTTGAAGAATATATGTCTGAACTGTGTTTAATATCTATCCATTTCACTCCCTCAACATCAGTCCAAAACCACATGACTCCAATTAGTTCCTATCTCAAACAGTTTATTGGCAGCAATCTGCTCTTAGTATTGCCAAAATGCATAAAACTGGTTGCAAGTCCCATGATTTTTCATGTTTTTCTTTGTAATTCAAAATTCAGATGAATACCTTAACATTACAATGAGATGAAAAGAACTGAAAACTACCTTTCAACTCAGAAAAACTAAACAAAGCCTGGGTCTAATTAACCTTTATGAAAAAATCACCAAGAATGAAAACCTCTCCAACTCAATGTGGCCAAGACAAAGACCTCTGAAGTTGTAACAAAATTCTCGAAATGGAATTTAACTGATACATCAGTGCTACTCAGGCTGATACTGATGCTCTGTATGGAGATTAATTATATCTTCTAAAAGGAGGCTTCCTGCCAGATATACACACTCTATATTATTTAAGTCCAGAAAATCCTGGAATCCCTGCTTGCTCTCCTAATATCCCAAAGAGCTGGGTTAAAGCAAACATTGCAGAGTATGTTTCCTCATGCCTGGGCATTTACTGACTGTCCAAAACTTTTGTAGGGCAAAGATTTCTGGAACTCTCTGTTCATTGTTCACTCATCTGTCATTGCTGTAAAATTTTTAGATTTAAGTAACTGCTGAAGTTGCCTGAAAATTATAGTCAGCTTCCCCCAAGGGGGCCAATAAGAAAGACAATATAAGCAAGTTCCCGGAGAAGAGCTGATGTCTTCAAATTATATCACAGATATGTGCTCTGATGACTTGCATCAGTAACAAGAATGAGAATTAGGGACAGGATTTTTAAGATCTTCTTTAGGCAATCAGAACATCAGATTACATCGCAGTTTTAACACAGGTAGAATCTGTTCCAACTGTGAGAAAAAACTGCCACTTTAAGTATCTTAAATTGACTTCTCCGGTGACTGAAAGACTTTGGGGAATGAGAGAATAAAGACAAAGTTAACAAATCAGGTATTATTTGAAATAACATTACTAACTCCTGATAATTCTGATCCTCTGCAAACATATGGACAAAATATTAAAGAGATTGTATGAGGGTAGATAGAGCAGAAATAAAGAAACATTTCTGTGCAGTTCAGACAGTTTCATGAACAAAATTCAATGCTGAGATCAGAACTGTAGTACAGAAAAAAACTACGTGGAAGGTGCCTGAGAGGCAAAGAGGTCTTGCAAGCTGAGGCCTTGAGCAATAACCTCTTGTCAAAAGCTATAGCAGCTTCATTAGTTTCAATGCCACTTTTGCCTGTGTGACTACTTTGCTAAATCCAGCAGCTGGATGAGTATCTTTATTTGCTGTATACCTTCAGCATCACTTCAGGTATCAAAAATCAAAGATTCCCAGTAGACTTAAGCCAAACATCCAGTTATGTCTAAAAATTAAAGAAATTCTCACAGTGTGAGAGAAGCTTGCAAAACCTCTCATTATCATTACCTCTGCCACTGTTTTTAATTTGCACCATGCTTTGAGTACCAGATGCTTTACCACTGGGTTTCTCAGTACTTCCATAAGTGATGAGAAGAATAGGATGAAAAAATCATTCTTTACCACTTTGATTTGGGATTGCTGAAAGCTGAATAGACAATACAGAATAACTGCAGAATAATTATTGTTCTAAGTAACAATTTCAGACAAAGGCTCCAGGGTCATCTAGCAAGAGTAATGTAAATTGTAATGTCTTAAAGAGTGTCTTTTTTCCAGGTATATGACCGAGCCATATGGCCTGTTCTTTTAGAAGCATCGTGTATTCACAAAAATAAAATAATTATTTTATCCTCAAAACTATTTTATCCTCAAAACTGGATCTGGACACTGGTTACCACAATGGGTTTACATGGACATTCAGATCTGTGTCATCTCATAGAAACTAGATAAATGTGTGAGAAAACTTTTAAATTGATGAGAAAGAAGGAACTTATTTTTCAAGCTGAAATATAGTAAAATTGGCATTAAAGAAGATAGCACCCTCTCTCCATTATCAGGGAGAAGGCATTTGTGGATTTCAATGTGAAATTGCATGAGGTGAGGCCTATGAACTCATGGTTCTCCAAAAAGATCCTTCAGAAAGCTCTTTATTTTCCATTCCTTCACATCATCTCAAAAATAATCTGTCATGGAAGACTGCCGACTCACTTCTGACTTGACTCTGACACTCATTAGACCATCTTTTGAGACAGTTCAATTCAGTAACTCCCCCAAAATTAATCGTTTTTTAATTAGTGTTCTTCCACACTAGTGAGCTGTCTTACATAGTAGTATAGTTAACACTTGTGCTTTTGCACAGATAGGGTGAAGATACACTTTCCCCTTTCAGACACAGCTACAATGGGCTGTTAGATTTGTTTATCTTTTGTAACTTAACTCTTTCTGGCAGCTGAAGGTACTGAGAGAAATTCATGACTGTTGAAAAAAAGGCCCATCAACTCAGTTTGCGTGTATAGTATGCAAGATGTCTTTGGTGAAACTGATTTTGGAAGGGGGTGCTCTTTTGTATTTTCGAGATCCACCTGTATTTCTGCTACAGTGCCTTTCTACAGAGTTACCAAAATGAATGATTCAACCCTCGCTTTACATGTTTAAAATATTTACCATTTATTTATTTTCTAAAGTGGCCTTTAAGGGAAAAAAATAACTATATAAAAACTGTACCAGAGGGGAAAATATACAAATATTCTCCAAGTCAGCAAAAAACAGTTGCAAACTATCAATGAAGTGTTATTCTGCAGGGACATCTACAATTTTATAGGATGCAATTTCACAGTTCAGGCTTGGTTTGCCATGCGTGGAGAGCAGACTGATTGAATCAGGTGGTGGAGCATTATCAAGTCATTGTTAACTCATTGCCACAGTAGACATAAATGGCTTTCCCCACAGCAGTCGCTAATACTGACTGAGTCAACTGGTTTGGCCAGTCTGATTTGGATGGAGGGAATGTCCTCCAAGCTGAAATCTAAAATAACTGGAATGAAAAATATAGATTTTTTTTTTTCCCCCCCGAATAAGATCTTAGGATTTTTTCAGCAATTACATGCTTTACAGTTTAACAATGATGACTCTCTCCTGTCCTCTCCAGTTGCAATGTATTTGTTGCCTTACCACTCAGAGTACTTACTTCACTGTCTCTTTTCAAACTGCTTTGTAAATTTCTTTTTAACCCCCATTTCTCTAAATGTCTTTTGGTTAGGTCATTGGCAAACTCTGATTTTTTTTTTTTTTTTGCTAACTTTCAGTTCCAGTAATTACTTTTATTCTGAATATATTCTTGGCAGTATCTTTTTCTTCTTCTACTTCTTCTGTATTTGTACAGTATCTTGCATCTATTTTGATTCCTAAATCTGATGAGTTGGACTAATGTAAGTAGTAAACAAATATAGTAGAAAGCCAGATGTACCAGTCTGAAAGTTTGTTTTCATGTTATTCAAATACAGATACTGAAATATAGACCTACTGTAATGAATAATCATATTTTGACAAACTGGATGGAACAAAATATGGCAGCTGAATCTCAGGAGATTAATATGTTTTGAAGGTTATTCTACTCACCTTCTACCTGACAGGAATTAACTACTAGCTGATAAAAAAATTATTTGTCAAAGCCAAGGGTCAACCTTTAGTCTTTTAATGGAAATGAGACGTTACTATTCTTGCAAGAATTTTTTTTTTAACATACATGGGATAATATTTACTTGTGTTAATATTATTGGTTTATTTGTATGCCTTTGCTCTCTGTTTTCCTCTCTGTAGCCTATCAACATGCCTAGCATGTATGCATATATTTAGCATAGTACTGTAATAATCAAAAGGTTCCAGTCCTCAAAGTAGTTTTGAAAGCTCCTAAACTTTGATGCTCCAAACTTTTTCTGTTCAACTTACCATTAGCTTGGGGAAAGAGGTTTTTCCAGGGATTCCCTGTGTGCCAGATAAACCATTGATGCTCCTGTAGTACTCTTCTGTCCTCGGGGAAACAGAGATAGGTAGCTGTTGTGTTGCTGTACCTGCATGAAGTCACAAAACATCAGGGAGACAAAGAAACAAAATGAAGTTAATTGGCTTATAAATGAAGTGCTGAGTTTAAGATCACAGGCAGGGAGACAGACCATTTGTAAAAGTGGCAGAATGTACAATAGAGCAGATGACAGAAGGTATTTGTAGAAGCCAGGAGATGGCTCAAACTCTATCTGGTATTAATAACAACATAAATTAATAATTTTGTTAGCAGATTGGCCAAGGTAAACCAGACTTGGTGAATTGTCGTTTCTAAGGAAACAATTCCTTAGACAAATGTAGGCAATGGTATCAAAGATCTTGCAAAATACAGAAACCTAATTGTGTTTTGTTACTGTTCTAACTTGGAAATAATTCTAAAAAGAGTTACAGTGAATCTTAGGGGACAACTCAATAGGGTTTTCAGCAAACAAATGGCTACCCACTGCTCAGTTTTCTGACAGTAGGATACCAATGAGAATAGATGGAAACAGGAAGTGTCAGGATGTGACATAATCTAAAAGAATGTCGAAGGGATCAAGGTAGAGGATAATAGTAGCCTCAATAGGCTGGGCCAAAGGTTCACCTAAAGTTCACTCTGGTAGTGACCAAAAGCAGTTCAAGTTCTGTATGAGTAATGGACTCTTCTATGGTTGTAGTTTCTGAACTTCCAGCAATATGTAGTTCATGTATCTCTCTACCCATCAATATTATATCCATATTTAACAGCTATTGATGACTTGTTACTCTATTTAATGATGTTTGGAAAATGTGAACAATATTGTACACGATAATTTGCATCAACAAGTGACAAAATTTAACTCTACTTTTGGAGAAAAACAATCTCATTTTGTGTAACATGTATCCATAAATTTTAATTTTATGTCCTCTAATTCTTAATATACATATCTGTGCCAGTTCTATCATCTTCAATTGCATCTTGGCTGTGGGCTTTCAACTATGCTGTCACATAGCTAACACGATTTCACTGTGAAGGTTTGGCAGAATATTATTTTTCACAGTACTGGTAAACAGAGAAAGCTCCAGAGTCCCTGGTCCACTGCAGAGTGATGCATAATAATTACCATCAGACAGCATAAATAGAACAGCAGTTCCACTTTTGAGCAGCAGAGGACAAAGACAGATCAGTACAGGTTAGCGGCTGACCTACTGGAAAGGAGCTCTGCAGAGAAGGATGAGGGTGTCCAGGTAGACAAACAGGTTGACCGTGAACCACCAGTGTGCTCTTGTGGCCAAGAAGGCCCATGGTATCATGAGGTTCAATAAAAAGAGTATGGCCAGCAGGTTGAGAGAGGTTCTCCTCACCCTTTCTTTTTCCTTGGTAAGGCCACACCTGGAGCACTGGGTCCAGTTCTGGGCTTTCCAGTTCAAGAAAGACAGGGAATTGATGGAGACAGTCTAGTAGAGGGCCACAAGGGTGTTTAGGATCCTGGAGCATCTCTTTTATGAGGGAAAGTGGAGAGATATGGGACTGCTCAGTCTGAAGAAGGAAAATCTGAGGCAGAATCTTATCAATCTTATCAAATACGTATTGGGTGGGTGTCAAGTGTATGGAGCCAGGCTCTTTTCTATAGTGACCAGCAAAAATGAAATGTTTTAGTGGTCTGGGATACTGTTAATATTTCTACACTAGAGAAAAATCATTAAGGTAGAAAATGATTGCAATTAATTTGGAGAGAATTTCATTTTAGTTCTCAGTTATGGCTACAGGTAAGCACTCAATTCAATCTGTCCTAATGTTTAGAAAATATCTAATGGAGTTCACATTGCCAGACAGATTTTCAGACATAATTTTGTACAGTCAAAAAGAAACACTGCTGCCGTAGAACACTGAGGTAGGTGGTTGAACTTAGGTTTCTCAGAATTGTGTTGTTTATGTGGCTTGTGTTATATCAGCAAGTGTTCCTGTACTGAGGGAAAAACAAAGTACATTCAGTTCCTATTCACCCTTTTCATGCCATTGATTTTATAGACTTCTGTCATGTCCTCCCTCAGGCATCCTTTTTTCAAGCTGAAATGCCCTAGTCTGATTATCTGTGCCTTGTATGAGAACTATTCCACACATGTGATCTCTTATATTTCCCTGCTTTGATTTTTTCCTGTTCTTGTATTTCGAGATAGGAGCCCAAGATAGAGCATACTGCAGTTAACATCTGTCACCATAAGTTTATTTTTAACAATGGAATACTAACATCTTAGGTTTTGTTCTCTGTCTTTTCTAATAGCTCTCAAGACATAGAGCACTTTTACTAGAAGTCCTGATTAGCAAATTTCTATTTTTCTCTGCCGTTATTTGACTAGTATCTATGATCTCAGTTATCTATGATGTACATGGAAACTCAGACACAACTGATCTTACATTCATCACTCTTGTGAGCAATATGAGGGGCTTGGGTGACATTACACAGATGTATACAAAGTGTACGAGGAATCCTATCTTCTGTTAAGTGAGAATTGCTTTGTCAGATGTACTTTCTATATAAAATACTGGAGACATCTTATTTATCTTCTCTCGGAGAAGTAAAACTCAGTCTGATCTTTGCTCATGAAAACATGCTTACTATTTTGAATGTTTTGTATCATTAAAGATCATATTTAGTCCTAAGTAAGACTACTTTAAGATTTTTAGTTGAAATACTCTTAATTCTCGGTAAGTTACTTGTGAAGAATGATTTCAATTTAAGCTTGCTCAGAGGTATAGAAATCATTTGGATCTGAAGTTCCCAGTGAGACTGAAAAGGGTACAATTGAAGTCATGTGAACTGAAATAAAGAAAAAGCATACAAATAACCTCTCCGTAAGTGTAATCTCCTGAGTTTCAATGAAATCTAGTGGCAATAAGCTCAGCTAGTTTCTAAGCCCTTAACCTGCAGAGGTACTTTTAGCATCAACTCTATTTTTGTTCTTAGCTCAACTTGGTTTTCATGGTTCATTGTGCAAGAATGAGCAGTGATTTCTTTTGTCAGGCATCCAAGTGAAAATTGTTTTGCTTATTATTCAATATAAATTTTTCCTCTGCTAAAACTTAAGATATTGGCATGTAAGGATTTATTGCTCAATTTACCTCTCACAGTTTGAAAACAGGAGAATGATACTTGCTGCTTTGGTAGAGAATGAGAAAATGGTAAATCAGGGAAGTGTAAGTTTCAATAGAGTGTGGAGTAGTTCTTGATTTTTGTCTAGTTCAAAGTGTTAGATTCAGAACTTCATTACTTTAGAAGAGGACTGTGGAATAATGCCATATTTACACTGAATATATAAAGACAAGATTTTCCAAAGTGTTCTTGAGAAATAGGAGGCTAAATCCTGTTGACTCGAGATCATTTGAACTTGAAGGTCCAAATATAGGGTGAAAAAGGGTACAGCTGAAGTTAGGTGGACAGAACACACCACATAAAACTTTAGTGAATAATAAACCCTGAACTGCAATTGAATCTAAAAAACTAACTAATGGAATTTAGAAACACAGTAGCCTTAAGTTTTAAACCATTGCACATGTAAGTTCAGAATTACTCTTTATCATTATTGTGGACAAATGGGAGACCTGAGGGTGGTGAATTTAGGACATATTGTTATTGTGAGATGGCCCTTTGTCTTTGAGCAGGCTCTGAAAATATAATATTCATGAAATAAATGTAGATAACTAAAAAAGCATTACCATGAATCCATCTAAGTCTTAGTTGAACCATCTTGGTGATGAGACCTCAATGAAAGCTTAATGCTTCTCAGAAAGAGAAACCCATCTGAGCCAAAGCAGCTAAAAAATTATCTAGACAGAAGGAAGAATCTGGTCCTATTTTCAAAGATTGTTTATATATTTTGCATTAAACTGTTTCTTGACAGAATTCATAAACTGTTCTTGAAGAATGGCCCAAAATCCAGGACTTCCTGAGTTAAATCTCCCGTTGCTAGGTTGTGGAATAAATGCTTCCTCTTCTCTAATTTTAAAAGGGACAATGAGGTTTTAAGTTTTTTTTCCTGACAGTGAGACAGCTTCATCAGGAAAAGCAGATGTGATATTTTTATCCAGTCAATAACTTGATGACCAAGAATTTGAACTGCTCTGAAGTTGCAGTGAGGCTCAAATCCATTTTCAGCAAAAAACTCACTATAAGAAAGTGGGCTCTCACCAACTGAAAAACAATTACCAGAAAGACTTAGGGATGTTTGAAGAGAATTGTTTTATTTTTGGATCCTATTTGGAAATTAACTGTGGGACTGTTTTTTAACTCCTTAGCACTGTCAGAAATGTTGCTGTTTGTGGGTACAGCTGCTAGAAAGAGCACAAATTAGTGCACAGAATAGTTATTAGGGAAAAGCCATCATGAAAGAGCCCAGGTGTGGGCTTGGGATCAGAGTAAATACATAGAACTGAAGGTTAAAGATCATCTGCCCAGGTGAAAATCACTGAGGTATTAAAGTCCATGTTGAATTTTTTTTTTTTTAGAAATACATGCTTAAGATTTCACCAAACATCAAGACCAGGGTCAGCTGACGAGGGAAAACAAGACAGGTCCTGTGGATGACCTCTATGCAGGCAGGGTGCTCTCCAACAGGGCACTGTTCCGCAAGGTCTGAACATGAGGTTGGAGATAGTAGCGGGCTTCATCAAGGCAAGCCCTAGTGATGCCCTTGAAGACCTAGTATAGGGAGATTATTATCTGAGCAAAAACAGCCATGAGTCTAAATCTCTCTTTTGTGTGTGTGTTTTAATTATTTACTCTAGCATTTATTCAACTTTAAACCACACGTAATTTTGAACACTGGTGACAATTTGTATTTGGATCCAAAGACCCTTATCACCAGGGGCTGGAGCTGTTTATTTCAAAGCATACTGTAATTTTATTGTTGTTGCATCTCTTCAGAGTAACTTCTACTCCCATGTCCTCAGGCACGTTCACAAATGGATGTCACTTGAAGGATTCTCGGTTTCAAAGGCAGCTATTTGTGGAATCAGAGGATGCCAAAAGTGCTACCCAGACTTTGTTATATTTAAGTAGAGTACCACATCAGATGAAGGAATGCCCCTTCTGAACCGAGATTTTCTCCAATCTGCTGGATCCAGTTAAATAGGTAAGCACAATTTCTGAGCTGGCCAAAGCAGGAGGGTTGGTCTAGCATACCTAAAGGTGTATTTTAGAAGAAATACATAATCAAGGCCTTGATTATATATAATCACTGAAATTCTAAAGTACCATAGGTGTTTTGGTCTGATTTTTCTGGTTAGGAAACACCACTGTAAAGCCTAAGATATTAAACAGACTTTGTTAAATAAACTGAAGATATTGAACTGAAACAGATGTGTTGATTTCAGTTTGGCTTGAAATGCACACAAGAAGCCAATGTTTGCCAAATGGAAGAGGAGAAAAATTAGTTGATAAAATGTTATTTTCATGCATCTCAGATGATGAGAGCCAGTGGGCAGGGAAACAAAATGAAAGCTTATTCTTTATAAGCTGGCAGCAGATACTTCAGAGCATTGTAAAATCCTTGTCAGAAAACAAAACTAGGAGGTGAGTGGAACTATGTAGGTTGCTCTGAAATTAATACCTCCTATTTTTCTATAGAAACTATAGTATAAAAAAAGAGTGCAAAGATATTTGATAGAACAAATTCTCAGCTACAAAACACTGCTTTTCAGCATAACCGCCACTATTAGCTGATTCGCTTGGATAAGCTGATTGAAATACTCTTCATTTTGTGATGTGACAACTGTGCATGGCTATCTGGTATGCTGCTTATCTTTCAGGTTGCTTTTAGCACTGTTGAAATACACCACCCACTGCCACACTGTGCTCACATCCACTGCTTGGTATCCACAAATTTTTAGCTAGTGTCAAAGAATGTCAGTGGGTACTTTTTTTTTTTCTGCATGGGAGAATTAAATTCCACAACATTGCATCACATGCAATTTCATGTCAGACGACATTTAATTACACTTGGCTGCCATCTCTCATATGGTAACAACATGTAATGGAATATGGTCAGGAGGTTCAAATTCTACTGCCATATCAACAACATCTGCCTCTGACATAATAAGCCAACATAATAAAATAGGAGGCACTACTTTCAGAGCAGCCCTTACATATAAGGACACATTGTATACTTTGTGACACAAGATATAATACTCATTTGTAATGATCTTCATGGCTATAGAAGATATTAATGACCATAACACTAACCTCCTTTTCAAAATGTATCTTAGTATTTCATTTGGCAGCCTTGTGCAAACACATAAGTAAATACTACACACTGTAATAGGAATTTAGTGCCTTTTAATTTTTAAGCCTATGTTGTTATATGATGGGAACAGTTTAGTAAAAGCAGAGGATGATCAGTTTATTACTATACCAGTTACAATTTTGTTTACCTCTATCAAGTGTTCTGTTACTCTTGTCCTGTCTGGGTTAATCTCTCATCCATTATAAAATTCTACTGTACCTCTACTCTGCTCTGGACTTCATCAGTCTCTGCTTTATCTTTCTTGAGAGTGAGTCAAATGCAGCTAAGTTCAATATTACAAAAGAACTGATCATTTTTATATGATGTTATAAATCTTTTGAGTTTGAGTTGTTTCTGTCAATTTCAAAATGTAATCTTAAAATTTGGTAATTCTGTTTAAGGCAAGGAGTCTTTACACTTTCAGCATGGACAAAGGTACATGCAAATTGAATTTTTATTTGGCCCTCTCAACACTTTTTTTTTTTTTTTTAATAGCTTTCCTCAAGAGCTGTAAACTAATGAGCTCAGTCAAATTGGATAGCACTGTGTCTAGGAAACCATTAAAGGAAATGCTGATTAGCTAGTGAGCCAAAACCACAGCTACAATTTGCTGTTGATTGTCCAAGGTGGACAGTTATTGAGCTTATCTACAAGATAACTCTTAAATAGAATGTATTTAGCTAGTTAGATTCAATAACGATGAATCACATTCATTCCATTGAGAGGGCTGAATTATATATAGTGATGGTCTAGAGAAAGTAATACAGTGGGTACAGTATAGTTTAGAAGTAGTTATTTTTCTGAGTGAGAGTTCTCAGCATACTAACTGGGAAATGGAGGAAAATTGGTTGTATAAATAGGTCTTAAAAGCATGTAGATCTGATATTCTCATGGAAATAAATAGAAGATATGCTAAGAAAAAATCAGCAGTGATCTATCTGCATCTTAAAGACATGGTCTAGATGTAAGCAGATCAACCTTTCTCCAGTATGCCCTTAGTCTGGAGAACAGTAAAAAATAAAAATCTATATGATGAGTAAAATTCACCCAGTGTCTTTTACAGTCCTCACATATAAGCATCTAACCTGCACATACTAAATAAATGCTAATGCTAATACCAGATTCTACTTTGCTCATTGGGAGCTAAATAATAGAAGACTGCCTTAGGATCTACCACTGTTCAGGAGCTCATGACTGAAAAACACTGAATGGCAAGTGATTATACAAACTTGATTATCATTACATATAAATATGTTTCTTGGTAGATTTGCTTTCTTTTTCTTAGTTTTCTGACTCTGATGGCTTGTTCTTGTCGCACTTCTGAAGCATTTGAAGGCTTTTGGAGCTTTGTGACGGATATCCTCCAATCAGAGACATTCACATGAATGTGAAAGGCTATAAACTATTCAAGACAAGAGTTTGAACTGTGAGTCCAACTCAAAGCATTTCTTCCTGTTTTGTTCTATTCCTAATCTATATTTTCACAATGATCGCTTACCAAAGCAACTATTGTACCTTCTACATTGACAGTTATTGACCAAAATGTTACTTTACTGTTAGCATCTGCAGTCCTACCAATTTACTCTGCCACCTTCTCTAAACATTATAACAATAAGGGAAAACTTATTGTGAATAATTTTTTGTTTGAATCACTTGTAGCCCTTATTTTCTGCTAAGCAAACAGATAAGTTGGTGAGACATGCATTAATTGATGATACTACAAAAGTTACATTTCTTTGCATAATTTAATTCTGCTTTAATAAAGACAACTTGCAAGCAGATTATCTTTTTTTTCCCTTTAGAATAGAAATATGTCACAGTGAAGCATTTATGAGGAGATGAATGATGCCTAAAAGCTATGTTGGAACAGTCATCCCACCACCTCACTTTTTTTTTTTTTTAATTGGATTTATAATTAAACCTCACTTACAACAAATGTGTGTGACTCAGACACATTGACAGAGGGCTGATGACAAAACATGTTATTGTTGATGTTGTACAAGATACACTGTGAGTGTCTACCAAGGCTTAGAAAACACCCCCTTGTTCAAACTGTTTACTTAGTAATCACAACTCACAACAAGATTTGTCATTTCCCTACCTCCTATTTTTCTTTGCTTTGCTTTGCTTTTTTTTTTCCCCTTCCCTTCCCCTTCCCTTCCCCCCTACTTACCCTTTCCATTTCCCTTTCCCTTTTGCTTTCTCTTTCTCTCTCTTTCTCTCTCTCCCTTTCCTCATTTTCCCCTTTCCATTTTCTCTTTCCCTTCTTCTTTTTCCTTTAATCTTTTCCTTCCTCCTTGTCCTTTTTTCCTTTTTTCCTTTTTTCCTTTTTTCCTTTTTTCTTTCTTTCTTTCTTTCTTTCTTTCTTTCTTTCTTTCTTTCTTTCTTTCTTTCTTTCTTTCTTTCTTTCTTTCTTTCTTTCTTTCTTTCTTTCTTTCTTTCTTTCTTTCTTTCTTTCTTTCTTTCTTTCTTTCTTTCTTTCTTTCTTTCTTTCTTTCTTTTTTCTTTTTCTTTTTTTCCCCCTTTTCTTCCCAGTTTAATCCAATTCTTAGATAAATTCCAGTTCCAAAAGAGCACTTCTTTCCAGGTTTGCTGGATTTTTTCCTTTACTTAGACAGTCAGCATGAGTGCCTAGCTCAGGTAAAGCAGCTGACCAGCCAGGCTTCACAACTCTATTTGTATCTCTGAAACCCTGGAGGACACAAATATCTTTTAATTGGTGAGTCAACCTCAGTAGGAGCTGCTTTTAGGAAATGAGGCCTACACCACATTGTCTTCATACTGGGCACATTAGCTCTAGTTGCCATGGCAATCTGCTAGAGCATGCTAGGTCCATTGATGTGGAAACAAGATGGCTTCCTCATTTGTTTAGCCTTAAGGAAAATTACAGATATTAACAAATAATTAAAGGACTAACAGACACTCAGAAGGCTTGACCTAAATAAACAGCATCATGTCAAACCACTAATCTCTAAAGGAGTTTTATTTCTGTGACTCCCTCTTGAAAGTCCTTAATTAATGATGATTTTATTACCTTAAATATTTGTTTCTCTCAACCTGTGTGTAACATCCTGTACTTTGAGTGTTAAGGGGGACATCCTAATCAGTGGGATGGATTTAGTTTGTAAGTCAACTAGCAAGAGACGATGTAAAAGCTAAATAATAAGCAACACTTTTGTGAACATAAAACCAAAATCTTGTGCCCTTTTAATTGCTTTATCCAGAATTTCCCATGTTTGATTGAAGGCTTTTTCCTGGTGGAGTGGCTGAAACACACGTGGTGTATTCCTCAACCCATTGAAGTCTCAGTGTCATCAGCCTTGGCAGGACTGAGGATGGTGACACTTCTCTGGGAGAGGAAGTGTTGCATTTGAAGTTGGTGCTTTGAGGCTGAGGGAAGAGGAAAATTGAATACAGGCATGAGAAAAAGCATACTAATGAATGAATCCATCTGTTAAAAACATTGACAAAAGTGGCAGCCAAAATCCATAACTGCAGATATTGTGGTGGTAGGCTCATATGGGGGAACCACAAGGTCAGGGGAAAAATAGATTACATCTTTTATGTTTTCGCAGTCAAATGGTCTGTAATTTCAAAGCAGCTGATTAGTTGGTGCAATCTACTTCCTCAGAGCCTGTTCCCCAAAGAATGAAAGATGAAGGTGAGGAATTTCACATGTTCTTGAAAGAAACATTTAAATAAATGACTTGTTTTGGTAAGTCTTGAAACAGACTGAGTTTTCACTGGAGCTTTTAACATTCTTCAGAATCTGAATAATAGACAAAACCAATTAACAGAGAAAACACATGGGACAAGTTTACTGCTTCTCTGATTGAAATCCATTGGTAACAGAAAAGCATGTAGGTCCAAGCTCTCCATCTAGCTTTTCATCCTTTAATACATAAACATCTATTGCTTCCTTAGTTAGTCTTAAAATCTGAGTGCTCTGACTTTTGGTTTGTCTCAGGAGTCTCAGAGATTTCTGATGGAAATGTCTACATATTATTCCAAAGCAGGATGATTTTCCAAACTGTAAAGACTATTAACATTGAGAGTTCCTTTCTAAATGTAGGAAAGTTGCCCAAGAATTGGAAGATTAAAGTAAATGAGATGGCTGCCCTAAAATAACCCTATTCCAATACTGCATTTCTGTTGAGAATCTGAGTTGATTAGATCCTTACTGACCATTAGAGCTAAGAAACTTTTAGTTTTTATAAATTTCCCTCCCTTAAAATTCATCCTTGTAATGAAAATATCAGTATATGCTTCTGTTGTTGTTCAAAAATATTCGTTTAAAATTTCAATAGTTAGGTGTTCTCCAGAGAGAAACATGGTAGATCCAGACACATAAGACAATAACTTGAGTTTGTTTACTAACTGTATTCTGGCTTTTTAACTATATTAATGTTATGATACAGCACACCACACTTCAGATATACTGTCTGCATACATAACTGCACTTGCACCTTTCCTCTCATACTGTGAACCAGCTAAACAAACTGAAAAAAATCAGTGGGCAAAGTGATTGATTGCATACAAATTTACTTCAGATGTTCTTAAATAAATATAAAAGTTTGTATGTGACCTCATGCATTTGTTCTGTTACTGTTTTAAATCCAAAGATGTGACAAACAAACAAACAAACAAAATCCAGTCTTGTATGTGGATGTGTTTGGTCTTACTTGCCAAATGCAGCTGTGGTAATATTGCATTGTGATTCTCTCTGGTCTGGCATCTTGAGGATAAAATTTATGATGTCCTTAATGAAACACTGTGTCAATGCTTCATCCTTAACAAATGGTGAGATTTGTAAATGGAGGAGAATTAGAATTCCTGTCTGATCATGTGTGGACAGAAACCAACTTAGTATAACAAACTATCTCATCTAAGCTATGAGTTTAAAACTGAAATACATAAAATAATTGAGCACTGAAATAGAAAGCTGCAAATCACCTGAGAAATATACAAAAAATCTTTCATGAGAATTCTACAGTTTTTTACACCTTTTTTTTTTAATTTTTTTTATTTTTATTTTTATTTTTTTATTTTTTTTTTCCTTGGAAAGACGTGCCTTGTTTGGCCTCTAAATCTAGGGAAACATTTTATTTGTTTCATTAAGCAAATTAAGAGGAAATATGAACAAATATAAATGAGAAATTGCTCCCTTCATGGTTTCAGCAGTAGAAACTTGGTTTGGGCTCAGTTAAGCATAGCAAAAATCTCTGGATGCACCTTTGTTTTAATTTGAAATGATTTGTCTATCACAGTATCATCAGGTTCTCAACAATTTGTTAATTGAAAAAGAAGGAAACAAAGAAAAATTTAAATATTTTCTAAAAGCTTCAACTTGCTAACGTATGAAAATCTCCACTAGGTGTTGCAGGATGGGAGGTTACATGTTAAATAAAGAGTGGTAAAAGGGGTTTTAAAGTGAAAAAAATGAACAATGAAACATATGATAAAAATATTAGTAACAGACAATTATGGAAAGTTAAATACGATGACTTAAAATATGAAAAACATTTAGAATATTGTTCAGCTATTTTTTTGCAAAGAAAGATGGAGTTGCTGGATGTAGCTTTGGGCTGTGCTCCTTTGTAAACCCTTCTTTGGTGTTTAATCACCTGTACTGTTCTGCTACAGATGAAGACTAACACATTTTTTCCCTCTGAATTATTCCATGTCTTCATTCCTGAATGCATTCTGTAGTTCAGAGGCATTGTAGAATGGGCTTTTGAAATTCCTGGGTGATTGTAACTACAGTGACTGCCAGCAAGGAACAAATCCCAGCTACAAGTATATAATCTACAGACAGTCCTCTTCTCTTTGAGTGAATATCTCTGCTTCTCTCTGAGTCTTCATTTCCATTTCTAGATTTCTTAAGTATATTCAATAACAGATCCTATGGAAATTGATTATTTTTATATTGTGGAAATGATTTAGATATTTGGTACATTTTTATATGTATATGAGGAATTGTGAGAATCATAAGCTTGCTTAATATCAATTAGCAAAGACAGAAAAAAGAAGGAGCGCAGAAGTAAAGTAGCTAAAGGAAAGAGAACATTTTCTTCCTGAGCAACTGTTTTCATACTAGTGAAGAAAAGGGCTGAAGAATAAATTTATCTGATCATGTGAACATTCTCTGGGGAAGGAGCCAATCTGGAAGAACTTCTCAGGGGAAGCTTGAAGCCTTTAGCTGTGAATGGGTTGGGAGTCTTGACTTCTGCTAAAGCAGAAAAAACATGATACTTCCCACCATGGGGATGAGATGCTAACAAAGCCTTTGTCTTTACCATTGTCCACGTTAGAGCCAGGCTCTGCTTAAATCAAAGTTAAATTCATTACCTCTTCATGCAGTTCAGCTTGTATTTAGGCAGTTCAAGTCTTTATTTTTTTCAGACAGCACTCATTAACAACTAGTTAACATTGTGGTTCTTGTTATGAGAGCCTTCCCCCTATTATAAGATGTGTTCAGCTTGCTTAATTGAGTATTATATTGAACTTCATCAGTATAATTTCTGCCCCAAAATGATATTTTCCTTTATTTGTTTATTATCATTTTTATTTATATTTCTATTGGTTTTATTTTATATTTATTTTGAACACAAAAGATTTCTTAACAAGAAAAATAGTAAATTCCCTTTTGCAATTTATTATGAAGGAGACTTGAAGTGTGTTATTTGACATAGAAATAATCTTCACTAAGAATCAATGAACCTGATTTTATTGGAGAAGTAAGTGTTTCTTATACTATGCTATAATTCTGAACTTTAGGAGATGAGCCAAAAAATGCACTGCAGTATTATAACTGTATCCCACATAGAAGGATACATTTTAGGGTAGATATGGAATTCTGGTGATGGTAATTCCCGTATTACCAAGGAATAACTGTGAGACTTCATTTTACAAACATTGCCTCAAAAAGTTCTACAAAGGCTTTCTCCTTCTCTTCCATAATTCACGTACTGTTATGTTTTCAAACAAAAATGGAATATGTTTAATCTGACTTCTCATTATACCCTCTCTTTCTCCACAAATAGTACTCTTTCCATTGCATACACATCTATCAGTGGCATCCACCAGTAAATGCCAACTACATGTGGGCATTAGCCACTCTTCTCCTTCTGATTCTGCTTCTTTGTAATACATATTTTGTCATTTACTCTTTATGTTGTCCTTTCTGCACTTGGTAATTATGTTTGAAATTCTTTTGTCTTCCATGTATACAAACATGGATTATTTCAAAATTCTCTTCTCTCTCCAGAGACCAATTTTCATTTTGTCTTTTCTCATTAAGTTTTACCTTCTCCATCTCACTGTGATATTTCTAATTATGGTATATGTTAGTTGTGTTTTGATGGATGGTTGCCCAAAACACCAGAATGTTGTTTAAATTACTGTGGTTAGACATTGTCTGCCTTTTCCTGAGAGTGCACTTCCTTTTCTTTGTAAAAATATTCCCCTATTTCTGCTTTACTCTATACAAGGGACTGTGTAACACTTACCACATGTGAACTACAGATCGACATATATAAGAAATCATTTTCAGAAAGCGCAACAACTTTGCTATTGTGATAGTATGGAAAAGTTTTCTTCAGTGCAGGTGTTAGTGCCTGCAGAAGATAACATGAGTCCTGTCAGGAGTTAAGATCAGGAAGACTTGAATGATGACAGAATAATTAAGATACTCTTGTTTTCATTCCAGTTCTTATAATATATGCTTTACCACCCCTTTCCTCCACTCCAATGCTTTCCTTTTTTTATTTTCTGTGCTTTCCCCCCCCCCCCCCCCCTTGAGATTACTCGTGGAGACTAGGAGGAACGATTGCTAGTACTTGCAAAAAAATAACCAACAGCTGGAGTCCACTTCCAAATATAAAACTGAATGTAATCTGAATCTCTTGTAAATACTTAATGTTTAATCAATCTGTTAAGCTTGGTTCACATCCCGTAACCTTTGCATAGCTCTTTACAAAAAGCTAAGGGCTATCAAGCCAGATTGGGAAGCATGGAGATAGATATCATTGGAAACTGAAATCATCCTCTGAAATATTATACATAGACATAAGCACCCCCTCTTGTGCAAAAAATGGCCTGAAAAGAACCCATTTCCAGCATGGGGTACTGATTAGAGAAGGACTAATGTAGCAAGGAATGGTGGGGAAGGGGAACTGCTCACACTGCAAAGTACAGTGCACAAATGTCACATCCTTCTCTTTTTGTTAGCTGACGGGTTGTCTACTTCAGTCTTCAGCACACTCTCTCCAGCACAAAATGCTCAGCAACTTCTCTCCTTTTGTGTTCCAGCATGCACTTTCTTAGGTCACCTCTGTGCTCTAGTTTGTGAGATTCTGAGAGCTGGACTGGACTACTAATAACATAACATGAACACTGACAGTTTGAGTCACATAGCCCACTGTGCACTCAATTCATGCAGCACATTCAAACGGAGAATGTTGTTTTTAGTAATCTTTGACCAAAAAAGGATGTATAATTGTATAATGCATTACACTTTCTAGCATAGCATTTTCTGGCTCCTTTTTGAGCAAATATTTGGAAGCTCTGATATGTGTCAATGTCTTTACTGGAGCTGTAATTCTAAGCTGTGTGATGGAGGCAGTAGTATAGTATGGTTTATTCAGAGCCATGCACTAAGGAAGTTGTGCAAAATGGTGAAATTTTGCACAGTAGGGTCATGATTTGCACTTTGACCATGTAGGCACTACAGTCTTTTCACAAAGTAATCTGTGAGAACCTGCAGGCATTGCAAACTGAAGCATGAAACATTCTGTTCTTGTGAAGTGTTAAAAGGCAATAAGCTATGCACATTTTCAGTCTGACAGAAAAACTGGCAACATTAGAATGCTTGTTTTTAGCAAAGCATTCTGAAACATTTTTAAATAAACAAAGCCAGTGAGCAGCAGACTAAACTGATTTACAGTAAAAAACAAAAGCCAATAAAATGTTGTAAGTCCCTTGTTATAGTTAAATATCTTTTTCTTCTATTATTAAATAATAATGGGTACCAAAAATCATATGTGAAGTGCCCTAGGCTTGCATATGTAATTTGTATTTTATTTTGGTGAAAAATATTTAAATAGATGGGTTATGATCTTATTTATCCCCACAATAGAAGGCCAAATACCAGAGGGTTAGGATTTTTTTGAACCTTTCACTGGTTGAATTCATTTTTTATGACTCCAAAGCATTCACAGAATAGTACTAAAATCATCCAGAGTTTAATCTTATGAGAGGCTTCCTGTTGTATTCATGATTACCCTTTGAGGTTTAACACTGGAATTTCCAGAACTGTCAAACTGTCTGAAAACCTTTCTCAACTTGATGCAGTTTATCTATTCCATACTGGAAAAGTTGTCTCTTTACCTTTGTGGAAAACTGGAAGCAATTCTAAACACAATGCCAGCCAGTAACTCTCCCCCTCACTAAGAATCTACCCCCAGAACAAGGATATCTCATCAGTATCTGGCATGGAGCATAGACAGCATCCAATCTGAGACAAAGTTCTTACATATATACCATTTATTGTGTCAGAAAGTGTGTATTAGCTATTTATGCTTTAATACATAGGATGAGTAAACATGCTAAACTAGAATAACAATTTCTTGCATAAGTATGTGAAAGTTAGAGGTGAAAAGACTATCAAAATGGCTCATGTTAAGCTGTTAAACGGGAGAAGTTATCTTGCGTATGTGAGAAGATTGATAGTTCTCTTAGCTGTACATGTGTTTTTATTAAAAGGTAAAATAACAGAAACTGCCAACGGTTAACAGATACAGTTAGCAGAGATGCTGGTGTGAAAGAAGAAAACAGAAGAAGAGTAGAAGGAGCTTGAAATGACCTTCCTATGTGGGAATACTTGACAGTCTCAAAATGGGAAAATGTTAAAATGTTACCAAAAAAAAAAAAAAAAAAGGAGGAAGAAACTGTCTGGTGTAGTTTTGCAAGAAAAGACTGTGAAATAATTGTATTTCATGACTTAGGTAATGCAAATCAGCTTGTTGTTTTACTTGGTTACAAAATCTCTCTTCTCCCTTTAACAAAACACAGTTGTTGTATTGATTCATGTTTGTAAGTGGGGGCCAACAGTGTCTTTTAAATTACTGGGCAAGAGGCTGAACTTGGATGTCACTAGTAACCTCACTCAGATGAGACCAACTTCTTTTTGCTGGGTCTAGGGAGAGAAGTTACACAGCATGGCCAGCCTTCCTTTACCTGGTAACTCATGGGTATGTCAGGGGACATGCCCTAAGGACATCAGGCAAATCTGGCAGCAGGGAAGCTATGTGCCCTTGAGGGTAACACAGACACAGTCTTACCTGCTTTTGAAAATCTAGCCTGTGGAAGATTTGAGAATCTGTCATTCCTTCTCTCATGCAGATTTTTCCCTCTCAACACTTGTGACACTGCATTATCAGAAAACTTCACATACTCCTATTTGCTCAGCAGCTCAGATCTCAGAGAGCCTGAGCCATGCTGTTGCTTGTTCCCAATTTCTACTTCTCTGCCTGGCATACACAGGCAGATGGAAAGGAGAGATGCAGAACTTTGTACCTATAAAACATCTCTGGAAGTTTTTCTGGAAACTAGAGCCCTTTCCAATGAAGGCATTACAGTACCTGTGACAAAGTGAATGGGTAGGTCCTAGTTTGTCAGGAGTTAAAACTGTTTCAGTCAGCTAGAGGCTTACCAGCCACTAGCTATTAGGATTCTCATTTCCCCTCAGGAAATACCTGCTGGTGTATCAAGGGTAATTGCTAGCAGTCAGCTGTATCCCCAGAGGGTGAGTATATAAAATCATCAGGAAAAGAGTGAACTGTTCCTGGTAGGAGGCAGTAAGGTCTGTGTGTATGTATCTTGGGTGTTTATCTTAATGAAGTATTTTAGTGCAATGTGGTCTTTTGTTTCAGTTTTAACCCTGGTTGTGACTCATCCATAGTTTTATCCTGCAGCTTGAATTTTACAGGCTCCTTTTCTTATCTGAGGCTACCACTTGCAACACTGGCTGGTTCCTCACAAGTATTCTCCAAAACGGCAGATAATTATAGCTTCCTGAATGATTTGGTGACACTATGTGGTTTTGCTTCTAGGATACTTGAAATAGTGTTTCCAAATTCCCCTCATTTTGTTATTCTGCTGCCAATCTTTCCTCTCACAAAAGAAGAAAAGCCCTTTGCAATCTCTAAGTTCTAGTTAAACTATCCATGAAGTAAGTGTGTAAAGTAATGCTTATTGGTTTACCCTTTAAAGTTTTAAAATAAAATTTACAGCAACATAAAGATGAAAAACGAGGCAAAGAAATTTGGAGGCACTCTCTGCAGTCGGTTTAAGGATTTCCTCCCTTTCTTGCAGAGGCAGAGGTCTCCTCTGAATATTGCAGCCGATCAAAGTCAGCCTGTCAGTTCACGCACTCATTACCTCTGCCCTTTCTTTAGTAATAATGTTCCAGAAGTACAGTAAATCCAGACACTCAGTGTAGGCCACCATCTTACCTGAATCTTGTTGTTTCATTTAAATGTCTGCACACAACCCCAGGCTTTCCACCATACTACTTGGTCTTTTTCCTTCCTCCTAAAACACTCTTCCAGACAGCAAGCTATCATTTAGCTCTAACCTCACCAGGAGGCTCCCCCTGCCTGTCTCTTGCCCTTCACTCCTCCTTCCTGCCTGTCATTTGCTGCAGGTGTGCTTGAGTAGATCCCACTCCCTCTTTGCTAATGAGAGACCCTGGATTTATCAAATAATGAAGTGAACTTCTCTTTTTTGGGAGGTTCAGGTTAGGCTCTTCAGACATGAACTCAACACCTGCACAGGCCTCGGAAATGCCTAGTGAAATCTGTCATGATCAGGTCATGAACTAACACTGACTGAAGTGCTTTTGAACAAAACCCAATGTCAAATAAAACTAGATTAATAGCATTCGCAAGCCATTTGATAATAAGACACAGCTAGGAAAAAAGGATAATTTGATGGATAAACTGTTCACAGTGGGGGTGCTTCTCCAAAATAGTATTTTAGTAGAAACTGATAGGCTTTAGGAGTAAGCCATCCTTATTTTTTTCCTCTTTCCTTTTTACATTCAAGAGGCAAGAGAAAAAGTCTCAAACTGCTGTGGTTATCTTATGACTAGCAAGGTCTTGTATGAATCATACATCTTGAACACTTAGTATATAAAGAAATCTTCATGTTTTTGCATGAACATGGCAAATGTGTCATCTACTTTATTCTGATTTCCCCAACACAGCAAATAATGAGGTTAAATTCTAAAAGAGTGCTCATTTTTGAAGTTTTAAAAATGGAGAACTATATCTCTTATGATGCAGACTTTTCAGTAGATAATAGTTTTCCCTTTGCTTTGTATACTCTTCCTAGAACACTTTGTAGAATACTCAGAAGAGACCCAGGAAGACACATGATTTGCCTCAGACTGACTAGCTCATTTCCAAAACACTGTTGAAACTCTTTACTCATTGCCTTGCTGCTGTTTGTGAGTGACTGGGACTTATTGATGGGAAGAGATGAATTCTCTCTAAAACAGAACAGACTTTTGTAAAAATGGCCCAGTCCTCTCTGAAAAACAGATGCCAGAAGCAGTTGTGGGACATTGTGTTTCAGCTCTAGAGACTTCCACTTCTAAGAATAAAGTAAAGGATTCATTATTTATCTAAACAAGGCCTTTATGCTGCGATTCAGTGGCTGCTGGACAGCCATGTGATCTGTCTTGAGTAATGCCCTCACCCCCTCCGTTCCCCATTTGGAGAAGAGAAGAGACTTGTACTAGCTCAGAACATACTTGCACAGCTCACTGTCTATTGTGCTCCTTCACTCTGTCTATTATGGTCCATTAGATAAACATGGTGCTGAGCAGCCACTCAGCTGCTGGTATATACAGCAGTGCTGATAGCATGCTCTATGTTTAGAAGAGAAGCGGTGCATTGTGAACTATGTGGGATCTGTTTATGTATATGTGTGTCCTTTTTCCTCAACAACAGAGTGCTTCCATCACAAGGCTGCCCTCTCTGAGGAAAGAGGCAGTTTTCAAAATGATACTCATATATTTTGTGATGGATACTTTTTCATGCTGCTTCCCAAAATTTCTGTGTCAGGGTAAATGAAGTGCGACACAGACCCTAATCTTTCCTGTCTCCTATAGGAAACTGTAATTTAAATATACAAGGAAGGATGCTGCTGGCTTAAGTTGTCTTTTCAATCTACTACTTAGTGTCAAACTTTCAGTGTATGGAAGGCAGCTGACCTGTCTCAGAAGCCAAGCAACTGAATAATTTGCATTTTAGGAAAACACCTAATTATATTTTTCAAAAATGTTTTAAGCACTTCATAGCCAATATTTGAGAATTGATCTTGGGCCCTATCTATTTAGGGAGGCAGATCACTTTTCTGTGTGTTGACATCCAAATATGAGCACAGCCCAACACAAAGGTTCCTCTTGTTCTTCTGAAAATGTCATCCAAAGCACACAGTGCTCTGAAAACCTATGGAAGACTGATCCAAAATCAGTGAGTATGAACTTGTAAAGAGCAGAGAGACCAGGGAGGGCAAATGGTATACAAAGCACAAGATGATTATACAAAACACCAAACTGAGCTCTGAGATCATCCTTAAATTATGAGGAAGTGGATGTTGTTCTCACTCTCAGAATTTTGCTTTGAGCCCAGGGTAATAGGCAATGTGTGGGAGTTCAGCATCACCTATTGCAGGCAAGTCTGTTATAGAGCAGGTGTCATGATCATACCATCACTACAGAAACAATTACAGTGGCGAGAGTGGCCAGATCATGGCCTGTTTCTTGCTGTGTGCTGGATAAACGGCACACAGAACACATATTAAGAGGTTCTAGTGATTCCTCTGAGACTTCACAAGAATTGATCAGGTTCATCCCAAGACAGACCAGAAAGTGGTAATGCTCAAGTCCTAGGTATTAAAATAATGCATCCATTAAGATGTACCTTGTGTAATACCCAAATACTTATAATAACTAAGTTAAATCTAAAAAAATAAAATAAAATAAATCAAATTTTTCTCCAGGAAATCATGCAAAAGAGCTAAATCTTCTTGGTAACACATGCTTGTGATATTTTTATTAGCATTTCTAACTAAGATGAAAAAATACCAAAGAATTTATAGAAATGGAAAGTGTTAGTAATGCCAGTAGTTTGTCAAGAACATTTTACCCAACGTAAAAACATAAAACTCAAATACTTTGATAATATTTAACATTTCTAATATTTTGTTTTGTTTTTTTAATTAATGATTTTACTTTTCCATTTTCCCTTTGAAACATTCTGAAACTTGAAAAACTGCTCCTTGAAGAGTTCTGGAGTTAGCTTCCCTACCTTTTAGTAGTATTATGAAGAACTGTATTAATAGTATATCTTCATTTTCAGAAAAAGTTTTGGACAACATTCTGAACCTCCAAAATTAGTGGATTCTATTTGCACTTATTTCCTGATATGCATACTTATGCTCTTCTTTTCACTTGCTTTGTTTTCAGTGTCAAATTATGTGATAGTTTTTCCAAGAAAAGATCGATTCAAGCTTACCTGAATAATAAGAAAAATAGGAAAAATAAAAATAAGAAAACAAATACATAAACAGCAAAACATAGAACACGGTCTGCACTGAGGGACAGCTTCTTTATTACTTTTCTTGCTAGGTATTCACTATGGAGAGTGGTAGGCTGGCTGTGCCAGGGAGGGCACTGTTTCAGGGCTGATCAGTACCTGTGAGCATGTGTAATACAGGTCATCTTTGGTCCAGGTTGCAGATGTTACTGGTGCTTTCCCACTAGGCTATAAAGAATTTAAAGACAGAAGTGGAGAAAAGAGAAAAAGATGAGAGAAGGACAGGAAATATGAGCAAGGAGGGTATTCTAACCTAAGTGCTGAAATCTCACTTGGTTCTGCATTTAGCCTTACAGCCCATGTAGAATTTATGTTATTTCTGGTAATTTTAAGCACATTATTCTTACTAGGAGAACCTACTTCCACATTCCATCAGGTCATCAAAATATCTTCAACTAGGCACTTCTATTGCTCCTATTCCCTGTTTCCATCCAATCAGATTATTCTTTTATCTATTCCATAGCAAGAGTTGCTTTGTGTAAAATCCTCTTCCCAAACGCAGTTAACATCAGAAGTTTTCTTCTGACCCCCTGCAATGAAAAAATTCGGACTGGGAGAAAAGGCACTCACATGTAAGAAACATCTCAGGTGTAATCCTCATTGAATATCAAGTTTTGTGGGGTATCTACTGTCCTTTCATACCTTCAAAATGACAAAATATCACTTACTAGTAATGAGATAAAGTAAACCTAACTGTATCATTCATGCAAAGAAGGATGATTAGGACAGAGGCAAGTATTCTGAAGTGTTACTGTACATGTGCAGTCGAATAGTGTAAGTCTTCTGAAGTAATTTGAGTGAAGAAGTTTTCAGTTCAGTATGCAACTATGTTGTATAACATAATATTGTTTAGATATAGGTAAGTAAGTAAAACAGAGTATTACTTCTGATTCAGACAGCAATGTGAGATTTCTTCAGATCTTTAGACAGTGGTAGTTACTGAAATAGTTTCAAATTTGGTTTTATTTTCACATGATTTGCATGATAACACCTACTGTTTTTCTACAGCACATTTTCTTTAGCCCTGTCTGGAGCTGTCAAAATTAATGCTTTTCATTAAATGGGATGGAGCAGAGTGTTAGGTGACAAAATACAAGCCAAGAAAATATCTACTACTTTATAAGCTTGTGGAAAGTTGCATTCACATTTCATTTCCCAGCATTCCCCTCTCACTTTCCTGTACTTGAATGTGCATATGTTTTCTCCATACTCTTCTATTTGATCAAGTTGAACGAAGATCAGTAGCAGGAAGGATATATTTCTCTTTGATGCTGCAAATCCTATACGATCACAATAGAAAGCTGACCAGAACGAATATGCTATTGTCTGGAAAGGTCAGCAATAATTTTAGCAATATTAAAATTCTGGGCTATTTCAGTGATGAATGCAGTACACCGTTGATTAAATTGTTGATGAATTGTTTTTATGATGATTATATGTAAGCCAGACAAAGTTCTGTCTTCCTCTACTTTGTCCTTTTCCTGGTCTAAACATCTCCTGCATGCCACTGGAATCTCTATTTAAGGCCAAATGCTTGATGATGGTTACCTTACTCAGAATTAGTATTTTCATGCAGTTTAATAGCTCTATTTTGTACATTTATCTGCAGGCGAAAAAATAGAACTTTGGAGATATTTGGAAGAAAATGTTACATATTTAGATTGACCACTAAAACATATTCCTCATGGCAATAATTCAAGGATCTCAAATGCATGGATTCATCTCCAGTGCATTTCTCATTAAGTGAATGGCACTATTTTGACTGTGTTGAAAAGTAGTGTACTTTGGTGACGAGCATACCTTGGTTCAAATTAAAGATCAAGATTTAGTCTCAAGGGAGTTTTTCTTGACTAAGGCTTCAAGATCTGATTAACAAAAGCCAAACATTAGTCAATAAACTATCATTTTTCATAAAACAATGTATTTGACAGATTAGTTACTCTGATATTCAATCAGCTTTTTAGGCTGTTCATCAAATGCATTACTTGACATAGAAAACATTTGTCAAAGAAACAACAGTTGATAAATTTTCCCAATATAATTTCATGTCTTCATCTGGCTTACAGTTTTGCCTTACAAAGATCCTTTTCATTCCTTACTTTCCCTTCCTCCCCCAAGCAACAAGAGAAATGAATATTTTCCTTGTCATCACCTCAGTGTTTCTTCATAAAGTTTGGAAGTGGAAATAAGCAACAAGGGCAAAGATCAGAACTTTTTTAACTTTTGCTGCAGAAGTTCCTTCTGAAAACACCTCTGTCTTGAACAGTTTATTTTTTACTTTAAGAACCATTGAAGATGCTGGTGGAGTGGGGAATCAATTTAACTTCATTAAAATTTGTGGTAGTATATATCAAGGTGTTGTGATTGGCTCACATGTTCAAGATAGATTTACTACAAAAAAGAGGCTTAGGGAAATAAGCAAGTCTGATTTGCCTGTTGGTGTGGGGCAGGCAAAGAATGTGTTGGATGCCAGCAACAGTTCAAAGGAAGCCTGACACAGACTAAGGAAAGCAAGCTGACCTTACAAAACAAGTCCCTGTCAGCTGAGCTCAATTGGCTCCTGCTTCCTTAGAGCTCTGAAATATTATTTGAAACTTCAGAAGACTGAATATTATGTGGAGGTGTCTGGGTCTGTTTGTGTGTGGGGAAGTAGTTGTGATCGGGATGGTGGTAAAAACTTCCCATAGAGCTTTGTAATTTCCTTGGACTTGCCTGCTTTGCAAAACAAAGTGCAATGCCTTCCAACCAACCAACACCAAATGAAACCAAACCAAACCAAACCAACCAAAAAATAAAGTCCCTACTTCCTACTGTCCTATTGTCCTACTGTCCCTATTATACTTAATTTTCCATCACTGGATTGACATATTTTGTTGTTAAGATATATCTTTGTCTTCTAGAGCACATACAAAAAAGAAATATTGTCTTGTCCGCTGGGCGTCCTAATATTCATGACAATAGAAACTGTCAAGGATACTTCATCCAAAAACTTTTCACAAGGGTTCACAGCTGCCTCTCTGGACAGGTAGTCTGACACTAGCCATTTCTATTGGAATCTGACATCTCATCTTGTGACAAAGGGTGATAGCCCTCTCCTGTGCCTTCCTTCTTGAAGAGTGTCCAGCCTTCCTGGACCCCTTTACTCTTCAGGACTGAATCTCAAGGGACCCTCCCTACCAGTGTCCTGAACAATTCAAAGGCTGCCCACCAGAAGTCCAAGGTAGTAGATTTCCTGGCCCCACTCCTGATTTTACCAAGAATCAAGAAATCTACCATTCAGCGGTCACTCTGTCCAAGACAATCTTTATCAGTTTGTGAACAGTAGGTCTAGTGAGGCACCCCCCATAGGAGGCTCTCTTACCAGCTGTGACAGGAAGTTAACTTCTGTGATACACTCTAGAAGCCTCTTAGACTGAAGAGATATCCTGTTTCAATTCAGTCCTTCATCCATTGTGAGAGAGAGCATCTCAGTGGCCAGTCAACACACATGTACTGGGAAGCTGATCAGTACAACATAGCTTTCAGCCTGACAAGCTGCATAATCACCTATGTTCAGCAGGAGAAATAAGAAGAACACTAAGTGAAAGATGATGCTTTAGGATCCTGGAAGGGGCTGTAAGTATGAAAAGAGAGCATCAGGGACATACAGAGTTCAGACTTCACTGTAAAAGGAACAACGTATTTTTAAATAAGCAAAAAGTTATATGTTGTGCATCATCCTTTTTATTGTGGCTGCTTTTGCATGCAGTCCTCACACAGGAATATCTGTTTAGAGGATGTATTTAGATTACAGTTATCAGATTCTACCACTCTGCTACACACTGTAAGTCAAAACTATGCTGATGCTTTAATTTTCAGCAGAAACATTAAACATTGTGTATGTAGTTGCATTAACTCCTTTCTTTTTCTTTTTCTTTTTTTTTTTTTTCTTTTTTAAACTCAAGATATAAACAGCAATATCTCTTCCTTAGAGTTTCTTTCTGCAAAAATTGTCCTCTAATTCAGTGTTACAAGCACTGATATTAATCATGGGGTCAAATCTGTAAGTCTCAATTAATGATGACCAATATATCAGAATAGCTCTGAATAGTTATTAACAGTTATTAATTCCAGTCTTGATTTCACATACTTCCCACCACGGAATGTCTTATCCTACATGTTTTACTATTTTTATTTGTTAATTGAGTCCCCAAATGGAGAAACTTAATAGCATAATTTGGGTTGGAAAAACCCACTAAGATCATCTAGCTCAACCATCAACCCATCATCTCCATGCCCAGTAAATGTTGTCACGCAGTGCTACATACTCATGTATCTTGAACACCTCCAGGGACAATGGCTTCTCAGTCTCCCTGGGCAGCCCATTCCAGGGACAAAACTTATGGCAGGTTTTGGCTTTCAAGCACCAATCAGAGATATGTATATATATATATATATATATATATATATAATTGTTATTCTTTCTTTCTTTTTTTTTTTTTTCTATCTTAGTAAATAGTTTTATGTCAACTCACAAGTTTTTTCTCAGTTCTTTCCCCCATCTCACCCATCCCATTGGAAATGGGAGAAAGTGAGAAAACAACTGCATGATGCTCAGCCACCTGTCATGTTAAACCATAACAGCCATTTTGGTTCCCAATATAGGGCTTGTCATAGGGATTGGAGTAAACACAGGGCTGGCTGTGAGGGTTGTAGAACCTGAAGGGCCTATTAGAAGCTAAACTAACTACAGAATCTGTCAAAAAGGTCAGAGCAACTGCAGGATCCATCTCAGATGTTGGAGAAATTGTAGGACCTGTTATAGGACTTGGAGTTATTCTATCCCACCTGAAACTAAGACAAGCATAGGACAGTCAGTCTTTTGGCCAAGCTTTCAGGGCCTTGTTACACTGCCAGAAAATGAAAATTTCCTTGCTTTAAAGAAGACATCATTTTCTAGCTTGTGACAAATAGATCAACTGCTCGATTCTGGTAATAGTTAATGATGAAAAATCATTCTTTGAATAGCTTTGTCATGATTTTTGGGATGTCTCTCTTTCTTTTCTGAAATGAATTCGCATTAAGGGTCATCCTTACATATTACAGTGCTTCCTGCTAGAGTTATGGTAAGCTTGATGCATCAGAGTTTGTATTCTTTGGATTTGTTCGAGGTTTCTTGGTTGGTCTTGCTCTACCTTGTTCCAGACTGCTTTGGAGCCTATGCAGAAGCTTCTGTATGGAAGGGAATGGCAGATCACTTCCCAGATTTCATCGCTATATCTCTGCTGGCAGGGTCAGCAGTTCTTGTATGAATTCCAAAAGTACCCAACTGTCAAAATCATAGACATGGAATGTGCAAACTAAAGTGTGATTTGTGCCAGCTGTTGAGCACTGAAGATCTGACTTCCTACAACTGGATCAGGAATCCATGTTCAGAAGAGGATGAGCCAAAGTGATCAAGAAAGAATAGAGATACACCAGAATGGAAACTCTGAGTTCATATATAGAGCAGGCTGGCAGCATCTAGTCTTTTGAAGATGTAGAGTGGTAGTGTCAAGATTTGATCAAATGATAAAATCCAAGAATACTTTGGCGTAGACCAGATGTTAATGAAAAAAATTATAACTGTATGGAAGCAGACAGTCAGAATGTCTGGATAAATTTTACACGCTTTCAATCAGAGCAGAGCTGTATATCACATTGCCACACCAGTAAGCTGGAGTCCTCAAGACAGATTTATGGTGCCATCAAACCACAGTCTTAGTTTTACTAACTACTCTGTCTTTTTAATGGCACTTAAGGACTTTACTGCACTGGGCATTTTATTGTGTTTAGACATGGTTTTAAACAACAGAGCTAGCTAACATGATGCTGCCAATTACAGTCAGTGCAGAGAAACAGAAGTCTTTTTTTCTCCACACTTAGTTGACAGGGTTCTATTTTGGCCCTACAGAGTTAAAAAATGCCTATAGGCCATTGAGCTGAACAAAACTTCTCCTACATTTGCTCATATACAGTTTATATAATGTCAACTATCTTAATTTATAAAGAATTTTATTTAAACAAACTAAAAATTTTGTCAAGGAAGAAACCTTTAGAGATTGATTCCAGCCTTGACTCCCATGGAGAGCAGTGAACTGGGAGGAGAAGAAAAGGATAAAAGGAAAATGCAGGTAGATCCAACCTAAAATTAAAACTGTTGCATCACCAACAGCCAACAGTTTGGCTTATCCTTTCTTTTAAAATAGTTGAACTAGTTTGAAATCTAATAATGTGGTATCTATCTGTGACTTCTAAAGCATAAGAAAATTTCAGTTTCAAAGGGTGAAAACAAAATTTAAAACTCATGATAAGGAGAGAGGAAATTTAGCTGCTGTCCTGAAAATTCATGGGGGTGATATGCCCTCTGGGAGACAGACTCAACTTTTTTTGAGCCATCAGTGATTTATTAGAAATCCTGATGTTCCCCAAGAAACATTTTCCACTAGGTGACAGATGATGTAATGCACTGATCTGCACTGTTCTCCCTTTTATCCCATGCTGTCTTCCCAAAATAATATTACTATCTCATATATTATTGGATATGGAAGAGAATTCGAGAAGCCAAAAAGTCCATGGGATTTACTTTGCATGCTAGCATAGTACTTGTGTTTGCTAAAATCAGATGGGAGTAAACATACAGTAGCTACTTTAAATGGAGCAGAAACTTCCTAAATTCAGCCTAAAAATAATAGCTTAAGGTTACTATTTATTGTTAGGCACTGATGATTATGTCAAAGATAGCTTTGGCTTTATTCAGTGGTAAATCTGCTGCCACTAGCTATGCATTGTGTCCATCCTTCTTCTCAGTACCCAGCTTTGGGCAGTGGATCAATTGAATGCCTTAAATTCTCTTTTGAACCTTGGCAGTGTTATGGAAGAAGTCTGCAGCCAATTCATAGGTCCCTGGTAAAGCTCCAACAGCTTAACAGATGGATCACCAGTAAGTCTCTTCTCTATTTCTCTGTTAAATATTCATGGAGCCAGCATGTGCATAGGCCCAACCATGCCCCTGGAGATACTAGCTGGGGTCTCTGATCTGAGGAAGATATCAGATTGGCTAGTAGAAGTCTGAGGGAAGAAATTTTCTGCAAGAATCCATCCTTGAGTGCAGAACATGGAGTGACAGCCATATGTGCAATTGCACTGGTGAATATGTCTGCAGTGCATGCTTATACAATCTAATAATAGGCCAGTGGCATACTGAATGTTAATGTGGGGAAACAGGGAATGAAAGACAAGGAGATGCCTTGAAATAAGTTAAAGCACAAACCACAGAAAAAGTTTTCTGGTTATCTTTCTGTGAAGTTGAATCAAAATACAAGCTACATTCTCTACTCCCATTACATACATCTCCTTATTTTCAGAATGTACTGCAGAAAACATTGTTAAATGCAAGGACATACAGCCCTGTGAATTGCTTAGTATATTTAGATCCTAGTCAGAACTAGAATTATGTTTTCTTTTTACTGTTTATTACCACCATTAAAACAAATATACCCCTGGAGTACCAGGGTTCATACATAAATATTGGGCTGCATTTTGGGGCTCTACTGCAGCTATAATCTTTTGTTGACACTGAAATATCTACAAAGACTTAGAAGTGCTACTTTAAAGGCTGCCTTTGGTGAAAAGAAGGGTGTTTTATAAGATACTCAGATAACATGTAAGATATTCGTCACAACCTGAATGCTATGGCACAACAGTTCTGTAAGATGCAACTTTAATGATGTAATAAAATATAGTGTAGCTAATGCAGCTTTAATCATTGTCTCCTATATACTCTGGTGGTTTTTGTAGCTCAGGAAGATCTTTATTTTAAGTAGAGTTATTTCTGAAAAGTAGCTGTTCAGATATCTCGTGACTAAATATTTTTAAAACAAACCTGAGGAATTTATACAGAATTTCACTTACAAAAATGGGATGCAGAGCATTATCAAAAGTTGGCCATATGAGGCCAGGAAGGGATTAAACTGGACACTTGTAAATAAATATACTTGAAAATTGAATCCTTATATATACTGAATATTTTTGCTGCATTTGCCATCAGTTGAGAGGAGGAAGAAGAAATAACAATGTCACTCAGAATGTGCATTTTCTTTTTTCTTCAGTAAAAGTTTGCACTTTATTGCTGACTGTTCAGACTTTCCTTGAGATTTTTCTTGTAGAGAGAAACAGTAAACAAAAACTGATATAAAAAATAGCCAGAGAACTGACATTTATGTGTAAGCTAACACAGTGTGTATACTTTCACAGAATCACAAAATGTAGGAATTGGAAAGGATCTGAACAGATCATCTAGTCCAATCACCCTGATGGAGCAGGATCTCCCAGACCAGGTCATGCCAGAATGTGTACAGGCAGATTTTGAATGTCTCCAGAGAAGGAGGCCCGACAACCTCTCTGGGCAGCCTGTTCCAGTGTTCTGTAAAGGAATCTTTTCTCATATTTATGTGGAACCTCCTATGTTCCAGCTTGCTCCCATTGACCCTGTTCCTATTGTTGAATGTCACTGAGAAGAGCCTGGCTGCATCCTCCTGACACTCACCTTTTACATATCTGTTAACATTAATGAGGTTCCAATGCTCATAAACAATTATGTTCAATTTATTTAGCTGTAGTGTATGGGACATTTTACCCACTGTTCAAGATGAACTGCTATTATTGCTGATTCTATGTGTGACCACAGTAATCTCACTTTATTCTTTATATTTTGCTATGTTTATTAGAAAAATTGGTAGTAATTCTTTCCTAAATGTTGATTCACTGAAATGTTGAGTCATAGAACATGGTTTAGTGACTAATTGCTGATTAACTGTATTAAAATATTTAGTCAGAGAATCCCCTCTAAAAGTAAAAAGAACACATTAATCAAGAAAATCATGTCACTCATGTTTTAGACAGGAATTAAGAAATGATTCTCTTTCATGTACACTAGCAACTGAAAGTCTACTTTTCAGAAATGTTATACATCTCATTTTAAACTTTTTTAAAGTGCAATTTTGTTTAGTTCTCTAAATCTCATGTCTGTAATTATTTACAACATAAACAATGTGAATATAATAGGTCACTTCTTGGTGAAAAGGAATCCAGTAAATGATTTTTTTTTCCCCCGGAATATATTCTTGCTCACTAGATTTTAAAATAATAATTTGTTTATTCCTTTATATAAGATATCCTTAGCAATGTCTATAAATATCTTCTTATCAGTACTAGAAAATTTCTGTTAAAACAGAAAGGGAAACTATTATCATGTTTCAGAGAAACAGAGAGATTTTGAAACACATAATCTGGCCAACAATGAAGTAGTTTATTTTAGATTTTTTTAAACCATTCCAATGTGAGAAATATGTTGTAACTAATGAGTCATTATTTTTTTGTGAATATTGAAATAAAATGTTGACATTTCAGAACATTTCTAATATTTTTCCATGTAAAGGATTTACAAAAACTGACCTATTCCTGGAAACAATCTTGGCTTTAGCCAATCAGGTTTTAACAGTGAGGTGAGTTACGGAAAAACTCGTGGGTAATTTTTATTTTCAGGAATATTTCATTAGTATTTATTTCACAGTTTTAATGTTTCTTAGATAAGTGAGAACAAACTTCACAAACAAGTGAGTGTTAATTATAGTATGTTAAGTTAAGCGACTGCAAGTTCTTGTTTCCACTTTGACTGATACCAAAATAGCCTATCTTATGATATTTTGACACATCTCTTTAAAACCCTTTGCTGAATCAAGAAGATAAAAAATAAATGTGTGAAAACAGACAGCAGAAGAAATATTTTCTACAGATCCTAGAAGCTTTAAATAAGTGTATTATTCCAGCCAGTTGTTGCAGTTAGTTGTTCAGTGGGGTTGCCTTAGTTCAGACACATTACATCATACACTATGAGTATTGACTTAATATTGCCATGGTACTTTTCAAACTGTCTACTATAGATGCCATAGTATATACACAAATATACACACCCCTGTAAAACAAAATGACAGACAGTAAGAAAACAATGTGCTTGGACTTTGGATCAGAATTAGTGATTGTCTGTTATTCCTGATGGACAGTCCAGCCATACATCGCAGTGAATCTTTTGGCTAAGGATGATCTGTATAGTAAGTCTGTACTGCAATGTTTTTTTGGATCCTGTTCCTTGCATCATCCTGGCATCTGGTCAGAGTGATTGTACCATATTAGGCCACCATGGTCAGGCTTCATTTTCAAGGAAAACAGTAATACAGTGGAGAAGGAGAACACAGTATGATTAGGTCTCATTCCAGAAGGTATCATGGTATGACTGGAGAGAACACTTGGACTTGTGCATCTTGGAGAAGTATTCCCAGGTTCCTGATCTGAACAGGACAATATTAATATGGATCATCTAGATCCTTAATGGAAGTCTTAAGTTATTTTAAGGGAAATCACTTGAAATTTGGGTCAAGAGCCAATACATATGCCAAAGCACAAAAGGAGTGCTATCAAATTTCTTTCCTCCTTTCATTTACACCTTGTGAAATTGTTTTCCACACTGCTGTGATATACAGCCTTACATTATTATCTCAAAGGAATCATAGTCTTATATTTTTTCCCCTTCAGTCTATTTGGCTTCCTGCTTTAATCTAATTCTCACTGCTCTGGGGAATCATCAAACCTGGCTGAGATTTGTATCTTTTTGAAGAGCTCATCAATAGTTTACATAATGCTATGACAGGGCCAGGGTTCACACAGCTGGGGAGGTACTCGGCAAGAGCCCTGAGTTAAGCAGAAAAAGACTTCCTGAGAATCTCAACTTTGTTTGAATAGTTGTTTTTTTTTTTTTTTGTTTTGTTTTTTTGTTTTTTTTAAAGTCTGAAGAAGCCAAAACAACATAGAAGTGATGTATACAGGTTTGCTGGCAGCTGGTGTGCTGTGACTGATGATGCTTGTGTTAATTATGCTCTCACTATTACCACGTGATCTACCCATCTGCTTTTTAAAGCCAGCTGTTTTCCTTTATCTTCCTGTTTAACTACCAGTTATTCAGGATGATGATAATCTTTTTGTGGAGATCAAGGACAGAAGATACTGCAGTGCAACTCTGTTATGGAGGTTACATTGTCATGACTCAACTAATCAAGCAAAAATACCTGTCAAACGTAAGTAAGTTTAGCCACATTATCTTTTCCAGCTTAAATGCCTTTTAATATTAATTAAGATTGGACCAAGAATGTGTTTAGAAAATTAAATCATTGAGTTTCCCCTTCCTTGAATTCAGAAACTGTACATGTGCATTGTCAAATATCTAATAGTGCAAGTTTTAACACAAACTCTTTGCCCCACAATTCCTACAAATAGATTTTATCCAGTTTACTTATCTTTTTCTAGTTTCTGACTGGTTGCTTAAGTTACATAACATTCTTGCTGCTCCTTGTTGGGTAACTCATACCCTTTAGACTAGAAAATAGTGCACCTTTATTCTAATGGGATCATGGGCGTTTGCATGGACATTATTCAGACTGCCATGCACATGCAAAGAAAAAATCATGTTCATGTAAAATAATATAAAAGAGGCATGACCACAGTTAAAAAACAACACTGAATGCAGGGAAAACAATGTATCTGTGAGCTGTTGCTTTGCGGTATTTGTCCAGTTTTTGTCTAGTCTTCAAACAAATACAAAAACACAAAACACAGTAGCATAAACAAACCTGTTCTTATGATACTAGAATTCCTTTTCTGGCCTTTAACTAACAAGTATGTTCCTGCTTTCTCCCTTAAAAGAACAACCTCCCCCATCCCTCTGCTGCTTATGGTCACATGCTTTATTTTCCCAATCTCAGAAAATATTTTCCTTTAACAAACAAAAAGTCCCAGTAGTAATAGAGAGTAATACAGATTTCTACTGTTTGTGATTTTTTCTTCAAAGTTCTGGCCTCCTGTTTGTGAGAAAAATCATTACACGTCATATCAAATTTTCTTGAATAAAGAATCCTTTTTTTTTTTTTTTTAAATAAATTCAACTATTACTTTCTCTCTCTCTCTCTCTCTCTTTCTCTCTCTCTCTCTCTCTCTCTCTCTATATTTTTCCAATTGTGTATAAACTTGATTTCCTTTTAATAATCTTGATTTCTTTTTAATTCGTCCTGGATACAAATATTAAAATGAAGAGACTGATAACTGGACTGCTCTTTATGCTTCTAACATCTTAGGCAAAATGGACCCTTTAAACATGTATCAGAGCAATTAACCTTCTTAGCATGTGCTTATGAGCATGCAAAGTGAAGTAGCACTCTGGTGACATCATCGTCAGGTCATCCTGCAAGAATAATGAAATCATATAGAGAGGTGTGCCCTGAGGCATACTCTGTTGCCTTAATTAGGCTGAAGGCTCTCTTGGATATGATGCCTTATTGCAAGAACATTGGCAGGAACTAATTGTGGTATGTTTTTGCATCAGTATTGGTATACTGCATCATTTACGGTTCGAAAATAGCTGTAATTGTGTGCAATGATTGAGTCATTTCCTGAATTTAATATCCTAAGCAGAGTATGAATTAAATGACTAACACACTCTTGACTTTGTCATCTTTTTTGTCTCTGGCTGGATTCTTAAGAAGATCTCTCTGTGCTTTTGCATTTTTAAACTAAATTAGATTTGGTATATTTTAGCACTGCTGAGAGTGACAAGTTAGTAATAATTATTGTTCCCAGACAGAGCACAAGCAGGTGCTGCAGGATCTTCATTTTTAGAGATTTTGCAGCCCTGCCAGTGCATTTCTGATCAGTACCACCTCTGCTGAGCCAGGAACTGGAGGTTTATTCAGAACAGTAGGTGCACTAAGGTTTCGAAATGGAGAAATGGTCAGTAGGGGACAAGGCTGAGGACATCACTCCTTTTTCATTTATAGCTGAAGTCAGAAACAAATGCACTCTCCTGGTATAGTTTCATTCTTACATTATATCAGTCTACACCTCAGGAGACTATAGCTCTGTTTCCTCTGTTTTTTTTGCCTGTGGTTCTATCCTATTTGAAGGGGCAATTTCTCTTAAATGTGAACCTGTACCATTGTCATTTTAACTGGCAGATCCTGCAAAAAAGGATGGAATGACAGTTGTTTGCAGACTTGTGAGAGAAAAATAAACAACAAGCACTGTTTTTTAAAATAGTGCTAAAGATCTACATTCCTGCTGCCACTCAGAGAATGCAGAATATTATGAATCATCAATATTTTTGGTGCCATCATTATCAAAAACACACACACACACAGACAACCTGCAGTACTTGCATTCATACCAAAACCTTTTATTTAATTTATTTGGACTGCTTTTCTATCCTGTACCAGTTAATAGTTAGCCCTATTTCAACTCAGAATCTGAATGTTATTTACCATCTGTCTCCAAGGGATGCATTTGCCAAGTCCCTTAATTTGCTATAATTGGCAGGTTTTCAGTGTACATAATTTATATTTAAAAAAAAAGAAAAAACACATACAAAAAAACAAAAACAAAAGAAACCAAGCTGCAATCCTAAAAAAAAAAAAAAAAAAAAAAGATTAATTAAACCATTTCTTAGGGGTTCCTAGAAGTGTTCCAAAAGGATGACTTTAAGGCCACAAGGTCTGCTCTGTGTATGTGCCATCACAGCTGATCACATTAAAAATGTATGTTGGGTTGGTCCCCAGTGCCTCTGTGCTGGTCAGAAGGATGTCACTGGCACCTGGGTAACATCACATGTAAACAGTGAATTAAGCATCTTGCATTTGCATTAGTGTCTTTTGTTCACATGCTAGAAACTCTGAGTCTGCAGTATAATTTATGGATACCTCCATGTATTCTGTAGCTGATATGATAGGAAATGCAATGGAAAAAAATAAAATCCCAAGCAGATGTACAGAATGCTAAATAGACCTACTGAAAGACCACAAATGGGCTGAAAGATATCATACATGTGGTCTGTAAACATGATTTTCACCTTCCTTTCTCTTGAATTATTGCTCCTGACAGCACCTGGTTAATGAGTGTATGGTACAGTGATGTAGTGCCCTGTGTAGGCAGCTGTCAATCTAGGAAACATCACCTATTCTCCTGAATTGCCCACGTCAGGATTCCTGAATACAGTGTCTCCTATATTACACTTCTTCCACTGTCCTTTCAGTTGGCAGAGAAAGAGAACAAGAAGATAGAAAGGGGGATTGGAATGATTCTTTGTATTTGGCTTGGAAAGGGAAGGAAAGAAAATAATGAATATGGATATGCACTTGCTTGTTTTCCCAGATCTAGGATGATATCTATGTGATGCAAGACAATTGCTAGCCTCAAAATTTGCTGATGTGTAACCATAGGAACTTCTTGTGTGTATCAGTCACTGTGTATTTATTTATGTAAGCAATCCAAGGAATTAACAGAGTCATGTGAAAACAAAACTGGATAGCTGTGTTCCTGTCCCAGTTCTATTATAATCTGACATGTACACTTTCAGACTTAGATGAGATGTTTTTTTTCCTGTGTTTCTCATTTTCTAGTGGCTGGAGCTGCTCTGTTTTCAGACTCAAGCAACAATAGTTGTTAAAGCCAGCTCTTCTGAGGTACAGCGGAAAGGCAGCTGAAGTTGAACTTTTAGTTCTACTCTGAATTCATGGAATTTCAGTCTTCATTTTTTAAAGAAAGCATCATCCCTGTGGTGGACATCTCTTACAGTATTTAGAATGGAAAAATTCAGACTCTGAAACTGGACATAGCCTGTTCAGATATTAACGCTTTAGAATGTCTCTCTGGAGGAAGTATACAATTGTGGATTATCTCATTATTTCCATTGTTGGAGTGTTCAATAGATTAGCTACATTGTCAGAGATTTCTTAGAAATCTCCACTTTAGAGAAAAACACCTCTTCAAATTTATTCTCCAGTAAATTTCTAGAAATTTTCCTTCCAGAGCTAGTTTCTGTGTAAATGAACAATTTTCTAGTGCAACAGAAAAACACTTTGATGAACATAACAGTGGATGTGATATAAATTCCTAAGTGTATTATAACAGACAGAGCAATAATACAAAATGCCGTGAAACAGCAAATCTGAGGAAATTCACAGCCTTCACTGTTTTCATCAGAACTGGCAGACTGGAACTTGCTGAGACTGGTAGAGAAATTCAGACAAGATATCACACCATGGAGTAGCAAAATCTTTGACAAGATAGCAAGAAATGAGGAATCATCCATACCTAAGCTGAGGTCTGTTGCAACTCAACTTAGTAAGACTTCTGTAATGCCATGGAATTTTATCACTTCCCTTAGGTGGAAGAGTTCACTTAACACAACTTTTTCCTTGTTGTTTTAAAGTCTGGAAAGCAAAGTGTACTGTGACTGATAGTTTATCTCCTCTGCTAGAAATGGGACTAGTTATTCAAGTGCTCTAGGATATTCTACACTCTCCTGCTGTCCTTCTGCAGCTGAAACACACTAATTCAGAGCCAATCTCATTAATAATTGACCTACATCAGGGATGTTATGCTTTTCCCAAAAAATATTTCATGCATGTTTTAGGGTGTACATCTCCTGTCCAATTCCTAATGTAAAATTGAAAAAGTTAGTAGTGCCTTCAAGCATCTATACAATATTTGAGTGACTTAATTTCTAAATGGATACATTAAATATTCAGTGGAGGAGACATAGTCACTTCTGTTTGTCTGTGGACTAAGAACAGCAAGAGTTAATGAATATCTATACACAACATTGAAGTCACAGATAAATGTGGTCAAAAAGGGAAACTGAACTACATGAAATTGACATGTGAAATCAGAAGTGATCATCTAGATTTTTTTTGATGTTTTATTTAACTTTCTGTGTTAGAGATCATGTTTTAAGGCAACATGCTTAAAATACTGATGTCACAATGATCATCTATTTTTCCTTTCCTTAGTTTTTCCTTTCAGTGGTTTCAATTTTTGCAATTACATTGTAAATTCATTTCTAGTTGCAGACTCTCTTCCATGGATACCAGAAGGAGCTCCTATGTTCCTGTGGTTTTTGGTAAGTAAGATGCACAAAAATTGGTCTGCTGTAGGAAATTGCTCTGGGTGTCTGAATCATTGACTGCTCAGAGGATTTTGACAGCTATGAGAGATGATGACCACAGTTATTTTGCTCGAACTGCTGTAAGAATGAGTGAGACTTATGGTTATCTTACATAAACCTTGCATCTTAGGAGAAACTGTCCCATACATTTGATGGCAGTTCTAGATTCTGTATTATTCTTGACTGATGACAAAATCCATTTCACATATCTGTCATGAGACTGAAAGCACCTGAGGGCAGAGTATTTCAGGGAATTTCATTACAAGTTCTGGTACATTTGTATATGTATGCATGTATCTACCTACCTACCAATCTAATCTCCTCAAGCTATTTTTGTCATTTTTAAATGAACACCTAACTTGTCATTAAAAGAATTTTTATCTAGGCTTTCTTAAAAAAAAATCAGTCAGTGATATCCAATAAGGTAAAGAAGGGTATAGAATTATTTACAGATAATGTAGAAGCTAAAGAGTTCAGGTAAAATCTGGAGTGTATAAAGATGAATTAAGAAAATAAAAGGGGAAAAGGAGAGAAGGAGGGAGAGTAAATGTAATAATCCTATTCCTACATTTCAAGCATATGATTCACATCTGCCTCATCAATTGGAATTCTTTATGTACAAATGTTTATTGTGATACCCAGATCACGTCTGAATAACAATGCTAGCCTTCTGCAAAAAAGGTTTTCTGAAAATCTGGCTTGCCAAGTTCTTTAAAACTCTGAACTTTACTGATTCACTCTCAGGGAGACTGAGTTCTCTGGGAAATCTAGTCTTTAGTGTAGGCATAGTGACATTTGTACACAAGACAATCCAAGGGTAAAATTTCAGTACTTGATGTTTACAGAGCTGGTAGCCCTGGAAGATTTGTCCTTTGCACTATGATGCCTTTATTTTGTTGCTTGATTCATGCAGTTCTCAATGGCCATTCCAAAGAATGGCTGCAAGGTCATGGGAGTCTTTGCTGACTCAGGAAAGACATGTCTCATTGCAAAAGACTGCTTTTATTTCGTTTTTGTTTTCCAGCATGTACGCTTGGAATGCTGTTGTGGTTGTTTCAGTGTTTACAAGATATTTCCTTCAGCTATAGTTTATTTCTGCCAAAAGAAAAGTTAAAATAAAATAAAATAAAATAAAATAAAATCCATTAATGAGCTGACAGTGCTTTTAATACTGCTTCAAAAGGAGAGGGAATGCTCGTGTGCCAAACAAATGTTTGGAACAGTCTCAGATAGCAACATTTGTTCTGCAAGGGAATGATCCACAATAGGACACTTCAGCTGCTGAACATCTAGAAGTACTCGGATGAGGCAGTGTTCAGATGGTCAGCCTGTTTCCAAGAGAAACAGCATTTTTGTTAACATGGCAAAAAGCTGTGCTCTACCAAATGTAAATCCAGAGAATGTCTCTCAGCTCAAGGTTTACGAGTCCCTGCAGGAAAAAGTTACGGAGCGTTAAGTAGAAGTGTGAATGTGGGAGTAGTACATGTCTTGGCTCATCAAGAAGGGGGATGCTCTTGACAGCATAGAGGCACAATCTTGATGTTTGTCAAACTTTCTGACACATTTTTACCCATTTTGAGACAGTAGCAAAAATGTTGCAAGCATTTTTATAAAATGTTAATCTCATTTTCTGACCAGAACCTTATGAGAAAATGACAGCAAAAGTTGAAAATGGGAATTTCTTACTTTTGCAGACACTCTGCTGTCTGAAACAATTCCCCAAAGAATAAGCATGAGATATGAAATAATAAATACACCTCACCAGAATGCTTCTAAAATACTATCCCTCTTTAATTCTTACTCATTGATCTTCTTTTTAATTCTTTTTCTTTCTTTTTTTTTTTTTTCTTTTTCTTTTTTTTTTCCCCCCCCCAAGAATTTCCCACTCAAAAATGGAATTTTTCTTTTTTTGGGGGGGAGTATTCAAGGGCACACTCATTCTTTTCCACTTTTCACCTAACTGGGCTAAAAGTCAAGCAATATCATTATACCACTTGAAAACCTGAACTCCTGAAATCTGAGTAGTCTGAGTTGTTTTTATTCACGTACTCTGCACAAAGGTTTACATTTTAGATAATCTGTCTTTTTATTGCAGAAGACCTTGGGAATGAGAAACACTGACTTTCAATTAACTTGACACTCCCAGCAAATTCAGGTAACTGTTTACATACAGAGCATTTTTGCAAGCGAATTATTCTGCACCATACAGTGAAAATGCTTGTACCTTTCCACCTGGGAGAAGAATTGGAATATGTTCCTGTGTCCTCAGGATAGATTTGCTCTTCCATCAGGACAACCACTGTGAATGTCCTTACAGATATTAAGGTAAATTTTGTTCAATTTGCTCTACAGATCATCCTTTGGACCCAAATCTCAACTAGTGTTAATTGATGTAGCTCTGAATTTAATTAAACTTTGGAAGCTCTCACTGCCTGAGAATCTGTCCTGCAGATTGCTTTTGGAAAATGCTTATACTCAGCTTGATCTATCCATGATTGAAATTTATGCTTTAGCTGAAGGTAAATTATGGCTATTTGGTGATTAATACCTTGTTCTCATGCCAAGCCAAGCTAAGATGTGCTGACTTAATTTATCACTAACCAGAGGTTATTATCTTACTGTAATTATAAGAAAATGCACATCACTTTGACCTTTGAGCAATTGTGTGGGGAGCTCATCCCTTAAAGTTCCCCTTGAATTTCTCTTAAATCTAACATCTCCTTCTCTGAATAGACTTTTGCAAGTCCTTTGCAAAAATGAGAATGTCAGAAAAGAGGACACCACAGTTTTGAATGTAGTTTATGAGACTGAAGCTGAGGAAGGGCATTTTCAGAGGAATCAAAGACAGAAGAAAGACAGTTCTTACTAGACCAAAAGATCAGTCTAAATTATGTTGCTATAATGAAGAAAAGTGGGCTTTGGTGGTAGCAGTGGGTAAGCTGGTGCCAAATAAGGTGCAGGTGGGTCAGTCATAAATGTATCTAACTTTGAGTCCCAGAAATACTGAAGAGAAAATGCTCTGGGTGCAGTCAATTCCATCATTAAATTTACCTCTTTTAGAAAAGACAATGAACTGGGCTGCTTTGAACCTTTTGTAGCCTCCTGTTCTGAGTACTGGTTGCAGTGGTGTGATTTTCCACTACACTGAATGAAGTTTTTCAGACACCCATTCTTAGTTCTCCTTTCAAGGGGGAGGCAGTGAGCACTCTACTAGTATGAGACACTGTATTTTAAGAGTCATTAAGATGAATATTAATGTCTGCTCAGATATTATATGCTTTATGGGTAAAAATATTCTGTATGTATTTTTGCTTTTCTAATAACAAGAGAGTTCCTCTAAGAAAACAAAAGCTGCTTGCTTCAGCTCAGAAAGGGTGCAAAGAGGTGAGATTTGGTCCATGCCTGTCTATTTCCAAAGGCAGTAAAATTATCTTTTTTTTTTTCTTTTTTTTTTTTTTTTTCAAATTTCCTCCAGCAGCAGTACCCAAGCCAAGTTGGCTCTAGCCAGCTCTTGTTTGTAAAATGTAATTCTGTAGAAATGAGCTGGTGACAACTTGAAGAAAAGAGTATAAACATTCCAAAAACAATTCCAAACATGACTAAATACGAGAAGGAAACTTCTAATAACTGCCTCATGGGAATAATGAGCCTTACATACAAAAGCAAACATCATTTATTTTCTAGTCAAGGATATGTACATAATAGCCTTCTTCCTTTCTTTTTCTCTCTGAATATACCTGTAGGTAAGTGTATGTCTCTGTATCTATTATCTGTATAAGTAGTCTCTCAAAATGACTTACATTTCAGATAGGAGCAAGCAGTTTTGTCATTGTTGGAAAAAGCAGAAACTGGTGTTGTAGACAACACCTGAGAGTGACCACAAGATTAAAGATATGTGTGTGATCATGTATCTGCCTGGAGATCTTTATACTACATTGTTTGGAAAGCTACCTGAGGTTTTCAAATCACAGAACAATTTACTTCTCCCTAAATGAATTATTTCAACTTGTATTGTCAAACTGAAACATTCAGAATCATGGTTTCCCACACCTATGCAATGGCCTCAAAAATCCTGGTGTTGGAAGAATGACACATTTTGATACATGATGCTTAGATTTTGAAAGAAGCATTTTCATTCTTTCCTCTGTAGCCATGAGGACATAAGTACCGACTAAATGAAAACAAACTGCCAAATAAACACAGAGTTCCAGGAAAGAGTTTTTTATATATATTCATATATACATACAGATAAAAATTTTCCTTTTTATGAAACTTCCAACAATGCAGCAAAAATGTCAAAACAATGCAAGTAATGCATAAGAATGTTGCAGTATGTATTTTAAAAAAGTAGAACCAAGCTAGTTTGTTGTCTCTGAGTGAATCCACCTCATTCCAAAGCCACTTAACGTCCTCCTGACCTTCTGATCCTTTTTTCCTCACCCTTCTGTTGTTTGCCAACCTAAGCTGCCACAAATTTCTCATGTTTCTGATGTGCTAAGCTAAAATATCTCAAATGCAAATAATTTTATTTCATTCTAAAACACTGTGAGAGGATGTCACAGAAGTGCTGAGGATGCTGTAGTTTAGAGATATAATTACTTAAGATGTGAATGTTTGCATTGGGACCTCAGGTTCACAGTATCCTGCATGTACCCCGATTCTATGTTCCAAGCCATTGGTCATTAGCAGCAAGTGCAATTTTTGTCAAAACCCCTTCTTTTCTTGCCACTTGAGTGATGAAAATGCCAAAGAATTTGTCTAGAAAAATTTTAGCCAGTGGTGTAATCCAGAGAAAATTTGCCAGGAAATCACTGCTGTTTGAATGTGAATGCTTGCATAGCCAACTTGGATCAGAGAAGCTCAGGCAGCTTGAGTCCTAAGTGTTACCTGGTCACAGATAAGCAGAACACTAACACTCAAATCCTGTTATTCCAGTGGTTATCACAAGCAGTATAAAAGAGCTTTTATAGTGGAAAACTAAGACTCATTCCAGGCATCCAAATAACATGGTATTAATTAATGATCACATTTTAAGGAAGTTCTTGCACGAAAGAATTACTAAGAGAGCATGTGGCGACTCATTAAACAGAAATTCAGGTTTCATTCTTCTTTTTATAGCTTGCCCAGTGCTCATCTTTAATATTTAGGAGTTCTTCCAGAGTAATGGGAATTGAGGGGGAGGGATGCATATTTCTGAGTACACTGACAAGCTATTTCATTTACCATAAGCAATTTTTTTTTTTTTTTTTTTCCCCAAGAGAATTATGTTAGATGAATCTGATAACTGTTCAGTAACTGTGAGCACAGAACTGGATTTCTAGAATGGTAATTACTTTTGGGGTATTTTGCAACTGACTATAATATAATTCTGTGGGTGGCTATTCTGTGTCTTTTACATTCATGCTATCTGCTTGACAAATGCAGACTTGCAAGCTTTTTAAGGACTCAGAAAAAGTAGAAACAAATTTGGATGTTCTAAAAAAGAGAGAAAGAAAATCAACAAATAAATCTGGGGAAATCAAAGATCTGTTGCTAGACTCTTTGGAGCAGAGACTGAGTTGGTCTTTATAGATGCTACAATACTGAAAGGAATAGTAATTCCAAGCATTTAATCATCTGGCATCCCAATTCTATCATCTTCTCCATGGTACTGAACAGTAAACTCATTAAGAGCCTCTCCTCAACATCCTGAAATTACCACTTAGCACCAAGAGTGATGTTATTTTTGCAGCATTGTGTTACAAATCTATTTAACTTTCAAATACTTATGCCCACTCTATTGTAAGCACATGGATTAGGGAGATCTTTACAAGGCTGTGTGAACATGTTTTGCTTTGTTTTGTTTCAACAAGGGGGCTCTTTGCTAGGTTGATATAAGAATTTTTCACTTGTCTGACTGTAGAGATGAAGTATAAATGCTTCCTGAAGATGAATATGAGTGTTCAGCTTAGCAGCAGTCCAAAATATGCTGGTTGTTTTATAGTTTAAAATTTGGTATAGCGGTAGGTGCTTCTCCTCACATTCCTCCCTCTTATTCAGGTGAAACAAATACTCCACTAGCTGGTTAAATGATTCTCACAGATTCAGTGTTAATGCACATCATGATGCAAAGTGAGAGGGAGTTTCTTGGAGAGAGCCAAGTCAGCACCAGGGCTGAAAACACTCAAGCAGCCCTTGGAGGTAATTGCTGTTATCCATTTGACCACCAAACTGCAGTAAGTGTTTGCTTAAGTGCTTGACTGCTGTTGAACCTTGAACTTTCAAGGACATTCCCAGTAGCAGATAAATGTGAGCGCAGGCAGCCATTTTTCACTGGAGGGGAATTTGCCACCAAAGGGTTAATGCTATCTGCTGGAGGCTTGGTGGCAGTTGAATGCTCACTGCCTCAGCCCTGGGGCCTTTCCTTTGGTTAGGAAAACAAGACCAGAACTCTTAAAGTGGAGGATAAAACGTTGAAAAACAGGTTTATTTTGCCAGTGTAGCAAAAATTACTGGATATCTGTTTACATCATTTGGGAAACTTTCATGGATGGTGACCCAAACCATCTTGACTGGATGGCTAAGTGTTCAGAACAAAGTATTGCAGAGCGAGAAGTGGCTGCTCTGGCTGGGTAACTGCCCCAAGGCATCTGACAAAAGATGGTTCTGCAAGGCTTGCAGACAGCCCCTACTAAATAATATCACTGACGGAGAGATTGACTTCATGGAGAGCAATCCTTTTTTACTCTCCTTTCTTCAGACTAATATTTTTACAAAGCCTTTCCCAAGGGCGCTCTCTATTCAGAGGGCATTGGGCAAACACCAGTGAGCCTGGGCCCTTGACTTTGGAAAGGCATGGGCACGTGATGTTAATGGCACTGCTTGTTGCGCATGAAATTAATCACGTATGTATGTTTTTTCGCAGAGCCAAGGCTATGATGAACTGTCAGCTAGTATAAAGCAGAAGAGGGTCAGATTTTACTGTTGCTGTGGATGCCTGACATTAGCTCCTCTGGAAACATTCAAGGATATTTTTGGTTCAAGATTAAGGAGTCACAAGATAAATTATTAACCGACTGAATCCCTCTTATTTTATGTATATGAGCAAACTGCACTACTGAAACAATATTCTGCACTCAGGGCTGTCAGTGGATATTCACACATTGTTCTTAATGTGTTGTTTCTTTCCTAAAGCAAAATTAGATTATATGTTTTAAACATGAACCTGATTTTACATCTTCATTTGCAGCCCAAAAGCCCATTATTGACAGGATGTGAATTTTCTTTCTACAGTGAAGCTGCAGGCCTGGATTTTCAGTCTTCACCTATTTTATTGTACAAAGTATGACATTATACTTGTCTAAAAAATGTTAATAAAAGAGCCTTGCTTGGTTTGAGCCTGTGCAGACTGCTTGCAACAGAACAAACATTGCCACTGAGTCTCATGCAACATTTTTTGGGATCTGGCTAAGATTATCTGAAGAGCTGTTAATTTTGACTTTGTTTAGTTTAAAAAGGAAGAAATGCAAATATAGAGGAGACAATGCCTTAAAGCAGAGAAGAATACCAGGTTACTCATATAAGAAAAACTTGTCTCCTTGTCTGCACTTCCAGCTGGATCTCTGCACAGAAAATTGCCAGATGATTTAAAAATGGTTGAAATCTTTGCTAAGACTGACCCCAAACCCGGATCCTGAATTCCTTTTGATAGTGCTCTGCAGCTTCCTAGATAATGAAGCAAAAGAATTCTCCTGAATGCTCCTGGATGACCTGCACTGCACGAGGGAAGGACTAGCTGATTTTATCAAGTGATGCTTTCCTTGCTCTTATCTTAGAACACAGTGTCTCATTTTTCCACCTACATTTGTTATGGTGATCCCTGGTTTCCTCTCACCTCCTCTACCCTTCCCTCCCCCTCCCCAGTAGCCGTAAAACCAAAGGGAGAAGGAACCTTTAAGGAGTGGTGTAATTATTAACAAATTTTGATCTCGGGAAGGAGGGCAACCAAAGTATTTCCTGTTTCCTATAATTAAAGACTCAAGACTCTGTTCTGCTGCACACACAAGTTGTTTATTTTTAATGTGCACTCTGTGAAATATAATCCTGTGTTTTATTTCTATATCTTAGGCCAAATTCATAATTGGTGTAAACAGCCGCTACTCAACTGACAAGTAATAAAATGGGGACAGAGGAAAACAAAGGTTATAAGGTTTCATTTGCTTACAGCAGAAATACATTTGTTCTGTTTGTTCTTTCGCTTTACCTCCCTGTGATCTTGGGAATAAGAAAAGTGGAGAAAGGGAAGTCTCTCAACTACACTGAAGTTGAAAAATTTGGCTGTACAAGCTAAAATGAACTGGGAAATCCATATATACATGGGGCAGGTCATGGACACTCAACTGTATATACTAAAGATGAATATATATCCTGCTGCTAGAACTTCCCCCAGTCTACTAGAGCTGGAACCTCTATAAGGACTCAAATACTGAGTTAGAAAAATGAAACATTATAATCTGAAATGACCTAAATAATTGCATTGAAAGATTCCCACGCATATCACTGAGCATACCACTGAAACTCAATAAATAAACAAGGTGCATGCAGTTTTTAGTGTAATTTATGGGATATCTTTGCCTTCCTGTGTGCTTAAATATGGGATTAGTTGTAGCATGTTTTGAACCATTCCTCCTTTTGATCCACACTTGAATTTATTGCTATTGAGGATAGTCACATCTCTAAACACAGAATACCAATGCATTCTGTCACAGAAAGGCTGTCATTAATGCAATACAGTATTGGAAAAGGGGGCAAATAACTGGTGGTCAGAGGAGTACAAGTGTGACTGTAAGTGCTCCTAGTAGCTTCTTTTTGTTTGGTAACCCCACATTCCATCATCTAGGGCAATGAGATTGTACACATTCTTCTTATACATATTCATATCCTTTCTTGGAAAGGAGGCCTGGAAAAAGATAATATTGAATATTTACTTCTCACTTTATCATTTGTGCACTGCTCATATTTTTTTATTTTTTTATATTTCATTTTATTTGACACTATAGAGTTTATATGCCCACTGTGTTGCCTGCAAAGAAACCCATTTATGAGGTTTTGTCCCAAGAGGAGTCAGATCTGCTCTGCAGCACAAATGTTATGCAGAGCATAAATGTTTCTGCACTTTAGCAGATCTTTCACAGTGATACTTGCGACTTTGACTCTCACCTGCTCGTATTTGAGTAATTTCTCTTTACTGCCTGTGTATTCATTTTGGCAGCCTAGGTCATTTGTTCTTTTTTACCCTCAAAACACTGAAGTTAATTCATCAGCAAAACTTATGCATCCCTGCCTCGTTTAAACTCACAGCTGAGTGATATTGATTTCATAGAAAACAGGAAAGGAATCTTCAAAGCAGCAAAATCAAAGTGGAACTCACTAACTATGACTCAACAGAACAAAATTTTGGTGCAAAAGTAAATTCCACCTTTTTGGTTGCAGCATAGATGATTGAAGTGAACTAATTATTGCCAGCTTGAGACTTACAAGTTAATAAAATAAGGACATAATGATTAGAAAACTTTGACTGCATAACTGGCATTTTTTCCCATTGCCTTAGAGAAGAACTTGCCCTGGGTTTCTATTTGGATTTGTTAAGAATATGAAAGCCAAGGAGTACATCCTCATTGACACACTGCTGCCCCAATGATGCAGACTTTCAGGGATGCACCTAGCAGCTGCATGACTTTAGAATTCCTCTACCTAAAATAGAGGAATTTTTAGGAGGTGAATTGCAAGGCTGGGTTCAGTACCCAGCCATACCCTCAAATCAGAGAATTTGGCTGTGTGGACTTTTCTGAAAACAAGCAGAAAAGACCTCATTGCTTCAGCCTGCTGCTCATTGAATGTTGAAAGACAAGTTTCACAGTTGATGCTTCTCTGTTCAGAGACAGTAATTTCACATACCTTAATCTGTGGATTTTTTCCAAAAATAAGGATATTGATGACTAATTTTTTTTTTCATGTGTTCTCTTTGTAGTCAATCTAACTTGTGCATTTATGATGGTTACCGACTGGGAACTACTGTTCTGGAAAATGTTAGTTGATTTCTTCTCCAGTCTGTCTACTATCTCAAGAATCTGGAAGACATGAAATACTGTATAAGAACATTCAAAGATGCTGAGATTATCCATGCTGCAAAAGCTGCTATTATTCTTCATAGTTCATGGTATTTTTTCTTTTTATTAGTAGAAATTCTGTGCATTTTAAAACTAATTTAGAATAGTCAGAAAACCAGATTAGCAGAGGTCTCTTTCTGGTATTGAATTACTCTCAGAAGGTCATTCCAGAGCATATTCATTACTGATACAATCCACAAATTCATAAAAACATGTCAATCACTGAACTGTTTATATTGAGAGATACAATTGAAACTGTACCATATTATTCAATGAAATTACTAAATTACTAGTCTTTTTATTTATTCATTTAAGCTGTGGTCTGCAAGTAGAACTGCTGAGAGATATTCCTATCTTTCTGAGATTTCATGCTTGAACTGTTTGGGCTTTCAAGTAATCTTATTTCACATAAAATTATTTTATTATAACTTAAAGAAAAAGAAAAAAAATAAAAAGAAAAAAGAAATAAGACACCAGTGAGGAAGGCATTGGTAATATTTTAAAATCAAAAACATGCATTTGCAAACATGCATCTTCCCCCTGAGGGACAGTAGTTTTATCTCCTCCTCTTTCAGTGCTGGCATAAAACAAAAGTTAGAAAGAGGCTCCAGAAAATGGCCTGAGTAAACATGATCTAGCGATTCTTAGGGAAAGGCCAGGTGTTTCTCAGCTACTCAGGGATGTTGTATATCTTGCCAAGTTTGGGACGGAGCCTGGTTGTTTCTCTGCTGCCCATTGTAACTCAGTTTAGCTCTCTTGTCCACATGCTGGTCCCATGCTGTGAGACCCTCAGTGACAGTCTGGGGACTGCATGGTAATGAGAATCCCCAGAAACTAAAGGGATAAACCAACCTATGGTGGTTTGCAGGTGTTCCCCGTCATAAGAGACTCAGCCAAAGAATAAGAAGCAGCAAGGATAGCCGGCTTCATGTGGAAATGGCAAGGGAAGTGCTTCTCCTGGGGCTTTCTAACCCTTCCTTGTAACTCTCATTTCTTTCTTTGGATTGTACTTTTTTCTCCTGCAGTAAAAGTAGACAACGGTGCCCTGGCTTTAGTATCTCCATGTGCAGCTAACTCCTTTGTGTACACAGGTTCATGTTCACACACGTGGGTATACAGCAAGATATTGGTGGGTTAGACAAGTGCAGACCATCTCCCAGCAGACAGGATCAAAAGATGGCTGCTTTAACTCCATATTATCTACTCCTCGATGTGCAATGTACTTACCTTCTCCATACCTTCTCAAAGTGGACATCATGTAGCTTGCACTCTGAAATATACGGGAAATTAGTGTGAGGTTTACTGTATAGGAAATTTGGGCACTGCACTCTATTCTCAGTAGTGTTTGATACATGAACCCATGCAAACCCGTGTCACTCATACTGAGGATGTTTGAGCAGGGAAGAACTATGCTCCCTGAGGGAAATTAGACAGCTGTTCACTCATAAGGCTGAAGCTTAAAGGAACAGTTTTACTTACTGTTAATTCTTTCCATTTACCAGTGCTTCCATTTGTTTAGTGTTAGAAAATAATGGTTAAAATGTGGTCCTGATACAAAACCATGGAGACTATATAAGGATGTTTTAGCTAAGAGTATTCTTTTAACAAACTAGAAAATGAGATTAAAGAAAAAAGTTCCATTTTGCTAGGAATAGTTTTCCACTGTGTAGAATAATGAATTACAAGTTTCCAAAATGAAACAGAGCCCTGGAGCTGCTTCATCTTTGTCCTTGAAACTTCTGTAAAGCCTGAATCAAGTTCTAAAGGAAACTTTTCTCCCCCTTCATTGTATCTGAGCTTCTCAGAATCACATACACACTTTTCTATTTTTACTTTCCAGCCTGGGCCCACTTCCAAATGTGAAACTGTGGGATTCCTGCACTCCTACATGTGTAAGACCCAGACTGAACTCAAAGGTCTGACCAGTTTACCTCCGCAACCAGACTACTTTCTTCATAGTGCACAACTGAAATTGGAGACCATTCAGGTTTCCTTACATTAAAATAGTTCAGAAGGAACATTTACATCTCCTAATGAAAGACTGCAGAATGGAGTTGAAATTAAGTTATTGGAGTTCACAATTTGTCTTGGCACAGAGCCTAATCCAGTTTATAATCTAATATCTATGCTGGAGTCCCTGCATTGGGTAAGTGTGAGCTGTCTTCCTTGTCCTGCTCAGAGCTATTGAGTGCTTTGGTGTTTTTTCTCTGCTCTGTAAAACATCAGTGTGGTGGCAAGACATTTTTTTTTCTTTGTTATTTGAAGAAGAAAGATTTTGTCAATGTCTTTTGCCTTGCAAGGGATGATGAGCCTGTCTGCGCGCTGGGCTGGCGTGGGGGAGGAAGGAGAGCAGAGCTCCCTTCCCCCAGCTGCTGTTTGTCTGACGCAGAGCTTGTACTTCAGTTGTTATCAGCTGCTTTGGTAAGATCACAATGTGCTCGAATTGCTCTGAAGGTTAAAATATGTTGACTGTTTTTTCTTCAGCTACCAACGCAAAAGGCTAGCTAATAGCATCACTGGCTGTCAAAAGCAGCCAGCTCCTGCATTTCTCATGATAATGAAACACACTGGAGTTTTTCATGGCTTATATACATCATGATACCTGTGCTGTGTATGTCACATCAAGGATAGGAACAACAGGCATGCAAGCCAATAGATCCATCAAGACTTGCAAACAAACACACAGAATTGCCTTGCTCTGTGAATTATTTGGTTTGTATTGATTTGCAATGATGTATAGTAGGAGATGAGGGCTTTTAATTTTGAACCTTTTTCTACTAGTCCTTCTCTGAACCTCAGTTTCTGTAACAGATATGCTGCTGTTTCTTTCATTGACATCCTTATTGTCTTCAAATCCCAGTTCAAGAGCAATCTTTTGTTTGACCTCTGACTTCTATAAGTCTCTCCAGTAAAACATTTAAATACAAAGGCTGCTCCAAAAATAATGCCTCCCGTTTTATTATGCTGGCTCATGATATCAGTGGGTGATGTTGGTAGTATGACAGTAGAAGGTAAACCTTCTCACCAATATTCCTTTACATTTTGTTGCCATGCGACAGATGGCAGCAGAGGAGCAGTCTGACAAAATGGTGTCTGACGTGGAAGAGCAGATGAAACAAAGATGTGTCATCGAATTCCTTCATACTGAAAAAAATATACCATTGCTTCACGGCTATCAAACAGTGGATGCTATCACAGTTGTGTGGATAATGTATTTCAGTAGTGGTGTCAGCAACATGAAAGACAAGCCATATTCCATACATCCATGCAGATTTTTACTAGTTTGACATACAGGCTTTTGTTTATTGCTAGTGAATATATATATAGCTAACGGTGGTGATAATGTTGAAAAATAGTGTTTTGTAGCTAAGAGTTTGCACTTTCAACTAGTGTTATTATGCTATTTGTACATGCTATAGTTTCCACAGAAATAAATAGGGGGCTTTCCTTTTGGAACAACCTATACAGAACTCCTTAAACCCACCAGGTCCCCATGGTCAGTTCTATTATCACAAGCTCTCTTTTCTTGTGTCTCAGCTTCAAATATCTGTAGATGCAAACTGTTTAAAGATAGGTGTTACGCAGTCATCAATCTCCAAAAAGTTCAGTTTTGGAGCATTTGTATACTGTGTAGGAGATTCCAGTTGAGATCCTTTTTCCAAATGTGTTTTGAAATGGTGTCTAAATTGTCAGGAAAGTGCCTGTACACACATGCTCTCCTGGGATGTGTTTTCTTCCACTGTACAGTTTAAACATATGTACAAATAATACAGTTATGTATACTGAAATGGTCCTGGGGATTTGGTTGACCCTCAGCTGAAAATGGGTCAGCAGTGTGCCCAGGTGTACAGTGGCATCCTGACTTGTACCAGAAGTAGTGTCTTTTGCAGGAGCAGGGAACTGATCATCCCTCTGTATTTAGCACTGGTTGAATACTATGTTCAGTTTTGGGCCCCTCACTACAAGAAGGACATTGAGAACCTTGAGTGTGTCCAAGGACAACAAAGCAGGTGAGGTTCCTGGAGCACAGGTCTTATGACAGGTGGCTTAAGGAATTGGGATTGTTTAGTCTGGACAATTAAAGGCTTATTGCTACAACTACCTGGAGGGAGGTTGTATAAAGTTGGATGTCGGCTCTTCTCCCATGTAAATAGCAACAAGACAAGAGGGCAAGATCTCAAGTTGCATGAGGGGAGATTCTGGTTGGATACTAGGAAAAAGCTTCTCTGAGAGAGTGATTAGGTGCTGGAATGGACTGCCCAGGGAGGTGGCTGTGTCAGAATCCCAGGAGATGTTCTAGAAGCATTTAGAGATTGTACTAAGGGGCATGGCTTAGTGTGGCAATATTGGTGGTAGGTGAATGGTTGGACTGGATGATCTTGGGGGTCTTTTCCAACTGTAGTGATTCTATGATTTTATGATTCTGTTCTATACCCTCATGACCCTTGAGATGGAACTACATCCAGGAATACCAGCTTTCAGGTAGCAAAGCTCTTAGTATTTAAATGATAAGTACTTAAATAAACTGCCAGCACAATCCATATTTAAGTCCATTCCTATAAATTCATGTTCATACTCATTTGCAAGGTGAATATAGCCTGAAGAAACAGCCTATCTTTCATACATCTATTCTACCTCAGGATAACTTATAGAACAGTCAGTGGGCAAGACATTTCCTTGGGAGATGAAATACAAATCCCCTTGTGCTGAGGAGGGATTTTAACCTGAGTTTTGTTCAGTCTCCATAAAATCTCTAGTAGCAAGTCTACTGTGAAAAAATGTCACTTCTGCTGTTTCCTTTAGTACCAGTGTGGATTTAGCTCTTTATTTTTCTTTGTTTATTGCATGCGACTGTAAATGAAATGTTTCAGAAATGTCAGAACAGTTCACTTAGAATTTCCATTTTCTTTTTCTTTGGTTGATAGTGTTGAGCAAAATATAACCTTTGCTATCAAGTCATTTTGGCATTCCTGGAACAACTTATTAAGAGTACGTGCCCAGTTTTACCAAGAAACTGTAGTCATAATCTAGAAAAAAAGCAGAACATCAACAACAGCAAAACCCTGCCAGTGATCTATTATGAAATTTAACCTCTTCTCAGCAGAAAGATCTTGTTCCTCTGGATAAGTTTACCCTGTTTTCATCACACAAAAACTTTGAATAGATTATTTAGAAGTACTAATTTAAATCCCAGTAGTGCTTGGCTCTGTCCTCATCTGTCTCAGGCAAATACATGGATGTCTGGACTTCTTTTTAACTTTAAAACGTCTGTACAGAGAAAAAATATTCAGTGGTCCTTATTGCAGTCAGCATAGATCAAAATGTTCTTGATCTAAATTACACCTACTCAATTAGATGAAGTGTAAAGATTCTGTGGTGCTACAACTGCATAGCAGAAATTATTTACTTTCTTTCAAGAGTACTGTAAGTATATATCACAGCACTAAACTGATTTGGTACCAAATCCTTTCATGTGAATTTGATCAATGATTATTTTTGTATTTAAGCTGCGTACATGTTGGGTAATATGTATGTATGTTCATAAGGCAGCAGTTAATATAGAGCTAGAGGTTTTGCTGTGTGCTCATTGGCTGGAGCAAATTGGAGAACAATAGCTGTCTGAGGCACTTTCTAGCTGTATCATCTGAAGTTCACAGACAATGAGAAAAAACTGAATCATAAACTCTTGGGTGAGATTCTGAGGGAGGAAAAAGAAACTGTAGCTGATATGTTTTAGAGGTTCAACTAGATATTCTTTTTAGGAAAGTAAGATTTCTAGACCTCTTATAAATAGAAGGCCACATCTCGGCTTGATTACTTCAAAACAGCTTCCTGCAACCTCCCACTAGGAAGACAAGCAATTAGTATAATCACGGCAATAAGTCAAAGATACTTAAAATTGAAACTTGTGTAACAATTTTTTCCCCTCTTAAATCTCTGCTGGGCTATAGAAAAAGAACAGTTTAATTTATATTGCTCTAGCTGAAAACATACTAAGGTTTTCTTTTCTTGACAAAGTTACAAGGTATGGTGGCTATTTGGGTGCCTTTTAATATGAGGTATAATCATGCAGGTAGAAATGTTGCCAACCAAATTGAAAGCAAGAATCCTCACTGTGAGTCAATTTGCTAGTAATAAAGGTGACTCAGGAGAGGAGTCTGCCTCATTTTTCCATCAGGGATATTCTAAGAACCCAAGGACTATGGTCAGGAAATATAAACACATTTTTGAAAAGCTTGAGAAAAGAATGAGCTAGCCCCCTCTTTTGGTTAACTGATAAACACTACTAGGAACTGGTACTAGTTAAACTGCAGATCCTGAAACTCTTCCTCTTCTCTCATATATTAGCCCATTATAAGATATCACTTATGCACATAGTTATTGGATCTCCATGGTATGTTGGTGCTGTTTCTAAATTTAGACATCCTAGTTAAATCAAGATTTTGAGTGTTAGGATCCAGGCTCTCTACCCATGCACAGTCTGCCTCTGTTTAGAGGCAGATACCACTTTCTAGGACAAGAACCTCAGAGATGTATAGAAGATCCTCCCAGCACAGAATCTGTAGGGGTAGTTTAAATATGGGAATAATTTACTGTACTCCACCATGAGTCTGGAAAGACATGGTAAAGCACAACTATTTAAAGAATTTGTGGAAAAAAATATCTGTTTTTGAAACCCCAAAACCCAAAGAATACTTAGCATTAAGCTCACCACCTCGTGTTTCTGCTAAATAGAAGAGATTGATGACAAAATTTAGCCATGACAGAAGCCATTAATGATTCCCTGTGAATTCTAGAGGTACCTGTAATTTTTTAAAAACATAATAAATATAAGTTCTCTATATAAGTAATGTTGAAAAAGCTACTTGTACCTTGCAGGAAATGTTGGGAAAAAATGTTTTCTATTTTCATGCTTCCCATTATTTTAATGAAAGTCTCAAGATAAAAAAAGTCTAAAAAATTTTCCTCTTCAAGAAGAAAAAGAGCCTTCAGTATTAACCAAAGCATTACATTATGTTTAAATGTGTAAATATGCACATACATACAGTGAAAATTAAAAAAGCAACAACAACAAAAAAGCAACCAAAAAGACAAAGCTGAATCAAACAACTGACTTATATAGAAATTACAGATGTGTATAATAATTGTTTTTATTTTCATTTCTCATAATATTGCCAATCAAACAGGCTTTTCTAAAAATATGCCTAGATCTAAGAGCATTTAGGTAAAGTATCTGTTCCCAAGAGTGGGTTTACATAAATTTTTACTTTTCTCACCAAGATTATCAGTGATAATTTTGTGTATCATGTATCATGACCTATTCCAGTTGTGTTGTATCAAGAAACTGTCACATCTAGACCTTTCCTCTTTCTGAAGAACCTACTCCTTAATCTGCCATCTGAAGTCATTTGCCCAGCCAAAAACTTATCAAAGAACTAGTATTTGTACTGTCTGAAGTAACACATCTCAGATTGTCTGAAACAGTACAAAATGTAAGCTTCAGCAGCAAATTAAAAGTTATTAACTTGGGAAGTAAAGTGCTGCCAGAGAGGCTGTAAACCTGTCTCAGACTTCCTGAATTTGTTCATACAACCAAAAGTCACCTGGAACTGGATTTTGGCAAGAGCACTGTGCTTAAACTACTGATTCTAGATTTCTCTAAGTGAGCAAACAGAGGAAAAAAAAAAAAAAGCAGTATCAGGATACCTGGTGTGGGAAAGAGAAATATGGGTCAAAAAGAAAGTCTGCAAAATGTCAATATGAGCCATTTTTGTGAAAAGGACCTTTGCTGGGAAAGGGTGAGAGCACTGCCAGGTTTCTAAACCTGCAGACATCATAGTGATGTTAACTGCAAACTGTCCCTCTTACTACTCCCAGCAAATGTGAATATGGCATTTTTAATGCTCCCTCGCATTTCTTATACAAGCCCTTGCAAACATTCAGGTGAAGGTTTTGGAGGTTACAGACCTCCAAAGCTGTGCAGCTCTATGTAGAATTACCAAGAATTACCCCCTGTGGGTGACCCTGCTTGGATCCTTTATAGGTATTGAACTGGTGGGCAAAACCAGTAGCACCTTACCAATACTGCAGGAATTTATGAGGTAACTGGTTGAAGTACTGGGTAACCAGGTCAACTGTAGGCTTCCATGGCACTTTGTCCCATGTTCAGACCATTCTGATTCAGAACCATCATTCTGCATTGCTTTCTAGGGGAAAGTTCCTCTAATTAATGAAACTAATTAAATGCCCAACACATTTCTGAGTTAGACAGCTGTTCCTTTTTAATTTACACAAAATTAATAGAGTGACTGTGTGGGCACATCAAATGCTCAGGTTTTTGTTTGTTTCTTTGGTTGTTTTTTTGTTTGTTTGTTTGTTTTTCTTTCCACTTGACAGCTTGATAGTCTTATTTTAAGGCACCTGGCAGACAGGCTAATCTGTAAGGGTTGAGGTGCTGGGTGGTTGTCCTAGTTTTGGCTGGAACAGAGATAATTTTCTTCATAGAGGCATGCATGCTGCTGAATTTTGGAATTGCGATGTACATAGTGGTGAGAAAACACTAATATATTTTCCTGCTGTTGAGGGCTTGCTTTGCAGGGGAGTTGGGCTCAATGAGGACTCTTCCAGCCCCTACAATTCTGTGATTTGGTGATATTAGTTGTTGCTATTTAGACTATGAGTCAGAATAAAAGCAAAGTACATCCTTCCCCCCCCCCGCCTTTTTTTTTTTTCCTTCCCTTTAATAACTTGCAATTTCTTCGATAAATTTGTCTCCTTTCTACACGTCAAACACAGCACAGCTTGTTGCTCTTGCTGCTGACACTGATCCAGCATGAGCTGGAGGGCATGTAATCAGAAGTTTATCTTCAGGTTTGCAGTCAGATGGCCCCTCATAGATGTCAAGGACATTTGTTCCTCCTGCCTTCATAGCTTGACAAAAAGAATGCTGCAGATGTGGAACAGGACACCTGCCATCAATTTTGCACACTTATCATTCAACAGAGAGAGACAGTGCACCCTGCATGGTGCTTGGAATGTCTATTGAAAAGGGACAAAAGAACCACAGAAGCCTCAAGTTTGTTGGGTCATTTTAATTTGAACTACTGCTTGTGGGGATGTAGAGGGGCAGTGGATGTTTTTCCTACAGCTCCATACTTTCTCTAATTCAGCAGAACATTGCATCAGGAGTCCTGCAGACCCCTGAGTTAGCTATCATCATATAAATATATTTATTCTAGGATATATAATCAATGTGTCGAATTAAGTGGAAACGGCCAGGAGTGTAAGCTTCTTGAACTCGCATTTTTAACTGAATGCATCATAATTTAGCTGTGCATTATCCAGACTGTGAAGAGCTGTCATTTATCCACATTACTGTATTCACTTTCAAATTTTCCTCTAGCTGCAGCTTCTCTCAGGGCATGCTCCAGAGGAACCAGAAACAGGCCCAGCAGGTGCCAGCCACTCTCAAGCACACACCTGCTGCCTCTGCCCAGAAAACACATAGTCCTGTGTGAATTTATAAACAGGATGGGTGAGAAGGGCAAAGGAGATTTACATCCTCTCAGTTAAATTTTTACTTCTATGTGTCTATCTCTGCAGGCATTAAGGCAGACATCTCTATATGTTATGATCTCACCTTGCACTACCTTTTGTTTTTCATTAACCACCATTTTCTAAATGGTATTTGTTAAAGACTGCATAAGCCAGTGCCTTCCTTTTCACATAAGAAGTGAAGATTTGGATCAAATAAAATAGAGCTGATAGAGCATAGTGAGAAGGGTAAACCATTGCAGGGAGAAAGGGGTCAAACTGATGAGTGAAAATTAATGCTGAAATTCTCTCCTGGAAGGAAGGAGAGCAGAATCTGTTCCTATGTTCAAACCACACAGCATCTTGATGTGGGTTTTGTAGTTCCAAAGATGGTAAATATGAGTTTCTTCTGCTAAGAAAACTTGTATGCTATCGGTGGTCAGTGTAATATGTGTGATGTGAGAAAGAGAACATAGAAACAACTGGGTGTCAATTTTAAACTTGGATTTTTACTGTGTCCATTTCTGGGCTCCCCAGTACAAAAAAGACAGGGATCTCTTTGAAAGAGCCCAGCGGAGGGCCACAAAGATGGTGAAGAGTCTGGAGCATCTCCCCTATGAAGAAAGGCTGTGTGAACTGGGACTGTTTAGCCTTGAGAAAAGAAGGCTGAGAGGGGACTTGATCCAGGTTTATAAATACCTGAGGTGTGGGAGCCATAGAGGCGAGGCTGGTCTCTTCAGTAGTGTGTGGGGACAGGACTAGGGGTAATGGGATAAAACTTCAGCATAGGAAGTTCCACATGAATGTGCAGAAGAACTTCTTTACAGTGAGGGTGACGGAGCACTGGAACAGGCTGCTCAGGGAGGTGGTGGAGTCTCCTTCTCTGGAGATATTCAAGACCCGACTGGGTGCCTACCTGTGTGACGTGGTGTAGGGAACATGCTTTGGTGGGGGGTTGGACTCGATGATCTCTAGAGGTCCCTTCCAACCCCTACAGTTCTGTGATTCTGTAATTCTGTGATTTGAAAACAGTGTAATATCATATATTCTGAACAGCTGTGTAGTTTAGGGCTGCACAACACAGTATGTAGTATGCCAGTGAATGTTCATTCTGGTTAGAATCTCTGGCCTATGGGCTGTTCTTTCAGAGGATACAGAGAGCAAGGATGGTGCAAGTCATGTGAGAGTGATACTTGGATTTTAGCTAGATTCTTGCTATTAGCAAGGTGTTGGACTAGTATTGTTGAGATTGTCTGTAATGACTTGTATCTTTGAACAGGAGTTAGAGACTCTACTGTCTGACAGAGGACCGTCTTTAAAATCCTCACAGTGTGTATGTGCCATGTCCCACTTCACTGCCTGCCTTGCAGCCTTACAGAAAAAGGCATCCCCTACCACATATCCCAATATTGCCATAATCCAACTCCTGAACTAGCATGAGACACTGTGCAGTACGAAGGGGACTCTGTACTAAGCTGAATCTACAGCTGTATAAATTAAATGTTTGGCACTGCCAGATCTTATTCAGGTGGAAATTATTTTTTCATATGAGGTATCTCATTAGTTTCAGTAAGACAGAATAATAGTTGAAAGACAAGATGATTAAAAAGACATGCAGGGTGACAAAGAAGAAATGTTAGTTATTACAAAAGCATTGCTTGGGGTCTCTAGTGTTCAAAAGAGTGATGAGTGCATTCCAGCAAAACGTCCTGAGTGGGAGGGAGGAGAATGTGATCTAGAGCAGATGTATGGTGGTGGCTGTTGCCTGTAGGTCAGAGTCAAATGCCAAGTGATAGACAAAAGGCATCCACACTCCCCTTCTATACAATGAAGAGGAGTGCATTTCTGGAGCACAGGTACTTGCTATTTGGTTGAATTCATTATCACAAGAGGTTCCACAATAAAGCAGGATGTAAATTTGATGCCATCAGCCAGGCCATGAAAAAACATGACTGATAAAGGACGGATTATTTTTGCATTCAAGGTCAAGCATTTAAAGAGCTGTTTTGCAAAGACAGTGGAAAATTACAGAAGCAGGATTTTTGTTGGCCACTTCAGCCTTTTCAGCTCTGCAGTGAAAGAAAGAGGTGAAAAATCAGTCCCTGCTTGTGACTATTTTCTAATTCTGTCAGCATTCTGGACTCATGTTACAGGTCTGCTGTATATTTTTCTTTATAATCATTTTAAAGGATGAATTCTGTGGGATGTGGAACATGGAAGTTTGTCCATGCTGAAGATTCAGTTTTTCTTCTTTCATGATACATGAGTAACAATCTTTACTCAGCCCCTGCACAGACATGGAAGTATTTCTCAGCATTGTCCTGAGAGGCTTCTTTTTAGAAATACATGCTTTGCCTCCCTGGTTCCCCAGTCCTTGGCTTTTCAGCTGAAACTGCCAACAAATTATTGTTGAACACTTTCCAGACAGCAGTAACTTTCAGTCCCCAGTTTATAATAATGCAAAATCGGTATTCTGCTGTCAACCCCTGGTTTGTAATAATGCAAAATCAGTGTTCTGTTGCTGGAATGTCTTATTCATTATGGGCTGTGTCCAAATCACTTGAATTTGAAGATGTGGTGATGCACATCAGCTAATCTGTCAGAAACTGCCTCATAAATGTGCAATTTGCCATACCAGCAACATGTGATTTATGAAACCTCCTTTGCAGACCAAAATGCAGGTTGGTTTATTCTATGGAGTTTAAGAAATATAAACTCTCATCCACAGATAAAACTCAAAGGGAAATATACACCTAATTCTATAAGACACAACTGAAAATTCCCAACTGTTATTGCTGAAAACAATATATCTTCATAAACATAAAACTGGTTCAAAAAGTTTGTCCTGTCTTTCTCTCTCTCTTTCTCCCCTTTTCTTTTACATTTGTCTTTTTCTAACTCATGATCCATTTACTTAATTTCTGAAACAATGTAGAGATGATATCTAGGGTTAAGAATGTCCTTATCCACCTGTGCAGTACAGATTCTGTTCCCACTCCCACTAATGTCCTTTTAGCATATGTTTGATTAACCTCTGTTAAGTACTAAGTATGCGGTAGTATGTAGGCCACAGAAGATCTCCTTCAGTTGTTTTGTACTCTGACATAAGATGAGGATAAATACAGGGCATAACCTTACTCTCCAAGGCCCTGGCCTAAACCTAGTACAGACAGCATTTTTTTTTTTCTTTCTATATTTGTAGTTGACACTGATTTGATGAGGAAATTGCCTGAATTATTAACAAAAAAAACTCACACACTGATTTTCCCAACATTATTTCACATGGATGTGTGGTCATGTACATGCACACAATCATATATAAAGAATCATGCAATAGTAGAATCATTTGAGTTGGACAGGACCCTAAAAGGTTATCTTATCCAACTCTCTTGCAATGAACAGGGACACCTACAGCTACATCAGAGTGGTCAGAGTCCCACTCAGCCTGACCTATGCTGTATTACATTTTGTTTGAAGCTTGTAAATGCTTTTGTCCAGCCCTCCTCCCCCTCCCAACCAACCAACAAACAAAACCAAACAAAACCAACAAACCAACCAAACCCCAACAATAGCTAACTTTGATATAAAAATGCATAATATGTAACATGGAAACATACAGTGGTCTGGATTACATTTATTCTTGTACTAAATTGACTGACTTCTGTGACCTTCTGTAAAACAAAATTGAGCCATTTATGAATTATATATATAACTGTTACTTTATGTCTTCTTCTAAATATCTGCTTAAAAAGATTTAACATATGATTTTGCTTTATAATTTGTAGAAATGGCTTTTTACAGAAGTTTCTGGTTATGAAAGGTACCCAAACACATTCATCTTTCTATGTCTATAGCTTTCCCAGACATGCGTAATGTAATTGCCTCCCTGTATGTTGTTCTCTTACTATATAATGGGAAAATAGTCTTGGTATTCCTTCATAACCATATGGGGAACATTTTAGAATATGTATTACACACAGCATATCTCTCTGTGAAAATAGAACCACAGTTCATCACCCAGTATACTGTTGATGGGTCTGATACTGCCTGAAATGCTATAAACTTAGGGCTGTACCCTTCCTGCTTTGTTAAAATAAGTCCACTGGTTTGAATGTAAGTGTGATTTGAATACCCTAGAGAATAATGGATTAAACAACTCATTCCAAGATTCTTTGTCTTTTCTGGTCCTTTGCTATCTCTGTTTCAATACTGTTAAACTGGTTTAAGTAAGAGACAATAAAAGGAATTATTGTGTACCTTAAAATATTATAAGAACTGTTTTGGGCAAATAGGAAAATACACATAATATCAACGACAGCAGTGCTTGTACAGTGCTAAGGTCTATGTCAGGCAGTACTGGTTTTCAAACATTAGCACTTCCAACACACTAGATTCCCCACTGATTGTAGTGTAATGAAGTTTACATAAAGCAGGAAGTTAAATTTATTTCCATACCAAAAGACAGTGTGTTGAGAAAAATGTAAAGTCACTAAAATAATAATGAAACAGAATGGGTGAAAGAACAGCCCCCTGCAGCAGGCCATGTTAATTACCCTTGCAGCTGGGAGATCAATTTGCATATATATTCTTTGAAGCCTGTCAGGTATGAATTGAACCACTGAACTGTTACATTTGATAATCTACCTCTACAAAGCGCTTTTGCTAAAGATGTTATGTTTCATAGGACTAGTTATTTTTCTATCTCAAAGTAAAGAGCTGTACTTAATTTGTTCCTATATAAACAGTTCTGTGTTTGTGACTTCCTGGAGCACCAGGTTAGCAACATAATCTCATCAAATGCATTGCTACTACTGATTAAACACAAAAGAGATACAGACAAATAACCTTGACAATAAATGGAAACAAGGAAATTAAAACTTAAAGCTAGTGGTGACAAGCATGACTCAGGGGATAGTTAATGAGATATGGAGATTTTCAGTTCCAGGACATGTATTCCATTATGTTCTGTACTAGCAGTGACGAAATTGTTGCCATCTGACGGCTGGTTCATGGCCTGAATGAACCTAGTGTGTGGTCCCAGGAACTTCAGAAGTCCATTTGTTTTGCGCCATCCGTATCTGTAGCTTCTCGATGCCCCTGCTGCAAAATTGTTTGCAGTGATTAGTAGCAGTTTACCACCTGTTGGCAGCCATTTCAGGAGAGCATCTGAGATTTATAGAGCTGTTTATCAGTCTGGATAGTCCAGTTTTGCTCAATTAATACCAGTAGAGCCCATGGCTTCCACGGCTTCCACGGAACAAAACTGGTAAGAAGAGAACAACTGCATGAAAATGAATTTTACACAGGAACAGGAGACAAATTAAAACCTGCTTGTTTTAGATTAACAAAGCTGTGAGAACTATATGCAAAAGATTTCATGCAGCTTACCTATTTCACCTATTTGACCATTAACACATTCCTTTCAACGCAGACAAACACTGCTTCTTCGGAAATTTCTCAACATTAGTTCGAGGGTAGGACTTTTTTAATATAATTTCAGCAAATGTAGATGTAGTACATATGGTCAGTCGACAGTGATAAAGAGCCTTAGGAACACATACTTCTTGTTTTGTTTTGTTTTGTTTTCAAGCAATACATACTAATGTGTTTTAGTAGGGCTACTCCAAAAATAATGCTTCCTGTTTTATTATGTTGACCCAGGTTGTCAGAGGTGGATATTGGTGGCATGGCAGTAGAGACTTGAACATCCAACAATTATCCCACTACCTTGTATTGCCATGAGACAGATGATAGCAGAGGGGCAGTCTGATAAAATGATGTCTGACATGGACGTGCATATGAAGAAAAGGTGTGTCACTGAATTACTTCACGTGAAAAAAATCACACCCATTGACATTCATCAATGCTTGCTAAATGTGAGTGGAGAACTAACCAGCAGAACTGACCACTATTGCCCCCGCTGAAACATGCCACCCACAACCTCACTGTGCTCACATCCAATGGTGCAGACTTTCGTGAGTGCAACATGAAGGCTTTTGATCATTGCTGGAGAAAACACGTCGCTAACGGTGTTGAAAAGCAGCATTTTGTAGCTGAGAGTTTGTTCTATCAAATAGTTATTGAGCTCTTTATACCTGTTGTAATTTTCATGTAAATAAATGGGAAGTGTTACTTTTGGATTGACCTACATGAATCTAATCTGGGGAACATGGACTGAACTTGTCCATTCTTTCACTTTGAGACTACTTAAATTGCTACTTTCTTTTCTGAGGTTGTTTCTTGGTATGACTGCCTTGGATTCTTGATACTTTTGAGGGAAAATTTTATACAGAAGTCCCTTTCCACCTGTCTTTGCTGACATAATGAATCATCCTAGATGAGTATTGTTTTCCTATTTCTAATTGTGATGAGACACTGGTCAAAAATAATTAGGGCAGAGTTTGGTGTAAGTTTATTTGAGAGTACTGTTAATTAGTACTTGTTTCAGATTAATAGTCCTAAATCTCCATCATCCATCACCCATTTAACACATTATCTTATTACAGTTCATTTTCTTAGTCTTTTCTTCAAAATCTAAGTATTGTTGGCCCCAAAGCCAACTTCTACATTTCTCAGTGAACCACATATTCATTTACTAACAAATCTGTTCCATACATCTGGTTGGTACTAGCAGTTGGAGAAGCTCAGTTGTATTTTCTCCCTTCATTAACAGTGTGAACATCATTGGTCAAATCGGAGTTCTATGATTCTATGATTCTATGATTCTGTGATTCTATGATTGTATGATTCTGGGGCTCTCTGAAGAAGTAGAGTTGACAAGTTGGCACTCTGATCTTACAGAAAGCTAGATGGAGTTGTATGCCTATAGAAGTTAACTTAAAAAAAAAAAATCTCTCTCAAAATAGACTAGGAATCAGAATCAACTTATCTTTTAGTGAGAATGGGCAAGGTAACAAGTAAAATCATGGAGCTTTTATTTGGAAAGAGTGAGAAGATTTGGTTATTATTTATAACTTTCTACATTAGTATCACCCTACTTCCCCACTTGTATATAGCCTTTCAAAATAAAGTAGTAGACTGATGTATTTTTAATACTACTTAATATAACAAATCTTCTGCATTGAAGATGTATATTTAATGATCATATATTAAAGATAAGTATGTTTCTTTCTTCACAAATAAAATTCTCTGGGAAGAACTGCAGATAGTTATAATTCAAATCATGCCTAGAAAAATAAACTTTTTCTGTATTATCTAATCTAAAACTCTTTGAGATTTAATTGAGTCTTATATTCCTTGATCAAATGTGCAAATCATGTAGTGCAAACAAACAAACAAAAGCAACAACAACAAAAAACCCACTCAGTTCATGTCTGGGAAAAGAAATTGTACAGTAATACTTTATGATGGAAATATAGGTAATTATAAACAATGAACTTTTTTGAATGATGTCCAGTGAATGCAATTATACATGTAGTACATGTAAGATGTAGAATTCTGTGGCTTTTATTTCTCCCCATTTTCCTTTACTTTACTAGCAATTATCATATAATCATATCATAAAATCATAGAATGGCTTGTGTTAGAATTAACCTTAAAATCAACCAGTTCCAATCCCCATGCAGTGGACAAGACTTCTACCCTCTATATCAGGCTGCTCAGGGCCCCATCTGACTTGTCATTGAAAGCCTTAAGGTCATCCACGGCTTCTTTGAACAGCCTGTGCCAGTGCACCTCCACTCTCTGAGTAAAGAATGTCCTCCTAGCATCCAACATAATTCTGTCTTCTTTTAGTTTATAATTATCCCCCCTCATCTTATCACTGTCAGCCTCTGTAGAAAGTTGGTCTGCATCTATTTTATAAGTTTCCTTTATGCACTGGAAGGCCTCACAGAGCTTTCCCCCGAATCTTTTCTTCCTTGGGCTGAGCAGCCCCAGTTCCCCTAGCCTTTCTTCATAAGAGAGGTACTCCATCCCTCTGATCATCTTTGTGTCCTCCTCTGGACCCATTCCAACAGCTCCATGTTTTTCTTGTACTGGGGGGACCCAGGTCTGAATGCAATACTTATGAGGGCAGAGAAGGAGGCGACAATTCCCTCCTTCTGCCTGTTGGATACCTCACTTTTGATGTCACCTAGGATGCAGTTAGACTTCCTGTTTGCAAGATCACACTGCTGGCTCATGTCAACATTTCTACCACAAGAATCTGCAAGACTTTCTCTACTGGGCTGCTTTCCACCAGTTCCCAGTATGTGCATTTCTGGGATTGCTCCTACATGAACAACACAAAAAGCAGGATGAAAATAATGGAAATGGGAAATACATAAAGAAAATATTCACTGATGTTGTTTTAAACAGGACATATTGATGGCAAGTTGAACTTGAGTCAGCAATGTTCCCTGGCAACCAAAAGGTCCAACATTATCCTAGGGTGCATTAGGCCCAGCACTGCCAGTTGGCCAAGGGATGGGACTGTCCTGATGTATGGTTTTACCTCAAGAACTGAGTGCAGGTTACAGTGACACAATATAAGAAGGATATTAAACTATTAGAGAGCATCCAAAGAAGGGCTATAAGATGTTGAAGAGTCTGGAGGGGAAAGTATGAGAGAAACAGCTTAGGTCCATTGGTTTGCTCAGCCCAGAGAAGAGGATGCTGAGGGATGGTGGCCTGCATCTCCTCACAAAAGGAGTAGAAGGGCAGCACTGATCTCTGCTCTCTAGTGACATTGACAGGACCCAAGGGAATGTCATGGAGCTGTGCCAGAGGAGGGTCAGGTGGGCATTAGGAAAGGGTTCTTCCCCAGAGGGTATTTGGGGCCTGAAACAGGCTCCACAGGGCAGCAGTAACAGCCCCAGGCTGCCAGAGTTCAGGGAGCTTTTGGGCAATGCTCTCAGACATAGTGTTTGATTTTTGAGTTGTCCTGTGTGGATTGAGGAGTTGGACTCAGTGATCCATGTGACTCTTTCCAAACTCATGTTGTAACTCAGGTTATTCTATGATTCTATAATTACAAACAGCTTATTCCCTTTTTTTTTTTTTTTTTTTTGACATTTCCATTCTTTATTTATTTTGTTTTAGAGATGCTATTTGCTGAATTATTGTACTAATTCTATCTGAAGTTTTCTACCCAAAAAGCTTTTTTTCTCCTTTTAGGGTCACCTTTGTCCTTTCTTTGGTATGGACCACTCTTTCATCATAGAGCCTCTTTCAAATTCACTCTCCTGTTCATTTTATTTTGTACCATGTAAACTATGATTCACATCAGTGTTGCTCACGTTTTTAATAAATGAATTTTAACTGTTACCAAATACTTGTAACTGTACCGAGCTTTTGCAAAATACCAGATAGGGCATTGTGTAGGGTGTGATCATACGAATAGAATTGTGAATATTGTAATTAGAAAGAACTACAAAAATGTTAGTGTGTATAAAGAAAGATAGAAACCATGAAGATTCATCTTCAGAATGGCTCCTTAGTTACAAAGAATCATACTGCTTACCTTTCTTGTGAGCTGAAGTTTAACTAGAGGACATGAATCCCAAGGGTATGTATGAAATACAGCATGTCAGATTCAAAGGTGAAGAGCTGTAAAGTAGCGTCAAGATTCTGTTATATCACCATGAATTCTGGAAAGGGATTAAATATACCAATCAGATCAAAGGTTTATTTATTTGCTTCATGTTACAATGACAAGGCACAGAGAGAATGTTAAGAAGCTATACTTACTAAGCATTTGCAAATAACCTTTATCACAGGGAATTCAGAAAATGGGAGGTCATCTGAAAACAAGACAACCTTGATGGCAAATCATGAGGCTCTGTTTGTTGAGTTCCTTCTTTCCCTGGTGGTAGCTACTTATACTGTTGTTTATCCTTCAGGCCATTGCTGCTTTATCAAGGACAATTTCAGATTGAGTCATGGGTGGGATGGTATAATAATAGTAATGATGATGATGATGATGATGGTGAATATCATGTCTCTATTCTCTGCCTGCTTTGTTTATTCTGAGCAAATACCATTATCTTTCAGGTTCAGGGAATTCCTTCCTATCTTTTAAGTTTAAAATGGTACTAATTCATAAAATAATTTCAGACTGTCACAGAAAAATGTTGAAGATGATCATCTGACACATCTTTCTATATTGCTGTCTACTGGTTGCACTGGTGAGAAGTACTGGCCACTCTAGGCTGCCATTTAGTTATTTCATGCTGTAAATGTACCAGGATATAAATTTATGTCTCCCACCTTCTACATCTCCATCTTCCAATCAGAAAAAGGGAAACATAAAATTAAGCTGGTGGGGAGGAGAATCAAACCAAATAAAAGAAAAAATGCTTTGGAATTCCTTTCAAAAATGTGTTAGGGATGCATCAAATCTACATATCATGAGATAACCTGGACAAATAATGGAAAGAAAGAAGTGCTGAGTGTCATTAATCAGGAAATCATCTGAGCTGAAAATAACCAACCTTGTTGCTCTCTAAGGTCCCTTCCAACCCGCACAAAACTATGAACTATGAAACTATGAAATCAGCTTATAGTCATTGCTGCTGACAAGTTTTGTGTTGGAAGGATGCTTAATTTGAACCAAAATAGCCACTGTACATTTGAAGATGACCCCTAGCACTCTGATGCCTCCTCTATATTGAGGGTACTCTCTTTGTACCTTGTGAAACCAGATTCATTTTCAGTAGTATTCTTAGGGCAAAAGAATACTGTCATTTCCTTCCATTGTGTTCTCCTGATACAACTCATTTTATTTTAGTCTTTGCACTTGCTGTTGGCCTTGTTTTGTCTGTGATAGAGTTAATTTTCTTCCTAATAACTGGTATGGTGGTGTGTTTTGAATTTAGGTTGAGAACTAATGTTAATAACACACTGAGTTGTTGAGGAGCAATGTCTACACTGAGTCAAGGACTTCTCAACTTTCATTAAGAGCCTGCTACCTGGATACTAGGAAGAATTTATTCTCTGGAAGAGTGGTCAGGTACTGGAATGGACTGCCCAGGGAGGTGATTGAGTCACTGTCACTGGAGATGTTCAAGAAATGTTATATGTTGGGGCATGATTTAGTGGGGAAATATTGGTGGTAGGTGAATGGCTGGACTGGATGATCTTGGAGATCTTTTCCAAGTGTGGTGATTCTATGATTCTGTGTTTCTAAAAGAACTGTTGATGCAGTTTTCCCAAATCTTTAAAAACTCTAGGTGGAGTACGAAAAAAGTTAAACTGGCTTTGAATAAATTTCAAAGGAGAATGTATTGGTATGTTTGCCAAATACTAAATGTGAAAGTGTTCTATTAAAATCTCACACAGATATATAACAGTGTGAAAACTGTTTGTTTATTTGTATGCTTAGTATTTAACATATTTGTTCAAGCTCTCTGTAAATATTTTGAATGTTATTTAGAGTTCTTTTAATATTGTTATATTTTAATAAAGAAATTACACCTCAGAGTGAGAAATATATTTAATACATGATTTTGGGAATTCACTTGCTGCACAAAGCTTAGTTAATGGTTCAGAAAAGACAGACTTTCTTTGCTCCATCAGAGGTAACTTGAATTTTGAGAAGAGGGTTTAACAGAACTGTACAAAATACTACTTCAGTATTCCTTCCTAACCAGTTATTTATGCAGATGTGAATTAACAGACTGTAATAAAGTTAGTGAGATTTCTGTCTTCTCAGTTTAAAGAGTGATGATGGCCAAGATTTCTTGTAGTGCTTTACCATTAAGAAATACTAGTGTACTAATTAAAAATAATTAAATAACTTTTAAGAATAAACTTCTTAAAATTATTAGGAAAGGTGAAACTTTATTCCCTGTGAAGAAGAAGCATGCTTGTTCTTCCTCAGACGTTATCTGAATCTGTTGGAACTGCTCACATCAGAAAGATCAATGGCTGGAAACATTGGTACTACTAGAAGTGCTATCATAGATGTTTAGAGAACTGTAAATGCATACTTATATGCATTTGTGCATACTGCTGTAGTTATATAAAAATACTTTTGCAGAAGCAAGTTTTGATGTCGGCCACTAGAATTCTGCTTTCTTTCAATGCATTCTAGGGTTTGATCTTAGTCTCACCAGGTGTCATGAAGCCATGAATCTTTCTTTCTGGACATGTGTATCAAGTTTAGACATTTAATTGGCATTTCTCTTAAAAAAAAAAAAAAAGTAGCTGCCTTTATGTCTGATGACTGATTTGCCCTTCATGATAGATAAACTGATAATAACTTTTAAAATACACAAATAAACGCTCATTCCCATAGAGAAATCTTTTCCTCTTTCCTGAATGAAATGACACAGATATACAGTTTCCTGAGCAAAGTTTATAAAAAGTTGTTATGATTGGTGCACAACTGTGGGAGTTAGGGATCCCAAATTCTAATTTAGGCATTCTTTGAGGTAAAGAATGCGTGATGCTCACTTTTAACTGTCTGGATGCTCTTATGTTTTTGAAATACTAAAATAGGGCTAAAATAGGGAGTAGGAGGCATATAAACTTAAAAGATTCTCTGAACAGGTCTAGATATCATTCCATTTTATTATTGCTTCGTGCTTGTGTTTGAAATACAATGCATTGTGTAAAAGCCAAATCATCTTTTCATAGCTTAAGTGTTTCTGGTAAAATAGCAGATTTTCTCCAATCATTTTAATTACAAAAAAGCTATTGATATTCTCTCTCCCTTCTTTATGTAGACAGACCTTCTGATTTATACTTCTGTGCATCTCATTCTTTGTCTGAAAGCCCATGTAAAGTACAAAAATTGAAGTATTTTGCTTCATAGGAACAGTATAGATATAGGCACACACAAACTTCAGTGTCATGGCTCTATTCCTTTAGAAGCCTACTTTTAAAATATAAGGACTTAGTATTTCTGAAGTCCTTAAGAAGGGAAAGAAGCTGCTGCAGACTTAGTTGAAGTGGTATGACAATATTCCATTACACATTTGCCCTTTTATTCTTCTGAGTGAAGCTTCAGTACGAGTGCACTCTGCATGTTTTGAACTTTGTGAACTCAGCTGTTGCCTCATGCTTTTCTGAAGGGTGTAAATGTGTTTAAACACTCACTGGTTACACAGTCTGTGAAAATGGTATCGAAGAGCTATCTGTGGATGTTGTCCAGAATGTTTGTGTTTCAGATCATCTTGTACTATGCTTCTTCATAGCAAACATGCAGGAGGGGCATGCATGATAAAGACATAGCAGAGAAGCCCAGTGATATCTTTCCACTGGCATTTAGCACTGAGTCTCCAACACTTGATGCATTTCTTTAGTAGATAGACTAGAATATGTAGGTCAGTTTGAAGTAAGTACATAAAAAATATTGGATCAGTCAGGCAAATTAGACAGACTACACTTGACCTAGTGTCAAGTGGTGGACAATAAACCACCAAAATTTTGGTCATGTCTATAAAAGTTGGTGAGATTATTCTTAGAAACAAAGAGCACCCAAATGGAGAGAACAGGGTATCACTCTAATAATTGGTGTGCCCATATCCTGAATCTCATGTTAAAGTGTTGTTCTGCATACATTCATGAATACTGAAAAATAATTCTAGAGAATTAATTGTTTTCTAAAACCTTTTGTATTTGTTTAGATTTGATAGAAAATAATGATCACATAAAGCACACAGCATCAATTAGATTTATAGAAATAAAAAGTGGTGTTAATAGTAATGTGCAAGTAAATTAACCATTATCTCACATTCTTAAATGTATTAGTAGTAATATTAAATTTTAGAGTAACTGAAAGTACTGCTAAATTTAAAGCAAATATCTGACTTTTAAACTGACATTTATTGAAGCGCCAGTCCATCTCTCTGTCTGTAATTGATCAGGTTTGAATACTTACACAACAAATCACAGAATCACAGAATCACACAGAATGACCCGGGTTGGAAGGGACCTCAAGGATCATGTAGTTCCAACCCCCCTGCCTAGCAGGGCCACCAAACATACACCTTTACTAGATCAGGTTGCCCAGGGCCCCGTCCAACCTGGTCTTGAACACCTCCAAGGACGGGGCATCAACAGCCTCCTTGGGCAGCCTGTTCCAGGGCCTAACCACTCTCCTAGTAAAGAACTTCCCCCTAACATCCAACCTAAATCTTCCCTCTTTTAACTTAAAACCATTTTCCCGTGTCCTGCTATTGTAAGCCCTTTTGAAGAGTTTACTCCCCTCCTGGGAGTAAGTTCCCTTCAGGTACTGAAAGGTTGCAATGAGGTCACCCCTTAACCTTCTCTAGGCTGAACAAACCCAACTCCCTCAGCCTGTCCTCATAGGGGAGGTGCTCCAGCCCCCTGATCATCTTCGTGGCCCTCCTCTGGACCCTTTCCAGAATCTCACTGTCTTTTTTGTACTGAGGGCTCCACACCTGGACACAGTACTCCAGATGGGCCCTCACAAGAGCCAAGTAGAGAGGGACAATCACCTCCCTATTCCTGCTCACCGCCCCTCTCCTGATGGAGCCCAGGATCCCATTTGTTTTTCGGGCTTCCAGAGTGCACTGCTGACTCATGTTGAGTCTTTCGTCCATCAGGACCCCCAGGTCCTTCTCTGCCGAGCTGCTCTCAAGGACCACTCCTCCCAGCCTGTACAGGTGCCTGGGGTTCTTCTGGCCCAAATGCAAAACCTTGCACTTTGCTGTGTTGAACATCATTAGGTACACCTGAGCCCAGCTTTCCAGCCTGTTGAGGTCCCTCTGAATGGCATCCCTTCCTTCCACCATATCGACTGCACCACTCAGCTTGGTGTCGTCAGCAGACTTGCTGAGGGTGCACTCCATTCCCTCATTGATGTCATTAATAAAGATTTTAAAGAGCACTGGTCCCAAGACAGACCCTTGAGGGACACCACTTGTTACCGGCTTCCATCTGGACATAGAGCCATTGACCACCACCCTCTGTCTGCGACCTTTCAACCAATTGCTTATCCATCTAGTTGTCCACCCATCAAACCCACTTCCCTCCAATTTGGAGATGAGGATGTGGTGGGGGACCATGTCAAAGGCCTTGCTCAGGTCCAGGTAAAAGACATCGGTCTCCTTCCCTTCGTCCACCAATGCCGTCACTACATCATAGAAGGCCACAAAATTAGTTAAGCATGACCTTCCCCTGGTGAAGCCATGCTGGCTGTCTCAGATCACATGCTCATTCTTTATGTGATCAAGCATGTTGTCCAGGAGGATCTGTTCCATAATCTTCCCAGGCACAGAGTTGAGACTCACCGGCCTGTAGTTCCCCGGGTCCTCCCTGCTCCGCTTCTTGTATACGGGAGTGATGTGGCCCTTCCTCCAATCGTCCGGGACCTCACCTGACAGCCATGACTTCTCAAATATGATGGAGAGCGGCTCAGCAACCACCTCAGCCAGCTCCTTCAGGACCCTGGGATGCACGCCATCTGCCCCCATAGACTTGTACTCATTCAGTCTAAGGAGGCACTCTCAGACTTGCTCTACCCTTACAGTGGGGAGGGATTTAGCTCCTTGGTCCCCACATAGAGGTTTGGGGATGCAGGGCTTAGGGACATGAAAAAGACTAGAATCCTGGCCACCAGTGAAGACTGAGGTGAAGAACTCATTCAGCACCTCAGCTTTCTCTTCATCTGTTGAAGCCAGTTCTCCTTTTAAACTTACCAAAGCAGGTACGCCCGTTTTGGCCTGTCTCTTCTGGCCAATGTACCTGTAGAAGGTTTTCTTATTGTTTTTCACATCCCTTGCCAAGTTCAGTTCTGCCTGCGCCTTGGCTTCCCTGATCCCACTTCTGCAAGTCCAGACGGCATCTCTGTATTCTTCCCAGGTGACACAGCCTTGTTTCCAGAGCTTGTGCACCCCTTTCTTCGCCCTCAGTTCTCTCAGCAGATCCTTGCTGAGCCATGCCAGTTTTCTACCTCACCTGCCCACTTTCTTATTCAGGGGAAAATCTCCGAAGTCATTTCAGACACAACATTTGTGTGCAGAAAACATTTCATAATTCATTTCAAATACTAAAGAAAAATAGAGGAAACCTTATTGTAAATTAGAAAAATTTGTTGAATAAATTATATTTTCTGAATCATTTCCTCTTCTCTAATAAGCAGAAAAGCCAGTAGAGAGCAGCCATTGGAATATCTATTATCTCTTCATCCTTTTATCCACTTGCAATTCTCTTGGGAAAGCGTACATGTATATGCTGCATGAAATGTTATTAACTGACATTAAGTCTCTCATCCCCTTAGGCCGTGGATTTTTTCCTGCTACTTTACTGACCATTAAGCAGCTCTTCTGGATGTGATCTGGAAATTATTGTATTTATACCTTATAGAGCACATGTATTAAACTGCTCATTAGGTTTTGATATTACATGACTTCATAAGCTTCATATGAGCTACAGCAGCAATTATGTTTTAGTATAATGATGTGAAAAGGACAAACTATTGGTTCTTTAAACGTGTGTGGAAGTCATTTAAAATATTATCTGTCATCACTCAGGCGTCTGTTTTTAACTCTTCGTGTCATAGCTAAGTATGATTAAGGACAAACTAAGACTGCCTGCTTTGAGTGCTGGAAGAAGACACAGGGGATCCTTTTGCTCCAGCTGACTTGCACTGGTGGAAGGCAATATTCTGTGGCTCATGTTTTGAGAGAGAAAATTAAGATGATGCTACCTGTCCAGGCATGCTTCTGAAGAATGTTGGAAAGTTGGCTATTTTAGTTACTGCAGAAAAGGATTTGCTGATAGATAGCATGAGAGGTAGCTCAGTGAAAAGGAAATTATACCTATTGTACAGATATCGCAGCTGCATTCTCCATCAATTATTCTGAAGACATTTTGCTGTTTGTACCTTTCTTCTTTATAACAACACCAGCAGAGCAGCATCTATCTTCTCACTTTCCAGTTTTTCTTAAGTGTCTTAAAGAGGATTTCAAACAATTTTAATATTCATTTGATTTAAAACATTGGGGTTTTTTTTTGTTTGTTTGTTTTGTTGGTTTTTTTGTTTTGTTTTGTTTTGTTTTGTTTTTTTCCCCAGAGCTTAAAGGCTCAAACTTCAGTTCCCTGTGGGAAAAGCTAAAGACTGTACCAATACAAGAATATCATTTTGCTTTGCACCTGCACTTTCTGTCTATTTTTATATTTTATGATGCTGCAGTTCTTTCTACAGTCACACTGACTGCATTAAATTATGTAAATGCACAGTCTTGTGACACCTCTGAACCAACAGGCAGAAGAATACAAAATCTTTCTTTTGCTCTCACCCTGACTCAAAATTAAATTCCAAAAATTATATGCAAATGATGTCACCATTCTCAGTTTAATGAATGGAAGAATCAAAGAATGGCAAGGGCAAAGACATAAGTTTTATCCTCTGCTAGTACTGAAGAATTAACACTAGAATTAGTATGAATTTGCACTACTAAGTGGTCTTTGAATGACATGATAACTGGGTGCAATTCAAGTTTGTTAATATTTCTAAACAATAACATTGTTTTTTGCCTAAGGCTCATGGCTGAAGTAGGAGCTCTGACTTCCTTGCCACAGACTTGCAGGGTGACCTTGACAAATCACAGAACATATCTGTACCTCAGTGTGAGATGGGGGAAATTAAAACATTTCCTAGCTCACAGAGGCATTGGTAAAGCTCAGTTACTCAAAGTCTTTCAAGATCATTAGACGAAAGCATCTAGATAAGAGGAAACTATTATTATTCTTACTAAAGCGGACCTCTCCTGAGCACTTAATTTTTCATTTTATATAAACATTTTTAGCTTATTTACACTGTCAACATACAGAGTGACAGATCCTTCCAACCCGATTTGTGTGGTGCTTGTCAAGATTCAGCTGTTTTTAGTATTATATCCCTGTTAGGATATGACACAATACATCATAACAGCTCCATCAGAGCCATTAGGGTGTAAGCTCTCAATGCATAATAAGATTACTATGCATTATAGCTGGTGGTGCTCGGATAACACTGGAGCAGGAACACTGTTGTAGCATCTAGAATTCCTTTGGATACTGGTATTGCGATACCTTTCTAATTAATCCAGCACTAGCTTTTTGTAGTAAAATATTCTTTGTTGTTCATGAAGAATTTTTCTTCTTCTTTTTTTTTTTTAATAAATAACTGTCACAATTTGTCGTTTTAGAAAACCTGGAGGTCTGCAAGTGTTTCTGTTTATAAATGAAGTTGTTTAAATGAAGGACAAAGCCTGCAAACAACTCTGTAAATATTAGCCAAATATGTTCAGCTTTTACTCTCAGATAACCAGCCTTTGATGTACTTTGATGAACTGTAGTGTCACAGGTTAACCGAAAATCTACCTGCATCCATGACAGGGAGGGGCAAGTCCAGCCCCAAAGTGGGGCCCCGCAGGGGCCCTAGGCCAAAGGAAAAGGGAAAAGTTAATTAGGAAAAAGAAAACAGAGGCAACGATCTAAGGAGGAACACTTATTTACTAAATACTATAGTAATACGAAATACAGGATAACACAATATAATACAATATAATTGATATTAAGCTAACAAAACAAGCAAAATAGGAGAGAGAATGAGTCCCAAAACCGAGTGGCCTACTGTAACTCTAGGCGAAAATGGCTGTGAAGGCTCCCACAGGCTCTCCTGGATGCCAGAACTCAAAAGACTCCAGCCTGGGAGTGAGATAATATAGTGTCCTGGTCCCGTGACTTATTTCTGACCGTGATGTTCTCTGGGATATGTAGTCTTCTTCTGTAAGTTGCACATTCGGTAAAATTATTCATGCTTTATATGATGTTATGATGTGGAATACTGATAGGAAAATTACAAAATTATTAAACCATGACATGTAGGAAGTTTGATTCAAAATGGCTATTGAGATAGTATTTTCAGAAGGTTCTGTTTACAGATTTGATATACATATATATAAATAAATAAATTGAAAATGTTATTTTACGCACAATATTAATGAGATAATTGAGACTGGAAAAATGAAACATTCAAATAATTTTAAGTTGTCTGAAAAACTCGTCTGGTTTTCTAACTGCAATCTAGGAAAGATGTCAAGGAAAAGAATCAGCAGAACTCGCAGAGAAAGACGATATTGTTAGGTTTGTCAGTATAGTAAGTAAGTACTGGTAAAACCTGCATGTTTTCTCTCTTTCCTCTTCAAAGGAAAAATGCAGAGTAAATTTCAATCTGTCAGAATCTTTAGGAAATATTACAGGGATTCCCCTGCAGCACTTTCATTCCTGTGCAGAACAAACTGAAGACGTGCAAAGCAGCATATCAGAAATTCTGTTTCTTGGTTGAATGAAACTTCAGACTTACCTTCCTGTTCCCATTATTAATTACCTGCAAACCCCCCAAGAACATTTTCTGTGTCACAACTGGACAGTTTTTTCTTTACCCTCATCTGGTATTCTGTCAGTGATGAGCTTATTTGATGCATAAGATGTCTTATTTCTCTCTATCCCTCAGTTTTTCCTCTTGTGCATTCTGGCAGGTCAGGATTCTTCTTTATTAATCTTTTCCACCTGAATAAGCCAGAACAACACATGACTTCTGATCTGAAGCAATACAGGCAAGTGAGTAGGCTGGCTATCTATTTGTACTGCCTTTCTACACCAGGTCCTTTTCCTTAGTAGACATAATGTACCAGAGATGTACTAGAGATAAGGATAACGTGTCTGTCTTCCAGCTCTCCCTATGGCTTTGGGAGACAGGCAGGGTGAATATGAGAGTGCATTGGTATGGGCCAAAACCAATGAGACTCCCACAAATGTTATGAGATATAATGCTGTGGTATTACTATTTGTATTTCGTCTGATCATAAATGTAAACAGGATATAGTAGCCGTAAGAATAGAATGAATCTGAAGGTACTTGTAGCTACTCTGACGCTTGTATGATTTAAAAAAAAATAAAAAAAAAATTAAAAAAATCAAAAGCAAAGCTTTCATTGAAGTCCTGGCTTTCATACTCTTACATTTGGCATTGTTATTTTAATGTCCTGACCTCATTTTGTTTTTCTGTACTGTTTGTCTTCCCTAGAATGTTTAACTTGCTAGGTTAAAATTAGCTTTGTGTTATGGAGATACTGTGCTAGGCTACTGGGATTTTTCCCTCCAAACTAACCTGATCTTTATCAGTTATTGCTCAACATCTGTATAGCTCTGTGTCTCTCCTACATCTAAACAACTACATTTGGTAGCTTGCCAACTCATGATGGTAACAGTAACTTCAAATAAATTTGAGGAAAGTTTACATCCCACTCAGTGCACTTTATTAATGACATTTTTATTTTTTTTTTCCAAGTATGCTAAGCCTTGTGGGCTTAATCCTGCTAATGCCTTTAAACAGGCCCAACTGCTGAGGAGTCGCCTCTTTAAAGCATTCTCTCCTTCATGTCTGTGAGCCTCCAATGCATTCCACAAAAGGGCTGTTGACATTTATTTTCTTCCGTTACTCCCAGAGAACATGTAAGTTCAAATAAATAAATAAATAAATAAATTTTAAATTGAAAGAACAAACCTTTCCTGCATGTTAACTCTGTACCTTCCTGCCCTCCATACACCATCTTTATCTTTCCAAGTGTTCTTGCCCTCCTGAATTCTGAATTTGCAGCAGAGGCATGTTGAAATAATGACAATTTTTAGCCTAAATTTTTAACCTACTCCACATGGTACTTGTTGTTTCTCCCCTGAAACTGACAAATGACTAAGTAATTCTTCCTAATTGTAATTATATATAAAACAACTCTGGATATTAACACAAAAGTAACCTTTATCTTTTGTGAAAAGATATTCTGAGAAATTTGTGATGGCATCTTATTGGCTCAATAATTAAGCATGATTGTTATCTTCATTAGCCCGTGAAAAAATCCAGTTCTACAGTGATCCTAAGTCTCATACCAAATTTAGCAAGTCTTAGAAACATCTCTGTAAATTGACAATTCATAATTGTATTCAGGCTTTTAACATTACTACTGGTGCTAAAAGGTTAACATTTAGAGGAGAAATATACTAACAATGAACAGTCTGATTCTTTCTTGATGTACAGCTATAGCACTTCAGTAGGAATTAAGGATATTTAAGTTTAAATACTCTTCAGAAGAGAAGTTAGAAACCTTACATAGATAATCATCTACATAGATACACATATTGGAACCTCTGCAGTTCTGTTAGTTGTCCATGCAGTGTGAGTTTAATTCAATTGATTTCTGGATAACGAAGGGCAATTTAAAGAAAAAACACATAAGTATAATTAATAAGTTTAATTTATTATTTGTATTTATGATAAAAATGTGTTTAATTCTTGTAATGTATAGTCTACTAGAAATGAAATTAATGTCTGCATTGTGTACTATTCTGCTTATATAGAAGAAATATTTATGGATGTACAGTGTTTAAAATAGCTCACAAAATCAAATTGATGCTTGAAACACTGGATACTTTTCTCAGGCAAATAAAAGCAGAAAACGTCCAGAATGCATATGTCAATTTTCCTAGAAAATATTCAAATGGACTCAAAGCATACTTTATTACTCATAAATTACTAAGAGCAGATCCCATTCTTATTTTCCTTATTAACATTATTCTTGTTTGTTACAAAGATTTCTTATTCCTGTCACCATTTTGGACTGATTTGGGCTACATGCTTAATGAAACTAGCAGTGCTGCAAGAGCCAGCAGGCAAGCTGGAATGAAGCAAATTTTGTCACAGTATATATTCACAAGACTGCCTCCAAGGATGCTCAGTAGAAAGGCAAAGAAATTAAATGCAATTTGTATAGTGAAGATTTTCAAGTGCCTACGTGAAATTCCTTTGGAAGCATACAGTTTCAGAAAGCAGACTTGAGTGTCACATATTCATCACAAGATACCCACTTCCTAAAAGGATAAGTCACTGGAAACAAAATATTTCAATTCAATGCTTTTCTAGAGTTCTTTCTGTGTACGTTCACCAGTGTCAGCTGCGAGAGAATCAGAGAACCATAGAATGGTTTGCAATGGGAGAGACCTTTAAGATCATCCAGTTCCAACCCCCTGCTATAGGCAGGGACACCTCCCTCTAGACCAGGTTATTCAAAGCCCCATCCAGACTGCCCTTGAATGCTTATAGGAAGGAGGCATCCTCAGCCTCACTAGGCAACTTGTTACAGTGTCTCACTACCCTCACAGCAAAGAATTTCTTCGTAATATCTAATCTAAATCTGCTCTCTTCCAGTTTAAAATCATTTCCTCTCATCCCGTTGCTACACTTCCTTGTAAAAAGTCTCTCTCCAGCTTTCCTGTAGGCCCTCTCAGGTACTGGAAGGCAGCTATAAGGTCCCCCTTTAGCCTTCTCCTCTTCAGTCTGAAGAGCCCCAGCTCTCAGCCTGTCCTCTCAGGGGAAGTGCTCCAGCCCTCTGACCATCTTTGTGGCCTTCCTCTGGATCCACTCCAACAACTCTGCATCCTTCTTGTGTTTGGGGCTCAAGACTTGGATGTAGTACTCCAGGTGGAGCAGAGGACAGAACTACCTCCTACAACCTGCTGATGGTGTTCCTTAATTATTTTCAGGAGCTGTGGCCAGGAATATAAATCAGCAGTGTAGATGAATAGCACTAAGATCATGCAGAAAGCCCTGTCCATCCAACCCTTGATGACAAGGCTACCACTACCGCAGAATTCCTACATTTAAAGCAAACAATCAAGTTCATTTTCATAGGTATTGAATGTTTAATGATTTCAAGGCTTATGAGAGACTACATTCAGTAGAGACTTAAGAAAGTCATGAAAGCTGATACGAAGCAAGCAGAGTAAAATACACAAATTGTCTAATTCTCATTAATGGTATGTCCAGGCCAAGAACTGAAAATGATGCTGAAAAAGAGTGTTTCTTTTCCATTTTTTTTTTTTTTTTTCCCTTGGAAACAAGCTCATTTTTATAGCAATGCATCTGATCTCACCATCCAAAGTGTAGAATATTCCAAGGAAACTAGATTCTCCCCTGAGCTGTTGCAACTGAGTAAATTGAAGTGGATAGAAATTTCATCTTGATTTACGAGAGTTGTCATGGTTTTTTAAAATTAGGAGGCAAGCAGTGAGGATCTATCACTTGATTTATTATTGGTAGGAAGTCTAAAACTATTGGCACATATCACCTAGCAGCAATGAACATTACAAACTAAAGCCTTTCTTTTTAGAAAGACATCAGGAAGATAAGGTTATGAAGCTCATAGCAATAAAATAGTGTCTGATCTTACATGATACTGATACAGCAGATTTTTGTGAAAATTTTTGCAAAATGTTTTGAATTTACATGAGTTTCAGGCATTTATGCCAGTAAAAACAAAACAAAACATTTGAGTTTGTTATCAGATTGTTTATTGAGGAGGATTGGGTCAGGGGTGAGGTAGCTATCTCTAGAACACTGTTTTTCATCTGTCTCATATAAACTTGATACATCTTTCTGTGTGTCAAAAACATTCAAAATATTTAAACTCCCTCCTTTAGTATTAATTTGCCATAACTTCTGGGAAACCAAACTTTTCTTAAATTTCTTAGGAGAAATTATTTTTCTTATGCTTGATTATTTCCCTGTCACAGCAACCAAGGTTTTCCAAAGGTTACAAACTCAAAAACATAAATATCTCATATTTATATTATACTATAAACTGGATTAAAAACATTCCTTTCTACAAGCTCTACATGAGAGTATTCTTATAAACAGAAATAAAGAAAATCACAATTGACTCTATGATTCCCTTGAATGTACCCTCCTGAGACACATTTTCAGTGCAATGATGTTGCCAGTGAGAGTGTAATTTAGTTTATCCTCCTGAGTTAAAATCCATACAGAAAGTTTAAGCTTTGCCTGCAAGCAAATGTAAGAAGGAATTTTTTATTGTTGTTTTCCATAATACAGGAAAGTATTTTAAGATATTTTTAAACATTATTTTAGGTTGGAGGAATGTTTAATATTTAAGAGTGTAAGCATGTAATTCTATGAAAATCTGAAAACTTTAAAAATTAAAGCTAATACAAAGAAGAAATTTAAATTTGATATTTTATCCAAGCTAGATAATAAATAAAATGTAAGTGGTATTAACAGCTGAAGATCAAAAGAGTTTTTAACACTCATTCTTTTCCGGCTTGCCGAGGCAGCAATTTAGGCACTGTGCACTTTGGATTGTCTATTACATGATTCTGTCTTCTGTCTTATTCTCCAGTGGCATAACATCAAAATATACTGCTATAATAAATGCAAAATGTGTAATAAGAAATATCCTCTAATGTTTTCAGACCTTCTATAAACTTCATAGAGTTAAGAGGGTCCTTGCACAGACATTTAGTGGCTCTGACAGCCACATTGAATCATACCAGAAGATGAGGTCAATAGCATTTTAAGCACATTAAGAAAAAGAGCAAAGATCTTATTTCTGATTGTATATAAATCTATTATGTTTCTTCTTTGAAAACACCAGCAGTATGGACATCTCCACCCTACAGGTATTAGCTTAATGAAGCTGTCCAAAGAAGAAATTAAACTACTGTTATTATAAATCCAAGATGGACATTTAGAGTATCCCTGCTGCTACAGTGCAGTCAGCCCTGTGGATCTTTTGTGAACTGTCAATGAGTACAAAGCTGAAAAGAGGTGGCAAATACTGGAGTTTTATTAAAATATTTACCCAGCGAATATTTTTAAAGTTTAATTAGCAACACATAAAAATCTTGGTAGGTTAATTAGATATCAATATTTTGCTCTGAAGTAAATTAGATACCTTTAACTGCCAGACAAACAGTGGATATATTCTGCATGGCAACTGTTCAACATGTTAGTTATTTAGACATTAGGAGCTAGACAAATGCAGTAGAATATTTTTGTGCAGTTTTGATTGAGTTCAGTATTCATTTCATGTCCATTTTGTACGTATTTTCACAGAGGCTTGAGCAAGCAGGGTTTTTTGGTATCATTTAGAGACTCGGTGATATTTTTTTCCTGTACAAAGGAAATACAGAAACATCACACACAAGTAAAAATCTGATTCAAAAAATAGCTTTTGTGTTATTAAAAGTTTAGTGTAAACACTGAGGAGACTGCAGTCTCTTCAAATGGATTAACACTACCTGCTGTGGTGACAGTTTGATGCCTTGATATACAAGAGCAGGTTAAGAAATGTGTTTCACATCTAGAAATGGACAACAGCTGCATCCAGGCTTCTCCCTGAAAATGGGTGACTTCTCCAGACAAGGAGCTAAAAACACCATGTATTGACACCAGTGAATTCACAGTTTTTCAGTGTTGCAGTGGCTGTGGAGATGAGGAAAATTGATAGTCCATGAGAATGTAGAGATGATAAGTAATTAAACATAGGCAATTAAAAGCCATGTATCAAGCTTGTTTTTATTTTTATTTTTATTTCTATCTTTTTTTTTTTTTTTTTTTTTTCTCTCTTCAAGGCCATAGGAATCCTATATGCAAAGATATCACAAAATAGTGAATGAAAAATTAATTCTGTTTTCAGGAAAGATATTCCATAACAAGCTAATTTCAAAGGCTAAGAATCCCTGAAAAGCTGTGTGGCTAGAAAGGATGAGAATTGAAGTGTTTTAGAATTCTTTAATATTTTTTAATATATTTAAATTTATTTTATACTTAAAATAAACTTAAGGTTAAAAAGCAACCAGAAACCATAATCAGAGACCAGAAAAAAATATCAGGAAATCTGAGCTCTTCTACTTTTAATTCATGAAGCTCAGAATTCTACTGAGATGGACAAATCCCTGATAGAATCTGTTTGCAATACATCTAAAAGAATAAAGCAAATAAATTCAGGAAATCTAGATATGCTCTTCTACATCCTACAAGCAGAATAAGCTAGACTGGATGAATGCATTGCTAATTGTGAATTATTCATCTCACTCTAGCAATCAGTAACATGCACATTAAAAATTAAAGACCTAGATTCACAAGGAGAGTTTAGACTCATAAATACCTCTTCAGGCAACCTAGGCTGACATTTAAATGCTAGTAGTGTTCATCCTTCCTTCCTCTGCTTCCCACCTTCTCATAGGTGCTTTAAATTGCATATATGCAAGTTTCTGCTGAAAGGCATCAGAATAACTTCCAAAATTTTAGCAGGAAGGAGTTAGTATATACCTGTTTTATTACTTTTCCATGTCAGAGTTCACAAAGTAAATGCTCTCTCTTTTCACAGTTTTGGTATCCAGTTTTTCAGATTACATGAGGGAAGCTCTGAAACTCTTACGCTAAAATATTTTAGGAGAAGCTTAAGGCCCAGAAACTGGCTTTCTGTTGGCCTACCTGAGTACCAATGTAGGGTGCAGAGTCAGTCTCTTACACTGTCAGTTGTCTGATAAATATTTAGATACTACACGAACACAAAAATTGACTTCAAGAAGATAAATTAGTTATGATTTCCTTGAATGTCTTGTAACATCAGTCCTACAAATGTTCTCATTACCACTTGATGATAAGGCAATTCTGATTCTTTTTTTTTTTTTTTGAGTTTGGTACACTGAGTTTGGTACCTCCATTTGGTTTGCAGGGTGCACCAGCTGGTATCATGGTTTAGTGATTCCCACTAGTCATTTTACAACTTGTGGTTCTAGCTCCCCAATAACCAAAAAGGCAGAAATGCCAGATCTGTAATCTAAGGTGTCCATCTGCAAGCTGTTTGGGAGTGACTTCCTCACTTACTGAAAAGAAGTCTCAAGCTCCTATGTTTATACCGAGGCTATGGACAACAAGGAGAGACTGAGCCTTCACAGTAGATCAGGACTGAGCTACTGTATATTCTTTTAGTGCTACTTATGCCCACAAATATATATTAAAAAGACATATTTATGTTGAATATGATATTGATGTTACTTATCTCTAAAATACAGTTGTTATAACTCAATATCTTTCTTACTGAAACTTTGCCCTTGTTCTAGGGTTAGAACATTTATCTCAGATATTTTCAGTGTGAATAAAAATCAGTTTTTGGACTGATTAATTGCAATACTTTTTTTTTTTTTGGGGGGGGGGGGGAGGGGAGGGAAGGGCTTCAGGTAAAAATGTATGACAAAGCTTGTTTATGTTTCTCAAAGATACATAAGAAGAATTTGTACATACATATAATCAAAGTCTCCCTGATTTCTTTTTCTAATATGAAGGTCAGAAATGGGGACTATGGAGACTGGACTTTCCTGAGAAATTTTCTTTCTTCTCCTTTTGTGTATTTTGGGTTTAAAGTCAATACTTAACACGAGTCTGAATTTCACTGTGTGAGCACATCTGATAAATGACAATAAAAGAAGTGGTAGAAGACAAAAACCCATCAGTTGTTTAAACTCATTCTGCATAAGCTTTGTATTATACTTTCAGGGAAAATTTCAGTTACAGATATTTACGAGTCTCACATGATTACATTACATAATAAATATTTGAATTATGATAAGTGTTTGATATTAAGTTGACCAAATGCAGGAAAAACAATGGAAAGGCAAGACACTGTGTAACTTATACTATTGTCAGGCAGTATGATATGACCCAAAGCTTGAATTGCCTTCAAATTTTAGCAGGTCTAGAGTAAGTGTGAAATATTTATCTTTAGTCTTAAAAAAGAATTCATATATTTTTTAAATATAAGAATGTTCTATAGTGAATTCCAATATGCAGTTGCTTAAGAACTGTAGGATCAGCCTACAGACTTCCTCTTATTTGCTCAATTGTGGTTAAAATTTTTATTAAGAGAAAACTAAAAGGTAGTCTCTCTTAATTTGAAAGCATAGCAATTTTGAGAGCAAAATCTGTTCAACAAATCTGTCTGCAATATTTTCTACAGATATACAATATATATATTATATACACATCCACAGATATGCAGTTACTGATGGCTAAATTGCAATATTTCAGTCACCGAAGAAATAATTTACAATATCACACAAACTGGCTCATATTTGAACAAATAAATAACATTTAACAGAAACGCAGTGACAACATAGGCAGTATTTGCTCATTTTGGTAGATATTCCAATTGAAACAGAAGAAAACAGAAGCAGAAAATTTCCAGCTTATCAATGGCAAAATAGATCTCAGTGGAACTGCTATCTCATTACATCAATCTTATTCTGGAGTGGAACATTCACTGTATAGGTATTCTAGTAGTTTATAGGAAGAGCTTGTTCTACTGAAGTGCAATAGGCAATTTCCCTGTGCAGATGTGCTTTAAGTCTGTGGCAAAATCTTGGAATTTTAGTCTATGGAATTAATGCTCCCTGCTACAGAGTGTTTAATTTTTGCTTGGATTTTAAACCTCTGAAGATACAGATTTGTAAAAGGTTTAAATACCTATATGCTGATGGGTACTTAAGAAATTTTAGTAGTCTGGTTTTAAAGTATGAAATAGCTGTTTCAGCTGTTTTCCATGTGTGACTTTAAGAACTGCAGAAGAATGTGATCATTTTATATAGTTCATAACAGGCATCCAATTCAAAAGACCTCCTAGGAAAAGAATTCCTCAGCTGGAAACGAGGCTCTTAGGTGAAGGAGTAACTTTCAAATTTTCTGACCTCTGCATTTTAAGGGAAACATATCCTGACTTTGAAGGACTGAACTTTTTGGGTCACATCCTATTTTAAGCTGTGATGTTCCACCATTGATTTTTTTTTTTTTTTTTAAACAGAAAGTATGGATACTTTGTTTAAAGTGACAGTTCTTGTTTTTTTTTAGAGTATTTGAGCAAGAAGATAAGTGTGATATGGAGAAAAGATAATCAACCAACTTTTTTTTCATCCTGATAACAGTCATAGAAAGGCTTGAGTTAGAAGGAACCTTAAAGCCCACCCAGTTCCAAACTGCCCTGATATGGGCAGGGTTGCCATTCACCAGATCAGCCTGCCTATGGCCCCATCCAATATGGATCTGAGCACCTTGGGGCATTCACAGCTTCTCTGGGCAGCCTGTGCCACTTCCTCTAGTGATCATCTGCAATTTCAGCACAGCTTAAGTTATGTGCACTTGCACGAATACTGTGTGCCACTCCATTATGACCAATGAAACTATGGTTTAAAGAATGAAGAACACAAGAAGATATACAAAGAAACTACTGTGAATTAACTGCAAAAATTTTCAGTGCCATACTGAATCCACACTACCTTCCTTTAAGATTAATGTATTCTATTTATTAAATTAATTTAATTAGTTTGCAAAGTCATGGATCAAGTGTGTTCATACTGTGTGTTTATATGCAGTGTCTTCTGAATTCTGATCCCCCTATTATCTAATGTGGACACAGTGAAGTCTACCAGGCTTCCTTCCTGCTCAGACACAGATGTCCTTGTATGGCAACTAACATGTCATAAGAAAGAAAAGAAAGAGGATGTTCACACCCTTTTGTCCACAGTGTAATACTCCCTAAATCCATGAGATAGCTTTGGCATTTTGTATTCAATCAGAAATCTATGCAGGGAGGCAATGAGGATCAATTTCTTCAAAAAAGTGTGAAGCTAAATTGGGCAAGCATCAATGAAGTTGAGGTAATGAAAACTAGATCTATTGGTCCCCACATTACCCATTTAGCCTTACGTATTGTCAGAACTACCTTCTAGTTGTGACTGACTTGAACAAAAGAATAAAAAAGGGGAACTAGTCTCTGAACATCTGGCATTTCTGTTATGTTCTGTTCCAGCCATGATACAGAGTTCCTGTGCTAGACATGTAGTGAATGTAATGTGAGTAGGCAATCATCATGGAACCAGTTTGACATATGGGTCCAGTTAATCACACCCAAATAATTTGCCTTAATCAAGTTATGCTGCCACCTTGGAATTATATTAGCATTTTCTGTATCTTCTTTAAGCAGTATGACTGACATCTACAATGTGGAAGTGTACTCTGCAGTTTTTCTGTTATTGAAAATCAATGTGATACTCAAAATTTTCATTTCAAACAAAGACAGATAAGAACATGCTAAAGATGCATTATTGATGGTTCCTCTTAAAGGTTTGTACGTACCACAGGTTTTCAGAAGAATAAGCTTTGGATGATCAAACAGCTCAGAGCCAGGGAACTTGTTGAACCTAGAAGATCAGGAGTAGTTTCTAACGGTCAAATTTCCCTAAACTAGCTACTACTTCCCCAGTCAAGGGCAAGGGGCAGAAGTGAGGGGAGTGTAACTAATCTTTGAGAAATCATCAACAAATTGTCAGTCTTCATGATCAGCTGACAACTACATTTGTGATAAATATGTTCAGACAAGGGAATCCAAAGAACTTTTTTTAAAAACATAAATTAAATATTGAGAGCTATTGAATTATAGAATTTTATGAAAGCTATTTCCTTGCCTTTTAAGTGATTCTTCCATTTTAAATGTTAAATGCATCTCAAGGCTTTTATGCTCCACCTCCATTCCTTATCTCAAGCCCTTTGCCTTTACAGAGCAATTTACGTGGAAAAACAATTTTCTTTCACACATATGCTTTCTTTTTTTTACCCATTTAAAATTTGATCGTATATTTTGGTTAAATTCCTCTGAAGTTGTTATTCTATTAAACACAGTAGACTCACTTTGTCAAAATTACACACTTGCTAAGATTTTTGACTAGGCTCTAGTTTTTGTTTGTTAACCTTGAGCATTAGGAAAAGATCAAGTGTACTTACCAACAGAAATGTAGTTTTGTTCAATATCTGAAAAGTAAATTATTATATTGTCATTATAGAGGTAAAATATTCTCTGTTCTTTTTGTTTTTACTTACTGCATTGCACCTCCAATTACTCAGAATCATTTAATGTACATTATTCTTGCCATAGGCTAAATACAGATAAAAATAAGTGTTAGAGGTTGTGATCAACTTCTCAGATTGTAATCACACATGCTCTTAATCTAGCATGTGCATTTTATATATTTTTATATGAGAGATGAGTTTCTGACTACATACATATATGTGTAATTGTGTAGCTGCGGAATGTAAAGAGTATACATTCCATTTCATTACAGGCTGAGAAGTCAATAACTGTATTAAAGTTTGTAACAAAGGTGTTAGAACTTCAGGAACAAATTAAGACCAACTTCAAATATTTTTGCAGTGAAGAGCTCAAGTGCTGTGTAAGAAATATGTTGATATTTTAAGCAAGTAGATGTATAAGCACTTATTCCATAATTAACAGAACCCAACTCTTAATTCCAGACATTATTTTATGCTCACAATTACAAACTATTTCCCTGATGCACAGACATATTTCTTAGTTTATTAGCTTTAACCTCTTCTGCTTAAAATAGTTAGTTTAAAGCTATATTTCAATCAACAGTTATTTCCCATTGAATGAACTGGTAGGATTCATGTTTTGATACAGAAAAACACTATGATACTGCTTGTTAAATGAGAATGTTCTGTAATCAAATGAAGTTGTTTTGTATTTTAAGTGAACTATTGCCATATTCTAAATCCTTTTCTATAAACTGGAATGTGTGAAGGAGTGCTTGTAATATAATGAAGGTTACTCTGACATCAGATCAGCACACTGCAAAGTAACTTCTGGCCAAGCACTTCAGATGAGTGCCCTGAAATTCTAGAACTGGGTCTGAACATTCATTTCTGGGTTCATGAGTCTCACCCCTCCCAGTAACAGTTTGGAGAAAGGGGCTAGATGAGGAATGGTGAGCTGAGAAATGTAGCCTTCTCCCATTTGCACTTGCACCTCAGGAGGAAAGAATGGGGGAAGGGGAACCCATGCAGACTCAGACTGCACACGCGCTCCCAGAAACATCACTGAGATAGAAAGAGTGGCTCTGCACCCACTCCTCCCCTCACCCCTACCCTGCTCCAGGCAGTCACATGCTCATGCCTTGGTTCAGGCTGTGACTTTGGAATTCCATTACAGGACAAAAAATCTGGAAAGAGAAAAACAAAACAGAAGAGAAGAATACTTCAGTTTTCTTAACACACTAAATCATTTTGAATCATTTAGGAGTCCAGGAATTTCTATGAGCTATATACCTTAAATACTTTGACTACACTCCTTTTAATACTATTTCTTTCTTTCCTTTTATATTCCCTTCATGCGTTGCCAGCTTCTGCCTTCTCACATGTTGATAATTGAGAATTCCCCCTCTGCCAGAAAAACTTTCCCAATATTTCTTCTATACTACTCAAACTACTGTCTCTTATATTTCTGGTAGGTACTTGCTGCTTTAAGTTACCATACTGTGAACGCTTCAGACGGATCTGATGAATCTCAAAGTTATTTTATACTCTATTAACTGTAAAGAGAAGCCAACTTGACTATCCCAGGTATAGATATTTTCATAGCAGTTCCCTAAATTGAAGTAGAAGAGTTTTGCACCTGGGCTGAGGGCTGATCAGCTGAACTCTATTTGTAAACTCTTTTCACTCCTGGTAGATATTTGCTGGCATCAGTGAATAAATTACCCATATTTGGACAAATCTGTAGAGAAACAGGTCTCATCTGAAAATATTGCTGGCTAATGTGAAAGATGCAGTGACGAGCCCATGAGATTTCTATAGATATACCAACTAGAAAAGGAAAGTCCAGGTGGACTTACCTTCCCTAGTGAACAATACAAGCAGGCCAGTAAAAAACAACAAGGATAAGGCTTAGTATTCAACAACTTAGTTGCTTCAGTCTTCACTAGCAACTGCTCCACACACATCCTTCAAGTGGGTTGTACTGTGGGAGCAATTCCCCTCTTGCTTCATCAGTGACATCAACAGTGGGATGAAGTGCACTCTCAGCAGGTTTGAGGATGACACAACTGAGGGACAACATGCTATTCAGAGAGACCTAGACAGGCTCAAATTCTCAGTGTTGGAGAAATGTAAACCCATTAGAGTGCATCCATGGAAGAGCAACAAAATTGATGGAGCACCTCCCTTATGAGGACAGGCTGAGAGAGCTGGGGCTGTTCAGCCTGAAGAAGAGAAAGTTCCAGACAGACATGATAGTGGCTTTTCAGTATCTAAAGGGGAGCTATAGGAATGAAGAGGACAGGGCAAAGGGAAATGGATTCAGACTGAAAGAGAAGAGATTTAGACTGGATATAAGGAAGAAGGTGCTTCTTTGTTCGTTCATTCATTTGTTTTTTAACAAGTGTGATAAGGCTCAGGAATGGGTTGCCCAGAGAGGTGTTGGATGTCCCATACTTGGAGACGTTCAAGTACAGACTGGATGAGCTCTGAGCAACCTGATCTAGCCATAGATATCCCTGTCCATTGTAGGGTTGAACTAGATGTTTTTTAAAATTTCCTTCCAACTCAAAATATTCTATAATGGTTCTCTGATAGAATGGTGCATATGTACTGCCTCCAAGTGGAAGTGTTCTTCTCACTTCTGTAGTTAACCAGCCTACTGTGTGCACAATAATTGTATGGCATCTTGATTTCTAGCCATAAAACTGAATAAAAACTGTATTATGAACAGAAAATCATGGTGCATTGTTAAATATATTGTATTAGATGTGTATGGGAGGTCTGCATATAAATAACATCAATAAGTAGCTGAAGAAAACAATTTAACACCAAAGTTAAAGTTCAAAGCAACTAAAATAAAATTCAACAAACAAAATGCCCCACTGAAGAACTATTCAGTTAACAGACATTTGCATTTGTGAAAAAGACCTTAATTGCCAGCTCCTACCTACAAAGACCGTTAGTTTTGTAGCCAAGCCTTTTACACTAGAAGAAATAAAAAGAACACTTACTAAAGAGCACTTAGCAGTGTTCAGCCAGCCGGTTCATTCAAGTGGCTAATGCTCTTAATGCTGTAATTTTGTGCATAGAGTGTCTTGCACAAATACTGAACTATTTGTTGCCCCTTATTGTGTGGCTGAGATGATACTTACCTGAAATGCTACCAAACCTCATAATAAAAACTACCCCAGCTGAGTGCTAAGCATGTATAATCAGAGTCTCAGGAATACTGCAGCTGAAAAAATAACAGGAATGTGGTACAATGCTGATCTTTCAAAAAGGATTTTCCCTGCTCTAGAGGCAAAGAAAAGTATTTCAGGTGATAAAAAAGGGAAAACCTATTACCACCCACTTGAATAATTTAAGTTGTAAGCATACTTTTTTTCTTCTCTTGAAACAGATTGTCAGTGATATCACATTTTTTTCACATTGAGAAAACATAACCTATTTCTTTAATTAGTGCATTTTGTATATTTTACAGCCCTTTAATAAAATGCACATGGCTCACAAAGAAGCATACTCCTGGCTCAAAGGGGAGTAATACCATGTTTTGTATGCCAGTGACATCTTTGTAAGATGGTATATTCTTAATGTAGCATTTTTACATTTTCTACATAAAAGATGACTAACTTCATTTTTAATTTATTAAGTAATTTTCTGTATATTAAGCATAACCTTTCAGAGTCCACCGCAGGGAGAATTTACCCACATATTTTCTTTGCGCTCTTTGGTGTATTTAGAATCTTGTCTCTGCCTACTCTTTTTCTATTTTGAACATGTTTTGAATTAGTCACATGAGCTGACACTCAAAGCTTTCCACCGGATTTTAAATTCTCTTTGCATCTAAGAATGTGTGGGGGCTTAGGAACAGATGCGAAGATCTAAATATATAAGCTTAAGTACCATGTTGAGTTCTATAATAGATGCTCAACATTTTTCTTTTTTCTTTTTTTTTTTTTTTATCTAGGCAATTAAGTCTTAGAGCAAGTGATAGATATGAAAGAAAAACAATGAGAAATGCTTTTGTAGTAGTAAACTGCAATTGTTGCTTCCCCCTTTTCCCTCAGAATATCATGTTCAATATACCCCTCAGAATATCAAGTATTTCAAGCCACTCAGTTTATTCCCCTAAAAGATTATAAATTATTAGAGTTAAAAACTGGAAGGGGAAATAAATAAATAAATATATCTTGGAGTCCAGACATACTCTCATGTCAAATTAAGCAGTTTTGTTTAAGATGCCTTATTATAACTTCAATTTCCAGTAAGAATTAATAACATTGATTTAGGCAGTGCATAATTACATTCACAGCCTTAATACTTTCTAGTTTTAATAATTTTGTTATTGAACTTCCAATATACGGTGTATGTTGAGTGAATTTGCATGCTTACTTAATTGATTACCATTCCACTGGAATGTAATACAATGGGCAGAGGATGGCAGAAAAATGTTTCCATTTGCTACAGAATACAGGTAATGCAGAAAAGTGTTGCACTTCTACTATATGGCAATCTAGAACTTCTTTCAGGACTTTCATAATCTGAACACTCTGTCATGGGTTAACCGAAAATCTACCTGCATCCATGACAGGGGGGCGGGGGGCGAGCCCCAAAGTGGGCCCCACAGGGGCCCTAGACTGAAGGAAAGGGGAAAAGTTAATTAGGAAAAAGAAAACAGCGGCAATGATCTAAGGAGGCACACTTATTTACTAAATACTATATCAGAATACAGGATAACACAATATAATACAATATAATTGAAATTAAGGCTAACGAATCAAGAAAAACAGGAGAGAAAATGAGTCCCAAAACTGAGAGGCCTACTGTAACTCTAGGTGAAATGGCTGGAAGAACTCCCACATGCTCTCCTGGACGCCAGGACTCGAAAGAGATAATATAGTGTCCTGGTCCCGTGACTTATCCCTGACCGTGATGTTCTGTGGGATATGTAGTCTTCTGTAAGTTGCACATTCGGTAAAATTATTCATGCTTTATATGATGTTATGATGTGGAATACTGATAGGAAAATTACAAAATTATTAAACCATGACACTCTGTTACACACCTAGATTGTCTGGCTGTGTATCTAAACCCGTAATTTATTACCTACATAAAGTTATGACTGTCAGCATTATAAATCTAACAGAAACATAAGACTGGGCAAATGAGTTTTATTGTTATTCTTCAAAATAAAGACTAAAGTATTTTTCAGACAAAGTATTGGAAACTTTTTGCTGCTCCAACTTTACTGATGATGAAAACAAAACAATTATTCTATCCCTTTTCACAAGTATCATGTAAGCATGAAAAGAAATCACAGAATTAGAAAATTTTCCATCTTCATTATTCTCAGAGCAGAATTAGCTGTGTCCTGCCACACCTCTGCAAAACACAAGGTTCTACTTACAAAGAAAGCCTGACACTTTCCTAGGGTTTCTGAAAGAGAATGACAACAGACATATAAGTAGTGCATATATTTTGCTTAAATAAGTAACTGTTAACACTTACAGACAGCTTGTCTAATTTCAAATTCACAGCAATATGTGGTTATCTCAAATCTTTGACTCTACAAAAATTCCCTAAAAAGAACTATACTCATTGATAAAAAATATAAAGTATGTTAAAACAATTTGCATCTTCCAATGAACATTAGAGCATGTGTACAGGGACCAAAAATTTCACATGTGATGTACAATACTAATAATTCATTACATGAATATCATTAAAAATCCCAACTAATTCTGCATCTGGATGCATTTTACTGTATCCATTCTGTGATACACCTCCCTCCAGGTGAAAGAAGAGTTGATGTGGCGGAGGGCCATGTGAACTAGAGATCAGACAATATTATATGCTCAAATTCTATCTTCAATAGAAATTTAAATAATACAATACATCTAAGCAAGATGAAATAATTAGCAGTGTTTTCATCCCAGCATTTGGCACATTTCTGAAAAAATAAACACATTATTTGGGGAATACTGTGTACTTAGATATGATGAGTCATGTCTCATATCAGAATTTAATTTATCCAAACAAATCAACATTTAAAAAATTGCTTGTAATCACTAACCCAAGTTCATTTGTTGCTAGTATTCTAGGACCTATTAACTTGTTCTCTTTAGAAGAACAATAAGATGTTCCTATTTTTTGTAAAACAAGCTCATTAAGAGTGTTAGCAACTCAATTTTCACCCATAAATTAGTGAGAATTTTAGATCTGGATTAAATAGAATGTAAGCACATGTTTCTGGGTGTGACTTAGGCCATGATTGTTTCCAGAACTAGCTAGTGCTTGAAGAAACATACTGTGAACACTCATTTGCAATTTCAAATGATTTTTTTTTTACACTGTATGTATATCTATTTTATTCTTTTTCTATCAGTATCTACTCTTAAAGAGTTTCCTGCTAAGACTGTTTTCTAGATTTATTTGTAAAACATTTTCTAGTTTTATTTGTAAAATATAGACTACTAGTTATAAACAGTTTTTAAGTTGATAATCAAGAAAATATATGGAACAAAATGTATATTCTAAGAGTCGTGGTCTTCCAATCAGCAAACAAAAAGTCACCATGTGATTATTTCTTCAGCCAAAATAGTATGGATTATGAATTTCAGTTCTACACAATAAAATATAAATGAGCTGCAGACCAAGAATTACAGAAATTAGTTGGCAAATCATTTCAAATAACAAATAAATTAGACTGAATCATGATGCATTTGAGAAAATGTCACAATTACTATGCTAATAAGTTTAAATTTACATAGTGCCTTTCATCCGAATGGATCCTAATGATGTATAATCTCAACATCCGGAGGAGACCCAATGCGACAAAAGCTAAGGAAAAAAAGTCTAATATTACTTTGTTAGTACAGAGAAAATGATGTTGTATTTTTCAACCATTATTGATGCATTTAATTGCGATCAATAAAATAATCAAATGCCTTTTGTTTCTTTTTCTGCATTCCTTATTTGTTATCTTCATTTTATTTTTCTTTCCGTTTTCAAAATTTCTATTGCTTTCATTCCTCTGTATTTTTATTTTTTCCATTTTTTTTCTGCTACATTTTATAAAATTCTTTTATTTTGCCCATATTTTCTTGTATTTTCTTTATGCTACTTTTCCTTCGTCATAGAATTTTTTTTTCTATGTGATGTCTTATTTCTCACTATAAGCTTTTGTCCTCCAAGATAAGAAACAGAAGTAATGCCTAAACCTCCTTCTTTTTCCACTCCATGGTCTTACTAAGACTAATCTTTTTCAATGATATTTCTTCTGCCATTTTCGTTACTGTTAAAGTTGTGTACACCATCAGGATATTATCTTCTCTTGGCTTAAAAAGCCCTTCCCCTTGCATCCACAGTCATCCAAATGTCTCCTGTTATGCTTGCCCATGATGCACCACAAAAATGTCAGTTATATGCAAGTGATATATATACCAAAATAGCATATGTTTTACATATTAAACTTATGTGAGATCATATATTGACTCATAAGAGTGGTTTCCTTTAATTACAGTCCATACACATGCCTTATGTTATATATAAAAACCATATGTCAAGCTATCTGTGTGTATGAAGCACTCATGCCTTTTCCACATGGGTGCTTTTCCTCTCCAGCCTTCCAAGCCCTGGAGGCTTCCCACAGACTTGTGTCCTCACTTCTCAGGTTTACCTTTGTGTAGACTTCCATGCCCTTTGTGCATGTGAGCTCTAGTTCCTTTACCAAAAACATTTTCTGGTAATTTGATTTACAGAGTATCCATTTCCAAACTTGTTTACAGATCTTTCTATACACCACCCTTTCTATTTGTTTTAGATTTCAGGGAGTTGCACCAGCTTTGCCTTCTCTTGTCTGAAGACAGCCTTTTCCCCAGATCTCATTTCAGAGTTATGATGTCAAGGAAGCTCAGTACCTCTCTCCATCCCCAAGTCTTTAAAAAAACTTCTCCTAATAATTATGCAACTAATTGTATTGTATGCAGAGACAGCCTAGTCCTTGAAGCACAGAATATTTTGTCTTAAGATTTAGTCATAGCTGCTCATGTTCCATGTGGTAGCAATGAAGTAATATATTGATTTTCACCTTCTGTTAAGACTGGTTCTTATATCTCTTAGTTTTCTGTAGTGTTTTTTTTTTTTTTTTTTTTCCCCCACTAAATAGTAAGCTAATATAAAATTATAAAATAAAAGCTTACAGTCTAGTTAACAAGTACATGACACATTATATTTGCTTATGGATACATACCATGTATGTAACATAGTATTAACATCATATATAAACAGGTATAGCACACATAACCAAGAAATGAACTGCCATAATATTTAGCTGTACAAACAAACAAAAAAAGAAAACTTGAAAATAAGAAGTTGTACTGAAAGTAAGTTGCAAGGAACAGTAACAAGGAGGAGATACCTGCAGCCGATGTTGAAATTTTGAACATATAACACTGATGCCTTACAGGGTAACCTGCTTCTTACAAAACTTTAAGGGGAAGCATAAGAAAACATTACAGCAAGTTACCATAAGTAAGAGAATGACCTCAAGAAGGCCAAGTTGAGATCATATGACAAAAAAAAGAGCGTGAAGAGTAAATAAAGATGACATAGTCTTATGTATGTAAAATGAAAAAAAAAATACAGAGACAATACAAAATAGATAACATTTTTAGGAAAAACTTGAAAAAATGCACAGAAGCGATAAGTAAATTTGAGTTCAAACACATCATCATGAGCAGGAAACCTCCTAAGGAATCTGTAGGATACTGTCTATTAGAATAAGGAAACACTTATAGAAGATGAGGCTGTATCAGATAAAAAAATAATTTTTTAAAATTATTTTTCTTCTTTTTCCCTTTGTGTTCACCATTTGCAGTCTTTATAGGAGACATATTTGCTGCTCTGCCTCAAAACAAAGAGCAGAAGACGCTGTAGAACAAGATAGACAAAATAAACTGTTTGATGTTGTAAGGATCTGGTGTTATTTATTCACATGTGCCAGAAAGAAATAAATGAATAAGTAATGTACTGTGTAACAAGATGCTTAAATTTATCTTGAGCCTGATGTTCAGACACTGGACTTACATATGACAGTGATAAAAAGCATACTAAATGACGGAGTTGCTAGGCAAATTGATAAATACATTTTTACCAGGGAACAATCAGCTTTGCTCGTGTGAATGGAGGCCATTCCTCACAAAGCTAGTACAATACAGTACAGTTCTTGGAAAGAATTAACAAACATGAGGACAAAAGATTTTGCTATCTGATACCCCAGGAATCACCCAGCATGAAGACAAAATAACATCCATCTGATATAATTTGGCTTTCCAAAAGTGTTATACCACTCATAAAAATCACTCTAAGAAGGTAAATACATGTTGTAGGAGGAAGGATCCTCAAAAAAACTAAATACAATAATACCTTGTTATGAACTGGAAATAAAAATATGTAAAATAAAATAATAAACAGTATCCTCATTGCAGGTTACAATTTTGTGCTACAAGGGTCTGTGTGTGGGATTACAGCCAAATAACAGTGCATCAAAAATCTTGAAAGGCCAATCACACACTGTGGTGACAGATTTTTCAATGATAATGAACACTGCAAAAATGTGACAGAAAGCTTTCAGAAAGATAAAATAAGGAAGGGAAATGAACAAAGCAAGAAATGAATTTAACAATTTAACAAACAAACAAACAAAAAACTCAACTCAAACACATCTAAATGAATGTAAATTATGCAAATTAGATAGTAGATATCAATATAGCCTTTAACACTCCAATAAAACTTCATTGGAATCTTCAATTTCTCACACAGTAGTAAAAAAATAAAAGATTAAAAAGGCAATAATGAAAAATATAATCAAAGACACTACCATGATAAAGTTTTAGATGTGACATTATCTCACATGATCTGTACAGTTCTCATCCCATCATCTCAAGAGTAGTATAATAGTAAAAGTGATAAGAACATGGCCGTTTAAGGTGATTAAAGGCATGAAATGGCTCCTCTAAAATGTCTGATGGATTTCCTCTGGATGGAAAGGAGGAAACTTGAGTGGGTTTATAAAGATATTGGAATGGGAAGTATCAAGAAAGTAGGTGTGCCGCTTTGTGGCTCAAGACACTTGACTGGATGTACCCTTCACCTAACATATTGTACTTCTATTATAAATTATGGAAGGTGTTATCATCTCTTTTGTCATCAAGAGATGAAAAGAAGTATCCAGTCACTGTAATTATTCAAGTCAGATTGTTATGAGCACTTCTCAAAATATTTCTCTGCCTGTTACATTGTGTTCAAGGCAAGCAGAAATAGACAAGTTGCCAAAAGCTGGAAAGGACAATGCACCACAGATTTCTTTGTCATCACTTTAGTGTTCATTGAAGTTGTAGGTTCATTCAAGAGCTATTCAAAATCTTTAGTTATGCTTTTTTAAGTGCTTAGCAGGACCAAATAATCAATTCTGCCAGCCATTCAATAGTGTTTATAAGAATGTGCTCTGCTACTTCCAGAGCCTTATTAAAGCAAGCACTTTTGTACAGAAACACTTTCTACTTCCCCTAAGTCTGCAGATGCAGTCTGGGCCTGTCTGAGACACAGGAAAAAAATATCTTAGGGAAAGATTTTTATTAATTTATAGAACTTTTCTGCTTGATTGCTAAAATACTTCTCAAATATTTTTTTTGGATGTGGCAGAAGCTGGGGTGGAGGTGTCAGACTGTTCCTTGAGAACTTTGAAATTTTTTGCAGTGATAGTTTCCTGTTGCTGAGATGATCTGGGGAAAATAATGATTGAGATGTCAAATCAAGGATTTAGTCAGCCTCTTGCATTTTGTAAAGAACTGTGAGTCCTGTGCCTGGGATTTTGTGGGCAACTTTATTCAAGGTGTTTGTTTTCCATACTAGAAACTGTCTCTTATGATGCTAGTCCCCTCAGAAAAAAAATGATCACTGAAAAAAATGATTTTTTCTTTGTTGTTCATCTTGATTTTGAGTTTAAGCCAGGAAGCTGTTAAGGTCCTCCCGGGAATATGGAATACTTTTCTCTAGCAAATAATGTTGTTTTATCTTAGAAGATAATTGGACCCAAAAGGTGTTTAATATTAGATTGTGAGCCCAGTAAGTCAAAAGTAAACATGATACAGAATATTACACTTAGGATTACGGAGTTACACAAACACTGTGCTAAAATACATATGGACTAGGTTATAATTCTATTAAAAGATTTGTATCATACAAACAATATGCTGTATTATTTCTTTAAGAAATGATTTACTGCATTTCCATGGGTTAGCATTTATTTCCAAACTGTTGTGATAATAACATGCATATTTTATGTTGAGAATGGTAATTGACCTTGATAAATTATGATGGGGATGGGGTTATATAGTATTCCCATGAATATGTGTGTCATTCTCCATATTTTTTCAATAAATTGATGTTGAGCAGCAAATTTTGCTTAAGAAAAACATGGAGATAGTAGCATCTAAGTCAGCATAGGACTTCCAGGGATCACAGTGTTTAATATGAAGTGGAATCTTATGTGGAGGTTATTTTTGCTATTGCAGGTGAAACAGTAGCACGTCAATCCAAGACTTTCTCTGTGGTTAACTATCCTTACTGACCCTATCCTATACAAAGGTGCTATAAATGAAGTTTGCTTTTGTGAAGCTGGATGGTGGCATACAAAATGAGGGCAAATTTTCATGCTCTGCTGTGTTTTCAATGCAAACAATAGTTAATCTACTTTAGTTTTAGATCATCTGGATCTATGTTATCCACAGAGTCTCTTGCTCTGTAATCAGTATTGCCCTTAGCTATGAATTCTGTAAGGCTGAACAGGTACCCCAGTAAAAGTCCATTCTGGTAAATCTGTAAAAAATGTAAAAAAATGTTCAAGAGTACAACCACACTTATTTATTTTATATTTTATTTTATTTTATTTTATTTTATTTTATTTTATTTTATTTTATTTTATTTTATTTTATTTTATTTTATTTTTTCCTGGGGGCAAATATAGGGGCATGCTCTTTGGTCAGTGTTAATGAAGCCTTTATCTTATTTCACTTCATTTCACACTGAATCATTCTGTACTTCCTCATGTAATCAATGAAGGGTAACTTCCAAGTTTAAGTAAGTTTCTTAGCCTAGCAGTACTGAAGAAGAGCTATGTTCATCCTGCTTTTAATCAGAAAGATATCGTATCATAAGAACTTTGAATGCTCAGGAGTCTCTGAAATATAGAGCTGAATGAAATCCTGTACTCTCAGAAAAACTGGTTTACTTCCAACACATGGGAACGTATAACTAAAGCATATTTATTCTCTATTTCAGCTTCTGTCTCACAGTCCTAATATTATCCTCAGCTGGAAACTGATTGCTTGGAAGAACAGACTGTTTGTTACTGCAACATGATGCTATATTCTCCAGACACTGTTGTCCTTTCTGTTTCTTAATATCACTGCCACTCTGTTTCTTAATATCACTTCAAGGTCAGCCTAGATGGTTCAGCAGTCCTCTCACAAAGCAGCTGTTACCTGATGATGCAGGACAATGACCTCATCTGAGAGTAGCTGGCTTCTGGGGTTGTGATGTTTGTTGCTGATTTTAAAACAGATTTCCTCTATCCTATACCGGGGAGTACAGCTGTGACCCACTTGTCTGTGCACATTGTTTCAGTTTTGGCTGCTTTTGGCAGGTTATCTTGATTTTAGGAGTTTTAAGTTCACATAAATACCGTATAGGTGATCAGTACTTACAATTTGTTCCCCTCCCCAGTGACTACTTCTACATAAAGTCAGAAGTCAACTTGATCATTCCTTAGTGATTTGATGCCAAAGGATCTAGCTACATTGCCTCATGATAATTAATGTCTGTTATCAATGAAAAAGAAAAAAGAAAATATTTTCCCTTAAACAATAAGTATATTTCTGCCCCCAGGTGACCAGATTTTCAAAATCTATTCTGTTCTCATGAAGAACAGACCCATAAGAAAACAAAGACAATATTTCGAGAGGCTCAGGGGAGACCTCACTGCACTCTACAACTTCCTGAAGAGAGGCTGTGATGAGGAGGAGCTTGGCCTCTTCTCCCAGGCAACAAACAGGATCCAAGGAAATGGCGACAAGTTGTATCAGATGAGGTTTAGACTGGACATAAGAAAGAACTTTTTCTCTCAGAGTGGTCAGGCCCTGGAATGGCTGCCCAGGGAGGTGGTGGAGTTGCTGTCCATGGCAGTGTTCAAGAGGCATCTGGATAGGGAGCTAGGAGATATGGCTTAGTGGTTTTCTGTAGGTATGGTAAAGGGAGGACAGCTAGATTAGATGATCTTGTAGGTCCTTTCCAACCTTGTGATTCTATCATTCTATGATTTTATCATTGTAAGAGTGTTGACAAGCAAAAATAATGATTTAAGTGTCATCTAAGTCTCAGACTAGTAGAATAAATCTAAACAGTATTTTTGTTGTCAATACTTTACAATAAAAACCTCCATAATGACAGAAATGCTAGAATATTATTTTCTTCTGCAAAACTTATTTTGCACTGTGAGTGAAACTACCTTCAGAAGTTGTTGTGTCCTGGTCTCCAACCAGGAAATGTGGCTATTTATTGACAGTAAAACTTGTTTCCTTCATCTTTATGGGAGCAAGGAAATTGTCTACACATGTTAGAATCTAAACTAAACTAGGCAATCTACTAATCTGACAAAAGACTTTGTAGTATGGTTGCTGATGTTTTGTTTTGGTTTTTTTTTTTTCTCCTTTATTTTGTCTTCTCCATTTTTGCTGGTTCAGTGAAAGTAGTCTTCTGTTCACCAGACAGAAACGATTTTATATTAGAACAATTCATTAAGTTGAAAAAGCAGAAATGTTTGAGCACATAAGTTCTTTTCATGTACTGTGCTCAGCTGTCTTTTGAGATTTGAATGCATACAATGCAAGGACTTTTATGTGTGTTACTCTGTTCTGCGATTATGTTTCTCTCTGATTCATCTCCCATCCACAAACTACCTTTAAAAACTCAGTGCTGAGCAGTACTATCTCTCCGGGGCATCTAGCCAGTCAGACTCCTTGAGCTCTTCCCTTGCATCCATGAATGGGAACAAAAGCTAAGCTGATGTGATGGGAGGGTCTGTTATCTGGTTACAGTGAACCTACTCCTCTCAAAGGAATTTTCACAAGTGAACTTCTAACTAGTGAATTGGTGGAAATGTATCTAGAGTGAGTTTTCTTACAGGACTTTAGAATGTTATTCTGAAATTCTTAAAAGAAAAAGAAACCAGTGTTTTCATTTTCAGTTTTGAAATAACATTAAGCAACTGTAAAAGATACAACAGAATAATTATTGAGTAATACAAGAAGACATTCCAACTGTAATACACTTCTTATTTTTTCATTTATTGTTTCAGACTTTATTTTTCATGTTTTATTCTTAATAGGGTTATATCCATCTGGTCTTTAAAAAAAAGCAATGATATTTTTGCTTGGTTATCCTTATATCTTTATTTATTAATTATTATAATTAGAATTATATTTTGTTTTATTGAAGGAGAGATTGGTTAAAGATGAATGTTATTTGACAGCATTCGGTTCACATATGTCTCAAAAACAGCTCCCACCCCCATCTTCCTTTCTGTTTCCTGACATACATTTCTTTTACAAAGGACAAACTGTATTTTCTCTCAACTAACTGATGACTTTTCAGCTTATAATCACTATGGCAAAGAGTATCAAAATGAAAGATCTGCTATTTATCTTGCCACACTATTCAGTCATTACCAGGGAGATCTTGCTTGTTTCAAAGAAACAACCTTAACTTATGAATACTTATTTATTAACTTATTTATAAGTTTCCAATACAAACTGTCACTTTAATAAAAATAATCCATCAAAAAGAAGAAAAAAAAGGGGACTACCTGCTGTCAGGGGATAGTCTTCCAATATAGATCTCTGTCAGCTTCCTGATGCTAGACATGTTTATGGTAAGAACACAGAAATAGAACACAAGTATAACTTAGATGCTCTTGAGTTCTAGCAGTTATTCCAACATTAAGCTCACCATTTGTTAGCCTAAGTGAACTCTGTGGCATTCTTCATCCATTTTCAACAAGTGTCCAGCTACAGCGATAGATCTCATAGGACAGTGAGACAGGAAAGCAAGAGCAGAGATGGACAAAAATTACTGTAAAGCATAATTTATGTCACACGTAAATTAATCTCTTAGTAAGAGGAATAACACTGCTGTACTTGAATGCAACCTGTACCTGAAAATACCAAAACAGGTTCTGCATTGTTTTCAACATTATTTTGCATCCATCATTTTTAACAAATTATGACTCTCTGTGAAATAATGTTCAGGGTTTTCATGGAGCTTTCTTTGGTAACATAAATTGTTCTTGCTGCCCTAAGGAGAATGTTTTGACTTTTTTCTTTTCTTCTTTTTTTCTTTTTCTTTTTTTTCTTTTCTTCCCCCATTTATTTATTTATTTATTTATTTCCATTTTTTTTTCAGCTATGGGAGATTCTGAGTTTTATAGCCTTACCTCCTGGCAAACATTTTCATTAGTATGCATAGAGCTGTTTATCTAAGAAATTCTGTGCTGGCTTGCAGGTTGTTTGAACAGAAAAATATATCTTAGTTGTGATGTCAGAAGGTGTTGGGGGTACCAAAATAAAGAGAGGCTCCCAGCCTGAAGGATGAATGAAATAATTGCATTTCTTCAATGCATGAAGAAAGTGGGATGTTCTCACCTACTAACAGTGTTTCCACTCTGAAATTTGTAATTCTACAGAAGGAGAATAAAAAGGGCAAATGTCTGAAGCATAGGTGGATGGAAATATAAAGTTTTGATTACCTGTGTTATTTCTGTTATTTGCCACAACACATTTGTTCATCTCTACTCAGGAACTATCCAGATAATAAGCATCAGGATGGACTGTTTGGTGGATTAAGAACTGGTTGGCTGGACGCAACCAGAGGGTTGTGATTGATGGTTCTGTGTCAGTGTGGAGGCTGGTCACAAGTGGTGTCCAACAGGGGTCAGTCTTGTAATAGATGCTCTTCAACATCTTTGTCAATGACATTCATGATGGCATCGAGCACACCCTCAGCAAGTTTGCAGATGAAACCAAGCTGAGTGGTGCAATCGATACACTGAAAGGAAGGGGAGCCATTCAGAGGGCCTAGACAGGCTGGAGAGATGGGCCCATGTGAACCTAAAATTCAGCAAGACCAAGTGCAGGGTGTTGCACTTGGGCTGAGGCAATCCCAGGTGTTTATACAAACTGGGCCAAGAACCCCTTGAGAGCAGCCCTGCAGAGAAGGACTTGGGGGTCCTGGTAGACAAGAAGCTGGACATGAGCCAGCAGTGTGAGCTTTCAGCCTGGAAGGCCAACTGTGTTCTGAGCTGCATTAAAAAGGGGGTGACCAGCAGGGAGGGGGAGGTGATTGTCCCCTTCTACTCAGCTCTTATGAGGCACCATCTGGAGTACTGTGTCCAGGCCTGGAGCCCCCAGTACAAGAAGGACGTGGAGCTCTTGGAACGAGTCCAGAGGGAGGACCACTAAGATGATCAGTGGGCTGGAGCACCTCTCCTATGAAGAAATGTTGAGGGAACTGGGCTTGTCTATCTTGGAGAAGGCTCCAGGGAGACCTCATTGCAGCCTTTCAGTACTTGAAGGGAACATATAAACAGGAGGGACAATGTCTGTTTACAAGATGGATAGTAATAGGACAAGATGGAATGGTTTTAAACTCAGACAGGGGAGGCTTAGGTTAGATACTAGGAGGAAGTTTTTCTCACAGAGGGTGGTGAAGCACTGGAAATGGTTGCCCAAGGAGGTTGTGGATGCCCCATCCCTGGAGGCGTTCAAGTCCAGGCTGGATGTAGCTCTGGACAGCTTGGTCTAGTGGTTGGTGACCTTGCCTGTGACAAGGGGTTTGAAACTAGGTGATCATCATGGTTCTTTTCAACCCAGGCTATTCTACGATTCTACAATTCTGTGATCACAAAGCAGTATAGACAAAGGCTGTCAGTCTTCAAGTATGGACTTTTCATTCGGAAAAAGAGAAACTGAGGGAAACTGATGCAATATTTCAGTGTTGGCTTTTCTAACTCCACTGTGCATTGTGCTGAGAAGAGGCTTTCCCCCCCACTGGGAAGCCGCACAGTCTGTACTTCCACATGCCATGTTTTCTCTTACATTTTGGGGAGGATTGCAATGCATCTGTACAATGCAAATACAGTATGTGAAACACAAAGTACAAGACAGTACTCAGTAATAAAGCAAATGAATTGAAACTCCAAATAGCGTACTGGGGAATACTTCATTATAATGCAAGTAAACATGCATGGTGAGCTAAAGTTTCAGGCCAGTGAATGGTCCCCGGCAGGAAACTTAACTCCATTACTTTTTCACATAATTTCCATTTGTGCCAATAGGAATGAGTGTATCCAAATTTTGGTATAATATGTTTCACATTTTCAAGTAAAATTACTTTTACCCTTTTCATATCATAAGATGTCCAGAGGGGCTGAAAATGATGAGTACCATACTAATGATTCAGTGCCATAAAAAATGAGGAGATAATCTCCACGCCACTCTACTTGGTCCTAACATATATACTCCTCTGCTGTAAATAACATGATTTGAGACACTTCAAGAAATTTACTCTCCCACTTTCATTCCATCAGTATTTTTCAGCTTCACTTAAAGGTGAAGAGATCTGGAGGGCCTGGGAGTGTTTTCCATAAAATCCTCCCTTAGCGAATACTCTTCACTAATTAAAGTCTGTATTCACAGATTGTTTACAAAGAAAATAGTGTCTACAGCTTGGAATGGGAGAAATTAATGGGGGAATTTCAAGAAGAGCTGTTGGAAAACATGCCACAGGTAAGTGGGGAACAAAAGAAAAACTGCCTAATCTTTAATTTACTTTCTGTCTTAGTCTTTCTTGAAAGATAACTGACTAAAAAAAAAATAATTCATACAAAGAAATTGGGAGAAATAGAGTGTATGACCAGTTGTAATGGGAAAAAGTTTTATTTTTCTATGTGAGGTATTAAGGATCTTTGAACACAAACCTACATATGGGAAAGTGCAAATAATTGTTACTACTGGCATAATCATGCTCTAGAAAAGAGAAAGAAATGGCTATCAGCTTTTCAATTTTGCCTTCTGAAGTTTTCTCTGTCACAAAGCAGTTGTAAGGCTATAATACCTAAGTCAGTAAAAATTACACAAAAAGTAAATAAAATAGAAGGCAGAACAGTTGATTTTGAAGAACCAAAGCATGGACTCCCTTTGAAAGTTAGAGAACAACACAACAAAGGACAGAAAACAGAGGTATATGCTGCTATCAACTTCTAGTTTACCATGTATGTTGGCAGCAAAAAGGAGAAATGATATCTGGATTAAGATTTTGTTACTCTTAAATACATTAATTCATAACACAACGTGATTTGTGGGAAAGAAACAGAGCTGGCAGTAGTTATGGTTGCTGTAACTCAGATTAGGATAGTAGACACAACACATGGGGTCATGAGGGCAGTTTCTAAGGAAAAAGGGAATAAAACTTCAAAAGTAAGTGGAGTCCACTAGTCCTGTCTGTCTGAAGACCTGGTCCCAAAATTCTCAGATACGGTCTTCCTCAGTCCATGTGCCAAATCCAGACACCATGGAAGATTTTTTGAGTGCAGAGGTCAGTATTAGTAGCTTCAGCAGCAGCTACAATGCCACAGATAAGGTATGCTTTCTTGTTTTTAGCATATCTTTTTTATCAGCAGAAGTCCATATCTGTACCTTACACAACTTAGAAGAGATCTTCCTAATGAGGATGGGCTACATTTTTCTTACATATTCTGATATTTTGAAACAATCTTCCTCCTCTGGCAATAAGATGCCAGAGCCACAGAGGGTGTTGTGTGCAGCACTAATGCCTTTCTAAAGGGTCACATGGGGAGATTTTTAAAGAATGGATCTCAGGGATTTAACTGAAGGTTTCCTACTGATGTTAGTTTACCCCCTGCAAATCTGACAGGGCATATTAGGCCACGTTTGAGAAAATAACATTCATGCTCAGTCAGTCACATAAGATCTCTGCCATTGTGCCACTCACTCCTGAGTGAGTGAGACAGTCAGTATTAGCCATTGCTGCTCCATTTTTTTCTACTTGAAGCTTGTTAAGTAGGTTTTTTATTCATTGAAGGAGTGTTTGTGGTAATAAGCAACTAAGCTGAAGGTCTGTGATCCTGTGGCTGGGCCTCATAGGGCAGCTAAAGCACTTCTCTTTTGCTTAGTGCTGAGACAGTGGCATTTTTTACTGGATTTAATTTGCTGAAAAGAAAATCCAGTTTAATTAATTTAGTTGGTTGCCCTGCTGTGTTTGTGCAGAGCATGATGGTGTGGTCTGGGCCCAATGGAGCGTCCTTTGCAGACAGCCTGGACAACTTTATTAAGTCCATCTCCCTTACAGTCAAAAAGGGTAGTGGGTCTTTCATTTGCTTTTCCTGCTTGGCTGACTCATCCTCCCATACCTCTTATTGTAGCCTTTGAAGATTTGCTCCCTTCCACCTGCAGATAATAAAGAGTTAAAACTGTTTGAATCAAATGCAGTCTCTATTCAGAGTGACGGAGAAAGAGTAAATGTTCTGTTTCTTTACTTGAGATATGTCACAGAGGTTGCAGAAAAGTACAGCAAGTGACAGCATCTTTCATGTTATTCTGTCATTTTTTTCTGAAATAAGAAATTTTCAAGCACTTATGAGTTAGGAACTCTGAGTCATTATCAGCAGAAACAAACAATTCCAAATGTCTGAATAAAAAGAAATAAAATTCCACAGTGTGGTTGCTACTGTCAAACAGCAGAAAATAACCTGCTGATAATATGTCTATGTGGTCTGACTTCCTGAGAGGCAATATAGACAATCTTTAAATCAATATGGGCTACATTTTTCATCTTACTTTAATATTGAAAGAAAAATAACGCATATGGTTGTCATCTCAGAATAGTTTATCTATACATGCAAAAAATTCACTGTTGAAGTTTAAATGCAACAGAATGTTCAAAATATGTATTACAGAAAAGACAGCACTCAAAACATACGTATTTCAAGATATCCATGTTCTGTTGTTTTTCTATAGCTTATTATGCTGTGGTTAAGTACTGGAAACATTTTTATCTATGGTTTAACAAATAAATGAACAGTCAATAGTGACAGAATTAACTTGGTTTTATTTTTGTTTTTGGATAACTGGTAAGAATTAATTTTGTATTGGGAACTGCCGTATCTGATTTATAAATAAATCATCTTCCTTGCTGAAATAATTTGAAGTCAATCATTTATATAAACACATCTTTCTTCTGTGTTCCCTGAAATAACTGTGATCAGGTCAGGATTCCTTGTTTCCTTGAGTGGACTCCATTTGCAGTTTTTCAGTATTGTCTGAAGGCATTAATCATTAGCCATTTCCTCTGAGTAGCTGATATGCAACATCAAAGTTTATATTGTGTTACTTAGTTGTAATTAGTCAGAAACCCACATGATGACATTTCTATTTTGTAAACTGAATGACCACACTTGCTCTGCTAGGGTGAATATTTGCATTGGTGAACTGAATATCCCATTTCTGTATATTCTTTCTTGAAATTCGCTTCCAAATTTGTGGTAGAAAAAGATGGGTTGCTGAGAAGGTGAACACAGTGGGAAATCCATTTGTAAAAAATGGAGTGGAACTCCTTGATATGATCTGGAACTGGCATTACAAATAGAATTTTGAAAAGAATAATAAATGTAAATCTTTTTACATTTGAGGGGTGATGAACTGTTCTGAAGCTCATATGCTTTACAGCATGTTTTTCTTGAACTTTTTTTTTTTTCCCTCAAGATTTTTGACTCAATCTTGACTAAATCTGTCAATAGGTTCTCATATGGCCCTTTATGAAGTCTTTCTTGTACAGAGAAGGAAGTGCAGATTGGTGAAGAAAAGTACAATGCACTTGCAGAAATGTTGATCTTCTTTACAAATCTAAATGGTATATATATACTACAGATTTTATCTTTAATTACCGTTGTAAGTTCTTCTGTAAGTTTAAACTACAGCTTTTAATAAATTAATTTGATGCATTTTCAAAAACATCTTTCATTGATTTGCAAATTGGTAAAGCATATCTAACAAATCTAATCCACTAATGAAAAAAGATTTCCTCATACTACTATTTTAAACCATGGAACTTTTATATTCCATAAGATCAGGAGTGATTATATAAATGTTGGTAGTTAACAGGTTATATTCTTTAATATGACACTATTAATTTCAATGACTATATCAATATTCCTCCTGTTGATTCTAAATTGACTTCAGGTCCACAAGCCAATGCTGTTTCTTTCAGTATTGAAGTAAATAATAAATCTGTAGCTCATATTTATCCAGCAAGTTGATTTACCAAAAATACTGTGGAAAAAAAAAACAACAATATACTGTTAGTGTGTAATAATTTCTATTTTAATATCATTTCTTCTCACACCAAAAATTCTGAACAAACAATCCAAAAAGAACCCAAACCTTATCACCACTAGCAATAATATAAACATAACAGATTTAGATTGTTTCACAAAAATATGACAGAACAGTCAGGAAGAAAATCTTCAGAGTCACAGAAGAGTGGTGTTAAGTGAAATAAAAATCTGTTGTGTGCACTTAGCTCAGAAATGTAGGAGCATAAAGTATAAATTGCAATGTAAGTTAAAGATACATGTTTTTAGTGATTCTCTGAAGGCAGATCAGTCCAGTGATCCATATTCTGTGAGTCAGCATGTTGTTTTTCCCTTCCTTTTACATACTGGCTCAGTATTGTCAATGCTTATTGCTGTAGCTCTGGTAATCTCCACCAGCTGCTAGGCCTGGATTTTGCATATCTAAATATCTGGGAATTTAGTGCATTGCATTTCCTTGGTCTGAGCATAATATATCTTTTTAGCCTGACTGAAAATTTCCCAGTAAATAAGAATATTACCATTCATAGAAGGGTGTTCCCTCAGCCCACTGTTAATATTTTTATTTCTTAAACTCTCCTACATATCAGCAGGGACTTATACACTCTTTACCCTCCTGTTGTATCTCTTTGAGAATGTATAACAGCGAAAGATTATTTAAACTCCATTAAGAAATATGGTCGCTCACTTCCTGACTACAGATGCTCTTTGAAATCACATTTTTCTTTCACTTTCTGCTTCTTCTGCAGCAATCACCCTCAGCTTTATCCTGCAGCTTAGGAGTAAATCTACTTATTTGCCACTGAGCTTAATAGAAAATACAAAAACTAGGAATAAATAGTGATGGATTAGGCTTTATCTATCACATTGATTCTTAGAACACTTGGCATGTACTTTGACAGTGTAAGGTTAAAAGATGTTAGTCACAAAACAACAGATGTGTGGTTAGAAACACCAGAGGAGATGTCATCCATACAGAGGAATTTGGAAGTAGTGATCAATAATTTATATTAGTGATCACTCTGCCTTTATCTAATAACGCATTTTGTACTTTCCACCATCTAATTTCATTTGGTATTAGTGATCACTGCTTTTCCACTTAAAGTGATCCGATTAGACCTTGAAATATTTCCATTTTTCAAGATATAGCACATCTTCTGCAACTGTATGTAATATATATTCAGGTGGAATTTGATTAGACTAGGCAATTTACTCGTGATTCATGCCTAGTTTAAGATACTGAAGCAGGCAGGAAGGCGCCAATACAATTTAAGCCAACCAGGGCACCAGTTATAGAGCCTTTCTGTGTCCTTAATCCATGATGAACACTTTAGTTAGTTTCAAAATCACATTAGATCGCTGACTGTAAAAACAAAACTCAAACAAACCTGCCAGGAGCCTTTGTGCATATATATATATTTGCTTTTGTCAGAATTCTAGTATGCAGGACAAATCCGAGCAGATTACCTTACCAGTAAAAACTACCCATCTTACTTCTTATATCTTTTTGTGGTTAATATTTGAGTCATCCCTAAAGCTGTGGGTCAAGCCTTGAGAACTGAAGGGTAAATGTTAGAATCAGAAACAGTCAGCAACAATTACATGGGGAGAGACTAGCAAGGAGGTATCCTTGGGTACAGCTGGGACAACAGGCTTTGGTAAGTACCAATATGGGTAGCCTTTTCTGTTATATCATAAAATCTGAAATACTTTAATCTGCACCAGCTAGTAAGTTCATTCCTTGCACAGTCTTATGATGCGGAGATTGGGATGGATTTCTTTTGGAAATTTCAGCCTACCTGCTTCACTTCTAGGCTTCTGCTAAGAAGGGTGAGATGGATAGTATAAATAATTTGCTAGTCTTTAAGTTACCCATAGTGATCTTAACACTTGAAATTGAATCTGAGTGTCACACTAAGGAACGTGTCACTGCCCTCATCTCAACCATTTATATTTTTCCTTGTCTTTCTCCATACTCATTGGGTTGAAATAGAATTTGCTGTACAAAGATAGAAAATAAAGTCATTTATTGGACCTACTGAATGCAAACTTTCTTACAGTATCCTTACCAGTCTTCTGTACCACTTCAGCATACTCTTTCTTTGGAGTAAGGATTAATATTCAGCTTAATCTTGGAGGCACTCTGGAGTGAACTGGAACATAAACTTGCCCTTGGTAATATTTTTTTTTTTTGAAACAGGTGAAAATTAATTTGATGAATCTCATGAAAGTATGCAGTTTAGTACCTTCATGTAACAATCCAAATCTAGAATTTTTTGCTGTGCACAGTTAGAATGTTTAATATTACTTTCAGTCATGATAGGAGAACTTGGAAAGTAGGTAACACCTTGATGAAAGTGATAACTTCTTATTCCATAGTTTTGGTCTCTTTGCTAAAGTACTACTGTTTAGTTTGTCATAGATGATCGTAGTTTACAGACAGAACTGGGTAGCCAGAGAAGAATGTTATCTACTTATAGCTGCCTACCATGGTATGTTGTTTTTGAAATATCCTCAAAATTGTTTGACTTGATTGTCATTATGTTTCTGGACACAACTGCTTTCAAAGATCTTTCACTTTGCCCTGGACTTGATTAACCCTTTAGCCTTTACTCTGAGTTTAATTAACTCAATTTACATAAAAACCAATAAACATTATGGAGCAGAGTTCATGTGTCATTAAATGATGCTCTTACTTTTGCCTCAGCCATTTAAGGACTTTAATTATTGCAGAAATATTTACAAGAGTAAATATATAAAAAGTAATATATAAAGTACAAATTCCTCTATGATAAAAATGAAGATGTAAAAGATAAAGTCTATGCTTGATTTGAAAAGAGTAACTGATGTTCTAAAAAACAGAACTTCCTGTACTAGTGATGCAACTGTTAAAAAAAAAAAAACAACAAAAAACAAACAAACAAAAAAACCAAACAAACACAAAGATATATGTTTGAAACAGTTTTGTTTGTTTGTTTGTTTGTTTGTTTGTTTACCATGTTTTTTTCTTGGGATTTGAAATTGATTGAAAAGAACTTCAGATTCTTATGAGAAATAAATATTAAATTTTCTGAAATCAGGTCAGCAGTGATCTAAAGAGGTATCCTTATATCTTTACTGTTTCATGTAGAAAACAAACAAGCAAATAAAGAAAAACTTTAAAGAACAGTATAAGAACGGTTATCAACTAAAGAAATATAAATTAACTAGATGGATGGTGGATCCCTTTGCACTATGGTAAGTCTGCTTTTTGTTGCTCTAATAAAGACCGGGGTGGGGGGGTTGGGGGGGAGAGAAGGTTGCTACTCTATGATTTGGTTGTGACTACATACCCAAAGACTTTGCAGTTCAAACAACCAGGAATATATCTGTATGAAGGTAGACATGAGGGTAGATAAGCTGGTTTGCCTGAGGGCTACAGACAGGTCCCATAAAGAACACTAGGCTTTCCATTCTGGTTCCCATTCACAGTTCATAATCTTAGGTCTTTCATCCCTCATGCTCCTTTAAAATAAAAGAAGATTGAGTTGTGACTTGATAGATGCTCATAGATATGAGTAACTTCAGAGTGAAGAAACACTACCTACTGAAGATGAAGACATTGGAAAGTATAATAGAGGAGATCTGAAGTCAGACTATAGCAAGTAAGAAAAAAAGCTTCTTTCCACAGAGAGGATGATTATGCAGTGGGGAAGGAAGAAAGAAAAATCAGAAAGAATTTCAGATTCAAAGCATTTTTGGATGAAAATAAAAACAAATTTTCAAAAGTCAATATTTTTTTCTGGAAATGTGTGTTTTTTGATGAAAGCAGAATATTTAATCTGTAAAAATGTATTTTATTCACAATTGTTTCGATTTTTCTACCAGATGTTGTATTTGTATCAAGGAATAATAGACAATATTGCTACTGCTTTAAGCATTTTTTTCATTAGTTTAGACAGTGGTCTCCTGGAGTTATGGAGTTATGCCAGTAACCCAGCATCAGATGAAAATTTTCCAAAAAAAACTTAAGTTTCTAGTGAATTTCACTGCAGACAAATAATGAAAATTGACTCTATATCTCCAAGTCTCAGAAACCAGAGAAACAATAAGAAGGACAAATTAATATTTAAAATGTTATGGCAATTTATTCTTCATTAATGATTTGTTGAGTGCCTGGAATACAGTGAAACCTGTTGATGAAAGAAGATACCTGAAAACATGTTAGCTGATTTTGTTTGGCATTTTGATTTTTTAATTAATTTAAGGAAATGATCAAATATTCTATTTGAAATAGTCAAAAGGCTATTTGCCTGTTGTTAGGAAACATCAGAATTATTTTAAAATTCTGAAAAATACCACTTCATTTTCATGACTTTCCACTGCTGTTTAAAACTTTTGTTCTGTATTCAGAAAACAGCAGCTCTGATGCTTCTGATTAAGTTTTTACCTCCCGAACTATAAAATTGGCTAGATCTTACTTAGCTGTAATGGAGAATTTGCTGAACTGGATGGACATAATTATTATTATTATTATTTTAATTATATTTTAACATTTATCATTCACTGGACTCTAAAGATAGACCTAGAAAAGGCCTAAATTGCTCTAGTTGACTTCTGTTATACTAAAAAAACACGAACAAACTGGTTTCAAATTTGATTGCTTTGGTGGCTCAGATAAGCAGAAATCATTCTAGTGCACTGTCCTGAATGAAAGTGTGAACCTGATCCTAAGCTGTTAAAAGGCTGCAGCTTTGTTATTTGTTTGTGCTTTTCCTGGGTAGGATGAGAAACTGGAGTTGAAGAGAGGGATAACACCTTACCATGCCACTTGCATTGTTCTTCTGTTACAACCTTATCTCGGTATCCACACAAAATGTCAAAGACTGTGAGTGAAAAGCAGAAGCAGAGATATGACAGCCAACAGGACGGGCAAAGAGGGTGAGGAGGGATAAGGTCATACCTTATTTTAGAGCTTTTCCTTCCCACAGTTTCCCAGGATTTGTTAAGTGGATATGTTTTCCTAACATTACTGGACTTGTCTAATAAAAGTCCCTTTCTCATATAATGTACTGCTTGTCAATTCATACTGAATTTCAGTGGAAGACAACATGTTGTGCATGGAAACTAGGAAGCATTTTCCTGCATCTGAGATGTCTGTGACAGTTGCCCAGTCCTTCTTGCCCAAACCTTTTTCAGGAGATATGTGTTTGCCCTCATGGGAAAGGACAGCTTTTACAAACCACTAGTTGTTTCCAGGGCATCCCTAGTGTGTCGTGGATGTTGGAGGGAATATCAGAATGGAAAGGAAGGAGGCGACAGATGAAGTGTTGTGAAAATTTGCAGCTGTATTTCTCTATCTATTAAAAAAAGGTCATAAAGCAGTCCTCTATCTTGCTATGACGGACTTAACTGTCCTCTTGAATCAATATTGTAGAAATGAATTTCAGACTCACCCTACAATAATTCCAGTTTCTCAATCAAAACACACCAAGCTCTTAACTCATAGAAAAGCTGTATTTTTTTTATTGTCTAGTAAATTACTTGTCAAAATTCTGTAAAATAAGAGCACAGGAAAACCTATCTCATATATGTATTCATTTCATAGGACTTTAAGTTCTTACGCCATGCCTGGCATTCAAAGGTATTAATAACACATCAATAAGGAGGCATAATTATGAGAGATGAGTTGAAATGAATGGAAGAGACAATTTACAATTGTGTTCTTTAACTGAAAGAGAAGATAAAAGAAAAACAGAAAGACTGGAAAACAGTAAACTCTAAAATGGCTCACAACAGTTTCTAGACAACCAAGCAAGCTCAGCCTTTCTATTCATACTTGATAACCAAATCTCCCTCTCTCTTTTTAAAGTCATTACAGAGCTCTCATACAGCCTTTTTGTTGCTCAAGGTTTGTTTGTTTGTTTGTTTGTTTTTCCTTTTTAGTCAGAAATGACAAGTCTGGCTTTAATTTTCAAGTCAAATCAATGAGAAATCCCTGTGTTGGGAAACAGTAGTATGACTGCTGAGCAGGGTGAAGGATTGCAGCCACTGCATACATATGCTTCTGTAAGGCTCCTCCAACTCTTCTCAGTTTCTGGCCATATGGATCTAGCAGCATAGACAAAGCGCAGAACGACATTCAGTATTTTTTTCTAACTAAATGGCTGTGAAGGATTGAATCTTATAAAGATTTTTGGCATTTGTTGATTTTTGAAAACTTCAGAAGTTTTAACAATAATGCTTAACACTGAAGAGGTAACTACAGAGGAAAGAAACTTCTAGATAAGATTAAGACTTTAACATCCCAATGGACTTCAGGTTCTTTTTCTCACTTTTCTCTCACCATTTTCAGAGATGATCTATCAAGTTTTGTTCCTCTAAATATTCTCATTTCTTCGTCCATCTGGGATTTAATGAACATATTCTCACTTTCTGGGGACTAATGAGGTTACGTTTAAACACTGCACTGTCTAGTGCAGTGTTGGGCAACTATTAAGTGTACATCTTTTGGATTACTGATACTTTGCAGTCACATTCCATATCCTACAGATACACTGCAATTACACTGTACTTTGTCTTCATATCTTACAGTTTGATATGTAATTCTAAACTGTAATTTGGGCTTTAAAAATGCATTAATTAATCAACATTGTGATTATGCACAGCTAGTTCATCAGTTCATCACTAGTATAGTAAACTTAGGCTACAGGATTTTTTTAGTATGATCTTAGTAAGTGTAGAGCCAAACGTACTATGGATTTCAAAAGCATACCTGAATTTCAGAAGCAAATATTGAAAATATCAAACTGTGATAAATTTTAAAATGTTTTGTGTTGTGTTCCCATGTTATTAATGGCAACTGCCATATAATTTGCTGTGCAGTTGTCATATAATTACACTGTACCATGAAGTTCATATTGTTTCTGAGTAAATTCTGCAATGATTTTTTATAAGTTAGTTGTGCTAATGATGATTTCCTGGTAAAATTATCTCCTTTCTGGTACACTAACAGCAATTCTTTCACTGTAACATCTTAAAGAGAAAAAAAAGAAAAAGCCTTCTTTTCATTTTGAGCGTTCTCAAGGAAAATCTTCTATTTTCCTTGTGAACACATTCGTTATAAAATTATTCATCCCTCATAATAGGATGTATCTCTATACTTTCATTTTCATTTACCCTTTTTATCTCCTTATAAGCTTTTCTTTCCCATTACTCTTCTCCTTATTTTCTTCTATCTCTTTCATTTTCTGTTTCTCTTCCAGCTTAATCTGAGTTTCCTCTGTTCCCTTTCTCTGCCTTTTCTCAATAAAAAGTGGAAAAAAAAAAAAAAAGAAAAAAAAGATAGTTGATCCAGTAAACTGCTGGGAAGAATTTCTGTTTACTTTTTAATGTCTCTGGGAAATGTTCCCTTCATTTTCTGTGTTTTAAGTGTCCAGGCTCATACATAAGCAAATATAGGATGCATGTATGGTGTCAGTTGTTGAAGTTCCCTTATAAATCTGAATAAGGGAACTCTTTTGGAGTATGAAAGAGTCATAGAGCAGATATATTAAAATGCTCTCATGGACTTAAGTTATCTTCTTGTTTAATGACTATGGCAGGGTAATGTCGAATCTTCAGGTTTAGTTTGTAAGGATAGGATTCGTTTAGTTGTTTAAATTACTTTTGTATGTAAGCTTAGTAAGTGTGGGGTAGACAAGTGAACAGTGAGGTGGACTGAGAACTGGTTGCCTAAGAGAACTCAGAAAGCTGTGATCAGTGGAGCAGAGTCTTGTTGGAGGCCTGTAGAAGGAGGTACTCCTCAGGATCTGGTACTGGATCTAGTCTTATTTAACATCTTAAATAAGCTGGATGAAGAGGTACAGTGTACCCTCAGCAAGATGGCAGGAGTGGATGACACACAAGAAGGCTGTGCTGCCATTCAACAAGATTTAGACAGGCTAGAGAGCTGGGCAGAGTGGAATCTGATGAAGTTCCACAAGAGCAAGTGCAGAATGCTACACCTGAGTAGGAAAAACTGCATGTACCACTACAGGTTAGGGGCTGACCTGCTGGAAATGAGGAGAAGGACCTAGTTGTCCTGGTAGACAATTAGTTGACCATGCGATCAAGAAGTTGAATAGTATCCTGGACTGCATTAGAAAGAACATGGTCAGCAGATGAGTGGAGCTTCTCCTCTCTTTCTACACTGCCCTGGTGAAGCTGCATCTGGAATACTGTGTCCAGTTCTGGGCCCCTCAGTTTAAGAAAGACTGGAAACTGATAGAGAGAGCCCAGTGGAGGGCCCCAGAAATGACTGGAAGTGTTGAGATTGTTCCTTGTGAGCAGAAGCTGAGAGCTGGGACTGCTCAGCTGGGAGAAAGGAATAGTGAAAAGGGATCTTAATAATGCTTATCAATATTTAAAGGGCAAGTGTCAAGTGGATGGATCCAGGCTCTTTTCAACATTGCTCAGAAACTGAAAAAGAGGTAATGGGCATGAATTGGAAGTTAGGAAATTCTATTTGAAGATAAGGAATATATATTTAATTATTTATTATATATATTTACTATAATAAAATTATATATAATATATACTATAATAAAAATATATACTTTTATATATTTTTATATATATTATATATATTATATTATATATATAATATATAAATTATATAAAATATAATAATAATAAAAATATATATTATGTATATATTTAATTATTTATTATATAAATAATTTTATTTTGAGGTTGACAAGGTTGACAGATCTGAAACAATTTGCACAAAGAGGTTGTGAAGTCTCCTTCTCTGGAGACATTCAAAACCTACTTGGTCACTTCCCCGTGGGAAGGTGCTTTAGCAGGGATTTGGTCTAGATGATCTCTAGTGGTCCCTCTGAAACTTTATGATCATGTTAACTTGTGAATTTAATTTGTTTGTACAGACACGAGCCATAGACACTAGAGATTTTCACACAAGTGACTGCACCCTTGACAAGCTGGCTGAAGTTCAGTCTTAAAAGGTCAGACTGTTTGTCTTCAATAGACAGAGAAGATAAGACTTCCTGAAAGGTAACTTGGTTGTTTCAAGATGAGGTCATTTTTTCAGATATTGTAAAAATATTAAGTTAGGTGAGATAAATATCAAAATTATGAAATATTTATGGATGTCTGTGTGACAAATTGTAAGAGACTATTCTTTTATGCCATTGACAGAAAGCTTGCCAAAGGACACAGATGAACAAGTCCAAGCAAATCCTGGTCAAGGGTTGAGAAATCTTTTGTCTGAGGGACACAGATGGACAAGGCCAGGGGCAATGAGAGAGAGATAAGCTGCAGATGAATGGCCATGAAGTGGTCTTTTGTGTGGGTTTATCTCAAGCAACATGGTCATCTCAGGGAGTGCTGCACATGGCTCTTTACCCAAGCACTCAGGAATGTTACATAGGCAGGAAAAAGGAGGATAGAAAAGGGATCAGCAGCAATGAAGTTAGGTTTTCTGACATCAGAATCCTCACAATGTGACTAAGTAGGGTTTCTGATGTCAGATTCCTCACGACCCGACATCTGCATGCTGAAGAAGACCAAGAAGGTGTCTGCCATCAGATCCCTCACTATGGACGTCCTGCTTGCTGACGGACTCACTTGGACCTGCTACTTGAATCCTGCTACCTGCTCCTGGACTTATCCTGCAGCTCCTTCCTGCTACCCACTTGCTGCCCAAGGCCTGCCATGCTGCTGCTGCTCTCCTCCCCTGTGCTTTTGCCTTGGACCATTGGAACGTCTCGCAATGGGACGCTGCTGGATCCTGGTGGTGGCCATCCCTGCTTTACGCAATTCTTGCCTCTTTCTATCTTTTCTATTGCCCACCTTCCCTTTCCCATCACCCTAAATTGTCCGTCCTCCCCTTCCCCATCTCTTTGATTAAGATTTGTAATAAACTTGTAATAAACTAAACTTCTATGATTCTATGAAGAGGACCCACATTGTGATGTAAGATTTATCTTACTGTGTCAGATGATAAGCGTACTAAGCCTGTCTCTTGAAGTGGTCAGTAGCAAATCCTTATGGAAGAATATGTGAAAATAAAAATACCTTAGACTCCAAACAAACAGTAAACAGAAATGCCTTTTCTAAAAATATTTGAATTTTCTGAATTTAGGAAAGTATTTGAAACTAAAGATATGTTTACTTAATTGCATTTCGTTAACTGTAATTTCTTAACTGAAGATGTAGTCCCTAAAGAGCAGGGATATATGGCTTATACATATGGTGTTTACATGTATTTACATTTACATGTATTTACATTTGTATCTTATTTAGAAACAAGTTGAAATGGAAATTAATGTTACTGCATCACTCTGTGGCTATTGGCTAAAGGAATACTGTAATTTGGCTTCTGTTCATTTATTTATTATTTATTCACTTATTCCAGAGACTTAAGCAGCCATGAAAGATGATCATATGCTTGCAGGGCTATAAGCTGTGTGAGCTTGCTGCTCAAGTTATTGCTTTCTGTCTTGAAGTGTTTCTTCCTAGCCCTGCTTCATTTCATCCTCTCACTCAGTTCAAAACACTGGAATGTGATAAAATTAAGTAGTGCCTGTTGTTGCCAGAGTAAAATTTCCTTTTGATTCCCATGGCCACTGGATAAGGAAAAAAAAAAAATGCAGTGGGAAAAAGAAACAAGCAGAACTGATGGTTTATTCAAGAGAACAAATTACAGATGAAGCAAAGGCAATTACTAGAATGGAGAGTCCTAACCTGTGCCCAACCTTGACTCAGGAGTGACAAAGATTATCTAAACTGATCAGAGTTTGTGTTGGATTAAGACATGTTGAAGTTGGCTGTGCTTTGCCAGAAGGAAAAAAAAAAAAAAAAAAAAAAAAGCCAACATGGAAATGATTTATAGAAAGAAGAAAGATTATCACAAAAAGAAGAAAATGAATGAATTAGTAATTATTCAGTGCTGGGAGGAAATTGTAACACTCTTTGAAGAAGCGAATGCTAAAGAAATGAAGCAATAAGGAAAGCTGGTCTCAGAGAAATAGCAATAATGATTTGACAAATCTGCTGAGGAAATATGAAGCCAACCTCCTAAATTAAGGTAGAAAGTGAATAATTTGAATGGGACTATTAATACCATTAAAATTGATTGCCTTAAGATTTGTTGATGTGCTGTTAGATTAAAAGATAGATCAATGTCAGTTTTGTATGGGAGACCCTCCCACACCAATCAATCAGTGCCTTTACAGCTGCTGCCCTCCATCCCTCCCAGCTGATTCTTATTTCTCTTCCACCATTTGAGATAGGGAATGATCATGTCCTCAAGTCATTTGTTTTTCCATGAGCACAATCTGCTCCACAGGGGGGGATGGCAAATCATCTTTCCTATAAAGTCCTCCTAACACAGTGTTAGCACTGTACACTGTGGGTAGATGAAAACTTACCCTACTGTGCCCAGAGCTGGAAGGAAAAAGGATATGTAAGAGTATTTATAAAGTCCTGAGCAAATGAAAGCTGTTGAGATTCTAAGATTATAAGCGTAGGGTGAGGAATTCACTGGCATTTGTCACCTCAGGCTTTGGACTTTCCTGCCTTCTGAGCATGGCCTTTTACGTTCCCACAGCAAGCTTCCTTTTATGTGCAACATATGGTGTAAACATGCAGCTAGCAAGTGTCTTTTTACAGACCAGGAATGTCAGATATTAGTACTAGTAATTACAAAATCTGAATTTATACTGGTGATCACCCAACCTGGTAGAAATCAACCTTGATGCTTTAGACCATCCTTTTAAAACCTATCAGTTTTAAGAATATCCCAAGTATTTTCAGTAACACAGTGCTTGATTTGTGCCTTGCTAAAAAAAAAACTCAACTGAAGCATCCTTACTGACAAGATTCAGTCTCTAGGTTCATCCATGTTTGCCTAATACCATTCAAAAATTATTTTGTATTTATGGGTATAAACCTCAAAAAGGGAAGAATGCCAAGCCATATACCATGAACACCCAAAACTCAGATTAAATTGATGCGAATGTTTTGACCTTCAGAAGTTTTAAATATGAAAGTCTGCATATGCCTACTAGACACTGCTACTGCTACCAGTGCTGTGAACACTTTGGGTAGGAGGAGTTTATATTTTCTGCATTCTCTGAAGCAGCTGAAGCAACAGTGATTTTCCTCTACTGGGAATATCCAGTAAGCATCAGTTATGTTGCTAATGCTTTTGTATTTCCTGCTCATTAGGTCTCAGAAAGGATGCATTTTGACACATTTGTTTCTAAGCGTCAAAGCCTTTGAAGAGTTTGGTCTTGGATGGTCTCAAGAGTTGGAAACTAAAATGTTACCTGCAACCCAAAATGTGACTAAATCATAAACAGACATAACCAATAGATAAGAACTTATTCAGTAACACACTCTCTCCTTCAGCATAATCTTTCATACCATGATATGTGCCTACCTTAAGTTTGTGCTACAAAAGCTTCAGTGGTGCCTAAACTTGATGCAGCAAGGTTAAGCATTTCAATACTTATTGACAGCAACAACCTTTCCTGATAATAACACTAATATACAATTCATTCTGACAGACACTTGCAGAAGAGATGATTATCTGAGCCATGACCACAGAGGGTGCTGAAGCCTGTGAAGGAGGGCTTCAGCTGAGCACTGGGGCCTCCTGGCAAAGGGAAAGCATAGATCAAATCCATTAGTATATGTCATCTCTGATTTTTATTTATTTGATTGTTTGTTTGTTTATTCTCAGTAGTAGTTTTTTGAGGGTGGTGATATTAACCAAATGATATGGAATAATATAATTAAATGTATGCAGTAATAGTAAGAAACTGTGACTGTCTCCTAAAATATTCAGCAGAAAATGCCACCAATTCTCATATGTTTTGTTTTTCAGAAGACTCTTCATTTAATTGCATAATCCTCCACACTGATCATGGAAGAAAACTTAGAGTCATTACTCACTGAATTTCTTTATTTTGCACTACAGCTACATTGGAAGCAAACCAAAGGATGAGTGGTTGAGGTGTACAAATTGCAATGGTATATAAAGCTGCAGTAAGCTTTTATTACTTAAGGAGATTTGGATGTAGGAATTGCCTTCTTCCTAATGTTAGCTTGAATTTGAAGTTTGGACTTAGAAAGTATCTATGCTACTATCTACATTCTAGAAGTGTTTTGAGAACTGTGCATGCAGTTCTAATCTATATGGTGCTAAAATGCTGACAGAAGTCAAAATGGGTTCTCTAGTCTAGGTGTGAAACTTACCCAAAAACATCCATAGTGTAGACAAGGTGTGAAATGAAAGGTGCAACCAGTGCGCAGTAACAGCCACCTTCAATTTTTATACATTCACCTTTTTTCTGGAATAGATACTTGCAAGAAAATTGACCTATTTACAAGAGGAAGAGTTCTTTTGAAATTTCTCTGGGAAATTCCTACAGTGAATGTGATAGAGCTATATATATTTTTCAAAACCAAGAAAATGTGCCCCCTCAAGACACTAATAAAAAAAAGACACACTTTCCCCATCTTACATTGTAGTTATTCTGTCTGTATTACATCTATAATGGAAACTGTGTCAACAAAGAGATCTGTATTTTGGCAGCCCGTTGTGACCAGCAGTAAGAATGGGAATATTCTGTGGTTATTTTCCTCTAATTTTAACATCCACCTATAATTATCCACAGAAACGGAGTATTAGATAGGAGTAAGCAAGAGTACTCTGTCCAGTTCTGGAGCCCCCATCACAAGAAGGATAGGGAGTTGTTTTAGGAGGATCAAATGAGGGCTAAATACTTCATCTCCTATATCCCTTAAATCTATAGATATGAATCTGTCAGAAAGTACTGGTGCTGACCAGTCTTTTCATACATACAAAATGGACTTAAGAATCATTAGTACTGTCCCTGAACAGCCATTATTTTAATTAGTCTCAAAATATTTTTATGGAGTAAAAAAATAATTACAGGTTCAGCGGTGAGTTAAAGTCCTGGGGAAACATTACACTTTTCTCATAACATCATCTAGTTCTTCCCTGTGTTGTGTTCAACTGTCAGCTTAAGAGTGAAAGTTTTTGTTGCCTAGTACTGTTCTCCTGAGTAGTTTAGCCAATCTTTTGTCTATAGACCACAAACTGGAACACAGAAAATTCTACCTGAACTTAAAAAAGGACTTCTATACTGTGAAGGTGACAGAACACTGGAACAAGCTGTTCAGAGAAGCTGCAGAATCTCCTCTGGAGATATTCAAAATCTTCTCAGAGACTTTGCTGTGCAATGTACTCTTAGGGAACCTGCTTTAGCAGGAGATATTGGTTTAGGTGGTCTTCAGAGTTTCCTTCTAATCTCCAACATTCTGTGATTCTGTCAACATACTTTAAAGACCTTCCAAAAAGGTCTTCTTGAGTTCAAAAAGAAACTGGTATTTAAGAAACTAATGAATAAAATACTCTGAGATGCTTCTTCCTGGAAAAATGTCAAAGTTTTTCTGAACTTTATTTGTGAACTGACACTAGAGCTATCCATTTTATCATTTGCAACATTATTCTATGCAGTCTTAAATTATCTCAGTGACTGAGAATCTCTGAATAAATTTTAACTAGAGAGACATAGACAGTTTGTTTATCCTGACCTTCAGATGTCCTTTCTGTTATGGTCCTTAGCCAATTTCTTAGGCGAACAATATAAATTGTATGCAGTCTGCTACTATCAAATGCAGCAGTGAAGTGGTATTCCCCTTCCAACAGCTGATGCCTGTCATGCTTCATCAGTGCTGACAAGTAATTATTAGTCTTTGTTTCTTTTATACTATATATTGAAAAACAATCATTTCAAGGAATTGTAGAGGTAGAAACCATTATCTTTGCACTATAGCGGTAACAGAGCTTTTATGCTTACTGAAAATATCCACTAGGTTCTGTTCTCTTATCCACAAATGCTTTCAATTTTACTTTGTTCTGTTCTGGCAGTTGAATCACCAGCTTCTCCTATATTAAGAATGGAAAACTATTCTTTCATCAGTTGATTTCCATTTTCTACTGGATTTTATTCAAACGCTTCTTTGCTTTGTGTCTTTCCGTATTAAATTTAATTTGGATATCAGTTTTGTCATAATTGACTTCAGAGATGTTTGTTTTCCTTTTAAGAAGTTGCGACATGAAATAACATTACTGTACAAGCTTAAGAAGGAAACAAAGGACAAATCCCTCTTCCCTCTTAAAAAAAAGCCAACCCAAACCCCAAACAACCCAAACCCTCAAAGCCTGATCCAATTTCAGTTTCTAAACTGGAAGGCAATTTTTTGAGCTTCAGTGTGCTAAGTGGTCACCTCTGCATGACTCACTTGTATTTTAAGCACTCTTAATAGCCTTCAAGATGCAGCCACCGGGAACAAAAATTTTTTGCTGGTCTCTGAACTACCAGCTTATTTCTGCTATGTTTTTCCACCTGAAATAGGACGGAAGCAAGTTATCAAAAGTCTCATCTTCTGCAGGTATTATCCTTGGTTTCAGACAGACAAAACCCAACACATTACCAGTGCAGACAAAGGAAACAGAATTTTTTACCCATAGACTTTAGTTATGCTCTGATGTCTGGTTCTGGCAATAGATTTTCAATTTCTGAAAATATCTGACTGTGAAACCTCTTTGACCATCCCCATCAGTTAACTCTACTTACTCACCCTTTCCTCAAGTTTGCTCCACAGCTTTTCAGGAGTTACCTGCTAGTTTGTTTTGTTGAGTGTGATTGTCTGCAGTGTCTCTTTCACACTGTCACTACACTTGAAAAGCATTTAGTAGAGTTAGCCAAAAAGATCTCCTTCAAATATTTCCTCATGATTAATTGGTGTGGGATCAACAAAATGAAATCTCACTTGTGAAGGAGAAACATGGACACAGGCTTGAGTTATTTACAAAGACAGACCCAGGAACTGACTTCAGGATTAAGAAAGTATGTTCAATGAAGATAGAATGGTAGAAAGTATGTGCATGTTTCCTTATTTGGTGGCACACCCTCAGTACTACAACATTACAAAAGTTACAGCTCAGTCACTGTTTTTAATGTTCAATCCAATTTTTAATCAAATTCCTTAGGTGTTACTTAGGATGAGGTTTTCTTCGTGCATTTGCTAAAGCTACCAGTACTATTCAACTTGCATAAAACGGAAAAATTGCTTTTCCACACCTCATTTTTGACATGGTATGTGGATGATTTATATAAAAGTAGTTATGGCCACCCATTGTCACAGTATTAAAGGGTTTATTCTCTTTTATCTCAACTTCAGTTTCTTTTCTCCTGTTATAGAAGAAAGATTTTATAATCCTATTAGCTTTTGTACTGGCATTTGACATCTTTGTCTTTGACACTGTCAGTGAATGAGGAGAGACCCTGCCTAAAACATAGCCCCACTTCATCCCCAGATTTTCTTTTCTTTTTTTTTTTTCTTTTTTTTTTTTTTCCCCCTTCTTCTTTTTCTTTTTTTTTCTTCTGGTGGATTTCTACTGTTATGTTGTTTGACAGTAGAGGGATACAGAAACTCTAACTCTGTCTGCTTCATACAGACTGAGATGAGAGCTGCTCCAGGAAGAATGGACTGATTTGCCACTTCTTTCTACAAATAAACTACTCAATCCCATCATTCAAATCCTTATTTGTTTTCACACCAGCTGCTCCTGAATACTGCTCCCCAGCTACTTTTCCTCTGTATCAAATCTCATTCTCATCCTGTCTCAAATACAATTTTTCATTTGTACTTATGGGAAATATACCACTTTTATTTCTTCTGGTCTGGGACAGACTGCTCTATTTCTGAAATGCCTGTTGCATTCTGGTCTACTTCAGCTGCAAGATGTTTTTTCCCTCTAGTTGCTTCTAAGTGCAGGACAGCAGGAGAAGCTCCGGTTTATTGGACTTTCTCTACCATAATTCCCACGTGTAACTCTGAGAGGAGGCTACTGCTTGCCTAAGTCCTCTCCCAGGTGTCCTTTTTCTGTATCACAGAGAACAAGCAGGGAAGCTCAGACGCAGACACTTCTCAGAGACAACAAAGTATGTTCTGAGGAGATTCAGTCTGTGACAGTCAGACAAGTACTTAGAGAAACTGACAGACCTACTTGTCATGAACTGTACTTTCAAAATCCCTCTCAGATAGAAGATAAATTCCTGTCCCAGTCCATTCCTTTTCAATCACTGTATGTCTACTTTATTTAGACAGTAACATCTTATATTCCTGTTTACCTTGAGCCATACACCAGTAAGCCCACCCTCATGAAGGAGCCTCTAAATACACTTGTCGTACCAAAACTAAATATAGGAATATGCTCTTTGTGTCAATAAATTTTTGCATAGTATTACAGTTACTGCTGAACTTCTTTAATATCATATATACAGCATGGAAGTACCTGCTGTAATGCTCTGAGGTGTCTGCTTTCACAGATCACATGCTTTTGACACAAATTTTTGGTTTTCTGCTTTAAGCTTCAACTTTTACAGTACTTTTGTTGCTGTGTGGTGTTTGCCTGTACAAGTAGTGTAGTCACTATTTACTCAACACTGGTCACAGCTATCTACTGACTTACTCCCATATTATCAGAATTTTTTTTAGCAATCATCTTGTCTCATTTTCAAACTGAATTTTATTCGTATATTTGTTTCTTGTTCTAGAAACAAGAAAGTGAAGAGAACATTGAGAATATTAAAAATACAATGTGAGTTTAAGAAAAGAAAAAAGAAAAGGAAGAAAAAATATTTCCTCTTGCTTGTTTGTTTTCACTGTGCTTTAAATAAACCAAAGTATCTAAGAAATCCTTGAGGGAAAAACAGCTGAGAAAGAGATATGCAGATGTAAAAATGACACGTGTGCAGCTCTTACCAAAATCTCCCAACATCAGAATTACCTTTGTACAAATGAAAATTACCCTCTGAAATTCTTGTTAACCAAGTTTGAGCCTACAGCTTTTTTTTATGGTCGTTATAAAAGCCATATGAGCCAGAACGTAGGCTAGGAAAGGTTGACATTCTCTCAGAGTCTGGTGGCACAGGCAGGTGCTGCCATAATAAATACCTAATAAATACCTTGAAATACATAATAATAGTCCATGCTAAAGTTTTAAGAGGTCTTTTGTATTAGTCCTCATCTCCTTGTCAAGCAGAGAGGGTGGGGGTCTATTAGATTAAGGTACTTCCTGCTGTTTTCTCTGTTGTCGGCCAGACACTTACATGAAATATTTATGTTCTCACTGCTTCTAATCATACCTTTTCTCAAAGCCACTGGATCAAATATTCTCTGTTGATTTGTCATTGCAGAACAGGCCAAATTATCCCACAACTGATTTAATGTTCTCAAACTGTTATGAATTTTACAGTTAAAGATAAGTGCTGACAGAAGCAGCTTGGCACACATAATTTTTAACCTTCAGCAGTGTAATTAGTGTGTTTTGGTGAGCATGTCACTGGTCAATATAGAAGTATAAATAATTTTTTGCTCTAAAATTTCATGAGGATGTACTGCAATATGCTTTCAGTTGGTAGAATCAACACGGTAAACCATTTATGTCTTTTAGCTGTATGATGCTTTCTTGGAGTTCAGTTTCTTGGAGCTATGTCATTCAGTCTGAAGTGGCCAACAGTTTCTATGATACTACTACTAAAATAGCTATCCTTGATGTGATATGGTTAAGCGAACAAATTAGGAAGTACTTGAGCAGTCCTGACTGATTTTTCCAGCATTTCATTCACAAAATTCTCTTTTTAGAAAAGACTAGTTCTTTTAGTTGTTTTTTGGGTTATTTTCTTTCTTTCTTCCACTGCAGCTGCTTGGTGGCAGTTCTATCAAAACAGGAAGGGAAAACTGAATATTCTCTGAGAAAACTGAGTAGGTACGCAGATTGAAAAAAAATGAGAAAATTTTTAATATTTTTTGGCAATATTGAATAATCCATATTCTGTGATTTATATCTATTAATTTCTGATAGATTGGTTATTTTTCTAACTTGAGTTAATTTTCAGTAGTTTCCCTGCTATCCAAGTTTACTCTTCCTGAAGAGTGTACTTAATGTCATGGATGATCCCTAATTCTTATGCTTGGTCTCATGAGACATGTCTAAAATTTTAATTCATAAAAAATTTGTGTGAGAAGATTTTGTTCACTCATTCCTTTTGTTTTAAGTCAATAAATAAACCTGAAGAACAATTATACAAATTTCAATGGAAAATATATGAATGAACTAAATTATTCATGGTCTGCCCACCCTTTGAAGCAATGAGTTTAAGGAGGCCATGACTTTTCTCAAAAAGGTAATCAGTAAAAGAATAGACTTGTCAAATGAATATTTCAGTTTGAATTATTCAGTCTGTTCTAACAATTAATTAATAGATGAAGACAATTGTCCTTGTTGATGTCCAGTTACAGGAAATGATGATGTTTTTCCTATCACGTCTCTTCATTCAGCTTAGTACTGCAGAAAGATCTTTATTGTGAGGACTTTGGAGCCATCAATATTTATTAATTCATGTCTGATGCTTTAAATGCTGACCACAGAAATAAAACAATGAATTTGAGAAGGAGCTGCCTGCATGTTATGGCTGATCCTTACTGATTGTTTGGTTCCTGGCACCATTATTCTGATCTTTCTCTGCTGACTGATAATGGTTTTTTTTTTTTTTTTGTTTTGTTTTTTTTTTTTGTTTTTTTTTTTTTTGTTTTCCAAAAAAAAAAAAAAAAAGAAAAAGAGAAAATAGCATTTCAGAATGGAACAGTGCAGGTGTCTGATTACATTTTGGCTAATCCCTTTGTCACTGAACAAAACAATTAGGTGTATGACCTATGAATAAAGACATTCTATTTGACAATTTGACACGTTGCCATGTTTAGGGTTTTTGGATCTCTGGAATTTGCTTTTCTTTTTTCAATGAATCCTTACTTCTGTCAGTTTCAGTAATCATCTACTGCAAATGAATTCCATATCATCCCAACAAATTTTTATCCAGCAGATCTGATCTGAAAAGTCACAGTTTGAACTGGGGATCATTTACTTCTGAATTGTCAAAGAAGTGATACATACACATTCTAAATTGAGATAAAAAGTATTTAAAAGCTTGAAAAACATTAAGCCTCGGGCTACTTATCCTCTTTATATCTAGTAGTAAAAGAAAAAGACTTCAGGGAATGGTTCTTTCAGCTTTTGATACAGACTGACAGGTGAAAAGGAAAGAAACAAGAATAGACTAGAAATATCTTGAACCAGACTTGTGATGTGTTTCAAAGTGATATGATGTTTAGCCAGTTATGATGAAAGTTTACAGTTCTCTTGCTGCTGTTCAATTGAGCAATAAGGATGACCTCTGTTATACAGCATTCACTGTCATTCGGTAAAAGTGTTAGTATTGTTTAGCAGTGCTGAAGCTCTTTTTTTCACATTTCATTTGGATTTGGCAAGTAGTTATGATTCCACCTTGCTTGTATGTTGGATAAGCAAAGGAATGAGCTGTGTGTGGGTCATACTGGCCTAAACATATCGTATTTTACTGGTGACAACAAGTGTTGTGTTGCAACATACCTTATCTCCTGCAGGTGAAACATACAATGTAACACAATATCAAAAGTGAAGCCCTGCTCAGAGCAGCTGAAGCTCAGAGATGTGGGTAGGTAAAGTTCCACTTCTGCTTGCTAGAGGGAGAGTGTCTTGAAAGTAGACTATCTCCAGCTATATTTAGAAGCAATTTGCTGTTTATTTAATGGAAAAGCTACTCAAGTAAAATCTATTAGATACAGCTATTGCTACTCTATCCATAGAAAGCATTCATACAGTGTGGGCTGATCCAAAAGTGTCTGCACTTCAAATATCCTACTAAATAAGTATATTTCAAGACAATGAAGAACAAGAAATCAAGTTTTCTTGTGACCAATAAAACCATGAAAAAAATGAAGGAATGAGGCTGTCTCCCCTAGTAATGCCTGCTTTTTACTACTTTGGGATGTGTAGGAGCTATGCATATTATTAATACTTACCATATGCATCTCACTTTCCCTAATTGTTACTGTCTTGCCTGATTGCAAAGGAAAACAAACATGAAAGAAAACAATGAAGGGAGCTCTAAATTGGAAATTGCCTCTGTCAGGTATCAAATTGGTGGGCAGGTTTACTGTTTCTATCCCCAAGCAGGACATTACAGCTTTTCAGACACTGATTTGAGGGAAGAAAGGTGGTTAACTCAGCTGTCAACATAGGCAGGATATGATGACTGACTGAGGGGTACACTGGCAAGTTGAAACAGAACAACCTGTCTCACCTATCCCCAAATACCCTATTGATAGAAATAGAAGAATAAAGCTGAATTTATTGAGGCTCAAAAGGAAAGTCAAAAGCTGAGTAAAGTGCCTTTCATTTGTTTAAACTCTTTTCTCTGTGTTTAAGTGACATTTTGTTTTGGAGAAGCTGGATTGGGGTCATTTCAATTCATCTGCTGTCAAAGACTTGGAAGAACAGTTTTATTGATAATAAACACAGATGTGTGTCTGTTTGTAAGTTGAATGTCAGCAGTACTTAAGATATCTTCACCAGGATTTCTAGTCTTAGAGTGGTGGGAAAGTATGGCTCTATCCGTAGAAAGTTGAAGGTAACAAACCTTTTCTCAGGAAAGTATATGCTTGAGCAGTATGGAAAGGCACTTCGGTACAGCTTTTCTGCAGTTAGAACTAATCTTATAGTTCTTTCATTTCAAGAATGCAGAATCATTTTCTCCTGGAAATATTTTCTTCTAATTTAAGCAATCCAAAAAAGAGTAAATATTTACTTAAAAATTTGCAAAATTTTTTTTTTTTTTGTTTTGTTTTGTTTTTTTTTTTCACTTCCTGCCAGCAGCTGGTGTGCAAAACAAGTGATCCAGAACTAGCATTTCTTGGTTCATTGTTTTGAAAGAAATATTTGGTATATATGTTAGTATGTATAGTTTTTCCTCAATAACTGCATTTCTTCTCACACAATTTTAATTATTGTTAAAGAAATGTTATTTGCAAAAGTTTTAATAATGATACGTTTAGATTTATTTAAGGATATTTTCCTTGCATTTTTCTTTGAAGCATGACTTGTAAATTCCTTGCAGCCAGTATCAATTACTTGGTCCCTTCTAATAGAGCACTCTTGAAATCAGATACTGGTTCTTCAGGCAAAAGTGAGTGTGGGCCAGGGAGCAATCAAATCATGTATATGAACAGATCAAGGAAGATTTCATTTGAAATGAAAAGTAATTATTAAAAATAATAAAATCTTAAGAAATGCATTGTAAGTGAATATTTAAACTGGAACTTGCAGGGATATAAATTCATATTTATTAGTATTGAAAGTTCATCAGTGTATCTCCTGTTCCAGAATTTATATATTAGATAACAGATTTTTGTTTATTTTAAGGGAAAAGATGAGGTGTAAAAAAGTCAAGAAATGTAATTTACCTTGAAATCAAACTTAGTGTTCATGATTAATGCTTAATCTGAAAAACAAAAAAAACAACAACTAAAAAATAAAAAATAGCATCTTCAGAAGAAAATAATCTATGCAAATATTGACATGGATTAGCAAAAAATCAAGTACTTATGGGAGTAATAAATGTGTAAAACTCTTTTCTGCAGATCTGCATTATGACCTTTATTGTAGTTTTAGGTGTCAAATTGTGAGAGATCTTACTTTGCTGTTCCTTGATGTTGAGGCTATTTTAAGAGTTTTCTCCTATGTATGAATGACCGGATAATGCAGTGCATCCATCACAGCCAGTTAATGTATTGAAATATATATCAGGTTTGGCTGAATCATCAGCTACTAAATCAAAAAATCTCTCTACACTGAGGGTATTCAAACAAACTGCCATGCATGTGCACACATACATTCCTAGGATGATCCCTTAGCCTTTAATAAATTAAAATTAAAAGTCTCTTCTATTATGCACCTGACTGTGCATTGTAATAGGACTGTAGATTCTTTTCCAGATATTCTACATGTGCTCAGTATTTTCTCAAACAAAAGAACTTATGGAAGTTTCTCTAGAAACTGTATGAGACAGGTCAAAGTTCTGACCTGATGTTAGATTTTGGGCAAGGCACTTGTTTGAATATCCTTTCCTAAAGACCATAGAGAAGAACTGCTCAGCATTAGCTTTTGTATTTCTGAGTTTCACAGTGCTTTATCAGGGAATAAAAGACATTTTCATAAACACAATTGTGATTTTGTTGAAAGGATTTTGATCCTTCGTATTCTGAGTTGTAGGAAATTTGTTACTAAATCAAAAATCTGTCATATATGTATATATATATTTTTGTGTGTGTATAATATTTTGAAGATGTTAGAAAAAAGAACACTAGGAAATGTATGACTCATTTTCCTTCCAAAACCTTGGCCCAGGTTCTCCTCAACAAAAGACCTGATGAATATCTGGTATATCTGTCTTCCCTTTCCCTGTTCCCTTCCCTTCACTCCAGAAGTGACCATCTTGGAATTTACTAGCCTGTTCAAATAATGAATCAGGACAGCCTCTTTTTTCTTTCTTTAATCCCAATCTTCCACAAGGGCATGGTTAGTATCCTGTAGTTGCATCCTATCCACTATAGGCTGCCGAGGTCACAGTAGGTGTCACAGTATGGCTTCCAAACTTGAAGGGTTATTTCAAGGGTTTGAAAATTGGCTATTAATTGTTCAGTTTTTAGTCAATCTTATTTTTAAGTTCTGTAGGTACTACTCTGCATCAGGACCAAAAGGTGTGTAGTTCTTTCTGGATCTCAACAAGAATGGAATAACAAGTAGAATTTAGTATAAAGCAGAAACAGAGATGTAGATGGGAAATAAATCTTTTGTTTCTACAGATGATGGGAAATCCACTGCGGTTGAGCACTGGAAGATGTGTAGCCACAACATGCTGTTCAGGATTCTTGTCTGTGAAGACCTTCAATTTGTCCCCACTCTGTCGCTCTTTCTATCTACTGTAGCAAGACTATATATCTTCTCTTGACAGATAAGAATGTTATCTTTCTTATTTCCCACCAGAACATATCTAGACACAAGTATCAATGAACTGTATTCGGAAACAGCATAATGTATTTGTGTGAGGGGAATTAGAATAAAGAGATGTAAATATGAGGTAATTAAAAGATCACAGTATCACAGTATCACAGTCTCATGCGGGTTGGAAGGGACCTTAGAGATCATCGAGTCCAACTTCCAAGATTCGAGCCTCCTGTGTAGCAAAGCGGCACTTCTACCACTTGCGCCACAGGGGGGATTCGAACCCAAGCCTCTGGTGTTGCAAAAAGCATTCCTACCACTGCGCTACCGAGGCACAAAGGATCTATGAAGTTATCACATCTGTTCGTAATGTATTTATGTAAGGGAAAATAAAATGAAGAGATATAAATAGAAGGTAAATCAAATATAAACTATCTTCATCAGAATTACATCCACTGGTGAGATCAGAAAGAGTGAGTATTAACTTACTACTTTTTTATCCCATCTTTTTGAATTGCACTGCCAATTATATACCTTAGGCAATATCTAGTTTTATTTATTTATTTATCTATTTATTTATTTATTCATTTTTGTGATAGCACCAAGTACAGAAGGGGAGATACACAAGGGCAACTTGGTCCTTGAAGGAATGTGGTTTGCTGGAAGTTTCTGAGTGATTAATTAGAAAAATACATATTTCCACAGGCTAATGAAGGATATGGTTGTTGCCAGGGACTTGTGGGAGAGCTGACTGCTTGTGCAGAGCAGAAAATTCTGTTTATGAGTAAAAAATATTGAAAATATATTTTGCTCGTGGTTTAAAATCAGCTGAATTAATATGTCACTTCTGCAATGACACATAAATATGCAATGACACATAAGTGAGAGAAGCCAAGCATTCTTCAGAAATGTAGCAAGAAAAGATATATATATTTTTTTATTTTGAAAACTTTTTTTTTTTTAATTTTTTTTTTTTAAACTTTAAGATTTGCAATAATAATAATGCAATAGGTTCAGTGCATCTTGGTGCAGTTGCAATGATGGAAATGTACTCTGCTAATTTACAAGATCACTGAGAGTAGGGTGTTTTGAAGGTACTTTCCTACACTCTCTACCCTCTTTCACACAAAAAATGTCTGGTGAAATGTGTCACATTCTGCATTTCTTACAAGATGTAGAAGTGAAAAAAAAAACAATGGCATAAGAATATTGCACCAACTAATGAACTATTAATGCTAAAGATACTATTATTAAACTCAATATAACTGAAACAGAATTTATCTAGTATTTAAAATGAAGTCTAGAACAAATATCTGGATAATACTTATTTTTACTTTTTTCCATAATATAATGACTTTGAAAAAAACAAATATTACAAGTTAGCCATTACAACAAAATTTGGCACTTAGAAATAAAGGTAGCATTAAAGATTTTTATTTTCTACTGTAGTATAGGATGATCAACACTGTATACACATACAAATGATAAACCAAGATGCATATTTAACCTTTGCCCCTTGTTCTGATGTTCACAGGATTTCTAAAGTCAGAAGGAATAATTAATTTGACCTAGTGTATAACAGAGCCATTTAATGTCACCTGGTAATGACTACGTGGTTTTCAAAGAGCTGTCCTCAAGAAAAAGCCAGTACACTAGATGTAAAGACTTTGAAGACATACTTATTATTTCATCACTGATCAAAATAATTTTTCTTTGGGTATTGTTGTTTTGCAAATCTTTGAAAAAGTGGAGAAAAATGGAGAAAAATTTCTATTCAGAATACAAAGTATCTGAAATTTCTTTTCTTCCTCTGATGATTTCTTATTTTTTTTTTCTAAACTTCAGCCTGATGTACATTTATAAGAATGACTTACAAATTACCGTTAGAGAGAGCAATTTAGCAATTTGGAATGGAAATGCTGACCTGATCTTAAATGAAAAAACATAAATGTCTGCACAGGGATCTGCTTGTAAGGACATTTTAGAGTGAGCAGAGGAATTCTGGAATATTAAGGCAAAGGATTAATGTTCTCATTTTATTAAAAAAGATCAATACCACGTTTTGCTCTTTTCAGGAGCTTCACCATCAGTGTGTATATTCTCATGTTTCTATGGGATGATCTGAAGTTTTAAAGGACTTGCAATTGATTGTTCCAAATCCATATCACATACTTCATAAATATCTTCAGCTGAGAACCTTGGTGGAGAAAAACAAAGATTTAATGTATTCACTGTATGGCCAGACGGAGACATTCATCAAAGCTTTAATTCCCACTTTCTCCATTTTCACACCAATTATTATGTGACATTCAAGGTTCATTAAAATAAAGGAAGTTTAAACATTGTATATACAGCAGGACTTTCTTCTTCTTTTAATTTTCTGCATTAAAAATATTCATTTCCTTCATGTGTATCTTAAGGTTGTCAGAGCTGCAACATATACGTCTTCTACAGTTTTCCATCTGCAATTCTGTGATTAAGGAAGTGTGGTTAGGTTGTGGTTGGACTTGATCTTGACGGTCCTTTCCAACCTGAACATTTCTATGATTCTATGATTCATTAGCAGTTAATGTTATGACATATGACTGCAATAAAATGTGATTTTTACTGTAATAGGTACACATTCACAGACAACATTAATGATGTTGGATCTTTCATGTAGGTAAATGTGTCACTGTAATAAAAGCAAATTTTATTGGCCCTTGCTCTCTAACTCCCTTTTTTTGAGTACCACTGATGATTTAGAAAAATAACATACATAAAGTTATTACACAATTATAAACAAATTAAATATAGTTGGCTCATCTAGTAATCTTTTAGCTTTGAGCCTCTCTATCTTTTGTTCTTTTAATCTGATAAAATAGCAGAGTTATCTTTAATCTAATTTTGTCTGTATATGCACGATTCATAGATTTAGGACTCATAAAAGTCTAAAGTGAATTCTCCCTTCCAAATACTACAGTTAGAAAGTTCTTAAAGTCGCACTGAGAATCAGTATGTATACATGTTCAGAAACATTTCACACTTCCCTTGTGTTTGCATGTAATACTTTTAAAAATACTTCTAAAAGTAAAGGATTAAATGCTTTCCAGTAGTTTGCCTAGTTTTTTTAGAGGCTTTTTTGTTTGTTTGTTTTTGTTTTTCTAAATATCAGACACACAAGCTTTAAAGATTTCCTGCTACCTCTTTTATTTGGAAGGCAAAAGAGCCTTCAGAAACCTCTGAGTGGGAATTAATTTTTCCAGTTTTGACATGACAGTGTTCAGCTGTAACTCTTGCCATTTGTTTTTGACAGCATAGGATTGCAGAGTTATAGAACGCCTTGAATTGGAAGGGACCTTAAAGCCCACCCAATTCCAACACTGCTGTGGGAAGGGCTGTCACCCATCAGCTCAGGATGCCTAGGGTCCCATCCAGCCTGGCCTTGAGCACCTCCAGGAATGAGACAATCACAGCTTCTGAGGGCAGCCTGTGCCAGAACGTCGCCATCCTTTCAGTGATAAAAATTCTACCTCCTATCTTACTTAAATCTCCCTTATTATCATCATTCTGTGTAAAAAATTGATTTCCCTCCCATTTATAAGCTTCCTTCAAGTACTAGAAGGCTGCAATGAGGTCTCCCTGCAGCCTTCTCTTCTCCAGACTGAGTAAGCCCAGCTCCCTTAGCCTGCCTTTGTAGAAGAGGTACTCTAGCCCTCTGATCATCTTCTTGGCCTCCTTTGGACTTTCTCAAACAGCCCCACATTCTTCCTGTGCTGTGGGCCCAAGGCCTTGCTGCGGTATTCCAGGCAGGGTCTCATGAGAGCAGAGGGGAACAACCATCTCCTTCACCCTGCTGACCATTCCTCTTCTGATGCAGCCCAGAATAGTTGTGGTCTTCTGTGCTATAGCACGGAGCTACTGAGGGAAAATCTGGGAAACTCTTCAAATCTAGGAGAATCGTCTTCCAAGGAAGTTAAACCCATTCAGAAACTGATACATAAAAAAGCCTTATCCATTCTGCTTACCCAAACAGCTGCAGTACTCTGCTGGATAGAAGCTCAGTATATAAAATGTGGCACAGTGGAGATTCTGGCCAACAAGATTTCTTGAGGTAAGAAAAAAAGAAATGTATCAGCTCTTAATTTTTGCTGTACAAATAACGTCACTATGAAATAAAAAGACATAAAGACATAAAGACATAAAGCACATAATTTTCAAGTTTCTAATTCCTTAGCTTGTAGATTGGCATATACAGTTTTCTATTCACAGTGTTTTCACCCTATTTTCCTTTTCATGAATTCAGTTTTTGTGTCCTTCACTGAACTGCATCTATTTGTGTAATATTCAGTATCCATAATGAGTTGTTAATGAGCTGTCAATTATGAATGCAATTTATAGACAAGAGAGATTGAGGATTTGAGGTACTCTCAAGAAATAGTTCTCCATCTCTTTTATGTAAAAATATGCACTGTTCCTGTACTAGCATCTTAACACTAAAATCCTGCTCTGAGTCTCTCTAAATATAGTTTAAAAAACTAAGTTTCATTTAATGCAATATTGACTATAACCTAAGTATTGCAAGATTACAATATAAATAAAACTATTTGCTGTACCAAGAACCAACTCAAAGAATTACACTCATTAAGCTGTGATCTTCAGCCACTGAATTTAGTGGGAAGTTTGCCATTAAAATCAATATGAACAGAATCAGAACTTAATTTCCTGAAGGCAGCATCCAGACCAAACAAACAAACAAAAAATAATAAAAAACAGAAAAGAGGTTTTCATAGTTTTTATTCCCCTTTGTTTTCTTTTGTTTTGTTTGTTTCTTCCTCAGCTTTTCTACAGTCAGGAGTAACTGAAGCACAGGTGCTGAAACAGACATCAAGATTATATATAAACAATTGCAGAAATGAACCCGTATCTCTCAACTGCCAACACACATAATCATGTTTGAGCACAGCAGCAAGCCTTAGTACAAGAATGGGCACCAGGTGGAATGTGCACTCATCAGACAAATGAGGTCTAGTCACTCCATTACCATTAATTACAGTTTTAGTGGTTTGAAATTGAGGCAGCTCATGAAACCGAATTTCTTATGAAAAAAATAAAACAACAAAAAACAAGTTCATAGACAGATTACCTTGAATGAACCCTGTGATTTTATGATCTTAACTCCTTCTCTGAGTAGAGGAATTCCAGCATGAGCTCTTACCATCACTGGAGACAAATATTTATTAGAGACCGGATAGAGATGTTTTTGAGAGAAATCTGTTACTGATGATTAGCAGAGATGATGATGATTCCCTACCTTGTTTACTTAGGGCATGAGGTTTAGACCTCCAAATATCCAAAGAAGACAGAAAAAAAAATAAAATTAAAAAAGATTAAAAAAATTGGCAATATTACGGGTTTTGCCCTATTATTTTTATTTTTATTTTTTTTTAAATTTAACTTAATGCAGCTATTTCTATAGCATCAGGAAATGTTACCTGTATGTAGTAATTTTCCAGAAATATAGAATTAGAGATTTTATTTTCATTTATTTGTGTGTTTTGCATTAGTTACATTTCACCCATTCTGAGGTTTTGAAAAAACTTTGTACTTTTTCTCCTGACAGAATCAACATCTGGCAAGGACAGAGGATTTTCAATGTTTGTTCTGATTTTGAGAAATGCAGCTGTGGCACTGTGTTTACCACCTCACTTTACTCTTCTGAAACCTAAAGAAAAAAAGAAAAAAAAAAAAAACCGAAAAAAAAGGAAAAGGGAGAAAAAAAAAGAGAAAAATAAAGAAGTTGTTTAAAATCATATGACAGGTTATTATTTTGTTTAATGTGAAATGCTCATCTGACAAGCTTATTGAGTTTGATTTGTCTACAGAACACTTCTGCAAATCTACATTTTATGTGATTTCCTTCCTCTACTCTCCCCCTTCTCCTGCTTCACTAGCACTGACATCAACCATTGTGCCATCTGAGGAAAAAGAAAAAGGCACCTGGAGTATTAAAATGATTTAGCCAGTTTGATTTATGTTAATGGTACAGAAGAGAATATTTTTTGGTCCTCAAAAACATAACAGGCAATTGATGTGCCATATTGCAGTATGGTTTTAGCTATCAACATGTCAAGATTTAGTTTTGCTGTTAACATTTTACGATTTAGAAGGCTATAAGAATATGTGCAGTGTAGCAACAACTCAGGCATCATTCCCCCAGCTATCTTTATTGGGCTTTCATTTTTCCCTTTTATAGACGAAAAAATAAAAATGAAAAAGAGTAAAGAAAGTAAGACAGGCATTTCCTGTCTTTCATTTTCTTCAGTTTGTCAAGTTGTGAGAATAAAGACAAAGAAAAAGGACTTTTGTTGTTGTCTTCTTTTTTTTTTTTTTTTTCTTTCTTTCTTTCTTTCTTTCTTTCTTTCTTTTTTTTTTTTTTTTTTTTTTTCTTTGTTTTCAGACATCGGTCTTCAGGGCAAAATTCAAACGTGTTTGTTGATTTTTCCCTAAACTAAAGATAACCTCTGCATAAACTGTAGCTTCAATGCTTCTGTCCTTCCTGTGCAACCCTGTAACTCAGAGCTGCATGTTTAATGTACTGTGGAGATGCTGATCTGTAAAAGCCAATTGAAAATCTGGAAGTACTTGTGCATTGTACATGGTTATATAAGAACCCATTCTCTTACTAGACCTTCATTTACTTCTGCTTTTTCTGCAAAAAATCAATAAGATATACTTCTTGTTGCTTATGTGTGAAACTCAATTTTTGTCTTAAGGGAATGTCACAGTGGCTAGAGCTGCTAAAATGAGGTTTAAATTCGTCTGAGAACTTCAGTGGACATTTTACTTCCCATAGGTTTTTGGATGCTGTTTGCTGGATAAAGATTTTTGCTGGCCTTTTAGGTCATTGCAAAATAAATGAGGCACATAAAACCCCTCACATTTGCCTTCTGAAATTCCCGTATTTAAATTTCCAAATGAAATAAGAAACATGAAAGACAAGGTAGGGTAGTAACAATCATTGCAGCTTTTAGAAAACATTTTGAAGTTCTTGATATATCCATTTCAAAATTTGAAAGTCACCACTAATGAGCCAAAATTCTCAATGCAGCTTTAATTAAAACTTTTTTATTTTTTAGGTTGCTCCAGGTGATGAAGAAATGCATTTTGTTCAAAGCTGATGTAAGGATAACTAGCAACTTTGTAGACATGGTTGAGGAGACTATATATTCCCACTATGTGTGGCTCTTATTGTAGGTGTTGGGCTCCTCATTTCAGCAGAAGAAAGTCTTATGTATATACCAGTGTCTCATCTGATTCGCAGTGGACTTTGCTGAATTTAAAACATTCATCTACCAATGGAAAAACAGTTCTTTGGTTTATACTTTCTGTTGGACAGTATCAAGAGCTAGTCTTCCGTTGTAATCAGTTTAGTTCTTTCATTGCTTCTATACTAAAGCTTCCATAAAGAATCTTGTCCGACTCAGAGGGCTTTGAGAGGTGAATCTTTTTTAATCCCCTGACCTCCCCTACTTATCAAGGGGTTGCTACCTCTATGGAGTCCTCCCAGACTCTGGGGAATAATGTATGTTAATTTACAGAGAGCTTTCCTAACAACTAACAACAACTGCTGGGAGGTAAAATTGGCTTACTGTCTAATTACAATTAATAAGCTTTTCAGCTAAAAAGAATTTTAGGCAACAGCTACTACTAAGAGTAAAAAAATAAATGAATAAATAAAGAAGATAAAGAGAAAAGATAGAAACTGGGGAAAGACAGACAGATAGCAAAGAAAAATGGTTCACCACTCTGAGATCCAGAGGTGTCTTAGTGTCAAATGGTCTTAGTAGTGAAGGATTGTTGGAGGTTGTGCTGTTCAGTTGATGATGACTAATAACAACAGTATAAACTGTTACTTACATTCCAGCTGGGTTGGATAATCTCTTTTTGGAGTGAAAACTTCCTGCTTTGGGATCTCAGCTCCTTTTTTCCAGTCTTCCAGGCCTTGCAAATTTAAATCTGTAGATAAGAGGAAGCAAGGAGATGCCAGCTTGTGTCCTGTCTTCACAGGATACAATGCTATCATCTCCCAGTCTCGACTAACAAGCTGGAGTCATTTGCTTACAGGACAAGTCTTCATCCACCTAACACTATTGAATACTCCCTTTTGAAGGCAAGCAGTTCCAAAGAAATGCTATCAAATGTAGAGCTGTCCACAAAGAAATATTTATAGTCTCATGTTGATTTGAGACAGTCCTTAAAAGTCTCAGACAAGAGGTAAAAATTTTAAAATGTAAAATATTAAATTTGGAAGACCATGGTTTTCCTCATAGCTTCCACTTTAGATTTTCTCATGTTTAACATGTACTTATCTACTATTTATATCACTGTAGCTGCCTTGAACTAGCTTTGATTTTAAAGGTCAGAACCTTTTTCTCCAAACAATGATCATGGTTGTCTCGCTCCAATTTACAGGAGGGAGGCAAGGTTCTTTGATATGTGTATATACCTGGTGTGAGATTAAGAAGCAACGGTTCAAATGTTGGTCCAACCAGCTTATTAAAGTCCTAGCCATTTTTAGGGAGATGGGGAAGGGAAGGTAGGCAATAGGAAAGATAGGAAATATAAGCAAGGAGTATCTGCAGAGAGCAAAAGAGATAGTCACCACCATGGGTCCAGCGAGGTACACAGTAGGTCTGTTGATCTCAGGAACTCGTCTGATCACCGCAGGGGATGGGAGACAGCCAGGGAGCTCCGCAGCAAGCTGGTCCCAGGGGTTCTTCCGATGAGGAATTCCCCTCAGGGAATTCTCCGTCAAAGGTGTCTTTGGGAGTTTGTCTCCAAAGTCCCCAGTTTAGCGAGGGCCTTTTATCCTCCATTTCTGTGAGGTTGTTTTTCTCCTTAGTTTGGTGTGACATACCTGGCCCAACAGATAAGCCAGAAGGGAGTGGGGGTCTCTGTTGCCAGACACAAGCATTATCGCCTTCTGCAGTGGTCAGCTCCTTTGAGCAGCACCCCTGAAGAAGACTGCTCGTCCTGCTTCTGCTTATCTTTGCAATCATAAGCAGAGGTACTGTGGCACAACAACACCCACCTAGATAGTTAGCAGTCGCCAGTCAGAGTCTTATCATCAGAAAGGCCTCACGAAGCAAGCTTTGAGACAATAAAAGAAAAACAGTTCCGTCCTTTACAATGGTAATGTCATATTATTTTATCTGATGATCAAGGAATTAGAACAGTTTCCACATGATCTGGGTAGGCTCAACTCATACTTCCCATCTTCCAGAAGAGTAAACACCTTTATAACCATGGTCTTTCCTTTTGAATCTAAATTGTTGCCCATCTGAGCTGCTTTGGTGAAATGCTACAAACATAGGAAACTATGAAAGTCTGTTCCTAATTCCAGGCCCTAATAGAAAGCAGTTATTCTCCAAAGTCTTAATTTTCCAAATATTTTACCTGCTTGGAATATTGCAAAGATGAATTACTTACCCTTTTACCCTACTGTGGTAACAGCAATATCACAAAGAAGTCTATTGAGTAATAAATATTATCTCTTTGAGTGAAGAGACTCTGGAATAAATAAGGTCAGAACTATCCAATAAATAGGAGGGAAACAGGAAATATTGATTCACTGTTCATGAAGAGAGAACCAATCACCTTGTGTATTGCATTGAAAAAATATTAGGTAATTACATAATTAAAGATGGTATCACCAATACATAAACAGAGTTGAATTAATAATTCACAGGCATAATTCTGATGTCAAAGAAGATAAGTATGGGAAAGGCTGTAAAATCAGTGAGGACTTTATTATTGATATTGATTTTGTATGGAATACGTTCAGTTCCCAAAGTAAGCTTCAGATTCTAGGGTAGAAAAAAAATTATTTCCAGCATTTTTTATATTATTATTTAAGACATTAACTTGTCATCTTTAATGTAGTTTGAGCATAGTAATGTATGTTAAATGCAGAAAGATATTTGATCATATTATATTTGAAAAACAATTTGTATGGCAAAATGCAATGTAGACCACACAGGTATTTTTTTAATATGACATCTGATACCAGCAAAGCTCTTCTGTGACTTATAAACAAAGTATTCATATTTCAAAAAACAACAGCAGCAAAAACCCCCAAACAACAACAACAAAAACAAAAACTAAAAACCAAAAAAACCTGGAGCTTTGTAGTTACTTAACATTCACATTACCCTTAAATAAACTGGTTTGCCTTGCCTCAAGTCTATGTTTAAAATGGGAAATTAAATGGTGAAATAATAGTTACTTACAGAGCAACAAGCTTGCACTTCTCCACACCTCTTACTGAGATAATGTTCAGATTTGAAAGGTGTGATTTTTCTTTGATTGATAGTTCTTGCAGTATATGCTGCCATGAGGCAAGAATTTCAAAATGGCTTTTATTCATTAAAAGAAGAATAAACTTAAATATGTCACTCAAACCAGAGTCAATAAAAAGTTTGAAATGGCACAGATGCCATAATTGAAATTATGGTCAGATTGTTCATAAAATGTATGTGATCCTCATTTTGACTAGGAGTCTGATTTCTTTTTATTGCAATGTTATGGTACCTTCTGTGTACAAAGAATGGAAAAAGGTAGGTACGTTAGTTTAAAGAAGCTGTTATTAACAAAATACATTATTCTATATGGATATCAGACTGTGTGTTTTGACTTTATGCATGAGATTTTGTACCCTTGGATATTCTTTAAGGAATGAGAATAACTAATATCTTCATTTGCAAGCCAGAAAGCTGACAGCCACAGAAGCAAACTGGTCCAGTGAAAGCTGTTTTATGAAACCAGAATCCAGGCTATTAAGCAAGTTCCCTCCCTGGTAGGCTGGTATTTAGACATACTATCAGTGCTGAATGTGATACTCTAGGAAAAGAAAGGCAAAATATATTGTAAAAGTATTTGTGCCTTTGGATCCTTAGTAATTCTGCCAGGATCCATAGAGCTCTAGTACACAAATGACCCATGTTTGGGTGCAGACTCCTGGTATACCATGTAAAACAGAGTTTGAATGGAAGCAATTAAAGAAATGATTCACACACATGTATGAGTAATGCAAGGTAAAACAGTTTACCTCAGTCTACTTCCATGCCACTCCTGCTTATTAGAACAATGATTGCTCAGGTTAATATGTGCAAGGAATATATATACACATAACTTCAGTGTTCTTTAATCCAGTATGCTTGTTTTGAATGTGTATTAACCTTCATTGGAAGAAAAGAAAATATGAAAAAAAAAAACAAACATTAAAAGGTCAACATTCATACAAGGGAGTATTTCCTGATAGTTGCTATTGTGGCCCCCAAAACCTTCCTCCTCCCTTTGGCCCTGGTTAGGAAAAAGTGCCTAGAATATATTCCTCTCTATTCTGCTGTATAGTAATATGCTTTAATGAAATCTTAGTGGTGTTATGCCAATGTAAAACAGATGGCATGAGTAGAGCACCAGAACTAATGAATTTAAGGCCTTGGTTTTCATTTCAACTTACACTTTCCATTTCTATTGCATATATAATATTGCATCACATAACTTAAACCTAAGACTGAAGGCACCATTGTTTTTTTAGTGCTCCTAGTTTTCTGAAGTCTTGATGTCTGATAGTTGATGTACTGCCTCTTGTGTTAAGACTGCACGCTATCATTCCACACATAATGTGTTGTCTAGTGGGGACAGGGTATTTTCTGGACTGTGTAATGGGTGAGAGGTTAATTGCGTGGCAGGAGAGGAACAAGATCATGAGTGGCAAGGATGTCTTGTTCCTTGTGCTGTCCCTGTCCAGGATATTCATTCCCTGACCGCAGCACCATGGAGTAACTCCTCTCTTACTGTAGCCTCCTACACATCAGGCGTAGCTACCAGTGTAACACCTGGCTTATCAAAGTGGAAGATGATAACAATTCTGCGCCACTACTATTAACACAATTATCTCCATAATGAGAGGAATACAAAATAAGAGCCTTCAGATAAGTTGCTATTGGATATCTGACCAACATGCGATTGATTATTTACCTTCTCTAGGTGATATCTGTGAGAAAAGGAAGTGCATGCCTCCCTATACTGGATGTTAAAAAACCTGAAGCCTGAAATTTTAGTGTATGAGAATCCACACAAGAATATAATTTCCATCAGTTAATACTGAAAGCCACATCCAATCAAAACAAAAATCAAAACCTGAAATAATATTTGGGAAAAAGAAATAAATTGATTAGTTGTATAATATAGTAGAAAAAATGTAATCTAATCCTATCTCAAATCTTGTACATATTTATCTGCAGTTCCCTCATAAACCTTTTCTGAAATAGCCTGAGTCAATTCACCCGTGCAAGAGTCTATTGACAATCCCATTCAGTTTCAAAGAGATGAGATAACATTTTTAGATGTTAAGAGAGGTTTGTTATCTGAATAGAAATGGATCATTTAGCGAAGTATGTACATCATTTTTATTGCAGTCTCTTTTTCAAAAGCATCATAATGGGTCAGAAGTAGCATATACTTTTGCTGTCAAGTTAAGGACTTCATTCTTTCAAAGGGTGTTAGAACATAACATGCTAGATCTAAGATTCTGTAATGTATTTCTGAATCTCTCTTCCTACCAAAGTGGCTAACAAACCTACTATTCATGTATCTGTACAGAACTTTTTTTTTTTTTCTCTTATCTTTTCTCTTTTTTTTTTCTTCTCTTTTCTCTTTCCTCTTTCCTTTCCTTTTCTTTTCTTTTTTTCTTCTTTTCTTTTCTTTTCTTTTCTTTTCTTTTCTTTTCTTTTCTTTTCTTTTCTTTTCTTTTCTTTTCTTTTCTTTTCTTTTCTTTTCTTTTCTTTTCTTTTCTTTTTTCTTTTCTTTCCTTTTTTTCTTTTCCTTTTCTTTTCCTCTTCTTCTCTCTTCTTCTCTCTTCTTCCCTTCCCTTCCCTTCCCTTCCCTTCCCTTCCCTTCCCTTCCCTTCCCTTCCCTTCCCTTCCCTTCCCTTCCCTTCCCTTCCCTTCCCTTCCCTTCCCTTCCCTTCCCTTCCCTTCCCTTCCCTTCCCTTCCCTTCCCTTATTCTGTAGATAAAACACTCAGAAATACACTGAAAAAAACTCTCATAGGTTGATCTTACTCATAAGTCTATTTCCCTAGGGTGAAACCACTGTGACTGGGAATTTGTGTAAACACCTTAGGAAAGATAACTATGGTGGCTCACACATCCAAAGCAATAGCAGTGCCTGAGCTGCTGGAAAACTGTAATAGATCTTTAGACAGTATAAGTTGGTGCCTTTCCCATAGTGCTTTGCCACTGTAAACAAGCTGAGGTAGTGTTTTTAACTTTTCTCTTGCTTGACATTTTCTTATTCTAATTGTGTAACCTCTGTGTAGGATTGTATTCTGACATTAAAAACCTTACCACCCCACCCCTCCCTTTTGGTTACTGCTTTGTAAAGCAAGAGAAACAAAATTAATTGCCTCTGATCTGCCACAATGGTAATTACACAGCCCCAACTGAGACCTGACCAAGGATGAACTGCTGTTGCTGCTTTTTGGCTGGAGACACTAAATAGGGATAATAGAGAAGTATGTTATAGAGCACTGATTGTTTCCCACAGCAGAGAATGATGTAAGTTTATTGCTTTACAACTGCAGTGTAGCATTTGCAATAGTATCCAGAAAAGGGGTGAAATGTATGAATTTTCCATTATTGTATAGCTCAAATTGGTAAGAGTTTCAGAAAAAAATGCTTGTTCTGCTGTCTCTTTACTGCTTTTGTCCTCATTAAAACATAATTCTGGTATTTAGGACTCAATAAAATTATTAAAAACACAGCTTATATACTATATGGTCTTGGAAAAGAAAATGGAACGGAAATGGTAAAAATGGTTGAGATTAGGGAATGCTAGAATGCACTATCACCACATTTAGAAGTTGCATCTTGTTCTCATTTTTTTTTTTTAAATTATTATTTATTTTTATTTTAAATTCGAAATGGTAAACGGATTGAAAACATTAACAGTCTTTCTAAATAAAATGCGCATACATTCTACCTTTGATTACTTCTATAGAGAGCACTAGGGAAAGAAAACTTGGACAGCTGGTAAAATGTGTGTGCATGTTTTATGCTTCTGTATCTCAGGAAGACCTGTAAGAATCTGGCTGGTCTTTAAACATACAAAGTGAAACCTACCAACCAAACAACAAGAAAAACCTTAGTATTACATTTTGACAGAAAGGAAAAGCATATATGTAAGCAGTATTGTTACATGTCAAGTATCATATTGAGTTAGATCCCTAAATTCATGCTGTAGACTTATGAATAGACTAATCAACAATTGAATAATAACATTTTATTTAACTTTCTGATTTCTGTACACTCAGTGTAATTTTCTGTATTGAGAAAGGGCAATCAAGGAAGAATATTTTTAAAGCTGATTTTCTCACATGGTCTATAGACTTAATCCTAATCTGTAACAATTATTGTTTAATTACAAGTTCGTGCTAAAAGAATGTAAAAAGCATTGCTTTGACTGTGACCAAAACCAGAATAGTTGCTTCTTCTAGCTGTTAGCATTACTTTTACAGAGAAGCTTTATGGAAAGAATATTTAAGATGTAGAAGACAATCATTAAACTTCTTGGTAGTCTTCTGAGAAACAGTAAAATACAGATATACAAACACTTTTGTCTTGGATGAAGATTTTACATGATGTAACTGAACATGCTTTCAAATACATGACTGCAGTGGAATCGCCAGGTCATAGTTTGAACCAATGCATAAGCACCAAGTAAGAAGGCATGGATAACCCAGGGAGCTCAGGTGCAAGCAATGCTCCTAAGTGACTGGAAGGGATAGAGCCTAGATCCACTTCTCCTCTCCCTCATTTATGGGTTAGCAGTCAAGGTGGTGAGTGTGCTTCTCTTGAGCTGTTACTGGTTGTTGGAAGGGGGTGAACAAGTTTTCTTTCTTTGTTATCTGCTATTGCTCCATAGTGCCTGTGGGATACTATGGAGTTAAATCCAGCTGTTGACCCGTTACAAGTGGTGCCACCCTGGGGTCGGTTCTAGGGTCCATCTTGTTTAATATCTTCATTGATGACCTGGATGAGTGTACCCTCAGTAAGTCTGCAAATGACACCAAGTTGGAAGGTGGTGTTGATCTGCCTGAGGGTAGGGAGGCCCTCCAGAGGGATCTGGATAGACTGAATTGCTGGGCTGAGTTTAATGGGACGAGGTTCAACAAGGCCAAGTACCAGGTCCTGCACTTTGGCCACAGTAGCCCAGTGCAGAGCTATAAGCTTGGAGCTGAGTGGCTGGATGACTGTGAAGAGGAAAGGGACCTGGGGATATTGGTTGATGCTTGGCTGAACATGAGCCAATAAGTGTGCCCAGGTGGCCAAGAAGGCCAACAGAATCCTAGCCTGTATAAGAAATAGTGTGGCCAGCAGGAGCAGAGAGGTGATCATCCCTCTGTACTCAGCTCTGGTGAGGCTGCATCTTGAGTATTGTGTTCAGTTTTGAGCTCCTCACTACAAGAAAGACGTGCTCTGGAACGTGTCCAGAGAAGGGCAACAAAACTTGTGAGGGGTCTGGAGCACAAACCTTATGAGGAATTGCTCAGGGAGCTGGGGTTGTTTAGCCTGGAGAAGAGGAGGCTCAGGGGAGACCTCATTGCACCCTACAACTTCCTGAAGGGAGGTTGTGATGAGGCAGGGTTTGGCCTCTTCTCCCAGGCAACAAACAGGACCCGAGGAAATGGCCGTAAGTTGTATCAGATGAGGTTTAGACTGGACATAAGAAGGAACATTTTCTCTCAGAGTAGTCAGGCTGCCCAGGGAGGTGGTGGAGTTGCTGTCCATGGCAGTGTTCAAGAGGCATCTGGATAGGGAGCTAGGAGATATGGTTTAGTGGTTTTCTGTAGGTATGGTAAAGGGAGGACAGCTGGACTAGATGATGTTGTAGGTCCTTTCAAACCCTGTGATTCTATCATTCTATGATTCTAATTCTGCAAAATATGTCAAAGTGAAGACAAATTTTGTGCAGAAATGAATCTGGTGAAATTCCACAAAGCAAAACAAAACAAAACAAAAAAGCAACAAAAAAAACCCCAAACCCTTATTATCAGGTGAGACTGAAGTCCTCAGGTTCAGCATTCTGAATAATGTTGGAGATAAAATTCTTCCTTCTCTTCACAAGATTTTGTACAGTAATTCAATTTTTAAAGTACAACTCAGTAACTTAGTCAAGATTTTCCCTGCAATAAAAAACTTTTTTGTTTTTTTCAGCTGAAAAAAAACAGTAACTAAACAAAGAATCTGAATCTTTATGTATTACTTGTGTTAGAGAATGGGACTTCAGGCAAGGTAGTAAGCACTAATTACCAAATCAAGTCATAGCATACCTTATGCTAGTCCTTTGATGTGAAAAATTTCACTCAATGGCTGTTAGCATTTGGAAGCTGGTTGTGAAGACTGTGTTGCTCTGATCACATGGTACATGTTTAGAGTAATTGAAACTTCAATTAGCAGAGTGAATACACAAAAAGTCTGTTGCCTAACAAATATCCATTTTCTCAGGATACAATTCTGAAGAAATCTCCTTTTCACTTGATTACAGTGTCTTCATAAGTAATGAAGTTGTTTAAAATGAGTAATGATGGACTAATCCTTATCCTCATCTCCATTATGCTTTATGGACACTTTATCTTTCAGGCAATTTTGCACATAGCTAGACTTCAGCTATTCAGCTATATTGGGGGGTTGGAACTACATGATCCTTGAGGTCCCTTCCAACCCGGGTCATTCTGTGATTCAGCAGTCAAAATATTATCTGCTGAGGAGAAGAACTGAGATTAACTCATGTTTCTCTTAGTGACTTCTCCTTTACTACATCAGTTTTAGAAAATGGTCTATACTTCAGTTCTGAACTGAGTCACCTTTGTTGAACCAGATCATCTCTTCCAAGCACAGTGACTTTAGAACCAGAGAATCGTCTAAGTTGGAAAGACCTTCAAGATCATCTGGTTCAAACATCAACCTGACCTACTGAGTCCAGTCACTAACTGTTATCCTTAGAGCCACAACTGCATGTCTCTCAAGTGCCTCTGGAGATGGGTCCACTTCCCTGACCAGCCCATTCCAATGCTTGAAGTGTATCCAACTATTTGTGCTCTCCAGTCGTTATGCCAGCAGTGAATATGATCTCTGAAATGTTCTCTCAGGCCACATGATTGCTGCTGGTAATAAAGCACGCTACGTATATAAATAAAGCAATTTTGGAGGATCCTTTTGTAGAATTCCCTAAGCAATACATGCAGTTCAGCAAAGTTGGGAAAAAAATACCTCCTTATTATAGGTGCAGTTCAGACAGTGCAGCGACTCGGCACGGACTCAGATGTGAACGATCCAAATTGTTTATTACAAGTTCTCACATCCCTCATATACCTTCACAAGTTGTTATTTTCTAACTTTCCCATCCGCCCTTACAACTTTCCCAAACATCTTACATGTCAACAAAGCATTCTACAAAACACTTTTCAACTGTCCATGCAGGCACATAACCAATCAGAGCTGTGAGACTCTTCTTCTCCTTGCAGAGGTGTCCTTGGTTCTCATGCTGTTTATCTTGCTCCACAGCTGCTGCTCTGAACAGCTTTTCTTGTATCCCCACAATTCCCCCTTTTTTGTTTATTGACAAGCCACTACCATACTATAAAATAATAACACTAATTATATTAATAACATAATCATTATAACTCAATCAAGGCCTCGATTGACAATACTCTAAAAGTGAAAAAAGAGACAAGTCAAATACAACATAACAACATTACTGTTAAACCCACTAAAAAGAACAAACATGTTTGTACTGCAACCTAAGTTTCTGCAATCTGAAAATAAATCCATGAGGGTCCCATTGTGTTCATCTGTAACTGATCAGGAAAAGTCTTCAATTTTTATATACTCTGATATATTGATTTTTAATGACCACTAAAATTTGTGCAGTAAATGCTTTTAAGATGTTCATAACCATGCTCTACCAACTGAGTTATCTGGGCTAATAATTGATTAATGATCGCACAATTTAATGGAATAGCATGTCAAATGGAACCAATTTTAGAGGACAAATGTACTAGAGTATCACTAGGGGCATTAATACTTATTGACCCTTGAGAAACAGGAAGCCATGTTGGTGGTGGATGTGACAGGTAGTGCCAGCAGGGCGTCCCCTGATTCAAGGTGCGCATTTCCTCTCTCACCCATCACAGATTCTCTCCTGCATTCAGGGTCTGAAGGATTTCTTCCAGTTGTACACCACATCCGCATGGCCAGTGCGTGATATAGAGCCCAAGTGGAACACCTGCTTGGAAAACAAAATAAACTATCAAATTTAGTTCTATTAGCGTGCACTTTTGTCTAAAATGATGCATGGTTATATTTCAAAAATCCCAATTAGTTGGATGTAAGAGAGGTATCTATTCTATGATACAGGGTCAAGAGCTTGTAGAATTTGTAGACGATGTCGACCTCGCTGTATTAGCATAGCAAACATTTCCACTCGTGATGTAATAGTTTTTGAAAATGTATGAGGTAAAAATACCTATTCGAGGATAACGAGAGGATCCTTTCTTGAGGAATCCCATTGACATAACAAGCTATATGGCTGATATAAGTTGGATATTATTATGAGATGTACTGGAAGCGATAAACAAACACGATGGCTATATCGACTTTGCACTGATGTTATTACACAGTCTAAGCATTGTTGTGCTTTTGGTGTTAATTGTCTTTTAGAAGTTAGATCTGGGTCTCCTTTCAGTAGTTTGAATAAAGGATGCAGCTCTTGAGTAGTAATTCCCAAAAGTGGCCGCAACCAATTGATGGTTCCTAATAACTTTTGCAGATCGTTTAATGTCCGTACGTGAGGTACTATTTTGAGGATTTGTGGCTGGATAGTGTGAGATGCAATTTTCCATATTGTTTCTTTTCTGCACTGCTCTAAGACATCACAGTACGCTGTAGAGAAATTTGTCGTTCCTGCTCCCTTCAAATTATCATCAGGAGGCAATGCACCCAATTCGCCTTCCGGATCTACTGGACCAGGGTCACAACGATCCCCTGGTTTCGATCCGTCCGGGTCTTCAACCACATTACACGCGGGCTGCACAGACGCAGCAGCGCACGACGCGGGCGGAGCGGGGGGCGGAAGCGGCGCGACGAAGGCGGAGCGAAGGGCGAGGGCGCCGTAGAGGGCGGCAACGCGGCGAACGTCGGGGGAGGAGCGAACGGCGGGAGCGCGAGGGGGGGCGGCCGCGACCCCTCGTCTCCCCGAATCGGGGAGGGGTCGGAGCCGCAAGTCGGATCCGGGCACGGGCCGCTTCCCGCAGCGAGAGGCAGCGGCGGGATTGGGACGGAGGGCGGCAGGGAATGGTCGGAATAAATTCTTTCCCGTCGTGATTGCTTAATCCCTTCCATTATCCGGCTCCAAACGGACAACAGCTTAGCAGCCGTTCTGTCTTTAGCGAGAGAAGCCTCGTAGAGTTTTGAGCCGATTTTGTCCCAAAGTTCTCCATCGAGAGAGAACTCAGTTTTTGGAAATTCAGGGACATTTTTGCTTATCCATTTAAGAAGAGTAGCTAATGCTGAAGTAGACACAGTCTTATCCTGATACGGTAACACTGAACGCAATATTCGAGATTTACTTTCTGCTCCTTCGTTAGTGAGCTCCCCATAGTTCTCTGTCCTGCAGAACGGTGCGGGTGTGCGCGAAACAGTCTCTCCGAAGTTCAGTCGGGCGACGCTGCCGGACCGGGCTCGCTCAGCCGCGGGTTGATTTGCTCCACGTGGTGGGCGCCATTTGCAGCGACTCGGCACGGACTCAGATGTGAACGATCCAAATGGTTTATTACAAGTTCTCACATCCCTTATATACCTTCACAAGTTGTTATTTTCTAACTTTCCCATCCGCCCTTACAACTTTCCCAAACACCTTACATGTCAACAAAGCATTCTACAAAACACTTTTCAACTGTCCATGCAGGCACATAACCAATCAGAGCTGTGAGACTCTTCTTCTCCTTGCAGAGGTGTCCTTGGTTCTCATGCTGTTTATCTTGCTCCACAGCTGCTGCTCTGAACAGCTTTTCTTGTATCCCCACAAGACAGCATACTGGGAACAAACACTTATTCAAGTAGGTGTGTCATGGTTTGCCGAGGATTCACAGGGTAACACAAACTCTTATCATAGATGAGGACAAGTGTTTCTGAGCAGTCCAATTATTCAGCTGGACAGTGTTGCTGAGCAGATATCAATCAGGAGGGAGAGGTAGCAATGAATTCTGCACAAATATGCGTAACAGAAGACATGCAAATTCTCCCTATGAGTAAAGGCTCAGAAATAGGGAGAAATACATTTAATAATGATTTAACTTTTTGAGGTGGTAAGCTGATGTTAAATGTTTGTTTATTTTTGCTTATATCCTGCCTTAGGAATAAAAATGCAGAAGTTTGACAGAGAGCCCTTCTCTCTGCTATCAATAGCTGAGGTGAAGAGATAAATTCTGGTAAGACTTATGCTGTTCTGTGGGATTTTGCACACATGCAGGCTGGCTGTTCACTTCTGTTGATTTTTCTGTAGTTGAACATTTCAGCCTTGCTGCTGACATTCTCAGCTCTTTTAAACTGGAAGGAGAGAGAAGTATAAATCACAGGTGCTCTGCTTATCTTGCATGGAAGTGCCATAAATGTGTGGCATGAAAAGAACATGCTAGCTACAGAAAATGATAAGATTGTCTTTAAAATAATGATAGAATCTGGTAAGATTTTGTTTTTCAAACAAATAAATAAAAACCCTGCTAATAGAAAAACATATTAAAGATACAATAATGGAAATATAATTGTTAGTATTATGTTTTTATTATGAAATTATTTTATCTACCATTACTCTGTGTGAAAGACCTGCTGTTGTATGTGATTAAGATGCTCGAATTTAGATTTTTGACATTATTTATCATTTAATTCTCTTTATTAATAGAAGAATTTGCATGATAATGTGATCTTTGCTTTTAAGAGTTTATAAGTTTCTGCCACTTAAATCCCACTTGAAGCCATAATCCTCTGTTTATAATTTCATAATTGTTTGGAGTAGAGGTGATTAAAATCTCAAAAACATAGCATTATGTTGACTTCAGACAGGGAACAGTCAGGGAATTCTGAAAGAAGAAGAATGTGGTTTTCATGTGAATAGCCCAACTAATACAAAGTAAAGCAACGATAGCTCTTATAAAATTGCAAGTTTCACAACATGGTAGGGTGGCATCTTCCAGCAGAATACTTCTTCTTTGACAAAGTTTTTCTGTTGTCCACTCTGGATTCATTGCAGTAAGCACTGGCAAAATACTAATTAATGTGACAATTGTGCCCAGTGAACCTTTCATCTAAACCTATCATCTAAAAAATTCTGCTATGAATTTTGCCCATCACAGTATAACCATCAGGTTCATTTGAATTTTAACAGGAGGCATAAAAATTCAGTTTGTGATGTTATCTGTTCCCTTATGTGGTATTCACATCTATCTTTCCCTATTTCTTTCAACAGAGTACAGCATATATTTAATAACTATTGCTGACAGTGCCTAAACACATAGAAGAGGATCTGTAAAGGAGGCAGTCAAAGCTTGCGCAGCTAACTGCACAGAATCTTGCTTCTGGCCCTCATCACTCACTGCTGCTTGTCATATGCATTCTATTGAGACTGGAATATGTTTCACACTATGTAAATAGGCAAAACATGGAAATTCATAACATCTATCATCTATCAGATGAGTTAGACAAGCAATTCAGAATTCAGGGTGACTCCTTCCTAACCGTACAACCATCTTCAAACACAATACTGGAACAAGAAAGGCAGGTGAAATTTTGCATGTTTATATTGATGAATACCAATAAACTTATTTTTTCTCCTTAGAAATCCTAAAATATCTCGAAGCCTCTCAAATCAAAGTTCCCTCTGTATGGATCCTGTGCATCAGTTACCACAGAGAAGACACTGGCAAAATTTGTAGCCTTACATCAAAAATTTTAAACTCATCTAGTTCATAATTACCATGGCCAAGACAGCCAACTTCTATTCTACCTTCTCCTACATAAGCAGAGCGTCCCGGGATACCGGCGAGTATCCCATTCCTAACCCATTCCTAACCCACCCAACAAACCCTTCTTCAAACCCACACCTCTCCAGTTTAGAGAGAAGGATGCGGTGAAGGACAAAGTCAAAAGCTCTGCAAAAGTCCAGGCACGTGACATGTGAGGCATCACAGGCATCATCAGGCAAGATTGGCACTTAATGAAGCCATGCCGACTGTCTCAGATCACCTCTTAGTGTTTTTCTCCCCAGAAAACCCCAATTCACATATGTATCCCACTCCTCTCTTCCCTGATATCCATCTTCTCCCCATGCTTGATGCTCTGCCCACCGGTGAGCCAAGCAGCCACTCCCCTCACGCGGAAGAACGCGTGTCATAGTGAGAGCATTGTGACACAATCATCCTGCAGAGCAGCAGAAGCGCTTCTCCCTGGGCACTGAGAGCACTTGGTGCTGAGCAGCAGCACTGCGAGGAGGTGGGAGAGATTGGGAGAGGAGACTGAAGGCAGAGAGTGCTTCTGGCACCCTCCCAGCCCACACTGTGGTCAAGTACACACGTGAATTCGTCTGCAGCTGTGAGCACTGAGCGGTAGGCAGAATTCCTGAGTCCCTGATTCCCCTTCTTGCTGTGCCTGCGCATAGTCATGTTGGGTCTCAAACAGTGTGCCGTGGGCTAGGCTTGCCTGAGGGGTGGGCAAGGCCCTCATGCCCACAGGCTGGCAGCTGTACCCATGTCAGCACTCATGGCTGCACGTGGGATGCCCGCTGTGCCAAAGTACAGATGGAAAGGAGCCCACGTGAGCTGCAGTGCACAATGGCGCTCTAGGTCAGGGTACTGTCCGCAGGAGCACCCATGCTTTGCTGTGCCCCTCACACCGCTCTCTGCCTTCTTACGTATCAGCAGGTGAAGCGATGGCAGGGGACTACACCTGGGAATCGCTGAGGAGAGACAATGCTCACTCTGCTGCACTGCTTGAGGAGCTCATAGAGGTGTGTAATCCACCTGCAGAATCCCCGTAGGGTAGAGATGCCGGGCTGCGCAGCCAGGGCTATGCAGATCCTGCTGCCATGCTCTGGCCTGGCCTTCCCGTGACCTGGAGACAGGCTGTGAATGCCCTTCCCCACTGTGCATCCATGTAACTGCTCCCAACCATCTCGCAGTGTAAGAAGAGGTCCGCGGAGCTGGCAGACGCGGTCAAAGAACAGGAAAAAATCCGCAAGGTACGGAGGCCCCAAGAGGGAGAGAATGGACAATAGCGCCATCATCCGGGGGAGGTCCTTGTGTTCAAGCACAGGACGGCCTCCTGACTGCACCCTTCCTTTTCCAGTCACTGAGAGAAGAGGTGGAGCTGGAGATGAAGAAACATCACACAGCTCAAGAGAGCATCAAAAGGCGTGTTGCCCCGTAAGTCAGGCCTCAGCACAGCCCAGACCTGAGGCAGAGGGGAGCTGTGATCCCATTAGCTCCCCCGCATCTGTACCTCTGGTACAAGCTTGGGAAGGCCGGGCCTGTGCAGGGCTGGCACCAAGAGGTGCCCGTCCCAGCTCCAGCAAAGGCCGGGCAGCTGCCTCGGTTCCCTGTGGCCATCTTGGGGGAGAAGAGGTCCCGGTGCCAGCCAGGGCCTCCTCTCACACTTCCCACTGTCTGTAACAGGAAGGAGGTGAGATGCCGGAAGGAGCACATAAGCTCCCTAATGTATGAAACTGTGGCTGCACGACTGGTAAGTCAGAAAGCCCCGCTGTGGTCCTCCTGTGGGGAAGAAAGGGTCACCTCAGGCCCACAGCAGGGGACACGGGCCTACTTCCGTCTGTGGGGATGAAGGAGGGGGTTTAGTGCCCAAACCTTCAGACACCCCAATGTGTTTCCCTGCTTTGCCTTGTCCTCCAGGACGAGCAGACGGCAGCACAGAGGCGCCCACTCACTACCTGGCTGCGGTGAGTTGCCCTGTGGTCCAGAGACAACCGGGCAGATTTGGACTTTTTGGGGATGAAAAGCCTCAGTCCCTCTTGGTGTCCTGGGTGGGAACAGCAGGTGGGGTGGGGATTTTGACAGCCCTATGTCTAGGTATAATGGATAACAGGTCTGTGGGGGTGTTTGATGGGTCTGGTCAGAAAATGCTGTAACAAACGTGACCCTGAATCTGACTGAACCTTCTTCCATTGTGTAGGCGATTTCTGCTGTTCTTGGGCCTGCTGCAGCTTGTGTTCTTCATCCTGGTCATGCTGGACAGGGACACCCTCCACTGCGTCCTGCCTGTGGAGCTGGCAACTGCCCTTGGCAGCCGTCCACCAAAACCCATTCTATTCTGACCCCAGAACACACCATGATGGCCCTTCATCATGGCACCACTGGGGCCACACAAGCATTAAATGCATCCCCCTTGTCACCAAAAACATCAATAAAATCAACCCCAACCCCTAAAAATGTGTCATCTCTGCATGATTCTATGAAACCCCATTGACAAATGTCTGCTGAACCACAGGAAGGAGACAGTGGGATTCTGGAGCTTAGGAATAGGAACCAGAGATTCAGTGAGGGTGGAAAAGACCTCCAAGAGGCCCCACCATCCACCTACCACCAATATGTCCCACTAAACCATGCCCCCGGGTACAACATCCAATGTTTCTTGAACACGACCAGCGTTGGTGACTCCATCACCTCCTCAGGCAGCCCATTCCAGCACCTGTCCATTCCCTTAGAGAAGAAGCATTTCCTAACAGCCGCAGACTACACCAGTGGTAAGAAAATATCTGAGGAAGGCTTTCTCAGAATTCTGACTGCAAAACCGAGCACCTTCACATTACCTTGCTGACTTGCAGTGAGGAATTCTGTGGGCCCTCATTAATCCCTGAAAGCCCAAATGACATCTTGCCACTTCTCCATGCAAGCTAATAGGAAAAGGCAAACCTGCCCAAACGACCAAATGGTTCAATTGAACACAAAGAGGGAAACAGGATTTTGGAGGTAGAGTTAGTTTATTTCTTCAAGTCTTAAACTAATTTCACAAGGCTGATAACCAACGAGTTGGAGGCTCACTCCCTTCTCCAAAGGCATAGGTATGACATTCGGAAAGCAGAGCGTCCTGGGATACCAGCGAGTGATATGACTCCCCCAAACAAAGTCTGAACTGCTGAGGGAAATCTATCTTAGTTAACACTGTCCCTTAGCTACAAAAAAGCAGCTTTCGAAATACATAGCTAAAGGATAGCTTGGTGTCATCCACAAACTTGCTGAGGGTGCACTTGATGCCACCGTCTGTCACTGACGAAGATGATGAAAAGCTCTGGTCCCAAGACAGACCCCCTGAGGGACACTGCTCTTGACCGGCCTCTACCCTGACAGAAAGCCACTCACACACCCTTTGGCTGTGTCCAACCAACCCATTCTTAACCCATCCAACAAACCCTTCTTCAAACCCACACCTCTCCAGTTTAGAGAGAAGGATGCGGTGAAGGACAAAGTCAAAAGCTTTGCAAAAGTCCAGGCACGTGACATGTGCCACCCTTCCCCTGTCCACCAAAGCCATTACTCCATCATAGAAAGCCCAAGGCATCGTCAGGCAAGACTGGCACTTAATGAAGCCATGCCGACTGTCTCAGATCACCTCTTAGTGTATTTCTCCCCTGAAAACCCCAATTCACACATGTACCCCACTCCTCTCTTCCCTGGTGTCCATCTCCTCCCCATGCTTGATGCTCTGCCCACCGGTGAGCTAAGCAGCCACTCCCCCACGGGCGGAAGAACGCGTGTCATAGTGAGAGCATTGTGACACAATCACCCTGCAGAGCAGCAGAAGCGCTTCTCCCTGGGCACTGAGAGCACTTGGTGCTGAGCAGCAGCACTGCGAGGAGGTGGGAGAGATTGGGAGAGGAGACTGAAGGCAGAGAGTGCTTCTGGCACCCTCCCAGCCCACACTGTGGTCAAGTACACACGTGAATTCGTCTGCAGCTGTGAGCACTGAGCGGTAGGCAGAATTCCTGAGTCCCTGATTCCCCTTCTTGCTGTGCCTGCGCATAGTCATGTTGGGTCTCAAACAGTGTGCCGTGGGCTAGGCTTGCCTGAGGGGTGGGCAAGGCCCTCATGCCCACAGGCTGGCAGCTGTACCCATGTCAGCACTCATGGCTGCACGTGGGATGCCCGCTGTGCCAAAGTACAGATGGAAAGGAGCCCACGTGAGCTGCAGTGCACAATGGCGCTCTAGGTCAGGGTACTGTCCGCAGGAGCACCCGTGCTTTGCTGTGCCCCTCACACCGCTCTCTGCCTTCTTATGTATCAGCAGGTGAAGTGATGGCAGGGGACTACACCTGGGAATCGCTGAGGAGAGACAATGCTCACTCTGCTGCACTGCTTGAGGAGCTCATAGAGGTGTGTAATCCACCTGCAGAATCCCCGTAGGGTAGAGATGCCGGGCTGCGCAGCCAGGGCTATGCAGATCCTGCTGCCATGCTCTGGCCTGGCCTTCCCGTGACCTGGAGACAGGCTGTGAATGCCCTTCCCCACTGTGCATCCATGTAACTGCTCCCAACCGTCTCGCAGTGTAAGAAGAGGTCCGCGGAGCTGGCAGACGCGGTCAAAGAACAGGAAAAAATCCGCAAGGTACGGAGGCCCCAAGAGGGAGAGAATGGACAATAGCGCCATCATCCGGGGGAGGTCCTTGTGTGCAGGCACAGGACGGCCTCCTGACTGCACCCTTCCTTTTCCAGTCACTGAGAGAAGAGGTGGAGCTGGAGATGAAGAAACATCACACAGCTCAAGAGAGCATCAAAAGGCGTGTTGCCCCGTAAGTGAGGCCTCAGCACAGCCCAGACCTGAGGCAGAGGGGAGCTGTGATCCCATCAGCTCCCCCGCATCTATACCTCTGGTACAAGCTTGGGAAGGCCGGGCCTGTGCAGGGCTGGCACCAAGAGGTGCCCGTCCCAGCTCCAGCAAAGGCTGGGCAGCTGCCTCGGTTCCCTGTGGCCATCTTGGGGGAGAAGAGGTCCGGGTGCCAGCCAGGGCCTCCTCTCACACTTCCCACTGTCTGTAACAGGAAGGAGGTGAGATGCCGGAAGGAGCACATAAGCTCCCTAATGTATGAAACTGTGGCTGCACGACTGGTAAGTCAGAATGCCCCGCTGTGGTCCTCCTGTGGGGAGGAAAGGGTCACCTCAGGCCCACAGCAGGGGACACGGGCCTACTTCCGTCTGTGGGGATGAAGGAGGGGTTTTAGTGGCCAAACCTTCAGACACCCCAATGTGTTTCCCTGCTTTGCCTTGTCCTCCAGGACGAGCAGACGGCAGCACAGAGGCGCCCACTCACTACCTGGCTGCGGTGAGTTGCCCTGTGGTCCAGAGACAACCGGGCAGATTTGGACTTTTTGGGGATGAAAAGCCTCAGTCCCTCTTGGTGTCCTGGGTGGGAACAGCAGGTGGGGTGGGGATTTTGACAGCCCTATGTCTAGGTATAATGGATAACAGGTCTGTGGGGGTGTTTGATGGGTCTGGTCAGAAAATGCTGTAACAAACGTGACCCTGAATCTGACTGAACCTTCTTCCATTGTGTAGGCGATTTCTGCTGTTCTTGGGCCTGCTGCAGCTTGTGTTCTTCATCCTGGTCATGCTGGACAGGGACACCCTCCACTGCGTCCTGCCTGTGGAGCTGGCAACTGCCCTTGGCAGCCGTCCACCAAAACCCATTCTATTCTGACCCCAGAACACACCATGATGGCCCTTCATCATGGCACCACTGGGGCCACACAAGCATTAAATGCATCCCCCTTGTCACCAAAAACATCAATAAAATCAACCCCAACCCCTAAAAATGTGTCATCTCTGCATGATTCTATGAAACCCCATTGACAAATGTCTGCTGAACCACAGGAAGGAGACAGTGGGATTCTGGAGCTTAGGAATAGGAACCAGAGATTCAGTGAGGGTGGAAAAGACCTCCAAGAGGCCCCACCATCCACCTACCACCAATATGTCCCACTAAACCATGCCCCCGGGTACAACATCCAATGTTTCTTGAACACGACCAGCGTTGGTGACTCCATCACCTCCTCAGGCAGCCCATTCCAGCACCGAAACGAAATTTCCCTGACCGCATGGGAAGTTTTCTTTTCAACTCCCAATATTGCATTGCCCAGGAATTCAAAGCACAAACAGCAATGTGCAGATGCTGTTGCACCAGGCAGTATGTATACACACAGCCCTACAGTAAACTAGTCCTCAGAGGTTTCTAGCAGAAGCATTAGGACGTGGGGCAACAGGCCGCTACAGGCAAAATCTATGTTTTCCATTCCATTCCGTTCCATTCCATTGCCATTGCCAACCACCAGACCAAGCTGCCCACAGCCACATCCAGCAATGCACAGATGCTGTTGCACCAGGAGGCTGAACTTCAACAAAAACAAGGTCTTCTCTATTTTTTAATTCAGCAAATTCAGGAGGGAATCTTTCCTGTATGGCTCACTCAATACTTGTGACAGGAAATAATCTTCATTAAGAAAAAAGAAGAGTTTGGTAGAACCATATCTTCACAGGATGTCACTTCAGGAAGAGGAGGTTTAGGGACATAAAGAGAAACTGAAAAGAGTGGAAAGCTTTTCTTTGTTAGTGAAAACGTATGCCTCTTTTGTTTTTTTATTTTATTATAGAGTGTGGCACAAGTGATGGATTTCTAGATATTGATGCAGAAACTAAGGTTTTTTTTTGTTGTTGTTGTTTTTTTGTTTTTTTTTTTTACAAAGTACCGGCTTATAAAGAGAAAAACAAAACAAAAGAAAAGAAATATCTAGTTCAATTGGACAGATTTGCAAGGATCTTTGACAATGTGAAAGAAATGGTAAGAAGGGAAATGTCTGCTTTACAATCTGTTTATGTCTTTGGAACTCTGTTTTATCTTCACTAATAAGATAAAGATCATTTGACAGCTATCCACTTATTCTTATCTTGCCAGCAACTTAAAAACTGAATTATTCATCCTCAGTGTGAAATTTCATGTTTACCATTCCAAATTCAACTGCATAGTTAACATCTAACCTCCACAAAAATATATCCAATGTAACCTTTATTCAAATAACCTCCATAAATCCGGCATTAACAAAAATTACAAACATTCTATGAACTCAACAGCTTTCTTAAACTTCTGTCAGATAAATGTATGAGAGTTACATACAACAGAAACATTCCTCTGGTTTCTTTCAGAATCTTTTTGATTTGAGGAGGGGTCAGTGAACTCTTAAGCTTTGTGAAGTCTCTATGTGAGATTACTTCTGCCACATGAAGCAGCATATACATGTTAGTTTTGACCATATCATACAGGTGTATGAACAAGCACAATTACTGACTGCCAAATCTAAGCTAAATTCCATAGCATAGATGTCGTTGTACCACAGATTTTATTTTTCTGGGAAGGTTTAATGATGAGGAAAACAAAATTTGTCAGTGACAATATCATACTAATTAAAAAAATAATTAAAATATTTTATATCTGTAATAAAATTGGTGCTTCACAAATACAACATATTTATAATCTGTTTAGTACTGTTTATAACTGAATCAAACAGAGAGTGGACATTTTAAAATGAATTACAAGAATTTCATGTAAAAGCTAATAAGCCTTGCTAAGAAGTCTTTCATTCCTCTTGCTAATGCTGAACCATGCAAGGCTTTCCTTAAAAAACTAATTTCCTTCTTCATGCTTTTCCTATTGCTCATATGTTTGTGTATACAGATCATATATCGTTTAAGTATTAGCATGTCTTGAATGAAAATTCATCAATGTTAAACATATGCAAGGTCAAATAAGTCAAGCTAGAGTAAATTCTAGTCACCACTTTTCAAAACTCTCTTTTCTAATGTTTGAACATCTACAGCCCTATATTTTTTCCATTTTTTTTATTTTAATGACATTTCTTTGTTAATGCAAGCTTTCTCAAATCAGTTGTGTCTGTGTGGAGAATGAAGGTGAATAGTCTCAGCTCAGGAGGAATGTAATTTGGAAAGGCACAAGCAGCTGAGAAGGGATTCTTGTGGGCACAGCGTTTGAACACTAAAGTGGCGGCTATCTTTCCCACTGCAATAAAAGGGAAGCTGGTAACAATGGTGTGCTATAAAAAGCAAAGGAACATTTTTCTTTGTCAAACAACCACACCTCTCTGGCAGTGCTGCTGCTGTTGCTGCAGTACACTGGCTGAGATCCACTCTGCCTTTGAACTCTGCTTTTACAGAATTTCAATTAAAACTGAAAACCATGCAAAGGTTGTGGGCATAAAGAATAACAAAAAGAAATAATGCATCCGCTTTGTTGGTTGTTTTTGTTTTTCTTGGTCTGATTAGGAAATAATTATTTAAGTTTGGTGGTGAGAGCACGAGTATCTGCTGTATAGGAAAATTTCACCTCATTAAAGATAGGGAAGAATTACAGAAAATTCTCCAAGATCAGAACTGTCAGTCAAAAGAAAAAGTCATACTAGGGTTCAAAATCCCTCCAGATACTGTTTCATTCCTTTAAAAAAATTGTATTTGAAGCCTGGAGGAAGAATACAATTTAAGAGAGTTTTTACCTTATGTAATGAACCCAACAAGGCCTTATGTATGCTGTATCAAACTACAGTACCTGCAGGGTGCTCATCTACTGTGGAAGTCTTCTATCATCTCATTCTTTACATGAATGAAAGTTGAATAAAGTTTCTTCTTTCTCAGAAACCATTACACTGATTTGATTGGGTCTGGAAGCAGTAGAATGTTTTCTTTGTATGGCTTCCATCATAAGTACTCTGGAGTTTCAATGACTATGTGAAGGACAGTACTTCCAGTAACGTTCAGAAACATTCTGAGTGGAGAGAAAATGAAAAGCTAAAACCAAAAACAGGATCCTTCAAGTTAAACAGACTGTAAGGTTTTCATATCTTACCAAAAATCTGATTCAGAAAGAAATATCTCCATCATTTTAATAGAAGTCTTTTATAAATTTGCCCACTGTTATTGTAAAATTAGCCTCTTACAGGAGTGAAATTTCAAATTTCTGAAACATTTTTCTATAGAGTCATGAAGTGAGAAGAAAAAACTGAGTAGTATTTCTGCCTGTATGAAGAAACGCTATGTGCCCTCATAAAAAGTCCCTCTCCATCTTTCCTGGGAGGGAAGGCTTGGTGGATGATTCAAAGAGATAAAAATTTGTCAGTGCTCAAGAACTACGGACATTTTTAAACTCTAAATTGCCTGACCCAAACTAGTGGCCTTCCATGATGGTGTAACTGCATCAGTGGACAAAGGAAGAGTCACTGATATAATTCATCTGAAATTCAGTAAGGCCTTTGAAATGGTCACTCACTGTATTCTTCTGACTAAATTGGAAATATGTGGATTTGATGGGTGGACCATTCAATGAATGAGGAAGTGGTTGCAAAATCATACCCAGGGAGTGGTGGTTAATGGCTTGATGTCTGGATGGAGATCAGTGATGAGTAGCGTCTCTCAGGGAACAGTACTGGGACCAGTTTCCTTAACATCTTCATTTAATGACATCAGTACTGGGTTTTGAGTGCACCCTCAGCAAATTGCAGATGACACAAAGATGAGGTCAATATACTTTAGGGAAAAGATGATGTTAAGAGAGACCTAGAGTGGCTTGAGCAGTGAGCCCAGGTGAATCTCATGTCTTTCAACAAATCCAAGTACTGGGTCTGTTCAGCTTGGGGAAAAGAAGACTGAGAAGGGATCTGATCAACATTTATAAATATCTGAAGGGAACTGGGAGGAAAATGGGTGAGGCCAGGCTCTTCTCGATGGGCAAGGACAGGGCAAAATGTAACAGACTACAACTTGAACATAGGAATTTCCATATAAGCATTCAGAAGAACTTTACAGAAAGAGTGATGGAGTACTGGAACAGATTTCCCCAAGACGACGTGAAGTCTCCTTTTTTGGAGATATTCAAGATCTGTCTGGATGTTTACATGTGCAACCCATTGTAGAGTGCCTGCTTTAGCATGGGATTGGACATGACGGTCTTTTGAAGTCCCTTCAACCTTTGTAATTCTGCAATTCTGTGATTCTATGATTCTATGAATCTGTATTCAGTCTTGCACCTGGGTCAAGACAACCTCTGCTTTCAGTACAATCTGGGAGATGAAAGGATGGAACACAGCCATACTGGAAAAGAATTAAAGGATGGCAAACTGGACATGAGCTGGCAATGTGCCCTCACAGCCCAGAAAGTAAACCTTATCCTTGTCTGCATTAAAAGATGCACGGCCAGCAGGTTGAGGGAGGTGATCTTGCCCCTCTACTCTGTGCTGCTGAGGCCTCACATAAAGTGCTGCATTCCAGATGTTGAATCCTCAGTACTGGAGAGATGTAGACTTGTTGTAGTGCATCCAGAGGAGGGCCACAAAAGTGATCCACAGAATCTCCAATCTCCTGGATGAATCAGGAGAATCAGGATGTGAGAGCTGAAGCTGCTCAGCTTGGAGAAGAGAAAACTCTGAGGTGACCTGATAGCTGCCCTTCAATATCTAAAGGGGACCTACAGGAGAGGAGACAGACTATTTGGCAGGGTCTGTGATGACAGAAAAAGGGGAAATGATTTCAAACAAAAAGAGAGGATATAAGGAAACAGATTTTTACAGTGAAGTGCTGGAATATGTTTCCCAGAGAAAAGGTGGATGCCTGGATGTCCCTGGAGACACTGAAGATCAGGTCGGAGAAGTTCTAGGCAATCTTTAGATGTCCTTTTTCATTGCAAGGATGATCTTTAAGTGTTCCTTCCTACTCAAATGATACTATGAACTTGAGAACACCCCTTCTATCTACCATGATTACCCTCGGAATATGAAAGTAGAATGTCTACTGAATACTTGCTTTCCTTACTCTCCTGTCTCTCCCCAGGTTTTGCAGATTGTATCTGCAGTTGTATTTCAATCACCTCCTCCTGAGATTGTGGCAAAGTGAAGATAAAGTATGACATTAAAAACAGTTTGACTCTAAAAGGAAAAACAATAAGCCAGACTACTGTTAGAAAAGCATTACTTAAAATCTTTTGAAAATTTAAATACTTTTTTTTGTTTTGTTTTGTTTTGTTTTGTTTTTGTAATCCTTTTAAAATAGAAGAATTAAGCCAAAGCTGTTTAACTGCATGTAGAAATCATGGTTAATTTATCTTCATTCGGTGACCTCATCAAATTGTTCTTCACTGGTGTGATTTTTTTGAAGACAGCTCAATAGCATTTGACTCCCAGTTCCTGTTAGAATTTAATGAGAACTGGGCCTCTAAGTTCCCCAGATTCCTTTGAAAATAACCCAACCCATGATAAAATAATGCAGTTCTGTACATCCTTAATTTTTGACAGCATGTTCATGTCTGGAATATTGATTGCAACTTCTACTGCCAAGCACACAGATCCCATCACTCTTGCCTGTTTTTCCATTATGTCATAAATAGATAGCACAGCTCAATAGATTATACAAATAGATGGAACTGGACTACTTACATGGGCTTGCAGAAAAGAAAAAAAAAAAAAAAAAAAAGACTAATAATAACCAAGTATCTAACTTGACTGGAAAAATTATTTGAATGATTTTTAAAAGCTCTGAAATGAGTGAATAAAGGGTGAAAGAGTAAATAAGGATGATAAGAAAGCCAGGTCCAACAGTAGTAATTAGATTCAAGTAAAAAATAAACTCAATTGGAAAATTTTAAAATTTGTATTATGCAAGAAACCTGGCAAGTGTGTGTTAGCAAAAATGGAACTTCAATTAAATGTTTGAAAAGGCAAAAAACAAACAAGCAAACATGCAAGCAGAATCATTTACTATCCTGCTATGCTGAAAACTCATTCAAACTAAGATGAGAACTGAGGTAGTTGAATAAGCCATAGGAAAAAAGGGACAGAGTTGTCAAAATAAAATATGTGTGAGACTGGCTTGAGTGAAATTTTAATACTTGATTCCATTCTTTATGTATGTACATTTGTTCCCAGCAGTAAAATCACAACATCGTTTGACAAAAAAGGTAAGGAAAGGAAAGGCAAAGAGAAAGTGCTGGCGATTCAGCCTGCAGGCTCTCCATAAAACCGGCTAGGTAGCAGAATGTAAAGTTGTTTGCATATGTCTGAAGTGGCTTGTTATGCTATTAAAAGTCTATTTCCTAATCTTTTTTTGGGGGAAAAAAAATGGGACAACTCTGGAAGATCACTTTTGGGCTTCATTCTTTTTCCATGGAATTAAAGAAAAAAATAATAAATAAAGCCAAAGAAAACAATAAAAAAAGCAACATGTACTCAGCAGCTGTGGTTTACAACATTGCACCAAGATTAGGCTAGATATTCATTTCATGAGCAGGATGTGCAGGCCATTACTTCTCCAGCACTTTTGCAGGACTGAGACTAAGGAACTAGACTAACAGGTCTTATTCATGTACAGCAACTCACCAGTCTCAATACATGGGATTAACTTGGATTCTAATCAGGGAATCCATTTTTATAAATTATTTTGTTTTATTATTTTGTTTTAATTCTATTTAATGAATTAAAATGAAAATATCTAGAAAACTATGAGGAACTAGGACTCCATTTATCCTCTGTGTGTGTGACCTGCTGTAAAACTGCAAAACCGAAATTGTGGTTCATATTCTTTTAACATTTCCAATCTAAGGATGAGGAAGGTTAACACTGAGACACAGAGGACTTGGTGTCTGAGGAGCCTCTGGTTAATGGACTTGATAATGTAATTGGGATCCTTAAATCTGATAGATAGAAACAGGAACCTTTGGATGGATGAATGTATAAGTGTGACAAGATTGAAGCTATGGAAATCTGAAATACTATTTTGTGGTACATTTGCATTCCAGAAATCTGATTACTGAAATAGAGGGAGACAGTGGTGGTGAAAGGGAAGATAAGTTTTACTCAAGCATTAGTTGTGATTATCCATAATATTGTGTTAGATGGAAAGCATTCATTTAGGAGCATGATTGAGAAGATTAGTTAATTTTCCACTTGTATCATATAATGTATGAGTACAACAAATTCTACAACATATTGAATATATATAGAATTATTTTATTTTAATTTATAGCAAAGGTGATTTACTTCTTTACACAAGAAAGATTCCTATGACCATTTGTAGTCATAGAACTTAGCAGTCCAAGTTCCAAAGTTGAAACTTTAATTGGAACTGTAAGAAATCTCCTCTGATAGCTCTGAGAATAGATAGTTCCTCTGATACAGAAATAATTTCACATCCATAGATTTTTGATGAGGCCTTTTCATGTACTTTTGGATCCTCCTGCGTGATGATGATTCTGGTCTTGCAAGCTGCTGTGTGTAGGCAGCCCCTGACACCAAAGACCACTGCTGCTGAAGTTAGGAAGTCTGTGTGTAGATGGAAAGGTCAAACTGCACAGAATAGCTTGCAAGTTCAGAAGCCTGCCTGAAATAATCTCAGCTTAGAACAAACCTGAATTACTTTGTGAGTATGAGACATTTAAAATGAGAGCCTGCAAAAAGTGGTGAAGGTTTTGTATAGAGCTGTCTAACATCAGCTAGCCTGGGGCTTAATTAGCTATTATATACAAAGAATCCTTTTTTAATAAATAATTAAATAATTAAAATTCTAGCCTGTGACAGTAACAGAATCAGTTTTGCAGTTAAAAATCTACTTCTATGCTTTCTTTACTATTAAATACATCATTTTAAGAAGGCAATTTTGAACTGAGTAGACATGAACCTAAGAACAACAAAATCCACTTTGTTCCCTGATATAAGCTTTTTTTCTTTCTTTCTTTTTTTTTTTTTTTTTTGCCTGGAAATTTTAAAGCTCATTTTTAACTTCTACAAGAAATAACATTACTTCTGTTTCTCTGGTTATCAAAACTCCAGAGCATATTGGTGTGCTGCATAATTTGAACAAAGTTTAGTACTGTAAATAAAAACCTTTGCCTCCAAATCTGCAGAGGAACTGTATTTAAAGAAATGAAATAAAGTAGAATTTAAATGCTCAGATACAAAATAAAGGAAACATTTGGAAACTTTACCTGCCCACATTCAAACAGTCCCAACTGAGGCATGATTACTCTGGTTTGCATTTATCAGATACTACAAAAATCGAAGTATTGGTTGTCATGGAGTTGTTGCAAAGTGACAAATAAAATACCATTTTCTAAAAAGAACAACCATCAACCCAGTACTACATACAGTATGGATGAAAGAAAGCCCTTTTTGCTGAGCTTCCAATTCCCCACAGCCTTCTGGATTTTGCATATTTACCACAGGCACCCATAGAACGGAGTTGTTTGAAATGAGAAAGTATCTGAATGTGTTTTTAGGAACAGCCTAAAAAATGTGGACAACACATCCTTAGAGAGAAAAACTAATACAGATACACTGAATAAAAAGGACGGAGATGGAGATAAAGATGTAGATGAAAATACACAACAATAGGGCATAAAAACATTGTCAATATCCTTAACTATTTAATTATTGTTGGAAATAAGTTCAGTTACAAATTATGCAACAGTAGTTAATTAACTAATTCTAGATTCACATGGCATCGTTCATTTTTAAAAATATTTGATACAATGGTCATTAATGAGTTCTGTATTTTTCTAGTGGCCTTGCTGACCCCTTACTGTTCACTTACTGACCTTCTTTTTGCCACGTGGTTTGATCAACTTTGAATTATTAGCATTTAATTTTTCTAATAGATTATTGAAGTCTCATAGTACAATGCTTTTTGTAGCAAAATCATTAATGTGATAAGGTGCAGATCAAAAGGAGCATTCACCAAAGTGAATACAAACAATATAATATGAAATTAACATGAGAAAATGAAGCATAGTGAATAATAGATTTCCATTAATGTATTAGTGAGCATATTAATGACAAAACTGCTGAAAGATAAGTTGAAAAGTCTCAACTAAAAAAAAAAAAAAAAGGAATGTTTCTCGTAATATAAATGAATACCTAAATGAAACAATTTAAATGTTGATTCGGTATTTTTTTTCTTGGAAATGCGTGTCAAATTTATTCATTCATCAAAAGCACTCGTTTACACAAATGAACAGATAAATGGCCTTGATAATAAACAGAATATAAACAGAATTTGAAATGGTACATTCAGGTGATAGTGCAGACTACCTTCCTTTGGTCTAGTGAGTCATTCAAGGAGTAAGGCTATATTATCCACACGGATTGAGTGTATTGAAATTTATGACAGTCATTCACAGTTTGAAGGGCTGCTAGATCACATACATTCTTTCAAAGAGTACTTATTAGGTATTCTGCTGCTGAGGCATCTGCTGATCAGGGTAATCTTGATGCAGGTCATGTAGGAAGACTTGTGGACATGAAAAACAGCATCTTTCCATTACTAGCTTGATTCCAAAACCAATGAACTATTAGCTATGTTGGTATAGGAGGAGAGTTTTCACTAGAGTTTTATTAAGAAGTCCAGGGTCTCTAAATTTGGACATGCCCATGGGCCCATGGGTTACACTGTGCTAATAAGAAAATGATGATACTGACATCAGCTTCCCAATCCTTTTCCCTAAAGAAAATATGTAGCATATTAATCTGTATAACTAATTTCATGCTTCCTCATATCCTCTCTCACAATTAATTCTCAAAATAATTCTGTTTGAATCCAAATGCCTGTAATCCTCAAAAACTTTGTACCAAAATCTCTGTGCTAGATCTGTTTGAGTGCAGTTGTAACTCACAATAGAAATGGTGCATTTCTGTTAACATATGGATAGTTACATAAGAAGTCGCATACAGACCATCAGGAGGATAATGCTCGTTCCTATTGCTGGATTTTGAAATTTAAAGATCCTTAGCAGTGAGTTAGTGACAAAAGCGTGTACAATAAATTTGTACTATTCCTTTTAAACTCGTATCTGCCTTTTTGATAGTAAAGTGGAAAAGAATAATTAAATACCTATAAATATATTTTGTTTGTATGTGGCATTTTGGAGAGAAAGGTAGGTAAAATTCACTTATTCTAATAATGTGACACCATTTTATGTATCAAAAACTGCATAGTTAGTGCACTTGAGCCACAGTGAAGATTTTTGACATCGTCAAATGAAACCTTTTCTGATTTGATTTAATAAAGTTGAAATATTTGGTAACAGTTTATTCTTATTGATGGAGAGTTTTATTTTCCATAGTTACATTGATTTAAATTGGCTAAGATTTGTGATTTTCAATGATTCACCTAAAAAGTTATATAGATCAATCAATTGCTACTAGATGCTTATGAAGTGTAGCAGGCTTGGAGCTGAGAAGGATTAGAAAATGATCTGAAGATTTTTAAATGCAAGCAGCTTCTATAAGAGCCACCTGGAAGTGTGACACATAACCAGTGCTGATTTTTTATTTTTTCTGATATATCAACAGATACTTAGAAGAGAACAAAAAACACTCTAGAGATGTCTCAAGAAAGGGGAAGGCCTGATACCTTTTTCTTTGTAATAGAAACACTTTGTTATGGAGCTCAGCTTCATTCAGATCTTCAGAGATAGGGACTTGCAGCCTGGAATGTTAAAAATAACACGTTTTCAACATGAGCTGAAGGAACTGAGGCTGTTTAGTCTGAGGAAAAGGAGGCTGAGGTGAGACCTTGTTGCTCTCTTCCAATATCTGAAAGTTGCATACAGCGAGAGTGGAGCTGATCTCACTGATGACAGGTGACAGGAGGAGGGGAAATGGCCTCAAGTTGCTCCAATGTAAGTTTAGGTTGGATATCAGAAAAAACATTTTTACAGAAGGGGTTGTTAAGCACTGGAATAGGCTCCCCAGGGAGGTGGTCAAGTCACCATCCCCGGATGTGCTTAAAAACCATTTGGATGTGGAGCTCAGGGACATGATTTAGCATAGGGTTGTTAGTTAGTGTAGTCTGGTTAGTTTGTAGTTGGACTTGATGGTCTTTAAGGTCTTTTCCAACCTGGGCAGTTCTATGATTTGCTGATTCTATGATTCTGTGATTCCCTTTTGAAAACTAATGTTGTCAGTCAAAAACCAGTGTTGATGTGAAAACTGTAAAATACTTGAGATTTTTGTTTATTTGTTTGTTTGTTTGTTCTTGTTTTTATGAAGTAGGCCAACAGTACGAACAAGGAACACTTCAAATATTCACAAAATCAAAATCAAAAATCTTTAATGACTAGGAAGTTATTTACAGAAATTGTACAGGTGTGCAACTGGAATGCTTTCATTGCAAAGAAAATGAGAAGTGGGTTTTGAGTAAATAGAATGATATCCTTCTGGACAACATATGTTTATAAATATTTAAAACTGAATCAGACAGATTCTGAAGAAAAGAACAAACGAAACCTGGTTTCCTATGGATTTGTGCCCTAATCCTTTTACACAATTTCTCTTCTATTCCCAGTAACAGCCTCTCCTGAGCAAGCTGCAACATTTGCTGTGGGTAAGCTGTGCTGCATGTGTGCCCCTTGGCTAACCCTCCCTGCTGCTATGTGGGACTGTCTGCATCAGCTTTTGGAAAGGTAATAATTCCAGAATTTCCCTCAATTATTTCTGACTTTTTCTCAAAATTCTGATGATAACTAATCTATCAGATTCTGATCTTCATTTCAGATTTTGTGGTTTACAAATTTATTAAAATATGTTGGACAGAATGAGAAAGCAAACTCGCGTGCCTTAGAATGCCAGTCAGGGAATGAATGAATGAATAAATAAATAAATAAATAAATAAATAAATATTGTAACTAGAAAAAAAATAAAGCAGACAGTGATCAATTTCTAACACAACAATGAGTAAAAAAACATTAAGATGTATAATTGCCAAAGGCTGTATTACTAATTACGTACAAATAAGCCAATGGCGTAAAACTGTGGAAAGCTAAGAATGTTACCAGGCCAAGGTAAAACAGCTTTAAGTGACTTTTGTGAGCAAAGGTAAAATGAGATAGTCATAATTAAGATACAGTGCAGGCAGGTATTAGAAAAAATAATAAAGCCACAAAACTGTAGGAATTCTGAGCTCTTCATTTCTTTACTGAAGTAGATAATTTTTCAAATCGTGTGTGCTTGGTTCTGTTTTTTGAATATAACATGCAAATTTTGTGGCCTAGATTCTGATTTATTTATTTATTTATTTTTTTCTTTTTCCTCACAGTGTTGTCGTGGATAGATACATTCACAGAAGTCATGGAGTTATTTGGATTTGCAGTGTAAACAAAAATTCGAGTTGGGGTCTTCTTGCAGAAGTATCTGCTTGATGTTTTTTTCAGTGTTAGAGGCTGCCATTTCCTATGCTGTCTTTTTAATCCAGAAAGTTTACAGAAATCTATTAGGCACAAAATATTAAAAGCCAACCAGCAATGTAATTGCTTAAATAGTGGAGAATAAATAAAAATAACCACTGCAGAAACTCAGAGTCCCTACTCATTTCTGAACACTGCAGACAACATGAAAAATTTTTCTATGGTCCCATGTTCTTAAAAAAAATCAAATGAACAAACCAAAACCTAACCTCCGAAAAACATTTGAATTCCCAATATTGCAAAGCTTTGGTATGGTTGATTATTTCTGTTGTATAGCTTTTTCAGTTACAAAGAAAGAATTACCTGGAAGCCTGCAAACAACTGTTTAAATTGAAAAGATTTTCTCCCTTGTTCAGTTTCACTAGTAGTAATTCTAGGTGTAGATATTGTTAATAAGACTTTTTTTTTTTTTTTTTTTTGTGAAAACATTGCACGTGTTGAATAACTTGTGCTTGTTCTTGTTCTGTAGCTGCTTCTAAGCTACTTTAGAGTACCATTTTGCTAGAAGTGGAGATTTTGAAGATTTTTTTAAACTCCAGTGAGCATGCACTGTGCTCTAATCATGCACATATATGATGGCACATTTCAAACTGGAAAGATAAATCTAAAAAGCACTTCAGCTCTAGGACAAACTCCAAATTGCAATGAGTTGTTTCTATGTTGTTGCTAATCCAATGCTGCCTGTTACAATACACCAGCTAAAGGCTTTTTCTAGACTGCTCACCTTCTCTTTGTCTGTTGTTGTTGATTTTTCTCATTCTCTATATTTGAACTACTTTAGCTGGAAGTACTTAGCTGAGAGATTCACAGAAAGAACACATAGCATGGGGTGGGTGACCTATGAAGTCAGACATGAAAGGCTCCTGTTTGGATCTTTTTCAATGCTGTTTCAGTTGTACCTGTGACTGCACAGCAGTCATTTTGTTTCCTCATAGAAGCTAGACAGATTTATCAATTTCTTTTTACCTTGTTCTTTATGGCTTTTTTTTTTTTCTTTTTTTTTTCTTTTTTTTTTTTTTTTTATGTTCGAAAAGGACAGAAGAAAGAAAATTCAGTATTGGAATCTGAAAGACAAATTCAATTCTTTTACAAACAGTGTTCTAGGAGGAGGTTCACACTACAGAAATATCTGAGATTGGGGTACAATAATGAGTTATCTGGCAAGTAAAGAGCATTTGCTACTAGCATCCCCCCCACCCTTCTGACATTTTCCCCCTTCTTTCCTTCTCCTTCTTCTTTTTTTTTTTTTTTTTTTCTTTTCTTTTTTTTTTCTTCCTTGTTTTTATATCAAGTAAAAGCTGTTCAGCAGAGTGGAACTGAGGGTCAGAGTTTAAATACAGTTTGCTGTGCCACCTGGTTTTGATCTAGAGTTGGAGTGTGTGACTGGCAACACTCACTGTCACAGCAGGGAAACCTGGTCAAGGGGGACAGAGCAATGTTTCTCTCTTTATTTCTCAAATCATGAAAGGCGTGAGATTGACAGCCTTGGAAAAGCAAGTCCCCTGTTTTATTCACAAAGAGGAAGGAAGGCAGGACAATCATAATACAGTCTTCTTCCACAATGCTTTGCCCATTTGTTTTGGGCCAGCTTTCGCTGAACTGTCTGAAGGGGGTGAGGAGATCACTTTTTCTTTCAACTGATTCAGTCTTTGTACCACTGCTCTGACTCCTCACCAGGGTGCCGATTGTGGTTGCCTTCTTTTCTTGGGTAGTTGCCACCTGTCCATTAGAAACTGGCCAGGCACCAGGAATTCACTTCACATTGGCCTCAGATTAGGAGACAAAGCCTCAAATTAACATTTTAGACACAGGATCTAGGTTTGAAGCAGCAATTTAGATTTGATTGGCAATGTATTTCTTCTTCAATTACTTATTTATAGAGTTATTTGTATTTGAGCTAGATGTACTTGAATAATCTATGTCTGCTGTAAACTTTTTCCAAAATGGTTTGATTGTTTGTTTATTTATTTATTTATTTATAAATACTAAAGTTCTTCACTGGATTAGAATATGTTCTGTTACAGATGGTATGCCTGTCTTCCTCAGCTGACAGAAGACACTTGCCTCTGGTCCTGAGGCTGGCTTAAGGGTGCCCTGTACCATAAACATTTGCAATAACAGCCTGATCCAAGGAAATTAAAGGTCCTGAAAATCCATTCCATTCATTCATTTGTTCATTCACTTATTTATTTTTTATTAAAGGGATAAAATATTTTCTACAGTGTTTCACAATCTAGATGGTGATTTAGAGACCTGTCAAAATTGCACAGCTATATCCATAAGGTTTGTAGTCATAGTGGCCATATGTCTGCAAGTCTGCAACACTTAAAGAACTGTAGTATACAAGAGCTAGTAAAGTATAGTGCTGTGGACAGTAAGATAAAGATGTGCCTAATCTGTCATTCTTCTTTCACTAAGAGTAGGTATCATAATAATATGGAAATACATAAATCAGGAGATGAAACACAAGGAAAGAAAACAAACCCAAAATAGACAAATAAGACATACGTGGACAAACACAGATGTACTCCTCCCACTTGTAGTAAGTAAAAGGAAAATAACGTGAACTAGATTAAAAATAATGATTCTAGGAATAAATCTTTTCTCATTATGGCAGATGGAGATCACAGCATCACAAAAATGTAGGAGTTGGAAGGTTCCCCACGGGAAGTTGTACAGGAAAGAGTCCAGGTGGGTTTTGAATATCTCTAGAGAAGGAAACTCTCCAGTCTCCCTTAAAGCTTTTTCCAGTGCTCTGTCAGCCTCAAAGTAAATAAGTTAATTCTCATGTTTGTATAGCACTTGTGTTCCAGTTTGTGTCCATTGCCCCTTCTCCTGTTGCTGGGCAGCAGTGAAAAGAGCCTGGCCCCATCCACTTGATGTCTGCCCTATAGGTATTTGTATGCATTGATAAGATCCCCCATCAGGCTTCTTTTGTCCTGCCTAAACAGTCCCAAGTCTCTCAGCCTTTTCTCATAAGGGAGATGCTCCAGGCCTTTCATAATTTTTGTGGTCCTCCCCTGGAATCTCTCCAGCAGACCACTGTCTTTCTTGAGCTGAGGAGCCCTGAAATGGGCCCAGTACTCCAGATATAACCTCACCAGGGCAGAGGAGAAGGGGAGGATCACTTCCCTTGACCTGCTGGCTATGTTCTTTTGAATGCACCCCAGGATGTCATTGGCCTTTTTGGCCACAAAGACATGCAGCTAGCTCGTGGTACACCTGGACACCCAGGTCATTCTCCATAGAGCTCCTCTCCAGCAGGTCAGTCCATAAACTGTACTGATGAATGTAGTTATTCCTCCCCAGCTGTAGGACTGTACATTTGCCCTTGTCTCACTGAATGCCAGCACAGTCATCATCATCATCATCAGTCATCATTCACCATCAGCCTTGCTGAAGGTGCACTCTATTCCTTCATCCTCGTCACTGACAGATATGTTAAATGAGATAAGGACACATCTTTTCTTTAACCTGTACAAGAAATTCATTTAGTTTGCTTTTCAGTCCTGAATGAGGTGCTGTTTCCTGCTGAAAGTATGTAGAATTCAACTTTGAAATTATATACTTATTTGGGTTTGGTAAACACTGCAAAATGGTATGGGCTTTTGTCAAGACAGCTCAATTTTTAATTATTTCATAAAGTATGAGGAATTTCTACTATATATTTAGGTAGCTGTGTTATACCAGTATTCTCTGGAGTGCTGTAAAACAGACAGTGATAGACCACTGAAAATGTGAGTAGATATTTATTTTTCTTTTCTGATGAATAGTTGCCCAAAGTTGTTCCTACAGTTCTTAGCTTTAAAGGTTACAAACCTACAATCTGGTTTGTTGTTTTCATTGTTGTTGTTTATTTTTTGTTTTATTTTTTTCAGTGATTGTATAATTTTTGTGTAATATTTTGAGGGTTTTTGTTGTTTTTGTTTTTAATAGCTTTCTTAACCACAACAGAGTTATCCTAAGCAAGAAATAATATCTTGTTTGCTATTCTAAAAGTGTCCACTCAGTCAGCCCACCAATCAAGGCCTCAGCACTGATACTGATTACATGGTTGATATCTCTTAGGAAAAGAAATGATCCCAGAGCATTCATCCCAAGTGAAAGATGTATCCACAGTAACCACTCTTAAGACTGAATAAAGTGTTTTATTTTTCTTTCATTCAAACTGCATCACTCATGCTTTTTATTGGAAATCTGATCCCTGTAATTAAGAAAGAATACTCTCACTGTAGTGATAGTAACCAGTTAGTTATAAAGAAGCAATGTTTAAGATAGTCATTTCAATGAGATGCTGCATCAGCTTTCCAAACTATGTACTCCCTTAGTTCACTCATCATACATGATCAAATGTAATGTTTTGTCAGTTTTTAGACACTTTGCCATTAGAGTTACATCTTCTATTTCATTTAACTAAGTCTCTGCTGAAGGACAGATTGTACAAATAAACATCAACTGGAATGTTTTTTAAGAGCAATTGTTTACTGACTGAAATACAAAAACTGTTGCTCATGCTTGGAGATTAAATTACATGCTTAAGAGAATGCAAACTTTGTGAGTCATGACTCATAAGAAATATCAGACTATCTTTTGATGTGAAGAGTTACATAATGTTTTGTCTTTATTACAGAGAGAAGTAGCTGAATTTTTTCTTAACAATAAATTTGATAAGTACAGAAATAACATAGCCACCTACGTAATCCCTCTAGATCTGTGAAGAAGATTATTGGTAACACATTCAGGTGTTAAAGATAGGTTTATTACTGTATTATAAAGTATCATGAAGTTTAAGAAGAAGTCCAGTACTGTATTCCTGGACGGCTCCTTTTTTTTTTATTTCCCCTACTTATTTTGGGTCAATGGATAGCAAATGTGAATCTTCATGTATACTGTGAGGAAAAATTGGTGGATTCCTTCGTCCACACCATAAGAAACCAGGCTGGAAGAGGCAATGAAAGAAAAAAGTAAAGTGAGAAAGAGAAAGAGATAAGAAAAGGAAAAGGAAAAGGAAAAGGGAAGAGAAGAAATGAGAAGAAATGGGAAGGGAAGGGAAGGGAAGGGAAGGGAAGGGAAGGGAAGGGAAGGGAAGGGAAGGGAAGGGAAGGGAAGGGAAGGGAAGGGAAGGGAAGGGAAGGGAAGGGAAGAAAAGAAAAGAAAAGAAAAGAAAAGAAAAGAAAAGAAAAGAAAAGAAAAGAAAAGAAAAGAAAAGAAAAGAAAAGAAAAGAAAAGAAAAGAAAAGAAAAGAAAAGAAAAGAAAAGAAGTTTATCCGTCAGATAAAGTGTCAGCTGAGCTCAGAATTCTGTCTCTTTGCATCTAACAGGGAAGACTTAGCAAGGTGAAACACGCAGTGATCTTTGCCCCTTGATTACTTCTGCTACACTGTGGTTTGTAAGTCAGGAACTTGAGGTTGGGTCTCTTTGTCCTTTACAGTCTTTAGTGATGAATGTCACACACTATCCATTTACCAGCAATATTTCAGTAAAATGAGGCCCTAAAAGAGATGAGGTGGGGTCTGTCACAGAGGTGTATACATATTGATATTGACTCCCATATGTGCCTTTCAGAGAGGCCCAGAATGTGGACATAGAGAAAGGACTGGAGTTTCAGTTAAGGCTGTTAAGGGAAATGGATCGAGGATTTGTTCAAAGTACTCTTTCCATATCACTAATTACTTAGTATACCCTTAATAATTTACAGTTAAATATGTATGATTAGTAGTACTGGCTGTGTCACCAGAGTTTCTATGATCTAACAAACAATAAATACATTTGACTGTGAAGTATGCGTAAGTATATTAAAATGTCTGAGAAAAAAACATAACCAATTAAAATTTAAATTCTTGATATGGATCTACTTGCTAAGACGTAACTGGAATTGACAATAGTGATGTATTTAATGAAGTAGCATTTCTACCATTAATAACTTGGACATTGGTAGGGGATTTTCTAATAATCTAAGGTATTTGTATCTCATGACTCAAAGAAGGTCACAAAATAAGAAATAATAGATCTGTTTTTCATGTCTATGAAGAAAATCTTGAAAACTTGATCTTAATTTTTTCAGAATTCATAACATTCATACAGTGATGCTCAGATATCTATTTTTAAGGCAATGGACTATATTCTATGAAGTGGGAAGAGCGAAATGGGGATTCAGTTGGAGAATTTTAGTCTTTGTGATTCATGAGTAACGTGGTCTGATCTCATGGTATACCCTGAACAGACTTAACTAGAAACTTCCTGAATTATGCTGTGATGTTTTAGTTCTGTGTTTCTGCACAAGTGTGTACATCTTTTGGGAGGTAATATCTACTGAGCAAAAGCCCAAGACTCCATTCAGTTTTGTTATTATCAACTCTAGAATATATACTTGGACATTTGAAATACTCAGAAGAGATTATATACTCCTGTCATTGTTGTTGTTGTTGTGGGTTTTTTTTTGTTTTTTTTTTTGTTTGTTTGTTTTTCTGTGAGTTTTGTGAGGTTTTTATTTTTTTCATTCTTTTTTTTTTAAATTTATTTTTTTTTTTTATTTTTTATTTGTGAACAAACAAGGTTCAGTTCATTTACTATGGCCACAGAATAATACCAAGAGAATGGTGTGTTCTCTGTCATGTGGCAATAAAATGTAATGGGATATTGGTGGAAAGGTTCAGTACCACCACAGCCTGCCTCAGATGTTGTGGACCAACATAATAAAATAGGAGGCATTACTTTTGGATCAGCCCTCACAGACAAACCAATACACAGCATAGGAAAAAAAGCCAAGACATTTATAACTTCTATTAAAATTGTTGGACAGGAAACTGAAAAATCTATATCTCTATATGGCTCTTCCTACTTTTATTGTTCCTTTCATATCTCTTGTTAATTAATTTTATGATCTGAATTAGGATGTCAGATTTCAATTTGGGATGCTGAAACATATTTAAATACAGGGTTAATGAGTATTACGACTTTATTTTAGATCGCTGAATCTTCCTTGTGGTAGCTGGGATAGCCTGGACTAGATGTAATGTCAGGACTTGTGAAGTCAGACAGCTGTGAAGGTATCTGTGTTTCTTTCTACAGTCCTGTGCAAGACATGAAGTTCAGAGAGATGCTAGATATACATCTGACAAATTCAGCTGAACAGAGATCTGCATATTTCAATTTCTGTGCAATCTTCTCTAGTTTTGTGACACTACAAACGACATAACTATACAGACATGCAACCTTCAGAGACTTAGCCGCATGTGGTAGTTGAATATACTGCAGGCTAAATACTATAGATTTTCTGTGAGATGAGTTCCCAGAATACACTTATTGAGAAAGTTTTATCTTTTGGAGTGTCACTGCTAAACCGTTTGATATTTGACTTACAACATTACCATAAAATCTCTAAGGTTTCTTTTATTGATCTGTTATAAAGAAGTCCCTGTAGGGTAGGCTATAATCTCTGGAGGAGTACTGATCACTAACATAACACAAACACGTCAAACACTGATAAAGTCAAAGTTTTGTGTCAGTACAAATGTTTATAATGGCCAGTCTGAGGTCAGCATTCTGATATGCAAATGTGCATAACCTCTTATGTCTAAGCCCAAATACTAAGAACCCTCTCCTAATTAGTTCCTCTCCTCACAACATATGTTTCTTGAAAAAAAATGTTTTGATTCTTATTTTTAATCTCATCTGTTTTTCTTTATAAGTCACGATTAAGCACTGGTTAGATTTGCTCTGTAAAAACTGTAACGACAGTGATCTGCTTAAACAGAGTAGTGCTAAATTCTGTATCATTTTCTGAAATTGTGCCAGACATTTGGTCAGATTACTTATTCCTGCCTTCATTTATTTGTTTATTTATTTTGACCATGTGGCAATTACTTTCAAAACTAGCTTGTCCTCTTGCAGAAGAAGCTTAGTCATTTGAGAGTTCAACTCTTATCAAAAACTGACTGTAGCTCTGAATTTTTCTGCTTTCCTACCTAGCTTTGAGATTTGTCCACAAGAGATTTTGCTAAATGGAACCATTTCTCTAAACAGCATAGTGCTGGAGAAGGCAGGGAGCCACTGTGGATAAACACAGCATTTTTCCTGTCTCAGTGATTTCTCACAAGCTGAAGGCTGCTTTTATAGGTACTGGAAGATGATCCAGGATGGCGACCATAGCCACGAGGAAGCAACAATGTCTCAGAGAAATGGAGCAGACTGAAACATAGGGGAGTGTAGACTTGTGATAGGGTAGTACTGCTTGGAAGAGAGATGGATTTTCTTCATCCAGCTCTTGCTGGGCATAGAGGAATGTATTAACCTTTGTATTATAGCCTTTCACATAAGCTATAGCTAGTGAGTTTATGTAGTTACACAGAATGTGCTGTTTCTTTTTTCTCCACAAACAATAGTAGTTACATTAAGCAGTGTTTTTTTAAATTAATTTATTTATTTTAGAAAGAATTTTTTATGAATAAGGAGCTCCTCCCTTATCCCACTTCATTGCCCTCATCCTTATCTTCAGTGTGATTAAAATATATATTATGAGCTTTTGCTCACGTGAAAGTGGCTCTGTCTTTACTGCTGTTAAGGCCACACAAAGAATCATGTATCTCAGACAGAGGATAAAAGAGAGAAGGCAAAAACAAAAGTTTGATTTTTATGATTAGAAGTAACTTTGAGTTATGGTATATAAAAAATATATGTAGGGACAATGTCATAGAGGGATGATGCCAGCAGAATACAAAGGAAACTGATGAAATATCTGAAATTGTTTCATATTAGTTGGTATTGTGGAGGACTGTATGCTGTCTGTACTAGGATGTGCATGAGAATTCTGTGAAAATGACCACCATGTATGGCCCAAGGCAAAGAGGATCTGAACTTACCTAGACCATACATTAGTACTGGGCAAGTTTCAAAGAAATTACAAATCCCAGGTTTTCATCAGATTCAGATAAAATGGATCTGGGTAAAATAACCACCTCATTTAAGGTATCAGATAAAAGCATGGTGGTTTTTTTAAATAAAGTTGTTATTTGTGTGACTATATCCTTCCCTCTTCCCCTTCCCAGTTTTTGACAACAGGTAGCAAATAAAAGTACCTTTGGATCTTGCCAGCTTGCAAGTACAACTTGTACAGGGAATCAAAAACAAAAAAGAAGAAAAAGGTGGAAGATAATATTATTTAAAACCTCCAATTATTCCCAAATGTGTGCTTTTGGCAGAGTGAGCAGTTGGAATTTCTAGCAATATAAACCAATACATTACTGAAATCATGCCTAAGCATTAAAATAATAATAATAATAAGATAAATCAACAACACGGAAAAATCCCACAAACAATTTGAAATTATCCTTGCAAGCTATTCGGTAACCAGTTATTTGAACTGCAGGGCTTTTATGAATAAAATTGTAAAGTAAACCTACAATGTAAATATCTAAACCAAAATGCCCTAGCTTTCCAGATCTAGAGTCCAAAACAAATTATCTGCATGCTGTTTCTGAATTCTGAAGTGGACAGGGAGCTAGTTTACTCCTGGGTCAGAGGGTGAAGCTCTCAATTGGCTTACAAAATGAGATCAGCTTGGCTATCCTTCCCTGTTTTCAGAGCTTTAGATTTTTATTGGCACAGAAATCCTTTGGTTTCCTGGCATAACCTTGAAAATGTTTTCAAGCACTGTGAACTGTGCCTGCATGTTTCTGAGGACCCACCTACTTGGGACGTGCACAGACAGAGCTCTGCTCTAAGGGGGTGGGATCTGAGCCTGTGCTGCTGTGTATGAATGTTAATTTTTGCCCAAGAAACAAGAGGGGTTGAACAAAAAACACATCTTCAGAAAGATGAGCAGTGTATGCCCTTGAATGTGGTCAAAAACTGTACTGCACTGTCTGCTTCCATTCTGACATGCTCCATGTAAGCTGTCCTATTTCTGAACCTTGGCAGGACATCTTTCTATGGCCATCTTCAGTCAGCTCAGAGAGTATCATCTCCTGGAGTTCTTCAGCAATGTCAGTCATCAGTTTTCTTTAAGTTTTAGCAATTTCTTGAAAAAGGTGTCAGCTAAGATTCTATTTCAGAGTGTACTGGAATAAACTTGGAAATAATCATTCTTATTTACATCCTGTTTACTTTAAATTTCATATTTGAGAAATCCCAAATGTCTTATCATCACCTGAAACCAAGTAAAACACCTCTGGATTCACCCTACATGCCCTAAACTATCATTCATAAAGTCAACAGGATATTTATCTTAGATCAAATCTCCTGGAAGATTTTTCCACAAAATTTCAAGAAATTTTTTTATGAACCATCTTGTATTTAATAAATCTCTAAAAATGTCCCCCTTAACCTATTTTCACCATTGACTTAATCTGGTATACCTGTAAGAAGCACACTCTCCACCAGAATGAATAAAATACCAATTTTATGTCATAATAAGAAGAAAAGAAGAAAGATCTATGAAGGAGTCCATCAAATGTCCAACATGTTATGAGCCTGTGACCCTTGATACACAGGAGGGAATGAATGAAAAGGAACAAAAGAAATGTAAGAATTTTCTTCAAGACAGCATGTAGCTCCTCTGTTAGCAATAGGAAGTGGCAAAAAGGATTATGTTAAAAAAAAAAAAAAAAAAAGATTTGTATTCTTGAAGCCAATATGCAGTAAGAACAACACTGCACAGCTACTCTGCCCTCTTCAATTTAATATCAGATGTAAATTAACAAAAAAATCTCTTTCATTCAGATCTCAGGAAAATAAAAAAAAGGGCATAAGTATTATACATCCAAGTATGCTAGCCAACCAGATCTATTAAAGTGTACTCATTAAAATAGTTTTCTTTTGAGGTTTTTTGTTTCTTATTGTGCAATGTCTTGTATACTAACTTTTTGGAAGATAATATTTCCTTCACTTCAAACTTATTCATTCTTTAAAGAAGGATATTTTCTAATAGAGTCATAAAATGCCTTATAAATAGCTAGAATCAAAGCCAAAACTTCATTAAAGAAGACAGTATTAAAATATGTGCTGCAAGAGCACACTGCTGGCTCATGTTAAGTTTCTCATCTATCAGGACCCCCAGGTCTTTCTCTGCTGAGCTGCTCTCAAAGACTACTCCTCCCAGTCTGTACAGGTGCCTGGGGTTCTTCCGGCCCAAGTGCAAAACCTTGCACTTTGCCGTGTCGATCCTCATTAGGTTCACCCAGGCACACCTTTCAACCCTGTCAAGGTCCCTCTGAATGGCATCCCTTCCATCCTCCATGTCAACTGCACCACTCAGCAAACTTGCTGAGGTTGCACTCTATTCCATCGTCGATGTCATTGATAAAGATGTTAAAGAGCACCGGTCCCAAGACAGATCCCTGAGGGACACTGCTCGTTACCGGCCTCCACCTGGACATAGAGCCATTGATCATCACCTTCTGTCTGTGGCCTTTCAACATATTTCTTATCCATTGAGTGGTCCACCCATCAAATCCACATCCCTCCAATTTGGAGATGAGGATGTGGTGGGGTACCATGTCAAAGGCCTTGCTCAGGTCCTGGTAAATGACATTGGTCTCCTTCCCTTCGTCAGCCAATGCCGTCACTCCATTATAGAAGGCCACAAGATTGGTCAAGCATGACATTCCCTTGGTGATGCCATGCTGGCTGTCTCAGATCACTCATTCCTCATGTGATCGAGCTTGTCATCCAGGAGGATCTGTTCCATGATCTTCCCAGGTACAGATATGAGACTCACTAGCCTGTAGTTCCCCAGGTCCTCCTGCTCCCCTGAAGACATCATCACTCTTTGTGTTTCTCTCACTGCTCTCTGACTTATCACCAAATAGCTGTTCTTGTTTTTAATGATTTGTGCTCGGGTCACCCACTGCTTCTTTTCAGTCTTGAGCATGAACAGCTGTTTCTCTAAGTTGGTGGTAATTTTATTTTTCTGTCATTGGACAGTTGCTCAGTGATTTATATGAAGAAATTTTGGTTGGATCACTCCCAAACCTAGAGAGAAAGTGACAATATAAAAAAAAAATACTACTGTCACTGGCACTAATTTATATAGTTAGTGGGAGTCTTCATGAACCAGGGACAGAACAGGCAATTGAATCTGATCACATCCACTAATCTGCTGGAGTGTCCTTTGGTGGAGCACTGGAGGTACTGCAAGCTGTTTAAGGTCTGGCTGGTCAAGCCCAGGCCTATCTTTTTTTTAGATGGAGTTTGGCTTTTCATTGAAAAAATCCACATATTCCATGCTGTAATTGACTCTTAAAATAGAAAAAAAGAGAAATATGTAGTGATATAAATTTAGAAGAAATGTAAATGATGTCCATCTCTGTTTTTCCACTCACTTGGTTACCATTAGCAGTTATATCTTTTTCGTTTTTTTCTGAAGAAGTGTTTTAGGTCCAGTAGAACCTATTTAACCAATCTTGAAAGTCTATGAATTGTATTTGATTCTAGATCACCACACACTTTTATTTCCCTATTCACACTGCAAATGTTGTTTCCTGTCTATTGATATGCTTGGCATTGGCTACTGTTCATATAATTCTCAAGTGGTGTAATCCAAGCTGTTCATATTCTTTGGCTCAAACTTTATTTTGAAAATCTGTAGTAATCTAAGTTAAATAAACATAATGCTAGAAAATATACTCCGGGGAATAAATCTGCATTGACTAGGAGACAGGTAAAATACAACTTCTCTATCTCTGCATCTAACTTTCTGATTAAAGAAGGTAATAGCAAAAGATGGATGACTGCCTAATTGGATATTAGTAGGGAAAGAGTGACACATGTTATACGATGCTGCTAGAGGATGAGTCTGAGGGTTGCAAAATGAAGTATTTAGGACAAATGAGCCTGTCACATTAGATAAACTAAAAGAGACAGTTAGTTTTCCAAGAGCTTCTCTGACTCGCAATTAAGAGAATGTCTCTACAGGAGTCTGTATTAAGCATATCAAAGATAGCAGATACAATATGTTGAGGGCATCTAGCCACCTGTATGGAGAAATCTGCCTTTCAAAGATTACCAGAAAGAAAAAGTCTTATTATTACTTATTTTTTTCTCATGACATACGGAATATATCTGAAAATGTCATTAGATAATTATGGCTATTTTTAATATAAGGATGTAGTTTTCCTGTGTGAATGTCTGTTTTTTAAACTGAGAAGAAAGATTTTTGTTTGTGTTAAGAAACAAATGGTGAGACCTAGAGAAAATAAAAGGTGTCCATTGTGAAGGAACTCAGTAACTGAGCGGGAAAATATTTTTACTCTGGAGTTCCTTGCAATTTTGTCTCATTTGTTTTCACTTAAAAAATGAAATTGTGAGAAAAAGCTACGCATTTGAAAACAAAATTTTATCTCCTTTTTTTTCCTGCCTTCAGTGTGATTTTTTTTTCTTTTTCAAATAAAAGCATTTGTTGACTTAAGAAAATGTTAATAGTAATAGTAAAGATAAACTTCTCCTTCTCTGACTTATCTAATCATATTTTTGAATTAGTCAACTACTTTTTATGAAAAGTTCCATTCACTTCAGTGTGAGTGTCCCACAGTCTTTATTATCCATATAAAAATAAGACAAACTAAAGGATAAGTTTAATGAATTCCTCCCAAATCCTTTTCTGTCATTAGGTAGCTACAGACTTTGAAGACTCAATTTCTCTAATTCATTTCTAGAACAAGTAAGTACTTAGCTGATTCAAAAGCTCTTGAGACTTTAGACAGACAGTGTAAGGAAACTAACCCCTAGGCTTCTCAAGGTTATAATCTTAATCAGTTTTCAAATAAATCTGTCCAAGTATTGACAAGTATTGTCCAGCATTCTTGACATTTGTTGTAAGATGGATCATCAAACACTGATCACCCTGGAATGATCAGAGCTGATTCTCTTCACTACAACCTGCAGATAATTCGAAATTCAGTGTATTTGTAGACAGTCCAAACTGCACCTAAGAATTATTTACTTTTGTAAATTTTATTATTTACCAATTTATTTATTTATTTATTTATTTATTTATTTATTTATTTTCCCTGATACTTATGATAGTAAAAATCATTTCCCTTTTTTCCTGTAATGGTATTGGAAAATGAAATTTTTAATTGTGGGAAATATTCCTTACGTTAGGAGTATTAAGAAAGTGTAGAGTTGTGATATAGTCAGTTGTGTGTAATTAAGGTGAACAGTAAAAAATTGTCTAAGTTAATAATAAGTGAAGAAAAAAGTGAAATTAAGGAATGGCACAAGAAATAATAATTAGTAGCCAGGAAGATGATTCTTTAAGAGAAAACTATTCCATTGATGACTCTGGGTGGATCACATATGCACAAGTAAAACATCACATCCTGTGAACTGTTCCCTGCAGTTGGTCACATAACATCCTGGCAAGAACATGTTAAAAAGGAAGCGGGAAAGAACAACTTTTTCAATTGACCTGATTGGGTCTCCAGATGTTTCCTAAAGGGTGTATAGTGAAATCATAGTGGCATTAGATGAGTTATCTCTAATGTATAAATCCACATTTAAAAAAATTTCCTGCATCGGTATCCATTTTACTAGTTAAATGATTTTTCATATCATCCATTTTTCCTATGTATGTATTCTATTATACTGTAGGGCATTATTTCTATGTAAGTTATTGCATTTTGTATATGTGCCTTGGGACATGTTAGGGCACATTTTCTAAAACAGTTGATAAATAAATGAGACTGTTCAACCATCACTGGTGAAATATTGAGGTAGATGTTACATATGGAGATTATTAAGAATGGTGTGGTAAACAGTGATTGGCACACTTGAGTATTAAATATTCCTAATTACAGCAGTTCACCTGATCTGCTAATTATTCAGCAAACTGAGAAGTCACATACTTGCTATCTGGATAAATTACTGGTTAAATTGTATGTGAGTCTGTCAGAAGATTTTAACCAATTTTAAAAGTTGGAACAGTTTCTAGTACTAGGAACTGGTATTTCTGAGTATTTGCTCTTCTTTTGAAATACTGAGAAGGATGTCTATTTATAAGCAAGCTGAATTTGGTTTGGGAACCAAATATCAGAACTTAACAAAGTACTTCTTCTTCCCTTGAGGTCATCTGTGCATGTTCCCTAATGTTGCTTTAAATGAGAAATCACTCTCTCTTACATTCTAATTGTGAATCAACTTAATTATGAACAATTAGATAACTATTATTATGTTCTTCTGACATTGCTTTGGAAATGGTATGAAAATGCATGTTACAAACTTGACTTTAAATGTTTCCAGAGATGGGGCACTTACAGCATCTCTGGGCAACCTATGTCAGTGACTCACCATCCTCAGAATAAAGAAGGTTAGGTTATAAGTGGTTAATGAGTTCAGTTTACAAAACTGATCGATAGTAGCAGTTTCATTGTGTTGAGACTCTTTAGCTTAATGTAATTACTTTATATTCTGAAGTGTGAAAAACTTGTGTAAGCATTTTAACTAGCTTCTAAAACTTGGATTGCTTCCTTGGTTGATGTCCAGCACAGCTACATGTTGTGTATATAGTTGTTTAGTTAGCAAACTTCATTAGGTTTCCCAGACTTCATCTACTATATTACAAACATTAACAGTTCCTTAATACTCTGCATGCTTTATGTGGCAATTTTTTTAATATTTATGTTAAACATTGGAAATGTGACAAGTGAAATAAAGTGAACTACTATAGAACTCTCTCCAGATTTTGTGGTGTCCAAATATCTCTCAAATAAGGGTGTTCAAATTGGGACTTCAATTTGCATAAGCGTCTTTGAAAATTACCCTTTTACAAGATGTTTCTCTACTGTTCAGAAGGGCATTTATACTTATTTGCATGTTCTGTGATGTCTAGAATATAACATACTTATTTAAGAACAATACCTAAGCATTTTCCACTTCCTACAAATTTATGACATCCAGGGGCATGGACTAGTGTTTTATAGATTGTGTAGCAGAATATAGGAGAGGAAGAACAAACTAACATTTTCTTGAAATGCTATTGAATGCCATGCACTCTTTGTTGAGTTTCTGAAGGAAGTTCTTTGCACAGAAAAAACGTTATCTCAGCATTAACAAGTCTCCTGCTCCATTTCCATCCTTCTGAGGTATTCCCAGGAAAGATCTCAGAAATGAGAAAGTCTACTGAGTTGTTCTGATTTGCTCTCTTTTTTCTTTAATTTCTTCTTTCTTTCAAAATACAGGGAGTGGCAAAATATAGGGAGTGTCAAGACACAATCTGCAAATCTCATACTGGTCTGGGTCACATTGTGTGGGTCATCTCCTGAAGTATGTTTGCATCCTATTCTGCATGACCAGATGTGTGCTTTTTAGAGTGGTCCGTGTTGGTATGTGTATGTGTGCTTGTGTCCATGTCTCCTTAAAAATACCAGCTTTGTATAAGCAGAGCTGCTTTATCTTTAGATCAGATAGTGGCTAAACCATACAGTAGTAGCATTAACTTTCCAAAATAATAGAAGAGATACTTTTCATTAGCCTTTCATCATAAACCTAGCCAGGTGTTTGATAGCCAAAGTTTAAATTTCTGATGTACACTTGGAGGAGGAAGAAAATGAACAGAATGAGCAGCAAGTAAAGATCTTTGTGACAAGATTTTCCTGTGCTGTACAGACTATTTAATATCTGGGTAGCAGACTTGCAAATTCATCTGTCAGCATTGCTTTTGAATATATTTTTCAGACAGATAGCACTAGTGACACCTTAATGTCTTTATCAATCTTGTCTCAATAGGGGAAAGCCAAACTGTAACATTATGTTCCCCTGATTGTTTTTCTGCCAGAATCAAACGGAAACAGCAGGTATCTCTTGGCTTCAAAAATCTGCTTGAATTTTGACTAAAATGAATCAAGAATATTATCGAGTTTACACTGATAATAGGCAAAAAAAATCATTTCAGAAAAAAACCATGCTTAATTAAACTGAAGGTAGAAGATGAAGTTTTTGGTAGCTGAGAGTGATTGAAAGCCTTCAAGCAAATAACTGACTGTCATTAGCTTCTTAAGCACTTGTTGCCACATTGACTTATATGTGACTGTTGCAACAGTCTCAAATACAAGGCATGATTCATTCTCAGATGCTGATGCCAGAGAGCTTCAGGGTTTTCATATCTTCAAAGATGACAGCAATAAGCTCATAGGTCATGCCTGGACAGTAATCGATTGGTGGAAGTTGTTTTTTGAGTAGGAACAATTATATTAAGAATAATGATTGACAATAGGAAAGAAAAAAAGGCACAAAAAAGCACAGAAAAAAACTCAAACTCAAGTGGACTTACTGATTGCATAAAATTTACTGAGATACCAATTGAGAGTTAAATGCAGGTAAATTTAGTTTTACCAAGTTAATATAAAGAAATGAAACCAGGACAAATTCCTTCCTTTACTTTCTTTCTCTCTCTCTCTCTCTCTTTTTTTTTTCTTTTCTCTCTCTCTCTTTTTCTTCTTCTTTTTTTTTTCTTTTTTTTTTTCTTTTTTTTCTTTTTCAAGCCATGAGCAGAAAAATTAGAGATGAAACAAGACAGCTGAATGAAGCATTCTTGAGAATGTATATTTTCTTCAAATATGGAAGACTGCAAAGATTTGTTGAAATAATGTTGACAGATGTTTCCAGTTTTTACATCAACATGATTTTTACCAACAAGAAGTCTGTTTGGGCTTATTTGCAGTACCCAGCTTCCACTTATAACAACAAGGATATTTTGTTAGCTTGCCTGTCATTCACTCTTTAAACTGCACTCTCACTTTGAAGAATATTTCCCTTCTTCTTGAGCTATCTCACCCCAGACTGAAACTTAGATAGATCTATTTCCCTGAGTATACTGTGATAGTGAATTACGGTAATAAACATCTATGGTTAGTAAAAAGTGCAAAAAATGTGGAAGAAGATTGAATTGGGATTTTGAGTAGAAAGATACTTACACTAACTTGGGTGAAGATACAAAGATACATTTGAATTACAAAGAACTTTTACTACAGTGAGGACCAAAAATTCCTATAATAATACCTATTTCCTGCCCCCCCCCCCCCCCCCCCCCCTTTTTTTTTTTTTTTTGAGCAGAATGAACAGAAAATGGCAAATGCCCACACCCACATGATTTTTACATCTTGCAAAACTACACTAAGCAGAAAAGGGTATCCTGGTCTGGAAAAATAATGTCAGGAGTGGTGCTTTGCATCTTTTTATTGTATTCTCATTATTTTAGGTATTTTGTGTGGGAAATGAGATAAACATTTAAGTCCATTCAAACTTGTATATCTGGATTGTTTCCACATTTACAGTTTTCAGGACATTTTGGAAGAGTTGAATTCTTCTTCCTTTCCTTGCATTTGAGCAGAAGAGTGTAGGAACAGATTCATTAAGGGACATCTCAGCTTCACAAGAGAGTACGAATCACTTCCTTGAGCATCTATTCTTATAATAGAGTGTGATGTTCTTTCCCTGTCTTCTTCAAGCACTCACTTTCTAGTTAGGTACAGATACAGCTTTCATAGGGAGAGTACAGCCTTTGCGTTGGCCCTTTACCATATTCAATATATAGGGTATTTCTGCAAAAGATAGTAAAGTTGAAGTAGACTACAGTTCTGGACAAAGAAGTGAATATCCTAGACGTGGTTATATTTTGAAGATTGTCAAGGCTTCTGATGGAAATATTTTGGTACCACTGGTTGAGATGGGGTTTCCTGGGTCACCTGAGCAGAATGGGTTGCATTCATTACTTCAGTCTAAGTCTCAAGAACTGCTAATGAATTTGTGAGAAGGAACTAAATTGAAGGAATGATCAGGATCTGATGCAGTTCTGTGACTATTTGGGCAAAACGGTGGGTTCAGCATATGTCTAGCCCATAGTACAGGTTGGTGAATAAGATGCACAGTAGATAGTCAGGTATCTTGACTAATCTGTGTATGTGGTTTTGAGATAGCTTTATTCAAATAAATGTGTGTTAATAGTTACAAAGAATAATGTAAGAGTTATCATTCTTTAATTTTTCATCTTTGCATTTATGATTTTCCCTTACGTTGTGTTTTATTTCCTCATCCTTACCTCTTTTCAAATACCTTGAGTGAGTTTCTGTGATTCCATAATCTATTTGTTATTTACCTAAGTATTCTATTGTTCTCATCTCCCTTTTGTCTTATCTTCTGACACAATTTCTATTAACAGGGAAAGGGGACAGAGAAAGACCTACCCCACCTGCATCACAAGATTTTACACTCTAAAATAAATATTCAGAGAGAAAATACTGGGTCTGATGTAACCTCATGACCATTGTACTTAGCATCACCACACTGTGCCTAGATCTGCCCCCAAGAGACTTGACCCAAGTTAGGCAATGGGTTTCTGGCAGGATGTAGGATTTGCTTAAGATGAGTGTTAGCACTGAGAAAGATAAGCAGCTCAAGAGACCCATAATGGGATATAAACACTGATGTGCTGCCAATCTTTTCACAATGGGCACCAAAAAAATTTTCTCACTGGCTTGTGACAGAATTCATATCAGGCACATACACTTGCAGAGGAGTGTCAAGGGACTATCAAATTTATTCCTTTGCTTTTGAATGCCAACCAAAATGGTCTTTAATAACCAAATAAAGAGGCAGCAGCACTTGCAAAACTCCTAGCAAGTGTACTTCTATTTTGCAGTGTATTCCATTCATATTATTTGATTAAGAAAGAAAGTGAAGATACTTTAGGAAATAAAAAACTGATAAAATCTGTTGTGGTTCAGAGCCAAGAACGTGATCTGAAAGTAAAAATCAGCCTGATGATTCTGACTTGTCAATAACCAGAATAACAGTGAAAAAAAAAACTAAACTAAACTAAACTAAACTAAACTAAAAATAAAAAAATTTAAAAAAAAAAAAAAAAGGAAAACACAACCCCATAGGTTTAATTTTGACAATGAAATTGAGAGAGCATCCCTGACTACACAAGGGCCTTCATATCTGTATCATGGACGTAAATTTTGGAATCAGTGACAAAATACTTACAATACCAGCTTTGTCACTGAATCCAGTTTGCTTACTAGAGCAATGGATGGACCTATAATAAATGTTTTAGTGGGATCCACTAGAAAGTTTATTCTCTTTACCTCCATGTCAAAATCCTAAAACTGTCTTTTGTCTCCCTCTCTCTGTTGCAAATTGAAGGCTTTAGGCAAAGAAGGGTTAAAGTTTGGGAGAGAACAGAACTATTTCTGACATCACATTCTGGAGTATTTTATATGTACAATACTGTTGGCTTAGTGTTTTGGTCATTTGCATAAAAATATATTTTTCACATGTTCTGAATATTAACTTATTTCTGTACACTGACACCCCACTGTCATGTTATGCATAATAAGAACAGAACAAAAATACTTTGCTATATTTAAATTCAAAGTGTAAGATGAGATACAAACATTAGATCTCCATAATGAAGCTGACATTTCGGTGCTCAGTCTAATAAACAGTGTGCACAATATCCCAGCAGCTTAGTTAAGTAAATAGTTAAGTAAATTCATTGCAGAAATTGGGAGAAAAAATTGAAGCAAAAGTTTGTTAAAGAAACAGTACATTTAACTTTTTTTTTTTTCCCCCTGGGTAACTGCAGAGCATTCTGTCCATTTAAGGAGGAATAAATGATTCTGTGACAGAACCCATCCAATCCTGACAGTCATTTACAGCTGGCTTTTACTGGCCAGGACTTATAGACAATAGCATATTGGGGGCATTCTGCTGCTGCTTGTCCAGATGGTATTTGTCTTAATCATATGTCAAAATCTCCAGGAATGCCAATCCAGAGCTTTTCAACAGAAACTTTCCATTTTAAGATGTAGTCTTATTCTTACACTTTATTTTATTTTATTTTATTTTATTTTATTTTATTTTATTTTATTTTATTTTATTTTTTTATTTTATTTTTTGGCTCCTATGGTTAAAAGCTCCAGAATGGTGCTGACAAGGAAATTTTTCTTGTGAAACTCCAGAGATATTTTGACTATTCTTCTGAATTTTTGGGAAAGCTGAATGCTCCTTGCAACACCAACACTACACTAAAAAAATAAATAAATACACAGCTCAAGAAGTATTCAGTGAGGAATGTAAAAATGTACTTAAGAAGACAAGAATGTAGTTGGCCTGACTTTTGTATTACACTGTACCTCATACTTCAGGCATTTTGTTTGCCTTACAAGGTATTACAGACAACACAGCAAATACAGATCAGAGCTGCAGTAGCAGAATACAACATAGCTAAATAGCTGATTTAACGAGGTAGGAATCTAACATAATGCTTTATTCATGGAATATGAGTAATGAAGGCCAGCTGGTGACAGCAGTATTTCCCACTGGCTCTATAGCCAGAATTAAAACAGAATTACCTATTATGTTAGGGTTTTCTGATGAGTTCTCATGTTTTCCTTGCAGGTAACACTTTGCTGAAATTGCTGAAATGTTTTCTTTTTACCTTTCTGAAGTATATACTGAGTTATTAGTTCATGAACCACAAAAGTAATTGGTGCTCAGCACACCAAAGATCAACACAGTCAACAAGAATGCTACTGTAAGGGCTTGGACAACACAGAAGCTAAGTGAGTTAGATCACAGAATCATAGAATCATAGAATCATAGAATGGCTTGGGTTGGAAGTGACCTCAAGGATCACCAAGCCCCCTGCTGCATGCAGGGCCACTAGTCTCCATATCTAATACCAGGCTGCCCAGGGCTCTTCTTGGTGAACCATTCTTAGGTAGACAGAATTCAGAGCCTTGCAGGGATCCTTACATAAGGCACTCTTAACAGCAGAATAAATATTCCAAGTAACACTTTTCCTCCTAGAGAGATTCAGAACAAACTCAAAGCCCCCAAAGAACTAGCTCTTAACTCTTTTGACTGCAAAATGAAAATCAGTCTTTGAAAGGAGGTCAAAGTTCCTCACAGTCTGCCTAAGACAAAAGACTTACATTCACTAGATTTGATTTCAGTCGGAAACTGGATGACTCACTACTCAGTGAAATTTAACAATCTTATTGCTGTGATGCAGGAAGTCAGAGTAGATTTCTCCTTATCCTATACTGACTATCTCTGACAAAGCTCTGCTGTGGCCAATTCTTTAAAGGCAGGTGTTTTCAAAACAGCATTTTAAAATGAGAAAGTGAAGCTCTCAGTCTAGCAGGAAAAATGGCAAGATCATTTCTTCTTACATTCTGTGTTTCTAGTTTGCACCTGTACATTTTCCCTCTTGACAGAGCAAATTTACCAGGCTTTGTTCTGGGAGATGGATGTAAAAGTCTTTTCAGGGTAACTTTTCTGGGTTGCAAATTACCAGCCAAATAGTTCCTGTTTGTAACTGGAACACTTTCTGTCCCACAGAGTGAAACAAAGTCTCTGGAAATTCACCCAGGACAGAATTTGTCTACGCAAAAATCTTCATCTTACTTTTAGAGGCCTCAGCAGATAAATTTATTTTCCCTTTTCACCTGTGCTCTTACTCTGTCCCTTCACATTCCCTCACACAAAATCTGTTTGCATTCGGAAGCATTTACCTAGCTTTTTATGTCAGCACTTGGTCAGTCACTGCCTGATGCCACAGAATGAGTAGTTCAATCCAGTTCTTAATCCTAAATTATGATAAATATAAAACTCTTCTTGTCTAATGAACTTGGATCGACATATATCAAGATGTAGAAGAGCATCTGGCCCATTGGCCAGAAGTTTCTGAGGAGTTATAGTTTTTTCCTCCTGACTGAATTGATTTACCTTAACGTTGGTTGAATTTGTTTCCTTGTTTTCAAGGCCCAGAAGGGATGAATGGAAATATAATTGTACCCTGAAGAGAAATGAGGTGGTTTCAAATGGCTGGAGTGAAAATGTTTGCCACTGTAGAGAAGAGAATAAGTATGCTGGTTTGGGTATATGATAATCTCCTACAAGGCCAGAAGAGTAACAGTTTGTCAGCACACCTCAAAGAAGCATTATAAATGGGTGAGTAAGTGTGAAGAGACTGAGGATATGACAAAATGACACTTTAAAATTATCTCAGTGCAAATTAGAAAAACTGGGACAAACTGAAGAAGTTGCTTTTAGTTTTATAAACTTTAAATATTGAACTAATTAATATTCATACATATAAATATTAAAATCCTTGACAATCATTACTATAATTGTGATAGAGTGGTGCATTTTGTGTGCCCCGGTGGCGCACTGGTAGGAATGCCACTTTGCAACACCGGGGCCCGGGTTCGAATCCCCCTGTGGCGCAAGTGGTAGAAGTGCCGCTCAGCTACACAGGAGGCTTGAATCCTGGGGGTTGGACTCGATGATCTGTAAGGTCCCTTCCAACCCACACGAGATTATGATACTATGTTGATTTTCTAAATTGTGTATAGGATTCTGCCCAGTTGTTTGTGCTCAGGAGAGATGAATTTCAACAGAGTTCAAAAACATTTATTTAAACTTGGAGAATGGCCTCTTTTGATATCCTTTTTTATGCTCAGATTTAGTATTTGCAAATAAAGGGCATTTCTGTTTTTTACTCCTTGTCTTTCATCTGCTAATAGTGATAATGATATTTAGTTCTTATCTAACTATTTTCTAACTTGCCTAGTTACAAATCCTGTTGGGCTGCAACTTGCTTTGCAGGCATTCCCAGGACTTAGGACCCTGAGCAGTACTGGGATTAATAAAATCTATCACAGCATGAATAATGGTTTGGCAAACGCCTTTCAAAAAATGGATGTATCTAAGCAGCATTGCTCATATCAGTTCATCCTCTCATCAGCTTTTTCTTGCAAAGGTTGCCTCCCACCATTCCCCTACTGGTAGAGCAAGGAAAAAAACCATCACTTGGGATGAAATAAGAAAAATCCTGAAGAGTTTGGAAACAGAACTTCTAACACATTTAATCCACTCTTCAGAAGCTGATTGGTATTAAAAAACAAAAAGAAGAAATGAACAATGTAAGAATTGGCTTGAGTAGCTTGAATTCTAGCCTTAATGAAAGGCAGAATTCCCTCTGAGTTCAATGGAGTGAGTTTTTTACACTTTGTGATTGACTTTGTGAACTCAAAAAAGAGCTAAGACTAGGATTTGAAAAGGTACCTAAGGATATTAGGCACTTCTGGAATGCCTTGAATATCCCAACATCAATCATTTTCATTGTTGCAGCAAATGACTCAGACAATCATGTTTGATACTGGCATTCTGTGTCTAGTAAACCAGATGGATCTGAGCTGGTGTCCTAAAGAGGAAAGTATGGTTTCCTATTTAAGTCATCTAGACTTAAAAAATAGAGAACAAGTGTTTCTGTAATCCTTTTGTAATATCTGGAAATTAGTCATGTTAAAATTATATATTTTAATTTATTTTAAAAATATTAAATATTAAAAGTACTTGCACATGACCTCTAGATGTAATTAATATTACAAATGATAAACCAGGCATATAATTAAATCCCCATTCCAAAAATAGAATAGTGAGGGAAGCAGTCATTAAGTAAGATTATATTACTGAAAGGGAAAACATTAGTGCAGTCAGAGATCACTGTAAGCAGAAGCACAAGGTTCCTTCCTATGCCTGTGGATATCTATTTATAGTATAATGACATGGGCTGAAATGGCCACATGACATTTTTTCCAGTATCCAAACTTGTGGATATCTTTATCAGAAGAAAGAACAGAACAGGCAATATTTACATTCCCTGCTCTTCAATTCAAATGAAGATGTGTGAAAAGAAAAAATAAAAACCTCACTGAATTACTGCTTTGTTTGAAGGGTTAGATTTTTACAGTTTCACCTGTGTTGTCAAGACCTTTTTTCTTCTACAAGGGGAAAAGCAGTCTCATTAGAAGGTACAGAGAAAATATAAACCATGCTAGTATGAACTAGCACAAAAAATGAACTTTATCAGGTGACTGAATTCAATGTTGCCTAGTTCAAATTCATAACTTTCAGCTCTTGTTTTAATGAAGTACAGTTTAATAAGAGTCATATCATTAAATTTCCTCATTATTCTGACAAGCTAGGAAAATAATTGATTGAGTAGTGGAGAACAGGGACAGTTTACAGATCCTGTTTCTTAAATATTCTCCAATACAGTGATCATTCTGGTGGGAGAAAATTCTGGGTGAACTGATATGAATTTAGTTGCAATGCAAACCAAACCTTTTGCGAACATGTATAAAAAACCTGGCTTGAATTCAGATTGGTTTCATCCGTGCAGTATAGGGATAAGAAGGCAGGTGGTGAAAAAATAATGACAGAAACTGCTAGATCTTCCTGCCTAAGTAAGAAAATATCCTATCCTATAGTACTTGGGGGGGGGGGGAAGTAAATATTTTTCTGTTGTTACTCCAAAGAAATTGAGATATCCACTTCAGACTACCTACTATAATACCATAATAAGGCTAAGATAAATTAATGCGTGAAGGTTGAGGAGCAGGCTATAATCCCCTTCCAATTTTGTTCTGAGTTACTCTGAATTTTGTGGGATCAGACTGCTCTGCATGTTAGTGAAAGTGGTTGCTGGGAGGAAGGCTTCTGAAGAGACTTGTTCTTTACTGTTACCATGCTGAGGAAAGGATGTGTAACATTATGTATATGTGTATGGTACCCATATTTTCCAGCATTTTACATTTACTCTGTTGATAAGCTGACTTGCCTTCTGGGGATTCCTCTTCTCCAGCAAATGAGCTAATGATAGTCACAAGTTCATTTCTTCCTTTTTATTAGTAACCTCTCAGATATGTAGCATATTTCTCAGCATTTTAATTCCAGCCAGACAGAGAAATATTGTTCCTTTGCAAACATTATCAACTCCTTTTAAATTAGTGATAATTTATATCAGAATAGAAGTTTATTTCACCTGATACAGCACCAACACACTATAAGACATTTAAAATGGATACCACATTAAATGTGTTCTCTCCTCTCCTCTCCTCTCCTCTCCTCTCCTCTCCTCTCCTCTCCTCTCCTCTCCTCTCCTCTCCTCTCCTCTCCTCTCCTCTCCTCTCCTCTCCTCTCCTCTCCTCTCCTCTCCTCTCCTCTCCTCTCCTCTCCTCTCCTCTCCTCTCCTCTCCTCTCCTCTCCTCTCCTCTCCTCTCCTCTCCTCTCCTCTCCTCTCCTCTCCTCTCCTCTCCTCTCCTCTCCTCTCCTCTTTCTCCTCTTTTTTTTTTTCTGCTGTGTAACTTTGTCTCATTTATAATTCAACATCTCTGCGAACCTTCTGCGATTAGCTGAAATTCATAATTGTACTTCTAAAAAATTTAACTGTGTAAAGTGACCTTATTGAAACTCTTATTATAGAAAAATGACAAGTCTTGAAAGAATGACAGATTTCATAAAAGATCATTAGGTCCAAACCCCTGTCCTTATTCCCTAGAGTACATGAGTCCCAGAAGTGAATGACCATGAAAACTCAAAGTTTTCTATTGATCTACAGTAAGAAAGTAAAAGCTTGTCTTGGGAATGCATCTCTTAAAATAGTAAGAAATTACAGGCTGTCTTTGGAATATATTAAACACAGCATTTTCATCTCCATAATTTCCACCTGCTCCTGTAAATTTCAGAGAGCAAGACATTCCTTTTTTAATTTCCATTTAAATATTATAAAAATAAATCAATCATACAGGGAATATTATTAATCTTTTTTTATCAATTATTGAGTTAATTTTAAGAAGCTCTAGTAAAAAGTAGTTTTCTCTCATACAAAAGAGTAAACAAGCACAAGTCTTCATAATTTTGTTGGACACATACTCTTTTCAAACTTATCTTTGTAAGTTATGATACTTGAGTTATTTAAGCATTTCTATACTAACGACACTCCAATAATCAGAAGACAGTGTGGAAGACCTCACTTTCATACCCAAAGTTACATAATGCAAAATATGCTCATGTACAGAGAAAGACCCCATGTTAGTTTTAAATCATTTCAGATATTCTAAATCTAAAAAATAAAATAAATAAAAAATAAAAATTTTTTTTGTTGGGAAATTAATTAATAATTCTGCTTTTTTCATTTTTTTTTTCAAGACACAACATTGGTAAGAATCAGAGTTATTTTAATTTTTTCTTGAAGAGAACTAGCCACAACTGACAAAATATTTTTATAATTTTTTCTGACAGTATTCTACTTGTATTCACCAGGAGTTCATTGTCAATCTGGTAGTCTGGACTGACTGAGGATCTGGATGACACATGGATATAAGGCTGTAAAAAGTTATATTTCCTTCTCTGTAACTAAGAAAAATGGGACAAATTCTTCATCATCCCTGCCTGTGGCTAGATGTGATTATGAGGGATTCTGCCACTTGAATATGCTTTAGGCATCACTGATTTTTCTCTTCAGTCATCAATTCTCTGACACCTGTGTACAGTTTTTTTGCTGTATAACACATACTAATTCCTTATTCATCTTTAGCAAAGCAGGCTGAAATATAACATGATTTATTTCCTACCCAAATTATCAGGAAGTCCTATTCATTTTGTTCCTACTCTATCTCAAATCTCGGATTTGAGATTTAATGATTTTTCTCATACACATGCACAAAAACCAACATGCAAGACCTAGGCTTCTAATGATCTAGTTAGACCTAGTGTCCACCAAATGCATACCTAGGTGACACAGTGTGAAGCAATAAAGTGGAAGTATCTCAGCTGCATTTACTTTTCAATAGTGCATACAGTACGTGACCTAATGACTTTAGGCTTGCTATAGTCACTAGGGCAAAGTAAGGAGCTCTTACTTTGATATTTGAACAGCTCCTATAGATTTTTTTTTTCTTTTTTTTCTGTTTTCATCCATAGACTGATAATTTCTTTATACAGGTGTAGTTGTAGTATTTAGGAAATCAGAGGTCTGTATCTTATCAACTTGACACTTGGGAACTGCAGAGTCTTGAATTGTATTCCTGTATTATGTCAGTCAGTATTTGATATAAGGGCTCTCATGTGTATACACTATGCTATACACTACGTCATCTTCAGCAGAAATTTCATCTCAGACCTAAGTTTCTGTGAAATGCATATTTCTCCAATATTAATTTTTAATGAGTTTTTGAGACTCATATATTTCTAGCAACTTTGGTCACTTAGCGATGATCTCTTTAAATTAAAGCCCCGGCCTTTGCCATTGGTTTGCAAGCAAACTTACAGCTACATTACTTAGAGAAATTTTTGTGATCCTTTTAACTCACCACAAGTGATTTTAACTTATCATGTAGTTATCATAAAATAAGCTAGTCTGGTCACTGAAATACAATGAGGAGAAACAAAGATTAACAAAGCCAATGTAATTCTGTAACTAATAATTCCAATTTAATCTTTGGTACTTATGGGGGGAAAAGCTTCAGTTTTTCGTCTATGTGAATAAATATATAGTAGACAATGTAGCCTTCAGCAATCCCTTCTTTGATTAATTTCGTTTATATTCAGACAGAGAGAATATCTTAAGTATTGAAAATAATATGAGATTGAAGGTGTAAATCTATTATTTTTATGGAAGATAAGACATAACTGCAAAGTTTCCTTTATGTAGTCTAGATTCAAATTTTCTCTGGAAAGTAGTGGGTACTAGAATAAACATGTAATTTAGGCGATGAAAATTATGCTTAACTCTGTCTTGAGTTGATCCAAAGAAAGAGTTGCTGCTCCTTTTTTTCTTCCTAAAATCACTGTACTGTAGAACCCTAGAGCCTTATGTTCCAGGAGGAATAAGCTGATAACATCAGGAATGGCGCATCCATCTCTAATTGCCATCTTGTTTAGCAAGTGGCAAGGGACTACTCGTAGCCCTACCTGGTGCATCCCAGAGTGCTGAAAGACCTGCAATTTTTTTATTTATTTTTTTTTTTTAATTTTTATTGCCTCCTGCAATACCCAGTACAGCTCCTGGGAACAGGTACAAAATATTTCCATACAAAGTTTATTAGCATTTTTTCCCCCCTAAATTGTCCTTATTTGTGATTTTGCTTCCTTAAGCTTAAGAAGTTCCTTAGAAATGCTGCAGAGCCAAAGTCTTGTCCTACCCTATGGACCTGGCAGATGGAGGCTTATAATGTAGTATGCACTTCTCAGCAAAGACACAAGAGCTGGCAGTAGAAACACACAGAAATTGATATAAATTCTTTCCATTCATACAGTAAGGTGCACCGCAAGATGTTTTGTGGTTATTGTTGTTGCTGTTGTTATTATTTTATATGAAAAAAGGAAGCTGTGCTCCTTTCTGTAGAGAAAATGTGGTGAATGCCTCTAAAAAATACATTCTTAAATGTTCCCTTCATTTGGTTCATTGGTTTTCTTTCTTTCTTCTCTATTTACACTCCCAATATTTCCCTCAGGTTAGATACAATCAAATCATTCTACTTTTGATGTGTTTGAGTTATCACCCCCACCTGCTAGCTGAAAACATTTTACAATAATTTGAATGGCTTTTTGACCACCTTTTTCTCACATCTAAAATAAAAGTAAACCAGTCCCTGTCTACTTTAAGTGGAATGGAATGCAATGAATGCAAGAATAGAGCAATGCATAAATACCTTCTAAGACTCATTCTCACTTCTCCTTTTTCTATGCTCACATTTTTATTTTCACATTTGGACTTTTTTACTTCTTGTGGTATGTGTTGACTACAGACAGTAACTAAGCAGCTAAGCTCCCAGCAGCCTCTCTCACACTCCTTCAGTAGGATACAAAAGAGAATGAGAAAGGAAAAAGTGCAAAACTTACGTGTTCAGATAAAGACAGCTTATTTAGAGAAGAAAAACTACATGCAAATAAGAAATTATTTCAATAATGTCTATTGGCAGATTCCAACCATCTCCAGAAAATCCTCTGCAGTCATAATATAATTGCTTGGGAGGAAAAATGCTGTAACCATGAACTTCTCTCCTATCTTCTCCTTTCCATGAGTCTTTACTGCAGAGCTCAAGGCCATGTGGTAAGAAATACTGCTCTGGATGGTTGGGATCAACTGCCCTGTCTGTGTTCTCTCCCAGATTTTGCCAACCCCTGCTTTTTCTTGGGGTGTCAGAGTAAAAGAGAATGCCTTGACACTGTACAAGCACTGCTCAGAAATAACCAGGAAGGTATTATGATTTTTTTTTTTTTAAAGTCATCTTATAGGCTTCTGAGGAAAATTAACTCTTTCCCAGATGGAGCCAGTACACTTCCTCACAGGTTCCAGTGAGGGTTCCTTTTTCTTTTTAGTTATCCACGTGTCATTTTTGTTGAATATATGTGACCCCTGAGATTTCTTTTCCATTACTGAAAAGATAACTTATGTTTATACATTGCTACACTGAGTTGTCACTGCAGCTACCGATATCTGTAGTCTCTGAGAAATTCATCTATAACTATGTTCATTGGGGAAATTCATTGCCTTCAAACAAAATTCCTTAGAACTGTATTCTGGACTAAAGCAAGACACTAAATCAGCTCATGATTTAGTACTCTCTATGAGCATGCAATACCTGTTAGAGAGTAGTAGCAATAAATAGTGTAGTAAGTGAGAGAAAAATATATGTGTTCATCTGCATGTATTTTCAATAGCTGCATATGACTGCTAAGTCTCAAGGTGAGTTTATCCACTGACAGAATTCAGACTGAAGTATATAAAATAGTCCAAGAAATTATTTTGCAAGCTTATAGAGTTTTCTCCTTTGTTTGGCATTCTTTGTGTACTGTTTAAAATTCATCATATACTGGCTTTATCATAAACCATCCATGCTTCATTATGCTCTAGCATTCTGCTAAGCAAGTGCTTTAAGTTTTAATTAAATGTCTATTAAACTTTGTTAAATCAAAACCATAGCCTGTGAGCACCTATTATTATAAGCTGCTATTACAGAAATTCACAGTTGCTTGCACAGCGACTTATTGCTACCAAGTTCTTATTATGTTGTTACCTTGGTTCTGAGTTTTCAGTAGCTATTCTGATTATTTGTTGAAAAATAGATACTGATTGGTACACACTTTCCATTCATAAAATGTACTTTAATTTAACTGTTAGAGTTTGTGTTAAGGACATCTGAAGTTCAGTAGGTTTCTGATAATCCTTTGTGGGAAGAGTGTTAAGTTCTCCTCTTTCCCTGACTGCAAAATAGGAATTCTAATTAGTGCCATAGGCTGCTGTATAGAGAAAAATATGACTGAGTGATGTACAGAGGAATGTTTGCCTGAATCACACAGGCATTCAGCAGTGCATGTGTAACTTTGCTCTGTTTCATGTTTACTGATTTTAGTGCTTTTATGAAGACTTGTTAGTGATCAGTTGAGCTCTATAAAAGGTGTAGTTCTAAGACAGGCTAAAAACTTTCAGGTTCCCCTTGACATCTAGGAACGCTGTTACTAAGTGTGTTACTTACATTACAGCGAATTCTGATATTTCTTCAGCAAACAAGTTGCTTCACTTGACAATCAGTGAATACAGGATTAAATAACAGGCTGGTTGAGTAAACATCTAAAGATCAAGAGATCTTACTGCTTATGCAGTTCTTCACTTATGCTATAGGTGTGTTAAAGTCAGTAAAATTTTGTTGGAAATCTGTAAGGGAGGTAGCACCGTTTGGCATTTACCACAGTAGTTATTCTCAATTCCTCCTCTTAAAAAAAGACACAGTTACATGTTTGATTCATCTACAACTAGCTTAACTGTCTTGGCATTTGTAATATTTACCATGACATGGCAAAACTGACTGAAATAGCTTTCCCCACCTTATTATTGCCATACTACAAACCTTTGTTAAACTGCAAAGGAAAAGGCCTGATAGCTTTCTCTTTGTAATAGAACGACTTTGTCACAGAGTTCAACTTCATTCAGATCTTCAGAGGTAGGGACTTGCAGCCTGGAATATTAAAAATGACACATTTTCAACACGAACTGAAGGAGCTGAGGTTGTTTAGTCTGGGGAAAAGGAGGCTGAGGTGAGACCTTATTACTCTCTTCCAACATAATGTACTAATTCCAAGGCATAATGTACTCACGGTATGATAATCATATTTATTTCCAGATATAATGGGTATAATAATGATCTGAAAATACAAAGAAAAGTACGGTCTAGTCTTAGAGATTTATCTGTTTCAATTACAGTTCCTCCTGAGTGGTAACTAACTATGTGGGATAAGTAAAAAACAGTTCTTGTGTTTTACAGTTGAAAAGCAAGTTCTAGTCTATTCCTTAACCACTAGTACTCATTAAAAATGGTTCTGGGCAAAGTACATTGCTCCATGTTTGTAGCTCTGTCTTTTATCATCAGCCATATTAACCCAGAATGTGGAACACAGATAACAGCAGTCAAGATTGGAGCATTGTTTTCAACTTGTTTTCAGCATTTCAAGTTGCTACTATATAATATTTGAAGGAATGAATGTGTCCTTGGAAGACTGTTTTGTAAAAACATCAACTATCATAGGAAAAACATATCTCTCCCATGGTAATAGGAAGTTGGACATGTTGGATATCATGGATCATTAAATTCTCCAAAATGTTCTGTAGCTGATACTCATTTAAACTACACTGTATTTGGCAAAAAAAATTAACTTTCTGGAAAGCATTTATTGTTGTTCTTGAAAACTTAGGAGATAAAAAATCTATTTACTCATTTGGAGATTGCTCCAGTGATTTGTTTCCTTGATGTTAAGAAAAAGTGGGCCTTACTTCTCACTTCATTTGCTTGACTTCAGTTTTCAGGTTCTAGATTTTGTATATTTGTATAATCTCTATTAGTTTAGAGAACTTGTATTTTCTCCCTGTGAAGGTACTTATGTTTAGTAATCAAGTCTCCTCTCAATATTTTTGATAATCTACACAGATTGAGCTTTTTAAGTTACTTATGGCAGAGGTTAAGAGCACTGCTTCTGGCTCAAGTATTCAAGCATGTTGTGGTCAAAAATTTCTAATTAATGTCATTAGAAATGGACAATTTTTATAAGTGAGAGAGCATCACAAACAACTCTCAGCTGATGAGTTTAATTGTGTGGACTGAAATACCTTTAAGCTGGTTATCTATAATTATGCATGTACTTGTGAAGACAGCAGATGCCACTACTTCATTTTAAAGTGGTCTGAATAGGAAAAAAGTATTTAGTTAAGAGAATGAGAATTAGAATCTGTACTGTGTCATTCTTATTTTTCCTTTTCTTTTTTTTCTTTTTTTCTTTTTTTTTTCCCCCTAATAAAATTAAATACTTCTGACCTAGCATTCCCTGTTCTCCTTTACATTACATTTCAATAAGACAAAACTGATAGTATAATTACTAGGCAGAAATTGTAGGTACAAAGCATCTTCTTGAAATCAATTCCTCTCCATTTCCTTGAAAGCTAGAATATAGTTAAGATTGACAGGTTGTTCAGCTTTTCGTGTTTATGCGCATCTAGAAAAAGTTTGGTGGCAAAACATCCAAGACTGTATTTCTGTATGAGTGAACACACTCGTTTCACTACTTCAATAGCAATTTGCCATGTCTGATTTTCTTTCTACAGTAATTAGCAAACTACCCTTAAGATATCACAGATATCTTTAGAAAATCCTAGAGGAAATTACTTCAATTTGCAATCTGAAAACAAGACTGAATTAATATTTTCCTAACTTTTGGCTTTGTGACTACCTTAAAACAGAAGCTAACTCATCTACTGTTATGAAAGATATCCTGTGGAAATGTGGAGAATCAGGCTTGAGCCTGTTTGTGCTGTGCAGCTCTCTCTTCTGTGCAGAATACATTTGCTCAGAGTCTGTGATACAGGAATAACTGTTCACACTGAGACACATTAATTCCCTAGTTCTAATCACTTGAGCTCACAGATCCAAAACATGTAAAGTTACACAAATCATATCTGGAAGATTTCTTTTTTCTCTCTGCTCCATTGTCATGATCTTGGAGCACTGACCTCTTCATTGGCAATATTGTCAATTCTGACAGCACTAAAACAGGGAAAGTAGTGGACAGCACAGAATTTGAATTTTGAATATTCACTTTTGTAATGGCAGATCCTTCCCACGTTGAAGTATTTCAGGCTTTCCTGTGAAAAGGTTTCCATTAATACTGGAAATACATTCAAAACAAACTTTTGAATGACTGTTGGCTTAAGTACAGTTATTCCAAATGCAGAACATGATCTATGTGCATACAATACACACAGCTTTGTTATGCATACTTGTGTGGAAATGATATGCAGAAAAATTCTGGGCAGAATTACAATATCAAACTGTGGTGATGATGTTGTCTCACTTTTTGGCTGACTGCCATGTAGGGGAGTAGTGGGAGGTTGAAAACACTCTCTGTTTTATTGCTGAGATCAAATTCAAACCAGAATTAAGGTCAATAATGAGCTTTGGACTGTGGTGATCTAAAGAATGAGTTTTTATTCTCAAACGAGGTGGTTGGAAAGAAAGAAAATGTAATGTAATTGTTATCATCTACATAACATAAATTAGAGAGTGACTTGAGTGATTTTTTGAGTTGAGATGTGTTTTTACCTTGTGCATTAGAGAGTGGGATGTGGATTGAAGCTACAGCAGTAACCCAGATATGATCAGCTCAGCCAAGTAGCTGCTGGAAGGTAAGGTGCTGGGAGGATGCTTTTCTCTGTGGGGAAGACCTCTCCCAGCAGGGTCTCTCTGAATTTTTCCCACTCTCAAATATGATAGCATATTTGTTTTACTCTTTTCATAATGCAGACAGATCAACCTTGTTAGTGCTTGCTGCATTCAATGGTTTTATTTTGGTATCTTTTGGTATCTATCAGTTTAAAGTCACTGCTGATGGAACCTTTGATTAAACAAGCAGACACATTCTTCCAGTTTCTCTATTTTCCACCTCCTCCTACTCTACAAGTAAAACATTACTTCATCATCATGTTTTTTATTTTTGTCTTCAGAAAAGGATGTGTATGTGAGCAGAGTATACCCTAAAGACACAAAAGCCACACAAAAAGTAATGTTTTACCTTTAAAAACGATTTCTATGACTAGTGAAAATACAGTTATTCTTCTATAATTGGTTCTATACTTTCTGAACATTTGAGATTGCTATAGTTGATGTTGTAGTAATTTCAGTTTGAACCAAACATCTTGTCTTTCCTCAAGTGTGATGCTTGTATCATTTCTTTGTTACAGTGTTTTGAATTTCCTAGTTTTTCTGGTGCTGTGTAGAACTATTTCAGAGGCAAGTAATTCAGTGAAAGACAAAAGAATTTCTCCCCTCTCTCAGTCTATCAAGCATTCTTCCTTGATGTTTTGAGATTTCTTCTTTTGTTTATCGTGTTGATATTTTGCATGAAGTTTGAGGTAGCCTGAGGAGTATGTGTGTCTTCGTACCACTACTGGAAATGAATATATGCATTCTGCTATTAAGCTAGGTTTTAGTGTATGTGTGCAGAGACTAAGAATGGTACTAAGGCATGATATATCCCTATTTTTCCCATGAAGAGGGAAAATACTATTTTTTTTTAATGCTTGAGAAGCCAGAGAACAGCATGTGGGGAAAAAAATGAATGAAGAGAGATTTGTGATGAATGGTTTCACTTTATCCCAGCAAGCATGATGCTGAGTTTATAGTGCAGTAGAATGTTTTACTTGCACACTTAAAAATTGGTGAGGCAGTAGGTTAAAAGCACAAAGTAGGAGATTCAAATTAGACTGCTTTCATGTCTGTTTGGAGGCTATGAGTCCAAAAAACATACAAAATTTATTTGCTGTAGTGCTTTTCTCAAACATACAGATAAATAGCTACAGGCAAGAGATTTGGTGGGGCACAATATTCTCCTTCACAGAGAAAAGAAGTACATTTCATATTTCCTTTTAGTTTTAGATTCAGAAAGAATGATGATGCTGGCTAAATAATCAGTAGGCCTATATAAGAAGGTGAGAAACTAAGGGTTATGCAGAGCTATGGGATGAAAAACCCGAAAGTTCTCAAAACAGAAAATAAATTTTATGCAGAAGCAGATTTTGGGCCAGAAGCAGAAGGTGAAAAACTGAGAGCTGAGAAAAAATTTTCAGACTTTACTGGAGGGCAAATGTCTGTCAGAGGACTGTGGCTTCTTCACATGCATTGACAGGTGAGCAGAGCATAAGGCACAGTCTACACTATTTAATTATTCTTCAGACATAGTTAGCAGTACTAAGGCAGAGTAGTCCAATGAACAACCCTCATCGCTAGACTGTTCTAAAAGTATTATACTGTAAGACAGTTTTGGCTGTTGGTTCTTCCATTTGTTGTTATTTGTCTACAGGGTTTACGTTTTCTACTAAGGTTCAACCTCAGTAAAAGCCCTATCTTACTTAATGTCTGCACGTGTGCATTAATAAGATCTTTTTTTCCCCCACTTTAGCTGTCATAATTTGCCAAGAGGATTTATAGTCTGTGAACAAGTGGCTATTCTTAAAATAGCCAATTTTTTCATCCCCTACCCCCCCCGCCCCTTTTTTTTTTTTTTTTTTGTCTACTGAGAGAGATGTTTTTCATTCGCATTTGAATTTGAGTAAGGTTATACAGGAAACTTTCAATTTTACCAACTGCTTTCTGGGCCTAAGTATAGATTTGTTCTCAGCATGAAACTCCGTAGACTGTAAGACTGTGGACATCTTATAAACTCATGATAGCTGAGTCTCTTGCATGCTGAGCCTGCCTGTATTTTGGTAATCTTCTAGCCATGGGACTACATCTTCTTTTATTTTTAGAAGTGGGTCTGAGCTGTGGTGGTTAGGCTATATCTTACTGTCTTGCTTACTTATATCTTACTTGTCTGTGCTGTGTGGAAACTTCCTGTTTATAGATCTTTATAAAGGAATCTACAGTTTACTGGTTATAGGGCCTTGCTGTCAAGCAGAAGTGCTAGGCTCAGTGTGTGAGCCACGTGTTCTCAGTCTTGTAAATATTACTATTGAGTTCAGCTTTATGCTTCCATAATGTACACTCGTTTGTTCAGTTCTTAATGCCTTATACTGGTTTTACCCAGGCACTGAAGTGAGTAGATAACTGAATAAAATTATTACATCCAAAGGCACGTTTACTAATCCTACATTATGCAATTATGCCTCAAGGTTTTCTCATAACTTGAGGTAATCTGTGAAGTGGTCAGTTTGAATACATTTCTATTTACCTGCCCATACTTCTTCCCTAGATGACAGACAGTAATGAAACATCCTGGAAAAAAGAATTTTGTGATCGTAACTGATCCAGCAGTTTCAGAAATGTCCCTAGGACCGCAAAAAGGTGAAACATGATGCTTAGTTGACCCATGGTAATGGATATATTCCTAAGATAAGGATAAATGCTTCAACAGCTTTATCTTGGTTTGAAATGACCATTCTACCTGAGCACATACAGTTTGTTACCTGCTAGAAACTGGTTGTTACTTTTCTATTTGTTGTTGTCGTTGTGTATATTTGGAGGGAGAAGGTTTATATTTGATTTTAGGTCTGATTGTTTTCTTCCACTTATAATGTCTCCTTGCAAACTGATATTGCCTAGGGAAATTTTGGAGGACCTGGAAAATATACAGAAGAATTATAATTGGAGGCAGGGTCAGTTCTTATTGACAGTGTTGCATTTCTAGTGCATAACATGCAGGCATACCTAAAATGTAGTTGTCTTACGCACCTAAATTACTTGCAAACATTGCACAGTTGGAAGTAGCTGTTGCTATAGAAGCACTGGAGCTGCTGACAGTGCTGGCAGCAGTACCAACAGCAACAGCAGAAGGTTCATGATTATCTTACAGGTTTGGGAATGAGAGTTTGCTTTTTATATCCTATTTCTTCTTTTTGCATTTGGAAAACTATAGCTTATGTCCAGGAAAAGAGGAAGAGAAGAAAAAAGAAGACGTGAAAAGATGTGGAAAAGATGATTATTTATTAATTTTGTTTTTACAAATTTGAGTTGAACTCAGCTAAGGTGTACCAAATTTGCTGAATTTGCAGAATGAAAATAAAGAGTTGCTCATAACTGTTTAGGTTGTTTCACAACTATTTAAAAGTGGTTATGAAGTAATTTTGGCAAAGACGAAGAACTGTGCTTGGCTGAAAAAGGCAATAGATGCCTCTGAACATAGAAGAACTTTCATAAAAAGTCTCTCAAGTTTGTAGTCTTGCATTATGTCTTCTTCTGAATAATGCCTCTTTTGCAGGAGAAGTCAGTGTTCAATAAGTTTAAATGCTCCTTCTCCAACATACTTATATGTCAGCAGTGATGGGTGAGAACAATATCCTACAGAAGCAGATGACGTGTTTCTTCTCCAGATTCAAAACACAGTTCCAGGAAAACAGTCTCTGCATTGCCACCAGAAAGAAAGCAGAAAGGTGAAATTTCATTGTGGTCTTTACTTCCTAGCACTTTCTCATACCTCTTCTGAATTGCTGCACCCTGCAAACCACTTCTCTTCTTCAAGTTCCATGTCCATTTCTTCAAGACAGAGCTATGTTTAATAGATGGTATCTTTCTTTGACACTGCTCTCATTTCTCTTCCATCCAGAGGATATGAGCAAGAGAGTGCAGAGGGACTGATTCGCCTGTCTTCTGCTATCAAAATTTAAAGGAATTTCCTTTTTCTCTCCTCCACTGGAAGGACAGAAAGCAGTCTGTGTACACTCCCAGTTTCAGGGCTATATACACAGCAGGAGAAAGCAATGGGCATTTAGCTAGAGTGCTGAAGAATTCACACTTCCAAAGATTAGTCTGTTTCTAATTTCTTTCTCAACCATAATGTTTGAGAGGATTCAAAGTACTGCACATTTTTTATTTTTTTAGTAGCTAGAATGTGAGAACAGAAATACTACATCTCTATATCTGAATAGAAGCTCCTGCAGAAAAATAGCCTCACTGTAAGCTCAGAATAAGCAGATAGAAATCCTTCTGTTTTCTGAACTCCTACCCACAAGTGATCTGTTGCCCAGGAACTTTCCAAGCAAGATGTGATGACTTTGTATTTAGTGATCAGAGACTGAATATTCTTCCATGAAGTTTTCCATATGATTTACATACCTGTGTGAATCCACAATGTTGAAAGGTCCATGGCTTCAGTATGTGTTATAGTATACAATGGCGTTTCCTCTTTGTTTGAGCTTGCTGTCTGCGATTTGCATTTGATGCATTTGCATTTCTGCATCTTCTGCATTTTTATGGCAGAAGAGGCAGAAAAAATGATGTCTGTGATGAACTGCATACCAAGGAGAAAACAAAAGAAAATGATCTGACGATTTTGTGTGGTAGAAGAGGATATGTTACTTGCATGTGTCTTAACTGTGCATATACTGTGTATAAATGGGCTTATGTGAGCTGTGTATATCTGAACTCTGATGGAATTTGCCATTACAAGACAACCTTGAAGGGACTCTAAATGTTTCTACCCTTTGTCTTTCAGCAAACTTCATTACTGGATCCTGATAGATATTACCACAAGCACTTGTGTTGAGGCTGTAGAGGAGTTAAAGGCCACAGAAATTTACCAAGCCATTCTCAATCGTAAATAAGTCTAGAATAAAAAAATGCTTTAGGGTATTTTTGTTTCAGTCCATGAGTGACTTGTAAGGTTTAAACGGTAGCTTTCTACCTCTTGAAAATATTCTTTATTAGAGGAAAATATAGCCAAGATAAAATCCATTTATTTTTTCATTTTTCATTCTCAATTTCTTTTCTTTCTTTTTTCTTTTTTTTTTTTTTTTTTTAATTTTCTGTTTGAACTTGTGTAAACAGCAATTCATTACCATTAATGTGATTTTCCTTTTCTTTAGTGTCACCACTTCGATAACAACAAACACAATGAGAATAGAGCCAGAAGGGACAATCTTATCCTAGTAGAGGATATCATAAATATAAATGATCTTTGAAAATATTTTATGTTTTTCTTGAACTGTTAGAAACACTGAAAGCATTATCCCATGCATCCTGGGAAAAGAATCAATTTAATTTGAAAAAGCATTGCTAAAACAGAAAAAAAAGCACCCACCACCAACACCACAAACTTACACATGATAATAAGAACAAAACTTCTAAGTGAATAGTATGCAGCACATTAGAAAAAATGCAATCTCAGTGTCCCTGAAGGTAAAATGCAATAGAATGTAGCCTATTTAAAACTGCATTCAGTGAATATGATTTCTGCATACTGAAGGAAAAATATTTTGCAACACAATGGACTATTTAAAATGACTCATTTTTTACTATTTAATGTTCTTATTATATAAGCTGCATTTTCCACAGTACTGTCTTTAAGAAATCATGTTTTTCTAACTGTGGTTTACTAAGGAGTGCATTTTAGAAATGAATAATCAAGAAGTAGTGAGATTTCTTTATAGTTTATTGAACATATAAATATTTGTTGATATATTTAAGGTAAACAAAGAACTCTGTGGAAAAAAAAAAAAAGCAAGTCACCAATATACCAATACTTAACAGAATTTTTACTCTTTTAAAAGGTATTGTCTTTTTATCATTTATTCTAGACTATTTTTAATCTTTGTTTTCAAGCTACAGATATGTTCAGAGGACTTAGAAGAGGAGATAACTCAAAGTCAGTGAATAGCATGACCATCATGTCATACAAAAATCATGACCCTTTCTGAAAAGTGAAATATTTAGTTAATCAGTTTGCAGGAAGTTAAGAATTATTATTCCAGGAAGTTAAGAGTTATTATTCATGCTGATTACAAGATCACAGCAAAACAACTACAAATTTTTTATGTTGTCAGACAGAAATGTTTAGAAGTGTGTAAAGATACAGTCACTACAAATAGGTAGGCGAGCAGTGCAAGGTAAAGCAGACGTCCTCATCTGAAAACTGTTCTCCAGGTGTTGTGCACTAGGTAATGCTGAATGTTCCGGATAAAGTCTGTATTTGCTGTTCATTTGAGTTGTAGTGCTCAGAATGGTTTGCATCAGTTAAGTCATGACTCTGGGCTTGTGACACATTTTAAGAGACTTTCATGTAAGCAGGTACTGTGTGCTGTGTGACCAAATTTTGAGGGTGGTTCTAATGTTCTGCTTGAAGACAAATAATGTTGCAACTTTTCTACATTTTCTTATACTTGTGAGAGACCATTTTTGATGAAACAGAAGTTGACCTACATAGGAATATCCGAGCTAGTATTTTTGTAATATTTCATAGCATTTGCATTCCTGTATTTCCATATCATTCCTCTCCTTTTGTTCAGCTGCTGAGTATTTCAGATGTACACAGAGAGATTTTGGACTAACAAACACTTCTTCTGGGATGTAAATACAATAATAAAAAAATAAAACTGGAATTCAATCAGAAGACACATTATTTATTAAATTTGGTAGTGGTATGGAAATCGTATTCAATGACCAGATGTGCTGTCTGGACTGAAGTTTTTCACTAATTCTGACAAGGTTTTCCTGGTAAGAAGACTATGACCTTTCTCTTTTAACATTATTGAAGTTTAATCATTTGCTGGTTGAATTACTTTAATAAGTTCTAGAACATGTCATTACCAAATAAGAGGTTGATCTCTCTCCATAGCTCTGTCCCAGAGCTTGTCCACTTTTTTTCATGGTATGAGAAAAGGTGTCTCTCTCTGGAAATAGAAATGATAATATTTAGGAAAAAATGGCTTTCCACTAAACACTGAATTAAGTCCCACTTAATTCAGAGAGCCATGCTGCCAATCAAGATTGACCCCTGAGGATTTAAAACGAGCATACATTTGATTTGTTCTGGGGAAACTGAGAAGGACTCAAAGCATTTTCAAATTTTCATTCTTAATCTAGGAAAAATTGTAGAATTATTAAAAATATTAAAGCAGTCTATTTCAAGAGAATAAAAGCTGAGGAAATGTAGGAGATCTGTTTTTTGTTGATTTTTCCATTACCAATGTTTCATATAGAGAGTATATTCCCTTCACTTTAATTTGGGAACAGTGAAAATATACAATCAAAAGTAAAAATTAAAATAATATTTTAAAAAGAGGCTGAGAAATAAACATTATGGAAATTGTGTGCTTTAAGATATCTGTATTGATGTATTCACTATTTATGTCCTTTGTACTTTCCTAAGTAGTTACTATCTTTATCTGATAAACCATGCTGCGAGTGTAATTTATTAAGCATCTCTCATATCTTTAATACTCCAATTCCCTGGACACCATCAAAGTGCTCTATTTGAGTTTTTATTAATCATTATATTTCATTTGTAAATATGTGTGAGATCTTCCCCAATGAACATTCTGTGCATGACCCAGCTAAACAACTAAAAATCATGGCTAATTAATGCAGTCTTTTGTGATGTTAACAGTGGATGTTTTCAGTTGTCTGACTTATCACAAAGGTGGTACCATGCCTCTTGTAAGAAGGCACATCTGGCTGAATGGAAGGGAGGCTGTGTGCGTTTTCACATAAAACTGTATATCTTCTGTGTATAAAACATGATTTGCAGTTTTTTCACAATAATTTTGATATTAGATATATGTCCATGCCACAAAATTGAATGAGCAGTTGGCTAGCAGAAATACAGAGTCAAGCTAGACCCAGTGCTAAAGAAAGCAGAGAAGTGTAAGCAGGGTACTCTCCCCAATTTGATAAGCCTCAACTGGGTTTGAGAACCTGCACGGCTTATTTGCGACTCATGGTGTGTGCCTAATACAGCTATTATTTTTGTTACTTGCTTCATCATATTTTCATTATTTCCACAATGCTTCATAATTCTAAACTATTAACATATAAACCAGAACATTTTGAGCTAGTATTTGTATATAGAAGTTTATTGGCTGCATAGAGATGGAGGGTAGAGTTGATGGAGATGTCTTCTCCACTTTAGTATACCAGACCATACTATGGGTTTTATGAATTGCACATGCTGTGATTGATGGGAAGTAATCTCAGTACAAAGATTAGCCACTGCTTTCATGCAATGTGTGCTTGGTCTTAAAGAGTTCAAACTGATGAACTGTAGTAATCCCCTGTGAGCTGCCTGTCACTGATATAACTTGTTTACAAAGGGGATTTGTTTAGTAAATATTTAATTAACTGACATACTTTTAGGATGCAATGAATAACTGCAACTTTTAGCTTCCCCTCCAGTCACTTCTCAGCAGTGTGGGAGATACAAATTAGGATAAGGAGCCATGTGGGTTTTGCCAGCTAGACTAGGTGAAACTTTAAAGTATAATGTCTAACACCCTAAGGGCAGCCTATAAAATCTTGAATGTGAAATCATTACACTGTTTTGTCATACCCAAATGACAAAAACAACCATGAAACCTTTTCTGTAAAATGGCTTTACATAGGCTAACTTGATTTGTGATGATTTAATTACTGAAACAAATTCCCTCTTTTTCCATCTTACATTTAAATGAAATGACAGCACATTGGCATCCAGCACTGCCTCATCTTACTATAAATCAATAGAAATGAACAAACTGCCAGGTTCCTTATCCTTTTTAGTCTGTGCATCTTCAGTGTGTGCATCTTCTTCAGATGAAAAAATAACAAATACTTCTGTGCTCCTTCCGAGTTTGCCTGTTTTTAAGGTCCTTGTTATAGCTAAAGTTCTAGAAACCTAGAAAATCCTCATGGGAAAAATAGCAGGCTTACTGGCTTACTGGTGAAGAAAAAGCTTGAGAAGTTGTGCAGAATTGGTAATGTCAGTATTAGTAGTGAACAGCTAACATGTACTGGACTGGAGATACTTCCTAGAAGTAATGGTGTTATAAAACTCAGCTGACACTAGTTCTAAGACACAGAACAGTTCTTTCACAGGATGAGTATTGGCCAGTCCTGTGAATAAAGAATAATACTCTATTCTCTAAATATTCCTGTTGCTTTCAGAAAGAAACAAGCTAATGTACTGTGCTAAGAACATGTTCAACTTAGGAAGTATGATGCAGTCAACAGCTCACTTAAAAACTGAGTTTCAGTTTAGATTTATCTAGACTGTTTAGATTTATTAATTTACCCAGGGTGATTTAGACCAGTGAATCCAAGATGACTTTACAGCATTCAGTACTATACAACCCACATATATTGATTGATGGCTTCTATTAGTAAATGGATATGGTTTATTGTTTCTAATGATGATATTTGCGTATGATACAGTACATAAAATGCACTACCAAATTGCATATTATTTGCATATGAACATGCATACAATCTCTATGTAAAACTCAGAAATTTTATTTGAATTAGTCTATCACATAGTAATAGTTCCTCTGTTGCTTTTGTTGAGAAGTTTATAATGTGACTCTTTTGTGACTGTTCAAATACCCATGAAGATTAAGCCTCATGCTTTCCAGGTAGCAACAAGTATACTTTGTCTTCACTTTTATTTTTCAGAAGTCCATTGGAGATGAACAACAGCATGAACAAAGTGGTTATTATTTCTGAATTCAAATAGGAGTATAAAACAGACCCAGACTGTGATAGTACTAGTGTGAATGTACCAGAATACAGCTGAGCATGCAACAGAAATAGGAGAGTGAAGGAAAGTAAAAAGAGAAAATGAGAGATTTGGCAATCATTATATCTGAATCTTTGACTTTTCTGCTCATTATCTGTTCTGTGATAATCAGAGAGTGTAGTTCTTAGCATACTTTTACCTTACTCATATGTTATACTTCCTACTTTCTCCCTTTGTTACATGCAAAGTCTGCAAAGTAGGCACAGCTCAAATAATTGTGCTTTATGGAATTACACTGTTTTTGAGGGGTTTTCTGTGAATGATCTCTTTTTCATCTTTTCTCTCTCTTTCTCTTTTCATGTTCCCCCCTCACTTACTCCTTCTTCTCTTTTTCTCCTCAACCCTTCCACTTTCCCTTTCCCATTCCATATCTGTTGGTCTATTTTTCTTCTAGTACATATTTTTTTTTTTTCTTCATATCTAAATGTTTTCATTTCCTCTCATGTGTATGGAACTGACTTCAAATTACATGACATCCTCAGTAGTGCTGCAGATTCTGACAGTCCTTGAAGGTAAAATACTGGAAGGAATTTGCACATAGGTAGTTAACTGGTGTCAGCCCCATGTCGTATCAAGTATCTCAATGACTTGTGCCTTTATGCAACATGAAAAATCTACAAAGTACTTAGAGTAGGGTCAAGTGTTCAGTATAATATGAAACTTACAAAAGCTCTAAGAGAAAATAGCAGTGCATGAACTTATAAAGTGACAAACCATTAAGCTAATCCTACAAAGATCTTGACTGTCACACAGTACACTTTCCAAATACTTGGGAGGCACAGAGAAAGGTTTATTAATGGTTTATCATCCTGCTAACTCTGCCTCCTCTTCTCATATGCAAACATTACTATTTGAGTGGGGAGTGGGTGGGATTTTCCATGCATCAGATTGTAGCCATGAAATTGACAGTATTGTTCCACAGCAATTGAAGCATTACAAGCAAGACAATGATTGATAGTATCTTTAACCATCCAAGAACACTGCCTGCGTTTCTTACAAATATGTTGCATATAGATGAAGAAGAAAAACATAGTAAAAGAACTATAGCAGTCAAAGAATATTGCTTAGAGTATTCAGTTGATTTTTTCATTACCAATTTAACAAACCACTTGTTTCATTTCCCTTTTTAATTTTAATTTATTATTATGTCATTGTCAGAAAGCAAAATGCTGCTTTGAAATACACGGGACATAATTAACTAGGCACATTGATGCTGGTGGCAGAGGTACTTAAGGCTTAAGCATTCTGAGATTTACAAAGATGTTGTCAAAGACAACAAACTGATTTTCTGACAATGCAATAAAAAAACCTTATTTTTCTCCTGTGTCTGATTTGATGCCAAAAGCTGAAGATGGGGCAATGTATGTGAAAGATTTATATTTTATAACAGACCAGATCTCTAAGACCTTTTCCTCATTGGGGGGATGCTTTAGTTCCTTAATATATTCATGGCCCTATACTAGACTTTCTCCAGTGGCTCTATGCTTCTAACACTGAGGATTCCAACACTGATCCCAGTAATCACCAAGGCTGAGTAGAGGGGAGGGATCACCTCCCTCAGCCTTTTACTTCTGCTAACACAGCCTTGATTGCTGCTGGCCTTCTTTGCTGCAAGGGCACACTACTGGATTATGTTCACCTTGATGTTCACCCATCCTAAAAAGAATGTTTTACATGGGACTAGAACTAGTATTCACCTCTGGAATACTCCTCCAACTAGACTTTGTGTCACTGTCAGCTAGTTTTCAGTTCTCCCCATTGTCAGCTAATCCATCTGATACATCAACAGCTTCTTTATGAGTTATTTTATGGTATACACTATTGAAAGTCTTACTGAAGTGAAAATAGATGGATCAGCTGCATCCTGAGAGGGATGATCTTCATTAGGGTAACATGAGAAGTGAAGATTCAGCTAATGTATCAACATGTGGGAGCTTTGTGACCCTTTTCATTGCAGAGTGGGGAACCACTGGTTTCTTGGGTAGCATCAGCTAAAGGCAGCTGTGTAGTGGCAGGGATTACAGCCTCCAAAACTGTTGTGTTAATCCAACCCAGAAAATGTCTCTATCTGCTGTTCAGGACTTTAACTTGGGTGTTGCTGAGTGTACATCTCGGCAGCCAGAAGAGTAGAGCCTCAGAAATATTAGTCCTAATTTAGAAGGACTATAAAAGAAAAATAAATGTGATCTCCATATAGCAGCAATGAAGAGACAGTTCCTACAACCAAATTCTTCTTCTCAACTACTGCACTTAATCATTCTTTTAAAACAATTACAAATCAACATCTGTTTCTTTTCCTTCACTTTTTTCTTCTCTGTTTTTTTTATTCTGTTTTTCTCACAAGCATATGTTCATCAACATACCTCTTTTTATTTCTCTGTAAGTCTGTTGTTTCTGTGGTCTTCTGGACTATAAACTTTTGCCCATTCCATTTAACCTTCATATAGGGCTCACCACTTCTTCAAGGCTTGAGTTTTTTTCAGCTCTTACACCACAGTAAATCATAAGTGATTCCTTTGGAATCAGTACAGTGAAACTGCTGTAAATCAGACTCAATAGGGAGAATCAGAAATCCTAGTATTTATAATGCACCAATGAGAAAAATTTAACTCCTGAATATTGATTTATTCAGAGTGGTTAAGAAGATTGACAATAAGACAGCAAGTTTGTCAGAGCAACATTAGGAGAACTCATTTTAAATGAAGATAGTTAAACAGACAAACGTCAGAAAATAACAGTTGAACAACAGAAAAGCACTGGAAAGAGTCAACAATTATTTTATCAGTTAAGCATATTTTAAAGAGCCTACTTTTTCTGTTAATGTGAGTTACTTGCACTTCATTTGTCAGGGGAAGGGTGAATAGTACTGACATTATCTCTGTTCTGAGGTTACCATAATAATGTTAGATCTCTGCATTTCCCAAGTAATCTTTGCAACTTGCCACTGCAACAATATATCTTAGAGTACACTGGAAGTGAGGCTTTATTTTTTCATACTATTTCACTTTGAATTTAGAACTACAAAATGCCCTCTAGTAGATTTTTACTTGAAGTGTGTGAGGAACAGTGTTTTTCTGCTTGATCAAAGTGAGGGGGGAAAATCTTGATTCTCCAACAACTTTTTCTGCAAATCACTCAAAATCATCTCTTGTTCAGAACTGCTGTTGTTAAATTCGCCCTATTTAAATGTTCAAGGTATATGTATTTTGAAGAGAAAAAGAAATGCTATGAAACAGAGCAGTTACAAGGTTTTTGACCTGAATAAAACAAAATTTGGAAAAGGAATATTCTATGAGCCATCAGAGAGTAAGTGTTAATGATGATGACTAGAACTAACAGTGCATTCTTCAGAGAAGTATTTGGATGCTTTTAGAGAGGCATTTCACTTAATTCATGCAGTCATTCTTATGACGCAAGTACATATTCATCCTCAGATTTTTCAATGATTTTAGGATCTGTATGTCAGCATGAAGGCATTATCCTTACCGAAGTTTAACCAGTCTCAAGATTATCCATAAAATGATATGCCGAAATTCATATTTTCCCCTTTACTTTTCAATAAATAAATTAAAATTTTAGTCTTCCAAGTGTTTTTCCTTCTCTGTGGATTAATATCTGGAAATCCAATTGCAGAAAAAAAGGAATACAGTTAGAGAAATTTATGCACACACAATTCAAAGAGTTCATACTTATTTGGTTTTCTGTCAGCCATCTTAAATATATACTCTGTCCTGCAGGCCCAACTTCTCTACTAGACTGCATAGGTAAAAATATGTATTTGTGGGACACTGAAGAGTAAATTTCCCCAGTGCATCCCAATTAAAGAAACATCTGTGCAACATGGCTCTGACCCAATATGCTGTGAAAATACACATCATTCATGATGGTCTAGTGACTGCAGATTGCCCTTCATTTTAAAGCCAGAAACAATGGGAAATTAGTTCAAGACTTACCAATAAAGAGTTTTCCTTCTGGCACCTGTACATCTCAGCTGTTGTTTCTTGCCTGCACTGTAAGTGTATAATTCCATTTAACATCAGAAGAGAGAAAAAGATGTTTTACATGCAATAATGAAATCATGCGCACATCATGTAAACACAGGCAGGAAAAACATCTGAAAAAGATTCTTGAATAGAAATAGGTTGGTAATTTGAGACATTTTTTAAGAAAAATCTATATATACTTTTACCCAGCTCTTGGGCCAAGCTTCAATTTGACCTTGTTTGAAAAGTTTATGATAATTCCCCACTTTTTTTCTGCTTTGCACAAATTTATTCAGGCTGGATAAGGAGACAGAATGCAAAACTATCACAAAAGTCCTTATTTTGACTTAAGAAAGTAAGGTGGTTTTTTAAAGCAATTTCTGTCTCTTTCTGCTCATAGAAACCTTTGTATTTGCAATTTAAGCCAGAGCTGCTTGTTTTCACCATATTTGACAGATGGGCTATAGGATCTTATCATAAATGACATCACTTATCTCCAGTGAATTGTGTGATTTAGTAGAGATGAGAGGTTCTACTCATGTCCATTCTAAGTGGAATGCTGACACTAAATACCAGACAAACTACACGTTCAAGAAACTTAATAAATATCTCATCCGTGGAAAAACTTACTGGAGATTAATTATCTTATTAACCACTGGAAGATCAAGCCATGAAACAATGTTGTATGGTTTCATTAATTTTGCAAATTTGCAATTCTGTATAATGAAATACCAAGACCAGTTTCAGAAATATAAACTCCTATATTACACTGATATCCAGCTGCAGGCATGCTAGTTGAATTCAAGATCATTTTAAATTTCTTTTGCAGATAATGAAAACACAGTAGTTGTAGGTTTTGGGCATTTCTTCAAGCTTAATTTTTGAATCACATAGCAACAGGGGAAGTAGAAACTGAATGATGACCCTGAAGGGTGATTTTGATATATTTTTCCATGGATCAACTTGTATATTAATAACACTGTTCTAGAAGACATAGAATAGGTGTTGAGAGTTACTAAGAGTATGAAATTGCTTTTTTATTTATCTATTCATCTCTCAATCTGTAAAAATGAATAGAGACCTAACTGGCTTTCGTATCAGTAAAGATTTAGCAAGTTTTAGATTTTTATGTTAGGATGGTTGTTTTCTTCCTTTCTGTCCCTTCTAAAAAAAAGAATTTGCATACATATGTATTGCAGGTTGCTGATATATGCAAGGGAGTAGGCAAAGCTGATACCTTCAGTTGATGTTAGACCTCATTTACAGGAAAGGATAAAAATCATGCACAGGGTCTCAAAATGCAATAGGTAAGGATGACCCTGAAGAATTTCTCTTGCTAGAAGTCAGCTGCAAGTGTACATCTTACTGTCTAATTCATTCACTTTCCTATAACCATTCTATGAGTAAACAGACCATTTTAAATCCCTCCCAGTATTAATTTCAGAAAACTGCAGAATGAGAGAGGTAGATGATTATGTTCCTAATTAAAACACAAATGTAGTAATTACAGTTTATATGCCATTATCCTGAATCTATACAGGATGACTTTAAACAGCAAAACAGACATTAATTTTACTGTTCAAAGAAATGCTTATAATCTTTTAGAAATGTCATATAAAATATTCATTTTAAATGCCCTACGGTGATTTCTGAATTTATTTAAAGTGGGCTGTTGATAGCTCTTTTATAAATAAGCAATTACAGTATACTAAATATATCATGGCCCATCACATTATACATTCTATAATTTCATGGATGAAAACCCTACAGCTGATCTGCATAAATGTGGTACGTCTCACAGCAGGTGAAGAGTTTGATTACACAGGATAATCAGTGTTATTATTTATAGTAACCATTTATACCTGTTATTTATTAAAGCTCAGCAAATCAGATATTGGATTATTTATGGAAGTTGCTGTTTTGTAGGCCGAACGAGACACAAGACTATAAAAAAGGTGTGAAATGCATTGTTTTATTAGTAGTTTGAAATCAGTGAAGATTACTGGGGAATGAGAGTTGTAGTTCCTGGAGGCAGCAGAGAAAGTTGTATTTAGGGAATGTCCTGGCTCTGAACAGATTCCCCTGGAAATATCATCACTACACATACAACTGTTCGACTGGCAATATTAGATATCATTGCTATGACATTAGATGAAGATGCTAAGGGTTGATTAGCTGCAGAAATTTTGAAATAACCTCCAATACACTGAAGTGACTTTTCTAGACCTGAGCTGAAGGATTTTAATGAGGCTTACTCTGCATAGATTATAATACTGCTACTTATGATGGCCTTATTCCTCGGTCATTTAAGAGAACTGAACATTCCTTATAAAGCTTTAATAGGCACAAAGTAAATAAAATGACAATCTTGCAGATTATTTGAATACAGCTGTAGGAACTGGAAAACTACATACAGATTTTCTGCCAGTATGGTGCATGTGTTTGTCCCACTTTGAGTAGCATTATGGCTTTTCCTTCTTCTTGTACTGTATGCTGCCATTGTCATAGATGCAGCAAAAAGAAGAGGTAGCTGTGAAGGAAAGAACTGTTTTTCTTTTGTTGTCTCAAAACTTGCTTCATGAGGCCTTTCTGATGATAAGACTCTGGCTGGCGACTACTAACCATCTAGGAGGGTGAATGGTGGGTGTTACTGTGCCACAGCACCTCTGCTTGTGATTGCAAAGATAAGCAGAAGCAGGACAGGCAGTCTTTCTCAGGGGTGGGGCTTGGAGGAGCTGACCACTGCAAAAGGTGATAATGCTTGTGCCTGGCAACAGAGGCACCACTCCCTTCTGGCTTATCTGTTGGGCCAGTATATCACACTAAACTAAGGAGAAAAACAACCCCACAGAAATGGAGGATAAAAGGCCCTCGCTAAACTGGGGACTCTGGAGACAAACTCCCAAAGACACCATTGATGGAGAATTCCCTGAGGGGAAAATTTCGTTGGAAGAACCCCCGAGACTGGCTTGCTGTGGAGCTTCCTGGCTTTCTCCCATCCCCTGCGGTGATCAGACGACTTCCTGAGATCAACGGACATACTGTGTACCTCGCTGGACCCACGGTGGATCTCTTTTGCTCTCTGCAGAGACTCCTTGCTTATATTTCCCTACCTTTTCTATCACCTACCTTCCCTTCCCCATCTCCCTAAAAACAGCTAGGGCTTTAATAAACTGGCTGGACCAACATTTGAACCGTTGCTTCTTAATCTCACACTGGGTATACACATATAGTACCACATAAGTACCTTGCCTCCCTCCTATAAACTGGAGCGAGACAGTACCAGTGGTGGATCCTTCTGCCCTACCTCATCTGATTCTGTGCAGATTCTCTCAACATCTGCTGAAAGGGGATAGCAAAGAGAATAGTCCAGCACCAATCCACTCTTCCAAAGCAAACTGCATTTCTGTAGATGTTCTTAAGCATTCTACTTAGTAAGCTTTCAGCTCTTGATCCCTGAGGATGGTCTCTGGCACTACTTTGAGACTACTCATTCAGAACAACAACTGTGATCTAGGAACTGCTTATTCTTCAAAGAAGGCAACCAAATCTCCAGAGAAAATCCAGACCTATAACTGACAAAACTGGCAGGATGACAAGAACAAGCTAGTTTAGAATGAAAGAAGAAGCATACTGAGATGACAGCCTGCTTGGAAAAAACACCTACCCTGACAATGTTGGCATTTTTATGACAGTAGCATGGCAGATCACCTTGTAACTCCTCTTTTCTTAAATGAGAATTAGAATTTATAGTACTGAAAATTATCTCAACAAACACAATTTACTCCATTTAGGTGGATGTATATTTCATATTTAAAACAATGTCTGCAAGTCAAGGGAGGTTATCCTCACTCTGGTGAGAACACATCTGGAGTACCGGGTGAAGTACTAGTCTCTCCATTTCAGAAAAGACAGGGAATTGCTGGAGAGAGTCCAGTGAAGGGCAAAGAAGATGATTAGGGGACTGAAGATTCTCCTTTCTGAGGAAAGGCTGAGAGACTTGGGATTGTTCAGACTGGAAAAGAGAAGACCAAGAGGGGAGCTTATCAATGGTTATATATTTTTGAAGGAAGGATACTGAGTGGATGGGGCCAGACTCTTTTTGTGGTACCCAGCAATAGGACAAGTACCATCTGAACTTGCTTCCTCACAGAGCACTGGACAGAGAAGGAGGGAGGGAGGGAGGAAGGGAGGGAGGGAGGGAGGGAGGGAGGGAGGGAGGGAGGGAGGGAGGGAGGGAGGGAGGGAGGGAGGGAGGGAGGGAGGGAGGGAGGAAGGAAGGAAGGAAGGAAGGAAGGAAGGAAGGAAGGAAGGAAGGAAGGAAGGAAGGAAGGAAGGAAGGAAGGAAGGAAGGAAGGAAGGAAGGAAGGAAGGAAGGAAGGAAGGAAGGAAGGAAGGAAGGAAGGAAGGAAGGAAGGAAGGAAGGAAGGAAGGAAGGAAGGAAGGAAGGAAGGAAGGAAGGAAGGAAGGAAGGAAGGAAGGAAGGAAGGAAGGAAGGAAGGAAGGAAGGAAGGAAGGAAGGAAGGAAGGAAGGAAGGAAGGAAGGAAGGAAGGAAGGAAGGAAGGAAGGAAGGAAGGAAGGAAGGAAGGAAGGAAGGAAGGAAGGAAGGAAGGAAGGAAGGAAGGAAGGAAGGAAGGAAGGAAGGAAGGAAGGAAGGAAGGAAGGAAGGAAGGAAGGAAGGAAGGAAGGAAGGAAGGAAGGAAGGAAGGAAGGAAGGAAGGAAGGAAGGAAGGAAGGAAGGAAGGAAGGAAGGAAGGAAGGAAGGAAGGAAGGAAGGAAGGAAGGAAGGAAGGAAGGGGATATCTGGGATATTTGGAATGAAACCAGTACATCTGACTTATTTGGCATGAAACTGTGCAAGAAAAGGGTCATATAAAAAGGGCCAAATAGAAGAATCTTTGCACAAAACAATAGAGGAAAGACAAAATTTCAGAAGAATAGAAAGTGATTCTTGGGTTAAACATCAATGAGAGAAGTATGGCTAAAACTGCACAAGATAACCCTTGTGGTTTCCTTCCAGTTAGGGTTATTATATGATTACATGATTTTTTAATTCTGATTCTATGTCTGTGACAATGGCCATGGTGAAGAATAATTCAGATTTGTGTAAGAATACTGTTTGTGACTGAAAATCAAGAAGAAAAACCATCTTTGATATTTTGCCCTTTTAATGTGATTTTTACCCATAGAAATTAGGCATTTTCTGTAATACTCCAGAATTAATCTATTAAAGATATTTATATAGAAAGTCAGTGATACATTACTAAGTTTTAAAAAAGATCCATAAACAAGTAAGGCCTTTACACATGACACAAAAAGGCAGAAAAGGGAAAAATTCACAGAAATATTTGTTTTTCAGATAACTAGTTAGAGAAAAAACAGACTCTTGGAATTTTTAAGCATTCATTCTAACAAAGATAATGTGGATGATTTTCCTATATGTATAAAAAAAGCTTTTCAGCAAAAAAATTTAAAGAACTTTAGTTATACCTGGATGAGAAACTGAATATATTGAAGCATGGATGGGTGATTGTATATCAAGAAAATTTTTATAGTAGACAAGTGGCTGGGTGAAAGGGTACTAATAACCAAATAGAAGACGGAACTATCTCAACTGAAAATAGTGATAAGTGTAATCTGAAAGGATAGAAAATGGAAAGTAAAATTAAAGAGCAATGCTGCCAATAAAAATAGGATTTAAATGCAGATTCTTGAAATTTCCTTGGAATTATTTTGCAAGGAAAATACATCTATCAGAATTTTGACAGTTTTCATACAAAAATCTTAGAGTTTATTTTCTGTGAACAAAGGAAAACAGGACAGAGGAGGTGCAGAGAAGAATTCATCTTTCATTATGAATATCAGATTTTATTTATTTATTTATTTACAGTGTGAAACAGAAAAAGGTTAGGTTATGAATTCTACCTGAACTGCACTTTTTATTCCTGTTGTTGAATGTTGAATTAAAAATGTGAAAAACAAAAAACACCCAACAATAAACTCTGCAAACCTTGTTAGTAAGTTTCTCAGGGTGTATAGCTCTAGAAACTCTTGCGATAATACGGACTACACCAAACATACTCTTTGGAGTTTTCTGACTTGGAAAATAATGTACAAATGTCAGTATAGCTAAAAATTCTCACATTGTCATTCATACTGAAAGACCAGACACTGTCCTGGAAATATACACTCTCTACTTTAATAAATAAATAAATAAATAAATAAATAAATAAAATCATTATTTGTATAGAAGTTTCTCAAGCTATGCAATGTTGTGTAATATGGTAAAAATTTAATAACACTTTTTTTTTTTTTTTTTTACTCCCTTGTTCTCTAGCAGAAAAATTTAATTCCTCCAAACTTGTTGCTGCATAATGAAAATATGCTATTCACTGATTTTCTTCTGCTGCTTAATCAGTGGTGTTAAATAGGATATTTATTCCTGTGTCCTGTTTGATTGTGCCAATTCTATCTTAAATCTCTCTCTCTCTCTTGTGTATTAGCTCCTCACCTACAGCCATCAACGTCCAACCTGTCAGGACTGAATATAAAATATGCAATAGAAGCAGCAGGGTGAAAATTTTGTATAAAGCATAGCTGAGACTTCTCCAGGTTTCTGTCAGAGAATGTAAATCAGACAATACAGTACAGTGGAAGTAGGAATGGGTTATTTGGGGGGACTACAAATTTGTCCAAACAGCCAGGGATCAGGTTAGGAAAGCAAAAACCCAGATAGAATTAAATCAAGTCAGAGACATAAAGGGGAACAGGAAGAAATTCTACAGGTGTATTAGTAATAAAAAGGAGGCCAGAGAAGATACGGGCTTTCTCTGGAAAGAAACTGAAGGCCTGGTGACAAGGGATATGAAGAAGGCTGATGTGCTCAATGACTCCTTTGCCTCAGTCTTCACTGGTAAGGGCTCTATCTGTACCATCCAATTTGCAGGAAAAAAAAAAAAAAAAGGTAAGAAGTGGGAGAAAGAAGTTCTGCCTACTGTAAGTGAAGATCAGGTTCAAAACTATATCTACAATAAGATGTACAAGTCAATGGGACCTGATGAGAACAATCCACAGATTATGAGGGAACTGACAGATAAACTTGCCAAACTACAATTCATCATACTGAAAAGATCATGACAGTTTGATGAAGATCCCAAGGTTGGAAAAGAGAAAATATATCCCCCATTTTTCCCCTGTGAAGATCCAGGGAACTACGGGTTACTCAGCCTTTCCTCTGTGCCTGGCAAGATAATGGAGCAGATCCGCATGAAGGTCCTACTAAAGCACATAGAGAATAAAGATCACGTGATTAGTGGTAACCAACACAGCTTCACCAAGGGCAAGTAATGCTTGACTAAACTTGGTGGCACTTTGGTGTCAGTTGATTGTGTAAGAGAAGTTGCAAAACTGACCTCTGTAACTTCATATGTTGTAGTTCTTGAGATAGAAAAAAAAACGAGTGGAGACTTCTGCTATAAATAGCCCTACAGCTGACTGGAAATTTGAGATTTGATTCCTTTATTCCTCATGTGCTCCAAATGGAAAAAAAAATTCACATCATACAAGTAGAATTAGCTACTTACATTATAGCACATGATCTTTTAAAGTCTCACTTCATGTTTTTAAATTATGCTGAATACACTTAGACATTCACTCACATCTTGATATTAAAGCTGTTAAATAGAGAACTTCTTATTTCATTAAATGAGTTACTGTGAACTATTTGCAGTTCTGGATTAAAAAAATAAAAAAATAAAAAAAAAATAAAAAAGAAAATAAGGAAAACATCTACGTACATTATTTGAAAGTAAAATATCAGTTTATTGAATATGTACATAAAATTTCCTATGGTGAATGCACCTACAGATGGTTTTCTTTACTTGATGATTCTTTAAAGACAGCCTTGTAGCATTTGACCTGTTACATCAGATACAGGGTATGTAGGTAATAACACTGTAGTAAAAATTAGATTCAAATTTGTCTTATTCTTGCAACTATAGCATCTGAGCTGTATGTGCATGCTTGTGAGTGCAGAAACTCACACCTAGCCATTGCATCTAATTCCAGGAACTTCCCTGTTAATGTTCTCAGAAAAAGATAATAAACTGTTTTGAGACAATGATCTGACTTTAAACAAGGTGATGGAATACACTGGTAAGCCGCTTTGCAGTAAATCTTTTGGCTTAATCACGTAGGGACTCAACAGGCAAGATTTTCAGGCAACCCTAGACGTTACCCTGAGCACCTCCTGCTGGGCCAAAACTGATGAGAATTATAGTTATGCTTAAATTATGCTATTTAATCCCTTGGACTGAGAATCTGGCTGTGACAGGTAGCCTCAAAACAGTCCCAGCGATAAGACCTACAAAACTTCTTACAGGTTAGCTGTATAAACTGCTCCTGCAGGTGCAGTGATGGTCATGTAGAGCAACAATTTGATTATAGTTAGTACAATTAGGGTATGTTTTATACATTAAGATAATGGAAAGTGTTAATGCATGCACTGCAGTACTTGCTTTGGACCCCAGAACATTTAGACCTCAAGAATTAATAGGGAGCTGTTCCTGATCCCACTGGAGATGCTCATCCAAGAATCCTTGGAATGGTGAATTCTGTTGACATCCCAACACTGTTTGGCCGCTGTGTACGAGAAATTCCCTTCCCTGTGTGAGAATTATCCTTTAGAAAAGTTAAGTATATATATATAAGTGTGCAACACCTATTCAATTCTTCATTTGAAGGATCTGAACAGGTTAACGTCCAAACCTTAACTCACTTCAAATATATGTGCAGTACAAACTAGTATAGAAATAAACAAAATAAGGAGTAAAAACCAATAAGCTGTGGAAAGAACTTTATAATAATAAATAAATATAATACTTTATAAAGTATTAAAGTAATTGTTTTGCTTTTCCTTTCAGATGTTTCCAACTGAGATGATAAATACATTGTCTGTTGACCTGGAAATGAATTGGGAAGTTATAGTGTTAACTGGACAGATGAAGATATTCATTTAATTGGCTTTGATAAATGGCATCCCTTTTAATGAACTGTTAGTATCTAATACTAACTTCAGTTACCCAAGGGTAAAAATCTATAAAGAAGTTTCAGATTTGCTTAGATTCTACATTCATTTGACAAAGATACATTTAAAAAAAAATAAATAAATCATTTTCCATGCATGCAAATATTGGCTTTTGTGTAAAGACAAGATGTGAATGTAATATAATAAATGTAGTAAGTATCTGCATTACTGCTGTGGAAAAATTCTTCCCACATTTTTTTTTTTCCCATGCCCTCTAAAATATTTATATTAGTCAGTGTGTACTTTGTACACATAGCAACATTTTATGATCTTTTTGGTATATTTTTATCTCTGTTCCTCTTCAATATAATACTCAAATATATATATAAAACAATACTAGGGCAAATTTAAGATAGCCTTAAATTTTTTAGTATATGGAATTTCAGAATGCATCTTTATGAGAGGAGTCAGTAAGTGTAAACGAGTCTCTGATTCAGTGCCTTTAACCTTCTCTGTAGGCAGAGCCTCCAGTCTGCCAGATGCATCACTGCATACTCACAGTCTATGACTGTGTCCAGTTTTTGTAACTGAATGAAAAATGTATAATGTAATTTCATAAAATTAACTTTTGGAGCTCAACTGTCAATAGTATTTTGTTTCTTAGGAAAAAAGGAATTAAAATCTGTTCATTTGAAATAATGCTATGCCCATTCAGGGCACTGCAATGAAAGAAGACCTACAAGTTTCTGGAGCCTTTTACTACTTTTTAGATACTTGCTTTACTGTGTATCACAGCATGGTTTGTTATGTCTTCTGGAGCAAAGTACACATGAAAGTACTAAAAGAAGATATTTTTCACCTTGAGTTGTAAAAACCACCAATAAAATATTAATAAGTACAAATCTATACAAAACACAAACTGTAAACTTTCAGTGCCATGGGCAACTTTCTGAGAATATAGTAAGTTAGAACAGGAAAAAAAAAATTATCTTACTGAATTCAAGTGAAAATCAGTATCGTATTAATGAGGAGCCCTATGGAAAGATTTTTATCTTGAATTATCTTTCAACATAATGAAAGCACACAGGCATAAGCAATCGAGAAAATTATTATGAAGAGGTTGAAATGGGAAGATTTAGTAATGGAATATGTAGAAAATAAAAGTTGTTTAGGGATAACAACCCAGTCTTCATGAGTAGAATAGTATGGTTATATGAATTTTAAAACAAAATGAATAACAAAAACAAAAGCAAACAAAAACAAATGGAATACTACTATTCAAGGTATTTATTCTTTTCAACCAGTGTGAAAAGTACTATCTTTTAAACATTGAATGCTATAATATAAAGGAGAATAATTCTGTTGTTGGTGCTGAGACAGCAGTTTCTAAACATAAGTGATTCACATTCTCCTTTCTTTGTCTTTCTCTAATTTTAAATGTCCCAGAGCTGAAACATGGTTTACACTGCTCTGTGACTCACTTTTACTGAGTAGGCCTCAAATATATAATGCTTAGATAGTGCTTTTTTAAAAAAACACAGACTTTCCCCTAGCTGGTGTCCCCATTTAACTGCTATACTGCTATTTAGGTACATGGTAGTGCAGTGACTAAGTAACATCCTTTGGTTTCAGAGAGAATACTTACTTGTTATGAATTACATTTCTTGAGTTGTTCACTTCTTCCATACATGATGATTAATGAATTGAGATCAACTGTCTTTTTTTTTCTTTTTCTGTATGTGTCACTGCTTTGTCATTTGTTATTTCTTTACAAGGTATTGATAGGCACAAGACATCTTCTTAATTGCAACTCATAAAGCACACTGGTGTAGGATTGGTGCGAGGGAACCACAGTCTGATGCAGCATAAAATCACAGGTTAGATGAATAATTGACCTCACATCAAGAATTAAAATATTCCAAACATTGTTGTGAGTAATGGAATTTTGAAAACATATTTTAGGATAAAATGTGAAAGTTCTGAAACACAGCATATATGGATAGGCCTGATAACAATAGAAGTTATGACCAAAACCACAGCATAATAAAGGGACAGTAATTAATTAACATTGATTTTAATTAATGATCCTTGATGTTTAACCTTTAGTTGCTGAGCAACTTCAGTTGTAGTAGCAAAGGTAGTGAAAGGAAATGTTTCTGCCTGAACTTAGGTGAGCAAGACACAAAAGAGAAGAAATAATGAGGAAGCCACTCTTTGGAAGAAAGCTCTCCAAACGCTAGGTAATCACTACTTTACCATCTTATGATATATGATATATTTAAGGCCTCTCCACAGTTTAACTGCTGAAGTAATGCAATACAACTTATTCATATTGCTTTATGTTTATACACCCATTTTTATTGCTCAGACCATAATCTATTGTTTTGATTTTATTTGTCTTATTGATATCATTTGTTCTCTTCAACACAGTGAAAACTCCTTTGCATTACACCTTATCTAAGAGTCATGCCTTATGAACTGATAGCGCACTATATTGTGATAGAGTTTAATTGACAGTATAGTATATTAACTAATAAAGATCATTGTATAATTACATCATATGATTATATTACTGCCATTATCATTTACTTTTATTTGATTATATTAATCTAAGTTATTAAAAGTCAGCAAATTAATATAACAGTAAGCCAAAGTGTGAGACTCATCTTGGTAAACTGCATGATAAAATTCCACTGAGTTTACTGGGAAAATAGCACTGTTTGCAGAAACAATTTATATTAGGTGTCTGAGGGTGGTAAAATGCAGCTATAAGCATTTTTCAGATGTGCTAAAATCAGTTTCTGACCTGGCCATTAGTTTTTAAGATGCTCTACTGTGTCACTGCTATTAAAGATAAAAAAATTAATTGTGAATGGTACATCAGAAAGAGAACAGTGTGTGCTTTTTTTTTATGTTTGATTAATCTATTGCATGTAGCACTTTTAATGGGAGATTCTGACTAACTAATTAAGTGTAAACTTCATGTGCCTCATTTGGAGACTTAAATTGTAATAAATCACTGCAAAGGTCACTTTCTATGGATTTGCAATAAGATCTGAATTTCATTAAGTGTCTGTTGTCTCCATACAAGTAATGTACAGGTAACATCTATAATTTCTGATCCATTGAATTACATTACTGATATATTTCTAATCAAAATTACTGTAAGAATAAATTAATTGAAAAAATAAATTCAACCTTAAAACAATACAAATATTTAATGAAATTTTTATATTTCTATTACTGTGTTACTTTACCCTTAAGTAGGGTAAAGATATGCCCATGCTTTAGACAAATGCAATTTTAAAGAAAGTAATACTGAAGTAAGTTTACATGCAAGAGTTCTGTAATATCTTTCAACAGTTTGTAGATCCATTGTTCTCCAATGATCTGTGTTAGCACCAGTGGAGATTCAATTGCATTAAACATAAATTACTCTTTACATACCTTGTAGTGAACTTCAGTGGGCGTAGAGTTCCAGTGATCATCCAGAAGCACAGTGTTGTTGGACTCATGCACTGATCCCAGGTCATTTTGCTGTTAGAAAAATACCTTAAGTTATTCTTCATTAGTTACGAAGAAAAGAAAAATAGAAAGAAGCAAATTTTCTCCTGTGGTGTTTGACAGTCTCCCAGAGCTCTTAGATGTTATATTTAGTCACAGTAAGAATTAATTTTCAAATATCTATTGTTCTTTGTTTTTAGAAACTATATTTCTTTAGCTACAATTTATCCACGGCCTTTATGCAAAAGCTGAAATTCATTATTCTGCTGGTAAAAACAAAAGGTAAGCAGAATGCCACAAATGAAAAGTGATTCTTCTGTATCTCTTCAATTGATTTTTGTCTTGACTCTAAGTGTGTGCTTCTGAAAGGAAGTCTACCTTCTGTGAAAATCCAGCAAATAATGGTATTTTTTCACTTGCTCAAAAATGGAAAATGCATTTATATTTTTCAACCGCAATAGTTAAAAAAAAATAAATCTATGTATGTATATGTATGAATGCATTTAGATAGCTGATGCATAGGAATACAAACTTTGTATGAATAGTCACACGTTGATGCTACACGTGGATGTTGTAAATGCAGTCTGGTTCATGCATTTTCATGAAGGCTGGGGCACCTCTCCAATGAAGATAGGCTGAAGGAGCTTCTTGATCAACCTGGAAAAGAGAAGGCTTCAGAGAGACCTCCTTGTGGCATTCCAGTATCTAAAGAGAGTTTATCTAGATGAGAGAAATCAACTTTTTCAGGGCTAGACAGTGACAGGACAAAGAAAATGGTTAGATTAGATATTGGGGGGAAGCTTTTTACTGAGCGATGAGATTCTGGAAGAGTTTGTCTACAGAGGCTGTGGGTGCCCCTGTCCCTGGAGATGTTTAAGGCCATGCTGGATGGGGCCTTGGGAAACCTGATCTAGTACTTGATCTAGCAACTGGCAGCCCTGCCTGCAGCAAGGGAGTTGGAATTTGATAATCCTTGAGGTCTTTCTAAACAAATCCATTCTATTATTTTATGAAACATAATTTTCCAAAATTAACCTTCAGAAAATTTGAGTGGAACATCACAGGAGTTAATAGTCAGCTCTGCCTGTTCTGCATGTGTTCTGAAGTTTGTCTAAGACTAAAAACAGAAGTTTTCTCTTCTTGCATGGAGAAATTTAGGGTATGATGCTATACTGAGTGCCATCCTTTAGAGTTTTTCCAGTGACCTCACTTAGTGCCAGAGTTTCACCTTTAAAATGGGCTTTCCATAAACACTCTGATTTAGAAGTACTTTGCCCCCGCCTAAGGCAGAGGGGAAATTTTCTGTAGCCTTCAGCAGTTTGAAAGTAGTGATTATGCTTTGATCAATGCTGTAAATAATCCCATCTAAAAAAGTTCATTTTTTGCCTTTTGTTACCTTTTTTACTTCATTCTCAATTCTGAACAACTATAGCGTCAGTACAATTTACAGACTAATGGTTCAAAGTACAAAGGTTTCTCAGGTTTATAATAAATTCAAAAGCAGCAACATAGGTCTTTTATACACAGCGCAGCTGGTCTGCATTGTAATAATTCTGGACAACAGATTTGGGAAGTCTCTCTGCTAGTTCATACTCTTGAGAATGTCAACAGGAGCACTTGTTTTGATGTGAACATCTGTGCCAGGCTAAGAAACACCATCCTAATGCTGCTGAGTGACTATCAGATGGTAAAAATGGCTTTTAGCCACTTCTGACCTTATCAAGATTAGGCTCTGCCAAGTGAAAGCTTTTACAACTTTTCTCCAGTGTTTCACAAATTCTGCTCTCTAATTCATTCATAAAGGTTATCTATAATTTTTTTAAATTTACCATGCTCTCAGAGAGCATGGTCATTATTTTTTTATTATTATTATTATTATTTTCCCCCAAATATTTGCAACACTCTTCCTTGTTTACTTTCTAGTTCTTCTGAAATACAGTGTATAGTATGTAAAGGATTTAAGAACTCCTAAGCCAAAATTTCCACCCTGAGAAGACCGGAATAATGACTTCAGAATTTGGGCAACTTCAAACTCTCATGACAATATTAAGAGCAGCAGACATATTAATGACAGTTTTGAAAACAGAGCTGCTATTTTTTATTCTCAAAATTTATAGCTTGAGATTTTGAAATAAATTATCATTTTCCTCCCAGAATCTTCACTGTCAGTTCCTAAGAAGAACCATCATTAATCACAAGTAGCCATAGTTTTGTGCTGATTGTAATTTTGTCACACTGAATAAAAGACGAATGATATAGAATACTATTAGCAATGATGGTTTTAATGTAGACATTTATCATTGATTCAGGTTCACTTGATATGACTTTGGGATAAAAACAGGGAAAAATTGCCTAGCTGTTGAAAATTTTATTGCTATTAAATCATAATTTTGGCAAAGCTGTGAAAATAAGACTGGCAAAGCTTTCTTTTCCAGAAGAACCCAGATGCAGGGAAATTAGAGAAGTGAATGCAGATTAGTTGCCATCTATCTAATAGCTAATAATAGAAGAATCATTTTTGGCAAGCTGTCTATTTATAGGAATCATTCAGCTTACTGAGATCATCAGAATAAATGAAAGAAAGATCTACACACACATTCAGCAATGTAAAACTCTTTCAATAGCCATGCATAATGGAGACACTGGCACTGATACTGATGACACCCTTAAGAAAATCTTCGTTATCTAACTTTGTTCCAGGGTATCAACCAGAAATACAAGGCAATTCTAATTTTGTGTGACATGTAAAAGAATAAAATCAAAATTATTATATACTTTTCTTGTAGAATATCTATTATGCTGCATGTGTTAAGCACAATTTCTCGTCTCTAAGGTAACGTCAACATTGTAAAACAGACAGAAGGAACACAGTATAGAAATACATCTGTAGTTCAAAATTTTGAGGGCTGCTCTGAAAGTAATGCCTCCTATTTCATTACATTGGCCCACGATGTCAAAGGTGGATGTTGGTGGTATGGCATTAGAAGCTGAATTTAGAATCATAGAATCATAGAATGACCTGGGTTGAAAAAGACCACAATGATAATCTAGTTACAACCCCCCTTCTATATGCATTGTTGCCAACCACTAGACCAGGTTGCCCAGACACACATCCAGCCTGGCCTTGAATGCCTCCTGGGATGGAGCATCCACAAAATCTTTGGGCAACCTGTTCCAGTGTGTCGCTACCCTTTGGGTGAAAAACATCCTCCTAATATCTTACCTAAACCTCCCCTGTCTATGTGTAAAACCATTCTCCCTTGTCCTATCACTATCCACCCTCGTAAACAGCCATTCCACCTCCTGCTGATATGCTCCCTTCAAGTACTGGAAGGTCACAATAAGGTCTCCCCAGAGCCTTCTCTTCAAGGCTAAACAAGCCCAGTTCCCTCAACCTTTCTTCATAGGAGTGGTGCTCCAACCCTCTAATCATCTTAGTGGACCTACTCTGGACCCGCTCCAAGAGCTCCACCTTTTCTTGTATTGGGGGCCTTAGGCCTGGACTCAGTACTTCAGATGGGCCCTCACAAGAGCCAATTAGAGGGGGGACAATCATTTCCCTCTCCCTGATGGCCACCCCTTTTTTAAGGCAGCCCAGAACACAGTTGGCCTTCTGGGCTGCCAGCACATACTGCTGACTCATGTCCAGCTTCTCGTCTACCAGGACCCCCCCTTTCAAGGAGTTCTTCACCCAGTTTGTATAAACACTTGGGATTTCCTCAGCTCAAGTGCAACACCTTGTACTTGGTCTTGTTGAATCTCATTAGGTTTTCATGAGCCCACTTCTCCAGCCTGTCCAGGTCCCTCTGGATGGCTTCCCTTCCTTCCAATGTATCAACTGCACTGGTCAGCTGTGTGTCATCTGCAAACTTGCTGAGGGTGCACTTAATGCCATCATCTATGTCACTGATGAAGATGTTGAAGAGCACTAGTCCTAAGACCAACCCCTGTGGGACATCACTTGTGACCAGGCTTCACCCCGACACAGAGCCAGTAATCAATTTCTTATCCATCCCTACAGTCTGTCCTTCAATTCCATACCTCTCTAATTTAGAGAGCAGGATATGGAGAGGAACCATGTCAAAGGCTTTGCAGAAGTACAGGTAGATGACATTTATCATTCTTCTCCTGTCCATCATAGAAGGCTAGCAGATTGGTCAGACAAGATCTGCCCTTGGTGAAGCCATACTGGCTGTCTAATTTTCCCACTAAAATTCTATTATGTTTTGTTACCATGTTACCATGTTTTCAACTATGTTGAAAAAATAGCATTTTGTAGCTGAGAATTTACTCTGTGAAGTTCTATTGTGCTCTTTGTATCTGCTTTAGTTTCCAAAGAAATAAATAGAGGACATTACTTTTGGAGCGACCTTGAAAGTTATCTAGAGATATCTGACTTCACAAATACATGCACTCTTGGAGCTGAATTTTAATTTTCCATCAGAAAAGAAATATGAAATTTTATATGTAGAAATAATGAAAATCTAATGTCTCTTGCTTCTGGTTTGTCTTGGACACTGTGGATAGAATCTAGAACATCCACCTTTATCTGCAAAAGGACCTAGACATAGTGAATGTCAGTGAATGTCTCAGTTCAGTCATGCAGTTGCATGCTGGGGAGAGGTTACCATACAACATAAACCTGAAATATTTGATGACACTTCAGGGAAATGTTTAAAGGGGATTTAAATCTGATTAGGAGAGAAAAAGAGAGAAGTTTAGTCAACAGATTTGCAAATGTCACAGATCTGCAGGTCACAAATACCAAATGGATTCAAATACATACACTTGCAACTAATATGACCCAAAGGGGTTTTTCCTCTCCTCCGGCTTTCTTTTATTCTATTTTTTCAGCAATTGCATTATACATAACTTGTGTTATATACAATTGTAATAACTATTATTTCTCTCTTCCTTTTTTGCTTTAAGAAGTTTTTATCTCAACCCACAATTTATACATTTTTATTTTTCTGATTCCTCCATCCCACTGGGAGAAGAAGAAAGAGCAGTGTGTGTGGTGTTTAGCTGTTTGCCGTATTACAGCACAACATTCATTTTGGCACCCAACATGGGGCTCAAAGGGTTGAGATAATGACCTTACCAGAGCTTTATAAAACAAAATTCTTGTAAGTAGTATAATAGCCTAGTAGATATTGGTCACAAAGGTGACATTTTTGTTCACAGTGTGTTATTGTTTTCAAGGCTGTTCTTAACCCCACTGTTATTGTCTCTGAGGTCTAGGTCTTGCCAGTTTGTATATAACATGTGCTGCTCCTGTTATTTAAATAACTGTGTATTATATATTGTGGATTTAATGTGGTTCTTGTACTCAGTAGTGTCATCACTCTCACACTTCAGGAACTTTACTATAGAAACTCTCAACAAGTATACTCTTTATTCCTCTTTATTTCCTTGAAAGTGATTGTGGACTGGCAAAAAGGAAAAGATTTTGGAATAACTCCAGAGGAGGAGGTCATGCATAATAAAGAGGCCTCACTGTGTGATAAACTACAAGAAAATGAGATGAGAAACAGTATTTCTTCTTCATTGAAATCTGTTGTTATACTGTGAAAAAGTATCAGAGATGGAGGACTGCTGTGTGGAGTTTTACACAATAAATTACAAAAACTGCTCAATGGACTGGTGTACTGTGGAAAGATATTGCTGCCTGGGTAGAGAATATGGTAGTAGATGGTAGTATATTATTTAGATACTCATGTACCCAACGATCATACCATCGAAGAACAACAAAACAACCAATAGGTTTATCAGGCTGCAAGGATTGTCAAATAGATCTGGACTGACACAATTTTAGCTTTGAATTGAGCTGTGCAACGTAATACTGGTAACAGAATAACCTTTAAGATTCTTGATAGCTGGCACTGAAATGAAACTTTAAATTCATAGTATTCCCTCTCCTTAAGGATTCCCTGAAGATCACATGAAGAGCAATACTGCCTCTATGTCTAACACAGATTATGCATAAGCTCTAATTTGAAGTGACATTGGTGAATTCCAGCAGTATAGTTAATTGGATAATTTCATATACACCACGAAGATCTTTCAAGATTTTTATCCTTTGCACACAGCAAGCTACCTCACTGGATGGATGAAGACATAGTGAGTTAAGCTAGTGAGCATAAAGCAAGCGTATGTCATGATCTGATTGTATATGGAGATAGTGTCCTTTGGAAAAAAATTAGTAGTGCTTTGTTTCATCATACTTTGCAAAGGTACAGTATGTGTCCAGCATATCCAACATGACTACTATATAAAAGTGAAAGAAATAGCTAGGTCTCACCCAGAACCCTTAGTTTCCCAAAGCAAACAAAACTGATTTCTACATTTCATGTTGGTAATTGTACGTTTATAATGTAGGCTTATGAGTAAGCAGCAGTTCTATGTTTCTGTTTGTTTGTTTTTGTTTTATTGTTATACCTGATACTTAAATGAAACATATGTTTCAAAAACTCTTCACCAATCAGGTGATTTAGGTAAATCATTCTTGATATGTGTATTGTTCTTGACGTATATACTACAAATCTTGCTTCTGTTTGTGTCCTGATGTGTTTCTGTATTTTTAGATTTTTTAATTTTTTTCTGCAAAAAAAGTAGAAGAAAAGAACATCTTCCTTTTACTATTAGAGTTTGGCAGAGTAAGATTGGAGTTACAATTGTAAGGTATGATTCCTTTTTATTTATCTGAGTGATGTGTAGTTGGAAGAGTAGTTAGAGGTTTTTTATTCAGTAGCACTTTTTGGAAACAAAATCTTCCCTCAAAAGCACAAGTACATCTGTAACTAGCCCAGGTAGAACCTGGCTCCAAGCATCCAGCAGAAGAATTTGTCAAGTTCTTTGTATCTGATTACCGGGGAGTCAGCAACCAGGAAAAGCACTGAACAAAAATTCCCAAACAACTTCAAGGCTTTGCTGATTTACTAAAGCCTTAACAATACAGTTTATGCTTCTGTATATTTTTCCTGTCACTGTTGTGAACATGATTTCTATAAAGAGAGACTGCAAATTTAGACTAGGTTGTGCAACTTCTTCTGAGCTGTTCTGCTTCCTGTGTACTTTGATGAATAATAATCATCACAGAAAGACATTCCCAGCAATCTCAGAATTCCAAAGGGAAAGAAAATGTCCAAACCTGTCTACTTCTAAAATTACTTCTGTTGTTCACTGAAGTTAACCACAGATTTGTTTGTGGTTGCATGTTTCCACTGCACACTTCAGAAAGACCTTGACTGATGTGGGCTACTGTGCTTATACCCTTTTCTAAAACCATAACAAAAGAGCACATTGTTGGCAACTGTATCTATAATACTGAAGGTCCTATTTGGATGCTAGATTAAAATAGATCCTGGGATAACATGAGTCTTAATTGTATTTTAAATCCCTGGAATATATTTAACTAAAAGAAGTTAGCAGTGTGACTGACAATCATTACTAATAGGTTTAATTTATGCCAAAATCTCTGTTTGAATAAGGAGCATTGCCTGCACTAAATTGTCAGCTTTCAAAACTGTGGAAAAGTTCAATTAACATCCTACAGATCCTAGATCAGTAGCAATGATGCTTAAAGAGCTTTGTAGAAACTTTTTGTTTGTTTGTTTGTCTAGTTTTCTTATCTTTGCAGGCTCCTTGTACATTTACAGCTCGAATAAAATAAACCTGACAAAGATGTAACCTAACCTCTGTATTCTCCACTTGCTTCTAATCTTCAGATAAAATCTTTACAGTGATTCCTCTTGTAGTGATTATTCATTTGAAGATGTTACTCACATTTTCAACAGCTTCATACTCTTCTCTACTTAATGTTGAATTAATTATTTTCTCTCAAAAAACCAAGATATATCCTTCCTTTTGTCTTGTCACCAACAAATTAGTAACGGTTTTAGAAGATTTGTAAGGTTAGTATATTATTGCTACTATAATTGCTAAGTTCAAATTAAAATATTAATTTTGATTCCCCCCTTTTGACAGTATTTAAGTCTCAGACTAACAGAACTTCTAATTTTCTTGATCTCTAAGTGTTCTTTCAAGACACTTATAGTAAGCAAATTATTAGCTATTGAAATGTCACACTGGTTTGCATATAAGACACTCCGATGCTGGGATTAGATTGAATATGACATTGGATATTGTGTGTGGTAGCTAAAATGGCCATGAAAGATTTCAGTTTTGCCAATCTACATTAAGATTTACAGGCTTGTGTTCACATGCAAGGAGTAATTAATGACAGTGAAGTAGAAGTAAACACATCACCTAGAGAGAAGGAAATTCTGCTTCAATGCTGATGTAGAGTCAACTGGGAGAGCTTTTAATCTCTAATCTTTCTAAACATTAGGTGGGTGCTCCTCTTGTTGGGGTCCTTGTCTTCATCAAAAACCTTTCTGTGGAAGAACAGAAGGCTCATCTTTGTTTAACTACTGGTAGAAATAATTACTTGAATGACTGTAGAAAGTAAAACATTTTCACCATGATACATGGACATGTGGGAATGTTAACATGCATTTTCTGTCAGGAATAAACTAGCTCCTCTCTCTTATTTCCCCAAATCCTCCCTCCCCTGCAGCTTACATGTTTGCCCAGGGATTCTGGGAAAGACTGCTTAGTCAAGTATAGGTGATCCTATTTCATAATTACCCTATGAAATGGTAATTATAGTATAAGGTTTCAACTGGAAGTCAAGCTACAGTACTGACATGAAGTTAGCAGATTAAGTCCCAGTAATGCTCCTGTAAAGAACTCTCATTTAGTGATCCTTGGAGTGAAAGATATATGTATGCAAAATGCTGTGAAATATAAAAGGCAAGAAATATCTTCTGTGATGAAACCACAGCTTTCTGAAAACCAGAGGGATTCTTTGTGGATGATAAATTTTACACAGTTAGAGCTTTCTGAAAACAAGTCCTCTGAGATAATCTGCTGCTGTGACTATGTTAAAAATATGCTAAATGATTTTAGAAATCTTTAAATACTGAAAATGCTTTTTGGATCAAATAGAATTGCATTTATTTCTGGCAGTACCAATTTTTCCTTTTTTGTTTAAGAAATGCCCTCATGAATTACCTCATGCGGGGTAAATGTCCTTCCTCAACCAGGAATTTCTTGTTTTGAGAACTGTTATTAGAAGTGATAGAGCTGTTGTTACATTGTATGTCACTACACAAAGCAATTCCACAAAACCCGGTTAAATAGATAATCAGTTAAAGGCAAGAGAGAAAATTCCAGTTATTTTAATTTGTAATCATTTCTGATCATATATATATATATATATATATATATATATATATTTCTTAACATGATATGATATTGGTCAAGTATTTGATGCTGTGTTCTTCCATTTTCTCAGTATTTGAGCATATATTTTCCCTAGAGGCTTCTGGATTAAACACTCCTCAGTCTAAATATTCTTTGGCTCTTTGCCACTCACTGGCTTTATCAGTCATTGACACTTAGAGAGCACAAACACTACTGAAGTTATATCTTTCCTCATTCCTGTGTGAAAGGTAAATATCCTGTCACATACATTAGAAAATGGAGATGAATTTATGTAGGCACTAGAGAGAATATGGAAATCCAGTAAGTTTTCTTATACATATTTGTCTTTTTCTCCTCATTCTGTACTTTGGCAAATGACAAGATTACGGTGTCACTTAAAATATATGCTTCTGCTTAAATTTTAAACCCATTTTAAATTCATAGTTACATATGTATGTAGTCACATCATGATGACTCTTAATTTATGGTGATGCCTCCCCTTTCAAATTATAATGCCATTTTAGACCAGGTTCGTTGCTCTCAGTCTGGGACATGGTTAGCACTACTGCAGTAACCTTTTAGGCTATCCTAATCACTCCAGTTCAAGCAGTGATGCTACCCACTCTGCATACATGAGAACAGAGTGAAGATACAAACTGGAACCAGTTATTTCCTTGTTAATGTTGTCTGCTTTTTAACAATGCCAGACCTGCCCAGTATCAATTAATCTAAAATATACATTAGTCTTTGTATGGTAATATAGACGAAGAAAGTGGGAGGCAGTAAGCTACAGACAGGTAACTTATGTTTGTATTTATAGTGGAATATAAGTGGCCCATTCAATTTTATGCCTTTCATAGTATACACTACAAAACATTACCATTTAGTGAGTGGATTCTAAAATGAGTGTGTTACAAAAGTAAAATTTATTTATTCATATTTATTATTAACAAATTAGACAGATTACCATAGAATTTTCCCCTACTGATATTACTTTCCGGGTCTTATTGAAAGTGATATGTTACAAACTTTCCAGTTGATAGAGATGAGAATAGGGAGAAATGGGAAAGTGCAATTAATGTGCTTACACATTGCATCCCTATGCCCTGTGCAGACTCTGGCCGGCAAACTGAAGAAGAATTTTCCCTCCTGTCACCACACGCAAAATGGTAGCCCTGTGCCTGTTCCCAATAAGCCCTGCTATTCCAGGGCTGACACAAGCACCTCCTTTAAAATAGCAGGAGGTAGCACAGTCTAGGTTTTGGAAGATACAAAGCAGTTGCTTTGAGATGCAGCATATGAAAAATGCTTTATCAAAGGAAGCCTTCTGAATGTTCTCACTGTTTCTTCTTTCCTCCCTTTCAGAAGGCTGAAGTTGTTCAATCAAAATCAGTTATTTATAAGCTGTGACTTTTTACACTGCTATGGATTTTTCTCATGTTCTAAGCTTGCTCACCAAAATCCCATTCTTATCAAGAATATAAAAGGTTAAATAGAGAAATAAAAGAAGAATAAACACCTTAATCTAGCCGAAAATGTTTTTGTTGCATTTCTGGCTGCTGTGTTTGATCTGTGAAATTGAACACTAAAATGGGGCCAGATAGGTCAGAAGTTGTTTTGCACTTCTAGCTTCTCATCTAGAAGAAATGATGGCAACTCTCTCAGTCAAATTCATAATAGCTATGCTACTAGTAGAGGATCAAGATCTCTTTTCTCTAACCCACCAGCAATTTTTCTGGAAATAAGCGGCAATTACTAGGCAAGATTTGAAAAACATTTCTCATGATTTTTTTCATTGGCATTTAAAAAGTGGTTTGTTTTTTTTTCTTTTTTCTTCTATTTTCTTCTATTTTCTTCTCTTTTCTTCTTTTTTCCTTCCTTCTTTCTTTCTTTCTTTCTTTCTTTCTTTCTTTCTTTCTTTCTTTCTTTCTTTCTTTCTTTCTTTCTTTCTTTCTTTCTTTCTTTCTTTCTTTCTTTCTTTCTTTCTCTCTTTCTTTCTCTCTTTCTCTCTTTCTTTCTCTCTTTCTTTCTCTCTTTCTTTCTTTCTTTCTTTCTTTCTTTCTTTCTTTCTTTCTTTCTTTCTTTCTTTCTTTCTTTCTTTCTTTCTTTCTTTCTTTCTTTCTTTCTTTCTTTCTCTCTTTCTTTCTCTCTTTCTTTCTCTCTTTCTTTCTCTCTTTCTTTCTCTCTTTCTTTCTCTCTTTCTTTCTTTCTTTCTTTCTTTCTTTCTTTCTTTCTTTCTTTCTTTCTTTCTTTCTTTCTTTCTTTCTTTCTTTCTTTCTTTCTTTCTTTCTTTCTTTCTTTCTTTCTTTCTTTCTTTCTTTCTTTCTTTCTTTCTTTCTTTCTTTCTTTCTTTCTTTCTTTCTTTCTTTCTTTCTTTCTTTCTTTCTTTCTTTCTTTCTTTCTTTCTTTCTTCCAGAAAGCTAAGACATTTATTAATTTATATAATATTGTTATTAGTGTATACTCAATAGCAGACCATCATTTCACTACTGTTCTTACAGGCTTTTCTTTTTTTTTGATCCACATCAAAATAGGTAATTTCCTCATATCCTATCTGCAACATAGTTAATAGTCAGACAGGACTAAAAGTGAGAAAAAAACCCTATCTGGTCCTAACATCAAACATAATTTAAGCTAAATGTTATAATGAAGTTTTGGTGCTTGAGTTGTAGAAAAATGATATGAAACAGCCATGAAGAACAAAACATCTCTTTTCAAGAGAAAAAACATGATATTTAATATATGAGTTGAACATTCTATTTTTCAGTTCAGCCAGCAAAACCCCAAAAGCATTTATTCGTAAAGTTCTTGTAGCGAGCATACTGATGTTGCTACAGAATCTGTTTTCATATTCACTTCTCATAGTGCTCATCATCTTGGTGGTCATTTACTGGCTTTTCCCAGAATACTGCCTAGTGTGCATCATGATGATTAGCAGGTGCCAATCGACACACAAATCTGGACAGCTACCAAACAGATAGGGCCCATAAGAGCCTGGAGTTAAATGAGAAGTATATGAAGGAGAAGTCTTGTGAAAGAGTGTATGAAGTGCCACTGAGGAGGCAGGTGACAGAGAAGGCTGGCAGTATCACTGTGGTAAGTAGAGAAAGTACAGAAATGTGTGTTAGCTGCCCCTCTAGTGGCTACAAGAATTGGTTGTTACATCTACTAGCATCTCCATTGCTTTATTAGGTATGAAAAATTATGTAGCAAAATGGATTTTACATCTATTTAGTAAATTTCTTCTACCTATTATGAAAGCAGGTAGAGAATGAACTATAACACAAAATCCAGCAAGGAAGGAGTACTTGTAGGTGATAAGGAGCAGATGATCAGCCAGGTGTAAGGTGAAATAGACTACTAATTTTGATCATTTTATACCTTCTTGCATGCTTGATACTGTTTGTTTGTTTGTTTGTTTGTTTTAATATCCTAACACACTACTTACATCATCTTTACCAGTTCATTGCTTTGTGTATCAGGCATTATTGCTTGGTTGCCAATTAATCACAGCACTTCAATAGGATTTGCAGCTCTTTAGTCCACGGGTAAATTTGGCCCACACCATGTGCACAGCTGAAAGTGGATATATTAAGAGTAAACTTACCTTGCATAAGTGCCATACAGTACATTTATCTCAAAACTGGCTAGGACTAAAAGAAAAAAAGAATCCTACTCCCTAAATGCTTTATTAAAGTCTAAGGGGTATATTCTAAAAGTGTTTTTTTTTTTTTTGTTTGTTTTGTTTTGTTTTGTTTTGTCAGTATGTCATATTATTGCTAGCAATATTTGGTTATTTTTCTTTCTGTAAAACATCTATATTCTCTCAATACGGTAATAAACAAAGACCAATTAATCACTTGTAGTATTTTCCAGATTCAAGTAACTATCATATTTTTTATCTATGTATTGCCGGTAACTTTTAACTTTCTGTGTAACTTTGGAACAGGCCTATTTCAATCACAGAACCTACCTAACTCCTATGATACCACTTACTCTCTTGTCTTGCAATTCCATTTGCACAGTTGGATTCATGTATCAAGATCAAGCCCATGTGTGCCAAAGAGGCTCCATTCAATGAAAACATCAGCTTATGGAAATCCAACAACAAAGGCAAGACCTTAATTCCATTTAGTTTTGTCTCTTCCTAACGAGAGCTGTCAATTACTTACAGTAATTAGCTAGGCAATGGATGTTAATGGGAAAAGATTTTAAATGCGTTACTTCAAAATTATATGAATAAATCACATGAATTTCTTTTCTTCCCTTTCACCATATGTCCTCCCTCAAATCCATGTCATTTATTTTACATCTGTTAAAAAAGGCACATAATATACAGGTGCTACAGTTGACTTTAAAGGACTTCAATGTTATTGCATCAACTTTACAAGAACTGTCAAAAAAGCAGTAATTCAGCTAACACTAGAATTGAAATTGAAAGTAAAGTTATAGATTTGCTAGTAGAAATGCTCCATTTTGATCTTTTGTGTGTGTGCATGTGCACGCTACCCGTGTTTACTTCTGAAACAAAACTTTCTTCACTAAATTGCTATTGATTTGTCTGTCAAAGGCAATGAAATTGTAACACTTATGATTACAAGGGTACGATTAACCCATACATTTATTTTATTTGTGTCATTTTTTAATATCAGTAGAACTCTGATGGGATCTCTGTCGTTTCCTCAAAAAACAGCTATCATGTAAATATTTGAAGTAAAAATGCAGATTTTCATTCTCTTCCTGAGTTAAGCAAAAGTTAAGCCTGAGTTAAGCAAAAAATGCCTTTGTACTGCAATGTGCTCTGCAGCTGGATCAGGTCAGCATTAGACAATTACAGGTTCAAATATTTTAAATAGAGTCTTTGCAGAGAGCTCCATTAAATAACTGCACAGATCTATTCATTTTTTTCCAAACAGAGGCAATAATTGGTAACTGTTGGCCTTAAGTACAAACACTGTGTTCCTCCAAGAATAGCTAAGTATGATTAGCTCTCAGTAGATGGGCTGTTTTTTGTTTTTTTTTTTATGAACTCTCTTGAGTGGCTTTTTGTCTATACACATTCACAGATAAAGCCACTGAAACTGAGCACAGCTGATGAGTCATCTCACTGAGTTCTGTACATCTGTTCCAAAACAGTTCATTGTTTTGACAAAAAAAAAGAACAAACTTCTATTTTTAAGAAAGTCTAGGTCTTCAACATTGTTATTAAAAAAAATGCTCAGGCAGACATCTTATAATCTTAACCTGTGACATGAACACTCCTGCTTCATCCTAACAGTAATACTTAGTCTAAAAATGCCTTATTGACATTGTTTTTCTGTCTCTTAACTTACCTTTCTCTTACCTAAATGCAGAATTCAAACTGTTTTTCTCCCATTTTCTCACATTTTAGTTCCAGGAATCGGGGATGATTCAAAAGTAATTGGAAGCAGAATGCAGCTGGAGTGCTCATCTAATTCATGTGTAATCAGAACTCTTACCATTTCTGCCAATTCCTGGCCTTTTGAAATGTAGTATTCCAGCAGGGTATTTAGTTCACACTTCTTCAAACAGCCACAGACATATACATCTGAAAGACCAAGGGTTTAACCTTTGCTATAAACATAGACAACAATGTATCTTTGCACTATCAAGGAGCTGGGAAGTATACTAAAAAGGAATACTTGAGCTAAAGAATGTACTATAATTTAAAAATATTTATTACCATGTATAGATTTAGATCTGTGGCTCTTGATGTGCTATAACAGAATACTTCAACTTGCAGCTCTAGTAGATAGGACTTATATCCTTTCAACTTGTCTAATATTGATTTATCAATAATCAGAAGAGCTTGAATGTTTGTAAGTAGAATCGTTTATTTATATATTTGTTTAACTCTTAGATAGTAATGTAAACTTGATGACTGCTAATTCAGTAGTGGTATAGGATCAAAATTTGGGAATTGCAGAAATAAAGCTCATCAGTTGTCGAAAAACTCCTACTGATTGAGTCTGCCTTTGAGGTGGGAAATTTGCTTCCTGACTTAATAAATTTCCTTAAACTTCTTGGTAAAGATCATAAATAATCCCACATAAATTGCAATCCTTTTGCAAGCAGTAAGATTTTAGTTTTCACAATGAATGTATTATGGATTCATTGCGGTTTTAGGATAGTAAGTGGAGATGAACTTGCTTGGCAAAATGAAGCAAGTGACCATACAGATAAAAGTACTGGTAGTGAGCACTCATCATATTATCTGGGATAATAATTAAAATATAAACAAAAAAAAAATGCTACAACAGTAAATGTTTTTTATAAGTGAAAGGAAAAATATAATGGTGAAATGGAGAACCAGCTGGAAAAACTGGTTGTAGTCAGATTTGCATCTCCTCAGGGCAGCTGTTATTTGAAATACAGATTTACAGTCAGAGTGACTGCAACTGGAAGCCTACTGTAGAAAATAAGATTTTGTTTCTATTGCAGTGTGTCAAGAATTAGACAGTTTTCCTGTTTGAAAATATCTCTTTGACTTTCACTTATGTCTTTGGTCTGATGCATTTATATATCAGTGATGCAGATCCCATAAAATTTCAGAGGAAGAGGAAGCTGATGAATACAACCTGCATCTTCAAATCAAGACTCTTTCCACGCAAAGATGTAATAAAATCTCATGAACAAGCCAAGTGTCAAGTGTCAAGTGACAAGTGAGAACTGACCTTTTAAAAATCATTGGCCATACAGGGATCTCTTTGAGAATCTCTGCATACTTACAGCTGAGAAACAGAAAGCTTAATTTTATTTATGGTTTGAATGTCCTCATATTGACATTCTTAGCTTAAACAGCTGTTCATCTTTTTACTTATTATAATTATTACATATGTATCTTTCTAGTTTTATATTATAGCCACAGCCTTACTCAGTTTCTGCTTTGTTAAGATAGATATCAAGTTCTTTGTTTAATAATTTTTTTTAACGTTTTGATACTTTTAGTTTTTTTTCAATGCCTGTTTTAGTCTAACTTCATCTTTCTTATGAGAATGTAGCACAATACTCCAGCTGACGTCTTTGCAGGTTCTCGCACACAACAATCAGTTATTTCCTGGGACCTTTGGAAACAGAAAATGGTGAGTGTGGGATTTATGTTACTGTTGTCAAAAACAAGAATGTTGGGTTATGTGCTTCAGAAAACAACTCCAAGTTTTGTTTTTATGTTATGAAACCTTCAGCAGTTTGTTGCTGATTTGAGATGTATCACCCTAGATGGCTTGAAGCTCCCACAGTTTTACACAGCTGAGGGAAAATGACTGAAGTTTTCTCAATAGAAGTGAGATGCCACTGCTGCTGTTGTGTCAGATAAGGACGATAATATTTTCCAAGACTCTTTCTGGATTCTCTCTCAACCTTCAAATTTTAGATATATTAAGATTTTAAGCACCCTGCAAAGTTTTTTTACTAATCTATCCAGTGTTAGGAGTACAGTCTTGTTTACAAGTATAGAAACCATTAGGCCCAGATGGGCAAATACCCATTTATTTAATATTCTGGTTTCATAGTAAAACTTACACCGTTATGCTGTGTGTGTAGTTACACGTAAGTACACTCACCTATCAAACCTGTCTGATCATTTGTCCCAGACCTCTACAGAATAGCTTTTGAATTCTCTGATTTGAATCCAGTATGACTGAAGAGTAATATTTACATAGATTCTTAGTGTTCTGTAGGATTTTGTACAAGATGGAGGGTAGGTAAAAGGTGGGTATCAATTCCCCTTCAACTCTGGGAAAATCTGAATTCTGAAGTCAGCTTTTATTGGACACCAAAGGCTCTGTGCCCAGGCGAAATATTTTTTGCATGCTGAACCCTGGGAAGGTTTCATTAGTAGATGACATATTATTATTCCTATACATAGGACACTTAGCTTCCTTTGTCCTGGAACCTGGGGAGATACTTCATTTATAAACTCTTAGTATTAAGGAAAAGTGTGAGTCTTAAATATTTGATTAAATATTATGCTGTTAAATCATGTAGGTGTGTCGTTTGAGTTCTTCTGAACTTTTATTAGTTCTTAGACTAATCACAATGTATCTAATATTTATTCAAAATCACAACTTCCACAGCTGGCTTATTGCCTGTGCACCTGATGATTTCTGTGAAGAAACTGTATAAATTAAAGACAGAAAAATAAAGTGCCTTGTGCAAGTAAAAGCATTGCAAATATACTTAAAAATACTTATAGTTCAGAGGAAAACATGCCTCATCTTTACACTTGGATTTTAGTTGAAGATTTATTTAAGGAGCCAGAGGAGAGCAGATAATAGCGTAAAAGAAACAGTAAGAAAGAATCACAATTGTATAGCATGAACTGAGATGTAAGAATGAATAAAACCATCTGTCAAACTAGTGAGTTTTTGTGCCTCTGGAGAATGCTGTGGCCGTACCATTTCCCCAGGCTTGGTCATTAGCAAACTTTTTACTTGTAAAAAGACTGTAAAAAGCTGTATAGACACTGGGGTAAAGTGCAAGCCACAGAGAGAGGGAAGTAAGAGTTTTAGATGGTCTAGAAAGTACATTTTTTGCTCTGTATGCTAGCAATTTCCTAAAAATGTCTGAACTGTCATTACTGAAATCTTTCTCCTGTGAGCGACTTTCTGTATCCCTGACTTCTCCCACCATATCATGTGATTTTGTTAGAGAAAAAAAATAAATAAATTCAAATAAACAAATAGCTCCATGGTTTAGTTTGTTTGTTTGTTTCCTCTGGTGTTTATTGTGCAGGGATTAGGATTTCTACTCACTGATTTTTACTCACAGTGTCTCCTGTGTTTTTGTTTTCTTTTTGTTTCTTATTAAGCTCTCTTTTTTACTGGAATCCAGACACTGGAAATTTTGAAATACCTCTTATAGCTGAGTTGTATACAAGGAAATGAAGTCTAACTATTTAATGCTTCCTGTAGAAGTCACTTAAATTTTTTTATTGAAGAATATTTATAGGACATATCCCTTTCTTGTAGAATTATCTGTCTGAAACATACATATCCTGTAAAGCTTCCTTTTTTTCCCCTCCAAATAGTCCCTACTCTGAGCATGTAGCTAAGTTCATCAGCTAATGTGGAATCTGGAGGTGAAAAACAACAAACAGACTGGATGGATTTCCCAGAACATTCTTAATTTATTTGGACTGAAATTGTTCTTTTATCCTCTTTCCAGGAATGCTTCCAGGTACCAAAAGGAGACTGTAACAGAATGTTACTCAAAGCCACTTGGGTTATTAATTTTTACAGTCAGGGAATGGGCAGTTTTCTACTGGTTCTGTCATAATGTCTTCCAGAGGAATTGTTCTCCTTGCTATAGGAATGAAGGAGGTAGAAAAACTTTCTATGTAGCCTATCTTGTTATCATACAAAAAGAAAGCTGCTTATCCCTCTGTAATGTGCTGCCCAGTCTAAAAATATCTGAGTGGGAAGCAATGGGAAGCTTTCTTTCCTACGTTCATGTATAGATGAACCACTGCATGGACTACATGAATTTATTCATCAATCTTACCTTTACACAATTAGCTTCTTCTCTTTACCTGTATCTGCAGTACCATTATTGTTGTTTATTGATTAATTCACTGAGTAAGATGGCAGAAAATTGGCTTTCAGAAAAATTGTTCTTGTCTATCTTAATTTTGAAGAATTTGTCTTCAGATCTGAGTCTTATCTGTCATATTCATTTCAGTGAAATGGGGAAGTGTGCTGCCTACATGGGGTCTGGGCCAGGGATTTTTCTAGGAAACATTCTAGTCTGATTCACCTCTCTGGTTATTATCTTTTATTGATAGTTCAAGCCAGTAGTGATGAAGTCTCTGATAGAAGCCTGAGGAGTATCAAAAAGAACCTCAGGGGACTGGAACAGTTAGTGGATGGAGTGGGCATACTGGTCATATTTTCCTCTATTCCTCTATCTAGACTTCAGTAAAACCTTTGACACTGTCTCTCACAGTATTCTCATAGTGAAACTAGCAGTCCATGGTTTGGACAGGTGCACTGTTTGCTGAGTAAAGAACTGGCTGTGTGGCCAGGCCCAGAGAGAGCTGATGAATGAAACTGGTGACTGACAGTGGGTGGTGTTCCCCAGGGGTTGGTATCGGGGCCTGTCCTCTTCAATATCTTTACTGATTACCTGGATGAGGGCATTAAGTACATCCTAGGTAAATCTGCAGATGACACCAAGTTGGCAGAAAGTGTCAATATGCCAGAGGTTAGGAAGGAACTGCAAAGGGATACGGATAGGCTGGACCAGGGAGATGGTTGAGTCACCTGGAGATGTTAAAAAAATGTTTAGATGTACTAAGGGGCATGGTTTATTGGCAAATGATGGTAGGTAGGCAGTTGGATGGTCTTGGAAGTCTTTTCCAACTCTGGTGATTCTGTGGTTATTCTGTGGTTGTGTGATATTCAGGATAACACTATTTTGTCCTCTGTATGAGATTCTGAGGTCAAAAATATTTGTTGCTTGCTCAACAATGGCAGACCATTTCTGCAGCCCCTAATGGTATTTTTTTATTTTTTTTTTTCTTTTGTGATCTTGTACTGTTTACACTGAGAAAAATCCTGTTACCAAAGTGATTTCTTTCACTTACTCTTTTGTTTTTATGTTCAAATCACAGCATTTTAAAATGTTGTCAGGTATGCTATTTAGATGCACACTACTAGAATACTTTATTGGAAGTATTTTAGATGGATTTGGTTTTAAAGCTCCTCTTTCTAGTGAAGTGACTGGAAGAGCTGAGATTTTGGGGGCAAAGTAACTTTGGGTTTTGTTCAGCTTCCAACCTCAGAAGTTTACTTGAACACAAATGTAGTACTAGAGAGGTCTGCACAATCTGCAACCTTGTTTAGAAACTGGTAATCTGCCAGCAGGCAGTCATTTGTACCAATACCTCGTTTCCTTTACAGATCAGGGCTGGAGTGGAGTAGAATAAATAATCCATCAATACAGTTTGACTTTTGACCTTGAGCACTTCAGGCTCCATTGAAAATGCTTCTTCAGCTATGGGAATGAGATGGATCACCTTAACACCTCCTCAGGTGTGGGAAGCATAGGATCAGTCTGAAGTTTGAACAAAGGATTTTCCTTTGGAGAGCTGACCATCTTGCGAGGATCAGGAGGCTCAGTGAGAGCACATACAGATTTATCAAATCCATTTATTGCTGAATACACACACATACACAGAGACAGAGAGAGCTCTTGTTGTCCATAGGTTCTCTAGATTTTTATATATTAAGACTTCTGAACTACCAGCCAGCCTTGATGTGGTGTATGGCTGATGGCTTAACACTGTAAAGAAAAACACTTAGCATATCTGATTAGGAGCACCCTGTAAAGCGAACCATTCTTTCTTGAGCAGATTATTTCAAGAGTAACATAACTCTCTTATAATTTAATACATTATGAGGAATGATGCTCAGACCCTGAGACTACTTGTCAAACATGATCAGCATCACTGAAAGTGCAGAGTCATTGCACATATAAATTAGTAATTTTAAGTACCTGGATGACCAGAAAGACTGTGCCTCATTGTAGGATTTAACTTAAACATCAGATAGTCCACATAGCTCCAAGATGAAAATAATTCATTATCTTTAAAATTGCACACTAATTCTAACTGTGGTTTATTTTAACTTTGATAACTCATGTAGAAATAAACATTAAAAAGAGGCATGAGTTCTCCCCCATGTCCTATTTTGTCACAGTTCAAGTCACCCTAAATGCCACTCTTGCACACTCTTCTCCCAGCAGTGTCCCAGACTTCCAAGATCTCCTCCTGCTCATCATCCTGTCCTAGGCTATCATCAGTACCATTTCCACATTAAGTCTGTCCCCCTGGTAATCTTGACATTCCCATGAGGTGCTTTTCTTTCACTGCAGCACATGGATGAAACATACAGTGGAAAAGAAATCACCCTTAGTAGTCCCCCTACCTCCCACAGTAAGAGGAGCAGATGCCAATGCAAGGGCAAGAGAAGAGATCTGCCTCACCCCTGGAGCAAGCTCTCAGTCCTAGGAGATGAGACTTTCCCCTACCACACTAAAGCTGCTCCTTTCACCAGGAGACAAGGTCTAGCTCTCATCAGACTTTGGGTATTGTATTCTATGGCTCCCAAAAAGATGAGGGTTGGCAGGATTTTAAGTGAAGGAGTCAGTTGCTTTGGAAAATTCTGTTCTAGTACTGAAATAAGGGGCTAGTTGTGTTAGAGACTTCTTTGTTTTGAAGGCTTTGGAAAAGTTTTGATTTGTGAGCAATTTACTAACCAAATGCTGCATGTCCACAAACGTACCACATAAGAAAATAACTCAAATCATGTGGGCACCAAAGGGATAAAAAGTCTAAGGTTATGGTCAGGATAACATCAAAATTCAAAAGCAGAATAGGACACATCTCTTTTCAACAATGAAAATGGGAACCCTCCCAATTAGGTTGCTTCTATCCTTCGCCACTGTGCATTCATATCTTGTTATAACATCAATGATGTTCAGCTCTTCATTAAAATAAACTGAGATTTTTTTTTCCACGTGTACCAAGTAGTAGTATAAGTGCTAATAGTGAGATTTAAATAGTCAGCCTTATAACAATCAAACAAAGATTATCTAGACTTAGCTCTGCAGGAATATTTAGATTTTCAGATCCAAACAAAATGAGATACTTCAGAATAAATCTATTGTAACTTTTATTTTGAACTCAGGAAGATTTTGGAATGAATGGGAAGCTTATTCTTATTTCTGAATACTACAGAATAATCAATTTTTTTAGTGTATGGTAATTGGAAGGGTGTTAGCAGAAGTCCTAGACTTCATGGAGCAATAGCACATTCAATATCTTAAAAAAATTATCACAATGACATTTCACTGAGTTTATTCCTTTCTTCTATGAAGGATATAATTAGAAACATAAGATGTTTCTTAATATTTAGTAAGTAGATGTATTGATTCTACTTATTCAGATTTATAGCTAAGCATGTGCATTTACAAATACTGCTTTAAACACAGCAGGAGGAAAGCACTTTTCATTTTATCCTTAAGATTTTGCTGTTATTTTCATCTCTACCCACTGTGCTAAGACCCTCAGAAACATTAACATTTTTGATCTTTTAATACTAATGAATCACATCAGTATCATATTGTCAAGTCAGTATTTCTCTCTGCTGTCTCCACAGTATCCTGGTTTCCTCCCCCCCCCGTTAGTTTAGCTCACACCCCCAGAGTTATATTGATTTTATCAGCTGTGTTTAAATATGCTACTGTTATGGAGGGGTTAAGCAGGTAGGATGATTGCTCTAATAAAAATTGATAAGTAGTCAGGTTATCCTTCCTAATTTATTGTCATGGCAACAGACAGCACATGTGGCTTGTTGCTGTAGAACAGAATGCTAATAATCAAATGTGTCTTACCCAAATGAATATATAACACAGCTTACTAATACAGAGTCTTGACATTGTATACATTACTGAACAGAAGCACGCATTAATTCTGCATCTAAGTTGCTTGATGCATATGCTCTGGAGGATAGGAAAAATGAAAAAGCGCGTCTGCTACACCAAAGCTGTTCATTAAAGTAATGTATTTCAAATAGGATGTACAGTGGAAGATCCAATTCTCCAACATTTATTTCAGTAGGTGGTTGATATGCTAGGAAAATGAAGTAATGCATAGTCATTGTGAGATGGCATAAAAATAACTGACAAAGCAGAGGAGTTCAATTAAGCAACAATCTCGGGGGGGGGGGAGGGAAAGAAAGGGAAAAAATAAAAAAATGGTCATTACTAGCAGTTAATGGTTGGTTTGTTACTTAATGGCCCAAGGTGAAGCTGATAGCAGTTAAACGTTTAACAAACTGGTTGTGAATCACAGCAACAATGTTTTCTTCTGGGGATTTTCCCCCTTTTATATACTAGATATGATATTTTGTGATATAAATCGTATATTTTTTAAAACAATAGTTACACAGTATGTTGTTGGAAACACTGGGTGTTTTGAAAAAATCCACAACTGATTTTTTACAGAAAAGGAAGAGAAATTTTCACTTTTAAATATATGTACATGCATAGTATATATTTTGTACATATATGCATATAGTACATATGTATTTTATATTAAATATATAATGTGTTATACACAATACACAACAGAGTATGTACAATATATGAAACATGTTTCAGTGAATCATTAAGGAGAATAAATTATGAGAGAAAAATCAGCTCATTTCAGTGTTTTACAAATGTAAAGCCTCAGCTTCATCTGTGTTCAGTACTGTTATCATTTAAATTCTTAACCTAAGTCCTTGTATTACACTGCCTTGTTTGGTCCCATGATCTAAAAATTAATTTCTTTATCAGTTGTATTTTCTATTAAAGGTCATTGGATTTCCTTTAACCAGAACAAGCTATGCAGCCAAACACATAAGATGAAGCTTGAAACAACTATGCATGAGACTACAGTATTGTGTCCATTTTAACTCAAAGCTTATTACATTCAGATAGTTATTTTACTCACTGAAATTGTTGGTATGCAAGTGCAGTCTACTTTCAGAAAGCAAAGTGTGGTGGGCTTTTAATCAACTTCCTGGAGATTTAAAAGTATCTTGATAAACTGAAATGGTTAGCAAAAATTGCCATGATGTTATAGCAAAACAGCTTCACAATGAATCTGAGGTGAGGCAATTTCAGATAAGACAGGGAGCCATAAAACTGTCATGAACATAAAGCAAACTGTATTTACAGTATGAGTACTATGTATTCATTCTGAAAATGTTCATGAGTACAATTCAGCACTCTGTCATATAGTACTTATTTATTTAGATGCTAATTCAAGAAGTGGTGAATTTGGATGAGACTGATTTCTGGTATTAGCTCTATACAGATTCATAAAATAATTCTAAGTTAGATATGAAAAAAAGGGAAGATTTTTTTTCCAATTATCTGCCAAGAGTTAAAATTTTCTATATGGTCTTCAAAGGATGGGGATTTATATTTGAAGAACTGCTGAACTATTTTTCACTTTCAAAAATATTCTCAAGCATGTCTTGTATGTGTATATTTATACATATTGACGAAACAGCCAATTAACCTGACTTATCCTCAGACCTCAGTCATCCGGGGGAGAGAGACATAGTCATAGATGCCATGAGGTCTTCTCTCAATTTATTGCTGCATCACAATCCTTATATACCATCCTAGTTCCCACGCAGACGCATACACCCACTACGCAAAACCCGATGCACATGTGTGGACCTGTACACACACCTACCTAAAACCCCCGTCCACTAACTCTTAACCTACAGGCTGTAATTCAGCTATTCTATAACACTTTGTCTACTCATAACTACTGTATGCAATCATAAATCCTTACAAAGACAACTTAGTACCCCAACATACATATATTTATATACAAATGAGGGCTGAACTGAAAATAATGACTCCTATTTTATGATGTTGACCTACGACTTTAGAGGTGGATATTGGTCGTATGGCAACCAGTAGAGGTTGAATCTTCCCTCCCATATTCAGTTATGTTTTGTTTCCATGAGACAGATGGCAGCAAAGGAGCAGTCTGACAAATGGCACCTGACATGGAAGTACAGATGAAGCAAAAATATGTCATTGAATTCGTTCATGCAGGAAGAATGGCACCCACTGACATTCACCGATGATTGCTGAATGTTTTTTGGAGACTAAACAGAGGATGTGACAACAGTGAAGCAGCAGGTGTATGTTTCATCAGTGGTGACAGCAACATGAAAGACAGGGCATGTTTTGGATGGACATGCACAGCTGTCACATCATGAAATGAAGAGCATCTCAATCAGCTCATTTATGTGAATTTTCGTATTACAAGCGGGGGACTGTGGATGAAGCTGAATATCGATTTCAATGCACTGGAAACAATGAGGGCAAATTTGGAATATCACAAAGGTGGGTTCCATGAATGCTCACACAGGAGCAGAAAAGAAGCCAAATTCAAGGACCTACTGAATGAATATGAAGCTGAAGGCAACAGCTTCCTTGATCACATCATAGAATCATAGAATCACAAGGTTGCAAAGGCCCTAGAAGATCATCTAGTCCAACTGTCCTCCCACTATCATTTTTACCACAAGCCACTAAACCATATCTTATAGCTCCTCATACAGATACCTCTTGAACACTGCCAGGGACTGTGACTCCGCCACTTCCCTGGGCAACCATTCCAGTGCCCAACCACTCTCTGAGAGAAAAATATTTCCTTATGTCTAATCTAAGTATCCTCTAATACGACTTGTGGAGATTTCCTTGGGTCCTGTTTGTTGACCTGGTAGTCTCAGCTAGGAAGCAGACTAAACCCCCCGTGATTCTGGAAGAAGTGGTCAGAGACTTAGTACTCCAACTGGACTGCCACAGGTCCATGGGTCTGGATAAGTTTCACCTGAGAGTGCTGAGGGAACTGGCGGAGGTGATATCTGAGCCGCTTTCCATCATCTATCAACACTGCTTGTTAACTGGTGAGGTCCCAGCAGACTGGAGGCTTGTCAGTGTGACTCCCATTTACAAGAAAGATTGTAAGGAAGATCCGGGGAACTACAGGCCTATTAGCCTGACCTCAGTGCCAGGGAAGGTTATGGAGCAGATTGTCTTGTGGGAGATCATACGACATGTGCGAGACAACCTGGGGATCAGTCCTAGCCAGCATGGGTTCATGAAGGGCAGGTCCTGTTTGACCAACCCGATCTCCTTCTATGATCTAGTGACCCATCTGCTGGATGAGGGAAAGGCTGTTGATGTGGTCTACCTAGACATCAGTAAAGCCTTTGACACTGTCTCCCATAGTATTCTCCTGCAGAAGCTGGCAACCCATGGCTTGGACGGGTACATTCTTGACTCGGTAAGGAGCTGGCTGGAGCACCGGGATCAGAGAGTGGTGGTGAATGGAATTAAATCCAGCTGGCAACTGGTCACGAGTGGTGTTCCCCAGGGGTCAGTGCTAGGGCCTGTCCTCTTCCATATCTTTATTGATTACCTGGATGAGGGCACTAAGTGCACCCTCAGTAAGTTCACAGATGACACCAAATTGGCTGGGAGTGTGGATCTGCCTGGGGGTAGAGAGGCCCTATGGAGGGATCTGGACAGACTGGAGAGCTGGGCTGAAGCCAATGGGATGAGGTTCAAGCCATGGCCTTCTTGGAATAAGCCTGCTGTCTGGTGGAGACCATGTTTAGGCCTTTGGTCTCAGAGACTGCCAAGAGGAAAGCCAGTCTCCTGACCAAAGAGGGACACCATTTCTTACACTCCTCACCACTTGACTCAACTCCTACCCCCACAGCTGCAGCACCATATGGGCAGTTTGGGTTATGCTCACTTGCTGAACCTCCACATTCTCAGTTGGCAGCAACCACAGTTTCTCACCTGGTGCACTCTGTGGGCAGAAGCTAACTCCCTGAGACTATTTAAAGCTTATTACCAGGTGCCAAGGTCAAGGGCAGATGATAACACATTCATAGGGTGTTTAAACTGTGCCGATAATGTGTCAGCTTCACCCCTTCTCATCTGCTAGCATAGCAGCCTGCCTACAAGCTGCCAGGCTCCCAGCACAAGTACAACACTATTGCTGGCTTCAATAAAGCCTTAAAAAGAGCTTTTTTTTGGCCTTTTTCACTCCAGATCCCTTGCCCAGTGCGGTTGTACCTGCTCTGAAGCTAGTCTCCATGGCAAATCAATTATTACTGGTGTGATACTGGCCAAATCATGTCTTTAATGGTGATGAGATGTGGCATTATCAGTATGAGCTGGAGTCAAAACAGCAGCCCATGCAGCAGCAACATGTGAAATCCCACCAAAAATAAGTTTAAGACACAGACCTTAGTAGACAAAGTTATGTCTTTTGGGAAAGCTTCTGATTTTCCTGGAACTGACAAAGCATAAACTCTGACTGCTACATCACAGTACAAAGTTTACTTTCCTAAATCAAACCAGAAAACAAGACAATCTTTCTCTTGCAAAATGATGATGCCAGGTTCTGTGCCAGTTTGGAGACCATCAAACATATTGCCATCTTGACTGGGCTGTCCCTACCACATCCATTGTGTAGTCCAGATTTGGAGCATTCTGACTGTCATCTGTTGGGGTTGATGAAACTGAACATTGTGGGCAACATTTTCTTAGCGATATCACCATCACAGCAGCCATTAAAGAGCAGGTCACCTCCTCTGGAGTATATATTTACAAGTGTGACATGCAGGATCTTGTTCAATGCTGGTGAAAATGTAAAGATAACAGTAGTTCCAATGTTGAAAAATGGTGTTTGGTAGCTGAGAATCTACTTTATTAAATAGTGTTATTTTGCTATTTGTATTTCTTGTATTTTCAATGGAAATAAATAGAAGGCATTACTTTTGGAGCAACCTATTTATGAATCCTCATTGTTATTACTGCTGTGTGTACTTTATGTTCCCTTAGCTCATTCAGATCATGTCTAATCAGGATTTTTCAAATAATTCTCCTCTGTGTCTGGAGAGGAAATTAAATCAGAAAATCTTATGTACATCTGAAAGTATTTTGTGTTAGAACATAGAGTCAGACACGAGAATGGGGTGGAAATAGGAGAGTTGCATTTGTCAGGAGACAGCAGCCTCAGGCAGTGTACTGTTTGTTCAAACAACAGTGAGAAATACAAGTGGGGAGTGAGAGTTGTGTGTACATAAAATATCAAAATGGGGGCAAGAGACAAGAATAAAGAGAGGCTGAAACACGATTCTTAGAATGGGTTAGGCTTGGTAAGAGAAAGTTGTGGCTGAAAGGGGGGAATAGAGTCTTCAAAAAGAAACAAGGTAGGTGCTGAGCAGAAATTAAGATAAATAACTAGAAATCATCATAGAATACCCTACATTACCTTAATTTTGTCCTCCTGTGGATATACATTATAGTTCTGCCTTTAGTTATATAATCTCATGCTTTATTTTTCATTGGACAGCTGCTTTGCTCAGTGCTGAAAGCTGGGCAAGAATCACTGCCATGTAGCAAGGGAAGCCAGCTGTCATGGAGCAAGGTGGGAATGGGTCTGAAGGGAGGGCTTAGCCTGAGATATTAAAACAAGTCTTTTTGATGGAGGAAATGCATTTTCCTCCCAGATCATTCTGAAATATATATGCCCAGAAAGTTAGAGATCTGTACTGAGAGATCAATTTCAGTATACTATGAAATACCACAAAATTACATCAACAAGAGAGGATAGATACAGAAAAACTTATTCTCCAGAAGAGTAGTTGGGCACTGGAACAAGCTGCCCAGGGAAGTGAACTCACCATCTTTGGAGGTGTTCAAGAAGTGTGTAGCTGTGGTACTTAATGACATGTTTTAGTGGACAGTATTGTTGGTAGCTGGGCAGTTGAACTAGATGATCTTAGAGATCTTTTCCAACCTTAATTATTCTATGATTTTATGAACAAATATGGAGCATATGGTATGTGTAATGTGTACAATTCAATTTGCATGCCTTGCTGCCTTCATCAGATTTCAATTTTTCTGTTTTCTAGTAGAGATTTTCCTACTTTCTTCTCGTTGCTCAGGAGTGACAGGTACAACATAGTACTACCAAAACAAGAGAGAGTTGCTCTTAATCCCTCTGTTCAAGGAAATGGCAGCTTGTGAATCTTGCATAGCCAGAACTGTAGGGAAAGTCTTGATTTGCCCCTCTATTTTAGATACGTCAAAAAAAAAAACCCTCTTGACTCTGAGTCAACCCAGTTTTAAACACTTGATTTGAGAGGGGGAAAAAAGAGCAAATGAGTTGAAAATGACACACCACTGCTAAAAAGATGACTCCTTGCCAACTTTCTTTTCCCTGTTCTAAAACCAAGATTTCTTAGAGCTTTTGTGTACATGCATATAATTCTATAGAGTGGATGAAATAATCATCTAAGAATAAAACGTAGCCTCCAGAAGATAGCTGCATGGAAATCATCATCTTCTATTGTTAAAATTTAACAAAGTTTAAAGTTCTTGAAAAAAATACCTTATAGTAGGAAGATGATATATTTGCCACCTCTAATTACAAAGTCACATAGAAAGGAGTTGATGAAACCACAGTAATGAAATTATTGAAAGTATCTGCAGTGTAGAGGCAGAGAGAAACAGGCACACATAGTAGGGAAGTTAACAGCCAGCTTCTCCCCAAAAAAATGAACTGACAATACAACCCGAGATTTTGGAGAGGTTTTGACAATCTTTTACAATGCTGTGGGGTTTTTTGTTTGTTTGGTTTTGTTTGTTATTCTTCTTGTTGTTTGTTTGTTTGTTTGTTTGTTTGTTTGTTTTGGGCAGGGAAAATAATAATTCACCTTTTGAATATATAATATGTTTAAGGATAAGCTGTAGTTTACATATGTATTTCTTCTAAAGTAGGAGATTAATTCTATAAATCCAAAGCTGTGAGATGAGACTGAGGTTGTAAGTTAGCAGGAGACAAAAATAATTAATGTAAATCCTGAGTTAAGGATGCTAGATAAGAGAACACAAAAAAAAGAGATGAAGTTGAGAAAACAGCGGGGACCCACTAATGTTTGCTGGACAGGCTGTAAAATTTTTCTTTAAGATAGTGTTTTGACTATCTTTAAGTCTGTCATCTGTGTAGCCCGTACTCCTTGTGATTGTAACAATGAATGTATTTCACCTCTCAGCTTTCTTTGAGCAGAGTCCAAAACTTTGCCCAGGCCATAAGGCTATACCAGACTCACAAATAAACCTTTATATGCCCACTTTAAGTAGATGTTGTGTTCTGGACACAGTGCTTAAATTAATTCTGTTGTTGTGATGTTATACCTGCAGCTGTGATTTATCTTGGTAAGCAAAATCCCTGTTCAATTATCAGCCTCCGTTGAAATAGTTCTGATAATCTCAGTAGAGAATAAGAGCATAGTTGGGTGAGAATTTTTTTCAACAGAAATTGGAAAATATAGAAGAAACTAGTGATCATCTAAAGGAAAGGTTTTGCTCTGTACATTTCTCATTTTAAGGTGTAGAACAGTGGCTTTAAATGGATTGAAACAGGAAGAGGGATATCTCTGTACTGTCTTTTGAAGCTGTTTCCTGTGTCTATTTACAGGTGTTTCTATTTGTAGTGAAAAGTGCCCTGGGTGTGTCCCTAGAGTATGCATGATGCTAGGAAGGCTAAGAGTCTTGCTTCAATGGTTTAGACAGAAATTCTATGCAATACAACCAGCTGAAAATGCAGAGAAGGACTGTGTATTTTATCTTTGCATTTGTGCAAACACCAGTCCAAAGCCTGTATGTATATCCAGTTCAAATCATATTTTGAATGGGCAAAAGAAGCAGAATACTATTTATATATAATGAACTTAAATTGCTGCTATTCAGACTTTTTTATTTTCAATTTTATTTTATTTTATTTTATTTTATTTTATTTCAAAAAAGAATTTTTGCAGTTACAGTTGTTGAGAAAACTTGTAATGAAATCACAACAAAACTTGATGGGAAGATGGATTCCAAAAAGTAAATGGAATGGGGAAAAGTATGAAAAGTAACCTAAAGAGCAGTTCTGCTGAGGTGTAAGGGACTGTTGAATTGTTAGCTCTGTCAGTACTGGTAAAAGTCTGTAAGTGAGAATGAAAGGAGAACTCATCCCACAGACTTAGCTTTGCATACTATCTAAAATAATAATTGAAAGAAAAATGTAAGGAAAAAAAAAAAAAGAAATAAAAGAAGAAAGAAGCAAAGTGAAACCTCTTAAGAAATGAAATATAGTCTTGTGCAAAGGTGTACTCAGCAGCTCTGTTGTTTTTTCTTTGATTTTTTCTGAGGGGAATTTCATCTTCTGGAATACAAGTAAATCTTCAAAAGGGAATTTTCCTTTGGAATGCAAATTACTATTGTGACGTTCCCCACACCACAGAGGGAATATAGTAATGATATACTGATCCAATTGTTTCTATTTACAGCTCTCAAGTACACTTGGATTTGTATTTGTGAACCTCTAAAAGCAGATAAACATTGGAATTGGTATTTTATTACTGGGGAAACTGAGGCTAAACTTGTTATCCATGATCTTACTGTAACAGTTGAGTGTGCTCAGCTTGTACACAATTTTTCTCATGGACAGTTAGTGATCTGCCTACAGGTGTTAATATTTGCATTTTTGGGATCAGTAGCTACACTATGTACAAGTATGGGGTGGGATTATGTCAGCATACCTTTGTTGTAAAGATTGAATCTGATAACTATCCACACTGTTGATGTCTGCATCTGCTTCTGCAGGCTTCACAGCCTTTATATTCTCCATGGTCAGAGGCAGTCTGGAGGAACAGAGCATTAATTTTTTTCTGGCACAACTCTAAAATCATATTTTGGAGGCAGAAGTATCTTTCCTCATCTATCTGTAGGAAGCCTGAGGTAACCATTTCTTAAGCACAGTGTAAGAGTTTTTGGTCTAGTTTCACTCATTCTGGCATTGTGAGTGGGAAGAATAGGAATCCCAAGTTCACTATGTTCAGTTATGAGTTTGAGTGCATTTTATCTCTGCATGCACAGTCATTTAGCAATGAGTTGTGAATGTCCCTAACTCCTAATTCCCAGTACTCTGTTTTAGGTACATAAATTCATGCTCTTATTTCTGTAGAACTTTCTGCAGACCAGGGACCATCCTTCTGGGGGCATCTTTATTCTGTCACTTTTACTTGTCTGTGCTGAGGTTTGAGGCACTGCTATCAATGATAAATATCTGCTTTGAAATAAGAAGCAGAAATATCTGCTGAAGTGTATGTATCAGTTGTATGAAGTTAATGCCAGTGAAGAGCTATTTCATATGTCACATCTGTGCCCTGTAGTTTAAATTAGGGAGGATGCCAATTTAGCCAGCGCCTGTCACCATTTTTTCTCTAGACTGAAAGAAAATCACACTCAGTTGGAGAAGTTCATTACTCAATGGAAGGAGCAATCTTCTGGCACTTAAATTTTCTCATTTATAACCACAAATGAAATGTTGGATCTTTCTCAAGGTGGAAAAAAATTCTGACCTTAGAAACCAATGTAGCATAAGCTTTGTTACTGAAGTAACTCTTTTGCTAAAAATGAAAATGGGAGAAAAGTTCATGCTTTATTGATCTGTTGTTCTTTCTATTTTGAAATTACTGGTTTGGTATGTAGACTGGATATTTAAAAGGAAAAAGAGCAAAAAATAGTGGGGGGAAAGGGGGATGGAGAGGAGGGGGTGTCATAGGCAGGGCTCCTCAAATAGGTTAAAACACCTACCAAGAAAGTTTGTAATGCTCTATTCAGTTGAAAGACTAAAGCACATTTCCTTGTAAATGTATATGATTGATTTGATACATTAACATTGTGCAAGAATTTTTAGAAAAGGTAAGACCTAATCATAGAGATATCAATTCTAAACAGAGCTTTCTTTCAGTCTGAAAGACATGAAAACTTGGCTGAACCTTTTAAAATATATATCCTATTCAAATGGAGCAAATAGTTATAGATCATTATCAATTTTTAGCAAAGGTTTCCCCCTCCCTTTTCAGTTATCTTGTCTTTAACTGTGCGGATCTGAATAGCAGCCAAGTTAATGAGTTTTCAGATCTATCCCTCAGTTTTTCATAATACTCTTAAACAAGGAAGATATTGATTTCCTCATTTATTGTCTGATTTTATTAAAATCTGGAGTAAATCAACACCAAATGAATCTGCAGGATTCACAGCCACAAGATGCCACCAGGCTCAGTGGGATTCAGAGTAATTATCCACTTAAATAGATAACAACTTTTGCAGTTTCTATGGCTCCTTTTAATGGCCACAAGATTGTGCATTCTCTTCCTTAAAAGACAAAGCATGATCCCTAAGCTTTGAAGAAAAAACATGATTTGCTTTGTGAAGAATTTTTTCCTATGGGGGGAATAGAATAAATCTTCTCTTGATTTATCTCTTTTTTTGAAAGACCACTAATTAAATATTGAATTTTTTATATCATCAGCGTGATATGGCTATGAAAATTATGGTATTGCTGCAATATTACCACATATACATTTTTTTATTTGAGATCAGTTTATATTTCTTTATATTGTCTTTGCTTCTACTAGTAATGTTTCCAACAGACCTTTGTAGGCACTTGTAGTGAATCTCAGTGTTATCAGTGTATGGCAGTTCCCATAACTACAGTCTCAAAACTACAGACTGCTCAGTTTCAGAGTTTAATTGTTCACTGTGATCTTTTACACTTTCCACTGCAGCACTTCATTATCTGAACCCAGATTATTCCTATTCTGTAAAAGCTATTTTTTTAGAGAAAAATAATGTAGAAGACTGAAAATTAAGGAACATGATGTTATGTATACCAACGACTTCTCTCTTGTTAGAATAAGGTAAAACAGTCCCCATTCACTTCCCCACCACTGACAGGGTTCTCTTTACAGGCGATACTACTTGCTGCTTTCCTCCATATAACTGGGTGTATAATTAAATGATTAACGTTATTTCTCTTTTTTATTGAGCAAACATGCACCACAGAAGTCAAAGCTCCCAACTTTAATTTGGTCTTTGATAATAACATCTCCATCCTATTACCTTATTAACGCATTAAAGTTTCCTTTACTATTTTTGCCAACGAATGTATTTCCCTGTTCTTAGTTTGTGTTTTGTTTTCCTCAGAGGAAAAATCCTCCCTATAAAATATCCCTATAGGTACTATGAAATCACCCAGACAAACTGATGTTAGCATTTTTTTCCTGATGACTGTTATCCTTGGAGACACAAGTCAACCACACTGTGCCAAGGAAAGGTGTTCAAAAGAACTACTGAAAGAGGACATCCTTCCTAGAAATCCCAAGTTGGCATACATCATCATCAATTTATTTGCAACTGCTCCACCTCTTTCTTCCTGCTTTGCACACATGGGAGTGATTCATGGAAGAACTAGGTTGCAAGATTTCCCAAAGCTGTCTGTGTGGTCCTTTCATCTTCTCTCCTACTGACTATTTAGGAAGCAAGCTGCTCCTGTGAGTTGACTCATTGGCTTATTCCTGGCTACCTAGAACAGACAAACAGGAATGTTTATGAAGCTAATACTGAATTAAACAACAAATTTGGGTCACTGAAAATCACCATTTCTTAACTTGCCATATCCAGGTGTTTAGCTTCAGACAACTGATACACTAGCAGGGTCTGATGAATGAGATAATGAGATGCTTCTGGGAATTAATTGGTGAGTTAAAATAAAAAGTTAGCAAACAAAAGAAGGTTGTAGAAACAATTATGTCTCTGTGGATATTTGCACTATGGGAATTTCCCCTTATGCTACTGGCCTCATAGTGTCAGTCTTCAGGGTAGCAATGTTCAGAGTAAGCAGTCCACTGAAAAAGTTGGCAGCACTTTAAGCAAGTGTAGAAGACTGTCATAACCTAATCCCCTGCTTGTATGGAATATTTCATTTTCCAGCATGATGGATAAAGTTAATTTTTTCTTACATGAAGGAAATAGATAGTTCTATAAAGCAAAAAAAAACTACAAATTCATTTGTTAAAAATGATTTTATGCATCTTGTTTATATTTCTTTGTAGAGAAAAAAAGTAAAAAATGTATATGTCATGGTGTCGGTTACTTATGAAATCTGAAGCATTACAACTGAAGTTGTACAAATGCTGATTGTGTCTTTCACAGAGTACATAAAGGAAAAGCAATAATGTGGTGTTTGTAAATATTTATTGCAGCTAAATTCAATCTCTTTCTTGACTTAGTCACTCAGACTAACAGGCCATTTAAGAATCTGTGGAAAATAGGAATTGTTTTTACATTTTACTATTATTCTCTTGGCTTATCCCTTTCACTTCCTTTTCCAAGCATCTAGTCACCTTTACATTCTGCTCCCTGGGCTATATTTCTGACTAACTGCTGTCTGCAGAATCTAGTACAGCCTTCATTGTTCTGCTCTGCTCTGCTTCTCTGGGAGTATACCTCATACCACATAAGATGTGGGTGATCAGCAGGGTAGAGCTCATGCTAAGGACCTATTTAAAGCAGATTCAAAAGGTCCACAACGGACCATTAGCTTAAATGCCTTGAGCTAATGAGGTCCATATAAAAAGCAGAAAAACAGGTTTTTGAGGGACTTCAAATTCTGCTTGAAACCACTTATCTGAAAGATGCAAGTTGAGAGCACAAGCTGTATAATGAAAAGTACTATAGCAACATACATTTAATAATGCACTTAAGCGACAGCAATGTTCAAACAGATTTCAGAAATGCAAAAAGAAAAAAATGTGGGAGAGACAAAAAAAAAAACTACTTAGAAAAATAAAGAAAATTCCTAGCAGTGTTTCCAAAGAACTCTTTGCCCTCATCACTGAAAAGACAAAACCTTCTAGGTGCCCTAGCTACCTTTTGAACTACAGAAAAACTTCCCTTTGAAAGTGGACAACAATTACCTTACATCCAATAACAAAAGAAATAATGGCTACTTTATATGAAGAGGAAAAAGGAGAGCAACCCATATAATTTTTTCCAAAGAATGTCTGCAAGCACATGGATACTCCAGTTACTAAGTGCACATCAACTTATGGAGCATCTCATTGCTATGAGCCCCAATGGGGAAGATGGAGAGTCATGTTAACAGGTTGTGGTGTAGGTCAGGATCTTGGAAAAGACACATTTTACTGTCTTTCTAACTTGATTCTCAAAAGTATTATACATAGAAGTCTAAAATTAGCTCCTTGCTTTTGACTAGTCCTAGCAGAACCAAAGGTTTCCCAGAAAAGTTTCTAAATAAGACTTTACTTCTGTTGCTCAGCATGTACATGAAATACCGTGAGTGAACAGAATAATTTTCTTTCCGGTCACTCAGTCAGAATTCAAGTTACAGCCAGCTTGAAAATGTTTGGCTAAGTAGTGACTCTGGTTATTTTTAGCTTCAAACAATCCATGCGTTCACTGTATTTCATGGTATTACTGAACGCTGACCTGGTTACAGCATGACTTTATTCAGAACTATCAGAGAGAACCAATCAATCTCTGCCACTTTGCAGGTATGTTAGAGGCTGCATAGGAGTTCTCCAGAGCTCATTCTTCCTCTGACGCATCTGATAGAGGTACTGGAAACTTGTCCACAAACACACTTGCTCTGTTAGCATCCCAAAGATTCTCATGATAGTTTCAGGGGAAAAAAAAACTGATCCAAGTAAAATAGTCCTAGGAACACTGAGTGTGATAACAAAATTCAATTCAAATACAAAGATTCCAGTCTGGGAGGTAACTTATTTTCCCCTTTTGTGTACAGTGACTGGCAATTTATATACAAAAACTGAACTCTTGCTGATCATATTGGCTATTTGTTATAGTTAGAGCTTGTGTCTTAAAGGAAGCTGACTGCTGTGGCCCCCAGATACCTGGATTATGTATACATCATATTGTATTTAAGCACAGTAATCTCTGTGACTGTTATGCCATCTGTGGCTGCTGCCCACAGATCAGCTACAGTCATCATTTACGAACATCAGGGACTTGGACACCTAATGTCCAGTTTGTGCAAAGTTGACCATAAACAGTGGGACAAACCTTTATGACTGATCATCTAGATCCAATCCCACTGCTATAGACATCTCCCTTTAGACCAGGTTGCTCAGAACCCCATCCAGACTGACCTTGAATGATTCCAGGGAGGGAGCATCCGCAGCCTCTCTGGTCAACCTGTTCCACTACCCTCACAGTAAAAAATTTCTTCCTAATATCTAGCCTAAATCTACCACCTTCTAGATTAAAAGCATTTTCCCTCTTCCTTTTGCTACATTCCCCTGTAAAAAGTCCCTCACCAGCTTTCCTGTAGGCTCCATTTAGGTACTGGGAGGCAGCTATAAGATTCCTCCAGAACCTTCTCTTATCCAGGTTGAACAGCTCCGGCTTCCTCAGCCTGACATCATATGGGGGTACACCTGCCCTCTGATCATCTCTGTGGCCCTCCTCTGGAGTGGCTCCAACATCTCCTTTTTGTGTTGGGGGCTGCAGTACTGGACTCAGTACTCCAGCTGGGGTGTCATGAGAGAAGAATAGAGGCATAATCACCTCAGCCATCCTGCTGGTCCTGCTTTCCAGAGGCTGGAAGGACCTAAACTGCTTTTCCCAACATGCTCTTTACATGTTCTACAGGGACCTTATCTCCCTCTATAGTATGTAGGGGGCTGGATTGGGTAAGAGCATCACGATTGATAGATCCTCTAGTATTGACAGACCAGGTGGATTCTGCCAAATGCTTCTCCCAATGCTTAAATGTTCCACCATACATTGCTTTCAACATAGTTTTCAACAAGTCATTGTATTGTTCAGTTTTACCAAAACCTGATGCATGATAGGGGATATGATACATCCACTCAGTGCCGTGATCTTTGGCCCAAGGAGCACCACCCTGTTCCAATACAGTTTGGACCAATCTATGCATGGCAAATAGTTGGGCTGTGTCTGCACCCCTGTGGCAAATGGTTCCAAGTATACTGAGCACCCCTCCAGGTGAAGGCAATCCGGCCTACAGCCTATGGCCAAAAGAAAGGGAAAGAAAGGCATTAGCAGTGTCAGTGGTGGCATAACGTTTGGCTGCTTTTGACTCCAGCATGTACTGGAGTTCTAAAATATCCAGGCATTAGAGTGCACTGTTAGAGTCCACCAGTGCCTTATATATCTGTGGTTCTGATGTGCCAGACCATCGAATCCACACAGTCCAATAAACTCTGTTATCCCTTTCTCCTCCCTGACTGAGGGCAGGGCCCCTCTATTCATTAACTGTGGTAACTGGAGCAGCCGTACTGGTGATTGATCTGTTTTGTAATTCTCTCACCCTGTACAGGCGTAGGTTGGTCATGCCACTTCCTCTTGTCTTCTCCATGGTCATGTAGGTAGCGCCACAAGGCAACACACGATGTAGTCTTACTGTTGTTCCTTGCCTGAGCTGGAAAGTGTTTGCATTTAATAACAGAGATTTTTGATGATACAGGTGAGGAGTATAAATCACACTATATTTTGATTTTTATTTTTTTTTTAATCAAATGAGCAGGGAGATAGCAGCAAGCTCAGAGGAAGCTATTTCAGGGAGGGTGGGAGGTGAAATGCGGTATTGTAAACAAGATCCCAGAATGAAGTGAAACACAGGCAATGCCATAAGAACTGCTGGTGGTTGTCTGAAAAGGAAAAGTAGTAAATTTCCCACTTTATGACTGATTAAATTGCAGTGTTAACTCAACTTCTTTTATTTCTAATCTAGTAACTAAGTTAATTTGACAGCATTTGTGTATAAAACTGGGTTTCAGAATGTGCCATTGACAGAAAACAGCCGGAGAAAACCTGAGTCTGCCAGTTGTACCCTATAAAATAATAAAATAATGTAACATATCATAGCATTTTATATATCCTTGTATTTTTATTATGCTCTTAGTAACATCTCTGGAAATATATAAAGCCTTGTTTTCCTAGGATATAGTTTGCAGATTGTGTGTTAGTGTGAATGTGGCCAGTGATTTTAAACAAATATGTCTCTTAAGGTACTGGAAAGCATATGATACAATCAAATATGTAAATATATTTACTTTGAAGTGATAATTTATCAGATCCAAGACTAAAGAAAATTTGTCTCCATTTTTATCTTTTGTGTTTGTCAGATAGAAATACAGTTTTTATGAAAGCTTGGTGTCAATAATTGTATAAAGTGTTTTAATTGGTCAGATAACTATTTTTCAAAATTATTTTTAGATACTAGATTAAAATTTGCTTAGAATACTCTTCAGGCTACAATTTACTTATAGATTATCCTTTTTTTTTTTTTCAGATTAGAAATGCTTGATCTTTCAACAAATTTTTAAAAAATCAAACTCAGTTATATCAGTTCCATGTGTCTGTGTTAATAGTCATATTTACAATCGCTGTTCTAAGTCCAGTCTTTTTTCTGGTTACTTAGAACACCCAAGAATATAATTCTATGTCATAAACACATGGCAAGTGAATATTCATGGATTTATTCTGCTGCTGGATGTAAAAAGATTTATCCTATGAACAAATATTAAATAAATATTAAATAGTGACAAGGTAGAACATCTTTAGTCAATCAATATCACAAACATTAAAGATTGTTTGACAGTTTTGCTGCACGATGTTGGCTATACACGAAAAATCATTTTTAAAAATAGCTATACATAGTAAATACATTTCTCACTCTATATGCTGATATTCTTTTCTTTTCCGTAAGACCATAACTCCTTAAACAGCAAAACTTCTTCAAACCTTTTCTTAATTATTCAAAGCACTTTTCTGAAGATCACTGAGCCAAGGCATTATCTTAACCGACCATGTGTCACCAGCAGTTAAATTCATGTATTTCTGAGTTTTGATTTGCTCAAGTACAGCGAATGCTTTCTGAATAATAGACTTTTAATTCAAAAGGCTGTTGACAGAACTGACATGAGTAGATCACATAAAATGCAATACGTTGTTCCGTCTTTGGAACTGTACATATTGTTTTTCTTCCTCTGTGGATGTTTATTTGAAGGATGAATAGGTCACTCTTAGCAGGAGAGCTCATCACATGAGTGCCAGATACAGAAGACAGATGAGTCAGTTCCACACAGACTACAAATTATGTATGCAGGATAAAACTACATTCATATTTGCATTTGACCTAAACTTCAACTTTCAAAAATAGACTTAAAAAAAACACCTCTGAGGTTCAGAAATTGTTTTGCAGAAAGGAAGCAGCTTAAGAACAAAGAAGTCTCTACTAGTAGGAAAAGAACACACTGAGAATGAAATACTGTGTGTCAGGCTGTATGAGCTTCAGCCTGTATTTAATACACACTTTGAAATGTGTTTATCTGATTCATGATTGATTGATAATGCTGCAATGTTCAGATCTCAGACACTGTCCAGTCATTTCTTGTCATTGTAAAATATGGCTTAGTATAGAAAACTGCACCATTTTTGTGATGAGTGCAGTACAAAACCTATGTCTTCTCAGTACCTTTCTTTCATATGGACTAAATGCATCATCTTTTTCTTTCATGATTTTTCAAAAATACATTTTTTACCCACATGATTTGGATACAGGACAGTTTCTGCCTGTCTTTTCAATGTGTAAAAATGAACACAAGCTGGGAAAGTCACACAGCTCCTTACAGGAACTGCAGCAAATTCTAAAAAAAGAAAGCTGCAGTGAACAAGAGCACAGTGCTGAATATGACACTTGTATTTGTATTCTCTTTTAGCTATCTTAAGAAACAGGAACTGCTGGACATATGGCCCAAATGTCTCTGTCCAGGGTTGCAGTTTTACCATAATAGAGGCATTATATTATTTGCAACACACATTCAGAATTCAGAAATGTAACAGATGATGAATAGTACAACAAAGATGGTAAAAATAGGTAGGCGAGGTGTATTTCCAGCAGAGTTGCAGGGTGATGGGTATTGTAATGTGCACAGGTTAGCCAATTAAAGTGTAGCCACATGTACAAGCAGTCTCAAGAGAAAGACTAGTGATCTTGAAAACAGCATCATGAAATAAAAATGTGAGCTTGAATACTGGTGGAAAGGGGTATTTTAGTGCAGTAAGGGAATAGGAGAAAGCATCAGTCAGTCTACTAGGTCAGTTAATTATACCAGTTCTTATCCTATTCAAATGTAATTTGGAATGGGAATGTGGATCCCTTGAATGACCCACATTAGCAGCAGAATTCTGTATTCCTCCAGGGCAACAAGTGTTTTAATAACTGCATAAGTCCAAACAGTACTGTGGCTATATTAAATCAGAGGTGTGATGGAAGATAACCCTAACAGACTAGCAGTGACCATTAATGTATAAGCATACAAAGATCCTTTGTTTTGACACTCTTGCTCAGCAAATTCAGTGTTCCATCAGCTTGCCATGTAAAGGGTGCTAACTCACTTTGCCAGCTGTTAGTGAACCTAGAGTACCAGGTAGATGGTCTGACATTCTAGTCAGTAATCATTAGGTGCAACATGGAAATGCCAGTAACTTCCAAAGAAAGCAGTTATCAGTTAACTTATGTTAGTATAGCATAAGTTCCTTAGAAGCATTAACAGCTGTTCTGTTCAAACCAGACAAAGACATCCAGCTCAGGGGTCTGTGAATAGAATCTTCAAAATTGTCATCAACTAATTCAGCAATGACAGAGTAACTTGCAAGATAGAAAGGAGGGCCCTTCAATATAGCAAGAGATCAGTTCCATACTACAGTCCAACCTTGGGGACCGAGCCCTTGCTGAAGAAGTAATGATATGCCTTGTAAGTAGTTTTAAAACTAGGCTAAATTTTGCTGAAAATTTACCACAGCTTCACAATAGTCAAGGGATCGTCACCATAATAAACTGTTAAACATCCCAGAGTATACACCAAGAAAAAAGCTTCTTCCAAGCTGAGTTGTAAATATTCAAAAATACTAAATGGATTTCTTCTGCAGACTAACTTTTCCTTCTAGACAAAATTTTCTTGCTCATGAGCAGAGCCCTCTTCATCAGCATAGCCCTCTTCAGGGCATAAGCTACTTTCTTCTTCCTCTTGCACAAGCACATACTCTGGGGCACGTTCCCTTAACTTGGCCATGTTGTATGATTCTCGCTCAGGCCCTCCCCTAGCCTTGCAGCCAGAAGCATGAGAACCATGCTTCTGGCAGGTCACTTGGGCTGCCTCTTCCACATCAGCAGCCTCTCCTGTATAGGCTTTCTGGCAGAATTCCTTCTGACACTCAGAACTTGAAGTCACGATGTTTCCAGTATCTGTAGAAGACTGCCTGTAAAGTATTTTCTGCATTTGAGCCCATTGTCTCACAGTTATCAACAGTTTGCTCAGCTCCACCCTTTTCCAAAAATGTAAACTCAAGAGGCCTAGTGTAGTTATCAAGAATTTTGGTCACGGAGCAGCTACCAAATCTTTGTTCTTGCAATGCACTTTTGGCCCAGTGAACATGCTGCTGGTACATTTTTGATGTGATTATAGGCATGTTTAGGTTGACACCTTTTATCAGTTGCTAATGAAGCCAGTTATATTCTTTAAATAGATCAATTAATTCACCCTTATAATGAGTAAGCATGTGTATTTTGAGTAATCTTCATTTAGAGCAGGACATCATTTAGAACATCAGCTGCTAATTACAATTGTGGATCATGGGGAACAAGTAATCGCTGACTCTTTGTGCAAGCAGTGGTGGAATTAACTATCATTCCAGAAAGCTACTCATAAATCAGAGTAACACACCTACTGGGAACTTCAGAAGAAGGATGTAAGGCTTGCTGAGGAAAAGCAGGTGAAAAAAGTAATGAGTCTAGAATGATTTATCTTGAATTGATGGTGCTGTAAGAAAAAAAATCCTTGGTGAGTTAATTCCATCCTTATCCTCTACTATTTCTAAGCAACTGAAAGCTGAAGATCATGGCTTCCCAGATCATGTAAGGCTTATCCAACATGTTATTCTAGCTAAGTTGTGAAAACAAGAGCTTGGGGTGCACTGTCTGCCCTGAAGTCAGAAGCCTCTAAAATGCACAGTTTCCTTTTTGTTTTCACACTCATGTCCCTAGAGTTGTGTCATCTCTGTATAAATCATTTGGCTATAAACAGTGACCATCTCTGTGATGACAGATAGTGTACCCAGAGGGTGTTCATCATTATCTCAGTTGCTTGGATGATTGCATCACTTACAAAAAAAATGAACAAACCAGTGAGATTTCTGCCTTTTTTTTTTCTTCCATACTTTTTCTCAGTTGAATGATTTAAACTTTATTTTGTGATCTAATTTTAAGCACATATCGGCATAATAGCTTTTTAATGAAAAACTCAGTGCCTGAATACCTGTTTCTGCTACTTTTGTACAACATCCCATAGAGAAGAAATAGACCTTAACATATGTTAAAAGCTGTGTAATGCAGAGAGTAATTGTGAAGCCACTCTACTCTCTTTTCCACAGACACAAACAAGTTGGCTGTAATTTCAAAATAATATACTTCTACCACCCATTTGTTCTTTTCCTCACTTACTGGTAAGAATGCACAAGAAAACTGATAATTTTAAAGAACTCACATTTTTCCAATAACCTGCATCTGAAAGTATTTCTTTCCAGTATTTTCAAGGGGAAAATAAATAAATAAATAAAATAAAAATTAAGAAGTAACAAAAGATTGACCTAATTCTTTAATTTTTATTTTATTTTATTTTATTTTATTTTATTTTATTTTATTTTATTTTATTTTATTTTATTTTATTTTATTTTTTCCTATGATGAATAAGAGCATTAGTAAGTTTTTTTTTCAGTTTCTGTGCATATATAAATCTTTCTATACTTTCAGCTCTCTTTGGGGACTTACTCTATTCATTTACTATTTCTGATGTATGTCAGACTGTCTGCTTTTTCAGTCATTGAAACTGGGAAAAGTAGCCCGTTTAAGTCTCTGCTTGTAAGAAAAACCTGAAACATCTGCTAAACTTTAATGTCTAGTTGGATGTGCTTAGTAGCTGAGACATTTGGTGTGAATAATTGACAGGACTGATCAATATACATGCCTGCATATTGGTCATGTCATACTAAACTGTCATATAGTTCCTTATTAATCCTACATAACTCTAGAACAATTTAGCACGCTGGGTTATTGTAGTGTCATGAAGTGCACATAGAAATTACTTCTACGTAGGAACAATTTCCACATTTGTGAGGAAAACAAAGTGCACATCGCTTACAGTGGAGCTAGCTTAAACAACATGAGTTAGGGCTACTCTATGATCAACACACTCTTAGAGTAGCTTCAAGGGCATTCATACCATACCAAATTCCATATGTGTCCAAGGTTACTGTAAACATCTTCCCATCTCATCTATCTGTGTAAATCTGGCCATTTTAACAATTGTTGTAGTGTCAGTATGGAGAAAGTTGTCTTTCAGCTTCTTTTACCACACAGTCAGATCCTGTATTGCGTTTTATTAATAGATTTGCAGGATCTTTTAAGTCTTTCCTCTGTTTTAATACAAAGCTTCTGTTCTTCATTTTGTCACCATTGGGCATCTTCTGTAAAAACTCTGGCAGACCAACATGGCAGACAAACATACATAGATGAAGATTCCATTCAACAACACAAAACACTTGGAATAAAATTTCACTGTGATGTTATGTCTAGACTCAAAGTAGGAAGAAAACCTAAACCATTAGCTGGACAATGAAACTGTGGTAACGCAGTCATTCAGCATTTAAGCTGAGTGCTGTTTGCTCAATAATCCAGCTTATTTTTTTGGGCTCCTGACAGCTAGTAAATCAAAGACAAGCAACCAAACAAAATCCTCAAACTAATATTGAATTCCTATGTACTCCTATTGGCTGAATTGTTTACTGTATAAGGCAATACTGGTTATGAGATTTATTTGCAGTGCAGTCCCAGTTTTTCAAACTTTGTTCCAAATGTTTCAATTTTCTAGGCTTTGGACATCTGAAACACCACTGTTTTATTTTAGACTTCATGAGGTGATATTACCTTGAAATGCAGTATCGTGTTGCAATAATGATAATCAGAATGTGACTACAAGATCCAAAAATGCAAGGTCATCACTTGGTATGGTGATATGATCATACACATGTTTAAAAGTTATGATACAGCAGCGTAGAGACACAGTGTTTCTCCACCTCCTCACAAAACAAATCTGGAAGGTATCACTTGTGTATCATGCTGAGCAGTTTGCCTGGAGAATGATCTGGTGACAATGATAGAGAATGAAAGAAAAAAAGCTGACTGGCAACAGATAACTGAATAATGTACATTGAAATGACTCACACTGGCTTCTGGATGAAGAATATTCTTGATATAGGTGTTTGAATAACTATTTCCTCTTTTTGATGGATGCTTAATCTGTCTAGCTTGTTTTTGCTACTGCTGAATGATTATACTTATGTGCTAAAATTCAATGTAGATATTTGCAAGTATTGTCCATCAGAATCCTGAGGGACGGTGCTAGCTTGAGACCAACAACCAAGCTATTTTAAAGCTGATTCAGATATAACAAACATAACAGACCATTGCTGCTAAGCTGTAGATGTTCAAGTGCACAGACTTGTACATAACCTGTCATTTGGGTAAACAAGACTACAGTTAGGCTTTTGTAAACTATTACTTAGGCTTGCTATTGGTAAATCTATTGTGTGAACAGATCTGAGGTACTCTTTGCAAATTAAATGAATAAGTCAGATGGAAAAGTTTTGTATAAATGTTAATGTCTTCCCTTAAAATTAAGAGAATCAAATTGTGAAATAAGTAATGTTCATACATTTTGTGACTGTTAATATTGTGTCATGACATACTGATGAAAAAGAACACTTTAAAGAGGATGACCCTTTTGAATACACACTCAAACATTTTTTTTTTAAAAGATGCAAAAGTGAGTTCTCAAATAGATTTGCTTCTTCTATTGTAACTCCAGTCAGCTCAGAGAATATTTTCTTTCTTTCTGAGAATCTGTCTACTCAGATGAATTTTCCCAAGGTCAGCAGTTCTAATTAAAATGCAGTTTTCATAGTTGGTTGATATAACTGTGAATCGTTAAAACCTAAAAAAGTATAATGTTGGTAACTCTTGCCTTTTTGATATACTTCAAGAACATCTATTTCCCTGGAAAACAAACAATAAAAGCAAATAATAATCAAGAAACAGACTTGAATATGATGGTGGGAAAAGTGGATACCTGTGGGTATTTTCTCTATCACCTTTGTTCCTGCCCAGCTGTTGTATCTGACTGATTTTTCTCCATTTGAGATTAACAGCCTGAACTAGCTCCATCCTCCTGCTAGGCTTATGACTTATCAAACACTGCCCAAGATCATAGAGGAAATCACAGCTTTTGTTCTCCAAAGGATAGCACTGGTTTAATATGTTAACTATTCATACTCAGTAGACCTTATAACATAAAAAGATAAATAAATCAGAACAAATTTATCACAGTTTTCTGTGTCAACTCTGGCCACAAGTACTTATTCTACTCTGAGTATATTTTAACTATTTTATCTTTTATCTTATTGATTTTCTTCTTTGTTTGTTGAACATTTTTTCCTTTCCAGTAAAAAAAAAGAAAGCATTATTTTTAATAGGCTACATTAAGTATTGTAGAGAATATAGATTTCTTTCTGAATGGGAATAGTGCGTCATATGTGCCTAGGTAGAGGAAAGGCATTTTCAATTTTCAGGCATAATGTTGGTCAAGAGTGCCTGCTGATTCACTCTGAGCAGGGTGAGTCAGAGCAACTAAATTAGGTTTCTGCCCTGAATCATCTTCTAAATGAGACAATCCTACTCTTCTAACTATAGACAGAGCCTTAAGAGATCTGCAGTATTAGTCTAAAATTACACTTAGTCAATACCTGTTTCTTAACTGTCCTTTCTTGAAGTCCATTCATCTCTTAACACTGAGAGATAATGAATGAGATTGAGCAATCTGACACTTGACATTTTTAGATGTTCTTGAAAACAACAGAAAGCTGTAATTTATGTAATCCTGGAAATATCCTTCTCCCATATTTTTGCTTTAGTAATATGTCCACTTTTTTCAGTGGGAGTGTTAACACTACTTGTGTCATTTGTTTAGGAGAAAATATGTATAGAATTAAAATATTCAGAAAAACAAAACAAAACAAAACAGTACCTTTCACAATCTACTAAAATAAATAAAGAAAGAAATCTCTAAAATTTCTGTTTAGTTTGGAAATTCTTGTGCTACTTTCCAAGAAATTGTAGACTGTACCTGATAGATTTTTAAAGCGGAGTTAAATGAACAAAGTTGCCCCCAAAATATGAATGTAGAATCCTTACAAAAAGGGGCAAACATTTGCTCTTGCTCTTGATATTCATGGTAATCATGTTTAATTATTTTTGCTGGTAATGCTGAGAAACAGCTGAAGTTGATACTGTATCAGACAGTTTCCATTTTTACATAGAACAAATATTTCATGAAAAGCATTTCTATAAATCTCCTACATTTAGAAAACATTCCCCCAATCCCCCCCCCCTTTTTTTTTTAATTCCAACTGAATGTAAAACAATTTTCATTTATGTAAATATGTATCTGTAACTTTAACTTTGTTTCTATATGTATCTTTTCAAGTGGAACTTCCAAATGGTTAGAAAAATCATTGCCATTAACTTATTTTACTATTCGAAGACAAGAATATACTTTTAGTTTTATTGGTAAAATAAAAGATTTCTCAACTTTTCTAGAAAGTAAATGCATCTCTTGTTTTCCCAGGTTAGCTTGGTTTTTCAAAGTTTCTGGCAAAGTCCTTGCTTTCCCTTAATGTATTTTAAAGTAGTACATTTTTCATCCTAGTCTGTGGAAGACCAATTTTATTGCATTTTCAGGGAAAGGGACAGAAGAACAAAGGAGATTTATTTGAGAGGGGCACAAAGAACTAAGCATAACTAGCCCCTGTTGGAGGGAGTATATTTAGAGTTGTGTGAACCAGATGTGATTCCCCTCAGCCTCCTTTCTCCACACTGGCACTGTAGCTGCATCTTGCTTTGACAACTTTGGTGTATTAGCAGGGGTTGAAGTGTTCCACTGTTTTTACTCCTTCCAGTTTTCTTTCATCTTATGGCCTTTCTCCTCAGACAGCTCAATTGTGAGTGAAAATAGAAAGCAAAATGTTTTTTTCTTTTGGCTGATAAACAATGTATTTTTGCAACTTTATTCGTACCTGTTCAAGAGTACTTGAATGTAATAAAGACAGCAAATAAACAGTGTTTTGCACTGCAAAACATGAAGAATGGCTAACAAAGGCTGCTCTGTGTTTGTTCCATTTGAGATGAGTAGCTGGAGAAGTTTGATTTGTACTGCTGACAGCATCACTGTACTAATCTGGCTAATGCATTCATACTTCACAGTAATGGGACATTTCAAATGCATTGTATTATAAGTAACATTACTCAAGTTTGCAAAGTCAAGCATTTAAAAGTTAGAAACTAGTGGAATCAATGAGATCTATGCATCATTAATCTGGTTCTCCTGTTCCTGGATGGGTTCTGTAGTCCTCATGCAGGAGGGTTTTGCCAGGAGATGAGGCTTCCATGTGCAACATCGTTGCCCCACATTTAACAGCATCAGTGATCTCAACCAGCCTTGATCAGGAAAGGGTCTCAGAGATACTCTATTACAAATTCCATGAAGACAGTCTGCTTGGTGAAAGATTCTATATCAGTGTAAATTAGGCCCTTCAGATCATATTCAGAAAAATGTATTTTTCACCTCTCAACATTTTTTTGTGAGTATGTGAGTTGCTTTTGTTTTACTTTGTTTTCCCCCATAAGAGTTGCTGCATCATTGCATGAGGTAAACATTCCCTGAGGATGCACATGTGCTCTTGTCTATGTCTCTTCCTTCCCTTACTCTCATCTGGCTAAGCTTTTTCTCTAGAGTATGAGTCCTCATATGAGATCTGTGTTCTTTATCAACCAAGAATTTAGTTCCCTAAAATTCTTATTATTTTCATCCAGTTTGTTTCCTACTAGGAGAGGCTTGTTTCTTTATTCCAGCTGCTAATCTCTCACCAGCCCTGTGCAGTAGCAAGCAGAATTGCAGACAACATCTTGTTGCATGCCAGCTCCTTGCTTCAGCAAGCTTAGCTGTTTACTCCATGAGTGTTAAGACATAGATTATCAGTACAAACAAAGGCTTAATAACATTGAGAGAGGATAACTTCATCATAAGTGTATAGCTGCTAAAATTCAAAATGTCTCAAATACAATTACTACAATTTACCACAAGCCTAAGAACTGTCAAAGTCTGCATTAATTTTTCCTGAGAAAGGCAAAAAGCTCTTAATAGATAAATCAAGTCACACTTTTGAAAATTCTCATAATCAGGTCATCTAAGCCTGGACAAAGAACAGCTACTAGAATTTAGCCAAAACTTTGCTAATATCCATTTTAGTATTCAATCAAAGTAGATCTTTGCTTTGCAGCATCTGCCAAAATATATATAGATAGCATTATACATTTAAATACATATAGATTTTGAAAAATTAGAAGTAATTGTAAGAAACAATGCTGTGACTTTAGAAGTTTGGGGCAATTCCTCTGACAGCCAGCCAGTTGTGTTGTTTCTATGAATGACAGTATTTAATGTCCAGCAATTGAATGTTAAGGAGTAAATAGCCAGCAACTGCATACTATTGATGATGCCTCCAAAACCTATTATGAAAGTGACTGCTAGTATGCAGATGCACGAGTTTTATGCTGTATTCTAATAATCAAAGACAGATGTCATTAATTCTTCCTCTTTACAACAGTATGAGTTTTAAGAATCAGGAAGAGTTCTGGAATGCAATAATCCTAAAAATGTAAGTATAAATATTTAACATTAACAGTATTGTTTTTTATTTATAATGATATGTTTTGTATTTATTGCATGGAGCGAGTGTGGGTAAAGATAATGACCTTGCCTTAAGTGTCTGAAAATATTGGACAATGTACAAACTCAAAAATGGAAATTGAATTTGGAATAACAAAGGAAATACAACCTCTAACCGTATGTTTTGTAACATTGTGTTATAGATCTTAGCTTCTAAAAATCTCTCTCATTTGCTTACTTAAGGGAAAGAATTAGTGTTAATAAGCTTTTGAAATGGGTAATTCTTCTCATGAGAACCAGGTTCAATGAAAACACATCACAATGCCTCCAAAACACAATATGCAGAGAAATACTCTTAGCTCATATTGTAAGTATTATCATCAGTACTTCTTCTGTGAGTGACATAAGATAAATATGTCTTAAGATATATCATAAGATATATGAAGAAACTGAGTACGAAGGCAGATTTTTCCTCTCACTGTAAAGCCATAAAAATGACAATGTTGAGAACCGTAGACTATGTAAAAAGAAAATTTAATTGCATTTGATTGTAACTGTTCAGTGATGAAACATTTAAATTCAAAAGAGAGCCTATAATTGTTTCAGCCGTGTTGACTGACTTTAATTAACAATGAGTTTATACTGTGAATGTACAAAACTATCAGTGAAAATGAGTGGACCTTTCAAAGGTGAAATGCACTGCAGATAACCGCAGTAGCAGAAGAGAAATTTTTAATGGCTTGAAAATTCAAGGCAAAAAGATCAAACAAGAATACACATGAAAAAAACCCACAAACAAACAACAACAACAACAATAACTCAGCAAAACCTTTCCCTCTTTTTATGTTAAAACAGTTAATATCTAAGCTTTCCTTATATTTTTTCTATTTACTTTCCTAGGCTGCTGACTCTATCTATATGCAGTGACTGAAAGAAAATACTTTAATTCAATCACACATTTAAAATTATGATACTTTCTAATCTATCTACATCTGAAATCCATGAAGTCAACTCATAGAAGCCCTCACAGAACGATTGTTACTAGAGTCTCTGATTCTTTAACCGACTCCACATGGGAGTCAACTGAAGAAAATAAAGGTTCAAGTGGGAATGGAATCTCTCTGTGCAAATCCAGCTGTAGGACTTAAGGCTTTGTAACCAAGCTCTGTGTTTGCATCAAAACTTCAGTGATCTGCTACAAACAACACAACAATGTCCTCTACACTCAGGGTAGTATCTCTCCTACTTCGTTTCATCTTGATATTTCTTAATTCATAATACACAGTCTGTTTTTTAAGATGTTTTTAATATGAAGGGAGTTACAATATTCACTTTTGGTGGTGCTTTGAAGATGATGCACCTGCTAGCTGAGCTTTTATATGAGAAAATGATGATGAAAGGAGATCTGCAAATATATTACTGTTCTATAAGCAACACGAACATAAGAAAAATTATGTCAAAACTCTGTAATTCATATATATTAATGATTTAATAGGCAAATTATCTGAATATTTCCTTACGAGTTGAAGTAAGTGGAAGGCTTAAAAACTTTGTTTTTATTTTCTGTATTTATTCCCATCTGCAGAAAAAGAGAACAAATGAACATTGCAACTTCACCAGTACAATGAAGAAGTGTGTGGTTACCAAAATCTTCAGAAGAGACTGATGATGATAGAAGTTTACTTGTACAAGACAGGACAATTATCTTCAATGAATTATTTTCTGAACTTCAGGCTTCAAATCTTAATTGTCAGACACTGTTTTTTGTTGTTGTTGTTGTTGTTTTGTTTTTTTTTTTTGTGTGTGTGTGTTTTCCCTTTCTGATTTTTCTAACATGGTGGCTTTTACATACATCTCCAGGAAAAATAAATTTAAAAAAAAGTTCCAGCTCCTCACCTGCCTGGAGATATTTGCAAAAATTTGAATGACCTTGGCATAAGACATCTCCCTTACTGATGTTTGCTATCTGATAAATCAGTAGATCATTAATGAACATTTCAAGCATTATGTTTATTACAAGTCCTGACCTAAAATCTTACAGTGAGCTACAAAGGACGTTTTAATAGAAATGGAGCAGAAGCTGTTGATATTCAATGGAAGTACAGGGAAGACGATCCTCATTTCGTGGGTGTGAAAGAATGGAACTCACTAAATGTTACTTTGAAAGCACTCAAAATGCATTAGTTTACAATTTGAGTCTTGTCTATCCTTAAAAATCTTTAATCTTTTTCTTGTTAAATGTGAAGGTCTGAATACTTAATCTTCAAGCACCCCTAGCTACTTATCTGCTTTTACTATGCCACTGTGACCAAATAAAGGTCTACATTATTATTTTTTAAACAATCTTAAAATCTGATTAAAAATCATAAGATTATAACTTGAAGTGGTTTTCCATAAATAGAAAAATTAAGTTAACTACTTAGTAATTTTTAGTTTACCATATTATTTGTTCATTTGATTTCATTTTATGATTCTATAGCTAGTGAATGGAAATATTTCCATGAGGAATATTAGAGTCCTATTTATTTTCTCTTGTTTCTATCACAAAGTCCTTTAAAGTTTCAGATTACTTTCCAGAGCATTTTTCCTGTCTGTTACTGGTCATTAACAAGATCTTTTTCTCTATGTTTCTAGTACAGGTTTTTAAAAAAAGACCATGCAATTCCTGTAATAGGAAACTTGTTATATTGAGGGTGCAATGAAGTACAGTTCTGGGGCCGGAATCTTTGTGACTTTGTATTTTCATTTATTGCATGCTCAGTTGACAACTTACCAGTTGTTACCTATTTTTCAAGAGATTTCCATGTATCGAAACAAAGTGAAGACAATAAATCCCAAAAATATTTTTCTGTCAAAAATAGACACCATTATGTCAAACAAGACATTAAAATAATATAAAAATACTTATAAAAGATCTAATGAAAGTAAAAAACAAACAAACAAACAAAAAACAACAATCAGACCTCATTTACTTAGGGATGTCATATGACAGATGGAAGGCACTAACCAAGAAGATAACCATGGGAAGACAACAGGCATTGGAAACTGTCTTTCCAAGTGACTGAATTGGGAAGCAATTCATCTTGCTTGAAGTGACTTGAATATTGTAGGAAGCCTTTCATCTTTCTAGAGATTACCAGCTTTAATTAGGCCTTATGGGAACAGGATAATAATCCTTTTTTGATATTTGAATAGTACATTCTGCATCCTTTCAAGACCCATATTTGCATGTACATTCATAACTTCCACAACTTTCCTCCCTGGATTTTCTCTGTAGATGGACCTGCTGATATTAAATACACAGCATTCATCCATAAGGCACAGCTTTTTCCCGTTCTCAGAGTCACTCTGAAGAGTTATTATTTACAGTCATCCTTCTGGGCCCTTAATCAGACCTTTTCTTTAAAATATTTGTTTGGCAATTAATAATAATATTTGTATGGCAATTATTCCTACATTCTCATTTCTTTTGCCTCCTTTTTCAAATGTTGTCATGATTTTATGATTTTTGGTTACCGGTATTCCACATCATAACATCATGTGGTGCACTGGGAGTTAAACTGTTAATGCTCCAGTTCCAGGTACCTGCCTGGAAGAGAACTATACTCCCCAGGGGGCTTTGTGGTCAGAGAGGAGATACATATAACTACTGGCAAGGTCACCTGATCGGGCTCTTTGATTCTTCTTCACGCTCTTCTCCTTCGGCTCTCCTTGTTGCAGCCTGTCCCTACTGCACACAGCCTACAGCTTTTGGATACTCTCTCATTACATTTGATTTATTAGCTTCAATTCTAATCATTTTATATTATATTGTGTTATCTTGCATTCCGATGCCATATTCAGTAAATTAGTTTGATCCTCCTCAGATCATTGCCATTGTTTTTAATTATTTTGGGGTCCCCTTTTTCCCTTTTCCAGAGGCACGGATTTTGTGAAATCCCTCTGCCTCACTAGTCACGGAACCAGTCCGAACCAGCCCATTAACCATTGACAAGTGTATAGCAACAGCTTCTTCCCCACTCCCCCAACCCCATGCTAGGTACTGCCTTCAAGATTTGAAATTTTCTGCATCGCATACATGATGTCCTGCAGTCTCCATGTATTGAAGTCTCCATCATTGTCTTCAGATGTAATGCTTATTTCCTTTAGCCATTGTCCACCACAATTCTACCACACAGACTTTATACAGAAACACATTCCACATGTACAGTTGCTGTAACCAGGGATTTTGTGTAGGAGTGTGTCATGATCTCCCAACACAAGCAGGGTCCTAACATACATGACTGAGACTGATGTGCTGGGATGGACACTGTTCACCTACAATCCAGTGTAGATGCAAAGGAGAGGTGATGAGTCTGATACAAGATCAGGACAGAAGCACAAGCAGTAGGTAAGGAACAATAAGGAAACATGTATAGGCATGGGTACTTTGAAGAGAGGCTCATTAAACAGGTTGAGGAGGGTCTGGCTGGAGGTCCTTGTGGGGCAGGTCAGGGCAAGAGGTCCCAAACACTGAGACTCCTAACAATGGTTGTGTTTTTTTGTTTTATTTTTGTTTTGTTTTGTTTTGCTTTGCTTTGCTTTGTTTGTTTTCTGATGACTGTATTTAAAGGGGAATTCCTGTTAAATTCTGTTTCTGCATTTGAAAAATTTTTCTTTGGATGTTTCAGTGGATATTTTCACCTTTCTTTCTGTGCAACTGACAGCTGTCAATAGGTATACGTTGCAAGCAGAGAGAATTTGATCATATCAGCAGTGGTAAAAGGAGAGAGAGGAGGAAGTTTTCTAGGTTCTAGTTCAATGATGCCTCTTGAGTACCTGAAGTACAGCATCTGATTTGACCACTTTTAGATGCATCTTTATCTGGAAGTAGGTTTGCCTAGAATCACATGGTTGAAATTACATGAAATTAGGTGTCATATGTCAAACCATATTTAAACTAGAATGAATTTAAACTAAAATGAATGGATTTTTTAAATGCTCTGGGGAAACTAGCATTTCCTATGACTAATAACAGACTTAAATCTTCATCTGCTTTCACCTGATTCCAGCAGTCTGCTGATGGATAAAAAGCACTGGGATAATAAGGCCTGGGCTCCGCTTAGATAGGAGATCTGAAATGTTTTGAGTGCGTTTCTAGACATTAATTTTACCTTTGAGGACAACCTCCGGATTGTTTAGAAGATAGTATTGGCTTATCCACAAAGTTTCAAAGTGCTATCCCATTATGACTTCCTAAATAGGAGAAGTAAGAAAGAGAAATGGTCCAAAGCACCAGAAGTGCCTTTAATCTTTCTTCCTCAATAGATCAATCAACTAAACAACCAAAACCAAAACAAAGCAACACATTCAGAATCATCAAGTGATGGAGAAGAGGAGGCTCAGGGAAGACCTCGTTGTTTTCTAGAACTCCCTGAAAGGAGGTTGTGGTGATGTGGGGATCAGCTTCTACTCCCAGCTAATAGCAGTGATAGGGCAAGAAGAAATGGCATCAAGTTGTGCCAGAGGAGGTTCAAGTTGGATATTATGAATAATTTATTCTCAGAAAGAGTGGTGAGACATTGGAACAAACTGCACAGGGGATGGTGGACCCAAGGTCCCTGGAGGTGTTTAAGAAAAGGGAAGATGTAGTATTTATGGACATGGTTTAGTGAGAAATATTAGTGGTAGGTGGACTTCTGGACTAGATGATCTTAGAGATCTTTTTCAAAATTAAAATTTCTGTGATTCTGTGACAAACTGTGAATCATTTGTCTGTAAATCTTAGTTATCTCAATCGACAGTCTCTAACCTGCAATTTGAACTGGCAAAGCTTCTTTGCCTCTTGATACTTTTATTGTAAAAGACTGATTTATTCATCAGAGAGTTACAGAAATGTTGTTTTTTCTTTGTACTTCTCGTGTTTCTTTAGAATTAATATTATATATTATAATTTCATGAAAGTTAAAAAGAAACACAAACTGCTGACAGGTAGAAAACAAAATTCCTTTTTGTTTAAGGACTCACATAATCAGATTTGTTTTGTTATTCAAACATTTATTTTAAGTACATCATTAGACTACAGTTTCCCCTTCCTTTATCATTGATTGAATTGGTTATTTGCAATAAATGTCAGATGGATATATGGATCTACTGATGTTCATGAAGCTTAAAAGAAATAGTAAATTCATTTCATTTATTGTCTTAGAAAATGGCTTTTTAAAAAAAATTATTTATTTATTTTTTATTTTAAATCTGCACATTTACCTTGGTAAATTGAATAAAAAAAGGAGTAAGAAAGTATCATGCACTAGTGGGTCGATGGAGTGAGATTATTCCTGTAGACTCTAAACTCATCATGTGTTTAAAGATAGAAGATAGCATAATTACACAGTTTTTCTTGCTTTTATTGTCCAAAGAGAATGTATTTTGACAAATAGGGTCTTGTTTGTTTGTTTGTTGTTGTGTTTTTGTTTTTGTTTTTTACTGAATGGGGCTGCAATTACAACTGTAGGTGTGTTTAGGTACTTGCATAAGGTTTCATGCACGCTTTCTGGAGACTGAGAATCAACTCATTATTCTGCCACTAAAGTCAATATGGCTATCTGTTTATTTTTACTTCACCTCAATTTTCAGATCACTGAAGTATCTGCCAACAAAATACCTCTTTGTAGCAGGTAGAAAATGATTCTCTCAATAAAAACACACCATGCTGTGCTTCACATGAAATCCGGCGATGGGGAGGAACACCACTATTAGAAAAGATTCCCATAATCCAGTGGTGGATTTACCAGTTTTCATCTAACGTTCTAAAACTGTAAGCTTACAAAAAATAGTATTTGAATTGCCAAGAGCTACTGAACATCAGAAGACATGTAGCTGTGGCATTTGGATGCAGATGCTAGTTTTACTTTTTAAATAGATATATTTTGAGAAAGGTTAGCATTTGTTAACCAAAATGTGAATTTTTTTTTTTTCCTTACATGTGGTTTGTTAACAACACTTTATAAATCAGTGAATTTTACTAGAGACTTTAATATATTTTGGACTAAGCCCTTCATTTGTTAATGTTGAGTACATTTGCAGATGATAAACATTTTATTTGACCTATCATTTTGTTGCAGATTTTCCTGTGAAAAACCACTGCAGAACAAATCTGCTATTGGAAACAGTGATGTTGTAGCATTTATTCTAAACATAAGCATGTTTAATGGTCAATAAAATGAGCTTTTGGCAGACAATCAACTTGATGATTAAAGAATTCCTGCCTTTACAATAACAATATTATAGTAGAAAATAGCATTAGGAAACTGACTGCACTGATTGGTTTGCAATGAGTCATAGCTATGCAATTATGGTTCTATAATTGCCAGGCATGACATCATAAAGCAAACTGTCACAATAGAGTCTGAAAAAAACTATTTTTAAAAATAATGCTTGGCTACTTTAAAAAAAAGCCAGTATCTTGTGAATATCCTCTCTAGTGCATGTTAGATATATCTATTGACAGGGTAAGCTTTCTATTGTAAGCCTTTGTAAATCCTTTCGTTGAAATGGCCTTTATTGAAGAGAAAATCTGATGGGAGACCTGTGTGGTTCTTTGGTGAAATAATATTTTACTGTGTGCCAAATTTTTATCCATCCATCACAGGTAATGAAAGCATTCAATCAACGGCTTTTGCCAGTGCTCTAACCTAGTTGCTCACAGCCCTGGCAGAACTACTGTCAGGTTTTATCTTCTGATGTATTTTGAATTCACAGAACCACAGAATCTCAGAAAGGCAGAGGTTGAAAGGCACCCCTGAAGGTCATCAGCTCTGTCTGCCCTGCAAGGGATACCTAGAGCTGGTCGCCCTTGTCTAGATGGCTTTTGAAGATCTCTATGGAGAGAGAGTCCTACCATCCTGTTGACTAAATTTTAAAATGCTAACTAGCTTTAATGGTGCACACCTTTCAGGTGTTTTTATGTTCCCTGAGTATGCCCTTTGAATTATAACGGAGTTTGTATTATTTTTCTTCCCCAGAATTTAAACAGAATAAGGGAGGATACCACTGCTAACACCTGTGTCCTCAACTTTAGAACTTCTACTTAACCTACGTCAGTTTTCTCTCTGCCAGTCTTTTTGTTTTAAGGAAAAGTGAGTAAGTTTACATTGCTGACCTGATGTTTTTCGTATGGACGTAGATACCAGTATTGTATCCCTTTAGAATCTTCTTTTCCTTCTAAGATATTTTGAATGGCTTCATTATTTTTACAGTAATAAATCCCTGAAATTGTTATGGGCATTCTAAAGTCATTTTAGGTAGACTGCACATCAGTGACAAATCTGAGGAACATGAATACAAAACATAGGAACAAAAGGAATAGCTAGGATTTTCTTTAATTATTCTCTCTATTCTGCTACTGCTTGAAGAAAAATATCAGTGCTGCACTTTTTACATCGTGAAACTAAAATTCAGAGGGAAACAACTTTCCAGTCCAAAGCAGAATGATGAGTTTTTGAGAAGAAACAGTGCTTACTTTAGCCTGTGTGGAAGTGAAGATGAAAAACTTGAGACAGACAGACAGATCACAATCAAACCTGCCCTAAACTCTCAGTACCCTGAGAGTAAATTTTATTAGGTACATTGAATTTAATTTCATCAATAAATGTCTTAACCACCAGGCTGTGGAGCCTGTGTGTATTTTTAATCACATAACCTACTTGTATAATTGAACATGAGCTGGAGTAGGATGTGTATCATACGTGTTCTGCACTTTTCCAAAATACTGTTTATTAAATGCTGGTAAAATTCTGTAGAATTAGCAACTTTATCATACACTGTCTCCAGCACTCAAAATGACCTGTTTCTGATCAAATAGTTCTTATTTTCTCACTCTTCCCAGATCCAAATAAGAGTGAGATAAAAGGTCACTTTGGACTTTGTGATGAAAGGGTAGGACAGTAAAAGGAGTTCTATGGTTTTGTTCCATTTTGTTTTCTGAAAAAGAAACGAGAAAGTTCTCCACAAACAGGGTGCAGAGTCCAAGTCTTCTTCTGTGGCATTATGAAGAATAAACTTGAAGCCCTGGAATCAAATAACACATATCTTTTTATGTGGTGCCTCTGTCAGGGTTGACTGAGAAGAAAGAGTAATGGAAGGAAAGCATTATATCATATTGCTGGATATATTTAATCAAGCTAGTTGACCTTGAAGCCCTGAATTTCTCACTTGTAATCTTAATTAACAATCTAAGATTCTGGCTTCTGACATTTTTTTCCTAGAATTTATAGTTTTTAATTAAATTATTTACCCCAGAATTTCTGGACCTGTCAAAATTCTTGTTGATATATACTTAAGTATCTACTGGTTAAGAGGTGTCCATATAGACTTTCACGTCTGTGATCACCATGAAATTTCTGTTGGGGACAGTTTAGCATCATAGCACAGTCAGCACATTTTTCTTGCCCTCTCTCAGTGGCTAGAGAGGTGCCTACTCTGAAGCATGAAAGATCATTCTTGATCTTCATGAATGATATTTTTATCACAGCTCTCTACATAACCTATCCTTTTTATATGCTTTAGCCTTGGTTCATTAGCTTTTCACCTGGGGAATGTAATAAACAGAGAAAAATCAATTCTGACTCAGTTTAGCTCTCTAAAACTTTCTGGAGTTTTGTTCAACACTGAAACCATGACCCTAGAGACTCCTCTTTCATAGAGAATGTATATTAACTTTGTCAGTCTGATTAAATCTCCCTGTTTATGCCCTCTTCCTACCATATCTTCTAGGCTCTTTTTACCCCTTTTTACACTAGCTCTTACTGAAATGAGATATAACAGAACCACACCAGCTAAACCCTTAGGAGGTGGCTGCTAATATTGCTTGATTGATGGCTACTCCATTTTTCTTCTGTTTGTTTTTATTCCAGTCACCTTTTTGTTTCTTCCCTGAAACTAGCTCTATGCCGAAGTAGAAAAGGATACAGTGAGTAGGTTCCATTAAAAATTCATACTGTGCTCTTCTGCATCACTAAGAGCTGTAGTATCTCCTATTCTAAAGCTTGAACTTCCCGGGGCAGTGATTGCTATGGTTTCAAAGGAAACCTAAATAAGATGATATATAAGACCTTCAAGAACAGAGGTAATTAAAGCTTATCCTAGATGCAGCAAATCAGAATGGAATTTCTAAAATCCTCAGAGCAGAGCAATAATGTTTTCTTGAATTTCTTTATAGAGTATTTCACATTAAAATAAAAATAAAAATCAAGAAGACAAAAATTCCAAACAAGGGATCAAAGCTTCCTCTGTAAATATTTAAGCTGGTTTAGATTTGTAAAGGAAAAAAAAAAAAAAAAAAGTATTGAAATTTTAACTCCTCATAAAAGAGGAAGTAATCTTCCAAATTGCAATACCCTGTTTGTTCCTCAGCTTAAGGAAGAACTACTTCTATTTTTACTGCAGTTCTAGTCCATCAGCCTCATGTTGCTTCTAAATGGCAGGCAAGGTATGAATTCACTAGTTTGGGTTACAGTATAGCATAGTCTATGTTGATCAGTCCTTAAAGAGCCACACCCCAGCAGTCCTTTCTTGGACCGCAAAAGAGAGCTTGTTTGGAGATTTGCACATGACTGTTCAATGTACAAAGAATACCCAGTACATGTTACTTTGAAAATTTCTATATTTCGTATGTAGCAAGGTTTCTGAGAGATTTGTACTGATGTACTCAATATTGTTTGCTGACCTTGTGTAGAATCATGCAACTTTGCAAATATTTATAAATGCTCTGAATGCTAGGTTGAACTCATAGGTAAACAGAGACTACAAATCATAGCTTACACATTAAAAAATCCTTTGTGAGTGTGATCACAGACAAGTTTCAGAATGTCTTTGGCTCTCTCTTTTAAGAGAGGTTCTGTGCTCTAGATATAGATCTTAATCTGAATACAATACTGTATTTGGGGATTTGTTCTATAAACTAGTGCATTTAAGAAAGACGTCTGTGGTCTATCAGTTTCAAGCTTCCTTCACCATTAATTTTTATACTTAGCCTATTAATTTCTAAAAATATCAGAACCTCTAATCTTGACTTAGAGAGTGACAGGTCTAGAAGGACTATTGGATAAAAGATGTATATAGTCTTTTTTTCTATACTGATGGAAGTAATGTTGAGAATGCATGAGAGGAAAACTTGGACTTAAGCACTGTTAGCAAATTTGCATTGCAGGGCAAAATGATGGCCATTCTTCTTGGGAGAGGAAACTTTTCTTGAATCCTATAGCTCACTGTATCAGTAAATGCACTTCACTATTTCTGCAGCAGAAGAAACCAGTAGGTGCATCCAGTTTACCCTTATCTGTACCAGAGGTCATTACCAGAAACATCTGAGGAAGCAATGCATCCTATGCTATCTGCCTAATAGTATACAGTAAGGAGAAATATCCTTCTGACTCTTGCTAATAAGCAATTTATGTCCTGAAACAATGTTAGTGAGTGTATTTTACATTTTGATTCTTGCTGTCAATGTATAATTATTAAACAGTAAAGAAATAGAGTAAATTTAAAAACATTTCTGAATCACCATGAAATGTGTCTTGGATTTTTTCTTTGAATTTTTATTATTTTTTATAATATTACCGATTGTATTAGTGCAGAATCTTTGTACCCTGAAAGCTGTTTTGATAAACATTTAGTAGCAAATGCAGCTTTAGAATGAACAGGTGTAGCTTTGTATTTGCTTCCGTATTTCAATCATTATAGTGAGCCAAGAATAAGAGCTATTGCTTGTAATACAGCAAAGGGGAAAAGAGAAATATCTGCAAATTACAGTTGATAAACCTGTATTTACAGTATAAGTTATTTATTCACCACTTGCAAGATGGCAGAATTAATATTACAGAGTGCTTTTTATTTATAGAATTAGTGTTTCCTAATGAAAGCTTTATTGTTATGTATTAGCAGCTTGTTATGACATGAGTCATCGGTAAGTAGGTTTTGTCACCATTGCATTCGTTAGCCCCATGACCTAGCATTTCATTTTACTGAACTTAGTTTTAATTGTCCCCTGAGTGACTAAATAAATGTGACAGCTTAACAAATGATCTATTAAATAAAAAATGAACCAAATAATACCAGAAATTTGGAAATACTTCAAGATTAATTCTGTCCCCATGAATTAGGTGTAAATTTTATTGAAAATTTTAGTTTTTGCATCCTCTTTTTCTTCCATTTTCTTCTAACTCCCTTTTATTGTACATCTGCTCCTATTGGAATTGGCAAGTGTTAATGAGGGACATCATGAGATGATATACAGAATTCATTACTCAAGAGTCCCTTCCCTTCCCTTCCCTTCCCTTCCCTTCCCTTCCCTTCCCTTCCCTTCCCTTCCCTTCCCTTCCCTTCCCTTCCCTTCCCTTCCCTTCCCTTCCCTTCCCTTCCCTTCCCTTCCCTTCCCTTCCCTTCCCTTCCCTTCCCTTCCCTTCCCTTCCCTTCCCTTCCCTTCCCTTCCCTTCCCTTCCCTTCCCTTCCCTTCCCTTCCCTTTTCCTTTCCCTTTTCCTTTCCCTTTCCCCTTCCCCTTCCCCTTCCTCTTCCCTTTTCCCTTCCCTTTCCCCTTCCCCTTCCTCTTCCCCTTCCTCTTCCCCTTCCCCTTCCCCTTCCCTTTTCTTTTCCTACATGACCTCAAAGGTTCCCTTCCAACCCAAATAATTAAATGATTCTACAACTTTTCTGCCATGGTGTCTCACTTTAAGGACTGGGAGAGGAACCCAGGACCAGAAATACAAAGATGACAGTTTATGACAACTCCTGAGTATCTGAGATTAGGACACTGTGGAGGACAGACCAGCTAAAGTTATCAAAAATGAAAGTCCCTTATGTCACTTGCTTAATGACTAAGCTGATTCTGAAAAGGTACTTGTTATAGATACGACTTCTAAGGATGTTGTGGACGCTTATTAATGTCTAACAACAACCATCTAGTGTGGGATCTTAATATCTAATGACAATGAGTTATCAAACCAAATTGAGATTTATGAAAAGTTTATGAGTAAAGGTGGTTAGGACTGATTAAAATATCCCCATTTTACTGGAAAATACCCATTTATTGCAATCCAAGCTGTACTTGCTACTACTTTAAGCAGATATGCCCTGCTCTCATACATGGTGAGACAGGTTCATGCTGGTCAGAAGTCAGCCTCTGTCTTAATGTCATGTGGGACTCCTGGCCGCCAAATCTTATAGAGTAGCTGTCCCTAACTTTTCCCTGATAAATAGCTCAGGATGGCCAAGGGCAAAAGATTCAGCTTCTGTGAACTGAACCCTGAAATGGTTATCAAAATATTTGCCTAGGTACTCATCATCAGTTCAGTAGAGAAACTACAAGAATGTACAGAATATGATGTTGCAGAATGACATCTAGAAAGAATAATACAATAAATCCAGTAGCTTTTTGGGTACAGACCCTTAACAGAAAATGAAATTCCAGAAAATTAGTGTGGAAAGGTGTTGGTTTCCATCTGGCAATAGAAAAATATATCTTGCACCTTTGAGTACAAAATAGGTATGAAACTCAGCAATTATGAAACATTAATAATCTTGTATTCATCTCCAGAATTCCAAAATACATAGACCCTCTGCTACTGTGATATGAAAAAGACAAACTTTTTTTGATAAGCCACTGCTGAAAGCAGATACATTTAGCAGAGTATTACCTTTCAGGGTGTAACACTAGTATTTTCTAAGAACATGTCACAGTCCCTTGTAGTTTCTGAATAATAGACCAATCCAGTCTGTTAATGTGTGAAGAAGGACCTGGTGACTATCTTCCAAGAAGCAGCTGATGTTCTTGGGTAGGGGATGTTGCCAGAAGCAAATACTGGAAAAAGTTAGTAACCACACTACTAGAGGATTGTGGACTCTTTGCCCAAGAGCTAAGTGCAGAAAATACTCCACTTACAAAGGAAAATGAGTCATGCTTGTTCATTTGATAGCAGTATGGTCAAAATCAATTGTTACTTTTATTTCTGGGAAGACATTTAAGCAAAGAATGTGATCAGGAAATTGAAGGCATGCAATCTTCAGACAACAAGCCATATCACACTTCAGAGGAATTCGAACAACTGGCTGCCAAGTAGCAGGAGAGCCAGCACTGGAGAAACAAAAAGACTGATGAAAAATGTAAAACAAGTGGGAATGATGTTACCTGGCAATGTTTAACCATTGCAAACCTGCTTTCTGTGCTCCTAGGCATGGAAATTTAGAGCAAAGATTGATGAGATGGAGTGCTAAATTCTGCTTCTCATATAAATGATGTCATTCATATTCGTTTCTATTCAGCACAAAAAATAATAGACAGCAGAAAGAGCCAAGAGAATAGTAGTAAACATATTATTCAGTGCAACAGAAGAGACAGCTACCCATGACTAAGACTTTGAAATAAGTAGGCCTCAACACAGTTAAAAAAAAACAACTGTGAAAAGCAATTTCAAAAAAACAAGACTCCATGCTGGTTACATCATTGACCACTGAAGATGGCCATCAGATATCAAGGCAGAAACAATTCAGGACAATTATATAGAAATTGCAAATAATTCCACATGTCCACACCAACAAGCAAAGAACTAAAGAATCTGAAGAGCACATGCACATTGTTTTATGTATCATTTTTTTGTACAAGTTCAGAGAGTCACAAACGGTGTGAAAATTAGGTATCATCATGCAAAGCTGGAAGGCCACAAAAATTGAAGTCTTTTACGAATTGTATATACAAAAGTTGTGATTCAGGTCTGATTCCTATCATGCTTGAAGTTCTGAATAACAATAGAGATTACAGCTCAGATTTGGATGTTGTTTTAGATGCTATTTATATGTAGTGCCTAACTGACAAAGGATTTACTGTTTCATATCCATAACTGCTCAGAAACAATAACTGAAACCGTAGACGCCTAGGACACAGCTATGTACTGAAGTCATCTTTAAAAGTGTGGAACTTTTAGCCTGAAGTATCCATGGTGCCCAGCAAAGCCAGAAAATTCTTGGATAAAAGATGAAAAAGAAGAAAAAATATCTCGGTGTGAGAAGTGAAAAGAAACACTCAACTGGGCTGTGTGTACATCCGTACAGCACTGAAAGACGCAAAACAAAACTCAGAATTGATCTCAAATCAACCAGAGCCTCATCTGGTGGCTGAGCTATGACATCCAAAGGGGCCGTCCTTATACTATAGTTTTTGGCAGTTCTTCAGAATCCATTAGCTGTATTGACCAGATTGCCATAGTAAGATTCTGCATACCGAAATGTGCCTCTTGTAGTTCTAAACTAAACTAAGCTTAAGTTCTCTTCTTGTACATGTCCCTGATGACTTTCATGTGGTATGCAGAGATGTTCAGGATCTTGCCTGGCTGCACCATCATTCCAATGAGGGAAAAGGAAACTGAGCTCACAGCATTGCAGTGTGTTTTCCAAAGTGAAAGAAAGCAAAACAAAGAAACAAACAAACAGAAAAGCCACAATGAAAATAAGAAAAGGAATGCAAGCATGATACTAATTATTGATCATCAGAGGAACTCAGTACAAAGTATTAGTAAAGTGTCCTTAAATCCCACTTTCAATTTTAGGACTGCCTGTTCTGAGATGTCAAATACATTGGTCACTATAAAGGAAACAGAAAAGCAGAGATTCAGTGCCAAATAATCTTTTTCTTCCTAGATGTATGTTTCCTGACAGTTTTTACTGCAATGAAAAATATTATCTTGTAAAATCTCAAGGTTGAAATTTTTACTATTTTTTAGTACTTTAAAAATTAGTGAACCAACTTAACCAGCTGATAACTATTGTTTTGAAAAAATCCTTTAAAGAGTCCTTTGGAGGAATAGGGAAGCTAATGATTAAGTATTATGGAAAAGCTTATGGTAGTATAGACACTAAATTTTTGCTATTGTATCTCACATCTTCTTTAGCAGTACTTGGAACCTTCAGCAACATTTCAGAGGATACCATTCTAATTGGTTTTGATTTCTGTTTGGTACATTGACATTTATAGATTATTTTCTTCCCTACTCAACAGGAAAATTGACGTGATTGTTTCCTGAGGTGGCAAGTATTTGTTCATTATATTGTAAAGATGTGTAAGCAGCAAAGTAACAGATTTATTTGTAATCTTTACTTTTGCATTTCACATCTGTGCTATGAAAGTTTGGAGCAAAGAAGTATATAAGCATGTCTACTGGATCCATATCCAGAGAAATGCATTCCCTTTTTGTTTACCTAAGGGATATATTGGTTTATCTCAAAAATACCTCAACAGCTGGCTTGTGTGTGCATGGCTGGGTAGTCCACTCATATTGTCCATCTTTACAAAATAAAGGAAGGTCCATTTTGTGTACGAGTTAGCAAAAGTCCGGAAATTAGAGAAATCCTTTTAAGTACACAGTGCAATTCACATATCCATTGAATAGAGTTCTAACAGTCTCCTAACATTTCCTTTTCAATGAACATTTCCTGTTCATTGAAAATCAAAATATTTATTAAAGAATCCGTCTCAGTCCTCTGTATGTCCCTAAGTTATAAATCAAATGACTCTTAATCTTCCTTCTATTTGTGCACTATCTGGCTAAGGTTGCATATTCCTTAAATCACTTTGTTAATACCTATTTCCCAAGTCATGGCTGTTGAAGTAGAAAAAATTGCTATTTTTCTCAGTTGCTGAGTGTTCAATTTATTATCACAATTTTTCTATCTATTTATTTCTCAATTATAGATCTTTCTACTGTTAATGATTAATAAAAATCTTTTCCTAAATGAAAATTTCAATATATATAATTGTGCAGAGGAAAAAATACTTATATAATTTGACAGAGCAGTGTTTCGGACACAGGAACTGTGAAAATAAATAATAGTCATCTTTATTGACATATATTTTAATAGTTCAATCTCACTTGATATTTAACTTGTAGGAGAAATAACTTCCATTTCTGAAGAAAATAAAGTCTTCATGATTCATTCTGACTGCTTTTGAGCAAATTTAGCTTCTGTGACAGAATATGGATTATGGATTCATTCACACCTTGTTAGGAAAGATTGGAGCTATCAGTTGGCTGTCTTGCACAAAGTAAGACATGAGAATTTATTTATTTATTTAAGTCCATGCTTGTCAGTTCTCAAGGAGTCAAAATTGAAGAGAACACATGGAAAAATGTGTTAAAAATGTGTTGTTCAACCAACTTTCTACTGTCCCCAGCTCTTTTTCTCTTGGAGAATAAAAAGGAAAAGAAACTGTAAATGAACTAAAGTTGACAGCCTTTCTATTTCTTTAACTGTGGTGGAAAAAATGCTCTCAGTAGTGGATGGATGCATCAGTCTTTTTTTTTTTTCCCAACGAAGATGAGGTGAAATTAATCCCATTCAAAAATGTTGTCTAGCATCAGCAAGCTGTGGCTGCTGCTGTTGCTGTTTTATTGACTGTTAAGACACCTTTGAGTATAGTTGAGAGAGCAGAGAAAAAATAGAAACATTATTGTGTAATCAATTTAGTGTGTTGCAAGGTGATAATAGAATTGTAACTTACAGCAGTATTTTGTTCTCACAAATCATAACTGTTTCTTAAAGGAACAAACAGCTCACAGGCACTTTCTTGATTTGAAATACTACTTTTAAACTCCTCTGTGCTTCATTTTAAACATATTTATGTCCTGTTAGCTCAGAATTACTTCTAAATCTAACTGTGTTGATTGCTTTTCTTCAGTACAAGCTCCTTCTTGCAGCTAACATCCATCCTGATACTCTGTCAAATTTTGGGTTAGATCAACTTGGGATATGGATCTCCTGTTGTCTTATCTCTACCTATCAGATAATTAATTAACCTTTCTGGTAAGCATTGTATTCTTTTCAGTCTTTGATGGATCCTATAGTTTATCAGAATTGCAATTCATTAATATTGCAGAACCTTTGGTTAAGCCAGTGCCGGTAGGGCTCCAGGGCTTTTCTTGCACAGTGTATGCCAGAAAATACAGTTCTGTTTCCCAGATCAGCAGGTAGTGAATCAGTGTTCTTGTCTTCTTATTCCCTACTTTCCTTTTCTCTGTATGGCAGCTGCTGATGCCTATAACTTTATTATGCTTCCTTATTTTTTTCTCCTACTCCTGTTTGTTTTAACCTAGCATAGAAAATGTCCTCAGAATATGGTGCTTTTTTTGTTATTGAGTTAATGCTTGGTATTCTCTGAATAGGAGTTGAAAGCCTGAATTGCTACAGTCTTTTGGACTGATGCCTATTGGAAGCTGGAATTTAGGTATATGTACTCAATACAGAAAAGAAGGTCCAAAGAAGGGCAACAAGGCTTGTGAAGAGCTTGGAGAATATGCCCTACGAGAACAGACTGAAGGAACTGGGGCTGTTTAGTCTGGGGAAAAGGAGGCTGAAGGGAGACCTTATTACTCTGTTCCAATATCTGAAAAGTGCTCACAGCCAGAGCGGGGTTGGTCTCACTGGTGACACGTGACAGGACAAAGGGAAATGGCCTCAAGTTTCACCAGGGTAAGTTTAGGTTGGATAACAGGAGAAACTCTATAGAAATGGTTGTTAAGCACTGCAATAGGCTCCCTAAGGAGGTGGTTGAGTCATCATCCCTGGATTTGTTTGAAAACTGTTTGTATGTGGTGCTCAGGGACATGATTTAATGGAAGATTATTAGTTAGGGTAGTAGGTTAGGTTATGGTTAGACTTGATCATCTTTAAGTTCTTTTCCAACCTGAGCAATTCTATGGTTCTATGATTCTATACTAGGTAGGCAGAGGTGACAATGTAGATCAATGTTCTGGCAGAGATTAATGAACTTTAGAGCACTGACTTTGCCATTCAAGTTTAATGATCTGAAGTCAGTTTAAAGATGATTCTAAGCTATGCAATCCTGTTTTAGTATTTTTTTTTCTTTTTATTCCCACCTGCATCTCTGTTTACACAGTGAGAGGCATACATATGAATATTGGAAGCTATTCTCAGGAAGCCCAGAGCAACATGCCTGTCAATTTGGAAAAACAAGGCACCCTCTGATGCTTGAAAGAAGCCTCCATTTATATTAATATAAAGAAGATTATGTTTTCCACATTTTCTATATTTGTAATTCATGTTCACTCTTCTGGCTTTTAACAAGAATCCTTCCATCTTTTAACACAAACTAATCTGCTGGAGTTTTCTACCTCAGCTGAAACCAGAAATACCACTAAATGACACCAGTGATGCTGTGTCAGGGCTGAACTTGGTAACCAAATGAACTCCTTTGGTTCTCAGTTGAGTTAGCATTTCCAGTGAAGTGAAGACACATGGCCCATGCACACTTTCAGATCCAGTGATTCCAGCTCACATCATACATCCCTGTTCATACCTGTAAGTCTTTCAAGAAAAGTAGGCAGTTTTTACTTGTGCTACAGGAATAGCAGCAGAAGCTTAGCAAAAATGTGTGTGTTTTAGTAAACGTCAACCTCCTGATTCATACTATTTAATTTAACAGCTGGACAAAGTTTCCAAAGCATTTGGTGGTATGCAGTCATGTCAGTAGATGGCCAGGAATTTCAATAACCATGAATACGTACAATTGCAGCCCACTTAATATTCTCCATATTCTTATGAGGAATGTAATGTTCCCAATTATGTTTAGCATTTATACACTATACACTTTGTAGTACAACCAACTATTCACATCCAGAATTCTTTAGAAGTAATAAAGCTGGGTTGTACATTAAAATGTGATATGACTCCCAGCTGTATGCTGCCTACATTTTTTGGCACTTGGCATGACACATTATTTTCCACTGGTTCAAATGACAGGCAGAGCCCATCTGAGGCAAATGAAACAGTTTCCAACTGGTGGGCTTGATAGTGCAGGTGACATTAAATAATTAACAAGTTCTCTTTCAGAACCATGCGTACTGCTTTAATTAATATCGCTTTTTAAAATAAAAAGTTGTTTACCATTGCTTCTTCTGCAAGCTGATTGCTGCTTGCAAAAAACATCTGAGACATGACTATGCCCAGGGGATTGCTTTCACTTCATTGTTTGTAATAACTACAAACAAAGAGCTGCAAAAGCTCATCTTGCCATGAGGCGTCCTGACAATCTGCCAGTTTAGTCACCAATAATAATGAGACTGGCACAAGCAATAAGCTCAGCGCTAATCTAATGAGGGCCTGCTTCAATTGCCCATTGATATTACAGCAGCTGCTGAGCACCCGATGTTTATGAACACACAAACAAGAGGTATGCTTCCAAACCAACGAAGGGTAATTACCCCCTAAATATAGTGTTGCTTACATCCAGTAGTTGTATCACCTTTTCTTTTTCCCTTCCCCAATCTCAGAGAGCTCATCAGGACCACCCCTGCTCAGGGGGCCTGGATTGAGGCCTGGCCCTTAGAGAAGGTTGGAGAAAAGGCTGAGCTGGGACCCATGCAGAGCCAAAGCCATGCGTGATTTACTGAGCTGCCTGTGCAGGGACTGGGTGATGTCACTTCCGTCACTTAGTTCCTGCGGTGAATGCAATTAGGAACAGATGGGCAAATGACACGATTCCACTGCTAATGAACTTCCCTACTGGGGAAGAGGACAGTGCATTACCCTTTTGTACTTCAGACTCTTAATTATCATTCTTATGTTGTTGTTTTTTTTCTTCTTTTTTTTTTTTTCTTCTCTTTTTTTTTTTTTTTCTATTTTTTTTTTCTCCTCAACATAGTCATTACACATCTTTGAGTTTTAAATTCTTTCAGAGATTGTTAACTGTTTCCTGTCTGATCAGGAAAGTCCTGAAAAGATGACAGAACAAAGAGGTTCTCATCCTAAATGGAAATAATAATGTTTCAATAGGCATCTTAAGAGAGCAAAAATCTGTCATAGCCTAAGTACTTCAATAAATCTTTTTTCTTTCCTCAGTTCCTACTGCCCTCCTTTCCAATGAGTTTTCTAAAAGCAGTTTTTTCAGGAGATCATCTCATTGTAGGGTAGTTCACATATCAGCTTAGCTGTGCCTGGAAGAACTAAGCTACTGACTTACTTGGAAGGAAGTAAATAGCATTGCTACTAAACATTTCTACACAAGTAAAAAGAAATCCAGAACTGTTTTGTTCAAGTTCTAGATTTTATATTTTATAGTAATAAACTGATAAAGTTGTTCTGTCGTCATTAAAATAAATATTTTGTGTTCAGCATATCCTGAAAGGAGTGATAAGCACCCGATTATAGATTTCTTTTCCCCTTTATTCATAAATAGCGTGCAGGGGAAGGTTGGGACATTTTACACTTTTGAGGAAAAAGAAGTCTATAATGCTCATGCTTTCTTCATTATGAAAATGTATGACCATCTTTTAGTTAAGCAATTTGGTTGAGGTACGTCAAGTCTAGTGAATATGACAGTGACCTGATATAAAATAGAAAAGAAAATAATAACTTCAGAGATTCAACCAGTGGCCTCTTGTTTCTCTGTATTCTTGCTCATGAGAAGTATTAAGTATATAATTGGATTTTTAAATTTCCAATTATTTCAATGGCAGCAGTAATATATAAATCTCCTCTCTGTGTCATCTTCTAATCTTACACTGTTATTATGCAGCTAGAGACTTGGTCTAACTTCAATCACCTAAATGAAGCATTTAAAGAAAAAAGGTAATCTCTCCAGATTATTCCATTTTAGTCACAGTAAGAGGGTTAGTCAATCTTCCACAGACTTTTCAGAGCAGTTACGTTAGACACTGTAGGTAAACACTGTCAGTGATTTCATAAGGAAGGAATTAAAAGAAGTCTGTTATGTCATAATGGAGACAGTAAACCACTTTTTAGTTGTGAAAAGCAATTGGAAGAGTTAATGCCCTAATACTTTATACAGCTGCAATGAATTTTGAAAGCCCTAAAATTTGAGGGGGGTGAAGAGAAACACTCTTGAGCTTTAATTACTAACATAGGATTCACTCTTGTGAAACCATTGAGTTTTGGTGCTGTAACTTTCCAGGAGCACAGAGGTTTATGTATTCAAAGTACTACAAACTGTTAATGGTTTCCACTGAAACAGATGGCAACATTATGATCATTTTTGCAATTAATGCTGACTGCAGATTGTTCTTGAGGTTGCAGTCACAGTTCTCCATCTCCTTTGTTACCACACTATTATTTAGCAACATGATTTATTTTATACAGTTCAGATAACCCCTTCTTCTCCAAGCTACTGAAAATGCCTAACATATTTGGGAGGAAATCTACATCACCTTCTGCCACTCATATGCCAAAGACCTTCCAAATTAAGTGGTATCTTTCTCCTGTGACCCTGAAATTTATAGTAAGATGTGGTCTCCTTTTTGCACTGAATAATAAAATTAATGATAAGTGCATCTTTAAGATGCTTTTTCTGAAACAGTTTCTGAATGTGGTTGCATATATTTAGTACAATTGCACTTCTGTTTTACTAAATAAATTAATATCTTCTGTCCACTTACTTAGCTTTCTAATCATTCTTTATATTCCTAATTAATACGAGGAGGTATATCTCTTCCTTCCTTTTTCTTTCTTTTTTTTCTTTTCTTTTCTTTTTTTTTTTTTTTTTTCCCCGTCACAATCAAGATGAAGATTGTGGGTGTTGCTTCATTATGAATCTAGGTGGAAATATACTCAATGCCACAATCATCCAAGCAGCAGTGAAATGCCATGTGTTGTTAAAGGGAAATATAAAGGAAATAGGCCGGAACATTCTGGCAGCACAACTTAGCTTCAGAATTAACAAGCTGAAGACAAAGCAGCTAGGAGGGAAGTTTTCCAGAATAGCTAGAGAATGATCAGTCTTTGATGAGGACAAAATAAGGGAGCAAATCTTAGCACACATATCTAAACACCTACAGCAGGCACTGAGGAAAGCTTCAGTGCAGTCCATTAAGAATCTTGACTCAAGTGCCAGGTTGCTGCTGAGATTGGCAGGATCTGGAGCTGTAAGCCCTCCGGGGACAATATCTCACTGTAGAGCCCCACAGCCAGTGCTACTCCTTAAGCATGTGTTAGTGTAAAGGACTGAACTGTTTTTCTTTTATTGTCTCAAAGCTTGCTTCATGAGGCCTTTCTGATGATAAAACTCTGACTGACAACTGTTAAGTATCCTGGAGGACAGATGGTGGGTGTCATTGTGCCATAGTGTTTCTGCTTACGACCGCAAAGATAAGCAGAAATGCGAAGAGCAGTCTTTCTCAGGGGTGCTGCTCGAAGGAGTGGACCACTGCAGAAGGCGATAATGCTTGTGTCCGGCAACAGAGACCCCCTCTTCCCTCCTTGCTGGCTCATCTGTGGCCAGGAATGTCACAAAAGCTGGTTGTAAATCATCTTTCGAGGAGTGTTTGCCTGTTTGTTCAGAAGTTCGGTACTTCCCCAAAAAAATGCTGAGCTGTAATCCTCAAACTTCGAAGAGGAAAAAAACCCCACCGAAATGGGGGATAAAAGGCCCTCGCAAAACTGGGGACTTTGGAGACAAACTCCCAAAGACACCTTTGACGGAGAATTCCCTGAGGGGAAAACTTTGTCGGAAGAACCCCCGGGACCAGCTTGCTGCGGAGCTCCCTGGCTGTCTCCCATCCCCCACGGTGATCAGACGAGTTCCTGAGATCAACGGACCTACTGTGTACCTCGCTGGACCCACGGTGGTGACTATCTCTTTTGCTCTGTGCAAAGACTCCTTGCTTATATTTCCTACTTTCCCTATCGCCTACCTTCCCTTCCCCGTCTCCCTAAAAACGGCTAGGACTTTAATAAACTGGTTGGACCAACATTTGAACCGTTGCTTCTTAATCTCACGCCGGGTATACACATATCAAAGAACCTTGCCTCCCTCCTACAAATTGGAGCGAGACAGTTAGCCAGCCAAGACAGTCCTGTAGCCAGCCTGCCTCCAGCTCAGCTTTCAGAGGAGCGTGGTACTGACCCAGAAACCTGTGCCATAGAGAAAGAAATACTTTGGTGCTTGAGTAGCTGTTTCCCTTTTGGGGCTTTAGTTGAAACTTGGCCCAGCTGGGACTTCCAGGAACCGGAAATATTGATTGCAGGCTGCACTTTGCTACTGTGGGAATCAATTGCTTTTCCTATAATCTGAAGGTGTGGCTTCTATGTGCAGCTTGGAAAACAGCTCAGAATGGAAAACCTGATAGAGCTCTGAGTTGTCTCATTATAATGTGAAGAAATTTTACAAAATCCTTTTTGTTTGAAAACCAGAGGATGGAGACTGATTTCTACTTTCAGATCTTACAAAGCTGCAGAGTTTAAAGTGTACAATTAGCAGTGCTCAGGTATTTGTTTTTCCAAGAGTAGCATTGTAGGGTGTCATTGGAACTAGAAACACTTCACAGAGTCACATCATAGTAATAAGCTGGTAAATGTACAATTTTTTTATTTTTATTTTTATTTTGTGATGTAACTTGTTGTAGTAGAAAATACACTTTTTTTTTTTTTTTACGCCAGCAAAATTTGCATACACATTGTTAAATCATTTTCCAATGTAGATGAAGTCTTTGTTTCCTTACAGTTTTTTCTGATAAAACAGGTTATAAATTGGTCATTTATAACCATGTTAGAAATTGAGTTTAGTGTTCATTGGCCATAGTAGGAGGTACTCATGTCGTATGCTGTTTAACAATGGACACTGTAATAACAAGAATGTATTTCTAAGAGGATTTTATTATTACTGCAAGAGAACAACTGGGACTTAATCTGTGGCACTGAGTTTCAAATACTGTAAATTTCAGCATGAAAAAAGGTCACAGATAAATCCATTCCAATTGAGTGTCACTGAAATGATAAAAGATGAAATGCATTGAACTCTGTTTTATACCTTAAAGACTTTTGTTCAGAGATGTTTATTATTTCAAAGTTGAGAATTTCTGATCTTTAGAAAGTGTAATAATTGTGACTAAAAGTGAAAACTTGTTTTATTTTTGCTAGGTGAAAAATATTTTAACTAAAGTAGAGACATTAAAAACTCTTCACAGCCAGAAATCTCATATGGGCCATGAAGGTCTATCATGGCAGCCATAGAAAACAGCACTGAAGGTTGCTGACTTAGAAATTTAAGTGTATGTCAAAGTTTAGATCATATGTTTGCTATTTAAGTAAGTGAGATAAATGGTGCATTTAGAATATGGATTAAACTATACAAATGAATTCATAAATATTTAAGCTGTTTTATGGATTATGGAAAGATGTTTAGAAGTTACATAAGAAATCTCATTAACTTCTGCCTTCCCTTTTGTTTTAGGAGACACTTGTTAAAGAAATTTTGTTTAGTCTGAGCATGATCTGATCACTGATACTATACATAGAAACCATATGTACTGGAAACATTACTTAGAAACACACATATAAATTGTTTACACTAATACAGATTTCTATTTAAATCAATAAAATAAATCTTGGCTTGATGTATGAGAAGGGCAAACAGAAGAGAAAAGGAGGAGAAAGGGTCCCTAGAGAAATATTATGCATCTCTTTCTCTTAGGATCACTTGTCTGTGCAGTGGGTGGATTTATATTGATAACATAGCAATTATGTTGTTCTTTTTATTAATATTTGTAAAAAACTGTGGCATTCTCATATTAAAAAGATTCAGGAGTCCACCCCTCTCTTGGCTCATTTAAGGGCTAGCCTCCAATCGGAGAATGCCTTCTGGACAATGTCTATTTCGTGAGAATTTCTATTTCTGTGGTCAGAAACTGAATCACTGTTTAGGTGAGTTAACTTTTCCTTGTATGTGATTATTATTATATTATTAAGGTATGGCAAAAATTTATCTGAAGCAATTTCCCTGCTACCAGGGACCAACAGCTATCATCTACTGGATTATTTATCTATCAACCACTGACGCTGATAAGCACCCGGTTTTCCTCTGTCTCTTCAAAGTGGTGTCTTGTCAGAAAAAATGGAGCTGAATGCCAGGAATTCACTCAACTTACTTGTTCAGGTGAAAAAAAAAAAATCTACTTTATCTGTCCAACAAAGAGATTAAATAGCAAACACACTCCTGGTTTGTTTTTAGATATCTCTAGTGTAGCTGCTGCAATCTCTCCCGCAAATCCACTACCGTGGATTTACTAACCTTGTCAGTAAAATCTTTTTTCTTGAAATCTGAATGCTCATATCTGCAAAAGAGAGGATTTTCTTCTTAAAATATTAAGTTATATTAAATAGGCTATCCTGTCCTGTTATATCCCATCTTCCTTGGGGATAATTTCCTCATGGTTTCTTATAATTCAGATTGCCCATCATTGGAAGGTCTTGAATGGTCAATATCATTTTTGAAGCCTGGAGATGAGATTATGGAGATGAGATTATGTTTTTCTACACAAATTAAAGCAATATTACCTTCTGAAAGGTTTTTGCTGTCTGTGTGCCTGTATGTATGCATTTGGTGTGATTGCATGGGATGATAAGTTTGACTCATGTTTAGCTCATGATTAATCCTAAAACAAAGAGTATTTTGCAGAAAATCCACTCAACCAATGGTTAAACAGTGAATATTTGCAGCTGATTATTCCTGTCTAAATATAGTATCATGCATATGAATCTTTATATTTCTTAATGAGAAGACGCTACAAGGCAGAAAAGAATCATTTCTGAGAAAAGGTTGCATGATACAGCTTTTTAAAAATCTCAGTATAGATTTCTTTCATTTTTTTCATTTAATATATACTAAAGTGAGTAATTTATCCTTTATGAACTGTTTTCCATTTGTTTTTATGTTTCAGATCAGCTGTTTCAGTTTTGTACATTTCCAGCTTGAACTGTTACATAACTTTCCTTAAGACTAAAGTAATCAGCTACAGGGTGGTAGAACTATGGAACTGAGCTGATTGTAAAGAATGGATATTCATCACTTATAACTTCAAGCAGCAACATGAATAAAATATATTGCAATATCCTATTTTTTTTTGTTATTCTTAGTAGAAATATAGTGAGTACTAAAAAAAAAACCAAACAAACAAAAATAACACCCTATAATATAGTATTAAAGGAACATTTCTAACCATTTGGCCTCATCTTTGATTAGCTGGCAAAAACACGGGCACAGAAAACTGGGTAACTATTTTTACATGGAAAATATGTCCATTAAGCCTACACTGTGAAACAATGATGTAACCAGAGCAGTCAATCAAATATGTAATGGAGCTGTACAGGAGAAGAATTATTTCAGGCAGAGATAGACAAGAGGAAAAAGGCTTCCTTCCTGAAGTAGGAGATTACTAGCCATAGCAACATAAACAAACACTTTTTGATGCATTTGTTTTCCAGTTATATTAGATTATTAAGCAAGCAGTGAAGCAGATGAAGACATAGACTATGCTCTGTTGGGCTTATTTTCAGAATTTTTTATTTTGTTGTTGGTTATCTGTTGGAATGTGGCAGAAATGTAAGTCTCAAAAACAGTGTTCAACAGTAAGCATTCTAGATGACAGGAAAACTTGGGAAAAAAAAAAATTATGAACTTATTCCTCTGCACTTCTTATAATAATCTTTTTTGTTTTTTTTTTTTTTTTTTAATTCCAAACAAATAATGACTGTCTGAGTGTATGTAAGAATCCAGAATTTTTGTTCTATGATCTCAGGGTCAATTAGGCAAAGCACTATTTACATGTATCAGGTTTAACCTCCGCAGTAATTCTAGTTCCTTTATTTGCCCACTCGTGGTCTCTATTACTTTACTACACTAAAATGTCCAGTTGTCCTTCCAGGGGATAAATATTCCATTACATATATGAGAACTTTATTGCCATAACAAAATATAGTCTTTCATCTTTTCTGGCTTACCCACTGTCACTAAACTTTGTTTTCTCCATTGACACAATAAATTATTTATTATTATTATTATTATTATTATTATTATTATTATTATTATCAATAATAATATTGAAGTTGGAATGCTGTGACACTAGAATTGTAATGTTTTATTTTATTTTAGGTAACTAGAGAATGATGTTTCTTTGCCCAACTTTAAATTCTGCAACAAATGCTTTCACAATTTCTATATTTTAATCATAGCCTGTCTGGAAACAATGAGACTGCATGGCTTATAGTGTAGCTTTAACATGCACAACTAACAGAATTAAGCATAGGTCTCTCATGAGTTCAATAAGTTTACTTTTTTGCTTGGTCAAATTTGATATTTCTAAAGTTTAATGTAAGCTGCCTGTATTATACACACAGACATATCTATGCTTTCCAATGGGAAATTCAATTACATCTTTTAATCTTTGTAGCTTATACTTTTTGCTAGTATGTCATTGTGTACTAGGGCAAACTTTTGCACTAAGAACTTCATTGATTTTTAGCACTGAGAAATATGTTATATTAAGTAATTTTTAGACTTCAGCTAATTTTAGTTCTGCGGCTAGTGTTATGCATTATCTCTTCTCTATAGACTGCTAGTACAATTCTTGCAGATCACTGGAGTGATAATGTGAAAAACAAAATGTCCTTTCCAATCTCTGTTTTTTTAAGCGCTACACTGGATGAGGCATGTAAACTTCTCCAGTTTTCCTGAATAGGATAAGCACCATCTTCCTTATTACAGTTCAGGTTTCTTTTCTGGCCAGGATGGAATCTGTCCCCTTCCTCAGATCACTGATGCTATGTACTACAACACTAATGTATGCTTTTTTTTCCACATATGAAGATGAGGAAAAATCCTTGGATGTGGTTGCCTGGACAAGGGCAGCCCCTGCCCTGGACTGTTTGAACTTTGCTGTGAATGTCATCAGTGAGCTTTCTACCTAGCTACCTCTTTCTACCTTCATTTTTGTAACTTTTGATTAATTTACTGTAACTGGTTTCTCAACAATGTATTTAGACTTTGCACACTTTATTTAGAAGCAACACGTCTATTATCTCAAATCTATGTAAAGATATAAGGAAGGGGGATATTTAAAGACTTCTTTCAAGGTAGTTACAGGAGCATAGAAGGATTGTTAGTATTCCGTTTTTCTTGTGAACAGAGCACTTTGTAAAGACTTGCACTATTAAATAGCACACAGCAAAATTTAACAACCTGACCAGGTGTCAAAAGCAGCTGTAGCTACAGCAAATCCTGTCAGCTTGCTATTAGATTCCAAAGGATTTAGATCCATTTCTGTGGACTGATGAAGGACCTGGTTGTACCCCAAGATGACGCAGTATCCTTAAGGAAAGAGGAGAAGAAAGCTGACTGCACCACTAGGCAGAACAGCCCTGCCTTTCAGCTGATGAAGAAGCACTGGCAGCCCTAGAGAAATCTGTTTCCTGCTTTTCCACCTGGAGGTGACATATCAGGAGAGCTGTTGATGACAGAAATGGGGCAAAAGGAGGATTTTCTTATTGATAAGAGTAGTTGCAAAAGCTAGAAATGATATTTAAGAAGAGTAAGAAATAACAGAGTTCAGTGCAGCTAGCATCACTGCAGAAGGAAAAAAAAGATTTAAGGATTTGTACTGAATGATTTAGAGGGAAATCTAAGAATTTAGCATCTAGTTTCCAAATCAATAAACTTAAAGAAATATAGAACAAGCACTTCATTAGTTCATCTATTGGATCAGCATGATATTTCACTTCTTTGCTTCCTGGCATATGTATACAATGTGTGGAGCAAGGGGACCATTGCCCTTCTAGTGGCTGCTTAAGGTTTTCTGGCAACAGAAAAGCTACTTAAATGATTTGGATTTTGAGGGGGAATTTACTAACAGCTATTGTCCATTTTCCCTAGACAGGGAAAACCAGCAGGGATTGTGTACTAAAACAGGTCACCTCGCTCTTTTTCAATGTTTTTCTGATAGAGAAGATCTTTATTAGATGTAAACATTTTTTATTAAGTATTTTGAAGTTTCTTTGAATTGACAGGGACTTATGGTGATTAATATATGATCTTACTGAGAATTACTAGTAAAATGAAAATTTCTGAGTGCAATATTTTATGATATTACAGCTAACAACTCTCTATATTTATAAAGAAGCTTTCTGTTGTACTGTCACATATAAAATGTGGAAATATATAATCAGATATGCCACAATGAATATAGGATGAAGGCAGTGAAATTATTTACATCAGAAGTTATATTAAGCAATAGAGAGGCAGAGGAGCAGTTTTTTTTGGTATCAAAACAACAAAAGAAAGCAGAGTATCTTAATTTAGATATGTGTTACATTTTGTTAGCATTTTCCTTTTCCCTAGCTTCGGAATTTGGGATTCTGAATCTGGAATAAAAAAAATAAATCCACATCTGCAAAAGCAAATGCCATGTAAGGAACTTCAAAATCCTGTCAGTTCTGTTTCTTGCCCATTTCTTCTTCCCAGTTCTTTTTAATAATAATAATAAAAAAAGACATTGCTGTCATTTTCAGTTTCTCAATACTTATTTACTGGTTTAAGCAGGTCTTTTATATTATATCCAGTTAGCAGGCAGTTAGAATAGCTAAAACCAACCAAATTTTGTAAGTGTGACAAGTAAGAGATGAGGACTACCATACTCACTCGCCTTAAATATCCTGCCTGTCTCTAACTTTTACCAATAGCAGATCTTTATGAAAAAGAGTAGGATATATCTGGTGTTTGAGCAGTGAGTCAGCATTTTTTTGTGGTCTCCAAGCACTGAGTAGTCAATAAATCCTCTGTTTTTAGATGTCAAAACCTCTGTGTTTAGATGCTTTCTGTCAGTCTTACCTTTCTTCTTGTATGGCTTCTCATTAACCAAAGAATTGTGCACATTGGGATTCACTTACTTAGGCAGTTAACCAATTCATTTGGCAGCAGTGGTTTAGATAAATAAATAGCACACCTCCCCCTGTTAATCAATTTGTTTGTATCATGGACTTTTCTCAGATTATGTGGCCAAACAGCTACAGCCATAGTATCCAAATCAAAGCACTCATAGAGGAGGTAGCAATGGTTTTCCCACCCTTTCGGTGACACACAAATCTAAGCTTGTGCTGGAAACCTCTCTCATCCCAATGCTAGACCAAAATTTCTAAGAGTTAATAGCCATTAGGTGAATGTCGCCAATGAATTTTAATACAGATGGAACCTGCAAGGGTCGTCAAATTCAGAATGGCATTTCAAAACTGATTCTTACTTTTGTCATTTTTTAAGAGAATTCTGAAGTTAGTGAAAGTTTAGCAGTCTTTCATATTTCCCTGCTCTCCATTTAAGCAGATCCAGCACTGCGTTGCTGTCAGGTAAAAGCATTTCAGCCTTCATAACAGTGAGAGGAGAAAATCCATTCTCTATAATAAATGACCCAACACCTTTATGACTTTTAGTATGCCTTCACTTATGAGGAGATATTGGTATGAGAAGGTATTATCAATCACATATCCTCCTCCATATACATTAGTGAAGTGTTTAGGTCTGTATTAACTTATCCATGTGTACATTAGGCGTGTATTCACATATCCATAACCACATAAAGACAGATGAAAATTTTGGCTCACAAGGGACTTCTCAAAACAGCAAATCTGTTCCTTTATTGCACAGTGAGATTCAACACTATCCCAGACCTCACCATCTAATTTTAACTATTTTAATTCTAAGTGCTTTATTCCCTAAGGCCTAAACTATTTGTATAGAGATGTTTTATTTAACATACATAATCGTCCTGTTACTTCCTAGTAAACTTAATAGTTCTCAGTCAATTGTTTACTGTCCATTTTGTTAGATCCTACAGGATATCTTGTCAGTAAATATGTCTCTTTTTTTCTGGATGGATTCTTGTGTGAGTTGTTTGGGACATAGTCATTTTTTATTGGCTTTTCTCTGAATTCTCTAATTTGTTTTCATTTTTCAAGTACAGTTCTTAAGACAACATAGGACTTAGTAAGCACTAAATGGAAGACTGTAATTAACTCACTTGTTAAGAGTAATAAATCTATAAACACAACGTACTATACTTTAGAATTTTCTTCTTTTCCAACACTTCATGTGTGTGTGTGTGTGTGTGAGAGAGAGAGGAAGAGAGAGAGAGAGAAAATGCTGCTTGTTTTATTCATAAAAGTTTTTTATCCATCACAAACTCCTGTCCTTGTCCACCTATCTCACTATTTGCCTTGGTTTTTGTGTCGGAACACATGAATATTATTCTGTCTTTAAATGCTAAAAACATATTGTCTCTATTTGAGAAGACTTTTGATATTTCTAGTTATGAAGTTGCTAATATTTCATTATTTCTTGTTACAATCTGCTTTTGCAAGTACACTCCAAATAGTTTATTATTTTCTTACAGCTTTAAATCGTTTTGGTTTCTCAGGTGGTTTTTGACATATCCTGCACCAAGGCTAATCAAAGTACTGAATGATCTAGGATGGGTGCCATGCAGAATCTCACTCGACAGTTATGTCAATATGACACTATGTATGTTAAAACTTACTTGTAAAATTTGACTTTCATTCATTAGCAGAAGAACAATTCCTTTTTTTTTTTTTTTTTAGTCTGTTTTTATTGACTTTAATGCTTGAGGAATAAAGTAAGGTCAGGATCACTAACTTTTAATCTCTTTCTTTGCTGTTGTTAATCAACTGAATAGATGAAAATGTAGTCCTAAACTGACTATTCTACCAAAGTATTCCTACTGTTCCTGGTATGTAGAATTCTGGGTCATGTCAATATTGAAAGTTCTGTGGCTTCTGAAAGTTACGCATGATGTGGGTTTTCTGATTCTTTTGTGTCTTTTGTGACTGGCAAAAAGACTGTCTAAGGGAAGTGGAAATGTGGAGTAGGTTTTTGTAGGAAAAAAGTACATGTTGGCAAGTTTTCAACTGTCTGTTAGTTTTAGTTCAAAGGTGGCAGGTGTGCTGCTTGGGAATTTCCATGTAGCCCAAAGGTAAAAATTTGATTGATTTCTCTCCTTTATGCTCATTTTCTTTTAATCCTTTAATCCTTGTGAGGAGTGAAATGCCATGAAATACCTTGTGCTGTACTAAAATACTTAAAGATGTTCATCACTATGGCAGACTTATTTTATTTATTTAATTAATTATTTTGCTTGTCTGTGAGGAGGTTGGTGGGTTTTTCCTTTGGCCAACCAACAAGATTGGTCTGCTGTTGCTAATAAATCTTTTTAAAATAAAAAATAGACACTAGGAGAAAACACATCACAAGAACTTCTACAATTTGTTTAATCCTCAGTTACCACCATGATATCTAAAACTTTATAGATATTATAAAGGCATTCTTGTACCAGAAGAGGTTTAGATTAGACATAAGAAAAAACTTATACCTCAGAGAGCATTTAGGCACTGGAATGTCCTGCCCAGGGAGGTGGTGGAATCGCCATTTCTGACAGTGTTCAAGAGCTGTCTGGGTGAGGAGCTGCAAGATGTGGTTTAGTGGCTTGTGGTAGCAGAGGTAATGGGAGAACAGTTGGACTAGTTGATCTTGTTGGCCTTTTCCAACCTTGTGACTCTATGATTCTATGATAAACAAACTTTTGATGTATTCAGTCCATATTTCCATAAAGGTCCATCAGTGAGGAGAGAGAAACCCACAAGGAATTGCATTCACTGGAGTACAGGAACTTAGAAAACTATCTGAAGCACCCTAAAGCTTACACTGTCTTTTGTTTTGTATCTAATAAACTAGTTGTGAATTGTTTTATATCTTTATAGTTGCTACTTTCAAATAGAGTACACTCTTCAGTTACTTTGCATACAATAATTCATCACCTGTCCCAGTCAACTGAAGCTTCTTCTAAGACTTAGTAGAAATTATGGTATATGTCCAGTTTCCTGCCATGCCTATTTGTACCGTAATCTCTGGTTCACAGCCTTTTACACAGAATCTTTCAGAGTACAGTTATTCTCTTTTAGGGGCAGTCTTCCAGTCTGGTACTATAACGTAAAGCCCAGTGCTCCTAATGCTAAAGTAATAAAAAGAATTTGAAAATATTTATTATTCCTAGCTCTTTGAACTTAGATATACTGTTATTTGTATACTTGATGCACTCAAAAAAATGTGTCTTGTTATATAAATGTCATGGAAATGGAAGTTTATTGCTGAGCCAGGATTTGGAATTAAATATTTAATGTATATATATATTACCACAAACTGTTTTTCACTTTTCTAACCATTTCATTTATTAAAATGCGTATATATACTTAAAACATATGGCTTGTGTTCTGTAGTATTAACAGAGCATTTGTGTTTTTAATAAACAGCCAAAATAAACCTAACTCCAAAATGAATATTTACAGATATTTGGTCATGCTTGAATTTGTCATTTTTTTTCTTTTAATATAACTTGAAATGATCTATAGCCTGGTTTCTAAGGCTTTTTGGAACTTGCAGCACTGTCTCCAGGAAGAGAAATATTAAAAAGAGGTCTATTACAGTAATCTCTGAAAGCTTTCTCAGAATAGAGAAAAAAATGTATATTTTTCTAAATGTCACTTCTTGCTGTGAAGATCAACATTCTTTCTAGCAGCAGTTTCAAACTCTTTGCTGGTTTGTCTATAATTGATATAAAACACTGTCAGCAATCACTTCTGCAGTGTATTCTTAGTATTCGTAGGAAGTCTTCTGCAACTAACTGGCCATTTTTTGTCTTAAAAAAACCCGAAGCAAGCTACTTTTTGAGATGACAATCAAAAAATTATTATTTGAGAAAAAAAAATAATATTGATTTGTCAATTCTATTTTTAAAATAAATGAAAGCTTTTGAAGTCTTTCTATTCTCAACTTTTCTAGTAAGCTGCCATGTTACTTTTGATGATATGATAGTTTTATTCATTGCCAAAAATCACTGTTGTCAAATGTACTGATAATTCCTCTCATGTCAGTGACAGTGAGCTTGTCTTGTCGGTAAGGAAAGCAGGTGCCTTGAGCATGTTGAAACTGAGAAATTGGATTCCCTTAGGAGAGCAGCCATGTGAGAAGTCTGAGCAGTTACCTCCCAAGAAGGAATTGGTAAACCAATTTATAAGAAATGAGAACTGACACATTTGCTTAAAACTGGAGCCAAACATGCAGAATAGTTTGCAGAAGAGTACATGCATTTTTCCTTTTTTTCAGTCATATTCTTCAGTTTACATTCTTCTGTTTTCCTCCAGGCAGTTTTAGCATAGACACGTATCAAGGAAAAATGTCTCAGTTTCAGATTAAAGATATAGGTGACCTTTTGTTCACTGTTATGTTTCTGTACCAAAAATTTAAATATGAAAGGGCTTAAGAATTTACTAATTCACTTTTTAATGGTTTGTGAGATTCCTTTCAAACACTTATCAAAGTATACTACATGTCTCAGTAACTACTTGAAGGAGCTGGATATTCTGGTTAAGATCCAGTAAAGTCTGGGAGACAGATGTAGCTATCATCTGCCTCTTCAGGAACTAGAGCTGAGTATATGTCAAGGGATTTTGCTGGAGCAATGCTGGAGTGCTTGGCAAAGAGAAGATACCAGGGTCATTGCTCCATTTGTGCAAGTGAAAATGAGTTATGAGAAGTTCTACATACTCTTCACCTATTGCTTGGCCTAAAATCAGATTAAAGACAGATTCCTCCTCTGTTACCAACCCTGTGGACTTCCATTTTTCCCACTGACTATGTCCATTTCCAACACTGAACATATCTACTGAATGAAATTTATTTAATTTAAACTTATTGGCATTTCTAATATTCTTATACTAGAGTGACTCAGCTGTATAACAGGAAAATACATAGACTCTTCTTATTAACTTAATTCTAAGACATGGTAGGCAGAATTGGATATAGATATCAACCAGAGAATGATTCAAATTTAGATGTAATCATTTCATAATGAGAACTGCTAGCTGAAGACAGCATGTTTACTGAGGCAGATCATTTTAAACACTTTCAGAAAGGTGAGAAGTCTTTATTTAAAGGCACAGTTTAAAAGAAGGGAAGGAAATGCATGTCAGATGTATTGTGATATTAGTGATGTAGGGAGAGATTATATATATATATGAAGACTGGAGAGAGGAAAAAAATAAAATATTATAGTGAATGTCAAAGGTATCCCATTATCATTTGGCTTCAACATATGAACAAGAGGAAGGCTAGTCAAAACAAAAGGAAAAATATATAAGACATTTCCCAAGAAGATAGTGTATTTAGGAAACAGTGTGATGCTGGGTGAAACACTGGCTAGAAATTGATCTACCCTGTTGATAAACACTAGTTTAATACTACTGTTCTATAATATTTATAGTGAATGTTGTTTCTTAAGTTGTTTCTAGGATATCGAAAATGAACATCAGAGTAGTTTCTCATGACTTGATGACTTTCTGAATACCTGAACAGCCCTCCATCCAAAGAACTTTTGTATTAGCAGCTGCAGAACAGAAATGTGTTCTTGTGGACAAATGGGACTTCAAAGACAGCTTCATAAGCAACTGCTTAATTAAACTATGGAAAGTGTATCTTAGAATTCAGTGCAAAATAGTTGTTTTGGTGAGGAACCGTAATACAACAATAAAAGGTGGTTTTCATCTCAGGCATGAATGAAAATGATGATGATGAAAGAACCCCAAACACACCCCAGAAAAACTGGGAATTAAAAGATTAGTGCAGTATGATTTTTCTTTTTCCATGCTGACAAGCCTGGAATTCCTTGTATATTACATGTCAAAGCTTTGTGAACAGTAAGGGCTAACAAACAAAGCAAGTGAATTGGCATTATGGTCATATAATAGAAATATATAGGATTTTTATTTGAAAAACAAAAACTCCCCGAGATTTAATTCCTTTTATACAGTTGAGAATATTATCAGATGTAGCTGGGGATGTTATAGTTGGAAACATACAAGCTACCATGCTCTTACTTTGGGAAGTAGAAACTCAGGTAAGAAAAAGTTTAAAAATGTACACTGTTTGCTCAGAAAACAATGCCTCCTGTTTATTTGTATGGAAATGACAACAGATTCAAAGAATAACACCATTTGATATAGAAAATTCTCCATTACAAAACACAGTGTTTCTACATAGTCACCACCAATAGATATGAATTTTTGCCAGTGATGTACAAGAGCCTGCATTCTGTGCTTGTGTAAAACAAACAAACAAACAACAACCAAAAAAAAACCAACCAAACAAAAACACCTTCACAGACAGGGGTGACCACTGTAAGTTTTGTCACTACTGAAATGCACCACCCTCTGCCTCTGTGCTCACACACAAAATTCATCTCCATCAAAATTCAGTATCAATGAAAGTTGATGGGTGGAGTTTTTTCGACAGAGCAATTCACTTTCACTCCTCCACATCATATGCTCTTCCATGTCAGACACCATCTTTTCACACTTTGCTGTCATCTGTTGCACAGCAACAAATGAATACAGTTAGCCTCTACTGCCATACCCCCAAAATCCACCTCTGACATTGTGAACCTCCATAACGTTACTTTCAGAACAACCCTCATAACATTTTTATCTTGTAAATCTAGTTTTGTTTCCACATAATTCCTGGGGGAAAAAAGATCTTCCATTGCTTGTGCAGATCTTAGTTTCATAGCTTCATAGTTTTACTTCTTCACATTCTTTCCTTTTAGTTCATTATTTTTTTTTCACAACAGTTCCTTTTCTTTTACATCTTGCAGTCTTTTATTACTGAATCTCTTTCTAAAAATGCTGTTTTCCAAACCTAACTGAAAAGATTATTTGAGAGACTGCATTACATAGCATGCATATTCTCTTGTTTAGCTTTTGAAAATAAGAACAAATTAAAGGTTGATTTTAAAAAATGAAATATAAAGATCCTACTAAGAAGCCCTTAAGATGAGCATGGTATTCAGTTAGAGCAAATTAAGGCATACCTTGTTCCTCCTTTATATATGATACTTTAGTAATATTTTTTAAATAACATGAATAATACTCTTGCATCTTTTATCTGAGATTACCAAATCTTTGTAAGGAGAGGAAGAGACAGAAGCAGACAGGTTGCTTGTTGGAAAGTCCATAAAAAACATAAAAACTTCAGTCATTATTAAGTTATTCATGATGGAAATTAATTTTCCATTAAATTTTGTCTTTTGATAAATAAAGGAGAAGGAAATAAGGAGTTACTATCACATCCATCAGGCTATCATAGGTTCTTTGATGTGTTTATACAAGGAAACTCTGATAAAGGAAATAATCACTCCCTGATTTTCCATATTCCTTTCTATGTGCCAAAATCCTGCATAGGTCTTTGTAGTAGCTTGAAGTGCCTTAAAAAGTGAGGTCACCTCCTCTCTTTTTAATCTAGGAAAAAAACCTTTCTCAGACTTTTTCTGTTCATTTTTCCCCTTTCATCATAATCTACAGGGAAAACTGAAGTCTTCAGCTTCTCAAAATTCTAAATATGTGAAAGAATAACATAGAAAGTGGTCTAATGTTGTTGAAGAGGTGCCAGAACAAAATTTGCTGAAGTTCTTGACTGCTGAAAGAAATGGAAGTTTGCTTCTAAGAGCAATTTCCATCCAAGTATCTACAGGAAAATTATTTCTCTAAATTAACCATGCTTCCTGTGTTTAGAATTCACAGCATTTTCTTTGGATTTATGTTAATTCAAACTGTGTATAGCTAGAAACTGATTTTCTGCAACTCTTTGTACTACTCCATCCTCCTAGCCTAACTAGTGATGGTAGTCATACTTCAGGTGAAGCTTCAGTCATTCAGGAGAAATAATATATATATTAGGAAATATATATATATATAAATTTGCTTTCTTTCTTCAAGCTCCAACACAGGTGATTGACAGTTAGAGGAGTCTTGGATGAGCCTCTTTTAATAACCTCTCCAAACTTCATCTCTTCCCTTAACAGGTTGCACTTCTCTGTTAGCTGCTGTGCATGGGCGTCTAATAGTCAGAGCTAATATCACTAGGAAAATACCTAAAGAAAACAGAACAACAGGTGGTCTCAGTCAGGAAGCAGATTATTACTTATTTGGCATAATTGCCTCAGCCTGCTGTTAAAGCCCTACTGTCCAGAACAACCAGTTCCGGGAATGATATTGCCAACTGGAAGCATTATTATTAGGCTTGGAGATGGCAGGTGACATCTAGATGTGTCCAGAGCCAGACCCATTATATACAAACACATCTGAAAGACAAAGAGAGAGAGAAATTTAACTTTTATATTTAGCGGAATAAGAGAGCTGATTCTTTCAGCAGCTTCTGAAATCAACCTCAAATCTTTTCATTTATTTTCAAGACAAAAAACAAAATTCCTTATCAAGATGCTAAACTAGACATAGAAATGGTAAAAACAGGCTGGTCACACGTCTTTGCTAAAGCAGCAGCTAAAATAATTGTGTTTCATGAAAATTTTAAGGGGTCTGTTTTGTACTGAAGATATGAGTCATTGCTTAGTGATGAATGCAGTCAATAATGTATGTATTGACACAGCATATAAAAGTGAACGTATCTGCAGTTAAATTCAGAATGGTTGTTTACAGCAGGAGAGACATTTTTTTTCAAATTATTCCTGAGGTCCTTCTAATAAATAGGGGCATGTGGATTTCTTATTCAGTATAAGACTTAGAACAAAATATTTCAGTTTTGTTTTTAAGTACATGTAATCAAAGAAGTGGGAGCCTCTTAGCTCACAATCTCAAAGATTTCAACACTGTCCGAGATACCACAATATTCAACTTTGCAAAATCACAAAAGGACTAAATGTGACAGAACTAAGCAGGAGAACACTGAATTGCCCTAGACATTTTGTTTAAACACCTACAATAAGCAGTACTTCAAGCATTTGAGGATTTCAAATGTTGTTCAAAACATAGTGTACTTTGACTTTATCATGAAAAAGAAGTGATTCTTTTTTGTAGGACTCTGAGCAGAGGAAGGGAAGGGAAATGAAGATTGGTGAGAGAGAATAGGAAAGGAGAGAGAAGCAAATAAAGGAGAGTTCTGTGTGTTGTCATATTTTTCAAAATTATCTTTGGAAGAAAATCATATTATGACCATAGTTTCTGCTTAATAACTATATTCTCTCTGTCTCATTAGTCACCATTATTTCACTGTTATTTAATATTGAGATCTCCCTTTCCTGTCCTTTTTGTCTTAGTGGACTAGAACCGAGAGCACAATTTTTAAATTAAAGAAAACAACAAATCTTTCTCATAAAATTGTTTTTGTTTGACGACAGCTTATATAACAAGTGTCCTTAAAAATGAGAAACCCATTAAACAAGATTTCTTAGGCTGCTTCATTTTTTCATCCTGAAAAAAAGCTATTCAACTTGTTACCATTTGTTGTTTGCATCAATCTTCCTGTGTATTGATACAGTTTATTGGCTATTTCAGTTATGCTAGCTATCAAACTTGTTCTTGTTGACAGCTGTAAAGATTCAGTAGCATATGTACTGACTAGTGGTGCCAGTGGTCCTACTGAAATCCATTCTTATTAAAAATAAAATAAAATAGATAGAAATAAAATAAAGTAGAAGAAAAGAGCATATCAAGTGAAAGTGATACAAGAAAGATATAGAAATATAAGATTCCTATTCACAGGTGTAAATGTTTTGACTTGATAGTAATGTAAGATCAAGCAGAAAGATAATGATATTTTTTCTGTTTCTCAAAATACTTACTTTAAACAAACACTTGCCCATGGAAATAAAATGTTATAGCCTTGATACTAAAAGGTTTTTAAAGATGTGCCACATTAGACATAGCAAAATAAGTTTGGTTTTTACAAGAAAAAGCATTCAGGTTTTATATCTAAGAGAGTTGTTTCTTTATGCAGAAAATATATTTCCGTTTAGAATATACTAGCAGTATTTGAACTGCCCTTCAGGCACTTTAGACTTCAGTAGTGCCAAAAGTATTTCCTAAATTAATAAACATCCAGTTTAACAAACAAGCAGCCCTAATTTGCCAGTGTTTCTGATAGGAAAGCGGAATCTTCTGTTTATGTTTGTTTGGGCTCTATGTTAGATGACATATTGGGATGGGACAAGGGTGCGTGTGTGTGGATAAAAATACCTGTCTCTTTCCTGCAATATTGTTTCTTAGTCTTGAAGAACATAGGTGGTGACTGCCTCCTGCAAGGTGAGCATCCCAAACTTAAAGATGTTCTAACTACCTCTACTGGTGGACTGGAAGTAACTTAAAAACAATTGGGGTGACTATGTATTTATTTACAGGTTATTTCCAAAGTAGATTAAGTTGTTAACAGGAGGATCAACAGTACCTTCCTCTACTACTGTAGTTAGTTGGGGTGCAGAGTATTATCAGTGTAAAGAAAAGTATGTGCATGTTTGTACTTTGTTGCTATGAAAGACCATGAAGATGGCTCATGCATACATGAGTTTCCTTATTTTCATAACTTTTTTGTGCCAGGGTCTGGAATCAAGCATGTGGCTACTTAACAGGCCTCATCTGCCAGTAGCTCAAGTAGATTTAATGGCTCAACCCATTCTTGTTTAAGCTGCAGACATGAGAGATAAGGTTTGTAAGTTTAAATAAACAGGTCATTCAGCTAAAGACTGTCAAGAACAATATTGCACCAAGGTTTGTTGACTCTTTCTTGACTCTTCTTCTTGATTCCACAGATCTGTTCTTATCAATTATTATTATTTGTTTTAATATATATTTCAAAATTATATGAAACTAGTACCACTAAGCCTTTTTGTATGTGTATGAGACATGGGAGAGAAGGTGGAGAAAACAACTATATCAGAACTGGGAATAATTTCTTGTAAATATGGATTTAGTGCTAATATGTAATGCAGAACAGAATAGAATGTGTAGTGGCCATTAGAAAGTGTGCTGAAATACATAGAAGAAAAAAAAAGTCTATATACTAAAAGATTATATATCAAAATACTGCTGACATAGGAAAGAGAAAAAGAGAAAGAGGATTAGGTGGGAATTATATTAATAAGATTCTGCAGTAACTAATTGAGATAATACAGAAATAATAACAGCAGAAACCAAGACAGAAGCACCACAGTGCCACGGTAGTTTATTAACATATGGAGGAGAATTTGTCTGAGCTATTAAGTTCCACTTGTAGTAAATTCCAAAGGCAGTGAATCTTCAATTAATTTTTCCATAATGCCTTGGAAGAGCTTCAGGGCCTGTCCAGATCATTAGGACTGCTTTACAGACCCATAAGAATAAGATTACGAAGAAGTTTTCCATGCAATTCAAGACAAATTCAGAAACAGATTAGTCAATAACTGAATATTGATAGGTCTTAGATAAGGAAAATTTGTCTTATTTTCCTCTTTAATTCAGAATGAATTCTAAAATAATATATTATTCTAAAATAAGCAGTTTTGTTATTGCGAAATTTCTAATGATAAAAGAGCAACACATTCAGATGTGAGCATTTAAACTGACTGCAGAAACACTGTACATTCAAATGAGAGCAAAGGGTGTTTTCTACCTCTGTGTTAATTTGTATTCTGCACAAGCTAACACCCAATTAAATGTTTAATATCTTGCTTTGTACGTAAGAAGTCACATAAATGTTCACCACTGACTGATCTTAGGCTATGTATGTCACTGTTTGTCTGCTACACCATAAAATGACAAAATAATTATCATTTTCTATAGCCCTAGGACACATGTTGTGCCACAGCTACTGACACCATCATGCAACTTAGAATTGTAGGAATATTCGGTGTCACTATCTCAGCTTATGGTCCAGAAGAAAAGACTCAGAAGAATTTAAGATTTCTTGAAGCAACTTTTTGAGACATAGTGACATTTGTTATGTAATGTATGGGGACTATTCAGTTTTCTAATATTTTTTCTGCTACTTAAAGTAAAAACATGCATTTAACACAGTTCTAGGCTAACCTACGAATGCTCCAGGCTAAGTGGTTTCGATGCTTCTCCTGTCTGTGGATTTTCCCCTTTTAGTTATAAATAGCATCCATATCATCTTAAGTACCCTCTTGATGTCATCTCCAGGTTTTAAAAGAAGTTGTTTTGTTTCCTATCCTCAGCTATTCCTTGTTATTCGTAGACAAGATTTAGTATTTTCTGGATTATTTTCTGGATATTTTGGTGCCAGCATAATGAGAGCTTGGGTCACATTTCTTAAACACAATAAAATGTGTTTATTTAACTACTGGAAACATTTACAATCACTGAATCATAGATGGCTTGGGTTGGGAGAGACCCAAAGGATCAAGTTCCAACTCCCCTGCCCTAAATAGGGCCACCATCCAGGTGTGGTACTAGACCAGGTTGCCCAGGGCCTCATCTAACCTGGTCTTGATCCAACTTACATGGATAGGGCATCCACAACTTCTCTGGGCAACCTGTTCCAGCACTTCACTACAGCTCTCTCTGTAAAGAAGATATCCCTGATATCCAATCTAAACCTTTCTTCCTTGAGCTTAAAACTATCTCCCCTTGTCCTATCAATGCTCTCTCTTCTCTGGGCTGAACAAGCCAGGCACACTCAACCTGTCTCTGTAGTGGAGGTGCTCCAGCCCTCTCTGATCATCTTAGTGGCCCTCCTCTGAACCCTTTCCAATAGCTCCACATTTTTCCTGCACTGGGGGCCCCAGACCTGGCTGCAGTACTCTGGGTGGGGCCTCAGGAGAGGAGAATAAAGAGGGACAATCACCTCCCTGCCCCTGTTGGAGCTCTCTCTTCCGATGGAGCTCAGGGTAGTGTTGGCCTTAGCTGCAAGAGCACACTGCTGACTCATGTTCAGGTTTTCATCCACCTTCTCCACAGGGTGACAAGCTAGAGCTTTCAAGAAAACAGATTTTCAATTTAGAAACTCTTGGAAAATTACAGGCAGACATACAGTGTATATCATATGTACAATATACGATATATTATATTATTATACAATAACAAATAACATATTGTTATTGTAGAATAAAGTTACCAGTGTCAAATTTTAGTTGTATCTCACAGTTCAAGCTCTACATTTTTTTAACTGTAATCATACCTTAATCACAGAATCACCAGTGTTGGAAAAGACCTTCACAATCACCTAGTTCAACTGTCAAATCATCATCTTCATATTAATTATGCTTACAGCAAAGGTTACTGTTGAATACTCAAGGATAACAAACAGAAAATATGAAAAAAAAAAGAAAAAAAGAAAAAAAGAAAAAAAGAAAAAAAAGAAAAAAGAAAAAAGAAAAAAGAAAAAAGAAAAAAGAAAAAAGAAAAAGAAAAAAGAAAGAAAAAAGAAAAAGAAAAAAGAAAACGAACAAAAAAAGTACATCTATCCTCAACTATGTAAACTGATATTTTACATCTATATTTATAAATTTATTCAGAACTTTATTCCTTTGAACTTTGTCATGGCATTATTTCATTAACAACTGAATCTGAGCAATAATCAATGAACCACTGGACCAAACATAGTGTTTATTCAAAATATTCTTCTTAAGGTCACAGAATGCATGTTACATTTTTAAATACTAGCTTTTGTCCTGAAATTTGTTAGAGAGTTACTAAAATGCCCGAAAGAGCTGCTAATTATTTTTTATTTCTCAACTTTCCTGTTGTTTGGCCAAAACAAAAGAACAGTACTTCTCAAACTGTACCATATTATGGTATAATAATTCCTGTATGACAGAATACTAGCAAACTGCATAATGCATGTACTACATTTTAATGTATTTGCACTGATTTTGCCAATAATAGAAATTATATTCATACATCTGTAATTGCAATATACCGACATAAAGTCTTTCTATTCTCCAGAGTACTTACTTAGAAAAAGCTATTCTGAATTTCAAACTGTTGTGTTATCTGATGTTCACATGTAGACAATGAATTAATGTATATTTACTCTTGTGCTCTGTGTTAAGTCAAAGAGCCACAGTTATCTTCTTGAGAGCTATGAAGCATACATTTTATTACATTAATTCCAAATGTAATTTGATCTTGGTTTTATTTGTATCCACAGAAGTAAACTTTTACACTTAGTCTTACATTCTGTTTGTCTGTACAATCTGTTGAGAAAGCTACATGATCTGGAAATAAAACAGATCCATTTATTTTTCTGCAAAACAGTTGTCACTACTGCATGTAGATCCTATGGCTGCTATAAAATTAGGTAATATGGGCTTTCCAGTCATTATGTTACTCTAAACACATGACTCTGGGAGTTATGTTCTGAAAGTGATGCCTCCAATTTTATAATGTTTGTCCACAATGTCAGAGGTGAATGTTGTTGATATAGTGGTAAGAGGATGAACCTTCCCACAAATAGTCCATTACATTCTGTTGCCATTTGATGGATGTCAGCAGAGGGGCAGTCTGGCATAATGATGTCTGACATGCAAGTACATATGAAGCAAAGGGGTGTAGCTGAATTCCTCCACGTGGGAAAAACACACTATTGATGGTCATTGACTCTTGTTGAATATTTACACACACCAAACTGTGGATATAGCATGGTGAGGCAGTAGGTGGTGTGTTTTAGCAGTATAAAACACAAGCCTCATTCTGAGTGGCCATGTGGATACTTCCAGGTGCGGCATACAGGGTCTTGTTCATCACTGACAAAAAATAATAATAAATAATAAAATGCATAGCTAATGATGCAAATAGATTGCATTCTCACCTATAAAACACTGCAAACAGTGTTATTGAACTCTTTTTATATGTTGCAGTTTCCATGGAAAATAAAATAAAATAAAATTAGGAAACACTATTTTCTGAGCAATCTATGTATTTACAGCCTCCTGGCTGTGATTCCAATATGACAGAACTAGAAACCTTTTCAGTTATGAAAGTAGTGTGGATTTTGAGTAAAAAACTAAAATAAATACTTTTGACTTAGTGTTAGCATAAATAGCAGACATAGCTGTCTTTTCTTGATATTCTCTGTACAGGGAAGACACAGAACTATCAGTGATTTGTGACTTGTTCTGGACCTTTGTAAATAACAAAAGTTTTAAACTCTTGAAAACACTGTTAGGGAACATACATATCCAAATCAAAGTCAGGCACTTAAATGTTTATTGTACTCTAATTTGCATGGGTGGTCCTTCTTGGGGAAAATTATATGGTACACATAGCAATGATATGTTTTAATCAGTGAAGCCTATGCAAAAACAGTATAAATAGTATTAACACATATTATACATGGACTATTGAAACTTTTACAGTTTCATTTTGACCACACCACTGAAGAAAATTGAGAGACTCCATGTGATCTTGAGAAAAGTTATTTATTTTAACCACAAGACAAGTTAATATGCACTGTTGGTTCTTAAATAATTGATGGACATTTTCAAGAAAAAGAAAAAAAAGAAAAAAAAAAAAAGATTAATGAACAGCAAATACTGAACAAATGAAGTTGTGCTTTGATTCCAAATCTCAGTTTATACTTAGGATGTGTTATAATAGTCTAAACTTGTCATGAAGCCATGAAAGTGCTAAAAGCTTTCAAAAATAAACATATCCAGATGAGAGAAGCCACTTTACTCCAAGGGTAATGGATCTCTGTTTTAAATACAGCAACAACTTATTTATGATATAACATGGAATAAGATATTTCCAGTATCACTCACAGCACATCGTGTAAAGGTGTGTAAAGAAGATATAACTACCTCTGTCTTGATCAATCAGATTTTACAGACTCAGGACCAAACTCATTGTGGTCTGAGAAAATATGTTTATTACACAGATCCACTGAAAATTTTCATATGTTTTTCACTTACGGCATTTCCATCAAGTCTAAAAGGAAAGAAGTATTTTTTTTAGATCAAGAGTAAAGTATGCAACTACTCTGAATTAGAGTATATAAATATACTGTACCAATGTTAAAGTTGCTCTTAGCTTCACCATGGTTCCTACTATGTTCTTGCTTATGACTCCATGTCAAGGTTAGATTTTCCACAAGAATTCTACAGTCAGATTATTTGAGGTTAGAATCTTGCTCTTGTCATCTGCAAACTGAAAAGTTTATTTCAAATGTCACACAGAAAAACTTGTTCCAAATCTGCTATTTAACCCTGTCTGACTTATAATTGGGTGCTTTTGTCAGTCTTCTGGTCACAGCTGATTTGGTAAATGTCCCTCTATGAGGAGCTGAACATATCTATTTTTCATATCTTTTTGGCTATGAATATTGCAATTTAGGATCCTTGGTCAAGTCATCAATTAAAGTAAAATGAGAAATCTGTCTTAACTTCACTGAAGAATGTGAGCCAGAGATTCTGGATTTTTATGAAGTTGTCATCATGTTCCTCAGAAAGTAATATTAAATAATGTCTGGATGACACTGGAGAAAAAAAAAAAAACAACTTGTTAAGAGAAATAAACTTCAGAAGTACTTGATGTTTAAAGTTAAGCTTTCAATTGCAGAATCCAGACTTGTTCAGACTGTCTTAACTACTCATTGACCTTGGCGATCCTGCAAGGGCTGCACTTTTTTGTGTACGAGCTATTTTTGAATAAGCACTGTAGCACATTGAGCACATGATTTTTAATACCAGACTTGCTGACATACCTGCAATTTCTATTTCTACAAAGTGATCTTTAAATGAAACACAGTTATTGTACATTATGATACATATAAGAGTCAGGACATATTTTTTCTATCCTTGGTTTTTGAGTAAACAAAATGTTTTTGTTTGTTTGTTTTTGTTTGTTTGTTTGTTTGTTTTCCCCAATCTGTCAGAGGTCTACAAGGTCATAGAGTAGCACCCAGGTATCAAGTTCTGTGGAAGATCATCAGTAAAATCAATTACAAATGTTTTAAAAAGACTACTTTCACTCTGCCATCAGAGCAAGAAACTAGTTTGGGAAGATACTGAAAAGATAACTCCCCCATGTATCCCTGGATGAAGATTCTGTTTTTCTCTCTACTGTTGTGGGTGGATGATTCACAGATACACGTCTTGAAGCACAGACTGAAAACACTGCTGCACTGCAACCGTTAAAAGTGACAGCATGTTTCCAGGCATGTGCACTCTAAGACCCAAGAAAATCCACTGTGAAGGCACTAATTAGAAATATATTTACAGATTGGGATCAAATTTTAATGACTATCTTTGTGCTTCTGTTAGACACTTTATAACATCTTCTCTGGAAGCTCTTACTATTCAAGAACAGTGAGTACCTTGAATTTAAAGTAGAAATGCACACAACGTCCTGTGCCTGACACTTTACACCCTAATGTCACTGGGAATAACTCCAGATTTGGCAATCTCAGTTGATGATGCAGAAGAATGGGAAATAAAAAAAAATAAAAAAGAGAGACAGTAAGGAAAGGAAGTAGAGGGCCTAGAAGAGATTTAATCAGGCTTTGAGGAAAGCTGGAGTGCAAAAAAAAAAAAAAAAAAGAAAACAACATGTAAGAAATAAATATAGAAACCTGCCAGGCCATCAGTACAACAGTATGGAGAGTGAAAAATGACACTCTGAAGACAGCAACAGCTATCATAAAATGCACAAATGGGCATTCTTCCATACAGTCTTTCTCCTTCCCACACTCTAGCTCTATGTCAAGACCATATAGTTATGATAGTTTATAAAACTAACAAACAAAACACAAAGAAACCCTAGTAAAACGACTCAAGTATATGATATAACTCTCTAAATGGAGAATCAATCACACTTTGTAGCAATTTTATCTCAGTGAGAGAGTCAAAAGGGAAAAAAAAAGGGAAAAAAAGAAAAGGAAACCTAAGTAAGTAATTGGAGGAGAAAAGATGTCATGAATTGGAAATGAGTTTTTCTTTGAGGTGCTGACTGAGAAGCATGGCTTTCCATAAAAGCTACAGTAAGAATAAAATTAGAACAGAATTTTAGTTATGAATAATAATAAAGAAGACTTTATTTGCTTCATGTGCTTCAGAAATAGCCAATTCTTCTGTTTATGAATTAGAAAATAGAAGATCTCTACTATTCTTCTTTCAGATTTTGAACCTTAGTCTCAAACATGAAATCTGGAAACAAAAAAAAAAATATAAAACATAAGGCTTGCTTTTTTTTCTTCTTTATTTATGATCATTCACATGTGATATAAAAGAAATTAAGTCTTATACAGTTCAAATGTGTAGGTGAACAATGATGGAGTCTAAAGACAGAATAGAGATGTTCATCCTTGTTTGCGTGTATGTCCCCATGAGTGAGCTGATGGTGGCTAAGGCACTATGGTACCTAACTGCTTTTTTTCTGGTGTTTTTAGGATGGATGTTTTAAAGTAGGTGTTTTTTCATTTCTTCCCCCCCCCCCCCCCCCCCCCACAGCACAGTTTAATTTTACCAGAGATTAAAGACTGATATCCACTGTAGCAACACAGTTCTATTGTGCTAGGGTCAGGGCAAACACAAATGCAGACAATTTCCTTGAATTGTGTAGAAAGATTAGCCAAAATGCCAAGAAATATATTCCTTGGGAGTTTACTTAAATCTGTATTTGTACCTTCCTTGCAGATTTGAAATAATTCATCCTTTGAAATGGAATCAGTGTTAGATGCAATGAGGGAAACCCTTCCTGACATTTATTTGAAACGGAAAGGGGAGGAAAGGAGGGCTAATTTACTAAAAGGAAAATTGTTCTAGTGTTTTCAAGATCTTATGCATTCTACTAAGTAGAGTTAGATTTTTCATTGGTTGCTCTTTCTTTTCAGTATATATATTTTATAGCAGATATCTGGTATAGGTGGATATTAAATTGTCAGTGTATTCGTCATTCTCTGGGAAATGCAGATCAGATAAAAATCTACCAAGTTTTGTTGTCCCAAATAAGAATGATTGTACGTTCTGAAATTTGAAGGCAGTTTATAAGCATTTGCCCTAAAATCCAGTTAGTCAAAGTTGGTTTTTTCCCACGAGTAAGGTGCTGGAACACAGTGAAATCCAAGTTCTATTTTTGGTTGACTCAGAGCAGAGATTTGAATTAGTGTGTCCTGCCCAGAGGAACACCTGAAAAAGCAGGCCACATAGTCATGTTTATGCTTTCCTCATGCCCAATGAGTATTTAAACAGTCTGTGCAGAATATCATGGAACTGGCAGAAAATTATGTGGAAGAGCTACATTCATCAAAATATTTGGTGCTGCTCTGTTAACCTCTATATAATGTGAATGTTCAGATCACCACACCTGTGCATTTCATGCCTTTAAATGAATTTCCTAAGCACAGGATTATTAGGTAGGAATATAAAATCTGGATGCTATCTGCTAATCTGAAATGAGACTTCTCTACCTTTTATTTCAATAATGTCAAAAATAAAATATTCTGTTTCAGACTTAACAAAATGTTTAGCATGAAATATTTTGAAGCCCAGAGAATCATCTTGAGAACATTTAAAAGCTGGAGGGACAAATATCAGCAAGTAAATAAAGAGGGAGTTATACTAATTTACACTGTAAAGATCTCTGCATAGTCTTTGTTGTCACGATCAGGGTGGTGTTACAAGGACTTTTTAATTCTTATTTTCATTTTATAAAGTAAAGGAACAAAGTTAATAATACCAAGTTAGGCCACAGCTCATGCTTACACATTAAAGAGAAAAAAAGAAATGGTTCTGCAACTTCTGTCATTTTATAGTAATTACTCAGTGTGGATTATCCTCCAGGTACCTGAGACAGGTGCCTCTTAAGAAAATGAGTATCACAACAATCACAGAGAAATTCTAACACTAAAACCAACTTAAGTTTCATTTGGCCTTCAGTTATACCTAAGACAAAGTTTGGACATACTGCTCTAAATATATACTTGTTCAGAAATAGAAATAAATTCTGGTGAGAGTATCATTACTAGTTTGCATATCTGATTAGAGAGAGAAAAGCCTTATCTATCCAAGCCTAATCTACTAGATCTCTTAAAATCACAACAATCATATATACAACACCAAAGAATATGATGCAAACTCGTGATTAAAGATGAAAAAAATGATGTAATGGAAAAAAAATAAAGACATTGCAAGAAATTGGAGGAGCTGGCTTAAGCACCAAACGTTTATTAAAGTAGAGAAAAGCCATTATTTAGCCTTTTATTCAGGCTTGTACCCTTTAGCATTAGGTCTTGTATGCTTCTCTGTGTGACACTATACAGAGGAATAGTCACACACTTGATATGATGAAAAGTATAGAGTACATTGGTAGGACCTTGTCCGGTAGTCCTGAAAGCACTCATCTGCCTGATTATCGGACAGAAAGTTTTTCATCTGCGAGGGGAACTGGGAGGTATACACGCTGTTGAAAAAAATGTTGAGATTTAGAAACACAAGAGAACTGATGCTAATGAAGATGACAGCTTGACTTCTGGCTGCTGCATAAAAGCAGAGGACAACTGCTCAAACATCCCAGGTTAAAGCCTTCTCTTATAAACTGTACTGGACAAAAATGAGGTATGTGATGTGATGTTAGCATATCCAGAAAAAAAAAAAAAAAAGAAAAAAAATAGTCTGAATAATTGAATCTAAAAGATCAGAAGAGAGATACTTTAAAGCACGTGTGACTTTGCGGATGACTTTGAAATGCAATCTGTTAGGATACAAAGTGGCACAAATACTTCTAATCAAATAGGGCCTGTATACCTCTTCCTTGATTTTTCTTAATTAACAAAGGAAAATTCAATGAAAATTTTAATAAACCCCAGACTGTCTCAGCTCTTTCCTTTTCTCTAAAGACACAATCAAGGATAGATAGATCTCCTTAGTTACCAACGTTATTTTTTTTTACAGTATTTATTTGGCAAGTTCCAAATATTTGTGCATGGATTCCAGTGCCCTGTTTTAGAGTTGTGCTGTTTCTCTTCTTAGTGCAATTTTTAATAATTTTTCTTGCCTCTTACTTTTTTCACTACAGAGATGCTTATAGGTATTCCTGAACACTACAGCTATTTGTTCATTATATGCAGTTAGAAATAACAGTGTAATTTGTCATGGTAAGCACAGTTAGTGTTTGTCATGACAGTATTAGAAAACAAACTCTTGTTGACAAATCTGGTTTATGGACTGTTCACCTTGATTTCCTCTTCCTCAGGTATGAGTTGATAAATCACAATAATTCTGGGAACCCACCACAAAGAGTAGAAAAGGCCCATGTCTTTCTGACTACAGATGAAAAAAAAAAAAAAAAAAAAAAAAGTACTTGAGCAATTAAAACATATTTTACGAAAAGAAAATTACAAACAATTCAGAATGTGGCAAATCATGGCAATGTGACAATATATATAAAACAAAAATATCAACTATGCATATATAGAATGAAATTAAAAACTGTTATCAAATATGAAACATCAAAATTAAAATTCAAATAATCTCTATCAGGAATTTCTCTACTTGTTATTATTTTATTGAAAATCAGTAGTGAATTTTTAGGCAGAATTCAGGCAGGAACCTGTAGATGCACCTTATTATAACACAAATAAGGTCCAAGGGAACATCTGGTTGGAGAGCAGATTTGCAGAAGAGGACAAGGGGTGCTGCTGATCAATAAGGTGACAAACAACCAGAAAGGTACCCTTGTAGTAAGAAAGGCCAGCAGACTCTTGAGCTTCATTACTCCTAATGAAATCTTGATGGCAGAAGAAGGGAAATAATTGTCTTGGATCCAGTTCTCAGCTCTTCAGTGTGTGAAAAGCTCGACCATGTTGGACTGAGACCAGTGAAAGGACACAAAAATGAAGGGACTGGAGCATCCAGCAAGGCTGAGAGAGTTGGCACTATTCAGCCTAGAGGAGAAAAGGCTTTTTATTTGCTCTTCTTCCTGATGAGAGACTGATCTGAGACAGGCTTTGAGATGTTTTGGAGTCACTAACCTTGGAAACACTTGAAATCCAACTAGACATGGTCCTGATAAAACTTTGAGTCAGGCTTGTACTGCATGATATCCGGAGGCTCCTTTCTCTCTCATCTGTTCTGTGATTGTGTGGTACAACATTGTCCCAGAAATATCTGTTTTAAACAAGACCCTGGAACTTAGAAGGACCTGTGCAGGCCAACATGTGGCTTTGATGTCAGCTGGAAAATTTTGCAGCCTAAACTGTACTCCATCTTAATAAATAGTCTTTTGTTGGGAGATTTTTAGAGTACAGTGCAAGTAGTTCATAAATGCTGAGAAGGGATTGTCAAAATTATTTACAAATTTCAGTGAAACAATTCATCAGATAGTACTTTGTGATGCTACTTCTGCTTCTGTGTTTCATGCTGATAACTTTTCAGTATATGTTAATAGGTCTTTGTGGTCACCTTCTGTTTTCTTTGTTGAATCTGAGGGTCTTTCTTCATTCCTTAGAGTGTTCTTTCTTGATTCCCTGGTCTTATTCATCTTCACCAAAATTTCACAGTGTAGAAAGGCATTTACTACTCATTTATATGGCATAAGCATTCATTCACAATATATATATATAATATTACTTATATAAAAAGCACAATATCCTATGTTCAAACAAACACATAGCAGCATAGAGAGCATAGTCTTGTCTTCGAGTTTTTTGTTGTTTTTTTGTTTGTTTTGTTATGTTTTGTTTTGTATATTTGAGAGCTAAAAGTAATGTATTCATCTGAACAGCTGGGTAACTTTAATTCTGCATGCAAATCAGTTTAAAAAGTAACAAACCTCAGAAAAAAAAATGTAACAAAAGCCTATGGTAGCTTAAATTCTAGATCTGATACAAACCTCTCACTGTTCAGTAAATTGAGTTCATTGCCTTTTATTTTTAGAAAATTCACTTAAGAACTTAAAAAGGAGATATATTCTTTGTCATTGTGGCATATTCAGGAATTCCATTTTTATCCTATAACTATTCTTTTGGGAACATGCAGTGAACCAACAGGGCAAAGTTCATTTCACAAACTTGGCAAACTAGGCCGGTGACCTACAAATGACAAATTTAAAAAAAATAAAAAATAAGTGGTATGGTTCCAGTTTCCTATTTTGTCCACTTGCTTTTATAATTCTGCAAAAGATTTAAAGTTGATGTGAGTGCTGGTCAGCAGTGACAAAACTGGGTGTGCAAGTGATTTTGATGTTCAAAGCTTATTTCACTTATTCACAAGGTATATGGAATTTCTACTTGTTTGATGATAAATAATGATGCATTCAACATTACGTATGCTGCAGCTTAGAAATGTACAGGAAAAAATGTTGCATGTGAATGCCAGCTTCTCATTTTAGCATTAAAAATGTTTCAATTTCTCTGCACTAATTCCAGTATAATTTGAATATGGATTGAAATTCTAACAAATTAAAGAACTGAAACCAATCTTTACTTAATAGCAAAGATTTTATTGGCAAAATAAAGCCAAAATAATTAGTTATTCTTGAGTAACTTGGTATTCTTCTCTAGCAATTCTGGACACTAGAAAATGCTGATTTTCCATTTATTAGGTACGTGTAAATCATCTTTGCTTCCTGCTTTCCCCTAAGCGTTCATAAAGTAGTATGAAGAATTATAAATGAGAAATCAAGATAATCCAATCGAAGAGCTCACCATCTGAACATGTATCCAGGAATGTAAATTACACACTAAACTTCTTCTGTCTTGTCTAATCATCCAGATGACTAAACCTACAAATATGACACCACCATGAATCGCAAAATTTTCTAGCTGTGTTCTTCTGACTAACTTATAAATACACTACATTATCATGACAAGTGTTCTTCAAGCCTTTGGAATATGATGTGTGTTTTAAATTTTGTGGCAAAATGGTAAGAAATATTTTTATCAATATAATTATATTTCTGCTGTGAGAAATTCAGTGGATGTAGAGAAAAACAGGTTCCTATAAACAGGTATATAAGCAACAGCCATTTTCCATCTAGTTAATCCTGTCACAAGGATCAGCTATAACTTTTTAAACTTCCCAAAATCTCAGACATTAATTAGTGTTCCAGCCAAAACAAAGTGACAGAGTAGAACTGTAGTATTAGTAGGATCTTAATTATTAAAACTGAAATAATTACTTAAAAAGTAGGTTAATTATTATCACTGAGTCTTGTGTGTTATGCAGTGAAACCAGATTATTAGATATTATTTACTGTGCAGGTTCTGAATTTTATACCACAATGCTCCATTACATGAGTTGCAAAATTGCAAAATGGCACTAATTATTTTCTATCAGACACATTCTGAATTATAAAATTTCTGTGTTTTTACATAAATTTAGCTTTCTCATAAGGTTCATTTAGCACAGAAAAAGTTATATTTATTTTCAATAGATGAGTTAAAAGCATTTTCAAGAACTGTACTTTCAGCTGATTATGCTTTTCATTGTTTTATGTATTTATAATCACTTCTCTTAAAGCCTCAGTGTGTCTAAAATCATTTTGATTATGTAATACCTTCAATTTCTCTGTAAAAATGGTAATCTGACTTTCACACCTCCAAGCACAGGTACAGGTTCTAACTGCATCAATCTTACTCTCAAACAGATATGCTTAATGCTGGCCTCATCTTCAATGATATCAGTGAATCACATCTTCAGGAACACATATTGCATACATTTAGTAAATTAGCCTGACTTAATAGTTAATGCTACTGATCTCTCTGTTAAGAATTTTTTGTTGGAGTTCGGGTCCCACACTGAGAGCTGTCACAGAATCACATTTTCTGTGGTGTAAAGTTGAAGAACATGCATACAAAATCAGGCAAGCGGAAACAGCAGTGGGCTTTTTAAATAAAATTCAAGACAGTGACAGAAACATCATTGAATTTGCATGACTTGCACTGTAGTTTAGTGTTAGCATTATTTTTAAATGCTTGTTTTATGGAATACTCATTTAACTGCATTACCGTATTTTATACTGCAGTAGCAGACTTTTATTTAATTTACTTTTCTGATTGGTGAGGTAGGACATGTCCTGAATCCACACCATCCAAGATCTAAAATTTCACTAAATTAGGAGCCTAGTTAACCCACAGATTCTGTCTTATCCACATTCTTTATTAACCAGTGAAAACATTTCTGGACAGAGATTCAAGTCTCTGGAGGTATTACCCCAGTACCTTAAAGGAGACTGGTAAAGATCAGCCCTTATTAATTTAGTGACAGGAGAGGTGCCTCTTTGAAAATGAGCCACTTGTAAAGGACTAATCTATACTTATGTAACATGTAATAGCAACTATATAATTAGTCAGAAGTAGACACCTGACATAGTTCTGCAAATAATTTTGGGTCAGAAAGAATAATATTTTCACAATGTCAATGTATTCCAGTCCTCTGTAATTTTAAATTTGGAATGGTATTGTCTAAGTTTATGCCTAAGAATTTAATCAGTGGTGAATATTCAGTGACAAGGAAACCTGTCCCACTTTGTATATTGAAAAATAAATTCTTGAAGTTTAAGTTAGAGATGAAAGGATATCTCTCTTGTCTAAAACGTCTGTCATTGTGTGATAACTGCATTATGGAAATAGAAGTTTCTCTCAAGAAAGGTAGAATCTGATGAGAGGATCGTTGGGCCACTGGTTTAAATGCACATAAGTGACTTTTAGATAACTACATTAAGTGAGATGCATGCAACATCTGTTTGCACCCTAAGAGTTCATAATTCAATGTAAAAGCTCATAGCTCCTGTTCAACACTAGATGTGTGCTGAGTGATATTTTTCAAATTCAAATTTCAGTTCCAGACATATTTAAATCTTAACTTTTCTGTTTCTGAAGTGCATTAAAGGAGTGATTATGTTTGTCATTAGGTAGATTTTCTATCTATATCACTAAAATTTGATGCATTAGTAACAGTGGTGATTTTTTTGTATGTGGGGGAGGAGGTTTTTTTCTTGTTGTTGTTGTTTTTCTGTTAGGGCACAGTGCATGTAGATGTAAAAGAGAGTATTATAATTGACAATAGATAATTGAAGTATCAATTTATGAAGAGCAGTACTATCTTCAAAAATTTCCTAGACTGCCTAGACAGCTCATATTTTTACCTAAGGGTTGCACAGGTAAATAAGACAATTCACTGAGGAAGTACCACAAGGGCTTTTTGGGGGGGAGTTAGTTCTTCTTTCTATTTCAATTTCTTTTTCATTAAATCATCATGAAAATTTCAAAAGAAGGCGTTGGGTTTATAATCTGTTTAATCACTTGCCACTTCAAAAATTTATTTTACAAGACAACATGTTGACCCATTTATTAAAACTGTGACACCTACCTTTTACTTTGGAGCAGAGTCTAGATAATAATTTGTTATTGAAGTGGATTTTGTTTTTATGTATTTTTAAAAGACTGTCACATTTCTGTACATGAATCCCATCCACAAATAAGGACTGTTGAGAGAACCTGTTGCTGTGGAGAAGCAGCACCCTTTGACTGCGATTAAGTTTGATGATATCTATAACTTGGAGAGTTTGGATATAATGAAGAGAGAGTGGAAATGCCATCGTGATGAAATAAAAAGTACCGTTTATTCATGGTTAATAGTACTCAGTGGTTTTTTTTGTTTGTTTGTTTGGTTGGTTGGTTGGTTTTTGTTTTTACTGAATTTAATTATTCAAAAAAGGCATTGAATCAGATTCACTATATTTTGAGAGTTTTTGGACCAGTGCTTAATTTGTTTCCCACTTGGAACACCCAGTACACCAGGTGTGATCCACAACCTGCTTTGAAATGGCAACAACAAAAACACTCCTGAGTTTTCTGATTCTAGAGTAATGTAGAAATTTGTAAACAAAGAAGACAAGACTAAAAAAGCTATTTTTTTTTCTCAGTAAACCAACATTATGTTTTTAAAGGAAAAAAAAAATGACCCCTTCCCTAATAAATAGATTAATAAATAAATACACTCCAAAGGAATGAAACATTGGCCATACATCAACAGTTTCGTTAAGAGTAAAAAAATGGAGTGTCTTGTCAATAAATTTTAGCTATATACTTACTATGGAATTTGAGTTTGCAGGTAAGAGGCATATATGGTTGACTACCGAAGATGAGTAAAACAGACATTTGATAATGATAAATATCTGTGAGTCTCATGGAAGAGGATAGGATAGTTGACTACCTGCTTGGCTACCAATTATTAATAAACAAATAGAGAATCTTCCTGTTTCAAATCTGAAGTGATGAAATCCACATGAATGTTGTCAGTGGCTTCTATTGATTCTTTTGACACTACAGTGTTCAGAGTTGAGCTGTTCTGCAATGCAAACTAAATGGGAAAATTAAGGGTAAATTACCACCAGCATGCATGATATTGTAGGCATTCTCAGAATCTGCTCCTGGATGGGAGATCAAAGCATTCTATTTTCAGCAGATATAACAGGAGGCCATTATGAAGACTTGTTTAATGAAGCATGTCCAGCTCCATGAATCATAACCAATTGTGGAGGTTTTGAAAATACTGTGCAAAAGATTCTAGTACAAAAGTTTGTTCAATATGGGATTTTTCTTCCTGTAATACTTCTAGAATCTTCACAAGCACAAACAATGTTGAATTTCTCCAACATTTACAAGAATGACAATCTTGAGCGTGGGGATACTGTATAACACATACACTGCTGCAGCTGTGAAAATCTTTATCTGAAACACTGCATTTGTTCTTCCAATTCTTCCCAAAGAAATGGCATTTACTACTTATCCAAACAATGGTGGGACTGTGAGAGCCACTGGTTTGTCCACAGATAACCTTTGACAGAATGTTTCCATTTTAAGGATATGGAATTAACTTCCTCCAGTACTCTGATTCTACAACAAGCATTTGTTAAGACTTCCCTTCTCTACAAAGCAGATAAAATATTTTTAAAATATGCAGCCATGCCTTCGCAAATAGCCTTTGTGCACGTATGTACAAGAGTGTGTGGCATGGAATATGTTATCCTCTAAAACCGTATCAGACATATATATTTCCTGGCAAGGGAGAGACGGTTAATCAGTTTTTCTTCACTATGAAATATGGTCAAAGTTCAGAGTAAATTTCTCCAAACAGCTGAATGGATGAGGATAGTTGTTCTGAAAGGGGTCCACATTTTATTCTCCTTGTACCAATTTCAAGTTCACTGATGACCGACAGCCTGAAATCTGCATGAGAATGTGGCCTTGGTGGCTTGCCATAATCCATCATGGACACACCACAGTGCCATCATCTGGGCTTCCCAACCATGTCTTTGTTCCAGGATGGAAAATCCCTCTCTCCTGCTGAGGAGTGTCTCCACAGCAGCCCGGGAACAGGTTCCACCAGAAGAGCTTCCTCTATAAATGACACACTGTGCCACAGAACTCACTAAAGGTTCACAATCCTCTGGACATGCAGCAGCTGCCTGTGGAAAAAGAATAAGGCCTAGCTTCAGGCTTGACAAGTCTGGCTACTGCTGAGTGTTCCCATATACAAATTATCTACTATCATGTGCAAATTCAGCTCAGAGTCAAAGTGTGAGTATATTAAGGTATATATATATATAGTTGTGTATATATATATAGGTGTGAAATTATAGTAATTTATCCTGAATTAGCACACTTTTGGAAATTCTCATATCTGATGAAGAATTAGAAGATCAACAAGGCACAGTTCTTTTGACTTGTTTTTTGATCTGATCAGCTTTTGAGAATAAGAAAAAGGAGAAACTGATTTTTTTTAAATAAGGTTTGAGTTCTTTGAGAATTACTCCTTTAAAACATAGAGAAATCTGGAATGTATCATATGCCTAGAATATATTATAAGTAGGTATAATAAATAAGCATATACATATACACGTATATGTGGCTACATGCCATAAGTATATACACATACACATGAATGTATACACATATTTCTATATATATATATACCTGCATGTGTATCTAGCCTATGTACTCTTTATACATTCACTTAAGGTGTGTACAGATATAAAGGTACAATAATTTTGTTGATGACTTTCCTGGTGAGTAAGAGGATCATTCTTTAGAGAAAGGAAACTGAACAGAGATATCTTACTTTCTTTTAAATGTCATTTATTTAATCCTTAAAAGGATGACAAATGTGCAGATATTAAATGTACTCAAACTACATGGGAGATTTTCTATCAGTCAGGAAATGCTTGCAGAAATAATAGACTTTCATTTTTGAAAGTAATAAAATGCATTGCTTCCCTGCAAGGTGAAGATTGAGTAGGAAATAAACATGATAATGACACCAAAAGCCCTTTGTTCTCTCCATCCTTTCTGCAGAAGGAAACTACATGGCTCCTTTGTACTAGGTGCTTTCTTTTCTGTATTCGCATTCAGAATTTGGAACAGAGAATTGATTTTATGCTAATTCTTAAGACACTTTTTTTTTTCTTTTTTTTTTCTTTTTTTAAATGAAGCACCTAATTATTTGCATGGGAAAGATGGTTTTAAAAAATGTACAAAGTTATGAATATTTGAAAAATCATAGATTTGTAATGTCTTGGGTGTCATCCAGATATTTTTTAATGTTAATGCCTTAAATAAAACAGCTCTCTATTAAATTTCAGATAAGTCTTTGCCAGAACTTTTGACTTGGATGTCCTTCACAGCTGAAGCACAGGGAGGCTGTTTTAATTTATATGACAGTTTGGATAACTTTCTGTGCAGAATTTTCAACTTCTGTTTGATACTTGAAATACTCCATGAGTCTATATGTTAAATTTATTGAAGTCATTTTGTGAGACTAGTGTCCCTCTATCTCTTTCCTTGTTGCAGTTTCTGAACAGCCATCTGCTAAACTTCTGATGATCTTCTCAGTTGGAAGCCCCTTGGGACAGAATGATGACTCCTGCGCAGGACAAAGCAGTTTGTCAAGTTGTAACTTTAGGAAGTTTGTAAATAAGCAGTAGATCAGCTGTTGGAAAGTTTAGATCTCCTAATGATGCTCATTTGGGAACCTTCTGACAAGGAATTCTCTGAGGGCTGCTCAGACTACTCAGAAGAATCTATCAAGTGAAATCTTTAAGTCTCACAGAGGGGAGAATGATTATGAGGTCTATCTGGTCAAATATATATTTATATTAAAGTAACCTTTCCAATTCTGTTACTGGGTAAGGAAGAAGCAAAGTATTTGGAGGCACTCTTGATAGACCTCACTTTTTGACAGATGCCTATTTTCCATTTCAAAGTAAGCTCAGAGTACCCTGGAGAAGTCTGACTGATGTTCAATAATTCTTGAAGGCTTGAAGAAACTGTGATATTGAATGCATTCCTTATTTTTCCTTGCTCAGTGGTTCAGCAGTCTTCCTCAAAATGATGGATCTACATGGAAACATGTTTGATTATTGGTTCTGATTTATGACACCAACCTGCCTGATTTTGATGATCCGTTTCAGCAAACAAGCTAAGAACACACTGTGCCAAACCCTTTGAAATCTAGATATTGCACAAAGTTCTAATTCACTCTAACCTCAGTGTTCATGTAAACTTAATGCAGGTTGTATGTACATCTGTTTAGTGACTTACAAAGCACATTTTTCTCTGGCATCAAATTATACAATAAATCTATATATTCTTAACTTTGGAGAATGAGTTCATGCTTTCTATCATTAATGTCCAAGCTACATTTTATTCTTTATTTGTTTTATTTTGTACTTGTTAGATTCATCACTTAATCGCTTTTGCTAAAATAAAATTCAGATGGTAGATTTGAACTAGATATCAAGAATAAATTCTTTACTGTAAAGGTATTGAGACACTGGAACAAATTGCTCGGTGAGGTTATGGATGCCCCTTCCCTGGAGGCATTTAAGGCCAGGCTGGATGGAGTTGTGAGTTACCTAGTCTAGAGAGAGGTGCCCCCTGCCTAACATTCAGAAAACATGATTCAAAATAAGTTGGAAGGATGTATTATAATGAATATTAGATGTGTTTGTATGTAAAGGAAATTCAAATAGCTGTTCCTCAAAATGGGCTGGTCTATAGCATGACCCATTTGCTACAAACTTGTATAGCTTATCTGCTCGTGCACAATACAATCAAAGTAATTTACAGTTAATTTTTGTAAATATAAATCTCTGACAAGACCATTAGTGAAGTGTGTCTCTTTTTTAGTACAGTATCAGATGGAATTATGAATTTATGTAAGATTTCTGTATTTTCTTCTTATTTCTCTGTCTCTTGCTTTGAAACAAATTGTCAAATTACTCAAATCTATAACAAGTGCATAAATATTTGAAATAATAATTTAAAAAATTTGAAATTTCAATTTGAAAAAATTGAAAGTCTCTTTACTGCAGGGAACAGCTATAATTCTTTAAAGGAGGATTTTGTTTTTTGTGTTTAGATATATGACACAAGACCCTACTGTTCACTAAGTCTAAGAAATTCAGTGTGGTCTATAAAACTGATCCAAATTTATCATTACTTATCAGTCTGTTCTCTTGTCATACATGTTGAGCAACAAAATAACCTATTATTCATCAGTGGAGAATAATGTGTAATTTGACAGAGAAAGCATAACTGAAAAGTCACTTTGGGAAGCAATAGTTCCACAGCTTTTCTACTGATCATGTAGAAAATATCTATGTTAAATGATCAAATCATCATGTAATCAGGAACTGTAGATTAAATACAGAAAAATGCATTGTATTTCTTTTTGAAAGAGTACAGTGCAAAAAGGTCAGAAGAGATTGTTCTCTTTATTCTTGGAGGAACACAGCTATCGTGCAGGAAGGAAAGAACACAGTGAGCCTTGGCTTCACTACATTATGAATTAATAAATGTCTTTGGGAAAAACAGAATAAATGGCAGTGAACAAAGACTGCTCATCTCTGTATGTCTGAGTTGCTCCAGGAAATGCTTCTGTGTCTTAGCAGTCTCAGACAGCTCTAACTGGTACAGTACAATTTTGCTAATTTATAATCTTTTCATTTCAGTGTCGGCTAGAGTGTAAAATACAGCAAAACAGCCTAATCTCCACTGTAGCATTCTGCTCCAATATTGATTTTAACTTGATGAAATTGCACATGTGAAAAACTGGAGTGAATTCTGTTCCAGAAAATAGAAGAGAGGGAGAAAGAAAGAAGAGACAGAGACAACATATGTCTTTTACCCTCCAAATTCAGTTTATAAGATACATTCTGCAGAGTTACTCAGGTTATTCTATGATCTGTAAGTCCGCCCTGGATCTGTATGTCCTGAACATTCAGACTCTCTGAAAGAGGAGTGAGCATTCATAGTCAAGTGCCAGCAACTGGTCTTCCACAAGGAAAGCTGTTTTAAAAGTTTCCTTTAAGGTTTATTTTCCACAAAGACAAATCTGAACTCCAAATTGCTGTAGTGTTTCAGCCTTCTACCTCTGATATATGAGTAACATCATTATAGGCTCAACGTAGATTCATCTAACGTCAGCTCACTATTTAGAAATAGAGAAGATAGAACACCCAGCACCAGCAGTAGTCCTGAAAAGACAATTAATCCTCTCAGTAAAGCAGCCCAATGGATTACCAGCTGTGACACAAGAGGAATGACCAAGTGTCTGTTGTACAGCTGTTTTACTCTTTCATTGTGAGTCGCATAAGTCAAATTTATTTGGATGTCTAGCAATGCTGCCTTGTGGAACTTTAATAGTTTCTTTCCCAGTTGTTCTTCAGTTATGACAGAGATTAACTGAATATATATATTCAAAATACCTTTTATTCCTGCTTAAAAGAAATTAAAAAATAAAATAAAATAAAATAAAATAAAATAAAATAAAATAAAATAAAATAAAATAAAATAAAATAAAATAAAATAAAATAAAATAATAAAGAACAAAAAAAAAAAAAAAAAGGGGGGAGAGGGGGGGGGGTATTAATCCATTAGCACAAAATTCAATAGCTGTATTTTATTCCCAGTTATGGATTTGGTTACAGAAGATGCTCCTGTTTAGATCTTCAGTGGCACTCTGCTCTTCCAATTTTCTCTTTGTTTACCATATAATTATGTTTGCTTATTTTGCTGAAAAAATAAAAAAAAAAGCTACTCTGCATTGCTTGTCATATAATGTGCCTCTTATTTTATTGCTGACCCCAGCACTACATGGAAAGGAATACTGCACAATGATTGATCTGACAAAATTATATTTCTGTTAGTGTCTTTGTTCCGCAAAAGTATTTTTTTGAATATTAATATATTTAAAACCATATTAATAACATACCTATGGAACAACTTGCTTTTTGTAATAAGAATGTATTGGCTACTTGTAAGAATCTAAGTTACATCTTATTTTTTCTGTTCTTCATTTGGCTGTATGTGCAAAACCTAGCAGCTTGTTACTTGTGTATGCATGTTTGTAGAGAACGATTTCTGCACTGGCATGATTCCACAGTCACACCACAATAGAATCAGGCCATTTGCATTCAGTTTCCATGACTCTTTGTACAGAATTTAACATTTACTCTCCATTAACATTTATGCTAAATCAGCATGGGTAGAAAGATACACAAGCAGAGCCAATACACTTTTCTAAAAAAAAACTGATTAAGTAGTCATGGACAATTGCTTGAAATAATAAACTTGCCTATCATTTGTCATCAGTGATCATCAGTAGTATTAATGTAAGAAATGTTATATTTATTGTAACCAGAATTTATGTAGTGAGGTTTCTTAACTTTTATTAGACCACTCATATGTTAAGTCATATTTAAAATATGTACTTTTCACTTTAAAGCTGGTATTCTCTTAAAGTTAATAACTGACTGTGGAGATATACTTTTGTTCAACAATGACTATTAAAGCTTTCAGAGAGCTCTAGAGCTGTAACAGATTTTCTTTTAATAATAACACATACGGTTTTACATATTTTTTTTTGCATATTCAGCAATCCTTTCAAACATTAATTATACCATAAAAAAAAAACACTGCCAGATGGATCAATCATTATCCCTACCTTTGAGATAAGAAGAGAAATCTTCAGACTAAGCTTTCATTTTGGCTGTCTCAATTTCTAGCTCATTTCATAGCACCTAGATGTCTTTAAGTGGTGTTGAATCATTTGTTCATCCTCACTTGGAAGCTCTTCTGTATTTTGTAGCTCTAAAGTGATGGATGTGAGTCAGCTGGAAAAACTGATTTGGGGCACTTTCTCATGAGATCAGCAAAAGTGAATAAAACATAAAAGTTTGTAATTCCCAAATTGGAGTTCAGATTTATATTTACTGTTCCTGCTACATAACATGATTTAATCAGGTTTTATAACATTACTGTTTCATTGAGTGTACAACAAAATTTTCTAGTATGTTTATTAAAGATATTATAAACACTATATGGAGTTCTCAAATTAATATGTGGCATGGCAGGTTGTTATGCTGTTTCTTCATTGCCTTGCTTGATTTAAAATGTATTCTTATAACTTCAATGACAATTTATGTTCAAATATTGGTTCAGTAGCAAGTAACCTATGTGCTAACAGGTATGGAAGTAGAATAAAAGGAAACAACATCACCTTCCCCATGCCCAAAACAAAGCAACAAGCCAACACCAAAATCCGAACAAGTAGAAAGACTGACCAACATTTTCAAAAGTGTCTGGTTGTTTCAGATGTCTAGTTCGAGAAACCTGGTTCTCATCTGGTGAGAAGTTAACTTAATAATAATAATAAATACTTCTTTAACTGAATCCTCAGAAAAGAACCAGCTCTCTTCCCTACTACTGCTTTAGGAAACTATTGTAATGAAAAACTTTTGTTTCTACCTATATACTTCTCTGGGATCTAGAGATATCAGGATATTTTCATGGATTTTTGCCTTAGTCTGGTTACTGCTCCAATATAGCCACATTAAAATCTCTGTTTCCTATTAATATAAGGACTGGTAAAGACATATTTGATAAAATGTAACTGTGCCAGGTTTTATGTGCCTCATTTATTGCTTAATATCAGTACACACATAATTTTCCATAGTGGTAGCACAATCTCAGATCCTCTACACACATCAGGGAGTATAGATTTTTTCTCACAGAACTTACAGTGATATTAGCCTAGAAGTATAGGATTAAGGAGTCGGTTAACATTATATATGTGTCCCTTGAGAGAAATAGGAACCATATTTGCAGTAACACTGAACCCTCAAGCAGTAGATCCATGTTACCATTCTGACAAACGTTCTTCATATACAGAGCTAAAAGGGCAGGAATATCTAACCTTGTGGGCCAAGTAAATTTCTTGTTATGACTCTGTTCCACTCTGTATGCACTCTGCTTGATGCTGGGCAGAATCTGCAGAAGGGAACATCCCCTGCAGTTGATCTGCAAGTGCAGATGTTCCATTGCACAGCACTGACATACCAAAACACAGTGATGTCTCCATCAAGCAACAGTTGCACACTTTCACTTCCTATCACAAACTTCCTGAGGAATTTTCCTGAGTTTCTCTGTAAAATGATAATCAGAACAACTAGCAATATGGAAGCCAACAACCAAACAAAAAATATGGACAGAGTAGGGAAGAACTACCCTCATTAGTACTAAACGTGAATGTGGATGGTTGCATCTTGGAAGCCAAAGGAATTTTTTGTCTTGCCACCAAACACATAAAGGGATTCTTACACCATGACGATAGTCATGCTGCTTGCTTCTTTGATGGCTTTGAATCCAGAATTCAACAGAAAAAGTCTAACTCACTCTGTTGATACGAGTAATTTGTATTTAGTTATTAGTTTAGTAATTTGTATTTAGATTTTGACACTCTTCACATCACCCATGTTCATAAATATTCATTAAACCATGCTTGTACTGCTGCTCAAAGGGTCTAGATTCTTGTTCTTCATTTCTGTCTTCCACACAGCAATGGAACATTAATTTGAAGTCAATACCTTCAAGTCCTCTTTGGAATTCAGTCATATAAGTGTTACACCTCTGAAAGAGAGGAGAGGAGAAGAGAGGAGAGGAGAGGAGAGGAGAGGAGAGGAGAGGAGAGGAGAGGAGAGGAGAGGAGAGGAGAGGAGAGGAGAGGAGAGGAGAGGAGAGGAGAGGAGAGGAGAGGAGAGGAGAGGAGAGGAGAGGAGAGGAGAGGAGAGGAGAGGAGAGGAGAGGAGAGGAGAGGAGAGGAGAGGAGAGGAGAGGAGAGGAGAGGAGAGGAGAGGAAACTTTTGACGTACTGTCTGCTTGCTATCTCTTCTGCTTGTATAAAAGGCAGAACTGTGTTGTAGCTTACTTTTCACCCTCATTTAAAATACACTGTTTCCTATGGAAATAGTTTTTATTGTTATACTTGTGAACTGCGGGACAGCAGTTCACTAAAATATATATGCAGTTCTCTGTAACTATGCAGAATTCTGACATAATATAATATGTATAATATGTAATAATATGCATAATATGTGAATTGCTCCTTGATGCTTCTAAATGGAAGTGTATTCTGAACTGCAACCAGAATTCATCTACCTAAATCCAACACATCAAATCTTCAAATACATATTTGCACTGTTTACAGCTGCAGCATTTAATGACCCGAAAATTCATGTCCATGATTCATCAAAACAGTTGCCAGTTACATTCTTATGCAGTATAAACTTGCTTTACAGAAGTGTAATTTATGTTTTTCAAGGATTTTTGAGTTTATGGTCTGCACATCAACATTAAAAGCCAAAGAATGGCATAAATTAGAGCTGAATTGATGGCTATGCCTATCGGAGTGCATCCAAAATAACATAGGGATTACTCATCTTTCTGTAAATGACAGTAGATTAAACAAAGAACTTCTTAATAATTGGTCTGTGTTATTTTTATCTGTAAAAAACAGACAAAAGTTTATTCTGCATTGGAAAATGAATAAAACGTTTTCCAATTCTCAGTGTACTTATTTGGAATTTTCTTATAGTCATTTCTGAATTATTTTTAAAATTCGTTTTAGAACTTATAGGAAAAAAAAAACTGATAACAAATAATAGAGTCTTATAATGTAGACTGTGGGGTGTTTTTTTGTTTTGTTTTTTGTTTTGGTTTTTTGTATTTTGTTTTTTTACATCAGCTTTGTCTTCTTTATTTAAAAACTGGAAATGTACAACTCATTTCTATTAATTAGAAAAAAAATGCAAATACATCATCAATGTTTAATTGGAAGTTAGACTCAGCACTCTCCCATCCTCCTGCCACATATAAATACCACCAGGTATAATAATATATAATATAATATGTTAATCTGTACCTGAAATACTGTTTGTCTCTTTGTGCAAACATATGCACAAACATATATTATAAATTACAGACTTACTTCAAAGTTATATAAGTTACAAGACTTCAATGGAAAAAAAAAACAACAACTGTGTGTTCATTTTCTAGTTCCTTGGCTTTAAGTTCAAACTAAGTTACATACATACCGGCTGATTTCTGAACTTCAGAATTCACTATTTTATCTTTATTTGCATACAGTAGAAAATAACTTACAGTGAAAAACCATCCAATGAAATCAGCTTCTATCTGCAGAAATACTATTGGAAAGAAAAATAATATAGAAAATGTATAATGAAAATATATTTCAATCTGAAGCAACTGAAGTAAAGGAATATTTTATTCTTCTGTAAATTTACCTCCTATTTTAGAGTGAAGATGGATTGATTTTTAGAGTAGAAATGTGCAAAATTACACATTTTCTATGCTTTCACAAACAGTTTCTGAAGTACAAAAAAGTTAAATCTCAGCTTCAGAAATTTCAGAAAGATATTTGGAAGACTCGTGCAGTTGTACCTGCCATGTCATACCGTTTTCCATTGTAAAATATTACTTTGAAGCACACAGTCTGGTCTTATTTCTTTCTCACAGAATTTAGGCTTCTTGTTCAGCAAAGATTAATGAATGTGTACGCTCTCTGTACACTCAAAGGAAGTTCATTGATGCCAGTGGAGCAGCATAGATATAAAGTTAAGACAGGCATTAGCCTTTTCAAAATCAACTGCTAAGCCTATTATATGAGGGCAGGAAATTAGGTTAGATTGCTCTCTTAGTAAGGTTAATGAAGCCCTGTTGCCTAAACCATTGTGGCACAGTTGCAGAGAATAGCGGAATTTTACACAATGAATAAAACACTTTAAGGGAAGAGTGCACTAAGAAAGCTTCAGTGTTATTATGCAGGATAATGCAGGTCAGGCAATTAAACCACCTCCTTTTTCGGTGAAAATCATTATTCTTTTGAGTGATCTTGTGCCAAATACAAGTCTTAATAGCTGACACATTACATTTGAAAATGTTCTGCCTCGTTTTAACCAAGAAACTTCTGTTTTCTGGTTTCTAACATTATCTGATACTGTAAAAATGACCTTCATGTGGTCCCCAGTGCACTCATACTCTTTGTTCTAGGAATACAAGGAATCATAAATACTGTCAGCTAGCTGGAACAGTTTTTTAAAATGCTTTATTTTTAGCAACACCTAGAGTTCATTTTTCTTGGGGTGAGTATAGCAGGATTACAGGAAGATAAAAAACTGAGACAGAGAAAACATCAGAAATGGAAGAAAATTTGAAATCTAGCATTGTATATAAATGAAACTGTCATTCATGCTGCAGTTGTTTATACTGGGATTTGTTAAAGAGATTATTATGGAAATAATAATGCATTTAATTTTCCTGTGAATTATGTTGTAGTATGCACTATCTCTGTGAAATTTGAATAATCAGATATGGAATCTGATTTAAAAAAAAAAAAAAAAAAAAAAAAAAAGGTAGCTGTCTCCTATGGAATTTAGGACTGGAAAATTTACCCCAAATGTCTGTTCAAATTAAAAATAAGCTGCTGTCTATTATGAAGATTTTTTATTTTTTTTCTTTTTGTGTACTTTAGAAACATTCATAGTGCTTTATTGTGAATGTTTAACACAGACCAAAAATTACAATAAAAACGTGTATCTTAGAATCAAGACAATGAGAAGTCATGTATGACAGATATCCATGACTTCGTATTTGTACACTTCAGGACATGTATATGCTACTATTTTAATTTGAATCCTAAGTGCACTTTTGAAGCAAATCACCTGGCCCTCTCCAATTACCATACCTTACTTTACAATGTGTTGCTTAGAGAATGTAAACTAGATTTCTTACAATGAAGCTGAACTGGACTACACATTCCAGGAGTGCTTCTAAAGTGCTGTAGCCATTACTATGAAATCAATCTATAGGACATGACTCCAAGCTGAAGTATGTAACATACAGCTACCCTGCAATCAAAATTTCCTGAGTGTAGGCATCTGGTCCTCAGTGCTGTCTTGGTTGTAAAACCTATGTACAGCATATAATTTAATGTAGACTTGTTATACTTGCATCGTCTTTGTAACAGATATATTTTATAACTGAATTTAAAATACCGATGCAGATACTAACAGCACTGGAAAGCAGACTTGACAGTAAACAAAGAGGGCTTCCAGTTGTGTAAAAAAGGAGAACTTACATAAGAGAACTCAAATGGTTAACACAGAACATAGGCAGTGATTCTCAATAGGATCTCAAGTATGGCTCAGGCCTGTGAAGGTTTGCTTTGCTGGATGGGAGAGGATCTCCAGGATACTTTCCCAGGAGGTGTCTGAAACCCATAAAATATCTCAGACAACTGGAGCAGTCTTCTTTGGGTGTGCAGACCACGCTGATGATAGGCTTTACCAGGAGCAAGACCAAAACAGATCTTGACACATCTCTACAAGGCTGTCATTTTTCGAGGGAGACTTGACTGCCAGTTTGTCTGGAACATAGGTTCTATAAAATAGAACCAATTCCAGGGGAAGAACTACGGTGAACATTTCATTAGCAGTGACTTGATGTTCAGGTTCTCCCTAGAGAAATTCAGTGCACAGATATCTGTAGATTTCAAGATAGAAAACTATTGTCTTAGGAAAAAAAACACCAAACTGATTGTTACTTTCTACCAAATATTTTATTTGGTATAAATATTTAATAAATATAATATATTATTATATTAATAAATATATTTATTTAAATATATATTATATATATTTAAAATTAAATTCTACACTAAGTCAAGTGAAAATAACTCAAAATAAAGAGGTGTGTTGGAATGAAGCAGTGATTAAAAACCAACACAGTCAAAATTAAGGTTCCAAATAAAAGGTCTCAAAAGCCAAGGATACACTTGTTGGAATTAGTTCTTCTACGGATTCACATCTGAATTCTCCAAAACTGTCAGTGTGGATTAGTGGCAAAAACATTCCAAACTACTGTGGGCTTGACTGGGTCCCTGGCTTTTGCAGCTGTCTTGGACAAATGAGTTTCTCCCGTCCAAGGTCAGTTTTCCTAGAGAAAACAGAGAACAAAACTAGAGAATTTCTTTGTTAAATGTTTGAAATCAGCTGCTTCAGTCTTTTATAGAGGTATTAGGCGATACTGTTCAACTAATGTCACTGTAACACTCCTGAGAATTGTGGTAGCATATTTCTTATTGAGCTAGTTCAGCCAATTCATCTGTTTTATTTTAGTTGTATACCTTGGGTTCGGACAAATCTGGGAGCGTGATCTTTTAATTGACTCCAAAGGGAGTGAAGACAACAAACTCGCAGAGAAATGTCTACACTCTTAATATGTAGCTAGACCATCTAATGATAGACAGTATCTTTGTTGTTTTTCAAAATAATGTTTGTTTGAACAAGGAAAAAGTGTTTATCTAGAATGCAAGTGGGAAAAGACAGGTAGTTTAGTTGTCACTTCAGAGGAAATACAAAGGAGATAAAGAATGCAGTTTTTCAGGCCTTTCTCACCCCTAAGAAAACCATTCTTTCTAGTCCTCAGTTCTTCTCTACTTGGTTGCAAAATAAAACCTTACAAGCATATTGCCTGTTTTGTTTTATAGAACAATATAGTTTGTTCTTACTTTAATGAAAGATTGAGAAATACTTGCAGAGGAAATCCACAGACACTGGCTGTGTTGATGTCCCATGACATATGCTTTTCCTGCTGTGTTCTGTACTTGGAGTCAAACTGAAATTTGCAGGAAGACTTAACTTCCACCAAAGAACTCCCCTGAAGCAGCCTTTAGCTATGAGAGGGTACCTTGGGACTTACCAGCCAAGGTCTAAAAGACAGCAACTAGGTAGCAAAGGTCTGATTAAATGTTCTCTAATGCTATCAGGTTGTTTTAAAAAGAATTACAGTTTTACATGAACTAAATCAAACCTTTCAGCTGAATATAACTCAATACCAACTTTCTATTTGTGTGTTCTGCAAGATATTATATAATTTCATTTTATCATGCAGAAGATACTAAGTAATATTTGCAGTGTCCTTATGCTTGTGAAAAGATGTGATTTCTGTATTTATCTTTTATTTTACAGCCTAGCATAACACTACAGTTTTAATATTTCTGTAAATTAGATTTTGTGTGTGTGTGTATGTGTGAGATGGATGGTAGAATGAGATGATGAATCATATTTAATAGTCAGTTATCCTTTAATTCTGCATACATTCATCTCATGTTACTAAAATATAAATGTGGAAAATACTGTAACAACAGAAATGCTGACTACGTTTTAAGTTTTAAAACCTTACTGTAGAATCTTCCTTGATCTTTACTATTGCTTGGTATGTATTTTATGGTGTTTCACCCCTCTCAACATGTTATCAAATACTCAAGGAATAATTTATAGCTTACTGAAGAGCATTCAGTTCGAATAAAGATGCTAATAAAATATTAGAAGGAGTTAAAATTTAATGAATGAAAAGGTATAATAAATATTGGAAGTGCATTAGATGTGCAATTGAATGTATAGTAATTTAAGCTATTTCAGATAAAAATAAATAAATAAATAAATAAATAAAAAATTAATGGTTCTTAATCCAAAATCTGTGTATTGATGTATTGACTCAAATTGATTAGATAATCATCAACATAGAATCAGAGAATTATAGAATCACAATGAAAGGACATTAAAGATCATCTGTTTCCAATTCCCCTGCCATGGGCAAGGATATTTTTTACTAGATTAGGTTGCCTAAGTCCCCATTCAACCTGCTTTGAACACTTATAAGAAAGGGGCACCCACAACTTCTCTGGGTGACTTGTTCTAGTGCATCAGTACTCTTACAGAAAATGCTTTCTTCCTTATATCTAACCTAAATCTTCATTCTTCTAATTTTAAATCTAACCCAAACTCAAAGTTTGCCAAAATTATCAGTAGTGGAATTATTTCAGTACATAGTTTACGTACTGTGTTTACTAGGATAAAACTGCTGAAGTTTTTGCCAAACGGAGGAAACACTTCTGGTCAGTCCTTGGCAAAAGTCTGTGTATATGCAATGATTTTGATCTGCAACCAACCTGTAACACTGTGAGTTAAATGTTATATTGTATGTCTTTATCAGTAAAGAAATGATTGTCTATTCCTATGATTTTTTGGGTATCTCTGATCTTAATATTAGAATCCATATCCAGCTGCGTATATACAGGATATTCATGGTTGGAAACAAGGTGATATAGCTGAGGTAGCTTACTGTTTTAGACAAGGAAGTGGGAAATGGTCTTTGGTGCTCCAAGGAAGCTACAGAGCAGCTTCCGCTGTTTTAACCTCCTCTATCTCCAGTGAAGAATAGAACAATTAATGAAGCAGCATTTAAGTGCTGAGACAGTGCTTAAATTAATCTAGCTGGTTTAAGATCACTTAGGTCTTGGAGGACTGTTATTCAGTTTCAGCCGTGCTTATTTTATCTTAGCAGATTTTTCAGTCAGGTAACCATGAACTGCAGATACTATGTCAGGCCAGGCATACATATATAATAGATCAATGATCCAGAGTACCAAGATTACTTTAGCTTAATGAATTGATAACATTCAACACTACAGCATTGTTGAATATATATATATCTTCATATATGAATTGCTTGTGGGAGATCTTAATCAAAATACAGCATATATAAAGGAAATTGATAAAATAAGATATTTGATATTGATGCATAATGTGGAAAGTGGCTGTCTCCTAATACTGCTAATTCTCTGTTGAAAGCCTATGCTACTATAGAAGTGTTCGAAAGCCTGTCATTGGCATTCTGTGAGAATTATGATAGTAAAGTTTTTCATTCTCATTTGATTTCACATCCGTAAATAGATGAATACTAAAAATAAGCTTTTAAGCTTATTGTGTTGCTTATTATTTAACAGTTCATTGATAGAGAGAATCTGATGGAAATAATTACATTCTTATTTGTTGCTAAACACAATTTAAAATAAGAGCATTAGAAGAGTTTCCTAAAATCTGATTTGTTGTGACACCTATCAGAGGTGATGACAAATCCAAAATAATATCCAAAGGTCAGTACTTTATAGAGTATCTGTTGAATGATTGTTGGATTTTCTATTTTAATGTCATAACATTGCATTTGTTGGTTGTATTATTTTAATGCCTATTGAAACAACTTGTCTAATTTTGTTTACAGATACAGAAACACAGAAAGTGATCTGTTAATTAATATATATCAAGCTGTTATTGTTTTACTAATATTAAATTAACCGCATCAGTGAGTGAAATGCATAATGAGTTTAAAAGTTAACTGATTTATTTTTCATGTTATTTATATTACATATACTTTCACGATAAGAAGTTTTGCTCTGTGTCTAAATGAAATATCTACTCATTTATGTATTCTGTAATAACAATTTCTGTTTGTAAAAGCTGTAACTATAGTACATTAATGTAATGTAGTTGAAGTACAATAGAACTACTGTTTCAAAGTGGTTTAAAGCTCACTTGTCCTCATGAGTCGAAGGGAAAAGCTGCTATGTTCGCTAAGGTTGAATCTGAGTTTCTGATAGGAATGAAAACAATATTTTCTGTTACATAGAGGGAAATTTTCTTTTATATACTATAGAGACTTGGTTCCTATATACTTGGTTAGTGGAGGATGTGACTACATGAGCCTAGGCTAAGGCCTGCATGCTGTGTTATACTGACAATTGTCTGTCACAGTCCGTGACAAAGTCTGCAAGAACAGGGAGATGCATAAGCAGAAAAAGAGCTGCATTAGAAAAAGAGCAAAAAGTTACACTTTAGGGTGAGGTAAGAAGTTGCTTGCTGTCAACAAATCAGAGTAGCAACTTATATGCATGATTGCCTTGTGCCATCCATATCCTAACCAATCGATTATGGAGGCATTATGCATGATTCATTTTGGCACCCAATAAGAAGTATGCTTTGTATTATTTAAGAGTTGTTTTTTTTCTAATAAAGGGTCTCTGTTATGACTTTCATAAAGTGCCAGTATCCATTCTTTCTCTCCTGTCAAATTCCCCCCAGTTTATTTTCTTGTTTTTATACTTTTCTGTTCAACAAATGACATTTACAACACTGATAGATCAACTGGGTTTATCATTGTCTTAAGAACAATTCTTTCCATTAAGTTGTTACAAATGCAGAAATTCTCTTACATTTTTTCATTTGTGAGTATATAAGCACAAGTGGAACAAAAGCTATCCCTCACTCATAAGAAGAAGGAAAGAAAGAGAGAATTGCAATTCATATTATTTAGTCCTTAAACATTCCCTTCTGGTTTTAAAGTCAATTTCCCGTGCATAGGTTTCATTGAAATAGAAAACCTCCTTGCAGCCAGCTTTCATTTCTTTCCCTACTAATTGTCATTTATTTGTAATCCCACAGGTTAAAGGACTGTGAAAATTGATTTGTGACTTAGTAATATAGTAAGCTTAATCCTGTTCTAATAACAAAGATACATTGCTTCTCACTATTACTTGATGGAAGAAGGAAAAGATCAGCTCTTAGAAATGATTCCATTGAATGTTTGGATTTGCCATTCCAGACCTTTTGGTGATGCAACACTTCTACTCTTTAATGACAGTTTTTAGCTTCTAAAACTGCTCCCTTTCATCCTTATTAATCTCTACCAGAACATGATTTAATGACAACACAACATTGCAGAAGTAAATATGTACTAAGACAGATGTTCTGCATATATCTTTTAATTAAGAAAATATTTGAGATACCTTATGATCTCCTCAGTGTCAAAACTGGAAAAAATTGCTGGGGGATTAATTAACATCCTAGAGCCTATGTGACATTACAGATGCTTATTTCACATTACTATAGTATTGCTAACAATTAGAAACATTTAACATTTAACTTTATCTCATTTTTGTAATTAAATTAAATAATAGCCCATGCGCTGTCTTTTACTCAGCTAACATCTACATTATAGTCGAAGGGACTACAAATACACTGGTTATTATTACATATTGATTTTCATACTCATTGTACTTAGTTAACTCATAGTAGTCAGAAACATCCTTTTTCAAAGAGATGGGCATTCATGTAGGGAACATACCATAGGATTTAAGAGATATGGAGTATAGAAATAGACTAAGGCATACACACAGGAATATATGTGTATGACTATCTGTCTTCTCATGTATTTAGGTATGGGTAGGTGTCTATCCATGTATGTCTGAACTCTTGAAGTCAAGTAAAAACTGATCAGTTCCAAGCACAAAGAACAATCCAGTCCTTTCTGAACTAGACAAATACCAAGATGCTTCACTGGCATGCAAACGACTACACTGACACTGACTAAAACTGAGTCTTCTCCCTTGATCTTACTTCAGTCCCTTCAAGGACTGGGTTATATGCCCATGCAATAATGACATACTGTTATGCAAAAAAACCACCAATAATATATGCTGTTCTCTGTTATAAAGTAATGCTATGATATAAATACTAATATATAGATTGCTGTTGGTTTATAATTATTATTACTATTACTATTATTACAAACCTGGGGAACCATGTCAGTTAAAAAGCTTGAAACAAGACTTTTGATTTTGAGATAAGTTAGGAGTGTTATCTTGTACAGGTATCCAGCCTACATAAGGGAAAAATGATAATAAGCCAAGAGAGGTGCCAGGTGTTCTTACACAATTTTCACTTTTATGTCATTTACCAATCATAAGAAAGCTTGATCCAAAAAATCAAGTTTGTGTTTGCTGATAGCCCAGGAAAATCTGCATTTGTTCAACTGTTACATTAGAATCCTTTCCACCTATGAGACAGGAGAAAAGTCAGTATTTAGTGTCATTATTTGGCCTCAATACTGAAAAGTTCATGACATGATGTTTATTGTAGTGTTGATGCTCACTAATGGAAAAGGATATAAGGTCAATTTATTTCATGCAGATGAGAAAACAGTTACTACTTGATAACTTTTGATCATGCACTCCAGAATTTATAGCTAACTCTTAGCAGTCAATAATTGTGTATTCATTGTTTATAAAAGCTAACAACATCCTTAATGTAGCTGGAGAGGTCAGGTGAACCATACTTAGGAATGTTTCTCACGTATATCTTCAAGAATGGTAATCACTTATCACTGATTAAAATCAGAGAAGCTGCCCACTTTGGAAAAATAATATATCCTGAGAAGATTTAAGTATGCATGCAAAACAGTTCAGTGGAGATTAACCATTGTTTACTGGAGGTGAAACAAAACCAATTGCTGCAGAATTTGAGTTCTTGACATGGCTATCTGACACATATATCATATGAAAATATTTATAAATCATTCAGTTTGCAGTAAACACACAAAAATTAGAAAAGATCCTCCCCCCAGATATTCATGTTATGTTTTCATATAGGCATAGTTGATTACCTTATTGTTTATTACTTGCTTAGGAAAAGATTTGCCTTCTTGCATAAGAAAGTCTTTTTTTTTTCTTTTTTTTTTTTTTTTTTCTGTCAGTGAAGTTATCGAAAGTCATCAACTGTAATACAGGATAATATTCTGTCAATGCCCTTCACCCTGAACTATACAGGTACTGTTTCCCCAGACTGTTTTTCAATCAAGTATGAGTGACACTGTTTCAGCATATTTCAGGAAGGCCCCATTTCAGGGAACTCAGCACACAAATAAGACTGATAGGCCCCGAACACACCAAAATGTGACAAAATGTGATGCTCCACTGCATTACCTGTTAGACCAGGAACACCAGTTCAGGCCAGCCTGCGGCCTACCTGATCTGTGCTGGAAGGGTGCCAGCCTCTACCTATTTAGCTTCTGGATGGACCTCTTAGGCGCATGCAGGGACCTGCCTCTTGGATTACTTGATTCTGGGCTTACTGCACCTGGTGCTGCTGATGTATACTGTTGTGGGCACCCGGTTTTGTGTGACATGCTCAGACTCCATGGGATGGTGTCCCATTTCTAATGGCCAAGAATACAAAATAATAGGCTTTTGATTTTAGGAAGTTCACAATTGGAGAGAAAATGTATTTCCTTTTTTTTTTTTTTTTTTTTTTTTTCCCCTATAATACTCTTTTTTGTTTGCTTGTTTAAGCTAAGAAAAATAAAATAAATTAATCTGCTCATTCTCTATTTAAAAGTGCTCTGTTCAGTTTATGCATTTTCTAGAAAATATTTCCTAGGTTCAAATTTTCCCTTGGAAGACATTACTTCTATCTCAGGGAACCTTGCCCTACTTATATTATGAATAATTTAGCAAAACATTTCTTGAATATTTGGACTCTAATTTTGGAGTTGCACTTGAATACTAGTTCCTTTATCCCTAGATCTAAAGGAAATGCTTATACAATTATATGATTTCATCAAGGATATAATAAATCATGATATGATTGGTTCAGTGTAGAGGAAGAGAAAATACACCATTTTTCAAAAAGAGGATATAGCAGTCAGGAATATTCCAAATATATAATATTTAATGTGTCTGAGTTTAAACCTACGTATTACACTTTAGCATGAGGGACTCATAACCAATGTCTTTACTCTGCTATTCAAATGCAGCGCACAAAGAAGTTTCATCTCACTATGCTCTGCAGTATAAAATTTCCTTCCATCACCTATGGTCTAAACTCAAGGGACAGCAAAACATGATTTGAAAGTGGAATTAAAGGCTTGGATTTCCTCTACTTAAAGATAAAAGTTACCCAGTATGAATTTTCTTTCTTTCCAAAAGTCAAGCTGAATTTCAGCTGCTGCAACAGTATTCATCCATTTGCCATCTCAGCAAGTTTGTCCTGTGTAAATATTGTGATCTTAATAAATAAATACTGAAGCACAGCTGGTGTTGGCAAGATATCACTGTTGCTGTTGCCCTGCTATCACCAGTGGATGTTGCTAATTATTCTCAGAGCTGGAAAGTATGGGTGAAGGAATGTAAAGCAGAGTCAACAGAGGTTGTAACACACACACACACACATACACACGCACATGCAAAAGGATATTTGCCTGAGTTCAGTGCAAGGACATCTGAGCACCATGAAGGCAAGCATTTCATCAAACCTGATGATAAATTGGTTCCTCATTGAAGTAAGATTTAACAGCCACATTACAATATAGAAGAAGCTATATATTATTTGTTTAAAATTATTACCATTTGTTTTAGTGGGCAAGTGATAGAAGTTGACATATTTAAGGAAGCCTATTAAAAACAGGAAATAAAAAAAAAATAAAACAAAAAAAGCCAGAAATGAAGAAGTCCACTGGGAGATATATGTAATTCTTTCTCCTTCTCTGTTTTGCTGTGAGTATATTAATAATTTCTGCACTTAAAATTAGTATTCTTTTTGTTTGCTGACATGACAAGAAAGCGGATAGTTTTCAAACATATGAAGAATAATATAGTAGAGAAGCAGAATGTGCCTTCTAGCTAAAAAATCAATCCTTAGATCTTCATTTTTTTAGTAGATGACAGGTGAAGACAGTGACCTCAAGACTCAATGTAAATTGGTCTTTTATTTTATTTTCAAACCATCATTACCTGCCAATATAGACGCTGTTTTGACTTTCATGTGTACTATTGTCTAGCTGAGCTGAGTGCCAAATAGCTGAGGAAGTGTATTAGTCAAGTTTCCACAATGACTTATGAGAAAAAAATAAATGAATACCAAATCAGTGAGTAAAGTTACTGCAGTGTTAAAGCTATTAGATGTATATTGCAGTCATTTTCTTTAAAGAACTTCAGTTTCAGGAAAGATATATTAAAACTGGGTATCTGACAACTGTCTCTAAATAGTATTTGCGTATTAAAATAACTTTAGATATTATTTTGTTAGGAAAACCACAATACATTTTGTTTCTCTATTTCCTTCTCCTATTTGTCAAAATACAGTTCAGAAAAACTTGTTGCTGAACATGAATTTCAATGATCTGGATTAACTCTTTTATCTATTCAGTCTACTAACTCATACAGGTTCAGAACAGAAATTCTAGAGACCATGCAAGGAAATACTGAAGAATACAGTGAATATTGAATGAAGGATAAACAAAGGATAAACAAAGCTGAGAGTATAGAGGTACTATATATTCTAGTTCTCAAAAGAAGAAATTAAGGAGTCTGGAAGTTTTGGCCATTGTATCTAGAAGCAGGCTAATAGCTTAAGAGTAAGAAAGCAACACATTAAAGTCAGAAGCATCTCTGAGTTGGATTGAAGGGGAAGTAAAAATCTGAAGGAGGAATGTGGAGGAAGCATTGCAAATATTAAGGTATATTACTCATCAAAATTTTCCTGAATTTTGTTTAATATAGATCACCTTAACTGGAGTAACTGGGAGAAACTAAAAGGCAAGTGAACTTTGCCTATGAAAAACCTGTGGGGAGCTCAATCTAAAAAAATCACAAAACTGTTTTCATTTTCCCCTTTAAAAAAAAAAAGACTTAGTTTAACGTGTATATCATGTAGAATAGCATTGTAAGATATGACACAAAAATGTGACTTCAGGTACTGCTTACTTCTCTTGCTAGCAGGCATAGAGTTCCTGGTTAAGAACACTCCTGTGACTTAAAAAATTTATACTAACTACATTTACAAAGTAAGGAACCTGCTTTGGCAGGGGGGTCAGACTCGATGATCTCTGGAGGCCCCTTCCAGTCCCTAAGATTCTGTGATCTCCAACACTGAGACAAGAAAGATTCCCTCAGGCTCTGTTTGGAATAGTTAATTAGTGAACGCTATTCAAAAATTAATCCCAAATTAGTATTATTTCCTGTTTTCCCAGTACCCTATTTTTCATGGTGTCTGAAGTGATAGGACCACAGTTTTATATCTCATTCGGTAATTGAACACTTTTATTTACTGGTAGTTCACTATATCAAATGAGAACACAAACTGGCAAGGGAGCTTCCTGACAACATAGCATACATAGCCAAAAAAAAAATAAATAAATAAAAATTTAAAATAGGCCCAATGAGGAAAGACTTCATTATGATACCGAAGAAATGTTAGTGAGAGAGGGCAGTTCTCATGAGACAAGAAGAAAACTGAGATGTTTAATTCTTTCTTTCTCAGTTTTAAAGGTGGATGAGAGTTTAAAAAAACTGTCACAGCATATTTAGTAGGGCTTTTTGAAAGCATACATTTAAACTGTGTCCTGAAGTTCATAATTATTAGGGTAGGATTTCTTCCAAGTATAATTTAAAAATTTGATGTTCTCTTTAAATATACTTATATGTCACTGTGGTACTATGCTATCTAATTTTTTAGATCTGTGATGCTTTGTTCTTTGCAGATACAAGCCATAAATGTAACTGTTCCTAAGCTGGGGTCTTGGCTGTGGACATAGTGAGCTATGCTTTGGTAAATCATGTTTCTGAGAATAGCCATCAAACCATATCTTTCTAGAACTGCTTACTCATTTCTTATAGTATAACAAAAGAGATAAGTCAGTAAACAGATTACAGGGAAAGCTGGAGAGACAAGGAAGTACTGTTCTTTAATTCACAAGAAGCCAGAGTTGCCTGATGGTGCAAGAAACAAGAAAGACACTCTGAAATATGTCTGGTACTACTACAATGACAGAGGGAAAGCCTTTTAACTTTTCATTGTAAGTGTTCTTCAGCACTGAACTTGAAGATAGTCCTTAACTCAAGAAGGAGATCTTGGGCTCATAATTGTCTGAAATGATTCATTTGGCATGCAATAGTAATAGAAAAAAAAGAAAAGAAATCTCAGCAGAACTTCATAATCATGTAAGCTTCTGGGAACAGGAATGAGAGAGAGTTTGCCACCCAAAACTTTAATGTGCTTACATCATTTACTGAATAAATTATCAGCTTCTTTAATACGTATTTGTGCAGATTTATATCATATCTGTCTCATATATGGTTCTGTATTCTTGTCTAGGATTTTTTATGAGATCATGATACAATGACAATTAACATAGTCCTAACAGTATTTCCTTCCTTGACAACACTGTGTAGTTATCTGTGCAAATTTTAGCTCCTCATTTTCCTTCTTAGCTCCTTATTTTCTGTTTCATTTTCCAGAAAATGTAATGTCAGCTTTAAAAAATAATAGTTGTGGTGTGGGATAGGCTTTTAGATTCTTCTGGACACAGAGACATATGGAGTAATTTTTTTTAAGAGTCTGCATTTTAAGAATTTTTGTGAAAAAAAAAACATAGTTTAAATTTATAATTTGAATGTGAAATACTGTCTGAGTTTGATAATAAAACATATATATATACACATAGGTTTCCATATCACAAACATTTCCTATTTTTGAGGGAATATCTTGGTGACACAGATAACTATATGGGAGCCTAAAATGTGTTTTGATTTCAATGTAATTATCCATCTACTGCAGTGCTCTTCTTTCATATATGATAGCTATGGGGCTCAGCTGCTTCAGACTGTTTGCCACTGAGTTTAATTAAAATCCTCAGTGGCACAATGCACATCAAGACTTTCAAAACTGCTGTACACTGATTGCGCAAATTCCCATAGGTGAGCTCAGGCACAGTCTCCATCCCCAGAGCTTCTTTAAAATATGTTCAGGAAAAAGGAAAAGAGAAAAATATTAGTGGTCAGGAGTGGAGGATTGCAGTGTTTACGAGCAGAAGATTCTAGTATGTTTTTACTGTGTTAGTAGTTGTTCCCCTTTTCTCAATCTGAGTTTCATTCTTTTAAGGGAGCAACTGTATCAGTGCCCTGACTAAAATTTGACATTTTTGAGAGAGTACGTCAGCTTTTCAGCTTTTCCAAAAGTTCCGAGAAATAAAATGAATAAAACTGATGCAGGCCTCAGATTTCTTTCTCAGTAACCAATTTTAAACATAGAAATGGTGCACAGTCTGTAAGTTTCAATTCATCAAGTACTGAAGATGATGATATTCTTTCATTGGTATTCAGAATTCATTAATGTGATTCACTGGTGGCTGAGGTACCAAAGCCTGGATGCCTGAATGTCTCCAGTCTCTCATCAGAAAGCCTCAAGATATCAGAGTGGACAGTTTCCTCCTGCAATTCTTCTAGTTGGACATTACACAATGCAGCTCATGTACAAAATCCAATGCTGTAAACAGGGATGCTGGTAATAAACGCAGATGTGGATAGGGCCTATAAATTACCCAGTGGTAAACTAACAAAAAGCAACTGGATTTTCTGAGGAGAAAAGAGAGAGAGAGAACTTCGGAAATCATTAACTTCTAATGAAGTTAGATTTAAAGAGAAATCATGGAAATAAAATCACTGGGGCAGAGTGGTTGAACAGATAAATGGAAATGAATAGAGTGGAATGCAATTTCTGAAACTATGCTGTAGGTTACACAACTATTACTTAAGATGTAAGGTGATTTAACTTAATCTGACATTACAGTTTATAAGAAGAATAAGTATAGAATTAGGTTAAAGTATATGACAACACAGTTAGTCTATGTAGTTTTACAGCAATTTAATTAATTTAGAACAAGATAAATGACTGTACATGTTAGCCAGTTGTTTAAATATAGATGTGCTTTACAGTATAACTGTATGATAAAGGAGTAAGCTTGATTAAAGGTTGATTAAACCAGGTTCATTCAAGTTCTCAGCAGCAGAGGTAAATGCAACATAAGCTTACTTTTCTCTTTAAATGATAGGCAGAAAGAAAGAAACGTGCAATAAAGGAAGAATTGAAGCTGTAATGTATACTGACAGTTTGGAAGGTAAGATAGAAAGGTGGCTGTGTCTAGTAACTAAGCTTTGATTTTACATTCTATAGACATTATGTCAATGCATGTATTAACTCTGATATCTGTGAAATCTTTCTTTTTTTTTTTTTCTTTTTTCTTTTATTTTTCTTTTTTTTCAGTGAAGTTAATTTTGCTGTTTTCTTTATGGTGATTGACTGACAATGGCTATAAGGAAAAAATGGAGCTGCTGAAAGAAAGAAGAGAGACTTAGAAATTCTTCAGTAAAGGCCTATTGCAGTTTCCAGTACTGGTCTTTCTCTTTAGAAATGTACACATACTCAGAGGGCCACAGGAAATGGGTGGGGGTAGCCACAGTGAGATGTTATTTTGGGAGGAAAGGACAAACCTCTTTTTCAGTCCAGGGTCACTCATGACTTTTCCCTTGCTCTTTGTGTAGTACAAGCTGGATTACAAGCAAAGGGAATTCCTTGAGAATATCAGCAAAAAGACGGCCATTAAAAGACAAACAGAAAGAAAGCAAACAAAAATCAGATATTTTACTTTTCAGTTTGCCCTGTGATGGTTGAATCGTATTACTTAATTTACAAATATGCTGCAATGTAAAGTAGTATGGGCTCTTTACTGTGATTTTATAGGCCTTTTACAAGTATCTATGGTGCTGGATCTCAAAAAGAATCTCTAATAATTCAGTGTAGGGACGTATCATATTATAAGCTGTACATTAGTGATTTTCTTGATAAAGTTGCTGATTAAAATCCAAGCAAGTTTGTTGTAATAAAAGATATGGCTGGAAAGAATTAATTCCAATAGTCAAGAGAATAGCTTACAGAAAATATTTTGTGTTCATTATTTCTCCATTTCAGAGGTAATGTTTTATTTAACTTAAATTTATTATGTTAAATATTGTTTTCTATACAGCTTCTACGTAAAGAAAAATATTCTCTACTGCAAAGAAAAGTTTCTTATGTTATGAATTATGTCTTTGGCTTTCTGCAGGCTTCAAATGATTATCTATGAAGTAGTCTTCTCCATTTGTACATGTAAGAAATCGATGCATGCAAAATCAATCATGATTCCTATTACATTGCCCTGAATCATATCTTTATTAGATTACTTCAGAGCTGGATGAGTCATAGTGCAAGACAGTCTCTGCAGGATGCAAGAGTTACACCCCATGACATTGGCCAAATGCCCTGCTTAGGTCTGTTTTCACTTTTGCTTTCTCTCTTAATTGGTATTTGCTATTTCAAGTGTTCTCTTCTAGATGCCTTACTAAACAAGTGAACTAAAACATTATCTTTTTTTTTTTTTTTTTTTTTTTTTTCATGGATGGTATTACCCGATATGGAGACAATTGCCCACAAGCATTTGTTTATTGATTTGTCTTCTGAGTTACTTTCAGCAAATTTAAGTGTCTAGTAATTTTATACTTTCCAACTAAATAAGCTTATAATTTAAAAATTGAAAACTATGAGCTGTACAAAAATTATTTAGTAAGACTCACAGACAGTGACACACTGTAACTAAAAATCTGCCTGTAAAGAGTCTCAGCCATCGAATTTGATGGAAATCAAATTTCATCTGGATTACATAAAATTAGTACAGATTTGTGGACCTGTTACAATAATTAAACTCAAGCCTTGTTTCAAACATTATCGTAGATATCCTTGATATGATACATAAAAAACAAATGAGCAAACAAAGAAACTGTTGTTTAGAAAGACAGAAGTCAGATGTTCTGAGTGTCTCTCAATACTGTTGAGAAGTCCAGTATTTAGAGCACACTACCCTTCTAAGTTTTTAAGCAACTAAGGGAAGTATTTTAGTTTTGCTGTTTGAAGATTACTGTCCTTGTTCCCGCATTTCACTATGGTAAGTGAGCCAGTGGTCTTTCACACTGATCAAATAGATGTCATAAAATATTTCTGTCAGTGTTGAAAACATTTTCATGTTCTTACTGTACAATAGTGATACTGTCTGGTGTATTTGACTTAAAGCCTTGTTTGCATAACATGAATTTACATGCATTCTATATACAGCTATTTTGTCTCACCCTTCAAAAGTGCTTTATTTTATAACTCTTCTTCAGGAAGGCTTTCATAGGGCTTGAGATGCTGTCTTTAGTTAAAGCAAAGCTTGCTTTAGATAAATAGGATTTATTATTCCTTTCCAAGTTAATTGCTTTGCAAAATCATGATCAATTTCCTACCTTGCTTGCTTGAGGGGAGTAACACTTTTGGAGACCCTTATACATTTGTTTTGTAATAAGGCCTTCTTCATACACTTTATGCTACATAATCATCTCCCCCACACCAGTGTTAGTGCCTGCATGTGTGGTTGCATCTGGAGGCCTGCAGGTTGGAATGCTGATGATGGGAAGCAGAAGTGCTGAGGAATGAATGTGTGAAAGGAAAGTAATAATCTGGTTGTGAATGCCCACAACTCCTACAAAAAATGAAGCTACCTTTGATGGCCTTTCTTTCTTACTCTTTCCTCTCTTTCTTTCTTTCTTTCTTTCTTTCTTTCTTTCTTTCTTTCTTTCTTTCTTTCTTTCTTTCTTTCTTTCTTTCTTTCTTTCTTTCTTTCTTTCTTTCATGCAAATTTTCTTTATAATAATGTACTTGAAACAGCACCATTCGTCTGCTCTCTTTTCCACTTGGTTTAGAAATGTCGTGGAACAGGAAAGTAATCCACTTTCCTCTATTAAAAAGAGATATGAATTTGGGATTCTAATGGTTAAGCTAGGGCATTTTCTTTTTGAAAAATTTGGGTTCATGTCTGGGCCTCTAGATTGTAGTCTTTATTTGGCTTCAAATAATGACAATTATAAGTTATAAATTTAGTGGAAATAAATGCTATGGAGAACTATACATATCACCTAGAGTTTTTCTATGAAAGTTTTTTTTCACTAATTTTTGTCATATTAAAGGAAAATCTCCCCTTCTTTTTTTTCCACAGGAGAAGCATAGATACTTAGAGAGGAAAAAAAACTTTAAGGCATGGGGGCATTCAAAATGGTGTAGTATCCCTGAAAAACAATTTACTTTGCATGTTACTGCTTCTTCAAAGTCAGCTTCTTGCAAATTTAATTTTTTATCCAGGGAGATTTTCACAGCTGGACTTGTTTAAATGGACAGGAATAGTAGGAAGAGGCTTTACATTTTTCTACCAAAGAAATAGAGAAAACTGGAAAATTCTACCTAAAAACATGGAGAAAACAGAGATCCATATTCAAAGATCTATTTTTGAACATAGGAAAACTTTGGGTCCTGAATATAGGATACCTTTTACACATTCAGATTTGAAGTACAACTAAATATACATAAATAATTAAAAAATAAATAAATAACTACACTGGATTGAATTATGTCTCCATTGGACTTTTTGTCTCATGGACTGGGGTGTCTTAACTGAGATAGTAAAGATAATAAAAAAAAACACTTTTAATCTTTCTTGAATATCTCCTGTAATATTCTTGAACAGTAGCCAAGTGAGAGCTTCAGAGAATCTAAGGATGGAAAGAGACAATTTGTCAGTTACAATTTTTTTTTTTCCTTCTGTGCCATTTATATTCACTAAAAGTGTTAGCAAGGTGAATTTTATATCTGTTAAACTATCTTCTGTCATTTCCTTTTCACTAAAGGAGTGCACTCTGACAGGAAGTTTTTCCTGTTGACTTGGTCTATATTTAAATTACTGCATACCTCAAACCATGGGATGTGCATTCCCAAAAGGTCTGACATTTGAGTCCCAGAATAGGGCAGCACATCTGTGAAAGGGGATGAACAGTTTTGTTCTCTGTAGAAGGATAAGGACTGCTAAACTCTAAGTGCCCAATGAAAAGTGTCCAAGCTTCAAAGGAGCAAACATTTCTGCAGAACGATTGTACAGAAATAAATATTAAAGCTCAAATAGACCTACTAATACACCCTGAACATATTTTTGTTCATTTATTTCCTGTGCCTCTTAATCTTCAGATATATTTAAAGATTATTTTGGTCCATAGCAGTACTTTGTTTGTAATTCAAATACAGTAACTCCTCCTTTTTTTTCCGAAATCAAATCTGATTACAGATTACATCTGGTTGTATAGTTTAAAATCTATCATTAATCTCAAATATTTTCATTGTGTTTGTGTATGTGAGATTTGATCTATGTGGAAACACCGCTGCTCTAATGAAAAGAAGGGTCCATCCTGATCCCGATCTGAACTGGAGATGAATCCTAGTCCAACAGACACACTGTTGCTCATTTGGATTGTAACTGATTTTTCCTTTTTTATTCCCCACATACACATAAAACCTAGAAAAAGTGCTCACTCATGTTTTGGTTAAGAGAAATGAGTAGTTACTTTAAAATAAAGTTGACTCTTACAAAACAATACAAAACAGCTTCACAGATTTCTTTCTTTTCATGGGAAGATTTAAATCATAAGCAAGTTTCTACATCTGTAATAGTAATATTTTTTGTTCCCTAGGTATAGAGAGAAATTCAATATATAGAAATTTTTTCACTTAATAGTTATTTCTGCTTATCTTTTTTTTCATGCCATATACTTTTATTTACCACTTTGGCTTTCACTTCCATGAATTACTGGGGAAAATTAGAAAGGCAAGAGAAAAAAAATCATGTTATTACCTCAAATTCTTTACAGCAGTGTGGGAACTCACTGAATTTTCATTTCCTCTTGTAAAAATATTGTCTGCTTCAAGTCACTATTCACATACTAACATTAATATCTTCTAATAATTTTGATTTAAGTAGGAGATCATAGAATCATAGGATGAAAAGGACCTCAAGGATCATCCAGTTTCAACCCCCCTGCCATGGGCAAGGTCACCAACCTGGGCAGCCAGGCCTGGCCTTGAATGCATCCAGGGAAAAATATCCTTTTCTGTGATATATAGCAGGACACAAAATTGAGATTATCAACGGGAGTTTTTTATGTGGGCACTATCCATGGGTCTGGGATTCTGTGCAACAAATTTGTTCAGTGACAAGGGCAGGAAAATATCTATCATTATTTTTTCCAAAGATACCAGAACTGTTAGCAATCTAAATAATTATGCAGCGGGATGCTACATGAACTTAAGTATCTGAATCTTGATATTTTTGGTAAATATGTTTTTACTAAATGATTTAAAGTAATGTGAGAGATGTTGTGAAATACTCTTCTGTTGTTGCTGAGTGCTTTCAGTGCATTTACTTTTATAATATTATAGGTCTGTAAATAACTGAATTTTCTTATATGTGTGTTACCACGCACGTAAACTCTAAGGTATAGTACCACAAAATCCATCAGTTTCCCATCAGTTTTTCTGTCTTTCAGTGTATTTAATACACAGTTTTCTCACTTTTCCATTTAAAGTTATTTGTCAGTTGTGAGTCACACGTTCTGCAATACTTTGTAGAACTACCGTTGTGGTTAAAAAATATGTCTAATTTTTTTTTTTCTCAATAATAACTGCACATTTTATTTCCAACTAATGAGATGATAGAAAAATATGCATTTTTACAGATTGTCTATAGAGGCAGAAGCTTATTTAAAAAATAGGACAAGCTGCCAAAGAACAACCTGAAGTGACCTGTGGAAAAAGCAGCATGAAATTTGTTGTAAATTTAAATTATTGAGTGTGAAAAAAACAACAAAACAAGGTACAGACCTTTCTGGACACCACAGTGTGAGCAGGTCAGAAACAATCACAAAGAGAGAAATAACCTACCTTAACAAAGTTAGATGGTAAATGTCAAAATTTTCTTATTTCTGTGTGATGCAGTTTGTCATGCAGTGTTCTGTTGAAGGAATAAATACAGGCAACAGACACATGAGTAGTCTGTAATAAGATCCTTTGTGGAGCAAATATTAACTGTTTTTAGTTTAATACTGATCAGCTGACAGTATCTGTATCACCAAAAAGAAAAACCACACAAAACAACAAAAATTTTATCTGAGAAGCATAACAACACTATTTCTACCAAATGTTTTCTAAATCTAGATATACAAGATAAAACTGATAAACACCCTTTTCATTTGTCCTGAACACAACTTTTATTATATTGCAATCTATTCCTGTTGTTCAAATACCAGAATTGATCTTTTGTAACTCAACTCAGTAGACTGATCCAAGAAATCAAATAGATACTTAAGGTGTTCATCTGAAATATATATTTTGTCTAATATATAATATATATATTACATTTATATCTATTATATTTATATAATAAAAAATAAAAAATAAATAAATAATAAAAAAACCTATTATATTTATATCTAATATATTTATATCTAATACTACCTCTCTAACATTTTCTACCCTTAAGTTCTTCATCTTGAAGGAACATGCAGTGCTTTGGATTTGGGATCATCCCTTAAGTAACATATGTTATAAAGGGCATCTGTCATTCTCTTGATTTTAAGTACTGCTAGTGGCTGCAAGCCAAATAGACATCAAAAGCAGTAATTTGTCATTACCTCGTTATCCTCTCTTAATGCTGAAGAAGTTCTGCTCAAAGGCATGTATTTAGGAGATGTGTGCCAAATTATAAACTGAACATTTCACATTGCAGTTTTTTTTTTTTTTTTAATGGCTAGATTTTCTGATAATTCTGCTGTGATGGGTTAAATAGGGCTTGGTCAGTAAAGATCTTATACACCTAAAATCTGCAGAGACCTGCCCTCAGGCAAGGACTGCAGAACTGTCTATCACATTATTCAGCTATATGGAAAGAGTCAAGTGCCTCGGGGTAAAATGTAAGGAATTACAGTGTTGATCTGGGACCTAATGCTCTGCAATGCAGGCCCGCAGGTTGAAATCCCAACTGCAGCACCAGCTTTGGTAACTCATTAAGTATTAGGGGCAAAAGTTTCTATCAGGTAACAGTCCAGATGTTGTAGAAATCTCTCAGGATGAAGAAGACCCATTTAAGAAGGCCTCTTCAGCCACAGACAATAAAAATTGCTCTTTCCCATGTTACAGGGGAGCTCTGCAGCTCTGAAGTAATAGAGGCATTCTAAACTTACAAAAAGAATGCTATCGCTATTGAACCCAGATGTTTCTCTTTCTGTAGGGAAATGTTGACTGCTGGCCATTTCATAGAGGGCAAAAATAGATAAAGATAAGGAGATGCTTGACTTAAAGTTACCGATGCCTAGGTACCTTCTTTCCCTCCATTCCACTTCAGCTGCATCTTGTGATCAATCTAGTCTTACTGGGGCATTCTCATAACTGGGAACCCTGTACACATACATGTTGTTTGTTTGAAAGCAGCAGAACTTAAATATTCTCCTTTCTCTGTGAAACTCAATATTTTAAAATACAATGGCAACCACAGGTTTATATGGGCTGGCTGACACTACCTTCCACTGGATGGTGCTTTCAGTCATCAGAATTTGCAAGTTCTGACTCTAAACATAGATGACTATATCTTTAGGAACACTGTCCTGTCTAGTATCAATGCCATCACAGCTGTGGGGAACTCCTGAAACAGAAAGTAAGAATTTCTGAGCAGGGATTTCTTTCTCAGATTGGAGGTCTTGTCAGGCTTACATCTTTTCAGAAAGGAGAATGATCCTTTACTTTTCCACTAGCTGTTTAAACATCTTTATTAGCTGACTTCTTTGAAGAGTACTCTCTATTGTAAACTTTTTAAAGTTGTTTTCTTTCACTTTTTCTTTTCCTGCACCTTTTAAAAATTATTGTTATTATTATTTTTTCTTTTGTTTTCCATATTTTAATAATTTCTATAGCAATTTAGATTTTACAGGATGTGAAAACAGCAATTAGCTGCATTCTGATCAATCTACTCTCACTGAGAAATTAGGAATGTCTTCTAAATCTGAAGGTAATTTTGGTAAAATCAACGCAACTGAAAACTATGATGTGAGAAAAATAAAACACCAAAGAGGCCGTGGAAGATATTTCATTATCTCTAAAGTGCCTCAAGTAATGGATAAATATTTGATATAACTGAAAACAACAAGTACATAAGTAAACATAGAAGTGCAACAGTAATTCAGTTTGAAGTACTATTGAAAATATGGAGAGAAAATTAATAATTCTATATTTGATATACAGATGTACAATGGCACAAGTAAACACACTGCAATGAAGACTTAGTTCCAAGCTGGAATCTTTTGCTCTTCTCCTTAGTTTTGATCATATTGAAACATTTTATTTTTGTTTGAAGTCTCTCCAGATTATACTCACTATGTTTAGTCTAATATAAATAATTATTTGTGTTTAGCATTCTGTTAAGCCCTAGTTACTTAGTTGTCTGGCTTTTTTTCCAGAACACCATTTTTTTAATTTAATGTTAAATCTTTTTGTTTTAATTTTTCTTTTCAATAAATTTGAAATGTGTATCTTAAATGTCATTTGGAAGAAGAGTTCTGTTTTCTATTGAGTAATAAATAAATTATCAAATGAAAGAGGATAAGAAAATAAAAATAATCTCACTGCATCTTGAGATGGGAAGAAATTCGTAGAACTATATTTTTTCTCCCATTAAAAATTTCAGTAGAATTTGGATGCCTTAGTCTCTTATCCTCTTTGTGAAATTAAAAATATATTCCATCTCTAATAGTTTTTTAAACCAACAAATTTGTAATAAAGAAAATAAACTATATAGAAATGGAAAAGGATTGCCTTCAGAGCACTTCATTCTAATATGGGGAAAACTGCATAGTAAACATATTGTAAATCGATTAACTATCAGAATGATCCATACAAACATCCTCTGCCAGTTTGGAAATTAAATATGCTTGACCATTGATCTACTAGCAATAACTGAGATCTTAAATATTCTGTTAGGAAATACATGACTTAATTTGTATGATTTGTTTTGTGTATTCTTATTTACTTACGCACTCAAGCAATTTATCACAGAAAAGCCATATGGTAACCATAAACTTGAACAGATTATGTTCACAAATTTTCAGCTCCAAACTGGAGTAAAGTAAGTTTCTATTTCATGCAGATGTATCCTCCAAGTCATTAGATTGCTTTCTAGGAAATGCCACATGTTGCATTTCTCATATAATGTAGGGTTTGTCCTTCAGTTAAATATAGTGGCAAGCTAAAGAGACATCTTTTTATACTACTGCCAAAAAATCTTTTTTTCACTGCTCTCTAACATTCTGTTCATATACACCATAAAGCATATCACTTCAGACTTTCCATGAAAATATATTTCTTTTTCAAGTATCTGCATAAGCAATAGCTTAAATTAGTGAGTTCACTTGATCAACAGAATGCTAACCGCTACAACTGTACCTAAGGAAGATTTAAAAATGTTGTATTCCTTTTTCATTTGGATTTTTATTAATGCAGGCAATGTTGATTTTGTAGGTTTGTGTTGTTATCTTTGCAAAACAACTAATCAGACTCACTGAAAAGACTCTTCCTGGACTGCCTGAAAAAATCATTTGTTTTTTTTATAGAAGACTGAAGAAGCCAAAAATTCTTGCCTAGGATCAATCTTTTTTTTTTTTTTTTTTTTTGTGCCTGATCATCATCCTTTTAGTAATCATTAAGGTCGTATATATCCATTCTGATGATTCTTTAGGGATGCCTTTTATTTCTAAGATGTCAGACAAAATGCAAACAGAAGGTTCTGAGCACATTTTGTTTCCAATTATTTGACACTGTGGGTTAAAATAATTTACTTTTTCATTCTGAGGAGATATTTATACTCTCTGCTAGAAGTTAAGTATGTAGTTAGCTCTCTGATGTTTTCTGTGAGACTTGTATGTTCTTTTCCATTTAGATAAGCTAATTCCAAAGCAATTTTCAACTTATGAGAAATACCTAGAAGAAGAAAAATCAAACAAACCAAAAAAGAACAAAAAAACCCCACAAGAAACCCCAAAACACAGAAAAAAAAAGAAGAAAACAAAACAAAACAAAACAAAAAAACAACAACATAAAAACAACATTAAATTTATAACAGATTCTCTCCGTGAATTATGTTTGGCTTGGATGATAGATTTAGTAAAACTTTAGAAACATAGTAGAATGTCTATCTTTTACTTACATATTTTTCCTAACAATTTCCTAATAAAGGAAACGAAGTATTTTCCTCCATAACAATTTCAGTACTTCAGGAAGAAAAATTCAAGTACAATTCCTTCATATAGACAGGAAATTGGAAATAATGTACCTTCCTCCCCCCACCCCAAAAAAGCCTGTAGTATTTTCACAAGCACAAGGAATATACTTCATGGAAGATTATGTATTCAGTATACCACACACAGAACAGCATTAGAATTTTGTGTGATATCTGCTGATATTCCATCTTCCCCACATTAACCCAGTTCCCATATTAACGATGCTCTAACCTATGACAAATATGGTAATGTGGCACAGAGCATACACTTTGCATAGGACTCATCTGGCTGAGGGCAAATCTTCATTTTGTTTAGTAAATGTTAGTTTTCCCTCCATGGAGACCTGGACAATATATTTTAGGGATCATCATAATCATCTCATCAACACGTTTATCTACAAAAGATTGTTCAGTCAGTCCCACATGCTAATAATGTCTGTGTATCTTCATCAGACATAAATGGAACCTATGGAATGAAAACGTCATGAAAACTGAATCTAACCTATTTTCACTAATGTCACAACTTGCAGCAAAGTTGTCTAACTTCAAATTTTCAGGGAAAGAAAAAGTAAATAGGTAAATAAATAAGCAAACAAAACAATAGAAACAAAAGCAAAAGTGAAGACAACCTTTTGGGAAGGCTGTGGGAAACAATGAAGAACACAGAAAAAATTTTAATGTTAGGGAAATACATTCTAACTAAGAAGCCATGAAGAGTGAGCAATGGAATGGGCTGATGAGAATGGCACAAGCCATCTTGTTTGCATCTACTAAGTAAATACTAAGGTAGTTTTAAAAAATTCTGGTCTTAGTTGGAGGTGGACTCATGATTTAGCTGCTATGTACCTCAGCAGGAACAAATACCTGCAGGCTGTCAAGCATTAGATAGAAATATGTTCTTGGGGTTCTGTAGAATCAACAACCTTCAAAATTTGTTTTCTTTTTTATAGTGTAGTTTCTAGACATACGAAATAGAATAAACTGTACAAGTATCTTTGTCTTCCTTTAAAATGCTGAAAAGATTCTTGACTGGAATTAAATTAGCATGGATAAACTTCATCTTATCTTACAGTCTAGATTATCTGTGCTGCTGAAATGCAACTCCAAACTACTCACTTATATAGCAAATTCATTTTAAATTAACAAAAATACAAGTTTCAGTAGTCAACTTAAGTAGACTACAGTAGTCAGAGCAGAATTTTCTAATAAAACCATGGAAATTAACTTTGTGAGTATATCTCATGTAAGTCCATTGTGGACATTAAGAGAGTGCCTTGGAAAGGTAAACAGATCTCTGTGTTTCATGCTAAGTAACATTCATCATAAAGTAACATTTTATTTCTGCACAAAAAGAAAAAGCAACTCCAGAGTGTGTTGCAATGTTTTCTTCTAATCTAACTGCAAGATATACTCTTTGGATTCACTTAAGTCAGAAGTTTGTAGAGGATGACAATAGATGTGTTAATGCATAGGAAATACAGATATGGAATTTGAAGTACAAGAGTAGGACCTTCAAAGAAACACTTCTGTTAAAACAAGCAATTTTTTTTTCAGCTATCAGTGTGGGGGTTTGTGGCCTCATAGGTTCCAACATTAGGGAAAGAAAAAATGAATCTAACAGATGGGATATTTTACATCTGTATGGTTAAGTATGTTTAAGTCCGAATTAATTAAAAGTTGTGCTGTTGAAAGAAAAATGTGCTTTGAAAGACTTTGGCATATGATTTAAGATGTGTTTTTTCAGTGACAAAAGGAATCTTGGCTTTGTATGATCTATTATGTTCAAAAAATTATTTGGGGACAAAATAGAACATGAAATTAATTTGCTTTCTAAAAAGCAAATGAAAATGCTAAATTTAAGCAAATGAAGATGATAAATCAAGTAGAAGTATATGTGTCTTTTTCTCTTGGTAAAAATGAGTGTTTTGCTTTCTATGCTGAAAGTCTGGTTCACAAAAGGCTTTTATGTCATTTGTTCAAGTTGCTTAGTCTTCTGGCAAAGTATATTGAAAATTATTGTGGTCACAATCCTACTGCTGGTTATGAACTGAATTCTAGGATTCCGTTCAAATGTGGAGATACAGCTTTGTTGTTTATTCCATCTGCTTCCAGATGAAATGTAAGAGGTTACCCTACTTACTTCGTATAAATGCAAGTTTCTTCTCATTTCTATGTAATATCTTCCTCCCTCACTAATTGTCATGCTAAAGCCTTTGGAAAGCAATCTTTGGGCAGTTGTATTGAGCTCTGTGGCTATGCAGCTCTTCCAGAGCCTGAGGTCCAATTCTGTGTAACAGACCATCATACAGCTTAATCTATCTGCAAATCCTAAAATACAGATGTGAATATTGCTCAAAAAAAGAATGAGTCATACTGTCTCTGCACAGCAAACATTTAATGCTCTATCTTCACGGGTATTTCTATTTCAGAATTAGACACTGCTAAAAAAATCATCATTTCCAAATGCATGTCTATGTATATATATATATATTTAATTTTTTCCAGCTCTTGGATGTGGATATTCTGTATTCACTAATACCAGCTTCAGGAGAAAGCAAGTTGGGCATTAATCCTGACTTGGTAGCAGAATGAAAATACCTGATGTTTGTTTGAATGATCTCAAATGACAGAGATAAATAGCAAATCAAATACTTAATTCTAATTTGTTTAATTTGTTGTTGCTATTTGTTCATTTGTAATTTATTTGATGAAGTGTTGAAACCAGATCTCAGTAACACATAATGTGTACTTCTAGGTTTGTCAATTAAGAACAGTTAAGGAAAATTCTTGGGCCCTGGAACTTCAGTAATCAGACTAATTAAAATGTTTGAAATGTTCTTGACTTTTCTTTTTTATTTTTTTCCTAGAACTCGGAAATAATTAGTAGACATGGTTTGAGACTAAGAAGTGAATATTCAATATGAAAGTTGGATGTTTGTCTGTTTTCATGCCTGTGATAGTTTAATAGGAATGATATAGGAAAGTGGCAGATAATGTCCCTAGCAAAAACAATATTGCCCAGCAATGTAGTCGTACAGAAACTGCAAATACTATTTATAAGCAGAGTTAATTTCTTCCTTGTTACTTCTTCTTTTTATTATTATTGTTACTGTTATTTTGCAGCTTTAGAGCTGTTGCCTTTTAGAAATGATCATATAGCATGACAAGAATACAGACAATAATGAAAACTTATTTTGTTTGTTTGTCTCTGCTTACAATGTTTTCATACTTTATTCACAACCTCTTCTGTGTGACTTCAAAGCTAGTTGACCAAAACTAACCATAAAAGCCAAGATAGAGACCCATCATCTCCCTAGATAAGAGCTTAAAAATATTTATAAAATCGATTTAAGCTATTAGTTCCTAGACACAAATTCTAAAATGTCATAGCTAGAGGATAAGAAAAACTGATTTTAATATTTCAACTGCTTCTATGGTACAATAAGCAATATTCAAAAGACAATCTGATAGTCTTCTGAAATAAAAGAATAACATTGCTAATTACATAACAAAAAATATATAAAGTTTGTAAAGGAAATTTTTGCCTCTTATAATCCAGTAATCTTATATTTGAGCAGTTACTAGTTATGGAAATTATTATTATTATCATGCATCAGGATACAATAGTGTATTTTTATCTCTCATTTAAATCTAGCTTGATGGGGTGGGAAAAAGGAGAAACCTGACTTTTTGATTTTTAATCGGAAATAAATAAGTTGTTTTAAATGATAAGAAAATTACTAGTTTCCTGTTAGTATTATTCTCAGCAAGAACTGATGGGTTAACAAAATTAAAGTAACAAGTCCAACTGTGCAGCTGAAGTGCCTCTACACCATGCAACAAAGCTTGGGAAACAAACAGGAAGAGCTGGAATCTACCGAGTTACTATAAAACCACATATATTTGCCATCACTGAAACCCAATGGGATGGTTTTCATGACTGCAGTGTGGCTATAAAAAAAAAAAAAAAAAAAAAGAAAAAAAAAAAGATAGAAGAGGAAGGCTTCTTGCTATCTGCTTCAGAAAAGGAATAGAATGTGAAGATCTGTCCCTAAACAATAGTCACAAGAAAGTCAGATTCCTATGTGTAACAGAGACCAAGGCAACAAGAGGAGCCCTGTGACTGATGTTTACTACAGCCCATCTGATCAAGCAGAACCTGTCAAAGAAGCTTTCCACTTTAATCTGTAGGAGGCAGATTTAAGTGTTCATCCTGCTGGGGGACTTCTGTGACTCAGACATCTGCTGGAAAAGTAGCACAGAGGGCAGTAGGCAACTCTAGAAGGCCCCTGGAATGCACTGAGGATAAATTCTAGAGTCAGGTAACAGGCAGTCTGTTGGGAGACTGAGTTTTCTGTGTAAAAGTTAACAAGTGCATAGAATGTAGTTCTGAGTAGTATGAGTGTTCCGGAATAGTGGAGTTATGGCCTGTAGATTAGGGAGCAGGGGGTTTCGGGTAGGTGTGTGTATAAATCTTCTTGCATGCATCAGGTGCGTGGCAGGCGTATGTGTCTGCACGGGAATTATGATGATATATAAGGAATGTGATGCAGCAGTAAATTGGAGGGAGAGAGAGAGACAGAGCTAACTCTGCAGCATCCGTGTTTGTCTCTCTCTCCCCTGGACAGTTGAGATTCCAGGATGATTGGGTTACATGGTACATCAATGTCAGCAGCCCCACAAGAAGGGATGTAATAATGGACCTGTTGTTCACCAATGCAAATTAACTGATTGGTGACATGAGAATTGGAGACTGCCTGGGCTATAAGTGACCATGCTATGATTGAGTTCACACTCTTGAAGGATGTGAGACAGTAGAAGAGTAAAATTAGGACAGCAAATCTTGGGAAAGCTAAATTCCAGTTCCTCGGGAAGTCAGTGAAAAGAGCACTCTGGTAAACTGTTCTCTTGCACAAGTGTGCAGAGTAGAGCTGGCAGGTCATTAAGGAAGCTTTTCTCAGAGCATAAGAGTTCTCCATCCCCAGGAGAAGGAAGTCAGAAAGGCAAAAGACCAGCATGGCTGAACAGGAACAGGTACCATGGGAAGAGAATAAGGAAGCTGCTAGGATTTGTAGAAACACCATCAGGAAAGCCAAGGCCCAATTTGAACATGGCAAGAAGCGCCAAGAAAAATAAGAAAGGCTTCCACAAGTACCTTAACCAGAAAAGGAAAGTCAAGGAGGGTATACTATCCCTAGTGAGTGACAAAGGCAAGATAGTAACAAGCTACAAGGAGAAGACTGAGGTACTCAACAATTTTTTTGCTTTGGTCTTCTCTGATAACTGCTTGTCACACAGCTCTTAAGCAATTGGTTTGGAAAGATGGGATTTGGAAAGAAATTTGGAAAGAGAATCGTGGCCTCATGAAAGGCAAATCCTACTTGACCAGCATAGTGGCCTTCTATGATCATATAACTGCATCAGTGGACAAAGAAAGAGCCAGTAGTGTCATGTATCTGCACTTCAGAAAGACCTTTGACACTGTAATCCACAACATCCTTCTCCTCAAATTGGAAAGATATGGATTTGGTGGGTGAAGTCTTCAATGGGTTAAAACCTGGCTGCAGAATTCAGAGTGGTGGACAACGGCTCCAAGTCTTGACAGAGATCGGTGATGAGTGTTTTCCCACAGGATTCAGTAGTGGATTGTTACTCTTTAATATGCTCACCAATGACAGTGGGGTCAAGTGCACCCTCAGCAAATTTGCTGGACACCAAGCTGTGTTGGGCAGTTAACACAGCTGAGGGATGGGATGTTTTCCAAAGTAACCTAGACAGGCTTAAGCAGTGGGCCCAGGAGAACTTCAGGAGGTTCAGTAAATCCAAATATAAGGTCTTACACCTAAGTTGGGACAAATTCCCTATCAGTTAAAGCTGAGGGATGTAAAGGATTGGGTGCAGTCCTGCTGAAAAAGACTTAAGGGAAGATAGAAAGAATTCTTTCTATCTTACTTTTTAAAATTTCTATTTGTTTTCTCCTGTAGAAGCATAGGGATACTTGAAAAAATAAAATCATGTGCATTTATTATTGCAGAAATTGAGGCCAAGTAGGGACGAAGACAGTAGAATTAGAATAGACAGTAGTCTTAGAATGTTATTTCTCTGCATCTACTTCCAAACTTCTATTTTAAATATTTCTTGCAGAACCCAAAGCAAATATACATCTGGTTTGCATTTCAAAATAAATTGTTGCAGAGAATATTTAACCTGCGTTGCTCGGAGAGAATGCCAATTACCATAATATCTAGATGCTGTTTAATGGCTAAGAGTATTGAACATCTGTGCTACAATGATTAGTCTACAGTTGGGCAGCTTCAAGCTTGGTCACTGCAGCCTGAAGGAGGATAGTAAAGAACCCCAACCAATCCTGGTCTGACAGAATGTAGTTTTATTTTATTGTTTGCTATTGTAAATATAAAGTATTCCTACAGAATTTGTCTTCAACAGGAACTTGATGTCTTTGAAGTTGTTGCATGAATGAGGAACTACTTGGGAGACAGGGGAAGTGTCAAGCATAGATTAGTGAAAAAGCCAAAATGACTGCTGTCTATCTTTCCACTTCACATAATCTTTCGCTGGGAGCCAGTAGGTGGGTGTTCTCATTGATAGGATCCATCCCTCTTTGACTAAGAATCCTGATTCACAGTTTTCATTGTTGAAGTCAACATCACGTAACTGCTACTTGGGAACAGTATCAGGTGAGTGTCAGGTGCCAGTTAAAAACTGCATTTTTTGCCTTCATCAGTCTTAATCCGGTGATCTGGACATCAGGCCTTCATCTGGCTATTTGGGTTCTCCTTTCTTGTCTATTCTTTTAGAATGCACATTGTTCTCTCTGTTTCTCTCATAAACACAAAGCAATAAAAACCTTTCAGTTTTGTTTGTTTGTTTTGCAATAGGATTTACCACTTCAGAAGAAATTCTTGGTACAGCTGCCCTTCTTTCTTTTTCCTTTGCTTGTTGCACCGCTGCTCCCAATCACTTTTCCCTCTCTGTGATTCTTAAAAACTTTCTATTGAAGAATTAACTGTCCCAATGACAGACGTCTACTACTGACTACTCAGTGATTTATCCATTATAATACACATGAAGTCATGTGGGTAAAGGTGACAGATTATACAACTTCTTAACTGTTTACTGGCATTTAACTTTTCAGTAGAGGTATCTTTTGTCTATGGAAATAAATCTTCCTAAATTCAGAAGAAATGCTGGTAATGACCAATATTATTATTAAAAGTAACTTGTTAGCTGTTTCTTACCCATAAGTCCCGTAAGGGAGCTACCTCCTAACTTGATATTAATCAAATGATTTTAGTATACACTGAGCATTATAGAACCAATGTTTTAAGTCTTTCCATTTATCCAGTATATTATAAATCTTTTGTCAATTTACGTACTCAGTTGTTATTCTTGATAAAAGGTAACAGCTATTATTTGCTGTGTAACCTCTAGTTAGCAAGAGACCTAATTCAGAAGATGAGAATCTTGGTCAAATCTTCATGTAAAGTATTCTTTAACATAGTTCAGTCCAAGTGCTCTACAAATAAAAGTGATTCCTTAGCTACCATAGGTAAAACATAGAGGTTTCCTCTGACAGCTCCTGTCTTGCTCCCAGCTAGAGGTGACAGGGCAGGGCCCTGCCAAGTGAAATTCATCCCCAGTCCTGTTGGTACATATGGCTTTCTTTCTCTATGTTATTTTGTATTTGTTTCTTATGGTACAGTTTTGGACAGTAAAAGCAGTGGAATGGATCCTACCTACTCCTGCTGTGACTGGCTGTCCTCCAAGCAGGTCTCTTCATTATGTCCTCAGATAAAATCAAAGTAAATTTGGGAAAGAAAGACTTAAATAATCTAAGTAAGAAATGTTTTCACAGTCTATATGTAAACTTCTTTTCAAAAGAACTGTCTTCAGATTGCACTGTATATTTGTTGACCTTTAAAACATTTTTAAGAGACACGATATGCATTTTTCACCTGGCAACTTCATTTCAATGAGGTCAGAGCTGACATCTTCATTCTTTGTTTCCTCTTTCATTTTTTTTTTTTTTCCACATTACTTTAAAATAGCAGCATCAGTTTTAGACATTTAGAGAGCCAGTTACACAAAGAAAATTTTGTTTCTCATGGAAGCAATAATTTGTACATCATGAGTGTTGTTTAAATGAACTACTATATTCTTTTATCACGTTAATGTAAGTTACAATCAGCTTTCTCAGATATAATGTTTTTGTAAAAATCCTTAGCTTCTTTTTATTTTCCTGTTCTTAAGATCTAAATAGAAAATGGTGCATTGAAATAATTTGACAATATTAGTCCATATTTACAGCAATTAAAGCATTCCATATATTTAGTGTTATTCAGATTAAAGATATAAATGCATAAATTGTAACTTGATCATAGATAAACTTTAAACATCACGAAATATATATCTAATTAACATTTCTAATTTTCCTAAAAATTTTGTAATTTTGTTGTATTGAACAGTCCTTCACTCTATAAGTGAAAGTAATAAATCTTGCAACAAATTTTAAATGCCTAGTACTAACATCTATTAAGTCTTTGTTATATGAGAAATGAGCTGGCAGTTTGGAAGCGTATTAACAAGAAAAAAACAAATGATTCTTATTCTCAAGTTTTCAACAGCTGTTCAGAACAATTTTTCAGTACTGGATTATTTGTACAGGACCTCAAATCCTTCCTTTTTGAGTGTGTTCCATCAAAAATTATCCAGTATTCTACTCTGTTAAGAAAAAGGCTCTCAGTGAATGCAGTCGTAGTTGTAGGTTTGGTATGAAAATCAAGCAACAGCTTTTAAGTATACAACCACCTCATACTAAAATTAGTTTTGAAAAAAAAAAAATAAGGAGAGAATAAACAAAGAGTGAAATCATGGTGAATTCTGTAGTTGAAATCTGAAATTGAATATTCTTGAATACAGGCAAACTGGGGGGGTGGGGGGGAATATGACAACAGTGTTTGAGCTTACAAACCCTTTTTTGAAGCTTAAATGACTTCTGGTGAACCACGAACCACTAAATTACTGACCTATTTATAAATGATTATTTTCTGAAGATCAGATTATGTGAATGCAGCAGGTGTTTTCCTTATGTATTCAGAGTTTTAATTTTTTTTATTTTTTATTTTTTCCAGTTTCTCTATGGTGCTGAAGGGCTGGTATTCCTTGTTTGTTTGTTATTATTATTACTATTATTTTTCATGATAACCCTTTAACATCAGAGCAGCCTTCTGCATTAAGTGAATAAACAATCTCCAGCAAGCAATGCTGACTCGGAAAGGTCTGATGTACATGAATGACAGTGAAAAGCTAAGTTCAAACTAGGTCCTTTGTAGGTACAGAAAAATACTCAGCTTTTGTGGTCTGTGAGACTGCAGGAGGTACCCTGAATATGGTTTGTGTTGGTATTAGCATTCCCATTTGCACTGATGACTTTGATGATTTCTTAGTAGCCAGCTGCCTTCTGTTACATACGAATAATTAAACTGGAAGGGACTGTTTAAAACCAGTATTTTAAAGAGCCTTTCAGGAAAATAGCTTTTGTTTCTTGCTATAATTTGCTGAATTCTAAACAAATTTCATGTAGCAGATGAGAAGATAAACATCTTATTGTTCAAAATCTTTCTGCAACAATTCTTGAAGGTCAATTATTTTTTTTTTAAATTTTTAATATGAGATGAGATTTTATATGAAAAAATAATTTTAATATGAATGACTATAAAAAAAAAGGAGTACTATTGGAAAGTATAGTCCTTTCTTCCTTTCTTTATATAAATTATAGTATTTGCCAAGAGCAATGATTTCCTGCAAAATAACCATCAAATAAATAAATATATTTTGGAAGACTGTATTAACATAATGGCTAAGACGGCAAGTCAGGGAAGTTGATGCTAGGTCGCCGCTCAGGTATAGTGAGGTATAAAATACTAAATTCAGTTTCAGGCTTCTCATTATTAAAGAAGCATGGATGCCAGAGGAAATCCACTGAAGGGCCACAAAGATTTTTAAGAGCTTGTTGCTGTCATACAATGAGAGCCTTAGAGAGCTGAGATTGTTCAGCCTGGAGAGTAAGAGAGGTCCTATCAGTGTATATAAGTACTTGATGGGAAATTTCAGCTTCAGTGACTCTGGGATTCTGTGTTCTGGTCCAACACATCAATGCTGGAACATTCTGCTAACATAAGTAATCAAGTTTTAAAATCTTCCTAGAATGGAATGCAATGCTCTTCTGATAAAGAGTTTAGTTTTAAAAAGTCCTCTTCCTGTCCACTGGGCAAGATGGAACCAGTTTGGGGGGTACCCCTCCTGCAGGGTCAAAAGTTTACAGCAAGGAAGACTAAGCCTTTGCAAGAAAGATTATGAGCCTTTATCCCACGACCACCTCCATTTCTCACTATGCATGCACAAAGGGGGAGGGACTGCAAGCTAATGGGGTCTCAGGAATGTAATGAATATGTATTGAAATTCCTGTAAACTGTTGATTTTGTATTAGCTGAGCCTACATCTATAGCACGCTTTCTCCTAATTGTGTGCAAGTTAGGTGGAGCGATCCCCCTTGCACACATCGCTGAATAAACATACCTGCTTTATAACTACTTTGTGGTTACAGAGTTTGCTTTCTGCACATGATTCCCTCTTTTTGTATATAGCCATACATATAGCCTTCCATAATCAAAAACGAAACCAAAATTCTTTGTTTCCCTCAATGCATACTACAGCTTACAAAGGTACCTTTTGTTTAATATCAGTATTTACCAGTCAGCTGGTATTATTTCTTCTTCCAGGATTCCAGATAGAATTTGACAAGCTCATGCTCTGGAGTACTGATCTGATGGAGAACCTTATTTCTGTGCCAAAAGAAGTTCAAATTGTTTTCACTTATCTGGTCCTGCTACTTTTACACTATTTTTCCTGTGTGATATCAGGACTACCTTAAAATAGGTTTTTAACTTCTTATCTTGGATCAAAAACCACCCTCATTTTCCTGAGAAGGCATAAAGATTATTAAAATCATTAATTGCTCCATTATTCACCCGTGTTGCAGTATTTTCCTCTGATTTATGCGTCATCTTAACCACTCTCCTAGAAATGAAAGCAGAACACCAAATCATACAGATTGGAAAAGATTGACCTAATCAACCAGGTCCCATCACTGAACTGTGTCCCTCAGTGCCACAATCACACACCATTTATATACCCGTAGGGATGAGGACTCCACCTCTTCCCTGGGCAGCCCACTCCAATGCTTGACCACATTCTCTGTGAAGAATTTACTCTTAGTATCTAATCTAAACTTATCCTGACACAACTTGAGACTGTTGTCTCATGTTTTGTCACTTGTCACATCATCAGTAAAGAGGCTGACACCCCTCCTTACTGCAACTTCCTTTCAAGTAGTTATGGAGAGAAATGAAATCTCCTCTCAGACTCCTTTTCTTGATACAAAACTCCAGTTTACTCAGATTCTCCTCATAACACTTGTTTTTTAGTCCATTCACTAGCTTATTTGCTCTTATTTGCTCTATTCTGCACGTACCTGAGCAACTCCATGTCCAGGATTTATAAGATCTGCCACAATATATAGTTACAGCATCACTGCAAGATAACAACTGTCTTCATCTACAGGCCCCATTCATATAATTCTAGATAGAAGATGTTGAAGAGATCTCCACAAATGTAACATTAGTTCTTAGATAGGACTGAATAATTGAGAGGAGCAATAAATCTGTAGACAACAAAAATTTCTTCCACCTGAGAATTATTAATTCGGGGTAGGATTTCTGTCACTCTCCACTGGCAATTAAAACTATATTCTCTTTACTGATTATATCAGGTTACAAAGATATCTAAATTTATTAGATAAATTCTGTGAAATGACATGAATTCAATCGTACACTGAGGTGTCAATAAGCTGCCATGGATGTTGAGAATTTGGTACACAGAAGCCACAGGGCTTACTGTGTTTTTATAGTTAGCTTTTAATCTGCCCTGACTGTTTTTGACAACAGGGCTTCTGAATTAGCAGTTAATTAACTTTTGTAAGAGTCCAATGCAGATGTGGTCTGAATATATCAACCAGAATTTACAGGTAATTCTTATTTCCTGAAGAAAATCATGGCCCTGTAGGATTATCTTTTCTCCTCACCTGTTACTTGTTTCTAGGTCAGGACCATTCATACAGAGTTCTTCAGTGACTTTTTATACCCTCTTCATTTTCCTGGAACTGCAGTGTTCTCCTGAATGTGTTCAGAAGTAGAAATCTGTATTTCATACCTCACTTCAGAATTTGGATTCAATGTCTTCTGACATACTGACATATTACATACAGTATCGTTTATTTTATGTTGATCACACTATTTTATTATGAAATGACACTGGAACCCACATTTATTTGAATACACTGAACTGTTCTATCACTCAGTAAATCTGTGATTTGGTGAATCACTCCTGATTTAACCCTTCTTTTCTTCCAAACAACATTAAAAACTGCTGAAGAGGAATTCAGTCTGTAATCTTTGCTTATTCATATCCTGCTAGTCAGCAAAGATGCATTATACAATTTCCACTGATTCTGTGACTGTAATATTTTAAAGAAAAGATTAAAGAACAAATCCATTATATCTTTATGGTAAATACAGTGGCCTCAGGATGAGTTCATATGGCACTAGGGAAGCTTTTTGCATTATGAATGTTTTCAACAGTTCTCAGAGAGCATTCAATTGATCTTACAAATCTCACAGTGTATTGGACTGGGAGCTATTATTTGGAGAAAGAATCACAAATAGTGTTTTCTTCATTCTCTGATAAAGCCAGTATTGAAGCAATTGACATTTCCTCTCAGGATTAGAAGCAAGCCATCTCTGATACTTCCCAATATGGGATCTCTTTCTCTTAAAATGTTCAGTCTCTTGATTTGCTTGCTAAATATAAATCGAGCATAGGAACTAGGTAGTTTGGACACTTATCTGTGTCTTCTGAAGTGTGATTTTTTTGGTTCAGACTCAAGACAAAATTTACTTTCCCACTACTATCTCTCTGAAAAAGTCACACATAGCTAGACATAATCTAGAAGTAAGGTGATCTTTCATATATTCACTTGCCATTAGGAATCACCTTTTCTTCATCACTATACTGTAGCACACTACGCTAACTAAACATAGCAGGTCACATACTCGTAAATATCTTGCAACCATACAAGCCTATTTACTTTTTTTTCCTAACAGCACTTAAAGCTTTCTTAAGCATCTACACAGAAAAACAAACAAACAAACAAACATACAAACAAAAACCAACAAAACTAAAAATAGAAATGATTACATAGTAGCAATGATTTTTAACTAGAGAAAGAATATACTGAAAAACTCAGAGATGATGAAAGACGTGGGGAGTGCTGCATACTAGATTTTGTCCTTACTGTCAATGCCATTGTATTAATAGAAGCTATAATTCAATGTGGAAAAAATAAAAGGCTTGCACCTGACACTGACTTCCTGGCAGGTTTGAAAATATATTCTTGAACTGTCTTTTGTTTCTCACAAGAATACTGCAAAGTAGGACCACAGTGTTCCTAGATTATTTTTTTATTTCTGTTTAACGGAACAGCTGGGTTTCAGTGGCTTTTGGCATATACCTTCAATTAATCATCCAGGTAGATGGTGTCCAGCTGAACATAACCTTACACTGCTACATTTGTTTACTGCTTCCTTCTATACAACAATATTCATCTGATTAGCAGTAAGAACAGATATAGACCTTAGTGACAATAAAGACAGCCCCCATAGAAGATTAACTTTGTTAGAATTTCTATCACCAGCTGTGTATTAACATGATAATCTGTCTCCACAAAGTTTATTAAGTGAACAAGTAAGGAGCCAATTTGAAATCACATGAGAAAATGCAGACAGTACATATAAGGAGGAAGGCCCCAAGCATGGCCTATGGTGGAAGCAGGAATCGTATCCTCATCACCAGTTTAGTATGAATAGTTAAGTATTCATAAAGCTTCAGACCTTACACATGTGCTTTGTCAACTTGGTGATGGCAAGAATTTGGGTCAGGCTGTTCAAAAGCATTGCATTTAAAAATATTAATGTATCCAAAAATGCAAAACTAAGTTTCTCAATGGATGTCTTGACCTTCTGAACCCGGAGATATTATTTTGAATTCCTTTTCAAATACTGTAAGACCTTCAGTTTATGTTTTTTTACAACACATGCAAAGCATACGAGTGTTATAAATTATTTGTTGGTTTATATGTTTATTACATAGGTAAATCAGCTAACAACTGAGATTAATGTAATATTAAACTAATCATTACGAGGCAGGTGCTTAAAGATTCTTTAAGGTGAAGGAGGAGAGTCAGCCCCCTACAAGGCTCTTGTTTTGGTTCTCTAGGATATTTTTTCTCAGCATTATATATTGTTTCACGCTGCATATTTTATCTTTATTTCCTGAGCTGATATCTGGTTTTCTCTCAACAATTTCTTTCATAACTTTGTTTTTCTTTTCTTATCATGCCCATCTTTCACATTAGGAACACTCCCACACAGCACAGCAGCGATTTTTATAGTAAAAGCAAGTCAAGGTGATGTATTTGTGTTTTACGGAGCTGGGCCTTGGGTGCAGTTAGCTGAACTCCTGGGCTGTGGTATACAGTTGGCAGACATTTCTAACTGTGGGCCTCTGGGAACTAATTGTGGAGAGATACCATCTAGTTTCTATGCCAGTAATTCATTGAATCTTTTCAGAGCTTCAGCTTTCCATAGAAGCACTGAATGTTTCAAGAAAAAGGTAATATAAATTTACTTCTGTAATCTTTCTTCTATCTAAAGTGATCCATGCTGACACTGTAATTTTCAAGGGATGTAAAGATGAAATTAGAAGTCTAGTTAGCTTTCCTGCACGTGGCTTATTCCACCTGCTTTTGAAATTCCTTTCAGTTTTTTTAGCTAAAAATCAAAATAAATGAAAACAGTATCCCAAGAACATAGAAGTGCAGAAAGTTTCTGAAATATTTTTATACAGATTTTCATTTTTCAGATGACCCATTCATTAATTCTCTCAGTCTCACTAGTGCTTCCTCACTTAAGTCTTTAGCTTCTTGATTAAAAAAAAATATTCAATCTAGAGTCAACTTTCCCAAAGCAGAGATTTAATTCAGCTGGTTTTTTGTTTGTTTGTTTTTTAGAAGTAGTGCACTAAGAAGTTAAAAGTAGTTTCAAATAGAAAGTTGTATATCAAATGAGGATTAACATAGAGAAAGAAATGTGCTGGTACAATGTGGAGTTTAATATCAAAACAGAACCACGTTTCTTCAGTGTTTGGGTTTGTTTCTTAATGCAGATTGAATAGAGTAGGGACAAAAGATAATCTCTAATGCCCTACGTGTACTTTGAATGCCAGCTTCTACCATTTAAATTTCTGGTCACTTGTTGACTATTGCTAAAAAGAGTGAACATTTCTCAGCAGTTAAAAGGATTCTCCCAGCCAACATGTGGGAGAAGCGTAATTAATTTGGTGGTTATATGACTGTGGAGATGTTTATGGGTAGTAGTGAAAGCATGAGAAAGTTTAAATGCATATACGATAATTCATATTTCCAGGACTTCTGCTGACAAACCCTATTTGTTTTTTGAAAGGAGCAATACAGAATGTTCTAAATCAAGCTGATAAGTGTTTTTGAAAGTATAATCTGAGCATAAGTCTGAGCATCAGTTAAAAAAAAAAAAAAAAGAATTTGTTTTTAATATTCTATTTCTGTTTAAACATTGTTGTGTGTTCAGGGGACAAAACATTCCTTGTGACCTAGGGATGCCTTGCTACAAGTGTGGGAAATTACTTTGAGTTTTCTCAATGGAAGAAGTGAGCTGACTCCCAGGATCTAAGACAGAACAAAGACCCTGATTGTACTGACAGAAAGAGGTGCATGTAGCCAGAGGTTTTCACTGAGAATAATATCTTACTTTGTCTTGTGAGACTTCCATCATATTCTCTCAGCACTGTCATATGATCACCAGACAGCTGAATGGGATAAGCATGCCATTTTGCTTTTGGGTTTGACCAATTACTTGCTTTCCAAAGAAGAGTGCAGATCGACAGCTGATACATAAGTGGAGTCTCAGCTACACAATAAACAGAGCGTATCCTCAGTTTGGGGAACAGAGGCACTTGTTAAATGAAGAAGGCTAGTGGTGAATGGTGAGGCTCAGAAGAAAAAATTCTAAGTGAACAACCATGTTTGCTTCTTCAGAGTTTTCTGCGGCCTCCATTGTATCCTGCTCTCTCTGTAGCCAAGTGACCTCTAAACCTTGCAAACAGAACACAGGGCTTTTTTTTTTCTATTTCTGTGTTGACTATTATGCTTTCATCTTGAAAGGTCACTGGGTATCAGCTGAAGAAATATACCACTTAACTTTGAGTGTTCTCCCTGTTTGAAGTGATTTGTCTGTTTGTACTATAAATGGCAATCTGTCCACAAACAAACTGAAAATTAGTTAATCATCTTTTACAGACAATGTACTGTAGGTTTTGTGCCTTAAGACGAACAGTTAGTCCTAAAGCTGATTGAAATACTTTGTCAGCCACCATAAAGGGCTCAGTGACCTGCTGCAGTGATGAGCCAGTCACTGACTGTTCCTGCAGAACTGGGGAGAATAAGCTCTCTGGGAAAATCCAAGATTTAAAGTCTAGAAACACTTGCTGAAAGATCATGTGCAGATTGTGTGTATGTTATATTTCAAGTGTCATACGGTAAATTGAGGCAAGCTTTAAAAAGGTACTACTTTTATCACTCATACAGGATGAGACATGACTGGGGAATCTGAAGTATTACTTCTCATACTTAAGTCTTGATTTGGAATCTTTTTCAAGTATTTTTTACCAATGTATGGAAGGTGTTTTAGTTTATATACGATTAGAGAGGAAAGAGAATAAAGCTATAAAAAATAATTTAAAGAAAGAGTTTCTCATCAGCCTGGTTTTGTTACGCCTGCTGGTGGGGTCCTGACAACCATTTGCAAAATAAACATATTCCCCATCTTGAATGAACTGTTCATTTAAGTGAATTCAAATAGCAGAAAAATGAGGAAGCAGAAAGAAAAAGAAGGAAAGCAAGAAAAGTTTAAGGGCTGGTTAAGTCTGCAAAATTTTAAAGAAGTATTTACATATCACTTCAGTAACTGGCTTATGACTGCTGCAGTTGAGCATGTTTCTGAAAAAAAGAAGTAAAAGGCAAAAACAACAACTTACTCTCCTCTAGCATGAATTAGAATAGTTATCTTACTCTCACTCCTTTTCTTGTGTTATTTACACAAACACTTATTTTCAGGGTTGTTGGATTTCTTCATTTGAAAAAAATGAAAAAAAAATGAAAAAACTTCAGCTTTAGAACTAGTACTTGCCTTCTGGAGGAGAGCTGACTTGATGGATATGAGTCATGCTTGAGTTTTTCTCTCTATGGTCTCTGTGTTTTATGGTCATGTACATTTTTTCAGTCTCCTGTCATGTCAGGCTTGGCACCTGTCAGAGCTCTAGGATCATCCTCTTTTACAGAGAATTGGAATTTATACATCGTGTGCAAGTTTACTGTGAAGTGATTAATCCTTGCTTTGATGACAAGCACTTAAGTGATTTTGAAGACATATTGATGTCTCAGCTTGCTATTCCACACATTACAGAAATCTAAAATATGCCACTTACTGGAAAATTGGTCTGTTTTTCAGTCATGTTTCAGAGACTGTGAAAAGAAAAAAATAAAATAAAAAAAAAAAGGCAATGGCCTGGTGACTGCTCTTTAGTTATTATTCTGCTTTTTATGGCACAGAAATTAACCATATCTAAGTGTAAATATAATGTCATTGACTATATTATATAAGAAAAATTCCTGTAAAATTGAGAAGGGTGATTTTTTTGTACCTGCTTTTAGGATATAGTTTTCAAAGAGCAAGGGAATGAAGGATTTTAGATCAAATGAAGTATCACTTGTCTCAAGCCTCCTGAGCAAAATGATGCATTTCACTGCAGTCATTGTTATCCACTAGCATGTTAGACAAATTTGCAGTTTACTGTGGAAAGCCTGTTACAGCTGGGAAAGTTAATGCCATCTGTAGGAAGAAAGAAATTTTCCCTTTCCTAAGCTTTTTTTTTTTTTAGGGTTACCATTAATTTCCTCTGCTGCTTTTCAAATAGCTGTACTTTAACCTTTTTTTTTTCCTTCTGATTTTCTTCCCTTGAAATAACACAATAATTATTTAGTAGCAACTATGGCCAGACTTCTATCTTATTATGAAGAAGAAACATGAGATAAGTGGCAAGTATGACCCAAAAGAACCATTTTCCTAGCTACATAAGGAAAAACAAAATTAAGAAACCATAATTTGTCCAGTTCAACCAGAAAAGAACTGAGATATGAATAATATCATACACTGATTAGCATAGAGTAGCCAAGACCATTATATAAATCATAGAATCCTTAGAGTTGGAAGGAACATTTACTGGTCATCTAGTCTAACTCCCCTACAATGAACAGGAATATCCACAGCTACATTACATTGCCCAGAGCCTTATCCAGCCTCACTCTGAAAGTCTCCAGGAATGTCAGGGGATCCATCACATCTCTGCGCAACATATTCCAGTGCCTCACCATCCTCACTGTATAAGATTATATCCTTATATGCTAAATAAATCTACCCTCTTTACATCTGAAAACATTTCCTCTTGTAGCTCCCCTTTAAACATTGAAAGGCTGCTATCAGGCCACCTTGCAGCCCTCTCTTCTCCAAGCTGAAGAGCCCTAGCTCTTTCAGCCTGTCCTTGTAGGAAAAATGTTTGATCCCTTGACCATTTTTGTCATCCTCCTCTGGACATGCTCCAGTGGATCCATGTCTCTTCTGTACTGAGGACTCCACATCTGTACAGTACTCCAGGTGAGGCATTATTGGCACAGAGCAGAAGAGCAGGATCAACTCCCTTGCCCTGCTGGCCACATTTCTTTTGATACAGCCCAGGATATGGCTGGCTTTCTGGGCTGTGAGGACATGTTGCTGGCTCATGTTAACCTTAGCATCCACCAGTTCCCTTAGGTCTTTTTTGACATGGCTGCACTCAATCATTTGATCCTGCAGCTTGAATTGTCAGTGTAGGTTGTCTCGACCCAGGTGCAAGATCTTCCATTTAGATTTATTGTGCTTCCTAAGGTTCTCCTGGGCCCACTGCTTAAGCCTGTCTAGGTTACTCTGGATGGCATCCCGTCCCTCAAGTGTGTTGACTACACCCCACAGCTTGATGTCATCAGTAAACTTGCTGAGGGTGCACTTGACCCCACTGCCAATGCCATTAATGAAGATATCAAAGAGTATCTGAACTGAACCTCGGGGACACCACTCATCACTAGTCTCCATCCGTCCATCCTTTTTATCCTTCTTAAAAATGAATGTGATGTTGCCTTTTTCCAGTCACCAGGGATTTCATCTGATTGCCACGACTTTTCAAATATCATTGAGAATGACTTAACAGCTATAACAACTGATTCTCTCAGGACACTGGGATGCATCTTATCAGGGCCCATAGTCTTGTGAATGTTCAAGTTCATCAGGTAATCATGAACTTTATTTTGGCTTGTAGTAGGAGGGACACTGTTATCCCAGTCCAATCCTATCAAACCAAATTTTTGAAGGTTATGTGACAAGCAGATATCAGAAAAGTCTAAAGAAAATAAGTTATCAATTACTTCTGCCTTCTCCTTGTCTGTTGTTAGCAGCTTGCCTATGACCCTCACTAGTGGGGCGTATACCCTCCTGGACTTTCCTTTTTATGTTGAGGTACCTGTAGAATGAACACGAATTAATATGATTGAAAGAAGACATTTAAAGTATACATATGACATAATTCTCCAAGGGCTATTCATTATCATGACTTAACAGGGATCAGACAAATAAGGAGTGATAGTTGCAAATATCACAATAGCACTGAGAAAACCAATGGATTTATAGCAGTATATAAACTCTTATATTAGGAAAGTGTTATTTGTTGAAATTGAATCTGTAAATGAGAAAAGGTAATTTCTGAAATATGTAATTTTCACAGTGAAATCTTTTTTTCCCTAACAATTATTGAAGTGTTCATTTGTCATTTTATGAAAAGATAAGGTCTAATTTGTGTTTGTATTCTTTGAATGATTTAATGATTTTGTGCTTTAGAATCAAACCAATTTACAACAAAACATTGTAAAGACTGAAATACAGATAAGCAAAATATTTCCCAGGTTTTGGAATGAAACTACATTTAAGTCATAAAGTTAATAACATTCAGCTTTAGGTTTTCAAGACTGGGAGTTTTCAGGCTTCTTTTGGATGGGAACAAGCAGAGGTTGGTTTATTTTCCAGTGTAAATTTGACATTAAAAACAGTCTCAGTCTGGGGCTGTTGCTGGTTAACTAAGTTAAAAATACAATCTATTTTTCTGACTAAAATTTAAAGTATTTAAACTAACCCTTTTCTTTTTAAAAAATAAATTCTGCTTTTATTTAAAAACAAAAAAAAAAAAAACAAACCAAAAAACGAGGAATGTTTTTATTAATAGAAATGCTACATGGGTTATGAGTTCTGGCAGGCATCAAAAGGGAAAAACTAAAATATGCTGACAATTTCATTCCTCATAATATTTTTAGCACACATGGAAGTAGGAAGAATTATCCTGAAAGTGGTTCTTTCCCTAAATTTTTTTACTTGGATGGCAGATTCAATCATTTGTCACACTATGGACCTTTAGTGTTATTTTTGAAGGTAAAATAAGAGAAAAATATCATAACTAAACTCACAGAGCCGCAGTTGAAGTTGTTAATACTGATTTGATTTTAAACATTTGAACTGCATATTAGGGGGAAAAGAGTTGTAGTAAATACTCTCAAGAAACAATGTGGATTTGACTTCAGTGGAAATGTATAGTCAGGAAAGTGTCACTTTTTGTTAAAGAGTTCTTTTGGACATGTTAGGATTAAAAGATTTCAGTAGTCATCTACTGGAAAAGAAAAATGTATCTGTAAAAATGCAATAGAGAGAGTGATAGAACAATCCTCTTGTCTTCCTTAGACAACCAGGGTGCCTCCTGATTACTGTGCTATGCAAGACAGACTGAGAAGTAAAGAGCTGCATCTTCTGTAACCACAGATAGAATATATATACATTCAGCAAACTTACTCAGAGTCTTTTTATGATCCTGATCCTCTTTACAGGTACTCAGTTAACTCAGCTAATTAGGAAGCTGGATCAGAAAGCCACGTAATCTGTAATACTGAATCTACAAGCTTACAAATCCATTTTAACTTGAAGTAGCTAAAGTTTGCTATATTAGGGAAATGATTAACCCGAGCCAGTGTGTCAGATGGATATTTCAGGATGCATTTGGGGCTGAAATCCCATTTCTCAATAAAAACGGTAAGGGAAGTACACGTATAGAGCTTGTAATGTGAAATGTTTCTGAAATATTTATTGTGTTACATATTTGTTAACAAATTATGTAAAATAAAAAGAAAATCTACACATTGGTCTTCAAGACATCTGCTAAAAGTGAAATGTATTAAACAGACCATAAAGTAGAATATCCAACATTATTTTCTGTTCTCACTCTTTTCCTTCTCATAATTCTAATATGCCAGGAAATCAATGAGGCCACAGCTGAACACAGCTGCATGTGTTGTAAGATTCCAACAGGAAAATATAGGACAGCCATGTTACTACTTGTATTTTATATTTATTTTATGGTATCAAAAGGCTCAGATAAAAATTAACATTTGTTGTGTGAGGTTGAACACAAAAATGAAAAGTTATATTTCTTTCTCCTACACAGTTAATTAAAGAACTGGTAGCATATACAAAATAAATGAAATATAGAAAGTAGAATAAGACATCAATGAATAAAAAATCATTTCTTCTTGTTTTTGTCTATGTTTAGAATGTCAGTTTAGACAGGAAGGAAGGGAATATGAAAACAGGATATTCCCTCAGGATGAAATTTGGAGAGCTAGATAAGGGTAATTATCAACACCAGACTCTGACAAGTATGAAAGAACATTGGTAACTGCAGGAATGAAAAACAGCAGAGTGACTGAAGAAGGGACAAGAATAAAGAAATTAGAAAACTAACTGTTCAGTAAGTTTTATTTTCCCTGTCAGATGTGTAGCTTTAGGATTTATGTAGTACATACTTATTCTGAAGACAAGATGATTAATTTTCTCTCATTTTTTTCTCACACTCCAGAAAATGAAATAAAATAAATAAAAATAAAAATTAATTTATCTTCATAGCACTTCAGCAATATGAGTGTAATTCTCTATTTTATTGGTACTAGAGAGATACAAAGAAGTCAAGTGTGTTAATGCATTTTTAGAATCCAAGTCGAGGGCATGCAGTCTGGTTTTCCAGCATGCACTACAAGGCATTTTAAAGGTTCACAGCCTTTTTGTGTCAAATCCCTGAAAGCTGAACACTTCTGTAGACCAGACCCCAGAGTGCCAGGTCAGGCTCAGAATAGGAAGACTGCACAATTAATGACTGCTTGTGAAAGGTCACTTAATTTCATGCAGGAATTCCTTATTAAAGATAAGAATGTTGCCCCTTTTACTATGAGGTCACCTCTTTTCTTCCCTATGCTGAATTCTCCATCTCAGTTTCATCTTCTCCAACAAATAAAACAAACTAAACAAGAAGGAAAACAAAAAAATTCAACTTTTGCATTTTGATCTATCCTCAATGATGAAAAAGTTCATATACTTTTGCAAACCATAACCTGTATCCGAAACATACACAAACTTCCTACTACAAAACCTGCCTGCCGTGAATCCTTGCTTATTCAAGAAAGTTATAAATGTGAGATTTATAACTTAAAACTGAGAAAGTTTTAAGTGGAAACTATATAAATTGATTAATTCAGTGTCAAATATCCAAGTGATTATATTACTTTGATTAGAATAAGATATTAAAATGTAAACCGGTGAATTATAGAAGAATTAATATAGTTCATCTACTAGCACTTAATACAGTTGTGATGGTTCATTTTAGTAATAGTGCTACTGAAGTAAATCAGATATTTTAGCAGTTCTTTCACATGATTGCAGTCAAACTGCTTTAATAGTTAATCTTGAAAATTTTTACCATGATTCTAAATCATAATTTTTGGAGATTGTCTTCAGTAAAATGTATTTACTTTTTGGTCCAGGTTGGAAGAAAACAAGCCTGAATCTTTGTTTTTATTTATTATTTTTTTACAGAACATCAGCTCCTGTTTTCTCCCAGTCCAAGTCACATCTGTTGGACAGATAACATTTTGTCACATTGACAGTCCACACTATCAGTTATCATATTTTGTACTTTTTTACCTGTATCAACCTCAAAGTTTGTAGATGTCTATCTTCTTTTCTTTGTCTAATTGCTGGCATAACAGAAATATCTTACAACTCAAGAGGTGCTATCTAGTGACTCTACTATCTGTTTTTCATTTTAAGCATGTTTTGCCTCTTTGCTACCAGATTAATGCATTGGAACACCTATTATTTGCCTGGCCACCCGTGCCATCATTGTACAGATGAATGATTCTGAGAAAAAAACTGACATAATAATAAGTAATTTATTAACTCAGGTATCCTCCATTCCTTCCATCAACTATTTGTGCCAGATGAAATATCTTGTGTGTAGTTACTTTGACTGGTAGTACTCATACGGTGTAGACTTAGAAAATTCAAATTTTTCTTTTTCTGTGTTATCAGGTCTTGGACATTAACTTAAAACATCTTAAAGATCTTTTTTGTTAAATTCTTGAAAGGAATTTGGAATCCCACTGCAATAATAGGGAGAAGTCTGCAAAATGTTTAAGTATGACACAAGTTTTCCAGTACTGGATGGATTTTAAGATTAAATAAACTCTCTCACACTCAATATACAATCTACATATATACTAAATATGGCTTATGCATTATTCAGTAATAGGTTGTTGCACTTTATTCATCTATCACAATGTTAATATTGTGTGCCCCGGTGGCGCAGGTGGTAGGAATGCCGCATTGCAGCTCCAGGGCCCGGGTGTTCAAATCCCCCTGTGGCGCAAGTGGTAGAAGTGCCACTCTGCAGCACAGAGGCTCGAATCCCAGGGGTTGGACTTGATGATCTCTAAGGTCCATTCCAACCCGCACAAGACTATTACTATTACTATTACTAATATGAAATATTACTCTGTGAGAATTACAAGCAATTGCTGATTTTCTGAAAACTATTGTCTGAGAAGTTTCTTCTAGTAGTTTAATTACTGGAGACACTTAGAAGGTGACAACTTAAAGAGCTCTGTGTAGGATATTTCAAGTGAGTATGACTTTCTTGAAATAATATTTCAAAATTTATCTGACAGATAACCTGTAAAAATAAAGCTATGAATTATTTTCATTTTTACTGAAGTTGAGAAAAGTGCCTATGAACATGTTCTGAGTGTAATCCTTCCTCTCTGTTCAGCACTGGTAAGATAGTTCCCAGAGTGCTGGATCCAGTGCTGGGCTTCTCAGTACAGTTGAGTCATGGAACTACTGGAAAAGCCCTGTGACAGGCTATGAAGATGTTTAAAGGTCTGGACAATCTCTCCTATGAGGAAGGGAAAGAGACCTGGCCTGTTAAAACATGGAGAAGAAGAAGAGTGTCTCTTATAAATGTCTATAAATACCTAAGGGGTGGTATAAAGAAGATGGAGACAGCCTCTCTTCAGAAGTTCATAGTGTATAAGATAAGGCAGTGATCAAGAACTGGAATACTGGAGATTCTGCTCAAATATCAGGAAGTGCTTCTTTACTGTGTGGGTGAGTGGAGAACAGGATGGAGATCTTCAAAAGACACCTGGATGTGTCAAGGTGAACTACTTGAGCCTGAGCTGGGAGTTTGGACCAGATGATTTACAAGTCCTTTCACCTTAACTAGTCTGTGATTCTTGGAACCAGTGTTTTCAAACAAGAATGTTAAACATGAGTAAAAGCAAAAGGTGAACAACAACTTCAGGGTAAAAAGCCCACCTATGTGAGGAAATTTCTAGTGTAATCTTAAACAGCCTGAACTCCTAAAACCACTGAGAACTGTTTTCACAATTATTCTTTGTGATAGCATACGTAAACTTCAGACTGGTTTTCAGCATGAGAAAAAAAAGCTGAGTATGTCAATGACTGTAAAGAATATTGGAGGAGATGATCTGCATTTGTCTATTCAGTTAAAAGATAGATTGCAAAATTACTTAAACAGTACATTGCCTGATGGAAAGAGCCTTGAGCTAGATCTCAGACAAGTCAGGTCCTTTTACTGACTCTGACATTTCATCCCATTTACCTTCGATAACTTGTACTCCATTTGCAACAAAAGGAGACTGTGAAGTTCCTTGAGGTCTACTTATGGAAAATGAGATATCTTCAGAAAGTTTATTGAATCAATTCATAATTATTTTCTTATGCTTAGAGGATAAAGATACAATGAAATCATGTTGTTCATGTTAGTTCTTACAGGCATGTACCCAAAGGTACTGCACCCATGTGTTCGTTTCAAAAGCTTTTAGCTTTCTAAAAATGTTTCACGAAATGGTGAATGATTCTAATAATAAACTGCATTTGAAATTATTAAAGTCAGTGGAAAAATTTAACTGAATCTTCTTTCAAAAATAACAAAGGAAAATAACAAATACTAGTATTTTGACCTTCTGTTTGCCTTCAACCATCTCAATGAAATATAATATTACAGATAATAACAACTGACATGATCTCTTACAAAATAGATTCAGGCTGTTTACTCATTCCTTTTTCCTCTTTTGCCTTTGGCGAAAAGGATGAAGTGAAGATATGTAGAAAAGACTGTGTAAAATGTCTTTAAAATGGTTTAAATTCTCATAATTTCAACCTTTACTTATTTAACTTGCAAGCAAAAAGATTTACTTCTATAATTGCTATTTGCACTTTTGCTGACTGCATTCCGAAACAAACTATGTTCTTGACTTTTCTCACATTATGGTAATAGATTGCTGCAGGACAAATACTACCTTCAATTATTGATGTGCAAAAATGGCAACTTAATTTGAAAACAATGAGGTCACAAAAATTATTATCAGACAGTATTTTTGCATTGCTGAAGCTCTGTTATTGTTCTAACATGCATAAGAGAAACAATAAAGTTCTAAGGATGACAGATGAAGACAAAAACTGTGTAAACAGTGGGAAATGTCTCATTTTGTTGACTGAACCAGAAAGATCATGGTAAAAATATAAAATGAATTAATCTAAAAATAATTATTCCCAGGGGGGAAAAAATCATCTCTTTCTCACCACTCCCTCTGATCAGTGCAGGAAAATGAGGAATGGGAGCCATTATAGGTCCATAACACTATATCATCTGCATCTCCTTTATTGTCGCTCTCTACCTCTGTTCCATGTGGGTTCTCTCCCATGGGATTCAGTCCTTCCTGAACTGATACCACATGGGATTCCCACAGGCCACAGCTCTCCAAGCTCCTCCAACACAGCTTCATACCATGGTGCTCGCCCTTCAGGCACTGTTCCAGCATTGGTCCCCACGGGCAGCAGCTTCCACATCCCTTCCCCATCACAGGACACTCTCTCTCCATGGGCTGCAGCTCTGGCCAGGGGTGCTCCTGAGGGGGCTCTCTACAGGATTTACCTCCTCCGGGCCCCATCCGTTAAGGATCCATGTGCTCCTCCACAGCTACATGTGGAAAACTGGTCCATGCAGTCATGTAGCCTGTGGGCTGCAGGAGGACAGCTTGTTCCTACATGGGCCTCTCCTGGGTTGCAGAAACCTGTTGGTCTACACCTACAGCACTTCTTCCTCTCCTTCTCTTCTGATGTTGGGGGCTGCAGGGCTATTTCCTCACATTTCTTCAGTCTTCCATCGCAGATTCTGTTGTACAGCATTTTTATCTTAAATTTTCTCTCACAGAAGTGCAAGGAGCATTGTTTGAGGCTCTGTTCTGATTTGGGACATGTCCCTTTTGGAGTTGGATGGATCTGGCTTTTATCTACTATTATGAGGCTTTGGGGCACTGCAAACATCAGCCACCAGAATTCCTGTTATACCAGTTTTTATTTCTTTATGCACAAAATTTCTCACTCATTCTTTCATTTATTCAACCCACTTCATGGAAAGCTTGCCTCATTACTGAATTTACTTAATGGAATTTCTATAATTCTTTAGTCATAGTTATAGAACTGTCCCATCTGATAGACTGACATATGCACTGCCATAAAATATAACAAAATAACTCAACAAGATAGAAAGTAAGGTTATCATCATCACTCTGCTTAATGCAGCTGTAACTGAAAGTGACAGACAATATTTTTTTTAATCTGTTTTAGAAAAACAAGGAATATTTCTACAGTTCTACATGATTATTTAATATTCTGGAAATTGCTTTTTGGAGATGACTGGAAAAGTCCTCTTTTGCTTTTTTTTTTCTTTCTTTTTTTTCTTTTCTTTTCTTTTCTTTTCTTTTCTTTTCTTTTCTTTTCTTTTCTTTTCTTTTCTTTTCTTTTCTTTTCTTTTCTTTTCTTTTCTTTTCTTTTCTTTTCTTTTCTTTTCTTTTCTTTTCTTTTTTTCTTTTCTTTTTTCTTTTTCTTTTTCTTTTCCTCGTAAATGGATTAAGTAATTCTCAAATCATATGTTGTTTTTTCTTGAATAACCTGTTATAAAGACTTGTGTATTACTGAAACACAAAAGCATAAAGCATGACCAAAGGAAATAATACTGGATCAGCACTCATACATTCAGATTTAAATTTGAAGTACCTTTGTACTTTGTACTCTTTTTACTTTCAGTAAAAGAGTATTTGAAAACTTATTTGTTTTCTTGCTTCTAAGAAAGGAGAGAATCTCAAATTTCTGGAAAGTTGCATCTTTTCAATTCCAGGAACTCTGAACATCAAGCTAGTGTTCTGAGAAGAGCTTCAATAATGTAGCAATGAATCTTTTTCCTTTCAGTCTTTCAATCAAAGTATAAGTTTACTCTATATTACTTTGCTGTCACTTGAAAACAACTATGAGCTCCCATACAACACAATATATATTATGAGGCATATAAAATATTTTAAATAATTTGTTCAGATTAGATTGTTATGAAGAAAGAAATCTTATTATCTAAATTTTAAGGATAAACAAGGAATGAGGAATAGAAACACTGAGATGTAGATAGAGAACTGAGTCTCAGAAAGATAACGTAGTTTGACAAAATTTGTATGAATATGTACAGGGAAAATATCTACAGTGAACCTATATCTTCTGGCTTCTGTTTCAGTCTTTTACCACCCATCCTTCCAGAATAAGAATACTATGTTAAATATTTCTACAGATACAAGGTACTGAAAGCCTCTATAATGAACTGCTGTTTTTCTGAACAGTTAAATCATCTTAATGCTTGCATTGTTGGTTTTCAATTTGTTTCTTACTTTTTTTTAATGATCCTTACTCATTTAGCAAGAAAACCAAGTCTGGATCATTCATTAAATCATTATCACTGCATTGAACTACTAGACAAATTTTTCTTATACATTTTTCAGACAGTGTACATTTTTTTTCGCTTTTAGGTTGCATATTTCCTGTTTCAACTTATTTATTTTTCTTTACTTTGCCCATGGAATTAGTTTAATATTCTATAAAATATTCTATATAACTACATTTCATTCTGAAATACTGAGTGGCATGTGTTTGGTATTGAAATAGTTAAAGCCTATTTCTTCCTCTTTATGTTGGAACAAAGTTAAAAAGCAACCAGTGACATAGGCTGTAGCTGCTAATGTTAAACTTCTAAGTAATTCTAAATGGAAAGAAGAAAATTGTTCCTGACAAGCTGAAATTACATTATAAAACCTTCCGTATTTTGAAAAACCATGAGTTGTACTAGGCATGGAGCTTATTTCAGTGTTTAATGAAACCTGTTTATAAAGAAAATATCTTCCCCGATATCAGTTTTCCAAAAACACACCCCTTAACCCCTGTTGTTTTTTTTTGTTTGTTTTGTTTCTATTCATTGTTGGCATGGAGACAAAGAGGTACTCCACTAGACTGATCAATGCATGATATTATCAACATAACATTTTAGTCAAGTTCCCAGGAGCCTTCCTCCTGAATCTGTCATTTTGATTCAGATAACTAAATCAGGCTAAGCACTGCAATGATAACGGATGACTTGCCTCATTAGGCATCTCCTGCTGCTTTACTCTGTCAGGAACCACTACTGTGACTGTCTGCATTCCTGGGGAAGGGCTGGCTTGTCTTATTTTATATTGGTATATGTTGCTTTTCTTATTTCTATCCATTCTTTTATCCATATTGAAGTGCTTAGAGAGAAATGCAGGCAGCATTTAATAAACATTTCATTCAAAGGAAACAGTGTTGCAGAATTCTTTATTAAGATCCCAAATTTTGTAGCATCCTAACAGCACTGCTAGATTACCTTGTCACTCACTGTCTTAAACTTTCTCTTTTCCTTAAAAGGACATCCTTTTTGTTTTAAGGCACTTAAGAGTATCCAGTGATTAAGTTAATTTAATTTCACCAACATACATTGATTAAAAAACCTAAGAACCATTCCTAGATTAGTGGTTTGAATTGTAAATATTCTGCTGAAGAATTAACTCCTTAAAAAAAAACACAGCACAAAAACCTGTAAATGATAGGACAAACAGAATTTTAATTGTAGTTATTATACTTACAACAGGTATACTTCAGGAAGCACAAGAGAAAGTAAAAAATGAATCCAAGTATATACAAGGGCTGCTCTGAAGGTAATGCCTCCTATTTTATTATTTTGGTCTGTTATGTCAGAGGCAGGTTGGTGATATGGCAGTAGAAGTTGAAACTTCCCGCCAGTATCCCGTTACATTTTACATGCTGTGTGACAGATGGAAGCAGAGGGGCAGTCTGACAAAATAGTGTCTGCCATGGATGTGCTTACAAATCAAAGATGTGCTATTTAATTCCTCTGTGAAGAAAAAAAAAATTCATCCATTGACACTGATTGATGCATGCTAAATGTTGATGGAGATCCAACAGTGGATGTAGCTCAGTGAGGTGGTGGGCTGTGTGTTTTAGCAGCAGTGACATCAAGCTACTTCCACTGGAGCAGATTTTTATGAGTACAGTGTGCAGGCTCTTGTTCACAGCTGGTGAAAACGCCTGGCTGATGGTGGTAACTATACTGAAAAAAATAGTGCTTTGTGTATCAGTGTTATTGCACTCTTTGTACCTGCAGTAGTTTCCATGTAAGTAAATAGGAAGAATTACTTCCAAAGTGACATGTATATTTAGCCAAGCTGTTAATGTACACATTGAGATAGAAGGAACAGTTTAATTTGCATATTATCAGTTGTGTTCATGGACAGGTGATTTAAATAGTAAAAAAAAATTACACATATTAGATATTTCACTCAGAAATCATGGTTTTCTAAAATTGTATTACAATCGTCCTCAGATATCTGTGCTATATATACTGACCAAAAATGTATCCAAATTAGCAAAATGACAGTATTCTAAAAACAATCTCCCTTAGTACTTCCCCAAAAGCAGACAACATGCTTTGAATTCTAAAGTCGGAGATTTATTGCTTACTGAGAAGAAACCTTGCCTCTGGCACTGAAATAATACCATTCTGTGAATGTCAGCCAAAATATCTTAACCACCTTGATCTGGCAAGATACAAGGAAAGGGAAAATTGCGGAGTTTTCAGTTTAACTCCAGTCCCTAGCATGGATGATTTGTTTTCAAAATTTAAAGAAACAAACAAAAAACAAATAACAACTATATATTGTAGCTGAGGTGGGGAATTCCTGTTTCTGTTCCATGTTCAGTCATGGAAGACTTATATATACTTATCATGGAACCTGGATTACATTCACTAGTTGGAGAGTTTTGCTGTACTATTTAGAGAACTCTGGTTTTGACTGCCAGAGCATTCACAAAAATCTCATTTAAACAATTTAGTAAGAGTCAGAAATGAATAAGAAAATCCTAGCTTTTCTGTCCCACTACAGTATAGTTTTTGATGTCACCTGCCAGACTAATGCATTTATTCAAAATTTAGTGGGACTCATAAATGATTTATTCTCTAACTAACACACTTACAAAGTTAAATAAAGCTTTTTATGGGGCCTACTTATACATACATTAAGAAAAAAGCAGCAAGGAAACTCTTGGTATATTTTTTCTTCTGTATTATGTCACTGTTTGAAGAATTTAACTCAATTACCACCTCTGAGGTTTATTTGAAATGTAGAAAATAATTATAAACCTTTCTTTAAGTGTAGGAAGATCTCAGACTGCAGGGCATAGAGTATTTCAGTATTTTCCTCTTGTGTTCTCTTGAAGTTGTTCAACTTTGGACATGTAAATATTCAGTTGGGTAAATTAAATTCTGTTAGTTTTCCCCAGGGGATGAGTTCTAACCATTAGTGCTCCTTAAACCAGAGTGTTTCACACACACAGTTTCCAAGAAGTTTCACTTTTGGAAATATGTTGCTTCCTTGTTTTATTGCAAGTAAGAAAAAATATATATAAAATATATAAAAACCAATAAAATGTATACACATTTCTGAATATAGTTTACATTATGATCCCTTACTGTATTTTCAGGTACAGTGCAGTCCAGTCCAGCATACTTCATGCTCTTACCTGCAGATGAGTGCAATAAGTAGTGACTTTTCTATCACCAACTGTCGTCTATAGTAACATATGGCTGTGTGTACTCCTCAAGGATGCTTCGTATATCTGAATCATCATATACTACTTCTTCCTCACCTCTGTCTCTTAATTGCATTTACATCAATAACCAGAACGGCACAATTCAAACAAGATGATCAAAAGAGAAGCATAATTCTCGTCCCAAAAGAAGGTATCTCTCAACTCACGTAGAATATCTGAAACTGAGAAGCTGTTCCCTAAGCAGTTTCTTCTACACCAAGCATCACTTCTGCAATGTCTCCATGGTATACAAATTATTATTTGGATTATTTTGAAGTACATATAAAGAAGATATTCATCCTTGTATCATTTCTTACAGTATTAAAGTCATAATATGCTACTGCTAAATTAAAGAACTTAATGTATCCTTAGATGGACTTGATTTTAATTAAGACAAACAAACAAACAAACAAACACACAAAGCAAAAGATCACTTATTGCAAGTTTTAGGGTCAAAAGGGGCTTGAAACAAGTTTTTTATAATAGTTTGTTGAATAGCACTGAATGATTTTAATGATAAAATATGCATGATTCACAATTTAAATTATTCAAACTATTATTTCTTTGTCTTTGTAATAAACCATACATACTTTTGTCAGATTAACCTGATTATTGACTTCACTTTTGTTATCAGAGTTTATGTATCTCATTTTGTCTTTAAACCTCCTTCAGTGTATTTTTCTATCTCAACACTGGCCCTTATTTTCTACTTGTTTTTGTTTGTTTGTTTGTTTTCATTTGTTTTATTGATGGTTTTTGTTTTGGTTTGGTTTAGTTTGGTTTGGTTTTATTTTTGTTTTTGTTTCTTTGCAAGACCATTTTGTTTTCTGTTTTTGTTTTTTAGTTTGCTTTTTTGTTGTTTATTTGAAGTCATCACTCCTATTTGCTAAGATAACCTGTATCTTATTTAATCCCTTTGTGTAGACATAATATCAAGAAATTAACTATTTCTTCTTGCATAAAGGTTACTTATGGAATAACCGTATGTTCAGACTTAGGCTATATCTCTTACTGAATTGCATTCAACATACCTTTACATTTAGTTTATGAAAATAACTTCTGTCTGCATAGTTCATCAGTCACATTAGTACTCTCTATTCTAAACTTCCTTAAAAAGATGAAGGTTGTAAAACTGTATTTGTACTCTTTACCTGGGCCAATAAATAGTTTTGAGATGAATCTGAGACTGAATGTGTCTCAAGGTAGTTCCTTCTTCTAACATTTTTTGGTACAGTAAACCTCCATTTCTCTGAAATGACTTTAGATTTGTGCCATGATCTTTAATGGTCCATTTCTTTCCCTGCCTTCTGTTTGAAATATGAAGTTCTCCTGCAGCTTCAAAGGAAGACTATAAAATGAGACATACAAGTCATTTGCTGTGATGTGTGGGAGGGAAGTTACAAACCTCCAACATTTTTAGAGGAAAGGAAAGAGGAAAGGAAACAGGAAAAGAAATAAAAGGGGAAAGGGAAAGGAATGGAAGGAACAAGGAAAATCTCCAAGCTATTGTCATCTTATTACCAGCTATTGTCTTCTATTTTACCAGCACAGAGGATTTCTCACACAATTTTATAGCAATTTCTGGAACAGATATTTTTCAATTACGTTAATATTTCTACAAAGTGATTTCATCATGCATTCTTACCCCCCCCCCCCCCCCATTTCTGTAAGATTACTATTATATTTTAGCTAAAGAGTATGATGTTCACTTTTAAGTCATTTCAGCTGTAGTTCCTCCTACAGTATATATACTTAGTGAATTGAATAAAATCCCATTATTCTCTGTCAAGATGCTGTAGTAAATGGAGTCACAGTGATTTTCTAGACTCAAAACATCTGTTACTTTCATCCTTTTCAGTCTAGGAAATGCCTGTAATCTGAGAGAATTTACTCTTGAAGTAGGTGGTGTTAAAATTCTGTTGTCTTCTGTCGGATATTTATCAATATATAAAAAGAAAATATAAACTCTTTTTAAAGCTGATGATGTGCAAGATTTATAAAACCTTTGTATTTGCTATGATGCTGTTCAGTTCAATGGCTTGAACACTGTTTACTTGAAGTATTTATCTTTAAATATATCTTCAGTCTCTGTAGAGCAGCGCAGGCTTGTTAACTTAAAAGGTATCTACTGTTTCTCAAAGTGCTTAATACATATCCACATTTGATTATTTAGTACCTTTGACAAGCTACCAATGTAAGTCTGTTCTTTAAAGTAATTTGCTAACTAACTGTTGGCTTTACACTGTCTTATTTTCCCAAATATTTGTCTTTAAACAGTACTTCACAGTATATAACTTATGGTCTTGCAACCTGAATGCTATCTGACTCAAATATTTGTAGAGTTGAAATGTATGTTTATGCACTATAAACAAAAAGAGTCTGGTGTTTTATTCGAGCAAAAATAAAAATGATTACAAAAATGCTAGGGAGAGCTCAAAGCATGCATTTCCAGGTATTCCTGTTTTGAATTCATGTTCCCATTCTAATCCCAATTGTTTTTTTCTGCTGTCTTAAATTCCTCAAGACTTGTCCATGAGTAAAATGTATTAGAAATCCTGTGAAGAAACAGTTTCATGTTTTTTCTGTAAGGAACGCAGATGTACAGTCACTATTTAAATCACATTGCTAACCAGTTCTTTCCTTTTATTGGTACTGATCTAGCTGATGTGAAATAAAAATGGACATGGAAGAATAATGTCATGTAGATAATGTTTTATTGGAACAAAATTGTTTATCGGTTTCCCTAATTTGGGAGATATGTTGTTGTAGACAAGGTCTGCTGGAGGTGGTTTTACCAGCTAGTTTGGAAATGTCTTTGGACTAAAATTACTGAGCTGAATTGTCAAATACAGCAAGCATAACATGATTTACGAAATTTGCACAGACCTTGACAGGGCTCTGTAAATATACTTCATGTATTTCATTTATGTATTTTGTATGTAGGACATTAAAAGAGAATAATTTTAGATCTCAGGTAGTATCATATCATGATAGTAATCTTTCTGGAGGGTAATAGAAATCATAACTCAAACAGGTCTTTGTGGTTATAAGCAGGTTTAATTCTAAGTCCAAAAGGGAAAGGGAGAAAGATGTAGAAGTCACAAAGAATAAAAATAAATACAGCAAATTAAGTTTTCCTCTTAAACACTTCGTGTAATATACTTTCTTTCAATCTTCAGCTTCTATTGATCCTGAAATTGTAGAGATGCATAAAATAAACAAAATCCAACAAAAGCCTTCAATGTTTGTATATAAATAAACATCAACAGAAAATGTTTGACTGATTCCTTTATTCAAAGCCATTTTGCTCAACCTTGATGCTAGCTAAAACAGCAAAATAATTGTAAGGAATTGGTAAAAAGCACTTATGTATGCCATCTGTATATATATTCTTTTCCTTCCCTTCTGTGTACTGTAATAAAGCAAAACACACAAAGAATGCAAATATTTTATAATGGTACATATTAAACACTCAGTGCAGAAAATGAATGCTGAACACACAGTCACCGGTGAAAGTGCATTCCAGTGCTCTTTAACATAAATAGGATCACGTATGTATTGCACATAACCCATCTCAAACTTGTTTAACTATCCAAAGAAGATATTGAAGTTAATCTACTTGTCTTAGATAGTACCACATTAGAACTAGGCTGTGTTTCTTTCCTCTTACTCCTTTAATTTTTATTATTGCTATTATTTTAAAAGAAATGTAATGATATCTGCTACTTACTGCACTGGGTATCAGCTTTATTCTTATCATTTGTGAATGCAAGAAGAAATAGAGCTTTGAAATATCCAGGCTCTATCACTTCCCTGGGAGCTCATTTCAGTGCTTGATCACCTGCCCCATGAATTGAACTCACATGAAGTCTATTGTTCTATCTAGCCTATACAGATCTCCCTGCAAAGCCTCCCTACACTAAAGTAGATCAAAAGTTCAGCCTTCATCTACAAAGTTACTGAACATGCACTCTGTTCACTCATCCTGATCAATAAATATATGTTAAAACTCCCCAAAACTGAGTTTTGGGGATCATCTGTGCCAACATCTGATTGTCAACTGAATTGAACTTTATTCACCAGGACTCCTTGAGCCTAGTTCCTCATCAGTTATTCATCCTGCAAACTGTTCAGATAAAGATGATAACCTTTCTCTAGTACCAAGATCACACTTACAGACCTATAATTCCCTGGATCCTCCTTTATAAACTTCCCGTAGACCAGGGTCACATTTACCAATCTCCATTTAACTGGGAACTCTCTGGTTAGTTAGAACTGCTCATAAATTATTGATAATATAAGAATTACATAAATATCCTTTCAATTTACATATCACAGAACTTTTTGTGCATGTTATGTTGAGAAAATTAAGAACACAGTGTCCCTGGTTTACTTTATATTCTCTCACAACATATGAGAGAATGTAAGAACAATATTTTTAAAGGAGAAACACTGAAACATGAAGGAATTTGGCTTCAGGTATCATAGTCTTGTGCGGGTTGGAAGGGACCTTAGAGATCATCGAGTCCAACCCCCGAGGTATTTTCGGGTATCAGTATTTGCCCGTAAAGCCAATCAATAAGCAGCAGAGAAGTAAAGGGCACAAAGTAGTAGCATATTTCCATTTTCCTTTAAAGTGATTTCATAGTTCGTCTGCCCATGAAAAGCAGATCACCTGCTTTTCTAAGATTTCTAATTTTCACTGGGATTATACTAATTTTAGACCAGTTCATCTGCAAAAGACTCAATTTTCCAATGATTTGAAAGTTTAAAAATTTGAAAATAGAAGTTTATCTTTTCTAGGATCATGTATAGTATGGTTCAGTAGTTATTCTGAATTGTAGCTATAAAAATACATAACAGCTGAAATTCTTCATTTGATTGTTGGTCATAAATAACTAAATTCCTAATCAAATATGAGATTTTTGCACTGTGAGATACCAGTGATACCATTTGGGGGACATTACTGTCAGAAAGCCAGTAGTATTTCTTTTAATAGCCCAAGTGGTTTATGATTTGGCACAGGAAATTTAAAATGGAGAAAAGATATTTTTGTTTCACAATTCTTTTTCATTTCATCTGCAATTCATTAACTTTTTGCTTTCTCATAATGAGGAATCTATTTGCCTGCAGATTTTGGAAGTTTCTATCCACTTGGATTCACACCATATGTAATTTATGTTGTCTTATAGTCTCAGTTACAGGACAGAGTATAATGTTTCAATCACTCTCTCTTACAAGCTTCTTTGTTTGCCTTTCTTAAAATATACGAGTTTGTTCCTTTTGTCTGTGACCTTATGTATATGATTATTTTACAAGCTAAAAGCAATGTGGTTATACTGTTTTGTCAGTCAGAACATAAATTTATTCTATATTTCAGAAGAAATTCTGTGTGCTTGGTGATATCAACTCTAGCTATAGTGACAGTAACATCAGTTCTCTAGGATAAAGACCCACAATTTCTTGTCACTTGTCTTAGTTCTGGTATCCCTTGGGAGTATTTTGGATCATATTGACATTTGTTTCAGGAGCTCATTCTGATAATCTTTAACAGGGTCACATATAACTCAGTTACTCAACCACCTTTCTCCTACTTCAATTGGATTCTCTTGCAGCTTACGTTCTCTGATTAAATGCTTTGCTTCTCTCTTTTTTTTTTTTTTTAATACTCTACCTTTGCTTTCTTGTGTCATATGGATTTTTTACATATTTCTGACAAAATTGAGCTGTTTTCTATTTTCCTATATTTCTCTCTAATTATACTTTCATACTAAAAAAATTGGAAATGTACAAACAATGGATGGAAACCAGCTACATAAGCCCCTTGTGCTGAAAGATATAGTACTGCAAGGATCTTTATTATTATACAGTAATTGGATTCTAACATTCAAAATAAATGTTAGACATTAAAGAGACGTTATTTAACAAAGTGAATAATTATAATTTTCATTTCTTTCTGCATGGACATTGGAGAACAGATACTATTGCTCAGATATTTTAGTTTTTTTCTGTATTGCACTGTGGGGATTGATGCATGAAAACAAATGAACAAGCAAGTGAATGAATTGTGAAGCCACACAATAATGTTCATAGGTTGTTCAACAAACATGAAAGTGAAAACAATAGCAGTTACTTTCACTCAGTAAATATTGGGGCTTTAGATTCTACCTACACTAAAAATTTCTACCTTACTATAAAAATATTGTTAAACTTTGCAGTATTGATGTAAAATATCTTTGGAATATATTGTTCCTATTTGGCAAAGCACATAATGATTTTTTTCCCACCCCCTCAGAAATACAGATTACATTTGAGTAAGATTAATCTTCCTCATGCTTACCAGTGTTCCTCCAAACTATGATATCAAAATAGAAGAGTTCATAGAAAATGATTAGAGAATAGTTTGAATTGGATTAGAATTCTAGAGAACATATAATTCCAGTTCCCCCTGATGTCAGTAGGTTTTAGGAAGTAATGTTTTCCTGTCTCTTAGCGTTCTGTTTTGTAGAACTGAAACTATACAAAAGGCACTATACGGAGCTGTCAATAATGCCTTGAGTAAAGGGAATGCAATGATTTGACAAATATATTTATTGTTACTTTTGTCCTTTTCTTTCTTTTGATCCTTTTAACTTCAGATTTTATCAGCTTGTGAAAATAGTAAAAGCCTTATACCATGTAATCCTCTGATTATATAAGGCCATATAGTTCATTGCAGCATATTAAGTGTATTACAACTTACAAAGTCACTTTGAAAATCTTACTTTGTTACATAGATCACTCTGAAAGTAATGCCTCCAATTTATTTCCCTGGAAACTACAACAGATAACACAATCTGATAGAGAAAATTGTCAGCTACAAAATCATTTTTCAACATAGTCACCACCATTAGCTGATTCGCATGGATAAGCTGATTGAGATGTTCTTCATTTTGTGGTGTGACAGCTGTGCTTGGTCAATGACTGTCAGTTGCTGTGATTTTTTCCACCTGGGGGATTATACACCTTTGCTTCATGGGCACTTCCATGTCAGACACTATTTTGTCAGACTACCCCTCTGCTACCATCTGTCACACGGCACCAAAATGTAACAGGATACTGGCGGGAAGTTTCAATATCTACTGCCATACTGCCACCATCTGCCTTTGATGCTCTGGGCCAACATAATAAATAGGAGACAGTACTTTCAGAGCAGCCCTCATATATACTTCACTCACTCTGTATACCAATGCGCTTAAAAATCAGAAGATATGTAACCATAATTTTTAAAAGTCATTTATGTTTAATAGACTAGAATCATTCTTAACTGTAAGCCAAATCAGAAGCAAAAGACTGAATTATTTGACAATGCAGGGGAAGGGTTTCATTCAATAGTGTTAATATTTTAACATAGACATTACTAATAATTGTCACCTTTTAAATTGTCTGCTATTAACAGTAAAGAAAAAAACTCATTACAACATTGTTGAAATGCAGATCTTGAAACTAGAATCCTTTTTGCATATTTACACATGAGAAGAAAAAAACTGAGAAGTGACAAATGCAAACATTATATTGTTTTCTCAGTGATTCTTTCATGAAAGTATCCACTCTAGCCTCTTTTTTTTTTTTTTTTTTTTTCTTCTTCTTTTTTCCCCCAAGTATTTAACAAAACCACTAGTTTAATGAAACAAGTTTGTCTTAGAGGCAGCTGGTCTTGGAAGAATCTCAAGAGACAATGAGAAGCATTCGCAAAAAAAACAAACAGTATGACCAATTCATAGATGTCTCGTCTCACAATGCATGGTAAGTTTTGGTGAAATATTGCCTGAAGTAGTCATGAAATGCTGAAATAATTTAAAAGAAATCAACCTTATGTTTTAGTAAACAAAAACAAACAAACAAACAAAAGTAAAATGAAACAAAATGAAATTTAATCTTATTTAAATTCTCAAATTATGCTAAGCAAAATTTTTTCTCTAGGAGACCTGTTGTATTTTGAAAATTGTAATTTCTTCTGCATGTGTATCTAGGGAAACTTTCTTGAAGTTATTTTTTATCAGTACTATCCCAGTATGAGTCATAATAATTGACAAGAAATAAAAAAAAAAAAAAAAAGAAAAGAAAAAAAAAAAAGAAAAAGAAAAAAAAAATAAATCTCCAGAGAAGGAGACTTTACAAAACCCTGGGCAGCCTGTTCCAATGCTCCATCACCCTCACCATAAAGAAGTTCTTGTGCACATTCATCCACCAGGACAGCCAGGTCCCTCCCTGCAGAGCTCTTCTCCAGCAAGTCATCACCTAACCTGAACTGGTGCATGCAACTATTCCTCCTTAGGTGCAAGTCTCTACACTTGCTTTGGTTAAACCTCATCTGGTTTCTTACTGCCCAGCTCTTCAGCCTGTCCAGGTCTCACTGAATGGCAGCACAGCCTTCAGATGTGTCATCCAATCCTCCCAACCTCATATCATCAGCGAACTTGTTGAGGGTGGCCCCTATCCCTTTGTCAAGGCCATTGATGAAGATGTTGAACAAGACTGGACCCAGCATTGACCCCTGGGGAACACCACTAGTTACAGGTCTCCAACCAGACTCTGCACCACCAATGACTATCCTCTGTTCTCTGCCAGTCAGACAGTTCTCAACCCACCTCCCTGTCCACTCGTCTATCCCACACTTCCTCCCTCAGCTTTATTAAAAGGATGTCGTGGGAGATATTATCAAATGCCTTGCTGAAATCAAGGTAGACTACATCCATTGCTCTCCCCCCAGCCACCCAGCCAGTGACAACATCATAGAAGGCTGCCAGGCTGGTTGAGCATGACCTCCCCTTGGTGAACCCATTCTGATAACCTCCTTTTCTTCCAATTGTCTGGAGATGGCATCCAGCACAAGCTGTTCCATCACCTTTCCAGGGACAGAGGTGAGGCTGACTGGCTTGTAATTGCCTGGATCTGGAAGGATGTTCAATCATACCCTTGACACAATAAATTAACTTTTAAGGTATTTACAGGCTTGAAAGAAAATACTTACCTCCCTGAATCAATGACAGATGTTATATGCAAATAAGCACAAGTCTGTCCTCACAAGGAGTCATTTGGAGAAGTAAAGGGGCAACAGGACAAGCTTTGTCTTGATATATATATATATAATGACATTATTTAATCATTGGAATATCTGCCTAGGGACTTGATACCATCCCTATCACCACAGGCCTTCAAGATGAGATTGGGCAGGATTCCCTTTTCACACAAGAAATTGGATTTAATGACCTCATGTTTCTTCCAATCCGGGCTGTTCTGTGATCATGTGATTTTATGATTCCATAATTCTAAACTATTTGTATTACTTAGTTATGGTACAAAATTTAGCTGGTTAATTGGTGGGTATATTTTCCCAACAGAAAACCTCCAAGAATCCATAATGTTGCATGTCTGCTAGAGCACGTTCTTCAGTGTTATCTTGTATATGCTGCTGCCACCATCAGAGAACTTTGCCATCTAGATCACAAAGTCCAGTACCTACATTTTCAGGGAATTACAGGATTTATGACTACAACAGATAACCTGTTAGATTAAGTGTTGAAATCTGAGAAGCATATGCATTTCATTATATGCATAACAGTTGAGAAATAATCACCATAGTGAGAGCAAACACAATAGTGCCTTGAAGCTAAGTTAAAAAGATAGCAGTGCTGTTAATAATTAATTCTATCTGTTGTGTCTGGCATGCTGCCTATGATAGCAAAAATCCAAGAGAATATTGCTGTATCCCCCAGCTTGTACAAATCCACCAGGGGTGCACTATGGTTGATATGTTGTTGCCCAGCAGTATAAAATTAAATCAAGAAGTGCTGTCAGAAACACCCTCCCTCATCTTATAGAAAGCAATTGAATGGAGGCGATGGGAAAGTGTTGAAAGCCTCAGACTAAAGTTGGAAAAATCTATTGTAGAAACTCTGCAAGCAGATGTTAAATCATTCCAGAGAGCAACATAGCTATGCCTTCTCCTTGAACTTTCATCCTTTTTTTTTATTATTATTATTATTATTTTGTTTGTTTGTTTTTAATTTAAATTAGATTTAGTCCAAGACACTTTCAAATGGAGTGTCAATCTATAAGGCAGTTCTGCAAAGACATTCATATATCCAAAAGCAGATGATTCTTAACTGTACCAACCAGTTCCCTTCAAGTTTTTATGAAATATCATTGCAGTGGAAATACTACAAAACATACATGACATGGTCTCACTGTCCTTGAAATTAAGCTCTCTATTTCTTTATAGCTATGGCATGTATTCCAGGTACATGCTGTTACCTGGATTTTTAGAGGAACATGAGAAGAAATTGCAGAAATATTATATGCTATCAAAAAGATGTGTTCTGTGTCCAAAGAATATCCATCATAGACCTTGAAACATTTCTTCTCTCAGAGTGTATATCCTGTAAGCTTTTATTCATTTCAAGTTTAGTCCACATATTTAGTCTGTCACAGGACTTGTATCTCTTCAGCTCAGATAGATAAATTATTTTATGAAATATTTGTGTGTGGACTGAAAAATATTGGAAACATTTAAATAGCTGATATCAGAAACTTCAACTATTCTCCTTGTGTTATTTAGTTTCAAACTGTTTGTGAATCTACTTCTGCTAAACTCTAACCCTGACTAACTAGGGCAATTAGTTCAGGGATTTCATGTTAGCCAAAATCATCATTCCCACACATTGTTCCAGCCACAACATCTACTTGGTCTGTTATCATTTTTCTTTTTAGTGCACACTGGTAGAACACAGATGATTTCTACTTTCTTCCAGGGAACTAAATTTCCACATTCCTTTCTTTATACTCAACATTCCTTAGTTGCCTGAAAAGTTCTTAGTCAATACTACCTGTATTTTTAAAAAGCAAAGTCTTTTAAAGATACAATGGGTTCAGTTACTTTTACTTAAAAAAGTGATATAAGTGATAAATGACCCCATGAGATATTTTTGCCTTTTGGAAACTGCTTTATCATAGCAGCTTTAAATGCAATTAGAGTAATCTTGTACAAATCAGTTCCAAGTCAGAGATTTTTCACATCTTTATATTTCAACAGGTACTTTCTTTGTTATATTTGAACTCATAAATATGTTCTAGTACCAGTTTTTTGCATGTTTGCTCTCATCATGGTTCTTGGATAAGATACAAAATCCATGAAACGAGTGTACAATACAAAAGTAGTTAAGAATAATTTAAGGAAGAAATATTGCATATTGTTCTGACACTCTGTGTGGGTGGTAAGTGCAATCAATTCTATTCTATCCAGGGCTATTATAGCTAAAATAACTAGTGTACAAAAAGATTGTGTTTTTTGCTGTAACTGTTATCTAATTTCTGGTTATTTGGAAGTTTTTCCTACTGTTTATGCAGATGACAATTTCAGATGATTTTGTGATAATTTTTTGAGCTCAATCTGTTTCTGCAATTTTTTTTTTCCTTGAAAAAATGCTCTTTTTCATATTTAATATCAGTCAAATCTTATTGCATTACTTGAACAGGAATATACACCACAGACTGAAAGGTTGCCTTATACAGTACTGAGAATGGATGAAAATTCTGTGTTTATAAAGGTAAGCACAAGTTGATAGTGCAGCATGCTATGCTCTAGTTGCTTTCAGTACTTACTGTTAAATAAAGGAAATCAAGCCACTGATCTGTGCTTTTGTCCAAGTTGAGTGAATTCCAGGGAAAAATTCACTAATTTCTGTGGTGAGAGTCTTTATTTACCAAACTTTCCTTATACTAAAGAGAAAGTCATTTGAATATGGAGCTCAGGCGTGAGTCCAGTGGGATTTTGTTTCTTGAAACTAAGACATACCTTCTGTTTTGCTGGGATTTTTTGTTTGTTTTTTTGTTTGTTTTGTGGCAATAAACTCAAAATTCATTATTTATTTCTCCATGATTTCCAGAAGATTACACAGGGGGCAGCTTCCATAGCCCTGTAGCTGCTTTATTTGATTAACTTTTTAAGGTCAGTGTTCTGTTTAATAAGCAGAACATCATATGTGTACTTCAGTTTTAAAAAGTATCGGTAAATTATTCAGAGTGGAATACTTTGATACATACAGGCATAGGATAGTGTTCCTGCATAATACAGTAAGTGTTATTTAATTGATATTAAAGAATTTGCTTTGAGTTTGGTATATCAAGCCCTTTAATCCCTACTAAATAAACGATATGTATTTTGAAACTAATCTTACTGGACTAATTTATTCAAAAGCAATTCTAGTATATCTGCACTGACAGGCTTAAGTAATAATTTTCAGACACTTTCTCTGAATATTTTTATATTCTTTAACTTGACTTTTTCTCTATCAATAATACATCTTTCTTGTTCTACTATTTCTCTCTAAAGTATACTTCTTAGTATAATTAAATACATACACTCCTTTGAAACCATCACTCACAATTGCATTTTATTTTAAATGTAATTGATATTTTCAGTTCAAAAGAAATTTTATGTCATTGTTGGTTTACAATATCACCATTGTAAGTGGCTTACATTTCTGAATTTAAGCCTTGGAGTAAAAATGAGACTTTATAAGAGGTAGTCTGTAATATTCTGCAGTCAGTATTTTTCAGCTTGCATGGTGTTGTCATGTGTACAGACATCTGCCATGAAAAAAAAAAATATTGCTGAATTCTGCAATGTACAGTTATTTTTAATACTTTTTTTAATATCTTGGTTTGGAATTTTTCTTCTTCTAAAAGAACTGCAGATATAATACAGAAAAAGGAATTCTTTCTGACAGGGTTGTGTACAGTCCGTTCTTTAAGAGAGTTGTTACTACTTTATTTAGTTACTTTATTTAGTTTTTCATTTCACTACAGTTGTTTTAGGAAGAACTACACCTGCAATGAACCGTGTAAGAAAAATATTACTCTCATCTAAGTGTTAAGATCTCTGTCTTTGGTCCTTTTTCTCATTTTAGAAAGAGGAAATGCTGATCTAAGCACATCATTGGACCAAAAGCAACCTCTATTTCCACATCAGGATGTTACAGAGTGTTAAGACTGCCATTCCTTACATTTTCTTCATGTTCCATCTATGCTGACTTTTAATATATATTAAAATTTATCAAAAATAACCTGATGGACAGTCAGAGAGGGAAGACTTTTTCCACTTATTCTGCCCCCTCAGACCTCAATACCCACATGTGCCAACCAGAAAACTGTTCTTTGACACACCACAGGCCTAGAAATATTGGCACAGCAACTGAGCTAGGTCAGTTTTCATTACTGCTGTTGCAGAAAACACTGCTTACTTTTTTAAAGCGTTCTTTCTAATGATCCACACATCACATCCATTCAGAAGGGAGATTAATGTTTTACAAGGTCTGATAGTGATATGGTATATAGGAATGGTTTTAAACTAAAAGATAGGAAATTTAGATTAAATATTAGGAGGAAATTCTTTTCACAGGGAGTAGTGAGGCACTGGAATATGTTGTCCAGAGAAGCTGTGGATGCCCCATCTTCGCCCTGGAGGCATTCTAGGCCAGTTTGGATGGGGCACTGTGAAACCTGATATTGTGGGTGGCAACAATACTGATAGTAGGGGGCTGGAACTGTGTGACGTTGAAGGTACCTTCCAACCCTTGAAGGTATGTTCTATGATTCTATTATTCTGTAATCTTTAACAGAGTTATCTCTCTTGGCCCACATAATTTCTGCTACTGCTGTTATATGAATATCAATCTATATATATATAAATTGTCTCAAATCCACAATCACTTAAGTTTCTCTTTGTGTATTCCAGTGTGAACTACTGTTAGTAGTTCAAATGACAAGCTTCAATGGCTGAAGCTAAACTAATGTCTACAGTTAATTTCTTGGATTCAGATAGGGTATCCCAGGTCAGTACCCTCCTAGAATTCCTCAGACATCTCTAAGTTTTTCACTGTGTGCAATTAAAAATATTAATAATTTTTTTAAAGTTAATAATTGTTTAGCTACCTAGATTCTAAACTGAGGTTGTTTATGTTCAGATATAATGCAAGAGAGGAAACCTCAAAATAGTTGCTGCCTGCCTAAGGTGACAAATCAATTTGTTTATTTACACAACTTCATGAATAGGCAGTGAAGATCAATTTCACCTCTGAGCATACATGTAATCAGACATTTATGAAGGTGTCAACATAAGGGAGGGGCTGAATTTTGTTCAAGTAACCAAAAAATCCTAAGTAAGTATTTAATTCATAGTCAACCTCTCTCTGCCTCCCTCAATACCTTCTTAAAAAATTGCTGAATGTCCATGAATTGATTACCACAATTACTCTATAAAAACTGGGTATCTTTTGTCCTTTGTGTATTTAATTTGTAGACACAAATTCAAGTTTCTAGCTTGTGAAATCCTTAGGGATTCCTTTGGTGTGCACAAGTTTTCCTTCTATATAATGTAACTCTGGAAGCTAATAGTTCAAGCTGCTACATTTCTCATCCAGTGACAAGCTATTTCTCCCTCATTTTAATTATATTATTACTATTAAGCGACAAACTAATTACTGAAAGGTAAACAAGTTTGATAGTAAAAAAAAGTGAGTGAAATGACAGGGTAGGCAGGAAGAAACTAAAAATGACCTAAGCAAGCAATAGTTTAGGAGTGGCTTTTGAAAAGGCCAGTAAATGGAATTCACAGAGATAGCAACTTGCCTATGTTGTGAAATATAAGTTATATCTAATATTTTGGCAACGTATGAAGCAATCTATCCCCAAACTCCCTTTCTAATAAAGGAAGTAACAAAGAGTGAATGTCTGATGCCTGCAAAAGAAAACCCCATGCTGTCCACATAAGTTTTGACAACACAGTTATCCCTGTGAATGCAGTGCACCTATCATATAAACAGAGGTTTAATAAACTCTGTTTTTATAAAAAGAGTGAGAACCTTTCATGATTTTGTAATACTGAAGGGATTTGCATATGTTCAGAATTCTGTAAAAATATCAGACAAACTATTTGCTTGTTAGCAGGGTAGAATTTGCACAACTTTATAACTAAAGGCAAGTGCACTCATTTACTTTAAGAGGGAAAAAAACAGAAAACTAAAGCAAAATTACTATTGAATCACAGTTTTAGTAAAGGTTATGCAGAGTCTGAAATACAAAGAAAAAAAACATCTAGTTTAATGCATATCATATGTCCTACATGTTTTGATAAAGACCATGTTGACTACTATTCGTGGAATTAATTATAAAATCATAGAATGGTTTGAGTTGGAAGGGATCATTCAGTTCCAACCCCCCTGATGTAGGCACTGACAATGCCCAATACATCAGGTTGCTCAAAGCCCCATCCAGCCTGGCCTTGGATGCCTCCAGTGTGGGCTCATCCATAACCTTTATAGGCAGCCTGTTCCAGTGTCACACCCTCTTACAGCAAAGAATTTCTTCCTATTGCCCCTTGTTCTGGCATTACACACCCTTATAATAAGTCCTTCCCCTGCTTTTCTGTAGGCTTCCTTCAGGTACTGGATGGCTGCTACAAGGTCTCTTCAGGGCTTTCTCTTCTTTTGGCTAAAGAGCCCTAGCTCTCTCAGCCTGTCCCTGTAAAGGGGGTTCTCCAGCCCTCTTTGTGGCCCTAATCTGGACTTATTCCAACATCTGTGTTGGGGGACCCACAACTGGATGCAGTATTCCAGATGGAGTCTCATGAGAGCAGAATCACCTCCCAAGACCTACTGGTCACACTCTTCTTGGTACAACCCAGAATACAGTTGGCCTTCTGAGCCGCAAGTACACATAGCCTGCTCATGTTGAATCTTTCATCAACTGACAAATCCTTCTCCTTCCAAATCTGTTCTCAAGCCATTCTCTGACAAACCTGTATATGTGCTTGGGATTGACTTTGCCTTGGTACAGGACTCTGCACTTGACCTTGTTGAGCTTCACAAGGTTAGCATGGACCCACCTCTTGGCTTGGTCTCTCCAGGTCTCTCTCCTCTGGCCAGGTCTCTCTGGATGGCATCCATTCCCCCTAGCATATCAACTGCACCATTCAGCTTGGTGAAAATCTAGAGTTGTCAGAAAACTGTAAAGCACATGACCAAGAAAATCATCAATTCCTCAGTGTAAAGAGTACATCCAAGGTAAGACAGGAAGAAATTACCTTCTGTTTTCTGGCAGAATGTTTTTTTATAACCTTTTTATGCAGAGCCACTTTATTACAGTTATTAAGAAACATTGCATGAGATTCTAAAGTAGTAAAGGAGATAAAATGAGACACTGCTGTACAAGCCAATGCTCATAGAGACACCACAAGTCCTAAATATCAATCTTTCGAATTGCAAAGGCCACTTATATGTATGCATGGTTCAAAGAAGAGATACTGGCAGCAAAAAAATACCAAAAACACTGGTAATTCAGTTGTGCGTACAAAATTCATGTGAGCCAATGAAATCATTTTACACCATTACTTTTACTTCAGATACTAAAATTCTCATCAAGGTCTAAAGAAACAATCTTTGTCTTCCTGCTTCAGATTTAGGGGCAATAGATAGAAAGCAATCTCTGACAATGTAGCTCCAAGGACTGGAAAGAGCGTTTGATGCCGAGCACAAAACAAATCAATCCAAAACCATCACCATCATTTAGCTTCTGTTTCCACTGAATTAAAAAGGCTTGCAGTGTTTGGAATGCAAATAATTTCAGAGATTTGCTATGCTTGATTCCAGATCATAGAAATATATAATTTCTTTTTTCTGAAAGTTTTCCTTTCCTGCTTGAACTGTAACATCTAGGACAGAAAATTAGCATAGGCAGTTCATGTTTCTTCCTCAAAAAGTAATTGTAGAGTGTTTTGAACACAACATCTATTTCCTTGAGAGCTTGTCCATAAGTATATTACAACACAAGTGGTGCTCAGCTCCTCATTCTCGGAGTCAAGACTCATGTGATGTGTGTATGCAGTTTACTTTCACAACAGTTAACACTTGGATATTTTGACTTTTTGAGCAATTATTTATCTCTGTTCAAATTTCTGCAAATTTCTGTCTATAGAATTCTTTAAGCTATCTGTGTCTTATCTTTCCTATTGTGACTGGTTAAGCAAAAAAATCTACATGTGCCTGTGACAGGGGGCGAGTCCAGCCCCAAAGTGGGCCCCGCAGGGCCACTGGCTCAAAAGGAAATGGAAAAAGGGAAATTAGAAAAGAAAACAGTGGCAAACTATCTAAGGAGGCACACTTATTTACTAAATACTATATCAAAATACAGGATAACACAATATAATAGAATATAATTGAAATTGAGGTTAACGAATCAAGCAAAATAAGAGAGAGAATGAGTCCCAAAACTGAGAGGCCTACTGTAATTCTAGGTGAAACGGCTGGAAGGCTCCCACACACTCCCCCCTGACTGCCAGGATTCAAGAGAGTTCAGTCCAACCTGGGAGTGAGATTATATAGTGTCCTGGTCCCATGACTGACCATCATGTTCTCTGGGATATGTAGTCTTCTTCTGTGAGCTGCACATTCAGTAAAATTATCCATGCTTTACATGTTATGATGTGGAATACTGATAGCAAAATTACAAAACCATGACACCTATATATTTCTTTATGTAGTGGTTTAACCCAATAAACAGCTGAACAGCACACAGCTGTTCACTTGTTTAAAACCCACACTGGAGCTGGGGAAAGAATTGGAAAATAAAAAGTAGGTGTCAGGTTGAGATAAAAATGATTTACTTAGACAGAAAAGGAAGAGGGAAAGAACATTTATGATAAATAAATAAATGAATAAATAAATATTCAAAGCGATGTGCAAGCAATTGCTGACCACCCACCAACTAATGCCCAGGTGAATTCCAAGCAGCAGCTGTACCCCTGGCCATAGTTTTTTTTCACAAGATGTTATACGGCATGGAATATCCATATGCCCAGCTTAGGTCGGCAGTCCTTGTTCTATTCCCTGCCAGCTCCTTGTACCCCTTCAGTCCCCCTCACTGGTAGCATACTATGAGAAGCTGAAAAACTGAAATTTCCTTTGCTCTGTACAGCACTGCTCAGCAATAGCTAGAAATATTGCTGAGTTATCAACAATGTTTTTCTCCTGAAGACAGAACATTAACATCATATCAGTCTATGAAGAAAATCAGCTCTGTCCTGGCTGAAACCTGGATATGTTACCAGAATCAATGCCTTCTTCTTGATATTTTTGATCTAAAGTATGGATAGAAAGTTATTTCTTCCCTGGCTTGTTCAAGATATTATATTGTTTATGACATTCCTATTGCTTTTCTTAAGTCATAGCTCCCTACATAGCCAATTTTATGTCTTTTCTGGAAATATACATATGATGCTTATGTATGATGCAGTTTATTTTTCCTTCAAAAATGTAATTGCTGCATCTCACTTTTCAGTATTATGATGTTAGATAAATGAAAATCCACCTACACAATATTAAAACTCAGCACATTTTTTGTACCCCCAAAAAAATGGCACATTAGGTCTTGCTTTGAACCCTTCAGTTGTCTATGCATACATTTCAATAGTTTATTTAATTGAAACAAGTATTTGGTGTGCAATGATAGGCTGTAAGATTTTTTCAAATACAGCTCTACTATCTGACTGAATTAATACCTCTCACATTTTAATTATGCCCACAATATAACACACTAAACTTTAATTTCTCTGTTCTTATTCTGTAGTGCAAACTTAGAATGTCCATACTATGCATGATTCCTGATTTTTATTTAAATTTAGATGAGAAATTTATATTTTTATTGGGAACAATGTTTCATCAAAATTCTCCTATCCTCAATGTAAATACAGTCTTAATTCTAGTGCTGCTTGAAAGTGAAGCAGGGTTTGAAATAGGACTTTTATTTTTTTGTTTCTTACTCGCATATGATAAATGCTTCTGCAGCTTCTGTGAGAGTCTAGCTTCTGTTGCGCAATTGTATGTATGTGCCACTACTCAAATTGTACAAATATATTGGACATCTGTTTCATGAACAATGCCTTGTGCTTGACAGAATGCAATGTTATGGACATATCACTTTAAACAGCTTCAAAGTAAAAATAAAATACGGCAAGGAATGAAGACTGTCTTTAGTTCCTTAATCTACTGCCTCTATGCTCTTGTGTATTAATCTTGAGCTTGGATAAATATACTTGGCAAGAAAATGCTCTCACTCACTGTTTTTTTTCTCCTTTCTTTTCTTATAAATTCTCCAGACTTTCCAGCCTAGAGTGCACAGCCCAGAGTGCACATAACTGTTTTCAATAGAGAACTCTCTAGTGTCTATGTTGCCAGTGGGATCTTCAAATTAAGTGCACAATTAGATTTTTGGCAGTTTTGTCAGTTGGGCATTGGCAGGGTATACCTATATTTAATAAAGTTCATTCAAAGACTACTTTCATTTAGCAGTTTGCAAAGGAGGTATTGGAGAGCTGTTCTGGTGTATTTAGGGATCAGGGTTCAGTCTTGACAAACGGGGAGCTTTAGTCTTCTTTCTTCAGCCACACAAATAACTCCTACACTCAACAAATTTATGCTACTCTGTATCAAATGAATACATCATCCTGAAATAGTAACACTTCTTAAATTATAAAAAACTATGGAAATTAAGTGAAAAATCATAACTCTCAAGCGCATATTTAATATCCAAATTCAGTTACTGAATAATTGCAGCAAAATGCTCAGAAACCTTCAGAACTTGGAACAGAAAGCTTCTCTTCATTTACATTGAAATAGGATAAGAGATATGTTTTTATCTATTTGTGGACATTCCACAAAAAGGAAAATGAGGTTGAATTCATGGAACAAGTTATTCACTGCTAATTGCACACTGCTCTAGCATCAATGGAAAAATCAACCACAAATGTACTGCAATAACTTAGCAACGTGAACAGGAAGCGTAGCTGTTCCCTGATGCACATGAATGCAAGATGCTAAATTGTATGAAAATAGCCCCAGGATATTGTTTCAGATTCTGTATTGAATAACTCTGCTGCAGTGGAAAGCAAAAGAATGCAAACAACTCTGAATTTTTTATACGGATAAAATTGTTTTAGGTAAAATCGAATATGCCCATGGATCAGGAGTTCAGGTTAAGTTGCAAATATTCACTTGGCCAGTTGCTTTCTTCTTAACTGTATTATTTGTTTGCCTGACAAATATATAGATAATTAAATAAAAGATCTATTCCTCACATTTCACATCTCTTCTTGCTTTGATCCTTCAAGTGGACCTAATCCCATGTTTGTAATATTATAATCCCCTGCTATGGAAATTAATGTGGTGTCACACATATTCAGTACTATGTAGTTCCAGTGCCAGAAGGGACAGTGAGCCTTGAAAAGAGCAAGATACTCTAACGAAAATAAATAAGTATCCAAGTTAAATAATAAGCAGTATTTTTTTATATATACATATGTAATATGTGGCCAAAACTGTGTGTTTTACTGAAACCATAATTTTCTCTACTGAGTTTGAAAAGACTCACTTATTTTTCCCTTGGGCTACTCAGGAGGGCATATACATTGATTTCAGATATGAGGACATTAAAAAGGCATAGTCACAGTGAAAAACTGTTAAGAACTGGGTTATTCAAAAACAGTCACATGGATCTTTGAAAAAAAGTTTTTGGAAGCAAATTCCTCTAGTGGATCCAATTGTTCCTTCCACGGAGATAGCATAAAGGATAAGGACAAAATAAAGGAAATACCTCACATCTTTTGGGGTATGAGTAAACATCAGGAACAATTCATTGCTTCCACAGCTCATGCAAATGAGAGAGGGAAGCCAGCTCTATCTAGCTGGCTTTTGGACTCCATCCCGGTCACATAGCAGTAATCTTACTGAGTCAGGTTCTCTGAGTCTATTAGTTGTCCCAGTAAACCTCTGAAAATGGAATCTCCACTGTACAGGTATGGATCTTGATGTCCAATACCTTCTCATGAAATATTCTGATTTCCCTCTGTGCTTGTCTTTCCCTTGTGAATAAGATTTTTTTTTTTTTCTTCTAGTCTTTGCAGGAAATGCTGCTTATGAGATTTTTAAAAAGCAAACATAAATCCTTCTGATGTGCATTTTATTTGATAATACGGTGTCCATAATTGTTTTGCTGATGCTGTAAATCTACAAACAGACTGAAAGTAACAATAAGAAATATTCTAATAGGAGTGCTGAGGAGAACTGAACTGTAAAGTCATTGTCTGTAAGTCCATTTAAGATCTTTCCCTTCATTCCACATATCTCTTCCCCAAAAGCACTTCAAAATGTATTTTTAATTATCTTGAACATCCAATTAAATTTTGTATTACAAACTGCAGCCCTGATGGGAAGATACCTGTCAGGGCATCACAAGAGTAAAATGCATCTCTTCCGAGAAACCTGTGAGTCCATTTTTCATCTCTTGTATTACCATCCTTGGGCTTATTTTTTCAATCATTAATCTCAAAATACTGCTGGCAAACAGCTTATGTGGTGGTTCATTATACTGCCCAGCAGGCAGTGAAATCAGCAAGAGCAGGGTTTGTTGGACTGCTCCATATGTTTATTTGCTAGCATGTACAGAAAACAGCCTCACACACAGATCCTGAATATGCTGAATCAAGCAAATGTGGAAAGAGTGGCCAGAAGAGGGAATGGAGGAGGGGGAGAGGAGATTTAAATGCAGATGGGAAATTTCTTCCTTAGCAGAGGTGAAGGATGTCAAAACACTGAGTATAACCGCAGATGTTATATATCACAAATGACCAGTCAAATCTGAGAGACCCCTGAGTTCTTTCTGTCTTTTGCAGAGGGGTTCCACTAAAGCCCTTCCTAGATTTTGGCCCCAAGTCTTCCCCACAGCTCCAGGCAGACCTCCAAACCATGTAGACAGCTGAGACAGTGTGAAAAGGCAAACCTTAGTCCTGAGTCTTTCTTTAGCTTCATTTTTGGTGGCAGTATCACCAAAGGAGGAGGGATATAAGAAGATTTGTAATCTTATCCATACTATGACTATTTTATCTTAATTTCATTCAGGGAGAGCAGATTCAGGAGTTTCATCATATTAAGTCAGGATCATACTGTTCTTGACTTTACACACACACAGAAAACAGCAGCTAAACTGAGGGGTTTGTAATCTCAGTAGCTGGCAGAAGAGTTTCTAAATAATTCTTCTGCCAGACAAAGTGATGAATTAGAGGATGTTTCTGCCCAGTGGGTAGACCAAGTTTAGTTATACCTACTCTGCTCTTCTTTTTAATTTACCAAATATCTCAGACATTTCCAGCTATATGAAAGACATCTATAACTTCAGTTGTTCTTTTCCTCTCATTCAAATAAAGAAAAAAACATTGTTGCAGCATGCTGTGGCTGTTCTTTGAGTGACCCCGAACAGTTATCTCATTTATGAGTAGGTATTATGCTAGTAGTAAATAAGGAAACAGGAAGAAAGCCAGTTTTTAGACACCTGTAATAGGATCCATCAAAAAATGAACAGAACAGAATAATTCAGTTGGAAGGAACCATCAAAGATCATCTACTCCAACAGTCAGACTATTTCAGTGTGAACAAAAAGTTAGAACATATTACTGAGGGCATTGTTGAAATACTGACAGGCATGGGCCATAAATCATTTCTCTAGGAAGCTTGGTCTAGTGTTTGAATACCATCATGGTAAAGGAATTTTTCCTCAGATCTAGTCTGAACATCCCCTGGCACAGCTTTGTGCCATTTCCACACTTTCTGACATAAATTACTAGGGAGAAGAGGCTGCCACTTTTTTCTCTGCTTCTTTCCCTCATAAAATCAAAGATAGCAATGAGGTCACCCCTGCAGAGTGATCCTTCCTTCTCCTGCAGAGAAGACAACCAAGAGTGCTTCCAGTCTCTCCTCATATGGGATATCTTCCAGTCCTTTTCCCTTTTTTGTTGCCCTCCTCTGTTTAGTTTTAAGGACTTTAACATCCTTTACCATCAGTCTGTATAAAGCAGCAATTCACAGGAAACAATGTTGGCAAATGGTGAGAAAGAATCTAAAGAAATAAAAATAGGCTAATAATGGAAACAGTATGATTATCACTCTCTTGAATTTACCTCTCAGAGTCCTCTATCTGCAAGGACACATGCTTGTGATATCAATTAAAAAGCTCCCTTTACCTAAAAAGCATAGCTTAGGCAGCTGCTGTTATATACTTAGTGTTTTCTAATGCTCTGTTAGTTCCTGTTAAACTGAGTTCATTGCCTTTGATATACTTTCCTAATAAGTGTGGTTATTGTTACAGTTAAATGTATCAGGAACATAACAAATGTAGGACATTAGCAAACAGCGAAAGCAACATATAACCTCTTGGTATTCTAAAGTCTGTACACTGACATGGAACTTCTTGATTTAAATCAAAGATTGTGTTGTTATAACTGATACACAAGTAGATTAGCCATAATTGTGGTGAGTTTTATTTTCCCTGAAATTCTTAAAGAATGAGACATTCTCAACATCAGATGTATGTTATATTTTCTTAATCTGTAAAAGATATTATAGTCAATTATGCTATTTTATTTCTTAGGTAATTCAAATGGTTTCAGATGATTTTTAAAGTAGAATAATACACAGATGAAGATAAAAATGAGAAGTCTCTATTCCAACCCCCAGCTGGTAACCACCACACCAGAATTTAGATATTTCACAAGTTAAATAGGAAAAAACTCATTGTCTAAATTTCCCAATACAACTTTTTCAAGTGTCCTTCTTTGTGAATTTGTTGCTACTAATAAAAACTGAATGATTTATATGTGGAATACTGAAAATCTATATTTTTTGACAACTCCCCATTCATCCAAATTACAGAGGATGTGCTAGTTATCATACCAGACAGGATAATAGAAATAAAATATATTACTTCACAAAATAATGTGAAGAAAATAAATAATTCAGTGTTACTAGATTATTGAAGAACTGTTCCTATGAAACTCTTGGCGAGAACAGGCTTTGGTAAAGTCAGCTCCAGCACTTAACTTAATTCATGGAGGTCGAGGAGGCAAGTCTATCAGTTTGGCTAGTATGTCTCTCTTGCATGCTACAGAGAAATTTTTGAAGAAATGTGTGCTGAGCACAAACGTTTAATAGTATTAACATTCTTTCAAATAAAGCCTAGTGTCAGTTGGACTATTTGAATGTACCTGAGTAATTGTTCTGTCTAACAGTGTATGAATGTACGTAAGATCAGATTAGACTGGAAGAAAAAGACTGTAACTTTCATTCTACCTTATACTGTTTCTTTGCGCACCCAGCTGAGAATGCAGTAAAGGTTCCTATCAAGTTTTTTGTAAACTGAAAGAATAGGTCTTATACCCACAATTTACTCACCAGCCAGGTTGCAACAGAAGTTAATTCCTTGGGAAGCAATGCCATTATATGTCAACTCTATTCCGTCTCAGCATGAGATTCAAAATGCCTTCCAATAATGGTAAAGAACACTACAGTATCATACCAAAATTACACATTCCAATCCCTAATTCCTCTATTTTAAGAAATGCAAAGTACTACAATACAAAGAAATACAATGAGCCAATCTCAGCATCAGTAAGGATAGTCAGAGGAGAAACAGTTTTCAGATGCATGATCTATGCTAAAAAAATTAAGCTGATTTCTCCAATTATTGAAGTAAAGTGGTAAAGTTTTTCAGTCAGTCAAATTATGCTAAGTAATTGGTATTTAAATTTGTATTTAAGCAAGATGTATTGACCAAATATGCTTTCTGTTTTGTTTTGTTTTTTCTCCCCAGACCCTGCTTTGTTTCAAGTGTCTTATTGGTGATTATTAGTTAATCAGAATGCAAATACCCCCATCATAAAATAAGGGAAGAGTTCTCAAAATGCCTAAATGGCGTGAACCTCTAAGTCTTTTATGAATATTTGACTCTATTTCTCTCATTACAAATATGTTATCTTTAAAATCTGGCAGTGGATCAGGGATATTATCTCTCTTTTTCAATATTGTTTATATTAAAATGTCACTAATGATATGGAATTTGATAATATTTACCGAATTAAAGATAGTTCTTGTTTTTTTAAAGAAATTTTTCTTCTTTAACACAGGCATTGAAATTAAGATCATAAAAAGATGCTTTCTTGTCACAGCAGAAAATGACTGCTTCTGAGAATTGGTATTCTTCTGCATGCCCTAGATTTACAAGTCATATTACAATAATCTTGACCCTGGGTCTCTGAATGTTTTCAGAATGAGCATTGCAGATTCTGGTGTCCATTTTTATTATTTCCACCTATGATTGTTAGCTCAGTAAAAATGTAAGAATTTTTGGAATATGATTTTAATAGTAATAATTAGGGGGTGAGGCTTTAGCTAACCTCTCCAACTGAAATCAAGGATACAATTCCTTTCATAGCTAAGGTTAATGCTGTACATACCAGTTACGCTCCTTGTTGAAGTACTGCTTCAGTAATTCATTGGGGTGAAATGATCTCAGTCTCTGGCAATGAAGATCCTCTAAAGGCTTTGGCAAGAAACTGCATAAAGCAGTAATCAGAAACAGTGCCATGCCACAGAATAGGATAATATTATCTTCAGTCTTATTTAATTTTGGAGATACAAAGATTCTTTCCTTCCTTCCTTCCTGAGAATTCAGCTTAAAGGGAAAAAGTAATTTTGTAATTTACACCTCTGACATTAAGCTGAAAAGCAGCACTGCAGACACCTGCTTCAGAATTGTCATTGTTTCCATGGTGCCACTTTCTATCACCTATTTTTAATAGTTTACACAACAAGATCAAGGGTGTCCCAGCTGTTACTGCCACTGTTGCTAAGCAACCTTTAAATCAGAGTTCAAGAAGACAAAGAATCATGCTTGAAAAATTTCTCAAGTGTCTGCTTTCCCCCTTCTTCTTCTGTCTACACTATTATTCGGATGCCATGTTTTCTGTTCCTTTTTTTTTTTTTTTTTTTTTTTTTTTTTTTCTGTGTGAATCAACAGAATAACCTAATTTAAGGTCCAGCTTCTAGTTACATCAGTCACCACTGGATGCAAAGGAGAAAGCTGTGGCATTAAATAGAGTTCTTATAACGCACACACAGACACACATATATTTAAACCCAAGTATTTTTAGGACACTATGACCCTCTGCTGCTGTTGTGTAACATCTGTGCCTGGCTGCTTCATGGACTGACATACCAATAAATGGAGGGAGATTCAGAGCTTGCAGGGAATTTCAGTGCTCACTCTGCCTTCTAGAATCAGAACACTCACCTGCAAAATGCTCAGAGAGGTTGAAAACCCACAGCAAAAAGAAGAAAAAGTTAGAATGATTGAATCTGGAGAATTTTGAGTCTGGGTTTCTGCTTCAAAATGTTAATAATTTTTTAAATTTTGTTGCACAGCTGTTAGCATCCCTCCCCTAGTAGTAGTAGTAACACATCTTTTTCAGTAGACACACTAGCAGTACTAATTATGAGGAAAAAAGCAGTGCTGTGGAATACAAGGGTAAAGGAAAATGTAAATTTAAGAGATCCTGCACTTCATTTAAAATCTTTGCTTGGGTCAATAGACTTTCCTTTTCCTCTCCTAGTTTTTGACCTTCACACTAATCCATAGTTTGCCAGTCAGGTGAACAAATTCATTCACCTCATACTGAGCATTTCAAAGAGGTCTTTTCACTCATTATTTAAAAAAAAAAGAAAAAAAAAAAAGTCTGCTCATTTTTCAGCTTGAAGAGATTTTCCATGCAATTTCAGTGTTCATAAAGAAGTGCCAGATTTCTGTCTCATTAACTATCCTAAACTTGAGAAATTTCCTAGAAGGTATAAGCAATAGCTTGTTCTCTGTGTCCTTCCAGCACTTGGCCTTAGTGTTTTACCCCTTTATGGAGACTTCTAAGCAAGCATAGCAGTAGTTGTGATGGCACTTATTTATTTGCTTGTTTGTTTGTTTGCTTGCCTATTGTCCTGAGATATTCATCTTCTGGGAACAGGGATGAGATCACAAAATTCATTTAAAGGAGGTTACTGAACTGCCAGATAGTGCAGCTTTTGGTCTCTATCTGCCTGGTCTGAATTTGAAGCTTGCACAGGGAAACAAATTACTTAGGCTGTGAAACCATTTGACCCTTATTTTCATTTCATCTAGACTTGTGTAAAGTAGGAGAAAACTCACCATAGTTACAGAATGTAAAATTGCTATAAGAAAAGGAGTCAATGTTTAGAGCTTTTATCCAAAATGTAACCCCATGGCCAAACTTTAATGTTCTTGATAAAGGCAGCCTTATAATTCTGAGTAAATAAATACTTTCTGTCTCAGATTTATTTCACTGATTAATACTGAAACCTGCCAAGGAATGATAGTTTCTAAAACATCTAAGGTTTTATATATACATATGTCAGTGCACCTGTCCTTGATAACATACTGAAAATATTTTGTCTTTATCTAGTTTCTAGGAATCTCTCTGAATTTTGCCACCCAAAAGTTCTCAGAAATGTGCTTTATATAAATAACTGCTGTTACAATATTGTCCTTATTTCAGCTAACTTATTTCTAAGCCCAAAACCACAAATGGGAAATTTTCTGGCAGACTAGTTTAGAAACTGTGAAAATATTTTGCTATTTTTCCCAAATAAATATGGGATATAACTCCTTATCATTATTCTATGGGGTGTTTTTAGCAAATTTATCATTAAGTATATTTTTTCAGAATGGCTACGTTTAGCAGAATCCTGGCATTAAGTGAACAAGTTGATTGAAAAGCAGTGACATGAAACAAGTCCAGGGTTCTTGCATTTGACTTAGGTGCTGAAGGCAGAATCCCAGCCTTCAATCCCAGCCATGCAGTCCTGATGACTGAGGAAGAAATTTTCAAAACGTAATTTTAATGCACTTACTGCATGAATGCCTGTCTTGCCTTCCCTGCCAGAGGTGCGGGAAGTTTTACAATGTGCAGCTGAGTGTTAAGGCAGACAAGTCGGTGCTTGGGGACAAGCAAAACCTGCCCCTGCCAGAGCAGGAAATGTCTGCTGCAACACAGTGGCACAATGGGCAAGGTACAGCCTTGGATTACACCCTGAGAGCTGTTAGCATGGTTGTCTCAATACTTGGCTGTACGGGAGTAATTCCTCAGGGTTCAGATTATTGATCAGGGCATCACTGGGCTAAACACTGTACAAATAGACAACAAGTCAGCTTTGGCCCTAGAGAGCAGTGCTGTCTCCTGTAAGGCAGGCTCACTGCAATGTTTCTCTCTTTGAGGGAACAGACCTTCAGACTAATAAGGGGTCACAGGAAATACTCCTGGAAATACATGCACCTTGCTTGACTATTTCTAACCCTATGTAAATTCGGATCCACATCATGTAATGAGAGATTAAATTTACAGTGCAGCTTAAGATAAACAAATGAAGCAAGGGTGATTTAATCGACCGTACTATTTTACTTGCTCAAAGCAATTCAGTACAGCTATCACTTCTGGCATTGGCATTTCAATTTCTGTCACTGTGTAAGATTAAATCAATATTAACAACAGTAGGATAATACAAATACTAATAACTTGAAACTCATATTCTCCTTCCAGACTTCAAATTCATTGTAATTTGATCTCAGGATCACAACTGCAGGGGTTCATCCCGCAATCTGTTACTCATACTACATGAGGGACACAATTCACTTCACCTCCTCCCCCTTTCTTACAATGTCAACAAAAAGAAAATGAGCATATTGGAATGCAGGCATATCTCAAAGACACTTTGAAGATCAAGACATAGAATCTGAAGACTTTATTCCTCTGGTGGGTCATATACGTATTAATATTAATAAATGTGGAATTTCATTGATGGGATTCAACTTTTTTCATATGGCAAGTCTTCCGTTATTAAACCATCACAGAGCAATTTATAAGCATTTGTTCAACTCTTCCTTCATGAATCACAAATCGACACCTTAAAGAACTCTGTAGCAGGCTGGTTTTTACAATAAAACAGGGTTTAAATATCATTAGGAGAATCTAAGAACAATGAAAATTAGTTGTGAAGAAAATAAAGGATATTGAGCACAAATAAAAGAAGATCTGTTAAAACAATAACGAAAGGAGAAATGGTTACTTGCTCACTTCAAAGACATCATACTGAATTCTTTATTCCGATTGTGGAAAATTAGCCATTGACTACCAGGAACAATTGATTTTCCTTCACAGATGTTTCCTAATTACATCTGAGCACTGAAAATTCTAGTCCACTCAGCTGTACAAGGAGTGTTTTCACTTAATTTTTTAATTGCAGCAGGTGCCCCGTTGTCCTGCTCCAGACACATGTACCAAAGATCTCTGGTACTTTTCTTTTAAATCTTGTTTTTTTTGGGTATGTTGGAAGAGCTGGACATTGTACGTTGTAACAGGTGAGAATGAAATAAGGAAACTGTCAGCACAGATGCTGTTGTAGAGCTTCTTGTTTTCTTTCCTGGGCTGTTTGGCTCAGAACACCTAAGTTGCAGTTATTCAACAAGTTCTCACAACTATGAAATTTGAAGTATATGTTTAAGTGTACACTTACACATATAAACGTGCATGATTATATATTTAAATATATTTGCATATACTGAAAAGATAAGGGATCTCAAATCACATTAAGAATCATAGAATGCTTTGGGTTGGAAGGGACCTGTAAAATCTTCTAGTTCCAGCCCTCTGCTATAGGCAGGGACTTCACCCTCTAGACCAGGTTGCTCACAGCCCTATACAGCCTGGCCTTGAATGCCATCAGGGTAAGCTCATGCACTACCTCTCTGGGCTTTTCTTCCTAATATTTAGTCTAAATACTCTTCCAGTTTAAATACATTTCCCTTTGTCCTGTTGTTACCTGTCTTTATAAAAAGTCCCTCCCCAGCTTTCCTGCAAGCCCCCTTCAGGTACTGGGTGGCCTCTATAAGGTCTCACCAGAGCCTTTTCTTCTCCAGGCTGATCAACCGCAACTCTCTCTGTCTGTCCCTGCAGGCAAGGTTCTCCAGCCCTCTGATCATCTTTGTGGCCCTCCTCTGGACCCGCTCCTACAACTTCAATTACTGATGGAACCCAGTCATTCAGTGTTCTGAATACATCTCTATGAAAACATACAAAAAATTGATAATTTGGATGTGCTCACAGTGCTCACATCTTGCACACAGTTGCAAAACAAGGGTAGAAGGGGGAGTTGTTTTGGTTTGGTTTGGTGGGTTTTTTTGTTTGTTTGTTTTTTGTTGTTGTTGTTGGTTTTTTGTTTTTTTTTTTTTTGCATTTTAATTACCTAACTCCCTTTCATTCTGGGAATTCAATGGTTATTTTGTTCTCAGAAGTCTTTTACCCTTTCATTCAATTTGAGTGTAATCCTACATCCCTGCAGTCTCATACATACTGTACCTTACGTTCTCTACACCATTCCCTATGGCCAAACAGTATGATTCTATTTGTCTTTTCATCTACTGCCACTTCTCTTAAATTGAATGGAAATACCAGCAGTATTTAATAGAAACAGAAATATTCTGATTTTATGGTAAATTACAACTGAAGTTTTAAAAATAAAGATTCCAGCAGATTTCCCAAAGCTCAGTCTATACTGGTGGATTCTCTACACTTCAGCAAAACATCAGGATGAGGGCCAAGTCACGCAGTTATAAAACTCAGAGTGAAGCTAGAGGAGGGCTTGATCTGATCCGCCAAATAAAAGCGTTGGGATTCTTAGAACTTTACTTTTCATTTAACCTGAAAAAAAAAATAAAAAAAAAAAAATAAAAAAAGGAAAGGAAAGGAAAGGAAAGGAAAGGAAAGGAAAGGAAAGGAAAGGAAAGGAAAGGAAAGGAAAGGAAAGGAAAGGAAAGGAAAGGAAAGGAAAGGAAAGGAAAGGAAAGGAAAGGAAAGGAAAGGAAAGGAAAGGAAAGGAAAGGAAAGGAAAGGAAAGGAAAGGAAAGGAAAGGAAAGGAAAGAAGGAAAGGAAAGGAAAGGAAAGGAAAGGAAAGAAAAGAAAAGAAAAGAAAAGAAAAGAAAAGAAAAGAAAAGAAAAGAAAAGAAAAGAAAAGAAAAGAAAAGAAAAGAAAAGAAAAGAAAAGAAAAGAAAAGAAAAGAAAAGAAAAGAAAAGAAAAGAAAAGAAAAGAAAAGAAAAAAAAAGAAAAGGAAAGGAAAGGAAAGGAAAGGAAAGGAAAGGAAAGGAAAGGAAAGGAAAGGAAAGGAAAGGAAAGGAAAGGAAAGGAAAGGAAAGGAAAGGAAAGGAAAGGAAAGGAAAGGAAAGGAAAGGAAAGGAAAGGAAAGGAAAGGAAAGGAAAGGAAAGGAAAGGAAAGGAAAGGAAAGGAAAGGAAAGGAAAGGAAAGGAAAGGAAAGGAAAGGAAAGGAAAGGAAAGGAAAGGAAAGGAAAGGAAAGGAAAGAAAAGAAAAGAAAAGAAAGAAAAGGGTGTATTTTATGCCATCTAAATGAGAAATTCTATTACTCATGTCTGTAAAGGTAAGCCCTAAGTTTTTGTAAGGAATTGAATATAAATACATTATTTTTTATTTGTTGATACGTAACAGAGGAAGCTAAGCAGAACTGTACCTATATTACTCTACATACAGTAAGAAATAGAACCATTATAAAAAATGTTAGGTTGTGCTAGCTCCTGGATTTTTCTTTTTATAGCAGATGATTAATATTGCTAATCTATGTTCTATGTTGGTTTAAGATTGAATTTATGGTAGTATATTCAACTTTAAGTAAGATATTGCATTTAATGGGTTTTTAATGAAAAAATAGCCATCACTATAAAATTTGATATTTTTCACTTTTCTTCCAAGTATAAACATATCTCCAAACACAGTTGCTAATGCATCATGTGAAGTAATCCTCTGTTCTATCTTCTTTCCTGTGGTATAAGATATATGCTCATTTGACAACCTTTTTAATTTCCCATAGTCTTCTTCTGTATATTCGGTACGTCTAGAAATGCCTCTGAAAGAAGCAGACATGCTGTTTCATTTTGTGGTTCAGTTCAAAGTACACACTTTACTCAAGAGATATATTTGTTGGTGTTAGACCTCCCTCAATAGATTTGGCTGTGGAAAAGCATCCTTAGTTCCACAAAAAAAACCCTTTCCTAGAAAAAATACTTTGGGCTTCCATCACCATTCTCTGTGTCTAAGGGAATTTTTTCTTTTTCTTTCTCTTTCTTTGGAGTCACAAGTAGGTTATATGTCAAGGACACAAACACTCTTCTTTTTGGAATCTGCTTTTTTGAAAAGCAATGGTCTGCAAGTTGCAATGATGCTCTCATTCTGCTGTGACAACACTGATCTTTTTAAATTGAAGACATTTTTTGAATGTGATCAGAGTACATTTGAACTTCATCTCAAATTTCACTGAATGTTATCCCCCAAAGAGCAAAAGCAAAAATTTGAAGTAAAATAACCAAAATAATAATGCTGAAGTAGGAGCACTGAACAAGAATTTGGAAATCAGCTTGTACATTGGTCCTTCCACTGAAGCAGAGCCCTAAACAAAGTTCAGGAAACAAACCGAGTGTAGTCAGTTTTACTATCTAAACAATAGAAAAACAGCAAGACTTGTTTAGCAAAGTAACTATTTGGCATTGTCCACAGTTCTATATGAATTGATGCTACAAACATTGTTGCGTCTCACAAATTTATCTATTCTGATGCTCTTAAATTTACACTCATTCTATGTTTTGTAATGAGTCACTTACTTTGATATAATTTAAATATTTGAAACATCTTACTATGACTATTTCTAAAGTAATTGCTATAATATAAACTAATGTCTCCCAGCACTGTGTATTCCTATCAGACTGTTATAATCAGGATGAATTCTTAATTAGCATGTTTGTTTCCACTAGAGTATACCAATTAAGAGATATAACCACACTACTGTACGTTCCTCTTAATGCTTTTCTACACTTAAAGTAAGATCACACATTCCAGCAGGTGTATTTTTAATGCTAATACAAGATATTCCAAAGGACATTGAGCTATTTTACCATCTGTTTCTTCTGCTGGTATTCTTAAATTACTAGAAAATAGACATTAGGTGTTTTCTTTCTTTTCCAAAGCTGCCAGAATATAAACTTTATTCAATAAAGTTTCACAAAGTCATTCAAGCTAAGATTTTAATAATAATACAGCTGACATGAGTAATGATATCTCATAAATGCTACTTCCACAAATGTGTCATCCCAAGTCATCTTGCTTTTGTGTATATACTGTGCTTAATAGTTATGATAACACCATTTTTCTCAAGAACTACACTGGCTCCCCCTTTTTTCTGGCCATAAATCTTGGAGCTGCTCCCTCTCCTATTTTTTAATGTTAGGAGATATGTTTATTTTTGGTTCATTTTGACCTTGAATCAAAACATCAATTAAAGCCACATTTGCATTTATTTCTAAAGAATTTGAATCTGGAGTGGATTCTTCTAATATTATGCTTTTCTTTTCACTGTTAAAATTTGTCTTATCCATATATATCAATTCAAAATCTATTTTTCACTGCACTCAGTCTTGGATCTTTCCTGGAATGACAACAAAGTCAAAGAAAAAATATTTTCCACACTCTCAGTAAAATGTTCTTTTAAGTAACATGTTCAGAAAAGTGTTCATTTTTGATGTCAAAATATTTGCATGCACAAATGGACTTTATTTTAACCTTTCTTCTAAATGTGTCTATGTTTTTCAATTGTAGATCTATAAACATTTCTGTCATTTCCATATCAAATACTGTAGGACATTTCAGCTGGCAGTTGAATGGTTGCTCTGATCTTTGCGTGTGTCAGAGCATGAAGAGTGATACAGTTCATCCTGAAGCAGACTACGACTGGTAGTCAATTTAAGCTCCAGTTTACCCTCATTCTTGGTTTCTACTTCTCCAGGAAAATTTGTAGAGCAAATAATTCTGTTTTAAATAATAGACATCAAGTTCTTTATAATTACACCTCCTTCATTTGCCAGAAAAGACTCAATGAACTAAGGAATAACTAGCAGCATTAAAATAAACACAAATAACTTCTCATCAGTCAGACAAGGATCTGCAGCTTCAGTTTCTCAAGCATCTGTTTCCCCTCCTTACAATTTCTGAGGTGGATGAACTCACTCTGAGCAGAAATTACATATGGAAATTGTGGGAGCTTTGCAACCTGAAGACTGAATCTGGAATACTTTGGTAATTAGATTCAGTTTGAATGTGTGTTTTCAGAAAATTATCTAACCTCTACCCAACACTGATCTGACTTTATTATCATAATAGTAATCTTTAAACAAAGAAACACAACATGAATTTTTCAGAATAAGTTTTCATCCTAAATATAAAAAGATTTCTGGATTTTAAATAGTAAACAGCAGATTGTAGATTATCTGCCTGATAATACAAATGGTATGCTAGTAAATGCGATGGTATTGTTCTGAATACTTGCTTATTCCAATTATTTTTTTGAATGAAGTCACAATCAACATTTCAGTATGGATTTATAATCCAGTGTAAGGGAATAGATATGTCCTGGTCTGAAACAGTGATTGGGCACCTGGTGAAGAGAGGCTGCCATCCCTGGGAGCACAGGTGCAAGCAGTTCACCCACACAACAATGGACCCTGTCCATCAATGGGCTGTTAGCTGAGAAGGAAGCATCTCTTCTTAGAAATCACATCCTACTGCAGGTTTTCAGTTAGCCCCTGCCTTAAGCAGTAGGGTGAGTTTTTCTTATTATTACTAGCTTGTGACAAGTATCATTCACAGAGCATATTAGAACTGCTCAGAGCAGTTTTTACTTCTTCTCATTTGATACCTCTGGAATTAAATCCTCATGGGATGTGAGAATGATATATTTGTAAGAGAGAGGGAAGCTGGAAGTGCATATGAAGTGGAGCTGGGAAAGGAGGTTCCTCAAGAGCCCTCTAAAAAAGTCAAAAAAATGGAAATAGTTTTTCTTTTTAACATAAATTAATTAAAATATATACATTTTTATTCTCTTCCTATCCTCAGATGTCTATCAAGCATTCACCTCCGTGCTTTATACTGTGCAGAAGTTGTGTGCAGGTGTTTTGTAATATGTTTAGAACTACTCATAATGAATGAGTTTATTGTCATTAACTCCAATGTTTACACCCAAATTGTAGTAATTTACTTTAAAAATTTGTTTTCTTTGGTTTTCTATATACCTAATTTTTTAATTAGTTTAATACAGATTAATAGAAACAAGTATTCAGACAGAACACTTCAACGCTTGAATTAAATGAGGAGAGAGGGAAGAAAACTAGATAGAACTGGCCGGTAGTAAGAATATTCCCTTTTAGAATGCATTTGTAATTACCATCTCCATACCAGCTGCAAAATAATTTGGTTTCTTTCTCACTTGAATTTATCTGTTTTCTGCTTTTATGCACTGACTCTAATGACATCAAAGATTTTAAGTTAGTAAATCAAGGAAACTGTTGATATCTGATGCTTGCTTCCTGTTAAAATGTAACTACATTTTTACCAACTTATATTTCTGTCTTGTCTTACAAGAATTTAAGCATCAGAAAGCCTAAAATTTTGTTATTCAAAGAGGTTTTGTAGAACTTCAATGAATTTTGAGCAATTGATTAAATCTTACATCACTGTTTTCAAGAAGTGGAGGCACAAGAACTGTGAATGGCATTTCAGTATTACATCTCCTTAAGCCTAATAACAGTGAAACTTTCTTTGTCTTGTTTCTGCTTTTCCTCTTAGTCTTTTTGCCATGACACCTAACTGACAAGAAACATCAAGTTGCTTGTCCACTAAAGCTCTTACATTCTCCCTGAAATCTTGATTTTCATTATATGGCTCTGCTTTATAAGGAAGTTTCCTGCACTGCTTGATACAAAACTTATCACTTCTTATTTGATTCTGTTGAATCTGATTGTATGTGGGTCCATTTTACTTAGAAATATTACATCACTTGAGTTTCCTTGTTTTCATCTTTCAGATGTCATTGTTCCAATAGGTACAGCATCCATTAGATTTACCAGTAATTTTTTTTTAATGTTTATTTCTGGACCATTGCTAAAAATGCTACACTAGCTAAATGCTGAATAAACTAATCTCTAGGGAGCTCCACTGGAAAGACAGATTTGGTGTTCAGTCCCAGTTGACAAATAACCTTTGGAGATTCATCTTTGTGTTAGTTCTTATTTTTATTTTTTATTTAATGTGATTAATTGATATTATGTAATGCTAATTGGAGTTCAGGACCATGATGTAATATCTCTATGATGGCCTGACTATATGACATCTGTACATTTACATTTTCAGCCAAATTTATTATCTAATCAAACAGGTTTATTTGACTAGATTTAATTTACGTAAAAGCATCTTGGCTGACATTAATTGTGTTGCTATCACTAAACTCCTTATCAGTGAATTTTATACCAGCATTTCTGTTATTGCTTATGACTGACACAAGGCTTACCAGCTACTGAATATGGAAGATTAAAATTTCTTCAAGCTGATGGAATTTTCTTGTTTGGAGATTTAGTAAAAGTGAACATCAGGGGAACAGATATTTCCCCAGCCAGTTTTTAAGGACTCTTGAATATTATCTCAATTATCTATTCGTGGTAATTATGCTTGAAGTTTCACAATACACAGTGCTGTGTTCCCCTCCCCCCTACCCCCCTCCATACACACAAACACACACACACACACATTTTATATTGTAAAATGAAAAATATACTCTCACCCTTTTTCTGAGAAATTAAGTCAGTGCCTCACAGGGAGACAAGATACAGGCTTCAGACTTGCTCAGCTGGAGACAGGCTGTATTGCCACCACAAAGATGTGAATTTAACTTGGATGTCTGTAAGACAGCAGTTTTAAATTACTCTGGAAGAATCTCTGGAAACAATGGGGAGTCTCAGTTTTTCAACAGTATCTTTCTTCTTGGTATTTTGCTGAGTTTGGAACCATAACCTCACTCTTTCTTGACTATGTTCTTACATCTGACCTATAACAACCGAAGGGATATTCTGTGATTCTGTGATTCTGTGACTCCATAGCACATGGCATGTGAAAGGAGAGTTTAATAGAGGTAAGGGAGTTAGCCAGTCAGAGTGCTGTTGATCAGGGAAAAGCAGTGCATTGGTCAGTGGATGGTAAAAAAATTGCTTATGCATCAATTTTTATGGCAAATATATATAAATAACTATTATTCTTTTATTTCCCTTTTCCCAATCTTAGTAAACAGTTTTTATCTCAACCCATGAGTTCTACCTGGTACTTTTTTCCCATTCTCTCTTCTTCTCCGGGGAAGAGGAGGAGAATGAGCAAAAAAACTTTGTGATGCTTCACTATCTCCTGGGTTAAAACACAAAACTTTTCCAAGTGAAAGCACCTGATGAGGACATCAGAGCCAATTTCCCACAGAAAGTGCAATAAGATCAGGTTCACAGTAGGAATAGACAGAATAGATGGCCAGCAGATACAGCCCCGTTTATAGTTGGTGGAGATCAGATCCCCATACTCATCCTTGAGCACTCCCCATTCATCCCACACAAAACCAAATAGATGACTACCATTTAGCAGCAAGGACAAATGGAGCTGGGCATGTAAAGCAATGGCCAAAGAGCTAGCTCCCCCTGTGTACAGGGGGCCTCACCTGCTGCTTCAATTACACAGCCTTGGTGATGGGGAGGTGCTATTACACAGCATGCCTCACTCTTTGCCTCTTCTCAGTTCACCTATCCTTGAGGATTTGTCTTTCACCCCCCATAAATCCATCTTTTTTGCTCTTTCATCAGTTTCCTGTTACATAACATTAACAGTTAAGAAGTGATATTTCCAATTTCCAACATCCAGTGTCATGAATAGCCTTCAAAGCGTAGTTGCTAATTTACATGAATGGTAAGTTTCTCTTAGTGCCCTTCATTTCATTCCTTTCTATAGAGTTACTTCCCTCTACTTACCTTCTTTACTATTACAGCACTACTCCAGTGCTTTCCCACTTTCATCTTCAAAATTCCTCTCCCATGGTTTACTGTTACCTCTTACCTTTCTGACTTTGCAAGGAAAAATCCCTTCTGAACTTGGAAGTGTTACCGGGGGAAAGCTGATGCCTGACAGCCCCATCTCACCAGTTCTCGCAGACTCTCGCGTCACCTGGCTTAAGACTCAGCAGTCAGATGGTATTTCACTGTATTACTGTATTCCCCAAATTTAATCTGCAGTTTTGATCACAACGTAGTCAGGGCCACAGCAGTGCCTGAGCTGCTCCATCAGGTAACAGCACACAGCTAGGATCTGGGCAGAGCTGTAGCTCTTTCATTTGTTTTTAGCCTGATTGATTCATCTCACACATACACACACACACACACACAAAATAGATTTCATGAAAATGAGTATTTTTAACTATCTCTTTGTCACAAGAACTACAAATAATGCTGACATTTTATAGAAGCAATTGAGTGAGAATTTTTAGAGCTGTGAGGTATGGAGTACATCCCTCAGGAAAGGTTTGTGCCCACAGTGTGGTTCCTTCAGTTACAGCATGTTGCACCAACACACCCACCACAGAAAAATAATCCACAGGTTTGTTCTGCCTGTCCATTTAGTTTTTCATGCAGTTTCTCACTAGCTTTTGACTAAGGTGGTGTTCCAATTGTCCTTCCCATCTGTACCTTGCATGCGTGCGAGTCTAAGGTTCACAGAGAGGAGTCTTACCCCTGCAGAACCCACTGTGCCATGTTGGAAAGTGTAGGGTTGCATCTGAATGATGGGCTTGAACATCTAATGTCACAGACAGAAGCTCCATTTACTAATGTAAATTAAACTTAATTAGTAGAAGACAGTAGATTTTTCACTACAGGCTAGTAGATACTAATACTTAATACAGCCTGAGCTGTAAAAATGAAGTGATCCTAACACACATGGCACAGTACACTGCTGATCACATGCCCTGCTCTGAAGACTTTGATGCCTTGATTATGTAAATAGGAGGGATGATTGTTCCACTCTCAAAACTCCACCAAACAATAAATCACCTCAACTCAAACACAAATGAATTTTGAGCCTTATCACATAATTACAATTTTATCACTGTTATTGTCTGACCAGGACAGAGGACCTAGGAGTCAAGAGATTATTCCTTACTGGTTGTGATTTAAATTGTTTGACATTAGTTAGCTTTTTGGGAGGCAGAAAAAAATAAAATCTTTTCAGAAATTGGACTCTGCTTCTTTACAAATATTTTTCTATTTGCCTGGTGCTCTGCTTTCTGTCTGACTCAGGTACTTTAAAGGCCTGAATCAAGGCATCTTGAAGCAGTGTCTTAATTTTGGCTGGGACAGAGTTATTTTTCTTCATAGTATCTGGTATGATGTCTGATATTTTTTGGTTTTAGGAGAAAAACAAGGTTGATATAACACCAGTATTTCTGACTGTCACTGAGTAGCTCTGTATGGAGTCAAGGATACTTCAGTTTTCTTGTACTGTCCTGCCAGCAGGGGGCCTGAGATGTACAAATGAGCTGGGAGGCGGCAGGACCAAAACCGGCCAAAGGGATATTCCATGCTATTTGACATCATTTTGAATGAAAGTTTGATAAAGGGCAGAGTTCATCAGACAGACTGCAACTGCTCAGGATCTACATGGGCACTGGTCAGTGAGTGATGAGCAATTGCTATTGCATCATGTGTTACACATGAGCACACACATATAGGTGTAATAACGTATTACCCTTTTTTCTTCTTTCTTTTTTCTGTCTTAGTAAATAGTTTTTATCTCAAGCCATGAGTTCTACTGTTTGCTTATTTTTATTTTCTTCACCATCCCATTGGGAAAAGGTGAGTCAGCAAATGACTATATGTAGATGCTTAGCTACCTGCTGAGTTAAACAACAGCAATCAGTTTTTAGGATTTAGTCATTTTAGTTATTATTATATTGGCTGTTCTTCTCCACATTTCTTATGTATAAAAGGAAACAAAATCAAATCATGTACATGGGTGTATATGTATGGTTATCATAAATGAGTTGTTATAAATAGAATGAATTTTAAAATGAATTAATGTATGTAATATATTTTTCCTTTCATTCTTTGTCTCCTTTTACAATCCATGTCATTAGTAAGATTTTAGCCAACACCGTTCTTCAAAATTATGGAACTATTGCTTTTTGACCTTAATTCATTCTTCTTAAAACTTTGTCTTTTCATTTGTACTTCTTTCATTGTTTATTATCTTACAGTTCCTTACAGGTCACAGATTTCTTCTTTAAAAATGTACAGTATTTTTCAGAAGCTCTTGAATAGCAAAAATGATCATATCAAAATACTAGTACTACAAAGCTGTTAATTTTTTTCCTGGAGGATACACTTTCCAAGCACCTGACCATGCTTTTCCTGTATCAAACGTTAAAGATATAACTGTAAGGGCTCAACAAAACTAATCTTTATGTAAATCTAAATAATTTAATAATTTACTGTTCTATCAATATTGTGTCAAATGAGAAACAAAAGTGAAAAAGAGTAACATTGTCTTGCCTTCAAAGTGTATTTTAGAAGCTCATCTTAAGTACATATTCTCATGGTAGAAAAATGGTTTTGTTTTGAGATGTGCTGTTGAGTAACTGTTTCACATCTTGTTTAAACAATAAAGAAATCTCTTTTACATAGTTTTGCGAAGATGGAATGTATAATCTTGATGGCTCTTTAGGAAAAGTAATCAAGCTGTAACTTTCATATTATTTTCTGTATGGAACTGATGGATCAGTAGATCACAGAATCACAGAATCACTGAATTGTAGGGGTTGGAAGAGACCTCTAGAGATCATCTAGTCCAACACCCCTGCCAAAGCAGGCTCCCTACACCATGTCACACAGGTAGGCGTCCAGGCGGGTCTTAAATATCTCCAGAGAAGGAGACTCCACCATCTCCCTGGGCAGCCTGTTCCAGTGCTCCATCACCCTCACTGTAAAGAAGTTCTTGCGCACATTTGTGCGGAACTTCCTATGCTGTAGTTTCATCCCATTACCCCTAGTCCTATCCCCATGCACTACTGAAAAGAGACCAGACTCACCACTATGGCTCCCACACCTCAGGTATTTATAAACTTGGATCAAGTCCCCTCTCAGCCTTCTTTTCTCAAGGCTAAACAGACCCAGTTCCCTAAGTCTCTCCTCATAGAGGAGATGCTCCAGGCCCTTCACCATCTTTGTGGCCCTCCGCTGGACTCTTTCCAAGATAAACTTTCAATTACAGTCACTTAATTGTAATTGCATAGGCCTTGTTCACTATGATCAGAAAAAAATAAATAAATAAAAAAATCCACCAGTAAAACATCAAGTAAGTCATCTCTGAAATTATGAGCACACATTAATTAAGGCAAGAATGCATGTTCTGCCTGCTATAGCTGCTAAAATTCTTCTGAAGGACTGCACTAGACAAAGTACTCATACATGGTTTGAGGAAGTACAGCCTAGAGGAAGGAAGCTAACAGGCCTGTATTCAGAGCTATATCTACTTATCTGACATAGGAATTATAGTGATATCAGCTAATTTGCATCATTCCTGAGTTAGATAAATTTTCTCAGCACATTTGGGGGAAAATTATATGCGTTCACTCTGTGTTGTACCACATAAATCAGATCCCAAAACTTAGGGTCTAGCAGAACAGATTAAAATTACCTGAAAATTAGAGATAATTAATGAATTCAACAATCTTTACATTTTGGTATTATTTTGATTTAGGGAAAAAAAAAAAAAAAAAGATAGAAAATGACTTAAAGATGGTAAGTGCATGGTAAGTGCCAAATGATAATTTCTGCCTTCCGAGGAGAGGTGCCTCCTCACCCCCCACAATTTAACAGTATCTCCTTGTCAGTACCATGTTAGATTTATAATCACTGCCATTAAGTAAGATGGATGACCATTTTGTCTTCCTACCCAGACTGGAGCTGCATTTTACTCTCTGAATAGAAAGTTAAGTAAGACCACAGCAACTAGCTACTCTTCGTAGGTTTTAATTTGGTAACTGATAGGTGTTACCAGTCTTTAAATTTTTGCCCTTTGTCATGCGGAGAATGACACCAAGTTTGTATATTAAGTCATTTAATGATTATTGTAGAAGAAAGAGTGCTTAATAGTGGAAAGTGCCTGTGAAAGAGATTCCATTTTATTATGCAAACTCTGCTAGGTGATGTAGAGTGGTAAGTTGCATGTTTTCCACATTAAAAATGTGGAAAAGTTCTATTTTTGTAGTAGGAGACAGAATTCTTGCACATTTGTTTGTGTGTGAAAGTAACTTTTTTCTGCACTCTTCTCATTCCAATTATGTTTACTTGTATCTTATGACAGAGAGCATAATGGACCTTATAAATCTATCATTTCCATTTCTTTTTTTTATCATGCTTTATTTGGATCCAAAAGTTTATGAAGTTCCTCTGAGGAGTACATTATTTGCTCTTTTTCTTCCTTCCTTCCTCCTTTCTTTCTTGTTTTCCTGCAGTTATCATTCCACCAGTATTCACCAAAATCTGCTAAAATTAGTGGGGTTTTTGCTTTAGGAACTCTCACCTTATTTATTGTGTGAACAGAAAGCGAAGATTTCTATGGAAAAAAAAAAAAGCCTGATTTTATCTTTCTGTAATAGATAAAAGTCCAAGGAAAAATGGATTTATCCCAACATTCACGTGAATGTTCAAATACTACAGTAAATATGTCATATAGAACTTGATTTTGAAATGAATGTTGGTTTTGGTGTCCACAAATCTCAAAAATACTAGGCTTCTTCATTTGCTACTGAATTGCATGTGAGTTGTGCTCTGGATAGACAGTGTTCTGGTGCAAGAAATTTTCAAACACATCAGGCCATCTTCAGTTGGGCATTCAAAACAAACATAATCTTTTGAAATGCATATATATGGATCTTATACCAAGATAATGATTGAATTATTCATCTGCCACATTCAAATACTACAGCAGTTAAGTTCCATAGAAAATCTCATGTGAATATTAATTCTGTACTGAGATGATAAATTAGGTGGTGTGCAGTATTCAAAGCATGGTGCCAAACCCTGAACAAGGTGATGAAATGAAATACTGAACTTTTGCTCATTCACTGAGCATAAGTCTTCCTGAACAACAAACAAAGCTGGGAATAAGTCAGGAATAGTTTAATGAAAAGTCACTTTCAAAAGAAGGATGTACAACCAAAAATAAAGGTTATCAGTATTAATTCTGGTATTTCCTAAGTTTGATGATCTTGGCATTTAACCTTAATGATCTTCAATGTATTTTTAGAGACATTCTAATAAATGTAATCTTAAAAGCTCCCAATCAAGAGCGAGATTCTATTGTACTAGACTACAAAAACAGTAAGAGAAAATGACTGCCCTTAAGTAGTTTTTTGAATACATAGGTGCAGTTTTTTTTTAGATAGCCTTATGTTTGATGTTGTTCAGAATAGGAACAATAGGGCTTTTTTTCTTGCTAACCCTTTCAAATTGAAACAGAGATGAGAGCAGCCAAGTGTCTCCACCAAAAAAGCTTTCTAAAGAATTAGCTTACCATAGGGTTCTTTGCTAGAGGTCAGGGAGTTGCAGCCACTCTACCCTACTCATGTTTCTGAAAGGGAAGCACGTCTCCTCTAAAAACCCTAGATAGTCAGGGCAGGCTCCTGGAAATGGAAGAGAAGGTTCCACTATAGAAAACATTATCGGTTCCTTCCTGAACTATAGACAATTGAATCACATACATTTTTTTTTTTTAGCAGACTTTTGAATGTTGCTAGAGAATTATTTCTGTAAGATTTAGACATCTCCACCTAGCCTTTACAGACAGCACCTAACCCACTATGTTGTGCACACAAACTAAGCAATCTCATTCTTGCTGATTGATTTTCAAATTGATATTGACTTTCCAATTTACATTCACCTCACTGAGAACTTTTCATTCATCCATCATATTTTTAGCATGCTCGTCACCGTAGCCCATCAAGGCTGCACATAAATCATGTGATACATAATCATAGGACAGATATCTATGCAAATGATTATTTTCTTTGCCAGTTCCAATAATTTAGTAACTTTCAAAACCACAATAATTATAATCCCTTTCTTTCTCTTGGTGTATTTTACTGCACTGCCTATTTGTTCTGATCGATTTGTTTATCTTAACCTCCCTTTATTATTTTCCGAGAACAAAAACACACTTCTTAAGAAAAAGAGCTAATGAGCATTAGAAAAGTCTGAGCATTAGAAAAGTCTGCATGAAATCCAAAGCAAGCAATTCCATGCCAGTGAAAACATCAGGTATTACAGTACTGTAGTTCTAACTCTGCAGAGCATCTTGAATGATTTTTTATTTAAGATTAACATAAATTTAAAAATAAAAAGCGAGAAAATACAATGCAGTCTTCCAGTTCCTAAAATGTATTCTGAAAGAGTGAAATCAAACTGTGAATAAAATCTGACATTATTACTGCAATATTTGTGGTAAATTATTATAAATTTAATTTCAAGAGAAGATAAAGGATATGTTTGAAATTAGTTACCTAGAAAATGTAATTCAGTATTTCCTGTTGTGGGAATAATTTTCCTGGGCATGTTTTGTTTGTTTGTTTATGAATTCAAATGAAATAACTGAGATAATAAAAATATTTATTTTATCCTCAACATAATAGGTACCCATGAATATTTGGATTCTTATCTGTTCATTTTAATAAAGTTTTATATTTTAATATTAAAAGCTATTTTTGTTATGTCATCATATTTTTCTTTTGAATAAAAAGGCCCATAGAGCAGTGGTTAACTTTTCATACCTTCAGCAGAATTGTCACAGTAAATTGTTGTTGCTGGAAATTTAACTCAGTATATGTTTAAAGTCTCTTTTTCTGAATACTTCTACTACCATGGAATCTAATGAACATTTAATGACATTTTGAGAAAATCAAGCACATTTCTTACAAACAGTGACAGAGGCCTACCAGTGAGAAAGAAAATGTTTAGTCTTTCAGTTTTTAGCTCATATTTCAGCCATGTTCCCTTGTCGTTACAAATCAAACATATCCGAAAACTAAAGTAAGCAGTAATAATTGCATCACATAATGTAATTATAACCACTCAAAAAAAAACTTGTCAAAGTAAGCTTTCATGTAAACTTGATGCCTGCACATACTATAGAAAATTTCCCATTTCCCCCCATAAAACAATTGCTCATCACCAACAGGAATCAATGAGAATCACTTCTAATCCATCTCTTTTTTTCTTATTTCTGAAGTGAATAAAATCATGATCTGAATTTTCATCCTGGAGCGGCAAGACTCAAGTACTCCTACATTTCTGAAAGGTCTTATCACAAAGGCTAAGATAGAATCAGGTGCTCCAGGAAGTGAAGAGCTGTAAGTCTCTGCTTTTTTTTTTTTTTTTTCTCTTTATAGCTATTTCTCCAAGCAGAGCAATAACTTGCCTTTTTGCTCAGCAGCCTTATATCCCCATTCCCATCTCAACGTATGTAGTTCTTCCTGTAAAGGGAGCATATAAACTTTCTAGTCTTGGGTTATACTTGAATTTAGATGTCTTCTTCAGTAAACCTAATATATATATAACTAATATCAAAATATAATGTATATATAACTAATATCAAAATACACTAATGGTGGTGTTTTTTAAGGTATCCATATTTATTTGTATATTCTGGAAAATAAGCTTTCATTCAGCTGCATCAGTCCTACTGGACTTTAACCACTGGGACTTAATTGTGTTTTTTTTCTTTAAGATGTATTTTTTTTTCTTTAAGATCAGGACTCAGATCTTCCAGAGATGACTGAAATATTTACACCAATATCACAGGGAATTTTTACAATTATTACTATATCTTCTGTTATAAATTCAAGAATATTTATTTCTTTCTTTATACAGTTTTTGTATGTGATACTGTCCTCACAGTTATTGGAAACTGTTTCAATGACTTTATTGAAGAAATATGTACATCTTCTAATATCTTGTATTCTTAGAGATAATGGATTTACATCTATTCCATTACCATTTCTGAAATACATCATACTGACAAATGATTGATTAGATTTGACAGAGGAAAATGAAATGTACTTGTCATAAAGTGTAAATATACTACTGGCAATGATTTTATGTATAGCTGAGAAGATGATTTACCTGTTTTCAACCATATTTGTTTATTTCCTGTTTAGGATTATAAATAAGTTCCAGATGCTTCTCCTCCATTCATCTCCTTTCCCATTCTCATTTCTCCCCAGTTCAACACCTTTCCCCACCCTCCTTCTTGCCTCTTCTCTCCTTGTATCTTCTCACCTCCACTTTGCCTTGCCTCACTTTTCTCTGTTCTCAAATCTGCTCTCCTGCCAAGGCCTGGAGAATTTTTGAAATACAGAATTTAACAACACCAGAAAATTTATTTCCTAAAGCAGCGAGAAAATAAATAAAAGCATTTTAATTATTGCATACTCAGCATTTAATGAAAAAAGAAATTCAAGCTTAACTAAAAAATGTTCACAGTATCCATAAAAATCCTAATTAAAAAAATTAATAAAATATTTGTATTGTATGTGAGCACTCATAGGGATGTTCAGCAGAATTTTAGATACCTATTTCATAGCAACACACAAATGTGAATAAAGTTGAAGGTAGTAAAACATTAATATATAGACTACTTTTCTATTAATGGTTAAATTATAGAATGGGTGATTAAACATAACTGCCAAATACTCCCCCAGTCGAAACAAAATGTTCATGACATGCATTTGTCAAGAATTTTCATCCAACATTAATAGGTAATGTGAACGTGGAACTGAAAACTAAGTACATTGCATTTCTCTGAAATTTCTGAGCTTAATGTAGTAACAGCACCTCACACCTTCTTTTATTGTCAAGTTCTGTTGCACAGCAAAATCAAATCAATTGGTAAATGGACACGACACAATGTTCTGATCAGTTTTGAGTTGAGGAACTTTAAATCAGCAGCAGACTATTCTGGAGAAAAGGAGATAAATTAACCTTTCTTAAACACACAGCTCTCACTGTCTCAAAAACTATCAATGAGTTTACCTCTGGTATGGATGGCTGCATTTCTAATGGTTTAGCAGCTTGAAAAATATCTTAAGGGTTAGATTTCTGGACAGAAACATTTAAAATCTTCCATTCTTTTTACTCTGACACACAATAAGGCTTTAGGTATTTCTTTTCACTTCTTCTCACTTATTTTTCTTTTCTTTTTTAAGTTTTGTTTAGATTTATACTTTCTCAGACATGATACAAGGATCTTTAGATGCAGAATTGCAACAAAGACAGTGGGAGTTGTCAACATAAGGCATCTGAGTCTTAAGTATTTAAGTGTGTCTTCAGGTGACTCTATATAATGTGGAAGAAATATCCCTGAACCTAAGGAATATTTAAATTTCTGCAAAATAGCATTAGGAATATCAAGGCTTTTCTGTTGGCTTTATACAGAACATGTATAAAGGTAAGATGACTGTCTTTTCTCTTGGGATCAAGTCTGAATTTTCCACTTACTTAGGCAAAGGAAGCTCATGTATAATCAATGCTGATAGCATTAAATGAAGCACTCATTCTCTCTCTCATCTTTTTCCTGATTTCAGAATCACACTGAAAAACAAAACAAAGCGAAACAAAAAAGAAAAGAAGAAAAAACAAAAAAAAAACCAAAAAACAAGAATTAAGGAATCAGCTTCCCTCAGCTTCAAGGGAAGATCTGAATGGCAAAGCAAAGGTGCTAATATTAGTGTTAGCAAACATAATATATGTTGTCACCTAGTAGAAATAGCAATTTGACAAAATGAAACCTTTTTCAGTCGAAAAGCAAAAATCTTGATACTCTGCAGAAACTGGATCTATTGTGCACGCACTGTAAAGGTAGACAATAGATCTACAGTAAGTCTGATATGCTCTTGCAGTAAAATAATAAATAAATAAATAAATAAGAAGTTGAAGTGTGCAATTGATTTGAATTTCTGTGAAAGCCAGACACCTACATCTCATTTGTTGAGTAAATAATCCAAGTCAGAGAAAAATGTGCACTTGATTACTCTGTAGAACCATCAGTTTAAATTAATCTAAGTGAAATAGCACCTGTTTTGAATGTTTCCTTTGGTAGTTTTTAAGTAAGGATTCTTATTTTTCTAATTTTCAAATTATAATTAGCTGAGAAATTGAAGTATAATTATTGAAAATGACTATCACTGAACTAAACATTACATAATTATTTCTATTCTGTCACAATTTTTTTTTTCTTTTTTACTTCTATTACAATTTAATTAAAAAGTTCCAAAATCCTTCCGTTTTCATCGGATATTAAGCAATTTCTTTAAAAAAAAAAAAATCTTATATTTTTTAATGCATCTACATGCCTTGTACTGTAGTAGTATGATAAATACTTTATCCATAATTCAGGTGTTAATTGGAGTACTGTAGTGCTTTATTTGAACAATAACTTTTTTCAAACACTTAAGCTACTGAAAGCATTGAAACCTGTTTGGAGACAATCATTAATGAGGAAATGAGAGGAGGCTCAGGGGAGACCTCATTTCACCCTCCAACTTCCTGAAGGGAGGCTGTGATGAGAAGGGTTTTGGCCTCTTCTCCCAGGCAATAGGCGGGACCTGAGGAAATGGCCACAAGTTGTACCAGAGGAGGTGTAGACTAGACATAAGGAAGAATTTTTTCTCTCAGAGAGTGTTCAGGTGTTGGAATGGCTGTCCAGGGAGCTGGTGGAGTTGCCGTCCCTGGCAATGTTCAAGAGGTGTCTGAATGAGGAGCTACAAGATATGGGTTAGTGGTTTGTGGTAGCAATAGTAATGGGAGGACGGTTGGACTAGATGATCTGGCAAGTCATTTCCAATCTTGTGATTCTATGATTCTATAGGACATCAGAATAGAATCAGTGTAATCGCAGTCACAGTGAACGTTACCTTCTGTTGGACCAAATGGAACAGCTGGAAAAAAATGAGCAGTGCTTTGAGTTCTTCAAATTGTCTTTCCTTCAAGTTACATCAATAGATTTAACAAAATTTTTAACCCTCTTAAGCCTTTATTTTGTCTTTGCTCTTAGACTACATGGCTACAAAAACCCTTACTAAATGTGATAACAACATTGTGAGCCAAGACTCCACATAATTCCAGTGGTAACACTTATAAATATAATACGAAGCTCAAGATATTAAAAATACAAGTATATCAGAAGTTCAGAAAATCAGTTTTATTTAAATGTAAATTAACAAACTCTCTTTTCCTCCAGTCTAACAGAATTGCATAGTCCACTGATTTTAATTAAGATGGGGAAACTGTTTTGATAAAAAAAAAAGAAATGACCCCAACATGTGCCCAAAACTTAAAATGAAACTACTTTGAAGTGCATAGAAGAGGAAAAAAATTAAAGTTTACTTCTCCCCTACATTTTTAACACTTTTTTCTCTTTCTTCCTTTCCGTAAACAGAGACAAGCATTGTGGCTAAAGAACAGTTTCTGAACTAGAGAACATATCTGCTTAAAATACTCTTGAAAAGAGTGGACACAGAGATAATGCTGTTCTACCTATGCAAGTATGTCAGGACCTGATGACTCAGACAGAAATATAACATTTTCCTTTTTCATGGTATATACCTCAAGTCAGAACATGAGTACATTTTATTAGGAGAATTAAACAGCATATTTCAAAGAAGTATGTGGAATAACAAATTATTTCCTCAAGGGATTCACCAGTACAAAGAGCCCTGAATGTCAGAGACATGCATAGTTGCATAACTTGTAATTTCAATGGAAATTACTCCCTAAGGATAACACGGAGAGATGTGGATCTTGCCTTCCTAATGCATCTCTGAACAGTGAAATACTAGAAGTACAAATTACAAGGTATGAGTTAAAATAAAGAAATTCCACTGCAAATATACACCCCCTCCAGCTAGTATTTTTAAGCATTCTTGTCTATGCCACCTGGTAATTGATTTAGTAATCCATTTTCATACAATCAAAAGAAGAAGTAAGCTTACCTGCTTAAGCAAATGACCACAACACCAATCTTACAGTTTGAGCTAGTGGTAGCTACGGTATGACACAAGTATTGTCGTATATAAATCCATTACAAGATTACTCACTGCATTAGACCATTACTATCGTTAATTGTCTCTGCAAAGCCATTGTTGTCATCTCAGTTTGTGATGTGTCCTAGAGTTAGAAAATCAATTATACTATCCACAACACCTTCAAATGTAATTGAATGAATTGTATTTAATTTTCTTGTATTGTGAAAGGCACAGAAGTATGATGAGATTTTAATTTTCAGAGATCTGTTGTTTTTGTACAGAATTTTGCTCTGAGTATATCTCAAAAGATATTTTCCAGGAAAATTTGTCTTCTGCACAATAGGAACACAGCTCAGTCTCCTGTATCGCTCCAACACTCAGTGATGTGTATCCAAATCTCTGTAAAACTCATTTTGTACAGTCACTGATGTATTTGCAGTTCTCTACAGCAGCTCCTGACAGATAACCAGTTATTTCACTATGAAACCTATAATAACTGTTTCTTTCCCAGTGAAACTTTGTCAAAACTGGTGCCTAGATACTGTGATTGCTGCTGTACAAATAGTTATAATTGATAAAGAAAACGAGCCTAAGCACTGTAGAAGCTCTGTAGAAGCATGTGTACAAACAAACAAATGGATAAAAATCCTGATTGATTCCCATATTTACATGCGGGGTTCGATGTTTGTTTCTTCTTTTAGTCCTCAGTGGTGTTACATTTCATTGTCTTACATGTCTTACATACATACAGTCTGTTTTTGCTGGTCTAATCCCACACAACTCTTCTCTAAAAAAGCAACATAATTTTAAAGATTTTTAACTATAAATATAAATGATGTCGTATGCATGAATAAATAATCTTAAAATTATGTACTTTTCTGACTCTGAGATGCAGAATGCTACCGTACAAATCCATAGTAATGAGAAGGAGGTCTCTCACCTTCTTACGTCTTTTTACTTTTCTCCATTCTTTTCCCCCTAAATAAATCAGATCCAACACCATAATTTCTTTTTTTCTTGTCTCATCCAAAATCTCAGTTTTTCATAGAAGATTCCATCCTAATCTCCAGCTTTATGTTGCCATTTAGGGTCTAGAAGATGCAAGTGTAATTAATAAAAACTAATGGAACCACAGTTTTTGAATGAAAAACGGTGACAAAAGTTAGTCAAGTAACTTTATTATGCTGTTATTGAAACATTTTTGTTGTTTTTTGTGTGTTCTGGTTTTGCCATGACTGAAGAAGCTGCTGAATTTGAGCATGCTCGTCTTCTAACATGTGGCTATGTATTTTGAATGGATGGATCTCTTACAGAAAATAGATACAGACATTACATCTCCAGCAACCATGAATTGACTGTTTCTGGATAGCCATATAGATACTCCATTTGATAATGTTAGCATGGCTCCAAACACAGGTTTATATACGTGCCCTTCAGTAAGAATGAAAATTAAGAAAAGTCTAAAAATTTTCTTTCCTATTGACAAGGTACCTAGAACTAGGAAGTGTAAGCTATAGTGGAAAGTGTTGTGTAAACACAATTGTTCCCAGAGGGTTTGAAAACTCTGATACAAGATAGATGGTACTGGGATAAAAGATGAAATATGAGGGGCTTCCAAACTGAGTTCCAGACTCTGAACTATGTGAACATAGTAATGTGATTTGCAACTGGGCCAGAAAATGTAATTGCCTCACAGTGTTTTCCAACTAGAAGTTGAATGAACAAGAAATGGTCTGATACAGAGCAAGTGTTGTGGATTGAAAAACATCAGCTATATAAAACGTTGGAGAGTTCCGTCATTTTATCTGCATTAATATTTCCTTTACCTTTGCATTCTCCACCACTTACTCCAGTTTTGTTGAACTGGCCAAACTCAGAATGTATAAATGTCATCCCGAAATCTACATGTAGTTCTTCCACTTTCCTGAATGGCTGTGGAAGGCTACATACAGATATCATCAATACTTAATCCTATTTCTTTATTTCTTTATTTCCAGCTATTTACATTCTTTTTCCATTTTCCTTCCCCTCAACTCCCCACCCTTTTCTTTTTCTTTTTTCATTTTTTTTTTTTTCCCTCCCAGTCCATTAATTATAATTACAATCTTTTCATATCTTGTTAGTTTGGAGCTTTAGCATACAGTTAATATATGACTTTCTCATAAAGAATAGAGCGTATGGCAGCTGACTATGTTACATCCAAAACAATGTTTGTTTTCCCTGGAATACAAGAAACCTTCCCCATATCTGAGACAATAATCCACTGTGCTTCACTGATTAATACTGCTGTACTTCAAGGAGTTATTCATCCAAACCCCATGACACAAGACAAATCCTACTTTTTATCCTCTCTTCACACAGCATTTTCATCTCATTAATTGATAGGACCGTTAGCACTTCGTATTTTGACAAATGACAAAATTGATTATAAGAGTTAATATATCAATCTTAATGTACTGTAAATTCCAGGTTATAACTGCATTATTTGAAGTGTTGTGGAACAAGTCTTATAGCATGGCACTAGAGCTAATGACAACAGTTACAGGAAGAAGGACTGAAGTTCATAGTGAAATGTTGTCCATATCTCACTGCCTGGCTGGGTTGAATAGGTTTTCTTCAAATCTGTGTAAGAGTAAGGTGTCCAGAAACTGTTTCCATAGCACTTGTGCTTACTTATTAGCTTACTTTTATGGACACTAAGTTCTCATCCATTAAGAGAAAACAATAGTCATTTACCATTTTACCTCTTTCTAAAAATCAAGAACTGCCTTTGAGATTTTCCACATATTGTTGCAAACAAAGACACCCAAGACTGTTAAAATTCAGAAGTTTGCCCGATTTGAAAGACGAAAGGTCAAAAGCAAAACACTTCACAGCTTCTCCTGGATAGTAATAAAAAATGAATTTTTATCATTTTTGTTTTCAGTGCAACAAAAATATCCATGATTTAAGTGGCCCTGAATGTTGTATGTGAAATACAGCGTATGTGTTGAGAAGAAGACTGTTATCTGGATAGAATGCTTACTGCAAAGTTCAGAGTGTACGGTGTGTACTGTCAGTTGTGTGCAACAGTAGCAAACTCTTGGGAACTGGAACACTGCATTAGTCAACTTATGAACTAAATAAACTAAACAGACGTTTATCATAATAAGCTTTTTTTTATTTATTTAATTAATGTCATGTCACTTGTTTTATATACCAGGTACTCCTGAAGTTGTTGGCCCTCTCTGCCAGCACTGATCGTTCATGGACTCTTCTCTCCTGTCTCTGTCAATTTTAACAGGAACTGAGAGTTTTGTACATGACTAAGCAAATCTACAAGTAGCTTTCTTTATACAAGGCAATGTCAAGAACACTCATTTGCCTCTGGGCCACTGCAGAATATTTTCATAGAATCATTAAGTTTGTAAAAGACCTCTGAAATCATCTAGTCCAGCCATCCACCTATCACCAATATTACCCACTAAACCATGTTCCTTAGTATTAAATCTACATGATTCTTGAACACCTCCAGGGACTCATTCACCTCTGTGGGCAGTCCATTCCAGTGCCTGATCACTCTTTTTGAGAAGAATCTTTTCCTAATATCCAGTCTTAACCGCCCTAGTGCAAATTTTGAGGTTGTTATCTCCCATTCTTTTGCTAGTTCTGGGAGAAGAGGTCAACCGCCACCTCACTGTGACCTCCCTTCAGGCAGTTGTAGATACCAATAAGGTCTCTCCTGAGCTTCCTCTTAATCCACACTAAACAATCCCAGTTCTCCCAGCCACTCCTTACAAGACTTGTGTTTCAGTCTTTCTATATTCCAGCCTAGCAATCCAGGCTGTCCAGATCTCCCTGTATGGCCTTCCTACTCTCAGGCAGATCCAACACTTCTTCACTACAGCCAATTATCTCACCTGAAAATGGCTAGGACATTTGCTGTAGTACAATCACATCTATTCCAATAAATGAAAAATGCTGAATCTCTGAGTGGCTGGATTGGCAACAGTTGTGGAACTGAATGTGCTTTTTTGAACATTTGATAGCGCTGGTTCTATAACTACAAAAGTTTATGCCTGAGAAATGTATTGACTAGGTTAGGACACTCTTTTTCTTTGCATGAAAAGAACATCAACACTCTTTTTTCTACTATACACAAAGGGATTTCTGATCTTAATGGCTGCATATGTCCACAATATGCTGCTGTTACAAAGAACAGAGTGGGCAAGATATAGCCACACTTGTGAATACTTCCATATCTTTCAGTAGGTCCCTATAGGCATAATGTAAGCTATATGTGATTGTATATGAAGCTTGAAAATATCTCCAAAATATCATGTTAGTGAAGTTTCTGGTTTCTGAATGAACAAACAAGCAGAAATTCAATACCGGTGTAGTGTCAAGTACTTACTAATAAGCATAGCTATCTTTAATATAAAAAGGTAGCTGGAAATGATGTTGTCAAAGGAAGTGCCTGTTTTTATTCATTATTAAAGCAGATCTCTTCTTAGTGATTTTGTTACATAGGTCACATTGTGTCTTGTTAGATCATCCTGTGTTGTATCAAAAAATGCACACAGTGTACACCGACAAAGCCCAAAGCAATACAGTAGAGGATACACTTTCTGTCTAATAAGTGGGAAGCTACAGCTGTGTCTTCTACCAAAAATGACAAGCAATGTATTTGCTTTCCAATATGCAGCTTTTCACTATTGGCTAAGGATGCTGTAGGCAGAAGTTACCTTAGAAGAATGTAACAGGCCTTGAATACAAGCATGTCACCTCTAATCTGCTATGCAGCCTGGAATAATGACACCCATTACATACAGTATTATTACTATAGGTGTGTGATATGATATTCTATCAGTGCAGTCCAAACATAAATTAGATTATGGTCCAAATTAGATTTTTTTTTTTTTCTTTGAGGTTAAATTTTCTCACATACTGAGTAGCTTTGCAAATTCTGTTCCAGAAACAATCAGTAAGCAGGATGGAAGTGGGCCAAATCCCACCAAGCCCTAGCCAAAAACAGTAGGCTTCCTCCCATGTATTTCTTTATGCATTCTCCCACCAGATCTCCCACAGATCCCTTTTTTTTTTTTTTTTTAACTTCCTGCACTGTGATTTCATCCTTCTTTGTACACATTCATTGTACCTTTTTCATTTTTTAATTTTAGTTCATCTGCCACCAGTCTCTGAACAGTGCCTGTTCTATCCAACTTTACAATGTGGAAAACTGAATTGAAAGGTCTTAACAATAAAGCCTCTTCCCAGAATTGAATGGGCAATGGTGATATTATAATTCTTCTTTCTACTTGAAATACCTACTTATTACTAAAGAAGGAAGTGAACTTAAAACCTCATGACATTAATTCCACCTGATGGCAATCATCTCATTTTTACCTCCCACTCTTTCTGATTTCTGTCCCATATTCGGACAATAATTTGTTGTTTTTTCTGGTTTTATTGCTTTCCTGTTGTGCAAAACCTAGCATGTGTACTCTAGCACACCTACAAATTTACCTCAAATGTCTTGTTCTGCCACTCATCTTCCATTCATGATCCTGAGCAGATACTGTCTCAAACACAGATCTCTGAGTTTAGAATCACATGATATGTGCACATAGGATCCTCACTTAATTACAACTTGCCCTCAGGAGGAAGCTTTCAGGGTTTCTAACCTTTGTGCAAAACATACTATAAAAGAAAAGGCTACCTGTGAATAACAGTAAAGGAAATCATGAACTATGCTATGGCACATTCAGTGCCATAAGAACACATTCATACATGTGATCAACAGCTTTTGCCACCTTATGATACAAGAATAGTTCACTATTATTTTAGAAAACTGCCTCTTGAACCTGCTTTTCCCAGTGCAAATCCAGTACCATGTGCCATCTCGGAAGGCAATTATCTTTAGTCTAGAATCATTTTTATTTACTATGGAATTCCAAACTTTTCCTATACCTCTGGAAGCATTTCCTGCAAAGTATTCATTCCTTGCCAGAAGGATTTTTTTACCCTATAAAGTTGGAATTTTATACCTGAAATTGTGAAACTTGGACCATTTAAATGGACTTGGGACTTTTATTTTAAACAGCAAGTTAAGACAACATCATCTCTTGTTCTGTTATAAACAGATTTCCCCAGCAAATAAAACCATTACTTCTCAGAAAATGAAGACATTTTCTTAGTGTGCCAGTGTCCTTTCCTGATCTTCATGATAACTAGTAATGCTTAAATAAATACTTCTTCATTGCATTTTTAAAAATATATTGTTTAAAAGGCCAAGTAAACTCTTTTAAAAAATAATGCAATTCTTGTAACATCTTACATTTAGAAAAATTGCTTATCATATGCAAATTTGTGATGATAATTATGAATACATTAAATCCATCATTGTAAGAGCATTTGTTTCCCTCCAAGAGGAAAAGAATCTTATATGTATATTAATGATGATATTTGAGCATGATTTATGAAACATCTTTACGTGAATGTTTAATTATTTCTGGATTATGAAGCCCAGTGGTTAGAAAATAAAGCAAATTTTAAAAGACCATAATACTAGTGCTAAATTTCATCAGAATTGTACTGGTCGTGAAGCAGAGCAGTCGATAAAATCAATAAGATCCACCTTTAAATAAAATAGAAAGTCAAAACAGATTCATGATGTCCCTGATAAAGGTCGTATGCTGAGTCATCCAGTGTTAAAACTGCAAAAAAGGCAAAAGTCAATCCCACAGAAGAAAAATCAAGATGTTACTTCTTTCATAACCTCGGTTCCTTTCTCTGTCTTCGCTGATCTTGATGCTCTTTCCTTTTAATTTGGTTGCAATTTGATTGTGTTTGAGGAAGTTTCTGCACAGCTTTGCAACTATACAAGTGCTGTTTTTTTAACCTCTAAAAGACAATTGTGTACATTTGTTTGTGATAATGAAGCTTACCTTTTTCAGTAATCTTGTTTTGCATGCAGTACCAGAATTATCTGACAATATACTGAGTCAGCAAGAGGAAAAAGAATTAAGAATGAAAGGGAAAACTTTAATTAGCCTACTTGCCCTTTTTTCTTCTTTTATACAAGAGGATTTTACATGAAAGTAGGGCGGCATGATCCAGTCACAACTTCTAAGGTTAATGTATCCCACCAATTTCTCCTTTACATAGAAAACTGAGAACAGCACTGCTGAAACTCAAGACATTGCCTTCTGCCCACCAGAGCTCCCTGTAGAGAAACCAGAAGGCAGCACATTCATGCTGCTGTGAGAGTGGAAAGAGCACTGAAGGGTGGGGAAAAGTAGAGTGGTCCCAAAGCCCAGTTATATCCTGTCTGTTTTGCCTGCATCACCCATGCTTTGAAAGCATGGCACCTGTTTCTTATAATGTAAGGAAAGCATGTTGTCTGTGTTATCAATATCAAATACCAATGAACAATGACATCAAACAGTACCAGATGAAAAATGACAACTTCTTGTACATTACCTTGCATAAGCTCCCTCCAAAGACTATTTCCCAAACCATTCCGTAACTAGCAGCTGTTTGGACACTTCTTGTTTGTTTTATATATTGTACTGCTAAAGTATATTGTTTCCAGAAAGAACCAAACCTCAGAATAAAACTTTTTAATGGCTTTGGTTTTCTAAGGCCCATCTTATGTTTCACACATTACGTCTCCTCTTACTAGAGATAGTGCCCCAGATTAAGGTAAGCTCTTGACAATGAATTTGACTGGTCTGTCAGTTTGAAGCATGTGTGTACGGATAGGAAAAGTATGAGTCCAGCATTAGTTAAATGCTTTATTTTATAGCTCCAGGTAAATATCATATATAGGTAAGCATGGATGAAATATTTAATTTGTAGAAAAGCTTTGTACTTAGGTTTGTCAACTATGATCCCAGTGTCTGCTGTCACTTTGTGCTTTCTAGATAAAAACAGTGATGACCTGTAAGAGCTTCATGCACAGGATAAAATATACATCATGACTGCTTGTACACCGGGAAATTAAGAGTTCTAGAAGATGCCGGGAGCTGTCTTGACCTCCTGAGCAATCCAAATGAGATAACAGCCCAAACTGGTCTTGGGCTGTGTGAAATGGCACTTACTTTGATACCTCCTGGGCACAGTCTGAGAGTTAGCAAGGGCATTTCCAGCAGACATTCTGACAAGGGACACCCTGCATGGGGCTGCAAGAGAGATTAATGGAACAGGTATGGACTGTTCTCCATCAGCAGGTTTCAGTGTCAGGGAGAATGGTCCTAGGGTCATTAAACTGACTGGTGCGGGAGTTGCCTCTACTGGCTTGTCTATGCAGCATACTGCAGGTTGGCACGCCCTGCTTGAAACTAGTGGAACACAGGCCAACACACATACCCTGTCTTTCCCAGTGGCTTTTTAATGGGGGCTCAACCCTGCAGTGATACAGCCATGGCTTTAGGCTGTTTCCTAGAACAGTCAGAATATATCCAGATCAGTTTTCAGCATGTCACATATTATGCTTATTACCAGATCAGTGTCCAAGCAGCGGGATGACCTGCAGACTACTAAGCTGTGCTTGATTATTAACAAAATTCAAATCACAGTTATTCCGCTTGTGCCATGTCTGATAGCAATTCCTAAACTCCGACCCTTCAGGAACAATACTCATTTCTCTGTAGAGACATATGCTTTGAATTTTTTGCTGGTGTGTGTTCAAGTGATTTACTGTAGATTAATTAGGTAATTTAATTGACACAATTAGCTGTAATATTTGTGGAAATAACACATAATGCCTCACTTCTTGTGTCCTTGTTTTTGTCATGTCAATTATCCTCAGTTTTCTAATCAAATGATTTTGTGGAAGACTCATGATGAAATACAGTGCTACATGAGAATTTATCATTAAAAAGGAAAACTCTACTCCTTGAATTTTGAGCAGGTATATCCACCTTTTCTTATGCAAATGATAGTACCCCATTCTAACACACAGAACACCTTATGAGGTGGTGTGGGCTTTTTTGTTTGGTTGGTTTTTTGTTTTGTTTGTTTGTTTCTAAAATAAAAGCCTAGAGATCATCAAAAAGAGAAATGCTGATTTTACTGGACAGAGAAACAATAGTGCAGCAGGTACTGTGGAAGCTTCCCTACAGAGCTCTGCTGACAGAGCTGAAGTTTGACCTGCAGTACCCTCTGTTATTTCAAAGCCACTGGATGCCAATTAAGTTCATCACTAAAACTGCAGCAACCTGTTCACCACAGTTTGATATCTCTGATGAACAAACAACCTCATTCCCATGCTGAAGTTCATTCATGAGTGGACTGATATTCACCTGTTCAGCACAAAATAGAATTGATTTTGAAATCAAGTAACTGTATCTTTTACCAGAAAAGTCCATTTGTTCTACAAGTGGAAAGTAATACATCTGCTTAAACTGTTGTGACAGTCAGAACATGTTATCCCAAATGTTTGTGCACTTAATGGTTTTTCTAGGATATAGATAGATGCCTACACATCTTGAGTCAGGAGCAGCTCAGCTCAGCAAGTAAGCCAGTACCTGCTCCCTGTTTTATGTTTTCAGAGTGCTCCTCTGCCATACCTACGCATACAGAAGTGGCACTGGAAGTGGTGGGGGTATACACAAATGGTCATATGATAATTCAGACACTAACGATTTTGGAAAATATCACAGAAGGGAATGTGGTGCATGTTTTTTCATAGTATGTATGGCATTCACATATATGTACAAGATCACAAAGCAAGGATGCAGCATATAACATTGACAGTAACATACATACAGTATAAAAGTGACAGCAAGAGGCACTGACATTGTCCCATCACTGGTTCTGTGACTAGAACTTCCAGAAAGACTGAACACCTCTGCTTAGGTTGATCCTCAGCAAGAGAGCCCTCAACAGACAATATGCAAATCCTTTCCTTACCACAGTGATTTGATTCTTATGGGAAAACAGTTGAGATAAGGAAGCTAAATATGTTATAGCTTGCGATACTGACTTGGTAATCTCAAACAGAGCATTAAGTTTTACAATGCATCACATAACACAACCATAAAATAGAAACTCTAAGCTCTATATAATTCTGCAAGCAGGAGAGGAGAAAAATAAATAAATCATTGCACATGAAAAAGAAAAAAAAAAAAAAGCATTTCTGTTACTATGTTTTCTTTTCAACATCTGGACCTCAACTAGAAAGAAAAAGTAATATATTCATAAGTCTGCAGTACTTTTCAGTTGTTGCAGTTATTTCATGAACTCATGAGCTAAGCTATTCCAAACTGGAAAAGTACCAACCACTCCTACTATTCAACAGAACATTTTCAGAAACCATTAAAAAATTAAACAAAAAATAATTAAAAACAAACAAACAACAACCAGCCTTTATGCATCAGATACAAACCTCAACGTAATAAAAAGAAACTACATGGGATGTTTGGGATGTAACTTGTCAAATGTTATCTTTAGCACTATAAATTGAATAATCAACATACAGAGTGGTGCAATTAGGCCAGTAACTACAGATTGTACAACTAGAAAGATTATCACAGCAGAAAGGGAAAAATAAATGAAAATGCACATCTTTATCCAAGGCTCACAGAAAAACTCTAAAGGGAGCAATCTCCAGGAAGAGATCCCTCTTCAGTGGCAGTCAGCCCTTAAACAGGGTCTAAGAGAGGTGCAGCCAGGTTCCACCCCTTCCAGTCACACAGCTGAACTGCCTTCACCTGTGATCCCATGGCTGACTCAGTGCTTGCCTCAGGTGATGAATCAGTCGTTCAGGCCGTGATTCAACAGTTCCCATACAAAATCCGCAGTCAAATCCATCTACTGTCACCATTATCTTTCAACTTTTCTCAGTCTTCTACAGATAGCAGTAAAACCAATACTTGTTCAAAGGATTCTAGTCCTGAGCACAGTGATTTTCCAGCAAGCACAGCAGTTGCCTAAAGTAGACAAACTAGTCAACTGGCTCAAGCATGATCTCCAGTTCAAACACAAGGACAGTAAATTACAGGTGAGGTTAGTAGTAACATCAGCTGTTGCTGGAGATGGGTAACTGCAGTGACATTGGTGAAATCTCAGTAGTTGTAAGACACCTATGCCTGGCAAGATCTTTAGCTAACAAAATATTTTACTGTGATACTATTCAGCATTTAATGTTGAGCCACACAAAACTAAAAACAATTCAGTAGCTCCTTACAGAACACCTTTAATAGAGGTGATAGAAGTGGACTGAGGGAGGATATTGTTTTAATGTTCTGCTCTGTCACATCTGTCTCCTTCTGAGGACCTAACTGATATGGCTAACATTAACACATTTGTTCTTTCAGGTTGATCTTTGCGCAGTAACTATTACTCCCACAACAGAACTGTTGTAATTTTCTCACTTCTTAGTAAATGTATCCTGCCTCTGAAATTCACAGTAGAATTCATATGCTAATGTAACTGATGTCCTATTTAAATTCATTAACAGTAATGAACAATAAAGTCATAGCCCTAGGTCCAGTATAAGGCTTAGATGCCTATAAAAAGAGACACATCTATCTTTTGTGCATTGTTATTCATGGTGGTGTACACAAGGATTTATGCTGTATACTATGTAAGGTGATCTCTCCAAAAAATCAGGCTTCGCTGAAAGACACCAAGGAAGGGTAATTTCAGCTGCCATCTGTCACTGGAAAAGGGGAAACCTGAGTCCATGGAATATTTGCTTTCATGTACCCTTGTTAAGAGTGGAGTTCATTGCATTGCTTTTAGAAGTCGGATGATTTATGGAACCTGTGCCCACTATTTACAGAACAGCTTACTTGTTAAAGAATTGAACCGGAAATTCAGAGGCCAGTAAAAAAAGGTGGAAGAACTGAGGTCTTCTTCACTCAAACAGCCTAAGCTATAGGATGATAGCCATGAATGCTGTGTAAAAACGGGAACAGAATTATAAAAGTAGATATCACACTCAAACATGGGACTCCAGGTTTCTCCTTCTTAAGTTAATCTCCAAACAGCTAAACCAGGAATGGCCAGGTGTAGCAGAGGCATTAAGTCAGGGCTTGAAGCAGTGATTGAGCACCTGGTGTGAAAGTAGGGCCAACCCAGGCCAGCTCAGGTGTATACAATGCATGTGAGTGACTGGAAGAGGTAGAGCCAAGATCCACCTGTCCCAGACCTCATTTAAGGGTTGGCAGTGGGAACGAGACTGTCTTGTTGGAGATTCCTGACTTTTTAAGGCTTTTCAAAGGTAAGCAGTTTTGGTTTTGTTTTTTTTTTTCTTTGTTTCTGTATTTATAGCTGCTGTATTTGAATTTATCCTAATTTGCTGTAGGCTGGGATTGTGCCACTCTGCTATTATTGCTGTATCTTCCATCACATTATAGCATTACATCAACCTACTTAGCTTCACGTTAAGTATATGTTCATTTGGTCAACAGCCACGTAACACTTAGAGAGCTAAGGTAAAACCACCTCAAGATTGCCTGTAAACAGGAAATGACAAGGACTCTTCAGAAGAGGCGCTGTCCCATTATCAAGTAGAACTGAGTTTTGTTGGAAATCCCCATGCAGACATTAATTGACGCTACTGAAGTTCTACTCTTATTATGGTTGTGCTTTGCAAAGATATTACAGCTGATAGAGATGCTAATATTATTACACTTCATCATTAAAACAAATGTAAGTATGCTGTTAAGATTGCTGATCCTGTCAACATAAGCTATTTATGCTTGTATACATTGATCAAATTGGTCCTGTTAGAGGATTTAATGCTGTGTCTTTCTTGTGTTTGGGTCCTGGTGGGCTTTTGGAAGGAATTTCTTAACTAAGTCTTGAAGCCAAAACAACTTCTGAAATCACCGAGAGAACTGAACAGAGGAATGATCTGAACTTTCAAAGCATACCTCCGCAATATCTTATTTAAAGTCACTATTTTACATTTAGGAATGATTTTAGATTCTACTTAACCAAGAACCTACATTTGTCTTTTCTTTCTTCTTAATTTCCATCAATCCACTTTAGTCAGCCAAGTCATTCTGTTTTAAGTAGGTCTTGTTATGTCCCAGTTTTTTAGAGGTAGAGAACTGGAAGAGTCTTCTTCCTGAAAACTCCTAACATGTCTATTGGGAACAGAAATGACAGGGCAAAATCTGTTCATATTGGAATCAGAGAGGTTTGCACCAACTTCATTAGCAACAGTATTGAATCTTTAACGTGATTTAACCCAAGAACAACCTTGTGAATCTGATTAAGTGTATACTGTAATAATTATTCTGACAACATATACCTTCCTTTCCACAGGCTGACACTGAGCTCTGGGGTAAACTGGTTCCCAGTTAGATGGAGACTGAGCAATGCAGGAGATGTTATCTCACCTCTGACCTTCAGTATCACCTCCATAGTGAGGTACATTACTCTGATTCGTGGAAGGGGAACTCACTCATGCTTTTCTGAATAAAACTGTTTTGTTTTTTTTCATTGCAAATTTAGACAAATCTCAAGGAAAAACTGCACATCATTACCTTGCACTAGAGCAGGCAAAGCTGCACATTTTGCCTGTTTGGATTTGAGATTTAACACACATCTCTGCACAACCCTCCCCCTCCTCAGTGTTCTTCTGAACAGAATATCAATGTCACCAGAGAGGAGTCATCTTTCCTTTTCTTTTTTCCTCTCTTCCCTTTCTCCCGTTGCTCCTCGGTGAGTTTAAATTTCATTTACTTTGGCAAGACAGCTTTTTCTTTGCCTTTAAAAGTTTTAATCCACCTTGTAACACTACCTAAAAAGAAGTGAAATTAAGCTGCAGTGTGTACTAGCAGCGAAAACCTACTTTATTTATCACTCAGTCCTAGTTTGTCACAGACTGACCTAATTACAGCCTACACCAGCGGGGTATGAGGAGAAGCAGAAGGAGCGCTTCTGCCACCTACCGATATGCTTCTTCCCACAGCAAGCAGCAGCAGCTCTTTGTGAGCTTCGTATTTTTGTGTCCCCTAGCACTCGAGCAAACGTCCTTCCTCAGCCTGCCCGCACGGATGCTGGGCTTATCTGCATACTGCGCTCTTCTTTCACTGTTTCCAAACAGCTTTCATGGGTGAGTTCTGCTCTAGAGCCAGTGACCTGCAGGAAGGATTGTAAAAAATATCTTGAAGACATAAAGTATGGCAGAAAAACAGTATTCAGACAAAGCTAATATATGTCTAAAAACAGAAAATGCTTTGTATGTGCAGATTTAAACTGAGGTTTTCAAAGGTAGCACAGAGAGCTGGGTGCATGTTCTGTCATAGCAGTTGGATGCACAAAAGATTTGTGTCTTAAGCACTTCTGCATGATTTCCCTTCTTCCTCTCCTGCAGTTATCTTGCACCTATTAAGTGACAGGTGATCAAGCACCGATTAACCTGTTTCTCCATTATACCATTTTCAGCATGAGCTTCTAGTACTGAAAATTTTAATATATATAATATTAAATATAAATTATATGTATATTTACCTTTTGCCACAGACTTGAAAACTTTACAGAGAAGAACAGAAATTAACTTTTGAAAATTAAGGTCTTTTTATTTTCCAGGGCATGCCTCCAGATTCCAGTCACTACATTTCAAAGCATTTCAACAGCTTTATCCTCAACTGCTCTGAAGGTCATTTTTTTTAATTGAGATTCTGTTGCTAAATTAAATGTACATCACTGGCATCACTTGCTGTGCAGAAGAGAAAGGATTTGGGCTCTTAAGGATTCCTGCAAGCAAATCTTAACATCTTTATCCAATGTATGCACACTCAGAGAGATGTCCACTATGAGCGCTGCTCTGAAAATAATGTGTCCTATTTTATTATTTTGTCTCTTGACATCAGAAGCAGATGTTTGTGATGTGGCAGTAGAGGTTGAACTTTCTCACCAATATTCCTTTATATTTTATTGCCACATGACAGATGGCATGAGAGGGGAGAAAAATGGCACCCATTGGCATTCATCGACACTTGCTAAATGTTTATGGAGAACAAACACTAGATGTTAGCACACCGAGCTGGTGGGTGGTACATCCAGCATTTATGCTGTCGTAGAAGCTGTGAAACAGTGGGTCACCTTCTATGCAGGAAGTCACAAGTTTGACATGCAGGCTCTTGTACACTGCTGATGGAAGTGCATGCCTAACAGTGGTGACTCTGAAAATGAGCAAACTCTCAGCTACAAAACATTGTGGTACTATTGTGTTCTTCATACTGTAATTTCCATGGGGAATAAATTAGAGGCATTACTTTAGAATCATAGAATTTTTAGAGAAGGCCTTCAGAGATCCCTTCTAACTAGTCCAATTCACCTGCAACAAAAAGGTATATCACAGCTAGATCAGGTTTCCAGGGCCAGAGTCTCCTTGAAAGTTTCCAGTGATGGGGCATCAAGCACAGCATGAGGCAATCTGTTCCAGTGCCTCACCAGGCTCACTGGAAAAGTTTTTTTCCTATGTATAACCAAAATCTACCCTCCTTGAGCTTGAAGCCATTTTCTCCCTACATTTTTTTTTTTTTTTTTTTTTTTTTCCCCCTATTACCACAGACCCTCTTTGTCTCCTTTCCTGCTGCTATTCTTCAGATACTTAGGCTGCCAACAGGTCCACTCACAGCCTTCTCTTCTCTAAGCTGAACAGCCCTAGCTGTCTCAGCCTGTCCTCACAGGTAAGGTGTTCCATCCCTTGGATCATTTCTGTGGCCCTTCTCTGGATGTACTCCAACAGGTCCATATCTCTCCTGTACTAAGGATTCAACCTCTGGATGCAGTACTGCAATTGAGGCCTCACCAGCACAGAGTAGATGGGCAGGTTCACTTCCTTCAACCTGCTGTCCATGTTGGTTTTTTTGGGTTTTTTTTTTTGTTTGTTTGTTTGTTTTTCGTTTTTTTTAATGCAGTCCCAGATACAGCTGACTTTCTGGGCTGCAAGTGCACCCTGTTCTTAGGGTAACCTACATATTATTTTAAACAGTATGCACTAAAACCTTTTGATTTTCCTTCTATTTATACAACCAGAGTGCAGTGTCCAAAGGCCTTACAATAATTTTGAACTTTATTCTGCAAATCTGCCTTCTGACTCTAAGGGATATTATCAATATTTTTCACAAATACTTTCTAGTGAGTAACAAACAAAATTCCCTGCTCTTTCTACTGTGAATGCTTATGTTTTCCAGAAATATGCCTGGTGCGAGTGTGACAGTTTCCTCCAGGCCACTTTTCCACTGTTGCCTTGCCAGGGTGCTAAGGCAAGAAGAGAGGAAAAAAGTGTTTTGTAAAAAGTTGTGGGAATTTGTTTTTCAAATCCTCTGTAACTTGAATTCCATCCTGTGCTGTAATGGGGATTAGATATTGTGGTACATATGTAATTTTTTCCTTAAAAAAATGTAAGGGCTGTACAAAATACATGCTTTACATCTTCACAGTATCTATGGGAATTTGAAACCAAGGACCAGGTGCCAATGTTATCTGTTTAAAACAGTGTATCCCAAAATATTTCTCAGAACAATGTATATCAACCACTTGCTCTGGAGATATGAATTTCATACCTTGGAGCCAGGAATTAGTTTTGTTAGTTTGGCACACGATGTCTTCTTTCACTACCATTGGTAGTCTTAATTCTTTTCTGTTTGAGTTGTATGCTCCATTTCTCAATTAATTATGAAACATTCTTATATCAATGATGAATGGTATTAAAAAATCAGATGAGAAACAGATCATAGAATAACTCAGGTTAGAAAAAACCTCGAAGATCATAAAGTCAAACCACAGCCTAACCATAGTACCCTAACTAATAACCCTTTGCTAAATCATATCTCTGTGCACCACATCCAAATGACTCTTAAACACATCCGGGGTGGTGACTCAACCACCTCCCTGCGGAGCCTATTCCAGTGTTTCACTACCCTTTCTGTAAAGAAGTGTTTCCTAATGTCCAACCTAAACCTTTGTTCAACTTGAGGTCATTTCACCTTGTCCTGTCACCAGTGAGAAGAGACCTGTTCCGCTCTCAGTGTAAGCACCTTTCAGATACTGGAAGAGAGCAATAAGGTCTCCCCTCAGCCTCCTTTTCCCCAGACTAAACAACCCCAGCTCCCTCAGCCTCTCCTTATAGGGTTGATTTTCCAAACCATCAGTCAGCTTTCCAGCCACACCTCCCCAAGCCTGTAGGGTTGCCTGAGGTGACCAAAATGCAGTACCTGACACTTGGCCCTATTGAAACTCAATCAAAACAGTGTACAGTGTATAACGTACAGAAATATACACTGAACATTGAAAAGAGGCTGAAAACTTCTGGCCATGTGAGCACTGTATATTCTGTAGGTTGACTAGAATCTGGGTCCTCTTGAAAGATGCAATGTAAATGAAGTCTGTACAAAAAAAACCAAAAAAAAACCAAACCAAAACAAAACAAAAAAAAAAAAACCACATGGACTGATGAGCAGATTGCCTTACTTTTGTCCGCACTTTATCAAAGATAATTCTAGGACCTTGACTGTCACTGATGTTGTAGCTCATGTCTCTTTCACTCCTGTTATATTGTGGGTGAAGTAGAATGAGGCACTTCTTTTCCCTTTCATCAGAGACAGTGGATAGAGAGCACTTGACACAAAAACTTAATCATAGAATAGCTCAGGTTGGGAAAGACCTTCAAAATCATCAAGTCCAACCAGAATCTAACCATACAACCCTAACTCTAACAACCCTCTGCTATATGATGTCCCTGAGCACCACATTTAAACAGTTTATAAACACATCCAGGGATGCTGACCCAGCCAACTCTCTGGGGTGCCTATTCCAGCTCTTAACAACCCTTTCTATAAAGAAATTTCTTCTGATATCCAACCAAAACATATTATGATGCAACTTGGGACCATAAGCAATGTTCTTTTGATTCATTTTTTGAATGTAATATTACAAATAATTGTTCCTTCCTTCCCTGGAACATGGCTCTTTTTATATAGTAAAGGAAATGTATTAAATGTTTCATCTGTGTTACCTGTCAACACATTATGCACCATCTCATATATGATATCAAACACTTTATAAACATATCAGAAAAATAATTTTCTCTCTCATCTGTCCAGGTGGATAGAATTTTCACTCATTAGCTTTTCAATACACAGTTATTAAGGAAGGGGCGTAGTGATAGAAAGGTGAAAGAGGCAGTGCTTTCTGTTCTATTAGGAAAGGAATAAAGAAATATCTTACTATAAATCACTCTGAAGATCACCCATGGCTCTTAATTCATTACTGTGATTTATCTTTGGATTCTCCTGAAGATAGGAATGACTGACAGCATTTGTTATTTTGGATCTGTGTTTTGGTTCTTACATGATTTGTGCAGAGGTTTTGGAGAGATTTCAGAATCCTTGTACTGAATGCCTTTTCAGGTTTTTCAGGTCAGCTGGAAGGAGCACACAAGGAATGCACCTTGTACATTTGAATCTCAAATGGGAGCTCAGTAAATGGGACCAGATTGGAACAGTTACAAAAAAATAAACTTCCAAAGTGGATCTAGGTTGTCTATTTTATCAGCATGAAGTATTTTACTCTCCTTGCTATTGTGGACACTTTTCTAAGAACCTACCTGTATAAATCTTTCTATTCTTGATATGATTGCTTTAGTGTATTAAAAAATATATATGTAATTCTGCAAGCACACAGATCTTCTAAAAAGATCAGGAAAGGCTTCAGATGTAATTTGATACTAAGCATAAATACATACAGGGAACACAATGAATTTAGATTTCAAAACTATTAATATGTCATGGGATAAAGCAAGTATTTGAGAGGGAAATTAACATCTATCCATCATAGGAATTCAGATTTAACAATAATTTAAGCAACAAGAATTCACATATTAATGCTTGCATTCTTCCTGTGTCCCAAGCGAGTACTCTGTTTGGCAAAGTATAGGTAACTTGGGCATTCTCAAAAATGTTGTCTTTTCTGTTGGGGGTCATTACATTGTACAAATATGTATGTATTCGGGAAAAGCAATTTTCCTTATCCCAAATGAATCTTGGATGTAATCAATAAAAGACTTAAGTGCTTATAAATTAGGCACAGCAGAGCCTTTCGGAACACCTGCTGATGGCCATCAGCACCTAAGTATGCCTTACTCAAACAAAGAAATACAGTGACAGCATCCTGAGCAAAAGCAATTTTCTCTAGTTCCTCTGCAGATAACTCTTCAGGGATTAAAAATACCCTAGACAGAAACAAAGAAAAAGCAGTGCCAAGTGTCTGAAAATACAACATCTGAGAATAGGAAATTGTAGGTGAATTCACTGGAGAATGTTTGATGCATATGAACAGGTCTGTTGTTTGCTGGCCCAGATGTGCTGAAGGAAGTCTCCTAAAGTTTATATTTCCTTTCTTCAGATAACATGCACTTAACAACAAGTGGGGGGAAAAAAAGGTCATGCTGACATTCATGGAGAGTTTTAAGCTATGCATTTAGTGCTAAAAATATCCACACTAACCTCAGTATGAACATGTCAGGACTTAGGAATGAACTAGGGAGCAAAGCTTTTTAAGAATGCAGAGGTACCCTTAGTGGACTCAGAGTTGTTTTTATAGCTTGAGATATATTTTCAGAAAGTGATAGTGGACAGAGATCCTCTATCCTGGAAATACATTCTGTAAGCTGGAGCCAAAGAATGTGGCAGGAGCCCTGTAAAGCCTAGAGGATCTTAGTGAAACCATATGGGCTTGGTGCATCAGTCTAAACAGCAAAGTTGGGTTGTGTCCAGAAGGAGGAGCGTCCTGTGACACTACTCCACAGAGCAGGAGCAAGGACTGCATTTTTTTCTCACTGCAGACTGCTCCATAGAATCCTCTGGGGAGGTAAATTGTTCTGACACAGAGGTAGACCTGAGTTCCCTGATTTAATTGGCAGATGGAGAAATAAATCTTCCCTCTAAAGTCACTTTAGACTCATAAAATACATTACAGATTGTATGATGAGGGCACCTCCTGTCTCCATCTGGATCAGGTCTAACATGACTGGTACTGTACAGAGTAATCAGTCTGTTTGACTTATGTCTTCAGAATGGAACAAATTGTACTCAGTATCAGGCATCAGTAGGAACAGTCTCAGGGAAAATGTTGCTAGCTACACTTAAAAAGTCTTAATCAGGTTATCCTAGAATCCTACCTCACAAATATATTCTAAATAGTACAGCTTGAAAACTATGTTGCGTTATCAAGATATTCAATACATTTATGGAGCGGAGCATAAACATTTCCACTTGAGTGCAGCTGCCATAAATTATGTTGCCAAGTGATAACAGATATTAGCTTGCTTGTGACTATAAGAAAGTGATTGTTTTAACATGGGAAAGGGGAACATATTTCTCATGATTTCACTTTCCTCTACTGCACAGACTTGCATACAGGGTAGATGGTAGATGTGGCAGTGGTGATCTTTATGTCACAGAATTTTACTACATCCTGATTCTAAAATACTCTGCAGAGCTGTATTGTATTTCAGTCTGCAGGTGGCCTATGTGAAGAATTATTCTCTCCAGGGAAATATATATATATTTATATTATTATTCTAATTTTTTTTTATTTTATTTTTTCATTTATTTTTTTAAGAGGGAATATTGTCTGAGGCAAAGTTCCTGCAACAAAGGAAACTTTCTTAAATCAACAATACAGTGGTGTAAGGAACAGTATGTCAGAACCACTGAGGTAAAGTGACACACACATTCGGTGTAAATGCTAAGATCACTGAACAAGTCCAGTTTTTGTTCGCAGCATCTACAACGTGCTTCTACAACACTTCTGTAAGCTGCGGAGTGACTATGCTGCCTCCCATTGTGTCCCTTCACACTCTACCCCTTATCTGTTCCCATAGCTTTTATGCAAGCATATCTGCAGCCTAGCTGTAGAAAAGAGCAATGGGCAGAATAGAGTTTCTGTACTAGAAGAAAGTTTCTAGTACAGAAACACTACAAAAAATTCTAATTTTGGCTGACACAAAATCAAATGCAAACAATTCTTATTCTTCTATTACATGCAGCACAAAGGAAAATCAAAATTTTCCTTGGATGACAAACTATAGTTCCCTTATTTTTGAGTTGAGACATTTTTAATCATTAGAGAATCTTTTAGTCACACATATGACTCTTAAAATCCCAAGTTACATGTCACAGAAACTTTTTCATATCTTGCTGAGGAGTTTTGCATTTCCCCTTGTTGAAAATAAACTATTTGATGTATCACAATATCTGTTTCATTCATTGACTGAAAAGAAATTCTGATAAAATGACAATAATTGAACATATCTATAGCATTTCCAATTTCAGACAAATGGGGAAACGAGAAGTCTTATCCCTTTTTTCTCTACTAGCTTACAATATTTTATGGATGCTTTGGTTTACATTTTGATCTGAAAGCTCTTTCTAGCAACTGCATAAAATTCTGTGATCTAAAGCCTTCAGAATACATGCTTTTAAAATGTCTTCAGATCTGTCTAAATAGTGCTGAACATTGCATCTATTTTAATGTTTTATCATTTTGGAATGACAATGGTAGATAATGATTTACTTTAAAGAATGCCCGCAATTAAACTGAAGTCTACACTGGCAACATACAGCTGGGACAACTGAAACAAACATCTTACTTAAGCTCTGGCTTTCTGGCAGACTGCAATTACACTTTAAAAAATGCTTTTTTTCTTCTTTTTTTTTTTTTTTTTTTTTTCCTTTTCCCTCCTGCTAGCAGATGTAGGCTGAAAAATATTACAAGAACTGCACTACAGATCTATTCTAATACCTTTTAATGTAATTCCTGTTTCTTGATGTTTCTTAATAGTATTGAGAAAATCTTGAGACTATAGCAATTAACTAGGGAGATTTTCTGATTTTTTTTTTCAGTGTTCTTAAGAATGAACAACTATTTGGACATTTGATATCAGCATGTTTGAGGCTTCCAAAATGTCCCGTGTAAGTGTACCATTTCTGGGTTAATGTGTTGAGCAATGTCAGTGTGCTCCCTAAAGCACTCCTGTACTTCATTTTCTTTCTTAATTCTTCATCATTTTGATTGTCACCTGTTGCTGAGATGAGAAGATATGGCTATTCCCAGAAAGCCAGGTACTTAAAACTTATGTGATATAGAGAATAAGCTTTCAGATCAATAAAGTTCCTCTTCTAAAGTGAGATCTGCTAAATGATAAATGATAAATTAGTGGTTTTTGTCTTACCAGGAAACAAAAGTTTAAACCCTAAGCCAAAGAAATAAATACATAGTAGAAGCTCTGTACAATAAATCAGCCATCCGTTAGAATGAGAGTGGCTGAAACATATGAAAGGGAATCATATCAGGACTGAAGGAGGCAACAAAATGTACATTCAGTTTCTTGACATAGAGTTAATCTGTTCAACTCATTAATACAAAGCAGAAAAAATATATGTTTAGACAATTGAAATATATAATATTATCACAAGTAAATTAACAGTGAAAGAGTGCTGAGCTTGTTTCAAAATTTTACAATCAATATATTCTTTAGTATACAGTATATTCTCATCAAGGAAATAAAACCCCAAAAATGTAGTATTCACTAAGATAGTGTTATAATGAAGGATGAAATTATGAAAAAGTGAAGAAACTTGATAAGAAAACATTACAAGGTTAAAAAGAGAGAACATGCAAAATTTTTATGAATATCTTGCATGTTAGTTAAGCACATATGAATTCAGGTCTCTGAACAAATGCATACAATCTGTGTAAAAAGACTTAAGGAAAGCTAAAATTAAAGCTATCTTGCTTAAAAGAAGGAACAAAAAGAATCTATTTCAGTTGAGAATGCAACCTCTAGAAAGCTGAAATTGTGGCCGTGTAGGAAAAACAGAAAGAAGCACCAATAGTAGATAGAATAGTAGTAGAACTTCGGATGAGATGTTGGAGCTATTTTAATGCATAAACTGTGTTTTAAAAGGAACAGATAAAGGAAACAAAGTATTCAAAAAAATGTTTTTCCAACAAAGAATCTAGCTTGTCATCTTCAATGAAGGTGAAATAAATATGGTAAGATGTTACTGAAATCCATGTAAGATCATGGATGGTATGTAGAACGCTATTATGGAATGTCTCCTTTATTTCTCTAGAACAAAGGAGCATCAAACACAATCAGCAGGAAAAATGGTTCAGAACAAAAGGAGGTACTGTTACCTGTAACAAAATCAATTGTTGAGCTTCTTGTTCTACAGAGGTTCAAATGTGCTTGGATGGACCATTAAAGAAATTACATTAAAGATGGACCATTAAACAAATGCATGAAGGATGTTTTCAATACTGATCTTAACTGACGAACTCCTTTGGCCTCACAGTTCTTTGACCTTGTCTTAATGCCATAAAGCTAGAAATGCCATTGTTTCAAGAGAAACATTAGATGCTTACAAGACCTTGGAGCTGTGGTTTACAAAAATTATTCTTTAAATTGTTGTAAGATTGTAAGGTTGTAAGATTATTACAAAATCTTGAAGTAGGAATACATAGTACTGCCTGGGGTCTGGGATCATGAAGAATGAAAAACCAGATTTTTGAGATGTGCTTAACCTTATGCATGACCATTTTTGGCTCTAAGTTTTGTTACTTGCAAAGAAACACAATTAAAAGCTCCACGCAATGGGGAGCTTAACATCACTCTTACAACATATTTAACAAAGCATGTTATTTAATGTGTACACTAGAAATGTAAACTAAATACATTTATCAGGCTTATTGTGTATTAATATATTTTATATTCATTATTCACACATAAACACATAATCTATATACAAAGAAGTTTATTGTATCTCTCTATGTTAATTATAGTAATTACATTTGTGAGACATTTAACAGATTTCAAGACATCGTTAATAAACTTGTCCATGAACATAAGGCAATGAAAGCAAAACATTATCTCTATCAGCATGTATGATTTAGAAGTGGGGAATATTTCATACAAATTTGGTGTAATTCTGCATATTTTGTTTTGCTTCTTGAACAAAACAATATCTCAATATTTTCAGGGTGATAAATATAATTATCCATAGAAGATTTATTCATTCTTCTGCTACTGAGAGAAAAAGCATTTTGAATTGAAAGATACCTCCCACTGAGTTTGAACTTCCTATCTCTAAATCATACAGTACTATCAGTGCAATTTTCTCCTTTGATCCAAACCATTACAATGAGACTCAATATTTTTCAAGTATCTATAATTGCTAAATGAAGATAGAACACTTTAAAACAGAGTTTGAAACAGGCAGTTTAAAATAATGACTCTTATTTTTTATAAACTGGTGAAAATTGGAGGACAAGTTAAACCAGATAAATATTCAATTTCTCATTCTTCTGCTTTAAAAGGGAAGGGAAATCATGAGTTTTGTAGATGCCTTAGGAGGGGATACAGGACTTTCATAACAGTTTCACAAAGACGGGCTCTTAAATTCTCTTGGTCTTATTTTGTGTACCTTACAATGTGAATATACCGTTGGGTTTCTCATCCCTTTGTTCCTCTGAAACATCTGGTCAGTGACATGCTACCACTCTAGATGGATAACAGTTCTTATCTGAGACTACAGCTTTTCTTTTTTAATCCCAAGCAGCTTGTTTGATTGATCCTAGAGCTATGCTGCATAAAGATTAATATTCTCTTTGTTAGGTATCAAACAGCAGTAACTGATATCCAGCAGGCATTACAGATGAATTGGGGAGCATCCTCAATCTCTAGCTGACAAGTTGTGCATGCAGCGCTGTTCTTGCAGGGTGGTGATAATCAAAATGCAGGAAAAAAAGAATGGAAGAAAAAGAGCCAAAGGGAGCTGAGGCCCTACATAGAGTGCTGTCCTGCGGGATAGGCAACTATCTGAAATGTCATCTCATTTCCAAATCAGATTTGCAGAACCTCAGTACTGGCAAAACTGACTACCTATTTATCACATTCCTACCCCTACTAAGAACTTTTAACCGAGTGCTCTCTCTTTATTGGTTTGGACCCAAAATATTCCCTCAGCCTAAATAAAGATTTATAATCTGTTGATTTTCAGTTAGGGCTGTTTGAGCAGATATATTTGAAGATAGTTACTCATCTTTCATACTGTACAGTGAACTGTGCTGTTTGTTGAGTAAATGAATACAGTGTTAATAATGCACTACTTTGTAGTACAGCTGCATAAACTGAGCTAGCAAAAACCTAAAAATGAAAGCTAATAGCAAGTTGCTGGGTTTGTTTTTTTTTTGTTTTGTTTTGTTTTGTTTTGTTTTTTTTATTATCTCTGAAGAATCTACAATGTTTTGATCCTTGGATTTCTTTCAAGCGATGAACAGCTTGTATAGTTGTATCTCAGAGACTGAGAAGCCCCTTTCATTCTGAAAGTACTCTGATTCCTTTGCAAATGAAGTTGAGTTGTTTTGAACTGTGCTTTTGTTGGTGCTGATAAGAGTTTCAACACAGTAAACTCTTTTATAGCACTTAAATTTCTCCTGGCACTAGAGACATAAATCTCCCATTAATTTTAATGATTCTCCACAATATTATTTATTTTAAAATTAAAGGAAATAGGACACAATCTAAAATGAAGCTTCAGCTGGAAAGCAGATTTCACACCTCTCTTCTGACAGAACCCACGATACCACTAGCCTTCTAAGCTGCAAGAGCACAGTTCATGTTCCGGAGCTCATGTTCCGTTTTTCATCCACCAGGACTCCCAGTTCTTTTTCCACAGAGCTACTCTCAAGGTGTTCTTCTCTGAGTATATATACATATCTGGGATTATTCCAACCCATGTGCAAAACCTCGCACTTTGCTTTGTTGCACCTATGCTGTGTGTCTTTAGTGGTCTTAACCCTTCACAGAATCACAGAATCACAGAATGACCCAGGTTGGAAGGGACCTCAAGGATCATGTAGTTCCAAGCCCCCTGCCTGGCAGGGCCACCAAACATACACATTTACTAGATCAGGTTGCCCAGGGCCCCGTCCAACCTGGTCTTGAACACCTCCAAGGACAGGGCATCAACAACCTCCTTGGGCAGGCTGTTCCAGGGCTTAACCACTCTCCTAGTGAAGAACTTCCCCCTAACATCCAACCTAAATCTTCCCTCTTTTAACTTAAAACCATTTCCCCGTGTCCTGCTACTGTCAGCCCTTTCAAAGAGTTTACTCCCCTCCTGGGAGCAAGTTCCCTTCAGGTACTGAAAGGCTGCAATGAGGTCACCCCGCAACCTTCTCTTCTCTAGGCTGAACAAACCCAACTCCCTCAGCCTGTCCTCATAGGGGAGGTGCTCCAGCCCCCTGATCATTTTCGTGGCCCTCCTCTGGACCCTTTCCAGAATCTCAATGTCTTTTTTGTACTGAGGGCTCCACACCTGGACAAAGTACTCCAGATGGGGCCTCACAAGAGCCGAGTAGAGAGAGACAATCACCTCCCTATCCCTGCTGACCACCCCTCTCCTGATGGAGCCCAGGATCCCATTTGCTTTCCGGGCTGCCAGAGCGCGCTACTGACTCATCTTGAGTCTTTCGTCCATCAGGACCCCCAGGTCCTTCTCTGCCAAGCTGCTCTCAAGGACCACTCCTCCCAGCCTGTACAGGTGCCTGGGGTTCTTCCGGCCCAAGTGCAAAACCTTGCACTTTGCTGTTTGAACCTCATTAGGTTCACCTGAGCCCAGCTTTCCAGCCTATTGAGGTCCCTCTTAATGGCACCTCTTCCTTCCACCGTATCGACTGCACCACTCAGCTTGGTGTCGTCAGCAAACTTGCTGAGGGTGAACTCCATTCCCTTATCGATGTCATTAATAAAGATGTTAAAGAGCACCGGTCCCAAGACAGACCCTTATGGGACACCGCTCGTTACCGGCCTCCACCTGGACATAGAGCCATTGACCACCACCCTCTGTCTGCGGCCTTTCAACCAATTGCTTATCCATCTAGCTTTCCACCCATCAAACCCACTTCCCTCCAATTTGGAGATGAGGATGTGCTGGGGGACCATGTCAAAGGCCTTGCTCAGGTCCAGGTAAATGACATCGGTCACCTTCCCTTCATCCACCAACGCCGTCACTCCATCATAGAAGGCCACAAGATTAGTTAAGCATGACCTTCCCCTGGTGAAGCCATGCTGGCTGTCTCGGATCACTTGCTCATTCTTTATGTAATTGAGCATGTTGTCCAGGAGGATCTGTTCCATAATCTTCCCAGGCACGGAGGTGAGACTCAACGGCCTGTAGTTCCCCGGGTCCTCCCTGCTCCCCTTCTTGTATATGGGAGTGATGTGGCCCTTCCTCCAATCGTCTGGGACCTCACCTGACAGCCACGACTTCTCAACCCTTCTGTTCAAAGCATTCAGACAACTACTGCTTTTTGGTCTGGCTTAATTCTTCCTACCCCACACCTTTCTATTCCTTAAATATTATTAAATTAGAGTATTAAATATCTGGTAATTTGGTAATATTTGGATGAATCAGAGAAATGACTGTGATTTAGCTGTTTAAAATATACAATGACAGCTTTATGGAGATAGCAGGAGGTCTACCCTACAAGTATGGTTTGGCACTATTGTTAGTACTGTCAAATAAAACTTTGTGATACTGTCATTTAAGTGAGCATAATCTTTTCTTTGAGATACTGTAAACATTTAGTCTTTCCAATGTAGTTACTATTAATTATAATGTCACACTGAGTCCTTCCCTTTGATTAATGAATAACAGATCAGTGTCTTGATCAGATCTTGCTGCTTTGGTCTGGTTCTTGCTGCTTGTGTGTATACTTATTTCTGCCTGACTTCTTACAGACACTCTTATCACCTTACTGTCTCAAACCCTTCTCAGTTCCTATAGCTCTGACTTTTGGGTTGCATGACTAAACTGCTGAATATCTAACATGACCTTTTCAGCACATTGTATGTTGCAATACAACTTCAAGACCAGACTAGGAGAAGAGTCGAGGATAGAAAATGTAATGTTGATGTTTACAAAAAGAATACTAGAGTTACATGGAAATGCAAACTATTACTACATTTAGTTAAAAAGGATAAAACAGATATTATAAAACATTCATAGTTAAACAGAATAAAAGGGGAGAGTAAAAGTGTTGGTTGTTTTTCCTCAATGTCTTTCTTCTTGTGAGGGACCAAAACTGAGCAGAATACTTCAGGTGTGGCCTTGCCAAAACTCAGTATAGGAACACAGTCATTTTCCTGCTCCTGCTGGCAACAATATTTCTGATACAAACCAGGATGCCCTTAGCTGTCTTGGCTACCTGAGCACACTACTGGCTCATGTTCATTTGTGGACTGACCAGCATCCCCAGGTCCACTGGGATTGGACTCGATGGATTGGACTCAGGAATGTTGGACTCAGTGATCTCTGGAGGTCCCTTCCAACCCCTGTGATTCTGTGATTCTGTGATTTCTTCTGCACAGACTTCCAGCCACTCTGCTGCAAGCCTATAGCATTGTCTGGGGTTGTTGCAGCCAAAGTGTCATACCTGGCATTTGGTCTTGTTAAACTTCATCCCATTGGCCTCAACCCAGTGATCCTTGAAGATGTTATGAATTGCTTTGTTCCCTGCAGAAGCTTTCTCAAAATGTCTTCAGCTGATGCTCACTCAGTCCAAATCAGAGAGCAGACACAGTACTTTCCAGGGTGTGTACTTGCTAGGGCTTCTATTTTAATACACACAGATGCACACAGTTCTTGTTTTGAAACTACCTAATTCTGCCAGTCCCTGGGCACACTGCAAATCCTGGGATTTTGAGATAGAAGGCTGATTGAGCAGCAAAGTCACTGACCTGGAACTTGCAGCAGACTGAAAAGTACTGATGATTTAATCCCGAGTTTCATTCTGTTTGATAATGTCCAGGATAGAGAACAGTTGGGACTTTACGGGTCTGTTTATTTCACAAAATAAATAAATAAATAAATAGCATTACTCTAAAGAATTCAACTACCTAACTCAAAATGCACTCCTTTGCATAGATAAACCAAAGAAGCTTGTTTGGTTCAAGAACAAATCCGGTTACCAAGCAGATTTTACTTGTGTGGATTTTCTGCTGTTTATTCATTCCTTCCAAATAATATTTTGTAGGATTTATACACCCTTATTCCAATTTCTTTCTTCTTTGGAGCAGTTTTAGCTTTGATATGCTGACAGAAATGCATGTACATTTGTTTAGGCCAGTCTCCCTTTACAGAGAATACATATGGTTTCCTTTTATCTTCCGTAGCAGTATATTTGTAGATTTGCTTTTTAGCATTTTCCTTTCCAACACAAACAACTATGTATCTATTATAAGGACATTTCCACTGGATTAATTCATTTTGTCAGACTGACTTTTTTTTAACACTTCTCTGAACAAGCCACCAATTAGTATGCAGATCAGAATTGGTCACAGTTTCCTTGGAGCACACCTCTCATATTTGGTTAATGATTAAGTCGCACTGGTGACCTCCTTGAACTCTTGGGAATACAGGTTTTGATTTTATCTTATTGGAGAATAAACACTATACAAATAATACATTTAGATCAGTGAAGTATAGCAAGATTAATGGAGGACATACTCATCATCTCTACTACATGGTATGCATTTTGAAGCAATCTCTTCTTCACAAGTCATCACTGCTTACTATCTTTATTATTTAGAAAATAAATACTATTCCTAGTGTAGGAAGCCCTTGCACTTTCCACATCTTACTAATAATACTTCAGGTAGTGGCAAGTATCAGTAATATTCAGTAAGCTAATATTAGACCAGAAGACATTCTTTTTTGTGTCTTCCCCTCCCTTGGATGGAGAAGAAGGTGCTATTTTTAATCTCAGGTCACTTTCTATATTTATTCAGATAAATGCTGCTTTTCTGTCTGCACTGCATACTCACATGCTGTCCCTTTCCTCCATCAGAGTCCCCAGTTTGATAGGTTATTTTCACCAGATATACAGGAGTGCTGATGCTGAGCAGGAGGTTTGATTTTCATGTTGTTATGTAGTCTGTACACTAGATCCTGAGATACTTAACATTTCATTTTGAATTTCATACATTACACTCCACTCTAAACACTTGAACTGGTGCATTGCTCACATATTTCACTGTGTGCCAACATTTTTCTTTAATCTAATGGATATTCTAGATTCCCAGATTTTCACCTAGCTGAACTGGCAAGAGTTTCACATTGCACATCTGAGAGCAATTAACTGCTGTAGCAGCCTCTGAAATGATTCTGCAATAATTGAGACTTTAAGAAAACTGCAAGATTTCATGTAAACTTTAACCAACACGCGTATGAGTTTCAGCAGATGACACATGAATCACATATTTTCACGGTAACCACTTATCATTAAATCTCCCCCTCAGGCTCCACCTCTGGTGCTTTTTCCCTCAGACAAGCACCTGGCAAGATCACTAATTCTGTTCACCTGCTCACAGTAGCTGTTACTATTGTGGGAAAACTATTCCACTATATTTTTAACCCTTCTGTCCCTGAACTGAGTCTACATCTGCAGATGCCTTGAGCTGCTACTGGGTTTTTCTGCTGCTTGCAAAAGTCACTTGGAGTATAAGCTGGTGAAGAAACTATCAAAGCAAGGTCACAATCTAACAGTGGAAGAGACCAAGTATTAATTGAAGGAGTGATCAGTAATGTTTTAATTGTACATGCAACAACACTCATCTGTGTAATTTAAACTCAAGTTACTGTACTGCATCTGGTACTCAAGGTCATGTATCTTATATTTTGGGTAATTCCCATTCTCTCAAGGCCCTTAAAAACACAACTGCTAGAGACTGCACATGCAACAATATGCCTACTTATCTAGCTTGCTTTATTCTTTCATTAAGAAAATAGGAAAAAAATAGAGAGGAGGGGAGAGGAAACTAGTGCAGTGGAAATTCTAAATCATGGCCTGAACTCAGGTGCATGCAATGCCCCTGAGTGACAGAAAGGTGTGGAGCTAGGATCCACCCCTTCCCAGACCTCATTTATGGGTTGGAAGTGGAGGTGAGAATTTATCTATGGAGATTTCTTCCTACATAGAGGCTCTCTATAGTTAGGCAGTTTTTGTTTCTGTGTTCAGAGCTGCTGTATTTAGGCTTGTTCTTCTTTGTTGCTGCCTGGGATTGTGGTACTCTGCTGTTATTGCTATATAGCATTGTAACTAGGTAGTTTTAGCTTCTGGCCTAGAATTGTACTGAGCACTGGAGTTTAGCACTCTGCAAAAGAGTTATGTGTAAAGATGTCCATTGAGATTTATTTATAATTTGTTAGAATAATTCTGAATCTTTTGGGTGTATGTGGTTATAGGATATAAACAACTTCATAAATCCCACGGAATTTGCCGTACTGGGTTGTGTTTCAAGAGATAACAAATCATTAATCTAAGAGGCATTTTCTGTGTCATGCTTTTAGTGACATTTAGATTATACCTATGATGTAGTTTTCCCTTACACGTTTTAAAAAATCTTCCTTTCTTACTCTCTATATTTTTCTGTTCTGAATGGATAAGGATTTAGTGGTATGATACAGCATGCTGAACAAAGATTTGGGCTTCTGCATATCCAGGAGATGAAAGTTTAAAATAAATAGTTAATGCTTCTCACTGAGTGATTCAATCTATTATTATTGTTGTACAGCACTAGAGGTGAGGCCCCAGTTGATCCAGGCAGGAACTAGACTAGCCTATCTCTGGTTGTAGCTTAGAACAGTGACAATGCAAAATGGTTTTCTCCTATTACACAGTGCCAGCTAACAGCATTCATCAGTGGTTTAAGGCTCTCAAGGATCAACTCTTTTCTGAGCTGAGAAAAGAATCTTCCTTTAGCAAAAGTGCCCACCAGCTCCATGTGTCTGAGTCTGAACTAGACTTTAAAGAGGAACTACACTTCAAAATGGCAAATGTCTTCCTGGCTACAAAGGGTACTAAATGTCTAGTACGAAGATGTCTAGACTTAGCTTTAGTGAGAGTTGTGTTCACCCCACTAACAATGAAATGTCTTATCACCCACAGGCTAGCACACTCTGCTGCTGCCAGCTGTGATCTTTTTGGTACTTTATGTTGCTCTTTCCCACGATGCCATTCCAACTATGCACAATGCCCAGAATTGTTAACTCTGAGCTCTTAAAGATAGTTGAATGGTGGGTTGCTTTACTTCAGCTTACAAACAGAAAGAGTAATTAAAAGACAAAGTTCCTGATGCATAACAGGTTTAACTTAATCTATAAATATTTGTACTCTTTTGTAGTAGAGATACCAGCCAGGTTGTCAGAATTGTTTTCAACTCCAACTAAACGTCTGCGTACATCTATAGATAGCACATCCCTTAGTTTTTTTACATAAACTTATTACAAATGTTAGCAGGGCTTCAGAGCATTAAAAACTATTAATTATTAAATAATGAAGTATAGATGTAACCATTAAGAGGATTACAATCACTCAGCCATACTAAATATAATTCCAGGGACTAATATAACTACCAATCTCTGAATAAAATTCATCTTATTTGGTGGCCAATGGGGATTTCATGGTCCCAGATGGAAGGGAATAGATATTTGTTAACAGAAAGCAGTTCGTATCTCCTCCTGTTGCTTTATTTTTCTCCTCTTTTTGTCTGTTTCTGCTCTGTGCTCTTTCTTCCATACTCTTCGCTCCAAAGCCTCAATTTTTTAGAACATTGTTTCCAAGTATATGATTATTTTTCTTTCTGTCAGATATGTTTTCTTATCACAGTCATGAACTTGTGAAATGTAACTAATGTCAGAACCATTTGGGGAGTAACCAATAGATTGTAGTACGATGATAAACTGTCATAATATAAGTAAAATGTCCCACAAATGGAGTGTGCAGCTCTAGCTTCACCTATAAGAACTGAATTGCTTCAGCAGTAAATTTCCAATGAGTGTTTATATCTGGCTCAACTTTAAAATGTTGGATGTAATTAAGTTTGGAAGAGAGACCAATGACATTAAGAGATATCATAGACTTATTTTGCCTGTTTTGCATTTAAGAGTCTTTTTAATTTCCACAAAATGCACAGATATCTCAGCGAGAAACCAAAGGCTTTTAAAAGAAAAAAGAAAAAAAAAAAAGTTTAAGTAAACTTCAATATTAAGAGTCATGTTCTTCATCTAGGTAATTTGGTGGGCTTCATTGTGCTTAATGGAGCAATGCCAACTTATACCACTGAAATTTATTTTTTCTGGCTAGCTAGTGATAGGAAGATTTTAGCATGTAATACAGGATGCTGAGTTATGGGGAAGGGAATGCATTGTAAGCAAATGGAGGAGGGGGAAAAAGGCATTTCTGAAAGATCTTTATGTGTAACTATTGTATAAAAGACGACTGCTGAGAAACAGGAAAAAAGGCTTACGTAACTAATAGTGTAATAATCTTTAAAAAAAAAAAAAATTGAATGGATTTCAAAGTACTGCAAAGATGGAAGCCTTTGTTTTAAGCTGATGATAATATTCATTTCTTTTTGAAATATCAGGAGTGAAATTCAGTCTTATTGACATCACAGGAGGCTTGCCATTGGTTTCTGTGGGAGAAATTTCCTTCCTCTGTATGAAGCTTAAGCTGTGCTATCTCAAGTTGTGATATAGCTGTCTTTAAATAATAAATAGTTGATTACATATTTTTGGTGTTTCTTCTTACTTAATTTAAAAGAAGACTAATTAAAATAATTGCCTTATAAAAATGTATGTTTTCTTTTCTCTCCCTCTGGCTTTCTTATTCTCTTTCTTTGTTCAGAATAAGATGTTCATTATTTGTCCAGTAAATGAGTAATGTGCTAATTAACTGCGCTTCTTATGTGATGAATATTCAATTACTGTAATGAGAAGAGGAAGATGATGTATCATACCTAAGTAAATTAATTTATTATTGGGCAATGAATTTGCATCCACCTGGTTGCAATTGCTTACTTAAAAAGCTCTCTAGTTTTGCAATATTTGAGAATTAAAGGAGTGCATATCCCAATTGCTATAACAAGTAGCAATTCTTTCTTTTGTCTCTTCTAACACTATTATTCAAATAAATTGAGTTTGGAGATAACTTGTGTTCTGTCTGGTGATAAGAAAAAGAATTTACCAAGGAAATTACATTTATTTCCTGTCTTTGAAAAATGGTAGCTCTCTCATATCAAGTTAAGAGTGAAGTGAGAACATCCCCTGTGGAAAAGAAGGCCATTCTCTTCCTACATATGAAACACTGCAAAATATGTTTAACATCCAAGTACCTTTGTTTCACTTGGCTTGGTGATCTTGGGTGGGGGGAAGCCCTAAATGTATCTGGTGTGAACTATGAAGTCAGGATAACAATCCTCACTCAAATTGTCATAATTTTTCCATCCCTCCAACTAACACAGTGAGGGATGAAAGGGAATGAGGTCAGTTTCATGGAAAAGAGTCTCATTTCTGTCCAGTACTGGAATTGCTTGTCTGATATTCTTACCCACCCTGTTCCCTCTAGTAGTACATGACCTTATTATTAGTTTAACACTTGAAAAGTTGAAGTACTCCATTGAAGCTAGCTGTGATGTGAAACCTTCCTACCATAGCATTCAAGTCCACAATACGATATATTTGTAGAGCAGCTGCTTTCTGAGAAAGACTGCTTTTTCCCTATTTACTACCAATTAAGAATCATTGTGGTACTTAGGATGGCACATAACAGCAAGACTGGAAATGATCCAAACGTAACACAATACCTCTCTCACCTAAAAAGAAAACATAGCTTAAAAAATATGTAGTGTTGGGGTAAATAATTGAATTACTGATGCTATATATCATAAAGTTCTATGACCATGTGCTGAGGAGGAAATGGGTTTTCTGTTCATTGGGAGATGAAGGAGAAGAGGCCTAAAGAAAAGAAAAAACAAAAACAAACAAACAAACAAATAGCCAAACAGGCAAAAACTGCTGACAGATTGCACAAAAAAATTCATTCAATAATCTCTAGAGAATTTCTTTATAGGCTTAAATTTTCAAGTGGTAAACAAGATTAGAAGAGGAAGGGGGCAGTAAGAGAGAAGTTGAGCTTTATGATGCGAGATTATTTCTTGGCAAATGGAATTCAGTGCAATGGTTTACTGAGCTCCTGACTGTAGAAGATTTATTGTGGAATGAAATGTTTGTGGAGCCTTATACCATACAGTAGAAATCTAGAGGGTATCTTCAGGAAGTAGAAAGGCAAGCTTGATGCCAGCCAGCACCTCTGCGACCATGACCTTCCTGGTCCAAGTCACTGTGGGGTAGCACATGGATTCGCAGCACCACTTAGTTTAGAAAATAGTTCTGATAAGGCAAGAGAAAAGTGCTTATGCAACACTGACTTCACGAGGAATTGGAATTGAATGGGCAAGTTGTTTTGCTCTCTCTTCTATCTTAATTTTTATATATTTCTATTATTATTTTTTTTAATTTCATGCCTGTGGCTTATTTCCATCTCTACCAGCTAAAGCAATAGATTATTTGTCCTTGTGGTTACTTTCCTGGTCTCGGAGGCCAAAGTCTATGTACAAGTGTATAATCTGTAATGGTTGCAGGTACTCATGCTATTGTAAAGAGCAAATACTACTCCTAATCCTCTCTCCCAAAAAGAAAGGAGAACAAATAAGCTTGATATGAGGCAGTCAGCATTTAGCACTGTCAGTGCGTGCATTGTATCATCATTTCTACTTCCTATGAAGATCCTTCTTGCTTTTTCATGGATTGACTGCTATGTTTCCAAGATTTTACTGCAGTCCTTATGAGGACAGGAACAAAATGTCAATAGAACAGAAAAGGCATGAGGAGCAAAGGTTTGTCTGCAGCCCAAGTCCCTAAAGCATAGTAGATCTAGTGAATCACATAAGCAGATGTGAATCTGGAAATAGTGCAAGTCTCCTAGAGAGAGAGTTTGGCCAATGATAAGGATTCCCTTGGTCACTGGTAGCTGGCAACTGTTGAGAACAAAGATTTGTTGTGGTTGTGTTAGCCAGGAGTTTTTGATTAGGTATTCTGTTAGCTTGATGGAAACGAGGCTCAGATTAAGACCAAAGGTCAGGGAAGACAGTCGATTCTGAAGCATTTCTGAATTTAAAAAAAAAAAAAAAGTTGAAAATAGTTTCAGTTGCTGATTATATATATATTTATTTATCCAATAAAATAAATAAGCCAAATATTTGGAGCTACCTCTCTTAACTTGTTTATGCCTTTACAACCATCATGTGTATTTTATTTAATTTCTGGTCTTATACTACAAAAGAATTTAAGGATAAATATTTATATTTATAATTTAAATTTTAAAAAGTTTTCTCAAGAAGGATTGGGAATATTGAAGGGTTTTCCCTTACTTTATTTCTAGAACAGAAAAGGCAAACATTTATTTTACTGAATAAAATCTGCCAGCAATAATGGAATAATATTCTTCTTCCTGCCATTGACAGAGAAAAATAAAAAACTTTTAGGCAGTTAAGACTGTGTACAGATAGAGGTTAAGTTCTTTGTCAAGAAGGCATTGCATCTACTTGCTATTAATGCAGCACTCTGCTCAGTCTGTTTGAGTGTATGTTATATACGTTAGGATGAGGGTGATAAAGCAGTTATAGACAATAACATAAGGTGATGTTCTTTACTTCACAATTACAGTTTATGTTACCATAAAGCTCTTGCCAAGGATGAAAAGTTAGGGAGGATTAAACAAAATGTTATAAAACATATCAAAGTGGATTGCATAAACAATTACCATGCTCTGGGAAATGTCTGATTAATGGACTGAAGTTAGACGTCTGCAAGATGTAGGCACTATGGATATATCAAAGGTTCTAAACTGCTTCATTTGTTTTAATAAAAGTGGCTTAATTTGTTGCAATACTATAAAACATCCTGTTATACCTGTCTTTGTCATTTTCCTTAGTAAGGGAAAGAGGACTTCTAAATAGAAGAGTCTTCTCAGTCCAGTTCTACTTGTATGTTCTCCAATACAACAGTGGAAGGAAGAGAATTTGTCAGATCTCATAAATTAAAAAGAAGCCTAATGTAGGGAACACAACAGATGTGTGAAGATGCATCTGTGACAGTACTGTTTTACAGCCTTAAGTAAACATTTTCAGATAGGCACTGAGATACAATTTTCTTGACAGAAAACTTACGTGTAACAGATGCACATAATGCAGAGGAGGTAAAGTAGTGATCTCCTTGTGGGTGCCTAGCTATTACTGGAACCAAACAGTTTAGATACAAGAATTGTTTGTTTATCCATATCAGACAAAAATTTTGTAGTCATGAAGACAATTAAACTTTTTTTTTCTTTTCTTTTTTCCTTTTTCTTTTTTTTTTTTTTTTCCTCTCTGGCAACACATCTAATAGCACAAAACATCAATATGAGATGATGCTTATCTTGGCTTGATTCTGGTCATTATAGGACATCCCACAAGGAGATCTTCCAGACCTGCTGAACTTGCAGCTACCACTGCACAGCTCACATTCAGAACTAGATGAAAATTTCTGTAAACCTTCTATAAGCTTTAAAACTAAAAGTAAAATAGACCATGTAAAGCATAGTAACTTTTTCCTTCTCTGTACATCTGCATATGTTCAGTGTAGTTAAAAAGTTAGCCTTTCTGCTCAAAATTCTCCTTACTTTTCCCTTCTAATTCCCCTTTCAAAATAAACTTTTCTCCCTGAGAGGATGCTAAATGAATGGCAGGAAAATACTGCTCCTTCATTAGAGGAGTTTGAGTTGAAAATTAGATAGATGTCACTCTTTAGATAGTTGTCTGTGAACTATGAGGAAGTCACATGATACCTGAGAGGGCTTGTCTGGACATTTTGTCCATCAATAAACATGCTATTTAAAATTCTGTGTACAGAAAAATAAATATAAATATAAAAGTAAAGATATAAGAGTTAACATTAATGAGTATGCATTCTTCTTAGTAGTAAATGTGTGCTTGAGTCTTCTGCTTTTATTCTTTGATGAGCACTCTCCCTTTACAAAAGACAAATACATTTTATATTAGTTTTTTATGGCTTGCTGTCCATTGAACTTCATTTTAAGAAGTCAAAATTCAAAGACCAAATGGTTCTCTCCATAACTTCTTTATTAGTCTGGCATAATTCAATCCTTTTGGTTTCCAGCATGATAGGACACATGGACAACTCTTTTCAACTCATTTTGCTCATAAAGATGTCTATCATTTTTTTGGGTTTTTTAAAAGTTTATGTTTAAAAATACCTTCTAGCTCAATTTTGTGACTGTGTCTGTCTCAAGCAATTTTTGCACATTGAGTGATGAAACCTTTTGTCAGTGAGACATGGTCAGCATCAATTATTTGATGTCTTGTGAGCTGTTCAACTCAATCTCTTGTATACAGTGAGCTGCAGAAAAATCCTGTGGTCAAGTTTAAAAAATCAAAAAGAAATAACTTACTATCCAGAAATTAAGTTTCTTTGTCAAAATAATAAATAAAATTTGAATATCTTATAATATCAGTGAACATTAATGATCTACTTAGAAGCTGCTTAAAATATTATAGATATTTTTTGAAAAACAAATTTTTTTCCACTATTTTGATTTTTGTTCTTTTAATGACTAATTTATTACACATAATGGGTTAACACAAAATTCTCTTATTCTCATCACTGGCTTTCTTCAAATTTTATATTTATTGATTTATGTATAAACATGAGAGAGAAACAGGAGAGCACAAGTATTGCCCACTCACATCACCATCACTAGGAAGGACAGAAGGCTTGATACTGTAGAAGATTAAAATGTTGGGAATGCTTTTCTGTTTAATAAAAGAGAAATTCTTCACCAGATTTCTGCAGAATTACTTAAGAAATCATTTTGAATAATGCAAAATAACAAGCAGATTTGTATATAGATACAGGAGAAGTGTAATTGTGTTACTTTTTCCAGGTCCTCTTGATGTCCAGGTTTTCACTTAGCTCTGTCTTTGCAGAAAAATAAAAGAATTTAAATTCTTCTTTGCTCACAATGTGTAAATAACATGCGTAATAATAATTTTGTTCAGCAAAATACCACTTTCCCTAGTACTTCCCTATTTTTTAAAAATGCATATGCAAACATATTTTCATAACATATATTTTCATAACGATTCTTGAATGATGTCACTGAAAACATTTCTAAATATTTTATAAATTACAAGTAACTGTGAAGAAAATATATAATTTTAGAAAGTAATCAGTGAGTGTGACATATTATAAATGATAATAATGGATTTAAACCACTGACCTAGAAAACCAACTCCTAAAGATAAATACTCAAGTAGTACACGTTCTCCAGAGAGAGGAGAAAAAGACAATAGAAATATCACCATCAAAGGTAATTTCATTTATATTTTAGAAATAAGGCATAGATAATAGGAAAATTTTGAATGTTGCTATTTAACAATTCACAGTAAGTTAAGTTAGCCATGATTATTTTTTTCTACTGTGATTAAATTCCTTTGGACAGTACACAAGAAGATGCAGAAGTTGTCCATATTGCAGGCCTAACAATGTTAATATATCCATGCCAGTTTAGCAGTGGCAGAAAGATCTCTTTCTTTAGAGACAGAGCCTGTCGACAGAAGGAGTTTTTCTGCCTGCATAGTTATGTGACTTCCCCAAGCACCCAGAGGTCAGCCCATAAAGTTCTCTTTTGTCAGCATAGCTGTGTCCACATGGGGTTTTTGGCTGGTATAGCTATTTTGGCAAAGAATATGTGATTTTTCACACGCTTCCTGACATAGCTGTGCGGGTAAAACACTGCAGAGCAGAAGAAGCATACATACAAAATATGTCTCATTCCCCAGCTTGCCTTTGCTTATCACCTCACCACAAATTAATAACTTGAAGTAATGTTTGCTAAAGAGAATAGTCATAAGTTTAAATTAGTGCATCACAGTTATTCCCCACTAGTAGTTGACTATGAGACAGAAGAAATAGAATGGATTATGAAAATATATTATTTCAATATAATTTCATATATATTTTTTTCTGTTATTATGGTGTTCATAAGAAAAATATATGCAAAAGATTACAAATAGAAAGTTATGAGGATACGATCATCATGTCAAACATGCATGAATAGCAGGGTGCTGATGGCATACCTAACTGTGCTGTAGGGCCCAGTTTCAAAGTGACAGTAGCTCTGCAATGAGGTTCACAAATCCTGAGCAGTTTGGACTTTTCTGCCATCATTCAGGTAACTAACCAAAGGAAACAGAGAAATGCATAGGCATTGCATCAGGATATGCTGCTAGCTGCTGTTGGCTCCTTGCATCAGATATCCAGGCTGGTACTCAGAGACATTTTCAAAGCACTGCTTCTGAGGTCCAGTACTGAGATCTGATACTTTCATGTAGAGCCAAGAAGAAGGGGCAGTAGAAAATAGCAGTCTTGTCTTCAGCTCCTATTTGCCCTTGAGAGAATGGTAAATGAATGTATTACTCCATCTTTTTTGATCCACGCACCAAATAAGCACTATCCCAAGTGTTCGGCTGTTAAAAGATCTAAGCATTATATTTGTCTGTTTTTATGTTGTTCTGCTCTCTTTTATGTCATGCTGAGAGCCCCCTTTTCCAGTGCATGTGGTCTGAGCCACTGAGAGTATCTGAAATGATTCTACAGAGTGACAGAAAGTCATAGATACTATTTTCTAGAACAAGGTATGCCTCTAGGGACATTTCTATTTTATCCAGCTTGTTACTACGTAAGAACAGGTAGTTAGAAATAACCAAGAAAAAAAAGAAAAAAAGAAAAGCTGTGCTTTTGCATGTTGCTAGAAACTCTCCTCCTCTCATTTTTTATTTTCTCTCTCACATCTCTTAATGTCATATTTGGATTTCTCTCAGGCAAATGAGTCACAAAATCAATAGAAGGGGTCTGAACTCCAGATGGAAAAAAATACATGTACATGAAAAAAAAAAAAGAAAAAAAAAAAAAAGAAAAAAAGTGTTCAGGAACAGTCCAGTGTTAATCCAGCTGGAGTGATCTAGAGGAATCACTTGCAGAGTTTTCTGAGAAAAATTGAACAATCAATATCCACATGAATTTTATTTCTGTGCAAACCAGACAGATAGGAAATCACTTAAATCAGTGCCAACAATTGTTCTGTGTAAATCTTTCTGTTTGGACTAGCTGACCAGCCTGGGGCAGAAGGAAGAAGGAGCATCCATTATCATATTTATTCATTAGAGTTAATCTACCTCCTAATAAAGGCCAGTTATAAATGCATGTGTCATAAACAAAGTAGGTTAAAGAACTGGAAGCAAAAATAGAACATGATGAAACAGATTTTGCAGTGTTTTGTTTTGCATATTATTTGCAGCTCTTGCAAAATTTACAGTATCACAAACATGAAAAGAATAGTCTAGGATTCAAAGATAATCTTTTACTGTGATGGAACTACTTCTAAGAAAGGAATAGAAGAAAAAGAAAACAAAGCAAGCCTACTAGTGTAAAAAATAAAAAATAAAATCATTTTTTCAAGTGATGACTATTTGTATTCTCCCAGTCATATAGTGATAACTGAAGTCAAATTCTAGTGTATTATTGGAGTTATATAACTCTGATGTAATTACTGTAATGCTGATGTTTGATGGCCATTGGATTGGACTTGAGCAAATACTAATCCTAAAAATAAGAATAGCCAAAGCTGTTTTTCTTTTTTGCCTCAGGTGATCTGCCTGGACAAGTTTGATTAGACAGGCAGTGGGATTATTTGTCCTATAGGACATAAGAAGTATGCAAGTTTTCAGTGACATATATATATATGGCTTCACCATCACAACTGACAGCAGTTGCTTCCCAAGCTGGTAGCTGCATGGGATTTTAGCTGCATGAGGAGCAATTATTTGCCTATTTACAATGGTAGTGATGTGACTGAAAAACAGCAGATTGTTTTAAAATGGGACTGAAAAATGAGTAAATAATAATAATATAGGACCATTTGTTTGCTGCCTAAAACTGCAGTCTGGCCCTTCAGGTACTTTTGCAACATACTTAAGAATGGCAGTGTGATACCTTTAGTGATCATGAAGAGGAGGAAAAAAGTGACTAATCAGAGAAAGGTATGAGATTATTCAAAATTAAAATGAACTTCAGACAATGAAGAACCCAGAAGGTATGACTTTATACTGTGTACTAATACAGAGTGCTATTTGGAGAGAATCCTTTTCATTTAACTGCAACAGCAGTTGATTTATTTTGTACTCTGGCACAAAACTTGTGAAATATTTGGTCTCTTGCTCACATTTAAAAAAAATATATATCCTGAAGTTCTGATCTTAGAAATGATGCTTCCTTCAACTATCTGGAGGGTATCTCAATTGGGGTTAGTAACAGATTGATATCAACTATCATATTTGTTTTGTTTGTTCTTAATAATTGATGTCAGGAGTGGGAGAATTATCTGACTGATAGTGCTTGGCAAGAAATATCTCTCTTTCTGCACACAAGGAAGCAGCATGGGCATCAACTCTGGCAGACTTCCCTGTTTTGCCTGGGTAAGACAATCATAATTCTCAGGGGGATTTTTCTGTGCATGGGTCCTTTCCTTCTTTGGATTCTCTGAGCACAAATAGATCTAATTGCAAGTTTCATTGGTAAGTTTTACTCTAAAAAAAAGCTGCTCCTTGCGGACAACCGTAACATTCATTTCATATGAACTACTAGACAAGTGGAAATGATTTAAGTACCCACCTACTAGCCTATGATGTACCCAGCCACTGACTTGGTCCTGAATTTCTGCACACCATCCCACCGACTTTTCACACACTTTCCTTGGTCTTGGTGTTATTACTTTATGCTTCATTTTCAGCCTGTTCTTTAATTTAACATGTAGTGTGTTTTTATATTTAAGAATTATCCATGTGTAATTGGTGTTTAAGTTACAGGTAACATTTCCAAATTCTTCAAATGAAGCGATTAGAACTAAGAAGTAGGTCACAACCTTGGCAACCATCTGATGTGAGACAATGTAATCTGCTAGCACACTGGTTGTCATGGAAACTGACAATATTGGATTTTTCTTTCAATGCAACCTGTGTTTTATGCATAAATTATTAGCATATTAAATCTAAGGCACTGACACTTCAAAGCAGACCACCTATGTGTCTTATAGGTGTTCACGAGTAACTTAAATTCATTCCTATTGGCATTCAGCAGCTGATCACTCTAACAGAGGAAGGATTTTTTTTAGATTGGACAGTCCAGTCCTTTGCTTTTAAATTGGAGAGATTTCAGACTATCCTTTTTAGTTTACAACCCACCCAAGTGTGCTGTATCACAGTGCCCATTTGTTTTGCTTTTAGGATACATACTGTTAATTATTTCAACCAAAAATTTGTCAGATGCAGAAACAGCTTTGTGAAAAATGTAGAAAATTTATATATTGTTTTTCTTTCATCTCAGCTACCATGAGAATAAGATCTTCTGGGTTCTTTGAGATAAAGTTTTGGTTTACTCCTGCCTAGCCCTTTATTCCATCCCCAAATCCTTCCCCTTAAGCCAAGAGTTAAACTTTCTTTCTTAAGATCAGAAACTAATGCTTGAGTCTCCCCCACCTCCTGAATTACCAAACTATAGTCTCCCTTTTCCTTCCTTCATCCATTCTGTATTATTCTACAGTACATATTTGTTGCAAAGAAATGACATTTCCGAATGGTAGCTGTATAATTAGCAACTACAGAAAAGTAGAAAGCATCCAGAAGGACAAAATGAGACTGTTAATCCATTGCCAAAGAACTTCTGCCACTGAACATATAATCTAAGATGACATGTCTTTTTCTTCTGGGAAGAACATCTTGCCTTTCTCTGAAGTATTAAATAAGTTTGAAAATTGAGAACACAGTACTGAAGAATGTAATGGATTTGAACTGTAAACTTCTGAAAAGTGATAGGGTGATAGGCCATAATCTTTTCCTAGCTGCAAACCCTTGGCATGGAAAGGAATATCTCATATTCTCTAGATCTTTTCTTCCCAGTAAGAAGAATCCCTCCCATTTTTCATGCAGTCCATATTTGGTCTGTAAAGGAAACAAATGTACAGTTTTAAGTTGAGAGTTAAAGGAACACTCATTCTGTCTCAAAGGAGTGGGGAGCACTCATCCCAAGCATGGGGATTCAGAATTAACACAAACTATTTTTTCAGTGTAACTGAAAAGTAATCTCCAGACAGCTAAGAATTTCTAAAATCTCCATGCTTTCTAATAACAAATCATGCAAAGTCAGTATGTAAAATGAAGAACGATTACCTTCCTCAAATGCTGCCCCTTTTCTGAAGTATTTAGGAAATCTGCAGATGTATTTAGGAAATCTGCCCTGAGCAGATAAAGTCAAGAACAACTTATCAGCTTGAGACCATATCCATCGAGAACTCACCAAGATACAGATCTGCAACCTGTGTGCTTTTTGGGATACAGTGCCCTGTATTACTAGCACAAACTTTAGTCTGCTGTGTGACTGACTGTAACTGTCACTCCAAACCAGTGTGCCACTGCTCTATGCTCCTATCCAGCCCACAGCTCACACTCATGAGCCAGACTTAAGAGCGGTGTTTGCAGCTATCAGTTACATATTTTGTTCTGTTCTCTGGGCTTTGGACAGTATTCCCTTCACTGCTTTGGTTTTCTTAGGAACTAGCAAGTAGTTTTCAAGCTCTGACCTTTTATCTGAGTCATTTTTTTAAGCCTCTTGTGGGGCAGAATTTTTTAGACCATAGAGAGGATCTGGAGGTTTTATTGTTTCTAGATCTCTATCTTGGCAAAACAACCACAGACCTATTAACCACACTACTGTACTTTTGTACTTGTTAAGATGTCTCTTAGCTGGATTATTGTGTAGATTCCCAAATGTAACTCCCTTTAGATCTAATCTCCATAGCAAATAATCATCATAAACAAACACACAGAGACACAAACCATAGCCATAACAAAAGAGCACAGCTTTGTTTTGTTTTCTTTTGGTTTTTTCCCACCATTCTCCACAGTAGCTTTAAAATCTTCCTTTATTGTCATTTTGTTTAATCAACATTGATCAGAGACCCTGGTGGCAAGCCAGAACAAAGAGGATTGATCTCAGGTCCACCTGTGGAGAGATTTATAAATGAGTAAAGCACATTGTATTAAGGGGGATTTTTACTAAGTCCTATTCCCAAGTTTTATTCAGGCTTTTGTATGTTATTGTAAATAAGCTCATTAAATGCATTTTGAAAAAGGAAAATTTAGTTTTGATTTTGTTGTATTACTTTGAGAACATAGTGTACTCTAGACAGAGGTATACTCCTGTCCTGTTACATTTAGCTACTTATAGATATTTGTATTTTTCATAAGTATGCTTAGCTCTGATTAGAAGTAAAATCAAAAGAACAAGGAAAGGGGTTGAGCTGTCTGCTTGTCAAACCCTGAACTTCATACACCTGAATGACAAGCTGCACTGACACCAGTAGAAAGATTCTTGGAGCAGAGGTGTTTTCTTAGACAAAATTATTCTTTTTCTTTTATAGTTGAATTTCTTTTGTTTTGATTTTATCTGAGTGTTTGTATAAAGTTCATGAGAGATACACTAGTCCACTTGGTGTGTGTTCAGTACTGAAGAGATCCAGCCAAACAGAAAATAATGACCCTACATGAGTTGCTCAGACTGGAGAAATTAGGCTGTTCCTTGTGAATTCTCTTATTCTCAAGATTCTTCTGGTCTAGAGAGACAAACACTGACAACGAATTATAGGAAATTCCACTGGTCAAACCTCCCAGTGCAGTGCCAATTACCAAAATTAATCAGTGCTTTTAAACAAAGGTAGAGGGATGAGATCTTGTATAGCTTGCTGTTTCTGAACTTGACATCCTTGGTGAACTCATTCACCAAACTTCAGACCTTGCCACTAAAATTTTGTCTTAGTCATCTATCTTTTTCTTAATGCTATTGCATTCTTTTTCCACCAGATGGTAAGCAATAAAAGCAGGAAACAAAAGCTTATCTTCTACTGTATACTTAAAAGAAATCCAACAAAATTAAATACAGTGCAACTCCGAAACAGTTCTCCATATGCCAGACTCCTGTTTATGCTTGCAAATGGAAGGCAACATTAGAAGAGATCTGACCAGTATTTGCAGGTAGTTGATTAATTGCAAAATTAAGGCCTACATAGGCACATGGTGCATATGTTATTACTTATTGAAAAGATGTTATTGTGTCTACTGTTCTGTTGTTCTGTAGCAACAAAACTAATTATTATTATGATATGCATTTTTCTGTCAATTCCTTTAAGGGAAACCATTTATTCCACTTATTCTTCTCTAACCAGATAAATGAAATTGTCTCCCAAATGTGTAAATTTCTTCTTCTTCCTTGTTAGTGCTGTCGTGTACATGAAGTACTCATTTAGTTGCAAAAACCAATTATCATCCCTGTCTAGATACATTAAGATTTTTCCTACAAGTCTTTTTCTCTCTATCACATTTTAAGCAACACTGTACATGAATTATTCATATTGCCCATCTTGCAGGCAGGTTTTTTTTATTATTAAATTTGATCATAATAATAGTTATTACCACAGTCATGGCAGTTTTATGAGTATTCTTCAATGCCATTACCTGGAAAGATTTCAATCAAGACATATAAAAGATGCAAATCAATTTCCATAATAAAATTAAACTGTACCATCTACTCTTTCATCCTTGCAATAGAGTTGATTGACAACTTCTCCTTGATAGGTGCAGCTGATAACTTGCAGGTATGGTAATAGAGAATGGCAGATTCTCTTGCTCTACTTTTCCAAGAAATTCAGTATTTTTATTGCCTTGTCAGTATGTAATATTCATGTCTTCTTGCAAACAAAGTGTTTAAGATGCAAACATTCAGTTTACAAATTTTCCTCCCAAACAGGACAATTATGTATTTCTGGCTGTACCACATTTGCCTCTTATGAAGCAAAGGTAGTATAGAATAAAAGATATCCTTTAATTAATGTTCTTTTTTGTTACACTCTTAATAATACTGCTTTCTGCAAAGATCAGTCTTCTCAAGGAGTAGTTTTCCCATATGATCTCCTAACTTCATCCTATACCTTTGTTATAAATCTTTTTCTCTTCTTTCATTTAATATTACGTCTGATGGTTCTTCTTTGCTAACTTTCTTTGTAAAGAACTTGCTACCTTGTTCCTACTTCCTTATCTGATTACTGCTTCTGTTTCACTGCTACAATGCTGTTTTACCTTTTCCTGGTGCTTTAGACCCCTGGTTCTTTCTAAATAAAAACTTAAATGTAATGTAGTAGTGTTGGAATTACCTTCTTTATAATTTGTCTTTTTTCTGGGGGACTGTAACGTCAATCTCAATGAAAGTTTACACTTAACTTCAGGTCTGCTTATAACAACTGAAAGGTAGATCAATGCTTCTGTCTTAAAGGAATTACTCTGGAATAATATCGGAGTAATTAAAATGAGAACATAAACAGCATTAAGAAGGTCTTTTCAGTTCAAGTAATGCCAAGAACCACTACCTCCCAGTCAACATTAACATCTTGGGAAATAAAATGATCACCATTTACAGTCAAGAAGAAATTTATTTTCATGATACAGAATTGGACAATTCTACATATTATGTAAAGGTTAATGTTCTCCTTGAAGTTTTAGAGAAACTTCTGTTCAAAGTGGACTCTTGGTGTAGAGACATTCTTGTTTCATTCCTGCATAAAATTCTTGCACTCCAAAGAACTTCCTGTATCATGTTCAAAAACACTTAAAAAGATAGATTACATCACACTTCAAGAAACTAAGCCATGCAAGACTGAACTGATGTCTGTTATGTAATTCAGTTTATTACAGCAAGGCTTCAGAATTAATGAGTGAATTACAATTTTTCCCATAAGCAATTTTTTATTTCTGCTAAGGTCATGTTAGGACTATTACTGTTTTTTTCAAAGACGCATGATGGAAAATGAAATAAGCCATATATTTTCTATATATATTTCCTTTTTTCAAATATATTTAGAGGTATTCTAAATTGCCATTTAAATTATTCACTAAACATTGATGCTATCTCTGTATTATGGCATCTACCAAAATCATTCTCTGCCAAGAATTAATTGCTTTCTTTACCTGCAACTTATCATGGAACTTTTTAGATGTTTTTCCCAAGCTAGTGAATACCTAAGCAATAACAATCTCCAAGAGAGCCTTAATATCTATGTTCAAATATCTCTGTCTCAAAGATCATTTTTTAGCTAGGGAAACAGTTTATTCCATCATTTTCAAAAAGTACTTTAATTCTTAATCTGGGGCTGATGACAGCCCAATAGCCCATATGTAAAATATGCTGCCAATGTACAATGCAACACTTAAAACAAATTCTGTCATAATTTTGGGAGATCTACTACTATTTTTGTGACAGATCTCTAGAAATTCCAAGAAGTGCAGGATGGCATTTTCCAAAAGGCTGAAAGTCCATTTGGATCTTGGTTATTGTCTTCAAAAGAAAAATGTCCCTGACAAGTGAGCTATGACTGATCTTGTGTCATTTTAAGATAACTACCAGGAAAAAAAAAAAAAAAGTCATCTCTGTAATAGAGCTGACAGAATAAAATGCATGTATTAGACATTTTGGTCTAAAAGCCAGTGCATTAATTTAGCAGCAAGTGAAGAATGAGGAAAAGTGCCAGGATATGTACTGAATTGGTTGGGGTACAGGGATACATTGCATTTGATGAAGTCTGCCAGAGGAATGGCAACCTCTGTCAGGCTGACAATGTTACAAATTTAGACGGCTCATCTCTTAAGCTCTTATAGTACCTTACTCAACTGCTGAGATAGAGCACTATAGCTTAGGCTTTGGAAAACCCAGTAGACTATGATCAGAGAGAAACTTTCTAGGGGAAAGATGTAGGTATGAAGGATCTATCATGCTGTCAGTGTGCTTTTGACCTGACTTTGCTTTGCCTGCCTTAGCAAGCTTAACACTGAGATCTGTCTTGTTTCCTGGTCATGACAGCAACTGGTGCGGCATGACCTCTGTCTGCTCTGGCAGCTGGGAAGACTCTCAGGTTTGAGGCCCTTAGACCCTCTCTGCAAGTGTTTTACTTAGCACAGACTAACACTGTGCCAAGCAAAATATTTAACCTATACGATAATAATGGGTCAGTGTTGTCCTGATTAAATTTCCATTGAACATGAAGCTACAGATCATGCAACTTTAGAACTAGTAGCAGAAGTATTTAATGAATATTTTGGTCATCCGCTGTAGAGATAAACCAGAGACCTTAACTTTTCATGTGACTGCTATAAATAAAGGATAGCAGTACCTTTTTCACCCTGCAGAAAATGAACTGCACAGGAATGTGGATACAATACCATGGAGTCTATCAGAATGCTGTAAGTTGACCTTTGAAATTCTGCCTTTTCCTGTCTCCCCCAGTCAAAAAGAATTACAGCCAATTAATTATGAAGATATCTTTGTGTTGCCTCTGATTTTATTGTGAGATGAGATGACAAAGAGTTTGGTGTCCCTCATCACTATGTTCACCAAATCAGCAAATCACAGAATTATTGAGGTTGACCTGCTGGAATGTAGCTTTGTAAAGTAAGACCTAGGACTGCTGACAAGTTGACCACAAGCCAATAATGTTCCTGTCCTTGTGGCCAAGAAGGCCAATGATTTCTTGGGCAATAGTAGGAAGATCACTGCCAGCAGGTCTAGGAATGTAATCTTCACTCTCAGATCTGTTGAGTATTAGTGCATGGGGTCATTCTTTCCAATGGAACATCTCTTCACTTGCCTGTGTTAAACTTCATGAGACTCCTCTCTGCCCACCTCACCAGCCCTTTGAGGTCCTTCTGAATGGCAGCACAGCAGTGAGGGTATCAGCCAGTGAGGGTATCACCATACTGACAACTAGCTACAGGCCTCCAACTAGACTTTCTGCCATTGATCAGAACCCTCTGAACTGTGCCAGTCATCCATTTTTGAATCCACCTCACTGTCCACTTAATCAGCTCTCTCTTCCTGAGCTTGCCTATGAGGATGTTATGGAGGATAGTATCAAAAGCCATTCTGAAGTCCAGTTGGACAACATCTATTGCACTCAATGTATCCAGTCAGTTGGTCTGTTCTATTGCTATAATTTCTAGATCAGGTTGGTTAAGCATAATTTCCCCTTTGGTGAATCTGTGTTTACTACTACTGATCACTTTGTCTTCCACATGCTTAGAGATGGATATTATTCAGTTTTAGAAGTGTTCAGCTTTCTGCACTTGGAAAGTAAGGTGAAATATTTGTCATAAAGAGAAAATACTTCAATCTTTGACAGGTTGTGTTTTTAATATTAATGTATTCACTCAAATTTTGAGTAGTTCTAGATCAAGACTTAAAAATTTCTTTGGCCAATCTATTCCAGTGTTTGACAGATTTCAGAGGGAAAAAAAATAATAATAATCTCATGTTTGGATACAGTTTCCTGTGTTTTAATTTGTGTGCACTTCCTCTTGTACCATGTCTAGGTACAATCAAGAAGATTCTGGCTCCCATTTCTTGGTTGTCTCCCATTAGGTATTTACACAGATAAGATCTTCCTGAGCCTTCAGTTCTCTGGGTTGAGCAGTTATAGCTCTTTCAGCCTCTGGTCATATGAGAGATGCTCCAGCACCCTAATCATCTTCATAGGACTTAACAGATTCACTTCAGCAAGTGTCTTTCTGATGCTGAGGAGCTGAGAAGCGGAGAGAGTACTACTGCAGATGTTGCATCATCAGGGCTGAGAAGTGGGGAAGACCTCAGCCTGTTGGAAACACTGCTTACAGTGGCTTAAGATGCTGTTCTTTGCTGCAAAAGCACATGGCTGGTTCATGGTCAGCTTGTTGCCCACTAGTACCCCAAGCTCTCCAACCACTCAGCCTCTGCATGTTCTTGGGCTTTTTTTGTGCTCTTAATATGGTTCTCATAGCTTCTTCTCAGGTATGACTCATAACCATTTCTTTCATTTTTTTCTTCATTTAATGTTCCACAAATTCTTTTTCAATCATATATTTAAAGCTGCTCAAAAACTTATATATCACAAAATACATATTTACTTTCTGAAAAATGCTCTTTCTTGGAGCACTTTCACCTCATATACATGGTTTCCTCTAAATTTCACTTTCCCCTCTATGTTTATTATTCATCAAATCATAGAATCACTAAGGTTGGAAAAGACCTAAAAATCATCCAGTCCAACTGTTCGCCTATTACCAATAGCTCCCACTAAAACATGTCCCTCAACACAACATTCAATAGCTCCTTGAACACCCCCAGGGTTGGTGACTCCAGCACCTCTCTGAGCAGTCCATTCCAGTGCCCCACTACCCTATTTTAGTAATATTTCCTAATGTCCAGCCTAAATCTTCCCTGCTGCACCTTGAAACCATTCCCTCTAGTCCTATTGATAACTACTTGTTTTGATTTTCGTGCCAATAGGTGCCAATGAAAATTAATGAGGTCTTTAATACGTTGTAGAGTATTGTACAGAACAACAAAGAGATGAGAAGTGAAACTTAATTTGTAAGTAAGAAAATTTTCTCTTTGGACACTGCCACAAGGCTGATGATATTTGCACTGTTATGTTGTCATATCGCATAGGCAATAATTCTTTAATAATAATTTTTTAGCAGAATATTTATGATTTATAAAGAGATATAAATATATATATATATATATATATGTATACATATACATAAATATAAATGAATGTTGTGTTGTTCAGAGCCTGTTTTGTTTTGTTTTGCATGTACATTTGTAGGGACAGTACCAGTTTAGTGGACACAATGAAAAGTTGAGAGTTTAGTGGTTATCAGATGAATACTGTTAATGATTTTCCTATTCACTTTCTGTTCTTTATATCTACCTGAAATGTTGAGGCAGGCATAAAAAAGGAAAGATATATAAAACTCCATTGTGTATCCATGGAAGACTGGATGACCTTTGGACATTGCTTTAATTCTTCAGTGTCACATAGTTGTTGCCAAGGAATTTGAGGCCATAACCTAATGGAATAGTAATGGTATTTTCCAAGGTAAACAATTTTCACTTTCTCCTCCTCTTTAATTCTACTGGATTTATAAATTCAGACTGCTGAGGTCAGTAGAGCTAGAAGCTAAACAATAAATCCAACTCACAGATCAAGTTTGGAATAAGGGATCTAGAAAATTGCTGTATGTTATGGAGGAATGCTTACAGTCCTACTATTACCAAGGCAGCAGTTTGACAAGATTGCACTCTATTTATTAGCAGCTCATTTTCCTTAAGACAAAATTTCAAACCTAATTTCTCTTGTTGCCTGAATGAGATGTATGAAATTTCAATAAATGTCTCTTCACTCTCTTTCTCCCAATTTAGTATATTCCAACTACTTCTTCAAACACTAAAATCCAATATATACTTAAACTTTCTCTTCCTTGCTTCATTTGGAACATGCAGACTTTCCAGGTTGTGTCACAGTCCATCTAAAAGGAAGTTATCAATAGTAAATATTCACAGCTCAAATAAATTCTACTCCATGTTATTGCCGCTCCATTGAAAATCTGTCAGGTCTGCATTTATTACTGAGTGCTTCCTTAAAATAAGTCAATCAGAAATCATTGGTAATTTACTTTTCTTCTTAAATGAATTTGTTCATTTCCTGCCAAGAAAGCTAAGTTTAAACAAAATCAATTATTTTCCCAGCACTCATTCTTAACTGCTCTGTCAGCAAAGAGAAAACTCTAGCCAAAGATGGTGTTCCTGTAAGAGTCAATGACTCTGGCATCTGTGTTGTCATTACACATACCAATCTAATTTCAACAGTTACTGAACATTACCCCCTTAAATTTCAGTTCTTGTGAAGACTTTTCATGTCTACTTTCATCACACTGTTTGCCAGAGATACGGTCACATCTCTGCTTACCTACCTACCTACATATCTATCTATCTATCTATGTTCATAACTACCTGAAGAATGAAGGTACCTAGAAAAGAAGCTGAGATTTACTGTCATCTAAAAATTCAAAACAGGAGAGTTTGATTGATTTTTCTTCTTTTGAAAAATAAAATGTGGAAGGAATCTAACCATATATGTGACACTGGATTCTAATGAAATATTTCAAATACCATTCTGGTCTGTCAAAACAACATAATCATGGAAAGAATGTTTTTATAAATAGAACTTCATTGAGTTCAAAATTAGATTATAAGTTGCATTATTCCAATGTAACATTTTTATTTATTGCTTGGTAAAAGATATCTTGATATCACACATGTTTTCTGAGGCTCTGACTTATCCTTTAAAAGCAGTTCACCTTTTCCATGGCACAATTTCTATCTACTACCTTAGGAATTCTTATCTGCCAGCTGGTGGAAAAAAACCCACTAAGTAAGGAGGCTAAATAATCTACTCAGGAGCTCATGACTGAATTGTGGTTTACCTATATGAGCTTTTTCTTCCATATACCATTGAATATATTCATATTAAATTTCATGTTTGCAGCTGAGCTCTCTTTGCCTGACCTACTGTAATTGAGATTCTAAGCAGACAGAGACCTCCTGCACTTGCATGTCTGAACTATTCCTTCTGATCCTGGTTCCCACTATTTGCAAATCATTATTTCACCATTTCTGTTAAAACTTGACATGACTAACAATATCATTTTCAGATCTAGACTCATTTCTCATGAACGACAGATATCTCTTTATTTCTGATGTGAATATCATGAAAGAGGGGAAAATTAGAGATCTGGAAGGAGTTGCATTGTATCAAAAATTGCACTTTGCTTTGTAATAGCAATGCTTTGTAGTTATCCATCAGCCTTCAAACACTAATCAATTTTAAGTTATTACAAGGTTTATAATGAAATATATCATTTGTACTTATCTTCACTGGAATTCATTCAAGCAGACTATTTTTTTTATTTTTTTTTTAATTTAAACTCTCTAGCAGCTATCCTTTCACTCTGACTTAATAATCAGAAAGGTCTGCCCTCATCTTAAAATAGAGTGACAATGGTTATGCCTTCCTGCTCTTTCCATCCATTTCAGTGTTCTATTTTTTAAGTGGAATAGACCACACTTTCTGACGGATATCAAAGGAAAGCCTCAGAGAAATATTTTTTGAAGGCTAAAGGAACAGAATTATAAATGAGTAAGTGTAGTTTAATTTAATAAACCTTTTCTAATAGCAAGATACTGGAGTCCCACAAGATGTACTATACTATGAGAACCCTTACAACTGGTTGAGAAAAAGCAAAAGATGTTACATTTTAGCTGAATTTAATGTAGATGTTCAGCTTTGAGGATACAGCTCAAACCACTCTCAAGGTAGACCTAATAGAGATATTTATCTTGAAAGTGAGAGGACATGTTCATTTGGAGTTGAGGTTGGTGTTAGGCTATTTGATTGCATGGTATTCAGTTGTGGAGGTAAAAGCAAGAAGGAATTGGAAAGCTTAAAAATCTGGGTAGAAAAGGAAAGCAAGGTGTATCAGTCTGCATATAGTGTTTGCTATAACAAACACTCCAGCAATGTGGAAACAGACTACATTTTAGCAATGTTCTGAATTAAGTTTTGAAAGGTTATTTAAAGGAGTCCTTTTTTAATTACTGGGACAGACTGGATTTTATAATTTTGGCTACTGAGCAAGTATAACTGTTGGTCACATCACAAATGTTGTCATTGTCAGACAATGAGTTGTAGCTACGAGGGGACCTCCAAACCTCACTCACCTCAGTACTACACTGAATTATCTCACCCACCAGGGTACCACTGCTTAAACAGAAATCTTCAAAGCTTACACATACCTACTCCTAAGCTTAAAGCTGCTGGTGTTTCTGCTGCTAAAGTTGCTTGAGACAGTTTCTAAGTATGTTAGCACCTGAGCCCTGACAAGTCTCACTCTCACTTTCCTGCATATTCTCTGTGGAGATTGACCCAGCAGGAATGAGCAGAGCACAACAGATGGATTGCAAGCTACAGAAAATACAGCCAAGATGAGATGTTTCATAGTTACATGGTTTATGAACATGCTTTATACTGGATCCTCTGCTTGGATAACTTACCAGAATGATGATTTGTTTCTAAATCTCCTCCTACTTGATTGAAATGGAGTATCTTAGCCTCTAAGTGAGTTGTTTCTGGGGATGATATGATCACTCTCACTCAGATAAACATTTAGTTGTCTTGAGAGAAGTGCAAGACCTCTGATAAGATGGAATGGAAAGAGCTCATTGTTGAATTCTTCATGGCTGGTCAGCTGCAATTTTTTCTCACTAAAACAAACACATAGAAGAACATTTCCCCTAACGCTGGCAGAAAAAAAAAAAAAAAAAAGTCTTACAAACTTATGATGTGAATTTTTTTTATAATTATTTCCAATATTTTTTTGCCTTTTGATAAAGAAAAACAACCCAACAACAAGAAAACCTTAGCAATTTTATTTTTATTAGTGCTTTTTTATTTATTGCCTTCACTGCAATCAGCAAGCAAGCAAAACACTATCAGGCCCATTTTAAAATACCAGTGAACCTGGGGCAGACATGAACAAATCAGCCACCAAACCTTCAAATCTTCTAAGTATTTCCAGGTTAAAAAAAGGCTCAATTTATTATTAACAGAACTCTGAGGTGTCTTTCTCATTCAGAAACTATGGGAGAACTGCTTCTGCTCTCATAGGAGAAGAGAGAATGACAAAAATTCCTACAGTTATTAATGGCTCCAGAAGACATCATATTCTTACCAATAAGAAAGAGGGTGACTCATAGTGACTAATAGGCAGACTGTGCTATGAATCTCCATGTACTTTCTCAGAGGAAGGGACTGTGCATGTCTGAGATTGTATTTCCATAGTTATGTTTCTCCTAAACTAAAATTAAAACCTTTTCATTCCAAAAAGAGTTGTTAACCTTTAACAGCTTTTCAGTTTTCTGGGACTCTTCACTTCCTATTTTAGGCAAGTCCCACTAGAATTGGTTTTTTTGTTTGTTTGTTTTTCCTTTTTAATTGGTTTCTTTACTAGAAAAGCAATGTGTGCTACAAACCATGTGTGAGAATGTATTCTCATGAGATTCCTAGCCAAGATCTGTAAAACTCAAAAGATTTGACTCAAGTTTGTGCAGTGTAAATAAAAATCCCACATGTGTTCCAGGAAATTGAATGGAACTCTGATACTCACAGTTTGTACTTTTGCAGGGAAGCATCCAATGAATACATTACATGGCAAGTTGGTGATGCTTGATTACTGGACTCTGAGGGAAAATTTCTGATTACTCAGCAAGAGCAGTGATCAGTAAGCTACTCTATTATATACTGCTTACTGACAAATCTAAAACAGAATATTAATAATAATATTTTCAGTTAATTTTAGGTTTCAGCCTTGGTAAACCTAGGTATTTTGTGGCTGTTGTGTTGCAACATTATAAGAAACTATGGAATAAAAAATTTCATTTGTAGATTATCCCATTGGAAACCTCTTACTCCTTAGTTTACTACCATATCATTTGTAAAAGATGTTTACTATCCCAGTCACCCAGACTATAGATTAGATATTTGGAAGAAATTTTTTACTCAGGTCGTGATGAGGCACTGGATCAGTTTGCCCAGAGATGCTGAGGATGTCCCTGAAGGCATTCAAGACAATATTAATATGCCAAAAGAAAAAAACTGTAATATATTTACTGAGTTTTCATATAGATCTAAGCTGGGAAATCAGATTGTTTATTGATCTTAATGAGATTGCAAATGAAATTACAAATTTTTTGAGTTTGCTTGGAATACAGTGTTTCTTTTGGCATTTTATACATGTTTCTAGAAAGGAACACTGTAAACTTCATTATCCTAAAAAGAAAGAAAAGGGGGGGAGGGGGGGGGGGGCAGAGGGGGGAAGGAAGGGAAGGGGAGGATGGGGAGATGGTAGTTGGGAAGTGATGGAAAAACTCTCTAAACCTTTTTGGAAACTAGAGGTACAGTATTTGTTTATTTAGTTGTGAGTCATTACTGCATCTTTTTTTGAAGCCTGGTTTAAGATTTTCTAAGGTTTGCATTTGTTATTTCTTTTGAATTCTACCCAGTTATTTAAAATTGGCTCAGGATTATTGAGATAAACAACTGCTTCACAAAATCAGAACAACAGTTGGAAAAAATGAAGTAAAATGAATCAGAAATGTAAGGCTCATAAATCAGTGCGGATCTGGCTTGCAATCAGAAAATAGCCCAAGTTTGCCCCCTGCAGGAAACTCTATCTATTCAGTCACAGCTGCCCATCCCTCATCACCATCTCAGGGAAGATCCCTGTTTATTTTAAATAATATCATTATCCTATCCATTACCAAATTGATTATTACACTTTTAATTTAGTTCATAATGAAAAAAAAATACAAAAACTACACAGACACAGAAATATCTGTATAGAAAACCATCATTCATTTTCAAGTCTTGTCTCTTCTAACTACAATATTAACCTTAAACTTCTATATATTTTTCTGCTTTTTTTTTTTTCCTAGACAATTTAATTTGCTCTGAAATAGATTTATATCTGTAGTAAAATGTTAGTAAAATTTTCTATAAATTTTCATGAAGTGAGGATTTTCTTCATATGTTTTATTAGGCAATTTCAAGAAAATGTGCTCTGAACCATCTGTGCCTTTATCAACTCTCTAGTCATTTTATTGGAGTCATAAGAGTCATCTTATGATGCCTCTTGTCAAGTGAGAACTGGAGATACTGTGCTTTTTTTTTTTTTTTTTAAAGAGTGGTTTTGATTTTTTATCTGCCCACTACCCTTACATTACTTTAAGGGTAGTGAAGGGAGATGATGGTGAAGTAGTGATAGAGTGTTTGTTAATTTTTCCAACACAAGAGAAGGCAATTAATTCTCCATTAATACACAGTCTCTCCTTGCTCTGCGTAAATATATGTCTATCAGAACCAGGCATGTATTATGTTATTTGAACATATTCTTATGTTTTGTTTTCTAAACACTTCTGTAAACACATAAAAAGGTCAAATGTTGTAAGTATTTTTCAGTTCTAACTTTTTTCACCCAGGAATTATTTACAAGTATTAAGTATGTTGCAGTAATGGTTACTAATAGTAATACAACACTAATGGTTGTAAAAGATGAAGCTGTTGTGTTTCCTGAAGCAGTGATGAATTATTTGATTTAACTTCAAGAAAGGACTTACATTGATTTGCTACTAAACTCCTTCCCCCACCAAAAAATGGAGTTGCACAAATACACTTATACATATGTGCTGGCGTGTGTTACAGATATACTTTAGAAATTCCTACTTGACATCTTCTACTTACTGTTCCTGTCTGCTCTGCATTTAGGTCTGCTCAAAAGCTATCCAACATTTTTGTCTGGTCAGTTGCTTTATTTTGTTCTAAATGTAAAATCAGATGGGAGATGAAGAAACAGGGTGTTGGAGTTGATGATCTCCACATGTTCCTTCCCACCTCTGTGATTCTGTGATTTTGCTCACTCATTAGTATCCATTAATAAATCTCTTTTTTTTTTTTTTTTCTTTTCTGAATGACTCAGTTCATTCATTTATTGCTGTAAAAATGAAAGGTTTTTTCTACAAAGATTGTGTCAAATGTAATTGTGCTATTTTTATCTATTTCATCAATACATTCTGTTGGTGTTTGTGAAACTTAATGCACACACATAGACATGAACACAAGCACACATATGTATCAGTGTCTTGGCTTGTGTTGCTGTGCTCATTTTGAATTCTGATTATTGTGACAGGCCCTGTTACCAGTAGCATTTTGGATTCCCTACAGTATTTACTATGAAAATATTTTCATTTTTCATAAATTTGAGCCCAAATTCAGTGACTTACATCTCTCCATAAATTCTTATTTGTCAAGATGAACACTCAGCATCCCAGCCATGTTCCTTTTTGTCACAACTCCCAGAAGACTAGGCCCTCAGCTGGGATCTAGTTAACCAGCAAGATTTGCTCTGCAAGTAACGATTTTTTCTATGATTTCATCTTTTTACCCTACTTTCTGCTTAAATACATAAACCTCACATTTCAAATTTTTATGTTGGTGTTGAATGCCTTTGATAGCTGCCTAGTCAGCATCCTTTAGCATAAGGATGAAATCATAATTTGTCAGGATCTCTGAACAATTTGCTCTCAGTACCATTATCTCATGATTTTTCTTTCTGCTGTGCTCCCTGGTTAGGAATATAAGGTGAAATGGTTCAGACTTCTCTCTTTAATTTTATCTGTTCTGGAGTTCTGTTTTTCCACTTGGAGGACTGCCAGTGATGCTTTTTATGTCACTTGTCATATGGGTTTCAAATGTTGTCAAAGGTTTAGATATTTTATGAGTGTCACTTTACAGTACGGGGAGTTACCCTGTGGAGATGGAGAAAATGATGTCTCAGAAGTCTAGCCTTTAATGTAAGGAATGAGTTTTATTCAGTGCTGAATAATAAATTAATTACTCACTTCTTTTTTTTTCTTTTTTTTTTTTTCTTTTTCTTTTTTTTTTTTTAAGATGACTAACAATGTGATTTGTCTACCTTTTCACAGGAAACAAACAAACAAACACACATGGAGTTTTTACTATTTTCCAGAATGCTCCTTTATTGAATGCTTAAGAGTAAAATAATACAAATGAAATCACTTGTTACTTCCCTCTTTGGGAGCTTATTTTTGCTATGCATGAAAGAAATATTTCACTGGTTGTTTCTGGCAGATCACATATTCTCTGAACATTTTCTCAATTTATATGATTCTCTGCAAGAGAATCTACCTAAAAATTATAAAGATAACTATCACTATGGCCACGGTAACTAAAGAAAATGAAAAATTGGCTTCCTTATATTTACACTATAACCAGTTTACCATACTCAACTCAGAAGAGTCCGTGCATGTTTAAAATACCCAAGTTGTAGTTATGCTTGGAAATACACAGTATTAAGTTTATTTTCTTCAGACAAAAATTGTGTGGCTTCACTTGTAGTGTTCTACAACCTATTTATACTTAAATGCCTGTTATATTAAATTGCCTGTTAAAGAATAATAATTTCCCCTTTCTTACTGATATCTTATTCTATATTTATTCTGCATTTGTACATATAACAAGTTTGTTATTTGTATTAGTGATTTTTTTTTTCTCCACAAGAAATCTCCTATACTAACATTCAAGAATAAAGGATAAGAACTCATTAATGCAGCCACTGGGTAACACTGGACTGAGAACTTCCCCATTAAATTGCAACGTATCAAAGAATATATTACTATTATCAACCACTAGGTGGCTCAATAGGAAAGGAAAATGGACTTTGATAACAACAGAAGGAACACCGTTTCTGAATTTTGAAACTGTATTGAAGTCTTGGCTCTTTCTGTTATAGGAAAAAAATAAATAAAAAATCAGTTAAATCCATGACAAAAAAGGAAAAACTTTACTGTTAATTAAGTTTATATAGAAGGCAAACATTAGTTTTTATTTTCTTTTTCCTATTGCAATACTTGCCACACTAGCAGCAGCTTTTTTACTGAACCATGATTATCGTATTCCCAGTTGAAATGTAGTTGTCAAACAAAAACATATTGAGATATGTTCTACTCTAGTTTAACAGTTACTGATTTTCAAAGACTCAGAGCTTATCTCCAATGTGTTAAAACATTGTAAAACATGAGGAATAATTGAACTTCACTTGAAATTTTCATCTATGAATTCTGAATTGCTTCAGAATCCTCATTGGTGCCTAACTGAGCTTGAGAACAAACCTGTAACAAGATACAACATTCTGAGTTAACTTATGCCTGTCTTCATACTGCAGTCATAGAAATTTTGCTGAGAGATACTTGACTTGCTGTCCAATAGTTGGTCAACTGGGTCACAAGGCAGGCTGCTGTATCGCAGATAGAAGAAAGAATCAGCATCTTATGAGAAATAGAAGCAAACATCCAAGCAGAAACTTTCAAAAGCAGGACCTACTACCTCTGGATGCTAACTGCAGGTCCCAAATATGACAGGTGCATAACGCCTGTGAAAAGGGGCATCTTTTGAAATTATTTTTTCTTTTTTTGGATGGTAGAAAGAACATTTGTCCTTATAGGTGGAGGGTTACTAACATGTATGTAGTGTTAGCATGAAGAAAGAGAGGATGTTTGGAATTTCTAGAAACAAAAAAAGGACTCGTTTCTAGACTAACTAAACTGTTTTCCAGAAACTAGAAAATAAACTCCCTACATTCTGTCACCTTGAAGATACTGCACTCCTCCCTTATCCTTGTTTCAACTTATTTCTTTATTAATGACATCTACTAAAAGGATAAAAGCCATCAGTGTGTGAAGTTCCATCCTCTCCTCAGTTACTGTTACTTTCACAGAAACCTTCAAGGTATAAGAATGTATTGGACTTAATTGGCAAAGTTTTGTCAAAGGGGAACCTCGGGAGGGGGGGCAGAGCCCAGCACCGCCCCATGTCAGATCACAGCCAGCTCAGCTGCTCCAACAGGGACAGGCCACTGCCAGAGCTCAGCTGTGAGTAATGCTGGTTGTGCTTTTGAGAGCAGACTTAAGAAAGTAAAAAAAAAAAAAAAAAAAAAAAAAAAAAAAGAGAGGGAGAGAAAAAGCAGCATGACAGCAGCTGGGAGATAGGAGTGAGAAATGTGAGGAAACAACCCCGCAGCCCCCAAAGTCAGCACAGAAAGATAGCAGGAGGTGCTCTAGGAAGACCAGGAGAAGCCCTGCAGCAGTGGGCTGTCCCCTCATAGCCTGTGGGCACAATGCACAGCCGATCTTCACGTGGCAGTCATGGAGGAGCCTGTGATGCAGCAGTGGATGTGTCCTGATGTACAGCCCATGGATACCCCTGCAGGTGCGGCCCAGGCCGGAGCTGCAGCCCGTGAAAGGAGCCTGCGATGGGGAAGGGCTGGGGGAGCTGCTGCCAGTGGGGACCCATGCTGGAACAGTGCCTGAAGGGTGGGCATCGTAGTAGGGAACAGTATTGGAGCAGTGCTTGGAGAGCTGTGGCCTGTGCAGCCCACATGGGATCAGTTCAGGAAGGAAAGTCTGCAGTGGAAGAGACCCCACACTGGAGTATGGGAGCAGACTGTTTTACCTGTGACAGTAACTGGTGAGTGATCTCCCTATCCTTATCTTAATGCATAACCTTTTTGCCATCTTGTTTTCTCCCCCTGCTCTCTTTTGAAGTGGTTGTGTGACAGTGGTAGTGTGATGGTTAGCTTGTTACCAGTGTTTAGCGTCCATAAGAGAGCAGGGGAGGTGTCTTTTTTCTATGCCTTGCAAGGATTCAAACTGTGTCTGAAGAGGTTTGGAATTTGGAAGATTTAGCACGAGGAAGAATTTTTTCACTGAACCATTGCAGTGGATTTCCCAGGAAGGTGAGGCAGGGAAGAATGCCCATCACTGGGGGTATTTAAGAGACAAAAGGCTGTGTTTTAAAGGGACAAGATTTAGTGATGAAACTCACTAGGTAGGGTTGATAGTTGAATTTGCTGATCTGGAAAGTTTTTTCCAACCTAGATATCTTATTATACTGTTTCTTTAATGCCTCTTTAGCTCAAAGATCTGCTCTTTTGGAGTTATAATTATTCTAAAACTGAGCTAAACAGCACAGATTAAAAATGAGCCACTTTCAGCATCTTTCCAATACACTGGAATTTTTACTTCTTTATTAAGCATACATAGCCTTAGCCAAGGTACAACCTTGGGTAGCTGAAATGACACTAATGGACTAGTCAGAAAGAGCATTACCTGGGTTAATGGATTAGGTTGAAACATGATTTGTTCTAAGCAAGTTTATGTGAAACAAGTGTACACAGTAGTTTTGTAAGAAAATGATCATTGCCAGGCTCACGATTTCTTTATTCAGCATAACTGCATGAGGAGCAGAACTGAATAGGAAGTTATTTTGTTGAAGTGTGCTTTTCTGTCTTAACACTACATCACACTACCAGTAGAATAAAAATATTCTGGTCCCAGTTTAAATGTGATGGGCAGGATAAATGTGAAGTAGATTCCAGTGTACTCTACAGATGCTGAGGTACAGATGCACAGGATGTTCTTATGCTGAATATGCTCTACAAACTTTATTACATTCTTAACCATAAACATTTTCCCACAGCATAGCACATACAACCACTTATGTTCATTCTTGCAAATATCGTTTTTTGAACTATATTTTTTCTCTTTTATTTTCCTTACATCCTACAATGCTCTGATGGATCTGTGACATAAGTAAAATCAACCCTTGCTGTAAGATTTGTAAGTTATTTTCTATGTTGTAAAAACACTTTCCTTGAAAATGAGAGCTATTTCCAGAGATTAGTAATGACATTACATGTAAAAGATGAAACTTTTGGATATTGGGAAAATAATAGGAAAAGAAATTGATCAGTAGACTGTACACAATACTTTCTGTAAATGTCCTGGATGCTATAGTGCCTCTGAAATGATGCAAAATAACTGTGTGGCAAAAATGACTAGTTAATCTGTTTGAAGAGAATAGGTATATGATAGATATTACAATCACAGCAGTCCTGTTATATTGGGAGATTGCTGATGTTTACTTCTAATTCTGCATTTTGAGTGTAGTGTAGTTGCTGTATTTCCTTTGTCATTTCACATGCTTTTAGTTTAATTGCTGTGATAGTTTCTAAGGGTCTTTTACTACTGAAATTATTGATTCTGGAGAGATAGAAGATGTGACAGTGAAATGAAGTAAGAATTTTTACAGCAGAAGCAGAAAATTGCCTGAAGTGATGCTGTGAGAAGACTGCATCTGCTAGGCTAAACAAGTGGTTAGGTCAGTATTCAGATAAAAATTCTTTAAAGAGTAAGTCTTGGAAATTTGTATTGGGTAAGGAAAAGCCTTATTTGAAAAGGAAGAGTATCTCTTGTCCTCCCTTTGAAACTAGCAAACATTTCTGAATGGTAGAAAGGATACTTACATTTTAAAACAGCGGTCTTTACCTAACCTATTGTGTGTATTCTGAACTCTTCCATTTACAGCTTTTGGTTGCTTCTTTGTTTTTAGAAACTGATTAGATCTAATCTATTCTTTAAATATCTGACAATAAGAGATATTTGCTAACTGACAGTAATACAAATTTAGTAAAACAAAACAATGTCTACTGCAAGTCAGTTCTACACAACTATTATGCCTTGTCCAACCTGAATATAGTTTCAAAGTATGGAAGTAGCACTGGTCTTAAGAATATAGTGTTTGAAGTCTAGCTTAGCACCCAGTGAGGTCATATCTGGCCCTATAATGGAAAGAACAATTAGCTTTAAAGTGGCATGAATGCAGGAATCCAGCAGGTGATGCTGGCACATGCAATGGCTGCTCCAAAAGTAATGCCTGTTATTTTATTATGTTGGCCAAGGACATTAGAGGTGAGTGTTGGTGATATGGCTGTAGGGCGTAATCCTTCCAACGGTGTTCTGTTACATTTTGTTGCCTTACAACAAATAGCAGCACAAGGGCAGAAAAGGTGATTTGACAAGGAATTGTGTCTGAAGATGCAAAGGTGTGTCATTGAATTCCTGAAGAAAAAAATGGCACCCACTGACATTTGTTGATGCTTGCTCAATGTTATGGAGATCAAACAGTGGATGTTAGCTCAGTTAGGTGTCCAGTAGTGCATTTTACAAAGATGCTGTCAGAGGAGCTATGAAATAATGGGTCGTTTCCATTGGTGCACATTTTTATGAGCATACTACAAAGGCTATTGTTCATCACTGGCAAAAATGTGTAGCTAATGGTGAAAAATAGTATTTTGTAGCTGAGATGTACTCTATCAAATAATGTTATTGTGTTCTTTGTATCTGTTGTTGTTTCCGTGGAAATAAAGTGGAAGCACTACTTTCAGAGGGATCTCTGTAGAATGGAAGTTGTTGACAAGCACTTGCCTAAAATTCACCTTCAAGGTGGATGTGAAATAAATTTTAGAAATCAAATGTGTATTGCTTCTCAGAAGATAATACAATAGTAAAATGAAAAGAAAGGCCAAGATGTTTGGAGTGGAAATGCTAAGTTGGAGCTTGAAGCAGTGACTGAGCACCTGGTAGGAAGGCAGGGCCAATCCAGGGGAGCTTGCGTGCATACAATGCACCTCCATGGTGGGTAGGGCTGGAGCCAGGGGTGGAGCCAGGATTCACCCCTTCCCAAACCTCATTTAAGGGCTGGCAGTGGAGCCAAGGCTATTTTCCTTGAGATCGTTGCATACCTGAGGCCTTCTGAAGGTAAGCAACTTCTCTGTTTTATTTCTGTGCTCATGACTGTTGTATTTGATCAAGTTCTCACCTGCTGCAGGCTGGCATATTACTGCTTTGCTGTCATTGCTGTGCTTTCCATCACGTTGCAGTATTTAAATGAGTAGAAAGAGTGCTGTTAAAAATGGGGGACATGTAGAGCCAAAGCTTTTCTTATCTCCAAAACTTGATTTAATGTGTGATTGTATGATTTCTCAGGAAGCAAATTATATCTGTTGAGGTTTATTTAGGTCCACCCCTCACTAACCTCGTTTAAGGACTGGCAACCGAAAGGGCAGTATCTCTACTTGGAAATCATTCCCTTTGGGAGTTTCCAGTGTGCCCCGATCCTTGGAAAGAGGTTAAGCTTTTTCTTCTTTATTACTAATACTTTTCTTGGGTGACCTGACAACTGATCAAAGGCAACTGCATCTACTTCCTATCCTTACAGTGTTCTAGGACACAACGTTTTGTGCTTGAAAAAGGGACTTTAGGATGATTGCTACTTAGAGGCTAGTGTTATTTTGAACAGCTGAAGGAGACAGCTAAAGCACCCGTTACAAAAGCATCAAATTTTCATGTCCCTGAGGATCCCATCCAGTTGCTCCCAGTTTGTAGCTGAAGTTCAGTATACTGCTTGCAAGAGTCTCTGATGCCATTTAATCTTACATTTAACATCTTTGGATTGATAAGTACAAGATATGATGTACAGTGTTGTATTTAGTCACTAAGGTTCTACTAGGCCAGCAAAGTTGGGCACATCCAATTTAGCTTCTTAATACGTCTGATTTAGCTAACCCTAATTCATCTACCTTTCATATTTAATATGGAAGAAATTAAAAATGACAAGCATGTAAACCATCTTTAAACTACTCTTTCAGAGTTATTACGCTAATACTTTTGTGCAGGAAACAAGTATTTCTACTGAACTGTTTTTTTTAATCTCAAGTTCAACCAAAAATTCTGATTTCTCTTCTGTCTTTGACTGATCAGATATTAATTCCTATATTTTATCTATATTTTACGATCAGTTTTCATTATCTCAGTGTTTAGAAAGCTAATTTATTTTGAGTAGGTATATAGATTTTTTTTTAAGTAATAGGGAGAAACAAGCTTTTCGAGGCTGAGCTGTTATATGTTCTAAGAATAGACTTTCACATTTAGATGTCTCAGAGCAGAAAACAGATGTAGTTTCTGTATCTCACTTTGACCAAAAATAAGGTTAAATGTGCGATTCTTATAAACTCCATGTATTTCTGTTCATGTTGCATGCTTATATGGAGCTATTTAAAAGATGTATCCTTTATTTTGAGATACCTGAATTATCAAGGAAAATGAAGTGGTTGGCCATTGATGTGCAGACTAGTTGAGTTTGATCCACAGTATCAGATAGCTCAATATATTGAATATTTCTATGGAACGCAGATGAAGGACAAGTGCTTAGAATTAGGAAGTGTGAGCTAAGAGGTTTAAGTGATGTGTCCTGCTAATCACTCCTCTGTCCACTAATGCCTTCATGTTCCCTGTATAAAATCAGAGAGCTAAAGGGGGGAAAATAAATTAATAATAATAATAATAAAGAACAATCACCCCATAGATACAGAGAGATGATATTGTCAAAGAAGCACTAAGACATTTTCAACTCTGAATATCTGAGTCACCATCTCTAGGATATTTTACAGTGTACTGATTGCCCTGATCACCTGGGTGTTCATTTGCAGTGTTTCTCACTTCTAGGGATGGAAAACAACCCAGGACTTATACTTAATATTTTATATTTCCTCAGCCACAGATGCATCACCTCAGTATACACACTCTTACAAAACTTGTCCAAATGTGTGAAGAGAATGCCAGTTGATTTTCTGTTGGAATAGTGTTCAAAAATCATGAAGCAGTGACAAACACATTTACATTTTTACCACAAATACCAGATATTCCGTGGAAATAAATATGAGTGTATACTCTTTTCTTTCATTAAACATGAGTCTCTAGGTCACTTGTAGAAAAACAATCTGGAAGTACCTCCAGATGCTTCTGCACTGCAGCTGCAAAGTGAATAAAGTTAGGATTTCAGGCTTTATGGACATAAAGCCATTCTGAAGAACACAGTGTCTCGCTCCAATTTGTAGGAGGGAGGCAAGGTTCTTTGATATGTGTATACCCGGCGTGAGATTAAGAAGCAACGGTTCAAATGTTGGTCCAACCAGTTTATTAGAGTCCTAGCTATTTTTAGGGAGATGGGGAAGGGAAGGTAGGCGATAGAAAAAGTAGGAAATGTAAGCAAGGAGTCTTTGCAGAGAGCGAAAGAGATAGTCACCACCGTGGGTCCAGCGAGGTACACAGTAGGTCCGACGATCTCAGGAACTCGTCTGATCACCGCGGGGGATGGGAGACAGCCAGGGAGCTCCGCAGCAAGCCGGTCCCGGGGGTTCTTCCGACGAGGTTTTCCCCTCAGGGAATTCTCCGTCAAAGGTGTCTTCGGGAGTTTGTCTCCAAAGTCCCCAGTTTAGCGAGGGCCTTTTATCCCCCGTTTCGGTGGGAATTTTCCTCTTCGAAGTCTGAGAATTGCAGCTCAGCATTTTTTGAGGGAAATACCAAACTTCTGAACAAACAGGCAAACACTTCTCAAAAGATGATTTACAACCAGCCTTTGTGACATTCCTGACCACAGATGAGCCAGCAAGGAAGGCAGAGGGGGTCTCTGTTGCCGGACACAAGTGTTATCGCCTTCTGCAGTGGTCCACTCCTTCGAGCAGCACCCCTGAGAAAGAATGCTCATTCTGCTTCTGCTTATCTTTGCAATCATAAGCAGAGGTACTGTGGCACAACAACACCCACCATTCACCCTCCTAGATAGTTAGCAGTCGCCAGTCTTATCATCAGAAAGGCCTCATGAAGCAAGCTTTGAGACAACAAAAGAAAACCAGTTCTGTCTTTCACACACAGTAATCAATTCTGAAATTAAGCAAATAAAAATATAGCCCACTGTTCTCTTGACAGATACTCATATAGCAGGAATGAAGAAAATAGAGCAATTAGATTGAGTTATTTTAGTGCAGGATGATAGTTCCTCGAGAAATTTAGAAGAAAAATGGCAGGGTTCATTACCAGGGTCTGATGGCTGCAGGTCAGAGAGAGACTGCAGTAAAAAAATAAGGCATATGAGAGAGGGGACAGTGAAGGCTGAAATTCAGGAATGGGAAATCCAGTAAATTGAAACAGCTGAAGAAATAATATTGAGGCTCCCTTTCCCAATTGGCTTGAGGGAGGGACTGCAGGATTGGTCAGGTGCTGAATTATGTATTGTCAGACTTTTGGTTTCCTTTCTGGAACTGGAAAGTTATGTTTTATCTAGTTTTACTACATTCACAATGTGAATTTTGCAGTTGGATTCAATGTTGCATAAATAGACTGTGTCTTGTCTTTTAGTATTAAAATTCTCAGTTCTTAACTAAAATATGAAGATATGAATGGTTCTTTCATGTAATAGTCCATAAGCAGGAAGACGGAAAATAGTTTTTGGCTTTCTGTTCTATTTAAACTTAGGTTTAAAACTGTTTTAAATCTTCTCATTTCCAACAATGAAAGATGTCCAGACACTTCTTTGGTGAGTCTTGGTAAGTCTTAACCTGAGTTATCAGGCAATGGAGTTACCTGTTGAGCTCTCAGTAAGAATCTGCCTCCAGCATTTTTAATCCTAAGCAATTCAGCATTAATAAATCCTATTCTAATCATGAAAAAAATATTTTAGATTAATGGATATCATTGCATCGCATCAGGCTGTTCTTGTTCCTGCAACAAAATAATTAAATGCAGAAAATTAATATTCAAATTCAGAGGTAGATGATGGGTATTTGTAAGGAGTCAGTACTTTAAGTGGAACACTTACTATTGTTATCAAATATTATTTATGTGTCTAGAAGACTACATTTGAACATCAGTTTATTTTTTTTAAAAGCTGTTTATCTGCTGAAGTTTTTTCAGGCTAAGAAATTATTAGTCAAGTGGGTCATTCCTCTTCCCCAGAGTCGCCTGTAGATAAATGTGTAATGATGTGCTATTTTATGTGACATCCCTTGTGCTGATGTTCTATAATTCAAAGCTATAGAATCATGGTGTTTAAATGACACAGTGTTGATACCCATAGCAACAGAATAAGATAAAAATCCTTGTCAGAGGAAATAGAATTTTGATTTTGGCCTCGTTTCATGAAGAAAATATATTTGTGCTATCGTGCTATCTGTCAGATACCTGCTATAATAATTTATGTAATTTTGGACAAATTCAGCAAAATTTATTTTTCAAAGGTGAGTCATTATGTGGAGGAAAGATTTTAACTTATGTGACGTAAGTTATGCATATCAGTCATTGGTATATTCAACCTGAAAACATCTATCCAGAGATCAACTGCTGGCATGTAGATGACAGAGATCCTGGGAAAGCTGCAAATGAACTCCCGGTGTCCACTTGGGGCATCTTAGAAAGTGTGTGTTAAGAGGAAGCTTGGAAATCTGGGGCATAATAAAGCTTTCTCTGGTTCAGAAATGACTTTATAGTCTGAGAAGGTAAAAATACCAAACTCTTCTTCATCTGAAGTAATCTTCAATGTTTGAGATGGGGTTACATTTGAAAATCTGTAAGACTCTTTAAGGTCAGATTTACTTTTGAACTTGTAAAAATCATTATGTCAGAGAAGCTTTTGAGTAAAACTTGCAAGAAGTTGCCTATAAATATAGGAAAAATACCTGCAGAATTATTTAAATTCCTTTCTAAGCAGTTCCTCTTGATGTTCATTTTAGGTTAGAGAAAAACAAAACCTACTAAGTACAACTCTAGTTGGCAATGAGGGGAAGATGTTATTTGGTTCTTGAAGCTAGTGATTCCTGAGGAATTTACCTTCTACTTATGTTTAAATATTTTTTCAGGTGAATCCACTAGTGACATTAGAATGTAGAGAAGAGACAATCTTAATAAGGGACTTTCTTAAAAAATATAATAATTGTGGATTCAAAATTATTCAAAAAATAACTGAGATTTTTAGGAAATATACTTTGTATGGACTTTTTTTTTTTTACTTTTTTTTTACTTTTTTTTTTTTTTTTCTTTGGAAGAATTCCAGCAAACACTGTCAAGGATAGTTATGGTAAGTAACCATTTGACATTTGAAAATTTTGGAATCACTGTGGAACCTACTACATAAAGAGAATGCAGATCCTTACTGTTAATTTTACTACATTTTGTTCCAGTGAATGGATTTTTCCATGACACCATGAATCTGTTAATCATAGTTGTATAGAGACTGTATGTGTCAGACTGGTCTCCACTGTAACAGCCCAAAAATGGAAAAAACTGTGAAGTACATGGTAAGAAAATAGAAGTTAAATCTGTATAAATTAAAAATGATTAAGTGAAATCTGTCTATTTTTATTTAGGAGAAGTGATTCCTAAAGGTTTTTTCTGGTTTGAGGGAGAAAAAGCCATTTTATTTTGAGGGTGAGGGGGGCAAAAAAAATCCTTCTCCAGCTGATTCAGACTTCTAAGAAGCAGAATAATCAAGGCATGGAAATGTTTCAACAGTCTTTTAAGTATTTTTTTTCATCCATTTTGTATTATGGAAAATCTCCAGCTGAAGACAATCACCCTAATGAGGGTGGGTGCTGTTGTCTTTGGATTTTATAGCTATTGAAGCCAGAAGGATGCCATTTCTCTAATGCTGCTTTAGCTAGGAATTTGCAACTACTTGTTGCTACTGGCTGAGTCCCTGTTTACATCTTTTAGTGGGTAATGTAGTCCTGAGCTGATGCATGTCCTTATGTGCTTTTACCCACTGAACAAAGTCAATCATTTTCCTGGATCCTCACAGGGTGATTATGCTCTGTTATATTTTTGTCACTTTACATGCTGTAAATTGTAATACAAAAAGTTCTTTGTGTTTATATATATATGAATATATGTATGTAGCGTAAAATGTGCCTTGAGTGACATTTGTATTCAGTAGGTGTGCCAGTACTAGATAGCTCCTAATTAATAATTAATGTGTCAGAAAGTTAGTTCAAAATATGACTGCCTCAAGTTCTGCCTTGTCAAGTCATAATCAACCTTGCTGTCAGTTAAACATCTGGATAGAGGAGACTGTAGTCATGCAAGACATAGAATTCTCTGGAGAAGCAAACAGATGCTTAGTAACAGCAAAAATGAGATATATGATGAAAAATGCTTTACAGAAGTACCTTAACATTTGAAACATGCTTAGAACAAGATTGAGATACTTTCAAAAATATTCTGTGATTCAATTGCTATATTAGATTGAATGGATCCTCAGAAGATCAACCTGTCCTGTTACCCACTCAGAGCAAGGACAGACTTGAATTTAGATCCAGTTGAAGTGTTAGATCATACAATCATAGAACTATTCGAGTTGGAAGGGACCTTAAAGACCATCTAACTCTAACCCCTCTGTGATGGGCAAGGACATCTTCCACTATATCAGATTGCTCAAAGCCCTATCTAGCCTGACCCAGAGGAGTAGGGCTGTGGAGAGTCTACAGCCTCTCTGCACAACCTCATCACCTTCAAGTAAAGAATTTCTTTCTCATGTCTGATCTAGCTCTTCCTCTGTTTAGTTTAAAACTGCCATTCCTTGCCCTGTCACTGCATTCCCCAATGATGAGTCTTTTCCAGCCCTTCTTGTAGTGGAATGCCACTGTAAGGATTCCCTGAAGCCTTATCTTCATCAGGCTGAACACTCACAACTCTCCCAGACTGTCTCCTTAGGACACGTATTGCAACCCTCCATTGCCCTCCTCTGGATGCACACTAACAGCTCCATGTCCTTCTTATGTAGGGGACCCCAGAGGTGAACACAGTCCTGCAGGTGAGGTCTCACAGAGTAGATGGGGAGAATCACTTAACCTGCAGGTCATGCTTCTTTTGATGCTGCCCAGGATACTATTGGTATTCTGGACTGCAAGCATGTTGCTGGATCATTCTCAGATTTTCATCAACCAGTACCCCCAGGTCTCTTCCTGGCTGCTCTTGATTCATTCTCTACTCAGACTGTGTTTGTGCTTGGTATTGCCCTGACCCTAGTGCAGAACCTTGCAATTGACCTTGTTGGATGTAGTAATGTTTATGCAAGATCCCTCTGGACAGCCTTCCTTCCCTCCTGTGCACTGACAGCAGCTCACAGTTTTGTTTTCTCCAAACATGCTGAGGAGGCACTCAGTCTCATTGTATATATCACCAGAAAAAATGTTAAACAGTGCCAGTCCCAATATCAGTCTCTGAGGAGTGCCACTTGTCAGTGGTTTCCACTAGGACACTGAGACACTGACTGCAAGTCTTTGAGGGCAACTGTCCAGGAAATTACTTATCCACCAAGTAGTTCATCCCTTGAATCCACGTTTCTCTTATGCTGGACCATGCCAAGTGTTTTGCAGAAGTTCAGGTAGATGACAGGTAGATTTCCTTATCCACCAATCCTGTAACCTCATCACAGAAGGCTGCCAATCTTGTAAGGTGAAATTTGCACTTAGTGAAACTATATTGGCTTTAGCGTAGTTTCTAGGAGGAGCTGCTCCATGATCTTGCAGAGCATAAAAGCAAAAACAGTGGGAGGAATTTTTCCTAGACTGCAGTTTGCAATTTGTTTTCATCTTTCAATGGAAATTCTACCAATTTGTTACATATTTGTACAAAAACATATTCAGAGAACAAACACGTGAACAAAGCACTGAATATGGACTTCTTAGATCATATATGGTGTTTGGGAAATCTCTATGCACCTTTGAACAGGAACAGCTAATAAATACATTTCACATTACACAACAGAAAGATAAACAATAAATACTTAGATCTATGTTAATGATTCCCGTGTCCATTACTTCAAAGATGAAATAAGTTGTGACAAATTCCCCTGGCAGTAATTAGCTCTGTTTGTTGAATGATTCATTTATAAACAGTACAGAACCTTTGGTTACTGTCTGCGCACTATAATAGCAAGGTGAGTGACGTTGAATTTCTGGAATTAATATAGAGCTGTTATTTCTCCAACTAGAAAAATGCCCAGGGAAAATATTCTAGCTAAGGAATGCTTCATATGAGCAATATGAGAAATAAAGTTTCCTCATAATAAAAGTGATAACCTTTGCTTAGATCTGTCAGCTGACACACAAAAATGATTTAAGGACTGAATTACTTCAGATTAGATCATTAATTAGAGTAAGTCTAGATATCATCCTTAAAAATTTATGACGTTGCCATTGCGGTCCAAAAGACACTGTACATCATATAATATCATAATATTAAGTTCAATTTCTAAACTTCCTCTAGAAATGATGAATTTTACCAAGCAACTAAAAAAATGTTCTCTCCAATTTTTAGAATAAGTATTTTGATATACAGAAGCAATTATACTTGTGGCCCAAATTAAGTGCTAATAACACTTTAAAACAGCAGACTATCTTTTGTTGTGCATAAAGATCATAGGATCTTCAGTAGAATAGTTCTGAAATTACATGTTTGTAATAACCAATGGATTTTGTTCCATCTAAGTTGGTAAACTCCATTTCATATCCTGTAGCTACCCTCAGTTGTTTAAGCTTGCTAAATAAACTATGAGCCATTTTAAGAACTTAGCTGCTTTGTACATGAAACTATACTCATGACTATGAAAACTGGATATTGATATCAGAGGACAGTGAGGACTGAGGCATTCAGTGTTGTGACTATTAAGATAATTAAGAAGGAAATTTCAGTGGCAGACTGTCCAGAAACATCTAGTGAAATATGCATCCCAGGAGAATCCACTACTCAAAACTTAATTGCTTTATATTTTCTGTCCTTGTGTATAAAGCAAAATAGTTTTGCTTTTCCTCCTCACAGTTGTGTTATTTCTCTGAAAGATTAGATATCTTCAAATACTACAGTACTAATTAGAATTGACGTTTATACAGCATTTTGGGTTGATTTTGTGTTTTTTTTTGTTGTTGTTTGTTTTTTTTTTTCCTTAAATCTCTAGAATCCCTTAGCAACATCAAACATAAATGCAGAGCAGACAAGAAATAAGCTATGCTGAAGACTGAAATTTGGTAATGTTTTTTATTTTAACCTCTGGCAAATTATTCACTTCAAGATGCTAAAATGCAGACTTTCATTATTTTTAATCTTTGACACTGTGAGTAATAAAATCAATGTTGATATTGATGCTGAAATATTTATTCCTGTCTTATACATTTATTTCTCTAGTACTGTAGAATAATTAATAGCAATAATTTTCCAAATTCTAATGCATACATAAATGCACTTGGGAACACAAATTTTTGTACAGTTCTTGTTTTGCAGTCATCAGCCTGTTTCCAAATATGATAATCTCTGAGGATCTGATCCTCAGGCTTTTAACAGCATATTGACACTTTAATTTGCCTAGTGTAAAGGGACACCAAATCAAGTTACTCTATTTACTTCTCTCCCATTATTCATCACCAACTACATGCCTCAAATATTGAAAATCACAAAGGTTTTTTTGTAAGCACTAGGAAAACAAAGCAAAACTGATACCATTATTATAGTTAAGAATTAGGTCATTGTGATCATGGTTGCTTTTATTTCTTATGGCTCTAATGTAATATAATCTATATATTGCATGCTAGATGAGAACTTATGTTTTTTATTCAGGATTTATCAGTTTGGATAATGCCCCCAGTACAGAAGTTCTCTGAAAAACAATCCTTAAGATAAAAGTTCTCCAGTAGAGTGAAGTTTCATGACAGTAACAATTCTTAGCAATGACTTAGCTGAGTAGAAGAAAACGAGTGCACAGCAGACACATCAGGCTAAATACAGACACAGGAATTGATTTTATAGAACTAGATTTCCAAATATCTTCCACACTGTGATGGCATCTAAGTCAGGCAATTATAGTACTTTGGTACTTATGTAGTGAGGGGGGAAGGGGAAATAAATAAAATTAAATTAAATAAAATAAAAATTCTAGTTATTGAAAGACTACAATAATTGGTTTTTCCTGTATTGAAATTTTTTGTAATTATCATTTGAAGTATGTTGCCAACATTATGTTACAAAGTGATTTTTTATTATTATTATTTTTTTTTTTCCCCCTCACACTAGAAACTTCCTTTAGATTATCTGTTCAACTAAGCATGCAGTCTGCGACAGGCATACATAGGGATGGAATTGAAAGGATGGGACTGAAGCAATAACTGAGAAGGGACTGGCAGAATCATTTTAGAATACCCTTCCACCTTTCAAAGTTATCAGTTTGGTTTGATGTATCCTACTTTTTTAAGAAATGTTGGCTCTAGATATCCAAGAAGTGAAATGTGTTGGAAAGCTTCCATACATATTTGGACTTGCAATCATTTTGCTGCCACTTTCTTTCCATGGTTTGCTTAAAGGCAGGTACAATACCCATATGAATGGGCTGCCAAAGCACTGAACTACAGAGAATGTAAAGTACTTCAGATCTACAGTCTCCTTAGGACTGAGACAGCAAGAAAAGATTGTTTCTGACTTTCCTTACCTATCTGTGAGAAGCTGTCATGATATGTCTGCTTTCAGTGCAATGAAGGAGAATAAAAGTAACTTTTTTTTTCTCCTTATTCTGATATGAAGGTGTTCTGTGCTTGGTTGTTGTTTTTGTTGTTGTTTTAAAGAAAGCAGCTGATCTTGTTTTGTAAAAGAATTGCTGTACATGATTGGAATCACGTGGAAGATCTGTGTACATAAACAGATATATTTTAATGTTATATTTTTAACTTTCCTATCAGAGATGGGATTAAAGGATATAAACTGTTTTTGAGTGTGGATTGAATGAGCTGGCAGTGTTTTATGAATTAGGTTGTGTTATCCACTGATGAATGTTGATAAATGTTGAAGGAGAGATTAAGTGCAATTTGTTGGATGAAAGCTCTACGTATTCTTGCTTGTAGGCACGGTTGTTTCTAGAATTTAATGTCTGAATTGTTACAGTGTTTTTGCACATGATGGGCCAAACTGAAAATCCTTGGTGAATCCATCTCTCATAGTCTAGAATTGTGGGAGGCATCCATCCCTCTACAAAAAGCAAAATAAAAGTTTTGTTTTTCAGTTATAACTCAATACCTCTTTGATCACCTGTCAGGAAATTAAGTAGCAGAGCATCTTACTGTGATGTCTTAAGGGTAAGCAATCCCTAGCCAATAAGAAAACAGATTTGATATTTATCATAATGTGCTTATAAGCAAATAAGTTTGTTTGTTTTTTAAACTAGCCTTTTTTTTTCCTTTTTTCTTTTTTTTTAATCAGGAAACAATACACTGGCTTTACATTTGCTCTGTCACAGAATCACAGAATTGCGGAGGTTGGAAGGGACTTCAAGAGGTCAAATCCAATCTCTCTGCTGAAGCAAGTGCATTGCAGTAGCTCACAGAGGTAGGTATCCGGATTGGTGTTGAATGTCTCCATAGAAGGAGACTCCACAACTTCTCTGGACAACTTGTTCCAATGTTCCTTCACTTTAGAAGTTCTTCTATATTTTTGTATGGAACTTCTATGTTCAAGCATTAGGCCACTTCTCCTTGACTATTTCTATGCACCAGCAAAAAGAGCCTGGCCTCATCCATTTGCCTCTCACCTCCCTTTAGATATTTATAAACATTTATCAGATCCCCCATCAGTTACTTCATCCCCAGGCTGAACAGACCCAGGTTACTCAGCCATTCCTCACACAGGAAATGTTCTCTGATCATCTTTGAGGCCTTTTGCTGGACTTATTCTAGGAGATCTGTCTTTCTTGAACTGGGAAGCCCAGAACTGGATACAGTAATCTAAATGTGGCCTCACCAGGGCAGAGTAGAGGGGGAGGATCACTTCTCTCAATCTACTGACCATGCTTTTTTCAATGCACCCCAGGATACCATTGGCCTTCTTGGCCATAAAGGCACACTGTTGTCTCATGGACAGCCTGTTGTCCACCAGGACACCCAGGTCCTGGTGTCAGCTGCTCCTCCCAGTTTCATATCATCAGCAAACTTGCTAAGGGTGGACTTTATCCCTTACTGCCAAGAAGAGTAGAATCAGTTACATTTCTTTGAACACTGTACAAATTTTTAAGTAACTATTTCTCCTATTTTTGAAAATCCTTAATAATGAAATACATTCTTCAAGGGTTACCTGGAGCACTATGAGTGTGGAGGATCATTCTCTGCTAGAAATTTTCAAATCTTCAATGTCTGTGAATATGTGTCTTCACTCATGTAAACGCAGAAATGAAAGTTTGATTTATTTGATTTAGTTAATAAGTTAATTTCTTCAAATGTATATGGTGACATAATGATAAATGTTTTCAACTAATATATATAACGTGAGATTTCAAACTGATCATATTATCACTGAATTCAAAATCCTATTTTCAAAGATCTTAGAAAATATATTCTAAAATAGATAAGAACATTCCAGAGGCTATTCAGTTCCTTACACAAACTTGAAGGATCAATGCACTTTGTTGGGAATATTCATTTTAAGGGAATAATTTCTTTTCATTCTATATCTATTCTATTTCTTTTCATTCATATCTATGGTAAAGGCTTAGTACGTAATTTGTCACATGATGTGATATTAAATTTCAATGTTCTCTTTTAGCAGAGGCCGAATTATGTCTTAAAGGTTTGATTTATATTTAGTAATTTAGTTAGAACCCTCACAGATGAAAGACAATATCCCAATTATATCAAAACTGCACATCCGTAGTCTGAATTGTATTCCTAGCCTTATCAAAATATTTCTCTAAGATTTTCTTGAAGCACAATTTATGACAGTTCCAATTTAATAATACTTATCAGTGTTGGGTACTCATCACCTACGTGAATATTCCTGTATTCTCTCACTCATGGGAATTAAAAGATAGAGAGTTATTCCCTTTGTTATCCTTTCTTCCTCGAGAGTAGCTCCAAGTGATGAGAAAAGCATAGAAGGAAACAAGCAATCATGTCCCATCCCTACCCCCTTCCTAAAATAATATAAGCAGCATACAAGCGTTATCTGGAATAATGTGGTATTTGGAAATAAAAACAATGCAATTGTCAATATATTTAAGTTATGTATTTAGGTGTCATTTTTTATTATTCTGCTCTCATAAAGCCTCCTTGTGCCTATTGAAAGCTGTCTAGATGTCTTCCTTCTGCAATGAGATGAAAACAATTCAGGTACTTTATATTAACAACTAGAATTGATCTGAGCAATAGCAAGCTCCTGTCTCCAATTTTCTAAGAAAAAAAAAAAAAGCATATAAGACAAACAACAAATAACTAGCCATGCAGTCAGCTATGAGAAAGTTGCAGGCCCCAGTGGATAGCCTTCACCTCATTACATGTAGAAACACTTTTAAACTACCAGCCATTTAAAATTCATTCACAAAAATGAAACTGAATGTGTCCTTCCTTCATTTCTGAAGCAGGATCTACTTATTAGTGAGGATTTTTTTTTATTTCATCAGTTCAACAAAGGTACAAAAGCTGCCTAAAACTGTTCAGCAGAATCAAGGTAAGATTCAAATACAGTCTCTGAAGTGCTGCTGAATAATTTGTAAGCATTTTCATGCTTGATGTTTCATGAAATTCAGCATCATGCATTGCTGATATCCACTGAATGCAAAAAAACCATGGTCTTGCAGAGTCAAGGAAGAGTAGTGCTGGCAGGTTAGTAAGAACATAAGTACTAATAAAATATTTTTTCATGACAAAGACCAATGCACAGAAGCAAAGCTCGTGCTGCTGTAGTGATTTGCTGAGAGCACCATTTGCATCAGAGACTTGAAATAAATTTCTTTCCCCGCTTCCTGAGTGCACATTTCTGGAAAGGTTACGTATCCATATTTCAAGCTCCCTGATGTGGCTTCTCATTCTTGTTCGCTCTGTGCTAGTCTCATCTTGTTCTCTTTTCCCCCAAAAGCTCTTTCCTTTCATGCTATGGACTTTGCACACTTTCCAGAACCAAATCATTTTTTATAACTGTTTCATGTAATTTGCGTATTTGATGGTCTTTATCTTCTCCCTCATACTTTCTTCTCACTCCACATACCAGTAGTTTTGTGTCCCATTATGTCTTTCCCAATGATCCTTTACCAGATGGTTATTATGCATTCACTTAATGAAATGAGTTGAATATTGCCTTTTCTCCCATAATAAAGATCTATATGCATGAGGGAATATGATGTTTCATTTTCTTCGCTATCGTAGGTTGCACTTTGCCTCTGTCTACATTTGTTCTTCCCATGTGCAAAATGCTGCTGTGCCTCTTTTCTCATAATCACTGTCATGACTCTTTTATCTCATAGTCTTTGTACCATTCTTTCTGTCAGGTATTATTTAAGCTAACCATTTCCTCTAAAGGAAGGATGGATAAAGGCAGTCTCATTACCCTGGGAGATTATATCCAGTATTATAAATCAGTTCTTCTGGTTGTGGCCAATTACAAAGATGACTGAAATTGTGAGTCTGCTGACCAGGGGTTCCCTCCAGTTTTTCTTTTCTGGATGGATGCTATTCTGTAAGCTGTTCATATTCAGGGTGTATCCTGGTGTTTTGGACATGATTTAACATGGTATTACATTGGTTTGTTGCAGTAACAAAATACAAGATCCACTGTGCTTAATGCTACAGTAATTTCAATGACTGTAACATTATTCATTTTGCAATATTGTCTTTGCTAATGAAATACTTCAACAGTTGCCAACCTCTCTTTAGACATGCAAACATTGATTTATTATTTGTAGAGTACTGTCAGTGCAGAGCTCATTTCCTTTAGGCTGTCAAATTGCTGCTAAAAAAACTTCAAAGAAAAAACCTTTAGAAAAGAAGCCAGTAATTAATTTACTGCACAGAAACCTTCACACAAGGTTTCACACAAAGACCAGGGAGCTACAGCTTAAAATGCAAGAAAACTCCTAGTAGAAGAAAGAATCAAGTTTTGTTTATAATCTTACTCAACTATGATGTCAAGGATTCTCACAACCATAACTTATTGAACACCAGACAATGTATAATAAGATTTGCAAATTTTCTCTCAGAAGTCAACCTTTCAGTTTCCCCAGTCATTTTGATGCTTTCTCTGAGATTTCCTCACATTTATATTCTTAATATAAGAATACATAAGAATACTTCAATAATACATTGAAAAGCAATGTCACTGTTGGTTATTCTTGTTTTGTCCAACACTGCTACTTGATAGGAGAGTTTATTTAGTTCATCAGTTTAAATAATTGTCTGAAGAGGAAAAAAAGAAAAAAAAAAAAAGATAAAATATAAGATAAGCAAAGAAGTAGAGATTAACTGAAAAATCCCTTATAATAAGAGGATGATAAGAATTTCCCTTGTCTGGCACCGATTAGTAATTTTAATCTGTAAAATTCCTAGGAACATTTTATATTCCTTTAAATTTGTGCATGACAATTTCAGTGAGAGTTTACAGCTTTAGAGCATTAGAGATGTAATTAATAATGACTGTTAATATATTTGTTTAATAATGTATTAAATTAATATATTGTTTAATAATGTGTGGCATATTTGAGTCTCTGATTCTGTTTTTGGTAACTCTTTAAGGACTCTGGAATATTTTTTCCATTCATGAAGTGTAAGTACTCATTTCTTAGCAATAACAAATTAGTATCCCTTTTCACTGGTAATAGGTAATAGACCAATAGTTATAGTTAGAATCAAATTACCCTGAAATTATAGTATTAGTATTCCAGATGCAACATTAGAACCAATATGGTCTAATAGTTCTTCTATTGGAAAGCTGTTCACTAGTCACATTTCATTGAGGTTATCAGAGAAATAGGAAAATATTTGCCAACCATAGGGAAATAATATTGACCCAATATTCAAAGCCCTGTAGGAGCTAGGATACGTGTATTTGCTTAATTTTGAAGGAAGATACATGTTCTTCCCATTCACACATCTGCATCTCCTGTAATGCCTCAAAAATCTAGATTGCATTTGCTGTGCTCAATTGCTCTTTATTTACATAGACTTGTATGATTTGGAATATCATTTTACGGAAGCAGTGTTACTTGAGTATCTGAAAAATAACATATAGCACTGGCCCATGTTACAACACAGGCATTCATCTCAAGCTTTCAGATTGTCTGTCACAATGCTATCTGTGGTTAGCACAGAACGTCTTTCATGTGTCCAGTTAGGAAATACTGATGTAAATGACATTTAGATTCTTTGACAGCAAATGCTTTCCTTCAGTTTCCAACAGTTAACATTCCCAGAGTTGTAGTTTCCCCCAATTGCAATGCCTTGTATGGGTACTGCAGTAGAATCAGAGAAGCTGAAACACTTGAGGATAACCTCTAAGTTCAGACTTCTAATCCAGTTACTGCAACTCAACAGTTGTTGCCACGTGTCCCCTGAGGGAAAGTAAAAAACTGCCTGCCCTCCATTCAGCCATAATAAAATGCAGGTCTAGTATTTTCCTTCAAACTCTTTTAAGTAGGTTTATGTCTTCATGCTTCTTTCATGCTGACCTTTGTTACTAAACTAGTACAGAACAGCTGAATCATATATCTGAGCCCTAATAGTAAACTCAGTATGGTTGCAAACCTGTAGTGTGTAGTAGTAGTAATAACTTCCCTTTTTTTCTAGCTTGTAGTGCATAGGGGCATGTAAAATTGGTTTTGTGTAGACCTCAGACATTCTGTAGTGGACTGTGTGAGTAGAAGACTGAATCTAGTGGTCCTGTGTTTCTTTTCTGTTTGTTTTTTTTTTAATCCTACAGACCTAACTGTACTTCTGTAGGATTTTTTAATTGCCTGCAAAATATCTGGCTATGCGTAATTTAGAAGCACAAAGGGAGCATAAGCAGGAAAAGGCTTTTCAGTCTTGTGTCCCAAGTGTTTCATTTAAGGCAGGGAGATATTTACGCGCACTCTGGGAAGAATGCATCTATTGGGAACTACAGATGATGTAACAGTTCTACATATAAAACAAATGATCAAAGAATACATGGAAAATAAGACTACTGTTGCATTGTAAGAGTTATTCATCTATGTGCAGAAATAGTTTCTTTAATCTCTACAATTATCTTCCAAACAGAAATGGATTTGTGTTGTGGGTTTTCTTTTCCTACCTGGCTATAAATTTCAAGTCTTATTTGTGAGTACACTTATAAATTCTGGTGGGAGGAGAGTCACTGTGGGAATGAAAAGTCCTTTTAGGGATGTCGGGTGGGCTCCACAGACTTTGTGTGTGGAGTGCCAACTACTGGGGGACTGCTTGTAAAGGCCAGGATATAGGGTACGTGATGCTGATGTGACAAGAGGGTACTTTGCAACACTAGGCTGGGCTTCGGCTGCCTGGAAGGAGCTGTACTAGGTTGGAGTAATTGGAGGAGGCAGCTGCACTTTGCCATCCTTACCTAACTTAGCCATAATGTAAAGCAATGTGCCAGTGATTCAGATGTATTATCTTGGGAACTGATATTTCTGTATAATATTTCCATGTAAAATGTAACTCAATTGAACAAGGAACATTGACTTCATACTCCATTGCCTCTGTGAGTACCTCTGTAGGCTTATAGCTGTTATAGGAATTAAAATTTGAGGTAGGGCTATGCTATGATTCACAATAGGCACAGTTCCGTTGTATTCCATTTCCAAAGTTGTTTCATTAAACAAATGTGAGAAAAAGCCTCTTGACTGAAAGTTGTTTATAATTCACAATCATGATCACAGTTCTGCTTGTAATCCCTGAAAGCTGTTCCTAACCTAGGCCAAAAGCTTTGCAGTGATTAAATATAAGGATAGCATTTTTGTTTTCAAAACAAGGCATCTTTCACCAATTACCATCAGAGTAATCAAACTCAGTGTAAAATTTATTGGTTGTTGAAAACAGACTGGACTAGTGATAACTAAAATCAAACTAAAAACACCTTCTCCACATCTACCTCCTTTTATCTCCTCTCTCTGAGCAGTGTGGAGGAAGGAATAATGGGGGCAGCAGTCAGTCTATAGTCTTTCCTCTCTACCACTCCTTCATGGTTCCTCTCTGCCTCTGTTTCACATGGAGTTCCTCCCATAGGATGCTGTCCTTGCTGAACAGGTTCTATGTGGGTTTACCACAAGCTGGAGCTCTCCAAGCTCTTTTCCAAAACAGCTCCATACCACAGAGCCCAACCTTCAGGCACTATTCCAGCATGGGTCCCCACAAGCAGCAGCTCCACCAACCCTCTCCCACCGCAGAGTCCTTTCCACATATTGTAGCTCCAGACTGGGACTGTTCCTGCAGGAGTGTATCCATAGGTTGTGCCTCCCTTAGGCACCACTGTCCTGTGGGCTCCTACATGGCTATCACATGGAGATCTACTCCCTGTGCTATCTGTGGGCTGCAGGTGGACTGCTTGCACTTCTATGGGCCTCTCCTGGGGCTGCAGGGAACTTCTGCTCCAGTGAAAGCTGGTGAAATGATGAATAAGTGGCAAAGCACACTTTTCGTTTAGTCATCTTGAATGAAACTTCTACTTCAGCATCACAAGCATGTGTACTCACTTTGCAGTGTAGATATAGCTGCCAATTCTTGATAAGAATGCTTATTTAATAAACAGTGAATTCACTGAGGTTAAAGAATACAAGCAAAAAAAAAAAAAAAAAACTACTTTGTGTGCTATGTGCACACTTTTAAATGCAAATGAAAAAACACACGGTAAATTTAAAAGATAAATTTCTTGATTTACAAGCATACATTTCTGCATTAAAATATGGTGATATTGTAAATGGAGAGAAAGTGTGTTATTTTTATAATGGGCTGGGTGGATGATGGATTCATTTTCTCAAGTGATGAGTTCCTTCATTCTCACAAGTTATATAATCATCAGGTTCTCTCACATGCTGTACTTATTCCATACACACAAAGGAAAAGCATATTTCTAATTTATATGTTTTGTGTCCATTCAGACAAAGACAGCATCGTGGAACCAAATCAGTCTATTCACCAAATCAGTGCTATTTACTCTTGTAGCTTGAGATTGCTAACTTCAGAATGGTTTTGATTGTTTAAATCAATGCTGACTGAAATATATATATATATATATTCCAAATACCTTCCCTGAAAGGATGTGCAAAAAGAGACTTCAAACTCTCCCATGTTTACGTACAACCCATGAAGAGTCCATAGAAAAAGTCTCTTTGTGCCAGAAGAACTTCCTGGGCTCTTGTGTGAACTGCACAGAGTTGCTGAACATCCGTTACACAAGATACATTCGTTTCATAAATAGATATTTTCTAGAAAATCAAAACAATATTAGCTGTCTATAATGAAATTCCTGAAATAGGCTGTTCTGTTTAATGTCAAATGTTAACTAAATAGTACTAATAAATTTTCATTTTGAGTGTTTTTCCCTTTAGAAGTCATTCAGCTCTACCCTTAGTCTTCACCTCTACAAAGATATGCTATGCATATGTACAAGGCATTTTTTAATTTATGTTTATATGGGAATCATTAGGTCATGGCCTGAACTGACGATTGAGCACCTGGTGAAAGGGTGTGGACAGCCCTGGATGCTCAAGTGGAAGCAATTCACCTGTGCAACGAGAACCTGGTTCCATCCCTCCCTAACCTCATTTAAGGGCTGGCAACCAGAAGGGCAACATCTCTACTTGGGAACTGTTCCCTTTGAATGTTTTCAGTGAGTCCTGATCCATGGAGAGGGATAAGCTTTTCCTTTTTTATTACTGGACTGTGACTAATACTTTTCCTGGGTGACCTGACAACTGATCAAAGGCAATTACATCTGCTTCCTATCCTTTCAGTGTTCTAGAACACAATGTTTTGTGCTTGAAAAAGGGACTTTAGGGTGATTGCTACTTAGAGGCTAGTGTTATTTTGAACAGCTGAGGGAGACGGTTCTGAAGCAAGTAATACAGGAACTGTTCTAATTCTAACTCCCTGTCCTACAGTTTGCAGTTGTTCTTAGTATGGAGTTGTGTCTCACTAAAACTGGAGAAAGTTGTTTTTAATCTCATGAGCCCAAAAGCAAGCTCTGGGCCAACGGCCTGGAACTTCTATATACCTGCATTTTCTATTCTCTCAAGTTACCTGAACAGGAGGCATACAGAACTGCACATGAGTAATGAGGTTTAAAAAATTAAGATCCAAATCTGAATACTGCTTGTGCTTATACATTATTTAATTGTGAGTCAGTGGTAAATTTTACCTTTAGGAAAGTAGAAGAATTTGTAACAAATGTTTGGGTTTTTTTCCTAAGGTTTAACAGAATTTTTCCAAGGTGGATTTTGAAATGAAAATCTGATGTTGAATTTTGTGCATTCATCTTTTACTACCACATTATACTGCTGAATTAATTTACACGTAATATGAATGTTTTCACTGTGTGTTTGAACTCTTGTATCTATTTAGCTAAACAGTGAAGATAAGTGATTTCATAAAGACCTTTCTATATTGCAAATAAAATCAATACTGTATACACAAAGTACAGTTTTTACCTCCACTCAGTTGCTAAGTTCATTGTCTACTCCCATTAAGCTGCTGACTGGCTAAATATAGACAAATGCAACACAACCATAATATAAAAGGAGTCATACTGTGTGACTAGACAACTTACTGATTGTTAATCTTGGCTACAGTAAATCTGAATCTGCAGACAAAAGAGCAAGATAATAGATCTAAAGCAGCATGTGTACATGCAATTATGAGTAAAGAGGCTTTAAAGCTGAGAGATATAACTGCTTAAGACTGTGACTCTTTCAAACACATTTCTCACAGAGTCTAGCAACTGATAATCTATTTTGAGGTTTAGTTTATACAGTCAAGTCTGCAGAAGAATATTCTCATCAACACTTTATGCCACCATTTGATGTGAAGCTGTTGAAGTTAAAATGTGGCTGTTGAACAAAACAGATCCATGTAGTTAAAGCAGTCAATAGAATGCTGTCATCAGAAGCTGCAATAACTATCACGAACAGCAACAGTCACTTGAGTTCATCCTTCAGTAAACTTGTTCCAGAAGTTTCATATCTCTCTTGCACTGGAGGGGTGGGAAAGATGGAAGAACAAGTGCTAACCCTCACCTGTGCTAAGTAGAGTACTGCTGATGTCTCTTATTTTAATGAAACCATAATGCCAGTCTTCATCTCCTATAATACTTGTTGTAACAAGACTTCTTCACTTTCTGCCTGATTTAGAAGGTCCACATGTGAAACACCCTGGGACTACATTTCTTCATGGCAAGAAAGTAAATATATTCTCAGGTTACTTAGAAGTAGTGAATGCATTTATATAAGGATGGTAATTCTGATCATAATATTCAGGATGGCAGTTGGCAAAGCAGAATAAACATTTACTTTTGAATAAAGATGCCTTCTAAACACCTCTATTTTTTGAGACACCCAAATAATAAAATGACTGTAATGTTTGACAATGCATATAATGCCCAGATTTTATGTATTTTTTCATACTATCGGAAGCATCTATTTTCTTATCTTAGAAATAATTTTTTAAAACTTTAGTCTTCAAATTCTTAATATTTTTTCTATGGTTCCATTAAGAAACAAAAGAAAACAAAAAACAAAAAACAAAAACAAAAAAACCCAAACAAAAACAAAACAAACAAAAAAAAACTTAACCAGCATGATTGCGTAAAAGTATTCACAGTTCTCAGAAATATTCTGAATCAAAAATAAACCTTCTGTAAACATGTGGATTTGGAAATAACTTCAAAGTTGTTTTTAGCTCACCTTGTGTTTCATCCAAGAATATTTTTGGAAAACCTTTGAGTTTTTTGTGAGAACCATAACTGTCACTAGGAACATGAGCACACTGTTTCAGTCCTTTCAGTTTGTTTATATAATGTGTTCTGAAACATTGTCAAGAACTCTTGATTTCCTTTTGAAAAAATAGTCAAGCAAAATAAGATATTACAAGGATTTTATTTAGTGACTCCAGGATTTGTTCCTGGTCCCATACATCTAGGGTGATGTAGAGAAGGTGGAATCTCTGAACCTGTTAAATAAAATTGAGAACTTTCTTCAGTGCTCCAGAGGTAAGAGCTCTGTTATGGTGTGGATTGGAAGAGAGTGTTTAGTGTAGTCATGCTGGAGACTGATGGAATACACCTTATTTAGCTAGGCAGAAAGAAGCATGGTGGATGCTAATGTATTTTTTAGAAGAGACTGGAATTTCAAGATTAAAAGTTAAATGCTTAGGTACCTATTTAAAAAAAAATACAAAGAAAAAAACAAACACTTTTTATATGCTTGGGGGCTTTTATTTTTTTGTTTGCTTGCATCAGAGCCATTGAAAAATATTTCACCAAGCTGTAAAGGAAAATCATGGATAGTACCTACTGGGATGCTGTGTAAGACAGACAAAAAAAGAAAGAAAAAATGTACTCTGAACTCTCTAAAGGAAAGACAAAATTGGAGCTAGTTTGAGATAAATCATTATTAGTACAAGTCAGCGATAACAGTTACCTCTGTCAGACAAACAGAGCTCTTAAACCATAAAAACCTGTTTCTTAGGGAAAATATTTTAGTTTACAATATCTCTGAGGAGAATGTGTTGTTTTTTTCAAAGTTATTTTAAATTACTCAGAAGTCTTTCTGTCCTCATGTACTGTTTAGATAATCAACTCAAATTCTCACGTGGAACTCTGTTTTGGAGCCATTGCAATTGCTCTGTATCTGTGAGAATATAATAGAAGCACACTACCAAGTGCTTAAATGTCAATTTCTTCCAGTCATACACTTGGTAGAATTTTAGCATTTGTTCTATAACACAAAAATAATGGAGAAAATCCATCTGTGCTTTCATAAAAAGGCATTAGGTTATGTGCAGAAAGAATGCAGTAAAATAATGTTATTTTATCTTCCAGAACAGTTTTGAAAGGTCTTTTTCTCTACTACTGAAAAAACAGTAGCATAGTTTGTTATGAATTTCCATTGTTAGAAACATTTCTCCTTAAAATTTTATAGAATATCTGCAGTGCATTCTTTTTCATTTATGTCCTAATTGCAGTATTCAAGCTTGTTAAATCAGTGCTCATGACAATATTACTGCAGCTAAAGGGATAGTGCGGAATAGAGATTTTTGCCTTTAGGGAAGAGCCAGGAAAGACCCACAAGCTACTTGCTGGGGAATGCTCTTGACCAGAAGAGAAACGGAGGCTCTGGCAAGAGCTCTAAGATTTCCGATTAATTTGTTCTTTCAACAGACTGACAGGCAGTGGTTTATTTTAACCTCTCTGTGTAAATTTGGCTGGGTACGTATTGTGGTTTCAGGAAAAAAACATTCTCCTGCTCTATAAAAATAAATAAATTTTTTAAAAAATAAGGGGGATGTTTCATACAAATAACAAAAGTTAAAGACTGTTTATCAAGTTGAGTGTTTTAGGAACACAGAGAACACAGAATAGCTGATGCAGTCTTGGAGTGAAGTAACACATCATCTGTTTTTTCATCTTATGACCCATCTTTTTTACTTAGCAATACATGTATCTAGCAATATTTAGAACAGTCTTCAAATTATATAGTAGCCTTGGAGTGGAGACAGTGAAGAAGTGAAATAAGTTCTTCAAGAAGGCAAAAATGTGTGGTGTGTGATTACAATTGCAAAAATGTGAATGTGAGACAAGATATAGAATGAGTATAAAATTCCAGAATATCTCTGTCAATTTAAAAAAAAAATAAAAAAGCAACAAAACATCAGGTTTGGATTCCTAAATAAAAACAATTTAAGGCAATATTTGAAAAAGCATTATATGAGTAAAAGGAAAGGACTGAAATAGTGTGATGCCTGCCGACAGTTTGGAGCTTGTCCCAGCTCTCCCAACTTGTCTTTAAAGGAGAAGGTATATATTTAGGCCAGTTTTGTAGCTCTAAATATGACAAGATCTGGTAGGTCAGAGAAAACTATTACTTACAGAAACTGTCATTCTGATCAATCAGTTGAACTTCCACATCTCTAAAAGTTAAGGCTTCTGAAAACCTCTCTTTTTTGCTTGTGTTTATATAATAATTCTACCTTATATCCTTACAACCGCGCAAGAAAATGAATGTGATGTAATCTTAACATTCTGCCACAGATTACTAACACTGTTTTTATAATAGTAATAATAGCAATTACAGAGTTGGGTCATATATGTCAGTGTTCATATGACCATCCTAACAAAACAGTACAACACAGAACAGGTTATTCAGTTTTAAATTTCATCAAATGATGCTTGGTTGCACAGGAAGAGCATTATGTCATTGAAAAGGAGTTCAGATTTGTAGAATAGATGCCGATATCAACATAGTTGGTAGAAAGTGAAATGTGCACTGTAAAAAGAAACCTTGACATTATTCTTCATTTTGTTTGCTGTATTTGTTCCTTTGATTTGTCATTGTGTGGTTTTGATGAATTAAAAAAGGCTAGTGACAGATATCTAAAACTTGGCAAGTTAACAGACATGTATCTAAGTGTTTATAACAAATGTTTAATTAATGCTGAGCCACAGAAAGAAACCTTTTGAAATTCACAAACCGTTCTGCCCAGCCTATAATGGATTCATTGTAATTATCATTTACAATGAGTACTGCATTAAATTCTAAATGCAGCTGAACTTGAGAGTCTTTTTATCAGCAAAGTAATCTGAATTACTGCCACTTGGTTTATTTTTCATTATTACATTAAAATGAATCTACCTGACCTTTTACAAATCCAGTCCCCACAAAGTGGTTTGACCTGTCATATTGTCAGTGTGAGGAAATTAATAGCAAAGGCAGAAAACTACAGATCCTTTTAACTGTCTTTACCATTACAAGAATAGTTAGATGAATAAACATCATGATAATACATTATCAGTGTGCCCACTGGGTATACCAGTAATTAAAGATATTCATTAAAAGATGTATATAATTGTACTTTATTCTGCAAAATATTCCTATCTCATCTCCATGGGGTTTTATTTGTATTTGTCAAAAAGGTGTTTCCTGAAACAGTGCAGTCCAATGAAAATAATTATTTCTTGATTTTGGTAGAAACAAACAGTAAAGAATTGAACAGATGCACATGTTTGTTGTTACATTTGAGATACAAAAAACATGAATTACATACAATAGACCTGCACTCCTTTGTGATAGATTGGTGAAACTCTGAATTAAGATTGCAAAAAGATTTTTAAAACATGACTTAGAGTCTGTTGTCATTTTAAGCCCTAAAGCTGAAAGGTTAACTTCTGGGTCCGTTAGATCTACCTCTTAGGTTTTAGAAGTCTTTATGTATCAAGGGTAAATTTAAACTTCACTGCCCATCACATATGGTAACAACTGCAGTCATGCAGTGCTCCAAATCCCTTGCACCATCAAAGAGTCCTGTCCATAGACAGATCTAATTTTAGGTCATTTATGGCATCAGCTCCACTGTAGTCACTGACCCATTTGTTTCATAATGAGGATCTTTCTTTTTGTGGACTTATGCTGCTAACAGGTTGTAGGTATGTTGTATGATACATACAACATACAGCTGATGAAACAGCTGTAGTGCTGGTTAATGTATTTACCCTCAGAGTCTCTGATTTTCCAGTTATTAGTCGTTGATATTGCATGATTTATATATTAAACAGAATAATTAAGTAAATATCTGTGAGTTCCCAGAATCAGAAAGGCCTTTTTTTTTCTAAACTAAATCCAAATAATCAGTTTCTATTTTCAGTCACACTGATCCTAATTCATAGTAACATTGTCTGAGTCAATGGAGTCTCTTCAGATATGTGAGAATACAACAGAAAACTATTTATATCCATCTGCACAAAAACAAACAAACAAACAAAAAAAAACACAACAGTGGAATTAGAGGATATATTTTCATTCTGACCGAGATTTCAATTTGCTTTCCTTTTACTTGATGAGATGTGCTGCTAGCATTTTCCTTTTACCTTCCCTTAATAAATGTGTTCTTTTATCTGTGAATAAAAGAGAACAAAAATGATTCCAAATTTTAGGACATGACACTATTATTTTTAACTTGCTATTTATTGTGCTGAAATTTAAGATATTTTTGAAGAGGCTGAGCCAGCATTTAGTAATGTTAACAGAAAAGCTTCTGAAGACCATGAGACCCATTATTGATAGGCCTGAGAAAAATTAATTTATTTAAATTGGGATTAAGTTTGATTTTTTAAGACTCTTCCTTTTGGTGCAGTTTGTGTACAAGTGTATCTTGCGCTATATTGATTTTCTAGCTTTTAAGGAAAATAACTGATTTTGTTTGTGGTGTGTTTAGAAGCAAAGCATAATTTAGTAGTGTTTATTCTGCCAGTGTCACAGAGTTATCTAGATCAATCTGTATCCATACCATGGGGGCAGTATGCCCGTGGGCTTCCCGACCCCCCAAAAATGGGAAGGGATAAAGAGTAAGGGGTAGTGAGATGGGAGCAAAGCTCAAGGAAAAAAACAGAGCAGCGGCAACGATCTAAGGAGGAAAACTTATTTTACTAACTATGATATGGAATACAAGATAACACAATATAATACAATCTAAATGAAATTGAGGCTAATAAATCAAGTAAAATAAGAGAGAGAGAGAAAGTTTTCCAAAGACCGAGAAGCCTACTTTGAAATTGAAGGTGTGCGGCTTGGAAGCACACCCACACCCACTGCCAAGCAGTAAGAGAGAGTGAGCATCACTTCTCTGATGTATTTTCCTCTCCGACCGTGTGGGACGTGTAGTTCTTCTCTGTGCTGGTCATGGTGTGGAATACTGATGGCAAAAATTACAAAACCATGGCAGACAGTAAGCTGAATAGAAAATGCATAATTCTTCAAGTTCAGGAGTTGTAAAAATAGCCAGGTGAAAATGTGTTGATTAGATCATTTGACATTTGTATGTCTGTGGGAGGTAGCATTCATGAGAAGATAGAGGCTGTCCTGTGCTGCACACAGCAACTCCAGTGGACCTACCACAGAATACAGCTGCGCCCATCAGCAAGGCTGGTGGTGCATCTGAGCAAACCTCTGTAAGAAAAAGCAAACAGGTGCTAGTAAAGCCATGTGGCAGAGAGACGTTGACAAAGCTAGGCTCTTGGCAGTGAAGGTAAAACAAGCAGTGCTGTTGTGTAACTCATTAACATAAATACATAGAACTGAGTAGCAGGAGTATTTGTGATATTATCAGACTCAGCTACACTTACAGATACAGGTGTCATAAGAAGTATTACCTGTTCTCTTTCATGTGTGTCTTGTTTTGAATGTGAAGCTTTTTGCATTAATGCATGTCATTTTTTTGGTCAATTATTCATATATATTTCATCTTCAGAGTTGGATGCCATGTTCTTCATATTTCTCATGACCAATCCTTATTACCTTAATTAAATGTATACATATCTGCAAATGGACATCATCTCATTGTTTAAACTTTATTCATCTCTAATACGAGAGAAGAACTAGAATGGTGGCTAGAGCTTTTGTTACCTTATTCCAATGAAAATCATAGTATTTTGGAAGGGAACTATATCATCTACTTCCTTCTAAGGAGGAGAAAATACAGTGTTTGTCATAATAACTTGCACATTTAATCAGTTCAATTCAGGAATCAAATGAAACTTACAGCTGGAGTTTACACTGTTCCCTTCCTACCCCCAAAGGTTTTGTCATATAAGGGAAATTCAGACAAACTCAGGAAGTGTGGAATCTTGCAAAAGCATCTGATAGCTATATAATCACAGAATGTTTGGGGTTGGAAGGGACCTTTAAGATCACGTAGTTCCAACCCCCCTGCTGTAGGTAGGGACACCTCTCAGTAGACCAGGTTGCTCAAAGCCCCATCCAGCCTGGCCTTGATTGCTTCCAGGAAGGGAGCATTTGCAACCTCTCTGGGCAACCTGTTCCAGCCTCTTCCACCCTCAAAGTAAAGAATTTCTTCCTAATACCTAGTCTAAATCTACTCTCTTCCAGTTTAAAACCATTTCCCTTTGTCCTGTCACTACCTGCCCTCATAAAATGTTCTTCCCCAGCTTTCCTGGCCCCATTTGGGTACTGGAAGGCTGTTATAATGCTCCCCCAGAGCCTTCTTCAGGCTGAAAAGCCCCAGTTATCAGCCTCTTCTCATGGGGAGGTGCTCCAGCCCCCTGATCAACTATGTGGCCTTCCTCTGTACTCATGCCAGCAACTCTGTGTTTTTATCATGGGTCCCAGACCTGGACACAATACATTCACAAGAGCAGAGTAGAGGGGCAGAATTACCTCCCTTGAACTGCTGGTCACGCTTCTGTAGTTTTTAGCAGGCTGACTTATGAACCCTACAGAAGCCACTAACTTCATTGATTTTATATCTTACTGCCATGTAATCAGTCTGCCAAGATTTGTTTCTTCAGACAGCTGTGTCACTGCACATAAAATACATGTCATCTTAAAAAGCAGAATTTAGCTGAGCCTTTTCAAATATGCTTTTTAAAGTTGGCCCTAGAGTTGTAAGTCTTCCAGTTGCTTAAAAGATGTGCTGGTGGCAGGCTGTGACCTTATTTCTTCCCCATCATTATTAAAGAGATGTGCTTTAATCAGATAGTAATATCCTTCTCAAGTGTAGTCAGATCAGAGATTACCTGCCAAACCAGCGCAACACTCCTGTGCAGTTAATTATGCCATACTGATGCTGTGGCTATTTCTTTGTGTTCCTTTTATATCCCAAAAGGTCTTACACCAAGAGGCAGATAGATCCTGTGAGCAAAAGACAAAATGTGAATAAGATAACAGAAATTTAGAGTAGAAGGTGTGAAAATGCCCTGATGACCTATTAGAATACGTTTGTTTTGATCTAGTGTTGTAGGAATACTGAATGCCAGTGTATGTGAAATGTCAAGTCAATGATGTTGCTGATCTATTTGCAAGTGGTCCTTTTAGAAGTGAAAACACTGGCATTCAAATAAGAACTCTCAAAATTACACTAAACTGCATTTGCACAGTTCAGATTCCTGTCGCTGAGAGACAAGTATCCTACTGTTTACAGGCTTAGAATATGTATATCAAGATTTGTCCAATATGTATATACAACTGTGGCCAGTTACATACATCATATACACGTGTAGTGTTGAATTTGAGTTATTAATCATTCAAGCGGAAATTATTGTATTACCATGTTCATAAATCAGATTTCTGAAAGAAAAGAAAAAAAAGACAAACATTTTTAATACAAATTTTACAAATTTAACATTTGACATCCAAATGTCATCACCTAGACTGCCGAATTTGTTTTGTATACATTCAAAGTGACTGCAGTTGGACTTGAATATTTCTACACATTTTAGTTCACTTTTAGCAGAGTGTGGTTCGAGCATTTCCATACCAGTGAGTTTTCTACCCCAATGTATATTAGTGCATCTACTCTTCATGCTGTTTTCCACATCGCTTTACAGCTCACAAGGTATTTACCAGTGATACAACCTATTCTGACATATGAAAGATGGTGAAAGGAACTCAGTACAGCTAGGATAATTTTAGACTTTTTATACTTATAGAATGAATATATTCAGGGTATCTTATAGCTTGCTACAGAAACATGTAGGCTAATAAACTTGCTTTAAAGTTCCACTGCTATCAGTATTAGTAACTGAGAGCTGAGCACTGTAGTAGGATACTCAAATGTAGGAAAACCAAAAGAAAATTATTCAGTTAGCTGTTACATTATTTTGGTTAATTAGATCTTCTGAGCTTTACTGTTTTGTATTTTTTTTTTCTAAAAAATGCTTTCTCATTAAATTGTTTCTTTGTATAGATGTGTGAAAGCAGGAAAAGAAAAAATAACATTGCCACTCAAAATTCCCATTCAGTGCTAATGAAAGTGCATTTTTATTTTACATAAAGAATAAAACATTACTTTCTGTACCATCATGATATTAGATATAATTCAGTTGTAAAAAATAATCTACAGAGCAAAGATATAATAGGCAATTCCTTTTCTCCAGCTTTACAGCTACATATTCATAGCCTAGTAATGTCCAAAGCTAATTTTTTGTTACAACCTTTTATCATCTTATGTTTTATTGCATTTTATAATGAAGAGTCTTGCAGTCATTGCCAAACATCTCAGTTTTAATTTTTCTTCTGGAATAGGTGTTAATATGCAGAGCCTAGTTTTTCCATCATTAATTGGTTATATTACATAATTTTTCATGATTGGAAATTGTGATAGTTTATAAGTTCTTTAGCAATAGCAAGCTTAAATAAAACAAATGAATAATAAATAATAACCCCTCAGGTAATATTTACAGAATCTTTCATCAACATCCTTGCTTGTCAATGTTACACTATTATTGTTTTATTGATAAGCAGAGGCAAGGTCTGTGGTCTTGGAATGTTATGGAATTTTCAATAGAGACATTAAAATAAGAAATGAAAAATAGCACAGATTGATTTAAGCATTCTTATTCTGGCTTTCCAAGTGGAGTTTAAAATGGAATAATAAAATAATCATTTGGTGTAAAAATATTCAGTAGAAACATGAATAAATCTAATTAATTCCATAAATGGAATGGAGTAGTAGCCTGTAATAGTAAAAAATGCAAGCTATTGATAATGAAAACTTTCTTAGTTCTGTGTTCTTGGTTTCTCTATTGGAAATGATGATTACATTTTATCACTGTTTTTTCCTCTATAAATTAAACATAGTTTTTGTGTATGAAATGAAATTTTTTATTTTTCTTTTTTACACCATGGTGTTTGTGCTATACTATATTTTAAAATGTAACAATAGAACATCTGCTCTTTCTAAACATTTTCGACAATAAAGGGTGATCCAAGTAGTTTAAAGTAATTCATAAAAAACATTAATGCTTTTACATGTAGGATTAGAGCTTATTTCTTGCTGGTTAATTTTTTTCTGACATTATGATGAATGAGGTTGTAGAAGATATATTAAAGCTTGCCAATAAGTACAGCAAGTAGAAGAGTATGCTGTAATTTTTTTTCAAAGAGTCCTTCATCTCCTAATTATTTGTTCAGATCCACAGGTCTGAATTCTTGCTGACATATGGCAATTAGTACAAACTATGGCCAATTAAGTTCATTTTTTTCGCTCTCTTATGTCTTGAAAATTGCATTTTTTTTAAAGTAAAATAATCGTGTTTTCAAATAATTCAAACAAAGGTCAGAGATTGCAGTTGTCAAAATTGCTAATTACAGTACTCTATCTAAATTTAGACTTGGGGAAGAAAGTAATTTCACTCCAGCCAAGTATTATTATTAGTTGTGCTGTTACTGATAACTTTAGGCTTTAAATTCTAAATTTCAGGACAAAAAAAATGTTACAACTATACTAAGAAATTCAGTTTTGCTAGTTCAAATAAAAAAAATATACACACAAGAAAAAAACAAAAACAACAAAAACCAGTCAAAATGGACCCATTACAGATGATAGATACCTGCATGTCTGGACTGACTAAACCCAGAACCATTTTTATCTTTCATTCACAATTGCTTGTACAAGTACTTTGAACTGTGCTTGACAATGTGGAAGACGACTGAGGTGACAGTTTCAAGGGTCTGTCTTATGATCTGGAGTGAGAGAATGTAGAAGTGACATATTTTTTAAAAAAATTAAAAGAAAAGCAATAAAATAATCTCTTAATCATTTAATGCTTGTAGTAATGTTTTGACTGGGAGAATCCGTAGCAATTTTTTACTGTTTGAACTCAGAGTAGCTGTGCTTGTAATTTTCAAATCCCATACAAGTCTTCAAGTTACTTACTTTTATTATAAACCCTTCAGCTGTGAAGGAAATGTATAGGGAATATGTGCTGACAGCAATATATAAACAACTTCCTGATTATACTGGAGGCTTAGACTTTCCTTGATGTTTATTATGCCTGAAAAGAAAAGGAATAATTATACTCATGAGTATAATTAAATATTTCAGAATGGAAGGCGCAGAGTACAAGTGCCAGCCAATTTTCCACAAGTGTCTCCTATATAGCTTTAGATCATTATTTTTTTCTTACTCCACATAGAAAGTCAATCAATCAGTCACCCTATATGTCTTTATTCTGCTAGAAAGCATTTCAGGAAAGAGAGTAAAAAGGTGCTTCTTGGGAATTCAGTAACAATTTTGTTGCTTGCATTCTCTGACTCTCATTCTACTCAAAGCAGAGTCTTTTCTTGGCATATGAAACAAGTTTGAAGACTGCAGAATGATAGCATACTTGTGATGCATACGTACATGTGTGTTCTTCCTCTGTATCATGACAAGCCATGAATTGGGGAGGTTTGGGGTAAAACAAATCTGTCCAATGACTAGTGAAGTGAAATCACCTTTGTATTTCTCATTAAATATTGGTAATTTCACCTGGCAGAGCCAGTAAAGGAATAACCTGAATTACTACATTATAGGGACTATGACCATCACCCTCTTTCACAGCAAAATTCAGAAAGGAGGAAGTTGATATCTCTATGGAATTCAGTTTTTTATACCAAGAGGATTCAGGTTCAACATCATTTATACTATGTCCTTACCTACATGAACTGCTCTGGATTAGGAGCCTCTTCTTCTGCTCATCTAGTCAGGTACATACAAAGGATCAAATCTCATCAATGAGCAAACTCTCAAATATTAAGGTGATGTGTGTTTACAGAATGTATTACCATTAATTTTCCATTATCCTTAAGTGAATTATCCAAGTTGTGGATTAAACTGGTCCTGATTTCTCCCAAGGCATCTTACTGTAATCCAGTGTTGCCAGTAACGAAATGTAAAGAATATATTGCTACCGTTTGATTCTACTCTGTCTACCCCTTAATATTATTCATTTCTCTGCAGGGATTTCAAACATTAGTGAAGTGTGCTTCCATAGATCTACTAGATTTGCAGTTTCATTTTATCTGGGTTATTTCTCCGTGTTTATGTTATATTAGTTGGCTGTAGCGAGCTTAATGTTTTAATTCTTAGGAATTTCCAGTCAGTGATTAGTATCCATCAGACTTAGCAGATCATGTGGCAAATTCATCCATTTTTGAGTGGTCAGTTTTGGCAGAAATATATGTACTGCTGAGCATTACATATCATTAGTGCCACTATTCTTCCTTGTTCTTATGTTTGATTTCTATCTTTCCATTTCCTTTATTCTCCAATAACTTACCACATTAGGTTTAATTCAAGTGATAATACACGCTTTCCAGTGAGATGTGAGGTGGAGAGTTTTTTTCATTTGTTTAGTTTTCTTTCAAACTAACTTTTTTAAGAAACAAAACACGGGTTATTGTTTCTCCATATCAGCTTTGCTCTGAGGGTGGACAGATGTACACAGTGAAATGCAATTTTGCTACTCTATGCATAAATTAGCACATATTTTGTCGACATCTGTAAAGGCTTTGCTATTTTGAATTTAAGTTAGTTAAGACATTTTAGGATGATCTGTATTCTCTCGTTCTTCAATGCATCCAGCTGGCATTTCTTTGGAGGATCATTATTTACTAAATTAGATTCTTTCGTGCAAGATGTGACAGGGTTGATAATCCACAACAATTTCCTGCAGATGTTAACTTAATGAATATAATGGGAAACTCTGCTTTAAAATGTAACAATAAGAGACAATATATTCATTACTAATATGTATTTAAATATTGTCCTAAGCTCTCTTAAGAACATTCAGAGAGAATGCTGACAATTCAGGTAGGTATTACTGTCTGTGTAAATGTCATGAAATGCTGTCCTCCCACCCACTGTAAAATGCAAATGCCAGCTGTACCACTAGTTCAGACTAGCTAAGTCTGGACTGATGAGTCTAACAGAATTCCTACTACATCAGTTCAACTGAGCCATGGCAGAGCACAGTGCTTGAGGGGTAATTCTTAAGGTGAGAACGCACTGATCATTTTATTCTCCTCCTATGTGCACAGGAAAACAGAAAATGTGGTGGTTAATCAAGACTAAGTGACCTACTCTGTTGTTTCTTCTTCTCAAGAGCTGTCATTTTCTTCCATAGTGGAAGTCCAAGTGTATATGTAGCCCTGGAAAATTATGTACTGATGCTTCCCATTCTGCATGGTTGAAACTGTTTTTGCCCTTATGTTTTTTTTCATGGGCTGACAAGTGTAGTTATGTTATGATTTCAGTGTAGTCTTCAGGAGCAAAGTCTCTTTGGTTTCTGACAAACCTGCCAGCATCATCCTTTTGAACACAGTACAGCCTTCAGGCTTTTAGTAACTGGCAATCCAGAGACCAGCATAACAGTAGGATGCTTTGACAGTCACTTACATCTATTCAGTGCTACATTCTTTCACTTACAATATAAATGAAAAATATTTTTAACGTTGACGAGTCATTTCTGCCTGTTCTAGACAGTGGCTGCCTTTAATCTTTTTCTCTGAAATAAACTGAAAAATAACCAACATAATGACAGTCAAAATATTCTGATGACAGTATATGTATGTAATATGTCATGATATATTGCATACAGGCTTAGTACATAGAATTTTTATGTTGTGCTTTGATAAAGTACAGTGTGAACAAGAAATGCACTACTATGAAAAAGTGGAAAGTGTTTCAGGTAAAAAGTTTGTAGCCAGTCATTTGTTTCCAAATTGTATTCTGTCTTCATATACAGTTACTAAAACATATATTTTGAAAAATGGGGAATTTGATAAATATTTTGTTTTGCTTCAAAACACTGCTATCGTTGAGTATAATTTTTCCTGTCTGTAATTTGTACCCAAGACAAATGTTTTACCCTGTTCCCTATAAAAGCTTGTGTGAAATATATAGAAGTGCTGTAATTCTAAACGTATCTCTTTCTAATCTGTATTCCAAACAATTTTAGTATATCCTTTTATTCAATAAATCTTCAGTATCAAGCAGCAAATATCTATAACTCTGTCATCTAAAAAACAACTGTTGTTTTAAATCCCTGCAGCAAGTGCTTAAACTTCAAAATGAGAACTAAAAATAAATGCGAAACAAAACAAAACACTTTTAAGGATTCAAATCACACATAAAATTCAAAGCCAAGGATTGTGGTCATGCAGGCTGAAAAAAAAAACCCTTTACATTCTGTTTCCTGTAGATGCAGACAGGTTGCTAACAGTTTTCAGAAAGTGGAATTACAATGTGGAATGAAATTGAATGTCCTTTTTTAATGTTACTGTGCTGAAGGTAACTTATCTGAAAGGTCAGAATCTCTTAATGCATAAAAAGTGCTTGCATCTTCTGAAGAGAAATATACTGTGTATTAATCCCAGAATTCTTACCATTTATATTTCTGTACTGACTATATATTTCACTTTATAGATGAGTGGCACTCTGCAAAATGCTGCAACTTAATGTCCAGGAGGGAGTCACCAAAACAACAGCTCTTAGTAAGATTTGTATTTGTGCGTTCACTCAAGAACATCTTAGCCTGTCTTGGGGGATGGAGGTGAGTAACTAAGGTTAGTCAAAAGGCAACAAGTGCTTGTAAAAATGTCAGAATGCAAGCCTTGTAAATGGAAGTCTATCAGAAAATGACTTTTGGTGATACAGACACACAGAACTTGAAAATGGTGTATAAAACAACAAAAAAGAACTACCTAAAAGGACAATAAGCTAGGGTCTTTTTCATATGTACATATTACTGCTGCATTAAATAAAGCAATATATAACATCCTGACTGTAAGAGTGCACTATAACCACTGGCTTAAGAAAAGTTAGTGGACTAGGAAGATACATGCATGGACCAACACACATTTTAAAGCCACTGATGTAAGCAAGTAAAACAACTAGTCCTCTGTGCAGGCTGGAAAATCAATATTACCATTCATAGAAATGCTATTATACTATGACTGATTTTTCTATTATCTATGGGCAGTGGTATCCTACAGAGAATCGTTAACTCACACTATTTGCAGATCCATTTCTGCATGTGAGGCTCATGTTAAATGTTACATACTTTATGTTGGGGGATTTCGTTTTAGAAGTGGTTTTTTTTGCATGTTACTACTTTTTTCTGTGCTTTTGCAAAGGCCAATGCTTCTACTATCATGGAGTACTAGGTGGCAGCAAAATGCTTTTAAATATCTTCTGGACTGTCATTACAGCCTGAATCCATACATCAAACTCCCACTCTCAAAAGAAACATTACTTTTATTGTTGCAGTCTCTCTCCTGTTTGGTTGCTCCTCTCTCTTCCTGCATCACCCTTGCAACTGTCAGAAGATCATAGCCTGAGTCTGAATTGCCAGGATCACACTGCTGGAAAAATTATGTGTTGTGGAGAAGAACTGTGAAGTAATTTTACTATGCTTCCATTTTAGGATAGCTTCAGCTTCTAGCTTCAGACCCTGCATTTTAAGAAATGTTGTGAGCCAGCATGGAAAAAATAAAGATTAGAAATCACCGAGTCTGGTCAAAATACAAGATCTGAGGGGAAAAATTAAGGGCTTCAGATGGTGGGTCTCTAAGGACAGGAACATAAAATTAACTAGAGAGAGTAGCATACATTCTCTATACCCACTATGAATGCAGCAAGAAATTGAAATGCAGTGAAGCAAAGAGGAAAATAGAGACAGCTTAGCACTACAGTACATTTTTGGAGGGGTTGTAAAGTGATACCATTCAAGATTGGACAACATCTGTAATGTTTCAGGGGCATATACTTTGAGATCTTACTTGGATAAATGAGCTATATAAATAATGCCTCAGTGTTATGCTCATTTGATGAAGCTAACCCATGAGTTGTGGATGAAGACGGTTTAATCATTCAAAGCCAACTGCTTCTGACAAAGGGGGAAGGCTTGGGTAATGTGAGCAATTCCATATTGAACTGTCAGCATGTTAAAATCATAACAGAACAATCAATCAATATAAAAAACCATGGCTATGGATTGAATTGATGCATAGTAAGAAACAAGGCACCATATGGCTCACACCCACCTGATACCTTTCTGTAAACAAACATCTACAGACAGTTGCTTCTTTTATATTTGTGATTTCCGAGGCAGCAGAGGCTGACAACAATGTGTTGTCAACTTTACTTCCCTTGGGATCTTTTAAGCTTCTTTCTGACAGTAAAAATGAGAGGCAAGTCCCACAGGTTACTGAGATGAAGTCCGTAAGTAAGTTTCAGAAAGTGCAAAACACTGCACCATTCAGGTTGCCAGTACAGCCTAGTACCATCTTTTATACTCTTTACCCTAATTTCATATCCTGCCACTTGGATCTTGGAAGTTCTGTCATGAGAGGAGCTGTTGTGACAATAAGAGAATTAGAGTGATGGTGTGTTACTGCTCACTTTGGAAAGTAACTGCTCTTCCTTATCATCCAAGGCCCTTCACTCCAAAAAATGGCTCATTCTTTAAAACCACTGTCCAAGGATGGTGGCATGGAAATGTTATTTTACCCCTGCACAGTGTGAAGTTTCAAATTATACTGCTGTCTAAACTAGCAAAAGTCCAGAAATATGAGAGATTTAATACACATTAGTGATCTCCCTTCTCTATGAAGTAAGAATAATCTTCTTCATCTCTTCTACCCTCATATATTTTATTTTTAAAAATAATGGTCGTTCAGTTGTCAGAAAGAAGACTGTCCAACTCCCCTCCTCCACCCCCAGTAATTATTTAGCCATTTCTTATTGTCTTTTCTAAGACATTTGACTCCTGTATAACTTTGTTGTTCTGGTAAAATACAATTCAAATCTTATTGTTTCTGACTAATTCATTCAATCCATGCTCCCGTTTCACTTGCTTGATTAATTAACCATATAACACACAAGCAGGGGCATACAATTATACCTTCATTTTTTCCAGTCCATTTCTTAGCAGTTTTACAAGACATTTTACAGAGTTGCAGTTAGAGCTGTAAATAACATTGAAAAACTTGTCTCCTGACACTGGAAAATGACTGACACTCTGCTTCAGTGTCACAGACTATGATAAAAGGGCCAAGGAGGGGAAATTCTCTATGATGACCAACTTGAAGATTGTGCTGTAAGGAGGCTGTATGCGGGGAAAATTTTTGTTTGTCCGAGAGTCCATCTTGCATGGTAAGTTGGACTCTCATAGATTCATTAAGGGATTAATCCAGTGATCAGTAGGAGTCAGACAACCTTTTTATTTTGTGAGAACTGGACCCTAGCATATAACATGAAACAATTTTCAAGCCAGAGTTATGAAAATTGTAGTTTTCTTGCGTATTGTTGACTTAAAAGCAATTTCAGAGGCCATTGAGTAAGTGCAATAACAATTGACAATTGTTCTGCAGTAACACCATAGAACTTAGGATATTCAGATTTACAACACCATCTTCTATTTTGATATCTGAGATTATTCTTCTCATCTGAAGCCTGAGAAATAGAAAGCTCAGATTATGTTTACAAGACCTTTTTTTCTTCCTTTTTTCTTTGTCTTCAGAATTAAAAAAATGTATCAAAATTCTCATGGGAATTTTTTTATGAATTGTTTTCATATCCGTAATATGACAGTATATCTGTAATATGAACAAGATATTGACTTAATGAAAAGACAGGGCCAACCCAGGGGAGCTCAGGTGAATGCAATGCACCTGAGTGACCAGATGTACTGGAGCCAGGATCCACCCCTTCCCAGACCTCATTTAAGGGTTGGCAGTGGAAGTGAGGGTATCTTGCTGGAGATCCCTGCCTACCTGAGGCCTTTGGAAAGGAAGCAGCTTTTTTTCCCTTCATTTCTGCATCCATGACATTTCCATGTGGGTTTGTCCTTAATTGCTGCAGTCAAAGACTTTGCTATCTTGATATTATTGCTATAATTTCCATTATGTGACAGCATTGTAATTGTTTAAACCTTTATTTTGAAAGCTTGTCAAGGTTATTCTGAGTCTCAATAAATTCTACAGAGTAGGTTAATCCAAATCAGCATGCTAAAACAACAGTTCTCCACAGTATTTCTCTGGAGGCAACTTACAGTTATACTGCAACCTACAAAGCAGCTTTCTCTTTTCTTTGGATGTATTAGAAAAGGAGGATATACTATTCAATTGATTGTCTTCTGCCTTTTCTCCATAGCTAGGCAGAAATTGTGTGATTTGTATTTGCAGATTTGATAAGCAGAAATTGTAGCAGCTGTTTCATTCCCAGTAGATATTCAGTTCACATAAATACTCACCATGAAAACCCAACATTTACATGAGAGACAAAGTAAATTTAATTAGAAGAGGCTGTTTGAAAAGATTAGTGAAATGCGATAGCATTTGAGAAATTCAAGAGGAAATCAACTTGCCAACTACATGAAATAAATCAGTATATCAAGAAGAACTTAACGAAGAACAGTAACTTTAAGTGTCTTTTTGAAGAACATTAATAGTAACTTATTTATTTTAGCCTTAACTGTCTTGAGCAGAAGTCAAGGGGAAAAAAATGCCTTTGCAATGGGGCGGGGGCGGGGAGGGGGGGGGGTATTGCAGAACATGAGAATGGGGAAAGAGCTGTTGAAATTTTGATTCTGTTTCCTCCACCTCCTTTATCTCATGATATAAAAAAGTGGGGAATAATCTCTCCAGTATTAAAGAAAACATGTATCCATGGAGGAGTCATGCATTTGTGTTAGTTGGGGGGGGGGGGATAGCATTAAAAAGAAGTGGAAATAATTGCGCCTGAAGAAGAGAAACGTAAATGTATTGTTCTTTTTGTCCAGTAGCATTTATTTATTTTTTACTGTAGCACAAGTTAAAATACTCTATGTAGTTTTCCTGTATATATTCAAATGTCATGCTCAGTGATGAGATTTTGAAATACACAACTTCAGTCAGACTTTAATTATTTGAGGCATTGGTTGCCTTGTTGTAAGGAAAATATATATCATTTTAGTTTATGAGAAAGAGTGAGGAGTCCTGGGAGGTGATAGAAGGGAGGCTCAGGAGTAACAGATTTGAAGACTTTGTTATCCCAGTGCAGCTATGACAGATAGCCTAACAGAAATCACTGAACAAACTGACCAGCAAGGGGGAGCAGTAACGCGTTAGGCATGGTTGTGTGAAGTCTGGTATTTCATATAATAATCAGAGGTTTATCTGCATCCCATTATTTCCTGTAGATGAAATGTGACTAATAGGTTAGCCAGGCAGACACACAGAGTGAGGATTACTTCCTGTTCTAGCTATGATAGAGTAGTATTGGCTTTATAGCCCTGAAGGTCCATCAAACATTCATAGCACGGCTGTAGCACACATTTTCTACTGAATTAAGCTCTTTTCTCTAGTATGTCTCCAACCTTCTATCCTATGTTCAAACAGGAAATCAAATCAATACTTGTGTCAGTTTTCCTTGAGGTCATTCTAAATGTTTGACATCCATGTACTGGAGTTAACTGCTTTCCAACTCACTTAGATTCTTGGGGGAACTTCTGGGTCTGCTTACCTAGGAAATGGTACAAGCAAACTTATGGTTGTGAGGCATGTTGTTTTCTTAATTTAGAATTTTTGGTGTGTTTTTTTAGTTTTTCATGCTGGTAGTTAAAGGAAATACAATCATTTGCAGAGGGAAAGTTACAAAAGCTTTACTTTCCACTTAGATTTAGTGTCACCACTCCTCTCTGTACTTCGTAAGTCACATTTATGTCTCTCCTTCCCTGTGTATAAAATGCAATAGTTGTATTTTTCCATCTTTTCTCTTTCCAAGAAGAAATAAAATTTTACCAATTTGAGATTGGTTGGAAGCTGGAAATACAAACCTCTTCTAATAATTAAACATGTGAAGATATATCACTTGGATTGTCCAGCAAGACAGGCTCAGAATAAATCACAGGGGGAAAAAAATGTTCAGGCCTGAGCATGAGGTCAGTGTGAATGTTCTGGAGCTGAGTCATGTAATTCTTCATTCTGTCACAGGGCTATGTCTTGTAAGGGTACAATCTGGGGGTTGGACTTGATGATCTCTAGAGGTCCCTTCCAATCTCTACAATTCTGTGATTCTGTGAATCCTCCCCTCAATAGAGATGCTAATAGCCATTTAAAGGTGTTTGAAGAGGAAAAGTAGAAAAAAATCCCAGTAGACATAGAATTAAAAGGAGCCTTGTTAAGTTTACTGAAAAAAATTAAATGTTTGTTAACTATAAAGATTAGCAGACTGCAAAACACTCAGGTGTCAAAACTAGAAATCTTCTGTATTAATATTCATTGCAATACCTTTTGAAAACTAACTTCAATTTTTACATTGTAAAATGAACTGATATTTTTCACGTTTTCACTGTTGAATAGGTAGAAATATCAAAGGCAAAAATGTAGGTAGCTTTATATATAGTGATATTTCTGTGAAGGCTTAGGTCCAGATCTCATTTCATATCTGAGTAAAGCAGATATCGTTGAATACACTTCCAGTCCTTTCCAAACTTGCTTGAAAGTAGCCATCTCTGGCAATATGAGAGGCTACCATGTTTTTTCAGAAGTGGAAGCGAATACATTATTATAGACCATTAAACTGTGTAGTTAACCTTGTTCAGGGAAGGTATAAAAGAATGTTCTAGGTACACTTTGACTTAATACTGCGCTTATAATAGCCCCACCAAAATAGCATACACTATTAGATTTATTCCAGGAACATAGCAAAATAATGTCATCTTACATAATTTCAGGAAGGGAAAAAAAAAACACAAAAAAACCAATCCTTGAATCAAAATGTTCTTAATCTGTCTTCACTGATTTTGATATGTATTAATATGGACATTAATTAATATGGATATTAATATGTATTAATACATAAAGTTTGGGTACGTTTATTTGAAGAAAACATTTCCTTTCAGAAGAATCAAATAACTGCTAAGTGTGAAAAAAAAAGGAACTCATAAATTACTGTGTGTCAGGGAAAATAGTAGACTAGTGTGTTTAGGTAGTGATTAATTTGTTCATCTATTTCAGCTCATTACTCTTTCTTATATAATGATGCTTATTGATGCATTAATAGAAAGTTGCAAATTCAAAGAAAAGAGAACAAATAATTGAGTTGCATCTTCCTGAGAGCTCTTACTATAAAGTCAGAAAAGTACATGCTATGTTTATTGTAAAATATATTTTTATACCTGTAACCCCCTAGTCTGAAGAGACAGAAGCTCTGATATAAAGATGAATGCTGGCTGTAATGTTTTATTGCTGCTGGGTTTTCTGCACTGTGACAAAATAACAAAAGATAGTAATGCATGGTTCAAAGGCTATGATATGACTGAAGTAGGAACAAACATCTCTGAGGAATTAAAGAGACAAAAGTGTCTTAAAAGGAGAAAGTTTTACACTGAAAAAAATCAGAAATCATTACAAGATGCTATTAAAGAAAAACTGCAGAAATTTGTCTAATCAGATGAGTGGGATCAAGACAAAGAGACATTAGTTCCCAGTTTTGTCTTAGAATTCTTTTACATTCTGGAAGGTAACTGTTGTCAGAGTGATATAATAAATACTTTAATGTATCTCTTTTCAGTTTTTATCACTAAGTACACTCTCACCTTTATGACTTTGTTTCTACACACATCAAAATAATCTAGAAGGAATAAAATACCATCTTGGTACAATATGAGTGTTTGAACTGTTGAGTATTTGAATGCTATATGCAGGGATACATCCCACTAGACCAGATCCAGCCTGGCTGGAGGTCCAAGCATTACTAAAGCACTGAACTCAGTAGACTTGACATTGTTCAGAGAGCTGGCAGCTTCTGTTACAAGATTTGTTTATACTAAACCTCTCTGAAGGTTTCTCTGAATAGTATTCAAAAAATAGACATGCAATTCTAGAAGAATCAACAAATCCTTTGGACTCTGATAAGAAGATAAATCAGTGCAGGGATATTTAACTATCTTCCATTTATTCATGGAAGTCCAAGAATAGCATTTAAAGTATTTTAATTACTTGCCCCTTTGTTTAGTTGCTCTTTTTCCTGTTAAGTACTTCTTTCTCAGGCACAAGATGTTCTAGAGTTCAGTTTGAGTAGTGCCACCTTCTGATATATTGTAGGAAGCAGTGAACACTACTCATGCATGAGATCAAAGAAGTTTGGAGCCAGTTAGTGGAAATATAATTTGTAAGAAACTGTAAACCTAGTCTAAAAGATCAAGACTTCTCACTAAAAGGAAGCTACGTGAGGGAATGGGATCCGCATACAAGCTCTGCTCCAGAGCTTCATTCAATACTACGCTTTGTTTGGGAATGCATAAGTTCAAGGGGCTCTTTTGGGCAGAGAATCTTGAGAGCTACTGGCATGCTGTGACTTAATGGACAGGACAAAATGGAAAAAGATCTCTTGTTTCCTAGTCAGCTACTTCTGGAGATTCAACTGGAGTGATGGGGCAAAAGGAAAAAGCAGGTGAAAATAGGAGTTCTTCAGTAGGAGTCCTGAAATTTGTAAGACTGGCCAAGTCTGTAAGTCTTTGAGTTCTGTGTAGCCTGACTTCAGAACTAATTACAGTTTCCATGTAAAGTAAGTTTCCCTCTTCTCTGGGGAAAGAGCAGAGATACCCTCCTACAGAACATACCCCATGTTTTACTGTGTGATGACATAAAAGAGATCTCAGAGGATAGTAAATAAAGGGGTCAAATTAAGAAGTCATTGGCAATGTATAGACAAGCCAGTAATTAAGTAAAAGCATTCTTCCAATTCTTCCAGTCGGTCTTAAGATATTCAGTACTAGTCATTCAGTAATGTCACGTGATAGGTAAATACGTGGAGTTATGAAACTTTGGCCTGAGTTTTGCATAGCCAAGAGCTGGAAAACCAAGTCAGGTTTTCATCAATGTTAATAATTTAAGGGATTAGTCTTTTGTCTCCTTCCTGATCATCACCGTGTTGTCTGTTGGCTTTGTGCATAAACCTTTCCCATTTGTTTTTTTGTAATTTGTAGGTCATATAACAGCTAAGGTTCAAACTAAGCCTTTCAGCCAGTGCTAAATGCATAGTATCTGAGTGTTCAAATACAACATAAGATCTGTTATAATTTTTTGCAATACTAATAATGTACATTTTCAGATAATAGCACAAATTCACATTTGGGTAGCTTGTAAGATTTCACTGTAAGAAAAATGAAGCACACTCTTACAGTTTACATAAATAATGTATCTGAGGAAAAAGGTAATAGATTGTATTGCTTTGCAGAGATGTTCCACTGCAAAACTAGCAAGTGAAAGGAACATCCATTATGTCAGAAAACTCATTTCAACCTCTTCTTGCACTTCAAATAAAAACTGCCTAAACTATATACAGTACTCAAATGTAATCATTTATTACTTTAGTTGGAACTGAAGTGCCTAACATAAATAAACTAGGGTGGTGTTGTGTTGTTTTGGGGTTTTTTGCCCTTAGGGAGGGTGGAAACAAGCAAATACTGGTAAAGTAAAAATTCAATGTGTGAGAAAAATAGTTCACTTTCACATGGTCTCTCCTTTGACTTCTCCACTGATGCCTCAAATATTAGAAGAGCTTGTAAAAATTCTCATTTACTGATCTGTGAAAAAAATTATTTTGCTCTTTTTCTGTGATTTTATCTGAATAGGTCTGGAACTGCCTTTTCGCTTCATGAGGGTTTCACTTCAAAAAGTTAATAGTAAACTACAATACAGGAAATGTGGTTGTGTGGACATAAAGTGTTAATAGCTCAGTGTGTAGAGGAAAGCCAACGCTTCCCATGCCAAGAATAGAATTAAACTGTAGGTTTGCCTTAATGCAGGATAAAATTGAAAACAGAAAATTGTTTCTTTCTCTTGTTAGGAAAAATGCAAGAAACTGATATTTTGCTGCCACAGCGTAGGACTCTCCAGTGAGGTGAAAGTCAAGGAGAAGCATCAAAGAATCATGTTTTTGCAGTCTTAAAATGGCAGTCATGGACTTTCACTGCTGCATAGGTTGAAGTTTAAAGGGCTGATATTTCTCACCCTCATCATTTGCTTAGAATTTGGAGTTAGAGTCCCATTTTTATATGGTGTCCAACTGAAACTTTAGAATTCTGAACTATGATTTCAGCTTTTATTTTTATTTTTTTATTATCCACTAATTCTATACTAAATCTTTCATTGTCTGCTCAGGAAATGGTGGAGTGAAAGAAGGGCAATGAATTTGCTGACAGTTTTCATAGGTCCTTTTCTCATCTTTAAGAGAGCTGCTTCCTTATCAGGTTAATATATATATATATTTATATATAATGCACCAAAGCACAAAGTACAATATCAATGTATATCAAATCAGTATGTACTGGGAGATATTCAATATATTTCTTTCAGTGATTCTAAATAACTATTGCTCAAGAAACTTAATAACTGCCTTCTAATGTTTTCTCTATAGTCTAATAAAATGTTTTAAACCTCTTAATCATGTAGTTAGACAAGAAAAGAAATATCTTGCACAAGGCTAAGATGCTCCCAAAGCAGCAAATATGGTAGGCTTATTCACTTTTATTTGAATACATTCTGTGTTAGTAGAGATATTGATGAAGACGATGCCACTTGTGAAGACTCTGCTACTTGTAATTGGATAAGTTCATCAAGGAAAATAGTCATCTCTTCTGATTCAGGAAAGCTGTGCTGCCCATCACCACCTCAACAAAGTTTAATTTGTGGACCAAACCTTCAGCGCACTAGGAACTGTGGTCCTTGAGATTCTCACTTTCTCATTCTCTTATTGATAGAGTACTAACAGTGCTAGATTCTGCCATGTTGAGGAAAGTGTTTTCTTCAGGGTTTCTGGTCAAGTACATTTTCCAGTGCAACAAGGAGTAATAAGAAAGGCAAATAGTAGCATGAACCAAGTCTTGTCAGCCAGACTAATTGATGTGGGCACTTAGGACTGTGGGAGTCTCTATTGAAGCTTGGTTATATGATTTAGAACTTCTAAATGGAGATGGTGATCAGACAGAAACCTGCCTGGTTGTACAAATTGATAGATATAGAGTTGGAGTGTGAGAATGTTGATTAAAGTAAGGTTATCTGAGTGAGGATTTCTACTTCAGGATGATAAGAACTAAAGAAGGGGGACAATAGGTAAAATGCTGAGACGCAGGTCTGACAAAGAAAACCTGAGACAGTGGCAAGAATCAAATCTCCTGTATAGACTAACTGATGGGCTATCATATTACTGACACTGTTTCCAGATCAACCTGGATTGTGAAGCTAGAAAAGGATATAATTGAGTGATATGCTTGAAACTAGGCTTGTCAGTCATATCTAGCTGAGGCCTGCACTGGATCATTGCAGTTTGTCCTCTCTTATTTTCTCATCTCTTCTTAACTCTGTGTTCACACTCTCTTCTGTCTGTATGCACACTACAAGGACAATGTGACAGCTCCTGGTGAGAGCAGCATGTGAGTGGGTGAAGGACAGTGAGATCTACTGGAGTCAGTTCTGGGAAGCAGGAAGGTCATTAGTGGGTTTTCTGTGTAGGACTGGGATTTAGACTGGATTCAAATGCGAGTTATAAACCTACATGGGCTGTGATGCAAGCAGGTGCAGGAGTCTCAGTACTATTTACTGGGACAAGTGTGGGTCTTCTACTCCCAGCAACTTGGATGGGAATTGTGTGTGCTCCCAGACCAACTACTGCTGGGAATCCAGTGTGACCGTGACATTGTGTGTGTGTGACATGAAAGGACTAAGTGTCAGTTACTGGGGGGTGAAATGTGAGTGGAATTTAGTGCCAGTTACAGGCTGATCTGGGTAAGGCAGGAGTGGTCCTGAACCAAAGCAGCTGGAGAAAGCTGTTGCTCTCTTTTCCTCACTCAAAACACAAAATGATGAAATTAAATTTTTAAACATGAAAGTAGAAACCCCCAGAATAATTTTTGTGGTAGTAAGATTTACCAAAATATAGGATGTAATGGATTCATTCTTTTCTCAGCCTGGGAAAATATGAAAATCCCATTACTTTCCTCTTGACTTGTCTCTACTTCTCAAAAGAGGTTCTGTTTCTGGAGGCCAGAGAGAGGGAGTAACCAGAGAGTTTGATGTTTACAACACTTAATAGCAAAAGAAGAAACCATGATTTCAGTCTCTTATATGTTGATGTTCATATAAAATGTTTAACTGTCTACAGCTGCTGAAATTACCTTGGCAGGGTTGTAAATTCATTTTGCTTACTTTCACTACTCTAAAGTTTTCTTGCAATTATTTAAGCAACTATACATACATTATTAAACAAAATACTTGGAAAAGTTGTCTATCTTGTAATGTGCTGCCATTTTTGCAAAGACAACCTGAGCAAGATATTTTATTTGATGCCCATGGAAATCAGTAGAATTGCTTCTGCTTGTTTTAATCAATGTTTTTATGAAAGCTTGTAAACTATATGCACCAGACAATAAAATTAAATTCTTGGTCTCCAGAACATCTGCCAAAATTGCCATAATTGCCCACAAATGGGGAAATGCCTTGTTCTGTGGTTTAGTCTCAGATCTGCATTAGAAAGATTAGTCAAATTTATTGTGCTCCTTCAGTCTATAATTTTTCCTATAGGAAATGTTTGAAATGTTAAAAATGTGACATATTATGTCCAGTCTTCCTTTTCTTTCTGGTATGCTTGACCTCATATCAGTTACCAAACTGCATTCTTAACAAAAAGCAACTTTAAAAAACAAAACAAAAAAAAAAAAAAAAAACATACACAGCTGTTTCCCATTTCTAATGTAAAGAGCAATTAAAAAGCCATTGTAATAAGGACAGTCTTTTAACTTTCTTCAAGGCAACCACAAATAATTTAATTGCAACGTGCGCAAGGAATTTCTAATTGAAATTAGAAACTAAACTGAATTAACATATGTTTATTTCTAATTTTTCCACTTTTCGCTCAGCCCTGAGGGAACTTATAAATGCTTGTTATTGAGCAAGAACAGCTAAGAAAGTAAACATCTTTCAGAATTATCAAGTATCACTGCTCATTCATCTGAAGAATCAACTAGTATTCTTTCTCCATAACTGTGGAGAAAGGCAAAACTGGTCTTACTCCAGCTTCTAAATTGTACTGAACTGCTGATCCTTTCTTCTTCTTCCTCAGATGAGAATAATCCTATTTTTCTTAGCAACATAATCCTTTTATAGAAATGTTTCACTTCCCTGTACTGTCAATAGTTATAATATCCACAAGGCCATGGGAAGACCTGACCAGAGGGAGGACTGGAATACAAAACAGTTATTAAGATCCATTAAAAGAACCTGGAACTGTTGGAAATAACCAGCTGCCCAGTTCAATTGTTTCACTGGTACAGGAACATTTTCCCTCTTCAAAAGAATATTACTTGGTAACATGAAGTCCATGTAGCAGAAAATAGTATGAATTTACACCACCTCTAAATTCTTCTGTCTCGGCTGGGGATGAGCCCTGTGCTGGAAGAGAAGGGATCCCTGGTTTGCAGAATTAATATTTTTGGTCTTTTGGGCAATTCAAAGATACGATGGCAAAGTAAAGCCCAAACTATTCATGGCTGAAACAGGGATGTTATCCTCTGTATTAATACTGTGTGTTGAAGAGATGGAAGGAGAAAAATGCAAATAGTATGCATGCCATATGTTTTTCCAGATCCTAAAAGGATGACTTTATGCTAATTTTAACCATACTATTATTTAAAACATTGCAGGCTGAAAAATCTATTTATCTGGAAAATGAGCACAAAATAATTAAAAATTTGCCAGCGATTTAGTAATTGGATCCCATGCTGTTTAGCATTTCTGGGAGGGCACATTATACTACAGGACATCTGGAGGATGAGGGTAAAAACAGTCCATGCTGATGCCAGAGTTGGCCTAACTTCGTAATTGTCTGAAACAGACCTCTATGCCTTTTAGCATCTAATAGACATCTGTTTTTTACTTTAGGATCTGATTGAATGAGTCAAACTTTTACTCATCAAAGCTATCAGACAGAATCAACACCAAGACCTACCAAAACCATTTTATGGGAACAGATACACGGGGGTAATGTTCAGTGTCAGGGAAGTAAAAGGAGAAAGAAAGAAGAAAAAGAAAAAAAAAAGGTGGGGGGGAGGGGAATTAGTCAGACATGTGGGTGGCCCCCTATTTAATAACTGCAAAAGGAGAAATGGAGAAATGAGAATCTAGTGAAAATGATATTGATTTACAGAAAACTCCAAGCTTTTTTTAGTAATCAAATTGCACATAAAAGAAGACAGTCTCTTACCTTCTAGTAGATGCTATATATGGTTAAGTTTCCCCTGCCAAAGCCAATTAAAGCAACAATTTTTCAAATAAAAGAGTGAGTAATGGAGCAACCACGTATGAAAATGAAAGCAAGCTCTGTTTCAGTAGTGTTATTTACAATTACAGACGTTATCAAAGGATTATGCATGTGTCAACACTCAAGTTGGGAATGAACAGTTCATTTGAAAAGAAACTCAGGCTTTGAGTTAGATAAACTTTAGCATTTTAGACTTTTATTCTGCCTTTTTCTTCATAATACAAAGAAATAATATCCCTTCTGTACTTCATTTTGGGCTTTGCAAAACTAAAGCATGTTGGAGGTGATGATTTTGTGATAATTGGAGGTGTATAACTTGAGACTGTTACTTTAAGAATCCAGGTAATAGCTTTGTTATAGTTACTAGCAATGCTGAATTAAAAAGTGCCTAGAAGAAAAGATAGAATTCAATACACGGAACTTTTACTGGAGCCATAAAATTGCATTATACAATTAATTTCTTAAGGACTCCAATTAAAGACTCATTTTCTGTGAAGCGTACAACAAACATTCACACAACCACAGAAGAAGATAAGGTAAATAAAGAGATCTGTTGCAAACTATGGATGTGCTAACAGCCAGGGAACTAAATGCTGTCATTGTTCATATGTTCTTGGGTCTGAGTTGCAGTGGATATGAATGGTTTGAAAGTATCTCTGAAAGAAGAAGAAAACTGCAGTTGTCTGTGAGGAACCAGTAAAGAAACAGAAATTAATTCTCAGCAAAATCTGTCCCATAGACACCTTCTGCTTCAGGAAGCTGCAGTTTGTTATTAGAAGATCCCTGGGGTTTCCAGCATCTTTGAGGTGCATAGAAGAAGAAAGAACACAGTCTTTTAACTTTTCTGATGTTTCAAAATGCAAACATCAAAGGAAAATAGCCTTGCAAAAGGGAAAGATAGAGTCTGAGGAAAACAACAGAGATAAAAGTTGAAAATAGCTAGGTAAAAACCAGATGACTGAACCTGACATGATATTTCTTAAATGTGTTCCTTTGCAGCCAGAACTCAGTGAAAGCTCTTAAGAAGACATATATATATATATAGTCACTTTCTGAATTTCAAAGCCATTTTATGCTATTTTGTGTGTTTGTCCACCTCAAGGAATGGCTTAAAATAAAATCAGCATGGCTAAGTGCAATTTAGGTGTTTATTATCTATTTCTGAAAGGAGTGATGTATTTCCCATTATTGTAAAGGCTTCTTAGAGGCCTAGCCAACTGTCTCTGGGAAAGTTTTTGCATCTCAAAGTAATGCTACAAAAAATAATGTTCTTTTTAAGAAAATGGGAAGAAACTTGTCTAACTTTTTTGTTGAGAGATCCAGGCTGTCCTACCTTTGACCTGATGCAGCTAATCAGGGATGTTAATTTAAGTAGACCCTAGCTTGGTCTCCCAGGCAGTATAGTCTGTGTTTGGGTTGAAACTGTAGATTACTTGTGTGAGCAGGACTAAACTTGTAAGTAGTAGATCTGTTTTTGTAACCTCATTGGCTTTCTTTTTAGTTGTTTCCAAAGTTTTTTGCATCTGATTATAAAAACAAACTATGTGCATGTCACTTATTCTTCTGAGGTGCTTAAAGGTGTGTTTCTTTTAAGACCATTTCTTCACCAGAAAACAGAGAAAACCAAGTGTGATGTATATCAGCAATGTGCTTCCTTTTGGAGACATAGCTTTAACCACAGCAATCTCCAGAGGATTCCCTGAGATGCCCAACTAGCTGCAGACATCCAAAAACAACTCTGGAGTAGGGCTTCTCTGGTATCTTTTATTATTATTATTCACCAAGCTCTGCCAACTGATAACAACTGTATCTGCTTTTACTGAGGTCTTCCCAGGTGGAAGAACTGTGTCAGAATGTAGGTACATGTGGCATCCAGCTTAAGGCAACTTTCCCAGAGGCAGAATAATAGTAAGGAACATGGGGAATTGCTTACAGAGACCAATTTGGTAATGGCTGCATTGAAACCTGGGGAAGTCTAGTCAAATTATTCTTGTAAGGATTCAGCGTTGTCCTTGATATATAAAGCCTTTGTCTAGAGACATATACAGTCTTTATCTGAATTCAGAGAAACCTTTGTTACACACCTTGTGAAAGAACAAAACAAGTTGTTCTAGGAATAGGCAAAATAATCAATGCCAGGAAAATCCAAAGCATCAACCAAAAGATGTGTTTTGGGGGGGGGGGGAAACATAGAAGTATTTTGTAGATCTGTATCTAATGTAGTAGTAAGGTAGTTCCAAACTGTGAAGGTACTCTTATTTTGCTGTACCCATAAGCAATAGGATCCCTGGGAAACAGGACTGCAACTACAAAACCATAACAGCTAATACATTTTATCTTTGTTTTGCAGTTCGCTTCCTGCAAAGTTCAATAGACAGTAGTTTAAAATGGTGTTGGTGGGATGCACAAATGGAAGAAAATTGTCTTCTAATTAGGCATTGAATCACAGGTGATCCATCTCCCAAATCCACACTTACCAGTGTCTTTAGTTCACCCTATATTATGTATATATTGTTTTTTCTTCTGTGAAATGTTAAATAATGACACTTGAACTTTGTATTTTCTTTCCCCTTTCTATTGTGTATTTATTATTATTATTATTATTCATGTGGTCTTTAGAGCAAAAGCATTCACTTATAACATCAAGCTTAATTGGTCTCTGACTTTGGTCTAATAGTTTTCAAACTACTGCAGCAATAGGAGAAGCGACATAAACTGTATTCTTCCCAGCCTCTCAAACAGGGACACAAAGACTGGCAAATTTAGACATTGCTGAACTATTGACAATGGGAACAGTGGGAACTACTATTGTAAATCTAGTGGTTGAAATCATAGTTTATGGACATTTGCAGACACTTGCAGATGGCGCTAGATAGTCCCACTGAAATTAGGAAACTTTGCGCATCTCCTTAATGTTTAATGGTTAATGGCTTCGGTAATGTTCCCATTCCATTTCACTTTCTCATATGACAACATCAAATGACCAGTATAAATTAGACAAGATGTCTGGAGTCCTTCCTGTCTGATTGAGCTCTCTACAAAAATGAGGTGAAATTAGGATGTTGTGCCTCAGGTTACCCTGATTCAGAAACCATACAGATATGTCCACATAGCTTGGAGGTATGGCCATGTCATAGACTTGCCAACTGTTGTTGTTGAATCTGCAATTCAAACATTCTGCTGTGTGCCTTTTATAACATTTGATTTTCCCTAAGCTGGCAATTGATTGTGACCAGTTAGTAGCACAGAAATTGACATTGCTTTTCCCTTCACCTTTCAGCTCCACTTTCCGTCCAGTTTTTGAGCATCCAAGCTGAAGCTCACTAATGTCTATAACAGCATGGCACTGTTTGAAATGTCACATTCTGTTGAATGTTCTGCCACAAAAACTGAGGTTGAACTGAAGTGTCTTCACCCCTGCAAATGTATATGGTTCTGGATCACTTTGCATACAAATACTTAAGCTTATACTTCAATGTTATATTTATGTGGTGATTGATTTTTCTTTTTTCAGCACACTATTTCACTTCATTAATAACGAGTAAGATGACATCAGGAAAAATGCCTGGAAATTATTTTCTGTTGTAGAAATCTGCAGCCCCATTTATTTGTTTATTCATTTATTTTGAAGTTTAATCATACATCAGATATTGTGCCTGTTCTCTTGCCTCCAGAATGGTTTGAGTGGCGTAATCATAGAATCATAGAATTGCTCAGGTTAGAAAAGATGTTAGAGATCATCAAGTCCAACCACAACCTACCCTAACTGTAACAACCCTCCACTAAATCTTGTCCCTGAGCACCACAACAGTTTTTAAACACATCCAGGGAGGGTGATTCCAGTGCTTAACAACCCTTTCTGTAAAGAAATATTTTCCTGATATCCAACCTAAACTTACTCTGTCACAACTTGAGGCCATTTCCCTTCATCCTGCCACCAGTGAGAAGAGACCAACCCCGCTCTCACTGTAAGCACCTTTCAGGTGTTTCAAGAGAGTAGTGATGGATAGTAACAAGACAAATTTTGTGTACGTGACAGTCACCATGTACCGCAAAAGGTATAAAATGCACTTGTAAAACAACATCTATAGAGGCTTCTTACAGAAGTGAAACAGTCTGTGGTATCTTGCAATTATTTATTTTCAGCTACAAGTGATTAAGAGAAGACAAAGCTACCTCCAATATCTTTCTGTGCACACATGCAGATTTTGAGTAAGTAAACTTAAGTATGTTTTATATATCATAATCAATGCAAAAATATTTCTTTAATTCTTAAAAAGAAAAATTTATATTTTTGTTTTAAAAATGAATAATTTGAATAATAAATGCTCTACAAGTTGTTTGGTTATTGAAGACTTTTTTGTGTTTTCAGAACAGGGAATAATGTCGAGCTGAGTTGACATTAAAGTTGTGTTATTGAAAATAACATTATTGAGAAATAGACACAGGAGAACCTGCCAGCACTGTCACAAATTCCTATGAGGAAGTACTAAAACTCCAATGAAGTATTCTTGATGAGCCAGCTGTATGCCAGTAATAGGGGACCTGTTTCAAATGCACTCAAAGGATAGCAGAAATGTGCTGGTTCGTCTGGAGCCAGTCAGATTTCTCACAGGTATAATTCCAGATACTTTGGTATATTCAACAGATGTTCTCTTTTATTTAACAACATCTCACAGTCATAAAATGGACAATGTCATGTTTTCATGAGTATTCTCATGCTTTGCAGTGTGACAAAGAGTTTTTATATGTTTTTCCAATTTTAAAGTCTCAAGTTGCACTAGTGAAGTTTTGCATTGGATATTAGGAAGAACCTCTTCACAAAGTGAAGAGAGGTGAAGTATTGGAACATGCTGCTTAAGGAAGTGGCAGAGTTCCCATTCATAGGATGTATTTAAGAGATGCATGGATGTAGCCCTAAGGATGTAGTTTAGTGATGGGATTTGGTAGGTCAGGTTGATGTTTAGTCTTACAGATCTTGAACATCATTTTCAACCTTGATGATTCTGATGATACAACAAATTTAATTGGAGATTAAGTTAGGGGACCTCTCCTTTCTGTCAAATTCTTGTTTCTAGTGATTCTTGGATCTCCCCACTTTCTTGGACTGGAATAATATTTATGGGGGAAAGCTGAGAACATCAGGCAGATTTATTTTCAAAATACAGACCACCTATGAAATTGGCAAAGTTTATTTGAAATTCCAATGAATATCTTCTCTTGATGTAGCCCAGTATGCCACACACACACACAACAGATGTCAAGGATAACATGTCTAACTGTATTGGTATTCAAAGATTTATGTAATAGTGCTTCTTATTTATGGGTGTCTATAAGTTGTAAACCTGGATGTCTTCAGCAATACAAGATACTGACAATCAGTGTTGTCTGTAATTCTTACAGAGAAGTAATAAAAAGCATCATGCAGAATTAAAGCAGGATTCTATCAGTTTGAAAATCAGTGTAGCTTGGCAGCAGTAAGTAATTGGGAGATCTGTGTGTGTTTCCTTTCCATAGGTTCTGTCTCCCTGTTTCTGCCAAATGCACTTTTGTGGCTATGACTCTGGACTGTCTCTCAGATCCGGCGCAGTACTTACAGAACGCACTTCTGGTGTACTCAGGATTATTTTGTGCTTTGTAAGTGCTGCAGTTAATCCGTTAGGGACAGCCACAGTGAAAGAATCTTCTCCCTGATAGTGCCCAAGATGAGGTGAAGCTACTTGATACTGCACAAAATACATGACAACCATAAATTTGGACATGAAAGGATTCTTAGGAAAAGATTTGTACTTGCCTCCACACTTCCTACACCAAGGACGCTCTTCATTAGCCAGAGCTCAGGAAAAGTCTAAGATTTGAATACTAAATACATTATTAATTTTAACAGTTGAATTTTCAACATAGATGCTATAAAAGTTCATGATTTATTCATGATCACTCCCCAGATGTATGTAGGTCCAGCAGGCCCAGCTGCAGCATGCCAGAACAAAGATTTGTTAGATTTAATGATCCTTTCACTTTTATGCGTGCTGAATAGTAAACTGCATAAAATGTCCAGCCAGTCTCTGCACTTGCATTAATAGAGTTTTGTTAGACATTTTATGGTATGAAATGCAATCCCAATTCAAAACACATTAGCCTGGGAAATGTTTTATTGGGAGATGAATGATGTTTGCAGACTACTAAAAGTCATAGATCTGGGATTGTTCTTACATATCAGTTTCTTCCCCACTAGAGAGCCTGATTGCTGCACAGCTACAGGACGTATAACTCCAGAGAAAACAGTTACACTAAGCACTCATACATGTCAGCAAAAGTTTAATTCCTTCCCTTTGTCAGAGCTAGATAATCAGAGTTGGGCTTCAACTCCGTTTCAAGTGGCAATCTTTTTTCTGTTTCAGATTCACCTGAGATCTAGCAGCCGATTGTTTTCCAGTTCAGTAAAATTATTTGATTTTGGACTAAATCCCCCCTGCATACACACACTGAAAAATATACAAAGAAACAAAATGAAGAACAGCTTTAACCTATAGCTCAGGAGTGTGTAATATACTAAAAACTGCTTTCTTGATAGTGGTGGTAAACTGGCTTTGAACAGCTTAAAACCAAACACGGGATGGGAATGCTTAGTACAGGTGTCATGCTAAATCTCCTCAGAAATAAAATTTGTCCCCATATTTGCCACATGGGTGGTATGGAGTCCCTAAACCTAACTGCTTTGCTATACTGATCTATATACTTTGTGTCCAATTACTTGGTCCTAAAGAAGTGGGAGAGGAGAAATTATTTCATGAAATGTTGGTCACCTATGGTTACCATGGCATAAACCGTAACTTAAAACTGGGTGGACTGATAGAAATGTATGTTACAACTACATTTTAGAAGCAGAGGACTTAGCCCTTCTTTGGATCAGGATCTGAGAGCTGATGATCATTTTCATATGCCATGGTAGAAATTATTGCCATGGTCACTATAAATAAGTGAGGTTAGGACAGGGAGAACTTTGGGTCTACTAGGTACTCTGGCAAACATGTATCTGCAATGCTTGTATTTCAGTTGGCTTTAACTAGTTTGAATGCTGTTAGAAAGCAAGATGGGGCAGCTGAGAAATTACTTTTAATTTATTTGTTCACTGGAAGTGGGCCTGAAATGTAAATGTGTATGGCCTTGAATTAATGATGTCTAAAATGGGATTATGGATTGTGTTTTATAAATGATTTCTGCTATGGTGTACAATGGAAGATTCATACTGGGAGTCATAAGAATGATTATTTAGCATAGCAGATGTTTTACTGAACAAAAAGATTCAGGAAACCTTACCATGAAATAACCTGTCCAAAGGAAATATTTCTTTTCCACTGTCAATTACTGTGTACCTTATGCTTCAAACTAAAGGATGTTATTACTTTCTAAGAATTATGATGTGTCCTAGAAGAGTGATTTAGTGGCTGCCAGAATACTCTCTCAAGCTTCAACCTTTCATCAGATTTCATTCATCTTTTTACACCCCTAAGACATAAAACAGAACAAATGGCTAGTGATTTATAATGGAAAAAATTATCCTAGTTATAACATGCTGCCCAGTATGAGAGAGAGTAATCCCCAGTATATAAGACCCAACTGTATCTTACTTTGCTGCTAATCCTTCTACATAATGTTTCCTGGTTAGGTCAGGCCAGATCTACATCTTGTGTTCCTTAGTAAATAAATAATTAGTAAATAATTTTACTCTTGTAAAATAGTAGTAGTAGTCATCATCATCACTTTCAATAAGAAAAAAAATGAAAAATATTCCTGTTTTATTTTTAGAGTATTTGACTTGATGACCTCTGAAAGCTTTGTTGTGTAGGTATAACAGGGACAAAATAAACATTTTTTTTAATCTTCCTGTGATTAGACCTAGAGTGGAAATTGCTGCATATTTTCCCTAAATATCAAGGTAATAAGCCTAAATATAATTGAAACCTAATGTGAGCTGTAAAAGCAACAAATCCACTGGAGTATTTCTAAGTTAACATTAAAAATTCCCTCTGTTTGAAAAAAGAGATCTTAAACAGTTGAGCTGAACTGTCAAGGGATACGGTTAACAAGACTTGTGAGCTATGAAGGACAAAAAAAAATACCTGAAGCCAGGTGGTATTTGGGTGTACCATTCTCAGAGAAATCCTTAAAAGGAAATACAAATATTTTCCTGATGTAAGCTCACATGTAAGTGTTGTGTGACAATAAGTGTTACTTCGAAATGTTGCTTTGGACCTCCTCCCTTCAGTATCTCCTATTAATTTCTCCATCAGGGCTGCACCTCTCTTTTTGCCTCTAGTTTTTGTTGTTGTTGTTGTTTTATAGAAAAGAAAAACAACAGTACAAATCTAAACAATTTTACCATAAGTACCTTTTGTCTCATACTGGTTTAGTCACCAGGTCACCACCGACAAACAGATCGATATGTACTGCATTCATAACATGAATAGATAATCGAAACCTGGTTCTTCCTATGTGAATAGAGCTGGAACATGACCTGTGTTAAGCAGCCAGCTGTCTGCTTACTGTCTCACGTTGACACTTCCAAAATCTTTGTGTGAGTTTCCTGCCTTTAAACCGAGTTTTAATGAGATCATATTGCACTTCATTATAGGTTGTCAGAAATGCTTGGATTTTTTGACTGGTCCCAGTTGTGTGTATCTGGATGTTAGAAGCAGATGACTGCTATCCACATGGAAAGTTCTAAAAATCTTGTGTGAAAGTTCTTAATCAGAAGCTTGTGCATGTAGTTAGCTGGGCAAAATACAGAAAAATAATTGAAATTGCTATGCTCACTGACATCTGCTAGAAATTAAGCTGCAAGACTAACTGTTCTTTCCCAAAGATATTTATTCAACCGGTATTCTTAAGATGTATAGTATCTAAGTATTTTAGCAAGTATGGGTATGTATTGGTTTATATTAGTATATATTAACAAGACTAATTTCAGTTCAGACTCCAGAAGCAGGCAGATTTAGTAGTATATCAGTATTACTGTAGAATCATAGAATCATTAGATTCGGAAGGGACACCTGAAGGACATCTAGTCCAACTTCTTTTGATGCAGCACAGGATATGGTTGGCTTTCTGGGCTGCAAGGCCAAAATTATCCTACAGGATACAGGATGTACAGATTTATATGCATGCATACATGTGTCTGTATACATATGTATATATAAACCTGTATGTGCGCTCACATATATATACACATATTCATATCCCACAATTTCAAGTTAATTCAGGTAAATAATGCATTTTTTCCCCCAAAATCTCCCCAATTTTTTTTTTTACTCAGCCCTGCAGTACTAAAAGAGAAATATTGCTTATTGCATGTAATAATACAACGTGTTCATTACTTTAAAAAGTTAAATAGCTTCCCAAAGAACAGATGAAAATATCTTTAATCCAACAATTTGGATATTAAGTATTATTGTGACATAATGTAGAGTATTGTAAAAACCACACTGTATCCAAACTATTACTTAAATATAATTTTTATATACACTGAATTAAATCTCTATAAATGCACTTCTTGTAATAATCTCTTAAGGCAACAAACCTGTTTCAATTGCATTTATGATATCTGATTACATCTACCTTGAAAATTATGTTCTGTATTAAAAGGAAGTGCTGCTACCAAGCGTAACTGTTCGTGAGCTTTTAAAGTGTCCTAAATTCTCTACTATTGCCCTGCAACTATGTAAAGCAGATCTAAGATACTTTTGAGTCAGAGCTATCCATTCAGACTAATATGCTCATTTGCCCAACAATTTTTCCTAAAAGTTTGTTAGCAGTAGATTTTGCAAGTCATTACGGAAGTGTAATGACTCAGTGCATTTGTTTACTACTCTGTTTTAGGGAGAAGAAAATACCTATGGGACCCATAATTACTGAGAAATATCAGCAATTTTATTTCCTGTCACTTCTAAAGCTATATAATCAAAAGTCTGCTTACTTTGCCATTCTGGTACCGCTCTCTGAGTGTTTCATATTATTTATTCAATATAACAGCATTTAGTGAATGTTTTATTATTTAAAAAAAAAAAAAAAAAAAAAAAAAAAAGGTATAATTACTTGCCTTTCCAGTAATAAACAGTGCCCATAAAATATGTTTTAATGTATCATTTCATAATTTAGAAAACAAGAACAAAAAAGTCATCCAATTTTATATGCCATCCTTCTTTTAAATTGCATTTACAAAGGAAAAAATCTGCAAAAAAAGAGATCACTTTCCTCATTGATCTAACCAATCATTTCTAATATCATATGCCAAGTTGCATATTCACAGTTAATATAGTTAGAAGAAAAACATTCAAAAGAGCTTAGAGCATTCTTTTTTCCAAAACATCAGGTTTTATTGATTTCTATTTTGCAAGTTCCTTAAACAAAACTGCACAGGCTAAATAATCAGTATTTTCTCAACACACTGCAGTTAGGTATGTTTGTGTATAAGGGAGGAAAGGATGTTGACCATATTATTCATTCAGCTGTTGGTTTCCTTTTGGCTTACGACTGTGTATCAACTGTAGAATGATTGCTGTTTTAATTTGCTTATTTCTTACAATCCCCTGTAAATATTTCTGTCCATTCTATATAAGTGTTTGGAAAATTTACTGATAGTGGCAATTCTCTGTGAATTTTCCTTGTCTACATTAATGATTGACCTCATGTCAAGTAGAAAAAAGCAATATTGTTTTAATCAAGTTTTTCAAAAATATATCTTAAACTTTACATTTTGTTGTTTGTTTGTTTGTTCGTTTGTTTTTTTTTTTTGAGCTCATTGTTAGTACAATGGATAATTTTTGTCTATTATTTTTTGTTTCAATATTAATACTTTGAAAGTGCAAAACAAACTACAGAGCAGTAATGGCAAAATTCCCACTGACTTAAGTCAAGGCTATAGTGGTCAATTGTGTTAAATGATTAATGGTGTTAATATATTTATGTAAATCCTTTGTTCTTCACAGCATACAATTTTAGCCATCTGTAGGAATACTCATTCAAAGCACTCTAGCAGGAGGTGTCAGAGTCCCTTGTGATCGATTAATGATATGATGTTTTCTACATTTCTGTTCTCTGCTGTTACTGTTTTCTTCCCTGTCTTCCCTCTTTTCCTTTTCCAATACATCTTCTGTTTTACCGTCTTGTTCAGTTAATATCTCTTTTCATGTTTTGTGCCTTTACTTTTCAAGATTCTTGCCAGCTGTTATTTTTTAGTTTTTTTTTTTTTTTTTTTTTTTTTGCACTACCTCAAAAAAAAGACCATCAAGACTCGAATGGAACTGTAAATATATTGTTTTGCTTGTGAGCCTTGTAGAGTTAGAAAGGTTGTCTGCCTTGTCAGACTGCATCTGAGCTTCTGCATTTGAGCTTCACTTGAAGTAGACACTTTTGGGAGTGAAACAGCACTTAATGTACTGCCTATGCATCTTAGACTGACAGCTTAATCATAATCAGGTGTCTTCTTTAGAACAGGGAAACAGAATTTGTCATCTTAATCCACAGGTCATCAAAGGGAGACCCAGTTGTCTATCTGACATAAATGTTATGTCTAAGTCTTAGGAACTTTCCTGTTCCTCTTAATTTTAACATCTTTTCTCTAGTCTTCCTCTTTTTCTTGCTTCACCTAGGACTCACACATAGCATTTTGAGTATTTTTAGAAATACATACATTTTAAATTGCAATTCTCTACTGAGAAGCCCTTGTTAAAACAGTGTCACAGAGACCTATTGATGTGTTTTAATGATTCTCAAACCACATTTCCTGGGGTTCACTGTCAGAGAAAAGAGAACTCAATAACAAGTTTAATTGAGATTTAAATAAAATTTACTATGATATTCTACACAAGAAGTTACTACAGAAGCTAAGCAATCATGATGTGATGCAGAACTCCGCTCTCATAAAAAGCATGGAGTAGAGTATGTGGAAGTTCATACTATGCTAAGGCAATTGTATTCACTGTGAGCAGTCAAGTAGCAAAATCTGCAGAAAACACAAATTGATCACTTTACTCAATATTTAATATTGCAGAGGGTTAAGGTAGCTATCCAAATAGATGCTGTGTCAGTAAATACAAATAGATTAATAGTAAACTTCAGGGCATGAAGAAAGGTGTTGGCCTCTTGAGATATCCTTTGTTTTCAATGATTAGCTAAAAAGCCACCTATAGAAAGACTAATACTTAGTGTACAAGAAGATTCAGGAAGCAAAAATCTAGGTTTATAATGATGTGGTGAGTAATATGAAAAACATAATCATTCACTGGAACAGCTGACACGGCAGCTGTGGGATTCACTTCTTTGCTGTTTTTCAAAAGCTGACTGGAGAAAGCCCTGAGCAGCCGGGTCTAACTTGAAGTAGCCCCTGGGTATAGTAGGAAGCAATCTGCAGGGGTCCCTCCTGCTCTTCCTTATTCTGTGTGTCTATGCCTCTAATGAAATCAGCAGGATGGAAACAACTGGGGACAGAATATCTTGCATCTGTATGGGTGAAACCATTGAATTTTTCAGAAAAAAAGAAGGACCAGGAAGCAAAAAATCTCAAAGAAGGACTCTACAGCAAGGAGTGTGACTACTCAGAAATGTGTGAGAAATTGACTTAAATGTATGTCTTTTAGACTCTTCTTAGTCACGTGACCAGATTCTGAGTTTACTTTTTTTGGATGACCATTTTTCATGTCACTTCTGTTTATCATTAGGATTTTTCTTTGTCTGCCTACCTAAGTCTGTCTTACTGTCGTCTTTCCCTGTCTCTCTGCTTGGGCTATTTAAAGCTTCAAGCCTATTATTTATATTCACATCATCAGCTCTTAGTGACTTTGGTCACTCTTCATTTTATGCTAGTACTGTTTTCCTCAGATCTGTGTACTGTGACAGGTTCATGTAGACATTCTGTGATCTTGATGACCTGACAATCTAGGAGTCATCAGCACGACCCATTCTTAAATCTCTTCTTCTGTAGTTTGTTCTTGACCTTCCAGTCCCAGACCTTCCCACTCACTCTCTACTGTTAACAGTCTTCAAATCTCAGCTACACAGAAGGAATGTAGACATTGTGCAGATAATGAACTAATGTGAGAAATCATAGGTTGTAGTGGACAAAATAATTCATCCAGGAATGATGCTTATGAGCCCTGAATATGAGAGTGGAAACCATCCACATTCTCTTTTCCTTTCTGGGAAGAGAGGGAATGCTAAACTAAAGTTTCCTGGCATATGTTTTGTATCCAGAGGAAAACCAAATCTGACTTGTTCAGCAGAGTATAATACTTCTCACTGTAGTACTGTCTTAGTACTGTCTCAAACCACGGTACTGAATTTCACTTAAGGAGATGGGTTGCATAGAAAAAGTTGTTTATAATTTGATTTCATTTACTGTCTATATGAATTGAAATGAAAGTTTCTAAGAGAAGTCATGGTTATCCTTCACATGTGGCTCTACACAGACTGCTCTAATATGACCTGCTTTCATCAGGAAAGTGGACTAGAGGGCTTTGCTAATCCCTTCCAATCCTTCACACTCTGCTGTGAATCTAAAGAAATGCCAGTTTCTACTTAGGGACTGGAAGTGTTTTTTGGAACACTGTTGGATTTGCTATATTAATGAATCATATTGCAACATTCCTGATAGGGTGCTAGTCCAAAGGCCATCAGGTTTATATCCAAACTAACAGTTAAGCAAACTAGCATTAGTCTGTGAAGTAATCACTAGAATTGTGAACTCTGCTATTCATATGAAGAATTGACCTGAGGAATCACTCCTTGGGATACTCTACCCTCTGACCTGGAAGTCTCAGATGGGGAGCAGAATAAACCCTCCATGATTCAGGTGGAAACAGTAGAGACCTACTACCCCATCTGGACTGCCACAAGTCTGTGGGGCTGGGTGGGATCTGTCTGAAGTAAATAAATATCTTTATTGATGACCTGAATGAGGGCATTGAGTGCACCCTCAGTAAGTTTGCAGATGGCACCAAGTTGGCTGGAAGTGTCAACCTGCCTGGGGGTAGCAAGGCCCTACAGAGGGAGCTGGACTAGCTGGATATCTGGGCTGAGCCAATAGGATGAGGTTCAACAAGACCAAGTGCCGCATCCTGCACTTTGACCACAACAACCCCAGGCAGTGCTACAGGTTTGGGGCAGAGTGCTGGAAGAGTGTGCAGAGGAAATAGACCTGGAGGTATTGATTGATGCTCGGCTGAACATGAGCCAGTAGTGTGACCAATGTGGCCAAGAAGGCCAACAGCATCCTGGCTTGCATCAGAAATAGTGCTGCCAGCAGGAACAGGGAAGTGATTGTCCCCTTGTACTCAGCTCTGATGAGGCTGCAGCTCGAGTACTGTGTCCAGTTTTGGGCCCCTCACTCTAAGAAAGATATTGAGGCCCTGGAGCATGTTCAGAGAAGGGCAACAAAGCTGGTGATGGGTCTGGAGCACAGGCCTTATGAGGAGTAGCTGAAGGAACTGGGATTGTTCAGTCTGGAGAAGAGGAGGCTCAGGGGAGACCTTATTGCTCTCTATAACTTCCTGAAGGGTGGTTGTAGTGAGCTGGGTTTTGGCCTCTTCTCTCATGTACCTGGAGATAGGACTAGAGGGAATGGCTTCAACCTGTGCCAGGGGAGGTTCAGGCTGGACGTTAGGAAACACTGTTTCTCTGAATGAGTGGCCAGGGAGCAAAATGGGCTGCCCAGGGAGGTGGTGGAGTTGCTGACCCTGGAGCTGTTCAAGAAAAGTTTGGATGTTGTGTTGACGGACATGATCCACAAGTCAACCACAAGTATCAATTAGATGTTGAGAAATCATCAAATTTAGCAAGTCAGAATTTGCTGCAAAACTCATTTTTTACAACCCAGGTAGACATCATTTCACAACAAAGCCTCAGCCTTCCTTGTAATACTATCACCCTCTTTTCGTGCGGTATTTTAATGTCAGAATTATACCACACCTATCTTGTGAATACAACCAGATGATGACCAAAATTCATGCATAGTCTTGAGAGAAAGTTGTGTTGGAAACTGTGTGTCATTTCTTTGCTTCTAAGAGAAGTTGCTAATTTTCAAGAGAATTCTTATACTCAAGAGTTAATAAAAAAAACTATTTCCAATGACACAGTGTTGAGACAAAGCAGTGGCTGGAAATATCCAATGAGACTGTGCTGACATTCATACTTGAAAGATCTGTTGGATTTTGAGATATTGTCAGAATTATAGTGGGTGTTTCTGTACCCTCTGGAAACCAACTTAGGGTTTTACATAAATTTTCACCTTCAGAGACATGAAGTAATACTTCTGCTGTGTTGTGCAAAAGCCTTTTGTACTGCCTTTTTCTCTTGTTTTCCTCACTGAGTGACTAAGTTCTGACAAACTAATGAGAGCTCATATGAGTAGGGTTCTCTGCTGGCAACAAAAAATGTTGAACTAAAAATGTAGCAGTACTTTTAATTCAGTATCAGACACCAAGGTCCTGTAGTCATCATTTTGCCCTCTGAGGACTGCATAAAACACCTAAGCACAATTTGAACTTAGTATATGCACACGATATAACTAGTTTGCATGACTTCCCTTACTGCATACCAACTTCATCATAACATGGTCCAAATGTACATTCAGTTATAACTGAATATTTAACTATAAAAAAGTTGTTGATCACGTGCATATGAGAAGGCCAGTTGCACTTCATTTCTCCTTGAACACTGATAGAGCTAAGTATCAAACTGTCAAGGTTCTCTTTGATAATCTTCTTAAGTGCAATGCAGTCTGCATTTTAAAATGACTAAAACAGCTATTAGTGTTTCAGTACAAACTGAATTCAGTTTTACTACCACATGCTAAATAAATAAATAAACAAAACACATCAGCTGGTTGGTTTTTGGGGGTTTTTTGTTTTGTTTTGTTTTTCATTTCTAAAATAATAATCTCTGTCCAGATAACTACATGAGCAGTAGCATTAAACTATCACTTGTGACAGTATCTTAGGATTTCAGTCCCCCTTAGTCATATATTCCCACACAGTACTCCATTTTGGGCCACATAGGCACATAAAAATTACTTTGAGATGACAGTAAGTGAGGTACAGTGTACAATCAAATGATCTGCTTTCTGAACCAGGTTTATGTATTTTAAGATAAATATGTTGGACTTGTTACACTTGGACTTGATGATCTTTAAGATCTTTTCAAACCTGAACAATTCTCTAATTCTATGTATTTGTATATACTCTTCGGAAGTACTTTCGGCTGTGTTTGCAATACTGTTATTACTTCAGATCCAGGAACTATGGGAGCCATAGTGGTGAGTCTGGTCTCTTTTCCGTAGTGCATGGGGACAGGACTAGGGGTAATGGGATGAAAGTACAGCATAGGAAGTTCCGCACGAATGTGCGCAAGAACTTCTTTACAGTGAGGGTGACGGAGCACTGGCACAGGCTGCCCAGGGAGGTGGTGGAGTCTCCTTCTCTGGAGATATTCAAGACCCACCTGGACGCCTACCTGTGTGACGTGGTGTAGGGAACCTGCTTTGGCAGGGGGGTTGGACTCGGTGATCTCTCGAAGTCCCTTCCAACCCCTACAATTCTGTGATTCTGTGATTCTGTGAACAGTTTTATCATTTAAAGAGATTACAGAATGTAAACTTAAAGCTAAGTCATACTGCAAGGGGTCTGAACTGCTACCAACTCTTAATGTCAAATAATTGATTACTTTAACGTCATATTTAATTGCACAATGGATGAGAAAAATAAATGGTAAAAAACATAAACAAGCCCTATCTGTTCAATGAACTAAATATCCTGCAGGCAGTTTAACCACATGCTGTGTGTCATGTAGTGAAGAGATGAATCATGCTTTCTTTAAACATGTACTTCAGAAGAAAAGTTTCATGGAAATTTCAAAGGTACCACAGGCTTATAGGAAACTGATGATTGAAGAGCCCTGTCTTAGACTTCTTGAATGACACTTGAAAGATCTCGAAGTGCTCATTTCTGTCAAAAACACTAGAGACATTGAATTGTTGAAGCTCCACTCCAGGTGGTTCATTCATGAAGGGACAGTTTGAGCACCGAGGGCAGCATTAGCAATGAATAGTTCTGTCATTCCAGTTAAGCACTGGAAGGCATTATATGTTTATAGGAGGCAGAATTCCCCTCAGATCCTTGCTCATTCTTGCTGCAAATCACAGTTTATTTTTTTAACCGTTTTCTATAAATAATACAGCAAGGGAGCATGGATCTACTTGTCATGTTTCTTTCCTTTTCTTTGCAGCAAGAAGCTCCTTTCTCATAAGAAATATTACCTTTACTCTGATTACTAATATCTCTGTATACTTTGTGCAAAATGGCATCTGACAATTGCATCTGCCTTCATACACTTATTTCAAATGAGAAACTGTACCAGGGCACAATTGCTGGATGTGACAACAACATCAGGACATGCTCCTAGCAGTCTACAAGAAAAACGGTCACTAGGCATTGTGAGAGCACAGATATTAAACAGAGGCAGCAGTTAGTAAATATCCAAGGGAAACAAGATATTAAAATAGAATATGTACAATTTTTTTTCAAAGAGTTACAGAGTTAAAGAATTTTAATTAGGCAGCTACTATCACAGTGGGATTGTGTGGTAAGGAGCCATTTGACAATATCTGAGGAGAGGTAGGAATGTTATTAAGCCATTTTTTAATGTTATCAGTGCCTTTTACTACTTCAATTGGGAGTTACTTCCATTGGGAGTGAGAAAATTCAAGATTTTTGTGCGATTTGGAAAAGAATTAATGAACTTAGATACCAGAGAGATTATAAATTATAGCTAGAAAAGATGTTTGATATGGAAAATAGATTACGGGAACATCTTTAACTGGGAATTTTATATTGGGATTGCCACAGATTTTTGAGATTTGGAGTCTCTTCTCTTAAAAGAAGCATAATAGCTCAGTTTTTCTTGAGTTCTTTCATCCTTTTTCAGTATTTTCTTGTCCACATTTTTCTTCCTTGTTTCCCTCCATACCTGACCCCTGTTTTCTTTTCTGCCCGACAGGCAAGAGAACTTCCTTATCCTCACCAGCGGGGTCAAAGGGTCTCTGCTCAGAATGCTATTTCCAGTATCAGAATGTTTTCCTCCTTTCTAATTTCAAGCTTCTTTTCTGGTTGCAACAACACAAAGTAATAGTGCTTCTGCTTTGTTCCTTCATGTGGATCAGGGCAGCTGCTTTGCACAGCAGTGAACTTCATGGGGTCTCTATATAAAGAATAGTGTCCAGTGTCTACCCATAGATGAAATTAGGGGGGTCAGCTGAATTCCAGAGCTACAGTACCCTTACCGTGAAGAAGTTCCTTCACATGTTGGTGTGGAACTTCCTATGCTCAAATTTATGGCAGTTTCCCATTGTCCTGTCCCCACAGACCGCTGAAAAGAGGCTGGCCATGTCTCTTTGACTATCCCACTTAAGTTATTTATAAACATTAATCTGGCCCCCTCTGAGTCTTCTTTTCTATAGACTGAGTAAACCCAGGTTGCTCTTGCAGAACTACAGATAGGACTAGAGATAATGGAGTCAAGTTGTTCCAGAGGAGGTTCAGGTTGTATACTAGGAAAAATTTATCCTCTGAAAGAGTCATCAGGCACTGGAACGGACTGCCCATGGAAGGGGCAGTTCACCACCCTTGGCAATGTTCAAGGAATATTTAGATGTTGTGCTAAGGAATGTGGTTTAGTGGGGAAATACTGGGGTTGGTGGATGGTTGGACTCGATGATCTTGGAGGTCATTTATAACCTTGGTGATTCTATGAATCTGTATCATGTGAAAAACAGTGCAAACTTCAGAAAACTATGGAAACCAGTGGAAACTATGTCTTGGCAACTATGTAACTCTGTCTTTGGGTTAGAAACCAATAGAATTTTTAAATGTCTATAGGTCTGTCTTGTCACAGCTTGGACTGGAAGTGTGTAGAGTACATACTTTGCTACACAGTAAAGTACACTCTTTACTGCCTAAAATGCTTGTGGTGAGGCTGTAGTTTCTTTTTCTGTAAAGATCTTCATACATGTTATATTGTGCCTACTGTTGTATTTCAGGTACCACTTAGAAAAAGATTATTTCTAAAAGCAGCTGATGTTATTAGATTATAAAAATCTTGTAGTTTTTTATTTTAAAATTGGAAAATATTTATATTATCAGCGCTTTTTGAGATAATATCAGTGTGCAGACTTCCAATAGTAAGCAGCCAAAAATCTTTTGAGGATACTATTTTACTCAGATAACAGGAGGTTGGAAATCCTTTTTTATCCTTACTACTGATAAAGAAAGATATAGTTAAATTTTCTGTTTCATTTCTGTAAAATGTGCTTCAGTAGATTTTGGATAAATTACATTGTTTGTGGTGACTGCAGTAGTCTGAGGACAATAATTCCAGGGAGGTTGTTGAGTCATCGTCCCTGGATGTGTTTAAGAGCCATTTCGATATGGTACTTGGAGCTATGATTTAGCAGAGGGTTAGAATTTAGAATTAGGGTAAGATTGGAGTTGGACTTGATAATCATTAAGATCTTTTCCAACCTGAGTAATTCTATGATTCTATGATTATCAGATTTTTTTTATTTCCCATTTAAGGATAAATGTACATAAGGGTTCAATAAGGTGTTCTAAATTAGGAGTCAGCAGCAGTCAGCAATAAATAAGAAAAATATACTGTAGAGTTTCAAACACTTTACCAACTTTTATTATTTCTTTGTATATGGGAACTGTTAGGTTACAGCCTGAGCCAGTGATTAAGCACCTGAAGAAAAGGCATGGCAGTCCAGGGAGCACAGGTGAAAGCAATTCTCCTGTACAACCAGAACAGTTGAAGCAAAGGCCCACCCCTCCCTAACATCATTTAAGGGCTGAAAGCCAAGAGGAAATATTTTTACCAGCAATTCTTCTGGGAGTTTCTTAGGGAGACTTCATCTTTGGAATAGGGAAAGTTATTCCTTCCTTATTGCCAGATTGTAACTAATACCTTTCTTGGGTTATCTGAAAACAAATCAGAGGCAATTAATTACTTCTGTTTCATATCATACGCTTTGGTCCAGATACAAAAGCATTCTGCTAAGTAATAATATTTGACATTTCAATACCAAGTATTCACGCATTGCTTTCTTAGGTTGCCACTGTGCTTCTGAGCGTATGATATCTGAATTATATATGTAAAATCCTTTTATTATCTGGCCTGTAAATTAAGGTATCTAGCTGAATCTTGAAAGTTTAACTCCCATTGTACTTCTGCAGGATTTAGCAGCCGAATCTTGTCTTTGTTTCTACAACTGTAGGTGGTAGCTTCAACTGCTTTCACCCTGTTTTCATTTACTTCTAATCTAATATTAAATGCTGTCTATTTTGAGAGAACTCATAAATGTAGACAATTCTTGCAAAGTTTATCAGTGTTGTACTACTTCATGCAAAATGGAAGCCAGCAGTTTCTGTTTCTTAGTTTTGTAACATTTACAATGTTACAGCTTAAATGATAGCAATTCATAGACAAAAAATCATCTTGCTGTAGATTTCACATTAGCTGGGAGTAAACTGTAAAATCTGATTAGTACTATCTTTACATAGGTTAAAGTACAATAATGTTGATTGAGTAGTACTGGGATATGTGCTTCAAGAGAAATAAATTACCATCAGTCTCAGCTACACTAAACTGTATTGCAATGGACTTGAAATCTCAAAATAATTTTTCAGTCTTTTGGAACACAAATAATACAAAGTTCTTTTATCATGTAAGATAAGTGAAATTGAGAGGTACTCTCAAGTCTTCCAACCCCCCACGCCCCTCACCCCATCCCCAGAAAAAAAGTCATCCAAAGGAAAGACTATTATTATTATTACTCGTATCAATATCTGCAGTCTGCCAATATTTCAGTAGGCTGTTGAGAAGCATAATACAATATGCAGTGCCCACTCTGTTGCTCAAAATCACTTTTGGGAGTATCTGGGCTCACTTTCAAGTATTTGGGCTTTAAGGAGAAGAAAGAAAAAAAAAATTTGCTTTACACCGAACTTTTAGATCTCCTGTACTTCTATGTTCATTAACATCAGAAGCTTTGAAGAACTTTTATTCCAAGGTACTTGACTTCAGTATCTCTATTCATTTTGAAATAGTATAAGAATTCCCCAAGAGTAGTGCGCTAGAGTGTACTGCAAGCGTAATGTAAGCAATACAATACAAGTAGCCATTTAAACTATTTTCACAGATTTTCAATTGAATTATTTCTTTTCCTTTTCAAATATAAAAAATGCATAAAATGCATAAAATATTAAGTACTTAAATCATTACTATTCTCTGTGTAGTTTTAAATATGAGGAAGGACAGGCTTTCAAAGAGACTGAGTGAAATATCTAACTTTAATCAAGATTCATGTAAGTCATTTGTGTTAAGATCCTTCATCCTTTTTTTTTTTTTTTTTTTTTTTTTTTTTGTTCTTTATGCTCACTCATCGCATTTTACATTAGATTTTAATGGTTTTTGGCAATGCAGTTTGGAAAGCCCGGGAAATGGAAAGCAATGCAAATAAAGCATTCCCGTCTTACTGGTTGCAGCTGTGGAACAAGGATTCTGATGAGGTAAAAACATGGAATGTCAGGATAAACTGGGAGATCCTGCTTTCTGTGGAAAGTCCTCATCATTTCAATACCTCTAGAAATTTAGGTCATCATAGTATCATAGTCTCGTGCGGGTTGGAAGGGACCTTAGAGATCATCAAGTCCAAGCCCCCAGGATTCGAGCCTCCTGTGTAGCAGAGCGGCACTTCTACCACTTGCGCCACAGGGGGGATTCGAACCCAGGGCTTCCAGTGTTGCAATGCGGCATTCCTACCACTTGCGCCACCGGGGCACACACAATGTCATGTTCATGTAGATGTAAAATGAAGAAAAAATAAAATATCCATGTTAACAACTATGCAATTAAACATCTTTGTTGCCGTTGATGCAACCTTAGATGGGTCAAGCTCCATGCTCTCCTCCCCGACAAAAACAATTTCCTCATTTGTTATAGGTGTTTGAATGTTAAGGTATACAAGATAAATAATCATGTGATTTACTTTGAGTCAAGAGTAACACACAGTGCAGAAGCAGAATATTTCTAGCCACTGAGCTATTGCTGCACAAATAAGCACTGCTCTTGCACAGCATGCCCTGAATCTATTCTGGATCCAGCAGCAAGGGTAGCATGGCTTACCAAAGAGTATTTTCCCCAAGAGTGGGATTTGCACAGAAGCGACGCCAGTCTGGCTCTGGCAAAGCCCTGTCTGTCTCTATGTTTGTTTTCAGACCCAGAGTATTAATAAAATTCAAAAGACAGACATGAATGTTTCTTTCATCTTCCTACTTGAAATAGAAAGGTGCCAAACTTGCAGGGAATTCATTTTATGGACTTAATTTTTAGACTTCTGGAGCACACTAAAGATGTATTGCTTGAAAACAAGGAGGAAAAAAATGCCAGAGTACTTGAACAAAGCATGAACAGCCAAAACTTCATTAGATATGGAGTCATTAAGTGCTTAATAAATATTACTGATTTGTATTCATTAAAAAAAAAAAAAAAAAAAAAAAAAAGATAGATTGGAGTGCATATGAATGTTGAACTACATTTTGTTATGTTAATAATTAAGGCTTTAATTGCCTGTATGGGTGACGGAGAAGTATTTTAAGCTGAAATGGTTCAGGCTACGTGGAGTAGCAAAAGTATTAGCTGGGGAGACAGCAAGCTTGCTGATTTTCATCTTTTGTAAAGTCTGGAATTGTGGATGTTCCTGGCCAGAAGTAGCATCCTATTCGGTAGTGATCATCCAGTGTGACCCATGATTTTTTTTCCATCTGGGCCACTGCTTTTTCTTACAAAAGGAAACAGACAACAGGTTCCCAGGTATCCATCAGGCTCCTGGGCATCTGACCTGAGCATCTGACAGGCTCCCAGACATCCAGGGCTCCCCAGACAGCTACATACCAGTCAGTGTGTGACAGCTGCCCTCTGAGGAACTGCAGTCTGCATGGGCAGCAATTGTTGCTTTGTGACTGTCTTATTGGAGAAACAAGCTCTTAGAGGCACTGAAGCTAGAATAACCAATGTGTTAGTTTTATTCTTGTGTCAGTCCATCTGTCTGTAGACCTGCTGGTCTGCCCATTAAGCCTTTAAAAGTATAAAGAATTATAAGTGTCTGAAAGAATTTGAGAGGAAGCACGTAATGAATACCAGTCAGTACAGTTTTGCCAAATTAATTTCTTATCACTGGAATGGATTTCACATACAGTGGATAAAGACATAATAGCAGCATAATATAGACTAAAGAAACATTCAACTTAGCACTGCAAAGCAGTCTGATTAAAAAAATGAGGAGACAGCACATCCATGAAGCATAATTTAGATGGATTAAAATTTGTGGAATTAACCAATGAAAAAAAAATGTCATTCTTAACGCATATCATCATAAAATAGATGTATTCTGAGCATTTGCAGGGCCTGATAGAAGACTGAAAGCTCTCAGTACCTCAGTGATGAATGCATAAATACAATCAAAGAATATTTGCAGGTTACACAGAGATGACAATGTGGTAAATACTGATAAGGAGAAAGCAATGCTCTGAATTGCTGGGAGAATGAAAACTGCTTAAGCACAATGTTTCACTATAATAAATGCAATGTAATAGACTTAAAACAGGGTCTGCATTCTGTGCCCTAAAAAGCAGTGTGCTGTTACAATGAAGCAATGCTTCTACAAAATTAGGACTGTAATGAGATGACAATAGAGTAATATGTCTTCTGGTTTCCGTAAGTTTAGAAGACTGGTGGAAACTGGAGTCTGTTGAGAACAGCATGGAAAAATTACTGAAGGACTGAAAAAAGTATTAATGCTTTTACATTTAAAAAAGATCATGAAGACATTTGTTTCCAGTGTCTATGTAAAAACACATGAACAAAAAAATAGGGCAAACTACCAATCAGTAAGTAATGCTTTAATCTACGGAAGGAAGTCAGAAAAAACATCAACTGAAAGTAAAAAACAGGCAAATGCAAACAAATTAACCATAATTTCCTGTGACAGTGATTAAACCATGAAAATCAATTACAAATGCTAATGCTGCTGCTTGTGTCTCTTGTGATCTTCAAAAAAGACTGCCATCTCTTTAGGAAGAAAAGCTTTAGCTAAATATAGTAGGATGAACTCAGTATGGAGGTACCTTTGTGACATTCACCAGCCTTGTTTAAAAAGCAGCGGCTGAGATGCATTTGGGCACCAGATAAGCACTGTAAAACTTGTTCAATCTTCCTAGAATAACAAAAAGAATGAAGAGCAGACTAATTTGTAGTGTCCAGGAGGAAATCACTTGGAATTGCAGTGAGCCAGTTACAGACTAAGGAAATCAGCACTGCTATGCCCAAAAGTTAGATACTCAGTTCCAGGAGTAGAATTGGTTTACATGCCTGTTTAGTTGTCCAGTCCCCCTGTATTCGGACTACAGGGCAATGGCCTCTTAAAATGAAAAAGAGTTGAAGAAGATAAGAATCTGACTTATGCACAAAACCCTAATGGATGAAAGGTGAGCTGAGTTTGGAACCCTGAAGAAGTTTTGTATTGTACAATGTCAGAAGGTTATCCTTCCACTCCAATTAAAGCTAGACTTATATCAGGCAATAAAAATCATGAGATATGAATGAATAATGCCAAGAAGAACTTCTGATTGTAGAAAGCTTAGCTCAGTTAGATCTTAATTTAGATCATTCTGAATGATATTGATTCTTATAGCCATTTAGTGTGGAATTTTACTATCCCTTTGTGATAAATCTTAACCCTCTCTCTCCAGGCAGAAAGTACAGGCTTTTCTTCAGTACTGCTTAGATTGGTTCTTAATGCCTGGACTGCTGCTAAAACCTCCATCCACTATTTCATTTTATTTATTACTGCAAGGCCAACTCTCCCCTGAAAATGCCTGCACAGAAAAACTTCTCCTTCCCTGGACAAGCTGATTATGCCTTGATATTGTGTATTATGTTTATGTTCTTTGCTTATTCTGTGAACCAAGGAAGATGAAAGAGAAAATATGGAGGGATTTTTGGACACTCAAAGAAAAAAATATTAGAATAGCTCAAAATGGCCTCCTGTTGGCATGCTAACTGATGTGCCAATGTGTATTTTTTTATCCCTACCTTTCATCATGTAAAACCCTGTTTTTCCCCCATACTAGAATTATATACTTGAGTGATATTACAACTAAACTTATTTGCTCTTCATACATACGTGAACTGCTTAATTCACTTAGTCTCACACTGGGTCTTGGATTTATTGGAGAAGATCTATATACAACTGTTAACAAGTGCAAAAAATTCTTCAGAGAATACTTAGAGTAATATAAGGTGATCTTTATTTCCATTTCCTGTTCGTGATGAAGTTAAATGTGCATTGATCCTAGTAAAACTCAGAAAATTGCGAGCTAACAAGGAGAATTGCTGCAAGACTGGAGTTATTGTGGCTTTTAAAGTTCTTAGATCCCCTCTGTGACAACAGCAAACATTCTGGCTGTGTTCGTGTTAGTCAAAACCTAAGCAGATGTCACATTCTGTACTACGGCCAACAATTGTATTGCCCGGCATCTGAGTCAGATGCTATGCAGAGGTGGTTAACAATTTTTAAGCAGGATTGGAACTTCTTAATCAGATATTGGCAGAACAGAAAATCTGTTGGGAATGAGATGTTGAAACATCTATTCATTTGTGATCATTACTTGAAATAAATTGTTACATGAAATTAAAATTCATTTAAAATCAATTTAAAATAACCCCAGTTACCTAGCTGCAAAGTAATCAGATTAGTTTAAAGCTACAAAATGTAGCTGTTCCATTAAATTGGCTGGATCACTCAGGAAACTGCATGTGCCACTTTCAATAAAGTGAAAGTAAATATACTATCAGGAGTTGTATCTGTGTTGATTAAAATACTAGAGAAAAAATGTGTAATTATAGCAATGAAATAATTTTATCTGACCAAATCTCAACCGAGCCAATTTTTTGAAATACAATCAAAAAGAAACTGAAAAGCAATAAAAACCTTAGCTGGGCCTGGAATCACATGTAAAACCAGTCTGACATTTCAAACGCCCAGTGAGGATGCTGCTGTGAAGATAGGTGCTTTGGCTGCACACATGTGGACAGAATTCAGTATATACACATTTATCTGTGTAATGTCTTCTACCATATCATCATATATCTGAAAGTACAATACCTCTAGCCTGAAGGAAGTGTATCTGCTTAGTACTGTACCCCACTTCACATGAAAAAGATGGAGATATTAGATTTCTTCCTACTAAAAGGTAGGAAGAATTACTTGACTTTCTTCACCAGGATGCATTTCATGCTACAGCTGGATTCATAATACTGTTCTTCTCTCTTCCAGAAAGACCTTTTTATTTTTACAGATACTTTACATTTACTTTGCAGCCTTGTGCATTATTTGCACCTCCAGAAGAAGGTGTCGGACTGCTTTATAATCTAAGGATATATCACGAATTTCTATCCTAAAAATATGCTGTACAGGCAATAAGAGAGGTGGGAGGTATGCAGTGGTTAAATTATAGCTAGCATTGACAGTGAAAAAAGAAACAAGAATTGTGATTCTTACACAGATATGTGGGTCCAAATTCTCTAATCTAATCTTACATATTCAGACTGAATTGCTGGATTTCTAGAGATGTTGAAGAGATACAGCTTTCCTTGAAATCAAGGACAGTTTCTAAACTGTATTTTGGTTGAATTAACAGAGAACTTTTATTTTTCCTAACAGTATCTTACAAATATTTTAGAAGGTCTATGCAATCTGAATTTTTTACCTCGTGTATTAGGGCACAGTTTTTAAGTACATAATCTCCCAGGTATTTTTTTTCCAGGGAGTTTTTTCCCACGGACTCCTGCCTCATTTATTACACCAACTGAATAGCTTAATATCATTGTAACATCTGAAAATTAATTATAACAGCAGAAAATACATTGGTTTTTGTCATTTACAATAGTAATTCTGAAGCTTGTATTCATTCAGTTCGAGCAGAGACTTATGTTACAGAATATGCTCCTGTCATTCAGAATTAGGAATGACAACATACAGCTTGACTTCTTTCTAGAGGCAATGCCAGGCAAATCATGAATATCTTATTCGGTTAACATACATATAAGGTTCATCTTAACTTGAGCTGATGAGTCTGCTGCTCGTTGTACAAGTATGCATTTTTCTGAAAAGTAATTCTATCTGTGAAGACATGTTATATATTTACGCAGAGTATTGAACCACCTCAGGCATCATGAATTGCAAAAAAAAAAAAAACTAAAAAAAAAACAAACAAACTTTGAAAGATGATCAGGAAAGCAGTATTTAGTGTCACTGGGACATAAACAGTTTTGCCACCATAACCAATTATCCTGTAAAAGATATCTCCTCAACGAGCTCCATTAGGACATTAGAGGTATAGTGATCATAAAAACTATATGCTGAAAGCCAGACAATACTGAATTATACTGTGATATTTCACCTGCTTTTAAATCCTCAGGTGAAAAGGAGTACTCCTGAGGTGGTGAAATTCATTATCCTAATAGAGACCTCTGGAAACAGAACAGTTGACCCAGGTGGCCAAGAAGACCAGTGACATCCTGGCTTGTATCAGGAACAGTGTTGCTAACAGGAGCAGGAACACCTTGAGTACTGCATTCAGTTTCGAGCCCCTCACTACAAGGAAGGCATTGAGGCCCTGGGGCATGTAAAGAGAAGGGCAGCTAAGCTAATGAGTGGTCTGGAGCACAGTCTTACGAGGACCAACTGAGGGAGCTGGGATTGTTCAGTCTGGAGAAGAGGAAGCTCAAGGGAGACCTTATTACTCTCTACAGCTGCCTGAAGGGAGGTTGTAGTGAGCTTGGAGTTGGACTCTTCTCTCATGAAACTAGTGATAGGATTAGGAGTAGCCTCAAGTTGCTCCAGGGGAGATTCAGGTTGGACTTTAGGAAATGTTGCTTCACCAAGTGAGTGGTCAGGCAGTGGAATGGGCTGCCCAGGGAGTTGGTGGTGACACTGACCCTGGAGGTGTTCAAGGAACATTTAGGCTTTGTGCTGAGGGACATGGTTTAGTGAGAACTCTTGGTGATAGGTGGATGGTTGGACTGCATGATCTTGTAGGTCTTTTCCATCCTTGGTGATTCTGTGGTTTACTCAAGGAAAGGACTCGAGAAATTCAGTAATGTAATGAAAAATAAATTAGGGAAAAATCAAGAAATGCAGAAGCTCTTTTTCGTGACTTCATAAAAAATTGCTGTATCCTTCCCTCTTACTAAAAGTACAACTGTGCCTTAGACTCTGGAAAGGTATGTATAAAAGTTCACCTCATCGTGACACAGCCCTGGCTCTACACCAGAATCTTATCTGACATTGTAACACTGTTATGCTGTTTTTCTTTCCTACAGAGAGTAATTTGTTTTTCCTATACAACTACTGTGTGTTAGAATGGTATGATTCAGAAACAGTGGAAATCTGTCATGGGTGTTTTATAACTAGTTTGTGACAGAGTCAGGAAAACCATATTGTAGAAGAGAATCCTTTAGTCATGAAAAAAAGTAGAGAAACAATGGATTTTAATTCTCAATGTTTCGGCACCCAACAGAGCATTAGAACAAAGGAGCAAATTTGAAGGTGTTTTGGGATTAGTTGGCAACCCAGAAAGTGGGTTAAGGCAATCACATAAACCTTGCAAACAAACCACAGCAAGTGCCTAGGCGGTGAACTGCACACTCAGAGTATTACACCGAGTAAGTAATTACACAGAGTAAGAAGTACATTGTATATGTAAGGAAAGGAAGCCAGAGTATTTTCTCTGCAAACTTAGAGTGGGTCTTTCCCTGGAGAGAATTGGAGGTGCAGCCCTCCAGCATTCAGCCTTTTAGTGCATCTCTGCAATGGCCAAGTCAGACCTCACCTTCTGTACCAATTACAGCTGAACTTCAAGTAATTTCCTCTTCTCTCTCCATTGCATCTATGTATTTCATGTCTACTATCAAAACAGACATATTTAGTGGCATCCACATTAAAGTAACTGATACCATCTTTCCCTTAGTTGCTGTTACTGGCTGGTAGTCACTTTGCAAAATGTTGCCATGGTTTCATTGTCAGAGGATAAAACTTGCTGATTATTTGAAATGTTCTCCTGTTTTTCAGTAAACCAGTTCTGTTAAGATGTTTGGCAAGGGTAAGCCAGAGGTAGCAATATGGTCTTTCAAATTTGTCGTGACAGTTGCAGGAGAATTAAAAACAAAATGATGAAAGCTGTCAGGCAGGAGTGTCCTATGTGCCAGGAAAGCCAGGAGGCTTGAAATAGCTCCAGTTTTTTCAAGGAGTCATTTGAACTAAAAAGAGCTCTTTTAATCCATTTTGCAAAACTAAGTAGGTTTACAAATTAAGTAACGATGGAAGTTTAAACTGATTTTGTTTATTGAAGCAAAAATTTCGTGGAAAAACAAAACAAAACAAAACAAAACAAAAAACCGAAATCCTAATTAGCTGACCTCTTGAGGAAATAACTGGGGGAAAGGAAGCTTTCCAGTAAATAGTGTTATACTGCAAGCTGCTGATGACTGCAATCCAAGATTCTCTTGGATCTGTGAGGATCAGACTCTTAACTCGATAAACACATCAGAACTGTGCTTTTGTCTGAGGAGATGGAGCAGTTAGGCTCCTTAAAATAGTAAGCACAATGGATGCACAGCTCAGTGCTGTAATCTGCATGGTATGTCAGAGGTGACCCATACAAGTTTATGGATTTGCCAGACTGTAGAAGTGGAAGGATGGACAGAATGAAGAGGGGGACCTGTGAATGAGATAGAGACAGAGTCCAAAACAGCAGCAGAGTAACACCAGAGGGAAAGAGTCTGTCAACACTGAAGAACAGAACTCCTTCCTAAACCATGCTGTTTTTATGCTAATGAGATATCTGTAGATCATGATTAAAACATTCCCCCTGTGCTTGTGAAAAAGTAAGTGCCAGAATGCTGGTCTATGGCAAGTTGAGTTCATTATGCTTGCAGAAAAAATGCAAAATTCATAGCTCTGTGCCAGACCACTGCTTACATGTAGAAATGTGTCAGACTCTTAGGGAAGTTTATTAAATATATAAATATGAAGATATATTAAGTCTGTTTTGCCCAAATCAGTACTGGCTGAGTGATCTCCCTGTTCTTATCTGAGCCCATGACTTTCTTCCTACTGAGGAGGGGGAATGTGAGTGCAGATTGGTGGGTGCTGGGCAGGCAGCCAACACTAACCCGTCACGCAGAGACTGTGAGACTGTTGTTGCAGAAATCCAAACGATAGCTTTTTCACGCTTCCTTGACATACTCTGTTTATGATCTTTATACTTAATAATGCTAGTCAAAATGTATCAGGCTTCTGGTTTTTGCACTGTGAAGACAAGAAGCTAATTTTCTCTCCTTCTAATCATTCACCCAAACATAATGTAACACTCCCTTTCCCTCAGATAACAGTCTCTCCAGAAATTGAGTTGCATTCAGTTTTGACTAATTACACTTTTAAACTTAGCAGCCTAATAAGACCATTATGTTTGTTATTCTATTGGCTGTTAACTCTGTCAAAAGCAACAAGTATCAGTTCCTGTAATGTGTGACATGGACTGTGATTAGGCTTACTTGTTCAGCTTTAGTTTTCCATCTTGAAGCAATTAGAAATGTGCTAATTTTATCGTAGCAGGTAAATAATAATCTGAAACTCTGTTTCACAGTAATTACAAGGAAACCAAGATGAATGTGTGAGTTACAAATGAATGTAGAATACATGATGTTTTTATTAACTGTTTACATTTGCTACAGGTCTGGGCTTCATAACTGTCAAACTCATTAATCTCAGTCCAAGTCACACAACAAAATAACATATTTTGATGAGAGAACAGGAAGATCTGTAATGTTTCCAGATTCACATATCCAAGATCAGTTAAGATATTTTCATTCTTGGTACAGTAAGGGTGAAATATCTCACTTTTAATATCTGATCCAAGCAAGCACAGATGAGACAAGATCTGACGGGGGAACTGCTGGAAGAAAGTAAAAAAAGAAAAAAGCATCAATTTAACCAGTCTGACAACAGCTCTGAAATTGTGCCAGGAAATATTAGGGTGACTCCATATTTGTTCCTGTAAGAGTACAGAGTGCAGCTCTGGCAGAGCTTGAGAATGCAATGTCAGTACCATCATTTACCACTGGCTGTAGCACCTGCAACTTTCTCTTATGCAGTATTTTAGTGCTCAGCCCACACAACTACACCCATCTCTTCAGCTACACAGATGGCAGGCAAATCTCCCCTTGGAGATACTGCATGGTTGCAGTACACGTCCTCTTCTGAAGTAGGGTCTGGCTGGGTTCAGGGATGACCAGGGAAATGAGTTTCAGAAGGACGTTGCACAGATATCAAGTTCTTTTAGGGGGTGGGCCTCAATATAACCAAAATAAGAACTATAACTCTGATATTACCCATATCCAGGAGTGAAATATTACTCAGTGTGCTAAGAAAACTCAAAGGAATAAATTTCCATTTGTGATGAAAGACTCATATGCACTCAGTGTTTTTTCTCTGATTAACAGTTACAAGCAGAAACACTTGTCATATGATTCAAATTCTGTAAAGGTTATTTCTTTCTACTTCCTGAAAATGTTTCTTTGTAAGGACTCGCAGTTCACATAACTGTAATACCGAACAGTCTGAAAACAACTCAGAGTTGCATAGGTTTGTCAGTGTTATCAAACATAAAGATTTTTTAACCAAAATCAGATATTTTTGCCTCATTCTCAATTGCTCAACACAACTTCCCATGCATGGGCAGTTAAAATGCAACCAGAGGCTTTGTACAAGGCCTTTCCACAGCTTTCTGCGCTCTGGTACCTTCAATCAGGATTCCTGATTTAATTTCTCCCCCATCACCATCACTTTTGTCAAGATCAATTCCATACTACCTCTATAGCAAAAACTGGGAATGGGTAAGTAGACAAACACTGAAGTCTTCCCTTAACCACTTCTTCTGTCACAGTAATTGTAGTGAGGCACAAATTCAGGTCATCATTACAGCTTTCCCTAAAAGTATGGTCCCTTCAGTGTGATTCTTTCATTAGAAAATATGTTTGAGTACCAGATTGTATTCACTAAAAGTGTTACTTCACTAGGACTACAGAGCAATAAACCTCTTCTTTTACAAAAAAAAATATATTGAAAAGATGTTCATAAAATTCATATCAATGAAATCTGGATAGAAATGTCATGAACCTCAGCTGAGATAGGAGATGCAAGAAGGTAACAGGGCAGAGAGGATTAAATAAAAGTATCTGAGAAAAAGTGAGGTTTTTTTCCCTTAATCCTCAGAAGATGATAAAAAAGGAAGGAAGAAAGAGAGCTTGAAAATATGACAGAACAAGCATGTGAAAAATGAAAACAGATGGAGGAAATTAATAATTTCCTGTACAAATAAGACAATGTTTTCAAGATACATAATGTGTTTACAGATGAAAACAACAAAGGCATATAAAGTTTCTAGAGATCATTCTTACTATGAAATAATAAATATCACAAATTTGCTAAATGCTACATCATCTGCATAACAAATTTTCTGATTGGATTAAATTTAGCAAATATATTTCATTGCTTTATTTTCTTTTTTTTTTCTTTTTTTTTTTTTTTTTTTTTTTTTTTTTTTTACCATTAAGTAGCTCTGAAGTGTATAACAAAATTTAGCCCAGAATACTTACCACAGTAATGACTTTTTATGCAGATACTAAGAATAGCCTACTAAATTTTTCTTTGCATAAAATTAGGTATGCTGCTTTATGATAGCTATTTGCATTAATTGTATTTGCATTAAACAGACAGTATTTATTTGCATTAAATAGACAGTGCTTCAAGTTAAGGATACATTATATTAAAATATCTGGAACATTTTCAATACATGAATAAAACATGCTTTCTGTAATGTAGAGCATAATAGCTCTTTGGGGGTGAGAGGGGGGAGGGTCCCTTAAAATTAATATGTGGAAAAATACACTATAAAGAACAGAATACAGCATGGGCCAACAGTCACTGGTGCAACTCTATTCACATTAGTGACACTGATTTCCATCATGTGAGGATCTGGAATTCAGTATTCCTTTTTCCCTTTAACAGTCACCAAGGAAAGTAGATAAATACGTGATTTATTCTCCTGTGGAGCATAAGCATGTCCAAAGCAAAGTCATACAACTGACAATGAGATTTTGGTGATAGAAGGTTACCAAATAGTCCAAATCATCAGCTCTGGGGGGAAGCTGAACCAGGCAGAAGCTAGTTCCCTTAGGGACCTCTGAGTATGTTGTGCAGAATCCATGAAAATCTGCAAAAAACAAATGTCATACAGTTCTCAGCTTTTATTTTGAAGTCACTATAAATGGACTTAATGGTGCAGTGGACAGAGGCTAAGGTCAGTGGGATAGAGACTAAGAGCATGCAATTTATTTGGATTTCAGATTTTGATTTTCTCTGCAAAACTGACAAGGAATGCTCCAAATTTGTTTGTCAAGAATTGAGCACTCGGTATCAACTAAAATTAGCTTTTCTCCATTTTTCTAGAAATGTACCGCAGATAAGACTGCAATGAATGTGTAGATAAGATATATAGGGTTGCTCTTTCTATTTCTTTGTTCTTCAGTATTTCTGAATTATTTTGAAGAAGCACTAGAAATTTCAAAAGGAGTTGTAGTTTAATGTCCTAGTCAGAGAAAAATTACAAATCACTTGTATAGACCATAGCACATTTCAGTAGTCATGCTTGACAAGAAAGACATGATCAGTTTCTTGTGCTTGGTTTCTCCTATTGTTTTGAAAGGAAAATGAGAGAAGGATTGGATGTGATGGTGATGGGTGTATACAAAGAAAAGAAAGGGCAGGCATTCACATTTTTCAATTCAATTATCGACCATAGATAAACAAAAAAATGAATTTTCATTTGTCATAAATTTTCCTTGTAAAAAGAAAATAATTTGTATTTAAAAGGGAATAGATGAGGATATTTTGTTCCCATGTGACATAAGGGATAGCATGTAACCTTCAGGTCTCACACCTGCATTGATTCACTTTTGTGGTGTAATAAGGACCTTCCTATTTTCGATGGTTTGTAACAAAAGTCAGCAGTTATTTATTAGCCTTAAAATGTAGGCTAAAGTTTCAAATTCTGTGGAAACAGTTGGTGGTTTGTTTGGTTTTTTTGTTTTGGTTTCTTTTTTTTTTGTTGTTGTTGTTTTGTTTTGTTTTTTTTTTCATTTCCTACTCATATATTGAATAGTAGTGTAAGTACAAGCTGTACAGAAGTGTTCTAGCATCACCCATGTGGCAAGAGGCAAGCCATTTCTAGTGTCTTCTAAGATTATAGATAAATACCTCATGGTTACTCAGTTCCATGCTGTATTTTGAAATAGGCAACAAACCATCATAATGTGGATGGTTGATAATTTATTAAATATCACGCACAGATGAAAGTGTTGTTTTTCCTCAAAGTTTTCCCAGAAAGACAATGAAAACAAATTTGTCTCTAATTATGCCTTACTTTGTTCATAGATTACACAGCTTTTTGGTGTATGGATTGATAAGGGATCTTCATGCTCATTTCTTTATCGTTTTATACTAGCAGAGGAATAAAAATATTATTCATCATTTCCTTCGAGCCCTTTTATCTAGAAATTCTTGCTTTCTGCTCTTCCACATTTCTGAAAGAAGTTTCTATGATTAACCAAATCACTGTAGGCAGGTGGAATTTTAACTGCCATTTAGATTTGCATTGTAGAAAATGGAAAATGTTGTGTTAGTGATTTTTGTCTGGTTTGTAAACTACTCAGTTTTAATGTAAATAAAGTAGAAAGCATTTTCTATGGAATCTGAAGATGGGGAGATATCACAGTGTGCTCCTTCTGACCTCTTCTGCTCCTTCCCTGCCCTTTTCCCTTCCACAATATTGCTCTACTCCACTATTTGACCTGGCTTTGCAGACAAGGCCTTGCAGTGGTGGACAATGGGTAACAGTACTGGTAACACTCTTGCTATGACTGATTAGCAGCTACAACTCTGCTTCAATACTGGGGACTGAAATAGCTGATATACAAACACCTTATTCAACAGCTGAAGGCCATGCACCCCCAAAAAAGCAACTTAAGGACCTACGAGTCATCATCTTACCCCGTAAATATTGAGAAACCTTAAAGCCCACTCTGAGCTTTCCTGCATGGCCGCTGGCTGCATGACATCTCCCTTCAAGCAGGGACATCTACTGAGATTATGTCTATGCAGAGATCCCTTACACCTTGATGTCAAGATGCCTTGCCAATACAGAGCCTCTGTAATTGGCTTTGTTAGCCTTCCAAAGAAATACGCCACGTATCTTAGACTGATCTAAGGCTTTGTTAGCTTCTCAAGGATCGCATCTTAGATTGGTTATTTTATCTTTGTTAGCCTCACAAGTATTATATATTAGATTGATTGTGCACGTGTACTCCCTTAGATACAAATCATTGACCAAGATTAGGAGTGGATCCAGTGTCACCTATGCTCCTTACCTTCACTGTTCAAGGAGCTTAAAAAGCAAGAAGGGGGTCCAGTCTGAACCTCGTAACTCAATGGGAGGGCCTCCAGTATATGTGTGTTTACCCTACTCTCTATGCAGTAAATACCCATGTGTATGCAGCCATCTCGAAACTTGTTAAGTCACTGCCCTATTTATATTTAAGTTTTGTTAAATCACTGCATTGTATCCATTAGCCTACCCTCTTTGCAGAAAGTGATAAGTATAACTAGCCATCTCAAATCTTATTAAGTTACTGTTAAATCACTACATATACTTTGTCAATAAATATATTCTAGCTTTTCTCTTACAAGTGCAGTGTAGTGTAGTTTGTTTCCATCTGCACAACTAGTAATAAATGTTATCAGAGCATTATGTTTAGCTGGTAAAAACGTGGCCCCTATCATGGCATTTATAGGCTCACTTTGCACAGCCTAAGCAACTATCCAACAATATCCAGTCAGGAAACACAAGTGATGCTCCAAAAATATTACTAATGAGCAGACTATAAATTGAGCTTCGTTTATCTGAAGAAGCTTAATTTATGCATACATTACAGTATATACCCAATATTCAAGTACACAAAACTACAGAACAAGTCCAAATTTAAATCTGAAGTTAATTATTTTAAAATAATTTGAAATTGACATGATTTGGCTGTCTTTACTTCCATTTTTTTTTTTCTCATGTACTAGAATTTGTCAGGCATTTGTTTATTGTCTATGAGTATACTGAGAAATGCTAGATATGTTAGTAACTAACGGGTTCTCAGCCACCTTTTAACCGGTACTCAAGATAAAATCTTTTACTTTTTAAATTTGTCTCTTTATAAGTCTTGTTCTTTTGTAGTTATGAAAGAATATCAGCCAGCTTCTTACATCATGACTTTTCTTAGCATGTGTAGAGTCAAGACCTTTCCTGTATTCTGAATTCTTACAGTAATTTATATTATTCAAAAAAGTCTGAGGATTTTTTAGCATCAGTGGTGAAGCCATTCAGAGTCAATGAGATATTCCAGAGGTTTACTAAGCTAATTATCATGCTTACCATGATTATGGAACTGAAATAAGACAGAAATACTATGCATAAACAAAGCAAAATGTAAGGATTGCAGTTATTTATCTTCCTAATCAAAATCTCCCATTTAGCCTCTATTACAAGTTTAATTATATAAACTCTTAGTGCATGTAATTCCTTGAGTTGTGGGTTAGTTAAACTGGTAGACTACATACTTCTTCTCCTAATGGAGGCCCTAAGTGGGATTTTTAGATGTGTTTTGGGGTTTGGTTTGTGTGCTAGAAATTCTCTGAAGTGGCATTGGTTAATCAAATTCAAAACAATTAGAACTCCAGGAGTTTGACTCAGAGGTCATTAAAATCAGGTTTATAGGAGTATTAACACCTCCCTGTCCCTGGAGGTGTTCAAGGCCAGGTTGGATGGGGCCCTGGGCAACCTGATCTAGAAAACGTGGAAGTTTGGTGGCCCTGCCAGGCAGGGGGGTTGGAGCTTCATGATCCTTGAGGTCCCTTCCAACCCGGGTCATTCTGTGATTCTGTGATTCGGTGAGTATACTTTGGTTTAACATCACATAACTGTATGAAGGCTAAATGGATTTGGATACTGAAACTCTTTAATCACAGATTTGTGCAGTTGAATTAATCCCACAACTTCCCCTTTTAATGAAAGATAGTGCCATCCAGGAGCAAAGATGAAGGGAAGTTAGTGTAGTGAATCCAGCTGTGCCATGAGCTCTTGAAAGAGACTGGTCATTAATCCAAATGCTTTCAGATTTAGAGAGATGAAACGCATTTGTGGGAAAATGAGTATTACAAATTTTCTGATCTCTCTTGTCAGTCTAGTCATATTTTTCTGAAGTTTTGAATCACAGTGTTCAACCTAATTCCTGCATCTTTAAATGCACAGCTGTTGGATCACCTATTCTTAAATCTGTAAAAATGTGTTTTGGAAACAGTCAAATAGTATTCATTTCTGTGCATATACAATTTGTATTGCATTTATTTATTTATTCATTCATTCATTTTATCCATTTTATGGTCAGCAAGTTTGCAAGGACTGCAGAAGTATCCAGCGTCTTAGAGAGTAAATCTGAACTCAGTTTGGCTAAATTTTAATTAAGGCTTATGCTTGTTATCATAGGTAGAGTCCCATTAAAGACTGAATTCCATCTATTTGTTATCCATTATGATCCACTTGCGATGCAAACTCACTTTAGCTATGTAGTGAAGTGTTCACAGTGCCTAGGAATGTGGTTAATGTTTAATATCTCACACAGGCAATGAAACTGAAAATAATATTTAAAAGGTTAATCTATGGTTTGAATGTATTATCTGTATTCATCTTGCAGAAAACTCCTAGCTGCTGAATTGTGATTTACATGCAGGTCCTTTACGTTTTAGCAGTAAAATGGAATGTCTTATTACTTGGATTATATTAGTTGTCTGTAAGCACAGAATTTAAAAGACTAAGGAGACAATTTGTTCTGAAATATTAACATGCAATAAGAGCCCTGTGGAACTGTCCTGGAAGAAAGCAACTCCTATTATTGTAGAATTTTATATCACAATTCTCCCTCACCTACAATGCAACGGTCAGAAAATAAAAGACAAGTCAGAATAGTATTAAATGCAATGAGAGTTCATACCCCAAAAAAAGTAATTTTAGATGAAAGAATTACTTGGAAAAAGGTTTAATAAAGTTACTGATTGTTCTTAACCGTTAACCTCTCTTGATCATGTAGAAGCTGAAAACTATTTTTCTCTTTTTATACCTGTAAGACAAAGAATCTTAAGCAGCAAAGTTCACATTGTTTCTCCAACAGAAAGTAAATACACACTGCACCAATAAAAACCTGATACAAACATGAACAGGGGGTTCATGTTACAATCAAAAGCTACCAAGTTTGAATGACTCTACACACAAAATATGAGTTTTCTTCTTATTTTAATTTTGATGTTTTTCTTTAATTTTGATTTTATTTTCATTCATATTTATATAGCTTTCTGTCAACCACTACTAGAACAATCCAGAAGAAGAGCAGAGAAGAAACTGCAGGGCACTTTAATTTATATCACACTATGAACAAAGACATAAGCTATTACAAGTGGAAGCACAAAAGTGTTTACAGGAAAATTAACGCAGTGAAAATTATCATTAATTTAGAAAGTCATGTCCAAAAGCAGAAACAGAAGACAACCAGGGTAAGCATCATGCCAATAATTTTTCCAGGTCTAAGTTTTCGCCCCATACTCTGCACCTTCCCTGAAAATCAATTTTACTTGAGAAGGTCATGAAGCAGCAGCAGTAATGAGAATAAAATGGATTTTCATTATGTTTCCTAGAAAAATTTTCTTCATAGGTGATTCTGAATAATGAATAATTAAGGTTATGATAAAAGCAAGATGAAAATAGTCAATAGGCTTAGGAATCCTTAAATATATTCAAGCCAAGAGCTCTGTTCATAATATTTATGCATGGGTATTTTAATATCTATGTTATGCATATTATAACTTTATATATGAAGTGTACCCAAAAAAAACTTGCACATGCATGCATGTTTATACACACTTCTATATATGATTTCATTATATTCTACCATATATAACATATCATAAATAAATAATGTATATTTATATGTATATAAAAATAATCTATTTAATATCACACCAACAGGGAAGGGGATAGACAGATAAATGCATATATGTACTTTTTCTATGTAGGTACCAAATTTGTAACATTCCCATCTTGACATTCAGTTCTGGTTTGCATGTCTATGAAATTCTTAATCAAAACCTTTTATTTGGAAAAGATTTGGCTCTGCACAGAATTAAAATAATAATAATAATTAACATTATCATTGGTGATAATCTGTAGTTACCTGGCATTTCAGCAAGAACTAAACTTTAGCACATTTTGAAACAACCAAGACCAAAGTGGGAGATATCAAACACACCATTGATCTCAAAAGATTTCCAAATGAAGAGCTGTTACAGTAATTTTAACTGTTTCCAGGAGGTGAAAGTCACTGAATCAGAGTAATGAACTTCCTGTTAAGCTTAAATAGATGGGATTCAGAGACCTTGAATTTGTTCAAATGCATGTAAACAAAAAGAAAAAGAAAATAAAAAAAAACAAACCAAAAACAAGAGCTTTAAAAAATATTGCTCTAATTCAAATTCTTCCTGTGTGTTCAGACAGATGCTTCATTCCTGAATTTCTGTGTCAAATTTCTGCTGTTACCATCTTGTTGCCACTGACAGAACATAAGAACAGTACGGTGAAAAAGGTGATGGAGTGAGCTCTGTATGTCTGTTTGTCTCTGGAGACTGGATTGCTTATATCAGCAAGGGAAAAATGAAACTGAAAATATTGTTATCCCATGTTAGTGTCTGCCAAAACCCAACACAATCTGGCTAATTCTTTCCTCCTGATACAGTTATCTGTTTAGTTCAAGACTTATCATATTCATTATAATTCTGGACATCTCCTCAATCTATATTAATTACATGGATAATATTTAAAACACGGAGCTCACAGAGTCATATAACCAGTCAAGGAAACACATTATCCTTAGGCTAATTGCTCAAGCAAATTATGCATCTGTATGTATCATTTAGATCCTGATTCTGTTCACAGTATAAATACTCAATAATTGGGTCTAGGCCATCCTTTATGTAAAAGTTCCCATACATTCTTAAAAGGCAGAAATTTCTTCCATGTAGATAAAGGAAAAAATTATTTATCTTTGTATATGTATAATTGCATGGTAATTCTCCTGGCATTGTGACCTTTTATCATGTGATAGAAGCATGATAGGAAAAGAAATCTGCATACACATAGAGTGAATAGTATCATGCTTCATAATCTATTTAAATAACTAAGCAGAGACTGCATAAGAAAGGATGAATGGCAAGAGATAATGAAGGTGCAAGGTAAACATGCAAAGCTAGTTGTATCAGTCATAACTGATAAACCAATTACAGAGACATATGGATACATTTAGCTGGTTTTGAAAGGCCTCTAACTTCATGGATTTTAGCCTTGCAGTGAAGATTATTCTAGATGCTTTTTGAGAGCAGACTGATAGAGCATCTTCTCTTGAACAATAAAGAACAGCAGATATACCTGTATACTCTGGTGAAACTTAGAGCATATAGACAAAAAAAATCTTGGCGTAATAAACTAAATATACCTATATAAGCCTAGCCTGACAATGTTTCCTTCCATTTCACATCTGGCAGTTGAAACTCTGCCTCATAAAACATTTTACACATCATTTGTATATCAAGTAGGTTTATGAAATCCGTCATTGGTAAGCAGGAATTTAATGTCTGCTGTGGATATCAATCAGGCTGTACGGAGAGAAGTGTGGAACTCTGGAACAGACAAATTAGCACAAGCAGATTCACTGAAATCAGATCAAATCTGATCTAATTCAGGATATGTTATCAAGTGCAAACAGTTGCTGGGAACAAGTTATATGGCCATTTCCACCATCAGGTTTTTAATTGTATAAAAAGGTCTTGGCTTGCGACCAGTCACAAGTTCTCAGACTGGTGAATGCTATACTAAACCTACCTCCCCAGACATGACAGGCAATCTGAACAGATGAGATGGTCTGCTTAGAAGAGTTGTCCATTTCTATGAGCTTGGTGCTGTCTACTTGTACTTCCTATCCTGACAGTTAAATGATTCTTCAGCACAGGAGAAGAATCATTGTGAAATATTCTTTAGAATGAATTCAGGTTTAGGTTCCTTTGAAGCTTGCAGTAGTCTTTCTGCTGACTTCAAACAGCTTAGGCTTGGCTCTGCTAAGGACTGAGAAAGAATAAGGGAAGCAAGGAAAATAAACTTGCAAAAAAAAAATGTTGGTACTGATCTAAAAATAAACAACAAATATAATATACAGCATATGCCCCAGTCCACCAAAACCAGAAACTACGTTCACCTAAGCCAGTATCTCATGATTGTTTCCAGATCTGACCTACTACATCTGTAGAGCATTTTTTGCTGCAACTTGTGACCTTGGTGACTTGTGTTAAATTAGAGACTCCTTCTGGCCTATATTTGTACTGTAAGCATGCTGTGAGTCATGCTGTAAGTATGAATTTTCCCCAGTATCCATTGCTGCTGAAGATGTCAAGTTAATCAGGTGCTTTCATCACAAGCATGTAAGGGTATCCCTGGTACCTCTGGCTTGTCCCTGTATGAGTCAGTGATGAGAGCTGCCCATTGCAAAATGACTGCTTTCTCTTGTACAAAATATTATAGAAGTAAAAGATTAGGTAATCATCTATAAAACAGTATTTGCTTCACTAGGATTGTTTTCAAAACCTAATCTGTACTTAAAAAATAAATAAAAAAATTAAAAAATCCAACAGCACATTAAAATAGTGCAAATTGTCCTAAGTTGATCTAAAGCCATTTTCTGAGGGAATAAAAGCTAATTCTACTTTGCACATACCTGGCCTGCAAACTGCAGTCACAGAATTCCAGGGCTATAAGCAAGTTACTGATTTCAGCTACTGTTGTTTCTGACTGTCCATCTGTTCATTGTTTTTTATTTATTTATTTATTTATTTGGTCCTAAAAATTACATTTTACTGCATGTCAGAGCAGAAATTAGGAACAGTAGGGTTTATTACCTCTCCAGATTGTATTAGATATCACAGCTGTTTTTGAGTGGATATGTGAAACAGCCTCACTTCTGCCTCCTCCAATGTGCTTTATGGATACAACAGTTGAAGTGGAAAGCACAATTGGTAGTTCAGACGTCAAAGCATTTTGCTGACTATTAATTCCGTTGGGCTTTCTTGTACTTCCCTAATCAACCTCAGTGTCAGAAAACAGTCCCGAGAGTTACATAGAAAGGGAGGAGAGGAGGGAGAAAGGAGATACAGGAGATACACAGACGTAGATTTCCTGTTTCCATCAGTACATGCTGTATGTGTGTTCCATGCATTGCTACTACATACATAGTCATTACATTTTAGAAGACAGAAATATTGATAAAAACCTGAAGGCCAGAAAGAACCTCCAGCTTCTTTCATTTACAATGCATCTTGAGTTCCTCCCAGTTTCTCGCATATCAACCTCAGTAGTTTGGAAGATATAAAAAGATTTCCCAGAAAGTATTCAATCTCCATTTGAAGACCTTAACCAGTAATAACTGTGATAATAAAGTACTGCTCTTTCTAATATTTATTGCTTATCTTTGAAGCTTGTAAATTATGGCTTTCATAAGAAATGTACTTAATTTCTCATTTAAATTATTCAGCTTTGATTCCAGATCATTGACTTTCTTCACATCTTCTGTTTCAGTAGGCTAGAAAATATTTTCATTGTTCTATTCTCTTGCCCTTCTGAAGGTATTAATACAAGTGAATCATGCCATCTCTCACTTTTCTTTTTTGTATACTGAACAAAGTCAGCTCTTCCATTCTTAAAAGAAAGACATATGCGACAAAAATTTCATCACTTCTAGTCTTCAACTTCACTACATGCAACTCTCCCAATACCCTTCTGAAAATATGGGCATAAAGTATTTCTCTTTTATGGGAACAAAGCCACTTATAGAGGTAAAGCTACATTTCTACCTGATAATTCCTCATTCATGTAAAAAAATCTTGTCTGCACTAGACTTTTTGCTACAACATAACATTGTGATTTTATCCTCAGCTACTCACCACTCTGGAAAATACATCTTGACATTAAAAAAGTATAGACGTAAATATTGCATTTGCATCTGGTAGTGCTCATACATCATTTTTTCTTTGGATGCTATTATTTAACAAAATTTGTGGCTATGACTGTCTGATATTCATTATTTACCACTCGGTGTATCTCTTTGTGCAGTGTGTACATTGTTGTTTGGTGTTTTGATTATGGATCAAAATAATGGATCACATGCTGTAAAGTACTCCTTGAGAATCCTGTGGAAATTCCAGTACTAAGAATTTCAATTGCTTGTTATTTCTTATTAAGTCATCTCTCATCTAATTTTCACATGCCTAAGTTTAAGTTTTTAATTTGGAGGTCATAAAGTACAGATGATATATATATTACTAAAACAGGGGGTTTATAACTAATACGGGGGGTTTTTTTGCTTGTTTGTTTTTCTGTTTCTGTTTTTGGTGCTTTTTGTTGTTGTGTTTCTTTTTCCTTTCTTCATGGAAATATACATTGTCTGCCATTGATAATATTCTCTCTTATTACTCTTATATGGATTGAATCTAAATTGATTCTCTCTCTTATTACCGGGCATACTGTAATTCTCCGGGCAGAATAATATCTGGTCTTCTGTAGGTGTAAAACATCATTTGATGCTGGTGTCTTGGCTGCCTTTCTATAGAGAAAGATTAGGATTGTTAATCAATGTAATATAAGCAATAATAGCCAGCATGGAACATTAGCTTTCTATGTCATCAAACATACAGGAGCTGGGAAAGTTATCACCAAATATCTCACATGCTGCACTAAGTCTTGCACTTCACAATGTATCCTTCCAATTGATAAATATGCTATATCAGTAGACACCCCAATGAATTCAAATGTACTCACCTGCAACCTTTAGCCCTGAATATTTATGGAGTCTCAATCCAAACCTTGAAGTAACATCACACTTTATGCCTGCAAACTTTGTACACAAGTTATTTTGGTGTTTAATTTTGTTGCAACCCTACCAATCAATTACACAGTAGAATGTGTATGCTTGCTTATGATGCTATGGTTCCCTTTGTTATCCTGGATAAAACCCCATGAAAAGCATTTGCCTTTTGCAAAGAGAAATCTGTCTTTTCTTTTACTTACCAGAAGATCAATCTTTGTGGTATTTTAGTCCCTTGCTGAGAACACTATCTTAAAGTCACAGAGGTTTACAGAGTTGCATGAGAGAAAATAATTAAAAACCCATGTGGTTGTTATTCAGTTTCTTATAAAAAATATCAAATATATGTGTTGCAATGTAGCAAAGATTATGTCATCATGTTAACAAAAACAAGAAGAGTCAATAAAAACAGACACCATTCAGTAGTTTATAAAGATATATCAAGATCTTAGATGTAGTTGTTTCTCTTTTTTTCATTTACAGATATAAAAAAGAAGAAAACTGAAATATTGGAGCAGGTACAATATAAAATATGATTTTTCTAATTGCTTTTGTTTATGCATTTTACTATATGAAAAAATAATAATAATAAAAAAAAAAAATCAGGTGTCAAGGAAAACCTTCAAGTATTTCAGGTTTTCACCCAAAATTGAGCTGTGAAAGCAAGACAAAATAGGATATTTTTTTCTATGCATTATTTTGTGTCACTGTCTGACATGCCTAATACTGATATAATCTAGGCACTTAACTCATAGACTAAGGAATAATACTTGCAAAATGTATACATCTCAGAACACATACTAAAATTGCAAATAGTGGTGCTTTGTGGCTCTACTGAAAATATGGGGGTGTGATTTTGACGTAGAATGGTCTGAGTTGGAAGGGACCCTTAGATCATCCAGTTCCAACCCCCTACTATGGGCAGACACCTCCCACTAGACCAAGTTGCTCAAGGCCGCATCCAGCTTGGCCTTGAATGCTTCCAGGGAGGGGGCATTCACAACCTCTCTGTGCAGTCTGTTCCTGTGTCTCACCATCCTCACAGTATTTCTTTCCTCACAGGAATTTCTAGTCTAAATTTACCCTTTTGCAGTTTTAAGACATTTTCCTTCATCTTGTCACTACATGCCCTCATAAAAAGTCCCTTCCCATCTTTCCTGTAGGCCCCTTTCAGGTACAGAAAGGCTGCTATAAGGTCCCCCAGAGCTATCTCTTCTCCAGGCTGAAGAACCCCAACTCTCTCAGCCTGTCCTCATATGGAAGGTGTTCTAGCCTCTATCTTTTTGGCTTTTCTGTGGACCCATTCCAACAGCTCCATGTCCTTCTTGTGTTGGGGCCCCCAAAGCTGGATGCCATACTCCAGATGGGGTCTCACGAGAGCAGAGTAGAGGGGCAGAATCACCTCCCTCAACCTGCTGAGTATACTTCACTTGATGCAACCCAGAATATAGTTAGCTTTCTGGGCTGCAGTACATGTTGAGTCTTCTATCATAAGACCCACCCAAATTCTTCTCACATCTGCCCTCAAGCCATTCTTTGCCCAACCTGTATCTATGCTTGGGATTTCCCTGCACTGGAGCAAAACCTTGTACTTCACCTTGTTGATCTTTATGAGGTTGGCATGGGCTCACCTCTCAAGCCTGTTCAAGTCCCTCTTGTATTTCAACTGCAGCTTGACACCATCTGCAAACTTGCCTAAGGCTTGCTTGATCCCACTGTCCATGTCACCTACAAAGCTGTTAAACTGCACTGGTCCCAGCACTGAACCCTGAGGAATACCCTGGCATAATTCAGACACCTATGCTGGGTGCACTGCATTCCCTGCTGCTGCCTAATTCAGGTAGCTCTTCCCCACCAACTGGTTTTCCCTTACTGAGTAAGCCTACTGGATTTGGGGGGTCTTCCATTCCTTAGCAGCAACCAAAACCATGAGTATGTTATTAATGTTGTGTTAGCTGAAACCAGGACAGAGGTAAGTCAAGATTTTTTAGTGAAGGCTGTTATAGAACAGCAGAGATCAGTATAATTAAGTGTAATCCAATATTCAGACTTGCAGTTAGAGGTGGCATTAAGTATTATTCATGGTTTAGTTTTATAAGCTCTGCTTCCTCATTTCCTTCAGCTCTACACAAGCAAGAGACTTTCATTTCTCACCTTAGTGTTAGATGTATGTCATCACGGAAACCAGCCTGGCCTGGGTCACACACACCACAGCATGCAGTATTTTGGCCTGGAGTTACTGTTTTGAATCCTCACAAGTCTTGTTTAGCTCAGACAAGAGGTCCAGATGTATGTTAAGTCCATGGTAGCCTCCTTTTTGCTATCTGAAAGACAGAAATTAGTAATTCAGACAGCTATTTGAGCCTTAATAATCTTCCATACATTCAGCTGCTATTTCTATGTCCTTGTATTCATGATGTAAAGAACTAGCAGTAGATTTCTACAAGGGGTTACAAAGTTATAGAGGATGTCAGTATATCTGTAATTACAGTGAAAGAAGCCCCCTCAAATAGAAAGGTAAGCATTAGGGTATTTCCAGATTTTTTTATTTCTAAACATGTATTTCTTCCGAGAAATCTGCGTGAGACTCTGGGATGGTGTGACATAATTTTCATGGCACATGGAAATATTTTATGGCTTAGATTGTGACCTTGTCCTCAGCTGTTTGTAATAATGACTTCTAGGAAAATAATATGAAAAGCATTTTGGGAACTCCCATCATGAAAACCAAATAAATCATGATAAGTAGCTTTTGAATTTCCTCTGAACTGTCCAGCTTTTCAATTCCATTCAAGAAGATATGAGGAATTTAACCAATGATTTAATGAATACAGTTCAGAAATCTAACAACTTCCTAAGGAGTAGCAAGGGGACCAGGGAGTTCTACAGTGAGTACTCTGACTTAAGGCTCTATTTGGAGAAAAAGGAATAGGAGAGATTGCAGCCAAAGATCATGTTGTTCTGTGCTTGACACAGGCTGGAACCAACATTTCTGGTTATGCTAGAGGAGAAAATAAGTTAGTGTCTTCTTTATATGTGGAACAAATGGGCATATCAGAAGGAAAGTTCAATAATGACAGTGTATCAAACATTAGGTTAACAGTGCTCATTGTCAAAGCTGATTATGGAATCATAATGACTAGATTCATCCTTATATTTCAAGATAGACTTTATATCTCTTTATCGGAGACAAAATATCAGTGATTAAACTTAATGCTGGACAGAACAAACTGAGGCTTTTAAAGTTCTTTTCAACTTATGTTATTTCAAGCTTGTCCTGTGTGTCTATCTTTTCACCCTAAGAGATAAACAGTATTATTTCAGCCTGGGAAAAGTCTGCATTTCAGACTTCCAGAATACACACATAATTCTGGAAGTTAGAAGGTTCATTAAATGTATTTAAGCAAATCATTCTTGTTCGTATTTTATCCTATGCTTGAATTCTCATAAGATTATATAGTTCCATTATCTTTGAAGGAGCTATGATGATTTCCTCCAGATGAACAGGAATAGATAAAATGTATAAAATAGATTTTCCTCCTATTAGGATGACTCTTCTCTGCCCTTTTTCTGTCAATTCTTCCCCTTTTCTATCCTCCTTCCTTTTCTGTTCACTACTGACTGCAGTAACTGTAGTGAGCAGAATAAACTTTTCTGTCAAAAACTATGTGGTGTCTATATGGTTAATAAACTGACTAAGAAAGTGATTGTAGCAACTTCTTGAGCATGCATAGAGTAAAATAATGTACATTCCAGAGAACTCTGCTGGGTTAGCAATGCGTATAAATAACTAGAAAATGTTGTACTAATATAAGGGATATAAAACATGGAAGAGGATGAGAGCATACTTATTGGGACTGTGATTAGGATTGGCTTTCTTCCCAGTCAAAGAAGTGAAATCTCTTTAAAATTATCACGAACCAATATTATGCTGAAAAGGCAATATATTTGGTTAAATCATCAAAGCAGATCTACATATTCAGATCTAAGCGAAAGATAGTTTGTTTATAATCATCCTCTCTTCTCTCTAACTGCATATCCATTAATTTAGCTCTTTCATATCACATTACTTAAGATGAGTTTTGCTATCTTTCTATCATCATTTGCAAGTAATTTGGTGAGGAAAGAATGCCTAAGATCTCATTTGAGCTTGTAGTTCCCCGAGCTTTGCATTTTCACAATGTGGCAGCTAAAATATGACAAATATTCCTCATGAAGGAAAAGTAGTCTTGTAGCTATCACATGAATTAGCAGACTGTATTAAAGAATGATAAGAAATCAAACATATACTCTGAGCTGGTAGTCTGATAAGAACTACTCTCATTACACTTATAGCATCCTTCTTTCTCCATGACCTTTTTTAGCATGTGGATGTTATGGTCTGGGTCATAACTCAGTTTCCACAAGATTAATTAAATAAATAAAATAGCTAGACTGAAATAGAGCAAGAAAATGTGTTTTCTCTGTTACTGAAAGAGGGAGTTGGTTTAGGTGAAGGCACAAATACTTCCCTGCATAATTATCAAATAACTTCTGGGATAAATAAGTGGTCTGATTTGGTTTTGTCAAACAACTACTTGTTTTTGGTTAAGATTAATTTGATACCTTTTTCTTTTTTTTTTTTTTTTCCATTGGAACCCTTATCTGAAGCACTATAATTTGAAAACTGAATTAATAAAGACTGAGATATGAGCCCCAATACACCAATAAGTAAAGTAACTGGTTAGATTGTTTTTACTCGTTTATTTTATAAGCCTCTTATGGTCAGAGATGAAAATACTAGGTTTGGAGTAGATTCAGCATTTCACATACATAGAAAACAGTGCCATTGACACTTGTGAGCTGCATCTTTTAATGGATTGTTGTGTTAAATAATTGACCCAGCCTACTGAGAACACATACATTGCCTTGCATGGATTTTCTTCCAGTAGCATTCTTTTTCTATTCAAAGGGGTTTATATATTTTCACACTAACATTAGTTGTGGACAATTAGTAAATGGAAAATTTAATTACCACGATAATAATGCCATAATTAGTACAACCTGTTATTTAGTTAGTCAACTAAATTTTACTGAACCTAAGAAATCATTTATATAACCTAGTATTTAATTAGCTGGCTGAATTTTGCTGGACTTCAGAAATATTTCTCCCTTTAAAATATTCTTGTCTTAAGCAGAAGAAAATAAGTGTTGCTGGGTTGTTGCCATAATGTGCTATGTATTTTAGTAACAGTAATTTCCCAACACTTGTGTTTAGCAGAAATTTTCCCTTTTGAACTGAAAAGTAGTAATTCGAGGAGAGATGACTAGAAACTATAAGATATCAGTTTGGGGTCCTTGTTGCTGTGAGGCGATGTCAACTGACCTTTAGGCTATACAAGGAAAAAACAGGTTGAACACAACTGCACTTCTGTGCTGGACTCTTCTTAGACTGCCAACTAGTATTGGCAGGGATGTTACCCAGACTAGGTTTAAACTAGTATTCATTTAAAGCTGCTTTCTTCTATTTCTTCTTGGCAAATGATCTGAAATGGAAAAGAGACCTGGCAAAGCATTGAAAGACTATTTGCTGGCTATTAGCTAACTGCCTGAAAAGTTTTTTTTAGGCAAACATGTAAAAGGCCAACCAATTTACGCTATCTAAATAACTAATTACTTTGCAGCTTGCCAATATGGGAATGAAAGGCAATGTGAATCCTCAGGGCTAAGTCCCACACAGGAATACAAATTCACTACTTAAATAGCCTAAATTTTTTTTTCAGAATCCCCTGGTTCTGGTCACCGCTGAACTCTGATAATATATGTCTATTCTGTTAGCTGCGCCTGGGACCTTCCAACAGATATGTGCTTTGGCAGCATTAAATGAGCAATATCTAAACATCTGATAGACATGCCAGCTGGGAATTTTTGTTCTTGTCAGTGGTGCCCCATCCAAAAAGAATTCTCTGAACATTTCCTTCCTTTTGCAGAGAAAATGTGTAGGAGGCAGTAACAGGGAGCAGCTGCCAGTGAATGCAAATCCAGAGCATTCAGCAAAGGCACACAAGATTTCCGTCCAATTTATTATTTGAACCTGTAGCTCCAAGAGGTATTCTCAGGGTTACTTTCTCTTCACCATGAAAGATGCTACAAAAAAATACTCAGATGCTCTCTGGAACTTGGATCCTGCTGAGTTTGGACTGGCTGATTTTTGGCCATATACTGAAACAAGTCAGTGTATTCAATATAAATATAATTCTTAATTACTAAAAGAGATAGGTACATGTGTCATTTTCTTTTGGCTCAGTCTGCTTTTAAAGGCACTGTGACAAATTCCTAGTAACTAAACAATAAGTTAGAATGCCCACATGATAAGCAGATTAAAAAATAAGTTAAAAAAAAAAATCAGTTTTTCCTTTTTCTACTTTTGAGTTTCATTACAACAGGAAATATTAGCCCTGCAAATATAAAATCTCAGATTTAAGGTCAAGTGAAGCAGATTAAAACAAAATGTGTGAAAGCAGTTTTCTTCCCTTCCTGTTGTTTCTTAAAGGACAAGATTTTTTCTCTACTGACTACCATTATTTCACTCTGGTCCTTTGAATTTCCTTCACTTTGTTGTTTATGTATCTGTAAGAGCTCCCTTCATTCCTTCCTCAAGGTACTTTCTATCTGCAGGCTGTTTCTGATTCATCAAGCCATGCAGGTTTGTTATTTTCCTGGCCTTGCCCAGTTGCTTTTGAGAGAGGAAGCCTACAGAGGGTGGTGCAGGAGTCAGTCAGAATCATCTAGAAATAAGCAACCACCCTACTTGCTTCCCAGCTAGAACTTTTCTTTCAGAAGGTGCAATACAGTAAATTGAAAGCAAATCAAGCTGTTAGAGTAGCTGCCAGAAAAAATGCTACAGGTTCCGTGCAGTTTTGTCACTTAGCCATTGTTTCATAGTGGAGGTGCCTTCCTTGAGGCTATGAAAGCTGCATGACCATAAGGTGCATGAGACAGCAGCCTAGACATACATACTGAGTAGCTTCAGCTTCCATTAGCCTATTTCTCAAATCCCTGCTGCCTTTTGGCCCTGCAGGGCCTCATCTCTAAGCCTATTGATCTTGAATTATGGCTTAGTCTTATCTGTCCAACCCAGCCTTTCCTGTCTACCCTTTCATATCCCTATTACTATCTGACATCTCCCCAGTCTCATCTGCTCACTCTCCTTCCACTCCTGTTTGCTCTCACAATTTACTCAAAGGCTGAGATGATCATGAGCATATCATCACCTCTATTCTAGCAAGCAGATAAGTCTTGTTTCCAGTTTTGGATTTACTCTTTAGTACACTACATGGAAACTGCTCATGGACCACACTCTGATTTGACCGCTGATGACCTTGGAAGGCCTTGTGAAACACATGCCTCAAAAAAGGTAAACAAAAGGAATGCAGAGGGAAGATAGGATGGGAGTATGTGCTATGTATATTAAGTAGAAATCTGACTGGGGAGTTACCAAACTTAAACTCATTGTGAATCCTCAGAGAAAGTGGTGGTTATTTAGAATATTTTAGTGAGTAATATTTAGATATTGAGACTAGGATTTTGGCTTCATTTATACTTACCTAATTAGTTTTCTTGATTATTTTTTTTTTTCAAAACCTTTAATATTGCACTCAGAAAATAGTTCAAATTAGACAGTCCTTTTGTGTGTGGCTTGCTGAGTTGCCACCACTTCATTTTACGAGTAGTGGATTGTGCCATTGCTACTTCAAAGTCAGTCACATTGTTGTAGTTATGCTTAAAGAGCAACCATTTGTCCAAGGAAGAGAATTTTAATCTCTTTTCAAGACTGACTCTTCAGCTTCCCTTTTTCTTCCCAAGATGCTTAAGCCTTCTCTGCATTTATTTTGATGTAACAACAATAACATAACAAGATGGTTGGCTTTTGGCAAAAAGCTAGAGGAAGAACAACTTGAGAAATATATATAGTTTATTAATATATTTAGATAACTAACTGGTCAGTTTCTAGTATAGGAAACATTTGCACACCCTCAGTAGGTTGTCTGTTCTGACAAACCAGAGTATCTGCTACGATCTAGTACAAGGTTGCAACTCTGCCTGAATGTCCTTCCATATTGAAAATACCTGGGGGGTGGGGGGGGAAGTTCTGAAGTTGTATATTATTAAATATAATTTCAGAGAAGTGAACTGGCAGGATTTTGAGGGGCTAGTCCTTGGAGGTTTTTAAGTAATTTCACATTCTATTCAGCTGTGTCAACAAAGAGCCCAAGTCATTACAGTTTACAACCAAAATGCGAAATTCACAACCTTGTAGAGAACAGCCTTAATTAGAACAGCTTCTGCAGTATGCTCTACTCAGCCGTCTTCTTGGCAGTCATTATAAATAAGTCAGCAGCTGAGTGAACAGGAAGCCTGGGAACCAGGAAGCACTTGACAATTGGGGATATATATATTTTAAGGTACACTGGAGACAAATTATTTACTATATGTTTTAGGCATTTTATATTGCCATCAGGGGAGAAGCATAGTATTGGAGTAACTAATATATACAGTCTAGTGATTAGGCTTCCGATTTCTCATTCTTAATCCAGTAATAGTCACCTTAGTCCATATTGTTATTTTTAATTGCCAAATTTAACAGTTTTAGAGAGAGGGATTGGGAAATTAAGCAATGCCCTTTTTGTGAGCTTCATCAAGAATGCTTTGAAATTATATTTAAGCTGCACCTTTCAGGATAGTGCTGTTCCTTCTAAGTGACGCTGAATTTATCATGCCAAGATAAGAAACAAAGTGAAATGTCTCAGAAAAGTAAACCATTGTCTGTATAATTTAATGATACATCTACTTGTCTGCTCGATACGGGAGACAGAAAGTCTGAGTTTATAAAATGTTTTTTCAAAAATAAACCGCAAGACCAGCAAACTTCATGCTCTTAAAACTCACAGTGTTAGAGGCCCAAATGGGTTGCAGAATATAAAAAAAGCAATCTTCTATACAGAATTATTTTCGTGTAAGAATGAAGAGTTGTGAAGAGATATTGAGTAGAATGTAGGGAAAATGTCTATCTAACATTACATCTGGTCTTCAGAAATAGGTAATGCACCACTCTTTTTATTAGCATTCATTTAATTATGCTAGTATGTAAAATGCCAGCAAAGAGTGGTCAGCTTCAGGATGTACTGTACATATACAATTATTTGCAGGATAAATAGATAAGCCAGTGAGAGAAGAGGAAATGAAATGGAAGATTACTTATCTTAAAACATGTCATGTCCAGGTAAAGACTGCATGATGTGACTGTAACATCCAGGTTTCTGCTGGACCAGTGAAACATCTGAGCAGCCACCAGCACTTTAACACATCTAAAAGAGTCTGAGACTGGATGTTTGGCTAGAAAAGTGTAGTCATGCAGGCACATGTAGTATAAATGTTTTAAATGAATATCTCTTATTGGATTTACTGTTGATCTGTCATTTTCACCAGTATTTTCCAGTATAGTGTATTATCATTCTTTTAGTGTAATATGATCCTTCTCAGCTACTTTGCTCTCTCCCTGCTATACATACAGCAAGTTGCTCATGTAAATCACAGTAAAGGTCCTAACACAAAGACCTACCATTCTTTTTAAGATACTAGGAAAAAAAAAAAAAAAACCAAAAAAAACGGGGGGGATGGGCGGGGGAGAATCTGCATTTTAATTAGTAAATATATGGAGTTTCAGAGTTTCGGAATTTTAAGGACCAGTCTCAATAATACTGGTTTTGTTTTTTTTGGTTTTGGCTATATTACCAGATATATTTCAGCTCTCAGGGTAAATGCCTTGCCAGCTTCATATCAGCACAAGACTCTGGTACGTATTACACCCTTCAGTCATCACATAGGGAGCATCAGAGGTGATAGCCTGTAGATAGCTTAAATTGCCTTCCTAAGCATCATAAACTTTCTGTAGGTAAAGTTAGTACCGCATAGCCTGTGAAGTCTCATATATTACTTCTTAAGACTTACAGGCTAGTCTCAGATGTCTCCTTTCCCTGCTCCATAAAACTATAATCTTATGAGGACCATTGATTTTTCAATTTAATGCTCAATGTTCAGCTCCCACCATGGAGAAAGTGATTTTTGTCTTGTTATTTGTACCACGGAGTTTTTCTAGAAGGAGCAACACTAGCATTGCCACAGGAACAGAAAAGAAAGGAAAAACATCATTTATCACCATAGCCTAGGGGTATTAAGAACAGACTGAGAAAATCATATTTTTTTTTTCTTTTAAGGCATTTCTATCATGACATTACTATATGAAAGATTAATTTCTGATGTTGGGTTTTTTGTTTTTGTTTTTGTTTTTTTCTTTCTTGGAGCTTAAAAACACTGAATTTTAATAGGATGAGAAAATTCTCTCTAGACTGCTATAGTGCATACTGCAGCATACAAAGTCTTCCAGATGTTTCTCATGGTACAGACTATCAGAATACCTGATAGAATGGAAAAATCCTCTGCAGAACATGGCACTGTAATACGCAATTAGAAGTGCTCACTGAAAGAGAACAAGAGAAGCTCCAACTTTGTACAAACACTGATGGATATTTTGCCAGATTTTCCCTCTTTGTTCATGACAGGACATGGCTTTACATTTTAAATCACAGAATCATAGAATTACCCAGGTTGGAAAAGACCTTGAAGATCATCAAGTCCAACCGCAGCCTAACCATAGTACCCTTACTCTAACAACCCTCTGCTAAATCATATCCCTGAGCACCACATCCAAATGGCTCTTAAACACATCCAGGGACAGTGACTCAACCATCTCCCTGGGGAGCCAATTCTAGTGTTTGACTACCCTTTCTGTAAAGAAGTGTTTCCTAACATCCAACCTAAACTTATCTTGGCGCAACTTGAGGCCATTTCCCCTCGTCCTGTCACTTGTCACCAGTGCTCTTTTTCCTAAAGAGTTCCCTCTTCTACTAGGAAGATATATGAATACCTTTATGGCATTGACTAGTCCTCGTCCCTTATATCCTGAGAAAATATAAGAAGGTCCTTGATGAAGCACACATCTGCATCATCCTGAATTGTAACTCTCAAGATGGAGCCAAGTCAAGTTGGGAAGACTTGGGAGTGTCTTCTCTGGTACCTTTCTACTGACTTGTTATTTCCCCGTCCTATATCGGAGGAACTCCTTCTTCTGGGTAAATAAATATCTGCAGGACTGATCAAGATACCTTTTCTAACACAAGACATGGAAGGTAGGCTACTGTTTAGGGTAGCTGGTGAATCAGGCACTGTAATCAGCCTGTGTGATAGCCTGTTGCTTCTACTTTCATCGTGACCTCATGGTGGCTATGCCTTATGCCTTTCTCTCCTGGAAAGATTTTTTACTGGGTCTTGACAGGAAGGATTTCTTTTTTATTTCTTCTTTTTTTTTTTTTTTTTTTTTTTATGGTTATGATGAGAAAGGAGTACTGTGTACAGAAACCTGAGTATGCTCACTCATGACTGCCCAGAAAGCACCTTCTCATTAGTTGCAGTTCTATATAAGCAACCAGGCATTCACACTCTGCATTATTCTGGATGAAGGCACATACATCAGTACTGGAACACATTCCAAGGAAAGTGAATTAGACATCTGCTTTAGGAAGGGTGTTTAGCATCTAAAATGAGCACCAATCCAGGGATCTATGTCTAGCTTATATTTAGATAAATAGTTACAGCCAAATGAAGTACTCTGTTAATATTTATATCAACATTATTAACATTTATATTAATATTAAATTGATATATCATACATTTATAATCTCATTTGAAGATTGATACTTGTCTGATTTTGCAAGGTTTTATCAAGTAAGTTTTTCTAGTAAGTCTTGTGGTGTTAGCTGTCCACTTCTGTCCAGTTCCCAAAGACAACACAATCTCTGAAGAGTATAGAAGCCCTCATCAGGCCTATGTGGGAGTCTACTTAACAGTGTCACGTACATGAGTTATTCTGGTCTTCTGTGTATTTAAAGCTTGTAAGGGTTTTGTATCCTTCTAAGTGTGAGTGCCTAAAAGCAAAGAAAGTGCATAAGAGATGCAATGCAAGATTAGTATGCTCCCATTGTTTATACCACTCGCAGTATTTTCTGTTCATTTCCCGTATTTTATTTGCTATACTTTTGAAAATGAAGAAGAATTAAAAAGTCATATGGCATGTTCTTATGTTCTTTATGAGCATTCGGCATAGCCATTAGTCCAAAATATTTCAAGAAAGATGATTTACAAAACAGGAAAGCTGCCAATCTATTTGACATGAGTGAAGGGGGTACCAAAGGTCGTATCTGTTTTGTACATTTTAGTCTCAGTAAGAAAGGAAAATGCTTTTTTATTTAAAACTTTCTCTTGGTTCTGCCATTTTAAATGACCTCTTTTATATGAAATGTATCATTTTCAGGAAAAGAAAAAAAAACTTTTTGTTTTTTGTTTTGTTTTGTTTCTTTTCCTGAAGAATTCCACTTATTTCAGACATTCCTAGTGAAAATCATAGCTTGGAACACCTGAGTTTTTTGATTGTTTGTTTGTTTGACAATTCCTAGTTGTTTTTTATGCATCTGTGGGAATTATAGGGGCCAAGTGAGATGAATAAATGGATTCTTAACAGGCTTATTACAATGAACACTTGCCAACATGCTCTCAGCTTGAAAAATAAAGCTCTTATGATTTAATTTTTTGCAGCCTTTCTCCAAAAGTGAAATTTAATTAGAACCCAATTATACTGAAATTGAGGTTGAGCAATGAATGCTCAGCCCCACATGGTCTGATTTATAATTCACAACCACTTTGAGGAACTACCTTATTGCTACCTTATTGTTCTCTCTGTATTCGCATGCACTTCCTACTGATATAAATGGCAACTGTGTGGCTGCTGCAAAATAAAAAACTTTACATTTAATGGAAGAGATTTTTAAATAAAGTCATATAAGAGTCTGGCGTTTATTAAATATTTGTTATTGCTTTATACTGCCAAGAGTAAAGACATACATCTTCATTGAATTTCAAGACCTTAAAAACCATGTGAGAAAGCTAGAGAAATGTTGATGCATCTTTTGCAAACAACAGGATCACCTTAATAAAGGCTTACTACACTAAAGCCTTCCTTGAAAACGCAGTGTGGAGTTTCTTGCTTTGTAGCCACTAGCTTCAATGTGAGACCAAAATGTATCATAACTCAGTTTCTAGTTATTCCAGAGCTGTAATGGGGTCTAACATAACTAAGCTGTACAGCTATTAATGATATAAGAGCTGAAAAATAATAAATTGTGTAGGATCAAACCAGGAGTTTATAAAAGTAGGATCTCCTGCAGTGGTCAAAAGTAGATGCCAAGGGAATAATAAGAAGAAGAAGAAAACACTTCTAAATAAGTGATATTTCTTTGAATACCTTCTAAGCATCCAGCCTCCTGCTGCTCTGAGATTTCTTGAGCCGGTCGTAGTTTCACAACTAGTGATGCCAGTGGGATACAGACACCTAAATGCATATCTAGAACAGATCAAGGTATCTCTGAAGTTTTGAACTGGCAGAGGATAACATAATTTGTAAGAACAGCCATAAAGCATCAAGCCACCTGCCTGAGTTCCCTGTCTCCTACTGAGCTAGTGGCAGACACGCAGTAGTATTTTGTCAGATTATTTTCTTACCCTGAATCATATTTCTCTTAGGGAATTTCTGGCACAGGAATAGGGCTTGTATCTGAGACTGCTGGTTAATTACGCGACCACAGAAAATAGAGCATAAAGCTGTATTAGAGCTCTCATCGGGGAAAGCAGGAGATACAAGGCAATGGGGAACCTGTGGGGTAAAAAGTGGTAAATAAAGAGTTGATCTGCCGAAATAATTTCATTTGACTAGTGCTGAAATTTACTCTCTGTCAGCTTTCAATCAGAAGTAGTAATGCTCTATCTTTTAAAGTCTAACAGGAAATGTTAGTGGTTAAATGGTAAGCACTTTGGCGATGAACATTTCCGTTAAGTTTGAAGTTGCTTTAGGATATTTTAAGTTCAAGCTATTTTTTCCAGATATCATTTTGTATTTTCAAAGTGATTTTTGTTATCTGGCATCTGCATTTTCTGTGGGATGAGCATAATGATCAGGTCTTGCAGGATAGAGCAATGGCAGTAGTATGCTATGTTAATCCATCAAACAAGTTCTTTGTAAAGATAAGACCGAAGAATTTATTTAATTATTTATTTATTCATTTACTTACTTACTTATTGTTGCAAAATGCTCCTTTCAGTTGTTCTCATTTTCTTATGTACTGCAGACTTAAAAATACTTCCACTTTATCTATTTACTCAAGTTGTACGCTTTGATTTGCAGATCCAACAAGGTCTTGGTTGTTTCTGCCTGTTGGCAACAATGTCACTGAATGGTGACAGTGTATATCAGTGTGTAATTTCTTAGGCAAAAGCTGTATCCACAGCCTAGCGCTGTCACAGCTGACAGGTCTTCATAGAAGGAGTCCAGGTTGCTTGACCTTCCAGGCAAACAACCATTAATATGCAGCATTCAAAACCTAATTACACTCTACTGAAAGGCAGAAAGCACTACAGCAGTATATTTTTCTTATTTATTCCTCTTACTAACCCTATTCAGACTGCAATTGCCACCATAAAGCTAACTTAGAATCATAGTATCACAGATTGGAAAAGATCTCCAAAATCAACCAGTCCAAATGTCCGCCTACCAGTGGTATTTCCCCACTAAACCATGTCCCTTAGTACAACACCTAAACATTGCTTAAACACCTCCAGAGGTGGTGATTTGCTGTCTTTACAGAATTGAAAAGGAGTTCTGAAGTTGGTTAATTGCAGAGCACATGTTTGACCATTGATAAATCTCACAGTGTGCAATCATTGGTGTACTGGCCCTCTCATACATGCAGCGCAAAAGGACTATTTCTGTCTTCTGCATGTCTTTTCTCTTTATTACATATTTATGGGTAAAGGATCCAGACTGTAAATTTGCATCTGCTCTGGTTCTAATAATGTTATTTGGACATGCATCTCTATTATTTGCTTTTCTGGTCAGGCACTGCTGAATCCTGCTTAGGTATAAACTGGCTTAAAGCTTTGATGTTTAATTGAATTGTGTTCATGAGCCTGTTAGTATTGGCCAGCATGCTGGAAAATGTGGCCTGGTTTCTTATGATACAAGCTGTTAGAATGACCAAGACTGTTGCACAAGACTTCTTGTTTCAATCCTAAACCCACAAATAAATAAAAATAAATAAATAAATTCCTCTGTAAACATCATATATAACATTCAAGAAAACCATAACAGAAGCTCATTATTTAAGTAGTGAAGTGCTCCAAAATTAGGAACTGTTGGATATGATGACCCTTGCTGTCTTTAGGGTCTGTGCTATGCAATGAATAAGTCTTGTAGCACTAAAGAGTCTCAGGTACTAAAAGGAACAATCATCTCAGTGATGTCTCAATTAAAAGAGAGGTGAAGGGCTCCGGTCATTTTTTACCCTTCTCTTTCTCCAAACTCAGGTCCAGTAGCTAAGCCAGAGTATTAGAGCCAAAACAGATATAATGTTAAACTGAAGCACAGGAGCCTACACAACTCCTGAGAGAAGACTGCAGTGAAAACCCTGTGTTTTCCTTGCTGAATTTGTAGGAAAGTGATAATAATATAATATCATGAATACATCTGTCTTTGTTTAGAGAGGAAATGAAAGCAAGCAGTGTCTAGACATGGAAGAAGCATTTAACTGATGCTGGTGCCCAGCAGAAGCTATAATGTTTGACACTGCTGGCATTATCTCCTTTGGATGTTTCCCCTGCTGCAGGAGCAGATCAGAGAAGCTGCTGCAGACTCCCAGGCTCAGCCAAAGATGTACTAAGCTCTGCTGAAAAGGCTGCTCTGATACAAAAATCAGGTGCCTCTGCTTATAGACTGGCAAAGCTGAAAGGGGCTTGGCAGTACCTAGTTCCAGACATTAGGATGTGTAAGAAAAAGATACTTTGTCATTTTGTAACTGGGAGTGCTTTTATATCATATTGATTTTGTTTTGTTGCTTTCCGCTTTTCTATCCTTCTCTCTGAGTGTAACACCAGAGTCATAATTCTTAAAATAAACAGTCATAGGCTATGCATAACTGAACTCTGGAATGCAGTCCCAGTCTCCTCCTGGGCAGTGGGCAGTGCACAGCTGTGCACAGTCCTGTGGAAAGGCTGTTAGTGATGCCACTGAGAACAGCAGGACAACAACAGCTCTGTCACTTGGGCAAGGGCTCATTTTCCACACCAGCTGTTGCAAAGAGATTCAGCAATAGCAGGCAGATCTTGAGATGTGCTTATAGGTTTCATTTAAGTATGGTGTTTGCAGTGTGAGAAATGACAGTCACAATGCATGAGAGAGAGGACATAAAGTGCTCTCAGGCACTCACCCTTTATGCCTATGGTCCACAGATAAAAATTGCTTTATTAGATCAGGTGAAGCATAGTTAGTGACATCAAGCAGTGCTAGCTTTCCAAAGGTGCTCACCCGTGTAATTTTTGTCCCTAGTTACTGTGAGAAACCAAATGCTGCATGCCCATGAAGTGGGAATGCCCTGAGAGGACTTAAATGAGAAGGACAAGCAGATGAGTGCTACATGGTACAAATGCTAGAGGAGCTGCTCATTGTAGAGCAAGTACTTAGAAAAATGCTTTCCGTCACCAGGACATCTTGTCTTTAATCCTAAGTGGAAACAATGTGGCCACTCCAGAGCAGCCTACAGTGTGGACACAGAGGGGTCCTCCTCCATCTTTACAGGAGCTAGGGCAAGAAGTTGTGGCCTGCACAGTAGGTCTGCTGGAGTGGACTGCTGGAGATAGATGACACAGGCAGTCTGTAGGCATGGAGTAGCAGTGAAACAAGACAGCCTTTCATACTGGATCATGGAGCAGCTCAGAACTGGACTGACTCTCACTTGGGAGAGAGTGCACTGAGACCTTTTTGTATTTACTCAAAAATGTCTTTTCTGAATAAAAAGTACACTATGAGGTAGATCTGTGGTGCACTAACCAAGTCAGGGCACAGAGCTTCTGACTCACAGATTATTCCCTTTGTTTACAGAATGAAGTAATAAAATCCCTCTCCTGACTGATAAGATTAAAAACAGTTCATCAGATTAGTTGAGTGTCACCATGGATTTTACCTTTCTGTTCAAAACCAGTGCTACAGAAATGTACTAAGTGTATAAACATAATACAAAATCCTTAGCTTTTTAAATTTACCTTGTATAATGACAGTCCTCAGCTATATACCCTAAAAGACAAAAAGAGGGTGTGGGGAAAGGATCATTTTCAGCACAATATATTACTATTTTCCTTTTGACTTTGATCATAAAGGTCACTAATGGATGTTTTTTAACAGCGAGTGCAAGTTTTTTGTATTATTGCCAGTCGTTGAGATAGTGGTGGTACTAGGAATAAGAAGTCAGAAACAACCAGAAATAAGAGCAAATTGTCCAGAATGAATTAGACAATTGTATAAATTAAAGCAGAAATGAAAAGCACATCTGACTAAACAATGGTGGGTTTTTTTTATGTCAACCTGCCAGTTTAGCAGCTGCAAAATGTATTATAATGTATAGTATGGACTCAAGTTATTCAGCCAGACTTCTCTCTTCACAGAAGTTCTGACTTACCGCTGTGATGTCAGTTTGCTTCAGAAAGATCCCACTTCACTGGATGAGGACCAATTATAGAAGTGTCTGGATGTACTTGATTCTACTTTTGTGATGTATTTCCATAGCTTGAAACATGAAACTTCCCCTTGGAAAGCTATATCTCTTGAACTAAAGCAGGCACATTTTCATGTGTCTTTTTTCCTGTTCCATAATCCCCAGATCCCACAGGCCCCCTAACCTATCAAAAACATTTTATGCACTCAAACTGTGTTTGCCAAAATACAGTAATGCTGGCAATCTTTAAACCAGACCAGCAAGGACCATAGGAAACCTTACTTATGGTCTATCCTTATTCTCATTCTTCCTCCTCCCAAACAGTCTTCTGTCACAGCCGATGGAGCCCCTCTGGCTGTTCTCAGGCAGGAGAATGAGAACACTTACCATAGTGCCTGAAAGGGGAGGAAGACAGTAGCATCTGTGTAGAATGCTATGATTGTTGCAAGCACTTCAAATATAATAAAATATATACATTTACATATATTATATATATATATAAAATAAAAATAAGTGGATGCTAAAAAATATTCAATGATTCTGCGGGCTTAAGTAACAACACCGTTGAAATGCTGACAATTACGCAACAGACTAGTATTCTAGAAATAAGTGGTGAATGAAATGGTACTGGAAACGAGCACTTAATATGTATTTGTATAGATTCTGAAAAAGCATCTTTTCTCTTCTGCTCCCAAATTTACTTTTTTCTTGCTTATTTTTCTATTATTTTTTTTTTTCCCTGAGAAAATAAAAATATAAAAAGAGGTATGTTGGGAAAATATATCATTTTGTATTTTAACCAAAGTGGCTTTCTTGAAGACAATTTTCACTTCACAATGTAACGCTAAATTGAGGTACCTCAAGTCTGTTCAGAACTCAGCCATACTGACAGCTCAGGATTCAGTATTGTATTATTTCTGTTTCGGGCAGGATGGGGTGACAAGATGCCATTGGGCTTACTTTGCACTAGTTCTAGTCCAGAAAATTAGTAAAAAACAGCAGGTTTATATAGAAGAAACAGTGATTGCTCCTATTGTCACATTTTTCAGAGTGTATGTTTTATCAATAAAAGATTGATTGTCTAGGAGACAAAAAACAAGATGATGATTCTGGGAAAAAAAAAAAAAAAAGAAAAAGAAAAAAAAAAAAAAGAAGTTTTAACAATAGAGAAAGAATTAAATGACCTTTCAACAAATGTTTTGGAATAAATCTTGGTGTATCACCTGAAAAATAGCATGAACTGATAGACATTTTCTTTTGTTTGTTTGACTCCAGAATTAGAAGAAAATACCTCATGTAATGCATTCTATGACCATATTTTAATTGTTAGCACTCAGCATTGTCTGGAAACAACATCATACATACGGCTGCATTTGTATACAGTGTGTACAAAAGCACAGTAACAGAGTCTTTCAAAATGTACATATTGTATTAGCTACACGCCTAACAAAGTTCCAGACAAATTAAGCAACATCCACACACCACACAACCAGAGTTTGCAAGGAGGCATATACATTTAAGGTTACTTACTCAAAACAGGTTTTGAGTATTAGCCGCAGGGAAATAATGCTGAATTCCTGTCAAGAAGGAGTTACAGCCTACCTGGGAGTACCTTTCTCATACAGTTAAAAAGAACAGGCTCCAGCTTGCAGTTCTCCCAGAAGACACACAAACAGTGTCCACACATAGCAATTTAAGACAGTGGGTAAAAGAAGTATAAATTAAACATAATCATCAAGTGTACTAAACATTAGATAAGTAGTTTTCTTGTAAGATATCTGTATCATCTAGAGATGTCTATATGAGACAAATGACTCTAGGGAATAAAAATACAATGGATTTTAAGTCCTATGAAACTCTACACTGTGCAGAGATTGCCAAATAAAATGAGGCAGGGAACCAGAAAAAATCCAGAAATAAACCAGAAACTTGATCATGGTTAATGATCACCACTGAGAAAGGAAGGCTTTATGATTTTGTATTTTATGAGTGCAAAATATCTGGGGATAAAAATAATTCAAAACTGATCAAAAGAGAGAAACTGAAAACTGTCTGGCATTCTGAAAATAGTGGCATAAAGTTAAAGAGAAGATATGAGAATGTGCAAGCTCATGCAGATTTAAGGCATGGAGGAAGAATAGAAGAGGAGAAATGGAGTCAGGGAGGATGAAATAATATTAGGCAGTTATGGATGGCAAAGTCCTTAACTGTTCCTGAGAGATTTATAAAATCATGTCAACCTGCTCTTTCATGTGAAGTGTCCCAGGAAGCCACTGAAGTCACTGAACTATTGTAGTTAGCTAGGGCAGGCAGTATGGAGCTGCAGCAGTTATATACCATAGGTCTTACCAGCTTAAACCATGTCCAGATTATACCCAGATAACATCTTGGTGCCTTAATGATAGGGGTAGGTAGATGTGTAGCCTTAAAGATAAATGTCTGGGAAAGAATTTTTGAACTTCAGTTAGCTCCACAGATTTACAAATAAAACAGTATTAGCAAGTGCACTAACAAGGACAAAGGGAACTCTAGGCTGCTACACTGCACTGATATGTCAGTTTTTGAATATCTGAGACTTGCAACCAATCCTGAAAACCAAACAAAACTTCTGTTGTCCTTTCTACTATTCATTTTATAGAAGTTGCTGAAGAAATGTAGGTTATAGTGTTGTAACAAAGAAAGATCTGTGTTTGAGCAGCTTCAACCCACTTGAAAGGAAGAGCTATTTAAAATCATATAAAATCAGATCTTACCCCATCAATCAGCTCTTTCAACAAGAGCTAATGCAGCCAAACTGATAGAATTTTAGAGTGGCTTGGGTTGGAAGGTTTGCAGAGGGTAAGGTTGACACTCACTAGATCAGGTTGTCCAGGGAACAGTTTAGAAACTTTTGTATTGATACCCCTCCATGACTTTTTGCAGCAACAAACTTCAGTCTACTTGACTACTTGTTCTGAATCATGAAAAGGTTCAACCTTAAAAAAAATAATAAAAATAAAAAAATAAAAGCCAAGAAAAATAGTCCTAAAATTAAATGAGGACTTTTAAAGTTGATCCACTTTGCTATTATGGTTTAAAGAGCAGCTTTACAAAACTTGTGAAAGATATTACTGGAAAGAACTATGAATGAACAGAGAAAGCAGTAAACTGTCCCACAAGATGTGCTCTGGACAGGACAGTAATGGGCAATCATAGACGCCCTCACTGCTCCCTGCTGTTTTAGTTCTAGCTCTGCTCTGACCAAGAACACTGAAATTGTCCTCTTGGAGAGGACTGATGAAGAACTACTCTTTCCATAGCCACAAAATGGTGTTGACCATGGAACTGGAATGTTTCACACCAAAAAAAAAAAAAAAAAAAAGAAAAAAAAAATTGTATATTCTTCTTATAGGCTGTCTAACTAGAGTTTTCTGAAGTTCAGTGGTTATTCATGCACAAGAATCTAACGGAAAAGAAGTGAGGTTTTCAACAGTACTAAGTGTTTAGACTTGTAAACTGTGTGTGCAAGAAGACTGAGCAACAAATGCTAGCTGTTAGTTATGATTCATTCCTTAGGAACTATATCAGACTAGAGCTTCTTTGGTCCCATGGGCAAGATGATCGTTAGTGGTATGGTATGTTTCTGCAGGGCATCCTTCAGTTTGGTTTTGCCTGAAAGTGATCTGGGTTCTATATTATGAGACTGCTCTGAGGGGCAAACTGAAACCAGAAATGAGATATGGACTTTAAAGGAGGAGCTCTGGTCCCAGCTCAAACACTAGTACAGACACTCACTGGAGTACCTAGATTCCTGATTATAACTATCCCAAATTGTACTTGGACCCCAAATCAATTAGTCTCTGAGAAATCTTATTATTGCTTTTTAATTTTAATATTCTTTAAATTTATGGTAGCAGAATTAAATTTTAGAACATAAACTTCTGACTTTTAAATAGTAAATAAATGACCCCAAAGCTCTCATCCATATGTCTGTCAAAGTGAATTAAACAAGGTAGATTTAAATGAGGTAAAGAGCTGACATTTGATATATTTCTATTTTTTATCTGAAACTGAAATCTATAACTTTGAATAACTCCTTAATTTGTCCAAAAAAAAGCCTGTAAGACTTTATGAGAAATAGTTGTTTAAATTACACAGCTAAAATCATGCAAAAAATCTATTAGACATGTACCTGGATGAATATTCACTTGAAAATACATATTTTTGGGATGAGAAGATCTATCATTTTTCAACCATTACATGAGCTACACTAATTTTCACACTATTATGTTTTTCTTATATGTTAAGTGTATGCCATTATCTTCTTTAACACATGGTATGAAGCCAGTCATCTTTGTCTTCTCAAAAAAATACGCTCTTCACTTCTGTCTAACATTAAGACTGATCTGAAACAATCTCATACTAGACAGGCTTTAATGGACTCCAAGTTCAGATGGTCTAAGCATATGAGAGCCAAAATTGAGTTACAAACTGCAAAGAAAAAGTTCAGTTTTGTTCTGTAGTCAAAAATTGCACCTATTAAATCATAATGACATTTCTTGTTTCAAGTTGTGCCCATTCAGTTGTGTCACGCTAGTCACTGTGTTCCTGGTATTACTTTTCAGGGAAGTTGTCTGTATGGCAGAAGAGTTGCGCAAGTAACTGGCAGATCTCTCTCGCTGAGATTTCTTCCGGCAGCAAAGCTGGTTGTTGAAATGTCTTCTGAAACTCTCACTGAGCAAATACAGTGCAAATGGATTGACACAAGAGTTGCAGAAGCTTAGCACTCGGGCCACTAAGGTAACAACCATATGCCCTATTGATGAATCAATCTCATTGTAATTGAAAGACCGGTACATGTATAGCACATGGTTAGGAAACCAACAGATAGCAAAGAAGCCAACAAAAACTAGAACAATTTTTGCCAGACGTTTCCGAGTTTCCATCTAAAAAGATGAAGAGAACTCAAATCAACAACAGTGAATAAAACTACTACACATAACAGACAGTTAAAACATGTAGCATTTCACTTTATATTAAGAATTATCATAAGACCAGTTATTTTTTCTGGCTCATTTACTTTCCCACATTCACTTTACGTGCAGTACAAAATGCTAACTGTTTGCAGTTACAGAAGGTTGCTCTTTCTATATGAAGCAAGAACACTTCATGACCCAAGTATGCATTGGCACATCACCTCAAAGCATGCACCAAAGGATGTATCTTGACTTGAAACAGCTTTAGTTAGAAGTTATTTTGAAACTGCTGGTTTTGAAATCAAGAAACATTGTAAGCCTGTCACCTACGGTTTTAGCCTTAAGATACTACTTACATGCTGTTATTTTGCCTGAAATGCCTCAGGCTTGCACCTCTCTCCAGTGGAAACCAGCAAAATAGCTCATTACACAGTCTGAAGCATCTTAATTCCAGGGTAAGATGAAAGGCTTGACCAGTCTTCAATAATGTCTTGAAAGAAATGTACTTTATTTGCAGTACTAAAGTATAATTGGATTACAATGTAGATATTCAGAGTGGATGAAGAGTTGAAAGGAAATGAGCATACGCAGTGGTCCCAAAACTGAGAGATGGAGAGAAACTGGCCTATTAATGGTGCCAAAGGGAGGTAGAAGCTTTCTAAATATTCATTCCAAAAGATTTACTGTTTGTGGCAGGTACCAAAGTTTCATGGGCATGGGAAGTTTTTCTGGCTTTGCACGAATTACTATCAAATTTAACTTGTTAAAAAGCAAGTGACTTTTTTCTAACAGAGTTTCAAAATCCATGAAACAAATCTGTAAATGAAATTTCCTTATCTCCATCTGAGCAAAAAACAGTTGGCGTTTCACAGAAGATGGGAAAGCTGTACCACTGCAATTTGGTATGATTTGCACTGGGCCAGATAGCAACAGCAGAGTAAAAGATACAGAGGCAGCATGTGAATATCGTAGTTTTGTGCTGTTGTATAAAGAAATGTGAACTGATAGCAATAATCTGAATTTACTTTCTCTTGCTGGGAGATATGTAAGTACACTAGATGTTTCTATTCTTCTGAGTCCCATAGATCAAACAAAAAATACCAAAGTGGAATGAAAAAAAAATTCTAATTTGAAAATACATGTAGGTTCAGAAATTGGATATAAATTAAATATTGTTTCCATCCTGTGAGTTCAGCCAAAAGGCTCTCAGTATTTCACAGAAAATAACATAGTACATGAAGTGCTAATATGTATGCATTTTTACAAGAAACAGACTAGAGTAGAAATGAAATGCTGAGCTAAAATGACATGAGGGAATGGGGTCTTTCTTTCGAAAAGAATGTGTGTGTTCTGTCTAGGCAAAGAGATTTCTCTGAGCATAAAGATATTTTCTACAGCGCTGGCAGAAAAAAGCTAAATTATAAGTAGTTTTCTCTATCAATACTAATGCATTTTTAAAGTGATTAAGGCATTTTCATGGCAAAAGCAGAGGTTGGCGCATAAACAATTGTGTTAATGAACAGCCAGTTGCTATCTTATGGCTATCTTATGGTGTGGAGGGCCTTATCAGGAAGTTGGCTATTAAAATGTATTGTCTCAAAGGTATACAGACTCTATACTGAAAATTCTATAGCAACTACAACAGAAAGATTATTAAGAAAAGTTCAGTTGTAAGCTCAGGATTGTATCCAAGATAGATCTACTCAGGTGGCCAAAATAGTTCAATTAATGATGATATTTTCATCATCCCTCAGCCTGAGAAGAGCCTCCAAGCCTCTAAGAGCCAGTATTTTTCATTTCTGAGCAGAAAAAGAGACAATTCTAAAAGAAGTTCATGTAAGATTTGTCCCCCTGGTAGTAGCATACAGGAAGAGGTGAAGTCAGTAAAACCACAAGCAGTGGTTACACTAGCAACACTTATGCGCACATACTTCTTTCAGGAATATGTCTTGTTGTTACTGAATTTATATTTTCCTTTGTATTAACTTACATATTGAGTTTAATACTGAGTAATTAGGACAGCAAAGACATTTTTCAGATAGTCGTATACTTAGATCATGCATGTGGAATCTGAGCTCTGCTTAGCCTGGCAACTTTGATTTTACATTTTTTGTTCTTCCATTTGTAAGTGCACACAACACATAATGTTTCAGTGGGAGTAAACATCAAATTGCTTACCTGTCGTTTTGAGTGCTCATTGTTTTCTCCAGGGATATTATGGGCACTTCTTATTAAACTCTTTGCAATATGATAGTAATAGATACTAATAATGGCAAGAGGAATAAGGAAATACACAAGGAAAATCAGCACAGAATGGATTTTTGGGTGCATGTCATCTGTCATGGGGTATGGTATACATGCTGTGAAAGTGGCGTTATCTGTGTCATTGATGTGGGCCAGTTCGGAAAACACTGCTTCAGGAACTGATAGGAGTATGGAGATTATCCAAATGGCAATGGCTTTTGCACAGGTCCGTAGCACTGCACTGGAGGTCTGGATGTCCATGGGCTTTACAATTGCTTTGTACCTGAAAGGGATAAAAACGCAGTTACATATTAAAAGGTATTCATACAACAATTTAGGCAACTTCATACCTTTGACCAAAATAATGTCATACTTTTTATCTACTATGAACCAGCATAGGGTTTGTAATCTTTCTCAGATTTGCATTTTCTAAGTCTTTTATCTTCCACTGCATACATATCCATCAGAGGTGGCAAAATGAGTTGAAGAAAAGTTGCAATCTGTCGCACATTCTGTGCCAGCCCAAAGAAAACACGGAAGCCACTACTACTCTGTTCTTTGTCCCACATCCTCCCAGCAAATCCCCAAATGCACATCCAACCTCTGTACTTCCATCCCACTCTAAAACCAGCACATTCATACTAGAACTTCTTCCTTATCTCCTCCTTCCTGCAACCACCTAATTCCCACTCACAGAAGCAGTACCACCCCACCAGCCCTTTGCCCTTACTCCTCAGCTCCATTGTATACATAGATATACTGTCCTGGCTGCAACACTCAAAACATATTTTTCTTTATAGAGTCAAACAAGAATGACAGCCAAGAGCCTGTCCAGAAGTATTAAACTCTTAAATAACATAAGCATGTTCACATAAAGAGTTGGAAGCTTCTGCTTCCTCATTTTGGGAAACTGTCCCATTATATACGATTATAGATAAACCTTTGCAGTATTAATAATTTCGTGACCACTAAAGTGAAAACAGGAAATGTTACAGAGAATGGAAAAATCGCTACAGGAAAGCTGACAAAAGAGCAGAAGTAGACGCTGGTGAGGAAATTTTCTATTACAAAAAAAATAATTGCATAAGTTGATACCCAGGGAAACTTCTTACAAGGAAAGATCAATTGTAAAAGGCTAAATACACTTTGAAAGAAATATTTCAAAGCTGCATTAATTCTTTGCTGAACTTTATGATTCTGATTTTGATAAATATTTCTTTTCAAGAAGTAAAATATGTTTTTATGCTTTGCTTAAAACTGAACATTCAGTAAAAGATTTCAGTTGGACTAAACTATGGAAATTTGGAAGGTTACTTTATCTGATGCCTTTTTTTGGTCTTAATTTGATTTTACGTTCTTGAAATAACAGAACTTTCATGAAATGGAGAAATTATTTTTACTTACCATTAAAAGAGAAGTTTAACATGAGTCAGGAGAGATTCATATTCCAGGTACCTAACTTTATTCCTCTTAAGCTCCTTCTAGTCAGCAATGTACTGTTGAACAGTAATTCAGTATCTATGTGTATTAAAACACCCTTTGAGGTGCTTATTTTTCTCTTTCATCTGTTCAGTGAGCTTTCAATGAGAAGTGCTGTAAGTTAGAGGTCTCCACTCAGTGATAGAACTCCTTATCCACACTTATAGATACATATACATTTGTAGATACATATCTATAACAAACATATATTAGTATGAACAGTTATCTAAACATTGTCAAAAGGTAAGTTTGTGTCATAATGCATTTGCTGCAGATAATGCTAATAAATGGAATTGCAATCCCAAGTACACTTTATGACTGTTTTACAGGTCCTCACAGTACTTATTAATCCTCAGTATGTCAAGCAGAAGTTTGGAGAACTGTGGGTCAAAGCTATATCCCTATGCCATGACTTGTGAGTTTGCTTAAGCCATCAGTGGAATTGACAATGCCATGGAAATGTCTGGCGCGGAATCTTGGTACCTTAGAAAATCCTTTTTGGGGGGAATATCTGAATTAAAATGTGTCTTGGAGCTCACTCTTTCTCATGACCATGATAAACTTACCATTAAATGATTTTAAATAATGGCTATTTATGGTCATATTCTCTCTGAATTCACAAAGGATTTTTACTGTGTCTTCACACATATAATGGAGTAGGAAATTAAACTGTTTCTGATAATTTGTTTACCATTTCTTCTAACACAAAATGAGAAACTCCCACTACACAAATGTGTAAAGAGATCCTTTACTCTGTTACAGCAACTTCTGCACGAAGCATAAAGGCTTCCCAGCACAAACTGTGACCTTATTAGGCAATAATTTACTTCCTATTGCTGTCTGCCTTGATTTCATTACATAAAGACAGACCTTCTATTTCATTTCATTCAGATGAGGTGACGTCAAGTCTTCGCATCTGCTCATTTCTTCAAGACTTCATGTTGCTGTAGAAGGGCTGATATGGGGACAAAGCATATTGAATAAAGAGGATGTATATTTTATACTCTAATATTTTTTCCTCTATTTTTGTACTGCATTGCTTTGTTGAATCACAGAATCACGGAATATGCATAGTTGGAAGGGATCCACAGTGACCATTAAGCTCAACCCCTGGCTGCACACAGCACAACCCAAAATTCGAACCCTATGCCTGAGAACACTGTCCAACCACTTCTAGAACTCCATCAACTTGGGGGCCATGCCCACTGCCCTGGGCAGTCTGTTCCATGCCTACCAGCCCTCTGGTAAATAATCTTTCCCTAAACCCCACCTGCCCCTCGCCTGACACAGCTCCATGCTGTTCCCTCGGGCCCTGTTGCTGTCACAGAGAGTAGAGCTCACTGTTGCCCCTTCACTCCCTGTGAGATGCTGCAGCCAGCATCAGGCCTCCCCTCCACCTCCTCTGCTCAAGGTTGAACAAACCAAGGGACCTGACCTGCTTCACACAAGACAATGACCATGTCATAATTCATCACTTAAGCAGCATTTGGTTCTGTTAATATCTACACTGGAGACATTTTCAGAAGCTTTTATATTACCAGAAAATATATGGAATATTTGTGCCATGGCACATATTGCTGAGCTATGACTAACTCTAAATTTGAAGTCTTTCAAGCAAAGGGCCCTTTTCCACAAAAAGAGAAAAAAATAAAAGCTGGGTTCAGCCCAAAAAACTTCAGCATTGTCCTTCAGTTGAATACAAGATGGCATTCTTCCAAGATCTCAGTGGTCTGTGTCAATGAGAAGGAAAAAGCACTAAGAATTTTACAAAATCTGTCATGTTGTTTATATATCTGCAAAGACATAGAGACAGGTTACAGATAAAATCAAATGTAAACTAGGTGAACTTACAAGTATTCCCAAAATGAATATCCAGCATCTTCTTTTGTATAAAGCTCAAGTAAGGCTAAAATATACCACCAACCATTCGGATTACAATTGTGTACTTTTTGTAAATAAAACATCATCGGTAAATCAGGTAAATCAGAGTAAGAAGCAAATTATTTAGGCAAATTATTTTTAAAAATCTATCTTTTCCTTTACTTCACTGACGAAACAGTAAAATTATTGGTACTCAAGAAGATCAGGAAATAATTATAAGTATGAATTAAAAGCCTTCATGTAAATTCTGTCATTCTACATACTCTGTCATTATCTATGCTGACAAAAGCATCTCATCTCTGGAAATATTTTTATAGTATTTCCTTTCTTTGAAGCTGCAGTTTCTACCAATGGACACAAGCAAAAACTTGCCCATTCTGCAGATACTGGTTTTGTTTGTAGAGAGCAAAAATGTCCAACCCGCTAGTTTTATGTTTTTGTTGCCCTCTTTTCTAGTATTTCTTTTCTAGTATTTTCTAGTAATTTTTTTAAAAAATTGAAGTTGTGTTATTTATACACATGAACTATATAATATATCTTATATGCATCTCAAGACAATTCCTTTTCACTCAATGCAGCCCTGACAAGCTAAAAGGTTGGACACCCATGGTACTGAGTGCTTTCATTACAATCTCCTGTACCCAATAGAATTGTGAAAGAAGGAATATCTTCATGTTGAGTTATAACATTTTGCAACCTTATAAACTATCAAATACCTTCTTAAATGTATGTCTCAGTTCTCAATTAGTATGTAAATTTCATTGGGAAAGAACCTGTCTCTCCTGAGTTCATTATGCTATTTCCCTCTCATACACTTGACTTCAAAAGAAGCTGCTTCATGGCTCATCCTAATCCATTATACTCCTACCTCTTTCTCTAGAGTACTTTGTGCTGATACACCTCAAAACCAAATTAAAAAGAAGGAGGAAAAAACAAAACAAAACAAAAAAAAAAAAACAGCAACAACAAGAAAAAATGGGCAATACTTAAGAAGCCATTGGACAGTGATTACAGCCTATCATACTGCCAAGGGTTGCAATAGTCCTACAAAGGGGACAAAAGGGACTGAAAGCTCCTGGGAAAGGCTAAATGATTCATCTTTTTGTTTTGTTTTGTTTTTTATTGGTAGTTGGTAAAATGTTTAGATCAAAATGTAAAAGGTCAGATATTTTGAAAAGGATAATATGAGTAAACCTGAATGCAGAACATTGGTTTATTGGCACACTTCTAATATCTCCATAGGAGGAGACTCTACAACCTCCTTGGGCAACCTGTTCCAGTGCTCTGCCACTCTCACAGTAAAGAAGTACTCTTGCATGTGTGTATAGAACTTAAGTCCCATTTTTTCCCCATTGCCTCTTGTCACTACACACCACTGAAGAGTCTGTCCCCATCCATCTGACTCCTGTACTTTAGAATCCTGAACAGATTCTCTCTCAAGTCTTCTCCAAGAAGATGATCAGTCTTTCAGCCTTTTCCCATAAGGGAAATGATTCATGCCCTCAGTCATCTTTGTGGCCCTCTTGCTGGACTCTGTGTGGGAGAGGAGAGGAGAGGAGAGGAGAGGAGAGGAGAGGAGAGGAGAGGAGAGGAGAGGAGAGGAGAGGAGAGGAGAGGAGAGGAGAGGAGAGGAGAGGAGAGGAGAGGAGAGGAGAGGAGAGGAGAGGAGAGGAGAGGAGAGGAGAGGAGAGGAGAGGAGAGGAGAGGAGAGGAGAGGAGAGGAGAGGAGAGGAGAGGAGAGGAGAGGAGAGGAGAGGAGAGGAATATTTGGATTAGTCATGAGAATGACAGAAGAGTATCATACAAGATTTCATGAACTTGTAAGAACTTGCTAACTGTAATCATGATGTCAAGTTGGGCTCAATCTTGGCATGGACTTAAAAGTTACTAGTTGAGACACACATTTAAGCTGAGAGACTGTGACTGGATATGCTTTGTTTAACTAATATATTAAAATAAACACAGAGACAAGTTTTAGCACTATAGATCTGTGTTCAGCCCTGCTTGGTAAGAATTCAGCTGGATATATTTTTCAATTGCTGTTTTACCTGTTACAGGCACAGCTTGCTACTGGATTAATCTCAGAAACAGGAAACAGGAAAAACAGTTTTGGACACCAACATTTACATTAATCAAAGCAAAACTGTCTGCTGCCAGCTCAATAAAGGCATTTGATTGATCACAGACTAGGATAAGCACCACAGACACTTCTCACTTTGCCATCTTGAGGACTAAGCTGTTTTTGAAGAGCACAAAAAAAGAAAAGAGTTTAAAAGACATTTGTGTCTGCAAAGTTTGAGAAGAGCCAGAAAGCAGAAAAGGGCTAATAGCCCAATATGTGCAAACAAACAAACAAACAAAAAACCCTGAACAAATAAAATAAAATTGAATTAATAAAAAAATTAAAACAAAAAACAAACAAACAAAAAAAAAAACCACTTGACTTCCTTTAAGAACTGGCTTCTAATTCAGGCTTCTTGTGAGTGAGACCACTGAGGGCGGATATCCCACTTTGTCATGTGCAGCATGTGAAGCCAGTCGATTTGCAGCCTGCCATATTACCTGGAGTATCACTTTCAGCTTGCTGGCTACCCATCCTCACAATAATCTTGTACACAAAGTAATGGTAAAGAGAGATGTTCTCAAAAGAAGAGCATAGGCCCATCTCTGCCCAACTATAACCCTACTAGTGTTTAGATCAAGTACACTGTGTGGTCATAATGGTAGAGCTTCTGCAATGACAACCAACTTACTGTGACTGTGACAACACTGTCCCATTGTTCATTATCCTCATTCTAAGCAACTCATCTGAGAGATCTGAGGGGTGCAGGTTTTTTTTTCCTTTTCACATCCATTATTATTGAGCAATGGATTTTAAAAAAGAAATTTTTGCTTAAAAAATAAGAAAAGCATTATTTACTGCAAAAGTGATCAAGGAGATTTTCCTGGATAGGTTGTGGAGACTCCTTCCTTGGAGATATTCTGAATCCAGAGCAACCTGCACTGGGTGATCCTGCTCCAAGAAGCAGTCTGAGCTAGGTGACAACTGGGGGTTCCTTCCTACCTCGTTGATTTTGTAATCCAGTATTTTTATATCATGCCATTCTCCATTGGATCAAAATGCTTAAATTTTATGTGAGGAATTGTTTTGCAGTGCTATGGCTACATGAGCTTCATATTGGTTTCTGGTAATTTTCATAGTCTTTCAAGACTATGAAACCACATGGCCAAGCTAAGTTTCTTAGTACAAAAAGCTGAGAAAAAGCCCAACCCCATGTCTCTTCTGAATAGCAGAGGGAGAGGATTAAGATAGATCAGGTGTTTGGAAAGACCTCTGAGAATTAGAGACTGTATTGATACATATTGATCCTTACCAAATATGATAGTTTCACCAAACATGTCTGGCAACCTTTATTTTGTGAGTCAAGTTTGCTCATATAAACTAGAGGGTAAGCTGAAGAAAAAAAAAAAAAAAAAAGTGTGAGAAAAATCTTGTCCATTCTCTCTTTAATTTATTTTGCTTTGTCTCTTATCACATAATTGTAACCATACTGCTACAGGCTAAAGCGAGAGAAGCATCTAGCCCAGCAACATTAGGCTTTCCACATTTAAAGATTTTAGTTCTACTGGCTCAGTATTATTTTGTTTTCCTATTTTATTCTACAGTTAAGGCATTATTTCTCTTGTATACAGTCTTTTACTTTACCTCTGGATTTTTCTTTTTAATTATTATTCTTTGGCTAATTTTAAGTAATTTCCAGGATGTCATTTAATGCTGTTCTCCTTGTCATGGATATTTAATCCTTGAATGCTGGCTATTAAAGCTCAAAAGGAATCACAGAATTATAGGGGCTGGAAGAGATTGAGTCCAGCCACCCTATAGCAGATGAGGCAGCAGGCAAGGAAGTCATGTACACTTTTTTCTTCATCTATTCCACAGTATGTAATAAGAAATAAAGATCTTAGAGGTCTCTATTCACTATATTTCAGCTTTAATCATCACCTGACAAAAGAAGAAACTTTAGATAAATTCTAAAGGAGAGTAACAAGAAGTTCTAATTAAAAGTATTTTTACTGATGAGAAGTAGTTACTAAGCAAATTGAGCCATTGTGTTTTTTATCATCTGTTGTAGTCAGAGGTCAGCATATAGAAAAATATTTTGAAATTCTTTACACTTTTATTGGAGAAAAAGCAGCCTTCCAAATCTTCCATAATTAAAGCAAATACTTTTTTGAAAATGGATCAAATAGTTTAGCTATACAAAGTTATTGCATACATTATTAAGCATCTCATTCAGGCATTCTAGTATTACATTTTTTAAATGTAGGAAAGGAGTCATGGAATTCGTAAAAATAACTCTGTTAGCTGGTTACACAATTAAAAGCTTCATCAAAGATAATATTTTTTTAGGAAGAACAAAAAGAAGATGCTGTTTAAGTTTTAGTAGGGCCAGTTGCTCCACTGTTCAGCTTCACAGTCTTCATTACAGTGCAGCAGGACTGTATTTGAGCTAACACATTTAAACCCTTCATTAAAAAGAAAATTCAATCTAGAGAAAGTAGCAAAATTAAATTTAATCCTAGTTTTACAGTTCACATAAAGAATGAAGCATAAATTATAGCCAAAGAGAAAGAGACTAGTCTAAAACTGTTGTAAGGCTGCCATTTATTCCAGCAAACTCTAATCACCCCAAGTCCCTTGGCATTTCATAGATGCAATTGCTTTTCGCTAGCATGTTTAAAATGTATGGCCAGAGGTGCATCCTGTAGCACTTCTTAATCTGCTGACCCCTGAGCATCTCCAGCCACTTCTGAACACTGTATGGAAACAGCATTTTGGTGTTCTACTTCATTATCATGAACAGTACTACAAGATCTTTTATCCTGAGAAGAAGGTGAGGAGACCCAACGCCCTAGTTTACATTTTGAGTTAAGTCCCACAATAGATGTAAAATGGAAAAGCACTCCCTAGGGCAGTAAACAAGTTCATGGCTTAATTCAAATCAGGTTCCACATTAATTTGTGTTCTTTTTGAAGTAAGGTGATACTGGCATGCCTTTTCTTGCATACCGTGCTATAATCCCACTGGCTAAACTTCTCCTCTTTATTTTCACTCATACAAGAACACACTAAGGTCTGGGACTTCCATGGTAGCATCTGTTGAGCCTTATCCAAGAGTGCAGTCTGTGCCTTGCCATGACACATTTCCAGGTAAAGTGCATCCCTGCCCATTATGCACTGGTTCTGCAGGAATTTTCAGGGTGTGCTGAGTGCTACTGGAAGTGTTTTGCCCCCATGGGGCCCTTGGCTCTCTGTTTTCTTTTTTTGCTTTCTACATTTTTGTCCCTTTGTCCTTTTCTTCATTTGTCATCCACTGTAGTTACTAGTTTTTCCCCTGTAATCTACCCTCTGCTTTTTGATTGTTTTGTTTTTTAAAATTAAGTAAGTTTTCAAGACACGGTTTAGTTTCTCTGTGATTGTGAAAATCATGATGTCATGAGGAGAAGGGGTTCCCTCCCTGAGCATTTCATCTGTGGCAGAGTACAGCTGGATCAGCACTTTTGCACTAGCATCACATTCTGCACCAGAGATGGGCATGATCTCCTGACAAAGAAGGAAATCATGCCCTTTTCTGATGCCAACACACTGCACTGACAGTACTACCATTGGGGTCTGTGAAGTGTGAGGCTGCAGTAGAGCACCACTACCCATCCCAGCAGCCAGACCCAGAGGGACAGACCACATGAGCTCAAGGATGGGATGGAACCAGAAGCTGGTCCTGAGATGAGAACAGGCAAACTTAGGCCAATTTGCTGTGATGAACGTAGTTTGTTAATGCTTTAGGAAAG